>NC_042618.1:277039328-281839328 GCF_901001135.1 Rhinatrema bivittatum | reverse complement strand
CTGGTATCAGGGTTAGGGCACAAGTTCTAGTCACATTGACTGATCACATTACTTTTTTTGTTAAGCTACCAACTGTTTCCATTTCCCATCCCTCATATACTGTCAATGGGAACCTTGGTAACATGAATAAATAAGAGGGCAGCCAATAGGAATACATATTCATTCCTAAACTGTAGGGATGTGAATCATTTTTTTACGATTTAAAATATCGTCCGATATATTTTAAATCGTCAAAAATCGTTAGGGCCACGATACAATACCAATTCCCCCGATTTATCGTCAAAAAATCGTAAATCGGGAGAAGGGGGAGGGCAGGAAAACTGGCACACTAAAACCCCCACCCTCCCGAAACCCCCCCCCCCAAATGCCTTAAATTACCTGGGGGTCCAGCGGCACACTAAAACCCCCTAAAACCCACCCCGACCCTTTAAATTAAATCCCCCACCCTCCCGAACCCCCCCGCCCCAAATGCCTTAAATTACCTGGGGGTCCCGTAGCGGCGGGTCCGTAGCTTAAAATTACCTCCGTAGCCTTAAATTACCTCCGTAGCGGCGGTCCGTAGCTAAATCGGGGGAAGTGGGAGAGCAGGAAACTGGCACACTAAATCGTGTAGCCTTCAGCCGGCGCCATTTTGCAAAATGGCCGCCGCAAAATGGCGGCGGCCATAGACCAAAACGATTCGACGCAGGAGGTCGTTCCGGACCCCTGCTGGACTTTTGGCAAGTCTTGTGGGGGTCAGGAGGCCCTCCCAAGCTGGCCAAAAGTTCCTGGGGGTCCAGCGGGGGTCCGGGAGCGATCTCCTGCCGCGAATCGTTTTCCGTATGGAAAATGGCGCCGGCAGGAGATCGACTGCAGGAGGTCGTTCACGATTCGCGGCAGGAGATCGCTCCCGGACCCCCGCTGGACCCCCAGGAACTTTTGGCCAGCTTGGGGGGGGTCCGGGAGCGATCTCCTGCACTCAGCCCGTCGGCTGGCAGAATTCAAAATGGCACCAATAGCCTTTGCCCTTACTATGTCACAGGGGCTTCCAGTGCCATTGGTCAGCCCTTGTCACATGGTAGGAACACAAGATGGCGCTGGCCGTCCATTGCTCCTTCCATGTGACAGGGGCTGACCAATGGCACCGGTAGCCCCTGTGACATCGTAAGGGCAAAGAGCCATTGGCACCATTTTGATTCGTAGCAGGCCCGACAACACAACAGCACGGAGGGAGAGATCGCTCGCGGGACCCTGCTGGACCACCAGGGCTTTTAGTAAGTCTTGGGGAGGGATCGGGGTCGTGGGAGATTGTAAGAAAGTACAATTGAAGGGTTGGGGAGGTTTTTTTTCCGATTCGTTTTTTTTTTTTTTTAATTTGTTTTTCTGGTTTTGGGTTCAGGTTCCAGATTTGTTTTTTCTGGAAAACGATCCGTGGGAAAATGAGTTTTCCCACGAACCGCCCGAACTGAAACCTGACCCGAGCCAGAAAAATGAAGCTCATCTCTACCCGGGAGCAATCGCCCACTCTCAGGCCATCGGCTGCCACTAATCAAAATGGCGCCGATGGACCTTTGCCCTTACCATGTGACAGGGGCTATCGGTGCCATTGGCTGGCCCCTGTCACATGGTAGGAGTAATGGATGGCCCACACCATTTTTAAAGATGGTGCCAGCCGTCCATTGCTCCTACCATGTGACAGGGGCCGGCCAATGGCACCGATAGCCCCTGTCACATGGTAAGGGCAAAGGGCCATCAGCGCCATTTTGTTTACTGGCAGCCGACGGCCCGAGAGCTGGAGATCGCTCCCGGGACCCCCACTGGACCACCAAGTACTTTAAGAAAGTTTTTTTGGGGGGTCGGGAGGGTGGGGCATGCTAAAGAATCAAATTTAAAGGGTCGGGGTGGGTTTTTTGTTTATCGGCTCGGGCGCAGCCGATAAAAAAAAAAACAAACAATTGGACCACGGGAAAAACATTTCCCGATGTTCCCTGAAACAGAAACCAGAACCGATTCTGGTTCCGATTCACATCTCTAAACAGCACAGTATATATCAGTGAAGATTTTTTGTGATTTGGAGTGAATAATAGAGATGTGAATCGTGTCCTCGATCGTCTTAACGATCGATTTCGGCTGGGAGGGGGAGGGAATCGTATTGTTGCCGTTTGGGGTTTTAAAAATATCGTGAAAAATCGTTAAAATCGTGAGCCAACCCCCTAAAACCCACCCCGACCCTTTAAATTAAATCCCCCCCTCCCGAACCCCCCCTCCAATGCTTTAAATTACCTGGGGATCCAGCGGTGGTCCAGAACGGCGGCGGTCCGGAACAGCCCCCTCAATTGAATCCTTTTGTCTTCAGCCGGCGCCATTTGCAAAATGGCCGCCGCAAAATGGCGGCGGCCATAGACAAAAATGAATCGACGCAGGAGGTCGTTCCGGACCCCCGCTGGACTTTTGGCAAGTCTTGTGGGGGTCAGGAGGCCCCCCCCAAGCTGGCCAAAAGTTTCTGGGAGTCCAGCGGGGTTCAGGAAGCGATTTCTTGCCGCGAATCGTTTTCCGTACGGAAAATGGCGCCAGCAGGAGATCGATTGCAGGAGGTCATTCAGTGGGGGTCCGGAACGACCTCCTGCGTCGAATCGTTTTTGTCTATGGCCGCCGCCATTTTGCGGCGGCCATTTTGCAAAATGGCGCCGGCTGAAGACAAAAGGATTCAATTGAGGGGGCCGTTCCGGACTGCCGCCGTTCTGGACCACCGCTGGATCCCCAGGTAATTTAAAGCATTTGGGGGGGGTTGGGGGGGGGGGGGGGATTTAATTTAAAGGGTCAGGGGTGGGTTTTAGGGGGTTTTAGTGTGCCGGTTTTCCTGCCCTCCCCCTTCCCCCGATTTACGATTTTTTAACGATAAATCGGGGGAATTGGTATTGTATCGTGGCCCTAACGATTTTTGACGATTTAAAATATATCGGACGATATTTTAAATCGTCAAAAAACGATTCACATCCCTAGTGAATAAAGGTACACAAAGATTACATTTGTACAATGTACTCTCGACCTAGCTGAAGGAACAATGTGAGTGATCTGTGTAGTAATTTTTGTATTATGAAACTAACTGTATTTAGTAGTTGTAGCTAAAGCAATAAGTACCTGTCTGATTGAATTATGCCTCCTAATTCAGATGTGCAGTATGCCAATGGCATATGTGTCTTATAGTTTCTCTACAATTTTAGAGATCTTTAGTTCCATGGATGCAGTTTTGAGTTTCAATAGCACTTATTGCACTCCCAAAAAAGTCATTACTAGTTATTCCCTCTCACAAGTTCTGTTGGTTAGAAAGCAAATGGAAAAGAGCCTTGACTGTTATTGGCTCACCACCGTGGAAAATGCTTCCTCAGGTTATCAAGGAGAAAGATAATCTGAAGGTCTTTTGAAAAATAAAATTAAAGTTTTATTGTTCACATCTGCCTTTCCTTTAATTCAAGCTATATAGCTTTTATTTTATTTATTTCTACTTTACATTCCTTATAGCTCTACTGTTTGTTAATAATCATGATTCAAGTAGCAATATATTAAGGGCCGGATTTTAAAAAGGTTACGCGCGCCGGGCCTATTTTCTAAAGGCCCGACAACGCGCATAAAGCCCCGGGACGTGTCCAGGGGTTTTACTAAAGGGGCGGGGTGGGGTGGTCCGGGCTGGGGGCAGGGCAGGTCAGAGGCTCCAGGACAGCGGCCATTTGCTGCTGTGCTTGGGATCATGCACCGGTAGTTGGCCGGCACGCGCAACTTTCACCTGTCCAGAGACAGGCGCAAAAGTTAAATTAAAATTTTGGGGGGGGGGGTTAGAGCAGAGTAAGGGGGAGTAAAGGTTAGAGGAAGGGGTGGGAAGGTCAGGTTAGGGGGATGGGAAGTTCCCTTCCAGGCTGCTCCATTTCAGAAGATTAAAAAAAAAAATGTAAAAAGTACTTTTTTACTCACTGTACAATCAAACTGTGGAATCTGTTGCCAGAGGACATGGTCAAAGTGATTAGCATAGTAGGGCTTAAAAGAAGTTTGTGAAATTATTTGAAATTTAATAATATATAAATAAAAAAAAAAAAAGAGGTTTTGACAAGTTCCTGGAGGAAAAGTCCATAAAACATTATTAGCTAGGTAGACTAAAAAAAGCTATTGCTACCCCAGGAAATGAGTTACAGGAAATAGCTCTACCTCATGTAATCTGCCAGGAACTTGTGATCCGGACTGGCCACTGCAGGGGAGCTGGATATGATATACCTTGTTTGACCCAGCATAGCATTTCTTATTGTTACGAGCGTGGCCTTCTGGAGCCAGTTACGAATCGAGGGCTTGAAGGCCTTCCGCTATTGTTACGAGTGCGGAGATGCGGTCGTTTCTGAAACTGGTGTTGTGAGCCCTTGGGCCACGGCATAACTCAGGGAGGAGCCCCAAGACACACCGTGGGAGGTGAGCTGGTGTGAGCATGGGTAACGAGGAGCAGGACAAGGCTGAAGTGAAGACAATAAGATGGAGGTCTGACCCTCTCCCGGACCTGCACGCCCCAGGATGACCAACAACGCAATGTTGATCAACGAATAGTCCTCCAACCATTCCAAGCCCTTTCAGACCTTCCACTGGGTAATGGCAAAAGGTGGAAGCCTGGACAGAGGATGAGGGTGGATGGAGTCCTTAGAACACAGAAGACTTAGGATGAAGACTCAGGCGAGGACACTGTAGACAAAGACTCAAGCGAGGACACTGTAGACGAAGGCAAGGATCAAGGCACTGTAGGCGTAGGCAAAGCACTGGGTCAAGACTGCGATGCAGCATACCCTACACAGTCCACCAGTGGGACTGGTCACGGACCACACTGGGCTCGAAGCAGACTCTAGGAGAGATGATGGAAGCTGATACTGGAACATGCAAAGATACTGAAGAGGCCTGCACCGGGGCATGCCCTACACAGTCCACCCATGGGTCTGGTCACAGACCACACTGGAGCAAAGCAGGTTCAAACAGAGTCTTTGTCATGGTTGGACGCAAATGCAAGGAGCTCCGAAGACCGGGACAAGTTTCAAGCACAGAATTCAAGATTCTCTAGGATTCAAAGACAACTCAGGATTCAAGACTTTGACTGAAGCAGAAGTCTTCCGGCTAGCACTGCGGAGATGAAGATGGCCTTTGTACCGTGAGGCGCCCTACTGGAGGCAACTTTTGTCTAAAGAAGATGGTGAATTCAATACCGAGGGAAGACTCTCAGCGAAGGTCTTGACAAGGAGAACCACAAGATCTTCACCACTGGAAACCCGAGATCCCCCAGGGAGGAGCCTTTGAGGATCTGAGCTGCTTGGACTTAGGAGCAGTCACCGGGGGACGAGTGTATGACGAGAGTTCCAGACGATGTGAGTTAAACAGGAAGTCGGAGCTGGGAGACCCATAAAATCTTCACCATTGGAAGCCCAAGATCCCCCCAGGAGGAGCCCTTGAGGACCCGAGCCACTTGGACTTAGGTGCTGCCTGCGGAAGACGGAAGTCCGAAGTTGAGCAGGCAGCAGAGACTAAAGAAGCTCAGGATTGTTGCTTCCCGGCTTGCATGGCTGAATGAGAAAAGTCTTTACAGACTGATTCGAGAGTGAGCATCTTGGGAAATTATGAATACTTCAGGCACTCACAACGTGGTGAAGTCACTCTCAGACTTGATGGTCAGTAAGTGTATGCAAGGGACTGTTTACTGAGGATGATTGCTCCGATGACTGTGAAGATGTAGTTCCTTTAGGACAGGTTCAAGGAGCCACTATGAAGGATGAAACTTCAAGAAGCAGGCGCGAAGACAGTGGTGAATTTCATGGGTAGGCAGTGAATCTCCACAGATGGATAGTCGAATGCAGGCAATGGTGGATGTCCTTGCAGAAGTGAGTCACTGGTGGAAGGCACCGAGGTTGAAGAATACTCAGTGATTTCCTTGAGCTGTACAGGGTGATGAACTGAAGAACCACAAGGGTTCCTCTGGATCCAAGGAAGGAAAGGTCTCTTCAGAAAGAACAGCAGCATGGTAGTGCAAGCATACTGGACCACTGGAAGATAGAAATGCAGTCCTTAGCTTGACAATGAGGCAGTACAGCAGAGCAGAGGGCAGGAAATCAGGATCCTCCAATCCGGATACTGGTGGTTTGGAATCCAGCATGAAGGATGCTAGAGGACCCATGGAGATGAGCTCTGGGTGCAGAATAGCTCGAGAAGGTGATCCTGCATAGGATCCAATTGCATAGAGTGGAAGCTGGACCAAACTGTGGATTCAAGGTGATTCGCAGGAAGGTGACATCTGTGAAGAACCAACAAGTAGTCCATAGCTGGAGTCTCATTTGTGGATATGAAGAGAGACTTCTAGTTGAAGATGGCTCCTATGGCAAGCACTAGGACAATGCAAGCAGGAGCGGAGTCAGAAGCGAGGAGACAAGGGCGAGTCTAAGGTGCAGGCGCCTCCTGCTGGTCGAAAGAACCCTAGGCGTGAACTGTAGAGAGAAGCTTCAGACTGAGAAGACTCCAGAGCCACTCGTGGGACTGGTTGCGGACCACGCTGGAGCGGAGCAGGTTTGAACAGAGTCTTTGGCATGGACGGACACAAATGCAAGGAGCTCCGAAGACTGGGACAAGTTTCAAGCACAGGATTCAAGATTCTCTAGGATTCAAAGACAACTGAGGATTCAAGACTTAGGATTGAAGCAGAAATCTTCCGGAGGCTAGCACTGTGGAGATGAAGATGGCCTTTGTACCGTGAGGTGCCCTACACAGCCTGCCCGTGGGCTGGTCGTGAACCACGACAATGGCACGCCAGGAAAGTGGACATCAAGGAACCAAGGCATGGAGGAAGAGGCGAAGGCAAAGGCATCAGGAAGGACATCGGACATCAGGAGGTACAAGCGAAGGACATCAGGGACACGAAGACATCTGGAGGCATGGACGAAGCGACAGCGGACATCAGGAACATGAAGATGGAGCTGTCAGAGCAGGAGAAGACCACGGAGGACCTGGACCGGTCACAAAGCACATACAACTGTGGAACCCGATCCGAAGGCCAGGAGTGACTGAAGAGGAGCCCTCTTATAGGGCAGAAGCAGGAAGTTGTCATCAGGTGGGGCCTGGGGCATATCCGGCTGCGGGCCCTTTAAATGTAGAGAAGAGGCGCACGCCAGTGCCTAGAGCAGGACGCAAGAGAGCACAGGACCAAGGACAGCGTCGATCCTCCTGCACACTGACACAGATGCAGGGAAAGGCAGGTAGGCTTCGGGGTGGCCTCCTACTGTCCAAAGAGGACCCCAGCAATGACTTCACGGCTTCATGCCACGGAGATGTTGTAAACTGGCTGCTGGATATTCCTGTAGAAGGAGGAGTTAGCAATATGTTATAGTTCGCTCCTCTAGAGGGGAGGAGTTAGCAATCTGTTATGAATCAGCTCCTTTGGTGGGAGGAGCTAGCAATCTGTTACGAATCTGTAAGACTCCGTAGGCAGAGTTAGCAATCTGTTATGGTTCTCCGTGAGGCGTTAGGAATCAGTTAGGAATCCCCTCCAAGAGAGGGAGGAGTTGGCAATCTTGTATGAATCTACTCCTGTGGAAGGAGGAGTTAGCAATCTGATATGCTCAGTTCCTGTAAAGGGAGTAGATAACAATCTGTTATGAACTGTTGCTGAAGACCCCTGATGGAAGGAGTAGCAATCTGTACCAGCGGAGTGCTTGGAGAGGGCTCTCGGCTGTAGAGGAAGGTAGATAGGTGAATCCTTGGGCTGATGGCAGATGACAGTGCCCCCAGGAGGATATCCTGAGAGGGACCACCGGCTAGGCTGGGTTATGGAGACAGCCACAGATAGTTCTTTTGTTAGACAGGTTAGTAGAACCACCAGAGGTGGCATTAGTGAGCTGATATGCCTGGCAGGGCTGACGTCCCTGAGGTACTGGAACAGCGATCCCAGGGTGGCTGAGCTGTAGAGAGATAATAGATAGTGAGTAGACAAGGTATGCTGTGTTCATAGCCAGAACTAGATAACCAATCTCACATAAGGTCTTAAAGAGGCTCAGTAGTTGGAAAGGGTTAGGCCCTTGAGGAGCGAGTACCTGGTTCCAGGGAAAGCTCTGAGAGAGCAATGTTAACTCACAAATGTCTGTATCTGCGATAGCTTCCACGCAATAGAGAATCTTCAGAGTGTTCAGGAACATGGGCCCTTGAGGAGCGAGTACCGGTTCCTATCTGCAATCTGAAATAAAGAAAAGAGAGTGAGGCCCCAGAGGAACGAGTACCCCTGGTAAGTCTGAGGAGGCAGAGTAGCTTGAACGAATTCGTAGCGAGTCCGAATCCTTGACATAGTCCTTTCTAACTCAATTAGTTAGCGAATACTGAGACCTTTTATATTGGTAGCGGATGACGTCAGTTCAGGGGGACGCCCCTGAGGTTTGCGCCCTTGCTGATACATTAGTTGGAGCGCGCGCGTGCACCCTATGTCATCAGGCAACATGGCGGATCCACAGCATCGAGCTGGTCTGGGGACGCCGGAGGGAGACGGCATGGAGATGCCACGGCTGCAGCCATCCATCAGACCCGGAGGGAGTCGCCACAGAGGTAGACAGGTGGAATGAGGGTGTCAAGCAGCAACAGACGCAACAGGAGAGGAGCTGGCTGGTGCAGCCTCCAGGCCATGGGATGACATCGAGGCGGCAGCAGCTTCTCCTGCCGCTTGAGGAGGATCTCGGCAGTGGCACCACCATAGCAAGAAAGATGGCGCTGGCGGCAGCAATGGCACTAGGCTGCAACGAGGGAGGAGACAGGCGATTTCGGCCACGGAGGAGCGGCCGTCTCAATGGCAGTGTGGCAATTCATGGAGGTAGGTGGAGAGTCTTTCCGCATGCCGCGGGCAGATTCACAACACTTATGTTCTTAAAACAGAGTTAAACTTAGGAAACAGAGAGGTGGTCTTAATGTTCTGTTATTATGATAGCTCCAAGCTTTTTTTTAAAAAGCCTGGCATTATAATCCCTGCCATAAAAAATATTGAAGTTGCTTTTGAAGTTGCTTTTAATGTTTATTCGATAGTTAAAAACAGAAGGAAGAGCTGAAAATATTTGTGTGGCATTATATTGTAAAAGAAGAGGATTTGTTCCAATTAATTTTCCTGTTTATCCCACAAGAATAAAACAGTTTTAAAGTATCAAAATCACTCCCATATGAAGTAATTGCATATTTGAGGCACTGCTTCAGCAAGTTTTGGTTTAAGCTTTGAATCTGGGTGGGAATTAAATGACAGGTGAATTGATTTGTAGGTGAATGGGTGTTAATAGGCATGTCACAGGGTAGCATACAAGATGTAAATTGAATCTCTATGGTGGTTCCATTTCCTGTTTGCTCCAAATATCTTTTTTTAGGCAATAAATATATTTCCTTATTTTGCTGAATATCTCCTAAATATCTGCTTTTCCAAAAGCTATTCTGCTTCTAATTTACTATTCATTCTCCAGAATCCTAAAGCAATGTGGATGAATCAAGTCATAGAAATGAATCAGAAAAATATACAAGGTGCCAATTGTTTGAGAATTTGTTTTTCCTTTTCAAACAACCATATTTTTTAATAACATGTATAATAAAACAGTAGGGATGTGCAGAGGGACCACATACGTTGCATTTGGTATTCGTATTCGTCGGGGGGGCAGGGGGGGGGCAGATATGTTGCAGTCGGCAAGGGGGGCCCCCGATACGTTCATGCGTTCATTCTTATTTGTTTCCCGGATAAAATTTAATTAACTACAACCCCCCCCTCCTGACCCCCCCCTCCAAGACTTAAAAAAACTCCCTGGTGGTCCAGCGGGGGTTCCAGGAGCCATCTCCTGCACTCACGCCGTCGGCTGCCGGTATTCAAAATGGCACCGATAGCCTTTGACCTTACTATGTCACAGGGGCTACCGGTGCCATTGGTCGGCCCCTGTCACATGGTAGGAGCAATGGACGGCTGGCACCATCTTGTGCTCCTACCATGTGACAGGGGCTGACCATTGGCACCGGTAGCCCATGTGACATAGTAAGGACAAAGGCTATTGGCGCTATTTTGATTATTGGCAGCCGACGCCCCGAGTGCATGAAATTACTCCCGGACCCATGCTGAACCTCCAGGGACTTTTGGCAAGTCTTGGGGGTCCCTCCTGACCCCCACAAGACTTGCCAAAAGTCCCCGGTGGTCCAGCGGGGGTCCGGGAGTGACCTCCTGCACTCAGATCATCAGCTGTCAGTATTCAAAATGGCGCCGATAGCCTTTGCCCTCACTATGTCACAGGGGCCGACCAATGGCACACATAGTCCCTGTGACATAGTAAGGTCAAAGGCTATCAGCGCCATTTTGAATACTGGCAGCCGACGGCGTGAGTGCAGTAGATGGCTCTCGGACCTTACTATCTTGCAGGGAGTTTTGGTAAGTCTTGGGGGGGGGGGTCAGGAGGGTGGGGGGTTTGTTTAAATTCGCTCCTTTAGATGGCTGAATAATTCGGTGAAGATTTGTTGTATTCGTGGGGAATCGCAATACGTTTCGCTTCCCCATGAATACAACAAATATGGGCCTATACGTTGCGGATTGCCAATACGTTGCAAATGAATGCACACCCCTATAAAACAGTAAATAGATAATTGTTAACCTTTAATTTAACTGAATTGAAAATGAGACGCTCTCTCTGTTACCAGCTTGTGATGTGAAAATATTGTCGGTACAATAAATTTAACGTGTCTTGCAGTAAAATACCTTTGCGATGTGGTAAAATAGCTTGTGTTGTGGTATCTCAAACATTTCCTTAACCACGCCCCTTTTTTATCACGGGCATTATTCATGCAAAATTTACAGCAAAATGATGAATCTAGCTCAAAGTCAGTTATATATTCAGTCTACTCTAAATGACTCATTGCAATATATGCTATCATTACATATTACTGTGATATACAACTCACTATTCACCTTACAAAAAATTACAGAGAAACTTGTGAAAAAACAAATATGATTCTGTACATTTTGTACAGTCCAATCAAACTAATAATCATGTAATGAATAGCTAAAACTATACTTTCAAATCAATATAATTTGTAGTGGATGATTTTAATAAATATTTTACTATTAATGTGAATATCACATACTTTCAAGGTGTTAAATGAAAGATCTTGAAACAAGTTGAATTAAAGAAGTAAAAGTCTAAGGATGCATAATTAAAGAAGATCTTCATATGGTATTTTATAATGAAGAAATAGTAGAACTAATGCTGATTAATTGCATAGAAAAATGTACACTCATACATTGAACATTTGGCAACACATATACAATATGTTATAAAAGCACAAGTTTGAAACTTGTGAGCAGTAGCAGCAATCATCAAGGATTTGCCATTTCCAAACACAAGTTTTTGTATGTGTAATCAAATACTGAAACAACACATTTATCCCTGAGCTGATGTTTGTATTCTAGGTTCCAACCCAAAGTAAAGTCTAATGAGTAATGCATGTTTTTGTTTTTTTTTTAAATAAAGGTTTTCGAAGAACAAAAATGACTACACATGAAACATGGAATTAACCACTGTAGCTGGAAACACTTCCATGTATTATGAACTAGTGTTTCTACTTGTAGATTGGAAATGCATTATTTGTTTTACCAGTACTTAAAATGTGTCATCATTTCTAGTGGATTAAAAGCATTTAGAATACAAACTCTTTCTGAAACTGTTTCATTATTGTTCATTTATGCAGGTTTCACTTGCCCTCAAAAACAATTCTCATCCAGTCTATTTGTTTTTTCAGTTATCTCCTTCAGTTTTTTTACCTGGCCCTCTGATTATTTCCAATTTTAAAAATACAAACAAAAATACATCATCCTATAATAAATTTAGGGTGGAAAGGGTGCAATGTTCTAATAATTTACGAATGCATAATTAAAGAAAAATATTTCCTTAAATTGATATTAGTGTACTGCATGTCAACTGGAGTTATGTGTGGGTGCACTTGCATGCATGTGGGAGGGGGTGTGGGAAGTTAACATTAAAGAATAATAATTTATCTTCTCTGCATTTAGAAATTGCAAACCTCACTCCTATGTTTCATAAGCAAAAGAAGAAGGATAGCTATATAATTCACTTTTACCAAAAATCCCAAAATTGGAAAACTTAAAAAAACAACAACCTGGGGTATATTCCATGTGGATAATTTATAAGTAAATTAATATACAATCAACCAAATTTAATGCAAGTTAATAAGCAATAGAAGTGTTACATCATTAATATTTCCCTATTCAAGTGTAAGCAAGTTGTAATTCTATTTTTACAATTCCATTCGTGATTCTCAAACCTCAGTAAAAATTATTAACTAGTGCTATTTCATTTGGTAAATATTTGCTAGTAGCTAAAGGAATACAGTTGAAGGATCAAAGTTATCTAGTTACTGATTTGACAGTTTCCAAACATTTAGATGTTATACAAAGATATGCATAGAATAACTGATATTGCTGAAGTGCATTAATCTTAAGTATTTCACTGAGCTCTTGATAACTAGCTGCAAAGGAAAAAGAATATTGGATAAGTTTATACATAAAATAGTATAGAGAAACATGCAATGGAATGTATCTGCTCAATCATTAATTAAAGACAAAAACAAACTTATTCTCAATCAGTCTGATAATTAATATATGAATAATCCAAAAAAGGTGATTCAGGAACACTTTAGTTTAGATTCACTGAAGGTTCAATGTTAAATGCCAGCTTTGAAATATGAACCAGAAACTTCTTTTTTTTTTTTTAATTGGACATAAACAATTATCTATGATCATATCACCATTAATTCCTTATCATAATGAACTGTTATTAGTCACCATATTGTAGGAGGAGTTAGGGGTGGAGAGTGGGCTGGGTTAGTTTGTGATGTCTCCTGTAAGGCCTATTTCAGGGGAATTGAAGGTCCCAGAGAGAGAGAGAGAGAGAGAGAGAGAGAGAGACTAGCCATAATATCATCCCCATAGGTAGGTATTTGTATCTCTATGGTAGGCCCACCTAGTAACTAGAGGTGGGGTTTAGGTAAGAGTGTAGGGGGTTAGGGGCCACTTTCACATTCTACGTGACACGTACGAACAGAACAACGGTCTTTTGTGAAGATCTGATGGCTTTCGGAGTGAGGAAACTCACTCCAAGATGAGATTTGGGCAATGTTCTCTCCACCTAGCTTGATATTACCCAGGTAGAGAGTCCATCAAGCTAGGTGGAGAGAACATTGCCCAAATCTCATCTTGGAGTGAGTTTCCTCACTCCGAAGGCCATCAGATCTTCACAAGAGACCGTTGTTCTGTTCGTATGTGTCACGTAGAATGTCAAAGTGCCCCCTAACCCCTTACACTCATACCTAAACCCCACCTCGAGTTACCTATCACAAATTCAGATAATGTTATCACAATGTGCACTAACTTAGCTCTTCACATAGCTAATTGCAATAAACTGAATTTTTGCATAAACCACGCCCCTTTTGCTATCACATGCGGTACTTACTGCATTTTGATAAATCCAGGCCTGAGTTAGAAATCTCAGATAAAGATCACACTTTGATGTGCCAACCTAGCACTATTCAGTTAAATGAACATTTGTTTTCTTAAATAATTTACCAGTCCCTAAAAATGTGCATTGATAAGATTTTCCCTTTAGTGAAATGTCTTTATTTATATTGTGTATTGACTGCATTGCTCTGAAGTAATACATTCATATATGCATTTAGCCATAGAAATCTATTTAGAAGTATTTTAAAAATTTAATATAAAAAATGCCAGCATTATGTATATGCAGCTCCTCCACATTACAGTATTAGAAGATAACATATTAACAGTTTTCATTGAGCCCAACTATATGTTAAAAATCTAATGTACAGGAGGAGCTAAGATGGCCGACTGGATTGGTTGCTGGTGAGAGCTGTTCCTCTGCATTTTTCCTCAGTGGAGAGTTAAGCCACATTCAGCGCAAAAGCACAGGGCTAGGGAGCGCAAAATATCTATAGCGCCCCAAGCTGCTTCAATTTTTGGACTGATGGACACCCACCTGACGCAGAGAGGATAGGAATCGGGTGGAGGAGGTTCACAGTAAGGCCCTCAGGAGGAAGAGGAAACCGGGGCCTTGCATGAACTGCATAAATCATTGTCCCCGATTATGCGTATGGCTCCGGAGAATCCAGCAGAAGCAAGGCTGGTAGAGTGACTTTGGGAGGAAGAGCGAGGGGAAGGAAGCGAGACTGCTGATCTGGAGGCAGCCATGCCGAAGCCCTTACTTGGAGGAGATGGGATTCCATCTATACTACCAGCCCGGCCCGGAGAGGCAACAAGTGACGGAGAAGTTCACCCAAGGAGCATTGAGCCGTTGGTTATGGTAAGACCCGAGCGAATTACCTTGGAGGAAATATGGCAAGCGATTCAGCCGTTGAATAAAAATTTACAGATAAAAATAAATATTGTGATAGAAGCCCAGAAAGTTTTGGAACAGCATGTGGATAAATTAGAAAAGAGTATGGTCGAAAAAATTGAAAACATAGTGGGCCAGATTTTAAAAGAGTTACGCGCATAAGTTATGTGCATAACCCTCTTAAAAGGCCCCTGCAAGTGCCGAGCCTATTTTGCATAGGCTCGGCGGCGCACGCAAGCCCCGGGACGAGTGTAAGTCCCGGGGCTTTGCAAAGGGGGCGTGTTGGGTGGGCGGCGTGAATTTCAGGGCGGGGCGGGAGGCATGCTGGGGGTATGACGCCAGCCCAGGGGCGTGGTTGAGGCCTCCGGACCAGCCCCCGGGTCGGGTGATGGCGCGCCAGCAGCCTGCTGGCGCGCCATCACCCGACAAAGGTAGGGGGGGGTTAAATAGGGCCGGGGGGGGGGGGGGTTAGGGAGGGGAAGGTGAGGGGAGGCGGAAGAAAAGTTCCCTCCAAGGCCATTCCGATTTCAGAGCGGCCTCGGCGGGAACAGGCAGCGCCCAAATGTGCACCCCCTTGCGTGCGCCGACCCCGGATTTTATAAGATACGCGCGGCTACGCGTTCTTTTGTTCGCGCACGCGGTGTTTTTTAAAATGTACCCCAGTGACTCTAAAGAAAGAAATCCAGGAAAATAATCTTCAGATAAACTTGGTTAAAGAAAATCGAGATCTAATGAATAAAGTGGAAAAGCTGAAAAATTTAATAAGGGGGGAAAAATTTGCGGATATTAAATTTTCCCAATGAACCATTGATATCAGCTAAGGATGCTATGAATCAATATATGCTTCAAACCCTTAAAACTTCAGAACAGGCCTTGCCAATAACATCTAAGGCATATTTTATACCACCATTTAAAAAAGGCTCCTTAAACCTAGAGGGCCTTCAAGTGCTTACACCAGCCTCCCCAATGATGAATGTATCTGGGATATTAGAGTCAACAAATGAGGAATTATTAGTGTCATCTACAATGGTTGTCACTTTTCTTATAGAATCAAAGAATGGATAATGAGACTATATTTTCACCACCGACAAGAATTGTTTATGAGATTTAAAATAAGCATATTTCCAGACGTCTCAATAGCAATACAGATGAAGAGAAAAGAATTTCTGAATCTTAAAAGTAGAGTGCTAGAATTAGGAGCTTTTAACTTAATAAAATTTCCTTGTAAGTGTATTCTGAAGTATCAGGGGAACACATGTATTTTTTACTCCAGAACAAGTATTGAATTTCTTAGCAAATAGAACACCTGAAGTTGTAAGCTCTGCATAATTGGGAGAACACCGTAAGAACACTTGTTGTAATATACGTAAATTAAGAGACCTCTCTGTATAACAGTCAAGTTAGTCTTTGTTCTTTTGATATTGGACATTTTAATGAGGTTGAGAATACCTCCCCCTTCTATAATGGGGACTTGGAAGGAATAGATTTAGACTTAAATGTTTAATTAAGGAAGAAATATTTTCTTATATTGGTTATTGATAAAACTCTCCTTTTCTGTATATGCATTTGATTATGAATGTATAATTGATAACTATAAAAATTAAATTTAAAAAAAAATCTAATGTACAAGGAAAAAAAATCCTGCAACCAGGATACTGCTTGAAAATCCATAGAAGACTGGCATGAGGATACAAAAGTCAATGATTTATTACTGTGATCTTTTTTTTTTTTTTTACTTGAGTGGCAGACATTTGCAATGGCAAAATTAATTCAATTAAAGACTGTCTGATAAATATCCACTACTCAGCATACAAATAAGCTGCATAAAAATGTTAATTTTTGAATCTGAAATGAAGAATGTCTAACTTTCAATAGTTCTAAATAAATCATGCATGAGGTTTTACTATATTACTACACTGTACATGTCAAATACAATAATGCCATTGTAAAAATGACCATCACCTGTGTGAAATATACATATAAACATACAAAAGACATAAGTTACTATGATTTAATCATGTTGAAATTATGTAGATAGCTGAAATTTGAGTAAAATTAAAATAGAATTTTGTGAAACCTTTAAGGCATTTATTTGTACTGACATTTACTTATATAATAATGATTAAAGAGCTTGGTGAAAAAAGACTACATTTAGCAAAAATAGACTTTCAAGTATGCCACATATCATAAAAATATCATTTGATTTGATTTCCTTCCCATTAAAATTAAGATGTTATAATTAAATCATGACTTGTTTATAAGGTTTCTAATCTTTGGCTCAATGGCTGCCAGTTAAGAATTCTAAAAAAGAGAAAATAAGAAAAGTGTTTATGCTTGAATTATTATGTTGAGATCTGCCGTATAAGAACTCTGGACAAGAAGAGAGGAACAAATAGTCATACTTGCACTCCAATCCAACTCCATTGCTCACTAGCATGAAGGTCTGGCCCCTGTACTGGCTGCATCCAGCCCCGCCCCTCCCTGCCCCCCCAGACCGCCCCTTTCCTTTGGCCTGGCATTTCTGCGTGTAATGGGAGTTACACGCATAGCCGGGCCCCTTCTAAAATGCGCAGTGTGCACTATGGGCCGGATTTTATAAATGTGCACGAACGCGTACTTTTGTTCGCGCACCAGGCGCGAACAAGAGTACGCAGGATTTTAATAGATACGCACGTAGCCGCGCGTATCCATTAAAATCCGGGGTCGGCGCGCGCAAGGCTGCCCAAAATCGGCAGCCTGCACGCGCCGAGCCACGCAGCCTGCCTCCGTTCCCTCCGAGGCCGCTCCGAAATCGGAGCGGCCTCGGAGGGAACTTTCCTTCCACCCCCCCGCACCTTCCCTTCCCTTCCCCTACCTAACCCACCCCCTGGCCCTATCTAAACCTCCCCCCCTACCTTTGTTGGCAAAGTTACGCCTGCTTAAAGCAGGCGTAACTTTGCACGCGCCGGCCGGCAGCCCCACTCCGTGTTCCGGTCCTGGGGGCTGGTCCGGAGGCCGCGGCCATGCCCCGGAACACCCCCGGACCGAAACCACGCCCGCGTTGCCGCCCCTGAAACACCACGTCACGCGTGACACGCCCCCAAAACGCCGCGTCACGCTGGGCACGCCCCCGACACGCCCCTTTTATGAAGCCCCAGGACTTACGCTTGTCCCGGGGCTCTGCGCGCGCCTGCGGCCTATGCAAAATAGGCACGCTGGCGCACGAGGGCCCTGCACGCGTAAATCCAGCTGGATTTACGCGCGCAGGGCATTTAAAATCCGCCTCTATGCGCATAACCCCCAAATTTTATGCATGCAGGGGATTTAAAATTCGCCCATAAGTTCTTTTGCACTAAATAGTCAGGCCATTAATGGAACCTGAGATATCTTCATTAAATATGTATGAAAATATACAGTTTTTATATTAAATTTAATATTTCCATAAATTATACATAAAGAATGAAATCAATGAATAGTCACATACTCTGAGGTCATCAGCCCTCTATTCACACAACAAAAGTAACACTAAAGGTTAATTTTATGGTGAAAAAAATTTGTAATTAGAACTTTTTTCAAAACATGAAACCCAAGTAAGTAAATGGAAAGGAGCATACACTATAGAACACACTTACAAGTCAATTTTAAAAGGCCTGCGTGTGAAAATACTGGGGGTTAGACATATGGCTGGGCACATTTTAGAAAGAGCCTAGCCACGTGCATGACTCCCGATATGCGCAGAAGTGTTGGGCCTGAAGAAAAGGGTGGGCCAGGACAGTACCATTTGATGCTATCCCGGGAAAGTGCACACCTGCAGCTGGCCGGTGCAAGGAGTTTATTTCTGCTCCGAAGGAGCAGTAAATATAAAAACAAAAAAATTGGGGATAGTAGGGTAGGTTTAGGGATCGGGAAGGAGAGGGAAAGAGGGAGGAAAGATAGGGTTAGGAAAGTTCCCTCCCAATCCACTCCACTCGTTTCCCTCTAAATTCTATCTCCTATCTGAAACTCAAAAATTAATAGACTTTGGGCCTCATTTTCCAATATCACACACAATATGAAAAAGGGGTGTTACCTTATGCTAATAAGCATGTGTATCACAAACACACTCTTAACCCAATTTGGGCTACATTGCCAAGTATATATTGTGGTTCACAATGTTTCCAGACAGCCGAGAGAGAGAGAGAGAGAGAGAGAGAGAGAGAGAGAGAGAGAGAGAGAGAGAGAGAGAGAGAGAGAGAGAGAGAGAGAGAGAGAGAGAGAGAGAGAGAGAGAGAGAGACTTGCTATAGTTCCTCCTCCCTAGACAGGTATTTGTATCCCTATGGAAGGCCCACCTAGTAACTCGAGGTGGGGATTAGGTATGAGTGTAGGGGGTTGGGGGCCACTTTCACATTCAACATGAGACGTACGAACAGAACAGTGGTCTCTTGTGAAGATTTGATGGCCTTCGGAGTGAGGAAACTCACTCCAAGATGAGATTTGGGCAATGTTCTCTCCACCTAGCTTGTTGTTGCCCAGGTAAGAGTGTCCATCAAGCTAGGTGGAGAGAACATTGCCCAAATCTCATCTTGGAGTGAGTTTCCTCACTCCGAAGGCCATCAAATCTTCACAAGAGACCACTGTTCTGTTCTTACGTCTCATGTTGAATGTGAAAGTGGCCCCCAACCCCCTACACTCATACCTAATCCCCACCTCGAGTTACTAGGTGGGCCTCCCATAGGGATACAAATACCTGTCTAGGGAGGAGACACTATAGCATCTCCCTCCCTCTCACTCACTCACTCACTCACAACCTGCAACATACTGAAACAGGCTGTCCAGAAACATTGTGAACCACAATAAACCTTTACCAGCCTCTAGTGCACAACATAACACAAATGAAAGAGGTGTAGCTATTGGCCACGCTAACTTTGCAGCACACGATAAACTGTTTCCTACTTTACATATACTCCACCCCCTGAATACAAAATTAAAAATTTGCAATCGCGTTAACGGCTGTTAGTGCGATTTGCAGAATTATCTCCCACGGTAACTCCTTGGAAAATGACCCCCTTTGTCAAGTTAAATAAGGCAATGCCATATCAGTTTTATCACACTTTGAAAAAAATAATCTAATACAATTTATGACTATGAAGATTTATGATGCCTGATATATAACCATCATATAACACCTTTATCCAAGAGGCTTGGATTCCTAAGGTATATGGCAATTTAATCCCTCAGTCCTTTAAAAAGTTGTGATGACTTTCTTTTAAAGCATACAACTTTCTGAAGTTATCAAAAACAAAGAAATATCCAATCTACATCATATATAGATTGGGATAAATAACATCTATTATATTTGTATTCATTTCTAAAACTGAAATACTCTATCTTTATATAATAATCAATCAGCTCTAATTAAATACTAGAGAGACAAAAGTGGAAAGACAGGAAAAACTATCTGGAAACTTGGAAGTACAGACACCAAGAGGTTAACTGTTAATTCATTTACATGAAACAGAACATTTGTGCCTATGCTGACAATGCCTATAAGTGTACTCTGTATATGTTAAAAATGCTGATTTTTATATTAATGTTCATAAATGTAAACATGCACAATATATGCAATAAAGGTGAAACTTTGTTGGTGAGTTTTATACAGGCTCAGAAAGTGTTTCTTCAGAGTTACAAGAAAAAGTTTGCATTTTTTAATATTTTCTTTCTTTTTATCCCACAGAAATGTCTAAAATCAATTATTTGCAAACCTTAAAAAAGTAATATATCCTTGATAAAAAAAAAAAAAGCAATTAGAAAATGTTTTACTAGTATATAAAACTAGGGTTAGTTTAACCAAGCCATTAAACAAAAATATATAAGTAAATAGGATGTTAAATATGTCCAAGCAATTAAAAATGTGATTTCATACAAGAAAGTAATAGCAAAATGCCAACAAATGTAATAGATCAACTGTCAAAGTGCAATTAATAAAATAGTTTCAAATTCTGCTAGCCTATGCCTGCTAGATATGCCTGCTAGATATGGAAAAATTAGCAATTAATTAAATCAACAGTAAATATTCCCTTGCTATTTGTTTTAGCACATGGAAGCTAACATAAAATAAAGCCATATTATTTATAGACAAAGATTTAACATTCTAGCACAAATATCAGCTCTTAGAAAAATCTCATTATTATTTTTCTTCATCACAAAATAAATACAGTTTTGAAGTGGCCTCTTATTTTAACTACAGTTGTAGTATATTTTATCTGAATTTGTTTTGCCTTATTTTCCTTTTAGTTGATTCTTTAGCATCATAATTTTGACACATACCTCAAATCATTTATTTACACCCCACCCCTACTTTTCTATTTTAATAACTAATTATGTTGCTGAATGCAGAAATGTTTGCTTTATCTTTAATCATCTGGTGTAGCACACATAATTTGTATTACATGCATCAGACATAATTGTTTAAGAATGGAAACCTGAAAGAATCAGGATATCAATAATTCTGAAATTAATATTTCACTACATTCAAAAGAACCCACTTTTTTCCACACAAAACCAGATTATACATAAGAAAAAGTTTAGGTTTAGGTTTCAAAAAGTATGTAAATAAACAAGTAAAGGCCTATTTGGAAAACATTCAAACCATTGGCCAGACTACAGTTCAAGGTAATTGCACACAGTTCATCAGTACCAAAACTTTCAAACTACTAAGTCCTGTTTCACAAGAAGAAATATGGCTAAACAAAATTGGACTTTGTCTCATGAAAATGAGATGCAGAAAACTAGACATAAGGACGGAAACTTTACACGTTTAAATGCTAAAGAACAAGTCTGCAATATTTCAATTAAAATTGCTGAAAGTTGATTTCCGAGAAAAGTCCTGCACGATCTGGTGTAAAAACTTTTCTTAAAGGATCCAACTGGAACACATAGCTCTGCACAACAAAGCTGCTTCATGCACCCTTCAGCCTGGCATTAAGAGGGAGCTAAGCGCATGTTATAAAAGTACTATTTATATGCCATCCATATTTCACAAGCTTGGGTCCCAAAAAGCCCAAACCAGCAACTTCTTACTTAAGTGGGTCAAGGAACTACCACGCTCACTCCAAAACATCCCTCATGCTAAGGATTTTCCTAATACTACAGTCAGGCTCGGAAAGTATCAACAGCAAAACAAACTAGCTTGCAATTTCAACGAAATAAACTTGGGCTTTTGAGAAGGTCTCATAACTGATACAAAACCTGTTGTTAAATGAACAGCACTGTTGTTTGTCTCTGTGTTTGTAATATTAAAACATAATAATAATAAAATGTATTAAACCCTTTAACTCACCTTTCAAACTCCTGAGGTACAATCAGGGTCAGTTAGCATTCTGAAAAAGCAGTTTCTCTTTGTCACAACATCCACCTCTGATCGCATTCAAATGAACCTGTCAAGTGAGTCCAAGCCCTCTAAACCGATTGATTTTCTCTTCTCTCACACACTGACTGAGCTAGGACTCCTTGACCAGGCTCTTAAAGGGCCAGTGCACACAGAGACAGCCTCTTGCTAAATCGCTCCCTACAGCTGAGCAGTGAGCATCATGTCCTTGCCGCAAGACCAATACGCTTCCACTGGCTGAACGTCCTTTCCTTTCCTTTCAAAGGCTATCCTGGAAAAGACAGTGAGGTTGCTAACCTATAATTATCACAAAATGTGTACAGTCAACTGATTTCATATGCCCAAACAGGGAGTGCAAAGCCCTCATCAGTGCATAATGTAGAAGATAAAACAGCGACAGCCCCGATTAACTCCTCGCATCAAGTGGTATTTAGAGCTTACATAAGAAAGACAAGCTTTAGGGAAATACAAAAAAATAGCAAAGGGATTTTCTTCTTCAAGTATTTTTATTGGTTTCCCCCTTTTCCTCCTTGGTTTTCCCGAAAGAGAAAGAAAAAAAACCCAAGAATCAGGTATTGTTCGCTAGAAGAAAAGCAACGTTGTCAGATTGAAATATAGCAGAGGCCCCTTCAAGAAAAACCTGTAAACAAGTTGTCACTCACTCTTTCCGTCTCCCAGTTAGCTGTTGCTTGCAGCAAAGTGATACGAACAACCCGGCAACAAAACCAAAGTTTCCTTAGTTCCAAGCACAAGAAAATAGCACTGCTATGTGAAGGAGAGAAGGTATCGTAGTCAAATTATAAGGTGGAAAAGAAAGCTTTCATCCCGTCTTCTTCCTTTATCTGTATCTGCAAAATTACATTTTAAAAAAAGACACCCCCCCCCCCCCCCCCTATCTATATATTCTTAGGAATCTCCGTAATTTATTATGCTCAGGTATGATGTGCAGACTATTTTATTATAAAATGTTAGATCTCTCTCTCTTATTATTTGTGTGTTCTATTTTTCCTTTTACACATTCAAAGCGGCTCAACCTGTCTCCAATAATGCAGCTAAGAATCTGGTAGAAGTGCAGGCAATCCGGTAAAAGCACCTAGGGGTTGAAAAGAGAGGCAGACGCACACACACGCCCATCTCCCTCCCGGAGGTAAAGCGCGTGGAGTGCGTGCGGACCACGTACACACAGCCCAACTATCCACTCTTACTGGGAGGGGTTCTTGCAGCACAGAACAGTAGACTACATTACAAAGCTCGCCCCGAGCGAAAAAAAAAACAGCTCCATTGCTGAAGGGGTGTATTAGTCGATTAGATTTTCTATGGACAGCTGTAGAACAAAATTCTCCTTAGATGCTTGAGGTAAACAATGATTCCACAGTCTTCTTGATCAGTGACATGGCTAACACTGAACTCTCTTTAAAATAATTTAAAAAAAAAAAAAAGACTCAAGGTATTTTCTCTTTTCTATTTTTTTCCATTCCAGCCCTCCTCCTTTTCTTCCTTCTTCATCCTATCTTGTTTAAATCACTTTAAAACGGCCAGTTTTGAACAGACAATGGTTTGATTAAGGTGCACCTTGCTAAAGAAAAAAGACATAGGGTTGCCAACTTTTCCATAGACCAGGACTGGATACTGGAGGACTGAGAGGGTGGGGTGACCTCCCCTCATTTGCATAAATTTGCATAAAATAAAATCAAGAAATATAAAAACACCAATATAGTAAGATGATAATAGGAATAAATATTTCAGAACAACTGATGAGTAGAATAAAATCAATAAATGAATGCCAAACTCCTCCTGCCTTTTTGGGGGTCCAGCTTATTAAAAACATCCCCTAAATGTACTACAGCACTTCAGCCTTTATTGTGTTAAAAGTATTTTCCCATCATGGTTATTCCTTCATCATATCTTGTCTGAGACTCACACATGTGTATGCAGACTGACAGGCTGGGGATGGATGATTTGCTCCAGATGGGGAGAGTGAAAGAATGTATTCTGAGTAGAGGTTGGAATTGCTCTAGTGTGTGTGTATTTATAAGATGTAGAGATGTGAATCGTGTCCTTGATCGTCTTAACGATCGATTTCGGCTGGGAGGGGGAGGAATCGTATCGTTGCCGTTTGGGTGTTTAAACTATCGTGAAAATCGTTAAAATCGTGAGCCGGCACACTAAAACACCCTAAAACCCACCCCGACCCTTTAAATTAAATCCTCCACCCTCCCGAACCCCCCCCCAAAATGCCTTAAATTACCTGGGGGTCCAGCGGGGGTCCGGAACGGCCTCCTGAAATCGAATCGTGTTGTCTTCAGCCGGCGCCATTTTGCGCCGCCATTTTGCAAAATGGCGGCGCAAAATGGCGCCAGCTGAAGACAACACGATTCGATTTCAGGAGGCCGTTCCGGACCCCCGCTGGACCCCCAGGTAATTTAAGGCATTTTGGGGGGGCGGGTTCGGGAGGGTGGGGGATTTAATTTAAAGGGTCGGGGGTGGGTTTTAGGGTGTTTTAGAGTGCCGGTTTTCCCGCCCTCCCCCTTCCCCTCCCCCTTCCCCGATTTAGGATTTTTTAACGATAAATCGGGGGAATTGTTATTGTTTCGTGGCCCTAACGATTTTTGACGATTTAAAATATATCGGACGATATTTTAAATCGTCAAAAAACGATTCACATCCCTAATAAGATGAAGCCTAGGGAGAGAGGGAGATGGAAGGAGGGGCATCAGTTTCTCAAGGGATGTGTGTTGCTTGAGATCGGGAATTTTTCTGGAATAACTAGGATGTTGTAGTACTTGCCCTTGGCAAAATGAGGGGGCAAAGTAATGCTGCTAGTAGGGAGGTGTATGGCAGAAAGGAGACCAGAGAGATGCCGAGAAGGAAGGGGTGGGAAGAGGAGCCAGGTAAGACAACTATCCAGGGTGCACCGTGCCAGGCCTGGGGTGGTACCACCAACATTCCTCATCTAGGCCAAAGTAAGGGAGTGGTGGAAAGAGGGGGAAAGAAAGGGCTGAAAAGTGAAAGGGGGATGGGCAAGAGAAGTGCGAGCAGGTAGCAGGGGGAAATGGATGGTGTCAGGTGAGAAGGGGGCTGAGGGAAAACCACAGGGAAGGGGGATCGAGAGCAAGAGGCAGTGGGAAAAGGGGGAGATAGAAGAGGATGGGGAGAGAGAAGGAGTCTGAGGGAGAAGAAAAGTCCCTCCCCCCAACAGCTTCTTCCTCTAGCAAAATCCTCTTCTCCCTTCAGCCCCTCCCCACTTCCAGTGTGCTTGCCCCATTCCCCTGTCCTCCTCATTTAGTCCCCCATTCTCTGTCTTCTGTCTCTTCGCCTTCAGCCTTGCTTCTAGTTTCCCCTATTTTATTTTCACTTCATTCCCTCTCCAGAACACCCAAGGCATGTTGGCCATAAAGATACATCAGTTGTGCAACGGGCGAGAGAGAAAGTAACTGGATTGAGTGACTCTCAGCCCTCCCAAGCACAGGAGGAGACAGCAGCAGAGCTGTCAGTGACACGGTATCTCTCAGAGCTGATAGAGAACATGCAGACAGATCCGCTGGCATATTGGGCACACAAGTCCACTGTCTGGCCACACCTAGCCAAAGTGGCTGAAGGATATCTGTCATGTCCACCAACCAGTGTGCCCAGTGAACGTGTCTTTTCAATGACAGGGGATATCATGAGCCCTCACCGCTCAAGTCTTGATGGAAATGCTAGTGTTTTTGAAAGTTAACCTGCCATTGCTTGGCTTTCCCGATTTTCCTTGTGAATGGCAAGATGAATAAAAGCTATTGAAAGGAGCCTTGCAGCAGTTCCAATTGCCTCCTATGCTCAAGATAATGTAAGCACTGCAGCACATGTTCTTGACATGAATCGCTGTGCCTGACCGGCGTCTACTGTGCAGCCCTTGTGTTCCTACAAGTGTTATACCTCCATTGCTGTGCCCGTTCATCCATGCCTTGTGTTCCCACAGGTGTTTTAACTCCATGGTTGTGCCTGTTCCTCCAGGCCTTGTGTCCCTAGCTGGGATTGACCTCTGTCGTCGAATGATGTGCCTGTTCATCCAGGCCTTGTGTTCCCACAAGTGTTTTAACTCCATGGGTGTGCCTGTTCATCCAGGCCTTGTGTTCCTACTGGTGTTTTAACTCCATTGCTGTGCCTGCCTGTTCCTCCAGGCCTTGTGTCCCTAGCTGGGCTGTTCCATGTTGTTATTTTAAACAGACTGAGCATGGTCCTTGAGTGGGTCTGTTATTTTTGTTATTTTAAACAGACTGAGCATTCTTCTTGAGCGGGTCTGTTCCATTTTGTTATTTTAAACAGACTGAGCATTGTCCTTCAGAGTGGGTCCGTTAATTTTGTTATTTTAAACAGACTGAGCATTCTTCTTGAGTGGGTCTGTTCCATTTTGTTATTTTAAACAGACTGAGCATTGTCCTTTAGAGTGGGTCCATTAATTTTGTTATTTAAAACAGACTGAGCATTCTTCTTGAGCGGGTCTGTTCCATTTTGTTATTTTAAACAGAGCATTGTCCTTCAGAGTGGGTCTGTTAATTTTGTTATTTTAAACAGACTGAGCATTCTTCTTGAAGGCCGAGGTGGAGAAGGGTTCCATGTGAACAGCAGTTCAACATGGGTCAGTCGGTCCTAAGACATAGGCGAGAGCCGTTCGGAAGGGACGGGCGAAGGCCTCCATCGCCCTGGGCCGATCGAAAGGGAGTCGGGTTCAGATCCCCGAACCCGGAGTGCCGGAGATTCGGCGCTGGGCTCTTCCCTCTTCACTCGCAGTTACTGAGGAAATCCTGGTTAGTTTCTTTTCCTACACGGCTTGTGTCCCTAGGTGGGATTGACCTCTGTCCTCGAATAATGTGCCTGTTCCTCCAGGCCTTGTGTCCCTAGAGGGGATTGACCTCTGTACTCGAACGATGTGCCTGTTCATCCAGACCTTGTGTTCCCACAAGTGTTTTAACTCCGTTGCTGTGCCCGTTCCTCCAGGCCTTGTGTTCCTCTGGGGATAGGGAAATACCTACAGTACCTGAGTGTAATCAAGTATGAAGTGCTATAAACTTTTTAAAAAAAAAATGTAAATCCATTAAAAAAGAAATTTACTATCCGAGTATCCGTGTTCATCCATGTTCCTACTGGTGTTTTAACTCCATTGCTGTGCCTGCCTGTTCATCCAGACCTTGTGTTCCCACAAGTGTTTTAACTCAGTTGCTGCTGTGCCTGTTCATCCAGGCCTGGCCTTGTGTCCCTAGGTGTGATTGACCTCTGTCCTCGAATGATGTGCCTGTTCATCCAGGCCTTGTGTCCCTAGCGGGGATTGACCTCTGTACTCGAACGATGTGCCTGTTCATCCAGGCCTTGTGTTCCTACTGGTGTTTTAACTCCATTGCTGTGCCTGCCTGTTCATCCAGACCTTGTGTTCCCACAAGTATTTTAACTCAGTTGCTGCTGTGCCTGTTCATCCAGGCCTGGCCTTGTGTCCCTAGGTGGGATTGACCTCTGTCCTCGAGTGATGTGCCTGTTCCTCCAGACCTTGTGTTCCCACAAGTGTTTTAACTCCGTTGCTGTGCCCGTTCCTCCAGGCCTTGTTTTCCTCTGGGGATAGGGAAATAATACATACAGTACCTGAGTGGCTGAGTGTAATCAAGTATGAAGTGCTACAAACTTTTTAAAAAAAGAATATAGATTCATTAAAAAAAAAATTTACTATCCGAGTATCTGTGTTCATCCATGTTCCTACTGGTGTTTTAACTCCATTGCTGTGCCTGCCTGTTCATCCAGGCCTTGTGTTCCTACTGGTGTTTTAACTCCATTGCTGTGCCTGCCTGTTCATCCAGGCCTTGTGTCCCTAGGTGGGATTGACCTCTGTCGTCGAATGATGTGCCTGTTCATCCAGACCTTGTGTTCCCACAAGTGGTTTTTTTTTTTTATATTAACCATTTTTATTAAGACTGTTTCAGTTCTAAATGGAAATCTTTATGTATCAACATACCCAACCCAGAATATTTATGGGTCGACGTTGCTAAGCCGCGACGAGTAGGAGGGCCGCCGCGGTGGGCACGGAAGCCCGGGGCGAGGGCCCGGGTGGAGCCGCCGCGGGTGCAGATCTTGGTGGTAGTAGCAAATATTCAAATGAGAACTGTGAAGGCCGAAGTGGAGAAGGGTTCCATGTGAACAGCAGTTCAACATGGGTCAGTCGGTCCTAAGAGATAGGCGAGAGCCGTTCGGAAGGGACGGGCGATGGCCTCCATCGCCCTCGGCCGATCGAAAGGGAGTCGGGTTCAGATCCCCGATCCCGGAGTGGCGGAGATTCGGCGCTGGGCTCTTCCCTCTTCACTCGCCGTTACTGAGGGAATCCTGGTTAGTTTCTTTTCCTCCGCGGCTTGTGTCCCTATGTGGGATTGACCTCTGTCCTCGAATGATGTGCCTCTTCATCCAGGCCTTGTGTTCCCACAAGTGTTTTAACCTAGTTCATGTGCCTGTTCCTCCAGGCCTTGTGTCCCTAGCTGGGATTGACCTCTGTCCTCGAATGATGTGCCTGTTCCTCCAGGCCTTGTGTCCCTAGCTGGGATTGACCTCTGTGCTCGACTGCTGTGCCTCTTCATCCAGGCCTTGTGTTCCCACAAGTGTTTTAACTCCGTTGCTGTGCCCGTTCCTCCAGGCCTTGTGTTCCTCTGGGGATAGGGAAATACATACAGTACCTGAGTGTAATCAAGTATGATTTGCATTGAATACAAGAATGTCAGTATATAAAAATGAAAATAAATAAATAAATAAATGAAGTGCTATAAACTTTTTAAAAAAAGAATATAAATCCATAAAAAAAAAAATTTACTATCCGAGTATCAGTGTTCATCCATGTTCCTACTGGTGTTTTAACTCCATTGCTGTGCCTGCCTGTTCATCCAGGCCTTGTGTTCCCACAGGTGTTTTAACTCAGTGGCTGTGCCTGTTCATCCAGGCCTTGTGTTCCTCTGGGATAGGGAAATACCTACAGTACCTGAGTGTAATCAAGTATGAAGTGCTAGAAACGTTTCGAATAAGAATATAATACATTAAAAAAAAAAAATTACTATCCGAGTATCCGTGTTCATCCAGGCCTTGTGTTCCCACAGGTGTTTTAACTCAGTGGCGGTGACGGTTCATCCAGGCCTTGTGTTCCCACAGGTGTTTTTAACTCAGTGGCGGTGCCTGTTCATCCAGGCCTTGTGTTCCTCTGGGGATAAGGAAATACCTACAGTACCTGAGTGTAATCAAGTATAAAGTGCTATAAACTTTTTGAAAAAAAAATGTAAATCCATTAAAAAAAAAATTTACTATCCGAGTATCCGTGTTCATCCAGGCCTTGTGTTCCCACAGGTGTTTTAACTCAGTTGCTGTGCCCGTTCTTCCAGGCCTTGTGTTCCCACAGATGATTTAACTCAGTTGCTGTGCCCGTTCTTCCAGGCCTTGTGTTCCCACAGGTGTTTTAACTCTGTGGCGGTGCCTGTTCATCCAGGCCTTGTGTTCCCACAGGTGTTTTAACTCTGTTACATTCTGGGAATTGGAAAGTTTGCCTGAAGAGCCAGGTTTTTAACTTTTTTTTTAACTCTGGTAGACTGGGTTCGAGGCGTAGGTCTGGTGGGAGAGCATTCCATTGGTGTGGTCCCGCAGTTGAGAGTGCTCTTTTTCTTAGTGTTGATTTAGCTGGAGTTGCGACTAAGGTGCCTTTGTAGGCGCTTCTGATGGGTCTGGAGGATAAGTGTGGACGAAGTTGAGTTTGTAGTGATATAGGTGCGACGCTGTGAATTGCTTTATGAATAATGGTTAAGGTTTTAAATAGGATTCTCTATTTGATGGGTAGCCAGTGGAGGTTGCTCAAGATGGGGGTGATATGGTCTCTTTTATTAGTGTTAGTTAGGATTCTGGCTGCGGCATTTTGTACCATCTGTACAGGTTTGATCCTGGTGGAGGGGAGGCCAAGTAGGATTGCGTTGCAGTAATCGAGTTTAGAAAAAATAATGGATTGTAGAACGAGGCGAAAGTCATTGAAGTGCAGGAGTGGTTTTAGCTTTTTTAGGACTTGTAGTTTATAGAAGCAGTCCTTGGTGGTGGTGTTTATAAATTTTTTTAAGGTAAGTTGGTTGTCAAGCCATGCTCCTAGATTCCTGACGTCTGCAGAGAGATGCATGTTTAAAGATGTGGATTGTGCAAGGCTAGGTGAGTAGGTGTTTGGGTTGTGTGAAATAAGTAGCATCTCTGTTTTGCTGGAGTTTAGAATCAGGTTCAGGTTGGAAAGTAGTTGTTTAATTGGTTGAAGACAATTCTCCCAGATTCTGTGATGGGGATGAGGATCTGGATGTCGTCTGCATAGAGGTAATGAGTAAGCTTGAGTTGTGATAGCAGATGGCAGAGGGGGAGGAGGTAAATGTTGAACAGGGTGGGAGAGAGGGATGAACCTTGTGGTACGCCTTGGTCTGATAGGATGGGGTCAGATTCCTTGTTGTTAATTCTGACCTTGTAAAACCTGTTTGATAGGAATGACTTGAACCAACTGAGAGCTGTGCCTTTGATTCCTATGTTTGATAGTTCTTCCAGGCCTTGTGTTCCTCTGGGGATTGGGAAATACCTACAGTACCTGAGTGTAATCAAGTATGAAGTGCTAGAAACTTTTTAAAAAAAGAATATAAATCCATTAAAAAAAAAATTTACTATCCGCGTATCCGTGTTCATCCAGGCCTTGTGTTCCTCTGGGGCTTAGGGAAATACCTACAGCACCTGAGTGTAATCAAGTATGAAGTGCTAGAAACGTTTTAGAATAAGAATATAAATACATTAAAAAAAAAATTTACTATCCGAGTATCCGTGTTCATCCAGGCCTTGTGTTCCCACAGGTGTTTTAACTCAGTTGCTGTGCCCATTCTTCCAGGCCTTGTGTTCCCACAGGTGTTTTAACTCAGTGGCGGTGCCTGTTCATCCAGGCCTTGTGTTCCCCCAGGTGTTTTAACTCAGTGGCTGTGCCTGTTCATCCAGGCCTTGTGTTCCCACAAGTGTTTTAACCTGGTTGCTGTTCCTGTTCATCCAGGCCTTGTGTCTCTAGCTGGGATTGACCTCTGTGCTCGACTGCTGCGCCTCTTCATCCAGGCCTTGTGTTCCCACAAGTGTTTTAACCTGGTTGCTGTTCCTGTTCATCCAGGCCTTGTGTCCCTAGCTGGATTGACCTCTGTGCTCGACTGCTGCGCCTCTTCATCCAGGCCTTGTGTTCCCACAAGTGTTTTAACCTGGTTGCTGTGCCTGTTCATGCAGGCCTTGTGTCCCTAGCTGGGATTGACCTCTGTCCTCGAATGATGTGCCTGTTCATCCAGGCCTTGTGTTCCCACACGTATTCTTATTTGTGAGAGATCCTAGGCTCCAATTCCTTTGTCATCAGCTGAAGTGCGTAAGTACAGTTGGAATTCACTAGACACCAACGGAATTCACTAGACGCCAACGATATTCACTGGACGCCAATGTAAACACCGGGTACACACAACTCTAGGGGTGAACCCGTTCCAGGGAGTCCTTCCCTGAACAAGCATGAGGGTGGAGGTGGGCTTTACTGCACACCCACCTGACGGACCATGCCCATACCGCTGCCAATATTCTAGCATGCATCAGAAAGATGCTGGCGAGCTACCAGTGTTTTAACCTAGTTCCTGTGCCTGTTCATGCAGGCCTTGTGTCCCTAGCTGGGATTGACCTCTGTCCTCGAATGATGTGCCTGTTCATCCAGGCCTTGTGTTCCTACTGGTGTTTTAACTCCATTGCTGTGCCTGCCTGTTCATCCAGACCTTGTGTTCCCACACGTATTCTTATTTCTGAGAGATCTTCCAATTCCTTTGTCATCAGCTGAAGTGCGTAAGTACAGTCTGAATTCACTAGACGCCAACGATATTCACTGGACGCCAATGTAAACACCGGGTACACCCAACTCTAGGGGTGGACCTTTCCAGGGAGTCCTTCCCTGCACAAAGGAAAGGGAACTCTCTCCTGGGCCAATTGATAAGAAAACCCCAATTCTGCAGCCAAAAATAGGCTGGAAATCCTTCCCCCATTGACTTTAATGGGCGACATATGGACATATACCCAACTCATTGAATTCTGTTTTTGTCCATATTGACCGCAAATGGGACCCCCTTTGGACATATGGACATATGAACTTAAACTTTTGCTCTGCACATCCCTACAACTCACTCTACTCCTTGTGGTGTTCTTGCCACTATCATGGTTCCTCAGAGTGTTGGTGCTAGTCTTTCTGCTGCTTTGTTCCTTTATCGGTGCCTTGTGGTTATTTCTCACACTCTTTCTGCTTGCTATGATCCCCCTTCATTGTACTGTAGGATGTTGATGCCACTTGTCTTGCCACTTTGCTTGTCCTGCTGCCTTCGAGGGTTCATGCAACTGTTATTGGTGCTCTCTTTTGAAGCTGTGGTGTGTTTTTGACACTCTTGCTGCTGCTTTGCACCTCTGTTAAAGCACTCTTGCCACTCCTAGTACCCCTTTGCCCCTTTATAGTGCCTTAGGCTATTCATGCCAGTTTGGTGCCACTTTGCCACAATCTAAGTACCTTGAAGCTCTTTTCTCTTTCTGATGATTTCTCCCCAGAAGTTTCTTCAGAATTGATAAGAAAACCCCAATTGTGCAGCCAAAAATAGGCTGCAAATACTTCCCCCATTGACTTTAATGGGGAAATGAAAAACGAATGAAACTAATAAACAAATTGGTTTTCCCCCCTATTAAACTAATGAAACAAATTTTGGCCCTGGCGAAACGAAAAACGAAACGAAAACACATTTTTTTCTTTCTGTACATCCCTACTGTGTGCAAAACTGAGCAGGTGTCCACATATTCACGGGAGTCCTTTATCATACTAAGCCACCAATAGTTCCTTCGAAACATCTCAAGAGTCTGGGCCCGACTGGCGAGGATCAAGGGACAGAGCCCTGTCTTAAATACAGGGCTCAGGTGATGAGGTGATGTCATCATAACGCACTGTGGAGGAGTTTCCCGCGCTTGGCCCTTTAAATGGCCGGGAGTTCCACGTGCGCGCACTTAGGTGTGGACCCGATGCCAGTGTGGATGCTGAGCCTCGGCGTGAGGAGCCAGGAGAGGTCGAGGGCCTTGAAGGCCCGGGAGAAGCTGCAGGACGCCGCGGATGCTGGGAGCTAGTGGCAGCGGCAAGGCCAGCACTTGTGGAGGGCCACGTGAGTTGAGCAGATCCGCCTGTGCTGCAAATGCAGCTGGAGCACGCAACAAACACACATTTGAATGGTGGATATTTAAATTAATTCTCTCCATCATCTGTTGCAGCCCCGGTCGTGGCACTCGTGACCGGGACCTTACCTCCTGTTTCAGGCTCCGGTCCAGGGGGCTCTGCAGCAGGTCACCAGGTCCCGGCTCCGATTCGGGTGGCTGCCGCGTAGCGCTGGCAGACTGGCAAAGCCCCCATCTTCGGCGGCGTCTCCACGAGGGAGACGCCGTCGGCTCACTGACCTAGCCCCTCCTCCCTAGGCGCGTGCGCGCGTGACAGGCCGGATTCAAAGGGCCTTTCCTGCCTTGGGGCGCCCACCTCCTTTTTTCTGGACGTCAGACGCCAGAAAATACTTAAGCCGGCGTCTGCCTCAGTTTAATGCCTTGCAATAAGTTGCATTCAGTGCTCCTCGCTGGCTGTGTGTCTCTGGAGCTCTTGCTTGTAATTGTTCCAGTTGTCTGCTTCAGTTTCAGCCTTGATCCTGGTTCCAGTTCCAGTTACCTGCTTCAGTTCCAGCCTTGATCGTGGTTCCAGTTCCAGTTGCCTGCTTCAGTTCCAGTCTTGATCCTGGTTCCTGTCCAGTTGTCTGCTTCAGTTACAGTCCTGGTTCGTGTCCGCCTTTGTGTTCCAGCCTTGTTCCTGTTCTAGACTTGCCTGCCTTGACCTCGATCTTCATCATCGGATTCTCCTCTCGGCCTAAGTCCCAGCAGCGCAGACTCCCTACGGACTCCTCCCGGGGGAGCCTCAGGTCTCCAGGGTGAAGCTGTCTTCTTCTCACACCTAAGTCCCAGCGGTCCAGCTCCTACAGGCTCCTCCCGGGGGAGCTCGGGCTTCCAGGGTAAAGATCCTTCTCTTCAATCCATCCAGTATCTGCCTCCCGGTCTGTTCTGCTAGTCCGGAGACTGTTTCCATCTTCTCCGTCAGGCCGGCCTAAGAGTCCACTAACCCGCTACAACAGTTTTGCAAGGGCCATGGACTCGGTGGATTTCTCAGGTCTTCAGGCAATTCCCGGAATTGCCCAGCGTGTGGCAGCAACAGCAGCATTGCATGGATATTCTCTCAGCGACTGTATGAGCGACTTGCTAATGTCTGGACGCCATGCCATATCCAGTGCCTGTTCTGCCACCAGCTCCAGCAGTAAAACATTGGTTCAAATTACTCAGCTACCGGCGCCGTCACATATTGCCGGCGAGGCTGAGACTTGCCGAGGTTTTCTGAACAATGTTTTATTACTGTTCATGCCTGCTTCCTCGACAGTTTCCTACTGATGCCGTAAAGGTGGCCATATATCCTGTTGTTGCTTGATGGGAAGGCCCTAATTTGAGGTCTCCACTCTTGGAGCAGAATGATCCCTTTCTCAGTAATTTGTCGCAGTTCAGTCTCAATTTCAAGCTAGCCTTTGATGAGCCGGCTCGCCTAAAACACCGCCACCTCAGAACTACTGCAATTACGCCAGGGTTCCCGGCTATTTAGCAGATTTGCCATGGATTTCCGCATGCCTTGCTCTTGAAGTAGGGTGGCGTGATGACAGCCTCCGGGCTGTATTTCTGGAGGGCCTGTCCGGGCGTATCAAGACGAGTTGGCCGCCCGCGATCTTCCAGAGGATCTCAACGGCCTCATAGATGTGGCTGGTCATATAGATCATCACCTCCAACAGAGGGCAAGAGAACTAAGACCCACTCGATGTACCCCGTCTCTAGCTCCTGTATTCTCCAGACCACTATCTTCGGTCCCCTTTCCAGGAGCAACACATCCTGATTCTGCCTCTGAGGAACCCATGCAGTTAGGGCGTACCCCGCTCCACCGCAGAGGAGAGACAGCATCGCCGTACTCTAGGCCTGTGCCTCTTACTGCGGCCAAAAAGTTCATTTCCTCGGCTCGCTGTAAAGAGCGTTCAGAAAATGCCAGAACCTAGTAGGTCGTGAGGAGCTACTCCTAGGCTGTGCTGGTACTGCTCCTCAATGTACTGTACCCATCACACTCGAATACCCAGGGGGATCGTTGGAGACCCTCGCCTTCCTGGATTCAGGAGCAGGAGGCAACTTCATCCTGGAAGATTTGGTACGCCAGTTACAGATCCCCACTCACCCTCGGGAGATGCCGCTGTGGATTACTTCCATCCGGGGAACACTTCTTCCAGGGAGAATCTCTGCTTCCACGATACCCTTGACCTTACGCACCAGGGCGATCCACTCGGAGGAGATTGCCTTCCTTGTTTTGGAGAAGGCCGTCCACCCCGTGATGCTAGGCCTACCATGGTTACAGAAGCACTCTCCGATTATTGAATGGAACACATTACAGATCGTGAAATGGAGGCCCTTCTGCTTCGCTAACTGCCTGAAGGTTCCGAGAGTGTCCATTCTCCCTCTCTTGCACACCACCATTGCTCTACCTGCAACATTTGCCGACTTCTCCGATATATTTTCCAAGACAAAGGCAGAGATCCTGCCTCAGCATCGGCCGTTCGATTGTGCCATTGAGCTCTTACCAGGAATGACACCTCCTCGGGGGAGAGTATACCCCTTATCACTACCGGAGACTCGGGCAATGTCTGAATACATCTCGGAGAACCTGGCAAAAGGATTTATCCGACTTTCAAAATCTTCAGTAGGGGCGGGCTTCTTTTTTGTAGGTAAAAAGGACGGGTTGCTAAGACCATGCATTGACTATCGGGGTCTCAATGCCATCACCAAGCGGGATCTATATCCACTCCCACTGATTCCCGAACTCCTGGATAGATTTCAGGGAGCTAGGATCTTCACAAAGTTGGACTTGCGGTGCGCATATAACCTTGTCCGTATTTGACCAGGGGACGAGTGGAAGACTGCCTTTAACACCAGGGATGGGCACTATGAGTACCTCGTCATGCCCTTCGGACTATGTAATGCCCCGGCAGTATTTCAACATCTCATGAACGAGGTACTTCGTGATTTACTGAATACGTCTATCATCGTGTACCTGGATGATGTATTAATCTACTCCCGGGATCTGTCTTCTCATCACCTACATGTCCGTCAGGTATTACAGTTACTCAGGGACAACGGGTTATACGCCAAGTTGGAGAAATGCTGCTTTGAGAAAGATTCTCTTCCCTTTCTGGGATACATATTCTCCGCCACCGGATTCAAGATGGATCCTGAAAAGGTAGCCACCATCAGAGACTGTCCCCGGCCAAAGGGGCTAAAGGCGGTGCAGCGTTTCCTCAGGTTCACAAATTTCTATAGAAATTTCATTCCACACTATTCTCGTATCGTGGCTCCTCTCACTGCCCTAACTCGGAGAGGAGCTGAGGCAGTGGATTGGCCTGATTCAGCCTGTCAGGCATTCAAAATCCTCAAAAGAGGCTTTCTACAGGATACGTGTCTTCGTCACCCTGATCCACTTCGTCCATTTGTCGTAGAGGTGGATGCATCGAACGTCGCTGTGGGAGCTGTGCTTAGTCAATGCACTGATTCCAGTCAGCTCATGCCATGCTCATACTTTTCCAGGAAATTCTCTGCTGCCGAGAATAATTATAGTATCGGTGATAAGGAGTTACTAGCTATCAAGCTCGCCTTTGAGGAGTGGAGGACAATGGTTGGAGGGAGCCATCCATCCCATTACAGTATATACGGACCATAAGAACCTGGAGTTCCTGTCCCATGCCCAATGCTTAAACCCTCGACAGGCCCGCTGGTCTCTATTCTTCAACCGCTTCAATTTCACACTACGCTACCGGCCGGCTGCCAAGAATGATCGAGCGGATGCACTTGCTCACTCAACGGAGCTGGAAGAGAGGAGGATCAGCCCCCAATACATCCTAGAACCCTGCAAAGATCAATCTTTCCGGGACCACTGTATGTTCTCTTGGTAAGACGGTGGTTCCTCGATGGTCTCGAAGGGGGGTCTTGCTCTGGGCCCACAACTCCCTCACGGGGGGTCACACTGACTGCGAGAAGACTCTTGACTTGGTAAACTGCTTCTACTGGTGGCCAACCTTGAGGCAAGATATCCGCGCTTTCGTAGACTCCTGTCCCACCTGTGCGATACAGAAGCCGCGGACGGGGAAGCCTTGGGGTCTACTCCAACCGTTGCCTATTCCAGTGGAACCCTGGACCCACTCCCGCCACCGATTTTGTGGTGATCTTCCAGCTTCAGAAGGGAATACAGTCATCTGGGTAACTATAGACAGATTCTCCAAAATGGCCCACTTTGTTCCCCTGCCCAAGTTACCTTCGGCTCTCAAACTAGCCTGCTTGTTCACCCCAACATATCTTCAGGATCCACGGTCTGCCCCAGGACATTGTCTCTGATCGTGGGCCTCAGTTCATCCCCTGATATTGGAAGGCATTATGTAAGAGGTTAAATGTGCATCTCAATCTGTCCACCGCCTTTCAACCCCAAAGCAATGGGCTGACAGAGCGCACCAACCGCTCTTTGAAGACTTTTCTTCGCTCCTTCATCAACGAAAGGCAGAATAACTGGGCGCAGTTATTACCGTGGGCAGAGTTCTCGTGTAACAACCATTCCCATTCAGCCACAGGAAGTTCACCCTTTTTCATCGTTTATGGGAAACAGTTACGACCAACTCTAACCACTGCTGCTTCCTAGTGCAATTCCAGCAGTATAAGCATACCGACCCAGCAGTTGCAATCTCTGTGGACGTCCATCCAAGGGAGACTCGCCAAAGCAGCCAGGGCCATGAAAAGTTGGGTAGATCGTCACCGGCAGCCGGCACCCATCTTCCTTCCAGAGATCGAGTGTGGCTCAGCACAAAGAACATTCAACTCCGAATCCCGTCCCGGAAGTTGGCTCTGAAATACTGTGGCCCTTTTCGTATAGCTGAGCGTGTGGGGGCCGTTTCTTACCAGCTACGCCTACCCTCCTCGATGCATATATATAATGTATTCCATGACTCCTTGTTAAAACCTCTCATCCTCTCCAGTTACCATCATCAAGTTCCTAATGCAGCAGATCCTTCTCTGCCCGATGAGCCCACCTATCAAGTTCGGGAGGTTCTGGATGTCCGCTTCCACCAATGACGATGGGAATATCTACTTGCCTGGGAGGGTTGTGGCCCGGAGGACAACACATGGGAACCAGTTCATAACATTCTGGATAAGTAACTACTGCTCCAATTCCATCGCCAGCATTCCGGTAAACCAGGGCCTTCTAAGAGGGGGCATAAGAGGAGGGGTACTGTTGCGGCCCTGGCCGTGGCACTCGTGACTGGGACCTTACCTCCTGTTTCAGGCTCCGGTCTGGGGGGCTCCTCGGCGGGTCACCAGGTCCTGGCTCCGATTTCGGGGGGCTGCCGCGTGGTGCTGGCAGACCGGCAAAGCTGACCGGAATCAGTCAGCTCATGCTGACTGATTCCGGTCAGCATGAGCTGACCGGAATCAGTGCATTGACTAAGCACAGCTCCCACAGCGACGTTCGATGCATCCACCTCTACGACAAATGGACGAAGTGGATCAGGGTGACGAAGACACGTATCAGGGCTTTGCCGGTCTGCCAGCACCACGCGACATCTCCATGAGGGAGACGCCGTCAGCTCACTGAACTAGCCCCTCCTCCCTAGGCGTGCACGTGCATTAAAGGCCGGGATTCAAAGGGCCTTTCCTGCCTTGGGCGCCCCGCCTCCCTTTCTGATGTCAGACACCGGCAAATACTTAAGGCCGGCGTCTGCCTCAGTTTAATGCCTTGCAAAAAGAACATAAGAACATAAGAAAATGCCATACTGGGTCAGACCAAGGGTCCATCAAGCCCAGCATCCTGTTTCCAACAGTGGCCAATCCAGGCCATAAGAACCTGGCAAGTACCCAAAAACTAAGTCTATTCCATGTAACCATTGCTAATGGCAGTGGCTATTTTCTAAGTGAACTTAATAGCAGGTAATGGACTTCTCCTCCAAGAACTTATCCAATCCTTTTTTAAACACAGCTATACTAACTGCACGAACCACATTCTCTGGCAACAAATTCCAGAGTTTAATTGTGCGTTGAGTAAAAAAGAACTTTCTCCGATTAGTTTTAAATGTGCCCCATGCTAACTTCATGGAGTGCCCCCTAGTTTTTCTACAATCCGAAAGAGTAAATAACCGATTCACATCTACCCGTACTAGACCTCTCATGATTTTAAACACCTCTATCATATCCCGCCTCAGTCGTCTCTTCTCCAAGCTGAAAAGTCCTAACCTCTTTAGTCTTTCCTCATAGGGGAGTTGTTCCATTCCCCTTATCATTTTGGTAGCCCTTCCCTGTACCTTCTCCATCGCAATTATTTTATTTATTTATTTATTATTTTTATATACTGACATTTGATCTCAATTGAGATATCACACCGGTTTACATTCAGGTACTGTAGGTATTTCTCTGTCCCCAGAGGGCTTACAATCTAAGTTTTTATACCTGAGGCAATGGAGGGTAAAGTGATTTGCCCAAGGTCACAAGGAGCAACAGCAGGACTCAAACCCTGGTCTCCTGGTTCATAGTCCACTGCTCTAACCACTAGGCTATTCCTCCTCCCTATCTTTTTTTAGATCTTTTTTTAGATGCGGCGACCAGAATTGTACACAGTATTCAAGGTGCGGTCTCACCATGGAGCGATACAGAGGCATTATGACATTTTCCGTTTTATTCATCATTCCTTTTCTAATAATTCCCAACATTCTGTTTGCTTTTTTGACTGCCGCAGCACACTGCACCGACAATTTCAATGTGTTATCCACTATGACACCTAGATCTCTTTCTTGAGTTGTAGCACCTAATATGGAACCCAGCATTGTGTAATTATAGCATGGGTTATTTTTCCCTATATGCATCACCTTGCACTTATCCACATTAAATTTCATCTGCCATTTGGATGCCCAATTTTCCAGTCTGACAAGGTCTTCCTGCAATTTATCACAATCTGCTTGTGATTTAACTACTCTGAACAATTTTGTGTCATCTGCAAATTTGATTATCTCACTCGTCGTATTTCTTTCCAGATCATTTATAAATAAGTTGCTTCAGTGCACCTCGTTGCTGTGTGCCTCTGGAGCTCTTGCTTGTAATTGTTCCAGTTGTCTGCTTCAATTTCAGCCTTGATCCTGGTTCCAGTTCCAGTTGCCTGCTTCAGCTCCAGCCTTGATCCTGGTTCCAGTTCCAGTTGTCTACTTCAGTTCCAGCCTTGATCTTGGTTCCTGTTCCAGTTGTCTGCTTCAGTTCCAGTCCTGATTCGTGTCCGCCTTCGGTTCCAGCCTTGTTCCTGTTCTAGACTTGCCTGCCTTGACCTCGGATCTTATCATCGGATTCTCCTCTCGCCTAAGTCCTAGCGGCCCGGACTGCTATGAGCTCTTCCCGGGGGAGCCTCGGGCCTCCAGGGTGAAGCCGTCTTATTCTCTCACCTAAGTCCCAGCGGTCCGGCTCCTACAGGCTCCTCTCAGGGGAGTGTAGGCTTCCAGGGTGAAGATCCTTCTCTTCAATCCGTCCAGTATCTGCCTCCCGGCCTGTTCCGCTAGTCCAGAGACTGTTTCCATCTTCTCCATCAGGCCGGCCTAAGAGTCCACTAAACCGCTACAACATCATCCTTGATTTATGGATAAACATTTATAGTTGGATTTATCACCGTTTTGTTTTTGTGCAGGCATTTAAGACACAGAAACCCATATAAATCATACAGGAACTTAGAAAAGGAAACTTAACAATGGACATGAAAATGTTATTGTGCTGCATATAAGCAAAGATTACACGTACTCTACTTCTGAAAAGCTGTGAAGAAAAGACCACACATCCATGGAAATTGTCCATAGTAATATCTGTGGACTGATATGGACCCTGCACCAAGAGAGAAGAAATACCAGGTGATATGTATGTGCATTCGCTTGCAATGCATTGGCAATCCGCAATGTATACGTCCCTATTCATTGTATCCGTGGGTTCACGAAATGCATCAAGATCCCCCACGAATACAACATATCATATTAGTTTCACTTCTTTTGGCTCGCAGTGATTTCTTAACAGCCGTTTGAAATAGGAGATAGCAAAAACTAGCCTTCCTGTGAGTCATAAATGACCTCACAGCCCTGACACAGAGTGGGTCAGACAGGTTGGCAAAAAGACCAGAATGCAACCTATCAGAGCTAAGCATTTTTTGTAATGCAGCCAATCACCACTCTCAGTGCTCTGTGACGCTGTTCCTGATGATGCAGCACTATTTATACATTAAGCTTGTGGCGTGCCAAGCACTTTCTTGGTGGGGATGGTCTGGGGAGGTGGTCCGGTGAGGTGGCTGCACTCAGAGCTCGTCTGAGTGTCTGAAATCTGTATTCAATTGCTAGCTACTTTGATAGAATTTTCCGTTGAAAAACATATTTGTTCGATTTGGCTGCAGTGCTGCCGCCAGCCAGCTAGCATAGCCAATGCCATGCTTTTTTTGACCACGCATTTTTTTTATTGATCTGAGATGGTCACTTTGTGCCACTGAGAGAAGCTGCTTGCAGTGGCATTTTTCTGCTTATTTTACCCCTCGGGGTAGGTTGCAAGCAGGATTTGGGTGTTGGGGGTGGAGATATATTAAATTTCTATCTGCTTTGATAGAATTTTCCATTGAAAAATATATTTCTTCCTTTTTGCTGCTGTGCCAAGCAAGCCATTCATTTTATTTAACTGCAGTTTTTTTTTATTGAACTCAGGCTGTCTCTTTGTGCTCTTTTAAGCCAAGAAGTCATGCAGTGCACTCACTGGGCATCAGAGGGCACTGGGCAGTTTTGCAGGCTCACATATATATTATTGGGACAGCAATGCTCTGAAGCCAAATCCCCAGTGGGCCTCTTTTTTAATTACAAGCTTGGTGTGTGCATACAGTGGTCCCAGTTTTAGTGTTCATCCAGGCCCATCCTCATGGACCTAGGGGCACTTTTGCAGACTCACGTATATATTATATTATTGGAACAGTAGTACTCTGTGAAGCCAAATCCCCAGTGGGCCTCTTTTGTGCTTACAAGCTTGAGGTATGCAAACATACAGCATCCTAGTTTTAGTGTACATCCAGGCCCAGCCTCGTGGGCCTGGGGGCACTTTTGCAGACTCACATATATATTATATTATTGGAACAGCAATGCTCTCTGAAGCCAAATCCCCAGTTTGCCTCTTTTGTACTTATAAGCTTGGTGTGTGCACACATACAGTGTTCCCAGTTTTAGTGTACATCCAGGCCCAGCCTCGTGAGCCTGGGGGCACTTTTGCAGACTCACGTATATATTATTGGGACAGCAGTGCTCTCTGAAGCCAAATCCCCAGTGGGCCTCTTTTGGAAATAATTCTTTTAATTGAAACCCCTAGTAGGCAGGAACAGTAAATCTATAATGTCAGGGAAAACTCGATGTGGCCGAGTGACTGGGACTGGCATAGGAGGCACTTCAAAAGGGAGTGCCAGTCCCCAAGTAAGGTTAAAAAGGAACCTGTCCCAATATAAATCTCTGTAGAGGGGCAGGCAAGTTCTATCCGGAAAAAAAATGAAATTTAAAGAGGATGCATCGCCACTACCTGTTTCTGACCCTGTAGTTTTGGAGGTGAGGGAAGGGGAGGCTGAGTCATGCCAGACAAAATGGCGACACCCAAAAGCAGCAGTGAGACAGCAGACTCAACTTAGCATTGACAATGTAGCGCAGGCAATGTTTGCTAATACCGATGAAGAATCATCTTGTGTGGGATTCTCATCATCAGAAATGGAAGAAGTAATAGCTGAAGAAGGTTTAGGGAAGATTAGTTTAATCTTGTCTTAGCCTCCACATCAGTGCAGCAGGGAGAGATGAAAACTGATGATGATGAGGGAAGAGTAGTCAGTGCAGGTACAGAGTGTGAGTGATGCCCCTGGCATTGCGTCTCAGGGTGCACCCACTACTTCAGCTCCAGTGCCAGCATTCACCCCGAAGCTATAAGGAAAGGATCATGAAAGATATCTGTGATCTGGAGCGACTTTAAAGTAATGGAGGACCCACGTTTTGCTCAGTGTAATTACTGTGGCAGGTCTATTAGCAGAGGAAAGCAAATGGGGACATTTTTCTAATTTTGGCATGATCATTATATAAGAGGCAACACCCAAGAACAGTACGCCATCTGGAGATGGTGGCAGTACCAGTCAGGGGTCCCCTTTTTCCAGGCAGTTGTAAAGTGGTTGAAAAGGAGCAGAGTCACCCCACACCCTCAGCCCCTTCTAGCAGTCAGGTGGCAGGCCAGCAGCTCCCTGCCTTGTGGCAGATGCGACAACCCCATGGAGGAAATGGGGTGGTGTGCGGTAATGCTATCCCGTGGTAATGGAGGCAGGCGCCTCAAAGTTGTAAGCAGGAACATTGGGGAAAAGAATGCCCTTGATGACCAGCCCTTGGAGATAGTGGAGAAATATGGGTTTCAAGCATTTCCTGAAGGTCAGAGTTCCAAATTACAAAGTTTCCTCCAGAACCACATTTAGCAGAAAGGTCATCCCCAGTTTGTACAAGAGTAGTGTCGCAGTCACTCCAAGCACTGCTAGCTAAGACGAAGGGAAGTGTGCATTTCTCCTACTATATCTGACACTCTTACCTCTCCCTGACAAGCACACTGATGGGACTTGGCTGAGGCAGGAGCAGGCGCAGCAGCTCTATTAGTGACAAGTATCAGGGTGGAGGTGGGCTTACTGCACACTAGAGATGGTACGATATGGTACATCATGGATTTTTTTTCGTTCGGTCCCATCTGGTTTTTTTTTTTTATCGGCTGCGCCCGAGCCGATAAACAAAAAACCCACCCGACCCATTAAAACCACCTCCTTAGCTTCCCCAACCCTCCCAATCCCTCCCAAAATGTTTTAAAATTACCTGGTGGTCCAGTGGTGGTCCTGGGAGCAATCTCCCACTCTCGGGCCATCGGCTGCCACTAACAAAAATGGTGCCGATGGCCCTTTGCCCTTACCTTGTAACAGGGTATCTGTGCCATTGGCCGGCCCCTGTCACATGGTAGGAGCACTGGATGGCCGGCGCCATCTTTAAAAATGGCGCTGGCCGTCCATTATGGCCGGTGCCATTTTAAAGATGGCGCGGCCCATCCATTACCTGGTGGTCCACCACTGGACCACCAGGTAATTTTAAAACGTTTTGGGGGGATCGGGAGGGGGGATGGGAGCTAATGGGGCAGTTTTAAAGGATCAGGGGTGGGTTTAGGGGTTGTTTTAGTGTGCCGTTTTTTCCCGCCCCTCCTCCCAAATGATAAGAGAACCCCACGAACAATTTTGTGGGGTTTTCCTATCGGTTTCGGGGAGCCCCCGATTCCTGATGACTTTGAAAATATCGTACGATATTTTCAATCATCAGAAATACGATTCACATCCCTACTGCACACCCACCTGAAGGACAAGGCCCATAACTCAGCCAATATTCTAGCATGAATCAGACAGATGCTGGAGGGCTGGCAACTACACCAGCGAGACAGGAATTTTCAGGCAGGGCTCTTTGTCACAGACAATGGTGCAAACATGGTTAAGGCAATAACTGATGGGTGCTTTCAGAACATCCAATGTTTTGCACACACTCTGCACCTGGTAGTGAAAGTCAGCTCTGGGGTTGGAGTCCAATCACCAAGAGAATGAATACCTGTATACGTTAATACACAAGTGCAGGAACATAACAGGACACTTCCACAGAAGTGTGAAGGTGGGGCAGATTCTCCGACAAAAGCAGACTGATTTGGACATGCCTCACAAGCTTCTCATTCAAGACATTGCCACCCAGTGGAATTTTACCTTTATGATGCTGCAGAGGTTAGTAAAGCTGCAGACACTCCTTCATGAACTTTATGGTTCAATGGACATAGGTGTGCAGAATCCCTAGGACATCAAGATTGGTTAGTCATGAGTCAGCTGGTAAAAATTCTGCAGCCCTTCAAGTATGTCAGGGAGAAGCCAAGTTTCAGAAGTGCCACCTTGGCTGACACCATTCCCATAGTTAATTTTCTGAAGGAAAATTTGGAGGGCTTTAAACAGGAAGAGGGAATGATAGCTGAGGTGCTGCATTGTCTGGACATTTTGCAGGAGCAGGTACAAGAGAGATTAGGGACTTTAACAGAAGAGCACACATACATGCTCGCCACAGTCTGTGATCCCTGTGTGAAAGGGAAATTTGCCCTACAGTCCAATTGTCTCTCAGCCCACCCAAGCAAAGGAGACACCAGCATAACTGTCAGTGACACGGTATCTCTCAGAGCCCACAGAGGACATGCAGACATATCCACTGGCATATTTGGCACACAAGTCCACAGTCTGGCACACCTAGCCAAGTGGTTCAGCAATATCTGTCATAGCCACCAACCAGTGTGCCCAGTGAACGTGTATTTTCAATGACAGGGGATATTATGAGCCCTCACCGCTCAAGGCTGACACCAGAGTTGATGGAATTGTTAGTGGTTTTGAAAATAAACCTGCCTTTGCTTGGGTTTACAAATTTTCCCTATGATGACAAGATGAATAAAAGCAATGAAAGCCTTGCAGCAGCTCCAGCTGCCTCCTATGCTCCAGATCATATCCAGCACAATATCCTGACTGAAACGATGTGTCAGTCCGTCCACTGTATAGGCCGTACGTCCCTACAAGAGCCTGACCGGAAATGCTGTGCCTGTCTGAGTTTAGTTCTAGTATTTCTAATTTCACTTTCATGTATTTGTGCATCACTTCTTTCCAGAATATTATTTTTCCTGTTTTGCAGCATTTGTAATGTAAGAACATAAAAAGCTGACTTAAGATGTTGGAGCTTGCATATTTCATACCCTCAATAGTTTTCATGAACTTCATAATGTGGGCCATGTTCCCGAAATCTTTCTTAGGTGCCAATAGTAATGTTTCTAGTACCTATAGAAAACTGGTGGTAAGTTGCAGTCTAGTTCGTCCTCATCTTTTCCCATAGTTTAAAGAGGCACTGTGTAAACTACAAAGACAACATAGGTTGATATATTTTACAAATTGCAAGTCCTCAGAAAGCTAAAACCCCTCCTACAGTTCAATGACTTCCGGCTAGTACTCCAATCCATCAATACTATCTAAGCTAGATTACTGTAGCTCCCTTCTACTCGGACTCCCAACAAATACTATCAAACCCTTACAGATGGTACAGAACGCGGACCGCCAGAATCCTCACAAACTCCAACAAAAGAGAACATATCACTCCAATCCTCCGTAACCTTCACTGGCTTCCTATCAAACAACGGATCCTCTTCAAAGTTCTTACAATCGTTCACAAAGCGACTCGAACTCACGCTCATCGTGTAAGCATACAACTTCAACCTCATATATCTTCCAGACCCCATCAGAAGCGCTTACAAAGGCACACTGTATGCCCCGCCTGCAAAACATTACTAAGGAGATGAGCACTATCTTCAGCAGGCCCCCACCAAGGGAATGCCCTCCCCCCAGATCTAATACTTGAACCGAGGTCATCAGGAGGTTAAAAAAAAAAAACTTAAAACCTGGCTCTTCCGCCAAGCCTTTCCAAACACCTAACGCTACTAGATGCTCGCATGCTCACATACTTGCTTACAATATTTTTCAATAGTCATTCCCGTTCAACCCATCCACTCCGTCCCTATTAAAATACTGCACTTTATTATATATAATCTATACTTTATTGTATATACTGTGCATTATTGTTTTTATTTGTCACTAGACTATGTTCTTATTGTTTAGTTGTTACTTTTCTATGATACTGAGTTCAAACGTTTCGTGTAAGTATACCTCTCTCTGTTCAATTGTTCATTGTTCTATTGTTATATGTAAAGCCCTCCCTTTTTGGGCATCTCAGTGTTTTATGTAAACCGGAGAGATTTCTATTTTATACAAGAACCTCGGTATATAAAAATAATAAATAAATAAATAAATATTGTAGATTTGGACTTGAGTAGCGGTTTTGCTTATTTCTGAGAGCTCTTCATGTTCCTTTCTCATCAGCTTGAAGTGCATAAGAACAGTTAATAGCTTCTGGGTATTCACAAATAATCTCCAGATCAGTTCTTGCTTCACAAATGGAAGTCTCTATTACTCTCATAGCATCCTCTGTTGAATATCTTTCAGAAATGAAAAGATGCCATTTTCTTCTGGCAGTGAACCAGTGTCAAGAAGGGACAGATCAAACCACAACATACCTGCATAAAGGAAATCCTCAAATACTGTGCCTGTTCATCATGCTTTATGTCCCTATGAGGGCTTGACCTCTGTCCTCGAATGCTGTGCCTGTCCATCCAGGCCTTAGGTCCCTATAAGGGCTTGTTCTTTAACGCTGTGCCTGTCCATCCAGGCTTTACGCCCCTATGAGGGTTTTGACCATTATCCTCGAATGCTTTGCCTGTCCATCCAGGATTATGTCTCTACAAGGGTTTGGCTTCTAAAGCTGTGCCTGCCCATGCAGGATTTATGCCCCTACGAGGGCTTGACCTCTCATGCTGTGCCTATCCGTCCAGGCTCTATGCCCCTACGAGCGCTTGACCTCTATCCTCAAATGATATGCCTGTCCATCCAGGCCTTATGTACCTATGAGAGCTTGGCGTCTAATGCTATGCCTGTCCATCCAGGCTTTACGCCCATATGAGGGCTTAACCTCTATCCTCGAATGCTGTGCCTGTCCGTCCATGATTTATGTCTCTACAAGGGTTTTACCTCGAATGCTGTACCTGTCTGTCCAGGCCTTACATCCCTAAAAGGGCTTGACCTCTAATGCTGTGCCTGTTTGTTCAGGATTTACGCCTCTATGAGGGCTTGACCTCTATCCTTGAATGCTGTGTCTGCCCGTCCATGCTTTATGTCTCTACAAGGGTTTGACCTCGAATGCTGTGCCTGCCAATCCAGGCATTATGTCCCTAAAAGGGCTTGAGCTCTAATGTTGTGCCTGTCTGTCCAGGCCTTAAGTCCCTAGGAGGGCTTGACCTCGAATGCTGTGCCTGTCCATCCAGGTTTTACATCTCTACAGGGATTTGACCTCTAATGCTGTGCCTGTCCGTCCTGACCTGATGTCCCTAAAAGGGCCTGACCTCTAATGCTGCGCATGTCTGTTCAGGTTTTACGCCCCTATGAGGGCTTGACCTCTGTCCTCAAATGCTGTGCCTGTCCATCCATAACTTATGTCCCTAAAAGGGCTTGACCTCATATGCTGTGCCTGTCCATCCCTGCCTTATGTCCCTACGAGGGCTTGACCTCTAACACTGTGCCTGCCCATCCAGGATTATGCACCACGAGGTCTTAACCCCTATCCTTGAATGCTGTCCGTCCAAGCTTTACATCTCTCCAAGGGTTTGACCTCGAATGTTGTGCCTGTCCATCTAGGCTTTATTTCCCTAAAAAGGCTTGACCTCGAAAGCTGTGCCTGTCCGTCCAGGTTTTATGCCCCTACAAGGGCTTGACCTCTATCCTCAAATGTTGTGCCTGTCCATCCAAGCTATACATCTCTACAAGGGATTGGCCTCTAACACTGTGCCTGCCCATCCAGGATTTATGCACTATGAGGTCTTGACCCCTATCCTTGAATGATGTACCTGTATGTCCAGGCTTTATGTCTCTACAATGGTTTGACCTCGAAAGCTGTGCCTGTCCATCCAGGCCTTATGTCCCTAAAAGGGCTTGACCTTGAATGCTGTGCCTGTCCATCCTGGCCTTACGTCCCTATGAGGGCTTGACCTCTAATGCTGTGCCTGTCCGACCAGGTTTTATGGCCCACGAGGGCTTGACCTCTATCCTTGAATGCAGTGCGTGTCCTTCTAGGCTTTACGTCTCTACAAGGGTTTGACCTCAAATGCTGTGCCTGTCCATCCAGGCCTTACATCCCTAAAAAGGCTTGACCTCTAATGCTGTGCTTGCACATCCAGGCTTTATGCCCCTACGAGGGCTTCACCTCTATCCTCGAATGCTATGCCTGTCCATGCAGGCCTTATGTCCCTAAAAGGGCTTGACCTCGAATGCTGTGCCCGTCCATCCAGGCTTTACATCTCTACAAGGATTTGACCTCTAATGCTGTGCCTGTCCGTCCCAGCCTGATGTCCCTAAAAGGGCTTGACCTCTAATACTACGCCTGTCTGTCCATGTTTTACGCCTCTATAAGGGCTTAACCTCTATCCTTGAATGTTGTGCCTGTCCGTCCAGGCCTTATGTCCCTATGAGGGCTTGACCTCTAATGCTGTGCTTGCCCATCCAGGCTTTATGTCCCTATGAGGGCTTCACCTCCATCTTCAAATGCTATGCCTGTCCATCCAGGCCTTATGTCCCTATGAGGGCTTGACCTCAAAAGCTGTGCCTGTCTGTCTAGGCTTTACATCTCTACAAGTGTTTGACCTCGAATGCTGTGCCTGTCCATCCAGGCTTTATTTCCCTAAAACAGGATTGACCCTCGAATGATGTGCCTGTCCGTCCAGGTTGTATGACACCTACGAGGGCTTGACCTCTATCCTCAAATGCTGTGCCTGTCCATCTAGGCTTTACGTCTCTATAAGGGTTTGGCCTCTAATGATGTGCCTGTCCATCCAGGCTTTAAACCTGTATGAAGGCTTGACTCTATCCTCGAATGCTGTGCCTTTCCATCCAGGCCTTACGTCCCTAAGAGGGCTTGACCTCTAATGCTGTGCCTGTCTATCCAGGCTTTACACCCCTATGAGGGCTTGATCTCTAGCCTTGAATGTTGTGCCTGACCATCCAGGCTTTACGTCTCTTCAAGGGTTTGAGCTCGAATCCTGTGCCTGTCTGTCCAGGCCTCACATTCCTAAAAGGGCTTGACCTCTAATGCTGGGCCTGGTGGGCCAGGCTTTATGCCCCTATGAGGCTTGACCCTTATCCTCAAATGCTGTGCCTATCTGTTCAGGCCTTACATCCCTACGAGGGCTTGACCTCTAATGCTGTGCCTGCACGTCCAGGATTTACGCCCCTACAAGGGGGTTGACCTCTATCCTCGAATGCTTGTGCCTATCCGTCCAGGCCTTACATCCCTAAAAAGGGCTTGACCTCTAATGTTGTGCCTGCAAATCCAGTCCTATGTCCTTAAAAGGGCTTGAGATCTAATGTTGTGCCTGTCCGTCCAGGCCTTATGTCCCTAGGAGGGCTTGACCTCAAATGCTGTGCCTGTCCATCCAGGCTTTACATCTCTACAAGGATTTGACCTCTAATGCTGTGCTGACCATCCAGGCCTGACATCCCTAAAAGGGCTTGACTTCAAATGCTGTGCCTGTCCGGCCAGGCCTTATGTCCCTACGAGGGCTTGACCTCTAACGCTGTACCTGCCCGTCTAGGATTTATGTACCTATGAGGGCTTGACCACTATCCTTGAATGCTATGCCTGTCCATCCAGGATTTACATCTCTACAAGGGTTTGAGCTTGAATGCTGTGCCTGTCCTCCAGGCTTTATTTCCCTAAAAAGGCTTGACCTCGTAAGCTGTGCCTATCTGTCCAGGAGTTATATCTCTACAAGGGTTTGACCTCGAAGCAGTGCTTGTCCATCCAGGCCTTATATCCCTAAAGGGCTTGACATCTAATGCTGTGCCTGTCCATCCAGGTTTTATGCCCCTATGAGGGCTTGACCTCTATCCTCAGATGTTGTGCCTGTCCATCCAGGCTTTACATCTCTACAAGGGTTTGGCCTCTAATCCTGTACCTGTCCATCCAGGCTTTACACCCCTATGAGGGCTTTAACTCTAATGCTATGCCTGTCCATCAAGGCCCGTCCATCTAGGCTATGAAGGCTTGACTCTATCCTCAAATGCTGTGCCTGTCCATCCAGGCCTTATGGCCCTATGAGGGCTTGACCTCTATCCTCGACTGCTGTGCCTGTCCATCCAGGCCTTATGTCCCTACTAGGGATTGACCTCTAACGCTGTGCCTGCCCATCCAGGATTTACACACCTATGAGGGCTTGACCCTTATCTTGAATGCTGTGCCTGTCTGTCCAGGATTTACATCTCTACAAGGGTTTGACCTCGAATGCTGTGCCTGTCCATCCAGGCTTTATTTCCCTAAAAAGGCTTGACCTCTAACGCTGTGCCTGTCCATCCAGGCTTTATGCCCCTATGACTGCTTGACCTCTAATGCTGTGCCTGTCCATCCAGGCTTTAAACCCTTATGAAGGCTTGACTCTATCCTTGAATGCTGTGCCTGTCCATCCAGGCCTTATGTCCCTATGAGGGCTTGACCTCTAATTCTGTGCTTGTCTATCCAGGCTTTATGCCCCTACGAGGGCTTGATTTCTATCCTCGAATGCTGTGCCTGACCGTCCAGGATTTATGTCTCTTCAAGGGATTGACCTCGAATGCTGTGCCTGTTCGTCTAGGCCTCACGTGCCTAAAAGGGCTTGATGTCTAATGCTGTGCCTGGCAGGCCAGGCTTTATGCCCCTATGAGGACTAGACCTATATCCTCGAATGCTGTGCCTATCTGTTCAGGTCTTACATCCCTAAGAGGGCTTGACCTCTAATGCTGTACTTGCATGTCCAGTCTTTACGTCCCTACAAGGGCTTGACCTCTATCCTCGAATGCTGTGCCTTTCCATCCATTCTTTATGTCTCTACAAGGGCTTGAACTTGAATGCTGTGTCTGTCCATCCAGGCCTTATCTCCCTAAAAGGGCATGACCTCTAACGTTGTGCCTGTCCATCCAGGCCTTATGTTCATAAAAGGGCTTGACCTCGAATGCTGTGCCTGTCCGTCCAGGCTTTATGCACCTATGAGGGCTTGACACATATCCTCAAATGCTGTTCCTATCCATTCAGGCTTTACATCTCTACAAGGGTTTGACCTCAAATGCTGTGCCTGTCCCTCCAAGCCTTATGTCCCTATGAGGGCTTGACCTCTAACGCTGTGCCTGTCATCTAGGCTTTACGCCCCTAAAAGGGCTTGTCCTCTATCCTTGAATGTTGTGCCTGTCCATCCAGGCTTTATATCTCTACAAGGGTTTGACCTTCAATTGTGTGCCTGTCCGTCCATGCCTTTTGTCCCTAAAAGGCTGAACTCAAATGCTGTGCCTGTCTGCCAGGCCTTATGTCCCTAAAAGGGCTTGACCTTTAATGCTGTGCCTGTTCGTCCAGGCTTTACACCCTTCCGAGGGCTTGACCTCTATCCTCAAATGCTGTGCCTTCCCGACCAGGATTTACATCTCTTCAAGGGTTTGACCTCAAATGCTGTGCCTGTCCATCCAGGCTTTATTTCCCTGAAAAGGCTTGACCTCTATCCTTGAATGTTGTGCCTGTCCATCCAGGATTTATATCTCTACAAGCGTTTGAACTCAAATGCTGTGCCTGTCCATCCAGGCCTTATGTCCCTAAAATGGCTTGACCTCAAATGCTGTGCCTGTCCATCCAGGATTTATGCACCTACGAGGGCTTGACCCATATCCTCAAATGCTGTTCCTGTCTGTCCAGGATTTACATCTCTACAAGGGTTTGACCTCGAATGCTGTTCCTGTCCGTGCAGGTTTTACATCTCTACAAGAGTTTGGCCTCGAAACCTGTGCCTGTCTGTCCAGGCTTTATGTCCCTAAAAGGTCTTGACCTCTAATGCTGTGCCTGTCTGTCCAGGATTTACACCCCTATGAGTGCTTGACCTCTATCCTTGAATGCTGTGCCTGTCCGTGCAGGCCTTATGTCCCTAAATGTCTTTACCTCATATTCTGTGCCTGTCCATCCTGGCCTAACATCCTTACGAGGGCTTGACCTCTAATGCTGTGCCTGTCAGTCAAGGCTTTATGCCCCTATGAGGGCTTGACCCCTATCCTCAAATGCTTTGCCTGTCCATCCAGGTTTTATGTCTCTACAAGGCTTTGGCCTCAAAATCTGTGCCTGTCCCTCCAAGCCTTATGTCCCTATGAGGACTTGACCTCTAACGCTGTGCCTGTCATCTAGGCTTTACGCCCCTAGAAGGGCTTGACCTCTATCCTCGAATGTTGTGCTTGTCTATCCAGGCTTTATATCTCTACAAGGGTTTGACCTTGGATTGTGTGCCTGTTCGTACATGCCTTTTGTCCCTAAAAGGCTGACCTCGAATGCTGTGCCTGTCTGTCCAGGCCTTATGTCCCTAAAAGGACTTGACCTCTTACGCTGTGCCTGTTGGTCCAGGCTTTACACCCTTTCGAGGGCTTGATCTCTATCCTCAAATACTGTGCCTTCCCGACCAGGCTTTACGTCTCTTCAAGGGTTTGACCTCGAATGCTGTACCTGTCCATCCATGCTTTATTTCCCTAAAAAGGCTTGACCTCTGTCCTTGAATGTTGTGCCTGGTCCGTCCAGGATTTATATCTCTACAAACGTTTGAACTCAAATGCTGTGCCTGTCCATCCAGGCCTTACATCCCTAAAAAGTCTTGACCTCTAATGCTGTGCCTGTCTGTCCAGGATTTACACCCCTATGAGTGCTTGACCTCTATCCTCGAATGCTGTGCCCCTCCATGCAGGCCTTATGTCCCTAAAATGGCTTGACCTCGAATTCTGTGCCTGTCCATGCTGGCCTTACATCCCTACAAGGGCTTGACCTCTAACGCTGTGCCTACCAATCCAGGCTATTCGTCTCTACGAGGTTTTGACCTCAAATGCTGTGCCTGTCTGTCCAGGACTTATGTCCCTAAAAGGACTTGTCCTCTCACGCTGTGCCTGTCTGTCCAGGATTTACGCCCTTTCAAGGGCTTGACCTCGAATGCTGTGCCTGTCCGTCCAGGATTTATGTCTCTACAAGGATTTGACCTCTAATGCTGTGCCTGTCCATCTAGGCTTTATGCCCCTACGAGGGCTTGACCTCTATCCTCGAATGCTGTGCCTCTCCATCCAGGCCTTATGTCCCTATAGGGCTTGACCTCGAATGCTGTGCCTGTCCATCTAGGCCTTACATCCTAACGAGGGTCTGACCTCATCCACTGTGCCTGTCTGTCTCGCCCCTTATGTCACTACAAGGGCACACCATGGTGGCCCTCCTACTCATCTTGGCTTAGCCCCCATGGCTCTCGTGGCTGGCGACGGCTGGGTATGGGCCCAATGCTTCAGCACTATCCATTTTCAGGGCTAGTTGCTTTGGCAGGTGAGTTGTTACACACTCCTTAGTGGATTCCAACTTCCATGGCCACCATCCTGCTGTCTATATCAACCAACACCTTTTCTGGTGTCTGATGAGCACTGGCATCAGGCGCCTTAACCCACCATGCAGTTCATCCCACAGCACCAATTCTGCTTATCAAAAGTGGCCCACTAGGCACTCAGATTCCATGCCCGCTCCACGCCAGCGAGCCGGGCATCTTAAGATCATTTCATCCCCAAGACCTCTAATCAATCACTTTACCAGATAAACTGGGGGACGGCCCAAGCACCAGCTATCCTGAGGGAAACTTCAGAGGGAACCAGCTACCAGATGGTTCAATTAGTCATTATCCTCTATACCCTGTTTGGATGACTGATTTGCATTCAGGACCACTGTGGACCTCCACCAGAGTTTCCTCTGGCTTCGCCCTTCCCAGGCATAGTTCACCCATCTTTCAGGTCCTATCAACGCGCGCTCATGCTCTACCTTCCCGACAGGGTGGGCGAGATGGGCCATTGGTGCCCCCTGCCACCGGGATGCGGCAGGATCCCACCCTCAGCTGGTGCATGCTTGCCCTCACCTTGATTGCGCCACAGTGTTTCGGGAGCCCCTCCAACTAGCGTGCATTTTAGATTCCTTGGTCAGTGTTTCAAGACCAGTCGTGTGGGTCACTGACATCACCACGGATCCCCGGTACCATGGCGTGGGCCACCCCCGCTCGGTGGTGTGACACGGTTGGGGTGCACTAAGGACAGTCCGCCCTGTTTGACAGTCTCACTGGGAGCAGGAGGCCCCATCCCCTTTCCCCCCACCCAGCCCCTCACGAGGGTGAGAGGGGTTCTGGAGGAGGGCGCGGTGGTGGTCATCTCCCTCAGCCTGGGAGAAATGGTGAAGCTGCTGCCTGGGGGGGCTATAACTCACACCGCCAGAGCGGTGAGCCACCTGCCACCCTGAGGCCTTCCCAGCCAACCCAGAGCCTGTCACAGTGCACTGCCATGGACAAAATGTGCTCTGCGGGGGCCGGGGCCATCAGAGATATGTTCCCCACCCAAGGGGGATTTGCTGGCCCGGTCTGACTGACCTCTTATTGGTTTCACACCCTCTTGAACTCTCTCTTCAAAGTTCTTTTCAACTTTCCCTTACGGTACATGTTGACTATCGGTCTCGTGCCGATATTTAGCCTTAGATGGAGTTTACCACCCGCTTTGGGCTGCACTCCCAAACAATCTGACTCTAAGATGTTGCATCGGAGGTAGACCCATGGGCCGAGGTGGGGTTAATGCAACTTGTAGGCAAGACCTACGGGTCCCCACCATTGGCAGATGGAATGGGCTGATAGGCAGAGGCCACTGGAACTTCACCTATACTAGCCCTCGTTCCCCATGGGTTGAACCTTTGGGTTTCGGGACCAGCAGGACTTAGGCTTGCCTCGAGGTCAAAGGGCAAGAAAGGTTGGTTCAGCCCAGAGACAACAGATGATAGGTGGCATAATCCTACCCTGGACTGGATAAGGTACTGGACTTCAGGTGCCAATGGAACAAAGGCTGACTGAGGGCACTCGAGTAAAGGTAGGCTGAAGCCTAATAAGTCCACATCCAGGGAGTAGGCTAGGAGAGGCGTCAATGACAGGCTTGGATCAGGACCGGTGGCAATGTGGAAGTTGTGGCAAGCAATGCTGAGATCTGATTATGGAGAAGTCAATAGCGTTAGTCAATTGAAGCAATGGTCTGATCATGCAGAAGTCAATAGCGTTGGTCAATTGAAGCAATGGTCTGATCACGGAGAAGTCAATAATGCTGGTCAATCGAAGCAATGGTCTGATATAGGAGAAGTCAATAGCGTTGGTCAGGCGTAGCAGAGATCTGGGTCTGGAGATAGGCTGTAGCATAGTCAGGCGTAGTGGAAGGCTGGGTCTGGAGATAGGCTGTAGCATAGTCAGGCGTAGTGGAGGTCGAAAGCTATGCAGTCAATCCAAAGCATAGGTAGGGCAGGAGCGAAGAGAACAGGAACCAGGAACAATGAGGGTTAGGAGAGGAGAGTAGAGACGGGATCTCTCACAGCAATGAGTACTCGAGTAGTGAGGAGACCTGTTACAAAGGCAACGCTATAGAGCGAGACTTGAGCTTAAATTCACTGAAGAGTTTAATGTCTTCCTCCGGGGCCGAGGCCATTTTCCCACCGTGGGCCCTTCATAAGGATCAGCGATGTGTGCGTGCACGCCTAGGGAGGGGCGCAGCATGGCGTCTCTCTGCGGACCACGTGGAGAGGCCTGATGAGCAATGGCATCTTGACCTGAAATGCTGGGGACTATGGCAGAGCCAGAGCATCACGGGCGATCTGAGTTTGGAGCTGGCGGCCCACCGCCGCTAGCGTGGAGGAACCAGAAGTTGGAGTCTGTGCAATAATGTGAGGGGGGCCGCGCCGTGGGGTCTGCCGCAGATGGCACGTGTAAACAGTAACCCCCCCTTTACGCCCCCCTCTTGGAGGTCGGGGTTTGCCCCGATGGGCATGATGACAATCCAGGAGGAGAGTCTTGTCCAGGATGTTCTGAGCTGGTTCCCACAAATTTTCTTTGGGTCCATAATCCTCCCAGGAAAGGAGGTATTCACACTGGCGGCCCCTACGGCAGACATCTAGGACTTCATGTACCTTGAACATAGTATCGGTTTCTGCCACCATGGAGGTGGCTCAGGAGCCTTCCGGGCAGGCCAGGATAGTACCATAGGTTTTAAGAGCGATACATGAAATATATTATGTATTCCCAGCATAGGAGGCAGCTGAATTTTGTATGTAACGGGTCCAATGCATCGGGTAACTGAGAAAGGACCAATATATCTAGGAGCAAATCTCTGGGACAGTAATAAAAGTTGGATATATCGAGTACTTAACCAGACCTTCTGGCCTGGGAGGAATTCAGGAACCAAGTGACATCGACTGAAGCAGTTCTTTTGGCCCGGGAAGCAGCCTGACAGAAGAGGAGATTTGTCTGCTCCTATAACGTTTTAAGGGCATCCGCAGTAGCCTACACCACAGGGGACGGCACTGATAGAGGTATGGGCAATGGTGGTTGTGGTTGTTTCCCATAGACAATAGAAAATGGTGATGTTCCAGTAGCAGTGGCAATATGGGAGTTTGAGAAAACTCCGCCCAGGATAGAAGTTTGGACCAATTGTCTTGGTGGTCATTGATGTAAGCACGCAGGAAGGTCTTCAAGGAGCAATTCATTCTCTCAGCTTGTCCGTTAGCTTGGGGATGATAGGCAGTTGTTAAACTGATATTAATACCGAATTTTCGGCAAAGAGTGTGCCAATATCTAGCTATGAACTGGGGACCTCTGTCTGAAAACAATGTCCTTGGGTAGGCCATGCAGTCTAAAAATATGGTGATAGAATAATCGTGCTAACTCTGGAGCAGATGGTAGGCCCGGCAGCGGGATGAAATGGGCCATTTTTGAAAATCGGTCTATGGTTATCCATATTACGGTGTGACCCTTTGAAGGTGGAAAATCCAAGATGAAATCCATACACAGGTGGGTCCATGGCTCCTCGGGTGCTGGAAGTGGTTGTAGAAGACCCCCAAAGTCAACCAACCAGGGGGGTTTTGCTGTGCACAGATGTTACAGAATTCGACGTACACTTTAGCATTGGAGACCATGGTGGGCCACCAGAAGAACCGCTGGAGCAATGCCAAAGTCCGTGCCCGTCCTGGGTGACCGGAGAATTTGGAATCATGTGTACAGCATCGGGGCATGACCGTCGTCGGGGTATGACCATCTTTCCAGCGGGATCTGGGTGAGTGGCAGAAAAATGCAAATATAGGCCGGATCTATTATATAAGTAGGTTCTTCCGGAGTGTCTTCAGGCTTGAAGGATCATGATAGCGCATCTGCCCAGAGATTCTTGTCAGCAGGGTAATTGCGAAGTTCAGAATCGAACCTGGAAAAGAACAAGGCCCATCGAGCTTGACGGTCATTGAGACGTTGGGCTTGACTCAAATGTTCCAGATTCTTATGATCGGTGAACACAGTGAATTTGTGTTGTACACCCTCTAGCCAGGGGTGCCATTCTTCGAGGGCCAATTTTATGGCGAGTAGCTCACGATCCCCTATGCTGTAATTTTGCTCTGCAGATGAAAATTTATGGCTTTACACAAGGCAAGTCTTGCCTCACAAATCTGCTTCACTTTTTTGAAGGAGTTAATAAACATGTGGATAAAGGTGAATCTGTAGATGTAGTGTACTTGGATTTTCAAAAGGCATTTGACAAAGTTCCTCAAGAGAGGCTTCTAGGAAAAATAAAAAGTCATGGAATAGGTGGCGATGTCCTTTCGTGGATTACAAACTGGCTAAAAGACAGGAAACAGCGAGTAGGATTAAATGGACAATTTTCTCAGTGGAAGGGTGTGGACAGTGGAGTGCCTCAGGGATCTGTATTGGGACCCTTACTTTTCAATATTTTTATTTATTATTTTATTTATTTAAAGTCTCTTCTATACCGATAGCCGTTCGCACATCGTACCGGTTTACATAAAACAAATAACTTTTGGGCAGAGCCCTTACAAGTAACAGACAAATACAATTAACAGGAAGTATGGATAATACTGAAAAGCATAACAATAATCAATAAATACAACAACTATAATATAATAACAATGTACAGGGTCCAGCGTTCGTAAAGCATTCTTAGTCAAAATTCGGTGGAGGAGGAAACAGGAATGGGGTGTTGAAATGTTACTCGATTGCTGATAGAGTGTATTTTATATAGGGGGCGGTGACATGGGGTAGGCTTGCTTGAACAGCCAGGTTTTAAGTTTTTTTTTAATTTGGGAATGGAGGTCTCGATGCGTATATCATGAGGCAAGGAGTTCCATATTGTGGGGCCTGCAAGGGAAAAAGCTCTACTTATGGTGGAAGAGAGTTTGATAGACTTGATGGATTGGGTACGAAGGGTTCCTTGTAGGGCTGGGCGGGTAGGTCTATTAGAGGTATGGGGGAGGAGGGGGGGTTGATCCAGTTGAGGTTTGCATTAGACTTTTATGGATGAGGGAGAGTGCTTTGTAAAGTATTCGTGAGTGTATTGGGAGCCAATGTAGTTCGATAAGTGTGGGAGTGATATGGTCTCTTTTATTAGAGTTTGACAGTATACGAGCCGCAGAGTTTTGTAATAGTTGTAACGGTTTGGTGTGTGTTGCGGGGATTCCAAGGAGGAGGGCGTTACAGTAGTCTATTTTAGACAGAATAATAGACTGAAGTACTGTGCGGAAATCAGAATAGTGTAGCAGGGGTCTGAGTTTTTTTTATCGTTTGTAGCTTATAATAGCAGTTCTTTATGATTGAGTTAATAAATGGTTTAAAAGTGAGATGATTATCAATGAGGACACCCAAATTGCGAATGTGAGCGGAGAAAGAGGTAGATGCGTATGTGAGTGGGATAGCTGGAAGCGGCTGCTTATTAGAAATGATTAATAGTTCAGTTTTGTTGGGATTTAGAGCCAGGTGCATGTCTGTGAGGAGTTGGTTAATGGAGGAAAGGCAGGATTCCCAGTTTTGTAGGGCAGTTTGGAGGGAGTCAGAAAAGGGGAAGATGATTTGCACATCGTCTGCATAAATGAAATGCTTGACGTGAAGGTTGGTGAGAAGAGTGGTAAGGGGAAGCATGTATATATTAAAGAGGGTAGAGGAGAGGGAAGAGCCTTGGGGCACACCTTGAGGGAGACTGATAGGATCAGATTCATTGTTATCAACTAAGACAGTAAAAAAGCGATTTTGAAGATAAGATTGTATCCAGGCGAGAGCATTACCAGTGATCCCAATAGTTCTGAGGATGTTGAGGAGGACAGAGTGATTGACAGTGTCAATCGCAGCGGAGATGTCAAGCATAGCAATCAGATAAGAGGATCCGGAGTTGGTACCTCTGATGAGTGTGTCGGATAGGGAGAGAAGTAGGGTTTCAGTACTTAAGTGCTTCCTGAAACTATGTTGGGTTGGCGGGAGAATATTGTGTTGTTCAAGGTGAAGGGAAAGGCAAGAGTTAACTAGTTTTTCAAGGACTTTAGCTAGAAGGGGTAGGTTGGAAACAGGTCTGTAATTAGACAAAGTGGCAGGGTCAAGATTGGGTTTTTTGAGTAGCGGTTTCACTACTGCTTGTTTAAGAAAGTTAGGGACTGTGCCATGCTCTAGGGAGCAGTTGAAAATATTGGATAGCGGTTTGGCGATAACTTTGGGTATAGATAGTAGGGATGTGAATCGTTTTTCAACGATTAAAATTATCGTCCGATAATGTTAATATCGTCTTAAATCGTTATAGAACACGATACAATAGAAATTCTAACGATTTATCGTTAAAATTGTTTAAATCGTGTTAGTGCGCACTAACGGGAGTTAGTGCGCACTAACTCGATTTAGTGCGCACTAACTGAAAATGATACAAATAAACACTTTCCAGGTCACTGAAGGTCAGTTAGGAATGAATATGTGTTCCTATTGGCTGGCTGCCCTCTTATCTATTGATGTTACCAAGGTTACCACTGAGGTGATGGTTGGGGGGATGGGAATTGGAACTGGAAACTAACGAACACCAACAGAAAATGAAACAAAGTGTTCACACTTCCCAGGTCAGTAAAGGTCACTTAGGAATGAATATGTATTCCTATTGGCTGGCTGTGCTCTTATCTATTGATGTTACCAAGGCTAACACTGAGGTAATGGTTGGGGGGATGTGAAATGGAAACAGTTGGAAGCTTGACAAAAAAAGTAATGTAATGATCAGCACTCACGTGACTAGAACTTGTTTGTTTATTATTTTTGTTAGCAGGCACCTGAAATGCTAGTGCATGTTGAATTTGCCAATCACTGTGCATTTTAGAAAGGTGGTCCTGGCTGGAACTGTACACAGTTCAAATATATGTAATTGATTGTTGGTAAGTGTAGATTTTAAGTGATTTTCCTGCACACAGTGCCCTAACCCTGGCACCAGGGGTGTTGTGATCTTCCTGCACACACAGTGCCCTAACCCTGGCACCAGGGGTGTTGTGATCTTCCTGCACCCACAGTGCCCTAACCCTGGCACCAGGGGTGTTGTGATTTTCCTGCACACAGTGCCCTAACCCTGGCACCAGGGGTGTTGTGATCTTCCTGCACACAGTGCCCTAACCCTGGCACCAGGGTGTTGTGATCTTCCTGCACACAGTGCCCTATCCCTATTAATACCAGGAGTGTTGTGATCTTCCTGCACACACAGTGCCCTAACCCTGGCACCAGGGGTGTTGTGATCTTCCTGCACACAGTGCCCTAACCCTGGCACCAGGGGTGTTGTGATCTTCCTGCACACAGTGCCCTAACCCTGATACCAGTCTGAGACAGCTCCCTCCCTGCATTACTAGTGAGAGGCTGGCTTCACAGACAGGGGGGAGCTGCCTGACCCTCACTCCTGACTTCCCCCATGTCCCAGCTAGTGAATGGTGTGTGGGTGAGGGGGGGGGGGGGAGGATGGTGAAGTCTGAGACAGCTCCCTCCCTGCATTACTAGTGAGAGGCTGGCTTCACAGACAGGGGGGAGCTGCCTGACCCTCACTCCTGACTTCCCCCATGTCCCAGCTAGTGAATGGTGTGTGGGTGAGGGGGGGGGGGGGAAGGATGGTGAAGTCTGAGACAGCTCCCTCCCTGCATTACTAGTGAGAGGCTGGCTTCACAGACAGGGGGGAGCTGCCTGACCCTCACTCCTGACTTCCCCCATGTCCCAGCTAGTGAATGGTGTGTGGGTGAGTGGGGGGGGAGGAGGATGGTGAAGTCTGAGACAGCTCCCTCCCTGCATTACTAGTGAGAGGCTGGCTTCACAGACAGGGGGGAGCTGCCTGACCCTCACTCCTCCGGGGTATTGTGATCTTCCTGCACACAGTGCCCTATCCCTGATACCAGGGGTGTTGTGATCTTCCTGCATGCAGTGCCCTATCCCTATTAATACCAGGAGTGTTGTGATCTTCCTGCACGCAGTGCCCTATCCCTAATACCAGGGGTCTTGTGATCTTCCTGCACACAGTGCCCTATTCCTGATACCAGGAGTGTTGTGATCTTCCTGCATGCAGTGCCCTATCCCTGATACCGGGATGTGTGCAAGAAGATCCCAACACCCCCGGTATCAGGAATAGGGCACTGTGTGCAGGAAGATCACAACACCCCTGGTATTAGGGATAGGGCACTGCGTGCAGGAAGATCACAACACTCCTGGTATTAATAGGGATAGGGCACTGTGTACATGAAGATCACAACACCCCTGGTGCCAGGGATAGGGCACTGTGTGCAGGAAGATCACAACACCCCTGGTATTAATAGGGATAGGGCACTGTGTGCAGGAAGATCACAACACCCCTGGTGCCAGGGTTAGGGCACTGTGTGCAGGAAGATCACAACACTCCTGGTATTAATAGGGATAGGGCACTGTGTGCAGGAAGATTACAACACCCCTGGTGCCAGGGGTAGGGCACTGTGTGCAGGAAGATCACAACACTCCTGGTATTAATAGGGATAGGGCACTGTGTGCAGGAAGATCACAATACCCCTGGTATCAGGGTTAGGGCACAAGTTCTAGTCACATTGACTGATCACATTACTTGTTTTGTCAAGCTACCAACTGTTTCCATTTCCCATCCCCCATATACTGTCAGTGGGAAGCTTGGTAACATGAATAAATAAGAGGGCAGCCAATAGGAATACATATTCATTCCTAAACTGACCTTAACTGACCTGAAAAGTGTCAAATTGTATCATTTTCAGTTAGTGCGCACTAACTCTCCGTTAGTGCGCACTAATCGGAAAAAACGATTTTTAACGATTTTTTAACTAAAAAATCGTGCCTAACACGATTTTCTTGCCCTGCCACACGATTTCTATCGTTAAGACGATATGGAAAACGATTCACATCTCTAATAGATAGTAGAAGTTTGGAGGGGATAGTTTCAGAAGGATGTGATGAGGGTTTCATTTTTCTTAGGATGTTCTCTACTTCCAGGGAGGAAGAAGAGTCAAAAGAGGAGAGAGTAGCTGAAGCGCTGAAAATAGGAAGAAAAATATTGTTGTTATTGTGAGAAAAGTGTGCTGTGATGGAAATTTGCTAACTCATTGCAACGATTCTTGGAGGTGCTTGCTTGTTGTTGCGTGTGAGAGGGAGTGGTAAGGTCAGCAACCAAAGAGAAGAGGGCCTTAGGGTTATGTTGCAGACCATGTATTTTTCTGGCATAGTATTCACGTTTAGACTGGAGGATGGAGTTTCTGTATTCGTGCATGCGTTGGTAATAGTTGGTTTTGGCTGCGGGGGAGTGGTGTTTGCGCCAAGATCTTTCAGCAGCTCTGAGCTGAGTTTTAAGAATTCTGAGGTCAGGTGTGTACCAGGGTTTTCTATTTTTACGGTTCGGGTTGACGGTTTTTGTTGTTAGTGAGCAATGTTTATTGGCAATGTTAAGGGTGAGGTTGACCCAGGTGGAGAAGGCGTTATCTGGGGAAGAGAGGTCAATTTGATTGTCTATATCAGAGCATGCTTGTGTGATAGTGTCTCCGGTACAGGTTTTGCGGTATTTATAATATATTTATAAATGATCTGGAAAGAAATACGACAAGTGAGGTAATCAAATTTGCAGTTGATACAAAATTGTTCAGAGAAGTTAAATCACAAGCAGATTGTGATAATTTGCAGGAAGACCATGTGAGGCTGGAAAATTGGGTATAAAAATGGCAGATGACATTTAATGTGGACAAGTGCAAGGTGATGCATATAGGGAAAAATAACCCATGCTATAGTTACACAATGTTAGGTTCCATATTAGGTGCTACTACCCAAGAAAGAGATCTAGGCGTCATGCACATTGAAATCGTCGATTCAGTGTGCTGCGGCAGTCAAAAAAGCAAACAGAATGTTGGGAATTATTAGGAAGGGAATGGTGAATAAAACGGAAAATGTCATAATGCCTCTGTATCACTCCATGGTGAGACCGCACCTTGAATACTGTGTATAATTCTGGTTGCCGCATCTCAAAAAATATATAATTGTGATGGAGAAGGTACAGAGAAGGGCGACCAAAATGATAAAGGGAATGGAACAGCTCCCCTATGAGGAAAGACTAAAGAGGTTAGGACTTTCAGCTTGGAGAAGAGATGGCTGAGGGGGGATATGATAGAGGTGTTTAAAATCATGAGAGGTCTAGAATGGGTAGATGTGAATTGGTTTTTTACTCTTTCAGATAATAGAAAGACTAGGGGGCACTCCATGAAGTTAGCATGTAGCACATTTAAAACTAATCGGAGAAAGTTCTTTTTTACTCAACGCACAATTAAACTCTGGAATTTGTTGTCAGAAGATGTGGTTAGTGCAGTTAGTATAGCTGTGTTTAAAAAAGGATTGGATAAGTTCTTGGAGGAGAAGTCTATTACCTGCTATTAATTAAGTTGACTTAGATAATAACCACTGCTATTACTAGCAATGGTAACATGGAATAGACTTAGTTTCTGGGTACTTGCCAGGTTCTTATGGCCTGGATTGGTCACTGTTGGAAACAGAATGCTGGGCTTGATGGACCCTTGGTCTTACCCAGTATGGCATGTTCTTATGTTCTTATGTTCTTAACATGGAATGATGTTACCAGAAGTGGTGCGTTGATTCAGGGCTGCCCCAGCTCCAATGTCGGAGGTGTCAACTTCCACTAGGAAAGGACAATTTGGGTCGGGATGATGCAAGCAGGACCCTTTCTGGATCCTGCTCACAATCCCTAACACCATCGCCAAACCACTGGCCAACATCATTAACTGCTCGCTCTCTCACGGAATTGTCCCGAACGCTTTAAAAACAGCCTCCCTGAAACCAATACTAAAAAAAACCAACTTGGACCCATCCCACCCTATAAACTTCCGCCCAATCGCCAACTTACCTTTTATAGCCAAGATAATGGAAAAACTGGTCAACTGTCGTCTCAGAGACTTCCTGGACACACGCGACATTCTACACCCATCACAATTCAGATTCAGGAAACACAGGAACACAGAGTCGCTTCTTCTCTCATTAACGGACAACATCCTGATAGGCCTCGACAAAGGTCAGTCATACCTGCTAGCTCTTCTAGACATTTCTGCTGCTTTTGACATCAGTGTGATAGGTGTCAAGGTCTTTGGAAAAGACAAGAATATCGTCCAGGTAAGCCACGACTTTGATGTATAGCAGGTATCTAAAAATTTTGTTCATCATTTGTTGGAATACTGCAGGTGCATTACAGAGGCCAAAGGGCATAATCAGGCATTCATAGTGCCCATCCTAGGTGTTAAAGGCAGTTTTCCAAATGTCGTCGGGATGGATTCTTACCAGGTTATACGCTCCATGTAGATCCAGCTTTGTAAATATAAATGCACCCTGAAGGCAATCAAATAATTCAGAAATTAATGGCAAGGGATACACTGAGGAGCTACACCTAGGAGCTACTGGATCAGCTCCTCTTTGCACGCTATCAGTAACTCTGAAATACCCCGGTGGGGAACTCCAGATCCGTGCCTTCATTGACTCCGGTGCTGAGGGGAATTTTATTGTGGCCGATCTGGTGACTCAGCTTTCCCTTCCGACTCTACAGAAGGTCCCCCCGCTGCGGATCTCCTCGATCCGAGGCACCCTGCTTCCTGGGGTCATTACCTGCTCCACGGCCCCCCTTGACACTGCAAACAGGCCTGTTTCACTCGGAGGAGATCTCCCTGCTCGTCTTGGAGCGAGTGGTGCACCAGTTGGTTTTCGGACTTCCCTGGTTACGTCAGCATTCTCCCGTGATACAATGGGATAACTTCCAACTGGTCCGTTGGAGTCCTGCCTGCTTTGAACACTGTCTACAGCTCCCACGTCCACCCAAACCTCTGCACATCTGCTCCTCACATCTCCTACCTGAGCCATACCAAAACTTTGAGGACGTTTTCTCCAAGGAAATGGCGGAGATTCTTCCCCAACACCGGCCTTTTGATTGCCCTATTGACCTATTGCCAGGCACCACGCCTCCTCGTGGCCGAGTGTACCCTCTGTCATTACCAGAAATGAAGGAAATGTCCCAATATGTGACGGAGAACCTAGCCAAGGGGTTCATCCGCCCTTCTCGCTCGCCTGCTGGTGCCGGATTCTTCTTTGTGGCCAAAAAGAATGGCTCTCTCCAGCCGTGTATCGACTATCGTGGCTTGAATGCCATCACCAAACGAGACCGGTATCCCCTCCCGTTGATCCCGGAACTTTTGGACCGTCTACAGGGTGCCCGCATCTTCACGAAGTTGGATCTCAGAGGGGCCTACAACCTCGTCCGTATACGCCCAGGGGACGAATGGAAGACGGCTTTTAATACCAGGGATGGGCATTACGAGTATCTGGTAATGCCCTTTGGACTCTGCAATGCCCCCGCCGTCTTCCAGCACCTCATGAATGAGGTACTGCGCGACATGCTCCACTCACATGTCATAGTCTACCTGGACGACGTGCTTATCTTTTCCAAAGATATGGACACCCATCTTCGCCACGTTACACAGGTTCTTCAGGTCCTCCGAGACAACCATTTGTATGCCAAGCTGGAGAAGTGTACTTTCGAGGCTGAGTCCTTGCCCTTCCTGGGATACATCATTTCCTCCACCGGCTTCCGCATGGACCCAGAGAAAGTAGCGGCCATCACCAAGTGGCCTCAGTCCACGGGTCTCAAAGCCCTCCAGCGATTCCTGGGCTTTGCTAACTTTTATTGACATTTTATCCCGCGGTACTCGCTTTGAGTTGCTCCGCTCACGGCCCTGACCCGCAAGGGAGCCGACGCCAAGAACTGGCCTGACGCTGCAGTGGCAGCCTTCTCTGACTTAAAAGAGGCATTTCTTTCGGATGTTTGCCTCCGGCATCCAGATCCCTCCAGACCTTTCATTGTGGAAGTTGACGCCTCCAGTATAGCGGTTGGGGCGGTTCTCAGCCAACACTCCGACTCTGGTCAACTCCTCCCCTGCTCCTACTTCTCCAGGACGTTTTCTCCAGCCGAGAGCAATTACTCCATCGGGGACAAGGAGCTGTTGGCGATTAAGCTCGCCTTTGAAGAGTGGAGACAATGGCTCGAGTGGTCCCTGCATACAACCACCGTATACACAGACCACAAGAACCTCGAGTTCCTGTCGCAGGCTCAACGACTGAACCCCCGCCAAGCCCGCTGGGCCTTGTTTTTCAGTCGTTTTGACTTTGTCCTGCAATACCGGCCGGCGGCCAAGAACCTCACAGAACATATAGAAAGACATGGTTTAATGGAACAAAGTCAGCATGGCTTTACCCAGGGCAAGTCTTGCCTCACAAATCTGCTTCACTTTTTTGAAGGAGTTAATAAACATGGGGATAAAGGTGAACCGGTAGATATAGTATACTTGGATTTTCAGAAGGCGTTTGACAAAGTTCCTCATGAGAGGCTTCTAGGAAAAGTAAAAAGTCATGGGATAGGTGGCGATGTCCTTTCGTGGATTGCAAACTGGCTAAAAGACAGGAAACAGAGAGTAGGATTAAATGGGCAATTTTCTCAGTGGAAGGGAGTGGACAGTGGAGTGCCTCAGGGATCTGTATTGGGACCCTTACTGTTCAATATATTTATAAATGATCTGGAAAGAAATACGACGAGTGAGATAATCAAATTTGCAGATGACACAAAATTGTTCAGAGTAGTTAAATCACAAGCAGATTGTGATAAATTGCAGGAAGACCTTGTGAGACTGGAAAATTGGGCATCCAAATGGCAGATGAAATTTAATGTGGATAAGTGCAAGGTGATGCATATAGGGAAAAATAACCCATGCTATAATTACACAATGTTGGGTTCCATATTAGGTGCTACAACCCAAGAAAGAGATCTAGGTGTCATAGTGGATAACACATTGAAATCGTCGGTGCAGTGTGCTGCGGCAGTCAAAAAAGCAAACAGAATGTTGGGAATTATTAGAAAAGGAATGGTGAATAAAACAGAAAATGTCATAATTCCTCTGTATCGCTCCATGGTGAGACCGCACCTTGAATACTGTGTACAATTCTGGTCGCCGCATCTCAAAAAAGATATAATTGCGATGGAGAAGGTACAGAGAAGGGCTACCAAAATGATAAGGGGAATGGAACAACTCCCCTATGAGGAAAGACTAAAGAGGTTAGGACTTTTCAGCTTGGAGAAGAGACGACTGAGGGGGGATATGATAGAGGTGTTTAAAATCATGAGAGGTCTAGAACGGGTAGATGTGAATCGGTTATTTACTCTTTCGGATAGTAGAAAGACTAGGGGACACTCCATGAAGTTAGCATGGGGCACATTTAAAACTAATCGGAGAAAGTTCTTTTTTACTCAACACACAATTAAACTCTGGAATTTGTTGCCAGAGGATGTGGTTAGTGCAGTTAGTATAGCTGTGTTTAAAAAAGGATTGGATAAGTTCTTGGAGGAGAAGTCCATTACCTGCTATTAAGTTCACTTAGAGAATAGCCACTGCCATTAGCAATGGTTACATGGAATAGACTTAGTTTTTGGGTACTTGCCAGGTTCTTATGGCCTGGATTGGCCACTGTTGGAAACAGGATGCTGGGCTTGATGGACCCTTGGTCTGACCCAGTATGGCATTTTCTTATGTTCTTATGTTCTTATGATGGGCACTTCAGAGAGTTGTGCTAACCCAAGCAGGAGCAGCACTCTGTCAGCGACAGCTACTACCTCCTCCTCTTCCACTTCAGTACGCCAAAGGCATGTGTTGTGTTCCTCGCCCGCGGCTGTCCACGGGCATGGCCCCCTACCTCTTCTTCTGATCAGGCCAACGGCAGCATCGGGGCCGTCTACCCTGCGCCGGGCTTGGCACCCCCGCGCGGCAGCGCGGGCCTCCGAGCTAACCGCCAGGATCGGAGCCGTCCCTGCTCCTCCCTCACGGCCGCTGCTGCTCTCCTCCGCGGCCCGGATCCAAGATGGCCATCGCCATCCTTAGGCGTGAGGCCGCACCTCTTCACTGGATTTAAAGGGACCTCATCCCTTTAATTACCTTCAGCTGATTCCTATCCACATGGCCAGAGGAAGTATAAAAGGAGAATTCCTCTGACCATTCCTTGACTTGGCAACGTCTCCTGTGAGAGTTGTTTGAGTCTGCTTGCTTCAGTGAGTTCCAGCGTCTTGACTCCTTGTTCCAGTTTGTCTTGGTTTCCTGGTTCCTGACTTCAGATCGGCTAGCGGTGATTCCTGGTATTGACTTCGGATCGGCTAGCGGTGATTCCTGGTATTGACTTCGGACTGGCAAGCGGTGATCCCTGGTATTGACTTCGGACTGGCAAGTGTTGATCCCTCGGTGTGTGACCTCGGACTGGTAAGCGGCGACCCTCTGGCACTCGACCTTGGACTTCCTCCTGACCAGCGTCTCCAAGGGCCCACCTAAGTCACAGTGGCACGGGTCCCTACGGGCTCCTCCCGGGGGGACCGCGGGCTTCCAGGGGTGAAGCTCCAGTCAGCCCTTGCATTGTCCGTTGCTCCTTGAACTCTCAAAGGTCCACCTAAGTCCCAGCTATCCGGGTCCCTACGGGCTCCTCCCGGGGGAACCGCGGACTTCCAGTGGTGAAGACACACCTCTGTTCCTCGACGTCACGCCTCTTCGTCCGCCTCCACAGTCACGCCTGTTTACAGTGCTGAGGGTGCACAAGTCACAGCTTCGATTCCTGCCTCGCCACCCGACGGGAGAACCTACGGATCTTCTTCCAAGGTATACCATCCTCCCATCGGCCCAAGGGTCCACAAGCCTGAGCATAACAGATTGCCAAGTCCATGGACCCGGCGGAGGTTTCTGCCCACCAGGCCATTCCCGGAATGGCCCAGCGCTTGAAAGATCAGCAACAGACCCTCGACGCCTTGGTTTCTGCGGTACAGGGTCTGACCCAACGCCTCGAGGCATTAGGGCCCATGAACCCTACACTGCCATCTTCGTCTGGGGCTCAAGGAGGCAGCGCTACTCAGCCACACACTGTTCAGGCCTCCAGGGGCGACCTAGGGCAAGGAACTCCCACTCATCTCCCGGCGCCTTCTCGATACGCCGGAAACGCGAAGTTGTGTCGAGGATTCCTCAGCCAGGTCCGTTTTTCCTTGCTGCCTGCACAGTTTCCCAGTGACCTGGTCAAAACCAGTTACATTATGTCCCTGCTCGACGGGAAGCCTCTGATCTGGGCCTCTGATCTGTGGGAGAGAAGGGACCCTGTCTTTGAAAGCTTGAGTCAGTTTCTCTCTGCCTTCCGTCAGATGTTTGATGAACCCATCTGCAAACCCACTGCGGTCTCAGAACTGCTACGATTGCGGCAGGTTACTCGGACCGTGGCAGAGTATGCAATGGAATTCCACACCCTGGCCGCAGAGCTGAATTGGAGGGAAGATTGCCTGCATGGAATCTTCTTGGAAGGGCTAGCCTCGTGCCTTCAGAATGAGCTAGCGGCAAGAGAACTCCCAGACAACCTCAATGGCATGATAGAATTGGCCAATCGAGTGGATCGTCGGATGAGGTTTCACCCTCCGGTAGTTAAGACAGCAAGAAGGCCCTCACCTCTGCCCAAGAGTGCAACAGAAGCCCCCCGGGCACCCGCCGAAGAGCCCATGGAATTGGGTCGTGGGAGTGTGTCTCCTCAAGAGCATCGGCGGTGCACCAGGGAAATACTTTGCTTTATTGTGGCACGTCAGGCCATCAAATATCCACCTGCCCAGCATGACCGGAAAACTCTCAGGCCTAGGACCTGAAGGAGGTCTCTTCCTGGGCCGTACTGCACCCGCACCTCCACTAACATTGCCGGTGGTGTTAACCTCGACTGATGGGGAGTTCAACACAGTAGCTCTAGTGGACTCCGGCGCCGGCAGCAACTTTATAATGAAAGGCCTGGTGGAACATTTGAAGATCCCACAATTTTGTCTCCCTGTTCCTATGGTCATCTCTTCGATCCAAGGGAAGCCTCTTCCTGAACAGGTGACACACACCACGATTCCCGTCCAGCTGAGGGCTGGGGCCCTGCATCAAGAACCAATGTCATTCTACATCCTGGAGTACTCCATCCATCAGATCATCCTAGGTCTCCCTTGGCTCTAGGAGCACGAGCCCCAGTTCAATTGGAAGACTTTGCAGCTGGCTCAGGGGCCGAATTGCCACGGCAATTGCCTCCGCTCTGTGGTTCTTGTATCCTGTCCCATAGCCTCCACCAGCCTTCCAGGTCTACCAGCCCCATATGCTGCATACGCGGATGTTTTCTCGAAACAAAAGGCCGAAATTCTGCCACCGCATCGTTACTTCGATTGTGCCATCAATCTTCTCCCAGGGACGGAGCCTCCTCGAGGGCGCACCTATGCCCTTTCCCTGGCCGAGACGCAGGCCATGAAAGAGCATATCAAGGAAAACCTGGAGAGAGGATTTATCCGGAAATCAAAGTCCCCAGCCAGGGCTGGGTTCTTCTTCGTCGCCAAGAAGGACAGTAGTCTGCTCCCTTGCATTGACTACAGAGGTCTGAATGCTATTACAGTCAAGGACCATTATCCACTGCCCCTCATCTACGAATTCTTCAACCGGTTGCAAGGAGCACAAATCTTCTCCAAATTGGATCTCCGAGGAGCTTACAATTTGATCCGTATCAAGGAGGGTGATGAGTGGAAAATGGCATTCAATAACTGAGATGGCCACTACGAGTATTTGGTAATGCCGTTCGGGCTCTGTAATGCCCCCGCAGTGTTCCAGAACACCATGAATGAGATACTTCGTGACCTCTTGTATTGGTGCGTGGTCGTATACTTGGACGATATACTAATATTTTCAGATACTTTGACCACTCACCGCCAGCGCGTCATCCAAGTGTTACAGCGCCTCAGAGAGCACAAATTGTATGCAAAGCTTGAAAAGTGCCTTTTTGAGCAGGATTCCCTTCCCTTCCTGGGGTACATAGTGTCCAGAAAAGGGTTTCGTATGGACCCCCAGAAGCTGAAAGCCATTCAGGAATGGCCGCAGTCGTCAGGACTAAAGGCACTCCAAAGGTTTCTGGGTTTCGCGAACTACTATCGATCTTTTATCCCGCATTATGCGACCATCATTGCCCTGATGACAGCCCTGACCCGGAAAGGCGCGGACCCCAAAAGGTGGCCTCCTGCAGCAGAGGCTGCCTTTCGTCACCTCAAGGAGGTATTCCTGTTACAGCCGTGCCTTCGGCATCTGGACCCACAGCGGCCGTTTGTCATCGAAGTGGATGTATCCTTAGAAGGCATAGGCGCCATTCTGAGCCAGACCTCCGAAAATCATAAGCTACATCTGTGTGCCTTCCTCTCATGCCAGTTCTCCCCGGCAGAATGAAACTATGCCATAGGTGACAAGGAGCTCTTGGCTATAAAGATAGCCTTAGAAGAGTGGCGGCTGTGGCTAGAGGGTCACAACACCAGTTTACTGCAGTTTACGGCAGATAACGGCAGATAACCGTTTGACTGCGAGATGGAGGCAAGTCCACCATAAAGTCTGTAGCGAGATGGGTCCAGGGCTCTGTGGGAACTGGCAGAGGCTGTAGAAGACTGCACGGGGGTCCGGGACTGGGCTTTTGACGAGCACAGGTGGGGCAGGAACTTACATAGACGCGAACATCCTGTCGCATGTTGGGCCACCAGTAAAAACGATTAAGGAGTTCCAATGTTCTCTCTCGTCCTGCGTGCCCTCCAGTGAGGGAGTCATGAGCCCAGCGTAATGTCTTTAGACGATCTCGTCGGGGAACCACGGTCCTATCTTGGGAGAGGACCGTGGTCTGTGTAGACCACACAGACCACAAAAATTTAGAGTGCAGCGGGCCCAGCGACTCAATCCCCGGCAGGCATGTTGGGCCCTATTCTTCACTAGATTCAACTTCGTCCTTCGTTACAGACCTGCCGGGAAGAATGTCAAGGCTGATGCCCTATCACAGGTCTTTGAGTCTACAGAAGGTACTGAGGAACCGCGGTTCATCATTGAGCCATCCTGTATTCTCCTGTCTGCTACCACAAGTATCCCTCCTGGGAAAACCCTGGTTCTGCCGCATTTACGGAAACAAATCCTAGCCTGGACCCATGACTCCCACTGTTCTGGCCACCCTGGACAATCCCGGACATTACAAACCCTACGCCAATACTATTGGTGGCCTAAAGTCAACAAGGATGTCCAAGCATACATGGAGTCCTGAGAGTAATGTGCTCGCCACAAGAGGATCCCTGGTTTGACCCGGGGCTTACTCCAGCCGTTACCAGTGCCCGCAGAACCTTGGACTCACGTGGCAACAGACTTTGTGGTCAACCTGCCACTATCTAGTGGCAACACAGTCATATGGGTGGTCGTTGACCGGTTTAGTAAAATGGCACATTTCGTGCCACTCCCGGGCTTGCCGTCTGCTCCCCAGCTGGCCCAGCTGCTCGTGCAGCATATCTTTCGGCTGCGTGGCCTTCCTAGAAGCATCCTTTCAGATAGGGGGCCTCAATTTACTGCCAGGTTTTGGAGGGCTCTCTGTCAAAAGTTTGACGTTACCTTAGACTATACGTCAGCGTACCATCCTCAGTGTAATGGCCTAGCGGAGAGGACAAATCAAACGCTAAAACAATTCCTCCGACTCTACGTCAACGAAAAAAAGGATGATTGGTCCAGCCTGCTACCCTGGGCGGAGTTCATGCTTAACTCCCACCTCTCCTCTGCTACCGGATCCTCGCCGTTTCAGATTATATATGGGAAGCAGCCATGCCCACCACTGCCAGTTCCCATCACAGTTACGTCCCCGATAGCCCAACTTTCGGCAGATGAGTTATACCGCTTGTGGATCTCCACACGACGTGCATTAGTCCAAGCCGGTCAAGCTGCTAAAAAATATGCAGATCAGCGAAGAAGGCCTTACCCTCCGTTCAGGCCAGGCCAAAAGGTTTGGCTAAGTACTCAGTTCATACGACTGAAGCTGCCTTCAACACAACTGGCCCCGCGTTTTATTGGACCTTTCCCCATCATTCGTCAGGTTGGAGCCATTTCGTATCAGCTTCGTCTACCACCTTCCCTCAAGATATACAACACGTTCCATGTATCCCTCTTAAAGCCCTTGGTGTTGTCTTGGCCCTCCAGCACGCCTCTAACTCCCCAACCTATTGCCTCCGAGGATGACCTCACATTTCAAGTCCGCGAGGTCTTGGATATAAGAAAGCATGGAAAGAAATGTGAGTATCTCCTGGCATGGGAGGGGTTTGGTCCTGAGGAAAACTCCTGGGAGCCATTGGCCAACATCCTGGACCGGGGATTGCTGGAGCAATTTCACCAAGACCATCCGGCTAAACCCAGTCCTCCGGGAAGGCGCCCTAAAGAGGGGGGTACTGTTGTGTTCTGCGGCTGTCCATGGGCGTGGCCCCCTACCTCTTCTTCTGACCAGGCGTTGGGGCCGTCTGCCCTGCGCTGGGCTCGGCACCCCCGGGCAGTGGCGCGGGCTTCCGGGCTAGCCGCTGTGATCGGAGCCGTCCCTGCTCCTCTCTAGCAGCCGCTGCTGCTCTCCTCCGCGGCCCGGATCCAAGATGGCCACCGCCATCCTTAGGCGCGAGGCCGCGCCTCTTCACTGGATTTAAAGGGACCTCATCCCTTTAATTGCCTTCAGCTGATTCCTATCCACAGGGCCAGAGGAAGTATAAAAGGAGAATTCCTCTGACCATTCCTTGACTTGGCAACGTCTCCTGTGAGAGTTGTTTGAGTCTGCTTGCTTCGGTGAGTTCCAGCGTCTTGACTCCTTGTTCCAATTTGTCTTGGTTTTCCTGGTTCCTGACTTCGGATCGGCTAGCGGTGATTCCTGGTATTGACTTCAGATCGGCTAGCGGTGATTCCTGGTATTGACATCGGACTGGCAAGCGGTGATCCCTGGTATTGACTTCGTACTGGCAAGTGGTGATCCCTCGGTGTGTGACCTCGGACTGGTAAGTGGCGACCCTCTGGCACTCGACCTTGGACTTCCTCCTGACCAGCATCTCCAAGGGCCCACCTAAGTCCCAGCGGCCTGGGTCCCTACGGGCTCCTCCAGGGGGGACCGCGGGCTTCCAGGGGTGAAGCTCCAGTCAGCCCTTGCACCGTCCATTGCTCCTTGACCTCTCAAAGATCCACCTAAGTCCCAGCGGTCCAGGTCCCTACGGGCTCCTCCCGGGGGGACCGCAGACTTCCAGTGGCGAAGACACACCTCTGTTCCTCAACATCACGCCTCTTCATCCGCCTCCACAGTCACGCCTGTTTACAGTGCCAAGGGTCCATGAATCACAGCTTCGATTCCTGCCTCGCCACCCGACGGGAGATCCTACGAATCTTCCTCCAAGGTATACCATCCTCCCGTTGGCCCAAGGGTCCACAAGTCTGAGCATAACAGCATTTTTCCCATAAAGAATCATCTGTTCTGCTACGGGCTAGACAGAAAGCAGCTGGCATGAGTAACTCTCAGCCCATCCAAGCAAAGGAGACACCAGCACAACTCTCAGTGACACGGTATCTCTCAGAGCCTACAGAGGACATGCAGACAGATCTGCTGGCATATTGGGCTCACAAGTACACTGTATGGCCATACCAAGCCAAAGTGGCTCAGTGATATCTGTCATGTCCACCAACCAGTGTGTCCAGTGAACATGTATTTTCAATGATGGGATATCATGAGCCCTCACTGCTCAAGGCTGGCACCAGAGTTGATGGAAATGCTGGTGTTTTTGAAAATAACCCTGCCTTTGCTTGGGATTCAAAATTTTTTTTGTGAATGGCAAGATGAATAAAAGCAATTGAAGGCCTTGCAGCAGCTCCGACTGCCACCTATGCTCCAGATAATATCAGAACGTAAGAACATGTCTATACTGGGTCAGGCCAAGGGTCCATCAAGCCCAGCATCCTGTTTCCAACAGTGGCCAATCCAGCCCATAAGTATCTGACAAGTACCCAACAACTAAGTCTATTCCATGCTACTGTTGCTAGTAATAGCAGTGGCTATTTTCTAAGTCAACTTAATTAATAGTAGGAAAGGTAATGGACTTCTCCTCCAAGAACTTATCCAATCCTTTTTTAAACACAGCTACACTAACTGCACTAACCACATCCTGTGGCAACAAATTCCAGAGTTTAATTGTGCGTTGAGTGAAAAAGAACTTTCTCCAATTAGTTTTAAATGTGCCACATGCTATCTTCATGGAATTCCCCCTACTCTTTCTATTATCCGAAAGAGTAAATAACTGATTCACATTAACCTGTTCTAGATCTCTCATGATTTTAAACACCTCTATCATATCCCCCCTCAGCCGTCTCTTCTCCAAGCTGAAAATATTTGGTCTTTCCTCATAGGGGAGCTGTTCCATTCCCTTTATCATTTTGGTCGCCCTTCTCTGTACCTTCTCCATCGCAACTATATTTTTAATGAGATGTGGTGACCAGAACTGTTCACAGTATTCAAGGTGTGGTCTCACCATGGAGCGAAACAGAAGCATTATGACATTTTCTGTTTTATTCACCATTCCCTTTCTAATAATTCCCAACATACTGATTGCTTTTTTGACTGCTCCAGCACACTGAACTGATGATTTCAATGTGTTATCCACTATGACGCCTAGATCTCTTTCTTGGGTGGTAGCTCCTAATATGGAACCTAACATTTTGTAACTATTGCATGGGTTATTTTTCCTATATGCTTCACTTTGCATTTATCCACATAAAATTTCATCTGCCATTTGGATGCCCAATTTTCCAGTCTCAGAAGGTCTTCCTGCAATTTATCACAATCTGCTTGTGATTTAACTACTCTGAACAATTTTGTATCATCCGCAAATTTGATTACCTCACTTGTCGTATTTCTTTCCAGAACATTTATAAATATATTGAAAAGTACGGTTCCCAATACAGATCCCCGAGGCACTCCACTGCCCACTGCCTTCCACTGTGAAAATTGTCCATTTAATCCTACTCTCTGTTTCCTGTCTTTTAGCCAGTTTGTAATCCACAAAAGGACATTGCCTCCTATCCCATGACTTTTTAGTTTTCTTAAAAAGCCTCTCATGAGGGACTTTGTCAAACGCCTTCTGAAAATCCAAATACACTACTTGTACTGGTTCACATTTATCCACATGTTTATTAACCCCTTCAAAAAAATGAAGCAGATTTGTTGACTGTGTTCCATTAAACCATGTCTTTCTATGTGCTCTAAGATTTTGATCTTTAGAATAGTTTCCACTATTTTTCTGGCACTGAAGTCAGGCTCACTGGTCTATAGTTTCCAGCATCGCCCCTGGAGCCCTTTTTAAATATTGGGGTTACATTGGCCATTCTCCAGTCTTCAGGTACAACAGATAATTTTAATGACAGGTTACAAATTTTAACTAATAGATCAGAAATTTAATTTTTTAGTTCCTTCAGTACCCTAAGATGCATACCATCCGGTCCAGGTGATTTGCTGCTCTTTGGTTTGTCAATCTGGTCTTTTCTACATCTTCCAGGTTCACAATGATTTGCTTCAGTTCATCTGACTTATCACCCTTGTAAACCATCTCCGGAACTGATATCTCCTCAACATCCTCATTAGTAAACACAGAAGCAAAGAATTAATTTAGTCTTTCTGCAATGGCTTTATCTTCCCTAAGAGCCTCTTTAACCCCTCCATCATCTGACAGTCCAACCAATTCCCTCATTTTTAAAAGCTTTTTTATGAGTTTTTACCTCTACAGCCAACTTCAGTTCAAATTTTTTCTTCGCCTGTCTTATCAATGTTTTACACTTAACTTGACAATGCTTATGCTTTATCCTATTTTCTTCAGATGGATCCTTTTTGCAATTTTTGAAGGATGTTTTTTTTGGCTAAAATAGCCTCTTTCACCACACCTTTTAACCTTGCCAGAAATCGTTTTGCCTTCCTTCCACCTTTCTTAATGTGTTGAATACACCTGGACTGCACGTCTAGGATTGTATTTTTAAACAATATCCATGCCTGTACAACACTTTTAACCTTTGCAGCTGCACTTTTCAGTTTTTTCCTATTTTCCTCATTTTATCAAAGTTTTCCTTTTGAAAATTTATTGTTAGAGCTATAGATTTACCTATTATCCCCCTTCCAGATATTAGTTTAAATTTGATCATGTTATGATCACTATTGCCAAGTGGCCCCACCACCATTACCTCTGTCACCAAATCCGGCGTTCCACTAAGAATTAAATCTGAAATCACTCCCTCTCTTGTTGGTTCCTGAACCAATTGTTCATCCAGAAACTGTATGTCTCTAGCAAGTCCTGATGTTACATTTACCCAGTCAATATTGGGGTAATTAAAATCTAGAAATGTCACAGAAGCGCCTTGCACTTGCACTTGACCTTGTGGTAATTAAAATCTCCCATTATTAATGCACTGCCAAATTGGTTAGCTTCCCTGATTTCTCTTAGCATTTCATCATCTGTTTGACCATTTTGTCCAGGTGGACGGTAGTATACACCTATCACTATACTCTTGCCCAACACACATGGAATTTCTACCCATATAGATTCTATTGAGCATTTAGTCTCTTGTATGTGTTGCAGTTTGAAGCTGCTGGAGAAGATAGTGGACCTTTGGGCCGGCCTACCTAGGGAGACAGAGTAGGCCGGAGGGCGGATCCACAAGCAGGAAGGGTTCACCCAGGAACCAGGGACCCCCCGGGAGGAGCCCGTAGGGTCCCGAGTCCTCGGGACTGGGAGCTGTCTACAGAATGTCCAGAGGTTGAGATGGGCGTAGGCCGGGACCAGAGCAAGCAGAATGAATAGGAAGTCCAAGGTACCCGGAAGGCGGGGGACCGGCTGCACAGGGCCGAGGGCCGGCTGAAGGCAGGGCAGCGGGCAGCTGCGGAGTCTGTAGCAACCGGAGACAGAGGCAGGCAGTGGGTGAAGCAGGGTCAGAAGCAAACCGGAGTCTGAAGCAGGCTGTAGGCTGAAGCGGAGTCGGAAGCAGACCAGATTCAGAGGTTGGCTGCAGGCTGAAGCGGAGTCAGAAGCAAACCGGAGTCGGAGGCAGGCAGCGAGCTGAAGCGGAGTCAGAAGCAAACCGGAGTCGGAGGCAGGCAGCGAGCTGAAGCGGAGTCAGAAGCAAACCGGAGTCGGAGGCAGGCAGCGAGCTGAAGCGGAGTCAGAAGCAAACTGGAGTCAGAAGCAGGCAACGTGGAGATCAACAGGAACACAACTGAGAACAACTAAGGAGTTGTGAACCTCGTTGCAAGGCGTTGAGAGAGAGTCTGAACGCCGGTTATATCGGGACTTGGGCGTGACGTCAGCAGCGCGGGCGGGGCCGGGCTTCCGGGAGCTGGACGCTCAAGAGGGACGTCCTCGCGCGTGCGCGAGACCGAAGGGAAGCAGGCCCGTAATGGCGGCCGCCACATGGAGTGAGAGAAGCCCCCCAGGGTCCGGAGTGGGTGAAATGCGGTGATCACTGAAGTGGAGGTAGGCGGGCCTGAGCCCTAACAGAAGGGAAGCGGTCGGGACCGCAACAGTACCCCCCCCCCCCCCTTTACGGCCCCTCTTGAGAGGACCGGGTTTCTCCGGGTGGTCACGGTGGAACTGATGCAATAGGGATTTGTCCAGGATGTTACGGCTGGGCTCCCAGGTGTTGTCCTCGTCGCCGCAACCTTCCCATGCGAGCAGATATTCCCACCTTCGGTTGTAGAATCGAACATCCAGGACCTCGCGTACCTGGTAAGTAGGATCATCATCGATGGTGGTAGGCGATGGATCCGGAGGTCTTCGGTGGTAGCGAGAGAGAACTACGGGCTTTAGCAGGGATACGTGGAAAACATTGTGGACCCAAAGAGAGGACGGCAACCTCAGCCGATATGAGACCGAGCCCACTCTCTCGGCGATCCGGAATGGCCCACAGAACCTGGGTGCAAATCTTCATGAGGGGAGGCGGAGACGAATGTTTTTGGTGCTGAGCCAAACCCGGTCTCCTGGCTGATAGGTGGGAGCCGGTCGTCGGTGGCGATCAGCCGTCTGTTTGGCGGAAGAGGCTGAGTGGATCAGTTTGTTCTGGGTCTTCTGCCACAAGGTCTGTAGCTATCGAGCCGTTAACTGGGCGGCTGGAGAGGCACTGGGAGTAGTGATGGGAAGGGGAGGTCTCAGCTGTTTCCCGTATACTAGCTGGAAAGGTGAGAGCCCTGTGGCAGCATGAGCTTGATTGTTATAGGCAAACTCGGCCCAGGGCAGCAGTTCTGACCAGTTGTCTTGCTTCTCATCGGTGAAGGCTCGAAGGTAGGTTTTCAGAGACCGATTCATCCTTTCGGACTGCCCGTTACTCTGTGGGTGGAAAGCCGTAGAAACGCTGAGCTTCACTTTGAAGCATTTACAGAGAGCCCTCCAGTAACGTGCGACAAACTGTGGCCCACGGTCGGAAACTATGTCTTGCAGGAGGCCGTGTAGCCGGAAAATATGCTGGGTGAAGAGGAGAGCTAGTTCGGGTGCAGAGGGTAACTTAGTCAATGGAACAAGGTGCACCATCTTGGAGAAACGGTCGACGGTGACCCAGATAACCGTTTGACTGCGAGATGGAGGCAAGTCCACCATAAAGTCTGTAGCGAGATGGGTCCAGGGCTCTGTGGGAACTGGCAGAGGCTGTAGAAGACTGCACGGGGGTCCGGGACTGGGCTTTTGACGAGCACAGGTGGGGCAGGAACTTACATAGACGCGAACATCCTGTCGCATGTTGGGCCACCAGTAAAAACGATTAAGGAGTTCCAATGTTCTCTCTCGTCCTGCGTGCCCTCCAGTGAGGGAGTCATGAGCCCAGCGTAATGTCTTTAGACGATCTCGTCGGGGAACCACGGTCCTATCTTGGGAGAGGACCGTCAGGGCAGACAGGCGAACCTTACTAGGGTCTAGAATGTACTGTGGAGGTTCTTGGTCTTCCTCGGATAGGGAGGTCCGTGAGAGAGCATCAGCTCGGAGATTCTTGGCCGCCGGCCGGTACTGTAGGATAAAGTCAAAGTGGCTAAAGAACATGGCCCAGCGGGCTTGGCGAGGGTTTAACCGTTGTGCCTGGGACAAAAACTCTAAGTTTTTGTGATCCGTATATACAGTGGTCGTGTGTCTTGCCCCCTCGAGCCATTGTCTCCATTCTTCAAACGTGAGTTTGATTGCCAACAGCTCTTTGTCACCGATGGAATAATTTGTCTTGGTGGGGGAGAACTTCCTGGAGAAGTAGGAGCACGGCAAGAGTTGTCCGGAATCGGAGTGTTGACTGAGGACCGCCACGACGGCTATGCTGGAGGCATCGACCTCGACGATGAAAGGTTTTGCCGGATCGGGATGACGGAGACAGGTGTCCATGAGAAATGCCTCTTTCAAGTCGGTGAAGGCTGCGACCGCAGCGTCAGGCCAGTTCTTGGCGTCGGCTCCCTTGCGGGTCAGGGCAGTAAGGGGAGCGACCCGATGCGAGTACTGTGGAATAAAATGTCTATAAAAGTTAGCGAAGCCCAAGAATCTCTGGAGGGCCTTGAGACCCCTGGGTTGAGGCCATCTAGTTATGGCTGATACTTTTTCGGGGTCCATCCGGAAGCCTGTGGAAGAAATGATATATCCCGGAAGGGCAGGGCCTCAGCTTCAAAAACACATTTTTCAAACTTGGCATAGAGGTGATTGTCTCGGAGAGCCTGCAGAACTTGTGTGACGTGGTGGCGGTGAGTATCCAGATCTCTGGAGAAGATAAGCACGTCATCAAGATAGACAATCACATGAGAGTGGAGCATGTCACGTAGGACCTCGTTCATGAGATTCTGGAAGATGGCCAGTGCGTTGCAGAGTCCAAAGGGCATTACTAGGTACTCGTAATGCCCATCCCTGGTATTAAAGGCCATCTTCCACTCATCCCCGGGGCGAATACAGATGAGGTTATAGGCCCCACGGAGGTCTAGCTTGGTGAAGATGCGTGCTCCCTGAAGGCGATCCAAAAGCTCAGGAATCAGGGGAAGCGGATAACGGTCCCGCTTGGTGATGGCATTCAAGCCACGATAGTCTATACATGGATGGAGGGAGCCGTCCTTCTTGGCTACAAAGAAGAAGCCGGCTCCGGCGGGTGAACGAGAGGGGCGAATGAAGTCTTTGGCAAGGTTCTCAGTCACATACTGAGACATGGCAGCAGTCTCTGGCAAAGACAAAGGATACACCCGGCCACGGGGAGGCGTAGTGCCTGGTAGCAAGTCAATCGGGCAATCAAAAGGCCGGTGTTATGGAAGTATTTCAGCCATCTCTTTGGAGAAGACGTCGGCGAACTCTCGATATGGCTCGGGCAGCAGGAGGGAGGAGCAGAGGTGCAAGGCTTTCAGTGGGCGTGGGAGGTGTAAACAATGCTCAAAACAAAAGGGACTCCATTGGGTTAGTTGAAAGTTATCCCATTGAATAACGGGTGAATGCTGTCGTAACCACGGTAGTCCAAGGACCAGGGGGTGCACAGCTTGTTCCAAGACTAGCAGGGAGATTTCTTCCGAATGGAACAAGAGTCAAAGGGGCCGTGGAGCAGGTGATGGTTCCAGGGAGCAGCTTGCCCCGGATGGAGGAAATACGCAGCGGAGGAACCTTTCGTTGAGTGGGAAGAGACAGCTGATTCACCAGATCAGCCACAATGAAATTCCCCTCGGCACCAGAGTCAATGAAAGCCCAGATCTGGAGTTCCCCACCGGGGTATTTAAGAGTCACTGGCAAAGTGCATAGAGGAGCTGATCCTGTAGAGCCTAGGTGTAGCTCCTCGGTATAACCTAGGCACGGTCATTTCCCGGACGTTCCGGGCAATTGGCGAGGAAGTGCCCCTTGACTCCGCAGTAGAGACAGAGGCCCTGCGAGCGGCGCCTCCTCCTTTCTTCGGGAGTTAGTGGAGAACTGCCCAACTGCATGGGTTCTCCACTGTTGGCAGAGGCAGGAAGTCCCTTAGGTGCCGGGGTTCTGGTGGCAGCGGACAACAGTGGTGGTGTTTTACGGTAGGAACGGGTCTCCTTATCCCGCTGCTGAAGGTGGCGATCCACCCTGCTGACGATGTCAATTAAGTCATTTAAGTCCTCCGGGAGGTCTCGGCCTGCTAACTCATCCTTGATGCGGCTGGCAAGCCCCTCCAGGAAGATTCCCCTAAGGCAATCATCCCGCCAGCCAACTTCCATGGCCAGTGTGCGAAAGTCTATGGTGTAATCGGCCACCGAGCGTGTCCCTTGCCTGAGGTGCAAGAGCTCCGAGGCCGCGGTGGTCTGGCGTGCAGGATCATCAAAAGCGAGGCGAAAGTTGAGAACGAATTCCTGCAGATTCTGTAACAAGGGGTCCTGACGCTCCCACATGGGTGAAGCCCAGTCAAGTGCCTTACCATCTAGTAGCGAGAATATATATGCCACTTTAACTGCGTCTGAGGGAAACTGGGCAGGTAGAAGGGCAGAGCGCACGTAGCATTGATTCAAAAAGCCACGGCATGTCTTAATATCCCCGGCATACCGGGTCGGCGTGGGTAGCTGAGTCACTGATGCCGAACTGGGTACTAGAGCAGGAGGAGGGGCTGAAGGCGGGTCCGGAGGTGTAGCCTCCAGGCGGGAGACCAGTTGTTCCACGGTAGCAGCAAGCGTGTCGATACAGAGCTGTTGCTGCTGGAGGCATTGTGCCATCCCCGGGATGGCCTGCAGGCTTGGGGCCTCCGCCGAGTCCATGGCCTTGCAAACTGTTGCAGTTTGATGCTGCTGGAGAAGATAGTGGACCCTTGGGCCGGCCTACCTAGGGAGACAGAGTAGGCTGCTGGGCGGAGCCACAAGCAGGAAGGGTTCACCCAGGAACCAGGGACCCCCCGGGAGGAGCCCGTAGGGTCCCGAGTCCTCGGGACTGGGAGCTGTCTACAGAATGTCCAGAGGTTGAGATGGGCGTAGGCCGGGACCAGAGCAAGCAGAATGAATAGGAAGTCCAAGGTACCCGGAAGGCAGGGGACCGGCTGCACAGGGCCGAGGCAGGGCAGCGGGCGGCTGCGGAGTCTGTAGCATCCGGAGACAGAGGCAGGCAGTGGGTGAAGCGGGGTCAGAAGCAAACTGGAGTCTGAAGCAGGCTGTAGGCTGAAGCGGAGTCGGAAGCAGACCGGAGTCAGAGACTGGCTGCAGGCTGAAGCGGAGTCAGAAGCAAACCGGAGTCAGAGGCTGGCTGCAGGCTGAAACGGAGTCGGAAGCAGACCGGAGTCAGGGGCTGGCTGCAGGCTGAAGCGGAGTCAGAAGCAAACCGGAGTCGGAGGCAGGCAGCGAGCTGAAGCGGAGTCAGAAGCAAATCGGAATCGGAGGCAGGCAGCGAGCTGAAGCGGAGTCAAAGCAAACCGGAGTCAGAAGCAGGCAACTGAGAACAACTAAGGAATTGTGAACCTCGTTGCAAGGCGTTGAGAGAGAGTCTGAACGCCGGTTATATCGGGACTTGGGCGTGACGTCAGCAGCGCGGGCGGGGCCGGGCTTCCGGGAGCTGGACGCTCAAGAGGGACGTCCTCGCGCACGCGCGCGAGACCGAAGGGAAGCAGGCCCGTAATGGCGGCCGCCATGTGGAGTGAGAGAAGCCCCCGGGGTCCGGAGCGGGTGAAATGCGGTGATCACTGAAGCGGAGGTAGGCAGGCCTGAGCCCTAACAGAAGGGAAGCGGTCGGGACCGCAACAGTATGATCTTTATCCTGTTGGACTCTATACCCTCCCGAACATAGAGTGCCACACCCCATCAAGTTGATCCTCCCTATCATTGCGATATAATTTCTACCCTGATATAGCACTGTCTCATTGGTTATCCTCCTTCCACAAGGTCTCTGTGATGCCAATTATGTCAATCTCATCATTTACTGCTATACACTCTAACTCTCCCATCTTACTTCTTAGGCTTCTAGCATTGGCATACAGATATTTCAAAGTGTGTTTTTTCTTTGTATTAACAACCTGCTTTTCAGTTCTTAGAGATAGTTTAGCACAGGTGATTTTTTACATATAGGCACATAGACTATGTTTGCTTTTATTGGAACCTCTCTGTTGGGATGCCCTAATTCTCCTGTTTCATTAGTATGCTTCAAGGATACATTTCTCCGAACCATGCACAGCTGAGTGACTGTTGGCTTTCCCCCTTGCTCTAGTTTAAAAGCTGCTCTATCTCCTTTTTAAAAGTTAGTGCCAGCAGCTTGGTTCCACTCTGGTTAAGGTGGAGACCATCCTTTCGGAAAAGTCTCCCCCTTCCCCAAAAGTTTCCCCAGTTCTTTACAAAATGGAATCCCTCTTCCCTGCACCATCATCTCATCCATGCATTCAAACTCTGGAGCTCTGCCTGCCTCTGGGGACCTGCACATGGAACAGGAAGCATTTCAGAGCATGCCACCCTGGAGGTTCTGGATTTCGGCTTTCTACCTAAAGTCCTAAATTTTGCTTCCAGAACCTCTCTCCCACATTTTCCTATGTCGTTGGTGCCCACATGTACCAGTACAGCTGGCTCCTCCCCAGCACTGTCTATAATCCTATCTAGGTAATGCGTGAGGTACCACCTTCGCACCAGGCAGGAAAGTTACCAGGCAGTCCTCACGTCCACCAGCCACCATGCTATCTACATTTCTAATAATCGAATCACCAACTATGATGGCCGGCCTAACCCTTCCCTCCTGGGCAGTAGCCCTGGGAGATTTGTCCTCAGTGTGAGAGGACAATACATCACCTGGAGAGGAGGTCCTTGCTACAGGATCACTTCCTGCTACCCCAGGGTGATGTTATCCTACTGGGAGACCCTTCTGATCCAAGGCATCACTGGGGCTGCCATTCTGGATTTGGGACTTGGCTACTGTGTCCCTGAAGGTCTCATCAATGTACCTCTCTGTCTGCCTCAGCTCTTCCAAGTCTGCTACTCTAGCCTCCAGAGATCAAACTCGTTCCCTGAGAGCCAGGAGCTCTTTGCACCGAGTGCACACATACAATCTCTCACCGGCGGGTAAAATATCATATATGTGACACTCAATGCAAGAGACTGGAAAGCCCCCCTCTTGCTGCTGGACTGCTGCCTTCATCTTAATTTTATTGAGTTCCTAGTTGAGTTTAGGATACTAAAGGAGTTGAAATTAGAGAACTTTAAATGTACAGGTGTATTTACCAATTAATCTACTAGTTAAGTTTAGGATACTAAGGGAGTTGGAATTAGAGTACTTTATATTTACAAGTAAATTTACCAAGTAATCAGCTAGTGTCCTACAAGGGGATGATTAAACTTTCAATAAGGGCTGGTACAATAGTATGATTTAGATATGAGCTTGATTGGTTTTTAATCAGAAAGTGTATCTTGCCTAAAAAATTAAGGGTTGAGTGGATGGGAAAGACAGACACTAGAATTAACTATCACTGGCTTTCTTATTATCTCAGACACTCACAAATTCTAAAGAATATATCCCATTAGAGATGTGAATCAGAACCGGAATCGGTTCGGATTCCAGTTCCGATTCACATGTGGGTTTTGTTGCATCGGGCCCGATCGCGGTTTTGTTTATCGGCTGCGCCTGAGCCAATAAACAAAAAACCCACCCCGACCCTTTAAAACTAACCCCTTAGCTTCCCCCACCCTCCCAACCCCCCCAAAAACTTTTTATAGGTACCTGGTGGTCCAGTGGTGGTCCCGGGAGAGATCTCCCGCTCCAATCCTACCTCCCACTCCCGGGCCGTCGGCTGTCACTAATCAAAATGGCGCTGATGGCCCTTTGCCCTTACCATGTGACAGGGTATCCGTGCCATTGGCCGGACCCTGTCACATGGTAGGAGCACTGGATGGCCGGCGCCATCTTGTGCTCCTACCATGTGACAGGGGCTGACCAATGGCACCGGTAGCCCCTGTGAGATAGTAATGGCAAAGGCTATCGGCGCCATTTTGAATGCTGGCAGCCGAGGATCCGAGTGCAGAAGATCGCTCCCAGACCCCCGCTAGACTTTTGGCAAGTCTTGTGGGGGTCAGGAGGGTCCCCCAAGACTTTCCAAAAGCCCCTGGTGGTCCAGCGGGGGTCCGGGAGTGATCTCCTGCACTCGGGCCATTGGCTGCCATAAGAACATAAGAACATAAGAAATTGCCATGCTGGGTCAGACCAAGGGTCCATCAAGCCCAGCATCCTGTTTCCAACAGAGGCCAAAACCAGGCCACAAAAACCTGGCAATTACCCAAACACTAAGAAGAACCCATGCTAGTGATGCAATTAACAGCAGTGGCTATTCCCTAAGTATAATTGATTAATAGCCATTAATGGACCTCTCCTCCAAGAACTCATCCATACCTTTTTTGAACCCTGCTACATTAACTGCACTAACCACCTTCTCTGGCAACAAATTCCAGAGCTTTTTTGTGTGTTGAGTGAAAAAGAAGTTTCTCCAATTAGTCTTAAATGTGTTACTTGCGAACTTCATGGAATGCCCCCTAGTCTTTCTATTATTCGAAAGTGTAAATAACCGAGTCACATCTACTCGTTCAAGACTTCTCATGATCTTAAAGACCTCTATCATATCCCCCCTCAGTCGTCTCTTCTCCAAGCTGAACAGCCCTAACCTCTTCAGCCTTTCCTCATAGGGGAGCTGTTCCATCCCCTTTATCATTTTGGTTGCCCTTCTCTGTACCTTCTCCATCGCAACTATATCTTTTTTGAGATACGGCGACCAGAATTGTACACAGTATTCAAGGTGTGGTCTCACCATGGAGCGATATAGAGGCATTATGACATTTTCCGCTCTATTAACCATTCCCTTTCTAATAATTCCTAACATTCTATTTGCTTTTTTGACTGCTGTAGCACACTGAGCTGACGATTTTAAAGTATTTTCCACAATGATGCCTAGATCTTTTTCCTGGGTGGTAGCTCCTAATATGGAACCTAATATTGTGTAACTACAGCAATGGTTATGTTTCCCTATATGCAACACCTTGCACTTGTCCACATTAAATTTCATCTGCCATTTGGATGCCCAATCTTCCAGTCTTGCAAGGTCCTCCTGTAATGTATCACAGTCTGCTTGTGATTTAACTACTCTGAATAATTTTCTATCATCTGCAAATTTGATAACCTCAATCGTTGTATTCCTTTCCAGATCATTTATATATATATTGAAAAGCACCGGTCCAAGTACAGATCCCTGAGGCACTCCACAGTTTACCCTTTTCCACTGAGAAAATTGACCATTTAATCCTACTCTCTGTTTCCTGTCTTTTAACCAGTTTGTAATCCACGAAAGGACATCGCCTCCTATCCCATGACTTTTTAGTTTTCGTAGAAGCCTCTCATGAGGGACTTTGTCAAACGCATTCTGAAAATCCAAATACACATCTACCGGTTCACCTTTATCCACATGTTTATTAACCCCTTCAAAAAAATGAAGCAGATTTGTTAGGCAAGACTTCCCTTGGGTAAATCCATGTTGTCTGTGTCCCATTAAATCATGTCTTTCTATATGCTCTACGATTTTGATCTTGAGAATAGCTTCCACTATTTTTCCCGGCACTGAAGTCAGGCTCACTGGTCGATAGTTACCAGGATCGCCCCTGGAGCCTTTTTTAAATATTGGGGTTACATTGGCCACACTCCAGTCTTCAGGTACAATGGATGATTTTAATGATGGGTAACAAATGGTTAATCAAAATGGCGCCGATAGCCTTTGCCCTTACTATGTCACAGGGGCTACCGGTGCCACTCTGCCAACTACTCTCCAACCTCAAACTAAAGTATTACATTTTCGCTGACGACGTTCAAATACTTCTTCCTATCACCGAATCCCTGCAAAAAACTTGGGCACACTGGAATAGCTGCTTACATTCCATCAATATTCTGCTTTCCAGCTTGAACCTTATCCTCAATTCAAATAAGACTGAAATTCTCATCATCTCGCCAAACGAAAACCACACTCTCTTCAACTCCCAAAGCGCATCCCAATTCGCAAAAACATACATCAACCACTCCTCCTCCATCAGAGACTTAGGGGCTCAGCTTGATAACCTCTTCAACTTAAAATCGTTCATCCTCAAAACAACTAAAGAATGTTTTTTCCAAGTTCTCAAAAATCTGAAACCTCTCCTGCATTTCAGCGACTTCCGTTTAGTAGTTCAGTCTATCATCCTTACAAAGCTAGACTACTGCAATTCTCTTCTCCTAGGCCTCCCTGCAATAACTATCAAACCCCTACAGATGGTCCAGAATGCTGTGGCTAGGATACTCACCAAATCAAATAAAAGAGCCCACATCACACCCATCCTACATGGTCTTCACTGGCTTCCTATAAAATCCAGGATCTCCTTCAAAGCGTTAATGATGATCCACAAGGACATTATCGGCATCGCACACCTCAACCTAAGCTCCCAACTCCGCCCTCACACATCAGAAAGACCCATCAGAAACGCTTATAAAGGAACTCTATATGCACCACCGGTCAAAAACTCATTAAGAAAACGCGCAATCTCTACAGCCGGACCCACCCTTTGGAACTCTCTGCCTCCGGAGCTTCGCCAAGAACCTTGTCATCAAACTTTTAAGAAACACCTCAAAACATGACTCTTCAGACAAGCCTTCCCGGAGTCTCAAGAACACTCTGACACTGGTCAAAGGGCATAACAGTCCTTTATGGGATCCATGATCGTCCTCAACAGCCCTAACATGGTTCGCCCTCCCTCCTTCCTCTTCCTCCTTCCCCTTCCGTCCATTTGCTCCCCTTACCCCTCTCTACCCATTGACACCTGCACCCTGCCCCTCCTTTTCACACCCTGCGTCATCCTCTGCAAATTCTAACTCTATTATCTTCTCAGGTGTTAACTCTCAACCAGTATACCTTGTAGCTTATGCTATGTTCTCACACCCTGGTTAAGCTTCTACGTACTTACTTCCCTTACGGCCCGTTTACGCCTGATTTGGATAGTCCATATGTTACTAGCGACACCCTAGTAGATGCTTTATTTTATGTTATGCCTATTAACGTTGTTCACTGTTCCATTTATTATTTTATGTTACGCCTATTAACGCTGTTCGCTGTTCCATTTATGATTTATTATTTACTTTCTATCTGACGCCTTGTTTAATGTAACGCCTTAGCCGCGATTATTCTGTTAAATGGAAACCGATATGATTTGATACTTTTTCAAGAATGTCGGTATATAAAAATTCTAAATAAATAAATAAATAAATAAGAATAAACTTTATTAAACTTTATTAGAAATAAGTCCCAAGTAAATAATTTTTTATAAAAGAGACAAAGACCTCAGAACTGGCAAAAAAGGTCTGTTGACCATAGATTTTATGACCAGTATGTTCAATCATAGGTCTATAATATGTCTCTCTTTTTCTTTTTTTATAAAAACATGTCCTGCTCTTTTTGAGTGAGCAATTTTACAATTCCCAAAACAATTGGTGTCATATATATTGTTGCGACCAATTGCAACAAACTATATCAATGTTGCAAGATGCTCTATAACATAATGTGTTGGCTATTATCTCAGCAATCCAGAATTTTTGAATGCTGACTACTTTTGGCAGCTTATTTTTCTTCTCGCCGTTAATTGCCACACTGATGGCATACATATTTTTTGCCTTTTATGACCACAATAACTTATGTCTGCTAGAAGCCCATAGATTCCATATCTTTTCTTTTCTGAGACAAGATTAATATAATGATTCTTTGCCCAACATCGTAGTAAAGCACTTATCGTAGAACTTGTTGCAGTTTTCCTTCATATTAAACAAGTTTGTGCTGTACACCACCACCAACGTTAACGTTTCGCTTAATGCTTCCTCAGGGCGGATTCTGTGAAACAATACAATTAACATAAAATCAAAAGTTTTTTTAAGATGTCAGTCTATATTCTTATGTTATAATCTTATACTCACTGAGCTCTCTTAGTCTTTCAGCATACGGGCTTCATAATGCCGACAACCGCGGCTATAGTTATTTTATAGTACTTCCTGAGTTTGAAAAGTGACCAATCAATTTACTCGTCTTTGACGTGCTTCACGTATCTACGTGGAGCTCTTTTTTAAACAAATGATTGACATGTCTCAGACGTACATCACATTCTTACGTGAGACTTTTTTTGGCAAGAGAAAGACCGCTAACCGCAAAATTTCAAAGTGTCAATCTAATGCGTCCATGTACTATAAATTGAAAGTTAATTTCTCCAAAACAGTTAGTCCACTGACCACAAAATTTCAGTGTCATTCTAATACATCCATGTACTGTACATTTAAAGTTAATTATTTCAAAACAATTGGAGTGACTGACTATCGGATCAAGCTGTTCCACTCGATCTTACTGTTAAGTCCTTCTGGTTCTTCAGAACCTAACTTGAAAAACCACTCTTGCTCCCTTAGGTATAGTGTTTTCTCTCGATTTCCACCTCTCGAATCCGCACTGATATGATCAATCGCAAACCAGTGTAATTCGTGTACTTTATGATTTTCTGAAAGACAGTGCTCCACAATTGGTGCCGAGATTATTTTATTGTTTAAACAACTTTTATGTTCACTGATACGAGAACTCAGATTTCTGGTAGTTTGACCTATATATATCTTCTGACATGGACAGATGATTATGTAAATAACAAAGTTAGTCTGACAAGTTGTAAAGTGACGCAGCTTATATATATAACCAGTTTTAATACAGTTATATTCTTTTAATTCTACAGTTTGACTGCAAATTTTGCAATGGCCACACTTATAGTGGCCTCGCAAAATTTCACCATCTAATGTCGTGAAGTTGGCCACTTTATCTTTCAAGGTGGAAGGACACAGGATTTCTTTTAGATTTCTGCCTCTTGAAAAGGCAGCTCTAAATTCAAGGTTTTCTAGTCCTGGAACCATTTGAATTAGATGCCAGTATTTACGCATACTTTGTGTTATTTATTTTGACATGGGTGAGTATTTTGTTACACAAGAAACCATATTAACATCCTCTTGTTTAGACAGAGAAGTTAGTAATGCTTTTTTTTAGGATATCCTCTATTTTCAAATCCTTACTTAATTGTGCCGCTTGATTTTATACATATTTGTTTCTAAACAATTTCGCCTGTACCAAAAATCCAACAGAAGAATTACAGAAAATCATAAAAAAACATACTGATCAAGCAAAGGAAATAGGTTTCTTGACTTTAAAAGAATACAATTTCTTAAATCCAAAATATCCAAAAGTGCCAACCATCTACATCCTCCCCAAGGTGCATAAGACCCTTGAGAACCCTCCCGGATGACCTATTATCTCTTCAAATGATTCCTTGCTAGAACCATTATCAAGATTCATCAATTGTTTCTTAAAAGATTTCATTCCTTTGATTCCATCGTACATTAAAGACACCAGCCATTTTCTTAGAATTATTGAAGATATTAAAGATGACACTGAGGATAAATGGTTGGTTACCCTTGATATCAAATCTGTATACACTTCTATACCACAGGATGAGGCATTAAAGATTATTAAGGTCTATTTAGATGAAAGAGCAAGACCATACAGAATACCCAGTGAATTTGTATTAACACTTGCTACTATTGCATTAAGCAAAATTTTCTTTATCTTTCAGCAGAGATATTACCTGCGGCACCATTAAAATCCGGGGTCGGCGTGCGCAAGGCTGCCCAAAATTGGCAGCCTGCGCGCCGAGTCTCGCAGCCTGCCTCCATTCCCTCCGAGGCCGCTCCAAAATTGGAGCGGCCTTGATGGGAACTTTCCTTCCACCCCCCCACACATTCCCTTCCCTTCCCTTCCCCTACCTAACCCACCCCCCTGGCCCTATCTAAACCCCCCCTACCTTTGTCGGCAAAGTTACGCCTGCTTTCAGCAGGCGTAACTTTGCGCACGCCGGGCCGGCTGCCACGCTCCATGTTCTGGTCCAGGGGCTGGTCCGGAGGCCGCGGCCTGGCCCCCGGAATGCCCCCGGGCAGAAACCACGCCCCACGGTGCCACCCCCAAAACGCCACGTCACTCGCGACACGCCCCCGACACGCCCCTCCATGCAAGCCCCGGGACTTACACGAGTCCTGGGGCTTGTGCGCGCCGCTGAGCCTATGCAAAATAGGCTCGGCACATGCAGGGGGGGTTTGGGGTAGGTTTTCGGGGGTATGTGCGTATCTTACGCGCGTACCTCTTTGAAAATCTACCCCACAGAACAGAGCAGTATTGTTAAGATTTGTAGGTATGGGGGCCCTGGGCCAAGGTGAGAGTTGGTACTGCCCACAGGGAGGAACCCTGTGAGCTTCACCATCGGGAGACGAGGTCTCAGCGGTCATCAGACACAGCTGTGGAATAGAGTCTTTATTAGAGAGATAGAGAGGCACTGCCCATGAAGTGGAGAGTGCAGGAGAAAGACACAGAGTCTGTGCAATGGGGTATACCCAAGGGGAATACCTCTGTAGTGTATGGCAATGGTCTACGAAGCAGTGTACACCGAAGAGGCTCTTCAGTAGAGATGATTCGGTAGGGGTCCGTGGAGCAAGGCACACCAGTTAAGGGTCCTCAGAAGACATGGTTCGGTAGTGGTCTGCAGCGTGCGGTACACCAATGAGGGTTCCTCACTTAGAGATGACATGGTAGTGGTCCACACTATGGGGTACACCGATGAAGGATCCTCACTTAGAGATGACAAGGTAGTAAGCAGCGCAGGGTACACCGATGAGTGTTCCTCACTTAAAGATGACACGGTAGTGGTCTGCAGCACAGGGTAGACCGATGAGGGTTCCTCACTAGAGATGGTGCGGTAGTGGCCCATAGTGCAGGATACAACGATGAGGGTTCCACACTAAAGATGGTACGGTAGTGGTACGTAGAGCGGAGGTACTCACAGTAGTGAAGGTTCCAGGAGAAACCCTGGGGAATGGGGCAAGCAGTAGTCCAAGGCAAAAGGCCCTCCGAGGAGTGGATAGCCAGAGATAAGGAAGGGCCCCGAGAAGCGGGTACCCAGAGCGTCTCACGCCAAGTAGCAGGAACTGGAACGGGAAGTCCATAGTGAGCGAAGCAGATTCAGCAATGAGGGAACTCATTGCCAAGTCGTAGGTAGGCAAGCCAGCCGGCTTAAATGTCCTGGAAGAATGACGTCATCTGGAGGGGATGCTCATGAGGTTCCCGCCATGACGTGCTTAAGACTGGCCCGTGTGCGCACGCATGCGCCTAGGAGATTCCAAGGGCAAGATGGTGGTCGGCAGCATCTGTGGCATTCAGAGAGGCCCGGGAATGGTAGACAGGCTGGTGATAGCTGGCGGAGGTGGAAAGTCTTCCCTATGGAGTCAAAGCAGGAAAGAAGGAGGTGAGTAACTCGGGCATAACAACTATCTGACATCTGTATTGTATGTGTACTGTTTGCACTAATGTGAGCTTTGTGAAGAAGAAAACTTCATTGTCTCTATGTGTAGTTCACCCTTACAATCAGTTGATCAGTCAGAGTCAGTGGTATTGAGTTCACTGTCAGTACCACACACATTTATTCACTTTATTCAAACTAATAAAGATTAAAACATCTCTATCATTTAAATCCCAGTAGGTACTGCATCTGATAAATACAATCACATCATTTCAGGGAAAGGTAGAGGCCAAGGAAAGCCTGTAGTTGGCAGAGGAGCCTCTATAACAGTGAGTTCTGCAACAAAAATAAAGATGTTTTTTTCAAATCAAACATTTCTGGAGATTCAGGCATTTCTAGCTGAAAGAAATTGAAACACAGAAAGGATATGCCACCACCACTGGTTTCTCTCCTTGTTGTATTAGAAGGGAGGGGAAAAAGCAGGTACTAGTAGCAGCAGCAGGGTACAAGCTGTGCAATTAGAGGTGCATGTAGAACTCTTAAAAGCACCAGCAGCAGTGCAATCCTGATTAGTTAATGTAGAAGACGCCTGTGGAGTGTCCAAATTTGCAAGTAGCACATTTAAAACAAATCAGAGAAAATTATTTTTCACTCAATACACAATTAAGCTCTGTTCATGTAGTTGGGATTAAAAAAGGTTTGGATAAGTTCTTGGAGGAGAAGTCCATTAACTGCTATTAATCAAGTTGACTTAGGGAATAGCCTCTGATATTACTGGCATCAGTAGCATAAGATCTACTTAGTGTTTGGGTACTTTCCAGGTACTTGTAGCCTGGTTTAGCACCTGTTGGAAACAGGATGCCTGGCTTGATGGACCCTTGGTCTGACCCAGTATGGCAATTTCATATGTTTTTATGAGGCAATAAAAGCAGTCTTGGCAGAAGCTTCTTCAGAATCTGAAGCAGAATCTCCTTTTAAATGAGATTGGATGTAATAAATGACTGCTTCATGGAGCAATTAGTTCATTAACCAACAAGAGAGGGAGCTATTTTAGATGTAATTCTTAGTGGAACGCAGGATTTGGTGAGAGAGGTAATGGTGTGGGGCCACTTGGCAGCAGTGATCATAACATGATCAAATTTAAACTAATAACTGGAAGGGGTACAATAAGTAAATCTGCAGCTCTAACACTAAACTTTCAAAAGGGAAACTTTGATAAAATGAAGAAAATAGTTAGAGAAAACTGAAAGGTGCAGCTGCAAAGGTTAAAATTGTTTAAAAATACAATCCTAGAGGCGTAGTCCATGTGTATTCCACACATTAAGAAAGGTGGAAGGAAGGCAAAACAATTTCCATCATGGTTAAAAGGTGAGGTGGAAGAGGCTATTTTAGCCAAAAAAAAACAGAAATTGAAGAAGGATTCATCTGAAGAAAATAGGTTAAAATGTAAGCATTATCAAGTTAAGTGTAAAACAGCGATAAGACAGGCAAAGAGAGAATTTGAAATGAAGTTGATCATAAAGGCAAAAACTCATAATACAGTTTTTTTTTTAAATATATCCGAACGAAGAAACCTGTGAGGGAGTCGGTTGGACCATTAGATGATCGAGGGGTTAAAGGGGCTCTTAGGGAAGACAAGGCCATTGCAGCAAGACTAAATTCAATCTTTGCTTCTGTGTTTACTATGAGGATGTTGGGGAGATACCAGTTCCGGAGATGGTTTTCAGGGATGATGAGTCAGATGAACTGAATGAAATCACTGTGACCCTGGAAGAAGTAGGTAGGCCATATTGACAAACTAAAGAGTAGCAAATCACCTGAACCAGATGGTATGTATCCTAAGGTACTGAAGGAACTCAAAAATAAAATTTCTGATCTATTAGTTAAAATGTGTAACCTATCAATAAAATCATGCATTGTACCTGAAGACTGGAGTGTGGCCAATGTAACCCCAATATTTAAAAAAGGCTCCAGGGGTGATCCAAGTAACTAAAGACCAGTGAGCCTGACCACAGTGCTGGTAAAAATAGTAGAAACTATTCTTAAGATCAAAATCGTAGAGCATATAGAAAGACATGGTTTAATGGAACACAGTCAACATGGATTTACCCAAGGGTTGTCTTGTCTAACAAATCTGCTTCATTTTTTTGAAGGGGTTAATAAACATGTGGATAAAGGCGAACCTTTATCCACATGTTCTGTATAGGACCTCTGATTGTATAATGTATTTGCGATAAAGGTGAACCAGCAGATGTAGTGTATTTGGATTTTCAGAAGGTGTTTGACAAAGTCCATCATGAGAGGCTTCTAAGAAAACTAAAAAGTCATTGGATAGGAGGCGATGTCCTTTTGTGGATTACAAACTGATTAAAAGACAGGAAACAGAGAGTAGGATTAACTGGTCAATTTTCTCAGTGGAAAAGGGTAAACAGTGGAGTGCCTCAGCAATCTGTACTTGGACTGGTGCTTTTTAATATATATATAAATGATCTGGAAAGGAATACAATGAGTGAGGTTATCAAATTTGCGGACGATACAAAATTATTCAGAGTAGTTAAATCACAAGAGGATTGTGATACATTACAGGGGGACCTTGCAAGACTGGAAGACTGGGCATCCAAATGGCAGATGAAATTTAATGTGGACAAGTGCAAGGTGTTGCATATAGGGAAAAATAACCCTTGCTGTAGTTACACGATGTTAGGTTCCATATTAGGAACTACCACTCAGGAAAAAGATCTAGGCATCATAGTGGATAATACTTTAAATTCGTCGGCTCAGTGTGCTGCAGCAGTCAAAAAGCAAACAGAATGTTAGGAATTATTAGGAAGGGAATGGTTAATAAAACGGAAAATATCATAATGCCTCTATATCGCTCCATGGTGAGACCGCACCTTGAATACTGTGTAGGGATGTGAATCGGGCTTCGGACGATTGAAAATATTGTCGATATTTTCAAAATCGTCAGAAATCGAAGGTTCCCCCGAAACAATTGGAAAACCCCACGATATTGTTCGTGGGGGTTCTCTTATCGTTTTGGGGGAGGGCGGGAAAAATGGCACACAAAAATAACCCCTAAACCCACCCCGACCCTTTAAAACTAATCCCTTTGCTTCCCCCACCCTCCCGACCCCCCAAAAAACATTTTACAGGTACCTGGTGGTCCAGTGGGGGTCCCGGGAGTGATCTCCCGCTCCTGGGCCGTTGGCTGCCACTAATCAAAATGGCGCTGATGGCCCTTTGCCCTTACCATGTGACAGGGTATCCATGCCATTGGCCGGACCCTGTCACATGGTAGGAGCACTGGATGGCCGGCGCCATCTTGTGCTCCTACCATGTGACAGGGGCTGACCAATGGCACCGGTAGCCCCTGTGACATAGTAAGGGCAAAGGCTAATGGCGCCATTTTGATTAGTGGCAGCCGACGGCCCGAGAGCGGGAGATCACTCACGGAACTCCCACTGGACCACCAGGTACTTGTAAAAAGTTTTTTTGGGGGGTCTGGAGGGTGGGGGAAGCTAAGGGATCCGTTTTAAAGGGTCGGGGTGGGTTTAGGGGTTGTTTTTGTTTGCCGTTTTTCCTGCCCGCCCCCAAAATGATAAGAGAACCCCACGAACAATTTCATGGGGTTTTCCTATTGGTTTCGGGGAGCCCCCGATTTCAGATGACTTTGAAAATATCGTACAATATTTTCAATCATCAGAAGCATGATTCACATCCCTAATAAACATCACAATCTCAAAAACTGTGAATAAGATAGGTTATTCATCATATTTCTATTATAGCTACTATGGTATTCCAAAAACGTATTAGTATCAGTTGGTTTTCTGAAAATGTCTGTAAAAAATCTTTTCTCTTTGAAGCTAATCAGTTTGGGGTAGATTTTATAAAACTACGCCTGCGCGTACTTTTGTTCGCGCACCAGGCGCAAACAAAAGTACGCCTGATTTTATAAGATACGTATCTTATAAACTCCGGGGTCGGCGAGCGCAAGGGGATGCACATTTGTGCACCTTGCATGCGCCGAGCCCCGCGCGCGCAGCCCGTTCCCTCTGAGGCCGCTCTGAAATCACAGCGGCCTCGGAGGGAACTTTCCTTCAGCCTCCCCCCCTTTCCCTACGTAACTCACCCCCCCAGCCCTTTCTACACCCCCTACATTTATCACGAAAGTACTCGCACGTGCTAGCTGGCCGCCGCCGTGCAATTCCCCAGCCCGGGAGCAATTTCGTAGGCCTTGGCCACGTCACGCCCCCAACACGCCCCCCGATGACGCACCGACCTCGTCACGCCCCCCACACGCCCACCCCAAAAAAGCCCCGGGTCTTACGTGCGACCCGGGGCTTTTCGCGCGCTGGAAGCCTATGCAATATAGGCTCGGCGTGCGCAGGGCCATTTTAGAAGGGTTACGCGTGTACCTTATGCGCAAAACCCTTTCAAAATCCAGCCCTTTGTGTCTTCTTTTACAATCCTTAAAAAAATTTTTTAAAATTTTTAATTGAATTTTAAACACATTGGGGTACATTTTAAAAAACAGCGTGCGCGTGTAATTTTGTTTGCGCAACCGGCACGAACAAAAGTACGCCGGATTTTAAAAGATACGCGCGTAGCCTTTAAAATCTGGTTTTGGCACGTGCAAGGCTGCACAAAATCGGCAGCCTGCATGCACCGAGCCACGCAGCCTGCCTCTGTTCCCTCCGAGGCCGCTCCGAAATCAGAGCGCCCTCGAAGGGAACTTTTCCCCCCCCACACCTTTCCCTCCCTACCCCGATGAAACCCACCCCCCTGGCCCTACCTAAATCCCCCTACCTTGTTCGAGAGAGTTATGCCTGCCGCTGGCATGCGTAACTTGCGCACGCTGGCTGGCCAGGCCCAGATACAGGCCGCTCTGTCAGAGCACTCGGCCATGCCCCCGGACCACCCCAGACCACAGACACACCCCAGGACACGCCCCCGGAATGCAGACACGCCCGCTGGACCACCCAGTTTAGCAAGCCCCTGGACTTACGCACGTCCCGGGGCTTTGCGCGCACCGGCGGCCTATGCAAAATAGGCGCGCCGGCACGTGAGTGCCCTGCAAGGGTAAATCCAGCAGGATTTACGTGTGCAGGGCTTTTAAAATCTACCCCATTGTTTTATAATTCTTATATAAAATAATGTTTTAATGAGTTAGATAAGAAAACCTTTTTTTACAATAACTTATGATTTTATATCTTGAATAATGTTACACAACATTAACAATTATACCCCCATATTATAATATCCAATACAATGTATAGCATGGTATACTCGGTGAAAGATGACAATGAGTAAATGGCGCTGTTTTTTCACATGAAAACTATTATTTTTTAATATAGATTTCTCTTGCTGTTTGAGATGCCATTTTGTTTTAGATTGGTTAGTGTTGTGACCCAACAAACAAGATTTTATGAGAGTTGGTAGAAACATCTCCGATACTCTTTATGATCCAATGTTCCAACCAACTTTACACGTTTTTTTGGTTGCAGAAAGATTGCTTAATATAAAAGATGGTCAGTAGAAACATCCCCGATTCCTTTTTTGATTCAATTTATCTCATAAGTTGTTTTTGCTTGTTCCCTTAGTATGATGGTAACATAAATATATAATTAAATGGCTTACATGAAGAATGGGATTTTTTTTTAAACAATTTATTGAATAAATTTTTCTATGCGGCGTTCACACTAGCAGAATATATTTTGGCATCAGCTATTTTTATGTGTAATATTGATCTGTACAGTTGAATATATATTAAATTGCATAACAAATAATGACAGTCCTACAGTGAGATACTAGGGGTGTGCATCCGTTTTCGACGTATTGGCGATCCGCAACGTATTTTGTCCTATCCGTTAAATACTTGGGGAGGCGAAACGCATTGCGACTCCCCACATATTTAACGGATTTTCTGTTTAATTCGGTGCGCCCAGGGGCGTGCGCTTTTCTTCGCCCCCATTAGCTACTTACTATCTACGATTTGCACAAAATGGCAGCCCCCCTGCGATAACCATGCCAACCTTTCTGACCCTTTCCTGTGAGTCACAGTGACTCACAGGAAAGGGTCGGACAGGTCGGCATGGATACCGGAATGCAGCGTATCCGTGCTGACATTGTCTGAGCTGCACTGAATGCAGCCAATAGCGCTGTCATTCAGTGCTCTCTATCAATTTCACTGATGAGCCAGCAGTATATAAACATCAGCACGAGGAGCCACACACTTATTTCCAGCGATGCTGTGGGGAGGTAGGCTGCTGGGTGGAAGAGGGAGGAGGCTGAACTAAGAGAGATAGGCTACTAGTAAAGGAAAGAAAATTATTCTTTGGTTTGCTGCAGTGCCAGGGTCAGCTACAGCTACTACTAGTCCTGTTTCTTTCAAGCTGTTTATTTTGGTCATCTCTGACTGAGAAGAGAAGCTGTGCTAGGTCAGCTAGCACTGACCACCATTTAGGGTGTTGGGCTGGCTTGGAGAGATATATTATTTTCAATTTCATCCAATTTTCTGGAGTGACAAAAATTCCTGCTTTTTAAAATTCCAATTACTTAGTCTCTCAGTGCACTGGGCTTCACTGGGCAGTTTAACAGGCTGGGTCCTGCCCAGGGAGTCTGCCTCTTTTGTGCTTATAAGCAAGCAGCTTCTGTGGGCATGCCACACACATTAGTGCACAGCCAGGCACCGTGACAGTGGGCAGTGGGTAGTTTAAACAGACTGATCCAAAGTATTTGGTTGGTCTGTGCAGTCAACTGCCCAGGGAGTCTGCCTCTTTTGTGCTTACAAGCAAGCAGCTTCTGTGGGCACACCACACACATTAGTGCACTGCCAGGCACCGTGACAGTGGGCAGTGGGTAGCTTTAACAGATTGATCCTAACTATTGGGTGGGTCTGTGCAGTCAAGTGCCCAGGGAGTCTGCCTCTTTTGTGCTTACAAGCAAGCAGCGTCTGTGTGCACGCCACACACATTAATGCACTGCCAGGCACCGTGACAGTGGGCAGTGGGTAGTTTAAACAGACTGATCCAAAATATTGGGTGGGTGTGTGCAGTCAATTGCCCGGGGAGTCTGCCTCTTTTGTGCTTACAAGCAAGCAGCGTCTGTGTGCACGCCACACAAATTAGTGCACTGCCAGGCACCGTGACAGTGGGCAGTGGGTAGTTTAAAACATACTGATCCTAACTATTGGGTGGGTCTGTGCAGTCAATTGCCCAGGGAGTCTGCCTCTTTTGTGCTTACAAGCAAGCAGCGTCTGTGTGCACGCCACACACATTAGTGCACTGCCAGGCACCGTGACAGTGGGCAGTGGGTAGTTTAAACAGACTGATCCTAACTATTGGGTCAGTCTGTGCAGTCAAGGGCCCAGGGAGTCTGCCTCTTTTGTGCTTACAAGCACCGTGACAGTGGGCAGTGTTACTACTCAGTCACATTAAATCCATAATGTCAGGGAAAGAGAGATGTAATCGAGTGATTGGGACTGGAAGAGGAGGCACCTCAAAAGACACTAGTGCAACACCACCAGTACAGCTAAAAAGGCAACTGTCACAATCTAAACTCTTTGTAGGGGATGGCAGTTCCATGCCAAAAAAAATGAAATCGGACCATGATACATTGCCATCGCCACCACTTGTTTCTGGCCCTGTAGTTTTGGAGGTGAGGGAAGGGGAGGCAGAGTCATGCCAGACAAAATGTAGACACCCAAAAGCAGCAGGGGAACAGAAGTCTCGACTAACACTTAGCATTGATAAGGTAGCACAGTCACTGTTTGCTTCTGATTCAGATGAAGAATCTTCTTGTGTGGGATTCTCATCAGAAATGGAAGAAGTAATAGCTGACGAATCTTCGGTAGAATCAGTTAGTCCTGTCTTAGCCTCCACAAATGTGCAGCAGGGGAGAGATGACAGTGATAACGAGGAGGAGGAAGAGCAGTCAGTACAGGCACAGAGGGTGACTGATGCCCCCTCTGGCATTGCTTCTCAGGGTGCACCCACTACCCTCAACTCCAGTTGCCAGCATCCACCCCCAAGGTGTTAGAGAGGGGAGAATCACGAAAGACATCTCCGATCTGGAAACACTTTAAAGTGACGAAAGACCCACGTTATGCTCGGTGTAATTACTGTGCCAGGGATATTAGCAGAGGCAAGCAAATGGGACATCTATCTAACTTTGGCATGAACCATCATATGAAGAGGCAACACCCAACAAGATTACTGCCATCTGGGGATGGTGGCAGTTCCAGTCGGGGGACCCCTTCCAACCAGTGTGCAGTGGTAGGAAAGCAGCAGAGTCAGCCCACGCCCTCATCCCCTTCTAGCAGTCAGGCGGCAGGCCAGCAACTCCCTGACATGTGGCAGAAGCGACAATCCACCATGGAGGAAATGGGGTGGAGTGCGGTAAACGCTTATCCCGGGGTAGGAGGCAGGCAGCCTCAAAAGTTGTAACCAGGGACCATTGGGGAAATGATTGTCCTTGATGACCAGCCCTTGCAGCTAGTGCAGAATGTGGGTTTCAAGCGTTTTTTGAAGGTCGTACTTCCAAATTACAAAATCCCGTGCAGAACCACATTTAGTAGAAAGGTCATCCCCAGCCTGTACAAGCAGTGTCGCAGTCATATGCAAGCACTGCTAGCTAAGGCAGACGGAAGAGTGCCTTTCACCTGCGATATCTGGACCGCCATGAATGCTGCATACTCTTACCTCTCTCTGACAGCACACTGGTGGGAAATGGCTGAGGCAGGGGCAGCCAGAAGCTCTATTACTGAAGAAGTATCAGGGTGGAGGTGGGCTTTACTGCACACCCACCTGACGGACCAGGCCCATACCGCGGCCAATATTTTAGCATGCATCAGACACATGCTGGAGGGCTGGCAACTACACCAGCAAGACAGGAAAAACGCAGGCAGGGTTCTTTGTTACAGACAAATGGTGCAAACGTGGTTAAGGCAATAACCGATGGTGGTTGGTTTAAAGAACATCCGATGTTTTGCAAAAACACTCTGCACCTGGTAGTGTAAGTCAGCTCTGGGCTTGGAGTCCAATGACAAAGAAAATGAATACCTGCATAAGTTTAATACAGAAGTGTCAGGATGAAGGAACATAGCAGCACACTTCCACAGAAGTGTGAAGGCGGGGGGCAGGTTCTCCGACAAAAGCAGACTGATTTGGATATGCCTCACAAGCGTCTCATTCAAGACATTGCCACCCGGTGGAATTCCACTTTATGATGCTGGAGAGGTTAATGGAGATGCAGACACCCATTCATGAACTTTCTGGTACAATCCCCTGGGCATCATGATTGGTTAGTCATGAGTCAGCTGGTAAAAAACCTGCAGCCCTTCAAGGATGTCACGGAGGAGTTGAGTTCCAGAAGTGCCACCTTGGCTGACATCATCCCTATAGTTAATTTCCTGGATGAACATCTGGAGGCCTTTAAACAGGAAGAGGGAATGACTGCTGAGGTGCTGCAGTGTCTGGATGTTTTGCAGCAGCAGGTGAAAGACAGATTAAGGCCTTTAACAGACGACCGCACATACGTGCTCTCCTCTGTCTGTGATCCCCGTGTGAAAGGTAAACACGCCCTACAATCCAATTGTCATTTGTGAAGGAGCTGCTGTTAGCAAAGGTCCGTGAACAGGAACGCCATAGGCGGAGGCAGATTAGGCTTGAAGCAGAGGTGGAAACAGCAGGCACGTCAGAGAGTTGTGCTGCTAGCCCAAGCAGGAGCAGCACTGTGTCAGCGACAGATAGTACCTCCTCCTCCACGTCAGAACGCCCAAGGCATGCTGCCCATAAAGATTCATCAGTTGTGCAACGGGCGAGAGAGAAAGCAGCTGGATTGAGTGACTCTGAGCCTGCCCAAGCTCAGGAGGAGACAGCAACACAGCTGTCAGTGACATGTATCTCTCAGAGCCGATAGAGAAAATGCAGACAGATCCGCTGGCATATTGGGCACACAAGTCCACTGTCTGGCCACACCTAGCCAAAGTGGCTCAGCGATATCTGTCATGTCCACCAACCAGTGTGCCCAGTGAACGTGTCTTTTCAATGACAGGGGATATCATGAGTCCTCACCTCTCAAGGCTGGCACCAGAGTTGATGGAAATGCTAGTGTTTTTGAAAGTAAACCTGCCTTTGCTTGGGTTTCCAAATTTTTCCTGTGAATGGCAAGATGAATACAAAGCAATTCAAAGCCTTGCAGCAGCTCCAATTACCTCCTATGCTCCAGATAATATAAGCACTGCAGCACATGTACCTGACATGAAACGCTGTGCCTGACTGTCAACTGTCCAGGGCCTTGTGTCCCTAGGTGGGATTGACCTCTGTCCTCGAGTGCTGTGCCTGTTCATCTAGGCCTTGTGGTTCCTTCAAGTGTTTGACCTCAATTGCTGTTGCCTGTTTCATCCAGGCCTGTGGCCTGGATGAACAGGCACAGTCGAGGACAGAGGTTTGATTGACCTCTGTCCTCGACTGCTTTGCCTGTCAGTCCGGGCCTTGTGCTCCTTCAAGTGTTTGACCTAGATTGCTGTGCCTGTTCATCCAGGACTTGTGTCCCTAGGTGAGATTGACCTCTGTCCTCGACTGCTTTGCCTGTCAGTCTGGGCCTTGTGTTCCTACAAGTGTTTGTCAGTCCAGGCCTTGTGTTCCTTCAAGTGTTTGACCTCGATTGTTGTGCCTGTTCATCCAGGCCTTGTGTCCCTAGGTGAGATTGACCTCTGTCCTCGACTGCTTTGCCTGTCAGTCCGGGCCTTGTGTTCCTACAAGTGTTTTACCTCGAGTGTTTTGCCTGTCAGTCTAGGCCTTGTGTTCCTTCAAGTGTTTGACCTCGATTGCTGTGCGTGTTCATCCAGGCCTTGTGTCCCTTAGTGGGATTGACCTCTGTCCTCGACTGCTTTGCCTGTCAGTTCGGGCCTTGTGTTCCTTCAAGTGTTTGACCTCAATTGATGTGCCGGTTATCCAGCCTTGTGTCCCTAGGTCGTATTGACCTCTGTCCTCGACTGCTTTGCCTGTCAGTCCGGGCCTTGGTGTCCTTCAAGTGTTTGAACTCGGAGTACTTGCCTGTCAGTCCGGGCCTTGTGTTCCTCTTCAAGTGTTTGACCCTCGATTGCTGTGCCTGTTCATCCAGGCCTTCTGTCCCTAGGTGGGATTGACCTCTGTCCTCAAGTGCTTTGCCTGTCAGTCCGGGCCTTGTGTTCCTACAAGTGTTTGACCTCGATTGCTGTGCCCTGTTTCATCCAGTCTTGTGTCCCTAGGTGGGATTGACCTCTGTCCTCGACTGCTTTGCCTGTCAGTCCAGGCCTTGTGTTCCTACAAGTGTTTGACTTCGATTGCTGTGCCTGTTCATCCAGGCCTTATGTCCCTACCAGGACTCAACCTCTAACGCTGTGCCTGTCTGTCGGTCCGGAACCCCCGCTGAACGACCTCCTGCAGTCGATCTCCTGCCGGCACCATTTTCCGTACGGAAAACGATTTGCGGCAGGAGATCGTTTTCCGGACCCCCGCTGGACCCCCAGGGACTTTTGACCAGCTTGGGGGGCCTCCTGACCCCCACAAGACTTGCCAAAAGTCCAGCGGGGGTCCGGAACAACCTCCTGCAGTCGAATCGTGTTGGTCTATGGCCGCCGCCATTTTGCGCTGCCATTTTGAAAAATGGCGCCGGCTGAAAACAACACGATTCAATTGCAGGAGGCCGTTCCGGACTGCTGCCGTTCCGGACCGCCGCTGGACCCCCAGGTAATTTAAGGCATTTGGGGGGGGTTCGGGAGGGTGGGGGATTTAATTTAAAGGGTCGGGGGTGGGTTTTAGGGGGTTTTAGTGTGCCGGTTTTCCTGCCCTCCCCCTTCCCCCGATTTACGATTTTTTGACGATAAATCGGGGGAATTGGTATTGTATCGTGGCCCTAATGATTTTTGACGATTTAAAATATATCGGACGATATTTTAGATCGTCAAAAAACGATTCACATCCCTAGTTAGGAGTGCTTTATTTGCTGATCGAAGATTTCTGTGTGGGACGTGTACCCGTAATGCTGTGTTTAGCCAGTCTGATTTCTCATCATGAATTAGTTTATGGATGGTACATAGGGTTTTGTATTTAATTCTGTGTTCAATCGGTAACCAATGTAGTTCCGCTAGGGTTTCGGTTATGTGGTCCCTCCTCCTTTTTCCGGTTAGTATTCTAGCTGCTGTGTTCTGAAGTATTTGAAGTGGTCTTAACATAGTATTTGGTAGTCCTAGCAGCAGGGCATTACAGTAATCCGTGCTGGAGAAAATTAGTGCCTGTAGAATTGTTCGGAAATCATTTTGAGTTAGTAGTGGTTTTAGTTTTCTGAGTACCATGAGTTTTGCGTATCCTTCCTTTACTTTTAGTGATATGTGCTGTTTTAGATTGATTTCAGGGTCCATTATTATTCCAAGGTTATGTACTTTTCCAGCTAGTTCAGTTCCAGCTAGAACAGTTGGGATGATGTTAGGTCTGCACTCTGACCAGACCCCTATCTCCACCCAGGCCACCCACAATATATCGAAGGCCATCCCACGCAGCTTCTGTAAATGCCACAGGTTGGTGTGTGTCTCTGCCATTATGACAACGATGTTGCTGGCCATAGCACCAGCCAATACCAAGATGGCATATCGGGGAACAGGTGGTACCTAGCCTCTGCGTAACACACCCTTCCTCTGCACCAACCGCTCTCAGGTTTGCCCCTCAACCATGATACCATGCCGATGTACTCATAGAGCCTTCATGTATTGTACCGTATAAGGGTGCACCCTTCTGGCAGCAGGCCACATGCCTGCTCCCGGAGATGTCCTCCACAAGGGGATATCAGGAAGCCAAACTAGCCATGAGCCCCTGGCATTCTAGGCTACAGTGTGGTAATACCTGCCACTTGGCCAAGCACATGTGCATCCTTAGCAATTGTGCTTCATGCAGCGCCACAGTTATGTGGTCCAGGAGCTCCATTAGCTGGATGTGCATACGTTAAACAGGCAGAAAGATACATGCTGTATTCTTGGACATGGCAACCTGTCCTTCATGAGGTGGAATGTGTCAGGGAAGCAAGCTGTGCCTAAGTGTGCCGACAAACAGCATTGCAGTGTTCAGTGTTGCACCTGGACTGTGAAGTACTACATACACAGGCCACAGAGTGGGCTGGACATGTAGGCAACACCTTACAGTATGTATGGCAAGAAGTAGAAGGCTCTGAGATTCCGAATGTCCACCTACAGTGGCAGACCATCTGTCAAGGATTGTGTCCTCCACGGCTGCACAAACCTACACCTAAAGGAGTACAGAAGTGTGGGACACACGGTGATACATATAGCTTCACACATTGGGACTATGGCAATGCGTGGCAGCCTATATGTGGACAAGACCCCTTTAGCTCGCTGCCCAACTATGTATTCCACAGGAGCTGCTGGACAGTGGTTATCCCAGTCAGTGCTAACTGAGCTGTGTGCATCAATAGAGGGAATATGGGCCAGATATGGCCCTACATGTCCCTCCAATTGAGATAGATGCACCTATATCGCTCCATTGGGAGGGTATGCGTCACATTCACATGATGTCCCTCAAGAAAGGCTTGCAGGTACAGGAGCTTCAAGACGGAGTATGTAGAAGAACAGGGGTGAGGTGGGTATATTATATGATGGTGTCACAGGTCATACAGTATGTGCAAACATTAATATTCTGCTGATACTGATGTGTGAGCAACATTCGTTACCTGTATCCTTTTGAACAGCACACCTGTAGGGAGGAAAGTCCACTGGGGTTCTGCAGCATGTAACTGTTTGTTGTTGTGTTAATAGTCATTAATGTATACCTAATATTTTACAACACTGACAGATACTTGTCAGTGGACTGTACTAGTTTTCCAAACAACATGCACTATCAACAATGTCAGTAAACATTGGAGAGTGGCTTGGATATCAGTGTCTGGCGATGTAATATTTGTGAAGAGACTGTAGGACTGTGTACTACACAGTGTTGCCCGTCAGACAGTGTTCACATGTTGGACGTGGCCAACATTATAAAGGGTGCATGCACACACCACAGCTGGGAGACGGCACCAGAGGGATGCGTGTCACAACGGATGGTGACCACATCTTGCAACCTTTGGCCTATTCTGCCCATCCAATTAATATACTGGTAGTTAACAGTGACTGCACACCAGCAGTCACCACTTCTGTGTGCACATGGACACCAGATAGACACACTTAAGGCCTGTTGAACATTCCTTACACAGGTTGCACCATGTAAATAGGCATGACACATTAGCATTAATATATTAAGCTCTCCTTATGACTAGCAAAAGCCTAGTAACCTGTCTACTGACAGTCTGTGCAACTGTGTTAATACATGGCATGCAGATTAGAGGTGTGAATCATGTGCCCTATCGTCTTAACGATCGAAATCGTCTGGCAGGAGAAGAAAATCGTGTTTGGCACGATTTTTTAGTTAAAAAATCGGTTTTTCCAATTAGTGCGCACTAACGGGAGTTAGTGCGCGCTAACAGGAAGTTAGCGCGCACGAACCATTGTTAGTGTGCACTAACAGAAAATGATACAATTTGACACTTTTCAGGTCAGTTAAGGTCAGTTTAGGAATGAATATGTATTCCTATTGGCTGCCCTCTTATTTATTCATGTTACCAAGGTTCCCACTGACAATATATGGGGGATGGGAAATGGAAACAGTTGGTAGCTTGACAAAAAAAGTAATGTGATCAGTCAATGTGACTAGAACTTGTGCCCTAACCCTGATACCAGGAGTGTTGTGATCTTCCTGCACACAGTGCCCTATCCCTGATACCAGGGGTGTTGTGATCTTCCTGCACTCAGTGCCATATCCCTATTAATGCCAGGAGTGTTGTGATCTTCCTGCATGCAGTGCCCTAACCCTGATACCAGGGGTGTTGTGATCTTCCTGCACAAAGTGCCCTATCCCTAATACCAGGAGTGTTGTGATCTTCCTGCACAAAGTGCCCTAACCCTGATACCAGGAGTGCTGTGATCTTCCTGCACAAAGTGCCCTATCCCTAATACCAGGAGTGTTGTGATCTTCCTGCACAAAGTGCCCTAACCCTGATACCAGGAGTGCTGTGATCTTCCTGCACACAGTGCCCTAACCCTGATACCAGGGGTGTTGTGATCTTCCTGCATGCAGTGTCCTATCCCTATTAATACCAGGAGTGTTGTGATCTTCCTGCACACAGTGCCCTAACCCTGATACCAGGGGTGTTGTGATCTGTTTACTCTGCAGGGTCCCCCTTAGCACCCTCCTAGTAAATGTACTAACTGTAAGGTATGTCAATGGCAGGTGCAGATTTTGCTATACTGAATCTCAGATAGGAGGCATTTAGGAAGCTCTGCATTGGTCCAACGTGTGATGCAGCATGCTAGATGTGGCGGGTGTAAACCAAGGGCACAAAAGGTGGCAGGTTAAACCGGATTAATTCCTGACATCATTATGCAGGGTATAGTGAATTATTAGATCAGCAGTTTAACCATACATTAGACGTTCCTAGGTAGTCATTATCTGCAAGTACTAGATAGCTAATTGCTCCCAAACGGTCTAAATCCGTGCTACATCACTCCAACATAAGGAGTATACTGCACACATATATGCAGGTAGAGGGTGTTATCTGTACTGGCAAAGCATGATTAGCTAGGAACAGAGAAACAGGAAGTGGCACCCCAATAACTCGGATACTGCAATACATAGATTACTGCTGGACAGTATACAATGTGTAGACAGGCATAGGGCTCAGGTGGTCCATGTTGAAAGAGTGCACTGAAAGGGGAGAGCCTGAGAGGCCCCCTAGCAGAGTGAAAGTCCGGGCCCCAGGCGGTCCATTTTGAAAGAGTGCACTGAAAGGGGAGTGCCTGAGGGGCCCCCTAGCAGAGTGAAAGTCTGGGCCCAAGGCGGTCCATGTTGAAAGAGTGCACTGAAAGGAGAGTGCCTGAGAGGCCTGCCAGCAGAGTAAAAGTCCGGGCCCCAGGTGGTCCATGTTGAAAGAATGCACTGAAAGGGGAGTGCCTGAGAGGCCCACCAGCAGAGTGAAAGTCCATGCAGCAGATAAGGTATCCCACAGTTCAGCATGTAGGCAGCAGGGGAACACATCAAGGGTGTGGCAACAGCAGTGAAGGCCCAGGACGAGGCAGCAGCGGCATGGCAACAGCAGTGAAGGCCCAGGTTGAGGCGGCAGCAGCATGGCAACAGCAGTGAAAGCCTAGGGCGAGACAGCAGTGGCATGGCAGCAGGAGGAGGCCCAGTACGAGACAGCAGCGGCATGACAGTAGGATGAGGCCCAGGACGAGACATCCCAAGTGGCATTTGGAGCCATGAGGCACAGAAGGCACCCCACAACCAGCATTAGCAGCCCTTGAGCACACAAGACATCCCACAGCACACAGCAGAGTGGCGCAGTGGATGAAGATGGCACACAGCAGAGTGGCGCAGCAGATGCAGATGGGCCAGCTGACCAGGAGGGTGGGAGGTGGCACCTCATCTGCTTTGGATGATGCATCCTCTTCCATCTCAATGGCACTGCAACTCTGCGTGAAGCAGGCAATGATGCTGTTGCTTTCATCTCAATGGCACTGCAACTCTGCGGGATGGACATCCCAGTGATGGTTCGGAGATTCTGACCTACACAGTTTCGGGTGTCTTGTCGTCCCCTCAGGGCCCTTTGCCACGTCTTGCTGGTCCTGTGAGAGGTGGCATCTTTTTGGGGGGACGTCCCCTGTGGCCTTGGGAACCTTGGGGTGTAGATGTTGTGGAGGATGACGTCTGCTGGTCTGGCATCTGCTGCAGGATTTGTAACATTATGGTGTTAAGTGTGCCAATCGCTGCAGTCATGCTGGTGGATGCCTGGGTGGATGTTGCCGTGTGGAGCTGGAAGTGGCGGGTTAGCTGTGTTACAGATCTCCTTAGGCCATGCAGTTCCATCTGCAATTGTTCTACCTGTGTGCCTGTGATAGGGTCCTGGGGCGGTAGGAAGGGTGGGGCTGTTGTAGCTGGTTGTGGTGCTGGTGGTGGGGCTTCTGGTGCTGGTGGATGTGGTATTGGTGCCACAGGTGCTGGTGCATGGTTGTATGGTGACATGACAGGGGTAGGCTGAATGGGAGGACTCATTTCCAATGTGAGTGGGCTGCTTGCATGCAGATTGGTGGGGGAGCCCTCCCACTCCAGACCACCAAGGGCAGCTGTCAGGTTGAGGGGGCTGCCTTCAGCTGCTGTTATGGGGCTCAACTCTTCCTCCTACTCTTCATCTGACCACTGCATCATGGCATCCATCTGGAAGGGCCTGGTGAACATAGGTGGCAGCCTTGTCCCAGGTGGATCACGGCTGGTGCCTGGGCCTTCCCAGCTGGCATCTGTACTCTGCTGCCTGGGACCAGAGTGCTCTGCAGAAGATGGGGACAAAAGGATAGATAGCATCAGTACCACAGCATTTTGTTGAATTACAGTAGCATGAAACAGGGACACATTTTCATTGACCAATATGTCAGGCTGATTATAAAGTAATGTTGTTTCTCTGTACCTAATGGCCTGTGAGTTGGGGGATGGGGGATGGTGGGGAAGTCCAAAACTGGGCTCTGGAGAGCACATGGGGGAAGTGAAAAAGTAAACAGTTCTATGCATTTCAGTAACACATCAAACTGCTAGTCTCTGGCTGTGGCCTGGGGGAGGGTCAAGACTGGTCAGGAGAGCACATGGGGGAAGTGAAAAAGTAAACAGTTCTATGCATTTCAGTAACACATCACACTGCTAATCTCTGACTGTGGCCTGGGGGATGGGGGATGGTGGGGAGGCCCAACAGGGCTCTGGAGAGCTCATGGGGGAAGTGAAAAAGTAAACAGTTCTATGCATTTCAGTAACACATCAAACAGCTAGTCTCTGGCTGTGGCCTGGGGGATAGGGGAGGGTCAAGACTGGTCAGGAGAGCACATGGGGGAAGTGAAAAAGTAAACAGTTCTATGCATTTCAGTAACACATCACACTGCTAATCTCTGGCTGGGGGATGGGGGATGGTGGGGAGGCCCAAAACTGGGCTCTGGAGAGTGCATGGGGGAAGTGAAAAAGTAAACATTTCTATGCATTTCAGTAACACATCACACTGCTAGTCTCTGGCTGTGGCCTGGGGGATGGGGGGAGGGTCAAGACTGGTCAGGAGAGCACATGGGGAACTTTAAACACAGAACAGTTCTAAGCATTGTGTATGAACCTTGAACAGGACAGCAAAGGACTTGGTGGGGGGGTACAGGCCAACTTACCATCTTTGAGGTGGGATATATCAAGAGGTGGATCCAACCCCTCAAACATGTCTGGTCCCAGCCGCTGCATTAGACGCCTCTCCATGTCAGTGAAGTGGATTGAGCAAGGGGCCGTTCCTCCCATCTCACGCAGGTACTCGTTCCTCTCTGCTATCTTGACCTTCAGCTGGGCCTTGATGTCCCTATAACGGTGGGCCACTTGCTCTCTGGTGCGAGGTATCCCACTATGATGCCTGATGTCCGCTGCAATGCTGGCCCATAACTGTGCCTTGGCTGCCTTGGAGGTCTTTACTGGCAGGTTGCCAAACAGATGGGCATAATGGTGGAGGACACCTTCAATGAGCCGATCGTTGTCCTCCTGGCTGAAACAGATAGCACGCTGCCTCACCCTTGCCTGGCTGCCTGATTGGGGTGCCATTTCCGGAGGGGTCTCCTCCCTACCCTCACTCTCCGACCCACCTGATTCCCCACTCCCTTCCTCCCCCCCCCCCCCCCCCCACCTGACTCTGCACTTCCAGCTCCCTTCCCCTCTGGCCTGGCTGCCTAGCCCTACCTCCTTCCACCATTCTTTCCTGCCTCACCCTTTCCCCCACCCCCACCCTCCTATCACTTCCCTCCTGTCTATCTCTCCCACTATTTATTTATTTATTTATTTTAAAACTTTTCTATACCGTCATTAAGTTAGATAACCGTCACAACGGTTTACAGCAAGGCACGATAATAAAAATGTGAGTGGTATAGATTACAAATTAATCATGTGCCATCATAGTGCGGTAACAATTAATTTCAATAAACTATGTGTGTAGATTAAGTTTGTCTGTTGGGAACATATTAAGCGGATTGAATTTAACAGTAATGTGCATTTGTAGCTTACAAGTAACCACTTCTAGTTCGGTGCGCCCTTATCAATCAACTGCTTTTTCCCTTCTCTTTATCTTTATAAAAAGCTTGTTTAAAAAGCGAGATTTTCAGGTTGGTTTTGAATATTTTGAAATTACTCTGCATCCTTATTTCGAGTGGCATGGTATTCCATAGCACGGGGCCAGCCAGTGATAGTGCTCTCTCCCTGACTTGCGTGAGGCGTGCTGTTTTGACAGAGGGGACAGTTAGTAGAGCCTTATTAGCAGATCTTAGGTTTCTTTGCGGGACATGTACACGCAGTGCAGTGTTAAGCCCTGTCCCTGCTCCTACTCCTCATACCCCTACCACTAGGTCCCTTTTCCTCCCTCCCCCTCTCCCTCCTCCTCCCTCTACTCTCAACTCCCCTCTTCTGTCCTCTCCTCCCACTCCTGTCACGTTCCATCCTCCAACACACTCCTCCTCACCACCACACTCCTCACCACCATCACCACCATCACCATACTCCTCCTCCTCCTCCCCCTCCTCCTCCTCCTCACCACCACACTCCTCCTCATCATCATCACCACACTCCTCCTCCTCACCACCACCACCACCACCACACTCCTCCTCCTCCACACCAACACCACCAACACACTCTTCCTCCTCCTCCACACAGATAAGGACAAAGAAGTAACAGACCAGCTTTCACTCCAACAGATATGACAAAAGACACAGGTTAAGGGAAACAGATGACAACATAGAAGATAGTGATTCCTCTTAAAGAATCCCTCGTCAAAACCCTCGAATATTGGGAATCTTGCAGATCAAAAATTAATGACCTACTCTCCAGCCTGAATCTCATTCTAAACGCCTCCAAAACTGAACTAATACTTATTGCTCCAGAAAACAACAACTACTCCAGCCACACATCAAACATCCCTCTATCTTCTCAAATCAGAGACCTAGGAGCCATAATTGACAATAAAATGAACCTGAAAGCTTTTGTAAACCGCACCACTAAGGACTGCTTTCACAAACTCCAAGTGTTGAAAAGGATAAAACCGCTATTCCATTTTCAGGACTTTAGAACCATACTACAAGCAATAATCTTCCCTAAATTAGATTACTGCAACGCCATCCTTCTGGGCCTTCCATCTTCATACACCAAACCCCTATAGATGGTAAAAAACACGGCTGCAAGAATTCTCACAAACTCCAAAAGAAGAGACCACATTTCACCCATCTTAAAAAATCTTCACTGGCTCCCCATTCACTTCAGAATCATTTACAAGTCCATCACCATCATATACAAGTCCATCCATCACCTTACATCTCTGGACCTTCAATATCCGTTTAGTCTACATGTCTCTCAAAGGCCAATCAGAGAAGCCCACAGATGATCCCTCCAGGTACCAAACACAAAATCTACCCGGCATACAACTTCAAGAGACCGGGCTCTCTCGACTGCCGGACCCTCACTCTGGAACTCCATCCCTACAAATCTACGCCAATTACCTTGCCTACCAACGTTCCGAAAAAGATTGAAGACTTGGTTATTTAAACAAGCCTTCCCAGACAACCCATAACCACCTCCATTTCCTCCCAAACAATGTAGCCACTTGGCACTGTAAATAATTATTAATTTATGTTAACCCTATACTGCTCTTTTCTCCTTCTCCCAGTTCTATTACCTTGTTTCATTGTAACTGCAACCCTGATGCACCAGTTATAGTTTTATTGTTCTATGCACCCCTTGTTCTAATGTAAACCGGCATGATGTGATCTGCTCATGAATGCCGGTATATAAAAAACCTAAATAAAATAAATAAATAAAATAAGAAAACTAGACACCACACTCAGTAATCAATATAATATCTCATTTCATTTCATTTCATTTAATAGAATTTATTAAACGCCCAACACAAAAAAGGTCTGGGCGATATACATAAAAACATACATAATAATGGAAAATAAAAAAACAGACATTACACTTATAAATATCAGGTTCCATGGGAACCATACCACATTATACCAAACAAACATGAGAAGGTTATCCCTATTCACTAAATACAATATCACGGTAAGACAGTCAGAGTGATTAAACAATTCACACTTCCATAGGTTCACATTAATATTATAGAACGGAGACATTATCCTTATAAAGTATTAAACACACGAGTCAACAAATAACTCTTAAATGCCATCTTAAATTTTTTAACATCTTCCAACCCCGGATTTCAAAAGGGAAGAGATTCCATTGGACTGGAGCCGCGACGGAAAAAGAAGTTTCTCTAGTATTAACAAGTCGTGCCTGTCTAACTGTAGGAATTTCTAATAAATTCAATTGTGATGATCTTAAAGATCTAGCAGGCTTATGAATACGTAGAAGAGCATTAAACCAGATGACTCAGAATCACTAAGGAATTTTACTTCCTGCTCATTCTGTTTCATTGTAAACCGGTTTGATATGCATTTTATGCAGGAAAATCGGTATAAAAAAACTTAAAATAAATAAATAAATAAATAATCACGTGATTTACACACTATCATGCCTAGCTTGAATATGATACGCTCGTGAACAGGCAGCCAGTTAAGTTTGGCTAAAACAGGCGAAATCCTATCGGAACGTTTAGAGGCAGAAACGGCTCTAGCAGCTGAATTCAGAAGTAATTGAATTGAATGAATTACAGTCTTGGGTAGACCAATGTGTAGGCCGTTACAATAATCAATGTGTGGAAATATTATAGCACGCACTACCATCAAAAAGTCAGAGTCATACAACAGATGTCGTAGGCCTATTAAAAGATGAAGTTTAAAAAAGCCTGATCTGATCAATGATCTGATTTGGGGTTTGAATGAAAGAGTGGAATCAAGCAAGATACCCAAACTCTTGATAGGATTAAGGAGAGAAAAAGTCAGACCATCTAATGTGATGGTGTTATGTAGAGGTGTGACCAAAGATCTATGAATTAGAAGCATGGTGGTCTTACTGGTGTTTAGTAACAGCTTATTTTGTTTAAGCCAACGATTGATAGTATTCATGCATAGTGACAAAAGATCAACCGTTGAGGACCAAGAATTCTGAACTTTTACATAGAACTGGATGTCATCTGCATAGATCTTAAATCCCTCAGAAATGATAGACAACAACTTAGCTATAGGGGCAAGATAGACGTTGAATAACATCGCTGAGAGAGCAGAGCCTTGTGGTACACCCGATCTCATATGTTGCGGAGAGGAACATGAGTTGTTAAAATTAAAGATTTGAGAGCGATCTGAAAGATAGCTCTCAAACCAGGCCAACACAGTTCCTGATATCCCGCATTCCCGCAGACGAAATAACAAGATTTGATGATCAATCGAGTCAAATGCAGCACTGATATCTAGCGAAACTAAAATGAACTGCTGTCCACTGTCTAAGTTTCGTTTAATGGAATCGACTAATGAGATCAAAAGCAATTCTGTACTAAGTCCTCTACGGAAACCGAATTGATGAGGGCTTAAGATTTCGTTCTTCTCCAAAAAATTGGTTAGTTGAACTAAAACAATGCCTTCAATTACCTTAGCTACAAGGGGAAGCGATGAGATCGGTCGATAATTTGCTAGAATACCAGGATCTAACGAAGATCTTTTAGAAGAGGTTTAACTATGGCAGACTTTAACCTTGTAGGTAAAATCCCAATACTCAGAGAATTATTTATCACCTTCACAACAGGAGCTTTAATAAGCTCAAAAATATCTTTAAAAGTTGACATGGAAATTTTCAGAAAGGGACACATAGTGTTGTTGAGTTTTCTAATAATATTTGAAACTTCAAATGAAGAAGTCAATTCAAATTCAGACCACAAGGGTAGATTATTTATAGGCACATCAAGATACCAAGAACCCACATTCTTAAAATGTAAAAGCAGGTTGTCTAATTTAGCTGAGAAGAAACCAGCAAACATATCAGCTGTAAGAGAGGACAAAACTCTCGTTTCTAATTTATTCTGAGAAGTTAACCTATGAACCAGAGAAAACAACATTTTCGGATTATTTCGTTTATTTTCTTTGAATAGTAAACCTTCTTTGCTACTAATGTGTCCTGCTGATACTTTTTCAATGATAACCGATAAACCACAGCAGTTTCATGAGAAGGATATTTAATCCATTTATGTTCGTTTTTCCGTAGTTGTTGGCGAGCTGACACTACTGCAGGAGTGTTCCAAGGATGGAACACTCTCCTATTGGCACGTGATATCGAAACAAGCTTCAAGGGGGCAACCCTATCAATACCAGAGCTCAAATAAGATACCCACTCCTCAAAATAACTGTTAAAATCACCATGTTCTTGCTGCTCTGGAAACGTAATAAGCAAATCCTTTAATTTACCCATATCAACAAAAGATCTTGTCTCAAAATCTCTTCTTAACTTGTCCTGACCAATGAACTTGGTTGATCCATCCACAGAAAAACTAATTAAAAAATGATCCAACCAGGGAACTGATTTCACAACCGGAACATCAGCTAACTGATAATTAGCACCATCATTGATGAAAACTAAGGCAAGGATATTACCTAAACGATGGGTGGGCGCAGTAATCACTTGAGACCATCCCAAAGAGGATAAGATATCTCTAAATAGCTGAATCTGTGGGTCAGCATCGACTAAATTAAAAGATAGATTAAAATCACCCAATAAAATCATCCTATTAAGACACACCGAAGATAAAAATAACTGTTCAAATAAAATCGAAAGATTAGAATACAAAGTCTTAGGAGGACAATAAACAAGACACAAAGACACATCCGAATTATAAACGAGTAATAATTCTTGATTCAAAGACCCACTAAGATTTTGAGACTTGAAATTAAGACTTTCTTTACAAATCATTAGTAAAACAAAACCGGGAGGGCATATCTGATTACAGATAACAAAATATGAGTCTAATAACCAACTTTCAGCTATACATAACACATCAGCATTCTCCTCAAGAATCAGATCATATAACACTTGAAATTTATTTCTAACAGACTGAGCATTAATTAGCAAAACTTTCAAATTCCCTCCAATTGCGAATTGTTTAGGACTTACATATGAAGTATCAACCCTCCGAAGGAAATACCGCAAACATTTATCTAAAGACGATTTCTTCTTAACTAACGGACCATATACACCATTCCCAGTAATTACTGGGATAGAATAAGAGCTAACAGTAAGAACATCAAGCGGCCCAGCAATGTCCTCATCAACACTCATCACGCACGAAGGAGCGCACAAAGGAGAAGCTCCTTTGTTGCGCTCCTTCGTCGGCACGACGCTCCGGCGCAATGCACCCTGGCGTCGCACGGAGGTTTAAATCCCTCCCCACAGATGACATCACTGGGGGAGCGTGGCTCCTGGCCCGAAAGGCTGGAAACGGGGCCGGCAGAGGCGGGAACATGGTGTTTAAACCTCTCGGCTCAAGTCTCTCTTTTTTGATGGGGCTAAACGGTGGCAATAGCCCAGATACATCTATAACTCCAACCACCTACCTCCATACAAAACTCCTTCCAAACCCTCAAAGGAAGAGGGGCAGGAAGTGACCTTTTATACATGTCACATTATCGCGGTACGCGGTATTGGTTACAATTTTTTTCCACTGACTGCGAAAGATTGCTCAGCGTGCTGTTTTCATTCCCAAAAGTGCAATTCAGCGCAATTCCGTGAAAACTTCGCAGAGCGTGAAAAATTTGCAGCTATGCGGAAAGTGCCACATTTGCATGGAACACCCCTTTTACTAACGCATGCCGTTCCCATGCGAAATTGGTAATTAAGGCCCATTGTGAAGTATGTTTTCTATTTTCAGCTGGTACCTCAAGAAACATATAGCGGTACTTGGTTTATTTTATTGAAAACTAAAAGACTGAAGATTGATGCAATCCGTACCGTTTTTGTTTCCGATAGTTACTGTGAGGTCTGGTGTGGTTGTATATATATTTTTAGTCTTGTCCTGGGAACATAGAAACATATTGCTGGCGATTTTGCTTATTATAATATTAACTACAAGATTGATTAATGATGCAATTGATACATAGGAATTTAATAAATTTCATATAAAAGTGTTGGTCGGTAGAGATATGTCCTTTACGTTCCAGTTTTTGCAGTTAATTTTACAACCCTCTGCTTATTTAATAAGAATGTGATCACATAACACACAATAAATATTACTTGCATGATATGATGTGATCGTGTAGAACACAAATGTTAAATAATACAACATATTAATGACCACACGTGTTCTTTTATATACTCATTGTCTTTTCATTTTTCAAGGAATGGCAGAAGTTCTGCTTTAGAAATATTCCAATGCTGTGAAGCCTGTTCTTGGATATAAAAAAGATTTTTCTACCATTTGATAACACAGGAGACTGTGTAACATTGATTCTCAAGGTAAAACAAACTTTTTTCTGTATATGTCTGTGAGCATATTTACACAATGTTTTTTTTTTATAAAAAAAAAAACTTTTAATAGATTTTGCAATTTTGTTTTTTTTAAATATTTTACCATATTATTAATTTTACAGGATGTTTGAATACCTTTTTGACATATGATATCAGGTAAATTTGTTTTGCTTGGGTTTTTTTAATTTTTATTAATTTTTTAAAAAAATTTTAACAGCTTCTTATTAATGTTTACTATTTTTATTTTCATTTTTATTAAATACTTGCTGAGCATTTACGTCAAGCCTAGTTCTTATATGTTGACTATATCACAGGTAATGTTGAAAAATTCTTCCCTGTTCTACATCTTATTTTTACATCTTTTATTATATATGATGCTATCTAATATGTTTGATTTCATTTATCAAAATACTTTGTGTTATCAAAACTAATTGGGTTTGTTATATCATTAATTCTAATTCACTAATTTTATTGTAGAGCCCCTGATGCAGCCATAAGGTGAAACTTTGGCCAAAGTCGGGCACTTTCAATATTGGATAATAACATCTTTCCAAGGCATTGGTCTAGCTTTTGCTTTTCCTCACCATGGAGCGATACAGAAGCCTTATGAAATTTTCCATTTTATTCACCATTCCTTTTCTAATAATTCCTAACATTCTGTTTGCTTTTTTGATTGCCGCAGCATGCTGAACCGACAGTTTCAAGTGTTATCCACTATGACGCCTAGATCTCTTTCTTGGTAGGTAGCACCTAATATGGAAGCTAACATTGTGTAACTATAGCATGGGTTATTTTTCCCTATATGCATCACCTTGCACTTAGCCACATTAAATTTCATCTGCTATTTCGATGCCAATTATCCAGTCTCACAACGTCTTCCTGCAATTTATCACAATCTGCTTGTGATTTAAGTACTCTGAGCAATTTGTATCATCTGCAAATTTGATTACCTCACTCATCGTATTTCTTTCCAGATCATTTATAAATATAGGGGCAGATTTTAAAATAGTACGCACGGTGAACTTTTGTTCGCGCAATCGGCACAAAAAAAAGTACGCCGGATTTTTAAAAGATACGCTCGTAGCCGCACGTATCTTTTAAAATCTGGGGTCGGCGTGTGCAAGGCTGCGCAAAATCAGCAACATGTGCGTGCCGAGCCGTGCAGCCTGCCTCCGTTCCCTTCGAGGCCGCTCCAAAATCGGAGCGACCTTGGAGGGAACTTTTTTTTTTGTCCCCCCCAGATTTCCCTCCCTTCCTCTATCTAACCCCACCCCCCAGCCATAACTAAGTCCCCCTCCCCTACCTTATTTTGTTGAGTTACGCTTCTGCCTCTGGCTCTGGCAGGCGTAACTCACGCGCGTTGCCAGCTCCCTGCCCCGGCACAGGCCACTGTGCCGGAGCACTCAGCCCCGTCCCCGGACCTCTGTCATGCCTCTGGCCCCTCCCATGGACCACAGCCACTCCCCCGGACATGCCCCTGAATGCTGCACCGCCCCCAACACGCCCCGACCACGCCCAAAGCAAAGCCCCGGGACTTACGCATGTCCCGGGGCTTTGCGCGCGCTGGCGGCCTATGCAAAATAGGTGTGCCAGTGCGCAAGTGCCCTGCGCGCGTACATCTGGCAGGATTTACGCGCAAAGGGCTTTTAAAATCTACTCCATATTGAAAAGTAAGGGTTCCAATACAGATCCCTGAGGCACTCCACTGCCAACTCCCTTCCACTGAGAAAATTGTCCATTTAATCCCTCTTTCTGTTTCCTGTCTTTTAGCCAATTTGTAATCCACAAAAGGACATCGCCACCTATCCCATTACTATTTACTTTTCCTAGAAGCCTCTCATGAGGAACGTTGTCAAATGCCTTCTGAAAATCCAAGTATACTACATCTACCAGTTCACCTTTATCCACATGTTTATTAACGCCTTCAAATAAGTGCCTCACAAAATCTTTACCACACTGACCCTTTTCAGTATCAAACAGGAGGCAATTAACTGCAGCATTGCTTTGTCTTTATACTTAATCAGTATACTGTAGTTTATACCAACAAATATGTTTTATTCTTCCAAATGGAGTGCTGATGGGATCTTATCCATTCATAGGTCAATATTCAAGGCATTTTGCCAGATAACTCACATGCTATCAATGTAAATACCAACTCTGAATATGGGGGCACTTATCCAGCTATATTTAATCAGAAAATTGTGAGGATGCTCGCAACACTGTGACTTATCCAACTATAATCTAGCCAGATAAAAAAGAGGCATTCTGGGGGTGTTCTTTGATGGGGGAAAGTTATTAGCCAATTTTAAGCTATACCCGGCTAAGGGGGTCATTTATCAAAATGCGATAAGGTGTTTTTGCATGCGTTAAGGGCTTATCGCATGTGAAAAGCCCCGTTAACACATGCGATAGGCCCTTAATGCATGCGATAGCACCATATCGTATGGTGTGATGCAAATTCAGAAAATAGGAGGAGTTAGGGGTGGAGAGTGGGCTGGGTTAACCTGTCTGTGAAGAGCTATTGCACAGCCATAATGCTGATTTTCATAACACCTCTTTCATTTGTGTTAGGCTGTGCAATAGCTGTGGTAAGGTTTGTGATGTCTCCTGTAAGGCCTATTTCAGGGGAATTGAAGGTGAAAGAGAGAGAGAGAGCCTGGCCATAATGTCATCCCCATAGTTAGGTATTTGTATCCCTATGGTAGGCCCACCTAGTAACTCGAGGTGGGGTTTAGGTATGAGTGTAGGGGGTTAGGGGCCATTTTGACATTCTACGTGACACGTACGAACAGAACAGTGGTCTCTTGTGAAGATCTGATGGCCTTCGGAGTGAGGAAACTCACTCCAAGATGAGATTTGGGCAATGTTCTCTCCACCTAGCTTGCTCACTCCAAGATGAGATTTGGGCAATGTTCTCTCCACCTAGCTTGATGTTACCCAGGTAGAGAGTCCATCAAGCTAGGTGGAGAGAACATTGCCCAAATCTCATCTTGGAGTGAGTTTCCTCACTCCGAGGATCATCAAACTTCACAAGAGAGCACTGTTCTGTTCGTACATCTGACATTATGGCCAGTCTCTCTCTCTCTCTCCCAAATTAGACAGATAAATTTAGGTCTGCCTCTGAGTATACCTAAAGTTATCTCACTGTGCATGGCCGGATATATTCAAAGGAATATAGTATTTATGTGACTTTAGTGTAAAAAAAATGCAGTACAGGTAACCCAAATCTCTGAACATTTACAAATATTTGAAAAATGGGCTCTACTGGGCTCACATCTCCATCCCTCAAGATCCCCAAGTAAATGCTTAAAAACCTCAGAATAGTAATGGCCATACTGAAAAATCAATGTATGTGGGTAATTTTCAAAGCCATTGGCATGTACCTACCTGGTTTTAAGTGCATAAATGACTATTCTAAAATTGATCTGGACTCGATATATTGAGAAGTATCACATAACCCAGTTTGGCACAGGGATTTGCATTTTTTTAAAATGAATGGTCTATCTGCAATGAATATACCATATTCATCTGATTCATTTGCCCCTGAAAATGTATGAATAAATCCCATGAATGAAACATATGTCATTTGTTTAATTTGTTTGTTTTCCCCATTGAATAGCATTGACTGCATTAAAACAATATGGGCCGGATTCTAAAAAGGTTACACGCAGAAATCTACCCCTATATTCTGAGGCTAGGCAGGTCATGTGGGAGTTTCCATAGCAACCAGCCCTTAAGCCTATGACTCGAGTGAGGTCAGAGGAGAACTGGGATCTGTTGTCAAGGAAACCAGACTGACAAAGCAAGGGCACATATCGGAGTGAAGCATTTTTCTAAATCAGCAAATCACTGAACTTTCCATTCTTTGTATTGCAACCCCTGACTGTTTCAGTTTGCAGTTGGATTCTATCTCTCATACCTGGTGGTTGGGTACATCCTGCTTTGCCTTTGGTCTTTGAATTCTGTATTTCTACAGTCTTTTGTATCAACAGTTTAAGAAGATTAGAAACATTCCATCTGTTCTAATCCTGTTAGCTTCTGTCACACTGTGTTAATTTTCACAAGTTTATATTTTTTTTTAACATCTCACAGCTGTCACTGCTACTGACTTAGAGGAAGGTTAGTCTTTTCAAATCCATCTGCCTGCCTGCCTATTGTCAGTGGATCGTTTTGCAGAGATTTATTCAATTTTAAACCTATTGCTAACCAGTGTAGTACCAGCATTGTTATTGGGTTGTGACACAGTATCCAACATACAGAGGCTGTTTTAACTCTCTGTCAAGCTGTTACAGTAAAGCACATTCCCTGTACGTACCAGGATCAGTCCAGAATGTGGGTTATGTCCCCCGTCCAGCAGATGGAGTCAGACAAGGCTTCGAAGGGTGCTGCTATAAGGACATGTGCACTTTCGATGCATATCCAGCATGGCTCTCTGCTTCAACGGCATGGGAGAAAGACTGATACATCACGCATTTCCAGCATAGCTCTCTGCTTCAACGGCAGGGGGAAAAGAAAAACAACCAATAAGGGCTGTATAACATAGTCTGGGTAAAACAAATAAGCATGGGTGTAGCTTGCTTATTGCGGCGGTTACTACCCCTACTACCCCTAACTAATCAAGCTAGACATTTCACTTGGATGCAGCTCCATCACTGCTCTCTACATTAATGGTGGGGGTGGAAGGGAAATAGAACCAAGAGCTAAGAGAAACAGATAAGTATGAGAGAAAAAATGTGTGAGGCTTGCTGGGCAGACTGGATGGGCCGTTTGGTCTTCTTCTGCCGTCATTTCTATGTTTCTATGTTTCTCACTAGGAGTTCAGTATACTTCTGACTCCAGCAGATGTGAGCAGGGGAACTGGTGCTTCCCCTTATTGAAGGATTTGCTTTTTTTCTTTCATTTGGTGTGTTATCCTCAGGCTGGATCAAGGTGTTTGTTAGAGTTGTCAGAAAGTTTTTGTTTAAAAAAAAAAAAAAAGGTAAAAGAGGGAAGAGTGTTGTCAGTTCCTCTCACGGAGGTTGCAGGCAGGGCTGCTTTCAGTCTCTCCCTCCCTCTTACTTTCTCTTTGGGGTAAGTGTTGAATTCTTTTTTTTTCCTTGTAAGGTTTTCTTTTTCAGCTCTAGCTGCTCCTCTTGGGGGAAAGCGGGTGGTGCCAGCCTCTTCCCCCCCGCTGCCACAGGTGGCCCACAGCCCCGCAAAGTTTCATTCCCCGGGGCCGCTGCAGCAGGGAGGGGCATTCCCCTGCTGCTCCGAGGGCACCCGGGGGAGCGTAGGACTGCTTCCCCGTTCTCCCGCGGCAGTTTTTTTGCTCCTCTCCGCCCCCCCCCCCCTTGGCTCGCCCCTCCCCCTCCCCCGACTGCCTGTCAGCATGCCGCGGCCGTCCCGCTGCTCTGCCTGTGGCGAGCCGGGGTCGAGGCTCTCTCGGGAGGGAGTCTGTTCTGGGTGCCTCCCTGGTGGAGAGGGCACCTCTGGGCTGCTGGACCGCTCCTCTCACCGCGGCTTGGCTCGCTCCGGGCTTCGGGGGCCGGCCCCTTCGACGCTATCGGCGGGAACGGCGGCCATTTTGATTTCTTCCGATCCTCCACAGCAGCCATTAGGGGAGGAAGGAGAGGACTCTGGGGGAGGCCCACCGATTCTTGCTCCGATTGGGGTCCCAGGAGGCCAGGGCCCCCCGGATGTGTCACCCATCGCCCCCTCCCCCAGGTTCCCCCCCCCCATTTCCTCGGAGTTGATTGTGCTGATGCACAATGCTTATTTACAGCGCCTGGAGGTTCCTAGGGCAGCGAGCCCGGGCCCGCCTCCCCCCAAGGTGCCCAGGTCAATGGAGGCTCTACAGGGGACCCCGGGCTCAGCGGGGGGGGGGGGGCATAGCCCTCCCACGGGACTCCCCGGGTCCACTTTGCGCCCCTCTCGCTGGGGGGGGGGGGGGATCTGTCCCGGATATAGAGGGGGATCCTCCGTTTCATCCAGATGACCCGACCTCGGAGGCACAACTGGAGTGCGATGACCCGCGGGTCCTACACATCTTTCGGAAGGAGGAGCTTGAGGACCTTATCCCGCAGATCCTCCAGGAGTTGGACCTGGTCCCAGTTGTCACCTCCTCGGCCAGGAAGGGGGACCTGCTCTTAGCCGGTCTGCGCCCTCGCTCCCGGGCTTTCCCCACTCATCCCACTTTTCTACAATTGTTAGCCCGAGAGTGGGATACTCCCGAGACATCCCTTAGGGTCGGCCGCACCATGGATAAGCTGTATCCGCTCCCGAAGGATTTCCTGGAGTTGATTAAGCTCCCGAGGGTGGACTCAGCGGTGTCGGCGGTGACCAAAAGGACGACCATACCAGTGATGGGTGGCACAGCCCTGCGTGATACTCAGGATAGGAAACTGGAAGTCTACCTCAAGCGGGTATTTGAGGTCTCGGCTTTGGGGATGTGCGCCGCCATCTGCAGCTCTCTGGCACAGAGAGCAAGCCTCCGCTGGGTTCAACAGCTACTGACTTCCCAGGATTTGCCAGCCGAAGAAGCAAGACAGGCAGACCGGCTAGAGTCCGCCATAGCTTATGGGGCAGACGCCTTGTATGATTTGTTCCGCGTCCTGGTGCGATCCATGGTCTCCGCGGTTTCAGCACACCGCCTCCTATGGCTTTGCAACTGGTTGGCGGATACCTCCTCCAAGTCCAGTCTTGGGTCTCTCCCTTTCAAGGGCAAGTTCCTCTTCGGTGAAGACCTTGACCAGATCATCAAATCTCTGGGGGAGAACTCAGTCCACAAGCTGCCAGAGGACCGACAGTGGAATTTCAGGACTTTTACTCCTTCCAGATCCCGCACCTGGGTGCAGCGTCGCTACCGCGGCTACAAGCAGCAGGGGCCCCGGACCCCGTCTTCCAGATCACAATCCTGGCCCCGTCCCTTTCGCGGTCGCAGGCCTGCTTGGGAGGGGACGAGTCAGGGTGCATCGTACAAGCCCACTCAATGATGCCATGCCCGCCCACTCCTCGACGCCGCGGATCGGAGGACGAATTTCTCACTTTTATGAAGAGTGGGCTCGCATCACCTCGGACCAGTGGGTCCTAGACATCTTAAAGAACGGCTTCGCTTTGGAGTTTGTCCACCGCCCGAGGGACAGGTTTCTCTTCTCACCTTGCGGATCGAGCCTCAAGAGACTGGCGGTGCAACAGACCTTGGACAGGCTCCTGAGCCTCGGGGCAATTGCGCCCGTCCCCTTCGGAGAGGTGGGCTCGGGCCATTATTCCATTTACTTCGTTGTGCCCAAGAAGGACGGCTCCTTCCACCCAATTCTGGATCTCAAGGAGATCAACAAGTCCCTAAGGGTCCCCCGTTTCCACATGGAGACCCTGCGTTCTGTGATTGCTGCGGTACATCAAGGGGAATTCCTTGTCTCCCTCGACCTGACGGAGGCTTATCTCCACATCCCCATTCTGAAAGCACATCACAGGTTACTCTTGAACCGGCACTATCAGTTCCAAGCTCTCCCCTTCGGTTTAGCGACCACCCCGTGGACGTTCATGAAAATCATGGTGGTGGTTGCGGCTGCTCTGAGACGGGAGGGGATCCTAGTTCATCCCTACCTGGACGACTGGCTCATCCGGGCGAAGTCCTTCTCACAGGGCCAGTCGGCAGTCTCCAGGGTGGTTCACCTCCTACGGTCCCTGGGCTGGGGGTGAATTTTGCCAAGAGCTCTCTCACGCCTTCGCAACACTTGGATTTTTTGGGTGCGCACTTCGACACACTTCAGGGCAAAGTCTTTCTACGCCCGGACAAGGCTCAATCACTCCGGGACCAAGTACAGCGTTTTTCTGTGTTACCGGATCCCACGTCTTGGGACTATCTGCAGGTCCTGGGGTCTATGGCCTCCACGATCGATCTTGTCCCATGGGCCTTCGCACACTTCTGCCCCCTGCAAGCGTCTCTTCTCTCTCGCTGGAAACCAGTCTGTCAGGATTACCAGCTGGTGCTTCCGCTTCCTCTGTCTGTCAAGGACAGCCTGGACTGGTGGCTGGAGCCACGTCATCTGGCCCAAGGGGTATCTCTACAGACACCGGATTGGGTGGTGGTCACCACCAACGCCAGCCTGTCCGGCTGGGGGGGCAGTATGCAACCAGAATTCAGCACAGGGGCTGTGGACGAAGGAACAAGCGGTCTGGCCGATAAATCGCCTGGAAACAAGGGCAGTGCGGCTGGCCCTCATGCACTTCTTACCATTGCTACGGAATCGAGCGGTGAGGGTTCTATTGGACAACGCGACGACCGTAGCGTATATCAATCGCCAAGGAGGCACGAAGGCATAGCACGTGGTGATCGAAGCCGCCCTCCTAATGTCGTGGGCAGAGAAGCATCTAGCGCGCCTGGCAGCGTCACACATCGCGGGTGTAGACAACATTCAGGCCGACTACCTGAGTTGTCAGCAACTGGACCTCGGGGAGTGGTCCCTCTCCAACGAAGCCATGCATCCCCTTCACAATCGCTGGGGGACGCCACAACTGGACCTCATGGCGACGTCCTTCAACACCAAAGCAACTCGGTTCTTCAGCCGCCGGCCAGAGCGTGGTGTGGAAGGAGTGGACGCTCTAGTGCTCCCCTGGCCATGTTCTACTCTACATTTTTCCCCCCTGGCCCCCAGTGGGCAAGGTCCTTCGGAGAATAGAACATCAGGGGCCCGTCATTCTGGTGGCCCCCGAGTGGCCATGGCGTCCTTGGTTTGCAGATCTCCTCCACCTGGCAGTGGATGGCCCATTACGGCTGGACCATCTTCCGCGACTGCTTCATCAGGGACCGGTATTTTTTGACCAGGCAGAACGCTTCTGTCTTGTGAATGGCGCCGTCTCCGCCGCAAAGGATACCCCGATGCAGTAGTCTCAACTCTCCTCAGGGCACGGAAAACCTCGACGTCGGCTACCTATGTGCGGGTCTGGAAGGTCTTTGAGGCTTGGTGCACAGCGCATGATACCCATACCTCAAGGGCCTCCGTCCCTCAGATTCTGGCATTCCTTCAAGACGGTTTGGACAAAGGACTCGCCTACAATTCCTTGAGAGTTCAGGTCGCTGCTCTGGGCTCGCTTCTTCAGTACGCTGCTCATTCATCTCTCTTGGGACAGCCGGATATCGCCCGTTTCCTTAAAGGGGTGAAAAATTTGCGGCCTCCGGTCAGGGATCCGTTCCCTTCCTGAAGCCTTAACCTGGTACTCAGGTCCCTGGCGGGGCCCCCCTTCGAGCCCCAACAAAATGCCACTATTAATGATATCACGCTCAAGACTGTCTTCCTGGTGGCCATAGGTTCCGCTCGCCGCATCTCGGAACTCTAAGCGCTCTCCTGCAGAGAACCCTATCTCTGGTTCACGGACTCCGGGGTTTCGCTACGCACAGTGCCCTCCTTTCTACCCAAAGTCGTCTCGTCTTTTCACCTGAATTAGACGGTCGAGCTTCCGGTCTTCCCAGCGGGGGAATCGGGTCACCTTCGTTCTTTGGATGTCAAGCGTGTTCTTCTTCGCTATTTGGAGGTCACTAATGAATTTCGAGTCTCTGACCACTTGTTTGTATTGTGGTTGGGACCAAGGAAGGATTCCCAGGCCTTGAAGACGACAATCGCAAGATGGCTTAAGGAAGCCATAGTTACAGCATACATAGGTGCGGGTAGGGATCCTCCTCGGGGGATCAAGGCACACTCTCTCCGTTCTCAGGCAGCATCCTGGGCTGAAGTACAGTCCGTCTCCTCCCAGGAGATCTGCCGCCCGGCGGCCTGGAAGTCTCTGCATACCTTCACACGGCATTACCGTTTGCATTTGCCGTCATCGTCGGCCCCTGGATGTTTTGGCGACCAAGTCATTCGAGCAGGGCTTTCAAGGGCCTACCCGGTGTAGGGAAGCTTTGGTACATCCCACCATCTGGACTGATCCTGGTACGTACAGGGAAAAGAAAATTACTTCTTACCTGCTAATTTTTGTTCCTGTAGTACCAAGAATCAGTCCAGATGCCCACCTCTCAATTATGGGGGTCTCTCTTCTGGGGTACTTTCTTCCCTGCTCGATCCACTCACTGCACACTGTTTGTCGTTATGGTTTATGCTCGTCTTCTGGAAATTAGTTTGACTCCCGAGCCTGTTGGTTGATTTTGCTCTGCAAGTTTCAGTTCTATGGCTTTCATTGCCTCAGTTGGAATTTGTTTCATGTAAGTTAAACTTGATCCAGCCTTGATATGTGTTTTTCTTTTTGGCTTTGATATTCTCTATACTGAGCTCCTAGTGAGGTTGCACATGTCCTTATAGCAGCACCCTTCGAAGCCTTGTCTGACTCCATCTGCTGGATGGGGGACATAACCCACCGTCTGGACTGATCCTTGGTACTACAGGAATGAAAATTAGCAGGTAAGAAGTAATTTTCTTCTCAGCTGGCACACTGTTTTCCTGCGATTGGATGTGTGTATTGGACGTGTCCACTACTCCTTATACAATAAGGAGTTTAGCACGTCCAAAACACATATCCAAACCCCCCTGAAACTAATAGTGCTCATCACATGCAAATGCATGTTGATGAGACTATTAGTCAATCACCTCAGATACAAAAAAAAAAAATGTGCACCCGATCCACACATTTTATTCTCAGAAATGAATGCCTGCCCAAAAGTGGCCTGAAAAAGTATACTGAAAAGCAGAAAATACTGCTTTATTATTTTAGCGATATTGTCAGAGGAGCCAAAAGTAAAAAAAAAAATTAAAACAAAATAAACCAAAAAAGTGTGCCAGTGGGTCAGATTAGGAAAACAGAAAATGTCATAATACCTCTGTATTGCTCCATGGTGAGACTGCACCTTGAATACTGTGTACAATTCTGGTCACCACATCTCAAAAAAGATATAGTTGTGATGGTGAAGGTACAGAGAAGGGCAACCAAAATGATAAAGGGGATAGAACAGCTTCCTTATGAGGAAAGGCTGAAGAGGTTAGGGCTGTTCAGGTTGGAAAAGAGATGGTTGAGGGGGGATATGATAGAGGTCTTGAAGATCATGAGAGGTCTTGAATAGGTAGATGTGAATTGGTTATTTACACTTTCGAATAATAGAAGGACTAGGGGGCATTCCATGAAGTTAGCAAGTAGCACATTTAAGACTAATCAGAGAAAATTCTTTTTCACTCAACGCATAATAAAGCTCTGGAATTTGTTGTCAGAGGCTGTGGTTATTGCAGTTAGTGTAGCTAGGTTCAAAAAAGGTTTGGATAAGTTCTTGGAGGAGATGTCCATTCACTGCTATTAATCAAGTTTACTTAGGGAATAGCCACTGCTATTAATTGCATCAGTAGCATGGGATCTTCTTAGTGTCTGGGTAATTCCCAGGTTCTTGTGTCCTGGTTTAGCCTCTGTTGGAAACAGGTCGCTGGGTGTGCATTAGGAAAGCAGGTGCTCAACACTGTGTGCCCATTTTCCACGCATCTTCATTGTATTAGCCTGTATGTTTGGGTCTGTGTCTGTTAGTGCATCCACAAAATGTGCAGTCTGTCTGTGCCAGTCACCACCACAGGTACAGCAGCCACTTTCATTTGTGGATTAATTTATTTTGTTACTGTATTTACTAGATACTAGTGTACTGCTGTCAGTACTAACACACATCACATTTTTTGAATGTTTACACATCCAATCTTCTGGGTGCTAGATGCAGTATTCAAATGAAACAGAAATGAAAAGGGTGTCAAAAAAGTGTGCGTTGTTCAAAACAGAAGTGGGCTGATACAGTAAAGTGCACATAGGCTAGCACGCTGTTTAATGCAATTTGTACGTGCATTTTAGACATGCTAATTGGATGCCTTATACAGTAAAGGTATTAGCGTGTTCATAGCATGCGTGCTAGTCAGCGCATAGGCAATTGCGCCCATCGCATGCAAATAGCATGTTAATGACTTGATTATCTCATACTCTCAATACAGTAATGCGCGCCCAAAGTACTGTGTCCACAACAAGATATTTTAACGTGTAAAATTTAGTGCCTACCCTGCCCCTGGCATTAGTGTAATGGCACTACTCATGGCAGATGTATCAGATAGCTTTTGTGTGATACCAACTACATCCAAGATGGATTATGTGTACATTTTTGCTTTGCTAACCTTTTTCTTACTTATGAAAGTGAGAATAAGGAATGGTAGGCAAAGAAGAGTGATTCCTCTGAACAACAAACGACAAGAAAACCCGGAACCAAGACCTGAGGAGGTAAGAAACATGGGCATCCATAAGGAAGGTGTGTATTTCTCCTCCATCCAGCTATTCACCTGTTCACGACATCTTCCTTCACATCATCTTAGCTGTAGAAAAATGTCGATGTCCATGTGATCTGGATTATAGATGCCAATTCGGGATGTCTTGACCAGTCAAAAATGGCTGCCAAGGGAGCGAACGACATCCATGCAAGAAAGGGCTATACATGAATGTCCAATAAATTTGTGCAGGCTATTCCTGCATACAACATGCTGATACTTGATGAACCCTGTATGATATGCCTTATGTTCTAATGCTCTTATGTTCTTTTGTTTCTGATACAGGCCAGAGCCATCTGTGGACCATGTCAGCAATGTATCTTTCGCCCACGGATAACTGCTTCAGGATGCCCGAGCAAGATGTGGTGCGAATGTACTAGTTCAGCTCATGGGCAATTCTGGCTCCATGCGAAGACCTGAGCAGTGACCTTGACCCCATGGCCAATCACATCCATGCTGTGCCTGGGTTGATGAAACTTTTATTACCAGCGGAAGTTTTCATAATCCAGTTGGTATCATTGCGGGGTTGACCCAGGCCTCATTCTTGCAGCATTTCGCTCAGGTTTTGAAGATGACGATGAGGCTCATGAAGAAGTACATTGCGTTTCCTGTAGGCGATCCGCAGTGGGTTCATGGCAATTGCAGGGATTCCGAATGTGTTGGATGCCATAGACTGCATCCATATTGTATTGACCCAAAGTCAGAAGAGGAGAGTTACTTCCAGAACTGCAAGAAATTCCATTCGATGAATGTGCAAGTTGTATGTCATGTGCACCTTTGAATCCTTAATGTTGTTGCAAGGTTTTCTGGGAGCTGTCATGACTCCTACATTCTTGCTCATTCATTGTTGGAACCCATTTCCCACAGGGGCGGTATGTGACGGCTGGCTGCTCGGTAAGTGACATTGGCCATAGGACAAGGTTCTAGATAGCCAGGTGGGATAATAACTTGTGTGAAGGACTGTAGTGTTAGGGTGATTAGGTATACAATAGAGTATATGAATATTTATGTGCGATGTTTATGCTTGCTGTTGTCACTGTAGTGTTTTATTATGCATTATTGGTTACACCTTATATAGGTGATGGCGGTTTGGCTGCTAACTCTGCTCCAGTTCCCATACACCACCTTGGTTGCTAACTCCACTCCAGTCCCCACACACCACAGTGGAAATACGCTAAAATGAGACATGCTAGTATGAGAACCATGAAAGAGTGGATCTTCAGAAAGGCAGATTCAGATGCTTGGATCACTCTGGTGGAGCACTGCAATACAGTGCGGAAAAGGTAGCGAGCATTATTATAGACTGCTGCATGCTACACAACATTTGTTTGTGGTTTGGCATGCATGCTGAGGTTGCAGAAAACTTGCCGTCAAATCTACCTCTGGAACTGGCTGCAGAGGTGGACAACACAGAGCAGGGCTATGATAATCACGGTAGGATCATCGAGACTTATTTGTCGTGTAAGTTGTTATCAATTACACCTTGACCCCTTTCTGGATATTGATGGTGCAACAAAATGCCTCTGCAAAATAAGAACATAAGAACATAAGAAAATGCCATACTGGGTCAGACCAAGGGTCCATCAAGCCCAGCATCCTGTTTCCAACAGTGGCCAATCCAGGCCATAAGAACCTGGCAAGTACCCAAAAACTAAGTCTATTCCATGTTACCATTGCTAATGGCAGTGGCTATTCTCTAAGTGAACTTAATAGCAGGTAATGGACTTCTCCTCCAAGAACTTATCCAATCCTTTTTTAAACACAGCTATACTAACTGCACTAACCACATCCTCTGGCAACAAATTCCAGAGTTTAATTGTGCGTTGAGTAAAAAAGAACTTTCTCCGATTAGTTTTAAATGTGCCCCATGCTAACTTCATGGAGTGCCCCCTAGTCTTTCTACTATCCGAAAGAGTAAATAACCGATTCACATCTACCCGTTCTAGACCTCTCATGATTTTAAACACCTCTATCATATCCCCCCCTCAGTCGTCTCTTCTCCAAGCTGAAAAGTCCTAACCTCTTTAGTCTTTCCTCATAGGGGAGTTGTTCCATTCGCCTTATCATTTTGGTAGCCCTTCTCTGTACCTTCTCCATCGCAATTATATCTTTTTTGAGATGCGGCGACCAGAATTGTACACAGTATTCAAGGTGCGGTCTCACCATGGAGCTATACAGAGGCATTATGACATTTTCCGTTTTATTCACCATTCCCTTTCTAATAATTCCCAACATTCTGTTTGCTTTTTTGACTGCCACAGCACACTGTACCGACGATTTCAATGTGTTATCCACTATGACACTAGATCTCTTTCTTGGGTTGTAGCAAGAACCCAACGTTGCGTAATTATAGCATGGGTTATTTTTCCCTATATGCATCACCTTGCACTTATCCATATTAAATTTCATCTGCCATTTGGATGCCCAATTTTCCAGTCTCACTAGGTCTTCCTGCAATTTATCACAATCTGCTTGTGATTTAACTACTCTGAACAATTTTGTGTCATCTGCAAATTTGATTATCTCACTCGTCGTATTTCTTTCCAGATCATTTATAAATATATTGAAAAGTAAGGGTCCCAATACAGATTCCTGAGGCACTCCACTGTCCACTCCCTTCCACTGAGAAAATTGTCCATTTAATCCTACTCTCTGTTTCCTGTCTTTTAGCCAGTTTGCAATCCACGAAAGGACATCGCCACCTATCCCATGACTTTTTACTTTTCCTAGAAGCCTCTCATGAGGAACTTTGTCAAACGCCTTCTGAAAATCCAAGTATACTATATCTACTGGTTCACCTTTATCCACATGTTTATTAACTCCTTCAAAAAAGTGAAGCAGATTTGTGAGGCAAGACTTGCCCTGGGTAAAGCCATGCTGACGTTGTTCCATTAAACCATGTCTTTCTATATGTTCTGTGATTTTGATGTTTAGAACACTTTCCACTATTTTTCCTGGAACTGAAGTCAGGCTAACCGGTCTGTAGTTTCCCGGATCGCCCCTGGAGCCCTTCTTAAATATTGGGGTTACATTTGCTATCCTCCAGTCTTCAGGTACAATGGATGATTTTAATGATAAGTTACAAATTTTTACTAATAGGTCTGAAATTTCATTTTTTAGTTCCTTCAGAACTCTGAGGTGTATACCATCCGGTCCAGGTGATTTACTAATCTTCAGTTTGTCTATCAGGCCTACCACATCTTCTAGGTTCACCGTGATTTGATTCAGTTCATCTGAATCATTACCCTTGAAAACCTCCACCATTACGGGTACCTCCCCAACATCCTCTTCAGTAAACACCGAAGCAAAGAAATCATTTAATCTTTCCGCGATGGCCTTATCTTCTCTAAGTGCCCCTTTAACCCCTCGATCATCTAACGGTCCAACTGACTCCCTCATAGGCTTTCTGCTTCGGATATATTTTAAAAAGTTTTTACTGTGAGTTTTTGCCTCTACAGCCAACTTCTTTTCAAATTCTCTCTTAGCCTGTCTTATCAATGTCTTACATTTAACTTGCCAATGTTTATGCTTTATCCTATTTTCTTCTGTTGGATCCTTCTTTTAATTTTTGAATGAAGATCTTTTGGCTAAAATAGCTTCTTTCACCTCCCCTTTTAACCATGCCGGTAATCGTTTTGCCTTGTTTCCACCTTTCTTAATGTGTGGAATACATCTGGACTGTGCTTCTAGAATGGTATTTTTTAACAATGACCACGCCTCTTGGACATTTTTTACTTTTGTAGCTGCTCCTTTCAGTTTTTTCTAACAATTTTTCTCATTTTATCAAAGTTTCCCTTTTGAAAGTTTAGCACGAGAACCTTGGATTTGCACACTGTTCCTTTTCCAGTCATTAAATCAAATTTGATCATATTATGATCACTATTGCCAAGCGGCCCCACCACCGTTACCTCTCTCACCAAGTCCTGTGCTCCACTGAGAATTAGATCTAAAATTGCTCCCTCTCTCGTCGGTTCCTGCACCAATTGCTCCATAAAGCTATCATTTATTCCATTCAGGAATGTTATCTCTCTAGCGTGACCCGACGATACATTTACCCAGTCTATATTGGGGTAATTGAAGTCTCCCATTATTACTGCACTACCAATTTTTTTATATTTTTATATTTGGTTGCATATCTTGATTGGTTCCATATCTTGATTGGTTGCATATCTTAATTGGAATCTGTCCCTGTCATCTATGCCTTGCAATTACCATGATGGGGAGCAAAAACTAAATCCTGTTTTGTTTTTTATTTCAGGAGGTGTGATCTAAGGATGAAAGATGTTCCCAGCACCGAAAGGTATTTTATGTACTATTTTTCTTCTAAATTGTCAATAAATTTTTGGAATTTCTTTAATGACTCTGGTCTCTGTCATTTACATCACCTTCCCCTTTCCAAGGTATCCATATTTTGGCCTGCTTTGGACGTTCAATCATTAACAACATGAGAGGCCTTCGTGGATGCCAGAAACAGGCCTGTTCCTTCGACATTCCTTATCTACATCAATGCATAAGGCATCCTGCTTTTGGCGTCTGTGCTGGATGTCTCCCAGAAGGGGCTGCGCGACCCCGATAAATTAGAGTTTTGGATATCCATTGAGTTTTGAGTCAGCGAATGGGCATCCATGCAGAAGTGCTCTTTTTGTTTGCATGAGCATGTACATCTGTCCCCTGCAGCCATGCCCAGATGTCCATTTTTGAGCATCGTGTTTGGTAGTCATGCCATGGGGGAGGTTACCCAAATTTTCAGATGCCGATATAAGGCTCCTTGCTGAATTAATAATAGAAGATGAAAGGCATCTCTAATTTTGTCCTGGGAGCCTGCAGGACCAGGATCTGGCTGATGAGGCCTGGAGGGTGCTCAGGGAGACTTTTAATGTCCAGGCTTTCTTCCCAAGGGAGGTCAGTTGTGAGGTCTATTAACAGGCAGGGAGGAGAATATGGCTAGTACTAGGGCGACTCTGTTCTAGGTCTAGGTCAACTGGTAGAGCATTTATGTTTGTGGTGTCCCAGAAGGAACCACATGCCTGAGACAACTATGGATGCCTTGGAAAGGCCACGGTATTAGGCATCTGAGAGACCTAAATGAGTATTGGATGTCAGTTTATGGTTGTGAAGCGGATAAAGGATGTGCATGCAGAGGAGGTCTTTAGTGCGCTTGACCATGGATGTTCATCTCTGCGGCCTCGCCAAGATGACCATTATGTATGGTGCTTTCTATACAAAACCAGATGGTGTGGGGGAGGCTGCCTAATTTTAGAGAAGTGGATGTTTGGCTGCTGGCCCAAATTAATAGTGGCAGAAGGGAGGCACCTGTCTTTTTGCTCTTGGTACCTGTGGGACCAGAATCAGGCTGATGAGGCCTGGCTAGTGCTCAGGAGGGAAAATATTGTTCAAGATTGTGAACATAAACCAATTTCTTGCATTGTTGAATGTTTTATATTTTTTTTCTCGGTCGCCAGGTTGAGGCATTGAAAAAGAGGGCCTGGAGACTACGCAGGGAGGACCATGAATTCCTTTAGGCCCTGTGTGCCTGGCGCATGCCACAGGAAGGTATGTGTTGTTGGTTTCACATCAAATTAGGAAATATGATACAAAAAGCGAATACAGTGTTAAAGGGTGTAAGAAGTGTGAGCTCTTACATGTTTAATAATGTAGAATACAAATAGTAATCACAGTGGTGTACCTAAAGTATTTGGCACCCAGAGTGGATACTTTCTTTTGCTCCAGACCCGTAGCACTCTAGGCGGTCATCCAGTGCTTAGATGTCTCACATCACGGAGGCCTTCTGCCACAAGCAGGATGGGCTCTGCTCATAGCTGTCGATTTCCCAGCTGGCACCCCCTACCTGGCTGTCACCCGGGGTGGATTGCACCCAGCACTCCACTTTAGTAAGTCACAGAGCATTTGCTCATGGCTGTTAACCCTTGCCCGCCTGTACTTGCAGTGGCCAATTGATAAATCTTTACAAATAACTGTCTCCACCCCACTAATCGGGATCTTTTTCTTTATGCTTTCATATTTCTCATTTCAGACACCACTAGTACTGCAGAGGAGGAGGAGGAGAAGGAAGATAAGGGGGCATTGCCTCCTCCACCATCACCATCGCCAGCATCCTCACCACCTCCACAAGAAGGTTTGCTTTTAATAGTGCCAGCCTATATCAACTATGAGCAATTGTTATATACTTTTACTCTATCAAGCCTGCCCATCCCATTTCCTGTACATTGAAACCTAGTAATAATTTCTTATTTCTCATTTCAGATACCTCCAGCCCTGGGGAGACGGAGGAGGCACAACCTCCACCAACACCACCGCCGCCACAGCAAGACGATGCATCCCCAGCACATATTCCTCCAGCCCCACTGTCCATGGAGACCAAGGAGGTTATCATCATTGACAACGATGACTGGCTCATGACAGAGGCACCAGCATTGGGTCGAAGGTTCCTTGAGGCAGGCGCAGCATCCAGGGAAGGGCCACGGGAGAAGGGCAGGCTTTCTCTCATGGAGCCATGTCTGGATGCGGTGCTGGCTTTCCAGGTCTGGTTGACCCATGGTCTGGATGACATGGAGGGCCTGCCAATGCAGATGGTGGCCATCTTGCAGGACTTGCAGCATGGCCAGCAGGAAATTATTGAGCTGCTGCAATCCATGGCAGCATCTCAATCACTGATGGCCATGTCCTGAGCTCCATGAAGCCAACCACCTTCTCTCCGTCATCAATGATGATGCTTCTCCTTGGCCCCCATGGCCCCTTCCCTTCCTCTTCATTCCTGCCCCTACTGTTAATATTTTTTCCAAAATATATTTTATTTTTCATTTAAATATATTTTTATGAGAAAAATAATGATTTAGATACAAACTGTTGGTGGTTGTCCTGTGTACACAGCATATGAGGGAGAGGGATTTAATTGTATGAGGGAAGGTGATGTTACAGATGCTGGAGGTGGCAGTGGTGGGTATGGGGGGGGGCAAAGTATGATGACAGATGGTTGGAAAAGAGGTGAGGGAGACAGTAATGATGCCATGTATGTTTTATATTTGCATGGCTTAAAAATCATGTTTAATGTCGGTGACTAATTACTTGGAATAGTTCATGACCAGGGACCCCACCTTTATTAAAACAAGAGCATATAAATAAGAAACAAAATTCATTGCTTTTAATGGTCAGTAGAGATGTGTTGCAGCCTGGTACTGCTGGCGAGGTAGTGGACCCTTGGGCCGACCCACCCCGAGAGGCAGGGTAGGCCGGGAGGCGGAGCCTGAGGCTTGAGGTGTTCACCCGGGAACCAGGAACCCCCCAGGAGGAGCCCGTAGGGTTCTGGCACCTTGGGACTTGGGCAAAGGCACTTGGCCGGTCTAGGGAACAAGGCAGTCCAAGAAGTGACAAAGTCTCTGCGGCAAGCGGGAACCTGGAACGGGGTCTGTGGCGTGAGGAAGTCCAAAGGATACTTGGTAGCAGAGGCACCGGCTGAATGGGCCGGGGGCCGGCTGAAGACAAACAGCGGGCAGTGCGGAGACTGTAGCTAGCCGGTGATGGGAACAAGCCGAAGCAGGGCTGAAGCAAGCTGGAAACTGGAGCGAGCTGAAGTGGAGTTAGTAAAACCCGGACTGGAGTAGACTGCAGGTTGGAACGGAGTCTGGAGCCAGCTGAGAGCTGAAGCAAGCTGAACAAGAACGGAGTCAGGTACGGGCTGAGGTCAATGGCAGGCGGCAGGCAGAAGCGAAGTCAGGAACAGGCTGAAGTCAATGGCAGGCGGCAGGCAGAAGCGAAGTCAGGAACAGGCTGAAGTCAATGGCAGGCGGCAGGCAGAAGTGAAGTCAGGAACAGGCTGAAGCCAATGGCAGGAACGTGGAACAAACGTAGCGCAACTTAGAACTACTAACCAGTAGTGAACCTCGTTGCAAGGCATAGTACAATGAGCGAAGCAACCCTATATAGGGCTCAGGCAGGAAATGGACCGTCGGGTGGAGCCCAGACACTTCCTGTGTCTGGCCCTTTAAATCCTGTAGAGAGACGCGGCCGCGCGTCTAAGCAGGAGCAGAGCAGGGCTGTGCAGGACCCTAGACAGCGGCCTGCACAGCGTCTGTACGTCGGCAGCGTCAGACGCAGCAGAGAAGGCAGGAGAGAGCCTGAACGCAGGCTCCGACGAGTGCAGCGGCTCCAGCCGCTGCAGGAGGCCCCGAGGGCGGCTCCAGCCGCCAGGAAACACCGGGGCTTTTGCGGCCTCCAGCTGCGAAGACCCAGACGATGGTGGGGGCGTACCCAGCCCCGAAGAAAGCCGCGGTTCCGGCCATGGAGGCTGCAGCGAGTCCGGGGTGGCCCTCGGACCACGTGGGAGGACCGAAAGCGGCGTCTCCAGCGACGAAGGCCGGTACAGTGCGGGTTTAAGGGAGGGGAAGCGGCGGAGACCGCAACAGAGATGTGAATCGTGTCCTCGATCGTCTTAACTATGGATTTCGGCTGGGAGGGGGAGGGAATCGTATCGTCGCCGTTTGGGTGTTTAGAGTATCGTGAAAATCGTTAAAATCGTGAACCGGCACACTAAAACCCCCTAAAGCCCACCCCCGACCCTTTAAATTAAATCCCCCACCCTCCCGAACCCCCCCCCCAAATGCCTTAAATTACCTGGGGGTCCAGCGGCGGTCCGTAGCTAAATCGGGGGAAGGGGGAGGGCAGGAAAACCGGCACACTAAAACCCCCTAAAACCCACCCCGACCCTTTAAATTAAATCCCCCACCCTCCCGAACCCCCCCAAATGACTTAAATTACTTGGGAGTCCAGCGGCGGTCCGGAACGGTCTCCTGCAATTGAATCATGTTGTCTTCAGCCGGCGCCATTCTGCGCCGCCATTCTGCAAAATGGCGGCGCAAAATGGCGGCGGCCATAGACCAACACGATTCGACTGCAGGAGGTCGTTCCGGACCCCCGCTGGACTTTTGGCAAGTCTTGTGGGGGTCAGGAGGCCCCCCCAAGCTGGCCAAAAGTCCCTGGGGGTCCAGCGGGGGTCCGGGAGCGATCTCATGCCGCGAATCGTTTTCCGTACGGAAAATGGCGCCGGCAGGAGATCGACTGCAGGAGGTCGTTCAGCCGGGGATTTATATATATTTTTTAAAAAGTTTATAGCACTTCATACTTGATTACACTCAGGTACTGTAGGTATTATTTCCCTATCCCCAGAGGAACACAAGGCCTGGAGGAACGGCCACAGCAACGGAGTTAAAACACTTGTGGGAACACAAGGCCTGGATGAACAGGTGTTCCGCAGGGTTCAACATTATCAGCTACCCTTTTTAATATTTATGTTTTACCTATATGTCACTTTTTAAAATGGGCTTGGATTCACATTTTATTTGTATGCTGACGATATTCAGTTTTTAGTACCTATTGAAAATTCAGTAGAGGCCACGTTAGAAATTGGTAAAATGTATATTTTATCTTAAAACAGCTACTTCAACACTTGCGCTTAGTTCTGAATATGGACAAAACTGAAATTGTGCTTCTTGAACGCAAATGTCATGTTAAAAGTATTCCAGATTTGAGGTTAAATGCTAACACTAAAATAAGTCCTGTTTTTTATACCCGTGACTTAGGTATGATTATAGACACTGAATTCTCTTTTAAAAAGCATATTGCCGCCAAATTGAAAGATGGTTATTTTAAACTATTAACTTTAAGAAAGTTAAAGCCATTCTTAAATTCTAAAGATTTTAGATCTGTTTTACAGACCTTGATTTTTGCGAATTAAGATTACTGTAATTCTTTATTACTTGGCTTACCTGTTTCAAATATTAGACCATTGCAGGTGTTGCAGAATGCAGCAGCACGTGTTCTGTCTGGTAAACGGAAATGCGACCAATATTACCCCCACATTGATCAAGTTTTATTGGCTTCCAATCCAATATCGCATTCAATATAAAGTGGCCTGTTTAATTCAAAATGTTGTACACGGGGAGCGAACGGAATGGCTGAATACATCTCTACGCCTGCACATACCTCAGAGGGACCTGAGATCGGCTAATAAGGGCTTGTTATCAATTCCCAATATTAAATCGGCAAGGCTTACACAAGTGAGGGAACGCATACTGTCTGTTGCTGGAGCTAAATTGTGGAACTCTTTACCATCATCCTTGAGGTTATGTACCGAAAAAACCAATTTAAAACTGACCTCAAGACTTGGCTTTTTAAATACCTAGGTTCTGGTATCATATACAAACCAATCCGGTTTACATAAAACAGTGAGATGCCCAAAAGGAAGGGGCTTTACATACAACTGTAAGACAACGGACTTTACATACAACTTTACATATAATAACACAGACCTGCGTCTCGAACCCTGCCATAATAAATTTAAGCAAAACCTCAAAACATGGCTGTTCGAACAAGCTTACACTCAATGACTGAGTTAAAACACTTGTGGGAACACAAGGCCTGGATGAACAGGCACATCATTCGACGACAGAGGTCAATCCCACCTAGGGACACAAGCCGCGGAGGAAAAGAAACTAACCAGGATTCCCTCAGTAACGGCGAGTGAAGAGGGAAGAGCCCAGCGCCGAATCCCCGCCCATCCGGCGGGCGCGGGAAATGTGGCGTATGGAAGACCGCCTCCCCGGCGCCGCTCGGGGGCCCAAGTCCTTCTGATCGAGGCTCAGCCCGCGGAAGGTGTTAGGCCGGTAGCAGCCCAAGGCGCGCCGGGACCGGGTCTTCTCGGAGTCGGGTTGTTTGGGAATGCAGCCCAAAGCGGGTGGTAAACTCCATGTAAGGCTAAATACCGGCACGAGACCGATCAAACAGCTAGTAGCAATAGGAATCTCTGGATTGGCGTTTGCCTGGTTCAAATCGTTTCTAACCAAAAGAGGTTATAAGGTAAAAATCCAGAACAAAGAATCACCACGCCACGACTCGGCCATCGGAGTCCCACAAGGTTCCTCTTTATCCCCTACACTCTTTAATATTTACCTCCTACCACTCTGCCGACTCCTTACCAACCTCAATTTAATACACTTTCTCTATGCAGACGACATCCAGATCCTGATCCCCATCAAAGAATCATACTCAAAAACCCTCGAATACTGGGATTCCTGTCTCCTAGAAATCAAAAGCCTCCTCAACAGCCTAAATCTGGTACTAAACTCCTCTAAAACTGAAGTATTACTCATAACTCCTGACAACAATCTCACAGCTTGTCTCCCAACCAACCTACAAACTACTCATGTGAGGGATCTAGGTGTGCTAATCGACAATAAACTGAACTTCAAAGCCCACATCAATAAAACCACCAAAGACTGCTTCTATAAACTGCAAGTTTTAAAAAGGATAAGACCACTCTTCCACGCCAAAGACTTCAGAACCATCCTCCAAGCCCTCATTTTCTCTAAATTAGACTACTGCAACTCTACATTACTTGGACTCCCTTCCTCATACACAAAACCACTCCAAATGGTTCAAAACGCAGCAGCCCGTCTACTAACAAACACTAGGAAAAGAGACCACATTTCCCCAGTCCTAAAAGACCTCCCCTGGTTACCAATTCAGTTCAGAGTCATTTACAAATCCATCACCTTGATATACAAAATCATTCACCAACACACCATAATCGACCTACAAATTCCTCTCCGTTTATACAAATCCACAAGACCGACCAGGGAAGCCTACAGAGGATGCCTCCTTGTTCCACCCACCAAAACCACTAATCACAGCACCTTAAGAGATCGAGCCCTTTCCACAGCAGGCCCACCGTTATGGAACTCCATCCCCCCAGATCTCAGAAATGAACCTTGCCTCCTAACCTTTCGGAAAAGACTCAAGACATGGCTTTTCAGGCAAGCCTTCCCGAACTCCACCTAACACGCACCATCAATAAATTCTCTGCTCAGAAGCTGTATATATTGGACTCCATATTTATATTGTACTCTTGTATATTTATATTGTACACATGTATATAATTAACCTCCTCTATCTCTCTTTATTTCTTACACTCCCAGTTCATTAGCCCCTGTTAATTGTAATTGCATCTCTTCACCACGTGTACTGTATTTATGTTTTAGGTTGTTTTCTTTGCACCCCTATTTTCTGTAAACCAACATGATGTTAAAGATTTCATGAATGCCGGTATAAAAAAACCTTAAATAAATAAAATAAATAAGTACCGTAAGGGAAAGTTGAAAAGGACTTTGAAGAGTGAGTTCAAGAGGGCATGAAACCGTTAAGAGGTAAACGGGTGGGGTCCGTGCAGTCCGCCCGCAGGATTCAACCCGGCAGGTTCGGTCGGACCGGGGTTTCGGCGGATCCCCCACCCCTTTCGCGGGGGTTGGGGGGGGCGGGGAACGCCTCCCAGATGGCCCCGGCCCCCGCAGGGCGCATTTCCTCCGCGGCGGTGCGCCGCGACCGGCTCCGGGTCGGCTGGGAAGGCCCAGGGGGGGCAGGTGGCCCTCCGCTCCGGCGGCGCGTGTTATAGCCCCCCCCCCCGCTTCTCCGTTTCCCCCGGCGTTTTTACTCCTAGCAAAACCTCTACCAAGTACACAGGGGTCTGTATATTGATAGCCCAGCACCTGCTGTTTGAATACCGCTCTTGCCTTACCGACCCGCTGTGTCGATATTTATTATTACAGATAGCAATAGATGGAACGGAATATAGTTTTGTAAATCTATATGCTCCCAATCAGGACCAGGGGACATTCTTTAACGAAGTCAACAATCTTATCTTGTTGCATGGGAAGAGGAACCTCATTGTGGGGGGTGACCTCAATGTATCTGATCTCTTGTTAATAAAGTTACAAATATAATAAAAAAAACACGTGTGGGAACACAAGGCCTGGATGAACAGGTGTTCCGCAGGGTTCAACATTATCAGCCACCCTTTTTAATATTTATGTTTTACCTATATGTCACTTTTTAAATGGGCTTGGTTTCACATTTTATTTGTATGCTGACGATATTCAGTTTTTAGTACCTATTGAAAATTCAGTAGAGGCCACGTTAGAAATTGTTAAAATGTTTATTTTATCTTTAAAACAGCTACTTCAACACTTGCGCTTAGTTCTGAATATGGACAAAACTGAAATTGTGCTTCTTGAACGCAAATGTCATGTTAAAAGTATTCCAGAATTGAGGTGAAATGCTAACACTAAAATAAGTCCTGTTTTTTATACCTGTGACAGGTATGATTATAGACACTGAATTCTCTTTTAAAAAGCATATTGCCGCCAAATTGAAAGATGGTTATTTTAAACTATTAACTTTAAGAAAGTTAAAGCCATTCTTAAATTTTAAAGATTTTAGATCTGTTTTACAGACCTTGATTTTTGCGAATTTAGATTACTGTAATTCTTTATTACTTGGCTTACCTGTTTCAAATATTAGACCATTGCAGGTCTTGCAGAATGCAGCAGCACATGTTCTGTCTGGTAAACGGAAATGTGACCAATATTACCGCCACATTGATCAAGTTTCATTGGCTTCCAATCCAATATCGCATACAATATAAAGTGGCCTGTTTAATTCAAAATGTTGTACACGGGGAGCGAACGGAATGGCTGAATACATCTCTACGCCTGCACATACCTCAGAGAGAGCTGAGATAGGCTAATAAGGGCTTGTTATCAATTCCCAATATTAAATCGGCAAGGCTTCCACAAGTGAGGGAATGCGTACTGTCTGTTGCTGGAGCTAAATTGTGGAACTCTTTATCTTTACCATCATCCTTGAGGTTATGTACCGAAAAAAAACAATTTAAAACTAACCTCAAGACTTGGCTTTTTGAATGTGCTTTTACTGAATATGAGCTTTTAACATCAAACACCAAATAAGGAAGATCGGAGTAAGACACAAATAAGTAACAGCAGTTATATCAGTAGGCTGAGTCTTTTTATGGTTTGTCTGCTGTTTGTTTGTTTTTTGGTATTTGTTTTAATCTTATTTTTTATTTGATTTATTTTACTTTTATTGCTTTTAATAACTAACTTATTTCATACTTGTAACACAGTTAGTTATCACTATTTTATAAACATATTCTATTTATTATATGTTCATACTCTGTAAACCGTTGTGAAGGTACGTCTGATGCGACTGTATAGAAATACAATAAACTAAACTAAAGTAAACTAAAAAAACACTTGTGGGAACACAAGGCCTGGATGAACAGGCACATCAACTAGGTTTAAACACTTGTGGGGGAGGAAGTGACGTCTTCCTTCATGCACGGCTGGACACGTGGCAACCCTTCTGTCGGGAGCAGAGTCGGGTGCGGAGGAGCAAGGGCCAGATCTCCCCTCTCGCACAGAGATGAGAGAATGGTTTATTACCCTGCGGCAAGACATTAAAAATTATAAAGCGGAGGTCTCCTCCTTGATTGCTGAGATTAGAGAGGAGACAGCGGAGATAGGCCGCAGAGTGGATGAGACAGAGACGCATCTTGACGCTCAATCAGATGGCCTGCAAAAACTTCGGGATGACCAGACTGGTTTGCAGGGCTCCTATGGGGGTCTCCTGGAGACCAGCCGCGGCGCGTGCCCAGCCCCGCTTCGCGCCCCAGCCCGACCAACCCAGCCCTTACAGCCAATCCTTATCCCGAAGTTACGGATCTGACTTGCCGACTTCCCTTACCTACATTGTTCTAATATGCCAGAGGCTGTTCACCTTGGAGACCTGCTGCGGATATGGGTACGGCCCGGCGCGAGATTTACACCCTCTCCCCCGGATTTTCAAGGACCAGCGAGAGCTCACCGGACGCCGCTGGAACCGCGACGCTTTCCAAGGCTCGGGCCCCTCTCTCGGGGCGAACCCATTCCAGGGCGCCCTGCCCTTCACAAAGAAAAGAGAACTCTCCCCGGGGCTCCCGCCGGTTTCTCCGGGATCGGTCACGTTACCGCACTGGACGCCTCACGGCGCCCGTCTCCGCCACTCCGGGTTCGGGGATCTGAACCCGACTCCCTTTCGATCGGCCGAGGGTGACGGAGGCCATCGCCCGTCCCTTCCGAACGGCGCTCGCCTATCTCTTAGGACCGACTGACCCATGTTGAACTGCTGTTCACATGGAACCCTTCTCCACTTCGGCCTTCAAAGTTCTCGTTTGAATATTTGCTACTACCACCAAGATCTGCACCCGCGGCGGCTCCACCCGGGCCCTCAGCCCGGGCTTCCGTGCCCACCGCGGCAGCCCTCCTACTCGTCGCAGCTTAGTTATTATTATTAGTTATATTCTGGGGTGGGTATCTTGATACATAAAGATTTCCATTTTGAACTTAAACAGTGTGTGCCAGACCCGGAGGGGCGTTATCTTATGCTGGTCATCTCGGTGGGAGGGGAATTGCTCACCCTTGTATCAGTTTATGGACCCAAGTCGCATAAAGAGGAGTTTTATTCCTCGTTAAACACACGTTTAACTAATGTGCAGGAAGGCTTATGCATTATAGGGGGAGATTTCAATATTACTCTTCAGCCCAACCTGGACAACTCATCTGGGTGAAGAACTGATTATAAACAGGCCAGGAAATCCCTGAGGGCCCTTATGAATAGCCTGGGCCTCGTGGATGCATGGCGCTCTAGATATCCATCTTGCAGAAACTATACGTTCTACTCTCACCCGCACGACAGCTACTCACGCATTGACATGTTTATGTATATATTTGGTCTTAATAAAAAGGGTTAATATCAAGAAAAAAAAACACTTGTGGGAACACAAGGCCTGGAGGAACAAGTACATCATTCGAGGACAGAGGTCAATCCCAGCTAGGGACACAAGGCCTGGATCAACAGGCTGGCACAGCAATGGAGTTAAAACACCAGTAGGAACTCAAGGCCTGGATGAACAGCCAGGCACAGCAATGGAGTTAAAACACTTGTGGGAACACAAGGCCTGGAGGAACAGGCACATCATTCGACGACAGAGGTCAATCCCAGCTAGAGACACAAGGCCTGGATGAACAGGCAGGCACAGCAATGGAGTTAAAACACCAGTAGGAACACAAGGCCTGGATGAACAGGCAGGCACATCAATGGAGTTAAAACACCAGTAGGAACACAAGGCCTGGATGAACAGGCACATGAACTAGGTTAAAACACCTGTGGGAACACAAGGCCTGGATGAACGGGCACAGCAATGGAGGTATAACACTTGTAGGAACACAAGGGCTGCACAGTAGACGGACGCCGGTTAGGCACAGCGATTCATGTCAAGAACATGTGCTGCAGTGCTTACATTATCTTGAGCATAGGCGGCAATTGGAGCTGCTGCAAGGCTTTCAATAGCTTTTATTCATCTTGCCATTCACAAGGAAAATCTGGAAAGCCAAGCAATGGCAGGTTTACTTTCAAAAACACTAGCATTTCCATCAAGTCTGGTGACAGCCTTGAGCGGTGAGGGCTCATGATATCCCCTCTCATTGAAAAGACACGTTCACTGGGCACACTGGTTGGTGGACATGACAGATATCCTTCAGCCACTTTGGCTAGGTGTGGCCAGACAGTGGACTTGTGTGCCCAATATGCCAGCGGATCTGTCTGCATGTTCTCTATCGGCTCTGAGAGATACCGTGTCACTGACAGCTGTGCTGCTGTCTCCTCCTGTGCTTGGGAGGGCTGAGAGTCACTCAATCCAGTTACTTTCTCTCTCGCCCTTTGCACAACTGATGAATCTTTATGGCCATGCCTTGGGCGTTCTGACGTGGAGGAGGAGGTACTAATAATAGTATCTGTCACTGACACAGTGCTTCTCCTGCTAGGGCTAGCAGCAGCACAACTCTGTGACGTGCCTGCTGTTTCCACCTCTGCTTCAAGCCTAATCTGTCTCCGCCTATGGCGCTCCTGTTCATGGACCTTTGCTAACAACAGCTCCTTCACAAATGACAGACAATTGGTCTGTAGGGCGAGTTTACCTTTCACACGGGGATCACAGACAGAGGCGAGCATGTATGTGCTGTCCTCTGTTAAAGGCCTTAATCTGTCTTTCACCTGCTGCTGCAAAATGTCCACACACTGCAGCACCTCAGCAGTCATTCCCTCTTGCCGTTTAAAGCCCTCCAAATGGTCATCCAGGAATTTCACTATAGGGATGATGTCAGCCAAGGTGGAACTTCTGGAACTCAGCTCCTCCGTGACATCCTTGAAGGGCTGCAGGATTTTTACCAGCTGACTCATGACTAACCAATCGTGATGCCCTAGGGGATTCTGCACACCTATGTCTATTGTACCAGAAAGTTCATGAAGGGGTGTCTGCAGCTCCAGTAACCTCTCCAGCATCATAAAGGTGGAATTCCACCGGGTGGCAACGTCTTGAATGAGACGCTTCTGAGGCATATCCAAATCAGTCTGCTTTTCTCGGAGAACCTGCCCCGCCCTGACACTTCTGTGGAAGTGTGCTGCTATGTTCCTGCACTTCTGTATTAACCTACGCAGGTATTCAGTCTCCTTGTCCTTGGACTCCAAGCCCAGACCTGACTTCACTACCAGTTGCAGAGTGTGTGCAAAACATCGGATGTTCTTAAACCGCCCATCGCTTATTGCCTTAACCATGTTTGCACCGTTGTCTGTGACAAAAAAGCCTGCCCGCGTTTTACTGTCTCGCTGGTGTACTTGCCAGCTCGCCAGCATCTTTCTGATGCATGCTAGAATATTGGCAGCGGTATGGCCATGGTCCGTCAGGTGGGTGTGCAGTAAAGCCCACCTCCACCCTGATGCTTGTTCAGTAATAGAGCTGCTGGCTGCCCCTGCCTCTGCCATGTCCCACCAGTGTGCTGTCAGAGAGAGGTAAGAGTGTGCAGCATTCATGGCGGTCCAGATATCGCAGGTGAAATGCACTCTTCCGTCTACCTTACCTAGCAGTGCTTGCAAGCGACTGAGACAGTGCTTGTACAGGCTGGGGATGACCTTTCTACTAAATGTGGTTCTGGAGGGGACTTTGTAATTTGGAAGTACGACCTTCAAAAAATGTTTGAAACCCACATTCTCCACTAACTGCAGGGGCTGGTCATCAAGGGCAATCATTTCCCCAATGCTCTTGGTTACAACTTTTGAGGCTGCCTGCCTCCTACCCCGGGATAGCGTTACCACACTCCACCCCATTTCCTCCATGGTGCATTGTCGCTTCTGCCACATGTCAGTGGGTTGCTGGCCTGCCACCTGACTGCTAGAAGGATATGAGGGCATGGGCTGACTCTGCTGCTTTCCTTCCACTGCACCCTGGTTGGAAGGGGTCCCCCGACAGAAACTGCCACCATCCCCAGATGGCAGTAATCTTGTTGGGTGTTGCCTCTTAATATGATGCTCCATGCCAAAATTTGATAGATGTCCCATTTGCTTGCCTCTGCTAATATCCCTGGCACAATAATTACACCGAGCATAACGCGGGTCTTCTGTCACTTTAAAATGTGCCCAGATCGCAGATTTCTTTTGTGATCCTCCTCTCTTTCCCACCCTGGGGGTGGATGGTGGCACTGGAGTTGAGGTACTACTAGTGGGTGTGGGTGGTGCACCCACTGCACCCGGCGAAGCAATGCCAGCGGGGGCAACAGTCACCCTCTGTCTCCCTTCTGACAGCTCTTCCTCCTCCTCGATATCAGTGGAATGTCTCCCCTGCCGCAGAATTCTGGAGGTGGAGGCTAAAACAGGACTAACTGACAATTCTAGCGAAGATTCCTCAGGTATTACATCTTCCGTTTCTGATGAGAATCCCATCCAAGAAGATTCTTCTTCTGAATCAGAAGCTAACAGTGCCAGCGCTACCTTGTCACCGAGAAGTTTTACTGAAGACTTCTGTCCCCTGGCTGCTCTTGGGTGTGTAAATTTTGTCTGGCTAGACTCTGCCTCATCTTCACTCTCCTCCAAAACTACAGGGCCAGAAACACGTGGTGGCGATTGCAAAGTTTCATGGTCTGATTTCTTTTTTTTTGCCATGGAACTGCCATCCCCTACAAAGACGTTTGATTGCGAAAGTTGCCTTTTTAACTGTACTGGTGGTGTTGCACTGGTGTCTTTTGCGGTGCCTCCGCTGCCGGTCCCACTAAGTCGCTTGCATCTCTCTTTCCCTGACATTATGGATTTAATGTCACTGAGTACTAGAGATGTGCTTCGTTTTTTTCTACCGGGTCGTTTTTCGGTTCGAATACTTCGTGGTATAATTCGGGTCTTCTCGTTTCGTTTTCGGGTCGTTTGCCCGAAAACGAAACAAGAAACCCGAAACCGGACCGAAAAACGAATCGGTAACGAAGCGAAAAAAAAAAAAACCACCCCAAGCATTTAAAAACAATTTTAAGCATTTTCGTACATATATAACAACCCCCCCCATCCCGATCCCTCCCCAAGACTTACCAAGATCCCTGGTGGTCCAGCGGAGTCCCGGCTTCCATTTGCCATGCCCTCCGTGCCCTAGTTCGTGCCAGTGCAAGCCGCGCGCCAAAATGGTGCCGAATAGCCCGAACGACCATGTCACAGGGGCTTTCGGCGCTATTGGTCAGCCCCTGTCACATGGCCATCGGCGCCATCTTGTGCTCCTATCATGTGACAGGAGCTGACCAATGGCGCCGAAAGCCTCTGTGACATAGTATGGGCAAAGGCTATCGGCGCCATTTTGGGTCCGAAAGCGATTTCGTTTTCGGCTGCCAGTAACCAAAATGGCACCGATAGCCTTTGCCCATACTATGTCACAGAGGCTTTCGGCGCCATTGGTCAGCTCCTGTCACATGATAGGAGCACAAGATGGCGCCGATGGCCATGTGACAGGGGCTGACCAATAGCACCGAAAGCCCCTGTGACATGGTCGTTCGGGCTATTCGGCACCATTTTGGCGCGCGGCTTGCACTGGCACGAACTAGGGCACGGAGGGCATGGCAAATGGAAGCCGGGACTCCGCTGGACCACCAGGGATCTTCGTAAGTCTTGGGGAGGGATCGGGGGGTGGTGTATTATAATTAATTTAAATTTGGGGTGGTTTTTAATAAAAAAAAATAATTTTTGCCCCTCTCCCCAGGCAAACCCGAAAACGAATTTGCGCCCGAATTGCGGGGAAAATTTTGTTTCCGGTTTCGGGGGCTCCGAAATAACGGCGTTTATGTCGTGTTTCGGATACTCCGAAACAGAAACGAATTAGGAAATTTCGTTAAATTTCCTAAATAGGGCGAAAAATGAACCACATCTCTACTGAGTACTAGTGGTAACACTGCCCACTGTCCCACAATAATAATGTTCAGTCTGTTTAAAATACCAAAATGAACAGACCCACTCAAGAAGAATGTTCAGTCTGTTTAAAATAACAAAATTGAACAGACCCACTCAAGAAGAATGCTCAGTCTGTTTAAAATAACAAAATGAACGGACCCACTCAAGGACAATGCTCAGTCTGTTTAAAATAACAAAATTGAACAGACCCACTCAAGGACAATGCTCAGTCTGTTTAAAATAACAAAATGAACGGACCCACTCAAGGACAATGCTCAGTCTGTTTAAAATAACAAAATTGAACAGACCCACTCAAAGACAATGCTCAGTCTGTTTAAAATAACAAAATGAACGGACCAACTCTGAAGGACAATGCTCAGTCTGTTTAAAATAACAAAATTGAACAGACCCACTCAAGGACAATGCTCAGTCTGTTTAAAATAACAAAATGAACAGACCCACTCAAGAAGAATGCTCAGACTGTTTAAAATAACAAAATTGAACAGACCCACTCAAGGACAATGCTCAGTCTGTTTAAAATAACAAAATGAACGGACCCACTCAAGGACAATGCTCAGTCTGTTTAAAATAACAAAATTGAACAGACCCACTCAAGGACAATGCTCAGTCTATTTAAAATAACAAAATTAACAGACCCACTCAAGAAGAATGCTCAGTCTGTTTAAAATAACAAAATTGAACAGACCCACTCAAGGACAATGCTCAGTCTGTTTAAAATAACAAAATTGAACAGACCCACTCAAGGACAATGCTCAGTCTGTTTAAAATAACAAAATGAATGGACCCACTCAAGGACAATGCTCAGTCTGTTTAAAATAACAAAATTGAACAGACCCACTCAAGAAGAATGCTCAGTCTGTTTAAAATAACAAAATGAACGGACACACTCAAGGACAATGCTCAGTCTGTTTAAAATAACAAAATTGAACAGACCTACTCAAGGACAATGCTCAGTCTGTTTAAAATAACAAAATTAACAGACCCACTCAAGAAGAATGCTCAGTCTGTTTAAAATAACAAAATTGAACAGACACACTCAAGGTCAATGCTCAGTCTGTTTAAAATAACAAATTGCACAGACTCACTGAAGGCCAATGTTCAGTCTGTTTACAATGCCCACTGCCTCACTGCCTGCCTGGCAATGCACTGAATGTGTGTGTGTGTGTGCAGTGCACACAGAACTAGCTTGCTTTTAAGTAGATATGAGGCAGAGTACTCCCAGCCCTGGCACTGCACACCCAGCACAGAACCACTCAAGGACAATGTTGTTAAGTCTGTTTGTCTATCTTGCTTTTAAGTAGATATGAGGCAGAGTACTCCCAGCCCTGGCACTGCACACCCAGCACAGAACCACTCAAGGACAATGTTGTTAAGTCTGTTTGTCTATCTTGCTTTTCAGTAGATATGAGGCAGAGTACTCCCAGCCCTGGCACTGCACACCCAGCACAGAACCACTCAAGGACAATGTTGTTAAGTCTGTTTGTCTATCTTGCTTTTAAGTAGATATGAGGCAGAGTACTCCCAGCCCTGGCACTGCACACCCAGCATAGAACCACTCAAGGACAATGTTGTTAAGTCTGTTTGTCTATCTTGCTTTTAAGTAGATATGAGGCAGAGTACTCCCAGCCCTAGCACTTCACAGCATAAAAGGAACAGACTCACTCAATATTGTCAATAACAATGTTCAGTTGTTTTTTTTGTTAGCCTAACACAGAATCTGTTCTGTGTTGTCTATCAAATCTGGTTCTGCTTTCTTGCCTGCCTCAGCCTGTCTCAGCCTGCCACCCAGCCCACCTCCCCACTGAATCGCTGAAAATGTCTGTGAGCCCTCGTGCTGCTGCTGCTTTTATAGTGCTGGCTTGTCAGGAAATCCTCAGAGAAGCACTGAATGACAGCACGATTCGCTGCATTCAGTGCTTCTCTGAAAACGTGAACGCAGATTCGCTGCGTTCCGGTATCCATGCCGACCTGTCCGACCCTTTCCTGTGAGTCACTGCGACTCACAGGAAAGGGTCAGACAGGTTGGCATGGTTACCGCAGGGGCGACGCCATTTTGAGGTAATCCGGGGCTCCGAGCTCGTAGCTAATGGCGGCGAGAAAGCGCGCGCATCACGGTTCGACGTATTCAACATAGCTATGTTGAATAAGTTGGAAATCCGCTCGTATTTGCCTCATCACTTTTTTAAGTTAAAAAAAAAATATAAGTAGCGTTTTACATATGTGGTCAAAACGAATGCACACCCCTAGTCCTTTCGTGGATTACAAACTGGTTAAAAGACAGGAAACAGAGAGTAGGATTAAATGGTCAATTTTCTCAGTGGAAAAGGGTAAACAGTGGAGAGCCTCAGGGATCTGTACTTCGACCTGTGCTTTTCAATATATATATAAATGATCTGGAAAGGAATACGACGAGTGAGGTTATCAAATTTGTGGTTGATACAAAACTATTCAGAGTAGTTAAATCACAAGCGATTGTGATACACTACAGGAGGACCTTTCAAGACTGGAAGATTGGGCATCCAAATGGCAGATGAAATTTAATGTGGACAAGTGCAAGGTGTTGCATATAGGGAAAAATAACCCTTGCTGTAGTTACACGATGTTAGGTTCCATATTAGGAGCTACCACCCAGGAAAAAGATCTAGGCATCATAGTGGATAATACTTTAAAATTGTCGGCTCAGTGTGCTGCAGCAGACAAAAAAGCATATAGAATGTTAGGAATTATTAGGAAGGGAATGGTTAATAGAACGGAAAATGCCATAATGCCTCTGTATCGCTCCATGGAGAGACCGCACCTTGAATACTGTGTACAATTCTGGTCGCCGCATCTCAAAAAAGATATAGTTACGATGGAGAAGAAACAGAGAAGGGCAACCAAAATGATAAGGGGGATGGAGCGGCTCCCCTATGAGGAACAGCTGAAGAGGTTAGGGCTGTTCAGCTTGGAGAAGAGATGGCTGAGGGGGGATATGGTAGAAGTCTTTAAGATCATGAGAGGTCTTGAACGAGTAGATGTGACTCGGTTATTTACACTTTCGAATAATAGAAGGACTAGGGGGCATTTCATGAAGTTAGCAAGTAACACATTTAAGACTAATCGGAGAAAATTCTTTTTCACTCAACGCACAATAAAGCTCTGGAATTTGTTGCCAGAGGAGGTGGTTAGTGCCGTTAGTGTAGCTGGGTTCAAAGAAGGTTTGGATAAGTTCTTGGAGGAGAAGTCCATTAATGGCTATTAATCAATTATACTTAGGGAATAGCCACTGCTATTAGTTGCATCAGTGGCATGGGTTCTTCTTAGTGTTTGGGTAATTTCCAGGTTCTTGGTGCCTGGTTTTGGCCTCTGTTGGAAACAGGATGCTGGGCTTGATGGACCCTTGGTCTGACCCAGCCTGGCAATTTCTTATGTTCTTATGACTTACATAACAAGTTAGCTAGTCTTTCCTGTATGGGGGATAACTTGTTCGGTGACCGTTTCCACGAAACAGTCAGCAAGTTGAAGGAACAAACTCTAGCAGTTCAATCTTTAATGACGCCAACATCATCCAAGCGGTACTATCAGCCGGCTCGTAGACAACCCTTCTCTAGACGCCAGTATAGAAATTACCAACCCTTTAGAATGCAGTCTTATCCTACATACCAAAGACAGCAGACTCATCCGACTCCTCAACACCAGCAGAGGAGGGGAAAACCACGGTCACAAAGACAGCAACCTCAGCAACAAACAGCGGCCCCAGTAAAGACCTCACAGTCTTTTTAATGACCAGGCCACCACCACCCTCGTCAGCAGCACCCCCTGACAGAATTACAGCTCGCTTCTCTGCCTGGGAATCAATAACATTGGATCAGTGGGTGTTAGAGATAGTGAAGAATAGATATCAACTTCAGTTTGTAACTAATCCCCGCATTCCACATCTAACACACCGAGGCTCGAAAACGCCACAGCCTCAACTCACCCAGGATATCACCCAGCTCTACCAGCAGAGGGCGATCCGGTATGTTCCCTGAGCAGACTGGAACAAAGGGTTTTACTCCCCTTATTTTCTAATTCCAAAGAAATCGGGGGGGGGGGGGGGGGGGGGGCAACCAACCTATCCTAGACCTCAGGGAATTGAACAGATGGATAGTTCGGGAAAAATTCAAAATGGTTTTGCTGAAGTCCATCCTTCCACTATTACAACCCGGGGATTGAATGTGTTCCATAGACCTGAAGGATGCATATACACATATTCCAATCCACAGATCCTCTTGGCAATACCTCTGTTTTCAACATCACAATCAACATTATCAATAGAAAGTCCTTCCCTTTGGTCTATCGGCAGTGCCGAGGGTTTTCACCAAATGTATGGTAGTGGTGGTGGCCCACCTCCGACAGCAAGGTCTGACAGTATTTCCATACCTGGACGATTGGTTGATATAGCATCAGACCCGATTCTTTTAAAAAATCATCTCACAATAGCAATCAGCTGCCTCCAGAGCTTGGGATTGCTCATCAACTACCCAAAATCCACGTTACAACCTACCCAAGTTCTACATTTCATAGGAGCTCGCCTAGGCACCATTCACACACGAGCATTCCTTCCAGAGGACAGGAAGATAACAATACGATACCTCCTTCGGTCACTAAAAGATACGCAGCACCCAACGACTCTGAACATACTGATGGCCTTGGGACACATGGCGGCAGCAAATTTCACGGTGCCGAACATGAAACTACACATGAGACTACTCCAATGGGGTCTCAAGAGACAGTGGAAACAGCATGTACAACCATTACAAAACCGTGTAACATTGACGTCTCAAATGAAGAAGGATATCGAATGGTGGCTCCTAGAACATTCGTTAACCAAAGGGGCCCTATTCAGTCCACCGCCACACAATGCAGTCCTCATGACGGATGCATCTCGGAAAGGGTGGGGAGCTCACCTAGACCTCTTAGAGACGCAAGGTCTATGGACACCGGCGGAACAACATCTACAGATAAATCTGCTGGAACTAAGAGCGATACGCAATGCCCTGCGAACATTTCAGCAACAACTGCAGGGTCAGCGCGTCATGATTTATACCGACAACCAAGTGGCAATGTTTTATATACACAAGAAAGGTGGGTCAGGTTCATGGTCCCTCTGCAGGGAAGTTCTACAGATCTTTCACCATGCACACAGACATTCAATCCAGCTTCAAGCGACCTACCTGCCGAGACTAGCAAACAACAGAGCGGTCAGGTTAAGTCGCATTTTCCATCCGCATGAATGGTCACTCAACCCAGAAGTGACTCAGCAACTCTTCCATCCCTGAGGTACCCCAGCGATAGACCTCTTTGCAACGGAAGTGAACAAGCAACTTCCACAATTTTGCTCGATTCGCCTGAGCTCATCACGACTCGCCCAAGACACCTTCCTTATACCATGGACAGCATATCTTCTATATGCCTTCCCACCAATTCCACTGATCACCAGGACACTTCAAAAATGCTTTCTGGACAACAGCCAGATGATGCTCATTGCCCCAGCCTGGCCCAGACAACCATGGTAAAGTTATCTCTTACGTCTGTCGATCGACGACCCAGTCCGTCTTCCAGACCGACCAGATCTTCTCCTTCAGGATGGAGGGATACTCATTCATCCACTCCATTCCTCCCTCCATCTGACTGCATGGAGATTGAACGGACACTACTGACGGCACAGGGAGTTTCAGCAGTGGCGCAATCGATTCTTCTAGAATCACGAAAACCATCTACTAGACGCAGTTATACATTCAAATGGAAACGTATTCTGACTGGTGTACAAAAAAGGGTATTCCACCCATCGACTGCTCCCCAACCCATTTATTGAATTACCTACATACACTCTATCAGGCTGGGTTGGCAACGTCATCCATAAGAGTTCACCTCAGTGCGATTGCAGCATATCACCGCCCATTTGATAATCACTCTATTGCTGAACACCCTTTGTTATCCAGGTTTATCAAAGGATTGCTACATCTTCGTCCACCGATAGCTAAACCACCGGTTCCTTGGAACCTCAATGTCCTTCTAGAGCAATTGATGCTACCACCATTTGAACCTATGGAGTCCACGCATCTTAAATATCTCACTTGGAAAGTGGTGCTCTTAGTAGCAATAACATAGGCACGTAGAGTGAGTGAACTCCAGGCACTCGTACATTATGAACCATACCTACAATTCCATCACAATAAGGTCATCCTACAGCCTCACCCAGCCTTCCTTCCAAAGGTGATTTCGGCCTTCCATCTCAATCAGTCCATAGAGTTACCCACTTTTTTCCCAAGACCTCATTCAAACGACAGAGAACGTTTGTTGCACAAATTGGACCTTAAAAGAGCACTGGCTTACTATAAAAGAAGAACTCACTCCACGAACCGGGTATCTCAACTATTCATTTCATTCAACCCGAACGCCCCGGGATTGCCAGTGGCTAAGAGAACAATTTCAAGCTGGATTGTACAGTGTATCCAGTTTGTCACAACAAGATGAATTTATCACTTCCCTTGCTTCCACGAGCTCATCAAGTTCGTGCCATGGCCACTTCCATGGCACATCTCAGGAATGTACACCCAGTGGACATCTGCAAGGCGGCCACATGGTCCTCCCTACATACTTTCACTTCTCATTATTGCATAGACAAGCAGTCAGCAGCAGATGCGAAACTGGGTCAGGCGATTCTTCATACATTGCCGACTACCACACTCACCCATCACACAAAAGGTAATTGATAAGAGTGATACCGAGCTTAGGACTCCCATGACAGCATGGCTAATTCAGCCTTGCTATCGACGAGAAAAAGCAAGTTTGCTTACCGTAAATGGTGTTTCCATAGATAGCAGGATGAATTAGCCATGCGGACCCTCCTACCTCCCTGGTAGTCGTCTTTCCAACACCTACGCTCAAGATTAAATACAGACTGAGGAGAATCTGTTACTTTCCTGCGCAGGGAACACACACGCAGCCGCAGAGTCTGAAAAAAATCTACACTCTGCTACTTAAGCTCCGACTCCTGGGCCCTGATTGGCAGTTCCCATGACAGCATGGCTAACTCATCCTGCTATCTACGGAAACACCTTTTACAGTAAGCAAACTTGCTTTTCTTTTATTAGATCTTAAGATTCATTCTCTTGCTGATGTCATTGGTACAAATAGTGCACAGCACTGCTCACTATATATGTTTTGTTTTTCTTTTTATGTTCATTTTTATTTGGGTTCATTTATTTCAACATAAGAGAATTTTTTTTAGATATTGTTTATTAATCAATTCCCTTTTTATCTTTTATTTTTTATTTGTGCTGAGTCTCTAATTTGCGTAACTACTCTCACCTGTTCACTTGTAACTAAGGAAGCTTTTGACATCATTCCCTAGTTACCGCTTTACTTTTCAAAGTTGTTTTGGTTTATACTACATCAAACAGTAGGGATGTGAATCTTTTTTGACGATTTAAAACAATTGTCAGATATATTTTAAATCGTCAAAAATCGTTAGAGCCGCGATACAATAACAATTCCCCCGATTTATCGTCAAAAAATCATAAATCGGGGGAGGGCGGGAAAACCGGCACACCAAAACAACCCTAAAACCCACCCCGACCCTTTAAAACAAATCCCCCATCCTCCCGAACCCCCCCAAAATGTTTTAAATTACCTGGGGTCCAGTGGGGGGGTCCCGGCGCGATCTCCCGTGATCTCCCGCTCTCGGGCCACGGCTGCGTTAATAGAAATGGTGCCGGTGGCCCTTTGCCCTTACCATATGACAGGGCAAAGATAGCGCCGGCGCCATTTTGGTTCCTGTCACCCGACGTCACGAGTGCAGGAGATCGCTCCCGGACCCCCGCTGGACCCCCAGGGACTTTTGGCCAGCTTGGGGGGGCCTCCTGACCCCCACAAGACTTGCCAAAAGTCCAGCGGGGTCTGGGAGCGACCTCCTGCACTCGCGCCATATTGCCAATATTCAAAATGGAGCCGGCGCTACTTTTGCCCTCACTATGTTAAAAAAAAAAACATGACGATCAGATTTCCCTCCCCCCCAGCCAAAATCGATCGTTAAGACAATCAATCACACGATTCACATCCCTATCAAACAGGGGTGTTCGGAACCTACAAAATAGACTATTAATTTATTAATTTAACTTTCCTAAGCTTTTATATCTTTTCCAGTTATCATAAAACTATTTCTCATATTTTCTTTTGCCTTTTCTAATATTTTTATTTATTCTAATTCTTTCACCATTCACACAATTATGATATATGTATGTATTTCATCCAGACTGCATTTAAACTGACTTTACCAGTCTGTATCAGAATGTTAGTTCACAGACACTGGCCACAATTCATCATCCCTCTTCCTTTTCAGCACTCACCCAGTAGTTCTCCTCTCTCAGTATTTGCCTCTCTGTCATGAAAGGTCTCAAATCAGCTGACTGCTGCTAAACAGCTGATGTTTTCTCTGCTTCCTTCACTCCGGTGCCGTTTCAGCAGTAGCAGTTTCCCCTAGGAACAGCCACAGTACTGCCAGACATTGCTCACAGCTGTTCTCCTGATTTCTGCTCTGTTTACTTCCTTTTCAGGGCTCAACTTTATTCCCTGCCTCTCTGATTGTATCAAATCTAACTCAGCGCTGATCATCACGTCCTGAGACAAGCAACAGACAGAAACGTATTTTCCTGGCAAAGTGAATACACCGGCTCTCCCCGCAGGTCCTGTTTTCAGGTAAGCTTCTTTCTAATTCATTTATTTATACTTTTTACATATTACAAGGGCCTGACCCAAAACACTGTCCCTGTCTGTCCAGCCTTACATCACTACAAGGGCCTGACCCCAAACGCTGTGTCTGTCTGTCCAGATTGTTAGAAGCGGTACTGCACCGCCTTAGAAATTATATAGTGAACACAAAGAGTTGGTGAAACAATTTCTGTTCTTTATTTTACGAACTTGCAAGTACAGGTGTCATAAGCAGGCACGCCCATAAAGCAAAAACAACTTACTATTGTACATTCGCTTATCCTTTTACTCCTCCCCATCTCAGGATACTCAGCCTATCCAATGCCTTCATTTCAGTGTTACCTCTTTCTCAGGCATTTTCTCATGCATCTAAAACGTTCTTTTTGCTTAACCAACGTATTCTAATGCCAGGTTTCAACTTTCAAAGTTTATCTATTGTTTCTGTGTCTTTTTCATGTCTGCCTATGTGCTGTTCTTAAATGGCTGTTTTTCTTTGTTATTTTCAATGCTATGAGAAAGTCTTATTTCTCTGGTTAGTTTAGTTTAGCTATGAGAATCTTTTTGTTAAAAATCAGTTAGAAGGAGGAATGTGGGGGGAGATTCATCCTTCCACATTCCTTTCCTTGTGCCGGCCTTGGCACAAAGTATTATGCTGTGTTGTGTTTCTCGGCAAGAAGGGGGAAGGGGTGGGGGAAGAGAAGGGGGGCTGGTTAGGCTTTAGCAACTCGGCCTGCTACAGCTAGAAATGTCTAAACATCTCTAATATAATAAAGGAATATAATTCTACTTTTATATTATATTTACCATCTGAAATAGCAACACTAGTGAGCCCTAGCTCACAATTTCTCCCTCTCTCTTTATCAACTTGTTGCTATTTCATTCACAATTTTTTTCAAAAGTTGCTTCTAAGGTCTCAAGCATTTGCTGAGCCTTCTGTATTTCCAATTCCTCAGTGTTATCTAGTAATCGCATTGCCTCAACATATGGAGGAGGTCCTAGGGGCATTTTCTTAATAATTGTGGTTTCTATTAATCTTTGCATCAATCCTCGCACACATGGGATAATGCAACATCCTAATGCTACTAAAACTCCTAACTACTATGAAAGAGGTGAATACTGGCACAATTAAATTTTTCCATTTTCCAAAGCATGCTTCTAACCAATGCATGAATGATGTATCAACCCCAGAGTTTTTCTGCCAGTTCATCTGCTAGGGTAGTGAGACCCTGTAAAGCTCGTGTAATTGTGCCATCTGGGGCAGTGTTATTGGGTATATAAGTGCAGCATTCTCCTCTTAGCATTACACATTCTCCACCTTTTTCTTTTTTTTTTTTTCAGCTAACATCATATCTAAGGCCATCCTGTCTTCCCAGGCCATCCTACTAGTGGCATCTAATTGTTCTGCAATTTCTTTTATTGCCTCCCATGTGTAATTAATAAATCCCTGTTGATAGTAATTAATCCAATCTACATTTTTTTGATTTTGGCCCACTAGAAGAGGGCAGATTGAAACCCTGCTGCTATTTGATTCCGGGCTTTGAATTCATCGGGGATTCCTCTTGGCACTCCTATTGAGTCTAAATATACCCTTTCATCAAAGGATGTCCCTAAACTACCCCTTTTTATTCTTTTGTACTCTTTATTTTCTTTTTTTTCTTTTTTCTTTTTTTAAATGCCAGGGTAAATGGAATTGCCAATTGTACTACTGCACAAGTGCCTGTCCAATTAGTGGGCAGTGTAGGTCATATCACTCTTCCTCTGTAGCACCACCATAAGTCTGCTCTAGTTACTCACAAATTCGAGTAGTTTCTGACCTCCATTAATCCTGTCACATTCCAGGTTGCAGTACAGGTGTCCAATTCTCCCACTTGTTGATTGAATCCTAACCCCCGCCGTGAGAGGCAGGCAGTGTGGTTCCAAGTACTTGAGGAGAATACTGGAGGTACCTGCTGCTCTTTATGTGACTTCAGGACTGGGAATTGAAGAGCCAGAGACTTACAGATGGCGTTGTTCCAAGCCATTTCGTCTTGATATAATGCCAGGATGCATTTCAGTCCTTCTGGGTTGTTGTTCCAACCAAAAGGAAATGGCACTATCATAGCTGTAGGTTTCCCAGAAGCTCTTGTTCAGGGATTTCACAGTGTATTTTATCCATTCTACCCAGGCATTTACCTCCCCATATCCTGTTTCTACTTCAGTGATCTGGCTTAGGTCCTTTATAGTTATTACTTTCACTACCTTGGGATCACTTAATGGGTGTCTAAATAGTTGAATCCCAGGCATTATTGTGGGTCTAGTATTAAAGTTTGGGGTTTCTTCAATCAATGTCTGAAAGCAGCAGGCTAATGGGTCCTTCCCATTTACTGCTATACCCATCCCTCTGCCTCTGTCATCTAACCCACTTGCTCCCAGGTGGGGCAATATGTATTATAGCACATATATTTGTCATTCTCTGCATATGACCGCTGATTCTGAACATTTCCACAGTCTATTAATTGGCACACATCAAACACAGCTGTTTGGGGCTGGTCTTTTGCTTTCATACTTATTGTAAACTTTATAGGGCCCCCATACTCATCTGTCCAATACTGAGAATCTCCTTGGCCAAGGACCCTGGCATAACCATTCCTAACCCCAGATTTTATCCCTGGCCATCCGGCTACTATCATCATCCCTGTTAAAATATTTTTAAGGGGAAACCCTATTCTTTCCATTTTCCATGTCGACCTTGTTCTTTCTTGTGTTAAGGCATACATAACTGTCCCCTCTATATACCTCCCCTTGTTCTCTTTCTTTTCCCCCACACAAACTTTCTCTATAAACTCCAGCAAAAGAAAATTAAATCAATTACAAAAATTGGTGTTAATATCTCAATTTCTAATTCCTTTGCTATATAAGGACTGGAGGTTTAAGCAGATTTCTTAAGGAAAATACCGACTTATGGCCCCTATCAGGAGCCAAAGGTTCACCTATGAAAATTAATTTGAAATATTTGAGGGCTCTATTTCCTCTCTTCCTTAAGAAATACCATGGATGCCTTCTACCTCCCAAGCCCTTATAGGTAGTGTACCAGACTGTTACCAATTCCCCAGTGTTAGGTCTAATTAGTGACACATCCCCTTGTTCAATTTTTATTCCCCTTAATCCATAAAAATCCCCCTCCCACACTACGAATGTTCCTGGTCCTGTAGTCCATGTATCTAGCAATGGTTCACACAATATGTTAAATCTGGTCACAGGATCCCAAAAAGGATTATCATCAGGACCGGGATCTCAGCCCAAAGAGAGTGTTCAAAATACAACTGTTCATGCAAAATTTCTAGTCTTTTCTAGTAATTTTTAACTTAAGTGGATGGTCTGTGCTTGTCACCACTGTGCACTGGGAAGGATCTGCAGGCAGCTCCACGGGTCCCTTGACTCGAGAATGGCGAGTCCACCCTTTCTCAGCTGTCCGCACTGCCGTTTCTATAGTCAGAAGGATTTGGCACGGTCCTTCCCACTTTGGCTGTAACTTGGACGCCCTTCCACACCTTTATCAGTACGCAGTCTCCAGGCCGGAACCGGTGCACCGCAGAGTCCAGTGGAGGAGTCTGGGCCAATAGCCCCTTTTCCCTTAAATGAGATAAAAAGAAGAAAGTGCCAGTACACAATTCTTCTAAAAATAGGTCCTTTTCTTCGAACACTGGTATTTTTCCAGCCCCTCCCAGATAGGGCAATTCAAACATCATCTCATAGGGAGATACTCCCCTATTTTTCCTGGGGTGGGTCCTTACCCGTAGCAATGCCAAGGGTAAGTACTTAGTCCAGGACATTCTGGTTTTTAACAATTTTAGAAATTTTCTGTTTCAGAGTCTAATTCATCCTTTCCACTTTTCCAGAAAATTGTGGCGTATGAAAGTACCAATTGAGCCTCAATCCCTCCATTACCCCCTGTAGGAATTTGGAGGTGAACTGACTCCCCTGATCTGAGTCAGTGTGTTCAACCAGCCCATATCATGGGATGCTTTGTTCCAAGAGCACTTTAATAACCCCCTGTGCTGTAGCTGAGGCCTTAGAAAAAGCCTCAGCCTATCCATGAAATGATCTACAACTACTAGTAAGAATTTGAGTCGCTGGGACAGGGGCAGCTCAGTAAAATCTATTTGTATACTTTGAAAAAGGCCTTAGGTCTGGATCCCTTCCCCTTGGGACTGTTTTTCTCAAAATTCTCCCAGTGATTTTCTTACATCTGGGACACCTTTCACATATCTGTTTAGCCACTGTGCAAATACCTATACTGCATCGCAGAGATCTTGAACTCCCCCATGGCTCCCCCCTGGTGGGGGATTGCCATGATTTCCTGTACTAGTGGCTTGTTTAGCATCTGGTGCCCGTCGGGGAGAAGCCAGACCCCTTCTTCGTTCTGAACTGCCTTTGTCTCAGCGAGCTCAGCTTTTTCTTGTAAGTTAAACTCTGGCATAGCCTTGATTGGGGATAAAGTTGGTACCAATGTATACAGACTTATGCCTTCCTTTCTCAGCGCTGCCTCCTCAGCAGCCCCATCTGCCATCCGATTTCCCCTTGCCTCTGGGGTGGTGGCTTTTTGATGCCCAGGTACCTGTACGACTGCAACCTCCCTTAGTAGCATCAAATTTCCCAATAGCTGGGTAACCAGTTCCTCGTGTACTAGTTCCTTGCCCCTACTATTTATTAAGCCTCTTTCCTTCCAAATTTTTCCAAATGTATGTACTACTCCAAAGGCATATTGGGAGTCTGTATTAGGGATGTGAATCGTGTCCTCGATCGTCTTAACGATCGATTTCGGCTGGGAGGGGGAGGGAATCGTATTGTTGCCGTTTGGGGGGGTAAAATATCGTGAAAAATCGTGAAAAATCTAAAAATCTAAAAATCGCAAAACCGGCACATTAAAACCCCCTAAAACCCACCCCCGACCCTTTAAATTAAATCCCCCACCCTCCCGAACACCCCCCCCAAATGAGGTAAATAACCTGCGGGTCCAGCGGCGGTCCGGAACGGCAGCGGTCCGGAACGGGCTCCTGCTCCTGAATCTTGTTGTCTTCAGCCGGCGCCATTTTCCAAAATGGCGCCGAAAAATGGCGGCGGCCATAGACGAACACGATTGGACGGCAGGAGGTCCTTCCGGACCCCCGCTGGACTTTTGGCAAGTCTCGTGGGGGTCAGGAGGCCCCCCACAAGCTGGCCAAAAGTTCCTGGAGGTCCAGCGGGGGTCAGGGAGCGATTTCCCGCCGTGAATCGTTTTCGTACGGAAAAATGGCGCCGGCAGGAGATCGACTGCAGGAGGTCGTTCAGCGAGGCGCCGGGAACCCTCGCTGAACGACCTCCTGCAGTCGATCTCCTGCCGGCGCCATTTTCCGTACGAAAACGATTTGCGGCGGGAAATCGCTCCCTGACCCCCGCTGGACCTCCAGGAACTTTTGGCCAGCTTGTGGGGGGCCTCCTGACCCCCACGAGACTTGCCAAAAGTCCAGCGGGGGTCCGGAAGGACCTCCTGCCGTCCAATTGTGTTCGTCTATGGCCGCCGCCATTTTTCGGCGCCATTTTGGAAAATGGCGCCGGCTGAAGACAACAAGATTCAGGAGCAGGAGCCCGTTCCGGACCGCTGCCGTTCCGGACCGCCGCTGGACCCGCAGGTTATTTAACTCATTTGGGGGGGGGGTTCGGGAGGGTGGGGGATTTAATTTAAAGGGTCGGGGGTGGGTTTTAGGGGGTTTTAGTGTGCCGGCTCACGATTCTAACGATTTATAACGATAAATCGTTAGAATCTCTATTGTATTGTGTTCCATAACGGTTTAAGACGATATTAAAATTATCGGACGATAATTTTAATCGTCCTAAAACGATTCACATCCCTAGTCTGTATACACTGTTCCTTCTTTTCCTTTAATCAGCTGCAGTGCTCTATCCAGGGCATATAATTCACAGGTCTGTGCTAACGGCAGCCTCCCTGACTCTATCACCTCCAGAGTCGCCCCATCCACTACAGCATTCTCATTATGCCATTTCCCTTGAAATCACTTGGATAATCCATCCACAAATAACCTTTTCCCTTGGTGCAGGGGTTTATCAGCCAGGTCCATTCTCACTTTTGTCTGGTATTCAATGATATCCAGGCAGTTATGTGTAACATCTATCCCATCCCCCTCCCCCTTTGAGAGGAAAGCTGCCGAATTCATGCAAGGATCTGTAGCTAGAACTAAATCATTCTGCTCTAGTAATATAGCTTCATACTTCAATATTCTGGAGTCTGAGAGCCACCTATAAGCTTGCTGCATCAGAATGGACCTGACTGAGTGTGGGGTGCTTACCACTAATGCTCTCCCAAACGTCAATTTCTCTTTTGACCACCTTAAATTTGCTCCTTCCTCAGTCAGTTTAGCATAGGGAGATTTAGTTTTCTGTGCATATGAATCTATCCAGATTCTACAGTACCCTGTTAATCCCAGGAATTTTCTTAATTCCTTCTTAGTCTTTGGTATGGGTACTTTTATTATTCCTTTAATTCATTCGGGGTTTATTCTCCTTTTTCCTTTTCTAATCAAATGTCCTAAGTATTTTATTTCTTCTTCTAGATACTGTAATTATGATTTAGACACACTCAGCCCTTGCTTCCCTAGGAAAGTCCATAATTAATTTGTGGCTTTTCTCACATTCTCCTGTTTATTCCCTAAAATCAGTAATCATCCGCATATTGTATGAGGTGTATTCCAGAGGGCAACAAGAATTCCCCTAGAACCTGTTCCAGAACCTGTCCAAGCAGGTTCGGGAACTCCGTGAAACCCTGGGGAAGAACCTTCCATCGGAATCATTGTTTTCTCCCTGAATCCGGGTTTTCCCATTCAAAGCCAAATAAATCTTGACGTTCCTCAGCTAAGGGAAGTAATGCCTCTAGGAGGCACTTCTTACTGTAGAATTAACTGGAAAGCTGATCAACATATTTTATTTTACACTGCAATCAGTTTATTGGCAAAACACTTTCCTGATTAATAAGTAAATGTATGGCATGGATCTAGAGCTAGCAACAGCTCCTGTATCTACTAAAAAAACCATCTCCTCTTTTTCTGGTCCTACCTTTAAATTTACCAAGGGCTCTTGACAGGACTTTAACGCTAGTAGCCCCTGTCTCTCCTATTTCCATGAACTCAGCTGGGGAGAAAATGTTCTCCTCTTTGTATATCCGGGGCACTCCCTTTTAAAGTGCCCTGCTTGTCTGCACTCAAAACAACCTGAGGGTTCCATCCTCCTCTGAACCCAGGGCTTGTACTGAAGCCCCTGCCTCTCTGTCCTCGGCCTCCTTCCTCTAGCCCTTCCTCTGCCACGTTCTTTTTCCATCCCTTGTGCTCCCTTTTTAAATATCTTATTAACAGTATTTAACATAATTTTAACTTTTTGCTTCTGCTTCTTTTCTTCCCTTCTTACAAACACCTTTTGGACTTCCTTTAATAATTCTTCAATTGACTTTTCATTCCAACCCTCTATTTTCTACAATTTCCTCTGAATATCTGTCCAGGATTTGGTGACAAAATTAATTTCCAACAAACCCTGGCTTCCTGGGTCCTTAGGGGGACAGTCCGGAGTACTGTCTCATCCTTTCCCGTACTCGTTCCAAGAACGCTGAAGGAGTCGCCTTGTGCTCCTGCTGTACCTCGAAGGCTTTCCTTCTGATTCCTAGGCACTGCTTCCCTAACTCCCTTTAAATTGAGAATCCGTAAATCACTCATATGAGCTCTGTCTGCTGCCTCATTATCCCATCGGGGTCTCTGTTAGGATACTTTTTGTTCTGCTGGGTCTCTTCACCCCGGGTGGGTGTTCTCTTCCCCATATCCTCATCCCTGCTGCTCTGATCATAGCTCACTCTTCTCCCATAGATAAAATGCTGAGTGCTGACATCAGTCCTGCCCTAAAAACTAAAAACTGATCTAATTGATCCGCTAATCCACTGGGATCATCTAACAAGGATTTCATTTCCTATTTAAAGTTTCTCACTTCCCCACTAGTGAGAGTATTACTCATGTATCCTATATTACCACCACCTATGGGTACCTCCCTCAGGGGATACAGGGGTCTGAGTTCTCTGGTCGTTCTGATCTTTTTATCTTTTCTCCTAGCTCCAGATTCCAGAGCATCTGGGAACAGATACTGCTCTGTATCCTTTATTAACTGCTTTAATTTTTTTTTTTTTATTTAGCCCTGAGGTATCCTGCCCGTGCCTTTGTTCTTACCTTTGTCCTTCCCTTTCCTGTCCTTCTCTCTGTTCTCTAGCTGTCACTTCTACTGCATCCCAGTTTACTGTGGGATCATCTTCAGACTGCTCACAAACCCTCTTTAACTATTGGGTGTGCGTCTGATTCCTCGACACCTTCACTTTCATACGCTGGGGAGGGGAAAGGGCACTAGTGAGTGCATGCACCGGATCAAACTGTGGCAAGTGATCCAGGGGTTCCCATGTCTTTCCCTCTATTTCCCCAGGGAAGGTCATTTTTAGGAACTGGCTTAGGCTCTGATATTTTAATGGGCAACATTGTTTCCCTGCTGCCTGTCCAGTAGGCGGCATATTCTGCCTCCTCCTGAGAAAGCGGTGTTTTCCTATTTACATACATATTTAATGTCTGACATAACCGATTCTCATCTGCCCCATATGTTAGCCAAAACAGTGCCGGCTATTTTAGACTCTGTCTGGGCCATTTAAAACAACAATATTTTATCATTTTCTTTTTCTTTTTATTTCTTGTACAAGACCTGTCCTCCCAGGACCCTGACATCCTCCCCATAGAACTATCTGGAGGGGAATGTCTGAAGGGTCTTTCCAAGTCCATCCCAGTTTCTTCTCATCTCTGGCCAGTTTATTTCCCCTTGTGAACTCTCTGAAGTCCTCTAATCTGCACTCCCGTCGTAGCCATCTCTGGCTTTCCTCCCAGTGCCCAGTACACCTCAAATCACTTCACTCTTCAAGGTTCACAGTCCCAACCAACAAGGTAATACTTAATAGTAATTTTTCTTACCTTACTTCGTGCACGAAGTTGCCCGGTTGAAGCTAGCTGTGCCTACTTGTGTCCTTTAAAATTGTTTCACCAAGTTCACTGCCATGGGACCATTCGCCAGTCCAGACACAGACCCGGTGCTGACTCGAGGACTGTTGAAAACTGCAACAGGGCGCACCTTCCTTTCCTCAGCACCCGACCCTCGGTGCCTGAGATGGCTCAAATCCCGGACGAGCCCCCAAGCTGTTAGAAGCGGTACTGCACCGCCTTAGAAAATTATATAGTGAACACAAAGAGTTGGTGAAACAATTTCTGTTCTTTATTTTACGAACTTGCAAGTACGGGTGTCATAAGCAGGCACGCCCACAAAGCAAAAACAACTTACTATTGTACATTCGCTTATCCTTTTACTCCTCCCCATCTCAGGATACTCAGCCTATCCAATGCCTTCATTTCAGTGTTACCTCTTTCTCAGGCATTTTCTCATGCATCTAAAATGTTCTTTTTGCTTAACCAACGTATTCTAATGCCATGTTTCAACTTTCAAAGTTAATCTATTGTTTCTGTGTCTTTTTCATATCTGCCTACATGCTGTTCTTAAATGGCTATTTTTCTTTGTTATTTTCAATGCTATGAGAAAGTCTTATTTCTCTGGCTAGTTTAGTTTAGCTATGAGAATATTTTTGTTAAAAATCAGTTAGAAGGAGGAATGTGGGGGGAGATTCATCCTTCCACATTCCTTTCCTTGTGCCGGCCTTGGCACAAAGTATTATGCTGTGTTGTGTTTCTCAGCAAGAAGGGGGAAGGGGGGGGGGGGAAGAGAAGGGGGGCTGGTTAGGCTTTAGCAACTCAGCCTGCTACAGCTAGAAATTTCAAAACATCTCTAATATAATAAAGGAATATAATTTACTTTTATATTATATTTACCATCTGAAATAGCAACACTAGTGAGCCCTGGCTCACAAGATCTTAAGTCGCTACAAGGGCATAACGTCTACTGCTGTGCCTGCCATCCAGCCCATAAGTCACTAAAAGGGCCTGACCTCAACTACTGTGCCCAACTATCCAGCACTTACTTCACTAAAAAGGCCTGACCCCAAAAGCTGTGTCTGTCTGTCCAGCCCTTAAGTCGCTACAAGAGCATAACCTGTACTGCTGTGCCTGTCCGTCCAGCCCATAAGTCACTACAATGGCCTGACCTCAACCGCTGCATCTGTCCGTCCAGCCTTTATGTGACTACAAGGGCCGGACCCCAAATAGTGTGCCTGTCCGTCCAGCCCTTAAGTCACTATAAGGGCATGACCTCAACCGCTGTGCCTGTTTGTAAAGCTCTTAATTCACAACAAGGGCATGACCGCAACCACTATTCCTTCCGACCAGCCCTTAAGTCACTACAAGGGCCTGACCGAAAATACTGTGCTTGTGCATCCATCCTTTAAGTCACTACAAAGCCCTGACTCAAACGCTCTGCCTGTCTGTCCAGCTCTTAAATCACAACAAAGGCCTTACCTCAACCTCTGCCTGTCCATCCAGCCCTTAAGTCATTTCAAGGGCCTGACCTCAATCGCTGTGCCTATGTGCCCAGCCCTTTCATCATTACAAGGGCTGACCCCAAATGCTGTGCCTGTCAATTCAGCCCTTATGTCACAACAAGGACCTGACCTCAACCACCTTGCCCATCCATCCACCTCTTAAGTCACTACAAGAGCCTGATCTAAACCGCTGTTCCTATCTGTCCAGCCCTTACGTCACAACAAGGGCCTGACCCCTTATGCTGTGCCAGTCCATCCAGCCCTTACATCACTACAAGGGCCTGACCTCAACCGGCTGGGCCTGTCTGTCCACACTTAAGTCACTACAAGGGCCTGACCTCAATCACTGTGCCTCTCCATCCAGCCCTTAAGTCAATACAAGTGCCTGACCCCAAGCGCTGTGCCTGTCGTCCAGCTCTTAAGTCACAAGGGCTTGACACCAAATGCTGTGTCTGTCCATCTAGCCCTAAAGTCACTACAAGGGCGTGACCTCTACCGCTGTGCCTGGCCATCCAGCCCTTAAGTCACTACAAGAGCCTGACCCCAAATGCTGTGCCTGTAAGTCCAGACCCTATATCACTACAGGGGCCTGACAACAAAAGCTGTGCCTATCCGTCCAGCTCTTAAGTCATTACAAGTGCCTGACCCCAAATGCTGTGCCTGTCCTCCCTGCCCTTAAGTCACTACAATGGCCTCACCTCAACTGCTGTTCCTGTCTGTCCAGCTCTTATGTCACTACATGGGTCTGACCCCAAATGCTGTGCCTGTCTGTCCAGCCCTTAAGTCACTACAAGGGCCTGACCCCAAATGCTGTGCCTGTCTGTCCAGCCCTCAAGTCACTAAAAGGGACTGACCTCAACTTCTGTGCCTGTCCTTCCAGCCCTTAGGTCAGTACAAGGGCATGACCCCAAATACTGTGCCTGTCCTTCCAGCTCTTAAGTCACTACAATGGCCTGACCTCAACCGCTGTGCCTGTCTGTCCAGCTCTTAAGTCACAGCAAAGGCCTGATCTGAACTGCTGTGCCTGTCTATCCAGGTCTTATGTCATTAGATGGGCCTGATCTCAACTACTGTACTTGGCTGTCCAGCCCTTAAGTCACTACAATGGCATGACCCCAAACGCTGTGTTTCTGCGTCCAGCCCTTACGTCACTACAAGGGCCTGACCTTAACTGCTGTGCTTGTAATTCCAGCCCTTACGTCACTAAAAGTGCCTGACCTCAACCGTTGTGCCTGTGTGTCCAGCCCATACGTCACTTCAAGGTCCTGACAGCAAACACATTGCCTGTCCATCCCTCCTTTAAGTCACTAGAAGGGCCTGACCCCAAATGCTCTGCCTGTCCGTCCAGCTCTTAAGACACTACAAGGGCCTGACCTCAACTGCTGTGCCTGTCCAGCCCTTAAGTCACTACAAAGGCCTTACTCCAAACACTGTGCCTGTTGGTCCAGCCCTTACGTCACTAGAAGTTTATGACCCCAAACGCTGTGCCTGACCGTCCAGCACTTAAGTCACTACAAGGGCCTGACCTCAACCGCTGTACCAGTACATCCAGCCCCTAGGTCACTACAAAGGCCTGACCTCAACCGCTGGGCCTGTCCATCCAGCCGTTAAGCCACTACAAGGACCTGACCTCAACCACTGTGCCTTTCTGTCCAGACATTACGGCACTACCAGGGCCTGACCCAAGATGCTGTGACTGTCCGTCCAGCCTTTAAGTCACTACAATGGCCTTACCTCAACCGCTGTGCCAGCCATCCAGCCCTTAAGTCACTACAAGGGCATGACCTCAGCCTCTGCACCTGTCCGTCTAGCCTATAGGTCACTACAAGGGCCTGACCCCAACCCCTGTGCCTTTTTGTCTAGCTCTTAAGTCACAGCAAGGGCCTGATATGAACTGCTGTGCCTGTCCATCCAGGCCTTATGTCACTAGAAGGGCCTGATCTCAACTACTGTACTTGTGTGTCCAGCACTTAAGACACTACAAGGGCCTGACCTCCACCGCTGTCCATCCAGCCCTTTAGTCACTACAAGGGCCTGACCATAACTACTGTGCTTGTCTGCCCAGCTCTTACGTCACTATAATGGCTTGACCCCATACGCTGTGTCTCTGCATCCAACCCTTAAATCAGTAAAAGGGCCTGACCTTAACCGCTGTGCTTGTCCTTCCAGCCCTTACATCACTAAAAGGGCCTGACCTCAACCACTGTGCCTGTCTGTCCAGGCAATACATCACTTTAAGGGCCTGAAAGCAAACGCATTGCCTGTCCATCCATGGTTTAAGTCACTACATGGGCCTCACCCCAAGGACTGTGCCTGTCGTCCAGCTTTTACTTCACTACAAGGACCTGACACCAAATGCTGTGTCTGTCCTTCCAGCACTTAAGTCACTACAAGGGCGTGACCTCTACCGCTGTGCCTGGCCATCCAGCTCTTAAGTCACTACAAGAGCCTGACCTCAAGCTCTGTGCCTGCCCTTCCAAACCTTAAGTCACTAGAAAGGCCTGACCCCAAATGTTGTGCCTGTACATCTAGCCCCTATATCACTACAGGGGTCTGACCTAAAAAGCTGGGCCTTAACGTCCAGTTCTTACATCACTACAAGGGCCTGACCTCAACCACCGTGCCTGTCCATCCACCCCTTAAGTCACTACAAGGGCATGACACCAAACGCTGTGCCTGTCGTCCAGCTCTTAAGTTACTACAAGGGCCTGACCTCAATCACTGTGCCTGCCCTTCCAAACCTTAAGTCACTACAAAGGCCTGACCCCAAACGTTGTGCCTGTACATCTAGCCCCTATATCACTACAGGGGTCTGACCTAAAAAGCTGGGCCTTAACGTCCAGTTCTTACGTCACTACAAGGGCCTGACCTCAACCACCGTGCCTGTCCATCCACCCCTTAAGTCACTACAAGGGCATGACACCAAACGCTGTGCCTGTCGTCCAGCTCTTAAGTTACTACAAGGGCCTGACCTCAATCACTGTACCTGTCCATCCAGCCCTTAAGTCACTACAAGGGACTGACCCCAAACGCTGTGCCTGTCTGTCCAGCCCTCAAGTCACTACAGGGGCCTGACCCCAACCACTGTTCCTGTTGGTCCAGCTCTTAAGTTGCAGCAAGGGCCTGATCCCTCCACTGTGCCTGTCCATCCAGGCCTTATGTCGCTACAAGTGCCTGACCTAGACTGCTGTACTTATCTGTCCAGCCCTTAAGAAAGTACAAGGGCCTAACCTCAATAGCTGTGCCTATCCATCCATTCCTTAAGTCACTACAAGGGCCTGACCCCAAATGCTGTGCCTGTCTGTCTAGCCCTCAAGTCACTATAAGGGCTTGACATCAACTGTTGTGCCTGCCCGTCTAGCCCATAAGTCACTACAGGGGCCTGACCCCCAACCACTGTTCCTGACTGTCCAGACAGTACGGCACTACAAGGGCATGACCTAGGACACTGTGACTTTCCGTCCAGCCCTTAAGTGACTACAATGGCCTGACCTCAACCCCTGTGCCTGTCTATCCAGCCCATAAGTCACTACAAGGGCATGACCTCAACCGCTATGCCTGGCCGTCAAGGCCATAAGTCACTACAGGGGCCTGACCCCAAAGACTGTTCCTATTTGTTTAGCTCTTAAGTCACTGCAAGGGCCTCATCCCACCCACTGTGCCTGTCCATCCAGGACTTATTTCGCTACAAGGGCCTGAGCTCAACTGCTGTACTTGTCTGTCCAGCCCTTAAGACATTACGAGGGCCTGACCTCAACCACTGTGCATGCCCATCCAGCCCTTAACTCACTACAAGGGCCTGCCCATAAGTACTGAGCCTGTCTGTCCAGCCCTGATGTCACTACAAGGGCCTAACCTCAACCGCTTTGCCGGCCTGTCCAGCCCATACATCACTACAAGAGCCTGACATCAAACGCAGTGCCTATCTGTCTAGCCCTTTCGTCACTACAAGGGCCTGATCCCTTACGCTGTACCAGTCCATCCAGCCCTTAAGTCACTACAAGCGCCTGACCCCAAGGACTGTGCCTGTCGTCCAGCTCTTAAGTCACAACAAGGGCCTGACACCAAATGCTGTGTCTTTCCGTCCAGACCTTAAGTCACTACAAGGCCTGACACTAAACGCTGTGACTGTTGTCCAACCCTTAAGTCACTACAAAGGCCTGACCCCAAACGCTGTGCCTGTCTGTCCAGCCCTTATGTCACTACAAGGGCCTGACCTCAACCTCTGTGCCTGTCCTTCCAGCCCTTAAGTCAGTACAAGGGCCTGATCTAAACCGCTGTTCCTATCTATCCAGCTCTTACGTCACTACAAGGGCCTGACCCCTTCCGCTGTACCAGTCCATCCAGCACTTACATCACTACAAGAGCCTGACCTCAACCGGCTGGGCCTGTCTGTCCAGCCTTAAATCACTAGAAGGGCCTGACCCAAATCACTGTGACTGTCGTCCAGCCCTTAAGTCACTACAAGGGCCTGACCTCAACCACTGTGCCTCTCCGTGCAGCCCTTAAGTCATTACAAGCGCCTGACCACAAGTGCTGTGCCTGTCGTCCAGCTCTTAAGTCACTACAAGGGCTGACCCCAAATGCTGTGCCTGTCCGCCTCGCACTTAAGTCACTACAAGGGCCTGACCTCAACTGCTGTGCCTATCCATCCAGCCCTTAATTCACTACAATGGCCTCACCTCAACCGCTGTGCCTGTCTCTCCAGCCCTTATGTCACTACAAAGGCCTGACCCCAAATGCTGTGCCTGTACGTCCAGCCCTTAAGTCACTACAAGGGACTGACCTGAACCGCTGTGCCTGTCTGTCTAGGCCTTAAGTCACTACAAGGTACTGACCCCAACCACTGTGCCTGTTTGTCCAGCTCTTAAGTCACAGCAAGGGCCTGACCTCAACTGCTGTTCCTGTCCGTCCGGTCCTTATGTCCTATGAGTGCCTGACCTCAACTGCTGTACCTGTCTGTCCAGCCCTTACATCACCACAGGGGCCTGATCTCAATCGCTGTGCCTCTGCATCCAGCCCTTAAGTCACTACAAGGGCCTGACCTCAACCACTGTGCTTGTCCTTCCAGCCCTTACGTCACTAAAAAGGGCCTGACCTCAACCGCAGTGCCTGTGTGTCCAGCCCATACGTCACTTCAAGGCCCTGACAGCAAACGCATTGCCTGTCCATCCATCCTTTAAGTCACTACAATGGCCTGACCCCAAGGACTGTGCCAGTCGTCCAGCTCTTAAGTAACTACAAGGGCCTGACACCAGATGATGTGTCTGTCTGTTCAGCCCTCAAGTCATACTAGGGTGTGACCTCTACCGCTGTGCCTGGCCATCTGGCCCTTAGGTCAACTCAAGAGCCTGACCTCAACCTCTGTGACTGTTCTTCCAGAACTTAAGTCACTACAAGAGCCTGACCCCAAATGCTGTGCCTGTAAGTCCAGCCCTATATCAGTACAGTGGCCTGACCAGAAAAGCTGTGCCTATCCGTCCAGTCCTTACGTCACTACAAGGACCAGACCTCAACAGCTGTGCATGTCCATCCAGCCCTTAAGTCACTACAAGGGCCTGACCCCAAACGCTGTGCCTGTCTTTCCAGCCCTTTTGTCACTGCAAGGGCCTGACCCCAAATGTGGTGCCTGTCTGTCCAGCCCTCAAGTCAGTACAATGGCCTGACCTCAACCTCTGTGCCTGTCCTTCCAGCCCTTAAGTCAGTACAAGGGCCTTACCCCAAATGCTGTGCCTGTCCTTCCTGCACTTAAGTCATTACAAAGGCCTGACCTCAACTGCTGTGCCTGTCCATACAGCCCTTAAGTCACTACAAGGGCCTGATCTCAACCGCTGAGCCTGTCTGTCCAGCCCTTATGTCACTACCAAAGCCTGACCTCAACCGCTGTGCCTGTCCGTCCAGCTCTTAAGTCACAACAAGGGCCTGACGTTAACCGCTGTTCCTGTCCGTGCAGCACTTATGTCACTACAAGAGCCTGATCTAAAACGCTGTTCCTATCTATCCAGCCCTTATGTCACTACAAGAGCCTGAGCTCAACCTGTGTGCCTATACTTCCAGCCCTTATGTCACTACAAGGGCCTGAACCCAAATCCTGTGCCTGTGCGTCCAGCCCTTAAGTCACTACAAGGTTCTGACCTCATCCACTCTGCCTGACTGTCCAGCCCTTAAGTCACTACAAAGGCCTGAACCCAAATACTCTGCCTGTCCGTCTTGCCATTAAGTCACTTCAAGGGCCTGACCTCAACCACTGTGCCTCTCCATCCAGCCCTTAAGTCATTACAAGCACCTGACCCCAAGCGCTGTGCCTGCCATCCAGCTCTTAAGTCACTACAAGCGCCTGACCCCAAATGCTGTGTCTGACCATCCAGCACTTAAGTCACTACTAGGGTGTGACCTCTACCACTGTGCCTGTCCATCCAGCCCTTAAGTCACTACAAGAGCCTGACCTCAACCTATGTGCCTGTACTTCCAGCCCTTATGTCACTACGAGGGCCTGACCCCAAATGCTGTGCCTGTCCGTCCAGCCCTTAAGTCACTACAAGGGCTTGACCTCATCCGCTGTGAAGGTCTGTCCACCCTTAAGCCACTAGAAGGGACTGACCCAAATCACTGAGCCTGTTGTCCAGCCCTTAAGTCACTACAAGGGCCTGACCTCAACCATTGTGCCTCTCCGTCCAGCCCTTAAGTCATTACAAGCCTGAACCCTAATGCTCCACCTAATGTCTGCCTCACCCTTAAGTCACTACAAGGGCTTGACCTCAACCGCTGTGCCTATCCATGCAGCCCTTAAGTCACTACAATGGCCTCACCTCAACTGCTGTGCCTGTCTCTCCAGCCCTTATGTCACTACAAAAGCCTGACCTCATCCGCTGTGCCTGTCTGTCCAACCCTTAAGTCACTACAAATGCCTGAACCCAAATGCTGTGCCTGTCCATCCAGCCCTTAAGCCACTACAAGGGCCTGACATCAATTGCTGTGCCTTTCCATCTAGGCCTTAAATCACTACAAGGTACTGACCCCAACAACTGTGCCTGTTTGTCCAGCTCTTAAGTTACAAAAAGGGTTTGACTTCAACTGTTGTGCCTGCCCATCTGGGCCTTATGTCACTACGAGGGCCTGACCTCAACTGCTGTACCCGTCTGCCCAGCCCTTACGTCACTACAGGGGCCTGACCTCAACCGCTATGCCTCTGCGTCCAGCCCTTAAGTCACTAGAAGGGCCTGACCATAACTACTGTGCCTGTCTGTCCAGCCCTTACGTCACTACAATGGCTTCACCCCAAACACTGTGTCACTGCGTCCAGCCCTTAAGTCACTACAAGGGCCTGAACTGAACCGCTGTGCTTGTCCTTCCAGCCCATATGTCACTAAAAGGGCCTCACCTCAACCGCTATGCCTGTCTGTCCAGCCCATACATTAGGGATGTGAATCGTTTTAGGACGATTAAAATTATCGTACGATAATTTTAATATCGTCTTAAACCGTTATGGAACACAATACAATAGAGATTCTAACGATTTATCGTTATAAATCGTTAGAATCGTGAGCCGGCACACTAAAACCCCCTAAAACCCACCCCCGACCCTTTAAATTAAATCCCCCACCCTCCCGAACTTAAATAACCTGCGGGTCCAGCGGCGGTCCGGAACGGCAGCGGTCCGGAACAGGCTCCTGCTCCTGAATCTTGTTGTCTTCAGCCGGCGCCATTTTCCAAAATGGCGCCGAAAAATGGCGGCGGCCATAGACGAACACGATTGGACGGCAGGAGGTCCTTCCGGACCCCCGCTGGACTTTTGGCAAGTCTCGTGGGGGTCAGGAGGCCCCCCACAAGCTGGCCAAAAGTTCCTGGAGGTCCAGCGGGGGTCAGGGAGCGATTTCCCGCCGCGAATCGTTTTCGTACGGAAAATGGCGCCGGCAGGAGATCGACTGCAGGAGGTTGTTCAACGAGGCGCCAGAACCCTCGCTGAACGACCCTCCTGCAGTCGATCTCCTGCCGGCGCCATTTTCCGTACGAAAACGATTCGCGGCGGGAAATCGCTCCCTGACCCCCGCTGGACCTCCAGGAACTTTTGGCCAGCTTGTGGGGGGCCTCCTGACCCCCACGAGACTTGCCAAAAGTTCCTGGAGGTCCAGCGGGGGTCAGGGAGCGATTTCCCGCCGCGAATCGTTTTCGTACGGAAAATGGCGCCGGCAGGAGATCGACTGCAGGAGGTTGTTCAGCGAGGCGCCGGAACCCTCGCTGAACGACCTCCTGCAGTCGATCTCCTGCCGGCGCCATTTTCCGTACGGAAAATGGCGCCGGCCATACGCGTATGGCCGGTGCCATTTTCCGTACGAAAACGATTTGCGGCGGGAAATCGCTCCCTGACCCCCGCTGGACCTCCAGGAACTTTTGGCCAGCTTGTGGGGGGCCTCCTGACCCCCACGAGACTTGCCAAAAGTCCAGCGGGGGTCCGGAAGGACCTCCTGCCGTCCAATCGTGTTCGTCTATGGCCGGCGCCATTTTGGAAAATGGCGCCGGCTGAAGACAACAAGATTCAGGAGCAGGAGCCCGTTCCGGACCGCTGCCGTTCCGGACCGCCGCTGGACCCGCAGGTTATTTAAGTCATTTGGGGGGGGTTCGGGAGGGTGGGGGATTTAATTTAAAGGGTCGGGGTGGGTTTTAGGGGGTTTTAATGTGCCGGTTTTGCGATTTTTTCGATTTTTTTCGATTTTTCACGATTTTTCACGATATTTTACCCCCCCAAACGGCAACAATACGATTCCCTCCCCCTCCCAGCCGAAATCGATCGTTAAGACGATCGAGGACACGATTCACATCCCTACCATACATCACTTCAAGGGCCTGACAGCAAACACATTGCCTGTCCGTCCATCCTTTAAGACACTACAAGGGCCTGACCTCAACCGCTGTGCCTGTCCAGCCCTTAAGCCACTACGAATGCCTTACCTCAAACACTTTGCCTGTTGGTCCAGCCCTTACATCATTAGAAATTCCTGACCCCAAATGCTGTGCCTGTCCGTCCATCACTAAAGTCACTACAAGGGCATGACCTCAACTTCTGCGCCTGTTCGTCTAGCCCACAGGTAACTACAAGGGCCTGACCCCAACTGCTGTGTCTTTTTGTCTAGCTCTTAAGTCACAGCAAAGGCCTCATCTGAACTGCTGTGCCTGTCCATCCAGGCCTTATGTCACTAGAAGGGCCTGATCTCAACTACTGTATTTGTCTGTCCAGCCCTTAAGTTACTACAAGGGCCTGACCCCAAATGCTGTGCCTGTTTGTCTAGCCCTCAAGTCACTATAAGGGCTTCACCCCAAACGATGTGCCTGTTATCTAGTACTTAAGTCACTACAAGGGCATGACCCCAAATGCTGTGTCTGACCGTCCAGCCCGTAAGTAACTACAAGGGTGTGACATCTACCACTGTGCCTGTCAATCCAGCCCTTAAGTCTCTACAAGAGCCTGATCTCAACCTGTGTGCCTGTCCTTCCAGCCCTTAAGTCATTACAAGGGCCTGATCTCAACTGCTGTGCCTGTCTATCCAGCCCTCAAGTCACTACAAGGGCCTGACCTCAACTGCTGTGCCTGTCTATCCAGCCCTTAAGTCACTACAGGGGCCTGACATAAACCGCTGTGCCAGTCTGTCCAGACATTATTTCACTACAATTGCCTGACCCCAAATGCTGTGCTTCTCTGTCCAGCCCTCTAGTCACTACAAGGGCCTTATGTCAACCGCTGTGCCTATCCATCCAGCCCTTAGGTCACTACAATGGCCTGACCTCAACCGATGTGCCTGTCTCTCCAGCCCTTACGTCAATACAAGGGCCTGATCCCAAATGCTGTGTTTGTCCGTCCAGGTCATAAGTCACTACAAGGGCCTGACCTCATCCACTGTGCCTATCTGTCCAGCCCTTATGTCACTACAAGGGTCTGGCCCCAAATGCTGTTCCTGTCTGTGCAGCCATTAAGTCACTACAAGGCCCTGACCTCAACCGCTGTGCCTGTCCGTCTAGCCCTTACGTCATTATAAGCTACTGACCCCAAACACTGTACCTGTTTGTCCAGCCCTTAGGTCACTACAATCGCCTGACCTCAACCGATGTGCCTGCCTATCCAGACCTTAATTCACTACAAGGGCCTGACCCCAAACGCTGTGCCTATACATCTAGCCCTTATATCACTACAGGGACCTGACCACAAAAGCTGTGCCTTTCCGTCCAGTTCTTACGTCATTACAAGGGCCTGACCCCAAATGCTATGCGTGTCGTCCACCCCTTAAGTCACTACAAGGGCCTGACTCCAAACCCTATGCCTGTCGTCCACCCTTTAAGTCACTACAAGGGCCTAACCCCAAACGCTGTGCCTGTCTTTCCAGCCCTCAAGTCACTATAAGGGCCTTACATCAACTGCTGTTCCTGTCCATCCAGCCATTAAGTCACTACCAGGACATGACCCCAAACGCTATGTCACTGCGTCCAGCCCTTAAATCACTACAAGGGCCATATCTTAACCGCTGTGCTTTTCCTTCCAAGCCATTCGTCACTAAAAGGGCCTGACCTTAACCGCAATGCCTGTCTGTCCAGCCCATACGTCACTTCAAGGGCCTGACAGCAAACGCATTGCCTGTCCGTCCATCCTTTTAGTCACTAGAAGGGCCTGACCCCAAATGCTGTGCCTATCCGTCCAGCCCTTAAGACACTACAAGGGCCTGACACCAAATGCTGTGACTGTCCATCCAGCACTTAAGTCACTACAAGTGCCTGACCTCAACCGCTGTGCCTGTCCGTCTAGCCCTTACGTCATTATAAGCTACTGACCCCAACCACTGTACCTGTTTGTCCAGCCCTTAGGTCACTACAATGGCCTGACCTCAACCGATGTGCCTGTCTATCCAGCCCTTACGTCAATACAAGGGCCTGATCCCAAATGCTGTGTTTGTCCATCCAGGCCATAAGTCACTACAAGTCCCTCTTTTTGGATGTAATTTCCAACTTTGGTTCTATGTAAACCGACGTGATATGTACTAGTACAGGAACATCGGTATATATTTATTTTAATTTATTTAAGGTCTCTTTTATACCGACATCCGTTGACACATCGCATCGGTTTACAAAAAACAAAAACATTTGGGCAGAGCCCTTACATATAACAGCGGAACAAGATTAACTTTTGGGCGGGGCCCTTACATATAACCAATAGAGTACATTAAACAGGGGGGTGAAAACTAGCTATAAATATAACTCAATATGAGTAAACCAACTATATACACAGATAGGAGAGTTCAAAGTACAAAAAACAGCAGGCAAATTCTTAGTCTTAAATCGGAGGCATTCATAGTCATAGCTCGAAGAGTATATATTATAGAGGAATTCACTAATGGGGGAAATTCTAAGTGGTAGGGGGGGATATGGAGTAGGCTTGCTGGAAAAGCCAGGTTTTCAGTTTTTTTTTGAATTTGGGTGTATGTGTCTCTAGGCGTATATCATGGGGTAGGGAGTTCCATAAGGTGGGGCCTGCGAGGGAGAAAGCTCTGCTAATAGTAGAGGATAGTTTGAAAGTTTTGATGGGTTGGGCACGAAGGGTTCCTTGAAGGGCTGTGCGGGTGGGTCTGTTGGAGGTGCGGGGGAGGAGGGGGGGGTTGATCCAGTTGAGGTTGGAGTTTAACAGACTTTTATGAATGATGGAGAGTGCTTTATAAAGAATTCGTGATTTTATTGGGAGCCAATGTAGTTCTATGAGTGTGGGGGCAATATGGTCTCTTTTTCTTGTGTTTGACAGAATCCTAGCCTTAAATAAATAAATAAAATACAAGGGCCTGACCTCGTCCACTGTGCCTGTCTGTCCAGCCCTTATGTCACTACAAGGGCCTGACCCGAAATGCTGTGCATGTCCGTGCAGCCCTTAAGACACTACAAGGGCCTGACCTCAACCGCAGTGCCTGTTCAGCCCTTAAGTCACTACAAGTTCCTGACCTCAACTGCTGTGCCTGTCCATACAGCCCATAAGTCACTACAAGTTCATGACCTCAACTTCTGCGCCTCTCCGTCCAGCCCACAGGTAACTACAAGGGCCTGACCCTAACCGCTGTGCCTTTTTGTCTAGCTCTTAAGTCACAGCAAAGGCCTAATCTGAACTGCTGTGCCTATCCATCCAGGCCTTATGTCACTAGAAGGGCCTGACCCCAAATGCTGTGCCTGTCTGACCAGCCCTTAAGACACTACAAGGGCCTGACCTCAACTGCTGTGCCTGTCCAGCCCTTAAGTCACTACAAAGGCCTTACCCCAAACGCTGTACCTGTCAGTCCAGCACTTAAGTTACTACAAGAGCCTGACCTCAACCGCTGTGCATGTCTGTCCAGCCCTTAAGTCACTATAAGGGCCTGACCATAACTACTGTGCCTGTCCAGCCCTTAAGTCACTACAAAGGCCTTACCTCAAATGCTGTGCCTGTTGGTCCAGCCCTTACGTCACTAGAGGTTCCTGACCCCAAACGCTGTGCCTATTCGTCCATCGCTTAAGTCACTACAAGGGCATGACCTCAACTTCTGCGCCTGTCCGTCTAGCCCACAGATAACTACAAGGGCCTGACTCCAACCGCGGTGCCTTTTTGTCTAGCTCTTAAGTCCCAGCAAAGGCCTGATCTGAACAGCTGTGCCTGTCTATCCAGGCCTTATGTCACTAGAAGTGCCTGATCTAAACTACTGTACTTGTCTGTCCAGCCCCTAAGACACTACAAAGGCCTGACTTCAACTGCTGTGCATGTCCATCCAGCCCTTACGTCACTACAAGGGCCTGACCATAACTACTGTGCCTGTCTGTCCAGCTCTTACATCACTATAATGGCTTGACCCCAAACGCTGTGTCTCTGCATCCAGCCCTTATGTCACTACAAGGGCCTGACCTTAACCGCTGTGCTTGTCCTTCCAGCCCTTACATCACTAAAAGAGCCTGACCTCAACTGCTGTGCCTGTCTGACCAGGTAATATGTCACTTTAAGGGCCTGACAGCAAATGCATTGCCTGTCCATCCATCCTTTAAGTCGCTACAAGGGCCTGACCCCAAGGACTGTGCCTGTTGTCCAGCTCTTAATTCACTACAAGGACCTGACACCAAATGCTGTGTCTGTCCGTCCAGCACTTAAGTCACTACAAGGGCGTGACCTCTACCGCTGTGCCTGGCCATCCAGCCGTTATGTCACTACAAGAGCCTGACCTCAAGCTCTGTGCCTGTCCTTCCAGACCTTAATTCACTACAAGGGCCTGACCCCAAACGCTGTGCCTATACATCTAGTCCCTATATCACTACAGGGACCTGACCACAAAACCTGTGCCTTTCCGTCCAGTTCTTACGTAATTACAAGGGCCTGACCCCAAACGCTATGCCTGTCATCCACCCCTTAAGTCACTACAAGGGCCTGACCCCAAACGCTATGCCTGTCATCCACCCCTTAAGTCACTACAAGGGCCTAACCCCAAACGCTGTGCCTGTCTGTCCAGCCCTCAAGTCACTATAAGGGCCTTACATCAACTGCTGTTCCTGTCCATCCAGCCATTAAGTCACTACAAGGACTTGACCCCAAACGCTGTGTCACTGTGTCCTGCCCTTAAATCACTACAAGGGCCAGACCTTAACCGCTGTGCTTTTCCTTCCAAGCCATACGTCACTAAAAGGGCCTGACCTCAACCGCAATGCCTGTCTGTCCAGCCCATACGTCACTTCAAGGGTCTGACAGCAAACGCATTGCCTGTCAATCCATCCTTTAAGTCACTAGAAGGGCCTGACCCCAAATGCTGTGCCTGTCCGTCCAGCACTTAAGTCACTACAAGGGCAGGACCACTACCAGTGTGCCTAGCCATCCAGCTCTTAAGTCACTACAAGAGCCTGACCGCAAGCTCTGTGCCTGTCCTTCCAGACCTTAAGTCACTACAAGGGCCTGGCCCCAAACACTGTGCCTGTACATCTAGCCCCTATATCACTACAGGGGCCTGACCTCAAAAGCTGGGCCTTTCCGTCCAGTTCTTACGGCACTACAAGGGCCTGACCTCAACAGCTGTACCTGTCCATCCAGCCCTTAAGTCACTACAAGGGCTTGACCCCAAATGCTGTGCCTGTCGTCCAGCCCTTAAGTCTCTACAAGAACCTGACCTCAATCGCTGTGCCTGTCCATCCAGCCCTTAAGTCACTACAAGGGCCTGACCCCAAATGCTGTGCCTGTCTGTCCAGCCCTTAAGTCACTACAAGGGTCTGACCTCAAGCGTCTGTCGTCCAGCCCTTAAGTCACTACAAGGGCCTGACCCCAAATGCTTTGCCTGTCTGTCCAGCCCTCAAGTCAATACAAGGGCCTGACGTCAACCACTGTGCCTCTTCATCCAACCATTAAGTCACCTCAAGGGCCTGACCTCAACCGCTGTGCCTGTCTGTCCAGATATTACGGAACTACAAGGGCTTGACCAAAGATGCTGTGACTGTCCATCCTGCCCTTAAGTCACTACAATGGCCTGTCCTCAACTGCTGTGCCAGTCTATCTAGCCTTTAAGTCACTATAAGGACCTGACCATAACTACTGTGCCTGTCTGTCCAGCCCTTAAGTCACTACAAGGGCCTGACCAAAAGGACTGTGCCTGTCATCCAGCTCTTAAGTCACTATAAAGGCCTGACACCAAACTCTGTGGCTGTCCGTCCAGCCCTTAATTCACTACAAGGGCGTAACCTCTACCGCTGTGCCTGTCCATCCAGCCCTTAAGTCACTAGAAGAGCCTGACCTCAACCTCTATGCCTGTCCTTCCAGCCCTTAAGTCAACCCAAGGGCTGACGGCAAATGCTGTGTCTGTCTGTCCAGCCCTTAAGTCACTTCAAGTCACTTCAAGTCAAACACTATGCCTGTTGTTCCAGTCCTTACGTCGCTACAAGGTCATGACCCCAAACACTTTGCCTGTCCATCCAGCACTTAGGTCACTACAAGGGCCTGACCTCAACTGCTGTAATTGTCTGTCCAGCCCTTAAGACACTACAAGGGCCTGACCTCAACCGCTATGCATGTCCATCCAGCCCTTACGTCACTACAAGGACCTGACCATAACTACTGTGCCTGTCTGTCCAACCCATACGTCACTATAAGCTTGACCTCAACCGCTGGGCCTGTCTATTCAGCCCTTATGTCACAACAAGGGCCTGACCCAAATCGCTGTGCCTGCCTATCCAGCCCTTAAGTCACTAGAAGGGCCTGACCCCAAGCGCTGTGCCTATCCATCCAGCCCTGAAGTCACTACAAGATCCTGACCTCAAACTCTGTGCCTCTCCTTCCAGCCCTTAAGCCATTACAAGGGCCTGACCCCAAATGCTGTGCCTGTCCATCCAGCCCTTATGTTATTGAAAGGGAATGACTCCAAATGCTGTGCCTGTCTGTCCAGCCCTCAAGTCACTACAAGGGCCTGACCTCAAGCTCTATGCCTGTCCTTCCAGCCCTTACGTCACTACAAGTGCCAAACCTCAACTGCTGTGCCTGTCCGTCCAGTCCTTAGGTAACTATAAGGACCTGACCTCAACAACTGTGCCATTCGTCCAGCTCTTAAGTCACAACAAGGGCCTGCCCTCAACCTCTGTGCCTGTCCATCCAGCCCTTATGTCACAACAAGAGCTTGATCTCAACCGCTTTTCCTATCTGTCAGCCCTTGTCACTACAAGGACCTGATCTCAACTGCTGTGCCAGTCCATCCAACCCTTACATCACTACAAGGGCCTGACCTTAACCGTTGTGCCTGTTTCTCCAGCTCTTAAGTCACTACAAGGGCCTGACGCAAATCACTGTGCCTGTCGTCCAGCCCTTAAGTCACTACAAGGGCCTGACCTCAACCACTGTGCATATCCATCCAGCCATTAAGTCACTGCAAGGGCCTGACCCCAAGCGATGTGCCTGTTATCTAGCACTTAAGTCACTACAAGGGCCTGACCCCAAATGCTGTGTCTGACCGTCCAGCCCGTAAGTAACTACAAGGGTGTGACATCTACCGCTGTGCCTGTCAATCCAGCCCTTAAGTCTGTACAAGAGCCTGATCTCAATATGTGTGCCTGTCCTTCCAGCTCTTAAGTCACTACAAGGGCCTGACCCCAAATGTTGTGCCTGTCCTTCCAGCCCTTAAGTCATTACAAGGGCCTGATCTCAACCAATGTGCCTGTCCGTACAGCCCTTAAGTCATTACAAGGGCCTGATCTCAACCGCTGAGCCTGTCTGTCCAGCCCTTACGTCACTACAAGGGGCTGACCCCAATCGCTGTGCCTGTCCGTCCAGCCCTTACGTCTCTACAAGGGCCTCACCCCAAATGCTGTGCCTGTCTGTCCAGCCCTCAAGTCACTACAAGGGCCTGACCTCAACCACTGTGCCTGTCTATCCGGCCCTCAAGTCACTACAAGGGCCTGACCTCAACTGCTGTGCCTGTCTATCCAGCCCTTAAGTCACTACAGGGGCCTGACATAAATCGCTGTGCCAGTCTGTCCAGACATTATTTCACTACAATTGCCTGACCCCAAATGCTGTGCTTCTCTGTCCAGCCCTCTAGTCACTACAAAGGCCTTACCTCAACCGCTGTGCCTATCCATCCAGCCCTTAGGTCAATACAATGGCCTGACCTCAACCGATGTGCCTGTTTGTCCAGCCCTTACGTCAATACAAGGGCCTGATCCCAAATGCTGTGTTTGTCCGACCAGGCCTTAAGTCACTACAAGGGCCTGACCTCATCCACTGTGCCTGTCTGTCCAGCCCTTATGTCACTACAAGGGCCTGACCCCAAATGCTGTTCCTGTCTGTGCAGCCATTAAGACACTACAAGGGCCTGATCTCAACCGCTGTGCCTGTCCGTCTAGCCCTTACGTTATTATAAGCTACTGACCCCAAACACTGTACCTGTTTGTCCAGCTCTTAAGTCACTACAAGGACCTGACCTCATCTGCTGTACCTGTCTGTCCAGACCTAACATCACTGCAAGGGAATGACCTCATCCACTGTGCCTCTGCGTCCAGCCCTTAAGTGACTACAAGGGCCTAACCATTACTATAGTGCCTGTCTGTCCAGCCCTTACATCACTACAATGGCTTGACCCCAAACGCTGTGTCTTTGCGTCCTGCCCTTAAGTCACTACAAGGGCCTGACCTTAACCACTGTGCTTGTCCTTCCAGCCCTTATATCACTAAAAGGGCCTGACCTCAACCTCTGTGCCTCTCTGTCCAGCCCATACGTCACTTCAAGGGCCTGACCCCAAATGCTGTGCCTGTCCGTCCATCCCTTAACTCACTAAACGTTCCTGACATCAACCACTGTGTCTATCTGTCCAGCCATTAAGTCATTACAAGGGCCTGACCAAAAGGACTGTGCCTGTCGTCCAGCTCTTAAGTCACTACAAGGGCGTAACCTCTACCGCTGTGCCTGTCCATCCAGCTCTTAAGTCACTACAAGAGCCTGACCTCAACCTCTGTGCCTGTCCTTCCATCCCAAGGGCTGATGCCAAATGCTGTGCCTGTCTGTCAAGCTCTTAAGTCACTTCAAGGGCCTTACCCCAAAAACTGTGCCTGTTGTTTCAGCCCTTATGTCACTACAAGGTCCTGACCCCAAACGCTTTGCCTGTCCATCCAGTACTTAGGTCACTTCAAGGGCCTGACCCCAAATGCTGTGTCTGTCGTCCAGCCCTTAAGTCACTACAGTGGCCTGACCTCAACCGCTGTGCCTGTCTGTGCAGACATTACTTCACTACAAGGGCCTGACCCCAAATGCTGTTCCTGTCTGTCCAGCCCTCAAGTCACTACAAGGGCCTGACCTCAACCGCTGTCCTGTCCATCCAGCCTTTAGTTCAATACAATGGCCTGACCTCATCCGCTGTGCCTGTCTGTCCAGCCCTTCAGTCTCTTCAAGGACCTGACAGCAAATGTATTGCTTGCCGTCCAGCCCTTAAGTCTCTACAAGGGCCTGACATCAACCACTTTGTCTCTCCATCCAGCCCTTAAGTCATTACAAGGGCCTGACCCCAAAGGACTGTGCCTGTCGTCCAGTTCTTAAGTCACTACAAAGGCCTGACACCAAACGCTGTGTCTGTCTGTCTGGCCCTTAAGTCACTACATCGGCCTGACCCCAATCACTGTGCCTGTCCCTCCAGCACTTAAGTCTATACTAGGGCCTGAAATCAACTGCTGTGCCTGTCCATCCAGCCCTTAAGTCACTACAGGGGCCTGACCTCAACCGCTATCCTTGTGTGTCCAGTCATTACTTCACTACAAGGGCCTGACCCCAAATGCTGTGCCTGTCTATCTAGCCCTCAAGTCACTACAAGGGCCTGACCTCAACCGCTGTGCCTGTCCATCCAGCCTTTAGTTCACTATAATGGCCTGACCTCATCCGCTGTGCCTGTCCGTCCAGCCCTTACGTCTCTTCAAGGGCCTCACCCCAAATGCTCTGCCTGTCTGTCTAGCCCTCAAGTCACTACAAGAGCCTGACCTCGACCGCTGTGCCTGTCTATCCAGCCCTCAAGTCACTACAAGGGCCTGACCTCAGCTGCTGTGCCTGTCTATCCAGCCTTTTTGTCACTACAGGGTCCTGACATAAACCGCTGTGCCAGTCTGTCCAGACATTATTTCACTACAATTGCCTGACCCCAAATGCTGTGCTTCTCTGTCCAGCCCTCTAGTCACTACAAGGGCCTTACCTCAACCGCTATGCCTATCCATCCAGCCCTTAGGTCACTACAATGGCCTGACCTGAACCGATGTACCTGTTTGTCCAGCCCTTACGTCAATACAAGGGCCTGATCCCAAATGCTGTGTTTGTCCATCCAGGCCATAAGTCACTACAAGGGCCTGACCTCATCAACTGTGCCTGTCTGTCCAGCCCTTATGTCACTACAAGGGCCTGACCCCAAATGCTGTTCTTGTCTGTGCAGCCATTAAGTCACTACAAGGGCCTGATCTCAACCGCTGAGCCTGTCCGTCTAGCCCTTACATCATTATAAGCTACTGACCCCAAACACTGTACCTGTTTGTCCAGCTCTTAAGTCACTACAAGGGCCTGACCTCATCTGCTGTACCTGTCTGTCCAGCCCTTCATCACTACAATGGCTTGACCCCAAATGCTGTGTCTCTGCGTCCAGCCCTTAAGTCACTACAAGGGCCTGACATTAACCACTGTGCTTGTCCTTCCAGCCCTTATGTCACTAAAAGGGCCTGACCTCAACCTCTGTGCCTCTCTGTCCATCCCATACTTCACTTCAAGGGCCTGACCCCAAATGCTGTGCCTGTCCGTCCATCCCTTAACTCACTACAAGTTCCTGACATCAACCACTGTGTCTATCTGTCCAGCCCTTAAGTCATTACAAGGGCCTGACCAAAAGGACTGTTCCTGTCGTCCAGCTCTTAAGTCACTACAAGGTGTAACCTCTACCGCTGTGCCTGTCCATCCAGCTCTTAAGTCACTACAAGAGCCTGACCTCAACCTCTGTGCCTGTCCTTCCAGCCCTTAAGTCATCCCAAGGGCTGACGCCAAATGCTGTGCCTATCTGTCAAGCTCATAAGTCACTTCAAGGGCCTTACCCCAAACGCTTTGCCTGTCCATCCAGCACTTAGGTCACTACAAGGGCCTGACCCCAAATGCTGTGTCTGTCGTCCAGCCCTTAAGTCACTACAAGGGCCTGACCTCATCTGCTGTACCTGTCTGTCCAGCCCTTACATCACTACAATGGCTTGACCCCAAACGCTGTGTCTCTGCGTCCAGCCCTTAAGTCACTACAAGGGCCTGACCTTAACCACTCTGCTTGTCCTTCTAGCCCTTATGTCACTAAAAGGGCCTGACCTCAACCTCTGTGCCTCTCTGTCCATCCCATACGTCACTTCAAGGGCCTGACCCCAAATGCTGTGCCTGTCCGTCCATCCCTTAACTCACTACAAGTTCCTGACATCAACCACTGTGTCTATCTGTGCAGCCATTAAGTCACTACAAGGGCCTGACCTCAACTGCTGTGCCTGTGCATCCAGCCCTTAAGTCACTACAATGGCCTGACCTTAACCGCTCTGCCGGTCCATCCAGCTCTTAAGTAAATAAAAGGGCTTTGCCTGTCTGTCCAGCCCTTAAGTCACTACAAGAGCCTGACCCCAATTGCTGTGCCTGTGCATCCATCCCTTAAGTCACTACAAGGGCCTGACCTCAACCACTTTGCCTGTCTGTCCAGACCGTACGTCAATACAAGGGCCTGACATAAACCGCTGTTCCTGTCTGTCCAGCCCTTAAGTCACTACAAGGGCCTGATCTCAACTGCTGTGCCTGTCTGTCTAGCCCTTACATCACTACAAGGGCCTCACCCAAATCGCTGTGCCTGTCATCCAGCCCTTTAGTCACTACAAGGGCTGGACCTCAATCGGCTGGGCCTGTCTGTCCAGCCCTTAAGTCACTGCAAGGGCCTGACCCAAATCACTGTGCCTGTCGTCCAGCTCTTAAGTCACTACAAGGGCCTGACCTCATCCACTGTGCCAGAGTAGTTGTTTTCCTCTCATGATCAATTATGGCAACTTTATTTGGAACGAGCACACTAAGGTCTAATTTTGAGCAGACCGCGGGTACATTGACATCATTATTCGTTTATTAATGTTCTAATAATTTGACGCATTATAGTGTAGTCAGTAATAATAATAAAAATAATAAGATTCATCAAACTAGCACCAGTTCTATATTGCAGCTGCACTACTGTTTAATTCGTGTTGTGCAGTAAGCTATAAGAGAGTTTAATTGGTAAATCAGATTTTAGATTTAAATTGTTATAGTAGTACTGTGTGTATAGATATATAAAGGGAGTTCCGTGTTTACAACTAATAAAGAGTGATTTATTTGGTGTTTTTAAACCATTACAAATCTAAGCCATGTATCTTATGTTATAAGATGTTTTGTCAACATTTTCCAATTGCTTGGCCACCAAGTGACATTAAAAGTTTTTATTAAAATAATATTGGAGTGATATTTCAGTTGTTATAGTTGTTTAAACAAGTTTATTTTTTCTTTTTTGTATTGCTTTCCCTTGACCTATCTTTGCATATTTTTGAGTCCATGTACTGTAGTAGCGGTTAGTTACATGTAACCAATATGTTATGTGTTGCCCATAACTTAAAGACACATCGCCTTTGTTTACAATATTATGTATATTTATTTTACTGTACTATGTAAATCACAAGTCATAATATTATATACATTTATTTTCAGACTATCAGACATTTGAAGCTTAATATAAGAATACCTTTTTATTAAAAGAAAATTCTGCATACAGGTACAAACATATTTATTAAATCATATTATATAATCGAAGCTATACAATTTATGGTTCAAGTGACATTCACATTTTATTCATTTCTGTGGTAACCTTATATGATTTTTTTGATTTTAACCAATGATTTTTAATTTATTTTGTATGTACGTTTATTTACATTTTATATTTGTCATTCTAGCCCCTGAGGCAGCCCCAAGTGGGGCGAAACTCGGCCCGAGTCGGGCGTTTGTACAAATTCTTGTCTCCACTCAAATAAAGAAACGTTTGGACTATTCCTGGTGTCTAACCCATATTCTTGTCCAGCCCTTAAGTCACTACAAGGGCCTGATCTCAACCGCTGTGCCTGTCCATCCAGCCCTTACGTCACCATAAGGGCCTGACCCCAAATGCTGTGCCTGTCTGTCCAGCCCTCAAGTCACTACAAGGGTCTAACCTCAACCGCTGTGTCTGTCTGTCCAGACATTACTTCACTACAAAGGCCTGACCCCAAATGCTGGGACTGTCTGTACAGCCTTCAAGTCATTACAAGGGCCTGACCTCAACCGCTGTGCCTATCCATCCAGCCTTTAGGTCACTACAATGGCCTGACCTCAACTGCTGTGCCTGTCTGTCCAGCCCTTACATGAATACAAGGGCCTGACCCCAAATGCTGTGCCTGTCTGTTCAACCCTTAGGTCACTACAAGGACCTGACTTCATCTGCTGTGCTTGTCCTTCCAGCACGTACGACACTAAAAAGGCCTGACCTCGACCACTGTGCCTCTCTGTCCAGCCATTACGTCACTTCAAGGACCTGACAGCAAACGCATTGCCTGTCCTTCCAGCCCTTAAGTAACTACAAGGGCCTGACCCAAACACATTGCCTGTCCGTCCAGCCCTTATGTCACTACAAGGGCCTGATATCAACCACTGTGTCTGTCCATCCAGCCCTTAGGTCACTACAAGAGCCTGACCTCAACCTCTGTGCCTGGCCTTCCAGCCTTTAAGTCACTACAAGGACCTGACCCCAAATGCTGTGCCTGTCTGTCAGCCCTAAAGTCATTACAAGGGCCTTACCCCAAACGCTGTGCCTATTGTTCCAGCCCTTACGTCACTACAAGCTCTTGACCCCAAATGCTGTGCCCGTCCATCCAGCACTTAGGTCACTGCAAGGACTTGACCTCAACTGCTGTGACGGTCCATCCAGCCATTATGTCACTACAAGGGACTTACCCCCAAATGCTGTGCCTGTCCGTCCAGCCCTTAAGTCACTACAGGTACCTGACCTCATCCGCTGTGCCTGTTTGTCCAGCTCTTAAGTCATAACAAGGGCCTGACACCAACCGCTGTGCCTGACTGTGCAGGCCTTATGTCACTACAAAGGCCTGATGTCAACTGCTGTACCTGTCTGTCCAGCCTTTACATCACTACAAGGGCCTGACCTCAACTGCTATGCATATCCATCCAGCCCTTAAATCACTACAAGGGCCTGACCATAACTACTGTGCCTGTCTGTCCAGCCCTTATGTCACTACAATGGTTTGACCCCAAAATCTGTGCCTTTGCATCCAGCCCTTAAGTCAATACAAGGGCCTGACCTTAACCGCTTTGACTTTCTGTCCAGCCTTTAAGTCACTAAAAGGGCCTGACCGCAAACACTGTGCCTGTCCATCCATCCCTTAAGTCAATACAAGGGCCTGACCTTAACCGCTTTGACTTTCTGTCCAGCCCACACATCACTACAAGGGCCTGACATCAAACGCTGTGCCTCTGCTTCCAGCCCTTAAGTCACTACAAGGGCCTTACCTTAACCGCTCTGGCAGTTCATCCAGCCCTTAAGTCACTAAAAGGGCCTGACCTCAACCGCTGTGCCTGTCTGTCCAGCCCTTACGTGACTACAAGGGCCTCACCCAAATAGCTGTGCCTGTCATCCAGCCCTTAAGTCCTTACAATGGCCTGACCTCAACCACTGTGCCTGTGCGTCTAGCCCTTAAGTGACTACAAGGGCCTGACCTCAATCGCTGTGCCTATCTGTCCAGCCCTTTCATCACTACAAGGGCCTGACCCCAAATGTTGTGCCTGTCCATCCAGCCCTTATGTCTCTACAAGTGCGAGACATCAACCGCTTTGCCTGACCGTCCAGCCCTTAGGTCACTACAAGGGCCTGACCTCAACCACTCTGCCCATTCATCCAGCTCTTAAGTCACAACAAGGGCCTGAACTCAACCGCTGTGCCTGTCCGTCCAGTCCTTATTTCACTACAAGAGCCTGATCCCAACCGCTGTTCCTATCTGTCCAGCCCTTAAGTCACTAGAATGGCCTGACCCCTTACGCTGTGCCAGTCCATCCAGCCCTTACATCACTACAAGGGCTTGACCTCAACTGGCTGTGCCTGTCTGTGCAGCCCTTAAGTCACTGCAAGGGCCTGACACAAATCACTGTGCCTGTCATCCAGCCCTTAAAACACTACAAGGGCCTGACCTCAACCACTTTGCCTGTCCATCCAGCCCTTATGACACTACAAGGGCCTGACTGCAAATGCTGTGCCTCTCCGTCCATCCCTTAAGTTACTAAAAGGACCTGACCTCAACCGCTTTGACTGTTTGTCCAGCCCATACGTCACTAGAAGGCCCTGACATCAAACGCAGTGCCTGTCCATTCAGCCCTTAACTTAACGGGCCTGACCTCAATCATTGTGCCTTACTGTCCGGCCCTTTCATCATTACAAGGGCTTGACCTCAAACACTGTGCCTCTGCATCCAGCCCTTAAGTCACTACAAGGGCCTGACCTTAACTGCTCTGCTGGTCCAGCCAGCCCTTAAGTCACTACAAGGGCCTGACCACAAAAGCTGTGCCTGTCCGTCCATCCCTTAAGTCACTACAAGGGCCTGACATTAACCGCTTTGACTTTCTGTCCAGCCCATACACCATTACAAGGGCCTGATATCAAACGCTGTGCCTCTGTGTCCAGCTCTTAAGTCAGTACAAGAGCCTAACCCCAAACGCTGTGCCTGTCTGTCCTGCCCTTAACATAACGGGCCTGACCTCAATCGTTGTACCTTACTGTCCAGCCCTTTCATAATTACAAGGGCTTGACCTCAAACACTGTGCCTCTGCGTCCAGCCCTTAAGTCACTACAAGGGCCTGACCTTAACTGCTCTGCCGGTCCTGCCAGCCTTTAAGTCACTAAAAGGGCCTGACCTCAACCACTGTGCCTGTCTGTCCAGCCCTTACGTGACTACAAGGGCCTCACCCAAATAGCTGTGCCTGTCATCCAGCCCTTAAGTCATTACAATGGCCTGACCTCAACCACTGTGCCTGTGCGTCTAGCCCTTAAGTGACTACAAGGGCCTGACCTCAATCGCTGTGCCTATCTGTCCAGCCCTTTCATCACTACAAGGGCCTGACCCCAAATGCTGTGCCTGTCCATCCAGCCCTTATGTCTCTACAAGTGCGAGACATCAACCGCTTTGCCTGTCCGTCCATCCCTTAAGTCACTACAAGGGCCTGACATTAACCGCTTTGACTTTCTGTCCAGCCCATACATCACTACAAGGGCCTGACATCAAACGCTGTGCCTCTGTGTCCAGCCCTTAAGTCAGTACAAGAGCCTAACCCCAAACGCTGTGCCTGTCTGTCCAGCCCTTACATCACTACAAGGGCCTCACCCAAATAGCTGTGCCTGTCATCCAGCCCGTAAGTCATTACAAAGGCCTGACCTCAACCACTGTGCCTGTCCATCTAGCCCTTAAGTCAGTACAGGGGCCTGACCTCAATCGCTGTGCTTGTCCGTGTAGCCCTTAAGTCACTACAAGGGCGTGACCTCAATCGCTGTGCCTATCTGTCCAGCCCTTTCATCACTACAAGTTCCTGACCCCGAATGCTGTGCCTATCCATCCAGCCCTTACGTCACTACAAGTGCGAGACATCAACTGCTTTGACTGACCGTCTATTTATTTATTTATTTATTCAGCACTTTTATATACCGATTTTCCAGTAACAGAATTACTAATCAAGTCGGTTTACATTCTAAACAATAACCATGACAAGAGGATGTCTTACAATAAACAGGTAAATTGAACTTGGATAAAAATAAAAGGGGTTAACAACATAAAGTAACAGATATGGGTTACTTTATGTTTATGTCCTAGCCCTTAGGTCACTACAAGGGCCTGACCTCAACCACTCTGCTCGTCCATCCAGCTCTTAAGTCACTACAAGGGCCTGACATCAACCGCTGTTCCTGTCTGTCCAGCCCTTAAATCACTACAAGTGCCTGATCTGAACCGCTGTGCCTATCTGTCCAGACTTGCGTCACTACAAGGGCCTCACCCAAATCGCTGTGCCTGTCATCTAGCCCTTAAGTCATTAAAAGGGCCTGACCTCAACCACTGAGCCTGTCCGTCTAGCCCTTAAGTGACTATAAGTACCTGACATCAACCACTGTGTCTGTCCATCCAGCCCTTAGGTCACTACAAGAGCCTGACCTCAACCTCTGTGCCTGGCCTTCCAGCCCTTAAGTCACTACAAGGACCTGACCCCAAATGCTGTGCCTGTCTGTCCAGCCCTTAAGTCATTACAAGGGCCTAACACTAGCCCTTACGTCACTACAAGCTCCTTACCCCGAACGCTGTGCCTGTCCATCCAGCACATTAGTCACTACAAGGACCTGACCTCAACTGCTGTGCCTGTCCGTCCAGTCATTATATCACTACAAGGGCCTTACCCCAAACACTGTGGCTGTCATCCAGCCCTTAATTCATTACAAGGGCCTGACCCCAAATGCTGTGCCTGTCCGTGCAGCCCTTAAGTCACTCGCTGTGCCTGACTGTCCAGGCCTTACATCACAAAAGGGCCTGACCTCAACTGCTGTGCATATCCATCCAGCCCTTAAGTCACTACAAGGGCCTGACCATAACTACTGTGCCTTTCTGTCCAGCCCTTACGTCACTACAATGGTTTGACCCCAAAATCTGTGCCTTTGCGTCCAGCCCTTAAGTCACTAAAAGGGCCTGACCTTAACCGCTTTGACTTTCTGTCCAGCTCATACATCACTACAAGGGCCTGACATCAAATGCTGTGCCTCTGCGTCCAGCCCTTAAGTCACTTCAAGGGCCTGACCTTAACTGCTCTGCCGGTTCATCCAGCCCTTAAGTCACTAAAAGGGCCTGGCCTCAACCGCTATGCCTGTCTGTCCATCCTTTAAGTCACTACAAGAGCCTTACCCCAAATGCTGTGCCTGTGCATCCATCCCTTAAGTCACTACAAGGGCCTGATCTCAACCGCTTTGCCTGTCTGTCCAGACCATATGTCACTACAAGGGCCTGACATCAACCGCTGTTCCTGTCTGTCCAGCCCTTAAGTCACTACAAGGGCCCTATCTCAACTGCTGTGCCTGTCTGTCCAGCCCTTACGTCACTACAAGGGCCTCATCCCATCCACTTTGTCTGTTTGTCCAGCCCTTAAATCACTACAAGTGCCTGATCTGAACAGCTGTGCCTATCTGTCCTGACTTGTGTCACTACATGGGCCTCACCCAAATCGCTGTGCCTGTCATCTAGCCCTTAAGTCATTAAAAGGGCCTGACCTCAACCACTGTGCCTGTCCGTCTAGCCCTTAAGTGACTATAAGTACCTGACATCAACCACTGTGTCTGTCCATCCAGCCCTTAGGTCACTACAAGAGCCTGACCTCAACCTCTGTGCCTGGCCTTCCAGCCCTTAAGTCACTACAAGGACCTGACCCCAAATGCTGTGCCTGTCTGTCCAGCACATTAGTCACTACAAGGACCTGACCTCAGCTGCTGTGCCTGTCCGTCCAGTCATTATATCACTACAAGGGCCTTACCCCAAATGCTGTGGCTGTCATCCAGCCCTTAATTCATTACAAGGGCCTGACCCCAAATGCTGTGCCTGTCCGTGCAGCCCTTAAGTCACTACAGGTACATGACCTCAACCGCTGTGCCCGTTTGTCCAGCTCTTAAGTCATTACAAGGGCCTAACACCAGCCCTTACGTCACTACAAGCTCCTGACCCCGAACGCTGTGCCTGTCCATCCAGCACATTAGTCACTACAAGGACCTGACCTCAGCTGCTGTGCCTGTCCGTCCAGTCATTATATCACTACAAGGGCCTTACCCCAAATGCTGTGGCTGTCATCCAGCCCTTAATTCATTACAAGGGCCTGACCCCAAATGCTGTGCCTGTCCCTGTAGCCCTTAAGTCACTACAGGTACATGACCTCAACCGCTGTGCCCGTTTGTCCAGCTCTTAAGTCATAACAAGGGCCTGACACCAACCGCTGTGCCTGACTGTCCAGGCCTTACATCACTACAAGGGCCTGACCTCAAATGCTGTGCATATCCATCCAGCCCTTAAGTCGCTACAAGGGCCTGACCATAACTACTGTGCCTTTCTGTCCAGCCCTTATGTCACTACAATGGTTTGACCCCAAAATCTGTGCCTTTGCGTCCAGCCCTTAAGTCACTAAAAGGGCCTGACCGCAAACGCTGTGCCTGTCCTTCCATCCCTTAAGTCACTACAAGGGCCTGACCTTAACCGCTTTGACTTTCTGTCCAGCCCATACGTCACTACAAGGGCCTGACATCAAACACTGTGCCTCTGCGTCCAGCCCTTAAGTCACTTCAAGGGCCTGACCTTAACTGCTCTGCCGGTTCATCCAGCCCTTAAGTCACTAAAAGGGCCTGGCCTCAACCGCTATGCCTGTCTGTCCATCCTTTAAGTCACTACAAGAGCCTTACCCCAAATGCTGTGCCTGTGCACCCATCCCTTAAGTCACTACAAGGGCCTGATCTCAACCGCTTTGCCTGTCTGTCCAGACCATATGTCACTACAAGGGCCTGACATCAACCGCTGTTCCTGTCTGTCCAGCCCTTAAGTCACTACAAGGGCCCTATCTCAACTGCTGTGCCTGTCTGTCCAGCCCTTACGTCACTACAAGGGCCTCATCCCATCCACTTTGTCTGTTTGTCCAGCCCTTAAATCACTACAAGTGCCTGATCTGAACAGCTGTGCCTATCTGTCCAGACTTGCGTCACTACATGGGCCTCACCCAAATCGCTGTGCCTGTCATCTAGCCCTTAAGTCATTAAAAGGGCCTGACCTCAACCACTGTGCCTGTCCGTCTAGCCCTTAAGTGACTATAAGTACCTGACATCAACCACTGTGTCTGTCCATCCAGCCCTTAGGTCACTACAAGAGCCTGACCTCAACCTCTGTGCCTGGCCTTCCAGCCCTTAAGTCACTACAAGGACCTGACCCCAAATGCTGTGCCTGTCTGTCCAGCCCTTAAGTCATTACAAGGGCCTAACACTAGCCCTTACGTCACTACAAGCTCCTTACCCCGAACGCTGTGCCTGTCCATTCAGCACATTAGTCACTACAAGGACCTGACCTCAACTGCTGTGCCTGTCCGTCCAGTCATTATATCACTACAAGGGCCTTACCCCAAACACTGTGGCTGTCATCCAGCCCTTAATTCATTACAAGGGCCTGACCCCAAATGCTGTGCCTGTCCGTGCAGCCCTTAAGTCACTCGCTGTGCCTGACTGTCCAGGCCTTACATCACAAAAGGGCCTGACCTCAACTGCTGTGCATATCCATCCAGCCCTTAAGTCACTACAAGGGCCTGACCATAACTACTGTGCCTTTCTGTCCAGCCCTTACGTCACTACAATGGTTTGACCCCAAAATCTGTGCCTTTGCGTCCAGCCCTTAAGTCACTAAAAGGGCCTGACCTTAACCGCTTTGACTTTCTGTCCAGCTCATACATCACTACAAGGGCCTGACATCAAATGCTGTGCCTCTGCGTCCAGCCCTTAAGTCACTTCAAGGGCCTGACCTTAACCGCTCTGCCGGTTCATCCAGCCCTTAAGTCACTAAAAGGGCCTGGCCTCAACCGCTATGCCTGTCTGTCCATCCTTTAAGTCACTACAAGAGCCTTACCCCAAATGCTGTGCCTGTGCATCCATCCCTTAAGTCACTACAAGGGCCTGATCTCAACCGCTTTGCCTGTCTGTCCAGACCATATGTCACTACAAGGGCCTGACATCAACTGCTGTTCCTGTCTGTCCAGCCCTTAAGTCACTACAAGGGCCCTATCTCAACTGCTGTGCCTGTCTGTCCAGCCCTTACTTCACTACAAGGGCCTCACCCAAATCGCATATCCTGTCATCCAGCCCTTAAGTCACTACAAGGGCCTGACCTCAACCACTGTGCCTGTCTGTCTAGCCCTTACGTCACTACAAGGGCCTGACCCCATCCATTGTGCCTGTTTGTCCAGCTCTTAAGTCACAACAAGGGCCTGACCCCAACCGCTGTGCCTGTCCGTCCAGGCCTTAAGTCACTACAAGGGCCTGAACTCAACTGCTATACCTGTCTATCCAGCCCTTACATCACTACAAGGGCGTGATCTCAACCGCTGTGCATGTCCATCCAGCCCTTAAGTCACTACAAGGGCCTGAACTCAACTGCTATACCTGTCTATCCAGCCCTTACATCACTACAAAGGCCTGACCTCAACTGCTGTGCCTGTCCGTCGAGCCCTTAAGTCACTACAAGGGCCTTACCTCAATGCTGTGCCTGTCTTCCAGCCCTTATGCCTCTACAAGGGCCTGACCTCAACTTCTGTGCCTCTCTGTCCAGCCCTTACGTCACTACAATGGCCTGACCTAAACCGCTGTGCCTGTTTGTCCAGCCCTAATGTCACTACAAAGTCCTGACCCCAAATGCTGTGCCTGTCCCTCCGGCCCTTACGTCACTACATGGGCCTGACCTCAACCACTGTGGTTGTTCATCCAGCCCTTACATCACTACAAGGCCTGACACAGACCGCTGTGCCTGTCTGTCCGGCCCTTTCGTCACTACAAGGCCTGGTGATCCACCGCTATGAGTCGCAGGTCCTTTAGTTTCTTGCCCCACCTCGCGCAGTATGGCAGCAGCAATCAACTGAATGACGAAGAGCTGAAACAAGTTCATCTTTGTCATGGTGCCCTTCCGTCAATTCAGTGGGTCACCACATCTGATCTGAGGTTGTAGCTGGAGAGGAAAAGGAGGTGGCGCTTGCTCCCTTTTCACATTCTGTCCGGGGCTCGCCTATCTCTTACTTCCCGCATACCCATGTTGAACTGCTGTTCACATGGATCCCCTCTCCATTTCAGCCTTCAAAGTTCTCGTTTGGTTATCTGCTATTTCACTCCAGATTTTCAAAGACCAGCGAGAGCTCACTAGACCCAATGGAGCCACCACACTTTCCAAGGCCCGTTCCTCTCTCATGGGGTGAACCCATTCCAGGGTGCCCTGTCCTTCACAAAGGAAATCGAACTCTCCCTGGGTTTTGCCTATCTCTTACTATCTGCTGACCCATGTTGAACTTTTTCACATGGAAATCTCCCCGTCGCCACACTTTTGCAAGGCTCAGGCCCCACTCTCAGGGCTATTCCATTCCAGTGATCCCTGTCCTTCACAAAGGAAAGGGAATTCTCCCCGGGTCTTGCCTATCTCTTAGTACCCACTGACCCATGGTGAACCGCTGTTCACATGGAAACCTTCTCCACTTCGGCCTTCGAGTTCTCATTTTTATACCTGCTTTTTCCCCCCAGATTTTCAAAGACCAGCGAGAACTCACTAGACGCCAATGGAACCGCCAATCTGCCAGCCTGTCTTCCCCCTAACAAAACCACAGAAACCAGACTACCTCCACTCTTCCAGCTTGTGTTGCTCTTATCAAAACTAGGGATGTGAATCGTGTGCCCGATCGGCTTAACAATCGAAATTGTCTGGCAGGAGAAGAAAATCGTGTTTGGCATGATTTTTTAGTTAAAAAATTGGTTTTTCCAATTAGTGCGCACTAACGGGAGTTAGTGCGCGCTAACAGGAAGTTAGCGCGCACGAACCATTGTTAGTGTGCACTAACAGAAAATGATACAATTTGACACTTTTCAGGTCAGTTAAGGTCAGTTTAGGAATGAATATGTATTCCTTTTGGCTGCCCTCTTATTTGTTCATGTTACCAAGGTTCCCACTGACAATATATGGGGGATGGGAAATGGAAACAGTTGGTAGCTTGACAAAAAAAGTAATGTGATCAGTCAATGTGACTAGAACTTGTGCCCTATCCCTGATACCGGGAGTGTTGTGATCTTCCTGCACACAGTACCCTAACCCTGATACCGGGAGTGTTGTGATCTTCCTGCACACAGTGCCCTATCCCTGATACCAGGGGTGTTGTGATCTTCCTTCATGCAGTGCCCTATCCCTAATACCAGGAGTGTTGTGATCTTCCTGCACACAGTGCCCTAACCCTGATACTGGGAGTGTTGTGATCTTCCTGCACGCAGTGCCCTATCCTGCACTCAGTGCCATATCCCTGATACTGGGAGTGTTGTGATCTTCCTGCACACAGTACCCTAACCCTGATACCGGGAGTGTTGTGATCTTCCTGCACACAGTGCCCTATCCCTGATACCAGGGGTGTTGTGATCTTCCTTCATGCAGTGCCCTATCCCTAATACCAGGAGTGTTGTGATCTTCCTGCACGCAGTGCCCTATCCTGCACTCAGTGCCATATCCCTGATACTGGGAGTGTTGTGATCTTCCTGCACACAGTGCCCTAACCCTGATACCAGGGGTGTTGTGATCTTCCTGCACACAGTGCCCTAACCCTGATACCGGGAGTGTTGTGATCTTCCTGCAGGCAATGCCCTATCCCTGCTCAGTGCAGGAAGATAACAACACCCCCGGTATCAGGGATAGGGCATTGCCTGCAGGAAGATCACAACTCTCCCGGTATCAGGGTTAGGGCACTGTGTGCAGGAAGATCACAACACTCCCGGTATCAGGGTTAGGGAACTGTGTGCAGGAAGATCACAACAGTCCCGGTATCAGGGATAGGCACAAGTTCTAGTCACATTGACTGATCACATTACTTTTTTTGTCAAGCTACCAACCGTTTCCATTTCCCATCCCCCCAACCATCACCTCAGTGGGAACCTTGGTAACATCAATAAATAAGAGGGCAGCCAGCCAATAGGAATACATATTCATTCCTAACTGACCTGAAAAGTGTCAATTTGTATCATTTTCTGTTAGTGCGCTCTAACCCGATTAACGATTTTTTAACGATAAATCGTTAGAATTCCTATTGTATCGTGTTCTTTAACGATTTAAGATGATTTTAAAATTATCGGACGATAATTTTAATAGTTGAAAAACGATTCACATCCCTAATCAAAACCCCAGGGACCAGACAAACTCTGCTCTGCCAGCCTGTCTTTCCCCTATCAACACCACAGCGACCTGACTACGTCCACTCTGCCAGCCTGTCTTTCCTCTATAAAAACCACAGGGACCAGACTACCTCTGCTCTGCCAGCCTGTCTTGCCCCTATCAACACCACAGCGACCTGATCACGTCCACTCTGCCAGCCTGTCTTACCCCTATAAAATCCACAGGGACCAGACTACCTCCGCTCTGCCAACCTGTCTTGAACCTATCAACGTCACAGCAACCTGATTACCTCTGCTCCGCCAGCCTGTCTTGGCCCTATCAAAACCACAGGGAGCAGACTACCTCTGCTCTGCCAGCCTGTCTTGCCCCTATCAACACCACAGCGACCTGGCTACCTATGCTCTGCAAGCCTGTTTTATCCCTATCAGCACCACAGGGACTTGACTACCTCTGGTCTACCAACCTGTCTTGCCCCTATCAAAACCACAGGGACCAGACTACCTCTGCTCTGCCAGCCTGTTTTGCCCCTATCAACACCACAGCGACCTGGCTACCTTCGATCTTCCATCCTGTCTTGCCCCTATAAAAACCACAGGGACCAGACTACCTCCACTCTGCCTGCCTGTCTTACACCAATCAACACCACCGCGATCTGACTACCAGCCTGTCTTGCCCCTATCAAAACCACAGTGACCAGACTACCTCCACTCTGCCAGCCTATCTTACCACTATCAAAACCACAGGGACCAGACTACCTCCACTCTGCCTGCCTGTCTAGCACCTGTCAACACCACAGCGACCTGACTACCTCCGCTCTGCCAGATTGTCTTAGCCCTATCAAAACCACAGAGAGCAGACTACGTCTACTCTGCCAGATTGTCTTGTACCTGTCAAAACCACAGGGACCAAACTACCTCCACTCTGCCAGCCTGTCTTGCCGCTATGAACACCTCAGTGACCTGGCTACCTATGCTCTGCCTGCCTGTCTTGCCCCTATCACCACCACAGGGACTTGACTACCTCTGCTCTGCCAGCCTGTCTTGCCCCTATCAAAACCACAGGGACCAGACAACCTCCACTCTGCCGGCCTATCTTGCAACAATCAACACCACAGCGACCTAACTACCTCCACCCTGCCAGCCTGTCTTGTCCCTATCAAAACCACAGTGACCAGACTACCCTCACTCTGCCAGCCTGTCTTGCCCCTATCAAAACCACAGGGACCAGAATACCTCCATTCTGCCTGCCTGTCTAGCACCTATCAACACCACAGCGACCTGACTTCCTCTGCTCTGCCAGCCTACCTTACCCCTATGAACAGCACAGTGACCTGACTACCTCCACTCTCCCAGCCTGTCTTGTCCCTATCAAAACCTCAGGGACCAGGCTACCTCCGCTCAGCCAGCCTGTCTTGCCCCTATCAACACCACAGCAACCTGGCTACCTCCAATCTGCCAGCCTATCTTGCCCCTTTAAAAACCACAGGGACCAGTCTACCTCCACTCTGCCTCCCTATCTTCAACAATCAACACCACAGCAACCTAACTACCTCCACTCTGCCAGCCTGTCTTCCCCCTATCAAAACCACAGTGACCAGACTGCCTCCACTCTCCCAGCCTATCTTCCCCCTATCAAAACCACAGGGACCAGACTACCTTCTCTCTGCCTGCCTGTCTTGCCCCTATCAAAACCACAGGGACCAGACTACCTCCACCCTGCCTGCCTGTCTTCAACCTATCAACATCATAGCGACCTGACTACCTCCACTCTGCCAGCCTGTCTTAGCCCTATCAAAACCACAGAGACCAGGGGGGCGCTCTTGCGTGGCAACCAAGTTGGCCGCCTAAGTCTACAGCTCCACGCGAGTACACTCAAATAGTTCGGGAATAACACTGTGACTGCTTCTCTCTGTTCCAAATTTTATCTGCCTGACCTCGCAAACATCCCAGCTCCTGATGGAACCAAAAGGACGAAGGCTGACCCGCCCTCACCCGACAAGGCCCCGCCGACGAAGGTAATGGCATCCACCGATGTCATGCTCACGGAATTGCGGCAATTAAAGGATCTTATTAACGTTAATATAGAGGCCACGGCCGCGATCCAAGGGGATTTACACACTATGTCAGAAAGACTGGAGTCCTACCAATCCCGCCTAGATGATGTGGAGACCCAGGTTTCCTCGTTGTTGCTGGCTGCCGCCCCGATCCCGCGTCCCACTAAGGAAATGGATCATATGCACCAAAACATGGAAGATCTCTCCAACAGAAATAGGCGCAATAATGTTCGTGTGTTAGGAGTACCGGAAAGGGCTGAAGGAAATGATATTGGCAGTTTTCTTAACAAGCTGGTCAAAACCAGCCTCCGTTTGGAGTTCGACCAGCCCTTTGAAATAGAACAGGCTCACAGGACCCGTCTCAGCCCCTACACAATTCTAAATATCCGAGGCCGATCATCTTTAATTATTGCGATATCCTCAAGTTCTACAAGTACTCGTAGCTGTGAGGTCTCAGGCACCAGTTAAATATCAGGATTTCACTCTTCTTTTTGTGCCGGATCTAGCTAAGAATAGCGCAGATAAATGGAAGGCTTTTTTGGTGTTGAGACTGCCCCTTCAAGCCCTAGGGGCTAAATATGGCCTGCTCTATCCGGCCCAAATGCGGGTAACACATCATAAGAACATAAGAACATAAGAAATTGCCATGCTGGGTCAGACCAAGGGTCCATCAAGCCCAGCATCCTGTTTCCAACAGAGGCCAAAACCAGGCCACAAGAACCTGGCAATTACCCAAACACTAAGAAGAACCCATGCTACTGATGCAATTAATAGCAGTGGCTATTCCCTAAGTAAAATTGATTAATATCCATTAATGGACTTCTCCTCCAAGAACTTATCCAAACCTTTTTTGAACCCAGCTACACTAACTGCACTAACCACATCCTCTTGCAACAAATTCCAGAGCTTTATTGTGCGTTGAGTGAAAAAGAATTTTCTCCGATTAGTCTTAAATGTGCTACTTGCTAACTTCATAGAATGCCCCCTAGTCCTTCTATTATTCGAAAGTGAAAATAACCGAGTCACATCTACTCGTTCAAGACCTCTCATGATCTTAAAGACCTCTATCATATCTCCCCTCAGCCGTCTCTTCTCCAAGCTGAACAGCCCTAACCTCTTCAGCCTTTCCTCATAGGGAAGCTGTTCCATCCCCTTTATCATTTTGGTTGCCCTTCTCTAATCAGACGAAGCTTTTTCACAATCCTCAGGAGTTGGATGGTTACATAAAATCTTTTGAAACTGCACAGGACATGGTTACCTGAACTCTCTGCCATAGCATGCCCTTTTAGAGGCAATTTGATCCTCCTGAAATCTCACTTATTTGTAATTATTTTCATATAGACATGAGGTTACATTCTGTTTCTGGAGTACTTCGTGATTAATCATGGAACGTTAATTCCCTGTTGCATCAGTTGATGTATATGTTCCTAGAAGAGCTGTGGACTCGGGAGCACTGGTGGTCTGCCTAGAGACCCATCATTGTTATCCCCTTCCTTTTTAAGGGGCTTAAGTGCTTTCCACACCAGTTGTCTACCTTAATGGGAACTGCTATGGCTCCATTTTTCTGGCTCTTCTCTTCTTCTTGTTGGCCTTTCTTTTCTCTCCTCTTTTCTCTCCTTTTTCTCTGTCTCCTCTTTCCTTTTCCTATCATCAGGTATACGGAACGTGGCCTTGACCAACTGAACTCAGCACCTTCATTCGCAATCCCATGGATACCAATATCACATCCTTTACGTTGGTTTCACTGAATGTTAAAGGCTTCTCACATCTCATCAAACGCAAAAAGATTCTTACTTATTTAAGCTCTCTGCAAACGGTCATCGCCTTACTTCAGGAAACTCATTTGAACTCCACTGAATCCCTCAAATTGAAACAGCAATGGGTAGGCCAGGTTTTTTTCAGCCCAGCTGTCCAAAAAAAAAGAAGCATGGCTATACTAATCCACAAACGACTAGATGCAACTGTTATTCATCAATATACAGACCATGATGGCAGATGGAATCTCATTTAATTCTCCCTCAATAAGGAAGAGTTCCTTATTGAGGGAGCTCCCGAGTCCACAGCTCTACTAGGAACATATACATCAACTGATGCAACATGGAATTAACGTTCCATGATTAATCACGAAGTACTCCAGAAACAGAATGTAACCTCACGTTTGCAGAGAGCTTAAATAAATAAGAATCTTTTTGCGTTTGATGGGATGTGAGAAGCCTTTAACATTCAGTGAAACCAACGTAAAGGATGTGATATTGGTATCCATGGGATTGCGAATGAAGGTGCTGAGTTCAGTTGGTCAAGGCCACGTTCCGTATACCTGATGATAGGAAAAGGAAAGAGGAGACAGAGAAAAAGGAGAGAAAAGAGGAGAGAAAAGAAAGGCCAACAAGAAGAAGAGAAGAGCCAGAAAAATGGAGCCATAGCAGTTCCCATTAAGGTAGACAACTGGTGTGGAAAGCACTTAAGCCCCTTAAAAAGGAAGGGGATAACAATGATGGGTCTCTAGGCGGACCACCAGTGCTCCCAAGTCCACAGCTCTACTAGGAACATATACATCAACTGATGCAACAGGGAATTAACGTTCCATGATTAATCACGAAGTACTCCAGAAACAGAATGTAACCTCACGTCTATATGAAAATAATTACAAATAAGTGAGATTTCAGGAGGATCAAATTGCCTCTAAAAGGGCATGCTATGGCAGAGAGTTCAGGTAACTATGTCCTGTGCAGTTTAAAAAGATTTTATGTAACCATCCAACTCCTGAGGATTGTGAAAAAGCTTCGTCTGATTAGAGAAGGGCAACCAAAATGATAAAGGGGATGGAATAGCTTCCCTATGAGGAAAGGCTGAAGAGGTTAGGGTTGTTCAGCTTGGAGAAGAGATGGCTGAGGGGGGATATGATAGAGGTCTTTAAGATCATGAGAGGTCTTGAACGAGTAGATGTGACTCGGTTATTTTCACTTTCGAATAATAGAAGGACTAGGGGGCATTCCATGAAGTTAGCAAGTAGCACATTTAAGACTAATCGAAGAAAATTCTTTTTCACTCAACGCACAATAAAGCTCTGGAATTTGTTCTCAACTTATATGCTCCTAATATTGATGACCCTATTTTTTTTCATAATACCTTTGCCCACTTACTTGCCATTGACGCTTCGTCCACTATCATTGGAGGCGATTTCAATCAAACTCTGGACCCCTTTCTGGATAAGAAATCATTGGCTCATCTTACCATCTCCAAATCTTGCACAGCGCTTAAACATCTCTTGTAGGAATTTGGTCTTTCTGATCCCTGGCGTCTCATGAACCCCAGTGAAAGAGAATTCATGTTCTACTCATCTCCACACTCCATCTGCGCCATTTTTATTAGTGGCAGTCAACGGCCCGAAAGCGGGAGATCACTCCCGGGACCCCCACTGGACCACCAAGTACCTGTAAAATGTTTTTTGGGGAGTCGGGAGGGTGGGGGAAGCTAAGGGGTTAGTTTTAAAGGGTCAGGGTGGGTTTTTTGTTTATCGGCTAGGGCGCAGCCAATAAATAAAACCGCGATCGGGCCGGACGAAAAAAAAAATACGATGTGAATCGGAACTGGAATCCAAACCGATTTCGGTTCCGATTCACATCTCTACTTCCTAACACTCAGTTCTATGCCTTGTTGCAATTAAGAAGCACTTTTCAATCTATCCACACCTTGGATACTTATTTCACTAAATCTCCTTTCCTTGTACAGTTGTATCAGAAACATAGCACGAAAGGCCATTTAGCGTCCTGAATTTATAAAATAATTACGGCTGCTTCCTTCGGTAAACTTCATACTCAATTGTATCCGACTTGGATGCGAGAAATTACTGTTTCTCTATGTGATAATGACTGGAGACATTTATGGGTTATCTCTGCAGGCATTTCATTATCTTCCAGCCTCACTCAGTCATCCTTTTTTCTCAATCATAGAGCTTTATGGACTCCATGGAGGTTGAGTAGAGCTGGTCTCCTTCCGTCTCATAACTGTTGGTCCTGCTCCTCTCCTAAAGTGACTCTAGAATACAGGATTTTTTTGTGTTCATATGTCCATGCCTTTTGCATCAGGTATGGCACACTGTGTCCCTCATCCTTACCCTCAAGCAACCACTCTCTAACACTCTCATCTTCCTTAAGGGAGCGAATCCTTCGCTCAACTTATCCCTTCCACATAGGAAATGACTTGATTTTTTGTTTATTGTCGCTTTCTACAACATTATCTCCAACTAGAAGGGTAGTGATCTGCTCTCTCACCACCTCTGGTGGAACACTGTTTGTATGTATTGTGAGTACGAAAAAGCTATGGCCATCAAATGTAATAGGCTGGTTTCTTGGGCTAGAGTGTGAAAGCCTTTAGATGAATATGTTCTGTCTCATCGTTAAGTCTTCTTACTGGTCAACTGTGTGTTCCGTAACTTTGAGCACCTTGTTAGGTCTTCTTTTCTTTCTTACTTACTCTCTTTATTTCTAGCTCTCTCTTTCTTCTTACCCTCCTTCTATTTTCACTCTTTCATATCCCTCTCTCTTACTCTTCTTTTTCTCTTACCTTTTCTTTCTAAGTTTTGTTTCTCTCCTCTTTACTCCTTTAGTTCATACTTCTTATTTCACTGGACCTTATGATGTTGTTTAATATGGACTTTTCATGTATTTTTGTTATAGTTTCCTAGTTAAACGGTGGTCCAAGTTTCACCTTATTATTCATTGGTTCATGTGTAATGGTTTCTTAATGTCATTCTTGTTATGATGTCCAATAAAAAAGACTAAACATAAAACCACACAGACCAAACCACGTCTACTCTGCCAGACTCTCTTGTACCTTTCAAAACCACAGGGACCAAACAACCTTCGCTCTGCCAGCCTGCCTTATCCCTATGAACAGCACAGCGACATGACTACCTCCACTCTGCCAGCCTGTCTTGCCCCTATCAAAACCACAGGGACCAGACTACCTTCACTTTGTCTGCCTGTCTTCCACCCATCAACACCACAGCGACCTGACTACCTCCGCTCTGCCAGCCTGTCTTGGCCCTATCAAAACCACAGGGACCAGACTACGTCTATTCTGCCAGCCTGTCTTGCACCTATCAAAACCACAGGGAATAGACTACCTTCGCTCTGCCAGCCTAACTTGCCCCTATCAACACCACAGCGACCTGGCTACATATGCTTTGCCAGTCTGTCTTGCCCCAGTCAACACCACAGGGACTTGACTACCTCTGCTCTGCCAGCCTCTTGCCCCTATCAAAACCACAGGGACCAGACTACCTCCGCTTTAAAAAGGAGATAGAGAAGCTTTTAAACTAGAACAAAGGGGAAAGCTGACAGTCGCTCAGCAGCGCATGGTTCTGAGAGAGGTATCTTTAAAGGATACTAATGATGCAATAGAATTAGGGCATCCCGACAGTGAGGTTCCAATAATTAGAAAAATAGTCCAAGTGCCTGTAACTAAAAACTCACCTGAGCTAAAAAATTCTAACTTATCCCTATCAATTAAAAAGCAGAATGAAAATACAAACAAAAAACAAACTTTGAAATGTTTATATGCTAATGCCAGAAGTCTAAGAAGTAAGATGGGAGAATTAGAATGTATAGCAGTGAATGATGACATAGACTTAATTGGCATCTCAGAGACATGGTGGAAAGAGGATAACCAATGGGACAGTGCTATACTGGGGTACAAATTGTATCACAATGACAGAGAGGAGCACTCGGGAGGAGGTGTGGTGCTTTATGTCCGGGATGGCATAGAGTCCAACAGGATAAACATCCTGCATGAGACTAAATACAAAACTGAATCTTTATGGGTAGAAATCCCTTGTGTGTCGGGGAAGACTATAGTAATAGGGGTATACTACCGTCCACCTGGTCAAGATGGTGAGACGGACAGTGAAATATTAAGAGAAATTAGGGAAGCTAACCAAATTGGCAGTGCAGTAATAATGGGAGACTTCAATTACCCCAATATTGACTGGGTAAATGTATCATCGGGTCACGCTAGAGAGATAACGTTCCTGGATGGAATAAATGATAGCTTTATGGAGCAATTGGTTCAGGAACCGACGAGAGAGGGAGCAATTTTAGATCTAATTCTCAGTGGAGCACAGGACTTGGTGAGAGAGGTAACGGTGGTGGGGCCGCTTGGCAATAGTGATCATAATATGATCAAATTTGATTTAATGACTGGAAGAGGAACAGTGTGCAAATCCAAGGCTCTCATGCTAAACTTTCAAAAGGGAAACTTTTAGAAAATGAGAAAAATTGTTAGAAAAAAACTCCAAAGAGCAGCTACAAGAGTAAAAAATGTCCAAGAGGTGTGGTCATTGTTAAAAAATACCATTCTAGAAGCACAGTCCATATGTATTCCACACATTAAGAAAGGTGGAAAGAAGGCAAAACGATTACCGGTATGGTTAAAAGGAGAGGTGAAAGAAGCTATTTTAGCCAAAAGATCTTCATTCAAAAACTGGAAGAAGGATCCAACAGAAGAAAATAGGATAAAGCATAAACGTTGGCAAGTTAAATGTAAGACATTGATAAGACAGGCTAAGAGAGAATTTGAAAAGAAGTTGGCTGTAGAGGCAAAACCTCAGAGTAAAAACTTTTTTAAATATTCCAAAGCAGAAAGCCTGTGAGGGAGTCAGTTGGACTGTTAGATGATCAAGGGGTTAAAGGGGCACTTAGAGAAGATAAGGCCATCACGGAAAGATTAAATGATTTCTTTGCTTCGGTGTTTACCCAAAGGCTTTAGATAGAACAATTAAGACAATTAAATACAATTGTAACAATTATACAGAAAAAAAGGCAATGGTTTAAAGTAGACTATTGCACGATGTAGTAGGGAGGGAAGCATATGACAGGGGAGTAAGTATGAAGTAAAAATATGGGTGGCATTGGAGAGAATAACTGTATTGAGTGAGTTCATTATGTGTCTGGGAAAGCTTGGCTGAAGATAACATAGTCATAGTGGATAACACATTGAAATTGTCGGTTCAGTGTGCTGCGGTAGTCAAAAAAGCAAACAGAATGTTGGGAATTATTAGAAAGGGAATGGTGAATTAAACGGAAAATGTCATAATGCCTCTGTATCGCTCCATGGTGAGACCGCACCTTGAATACTGTGTACAATTCTGGTTGCCACATCTCAAAAAAGATATAATTGAGATGGAGATGGTACAGAGAAGGGCTACCAAAATGATAAGGGGAATGGAACAACTCCCCTATGAGGAAAGACTAAAGAGGTTAGGACTTTTTAGCTTGGAGAAGAGACGACTGAGGGGGGATATGATAGAGATGTTTAAAATTGTTTCTTCTGCACATCCCTAGCAGATAATTCAGCCTTAAGGTGAGTCAATTTCTCTTTCATGGAAGATGGTTTGCCTCAAAATAAAGGCTCCACAATTATTTCATTGGACAGTCCTCATTTTTCTTAATTAATTTTATGGAGAACCTAAGGAATTGCTAAATTGCTAAATTATATTGTTTCCAATTCTTTATGCAGGTGGAATATATTAGAAGAACAAGCCTAGCAGAGGGTGGGTAGTGGGGTAGGATGGAAGAGAAATTAAACAGGGGACACTTTGGTTTCAAATTACTTTCAAAAGCACCCCCAATTTCTAGTAGAGCCAGTATTCTGAGTCCCTCAATTCAATAACAGTCTTGGAAATTAGAATAATAACTAGCTTATCTTGTGCATATCTCTTGTAAAAAGCCTCTGGTCATTCTTGCATACAGGACAGCATGTGCTTAGGAATTTTGTCCCTAAACAGGAAGCTGTAGCTCACCCCTCCCCCAATTAACTAGATGAAACTAGTTTTTCAAGACACCCCAGAGAATCATAGACTTAGATTTAAAATACCAAATAGCAAATATCTTTACACCTAGCCAGCAAACACTAAATGCAGGCAGTAATCCAGAGATAAGATAGCAGGGAAAGAAAGGTATTTAAATAAAAGCATATATATATATTTCTTTTTTTAATTTTTTTGTGTAGCTTAATTCAATCTCCCACATATACAGCTTACAGCACAGCACATCCTAAGACCTCTAATGAAAAACAGCAAATTTGCCAGCAACAACAACAATCCCAGTTTACAATGAGAAGAACAATGAAAAAGAAGTTAGAGGAAAGTTAGATAAATTGTGTATTCTTAAGCTTATCTGGTGCCGAACTCTTGTAAAATGCCTCTGGTCAGTCTTGCATTCAGAACAATTGAAACATAAGTGTATTTTATAATCCACACAGTTTGTAAAATGCTATAATAGATTTCCAGATAAGTGCATATAAGGAGCCACATGGTGTTGTTTGAAAGTCACCCTCTTCAGGAGAGTAATTTTAAAACTATGCATGTTGGTAAAGTCTGAATATACTTTATGCACACAGATTTATCCCATATTTTCAAAGCAAACTTTTGCACATAAATTAGCTTTGAAAATGTGGTACTCGCACAGATTAACTCACGCAAAGTTACACTTTCTCTTATAAATTTTATGAGTTCATTTATTCAAAGGGTGTGATAAGACCCTAACGCACGCGATAAACCCCTATCACACGCATGTGAGGGACATTATCGCCAGCAGTAGCGCGGCGAATAGCACCACCTTTTACGGTGGTGCTATTTGTATGAAAGGCTGCAGCTGGCCGCACCACGGCCGGTGAAATTGCACCATCGTGGTGCAAATGGCTGTGGCCTTTCACAGACCCGCCCCCCCACCCCCATTCACCCCGCCCCCTTTTTCATTGGATTCATCATTCTGCGAAGAATGATGAATCCAATGATGAATCCAATGATGAATCCAATGATGATACTGAAGGGGCTTTGGATGTTTTAAAGCCAGAGAGTCCAAATTTTCCTGAATTTCTGGAGGGAACTTTTTGGGGAACTTTGTTTCCTTCTTTTCAGAGCAAGATAAAACTTTAGGGGTAGATTTTAAAACATTGCACGCACGTGTCCATGTGTGTATGCTACCCGGCACATATACATGGACGTGTGATTTTATAACATGTGTGCACTGGCACACACATGTTATAACATACTGGGTCGGTGCGCGGAAGGTGGGAAAACATATGCAGTTACACGCGGCGACTCATCGGGGCCTTCCCCAGTTCCCTCCCAGTCCGCTCCAATTAAGGAGCGGACTGGGAGGGAACTTTCCAACCCCCTAGCCTGACCTTCCTTCTCCCCGAGTTTTACGCAAGTGATTTAAAATCTCAGTTGGCTAGTTTATTACTTTCTTATAGCTGAATTGCTTTACACATGTTTTCTCTTCTTTTTTTTTTTGCTCACCCTTTTATGTATTTGACATGCTAATAAATTTCTTTGATAGTTATTTGTTGTTGTATTTATTATTTATTTAAACAATTTTAATTCTGCTATCTCCTTTAATTGATCGATGCAAAGTATTTTGATATATTCTTGCAATATTCACATAAATCCTGGTGCCATTTATTGTTAATGATTTAAACTTTGAGAAAAAGAAAGTTAAAAATATATGCTGACTTTTGCATGTATATCGAGTTTTACATGAACAAATCCTACTTATTTCCACATGTAAAATATGTGCGATCGGCGCCGCCTTTTCGGGGCAAGAGCCCTCCGATCACCACCGCTGTCTCGCCGTCTGCCCTGCCGTCTTCCCCGGAGACCACGTGGATGACCGCGGACGCACCCGCCCGGAGCTCAATAGCCCAATCAGAGCCCAGGAACCGGGCCGACGTCAGTGCCTGGAGACCAGCAAAGGCCTTTTAACCCGAGTTCTCTCCTGCGGTACTCTCTTTCCGCCTGCTCACCTTGTCCGGCTCGCGCAATCAGCGGCGCCTTTTCGGGGCAAGAGCCCTCCGATCACCGCCGCTGTCTTGCCGTCCGCCCTGCCGTCCACCCCGGAGACCACATGGATGACGGCGGACGCACCCGCCCAGAGCTCAATAGCCCAATCGGAACCCAGGAATCGGGCCGATGTCAGTGCCTGGAGACCAGCAAAGGCCTTTTAACCCAAGCTCTCTCTTGCGGCGCTGGGCGTCGCGCGCACAAAGGAGTGTGACCTAAGGGGCCTGCCCCTTAGTGCGCCCCTTCTTCAGCTCCCTCTGCCCCAGAACTGCCGCTCAGAACTTGTTCACATAGACGCTCGCATCTCCGACGACCACCACCATCCAGTACTGCATTGGTATATTATGCTCTTTAACCTATGGTAATTGTAATCAGTGTTATTGATTCCCCTTTACTGTGATAGACAGCAATTGATTGTATCTTGTTCTTTTATTCATCTCGCTCATTACACACTACCCGCATTTCCCTTCACTTCCACTATCTGCTCTTTCCCATCAGCCATGCCTCTCTACTCTGGCACAAACATAGCTACCTTTCCCATCCCCCGTATACACCACCCTACACACAGAATCCCCCATCTCCCCCGTCTCCCCCTCACCAACCCGCCAACCCAATGCAAATCACTCCTCCCTATCTTAATCTCTCCTCTGACACAATTCCTAGGACTCAATACACTTTCTCTAGTACTATTCAATGCTCAATCTCTCTCCAAAAAAAACCCTTATCCTCAATGATCTCCTCCTTGACTGCAAGCCCGAAATTTGCGATGTCACAGAAACCTGGCTCAAGGACTCTGACATCGTTATCCTAAACCAGCTTCCTACACTCTCCTATGATATATTCCCCATTCCTAGACCTAAAAAATGAGGTGGAGGCATCTTCCTAGCAGTTAAAAAGCACCTCAAACTTAGACCACTGAACATTAGCACCCCACCCAAATTCGAAATTGGCCTGTTCAAATCCCCTGAACTCCAAATATGCCTTGTCTACACCCCCCCGGCCTCCTAGAACACAACCCTTCCCCTCTTATAGAATTTATATCCGATAACATTAACATTGAAATACCTGCCATCATACTAGGAGACTTCAATATCCATGTAGACTCAAATCCCCTCTCTCCATCCTGTGAAACCCTCCTTGACTCACTCCATAAGAACATAAGAAAATGCCATACTGGGTCAGACCAAGGGTCCATCAAGCCCAGCATCCTGCTTCCAACAGTGGCCAATCCAGGCCACAAGAACCTGGCAAGTACCCAAAAACTAAGTCTATTCCATGTTACCATTGCTAATGGCAGTGACTATTCTCTAGGTGAACTTAACAGCAGGTAATGGACTTCTCCTCCAAGAACTTATCCAATCCTTTTTTAAATAGAGCTATACTAACTGCACTAACCACATCCTCTGGCAAGAAATTCCAGAGTTTAATTGTGCATTGAGTAAAAAAGAACTTTCTTCGATTAGTTTTAAATGTGCCCCATGCTAACTTCATGGAGTGCCCCCTAGTCTTTCTACTATCCGAAAGAGTAAATAACCGATTCACATCTACCTGTTCTAGACCTCTAATGATTTTAAACACCTCTATCATATTCCCCCTCAGTCGTCTCTTCTCCAAGCTGAAAAGTCCTAACCTCTTTAGTCTTTCCTCTTAGGGGAGTTGTTCCATTCCCCTTATCATTTTGGTAGCCCTTCTCTGTACCTTCTCCATCGCAATTATATCTTTTTTGAGGTGCGGCGACCAGAATTGTACACAGTATTCAAGGTGCGGTCTCACCATGGAGCGATACAGAGGCATTATGACATTTTCCGTTTTATTCACCATTCCCTTTCTAATAATTCCCAACATTCTGTTTGCTTTTTTGACTGCTGCAGCACACTGAACCGGCAATTTCAATGTGTTATCCACTATGACACCTAGATCTCTTTCTTGGGTTGTAGCACCTAATATGGAACCCAACATTGTGTAATTATAGCATGGGTTATTTTTCCCTATATGCATCACCTTGCACTTATCCACATTAAATTTCATCTGCCATTTGGATGCCCAATTTCCAGTCTCACAAGGTCTTCCTGCAATTTATCACAATCTGCTTGTGATTTAACTACTCTGACAATTTTGTTTCATCGGCAAATTTGATTATCTCACTCGTCGTATTTCTTTCCAGATTATTTATAAATATATTGAAAAGTAAGGGTCCCAATACAGATCCCTGAGGCACTCCACTGTCCACTCCCTTCCACTGAGAAAATTGTCCATTTAATCCTACTCTCTGTTTCCTGTCTTTTAGCCAGTTTGCAATCCACAAAAGGACATCGCCACCTATCCCATGACTTTTTACTTTTCCTAGAAGCCTCTCATGAGGAACTTTGTCAAATGCCTTCTGAAAATCCAAGTATACTATATCTACCGGTTCACCTTTATCCACATGTTTATTAACTCCTTCAAAAAAGTGAAGCAGATTTGTGGGCAAGACTTGCTCTGGGTAAAGCCATGCTGACTTTGTTCCATTAAACCATGTCTTTCTATATGTTCTGTGATTTTGATGTTTAGAACACTTTCCACTATTTTTTCTGGCACTGAAGTCAGGCTAACCAGTCTGTAGTTTCCCGGATTGCCCCTGGAGCCCTTTATAAATATTGGGGTTATATTTTCTATCTTCCAGTCTTCGGGTACAATGGATGATTTTAATGATAAGTTACAAATTTTTACTAATAGGTCTGAAATTTCATTGTTTAGTTCCTTCAGAACTCTGGGATGTATACCATCTGGTCCAGGTGATTTACTACTCTTCAGTTTGTCAATCAGGCCTACCACATCTTCTAGGTTCTCCATGATTTGATTCAGTCCATCTGAATCATTACCCATGAAAACCTTCTCCATTACGGGTACCTCCCCAACATCCTCTTCAGTAAACAATGAAGCAAAGAAATCATTTAATCTTTCCACGATGGCCTTATCTTCTCTAAGTGCCCCTTTAACCCCTCGATCATCTAACGGTCCAACTGACTCCCTCACAGGCTTTCTGCTTCAGATATATTTTAAAAAGTTTTTACTGTGAGTTTTTGCCTCTACAGCCAACTTCTTTTCAAATTCTCTCTTAGCCTGTCTTATCAATGTCTTACATTTAACTTGCCAACTTTTATGCTTTATCCTATTTTCTTCTGTTGGATCCTTCTTCCAATTTTTGAATAAAGATCTTTTGGCTAAAATAGCTTCTTTCACCTCCCCTTTTAACCATGCCGGTAATCGTTTTGCCTTATTTCCACCTTTCTTAATGTGTGGAATACATCTGGACTGTGCTTCTAGAATGGTATTTTTTAACAATGACCACGCCTCTTGGACATTTTTTACTTTTGTAGCTGCTCCTTTCAGTTTTTTTCTAACAATTTTTCTCATTTTATCAGTTTCCCTTTTGAAAGTTTAGCACAAAAGCCTTGGATTTGCACACTGTTCCTCTTCCAGTCATTAATTCAAATTTGATCATATTATGATCACTATTGCCAAGCGGCCCCACCACCGTTACCTCTCTCACCAAGTCCTGTGCTCCACTGAGAATTAGATCTAAAATTGCTCCCTCTCTCGTCGGTTGCTGAACCAATTGCTCCATAAAGCTATCATTTATTCCATCCAGGAACGTTATCTCTCTAGCGTGTCCCGATGACACATTTACCCAGTCAATATTGGAGTAATTGAAGTCTACCAATAATATCCAAAGCTTATTCAAAATACAACGATTATGTAAACACTACTGAGAAAACATCGTACAATAATATTTCAATTTTAATATGTGTATTTTACTAAATATGATTCGTTTTCTAACCTATTACGGACCGTCATAACACCCATGGTCTACACGCATTTTATGCCTGTGTTCTCAGCCACATTGGGTCATCTTTAATCATCAGTTCTAAAAAACTTAAACAGTCTTTTTTGTGTTTGCACTTTTTTCTTTTTTTCAATGTTTTATAATTGTATGGTATGAGGAAAAAGTACTTCCCTTAATATAGCAAAGTCTCGCTGTCATATGGGTCCCACTCAGATATTTCTACTGCTGCATATGAGCAATTGGTTGCCTGTTTCTTCAGCGTTACTGCTTTGCCGCACGGGTCTGTCCCTCATTTGTTGTTTGCTAGCGCCACCTCGCTGCCGCACAAGTCTGGTTCCAGCGCCGCAGCGCTGTTCACAGAAGTCCGACGTACATTTCGCAGTGTTGCTGCTTCAGGGACTGTAAATATACTCAGAGAACGATTGATTAAGATACTTTTTAACTCCACATCTGTATCCAACATTTGCAACATTTCCGATCTTTACGCCATATCCTTATTCAGGCTTCTATGACATTTTCCTATGTCGTTGGTGCCCACATGTACCACGACAGCCGGCTCCTCCCCAGCACTGTCTAAAATCCTATCTAGGTGACGCGTGAGGTCCGCCTTCTTCGCACCAGGTTGGCATGTTACCAGGCGATCCTCACGCCCACCAGCCACCCAGCTATCTACATTCCTAATAATCGAATCACCAACTATGACGGCCAACCTAACCCTTCCCTCCTGGGCAGTAGACCTTGGGGAGATATCCTCAGTGCGAAAGGACAATGCATCACCTGGAGAGCAGGTCCTTGCTACAGGATCCTTTCCTGCTGCATCTGGTTGGTGCTCTCCCATCATTTATTTATTTTATTTATTTATTTATTTAAAATTCTTATATACCGCACAATGGGTAGGGGTCTATCCGTCTAGGTGGTTTACATATTTGCACATACACAAATAGTAATACATATTGACAAACATTTCATAAAATCTTATACAAGCATGTTAAAATTCATAAAATAAGCAATTAAATTGACGAACCTAGTATAAGTTGTATGCTTGGGTGAAAAGATGTGTTTTTAACTGTTTCTTAAATTCTGTACGGTTGGCTGTGAGACGGATATGATCTGGGAGTGTGTTCCACAATATTGGACCGGCGACAGAAAATGCTCGTTTACGGGTTAATGCTAGACTTACGGATTTACTTCTTCCTCCAAGGCAGCACCAGGGCTGCCAGTCTGAAGTTGGGACTTGACTACTATGTCCCTGAAGTTCTCATCTATATACCTCTCTGTCTGCCTCAGCTCTTTCAGGTCTGCCACTCTAGCCTCCAGAGATTGGACTTGTTCTCTGAGAGCCAGGAGCTCTTTGCATTGCATGCACGTGTACAACTTCTCACCAGTGGGTAAAAAATCAATATGTGACACTCGATGCAAAAGACTGGGAAACCCCCCTCTTGCTGCTGGACTGCTGCCTTCATCTCAATTTTGATCAGTTCCTAGTTAAGTTTTAGGTTGCTATGGGAGTAGGAATGTGTCCAACGTCCTTTAAATATATTAGTGAATTCACTATGTGTCTGGTAGTGGCCTACCGGGATCTGATCAAATTCTCAATAAAGTTTTTGTTGATGGTTTTTGTTTTTTTTTGTGAAAGTGGCACCTGCCTATAAATTAAGGGATGAGCTAGGGGTGTGTGGGTGGGAGGGTTGGGAAATACAAACAGTCTAACTTCAGTTAGTCAGCCTGAGTGACTCACTGCTCTCTTGATTAACAAATGTTGGTCCCTATTCAAACCCAATCACACTACCTCAACACCTTTCCAAGGTGAGTAACTGAGCTGAAATATTCAACTTTTTTACTTAGGTATACACTGCTCCTAGCTTATTTCTAGCTTCTGGCTACTTTTTGGGTTGGGTTTTTTTTTTGTGGGGGGGGGGGTTTCAATACAAACACTCAGTTAGTATTAAATACAAACACTCAGTTCTTTAAAAGTCTGGAGAACACTCAGTTCTGCAGACTTTTAAAAAAAAGAAATCTCGCCCAAGGAGTTCCCCAAGGATCATCTCTTTCCTCTACATTATTTAATATTTACCTTACACCACTATGCCGGCTACTATCAAAACTGAGTATTCAATACTTCATCTACGCGGATGATATTCAGATACTCATACCAATCACCAGTACTATCACAAATGCCTTGATCTCTTGGAATGCAACCTTATTAGAAATTAAAACAATTCTCATGGGCATCCAATTGGCTATTAACACCAATAAAACCGAGCTTATCATTATTTCACCTCCAAAAAATGCATCCCTGAGCTATGATAATCTTTCAAATGACATGCCTACTATTACTCAGCAAGTACGCAGCCTTGGCGTCATCTTTGACAGCAATTTCACATTTAAAAAATTCATCGCTGATACAGTTAAAAGTGGTTTCTTTAAGCTACATACACTAAAACGTATTAAACCTCTTTTATACCAATATGACTTTCGCACTGTACTACAGGCGACTATATTATCATAGATTGATTACTGCAATGCTTTGCTACTTGGGCTTCCTAAAACTACAATTCAACCCTTACAAATTTTACAAAACGCAGCTGCCCGCATCATCACTGACACAAGCCGCCATGAGCACATCACTCCAGCGCTTCAATCATTACACTGGCTACCCGTGGCATCCAGAATAATATATAAATCCTTAACGCTGATTCATAAAGCCACCCACAACAGAGATATGAACTGGTTCTCTGATCACCTTCAATTCAGAACATCAATCCGCCCAACCAGATTCCAGCATTTAGCTAAACTGAAGATCCCTGCACCCAACCTGACTAATCTGTCCTCTACAAAAGAACGTTCTTTCATCATTGCTGGATCCAGACTATGGAACACCATGCCATCAGAATTACGACAGGAAGATTGCTATAAAAAATTTAAACAAAACTTAAAAACCTGGCTATACAAAAAAGCCTACTATGCTTGAACTGGGTCCTTTGCTTTGCGTTCTAGTTTAATCCCACAGTCACTCATATTCTGATATTTATTTTCGTTATACAAAGTTTTTACATGGATTTGTATTCTTTCAGTTTTTAATGTTATAATGTAAAGCAATATGCTGAATTAATGTTTGAATGTAAACCGAGGTGATGTTACTTACGTGCCCCGGTATATAAAAACCCCGTAAATAAATAAATAAATAAATAAACACACTACCTACTGCTACCTTATTGACTGACTAAAAATACAAACAGTCTAACTTGTTTATTCACTGCCTACCTACTGCTACCTTATTGACTGACTATTTAAAAATAGAAACAGTCTAACTTGTTTATTCACTGCCTTTCTGACTACTAAAGGCACAAACACACAAACACACTAAATAATATTCCCAAATAGTTAACTTTGCCCCAATACTTTAAAAAAAAGACAATGTCCCAAGCAAAAACTTACTGATTCCTTTCAGCCACCAGCAAGGTGATCCTCTCATCTCAGTGTTCCCACTGGAATGTGGGTTACTGAGCTCTTTCCTTCTAATTTATAATGTGCTTCTAAAGTAAATTAGTGCAGAACAATCCCTTAGGAGATGTACACTTCAGTTAGATTTCCTGAGTGACCTTTCAGTTAGATTTCCTGCGTGACCTTTCAGTTAATTTCCTGCGTGACCTTTCAGTTAGTTTTCCTGAGTGACTCACTGCTGTGCTGATTAACAAAGAATAGTACCTATTCACATCAAACACACAACCTTAACACTTAGTTAGTCAGCCTGAGTGACTCACTGCTCTCTTGATTAACAAATGTTGGTCCCTATTCAAACTCAATCACACTACCTCAACACCTTTCCAAGGTGAGTAACTGAGCTGAACTATTCAACTTTTTTACTTAGGTATACACTGCTCCTAGCTTATTTCTAGCTTCTGGCTACTTTTTGGGATTTTTTTTTTTTTTGTGGGGTTTTTTTTTTCAATACAAACACTCAGTTCTTTAAAAGTCTGGAGAGCACTCAGTTCTGCAGACTTTTAAAAATAAACACACTACCTACTGCTACCTTATTGACTGACTAAAAATACAAACAGTCTAACTTGTTTATTCACTGCCTACCTACTGCTACCTTATTGACTGACTATTTAAAAATAGAAACAGTCTAACTTGTTTATTCACTGCCTTTCTGACTATTAAAGGCACAAACACACACACTAAATAATATTCCCAAATAGTTAACTTTGCCCCAATACTTTTAAAAAAGACAATGTCCCAAGCCAAAACTTACTGATTCCTTTCAGCCACCAGCAAGGTGATCCTCTCCTCTCAGTGTTCCCACCTTTATGATGCTGGAGAGGTTAGTGGAGCTGCAGACACCCCTTCATGAACTTTCTGGTACAATGGACATAGGTGTACAGAATCCCCTAGGGCATCATGAGTCAGCTGGTAAAAATCCTGCAGCCCTTCAAGGATGTCATGGAGGAGTTGAGTTCCAGGAGTGCCACCATGGCTGACATCATCCCTACAGTTAATCTCCTGGATGAACATTTGGAGGCCTTTATACAGGAAGAGGGAATGACAGTTGAGGTGCTGGATTGTCTGGATGTTTTGCAGCAACAGGTGAAAGAGAGATTAAGGCCTTTAACAGAAGACCGCACATTCATGCTCGCCACAGTCTGTGATCCCCATGTGAAAGGGAAACTCGCCCTACAGTACAATTGTCTCTTATTTGTGAAGAACCTGCTGTTAGCAAAAGTCCGTGAACAGGAGCGCCATAGGCAGAGACAGATTAGGCTTGAAGCAGAGGTGGAAACAGCGGGCAATTCAGAGAGTTGTGCTGCTAGCCCAAGCAGGAGCAGCACTGTGTCAGCGACAGATAGTACCTCCTCCTCCACTTCAGAACACCCAAGGCATGTTGCCCATAAAGATCCATCTGTTGTGCGATGGGCGAGAGAGAAAGCATCTGGCATGAGTGACTCTCAGCCCGCCCAAGCAAAAGAGACACCAGCACAGCTGTCAGTGACACGGTATCTCTCAGATCCGATAGAGAACATGCAGACAGATCTGCTGGCATATTGGGCACACAAGTCCACTGTCTGGTCACACCAAGCGAAAGTGGCCCAGCGATATCTGTCATGTTTATTTATTTATTTATTTAAAAACTTTTCTATGCCGTCGTTTAGTAGTGCACCATCACAACGGTTTACAGTTAGGCACAAATATGTTTGGTTTGGTTTCTAAATTATCCAAAAGGTGCCAGTATTATACGGTTACATAGATCAATAATATACTCTAAATGGGGAATGGGTGTGGTTACCATTTATGATTGTTAGCGTAATCATATGTTTATACTGTCTTTCTAATATAATACTTAAATATGAGAAAAATAATAAAAAATAAGCAACTCTGCATTTTTACTGGTGACTTTCAGCTGTTTTTGTGTTGTTATTCAGCTACCTCACTGTGAAATGCTTTTTTGAAGAGCCATGTTTTTAAGCCTTTTTTGAAGAGCTTTAATTCTTTCATTAGTCTTAATTCCAGGGGTAATGAGTTCCATAATAAAGGTCCTGCCAATGATAGTGCTCTCTCTCTGACTTGGGTCAACTTTGCTGTTTTGACTGAGGGTATGGTTAGTAGAGCTCTATTGGCCGATCTGAGGTTTCTTTGAGGGACATGTAATCGTAGTGCGGTGTTTAGCCAGTCAGCATGTTCATCATTTATTAGTTTATGCACTGTGCATAGTGTTTTAAATTGTACTCTTTGTTCTATTGGGAGCCAGTGTAAATCTGCAAGTATCTGGGTGAAATGATCTCTTCTTCCTTTACCAGTAAGTATTCTGGCAGCCGAGTTCTGTAGTATTTGCAGTGGTCTAATCATAGTATATGGCAATCCTAGGATTAATGTTTGTAGTATTGTACGAAAGTGTTCCTGATTTAATAAGGGTTTTAGTCTTCTAAGGACCATAAGTTTGGCGTAGCCTTCTCTTGCTTTTATTGATATGTGTTGTTTAATGCTCAGTTCTGTGTCTATAATTACTCCTAGGTTTCTAGCTTTTTCAGTTAGCTCAACTGATTTGCTATTTTTAAGTTGGATGGGATTTTGAATTCTTTCAATGTTTTTTTGTTCAAGATGTATAAATTCTGTTTTTTCGATGTTGATTACTAGTTCCATTTGGCTTAATAGTTGTTTTATTATGTCTAGGTATAACATTGCAAAATTCAGTGTTTTTTCAATTGTTTCTTCAACTGGTATGAATGTTGTCAGCATATATGTAGTGTATGATACCTAGCCCCGCTAGCAGGTGGCAGAGGGGGAACATGTAAATGTTAAAAAGCGTCGCTGAGAGTGCTGAACCCTGGGGGACACCTGTCTTTAATTTGATTTTGTCTGATATTGTGTTTTTTATCTGTACCTGATAAGATCTATTGTTCAGATAGAATGTAAACCATTCAATTGTTTTGTTTTGTAATCCAATTTTTTCCAGTCTTTTCAATAGTATGTCATGGTTTACCGTGTCAAATGCTGCTGACAGATCTAGCAGTATCATGATGTAGTGTTTTCCACTGTCAAATCCACGAAGTACGTTATCTGCTAGAGAGATTAGTAATGTTTCAGTGCTATAGTGTTTCCTGAAGCCATGTTGTGATGGGAAGAGTATGTTATTGTTGTCTAGATGTTCGGCTAGTTGCTTTTGTACTGCTTTTTCTATTAATTTTGCGATCATAGGCAAGTTAGAAACAGGTCCACCAACCAGGGTGCCCAGTGAACGTGTCTTTTCAATGACAGGGGATATCATGAGCTGGCACCAGAGTTGATGGAAATGCTAGTGTTTTTGAAAGTAAACCTGCCTTTGCTTGGGTTTCCAAATTTTCTCTGTGAATGGCAAGATGAATAAAAGCAATTGAAAGCCTTGCAGCAGCTCCAACTGCCTCCTATGCTCCAGATAATATAAGCACTACAGCACATGTACCTGACCTGAAATGCTGTGCCTGACCATCCACTATCCAGGCCGTACGCCCCTACAAGGGCCTGATCTCAAATGCTGTGCCTGACCGTCCATGTCCAGGCCGTACGTCCCTACAAGGGCCTGACCTGAAAAGCTGTGTCTGTCCATCCTCTGTCCAGGCATTATGTCCCTGCAAGGGTTTGACCTCGATTGCTTTGCCTGTTCATCCAGGCCTTATGTCCATACGTGGTCTTGACCTCTGTCCTTGACTGCTGTGCCTGTCTGTCCTAGCCTTATGTCCCTAGGTGGGATTGACCTCTGTCCTTGACTGCTTTGCCTGTCAGTCCAGGCCTTATGTTCTACAAGTGTTTGACCTCGATTGCTTTGCCTGTCCGTCCAGGCCTTATTTCCCTATGTGGGATTGACTCTGTCCTCGACTGCTTTGCCTGTCAGTCTAGGCCTTATGTCCCTACTTGGGCTTGACCTCTGTTCTCGACTGCTGTGCCTGTCTGTCCAGACCTTATGTCCCTAGGTGGGATTGACTCTGTCCTGTATTGCTATGCATGTTCATCCAGGCCTTATGTCTCTACAAGGGTTTGACCTCGATTGCTGTGCCTGTCAGTCCAAACCTTATGTTCCTACAAGTGTTTGACCTCGATTGCTTTGCCTGTCCATCCAGGCCTTATGTCCCTACTTGGGCTTGACCTCTGTTCTCGACTGCTGTGCCTGTCCGTCCAGACCTTATGTCACTAGGTGGGATTGACCTCTGTTCTCAATTGCTGTGCCCTTGATGATCAGCCCTTGCAGTTAGTGAAGAATGTGGGTGTCAAGCATTTTCCAGGCCTTATGTCCCTATGTGGGCTTGACCTCCATTGCTGTGCCTGTCCATCCAGGCCTTATGTTCCTACAAGTGTTTGATCTCGATTGCTGTGCCTGTTTGTCCAGGCCTTATGTCCCTATTTATTTATTTATTTAAATTCTTTTAATATACCGATACTCAAGACAAGGTCTTATCGTACTGGTATACAATAAACTAGGGGGTAAACCAGTTAAACCAGTAAACACTGAAAGCGAAAGTTACATTATAACAGGGAATGTATAACAAGGCTTTTTGGAGAAAAGTAAAGGGAAAGATTAACAATTTCTAATTGGAGAGCAGCGCATGTAAGTAGAAAGCAGTTGCGAACATGGTAAAATTATATACAATAAAAACTATATTTACAGTGAAGTCAATAAGGTGAGTTATTGTTTAAATAAGTCGATAAGGCGAGTTACAAGAGAGTGTAAATTAACCGGAAAACAGTTTCTTTGAGAGGCGAAAAAAACAGACGCTACTGATGGGTGTTGGACCGTGTGGGTTACCAGATAGTTTCTTCAAGGAAATGCTTGGGCGAATAGCCAGGTTTTTAATTTTTTTCTAAATGTGAAGTGACAACGTTCCTGGCGGAGATCTGGTGGGAGATTGTTCCAGTGATGCGGGCCAGCAGTTGATAGCGCTCGTTTTTCGATTGTGTTGTGTATAACTGATTTGTTAGGAGGAGTCTGTAGGGAGTCTCTGTATGCTGATCTGGTTGGTCTTGCTGAGGAGTGAAGTTTGAGGGGTATGATGAGTTGGAGAGATGATTGCTGAAATATGGTTTTGTGTATGATGGTCAGTGTTTTGAAGAGGATTCTGTAGTGGATGGGTAGCCAGTGAAGTATTTTGAGAATCGGTGTGATGTGGTCCATACGGCGAGAGTTTGTGAGGATCCTGGCTGCAGAGTTCTGCAGCATCTGAAGAGGTTTGGTAGATGAGGCCGGAAGACCAAGCAGAAGCGCATTACAGTAATCAATCTTCGAGAATAGTATGGCCTGAAGGACTGAGCGGTAGTCATGAAAATGTAATAGGGGTCTTAACTGTTTTAGGACTGTAGTTTATAAAAGCCTTCTTTGGTGGTGTTGTTGATGAATTTTTTTAGGTTCATTCTGGAGTCTAGGATGGCTCCAAGGTCTCTTACTTGATTTACTAGAGGTGTAATTGTGGTGTTGGCTAGTAGGTTATTATCATTGGGGGAGATGACCAGCAGTTCAGTCTTGGACGTGTTGAGGACAAGGCTGAGGCTTGTGAGAAGGAGGTTGATAGCGTGCAGGCAGCTTTTCCAACAGTTTAGAGTGTCTGTGATGGGATCCTTGATGGGGATTAGGATCTGCACATCGTCCGCATAAATGAAATAGGTGAGGTTGAGGTTATTGAGTAGTTGGCAAAGGGGGAGAAGATAGATGTTAAATAAGGTTGGTGAATCCCTAGGTGGGACTGACTCTGTTCTGTATTGCTATGTATGTTCATCCAGGCCTTATGTCCCTACAAGGGTTTGACCTCGATTGCTGTGCCTGTCAGTCCAAACCTTATGTTCCTACAAGTGTTTGACCTCGATTGCTTTGCCTGTCCATCCAGGCCTTATGTCACTAGGTGGGATTGACTCTGTCCTGTATTGCTGTGCATGTTCGTCCAGGCCTTATGTCCCTACAAGGGTTATGTTCCTACACTGTTTGACCTCGATTGCTGTGCCTGTTCGTCTAGGTCTTATGTCTCTAGGTGGGATTGACCTCTGTCCTTGACTGTTTTGCCTGTCAGTCCAGGCCTTATGTTCCTACTAGTGTTTGGCCTTGATTGCTGTGCCTGTTCGTCCAGGCCTTATGTCCCTAGGTGGGATTGACCTCTGTCCTTGACTGCTTTGCCTGTCAGTCCAGGCCTTATGTCCCTACGTGGGCTTGACCTCTGTTCTCGACTGCTGTGCCTATCTATCCAGGCCTTATGTCCAGTCCTAATGGCTGAACCCTCATTATAAAGGGAAACCACAGTCTCTGGCTATTCAAATTAGTAATCCTTCACAGCATGGATCCTTAAATAAAACAAACAGTCTTCCTTAGTTTCAGGGCAGAGAAGAGAACTTCTTCCGTCTTGCTTATGAAGTCATGATCTGCTTGCAAATGCTTAAATCCTAACAATTTGTACCATTATACACTCTCTGGGCCAACCCAATTCCTGGGAGCCCTTTCCTGCTCAAAGAAACGGGAACTCTCCCCATTGTTGCAGCCTATCTCTTACCACCTGTTGATCCATATTCAGAACAAGAAAAGATCTCCAAGGTACTTAGACTGTGGCAAACATAACACAGTGAGACCATGCTCACAGTGAGACCCTGCTCCAGGTTGCCACGGTTTGAAGGCTCGTGCTCCACTCTAGGGGCCAACCCATTCTGGGGAGCCCTTCCCGGCTCAAAGGAAAGGGAACTCTCCCTGGGTGTAGCCATCCTGTATCTACCCTCTGCCTCTGTGCCTTGCTGCCATACACCAGATGACTCACTCAACTCCTTGTGTTCTGGCCACTATCATGGTTACTCAATGTGTTGGTGCTAGTCTTTCTGCTTGCTATGAATGTTCCTCCTTCATTGTGCTGTAGGATGTTGATGCCACTTGTCTTGCTGCTTTGCCTGTTGTGCTGCCTTCTAGGGTTCATGCATTTGTTATCAGTGTTCTCTTTTGAAGCTGTAGTGTGTTTTTGACACTCTCGCTGCTGCTTTGTGCCTCTATTAAAGCACTCTTCTTGCCACTCCTGGTACCCCTTTGCCCCTTTAAAGTACCTTAGGCTATTCATGCCACTTTGGTGCCACTTTGCCACAGTCTAAGTACCTTGGAGCTGTTTTGTTGTTCTGATGATTGCTCTCCAGAAGTTTCATCAAAATTGATAATAAAACCCCAATTCTGCAGTCAAAAATAGGCTGCAAATCCTTCCTCCATTGACTTTAATGGGAACCGGAAAACAAATTCACGTATCAATGGATCGGGGCGCCATACGTCCCAGTTCAACGAAAATGCCCCCCGACGAATATGTATCCTGAATGCAACGAATACTTTCTGGCTGCACATCGCTACCCTGCACACGCCATCCCTCAAGAATGCTCTCCTCTCCTCCACAAGGGATTGTGCCCTCTCAATTGCTGGCCCCACCCACTGGAACGCACTACCCACAAACCTTCGCCTTGAACCTTGGTACTTCAAATTCAAGAAAATGCTAAAGACCTGGCTCTTCCACCAGGCCTACCCTGACTAGGGCTACTGCACATAATTTCATCCAAACTAACTCACGCCTTTCGAAGTTCTTACGTTAATATGTTATCCTTTCAGTTTTTTCTTTTCTTGCTGACCTTTTTGCATTTTGAATCTACTTAGTTTTCTTAAGTTGTTGCACCTTGTTGTCCCCTCCCGTGTCCCGTTTTTTGTACTTTCCATCTCCTGTTTGATGTAAACTGATATGATGTACCCACTAATATCGGTATAAAAAAGTCTTTAAATAAATAAGTAAGTAAGTAAATAAATAAATAAATAATACATTGCATGTGTTTGCGTATAAGGATACATGCATGGGTGTGTCGGGGAGTAGCCGCAAGTACAGTGAAATGATCACCACTATGAGCCAGAAGTAGTATAAGGGACACAGTATGGAAATAAAGTACTTCATATTGGGAACCACAGTGTATAAACATTAATTTCTACCTGTATTTTACCCCTGAAGAATGATATACAGTTTCAAATGTTGCAGTGTCAGGTTTACTATAGAATATCAGCAAATTCTAGCATGTTAACACTAGTGGAAAATTGGATTGTAGGAATTCAAGATGATGTAAAAAAAAAAAAAAAAACCCAACAAGCACAAAATAAGTTTTTTCAATTTTTATACACTGTTTTAATTGCAAAAAAAAAAATTTGTTTTGGACATTATTATATGAGGTTCAATTGTTATGCCCAATGAATATAATGTGAGAGGCAAAAGGAAAAGGCTCAAGACATAAGTCATTGTATTGCAGTCCAAGTGCCACTATACGATAGTCATAAAGTACTAATTAATTGAGGCACTAAATATAAATTAATTGGATCAAATGTGCTATTTCTGTTCAAAGGAGTGAGATCTAATTTATATACAGAATATATTTTTTCACGCTTAAGAGGGTAGACATACCATATATAAAATAATATCGTAGATCTCTGAATGGCAATAAACATGCATATGCAATTATTTGAAAGTAATCCATAAAATGCTTTAAATAAAAATGGATGCATGTAAGTTCCAAATCTACTCCAACTCTGCTCCCTGGAAAAATCCTCTCCCCAGTTTTCATAAAAGTACATGCATAACCAGATTATGTGCATACTTTTACGCACAAAGCACCAGACAGTTTTATGCATGTAAATGGCATTGGAATTTCATCCCAAGGAGGCTTAAATTATAATGTATTTGAGGAAAAATAGATGTTACCTTCATGAAAATAGTTGTGACCTTTATGAGCTAGCTGACATAATGTTTTCTATGATTGCTCCCCATTCATTTGTAACCTACACTATGTCTGTGTGTATGAAGTCAAGAAACTTGTTGGCACAATTTTGCTTGTTGACAGAATCTAAAAAAGTTATTTTGTAGAAGTATATTCTATTCTGCATAAAGTCTTAAGTTGCTGCTTGTTAGTTAAAGGTTTAAAAAACAAACAACCCTATAACACTCTCAATCTTGGGACCTTGCTACACAATAGAGACTAAGAGGTGTTGAGAAGCACAATATATTATTTCATTAAGTGCTTTTTGGGAGAAGAAGGATTTAGCAGTAAAACTGCTGTCATTGTGTAGCAAGGTTATGATCTTCGACAACTTTGGACCTAGTCTCTTTCATTTTACCTTTTCCTTGACGCTCTAACTTGTAGAGAAATTGAAGCTGAAAAGCCGGGGCTAGACAGAATTCTGTATTGTTGTGGGGGCTACATTCTCTCCATTTTTCCTAAATAAAACAGATTTGAACTGAGCTAAGGAAACAAAACTGTATTGTTCCTCACAGATGGAAGCAAGTGTCGCTAGGTAACCAGATTAATCTCCTTTTTCTCTCCCTTCCTCTCTTGTAGTGCAGTAATCTGTGGGCTCTTTTCACAAAAAAGCTAGCCTCAAAGCTGAGGCTCTAACTAGGTTCCTAATTAGCTGCAATTTACAATGAAGACAACATGATGAGATAATAGAAATTTGCAAAATAATGACATACCTCAGCAAAATATTCCTCCTTCTAAGAACCATTTTTATACAAAAACAATAAAGAGGGCTCTTCTAAAGCAAAGCTGAAAAAATGGTGGTGTATTATGTGACATAGAACATTATTGTTCCCTCTTGTTCCCTCTTGTTCCCCCAATCAACAGCTTATTGTTTAGCATCTTAAATAAAAATGACTCAAATACAGGCCATATAATGATCTCCATTGCGCTAATATATACAGAGTAGTAAAAAATGTATCTGAGCCAAAGCCAATAGGGCAGATAAAGTAGTGAGGCCTAGGAAGGTACCGTAATTTACAATACAATGCCACCCTAAAAAATATAAAGAAGGAAGAGGGAGGGAAAATAAGCATTACCACTATTCTTAAATTGTACTCTGTTTGTGATTCCAAACATTATGCTCTCTGACATAGGATAAGAAAGTAAATAAGTAAACGGAGATCTAAACTGATGAACAGACAGCTAGTTAGTAAAACATGATAGAAAACATTTGTTTTCATGTGGTTAGCTGAATTGAGGCAGATTCCAGACTGCTAGTCAGTGGTATTCTCGTGTGTGACATCAAAGCGTACCATGCAATTAAACAAAAATCACACTAATGGGCCAATGCAATAAATATGCAGTGAAAGCGCGCGCTTAACACTCAGCGCCCGCTTTCCTAAAGTACCCCTAGGCACCCCTCCTGGTGGCGCCATGAAATATTTAAATTAGGGGTTGTGTTATAAAGGAGGCGCTAGGGTTGCTTGCAGACCCCTAGCACATCCTTGATAACAGGAGCCCGCGAGCATCGGCTGTCCACCAGTTAGGAAAACAGATGTCAAATTTATCAGTGTCAGTTTTCCTAAATGGCGCACAGCCAAGGGTTCAACAAATGGATGCTTGTCAACTGAGCATCCGTTTCCTGCACCCGACTGCTGGTGCTTCTTATTTTTTTAATTATTTTTTTAAAGATTTATTCCTTCTACTTAATATCGCAACGATATTAAGTAGGAAGCTGTACAGAAAAGCTTTTTTTTCTGCTTTTCTGTACTACTTATAGGAGTGCTCAACAATTAATGCCTGCACATTTTTTTTTTGCACTTGGAGTGAATAGCTAATAGCCTCATTCACATGCATTTGCTTGTGATGTGTTGCGGTCCCGACAGCTTCCCTTCTGTTAGGGCCCAAGCCCGCCTACCTCCGCTTCAGGGATCACCGCATTCCGCCCGCTCCGGACCCCGGGGACTTCTCTCACTCCACGTGGCGGCCGCCATTATGTGCCTGCTTCCTGTCAGTCTCGCGCGTGCGCGAGGACGTCCGTATTGAACGCCCAGCTCCCGGAAGCCTGGCCCCGCCCGCGCCGCTGATGTCACGCCCAAGTCCCGATATAACCGGCGCTCAAACTCTCTCTCATCGCCTTGCAACGAGGTTCACAACTCCGTAGTTGTTCTTAGTTGCATTCCTGGTGATCTTCACATTGCCTGCTTCTGACTCCGGTTTGCTTCTGACCTCGCTTCAGCCTGCTGCCTGCCTCTGACTCCGGTTTGCTTCTGACTTCCGCTTCAGCCTGCTGCCTGCCACCAACTCCGGTTTGCTTCTGACTTCCGCCTCAGCCTGCAGCCTGCCTCCGACTCCGGTTTGCTCCTGACTCCGCTTCAGCCTACAGCCAGCCTCCTACTCCGGTTTGCTTCTGACTCCGCTTCAGCCTGCAGCCAGCCTCTGACTACGGCCTGCTTCCGACTCCGCTTCAGCCTACAGCCTGCTTCAGACTCCGGTTTGCTACAGACTCCGCAGCCGCCCGCTGCCCTGCCTTCAGCCGGCCCTCGGCCCTGTGCAGCCGGTCCCCTGCCTTCCGGGTACCTTGGACTTCCTATCCTTTCTGCTTGCTCTGGTCCCGGCCTACGCCTATCTCAGCCTCTGGACTTTCTGTCTCAGTTCCAAGTCCCGAGGACCCGGGACCCTACTGGCTCCTCCCGGGGGGTCCCTGGTTCCTGGGTGAACTCCTCCAGCTTGTGGCTCTGCCTCCCGGCCTACCCTGCCTCCCTAGGTAGGTCGGCCCAAGGGTCCACTATCTCTCCAGCAGTGTCCAACTGCAACAGTGATGAGCATTATTAGTTTCACTCCGCGTTGGGCACACGTTGTGGAGGTGTTAAACCCCTTAAGGGTAGATTTTGAAACCTGCGCGCTGATTTTATAACATGTGTGCACTGGCACGCACATGTTATAAAATATAAAATACACACAGTTTGGGTTCAGGAGACATCTCAACACTGAAACCCTACTTCTCTCCCTAAACGATACCGTTCTCAGAGGCTTCGACAATGGCCAAAGCTACCTACTAATCCTATTAGACCTGTCTGCTGCTTTTGACATGGTAAACCATGAAATTCACATTGAATGCCTAACTGAAATAGTGTTAACTGACAAAACCCTACCCTGGTTCTCATCCTACTTATCCAACAGAATCTACCAAGTTACAACCAACAATGACCTCTCTGAAAAAATACAACTAAACACAGGAGTCTCCCAAGGCTCTGCACTTTCTGCAACCCTCTTCAACATCTACCTATGCCCAATCTGCCAGCTCCTAGCCAGCCTTAACATAACACACTTTTTGTATGTAGATGACATCCAAATACTCATCCCGATTCAAAACTGCCTGGATGAAACATACAAGAAAACAGCGACCTATCTGACGACAATCAAACAATTGTTAACCAAATTGAAACTCGTAATAAGCATTGAAAAAACAGAGATAATAATTCTTGACAGAAAAACCAAATCAACCCCCCCCACCACCCCTAATTATAGAGAATCAAATAACTGTATTCTCCCTAATCTCACATACACGCAATCTTGGAGTCATCATAGACAGCGAACTCTCATTCAAAAATCACATCACAACAAAAATAAAGGAAGGATACCTAAAACTACAAACCCTGAGTCACATAAAACCCTTCCTAACCCAAGAGGACTTCAGAACAGTATTACAACTTCTCATTCTCTCCATACTCGACTACTGCAACTCTATTACTTGGACTACCTCTATCCACCATCCGTCCCCTCCAAATTCTACAAAATTCAGCATCCAGACTACTCACCGGAACCAAAAAACATGAGCACATAACCCCAATTCTTACATCCCTACAATGGCTTCCAATCAAATACTGAATTGACTGCAAAATATTAACCATTTTACACAAACACATGCAAGAAAAATGAAACGAATGGCTAAGCGACTCAATTAAACCACACAAACCACAAAAAAACCTCCGCTCTGCCGACAAAGGCAGCAGAGCCCCTAAGGCAGCATCAGCCCCTAAGGCAGCAGAGAGGGAGAAGAAGCCCTTGTAAAAGAAAAAAAGAATCTTTAACAGTAATCATTATCTTGTGTCCAAAGAACAGAGCAAAACACATAGGACCAGATTTTAAAAAGCCTGTGCATGCAAAAAACACACGCGCAAACTGAATTTTGTGCACGTAAATTTCCCTGCGCGCAAAAAGATTGTGTGCATAAAAAAGGGGCGTGTCGGGGAGACAGGGGCATGTTGGGGGCGTATAAATGACTTACGTGCGTTGATGTATTTTATAAGGGATGCGCGCATAACCGACACGTTCAGTCAATCTCACAGGTGTATATTTACTACTGCCTGCCTGTGAGCTCAAGTGACTGCTTAAAGTTTCCTCGGTTGTTTGTGGTTTCTTGGCCTCATCGCTCAGGGACACTTGATTCCGGAGGAAGGTAGAAGGTGGAAGGAAGAGCTTGTGGGGCTTAATGGTGCTAAATGGGAAACGGTAAACTATTTAGCTATGCACTGTTGATTTGTTTCTAACAGTAAGGGACTGCATCAGGAGATGATAAAAACAAGAAACAGCTATTGTGTGGCAGTTTGGGCATCCCTGTTTCTCCTCATGATTATAATACCTGCATGGGTCCTCCAATCTATACGGCTCAGAAGAGAAAGAGAGAGGAGAAGAAGAATACTGAGACTGATGAGGTACCCTTTACATAGAGTTTACAGGCCTTGCACACAATTTTTGGATCTATCTGCAGAGGAAGTAATGCACAGGTTCAGATTTAATAAGGAAACAATTAGGGATGTGAAGAAGGAAAAAATTTGTTTCGATTCGGTTTTCGTTTTGCAGGGAGCCAAATTTGTTGCATTAGTTTCATAGGGTGGAAAACAAATTCATTGATTAGTTGTATCCGTTGTCCGTTTTCCCATTAAAGTCAATGGGGGAAGTATTTGCAGCCTATTTTAGCTGCAGAATTGGAGTTTTCTTATCAATTCTGATGAAACTTCTGGGGCGCAATCATCAGAACGAGAAAAGAACTCCGAGGTACTTAGAATGTGGCAAAGTGGCACCAAAGTGGCACGAATAGCCTAAGGCCCTGTAAAGGGGCAAAGGGATAACAGGAGTGGCAAGAGTGCTTTAAGAAAGGTCAAAGCAGCAGCGAGATTGTCGAAAACACACCACAGCTTCAAAAGAGAGAACCGATAACAGTTGCATGAACCCTCAAAGGCAGCACGAGAGTTAAAGTGGCAAGACAAGTGGCATCAACATCCTACAGCACAATGAAGGGGGATCATAGCAAGCAGAAAGAGTGTCAGAAAAAACCACGAACGAAAGGAACGAAGCAGCAGAAAGACTAGCACCAACACACTGAGGAACTATGATAATGGCAAGAACACCACAAGGAGTAAAGTGAGTCGTCTGGGGTATGGCAGCAAGGCAGAGTGGCAGAAAGTTGATAGGGGCAAGACAGGCTGGCAGAGCGGAGGTAGTCTGGTCCCTGTGGTTTTGACAGGGGCAAGACAGGCTGGCCAGGGGAGAGTTCCCTTTCCTTTTCGCAGGAAAGAGTTCCCTAGAATAGGTTCACCCCTAGTGTGAGGTGTTTCCATTGGCATCTAGTGAGCTCTCGCTGGTCTTTTAAAATCTGGTGAATGTAGAAGATATACAAATGAGAATATTCAAGGCAGAGGCAGATGAGGTTTCAATTTGAACAGCGGTTCAACATGGGTCAGCGGGTGTTAAGAGATAGGCTGACTACACCCGGGAAGAGTTCCCTTTCCTTTGCGCAGGAAAGGGTTCCCTGAAATGGGTTGGCCCCTAGAGTGGAGCACAAGCCTTCAAGCGTGGCGAGTCGATGTGGAGAAGGTTTCCATGTGAACAGCGGTTCAACATGGGTCAGAGGGTGTTAAGAGATAGGCTGGATAGACCCGGGGAGAGTTCCCTTTCCATTGCACAGGAAAGGGTTCCCTAGAATGGGTTGGTCCCTAGAGTGGAGCACGAGCCTTCATGTGTGGCGAGTCAATGTGGAGGAGGTTTCCATCTGAACAGCGGTTCTGGTTCAACATGGGTCAATGGATACTAAGAGATAGGCTGGATAGACCCGGGGAGAGTTCCCTTTCCATTGCACAGGAAAGGGTTCCCTAGAATGGGTTGGTCCCTAGAGTGGAGCACGAGCCTTCATGTGTGGCGAGTCAATGTGGAGGAGGTTTCCATGTGAACAGCGGTTCTGGTTCAACATGGGTCAGTGGATACTAAGAGATAGGCTGGATAGACCCGGGGAGAGTTCCCTTTCTATTGCGCAGGAAAGGGCTCTTTGAAATGGGTTGGCCCCTAGAGTGGAGCATAAGCCTTCAAGTGTGGCGAGTTGATGTGGAGGTGGTTTCCATGTGAACAGCGGTTCAACATGGGTCAGAGGGTGCTAAGAGATAGGCTGGCTACACCCGGGGAGAGTTCCCTCTCCTCTGCGCAGGAAAGAGCAACCTAGAATGGGTTGGCCCCTAGAGTGTGGTGGTTCCGTTGGCGTCTAGTGAATACCCAGAAGCTGTTAACTGTACTTATGCAGTTCAGCTGATGACAAAGGAACTTGAAGAGTTCTCAGAAATAAGAAAATTGCTACTCAAGTCCAAATCTACAATATCAACCTATGTTGACTTTGTAGTTTACACAATGCCTCTGTAAACTATGGGAACACAGAGGATGAACTAGAGTGCAACTACCACCAGTTTTCTATAGTTCTAGAAATATTAATGTTGGCACCTAAGAAAGATTTAGGGAAAATAGCCCATATTATGAAGATCATGAAAACTATTGAGCTTATGAAATATGCAAGCTTCAAACATCTGAAGTCAGCTTTTTCTGTTCTTACATTCCAACTATTGCAAAACAGGAAAAAGAATATTCTGGAAAGAAGTGATGCACAAATACATGAAACTGAAATTAGAAATACTAGAACTAAACTCAGACAGGCACAGCATTTGAGGTCAGGCCCTTGTAGGGACGTATGGCCTGGACAGGGGACAGACAGGCACAGCGTTTGAGGTCAGGCCCTTGTAGGGATGTATGGCCTAGACTGTGGACAGACTGGCACAGCATTTCAGGTCAGGTACATGTGCTGATATTATCTGGAGCATAGGAGGCAGTTGGAGCTGCTGCAAGGCTTTCAATTGCTTTTATTCATCTTGCCATTCACAGGGAAAATTTGGAAACCAAAGCAAAGGCAGGTCTATTTTTAAAAAAAAACTAGCATTTCCATCAACTCTGGCACAAGCCTTGAGCGGTGAGGGCTCATGATATCCCCTGTCATTGAAAATACACGTTCACTGGGCACATTGGTTGGTGGACATGACAGATATCGCTGAGCCACTTTGGCTAGATGTAGCCAGACAGTGGACTTGTGTACCCAATACTCCAGTGGATCTGTCTGCATGTCCTCTGTGGGTTCTAAGAGATACCTTTTCACTGACATTTGTGCTGGTGTCTCCTTTGCTTGGGTGGACTGATAGTCACTCATGCCAGCTGCTTTCTCTCTAGCCCATCGCAGAACAGATGATTTTTATGGGCAAAATGGCTTTGGCATACTGAAGTGGAGGAGGAGGAGGAGGAAGTACTAGCTGACACCGACAGAGTGCTGCCCCTGCTTGGGTTAGCACAAATCTCTGAAGTGCCTGCTGATTCCTCCTCTGCTTCATGCCTAATCTGTCTCTGCCTATGGCACTCCTGTTCATGAACCTTTACTAACAGCAGGTCCTTCACAAATGTGAGACAATTGGACCGTTGGGCAAGTTTCCCTTTCACACGAGGATCACAGACTGTGGTGAGAATGTATGTCTGGTCTTCTGTTAAAGGCCTTAATCTCTCTTGTACCTGCTTCTGCAAAATGTCTAGACAATGCAGACCTCTGCCGTCATTCCCTCTTCCTGTTTAAAGCCCTCCAAATTTTCCTCCAGAAAATTAAATATAGGGATGATGTCAGCCAAAGTGGCACTTCTGGAACTCAGCTCCTCCATGGCATCCTTGAAGGGGTGCAGGATTTTTACCAGCTGACTCATGACTAACCAATCTTGATGCCCTAGGGATTTCTGCACGCCTATGTCCATTGCTGCAGAAAGTTCAAAAAGGGGTGTCTGCTGCTCCAGTAACCTTTGCAGCATCATATAGGTGGAATTCCACCGGGTGGAAATGTCTTGAATGAGATGCTTGTGAGGCATCTCCAAATCAGTCTGCTTTTGTTGGAGGACCAGCCCCACCTTCACACTTCTGTGGAAGTATGCTGCTATGTTCCTGCACTTGTGTATTAATGTATGCAGGCATTCATTCTGTTGGTGATTGGACTCCAACCCCAGAGCTGACTTCATTACCAGGTACAGAGGATGTGCAATACATCGGATGTTCTGAAAGCACCCGTCGGCTATTGCCTTTACCATGTTTGTGACAAAGAACCCTGCTTGAAGGTTCCTGTCTAGTTGGTATAGCAGGCAGCCCGCCTGTCTGATGCATACTAGAATATTGGCTGAGGTATGGGCCTCGTCTGTCAGGTGGGTATGCAGTAAAGCACACCTCCACCCTGATACTTGTTCACTTAATAGAGCTGCTGCCTGCCCCTGCCTCAGCCAGGTCCCACCAGTGTGCTGTCAGGGAGAGGTAAGAGTGTGCAGAATTCATGGCAGTCCAGATATCGCAAGTGAAATGCACATTCCCCTGTGCCTTAGCTGGCAGTGCTTGGATGCGACTGCAACACTGGTTGTAGAGGCTGGGGATGACCTTTCTGCTAAATGTGATTCTGGAGGGGACTTTCTAATTTGGAACTAAGACCTTCAGCAAATGCTTGAAACTCACATTCTCCACTACCTCAGGGGCTGGTCATCAAGGGCAATCATTTCCCCAATGCTCCTGGTTATAACTTTTGAGGCTGCCTGCCTCCTAACCCGGGATAGTGTTACTGAACACTACCCCATTTCCTCCTTGGTGGGTTGTCGCTTCTGCCACATGGCAGGGGGCTGCTGGCCTGCCACCTGACTGCTAGAAGGGGCTGAGGGCCTGGGGTGACTCTTCTCCTTTTCAATCACTTTACACTGCCTTGAAAAAGGTGTCCCCTGACTGGTACTGCCACCATCCCCAGATAGCAGTACTGTTGTTGGGTGTTGCCTCTTCATATTGTGCATCATGTCAAAATTAGTTAAATGTCCCATTTGCTTGCCTCTGCTAATAGCCCTGGCAAAGTTATTATACTGAACAAAATGTGGGTTCTTCCGTCACTTTTAAGTGGCTCCAGATTGCAGATTTCTTTTGTGACCCCTTTTCTCTATAGCCTTCGGGGTGGATGCTGGCACTGGAGCTGAAGTAGTGGGTGCACCCTGAGAAGCAATGCCAGGGGCATCAGTCACACTCTGTGCTTGCGCTGACTGCTCTTCCTCCTCATCATCATCAGTTTCATCTCCCCTCTGCAACACTAGAGTGGAGGCTAAGACAGGACTAACGAATCCTCCTAAACCTTCTTCAACTATTACTTCTTCCATTTCTGATGATGAGAATCTCACACAAGATAATTCTTCATCAGAATCAGAAGCAAATAGTGCCTGGGCTACGTTTTCAACACTAAGTCGAGTGTGCTCTAGCTCTGCTGCTTTTGGGTGTCGACATTTTATCTTGCATGACTCAGCCTCCCCTTCCCTCACCTCCAAAACTACAGGGTCAGAAACAGGTGGTGGTGATGCATAATTTTAAATTTCATTTTTTTCCAGATGGAACTGCCTGCCCTTCCAGAGATTTTAGATTGGAACAGGTCCCTTTTTAACTTTAATGGGGGACTGGCACTGCCTTTTGAAGTGCCTCCTCTGTCAGTCCCAATCACTTGAACACGTCTAGCTTACCCTGACATTATAGATTTAATGTCACTGCCTACTAGGGATTTAATGTCACTGCCTACTAGGGATTTGGCTTCAGAGAGCACCGCTGTCCCAATATACGTGAGTCTGCAAAACCGCCCACAGGCCCACAATGCAGTGCCTGGATGTACACTAAAACTGGGACCACTGTATGTGCACACACCAAGCTTGTATGTACAAAAGAGGCCCACTAGGGATTTGGCTTCAGAGAGCACCCCTGTCCCAATATATGTGAGTCTGCAAAACCTCCCAGTGCACTGATGTCTTGGCTTTAAAGAGCACAAAGAGACAGTCTGAGATCAATAAAAAAAAACAAACCACTGCAGTTAAATAAAAAGCATGGCTTGCTTGGCACAGTAGCAAAAACAAAGAAATATCTTTTTCAATGAAAAATTCTATCAAATTAGCTTGAAACTGAATATATCTCCCACCCACAACACCCTAATCCTGCTTGCAACCTACCCAGGGTGGTAAAATAAGCAAAGAAATGCCACTGCTAGCATCTTCTCTCAGTGGCACAGACAGAGAGACCATCTCATATCAATAAAAAAAAATGCGGTAAAAAAATGCGGTAAAAAAAAACATGGCTAGCTGGCACTGCAGCCAAATCGAAAAAATATCTTTTTCAATGGAAAATTCTATCAAAGTAGCTAGCAATTGAATACAAATTTGAAGCACTCAGACTAGCTCTGAGTAAAGCTACCATCCCCGGACCAACACCCCAGACCATACCCGCAAAGCACGCCACGTGCTTAAGGTATAAATAGTGCTGGGTCATCAGGAATAGCGTCACAGAACACTGAGTGAGAGCGGTGATTGGCTGTATTAGAAAACTATTTAGCTCTGATAGATTGCATTCTGGTCTACTTGCCAACCTGTCTGACCCACTCTATGACAGGGATGTGAGGTCACTTATGACTCACAGGAAAGGGCTGGTTTTTGCTATCTCCTATTTCAAAAGGCCGCTAGGAAATCACTGCGAGCCAAAAGAATGAAACTAATATGATATGTTGTATTTGTGGGGGATCGCAATGCGTTTTGCAAACCCACGAATACAATGAATAGGGACTTATGTGTTGCAGATTGCCCATACTTTGAAAATTAATACACATCAGTAGTATAATGGGTACACGATCAATCAAACTGATTGACAGGTGAGATAAGGATGACAGCAGCCAATCAGCGTTCACTTCCGGTCTAAGCCCCGCCCACGCCCCGCCCATTCCCCATAGAAGTGAATGGGGGCATAGCCACGCCCCCCTCCCGCCCTCGACCACGCCCCGGCCCCACCCCTTCCGCAGCCAATCAGCGTTCACTTCCGGTCTAAGCCCCGCCCACTCCCCATAGAAGTGAATGTGGGCGTAGCCACGCCCCCTCCTGCCTCATCCCGCCCTCGACCACGCCCCCAGGCCCCACCCCTTCCGCCACAGGCCCCACCCCTTCTGCCCCTGGCCCCGCCCCAGACCCCACCCAGACCCCATCGATGCTCCTCCCCTCCCAATAGAAGTGAATGGGGAGCCCCTCCCACACCCCTCCCACACCCCACCCCCAAACCGCATCCCCCCCCCCCGATGTCACGGATGGCCCCGCCCACACCCCAACCCCAAGCCACACCCCCCTGTGACGTAGCGGGTATGACATCACCGGAAGTCCACCCCACACCGCCCCCCAAAAACACACCCCCTAAAACGTCATCAGAAAGGGTCCTGTCGCTTTTTTAATGATGTCAGTATTAATGGACTCTGGCTGTTTTTGATGATTTCACCGGAAGTACAATACAAAAGTCCCGAAATATGCGCTCCTAGAACCTCCTGATGCCTTTTAATGATGTCGGAGCCGGTAGTATGCTTTTAGGAGGCAGGAAAACTGCAGGAAATATGCTTTTTTTCTAGCCACTCTGTTTTTAAAAAAACAAACAAAATACAAGCTGTTAGGAGGCAGAACAACTATGGCTCATTCTGTTGACAAGGATTTGGGTTTTTTAAAACAAGTGATTGAAGCTACCGGTGGTGAATTGCATGAACTGCAGGATCAAACTTTGCAAAAGACAGGTTTTTGTTTTTTTTTCCAAAAGACTAGGGACCGGGTAGTATTATGGGTACGCTGTCACTCAAACCCCCAAGCCAAACCCCCCCAGTGATGTCACCAGAAGCCCAAGCCCACCCCTCCAAGCCCTTGCTGTAGATAGGCATGCCCCAATAAAAAAAGTTACCAGAGAGCAGGCAGGAAGCCGTGACTCATTCTATACACAGAGACAGGGAGAATCCAACAACACCCCTTCCCCCGCCCCTCTCTGCCTCAATCCGCCCTTCCCCCAGACCTAAATCTGAGCAGAGGATAATTGAAAGCAGTGGGGGGTGTAGGTTTGCAATGGTGAAACACAAGGCTTTAGTTTTGTTTTAAAAAAAACAGACTTCTGTATTCTCCCCCACAACCCTTCCCTCCTTCCCTCTCTGTTAGACACGCCCAAACTTGCAAGACCGGATATAGAAGTAAGCATGTGATAGTGATCACGTGAGAACAATCAAGCAGAGTTGTTGTAATTGTTCCTGAAAATGGCCGTATATGAAACACCTAAGCGTCTTGAAATGAAAATCGTTCAACAGCCAAAACTAAAGAGGAGCCATAAACGAAAGCGGAGGGCAGAAGAAGAAGGAGGAAGCACTGACCCAGATTTTGATGAACTTCCGTTGGGACAAAACCTTTTTGATTCGCAGGATCCAAACTTGATCAATGAAAATGACTCTGAAGATTTAGAGCTGCACAAAGCTGCTCTGGATGCCGAAGCAGATTATTTGTTGGAAAAGCTTGAGTGTAAGGTAAGAAAAAAATCTCTTTCCTTCTAATGATGCATTTTAGGGGTGGCGTGTTTGGGAGCTATCTATAATAGAGAGTTTGTTTAGAAGAGGTTTTAATTTAATGTTTACATTATGTTTTATAGGAAAATGAAGGATCTTTACAAACAGAAGAATATGGAGACACACCAGGTATCAAAATGAACTGTATTTGCTGCTTCTGTCCAAGTATCAAAGAACCAGATACATGTGATCAAAAAAAAAAAACAACAATCCTGAAGATGTGCACGATTTCAGCTGGTGGAGCTATATAGGATTCCCAAAACCACCGCCGGTGCATGGAGTTTTTCGAAAAACAACATTTAGATCAATCGTAAGGGTGGCTGTCTATAGTATTCTTAAAAAATGTCTGTCTGGCATACGGTATGAAAATTGTGAAGGCTGTGTTCTCGACGATCCGAGTCAGGATGATCATAGTTGCGTTTATTGGACTGCCTCTGACACACAGGAACAATTAAGGACCGCTTGTAACAGGTTGTGCCTAGAATGTGTTTTGAATCTTGTGGTATTAGCTGCATATAAACGAGGTGTATTAAGCCTAAACAATGACGATATGAATCTGATCATATATCTTATACACAGCGTGAAAACTGCTGAAAATCCTGTTCAAAAACTAAACAGTTTGCTTAAACCTACAGATGAGATTTTAATGATAAAATATATAAATGCCATCATCTATGGGAGAAAACACCAGTCCTTTTTTAAAAATGTATAATAAAGCAGTCTTTGTTTTTTCTTGTCTGTATTTCAGAAGTATGTATTGACAATTAAATACTTTGTAATATTTTAACAAATTTTGCCATGTGTATAAATTAGTTAATAAAAACAACTAATAAATATATCAGAATTAACAAAATGTGTCAATTGTGCTTTAAGGTGATATGGAAGTTTTTAGGGGGGGGATATCTTATGGTTTTATTAAGTCTCTTTGATATCAATGCACAGGCTGTAAAATGTTTGATACAGCAACTATTTCATTAACTAAGGAATGTATATTGCTACGAGCTATGTGTGGGGGGGAAGTTGTCTGGATCCAAGATCTGTAAATGGTTAATCTAATCAGAATGAGACAATGTTTGGAAGGGAAAAAAAAAGACCAGAATGACAAGACATTCAAGAGAGGCCAATTTTTTTTTTTTTTGTAAAGTGTCCCAAGACCTAAGAGGGCGCTGGTAACACACTACCTTTCATGAACAAAAGGGGGGATGTATATTGTAATGAGGTAGGTGCGGATAGCTGTCTGGGACACATAATCTAATTAGGGAGAAACAATGATCAGCAAACATTAAATCACAAAAAAAAAAAAAAGGTTCAACATACTATAGTTTTGTGAATGGGCTTCAGATCTAAAGAGATGTTGATAATACATACAAAAAGCCCTGTAAATGATAACCCAAGCAAGAGAACAATCTTATTCTATAAGATGTCCATCACATGACAGAGAGGCCAGGTAGCTTTTTTTTTTTTTTTTGTTTCAATACACAGGTTTTGAGGTTTGTTGGTGGTTACGCCCCAACTAATGCTGGTGATAAAAGGGTATAGCCGGTGACCAGAAAAGATTCAGCAGTCTGGAGTTTGAAACAGAAATGGATTCTTCAAACAAAGAAAGGCAGAAGCCTGTGTTTATTAATAAAATGTCACTTACTAAACGAAGAAAACAAAGAAAATTAAAAGGTGAGTTAATAGTTTTAATGTATATTTTTAGATATGATTTTTAAAAAAACAGTAGTAAAAAACAGTGTTTGTCTGTTTTATCATTAGAACAGGAAAATATTGCAAAATCAGACACACATTTGAACATAGAAGAAGAAGAACAGCCTGGCTGCAGTAATGCCTTAGAGAAAAAAGACCAACAAGGCATTTCTGACAGCAATACAAATAATGGTGAGAAATAGGTTTTCCTTAATGTCTATGACCCCCCAAATGTCTCTCTTTTTTTCCTTCATAACAGTCAACGAAGCAGAGATCTATTTACAAAGACATCAAAAGTGTGTGTGTGACCCTGTGTTTTTTTAATTTTATTTTGTAATTTTTAGAATGTAAAAATGGTGCAAACAAAACTATTTCCAAAAGAAAGAGAAAAGAGTCTGAAGATGCAGTTGAAGGTAAGAAGTATTTTTTTTATATCTGTACGGGTAAAACAACAATTAGTTCACAGCTGTGTAAAAGAAAAGGTATTACCATTTTTTGTTTTTTTTACATAACAGACCATGAGCAGCATATGCCAAAGAAATCTGACAAAAGACCATACAAAAAACCGAGAGATAAACAAAAAAGTAAGAATCTATACTGTTATAGTTTAAGAAAAATTCTTCTTAAAATATTGCAAAAAAAAAGTATGAGCCCACCCATGTTAATTATTATTATTATTTTTAATTTTAGACCGTGAAAAGACTGCAAAAAAGCCTATTTCCAAAAGAAAAGATGAGAGAGACAGCAACAGACCTGTGCACAGGGTGGAAGTAGAGAAAGAATGTGAAAGCATGTTCTTAGATAATTGTACCGATGACAATGTTTCAGGGGGGTTGGTAAATAATTGTATACCAGAGACCTCTGAAAATGCAGCTGTAGAAAATGAACCGGTTAATTTTGTGCAATTTGTGAGAAGGTGGAACCGTGATTTAGAAAAATTTAATGGCGTGCTTTATTCAGAGGAATTTCGTTTTATTAATTTAGATAGAATAGATTCTTTCATAGATGCGCAAAATGTTGTGAGACAAGGCATACAGCATGTTCTAAATGAAATAAGCCATAACGTGTCCCCCCATGATTATATACAGATTCATTTACATTCTACAGGTTTTCATAATTCTTTGTATTCGGGAAAGTTAAACCCTCAGGATTTGAACGCTGATGATTTCTTAGATCAAGTTAGTAAACTCCTGCAGAGTTATAGAGAAATACAGTTTGGTGAGACATTCCGCATAGTCATTCTTGTTATAAGGAACAGAGGGGGCGGGTCACGAAGGGTTTTAAGGTCTATTCTGTACAGTCAAATCATACATAAAAAGAGAAGGCATTTAATAGACTTGAATAACACAGATAATAAACTATGTTTTGCAGGGAGCGTTACAGCGCTCATGTCACCAACAAAGCTTACAGATGCAGAGCTATTAGACCGTGCTAAAAAACTGCACACAGAGCTAGGGTGGTCAGAACATAAAAAGGTCATGCTAGATGATGTCTCAACATTTGAACAACATTTGGGTATAAACATAAGAGTTGTGCTTTATACAAAAGAATGGGGGTGTTTTAAGACAAAGGACAGACCTGAATTCCAGAAAACTGTATTTATATTGCTACATGATGACCATTTTTATGGAATCTTAGATGTAAAAAAGCTCTATGGGGAGCGAAACTTCTGTCATTTTTGCCAGAAACCATATAGTCATGATCATAATTGTACATTATGGTGCCGTCTCTGTTTAACAGCAATGTGTGTAGACAATATTGGGGTACAACAGAGATGTCCGAAATGCAGGCTGTATAGTCGTTCTCAAGAGTGTTTAGAAAGGCATACGGTTCTGGCTTTAAAAAAAGAAGTTGAGTGTTTGCTTAAAATACTGTATGAAAAATGTGAATCATATGTTGATAAAAAACATAAATGCCGGGTCAGACAATGTAAGCTTTGTTCTGAGCCCTTGATCGCTGGCGACAAGCATTTGTGTTTTATGCCCCCTATTGATCATGCACAAATATCTGAAAAATATATATTTTATGATTGTGAATGTGTTCAGGAAACAGGCTTTCATGTTCCAAATTATATATATGCAACAGATTTAAACAACACAAGAAACTGGGAGTTCAAAGGTCTTGAGAGTATTTCTAAGTTTGTTAAGATTTTTTGTGACAAAAAGTTCAAAGGATACACCTTCATAGCGCATAATTCTAAAGGCTATGATGGTTATTTTGTAGTTAGAGAGCTGCTAAAGGAAAAGATGGATGTGCGCTTGTTAGCTCAGGGTGCTAAGCTCTTAGAAATCACGATAGAACCCCTGGGTATACGGTTTAAAGACTCTTTAAATTTCCTGCCCATGAAGCTTAGCAAGCTTCCGCAAGCCCTGGGGTTTCAAGGCTGTAAGGGTTATTTCCCGCATTTTTTTAACACCAGGGTTAATCAAAATTATGTGGGACCTATGCCCGGTGTTGAGTATTATGGAGATGGGTATATGATGTCTGGAGAAAGAGAGGAGTTTTTAAAATGGTACAGGGACAATCAAAATAACACCTTTGATTTACAAAAGGAGCTGGCCTATTATTGCCAACAGGATGTGAACATTCTGAGGCAAGCTTGTGTCTTATACAGAAATGAAATCATGGCTTTGACAGAGAGAGATGTGGTTGTAGAGCAGGATGGTGGATCTAAAACTGTGAAAAGGTGTATAGACCCCTTCCAATATATAACACTAGCATCTGTGTGCATGGCTATGTACAGGTTTATGTTCTTAGAACCCAAGACCGTGGCACTCGTCCCTCCAGACAACTATCACAGACACACAAAGAGATATTCAACACCCTCTATACAGTGGCTGATGTATACAGAGGCCACAGAGCAAATACAGATCATCCATGCTCTAAAGGGGGGTGAAAAGCAGGTGGGTCCCTATTTTCTTGACGGTTATGCACTTATTGATGGGGTACCAACAGCTTTTGAATTTAACGGCTGTTTTTTCCACGGTTGTCCGAGCTGTTATAACGATAAAGACCAGAACCCATTAACGGCTACAACCTTTGGTTTTCTCAATTACAAAACACAAATCAAAGCAGATTTCCTGAAAAGAAGAGGGTTTAAGGTCATAAGCTTGTGGGAACACGAATGGAAGAGAATGGTGAAAGAAAATATCAGGGGTTGTGCAGACTTTCTGGTTAAATCAGGCCTGCTGCAGCAGCTAGTACCCAGAGATGCCCTCTTTGGTGGTAGAACCAATGCTACATGTTTGTACTATAAAGCCAGGGCTGATGAAAAAATACATTACTATGATTTTACCAGCCTCTACCCCTTTGTCAATAAAACCAAGGAATACCCTGTTGGCCACCCGCAAATCATTTATGACAGCTTTGGTCCCCTCTCAGACTATTTTGGGCTTGTTAAAGCCAAAGTGTATCCACCACGAAAGATCTTTTTCCCAGTATTACCGGTCCGTGTGAGTGGTAAGCTCATGTTCCCACTGTGCCGCACATGCGCTGACAACAGTCTGCAGGATATGTGCAACCACACGGATGAGGAGAGAGCCCTCGTAGGGACTTGGTGCACTGTGGAGATGAATGAGGCTGTTGCAAAAGGGTATGTGGTTGCTGAAATATGTGAAATATGGCACTTTGAATGTAAATCTGTCAGCCTGTTTTCTGAATACATAAAAATGCATCTCCGTCAAAAACAGGAGGCCTCTGGTTACCCTCAGTGGTGTACCGATGTAGAAAAACAAAACATGTATATATCTGATTTTTACAAAAAAGAAGGTGTAGTTTTAAGGCCTGAACAGGTTAGTATAAACCCCGCAAAGCGTCAAATTGCCAAGCTTTTCTTAAACTCTTTGTGGGGGAAGTTTGGTCAAAGAACAAACCTACCTGTTACAAGTATTGTGAGAGATCCTGACGATCTGTATAAGTATTTGTTTTCACCCGAATATGATGTTTCATCATGCGATTTTATTGATGATGAAACAGCCTGTGTGACATGGAAGCATTCAAAAGACCGCAGCATATTGTCAGGTAATACAAACATCTTCATTGCCTGTTTCACAACTGCTTATGCTCGTTTAGAACTGTACAAACTGCTTGACAGTTTGCAAGAACGTTGTCTGTACCACGATACAGACTCTGTGATTTTTGTGAGTCGTGAGGGTGCCAGCGATCCCCCTTTGGGAGATTATTTAGGACAGTTGACGAGCGAGATACCCGCAGACGAGCATATCACAGAGTTTGTATCGGCTGGCCCCAAAACATATGGCTACAAACTATCCAGCGGAAAGACCTGTATGAAAGTGAAGGGGTTTACGTTAAATGTAGAAAATTGTAAAAAGATCAATTTCACTAATTTGAAAGACCTCGTCTTTGACTATAAAACTGACGCCGTGGACAAGAGTCCTAAAAAGATACAGGTACAACAATCTGGGATCATTAGAAACAAAAAGACCTGGGCGATAGAGACCGGCCTACTTAAGAAAACACAAAGGGTCGTATACGATAAAAGGGTGATAAAAGAGGGTTTTAACACGCTGCCTTATGGATACTGAATTTGTGGATGTGCGCTGGAGGCACCCATTTTCGTGTATTTTAGCCGGACCGTCAAATAGCGGCAAAAGCTTCTTTGTTAAAAACCTGCTAGATCACGCTGGACGTGTGTTGACTGACATGCCTGATAATATTGTATGGTGTTATAGTTGCTGGCAACCTTTGTATAAAGAAATGCTGTGTAAATATCCTTTTATTACCTTTATGGATTCTTTGCCTGATACTTTTAATGATGATCAACTGTTTCCAACCAATAAAATAAATATGGTTATTATAGACGATTTGATGGCTTCTGCTTGTAAAAGTGATGAAATCGAGAAAGCCTTCACACAATACGTGCATCACAGAAATCTGAGTATTATATATATTGTACAAAATGTCTTCTGTCAAGGCAAAACAAGCAGAACTATAGCCTTAAATACCAAATATATGGTGCTCTTTAAGAATCCTAGAGACAAGTTGCAAATCGCTATTTTAGCCAGACAGATGTACCCCGGTAAGTCACGCTTCTTTTTAGAAGCCTTTGAGGATGCCACCAGAAAGCCATATGGATATCTCATCATGGATTTAAATGCTACGACCCCTGAGCGTTACAGATTGAGGACAAACATCTTTCCACCAGAATGGACTACGGTATATTGTGAAAAACACAACCCCTCCATAAAAAGAAGTGAATATATATTCTCCCCCACATATTTGTTTTGTGTGTGTCCCAGAGATCATGTCTGCTCGCTTAAAGCGGAACCTAGCCCTTTTAAAACTTTTAGTTCAAGCCTCTCCGCAACGGAGAAAAGCTATCCTAAAGGCCGCTTCTAACGATTTAGTGGGGGCCATAGCGGAGATCGCACTAAACACTCTGAGAGGTAATGTTCCTTTATCACAACAGCAGATAAACATCTTGAAAAGGAAACGTCAAGCCATAAGGATTTTGGGTGATAAAAGAATAACACTTAAGAAAAAAAAAGAAGCTGGTCAAACAGTCAGGGGGGTTTATCGGGCCTCTGCTAGGATTCGCGCTACCACTCATCACGGGGCTTTTGAGCTAAAATACTAATGCAGCACACAGAAAAAATGTATTTAGTGTCTAGTCAACAACTTGACCGTTTGAGAAGCCCTTCAGTTCATGAGGAAAATATTAGAACCACAGCTGTTCAAAGACTCGATGAAGAAATGAAAGGTATACTTCAAAGTTCTGGTATGTCTGAATATGAGAAAGCCAAACGCTATTCAGAAGTGCTACAGCGCTATCTGGTGCTTAACAGACACGGAGAAATGGAAAAAGAAAGAATAAATCTGTATCTACCCCCACAGGATGATACAGCAACCTCTGCATTTCTAGAGCACAAAAGCCCCCCAGACCCCATCCTGCAGGAAGTGTTAAACAGCATCAGCATGCACCGTAGAAAAAAATGCAGAAATACTGCTCAATAAACTGTCAAAGAATAAGGACATTGCATCCTGGGAGAGTAATGGGACTTTTGTATACAAGGGAAGACCTGTAAGTGGCTCTAACCTATTAGACCTGATTTGTGGAGCTACACAGACCCGTGCTCTTTCACATCGGAGGATACCCAAAGGTTGGGGAGAGTTCATGCAAACCCTGGCAGAATTAAACATGCCCTCCACCGTCATGGGTAATCCAGCCAACAGGGATCTGCTGGTACAGCTCAAGGAAAATCCTTCAGCGACAACTGCTGAAATGTACACAAAGACTGTAAAGTGCAAAGACCCCTCCCCCGTAAAAGACGTAAAGTACTTGACACAAACAGATGGTTGAAGGTGTAATTATATCTTTTCAAATAAAAAAAGGCTTTTTTAAAATATAGACTATAGACGTTTGGTTTGTTTTTCAAAAACTCTCAAGAGAGATTGTTTTTATTTAGGATTAGTACAATATTCTTGGTACGGTACACACATCTGGGGGGTATGAAACAGAGAGCGAAAAGATTTAGACATCCAACATGTTCTCTGTTTGTTGTTTTTTACAAATTGTAAAACCATTTTGTCATTTTTGCAATGGTTCTTCGGAATACAGTTTTAAAATATTTTCAAAAGACAGCCCTTTACAGCGTTGATGTAGGAAAAACACACAGTGGTTACCGCAGGTTGTAGATACAGGGTGTTGCAGTTGTTTGCTGCTGTATAAAACATCCTCACAATGTTTATTGAAAAAGTTCATAATACTGTTAGGGAAGAACAAACTATCAGGCTGTTGCCCGTAGGAATCAAAAAATTCTCCTGTGCCGTTTTCAGTCACGTATATTGCTAGCCAGTGTTCTCCAGGAAGGTCGTGGGGGTGGGTATTTACCACCAAGCTTGCAGGTTTCCTTTCTATTTGTACATCAGACAGCCAGTCACTGGGTAGGACGTCTACAAAAGATTTTGTAACATACGGATCCTTCTTTAAAATACGATAGATCTGTACGGTGTTCATCATCATAGATAATCAAAAAGGACGTTCCTTCTGTGGTTAATTTCTATCACGTTGTCAAAGACACCATATACAATCATATTCACCGTGTGTGGCAAAGCGATGGCAAAACGGATTTCAGCCCGCAGATTACCGGTTTTAATCAAAGAGTAGTGTTCCGTGCACTCTTGTTCGGGTGATAGGTCAAAGGCCAGCAAGGTATAACCTTGATAAAACTCTTGACGATCAATCAAGAGAGCACTGTCTTTCAAATGTTTACCCGTTGCTTGAACCAACTGCATATATTCTCTGATACAACAGCCATTATCGAAATCCGGCTGGAGAGGTTTCCCTGGGACTTGCTCCCCATCCACATACAGCGCAGCAAAGTTAATATCGTAATGTTTAAAATTGAAGGGGTTTTTAGAGTAATTACCGCTGAAAGCGTCATTATCCACAAAGCCCAATACGATAATTTTGGGTAATTGTCCCAAAAAGAGGTTTTCCTGGTTAGTCACACGGGCGCCAGCCGGTATGCTAAAGACTTTCAGACTTACACGGTCCACGGCGTACTTGACATTAGCTCTCAGCAGCGCTTCTGCATGCCCCAAGCGCACTCCCGGTGACACTTTCACTCTCCTTACAAAGAGGGCTGCAGATAAAATAATGAGTTTGTACCTCTCGTTGGCATCTCCGCTCATTAAGCAGAACGTATCTTTGTTCCGCGTTAGTTTAATTTTCACATCCACGCCATTTATGAGCAGCTTTTCTTGAAAAAACAGATCGCTATGTAAATGTCCCAGAAGCTCTACTTTATGGCTAGCGGCTGTAAAAACAGCTCTTTCGGTAAAACCTTTATTACGGGATCCCACGTCTCTCACTTCATGGTTTCCGGCTGTGTCTTTATAAAATAGGCCGCTTGTAAACTGTGTTTTGAGAGGACCCTCGCCGTAATTGAGAAACAGTTCTATGAGGGCTCTGTAAGGGTAACAGTTGTTGCTCTGACTAATGAGTCTATCTCCGAGAGTGACATCCAGCTGGCTAAAAATAGAGGCTATTGGATAGTTCACGAGAGCTACTCTGGCCCCTACTTCAAGATCGGACCCATCTTCGTTCACGATTTTGCAGGTCAGGTACAGCAACGTGTTGTTCAAATCCAGGTAATCCGGCTATATAAAAATCTAAAAGGGCTGTTTCTGACAAGGCAGATAATGGCGGAATCTCCACATAAACACTTTTTTCTATGCTGGTTTGTGTGGGGGCCAGTTGAAACAGATCCAGTTCTGATTTCAAACATTCTTCAGACCCCTGATGTACAAAAGCCATAGTTTTTAGAATATATCTTGCTTCTTGGCGGAGAGGTTTCTCTTCTTCCCCTTGCGGTTAGTCTTTTGAGACTTGACACGTTTGGTCTTCTTTGTTTTAAAAGGTTCAGGAGGCCCCTGTTCATTGGTTCTCTTTCTTTTAACAGCTCTTCTAATAACCACTAATCCTGACCCCTCCTGCTCTGTATTATTGTTCATTTTATGCAGAACCGCCGTTGTGACACGGCCCATAACATCTTTGGCGATGTTTTTTGCTGCACTTTTCACATGAGGTTTAACAATCTCAAAACCCCTTCTCAAAAGAGGTATTGCTTTTCTAAAGAGACTACGAAAAATTCCGCCTATCCCAGCCCCGTACATGACCGGAGCACCGTAATACCCCGAAAGGCCTTCACCGGCCTGTGCTGCATAGTAATTTCTGTATGCGCCAGGGTCCCCATAGTATTTAACCACAACCATTTTAAAAAATAGTTTTCCGGGGTCGCAGGTGTAGCTTAAGGATCACTTTCCCATAGCGAAATGAGACGTGTTGGTTCTGGTCCGTCTTTATTTCAAATGTTATGGTGTCTATGTGCTGCTTGTTCACAGGAACATAATGCGGTTTATCATAAGTGAAGGTGATAAACTCGTCCTTACCCCCTTTAGTGGGAACACAACAAAGTAGCTGCACAAAATGGTCTCCCACCAGCTGGTGCTCTACGATATCCATATACAGGTATAGGGTATTAAACCCTCCTGTGATATCCGTTGGAAATAGCGAGCGGTTCATATTCGTTTTAGCTTCTAGCCCCAAAATGGTCGCTAAGTCACCCCCTGCAGAAATTACTGCTTTGTCCTCTGATTTTAATTTGATTCTTCAGATATTGGGGTCATAGATGATTCGTGGTGCCATGGCTTTGAGGACACTGTTCATGTCGTGGTTCATTTGATCCGTCAGGTTTTGAACGGTTGCATAATACCCTCTTCGTACAACAAAGTGATGCTCCGTGCTTCCTTCACCAGTGATGACAACATATTTATGGTCTTCTTTAATATTATCCCATGTGTTCGGGTACTGTATTTCCACCAGACCCACTTCCCACGGGCCCTGTAGGTCCAAAGGTCTAGCTAATTGTGTGGTGAAATTAGAGCTGTTGTTCTGTGGAAATATTCTCACAGAGGCATTACTAGGCAGCGTTACGTAAAATCCCCCTTCATTCATTTTTTTCTTTTTATGAGACAAGGCCTTTTCAAATCAAATGTTTTGAATCTCTGATGCTTTTATCCAGCTGTTAAATTTTTCAGGCCATCCTCGCCATTTCACAAAGCACTGTTTGTTCTTACCTCTCCCTTTTACCTTTAGAACCTTATCAACGCGGTATATTCTGTCCTGTTGAGGGCTGACTTTCTGTAATTCTTCAGGATAAAAAGAACCTTGAATGGTTTCCTCACCATAATCTTGTATCTTGTACACTGTTTTCTGTCCCCTGCTTAGGACGTCAGTTATTATAAATATCTCATCTGTCCATGTTTGTTCATAACCTTTTTCAAATTTCCCTTTAGTTTTTGACAGTCTAACATGATCCCCCTTTTTTAAAAAAGGCTTAGCAGTTTCATGTTTGTTGTTATTGCCGTAGATTACTTTCCAGAACCGCAGTGAGTTTGAGGTTGTTACATCGATGGGGCGGGCCTGTATTGTTCTGTGAAAACTGAGATTGTAACTGTTCATAAAAGCCGGAAGCACATCTTCATAGCGAAAAGTGTTGCGCGCTGTAAAGTATCGCCACATTTTAGATTTTAAAGTCCTGTTAAATCTCTCCACAACTGCTGCCTTAACATCGTTGTTGGTCACAAAATGCTGAATGCCCCTGTATTTTAACAAACTCTTCACAGATCTGTTTAAAAACTCTTTACCTCTGTCTGTTTGTATTTTGTTGGGAACACGACCACCTTTAAATATATTTTCAAAGGCCTCGGCCACTTCACGACCTGTTTTTGTTTTTAGGGTCACAGCCCATGCGTATTTTGACAAAATATCTATCACCGTCAAAATGTATTTGTAGCCTCTGTTATAACCAGACAAGGCTGTCATGTCAACAAGATCTGCTTGCCATTGCCAATCCATATCTGGCACTATGGTTTTATTTCTTTTAAATCTTACCCTAGCAGGTTTGTGTAAAGAATAAGCATCTTGTTCTGTAAGCCAATCAATCACTTGTTTCTTGGTCACAGACGGCATACATGCTTTAGCTGCCTGCAAAAGAGGTGTTATACCGCCAAAACTGCCGGTATTTCCTGGCTCATTATAAATTTTCTTTAAGATCCGCTGGTGCATTCTTGTTTTTTTATATGGCTGTAAAATACAGAAGTCTGTTTTTTTTAAAACAAAACTAAAGCCTTGTGTTTCACCATTGCAACCTACACCCCCCACTGCTTTCAATTATCCTCTGCTCAGATTTAGGTCTGGGGGAAGGGCGGATTGAGGCAGAGAGGGGCGGGGGAAGGGGTGTTGTTGGATTCTCCCTGTCTCTGTGTATAGAATGAGTCACGGCTTCCTGCCTGCTCTCTGGTAACTTTTTTTATTGGGGCATGCCTATCTACAGCAAGGGCTTGGAGGGGTGGGCTTGGGCTTCTGGTGACATCACTGGGGGGGTTTGGCTTGGGGGTTTGAGTGACAGCGTACCCATAATACTACCCGGTCCCTAGTCTTTTGGAAAAAAAAAAAAAAACCTGTCTTTTGCAAAGTTTGATCCTGCAGTTCATGCAATTCACCACCGGTAGCTTCAATCACTTGTTTTAAAAAACCCAAATCCTTGTCAACAGAATGAGCCATAGTTGTTCTGCCTCCTAACAGCTTGTATTTTGTTTGTTTTTTTAAAAACAGAGTGGCTAGAAAAAAAGCATATTTCCTGCAGTTTTCCTGCCTCCTAAAAGCATACTACCGGCTCCGACATCATTAAAAGGCATCAGGAGGTTCTAGGAGCGCATATTTCGGGACTTTTGTATTGTACTTCCGGTGAAATCATCAAAAACAGCCAGAGTCCATTAATACTGACATCATTAAAAAAGCGACAGGACCCTTTCTGATGACGTTTTAGGGGGGGTGTTTTTGGGGGGCGGTGTGGGGTGGACTTCCGGTGATGTCATACCCGCTACGTCACAGGGGGGGTGTGGCTTGGGGTTGGGGTGTGGGCGGGGCCATCCGTGACATCATGGGGGGGCAGTTTGGGGGTGGGGTGTGGGAGGGGTGTGGGAGGGGCTCCCCATTCACTTCTATTGGGAGGGGAGGAGCATCGATGGGGTCTGGGCGGGGTCTGGGGCGGGGCCAGGGGCGGAAGGGGTGGGGCCGGGGGCATGGTCGAGGGCGGGAGGGGGGCGGGAGGGGGCGTGGCTATGCCCCCATTCACTTCTATGGGGAGTGGGCGGGGCTTAGACCGGAAGTGAACGCTGATTGGCTGCTGTCATCCTTATCTCACCTGTCAATCAGTTTGATTGATCGTGTACCCATTATACTTCTCACATCCCTAGAAACCATACTGTACCTCTGCCAAATGTTAGAGCCTGACCTGCAACCTATCACCCAAAGTGGCCATGCCTTGCCAGGACACATCAAGGTGTCTACCACCCTGGACTTTTTTGTTACTGGCACCTTCCAAATTCTGCTAGGAGTGACATCTGGAATCACTCAGTCTGTCATCTGAAGGTGTCTAGAGCAGGTCCTGGCTGCCTTGTTCCGGAAAACACAAAAAATGTATCTCCTTCCCCTTCGGAAGAGAGAAGCAATAAGAAATAATGACAGAGTTCTATCAAATTGCACACTTCCCCTCAATCTTGGGAGCTATTAATTGCACTCACGTGCCCCTAAGGGCACCAAGAGGAGATAAGGCCACGTACCACAACTGCAAAGGATTCCACTCAGTGGAAAAGATTAAACAGTGGAATGCCTCAGAGATCTGTACTTGGACCAGTGCTTTTCAATATATATATAAATGATCTGGAAAGCAATACGACGAGTGAGGTTATAAAATTTGCGGATGATATAAAATTATTCAGAGTAGTTAAATCACAAGCGGATTGTGATACATTACATTAGGACCTTGCAAGACTGGAAGATTGGGCATCCAAATGGAAGATGTGGACAAGTGCAAGGTGTTGCATAAAGGGAAAAATAACCCTTGCTGTAGTGACACGATGTTAAGTTCCATATTAGGAGCTACCGCCCAGGAAAAAGATCTAGGCATCATCATAGTGGATAATACTTTAAAATTGTTGGCTCAGTGTGCTGCAGAAGTAAAAAAAAAACCCAAACAGAATGTTAGGAATTATTAGGAAGGGAATGGTTAATAAAACAGAAAATGTCATAATGCCTCTGTATGGAGGTGAGACCACACCTTGAATACTGTGTACAATTCTGGTCGCCGCATCTCAAAAAAGATATAGTTGCGATGGAGAAGGAACAAAGAAGGGCAACCAAAATGATAAAGGGGATGGAACAGCTCTCCTATGAGGAAAGACTAAAGAGGTTAGGCCTGTTCAGCTTGGAGAAGACACGGCTGAGGGGGGGATATGATAGAGGTCTTTAAGATAAAGAGAAGTCTTGAACAAGTAGATGTGAATCAGTTATTTACACTTTTGAATAATAGAAGGACTAGGGGGCATTGCATGAATTTAGCAAGTAGCACATTTAAGACTAATCATAGAAAATTCTTTTTCAGTCAACGCACTATTAGACTCTGGAATTTATTGCCAGAGGATGTGGTTAGTGCTGAACGACCTCCTGCAGTCGATCTCCTGCCGGCGCCATTTTCCGTACGAAAACGATTCGCGGCGGGAAATCGCTCCCTGACCCCCGCTGGACCTCCAGGAACTTTTGGCCAGCTTGTGGGGGGCCTCCTGACCCCCACGAGACTTGCCAAAAGTCCAGCGGGGGTCCGGAAGGACCTCCTGCCGTCCAATCGTGTTCGTCTATGGCCGCCGCCATTTTTCGGCGCCATTTTGGAAAATGGCGCCGGCTGAAGACAACAAGATTCAGGAGCAGGAGCCCGTTCCGGACCGCTGCCGTTCCGGACCGCCGCTGGACCCGCAGGTTATTTAAGTCATTTGGGGGGGGGTTCGGGAGGGTGGGGGATTTAATTTAAAGGGTCGGGGGTGGGTTTTAGGGGGTTTTAATGTGCCGGTTTTGCGATTTTTAGATTTTTAGATTTTTCACGATTTTTCACGATTTTTCACGATATTTTACCCCCCCAAACGGCAACAATACGATTCCCTCCCCCTCCCAGCCGAAATCGATCGTTAAGACGATCGAGGACACGATTCACATCCCTAGACTTTATCACCTGGAGCTCCCGATCTCCAATAGTGCAGTTTTTTTCTGAAGGGGAAAATATTTTAGAAAAGAATGCACAAGTGAGTAATTTTCCAGAATCCGATGGTTGTAGAAGAATGGTTCCTACTCCCACGGCTGAAGCATCAGCTTCCAAGATGAATGGTTGGGTCGGGTCGGGGTGTCGTAAACAGGGATCTTTTATAAATTCCTCCTTAAGATGTTAGAAGAAATGGATGGCCTCAGACGGCCAATTGTGAATAGGAGCTCCCTTTTTGGTCAAGGTGGTAAGTGGAGCCACAATGCTGGAATGAATTGTCGATAATAATTGGAGAAGCCTAAAAATTGTTGTAAGGCTTTGAGTCCCACTGGTTGAGACCATTCTAGGATATCTCTGAGTTTCTCTGGGTCCATAGATAAGCCTCTTCTAGAGACAATGTATCCTAAGAATGGTAACTGTTCTTCATGGAATAAGCATTTCTCTAGTTTGGCATATAATTTATTCTCTCAGAGACGTTGGAGAACTTGTTATACATGATCCTGGTGTTGTTCCTCTAATCTTGAAAAAATTAGTATATAGTCCAGATAAACAAGTACATGGGAATACAGGAGATCTCTGAAGATTTTGTTAATCATAGCTTGAAATACAGCTGGAGCACTGCAAAGCCCAAATGGCATTACCCTATACTCATAATGTCCATCACATATATTAAAAGCCTTTTTCCATTCGTCCCCTTCTCATATTTGGATTAAGTTGTAGGCCCCTCTTAAATCAAGTTTAGTAAAAATCTGAGCCCCTTTGATTCAATCAAATACAGTTCAGAAATAAATGGAATTGGATATTGGTTCTTTTGGTAATGTTTTTTAACCCTCTGTAATCAATGCATGGTCACAGAGACACATCTTTTCTTTTTGACGAAAAAGAACCCGGCTCCAGCTGGAGAAGAGGATGGACTGATGAATCCTCGAGCCAGATTCTCCTGAATATACTGCGTCATAGCTTCAGAGTCAGGCTCTGAGAGAGTGTAAACTCTCCCTCTTGGGGGAAATTGACCGGGAAGTAAATCTATCCCACAATCATAGGTCCAGTGCAGTGGTAATGTTTCTGCTTGCTTCTGACTAAAGCCGTCCGTGAACTCCATGTACTGAGGTGGTATGCCTGAGTACTTGGCCATGGAATTGACTTGACGAGGTTTGACTCGAATTAAACAATTCTTATGACAATATGGACTCCAACTAGCTAACTGTAGGGATGCCCAATCCAGACGGGGTTGATGTATCCTTAGCCAAGGTAGGCCTAGGAGCACTTGATTAACAGATGAAGGAAGTACACAGAACTGAATGGACTCCTGGTGTAACACTCCAGAATTCATTTTAACTGTGGGAGATTCGGACCCCCAAGGGTTGACCTGAAACTGAAGAAATAGAGAGTGGAGTCTTTAAAGATTCAGTGGGAATGTGATGAAGCTGGACTAGATTTTCCTCAATTAAATTGCCGGCTGCCCCTGAATCTATGAAGGCTTGAAGATGAAAAAACTCTTTTTCCAGGGAAATGGTAACAGGAATTAATATTTGTAGAGAGGGAACAATGGGACCCAGGGAGGCCTCTCCTACCTGCCCTAGATCCGAGAGTTTCCCAAAATGTTTTAAATTACCTGGGGTCCAGTGGGGGGTCCTGGCGCGATCTCCCGCTCTCGGGCCACGGCTGTGTTAATAGAAATGGCGCCGGTGGCCCTTTGCCCTTACCATATGACAGGGCAAAGGTAGCGCCGGCGCCATTTTGGTTCCTGTCACCCGACGTCACGAGTGCAGGAGATCGCTCATGGACCCCCCCCTCATTCTCCCTCCCCTCAGTGTCACCTCCCCCCGCCTACTGCCTACCCTTCAGATCAGAAAACTTTTGTCTTTCTATTTCTGTGGGAACCCCCCCCCCAGCCCCCCCAAAAAACCCAATCCCAACCCTTTAAATCAAATAATAACCCCCCACCCTCCTGCCCCCCCCCAAGACCTCGGAAATTAAAATTGTTGGTGCTACATGTGAGAAACAGAGTGTTATAGTATAGGGTTTTGGATGGAGAGTGTAATGTAAAACCCAAAGATTATTGGCATAGCTTATTACCTACATGACTTTTGAAGTTCTTCATGATTGCTAATGTTGTTATACCACTCATTGTCACATTTCAATATGCAGGACCTATTTGCACCATCAGAGTACACTCATGGTTCCATTTTTTCTAATAGATAGAGGACCTGAAGAAGAAGGCCCGATGGCTGCGCCTAAAGAGGAGGAGGTGGCTGGAGCAACTGAGGGTAGAGCGGCTGGGCCTTGTAGTAGGTTACCCTTCCATGCCAATGGAATGTTCAATCATGTTTTTCCACATGAATGTACAGTTTATTCTGACCTCTCCTTTTGTTTTACAATGCTGCAGAACCTGAAGAGGAAAGGCCATGCCTAGCTCTGGGACCCGGACCAGCGGTAGCCGCTTCGGGGAGGAGCTGGATTCTCCTTCCCCCCGCAAAGAGACATCACAGTCGGTGGTCACCTCCCTGGGACGAGGCACACCCCTCATAGGGCTTCCACCCCGTTTTGCCCGGGGAGTTAGGAACGTGGGGTCACCCAGAGGCCAGCCTTTGCTGGTCCAGAAAGACATGCCCAGCCCTCTCGTGCCTCTTCACCCCCACCTCACAGCAGCAGCACAGAGGCTTATCATCGGGAGCACCTTCTCCCGATGATGAGCCTCTGACTCGCAGTGAGTTCCGAGCTTACATGAGGGGGTTCCGAGAGGCACTGAGGGCCATGAATGCCTTCCAGGAGAGGATAATTCGGAACATGGATGTGATCCTCAGGGCCGTACAGCTGTTGGTGCAGCTGTAAAGGCCCTGGGGAATCTCGTCTGTCATTCCTGATCATCCTCCCTTGTCCCTGCCTTCCTAATGTCCCAGGTTTTTTTTTTTTTCTGTAAATAGTTTTGCTCCCTAGTTCTCCCCTTCCCATCCTTTTTTGTTTTAAACATTTTTATATTGTAAATAGTGTTTTTAAAAAGTGTTATAAAATTTATTTATATTCGAAACAGGTGTGTTTATTTCAGATGAGAGCATGGTGCTTGAAGGGAGGGGGTGATGGGTGGAAGGGGGAAGGAGGTCATGGATTGGATGGGAGAACGGGGTCATGGATTGGATGGGTGGGTCATGGAAGGGACTAGGGGCGAAGGAAGGAAAGGGGGAAGAGGAGTTTAGTTACAGTAACACTTCAACTAATCGTCCAATGGTCAAGGAGGAACAACCAGCTTGGAAGCCAAGGAACTGTGGCAGAGTCAGCATCATCAATGAGGATTGGCAGCACCATCTCCAGCAACACATATAGCTGTGATGTCCAATGACATGGACAAGCAAGACACATAGGAAAAGAGATGACTATGAATTCCCTAGCTATTTTCTCATTTCTTCACAGCTGTGGGCCACAGGGAGGCACTCAGGGCAGTGTAGCCAAACAGTAATTTGCTGACATTTAGGTTTATGTGTTTATACATTTTACACATTGTTACAGTAATACAGCTGACAGAGCAAAAAATAACACTCACAGGGGGTAGGTGTACTGCACATATGGATCATAAAGGACACATGCTGAAGGAGGAATAGCTGAGGGACAGAACACATTTGTTCTTACCAGCCCTATACCTTGTTTTACTCTGCAGCACTATACACACCATGAAGCCATGTAGAGGGGGCAACCATAGACCCAAAAACATCAGTAAATCATACCCTTTTTAAATATATCAGCATATACATAGTCAATTATAGAAACAGATTACTCATTGCTACCTATCACTTGACAATTCTTTCATATCCACATTTTTCATCTTGTACACCCCAACCACATGATCATATTTATTTAGGACAAGAAAAGCAAAATTGTTTTTGTTACCTCACCACTGTTATAGAGCTTCAGGTTGCTCCTAGGCCTAACCCAAAATTCATACTCCCAAAGTGCCCCCATCTGCAGTAGTAAAGACTGTCAACTTACTCCACATGGGTTCGAAGCACTCTGATTGAATTTGGCCTGGACTTGCCTCCAGGCCCTCCTCAGCCAAGGAAAGTCTGTCCTCCAGCCTCTCACAGGGAACAGCCAGTGTTCCTTCTCCACTACCAGGGATGCCAGCAGCTTGACGTCCCTGGTGGTGAAATTTGGCTGCCTCCCCCTGCCAGCCATTTTGGAGTGGAGTGGAGAAACGGGAAGTCATAGAAAAATAGAAACATAGAAATGACAACAGAAGAAGACCAAATGGCCCATCCAGTCTGCCCAACAATGCTTTCATACTTATTTTTCTCATAATTATCTGTAACTTTGGCTGCTAAGGTCAGGGCCCTTATTGGTAACTTTTTGGTTTTAATTTCCTTCCACCCCCACCAATTAATGTAGAAAGCAGTGCTGGAGCTGCATCAATGTGAAGTATCAAGCCTAAATGTTTAGGGGTAGTAACCCAGCTGCAATAAGCAAGCTACTCCCATGCTTATTTGTTTGCCCAGCCTGTGCAATTTAGTTCTTCTTGGTTGCTGTCTGAATATAATTCCTTTTTTCTTCATTCCCCCCTGCCGTTCAGCAGTGAGCTGAGCTGCACTGTATATGTATTCAAAGTGAAGTAACAGGCTTGATTGGTTCAGGGTAGTAACTGCCGTAAATATATAGAAAACTTATTTTTGCGATAGAATGAGGAACCACATATGGATACCTATTAAGGAGTATTTTTTTTTTTTGCTCCCCCCCAGCTTTCCCTCCCTTCCCCTATCTAACCCACCCCCCAGCCCTACCTAAATCCCCCCCCACCTTATCTTGTTGAGTTAGGCCTGCTGGCTCGCCATCACCCAGCACAGGCCACTGTGCCGGAGGATTAGGCCCCGCCCCCGGACCGCCCCCAAACCGCCACCACGCCCTGCCCCGCCCATTTCCGAAAGCCCCGGGACATACGTGCGTCCCGGGGCTTGTGCGTGCCACTGAGCCTATGCAAAATAGGCTCGGCACACACAGGAGTAGGTTTTCGGGGGTTACACGCGTAACCCTTTGAAAATCTACCCCTTAGGTGTAGATCTTTAAAAAATATGCGATCGCGTACTTTTGTTCGCGCACCAGGCGCGAACAAAAGTACGCTGGATTTTATAAGATACACGCGTAGCCACGCGTATCTTATAAAATCCGAGGTCGGCGTGCGCAAGGGGGTGCACATTTGTGCAACCTGTGCGTGCCGAGCCCAGCGCGCGCTGCCTGTTCCCTCCGAGGCCGCTCTGATTTCGGGGGTCCCGGGGGCTGGTCCGGAGGCCTCGACCACGCCCCCAGGCCGGCGCCACGCCCCCGGGCCCGCCTCCGAAACGTCACGTCGTTTCGGGAATGCCCCGGACACGCCCCTCCCGCCCCTTTTCGAAAGCCCTGGGACTTACGTGCGTCCCGGGGCTTTACGCGCGCCGGCGGCCTATGCAAAATAGGCGCGCCGGCGCACGAGGGCCCTGCGCGCATAAATCCAGAAGGATTTACGTGCGCAGGCCTTTCAAAATCCGCCCCTTAGTGTTTAGCGGTGTCACAAGTTGGATATGTTTTTATAAATGAGTATGGATGGTTGTGATTGCTTATATGTATTATTGATCTATGTGATTTTTATTATTTTTTAATATTTCTTCTGGATTTTTACATTTCAATAAAACAACTTTGTTTATTTAATCCAATTCATAGTATCAAATCCTATAAGTAGTTATAATTATGAATCTCATTAGGATTTATTTGTAAACTCCAATTTATGATTGTTCTTTATGTAAAGTTTTATTTCCAAATCCAAAATATGAATGTACATTGAACATAGAACATATAACACAATACAAAATAAATACAATAATGAATTAAGTATGCATTACACACAGGGCTGGTGCTAGCTTTTTTGCTACCCTGTGCAAAAATGTACTGTGTTGCCCTCCCCCCCCCCTCCAAGTTACTGAATTCTATATTTTTTTAACTGACATGCCCCCCCCCCCACTCCAGAACCCATGGATAGGGAAGGGTATTAGGCGCTCTAGACAAAACTTATAGACTTACATACATGCCACCCCACACACCCCCACATCCCTTACAGACACATGCAATTAAATTATACATTTATAATAAATTTAACATGAAAAAGAACATTCAAAAGAACAGTCTTCTGAGGCAAAAATAACACTTAAAACATGCATATTATATTTACATGAATTCCTGTGGTGCCAATAGGAAAACTGCAAAAAAAGATGGAATTAGACCATTTGCAATGCGTATTGGGTGTGAGCTTGATCCTCAGAAAGCCAAGAACAAACAGAATTACCAATTCAATATAGTAAACCTCCCATACCAAAACAACCCTAGCAACCTTATTTATGAAAAGGCAACACTGCACACATTACACAAGGCCCTAGAACACCAATAAAACTCTTATTAGGAAACCAGGCTGCTATAGATCCCTTCACAGAAATTACATCCCAGCAAAATACCTCACCTCGATCACATATGCAGAACACAGACAGACCCTCACTAAATACAGAATAAACAGATCAGAAAGTATAAGCAGAAATGTGCTGAGAACTGAACTAGAATCCACAGCAAGCCAGCCCGTACTTGCAGAACAACAGTGGAAGAACAGAAGCATTATCATTCTTCATAAAAACATTAAATAAAATCAAGAAATATAAAATAATCATAGTAGTAAACTCATATTCAAAAAATATATCTTAAATAGTTTTGGGCAGATTTCCAAAGGCTACGCGCGTAACCTGAGGAAATCTGCCCCTGCACGCGCCGAGCCTATTTTGCATAGGATTGGCGGCACATGTATGTCCCGGGACTTGCAAAAAGGGGCAGTTCGGGGGTGTGGCCAGGGGTGTGTGGTGTCAGCTTGGGGGCGTGTTCAGGGGTGTGGCAGCGGTCCGGGGAGGTCTGGGGGCATGGCCAAGTGCCCCTACACAGCGGCCTGTGTCGGAGCCTGCCGTGCCAGCAGACATTCGGCGCGCACAAGTTACAACTGCCCAGAGGCAGGCGTAACTTCCTGGATAAAGGTTAGGAGGGGGATTTAGGTAGGGCTGGGGGGTGGGTTAGATAGGGGAAGGGAGAGGAAGGTGAGCGGAGGAGGAGGGAACGGGCAGCGCGCACAGGGCTCGGCATGCACAAGGTGCACAAATGTGCACCCCCTTGAGCGCGCCAACCCCGGATTTTAAAAGATACGCACAGCGTACTTTTGTTTGCGCCTGGGGCACGAACAAAATTACGCACTCGCGCTTTTTTTTTAAATGTACCCCTTTATGAATATAACCTACAAAATTTCCCATACACCAAGAAAATATTTCAAATATCTGATGAATAAAAAATCCAATGATTAAAAAATGTTCTATTCCCCCCCCCCCCCAAATTAAATATTTCAAAAGAGCAGAATTATCAAATTACACCCAATAATTATAATAATAAGGATTTAAAATATCTCTTGCTCTCCATACCTGTGATCTTCTGATTTCCAGTCACCCTGAGATTGTAGTGGATTGTGGGAGGTAAGGACACTCAAATTTTATCTTCTCTCTCACACACTTGTACAATAACACTTTTATTCTGTCACACACTCTCATAGATACATTATGTTTTTGTGTGCCTGTGAGAGTAACACATGGGCTCTCACAGACACAGAAACATACATACAGGCTGTCACATAGACACATTCACAGGCACACAGGCTCTCACACAGACACACATACATAGGCTCTCACACAGGCTCTGACACACACATACTCTCAGTCACTCACACATACACACATGGCTTGCTGTTGGCTTCAGGCCATGGTGGGATGAGCTCCATCATGGTCCCAGGCCTCCTGATGTCTTTGGGATGGTCCCATGGGCCTTTCTGTTTTGGGAGGGGAGAGTGGAAGCTGTGTGTGGGCACGGGTCCACACGCAACCAGAAGATGGGTCACTCTGATGGCCACTGGCAGCTTGAGAGCTGGCAGCTTGCAGCCTTTCTGCTTCTTCAGCTGCCGCAGCCCCACAGTCTCTCCTGCTGCTGCCAGCTCGTCGCCTCCCCCGGGAGTGCTGCCCCCATGCAAATGCATGGTATGCACACCTGGTTGCACCGGGCCTGATTACACAAATATTCTTCTCTCTCATCTTTTTGCTTGAGATGTTCGATCTCAGAAGGGTAAGAGGCCATATGGCAAAACTCTGCCTGGACGGCATTCCAGGCTACAGTCTTCTTTGTGAGATTGAATCTGAAGCCTGGGGGGTGTTTAAATTATGCTCCTCCAGGATTAACCATGCAAGGAGGTCCACATCTTCTTCAGTGAAACAGGGCTTCGTGGATCATGATGTCTCTGACTCCTCTCAAACCTTCTTCTGAGAATATTTCGCTGGACAGCAGCAGGAGGAAACAGAGCCGCAAGAGTGAAGGTAGGGCCTGCGCGATCGGTGCCGGAGACCCGCCGGGGTAAGGCCTGTACTCTCACCCATGGCCGCTGCCAGCGCCGACCACGAGGCAGCCCCCGCCTCCCACAGCCGTCTCTTCAGATGGGGGCCTCCTCCTTAATTCGGCAACCAATCCGACGCAGACGTCGCCGCCGACCTACCAATCGGGGGACAACCCCGATTGGTCTTTAATTAACGCTGCTCCAAGGCAGAGCCCTTTCGCCGGACAGCAGCAGGAGGAAACGGAGCAGCAAGAGCAAGAGCCGCAAGAGTGAAGGTAGGGCCTGCGCTATCGGCGTTGGAGACCCGCCGGGGTAAGGCCTGTCTACTCTCACTTACCCGCGGCCGCTGCCAGCGCTGACCACGAAGCAGCCCCCGCCTCCCGCAGCCGTCTCTTCAGATTGGGGCCTCCTCCTTAATTCAGCAACCAATCCAATGCAGACGTCGCCACCGACCTACCAATTGGGGGACAGCCCCGATTGGTCTTTAAATTAAGCGCTGCTCCAAGGCAGAGCCCTTTTGCCGGACAGCAGCAGGAGGAAACGGAGTCGCAAGAGCCGCAAGAGTGAAGGTAGGGCCTGTGCGATCGGCGCCGAAGACCCGCCAGGGTAAGGCCTGTCTACTCTCACTTACCCGCGGCCGCCGCCAGCGCCGACCACAAGGCAGCCCCAGCCTCCCGCAGCCGTCTCTTCAGATCGGAGCCTCCTCCTTAATTTGGCAACCAATCCGACGCAGACGTCGCCGCCAACCTACCAATCGGGGGACAGCCCCGATTGGTCTTTAAATTAAGCGCTGCTCCTAGGCGCCGCACGCCGAGCGTCGCGCACCGATGGAGCGCAACAAAGGGGCCTGCCCCTTTGTGCGCCCCTTCGTGCAGCCCCTGAGGGCTGGCTGGACTTCTCACTACTGCTACCCCCGCTTCTCTTCTTCCTCTGATCTCCTCTGGCGAATAATCTCCTTCTAGGACTCAACCGCAGCCAACTCAAACTTACTAACCAGTCTCCCACTTACAGCAACCATTCCATACCCTCTTTCCAGTCCACTACTTTCGCCAGCTTAACTTCCCAGAATGCATTCAGTTTTCCCAATTCCGATTCTTCAACACTGCCTATCTTCCAAAGGAAAATCAACCAGACAAGCCCAACATCACAACTTAAAAACCCTCTCTCCAATCCTGATCGCACCGATCACCCAACTTCTAGGCCTCACCCTATTTTCACTAACATTATTCAACGCGCAATCCCTAACCAAGAAATCACTGATCCTCAGCGATTATCTCATCGACGTTAAGTCGGATATATGAGCAATCACCGAAACATGGCTTAAACCCGCAGATACAGCAATAATAAACCAACTACCTACTCTGACCTATGACATCTTCTCCATCCCCCGACAGAAAAAAAGGGGAGGGGGAATTCTCTTAGTAACCAAAAAAGACCTCAGATTCACTCTACACTCATTCAATTCAGATTCTAAACTTGAAATCGGTGTTTTCACATCAGACCAACCTCAAATCCTACTCGTCTACGCCCCTCCGGGCTTCCTGGAAACAGACGCCTCCCCTCTGGTTGAAATAACCACAACTCTCATAAATTTGGACGCCCCAGCAATAATTTTAGGAGATTTTAACCTGCACGTGTTGCGATTCCGGGTCGCCCCCGGAATCGCCACCCACCTGCTCGCGGGTTGGCGCGGGTCCCGCGCTCTCCAGGCCTCCAGGGACGCCAGCGGCCGCAGGCCCAGCATCTCCCCAGCTCGCCCGGGCCCACAGCTGATTCTGCTCCCGCTTCCCTGCCTCGCCGGAGCAGCCGGCGCCTCGCAGTGCTAAGCCCCGCCCCCTAGACGCGCGCGCGCGCGCCTCACTCGATAATTTAAAGGGGCCAGCGCGGGAAACCTTGGGGACGCCCCCTGATGACATCAGACGCCTCCAGGGTACTTAGCCCTGCAGCTGGGCCAGAACGTCGCCTTGCAACGAGGTTCCCAGGTTTGTTCCTGTCTCCAGTTGCTGCTTCTGACTGCGTTGTTCCTACTTGGTTCCTGACTCGGATTGGCTTACGTTTATTCTTGGCTCCTGACCCCGGACTGGCATTTGGCATTCTCTGGCTTCTGATCCCGGACCGGCTTACGTTGATTCTCTGGCTTCTGACCCCGGACCGGCTTACGTTGACTCTCTGGCTTCTGACCTCGGACCGGCTTGCGTTGACCCTCTGGCTTCTGACCCCGGACCGGCTTGCATTGATTCTCTGGCTCCTGACCTGGGACTGGCGAGCAACGACCTGTCGGCACTCAACCTTGGACTCCAGCTGACCAGGCCCCCGCGGGCCCTCCTAAGTCCCAGCGGCCAGGTCTCTACGGGCTCCTCCTGGGGAGACTCCGGCTTCCAGGGTGAATCTCCTAAGTCCCAGCGGCCGAACTCCTACGAGCTCCTCTCGGGGGAGGATCGGCTTCCAGGGCGAAGGTTCTCTCAACACAGTGCCAGCATCATCTTCACCTCCTTCCTCGCCAAAGCCCTTGGTCGCATAGGGCTCCCAGAGTTCCACCGTCGGCCAGCCACCAGCCTGTCCTCGCCGCCTCCCGGTCGGGGTCGCTACTGCAACCACATCCAGCAGTTCTTCCTCCGACTCCGATCGGCCCAAGGGTCCACGAATCCAACAGCACGTTGACAACCCCACACTTTCACCCAACTGTGAAGCCTTTCTCACAGCCCTCTCAGCCCTGGGTTTCAATCAGTTAGATAATAAACCCATGCACAAAGCCGGTCACATGCTGGATCTTATCTTCGTAAACCCTAGCATCAAGCCTGCATCTCACCTTAGTTGTACGAAAGTCCCTTGGTCAGATCACTCACTCATTTCAACCTCATTCTCGCTAAAAGACACCATCACCTCACACGTACCCACACCCTCCTTTCCATACAGAAGATCATGTTCCTCCAAAGATCTTAGTAATCACTTGGCATCACAACTTCACCTCATAGACCTCACCGATCTGAACACAGCTCTCCATTGCTGGAACAACATCACAGAATCTATAGCTAACAAGCTATGTCCACTAGTAACAAAAAAATCCCACTCTAACTCCTCCAAAAGACAACCATGGTTCACTAAAGAACTAAGAAAGATAAAACAAATTTTAAGACAAAAAGAGAGCAAATGGCGTAAAGCCCCGTGCGCAAGTACTCTATCCGCCTACAAATTTACCCTTCATCAATATAAGTCCACTACTTTAAGATCCAAAAGGGACTTTTACGCATCCAAGATCCATGACCTGGTCTTCGAAGCTAAAGCCCTCTTTGCCTATGTATCTAATCTCACACAAATAAACCCCCTGGAAATTCCCAGTAACCAAGCACAATCTAAAGCTGAAGAACTACCTCTATATTTCTGAAACAAAATCATCAGCCTTCTAACTCAGCTGCCCTCTAACACCTCTTCTCTTTTGACTTCACATCAGCCCGCCGTCAAAAACGATTTGTTTTGAAACATTTGAACACATTTCCGCCACAGAGATACTAGTTGTTCTAAGGAGAATGAAACCGTCCTCTCATCCTTCGGATCATATCCCCACTAAACATCTCTTGACAATTCCTGACTCCATCTCCAAAACACTGGCAGACATCATAAATTGCTCTTTATCCCAAGGATCCTACCCAGATGACCTCAAATTGGCTTCCCTCAAACCACTCCTTAAGAAACCAAATTTGGACCCTAAAGACCCTAATAACTACCGCCCGATCGAAAACCTTCCCTTCATAGCTAAGATTATGGAAAAATTAGTGAAACCTCAACTTTCGGACTACATTGAAGACAACAAACTCTTATTCCCATCCCAATACAGGTTCCGCAAAGCATTAAGCACTGAATCCCTCCTCATTTCCCTGACTGACTACCTAATCATGGGTCTTGACAAAGGGCAATCCTTCTTACTGATCCTACTGGACCTTTCAGCAGCCTTCGACACTGTCAACCACTCCATCCTCATAAACCAGTTGGCTTCCATAGGAACTTCAGGCACCGCACTCACATGGTTTAAAACCTTTCTCAGCAATAGAGGATACAAGGTCAAGATCCAGAGCAAAGAATCATCATGCTATGACTCATCCGTAGGAGTCCCACAGGGTTCCTCCCTGTCTCCTACGCTCTTTAACATCTACCTTTTACCGTTATGCCAGCTTCTCACCGACCTCAATCTAAAACATTTCCTCTACGCGGATGATATCCAGATCTTGATCCCCATTAAAGATACCTACTCAAAAACACTTGATCACTGGGAAAACTGCCTCCAAGACATCAAACGCCTCCTCACAAGCCTAAACCTAGTATTAAATTCCTCCAAGACCGAACTGCTGCTCATCTCTCCAGAGAATAGCATCCAGCCATTCCACCAACCACACAAGTGAGAGACCTAGGAGTTATAATTGACAATCGCCTGAACTTGAAAGCTACTTTCAACAGGACTACCAAAGACTGTTTCCACAAACCTCAAGTGCTGAAAAGGATAAGACCTCTATTCCACTCTCAAGATTTCAGAATGATTCTACAAGCAATTGTCTTCTCAAAGTTAGATTATTGTAATTCCATCTTACTGGGTTTCCCTTCCTCCTTCACCAAACCGCTTCAGATGGTACAAAATGCAGCAGCTCGAATACTGACAAACACCAGGAGAAGAGATCACATCATTTCAATCCTAAAAAACCTCCATTGGTTGCCAATTCACTTCAGAATCATCTACAAGTCCATTTCCATTATATACAAAACCATCCATCAACTTGCTCCAATTGACCTACATAACCCTCTCCGATTACATAACTCTTCAAGACCGACAAGAGACGCATACAGAGGATCACTCCAGGTACCTCCTACCAAAACCACCAGACATATTACCTTAAGAGATTGGGCACTCTCTACAGCCGGTCCACCTTTATGGAACTCCATCCCCTCCGATCTTAGACAGGAACCCTGCCTCCCAATTTTCAGGAAAAGACTTAAGACTTGGCTGTTTAAACAAGCATTCCCAGACTCCAATTAATTTAATTTCTCACCATCAAAATTATAAAACACAGCCATTTCAATTTCAACTACCTGTAATTATCGTTAGCCAACGTTAACCTTTCCTTTCCTTTTATTTCTCTCTTCACCCAGTTCAATCATCCTTGTTATTTGTAACTGTTTTTTACCGCACTATAGTTCCAGTTTGAAGTTTATTATGCACCCCTGTTTTATTGTGAACCAGCATGATGTGATTGTTTTCATGAATGCCGGTATATAAAAAAACCTAAATAAATAAAATAAATAAATAAATATTCCATTTCTTATCTAATAAAAAGAATTTATTTAATGAAATATGGTTAGCAGAAGTCTGGTTAAGGTGGAAACTGGAATGGTAGGGGGTCACTGGTGAGAGGGTGATTGTCTGGGATGCATGGAGTGTCAGGTGGAAGAGAGACTGGTTGGGGTGGTGATTGACCGATGAGGGAGTGGCAGCCTGGCATGTGGAGAGGTATCTGGTGAAAAGTGATAGTGTTTGGGTTGACTGAATGGAGTGACAGGTGATAGAGAGACTGGTTGGGGTGGTGATTGACTCGTGAAGGACAGGCAGTCTGATGAGGATGAGTGACTAGATTGATTGCTGATGAGTGGGCCTGAACAGAAAACCAACATGGAGAAGGAAATCCCCAGAATCCTCTGCTTTTCTTTAGCCTGCCTGGGCTGAATGAACTCTAAGTGACTCTATGAGCATGACTTGCAGAATTTCCCTGGATATCTATAAAGGCAGACAAGCTGGCACCAGAAAGGTGAGGCCTATTCATTGGGTCACTAACAGCGGGAGCTTCATGCACTATTCTCAGGAGTTTTTATCAACACAGCCACAGATGTGTTAATTATCTTGACCAGTAAGATTTTAACAGAACAAAGGACTATCTCGAGAGTGAGGGCAAATGGGCCATGCCTGGGAAAACTAATCAGGGCAGTTCAGAGATAGTCACATCATGCTGTTGACATGACAACCTATGTAAATGATTCTTTGGGCAGTCACACAAGTCTAGAAGCTTCCACAATATTGTATGTTATCTATAAAAGAAGGATCACTTCCTGTATATGATGAGATGCTGGTGGACAGCATGCCATCAGCATCTCCCGAGAATACTTATATTCTTCAATAAAAGATTATGTTTTACACTGAAAATCTAAGTGTTCTTGTCTCCCTGTCCATAAGCGTCATAAAAAATGGCATGGCGCTTAACATTATGGCACCCCAGATGGGACTAGATGGCTGTGGCCATCGTTTCTGCAGTCTTATGTCTGACTCTGCTGGACTGGGTCAGATCTAATGCTGCTACTCGGACTTTAATTGGCTGTCCTAAGTTTTGTTTATTGCATAGTAATTCCTAGGAACAGAGGTTTCTGATTTCTGGATGACTGGGTCTTGAAAAAGTAGTACCCGGAAGAAGTGAGTGCCCCACGGGAAGACAGATCTGTAAGTCGTTAATCTTGCCTATATAATTAATTTGCAAATTTATTTTTCTAGGTAAGTAAGTAAAAGATTTATTTTTTGGCCAATTGCTAGTAACAGTGCACTATTTCTTTTGATCTACTTTGGGGACACCCATTGTAGACCATTCCACTTAAGGAGAACTTATTTATTTATTTATTTAGATTCTTTTATATACCGAAGTTTAGCAGGCTGCCTTCACTCCGGTTTACAATGTAAACAACATAATACATACAACGAATTATTAACAATCAGGCGTCAGTCAAAAGTGTGAAAATAGGTATAACAGAGTACGACTTACCAAAAGGAATTGCAGTGGGAAAGCATGAATAAATAAGCATTTAGATACATAACTTAAATGGAAACATGCTTGGATGTGTGAAAGAGGCTCATATAAGTGGGGAAATAGGAGACGGAAGGAAAGGAGGGAAAGGGACTTAGGAGCCATGGGAGGAAGAAAGGTACCAAATCAGCAATTGAATAATGGGTTAAAGCGGAAATGGCAAGGGTAGAGGGAAGAAATAGGGCCATGGCTAGAAGAGGAAGTAATTCTGAGCAGATGTGATTAAATTAACCAACTTCGTCTGGGAAAGTTTGTCTAAATAACCAAGTTTTCAGTTCTTTTTTGAAAGATTTGGAGTCTCTGATCGAGCTTAGATGGGCTGGTAATGAGTTCCATGCTTTTGGACCTGCAATCGAAAAGGCTCTATTCCTAGTGTTGGATAATTTAGCAGAGGAAAGGGAGGGAATGACTAGAAGTAATTTGCTGGTGTTTCTTGTCGTGCGTGGTGTTTTGTGCAGTTGAATCATGTGGTCGAGGGCATTGTTATCTTCTTTGTAGATTTCGTTGTGTAGAGTAGTTAACATTTTGTAATTTATCCTTTGTAGTATCGGTAGCCAGTGAAGACTCTTCAGTACTGGGGTGATGTGTTCAGATTTCTTCTTGCCAGTAAGTACCCTGGCCGCGGCATTTTGTAACAATTGAAGTGGTTTTAGTGTAGATTTGGGCAGGCCAATGAACAGTGCGTTACAATAGTCGAGGCTTGAAAAAATGAGTGATTGTAAGACTGTTCTGAAATCATGTTGGTATAAAAGCGGTTTAAGGTGCTTGAGTATAAGGAGTTTGTGAAAGCCTTCTTTCGTTTTCATTGTGATGCATTTTTTGAGGTTCAGATCATTGTCTATCCAGATACCAAGGTCTTTCACAAGAGTTTTCAATTGGATATTATTGTTGTCGATTTTTATGGAAGGCATAAGGGTTGTTTGATCTGGGTTGATTAAGAGTGATTGTGAATTATTTGTCTGTATATTTGTTAATAAATGTGTACTGGAAAAACTATACAAGGAGATTTAACAATAGAAGCAAGTTTGCTTACCATAAACGGTGTTTCCATAGATAGCAGGATGAATTAGCCATGCTGTCATGGGATCTGTCAATCAGGTCCGGGAGGCAGAGCTTGTTAAGCAGAGGTTTAGCTTTTTAGTCTCTGCGGCTGCGCGTGTGTTCCCGCGCAGGAAAGTAACAGATTCTCCTCAGTCTGTGATAAATCTGTAGTTGATTCGAAGAGAAGGTGACTGCCAGGGAGGAGGGTGGGTCAGCATGGCTAATTCATCCTGCTATCTACGGAAACACTGTTTACGGTAAGCAAACTTGCTTTTTCCCATTGATAGCAGGGCTGAATTAGCCATGCTGTCATAGGAGTCCCAAGCTCCTGATCACGTTATTTGTGATATGTGTGGTTGAACTTGATCAATGTGTGATGGTAAATGGAACTCTCTCTGAAGAGAGAGCGGTTTTAAGCGGTGTACCGCAAGGATTGGTGTTGGGACCGGTCCTATTCAATATATTTGTGAGCGACATTGTGGACAGGATAGAAGGTAAGGTTTGTCTTTTTGCGTATGACACTAAGATCTGCAACAGAGTGGACACGCCAGAAGGAGTGGAGAGAATGAGACAGGATTTAAGGAAGCTGGAAGAGTGGTCAAAGATATGGCAGAAGAAATTCAGTGCCAAGAAATGCAGAGTCATGCATATGGGGAGTGGAAATCCGAATGAAATGTATTCAATGGGGGGAGAAAGGCTGATGTGCACGGAGCAGGAGAGAGACCTTGGGGTGATAGTGTCTAATGATCTGAAGTCGGTGAAACAATGTGACAAGGTGATAGCTAAAGCCAGAAGAATGCTGGGCTGCATAGAGAGAGGAATATCGAGTAAGAAAAGGGAAGTGATTATCCCCTTGTACAGGTCCTTGGTGAGGCCTCGCCTGGAGTACTGTGTTCAGTTCTGGAGACCGTATCTCCAAAGAGACAGAGACAAGATGGAGGCGGTCCAGAGAAGGGCGACCAAAAAGGTGGAGGGTCTTCATCAAATAACTTTTGAGGAGAGATTGAAGAATCTAAATATGTACACCCTGGAGGAAAGGAGGAGCAGAGGTGATATGATACAGACTTTCAGATACTTGAAAGGTTTTAATGATCCAATGTTGCGGTTCCGGTCATGAACCTCGTGACCGGACCCTTACCTTCTCTGCCCCGGGAAACGCCGCTTGAGCGCCCGAATCCTCTGGGCCGCTTGGGCCTACATCGCGGCGTCCCCATGAGGGAGACGCCGCCGAAGGCTCCTCTGACCCCGCCCCCTAGGCTTGCGCGCGTGCAGGAGGCTCCCTTTTTAAAGGGCCTCTGGCACGAAAACTGTGCCGGCCCCTGGCAATGATGTCAGACGCCGAGGGGGATTTAAACCCAGCGTCTGACTCCAGGCCTTTGCCTTGCAACGCGGTCGACTCGGTTAGAGTGGAGAGTTGCCTGATCCTGATCGTCTGCCTGATCCTGCCTGCCTGTTCCTGTTTATTTGCCTGCCAGAGCCTGCCTGCCTGATTCTGCTTGTCTGCCTGTCTAATTCCGCCTGCCTGATCCTGCCCACCTGTTCCTGCTTGTCGGCCCGCCTGATCCTGCCTGCCTGTTCCTGCTTGCCTGTCTGCCTGATCCCGCCTGCCAGTTCTCGCCTGCCTGTCTCGACCACGTCTTCAGCCGCCTGCCTTGATCCTGGTCCGTTTACTCGTCCACGTCTTCAGCCTCCAGCCCTGAACCTGGTCTGCATATTCATCTATACCACCTGCCACTCTCCTAAGTCCAGCGGCCCGGGTCCCTACGGGCTCCTCCCGGGGGGACCGCGGATCTCCAGGGTGAAGACACCTAAGTCCCAGCAGTCCGGGCCTCCACAGGGTTCCCCCTGGAGGGGTCACGGACTTCCAGGGTGAAGACCATCCATCTACAGCGGCGGAACCGCCTTCCGACCTACTACATCAAGCGGAGATCTACATCATCACCTCTCCGCCAGTCAGACCAAGGATCCACCTCCTGATTCTCAACATCCAAAGACAACAACAAACCTTTTCCGTCCAAAAAAAAATCAACAGAACCAGAGGTCACGATTTGAAGCTCCAGAGAGGAAGACTCAGAACCAATGTCAGAAAGTATTTCTTCATGGAGAGGGTGGTGGATGCCTGGAATGCCCTTCCGGAGGAAGTGGTGAAGACCAGAACTGTGAAGGACTTCAAAGGGGCATGGGATAAACAATGTGGATCCATAAAGTCTAGAGGACGTGAATGAAGAGTGGGTGGCTCGCGGGAATGATGGCTACTACCTGGAGATAATACCCTTATTCAATAAACATACACACGGTTAATGTGACTCCAACATTGCTCTAAGCTTCAACGGCAAGAGGAAATGTGGAAAAAAGGATTTGCATTCACAAAAAAGCGGGGAATAGCTTGCTTGTTACGGCGGTTACTACCCCAAACCAAATAAGCCTGATACTTTACTTTCAATGCATATCCAGCATAGCTCTCTCCTTCAACAGCAGGGGAGAAAGACAAATACTTCATGCATATCCAGCATAGCTCTCTGCTTCGACGGCAGGGGAGAAAGACAGATACTTCACGCATATCCAGCATCGCTCTCTGCTTCGATGGCAGGGGAGAAAGACCAATACATCACGAATATCCAGCACATCTCTCTGCTTCGACGGCAGGGGAGAAAGACCGATACTTCACGCATATCCAGCATAGCTCTCTGCTTCAACGGAAGGGGAGAAAGACCGATACTTCACGCAAATCCAGCATTGCTCTCTGCTTCAATGGCAGGGGAGAAAGACCGATACTTCACGCAAATCCAGCATTGCTCTCTGCTTCAATGGCAGGGGAGAAAGACCGATACTTCACGAATATCCAGCACATCTCTCTGCTTCGACGGCAGGGGAGAAAGACCGATACTTCACGCATATCCAGCATAGCTCTCTGCTTCAACGGAAGGGGAGAAAGACCGATACTTCACGCAAATCCAGCATTGCTCTCTGCTTCAATGGCAGGGGAGAAAGACCGATACTTCACGCAAATCCAGCATTGCTCTCTGCTTCAACGGCAGGGGAGAAAGACCGATACTTCACGCATATCCAGCATAGCTCTCTGCTTCAACAGCAGGGGAGAAAGACCGATACTTCATGCATATCCAGCATAGCTCTCTGCTTCAACAGCAGGGGAGAAAGACTGATACTTCATGCATATCCAGCATAGCTCTCTGCTTCAACGGCAAGGGAGGAAGACATATACTTCACGCATATCCAGCATAGCTCTTTGCTTCAATGGCAGGGGGAATGAAGAAAAGTGGATCTATATACAGACAACAACCAACAAGGACTGAATTACATAGTCTGGGTAAACAAATAAGCATGAGTGTAGCTTGCTTATTGCGGCGGTTACTACCCCTAACTAATTAAGCTAGATATTTCACTTAGAATCAGTTCCAACACTGCTCTCTACATTAATGGTAGGGGTGGAATGGAAATAGAACCAAAAGGTTACTAAGAGCCAAGAAAAACAGATAAGTATGAGGGAAAAAAAAGTGCGAAGCTTGCTGGGCAGACTGGATGGGCCGTTTGGTCTTCTTCTGCCGTCATTTCTATGTTTCTATGTTTCTATATGTTTATTAGTGTGGTAATCACCGTGGACAGGAGGATAGAGAGTGCAGGATTGCTTGCCCTATCTTTGCATCCGTGGTTGCTTGTTGATCAAGGCAGTAGTGGGATGTGAAGGTATGGAGTGATGACCATGTAGCTGCCTTACAAATGTCTATGGGTTGTACATTTCGAAGGTGCGCCCATGAAGTCACCATTGCTCTGACTTGGTGAGCTTTGGGAATAGAAGATAGATATAAATTCTGCTTGTCGTAGCAAAATTGTATGCATTAGGGATGTGAATCGTTTTAGGACGATTAAAATTATCGTCCGATAATTTTAATATCGTCTTAAACCGTTATGGAACACAATACAATAGAGATTCTAACGATTTATCGTTATAAATCGTTAGAATCGTGAGCCGGCACACTAAAACCCCCTAAAACCCACCCCCGACCCTTTAAATTAAATCCCCCACCCTCCCGAACCCCCCCCAAATGAGTTAAATAACCTGCGGGTCCAGCAGCGGTCCGGAACGGCAGCGGTCCGGAACGGGCTCCTGCTCCTCAATCTTGTTGTCTTGAGCCGGCGCCATTTTCCAAAATGGCGGCGAAAAATGGCGGCGGCCATAGACGAACACGATTGGACGGCAGGAGGTCCTTCCGGACCCCCGCTGGACTTTTGGCAAGTCTCGTGAGGGTCAGGAGGCCCCCCACAAGCTGGCCAAAAGTTCCTGGAGGTCCAGCAGGGGTCAGGGAGCGATTTCCCGCCGCGAATCGTTTTCGTACGGAAAATGGCGCCAGCAGGAGATCGACTGCAGGAGGTCGTTCAGCGAGGCGCCGGAACCCTCGCTGAACGACCTCCTGCAGTCGATCTCCTGCCGGCGCCATTTTCCGTACGAAAACGATTCGCGGCGGGAAATCGCTCCCTGACCCCCGCTGGACCTCCAGGAACTTTTGGCCAGCTTGTGGGGGGCCTCCTGACCCCCACGAGACTTGCCAAAAGTCCAGCGGGGGTCCGGAAGGACCTCCTGCCGTCCAATCGTGTTCGTCTATGGCCGCCGCCATTTTTCGCCGCCATTTTGGAAAATGGCGCCGGCTGAAGACAACAAGATTGAGGAGCAGGAGCCCGTTCCGGACCGCTGCCGTTCCGGACCGCCGCTGGACCCGCAGGTTATTTAAGTCATTTGGGGGGGGTTCGGGAGGGTGGGGAATTTAATTTAAAGGGTCGGGGGTGGGTTTTAGGGGGTTTTAATGTGCCGGTTTTGCGATTTTTCGATTTTTAGATTTTTCATGATTTTTCACGATATTTTACCCCCCCAAACGGCAACAATACGATTCCCTCCCCCTCCCAGCCGAAATCGATCGTTAAGACGATCGAGGACACGATTCACATCCCTAGTATGCATTGTACTATCCAACTAGAGATGGTACATTTGGTTACTGGAAGTTCAGGTGCTTTTGGATCGAACGATACAAATAGTTGAGAAGCTCGGGATTCAGATTTTGTTCTTTCTTTGTAGTAAGCTAACGCTTTTTTACAATCCAGCGTATGGTGTAACTTTTCCCTATCATTGGAATGAGGTTTAGGAAAAAAGATTGGTAGTTCTATGCTTTGATTGAGATGGAACTGCGAAACTACATTTGGCAAGAAGGAAGGGTGAGTTCTGAGAACCACTTTTTGATGAAAAAACTGCAAGTATGGAGAATAATGGACTAGTGCTTGTAATTCGCTGACTTGTCTTGCAGAGGTTACTGCTATTAGAAACACTACTTTTCAACGGGCCGATACAGTAAAAAAATGTGGGAGAGCGGGCGAGCGCCCACTCTCCCGGCGCGCGCACAGGACATTCTCCTGTGCGCATGATACAGTAAGTTAATTTATTTAAATTAGGCCCTGTGGTAAAAGGAGGCACTAGGGACACTAGCGCGTCCCTAGCACCTCTTTTTGGACAAGAGCGGCGGCTGACAGCGGGTTTGACAGCCGACACTCAATTTTGCTGGTGTCGGTTCTCGAGCCCGCTGACAGCCACGGGCTCAGAAACCGGACGCCGGCAAAATTGAGCGTCCGGTTTTTGGCCCGACAGCCGCGGGCCGAATTCAATTTTCTTTTTTTTTTTTTTTTACTTTTTTTACTCTTTGGGACCTCCGACTTAATATCGCTTCCCGGTGCTGGAAGAAATTAGCACCGACCTTTGGGTCAGCGCTAAGTTCTGAAAGTTAAATGTGCGGCATGGCTGCACATTTTTCTTTCTGAATCGCGCGCACATACCTAATAGGGCCATCAACATGCATTTGCATGTTGAGGGCGCTATTAGGTGCCGCGGGTTGGACGCGCATTTTCCTCCCCTTACTGAATAAGGGGTAAGGGAAAACGCGCGTCGAAGAGCAGGCTAACAGTGAGCTCCGTCAGATACTGTACTGTATCGGCCTGCAAGTAATAGAGATGTGAATCGGAACCGGAATCTGTTCTGATTCTGGTTCAGATTCACATCGTTAATTTTTTTTTGTGCAGCTCGATCGCGGTTTTGTTTATCGGTTGCGCCCGAGCCGATAAACAAAAAAACCCACCCGACCCTTTAAAACTGTTCCCTTAGCTTCCCCCCCCCCAAAAAAACTTTTTATAAGTACCTGGTGGTCCAGTGGAAGTCCCAGGAGTGATCTCCCACTCTCGGGGCCGTCGGCTGCCACTAATAAAAATGGTGCCGATGGCCCTTTGCCCTTACCATGTAACAGGGTATCCGTGCCATTGGTCAGGCCCTGTCACATGGTAGGAGTAATGGATGGCTAGCGCATGGTAAGGGCAAAGGGCCATCGGCGCCATTTTGATTAGTGGCAGCCGATGGCCTGAGAGCGGGAGATGGCTCCCGGGACCCCCACTGAACCACCAGGTACTTGTAAAATGTTTTTGGGGGGTTCGGGAGGGTGGGGAAAGCTAAGGGAACAGTTTTAAAGGGTCGGGTGGGTTTAGGGATTGTTTTGGTGTGCCATTTTTCCCACCCTCCCCCAAAACGATAAGAGAACCCCAGGAACAAAATTGTGGGGTTTCTCTTATCGGGAGCCCCCGATTTCTGACGATTTTGAAAATATCCTCCGATATTTTCAATCGTCCGAAGCCCAATTCACATCCCTAGCAAGTAAGGTATTTTATATGTGCTGATTCCATAGGTTTGAAGGGGAAAAGCATGAGTTGTTCCAGGACTACGTTGATATTCCATGGAACTGGAGGTTTTGAAACTGGAGGTCAAAGATGAGTTAGTCCTTTGATGAAACGAGATAGTAAAGGATGATTGAATATCGGTGTATCATTTAATGGTCTATGATATGCACCTATGGCACTGAGATGAACTCCAATGGAAGATGTAGCTAGTCCAGTTTTCTACAGTGTATGAAGGTAATCCATGAGTTTTTCTGGTGGACAGTCCATTGGTGATACGTTATTGGATATGCACCAAGTAGAGCAGGGGTGGGCAATTCCAGTCCTCGAGGGCTGCAAACCAGTCGGGTTTTCAGGATATCCTTAATGAATATGCATGAGAGAGACCTGCATACACACTGCCTCAGTTGTATGCAAATCTATTTCATGCATATTCATTAGGGGTATCCTGAAAACCCGACTGGTTTGCAGCCCTCGAGGACTGGACTTGCCCACCCCTGAAGTAGAGTATCGTTTCCATGTATAGCTGTAGTTCTTTCTTGTTGAAAGTTTCCTGGATTCTAATAAAATGAATTGTGCAGAAGTAGAAACTCCTTGTTCTGTTAAAATGAGCCATTCAACCTCCAAGCTGTCAAATGGAGAGATGCGTGCAATGGATGTAGACGTGTCCCTTGATTCTGTAGCAGCAGATCTGGATGATTCGGTAGTCATATTGGATCTTCTAGAGATAGTTGGAGAAGGAAGCTGTACCATGGTTGCCTCGGCCAAGCCGGGGCAATGACTATTAGTTTAGCTTTGTCTGCTATGCACTTCTGAATTGTCCATGTTATGAGTGGTATGGGAGGAAATGCGTACAGGAGGCCTGTCGACCAAGGCATTTTGAGCTATCCTGAATCGGCTTGGTCTTATCGAGCAGAATTTGGGAACCTGAGCATTGATCTCCATTGCAAAGAGATCTACTGAAGGTGTTCCCCATTGTATGATGATGTTTTGGGCTATGTCTGTATTGAGTACCCATTCATGAGGATGAAAAATTTGGCTTAACCCCTTAAAGCCCAATGTTCCCATTTGGGAACACTGAAATTTCACATTAATATTTTTGTGATAAGTAAGATATTCCCATATTGACTCTAATTCTTTGTTTTTAAATAGTTTTTGCATCCATTGGTATCATTTGAGGTATATTTAGTCACTCTGTTTGTGGCAGCCATCTTGAAAGTTGACCTTTTACAACAGCCACGTGTGTTTTTGGTTAAAAAGTTCTTCTGCAGGTAAGAATAAAATATTTTTTACAAATTTTGCTGCAAAACTATACAAAAGTGTTTAGTTATCATTTTGATTTTATTTATTTTAAAATTGAAAATGTTCATAGATATGTAAATTGCATCGATTCAGTGATGTTCCCAAATGGGAACAATGGGCACAACTGCGACTATGTTCCCATTTGGGAACATCCTTATATTTAAGTGATTTGGTCTCATCAAAAGGTTATCCTTTCAATGTTGATGTTTATTGTGGAAAGACCAACTGCGAACAGGATGGACAGAATCAAAGTTTTGGGCTAGGTCATCGTGTTGTGACATCATTACTGAGCTGCATAGAAAATCCATTATGCCATGAGGTATTCTTTGATAACTTCTTCACCTCATATGATCTTCTTCTGGCACTTCAAAAGCAAAACATCAAGGCCACGGGAACTGTTTGCGAAAATAGGTTGAAGCAGTGCTCATTGATGGAGACAAGCCAAATGAAAAAGAAGGAGAGAGGCTGCTTTGATGCCGTATGCGACGGACATGTCTTGGCTGTGAAATGGCATGACAACCAGTGTGTTATTGTAGCTTCAAACTACAACAACATAGAACCACTGGGAAAAGCAAGAAGGTGGAGCAATGCCAGAAAGTGTCCAGTTGACCTTCCACAGCCAGCGGTAATTGGCTTATACAATACCCATATGGGAGGAGTGGACATACTGGACAGATTTATGGTAAACTACCGTCCAGTGTTTCGTTCAAAGAAATGGTGGTGGCCTCTATTTGTCAACGGCATCAACATGGCAGTTGTTGCAGCTTGGCGTCTTCATGTTGAAGTAGGAGGTAAATTTGATCACCTGGAGTTTCGTCGGTACATTGTTCACCCCCTGCTTCAGCGTTCAGAACATCACACACCATCGACATCTGGACCTTCCAGTAGACCAGTCAGCGATGTGAGGTTTGATGGTCATAATCATCACCTTACTCCATCAGAGAAACAAGGAAGATGTAGGATGTGCAAGAAAAACTCCCACCTAGTGTGCTCCAAGTGCAGGGTTCCGCTTCATCTTCATTGCGAACAGCAGTATCATAGCCCAGAGCCAGTTAGCAAACTCTGCTGATTGAGAACACAGTTACTAAATAGTTTCCCGTAGCTAATTAAATGTTTTTCTGTAGTTACTAGATAGTTTTCTGTCAAAACTGCTTAAAATACTTGAGTCTATGATTTTAATGTCATTAGTTCTTAATTAAAACAGTGTTGTTCCCAAATGGGAACATAGTACCATATGTGCCCATTGTTCCCAAATGGGAACGAAGCGTCATCTTGTGTACGTGACAAATATTTAAAAAATGTGTTCAGTCAAGTGATCCTCTCATGTCATGTGTTTCAAACTTTAAGCTAAACCAAAATTGCTTCATCACATAAGATTTGGGCATTAATGGGTTAACCTGTCCGCTCTTGTGTTCGCCACTCCCGGAAGGTAAGTCGCTTGCAAATGTATGCAATGTCGATGAGCATGTTCGAAGATGATCAATGTCTCTTTGCACAGGGATCATGAACAGGACCCTCCTTGTTTGTTGATGTAAAACATCGCTACTTGATTGTCCATGTAGATCATGATTCTGTGTCCCTTGAGGTAGTCTTGAAAAGCTTGTAAGGCTTTCCAGATTGCTCTGAGTTCCAACAAATTTATCTGCAGGTTTTGTTCTGCTATTGTCCATAACCCTTGCGTTTCGTATATCTCGAGATGCGCTTCCCACCCCTTGCGAGATGCGTCTGTGGTTATTTTATTACTGAAGAAGAGTGCCAGCTCATCAGCTTTTGTTTGAGCTTGGTTAGGTGGTATGTCAGGAGGGTTTGCCTGAGTTAGATTGGAGACAAATGTGAATAGCGCTTTGGAATCGAATATAATGTTATGAATCTTGTGTGCATAGAAGTCCCTTTTTGTTTTTAAAGTGGAGCTCTTGTATGATTGGAGGGCGAGTTTGTATGTAGAGAGTGTGGAGGGGGAAGGGGCTTTACGCCATTTACTTTCTTTTTGACGCAGGTCGAGTTTGAGGTTTTTAAGTTCATTTGTAAACCATGGCTGCCTTTTTGACGCACCTTGTTTGACTTTTTTTGTTATCCACGGACATAGTTTGTTTGCCACGGTTTCTGTTATGGAGGACCAGGAGTTAACGGCTGCATTGGGTGATGTGAAGTCCATGTGTGAAAGTTCCGTGATTAGATGATTGCTGAGTTCATCAGAGGTGCATACTTTTCTGTAGAGAAATGAGTGTTGTGGGGCGTGATTATTGTTCATTTGGGTCATTGAGAAGGTGGTGGAGATTAAAGAGTGGTCTGACCAGGGAACTTTTTTGTAAGTGGGATGTACTGAATGTGTTATACCTGAGTTCACAAAGATAAGGTCCAGTGTGTGACCTGCCTTGTGGGTAGGTTCATTGATTATTTGTTTGAATCCCATTGCAGACATGGCTGTAAGAATGGTTTCGCAGCTGGTTGAGAGTGTGGGGTTATCAACGTGCAAGTTGAAATCTCCTAGGATTATCGTTGGGAAGTCTGGTTTTAGATAAGATGCTAGGATTTCTAGGAAGGGTGATGGGTCCGTTTCTAGAAGTCCTGGAGGGGCATATATTAGAAGGATTTGTAGTGAGTCTGATTTGAAGAGACCTGTTTCTAATTTCGAGTCAGATTTGATTGGGTGATGAGTGAATCTAAGATCTTTCTTAGCTGCTAAGAGAATGCCCCCACCCCTTTTTTTCTGTCGTGGGATTGAGAAAAAGTCATATGTCTGAGTAGGTAGTTGATTAATTAAAGCTATATCTGTAGATTTAAACCACGTTTCTGTTATAGCACATAAGTCCGGGTTTGCATCTAGGAGAAGATCATTTAAAATTAGTGATTTCTTGGATAGTGATTGAGCATTAAATAATATCAATGAGAACAGAGTGAATCCTAGAAGTTGTGTGATTGGAGTAATCATGATGGGGATAAGTGATTTGTAGGTGCGTTGATTGTAGATTATGTTTGATTTTCCTGTGAGTAGCGTTCTGTGATGGAGAATCGGTATTGGGAGACCGTGGTACATTGTTTGCATTGTTAGGAGCGAAAGTGGTGTTAGATGTTATTAGCTGAGATGAATGCTGGAGAGGCTGGATGCTGGGGAGATGAATGCTGGAGAGGCTGGAAGAATGCTGGATTGGCCGGATGAATACTGGAGTGGCCGGATGAATGCTGGAGTGGCCTGATGAATGCTGGAGTGGCTGTATGAATGCTGGAGAGGTTGGATGAAAGCTGGAGAGGCTGGATGAAAGCTGGAGTGGCTGGATGGATGCTGGAGTGGCTGGATGGATGCTGGAGTGGCTGGAGTGCTGGAGTGCTGGAGTGCTGGAGTGGCTGGGTGAATGCTGGAGAGGCTGGATGAAAGCTGGAGTGGCTGGATGGATGCTGGAGTGCTGGAGAGGCTGGATGAAAGCTGGAGAGGCTGGATGAAAGCTGGAGTGGCTGGATGGATGCTGGAGTGCTGGAGAGGCTGGATGAATGCTGGAGAGGCTGGATGAAAGCTGGAGAGGCTGGATGAAACCAATGCCAGTTATCCCGGCATTGGTTTACATAAGCTGTTAGGAAAGGTTAGAGAGTATGATTTATGCACTCAATTTGCCCATTGCTCTGGGGCAAATCCAAAATAATCCCAAACGTCTCACAGAGGCTTTTCTAGAAGTTGGCTGTGAACTAGGGATGTGAATCGTGTGCCATATCGTCTTAACGATTGAAATCGTGTGGCAGGAGAAGAAAATCGTGTTTGGCACGATTATTTCGTTGAAAAATCGTTAAAAATCGTTTTTTCCGATTAGTGCGCACTAATGGGAGTTAGTGCGCACTAACTCCCAGTTAGTGCGCACTAACGGGAGTTAGTGCGCACTAATCGGAAAAAACGATTATTAACGATTTTTCAACGAAATAATCGTGCCAAACACGATTTTCTTCTCCTGCCACACGATTTCAATCGTTAAGACGATATGGACCGGTAGCCAGGTCAGTTAAGGTCAGTTTAGGAATGAATATGTATTCCTATTGGCTGCCCTCTTATTTATTCATGTTACCAAGGTTCCCACTGACAGTATATGGGGGATGGGAAATGGAAACAGTTGGTAGCTTGACAAAAAAAGTAATGTGATCAGTCAATGTGACTAGAACTTGTGCCCTAACCCTGATACCAGGGGTGTTGTGATCTTCATGTACACACAGTGCCCTATCCCTATTAATACCAGGAGTGTTGTGATCTTCCTGCACACAGTGCCCTAACCCTGACACCAGGGGTGTTGTGATCTTCCTGCATGCAGTGCCCTATCCCGCCTGCATTACTAGTGAGAGGCTGGCTTCACAGACAGGGGGGAGCTGCCTGACTGTAGTAGATTGAATAAAGATCTGATGTTTCTGCTCTCCTCACACCAAACAAAAGCAACATACAAGCAGAGAAGCCCTTCTTATAAAGTTGAGCTAGTGAGTTAAGTAGGAGGAAAAGTAAACATACTGGTGGCCAGTGTGGCTACTTAAAAAATACAATTACCAACAATCAATTACCACATATATTTGAACTGTGTATAATAGTTCCAGCCAGGACCACCTTTCTAAAATGCACAGCGATTGGCAAATTCAACATGCACTAGCATTTCACATGCCTGCTAACAAAAATAATAAACAAACAAGTTCTAGTCACATGAGTGATGATCATCACATTACTTTTTTTGTCAAGCTTCCAACTGTTTCCATTTCACATCCCCCCAACCATTACCTCAGTGGGAACTTTGGTAACATCAATAGATAAGAGCACAGCCAGCCAATAGGAATACATATTCATTCCTAAGTGACCCTTTACTGACCTGGGAAGTGTCAACACTTTGTTTCATTTTCTGTTGGTGTTCGTGAGTTTCCAGTTCTATTTCCCATCCCCCCAACCATCACCTCAGTGGAAACCTTGGTAACATCAATAGATAAGAGGGCAGCCAGCCAATAGGAACACATTCATTCCTAACTGACCTTTACTGACCTGGAAAGTGTCAATTTGTATCATTTTCTGTTAGTGCGCACTAACTCCCGTTAGTGCGCACTAACACGATTTAACGATTTTTAACGATAAATCGTTAGAATTTCTATTGTATTGTGTTCTATAACGATTTAAGATGATATTAAAATTATCGGACGATAATTTTAATCGTTGAAAAACGATTCACATCCCTACTGTGAACTATTCTCCCCAGTCTGAGAGAATATGGATAGGAAGACTATGCAGCCAAACTATATGCTGGATGAAGAGATTGGACAATTAAGGTACTGAAGGAAGTCGGGGAGAGGTAAGAAATGGGCTGTCTTTGAAAAGCAATCTATCATCACCCGTATGGTGGTGTTGCTATTTGAGAAGGAGAAGTTATTGATAAAGTCAGTGGTCAAGTGGGTCCAGGATTCCTTGGGGGCTGGCAGCATCTCTAATATCCCCTAAGATCAAGCTCAAGAACTCTTATTCATGGAACATGTGGGATAGGACTATTCATATCACTTCATATCAGTCTTCATCTGAGGCCACCAGTAGGACATAAATTTACTCCAAGGTGGGAGTCATATCTAGATGACCCACCAGATGAGAGTCATGGGCCCAGTGAAGAACTTTTTGAAATAACTGTTTAGGAATGAAGGTCTTCCCAGGAGGCACTGTTACTGTGACAGCAACCATGATTCTTGCGGGGTTGATGATATGCTGTGGTGTTTCTAGGGAGCCTATGGGGGTCAAAGGAACATGAGAGAACAGCTGCCCATTGATTCTTCCCCACTGGTTGACATCGTAGTTCAGCGTTAAACTGATTGAAGAATAGTGACAAGCGGGCTTGCCATAGGTTCAGTCTCTGTGCTTGTGACAAATAATCCAGACTTTTGTGGTCTAGGTAGATGATCACAGGGTATCTGGCCTCTTCCAACAGATGTCACCATTCTTCCAAAGCTAGCTTCACTGCCAGCAGCTTGAATCTCCAATAGTGTAATTTCTTTCTGCGGGAGTCAATTTTTTAGAGAAATAGGAGCAAGTCAAGAGCATTCCATGGATGTTGTGCTGTAAGAGAACAGTCCCTATCCCGAGGGTAGGATCATTTACCTCCAGTATTAATGGCTTCGAAGTGTCAGGGTACTGCAGGCACAGATCATGGGTAAATTCCTCCTTGAGGTGCTGAAATGCCTAAATGACGCTGTGGTCTAATTGTTGGTATTTGACCCCTTCTTTGTAAGAGTGGTGAAAGGTGCAGCCAACATAAAGTAACCATGAATAAATTGCTGGTAACAGTTCGCAAAACCAAGGAAGCGCTATAGAGCTTTGAGGCGAGTAGGCTGGAGCTATTCTAGGAAGGCTTTCAGTTTCTCTGAGTCCATGCATAGGCCTTGCCAAGAAATAACATAACCATGGAACGGGAGTTCCTTCTGTTCAAAAGTACATTTTTTAATTTTGCATTTAGGTAGTGATCACGGAGCCTCTGAAGAACTTGCTTCACATGACCTCAATGTTCTTGCAAGGACTTTGAAAACACAAGATATCATCTAGATACACCACCACATGGGACTGTTTTCTGAAAAATCCCATTAACCATAAACTGAAAGACCATGGGGGCTTTGCATAACCTGACAGGCATCACTAATTATTTATAGTGATCATCTCTAAAATTAAAAGTGGTCTTCCATTTGTCTCCCTCATGGATCCTAATCAGGTTACATGCCCTCCTCAGGTCAATCTTGGTGAATATATGACCCCTCTAAGAGGGTGAAAGAGTTCTGTGATAAGTGGGAGAGAATATTGGTTCTTCTTGGTAATAGCATTGAGGCTTTAGTAATCTATGCAAGGGTGTAGTGAACCATCTTCTTTCCCCATTAAAAGAAAGCCAGCTTAGATGGGCTACAAAGAAGGGTGGATGAACCCTCTTTCCAGATTTTCTTTGATATATTTAGACATGCCCTCTGTTTCAGGTATTGAGAGCATGTAGAATCTACTCCTAGGAGGCACATTCCTGGGGATCAAGTCAATAGGACATTCATAGGAGTGATGTGGTGGCAGAACCATCACCTGCGGTTTCTTAAGGACATCCACAAACTGTGTACTCTGGTGGCATGCCTGGGAGCTCTGGGATGTGTTGCGATCCCGGGCCGTCCCTGGGACCGCCACTCACCCTGTCACGGTGCCCCTCCGGTTCCGCCGCGTTTTCGGGCCGTGCAGGCCCCAAGAGCGGCGCTCCCACGCCGCGCTGGCTGCCGGCGTTCTCCGCGGCTAGGCCCCGCCCCCTAGCTGCGCGGGGCAGGCCCCAGGTTTTAAAGGGGTTAGCGCGGGAAACAACGGCACTGCCCCCCGGATGACGTCAGACGCTCAGGGTATTTAAACCCTGCACCGTGAGGCCTTCCTTGCCTTGCAACGAGATTCCAGGTTTCCTGTCTTTAGTTGCTGCGTCCTGTGTTTCCTTGGTTTCCTGATTCCTGATCCCGGACTGGCTTACGACGACCCTCTGGCTCCTGATCCTGATCTGGCTTACGACGACTCCTCGGCTTCTGACTCTGGACTGGCTTACGACGATTCCCTGGCTCTCGAATCTGGACTGGCAAGCGGCGATTCCCTGGCACTCGACTCTGGACTGGCAAGCGGCGACTCTCTGGCACTTGACTCTGGACTGGTGAGCAACGACCCTCCGGCACTCGACCGCGGATCCCGTCTGACTCTGCCCCCGCGGGCTCTCCTAAGTCCCAGCGGCCGGGTTCCTACGGGCTCCTCCTGGGGGGACTCCGGCTTCCAGGGTGAATCTCCTAAGTCCCAGCGGCCGAACTCCTACGAGCTCCTCTCGGGGGAGGCTCGGCTTCCAGGGCGAAGACTTCCTCACCACTGTGTCAGCTCCATCCGTCTTTCTCTCCCTTGCCTAGCCCTTGGTCGCAAAGGGCTTTCCAGGGCCTTCCTCGGGCCAGCCATTCTCCGTCCTTGCCGCCTCCCGGTCGGGGCTACTGCTACTACCTCGCAGTACTCCATCTTCCGGTCCCGACCGGCTCAAGGGTCCACGAACCCAACAGGATGACTGCTCATGCAAGGTGCAGTGCTTGTGAGACCTTAACAAGTCACTGCTCATGACAGCGGGAACTGTATTTGGTGACTTGTGGGGATGATGCAGCATGAACCAAAGTAGATCTAAGATGACTGCAATGATCACTTTGGATGAGATATATTAACTGATCTGCTCTCCATGCAGGTTACCCATCTGCATAGTGAGAGGAAAAAGTTGTCATGACACATAGTAGAATAGCATAGTAGCATAGTAACAATTGCAGAAAAGGACCAGATGGCCTATCCAGTCTGCTCAGAAAGCTTCACATTATAAATCACCTCAGGTGGTGAACTGTTATATGGCACAGTCACATTAGTAGCTCACGTGAGTAAAACTAGAAAAAGTTTCCTTAGAATAATTAATAAGTACAGTTCACCCGATATTGTCTCCCAGGTAATTCACAACAAAATAATTAAAATAAAATGAATATAAAAAATTGATAAAAATAGAGAATTGTTAATAATGGCTTTTTTTTTTTAGAACTAAACTGGCAGATGTAGATAGTAATGCCCAGTTTAAAATTTGTTATATTTTCAACAACCAACAGATAATTGTGGAACCGGTTCCCAACAAAAGAAGTCAGCAAAATATAATGAACAACAACAAATTTTCAGGTAAGTAACACTTTTTCTCTCTTACCATATTTTTGGTATTTTTAGATAATGTATCTTTTGTATGCTTTATCTTTCAATAGTAACTTGAGAAGAATTCCTCCAAATGTTAAAAATCACACTTCAGGTAAGCAGCATTTTGTGTGTAAATACCTACTGTTTTCACTTTCTATTAAATAATTATCTTTTTCACGTAGATAAGCAGCTGAATTAGCCATGCTGTCTGGGGTATGTCCTCCATGCCACTAGGTGGCGGAGCTCTCTAAGTATGGTCAAGTTTTTCAGCTGGGTACTCCATCTTGTATATCGCTCACTCTGCCTGAGGTACCTCAGTCTTACTTTTTCCGTGCAACAGAGTGCATGGAGCTTTCTACTTCTCTTAAAAAAAAAAAAAAAAAGAAAGATTTGAAAGAATTCATTGACATCCATGGATGTTATAACATAAAGAAGAAAGAAGATTAAAAAAAAAAAATTTCTTCAAGACATTGCCCTTATGAGAAGGTGTTAACATCTCAGGGCATCCCTCTCCCCCCTCCTTACATCTGATGGCTTTCTTCATCATGTCTCCTCGGTCACCCTCCCATTTTTCATGGGCTGTCTCCGAGTAGAGACGGGGGGAGGGGCGCACTCGCAACCACTGATGTACTCATCGGTCTGCTGAACGAAACAGCGTCAAAAAAATCAATGCCTGATTGCCGCCGAGAGCGTAGTAAAAATCAATCAACTCACCGACATTGCAGGTGTGCTAAGACATGGTTTCAGGAACCCACATTGGGCCATTGCCCTTTTCTTTATTATACCTCCTCGGTAGCCTCCCGTTTCACGGGTCCGACACCGAGTTGAACCCCTGGGACACCGGTGAAGTGCTCCGGAATGCTGAAGGAGCATCGATAACAACGCAAGTGCTGACCGCCGACACAGGAGCCAGGCACCATGACCACCGGTGCAGGCGCCGGACGCACCAACCATTGGCGCAGGTGCCGGATGCGCTGATACAGGTGCCATACCCGCTGATCATCAGCACAGATGCTGGGTGCCCCAACCGCCAATGCAGGCGCCAGATGCGCCTACCACTGATGCAGGTGCAGAATGCACCGATCATCAGCGCAGGCGCCAGGCGCCCCGACCACCGATGCAGTGCTGGATGCGATCATCGGTGCAGGCGCCGGGTGCCCCAACCGCCGATGCAGGTGCCGGACACACCAACCATCGGCATGGCGCACTGGGCTCTCGACAGAGTCCATCGGCGCATGAGTAGGCGGGCCAAGCCCATCGATGCCGGCGCCAGCGCACTGGACCATCAATGCGCCGGACCATCAACAATACGCTATTATCAAAATAATGAAAACATCCAGCACCAGGGGATCAAATCACTGAATCAGTGATACTGATGCGCCGTGGCTTACCTGCAACCTTCGACCACCCCACTATGCTCAAGCCAGAACATGGCCACTCGTGCCGGATGAGCTGAATCTTAACATGGGCACAGGGTGTGCCAAATATCAGTACAGATGCTGGGTGCACCAACCATCTGGACACCAACCTCTTGCTAAAATCATGGTATTAGGTGCAAAAAACCTCGCAAAAAACCGCAGTCAGCCAAATATGCGCCAGGGCACCCATGTATCAGATTACCTCACAGCTACACTCAAGATCATCCAAAACAGGGACACGCGCCTACTCATCGCTAGTATCTACAAATGTGCATTAGCGACAAAAAAAAAAAAAAAAAAAAAATATATATATATATATATAAAGAGAAAAAGAACAGAGTCTTGCATGCTGCAACCCATTCTGTCCTTGACAGCATTGTGCCACCAAACGGGGCCGTGTATTTCATTCGCATGCTAATCATGGTCATCACACTGAGTCCGGTTCCGCGTCAGTGTAATACTAGGCATTCCACGACTTTCTTGCGGTGCCTACTGAACCGGTCCCTTACTACAAAAATCCACGTGACTGCGTTACCGTAGTACTTCCACAAAAAAAAAAATCCCTAATTCTCCTTTTCGTCACTCCCTGATGGTTCCGTCGACAATGTAGTGAGTCACTGGATGACTTTCCAAAAAAAAAAACAAAGGGAAACATAGGCCATTGCATCTAAACTGCTCGAGGCCTCCCCTCAAACCATCGTGCATATCTTGCGTTGGCTACGAGAAAATCCATTTCCGTAGGTTTTTCTGTCTCTTCTCAGACTTCAACAAATGCCTAGACAACTGGACAGCTTCCATGGTTGCTTTTGACCGCCATAAGAGACGTGATTCCCGACATAGGGAAATCTTACCGTACAGTCTACCATACAGTCTACCAACATCAATTCAATGAGACAGAGAACATCAACCTTTTCATTAACATCTCATCAACGTTCATCTATAGAACGACATTTCTTTTCAGTCTCGGCCCACTGCCGAGCAGTACAAAAAAAAAGAGAGAGAGAAGAGGACCTTAAGCCTCATTCCCATTATAAGCTTCCGTCTCGCTAACCATCGTAACTACATGTGGAGCACAGGCAGGAATGTCTTGAGTGCCAGGCGAACCACTCGGGCTACTTTGGCTAAGTGTGGCCAGACAGTGGACTTGTGTGCCCAATATGCCAGCGGATCTGTCTCCATGTCCTCTGTGGGCTCAGTGAGATTCCGTGTCACTTTCATTTGTGTTGGTGTCTCCTTTGCTTGGGTGGGCTGAGAGTCCTTGCCAGCTGCTTTTGCTCTAGTCTGTGTCAGAAGAGATGATTTTTTAGGGACAACATGGCTTTGGCGTACTGAAGTGGAGGAGGAAGTACTAGCTGTCACTGACAGAGTGCTGGTCCTGCTTGGGCTTGCACTACTTTCTGAAGTGCCCGCTGTTTCCTCCTCTGCTTCATGCCTAATCTGTTCTGCCTATGGTGCTCCTCTTCACAGTCCTTTCCTAACAACAGATTCTTCACAAATGTGAGACAATCGGACTGTAGGGCTAGTTTCCCTTTCACACGGGGATTACAGACTGTGACGAGCATGTATCTCTGGTGTTTATTTAAAGGTCCTAATCTCTCTTGAACCTGCTTCTGCAAAAAGTACAGACAACACAGTACCTCTACTGTCATTCCCTCTTCCTGTTTAAAGCCCTCCAAATTTTCCTCCAGAATATTAACTATAGGGATGTCGTCAGCCAGAGTGCCACTTCTGGAACTCAGCTCCTCCATGGCATCCATGAAGGGCTGCAGGATTTTTACCAGCTGACTCATGACTAACCAATCATGATGCCCTAGGGGACTCTGCACACCTATGTCCATTTCCACAGAATGTTCATGAAGGGGTGTCTGCTGCTCCACTAACCTCTGCAGCATCATATAGGTGGAATTCCACCAGGTGCCAGTGTCTTGAATGAGACGCTTGTGAGGCATCCCCAAATTAGTCTGCTTTTTTTGGAGAACTTGCCCCACCTTCACACTCCTGTGGAAGAACCCTGCTATATTCCTGCACTTGTGTATTAAGTCCTGCAGGTATTCATTCTCTTGGTGCTTGGACTCCAACCCCAGAGCTAACTTCACTACCAGGTGCAGAGTGTGTGCAAAACATCGGATGTTCTGAAAGCCCCCGCCAGATATTGCCTTTACCATGTTTGCACCATTGTCTGTGACAAAAAACCCTGCCTAAAGATTCCTGTCTCTCTGGTCTAGCTGCCAGTCCACCAGCATCTTCTGATGCATGGTAGAATATTGGCTGAGGTATGGGTCTCGTCCGTCAGGCGGGTGTGCAGTAAAGCCCACCTGCACCCTGATATGTATTCACTAGTAGAGTTGTTGCCAGTCCCTGCCTCAGCCAGGTCCCACCAGTTTCCTGTCAGTGAGAGGTAAGAGTGTGAAGCATTCATGGTGGTCCAGATATCGTAGCTGAAATGCACTCTCCCCTCTGCCTTAGCTAGCAGCAATTGGATGCGACTGCAACACTGTTGTACAGGATGGGGATGACCTTTCTGCTAAATGTGGTTCTATAGGGGACTTTGTAATTTGGAGCTAAGACCTGCAGCAAAGGCTTGAAACTCACATTCTCCACTACCTGCAGGGGCTGGTCATCAAGGTCAATCATTTTCCCGATGTTCCTGGTTACAACCTTTGAGGCTGCCTGCCTCCTTCCCTGAGATAGTGCTATCGAACACCACCCCATTTCCTCCATGGTGGGTTGTCGCTTCTAACACATGGCAGGGGGCTGCTGGCCTGCCACCTGACTGCTTGAAGGGGCTGAGGGGCTCCTTTTCAACCACTTTACACTGCCTGGAAAAAGGGGTCCTCTGACTGGTACTGCCACCATCCCCAGATGTCAGTACTGTTGCGTGTTGCTTCTGCATATGATGCATCATTCTAGAATTAGTTAGATGTCCCACTTGCTTGCCTCTGCTAATATCCCTGGCACAGTAATTACACTGAGCAAAAAGTGGGTCCTCTCTCACTTTAAAGTGCCTCCAGATCACAGATTTCTTTTGTGATTCCTTCTCTATAGCCTTCAGGGTAGATGATGGCATTGGAGAGGCAATGCCAGGGGCATCAGTCACACTCTGTGCCTGCACTGACTGCTCTTCCTCCTCACCATCATCAGTTTCCTCTCTCTCCTCCAGCACTGAAGTGGAGGCTAAGACAGAACTAACTAATCCTCCTAAACCTTCTTCAGCTTTTAATTCTTCCATTTCTGATTAAGGGAATCCCATACAAGATTATTCTTCATCGGCATCAGAAGCAAACACTACATCATCAGCGCTAACTAGAGTCTGTATCGCACTGCTGCTTTTAGGTCTCGCTCTTTTGTCTTGGATGGCCCTCCCCTTCCCTCACCTCCAAAACAACAGAGTCAGAAACAGGTGGTAGCAGAGCATCATGTTTAAATTGAAGTTTTTTTCTGGATGGAATTGTCTGCCCCTTCAGAGATTTTAGATTAGAACAGGTCCCTTTTTAACTTTAAAGGGGGACTGCCTTTTGAAGTGCCTCCTCTGCCAGTGCCAATCACTTGACCATGTCTACCTTTCCCTGATATCATGGATTTAATTGTTATGATGGACGAAATCCGGAAGTGGACCCTTAGGCCGACTGAGCCGAGGGAACAGTCAGGAGGCAGATCTCCCACTGGGCAAACGGAGCTTCACCTGGAAACCCGCGACTCCTCCAGAGGAGCTGTGGGAGCCCGGGTCGCAAGGACTTAGGAGTCTTCACCCTGGAAGTCCGAGGTCCCCCCAGGAGGAGCCCGTAGGGACCCGGACCGCTGGGACTTAGGTGGAAACGACGAAACCCAGGAGAAAGGTACGAACTGGAGTCTTGGCAGGCGGCGGGCAAGCAGGAGTCGGAGTCATGGACCGGAATCAAGGCAGGCTGAAGACAAGCAGGATTCGGAGTCACGAACCGGAGTCAAGGCAGGCTGAAGACAAGCAGGAGTCGGAGTCACGAACCGGAGTCAAGGCAGGCTGAAGACAAGCAGGAGTCGGAGTCACGAACCGGAGTCAAGGCAGGCTGAAGACAAGCAGGAGTCCGGGAACCAGGCAGAGATCGAGACAGGCAGGCAGACAGACAGCGGAAACCAGGAACCAGCAGGAACGACGGCAACTAGCACTGCAAAGCAGGAACCTCGTTGCAAGGCACTTTGGAGAGGAAAGTGCCTTGTTTAAATCCCCCGGTCGGCGTCTGACGTCACGGTGGGCATGTCAGCACATCCGGGTGCTGGCAGCAGAAAACGCTGGCCCCCGCGCGCGCGCGTTCCCCTGCTGAGGGGAGGAGTTCTCAGCGGCGTCTCCCTCGTGGAGACGCCGCTGCCATGCGGTCCGGAGGGCCCGAAAACCAGCGGATTGCCACGCGGCAAGGAGAGGTAGGTGCCCGGTCACTAGTCTAGTGACCGGGATCGTAACAGTACCCCCCTTCTTACGCCCCCTCCGAAGAGGACCGGGCTTCCCGGGATTGTCCAAGTGAAATTGAGTCAACAGAGACTTGTCCAAAATATTACGGGCAGGCTCCCAGGAGTCCTCCTCTGACCCGCAACCCTCCCATGACAGCAAATACTCCCATCGGCAGTTACAGAAGTGCACATCTCGTACTTCATGTACTCGATAAACAGGTTCCCCAGGAGAAGAGGCAGAGATGTAATCCGGAGTCGGCTGATGAAAACGAGAGTATACTACTGGCTTTAAAAGGGAAACATGGAACACATTGTGAACACGCAGTGAAGATGGAAGACGTAGCCTGTAGGATACCATGCCAATCTGCTCAGCCACGGAGAAGGGCCCACAGAACTTCGGTCGTAGCTTGCGAGTGCGTCCTGGGAAGTGCAGGTTTTTGGTACTCAGCCAAACTTTAGTACCAGGTACCAATTCTGGTGCAGGCCGTCGATGGCGGTTCGCCACTTTACGTGTTCTCAGCGCTGCCGCGGAGAGTCGCTGCTGAAGAGTCCTCCAGAGTCAGTGAAGCTGAGAGGCCACCGACTGGGCCGCTGGTGAGGGAACCTCCAAAGGAAGTGGTATCGGAGGCTGGAGATGTTGTCCAAAGACGACCTGGAACGGTGTCTGCCCCGTAACGGAGTGCTGGTGATTGTTATACGCAAATTCGGCCCAAGGTAAAAGAGAGGCCCAATTGTCCCTTTTCTCGGAAATGAAGCTGCGAAGGAACAATTTGAGGGACCGGTTCATACGCTCCATTTGTCCATTGCTTTGAGGATGGAATGCGGTGGACAAATTTAGCTGTACTCCAAATTTCTTGCAGATAGCACGCCAATAGCGGGCAGTAAACTGCGATCCACGATCTGACACAATACTCAATGGAAGACCATGCGCTCGGAAGATGTGCTGGGTAAACAGACGTGCCAATTCTGGAGCAGATGGAAGTTTGGGCAGCGGTACTAGATGAACCATCTTAGAGAACCGGTCTACGGTAACCCAGACTACCGTATGACCTTCGGACGGAGGTAAGTCTACCACGAAGTCCGTGGTAATGTGGGTCCACGGTTCCGTGGGAATAGGCAGGGGCTGCAGCAGACCCCACGGCCGGCCAACCAGTGGTTTCTGTCTGGCACACACGGGGCAAGAGGCCACGTACTCATGCACATCTTGTCGCACCCTGGGCCACCAGTAGTATCGATTCAAGAGAGTTAGGGTCCTTCCCTGTCCGGCATGACCCCCCGTAAGGGAGTCATGAGCCCACTCCAGGACTTTCCTTCGATCTCGTCGAGGAACTACCACTCTGTTGGTCGAGGAAACACTAGTGCTAGCAATACAAACTTTAGCCGGATCGATGATGTGCTGTGGAGGCTCATCCTCCTCCTTGAGGATAGAGGTCCGAGATAATGCGTCGGCACGAACATTCTTTGATGCCGGACGGTATTTTAGGATGAAGTCGAACCGACTAAAAAATAATGACCAGCGGGCTTGTCTAGGATTGAGGCGCTGGGCTTGTGATAAGAACTCCAAATTCTTATGATCGGTATATACCGTGACCCGATGTTGAGCTCCCTCTAGCCATTGCCTCCACTCCTCGAAAGCCAACTTTTTGGCTAAAAGCTCCTTATCGCCGATCCCGTAGTTGTTCTCGGTCGGTGTGAATTTCCTTGAGAAATAGGAGCAGGGTAACAACCTTCCAGAACTGGAGTACTGGGACAGAACGGCTCCTACCGCCACACTGGAAGCGTCTACCTCCACTACGAAAGGGCGTAGCGGATCTGGATGGCGGAGGCAGGTCTCCAAGAGAAACGCCTCCTTTAAGTCCTGAAAAGCCTTACAAGCCTCCGGAGTCCAGTGTTGTGTGTCTGCACCTTTCTTAGTCAGCGCGGTCAGCGGTGCCACCAACCGTGAATATCCGGGGATAAAGTGTCTGTAGAAGTTCGCAAACCCCAGAAAGCGTTGTAAAGCCTTTAAACCAACCGGCTGAGGCCACCTCTTAATGGCAGACAACTTTTCGGGGTCCATGCAGAACCCAGTGGCGGACACAATATACCCTAGGAAGGGCAAGGAGTCCTGCTCGAACAAACATTTCTCCAATTTAGCGTAGAGATGGTGCTCTCGGAGGATCTGGAGTACTTGCCGAACTTGTTGTCGATGGGTGTTCAAATCATGTGAAAAAATGAGGACGTCATCCAAATATACTATAACACAGGAGTTAAGCAGATCCCTGAGTATCTCGTTCATGAGATGCTGGAATACTGCTGGCGCATTGCATAGGCCAAATGGCATAACCAAGTACTCGTAGTGTCCGTCCCGGGTATTGAAAGCGGTCTTCCATTCGTCCCCGGGACGGATGCGCACCAGGTTATAGGCCCCTCTTAAGTCCAGTTTCGTAAACACCCGAGCCCCTTGCAATTTGTCAAGTAATTCAGGGATCAGTGGTAACGGATACCGGTCCTTCTTGGTGATGGCATTCAGGCCCCTGTAATCGATGCAGGGCCGCAAAGACCCATCCTTCTTAGCTACAAAAAAGAATCCGGCTCCAGCAGGTGATTTAGATGGTCGGATGAATCCCTTGGCGAGATTCTCCTTAATGTAATCGGACATAGACTTAGTCTCGGGTAGAGAGAGGGGATATACCCTTCCCCGTGGTGTGAGTGTGGAAATCTACACACAGACACTCAGTGCAGTGCCTTGCTGTACACTACAACTTAGACTGAGAAATTCCTACAGAACTCACTGTGATGCTGCTTGAAGTTGTTGTATAATGAATGCCCACAACCAGACAGCCACTGCAAATCTCTCACTATCTCCCACCCACACCACCCAAACCCTGCCTGCAACCTACCCCAGCTTGTCTCAGTGGGTGAGATAGAGAGACAGTCTGAGTTCAATTAAAAAAAAAAAGTGCAGTAAAAAAAAGCCTGGCTGCCTGGCAGGCATATCAGCAAAAAAGAACAAATATCTTTTTCAGCAATAGCAAATTGTAGCAATAGCAATTGAATAAAGATTTGAGACACTCTGAGAGAGCTCAAACAGCAAGCAACCTTCTCAGATAGAACCCAAGCAGAAAGTGCACTGTGGTATACTAGCTCAAGGTAGAAAATACAGCAGGAACAGCATCACAGAGCAGTGATTGGCTGAATTAGAAAAATGCTTTGTTCTGATACGTTGGCATTCTCTTCTCCTTGCCAACCTGTCTGACCCACTCTATGACAGGGCTGTGAGATCACTTATGAGTCACAGGAAAGGGCTGGTGTTGCTATGGATACTCCCACATGATCTTCTCCTATAGCCTGCCCCTTTGTGCGCCCCTTCGTGCAGCCCCTTAGCGAAGCCCAGCATATACAGCATATCAACACAAGCTCATCTCTCCCAGACCGGAGCGGCAGATATCCAAGAACCGCCGGGATAAGGCCATAATTTTTTTCTCCTTACCCATTCCACTGATAACACCGATCACGTATCTGCCTTCTCTCCTTTTCTCCGGTGACCACCTTCAAATCCAGCCCCTACTGGACCGGCAGCCTAGCCAAGTCAACAGAGCCACAGAACAACACAACAGTCCACCTTCAACCCTTCGATGACTGCAACCAAAATCAATCTGTTGTGCTCCGCGGCCGTGGCGCCCCACGACTGCGTTCCCCTACCTGAGTCTCAGGCCATGAAAGCCCCGGGGGAGGGCTCCGACTCGAGCCCGTGCTGCCCGCTGCAGGGGAAGCCTCCTGCTTCCCTCAGCGGCGTCTCTCCTTCTCCACCGGGGAAATCCAAGATGGCCGCCATCAACTCATTTGCATTTAAAGGGACCTGGTCCCTTTAACTAGACTCACCTGCTTCCAATGATCCAGAGCAGAGGAAGTATATAGGGAGGCTTCCTCTGCTCATTCCTTGACTTGGCAACGTCTCTTGCGAGTGTTGTTTGAGTCTGCTTGCCTCGGTGAGTTCCTGCTTCTTGCTCCTGTTACGTGTTGGTGTTTCTGGTTCCTGACTTCGGATTGGCTTACGGTGATTCTCTGGTTCCTGACTTCGGATTGGCTTACGGTGATTTTCTGGTTCCTGACCTTGGACTGGTGAGTGACGACCCTCTGGCACTCGACCTAGGACTCCTCCAGGACTCCGTCTCCAAGGGCCCACCTAAGTCCCAGCGGCCCGGGTCCCTACGGGCTCCTCCTGGGGGGACCGGGGGCTTCCAGGGCAAAGCTCCAGTTGGCCTTTGCACCATTACTCTGACCTCCCTAGGTCCACCTAAGCCCCAGCGGTCGGGTCCCTACGGGCTCCTCTCGGGGGGACCGCAGACCACCAGTGGTGAAGACTCAGCGCCTCATCTCGTCTCTGCATCGCCTCCGTATTCGTCTCAGCCTCCAGTGCCAAGGGTCAGCTGGTCCCGCCTCCTGTTTTGCCTCGCCACCCGACAAGAGAACCTACGGACCCTCCGAAAGGTATACCATCCTCTTGTCGGCCAAGGGTCCACAAGCCTGAGCATAACAGATTGCCAAGTCCATGGACCCGGCGGAGGTATCCGCCCGCCAGGCCATTCTGGGAATGGCCCAGCGCCTGCTGGAGCAGCAGAAGACCCTGGACGCCCTGGTTTCCTCAGTGCAGAGCCTGAACCAGTGTTTTGACGCTTTGGCTCCTATGAACCCTACGCTGCCTTCTCCACCGATGGCTTCTGCGGGCCGGCCGGTAGTTCGCATTCCCACACCACCACGGTTCTCCGGGGAACCTCGGGCCTGCAGGGGTTTTATGAACCAATGCAATATGCACTTCTGCCTGCAGGCCGCTCTCTTCCCAGATGACGCCACCAAGACGACCTTTATCCTGGCTCTTCTAGGAGGAAAGGCCCTAGAATGGGCTTCCCCCCTCTGGGAACGGGATGACCCCGTTCTAAGGAACCTCGGGGAGTTTTGGGAGTTGTTCCGAATTAACTTCGGGAATCCGGCTCAAGAAGTTTCAGCAGGTCCGGGCCTACTGCAGTTACGTCAAGGCTCGAGGACATTGGCAGAGTACGCCATCGACTTTCGGGCCCTCTCCTCGGAGCTCGGCTGGGACTCAGACTGCCTCCGCACCATTTTTTACCAGGGGCTGAGCCCCCGAATTAAGGACGAGCTCACGGGACGTGAGATACCGAGCTCCTTGAATGCCTTGATCGAATTGGCTGGTCGCATAGATTGACGCCACCAGGAGTGCCGCCAAGAGGCCCAGACCACATCTAAAGCTGCAACTCCCGCCAGACGTCCTCGACATTCGCCCTCACCCATGGATAGGTTAGAGAACCCTCGGCCGCCAACCGACGAACCCATGGAGTTGGGTCGCGGGAAAGTCTCTCCACAAGAGCGTCAACGGCGAATCAGGAAGGGGCTCTGTTTCTACTGTGGTGCAGCGGGCCATCGGATTGCTGCCTGCGGAACTCTCGGGCCTAGGACCTGAAGGAGGTCTCTTCCTGGGCCGTACCACTCCTGCACCTCCACTAACTCTGCCAGTGGTATTAACTGCGGCGGATGGAGAGTTCCACACGCTGGCCTTGGTGGATTCCGGTGCCGGCGGGAATTTTATCATTTATTTATTTTATTTATTTAGGATTTTTATATACCGGCAATCATGAAGACATATCTTGCTGGTTTACATAGAACAGGAGTGCATTATATACAAAAACTAGAACTGTGGTGACGGAAGGTACAGTTACATTTAACAAGGGAAGCCGAACTTGGAGAAGGAAGAGAAAGGCCTGGTTGAACATTTAAAGATTTCTCAAGTTCCGCTGTCCCGTCCCTTGGTCATCTCCTCCATCCAAGGGAAGCCTCTCCCGGAAAGGGTGACGCACGCCACTATTCCTGTCCAGCTGAGGGCCGGGGTCCTGCATCAGGAACAGATGTCATTTTATGTCCTGGAGTACTCTATCCATCCCATTGTCCTAGGACTCCCGTGGCTCCAGGAGCACGAGCCCCAGTTCGATTGGAAGACCTTGCAGCTGGCTCGTTGGGGGCCGAATTGCCACGGCAATTGCCTCCCAGCTGTGGCTCCAGGGCCCTGCCCGATCGCCGCCATCAATCTCCCAGGTCTGCCAGCTCCATATGTCTCGTACGCAGACGTGTTTTCTAAACAGAAGGCTGAAGTACTTCCTCCTCATCGATCCAAGATATCCAAGAACCGCCGGGATAAGGCCATAATTTTTTTCTCCTTACCCATTCCACTGATAACACCGATCACGTATCTGCCTTCTCTCCTTTTCTCCGGTGACCACCTTCAAATCCAGCCCCTACTGGACCGGCAGCCTAGCCAAGTCAACAGAGCCACAGAACAACACAACAGTCCACCTTCAACCCTTCGATGACTGCAACCAAAATCAATCTGTTGTGCTCCGCGGCCGTGGCACCCCACGACCGCGTTCCCCTACCTGAATCTCAGGCCATGAAAGCCCCAGGGGAGGGCTCCGACTCGGGCCCGTGCTGCCCGCTGCAGGGGAAGCCTCCTGCTTCCCTCAGCGGCGTCTCTCCTTCTCCACCGGGGAAATCCAAGATGGCCGCCGTCAACTCATTTGCATTTAAAGGGACCTGGTCCCTTTAACTAGACTCACCTGCTTCCAATGATCCAGAGCAGAGGAAGTATATAGGGAGGCTTCCTCTGCTCATTCCTTGACTTGGCAACGTCTCTTGCGAGTGTTGTTTGAGTCTGCTTGCCTCGGTGAGTTCCTGCTTCTTGCTCCTGTTACGTGTTGGTGTTTCTGGTTCCTGACTTCGGATTGGCTTACGGTGATTCTCTGGTTCCTGACTTCGGATTGGCTTACGGTGTTTCTCTGGTTCCTGACTTCGGATTGGCTTACGGTGATTCTCTGGTTCCTGACCTTGGACTGGTGAGTGACGACCCTCTGGCACTCGACCTAGGACTCCTCCAGGACTCCGTCTCCAAGGGCCCACCTAAGTCCCAGCAGCCCGGGTCCCTACGGGCTCCTCCTGGGGGGACCGGGGGCTTCCAGGGCAAAGCTCCAGTTGGCCTTTGCACCATTACTCTGACCTCCCTAGGTCCACCTAAGCCCCAGCGGTCGGGTCCCTATGGGCTCCTCTCGGGGGGACCGCAGACCACCAGTGGTGAAGACTCAGCGCCTCATCTCGTCTCTGCATCGCCTCCGTATTCGTCTCAGCCTCCAGTGCCAAGGGTCAGCTGGTCCCGCCTCCTGTTCTGCCTCGCCACCCGACAAGAGAACCTACGGACCCTCCGAAAGGTATACCATCCTCTTGTCGGCCAAGGGTCCACAAGCCTGAGCATAACACAATCCAATTGGCTCTCGCCTCAGACCCCCCAAATCTCGCCATCCCTGCTATCTGCCATAGATACGCTAAGGCCTCAAGATTACCACACCCAACAACTCCAGACCACGCCAACGCTCTAAACTCCAAAGGATGCAAGGATATGCAATACCCTGCTTACCCCATAGCCCATACATAAGGATGAAAGCCCCAATGCAACAGCAACACAAACCTTACAGAAATCTCATTCCGGTCATGACATCCCCTCTTACCCAATTCCTGGGGCTCACTTTATTCACTATAACTCTATTTAACGCTCAATCGATTACCAAAAAACCCACATCCTATATGACCTCCTGCTTGACTCCAAACCAGACATTTGTGCAATCACAGAGAATTGGCTAAAGCCGACAGACACAGTCCTAATAAATCAACTTCCCACACAGATATATGACATCTTTTCAATTCCTCGACTAAAGATAAGAGGGGGAGGACTTCTCCTGGCGGCCAAAAAAGGTCTTAACCTCACTCTACAGCCTATCAACTCAATTCCCAAACTAGAGGTAGGCCTGTTCAAATCCAAACCCCTCCAAATTCTCCTCATAAACGCCCCCCCCCCCCCCCGGATTGCTACACTCGGACACCTCACCTTTAGTAGAAATCATAGCTAAATACCTAACCCTGGACTCACCAGCCATCATTCTTGGGGACTTTAATATACACATCGACGCTAACCCTTTATCTTCTAACTGCGAAGCACTTCTATCTTCCCTCACGGACATGGGCTTCACTCAACTCATCAACCATCCCACACATAAGGCAGGTCATACACTTGACCTCATCTTCACAAATGCCAGCTTCATACAACTCTCACCACCTTTATGCCTACCAGTACCATGGTCAGACCATTTTATGATTACATCCACTCTCAAAACAACAACGAGACCTCCTGCACCCCCTCCGCTCACCACCCTGCATTATAAGAAATCCTGCCCATCAGAAGCCCTCAGCAATTCTCTGATCAAAGAACTTCCCAATCTGGATCTTTTAAACCACAATACAGCCATACTCTCCTGGCAAAATATCATGGAAAACGTAGCTAATAAACTATGCCCAACTTCGACAAAGAATATCAACCCTACTCAGAAAACCAAACAACCATGGTTCACAAAGGAGCTCCGCTCATTAAAACAAAGCCTGAGACAAAAAGAAAAGTTATGGTGGATCTCCCCCAACCCCCATTCTCTAGCCATATACAAAACCGTGCTCCACTACTACAGAACTGCAACTCTACGATCAAGGAGAGACTTCTACGCCCACCGTATCCATGATATGATTTTCGATGCCAAAGCGCTCTTCTCTTACGTCTCGGATCTCACTAAATCTACCACCTCATCAATCCCGGATGATCTAGCCCAATCAAAAGCCAATGATTTGGCCATCTTCTTCCAGAATAAAATCTCCAACACACTGGCTAGATTAACCTCTAAACCTAACACACCATCTTCAGTACCTGTCCACCACCACAACTCGGATGCAGTGTTGGATTCCTTTGAGCCCACTTACACCACAGAGGTTGAAACCCTGCTAAAAAGAATGAAACCCTCCACTCACCCACTTGACCAAATTCCATCCAAATTACTGCTTCAAGTACCGGAGTCCATTTCCAAACATCTAGCAGATATCATCAACTGCTCTCTCTCACAGGGAATCTTCCCGGACGCCCTCAAATTAGCCACCCTTAAACTCATACTTAAAAAACCAAACCTGGACCCGGACGACCCCAATAATTATCGACCAATATCCAACCTGCCATTCTTAGCCAAGATCATGGAGAAAGTGGTAAATAATCAATTAACAAATTACTTGGAAGAACATAAAATTCTCCACCCATCGCAATATGGATTCCGGAAAGAACACAGCACTGAATCCCTCCTCATCTCACTTTTAGATCAGGCATACCTGGGCCTTGATAAAGGACACTCCTTCCTGCTAGCTCTTCTCGATATTTCCGCAGTGTTCGACACTGTAAATGCCTGTCTATTAAACCGTCTATCAGATATAGGAATCACAGGAGCCCCCCTCAGTTGGTTTAACTCATTCCTAAGTAATAGAGGCTATAAGGTTAAAATCAATAACAAGGAATCTCCCCACACCTATTCTCCATTCGGAGTCCCCCAGGGCTCCTCATTATCTCCCACTCTGTTTAACATCTACCTCATCCCCCTCTGCCATCTTCTCACAACATTAAAACTGAAGTTCTATATTTACGCAGACGACGTTCAAATTTTGATTCCCATCACTGGCTCTTTGGATTCTGCAATCAAGTTATGGGATTCTCATTTACAAACAATCAACCGTCACCTTACAGATCTCAACCTGGTGCTTAACACCACCAAGACAGAACTCCTGTTTATCACTCCAGAAGTCAGTCAACCCCAACAACAGCTGTGCACTAACATCCAAACCTCTTACACTAGAGACCTCGGAGTCATCATTGACAGCCATTTGAGCTTAAAGAAATTTGTAAACCATACTACCAAGGAGTGAACTTAATAGCAGGTAATGGACTTCTCCTCCAAGAACTTTGTATAAATTACAGGTGCTCAAAAAACTTAAACCTCTACTATACCACCATAACTTTAGAACTGTTCTCCAAGTCATCCTTTTCTCCAAGGTCGACTATTGCAATTCCATTCTGCAAGGTCTGCCTGCTGCTACTACAAAACCCCTCCAATTGCTTCAAAATGCGGCAGCAAGAATACTAACACCAATCAGAGAGAGCACATCACACCTATATTAAAAGATCTACACTGGCTCCCAGTCAACTTTAGAATACTCCACAAATCACTCACAAATGCATATACCATCAGACCCCTCTTGACCTGATACAACCGCTCAAACTACACACTACAGCCAGACCGATAAGAGACGTTTACAAGGGATCACTTTACATCCCCCCGAATAAAATGGTACACAGATTAAACTTCAGAGAGTGGGCATTTTCAACAGCAGGTCCTTCCATCTGGAATGCCCTGCCCTCTGACCTCCGACAGGAAACCTGCCTTCTGACCTTTAAAAAGAAACTCAAAACATGGTTGTTCGGCCGAGCCTTTCCGTGCGCCTAGACCATATTTACATCACTGAACTTTAATGTACTGTTTCGTTACGCTTCACATAATCACTCATTAACTCACATAGATGTCATAATTTTCAGAAGTAACCTTAGAGATTGGCTATACTAGCCACCCTCACTCTCTGTATAAAGTATCCTATCATTTGTATACTTTTGTTTTCCCCTTTTCTTTTCTAATCCCCAGTTGCTCGCCCTTGTTAAAATGTAACTTTTGACTCTGCCAATATCTGCCTCATATTAATATGTTTCTTGGCTATGTTATTGTTAAAACTTTTGTTCGATGTAAACCGAGTTGATTTGATCTGTATCAAGAAATTCGATATAGAAAAGCCTTAAATAAATAAATAAATAAATACATACATACATACATACATTTTAAAAGGCTGCTAAGAAAGCACTGTGAACCAAATGAATGAAACTAATATATGTTTCATTCATGGGGGATCGCCATTCGTTTCACTGTCCCACGAATCAAACGAATAGGGACATATTCATTGCGGATGCCACATTCGTTGAAAACGAATGCACATCCCTATTAAATACTAGAGTTTACAAAACAAAATCATCTTTCTATGTTGCCTATAAGGGGGATGGTGACACATTTTAGACAAAAATTCAACCCCAAATATATTATAGGCAATGTTATTAGCATTGCCTATGATATATACACTATCACTTGAATTTTTGGTGCCCAGCACATGTAAAATCTGGGGGATATGTGCGTGGATGGGCCATGCACATGCCAAGCATTTTAGAAATGGCCCGGCCATGCACGTATCTCCCGATGTGCGCAGAACTGCCGGGCCAGCGAAAAGGGACGGGCTGGAGTGTGAGATCTGAGTGGGGAGGAGCAGGGGCAGACCTGGACAGAAGCCATTAGGCCCTGTCCTGTACGAAGTGCATGCCAACAGCCGGTTGGCACACAGAACTTACTAGGGATGTGAATCGTATTTCTGACGATTGAAAATATCGTACAATATTTTCAAAATTGTCAGAAATCGGGGACTCCCCGAAACCGATAGGAAAACCCCATGAAATTGTTCGTGGGGTTCTCTTATTGTTTTGGGGGAGGGCGGGAAAAACGGCACACAAAAATAACCCCTAAACCCACCCCAACCCTTTAAAACTAATCCCTTAGCTTCCCCCACCCTCCTGACCCCCCCCCCAAAAAACTTTTTACCGGTACCTGTGGTCCACTGGGGGTCCTGGGAGTGATCTCCGCTCCCAGGCCCGGGCCGTCGGCTGCCACTAATCAAAATGGCGCCGATGGCCCTTTGCCCTTACCATGTGGCAGGGTATCCATGACATTGGCCGGCCCCTGTCACATGGAGGAAGTACTGGATGGCCGGCATCATCTTTAAAAATGGCACGGGCCATCCAGTGTTCCTACCATGTGACAGGGGCCGGCCAATGGCACGGATACCCTGTCACATGGTAAGGGCAAAGGGCCATCGGCGCCATTTTGATTAGTGGCAGCCGATGGCCCGAGAGCGGGAGATCGCTCCCGGGACCTCCACTGGACCACCAGGTACCTGTTAAAGGTTTTGGGGGGTGGGGGAAGCTAAGGGATTAGTTTTAAAAGGTCAGGGTGAGTTTTTGGTTTATCGGCTCGGGCGCAGCTGATAAAAAAAAAACCCGATCGGGCCGGACGAAAAAAAATCACAATGTGAATCGGAACCGGAATCGGAACCGATTCCGGTTCCGATTCATATCTCTAGAACTTACTTCATCTATTCAGATGAAGTACCGTAAGTTCTGAAATAAAGAAAACAAAGGTGGGAAAAGGGGTTGTAGGGGTCAGGGAGGGGAGGGGAAAAGAGAGGCAGAGTAGGAAGGGGTTTAGGGAAGTTCCCTCCCAGTCCGCTCCTTAATTGGAGCGGACTGTAAGTGAACTTGGAACCAACCAATTGCGTCACCGCATGTTTCCTTCTAAAATTCCCCCATTGAGCACGGAAGAAGCCAGCCACCTGCACATGCATGCATGGATATTAAAATCCAGTGCACATGTGCATGTGGGAACTGTAATTTATAACATGCACATGTCACCGCGTACATGTTATAAAATTGGTGCGCTCATGTGCGTGCGCCGGGAACTGCATGCACATCTATGCTTTTAAAATCGACCCATATATATGTATAGAAGAGAGAGAGAGAAAGTGAGAGAGAGAGAGAGAAGAGAGTAATTTGTTGCTGGTGCAACCTCCTGACAATTTCCTCATACACATACTCCAAAGACTGGTGCTTGTGAAGTTCAATTTTCTTTATGACTCCTTGTGTCTGAAACCTGCACTTTGATTCCCAACCCAGTATCAGAAATGAATCCACACGCTCTTTAGTGAGTAACAGTTTTATCTTTACTGGAATGAATGACTGAAATAAATCTGTTCACTTCCTAAGCATCTGCATTTGTCATATAAACACATGTATATAGTACAAGAGAAAACTCAACTTTGTCATAAACTAATGTTAAGTATTTCAACCAGAATCAGCATGTGATATAGCACCCGACCTTAAGCAGTCTCTGAACAAGCAAAGTCCCAGATTGTATCCTACTGTGTGTCCATTTGAATTTAGAGCTGAAGAGGGCGTCAGTACTGCTCTTTGCTTCAACTGCCAAATCCACAATACAGCAGCCTCTATCCGAAAGAAGAGCTTCAAATCCTGACAGGGCACAGTTCAACTACTCCCAAGTCGTCCACAGCAGGGTTCCAGAAAAGAGAACCTTAATCAGCACAGATAATATTTATTAGTTCAGAGCAGGGCAGGAACTCTGTTCAGGCTGAGCAGTGATCTGTTCGCACACGCTCAATACAATCCAATTTTTATAAATCTCTTTAGGTAAAGTAAAAAAAAACAACTTCAATACATCTCAAAACAATGTTAACTAACATAAATACATTACACATGAATACAATTATAGAGGGCTGCTCACCTTAATCAGCACAGATAATATTTATTAGTTCAGAGCAGGGCAGGAACTCTGTTCAGGCTGAGCAGTGATCTGTTCGCACATGCTCAATACAATCCCATTTTGAATCTCCTTTCCCCCCTTCAGCTCTTAAAGAGACAGCACTCTATTGTCAGTCTTTTCATGTCACAATGATGATTCAACATTTCTCTGCCCTAGTTCTTAGAGGTATGTTACACTTGCAGTAAAAACCACTTTATTTAATGAGCCAATGTCCCTGTTACACTTCAACTTTGGCTTCTTTTCCATGAAACAGAAGGATTTTCATAATAAGGCACTTGGTTATCCATTATATTACAGTACAACTCACATAGCACTGCACAGAACTCATTTTTTCTCACAGTTACCTTAGTACATGTACCAATCTTTAACTCTGGGGAGCAGGTTAGTCTGCTTCACAGGTAACTCCTTCTGGCTTTGTGTTTTCCTCCTTCTAGCTCTCCTTTTCTACCTGGGTAGTAGACTCAATATAAATACTTTGCAATAGCTGTATCGTATCGTGTACTTATTAACCCAGGTCATCCTAGCTGTTGCTTTCACTCTAATTGATCATCTTCAAAGGTTCCCAGACTACATTTCCCCATAGTTTTATGCTTCCTGGTGTATCTGGTTTTAAGGCCTCCTGGCCAACCCTTAGTAAGTTTTCTTTTTCCTTTTAAGCCAGTGTTCCCTCTATCTAACATTGTTCATTGTTCTGTTTTTTTAGGTTGCTGTCTCTCTTGTGAATCTCCTGCTTCTTCCCAATATATATGTGTGTGTGTGTGTGTGTACATGTGTGTGTGTGTGATTGTGTGTGCCTGTTAGCAAAAAGTACCTGGTGTTGCTCAAGTAGTCTGGTCTATACAGTCTGTGTGTGTGCCAACCTGTGCATGTGTGCAGATGCCTCAGCCTGTTTGTTTGGTTCTTATGCCTGTGTGTGTCTGCCTGTGCCTGTGTGTGTATAACTGTTTGTGTATGTTGGTGCCTGTGTGTATGTGCAGATGCTTCTGCTTGTCTGTGTGATAGCCTGTGTGTGTGTGTGTGTGTGTGTGTGTGTATCTGTGTGTGTGTGTGTGTGTGTGTCTGCCTTTGCCTGCCTGCATTTGTGCCTGTATGTGTATGTGCATGTGTGTGAGCCCGTGTATGCTTATTCATGCTCCACTATGTTTATAGCAATTTGATACATCTAGGCCGTTGTTTGAAGTTATAGTTAGCTGTGGACTTACAATAACTGTTTAAATATATTTCAGACTACTAAGTGCAATGCAATTCATGAGAATTGTTACACATATGTTATTTTTTCTGTGTATGTAAATGTGATAATCAAGGGACTATTCCCTGTATGCACTTTATAATTTGCTGTATACATTTTTGTGGTGCGCCACTTAATTGGTTCTAATAGAGAGATAAGTTCAGGTTGTGGATTTTAAAGTGATATGAATAAGTGAGTGAATGTGAGTTGATACTGAGTGGTTTGTCCAAAATATTTTGAGAAAAAGTGGTTAAAATTTTGTAGAGGTAAACAATATTTTTATGAATATTTATTGATACATAATAATAATAAAAGAGTTTTGTAATTGTGAAAAGGTGGGTAGTGAATACATTGTATAGCAATTAGGGCCTCCTGACCCCCTCAAGCTGGCCAAAAGTTCTTTTTGGGCCGAACGAGCCGTCCGGCGCGAACTTGCCGGGAATCACGTGACGTCGCGTCTGAGTGACGCGGCGCCATGTGATTCCCGGCTCGTTCGCGCTGGACGGCTCGTTCGGCCCAAAAAGAACTTTTGGCCAGCTTGGGGGGGTCAGGAGGCCCCCCCAAGCTGGCCAAAAGTTCTTTTTGGGCCGAACGAGCCGTCCGGCGCGAACGAGCCGGGAATCACGTGACGCCGGCGTCACTCGACATGCCGCCGACGTCACATGCTTCTCGCCAAGGATTGCAGAAATGGCGTCCTCACTCCTCGCTCCATCACCAGGGAGTTGTGGTAAGTCGGGGGGGGGATTAAGGAGGGTGAGGGGGTTTATATTTTTATTTTGGCTCAACAATCGCGATTTCCCACATATCGAACATATCTATGTTCGATATGTGGGAAATCCGATCGTTTATGTCGAATCAATTTTTTAAGTAAAAAAAAAATATGAGTTGCGTTTTACTAATGCGGTCAATCCGAATGCACACCCCTAGTTGTCAGTTCAACAACAGCCAGTCTGTGCATGCTTTGCCTTTGTGCATGTGTGTGTGTGCCTGTATGGTTTTATGAAAGTGGTTTGTAGATAGAGCAAATTGTCTTTGCATATTGCACCTTCCAATTTTCTGGGGACCACCTGGTGACCACAAACAGACATGACAGTTTGATCAATACAACCGACTGATTGACACAAGTTAAATATAATTCAAAATATTCCCTCACCCCTAATTGCTATACAATGTATTCACTACCCACCTTTTCACAATTACAAAACTCTTTTATTATTATTATGTATCAATAAATATTCATAAAAATATTGTTTACCTCTACAAAATTTTAACCACTTTTTCTCAAAATATTTTGGACAAACCACTCAGTATCAACCCACATTCACTCACTTATTCATATCACTTTAAAATCCACAACCTGAACTTATCTCTCTATTAGAACCAATTAAGTGGCGCACCACAAAAATGTATACAGCAAATTATAAAGTGCATACAGGGAATAGTCCCTTGATTATCACATTTACATACACAGAAAAAATAACATATGTGTAACAATTCTCATGAATTGCATTGCACTTAGTAGTCTGAAATATATTTAAACAGTTATTGTAAGTCCACAGCTAACTATAACTTCAAACAACGGCCTAGATGTATCAAATTGCTATAAACATAGTGGAGCTAGTGCCTGTGATAAAATAAGCGGGTGTGGTCAGGCATTGCATAGGTAATTTATGCAAGGTGCAATAAATGTATCGCACCTGTGTTATTTTTCACTTCATGCACAGATTAATGCACCATGGAATGTAATACCGTGAAAAGGTTTTTATCATGATTGTTGCATCCATCGGTCTCAGATGGCTTCGACCTCTGTGTCTCACCTTTCTTCCTTCTCTCTCCTCAAGCCTTGGGAAGATAGCTGCTGCCGCATCTTCATGCCGCTCTCTCTGGCATCCCCGGAACGGCATCGGCGATGGTGTTCACCATGTTTCTCCTGAGGGCCTCCTAGGGTGCGCGCGCGCACACCACCCACGTCTTTATCAATGTCATGGTGGGAACCTCGGGGGCATCCCCTTCAAGTGACGTCTCGACATCCTGGTACTTAGCCTGCCCTTCGTTTGCTAACAAACTGAGTTAGCAAGGATTGGAACGCCTCCGGTCTAAGCTGCTCTGCCGCTTCCTTGCTGCCGCTGGAAGCTCTCTCTGCCCTTCGGGGTCATTCATCACTAACCTGGGTACCTGCTCCTCGGGGGCCCTTATGCTTTCTTTCAGGTACCTAGCTGGGATATCGGGTACTCGCTCCTCGAGGGCCTGCTCTCCCTACCTTGGTACCTACAATTCAACTACTTCTGCCTGCCAGGATCTTCATCAATACAGCTATCTACTTCAGTGAGTAACTAACCTTGTCAGTCTGACTCACCTTCAGCTTCAGCACTGGGAGTCTGCATCCGGGACTTCCTCTACTACCCTGCGCTGCCTACCATCTACTCAAATGTGGGACTGGCCTCCTCTGCTGAGGACCCCTGGACTACTTCTACTGGGTTACCTCACTGCTGCTGCTCCCTGGGCAGTACCACCAAGCTGTATAATAAATACAAATTCTCTGTGTCTGTGTGTATAGAGTTTAGCCTAGTACTGCGGTTCCTCACGGGGTTCCTCCCTGTGGGAGTGGCCATCACCACAGTACCCAAGAATCCACTCCAACACCTCAAAAACATAACAATGATAGAGTTTAAAGTGCCTCCTCTTACACGGGTATAGATAGTAGAGTGGCATATTGTGCTCTACAGAGGGGTTCTCTCTCTCTCAACCTGTTTCCCAGTAATGGACATTCCCTGTACGTACCAGGATCAGTTCAGGACACCTGGGTTTTGACTCCGCACCAGTAGATGGAGACAGAGCAAGACCTGTCGGATTCAGTCATATATGACAATGTGCCAGTCACAGCCCCTCAGTCTCCAGTAGATGGTGCAGATGCAGTCACAGCCTCTGCCTGCCCTGAGTGCTGTTAGTTAGTCAGGGTTAATTTAGTTTGAATTTTAGTTTTTGCTGGGTGTTCTTCAAACTGTTATTGTTTTACCTGGTTCTTGTGAGGGAAGTCCCGTCCGCCCTGCCTCCCAGGGGGGTTGGGGAGGTTCTGAGGGGACTATCCCCCCCTGGTTGAGGCCGCTGCTAGGGTCGAGGACCCGGCTGATCTAGTGGCAGCGTTGGGGGTGACACCGGGGAGCCCGGTTCACTCACCCCTGCTGGAGCAGGGCCCCAGGACCGTGGACAGCGGTAAAGGTTTTGAAAAAAAAAAAAAAAAGCCTCGTTTTTTTCTCTCTGCCGGCTCTCTGTTACTTCACGTCTCCGCTCGGGGATTCTCGGGGGGGGGGGGGGGGGGCGCCGTTCGCCGGGGAGGTAGAAATTTAATTTTAATTATTTTCTCTGTCCCTGCTTGGTGCCGCGATCAGGGGCATGCCACGAGGGTTGACTTGCCGGGCCTGCGGCTTGGCGCGCGCGCGCCTATCCAGGGAGGGCCTCTGTGCCTCCTGCGTCCCGGGCAGTGAGGGGCCGTCCAGGGCACGTTGGGGGGGCCGATCCCGGCCGCCGCGGTCGCCACCCCGTGGTAGTGCTCCTGCTGACAGGCCAGCGGATCCATTCCCGATTAGCGCGGGAGTGGCGGCCATTTTGAGCACCGGCCGCGAAATCGCGTGGGAAACGGCTGGGGATGCCGGCCTCCCTCCTGCGCTTTCCCCGCAGCAGGGGCCTGCGGGGGGGGGGGGGGTGGGACGACGCCCCGGGGAGAATCGGGTCTCCTGGAGACGCGAGTGAGGATTCCTCGAGCTCAGGGTCCTTTTCGGCCGATTTTGCTCTTCTTTTGCGCAAAGTGCTTAAATGCAGGGACCACAAGCGCAGCCGGGGTAAAGCTTCCGGGGGAGCTTTCAAGTCGGTTCCAAAAAAGAGGAAAGCTAGGGAGACCACGGGGTTCTCCCAAACGCCATCTAGAGGAAAGCGACCTCCACATGGCGCCCCACAGGAGTTGGACACAGAGTCTTCTGACGTGGATACGGATTCCCCTGAGGAGCCCCCGCGGGGGGCCGAAGGGACGACAGGGGACGGTTCCTCCCAGCCCAGTGCAGGCAAAGGAGCGCAGGCCGTCGAGGGGGATGACCCCAAAGTGGTGCGGCTTTTTCGCAGGGAGGAGCTATCCCCCCTTATTCCGGCCATTCTCCAGGAGCTGGGAATAGAGGCTCCGCCGGTGGTCACCAGACAAGAAGTCAACATGGATCCTGTCCTGTTAGGCTTCACTGGGCCTGCAGTAGCTTTCCCTTTCCACTTTTCGTCAACAGATATCCTGTTCAGAGAATGGGATACTCCGGAGTTAGGGTTGAAGGTCAGCAAGGCCATGGACAAACTCTACCCGCTGCCGGAGGATGCACTGGAGCTGCTTTGGCTCCCGAAGGTGGACGCGGCGGTTTCGGCAGTGACGAAGAGGTCGACGATCCCGGTCACGGGGGCGACGGCTTTCCGCGACATACAGGACAGGAAGCTGGAGGTGCAGCTTAAAAAGATTTTTGAAGTGTCCGCGTTGGGGGTCCGGGCCGCTATCTGTACCAGCTTCGCCATGCGGGCTAGCCTACGCTGGGCCCAGGTCCTCCAGGCAAATGCGGATCTGTCTGCGGAGGAGGCATCACAGGCGGATCGGTTGGAGGCCGCAATAGCATATGGAGCAGATGCTCTCCACGATCTTCTGCGTACGTCAGCTCGTTCCATGGTTGCGGCCGTCTCGGCGCACCGCCTCCTGTGGCTACGCAACTGGGCGGCAGACGGATCTTCCAAGGCTCACCTCGGGGCTCTGCCGTTTAAGGGAAAGTTGTTGTTTGGCAAGGAGTTGGATGATTTGATGGTTTCCCTGGGGGAGAACAGGGCTTTTAAACTGCCCGAGGACAGATCCAGGTCTCGGTCCTCGTTCTCCGGTAGGTCCCGCTTTCGTGGTAACAGGAAGTCGCGTCCTCAAAGGTCTTCCGGCCCCTCGTATCGGTCGTCCTCGGCCCGATCCTCCCAGTGGCCGCAGTCCTTTCGTGGGAAACGTTTCGGTAGACAAGGGGGAGGCCCGTCAGGCACGGGCCCCAAGGCTTCGCAATGAGATGCGGCTGGCCCATCCTTCGCGGCAACCCCAGGCCGTCGTTCCAAATGTCGGGGCACGGTTGACGTTGTTTTTCGAGGAATGGGCCAGTGTAACGTCGGACCAGTGGGTCCTCAACGTGATAAGACATGGCTACGCATTAGATTTTGCTCGCACCCCATCAGACAAGTTTCTAGCGTCACCCTGCAAGGGTCCCGAGAAGAGAGCGGCGGTGCTAGGAACCATCCGGTGCTTGGAAAGCTTGGGAGCTATTTTCCCTGTTCCGGCCAATCAGCGAGGCAAAGGCCGTTACTCCATTTACTTCATCGTTCCGAAGAAAGACGGCACGGCCAGGCCGATTTTGGATCTGAAAGGGGTAAACAGATGCCTTCGCGTTCCTCACTTCAAGATGGAAACCATTCGGTCGGTGATTGCCTCGGTACGTCCAGGCGAATTCCTGGCCTCCCTGGATCTTACGGAGGCGTACCTCCATGTGGGCATCCAGACGTCGTTTCAACGGTTTCTCAGGTTCTGCATCCTAGGAAGGCATTACCAGTTCCGGGCGCTTCCGTTTGGACTCGCTACGGCTCCTCGCACGTTCACAAAGGTGATGGTAGTGGTGGCGGCTCAGCTCAGACGGGAGGGATTCCTGGTTCATCCCTACCTGGACGATTGGCTGATTCGGGCCAAGTCCGAGAGTCAGTGTCGTCTGGCAGTGGCCAGGGTCCTACAGCTCTTGCAGTCTCTGGGCTGGGTCGTCAACTTCAGCAAGAGTCAACTGGTGCCCACCCAGTCCTTGGAGTACCTGGGAGCCCTATTCGACACGAAATGGGGCAAGGTGTTCCTATCCGAGGAACGGGTGCGCAAACTGCAGTCCCAAGTGCATCGGTTACTGTCTCTTCGACTACCGCAAGTCTGCGATTATCTCAGGGTGCTGGGTTCTATGGCGTCAACGCTCGCGCTGGTCCCCTGGGCGTTCGCTCATCTACGACCATTGCAATCGTCCTTACTATCCCGCTGGAAGCCGGTGTTGGAGGAGTTCCACTTGCCGCTGCCACTCACGGTCCAGGCGAGGGCCAGCCTGTACTGTGGATCATCTGACTTGTGGAGTGTCCCTGCTAGTTCCCAACTGGACGGTGGTGACCACGGATGCCAGTCTCTCCGGCTGGGGAGCAGTTTGTCTAGGCAAGTCAGTACAGGGCCGGTGGTCAGCGACTCAAGCGCAGTGGTCCATCAACCGACTAGAGACCAGAGCAGCTCGCCTGGCACTGCAGTCCTTTCTGCCGCTGGTACGGGGAAAGGCGGACCGGGTGTTGTCGGACAATGCGACCACCATTGCCTACATCAATCGCCAAGGTGGGACAAGAAGTCCACTGGTAGTGGAAGAGGCGCAGCGTTTGGTGGCCTGGGCAGAACAACATCTCAGCAACATCGCAGCGTCTCACATCGCCGGAGTCGACAACGTCCAGGCGGATTTCCTCAGCCGTCATCACCTGGATCCCGGGGAATGGGAACTGGCGGACGACGCCTTTCTTCTCATCTGCGAGAAGTGGGGGGTGCCCCACATGGATCTGATGGCCACGTGGCACAACGTGAAAGCCCCGCGATTTTACAGTCAGCGTCGAGAGAGAGGAGCCGAGGGCGTCGACGCGTTGGTTCTCCCCTGGCCCGTGGATGTGTTGCTGTATGTGTTTCCTCCGTGGCCGATGATAGGCAAGATCCTTCGGCACATAGAGTTGCACCCGTCCAATGTGATCATGGTGGCACCGGAGTGGCCACGACGTCCGTGGTTCGCAGACCTCGTTCAGTTGTCGGTGGATGTTCCCCTTCGTCTTCAGGGATTCGCGGGGCTCCTCCGCCAGGGCCCCGTCTGTTTGGAGGATGCGGATCACTTTTGTCTTGCGGCATGGCTTTTGAGAGGAATCGCTGAAGAGAAAAGGTTATTCAGATGCAGTGGTGGCCACGCTGTTGAGGTCCAGGAAGCAGTCTACGTCCTTGGCGTATGTCCGAGTTTGGGTGGTCTTTGAGGACTGGTGCGTGAAGCGTGGGGTGGATCCTACTGCCGCCTCCGTCTCAGAGATCCTAGCGTTTCTCCAGGCTGGGCTAGCCAAAGGACTGGCGTGCAGTTCCCTGCGAGTCCAGGTTGCAGCTCTTGGTTGTTTGCGTGGTAAGGTTCGGGGATTCTCCCTGGCCCTACACCCGGACATCTCCCGTTTTCTTCGGGGGGCGAAGCATCTCCGTCCTCCATTGCGTCATCCTTGTCCGTCCTGGAACCTCAATTGGGTGCTCTCCTCCCTATGCTCGGCACCATTTGAGCCACTGAAGCGGTGTACTCTCAAAGATCTCTCTTTGAAGAACGTATTCCTGGTGGCGATTTCTTCGGCACGGCGTGTTTCGGAGTTGCAGGCGTTGTCCTGTAGGGAGCCGTTCTTGCGCATCTCCGACTCAGGAGTCTCCCTACGGACAGTTCCTTCCTTTTTGCCTAAAGTCGTGTCGGCGTTTCATTTGAATCAATCAATTGAACTTCCCGCTTTTGCGAGCGGGGAGTCCTCTGACCCGAAAACGAGGGAATTACGGAAGCTAGATGTGCGGAGGTCCCTCCTTCGCTATCTAGAGGTCACTAATCCTTTTTGGGTCACAGATCATCTTTTTGTTCTATGCTCTGGCCCAAAGAAAGGTGCCGCAGTGTCCCGCACGACGATCGCCCGTTGGCTCAAGGAGGCCATTGGCTCAGCGTACCTAGTGCGGGGGAAACCGGTTCCCGAGGGTCTCAGGGCTCACTCGACTCGATCCCATGCGGCGTCTTGGGCGGAATCTTCTCAGGTGTCGCCTCAAGAGATTTGCAGGGCGGCTACCTGGAAGTCGTTACATACGTTCATTAGATATTATCGATTGGATGTTCAGGCTAATGATTCCGGGGGTTTTGGAGAGAGGGTACTCCGAGCGGGACTCTCAGCTTCCCACCCTCGGTAAGTTGGCTCTGGTACATCCCAGGTGTCCTGGACTGATCCTGGTACGTACAGGGAAAGGAAAATTAGATTCTTACCTGATAATTTTCGTTCCTGAAGTACCTAGGATCAGTCCAGGATCCCGCCCGCTTTGCTGATGAAGTAATGGAGAGTCCGCTCATTATTTGTTTATCTGATCTGATTGCTTGTTTTGCTCTCTCGGTTGGGGGAGCTCTGTTCCAGCGGGGGTTTTGAATTGCTCCCAGTTACAGTTAGGTTATCTAGCTAGTTGTCTTGTTCATGTTTTCTACTTTGACATTGCGTAAGACTGAGGGGCTGTGACTGGCACATTGTCATATATGACTGAGTCCGACAGGTCTTGCTCTGTCTCCATCTACTGGTGCGGAGTCACAACCCAGATGTCCTGGACTGATCCTAGGTACTACAGGAACGAAAATTATCAGGTAAGAATCTAATTTTCCTATAACATGGGCACAACACACAGAAAAAGCATGGTTATTTATGGCATTAAAACCTGCATTGCTGTGTGTTCTATAGCATTTAATTAGGAGCTGCTCGTTGCCATAAACTCCTCCAACTTGCATAGCAAATGTCACATTTGCTTACTGTTGCACTATTTAACACACGCTTTATGACATTATCATGTGCGTTAAGGCCCTAATGCAAAATGATAAAAAACCAAGAATGTTTGTAAAGAACATCCAGACCACCTTTATTAATACTTTTGTTCTTGTTGATGTTGCCAGGCAGCCCAAAATATTGTGTCTCCAGTAATTTCACAGTCTTAATTTAGGCCACAATTTTCTTCCAACTTCTGTGGCCTCACTATCACAGACTCATGATGGCAGTCCCCTTGCAGGCATTTAATAGCAGACCCCTACAAAGGCCTTTGTTTCACCCAATTATGGGCTTCCTCAGGGGCAGACAGCATTATTGCAACACACATCGCAAGAAAAACATTTTCGTTGTGACTTCACCCATGCCAGGTCTAGTCTCCTACTGCATTCTAATCAAACACTCTCAAATGCTTAGTAGTTCAAATATGCATTGCCACTTATCCAGTCAATAAGTCATCATGTCAGTCAGCAATCTAATTGGTTTATTATTTATTTATTTATTTAAAATTTGTCTATACCGTTGCTAAGGTAAATACCATCGCAACAGTTTACTAGAGGAAGGAAGGCTCACATCTTTATTGAAGCTGATGTATAGCACAAGTCATGATTACATTTGGTTTTTCTATACAAATTGTTGATTACTGAGTTTCAGCGTCATAACGTTTCAGAGGTCCACTCACATACTTATATCTCTTCCTCCTTATGAAGTCCATATATGGTAAAACAAGGGAACCTTTAGCAAGGGAAGATTTCCACACAGCAGGCATTCTGGCATTGAAGAACTAGGGATATTCACAACATTTATCTAATACATCTATCTAGATATACAATATATCCATATAAAGATATGCATATGTACTATCACTCTCAATTTGCTTGCCCTCAAATGAATTCATATCAAATGCAGCTGCAACTCAACTTCAAATATATTTTCATCTACACAATCAAACAGAAATATATTTCTGAATCATACAATTGTTATTCCTCTTGCTTCCTCCCAAAATGTTATAGGAAGAAGTAAATTGGGCTCAGAAGGAAGGCTAAATCATGGCTGTTAAGTCATATATATAGCAAAACAAGCTGAAATTCAAGTTTGGTGGAGAAATGGGTACTGTTTGACATAAAGAGAGGGCGGGAATATGAGCCCCTGAAGGGTCTAAATTGTCAAGTATTTTTATTAATTTACTATTTGTTAGTATAATGAAATATTTGTTTTATATATTTTTGTGAAACTTGCTACTGTTTTTTCATTGTAATCCAACTTCATTCAAATTGTAATAGGCATAATATCAAAGTTTAATAAATTAAATTATTGAAGTATTTTTCCTTTACATTACTGCATAAGTGTATGCATTGCTATGAAAGATAAATATCAAGATATCACTACAGTGGTACAATGGGCTAAAAGACCATGTCAGACATATGTTTAATTCTTATTTGGATATCTTAAATAGTGCAGTACAAATACCAACAAGTATAATCTTTTTCCATTTTATGAACTAAATAGTGAAAATATTTTAGGTCCATATTGTTTCTATCCTCAAGAACTTTAAAAAAAAAAAAAAAGAGGGCTAGCAATCTATAATTTTTCCTCTCCAATCTATGCTAAAAATTTGTACTATCAAGAGAGCAAAATTAGAGGCAGGGATAAATGTATAATCTTATTTCTTCTAAGTAAGTTTTCTTTGCAAAAGGAATATCAGCAAGAGGTTTAAAATGTTGAATTACCTGTCCATCTGCTTATATGTCTAAGGGACACCAGAAAGTTTGCAGCCCTTTCAATTTATTTGCCAACCAGTCATTTATCCTCTATTAGAGAAAGTATAATATACTAAGCTGAAAGAGTCACTGCCTTTCATTTAATGATTCTATTAGCTCCAATCTACATTTCTCTGGGAGCATCCCTTAACAGAGAATAATGGCTAATCTAGTCACACTAACAGCTGATATCTATTTATTAAGCTAAAAGGTCATCATTTTCTATGGCTAGGCCACCCTGCACTATTGATAAATTTATGCAAAAACAAATGACACATTTGTGCCACATAAATATGCATTAGCAATTACTTTTTCCTCTGGCATTACTCACCATATGTAAATAAATATGCTCCTTGCAGGGACTGATGGCTTTTGTTTTAGCTCCTCAGCAGTGAAACAAAGAAGCAGGGTAGTAAATAATTTAAATATCTTCATTCAATAAGTTTGAAAATTCAAGGAAAATAGCAAAAAACTTGCCAAAACAAATAGAGTTAAAAAATGTAAAAGTAAGAGAAAAAAAACATGTAGAGGATTTTTGCTCTTCATTCCTTCTCTATTATAAAAAGGTTTAATAAACACCGTATATCAATGAGATCGATGTCGACACAAAAAAGCAATGCCTTTGTCCCGTGTTTTCCCACCAGGGCTCTGTCGTTGTGAGAGTGCTGGATTTTTGTCTAAAGCTGGGTCAACGATGAAATTAAAATCTCCTGCCATAATCAGGGTACCATATAGATGGATAGTAATAGTATTCACTTAGGGGTAAATTTTCAAAAACAGCATGCGCGCGTAGTTTTGTTCGTGCACCATGCGCGAACAAAAGTACGCTGGATTTTATAAGATACGCGCGTATCTTATAAAATCCGGGGTCGGTGCGTGCAAGGGGGTGCACATTTGTGCATCCTGCGCGCGCCGAGCCCAGCGAGCGCTGCCTGTTCCCTCCGAAGCCGCTCCGAAATCGGAGCGGCCTCAGAGGGAACTTTCCTTCCGCCTCCCCTCACCTTCCCCTCCCTTCCCCTACCTAACCCACCCCCTCGGCCCTATCTAAACCCCCCTACCATTGTTGGCAGATTTACGCCTGCCAGAGGCAGGCGTAAATCTGCGCGTACCAGTGGGCTGCTGGCGCACCATCACCCGACACGGGGGCTGGTCCAGAGGCCTTGACCACACCCCCGGGCTGGCACCACACCCCCGACATGCCTCCCGCCCCGCCCCAGATACGCAGATACGCGCGGAGCCGCACGTATCTGCTAAAAACCTGGATCGGCGCGCGCAAGGCTATGGATTTTGTATAGCCGGCGCGCGCCAAGCCGCGCAGCCTACCCCCGTTCCCTCCAAGGCCGCTCCGAAATCGGAGCGGCCTCGGAGGGAACTTTCCTTTGCCCTCCCCTCACCTTCCTCTCCCTTCCCCTACCTAACCCACCCGCCCGGCCCTGTCTAAACGCCCCCTTACCTTTATCGGGGGATTACGCCTCCCTCCGGGAGGCGTAAATCCCCGCGCGTCAGCAGGCCTCCTGCGCGCCGGGACGCGACCTGGGGGCGGGTCCGGAGGGCGCGGTCACGCCCCCGGGCCGCCCCGGGCCGTAGCCATGCCCCCGGGCCCGCCCCCGGAACGCTCCCGACACGCCCCAAAAACGCAGCGCGGTTCGGGCCCGCCCCCGACACGCCCCCCTACACGCCCCCTCCGAAAACCCCGGGACTTACGCGAGTCCCGGGGCTCTGCGCGCGCCGGTAGGCCTATGTAAAATAGGCTTACCGGCGCGCAGGGCCCTGCTCGCGTAAATCCGCCCGGTTTTGGGCGGATTTACGCGAGCAGGGCTCTGAAAATCCGCCCCAATAATGGCAGTCCTCTGCAGAAATTTATAGTGAGTCACAGTGTCTTTCTGATAAAGTCCCAGGAAATCGGGGGGAAAAGTCTACTGTAGCATATCTCGCTCTAAGTCTGTAAGTACTGTTTGGGGCTTGAAGCCGATGGTCAATATATATATATTAGTATGGCACACCAAATATCCGACAATGCCCAAGAAGATGTATTTACCAATTTAAATCCAGGGTCCATTTCCAGGGCGCAGGCTTTAAATCCACTGTGTCTTATTCGCAAGGAGCTGCAAATAGTAGTGAATGCTGAAAGAATTGCTCGTTTCACATACTATTGTTCCTCATCGCAGTGGTAACTTGGCCAGGGCCTGTGCCATCTCCCGTCCCTCAATTGGAATTTCTCCTGGGATACTCATAGTGGGGGCTCTTACCATTCCCTTAAGTGAGGCACAAGACCATATCCAAGGACCCCTCGACATGAGGTATACATGAGGTATCAGAACGCCACTGAGAGCAGAGAAAAAGTGTCAGGAAATTCTCTAGCGTACTTGCTGTGGTCTATTTGATATGTGAGGGTAAGTGTTGAGTCCCATGTGTTGAGATCGTGGACCCTTTCTCCGTGACATTATGAAGAAGGTCTCAAAGATGGAGCCCCTGAGAAATTGTTAGAGGAAGGTGGTGCAAGCAAGAAAACCAAATTAGTTCCTACCAGTCTACGTTCCTATGGATGAAGCGGGAACAAGCTGAAGCTGGAACAAGCTGACGCTGGATCTGGATGAAGCGGGAACAAGCTGATGCTGGATCTGGACTAAGCTGGAACAAGCTTAAGCTGGAACAAGCTAAAGCTGGATCTGGACGAAGCTGGAACAAGCTGAAGCTGGATCTGGATGAAGCTGGAACAAGCTGACACTGATCTGGATGAAGTTGGAACAAGCTGGAACTGGAGGAAGCTGAAACAAGCTGAAGCTGGATCTGGACGAAGCTGGAACAAGCTGATAGGCCTCAAAAATGAAGCTGGAGCAGCCTGGCAGACCTCACTCACCCAAGACTGTTGCCAGGACAAAGGAACAGCTGACGGTTACACTTTAAAATAGGCTCCGATGCAAATTCTATGCCTCGAGCCTGTTTCCTCAGCTGCCGCCTCTTTAAGAAGTCCAATGACATCACTGATGCACACGTGCGCACGTCCCGGAGGGAGGTGTGCCCCGGCGCTCCCAAAAACATCAATTCGAGCCTGCAATCGGCCCGCAGCCCCCAGTGAGTGGTGCAGCCGATTCCCGAGGCCAAAAATAGACCGTGCAGATCCGCCGGAGCAGGTAGGAAGGCCTGGCCGCGGCAAATCATGGCCGGGTTTTCTAACAGTACCTCTCCTCTTATGCCCCCTCAAAAAAGGCTTAGGCTTGTGTGGATGTTCTTGATGGAATTGCTGGAGAAGTGATTTATCTAGAATGTGTTAAGCTGGTTCTCAGGTATTTTCTTCTGGTCCGTAGTCTTCCCAAGCTATTAGATACTCCCAGAGCCGGAAACGATGGTACACGTTTAGAATTTATTTAACTTGATAGATTTGATCTTATTTGAATACCACGTTAGGAGTTTTTGGTGTCTTAAGATGCGGCCAAGAAAGTATTAGTGGTTTTAGTAAGGATACATGAAATGAATTATGTATTCGAATTGTAGAAGGTAATTGTAAATGATAAGTTACTGGACCTAAACGATCAGTAATCTTGTATGGTCCAATGTACTTAGGTGCCAACCACATAGAAGGTACTCTAAGGCGAATATGACGTGTCCTTAACCATACTCGATCTCCAGTGCAGAAATGAGGAGCTGGACGTCGATGTTTGTCTGTGGTTCTTTTAGCAGCGTCATTAGCCTTTGTAATGTTTGTTTGAATGTCTTTCCATAATACATGGAGCTGCTGAGATGTAAGCTGGGCAGCTGGAGAAGGGACGATGAGTTGCTTTGGCAGTGGTGGAATAGGTTGTCGACCAAAAACTACTTGAAAAGGAGATTTTTTAGTAGCTGAATTAACGTGCATATTGTGAGAGAATTCTGCCCACGGTAATAACGACGCCCAGTTATCTTGCATAGAGTTGACAAAAGAGTGAAGGAACGATTTTAGAGTCTGATTGACTCGCTCAGTTTGTCCATTACCCTGGGGATGATATGCTGTGGTAAAATCTAACTATACTCCAAATTTTTTACAAAGAGCATGCCAGTATTTGCTTGTAAATTGGGATCCTCGATCGGAAGTAATATGTTGAGGCAATCCATGTAAACGAAATATATGTTATGTGAACAATTGTGCAAGCTCTGAAGCTGTGGGTAACTTAGGAAGAGGAATGAAGTGAGCCATCTTTGAAAATATATCTACTACCACCCAAATCACTTGGTTACCAATGGATGGAGGCAACTCTACAATAAAATCTGTAGATATATGAGTCCAGGGTGCTTTTGGTACTGGCAAAGTTTGCAAAAGACACCAAGGGCATCCCAGTAAAGGTTTTTGCTGTGCACAAATTGGGCAAGAATCTACATAGGATCGTGTGTCTTTTTCTATGGTTGGCCACCAGTAGTATTGACTTAATAATTTAAGAGTACGTAGTCTGCCAGGATGTCCAGCTGTTAGAGAATCATGAGCCCAGGCTAGTACTTTTTGTCTAAGACAAAGGGGAACTATAGTCTTCCCTACTGGCACTGTTTGTGTTGCTGCAAAGATTATTCGTGCTGAATCTACAATACATTGTAGAAAAGTCGGAGTATCATCTGTTTCATAAACTCTTGAAAGTGCATCAGCCCTGATGTTTTTTATAGCTGGACAATATCTTAAGGTGAAATTTAAATGACTAAAAAATAACGCCCACCGAGCTTGACGAGGATTCAAACATTGGGCCTTACTGAGATATTCTAAATTTGTATGGTCTGTGAAGATAGTTATTGGATGTAACGCTCCCTCAAGCCATTGTCACCATTCTTCCAATGCCATCTTGACTGCCAACAATTCTTTATCTCCAATACCATAATTTTTCTCAGCTGGTAAAAATTTTCCAGAAAAATAGGAGCAAGGTAAAAGCGTTCCAGTATTAGAATGTTGGCTGAGAACTGCTCCTACAGCAATATCAGAAGCATCTACCTCAACCACAAAAGTTCGTGTTGGATCTGGATGTCTAAGACAAGGTTTTTGAAGAAATGATTGCTTTAATTTTTTAAAAGCCTCCTTTGCCTCAGATGACCAGTTCCGTGCATCAGCTCCCTTCTTGGTTAAAACTGTGAGTGGAGCCACACAATGAGAATAATTAGGAATAAAGTTTCTGTAAAAATTGGAAAACCCAAGGAACCATTGAAGAGCTCGAAGTCCTTGGGGTTGGGGCCAGTCTCGAATACAAGCCACTTTATCTGGATCCATGCGAAAACCTTCAGTAGAAACTATAAATCCCAAAAACGGTAATGAGGTTTGCTCAAACAAGCACTTTTCTAATTTTGCATAAAGATGGTGGTTTCGCAGACATTGTAGAACTTGTCTAACTGCAGTACAATGAGTTCTTAGATCCTTGGAATAGATAAGTACATCATCGAGATACACAATCACACTAGCATTAAGGAGATCTCAAAATATTTCATTCATTAGATTTTGGAAGACTGCTGGAGCATTACATGGTCCTAAAGGCATCACCAAATATTTGTAATGTCTGTTGCGTGTGTTAAATGCAGTCTTCCACTCATCTCCGGATCTAATTCACACTAGATTATATGCTCCTCTGAGATCAAGTTTAGTAAAGATCTTAGCTCCCTGGAGATGATCCAATAACTCTGGAATGAGTGGATATCTATCTTTCAAAGTAATGGCGTTAAGACCTCTGTAATCTATACAAGGTCTTAATGTCCCATCTTTTTTTGCTACAAAGAAAAATCCGGCTCCTGCCGGTGAGTTAGAAGGACGAATAAATCCACGTTGAAGATTTTCTTGGATATAATGTGACATAGCTTGAGTTTCAGGTAAAGATAATGGGAATCCCTGACTTCTAGGTGGAATGCTACCTGGAAGGAGATTAATAGCACGGTCGAATGGTCGATGCTCGGGAAGATTTCATAGAAAACATCTATGAAATCTTCATATTGAGAAGGTAGACCAGTAAAAGTCATAGCAAGCATGAGCAATGGTTGAGGTACATTATGAAGGCAAGATGTATGACAGGCTGGACCCCAAGCTGCTAATTGTAAAGTCTCCCAATCAATATATGGTGAATGTTTTTGAAGCCACGGAAGGCCTAAGACTATTGGATGTATGGCCTTTTCTAATAAAAAGAAAGAAATTTCTTCTTCATGCAAAATCCCAGTACGAAACCTCACAGGGATGGTAACATGAGTTACTTGACCAAGTAATGATTCTCCTCGGATGGAGGATATAAGGAGTGGTGGCATCGTGGGAATAACTGAAAGTCCTAATTGCTTAACAAGGCTAGCCAAAATGAAATTTCCACTAGCCCCAAAATCTATAAAGGCTTGTGTTGTAAATGAATCTTTCTGATGAAAAAGAGTCACTGGAACCGTGCACTGGAGAGTAGGATTAGTGCAGCCTAGGATCAACTCCCCAGTGACTTCTAGGCTCGAGAGTTTTCTGGCCTCTTGGGACAATGGACCAAAATATGACCTTTGCCTCCGCAGTAAAGGCACAAACCTTGGGAACGACAACGTTGTCTCTCCTCTGGCATAAGGCAACTACGTCCCAGCAGCCTAGATTCTTCGGTACAGTTAGAGACTGATTCAGTGCTAGAAGGTATGACTATTGGTCGAGAGAAAGCTGTTGCTAGAAGAACTGGTTTGCGATTTGGTTTAACCTCTCGGAGGCGTTGTTGTATATGACGATCAATTCGTCCTGCCAAATCAATAAGAGATTCTAGATCCAAAGACAGTTCTCGGGCAGCAAGTTCATCTTTTATTCTTGATGATAACCCCTCCAAGAAAATGCTGCATAAACTATCTTCATGCCAGCCAAGCTCCGAAGCCAAATTATGGAATTCCACCGCATAATCCATTAAAGATCGGGAACCCTGTCGAAGGTGCAAAAGATCCGGGGACGCTGTAGACTGTCGACCCGGCTCATCAAACACTTGTCTGAAATGTTGTATAAAAGAAGCCAAATCTGTAAGGAGAGAATCTTCACATTCCCACAGGGGGGAGGCCCACGCAAGAGCCTTCCCATCTAACAATGACAAAATGAAGGTGATCTTAATCTGATCCATGGAGAATTGAGCAGATTGTATTGAGAAGTGCATAAAGCAGTGGTTTAAAAAAACACAACACTGCTTAGGATCTCCAGAGTATCTAGGTGGAGCAGACAAATGAATTGGAGCAACTTGAGAAGAAGAAACCACTGGAGGTATTGTTGGAATTGGAGCAACTTGAGAAAGTGAAGCCACTGAAAGTGTTATTGGAGTTGTCGGCATGGGAGTAGAATCTAGCTGGTTAGCCAAGCGTTCCACGGTTGCAGACAGTACATGCAGACAAATTTGTTGCTGCTGAAGGCGCTTGGTCAAATCAGGAATGGCTTGGAGATCACTTAAATCTGCCGGGTCCATGGTCCTGGCAAACTGTTGAGATCATGGACCCTTTCTCCGTGACATTATGCAGAAAGTCTCAAAGGTGGAGCCCCTGATAAATCGTCAGTGGAAGGCGGTGCAATCAAGAACACCAAATTAGTTCCTACCAGTCTACTTTCCTCTGGACGAAGCAGAAACAAGCTGAAGCTGGATCTGAACGAAGCTGGAACAAGCTGAATCTGGATCAGGATGAAGTTGGAACAAGCTGACGCTGGATCTGGATGAAGTTGGAACAAGCTGAAGCTGGAACTGGACAAAGCTGGAATAAGCTGACGCTGGATATGGACGAAGCTGGAACAAGCTGGATCTGGACGAAGGTGGAACAAGCTGAAGCTGGATCTGGACGAAACTGGAACAAGCTGACGCTGGATCTGGACGAAGCTGGAATACACTGATAGGCCTCAAAAATGAAGCTGGAGCAGCCTAGCAGACCTCACTCACTGTTGCCAAGAAAGAGGAACAGCTGATGGTTACACTTTAAAATAAGCTCCGATGCAAGTTCTATGCCTCGAGCCTGTTTCCTCAGCTGCCGCCTCTTTAAGATGTCCGATGACGTCACTGACGCGCGGAGGGAGGCGTGTCCCGATGCTCCCAAAACCATCAATTCGAGCCCGTGAGCGGCTCGCAGCCCCCAGCGAGCGGTGCGGCCGATCCCCGAGGCCAAAAATAGACCGTGCAGACCCGCCACAGCAGGTAGGAAGGCCTGGCCATGGCGAATCAAGGTCAGGTTTTCTAATACCATGTCACGTGGCCTCACGCCGCATCTATGGGCCCACTAAAAGTCATATTCTTCTTCACTGGTATTTTCACTTTCGCTCATCAATTACATACTGATTGCTAAAGATATTTTCACACGATTTTCAAAAAGCAGACATAGAAACCTTAGAGATTTCTGATCACTCCCCAATTTCCGTCTTACTCTGATTATGCCCAGAGGTTAATTCAACACCTTCATGGAAATTCCCTTCTTACCTAAAAGATGACCTTAAATTTGAAATATTCCTCAAGGATAAATGGCAAGATTATCTCACCAATAATCAGCATCATCTGACAGAAGCCACTCTATTTTGGGAGACTGGGAAAGCAGTTTTACGGGGAGAAATCATTGCATACGTATCTTCTCATATTAAAATTTTAAACAAGGACATTCTCCAATTGGAAGCTGAATTAAAACAGGCCAAGTTGGATCTTAAACTGATCAAGAACAAAATATTGCTCTGTCACTTTGGAAACAATTTTTTGTTGAATTTCATCTATCCATTTTGAAAAAAAATTTTTCAATGATAAACTTTCAATTTCAACACCTACACTCCAAAGTAGGTATGAATAAATTTTCAATGAAGCTTAATACTTTTAACAAAATTTATCTGAAAAAATATTTTTTAGGAAGAGCAGAAGGTTTCATATAGAGTGTAGGTGTCCCCGCACCAATATCATGATGGTTATAATCATTAACCTCCTGCCACTTCCATATATGTGATTTTTTCAAAATGATTTTTTTTAATATTTTCTCTGTATAGTCCCAAAATTTCTGTGGCGTCTGTGTTGTAACCGGCACTGCTTTCCAGGCGGAAACAAATGAAACTATTCAAGATGAGATTATGATGATATTTAAGCGGGTACCTTCAAATTTCTTTAGTGTTGGCTTTCTTGAATGATAATAATAAATCCCGACACTCCGTGTTTCAAACCTGATTCTTTCTTCAGGGGAATATCACCATAGAAATTTCCAACTACTGGAATCGTTTACCTCGCTGTGTAGTTAATTGCTCTGCTTTTTACCGCTCCATGTCTCAGAACAGATGTCTCAGGACATCAGCTGAACCATTTCTGACTCTACTTCCTCTTAAATATCAAACCCAGTAAGACTCTGGAGCCAAAACTGGAACACCATTCTCGCCTCCATAAACCAGCTCCTCACTGACATGCACCTAGCCCTCAATCCGCAAAAAACTGAACTCCTCCTCGTCTCCTCTAGACATGCAGCCACACCCACTCTCTCCACTCTCCATTCCCCCAACTTTCTCTCTGACACAAGAAACCTGGGTGTTATACTTGATAACCAACTAACCTTCAAACCATATATCAAATCTATCCTTAGCTGCTGCTATTTCAAACTACAAACCCTCAAAAAACTCAAACCCCTTCTCTACTTTTCCGATTTCCGTACGGTACTCCAATCCATAATTTTTTCGAAAATTGACTACTGTAACGCTCTCCTACTTAGACTCCCTTCTACCCACATCAAACCTCTACAACTCCTCCAAAACACTACTGCACGCATCCTCACCAATGTCAATAAGAAAGACCACATCACTCCCACCCTCATTGATCTCCACTGGCTTCCCATTCACTCACGAATTATTTACAAGACCCTTACCCTCATCCACAAAAGTATTACTAACGAACACTACAACTGGCTAAACCCACCCTTCCTCCCTCGTACCTCCACAAGACCCACCCGTGCTTCCCTCCGTGGAACTCTTATCCCTCCTTCCATAAAATCCACTAGACTCATCTCCACCACCAATAGAGCCCTTTCCCTTGCAGGCCCCTCCCTCTGGAACTCTATGCCTCTTGACCTACGTACCGAAACCTCCACACCTACTTTCAAAAAGAAACTCAAAACTTGGCTTTTCCTCCAAGCATACCCCCATTCTTCATCATCTTCACCAACTAACACGCTAGCCCAACCATCATCTCTCTCCAACACCCCCCGTTCAGGACCTACACCCAACACCCTCCCCCTCTAAAGATTCATACAATTTTTGTATATAACCAGTGTACATATTTCTACCTCGAATCCCTATTCATATCTTATCCCTATGTATCTGTTTGCACCCTCCCCCTGCCCCCTCTTTTGTCTCGACTACCCCCCTCCATCCCTCCCCTAGTTATTTAGTTAATTTTTCTGTTACTGCGTTTATTATATACCGTTCTCTGTAAAGGCTATGCCTATATATCTTTTGTTGTAAGTTACTTGTAAACCGGCATGATGTGCAAACGGTTGCCGGTATATAAAATTAAATAAATAAATAAATAAAATAAAATAACAGACTTTTCCCTTGAAGCAGACCTATCAAGTGTCTCTTTTTCAAATAAAACTAACCATATCCACCTGTGTGTTAGCGATTCTGAAATCGGACCTGACAGGGAACTGTCTAAAGCTGTTCCCTGTCATGTTGCCCAAAATTGACGGACCTGATGGAACACTGTCCTGCACTGCACGTCCTCCATTTTGTTAGTGCTGTCCATTTTTCTCCTGTGTGAACTGTTCCAGCGTGAACTTAAAGGGTATTAATCAATCCTAAACATTACTGACAACATTTACACGGGAGGTGTGACTCAGATAACATGATGACTAAATCAACCTAACAAAAAGCTACCACTACTGATCCCCAATAATATTATCTCAATGAGCAGATCTAAAAGGCACTGCACTGCCTTAGCGTCCTCCATTTTAATGTGGAGGATGGCACTGTTGACTGTATTTTGACAAAAATAAACACTACCGATGTGAGGCTTAGAAAATGTTCATGGAATTGGGGCCAAACAACGCTACAATAAAGTATCCAAATTTAACTCATCGTTCATCCCTTTGGGATGTGACGATGATAACGTATATATCCAAAACACCTCACGATAGTTGAGTTTGGCTCCAATATCGCCTCCTCGAAATGAAATCTGTACTTGCTCCAAAATTGTCCATTTTAATTCGTAATGTTGTGGTTTTTCTCCTTAAGATGTTGAACCATGGGTGCAGTCATTTTTGCCATATTGTACCTTGATTTGTGTTCTCACAAACGTATTTTAATCGGATGTGAAGTTCGACCTATATAAATCTGGAGACAGGGACATACTATAGCATAGATGACATTATATGAATTTCAGTCCATGTTTGATCTCCTCCACACTCTGTATCCTGTCACTAGTTCTTCCCATGATACTCCAGTGATCTCCTGTGAACACCACCTGCAGTGACCACACTTTTGATGGCCTATAATCGTTTCTGCTGTTGTTAATGTGTTCAATTGTGCATGAACCATTTTATCCCTGATATTCCTACCTCTGGCCATAGCAAACGTTGGAAGCTCTTTGAAAACATCATGGAGAGTAAGTACATGTCAGTGCCGTTTAATGGCGGTGATGATAATCCCCACCGCCATAGATTGTCTTAACACACAGATTAATCTTGATTCTTCTTTTTTTGGTTTGTATCGTAAGAGGGCTTGACGATCGCCAAATTTGGCTCTCTTGTATGCCCGAGTGATAGCTTTCTGGGGATACCCTCTTTCAAGGAATCTGTCTTCTAAAATCTTGGCTTGAGCCTCAAATTTCTCATCTGTGGAGCATATACATTTAGCTCTAAAGTATTGACTCACTGGGAGTCCCATCTTGAAACTGACTGCAAGATGACTTGAAAATCTTAACAAATTGTTACGATCCATCGGTTTTCGATAGATGGTGGTATGAAATTCGCCATCTTGTAAACTGATGGTCACATCAAAAAATGTGACACACTGTGTAGATACCTGCGCTGTGAATTCTAAATTGGAATCCACTGTGTTAATCCAAATGAGGAAATCTTGTAACTGGTTGTGAGAGCCTTCCCATATGAAAAAGATATCGTCAATGAAATGATACCAACACTTGATGTTTTTCCACCATTGCGATGTCCTTATCTGGGTGTCTTCGAAATAGGATACGTACAAGTTGGCTACCGCCGGTGCTAATGGAGAACCCTTGGGGATGCCATGGGTTTGATGGTAGCAATGTTCTCCAAACCAAAAGAAATTATTGAACAATATAACTTCCACCAGTTCTATAAGAAAACTGGTTCTAATTCTTTGTGGAGTGCTACGCTGTGTCAAAACTTGTTGTACAATATCCAAAGCATTCTTCTGAGGAATATTGGTATATGATGAACTGATGTCCATGGTTACCATACTCGTAATATTCAAATTAACCTTTAATTGTGTCAAACAACTCAAAAAATGTGATGTGACCTTAATATATGAGAGGGCTTTCTGAACATAAGGTTGCAAGAAAATATCGATAAATGTAGCCAAAGGTTCAAGTACTGACCCATTTTGAGATACTATGGGCCATATCTGGGGAGAGATCATGTCTTTGTGAATCTTGGGAACTGAGTATATTACTGGTCTTCTGGGATTGGTTACCATAAGGAAATCCTTTTCCTTATGTGTTAAACCCAGTTCCCTATGTACCACTTCCTCAACTGTGGACATCAATCGCTTTGTGAGATCTTCTATTGTAAGTTGGTAATATTTAGTGTCTTGTAAATGAGACATTAGTTTGTCTATGTATGTCTGTCTATCCTGGATGACAACAGCACCCCCTTATCTGCTGGTTTGATAATGATTTGTGTAGAGCTTGATAAACTGTCTAATGCTTCAGTCTGAGCGTGTGAAAGATTAGAGGGCCTTTTCACTACTTTTGGTTCATAACGGGATAAATCCTTCAAGACAAATTCGTGAAATGTCTGTATGTAAGGGTCTGCTGGACCTGGGGGTAACCATTTGGACTTTGGCTTCACCACAGACATGTCTGCACTATTATCTTTTTGATCTGAAAAATATAATTTCAAATTTAATTTGCGTATAAAGCGCTGGATGAAAATGCGGCTTTCAAATTCTGAATGTTTGGTGGTGGGAACGTAAGAGAGTCCTTGATTCAACACTGACAATTGTGACGGGGTCAAGGGTATGGAGGATAAATTTACTACTGCTGATGTATCTGCATTACAAACATCCTCTTTCCCTTGACCACTACCATGTCATTTTTTCTGTTGTCTGGTTTGACGTGATGTCACTGTTCCTCCTCGGTCAGGTTTAATTCCTCTGCCTCGATTAGTCCATCGATTACCTCTCTGGGCTGTGACATTGCCTACCTTGGAGGGATTTGTGTCTTCATTATTTATGTCTGTGTTGATGTTGTCCTTTCCTTCGTCTGTACCACTCGAATTGTCATCCAATGAGAAAGTAAACCTAACTTTCTTTGCTTGTGTTTTGGTACCTGTCCAATGGTATACCCTGTCCAATTTATAATCTGTTTGGTCTCGTTTCAGTTTAGTTGGATCTTAGCCAGAACCCCTCAGTATTCAATTGAACAATATTTTATCAAAAGTTGAGCAGACTAAATACTTTGTTACACTTCCGGGCTCAATATGTGATGAGACATGGGGAAACTTTACTATTTAAATTTGGGAATAAGCCGGGGAAGCTTATGGCGAACCTGGTATGTTCTGCATAACAAAAGTCTAATATCCTTCGTATGAAAAACTCTCAAGGTGATATAACTACTAAACAAAAAGATATAAGCGAAATATTTAGATATTTTTATGAAAACCTATATAAGGCAGAGCCTACTGTGGAAAAAACTGAGGAAGAGTCGTTTTTTCAGAATCTCACACTCCCTACCCTCTCCAGAGCCCAAACTGATTTCATAAATCATCCAATTCAGACCATCGAGGTACTTCAGGCAATTACCTTAGTGCAAGCGGGGAAATCCCCGGGCCCTGATGGATTCTTATACAATTTTTACAAAATTTTAAGTGCCCATCTTGTAACGCCTTTAACTAATTTTTATGTCAATGGCTTAAAACAACAATCTTTCCCTACTAATTTCAATACAGCTCATATCACAGTGTTGCCTAAGTCGGGCAAAGATCCATTAATGCCCGCCTTATATAGACCTTTTTCACTACTAAATTGTGATCTAAAAATTCTAGCCAAAGTATTAGCCAAGCAGTTAAACATTGTACTCCCTTCACTCATCTCTTCTAGCCAGGTCAGCTTTGTGAAAGGCAGAAAAGCAAATGCTAATATTGTCAAACTCATAACGGCTTACACGATATGTGACTTATAAGATAGATCTTCATGAGCCAGAGCCTTTCCTGCTAAAGTTAAGTCCATTTTTGGTTGTTATCTGTGCTTAGAAGTAGGGCATTATATTTGCCAAAACTAGTGCACTGTCTGTTAAAAAGAAGCACAGCTGAAATAGAAATTTGGGAGTGCTGTAGTCTGTTTTACCTGTTTGACTCCCTCCCACCCTACCCCTCTGCCCACCCACCCCTAGGTCTGTGTTTCTTATATAACCTGCCTAAATTCATAAATGGCAACAAGGTAAATTAGTATTTCCATAATTGCTATTCATCAGACAAATTACCATAATGAGGTCTATCCAATGCAACTGTTGTGGAGCCTTTATATTGAGGGTAATCATATGGAAACTTAAGGCTTGCCCCATTTGTTCACCACTCTTTTCCTTGGAAAAGGAGCTGCCTTAAGGTAAAGCTGAATTAGCTTCAATAAAAAAAGTCTCAGCCACGGTACATTATTCAGAAATTAATTTCCCATTACCACTGAATAACCAAAAGTCAAGGAAAAAGAGATTTACTGTGGGCTCAGGTAGGATAAGACCGGTGACCCACAGACACCCATTATTGACAGCTGTGCAGCCCACAACTCTACCCCCCCTCGCCCCCCTCACACAGAGCATTGAGAAGCTTAAAAAACAGTATTACAGTGGGCTCGGGTAGAATTAGACCTGTGATCCGGAGACACACACTGTATCAAGTGCAACAAGTACAAAATGCCTTCTCTGTATTAAATACTGAAGAAGTTCTTGAGGAAAAGATTGAAATGTTATCTGAAAAGAGAGAAAAACCCCAATGCATACAGAAATTCCAGATCAGAAACCAAAGGAAAAGGCTCACTGTGATGGATGACTCTGCCATCAGAGGCACTAATCCTTTCCCTTGCACAAAGGCAAAGGGAAAAGTGGATAACAAAACTCAACTAAAGAGGTCACAAAAGGAGTCCAGAAACAGCAGTAACCTGAATGAAGAAAGCTGGAAAGCTATGAGCACAAATGCTCGTAGTTTGGGCAATAAAATCCCAGATCTGCAAACCCTAATGGTGGAGGCGGACTTGGACGTTGTTGCTGTCACGGAAACGTGGTTTACGGAATCTCATGACTGGGATACAGCAATACCGGGCTATAACTTGTTAAGGAAAGACAGAGAGGACAGGAAAGGGGGAGGAGTGGCTCTTTATGTCAGAAACAATATCCAAGCATCGGAGCTGCAAGGAAGATGGGGCAAAGAAGAAGCACTATGGGCCAACCTAAAAAAAGATGGGACATCCATTTTTATTGGAGTGGTTTACAGGCCTCCAAACCAAAAAGATGAGCTGGACAGAGATCTGGTTAATGACATCCACAGGATAGGAAAGAAGGGAGAAGTGGTGATCGTTGGAGACTTTAATATGCCAGATGTAGACTGGAGAATCCCATCTGCAGAATCTAATAATAGTAGAGAAATAGTGGATGCCCTGCAAGTAGCTTTGTTCAAACAAATGGTTATGGAATCCACAAGAGAAGGAGCAATACTTGACTTAGTGCTCACTAATGGAGATAACATCTCTGATGTCCAGGTGGGCGTCCACCTCAGCACCAATGATCATCAATCAGTATGGTTTAATATCACAAAAAAGATACCGAAAAGAAGCACAAAAACCCAAGTTCTGCAGTTTAAAAACACAAACTTTGATGAAATGGGGAAGTACCTGGAGGAAGAACTAAAAGGCTGGGATAATGTGAGAGATGTGGATCAACAGTGGACCAATCTAAAAGGAGCAATTGCCAAGTCAACTAATCTATATGTTAGAAAAGTAAAGAAAAGCAAAAGAAAAATGAAACCTATCTGGTTCTCAAAGGAGGTGGCCGACAAAATAAAGGCTAAATGAACTAGGGATGTGAATCATGTGCCCTATCGTCTTAACGATCGAAATCGTTTGTCAGGAGAAGAAAATCGTGTTTGGCACGATTTTTTAGTTAAAAAATCGTTAAAAATCGTTTTTTCCGATTAGTGCGCACTAACTGAAAATGATACAATTTGACACTTTTCAGTTCAGTTAAGGTCAGTTTAGGAATGAATATGTATTCCTATTGGCTGCCCTCTTATTTATTCATGTTACCAAGGTTCCCACTGACAGTATATGGGGGATGGGAAATGGAAACAGTTGGTAGCTTGACAAAAAAAGTAATGTGATCAGTCAGTGGGACTAGAACTTGTGCCCTAACCCTGATACCAGGGGTGTTGTGATCTTCCTGCACACAGTGCCCTAACCCTGGCACCAGGGGTGTTCTGATCTTCCTGCACACAGTGCCCTAACCCTGATACCAGGGGTGTTGTGATCTTCCTGCACACAGTGCCCTAACCCTGGCACCAGGGGTGTTGTGATCTTCATGTACACAGTGCCCTATCCCTATTAATACCAGGAGTGTTGTGATCTTTCTGCACACAGTGCCCTAACCCTGATACCAGGGGTGTTGTGATCTTCCTGCACACAGTGCCCTATTCCTGATACCAGGGGTGTTGTGTCATCTTCTTGCACACAGTGCCCTATCCCTATTAATACCAGGAGTGTTGTGATCTTCCTGCACACAGTGCCCTAACCCTGATACCAGGAGTGTTGTGTGATCTTCTTGCACACAGTGCCCTATCCCTATTAATACCAGGGGTGTTGTGATCTTCCTGCACACAGTGCCCTATTCCTGATACCAGGGGTGTTGTGATCTTCCTGCACACAGTGCCCTATTCCTGATACCTGGGGTGTTGTGATCTTCCTGCACACATGCCCTAACCCTGGCACGAGGGGTGTTGTGATCTTCATGTACACAGTGCCCTATCCCTATTAATACCAGAGTGTTGTGATCTTCCTGCACACAGTGCCCTAACCCTGATACCAGGGGTGTTGTGTGATCTTCTTGCACACAGTGCCCTATCCCTATTAATACCAGGGGTGTTGTGATCTTCCTGCACATAGTGCCCTATTCCTGATACCAGGGGTGTTGTGATCTTCCTGCACACAGTGCCCTATCCCTATTAATACCAGGAGTGTTGTGATCTTCCTGCACACAGTGCCCTAACCCTGACACCAGGGGTGTTGTGTGATCTTCTTGCACACAGTGCCCTATCCCTATTAATACCAGGAGTGTTGTGATCTTCCTGCACACAGTGCCCTATCCCTATTAATACCAGGGGTGTTGTGATCTTCCTGCACACAGTGCCCTATTCCTGATACCAGGGGTGTTGTGATCTTCCTGCACACAGTGCCCTAACCCTGATACCAGGGGTGTTGTTTGATCTTCTTGCACACAGTGCCCTATCCCTATTAATACCAGGAGTGTTGTGATCTTCCTGCACACAGTGCCCTATCCCTATTAATACCAGGAGTGTTGTGATTTTCCTGCACACAGTGCCCTAACCCTGATACCAGGGGTGTTGTGATCTTCCTGCACACAGTGCCCTATTCCTGATACCAGGGGTGTTGTGATCTTCCTGCACACGTGCCCTAACCCTGGCACCAGGGGTGTTGTGATCTTCATGTACACAGTGCCCTATCCCTATTAATACCAGGAGTGTTGTGATCTTCCTGCACACAGTGCCCTAACCCTGATACCAGGGGTGTTGTGTGATCTTCTTGCACACAGTGCCCTATCCCTATTAATACCAGGGGTGTTGTGATCTTCCTGCACACAGTGCCCTATTCCTGATACCAGGGGTGTTGTGATCTTCCTGCACACGTGCCCTAACCCTGGCACCAGGGGTGTTGTGATCTTCATGTACACAGTGCCCTATCCCTATTAATACCAGGAGTGTTGTGATCTTCCTGCACACAGTGCCCTAACCCTGATACCAGGGGTGTTGTGTGATCTTCTTGCACACAGTGCCCTATCCCTATTAATACCAGGGGTGTTGTGATCTTCCTGCACACAGTGCCCTATCCCTATTAATACCAGGAATGTTGAGATCTTCCTGCACACAGTGCCCTAACCCTGACATCAGGGGTGTTGTGATCTTCCTGCACACAGTGCCCTAACCCTGATACCAGGGGTGTTGTGTGATCTTCTTGCACTCAGTGCCCTATCCCTATTAATACCAGGAGTGTTGTGATCTTCCTGCACACAGTGCCCTATCCCTATTAATACCAGGAGTGTTGTGATCTTCCTGCACACAGTGCCCTAACCCTGATACCAGGGGTGTTGTGATCTTCCTGCACACAGTGCCCTATTCCTGATACCAGGGGTGTTGTGATCTTCCTGCACACGTGCCCTAACCCTGGCACCAGGGGTGTTGTGATCTTCATGTACACAGTGCCCTATCCCTATTAATACCAGGAGTGTTGTGATCTTCCTGCACACAGTGCCCTAACCCTGATACCAGGGGTGTTGTGATCTTCCTGCACACAGTGCCCTATTCCTGATACCAGGGGTGTTGTGATCTTCCTGCACACGTGCCCTAACCCTGGCACCAGGGGTGTTGTGATCTTCATGTACACAGTGCCCTAACCCTATTAATACCAGGAGTGTTGTGATCTTCCTGCACACAGTGCCCTAACCCTGATACCAGGGGTGTTGTGTGATCTTCTTGCACACAGTGCCCTATCCCTATTAATACCAGGGGTGTTGTGATCTTCCTGCACACAGTGCCCTATTCCTGATACCAGGGGTGTTGTGATCTTCCTGCACACAGTGCCCTATTCCTGATACCAGGGGTGTTGTGATCTTCCTGCACACAGTGCCCTAACCCTGGCACCAGGGGTGTTGTGATCTTCATGTACACAGTGCCCTATCCCTATTAATACCAGGATTGTTGTGATCTTCCTGCATACAGTGCCCTAACCCTTGAATTTTTTACATTTCTTTACAGGGCAAGAAGAGGCAGCCACAGCCACCAGTGCCACTGCCAGTGCCCAAAGGATGGAGGCAGCCACATCTGGGCCCAGCAGCACCAGCACCAGCACTGCTGCTTTACTCCCTGCAGGATCTCCTCCAAGCTGCGTATGCACTGCACATGCGCAGTTTGGCATGTTGAAGGAGATCCTGCAGGGAGTAAACAGCCTCAGGGCAGATGTCAAGGATGTGGAGAGGAGGCTGTCAGCCATGGAGGAGGCCATTCAGGAGCTGAGGGCACAGGTATCTCCTCCTCATGAGATGCCTCGTGAGGAGGAGATGCCACTGCCCTCTGCTCCAAAGCAGGATCCTCCTCTCGGGTTGCCATTCTCCTCTCCACATCCTTGAGTACTGGGTGCTAACAACACATAATTTTTTTTTTGTATTTTGTCATTTTAAAGTTATATTTTTATAACAGTATTATTTAATTTCGTTATAGTTTTGTAGTTAATAAAATGTTTTTAATTTGAGAAATATTAGTGGACTCAATTATTAAAATTATTATAAATTGGGATTTATAGTCAAGAGATTTTCTAACATGCACACAGCAATAAAATTACCAGTGTTATCAATTAGTCTTTCAGTTTCCACTCCAGTCCATCTGCAACTCATCAAGATCAGCCTCAGCTTCCCCCATTTCTCCCAGACCATGACCTAGTCATGATTTCACTGTTAAGACTTATACTATCACTTACTCCAGATAAAGAGCGAGAGTAAATATAAAGCTGCCAAATCTACACATACAGTAAATCTCTTATAAAATAGCGACTGACATACATAAATGTTGGCCTCCACTTGGGAACACCTGGACCATCCCTTTTTTTCACACGTGTAGATTTACTCATGTTGCACTATATAAACAAGTATATGCTATTTATTTACACACGTAAATGCTGTTTTTTATTAATGCAACTTGAAAATTCAACTTAACATGTATCTGCTCCACAGGGAGAAATAACTAAATCTCGGCCAAAGAAACCTTTTACTGACCACAGGGAGGTTAAGTAACTCCTGACACATAGTGGAGATGGTTTTGATTTAGGCACTAACTTAGGTAGTCAGGCTTTATTTCTAGAGAGTGAGACAAATTGGTCCCTATAAGCCAGGGTTTTCCAAATAAATAACCACTCACTCAGCCGGATTTTATGCATGATGTAAATTTGCATATACTGAGTCCCCATGATATGCAAATGTATCTCATGCATATTCTTTGTGGATATTCTAAAAATCCAACTGGCTGTGGAATCCCCAGGATCGGTTTGGTAAGCTGAGCTATAAACTGTCTCAGCCTGAAAAATAAACCATGCCCCTATCACAGTATGATATACATTAACTGCTTAGAGAGACTATGGTCAAAACTCAAAAGTACTTTAACTGCCTGTTTTCTAACAGCTGCTAAATAAGTGCACACAGTTGATAGACACAAACTTAGGTTTCTTTCTTACACATACAAAGTCCTTATTCATCAAGCTGACAAGATAGATAACAGCACAGCAGACACCTGAGGTGAAGAGGCAGGGGCAGTTCTATCATGAGGCAGTGCTTCTGCTGAATGCTCCATCCTGCTGTGTTCCCAAACGACCTTGCATCCCCATCCTAGACAAGAGACTCACTCCTCCTCCCAGTCACAGCGAATTTTCACATTATCAAGCAGCGGAAGGTTCATTTTGATGAAAACCAATTCCTCTACTAAGTCTGGATTCAAACGTGCACGGTGTGGACTCACAATGTTCCCTGTCAATGAAAATACTCTTTCACTTTGCACACTGGTGGGTGGGCAGGAAAGAAAGTGTTGTGCTACTCTGGTAAGATAAGGCCACATTGAAGCTTTTTCTGCCCAATATCTCAGGGGATCTGACTCCATGCTCTGAACTGGCTCAGAGAGAAAATTCTTCACATGAATTTCTGCAACCTTCTTTTGCAGGTGCTGCTGGTTAGCAGCACCACCAGTCTGAAATGTGACTAATCTTGCTCTTGCTTTTGAAATAGGACCAGTTTCATGAAATTTGGGAGGAGAATGGGTTGTCATCATGGGAGGGAAGCAGCTGGTGGAACTGGAAGCAGCTGAGCAGGATGGAGTGGGAGGAGTTGAAATCTTTTCAACCATTTCAATCAACTTATTTGTTCAGGATGCAAGAGTATTGCACTTGAGAGCAACATTGCCTTTCACACGTGGGTCACACATAGTAGCTAAGATATAGCTATCCTTTTCCATTAGAGGTTTCAACCTTTTCTGTACTTGCTCTTTTAAGCATCTCACAAGCTGCAACACTTCCTTCGACAAATCTGTCTGATGCAGAAATTCCTGTAATACCTGCTCCAGATCATATATTACAGGAATGATATCACCTAACGTGGCTGTAGCTGCACTCAGTGCATCAGTATATTCTTTGAAAGGCTTGAGGACATACACCATCTGTGCAATGTTTGTCCAGTCCTGACATCCAAGTGGATTTTCCAATCCAATTTCAGATTCCATTGCCAAATCATGCAGAGGTGTCTGTTGTTCAGACAACCTCTCCAACATAAGATAGGTGGAATTCCATCTGGTAGGCATATCCTGAACAAGGTTATGCAATGGTGCCCTAACTGCTTTTTGTTTTTCTCTGAGTTCCTTCCCACTTTTCACTCTGCGATTGAAATGCCCAGTTATTTTGCGGCACTTTTCAATCAACCGCTTCAGGGCTTGACGACTAGTACCTTGCACTTCCTTGGCACCTAGCCCCAACGCATCCCTCACTACTAGGTGCAGTGTATGTGCAAAGCATTGGATGCCTTTGAATCCACCATCCTCCAGAGCCTTACTCATATTGGCAGCATTGTCAGTAATGATATATCCATTTAAACATTCCATATCACTGCTTCTAAGTAGCCCTTTCCATCCTTCCATCATCCCCTGAATTGTCTGTAAGATATTTTCAGAAGTATGTCTCTGGTCTAGCACTTGAGCATGCAGTAAAGCCCACCGGTATCCTGGAGAAAGTTTTTTGGAGCTGCTGGTGCTACTGCCACTGCTTGTGCTTGTGCTGTCAGTTAATGCCTCATCCAGCTGCCACCAATGTGCTGTTAGAGACAAATATGCATGTGTTGCATTCTTACTAGTCCAAAGATCAGTGGTGAGATGTATGCTCCTTCCCTTTGCCCTTGCCATCACAATCTGCATTTCAGCACGACATTGTGAGTACAGGGAAGGAATCACCTGACGGGTAAATGTAGTTCTTGAAGGAATTTTGTAGTCAGGTGCTAAAAGATGGATCAGCTGCTTAAATCCATCATTCTCTACAATCTGCAGTAGCTGATCATCCACAGCAATCATTACAGCAATTTGTCGTGTCACCACTTTGGATCCTACTTGCTTCCTAGTCTGTGAAATTGAAGAAGGACACCACCCCATCTGCTCAACAGTAGCTTGCCGCTGCTGCCGTGGAAGAGGAGAAGGAGAAGACTGCTTCTGCTTCACATACACACAATCTTCTGAAGTAATTTCCTTCTGTGGCTTCCCTGCAGCTTCTTCTGCAAGCAACAGTGCTCTATGTTCTCTTTCAAGGTGATATTTCATGTTGGTGGTAGTAAGATGTCCAAGAGTTCTTCCACGGCTCACCATCCTTTTACAATGGATACATTGAGCACATCTCCAATCATCCGTAACATTAAAATGATTCCAAACCTTAGATGTTTTTCTACTGTCCCTTACTCTAGGCTGGACATTTCATGTCATTGTTGTCATCATAGTAGGAGTAGTAGTACTAGGAGTAGAAGTAGCAGAAGTTGTTCATGTAGTAACCTGCCAATTTTCAACTGGTTTAGGAATAGAGAGGATACTGGCACTGACAGTGGTTTTTTTTGGCAATCGGACTACCATCACCTGATTCATCATCACTACTATCACTGTCATTGGTGGTGTTCTCCTCATCCTGAATATCATCATTGTCATCCTCCTCCTCAGACTCAGAGTCCTCTGATTCTTTATTCAACACTTTCTGTAGCACTTCATCTATCAATAAACTTTGCTGCTGCTGAACAGATTTCACTTTCACCTTTCCTGATTTTGCTCCTTCCTTGTCCTGCAAGTTACCTTGCTCTTTTACATTAGCTGCAGTAGAAGGGGTATCATTATCAAATCGCAGTTTTTTTCTAGTGACTGGAATTTTCTTTCCGGTAGCACTCTTCTTCTTACCAGCAAACATTTTAAAACTTTATGGCTGCAAGTCCAGTCCAGTACCAACAAGTAAGCTGGCACAGCAGTGTACTGAGCAGCACCTAATAGATAAGATATAAAGAAGGGTTAGATACAGTTAGTGAGTGACTTCGTCAGTCAGTGACAGGTCACTGTGTGACTAGTAATCTGACGAGTGGCTCACTGGCGTGGCCAGTAGCCAGCCACTAGCCAATGACACTAGGCTACCCCATAATATTATACTTATACTAGCACTACTAACACAAACAATTTATTTATAAATTTAAGGCTCACGTGCAAGTCCAGCGCCAACACAGGGGTAGTGGCTGGCTAGTATAAGACAACACACTAGTTTAGTAGTTAGACTGATATTTCAGTATTTATTTAATCAATCACCAGCTGCAGCTAATACAGTCCATTGATTGATTGATAAGATTATATATATAAAGGAGACCTGCCTTTTCCCCAAGCTGGAGTCAGTGTCTGCAGTAAAGGAGACCTGCCTTTTCCCCAAGCTGGAGTCAGTGTGCTGTAAAGGATACCTGCCTTTTCCACAACCTGGAGTCAATGTGTGCAGGAAAGGAGACCTGCCTTGTCCCCAAGCTGGAGTCAGTGTGCTGTGAAGACCTGCCTTTTCCACAGCTGGAGTCAGTGTGTGCAGTAAAGGTGACCTGCCTTTTCCCCAAGCTGGAATCAATGTGTGCAGTAAAGTAGACCTGCCTTTTCCACAGCTGGAGTCAGTGTGTGCAGTAAAGTAGACCTGCCTTTTCCACAGCTGGAGTCAGTGTGTGCAGTAAAGGAGACCTGCCTTGTCCCCAAGCTGGAGTCAGTGTGTGCAGTAAAGGAGACCTGCCTTGTCCCCAAGCTGGAGTCAGTGTGTGCAGAAAAGGTGACCTGCCTTTTCCCCAAGCTGGAATCAATGGGGCGGATTTTCAGAGCCCTGCTCGCGTAAATCCGCCCAAAACCGGGCGGATTTACGCGAGCAGGGCCCTGCGCGCCGGGAAGCCTATTTTACATAGGCCTCCCGGCGCGCGCAGAGCCCCGGGACTCGCGTAAGTCCCGGGGTTCTCGGAGGGGGGCGTGTCGGGGGCGTGTCGGGGGGCGGGCCCGGTCGTCGCGGCGTTCCGGGGGCGTGTCGGCAGCGTTTTGGGGGCGGGTACGGGGCGTGGCTACGGCCCGGGGGCGTGGCCGCGCCCTCCGTACCCGCCCCCAGGTCGCGGCCCGGCGCGCAGCAGGCCCGCTGGCGCGCGGGGATTTACGTCTCCCTCCGGGAGGCGTAAATCCCCCGACAAAGGTAAGGGGGGGGTGTAGACAGGGCCGGGTGGGTGGGTTAGGTAGGGGAAGGGAGGGTAAGGTGAGGGGAGGGCAAAGGAAAGTTCCCTCCGAGGGCCGCTCCGATTTCGGAGCGGCCTTGGAGGGAACGGGGGAGGCAGCGCGGCTCGGCGCGCGCAGGCGATACAAAATCGATAGCCTTGCGCGCGCCGATCCAGGATTTTAGCCGATACGCGCGACTACGCGCGTATCTACTAAAATCCAGCGTACTTTTGTTTGCGCCTGGAGCGCAAACAAAAGTAGGCTGTTCGCGCTTGTCTGAAAATCTACCCCAATGTGTGCAGTAAAGGAGACCTGCCTTTTCCACAGCTGGAATCAGTGTGTGCAGTAAAGGAGACCTGCCTTGTCCCCAACCTGGAGTCAGTGTGTGCAGTAAAGGAGACCTGCCTTTTCCACAGCTGGAGTCAGTGTGTGCAGTAAAGGCGACCTGCCTTGTCCCCAAGCTGGAGTCAGTGTGTGCAGAAAAGGTGATCTGCCTTTTCCCCAAGCTGGATTCAATGTGTGCAGTAAAGGAGACCTGCCTTTTCCACAGCTGGAGTCAGTGTGTGCAGTAAAGGAGACCTGCCTTGTCCCCAAGCTGGAGTCAGTGTGTGCAGAAAAGGTGACCTGCCTTTTCCCCAAGCTGGATTCAATGCTGCCTTTTCCACAGCTGGAGTCAGTGTGTGCAGTAAAGGAGACGTGCCTTGTCCCCAAGCTGGAGTCAGTGTGTGCAGTAAAGTAGACCTGCCTTTTCCACAGCTGGAGTCAGTGTATGCAGTAAAGGAGACCTGCCTTGTCCCCAAGCTGGAGTCAGTGTGTGCAGAAAAGGTGACCTGCCTTTTCCCCAAGCTGGAATCAATGTGTGCAGTAAAGGAGACCTGCCTTTTCCACAGCTGGAATCAGTGTGTGCAGTAAAGGAGACCTGCCTTGTCCCCAAGCTGGAGTCAGTGTGTGCGTAAAGGAGATCTACCTTGTCCCCAAGCTGGAATCAATGTGTGCAGTAAAGGAGACCTGCCTTTTCCACAGCTGGAGTCAGTGTGTGCAGTAAAGGAGACCTGCCTTGTCCCCAAGCTGGAGTCAGTGTGTGCAGAAAAGGTGACCTGCCTTTTCCCCAAGCTGGAATCAATGTGTGCAGTAAAGGAGACCTGTGCACATGCAATGCACAGGAAGCAATGATGTGACTGCTGGAGTGGTGCACTGCCTGCCTACCTAGGCTTGAATATATTAATGCTGCAGTACTAATAAAAATAAATTATAATTCTGCTAAAATGCCACTAGCCTCACCAGTTACACTAGGCTAGTAGCCTAGTCAAACATTCACCACCACCTAATAATAATTAATTATTAATTCAGTGATATAATAAATCATTTAAAAAAATTGAGTAGGTTAATATAATAGATGACTGTAGTAGATTGAATAAAGATCTGATGTTTCTGCTCTCCTCACACCAAACAAAAGCAACACACAAGCAGAGAAGCCCTTCTTATAAAGCTGAGCTAGTGAGTTAAGTAGGAAGAAAAGTAAACATACTGGTGGCCAGTGTGGCTACTTAAAAAATACAATTACCAACAATCAATTACGACATATATTTGACCTGTGTAGTTCCAGCCAGGACCACCTTTCTAAAATGCACAGTGATTGGCAAATTCAACATGCACTAGCATTTCACGTGCCTGCTATCAAAAATAATAAACAAACAAGTTCTAGTCACATGAGTGATGATCATCACATTACTTTTTTGTCAAGCTTCCAACTGTTTCCATTTCACATCCCCCCAACCATTACCTCAGTGGGAACCTTGGTAACATCAATAGATAAGAGCACAGCCAGCCAATAGGAATACATATTCATTCCTAAGTGACCTTTACTGACCTGGGAAGTGTCAACACTTTGTTTCATTTTCTGTTGGTGTTCATGAGTTTCCAGTTCCATTTCCCATCCCCCCAACCATCACCTCAGTGGGAACCTTGATAACATCAATAGATAAGAGGGCAGCCAGCCAATAGGAACACATATTCATTCCTAACTGACCTTTACTGACCTGGAAAGTGTCAATTTGTATCATTTTCTGTTAGTGCGCACTAACACGATTTAACGATTTTTAACGATAAATCGTTAGAATTTCTATTGTATTGTGTTCTATAACGATTTATGACGATATTAACATTATCGGACGATAATTTTAATCGTTGAAAAACGATTCACATCCCTAAAATGAACAGCGTTCAAGAAATACAAAAGATCCCAAAGAGAGGAGCACAAAGAAGAATATCTGGTAGAACTGAGGGAGACGAAGAAATTAATCAAGAGAGCAAAAAGTCAAGCAGAAGAGAGGATTGCCAAGGAAGTAAAGAGAGGTAACAAAACATTTTTCAGATACATCAGTGAAAAGAGAAAAGTTCAAAGTAGTATAGTGAAATTGAAAGGTGGAAAGGATCAATGTGTGGAGAGAGACGAAGAAATGGTAGAAATATTAAACGAATACTTCTGTTCTGTGTTCACGAAGGAGGACCCTAGAGAAGGACCGTTCCTAGTTAACAAGATACTGGAGGGGAGTGGAGTAGATGTAACTCCATTTACAGAAGAAAATGTATGGGAAGAGCTGGGGAAACTGAAAGTAGACAAAGCCATGGGACCTGATGAGGTTCATCCCAGGATACTGAGGGAGCTCAGAGATGTGCTGGCGGGTCCGCTGTGTGACCTGTTCTATAGATCCCTAGAAACGGGAGTGGTGCCGAGTGATTGGAGAAGAGCTGTGGTGGTTCCGCTTCACAAGAGTGGGAACAGAGAGGAGGCTGGTAACTACAGACCGGTTAGCCTCACTTCGGTGGTGGGAAAAGTAATGGAGTCACTGTTGAAAGAGAGAATAGTGAACTATCTACAGTCGGGAGAATTGCTGGACCAGAGGCAGCATGGATTCACCAGGGGAAGATCCTGTCAGACAAATCTGATTGACTTTTTTGACTGGGTAACCAAGGAATTGGATCGAGGAAGAGCACTCGATGTCATCTACTTGGATTTCAGCAAAGCTTTTGATACGGTCCCGCACAGGAGACTGGTGAATAAAATGAGAAGCTTAGGAGTGAGTGCCGAGGTGGTGACCTGGATTGCAAACTGGTTGACGGACAGAAGACAATGTGTGATGGTAAATGGAGCTCTCTCTGAAGGGAGGGAGGTTTAAGTGGTGTACCACAAGGATGGGTGTTGGGACCGGTCCTGTTCAATATATTTGTGAGCGACATTGCAGACAGGATAGAAGGTAAAGTTTGTCTTTTTGCGGACGACACTAAGATCTGCAACAGAGTGGACACGCTGGAAGGAGTGGAGAGAATGAGACGGGATTTAAGGAAGCTGGAAGAGTGGTCGAAGATATGGCAGCTGAGATTCAATGCCAAGAAGTGCAGAGTCATGCATATGGGGAGTGGAAATCCGAATGAACTGTATTCGATGGGGGGAGAAGGGCTGATGTGCACGGAGCAGGAGACAGACCTTGGGGTGATAATGTCTAACGATATGAAGTCTGCGAAATAATGCGACAAGGCGATAGCAAAAGCCAGAAGAATGCTGGGCTGCATAGAGAGAGGAATATCGAGTAAGAAAAGGGAAGTGATTATCCCCTTGTACAGGTCCTTGGTGAGGCCTCACCTGGAGTACTGTGTTCAGTTCTGGAGACCGTATCTACAAAGAGACAAGGACAAGATGGAGGCGGTACAGAGAAGGGCGACCAGGAAGGTGGAGGGTCTTCATCGGATGACATACGAGGAGAGATTGAACAATCTAAATATGTACTCCCTGGAGGAAAGGAGGAGCAGGGGTGATATGATTCAGACTTTCAGATACTTGAAAAACTTTAATGATCCAAAGACAACGACAAACCTTTTCCGTCAGAAAAAAATCAGCAGAACCAGAGGTCACGAGCTGAGGCTCCAGGGAGGAAGACTAAGAACCAATGTCAGGAAGTATTTCTTCACGGAAAGGGTGGTGGATGCCTGGAATGTGAACGACTTCAAAGGGGCGTGGGATAAACACTGTGGATCCATCAAGTCTAGAGGGTGTGAATAAAGAGGAGGCAGCAAAACACTGCACGGAGCGGCAGTAGCCACAGAGGCATTCAAACACTGCACGGAGCGGCAGTAGCCACAGAGGCATTCAAACACTGCACGGAGCGGCAGTTGCCACAGAGGCATTCAAACACTGCACGGAGCGGCAGTAGCCACAGAGGCATTCACAGAGCGGGATGCCAGTGGCCAGTAGTTGGTGTTCCACCTTCACGGAGCGGAAGGATGGAGGGCTGCTATCTCCAAAAAAAACAAAAAAACAAACAAAAAAATAAAAACAGGGGTGGGTAAGAGTATGGGGTAAGGGTGTGGCCTACTTGTTACAGCAGTTGCTACCCCTAATTGAGCTGGACGTTCACTTGGATGCAGATATGGCACTGCTCTCTAAATTGGTGGTGGGGTGGAGGGGAATTAGGGCTGGAGGGTACTGGAAGCCAATAGTAATAGGTGGGAGAGAAAAAAAAAGGGGAAAGAAATGGATAAAGTGCGTAGCTTGCTGGGCAGACTAGATGGGCCATTTGGTCTTCTTCTGCAGTCATTTCTATGTTTCTATGTTTCTATGTAGATGTGACTCGGTTATTTACACTTTCGAATAATAGAAGGACTAGGGGGCATTCCATGAAGTTAGCAAGTAGCACATTTAAGACTAATCGGAGAAAATTCTTTTTCACTCAACGCACAATAAAGCTCTGGAATTTGTTGCCAGAGGATGTGGTTAGTGCAGTTAGTGTAGCTGGGTTCAAAAAAGGTTTGGATAAGTTCTTGGAGGAGAAGTCCATTAATGGCTATTAATCAATTATACTTAGGGAATAGCCACTGCTATTAATTGCATCAGTAACATGGGTTCTTCTTAGTGTTTGGGTAATTGCCAGGTTCTTGTGGCCTAGTTTTGGCCTCTGTTGGAAACAGGATGCTGGGCTTGATGGACCCTTGGTCTGACCCAGCATGGCAATTTCTTATGTTCTTATGTTCTTATGTTCAAAATATACCGGCATTATCCATCGGCTTTGACTCAGAGAAAGTGTTTGATCGCGTATCCTGGACATACTTATTCTCGGTACTAAGTCGTTTTGGATTTCAAAATGAATTTTTGCAGTATATCCATCTCCTATATGACAACCCAGTATCCCGTATAATTACCAATGGAGCTTTATCCGGTGACTTCGCTATACAGAGAGGAGTATGGAAAGGCTGCCCATTATCATCCATGCTATACATACTTTCAATTGATTCATTACTTCGCCGCTTAGAGGCTTCTCAAGATGTGAGATGCTTTGGCACGCCACTCAATATGTTACTGTGGCAGCATTTGCAGATGATGTGATGGTTTTTATAACGGACCCTTTCAAATCCTTACCAGCAGTACTCTTGCTACAAGATCATTTCGGATGCTTTGCAGGTCTAAAGATAAACAAGGACAAATCAGAGGTTATGGATGTAATGGGCACAACCCAGCTGTTGTGGCAGGGAATGGGTGACCAAGGAACTTAAATATCTAGGAATCAAAATCCCATTAAACATACACGATATTTACAAAGCCAACATCTGACCATTACTAAACCACTCCATTACAACTTTAATCCATTGGAGCTCACTACCTCTATCTTTAATAGGTAGGATACAACTCTTTAAAATGATTCTTCTACCTAAATGGTTATACATCTTAAGAACATAAGAACATAAGAAATTGCCATGCTGGGTCAGACCAAGGGTCCATCAAGCCCAGCATCCTGTTTCCAACAGAGGCCAAACCAGGCCACAAGAACCTGGCAATTACCCAAACACCTAGAAGATCCCATGCTACTGATGCACTGATGCAATTAATAGCAGTGGCTATTCCCTAAGTAAACTTGATTAATAGCAGTTAATGGACTTCTATTCCAAGAACTTATCCAAACCTTTTTTGAACCCAGCTACACTAACTGCACTAACCACATCCTCTGGCAACAAATTCCAGAGATTTATTGTGCGTTGAGTGAAAAAGAATTTTCTCCGATTAGTCTTAAATGTGCTACTTGCTAACTTCATGGAATGCCCCCTAGTCCTTCTATTATTCGAAAGTGTAAATAACCGAGTCACATCTACTCGTTCAAGACCTCTCATGATCTTAAAGACCTCTATGATATCCCCCCTCAGCCGTCTCTTCTCCAAGCTGAAAAGCCCTAACCTCTTCAGCCTTTCCTCATAGGGGAGCTGTTCCATCCCCTTTATCATTTTGGTTGCCCTTCTCTGTACCTTCTCCATTGCAACTATATCTTTTTTGAGATTCGGCGACCAGAATTGTACACAGTATTCAAGGTGTGGTCTCACCATGGAGCGATATAGAGGTATTATGACATTTTCCGTTTTATTAACCATTCCCTTCCTAATAATTTCTAACATTTTATTTGCTTTTTTGACTGCTGCAGCACACTGAGCCGACGATTTCAATGTATTATCTACTATGACGCCTAGATCTCTTTCTTGGGTGGTAGCTCCTAATATGGAACCTAACATCGTGTAACTACAGCAAGGGTTATTTTTCCCTATATGCAACACCTTGCACTTGTCCACATTAAATTTCATCTGCCATTTGGATGCCCAATCTTCCAGTCTTGCAAGGTCCTCCTGTAATGTATCACAGTCTGCTTGTGATTTAACTACTCTGAATAATTTTGTATCATCCGCAAATCTGATAACGTCACTCATCGTATTCCTTTCCAGATCATTGATATATATATTGAAAGCACGGTCCAAGTACAGATCCCTGAGGCCCTCCACTGTTTACCCTTTTCCACTGAGAAAATTGACCATTTAGTCCTACTCTGTTTCCTGTCTTTTAACCAGTTTGTAATCCACGAAAGGACATCGCCTCCTATCCCATGACTTTTTAGTTTTCGTAGAAGCCTCTCATGAGGGACTTTGTCAAACGCCTTCTGAAAATCCAAATACACTACATCTACCGGTTCACCTTTATCCACATGTTTATTAACCCCTTCAAAAAAATGAAGCAGGTTTGTTAGGCAAGACTTCCCTTGGGTAAATCCATGTTGACTGTGTCCCATTAAATCATGTCTTTCTATATGCTCTACAATTTTGATCTTGAGGATAGTTTCCACTATTTTTCCCGTCACTGAAGTTAGGCTCACTGGTCTATAGTTACCCGGATCACCCCTGGAGCCTTTTTTAAATATTGGGGTTACATTGGCCACCCTCCAGTCTTCAGGTACAATGGATGATTTTAATGATAGGTTACAAATTTTAACTAATAGGTCAGAAATTTCATTTTTGAGTCCTTTAGTACCCTAGGATGCATACCATCCGGTCCAGGTGACTTGCTACTCTTTAGTTTGTCAATCTGGCCTACTAAATCTTCCAGGTTGACAGTGATTTCGTTCAGTTCGTCTGACTCATCACCCCTGAAAACCAACTCCGGAACTGGTATCTCCCCAACATCCTCACTAGTAAACACAGACGCAAAGAATTCATTTAGTCTTTCTGCAATGGCCTTATCTTCCCTAAGAGCCCCTTTAACCCCTCGGTCATCTAATGGTCCAACCGACTCCCTCACAGGTTTCTTGCTTTGGATATATTTTAAAAAGTTTTTATTATGAGTTTTTGCCTCTATGGCCAACTTCATTTCAAAATCTCTCTTCGCTTGTTTTATCAATGTTTTACACTTAACTTGACAATGCTTATGTTTTATCCTATTTTCTTCAGATGGATCTTTCTTCCAATTTTTGAAGGATGATTTTTTGGCTAAAATAGCCTCTTTCACCTCACCTTTTAACCATGACGGTAATCATTTTGCCTTCCTTCCACCTTTCTTAATGCGTGGAATACATATGGACTGCGCCTCTAGGATTGTATTTTTAAACAATGTCCAAGCCTGTTGAACACTTTTAACCTTTGCAGCTGCACCTTTCAGTTTTTTTCTGACTATTTTCCTCATTTTATCAAAGTTTCCCTTTTGAAAGTTTAGTGTTAGAGCTGCAGATTTACTTATTGTCCCCCTACCAGTTATTAGTTTAAATTTGATCATGTTATGATCACTGTTGCCAAGTGGCCCCACCACTGTTACCTCTCTCACCAAATCCTGTGTTCCACTAAGAATTAAATCTAAAATAGCTCCCTCTCTTGTTGGTTCCTGAACCAATTGCTCCATGAAACAATCATTTATAACATCCAGGAACTTTATATCTCTAGCAAGTCCTGATGTTACATTTACCCAGTCAATATTGGGGTAATTGAAATCTCCCATTATTATTGCACTGCCAAATTGGTTTGCTTCCCTGATTTCTCTTAGCATTTCATCATCTGTCTGACCATTTTGTCCAGGTGGACGGTAGTATACTCCTATCACTATACTCTTACCCAACACACATGGGATTTCTACCCATATAGATTCTACTGAGCATTTAGTCTCTTGTATGATCTTTAGCCTCTTGGACTCTATACCCTCCCGGACATAAAGTGCCACACCCCCGCCAAGTTGATCCTCCCTATCATTGCGATATAATTTGTACCCTGATATAGCACTGTCCCATTGGTTATCCTCCTTCCACCAAGTTTCTGTGATGCCAATTATGTCAATGTCATCATTTGCTGCTATACACTCTAACTCTCCCATCTTACTTCTTAGACTTCTGGCATTGGTATATAGACATTTCAAAGTGTGTTTTTTGTTTGTTTTAACAACCTGCTTTTCAGTTGTTTGGGATAATTCGGAAATCATTAGTTTTGGTGATTTTTTACATATAGGCATATGGACTATATTTGCTTTTAATGGAACCTCTCTGTTGGGATGCCCTAACTTTCCTGTTTCATTATTATCCTTCAAGGATACAATTCTCCGAACCATGCACTGCTGAGTGACTGTCGGCTTTCCCCCTTGTTCTAGTTTAAAAGCTGCTCTATCTCCTTTTTGAAAGTTAGTGCCAGCAGCTTGGTTCCACTCTGGTTAAGGTGGAGCCCATCCTTTCGGAAAAGTCTCCCCTTTCCCCAAAAGTTTCCCCAGTTCCTTACAAAGCTGAATCCCTCTTCCCTACACCATCGTCTCATCCACGCATTGAAACTCTGGAGCTCTGCCTGCCTCTGGGGTCCTGCACGTGGAACAGGAAGCATTTCAGAGAATGCCACCCTGGAGGTTCTGGATTTTAGCTTCCTACCTAATATCCTAAATTTGGCTTCCAGAACCTCTCTCCCACACTTTCCTATGTCGTTGGTGCCCACATGTACCACGACAGCCGGCTCCTCCCCAGCACTGTCTATAATCCTATCTAGGTGATGCGTGAGGTCTGCCACCTTCGCACCAGGCAGGCAAGTTACCAGGCGGTCCTCACGTCCACCAGCCACCCTGCTATCTACATTTCTAATAATTGAATCGCCAACTATGATGGCAGGCCTAACCCTTCCCTCCTGGGCAGTAGCCCTGGGAGACTTGTTCTCAGTGCGAGAGGACAATACATCACCTGGAGAGCAGGTCCTTGCTACAGGATCACTTCCTGCTACACCAGGGTGATGTTCTCCTACTGGGAGACCTTTCTGATCCAAGGCAGCACTAGGGCTGCCAGACTGGATTTGGGACTTGACTATTATGTCCCTGAAGGTCTCGTCAATGTACCTCTCTGTCTCCCTCAGCTCCTCCAAGTCTGCTACTCTAGCCTCCAGAGATCAGACTCGTTCCCTGAGAGCCAGGAGCTCTTTGCACCGGGTGCACACATACAATCTCTCACCGGCAGGTAAAAAATCATACATGTGACACTCAATGCAAAAGACTGGAAAGCCTCCCTCTTGTTGCTGGACTGCTGCCTTCATCTTAGTTTTATTGAGTTCCTAGTTAAGTTTAAGATACTAAGGGAGTTGGAATGAGAGTAGTTTAAATTTACAGGTGAATTTACTAATTAATCAGCTAGTTTCCTACAAGGGGATGATTAAACTTTCAGTAAGGGCTGGTACAATAGTATGATTTAGATAAGACCCTGATTGATTTTTGATGAAAAACTGTCTCGTGCCTAAAAATCAAGGGTTGAGTGGGTGGGAAAGACAGATACTGGAATTAACTATCTCTGGCTTGCTTATTACCTCAGACACAAACAAACTCTAAAGAATATATCCCTTAATTTCACCTTTCACCAATTTTTATAAGCCCAAAAATTTCTGAAAGCTATACTTACCAATCCTCTTTAACCACCGTTAGTCTTCACTCAGTTAATGGAAGGGTTTGATAACGGCACGCGCTTCCAGTCCTCCTCTACTGCAAAGGAATGCTGGGCCTCTGGAAGCTATGCTATGGATGCCAATCCCTGGATCACTTGCGGTGACTTCTGGACTCCTCTCCCGGGGGATGCTGGGAGCAGTATGCAGATGAGCCTTCCGGTCCTCCTCTACTGCAAAGGAATGCTGGGCCTCTGGAAGCTGGGCTATGGAAGCCAATCCCTGGATCACTTGCGGTGACTTCTGGACTCCTCTCCTGGGGGATGCTGGGAGCAGTATGCAGATGAGCCTTCCGGTCCTCCTCTACTGCAAAGGAATGCTGGGCCTCTGGAAGCTGGGCTATGGATGCCAATCCCTGGATCTTAGAAATTATCCTACTCTGGATCACACAAAGAGATCATAAATTTCTTTCTCAGGCCCTAAGGTGCTATTTGTGGCAAGGCAAAAGGGCTAGAATCTCATATACTATTTTGATAAGACCACAGGAGGAGGGAGGCTTAGGTTTACCCAGTTTACAATACTACAACTTAGCATGTTGCCTGCGTTATGTGCGAGATTGGATATTCTCCCAATCGTATGCCACCCCATATAGATTCCTTATAGAATGGTTCGGAGTCTCCTCACTCAATTACCTCCTTCAAATAGACACCCAGCTTCTACCTTCACACCTCAAACCTCACCTGTTATTACACTCGTGTAGAAGAGCTTGGTGGCAGTTGTGCTCCTACTGCCAGAATCCAACTCGATTGCCCCCTCTGATAACTCTAGCGCACAACCCTCTTTTTCCTCCAGGCCTAGCTGCCAGTCCATTTCAGAAATGGCAGAAGAGAGGTCTTACATATGTATATCAATTGTTTGAATCATCTTCTGGAGACGTACTAACATTTTCTACCTTACAACAAAGGTATCAAATTGCTAGCTCAGATGCCTATGCGTGGTTACAGGCACAACACTTTCTTCAAAGTAAAACCCACCAGCTTCAAAACTTCCCCGTGTCTCACATACTTCAAGAAGTCCTGCGAGAAGGCGTGATTTAATGCCCTTCTATCTCCGCATTCAGCAAAACAATTCTAAAAGTCACGGAAACGCAATGTCTCAGGGACCTATATACTAAGTGGACTGACTGGCCTCTGTTTAGTCTCTCATTTCCCGATTTTAAAAAGCTATTTACTAGCATTTCCGCCATAAAGGATAATATTACATTAAAAGAATCTTATTATACATTTTTATGGCAAGCATACATACCTCCAACCTAAGCTTACCAGATGAAGATTCTTGATTCTAACTTATGTCCAAAATGTAAGCTGCTGGAGGGTACCTTCTTTCACTGCTTTTGGGAGTGTCACATAATACTATCTTTTTGGGAAGCAATCAAACAGAAAAGCGAGAAGCTAATGCGTATTACCCTACCCATGTCCCCTAGTTTATAGCTCTTTGGAACCCCTAACAAGCTTGGATGTGAGTTTACGACAGCGGACATATTATTCCTTAACAAAGCAGGGTTGGTAGGTCGATGAGTATTCTATCAAAGTGGTTAACTGATCAAAACCCAGATAGTGAGCATTGGTTCCAAAGTATGCTTCATTTGTTCACAATGGAATACGTGGTAACACAAAGTGCATCCCACAAAAAACATGAGCTTCACCAGAAGGTGTGGACAGGCTTCTCAAGATATGTGTCACCCATAATGGCTTAGGAGGAGGGGACAACAGGGGTAGATTTCTGGCCAATTTTGGGTTACAAATGGGTACTCTGGTGTCCCGTCCACTACTATGTCTCCCTTTCCCACTTGCACCAATGTCTCTCTGTGGTTCCTGACACACTATGCTACAACAAGTGACTATATTATTATCAAGGAATAAGCTTGAGGATACAAACCAGGAGACCTGGAACACAAGACTGCTAAGATACATAAGATACACTGGAGGCCTCTACTGGTTGAGATGACCATGCAGAACAGGTAATAGACAAGAGCTCATTGTTATTGAGTAATAACAGATAAAAGATACTAGATAATAAATCACAACTTCGATCAGATAGATCGTATGTGCTGCAAAGTCAAGAAACAAGGAAAGAAAAAAGGGAGGGAAGGGAGGGTATGGGATATGGGTTAAAGTTTATGGATTTAAGAGTTTGGTTTTGATTCATTACTGGGTTTAGAGAATTGTAGCCTTACACAACAGGATCGCAACTTTTCAAGTCTCGGGTTGAACATGGGCTTACTCTTTCAGTTAAGTACGTGTCCAATGTTCAGGCACATAACATTGAGTTAATATGGTATTAACTGCTATTTTACTCTTGTTTCCTATAATAGCAAGACAAATGTTTACTTTTCTGGAAAATGTTATTCGCCTGACATTATGGCTTTTCACTAAGTTGTTGTTAACTACTCTTCTTTCTTTTTTATGTTAGCATTACATACCTGTACCAAGGACTATACCTTCTCTTATCATATTTTTGTACTTATGTTCAAAAACTTAAAAATTCAATAAAAATATTATTTAAAAAAAGGTTAAGATACTCTTGAAGCTATAATAGCTATGTTAGTGCTAAAATAGGAACCATAAGAGCAAATCAAAATATACATGTTTATTTTATTTCTTTAGATAATTTATATTCCACACATCCCATGGTTCAAGGTATACTACAGCAGCATACACATAATAAATATGTAAAAACAATTAATAAAACTGAGACCAAGTTACTGCTAGCCTACTGATAAAAAAATGCATACCAAAAGTGTGAGTACCAAATAATGTATACATTCATAGCATAGCTGGCACTACACAGGAATCATCCCTAAATGCCAAAAAGGAGATTTTTTTTTTCTATGGGCTGAATAATGAAATACCATTGTTTTAAAAGTTGGAATGTTGAATGTGTGTCCAGTTTACACATTAAAAAAAGTGAAATAAAATTGACTTCATGTGTTTATACAGCAACAGTTCTAACAGGTCTTCCAAAATAAGATTCCTCTTTACTTATTTTTACTTAGCATCTGATGGGAAACCAAATGTTTGAAAATACTTCCTATTTAGTAGAAATGTGCAGCGGTAAGGACATTCGGTTTGTGTTTCACCAGAGGTGGACCCTTGGGCCGAGGTGGGGTGGACGCAACCCATAGGTAGGGACCTATGGGTCCCCACCATTGGCAGGTGGAGTGGGCTGAAGATAGAGGCCACTGGAGCTTCACCAATATCAGCCCTTGTTCCCTGCAGTTTGAGCCTTTGAGAGCCGGGGCCGGCAGGACTTAGGTGGGCCTCGAGGTTGGTTTGTGAAGAGAGGTGGTTCAGCCCAGTCAATAGGTGGCGTAGTCCTATCCTGGACTGGGTTCAGTACAGAAACTCAGGCACCAATGGAATGGAAAGTAACTGGAGGCGCTCAAACAAAGAAAGTCCAGAGCCTTGTAAGTCCACATCAAGGGAATAGGTGAGAGGAAGCATCACTGACAGGCTGGGATCAGGGCCAGCGGCAAGTGGAGGTCGTGGCAAGCAATGTAGAATTCTGGACACGGAGAAGTCTGTAGCGAAGTCAATCAAGGCAATGGTCAGGGCACGGAGAAGGCAGGCATAGTCAATCAAGGCAATGGTCAGGGCATGGAGAAGGTAAACGTAGTCAATCAAGGCAATGGTCGGCACAGAGAAGGCAGGCATAGTCAATCAAGACAATGGTCAGGACATGGAGAAGGCAGGCGTGATCAAGCGTAGCAGAGGTCTAGGACAAGATGGCGCCGATGGCCATGTGACAGGGGCTGACCAATAGCGCCGAAAGCCCCTGTGACATGGTCGTTCGGGCTATTCGGCACCATTTTGGCGCGCGGCTTGCACTGGCACGAACTAGGGCACGGAGGGCATGGCAAATGGAAGCCGGGACTCCGCTGGACCACCAGGGATCTTCGTAAGTCTTGGGGAGGGATCGGGATGGGGGGGGGTTGTTATATATGTACGAAAATGCTTAAAATTGTTTTTAAATGCTTGGGGTGGTTTTTTTTTTTTTGCTTCGTTACCGATTCGTTTTTCGGTCCGGTTTCGGGTTTCTCGTTTCGTTTTCGGGCAAACGACCCGAAAACGAAACGAGAAGACCCGAATTATACCACGAAGTATTCGAACCGAAAAACGACCCGGTAGAAAAAAACGAAGCACATCTCTACTGAAGAGTAGTCAGGCGTAGCAGAGGTCCAGGGCTGGAGATAGGCTGAAGAGTAGTCAGGCATAGCAGAAGTCCGAGGCTGGCAAAAGGCTAAAGAGTAGTCAGGCATAGAAGAGGTCTGGGGCTGGAAATAGGCTGAAGAGTAGTCAGGCGTAGCAAAGTCAAAATCCAGAGAGTCAGTCCAACACATAGACAGGATAGGAACGAGGAAGACAGGAACTGGGAACCACAGGAATCAAGAACACGAAGTAGAGAGGATTCTCTATCAACAACGAGAACTCGGAGTACGAGGAGACCTGTTGCAAAGGCAACGCTATGAAGCGAGGCCTGAGCTTATGTACACTGAAAAGTCTGATGTCAACATCCGTGGAGCAGCCAGGTTCCCGCTACGAACCCTTTAAAAGGATTAGCGATGCGCATGCACACGCCTAGGGAGGAGCACGGTGCCGATGGCGGCGTCTGTCCACGGGCCACGTGGAGAGGCCCACGAAGCAAGGGCATCTTGGCTGGCAACACTGGGGACCATGGCAGAGACGGAGGCACCAGAGGCGACCCAAGGTTGGAGCTGGTGGCCCACTGCCGCCAGTGAAGAGTAACCAGGAGCTGGAATCCATGTAAGAAGGTGAGAGAGTCGTGCCATGGGTCTGCTGCAGGCGGTACGCATAACAGTACCCCCCCCTTTATGCCCCCCTCTTGGAGGTTGGGGTTTGCCCGGATGAGCACGATGGTAATTCAAGAGGAGAATCTTGTCCAGGATGATTCGAGCTGGTTTCCACAAATTCTCTTCGGGTCCGTATCCCTCCCAGGAAACGAGGCATTCCCACCAGCGGCCCCTATGGCAAACATCTAGAACTTCATGATCCTTGTACATCATATCGGTTTCTGCCACCAAAGGAGGTGGCTCAGAGGCTTTCCAGGCAGGCCAAGATAAGATCACAGGTTTTAAAGACGATACATGGAATGTATTATGTATTCCCAGCGTAGGAGGCAGCCGAAGCTGGTATGTAACAGGTCCAATGCATCGGGTAACAGTGAAGGGACTGATGTATCTAGGAGCAAATCTCTGAGATGGAATTCGAAGTCGAATATATCAAGTATTTAACCAAACTTTCTGGCCAGGGAGGAATTCAGGAGCTGAGCGATGTCGACTGTCAGCAGTTTTCTTGGCCCTGGAGGTGGCCTGACACAAGCAGAGATTTGTCTGCTCCCATAATGCTTTAAGGGCATCCGCAGTAGCCTGTGCCACAGGGGATGGCACTGATAGAGGTATGGGTAGTGGTGGTCATGGTTGGTTCCCATAGACAACTGAGAATGGAGATGTTCCAGTAGCAGTGGCGATGTGAGAGTTGAGAGAAAACTCTGCCCAGAATACAAGGTCTCACCAATTATCTTGTCAGTCATTGATGTAAGTGCGCATGAAGGCCTTCAAGGAGTGATTCATCCACTCAGCTTGCCCATTGGCTTGGGGATGATAGGCAGTCTTAAGTCTAATGTTAATACCGAATTTTCAGCAGAGGGAGTGCCAGTACCTGGCAACAAATTGAGGACCTCGGTCTGTAACAATGTCCGTGGGTCTGAAGATATGGTGGAAGAATAATCATGCTAACTCTGGAGCAGATGGTAGGCCTGGTAGAGGTACAAAACGGGCCATTTTTGAAAATCAGTCTATGGTGACCCATAGTACAGTGTGACCCTTTGAAGGTGGCAGATCCACGATGAAATCCATAGACAAGTGAGTCCACGGTTCTTCAGGTGCTGGAAGTGGTTGTAAAAGACCCCAAGGTTGCCCGACCGGGGGTTTTTGCTGTGCACATACAATCCAGGATTCGACGTACGCTTTCGCAATGGAGACCATGGTAGGCCACCAGAAGAACCGCTGGAGCAGTGCCACGTTTCATGCTCGCCCTGGGTGACCAGCGAATTTGGAATTGTGCGCCCTGCAGAGAAATCTTTCTCGGAGTCGTCGGGGCACGACAGTCTTTCCAGCAGGAACTGGATGAGTGGAAGATAAACAAATACAGGCCGGATCAATTATATGAATTGGCTCTTCTGGAGTGTCTTCGGGCTTGAAGGATCGTGATTGAGCATCTGCTCAGAGATGCTTGTCGGCTGGGTGATAGTGGAGTTTGAAATCTAATCTGGAGAAAAACAAGGCCCATCGAGCTTGACGGGCATTGAGACGTTGTGCTTGACTCAAATGTTCCAGATTCTTATGATCGGTGAACACAGTAAATTTGTGTTGTGCGCCCTCTAGCCATGGGCGTCACTCTTCGAGAGCCAATTTTATGGTGATCAGCTCACTATCCCCGATGCTGTAATTTTGCTCTGCAGATGAAAATTTACGGGCATAAAAGGAACAGAGAACTATGGTACCAGAGGCAGTGCGTTGACTCAGGACTGCCCCTGCCCCAATGGCGGAGGCATCAACTTTGACTAGAAATGGGCAACTCGGGTCAGGATGGTGCAGACAGGACCCCTTCTGGAAGGCTTCCTTCAGACGATGGAAGTCGACAATGGCCTCAGGCGGCCAATTTTGTGTGTCTTGGCCTTTACCGGTCAAGGCTGTCAATGGAGCAGCCAGGATAGAGTAGTGTGGGATGAAGTGACGATAGTACTTGAGGAATCCCAAGAAGCTCTGGAGCGCCATAAGACCCACTGGCTGTGGCCAATTCCGGATTCCCTTTAGTTTGGCTGGATCCATAGAGAAGCCTTACCGAGAGATTATATAACCAAGGAAAGGTAGACTGGATTTCTTGAACAGGCATTTGTCCAATTTCGTAAACAGATGGTTTTTATGAAGGCGCTGGAGGATGGCTTGAATGTCGGCATGATCATTGTTGAGGTCTTTGGAAAAGACGAGGATGTCGTCCAGATAATCCATGACTTTGGTGTACAGTAAATCTCTGAAAATTTCGTTCTTCATTCTTTGGAATACTATGAGTGAGAGGTAAGAAGGTGAGAGGGCCACTCTGCGGGTCATCTGGAATGGGAAGGACCCCAGACGCGATCCAAAACTCGCTACAATCAACAATAATTAATCTATCAGATATTCCTTTATCTGAGATACAGAGATTCTGGACCTGGGTTTATCTTTTGTCCCACACAATTACTATAATCCTTTTGATGGTCGAATTTCTTTATATCGATTTATAAGAAAATTACAACTAAAGTTATATTGTGAATCTCATGAAATTCCTCAGGATATTACATCTTTGGTTCGTCCCAAATCCAAGTGGACACCACCAGGGCCTTTGGACCCCCATATTGCCACTTTTCGCGATTTGGTACTTCATGATATGGAGAAGATCGAAACTACTTCTAAGAAGAAATATGTTAACTTTTCTAATACTATGTGGACTGCACTACAGTTATTATCCTCTAATCCGGAAATAATCATAAAACCTGCTGACAAGGGAGGGAGCACTGTTATTCAAAACAATACATCGATAAATTAAAAGAACAAGTTGAAGACACAAAATATTATCAACTTTTGTCAGATGATCCTACCCCTCATCTAAAAACATTAATAGCTGATCTTTTAGTAGAGAAAAAAACACCATATTTAACCAAAAAGGAATGTAAATTTTTGCAAGTGGAATTCCCTAGGATTCCTGTATTATATGGCATTCCTAAAGTCCATAAAAATTCGGAAAATCCACCCTTAAGACCCATTGTATCCAGCAATGGATCAATATTAGAACCTTTGGCAATTTTTTTAGATACATTTTTACAGAGTCATGTTCAAAATATGAAATAATATGTTCAAGACACGACACATGTTCTTAAAAAATTGGATAGTTATACCACCATTTCACAGCAATCCATTTTAGTTTCTATAGATGTAGTTTCTCTCTACACTAATGTTTCTCAAACAATTGCTCTCGAAGTGTTAGCTGAGGTTTTTTCAACTCAAGATCATCGTGTTCCAACTTCATTTTTTATGTCAATTGCCAATTTAGTATTGCAACACAATTACTTTATGTTTGAATAGCAATTTTATCTACAGATACATGGCATTGTGATGGGGTCCTCAGTGGCCCCATCAGTGGCCAATTTAGTTATGAATAAATTGGAAACGAGGTATATTTACACATCTCCATTTTTTGACCAGATTTCTTTTTGGGTCCGTTATATTGACGACCTTATGTTTATTTGGGAGTGAGGTGAAGATCAACTCAAAGAATTTTTCTTATGGATTAACACAGTGGACATTGATTTAAAATTCACTTTTGAATATAGTTTATCTCACATTTCATTTTTGGATATTTCCATTGGTAAAGAAGATGGAATGATAACAAAAACATTGTATCGCAAAATAATGGAGAAAAATAATCTCCTCAGGTATCACAGTTTTCATCCCAAAGCATTTAAAAATGGTTTGCCTGTAAGCCAATATTTTCGTCTCAGATGTATCTGTTCTTCAGCTCAAGATTTCAAACAACAGTCATACATTTTGGCTAAGAGAATTTTGGAAAGAGGATATCCTATTTCAACGATATGTGCAGCTTATAAAAGAGCATGGTATTCCCCTAGACAAAATTTATTGGAGTATCAATCCAAAAAATCAGTGCAAAAAGATGTTTTTGTTTTACAACATACAGATCAATCTGCGGCAATTATCAAAAGTATACAACAACATTGGCACGTTCTTCAATTACATTCGATTTTTTTCTGAGCAGCCATTAATATCCTTTCAAAGGGGCTCTAATATCAAAGATTTTGTTGTTCATACAGCTCCAAAAATGCAGACCACAATGCCACAAATTTATGGTCATAAAGCATGTGGCAATTGTGATATGTGTAGTTCCACTATGGCAGGTATATTTTGGCAACATCCAGTTAGTAAAGACAATTTTGAAAAAAAATGTTTTCAGATTGCAATACTTATAATGTAATCTAAGTTATATAATGTAATTGCCCTTTACTGTATGTGGGACGAACATCCAGATCTATTAAGGTCCGCTTATGGGAGCATCGGAGTTGTCTCAATACGAAGAATATGGAGGCCCCTATTGTGCAACATTGTCTGGCTGCGAGACATGATTTTTCTGATTTACGTTGGACAATTATAGATCATATTCCCTTGTCCCCTCGAGGTGGTGATGCACGTTCTTCTTTAAATTATAAGGAACAACGTTGGATTTTCAAATTAAAAACTGAACATCCTAATGGAATGAACGATACTTTTGAGTGGATGTCTTTAATTTAAAGTTCCATTGTTCTACTGTTTCATTGGTTATTGAGCGTCAGCTCAAGAATTGTCATTAGTTCTTTTGGCAGTCCATCAAATGGTTTAAATACCTCCCCGAATCAGTTTATTTGGAGGCTCCATTTTGAATTATGCGGGAACGCTGAGAGGAGTTCTGTCCGGGAAATAAAACGTATGTCTTTCTTTACAAATGAGATTTTTTTGAAGAATATAATAGCAACGATGTTTAATTCGCTATGTTTTGCATTTCAGTAATATTGAAGCCCGCACCCCTGACGAAGTCTTTTGCACGAAAAACACGCTGTGTCGGGCGTCGCAAACAGTTTAATCTGCAGTAATAAGTCGGGTCTTCAAAGCAGGGTACAAAAGTTTGTTGCCGCTGCTATTTCATACTACGATAAGTATTTTCTATTTCTGTGGATACACTTCAGAACGTGGTTATTAAGCATATAATAGATGCGAATGACTGTACATATATAGGGGTAGATTTTTTAAAAATGCGCGTTCACGTACTTTTGTTGGCGCACCAGTCGCAAACAAAAGTACGCTGGATTTTAGTAGATACACACATAGCCGCGCGTATCTGCTAAAATCCAGGATCGGCGCATGCAAGGCTGCCGATTTTGGGCAGCCGGTGCGCGCCGAGCCGCGCAGCCTGCCTCTGTTCCCTCCGAGGCCGCTCCAAAATCGGAGCGGCCTCGGAGGGAACTCTCTTTCGCCCTCCCCTCACCTTCCCCTCCCTTCCTCTACCTATCCCACCCCCCCGGCACTATCTAAACCCCCCCCCTACCTTTGTCCAGTGATTTATGCCTCCCGGAGGGAGACGTAAATCCACGCGCGCCAGCAGGTCACTGGCGCGCCGAGATGCGACCCGGGGGCGGTTCCGGAGGGTGCGGCCATGCCCCCGGACCGCCCCGGGCCGAAACCACACCCCCGGGCCCGCCCCCGAAACGCCACGTCCCGCCCCCAAAATGCCGCGTCGATCGGCCCCGCCCCCGACAAAAAACCACGGGACTTACGCGAGTCCCGGGGCTCTGCGCGCGCCGGCAGGCCTATGGAAAATAGGCGCGCCGGCGCGCAAGGCCCTGCTCACATAAATCCGGGCGGATTTATGCGAGCAGGGCTTTTAAAATCTGCCCCATAGTGAACATTATCTAAGGAGCAAAAGCACAAGTAAAGAAAGTATCAAGAAAAGAAAAAAATAACAAAAAAATTGAATTTATTGGGTACAAGTATTTCCAAGTGGATTAACAACAACAAACCCGATGATTATACAGATTTGGTGGTGAGCAATTCACTTTATATTGGGTTACAAATCCCATATCATACTTAAGTGAATAGAATGTAACACAACTTAGTGTATACATTAAGCTCCCGAATGAGGGTTGTTGTAAACATATGACACGTCATTGGCATTTGAAATAACGTAGTATTTTTTATAAAGAATTGCAATTGTGTTACTACGGTTTGCATCCAGTTGTTTAAAGATACAAGGTCTGCTGTGGGTGGCATACATAACAGTTTGGGCTTCGTTTCGGCCCGTAGCGGGAAATTTCGTTTTTCCGCAGTTTGGGCTTTTTTTTTTGGGGGCACCCCGATTTTTGGTTTAGAGTGCACTAACTCCCATTAGTACATGCTAAAATTTTAAAGTGAGCAAGCACTAACGGGAGTTAGCACGCACTAACTCCTGTTAGTGCGTATTATCCCGAAAAAATAATTTTTACAAAATTTCGGAAAAATAACGATCATTTTTTGAGTCCTCTTAACCAGGATGAATTAGACAATTTCGTTAAAATTGTCTAATTCATCCAAAATGAATGCACATCCCTACTATTTAGCCACACCCATTTTGTAAATCAAAGCTAACTAAGATTTTGCTCTGCTTCACTGATGGTTGTCATAGTATTGTACTAATACCATCCTTTTTCATTTAAACTATAAATATAGTAGGATCAATATTCAATAGCTGTCTAACATCAAGATAGCCAGCTAACTGTAAACTAGCAAAAAGGAAATGGAATTATCAAACCTGAAAATCTTGTCCAGCTATGTATAGTAGGGATGTGAATCGTTTTTTAACGATTTAAATTATTGTCCGATAATTTTAATATCATCATTAATCGTTAAGGGACTCGATACAATAGGAATTCCCTCGATTTATCGTGAAAAATCGTTAAATCGAGTATGGGAATTATTTGGGGGGAGGGCGGGAAAACTGGCACACCAAAACAACCCCTAAACCCACCCCAACCCTTTAAAACCAATCCTTTACCCTCCCCCACCCTACCGAACCCCTAAAATGTTAAATTACCTGGTGGTCCAGTGGGGGGGGGGGGGGGGTCCCGGCATGATCTCCCGCTCTCGGGCCATCGGCGCCATTTTTATCAGTGGTAGCCAAAATGGCGCCGATGGCCCAAGAGCGGGAGATCGCGCCGGGACACCCCCCCACTGGACCACCAGGTAATTTAACATTTTGGGGGGGTTCGGGAGGGTGGGAGAGCAAAGGGGTCATTTGTAAAGGGTCGGGGTGGGGGTTTTTTTATCTGCTCAGGCCTCACTAAAAAATTAACGATGTGAATTGGAATCGGAACCAATTCAAATTCACATCTCTAACGATCCGATTTTTTTCTCCCTCCATCCGAACCTGATCGTTAAAACGATCGTTAAAACGATCAGGCACACGATTCACATCTCTAATGTATAGATATATGGGAGTATCTGGCTAGAAATAAAGATGGATAACCCTATATATGAATATTGCTTCTTATCTAGATACCTTGATATGCAGCTATGAAGCAATATTTGCAGTTCTCCGGATAACATAGATATCTATGTCCAAATATCACTATTTAGCCACATATCTATAATATTCAGACAAGTTTAAACATTGCTACATAGGTGGATACCATACATACCCAGTTATACATACCCAGTTAAGTAGTAATAAATGCTACCTAGCCAGATGCTATAGTAATACTACCATTGCAGGAAACCATGGCCTCTTTTGGCAGTTCAATCATATTAAAAAATGGCAACTAGAAACAGGTGTCTCAGTTTCTCAATGGAAGACAAGAAGAGCCTCATTGCTCTCATTCTTCCTCATATGTATGTTTTGTATCCTCTACCCCAAGCGGAGGAGACCTGCATGAGAGGAAAATTCTGTGGGCTATAATCTGGAGGACTTAATATACCGCCTGTAAAAACCTTTCTTTTAAGGGGTATACTCATCTAAACTTGCATTTCTAAATATCATGGGGCAGATTTTAAAACATACGCCCGATTTTATAACATGCGCGCGCAGCAGCGCACATGTTATAAAATCAGGGGTTGGCATGCGCAAGGGGCGCACAATTGTGCACCTTGTGCAAGCCAAGCCAGACTGTCTTCCTCTATTCCCTACCCCACCCCCACCCCACCTTCCCTTCCTTTCCCCTAACTCTTCCGCTCCCCAGGCCCTAAGATAAACCCCCCTAAAAAAAATTTCTTACCCAGTTATGCCTGCCTTGGGCAGGAGTAAGTTGCACATGCCAGCCAATGGCAGGCCCACGATCCCGGGCACAGCAGCAAATGGCAGCTGTGCCTGGAGGCTCTGGCCCTGCCCACATCCTGCCCTGGACTACCCCGCCCACTCCCCCACCCATGCTCCACCCCTTTTTTCAAGCCCCGAGGCTTTATGTGCGCCGCCAGGTCTTTTGAAAATAGGCCTGGCGCACGTAACCCCCCTATATGCGTAAATCCTCCTGGATTTACACGCGTAAGGCTTTGAAAATCTGCCCCTATGTTGTTTACAATGATTTATAGGGTGATTGACTTCTCACATGAGGGAGTGCTGAGTGTCCTTTGTTAGAAGTCTGTACTCCAGAGTTATCAAGCATCCGCCCATTCCACAATGTCCATCCTTAAGTGCAGGATATGTGAGTTTCTCCCATGTTAGGAGCTGTGCCATCATTGTGAAAGCACTAAGAAGTAGATAAGCCATTGTGTTATTACAGTTCTCTCATGGCCTGGCTTCCAACATTAGTTTCTATGAACAAAAGCATATCCAGTAGGGATGTGCAGAAGAAAAATTTGTTTCAATTCGGTATTCGTATCGCCGGGACCCAAATCCATTGCATTCATTTCATAGTGGGGAAAACTAATTCGTTGATTAGTTTTATTCATTTTCCGATTTCCCATTAAAGTTAATAGGGGAAGTATTTGCAGCCTATTTTTGGCTGCAGAATTGGAGTTTTCTTATCAATTCTGATGAAACTTCTGGGGAGCAATCATCAGAACAACAAAAGAGCTCCAAGGTATTTAGACTGTGGCAAAGTGGCACCAAAGTGGCATGAATAGCCTAAGGCACAGAGTACATATGTACAGAGGTAGGTACATATGTACCTACCTCTGTACATATGTTCCTGATTTATGGTTCCCAGTTACATTTAATTGAGTCTATGAAAGTTCTCTTTAATAGTTTTCCTGTATACTTGTGTTAATGTATTCTGCCTTGAGGCGACTGTTTTAATGTATTTCCGCCCTGGAGGCGACTGTTCAGTTCCTTGTAAACCGGTGCGATATGTATTCTTTACAGGAACATCGGTATATAAAAATTAAAAATAAATAAATAAATAAATAAAGGGGCAAAGGGGTACCAGGAGTGGCAAGAGTGATTTAACAGAGCAGCAGCGAGAGTGTCAAAAACACACCACAGCTTCAGAAGAGAGCACTGATAACAGATGCATGAACCCTCGAAGGCAGCATGATAGGCAATGTGGCAAGACAAGTGACATCAACATCCTACATGACAATGAAGGGGGAACATAGCAAGTAGAAAGACTAGCACCAACATACTGAGGAACCATGATAGTGGCAAGAACACCACAAGGAGTTGAGTGAGTCATCTGGTGTATGGCAGCAAGGCACAGTGGCAGAAAGCTGATAGGGGCAAGACAGGCTGGCAGAGCTGAGGTAGTCAAGTCCCTGTTGTTTTGATAGGGGCAAGACAGGCTGGCCCCGGGGAGAGTTCCCTTTCCTTTGTGCAGGAAAGGGCTCCCTAGAATGGGTTCACCCCTAGAGTGGGGTGTTTCCATTGGTGTCTAGTGAGCTCTCATTGGTCTTTTAAAATCTGGTGGAATTAGCAGATATACAAATGAGAATTTTCACGGCTGAGGCAGAGGAGGGTGCCATGTGAACAGTGGTTCAAAATGGGTCAACAGGTACTAGGAGAAAGGCTGGCTGCCTATCCCAGGGAGAGTTCCCTTTCTTTTGAACAGGAAAGGGCTCCCAGGAATGGGTTGGCCCCTAGAGTGAAGCATGAGCCCTCAAGGCATGGCGATGTGGAGCAGGGTGCCATGTGAACAGTGGTTCAACATAGGACAACAAGTATTAAGAGACAGGCTGGCTGGCTGGCTGGCTGGCTGGCTACCCGGCCCGGCGAGAATTCCCTTTCTTTTGAGCAGGAAAGGTGCTCCCTGGAATGGGTTGGTCCCTAGAATGGAGCACGAGCCTTCAAAGCATGGCAATGTGGAGCAGGGTGCCATGTGAACAGCGGTTCAACATGGGTCAACAGGTACTAAGAGACAGGCTGGCCGGCTACCCAGCCCGGGAAGAGTTCCCTTTCCTTTGAGCAGGAAAGGGCTCCCCGGAATGGGTTGGCCCCTAGAGTGGAGCATGAGACTTCAAAGCATGTTTGTTTTAATTAAGGATCCATGCTATGAAGGATTAGTATTTTGAATTGCCAGAGATTGAGGGGTCCCTTTGCATCGAGGGTTCAGCTGTTAGGACCAAAAGAAGCACTGACGTCATCTCCCACCCACACAGTGCCTCTGTAAACTATGGGAAGACAGAGGATGAACTAGAGTGCAACTACCACCAGTTTTCTATAGTACTAGAAACATTACTGTTGTCACCTAAGAAAGATTTCTGGAGCATGGCCCATATTATAAAGGTCATGAAAACTATTGAACATATGAAATATGCAAGCTCCAAACATCTTAAGTCAGTTTTTTATGATCTTACATTCGAAATGTGGATGGAAGGTACAATGATAGAGGTTAAGCCCTTGTAGGGATGTAAGACCTGGATGGACAGGCACAGCATTAGAGGTCAAGCCCTTTTAGGGACATTAGGCCTGGATGGACAGGCACAGCATTTGAGGTCAAACCCTTGTAGAGACGTAAACCCTGGACGGACAGGCACAGCATTCGAGGATAGAGGTCAAACCCTTGTAGCGGCATAAAGCCTTGATGGACAGGCACAGCGTTAGAGGTCAAGCCCTTTTAGGGACGTAAGGCATGGATGGACAGACACAGCATTCGAGGTCAATCCCTTTTAGGGGCATAAGGTCTGGATGGAGAGGCACAGCATTTGAGGCCAAACCCTTGTAGAGACATAAAGCCTGGATGGACAGGCACAGCATTCAAGGTCAAGCCCTTTTAGGGACATAAGGCCTGGACAGACAGGCACAGCATTCGAGGTCAAACCCTTGTAGACATGTAAAGCCTGAATGGACAGGCACAGCATTCGAGGATAGAGGTCAAGCCCTCATAGGGACGTAAAGCCTGGATGGACAGGCACAGCATTCGAGGTCAAGCCCTCATAGGGACGTAAGGCCTGGATGGACAGGCATAGCATTCGAGGTCAAACCCTTGTAGACATGTAAAGCCTGGATGGACAGGCACAGCATTCGAGGATAGAGGTCAAGCCCTCGTAGGGACGTAAGGCCTGGATGGACAGGCACAGCATTCGAGATCAAACCCTTGTAGAGACATAAAGCGTGCACGGACAGGCATGACATTTGAGGATAGAGGTCAAGCCCTCGTAGGGACATAAAGCCTGGACAGACAGGCACAGCATTTGAGGTCAAGCCTTCATAGAGATGTTAGGCCTGGACGGACAGGCACAGCATTCGAGGATATAGGTTGTATGAATAGTCAGCACAAAACTACACCTAGTAGATTGATATCCTGCACATGTGACACTAGCACTATGAAGAACTATGAAAACGAAACCTACCAGGGTACCAGCCAGTACGGATGACATCATACCTGGGAAAACGAAAGTTAACTGGACTTATTCTCTGCTAGTAATAACAAGAGGCTTCTGCCCATAGAAACAGAGCACGTACACATGCTAAAAATTATTAATTGGCCATGAGACAATGGGTGGGCATATGCAGACACCTGTTGATTGGCTGAAGGTAACCCTTAAATTGCTGAACACACACGTTAATTCATTGTGCAGGTTTAGAGCTTATAGCCCTTGTTTTGTATGTCTCGCTGCTTCAAAGAAAAGATGCATTTCTTTTTATTAAACTTCTCATTGATTAGATTCTTAGAGCTGGTCTCTATTGGTCTTATGAATCTGAGGTTCATATTCAAGGTCAAGCCCTTGTAGGGGCATAAGACCTGGACGGACAGGCACAGCATTAGAGGTCAAGCCCTTTTAGGGACGTAAAGCCTGGACGGACAGGCACAGCATCTGAGGTCAAGCCCTCATCGGGACGTAAGGCCTGGATGGACAGGCACAGCATTCGAGATCAAGCCCTTTTAGAGATGTAAGGCCTGGATGGACAGACATAGCATTAGAGGATAGGAGTCAAGCCCTTGAAGGGACATAAGGCCTGGATGGGCAGGCACAGCATTAGAGGATTTACTTTGTGCAGTTATGTTGTGGTTTGATCTGTCACTTCTTCTTGAACTGGTTCACTGCCAGAAGAAAATGGCATCTTTTTCATTTCTGAAAGATAATTCAACAGAGAATGCTTTTAGAGCAATAGGGACTGCCATTTGTGAAGCAAGAACTAATCTGGATATTATTTGTGAATACCCAGAAGCTATTATCTGTACTTATGCACTTCAGCTATGACAAAGAAACATGAAGAGCTCTCAGAAATAAGAAAACCGCTACTCAAGTCTAAATCTACAATATCAACCTATGTTGACTTTGTAGTTTACACAGAGCCTCTGTAAACTATGGGAAGACAGAGGATGAACTAGAGTGCAACTACCACCAGTTTTCTATAATACTAGAAACATTACTGTTGGCACCTAAGAAAGATTTCGGGAACATGGCCCATATTATGAAGCTCATAAAAACTATTGAGCATATGAATTATGCACGCTCCAAACATCTTAAGTCAGCTTATTGTGTTTTTACATTCCAAATGTTGCAAAACAGGAAAATAATATTCTAGAAAGAAATGATGTACAAATACATGAAACTGAAATTAGAAATACTAGAACTAAACTCAGACAGGCACAGTGTTTCAGGTCAGGCCCTTGTAAAGACGTACCGCCTAGACAGACTGAACCTGCTGGTGGACAGACAGGCACAGCTTTTCAGGTCAGGTACTTGTGCTGATTAGGGATGTGAATCGATTTTCTGACGTTTAAAATATCATCCGATATTTTTAAAATCGTCATTAATCGTTAAAGAGTGTGAAACAATAGAAATTCCCCCAATTTATCGTGAAAAAATCATTCATCGTCTTACTGCACACTAATGGGAGTCAGTGCGCACTACCCATTGTTAGTGCGCACTAACAGAAAATGATACTAATTTAACATTTTTTGGGCAAATTAGGAATGAATATGTATTCCTTTTGGCTGCCTTTTTATTTATTGATGTTACCAAGGTTTCCACTGACGTGATGGTTTAATATATGGGGGATAGGAAATGGAAATGGGTGGTAGCTTGACAAAAAATGTAATGTGATCAGTCATGTGACTAGAACTTGTTTGTTTATTATTTTTGTTACCAGGCACTGATACATGAAATGCTAGTGCATGTTTTGAATTTGCCAATCCCTGTGCATTTTAGAAAGGTGGTCCTGGAATTATATATGCATTATACACACTTCGAATAATCCAATCCTGCTTGCTTTTATATGAGATGTATATGGTAATTGGTAAGTGTATTTTTGAAATGGCCAATACGTTTACTTTCCCTCCTACTTTTACTCACTAGCTAAGCTTTATAAGAAGGGCTTCTCTGCTTGTATGTTTCTTTTGTTTGGTGTGAGGAGGGGAGAAACATCAGATCTATTATATCAACCTACTCAATTTTTTATTGATTTATTATAACAGTGAATTAATAATTAATTACTAGGTGGTGAATGTCTGATACACTAGCTACTAGCCTAGTGTCACTGTCTGGCTAGGCTAGTGGCATTTAGCAGAAATAGTAACAGTACTGCAGCATTATATTCAAGCCTAGGTAGGCACCACTCCAGCAGTTACATCAGTGCTTCCTTTGCAGTAGTGCAGCATTATTTATATTATCGATCAATCAGTATTAGCTGCAGCTGGTAATTGATTGATACTAAAATATCAGTCTAACTACTAAACTAGTGTCTCATCTTACTGCTGTGCAGTGTGTTGGCGCTGGACTTGCACTTGAGCCTTAAATTTATAAATCAATTGTTTGTTAGTAGCGCTAGTATAGTACTTATTAAGGGGTAGCCTAGTGTCACTGGCTAGTGGCTACTAGCCAGTGAGCCACTAGTCAGATTACTATTCACACAGTGACCTGTCACTCACTCTATATCCTATCCTGTGTCCTGTGCTCTGGCTGGGGCTATATTATATTAGCTTCTTAAGTTTAAAAAGTAAAATACAACACAATACATTACTGAACTACTCACTGGCTGCTGTGCCAACTTACTTTGTTGGTGCTGGACTTCAGTCAGCCTGGCTGGCGGTTATAATTTATAAATCACTCAGTATCAGTAGTGCTATTAAGGGGTAGCCTGCTCATATAGTGCTAATGGCTATCAGTGGCTGGCTAGTGGCTACTAGAAGCCAGTGAGCCACTAGTCAGATTACTAGTAACTCAGTGACGTGTCACTCACTAAGTCACTATATCCTTCCTTATATCTTATCTATTAGGCGCTGCTATTAGTGTCAGTACACTGCTGTGCCAGCTTACTTGTTGATACTGGACTGGACTTGCAGCTTGACTGAGCCTGGCTGGTGGGCAAGTGGCCACTGGTTATAAATCACCAGTAGTGCTGGTATAATTAACTTCCTGTGCTCTGGGGCTGCTATAGTATTATTACCTGCTAAAGCCATAAAGTTTTAAAATGTTTGGTGGTAACAAGAGTGCTACTGGAAAGTAGAGATGTGAATCGTGTGATCGATCGTCTTAACGATCGATTTCGGCTGGGGGGGGGGAGGGAATCGGATCGTCGCGGTTTTGTTTTTGTAAATATCGTGTAAATCATAAATCGGGGGAGGGCGGGAAAACCGGCACACTAAAACATCCCTAAAACCCACCCCGACCCTTTAAAATAAATCCCCCACCCTCCCGAACCCCCCCAAAATGCCTTAAATTACCTGGGGTCCAGAGCGGGGGTCCCGGTGTGATCTTTTACTCTCGGGCCTGCGGTGCGTTGTAGAAATGGCGCCGGCGCTACCTTTGCCCTGTCATATGACAGGTCAAAGGTAGCTCCGGCGCCATTTTGTTTTTTGTCCACCGACGTCAGGAGCATAGGAGATCGCTCCCGGACCCCCGCTGGACCCCCAGGGACTTTTGGCCAGCTTGGGGGGACCTCCTGACCCCCACAAGACTTGCCAAAAGTCCAGCGGGGGTCCGGGAGTGACCTCCTGCACTCGAATCGTTTTGCCATACGGCAACACAATTCGACTGCAGGAGGTCATTCCCGGACCCCCGCTGGACCCCCAGGGACTTTTGGCCAGCTTGGGGGGCCTCCTGACCCCCACAAGACTTGCCAAAAGTCCAGCGGGTGTCCGGAACAACCTCCTGCAGTCGAATCGTGTTGCCGTACGGCCGGCGTCATTTTGTACGGCAAAACAATTCGAGTGCAGGAGGTCGCTCCCTGACCCCCGCTGGACTTTTGGCAAGTCTTGTGGGGGTCAGGAGGCCCCCCCAAGCTGGCCAAAAGTCCCTGGGGGTCCAGCAGGAGTCCGGGAGCGATCTCCTAAGCTCCTGACGTCGGGGGACAAAAAACAAAATGGCGCCGGCGCTACCTTTGCCCTGTCATATGACAGGGCAAAGGTAGCGCAGGCACCATTTCTACAACGCACCGCAGGCCCGAGAGTAAAAGATCACACCGGGACCCCCTCTCTGGACCCCAGGTAATTTAAGGCATTTTGGGGGGGTTCGGGAGGGTGGGGCATTTATTTTAAAGGGTCGGGGTGGGTTTTAGGGTTGTTTTAGTGTGCCGGTTTTTCCGCCCTTCCCCTTCCCCCTCCCCCTTCCCCCGATTTACGATTTTTGACGATAAATCGGGGGAATTCCTATTGTATCGCGCTTCTAACGATTTTTGATGATTTAAAATATATCGGATGATATTTTAAATCGTCAAAAACCAATTCACATCCCTACTGGAAAGAGAAGTCCAGTCCCTAGAAAAAAAAACCTGTGATTTGATAAGAATGATACCCCTTTTAATGCAGCTAATGTAGAAGTGCAAGGTAAATTGCAGGACAAGGAAGGAGCAAAATCAGGAAAAGGTGAAGGAAAGGTGAAGGTCAAATCTGTGCAGCTGCAACACACTTTATTGTTAGATGAAGTGCTAGAGAGAGTCTTGAATAAAGAATCAGAGGACTCTGAGGAGGAGGAGGAGGATGACGATGTTGATGTTGATCAGGGTTTTTGGGCTATTAAAAATTCTGAGGAGGAGGAGGAGAAGAACACCACCAATGACAATGTACTATCAGATGGTGGTAATGGTAGTCCGATTGCAGAAACCACTGTCAGTGCCAGTATCATCCTCCCTATTCCTAAACCAGTTGAACATCGGCAAGTTAATACAACAACAACAACTTCTTCTGCTGCTTCTTGTAATACTACTAGTAGTATGACAATGACAAGAAGTGCCCAGCCTAGAGTAAGGGACAGTAGAAAAACATCTAAGGTTTGGAATCATTTTAATTTGTGGCTGATCGGAGATGTGCTGAATGTATCCATTGTAAAAGGATGGTGAGCCATGGAAGAATTCTTGGACATCTTACTAACAGCAACATGAAATATCACCTTGAAAGAGAACATAGAGCACTGTTGCTTGCAGAAGAAGCTGCAGGGAAGCCACAGAAGGAAATTAGTTCAGAAGATTGTGTGTATGTATGTGAAGCAGAAGCAGTCTCCTTCTCCTCTTCCCTGGCAGCAGCGGCAAGCTACTATTGAGCAGATAGGGTGGTGTCCTTCTTTAATTTCACAGACTAGGAAGCAAGTAATATCCAAAGTGGTGACACAACAAATTACTATAATGATTGCTGAGGATGATCAGCCACTGCAGATTGTAGAGAATGGTGGATTTAAGAAGCTGATCCATCTTTTAGCCCCTGACTACAAAATTCCTTCAAGAACTACATTTACCCTTCAGGTGATTCCTTCCCTGTACTCACAATTAGAGATGTGAATCGGAACCGGAATCGGTTCTGATTCCGGTTCCAATTCACATCGTGTTTTTTTTTTTCGTCCGGTCCGATCGCGGTTTTGTTTATCGGCTGAGCCCGAGCCGATATACAAAAAACCCACCCCAACCCTTTAAAACTAATCCCTTAGCTTCCCCCACCCTCCTGACTCCCCCAAAAACTTTTTACAGGTACCTGGTGGTCCAGTGGGGGTCCCGGGAGCAATCTCCTGCTCTCGGGCCATTGGCTGCCACTAATAAAAATGGCACCGATGGCCTTTGCCCTTACCATGTTACAGTGTATCCTTGCCATTGGCCAGCCCCTGTCACATGGTAGGAGCACTGGATGGCCCGCGCCATTTTTAAAGATGGCGCCGGCCATCCAGTGCTCCCTCCATGTGACAGGGGCCGGCCAATGGCATGGATACCCTGTCACATGGTAAGGGCAAAGGGCCATCGGCGCCATTTTGATTAATGGCAGCCGACGGCCCGGGAGTGGGAGATCGCTCCCGGGACCCCCACTGGACCACCAGGTACCTGTAAAAGGTTTTTTGGGGGGGGTCGGGAGGGTGGGGGAAGCTAAGGGATTAGTTTTGAAAGGTTGGGTGGGTTTAGGGGTTATTTTGGTGTGCCGTTTTTCCCACCCTCCCCCAAAACGATAAGAGAACTCCCACGAACAATATCGTGGGGTTTTCCTATCATTTTGGGGGAGCCCCCGATTTCTGACGATTTTGAAAATATCGTACGATATTTTCAATCGTCTGAAGCCTGATTCACATCCCTACTCACAATGTTGTGCTCAAATGCAAAGCATGATGGCAAGGGCAAACGGAAGGAGCATACATCTCACCAGTGATGTTTGGACTAGTATGAATGCAATGCATGCATATTTGTCTCTAACAGCACATTGGTGGCAGCTGGATGAGGCATTAACTGAAAGCACAAGAAGCAGTGGCAGCAGCACCAGCAGCTCCAAAAAGCTTTCTCCAGGATACTGGTGGGCTTTACTGCATGCTCAAGTGCTAGACAAGAGACATACTTCTGAAAATATCTTACAGGCAATTCAGGGGATGATGGAAGGATGGAAAGGGCTACTTAGAAGCAGTGATATGGTAGAATGTTTAAATGGATATGTTATTACTGACAATGGTGCCAATATGATTAAGGCTCTGGCTGATGGTGGATTCAAGGGCATCCAATGCTTTGCACATACACTGCACCTGGTAGTGAGGGATGCTTTGGGGTTAAGTGGCAAGAAAGTGCAAGGTGCTGGTACTAGTCAAGTCCTGAAGCGGTTGATTGAAAAGTGTCTCAAAATAGCTGGGCATTTCAATCGCAGTGTGAAAAGTGGGAAAGAACTCAGAGAGAAACAAATAGCAGTTAGGGCACCATTGCACAACCTTGTTCAAGATGTGCCTACCAGATGGAATTCCACTTATCTTATGTTGGAGAGGTTGTCTGAACAACAGACACCTCTGCATGATTTGGCAATGGAATCTGAAATTGGATTGGAAAGTCCTCTGGGATTTCAGGACTGGACAAACATTGCACAGATGGTGCATGTCCTCAAGCCTTTCAAAGAATATACTGATGAACTGAGTGCAGCTATGGCCAGTTTAGGTGATATCATCCCTGTAATATATGATCTGGACCAGGTATTAGAGGAATTTCTGCATCAGCCAGATTTGTCGAAGGAAGTGTTCCAGCTTGTGAAATGCTTAAAAGATCAAGTACAGAAAAGGTTGAAACCTCTAATGGAAAGGGATAGCTATATGTTAGCTGCTATGTGTGACCCACCTGTGAAAGGCAATTTTGCTCTCAAGTGCAATACTCTTGAATACTGGAAACATAAGTTGATTAAAATGGTCGAAAATATTTCAAATCCTCCCACTCCATCCTGCTCAACTGCTTCCAGTTCCACCAGCTGCTCCCCTCTCATGATGACACCCCATCCTCCTCCCAAATTTCATCAAATTGTTGGTGCTATTTCAAAAGCAAGAGGAAGTCTTGGCAGAATTGTGACTAGTGCTGCTAACCAGCAGCAATACCTGCAAGAGAAGGTTTCAGAAATTCATGTGAAGAATTTTCTCTCTGAGCCAGTTCAGAGCATGGAATCAGATCCCCTGAAATATTGGGCAGAAAAAGCTTCAATGTGGCCTAATCTTACCATAGTAGCACAACACTTTCTTTCCTGCCCACCCACCAGTGTGCAAAGTGAAAGAGTATTTTCATTAACAGGGAACATTGTGAGTCCATACCATGCACGTTTGAATCCAGACTTAGTTGAGGAATTGGTTTTCATCAAAATGAACCTTCCGCTGCTTGAGAATCCGAGCATTCCCTGTAACTGGGAGGAGGAGTGAGCCTCTTGTCTAGTATGGGGATGCAAGGTCATTTGGGGACGCAGCAGGATGGAGAGTTCAGCATCATGTGTCCCGTACTGGATTTTTTGCAGAAGTCAGCCAGTCAGCCCTGCTCCTGCCTCCTCACCAGGCGACACACCATGGTGCCGCCACTGCTTCTTGCGGCCCCCGGCAGAAGCCAGTCCAGGAGCCACAAGCAAGCCATGGGGTGAGAAAAGGCCCCGTCCTGCTGCGTCCCCGCACCACAGGCTGCCAGCCAGTCAGCCAGCTAGTCAGCCCTGCTCCTGCCTCCTGTCCAGGCCCCCAGATGCAAGGCAGAGGGCTGGAAGCGAGGCAGGCCTTGCCCTAGTCTGTGCACACAGGCTTCTCACTCCCACGCTCTCTCTCTCACCCACAGACAGACACGCACAGAGGCTTCTCACTTCCATGCTCTCTCTCTTGCCCACAGACAGACACGACACGCACACAGGCTTCTCACTCCCACGCTCATTTCATCTCCTTTCCATCTTTCCACCAGAGTCTCATAGTCTTTTCCAAAACAAAATAATTGTGTGAATGAATTATGAAAGATTTTCAAGGCCAATGCAATAAAGTAAGTGCAAAGACCTTCAGAAATAATGCAAAAGTAATATTAGAAGAAAAAGAAAAACTGAGCCCCCAGCAGTTGTGTATTTATGAAGGATTTTTTTTAAAGATTCTGCTTTCTCTTATCCTACTTTAGTAATCACACAAATATTACATTTGATGCTTTAAATGACTGCCTTGGTCATGCTTTGTACTTGTTCCAATAGACCGAGTGCACTGCAGTGCTGCACACGGTGCACTGCACAATATTGTATTGGCCCGTTTGAAAGATGTGTGAATGGTCAGTAGCCATGGTTGAAGCCTTGACATTGGCGCTACCGCTCACAACTTGTGCTAATTCAACCAGACTGAATTTTTATTTCTGAATGTGTATGACTGAGTGCCACACTAAATTAAAAATCACTGAAATTTGTTGGATTATATATAATACGATTACGTACATATCTGTTCTCTGTAAATTTAGTACCATACTACTTCATTTAGTAATAATAATAATGAAGAATAAGTTCAATAACTTCTTTAAATAATATATAAGTAATAAAATCATATAAATACAGAAAGACATCCATGAACGTAATCAAGCACAGGACAATTGTCACATTATAATAATTGAGATCACTAATATTTCTCAAATGAAAAATATTTTATTAACTAAAAAAATATAACTAAAATAAATAATATTGTTTATAAAAATATAAAACTTTTTACAACAAAACACATTTTAAAAAAAACATGGGGTTTAGCACCCCCCTCAGGGCTAATTTTGATACGCAATCATTGCAAGGATGTGGAGAGGAGGATGGCAACCCGGGAGGTGGATCCTGCTCTGAAGCAGAGGGCACTGGCATCTCCTCCTCACAAGGCATCTCGTGAGGAGGAGACACCTGTACCCTCAGCTCCTGAATGGCCTCCTCCATGGCTGACAGCTTCCTCTCCACATCCTTGCAATGAGTATTGAAATTAGCCCTGAGGCTGTTTACTCCCTGCAGGATCTCCTTCAGCATGCCAAACTGTGCATGTGCAGTACATACACAGCTTGGAGGAGATCCTGCAGGGAGTAAAGCAGCAGTGGTGCTGGTGCTTGGCCCTGCTGTATCACAAGTGGTGGTGGCTGTGACACTGGTGGTGGCTGTGGCACTGGCTGTCTCTTCTTGGCCTGTAAAGAAATGTAAAAAAAATGCAACATAAGACACAGAACAATACATGTGAAATAAATAAGCAAATATTGTACGCGCACCAGCAAGTTTATAATATTAAAATAAATTTGACCCCTTAGTTTATTAAACTACAGGGTTTTAGAAAAATGAGTCTATATTCTACATCATCAGAGAGGGAGAGTGGAGGGATATCATTCTAGATAATTAGATAATATTATATAAATATATAACTATATATAACTATATAACTATATAACTATATAACAATATAACTATATATAACAATATATAAATATATTGCCTACCCCCTCACCCCAACTCTTCAAATATACATCCACTAAGGCCCGCGCCCTGTCTCTAGCTGGCCCAACCTTATGGAATTCTATGCCCACCGAACTACAACTAGAACAGTCCCCAAAGATCTTCAAGAGGAATCTCAAGACATGGTTATTTACTCAAGCCTATACTTGATCCCCCTTGCACCTTCCCTCTTCTTTCCATTTATCCTGCAAGCACTTTAGACATTATCCTTCACGTCTACCAATTTCCTTTTGCAATATCTCTAAATTTCCCAGCTCGGCCATCCTCTCTTCCTCCCCCCCCTCTCCCCTCCCTCCTTCTCCCCTCCTTTCTCCCCCCCCCCCCCTTTGCCCTCTTTCTCTGTTTCTACCGTTTATCTTTCTTAGTTATTCTTACTGTTAGTTAATTACGTATTAGTTCTTAATTATTAAGTTGTTATATCTACAATGTACCCTTTCCCTTAGTTATTTACTTACTAGTTTGTATTTATTACTACCTTGTTCCATGTACAACGCTTGCCGTTTTGTTTTGTTTACTGTAAACCGACGCGATATCCTCAGATGAACGGCGGTATATAAACTCCAATAAATAAATAAATAACATAACATATCTATTCCACCCTATATAACTGACTGATCACAAACAATAATTTTGTTTTTCAGCCTCAGACAGATATACTAGACATACTACTACTAATGTACTGGCCCTGTGGCCCCTAATATAAGCCATTAAGCCCGTGAAAATGGTCTACATTAAAAAAAAATGTTTTTCAGTTCATTTTTGAGCACGGCACTCTTCTACACTTCTTTTTCCTCACTCATCCTCTTTCTCCCACTGCCTCCCTCCCCTCTCACTGACTGATACCCCCTTCCCTCAGTCTCACCTCCCCCCTCCCCCATTCACATTTGCAGCACGTTGGTCAGGGCTCAATTATCTAATAATATTACCTGGCCCACTGGCAGTGACTATTCCCTCTGTCCTCCTCCGGTGGCAGCTACTGCTGGGCCCAGAAAGCCCTGCCTCGTCCCTGCTGGTGTGTGGTTCTGTATGAAGACACAGATCAAAATTCAGAGAACAATAGTTAAAATTTTAAAAAGAGGAATTAGATCTGACACAAACATTATTAAATACAAATTCCATTACAATTAATTGAATAATATTTGTGTACTTGTGTAGTATTCTCAAAACAATCTACTAGGCAAAGGACGAGATAAAGTTCTGCAGACCTCCGGAAGCCACTCACCCGCGTGAAGTCTCAGATGCTGACCTGAGAATTAGAGGGAGAAAGGAAATAGAATAACATTGATTGATTAATAAATTAATTACAAACACAACATGCCCAAGTTTTGCCTTGACCTACTAAGTTATTTTTTTATGCAATATATAAAATTCAGTAATAAAAAAATACATAGCTATCTTTCAATGTGGCATTCCAAATTCCCAAATACAAATACCACCATTTCAAAATGATAAATATAAATAATATTAATATACCACTAGTGATAACATTATCTCTCACCTTTCTTCTTGAGATCTTCGATCTCACGCGGGTAAGAGGCTCGCTGGCAGAACTTCTCCTGGAGAGTCACCCAGGCAGCAGACTCCCTTTGCAGGTTAGGCCTGCTGCCTGGCGGGGGGGGGGGGGGTGTAAAGATTCTCCCCATCCAGGAGGAATAGCCAGGCTAGAAGGTCCACATCAGCCTGTGTGAAGTTGGGCTTCCTGGATCTATCAGCTGCCATCTTGGAGGAGGACGGTTGGGCAGAGTCTGACTCCCTATCACGATCCATCTACATTGAGAAAATAAAAAAGAAGATGAAAAAAAAAAGTATGTTCAGAAGCTCAGAATGCAAAGGGCTGAAGTATCCCACCCTTCACATCCCTTCCCCCCACCCCACCCCCCATTCACTGCTGGTATATGGGAGAGTGAAAACGATCGGGCACCCAATTCACATCCCTAGTGCTGATATTATCTGGAGCATAGGAGGCAGTTGGAGCTGCTGCAAGGCGTTCAATTGCTTTTATTGATCTTGCCATTCACAGGGAAAATTTGGAAACTCAAGCAAAGGCAGGTTTATTTTCAAAAACACTAGCATTTACATCAACTCTAGTGCCAGCCTTGAGCGGTGAGGGCTCATGATATCCCCTGTTATTGAAAATACACATTCACTGGGCACACTGGTTGCTGGACATGACAGATATCACTGAGCCACTTTGGCTAGGTGTGGCCATACAGTAGACTTGTGTGTCCAATATGCCAGCGGATCTGTCTGCATGTCCTCTGTGGGCTCTGAGAGATACCATGTCACTGACAGTTGTGCTGGTGTCTCCTTTGCTGGGTGGGCTGAGAGTCACTCATGCCAGCTGCTTTCTCTTTAGCCCATAGCACAAAAGATGAATCTTTATGGGCAACATGCCTTTGACGTACTGAAGTAGAGGAGGAGGTACTAGCTGTCACTGACAGAGTGCTGCTCATGCATGGACTAGCAGAAGTCTCTGAAGTGCCTGCCACTGTTTCCTCCTCTGCTTCATGCCTAATCTGTCTCTGCCTATGGCGCTTCTGATCACGGACTTTTGCTAACAGCAGGTCCTTCACAAATCAGAGACAAATGGACTGTAGGGCAAGTTTCCCTTTCACATGGTGATCACAGACTGTGGTGAGCATGTATGTGTGCTCTTCTGTTAAAGACCCTAATCTCTCTTGCACCTGCTCCTGCAAAATGTCTAGACAATGCAGCACCTCAGCTGTCATTCCCTCTTCCTGTTTAAAGCCCTCCAAATTTTCCTCCAGAAAATTAACTATAGGGAAGATGTCATCCAAGGTGGCACTTCTGAAACTCAGCTCCTCCATGACATCCTTGAAGGGCTGCAGAATTTTTACCAGCTGACTCATGACTAACCAATCATAATGTCCTAGGGGATTCTGCACACCTATGTCCATTGAACCAAAAAGTTCATGAAGGGGTGTCTGCTGCTCCAGTAACCTCTGCAGCATCATAAATGTGGAATTCCACTGGCTGGCAATGTCTTGAATGAGACATTTGTGAGGCATGTCCAAATCAGTCTGCTTTTGTCGGAGAACCTGCCCCGCCTTCATACTTCTGTGGAAATGCGCTGTTATGTTCCTGCACTTGTGTATTAACGTATACAGGTATTCTTTCTCTTGGTGATTGGACCCCAACCCCAGAGCTGACTTCACTACCAGGTGCAGAGTGTGTGCAAAACATCGATTTTCTGAAAGCGCCCATCGGTTACTGCCTTAACCATGTTTGCACCATTCTCTGTGACAAAAACCCCTGCCTGAGGATTTCTGTCTCACTGGTGTAGTTGCCAGCCCTCCAGAATCTGTCTGATGCATGGTAAAATATTGGCTGAGGTATGGGTCTTGTCCTTCAGGTGGGTGTGCAGTAAAGCCCATCTCCACCCTGATACTTGTTCACTAATAGAGCTACTGCCTGCCCCTGCCTCAGCCAGGTCCCACCAGTGTGCAGACAGGGAGAGGTAAGAGTGTGCAGCATTCATGGTGGTCCAGATATCGCAGGTAAAATGCACACTCCCCTCTGCCTTAACTAGCTGCGCTTGGATGTGACTATGACACTGGTTGTACAGGCTGGGGATGACCTTTCTGCTAAATGTGGTTCTGGGGGGGGACTTTGTAATTTGGAACTATGACCTTCAGCAAATGCTTGAAACCCACATTTTCCACTATCTGCAAAGGCTGGTCATGAAGGGCAATCATTTCCCCAATGCTCCTGGTTACAACATTTGAAGCTGCCTGCCTCATACCCTGGGATAGCGTTACTGCATACCATCCCATTTCCTCCATGGTGGGTTCTCGCTTCTGCCACATGGCAGGGAGCTGCTGGCCTGCCACCTGACCTCTAGAAGGGGCTGAGGGCATGGGGTGACTCTGCTCCTTTTCAACCACTTTACGCTGCCTGGAAAAAGGAGTCCCCTGACTGGTACTGCCACTATCCCCAGATGGCAGTACTGTTGTTGGGTGTTGCCTCTTCATATGATGCGTCATGCCAAAATTAGATAGATGTCCCATTTGCTTGCCTCTGCTAATAGCCCTGCCACAGTAATTACACTGAGCAAAATGCATGTCCTTCATCACTTTAAAGTTGCTCCAGATCACAGATTTCTTTTTTGATCCATTCTCTATAGCCTTCGGGGTGCATGCTGGCACTGGAGCTGAAGTAGTGGGTGCACCCTGAGAAGCAATGCCAGGGGCATCTGTCACACTCTGTACCTGCGCTGACTGCTCTTCCTCATCATCATCAGTTTCAACTCTCCCCTGCTGCACTGAAGTGGAGGCTAAGACAGGACTAACTAATCTTCCAAAGCTTCTTCAGCTATTACTTCTTCCATTTCTGATGATGAGAATCCCACACAAGATGATTCTTCATTGGAATCAGAAGCAAACAGTGCCTGCGCTACATTGTCAATGCTAAATCTTAGTGGAGACTTCTGTCCCACTGCTGCTTTTGGGTGTCGACATTTTTCTGGCATGACTCAGCCTCCCCTTCCCTCACCTCCAAAACTACAGGGTCAGAAACAGGTGGTGGCAATGCATCATCTTTAAATGTCATTTTCTTCCGGATGGAAGTGATTGCCCCTCCAGAGATTTTAGATTGGAGCAGGTCCCTTTTTAACCTTAATGGGGGACTGGCACTGCCTTTTGAAGTGCCTCCTATGCCAGTCCCAATCATTCAACCACATCTAGATTTCCCTGACATTATGGATTTAATGTCCCTGCCTACTAGGGGTTTCAATTAAAAAAATTATTTCCAAAAGAGGCCGACTGGGGATTTGGCTTCAGAGAGCACTGCTGTCCCAATAAAATATACGTGAGTCTGCAAAAGTGCCCCCAGGCCTATGAGGCTGGTCCTGGATGTACACTAAAATTGGGAATCCTGTATGTGTGCACACCCCAAGCTTGTAAGTACAAAAGAGGCCCACTGGGGATTTGGCTTCACAGAGCACCACTGTCCCAATAATATAATATATATGTGAGTCTGCAAAAGTGCCCCCAGGACCATGAGGCTGGGCCTGGATGTACACTAAAACTGGGAACGCTGTATGTGTGCACACACCAAGCTTGTAAGTTCAAAAGAGACCCACTGGAGATTTGGCTTCAGAGAGCACCGCTGTCCCAATAATATAATATATATGTGAGTCTGCAAAAGTGCCCCCAGGCCCATGAGGCTGGTCCTGGATGTACACTAAAATTGGGAATGCTGTATATGTGCACACCCCAAGCTTGTAGGTACAAAAGAGGCCCACTGGGGATATGGCTTCAGAGAGCACCGCTGTCCCAATAATATAATATATACGTGAGTCTGCAAAAGTGCCCCCAGGACCACAAGGCCGGGCCTTGATGTACACTAAAACTGGGAACGCTGTATGTGTGCACTCCCCAAGCTTGTAAGTACAAAAGAGGCCAACTGGGGATTTGGCTTCAGAGAGCACTGCTGTCCCAATAATATATACGTGAGTCTGCAAAAGTACCCCCAGGCCCATGAAGCTGGGCCTGGATGTACACTAAAACTAGGAATGCTGTATGTGTGCACACCCCAAGCTTGTAAGTATAAAAGAGACTCACTGGGGATTTGGCTTCATAAAGCACTGCTGTCCCAATAATATAATATATACGCAAGTCTGCAAAAGTGCCCCCAGGCCCACAATGATGGGCCTGGATGTATACTAAAACTGGGACCGCTTTATGTACACGCCAAGCTTGTAGATTTGGCTTTAGAACACTGCTGTCCCAATTATATATATGTGAGTCTGCAAAACTGCCCTGTGCCCACTGATGTCCAGTGAGTGCATGGCGTGTCTTCTTGGCTTAAAAGAGCACAAAGAGACACCTGAGTTCAAAAATAAAAACTGCAGTTAAATAAAAAGGATGGCTTGCTTGGCACAGCAGCAAAATGGAAGAAATATATTTTTCAATGGAAAATTCTATCAAAGTAGTTAGCAATTTAATATATCTCCCACCCACAACACCCAAATCCTGCTTGCAACCTACCCCAAGGGGTAAAATAAGCAGAAAAATGCCGCTGCTAGCAGCTTCTCTCAGTGGCACAGAGAGACCGTCTCAGATCAATAAAAAAAGTGTGGTCAAAAAAAAATCATGGCATTGGCTACACTAGCTGGGTGGCAGCAGCACTGCAACCAAATCAAACAAATATGTTTTTCAATGGAAAATTCTATCAAAGTAGCTAGCAATTGAATACAGATTTCAGACACTCAGACTAGCTCTGAGTGCAGCCACCTCCCTGGACCACCTCCCCAGACCATCCCCGCCAAGAATGTGTGTGGCACGCTGTTAAAGACCTGCTCCCCCAGAGGGGAGGAGTTAGCAATCTGTTATAGACCTGCTCCCCCAGAGGGGAGGAGTTATCAATCTGTTATAGATCTGCTCCTCCAGAGGGGAGGAGCTAGCAATCTGTTATGAATCTGGCTGCTGGATACTCCCTTTGAAGGAGGAGTTAGCAATTTGTTAGCGATCACCCCGCCAGTGGGCGGAGTAGCACTCTATTACGGATCTTGCTAAAGAGTAGCAATCTGTTAGTGCTTAGTTCCTGTAGACAGATGAGCTAGCAACCTATATGATCCCCATGTGGAGCTAGCTATCTGATATGGATCAGCTTCTGCAGAGAAAGGAGTAATGGTCTGATGTGAGTTGGCTCCCACAGAATGGCAGATGATAATAACGCTCTATTAGAGTAAGGAGTAACACTTAGTAGAATAGTGAATCCCAGGGCCGATGGCAGATGACAGCACCCTCAAGTGGAGATCTTGAGTGGAACCACCAGCTAGGCTGGAGTATTGAGAGAAACACAGATAGCTCTTTATTAGACTGGAAGTAGAACCACCAGAGGTGGCAGTAGTGAGTTGATATGCCTGGCAGAGCTGAAGTCCCTCTGATACTGGAACTACGATCTCTGAGCTGCTGAGCTGTAAGGAGAGACTATAGGTAGTGAGTAGACAGGGGATGCTGGGCATAACCAGTGGTAGATGATACACTCACAATTGTAGATATCCGTAATGTCTTCTTTATGCAACAGAGAGTCTTCAGTATTCAGGAATACTATAGGCAATCTGAAATAGAACTCACACTGTGTATGGGATGGCTTCTGGAATAGAAGAGAGGCTAGAAGAGATTTAGGCCACTACCAGATATATAGTGAAATATTTTACATTAGGAAAATTCAAAATTTTAATATTATTATATCTCAAATTGTTCTCAATTACTTCAATTCTTCTAGTGTTAATCAGTTCTCCTTTTATTATTCCTGATTGGATTTCTTGCATCTGTGTAAGCTGTTTTTTCAAGATTTCTAATTTCTCTGAGTGTTTTTTAACTGCCACATCTGATGTTTTAACCTGGAGATGTATATCAGACATTTTATTTCCATTTGATTCATGGATGTTTTCAAGTCCATTAAGACCAACCAAATATTTTCCAAAGTAACTTTTTGTGTTGGTTCTACCCCAGGCCTCATTGCTCCTAAAGTAATATTATCTGATTCCCCACCATTTGGTGTTGAAGTTAGGAAGTCTGGAGTCAAGATATTCCCTCCGCTGCTCTTTTCTTCCAATGCCAGTGGGTTTACTCCATTCCTTCCTTTTTGTTCACTCGCCACTTGAAACCTTTTTTTGTCCCTGATGTAATGAGGTAATTCCATGCCTTCCGAGGTCCCAACCTCATTTGAAAGAGAGTTTAGGGCAGGATTAGGTGGGTCCAGTGTTGTAGGTGCACCGGGGCTAAGAGATGTATGGTGTTCCTGGGGTGTTAAAGTCTGCTCCTGACTAACACTCACAACGGAAGCTTCTCCTGGCATGATTACGTTTAGAGGAAAGAGAAACCCTTCTATCAACTGCTGAGATAAGGCTAGACTAGTAACAGTCGGGGTCTTTCTCTTTGTATGAGGCATTGTTTTGTGGAAACTTACTTCTAATAGAGTTCTCTCTATTGCACCTATCTTATAGTAGGATCTCTGTTGAAGGCAGGGAGAGAGATAAGAAATAGTAAACTTACTTTACACTTCTATTACGTAAAGGAGAAAGAAAATCCTCAATGTTCTGGACAAAGTCCGCGCCACTTTGGCGCGCGCGGCTTCGTCTGCGTGCTGCAGGGAGGTCCAGTATTAAGCTTGCCAGCCCCTCCCGCTCAATGACGTTGGGGCGTGCAACCCGGAAGAAGGCAAAGGGCTCACCAGTCCAAGAAGAATTTCTTTACTTGAAGTAAGTCCAAAAGTTGAAAAACTGGGCTGGGATTCTTCCTCACCCAGAGCTGGTGTTCTCCCTCTCTCCTGCCTCGTCTGCGCACCACAGGGAGGTCCAGTATTAAGCTTGCCAGCCCTTCCCCCTCGATGATGTTGGGGCGTGCGACACGGAAGAAGGCAAAGGGCTCACCAGTCAAAGAAGAATGTCTTTACTTGAAGTAAGTCCAAAAGTTGAAAAACTGGGCCAGAATTCCTCCTCACCCAAGCGACACTTTTTGATTTAGGCATATAACGTAATAATTTAAATAGAGGTATTTAAGAGAGCTATGTTTTAAATTTCAGGGTTTAAAATAACACTTCCAGTTTTTGCTGCACGCAGACAACAACAACACAAGGGAACTCCGCTTAAGCAAAGTCTTTTGTTTACAATCGGCGTTATTTGCCCCATTGAATTGTAATCTTTGAATAATGGGATTACAGAGTCAAAGTACAGCTAGTATCTATGTTTATAGAATACAATTGGAAAAAAAATTAAATGGCGATTGAGTATCCAATAGTTATTTTGGCACAAGTAGAGCTTCTTACACCATTTTTTATTGGCTAATTAGAGATTAATGTACTAGCCTCATAAACTTTTTTACAATAGACATACAGACCGGTAAGTGCACGAAACCTAAAAGTAACATTAAGAACCACCTTTTGTCCATAGATAATATCTCTTCATAATATATTTGTATATATGAAGTGTTTTAGATACTTATGAAGAATAATGAGTTGTACTTTCTGAATGACATTAATTTCAAACTTTTATATAAGTCCATACCATCACCAAAATATTCCCCTGTATTTATAATTATTCTTAGATTTACATTTGCAATTATGCTCTATTTATTTAAATAGTTCTTATCTTATATTTTATAATTTCTTCATATTTCCATGTTATTCATACATTTATTTATTTATTTATTTAATTATTTTCTATACCGGCTTTCACGAACGAGGGCCGCATCAAACTGGTTTACATTTAACAGGGCGTGCATTGTACAGAGAGCTCGAGTAACTATAACTGGTGCAGGAATTGTAGTTACAATAAACAGGGAAATACACAGGGAAATACATTGTGGTGCTAGAATTGTTTCACCAGTTTTATATCCTTAGAATGGTTCGCAAAGCAATCAAAACATTTTTAAATGATCTGCCGTTCTCCATTTTTTTATTGGTACTCTGTTTATTTTTAGTGAAACTATAAAAGAAGGCTGCATTACATGGCATGAAGTGAAATTACCACTTCTAGTGTAAAGATGCTGATACACCATCCTCCATTTACAAATGCTGATACAGTAAGATGGGAACTGAATTCACTTTGGAGCTGGGATCTTCAATGAGCCAGAACCTTTCCTGCTAAAGTTAAGTCCATTTTGGTTGTTATCTGTTGTTATCTGTGCTTAGAAGTAGGGCATTATATTTGCCAAAACTAGTGCACTGTCTGTTAAAGAAGCACAACTGAAATAGATATTTGGGAGGGCTGTTAGTCTGCTTTAACTGTTTCAGCCATTAGTTCAAAGCAGTCCCTTCCTCCTCAGCCTGGGTTTGTAAGGGGAGGCAGTAATTGGATTAAAGTTGCCAGAGCCTCATGTGCATTGGGAACTGAATTCACTTTGGAGCTGGGATCTTCAATGAGCCAGAACCTTTCCTGCTAAAGTTAAGTCCATTTTGGTTGTTATCTGTTGTTATCTGTGCTTAGAAGTAGGGCATTATATTTGCCAAAACTAGTGCACTGTCTGTTAAAGAAGCACAACTGAAATAGATATTTGGGAGGGCTGTTAGTCTGCTTTAACTGTTTCAGCCATTAGTTCAAAGCAGTCCCTTCCTCCTCAGCCTGGGTTTGTAAGGGGAGGCAGTAATTGGATTAAAGTTGCCAGAGCCTCATGTGCATTTGGAACTGAATTCACTTTGGAGCTGGGATCTTCAATGAGCCAGAACCTTTCCTGCTAAAGTTAAGTCCATTTTGGTTGTTATCTGTTGTTATCTGTGCTTAGAAGTAGGGCATTATATTTGCCAAAACTAGTGCACTGTCTGTTAAAGAAGCACAACTGAAATAGATATTTGGGAGGGCTGTTAGTCTGCTTTAACTGTTTCAACCATTAGTTCAAAGCAGTCCCTTCCTCCTCAGCCTGGGTTTGTAAGGGGAGGCAGTAATTGGATTAAAGTTGCCAGAGCCTCATGTGCATTGGGAACTGAATTCACTTTGGAGCTGGGATCTTCAATGAGCTAGAACCTTTCCTGCTAAAGTTAAGTCCATTTTGGTTGTTATCTGTTGTTATCTGTGCTTAGAAGTAGGGCATTATATTTGCCAAAACTAGTGCACTGTCTGTTAAAGAAGCACAACTGAAATAGATATTTGGGAGGGCTGTTAGTCTGCTTTAACTGTTTAACACCCTCCCACCCTACCCCTCTACCCACCCACCCCTAGGTTTGTGTTTCTTATATAACCTGCCTAGATTCATAAATGGCAACAAGGTAAATTAGTTTTTCCATAATTGCTATTCATCAAAAGTCAAAAATTACCAAAATGAGGACTATCCAATGTAACTGCTGTGGAGCCTTTATTCTGAGGGAAAGCATCTGGAAACTTAGAGCTTGCCCAATTTGTGCACAACTCTCTTCCTTGAAAAAGGAGCTGACTGAGGTTAAAGCTCAATTAGCTTCAATTACAAGAATTACACCCACATTGCATTACTCAGAAAATAATTCCCCAACATCACAGAAAAACCAGAAGTCAATAAAAAGAGATTCATTAGGCTCAGGTAGGACCCACAGTCACCCATTCTTGACAGATGGACAGCCAACAGGTACACCCTCCCACTCAAACAGGTCATTAAAAAATTCTTTAAAATCCAGGATTACAGTGGGCTCTGGAAGAATTAGACCTGTGATGAGGAGACACACAATGTACCGAATGCAAAAAGAACAAAAAGCCTTCTCTATATTAAAAACTGAAGAAGTTCTTGAGAAAAACATTGAAGTGTTACCAGAAAAGAGAAAACAAACACAATGCATGCAGAATTTCAAGATCCATAAACAAAAGAAAAATCTAATTGAGATGGATAACTCTGTCAACAGTGGCACAACTGCAAAAGGAAAGAGTGAAGTGAATAACAAATCTCAAATAAAGTCTCATAAGGCGTCCAGGAAAAGCAATAACCTTAAAGAGAGTACCTGGAAGGTTATGACCACAAATGTCATAGTTTGGGAAATAAAATCCCAGATCTGCAGGCCCTAATGACTGAGGCAGAATTGGACATTGTTGCTATCACAGAGACATGGTTCACAGAATCTCATGATTGAGATACAACAATACCAGGCTATAACTTGTTAAGGAAGGACAGAGAGGATAGAAAAGGGGGAGGTGTGGCTCTTTATGTCAGAAACAACATCCAAGCATCTGAGCTGCAAGGAAGTTGGGGCAAGGAAGAAGCACTATGGGTCGACCTAAAAAAAGATGACGGAGCATCCATTTATATTGGAGTGGTTTACAGGCCTCCAAACCAAAAGGAAGAACTGGACAGAGATCTGGTTGAAGACATCCATAAGATAGGTAAGAAGGGAGAAGTGGTGATCATTGGTGACTTTAATATGCCAGATGTAGACTGGAAAATCCCATCTGCAGAAACTAAAAATAGTAGAGCGATAGTGGATGCCATGCAAGTATCTTTGTTCAAACAAATGGTATTGGAACCCACGAGAGAAGGAACTATACTCGACTTAGTGCTCACTAATGGAGATAATGTCTCCGATGTCCAGGTGGGCACCCACCTCAGCAGCAGTGATCATCAAACGGTATGTTTTAATATCACTAAAAGAATAGGGAAAAGAACCACAAAGACCCGAGTTTTACAGTTCAAAAACACAGACTTTGAGGAAATGGGGAAGTACCTGGAAGAAGAACTAAAAGGATTGGAGAACGAGAGAGATGTGGAGCAGCAGTGGACCAATCTAAAAGGAGCAATCACCAAGGCAACTACTCTATATGTTAGAAATGTAAAGAAAAGCAAAAGGAAATTGAAACCTATCTGGTTCTCAAAGGAGGTAGCTGACAAAATTAAAGCTAAAAGAACAGCATTCAAGAAATATAAAAGATCCCAAAGGGAGGAACACAAAGAAGAATATCTGATTCAACTGAGGGAGACAAAGAAATTAATCAAGTTGGCAAAAAGTCAAGCAGAAGAGAGGATTGCCAAGGAGATAAAAAATGGTGACAAAACATTTTTCAGATACATCAGCGAAAAGAGAAAAGTCCATAGTGGTATTGTGAAATTAAAAGGTGGTAATCATCAATGTGTGGAGAGAGACGAAGATATGGCAGAAATATTAAATGAATATTTCAGTTCTGTGTTCACTAAAGAAGACCCTGGAGAAGGACCATCTCTACACAACAAGAAACTGGAGGGAAGTGGAATAGATGAAAATCCTTTTACAGTAGAAAATGTATGGCAAGAGCTAAAGAATCTGAAAGTGGACAAAGCCATGGGGCCTGATGGGATTCATCCAAGGATACTGAGGGAGCTCAGAGATGTTCTGGCGGGTCCGCTGTGTGACCTGTTCAATAGATCCCTAGAAACGGGAGTGGTGCCGAGTGATTGGAGAAGAGCTGTGGTGGTCCCGCTTCACAAGAGTGGGAACAGGGAGGAGGCTGGCAACCACAGACCGGTTAGCCTCACTTCAGTGGTGGGAAAAGTAATGGAGTCACTGCTGAAAGAGAGAATAGTGAAATATCTACAGTCCGGAGAATTGATGGACCAGAGGCAACATGGATTCACCAGGGGAAGATCCTGTCAGACAAATCTGATTGACTTTTTTGACTGGGTAACCAAGGAATTGGATCAAGAAAAAGCGCTCGATGTCATCTACTTGGATTTCAGCAAAGCTTTTGATACAGTTCCGCACAAGAGACTGGTGAATAAAACTAGAAGCTTAGGAGTGAGTGCTGAGGTGGTGACCTGGATTGCAAATTGGTTGACGGACAGAAGACAATGTGTGATGGTAAATGGTACTTTCTCTGAAGAGAGAGCGGTTTTAAGTGGTGTACCGCAAGGATCAGTGTTGGGACCGGTCCTGTTCAATATCTTTGTGAGCGACATTGCGGACGGGATAGAAGATAAGGTTTGTCTTTTTGTGGATGACACTAAGATCTGCAACAGAGTGGACATGCCGGAAGGAGTGGAGAGAATGAGACGGGATTTAAGGAAACTGGAAGAGTGGTCGAAGATATGGCAGCTGAGATTCAATGCCAAGAAGTGTAAAGTCATGCATATCGGGAGTGGAAATCCGAATGAACTGTATTTGATGGGGGGGGGGGGGGGAAGGCTGATGTGCACGAAGCAGGAGAGGGACCTTGGGGTGATAGTGTCTAATGATATGAAGTCTGCGAAACAATGCGACAAGGCGATAGCAAAAGCCAGAAGAATGCTGGGCTGCATAGAGAGAGGAATATCGAGTAAGAAAAGGGAAGTGATTATCCCCTTGTACAGGTCCTTGGTGAGGCCTCACCTGGAGTACTGTGTTCAGTTCTGGAGACCGTATCTACAAAGTGACAAAGACAAGATGGAAGCGGTACAGAGAAGGGCAACCAGGAAGGTGGAGGATCTTCATCGGATGACGTACGAGGAGAGATTGAAGAATCTAAATATGTACACCCTGGAGGAAAGGAGGAGCAGGGGTGATATGATTCAGACTTTCAGATACTTGAAAAACTTTAATGATCCAAAGACACGACAAACCTTTTCCGTAGGAAAAAAATCAGCAGAACCAGAGGTCACGAGCTGAGGCTCCGGGGAGGAAGACTAAGAACCAATGTCAGGAAGTATTTCTTCACGGAAAGGGTGGTGGATGCCTGGAATGTCCTTCCGGAGGAAGTGGTGAAGTCTAAATCTGTGAAGGACTTCAAAGGGGTGTGAAGAGGAGGAGTCGGGGCGTCACCGGGGCCGACTCTGTGCCGACGCCGCAGACAGCGAAAAGGTAGGTGCCTTTTCACTGCCTATTTCGCTCCCAATAGCTACACCTCCTATGGTGGCGCTATTGGGTGCGAAACCAGCAGCGATCCCACCGCGACGGTGCGATCGCTGCCTGCCAGTGCAGGCCCGCCCCCCATTTCGGCCCCCCGCCCCTCATCTTCTAAAGTATCGCAGGCCTGTGATACTTTAGAAAATGAGGCCCTTAGTGTTTTGGCACATTTTTCTGATTGGCATTGCTTGAAATCTAAACATTCACATAGATGACTCGTGGTGGATTGGGGGCATACCTATAACACTCTCAGCAGCAGCTCGATCTGATTCAGCACAGTATGAGCTGTTTTAAGCAATTTACTATCACTTGATAAGAGTTTTAACTTGTATAACATGATTGGCACTGTTGACACCATGTTTCAATTTTTAACAACATAAAGAAATACTTTGGAACATTGTATCAGTATAAGAAAGAGAACTTAATGTGATGAAAGGAAAACTCTTGAGAAAGCCTGTTTGACTGCTACAGGTAGATACGTGCTGAATGTGGAGCTATGATATAACCCATATACATACATATTTTCACCCACTGTTATGCATGAACCTATTTTCCATGCACCTTTTATATATATGTGTGTGCATGTTTGCTTTTTTAATTTCAGTCAATTTGTGTCATCATTTTAAATTTGCATTTTTATTTTAATTTATGATTTAAGATTATGTGACATGTCAGTCCATTTTTATGTTTTTAAATGTCTATTGTCATGGGTCACGTATGATGTCACTCACAGGAGGGTAGTCCAGCACCGCACTGTCCCCGAATTGCTTCTTCCCCAGGGATCACTGCTACAGAGCTCTGCTGCACTTCAGTTTTCTAGGCCTCAATGTAGACCTCCAGGCCCTTGCAGGGTCTGCACAGGTGCCAGGAGAACTGCCTGGCAGCCTGTCCAGCCAGGGTCCCCAGCAAACAAATACAAAACAGTTTGTAGACACTATGTAACAGTCCTTTGTTTTATAGCTTCCTCCTCGATGACTATCGGTGGGTCACAAAACAATTCGCAGTGGGTTCAAACAAACCCCCACCTGTACAGGGCAAACACCGCCTGGCTTCTCTGGCCATTAAACAACCGTCCTGCCTGGGAGTTGCACAACCCACCCCATCTCCCCTCGGTTGTGCAGCAGGTTACGGCCTTCCCATTCTTTTAACAAAAAACACAGTGCAGCAAAATAAAGTAAAACATCCCAAATGTACAACATTCCCCCCATTACCAGTATCACTCACTCCATTTCCATGCTGGAGTCAGCAGCTTCCTCTGCTGGGACATCTGTGTTCATTTCTTCCTCCTCCCCCGAGGAGCTTGGCCTTTCTGGCTACTCGAACCACTCTGGCACGCCTTCTTCCTCTACAGCCATTGGTTCGGGTGTGTCTGAGTCACTGGAGCTCAGCTCAGCTGCATCATCAGCGTCCTCCCTTGCCCATTGGCTCAGCTGTGCCTCTGTGAATCTGGGTGTTTTAGTCCTTTTTCTGCTCCCAGGCGCCCTACGCTGCCTAACTCGGCTCCGGGTTCTCCGAGCATTGATCCAGCCTGGGTTTTCCTACCTCAAAGTTGACTGTACTTCATCACACACACACCCCTTTTAAAAACTCTGCAACCTCCTGAACAAGGGGTTCCAGCATCTTCCTTTAACCTCGAAAAGAAATCAGCATTCACATGCTCCTTTCCTGCTCTTTGTCACACCTCGAAGCTATAGGTTTATAGAGAAGGTACCAGTGTGTTAACCGTACATTGGAGTCTTTCATAACATTCAGCCACCCCAAAGGAGCATGATCTGTGACTAAAATGAAGTGTCTTCTGCACAAATAGTATCTCAGGGTCTCTATAGCCCACTTGGCTGCTAATCATTCCTTTTCTCTGATGGCATACTTCATTTCATGGGAATGTAGCTTCCTACTCAGATACATGATGGGATGTTCCTCTCCTTGGTCTACCTGGGAGAGAACTGCCCCTAATCCCCCTCCTGAGGCAGCTGTTTGCAAGACAAAAGGCAGGGAAAAGTCTACTGCCTTCAATAATGGGTCCCTGCAAAGATCTTGAGGTTCTCGTATGCCTGGTTTGCTATAGCTCCCCATTTCAGCTTGCTATTTAGAGGGCTCGCCAAGTCCACAAAGTAGGGGATAAACTTTCTATAATATCCTACCAAACCCAGGAAAGCCCTCAGCTGCTTTTGTGTCTCAGGTTGTCGGTATTCCCAAATGCAGTGTACTTTGTCAATGAGAGGACGTACCACCCCTCTTCCCATCAGATGTCCCAGGTATTTCACTTCTCTTTGGGCCAGTCTGCACAGTCTGCTGGGTTAGCAGTTAGACCTGCAGTCCGTAAGGATTTTAACACTGCTTTTACGCTAGGAAGATGAGATTCCCAATCTGATCAGTAAATTACCACATCGTCCATGTAAGCTGCTGCATAGCTCATATGTGGGTGAAGCACTACGTTTAGGAGGCACTGACAACTTGCTGCAGCCCCTTGTAAGCCAAATGGCATATGCACAAACTGATAGAGGCCCCTTGGTGTGGCAAAGGCTGTTTTCTCTCTAGAGCTCCTCCCTAAAGGGATTTGCCAGTATTCTTTCATAAGATCCAGGGTGGTAAGATATTGTGCTGTACCCAACCGTTCTACCAGCTCATCTACCCATAGTATGGGATATGCATCGAAAGTAGAAACTGCATTCACCCTCCTGAAATCGATGCATAATCATAATGTACCATCTGACTTTGGAACTAGTACTATTGGACTACACCAAGCACTGCTTGACTCTCAATTACCCCCATTTGTAACATTTTCTCTACCTGGCAGTTAACATCTACTTGCATAGCTTCAGGTAGGTGGCAAGGTCTTTTCCTGATTACCTTTCTGGCGGGGGGGGGGAGGGGGGGTGTCACTATGTTGTGGGAAACCAAACCTGTCTGGCCTGGCAAAGGGGAAAACACATCCTTAGCATCCCTCACCATCTTCTCCACTTGTAGCCTTTGTGCCTGTGTCAACTCCTCTCCTATCACCACTCCTCCATCTTGGTTCATTTCTTCTACTTGTGGATCCAAATCCTCGTTGTCCTCTGGCAGGGGATTTACCATCATAGCCTACCTCTCATTCCAGGATTTCAGTAGGTTTACATGATATACCTGAGTATGCCTGGTGCCCACTTTGACCTCATAATTCAAGGGGTCCTAAGTGCTTTACCACTTTCGCTGGGCCCTTCCATTTCACAACTAGATGATTGGGTGAGGTGGGTAGGGATGTGAATCGTGTGCCTTATCGTCTTAACGATTGAAATCGTCTGGCAGGAGAAGAAAATCGTGTTTGGCACGATTTTTTAGTTAAAAAATCGTTAAAAATCCCGGTTAGTGCGCACTAACAGAAAATGATACAATTTGACACTTTTCAGGTCAGTTAAGGTCAGTTTAGGAATGAATATGTATTCCTATTGGCTGCCCTCTTATTTATTCATGTTACCAAGGTTCCCACTGACAGTATATGGGGGATGGGAAATGGAAACAGTTGGTAGCTTGACAAAAAAAGTAATGTGATCAGTCAATGTGACTAGAACTTGTGCCCTAACCCTGATACCAGGGGTGTTGTGATCTTCCTGCACACAGTGCCTTTTCCACAAGCTGGAGTCAATGTGTGCAGGAAAGGAGACCTGCCTTTTCCCCAGCTGGAGTCAGTGTGTGCAGTAAAGGAGATCTGCCTTGTCCACAAGCTGGAGTCAATGTGTGCAGGAAAGGAGACCTGCCTTTTCCCCAAGCTGGACTCAATGTGCTGTAAAGGAGACCTGTCTTATCCCCAGGCTGGAGTCAGTGTGTGCAGAAAAGGTGACCTGCCTTTTCCCCAAGCTGGAATCAATGTGTGCAGTAAAGGATACCTGCCTTTTCCCCAAGCTGGAATCAATGTGTGCAGTAAAGGAGACCTGCCTTTTCCACAAGCTGGAGTCAATGTGTGGAGTAAAGGAGACCTGCCTTTTCCACATGCTGGAGTCAATGTGTGCAGTAAAGGAGATTTGCCTTTTCCACAGCTGGAGTCAGTGTGTGCAGTAAAGGAGACCTGCCTTGTCCCCAAGCTGGAGTCAGTGTGTGCAGTAAAGGAGATCTACCTTGTCCCCAAGCTGGAGTCAGTGTGTGCAGGAAAGGAGACCTGCCTTTTCCCCAGCTGGAGTCAGTGTGTGCAGTAAAGGAGATCTGCCTTATCCCCAAGCTGGAATCAATGTGTGCAGTAAAGGAGACCTGCCTTTTCCCCAAGCTGGAGTCAATGTGCTGTAAAGGAGACCTGCCTTTTCCCCAAGCTGGAGTCAATGTGTGCAGGAAAGGAGACCTGCCTTGTACCCAAGCTGGAGTCAATGGGTGCAGTAAAGGAGACCTGCCTTGTCCCCAAGCTGGAGTCAGTGTGCTGTAAAGGAGACCTGCCTTTTCCACAAGCTGGAGTCAATGTGTGCAGTAAAGGAGACCTGCCTTATCCCCAAGCTGGAATCAATGTGTGCAGTAAAGGAGACCTGCCATTTTCCCCAAGCTGGAGTCAATGTGTGCAGTAAAGGAGACCTGCCTTGTCCCCAAGCTGGAGTCAATGTGTGCACATAATGCAATGCACAGGAAGCAATGATGTGACTGCTGGAGTGGTGCACTGCCTGCCTACCTAGGCTTGAATATATTAATGCTGCAGTACTAATAAAAATAAATTATAATTCTGCTAAAATGCCACTAGCCTCACCAGTTACACTAGGCTAGTAGCCTAGTCAGACATTCACCACCACCTAATAATAATTAATTAAGTGATATAATAAATCATTTAAAAATAATTGAGTAGGTTAATATAATAGATGACTGTAGTAGATTGAATAAAGATCTGATGTTTCTACTCTCCTCACACCAAACAAAAGCAACACACAAGCAGAGAAGCCCTTCTTATAAAGCTGAGTTAGTGAGTTAAGTAGGAGGAAAAGTAAACATACTGGTGGCCAGCGTGGCTACTTAAAAAATACACTTACCAACAATCAATTACCACATATATTTGAACTGTGTAGTTCCAGCCAGGACCACCTTTCTAAAATGCACAGTGATTGGCAAATTCAACATGCACTAGCATTTCACGTGCCTGCTAACAAAAATAATAAACAAACAAGTTCTAGTCACATGAGTGATGATCATCACATTACTTTTTTTGTCAAGCTTCCAACTGTTTCCATTTCACATCCCCCCAACCATTACCTCAGTGGGAACCTTGGTAACATCAATAGATAAGAGCACAGCCAGCCAATAGGAATACATATTCATTCCTAAGTGACCTTTACTGACCTGGGAAGTGTCAACAATTTGTATCATTTTCTGTTGGTGTTCGTGAGTTTCCAGTTCCATTTCCCATCCCCCCAACCATCATCTCAGTGGGAACCTTGGTAACATCAATAGATAAGAGGGCAGCCAGCCAATAGGAATACATATTCATTCCTAAATGACCTTCACTGACCTGGAAAGTGTCAATTTGTATCATTTTCTGTTAGTGCGCACTAACTGGGAGTTAGTGCGCACTAACTCCCGTTAGTGCGCACTAACACGATTTAATGATTTTTAATGATAAATCGTTAGAATTTCTATTGTATTGTGTTCTATATCGATTTAATACGATATTAAAATTATCGGACGATAATTTTAATCGTTGAAAAACGATTCACATCCCTGGAGGTGGGTACTAATACTAAGACCTGGTCACCCACCTGAAATTCCTTTGCCTGAGTAAATGTCATAATATGTCCTTTGGTGCTCCTGTGCCTTCTGTATGTTTTCCCTAGCCACTCTTAGGGCTACCTCTGCATGCCTCCTCATGTCTTTAACATAGGTTACTGTGTCCTGAGTGGGAGCATCCTCTCCATTCCAGTGTTCCCGAACCACGTCCAACAACCCCCTGGGCTGCCATCCAAACAGCAACTCAAATGGGGTAAACCCAATAGATGCTTAAGGTAGTTCCCTAACAGCAAAAAGCAAAAAGGGGATTAGCTTATCCCAGTTGCCCGACTCATCTTTCAAACAGCTGCATAGCCTAGCCTTCAAGGTCTGATTAAACCTTTCTACAAGCCCATCAGTCTGAGGATGGTAGGCTGCAGTGTGCAAATGTTTACTCACGAGCTGATCCCAAAGGCATGCTAGTTCCTGAGACATAAAATTTGTTCCCCTGTCAGTAAGAACCTCTTTCGGAAACCCAAATTGGCAAAATATTTTCACCAATTCCTGCACTATTACCCAGGCAGAGGTGGACCGTAATGGAATTGGCCATGGAAAACGACTGGCGTAGTCCATAACCACCATTATGTAATGGTGTTTCCACCGACTCTTCTCTGGTGGTTCTATTATATCTACTGCTAGCCTGTCTAATGTGTCTTGCACTGTCTCAGAAAATGTGTTAGAAAAAGTGTTTCTTTATCAGAAAATGTGTTAGAAAGATATGTTTTTTTGTAGCCAGTTAGACCAATTTTATATTGAAGCATATGGAAAGCTTTTTTTCCCTCTCTTATTTAAGTTGGAAGGCATCCTCAACTGGGATGCCTTCCAACTTCCGACACCTGTGTGCTTGGAGGCTCAAAATTATAAGAAACTTAGCTTTCTTACAGTTAGGAGTACAGACTAGCCCTCACCCTGTTACCTTTGTCCTTGGGGGGGGGGCTTCAAAATGATACAAAAGTTAACTTTTCTTAACCCCCACCTGGCTATTCTGTCTATTTAAAACCCTGATAAGGACAATATGGGGAGAGGAGCAAGATAAACCCTGACTGACTGCATGAGAGAGACATTAAAGAGCTAATCACTTCATGATAATGGCAAGCATCTGATTATATGTCATTTCTATATACGAGGACCCTAGTTAGTATAATTAACCCTAGCTAGCATTAGCAAATTATGTACTATAAAGAATTTATTTTACAAGAAAAATGTCTTTAGTAGATATTTATCTGATTGCTATAATTTCAGTAACTATTGTTACCATATTTATACTTATAGCTATGTAACAGTGAAGACAATAGGAATCGGATGATGAAAACAAGCCCTTTATTAAAATGCCCGACTCTGGCCGAGTTTTTCTCTTTTGCACAGAGCTGCCTCAGGGGCAACTAAAAATAGACATACAAATAATTAAAACCAAAATAAATAAAATATAGATGTGCATACTCAAAATGTACAGTACATAAAATAAAACATATATGCATGTCATAAATTAAAACAGTGAAAATAATTCAAAACTGAACACACTTATGAATGCAATAAATGAAAAGACAACATATATGTGTGACAGACATCAAAAAGTTGGATCAGAGCAACGATATTCTAGATTGAAATAATGCCAAGGGAGCGGAGGGGCTGACTGTGTCATGAATCATTGAAAAATACAATAATGAATAATGGAGTCAATAATGGTTATAAGCCAAACAATTGGGGGAAAAAAAATTTTTTTTATGAAATCTTAATCAATGCAAAAATATTTAGCATGATGCTTACTTAATTGAACCAGGACATGGGTCTGTCAACATTGATGATATCGCATTGATATTCCTACATTCAACAAAAAATAAGTGAAGGACTTCAAAGGGGCGTGGGATAAACACTGTGGATCCATAAAGTCAAGAGGCCGCCAATGAAGAGTGGGTGACTCGCCATAATGATGGCTACTGCCTGGAGACAATACCCTTATTCAATAAACATACACATGCTTACTGTGACTCCAACATCGCTCTAAGCTTCAACAGCAAGAGGAAATGTGGAAAAAAAAAGGATTTGCACTCACAAAGAGGGGAGTAGCTGGCTTGTTACGGCGGTTACTACCCCAAACCAAATAAGCCTTATACTTCACTTTCAAGGCATATACAGCATACTTCTCTGCTTCAACGGCAGGGGAGAAGAAAAAAGGGTTCGCACTCACAAAGCGGGGAGTAGCTGGCTTGTTACGGCGGTTACTACCCCAAACCAAATGTGCCTGATACTTCACTTTCGATGCATATCCAGCATAGCTCTCTGCTTTAACAGCAGGGGAAAAGAAAAACTGATGCTTCACACATATCCAGCATAGCTTCAACGGCAGGGGAGAAGAAAAAAGGATTCGCACTCACAAAGCGGGGAGTAGCTGGCTTGTTATGGCGGTTACTACCCCAAACCAAATGTGCCTGATACTTCACTTTCGATGCATATCCAGCATGGCTCTCTGCTTCAACGGCATGGGAGAAAAACTGATACTTCACGCATATCCAGCATAGCTCTCTGCTTCAACGGCAGGAGAGAAGAAAAACTGATACTTCACGCATATCCAGCATAGCTCTCTGCTTCAACGGCAGGGGAGAAAAAAAACTGATACTTCACGCATATCCAGCATAGCTCCCTGCTTCAACGGCAGGGGAGAAGAAAAACAACCAATAAGGGCTGTATAACATAGTCTGGGTAAAACAAATAAGCATGGGTGTAGCTTGCTTATTGCGGCGCTTACTACCCCTACTACCCCTAACTAATCAAGCTAGATATTTCACTTGGATGCAGCTCCATCACTGCTCTCTACATTAATGGTGGGGGTGGAAGGGAAATAGAACCAAGAGCTAAGAGAAACAGATAAGTATGAGAGAAAAAATGTGTGAAGCTTGCTGGGCAGACTGGATGGGCCGTTTGGTCTTCTTCTGCCGTCATTTCTATGTTTCTATGTAATTAAATAAATGAAAAAATTAAATGAAAAATACATCAGAGATTCATTTAAATCATAATTAATGAAAAAAATGAAAAAAAATGAAAATACATAAAATAAAAAAATGAAAAAAATAAATGAGTAAATGAAAAAAATGAAAAAAATGAAAAAGAAAACAATACAAATAAAAAGATAAGTGATAAAGATTTGTGAAAGACTACCTACAGTGTCGTTGAATTCGTATAAATTCAGAAGAGCTTTTTCTTATACACATAGCATTGCCATGTGATACCAGCAGTGAAGTCAATAATATTCAATGAATTGAAACTGTAACAAATGGAAAATAATGATGATGATATCATTGATTACACAACAGCATGCATTATATGTTTTGTATCAGTGTCCAATTACTCAATGAACCAAGTGCAGCGTTATAATGCAATGTGTGTTGCTAGTTCAACAAAATACTGTTTCTGCCTGAAATCGTCTTAGCCATGCTTGATGTCATGTTCAAGACGGCAGAAAAAAGGAGTGCAATGCATATTTCATAATTTACAAAAAATGCTAATTTACAAAAAATACATATTTCATAATTTACAAAAATTGCTAATTTACAAAAAATGCTATTATTTGCGGAATGGCTTAGCCATACTCGATGTGATTCTACCACTGACACGTTACTAAATTACTGAGAACATGCCGACTGAAAAAATAATTATAATTATCAGAAAAGATCTAAAACAGTTCTTTATTTATAAATGTAATGCTCATATGATATATCACCAATAATATACCACTCGAGTCGCCGTCAGTATAAAAAACCCACAAAATATCTATTGCCTGAAGAATCATTTCAAATGGATGACAGTGACTTCCATGTTTAAGGCGTTATGACAGCTTTGATGGCAGTTCATTTATGTGAGATAACACAACAAACTGAAGGTAGCAATATGTTTAATTAAATCATATTGTTATGTCTCTCATACAAATCATGTCACATAGCCGGCTCAATCTTATTTAATATTATGGCAACCCTAATCTATGTATAATGTAGCAAAAAAATTGAAAATCTCAAACTATTCTTCATTTGTTATAACTGCGGGTGATACTCAATTGTCTAACTGCTGGGGCCGCCGTTAATTCAAGTACTCACAAAACTGTACTCCCAAAGATAAAAACTCACTACCAAGCGTCAGTGACTTCTGTGTTTATAGACGATGTGACGATTTATAGATGGCTATCAAATAAATAAAGGGCTTGTTTTCATCATCCGATTCCTATTGTCTTCACTGTTACACAGCCTACTGGATTGGCTACCGCTTTACTTATAGCTATGTACTGTTTGATTAAGATAAAATTTGAGAAGTATAATGCTTCATAAGCTAATCACATCCCTTAAAAGATTATTACTGTTATCTGAATAAAGAGGCTGTTATTTACATACATCTAGACTGGTTTATTTCTCTAAACAATTCTATTTGGGAACCCTCATCTCTAAAAAATAAACTCTTTCCCTAGGGGCTGGAGGGTCTTATGAAAAGGCAGGATAGGAGCAGAGCAAATCCTGACTTTCACTGACATGGCACCCCAGATGGGACCCCTTTAGAAAGATAAGTAATATCTAGGTAAAAATAAAATAGGAATTTTAATTTCCAATAAAGTCATATTATCTATAATAAAAAATGTTATATTAATGCAGAATGGCAGATCCCTATAGGTTAAAGGCTAGCCAAGAGATTATATTTCATAGGTGGGTAGAGGCAAACTACATTCAGGAAGGTCAGTCTTTTGTACTACATTTGCAGACAGATAGTGATTGCTCCCTGTTCTATCACAAAGATATTTGTTGATTAAAAGCCCTGACTCAGCAAGGGAGACAGGGATTAGCTCATAGGGGAGATGAGAACTTTATACCCTTTACTCTCCCTGATTGTCAAATGTCATACACACTTAGTAAGTGTCTATTCACAGACAATCTGACTATTCTGGTCTCAGAAAAGCGAGGCAGTTTTTCTTTCATAGAAACCCAACCACCTCTTGATGTAATATTAACATATGATCCTCCCTGTGTGGGTGATGTCCCAGCTGGAAAGCGGTGAATGTGCTGCACTGCTGTCCTGAGATGCTTTTTAACATTATGAGATCATTATGGAAGCACCTCAACTCCGACAGGGATGCTTGCAGGGCATGGGGGCCCTAGTGAGATCAACCATAAAGCAGACAGGGTAAGACGGACTTTTGGTACTCTCCCTACAGATATTAACCAGGTACCAGAACATTTGGCTACCGATTAGTAGCATTAGAGGCAGTCTCTGGTCAGGTCAATGGACACACCAGACTCTATATAATTTCAACCTAATGCCACAAAATTTAGTTCCACCCCCATCTGCCTGTGACTCCTGGGGAACTTATTATGCCTGGTGCTATAGAGCAATAAATGGTAAACCCTTGATCACTAATCTAGGGGACGTATTACAGAAAATATTACATAAGTATGGGCTATCCCAGTGATGGCTAACCTATGACACGCGTGTCAGAGGTGACACGCCGAGTCGTTTTGGCTGACACGCGCAGCGTTTCAAGGACTATCAGGAATTTAATTTTTTTTTTTATCGGCTGCGCCGAGCCTTTTCTTTTTCAGCTGCGCCGACCCTTTAAAATGTGTTTTTTAGTTTCCCCCTACCCTCCACCAATGCCCCCGGGCGCAGGGAGGCTCATGCGTCGCAGCGATGAGGCTCAAGACAAAGATCGCGTTCAAACACGCTGATGCTCCTCCTTCCTGCCTGTGCGGCCCCGGAAGTAAACGTTGCCGGAGCCGCGTGGGCAGGAAGGAGGAAGAGAATCAGCACGTGCAGAAGAGGAGGAGCCGCCACGGGTCGCTGCGAATCCCAAGTCGCAGCGGCCCAAGAAGAGGAAGAGGCCCGGTAGCAGGGCTGCCGCGGCCCGAGAAGATCAGGGCCGCTGCAGAGCCCAACCTGCGGCAACCCGCGAAGAGGAGGCCCAGAGGTGAGAGAGAGGCTGAGGGCCCGTAGAGTGCGTGTATGAGGTGAGTTGAGAGAGAGGACCTGAATGTTTGCAGAGACAGCATGTGAAAGCCTCTGTGTGTGTGTGTGTGTGTGTGTGTGTGTGTGTGAGAGAGAGAGAGAGAGCATGTGCCAGTGAGAGCCTGTGTGTATGAATGATTGTATGAGAGAGAGCATGTGCCAGTGAGAGCCTGTGTGTATGAATGATTGTATGAGAGAGAGCATGTGCCAGTGAGAGCCTGTGTGTATGAATGATTGTATGAGAGAGAGCATGTGCTAGTGAGAGCCTGTGTGTATGAATGATTGTATGAGAGAGCATGTGCCAGTGAGAGCCTGTGTGTATGAATGATTGTATGAGAGAGAGCATGTGCCAGTGAGAGCCTGTGTGTATGAATGATTGTATGAGAGAGAGCATGTGCCAGTGAGAGCCTGTGTGTGTGAAAAAGAGAAATGCATGTGAGAATGAGAACCTGACTGTGTGTTTGAGGGAAGAAGATGGAGAAAAAAGAAACAGAAAAAAAGACAATATAAAAGGAATTGGCAAAAAAATAAGAAAGGGAAGGTGAAAAAAAAGCCTGTGACCAACCAATTAGAAAACTAAGATCAGACAGCAAAGGCAAAAAAAAAAAAATTTACTTTTTAGTGATTGGCACATGTAATCTTTGGGAATGTGCAAGAATAGCACTTTCTCTACGGATCTCACAATGTACGAGATCAGCATGGAGAAAGTGGAAGCCCACGGGGCCTGCACAGAGGAGGCAGCAGAATGGACTTCAGTGTCAGTAGCAGCAATCGGCATCTCCGCAATAGCCATGCGGCATCAGTGACAGTGGCAGCAGAGGAATGAGAGAGGTTCTGAGGTTGCTGGCAAAAGAAAGCGAGGGGGGGGTCTGCCTTTAGTGTGTGAATGTGAATGAATGGGACTCTGCCTGGGGGTGTATGTGTGTGAATGCATGGGTGCCTGCCTGGGGGTCTGTGTGTGTGAGAATGAATGTGTGCATGCCTGGGAGATGGGGAAGGAGTGTTGTGAACATGAATGGGAGCCAATAAAAAATCAACTGACAGATGAAGTTTGTAACGCTTGCTTGGACTTGAAGTGTACGAAATACCAACCTTCAATTGAAGATTTAGCCAATGAAATTCAGCAACAAAAAAGTCACTAAGCAGGTAAGGTAAAGAATTATTTGTTTTTGCTTTATTAATAAATACAGTATATATATTAAAATTATAACTTTGTTATTGATTAGAGCTACAAATATCACAAAATTATGGATTTTTCTAGAAGTGACACACCACCCGAGTTATGCTCGGTTTTTTTATGAATTTTGACACACTGAGCTCAAAAGGTTGGCCATCACTGGGCTATCCGCTGCCTATTCACTAGGAATGTTAGTGACTTTAGAAAATTTTGACCAGGTATGGGAAATCCTGAAAGATATTATGCCTGAAACTTCTATTCACATTGATCTTAGTAATAGACTAAGCACTTTGGCTCCTGCTGAAAGGAACCAACAATTTTCATTCCTGATCCAACAGGCATACAATGCATCAGGAAAACCCTTAATCCCGGGGAAGCCATTCAAACCGGCACACCAGGGGCCAGATAAACATAAAGACAGAGGAAGGGACAGCCAGAAGTCTCAACCTGATAAGCACACCTGAAGGATAAGCTTTAATTTCAGAAACCCATCCTCCCAGGAAAGGAATCATAGGGAGAATAGGCAGATCAGGGAATCTAGACAGGAATACCCACCTCCTCCACAGAGAGCTCCTCCAGGCACCAGGTGGGCTCCCTTTGAGGGAAAATAGAAGGACTCCACCTATATGATTTCCAGCACCAGAAAACCCCCCAGGGGTTTCTGGAGCTACAGCGAAAGCTGATTGCCTTCCCACACCTAACCCATTAAAAAATGGCCAAGTGTGCGACACACCATGGCAGCCCTGGTCCCAAAACTCAACCCCCTGTGGATCCAGAGTAAGGAACGGGGTAAACCTTATGTGGGAATAGTAGATACGGGAACTACCATTAGTATACTGACAAGAGAATGGAAAACTATACAGTATTTACAATAAAACATAACTATTACTATGTTTGCAGGACAGCAGACACAAGCTCCATTAGCAACCATAGATATTTATTCCCCCTACTACAAAGGACCTCGCACCATAAAGGTAGTTTGTTTATTTGATGAAGAAGACCCGTATGCAGTCTACTTCTCACCAGCTGATGTACCGGTACTCCCCTCTATGATGAGGGAAGACCCGGCATATGGGTTAGAGGCAGTTAAAGCTTCAATATCACCCCAGCTCAAAACGTCTGTAGGGGAAGCAGAACTAGAAAAGAGATTTAAGCAATGGCTTACATTAGGGGTTTTTCAACTGTATCCCACACATATGGGTTTAGTTCACATCCCTAAGCCAATAGAAATCGCATTGACTAAACCATTTAATCCCCAGAAACAGTACCCTGTTCACCAAAAACTCTGGGATGACATTGATGAGATTGTTACTCAGAAATTAGCTCAAGGGGATTTAAGAGAGGAATATTCTCAATATAATTCCCCTCTGCTCCCAGTACCCAAACCAAATGGGAAGACCCACATGGTCATCTACTATCGGGTCCTTAACGTCTCCTCTGAAACTGTGGCAGTGCAGACCCTGAATCCAGCATCAACGATTGATAACTTGCCTCGCCCTAGGTGGAAAGCCACCTTAGATTTAGCTAATGGGTTCTGAAGTATACCATTGAGTTCCTCCCCGTTAACTGCATTCACATTCTGGGGAAAGCAATATCAATATACGAGACTCCCCAAGGGATTTAAAAATTCCCCCGTATTATTTTCAGCAGCCGTTGAAGAGATCCTTCAGTGACATCACATTGATAATGTCATACCATATGTTGATGACATTTCCATTGTTCAACCTCAGTTGAGGTGGAATCCACCAGGACCCATGGATCTGTTTATAAAGACTTTTGAACAAATGATTTTATATGATCTTTCAGTAAAGAGTAATCCGAAGTGGCAATATAATTTACCACAACCTTTAAGAACAGCATTGAAGTCATTGGAAAATGCCACTGAATTAATAATTAAACTGGCCATTTATAAAGACTTTTGAACAAATGATTTTACATGATCTTTCAGTATATGAGAAAAGTAATCCGAAGTGGTGATATCATTTACCACAACCTTTAAGAACAGCAATGAAGTCATTGGAAAATACCACAGAATTAATAAATAAACCGGCTGACAAAAGTGGCACTGTGGAATTACAAAATAAAATGGATTACAATACAGTGAAGTTACAGCATCTCACTGATGAGAAATATTATCGCAAATTAACACAGGATCTGACAGGAATACTGGTGGATACAGTAAAATCTGTTGTGGAGTTAGCAGTTGGGTTGACTGAGAAAGAGAAAAACTTTTTGATGATTTCGCATCCCAGGATTCCTGTAATTTATACTTTACCAAAGATACACAAGGACATCAATAATCCCCCTATTCATCCTATTGTATCCCTCAATTCATTAGTACTTGAAGCTCCAGCAAAATTCATTGATCAGATATTACAGCCATATGTGCAAAATATGCAATCATATACAAAGGACACGATACATTTTTTACAACAATTACAAAGTTGCACGTTGGATCCACAGATACATTATTGGTTGACATCAATGGATGTGTCCACCCTGTATATGAATATTCTGCAAGATCAGGCATTAGATGTCATACAATTGACAGTGAACAGGAGCACAGAGGATATCAACTACTCTTATAATGGAATTAGCTGAGTTAGTATTAACCAATAATTATTTTTTATTTTAATCTACGTTATATCTACAAACCCATGGAATACCCATGGGGTCACCGCTTGCTCCCACCACAGCTAATTTGTATACGGCATACTTTGAAAGTGAGAAAATCTATGTATCTGAGTGGTGGCAGGATATTGTCATATGGTGTCAATTCATAGATGGCTAATAAGGAGTGGAGATGATAAGCGGTATACAGTAAGGTAAACACCATAGAAGAAAGCATAGCGCTATAATTTAAAATAAGGATCTATGAACCTTTATAGCGCTATGCTTTCTTCTATGGTGTCGATTCATAGATGACAAAGGGATTCTCCGCCTGACAGGTACGCTATTTGAAAATTATTGTCAACATGCCGCAGTAATTTGGGGAACCATATCCAAAATTTACGCACTTCTCACAAGTAAACCACCTGACAAGCCCAGGCACAGAGTGTCCTGGGAACTGGATTTTCAAACACAATTAGAGGACAAGGACTGGGATATCATTTATGCATGGACACATAAGTGTTCTATATCTACCGGTTTGCAAGAAAATTGCTACAAAATGCTGCACAGATGGCATTACACTCCTGTGACCTTGCATAAATTTAGATCTTCTTACCCAGCGGGATGCTGGCGGGGTTGTGGTCATGTTGGCACATATTACCATATATGGTGAGAATGCCCTGTGGTGGCCCAGTTCTGGATTTTAATAAGGGACTGGATTTCTCATGTTTTGTCTACAACTCTTGAAGTGCGCCCCTGGAATGCTTTGCTAGGTTTGCCTCTTCTAGGCATTACAAAAGCACAACAACACTTTAATTTACAAGTTTTTATTGCAGCAAGATCAGAAATTGCTTTACACAGAAATTGCTTTACAGAATCGAGGTCAAAGACTTTTAGGAACACAAGGCCTGGATGAACAGGCACAGCAATCGAGGTCAAACACCGGAAGGAACACAAGGCCTGGATGAACAGGCACAGCAATCGAGGTCAAACAGTGGTAGGAACACAAGGCCTGGATGAACAGGCATAGCAATCGAGTTCAAACAGTGGTAGGAACACCTGGATGAACAGCCGCAGCAATCGAGGTCAAACACTTCTAGGAACACAAGGCCTGGATGAACAGGCACAGCAATCGAGTTCAAACAGTGGTAGGAACACCTGGATGAACAGGCGCAGCAATCGAGGTCAAACACTTTTAGGAACACAAGGCCTGGATGAACAGGCGCAGCAATCGAGGTCAAACAGCGGTAGGAACACAAGGCCTGGATGAACAGGCGCAGCAATCGAGGTCAAACACCGGAAGGAACACAAGGCCTGGATGAACAGGCAGAGCAATCGAGTTCAAACAGTGGTAGGAACACCTGGATGAACAGGCGCAGCAATCGAGGTCAAACAGTGGTAGGAACACAAGGCCTGGATGAACAGGCACAGCAATCAAGGTCAAACACTTTTAGGAACACAAGGCCTGGATGAACAGGCACAGCAATCGAGGTCAAACACCGGAAGGAACACAAGGCCTGGATGAACAGGCACAGCAATCGAGGTCAAACACTTTTAGGAACACAATGCCTGGATGAACAGGCGCAGCAATCGAGGTCAAACACCGGTAGGAACACAAGGCCTGGATGAACAGGCACAGCAATCGAGGTCAAACACTTTTAGGAACACAAGGCCTGGATGAACAGGCGCAGCAATCGAGGACAGAGGTCAATCCCACCTAGGGACACAAGGCCTGGATGAACAGGCGCAGCAGGCGAGGACAGAGGTCAATCCCACCTAGGGACACAAGGCCTGGATGAACAGGCACAGCAATGGAGGTCAAACACTTTTAGGAACACAAGGCCTGGATGAACAGGCACAGCAATCGAGTTCAAACAGTGGTAGGAACACCTGGATGAACAGGCGCAGCAATCGAGGTCAAACACTTTTAGGAACACAAAGCCTGGATGAACAGGCGCAGCAATAGAGGTCAAACACTGGTAGGAACACAAGGCCTGGATGAATAAGCACAGCAGTCGAGGTCAAACACTTTTAGGAACACAAGGCCTGGATGAACAGTCACAGCAATCGAGGTCAAACACCGGAAGGAACACAAGGCCTGGATGAACAGGCACAGCAATCGAGGTCAAACACTTTTAGGAACACAATGCCTGGATGAGCAGGCGCAGCAATCGAGGTCAAACACCGGTAGGAACACAAGGCCTGGATGAACAGGCACAGCAATCGAGTTCAAACAGTGGTAGGAACGCCTGGATGAACAGGCACAGCAATCGAGTTCAAACAGAGGTAGGAACACCTGGATGAACAGGCACAGCAATCGAGGTCAAACACTTTTAGGAACACAAGGCCTGGATGAACAGGCGCAGCAAGCGAGTCAAACACTTTTAGGAACACAAGGCCTGGATGAACAGGCGCAGCAATCGAGGACATAGGTCAATCCCACCTAGGGACACAAGGCCTGGATGAACAGGCGCAGCAATCGAGGTCAAACACTGGTAGGAACACAAGGCCTGGATGAACAGGCACAGTAATCGAGGTCAAAACCGGAAGGAACACAAGGCCTGGATGAACAGGCGCAGCTATGGAGGTCAAACACTGGTAGGAACACAAGGCCTGCACAGTAGACGGTCAGGCACAGCGATTCGTGTCAGGAACATGTGCTGTAGTGCTTACATTATCTGGAGCATAGGAGGCAATTGGAGCTGCTGCAAGGCTTTGAATCGCTTTTATTCATCTTGCCATTCACAGGGAAAATTTGGAAAGCCAAGCAAAGGCAGGTTTACTTTCAAAAACACTAGCATTTCCATCAACTCTGGTGCCAGCCTTGAGCGGTGAGGGCTCATGATATCCCCTGTCATTGAAAAGACACGTTCACTGAGCACACTGGTTGGTGGACATGACAGATATCGTTCAGCCACTTTGGCTAGGTGTGCCAGACAGTGGACTTGTGTGCTCAATATGCCAGCGGATCTGTCTGCATGTTCTCTATTGGCTCTGAGAGATACCGTGTCACTGACAGCTGTGCTGCTGTCTCCTCCTGTGCTTGGGAGGGCTCAGAGGCACTCAATCCAGCTACTTTCTCTCTCGCCCGTTGCACAACTGATGAATCTTTATGGCCAACATGCCTTGGGCGTTCTGACGTGGAGGAGGAGGTACTATCTGTCACTGACACAGTGCTACCCCTGCCTGGGCTAGCAGCACAACTCTGTGACGTGCCTGCTGTTTCCACCTCTGCTTCAAGCCTAATCTGTCTCCGCCTATGGCGCTCCTGTTCACGGACCTTACCTAACAGCAGCTCCTTCACAAATGACAGACAATTGGTCTGTAGGGCGAGTTTACCTTTCACACGGGGATCACAGACAGAGGCGAGCATGTATGTGCTGTCGTCTGTTAAAGGCCTGAATCTGTCTTTCACCTGCTGCTGTAAAACGTCCAGACACTGCAGCATCTCAGCAGTCATTCCCTTTTGCCGTTTAAAGGCCTCCAAATGGTCATCCAAGAATTTAACTATAGGGATGATGTCAGCCAAGGTGGCACTTCTGGAACTCAGCTCCTCCGTGACATCCTTGAAGGGCTGCAGGATTTTTACCAGCTGACTCATGACTAACCAATCGTGATGTCCTAGGGGATTCTGCACACCTATGTCTATTGTACCAGAAAGTTCATGAAGGGGTGTCTGCAGCTCCAGTAACCTCTCCAGCATCATAAAAGTGGAATTCCACCGGGTGGCAATGTCTTGAATGAGACGCTTCTGAGGCATATCCAAATCAGTCTGCTTTTGTCGGAGAACCTGCCTCGCCTTGACACTTCTGTGGAAGTGTGCTGCTATGTTCCTGCACTTCTGTATTAACCTATGCAGGTATTCATTCTCCTTGTCCTTGGACTCCAAGCCCAGAGCTGACTTCACTACCAGATGCAGAGTGTGTGCAAAACATCGGATGTTCTTAAACCGCCCATCGCTTATTGCCTTAACCATGTTTGCACCGTTGTCTGTGACAAAAAACCCTGCCCGCGTTTTCCTGTCTCGCTGGTGTAGTTGCCAGCCCTCCAGCATCTTTCTGATGCATGCTAGAATATTGGCAGCGGTATGGGCCTGGTCCGTCAGGTGGGTGCGCAGTAAAGCCCACCTCCACCCTGATACTTCTTCAGTAATAGAGCTGCTGGCTGCCCCTGCCTCTGCCATGTCCCACCAGTGTGCTGTCAGAGAAAGGTAAGAGTGTGCAGCATTCATGGCGGTCCAGATATCGCAGGTGAAATGCACTCTTCCGTCTGCCTTACCTAGCAGTGCTTGCAAGCGACTGCGACACTGCTTGTACAGGCTGGGGATGACCTTTCTACTAAATGTGGTTCTGCACGGGATTTTGTAATTTGGAAGTACAACCTTCAAGAAATGCTTGAAACCCACATACTGCACTAGCTGCAAGGGCTGGTCATCAAGGGCAATCATTTCCCCAATGCTCCTGGTTACAACTTTTGAGGCTGCCTGCCTCCTATCCCGGGATAGCGTTACCACACTCCACCCCATTTCCTCCATGGTGGATTGTCGCTTCTGCCACATGTCAGTGGGTTGCTGGCCTGCCGCCTGACTGCTAGAAGGGTATGAGGGCGTGGGCTGACTCTGCTGCTTTCCTACCACTGCACACTGGTTGGAAGGGGTCCCCCGACTGAAACTGCCACCATCCCCAGATGGCAGTAATCTTGTTGGGTGTTGCCTCTTCATATGATGGTTCATGCCAAAATTTGATAGACGTCCCATTTGCTTGCCTCTGCTAATATCTGTGGCACAGTAATTACACCGAGCATAACGCGGATTTTCTGTCACTTTAAAATGTTTCCAGATCGGAGATTTCTTTTGTGATCCTCCTCTCTGTGACACCTTTGGGGTGGATGCTGGCACTGGATTTGAGGTACTAGTGGGTGCACCCTGAGAAGCAATGCCAGAGGGGGCACCAGTCACCCTCTGTCTCCCTTCTGACAGCTCTTCCTCCTCCTCGATATCACTGTAATCTCTCCCCTGCTGCACAATTCTGGAGGTGGAGGCTAAGACAGGACTAACTGATTCTACCGAAGATTCGTCAGCTATTACTTCTTCCGTTTCTGATGAGAATCCCACCCAAGAAGATTCTTCTTCTGAATCAGAAGCTAACAGTGCCAGCGCTACCTTGTGACCGCTAAGTCTTAGTCGAGACTTCTGTCCGCCTGCTGCTCTTGGGTGTCTAAATTTTGTTGGGCATGACTCTGCCTCCCCTTCCCTCACCTCCAAAACTACAGGGCCAGAAACAAGTGGTGGCGATGGCGAAGTATCATGGTCCGATTTCGTTTTTTTTGCCATGGAATTGCCATCCCCTACAAAGAGTTTAGATTGTGACAGTTGCCTTTTTAGCTGTACTGGTGGTGCTGCACTAGTGTCTTTTGCGATGCCTCTGCTGCCAGTTCCATTAAGTCGATTGCATCTCTATTTCCCTGACATTATGGATTTTATGTCACTGAGTGGTAACACTGCCCACTGTCCCACAATAATAATGTTCAGTCTGTTTAAAATGCCCACCGCCCGCTGTCTCACTGCCTGGCTGTAGTGTGCACCAATGTGTGTGGAGTGAACACAGAACTAGCTAGCTTGTAAGCACAAAAGAGGCAGAGTACTCCCCCCGGGCACCTCACTGCACAGACCCACTCAAGGACAATGTTCAGTCTGTTTAAAATGCCCAGATGCACAGACCCACTCAAGGACAATGTTCAGTCTGTTTAAAATGCCCAGATGCACAGCCCACTCAAGGACAATGTTCAGTCTGTTTAAAATGCCCAGATGAACAGACCCACTCAAGAACAATGTTCAGTCTGTTTAAAATGCCCAGATGAACAGACCCACTCAAGAACAATGTTCAGTCTGTTTAAAATGCCCAGATGAACAGACCCACTCAAGAACAATGTTCAGTCTGTTACAAATGCCCACTGCCCACTGTCTCACTGCCTGCCTGGTAGTGCACTAATGTGTGTGCAGTGCACACAGAACTAGCTTGCTTGTAAGCACAAAAGAGGCAGAGTACTCCCCCCGGGCACTTCACTACACAGACCCACTCAAGGACAATGTTCAGTCTGTTTAAAATGCCCAGATGCACAGACCCACTCAAGGACCATGTTCATTCTGTTTAAAATGCCCAGATGCACAGACCCACTCAAGGACAATGTTCAGTCTGTTTAAAATGCCCAGATGAACAGACCCACTCAAGGACAATGTTCAGTCTGTTTAAAATGCCCAGATGAACAGACCCACTCAAGGACAATGTTCAGTCTGATTAAAATACCCAGATGAACAGACCCACTCAAGAACAATGTTCAGTCTGTTTAAAATGTCCAGATGAACAGACCCACTCAAGAACAATGTTCAGTCTGTTACAAATGCCCACTGCCCACTGTCTCACTGCCTGCCTGGCAGTGCACTAATGTGTGTGCAGTGCACACAGAACTAGCTTGCTTGTAAGCACAAAAGAGGCAGAGTACTCCCCCCGGGCACTTCACTGCACAGACCCACGCAAGGACAATGTTCAGTCTGTTTAAAATGCCCAGATGCACAGACCCACTCAAGAACAATGTTCAGTCTGTTAAAAATGCCCAGATGAACAGACCCACTCAAGAACAATGTTCAGTCTGTTAAAAATGCCCACCGCCCACTGTCTCACTGCCTGCCTGGCAGTGCACTAATGTGTGTGCAGTGCACACAGAACTAGCTTGCTTGTAAGCACAAAAGAGGCAGAGTACTCCCCCTGGGCACTTCACTGCACAGACCCACTCAAGGACAATGTTCAGTCTGTTTAAAATGCCCAGATGAACAGACCCACTCAAGAACAATGTTCAGTCTGTTTAAAATGCCCAGATGAACAGACCCACTCAAGAACAATGTTCAGTCTGTTAAAATGCCCACTGCCCACTGTCTCACTGCCTGCCTGGCAGTGCACTAATGTTTGTGCAGTGCACACAGAACTAGCTTGCTTGTAAGCACAAAAGAGGCAGAGTACTCCCCCTGGGCACTTCACTGCACAGACCCACTCAAGGACAATGTTCAGTCTGTTTAAAATGCCCAGATGAACAGACCCACTCAAGAACAATGTTCAGTCTGTTTAAAATGCCCAGATGAACAGACCCACTCAAGAACAATGTTCAGTCTGTTTAAAATGCCCAGATGAACAGACCCACTCAAGAACAATGTTCAGTCTGTTACAAATGCCCACTGCCCACTGTCTCACTGCCTGCCTGGCAGTGCACTAATGTTTGTGCAGTGCACACAGAACTAGCTTGCTTGTAAGCACAAAAGAGGCAGAGTACTCCCCCTGGGCACTTCACTGCACAGACCCACTCAAGGACAATGTTCAGTCTGTTTAAAATGCCCAGATGAACAGACCCACTCAAGAACAATGTTCAGTCTGTTTAAAATGCCCAGATGAACAGACCCACTCAAGAACAATGTTCAGTCTGTTTAAAATGCCCAGATGAACAGACCCACTCAAGAACAATGTTCAGTCTGTTACAAATGCCCACTGCCCACTGTCTCACTGCCTGCCTGGTAGTGCACTAATGTGTGTGCAGTGCACACAGAACTAGCTTGCTTGTAAGCACAAAAGAGGCAGAGTACTCCCCCCGGGCACTTCACTACACAGACCCACTCAAGGACAATGTTCAGTCTGTTTAAAATGCCCAGATGCACAGACCCACTCAAGGACCATGTTCATTCTGTTTAAAATGCCCAGATGCACAGACCCACTCAAGGACAATGTTCAGTCTGTTTAAAATGCCCAGATGAACAGACCCACTCAAGGACAATGTTCAGTCTGTTTAAAATGCCCAGATGAACAGACCCACTCAAGGACAATGTTCAGTCTGATTAAAATACCCAGATGAACAGACCCACTCAAGAACAATGTTCAGTCTGTTTAAAATGTCCAGATGAACAGACCCACTCAAGAACAATGTTCAGTCTGTTACAAATGCCCACTGCCCACTGTCTCACTGCCTGCCTGGCAGTGCACTAATGTGTGTGCAGTGCACACAGAACTAGCTTGCTTGTAAGCACAAAAGAGGCAGAGTACTCCCCCCGGGCACTTCACTGCACAGACCCATGCAAGGACAATGTTCAGTCTGTTTAAAATGCCCAGATGCACAGACCCACTCAAGAACAATGTTCAGTCTGTTAAAAATGCCCAGATGAACAGACCCACTCAAGAACAATGTTCAGTCTGTTAAAAATGCCCACCGCCCACTGTCTCACTGCCTGCCTGGCAGTGCACTAATGTGTGTGCAGTGCACACAGAACTAGCTTGCTTGTAAGCACAAAAGAGGCAGAGTACTCCCCCTGGGCACTTCACTGCACAGACCCACTCAAGGACAATGTTCAGTCTGTTTAAAATGCCCAGATGAACAGACCCACTCAAGAACAATGTTCAGTCTGTTTAAAATGCCCAGATGAACAGACCCACTCAAGAACAATGTTCAGTCTGTTAAAATGCCCACTGCCCACTGTCTCACTGCCTGCCTGGCAGTGCACTAATGTTTGTGCAGTGCACACAGAACTAGCTTGCTTGTAAGCACAAAAGAGGCAGAGTACTCCCCCTGGGCACTTCACTGCACAGACCCACTCAAGGACAATGTTCAGTCTGTTTAAAATGCCCAGATGAACAGACCCACTCAAGAACAATGTTCAGTCTGTTTAAAATGCCCAGATGAACAGACCCACTCAAGAACAATGTTCAGTCTGTTAAAATGCCCACTGCCCACTGTCTCACTGCCTGCCTGGCAGTGCACTAATGTTTGTGCAGTGCACACAGAACTAGCTTGCTTGTAAGCACAAAAGAGGCAGAGTACTCCCCCCGGGCACTTCACTGTACAGACCCACTCAAGGACAATGTTCAGTCTGTTTAAAATGCCCAGATGAACAGACCCACTCAAGAACAATGTTCAGTCTGTTTAAAATGCCCAGATGCACAGACCCACTCAAGGACAATGTTCAGTCTGTTAAAAATGCCCACTGCACTGACAGACTAAGTAATTGGAATTTAATAAAGCAGGAATTTTTGTCACTCCAGAAACATGGATGACATTGAAAATAATATCTCTCTCCAAGCCATCCCAACACCCTCAATGGTAAATAGTGGTCAGTGCTAGCTGACTAGACCACTAGCCTGCTTGAAAGAAACAGGAATACTAGTGACTGTAGCGTGTAGCTGACCCCTGGCACTACAGCAAGACAAGGAATATTTTTCTTTCCTTTGCTAGCCTAGTATCTGTTCTCTATCAGTTCTGCTTCTGCCTGCCTGCCTGCTCCCTGCCTCTTCCACCCAGCCCACCTCCCCACAGAATCGCTGGAAATAACTGCATGCCTCCTCGTGCTGCTGTTTATATATTGCTGGCTCGTCACTAAAATCCACAGAGAGCACTGAATGACAGTGCTGCTCAGAAAACGTGAACGCGGATACGCTGCGTTCCGGTATCCATGCCGACCTGTCCGACCCTTTCCTGTGAGTCACTGCGACTCACAGGAAAGGGTCAGACAGGTTGGCATGGTTACCGCAGGGGCGCCGCCATTTTGTGGTAATCCAGGGTACTAGCTCCGAGCTCGCAGCTAATGGCGGCGAGGAAAAGCGCGCGCCTCGCGGTTCGACGTATTCAACAGAAATATGTTGAATACGTTGGGAGTCGCTATGCGTTGCACATCCCCATGTTTTTTTCAGTTTGAAAAAATAAGTTGTGGATTACAAATCCATTGAAAACGGATGCACATCCCTACAAGCCAGACCTTGCCTTAAATAGGAAAAGGAAAGGTGGAGCAGAAAGTAGTGGCCGTGGCAATTTCCTGTGTAAACTGCTTTTACACAGGTTTCCCTCCCTTTTTTTTAATACCCAGATCAAGTGTTTTGGAAGATTCTGGCAGAACTTTATCAGTTCTTCAGGGGATGGATCTGTCTGGTGACTCAATGCAAAGGAATTTCTATTTTAACTATCCTGTTTATGTTATGCTGCTGACCGCGGCGCCCTGCAGCCGGCCTGCTCCACCCACCTCTCCAGCGTGGCACATTCGGGGCCGGCCATGCTGGCTCTGGCAGCCAGCGGCCTCTCTGCCAGAGCCTTCTCTGACGCGCGGCCATCCTCAGCGCGGGCCCCTCCCCCTTTGGGCCTCTCTAGGCCCGCACGCGCTTCTCTGCTCTAAATTTAAAGGGACCGTGGCAGGTGTGGATAGGCCTAAAAAAAATGAAGTAATAAAAATAGTACTTACCTTGAGACCAGGTTTAATCAGAGAGAGGAGCTGACAGGTAACTGATTTTGTATACAGGACTTGATATGATTTATGCTGAAATAAAAAAAAATACCAGAGTTTCCTAGAGGATACAGCATAGTGCTGTACTCACTTGCTGACTAGAGGCTATAGGAAAGCAAAAGGTTTAGTTGCCACTAAGGGCAAACTCAGATTTAAAGAAAGGCTGTCATAGTGTTTCTGAAAGCTATTTTGATTCTAGAAAGGTGAGGGGCAAGAAAGAGTTAACTAGAGTAGTTGCTCTGCTGCCCCTAACTAATCATAAGATATGTTTCTATTTGAGAAATGGGAGGTGAAACGGAAGAGCTTAGTAAGTAAAGCAGACTGGTTGCCATGGAGAAAGACACAGCTGAAGTGCTGTTTTGAAGTGTGGTTTGCACAGCTTTGTCCTGGAAATAAGCCTCCTAGTCATGAAAAACTGTTGCAAGCAGAAAGGGAGGGGGCTGTGTTTGAGCTGACACTATAGCAGAGAGAACAGTTACTAGTCAGACAGCTGTTTTGCTGTAGAGTGATCAGAGATACAAAGATACCGCAGGAAAATGGACAGCTTTAAAAGAATGAAAGACAGAATGAAGTTTATCTGTTAAGTCAGAGTAGAAGCAACCTATTAGAAATATTTTTAAAGTACTTTTGAGCAGATAGAGTGTTTTAAAAAGTATTAAAAAATAGAAATACATAAGAAATATTTTTTTTATTTAGAGTGCTTTTTAACATCAGAAATCTATTTAAAATTAGACTTGATTATGTAATTAGAACAGGCTGAGCTCCCTTACATTTATTAGTTTAATCCAGTTGCTATAGTAATTATCAAAGTTCCCTGATGGTATCCAAGAATGACATCAATATAGCTTCCTTAGTTACGTGTGAAAAGACCAGAGTAATAATACTATTAGAGATCAAAGCACTGAAAATAATTTAAAAGTTATACATAGTTAAAAATAAAAAGGATAAGAAAAAGAATTATAATAATTTTATTTGGAAGTAATGTCGAAGGAAAGAACATTAAAAAAGTTAAGAAATAATTTACTTTATTTAAAAAAATAGTGCAAGTGTCATCATAGAGCATTTATCTAAATCCATTAAAAAAGTAAGTGACAGTTAGAGAAGCATAGGCAGAACCTGAGCAAAACTGGTTGAGAAAGGAGGTGCTGCATGAATGCTCCTCAGAGTTATTGATTCTATTCTGCTCAGATGAAAATAAGAGGTAGCATTTTGGCAAGTTTGTAAAGAATAAGAATGTGAGTGTGATTATGTTGGTAATAACCCAGAAAACAAATCGGAAGCCGATCCAGTTGGCTGTATAGCAGTGAAGAAACGGAGATCGGTGTGTATAAAATGCCCTTTATTTGAAATTTGCCCAACTCTGGCCGAGTTTCGCTCTTTAGTCAAGAGCTGCCTCAATGACAACTAGAAACAAATATATTACAATTAAAAACACTTACAAGGACTCATAAAAGTAACATAAATCAACAAAAAACATGAAAACATGTATAATCTTAAAAATGTGAACCAAGTCATGTGTGACAAACATAGGGCCTTATTTTCCAAGGAGTTACCATGTGTGATAAATCCGCAAACCGCGCTAACAGCAGTTAACATGATTTGTGAATGCAAATTTTAAATTTTGTATTCAGGGGGCGGAGCAAATGTAAAGTAGGGAGGATTTATTGTGTGCCGAAAAACAGCCGCACTGTTAGCGTGGCTCCTCACGTGGCCAATAACTACACCTCTTTCATTTGCGTTACAGGCCAGTAAAGGTTTATCGCGGTTCATGATGTCTCCTGACAGACCTGTTTCAGTATGATGCAGGCTCGGGGGGAGAGGGAGGGAGGGAGAGGGAGAGAGAGAGAGGGAGAGAGAGAGACTTGCCATTGTGCCTCCTCCCTAGACAGGTATTTGTATTAGGGATGTGAATCGTGTGCCCGATCGTTTTAACGATCGGGTTCGGCTGGGAGGGGGAGGAAATCTGATCGTTACGAGATGTGAATTGGAATCGTTACGATTTGTGCAATGTTCACTCCACCTAGCTTGTTGGTACCCAGGTAGAGAGTCCATCAAGCTAGGTGGAGAGAACATAGCACAAATCTCATCTTGGAGTGAGTTTCCTCACTCCGTAGGTCATCAAATCTTCACAAGAGACCACTGTTCTGTTCGTACGTCTCACGTTGAATGTGAAAGTGGCCCCTAACCCCCTACACTAATACTTAAACCTCACCTCGAGTTACTAGGTGGGCCTCCCATAGGGATACAAATACCTGTCTAGGGAGGAGGCACTATGGCAAGGCACTCTCTCTCTCTCTCTCCCCCCCCCCCCCCAAGCCTGCATCATACTGAAACAGGCCTGTCAGGAGACATCAAATCTGGCAACGTAGCCCAAATTGGGCTAATAGAGCAACTTGCAATAACAGCCTTTCACATAGCTGATAGTACAATACACATGCTTATTAGCATAAGGTACACCCCTTTTTGGTATCGCACGCGATACCAATGCAATATTGGAAAATGAGGCCCATAATGGTGTACAAAAAACAAAATGGTATATAGGAGGGCAGAAAAAGAACAACCACAGAGTGCATGTGTAAAGTGTCATAAATTGACTTTTATTATAAGTAATACCAAAGAGGATAAATTGGTGTTAGTATAGAACACATAGAGGTAGATTGTCAAAACATACGCACGCGTGTACTTTTGTTCGCGCCACTGGCGCGAACAAAAGTACACCAGATTTTATAAGATACACGCGTAGCCGCACGTATCTTATAAAATCCGGGGTCGGCGCACGCAAGGCTGCACAAAACCGGCAGCCTGTGCGCGCCGAGCCGCGCAGCCTGCGTCTGTTCCCTCCCTCACCTTCCCCTCCCTTCCCCTATCTACCTCACCCCCCAACCCTACCTAAATCCCTCCCCCTACCTTTGTTGGGCAAGTTACGCCTGCTGTCCCGGCATCCCCTGGCACAGGCTGCAGTGCCAGAGGACTCGGGACTGCCCTCCCGGCCCCCCCCGCACCGTTGCCACACCCCCGGACTCGCCCCAGACTGCCCCCTACCCCAGGATACGCCCCCGGACACGCCCCTCCCGCCCCTTTTACGAAGCCCCGGGACTTACGTGCGTCCTGGGGCTTTGCGCACACTGGCGGCCTATGCAAAATAGGCACGCCGGCACGCGAGTGCCCTGCGCGCGTAAATCCGGGAGGATTTACGCGCACAGGAGGCCGGATTTTATAAAATTGCGCGAGCGCGTACTTTTGTTTGCGCACCAGGCGCGAACAAAAGTACGCTGGATTTTATAAGATACGCGCGTAGCCGAGTGTATCTTATAAAATCCAGGGTGGCGCACACGCAAGGGGGTGCACATTTGTGCAACCTGCGTGCGCCGAGCCCAGGGTGCACTGCCTGTTCCCTCCGAGGCCGCTCCGATTTCGGAGCGGCCTCGGAGGGAACTTTCCTTCACTCTCCCCGCACCTTCCCCTCCCTTCCCCTACCTAACCAACCCCCCTGGCCCTATCTAAACCCCCCCTTACCTTTGTTGGCAGATTTACGCCTGCTAAAAGCAGGCGTAAATCTACCTAACCTAAATGGCGTAAATCTACCTAACCTAAATCTACCTAACCAACCCCCCCGGCCCTATCTAAACCCCACCTTACCTTTGTTGGCAGATTTACGCCTGCTAAAAGCAGGCGTAAATCTGCGCGCGCCAGCGGGCTGCTGGCACGCCATCACCCGACCCGGGGGCTGGTCCGGAGGCCTCGACCACGCCCCCGGGCCGGCGCCACGCCCCCGAAACGCCCCCGAAACGCAGCGTCATTTAGGGAACGCCCCTGACATGCCCCCGACACGCCCCTTTTACGAAGCCCCAGGACTTACGCGCGTCTCGGGGCTCTGCGTGCACCGGCGCCCTATGCAAAATAGGCGCGCCGGCGCACGAGGGCCCTGCGCACGTAAATCCGGCCGGAATTACACGCGCAGGGCATTTAAAATCCGGCCCAGGGGTTTTAAAATCTACCCCATATTGAATAAAAATTATGAATTAAAATTTGTTTAAAAGTTTCTTTTAAGAAAGAGTGGAAGTGCAATCCAACCAAATTAAAGGATAAATTAAATAAATTAAAAAAGCTTACTAAACGTCAGCAGGGCTTATCGTATGCCCATAAGGTTGATGTTATTGTGTTAACGTATCCACTTTTTGAGTTTTTCAGTCTTATTCTAAAATGAGTCAAGAGAAAAGAGTTCTTCCTATAAGATGGGATAGAATCAAAGTACCACTGGATACAATAAAAATACATATGTCATGGACCCTGCCCATGGGTCCCCCCACGAGCAGGCACTGCTTACCTTTCTTCACCCGACGCGGCATGGACGCCGCCGACGTCGGGCCTTCCAGTGCGGCCGGAGCCGCGGACTTTGTTTCCATGCGCGGCACGGAGGCTGCCCGTATTGCCTGTCTTCACCGCGGCCGGAGCCGAGGACTTCCTGTTCCTCTTCACGGCTGGAAGCCGCCACCGACGTCGCTGATATCTTCGCGGCCAGGAGGCTGCATCCCCGGGCTGGATTGGCGGCTGGAGCTGCCCCCGGGGTCCCTTGCAGCGGCTGGAGCTGCTGCCATCATCGAGGCCTGCCTTTCAGGCCAGCCCTGCCTCCTGCGTCGAAGACGTCTGTGCAGACCGCTGTCCGCGGTCCTGCACAAGCTCCTGCTTCCTTCCTTAGGTGCCGGTGCGCGCCTCTCTACAGGATTTAAAGGGCCAGACACGGGAAGTGTGCTGGCCCCACCTAAGATTGGACTTCCTGCTCCAGCCCTATAAAGGGCTGCTCTGTCACTTCAGTCTTCGCCTTGCATCGGAGTTACTTCTCTCTGGAGGCTCCTGCCTGCCAGAGCTCCGTCAGGTCTTCTTCGTGGAGCTCCTCTTCGTTTCTTCTTCTTCTCATGTCATGTTCATGCCTGAGGTCCCCGTCCAGGTGTCCTGGTGTCTCGTCTTGATCTTCTGCTGCCTGATGTCCCAGGTTCCTTTATGTTGTACCCTTCTTGGTGTTTGCTTCAGCGCTCCTGAGCCTTCTAGTCCTGTCAGGCCCGACTCCCTCGGATGATGTCTTTCCCGAGCGTGGAGTGGCCGGCAGGTGGACTGGTGTCCTGTGCTCCTGAGCCGTCATGTCCTGCCAGCCTTTGTGGTGCTTCGAGTGACATCTGGCTTCGTCGTCGAAGTCCCACTTTGACTGGAATCTTCCCTGCGCTTGTCCCATCTCAGCGTGGTCCATGACCAGTCTCCTTGGGCTGTGTAGGGCGCGCAGTGGGACAGGGTGGTCCGCGACCAGTCCCGTGGGTGGACTGTGTAGGGCGCCCTGAGAGACAGTGCCAATGTCCTTCCGCCCAGCTTCTCGTCTCGTCTGGACTTCGTCAAGTTCCTCGTCTTGTCCTGGATGCATTTGCATCAGTCTTGGTATCATGTCAACGTCTTGTTCCTGATGTCGTCGCATCAACCCTGGTCCGGGATGCTGTCGCATCGACCATTGGTCCGTGATGTCTTCGCATCAGCCTTGGTGTCATGTCTTCAGCTACCTTGGTGACATGTCCTGTGCCAGCCCTCGTCTCTGATGCCGTCTGCATCAGCCTTGGTGTCATGTCTTCGTGTCAAGGCCCGTCTGCCCTTGTCGTCAGACCAGGTCTGCTGCTCCATGCCGATCCAAGTGGCAGGTCCAAAAGGGCTCGGAATGGTCGGAGGACCATTCACATTCCAACATCATCAAGTTGTTGGCCTTGGGAGCTTGTAGGCCTGGCAGAGGGTAAGCCCATCAGCCATGCTGGAACATGCACGTCAACCCTCGGTTCGGTCCTGGATCTGTCTGGGGTCGGGCTGAGGCCCAAGGGGCACACTAAAACACCCCCACGTAACACATATGACTAGGAAAAAGTTAAAAAAATGAAAATAAAAAATAGAAGAATAAATTAAAAATATATAATAAATAGATACACGGATAAATAAATAAATACATCATATAGATAAAAATAGGGTTTGAAAGTAAAACATAAAAAATTAAACTATAAAATTAAAAAAGTAAAAAGTAAAAAATTAATAAATAAAATAAAAGTTAACAGGCTACTGAATACCCAATTTGAAAAAAATGAGTCTACTTATTACAAACAAGCCATGCATGCTCAAAGGAATGTCTAGTGTGGGTAAAGAAGTAATAAAATGACTTTTAACTCCGAAGAATGTACCTGGCAATGCTCACTGGGTGTGCTGCAGCATGTGATTATGCAGTGCGGCATAGGGTATGAAAACCACCAACATGTAATTGTTTTCTTGAAATGAAAAAGTATATTAATGTTTGAATCAGTATTATAATGTAATAATCCTGCCTAGGAGAATTACCAACATATACACAGAATACAAATTAGCTAAATGTAATATCGAGGTGGATCTCTGATAAGTGTGGATATGTTATTCTTTGGAAAGATTAGCTTAATACTGGCAAATGAATTGCAAACTAAAGCACCTATATTGTAAATGACTAAACTGGGTTGACAAAAATGATTAAATCCAGTGGACGAAAACCAAACGAAGATACACATGACAAATTGTATGTGTCTGAATAGCATGATCAGGAGACTAACATGCTGGTTCATTGAAACTTAATATCAAAGCGCTAAAACCCCAAAAAAAATTTCCCTAAAAAGTGTGGAGTGCTACCACTCGATATAATTGAACTCAAACGGACATACCGCTCATTTAAGAATCGAAATATACTAATTACTAAAAAAAAAAACGCTAAAAATCCCAGATTAAAATTATAGATGTGCAGACACAGTCACTCGTTTGCACATAACTCGATCACATACACAGTATTATAATGTAATAATACACCAAAGGAAAACTCCAAACAAACCACAGGATACAAATTAGCTAAATGTAATATCAAGGTGGATCTCTGACAAGTGTAGGGCATGGAATTCCTTGGAAAGATTAACTTAATACTGGCAAATGAAATACAACTAAAAGCTCCTGTGTAAATATGACTGAATCGCGGTTGACAAAAAATGTTTAAATCCAGTGGACAAAATCCAAAACGAAATACACATGACAAATATTGTATGTGTTTGAAATAGTAACATGCTGGCTCTTTTGAAACTTAATATCAAAGTGCTAAAACCCCAAAAAAGCATTACTTAAAAAGTATGGAACGCTATCACTCAGTCGCATTAGACTCAAATGGACATTCTGACTCATATAAGAATATTTATTTATATTTATGTTATTTACGTTTCTTTATACCGATGACCGTTCGCACATCGCATCGGTTTACAGTGAACAAAAAACCATTGGGCGGAGCCCTTACAAATAACAGATAACATAGTAAACTAGGCAACATATAAATAATATTTGGGAAGAGCCCTTACAAGAAATACAAACATCAATGAGTAAATGCTATGGGGATATGCTATGGGATTGAACTATAACAGAAACTATATACAAGTTAGTGCACAGTACCAAATCAGCAGGCAAAAAGGCGTTCATACCAGGATATCAGAAAAACATCAGAAAAACATTTGTAGGGGGAAATTATGTGATAGGGGGTGAGATGGAGTAGGCTTGCTGGAAGAGCCAGGTTTTAAGTTTCTTTTGAAGGCGGGGGTATGGGTCTCAATGCGAATATCATGTGGCAGTGAGTTCCATATAGTTGGGCCGGCAAGGGAAAAAGCTCTGTTCATGGTGGGAGGAGAGTTTAAAAGGTTTGATGGATTGGGGCATGGAGTGTTCCTTGGAGTGCTGGGCGGGTGGGTCTCTTGGAGGTACGTGGTAGGAGGGGGGGGTTAATCCAGTTGAGGTTGGAGTTTACTAGACTCTTGTGTATGATCGAGAGAGTTTTATAAATAATTCGTGACTGTATAGGGAGCCAGTGTAATTCAATAAGTGTGGGGGTGATATGATCACTTTTCTTTGTGTTTGACAAGATCCGAGCGGCGGCATTTTGTAGGAGTTGGAGAGGTCTAGTGTGTATTGCAGGAATGCCGAGTAAGAGAATAAAAATATATTTACAGAAAAAAACGCTAAAATCCCAAATTAAAATTATAGTTGTGCAGACCACAATCACTCAATCGCACGTAACTCGATCACATACCTGTAGCTTGTGTCTCAGCTGATTCAACCACCAAGAAACAGCAGATCGTGTCTAGAGGATTTTTATGCAAAAACTCGCGATAATTGAGATTATTGGCACAAAAAATGTAACCGGTTACACATGATCATTTGTCTAATGTAATTCTTATATTTAAAAAGATTGCATTTAAATTTAGATAAACAAAAATAACACCTATATAAATAAGTGTGATGCTGAAGAAATTGTATGTAAAAATAGGCAAATGAGAGGAATGAGTCAACGGAGTAAAAATTGTTTTAAATAAAGGTATGTAACTAAAAAAAGTGACTTAAATTTTTTTTTATATGTAGACAACCACATATAATATTAGGGGGGTATTCAGTAGAAAATATGTAATTAAATGCATATTAGGTAGAAAAAAGAGATAAGAGATATGGCCATGTCAGGAATGTTTATTAAAATAACTTAAGTAAACCTGATCAAAAAATAAATACATAAATAAAAAGAATAAAACTGATAAAATTAAAATTGAACAGTAGAAGAAGACAGTGTGTGTGTTCTATAAGATAACACAGGCCAATGTTTTGAAAGGCAAGCATCCTTGCCCATCCAGAAAAGTCAGACCAGTCTTTATAAAAGTAGTTTTGGCATAAGAAACTTCAGGGAGTCCTTAAACATATGGTCAAATTGTGAAATGATTTCAGTGAGGATTTTGAATAGAGTATAAGAAGGTAAATTTTATGGTTTCTGTTTTTCCCAAAGCATATGCAAGCTTTAATAAAGTATATCAAAATAAAGTATAAAAGATAGGGTGATTTGTTAAACATATCACTGTGTGGATTACCATGTATCTGTTTGCCAATGTAAACCATTTAATGAATGTTCAATTTACATGGTATATTGTTTAATTAATTAATTAATTAATTAAATAAATAAATAAATAAATAAATAAATCTGTAATGTGAAGTGTACTGGAATACTGGATGTTGTTGAACTTTTGGATTGTAAAGAGAATTATAAAAAAACAGGGTCAAAATCACTCCCAAAGATAATAAACCTTATTATACAACAGTGCTTAGATTTAAACTTACCTCAAGCTCAAGTAATTACATTTAGTCGGAGGACTAATAAGGCGGAAAAAGGATATCCATGATGAGAGTGAATCAGTTTTTTTTATACAGGTCTCTGAGTAGGGGTGTTAAAGAAGCATCTATGATGGCTCCTCCTGATTGCCCCACATACCTTAATCTTTTAACATGCTTTTCCAAATATTTTATTTTTTTATTTTTTTTATGGTCACCTCTCATATTTCTGCTTCTATCACTATTGCTATTTGGGATTTTTTTTTGTTTGTTTGTTTTAGTGTGGATTGAGATATTCAACCTCCAGAGGTCACATTTATTTTACACAGGAGAAGGTGTTGGCATTGGGTTTTTTAAAATAGTTTTTTCACCTAAATATATTTAATTTTCTACACCTGTACTACTTATACATTCTTGGTTTGTTGAAGTCAGAGCTCATCTGAAGAACAATCGGCTTAAGGAGTTGTATTTAAATATTATTAATGTTTTAAAATTCATTTCCTATTTTCTTCTTGAAATGCCTTTCAAACACACTATTCAGTAGACACTGAAATCATTTGAGTAGCTGACAGTCAATCCAAAATTTATTGGGACAGCTGCCAGATTAGACATCTGTGCAAAATAGATTTTATTATTATTCAAAGATTGTATTCTATGTCAGATATTTCACTGTTAAATCTATGCCTCCTGTTAGCGGTTTTGCTCTTTTATGGCCTACAGCTGTGCTCCTGAACAGAAATACAACCAAAAACTCTTTCTCCTATAATAGTATAAAGACTAATAAATATGCACATGTGAAAATAGGACAAATAATTGGGAGACAAAAGACAGAATGAAGCTTAAAATAATAATTTTCTAAGAGTTACCAAATATTATTTTTGTCATTTAATTTTATCATTTTACCAAGATGTCCAAAGAATTTGTTCCAACATCCATTCATGCAAAAATAAAAAGTACAATATACTTTGAAATACAGTGTGTGTTGATAGAGAAGTCGACAGAGAATATGACAGTGGATTAAGACCATAAGGTTTATCTAGTTTACCCACAGTTGATCTTTTGCTTCCTCTTGACTTCTTTGCAACTAGAAATCCTTTGTACTTATCCCATGCTTTCTTTAATTCCTTTCTCTACCATCTCCTTTTGGAGGTCATTCCATTTCTCCTTCACTCTTGGTTTCATGATATTGTTCCTAAATTTATTTCCTTGGCATCAAACAATGATCTCTGGTGCCCCACCTCCACCCTCATAGTCCCTTTTCAGCTACTCTTTCTCCTAGACCCTCCTCATGGCCCCTTTCTGTTTCCCCTCCTTACAATCTCCCTAACCTCGTTCAGCTGCCACCCCTATAATTCTTCCAGGCTTCTATGCCCCCAATATGGTCTATTTCTGGCACCTCTTCTCCTCTTATAAGCCTTTCCAATATCCTCTCCAGCCCTCCATCTCACCTCATTTGACTGGCTAGTAGGGATGTGAATCGTTTTAGGACGATTAAAATTATCGTCCGATAATTTTAATATCGTCTTAAACCGTTATGGAACACAATACAATACAGATTCTAACGATTTATCGTTATAAATCGTTAGAATCGTGAGCCGGCACACTAAAACCCCCTAAAACCCACCCCCGACCCTTTAAATTAAATCCCCCACCCTCCCGAACCCCCCCCAAATAACTTAAATAACCTGCGGGTCCAGCGGCGGTCCGGAACGGCAGCGGTCCGGAACGGGCTCCTGCTCTGAATCTTGTCGTCTTCAGCCGGCGCCATTTTCCAAAATGGCGCCGAAAAATGGCGGCGGCCATAGACGAAAAAGATTGGACGGCAGGAGGTCCTTCCGGACCCCCGCTGGACTTTTGGCAAGTCTCGTGGGGGTCAGGAGGCCCCCCACAAGCTGGCCAAAAGTTCCTGGAGGTCCAGCGGGGGTCAGGGAGCGATTTCCCGCCGCGAATCGTTTTCGTACGGAAAATGGCGCCGGCAGGAGATCGACTGCAGGAGGTCGTTCAGCGAGGCGCCGGAACCCTCGCTGAACGACCTCCTGCAGTCGATCTCCTGCCGGCGCCATTTTCCGTACGAAAACGATTCGCGGCGGGAAATCGCTCCCTGACCCCCGCTGGACCTCCAGGAACTTTTGGCCAGCTTGTGGGGGGCCTCCTGACCCCCACGAGACTTGCCAAAAGTCCAGCGGGGGTCCGGAAGGACCTCCTGCCGTCCAATCTTTTTCGTCTATGGCCGCCGCCATTTTTCGGCGCCATTTTGGAAAATGGCGCCGGCTGAAGACGACAAGATTCAGAGCAGGAGCCCGTTCCGGACCGCTGCCGCTCCGGACCGCCGCTGGACCCGCAGGTTATTTAAGTTATTTGGGGGGGGTTCGGGAGGGTGGGGGATTTAATTTAAAGGGTCGGGGGTGGGTTTTAGGGGGTTTTAATGTGCCGGTTTTTCGATTTTTTGATTTTTCGATTTTTAACGATTTTTCACGATTTTTCACGATATTTTACCCCCCCAAACGGCAACAATACGATTCCCTCCCCCTCCCAGCCGAAATCGATCGTTAAGACGATCGAGGACACGATTCACATCCCTACTGGCTAGTCATAGGCTGGAAGAAATCCTAGGTGCTATTGTAGAAATAGAAGGGAAAATCATCACAAAGCCTGTGAGGCAGTCTGCTCTCAGGTCCTGCAGTAGCCCTGCCTCTCATGCATGTTTCTTAGAAACTGAAAGTCCTGTGGGAGGGCAGGATGGAGCTGTCAATGGGACTGTGAGAGTATGCTTGCTTACAGACCCCAAAATAATTTTCACAGAGACAGCAAGGGGGTGGTCCATGTGAAAAAGTTAGATTTACTGTCTCAGCAAATGAAATTGTTCAAGAGGTATGGCCTGGGTGTAAATCTGGAAATATATGATTATTGAATTGATTTCCATATGAAATGAGCAATTCAAAATGAAAATATTTAGTTTCCATTGGTTCTATTTAAGTTATAATTCTTTAATCCTATATGAAGAAAAATGATAATGTAAACAGCCATCCTAAGAAATTAAGACTTCTGTCATAGTGAGGGCTGGTGCTAGCTTTTTTGCTGCCCTGTACAAACAATTACTGTGCTGCCTCCCCACTCCCCAAACCCCAGTTCATTCATCTGCCTCCAGTAATTGAAATATTTAAAATCTGACATTCCACCCTACCCAGGTCTAGTCTACCCCCTCTCGTCTGGAACCCATGGCCAGTAAAAGGGTATTAGATATCATAGGCAAACTTTAAAGTCCCACCCACACACGCATGCACAGTTAAAAATTATGCATTTATAATAAAATGAACATTCTGAATATAGTCTTCTGAGGTAAAAATATCACTTACAACAACTTGTACAATATATTTACATGCACTGTTGTGGTGCCACCAGAAAACCCTGCAAAAATTCCCATAAGATATGCCTATTGTAATATGTTTTGGATGTGGGCTTAACCCTCAGAAATCCTCAAATAAACAATTATAGTATTTATTTTTATTTAACATTTTTCTATACCGACCTTCATGGTTAAATACCATATCAGGTTGGTTTACATCGAACAGGGGTAAATAACTAAGGTAAAGGAAAACAAAGTTACATTAAACGAGGACCGTGAACTTGGAAGCTTAGGTAGCTGGAAGAAAAAAGATTAAGTTAAGTTAAAAGGAGACATAACAAATTCCAGACTAGAGTTAGTCCAGACTAGAGTTAGTCCACAAGTTAGAGTCGGTATCCAAGCCGTCCAGGTAATCAGAGGAGGGGAGGTACCATAGTTCGTGAGTAGATACCGCCTAATGTGTGTCCCAGGGTTCTGGGAAGGCTTGGCGGAACAGCCACGTTTTGAGTTTTTTCTTAAAAGTTAGCAGGCAAGGTTCCAGCCTGAGTTCTGCAGGGAGGTTGTTCCAGATAGCTGGGCCTGCTGTCGAAAATGCTCGGTCCCTAGATGCGATGAGTCGCGTGGCTTTGGTTGGCGGGGCTTGTAGCGTTCCTTTGGATATTTCTCTCATTGGTCTGTTAGATGTATGGAGTTTTTTTTGATATTTATATTTTTATTAAGGTTTTCAACACAAGGCAACACAGCACATGATAAAGAGAATAACAATACAACGTTGGCACACGTAATTCAAGTAAAATGCAATTGCAGTACAGAGAAACAATAACTAGAAGGAAATTATGCGATGCCATTGAGTGCGCCTGCTGCCAACCATAGATTAATATACCCTTCCCCCCCCCATCCCTAGAATGGAACAAACAGCAATCGTATTATAAATGTCATTTCAGCAACTGACCAACAACAATAGCAAATACGTCAGAGCTGTCCCTCTAAACGGAAACAAACAATTTACAAACAGCAAATAATATCAGACATATAGGAAGCACAAAGACAGTAAGCAGACTGTAGATGTAAAGCCTTTTAAGATACCCAAGTAATGAGAGGATGCCATATTTTAAGATATTTAGACATTCTATTATGCTTCAGAGCCTTGAGATGGTCCAATCTGCGATATCTCTGAACCTTTAGCAAAACTTCAGCCAGCTGCGGAATTTTAGAAGATTTCCAATATTGGGCTATAGTAGTACGTGTGGCTATTAACACATATATACACAGCTTTTGCTGAAATTGGTCAAGACCTTCAGTAGGTGCATTTAATAAGGCAGAAGCGGGTTCCCAGTGAATGGTAACTCCAAGCAATTTACCCAACCACCCCTCGATAACACGCCAAATAGGAGCAATTTTCGGACACTGCCACCAGACATGGAGATATGTACCCGTTTCCCCACAATCTCGCCAGCACTGGGAAGATATAGAGGGATATATTCGATGCAACCGATCTGGGTCAAAATGCCAGCGGTATAGCATTTTATAACTATGTTTCCTGCAACCGTGCGGATATAGCAACATGTAGTAGCCCTCCTGAAAATGGTACCCCATGCCTTCGAGGTAAGCTGGCCCCCCCAGGTCCTCTTCCCCATTTCCGAATATGCGAGGGAGTATAATGATCCATAGTCCAGTATCATTGATAGATTTTTGAAATCCCCCTTCGTCAGGTGATCAGCATGTGCATAATAATTTTCAAAGAGTGACCTGGTAAGACTAAATCTCCCATTCGGAATAACAGTCTTAAGGAAATGACAGATTTGAGCATGAGCTAAAAAGTGACTCGCACCCAAATCGTATTTAGATGTGAATTGATCCCAAGGCATAAGCTCACCCCCTTGCAACAGGTGGCCTAGCGTTGTGATGCCCGCCACCCGCCATGCCTGGAAATCTTTAGATTGGTAGCCAGCCGCAAATGCGGTGTTATAAAAAATGGACGTAGTGTAATAAGCGTAATTGCCCAACAGTTTTATCTTCCATTGACCCCAGATCTTTAATGTAGTAGTTAACGTCCATGGGGGGTGGGAGAAATATCTCCAAGTGCTTTGAGGCTGCCAAAGAATAGCTCCCAAAGGCATAGGCCCCATTAAACACTGTTCAATGGAGACCCAGTGCTTGGGCGAGGCAACCCGAGCTATGTCTAAGCAGGCCGTAACTGGGAAGCAACGTAATAGGCTCGGAAATCAGGTACCCCCAAACCCCCGAGAGATTTAGCTTGATATAATATCCTACGTGCCACCCGTGGGGGTCGGCGCCTCCAAATAAAGTCAAAAATTTTCCTTTGGATTCTGTGTAACAAGCGTGGAGAGAGAAACACCAGTAAGGTGGAGAATAAATATAAATATCTGGGCAAAACATTCATTTTAATAATAGCTATTCTCCCCAGCCACGTAAATGCCCCTCTATACCATGTATCCAAGTCTCTATCTACCTTGCGCATCAGAGGCGTATAATTAAGTGAATACAAATCCGTCACATCCGCATTAAGGTAAATACCGAGATATTTTAGAGAGTGTTTGGCCCATCGAAAAGGAAACTGATTGGAAATAGATTGGACGTCAGGCTGGGATAGCGTAAGATTCAACAGCTCGGATTTATCAAAATTTACCGTAAATCCCGAAACCTTGCTAAAGGTCCTCAGTTCGGATTCAACCCCCTGCAGGGAAGAGCTAGGGTCCGTCAAGGTAAACATGATGTCGTCCGCAAAAAGCGAAAGTTTATAATGACAGAGACCCAACTCCACACCCCGAATGGCCGAGGACATTCTAATGCGGACTGCAAATGGCTCAAGAAAAAGCGCAAATAGTAAGGGAGACAGAGGACACCCTGCCGCGTGCCTCTACCAATAGGGAAAGTGTCTCCGTAGCCGCCATTCACTTTTACTATAGCTTTAGGTTGGCCATATAATTGAAGTATCCATTGAATAAAGTATGGGCCAAAATTCATCTTAAGTAAGGTTTGAAATAAGTACGGCCAATGTACTAAATCGAACGCCTTTTCTGCATCAATGGCCAGGAGGACAGCAGGAATGCGCTCTCTCTTTGTCCACCAAATTAAATCAATAATTTTCCGGACATTGTCCGCTGCCATTCGTTGGGGTACGAATCCCACCTGGTCAGAATGAATCATATTAGGCAAGTACCTATTCAACCTCACGGCCAATATCCTGGCCAAAATCTTTAAGTCTTGATTTATGAGAGATATTGAGCGATAAGACCCACATAAAGCTGGGTCCCTACCAGGTTTAGGCAAGACAGTGATTCCCGCAATATTGGATTGGCCAGGGATAGGACCGCCCTCCCGAACATAATTAAAATAGGCCACTAGAGGAGAAACCAAGGTGTTCGACAAGGCTTTATAATATTCCCCAGGTAAGCCGTCAAGGCCTGGGGATTTATTAGATTTAAGGGATTTAATAGTATTCTGAACTTCCAATTCAGAAATCGGACTGTCGAGAGCTAATTGTTGATCCTCCGACAAGCATGGGATGGTCACTGTGGCCAAATAATCTACAATATCAGACTCCAAAATATCTGTACGAGGGGCATACAAAGAAGCATAAAAATTAGAGAAACTTTTTCGAATCTCTAGGGAGTCCACTATCGGTGACCCTTGGGGTGAGTGAAGTTTGGTGACACTGCACTGCATCACCCGTGCCTTTAACTGTTTAGCTAAAAATCATCCTGCTTTATCACTTCCTTCATAATAAGCCTGTTTGTTCAAATCTAATTGATGTAGAATATGGTGATCGTCAAGCGTTTGTAAATTTAACCTGGCCTCCAGGAGTTTTCTATAAATCACCGGAGATTGGTTCTGGAAGTGCTGCTTGGCCAAATCACTGATCGCTTGTACTAACAACTGCCTTTTCCGCTCTCTATCTTTTTTAAGAGCTGTAGCTTTAGCGATACAGTACCCCCGAGCTACTGCCTTACAACATTCCCACAAGGTACCCATAGACTCTACCGAGGGGGTATTAATGTCAAAATATTCTTGCAAGCATCCCATCAGAGCCTGGAGAAACTTCTGGTCCCTAAGGAGGGAAGAATTGAATCGCCAAAATATTTGACCTCTTGGTCCTTGCTGTATAGACAGCTCTAGGCGAACCATCCCGTGGTCCGACCAAGATATAGGTTCAATTTCACAGGACTGAACCCGTAATAAAAGGCTCGCGTCCAACAGAAAAAAATCAATACGGGAATATGAGTTGTGTGGCGCAGAGTAAAAAGTATAAGACCGGGACGCCGGGTTGCGATGACGCCACACATCCGTCAACGACCATTCCGTCATGATATTAGTCAAAATAGTACTAGCCATCGAGCGGGATAATAGTGGGTTGGGAGTCCCTTGGTAGGAGTTGTCAAGTTTACGGTTTAATGTAAGATTAAAATCTCCCCCCCATAGAACCATGCCATCTCCATGTTTATGTAATAGACGTTTAATCTTATGAAAAAAGGGTACCTGATTACCAGTAGGTGCATAGGTAGAGAGGAGAGTATAGAGTTCATTCCTAATCTTAAGCTTGAGTAACACAAATCTGCCCTCATCATCTAAGATGGTTAACATGGGCTCAAAAAGTATATCAGCTGATAGGAGGATCCCCGTGCCTGTGTATCGTGTTTATGAGCAGCTGCATGAAAGACATGAGGGAAATCACGGCTTTTAAGAAGCCTCTCATACCTTTTCTTAAGGTGAGTTTCCTGCACATATACTACAGAGGCATGAAAACGTTTTAAGTCCGCATGAAGTAGCTGACGCTTCCTATATGTATTAAGACCCTTAGTATTAACAGTTATAACCTGAATCATGTGTTATAAGGAACAATCAAGAGTGATACACTATAAGTTCTGACATCAATAAGACAAAAACACATCTGCCCGCATTCATAATAACCGCGGGAAGAAACACATAATGGCCGGCTAGGCCTGCCGGTGAAACGAGTATTAAATTAAAAAAAAGTTCCCATAATACTAGGAAAAACCCACCCCCTACTGATCCACTTAACTAAAGCGCGGATCATAATCTGTGGGTGCGATTCACCTCTTGGCAGACCTCCTGATCTTCCGCCCCCCCCCCCCCCCACCCATGCAACAAAGAAAACATACAAACAGTAAAACATGAAACCAGTGGACCCCTACTGTGGTTCAGCTATATGATCGGAATCACAACCCCTTAAGCAAGGAGAAAACAGTACAATTAGACACGAAGCCCCAGGCGACTGTCCTCTTCACCCCTGATCAGAAAGGGATTCCTGGGGCTGCTGTGAACACGTGATGGGCCTCCGCTTGTTTCTTTCGACCCGGCGCCATTTTAGACCGGCATCTCTCCTCGGCAGTGGAACGGACGAGCAAGATGGTGAGGTAATTCGAATAGCAAGGCCAGCCTGCTGAAAGATGGGATTAGCTTCCGCAGGTGTCTGGAGCCGGTATGTGGTGCCTCCATGTTGAAATGAAAGTGCAAATGGATAGTTCCAACGATACTTGATGTTAGCTTTGCGTAGCTCCTCCGTAACAGGCCGCAGCTCATAACATTTTTTTAGCGTACTAGCTGCCAGGTCTTGAAACACAGCGACATCGTGATTGCGCCATGACCACGTCTTCTTTTGCCGCGCAATGGTAAAAATAGCTTCTTTCTGGCGAAAGCTAAGAAAGTTAATAAGAATGTCCCGCGGCTTCCCATCACGACGTACCCCTAGCGCATGATGGGCCCGTTCAATTTGTATGTCAGAATCTCCAGAAATGGAGTTGTGCTGTGAATCCGCCGGAGCCTGCTGCAAAAGATAGGCACAGAATTCCGCTGCTACAGTGAAGCAGTTAGCAAATTCCTCAGTTTCAGGCACCCCCCTGATCCTGAGGTTTTGGCGCCGAGACCTATTTTCCATGTCCTCGATTTTATCGGTTAGTGAAGCAATCATTTTTTGATTGCCGCCAGCTGTATTCGTTAGATCAGAAAGGTCGATCGCATGCTGCTCCACCCGGAGATCAAGTTCGTCGACTCTGTGTCCTAACGCTAAAAAATCTTCTCGGAGCTCAGCAAAAGAGTTCAAATGTTCCTCCTTATTAAGTTTCATGTCCGCCCGTAGCTCTACAAACCAATCGCGGAGCATTGTTTTAGTAGGGAGATCTGCCAGGTTAGACACAGATTCTGTGGTCTGTTGGGGCAAAAGGATCGGGGCCTCCGCATCTGCTTCCGCCATATCACATATCACCCGCCACGCAGTCGGCTATATCGGGCCCGCACTTCCGTGCCTCCGCCGCCGCTTTAGTAAAGGAAAATTTCTGCAGATCTGGGCCTCTTTTTTTCATCGACATTACCCCGTTCGTCGGTAGGATGTTAGTCCGGTAAGTACGCAAAGTTTGGAGTTGTGATTCCCGCACAAAAAGGGGTCGCAGAGTGGAGGAACGCCGGAGCTTCAGTCAAGGACGTCATCTTGCCTCGTGGCGAACAGCGCCCCCCCAGATGTATGGAGTTTTAACGGAATTTCAAGGTCGAGATAAAGGAGATTGTGGATGGATTTGTGTATTAATGTTAAAGATTTGTGTAGGACTCTGTGGTTGACTGGTAACCAGTGTAGGTTTCGGAGGATGGGTGTAATATGATCTCTCCAGTTGGTGCTGGTCAGGATTCTGGCCGCAGCATTTTGTATCATCTGAAGTGGCTTGATGGTTGAGCTGGGTAGTCCTGTGAGGAGCGCGCTGCAGTAGTCTATTTTGGCAAATATCAAGGATTGAAGAACTGTCCTAAAGTCGTGGAAGTATAAGAGAGGTTTGAGTCTTTTTAAAACCTGTAGTCGGAAGAAGCAGTCTTTGGTTATGGTGTTAATCATACTCTTTAGATTAAGACGGTTATCAAGTATTACCCCAAGGTCTCTAACCTGAGTATGAGTGAGGGCATGGTTATGGTGAGTCTGTGACTGGTTGTTGTCTTGGTTGGCGGAAATGAGGAGGAGTTCAGTCTTATTAGCATTGAGGACCAAATTTAAACTGTTGAGGAGACTAGTGATAGATTGTAGGCAGTTGTTCCAGATCGAGAGTGATTTGGTAATGGATTCCGTTATGGGGATCAGGATCTGCACATCATCTGCGTAAATGTAGTGAATAAGGTTGAGACTAGTTAACAATTGGCACAGGGGGAGGAGGTAGATATTGAAAAGGGTGGGGGACAGGGAGGATCCTTGAGGTACGCCCAGGGATGAAATTGTTGGTGGTGATTCTTTATTATTTATTCTGACCTTGAAGCTTCTATCGCTAAGGAAAGACTTGAACCAGTTGTAGACTTGTCCTGAAATGCCTATGTCTGATAGACGATTCAGGAGGATGGCGTGGTTGACGGTATCAAACGCCGCTGATATGTCTAAGAGGATTAGAAGAAAAGAGTGTCCTTTGTCCAGTCCCATAATAATATGGTCAGTTAGGGAGATGAGCAGGGTTTCTGTGTTGCGTGATTTGCGGAAACCATACTGTGAAAGATAGAGTATATTGTGATCTTCTAAGTATTCTGAGAGCTGAGTGTTAACCACCTTTTCTGTAAGTTTGGCTAAGAATGGAAGATTCGATATAGGGCGGAAATTAGCTAGTTCACTAGGGTCTAAGTTGTGTTTCTTAAGGAGGGGTTTGAGAGAGGCGTTTTTTAGACTGTTTGGGTACAGTCCTTGGGTTAAGCAGCAGTTTATGATGGTGGCCAGTGGTCCGGAGATTGTGTTTGGTGTGAGTAGGAGTAGCTTGGTTGGTAGGTTGTCTGTGGGGTGGCTGGATGGTTTCTGCTTCTTGGGAATGGATTCGATCTCTTTAACTGCCAGCACTCAAACTATAATAATCTTACCTGTGAAAATATAACACTGCAAATATAAACCAGCTCCTAAAATACCAATGCACTTCCTATTAGGAAAACAGAATAAGCCATACATTCACACAGAAGCTACATGCTAGCAGAATACCTCACCTAGGTCACACCTGCAGAACACAGAGAGCCTATCCCTACATAAAAAATCCATCATAGAATAAAAAGAGATCATAAAGTAAAAATACAAATTTGCAGACAAAAACTGGAAACTGCAACAAGGCACGCTCTGTATATAATGCAATAACAGAAACATCACCAGTCATCATAAAACAATAAAATCAAGAAATATAAAACATCAATCATGATAGTAAAATCATATTAATAATGGAAAATATTTCACAACAGCTGAAGAATAAACATCCAATAATTTAAAAAACATATAAATTATTTTCTAAATTTCCAAAACACCAGTAAAATATTTCAAAACAGCAGACATCAAATAACACCCAATAATTAAAACTAATGATAAAAATAAAACATCCCACTCTTCATGCCTGGGAACCTTTAGTTTCCAGTCACCCTGAGATTGTTGCAGATTAGTGTGGGAGGGAGGGCACACAAAACTTTTCCTCTCTCTCTCTCTCATATATGTACACACTCTTTCATACATACTCATGCACACACACTCCTGCTTCCTCTCTTAGATGCATACAGTTCTTCTCTCCCAAGTGTGCACACACTCGTACACATGCTCCCTCTCACACATGCTCTCTCTCACACCTACGTTCACACACACAGACAGATGATCTTTCTTGCTTATATACTTCTACACTTTCATACTACCTCTCTCACATTTTCCTTCTGTCTCTCACACATAAACTCCTTTTCTCTTACACTCACACATATTCTGCCTCTTAAACATACACATACACATGTTCTCACACACACAGGGGCTTCATATTCTTTTCTTTCACTTGTTCCCCCAGCAGCCTTCACTTTGGCTTCCATCAGGTCAGGACAACAAGGTGACCTCCACTCAAATTTGGCTGCTGGTGAGATGGGATCTGCTGGTAGTCCACAGACTCTTCTCGGCTTAGGTTACCAGTGGATAGCATGGGGTCTACCATATGACCCACAGTCTCACTACCTCAGCTCTTTCCCTCATTTCTCATCCTCGTCCCTCACTACCTCAACTCTTTCTCCCCTTTCCCCTCACTATCTTGCTCTTTCTCTCAGTTTTCATCCCCTTCACCCCCTCCCTCTAGATAATCCCTCCCTCTAGATAACTCTTGGACTGAGGTGGGGTTAGTGCTACCTGAGAGGGAGGAGCCCCATAGGTCCCCACCGTAGGGAGGCGAGGCTGGACGGGAAGCAGAGGCAACATAAGAACATGCCATACTGGGTCAGATCAAGGGTCCATCAAGCCCAGCGTCCTGTTTCCAACAGTGGCCAATCCAGGCCATAAGAACCTGGCAATTACCCAAAAAACTAAGTCTATTCCATGTTGCCATTGCTAATGGCAGTGGCTATTCTCTAAGGGGCGGATTTTAAAAGGCCTGCGCACATAAATCCTTCCGGATTTACGCGCGCAGGGACCTCGCGCGCCGGCGCGCCTATTTTGCATAGGCCGCCGGCGCCCGTAAAGCTCAGGGACGCTCGTAAGTCCCAGGGCTTTGGAAAAGGGGCGGGGAGGGGCGTTCCCGAAATGACGCGGCGTTTCGGGGCGTGCCGCGGCGTTTCGGGGGCGGGGCCCAGGGGTGTGGTCGAGGCCTCCGGACCAGCCCCCGGGAACGGAACCCAGAGCAGGGCTGCCGGCCGGCGTGCGCAAAGTTAGGGGGGGTTAGATAGGGCCGGGGAAGTGGGTTAGGTAGGGGAAGGGAGGGGAAGGTGAGGGGAGGGCGAAGGAAAGTACCCTCCGAGGCTGCTCCGAAATCGGAGCGGCCTCGGAGGGAACAGGCAGCGTGCGCTGGGCTTGGCGCGCGCAGGTTGCACAAATGTGCACCCCCTTGCGCGCGCCGACCCTGGATTTTATAAGATAAACGGATTTTATAAGATACGGCTACGCGCATATCTTATAAAATCCAGCGTACTTTTGTTCGCGCCTGGTGCGCGAACAAAAGTACGCGATCGCGTATTTTTTTAAGATCTACCCCTAAGTGAACTTAATAGCAGGTAATGGACTTTTCCTCCAAGAACTTATCCAATCCTTTTTTAAACACAGCTATACTAACTGCACTAACCACATCCTCTGGCAACAAATTCCAGAGTTTAATTGTGTGTTGAGTAAAAAAGAACTTTCTCCGATTAGTTTTAAATGTGCCACATGCTAACTTTATGGAGTGCCTCCTAGTCTTTCTATTATCTGAAAGAGTAAATAACCGATTCACATCTACCCATTCTAGACCTCTATCATATCCCCCCTCAGCCGTCTCTTCTCCAAGCTGAAAAGTCCTAACCTCTTTAGTCTTTCCTCATAGGGGAGCTGTTCCATTCCCCTTATCATTTTGGTAGCCCTTTTCTGTACCTTCTCCATCGTAATTATATCCTTTTTGAGATGCGGCGACCAGAATTGTACACAGTATTCAAGGTGTGGTCTCACCATGGAGCGATACAGAGGCATTATGATATTTTCTGTTTTTTTCACCATGCCCTTTCTAATAATTCCCAACATTCTGTTTGCTTTTTTGACTGCTGCAGCACACTGAACCGACGATTTCAATGTGTTATCCACTATGACGCCTAGATCTCTTTCTTGGGTTGTAACACCTAATATGGAACCCAACATTGTGTAATTATAGCATTGGTTATTTTTCCCTATATGCATCACCTTGCACTTATCCACATTTAATTTCATTTGCCATTTGGATGCCCAATTTTCCAGTCTCACAAGGTCTTAGAACATAAGAACATAAGAAAATGCCATACTGGGTCAGACCAAGGGTCCATCAAGCCCAGCATCCTGTTTCCAACAGTGGCCAATCCAGGCCATAAGAACCTGGCAAGTACCCAAAAACTAAGTCTATTCCATGTAACCATTGCTAATGGCAGTGGCTATTCTCTAAGTGAACTTAATAGCAGGTAATGGACTTCTCCTCCAAGAACTTATCCAATCCTTTTTTAAACACAGCTATACTAACTGCACGAACCACATTCTCTGGCAACAAATTCCAGAGTTTAATTGTGCGTTGAGTAAAAAAGAACTTTCTCCGATTAGTTTTAAATGTGCCCCATGCTAACTTCATGGAGTGTCCCCTAGTCTTTCTACTATCCGAAAGAGTAAATAACCGATTCACATCTACCAGTTCTAGACCTCTCATGATTTTAAACACCTCTATCATATCCCCCCTCAGTCGTCTCTTCTCCAAGCTGAAAAGTCCTAACCTCTTTAGTCTTTCCTCATAGGGGAGTTGTTCCATTCCCCTTATCATTTTGGTAGCCCTTCTCTGTACCTTCTCCATCGCAATTATATCTTTTTTGAGATGCGGCGACCAGAATTGTACACAGTATTCAAGGTGCGGTCTCACCATGGAGCGATACAAAGGCATTATGACATTTTCCATTTTATTCATCATTCCTTTACTAATAATTCCCAACATTCTGTTTGCTTTTTTGACTGCCGCAGCACACTGCACCGACAATTTCAATGTGTTATCCACTATGACACCTAGATCTCTTTCTTGGGTTGTAGCACCTAATATGGAACCCAACATTGTGTAATTATAGCATGGGTTATTTTTCCCTATATGCATCACCTTGCACTTATCCACATTAAATTTCATCTGCCATTTCTATGCCCAATTTTCCAGTCTCACAAGGTCTTCCTGCAATTTATCACAATCTGCTTGTGATTTAACTACTCTGAACAATTTTTTGTCATCTGCAAATTTGATTATCTCACTCGTCGTATTTCTTTCCAGATCATTTATAAATATATTGAACAGTAAGTGTCCCAATACAGATCCCTGAGGCACTCCACTGTCCACTCCCTTCCACTGAGAAAATTGCCCATTTAATCCTACTCTCTGTTTCCTGTCTTTTAGCCAGTTTGCAATCCACGAAAGGACATCGCCACCTATCCCATGACTTTTTACTTTTCCTAGAAGCCTCTCATGAGGAACTTTGTCAAACGCCTTCTGAAAATCCAAGTATACTATATCTACCGGTTCACCTTTATCCACATGTTTATTAATTCCTTCAAAAAAGTGAAGCAGATTTGTGAGGCAAGACTTGCCCTGGGTAAAGCCATGCTGACTTTGTTCCATTAAACCATGTCTTTCTATATGTTCTGTGATTATGATGTTTAGAACACTTTCCACTATTTTTCCTGGCACTGAAGTCAGGCTAACCGGTCTGTAGTTTCCCGGATCGCCCCTGGAGCCCTTTTTAAATATTGGGGTTACATTTGCTATCCTCCAGCAGGAACCTTGCCAATACCAGCCCTCGTTCCCTGCAATTTGAGCCCTTGGGTGCCGGGGCTGACTGGTCTTAGGTGGGCCTCTGCGGGGATGATCCCAGGGATGGCCAAGCATAGAGCAAGACAAGGAACAGTGAGGATCCAGTCCAGGGGCCCCAGCAGGCAACAAGAGAATTCAGGTCTGGTCCAGGAGTCAGAGGCAGGCAGCAAACTTGTAATCGGGAATGGCCCAGGGGTCAAAGCCAAAGTCAGTCCAAAGAGCAGGGCAAAAGAAATAAAGCAAGGCAGAAACGGATCCTAGAACTCAGGATCAGGAACAAGCAGGAACGCAGCAACTCAGGAACTACGCTAAGGACAAGTGAGGTGACCTGTTGCTAAGGTAAGCTCTGACTGTTAGAGCTTGCCTTAAATACCGAGTTGCTGATGTCATCAGTAGGGGACACTGGTGTTTTTCCCGCCGCGGCCCTTTTAAATCTCGGTGTGAGGAGTGCACACGTGCTTAGGAGCAAGACACCGAGGAAGGCAGTGGCGGCGGTGTGGGCCGCATGGCAGCAGACACCGGTGGAGGAGAGGAGATGCGGGCTGGCAGATGAGAACCCCTCACCGCACTGGAGGAACCGGGATGTGCAGCAGCGGGACAGCTGCAAAGAGGGCTGCCCACCACCACGAGAACAGGAGGGACCTAGCTCAAGGCCCAACGTCAGAAGGTAGGAGGTCCTAGCCCAAGGCCTCCTTGGCCCGAAATTGTAACACCCCCTTTCTCGCTGTACCTCAGTTCTTCCCCCATCCCTGTCCCTCTAGAGATTCATCTCTCTCCTTAGTGAGTCACTATCTCAGATATTTTCTACCTTCCCACTCCCTTCCTCTGTAGGCTCTGTCTCCCCCTCTTCTCACCCTTCCTATGCTTCCCCACTTTTTTCCTGCCCACTCCCTATGCCCTTCCTCCACCTTCTTACCCAGTCACTTCCAGCCTCTTAGCCCTCCCCAAGTTACATAGAAACATAGAAACATAGAAATGACGGCAGAAGAAGACCAAACGGCCCATCCAGTCTGCCCAGCAAGCTTCACACATTTTTTCTCTCATACTTATCTGTTTCTCTTAGCTCTTGGTTCTATTTACCTTCCTCCCCCACCATTGAAATATCTAGCTTGATTAGTTAGGGGTAGTAGGGGTAGTAACCGCCGCAATAAGCAAGCTACACCCATGCTTATTTGTTTTACCCAGACTATGTTATACAGTCCTTATTGGTTGTTTTTCTTCTCCCCTGCTGTTGAAGCAGGGAGCTATGCTGGAAATGCGTGATGTATCAGTCTTCTCCCATGCCGTTGAAGCAGAGAGCCATGCTGGATATGCATCGAAAGTGAAGTATCAGACACATTTGGTTGGGGTAGTAACCGCCGTAACAAGCCAGCTACTCCCCGCTTTGTGAGTGCGAACCCTTTTTTCTTCTCCCCTGTCGTTGAAGCAGAGAACTATGCTGTGTATGCATTGAAGGTGAAGTATCAGGCTTATTTGGTTTGGGGTAGTAACCGCCGTAACAAGCCAGCTACTCCCCTCTTTGTGAGTGTAAATCCATTTTTCCACATTTCCTCTTGCTGTTGAAGCTTAGAGCGATGTTGGAGTCACAGTAAGCATGTGTATGTTTATTGAATAAGGGTGTTGTCTCCAGGCAGTAGCTGTCATTCTGGTGAGTCACCCACTCTTCATTGGCGGCCTCTTGACTTTATGGATCCACAGTGTTTATCCCACGCCCCTTTGAAGTCCTTCACAGTTCTGGTCTTCACCACATCCTCCGGAAGGGTATTCCAGGCGTCCACCACCCTCTCCGTGAAGAAATACTTCCTGACATTGGTTCTGAATCTTCCTCCCTGGAGCTTCAAATCGTGACCCCTGGTTCTGCTGATTTTTTTCCTACGGAACAGGTTTGTCGTCTTTGGATCATTAAAACCTTTCAAGTATCTGAAAGTCTGTATCATATCACCTCTGCTCCTCCTTTCCTCCAGGGTGTACATATTTAGATTCTTCAATCTCTCCTCGTACGTCATGCGATGAAGATCCTCCACCTTCCTGGTCGCCCTTCTCTGTACTGCTTCCATCTTGTCTTTGTCTTTTGTAGATACGGTCTCCAGAACTGAACACAGTACTCCAGGTGAGGCCTCACCAAGGACCTGTACAAGGGAATAATCACTTCCCTTTTCTTACTCGATATTCCTCTCTCTATGCAGCCCAGCATTCTTCTGGCTTTTGCTATTGCCTTGTCGCATTGTTTCGCAGACTTCATATCATTAGACACTATCACCCCAAGGTCCCTCTCCTGCTCCGTGCACATCAGCTTTTCCCCCCCCCATCGAATACAGTTCATTCGGATTTCCACTCCCCATATGCATGACTTTGCACTTCTTGGCATTGAATCTGAGCTGCCATATCTTCGACCACTCTTCCAGTTTCCTTAGATCCCGTCTCATTCTCTCCACTCCTTCCGGCGTGTCCACTCTGTTGCTGATCTTCGTGTCATCCGCAAAAAGACAAACCTTACCTTCTATCCCGTCCGCAATGTCGCTCACAAAGATATTGAACAGGACCGGTCCCAACACCGATCCTTGCGGTACACCACTTAAAACCGCTCTCTCTTCAGAGAAGGTTCCATTTACCATCACACATTGTCTTCTGTCTGACAGCCAATTTGCAATCCAGGTCACCACCTCGGCCCTCACTCCTAAGCTTCTGGTTTTATTCACCAGTCTCCTGTGCGGAACCGTATCAAAAGCTTTGCTGAAATCCAAGTATATGATATCAAGCACTCTTCCTCGATCCAATTCCTTGGTTACCCAGTCAAAAAAGTTAATCAGATTTGTCTGACAGGATCTTCCCCTGGTGAATCCATGTTGCCTCTGGTCCATCAATTCTCCGGACTGTAGATAGTTCACTATTCTCTCTTTCAGCAGTGACTCCATTACTTTTCCCACCACCGAAGTGAGGCTAACCGGTCTGTAGTTGCCAGCCTCCTCCCTGTTCCCACTCTCTGTTCCCACTCTCTGGTGCAGTATATTACAGTTAGAAACATAGAAACATAGAAACATAGAAATGACGGCAGAAGAAGACCAAACGGCCCATCCAGTCTGCCCAGCAAGCTTCACACTCCTTTTTTTTTCTCATACTTATCTGTTTCTCTTGGCTCTTAGTAACCTTTGGTTCTATTTCCCTTCCACCCCCACCATTAATGTAGAGAGCAGTGATGGAGCTGCATCCAAGTGAACTATCAAGCTTGATTAGTTAGTAACTGCTGCAGTGATGGAGCTGCATCCAAGTGAACTATCAAGCTTGATTAGTTAGTAACTGCTGCAATAAGCAAGCTACACCCATACTTATATGTTTACCCAGACTATGTTATTCAGCCCTTATTGGTTATTTTTCTTCTCCCCTGCCGTTGAAGCAGAGAGCTATGCTGGATATGCATGAAGTATTAGTTTTTCTTCTCCTCTGCCATTGAAGCAGAGAGCTATGCTGGATATGCATGAAGTATCAGTTTTTCTTCTCCCTTGCCGTTGAAGCAGAGATCTATGCTGGATAAGCGTGAAGTATTAGTTTTACTTCTCCCCTACCGTTGAAGCAGAGAGCTATGCTGGATATGCATTGAAAGTGAAGTATGCATTGAAAGCCACATTAACTATCAACAAATATTGAACAAGCCTAATAATTGGTAATACCTATAGCCTATGAACTCACTGTTAATATTACATACTCTTACCCACCCCTTTGTTTGTTTTTTTTTGTTTTGTTTTGTTTTGTTTTATAATTTGGAGATGGCAGCCCTCCATCCTTCCGCTCCGTGAAGGTGGAACACCAACCATTGGCCACTGGCCACTGGCATCCCGCCCCGTGAATGCCTCTGTGGCTACTGCCGCTCCGTGTTTTGCTGCCTCCACTTTAAGTGTTTTGCTGCCTCCTCTTTAAGTGTTTTGCTGCCTCCTCTTTATACACGTCCTCTAGACCTGATGGATCCACAGTGTTTATCCCATGCCCCTTTGAAGTCCTTCAGTTTTGGACTTCACCACTTCCTCTGGAAGGGCATTCCAGGCGTCCACCACTCTCGCTGTGAAGAAATACTTCCTGACATTGGTTCTTAGTCTTCCTCCCTGGAGCCTCAGCTCGTGACCTCTGGTTCTACTGATTTTTTTCCGACAGAAAAGGTTTGTCATTGTCTTTGGATCATTAAAGCTTTTCAAGTATCTGAAAGTCTGAATCATATCACCCCTGCTCCTCCTTTCCTCCAGGGTGTACATATTTAGATTCTTCAATCTCTCCTCGTATGACATCCGATGAAGACCCTCCACCTTTCTGGTCGCTCTTCTCTGTACCGCTTCAATCTTGTCTCTGTCTCTTTGTAGATACGGTCTCCAGAACTGAACACAGTACTCCAGGTAAGGCCTCACCAAGGACTTGTACAAGGGGATAATCACTTCCCTTTTCTTACTCGATATTCCTCTCTCTATGCAGCCCAGCATTCTTCTGGCTTTTGCTATCGCCTTGTCGCATTGTTTCGCAGACTTCATATCATTAGACAATATCACCCCAAGGTCTCTCTCCTGCTCCTTGCACATCAGCCTTTCTCCCCCCATCGAATACAGTTCATTCGGATTTCCACTCCCCATATGCATGACTTTGCACTTCTTGGCATTGAATCTCAGCTGCCATATCTTCGACCACTTTTCCAACTTCCTTAAATCCCGTCTCATTCTCTCCACTCCTTCCGGCGTGTCCACTCTGTTGCAGATCTTAGTGTCGTCCGCAAAGAGACAAATCTTACCTTCTATCCCATCCGCAATGTCGCTCACAAAGATATTGAACAGGACCGGTCCCAACACCGATCCTTGCGGTACACCACTTAAAACCGCTCTCTCTTTAACCCTCCTTTCCACGAGAGCAAGCATCAGGAGCAGCAAAGTGACCAAAGTAAAGAAAAGGCCCGAAGACTGCCCGTGGCTCAGGAGCTGCTAAAGGTGGCTTGCCAGGTCATATTTAATTATTTGATTGGGCAGAGGTAACCCAAACCCCTGCCTGATCTGATGCATCAACACCTAGATCTCCTGTGTGAGCTGGCAACAGGAGCATCAGCAGCAGCATTTGAATGACATCATGTCCTGCTGCCACGGGGCCAGTCTCGCAAGAGGAGCAGCGATTTTGCGTAAACATGCACATGTTATAAAATCATCTACTCACTTACACATGCACGCACAATTTTACATTGACACATGCATGTGCGCACAAATCCCATCTTGATCGTGTAAAGGGAGTTATTCTAGTAGCTACTGTTGCGACCCCGGGTCGGCCCCGGGATCGGTACTCACCCGCGACGCGGTCCCGGTCCATCCCCGCCTCGCTCGGGCCTGCACGGGCCTCTGACGCCGCGCTCCTGCTCCGGAGGAGCAGTCGGCATTCTTCCGTGGCTGGCCCCGCCCCTTTAGGCGCGCGCGCGCGTCTGAGCCCTGAATTTAAAGGGGCCAGCGCGGGAAAGCCCTGATCCTCCTCTGCTGACGTCAGACGCTGCAGGGCTACTTAAGCCCTGCAGTTACAAGCCTTCCCTGCCTTGCAACGAGGTTCACAGGGTTCCTGCCTTCAGTTGCTGCGTTCCTGGTTTCCTTGCTCCGACCCGGTTTGCCGGCTGACCACTCTTCATCTCGACCCGGCTCCGTCCCTGACTCCGCTTCTGGAATTGTCCTTTGGCTTCGGTACGACTTCTGACCTCTGGCTTGACCCGGCTCCATCCTCGACTCCGACTTGTTTCCTTCCTGGACTCCGTCTCGGATCTTCACTGCTCCACTGGCCCGAAGATTCTCCTAAGTCCCAGCGGCTGGGTCCCTACAGGCTCCTCCTGGGGGGGCTCCGGCTTCCAGGGCGAATCTCCAAAAGTCCCAGCGGCCGGGCTCCTACGAGCTCCTCTCAGGAGAGCGCTGGTCTCCAGGGTGAAGCGATCGCTACTCCAGGGCCCAACACTGTCCAGCCTCCTTATCATCCTCGAGTCCTTGGTCGCATAGGACTCCATCCAGTTCTGGCATTCAAGCCTACCCCGGTCCATCGAGCCGCCTCCCGGTTGGGACCTGTAGCTGAGGTCCTCCGCAGCTTCCATCTCTCGTCCTGACCGGCCCAAGGGTCCACAAATCCTAACAGCTACGTGTGGCAATGCAATAGGCCCAAATCTCAGTTCCCTCCCAGTTCACCCCTATAAAGGAGAAAACTTCCTAAACCTTCTACCTAACCTGCCTCCCTTTTACCCAACAGACCCAACCCCTTAAACCCCGCTGTCTACCCTAGAATTTTTTGTTTTAATACTTACCTGCAATCCATAGCAGCAGCAGATTACGTGTTCCTCGAATTCCAGTTCATTCATGTGCACTGTCCTGGCCTGCCCATGCCCCATCCAGACCCTGCCCCAGCCTGCCCCTTATCACCATTCATTCTTTATTCGAGTACCAGCAGATATGCACGTGGCTGCAGGCATCTGAAAATCCGTGCCTTGGGCGACCATTCCAGCTATGCGTACATCACCTGGATTCACCGCGCATAGGACTTTTAAAATTAGCCCTTTAACTTTTTTCTTCTTGGACTTGGCTGGAGTTCCTTTGGTACATTGCTATGGTGCATTGACTGTTTAAGAACATAAGAACATAAGAAAATGCCATACTGGGTCAGACCAAGGGTCCATCAAGCCCAGCATCCTGTTTCCAACAGAGGCCAATCCAGGCCATAAGAACCTGGCAAGTACCCAAAAACTAAGTCTATTCCATGTAACCATTGCTAATGGCAGTGGCTATTCTCTAAGTGAACTTAATAGCAGGTAATGGACTTCTCCTCCAAGAACTTATCCAATCCTTTTTTAAACACAGCTATACTAACTGCACGAACCACATTCTCTGGCAACATATTCCAGAGTTTAATTGTGCGTTGAGTAAAAAAGAACTTTCTCCGATTAGTTTTAAATGTGCCCCATGCTAACTTCATGGAGTGTCCCCTAGTCTTTCTACTATCCGAAAGAGTAAATAACCGATTCACATCTACCCGTTCTAGACCTCTCATGATTTTAAACACCTCTATCATATCCCCCCTCAGTCGTCTCTTCTCCAAGCTGAAAAGTCCTAACCTCTTTAGTCTTTCCTCATAGGGGAGTTGTTCCATTCCCCTTATCATTTTGGTAGCCCTTCTCTGTACCTTCTCCATCGCAATTATATCTTTTTTGAGATGCGGCGACCAGAATTGTACACAGTATTCAAGGTGCGGTCTCACCATGGAGCGATACAGAGGCATTATGACATTTTCCGTTTTATTCATCATTCCTTTTCTAATAATTCCCAACATTCTGTTTGCTTTTTTGACTGCCGCAGCACACTGAACCGACAATTTCAATGTGTTATCCACTATGACACCTAGATCTCTTTCTTGGGTTGTAGCACCTAATATGGAACTCAACATCGTGTAATTATAGCATGGGTTATTTTTCCCTATATGCATCACCTTGCACTTATCCACATTAAATTTCATCTGCCATTTGGATGCCCAATTTTCCAGTCTCACAAGGTCTTCCTGCAATTTATCACAATCTGCTTGTGATTTAACTACTCTGAACAATTTTGTGTCATCTGCAAATTTGATGATCTCACTCGTCGTATTTCTTTCCAGATCATTTATAAATATATTGAACAGTAAGGGTCCCAATACAGATCCCTGAGGCACTCCACTGTCCACTCCCTTCCACTGAGAAAATTGCCCATTTAATCCTACTCTCTGTTTCCTGTCTTTTAGCCAGTTTGCTCTTGCAGATCTGGACCTACTAACTTAATCTTAACAAAATCAACAAAGAAAGCTTTCTCCCTTGCACTGACAGTTCTTCTAAAAATTAAATGAGAGGAGGAGTACCTAGTGGTTAGAGCAGTGGATTATGAACCAGGAGACCAAAGTTCAAGCCCTGCTGTCGCTCCTTGTGACCGTGGGCAAGTCACTTTATCCTCTGGGGATAGAGAAATACCTCCAGTACCTGCATGTAAACCGGTGTGATATCTCAATTGAGATCAAAATGTCAGTATATAAAAAAAAAAAAAAATGTGTTCCCTAGGATGTTGTGTCTTTGATGGCTTGTTGGACTTTTGAGCTAACTACAAAAGCAACAGGTAATTATGCATTCCCTAAGTAATGTTGATTATGAATAATAGTGAGAAATCAATTAACTTTTTGTCAGAGGTTACTTACATTCCTTAGCTTTTGTTCTTCCCTTTTCCCTTTCAATTTTCTTTCTCTCTTTTTCTCTGAAGGTATATTTTCCTACTTTTCTCTTTTGTTCTGAAATCCACCAGTTGGAACTCTTTGCAGATGAGATTCATCATTTTTTGTCAGGTCTCTCTCTCTCCTCTGATCTCTTTAACAGAGAAATTCTCTTTTCAGGTTTTTTCTCAGTTTAGAATAAAATGAACTCACACTGAACATTTCTGCTTGAAGGAGGAGTTTCAAGGAGTCTCTGTGTTTTCATTTTTTATCTCAATTATTCACTATCTCTCATATGCAGTTTCCATAAATATTTAACCTTTCATTCATTAAATCTATCAATGCTGACACTAATTCATCATGGGTTAGCTGCCACTTACAATTAAGTTTATCTGTTCTAAGCCTTACCTTTGTTATGTTTTTATATATAACTAAAGGCTATTCAATCACACCCCCATTCATTCCAGAGTGTATATGATTGTTTCTGCCACATTTTAAAGTGTTTTGAGCAACATTTTTACTTTCAGAAAGGAGTACTAACTTAGCGCTCCCACCCTTGTCACTTCAACTCAGCTTTCACTCAGATTCTAAACCTGCCACTATCTTTCCCAGCTTCTCTATATTTTTACTCCATGATATCAATCGGTCTCAACTTTTTCTAATGATAGCATTCCCTTAGCAGATATTAGCCAGCCCTCCTAACCTTTACATCAAATATGCCAAACCTTTAGAATTTTCATAACCTTTTCCTTTTCTTTACAATGATTAAAAATTAGGGATTTGCAGCCAGAAAATTTTCATTGCATTCATGATACGTATTCGTCGGGGGTCATTTCCGTTGCATTCGGACGTATGGCGCCCCGAAACGTTAATACATGAATTCGTTTTCCGGTTCCCTTTAAAGTCAATGGGGGAAGGATTTCTAGCCTATTTTTGCCTGCAGAATTGGGGTTTTTTAATCAATTTTGATGAAATTTCTGGGGAGCAATCATCAGAACAACAAAAGAGCTCCAAGGTACTTAGACTGTGGCAAAGTGGCACCAAAGTGGCATGAATAGCCTTAGGATTCTCCCAAGTGGAGAATCCTAAGCTCACCCTTTTACTCTGCCGAAGCTATACAGTTCTGATTTTTGTCTCATTAAAGCTATGTTAACCCACATTCCTTCCATCCCCCATCTCTTCAACCCCTCCCTTAGATTTCTCCTTTTCACCCCAACTAGACAATTCATTTAGCTCTTAACAGTTCGATTTGTTATATTTTCCCTTTGCTTATGTTGTATCCAAGTTTCTCCTCCTGTTCTATGTAAGACAAATTTTGTCACTGTTTGTTCAAGGTTGATATGTAAACCGGAGTGATAATTAACTCTGTTTTTTGAACTTCGGTATAGAAAAAAATTATAAATAAATAAATAAATAAATAAATAAGTGGCAAGAGTGCTTTAATAGAGGCACAAAGCAGCAGCAAGAGTGTCAAAAACACACCACAGCTTCAAAAGAGAGCACCGATAACAGATGCATGAACCCTCGAAGGCAGCACGACAGGCAAAGCGGCTAGACAAGTGGCATTGACATCCTACAGCACAATGAAGGAGGAACATAGCAACCAGAAAGACTAGCACCAACACACTGAGGAACCATGATAGTGGCAAGAACACCACAAGGAGTTGAGTGAGTCGTCTGGTGTATGGCAGCAAGGCAGAGTGGCAGAAAGCTGATAGGGGCAAGACAGGCTGGCAGAGCGGAGGTAGTCTGGTTCCTGTAGTTTTGATAGGGGAAAGACAGGCTGGCAGAGCTGAGATAGTCAGGTCCCTGTGGTTTTGATAGGGGCAAGACAGGCTGGCCCAGGAGAGAGTTCCCTTTCCTTTGTGCAGGAAGGGGCTCCCTAGAATGGGTTCGCCCCTAGAGTGGGGTGTTTCCATTGGCATCTAGTGAATACCCAGAAGCTACTGACTGTTTTTATTCACTTCAGCTGATGACAAAGGAACATGAAGAGCTCTCAGAAATAAGAAAATTGCTACTCAAGTCCAAAGCTACAATATCAACCTATGTTGACTTTGTACCCTACAGTGCCTGTGTAAACAATGGGAACACAGAGGATGAACTAGAGTACAACTACCACCAGTTTTCTATAGCACTAGAAACATGAATGTGGCAACTAAGAAACATCTAGGGAAAATGGCCAATATTATGAAGGTCATGAAAACTATATCCTAGCTCCAAGCTGGACAGACAGACACAGCATTAGAGGTCAAGCCCTGGTAGGGACGTAAGGCCTGCACGGACAGGCACACCATTAGAGGTCAAGCCCTTGTAGGGAAAGTAAGGCCTGCATGGACATGCACAGGCATTAGATGGTAAGGCCCCTTGTAGGAATCTAAGGCCTTGACAGTGGACGGATAGGCACAGCATTAAGGTCAAAGCCCTTGTAGGGATGTAAGGCCTGGATGGACAGCCACAGCGTCGAAGACAGAGGTCAATGCAACTAGGAACACAAGGCCTGGATGGACAGGCACAGCATTTGAGGACAGAAGTCAATCCCACCTAGGCCTGGACGAACAGGCAAAGCAATTGAGGTCAAACATTTGTAGGGTCATAAGGCCTAGACAGACAGGCACAGCAATAGAGGACAGAGGTCCAATCACACTAGGGACATAAGGCCTGGACAAACAGGCAAAGCAATCAAGGGTCAAACACTTGTAGGAACATAAGGCCTGGATGGACAGGCAAAGCAATCAAGGTCAAACACTTGTAGGAACACAAGGCCTGGATAGACAGGCACAGCAGTTGAGGACAGAGGTCAACCCCACCTAGGGACATAATTCCTGGACGAACAGACACAGCAATAGAGGACGGAGGTCCATAACACCTAGGGACATAAGGCCTGGAAAAACCATTACAGCAAAAGAAGACAGAGGTCAACCCCACCTAGGGACATAATTCCTGGACGAACAGGCACAGCAATAGAAGACAGAGGTCAATATCACCTAGGGACATAAGGCCTCAACGAACAGGCAAAGCAATCGAGGTCAAACACTTGTAGGAACATAAGGCCTGGACTGACAGGCACAGCAATAGAGGACAGAGGTCAATCCCACCTAGGGACATAAGGCCTCAACGAACAGGCAAAGCAATCGAGGTCAAACACTTGTAGGAACATAAGGCCTGGACGGACAGGGAAAGCAATCAAGGTCAAAAACTTGTAGGAATATATGGCCTGGACTGACAGACACAGCAATAGAAGACAGAGGTCAATCCCACCTAGGGACATAAGGCCTGGACGAACAGGCAATGCAATCGAGGTCAAACACTTGTAGGAACATAAGGCCTGGACTGACAGGCACAGCAAGAGAGGACAGAGGTCAATCCCACCTAGGGACATAAGGCCTGGACAACCAGGCAAAGCAATCAAGGTCAAACACTTGTAGTAACATAAGGCCTGGACAGACAGCCACAGCAATACAGGACAGAGGTCAATCCCAAGGCCTGGATGTACAGGCAAGCAATCGAGGGCAAACACTTGTAGTAACATAAGGCCTGGACTGACAGGTAGAGCAATAAAGGACAGAGGTCAATCCCATCTAGGGACATAAGGCCTGGACAAACATGTAAAGCAATCGAGGTCAAACATTTGTAGGAACATAAGGCCTGGATGGGCAGGCACAGCAATAGAGGACAGAGGTCAATCCCACATAGGGACATAAGGCCTGGAAGAATAGGCAAAGCAATCGAGCCCAAACCCTTGTAGGAACATAAGGCCTGGATGGACAGGCACAGCAACAGAGGACAGAGGTCAAACCCACCTAGGGACATAAGGCCTGGACGAACAGGAAAAGTAATTGAGGTCAAACACTTGTAGGAACATAAGCCTCTGACTGACCAGGCACCAGCAATAGAGGACAGAGGTCAATCCCCACCTAGGGACATAAGGCCTCAACGAACAGGCAAGCAATCGAGGTCAAACACTTGTGGGAAATCATAAGGCCTGGACGAACCAGGCATAGCAAGAGAAGACAGAGGTCAATCCCACTAGGGACATAAGGCCTGGACAAACAGGCACAGCAATAGCGGACAGAAGTCAACCCCACCTAGGGACATAAGCCTGGACTGACAGGCATGAAAAAAGAAGATAGAGGTCAATCCCACCTAGGGACATAAGGCCCTGGAAAACAGGAAAAAGCTATCGAGGTCAAACACTTGTAGAATACAGGGTCTCGACGGACAGGCACAGCAATAGAGGACAGAGGTCAATCCCACCTAGGGACATAATGCCTGAACGAACAATCAAAGCAATCGAGGCGAAACCCTTGTAGGAAAACAAGGCCTGGATGGACAGGCACAGCGTTCGAAGACAGAGGTCAATCCCACCTAGGAACACAAGGCCTGGACAGAGAGGCACAGCAGTCGAGGACAGAGGTCAATCCCACCTAGGGACATAAGGCCTGGACAAACAGGCAAAGAAATCGAGGTCAAACACTTGTAGGAACATAAGGCCAGGACGGACAGGAACTGCAATAGAGGACAGAGGTTAATCCCAACTAGGGACATAAGGCTTGGATGGACAGGCAAAGCAATCGAGGCCAAACACTTGTAGGAACATAAGGCCTGGACTGACGAGCACAGCAGTAGAGGACAGAGGTCAATCACACCTAGGGACATAAGGCCTGCACAAACATGCAAAGCAATCGAGATCAAACACTTGTAGGAACATAAAACCTGGACGGACAGGCACAGCTATAGAGGACAGAGGTCCATCCCACCTAGGGAAATAAGGACTGGACAAAGAGGCAAAGCAATCAAGGTCAAACACTTGAAGGAACATAAGGCCTGAATGGAAAGGCACAGCCATAGAGAACAGAGGTCAATACCACATAGGGACATAAGGCCTGGACGAACAGGCAAAGGCAATCGAGGCCAACCTTGCAGAAACTTAAGGCATGGACGGAACAGGCAAAGCAATCGAGTCAAACACTTGTAGGAACATAAGGCCTGGACTGACGAGCACAGCAGTAGAGGACAGAGGTCAATCACACCTAGGGACATCACGCCTGGACAAACAGGCAAAGAAATCGAGGTCAAACACTTGTAGGAAAATAAGGCCTAGACTGACAGGCACAGCAATAGAGGACAGATGTCACTCCCACCTAGGGACCTTTGCCTGGATGGACAGGCAAAGCAATGGAGGCCAAATACTTGTAGGAACATAAGGCTTGGACAGACAGGCACAGCAATAGAGGACAGAGGTTAATCCCACCTAGGGACATAAGGCCTGGACAAACAGGCAAAGCAATCGAGGTCAAACAATTGTAGGAACATAAGGCCTGGATGGACAGGCAAAGCAATCGAGGTCAAACACTTGTAGGAACATAAGGCCTGGACTGACAGGCACAGCAATAGAGGACAGAGGTCAATCCCACCTAGGAACATCACGCCTGGACAAACAGGCAATGCAATCGAGGTCAAACACTAGTAGGAACATAAGGCCTGGATGGACAGGCACAGCAATAGAGGACAGAGATCAATCCCACCTAGGGACATAAGGCCTGGACGAACAGGCACAGCAGTCGAGGACAGAGTTCAATCCCACCTAGGGACATAAGGCCTGGACGGACATGCAAAGCAATCGAGGCCAAACACTTGTAGGAACATAAGACCTGGACTGACAGGCACAGCAAGAGAGGACAGGGGTCAATCCCACTTAGGGACATAAGGCCTGGACGAAAAAGCAAAGCAATAGTGGTCAAACTTTTGTAGGAACATAAGGCCTGGACGAACAGACAAAGCAATCGAGATCAAACACTTGTAAGAACATAAGGCCTGGACAGACAGGCACAGCAATAGAGGACAGAGTTCAATCCCACGTAGAGACATAAGGCCTGGACGGACAGGCAAACCAATTGATGTCAAACACTGGTAGGAACATAAGGCCTGGACTGACAGGCACAGCAATAGAAAACAGAGGTTAATCCCACCTAGGGACATAAGGCCTGTACAAACAGGCAATGCAATCGAGGTCAAACACTTGTAGGAACATAAGGCCTGGATGGACAGGCACAGCAATAGAGGACAGAGATCAATCCCACCTAGGGACATAAGGCCTGGACGAACAGGCACAGCAGTCGAGGACATAGTTCAATCCCACCTAGGGACATAAGGCCTTGGACGGACATGCAAAGCAATCGAGGCCAAACACTTGTAGGAACATAAGACCTGGACTGACAGGCACAGCAAGAGAGGACAGGGTCAATCCCACTTAGGGACATAAGGCCTGGACGAAAAAGCAAAGCAATAGTGGTCAAACTTTTGTAGGAACATAAGGCCTGGACGAACAGACAAAGCAATCGAGATCAAACACTTGTAAGAACATAAGGCCTGGACAGACAGGCACAGCAATAGAGGACAGAGTTCAATCCCACGTAGAGACATAAGGCCTGGACGGACAGGCAAACCAATTGATGTCAAACACTGGTAGGAACATAAGGCCTGGACTGACAGGCACAGCAATAGAAAACAGAGGTTAATCCCACCTAGGGACATAAGGCCTGTACAAACAGGCAAAGCAATCGAGGACAAACACTTGTAGGAACATAAGGCCTGGATGGACAGGCACAGCAATAGAGGACAGAGATCAATCCCACCTAGGGACATAAGGCCTGTACAAACAAGCAAAGCAATCGAGGGCAAACACTTGTAGGAACATAAGGCCTGGATGGACAGGCACAGCAATAGAGGACAGAGGTCAATCCCACCTAGGGACATAAGGCCTGGATGGACAGGCAAAGCAATCGAAGCCAAGCAAACACTTGTAGGAACATAAGGCCTGGAATGACAGGCACAGCAATAGAAAGAGGTCAATCCCACCTAGGGACATAAGGCCTGGATGAACAGGCAAAGCAATCGAGGTCAAACACTTGTAGAAACATATGGCCTGGACTGACAGGAACAGCAATAGAGGACAGAGGTCAATCAAACCTAGAGACATAAGGCCTGGACAAACAGGCATTGCAATCGAGGCCAAACCCTTGTAGGAACATAAGGCCTGGATGGACAAGCAAAGCAGTCGAGGTCAAACACTTGTAGGAATATAAGGCCTGGACTGACAGGCAAAGCAATAGAGGACAGAGGTCAGTCCCACCTAGGGACATCAGGCCTGGATGAACAGGCAAAGCAATTGAGGTCAAACACTTGTAGAAACACAAGGCCTGGATGGTCAGGCACAGCAGTCGAGGACAGAGGTCAATCCCATCTAAGGACATAAGGCCTGAATGAAAAGGCACAGCAATAGAGGTCAGACGTCAATCCCACCTAGGCACATAAGGCCTCGACAAACAGGCACAATAATAGAGGACAGAGTTCAATCCCACCTAGGGACATAAGGCATGGATGGACAGGCAAAGCAATCGAGGCCAAACACTTGTAGGAACAAAGGCCTGGATAGACAGGCAAAGTAATCGAGCTCAAAAACATGTAGGAACATAAGACCTGAACTGACAGGCACAGCAAAAGAGGACAGAGGTCAATCCCACCTAGGGACATCAGGCCTGGACAAACAGGGAAATCAATCTAAGTCAAACACTTGTAGGAACATAAGCAATAGAGGACAGAGGTCAATCCCACCTAGGCATATAAGGCCTGGAAATACAGGCAAAGCAATCGAGGTCAAATAGTTGTAGGAACATAAGGTCTGGATGGACAGGCACAGAAATAGAGGACAGAGGTCAATCCCACGTAGGGAAATAAGGCCTGGACAAACAGGCAAAGCAATCGAGGAGAAACAATTGTAGGAACATAAGGTCTGGATGGACAGGCAAAGCAATCGAGGTCAAACACTTGTAGGAACATAATGCCTGGACTGACAGGCACAGCAATAGAGGACAGATGTCAATCCCACTAAGGAACATCACACTTCGACAAACAGGCACAACAAGAGAGGACAGAGGCAATCCCACCTAGGGACATAAGGTCTGGACGAACAATCAAAGCAATAGTGGTCAAACGCTTGTAGGAACATATGGCCTGGATGGACAGGCACAGCAATCGATGTCAAACAATGGTAGGAACATAACGCCTGGACTGACAGCCACAGCAATAGAGAACAGAGGTTAATCCCACCTAGGGACATAAGGCCTGGACAAACAGGAAAAGAATCGAGGTCAAATACTTGTAGGAACATAAGGGCTGAACTGACAGGCACAGCCATAGAGGACAGAAGTCAATCCCACCTAGGGACATAAGGCCTGGACGAACAGGCAAAGCAATCAAGGACAAACACTTGTTGGAACATATGGCCTGAACGGACAGACACAGCAATAGAGGACAGAGATCAATCCCACCTAGGGGCATAAGGCCTGGACGAATAGGCACAGCAGTCGAGGACAGAGGTCAGTCCCGCCTAGGGACAAGGCCTGGACGGACAGGCAAAGCAATCAAGGCCAAACACTTGTAGGAACGTCAGGCCTGGACAAACAGGCACAGCAATAGAGGACAGAGGTCAATCCCACCTGGGGACATAAGGCCTGGACGAACAGGCAAAGCAATCAAGGTCAAACACTTGTAGGAACACAATGCCTGGACGGCCAAGCTCAGCGGTTGATGTCAGAGGTCAATCCCACCTGGGGACATAAGGCCTGGACAAACAGTAAAACCTATCGAGGTCAAACATTTGTAGGAATGCAGGGCGTTGACGGACAGGCACAGCAATAGAGGACAGAGGTCAATCCCACCTAGGGACATAAGACCTGGACGAACATGCAAAGCAATCGAGGTCAGACAATTGTAGGAACATAATGCCTGGACTGACAGGCACAGCAATAGAGGACAGAAGTCAATCCCACCTAGGGACATAAGGCCTGGACAAACAGGCAAAGCAATCAAGGTCAAACACTTATAGGAACACAAGGCCTGGATGAACAGGCTCAGCAGTTGATGTCAGAGGTCAATCCCACCTAGGGACATAAGGCCTGGAAGAACAGGCACAGCAATAGAGGACAGAAGTCAATCCAAGCTAGGGACATTAGGCCTGGACGAACAGGCACAGCAAAAGAGGACAGAGGTCAATCCCACCTAGGGGCATAAGGCCTGGTCGAACAGGCACAGCAATAGAGGACAGAGGTCAACCCCACCTAGGGACATAAGGCCTGAATGGAAAGGCCAAGCAATCAAGGCCAAACACTTGTAGGAACATAGGGCCTGGACAGACAGGCACAGCAATAGAGGACAGAGGTCAATCCCACCTGGGGACATAAGGCCTGGACAAACAGTAAAACCAATCGAGGTAAAACATTTGTAGGAATGCAGGGCGTTGAAGGACAGGCACAGCAATAGATGACAGAGGTCAATCCCACCTAGGGACATAAGACCTGGAGGAACATGCAAAGCAATCGAGGTCAAACAATTGTAGGAACATAATGCCTGGACTGACAGGCACAGCAATAGAGGACAGAAGTCAATCCCACCTAGGGACATAAGGCATGGACGGACAGGCAAAGCAATCGAGGCCAAACACTTGTAGGATCATAAGGCCTGGACTGACAGGCACAACAAGAGATGACAGAGGTCAATCCCGCCTAGGGACATAAGGTCTGGACGAACAGGCAAAGCAATAGTGGTCAAATGCTTGTAGGAACATAAGTCCTGGATGCACAGACAAAGCAATCGAGGTCAAACACTTGTAGGAACATAAGGGCTGGACTGACAGGCACAGCAATAGAGGACAGAGGTCAATCCCACTGAGAGACATAAGGCCTGGACGGACAGGCAAAGCAATCAATGTCAAACACTGGTAGGAACATAACACCTGGACTGACAGGCACAACAAGAGATGACAGAGGTCAATCCCGCCTAGGGACATAAGGCCTGGACAAACAGGCAAAGCAATCGAGGACAAACACTTGTAGGAACATAAGGCCGGGACGGACAGGCAAAGCAATCGAGGTCAAACACTTGTAGGAACATAAGGGCTTGATTGACAGGCACAACAATAGAGGACAGAGGTCAATCCCACCTAGGGACATAAGGCCTGGATGAATAGGCACAGCAGTCGAGGACTGAGGTCAGTCCCACCTAGGGACAAGGCCTGGACGGACAGGCAAAGCAATCAAGGCCAAACACTTGTAGGAACATCAGGCCTGGACGGACGGGGCACAGCAATAGAGGACAGAGGTCAATCCCACCTGGGGACATAAGGCCTGGACAAACAGGCAAAGCAATCAAGGTCAAACACTTGTAGGAACACAAGGCCTGGACGGACAGGCACAGCAGTTGAGGACAGAGGTCAATCCCACCTATGGACTTAAGGCCTGGAAAAACACACACAGCAATAGAGGACAGAAGTCAATCCAACTTAGATACATAAGGCCTGGACAGAAAGGCCAAGCAATCAAGGCCAAACACTTGCAGGAACATAAGGCCAGATGGACAGGCACAGCAAGAGAGGACAGTGGTCAATCCCACATAGGGACATTAGGCCTGGACGAACATGCACAGCAATAGAGGACAAAGGTCAACCCCACCTAGGGACATAAGGCCTGGATGGAAAGGCCAAGCAATCAAGGCCAAACACTTGTAGGAACATAAGGCCAGACGGACAGGCACAGCAAGAGGGGACAGAGGTCAATCCCACCTAGGGACATAAGGCCTGGAGAAACAGGAAAAGCTATCGAGTTCAAACACTTGTAGGAATACAGGGCATCGACGGACAGGCACAGGAATAGAGGACAGAGGTCAATCCCACCAAGGGACATAAGGCCTGGACGAACAGTCAAAGCAATTCAGGCGAAACCCTTGTACGAACATAAGGTCTGGACGGAGAGGCAAAGCAAACGAGGTCAAACACTGGTTGGAACATAAGGGCTGGGCTGACAGGCACAGCAATAGAGGACAGAGGTCAATCCCACATAGGGACATAAGGCCTGGACAAACAGGCAAAGCAATTGAGGTCAAACACTTGTAGGAACATAAAGCCAGGACGGACAGGAACAGCAACGGAGGACAGAGGTTAATGCCAACTAGGGACATAAGGCCTGGACGGACAGGCAAAGCAATCGAGGCCAAACACTGGTAGGAACATCAGGCCTGGACAGACAGGCACAGCAGTACAGGACAGAGGTCAATCCCACCTGGAGACATAAGCCCTGTACGAATAGGCAAAGCAATCAAGGTCAAACACTTGTAGGAGCACAAGGCCTAGACGGACAGACACAGCAGTTAAGGACAGAGGTCAATCCCACATAGGAACACAAGGCCTGGACAAAAAGGCAAAGCAATCGAGGCCAAACACTTATAGGAACATAAGGCCTGGATGGACAGGCAAAGCAATCGAGATCAAACACTTGCAGGAATATAAGGCCTGGACTGGCAGGCAGAGCAATAGAGGACAGAGGTCAGTCCCACCTAGGAACATAAGGCCAGGAAGAACACACACAGCAATAGAGGACAGAGGTCAATCCCACCTAGGGACATAAGGCCTGGATGGACAGGCAAAGCAATCGAAGCCAAACAAACACTTCTAGGAACATAAGGCCTGGAATGACAGGCACAGCAATAGACAGATTTTAATCCCACCTAGGGACATAAGGCCTGGACGAACAGGCAAAGCAATCGAGGTCAAACACTTGTAGGAACATATGGCCTGGACTGACAGGCACAGCAATAGAGGACAGAGGTCAATCAAACCTAGGGACACAAAGCCTGGACAAACAGGCAAACCAATCGAGGCCAAATTCTTGTAGGAACATAAGGCCTGGATGGACAAGCAAAGCAATCGAGGTCAAACACTTGTAGGAATATAAGGCCTGGACTGACATGCAGAGCATTAGAGGACAGAGCTCAGTCCCACCTAGGGACATAAGGCCTGGATGAACAGGCAAAGCAATTGACGTCAAAGACTTGTGGAAACACAAGGCTTGGACGGTCAGGCACAGCAGTCGAGGACAGAGGTCAATCCCACCTAAGGACATAAGGCCCGGATGAAAAGTCACAGCAATAGAGATCAATCCCACCTAGGGACATAAGGCCTGGATGAACAGGCACAACATTAGAGGACAGAGTTTAATCCCACCTTGGGACATAAGGCCTGTATGGACAGGCAAAGTAATCGAGGCCAAACACTTGTAGGAACATAAGATCTGGACGGACAGGCACAGCAATAGAGGACAGAGGTTAATTCCACCTGGAACATAAGGCCTGGACGAACCGGCAAAGGAATTTAGGTCAAAAACATGTAGGAACATAAGACCGGGACTGACGGTCACAGCAATAGAGGACAGGGGTCAATCCCACCTAGGGACATCAGGGCTTGAAAAACAGGGAAATCAATCGAGTTCAAACACTTGTAGGAACATAAGGTCTGGTTGGACAGGCACAGCAATAGAGGACAGAGGTCAATCCCACCTAGGGATATAAGGCCTGGAAAACCAGGCAAAGCAATCGAGTTCAAACACTTGTAGGAACATAAGGTCTGGTTGGACAGGCAAAGAAATAGAGGACAGAGGTCAATCCCACCGAGGTACATAAGGCCTGGACGAACAGGGAAAGCAATCGAGGCCAAACCTTTGTAGGAATATAAGGCCTGGACGGACAGGCAAAGCAATCGAGGTCAAACACTGGTAGGAACATAAGGTCTGGACGGACAGGCACAGCAATAGAGGACAGAGGTTAATTCCACCTGGAACATAAGGCCTGGATGAACAGGGAAAGCAATTGAGGTGAAACACTTGAAGGAACATAAGGCCTAGATGGACAGGCACAGCAATAGAGGACAGAGGTCAATCACAACTAGGGACAAAGGGCTGGACAGACAGGCAAAGCAATCGAGATCAAACACTTGTAGGAACATATGGCCTGGACTGACAGGCACAGCAATAGAGGACAGAGGTCAATCAAACCTAGGGACACAAAGCCTGGAGAAACAGGCAAAGCAATCGAGATCAAACACTTGTAGAAATATAAGGCCTGGATGGACAGGCACAGTAATAGAGGACAGAGGTCAATCCTACATAGGGACACAAGGCCTGGAGGAACAGGAAAAGCTATCGAGTTCAAACACTTGTAGGAATACAGGGCATCGACGGACAGGCACAGGAATAGAGGACAGAGGTCAATCCCACCAAGGGACATAAGGCCTGGACGAACAGGCAAAGCAATGGAGGTCAATCACTTGTAGGAACATAAGGTCTGGACGGACAGGCACAGCAATAGAGGACAGAGGTCAATCACAACTAGGGACAAAGGGCTGGACCGACAGGCAAAGCAATCGAGGTCAAACACTTGTAGGAACATATGGACTGGACTGACAGGCACAGCAATAGAGGACAGAGGTCAATCAAACCTAGGGACACAAAGCCTGGACAAACAGGCAAACCAATCGAGGTCAAACACTTGTAGAAATATAAGGCCTGGATGGACAGGCACAGTAATAGAGGACAGAGGTCAATCCTACATAGGGACACAAGGCCTGGACGGACAGGCAAAGCAATCGAGGCCAAACACTGGTAGGAACATCAGGCCTGGACAGACAGGCACAGCAGTACAGGACAGAGGTCAATCCCACCTGGAGACATAAGCCCTGTACGAACAGGCAAAGCAATCAAGGTCAAACACTTGTAGGAACACAAGGCCTAGACGGACAGACACAGCAGTTGAGGACAGAGGTCAATCCCACATAGGAACACAAGGCCTGGACAAAAAGGCAAAGCAATCGAGGCCAAACACTTATAGGAACATAAGGCCTGGATGGACAAGCAAAGCAATCGAGATCAAACACTTGTAGGAATATAAGGCCTGGACTGACAGGCAGAGCAATAGAGGACAGAGGTCAGTCCCACCTAGGAACATAAGGCCTGGAAGAACACACACACAGCAATAGAGGACAGAGGTCAATCCCACCTAGGGACATAAGGCCTGGATGGACAGGCAAAGCAATCGAAGCCAAACAAACACTTGTAGGAACATAAGGCCTGGAATGACAGGCACAGCAATAGACAGATTTTAATCCCACCTAGGTGAAGGAGTCTGAACGCTTCAACCTGACAAAGGACTTCATGTACCAGAATTCCCTGCTTCATGACGGGTTTACTTACAGTCTGCAATACAGCTGTAATTAGGACATTGAGAAACTCTCTGTCAGCACATTGCACATTTTCATTTTTTTGGCTTCGCTGTTCTTATTCTCTGATAAGCTTTCACTGCTGTAACCTAGATTAGAACAATGGATGTATTATGTGATGGGCTGTATTACTGCAGACTCGCGAATTCCTTTCCAGAACTGCAAGTCCCAGCAGCCTCTCCTGCAGACCATGGGAGAAGTTTCACGAAAGTTCCAGGGTGTCTAGGGAGGGGGTCAGTAGCCCCTTCAGCCAGAATATGCTTGCTCAGCAATGCTTAGAACGCATGTGTAAAAGATAAGAACTGTAAAGTGCATAAGAGTCTGCTCCTGAAGGGGAGGGGCATGCAGTTGTACTAAGCCGTTGTCTTAGCTGCATCTTGCTGGCAATAAAAGTCTATCTTTACGGATCAGTTGTCTGGGCCTCCTTACTGACTAGAAAAGAGACGGTTACATTGGCGAGCCAGCCACGAGGTACCGGAGACGCTATTTTAGCTCTCCAGAAGGTCCAGTAGTTTGGTGGCGGAGCAGTCCCCCTGATACACCTGGTGAGTGGCCACCGCTGAGTTCAGCGATCAGGTTTCTGAGGGGATCGTTCCACAGAAATTCTGCCGGGACCTCTGGGCTGGTGATCCGGGAAGAAGGCTTTCATGACGATCGGAAGACCCCTGCAGGCGAGTATTATGGGTACATGGAAATAAGTGAAGAATAGCTAGCTAAGGAAATAACCGGTCCATCCCCGGCGGACCGAGGGGGCCTTGATCACACCCCACGCAGTGTGTTAGTAGGAACCCCGTTCCGAAGACCACGCGCATGTACAAGTAATAAGTAAAGCATATGCTAGTGGGAATAGGTTTCTTGTGTGTGAAAGAGAGTGAATGGCCTCGCAGTTCTAGGCCGGGCTGACCGCGTCCTAGTCGGGGCGATTGTGACCCTTTGTGTCTGACGGATACGGACCCCTTACCTATCCGTCTTCCCTTCCCTCCTTTGTCTGTGATTCTATCCTAATGGGAGGGGGCGGTTCTACTCCATTAAAATCATGACGGAGCACTATAGCGAAGTGTTCGATAGACATAAATGTACTAAACCCGGAATGATTCAACAATGTACCCATAGGTGGCCCAGTTTGTGTGTAAATTGGCCTCCGGCAGGAACTTTCAATTTCCAAACGGCCACAAGGGTCCAGAATATAGTTATACAAGAAGGGAATCCGGGTTGCCCTGAGGATATACCGTACATAACCGCTTGGATTGCAGTTATTGAAAATCCTCTGTCGTGGGCAAAGAAGCTAGTAGAGGGAGCCGCCCTCGTAATGGTAACTCAAGTACGCAAAATGGGGAACCGGAAGTCCCCAGTGTCTGTCTGTCTGTAAGGTACCTGTAAAAAAAAAAAAAATTCTACTGTGGTAGATCGGTTAGACAAATTTCTTTTTGTGATCAAATGCATTATTTCTTTTGATAACTGCTATCTGTGAATTGCAAGCACATGTACCAGGGATTTTTAATTGTTTTAAACCCTAATAAGAAGAGATTTTGGTTTACAGATGCTGCACAAGACTACTATACAACAAATTAATTTACAGTGTTAAGTTAAAATACTGATTTGATTACTGAGAATGCATTTACTGGTGTTGAAGTTTAGAACTTGATGGCAGTTAAGGGTTAACGGCAGAGATAATTACAGGAGAGAGGAGGGGATCGAGCCAGAGAGAGAAGAGAAAGGAAAAAAAAAAAAAGGGGACATTGGGCTAGCCTGGGTGAATGAAAATTGTTTCGTTTGTTTTAACAGAACATTATTGAAAGTTAGTTGATGGTGTGCGTATGTGAATAAAGATAGAATTGTGGTATGTTAATTAAAAGAAAGGAAGATTGTAGCTCCAAGTTTCTGCTGATTAAATTTATTCTCCAAGGTCCTTGCTAAAACTGTCTGTAATCTGACAAAGGATTGCTACTTGCAAAGAAATACCAGAACCAAGGGTCCCTTACAAATCATTTAGTGCCTTATGATGCAGGCTATTTTTAAGACATTTTATAGCAGCAAATTAATTGTTACAGTACAAAGTGGAATGGTGGTGCGTCCCACTGCGCGTCAGTACGTAGTGCGTAGGCATTCAATATGGCTGTGCGTTTCATGCTGGCATTGCTAATCAGAAGTTTTAGTTTTCTCATATCTTCTATCCCAGTGTCCTCCCTATGCTTATCTTTCTATTCTCTAATACCATGTTAATTATTGTTCTTACTTGTCTCCTATATATTATCTGTTATTTAAAAGTTACATTGGAACGCATGATAAAGTATGAACTCTCTTTTGCTGACGCAGTTTATTTTGAAGCTGTCTCTGGGAAAATTAGAGGAGAAATGATTAAGAATGGGACCTTTGTTAAAGCTTTGTTAAATATACAGAGCATAGCAAGCGGCAAGATAAGACAGCTGCAGTTCTGACTGTGGCAATTACAGGATGCCGTTTGTAAAAAAAACAAAAAAAAACAAAAAAAAACACAGAGAAAACAAAGACTTAATATTAAAAATTTTGATTCAGTGGCAGGCGCAAGATAAGGATTATTGGAAGTTGTGGGCAAGAGAAGGGGCCACTATGCAAGATTAGGAACAAGAGCAAATATGAGTCGGCCCAAATGATAAAGTAGTAGCCCACACACACACACATATATATATATATATATTGCAATTATGTTCTTTGACCACTGGTGGGGGCTGGGCTCTGGCTATTACCATATGTTCTTAGTGTTTGCAATGTAATTGGTACAAGGCTTCCAAGGGTTTGATCATCACTCCTGCACACCTAAAGCGCCCCCTCTGGATCCTTGCCTGCAGATCCAGGTTGACTTTATTGAATTAACCCAATGCCAAACTTACAAGTATGAAGGAAGCAATGTTTTGCAGCTTCTCAGCCTCGTCAGAATTGATTTGCCTCCAGGCGCAGGTCACCTATTCAATTTCCAGATGGACTGTGATCTTTTCATCGTATTTTGAGATGTATGGGAACAGGGATCAGGAAGAGAAGAAAAGGGGCCCGTCCCTGCAACCAGGAACTTAATAATAGACCTGACATCCGAAAGAACCTGCAGAAGGCCGAGGGCTTTGAGGGCATGAGCCTCAGCCAGTTAAAAGCTATAGCAGACCAGGTATGTGGAAATAGAGAAGTGGAAGAGAAAAGAGAGAAGCAAGTAGACATATGAAGGAGAAAGTGACTGTTAGCCGCCGCTCTCGAGGACACTCGGGACGGGAAGGAGCCAAGACAATGGCAGACCGCGAAGAGGAGGGGGAACAAGACCCCCCCTTTGGAAAGAATCAGTGTGCGTACTGCAAAAATGAAGGCCATTGGAAGAGAGACTGTGAAGAATGGCAAAAGAAATACGGGAGCCCTGCAGTGAATACTAACGACAAAAATGGACCTGCACCGACACAAAGGGGCCGAGGAGGAAGGAGATTGGACAACCCCCACTGGCAGATGGCGGGGGAGGCGACAAGGAGCATACAGCCTGAAGAGATCGGGAGGGAAGAATCCCCACTGACCCTCTGGTGGAGATCCACGAGGTAACACAAAAAAATCAGGGGCCTGTTGGACTCAGAGGCCAACGATCTGTCATGACTGCACCAATCGGCCCCCCCCGACGAAAGAGACTGTTTCTATAGTGGGTGCCTCAGGTCAGGTACTCACTGCCCCTCTGCAGAAAAAATGAAGTATACAAGTAGGCGGGACCATGGTATCCCTTATCGGATGGAACCTGCTGTGTAAGCCTCAGACCACATTGAGATTTCAACCAACAGGGGAAGTTAAAGCCTCCTTCGGGGACCATCCAGTGATACTCATCTGTCCCCTCCAAGAAGAATGGAGACTACATCTTCCCATAGTCGAACGAACCATCGAACATCGATATGAAAACAACACCCCCTCAACAAAAACGAAGACAACTGATGGATAGAGATGAAACAGAATGCACAGGTGATTAATCAACCTCAATACCCCATTCCATATATGGCCAGGCAAGGAATCCAGATACATCTGCAAAGACTGTATGATTTGGGTATTCTCAGGCGAATCCGATCTGCTTGGAACACCCCTCTACTGCCCGTAAAGAAACCCGGTTCTTCTGACTACCGACCTGTACAAGATTTACGGAAAGTGAACAATCAAGTAGCAGATCTAGTAGCCCTCGTACCAAATCCATACTCAATCTTGGCTCAAGTTTCCCCTACATCCAAGTGGTACAGTGTCATTGACCTCAAAGATGCTTTCTTCTCCGTTCCAGTAGCAGAAGAATGCCAGAAGATCTTTGCCTTCACATGGGAAAATGCACAAACTGGAATCAAGCAGCAGTACACATGGACTCGCTTACCGCAAGGATTTAAGCACTCACCCACGATGTTCGGGGAGCAACTGGCAAAAGACTTGAAGATGTACCAAGTCACGTATGGGCCAGTAATACAGTATGTGGATGACCTTCTGTTGTTTCGTGAAACGTATCACGAATGTGCAGTAGCCACTCTCCACTTACTAAAGACGTTGTACTCAAAAGGATACCGTGCAAGTAAAAAGAAATTGCAAATTTGTGAATTGGAAGTAGAATACTTGGGATTCCAAATCCGGGAAGGTACCCGCTGCCTTGGAATATCCCGTACCAGTTCAATACGAGGTCAACCTGTACCCACTTGCAAGAAGGAGCTCCGAGCGTTCCTTGGAGCTGCTGGATACTGTAGACTGTGGATTGCTAACTACGCTGTCATTGCCCAGTCCCTGTACGACAAAGTTGCGGGGAAAGGAGGCGGAATCTCAGACTTTTCAGTGGGAAACCCATGAATTGACAAGTTTACAACAATTAAAAGATGCCTTGATTGAACCACCTGCTCTAGGGTTACCAGATGTAATGAAACCATTTCATCTATACGTCGATGAAAAGAAAGGAATGGCCATTGGGGTATTGACTCAAACTTTTGAATCATAGGAACGACCTGTTGCATATCTGTCAAAAGGAATGGACAATGTTGCAAAAGGATGGCCTGGTTGCCTTCAAAGCATTGCTGCTGCATGCTTACTGATACCCGAAGCTGTTAAGCTAACATTTGGACAGACTTTACAAGTAACAACTCCTCTTACTATTCAAGGACTACCAGAGACCCATGGACCAAAATGGATGACTAATTCACGTCTCGTCAAGTATTAAGCCTTACTGTGTGAAACACCTGAACTTCAAATACAGGACAGCAAAAACTTGAACCCGGCCACTCTTATGCCGGCACCTGAACCAGTTGCCCATGACTGTGAAGAAGTCATGACTACAATACATTCCAGTAGACCAGACCTGAGGGATCAACCCTGGCAAGGAGCTTGGACTTTATTCACTGATGGGAACAGCCAAATCATTCATGAGATACGTTCTGCTGGATATGCTGTTGTATCCGAAGATGAAATCATTGAGGCTCAACCTTTTCCCCCAGGAACGTCTGCACAAAAAGCTTAACTAATTGCTCTTACTCGAGCTCTGCAGTTGGCAGAAGGAAAACTGTAAATATCTAAACAGACTCTAAATATGCCTTTCTTACAATTCAAGTGCATGGAGCATTATAGAGGGAAAACAACTGAACAATCAGGCTTCAGGCAGTCCTGGAGCTCATCACCAACGACTGCTCTCGCTCTTAAACTCTGGGCAAAACAAAATACCAAAATTATGACTGCAGTGTACCAGAATAGATTGGTTTTAGATTATCCTCTGGCCCAGGAAGGAGGGTTTGTGGAACATTTAACCTCCCCAATTGTTGTTTACAGGTAGATGACCAAAGCAAGGTTATCCAAGATATCACTGATCGCATGGTCAAGATGGCACACATCCCTGTCCAGCAGTGGAATAGTGCTTGGGATGGGCCAATGGATTCCGTGGTTGGTTTTCCATGATCGATGGATTTAAGAGCTTGTTTGTTATCCCAGCCAGTTTAATTCTGTTTTGTCTTTTAGGACCCTGAATTATTCCTTTCTTGCTCAAACTGCCTTCGTCGGGTGATGAAGGACATTGCTGAACGCAAATCAGCCACGTAGCTCCTGTTACTGTACATGTATTCCTCTGAGCCTATAGAACCTGTTTAACCATCCTCATGTTTTATCCTGGGCCATCTTCCCATACATGACAAGTTAGGGCTACAAAGGGGGGTGGAGCCATTAGGGCCCATCCGTCTCAAACCCGTGAAGAAACCATCGGACTGTTTGGGAATTTAGGGCCCCCTGAGAACTCAAATTGCTAATTTTTCTTGTTTCTGTTTCTTTCAGCTCCACAGTTGCGTTGTGATGGTGTGATACTTTTCATAGAGAATGATAAGTATCAAAGGGGGGAATGAAGGAGTCTGAACGCTTCAACCTGACAAAGGACTTCATGTACCAGAATTCCCTGCTTCATGACGGGTTTACTTACAGTCTGCAATACAGCTGTAATTAGGACATTGAGAAACTCTCTGTCAGCACATTGCACATTTTCATTTTTTTGGCTTCGCTGTTCTTATTCTCTGATAAGCTTTCACTGCTGTAACCTAGATTAGAACAATGGATGTATTATGTGATGGGCTGTATTACTGCAGACTCGCGAATTCCTTTCCAGAACTGCAAGTCCCAGCAGCCTCTCCTGCAGACCATGGGAGAAGTTTCACGAAAGTTCCAGGGTGTCTAGGGAGGGGGTCAGTAGCCCCTTCAGCCGGAATATGCTTGCTCAGCAATGCTTAGAACGCATGTGTAAAAGATAAGAACTGTAAAGTGCATAAGAGTCTGCTCCTGAAGGGGAGGGGCATGCAGTTGTACTAAGCCGTTGTCTTAGCTGCATCTTGCTGGCAATAAAAGTCTATCTTTACGGATCAGTTGTCTGGGCCTCCTTACTGACTAGAAAAGAGACGATTACATAGGGACATAAGGCCTGGACGAACAGGCAAAGCAATGGAGGTGAAACACTTGAAGGAACATAAGGTCAATCCCAACTAGGGACATCAGGGCTTGAAAAACAGGGAAATCAATTGAAGTCGAACACTTGTAGGAACATAAGGCCTGATGGACAGGCACAGCAATAGAGGACAGAGGTCAATCCCACCTAGGGATATAAGGCCTGGAAGACCAGGCAAAGCAATCGAGTTCAAACACTTGTAGGAACATAAGGTCTGGATGGACAGGCAAAGAAATAGAGGACAGAGGTCAATCCCACCGAGGGACATAAGGCCTGGACGAACAGGGAAAGCAATTGAGGCCAAACCTTTGAAGGAATATAAGGCCTGGACGGACAGGCAAAGCAATCGAGGTCAAACACTGGTAGGAACATAAGGTCTGGACGGACAGGCACAGCAATAGAGGACAGAGGTTAATTCCACCTGGAACATAAGGCCTGGATGAACAGGGAAAGCAATTGAGGTGAAACACTTGAAGGAACATAAGGCCTAGATGGACAGGCACAGCAATAGAGCACAGAGGTCAATCCCACTTAGGGACATAAGGCCTGGATGAACAGGCAAAGCAAACGAGGTAAAACACTTGTAGGAACTCAAGGCCTGGATGGGCAGGCACAGCGGTCGAAGACAGAGTTCAATCCAACCTAGGGAAATAAGGCATGGACAAACTGGCAAAGCAATCAAGGTCAAACACTTGTAGGAACATAAAGCCTAGATGGACAGGCACAGCAATAGAGGACAGAGTTCAATCCCACCTAGGGACATAAGGCCTGGACAAACAGGCACGGCAAGAGAGGACTGAGGTCAATCCCACATAGAGACATAAGGCCTGGACGAACAGGCAAAGCAATCGAGGTCAAACACTTATAGGAAAACAAGTCCTGGATGAACAGGCACAGCAATAGAGGACAGAAGTCAATCCCAACTAGGGACATAAGGCCTGGACGAACAAGCACAGCAAAAGAGGATAGATGTCAATCCCATCTAGGGACATAAGGCCTGGACAAACAGGCAAATCAATCGAGGTCAAACACTTCTAGGAACATAAGGCCTGGACAGACAGGCACAGCAATAGAGGACAGAGGTCAATCCCTCCTAGGGACATAAGGCCTGGACAAACAGGCACAGCAATAGAGGACAGAGGTCAATACCACCTAGGGACATAAGGCCTGGACAAACAGGCAAAGCAATCAAGGTCAAATATTTGTAGGAACATTAGGCCTGGACGGACAGGCACAGCCATAGATGATAGAGTACAATCCCACCTAGGGACCTAAGGCCTGGATGAACAGGCACAGCAATAGAGGATAGAGGTCAATCCCACCTAGGGACCTAAGACCTGGACGAACAGGCACAGCAATAGAGGTCAGAGTTCAATCCCACCTAGGGACATAAGGCCTGGACGAACAGGCAAAGCAATCGAGGTAAAACACTTGTAGGAACACAAGGCCTGGATGGGCAGGCACAGTGGTCGAAGACAGAGGTCAATCCCACCTAGGGAAATAAGGCCTGGACAAACAGGCAAAGCAATCAAGGTCAAAAACTTGTAGGAACATAATGCCTATACGGACAGGCACAGCAATAGATGACAGAGTATAATCCCACCTAGGGACATAAGGCCTGGACAAACAGGCACAGCAACAGAGGACAGAGGTCAATCCCACCTAGGGACATAAGGCCTGGACGAACAGGCAAAGCAATCGAGGTAAAACACTAGTAGGAACACAAGGCCTGGATGGGCAGGCACAGTGGTCGAAGACAGAGGTCAATCCCACCTAGGGAAATAAGGCCTGGACAAACAGGCAAAGCAATCAAGGTCAAAAACTTGTAGGAACATAATGCCTATACGGACAGGCACAGCAATAGATGACAGAGTATAATCCCACCTAGGGACATAAGGCCTGGACAAACAGGCACAGCAACAGAGGACAGAGGTCAATCCCACCTAGGGACATAAGGCCTGGACGAACAGGCAAAGCAATCGAGGTCAAACACTTGTAGGAAAACAAGGCCTGGATGGACAGGCACTGCAGTGGAGGTCAGAGGTCAATCCCACCTAGGGACATAAGGCCTGGATGAACAGGCACAGCAATAGAGGACAGAGGTCAATCACAACTAGGGACAAAGGGCTGGACGGACAGGCAAAGCAATCGAGGTCAAACACTTGTAGGAACATATGGCCTGGACTGACAGGCACAGCAATAGAGGACAGAGGTCAATCAAACCTAGGGACACAAAGCCTGGACAAACAGGCAAACCAATCGAGGCCAAACTCTTGTAGGAACATAAGGCCTGGATGGACAAGCAAAGCAATCGAGGTCAAACACTTGTAGGAATATAAGGCCTGGACTGACATGCAGAGCATTAGAGGACAGAGCTCAGTCCCACCTAGGGACATAAGGCCTGGATGAACAGGCCAAGCAATTGACGTCAAAGACTTGTAGAAACACAAGGCTTGGACGGTCAGGCACAGCAGTCGAGGACAGAGGTCAATCCCACCTAAGGTCATAAGGCCTGGATGAAAAGGCACAGCAATAGAGATCAATCCCACCTAGGGACATAAGGCCTGGATGAACAGGCACAACATTAGAGGACAGAGTTTAATCCCACCTTGGGACATAAGGCCTGTATGGACAGGAAAAGTAATCGAGGCCAAACACTTGTAGGAACATAAGATCTGGACGGACAGGCACAGCAATAGAGGACAGAGGTTAATTCCACCTGGAACATAAAGCCTGGACGAACCGGCAAAGGAATTGAGGTCAAAAACATGTAGGAACATAAGACCGGGACTGACGGTCACAGCAATAGAGGACAGGGGTCAATCACTCCTAGGGACATCAGGGCTTGAAAAACAAGGAAATCAATCGAAGTGGAACACTTGTAGGAACATAAGGCCTGATGGACAGGCACAGCAATAGAGGACAGAGGTCAATCCCACCTAGGGATATAAGGCCTGGAAAACCCGGCAAAGCAATCGAGTTCAAACACTTGTAGGAACATAAGGTCTGGATGCACAGGCAAAGAAATAGAGGACAGAGGTCAATCCCACCGAGGGACATAAGGCCTGGACGAACAGGAAAAGCAATCGAGGCCAAATCTTTGTAGGAATATAAGGCCTGGACGGACAGGCGAAGCAATCGAGGTCAAACACTGGTAGGAACATAAGGTCTGGACGGACAGGCACAGCAATAGAGGACAGAGGTTAATTCCATCTGGAACATAAGGCCTGGATGAACAGGGAAAGCAACTGAGGTGAAACACTTGAAGGAACATAAGGCCTAGATGGACAGGCACAGCAATAGAGGACAGAGGTCAATCACAACTAGGGACAAAGGGCTGGACAGACAGGCAAAGCAATCGAGGTCAAACACTTGTAGGAACATATGGCCTGGACTGACAGGCACAGCAATAGAGGACAGAGGTCAATCAAACCTAGGGACACAAAGCCTGGACAAACAGGCAAAGCAATCGAGGTCAAACACTTGTAGAAATATAAGGCCTGGATGGACAGGCACAGTAATAGAGGACAGAGGTCAATCCTACATAGGGACACAAGGCCTGGACGGACAGGCAAAGCAATCGAGGCCAAACACTGGTAGGAACATCAGGCCTGGACAGACAGGCACAGCAGTACAGGACAGAGGTCAATCCCACCTGGAGACATAAGCCCTGTACGAACAGGCAAAGCAATCAAGGTCAAACACTTGTAGGAACACAAGGCCTAGACGGACAGACACAGCAGTTGAGGACAGAGGTCAATCCCACATAGGAGCACAAGGCTTGGACAAAAAGGCAAAGCAATCGAGGCCAAACACTTATAGGAACATAAGGCCTGGATGGACAAGCAAAGCAATCGAGATCAAACACTTGTAGGAATATAAGGCCTGGACTGACAGGCAGAGCAATAGAGGACATAGGTCAGTCCCACCTAGGAACATAAGGCCTGGAAGAACACACACACAGCAATAGAGGACAGAGGTCAATCCCACCTAGGGACATAAGGCCTGGATGGACAGGCAAAGCAATCGAAGCCAAACAAACACTTGTAGGAAAAGGCCTGGAATGACAGGCACAGCAATAGACAGATTTTAATCCCACCTAGGGACATAAGGCCTGGACGAACAGGCAAAGCAATGGAGGTCAATCACTTGTAGGAACATAAGGTCTGGACGGACAGGCACAGCAATAGAGGACAGAGGTCAATCACATCTAGTGACAAAGGGCTGGACGGACAGGCAAAGCAATCGAGGTCAAACACTTGTAGGAACATATGGCCTGGACTGACAGGCACAGCAATAGAGGACAGAGGTCAATCAAACCTAGGGACACAAAGCCTGGACGAACAGGCACAGCAATAGAGGACAGAGGTCAATCCCACCGAGGAACATCACGCCTGGACAAACAGGCAAAGCAATCGAGGTCAAACACTTGTAGGAACATAAGGCCTAGATGGACAGGCACAACAATAGAGGACAGAGATCAATCCCACCTAGGGACATAAGGCCTGGACGGACAGGCACATCAGTCGAGGCCAAACACTTGTAGGAACATAAGGCCTGGACTGACAGGCACAACAAGAGAGGGCAAAGGTCAATCCCGCCTAGGGACATAAGGTCTGGACGAACAGGCAAAGCAATAGTGGTCAAACGCTTGTAGGAACATAAGGCCTGGACGGATAGACAAAGCAATCGATGTCAAACACTGGTCGGAACATAACGCCTGGACTGATCACACCTAGGGACATAAGGCCTGGACGAACAGGCAAAGCAATAGAATTCAAGCACTTGCAGGACTATAAGGCCTGGATGGACAGGCAAAGCAATCGATGTCAAATACTTCTAGGAACATAAGGCTTGGACAGACAGGCACAGCAATAGAGGACAGAGGTCAATCCCATCTAGGGACATAAGGCCTGGACGAACAGGCAAATCAATAGAGTTCAAGCACTTGCAAAAACATAAGGCCTGGATGGACAGGCATACAATCGATGTCAAATACTTCTAGGAACATAAGGCTTGGACAGACAGGCACAGCAATAGAGGACAGAGTTCAATCATACCTGGGGACATAATAGGGAACAGAGGTAAATCCCACCTAGGGACATAAGGCCTGGATGAACAGGCAAAACAATCGAGGTCAAACAATTGTAGGAATATAAAGCCTGGACAAACAGGCAAAGCAATAGAGGTAAAACACCAATAGGAACATAAGGCCTGGATGAACAGGCAAAGCAATCGAGGTAAAACAATAGTAGGAACATTAGGCCTGGACAAACAGGCAAAGCAATCGAGGTCAAACACTTGTAGGAACATAAGGTCTGGACGGACAGGCAAAGCATTTGAGGTCAAACTCTTGTAGGTACATAAATCCTGGACGAACAGGCACAGCAATAGAGGACAAACACTTGTAGGAACATAAGGCCAAGACGGACAGGCAAAGCAATCAAGGTCAAACACTTGTAGGAACATAAGGCCTGGACTGACACTCACAGCAATAGAGGACAGAGGTCAATCCCACATAGGAGCATAAGGCCTGGACAAACAGGCAAAGCAATCGAGGTCAAACACTTGCAGGATCACAAGGCCTGGACGGACAGGCACAGCAGGGGAGGACAGAGGTCAATCCCACCTAGGGACATAAGGCCTGGACGAAAAGGCAAAGCAATCGAGGCCAAACCCTTGTAGGAACATAAGGCCTGGATGGACAGTCAAAGCAAATGAGGTCAAACACTTGTAGGAATATAAGGCCTGGACTGACAGGCACAGCAATAGAGGACAGAGGTCAATCCCACCTAGAGACATAAGGCCTGGACGAACAGGCAAAGCAGTCGAGGTCAAACACTTGTAGGAACATAAAGCCTGGATGGACAGGCAAAGCAATTGACGTCAAACACTTGTAGGAACATAAGGCCTGAACCGACAGTCACAGTAATTGAGGTCAATCCCTTGTAGGAACATAAGGGCTGGAGGGACATAAGGCCTGGAAAACACTTGACACCCACATTCTCCACTAACTGCAAGGGCTGTTCATCAAGGGCACAGCAATCGAGGACAGAGTCAATCCCACCTATGGACACAAGCCCTGGATGGACAGGCACAGCAGGTTTTTTGTCTTTATTTATCTTGCTATTTTCAAATGTTTCCAGCACTTCATATTCGATTACACTCAGGTACTGTCGGTATTTCCCTATCCCCAGAGGGCTTACAATCTAAGTCTAACCCTTGTAGGAACACAAGGCCTGGATGGACAGGCAAAGCAGTCGAGGTCACACCCTTGTAGGGACACAAGCCATGGATGGACAGGCACAGCAGGTTTTTTGTCTTATTTATCTTGCTATTTTCAAATGTTTCCAGCACTTCATATTCGATTACACTCAGGTACTGTCGGTATTTCCCTATCCCCAGAGGGCTCACAATCTAAGTCTAACCCTTGTAGGAACACAAGGCCTGGATGGACAGGCAAAGCAGTCGAGGTCACATCCTTGTAGGGACACAAGCCATGGATGGACAGGCACAGCAGGTTTTTTGTCTTATTTATCTTGCTATTTTCAAATGTTTCCAGCACTTCATATTCGATTACACTCAGATACTGTCGGTATTTCCCTATCCCCAGAGGGCTTACAATCTAAGTTTAACCTTATAGGAACATAAGGCCTGGACATTGGATGGTCAGGCACAGCATTTGAGGTCAGGTACATGTGCTGCAGTGCTTATATTATCTGGAGCATAGGAGGCAGTTAGAGCTACTGCAAAGTTTTTAATTGCTTTCATTCATCTTTCCATTCACCGGGAAAATTTGGAAACCCAAGCAAAGGCAGGTTTACTTTCAAAAACACTAGCATTTCCATCAACTCTGGTGCCAGCCTTGAGCGGTGAGGGCTCATGATATCCTCTGTCATTGAAAAGACACATTCACTGGGCACACTGGGTGGTGGACATGACAGATATCACTGAGACACTTTAGCTAGGTGTGGCCAGAGAGTGGACTTGTGTGCCCAATATGCCAGCGGATCTGTCTGCATGTTCTCTATCAGCTCTGAGAGATACCGTGTCACTGACAGCTGTGCTGGTGTCTCCTTTGCTTGGGCAGGCTGAGAGTCACTCATGCCAGCAGCTTTCTCTCTCGCCTGTCGCATAACAGATACATTTTTATGGGCAACATGCCTTGGGCGTTCTGAAGTGGAGGAGGAGGTACTATCTGTCGCTGACACAGTGCTGCTCCTGCTTGGGCTAGCAGCACAACTCTCTGAAGTGCCTGCTGTTTCCACCTCTGCTTCAAGCCTAATCTGTCTCTGCCTATGGCGCTCCTGTTCACGGACTTTTGCTAACAGCAGGTCCTTCACCAATAAGAGTCAATCATACTGTAGGGCGAGTTTCCCTTTCACACGGGGATCACAGACTGTGGCGAGCATGTATGTGTTCTGTTCTGTTAAAGGCCTTAATCTCTCTTTCACCTGCTGCTGCAAAATGTCCAGACAATGCAACACCTCAACTGTCATTCCCTCTACCTGTTTAAAGGCCTCCAAACATTCATCCAGGAGATGAACTAGAGGGATGATGTCAGTGGCACTTCTGTAACTCAGCTCCTCCGTGACATCCTTGAAGGGCTGCAGGATTTTTACCAGCTGACTCATGATGCCCTAGGGGATTCTGCACACCTATGTCCATTGCACCAGAAAGTTCATGAAAGGGTGTCTGCAGCTCCACTAACCTCTCCAGCATCATAAAGGTGGAATTCCACCAGGTGGCAATGTCTTGAATGAGACGCTTGTGAGGCATCTCCAAATCAGTCTGTTTTTGACGGAGAACCTGCCCTGCCTTGACACTTCTGTGGAAGTGTGCTGCTATGTTCCTGCACTTCTGTATTAACCAATGCAGGTATTGATTATCTTTGTCATTGGAATCCAACCCCAGAGCTGACTTCACTACCAGGTGCAGAGTGTGTGCAAAACATCAGATGTTCTTAAAGCACCCATCGTTTATTGCCTTAACCATGTTTGCTAGGGATGTGAAACATTTTTTGACGATTTTAAAAAATCGTCAGATATTTTTTAAATCGTCAAAAATCGTTAGAATCGCGATACAATCAAATTCCCCCGATTTATCGTGAAAAATCGTAAATCGGGGGAGGGGGAGGGCGGGAAAACTGGCACACCAAAACAACCCCTAAACCCACCCCGACCCTTTAAAACAAATCCCCCACCCTCCCGAACACCCCCAAAATGTTTTAAATTACCTGGTGGTCCAGTGGGGGGGGGGGGGAGTCCCGGCATGATCTCCCGCTCTTGGGCCATCGGCGCCATTTTGGCTGCCACTAATATAAATAGCGCCGATGGCTCGATAAAAAAAAAACCCACCCGACCCTTTAAAATGACCCCCTTAGCCTCCCCCACCCTCCCGACCCCCCCAAAACCTTTTAAAATTACCTGGTGGTCCAGCGGGAGTGCGGGGAGCGATCTCCCGCTCTCAGACCATCGGCACCATTCCTTTGCCCTTACCATGTGACAGGGCAAAGGTAGCGCCAACGCCATTTTGAATATTGGCAATACGGCCTGAGTGCGGGAGATCGCTCCCGGACCCCCGCTGGACCCCCAGGGACTTTTGGCCAGCTTGGGGGTGCCTCCTGACCCCCACAAGACTTGCCAAAAATCCAGCGGGGGTCCGGAAGCAACCTCCTGCACTTGGACCGTATTGCCAGCATTCAAAATGGCGCCGGTGCTCCCTTTGCCCTGTCACATGGTAAGGGCAAAGGGCCATCGGCGCCATTTTTATTAATGCAGCCGATGGCCTGAGAGCAGGAGATCGCTCCCCGCGCTCCAGCTGGACCACCAGGTAATTTTAAAACCTTTTTGGGGGGTTCGGGAGGGTGGGGGAGGGTTTTTTTATTATCGGATCGGGCTGGGCGATAAAAATTTTAAGATTTGGATCAGAACCGGAACCGATCAGATTCCGGTTCCAATTCACATCTCTAATGTTTGCACCATTGTCTGTGCCAAAGAACCTTGCCTGAGTTTTCCTATCTCGCTGGTATAGCTGCCAGCCCTCCAGCATCTGTCTGATGCATGCTAGAATATTGGCTGTGGTATGGGCCTGGTCCGTGAGGTGGGTGTGGAGTAAAGCCCACCTCCACCCTGATACTTGTTCAGTAATAGAGCTGCTGGCTGCCCCTGCCTCAGCCATGTCCCACCAGTGTGCTGTCAGAGAGAGGTAAGAGTGTGCAGCATACATGGCGGTCCAGATATTGCAGGTGAAATGCACTCTCCCCTCTGCCTTAGCTAGCAGCAATTGCATGCGACACTGCTTGTACAGGCTGGGGATGACTTTTCTACTAAATGTGGTTCTGGAGGGGACTTTGTAATTTGGAAGTATGACCTTCAGAAAATGCACGAAACCCACATTGTCCACTAACTACAAGGGCTGGTCATCAAGGGCAATCATTTCCCCAATGCTCCTGGTTACAACTTTTGAGGCTGCCTGCCTCCTACACTGGGATAGCGTGGATTGTCGCTTCTGCTACATGTCAGGGGGTTGCTGGTCTGCCACCTGACTTCTAGAAGGGGATGAGGGTGTGGTTTGACTCTGCTGCTTTTCAACCACTGCACGCTGCTTGGAAGGGGTCCCCCGACTGGTACTGCCACCATCCCCAGATGGCAGTAATCTTGTTGGGTGTTGCCTCTTCATATGATGGTTCATGCCAACATGAGATAGATGTCCCATTTGCTTGCCTCTGCTAATATCCCTGGCACAGTAATTACAGCGAGCAAAATGCAGGTCTTCCGTCACTTTAAAGTGGCTCCACATCGCAGATGTCTTTCGTGATCCTGCCCTCTCTAAAGCCTTGGGGGTGGAAGCTGCCACTGGAGCTGAGATAGTGGGTGCACTCTGAGAAGCAATGCCAGGGGGAGCCTCAGTCACCCTCTGTGCCTGTGCTGACTGCTCTTCCTCCTCCTCATCATCATAACTTTCAACTCTCCTTGATGCACTGACGTGGAGGCTAAGAAAGGACTAACTGATCCTCCGGAACATTTTTCACCAATTACTTCTTCCATTTCTGATGAGAATCCCACACAACAAGATTCTTCATTTGAATCAGAAGCAAACAGTGACTTCGCTACCTTGTCAACACTAAGTGTTAGTTGAGACTTCTGTCCCCCTGCTGCTTTTGGGTGTCTACATTTTGTCTGGCATGACTCTGCCTCCCATTCCCTCACCTCCAAAACTACAGGGCCAGAAACATGTGGTGGCGATAGCAATGCATCATGGTCAGATTTCATTTTTCTCGAGATGGAACTGACAGCCCCTACAAAGAGTTTAGATTGCGACAGGTGCCTTTTTAACTGTACTGGTGGTGTTCCACTAGTGTCTTTTGAAGTACCTCCTCTGCCAGTCCCAACCACTCGACTACATCTAGCTTTCCCTGACATTATGGATTTAATGTCACTGAGCAGTGCCTATCACTGCTTACTATCACGGCGCCTGGCTGTGCACTAATCTGTGTGGCGTGTACACAGAAGCTGCTTGCTTGTAAGCACAAAATAAGCAGACTCCCTGGGAACCTGAATGCACAGACCCACCCAAAAGTTAGGTTCAGTCTGTTAAAAATACCCACTGCCCACTGTACCGGTGCCTGGCTGTGTACTAATGTGTGTGGTGTGCACACAGACGCTGTTTGCTTGTAAGCACACAAGAGGCAGACTCCCTGGGCACTTGATTACACAGACCCACCCAATAGAAAGGTTCAGTCTGTTGAAAATACCCACTGCGCACTGTCACGGTGCCTGGCTGTGCACTAATGTGTGTGGTGTGCACACAGATGCTGCTTGCTTGTAAGCACAAAAGAGGCAGACCCCCTGGGCACTTGACTGCACAGACCCACCCAATAGTAAGGTTCACTCTGTTAAACTAACAACTACCCACTGTCACAGTGCCAGGCTGTGTACTAATGTGTCTGGTATACACACAGACGCTGCTTGCTTGTAAGCACAAAAGAGGGAGACTCCCTGGGCACTTGACTGCACAAACCCACCCAATATTAAGGTTCAGTCTGTTAAAAATACCCACTGCCCACTGTCACGGTGCCTGGCTGTGCACTTATGTGTGTGGTGTGCACACAGATGCTGCTTGCTTGTAAGCACAAAAGAGGCAGACTCCCTGGGCACTTGACTGCACAGACCCAAGCAATACTAAAGTTCAGTCAGTTAAACACACCCACTGACCACTGTCACGGTGCCTGGCTGTGCACTAATGCGTGTGGTGTGCACGCAGACGTTCCTTGCTTGTAAGCACAAAAGAGGCAGACTCCCAGGGCACTTGACTGCACAGACCCACCCAATAGTAAGGTTCAGTCTGTTAAAACTACCGACTTCCCACTGTCACGGTGCCTGGCTGTGCACTAATGTGTGGTGTGCACACAGATGCTGCTTGCTTGTAAGCACAAAAGAAACAGACTCCCTGGGCACTTCACTACACAGACACACCCAACTGTAAGGTTCAGTCTGTTAAACTAACAACTACCCACTGTCATGGTGCCTGGCTGTGCACTAATGTGTGTGGTATACACACAGACGCTGCTTGCTTGTAAGCACAAAAGAGGCAGACTCCCTGGGTACTTGACTGCTCAGACCCACTCAATAGTTACGTTCAGTCTGTTAAAAATACCCACTGCCCACTGTCAAGGTGCCTAGCTGTGCACTAATATGTGTAGTGTGCACACAGACACTGCTTGCTTGTAAGCACAAAAGAGGCAGACTCCCTGGACACTTGACTGCACAGACCCACACAATAGTAAGGTTCAGTCTGTTAAAAATACCCAATGCCCAGTGTCATGGTGCTTGGCTGTGCACTAATGTGTGTGGTGTGCACACAGACCCTGCTTGCTTGTAAGCACAAAAGAGGCAGACTCCCCGGACACTTGACTACATAGACCCACCCAATAGTAAGGTTCAGTCTGTTAAAAATACCCACTGCCCACTGTTACTGTGCCTGTTTGTGCACTAATGTGTGTGGTGTGCACACAGACACTGCTTGCTTGCAAGCACAAAAGAGGCAGACTCCCTGGGCACTTGTCGGAAGAGACGCACTCAATACTAAGCTTCAGTCTGTTAAAAATACCCACTGCCCACTGTCACTGTGCCTGGCAGTGCACTAATGTGTGTGGTGTGCACACAGACACTGCTTGCTTGTAAGCACAAAAGAGGCAGACTCCCTGGGCACTTCACTGCACAGCCCACCCAATAGTAAGGTTCAGTCTGTAAAAATACCCACTGCCCACTGTCACAGTGCCTGGCTATGTACTAATGTGTGTGGTGTGCACACAGACGCTGCTTGCTTGTAAGTACAAAAGAGGCAGATTCCCTGGGCACTTGACTGCTCAGACCCACCCAATAGTTACGTTCAGTCTGTTAAAAATACCCACTACCCACTGTCAAGGTGTCTGGCTGTGCACTAATGTGTGTGGTGTGCACAAAGACACTGCTTGCTTGTAAGCACAAAAGAGGCGACTCCCTGGGCACTTGACTGCACAGACCCACCCAATAGTAAGGTTCAGTCTGTTAAAAATACCCAATGCCCAGTGTCACGGTGCTTGGCTGTGCAGTAATGTGTGTGGTGTGCACACAGACCCTGCTTGCTTGTAAGCACAAAAGAGGCAGACTCCCTGGACACTTGACTGCATAGACCCACCCAATAGTAAGGTTCAGTCTGTTAAAAATACCCACTGCCCACTGTCACTGTGCCTGCTTGTGCACTAGTTTGTGTGGTGTGCACACAGACACTGCTTGCTTGCAAGCACAAAAGAAGCAGACTCCCTAGGCACTTGACTGCACAGACCCACCCAATAGTAAGGTTCAGTCTGTAAAAAACACCCACTGACCACTGTCACGGTGCCTGGCTGTGCACTAATGTGTGTGATGTGCACACAGAGGCTGCTTGCTTGTAAGCACAAAAGAGGCAGGCTCCATGGGCAAATGAGTGCACAGACCCACCCAATAGTAAGGTTCAGTCTGTAAAAAACACCCACTGACCACTGTCACGGTGCCTGGCTGTGCACTAATGTGTGTGATGTGCACACAGATGCTGCTTGCTTGTAAGTACAAAAGAGACAGACTCCCTGGGCACTTGACTACACAGACCCACCCAACTGTAAGGTTCAGTCTGTTAAACTAACAACTACCCACTGTCATGGAGCCTGGCTGTGCACTAAATTGTGTGGTATACACACACACGCTGCTTGCTTGTCAGCACAAAAGAGGCAGACTCCCTGGGCACTTGACTGCACAGACCCACCCAATAGTAAGGTTCAGTCTGTTAAAAATACCCACTGCCCACTGTCACAGTGCCTGACTGTGCACTAAGGTATGTGGTGTGCACACAGACGCTGCTTGCTTGTATGAACAAAAGAGGCAGACACCCTGGGCACTTGACTGCACAGACCCACCCAATTGTAAGTTTTAGTCTGTTAAAAACACCCACTGACCACGTCACGGTGCCTGGCTGTGCCCTAATGTGTGTGGTGTGCACACAGACGCTGCTTGCTTCTAAGCACAAAAGAGGCATACTCTCTTGGCATTTGACTGCACAGACCCTCCAAATAGTTAGGTTCAGTCTGTTAAAAATACCCACTGCCCACTGTCACTGTGCCTGACAGTGCACTAATGTATGTGGTGTGCACACAGACGCTGCTTGCTTGTATGCACAAAAGAGGCAGACTCCCTGGGCACTTGACTGCACAGACCCACCCAATTGTAAGTTTCAGTCTGTTAAAAACACCCACTGACCACGTCACAGTGCCTGGCTGTGCACTAATGTGTGTGGTGTGCACACAGACGCTGCTTGCTTCTAAGCACAAAAGAGGCATACTCCCTTGGCATTTGACTGCACAGACCCACCAAATAGTTAGGTTCAGTCTGTTAAAAATACCCACTTCCCACTGTCACGGTACCTGGCTGTGCACTAATGTGTGTGGTGTGCACACAGACGCTGCTTGCTTGTAAGCACAAAAGAAGCAGATTCCCTGGGTACTTGACTGCACAGACCCACCCAATAGTAAAGATCAGTCTGTTAAAAATACCCACTGCCCACTGTCACGGTGCCTGACTGTGCACTAATGTGTGTGGTGTGCACACAGATGCTGCTTGCTTGTATGCACAAAAGAGGCAGAATCCATGAGCACTTGACTGCACAGACAAACCCAATTGTAACGTTCAGTCTGTTAAAAACACCCACTGACCACTGTCACGGTGCCTGGCTGTGCACTAATGTGTGTGGTGTGCACACAGACGCTGCTTGCTTGTAAGCACAAAAGAGGCAGATTCCCTGGGCACTTGACTGCACAGACCCACCCAATAGTAAGGTTCAGTCTGTTAAAAATACCCACTGCCCACTGTCACAGTGCTTTGCTGTGCACTAATGTCTGTGGTGTGCAAACAGCGTCTGTTTGCACACCACACACATTGGTGTGCAAACAGACGCTGCTTGCTTGTAAGCACAAAAGAGGCAGACTCCCTTGGCGCTTGACTGCACAGACCCACACAATAGTTAGGTTCACTCTGTTAAAAATACTCACTGCCCACTGTCACGGTGCCTGACTGTGCACTAATGTATGTGGTGTGCACACAGATGCTGCTTGCGGGTAAGCACAAAAGAGGCAGACTCCCTGAGCAGTTGACTGCACAGACCCACTCAATAGTTAGGTTCAGTCAGTTAAAAATAGCCACTGCCCACTGTCACGGTGCCTAGCTGTGCACTAATGTGTGTGGTGTGCACACAGACCCTGCTTGCTTGTAAGCACAAAAGAGGCAGATTCCCTGGGTACTTGACTGCACAGACCCACCCAATAGTAAAGATCAGTCTGTTAAAAATACCCACTGCCCACTGTCACGGTGCCTGACTGTGCACTAATATGTGTGGTGTGCACACAGATGCTGCTTGCTTGTATGCACAAAAGAGGCAGAATCCATGAGCACTTGACTGCACAGACAAACCCAATTGTAACGTTCAGTCTGTTAAAAACACCCACTGACCACTGTCACGGTGCATGGCTGTGCACTAATGTATGTGGTGTGCACACAGACGCTGCTTGCTTGTAAGCACAAAAGAGGCAGACTCCCTGGGCACTTGTCGGAAGAGACGCACTCAATACTAAGCTTCAGTCTGTTAAAAATACCCACTGCCCACTGTCACGGTGCCTGGCTGTGCACTAATGTGTGTGGTGTGCACACAGACGCTGCTTGCTTGTATGCACAAAAGAGGCAGACTCCCTGGGCACTTGACTGCACAGACCCACCCAATTGTAAGTTTCAGTCTGTTAAAAACACCCACTGACCACATCACAGTGCCTGGCTGTGCACTAATGTGTGTGGTGTGCACACAGATGCTGCTTGCTTGTAAGCACAAAAGGGGCATACTCCCTTGGCATTTGACTGCACAGACACATCAAATAGTGAGGTTCAGTCTGTTAAAAATACCCACTGCCCACTGTCACAGTGCCTGACTGTGCACTAAGGTATGTGGTGTGCACACAGACGCTGCTTGCTTGTATGAACAAAAGAGGCAGACTCCCTGGGCACTTGACTGCACAGACCCACCCAATTGTAAGTTTTAGTCTGTTAAAAACACCCACTGACCACGTCACGGTGCCTGGCTGTGCCCTAATGTGTGTGGTGTGCACACAGACGCTGCTTGCTTCTAAGCACAAAAGAGGCATACTCTCTTGGCATTTGACTGCACAGACCCTCCAAATAGTTAGGTTCAGTCTGGTAAAAATACCCACTGCCCACTGTCACTGTGCCTGACAGTGCACTAATGTATGTGGTGTGCACACAGACGCTGCTTGCTTGTATGCACAAAAGAGGCAGACTTCCTGGGCACTTGACTGCACAGACCCACCCAATTGTAAGTTTCAGTCTGTTAAAAACACCCACTGACCACGTCACAGTGCCTGGCTGTGCACTAATGTGTGTGGTGTGCACACAGACGCTGCTTGCTTCTAAGCACAAAAGAGGCATACTCCCTTGGCATTTGACTGCACAGACCCACCAAATAGTTAGGTTCAGTCTGTTAAAAATACCCACTTCCCACTGTCACGGTACCTGGCTGTGCACTAATGTGTGTGGTGTGCACACAGACGCTGCTTGCTTGTAAGCACAAAAGAAGCAGATTCCCTGGGTACTTGACTGCACAGACCCACCCAATAGTAAAGATCAGTCTGTTAAAAATACCCACTGCCCACTGTCACGGTGCCTGACTGTGCACTAATGTGTGTGGTGTGCACACAGATGCTGCTTGCTTGTATGCACAAAAGAGGCAGAATCCATGAGCACTTGACTGCACAGACAAACCCAATTGTAACGTTCAGTCTGTTAAAAACACCCACTGACCACTGTCACGGTGCCTGGCTGTGCACTAATGTCTGTGGTGTGCAAACAGCGTCTGTTTGCACACCACACACATTGGTGTGCAAACAGACGCTGCTTGCTTGTAAGCACAAAAGAGGCAGACTCCCTTGGCGCTTGACTGCACAGACCCACACAATAGTTAGGTTCACTCTGTTAAAAATACTCACTGCCCACTGTCACGGTGCCTGACTGTGCACTAATGTATGTGGTGTGCACACAGATGCTGCTTGCGGGTAAGCACAAAAGAGGCAGACTCCCTGAGCAGTTGACTGCACAGACCCACTCAATAGTTAGGTTCAGTCAGTTAAAAATAGCCACTGCCCACTGTCACGGTGCCTAGCTGTGCACTAATGTGTGTGGTGTGCACACAGACCCTGCTTGCTTGTAAGCACAAAAGAGGCAGATTCCCTGGGTACTTGACTGCACAGACCCACCCAATAGTAAAGATCAGTCTGTTAAAAATACCCACTGCCCACTGTCACGGTGCCTGACTGTGCACTAATATGTGTGGTGTGCACACAGATGCTGCTTGCTTGTATGCACAAAAGAGGCAGAATCCATGAGCACTTGACTGCACAGACAAACCCAATTGTAATGTTCAGTCTGTTAAAAACACCCACTGACCACTGTCACGGTGCATGGCTGTGCACTAATGTATGTGGTGTGCACACAGACGCTGCTTGCTTGTAAGCACAAAAGAGGCAGACTCCCTGGGCACTTGTCGGAAGAGACGCACTCAATACTAAGCTTCAGTCTGTTAAAAATACCCACTGCCCACTGTCACGGTGCCTGGCTGTGCACTAATGTGTGTGGTGTGCACACAGACGCTGCTTGCTTGTATGCACAAAAGAGGCAGACTCCCTGGGCACTTGACTGCACAGACCCACCCAATTGTAAGTTTCAGTCTGTTAAAAACACCCACTGACCACATCACAGTGCCTGGCTGTGCACTAATGTGTGTGGTGTGCACACAGATGCTGCTTGCTTGTAAGCACAAAAGGGGCATACTCCCTTGGCATTTGACTGCACAGACACATCAAATAGTGAGGTTCAGTCTGTTAAAAATACCCACTGCCCACTGTCACAGTGCCTGACTGTGCACTAAGGTATGTGGTGTGCACACAGACGCTGCTTGCTTGTATGAACAAAAGAGGCAGACTCCCTGGGCACTTGACTGCACAGACACACCCAATTGTAAGTTTTAGTCTGTTAAAAACACCCACTGACCACGTCACGGTGCCTGGCTGTGCCCTAATGTGTGTGGTGTGCACACAGACGCTGCTTGCTTCTAAGCACAAAAGAGGCATACTCTCTTGGCATTTGACTGCACAGACCCTCCAAATAGTTAGGTTCAGTCTGGTAAAAATACCCACTGCCCACTGTCACTGTGCCTGACAGTGCACTAATGTATGTGGTGTGCACACAGACGCTGCTTGCTTGTATGCACAAAAGAGGCAGACTCCCTGGGCACTTGACTGCACAGACCCACCCAATTGTAAGTTTCAGTCTGTTAAAAACACCCACTGACCACGTCACAGTGCCTGGCTGTGCACTAATGTGTGTGGTGTGCACACAGACGCTGCTTGCTTCTAAGCACAAAAGAGGCATACTCCCTTGGCATTTGACTGCACAGACCCACCAAATAGTTAGGTTCAGTCTGTTAAAAATACCCACTTCCCACTGTCACGGTACCTGGCTGTGCACTAATGTGTGTGGTGTGCACACAGACGCTGCTTGCTTGTAAGCACAAAAGAAGCAGATTCCCTGGGTACTTGACTGCAAAGACCCACCCAATAGTAAAGATCAGTCTGTTAAAAATACCCACTGCCCACTGTCACGGTGCCTGACTGTGCACTAATGTGTGTGGTGTGCACACAGATGCTGCTTGCTTGTATGCACAAAAGAGGCAGAATCCATGAGCACTTGACTGCACAGACAAACCCAATTGTAACGTTCAGTCTGTTAAAAACACCCACTGACCACTGTCACGGTGCCTGGCTGTGCACTAATGTGTGTGGTGTGCACACAGACGCTGCTTGCTTGTAAGCACAAAAGAGGCAGATTCCCTGGGCACTTGACTGCACAGACCCACCCAATAGTAAGGTTCAGTCTGTTAAAAATACCCACTGACCACTGTCACGGTGCATGGCTGTGCACTAATGTATGTGGTGTGCACACAGACGCTGCTTGCTTATAAGCACAAAAGAGGCAGACTCCCTGGGCACTTGTCGGAAGAGACGCACTCAATACTAAGCTTCAGTCTGTTAAAAATACCCACTGCCCACTGTCACGGTGCCTGGCTGTGCACTAATGTGTGTGGTGTGCACACAGACGCTGCTTGCTTGTATGCACAAAAGAGGCAGACTCCCTGGGCACTTGACTGCACAGACCCACCCAATTGTAAGTTTCAGTCTGTTAAAAACACCCACTGACCACATCACAGTGCCTGGCTGTGCACTAATGTGTGTGGTGTGCACACAGATGCTGCTTGCTTGTAAGCACAAAAGGGGCATACTCCCTTGGCATTTGACTGCACAGACACATCAAATAGTGAGGTTCAGTCTGTTAAAAATACCCACTTCCCACTGTCACGGTACCTGGCTGTGCACTAATGTGTGTGGTGTGCACACAGACGCTGCTTGCTTGTAAGCACAAAAGAGGCAGACTCCCTGGACACTTGACTGCACAGACCCACCCAATAGTAAGGTTCAGTCTGTTAAAAATGCCCACTGCCCACTGTCACGGTGCTTTGCTGTGCACTAATGTGTGTGGTGTGCACACAGACACTGCTTCCTTGTAAGCACAAAAGAGGCAGACTCCCTTGGCGCTTGACTGCACAGACCCACCCAATAGTAAGGTTCAGTCTGTTAAAAATACTCACTGCCCACTGTCACGGTGCCTGACTGTGCACTAATGTATGTGGTGTGCACACAGACGCTGCTTGCTTGTAAGCACAAAAGAGGTAGACTCCCTGAGCAGTTGACTGCACAGACCCACTCAATGGTTATGTTCAGTCTGTTAAAAATACCTACTGCCCTCTGTCACGGTGCCTAGCTGTGCACTAATGTGTGTGGTGTGCACACAGACGCGGCTTGCTTGTAAGCACAAAGGAGGCAGATTCCCTGGGCAATCGACTGCACAGACCCACCCAATAGTAAAGATCAGTCTGTTAAAAATACCCACTGCCCACTGTCACGGTGCCTGACTGTGCACTAATGTGTGTGGTGTGCACACAGATGCTGCTTGCTTGATGCACAAAAGAAGCAGACTCCATGGGCACTTGACTGCACAGACAAACCGAATAGTTAGGTTCAGTCTGTTAAAAACACCCACTGACCACTGTCACGGTGCCTGGCTGTGCACTAATGTATGTGGTGTGCACACAGACGCTGCTTGCTTGTAAGCACAAAAGAGGCAGACTCCCTGGGCACTTGTCTGAAGAGACGCACGCAATACTAAGCTTCAGTCTGTTAAAAATACCCACTGACCACTTTCATGGTGCCTGGCTGTGCACTAATGTGTGTGGTGTGCACACAGACGCTGCTTGCTTGTAAGCCCAAAAGAGGCAGACTCCCTGGGCACTTGACTGCACAGACCCACCCAATAGTAAAGTTCAGTCTGTTAAAAATACCCACTGCCCACTGTCACGGTGTCTGACTGTGCACTAATGTGTGTGGTGTGCACACAGGTGCTGCTGCTTGTATGCACAAAAGAGGCAGACTCCATGGGCACTTGACTGCCCAGACAAACCCAATTGTAGGTTTCAGTCTGTTAAAAACACTCTCTGACCACTGTCACGGTGCCTGGCTGTGCACTAATGTGTGTGGTGTGCACACCGATGCTGCTTCCTTGTAAGCAGAATAGAGGCAGACTCCCTGGGCAGTTGACTGCACAGACCCACCCAATAGTAAGGTTTAGTCTGATAAAAATACCCACTGCCCACTGTCACGGTGCCTGGCTGTGCACTTATGTGGGTGGTGTGCACACAGACGCTGCTTGCTTGTAAGCACAAAAGAGGCAGACTCCCTGGGCACTTGACTGCACAGACCCACCCAATAGTAAGGTTCAGTCTGATAAAAATACCCACTGCCCACTCTCAGGGTGCCTGGTTGTGCACTTCTGTGTGTGGTGTGCACACAGACACTGTTTGCTTGTAAGCACAAAAGAGGCAGACACCCTGGGAACTTGACTGCACAGACCCAGCCAATAGTAAGTTTCAGTCTATTAAAAATACCCACTGCCCACTGTCACGGTACATGGCAGTTCACTAATGTCTGTGCTGTGCACACAGACGCTGCTTACTTGTAAGCGCAAAAGAGGCAGACTCCCTGGGCACTTGACTCCACAGACCCACCCAATTGTAAGTTTCAGCCTGTAAAAAACACCCACTGACCACGTCACAGTGCCTGGCTGTGCACTAATGTGTGTCGTGTGCACACAGACGCTGCTTGCTTGTAAGCACAAAAGAGGCATACTCCCTTGGCATTTGACTGCACAGACCCACCAAATAGTTACGTTCAGTCTGTTAAAAATACCCACTTCCCACTGTCACGGTACGTGGCTGTGCACTAATGTGTGTGGTGTGCACACAGATGCTGCTTGCTTGTAAGCACAAAAGAGGCAGACTCCCTGATCACTTGACAGCACAGACCCACCCAATAGTAAAGTTCAGTCTGATAAAAATACCCACTGCCCACTGTCACGGTGCCTGACTGTGCACTAATGTGTGATGTGTGCACACAGACACTGCTTGCTTGTAAGCACTAAAGAGGCAGACTCCCTGGGCAGTTGACTGCACAGACCCAACCAATAGTAAGGTTCAGTCTGTTAAAAATACCCACTGCCCACTGTCACAGTGCATGGCTGTGCCCTAATGTGTGTGGTGTGCAGACTGACGCTACTTGCTTGTAAGCACAAAAGAGGCAGACTCCCTAGGCCCTTGACTGCACAGATCCACCCAATAGTTATTTTCAGTCTGTTAAAAATACCCACTGCCCACTGTCACGGTGCCTGGCTGTGCACTAATGTGTGTGGTGTGCACACAGACGCTGCTTGCTTGTAAGCACAAAAGAAGCAGACTCCCTGGGCACTTGACTGCACAGACCCACCCAATAGTTACGTTCAGTCTGTTAAAAATACCCACTGTCACGGTGCCTGGCTGTGCACTAATGTGTGTGGTGTGCACACAGACGCTGCTTGCATGTAAGCACAAAAGAAGCAGACTCCCTGGGCTCTTGACTGCACAGACCCACCCAATAGTTAGGTTCATTGGGTTAAAAATACCCACGGCTCACAGTCACGGTGCCTGGCTGTACACTAATATGTGTGGTGTACGCACAGACGCTGCTTGCTTGTAAGCACAAAAGAAGCAGACTCCCTGGGCACTTGACTGCACAGACCCACCCAATAGTTAGGTCGATTGGTTTAAATATACCCACTGCTCACTGTCACGGTGCCTGGCTGTACACTAATGTGTGTGGTGTGCACACAGACGCTGCTTGCTTGTAAGCACAAAAGAAGCAGACTCCCTGGGCACTTGACTGCACAGACCCACCCAATAGTTAGTTTCAGTCTTTAAAAATACCCACTGCCCACTGTCACGGTGCCTGGCTGTGCACTGATGTGTGTGGTGTGCACACAGAAGCTGATTGCTTGTAAGCACAAAAGAAGCAGACTCCCTGGGCACTTGACTGCACAGACCCACCCAATAGTTACGTTCAGTCTGTTAAAAATACCCACTGCCCACTGTCACGGTACGTGGCTGTGCACTAATGTGTGTGGTGTGCACACAGATGCTGCTTGCTTGTAAGCACAAAAGAGGCAGACTCCCTGATCACTTGACAGCACAGACCCACCCAATAGTAAAGTTCAGTCTGATAAAAATACCCACTGCCCACTGTCACGGTGCCTGACTGTGCACTAATGTGTGATGTGTGCACACAGACACTGCTTGCTTGTAAGCACTAAAGAGGCAGACTCCCTGGGCAGTTGACTGCACAGACCCAACCAATAGTAAGGTTCAGTCTGTTAAAAATACCCACTGCCCACTGTCACAGTGCATGGCTGTGCCCTAATGTGTGTGGTGTGCAGACTGACGCTACTTGCTTGTAAGCACAAAAGAGGCAGACTCCCTAGGCCCTTGACTGCACAGATCCACCCAATAGTTATTTTCAGTCTGTTAAAAATACCCACTGCCCACTGTCACGGTGCCTGGCTGTGCACTAATGTGTGTGGTGTGCACACAGACGCTGCTTGCTTGTAAGCACAAAAGAAGCAGACTCCCTGGGCACTTGACTGCACAGACCCACCCAATAGTTACGTTCAGTCTGTTAAAAATACCCACTGTCACGGTGCCTGGCTGTGCACTAATGTGTGTGGTGTGCACACAGACGCTGCTTGCTTGTAAGCACAAAAGAAGCAGACTCCCTGGGCTCTTGACTGCACAGACCCACCCAATAGTTAGGTTCATTGGGTTAAAAATACCCACGGCTCACAGTCACGGTGCCTGGCTGTACACTAATATGTGTGGTGTACGCACAGACGCTGCTTGCTTGTAAGCACAAAAGAAGCAGACTCCCTGGGCACTTGACTGCACAGACCCACCCAATAGTTAGGTCGATTGGTTTAAATATACCCACTGCTCACTGTCACGGTGCCTGGCTGTACACTAATGTGTGTGGTGTGCACACAGACGCTGCTTGCTTGTAAGCACAAAAGAAGCAGACTCCCTGGGCACTTGACTGCACAGACCCACCCAATAGTTAGTTTCAGTCTTTAAAAATACCCACTGCCCACTGTCACGGTGCCTGGCTGTGCACTGATGTGTGTGGTGTGCACACAGAAGCTGATTGCTTGTAAGCACAAAAGAAGCAGACTCCCTGGGCACTTGACTGCACAGACCCATCCAATAGTTACGTTCAGTCTGTTAAAAATACCCACTGCCCACTGTCACGGTGCCTGGCTGTGCACTAATGTGTGTGGTATGCACACAGACGCTGATTAATTGTAAGCACAAAAGAGGCAGATTCCCTGGGCACTTGACTGCACAGACCCACCCAATAGTAAGGTTCAGTCTGTTAAAAATAACCACTGCCCACTGTCACGGTGTCTGGCTGTGCACTAATGTGTGTGTAGTGCACACAGATGCTGCTTTCTTGTAGGCACAAAAGAGGCAGTCTCCCTGGGCACCTGACTGCACAGATCCACCCAATAGTTACGTTCAGGTATTTCTTTGCAGTCAAGTGGGCAGTGGGTATTTTCTAACTGGAAGTGTTAGAAATCGAACAGATAGGGAGGGATCCAAGATGGCCACCGGATTAGTGTTGGCATGTAGAGCGTCCCTTTGCAACTTGGAAAAATTTGTTTCTTGCAATTTCTTTTCTTCAGAAATGGGAAGGAAGCGCAAAGCAAGGATTTCTTACCCAGCAGAGCCTTTGTTGAGTGCTCCGACTGGCCCGATGGACGCCCATGTCACACGCAGTATTAGAACAGCAGGAGACCAGCCGTTGCAGAGTGGGGGAGGGGAAGTTGAGCTCCCTTCTCTGCCAGGCTCGTTATCACCTCTGAGTCCCGCGGAGAGGACCCCTCCACTGAATCCTGCTGCCGGGAGAGGTGGGCTGTACCCAGGGGAAGGAATCTCCGACCGAAGTGTGCAGGAGATTTCACCAGCGAGGCCTGGAGAAGCCCCAACGGCGGTATCTAGCCCCATTGAAGTGCTGGGGCACGGCGGCAAAGGAAATGGAGCCACGGGAGGAGAAGCCTCAGCTGCTGCTGTTCTTACCCCCGCAATAGAGATTCCATCATTGGTAAGACCGCTCCTCTTTTCTTTTGAAACTTTGTGGGAGGCCATAAATGAAATAAGAACTAATGTACTACAACAACTTATGCCAGTAAGAGAACAAATTAAAAGGCATGAAAAGAAGCTGGAAGTGCTTGAAAAGGCAAATTTGGATTTGGAACAACAAACTGCAACTACTTGGACTGAGATAAAAATGATTCAACAAACACAATCAATGTTGATGAGAGATAATAAGACTATAATTTCAAAGATAGAAAACTTAGAAAACTATGCTAAGAGCCGAAATTTAAGGTATATAAATTTCCCTCAATTGTCAATGAGATCCCCAGGGGAAGTCTTAAATAAATGCATGTTGGAAATCTTAAAAATTTCAGAGGACCAAATTCCATCTGTCACAAAAATATTTTATTTATCGAAACCTAAAGGAGATGCAGTAAATCAAGAAGGAGAAGTTGAGACTGTGTGGTGTACACACAGATGCTGCTTGCTTGTAAGCACAAAAGAGGCAGACTCCCTGGGCACTTGACTTCACAGACCCATGCAATAGTAAGGTTCAGTCTGTTAAAAATACCCACTGCCCACTGTCCCGGTGCCTGACTGTGCACTAATGTGTGTGGTGTGCACACAGATGCTGCTTGATTGTATGCACAAAAGACGCAGACTCCATGGGCACTTGACTGCACAGACAAACCCAATAGTAAGGTTCAGTCTGTTAAAAATACCCACTGCCCACTGTCCCGATGCCTGGCTGTGCACTAATGTGTGTGGTGTGCACACAGACGCTGCTTGCTTTTAAGCACAAAAGAGGCAGACTCCCTGGGCACTTGACTGCATAGACCCATCCAATAGTAAGGTTCAGTCTGTTAAAAATACCCACTGCTCACTGTCTCGGTGCCTGGCTGTGCACTAATGTGTGTGGTGTGCACACAGACGCTGCTTGCGTCTGTGGTTCAGTCTGTTAAAAATACCCACTGCCCACTGTCACGGTGCCTGGCTGTGCACTAATGTGTGTGGTGTGCACACAGATGCTGCTTGCTTTTAAGCACAAAAGAGGCAGACTCCCTGGGCACTTGATTGCACAGAACCACCCAATAGTAAAGTTCTGTCTGTTAAACTAATCACTACTCACTGAAGCCCAGTGCACAGAGAGACTAAGGGCCTTATTTTCTATGGACTTATCGCGAGCTATACGGCTTTATCGTGCGCGATAAGTTCGCAAACCGCGCTAACAGCAGTTATCGCCATTTGCGAATGCAAATTTTTATTTAAGTATTCAAAGGGCGGGGTTGGGGCGGGGGAAATTTAAAGTAGGGAGGACTTACCGCGATCCGCGAAACGGCTGTGCTGTTAGCTCGGCTCCTAACGTGGCCAATAACTACAGCTCTTTCAATTGCGATAGACTGTATCGCTGTGTATAGCGCGCACGGCAATAATATCGTGTTGAACAAAAATGTAGAAAACCTATCCCCACATACCTACAAAGGTAGTGCTACCCATTGAAAAGGCCTGTTCTTAGTAGGTCTATCTTCCCAACACCATCTACACATTCACACTGTATGGGGCAGGCTCACTCCATGGCTGAGCAGGCCTGACGCAGACGCCAGGATGTTGGTTGACATCGCCGCAGGTACAGGCAATGGATCTATCTTCCACGAACCTCATTGCTGGGTATGCCAGAGGATGTTGTGATCAGCAGGTATCGCCTGAGCTCTCTTGCCATCCTGGAAATATATGAAGACATACGAGGTGCCCTTCAGCCTTGAACACGAAAGAGCCGTGCCGTCCCCAGCCTGACCAAGCTCTTGGCCGCCCTGCACTTCTCTGGCTCCTTCCAATCCACAGTAACTGTTGTGAGTGTGATGTCACAGAGCACTTTTTCGCGGTGTCTGCACCAGGTCACTGAAGCAGTTATGGCCCACATGCCTCGATACATAGCTTTTCCGCGCGACAGACAGGACCTGATGGACCTCAAGCGTGATTTTTATGCCATTGCCCAATTTCCGAATGTCATTGGAGCTATTGACTGCACTCATGTGGCCATCATTCCACCCCATCAGACGGAGGCAGCCTACTGCAACAGAAAGCAGTTCTACTCCCTCAACGTGCAAGTCGTGTGTGATGCTGGAATACGGATCCTCTCAGTGATGTCCAGCTTTCCGGGATCAGCGCATGATTCCTTCATACTCAGGCAATCATCTCTGTTTCGTAAATTCGAAGGTGGCCTGTATGGCGATGGTGGGCTTGTAGGTAAGATATACGTTTCCATACATCTAACATATTTGCAATGTTCATCTCTGTTATGGCACACAAATGTGATGTATACGCCTGTCCAGATGGAGTGATATGTCCCCCAGCTGCCCCACTATGGCCTGTATGTGGCATGGCTTGTTCACCTCACTGCACTAGTGGACAGCCTACACTTATTCGGTATAGCCATGGTTAACGGCATTGTCCAAGGTGATTCTAGAATTGTGATGTAAGGGCAGCTCACATCCACATGTGTTCCTGAGGTTCTGACATTCATGATACTTCGCATGATCACTTCTAGTCAGTTGTGCACATTCAGGGGCAGCCAGTTTATACCATGTCTGTTATTGGGAATGCATACCTACATAAAAGGTCAGGTTGAGCAGATATGTCTGTACACAATGACTAGAGTGCATGATGCATATGATCCGTACACAGGGATATAATCTTTAAGGACCGTGATGTTACGGACCTACTGCATACACACGGCTGACATAAATCTCGCTGTCTAGGGGCCCTTCACGTGCTATACCTCCTAATAGCAGCACATCTGCTGTGGCACAAAGCAAGCATGGAGCCCCACAAATAGGGTGTTAGGAAACAAGAATGGCCTGCCTCGTCCCATCCTGTTCTACTGCATGTAGTGAGCACCTACAAGCATGTGACAACAACATCAGTATTTGTAATGGCTTGTCTATTTCATTGGTACAGGAGACTCAGCCTATGGATGCAGGCCCTGGCTTATGACCCCAATCTTCCAGCCTGCCACGGTGCAACAGATGGCCTATAATGAGGCCTTACATGCTACACGCTCGGTCATCGAACGTATCTTTGGCCTTCTGAAGAGCCGCTTCCGATGTTTGGACAAGACTGGGGGAGCGTTACTGAATGCTCCCCCAAAGGTTGCAAGGATAATCCTGCTTTGCTGTGTGTTCCATAATGTGGCTCTTCAGCATGGAATACCTATGGCTATAGATCCAGACCTCAGACCTGTTCCCCCATGTGTGCGTGCATGACTGCATGAGAACACAGTCAATGGCAGGCAGCTTCGCCAACACCTTATACAGGCACATTTTTAAGGCAGGCATGGGACAGAACCATGCCCCAGCAGGGCAGTTTGACCACTGATGGGTTAGGACATAGTTTAATGTGCAGACCTCTTTTTCAGTCTGCTACGTGCCTGACCTGCTAAGTCTGTCCACCCAACAACTGTTTGGGGGTGGTGCTCTACATCTGAGGGTATAGCCCATAATAGGGTGGCTAAGGGCTGGCTCAAGGCACTGCTGAGGTGCTCTATGTGTGTTACTTATTCAGTGCCATTGGATTAAGCACTTGCTACATACTGACATGCCATCAAGGATGACGGTACTGTACACACTTGTCCTCATGAGACACAACACGCTCACACGCCTCCCCAGATTTGCTAACACCTTACAACAATTGTACTTGTAATGGCCTGTACCTCTGTCAGCCCCTAATGCCGTCACGGTGACATGCATATCAGTGAGTCATTGATGCCCATTAGGACTAATGAACCCTACCTAGGTCAGTCTTACCTTATTTGCCAACCCCCAATATTATTGTCCTGTGCGTCTTGCAGCAACACTAATGACCCTTCAGTATGCAAGTGGTATCAGTGAGGGCCTAGGCAGCAGAGCCTCCATACTCAGCAGGGAGCACATATCAGCCGTACAGCATCCTGATGCCTCATGAATGGGTGCGTGAGAAAAAAGCACATCTGGCGCTGCACAGACGTATCTGAACTTCCCTTATCACTGTAGCATCCCACATCAACACACCTCTGGGGTCATTGCAGCTGTCCGAAAGGAGAGCCAGCTATCTTGTTGCATGCACATGGTTGTGGCGGCTATATGCTGCTACAAGGAATCGCTGTGAAGGAAAGGAGATGCATGTACAGTTCGGTGCCCCACAAAGCTATGGCAGTATGCAGCCCACTGTGCTGTCATGGGCCCAATAATACTGTGCATCAGCCTCCATAAACACATGTAGTACAGACATCAAACATAGGTCACAGTTTGTACAGTGCCAGCTCCCATGAGTCGGTGGTTGTGTTTCACACACACCCTTCACTGGGCTCCCTGTAACCGACTAAACATGTACATGTGTTCTGGCCTACATATCCATGCAGTACCACTTGAAAACTATCGCTGCTCATATCATGTATCTGGCTGTGACTATGAAACCAGTGATGTGGGGTCAATGGGCAGCCTGGCACAGCTGTCACAACAGGGCAGTTGTGGCTGTAAAGGCTGCAGCCATTGTGTATCTTGTGTATGACTGTCAATCCTGAGGTGCTCATGTGTACATTGTGTACCATTCATGTATGTGGTCTGTGAATATTTGTACAGTATGTAACGCCTTGCCCATCATGTCCCCACTAACAGTATGAACTGTTTAGTCACAGTACAACTACTGATGGAACAGCAGCAGAGCTCAGCCTTAGTGTCTAGTGAACACCTGCCATCCAAGGCGTACCAGACACCTGTGTCATGCCAGATATGGCACACATTATCTGATGGAGTCAGTGATCAACACAGTGCGCATGTGAAGCAAGGAAGTAGCCACCTGGCCATGCATGCTCATGGTACGAGCACACACACAGGCTGTCAGACTCTTCATGATATAGATGTCCCCTGTTGGGACAGACAGCCACCATTTAATGGAGGCCTTAAACGCTCCTCTCATAATATGTCACTTGTAGAAAGTATCAGCAGTGCTGTCTGCACTGAGCTGCCACATGAAAGTACCCACCCACATGTCACATATTCCTCCCAAAAGGTGAGGGGCTGACTGTTGGCAGCCACCTCGCCGAAAGGCTTTCACCAGCAGCACAACTGATTGGCCAGGCTGCCAAAGGGAGGATGCATGCATGTGTACAGTGTTGTATTGAGTGATAGATGGCCATTACTGAGGAGTGAGCCCTCACAAAAGGACTGACAGGTGGATGTGACAGTGATGCAGACCCCCTCAATGTGGTGTCAGGTGCCCTTCGAATGTCTATAAGGTGCAGAAAGTAGCTGCCTGCAATGTGTTCAAAAATGGAGATCTGTGCAAATTGCCAATGAGGCTGTCAGGACTGTAACAGAGTGCCTCTTTGCCCAGGCCCTCAGCAGATGGCCTGTGCAATCACCCACATATGGGTCAGAGTAGCATAAGGCACAGATCTGGGTGTGGCTAGTGGCACGTTAGCAACTGCAGTTGGTTCCATAGCACAGAAAGCATGCTGTGTACTGTGGAAGCACCTCCGTCCAGGCATTTTCTCCCCGACAGCACGCCCCTGGCGAGCCGACACACAGTCATTCAAGGTCCTCCAAACAGAGCCCATCCAAATCGTGTTGGCTCTACCAACGCCCTCATCATAGCTGCCTTACTGCAGAGTATGATGACAAACAATGTCCACTGGTAATCCATCGCTATTGACAGATGATCACACAGCCTTCCAGCACAGGTCCTGATGTTCAAATAAAGCAATTCAATACTCATATGTGAATGTGTCCCTGGGGACTAAGCCTTTGGCTGATCCCGCATTACCCATGTGTCATCCATATGGAGGTGGCAGAACACAAGAGGAGGCTACACAGGGTGGAATGTATGCCTGAAGGGGGCCAGAAATATGGCTAGGCAGGTGAAGAGGTACATTGATCTACAGCCCAATCCCCTTTCCTAACATGTGTAGTACCCCTGTGCGGCACCAAACCAGGTGCCGCACAGGGGTACTACACATGTTAGGAAAGGGGATTGGGGTGGTATAGGAAGAATAGGTGATCAATGAGCGGGAACAATGAATGTGTGCTAGGTGTCCAGATAGAGGGTACCAGCCTTTCTGCACACAACATATGGATACCATATTCTAGAGCTGTTTGGAACACCTGCACGTGGATGGGTGTCAGTGATAATCCACTAGCTGAGACACATAACTGTACTGCAACAGCTGCTTCCACGCTTGCTACTTGCAGTGATGAGGATGACAGGGGTTCAGACAGGGTGCCAAACTAATGTCTCGCTCTATCACAATATTGGAACCATGTCACCGTGATAAGGTATGTAGGATTGACTGCACTGTCACCCTCATACTGTACAGTACAATGGTAGGCTGGCCTGGAAGGTGAACAGTTGGGATGATGTTCGGTCTGCACTCTGACCAGACCCCTATCTCCACCCAGTCCTCCCACAATCTATGGAAGGCCATCCCACCCAGCTTCTGTAAATGCCACAGGTGGGTGTGTGTCTCTGCCATTATGACAACGATGTTGCTGGCCACAGCACCAGCCCATACCAAGATAGCATCTCGTGGTACAGGTGGTACCTAGCCTCTGTGTAACACACCCTTCCTCTGCACCAACCGCTCTCAGTTTTGACCCTCACCCATGATATCATGCAGACTTACACATAGAGCCTCCATGTAGTGTACCTTATAAGGGTGCACCCTTCTGGCAGCATGCCACCTGGCTGCACCCGGAGATGTCCTCCACAAGGGGATATCAGGAGGGCCAAAGTAGCCATGAGCCCCTGCCATTCCCGGCTACAGTGTGGTAATACCTGCCACTTGGCCAAGCACATGTGCATCCTTTACAATTGTGCTCCATGCAGCGGCACAGTTCTGTGGTCCAGGAGCTCCATTACCTGGATGTTCAGACTTTAAACAGGCTGAACGCTACATGCTGTATGTTCGGACATGGCAACCTGATCTTCATGAGGTGCAATGTGTCAGGGAAGCAAGCTGTGTCTAAGGGTGCTGACAAACAGCATTGCAGTGATCACTGTTGCACCTGGCCTGTGAACCACTACATACACAGGTGACACAGTGGCCTGGACATCTAGGCAACACCTTAGAGCATGTATGGCAAGTATAGTTTATAGTTTATTTGGTTTTATATACCGTTACATCAGTCATTAAACCATCACAACGGTGTACATTAACATAATTAGATACATACAGTTAACTATATAACAAATACTTAAAATCAATATCTTAATATCATAAAACCTTAAGAGTAATAAAACTTAAAACTTAACTACTATACTGTCGAGAAACGGTTAAAACTAAGTAGTATGATAAAAATAAAATTAACTATAAAATTAAGCGTCGATATAAAACAATAAGATAATAATGAATCTTAAAACATTTTTAAATCATGGGTATAATAGTATCATACTGTTTTGATATCATGCGTCTTTGTATGCGCACGTAAAAAGCCATGTCTTTAGGTCTGCTTTAAATTTCTTTGCGTCTGTCTGCAGTCTTAAATTAGTTGGCAATGTGTTCCACAGTTTAGGACCTGCGATGGATATTGCTCTGTCCCGAACTGCGCTAAGTTTTTCAGTTTTAATAGTTGGGATCGATAGAAAACCTTTATTACTGGAACGGAGTTCTCTATGTGGTACATGTAAACGTATTGAGCAATTCAACCAGTCAATATTATTTCCATATAGAATTTTATGTAAAATACATGCAACTTTGTACTGTATACGATAAATTATGGGTAACCAATGCAATGATATCAGAACTGGGGTTATATGCTCACATTTTTTCGTTCCGGTCAAAACGCGCGCTGCGGCATTTTGCAATACTTGTAAGGGGCGAGTGGTACTGTTTGGAAGACCAAGTAATAAAGCATTGCAATAGTCCAAACTTGAGAAAATTAATGATTGTAAGACGGACCTAAAATCTGATAATGCCAGCAAGGGTTTTAATTTTCTAAGAGTCAGTAATTTAAAATAACCTTCTCTTACTTTTAATGTTATGTGTTTTTTCATTGCGAGTTCCGTATCTATTGTTACTCCGAGATCTCTAACAAAAGTGCAAGGTTGAATCTTTGTGGAGTATTTGTAAGAGATAGGGGATTGGTCTGCTATTGTGGATTTTCGTTCTAATAATAATACTTCAGTTTTATTGGTATTCAAAATTAATTTCAAAGGAACTAGCAGTTGATTTATCATTTCTAGATACATAGATACAGTTTTCTTTGCTTGGTCAATTGTGTCATTAATAGGGACAAGAAACTGAATGTCATCTGCGTATATATGAAAAGTAAGGCCCAAACCTGACAAAAAATGACAAATAGGTAATAGATAAATATTAAATAAGGTTGCGGAAAGAGTCGAACCCTGGGGGACACCGGTTTTTAAGGGGATGATGTTTGAAGAAGAATTTTTTATTTTTACTTGGAAGCTTCGATTGGATAAAAAGGACGTAAACCAATTTAAAACTAAATTTTTTATACCTATTTCTCTAAGGCGTGTTAATAAAATCCTATGGTCAACTGTATCGAACGCAGCCGATAGATCTAGTAAAACTAAAAAATAACTTTGACCAGAATCGAAGCCCCTTAAAATGGTATCGGATAAAGAACTTAAAAGCAATTCAGTATTAAAGTTTTTTCTAAATCCGAATTGATTCGGGAATAAAATATTGTTTGTTTCCAAACAGATATCTAATTGCCGTTGGGCAACTTTTTCTAGCAGTTTTGCTATAAAAGGTAAATTTGATATAGGTCTGTAATTATTTACTTGAGTAGGATCTAACTTTGGGTTTTTTAATATTGGTTTGATAATGGCATTCTTAAGTGTATCCGGGTAAAGACCTTCTGATAACGATAAATTAATTATTTCTGCTATAGGTTTCGCTATGGTATTTGCAATAGTTTTTAAAGTGGATATAGGAATTTGATCGAGTGGATGTTTTGCGATATTTAACCTATTGATTAAAGATTCAATTTCTAATGAGGAAATTGCGTCAAAAGTGGACCAAGTAATGTCAGCTTTTGATGCCATCACCACATTTTTATTGATATTAACTGGGAGAGAGATTATTAGAGTATCAATTTTATTTTGAAAAAATTGAGCAACTTCATTTGATCTGTTTTCTCTTAGCTCAGAAGTAATTTGACAGTTATCTTTAGTTAGATTCTTGACAATGGAAAATAAAATTTTTGGATTGTGATAGTGTTGTTCCATTCTACTTTTATAATAATCTTTTTTTGCTTTATCTATACCTTTTTTGTATCGATTAAGTGCCACTCTAAAATTACCTAGAGTTTGGGGATTTTTATTCCGTCTCCATGTTATTTCCAATTTTTTTAAAGTTTTCTTTTCCTGTTTTAAGTTATTTGTGTACCAAGGGTTTTTTAAGCTAAGTGGTTTAAGTCTCTTAGTTTTAATTGGACATAATTTGTCAGCTATTGTTGAGGATTTATTTAACCATGCGTTGGTTGATTCCGGATGTCCACCTACAGTGGCAGACCATCTGTCAGGGATTGTGTCCTCCACGGCCGCACAAACCAACTCATAATTGAGTACAGAAGTGTGGGACACCCAGTGATTCATATAGCTTCACACATTGGGACTATGCCAATGCCTGACAGCCTATATGTGGACAGGCCTCCTTTAGCTCGCCGCCCAACTATTTATTCCACAGGAGCTGCCACACAGTGGTCTTCCCAGTCAGTGCTAACTGAGCTGTGTTCAACAATAGAGGGATTATGGGCCAGATATGGGCCTACATGTCCCTCCGATTGAGATAGATGCACTCATATTGCTCCGTTGGGAGGGTATACGTCCTATTCACATGATGTCCCTCAAGAAAGGCTTGCAGGTACAGCAGCTTCAAGAAAGAGTATGTAGAAGACCAGGGCTGAGGTGGGTATATTATGTGATGGTGGCACAGGTCATACAGTATGTGCAAACACATACTGTATGTACTGGATGTTGCTCACACATCAGTATGTTGATACTGATGTGTGAGTAACATTGGTTACCTGTAACCTTTTGAACAGCACACCTGTAGGGAGGAAAGTCCACTGGGGTTCTGCAGCATGTAAATGTTTCTTGTTCTGTTAACAGTCATTATTGTAAACCTAATATTTTTCAACACTGACAGATACCTGTCAGTGGACTGTACTGGTTGTCCAAACAACATGCACTATCAACAATGTCAGTAAAACTTGGAGAGTGGCTTGTATATCTGTGTCTGGCGAGGTAATATATGTAAAGAGACTGCAGGATTGTGGACCACACAGTGTTGCCCGTCAGACAGTGTTCACATGTTGGACGTGGCCAACATTATAAAGGGTGCATGCACACACCACAGCTGGGAGACGGCACCAGAGGGATGTGTGTCACAACGGATGGTGACCACTTCTTGCCACCTTTGGCCTTTTCTGGCCATCCAATTAATATACTGGTACTTAACACTGACTGCACACCAGCATTCACCAAATCTGTGTGCACATGGACACCGGATCGACACACGTAAGGCCTGTGTAACATGCCTTACACAGGTTGCACCATGTAAATGGGTATGACACATCAGCATTCATATATTAACCTCTCCATATGACTAGCAACAGCCTAGTAACCTGTCCGCTGACAGTCTGTGAAACTGTTTTAATACACGGCCTGCAGAGAGCTACATAACCCGTCCCATGCCTCACAACCTTAAGGCTAAGACAGTAACTATAGGAAACCTTCCCTGCCACACAAGAAATCCATGTACAGACTGCCATGGTGGGGATGTACACTGATATATCAGTATGCACATGGTACGTGCTTAGCTTGTGCAGATGAGAATGGCTACACACTATTGTGTGCCAATAGCACCTGTAAATTTAGCGTATGCATGATCCACCACTATAATGGATGTCCTGCATGGCACCAGAGATTGGCAACCTGTCTGTGAGTCACCCAGAGTTGGTGGAAGCCATCTTCCGTTTACCAGCACATGTGAAAGACCAATCTAGGAAGCAAACTTGGTTAGTACCCTAGCATTGGTTGGGCTCACATACGTGGTGTTTGTCAGTGCGAGATAGCTATAATACTGAACACTGGTAAGAAATACGTCTCTGGACTCATCACCGCCAACAGTGCCTGACAATGGAATAGACTGCTGCCTGCAAATGGAATAGACTGGAATAGACTGCTGCCCACCCCTTCCCATACAGATCATGAGAGCAGGCATACATCAGAACACATTCCTTGTACTGAGGAACAGTACCTCTTCTAGTGTGAGGGACATGTCATGTACTCCCCTAATGTTTACTCTGCAGTGTTCCCCTTAGCACCCTCCTAGTACCTGAACCTACCTGTAAGGTATTTCAATGGCAGGTGCAGATGTTGCTATACTGAACCTCAGCCAGGGGGAAGTTTGGAAAATCTGCATTGGTCCAACGTGTGATGCAGCATGCTAGGTGTGGCGGGTGTACACCAAGGGCACATTAGGAACATAAAGAGGACACAAAAGGTGGCGGGTTAAACCGGAAATTTATTCCTGACAACATTGTGCAGGGTATAGTGAAGTATTAGATCAGCAGTTTAACCATACATTAGACTTTCCTAGGTAGTCATTATCTGCAAGTACTAGATAGCTAATAGATCCAAAGTGGTCCAATTCCGTGCTACCTCACTCCACCATAAGGAGTATATACACATATGCAGGTAGTGGGTGTTATCAGTACTGGCAAAGCATGATTACCTAGGAACAGAGAAATAGGAAGTGGCATCCCAATAGCTTGGATCCTGCAATACATAGATTATCACTGGACAGTATACAATATGTTGACTGGCATTGGGCCCAGGCGGTCCATGTTGAAAGAGTGCACTGAGAGGGGAGTGCCTGAGAGGCCCGCCAGCAGAGTGAAAGTCCGGCCAGCAGACAAGATATCCTGCAGGTCAGCATGTAGGCAGCAGGGGAACACATGAAGGGTGTGGCAACAGCAGTGTAGGCCCAGGACGAGACAGGCCAAGTGCCATTTGGAGCCATGAAGCATAGAATGCAGCATTAACAGCCCTTGAGCACACAAGTCATCCCACAGCACACAGGCAGAATTTGCAGCCCTTGAGAACAGAAAGCACCCCACAGCAGAGTGGTGCAGCGGAGGCCGGTTACACACAGCAGGGTGGCGCAGTGGAGGCCAGTGGCACACAGCAGAGTGGCGCAGCGGAGGCCGGTGGCACACAGCAGAGTGGAGCAGCAGATGCAGGTGGGCCAGCTGACCAGGTAGGTGGGAGGTGGCACCTCATCTGCTTTGCATGATGCATCCTCTTCCTTCTCGGTGGCACTGCAACTCTGCGGGGAGCAGGCAGTGATGCATCCTCTTCCATCTCGGCGGCACTGCAACTCTGCGGGATGGCCATCCCAGTGGTGGGTGGGAGTGACTGCCCTACCCAGTTTCAGGTGTCTGATGGTCCCCTCAGGGCCCTTTGCCACGTTGTGCTGGTCCTGTGGGAGGTGGCATGTTCTTGGGAGGACAGCCCCTGCGGCGTCGGGACCCTGAGGGACTGGCTTGGGGTGTCGAGGCTGTGGACGATGACACCTGCTGGTTCTGCATCCGCTGCTGGATTTAGAGCAGTTTGGTGTTTTGTGTGGCAATCGCTGCTGTCATGCTGGTGGATGCCTGGGTGATCCATGCAGTGTGGAGCTGGAAGTGGAGGGTCAGCTGTGTTACGGCTCTCCTTAGCCCACGCAGTTCCATCCGGATTTGCTCTGCCTGTGTGCCTGTGATAGGGTCCTGGGTCGGTAGGAAGGGTGGGGCTACTGGTGCTGGGGGATGTGCTATTGCAGCCACAGCTGCTGGTGCAGGTGGTGGGGCTACTGGTGCTGGGGGATGTGCAACCACAGCTGCTGGTGCAGGGCTGCATGGAGACATGACAGGGGTATCCTGAGTGGGCGGAGTTGTCTCGAAGGCGAGTGGGCTGCTTGCATGCAGAGCGGTGGGGGAGGGCCCCCACTCCAGACCTTCAAGGGCCTCGGTCAGGTTGAGAGGGCTGCCTTTGGCTGCTGCTGTGGGGCCCAACTCCTCCTCCTCCTCATCCGACCACTGCATCATGGCATCAATCACGAAGGGCCTGGTTACCATAGGTGGCTGCCTTGTCCCAGGTAGGTCACTGCTGGTGCCTGACCCTTCCCAGCTGGCATCTGATCTCTGCTGCCTGGGACCAGAGTGCTCTGTAGAAGATGGGGGAGAAAAGGATAGACAGCATCAGTACCACAGCATTTGGTTGAATTAGAGTAGCAGGAAACAGAGACACATAATCATTGACCAACATGTCAGTCTGCTTATGAAGTTCTGTTGTTTCTCCGTACCTCATGGCCTGTGGCCTGGGGAATGGGGGATGGGGGATCCGCAAGGGCCTCTGCAGAGCACATGGGGGAAGTGAAACCGTTAACAGTTCTTGAACACCTCATACTGCTAGCCTCGGTCTGGGGGATGGGGGATGGGGGCCCAACCCTGGGCTGTGCAGACCACATGGGGGAAGTGAAACCGTTAACAGTTCTAAGCATTATCCCAGGACAAGCAGGATGCTAGTCCTCACATATGGGTGACGTCACTGACAGAGCCCTATTGCGGGAAAACTTTCTGTCAAAGTTTCTAGAAACTTTTGACTGGCACTGTGAGGCCACTGAACATGCCCAGCATGCTATGATATTCTCTGCCACAGGGGTCTCACTTTAGTCTTCATTTTTCCACGCTGCTGTAAGCATCATGGAGATAGGAGCCCTGTGAGTTTTTCTCACTATTCTGACTGAAAAAGTCATCACTTTCAAAAATTTTCTCCCATAAGGGATCTCACTTTCACTTTTTTCACTGGACGGTGAGAATTGACATCGTTTTTACAGTAAGTAAAAACAATTTTTTTCTCTCATAAAATTTCCCCGTTTTCATCGACGACTGTCGATAGAAACATGGCTTTGGGGTTTAAAAAATGTCCGATTTGCAATCGGACCATGTCTATCACAGACCCACACCTTGAGTGTGTTGTCTGTTTAGGCAAAAAACATGATATTTCATCCTGCCAACAGTGTGTAGAGATGACCCCTAAAGAAAGGAAGCTTAGGCAGGAAAAAATGGAGCACCTTTTTCACCTCCAACTCCTTCCTTTCCCTTCGATGTCGACAAAATCATCCCCAGCTGGAGTTACCAAAAAAGTCCTGCTGAAAAAACATTGTCTGGAGGGATCAGGGGATGGGACCTCGCCAACACCATCGACAGCGTCGATAAGGTCGGTAATCGAACAAAGGCCTAAACATAAGCATCAACACCGACATGCCCCGACACCAACGTTAACTCCCTCCCCAGAGAACCAATCGCAAAGTGGCAAAAACACAAAGAAACACTGCCACCGTCAGGGCCTACTTCGATGGAACCCATACAACCATCGCAAGAGTTACCATCTACTCCTCCACCGCCGCCGACCATTCCAGCCGTATCACAGGACTTGTCCATGCTAATCAAGCAAGCAGTAATGCAAGCCCTGAAGGAACAAATTCCGGCGACTATGCCGATGCCGGCGATACTGCCGATGCCGGTGACGTCACTTACGCCGGTGACATCACCGATGCCGGTAACATTACCGATGATGATGGAACCATCGATACCGGTGACATCACCAATGCCCAGACCAATCCTGATGCCAGGAGAAACCCCGATGCCAGTGGCAACGTCAATTCCACTGACGACCTCGATGCCACTATCGATACCGAAGTCGGTGCCTTTGGTCTTACCGAACACCATGCCAATGTCGATGGCTCTATCAGTTCCGGCACTGATGCCAATTTTCACACTTGCACCGATGCAAGGAAGAAAAGACAAAACAACTACGGTGACTTTGAGGAAATCATCGAAGACATTAATCGCTTCTTTGATGCCAAAGCCTTCACCAATGGTGCCACTCCTTCCTGGGGCTCCAGGACACCCAGAGTCAGCACTACATCAAATAATCCTGAAAAGGTATCAAGATTTATTGGATTCTCTTCCCTCTAATCCAAGGGAAGAGAATCTTGAGGACTCATCTCCTGAAGATCCATTACCAGGACCTTCAGGCATTCCTCCTTCACCTAGGACTTCAGCATCTCCACAAGTCCAAGAATATGATACTTGGAGTGACACGAACTCAGACACGTCATCTGAGGATTTTATGTCTGAGCCATCACCACCAGATCCCCGAAAGAAATCTCCTCCAGAAGATTTTACTTTCATGACTTTTGTCCAGGAAATGGCGGTCTCCATTCCTTTCAAATTAGTAACAGATCAGGACACCAGACAACAAACCTTGGAGGTACTTCAGTTTGTCGACCTTCCAAAACAGATAGTAGCCATACCAGTGCATGATGTTCTCTTAGAATTACAACATCGTCTCTGGGAACATCCCTGCTCCATTCCAGCAGTAAACAAGAGAATGGACAGTACATATCTAGTACAATCTGCTCCTGGGTACCAGAAGTCGCAGCTCCCTCACCACTCAGTGGTGGTGGAATCAGCACAAAAAAGATCAAAAAGAATAAGAACACATTCATCGAATCCCCCAGGTAAAGACCACCGATTTTTTGATTCCCTGGGTCGCAAAGTGTATCAAGGAGCCATGTTGAACTCTACAATCTCTTCCTATTAGCTCTACATGACCCAATATCAGAGAAACTTGTGGAAGCAAATCCAAGATGTTGTTCCATCTCTCCCAACTCAGTATCAAGAGGCAGCCAGACCATCATCCACAAGGGTCTAGAGGCCGGGAAACATGAAGTCCGTGCAGCCTATGATGGATTCGAAACAGCTTCAAGGGTAGCTGCATCAGGAATCAATGCCAGGAGATGGGCATGGCTTAAGGCCTCAGACCTTAGACCTGAAGTTCAGGATAAGCTAGTGGATCTCCCTTGCCTGGGAGACAACCTTTTTGGATCCAAGGTCCAAGATGCAGTGACTCAACTAAAGGAGCACACTGAAACACTGAGGCAGCTTTCTTCCCTTCCACAAGATCCCCCTACGCACTCTGGGCATAGGCCTCAACGGAAAGACACGAGAAGGCCTTTTTACAGACAGCAGAGATATTATCCTCCTACATCTCGTGCCAGACCTTCTAGGACTCAACAAAGTCCGCAACCAAGACAGCCGAGGGCAACTAGGCCTCAATCTGCTCCACAGACAGGGCCTGCTACTGGTTTTTGAAACCAATTCCAGAGAACTCAGCTACTTCTCCAATCCTCAGCCAGAACTTCCAGTGGGAGGCCGGATATCCAGATTTTACAACAATTGGATACCAATAACATCAGACCAATGGGTTCTGTCAATAATATCTCGAGGTTACCAACTCAATTTCCTCTCAATTCCCACAGATTTTCCTCCGAGTCATTTTCATCTCAGAGAAAATCACATGCTTCAATTACAAGTAGAATTATCCACCCTTCTGAAAGCCAGGGCTGTAGATCCAGTGCCCCGGTCTCAGAGGGGCAGAGGATTCTATTCCCGTTATTTCCTCATTCCAAAGAAAACCGGAGGCCTTCGTCCCATCCTAGACCTCATAAATCTCAACAAATTTCTAAAGAAAGAAAAGTTCAGGAAGGTTTCTCTAGGCACCATGCTTCCACTTCTTCAAAAAGGAGATTGGCTTTGTTCTCAGGATCTTCAAGACGTTTATGCTCACATTCCAATATTCCCTCCTCATCGCAAGTACCTGCGCTTCATGGTGGGTCAACGACATTTCCAATACAGAGTATTGCCATTTGGCCTTGCCTCTTCTCCCAGAGTATTCACCAAATGTCTGGCAGTAATAGCAGTACACTTGCACAAAGTGTCCATGTGTTTTCATATCTAGACGACTGGCTCATCAGAAGTCACTCTCTACAAGGAGCTCTCGCTTCTCTCAATCAAACAATTACTGTACTCCATTCGATGGGGTTTCTTATCAATTATCAAAAGTCCCATCTCACTCCATCTCACCTGCTTCAATTCATAGGAGCAGAATTGAACACTATCCTCTCAAAGGCCTTTCTACCCGAGGATCGGGCAGAGACACTTTCCCTTTTGGCAAACTCGCTCCGCTCAAAGAAACAAGCAACAGCTTATCAGTTTCTAACTTTACTGGGCTACATGGCCTCCACAGTTCACGTCACTCCTATGGCATGTCTAGCCATGAGAGTAAACCAATGGACTTTAAAGTTGCAATGGATCCAAGCCATTCAACTGCTGCATTCTCCAATTCAAGTAACCCACCAGCTACGTTCCTCTCTACTATGGTGGGCAAAAAAGGACAACTTGCGCAAGGGCCTACCCTTCCAGCAACCAGTCCCACAAATAACTCTAACCATAGATGCATCCACCTTGGTTTGGGGAGCTCACATAGACACTCTCCAAACTCAAGGTACTTGGACAAAACTCGAAGCAACATATCAAATCAATTTCCTGGAACTTCGAGCTATACGTTATGAGCTGCATGCATTCAAAGACTGCCTTTCACACAAAACTGTTCTCATCCAAACGGACAATACAGTTGCCATGTGGTACATCAACAAGCAAGGAGGTAAGGGCTCGTATCTCCTTTGTCAAGAAGCCACACAGATTTGGGGCTGGGCCCTGAACCACTTAATGATTCTCCGGGCCACTTATCTGGCAGGTATTCACAATGTAGTGGCAGATCGACTCAGTCGTTAGTTCCAACCACACGAATGGTCCCTGGATCCCACAGTAGCGACCAGGATATTTCAACGTTGGGGACAACCAACAATAGACCTCTTTGCGTCACATCTGAATCACAAAGTGGACAAATTCTGTTCTCTACACAAACAGAAGAACCAGCCAGCCAAGGATACCTTTGCTCGCCCTTGGAACTCAGGCCTTCTATATGCGTATCCTCCAATACCGCTCATAACCAAAACTCTTGTGAAGCTACAACAAGACAAGGGGACCATGATTCTCATAGCCCCATATTGGCCTCGACAAGTATGGTTCCCCATAATTCTAGACCTCTCAGTCAGAGATCCCATTCGCCTGGGTATAGCTCCCACTCTCATCACTCAGGATCAGGGTCAGTTGCGCCATCCCAACCTTCAATCCCTATCCCTGACAGCATGGATGTTGAAAGCTTGATTTTACAACCACTCAATCTTTCAACCACTATATCTCAAGTGCTTATAGCTTCATGTAAACCTTCCACACGAAAGAATTATTCTTCCAAATGGAAGAGATTTACTTTGTGGTGCAGACAAAAGAATGTTGATCCCTTCACTTGCCCCACTACTTCTCTTCTAGACTACTTATACCATCTTTCAGAATCTGGTCTCCAGACTTCATCTGTAAGAGTACACAAGCGCAATCTCAGCTTACCATAACAAGATGGGAGAAGCACCAATCTCCACACAACCTCTTGTCAGCAGGTTTATGAGAGGTTTAACTCAACTTAAGCCACCAATTTGGCCACCTGTCACAGAATGGGACCTGAATCTGGTTTTAACAAAACTTATGCGTTCTCCTTTCGAACCCATGAATTCCTGTGATGTTAAATTTCTCACATGGAAGACTATCTTCCTCATAGCCATTACATAGCTAGAAGGGTTAGTGAGTTACAAGCACTTGTCACGTAGTCACCCTATACAAAGTTCCTACATGACAGAGTGGTTCTCCGTACACATCCAAAATTCCTTCCCAAGGTAGTTACGGAATTCCACTTAAACCAATCCATAAGTTTACCCACATTCTTTCCAAGGCCTCATTCTCACCAAGGGGAACGGGCCTTACATACCTTGGACTGTAAGCGTGTGCTAGCATTTTACTTAGACCGCACTGCAGTCCATAGGAAATCCACTCAGCTCTTTGTATCTTATGATCCAAACAAACCTGGTAAAGCAGTGGGTAAACATACTCTATCCAATTGGCTAGCAGATTGCATACAGTTTTTCTATGAAAACGCAGGCCTTCCTCTCCAAGGACGAGTAAAGGCACATTCAGTAAGAGCAATGTCATCCTCAGTAGCACACTATCGTTCAGTGCCAATCCTTGACATATGTAAAGCAGCAACATGGAGTTCTCTTCACACCTTTGCAGCTCATGCCTATGGACAATCTGTCTTAAAGAACTTGTTTCCAGTTTAATCCCAACTCCTTCTACATCCATCCTGCTGTGATCTTTGGCTGACTCATTTTCAACAACAATACTTCACTGTTGCTTCACTACGAAATGACTCAGCCTCTAGCTTGCTAATCACCCATATGTGAGGACTAGCATCCTGCTTGTCCTGAGATAAAGCAAAATTGCTTACCTTGTAATAGGTGTTATCCCAGGACAGCAGGATGTAGTCCTCACAGAACCCACCCACCACCCCGCGGAGTTGGATCTCATACCTTTTATTATTTTATTTTTGCTAAAGCTTATTGCTACATATGAGACTAGAGTGAGACCCCTGTGGCAGAGAATATCATAGCATGCTGGCATGCTCAGTGGCCTCACAATGCCCGTCAAAAGTTTCTAGAAACTTTGACAAAGTTTTCCCGCAATAGGGCTCCGTAAGTGACATCACCCATATGTGAAGAATACATCCTGCTTTCCTGGGATAACACCTTTTACAAGGTAAGCAATTTTGCTTTTCTTCAACACCTCATACTGCTAGCCTCAGTCTGGGGGATGGGGGATGGGGCAAGAACGTTCTGCAGAGCACAGGGGGAACTTCAACAGAAAACAGGGCTAAACATTGTGTATGAACCTTGAACAGGACAGGAAAGGACATGATGGGGGTACAGGCCAACTTATCATCTTCGAGGTGGCATGTATCAAGTCGTGGATCCAACCCCTCGAACACGTCTGGTCCCAGCCGCTGCATCAGATGCCTCTCCATGTCTGTGAAGCAGATTGGGCAAGAGAACCTTCCTTCTGTCTCCCGCAGGTACTCATTGCGCTCTGCTATCTTCACCTTCAGCTGGGCCTTGATGTCCCTATAATGGTGGGCCACCTGCTCCCCGGTGCAAGGTATTCCACTTTGCCATCTGATGTCCGTTGCTATGGTGGCCCATAGCTGTGCCTTGGCTGCCTTGGACGTCTTCACTGCCAGGTTGCCAAAGAGATGGGCATAGTGGCAGAAGACACCTTCAATCAGCCGATCGTTGTCCTCCTGGCTGAAGCGTATAGCACGTTGCCTCACCCTTGCCTGGCTGCCTGATTGGGGTGCCACTTCCGGAGGGGTCTCCTCCCTAGCCTAACTCCTAACCCTCCGACCCACCAGATTCCCCACTCCCTTCCTCCCCCCCCCCCCCCCCACCTGACCCTGCGTTTCCAGCTCCCTTCCCCTCTGCCCTGGCTGTCTAGCCCTACCTCTTTCCACCATTCTCTCCTGTCTCACCCTTTCCCCCTCCCCCACCCTCCTATCACTTCCCTCCTGCCTATCTCTCCCACTACCCCTGTCCCTGCTCCTACTCCTCACTCCTCATACCCCTACCACTAGGTCCCTCTTCCTCCCTCCCCCTCTCCCTCCTCCTCCCCCTACTCTCAACTCCCCTCTTCTGTCCTCTCCTCCCACTCCTGTCATGCTCCATCCTCCACCACACTCCTCCTCGCCACCACCACCACCACCACACTCCTCACCACCACCACACTCCTCACCACCCCACCACCGCACTCCTCCTCCTCCTCACTCCTCACCACCAGCACCACCAGCACCACCGCACTTCTCCTCCTCCCCACCACCACCACCACCACCACCACCACACTTCTCCTCCTCCTCCACACAGATAATGACAAACAGGTTACTGACAAGCTTTCACTCCAACAGAGATTACAAAAGACACAGGTAAAGGGAAACAGATGACAACAGTGAAGAAAACAAGACACCACACTCAGTTACCAATATACTAGCTCCTACTTCTCCAAAAACCAACCTACCTCCTCTCCAAAACTCCTTCCAAACCCTCAAAGGAGGAGGGGCAGGAAGTGACCTTTTATACATGTCACATTATCGCAGGACACGGTATTGGGTTTCACTTTTTTCCGCTGGCTGCGAAAAGATCGCACAGCGCACTGATTTTTTTGTTATTTCAGCGCGAATCGCGAAACTGTGTTCGCGAATCACGAAAATGTCGCAGGATGCGAAAATGCCCTGCTGCGCAGAAAGTGCCTCATTTGCATGGGAACGCCCCTTTTATTAACTCAGGCGGTACCCATGCGTTACCCATGCGAAATTGGTAAATGAGGCCCTAATGACTTGAATTAAAAAAAATCAGTTTAAAAAAGCTGGAATTTTTGTCACTCCAGAAAAATGGATGAAATTGAAAATAATATATCTCTTCAAGCCAGCCACAACACCCTAATGGTGAGTGGTAGCTGCTTCTCTCCCTGGCGCAGCTTCTCTTCTCAGTCAGATCACCTAAATAAACAGCTTGAAAGAAATAGGATTAGCTGGCCCTGGCACTGCAGCAAAATAAAGAATAATTAGCTTTTTCTTTCCTTAACTAGCCTATCTCTCAGTGCCGCCTCCTCTTACACCAAGCCCACCTCCCCACAGCATCGCTGGAAATAAAATGCGTGTCTCTCCTCGTGCTGATCTTTATATAATGCTGGCTCATCAGTAAAATCGACAGAGAGCACTGAATGACAGTGCGATTGGCTGCATTCAGTGCATTTCACTAAATGCCAGTGCGGATATGCTACATTCCGGTATCCATGCAGACCTGTCCGACCCTTTCCTGTGAGTCACTGTGACTCACAGGAAAGGGTCAGACAGGTCGGCATGGATACCGGAATGTAGGGCATGGGCGCTGCCATTTTGTGAAAATCCTAAGTTAGCTAGTAGCTAATGGGGGCGATGAAAAGCGCGCACCGTGGGGTGCACCGAATTAAATGGATAATACGGTACATACCTGGGGAGTCGCGATGCATTTCGCCTCCCCACGTATATAACGTATATGGCAAGATACGTTGCAGATCGCCAATACGGTGAAAACGAATGCACACCCCTAAAATGTGCCCCTCCCCCCGTACAAACCCGAAAAAATAATTTTCCTCGTAGTTCAGGGAAAATCAGTTTCGGGGTTCGGGGCCCCCGACCCATGATGAATTAGGCAATTTCAACGAAATTGCCTAATTCGTGATAAACAAATGCACATCTCTACTATAAATCCTACTTTTGTTCATGGGTTGTATTTTAAGAAATTGATTCTTTGTCTTGTATTTCCTCCAGGGTGTACATATTTAGATTCTTCAATCTCTCCTCATAAGTCATCCTATGAAGACCCTACACCTTTTTGGTCGCCCTTCTCTGGACCGCCTCCACCCTGTCTCTGTCCCTTCGGAGATCTCTGGAGGAAAGGAGGAGCAGAGGTGATATGATTCAAACTTTCAGATACTTGAGGAGGAGTGAAAGAGAACTGTTTGGAGAGGCTGAGAGCTATCTGCATACCGGGGGTAAGGTTTGTCCCTGGCCCCGACGGAGTTGCCATACCACGCCCTCCCGTGTGACGTCGACCGCTGGGTCCTTGAAAGCCGGAGCACTTCGAAACTCCTTTGAGGAGTGAAAGAGAACTGTTTGGAGAGGCTGAGAGCTATCTGCATACCGGGGGTAAGGTTTGTCCCTGGCCCCGACGGAGTTGCCATACCACGCCCTCCCGTGTGACGTCGACCGCTGGGTCCTTGAAAACCGGATCCCAGCGGTGCATCGCGTCCGCCGGCACATCGCCTAAGCCGTGCGCGCCCCTTCGGCGCGCGCGACTTAGCTCCGACTTTGCTCAAGACTTTCTCAAGAATTGGACGGTTCTCTTCCACTTCTCCCCGAAGGGCAGGTAATTGCTATTTTAAAAGAAAAAGGTGAGGTAAGCCCGTTTGAATTTCTTCCGACTGTATAATGCCTCATACAAAGCGGAAAGGACGTTTGAGACAGGAGTCCTCTGCTGCTGACCCGAACACTCCCACTCAACTCAAAATAGAAGGGTTTTTTTCACCGGTAACAGCTTCAACACCGGGTGAAAAGTCCGCGGAGGTTTTTGGTGGGGAACAAGGCCTAAACCTTATGGACTGCCAAACATCTCTAAGCCCAGGTGCACCTGTGACCCCCCCACCTCCTAATCCAGGAAAAATCCAGGACCTCGTCCAAGAGAAACAGGCTAATGGCCAGGGGACTCGGGAATCAGAGGGAGGAACTGGGGAGAGTACTGGGGAATCCCTTCGAGTAATCAGGGATTTGACGAAAGAACGTGAGAGGGGGGATGATACGGCAGGCGAAATTAGTAGAATTTCGGAAGCCTGTCGTATAGGAATGGTGAAAACTGATTTTGAACTTCCTAAGTTAGATAGACCTAAAGTTATAACTTTGGACTCCATATGGCAAGCTATTGTAATTTTAGAAAAATCAGTGTCAATGCTAGCTACTAGTATGAATAAAACACAAGATATGATACAAGCTATTGAACCAAGGGTGAAAGTTCAAGAAGAACAAATCAAAGAAGTAACAAATAAAATATCTATAGTGCAGGATATTCAATCAACTATGATACAATCTGAAAATATTATGAAAAGGAGAATCGAAACCATGGAAAACAAATTAAGATATCTAAATTTAAGAGTCCTTAACTTTCCCAGTGTTAAGTTAATCTCCCCAAAGGAACAGTTTAAAAAATACCTTAAGGATATTTTGATGATATCAGGTGATAAGGTACCAGAGATATTAAAAATTTATTTTGTTCCTATTCCTAAAAATACACAGGAGTTAAAAACTGGTGAGGTAAATATGAATTTGAATTTAGAAACAGATTTAACTGCATATATAGAAGCACCATCAGAAGAATATATAGAACAAAGAGGAACTTTATTAGTCTCCTTTAAATATCCTACAGATAGGGATTTAGTTCTTAGAATTTTCTTAAAGAACCGTAATAAACTATATTACGGTCAAAAGGTATGGATATACCCCGATATAGTAAAAGATACTCAGACCCGAAGGAAAGTGTTTGTGGGGTTAGCAAAAGTAGCTAGAGATATTGGTGCCCAAGTTAACATTAGGTACCCCTGTAAATGCCTAATGAGGCATAAAGGAAACAGATATATCTTCTATGACCCTCGAGACATGGAAAAATATTTGGATAACAACAAAGAGGGAACTAGATAACCAAACCAACAGGTGATAAAGGAATAAGCTGTTATATTCTTTGTTTAAAATTATATACTATTGAAAAGTACTGTTCCCATTTTAATTACTGTAATGAGCCCTTCATTCTTTCTTTATACACTGTAAACAGATTATATGGTTTGCTATTAATATTTTTCATTGCTATGTGAATTGTGGGTTATATATGTAGGTAAACCGATTGTTTGTTAAAAATGAAAATGATGATAAATAAAGAATTATAAAAAAAAAAACTTTCAGATACTTGAAAGGTTTTAATGATCCAAAGACAATGACAAACCTTTTCCGTTGCAAAAAAATCAGCAGAACCAGGGGTCACGATTTAAAACTCCAGGGAGGAAGACTCAGAACCAATGTCAGGAAGTATTTCTTCACGGAGAGGGTGGTGGATGCCTGGAATCCCTTCCGGAGGAAGTGGTGAAGATCAAAACTGTGAAGGATTTCAAAGGGGCGTGGGATAAACACTGTGCATCCATAAAGTCTAGAGGATGTGAATGAAGAGAAGAGGCAAGGGGGGGGGGGCGGCTTGCTTGCGGGAATGACGGCTACTACCTGGAGATTAATATCCTTATTCAATAAACATACACACAGTTAATGCTACTCAAACATTGCTCTATGCTTCAACGGCAAGAGGAAATGTGGAAAAAAGGATTTGCATCCACAAAAAAGCAGGGGAGTAGCTTGCTTGTTACGGCGGTTACTACCCCAAACCAAATAAGCCTGACACTTCACTTTCAATGCACATCCAGCATAGCTCTCTCCTTCAACGGCAGGGAAAATGAAGAAAGATGATTTATATTCAGCATCAACCAACAAGGAATGAATTACATAGTCTGGGTAATCAAGCATGGGAGTAGCTGGCTTGTTACGGCGGTTACTATCCCAAATCAATTAAGCCTGATACTTCACTTTCAATGCACATCCAGCATAGCTCTCTGCTTCAACAGCAGAGAGAATGAAGAAAGATGATTTATATTCAGCATCAACCAACAAGGAATGAATTACATAGTCTGGGTAAACAAGCATGGGAGTAGCTGGCTTGTTACGGCGGTTACTACCCCAAATCAATTAAGCCTGATACTTCACTTTCAATGCACATCCAGCATAGCTCTCTGCTTCAACGGCAGAGAGAATGAAGAAAAGATTATTTATATCAGCATCAACCAACAAGGAATGAATTGCATAGTCTGGGTAAACAAATAAGCATGGATGTAGCTTGCTTGTTACGGTGGCTACTACTCCGAATCAATTAAGCATGATACTTGACTTGGAATAAGTATCCAGCGCAGCTCACTGCTTCAGCAACAGAGGGAATTAAGTAAAGAGGATTTTTATTCAGACAACCAACAATGACTGAATTGCACATGCAGGGTAAACAAACGGGAGTAGCTTGCTTATTAAGGCGGTTACTACCCCAAACCAATTAGCTAGATACTTCACTTAGATGGAGCTCCAGCACTGCTGTCTGCATCAATAGTGGGGGTGGAAGGGAATTGGAACCATAAAGTTACTAGGGATGTGCAGAGGGATGCCATACGTTGCATTCGTGATTCAGATTCGTCGGGGAGCAGATACGTTGCATTCGGCTGTATGGTGCCCCGATGCATTAATACGGCGATTTCTATTCATGTGCCTGCTAAAATTCAAATTAACTACAACCCCCCACCCTCCTGACCCCCCCAAGACTTACCAAAACTCCCTGGTGGTCCAGCGGGGGGTCCGGGAACCATCCCCTGCACTCACACCCTCGGTGCCGGTTTCATCATGGCGCCGATAGCCTTTGTCACAGGGGCTACCGGTGCCATTGGTCAGCCCCTGTCACATGGTCATTGGCGCCATCTTGTGCTCCTACCATGTGACAGGGGCTGACCAATGGCACCGGTAGCCCCTGTGACATAGTATGGGCAAAGGCTATCGGCGCCATTTTGAGTAGTGGCATCGGATGGCTGGAGTGCAGGAGGTCGCTCCGGGACCCCCGTTGGACCCCCAGGGACTTTTGGCCAGCTTGGGGGGGCCTCCTGACCCCCACAAGACTTGCCAAAAGTCCAGCGGGGGTCCGGGAGCGACCTCCTGCACGCCGGCCGTCCGATGCCAGTACTCAAAATGGCGCTGATCACCTTTGCCCTCACTATGTCACAGGTACTGACGGTCGGCCTCTGTGACATAGTGAGGGCAAAGGCGATCGGCGCCATTTTGAATACTGGCAGCAGATCGCCTTTGCCCTCAAAGGCGATCTGCTGCCTTTGAGGGTGGGGGGTTTGTTTAAATTTTTATTTAGGTGGCCATATAATTCGGGGGAAGATTCGTATATTCGTGGGGAATCGCGATACGTTTCGCTTCCCCACGAATACTACGAATAGTGTAATATACGTTGCGGATCGCCAATATGGCGAAAACGAATGCACACCCCTAAAAGTTACCAATAAGGGCCCTGACCTCAGCGGTCAGAGTAACAGATTATGAAAACAAATAGGTATGAAAGCTTGCTGGGCAGACTGGATGGGCCGTTTGGTCTTCTTCTGCTGTCACTTCTATGTTTCTATGTTTCTTTTATAGGCTCATCTTATACAGAATCCTTTGAGGTAAGTGTCTTTGTCTTTTTTCTGTCTATGTCTATTTTTCTCTCAGTCTATCTTTTTTTCTTGCATTAATATCGCATTCATAAAATGCTGTACAGTACTTTTTACTTTTGTGCACAGTAAAAAAAAAATTGAAAGTCTGGCTAGATCTAGTATATGTTTTTCCTGAGTGTGGATGTGCACTATTATCTCTTTTCCTTTTTTCCTCAAAGTTCCAATATGTTGGCTCCAGTTGCAATGGGCGTCTCCAGTGCAGCAGATTCAGTAGCAGAGGATGTCTCCTTCCTTTTAAGCATTCTTCCTTCCATGAATACCAACCACACAACTTTAACAAATCAATAATAAAAACTGACTTCCTAACACTGAGACTCTTTTTGGATTGTTGGACTGATTTTCTAGCTATGACAAATAAAAGGATAATAAAAAATTCTCTGTCTTGAAATTGGAGCTAAGGGAACAGTCCTACTCAGACTCTTCCATACTCCCCTCCATTAAGAAAAGATGTAAAATTCCCGTGTTCCTATTTAATGCTGTTACAATTAAATAACCTGTGCCCTTACCTTAATACAGGAAAACAGGTGCAACTTTAGTACAAAAATCATTTTTTCCTTTTTCAGTCCTTCACATTCACATACTAATAGTTTTAGGCATACCCCTCAAGATGTTCCTCTTAAGTGATAGTTGGTTTTTCCAAGTTATGCCTGGATTCTGGCAGAGCTGATGAGTAGAGTGTCTGTTCCATTCCAACACCAACCATCTTCTGCCCCAAAATGTCACAGTAAACTTTTTCCTTGGAGCATATCCTTGCTCTGATGATGTTACCACAAAAAGTACCATTGTAAAAGTTCTTACATCCTCTATTTCTGCAACTCTCAGCCTTCTCCATACATTGGCAGAGGTGCCAACTACTTCTATTTACTTTATATATATATATATATATATTTTTTTTTTTTTTTTTTTTTTAAAGTAGCTGTACTGTCCACAAAAGTCCAAGGGGACTGGTCACTTTACTTCCCTGGCATCCTTCCACAGGCAATACACTTCCCTCAGCCATGAGGCTATTCCTTGTACTGCTATGGTCACCATAGCAACCTTCCCTTCAGGGATTTACAGGTGATAATACCTGGGGTAGATTCCCTGCTTTCACTGGATCCCTGGTATAGAGGCTTTCCCTGGCCAAATAAATGTGCTCTCTCATTTTTCTACTGGTGGCGGGGGCTTATAAAGGACAACCATCACTCAACTTGCCCATTTATTTATTTTAACTCTTTTCCCTGGTGGCCACATGGGCAACCCACTTCTGGGTTTCCTGGACTTCCCAAGGAAATAGTAATGGCTTTCCAAGGACTCCTTGCTACTGAACATGTCCCTTTTGTGCCCTAGTACATGCTCGCATTTCTGAGTTTATGCATGTGACAAGAGCTTGCTCAGAACCCCCAGTCACCTTTGTCCCTTTCCCTCCTTTATATTTATTTATTTAAATTTTTTTTATTCTTTCCCTTGTGATGCTGTGACCTGATCTCCTTCCAGGTTGCACAGTGATGATGTGACTTCCATGACAGCCCCAGGCCCAACCACATCTTTTCCCACAGTAGAAGGAGCCTCCCAGGACTCCCAGCCACTTTCTAGAGCCTCCCCATGCCAGCAACAAACAGAGGTAGCCGTGGCAAGAGCACTTCTCATCTGCCACTGCTGTGAAGAGCCTCAGCAGTTGAACAACTTGCTGCAATCCACCTCCTTCCTCTCCAGAACTGCAGGAGTCAGGGAATGACTCTCCCACAGGTGCCAGTGGCTAATTTCCTGCTCCCTATGTGCTGTGGAAGGAAGGGATTGACTGTTCGATGGCAATAGGAACAAAGTCAGCATGGCTTTACCCAGGGCAAGTCTTGCCTCACAAATCTGCTTCACTTTTTTGAAGGAGTTAATAAACATGTGGATAAAGGTGAACCGGTAGATGTAGTATACTTGGATTTTCAGAAGGCGTTTGACAAAGTTCCTCATGAGAGGCTTCTAGGAAAAGTAAAAAGTCATGGGATAGGTGGCGATGTCCTTTCGTGGATTGCAAACTGGCTAAAAGACAGGAAACAGAGAGTAGGATTAAATGGACAATTTTCTCAGTGGAAGGGAAGGGACCCTTACTTTTCAATATATTTATAAATGATCTGGAAAGAAATACGAGTGAGATAATCAAATTTGCAGATGACACAAAATTGTTCAGAGTAGTTAAATCACAAGCAGATTGTGATAAATTGCAGGAAGACCTTGTGAGACTGGAAAATCGGGCATCCAAATGGCAGATGAAATTTAATGTGGATAAGTGCAAGGTGATGCATATAGGGAAAAATAACCCCTGCTATAATTACACAATGTTGGGTTCCATATTAGGTGCTACAACCCAAGAAAGAGATCTAGGTGTCATAGTGGATAACACATTGAAATCGTCGGTTCAGTTTGCTGCGGCAGTCAAAAAAGCAAACAGAATGTTGGGAATTATTAGAAAGGGAATGGTGAATAAAACAGAAAATGTCATAATGCCTCTGTATCGCTCCATGGTGAGACCGCACCTTGAATACTGTGTACAATTCTGGTCGCCGCATCTCTAAAAAGATATAATTGCGATGGAGAAGGTACAGAGAAGGGCTACCAAAATGATAAGGGGAATGGAACAGCTCCCCTATGAGGAAAGACTAAAGAGGTTAGGACTTTTCAGCTTGGAGAAGAGACGACTGAGGGTGATATGATAGAGATGTTTAAAATCATGAGAGGTCTAGAACAGGTAAATGTGAATCGGTTATTTACTCTTTCGGATAGTAGAAAGACTAGGGGGCACTCCATGAAGTTAGCATGGGGCACATTTAAAACTAATTGGAGAAAGTTCTTTTTTACTCAACGCACAATTCAACTCTGGAATTTGTTGCCAGAGGATGTGGTTAGTGCAGTTAGTATAGCTGTGTTTAAAAAAGGATTGGATAAGTTCTTGGAGGAGAAGTCCATTACCTGCTATTAAGTTCACTTAGGGCCGGATTTTAAAAAGGTTACGTGCATAAGTTATGCGCGTAACCCTCTTAAAAGGCCCCTGCACATGCCGAGCCTATTTTGCATAGGCTCGGCAGCGCGTGCAAGCCCCGGGACACGCGTAAGTCCCGGGGCTTTGCAAAGGGGGCGTGTCAGGGGTGTGTTGGGTGGGTGGCGCAAATTTTTGGGCGGGGCTGGAGGCGTGTCGGGGGCGTGGCGCCGGCCCGGGGGCATGGTCGAGGCCTCCGAACCAGCCCCCGGGTCGGATGATGGCGCACCAGCAGCCCGCTGGCATGTGCAGATTTACGCCTGCCTCTGGTAGGGGGGGGTTTAGATAGGGCCGGGGGGGTGGGTTAGGTAGGGGAAGGGAGGAGAAGGTGAGGGGAGGCGGAAGGAAAGTTCCCTCCAATTTGGAGCGGCCTCAGAGGGAACAGGCAGCGCGCGGCTACGTGCGTATCTTATAAAATCCAGCGTACTTTTGTTTGCGCGTGGTGCGCGAACAAAAGTACGCGCGCGCGCTGTTTTTGAAAATGTACCCCTTAAAGAATAGCCACTGCCATTAGCAATGGTAACATGGAATAGACTTAATTTTTGGGTACTTGCCAGGTTCTTATGGCCTGGATTGTCCACTGTTGGAAACAGAATGCTGAGCTTGATGGACCCTTGGTCTGACCCAATATGGCATTTTCTTATGTTCTCTGGACACTACTTTTGGCTCCCCTTCAGAAAAAAATCCTCTGTAGCAGATAAAACCTTTTACATTTTTTCATTTTATCCACAAAGAAATATGTTTTCCTTTATATTGCTTTGAATGTAATTTGTAAAAAAAAATTGTAATAAAAATGTTTACTAAAAATAAATAGGACTCTGAATATATTTGCAATTCCATTCTACCCATTTCAAATTTGCTGTTCAGAAGAAACAGATAGAAAAATTGATGCATTCCATGAGGCCTAAATTCAGAATGCTAGTGAGAAAACAAGTTATCCAGCTACCTGTGCTTAAATTTTCCAAAAATAGAAAGTTTTAGTTTATGCAAGCAGATTTAGTGAAATAATTTTCACAGTGGACTTATGCACATAGCTCTGGTTTGAAAATTGATGTACGGTAACTTACGTGCATACTTGCCAGCTAAATTATGTGCAATGTTACAAAATTACTCTGATAATGAAACTGGTAATGCATTCTGCTGTTCATAACTAGTAAGGCCCTAAGTACCTCATTATATGCTCTTTATCACCCAATTTGCTGATATTCAGTCTCAAGCATAGCCTCTGCTCATATTTGCCTTCTTAAATATCTATTCAACTCAGTCCCCTTGCCAGTCTCATATTGGGGATATCAACCCTTAAAATATCTTCAATTTCCATGGACAGGAAGCACTGTAAAGGTACACACATTTAAAGAAAAAGGGAATCTGAATATAGGAAGGATAATTTCAAACAACACTGTGTGGCCCCATTTATGCATGTATATAGCTGCATGGAATCTATTACAATATTTTATAACCTGTGCATATTAGGTACATGCAGATTATAAAATACATGTGTTTTCACTTCCCAACATATGCGCGTATATTTGGTAACATCTGAATATTTTATTTATATTTTTATTTAAAATTACTTTTAGCCTGCACCCTCCAAGGTTCTGGTGGGTTAAAATAATAAACAAGAATCAAACAAAAAGTTAAACTAATGCAATCAATGTTCAACTGAAATTGGGAGAATGCTGAGATCAATGAACAATCATGCTGAGAATACCTTAGTTAAAAACTTTTTCATAGATTTCTTGAAATCTTTGGGATTGCGAATGGAACGTATTTCTAATGGAATTGAGTTCCAGTTACAAGGACTGGTAATAGAGAAGGTTCTTTCATGCGTAGCTGTCAATCTAGTATATTTCACAGCTGTGTCATCAAGTAGAAATTGATTTGCTGCTCTATGATTTCTAGATGGTGTGTAGAAATATAGAACCAAGTTCATCCAAGGACTGGATGAGCTCATAATAAAATAGAGGCAAAAACTCATAATAAAAATGTTTTAAAACATATATTTGAAGCAGAAAGTCTGCAAGGGAGTCAGTTGGACCATTAGATGATCCAGGGGTTAAAGGGGCACCTAAGGAAGATAAGGCAATTGTGGAAAGACTAAATGAATTATTTGCCTCTGTGTTTCCTGAAGAGGATGTTGGGGAGATACCTGGTTTCAAGGGTGATGATTCAGATGAACTGAACCAAATCATGGTAAACCTGGAAGATGTAGTAGGCTAGACTGACAAATTGAAGAGTAGTAAATCACCTGGAATGGATGATATATACCCCAGGGTTCTGAAAGAACTAAAAAATGAAATTTCAGACTTAACCTATCATTAAAATCAACCATTGTTCCTGAAACCTGGAAGGTGGCCAATGTAACCCTTATATTTAAAAAGGGTTCCAGGGGTGATCTGGGAAACTATAGACCAGTGAGCCTGACTTCAGTGCCAGTAAAAATTGTGGAAACTGATATAAAGAATAAAATCACAGAACATTTAGATAACATGGTTTAATGGGACACAGCCAGCATGGATTTACCCAAGGGAAGCCTTGCCTCCCACATCTCCTACATTTTTTTAAAGGGGTGAATAAACATGTGGACAAAGGTGAACTGGCAGAAGTGGGGTATTTGGATTTTCAGAAGGTGTTTGACAAAGTCCCTCATGAGAGGCTTCTAAGAAAACTAAAAAGTCAAGTGATAGGAGGTGATGTCCTTTTGTGGATTACAAACTGGTTAAAAGACAGGAAACAGAGTGTAGGATTAAATGGTCTGTTTTCTCAGTGGAAAAAGGTAAACAGTGGAGTGCCTCAGAGATCTGTACTTGGACCAGGGCTTTTAAATATATTTATAAATGATCTGGAAAGAGGTGCAACAAATGAGGTGATCAGGTTTGCGGATGACACAAAATTATGCAGATAAGTTAAATCTCAAGCAAATTGTGATAAATTGCAACAGGACCTTGTGTGAGGCTGGAAGACTGGGCATTGAAAGGACCAATGAAAATTAATGTGGACAAGTACAGGGTGATGCATATAGGGAAAAATAACCCTTGTTATAGTTACACGATGTTAGGTTCCATATTTGGAATTACAACCCAGGAAAGAGATCTAGGCATCATGGTGGATAATACATTTAAATCATTGGCTCAGTGTGCTGTGGCCATCAAAAAAGCAAACAGAATGTTAGGAATTATTAGGAAGGAAATGCCAAATGAAATGGTGGATTTCATAATACCTCTAATTGCTCCATGGTGAGACCACACCTTGAATACTGTGTGCAATTCTGGTCGCTGCATCTCAAAAAAGATATAGTTGCACCGGAGAAAGTACAAAGAAGAGTGACCACAATGATAAAGGGGATGGAATGACTCCCCTATGAGGAAAATCTAAAGTAGTTAGGGCTGTTCAACTTGGAGAAGAAAAGGCTGAGAGGGGATATGATAGAGGTTTACAAAATCTTGATGGGTCTGGAAAATGTAAATGTTAACCTTCTTCCTACCAACTGGGGACCAATTGGACCCCAAGCAGTAATGTGCTTCCGCTATATAAACACCAGAAATTATTTTCAGCCACCATTTTAGGAATTTGTCACTTAGCCCATGGTAAGTCTGATTCAAATGTTATTCTAAACTATTCTACTTTATTCTTGCTATAGCAGCTATTTATTATTTAGAGTCCAAAAAGACCCCAGAATTTGCAACTTTTAATTAAGGAAGTTTAAAAATGTATAACTACTGATTCTTTGCATTTTCAGTCGGTTAAAAATGTCTACAAGAGGGCCTTCTAGGCAGAAATATGCTCAGTATTTGTTGCGGTCCCGACCGCCTCCCCCATGTTCGGGGTCGGGTCCGCTTACCTTCGTCTCGGTCCACGGAGGACCGCGCCCGGTTCCCAGTCCAGTAGGCCGCCAGGCCCCTGCCTCGCCACGTGGAGAACGCCGTCCAGGCCGCCAGAAGCTCCGGCCCTCTTGTTGCCTCGTGCGCGCGCCCGAGGAAGGCCCTTATGTGCGTCCAGCACCCGGAAGTTCGGGACGGCCTCCTTTGCTGACGTCACGCCCCGGACCGCATTTAACCAGCGCCCAGTCTCCAACTAGACGCCTTGCATCGAGGTTCTCTGAATACTAGTTGCCTTCCGTTCCTGTACCTTGCTTCAGTGACGTTCTCGTTTGTCTTCCTGGTTCTCGACTCCGGCCTGCCTCAGTACTCTGCCTGCCTGTCTGCCGCCTGCCTCGATCCCGGTTTGCTTCAGTACTCTGCCTGCCTGCCGCCTGCCTCGATCCCAGTTTGCTTCAGTACTCTGCCTGCCTGCCTGCCTGCCGCCTGCCTCGATCCCGGTTTGCTGCTGCACCCTGCCTGCCTGCCTGCTGCCGGCCCAGACCCCGTCTTGCTACAGAACTCTCTCCATTGGACTGTTGCCCTGACCTTGTCCACGGAGCATTGGCCCTGCCTCTGATCGCTGCTGAACTCTGTTGCCTTTTCCCCACCTTAACCCGGCCCGGGGCCTGCCCTCTTCGGGCTACCTGACTGACTCCCTCTGATTGGTGTCTGAACTTCCTCCTCGCAGCCTAAGTCCCAAGGGCCTGGGTCCCTACAGGCCCCTCCCGGAGGGATTCCGGGTCCCGGGTGAAGTCCTACCAAGTCTCTGACTCTGCCTCCAGGTCTGCCTTTCTGACACCCCTGGCAGCCCGGTCCAAGGGTCCACTACCTGACTTTCACAACCCTTGAACGATAACAGCATTCTTCTGCAGATGTTCTGAAAGCAATTTTCAAGGATAACGATGACTCTGATTTTGAAGATACAGCTCCTCAAATTGACCCTAAGGACATTGCAAAAGGAAAAAGAAAGAGATGTGCACTGTGTCCAAGGGAGGTTGATAAGAAAGTTTGTCAGATATGTATTTCTTGCAGAAAATCTGTCTGTCATAACCACAATACACAAAAAACCTGTTGTGAAGAATGCATCTAAACCTACAGTAGATTCGTAGCAGGGAGTTTAGAAACATTAACAAACACTGAATAAGTTTTTTTATTGTATTTCATCTTCAAAATGCAATGCAAAATTTCATGTCTAAGTCAATTTTATTCATTTTGTTTATAATTTGTGAATAAGAAATGATAAAATGTCTCTTAAGTTATGTTAATAATATTAAGAAAAATTGGTCACAACTTTCTTTTTGTGTTTTCCATAATGAAATAAATAATAAGGCATGTTCAAGGTCAATGATTTTCAAGGTCAATCAACAAAACTGCATGGGGTCTATTTGGTTATTTACTCTCGCAGACAACAGAAGGGGGCACTCCATGAAGTTACCAAGTAGCTCATTTAGAACAAATCAGACAAAATTATTTTTCACTCAACCCATAATTAAGCTCTGGAATTCATTGCCAGAGGATGTGGTTACGGAAGATAGTGTAACTAGGTTTAAAAAAGGTTTGGATAAGTTCTTAGAGAAGAAGTCCATAAACAGCTATTAATCAATAAGGAATAGTAGCTTGGGATCTATTTAATGTTTGGGTACTTGCCAGGTATTTGTGACTTGGATTAGCCACTGTTGGAAACAGGATGCTGGGCTTGAAGGACTCTTGGTCTGACCCAGTAAGGCATGTCTTATGTTCTTATATAGAAGATTGTGGACTGCTGTCCAAATTTTGTAAATGATCTGCCATTTTATAGGTAAGCAGTGTAAGGATTCAAGCACTGGAATAATGGGGTAGATTTTCAAAAACGGCGTGTTGGCGTACTTTTGTTGGCGCTCCAGGCGCCAACAAAAGTACGCGGGATTTTAGTAGATACGCGTGTAGCCGCGCGTATCCGCTAAAATCCTGGATCGGCGCGCGCAAGGCTACCGGTTTTGTGTAGCCGGCGCACGCCGAGCCGCGCAGCCTACCTCCGTTCCCTCCAAGGCCGCTCCGAAATCGGAGCGGCCTCGGAGGGAATTCGCTAACGCCCTCCCCTCACCTTCCCTTCCCTTCCTCTACCTAACCCACCCCCCCGGCCCTGTCTAAACCCCCCCCCTACCTTTGTTGGGGGATTTACGCCTCCCAGAGGGAGAAGTAAATCCCCACGCGCCAGCGGGCCGCTGGCGCACCTAGACGCAACCCGGGGGCAGTTCCGGAGGGCGCGGCCATGCCCCCGGACCGCCCTGGGCCAAAACTACGCCCCCGGGCCCGCCCCCGAAATGTCGCGTCCCGCCCTGAAAACGGCGTGCCGCTCGGCCCCGCCCCCGACACGCCCCCTCGGAAAACCCCGGGACTTACGCGAGTCCCGGGGCTCTGCGCACGCCGGTAGGCCTATTGAACATAGGCGCACCGGCGAGCAGGGCTCTTAAAATCCGCCCCAATATGTTCATGGCCCTGGGTGTTAGTCAAGAGTCTGGCTGCAGAGTTTATATCATTTGTAGAGATCTGAAAATGGATTCTGGGAGACCAATGTATAGAGAGTTGCAATAGTCAACAATGGTTAAAATTAGGGCTTGTAACACTGTCCGAAAGTCATTCTGCAATAGAAGTGGCTGGATATGTCATAGCATTCTGAGCTTTACAAAGGATGCCTTAATTACTGTTTTAATGTGACATTTTATGGAAAGGAAAGGATCAACTGTTACTCCACTGTTTGCGAGATGGAAATAGAGTGATTATCAAAGTCTAGAGATAGAGGAATTTCAAATGGGAAGGTGAGGCCAAGTATCATGATTTCTGTTTTGTTTAGATTTAGAGATAATTTATTTGATAATAACTATGGTTTGATGGAAGAAAGACAAAGTGATATAAATCAGGAAGTAGCTGACCATATTCTTTTTGTGGGAAAGAAGAACTGGATGTCGTCCACATATAAGTGGTATGTCACACCCAGTGTTGCAAGAAGAGAGCAAAGGAAGGTTAGGTATAAATTGAATAGAACTGAAGATAGTGCTGATCCCTGTGGTATACATGATGTTAATGAAGTTCATGAAGATGAATAAGTGGTGATATGGACTTGTTGACATCTGTGCTGGAAGAATTTAAACCAGGAGAAAACAGAATCAGTAATTTCTAATGCAAAGAGATGATGTAGTAACAACTCATGGTTGAATACCTGAAATACATTGAAAGCACATACTTTTCCTACCCATTTTATAAGCATGTACATATATATTTTATTCACAAAAATAAATGTAAGTTGCTCTTGTAAAACTGACATATGTGGAAGTCAGTATATTTTAAAATAAGAACATGTAATTTAAATCAACAGTTTGCCAATATCTCCACCAGTTTATTCAGTATTTTTCCAGATCCTAGTTCTTCACCCTGAACTCTGCCCAGTTTACTCGGACTTCCCACCCAACCACTAGCAGACAACAGATGAGTCTGATATCAATTGCTCTAGATTACTAGCAGGTGTAAAATTGTACAAATAAGTTGCCTAATGTATTTGCATAAATCTTATAAAATAGCATTTTCCATGTGTATCTCTTGGCCCAGCTCCAGAACACTCTAGACCAGGGCTTCCCAATGCTCTAGACCATTTTTCTACAGATAAATGTGTGTATGAAATAAAAAATATGCTCTTATTTTTGAAGTTTATAAAATAGCAGATGCTCAAGAAGAAGCAACTTACATGTATATAATGCTACTTTTACATCCATAACTCCTTTGAAAATTCACTCCTTAATCCACATGAGATATATCTTTGAGAATATATTTTAGCTCATTATGGCAGCAATTTAGGGGGCGCATGGTGGCATTGCAAACTATGAAGGCATTTTTGTACACTGTACCTTGTAGTTGATTTTCAATGAGAATTACATGGCAATTTTTCTTTCAATTTTGAGTACAGGACATGTGCAAACAAAATGACTACATGCTGTTTCTATTGCTCCTGGGGAAATTCTGTGCAGAATTTCAATTTTTGGCTTAGAATTTGAAGAGAGGAACAGTGGGTCACGAGCGGAGCCTATCACACTCACAACAAAGATTTCACAGGCCCAGCAGCCATGAGCAGAGCACATAGCGCTCACAGTGAAGATGACTGAGCCCTAGTGGCCATAAGCGAAGTCCATAATGCTTGCGGCAAAGATGAGTGAAGTGTGGCAGCCGTAAACAGAGCCCATCTTACTCACAGTGAAGATGACTAAAGCCCGGTGGCCATGAGCAGACCCCATCTCTGAAGAGCTGCTTTTGCCAGAAGTAGAGAAACAGCATAGGTATATGTGCAGAGGGGAGGCAAAGAAAGCATTTTGGGGGAGGGGTTGGGGGGATGAATGCAGAAAGATCTGACAGGCCCAAAGAGAGAAAGGGAGCTAATGTGCAAGGGTGTGGGTGTGTGTATGAGAGAGGGAACCTGTGTGAAGGTACATGGGTGCTTGTGCCAGAGAGAGGGAGCCTGTGTGAGGGTAAATGAGTATGTGTGAATGTGGAGAGATTGTGAGGAACTGTGCATATGAATGAGAGATTGGACACTGGTGTATGTATGAGGGAGTTAGGGTGAATGTTTATGATAGAAAAATCCAGTGTGAGGGTGTGTGGGTGTATGTGCAAGAAGGAGAGGAAGCCTGTTGCAGGGGTGTGTAAGAGAGAGAGAAAGATAGCCTATGTGTGGGTGTGCACATGAAAGAGAGCGGGAACAGTTACAGGTGGGTGTGCAAGAGAGAGAGGGAGCCTGTATGAGGGTGTATATGCAAATAAGAGGGAATCTGTATGTGTTACGAGTGTATGTGTTACGAGTGCCATCCGCGGCAGACCTGCGGCACGGCTCCCTCACCTTGCTACAGTGACTCCAGCTCCTGGTTTCTCCTCGCTGGTGGTGGTAGGCCGTCAGCTACGTCCTCGGGTCCCCTGGTGCCTCCGACCCCGCGGCAGTCCCCGGCGTCCCCGGGCTAGCCACCGCGTCCATTGCTTCTCATCGGACCTCTCCATGTGGCCAGTGAAGAGACACTCCTTCTCGGCACCCTGCCCCTCCCTAGGCTCGCGTGCTTCATCATTGCTTAAGTAGGGCCCGAGGCGGGAACCTAGCTGCAGCCCCGGATGATGACATCAGCAGAGCTACTGTATTTAAGCGCAGGCTCCGCTCCCTAGCTTTGCCTTTGCAACAGGTTCCCTCTTAGAGATTCATCTCTGTGTTCTTGCTCCTCGTGTTCCTGGTTCCTGTCTCCTCATTCCTGCCTTGTTCCATTCCTCGGATGGCCTACACGGCCTTTGACTCTGCTTCGCCTGATTACGCTATTGCCTATCTCCAGACCCAGACCTCTGCTTCGCCCGACTACCCTATTGTCTATCCCCAGATCCAGACCTTCGAATTGTGTGACTACATTCATCTATCTTCGTGTTCAGACCTCAGCCCTGTTTGCCACTGCCTCCGGATTGCCGCCAGCCCTGACTCAAGCCTGTACCTTGATACTTCTCAAGCTTATTGCCTGGAGTTGGTTCATTCAGGCTTTGGCCTGCTTTTGCTCAGGCACCCCCTGACTGCTTCCGTTCCATTGGCACCCGAGTCTCCAGGATCTTACCTCGTCCAGCTTAAGACTGTACCATCTTTCACCTGCTGTCTCTGAGCTGAACTAATCTGCACATCGACTTCACACAGAGGCCCACCTAAGTCCAGCCGGCCTCGGCACCCAAAGGCTCAACCTGCGGGGAACGAGAGCTGGTAGTGGTGAATCTCCAGCTGGCCTCTGTTCATCAGCCCACTCCGCCTGCCAACAGTGGGGCCAATAGGTTCCTATCTACGGGTTGCGTCAACCCCACCTCAGCCCAAGGGAACTGGAACAAGCTGGAACACAGGAACGAAAGCAGGAACGGAGACCGGAACGCAGAAACAAGCAACTAGCTACTTGCACGAGCTGACCTGTTGCCAAGGCAAGGTAGGGAAGCAGGAAGTGGGCTTATATAGCCCTATCCAGTGATGTCATCATTGGGGGCTGGGCCGAGGTTTCCCACTGCAGCCCCTTTGAATGTGGAGCTACGCCATTCAAGCGCGCCTGGGGGGGAGGAGCCCAGGAAGCAGCCGGCGGTGTCTCCCTCGACTGCGGCCGGGATTCCTAACAGTACCCCCTCCCTTACGCCCCCTCTGAGAAGGGCCAGCCTTGTCAGGGTGCTCACGATGGAATTGAAGGAGGATAGACATATCCAAGATGTTGGAGGTAGGTTCCCAGGAGTTTTCTACCTGGCCAAAGCCCTGCCAAGAGATTAGATACTCCCAACATCTGTGGTTGTACCTGACATCTAGAATGTCTTGGACCTGTTAGATAGAATCCTCATCGGCAACCATATCCAGGGGTTCAGGAGGCTTCCAATGAAATGCTGAGAGGATTAGAGGCTTCAACAGTGAAACATGAAAGGTATTGTGGATTTTTAGACTGGAGGGCAAGTGCAGATGATAGGAGACTGGACCTAGGTGCTCCCTCACAGTAAAGGGTCCGATGTACTTGGGTGCCAAGCGCATAGAGGGTACTCTCAAGCAGATGTGGTGAGTGCTCACCCGTACTCAGTCTCCAGGTTTAAAGAGTGGAGCCTGCCAACGGTGTTTGTCTGCACTCTTCTTGGGGGACTCGGCCGCTTGCTGCAGGTGAGTCTGAGTGGAGTTCCAAAGGGCATGAAGTTGCTGAGCTATGAGCTGAGCTGTTGGTGAAGGCACGGCCAAGGCTAATGGCAAAGGCAGAGTTGGTTGCTTTCCAGAAACAATCTGGAACGGAGATGCCCCAGTCGCAGAGTGGACATGGTGGTTATATGAGAACTCCGCCCAAGGCAGGAGGGATGCTCAGTCATCTTGTCGGTGACCCACGAACGAGCAGAGGTAAGAACATAAGAACATAAGAAATTGCCATGCTGGGTCAGACCAAGGGTCCATCAAGCCCAGCATCCTGTTTCCAACAGAGGCCAAAACCAGGCCACAAGAACCTGGCAATTACCCAAACAGTAAGAAGATCCCATGCTACTGATGCATGGAATAGCAGTGGCTATTCCCTAAGTAAAATTGATTAATAGCCATTAATGGACTTCTCCTCCAAGAACTTATCCAAACCTTTTTTGAACCCAACTACACTAACTGCACTAATTACATCCTCTGGCAACAAATTCCAGAGCTTTATTGTGCGTTGAGTGAAAAAGACCTTCAATGTGTGGTTAGTCCGCTCTTCTTGGCCGTTTCATTGCAGGTGAAATGCCAACATAAAGTCCAATTTGACCCTGAACTTTTTACAGAGGGCACTCCAGTTCTTGGCGGTAAACTGTGACCCACGATCCAAGGCTATATGCTGAGGTAGAGCGTGCAAACTAAAGATGTGTTGGGCAAATAAGTGGGCAAGTTCAGGTGCTGTAGGCAGATTCGGGAGGGCCGCAAAGTGGGCCATTTTCGAAAATCTATCAATGGTTACCCAAATAACTTGCTTCCCTTCAGATACTGGTAAGTCCACCATGAAGTCCGTGGAAATGTGGATCCATGGTTCCTCAGGGATGGGGAGCAGCTGCAAAAGGCCCCATGGGTGGCCAGGAAGCGGCTTCTGTCGGGCACATGCTGGGCAAGAACTGACATAGGCTTGGACGTCTTGATTGACGTGAGGCCACCAATAATAGCGAGTCAGTGCGGGCCCTGCCAGGGTGACCAGTGGTGAAAGAGTCGTAGGCCCAGGATAAGACCTTCTTCTGGAGACAAAGTGGCACCACTGTCTTGCCTGAAGGGACTATAGTGGTAGCAGCAAGATGGACCTGAGCTGGGTCCAGGATATATTGGGGTACAACCGGGGTGTCCTCGGACTTAGATGTGCAAGAGAGAGCTTCAGCTCTGATATTCTTCGAAGCTGGGCAGTATCAGAGAGAGAAGTTGAAATGGCTGAAGAACAGGGACCAGTGTGCCTCCCGAGGGTTCAGCCGCTGAGCCCGGTACAAGTACTCCAAGTTCTTGTGGTCTGTATATACGGTTATTGGGTGTTGAGCCCCCTTCAGCCACTGTTGCCACTGCTCAAAACGCCATTTTTATAGGGGGGCGGGGAGGAGAAGGCAAGAGGGAGGAAGGATAGAGTTAGGGAAGTTCCCTCCCAGTCCACTCCTTAATTGGAGCAGATTGGGAGGGAAATGACAATAACTTTCATAAGGGATCAGTAAAATTGTATGTAGCATGTTGAATAATACATATGTATGAGTTATTACATGGCTAGGATGTGTTAGTGTTGAGATTACTTACCTGATAATCTCCTTTTCCTTAGTGTATGCAGATGGATTCAGAACAAGTGGGTATAGTGTCCTCGTGCTAGCAGTTGTAGACGGATCTGACGTCAGCACGGGTACATATACCCCCACAGGAAGTGAAGCAACTCAGTAATCTTCCTTGGAAAAGCTGTTATGGATATATGTGTACTGACCGATCAATGAATTAGTGAAACAGGATTCCCCTGACGATTGATAGCTGGAGACCGCCAGCGTTCCCAACCGGAAGACGTCGACACCTGGTAGAGTGGACGTTCTCGTGTAAGAAATGACATGCCTTACCTTGAATTGAGGAAACCCCATGTATACTGGCAGCCGGGCGGGATGGTGAGTCCATCTGCATACACTAAGGAAAAGGAGATTATCAGGTAAGTAATCTCAACATTTCCTAGCATGTAGCAGATGGACTCAGAACAAGTGGGATGTACAAAAGCTACTCCCGAACTGGGCGGGAGGTTGCCTGAGGACCGCGTAGGACTGCCCTCGCAAATGCTGTGTCCTCCCTGGCCTGGACATCCAGACGGTAAAATCTGGAAAAGGTATGGAGGGAGGACCACGTCGCCGCCTTACATATCTCCGCGGGCAACAGCATCCTAGATTCTGCCCAAGAGGCCGCCTGCACTCTGGTAGAATGAGCCTTGACCTGCAGAGGCGGTGACTTCCCGGCCTCTACGTAGGCCGCTCTGATAACTTCTTTGATCCAGCAGGTGATGGTGGGCCGTGAGGCCGCTTCTCCTTGTTTCTTCTCGCTGTGAAGGACGAACAGATGGTCTGTCTTTCGTACTGCTTATGTCAATTCCAGGTATCTGGGCAGCAATCTGCCGATGTCGAGATGGCGTAGCAAACGTCCTTCTTCTGATTTCTTCAAACCCGCCGTGGTTGGCAAGGATATGGTTTGGTTGAGGTGAAATTGTGAGACTACTTTAGGTAAAAAGGAGGGAACCGTGCGAAGGTGGATAGCCTCAGGAGTGATTCTGAGAAAGGGAAGGCTGTAGGCAGCTCTTGTTTAGGTTGACTACCCATCCCAGGCTTTCCAGAAGGGAGATCACCCTGTTGGTTGCCCGATGGCTCTCCTCTCGTGATTTCGCCCTGATCAGCCAATCGTCTAGGTATGGATGGACAAGGATTCCTTCCCGTCTGAGCGCCGCTGCTACCACTACGATCACCTTGGTGAAGGTTCGCTGCGCTGTGGCTAACCCGAAGGGCAAAGCCCGGAATTGGAAGTGTCGTCCCAGAACCTTGAAGCGTAGGTAGCGCTGATGATCCTGATGGATCGGGATGTGCAGGTAGACTTCTGACAAGTCTAAGGCCGTGAGGAACTCCCCTGGCTGTACTGCGGTCTTGACTGAGCGCAGTTTCCATGCGAAACCTCGGGACCCTTAAGTATCGGTTGACTGACTTGAGGTCTAATACGGGCCGGAAAGTGCCCTCTTTCTTGGGTACCATGAAATAAATGGAATAGTGCCCAGAATCCATTTCCCATGCAGGTACTGGGATTATGGCTTTCAAGGACAGGAGCCTCGCCAGGGTAACTTCTAATACCGCCTTCTTGTGGATTGGACATGGAGACTCCACAAACCTGTCCGGAGGGGTGTGATGGAAGTCCAGATAATAGCCCTCTCGGATGATGGCGAGGACCCACTGGTCTGACGTAATCTCGACCCATCTGGGGTAGAAGAGGGTTAACCTGCCCCCTATGGCTCCGTCCCCCGGATGGATCGGCTGATTCTCATTGTGAGGTGCGGCCGGGACCTGAACCTGAGCCGGCTCCCCTCTTGCACTGCTTGGTTCGAAAGGACTGGTTCCTGGCCTGAGGACGAGGTGCCTGGTAGCGACTCCTATAGGGAGTGAAGCATTGGGAGCTTCTACCTCTGGAGGCCCTCGGAAGATGCGCTGGTTCCTCTTGGACCTGTCTTCCGGCAGTCGAGGTACTGGAGAGGCGCCCCATGTGCTGGCCAGTTTATCTAGGTCGCTGCCGAACAGGAGAGAGCCCTTGAACGGCATTCTAGTGAGACGTGTCTTAGAAGGAGCATCGGCTGACCAATTCTGTATCCAGAGCTGCCTCCTGGCTCCTACTGAGGATGAGACCCCCTTGGCTGTCGTACAGACTAGGTCAGAGGCAGCATCCGTAAGGAATGAGAGAGCTGACTCCATGTCTGCTGCCGGAGCATTGTTCCTGACCTGTGACAAACAGGAACGCGTTACCACTGTGCAGCAGGTTGCGATTCGCAGAGACAGAGCTGCCACCTCAAAGGTTTGTTTCAGGATGGCGTCCAGGCGTCGGTCATGAGCCTCCTTGAGGGCCGCCCTCCCCCCCCTCCACTGGAATGGTAGTGCGCTTGACCACAGCACTAACCAAGGCGTCCACCTTAGGACACGCCAGCATGTCCAGGGGGTACATGCCATACAGGGCCCGACCGCCTTTGAACGAGGCCTCCGGTGCATTCCACTCCAAATCTATCAGCTGTTGCGCCGCTTGCAGGAAGGGGAAATGGCGGGCTGTGGGACGAAGACCCTCCAGCAGGGGGTTCTGCGTAGATGCCTCCATGGTGCTGGGGCCTGGAATAGCCAACTCCGTCAGGCACTGAGAGACCAGGTCGGAGAGATCCTCCTTGGGAAAGAACCACCTCATAGTTCGATATGGCTCTATCCCCAGGGGAAGGTCCCCCTCCTCGGGGGGTTCGGACTCGTCCTCCGAGACATCAGGGTCCGCATGAGCCGGACTGCCCGGAGGCTGGTGCCCGCGATAAGGGCGAGAAGGTCCGGGGGCAGGGTCAGCCGGAGCAGCAGCAGGTCCAGGGCGGGAAGCCGACTGCATCTGTACAAAGGTGGGGATCCCCTTAAATAAGTCCACCCAGGAAATGGAAGCGGTCTCAACCCGTCGGGGTACCAGGTCCCCTGGGATTCCTGGCTGTTCGAGACGGCCCGCTAGGTCCGGGGTGGCCCCTGGGGAACTGTCGGTAAACCTCGGTTGAGACTGGTCCTGGCCTGAGGCTCCCATGGCCTCCTCACATTGGGCACAAAGGGAGTCTGGCTCCTCGCTCTGCGTGGCTCTAAGCTGGCACGCCGGAATCAGGAGGTGCGGCCACTGGAGACGCCGGGGAGTTTAAGTGTTCCATCGCGTCTTGCGAATGCAGGGCGCCGGCGCTTATGCTGTCAGCGATATGCGCTCAATAATAATATGAGCCCAATAACAATATGCGTTCAATAATATGAGCTCAATAATATGCGTTCAGCAAAATGCGCTCAATAATAAACAATATGCGCTCAGTAATATGCGTACAGCAATATGCGCTCAATAATAAACAATATGCGCTCAGTAATATGCGTACAGCAATATGCGCTCAATAATAAGCAATATGCGCTCAATAATATGCGTACAGCAATATGCGCTCAATAATAAACAATATGCGCTCAATAATATGCGTACAGCAATATGCGCTTAATAACAAGCAATATGCGCTCAATAATATGCGTACAGCAATATGCGCTCAATAACAAACAATATGCGCTCAATAATATGCGTACAGCAATATGCGCTCAATAATAAACAATATGCGCTCAATAATATGCGTTCAGCAATATGCGCTCAATAACATATGCTTAGCAATATGTATGCTGCGTTGTGCGCCTATCCACAGGCGCCTATCCGTGTGCGCCTATCTGTGGGCGGTCAATACCTGAACAAGGCAGACAAAATGGTGACCTCCACGGCATGCCGTATGCAGGCAACGCCGCCGATCCTCGTACCTTGTAGACCAAAAAGTAAGAGATGTACGCCTTACCTGATCCTCGGCGCTTCCCGGCTGTAACCCAGGTGGTCTCCGGCTGCGGGGGGAGAGGGGAAATACCTTCACCGCTGCGCTCGAGGAAGTGCACCCGCTGCCTCTAAGTCGCCGAATTCGTCTCGCTGGGGGCTAAGTCCACACCGGGACCGAGGCGCCTCTCAGCCAGGCCCGAGCCCTTCTCGCTCGGGGGCTAGATCCCTGCCGCGAATCGGCCACCGGACCGAGGCTCTTACCTCCGAGGGACCACGGAAATCACCTCGGGAAACTCGACTGGGGGAGGGACCCGAGGGTATCACCGCAGGAGTGCGGGGCTTGTCTTCTGAGAAATTTGGAAAGTAGAACGTAGTATTGGAAAACACACTCAGCGAGCGTGCAGGCACTCCAAACTGCTTTGGAGACGGAAATTAATGAGTTGCTTCACTTCCTGTGGGGGTATATGTACCCTTGCTGACGTCAGATCCGTCTCCAACTGCTAGCACGAGCACACTATACCCACTTGTTCTGAGTCCATCTGCTACACGCTAGGAAAATATCTATTGGTGACTTGCAGTATGATCTTTATCCTGAAGTTAAGGGCTATAAATGTATGTGATTATAAAAGACGGTGCACTTCCTTATCTTGTTAGAACAGTATTTCATCTTCTCTCGTATACAAGAATTGCTCTGTGTTAATAAAACAAGTCTTACCAGAACTTCTGAGTATGGCCCTTGTTTTATATTCAGGCTGGGAAAAACCTCTCAAGGTCTCAAGGAGCTGACTGAGGTTAAAGCTCAATTAGCTTCAATTAAAAGTATTACACCCACATTGCATTACTCAGAAAATAATTCCCCAATACCACAGAATAACCAGGAGTCTATAAAAAGAAATACAGTAGGCTCAGGTAGGATAACACATGTGTCCCACAGTCACCCATTCTTGACAGATGGGCAGCCAACAAGTATACCCCCCCCCCCCCCTCAAACTGGTCATTAAGGAATTCATTAAAAACCAGGATTACAGTGGGCTCTGGTAGAATTAGACCTGTGACAAGGAGACACACACAGTATCAAGTGCAACAAGAACAAAAAGCCTTCCTTATATTAATAACTGAAGAAGTTCTAGAGAAAAACATTAATGTGTTACCAGAAAAGAGAAAAAAAAAACATTGCATGCAGAATTTTAAGATCCATAACCAAAGGATAAAGCAAATTGAGATGGATTTTGCAGTATTGCCACTGTCATCAGTGGCAATACTGCAAAAGGTAAGAGTGAAGTGAATAACAAATCTCAACTAAAGTCTCATAAGGAGTCCAGGAAAAGCAATAACCTTAAAGAGAGAACCTGGAAAGCTATGACCACAAATGCTCATAGTTTGGGAAATAAAATCCCAGATCTGCAGGCCCTAATGACAGAGGCAAATTTGGACATTGTTGCTATCACAGAAACATAGTTCACAGAATCTCATGATTGCGATACAGCAATACCAGGCTACAACTTGTTAAGGAAGGACAGAGTGGATAGAAAAGGGTGTGGTGTGGCTCTTTATGTCAGAAACAGTATCCAAGCATCTGAGCTGCAAGGAAGTTGGGGCAATGAAGAAGCACTATGGGTCGACCTAAAAAAAGATGACGGAGCGTCCATTTATATTGGAGTGGTTTATAGGCCTCCAAACCAAAAGGAAGAGCTGGACAGAGACCTGGTTGAAGACATCCTTAAGATAGGAAAGAAGGAAGAAGTGGTGATCGTTGGTGACTTTAATATGCCAGATGTAGACTGGAAAATCCCATCTGCAGAATCTAAAACTAGTAGAGCGATAGTGGATGCCATGCAAGTAACTTTGTTCAAACATATGGTAATGGAACCCACTAGAGAAGGAACTATACTAGACTTAGTGCTCACTAATGGAGATAATGTCTCTGATGTCCAGGTGGGCGCCCACCTCAGCATCAGTGATCATCAAACGGTATGGTTTAATATCACTGAAAGAATATGGAAAAGAAGCACAAAGACCCGAGTTTTACAGTTCAAAACACGGACTTTGAAGAAATGGGGAAATACCTAGAGGAAGAACTAAAAGGCTGGGAGAACGAGAGAGATGTGGATCAGCAGTGGATCAATCTAAAAGGAGCAATTACCAAGGCAACTACTCTATATGTTAGAAGTGTAAAGAAAAGCAAAAGAAAAATGAAACCTATCTGGTTCTCAAAGGAGGTGGCTGACAAAATTAAGGCTAAAAGAACAGCATTCAAGAAATATCAAAGATCCCAAAGGGAGGAGCACAAAGAACAATATTTGATTCAACTGAGGGAGACAAAGAAATTAATCAAGTCAGAAAAAAGTCAAGCGGAAGAGAGGATTGCCAAGGAGATAAAGAATGGTAACAAAACATTTTTCAGATACATCAGTGAAAAGAGAAAATTTCAAAACGGTATAGTGAAATTGAAAGGTGGAAATGATCAATGCGTGGAGAGAGACGAAGAAATGGCAGATATATTAAACGAATACTTCAGTTCTGTGTTCACTAAAGAAGACCCTGGAGAAGGACCATCTCTACACAACAAGAAACTGGAAGGAAGTGGAATAGACGAAAACCCTTTACAGTAGAAAATATATGGGAAGAGCTAAAGAATCTGAAAGTGGACAAAGCCATGGGACCTGATGGGATTCATCCAAGGATACTGAGGGAGCTCAGAGATGTGCTGGCGGGTCCGCTGTGTGACCTGTTCAATAGATCCCTAGAAACGGGAGTGGTGCCGAGTGATTGGAGAAGAGCGGTGGTGGTCCCGCTTCACAAGAGTGGGAACAGAGAGGAGGCTGGTAACTACAGACCAGTTAGCCTCACTTCGGTGGTGGGAAAAGTAATGGAATCACTGTTGAAAGAGAGAATAGTGAACTATCTACAGTCTGGAGAATTACTGGACCTGAGGCAGCATGGATTCACCAGGGGAAGATACTGTCAGACAAATCTGATTGACTTTTTTGACTGGGTAACCAAGGAATTGGATCGAGGAAGAGCGCTCGATGTCATCTACTTAGATTTCAGCAAAGCTTTCGATACGGTTCCGCATAGGAGACTGGTGAATAAAACGAGAAGCTTAGGAGTGAGTGCCGAGGTGGTGACCTGGATTGCAAACTGGTTGACGGACAGAAGACAATGTGTGATGGTAAATGGAACTTTCTCTGAAGAGAGAGCAGTTTTAAGTGGTGTACCGCAAGGATCGGTGTTGGGACCGGTCCTGTTCAATATCTTTGTGAGCGACATTGCGGACAGGATAGAAGGTAAGATTTGTCTTTTTGTGGACGACACTAAGATCTGCAACAGAGTGGACACGCCGGAAGGAGTGGAGAGAATGAGATGGGATTTAAGGAAACTGGAAGAGTGGTCGAAGATATGGCAGCCTAGATTCAATGCCAAGAAGTGCAAACTCATGCATATGGGGAGTGGAAATCCTAATGAACTGTATTCAATGGGGGGGGGGGGGGGAAGGCTGATGTGCACGGAGCAGGAGAGAGACCTTGGGGTTATAGTGTCTAATGATATGAAGTCTGCGAAACAATGCGACAAGGAGATAGCAAAAGCCAGAAGAATGCTAGGCTGCATGGAGAGGAGGAATATCGAGTAAGAAAAGGGAAGTGATTATCCCCTTGTACAGGTCCTTGGTGAGGCCTCACCTGGAATACTGTGTTCAGTTCTGGAGACTGTATCTACAAAGAGACAGAGACAAGATTGAAGCGGTGCAGAGAAGGGCGACCAGAAAGGTAGAGGGTCTTCATTGGATGTCATACGAGGAGAGATTGAAGAATCTAAATATGTACACCCTGGAGAAAGGAGGAGCAGGGGTGATATGATTCAGACTTTCAGATACTTGAAAACTTTAATGATCCAAAGACAATGACAAACCTTTTCCATCGGAAAAAATCAGCAGAACCAGAGGGTCACGAGCTGAGGCTCCAAGGAGGAAGACTAAGAACCAATGTCAGGAAGTATTTCTTCACGGAGAGAGTGGTGGATGCCTGGAATGCCCTTCCGGAGGAAGTGGTGAAGTCCAAAACTGTGCAGGACTTCAAAGGGGCGTGGGATAAACACTGTGGATCCATCAGGTCTAGAGGAAGCGTTATAAGAGGAGGCAGCAAACACTGCACGGAGCGGCAGTAGCTACAGAGGCATTCATGGAGCGGTGATGCCAGTGGCCAGTGGTTGGTGTTCCACATTCACGGAGCGGAAGGATGGAGGGCTGCCATCTCCAAATTAAAAAAGAAAAAAACAACAACAAAACAGGGATGGGTTCATGGGCTATAGGTATTACCAATTATTAGGCTTATTCAATTACCAATTATTAGGCATTTCAATATTGGATGATAGTTAATGTGACTTTCAAGGCATACTTCACTTTCAATGCATATCCAGCATAGCTCTCTGCTACAACGGCAGGGGAGAAGAAAAACTAATACTTCACGCATATCCAGCATTGCTCTCTGCTTCAATGGCAGAGAGCTATGCTGCCGCTTAACCAACTAATCAAACTTAATATTTCACTTGGAAGCAGCTCCATCACTGCTCTCTACATTAATGGTGGGGGTGAAAGGGAAATAGAACCTAAGGTTAATAAGAGCCAAGAGAAACAGATAAGTATGAGAAAAAAGAAGTGTGAAGCTTGCTGGGCAGACTGGATGGACTGATTGGTCTTCTTCTGCCGTCATTTTCTATGTTTCTATGTCTCCTGGAATTGGGCTGGTCCAGTTTCCACAACTTGCACAGAGTGTAAGACCCTATTTAAATCACAGTTTTCCAAACATTACAGATCCTGCAACATTAGGCCCCTACTGCAATTTACCGGGGGCCTTAGTGATCAGGTAATTACTGTCTTAATATTCTGCAACCAGATCCACTGGGAGCATGGTTTAGAGGAGCTTGCAAAAGTAATTGTGGTCTTGAAACTGCCATTTGTGATATGGCTTTTGGCCAAAACAAACCTGCCTGATGTCATCCCCAGGGATGGAAATAGCTAACTGTTTCACCTTCTGATGGAAGATCTACCAAAAATATGATCATATGGCATTGATCCTAAACAGGACATTACAGCATATATTAGAACCAGACAGTTCTAGGAATTATACATGATTCATCATTACTTCAGTGAAATATTTTCAGACTGGTTAGCTTTTAGCTTGTTATAGAGTCTGTGTGTTGGGAATTTTTATTAAACCAACATATGAAAACTTATTTTATGGTAACTTCTACAGAATATAAGGCTGTTTTTAATAATATACAGAATACAGAAGGGAAACAATAGGACTGTTTATTTTCCATATGAAACCAACATTGCAAAGTTTCCATAGCCAAAATATTAAGGATAGTGCCCAGGGGTGGATTGCAGGAAAATATCATTCTGGGGGATTTTTTTCAAAACAGTCCCACTTAGTATCTGTCTGACTCACTTGTGCACTTTCACCTCAAGATGTATTTCAACAGTTTCCAAAAGCACACTATACTGACCCTTCAGAGGTATATCATGTGTCCTGGAGCCTGGCAGAATTAAGCCAAGAAATCTGCTATTGGACCTGTAAATTAGGGTTTTCAATGCCGCAATCTTCTGCTTGGATACAGCTTTCATAAAAACCATTAAACAAGACACAAAAGCTGGAGAATAGGTGCATGTTGTGTTTGATGATTGACAGCAGTCGCTTTGCTGTCCTATTGAAAATTTAATTCAGCTTCTATGAAATTCCTTCGCATTGCATTTATTTTCCTTCATTTGGAATAGTTTTTTCTTTTTTTTTTTCATTTGGTGTTACATGGAGGATCCAGAAAAATTATATTTTTTCATATTCAAGTAAAACATTTAAAAAAAACTGTATTCCATTTGTTTTTGCAATTTTATTGGTATGTGTTTAATTGACTGCTCAGCCATGTTTCTTACAAATTCTACAACCTTGTGTTTTGGAATTGCAAGCAGTTCTTTATCCCCGATACCATAGTTTCTCTCTGTGGAGGAAAATCTCTGGGAAAAATAGGAGCAAGGTAGCAGCGCTCCATTGGGCGAGAACTGGCTGAGCACAGCCCCTACGGCAGAGTCAGAGGCATCCACCTCAACCAGAAATGGCCGAGAAGGATCAGGGTGATGCAAGCAGGAGTCCTGGAGAAAGGCTTGTTTTAATTCCTCAAAATCCTTAAGCGCTTCTGGTGGCCAATCTCTGGCATTGGCTCCCTTTCTGGTAAACATGATGAGCGGAGCTACTATGTGTGAGTAATGAGGGATGAAGTGCCGGTAGAAATTGGCGAAGCCAAGGAAATGCTAGAGTGCCCGAATTCCCATGGGGCGTGGCCAATCTCTAATACTCGGGACTTTCTCTGGGTCCATATGAAAGCCAGTGGTGGATACAATGTACCCTAGGAAAGGAAGAGACACTTGCTCAAAGAGGTACTTCTCGAGTTTAGTGTAAAGGTGATGTTCCCGAAGACATTGAAGCACTTGTTGTTCCTTTTGGCAATGGAAGTGAAGGTCCTTGTAGTAAATGAGGACGTCATCCAGGTAGATAATTACGCTTGAGTGGAGCATGTCCCAGAAGACCTCATTCATGAGGTTTTGGAAGACCACCGGAGCATTATATAATCCGAAGGGCATTACCAAATATTCATAATGCCCGTCGCAGGAATTGAAGGCGGTCTTCCATTCATTGCCAGGCTTTATTCAAACTAAGTTGTATGCCCCCTGAAGATCAAGTTTCGTGAAGATCTTGGCTCCTTGTAAGCAATCCAGGAGTTTGAAAATAAGTGGAAGAGGGTACCAGTCCCGGCGGGTGATGGCGTTGAGGCCACGGTAATTGATACATGGCCTCAGGGAGCCGTCCTTTTAAGCCACGAAGAAAAATCCGGCTCCTGCCAGGGAAGTTGAGAGCCAGATAAACCCTCTCTCAAGTTTGTCTTGGATGTATTGAGACATGGCTTGATCTCAGGTAAAGACAGAGGGTAGACTCGATCTCAGGGAGGAGTAGAATCAGGTAGCAGGTTGATAGCACAGTCAAAAGGCCGGTGTTTGGGTAGCGGTTCAGTTTTCTCTTTAGAGAAGATGTTGATGAAGTCAGCGTATTGTGCTGGTAAGGATACCACTGCAGCAACCAACGGTATTCGGGATCGGGGTAACTCCAGTAGGTGGAAGGAGAAGCAGGACGGTCCCCAAGCTGCAGTCTGCAAGGACCCCCAGTCAATGCGAGGAGAGTATTTCTGGAGCCAGGGTAGCCCTAACACTACTGGATGAATTGCCTTTTCCAGTATGAAGAAGGTGATCTGTTCTTCATGGAGACTTCCGTGTATGTAGGAAATCCGCAGAGGTGGAGTCCTTGGGAGTACCGGGAGCTGTAGTTGTTCCACCAGTTCTGCCAAGATGAAGTTCCCACCGGCTCCCGAATCAAGGAAAGCCAGCATAGGGAATAATCCTCCCGAGTATGACAAGGATACCAGAACCGTGCATTGGGGAGCAGGATTCACACAGCCTAGGGTCAGCTCCCCTGTGACTCCTAGGCTCTGGAGTTTTACGGACGTTCTTTGCACTGGGCCAACAAGTGACCCTTGCTGCCGCAGTAGAGGCAGAGACCCAGGGAGTGACATCGCTGCCTCTCCTCAAGAGTGAGAGGACTGTGGCCCAGTTGAATGGGTTCTTCAGCTCAGGAGGCATTAGCCTCAGTGGAAGGAGGATCCAGTGGTCGAGAAAAGGAGGACACCAGAAGAACAGACCTGTGTCCGGGTTTCACTTCTCGGGCTCGCTGCTGTAAGCGTCAGTCAGTCCGTCTCGTCAAATCAATCAAGGATTCGAGGTCATCAGGCAGTTACCAGGCTGCAAGCTCGTCCTTGATCCTTGAGAACAGGCCCTTCAGGAAAATACTTTGCAGGCTATCCTCCCACCAGCTCAGTTCAGAGGCCTGCGTGTGGAACTCGACCGCATAGTGGACCAAGGGTCAGGAATCTTGGTGTCAATGGAGGAGCTCCGTGGCAGCTGTAGATTGTCGAGCTGGCTCATTGAAGCCTGCTTAAACTGTTGGACAAAACGCTGGATGTCCCCAAGAAGAGAGTCACCTCGTTCCCACAGCAGGGAGGCCCAAGCCAGGGCCCTGCCATCCAGCAAGGACAAAATGTTTGTCGTCTTGACTTGGTCAGATGGGAACTGCGTTGGTTGAAGCGAGAAGCGCATAAAGCAGTGGTTAAGGAAACCCCGGCACTGCTTAGGATCACCAGCATAGCGGGGTGGTGCTGGTAGATGCAGAGACGCCGAAGGCATCGGCACTGGAACTGGAGGCAGAGGCGGTGCCGCAGCCTGCAGGGTGGAGTCCAGGCGGTTTGCCAGCCGCTCAATAGTAGCAGCCAATAGGTTCAGGCAATGTTGCTGCTGCTGCAAATGTTGAGCCATGCCCAGAATGGCCTGGAGACCAGAGAGATCTGCTGGGTCCATTGCCTTAGCAAACTGTTGCAACTGTGGACCCTTGAGCCGGCTTGAGAGCAGATGAATCCACTGAGGGGAGGCCCTCTAATAGTACTCTTAGCCGGGAGGTGGTGCAGGACCAGCAGATCAGACTGGAGCTTCACCTTTACCAGCCCTCGTTCCCCGCAAGTTGAGCCCTTGAGTGCCGGGGCTGGCAGGACTTAGGCAAGGGTCTCCTGGCAGGGAGAGTCCATTAATTGGTCCAGGAGTCAAGGCGGGCAGCAGGGTGCAACACGGTAAACCAGGCCAGAATTCGGGGCAGGCTAAAGACAAGCAGGAACCAGAGAACACGCCAGAGGTCAGGACGGGCAGAAGACAGGAGAATCAGGATACCAAGCCAAGGTCAGAGCGAGGAGACAACCAAGGACCAGGAACTGGAAGAGGAGCGGAACCACAGGAGCAGGAACACAGGAACTGGAACAAGCTGGAACACAGGAACGGAGGCAGGAACAAACAGGAACACAGGAACGGAGAGCGGAACGCAGTAACAAGCAACTAGCTACTCACACGAGCTGACCTGTTCCCAAGGCAAGGAAAGGAAGCAGGAAGTGGGCTTATATAGCCCTATCCAGTGATGTCATCGTTGGGGGCCGGGCCGAGGTTTCCCGCCGCGACCCCTGTTTTTAATTGTCTGCTTGACCTTTGGTTATTTACAAGAACTACTCAGAAAACTAATTTACTCTACTACTCTTTATTGGTTATCATTCACAATATTATTTTATATCATTCTATTATATCATTCTCAGCATACACAACATATGAACAAAATGAAACTGGATATATAGTGCAGTAGCAAAAAGTAATATATATATATACTTACATAATGGTTATAGCTAGCAAGGTTCTCGCGCAGGAACAAGAAAAAAAAATGTCTCTCTAACTCACTTCATTTCTGTTCTGCCTTATATAGGTTAAAAGGCAAATTCAGCATACCAGCTGGTTTTCTGCTCGCATGTTTTCATAACATAAATCTTTATTGCCTTCTCTTGCTTAGTCTCTTCCCTTATCTCTCCCTGGCATTCCTTAGTACAGATTGCCTTAATGCGTACCCACCACAAGTCTCTTCCATCCTGTGTCTCACTAGTCCTTCTGTTATCTCTTTGTTTATGACTCTTCCTGCAGAGCTTGGCATTCAAGGTTTTCTGGTATTTCAGCAGAAATAACATCAGTATATTCATCAGTATATTCATCAACGGTAGACAAACCGGGAATTGAACCCGGGGCATAATCATCAAATCCTCCCTTGTGAGCCAGAAAGGCTGCTGGCTCACACTGGCATTCATTTCTTCACACAGGGGATTTAACAAAGAGGTGGGGGCCGTTCTTCACAATCCGAGGAGATACTTTCCCTGACCCCTCCCTTTTAGCTATTCTCACTGTTCCCCAGCCCTGCTATCTCTTACATGATTTGTGGTATGCACTATGCGAACAGAATCCAGGTCAATGTTGCTATAGGCTATCATATTGTTCTTGATAAATCTAGGTCGAAACCATCTCTGTACAGAAAAAATCAAACTAGGTATACATTGCACAAAACAGCCTACACTAACCAAAATGATCAGAATAGATAAAATATATTGACAAGTTGTTTTAATCCACCCAGTCGGGAATATGGACCATATATTGTCCCACATATTGGACCAAGAATGAATTTTAATATCCTGTGCATACTTATGTAATTGGACAATTTGGTTTTCAATGGCCCATGAGTTATCAGTAATATTAAAAACAACCACATGTCGGGCATAATCTCACAACCCAAATCGATGCTGCAATATAAAAAATCAATAGCACCACGATTGCTAATGATTGCATTGCGGAGGACAGCTTGTTCTTGGTTCAATAATGCTAAAGCCTTAGAAGTCGTATTAATAGATTTTGCCAAAGCACAAGCAAGTTTTGTGACCTCTATATCAGCATGCATAGCCAAAGCAGGGACACTAATCAAAGTTAAAGCCAATGCTAGTGATTCTTGCTTACTAAATAATGAAAACATTTCCATCACATGTGGGTTCTAATGAAGATAAGTCACGTGTCTGACGATGCCTGGAATCCAATTTTTTGGGTTTCTGGGGCAATACAGGCACAAGCCTACTGAGACAACAAGTGCACTCACTAATATTGGCAGGAATATAATTGAATGTGGTAAGCCCACAGGTAAAGAACCATCCTATGGGTAAAATAATGTGAGCATAGTTAAAACTGACATTAGTATAGTGACTGCAGTTCCAATTTCCCTCAGGGAGTTCCCCGGCATTTACTGGCACCTCGTTTAGTACAATTTACGACACGAAGCACAAGTGTCATTATGGGTCTTGCTACATACGGGGTATGAAATTCCAAGGCATCTGCAGGCAAGCGTTTTGTTGTTCGACCCCAAAATGGGAGAGAGGTGTATTGCCAAGCAGTAGTAATGAGTGGCAACTGAGTATCATTTGCAATATCATTCGGTACTTTACACACTGGAATAAGACAGGATCCCAACATTGTATGTAGATCTATACTATACATCAAACAAAAGGAAGTGACATTTGTAATATTGGCTAAACGCAGCCACAGATTGTGTTGAAAACGTGTGGGAAGTAAATCAGATTCTGTATCAAAAATACTGGATGCTGAAGAGTTCAATTCCCCCCATAGTCCCAGACAAAGGATAACAGTCCAAACAAATGTAGTCAAGTTAGGCATAACGTTATGGACTGGGTCTGTAGGAGCGAATGTCTGACAAGTGTACCCAGGTGGAATGTTCTGTTAAACGAGCAGCAGTGTGGCTCAACCCTGTGATAGTGAATGGACCAACGTAGATCGGATCCTTCCAAGTCTTGTGTGTATAATTCTTTCTCAGCACTTGATCACCTACAGAAAAAGAAGCACAAAACGTCTTTTTAGGGGCTTTCAATGATTCAGCCTGTACTAGGTCTGTTGCCATTGCCACTAGAGGTTGCACCTTTTTCCAATATTCCACTTGGGTATCAGTTTGTTTTACTTTCATTGGATTCATAATCCGTCCTGTCTGTAATTGGAATGGAGTAATTTTATGAATGGTACTTGGCGTGTTACGTATAATCATCAAGGCTAATGGTAGTACATCCAACCAGGTATATAATTTTCTTGTCTTATTTTTATTCAATGCTGTGAGTAATACTCTTAGTTTTGTTTTCAATATCCCATTATAACGTTCTACCAAACCATTGGATGTTGGTTTATAAACAGATACACGTCGGTGGATAATATCACAGATTTCTTGTAACTCTTTCATAATTTGGTTATTAAAGTGTGTACCATTATCGGATACAATTTTGATTGGGCAACCATGGGTAGGCAAAATTTTATGTAGGAAGGTATCAATAACCACATGAGCCGTTTCTTTTGTACATGGGAAAGCTTCTATCCAATGTGAAAAGCTATCTACCCATACCAATACATACCGTTTTCCTTTGATTGCTTCAAGCATATCAGTGTAATCAATGTGCCACTCCAAACCTGGCCCCTGGGGAATAGGCAAACTTCCAGGACTCACAGCTGGGCCTCGACGAGCTATATGAGTAGAACAAACTAAACAGTTATGAATTACCTGGACAGCTAATGCATACAAATTTTGGTTCCAGTGATTACTTTGTATACCAGCTAATAATGCGGTGGCAGACAGATGCATGGTTGCATGCCATGCACAGAAATATCGCAACACTTCTGATGTAGTTAAACATTTTTTTCCGTTAGGGTGCAGCCATTCTTTACCTTGTTGGTAACATCCAATTGTTATCCACTTCTGTGATTCCTCACCACTGGGTTGTTCATGTAATATATCTAATGGCATTGGATATGGAGTATGACTCAGTTCTGAATTACACCGTGTCTGCATGGCCATTAAATGCACGGTAAGGATTTCTGTAGCAGCTTTATCTGCTAAGTCATTGCCCTTCGCCTCAAAACTCTGGTTCCTTGTATGTGCTGGTGTCCATACTATAGCAGTTCGAGAACCAACACCTTCTCTTTGTGATAACAAATTAAGTATTTGTTGCCAATTATGAATGTGTTGTAAGGGCTGCCCCGCAGCAGTTATCATGCCCCTCCTTTTCCATTTTAACAAATGATATTGCAAGGAACTAACTACATAAGAACTGTCAGTGTAAATTGTACAATCTCTATCATTACCTGCGGCTTTGAGGGCAGCTATCACAGCCAATAGTTCAGCTTCTTGTGCTGTGACTCCTTTTTGTGTATGATATTGTAATTTAGAAATGATATTTAAGTCTGGTGTCACTTGTACTGCAGCAAATGCTGCTCGTTGATCCCTCTGAGCTCCATCCGTAAACCATATTAGTCCCGCCTCAAGAGGGTCAAATTGTATTAGTAACAATTCTGGGATATCTTTTCTTTCCATCTGCTGTTGATTAGTGCCGGGAAAGAAACAGTCTAGTAATTTATTCTGAGCTTTCGTAAGGGGTGCCGTCACAATATTCTGGCCATTTAATACTGCTTGATATTTACCAAGTCTAGATGCTGTCAATGCCGCTTGACTAGTTGATAACAGATAATGTATGGAATGAGTGCAGTGTAATATTAACGCGCTGTATGGCATGGCAGCCCGCCATTTCCCAACTGCTGCAACAATGGCTGTTAATAACTTTGGGATCTCAGGGAGAGCCATTTCCACTGTGCTAAAAGAAACCAGATAAAAAAAGTGCTTACTGCTCGTTTCGGGGTATCTTCCTGATTTACAAAAGCAGCCCATGTATGTCCCATATCTCGTACCCAAATATGTACATCCAATCGGGGGTCTACCGTACCTAAAGGTTCAGCTTGTAGCAATGCCTGTAACACTTCTCGTACAATCATTTCGTCATTATCAGTCAAAGTCACTTGCGCATTAGAGCAGGTACCAGCCGGTACCTGTAGGTGCCTCAGTAAGGTGAAATACGTGCAGAATATCCCGGTATCCATTGTCTACAATAGTTAAATGTTCCCAACAAACCTCTTAATTGTTTTAAATTGTGGGGTAACTCTTGTTTCTGCAACTCTAACAGCAAATCTTTTGTTATATGTTTAGTAGTTGAAGAGATTATTTGGCCCAGAAAATTAACTTGAGTTTTGGCTAATATACATTTCTTTCGATTACACTTATATCCAGCTTCACCCAATACTTGTAACAGTTTATATGTCCATTCCCAACATTCTGCTTTATTATCAGCTGAAAGCAATATATCATCAACATCGGTGAACAGGGATACAGAATTTGGTAATTTACTCCTAACTGTTCTAGATTCCTTATTTCAACTGTTTTGAGAAAACAGTCGGGCTATCCGTGAACCCTTGTGGCATTCGAGTCCATCGATACGCCTTAGTGCCAAATACAAAAGATGTTAAATCACGGGAAGCCGCATGTAATGGAATTGCAAAGAATGCATTAGATAAATCAATGACAGAATTAAATTTATATATAGGCTGAGTTTGTAATAACGTCAAAGGGTTAGCACAAACTGGATATTGTGGAATCACAACATCATTCAAAGCACGTAAATCATGAACAATTCTGACATCATTTTCTCCTTTTGGTACAGGGAACCAAAGGAGGATTATAGGGTGATTGTGATTCCTCAAGAATACATGGGTTAAAAGCTGTGCAATGTGTTTCATAGTAGGTTTCATTAATTTTCTTTAACTGGGTAAGGACTCACACAATGGCCCCCTGTTTACCTGACATCATCTTAATTTGGTAGCGCCTGAGCTGATTTTTGCCCTACCATAGGGAGCCTTTCCGTTGCTCCATAAATCTAAGGGTAACTGATCCCATTGCATTCATTCGGGGATTTCACTTTCCTCTCCGTTTCCTCCTGTTGCAACTAATGAAAGGAGGCTTTTAACCGCAGGAATTTTAAACGTTTAAAGTTAATCCAAATTGGGTCAGTAAATCTTGCCCTAATAAATTGTACAGGGCAATGTTCAGCAATCAAGAATTTCACGGATGCCTCCCTTTTACCTTGCGTGGTTTTAATAACACTGGGGTTAATTCAGTTAAGTGTGTCTCACTAGGCTTCCCATCGAAGCCGATAGTAGTATTTGTTTCCAGAGATCTTTTAACAGCATTTGGCTTTACACAGATAACAGATGAAGTGGCGCCCGTATCAATTAAAAACTGCATCGGGGTCTGGTGGGGACCTACTAATAACTGAATAAATGGTTCTGAGGTCTGTAAAAACACCGTGTCTCCGTGCACGATCCCTTCGTTCCCTGCATTTTGTCAATATGTACCAGAAGGCTCCCACACAGGGTATTGCGAGGGTTGGCCAGATTGCAACTGATCTGACTCAAGCGGCGGTGGGTGGTGGAGGTGGTGAGTGGCTTGTGTTGATTGTGGTATATGCCCCTGAGCTCCAGACAGTCTGCATTCGCTTGCATAATGGCCAAGGGACTAACAGTTCCAGCATCGCACATAAGCCCTTCTATCAGGGGATGGCCTATTCATGGTCCCCTGTACAAAACCTCTACCACCCCCACGTCCCCTTCTCATCCCTCTGCCTCGGGGAATATATGAGGGATATCTTCCCCGATATGTTCCGGCAGGCATAAACTGTTGTGGACTCTGCATAATATAACAATCCTGAATATCTGTAGGTCGTAAGTGGTCTTTCACCGGAGGTGTGGAATTTTTCTTCTCTAAATCAGCGATTTGTAATGTCATTAGCTTATTAGACATTTTTAATTGCTCTTTATTAGAAGCCCCAACCATTTTTATATGTACTGAGGAAAAATGTAAGAGTGTGGCCCGGACCTCAGGCCATGGTTTAGTTGATAATGCTACCACATTATTTAAATTATTTTGCATGTTAGTTGGTAAAGTAGCATAAAACAAATGCAGGAATACTGGAATATTTGGCTGTATATCAGCATCCTGTCCAGTTTGTGCCTTATATATATCCATACATCTCGTTAAATGCCCAGAGAAATCTTTGGACACATCCCATTTAAATGCAGTAATAGCAGTAAAATCAATTACTGTGGGATAAAGAACATTTAAAGCATTCACTAGGTCAATTCTGTCTTGTCCGTGGAAGGGAAGACCATCAGCAGTATGTGTCGTTAATCTAGGTAGAGCGCTTATAACCGCAAGTTGTTGTAAACCGATTCCACAAGCTGCACATAATGCTTTAAAATCCCCTATTGCCAGCTGTGTTCCAGCTGTATTTGTATCAAGTGCCTCTAGCCACAACCGGGCTCCTTTATGTATACTAGGCAGCTTCTGAACAATTGCACTAACATCAGTAGGAGTATATGGTTTGTATGTCGCCACTGGCTGGTTATGAGCGTCAGATCGCAGGAATACAGGGCACTGTCTGCTTGTGAACTCGGGTACATCAGGCAGGTGACTCCTAGTGTTAGAACTGGGCTTCTTATTATAAGCTTTAAAATATTTTCGCCAAACCTTACAGCCCGCTATCATATAATCATAATCCTTTGTTTTCTCACAATGTAATACTATCAGAGTGAACACATCTTCTAGTTCTCCCTCAGACTGTGGACCTTGCTCAGGGCAAGGAATCATCTCTACCCCCGCTTCTGTCAATGCTTTCACTACTGTGTCCCACCATGGGACACCGAAGCGTTCTTCCTTATCTTCAGCCAACCTCTCAAATATCCATTGTGTCACCACTCCTTCGCCCTTTCTGTCGATGACTTCCTTACTTGGTAAGTCTACAAAACGATTCAACTTACAATATTCACTGTCAGCTGGCACTTCAGATAATTGCACTACCCCTTTAATAGCGAAATCATTTCTTGCAGGAAACGCCTCGGCCCCCACCGCTTTCAAGGTGTCTAATCCTTTGTTTCAATCCCCCTAGACTAGGGTAAAGGGTATTCTCTTCTGCCCCTTCAAGCGCTCCCCGCAAGGGTCCATACCCCGCAGGGACTGGGATTAAGGGTTCAGGGATAGCTTTTGGTTGTTTGGGGGGATGCTTTTCCACATTTGGCTTTTTAAATACCACACACTCAGTTGCATATGGAGGGGGTCCCCCAATTATTGTCTGACCACCCGGCTTATGGTCACCTTTCATCTCAGTAATAATTTTATTTCGTGCTTTTATTTCCACATCAGCATGGTAAAGATCTCCAGTAACGGAGAACAAGTTCCATACATGTAAATGTTTTTTTAGACTGTCTTTCTTTTTTTTGTCATTTAAGAATTTAAGTAAAGGAGCCAACTGGCTTACTTCCAATGACCCTTCTCTTGGCCAGAAGAGAAAGGAGTCTTTCTCTGAATATTTTAGCCATTTTTCATTAATCTTATGTATCAAATCTTTATTGTGTGGAAATAAATTAATAACATGTTGGACAGCTGTGCGTGCATCAGCGCTATCAACATATAAGGTATGCAATGGGTTAGACTGTCCTATTCGGTTTTCTGAAATCCGGTCTGCCATAGCAGAATCCCGTCTATTTTTCCTACGCACTAATAACTGGGTATAGTAGCAAATACAAAACAGACACAAAAATATATACACTGCTAATAGCAAACCACACAATAAGTACAAGAAAAATACCACAGCAATCTTTTCTGCAGTATGTTAACCCTGGGTACCCCACAGAACAAACAACAATCACAGCAGTGTGAAAACCCTCGGCGCGCCTTTGCTCAATTCACCATTCACACAGGACTCGGTCTGTACTTTTGCCGAGAACGTGAATCTAAACCTTAGGTGCACTTTCAACAAGATTCACACATTGGCTCCAAACTGATTACTCCCGGGCCTCCGCTGATCAATCAGAGCCCTAGGGAATCACCAAAGGAGTGAATCTTCTACTCTGCACAAGCAACAATCAGTGTTGCTTCTGTAAACACATGTCGAGTCTCCCCGGCATCTCCACCAATTTGTTTTTAATTGCTGCTTGACCTTTGGTTATTTACAAGAACTACTCAGAAAACTAATTTACTCTACTACTCTTTATTGGTTATCATTCACAATATTATTTTATATCATTCTATTATATCATTCTCAGCATACACAACATATGAACAAAATAGAACTGGATATATAGTGCAGTAGCAAAAGTAATATATATATATATACTTACATAATGGTTATAGCTAGCAAGGTTTCTCACGCAGGAACAAGAAAAAAATGTCTCTCTAACTCACTTCATTTCTGTTCTGCCTTATATAGGTTAAAAGGCAAATTCAGCATACCAGCTGGTTTTCTGCTCGCATGTTTTCATAACATAAATCTTTATTGCCTTCTCTTGCTTAGTCTCTTCCCTTATCTCTCCCTGGCATTCCTTAGTACAGATTGCCTTAATGCGTACCCACCACAAGTCTCTTCCATCCTGTGTCTCACTAGTCCTTCTGTTATCTCTTTGTTTATGACTCTTCCTGCAGAGCTTGGCATTCAAGGTTTTCTGGTATTTCAGCAGAAATAACATCAGTATATTCATCAGTATATTCATCAATGGTAGACAAACCAGGAATTGAACCCGGGGCATAATCATCACCCCTTTAAATGTGGAGCTAGGCCGCGCGCATGCGCCTAGGGGGAGGAGCCCAGGAAACAGCCAGCGGCATCTCCCTCATGGGGAGAATGCCATGGCAGAGGCCCAGTGCGGCCTGTCTGGCAGAGCCGCAGTAGCGGACAGAGACTGGTGTCTGCCGGGTAAGTTAGGGGGACCCGGCCGCGGCGGTCCGCAGTCTGGATTCCCAACAATAAAATAGCCTGGGCATGTGCACATAATTTTAAGTGTGCATGTGCCTAGGTGCGTAAATTGTGTTTCTACTGCGTAAATCAGAATATTTTAAACCAGCGCATATTCATGCCATGAGTAGTTCACAAGTTAATCCACCAATTCATGCAATGTAGAGACAGGTCCTCCAAACCAGTCCTTTCGTGGATTACAAACTGGTTAAAAGACAGGAAACAGAGTGTAGGATTAAATGGTCAATTTTCTCAGTGGAAAAGAGTAAACAGTGGAGTGCCTCAGGGATCTGTATTTGGACCAGTGCTTTTCAATATATATATATATAAATGATCTGAAAAGGAATATGATGAGTGAGGTTATCAAAATTGCGGATGATACAAAATTATTCAGCGTAGTTAAATCACAAGCAGATTGTGATACATTACAGGTGGACCTTGCAAGACTAGAAGATTGGGCATCCAAATGGTAGATGAAATTTAATGTGGACAAGTACAAGGTGTTGCACATAGGGAAAAATAACCCTTGCTGTAGTTACATGATGTTAGGTTCCATATTAGGAACTACCACCCAGGAAAAAGATCTAGGCATCATAGTGGATAATACTTTAAAATCGTCGGCTCAGTGTGCTGCAGCAGTCAAAAAAAAGCACAGAATGTTAGGAATTATGAGGAAGGGAATGGTTAACAAAACGGAAAATGTCATAATGCCTCTGTATCGCTCCATGGTGAGACCGCACCTTGAATACTGTGAACAATTCTGGTTGCCACATCTCAAAAAAGATATAGTTGCGATGGAGAAGGTACAGAGAAGAGAAACCAAAATGATAAAGGAGATGGAACAGCTCCCCTATGAGGAAAGGCTAAAGATGTTAGGGCTGTTCAGCTTGGAGAAGAGACGGCTGAGGGGGGGATATGATAGAGGTCTTTAAGGTCATGAGAGGTCTTGAACGAGTAGATGTGAATCAGTTATTTACACTTTCAGATAATAGAAGGTCTAGAGGGCATTCCATGAAGTTAGCAAGTAGCACATTTAAAACTAATCGGAGAAAATTTTTTTTCACTCAACGCACAATAAAGCTCTGGAATATGTTGCCAGAGGATGTGGTTAGTGCAATTAGTGTAGCTGGGTTCAAAAAAAGGTTTGGATAAGTTCTTGGAGAAGTCCATTAACTGCTATTAATCAAGTTTACTTAGGGAATAGTCACTGCTAATAATTGCATTAGTTTCATGGGATCTTCTTGGTGTTTGGGTAAGTACCAGGTTCTTGTGCCCTGGTTTGGCCTCTGTTGGAAACAGGATGCTGGGCTAGATGGACCCTTGGTCTGACACAGCATGACAATTTCTTATGTTCTTATAAATTATTCCAGACCTTTTAAATGCTTCTGAAATTACTGGGTTGTTTTTTTTTGTAACAGAAGTAAAGTTATGTGGCACAGGACCTGGGAGTGTGCCAGGGCACATAATTATTTACCTGTGCATCTCTTGACCATGCCCTGAAATGCCCAGGCCCCGCCCAAACTATGCCCAGACTACGCCTCTTTTAGAAATTGAGTGAGATGTGCATACAGCAAGAGATACGAGCACATCTGGGAGGCTTTTAAAATTTGTTCAGTGCGTGCATCCCTGACTTGTGTATGCATCCCCCAATTGATGCATGCACCTGGCTTTCAAAATCTACCTCATAGTTTTCCTGGGTTAATTTTCAAAGGTGAGAAGTACATGCCTACTTCCTCTTTGAAAATCAGTATCAAATATATGGGTAATTGATTTTTCAGCAATGCGAGCAGTTACAAAATTAATTCCTATATCAAGAAACATACTCCATATATTTGAAATATTTTTTATAAAATAATTCAGTTTTGTGATTTTTAGCTGAGGTCCATAGACAATCCCCTTCCCCTTTCATGTATAATAGAAAATTGCTAATTATTCCATGACTTTTGTAACAAACTTCTTTTTTTTCTTTTAAATTGTGCATTCCACAATCAGTAGATATGTACTGAATCATTTTGCTTTCAGGAAATACAGGATTCATTCTGTGACTCGGTGTCAAGGTTGCCAGGCAAAGGTTTCTATCTTTGGTATGCCACACAATCTCTCCTGCTGATAGCAATCTTTCTTTAAAGATAATAATAAGAGGCTGATTATTGTTACTGCAGAAGGACTACAATAATTGTAATTTAGGGGGATCTTTTTCTCCTGATGTCATATAAATAGGCAGATGGGTCACTTAAAATGCATTTGTTATGCATCTCCTCTGAAAATGTACTATTTTCTTTTGAATTATATGGTCTTTTGTGCAAATGAGGTTACTAAGCACAAGACTTTCTCTTTTTAAAATGCATCAAGGGCATGCCCTTTGAGGGTAAGCTTTCATTTACTCATGTTAATTCTCAGCTGCCTCCTATATATCTTTCATTGCAGCCTATGTTTCAGCTAGGGCATGCTCCCGATTCCCTGCTTTATCTAACTAGGGCTGTGTAAATGGTGTTTATGTTAAGGAAGTCATGTTCATTGTAACTGGGGAACATAGAAAACAATGTTGCTGTCACTTTATATTGTGTTCTTCTTTTAGCAGACAAGGCAATGGGATCAGGCAGTTGAGTGGCCAAATATAATATTCAGCCTATTACATTGAAGCTGTTTTTTCTCCATTGTTTACACTGGCAAGGATGATTAACTCTTGCTGGTCTCTGTACAATAGAAGCTACCTTAACAACAAAAGCAAGAGAGCATTAGATCATAATATTTAGAAACTGATATACACTACTTACTGAAGCATAACCCTAGCCACCATTTCCTGTGGCAATCACAAGAGTAAATTCTGCAGCAATGTTTCTAAAATTCTGTGCCAATTATGAGGCATTTTAATAGATTTTCATATTAAATAATGTTAATTTGCATTTTACTTTATAAACTGTCATTTTCTGAAATTCGTGGTGTTTGTAGATAATTTTGTGCCTTTTGGGGGGAAGGGATTTTAATGATTGTGAGGTCAATATTCAAAGCTATTTAGATAGCTAACTTTCAGGTTATCCATTTAAATGGCAAGTTTTAGAAATATTCAGACACTTATCCAGGTAAATTCTAGCTAGCCACTGAGAAATTATACTGATAAGTTATGCTTCCAGCCTGACTGCCTATATATATGCTGAAATCACCCGGGATCGCATTATTCAGTGTCAATGATTAGTAGTAGTGGTGGGGGAATTGGGCCAGAAGGCCCATGTTTTTTTTCAATAGGATTGCCATTTAAATGGATATATTTTGAAGATGGCCAGTTAAATGCCAGGTTATCCGGCCACTCAAAGCCAAATAACTTTAGATCAAATCAGTCATATTTAAAATTTGGCTGGTTATGTTTAAAGTTATCTGGCTACAGGTAGCCAGAAATTATATAATGAACCTGTGATTTCCTTACCAGAAGGAAAATGCTATCTAGCTGGAGAGGTTCAGAGAGAGAGTTAGTGAAGAGACATGTTAAGTTTGGCAGTCTGTGGACTCCCCTACCGCACTTACCTCTAGCCTGAGCCACTGTCACTGGTCCCCAACACCACCAAAGATCTCCAGGAAAGACACATAGCAGGTCGCCATGTTCAGGCAGGCCCAACATGATGTGTGGCAGGACATCACCTGCTCCTCAAATGGTCGACCCTAGGCATGTGCGTGCCCGATATGGCATAACTGAAAGGGCCCATGGCAGGAAATCCCCCGTGACACCCTCAGAAGACATCACAAGCCTTGGCCTATAAAAGGTCCTTTCTCATTGCAATCCTCAACTCAGCAACAAGTCTCCTACAGTCCTTATAGTGTGAGCTGTCTCAGCATTCCCTGCCTGTGTTCCTGTCTTCAGTTCCTAGTCTTCATTCCTGTCTTCGGTTTCTGGTCTTCATTTCTGCACTCAGCTCCAGTGCCTTTGTTCTTCAGGTGTTGTTGTCTTCATCTCATCCATCAGTTCCCATGGACAGTCTTTAGTTCATCAGTTCTTCAGTGTGCCTTGCCTGCTGTGTTGCTCCTCTTCTTCCTGCCTGCTTATCCATCTTGCCTTCCCTTAGATGGATACTTGGTATTGACCTCAGCTTGCTTCCTGGACTTCCCTTGACTGCCACCTGCCTCAGATCTGTGCCTGCCTCTTGGAAATTCCTGCTTTTCACCTGCCTCTGACTAGTATAGGTGAAACTCCAGCTGGACATCTATTTCATTCGATTCTGCCAGCTGATGATGGGGACCTGAAGGACTCTACGCTACAGATTGCACTAAATCCACCTCAGTCCAAGGATCCACACCCACAGCAAGAGGTTTGGGTTTGACTTCCCCAAGTAGGAACTGCAAATGGTGTGCTCTAGCAGCATATAAACCCCTATCACCATTTTAGGATATGTATTTTTAGTTAACTTTTCAGTGTGCAGGAGGTTTGTGTTACCTGTTATTTTGTCAGACATTTGGACTCCTGAGTCGCCCTCTTAGGATCAGTCGCTTGCCTGACCTATTTTGGCTTATTTACTCTTTTGATCCAGTTTTGGAAACCTTCCCTGTGAGATCCTTTGTACCCCTTCACAGAGGATTTGGGGAATCCATGTTTAATGTTAGATCAGGGGATAGGGAAGATTCTATTGCTCTTCATCTCACCTCCAGTGACCCGATGAAGAGGAGTTCCATATCTGAATTGTTTTTCCTCATTACTAACTTCTCATTTGAAAGACAAGGGAGTTTTTCCACTCTTCCTGTCTTTTTGTTTTGTTTGTTTTTTCCCGCCTTTTTTGAGGAATTGGTTTCATAAATTCAAAGACTTTACTAGAAGCATGAAGTCACAAATTTATTAATCTTTCTGTCACAACTGATGGGGTTTAGGAATAAATCCTCCAAAGCAGGGCAGGCCCACAAGGCAGGAGCTGGATCTGTCTTCTACCTAGCCAGTCCCCTCCCCTCCCCTGCAGTTTGAGCCCTTGGGGTCTGGGGGCTGAACATCATGGTGAAAGCTGGGCTGGTCTTCTTCCTAGCCAACCCCCTTTCCTTCAAGATGAGCCCTTGGGTTCTGGGGGCCAGTTGGACTTTGCTGGACAGGCTGGATAAGCTTTACAGGGCTGGACTAGAGGTAGTGAGCTGAGACAGACTGGAATGGCTCCACCCAGGGGGACCGCGGGCTTCCAGTGGTGAAACTCCAGCTAACCTCTGTCTCCTCCTGTGCTCCGCCTCCTGGTGGCAGGAGCTTCCTGGGGCCGACCAGGGAAGCTTCAGACACTGCTTCAGAACAAGGGTCCACCTCCAAGCACAACAAAAATGCAAGATTCCACTGGAAATGAATCTAGGTGTCATTGTTGAAAGTACGTTGAAATCTTCTGCTCAGTGTGCAGCAGCAGCCAAGAAAGCAAATAGAGTGCTGGGGATTATTAGGAAAGAAATGGAAAGTAAAACAGATAATATCATAATGCCTATGTATTGCTCCATGGTGCAACCTCATCTTGAGTATTGTGTTCAGTTCTGGTCACCACATCTCAAGAAAGATATAGCAGAATTGGAAAAGCTGCAGAGAAGAGTGACCAAGATGATGAGGGGGATAGAACAATTCCCCTATGAGGAAAGGCTGAAGAAGTTAGGACTCTTTAGCTTGGAGAAGAGACGGCTGAGGGGAGATATGATAGAGGTCTATAAATTAATGAGTGCAATGTAACGAGTAAATGTTAATCAGTTGTTTACTCTTTGAAAAGGTTCAAGGACCAGGGGACACACAATGAAGTTACTAGATAATACATTTAAAACTAATAATAGAACATGTTTTTTTACTCAATGCATAATTAAGCTTTGGAATTCATTGCCAGAGGATGTGGTGAAAGCTATTAGTATGGCTGCATTTAAAAAAGGTTTGGACAAGTTCCTGGAAGAAAAGTCCATTAACTATTATTAAGGAAGAATTACAGAAATCTGCTGCTTATTCTTGGGATAAGCAGCTTTGAATCTATCTACCCCTTGGGTTCCTGCAAGGTAATTGTGACCTGGCTTGGCTACTGCTGGAAACAGAAGACTGGGCTTGATGGACCTTTGGTCTGATCCAGTATGGCAAGCCTTATGTTCCTTATGATACAGAAGCAGGCAAAGAACTGAGGACTAGAAGCTGGAACAACCAAGGAGCTGTGGACTGGATAATGGGACAGGCAGGAGGCAGTAAACTGGATACTGAAACAGACAAGTGCCATGCTGGGCATGTCAAGACCAGATAGGCATAGGGCAGGACTTAGACAAGTCACACAAGGTAGGAACCAAAAAGGATCATACAGAACACAGAATACATAAGCCCAAAGGCAGCAAGGCTAGGAGGCCCAAAGGCCACTGAGCAAGAAGCCACAGAGGGAAAGGTCAGAAAAGGCCTAGATAGGCCACAGAACAAGACAAGAGGCAAGAAGACCCTTAGACCACAAGGCAAGGCTAAGGCAAGGAATTAGAAGGTTCAGAGGCCACAGAGCAAGAGCAAGAACAAGAAACAGAGGTCAGGACAAAGAGCCAAAAATGACTCAATGAGTCAGTGAGGAGGTTCAGGCAAGGGAAGTCTAAAATAGAGCTGGGGCTGAGTATGGTGCAGGCAGGAAGAAGGACCCTGGCAAATTCTTCAAACCAAGCCTGCTGAGGAATCCTAGTGGAGAGAAGGCCATACCACAGGCTGAATCAGGTTGGTCATTGAGGAGCTGGGTCCAGTGGCTGAGGGCAGAGTTTGTTAGAGGCCTCTACTGGTGAGGAGGTGTCATAACAGGAGGCAGCAGGGTAGAAAAAAGCTACATAGCAGGCAAAATCATAACACTTCCATCTTTATTATTGTTCTTCAATTTTATTGTAAGTCTAAGTGCTGTAAAGATTCGTCATTCAAATTATCAGCTGGACCTCAGAAGTAAAAGCTGTTTGCAGATGGGGGTCTATTTTATTTCTATGGGCCTTTGGGGACAGCATCAAGGTTCTTTCCCACCCTGGGGTTACATTTAATAAGGGATATTCAATGGGATGCATATCCCACTGAATATCCAGGGCAAGTTATCCGGCTAACTTCAGCCAGATAACTTGTCCAGTAACCAGCATACTGAATATTGGCATCTGTGTTGTAAAGGTAGAAAGATTAGGAAGGGTTACAAGAGAAGAACAGTGATGGATTTAGGCTTTTGCTGCTAATAAGCACTGTTTATGCTGTCAAATACCCCCTCCACCACCAGTAAGATTAGACAAAAGGAAGTAGAAAGTCTAAAACACAGCCCCATAATTTGATGTGAAAACTCAGGTGTAGATTCTGTGGTAAAAAAAATTAGAAAATTCTGAAGCACATTGGAAAATATTTCCATCTTTTATATTAAGTTATAACAATGTAAAGCTGTTTTCCAACCTTACTTGTGCAACGGGGATTAGAACTTGATCTAATATTTTCTCAGTGGTCATGGTGGGGTTTTTGTAGGTAGGCTTTTTGCATAACCTGTATTTCACCAGCTCTTGGACCATCCTCTTTTTGGGATGGGTCTCAGGCTATAAATTGCCATTGAACACATACAGTAGGCAGTGGGTAAGGATGTGATGAAGAGGGTTAGTGGCACAATTATTGGAAGGGAATTATTGAAAGGGAATTATTGAGATCACCTGAGGATCTCAAGTGTAGAGGGAAATTTTTGTAGAAGAAGATCTTGAAAAAGTACCCATGGCCTAATCAAGTAAAGAGGTTTTTGAGATTTGAATTTTTGAGAGTTTGGAGAAAATAAAGAGTGCTTTTTGAATATTTTGGATCAGCTGAGAGGGAGGATCTCTGTTTCCCTGTTTTTCTATCTTGTACCCAGTTAGCAGCACATTGAAAGACAGACTAAGTTTTGAGCATCTTGAGAAGCCTTTTGAAGATTAAAGCTATGTTTGAAGCTGGTAAAAGTTTTTTCCATCATCCTTGGTGTATGTTGAAACTGGAGGAGAATTTATTTACTCTGAATGGGGAAAGAATTTTGGACCAGAATACAGTCAAGAGCAGGAGAATCATCAAAAGGAGAAACTATGGACAAAGAGAGAGACTTATTTTTCATTTATATTTTTCTCATCTTGTTTATGATTTTTGGAATCCTAGCATGGATACTCATTTTTCAATTGAAGTAAAGCATTTTTTAAGCACCAGCTTTGGACTCTGAGCATTTTATTCAAGTGTGCTCTTTTGGATCATCTGACTTCCCTCACTGGATTATTGAGCTATGTGAGAGAGTGACTGTGCAGCCTGCTTACCCCACTACAGTAAGAACATAAGAAATTGCCATGCTTTTTCCAACAGAGGCCAAACCAGGCCACAAGAACCTGGCAAGTATTCAAACACCAAGAAGATCCCATGCTACTGATGCCAGTAATAGCAAAGGCCATTCCCTAAGTCAACTTGATTATTAGCAGTTAATGGACTTCTCCTCCAAGAACTTATCCAAACCTTTTTTAAACCCAGCTACACTAACTGCACTAACCACATCCTCTGGCAACAAATTCCAGAGCTTAAGTGTGCATTGAGTGAAAAAGAATTTTCTCTGATTAGTCTTAAATGTGCTACTTGCTAACTTCATGGAGTGCCCCCTAGTCCTTCTATTATCCAAAAGTGTAAATAACTGATTCAAGACCTCTCATGATTTTAAAAACCTCTATCATATCCTCCCTCAGCCGTCTCTTCTCCAAGCTGAACAGCCCTAACCTCTTCAGCCTTTCCTCATAGGGGAGCTGTTCCATCCCCTTTATCATTTTGGTTGCCCTTCTCTGTACCTTCTCCATCGCAACTATATCTTTTTTGAGATGTGGTGACCAGAATTGTATACAGCATTCAAGGTGCAGTCTCACCATGGAGCGATACAGAGGCATTATGACATTTTCCATTTTATTAACCATTCCCTTCCTAATAATTCCTAACATTCTGTTTGCTTTTTTGACTGCTGCAGCACACTGAGCTGACGATTTCAAAGTATTATCCACTAGGATGGCTAGATCTTTTTCCTGGATGGTAGCTCCTAATATGGAACCTAACATCATGTAACTACAGCAAGGGTTATTTTTCCCTATATGCAATACTTGTCCACATTAAATTTCATCTGCCATTTGGATGCCCAATCTTCCAGTCTCGCAAGGACCTCCTGTAATGTATCACAATCCGCTTGTGATTTAACTACTCTGAATAATGTTGTATCATCCGCAAATGTGATAACCTCACTCATCGTATTTCTTTTCAGATCATTTATAAATATATTGAAAAGCACCGGTCCAAGTACAGATCCCTGAGGCACTCCACTGTTTACCCTTTTGCACTGAGAAAATTGACCATTTAATCCTACTCTGTTTCCTGTCTTTTAACCAGTTTTTAATCCACGAAAGGACATCACCTCCTATCCTATGACTTTTTAGTTTTCTTAGAAGCCTCTCATGAGGGACTTTGTCAAATGCCTTCTGAAAATCCGAATATACACTACATCTACTGGTTCACCTTTGTCCACATGTTTATTAACCCCTTCAAAAAAATGAAGATTTGTTAGGCAAGACTTCCCTTGGGTAAATCCATGTTGACTGTGTTCCATTAAACCATGTCTTTTATATGCTCTATGATTTTGATCTTTAGAATAGTTTCCAGTACTTTTCCCGACACTGAAGTCAGGCTCACTGGTCTATAGTTTCCCGGATCACCCCTGGAGCCCTTTTTAAATATTGGGGTTACATTGACTTGGTTTTTGGGTACTTGCCAGGTTCTTATGGCCTGGATTGGCCACTGTTGGAAACAGGATACTGGGCTTGATGGACCCTTGGTCTGACCCAGTATGGCATGTTCTTATGTTCTTATATTGGACACCCTCCAGTCTTCAGGTACAATGGATGATTTTAATGAAAGGTTACAAATTTTTACTAATAGATCAGAATTTTCATTTTTTAGTTCCTTCAGTACCCTAGGATGCATACCATCCAGTCCAGATGATTTGCTACTCTAGTTTGTTAATCTGGCGTACTACATCTTTCAGGTTCACAATGATTTGGTTCAGTTCATCTGACTCATCATCCTTGAAAACCATCTCTGGAACTGGCATCTCCCCAACATCCTCATTAGTAAACACGGATGCAAAGAATTCATTTAGTCTTTCTGCAATGGCCTTATCTTCCCTAACAGCCCCTGGAGACTTAGACCTCCTTCCTACTGGAGAACCTCAGCCTCCAGGGCCAGTCTGGTGTTTGAAAGTGAAAGAGATCCAGGAAAGAAAAGACAGCCCTATGATTTTGCTGTGGACCCTGCATCAGGTACAATCTGGCAGAGAGGGAGTTACACTTGAGTCTATATAACTTATTTTCCTTTTCCTGTGTGAAGACAAGGGACCTCAAGCACCACTACAGGGAAGAGGAGAGGGTGAAAGGACCATGGATGGGGAGAGAATGGGGTAGGACCAGGAATGTATTGAGGAGTAGGTGAGAGTACTGGTAATGGGGGAGGAGAAGGAGAGATGGGGAAGAGAAGCAAAAGGAGACATGGGCAGTATGGGAGATGGTAGAACATTGAGGAAGGGGGCAGAAGATCATAAATCTGAAACAGAAGGAAAGAAATGTTTGGAAGGTTTTGAATTGACAATGGGGAATAGGAGAGTTTGGAGAGTGGGTTCTAGGGTCTGCAGAGAAGGAAGAGGTAAGAAGAAAAGGAGGGTCCAGGATCTACAAATAGAATCAGCGTTTGAGGGAAAGAGGACCCTGAATTGCCCTTCGGAAAGAGGGAAACAGGTGTCTCTACCATTTTTCTGTCCTGTTCCTCCTTGCATTCGCTCTATAACCTCTGGCCCAATCTGGCATACACATACAAACACCGCCCTGCACCAATCAATTCTATCTCACATACACACAAACAATGTCCCTTTCCCCTTCTATCTTACACATAGGCACATCTGTCACCTGATCATTTCTCTTTCCCCAACCTATCTCCTCACCTCTCCTCCCCATTCCTCTCCATGATCCTAATTCATCTCCTTCTAATCTCCTTAAAATGGTCCTCTTTTGCTCTTTCTGCTCCAAGTTCACCCCTTCTCATCCTATTCCAGGCACACTACCTTGGAGGGGAAGGGCTGGATCAGAAAGCAGAGAAGTGTTCTCTGCTGATTGAGATTTAATACAGCTGGAAGGCTGCAAATCTTCATCCAGTTTGCTGCTGCCATATTTTTGCTACTCTAGACACAGGCCTAGTTTGTCTATTGACAAATCCAGACCTGGAGAAAGAGAGGGAATCTTGGATGGGGAAACACAAAAGAGGGAGGAAGGGCAGAGAGCTAGGAGATGAATGGGTGTGGAATAAACACTGTGGATCCATAAAGTCTAGAGGACGTGAATGAAGAGTGGGTGGCTAGCGGGAATGACAGCTACTACCTAGAGATAATACCCTTATTCAATAAACATACACACGGTTAATGTGACTCCAATATTGCTCTAAGCTTCAACGGCAAGAGGAAATGTGGAAAAAAGGATTTGCATTCACAAAAAAGCAGGGGAGTAGCTTGCTTGTTACGGCGGTTACTACCCCAAACCAAATAAACCTGCTACTTCACTTTCAATGCATATCCAGCATAGCTCTCTGCTTCAATGGCAGGGGAGAAAGACTGATACTTCATGCATATCCAGCATAGCTCTCTTCTTCAACGGCAAGGGAGAAAGCTCGATACTTCACGCATATCCAGCATAGCTCTCTGTTAGCTTCGTGGACCCTTGGGCCGGTCAGGACAGGAGATGGAGCGCTGTGAAGGATCACAGCAAGCGTCCCGACTGGGAGGCGGCTTGACGGACTTGGGGACGGCTGGACAATGGACCCAGGTGGAGCCCTATGTGACCAAGGGCTCGGCAGCGAGATGAGAAGTGGACGGTGTGGGCCCTGTAGCTTGAAGGTCTTCACCCTGGAGACCGGTACTCCCCCGAGAGGAGCTCGTAGGAGTCCGGCCGCTGGGACTTTTGGAGATTCGCCCTGGAAGCCGGAGCCCCCCCAGGAGGCGCCTGTAGGGGCCCAGCTGCTGGGACTTAGGAGAATCTTCTGGGCCAGCGGACAAGGGAACCGAAGAGCCGCGAAGGTCCGAGGCCGAGTCCTGGAGCCAAGCCGAGTCGTAAGCCAAGGGAGAGACGAGAGGCGGAGTCGTATAACGGAGCCGGGTCGATGCCAGAAGTCAGAGGAGTAGCCAGAACCAGGGGAGAGGCGAAGTGCGGAGTCGAGGACAGAAACAGGTCAAAGCCAGGGATCCGATGACGATGCCAGAGCCAGTGGAGAAGACAGAGGAAGAGTCAGGAAGCAAGCCAGGTCAGAGGAGAAGATCAAATCAGGAACGCAGCAACTAGATGTCAGGAGCCCTGAGGAACCTCGTTGCAAGGCAGGAAAGGCTGTAACTGCAGGGCTTAAGTATCCCTGCAGCGTCTGACGTCATTAGCAGGGAGATAGTAATCTCCAGCGCTGGCCCCTTTAAATTTAGAGCCCTAGCGCGTGTGCGCGGCTAGGGGGCGGGGCCAGCCGTGGGAGGACGCCGGCTGCTCCTCCGGAGCAGGAGTGCCGCGTCAGAGGCCTGCACGGGCCCGACGGAGCCGGAGGCGGACCGGGCTCGGCGTGTGGGGGTGAGTAGCGGTCCCGGGGCCAACCCGGGATCGCAACAGTACCCCTCCCCCTACGCCCCCTCCCCGGGGGTTTTGGTTTGTCCGGGTGAGCCAAATGGAACTGGCGGAGGAGGTCCTTATCCAGGATATGTGAAGAGGGTTCCCAGGAGTTTTCCTCGGGACCGTAGCCCTCCCAGGAGAGAAGGTATTCCCAGCGATGGTGGTGTAGACGAACGTCCAAAACCTCTTTCACCGTATACGTGTCCTCTTGGTCAGCGGAGGTGACAGTGGGTTCCGGAGGCAGAGTCTGGAATCGGGACAGAACCACTGGCTTGAGCAGGGAAACGTGGAAGACATCATGTATCCTAAGAGTGGAGGGTAGGCGCAACCTGTAGGACACTGCCCCAATACGTTCGGCCACGATGAAGGGGCCAATATATTGGGGTGCTAGCCTCATGGAAGGAGTTCGCAGCTGAATGTTTTTGGTACTCAACCATACCTTAGTCCCGGGTAAGAAAACTGGAGCGGGTCTCCGAGTTCTATCTGCATATTCTTTAAACCGGGCGGCGGTTCGACAAAGTTTCTCCTGAGTGGAGTGCCAGAGATGATGAATTTGTTTAGCCGTTAACTGCGCTGCCGGAGAAGAGATCGTCAATGGCAAAGGCAGGGGAGGCTTGGGAGTCTTCCCATAGACCACCTGGAACGGGGACTGTAAGGTGGCGGAGTGTTTGTGGCGGTTGTAAGAGAACTCTGCCCAGGGTAAGAGGGCGACCCAGTTGTCTTGCAGATCTCCTACGAAGGCTCGGAGAAAGGCCTTCAGAGTATGGTTGGTACATTCAACTTGGCCATTGCTCTGAGGATGAAAAGCCGTGGTCAGATCCAGCTGTACTTCAAATTTTTTACAGAGAGCTCTCCAGTACTTCGCCATAAATTGAGGACCCCGGTCAGACGTAATGTGCAAGGGCAACCCATGTAGTCGGAAGATATGCTGAATAAATTACTCGGCCAGTTCAGGGGCCGTGGGCAGTTTCGCGAGAGGCACAAAATGTGCCATTTTCGAGAAACGGTCAACCGTGACCCAGATCACGGTTTTTCCCTCCGATGGGGGTAACTCTACAATAAAATCCGTGGATACGTGGGTCCATGGCTCTGTAGGGATGGGGAGCGGTTGGAGGAGCCCCCAGGGGTGGCCTGGCAGAGGTTTCTGTCGGGCGCACGTAGGGCATGACTGCACGTAAAGACGGACATCCTCCTTGACCTGTGGCCACCAATAGAACTCTGTCAAGAGCTCTAGAGTCCGGGCCATCCCTGGATGCCCGGCAGTCAGTGAATCGTGGGCCCATGCTAACACCCTCCTCCTTGAGCGAGCAGGAACCACCGTCTTACCCGCGGGTGCCACTTCAGAAGCGGCTAACCGAACCTTAGCTGGGTCCAGGATGTATTGAGGAGGTTCAATGGTATCGTCTGTCTCTGTAGCACGGGAGAGGGCGTCTGCCCTAACATTCTTAGCTGCCGGTCTATAGTGGAGGGAGAAATTAAACCGGCTGAAGAAGAGGGACCAGCGCGCCTGCCGGGGATTGAGCCTCTGGGCGCGACATAAATATTCCAGATTCTTGTGATCTGTGTAGACTATGATAGGATGCTGGGCTCCCTCCAGCCATTGTCGCCACTCCTCAAAGGCTAATTTGATGGCAAGTAATTCCTTGTCCCCGATACCATAATTCCTCTCCGCGGGGGAAAACTTCCGTGAGAAGTATGAGCAGGGCCAGGATTTACCATTCTTGGAAAGTTGGGCAAGCATAGCCCCCACCGCCACGATGGAGGCATCAACCTCTACGATAAATTGGCTCTGAGGATCAGGATGGTGGAGGCAGGTATCTTGTAGAAAGGCCTTCTTGAGAGCCTGGAAGGCCTGTACGGCGGTGGGGGACCACTTTCGGGCATCGGCGCCCTTCCGGGTAAGGGCCGTCAATGGAGCTACCAGACTGGAGTAGTGCGGGATAAACTGGCGATAGAAATTGGCGAAGCCCAAGAAACGTTGAAGCGCTTTAACTCCCAGCGGTTGCGGCCAGTTTTCGATGGCGGCGACTTTGTCGGGGTCCATATGGAAGCCGGCGGAAGAGACGATGTACCCCAGAAAGGGTAGAGATTCTTCTTCAAATTGGCATTTCTCCAATTTGGCGTAAAGCCGATTATCCCTCAGTTTCTGAAGTGCCTGGCGAACATGTTGACGATGTGACTCAAGATCCCGGGAGTATATTAGCACATCGTCAAGGTAAACAATGACAGAGGTATGCAGCAGGTCGCGGAGTACCTCATTCATGAGATTTTGGAACACTGCTGGGGCATTACAGAGTCCAAATGGCATGACGAGATACTCATAGTGACCGTCTCTAGTATTGAAGGCGGTCTTCCACTCTTCCCCCGGATGGATTCGCACAAGATTGTAAGCCCCTCTGAGGTCCAGCTTGGTAAATATTTGGGCCCCTTGAAGACGGTCCAGGAGTTCGGGAATGAAGGGCAATGGGTAGCGATCACGTCGAGTAATGCGGTTCAGGCCCCGGTAATCAATACAGGGTCGAAGAGACCCTTCCTTTTTCCCCACGAAGAAGAACCCGGCCCCAGCCGGGGAATTCGAGGGTCTGATGAACCCCCGCTCCAGGTTTTCCTTGATATACGCGGACATGGCCTGGGTCTCTGGAAGGGATAGCGGGTATACTCGTCCGCGGGGTGGTATGGTACCCGGCAACAGGTTAATAGCGCAGTCGAAGGGCCGATGCTCGGGGAGTACTTCGGCCTTCTCTTTGGAGAAGACGTCCCGGAAGGCATGGTACTGCGGAGGTTCTGCTAGAGGAGCTGCTAGAAGAGGAAGCATTGGTGGAGAACGAGCGGGGAGACACTGACGGAAGCATGTAGGACCCCAGGACGTGATCTGAAGAGAATTCCAGTTTATCACTGGCGAGTGTTTTCTCAGCCACGGTAATCCTAAGATGACAGGGTGGATGGATTTCTCTAAGAGGAATGAGATCTCTTCGGTATGAAGGACACCGACCTGGAGCTTGAAAGGGCGAGTTCGGGTGGAGATGGTTCCAGGAAGTGGGGTCCCCTGAATGGAAGATACACGTACGGGCGGCTCCTGGGGCTGGGTCTCCAGCTGAAGCTGCTGTACCAGATCTCGGAGGATAAAATTCCCCCCGGACCCGGAGTCGAGCAGGGCTAAGGTGTCGAAACCTCCCTCCGGGAGACCCAGTCTTACCAGGACGGTACATGGGGAGTTGGATGAGGTATTGCCTAGAATCAACTCCCCGCTAGACTCTAGGTTCGGGCGTTTCCCGGGCGCTCGGTACAGCAGGCCAGGAAGTGCCCCTTGCCTCCACAGTTGAGACACAAGCCCTGGGAGCGACGCCGCTTCCGCTCTTCTGGGGAAAGGGGCCCCTGGCCCAACTGCATGGGTTCTTCCCCCTGAGTGGTAGTCGGAGTGGGAGGTGAGGGCCGGACACGAGGAGGTGTGGTCCTACGGACGGTCTGTCCCTGGGTGGATCTTCGTTCCCGAAATCGAAGCTGAATGCGTCGATCTACCTGACCTGCCAGCTCGATGAGCTCATGGAGATCATCCGGAAGGTCTCGGGCTGCCAGTTCGTCTTGGAGTCGTGGAGAAAGCCCCTCCAGGAATATTCCGTGCAGACTGTCGGCTCCCCAACCCAATTCCGTGGCAAGGGTCTGAAACTCCATGGCATACTCCTCCTAGGCCCGATTCCCCTGCCGTAGCTGGAGTAGTTCAGAGGTGGCCATGGAAGCGCGAGACGGCTCGTCGAAGACTCTTCGGAAGGACTTGACGAACTGGACTAGATTGGCTAAACGGGAATCCTGGCGTTCCCAGAGGAACGAAGCCCAAGCCAAGGGCCTCCCATCCAAGAGGGAAATGATGTAGCTTGTTTTAACGTGGTCGGTAGGAAACTGTGCAGGTAGCAGGTTGAACCGGATATAACACTGGTTGAGGAAACCCCGACATGACTTTGCGTCCCCCGAATACCGAGACGGAGCAGGCATCTCTACTGGGACGGCAGATCCGGGGGTGGTCCGGGACGTTGACACCGCAGGGCTGGCGGCGGAGGCCCCCTCGACACGATCTGCTAACCGCTGTACTGTCGACATCAAGGTGTCGAGGCAACTCTGTTGCTGCTGCAGCAACTCTGTTGCTGCAGCAGCTTCTGGGCAATGCCCGGGATGGCTTTCTGTTAGCTTCGTGGACCCTTGGGCCGGTCAGGACAGGAGATGGAGTGCTGTGAAGGATCACAGCAAGCGTCCCGACCGGGAGGCGGCTTGACGGACTTGGGGACGGCTGGACAATGGACCCAGGTGGAGCCCTATGCGACCAAGGGCTCGGCAGCGGGATGAGAAGTGGACGGCATTGGGCCCTGTAGCTTGAAGGTCTTCACCCTGGAGACCGGTACTCCCCCGAGAGGAGCTCGTAGGAGTCCGGCCGCTGGGAGTTTTGGAGATTCGCCCTGGAAGCCGGAGCCCCCCCAGGAGGTGCCCATAGGGGCCCGGCCGCTGGGACTTAGGAGAGTCTTCTGGGCCAGCGGACAAGGGAACCGAAGAGCCGCGAAGGTCCGAGGCCGAGTCCTGGAGCCAAGCCGAGTCGTAAGCCAAGGGAGAGACGAGAGGCGGAGTCGTATAACGGAGCCGGGTCGATGCCAGAAGTCAGAGGAGTAGCCAGAACCAGGGGAGAGGCGAAGTGTGGAGTCGAGGACAGAAACAGGTCAAAGCCAGGGATCCGATGACGATGCCAGAGCCAGTGGAGAAGACAGAGGAAGAGTCAGGAAGCAAGCCAGGTCAGAGGAGAAGATCAAATCAGGAATGCAGCAACTAGACGTCAGGAGCCCTGAGGAACCTCGTTGCAAGGCAGGGAAGGCTGTAACTGCAGGGCTTATGTATCCCTGCAGCGTCTGAGGTCATTAGCAGGGAGATAGTAATCTCCCACGCTGGCCCCTTTAAATTTAGAGCCCTAGCGCGCGTGCACGCGCGGCTAGGGGGTGGGGCCAGCTGCGGGAGGACGCCGGCTGCTCCTCCGGAGCAGGAGTGCCGCATCAGAGGCCTGCATGGGCCCGACAGAGCCGGAGGCGGACCGGGCTCGGCGTGGGGGTGAGTAGTGGTACCGGGGCCGACCCGGGATCGTAACACTCTCTGCTTCAACGGCGGGGGAGAAAGACTGATACTTCATGCATATCCAGCATAGCTCTCTGCTTCAACGGCAGGGAAGAAAGACCGAATCTTCACGCATATCCAGCATAGCTCTCTGCTTCAACTGCAGGAGGAATGAAGAAAAGTGGATCTATATACAGACAACAACCAACAAGGATTGAATTACATAGTCTGGGTAAAAAAATAAGCATGGGTGTAGCTTGCTTATTGCGGCAGTTACTACCTCTAACTAAGCTAGATATTTCACTTAGATGCAGTTCCAACAATGCTCTCTACATTAATGGTGGGGGTGGAAGGGAAATAGAACCAAAAGGTTACTAAGAGCCAAGAGAAACAGATAAGTATGAGAAAAAAAAATGTGAAGCTTGCTGGGCAGACTGGCTGGGCCGTTTGGTCTTCTTCTACCGTCATTTCTATGATTCTATGAAAGGGGATAGAGCAGATGTGGATCAAGAATGAGAGAGGTGCTGAGGGAAATGAGAGAAGAGGGATGAGGGAATGCAGGGATCCAGAATCAGCAGAGGAAGAGGGAAGCTGGACAAAACTCTCCAATGCTCATCCTCCCAATGCCAGTTTCTTCACTTACACACACACACACACACACAAAACTCTCCACAATTCTCTTACTCACTCTGACCACATTTGGAAGCACTGTGCACTTTAAGAGACTATGATCAAGTCATTCTCGCCCTCCAGAGGGGCTCAGCTGCAGTGAATGAGGGAACAAGAGACACCAACTACAAGCCATACCCCCTCTAGCCAATAACAGTCAATTTCAAGGGTTACTCAGGAAAGGTATGCTCTGACCACATTTGGATGCACTGTGTACTTTAAAAACTTTTATCAGGTCATTTTTCCCCCTTCACGAGGGCTCATCCACATCAAAGGAGGGGCCAAGAGACGCCAACTATAAGCCATGTACCCTCTGCAGGCATGAAGACCTCAAGCCAACAGTAGCCAATTTAAAGGGCTGCCTCCAGGTGGGCCCCTACAAATAATACTCCAAAGGGTATGTCCATTTGTGTGCCCCTTTGTATGCAGATTTAGGTACTGGTTACTGACCAGATATATTATTGGTGTATTTTGCAGTGAATTGTGCTACTATTTTAATATATCCAGTTGATTGGTGAGCAACAGATTACTGTTGGCTAGATAAACTATTGATTGTTGGGGGGTGTGGGAGATTATATTAGGATCATCGAGGCTGGTTGGTGAGATGTGCTTAGAATATACTATTACTCCAGAGTGGATAAGATGGGTGGGGTTCATTTATCGATTATTGTTTGGAATTTAAGCTAATAGATCTTAAACTACTATATTATTCTGAAAGTTTAACAGTACAGTTAGGAGTGGTGGAATTATTAAATATTTTGTTAATTCACATTTAGCTTATGTTGAGAACCTACTGGATATTATGGCCAGCCTTATGCTATGCTATCTAAAAATCATTAGATTTTTCTGGGTGGTTTTAATATCCACTTTGTCACCCCAGTTAATAAGAATAAAAAGGATAAGTTCAGGATGAAAGTGGTCCAGAGAAAGGCAACCAAATTGGTGTGGGGTCTGCAGCAAAAGTCATATGAGATGAGACTGAAGGACCTGAATATGTATATCCTGGAATCAGAGACAGATTTAAGATTTTGCTGCCCCTAGACCCTTTTGGTGCTTTCACCCCTCCACTTCCTGAAACGGTCTGTGACAGGGTAGTAGAGGACTATTCTCTAGGGATGTGCATTCGTTTTCAATTAACAATGTGCAACTGACCTCATTTACTACCCCCAGCCTATATCTATCAACAGTTTCATTTTTATTTATATCAACATTATCACATATATGAACATGGCTGTGATAGTAGACTGTTAATATGTAATAATTATTGTATATGTACTCAACTAACAATCAAACCCCAAAACTTTCCATCCAGATTACTTTTTGCTACGTTGATTTTTTTGTAACCATGATTATTTCACAAGCACTGTTTTATTTATTTATTTTATTTAAAAACTCTTCTATACCGTCGTTAAGTTAATTCACCATCACAACGGTTTACAGAAAGGCACAATAGGAAAAAACTATAATTGGTTTAGATTACAAATTATACATGTGCCAACATAGAACAGTAACATATTTTAATAAGAAAAGATTATGTGTTAATTAAGGCTTATATGTCGGTTGAAAAACTGTCAAGCGGTTCAAATCTAGCGTTAATATGCAATTGGAGATATTAGAGGAAAAAACTGATTAATTGGTGCGTCATTATCTTTCAACAGATATTGGCATCAAGGGATCAGCACTCAATTGGTTCACCTCCTTCTTGTCCAACAGACGCTATAAAGTCAAGATTAACAACAAAGAATCCCCTGCTGTCCACTCCAACATGGGTGTCCCTCAGGGATCCTCCCTATCACCAACCCTCTTCAATATCTATCTACTTCCGCTATGCCACCTTCTTTCTAAACTTAATCTCTCCCATTACCTTTACGCAGATGACGTCCAGATAATCATTCCCATCACAGAATCACTGCAAAAATCCATTAATCACTTCTCTCAACTTAGTTTTGAACACCAGCAAGACGGAGATCCTCATCCTCTCCCAAGACAACATTGACACCCACCTTACCTTACCAACCATCTCACATCCAACCATACCAACGCTCAATCACTCCCCTTATGTCAGAGACTTAGGTGTCACTCTAGACAACCAGCTCAACCTTAGAAAGTTCGTGAACGCCACTACTAAGGAGTGCTTCTTCAAACTTCAAGTCCTCAGAAACCTAAAACCTCTCCTTCACTTCCAAGACTTCAGACTGGTACTTCAATCAATCATACTCTCAAAACTGGACTATTGCAACTCCCTGCTTCTCGGGCTACCAGCTAACCACACTAAACCCCTTCAGATGGTTCAGAATTCTGCAGCCAGGCTCCTCACCAACACCAAAAAAAGGGAACACATCACCCCTACCCTTCAGAGCTTACACTGGCTCCCCATTAAATTCAGAATCCTCTTCAAGGTACTCACAATCATCCACAAAGCTATTCACAACCTCACCACTCTCCACACTGCCTCCCAACTAAAACCACATACTTCGTCCAGACCAATCAGAACTGCCTACCAAGACACCTTGTACGCCCCACAAGCCAAAACTTCACTTAGAAAACGCGCCATCTCAACAGCTGGTCCACACCAATGGAATGCCTTACCCCCCGACCTGAGACGAGAACCCTGCCCCACTGTCTTCAAAAAGAGACTGAAAACATGGCTTTTTAGCCAAGCCTTTCAAGACACCTAACCACCCTTGCCTTCAACCTATCTCTCACTAGCAAATCCTACCTCTAGTCACTCTCTCTCCTCCCCCTTCGCCTTACTCCCATCTCTCCCATCCCCTCCCTCTGGCCAGACACTGCATTCCTCTTTATTGCCTTCTCTTTCCCACCTTTTACCTTCTCCTCCTCCCTCTACCTTCCCACCTTCTACCTTCTCCTCCTTCCTCCTTCCCCTGAGCTTATTTATGCCATATTGATGTTTGTATATTGTTTAATGTATTCTCTGTTATTATGAGTTTCATGTGCTTTTAGATGTTAAAATGAGTCTCTAGAGTTTTAGGTTTAGTTTGGTATTTCTACTGTTAACTGGCCTCATTGTTCCATGTACCGCCTCAGAGCGAAGTTAAAGTTTCATTGTAAACCGATATGATTTGTACTTTTACAGGAATGTCGGTATAGAAAAAATAAAAATAAATAAATAAATAAACTGTTTTCCTCCTTCTCTTTGTCTTTATAAAAAACTTGTTTAAAAAGCCAGGTTTTCAGACTAGTTTTAAATAGTTTCAAATTTCTCTGCAGCCTTATTTTGAGTGGCATGGAGTTCCATAGAACAGGTCCAGCCAGCGACAGTGCTCTCTCCCTTACTTGAGTGAGGCGTGCTGATTTAACAGAAGGAATAGTTAGTAGAGCTTTATTGGCAAATCTAAGGTTTCTGTGTGGTACATGTGCACGCAGTGCTGTGTTAAGCCAGTCGGCCTTTTCATCATGGATTAGTTTATGAATTATACACAATGCTTTGTATTATATTCTTTGTTCAATTGGAAGCCAGTGTAGGTCAGCAAGTGTACCTGTGATGTGGTCTCTTTTTGCTTGTCAAAATTCTAGCAGCGGAATTTTGCAATATTTGCAGTGGTCTAATAGTAACTTGAGGTAGCCCTAATAGCAGAGAGTTACAGTAGTCTGTGCTCGCGAATATCATTGCCTGTAGGACTGTACGAAAATTATTCAGTGTTATCAGGGGTTTCAGTCTTCTAAGGACCATTAGTTTGGCATAACCTTCTTTTAATTTCTGTGAAATGTGTTGTTTCATGTTAAGCTCAGGGTCAATTATTACCCCTAGATTCCGTACTTTTATTGCTAACTCTACAGTTTGATTATTTTTTATTGCGATTGTAGGTTGTGTAGGGTATATATTTTTTCATTCTAGGTGTAAGAATTCAGTTTTATCAATGTTTATTACCAGTTCCATTTGGTTTAGGAGTTGTTTGATTATTTCAAGATACATAGTCAGTTTCATTGTTTCTTTGATTGTGTTTACGATGGGTAACAGTAGTTGTGTGTCATCCACATATATGTAGTATATTATTCCAAGTCCAGAGAGTAGGTGACATACTGGGAGGAGATAAATGTTAAAGAGTGTGTTGCGGCCCCCGACCGCCTCCCCCATGATCGGGGTTGGGGCCACTTACCTTCGCCCCGGACCGTGAAGAGGAATCGCCAGGGTCCCGGCCTGGTGGGCCGCATGGCCGCGGCGTCTCCATGTGGAGAATGCCATCGAGCCCGTCGGTAGCTCCGCCCCCTTGCGTTGCTATGCGCGCATGCACGAGATCAGGCCATTTAAAGGTCCAGCACCCGGAAGTGCTGGACAGCCCCCTAGATGACGTCAGACGCCAGCAGAGTATTTAAGCCGGCGTCTGACTCAGGAACTTTGCCTTGCAACAAGGTCCCCCTCAGAGTCTACTTGCCGTCCTGTTCCTGCTTTCTGCTAGTCCCTGGTTCCTGGTTCCTGGTCTTCCTGTGCCTGTTCCAGTTCCTGCTCCAGCTGATCCTTCTTCTGCTGATTTCCTGGTTCCTGACTCCGGTTTGTTCCTGACACTTCCTGCTTGCTGCCAGCCCCGACCTCGCACCTGCTTCTTGCTTCGTCTACTCCAGCCTCATAAGTCCCAAGGGCCCAGATCCTTACGGGCCCCTCCTGGGGGGATCCAGGGTCCTGGATGAAGTCCTCCCAGATCTGTCAACTTGAGACCACCTAAGTCCCAGTGGTCCAGATCCCTACGGGCTCCTCCTGGGGGGATCTAGGATCTCCAGGGCGAAGCCGCCGCCAAGCCCCCAGCTGGATTCCGCCTCCCGGCCTGTCCGAAGGAACCCTCCTTTCACCAGGCCAGCCCAAGGGTCCACCGTTTCTCCCAGCCGCAACAGTGTGTTGCAGACAGGGCTGAACCATGTGGGACTCCTGTTTTTAGTTTAACTTTGTCTGATAGTGTGTTTTTGATTTGTACTTGGAAAAATCTGTTGCTTAAGTATGAATCAAACCAGTTTATTGTTTTGTTATTGAGTCCTATTTCTTTTAGTCTATTGATTAGTATTTTGTGATTTACAGTGTCAAATGCTGCCAAGAGATCCAATAGAATCAGAATGTAATGTGTTCCTGTATCAAAGCCTCTTAAGATATTGTCTGATAAAGCTAGTAATAATGTCTCAGTACTGTAGTGTTTGCGGAAACCATGTTGTGCAGGATATAATATGTTATTACTTTCTAAGTGGTTTGATAGTTGTTTTTGAACTGCTTTTCAATTAGTTTGGCTATTAGGGGTAAGTTGGAGACTGGCCTATAGTTGCTCAGTTTTAGGGGGGTCAAGGTTCTTTTTCTTAATGATTGGCTTGATTATGGCTCCTTTCAGGATATCTGGCATTGATCCTTCATCTAGGGAAAGGTTGATGATCTTAGTTAACGTTGGAGCTACTGTGTTGGCTAGTTTTTTAAATTCCATTATGGGTATGGTGTCAACTGAGTGAGGAGCAGGGTTCAGTTTTTTTTATCATGTTATCGACTTTAATGTGTGATATCTCTTCAAACTCTGACCATATGTTGATGTCCCTTTTGGGCATCTTAATCTCTTGTTTGGTTGTGTAAAGGATTTTTGTTAAGTTTTCAATTTTATCTTTAAAGAATTGAGCTACTTCATTACATTGATTCTCTTGTAGGTTCTGATGATTGTTTGTATTGTCGCTGGGGAGGTTTTTTACTATGTAAACCGTTCTGATGGCGAAACCGAATGACAGTTAATTAAATAAATAAATAGACAATGGCAATGATATTGTCTATTTTGTCATGTTTCAGGAGTACCACAAAATGAAAAAAAATGACAAAATTTCAGAAAAATTAGTATTTCATGTTAGTTTACACTAACAGGACTTAGTGTGCACTAACATGCAGTTCATGTACACTAAGTACCGTTAGTGCGTACTAACTATAGTTTTCATATTTACACACTTAGGGGCGGATTTTAAGAGCCCTGCTTGCCTAAATCCACCCAAATCTGGGCGGATTTAGGCGAGCAGGGCCCTGCGCGCCGGTGAGCCTATTTTACATAGGCCTACCGGCGCGCGCAGAGCCCCGGGACTCGCATAAGTCCCGGGGTTTTCTGAGGGGGGCGTGTCGGGGGGCGGGCCCGAACCGCGCGGCGTTTTCGGGGCGTGTTGGGAGCGTTCCGGGGGCGGGCCCTGGGGCATGGCTACGGCCCAGGGTGGTCCGGGGGCGTGGCCGCACCCTCCGGACCCGCCCCCAGGTCGTGTCCCAGCGTGCTAGCGGCCCGCTGGCACGCGGGGATTTACGTCTCCCTCCGGGAGGCGTAAATCCCCCGACAAAGGTAAGGGAGGGGTTTAGACAGGGCCGGGCGGGTGGGTTAGGTAGGGGAAGGGAGGGGAAGGTGAGGGGAGGGCAAAAGAAAGTTCCCTCCGAGGCCGCTCCGATTTCGGAGCGGCCTCGGAGGGAACGGGGGTAGGCTGCGCGGCTCGGCGCGCGCCGGCTATACGGAATTGATAGCCTTGCGCGCGCCAATCCAGGATTTGCGTGGCTACGCGCGTATCTACTAAAATCCCGGGTACTTTTGCTTGCGCCTGATGCACCAGCAAAAGTACGCCAAATCGCGCGGTTTGAAAATCTACCCCTTAGTGAACACTAACGGGACATAGTGCGCACAAACTGGATGTTATTTTATGCTATGTCCCGTTAGTGCGCACTAACTAGTTTTCCTAATTTCAGAGTTAGTGCATACTAACAGGACTTAGGGCCTTATTTTCCAAGGACTTACCACGTGCGATCCGGCCATATCACGCGCGATAATTCCGCAAACCGTGCTAACAGCAGTTATCGTGGTTTGCGAATGCAAATTTTTAATTTCGTATTTGGGGGCGGAGTTGGGGCAAGGCAAATGTAAAGTAGGGAGCACTTATCACGTGCCGCGAAACAGCTGCGCTGTTAGCGCAGCTCCTAACACGGCCAATAACTACATCTCTTTCAATTGTGATACACTGTATCGCGGCGTATAGCGCACACCGCGATATTATCGCGTTGAACGAAAATGTTGAAAACCAATCCCCACAGACCTACAAAGGTACTGCTACCCAATAAAAAGGCCTGTTCTTAGTAGGTCTATCTTGTCAACATCATCTACACATTCACAGTGTATGGGGCAGGCGCACTACAGTGTATGGGGCAGGCGCACTACAGTAGATGGGGCAGGCGCACTACATGGCTGGTCGACGTCGCCACAGGTACAGGCAGCGGATCTATCTTCCATGAACCTCATTGCTGGGTATGTCAGAGGATGTTGTGATCAGCAAGTATCGCCTCAGCGCTCGTGCCATCCTGGAAATATATGAAGACATACGAGGTGCCCTTGAGTCTCGAACCCAAAAGAGCTGTGCCGTCCCCAGCCTGACCAAACTCTTGGCTGCCCTGCACTTCACAGCAAGTGGCTCTTTCCAATCCACAGTAGCTGTTGTGGGTGGGATGTCACAGAGCACCTTTTCACGGTGTCTGCACCAGGTCACTGAAGCAGTCATGGCCCACATGCCTCGCTACATAGCATTTCCACGTGACAGACAGGACCTGATGGACCTCAAGCGTGGTTTTTTAGACATTGCCCGCTTTCCGAATGTCATTGGAGCTATTGACCGCACTCATGTGGCCATCGTTCCACCCCATCAGACGGAGGCAGCCTACCGCAACAGAAAGCAGTTCCACTCCCTCAATGTGCAAGTGGTGTGTGATGCTGAAATGCGGATCCTCTCGGTGATGTCCAGCTTTCTGGGATCAGCACACGATTCCTTCATACTCAGGCAATCATCTCTGTTTCGCAAATTCGAAGCTGGCCTGTATGGCGATGGTTGGCTACGTATTACATATTTGCAATGTTCATTAGAGGTGTGCATCCGTTTTCCATGTATTTGTAATCCGCAACTTATTTTGTCCTATCTGTTAAATACGTGGGGAGGCGAAATGCATCGCGACTCCCCACGTATTAAACAGATTTCTGTTTTATTCGGCCTCCTAAATAAAAATTTTAACCCCCCACCCTACTGCCCCCCCCCCCCCAAGACTTACCAAAACTCCCTGGTGGTCCAGCGGTGAGTCCAAAAGCCATCCCTGCATTCTCACACCCACGTTTGCCAGTTTCATCATGATGCCGATAGCCTGTGTCACAGGCGCTACCGGTGCCATTAGTCAGCCCCTGTCACATGGTCACCGGCACCATCTTGTGCTCCTACCATGTGACAGGGGCTGACCAATGGCACCGGTAGCCCCTGTGACATAGTATGGGCAAAGGCTATCGGCGCCATTTTGAGTCCTGGCATCGACGGCAGGTTGCTCCAGGACCCCCGTTGGACCCACAGGGACTTTTGGCCAGCATGGGGGGGCCTCCTGACCCCCACAAGACTTGCCAAAAGTCCAGCGGGGGTCCGGGAGCGACCTCGTGCATGCCGGCCGGCCGATGCCAATACTCAAAATGGCGCCGATCGCCTTTGCCCTCACTATGTCACACATAGTGAGGGCAAAGGCGATCGGCGCAATCTTGAGACGCAATCGCCTTTGCCCTTTGCATCTCAGAATGGCGCTGATCGCCTTTGCCCTCACTATGTCACACATAGTGAGGGCAAAGGCGATCGGTGCCATTTTGAGTATTGGCATCTGACGGCCGGCGTGCACGAGGTTGCTCCCGGACCCCACTGGACTTTTGGCAAATCTTGAGGGGGTCAGGAGGCCCCCCCAAGCTGGCCAAAAGTCCCTGTGGGTCCAACGGGGGTCCCGGAGCGACCTGCCAGGACTCAAAATGGCACCGATAGCCTTTGCCCATACTATGTCACAGGGGCTACCGGTGCCATTGGTCAGCCCCTGTCAAATGGTAGGAGCACAAGATGGGGCCGGTGACCATGTGACAGGGACTGACCAATGGCACCGGTAGCCCCTGTGACAAAGGCTATCAGCGCCATGATGAAAAACCAGCACCGAGGGTGTGAGTGAGTTCCCGGACCCCCCGCTGGACCACCAGGGAGTTTTGGTAAGTCTTGGGGGGGTCAGGAGGGTGGGGGGTTGTAATTAATTTTAATTTTAGCTGGGACAGGAATTTAACTCGTCGTAACGTATTGACAGATCGACAACTTATGGAATTCTCCATACTTCCGCATGAAACGGAATTGACCCCCCACGAATACGTATTACGAATGCAACGAAACCTTTTTGGCTGCACATCCCTAATGTTCATCTCTGTTATGGCACACAAATATGATGTATACACCTGTCGGGATGGAGTCATATGTCCCCATCACAACAGGCCTCAGTGCCTCATAGTGTTACCTTAAGTGGTGGAATGGCTCATGCACCCAACCACTTGCTATTGGCTGCCAAGCACGAGGTACACAGCAACCCCTGTATGGAATGTATGTGGCATGGCTTGTTCACCTTACTGCACTAGTGGACAGCCTACACATATTTGGTGTAGCCATGGTTAATGGCAGTGTTCAAGGTGATTTTAGAATTGTCATGTAAGGGCAGCTCACATCCACAGGTGTTCGTGAGGTCCTGACATTCATGACACTTCGTATGATCACTTCTAGTCAGTTGTGCACATTCAGGGGCAGCCAGTTTACACCATGTATGTTATTGGGAATGCATACCTACATAAAAGGTCCGGTTGAGCAGATATGTCTGTACACAATGACTGGAGTGCATGATGCATATGATCCAAACACAGGGATGTGATCTGTAAGGACAGTGATGTTACGCACCTACCGCATACACTCTGCTGACATAAATCTCACTGTCTAGGGGCCCATCACGTGCTATACCGCCTAATAGCGACACACCTGCTGTGGGCCAAAGCAATCATGAAGCCACACACATAGAGTGTTCGGAAAATGGAATGGGCTGCATCGTGCCATCCGGTTCTACTGCATGTAGTGAGCACCTACACGCATGTGACACCAACATCAGTATTTGTAATGGCTTGCCTATTTCATTGCTACAGGAGACTCAGCCTATGGATGCAAGCCCTGGCTTATGACCCCAATCCTCCAGCCTGCCACGGCGCAACAGATGACCTATAATGAGGCCTTACGTGCTACACGCTCGGTCATCGAACGTACCTTTGGCCTTTTGAAGAGCCGCTTCCGATGTTTGGACAAGACTGGGGAAGCATTACTGAATGCTCCCCCCAAGGTTGCTAGGATAATCCTGCTTTGCTGTGTGTTCCATAATGTGGCTCTTCAGCATGGAATACCTGTGGCTATAGATCCAGACCTCAGACCTGATCCCCCATGTGCGCGTGCACGATGGCATGAAAACACAGTCAGTGGCAGCCAGGTTCGCCAACACCTTATACAGACACACTTTTAAGGTTTGCATGGGACAGAACCATGCCCCAGCAGGGCAGTTTGCCCACTGATGGGTTAGGACATAGTTTAATGTGCAGACCTCCTTTTCAATTGGCTACATGCCTCATCTGCTAAGTCTGTACACCCAACAACAGTTTGGGGTGGTGCTCTACATCAGAGGGTATAGCCCATAATAGGGTGGCTAAGGGCTGCCTCAAGGCTCTGCTGAGGTGCTCTGTGTGTGTTACTTATTCAGTGCCATTAGATTAAGCACTTGCTACATACTGACATGCCACCAAGGATGACAGTACTGTACGCACTTGTCTCCATGAGACACAACACACTCACACACCTCCCCTGATTTGCTAACACCGTACAATAATTGTACCTGTAATGCCCAACACCTCTGTCAGTCCCTAATGCTATCATGTTACATATAGAAACATAGAAATGACGGCAGAAGAAGACCAAACGGCCCATCCAGTCTGCCCAGCAAGCTTCACACATTTTTTCTCTCATACTTATCTGTTTCTTTTAGCTCTTGGTTCTATTTCCCTTCCTCCCCCACCATTAATGTAGAGAGCAGTGATGGAGCTGCATCCAAGTGAAATATCAAGCTTGATTAGTTAGGGGGTAGTAGGGGTACTAAAGTAACCGCCGCAATAAGCAAGCTACACCCATGCTTATTTTTTTAACCCAGACTATGTTATACAGCCCTTATTGGTTGTTTTTCTTCTCCCCTGCCGTTGAAGCAGAGAGCTATGCTGGATATGCATCTAAAGTGAAGTATCAGGCACATTTGGTTTGGGGTAGTAACCGCCATAACAAGCCAGCTACTCCCCGCTTTGTGAGTGTGAATCCTTTTTTCTTCTCCCCTGCCGTTGAAGCTATGCTGGGTATGCGTGAAGTATCAGTTTTTCTTCTCCCCTGCCGTTGGAGCAGAGAGCTATGCTGGATGTGCAACGAAAGTGAAGTATCAGGCACATTTGGTTTGGGGTAGTAACCGCCGTAACAAGCCAGCTACTCCCAGCTTTGTGAGTGCAAATCCTTTTTTCCACATTTCCTCTTGCTGTTGAAGCTTAGAGTGATGTTGGAGTCACAGTAACCATGTGTATGTTTATTGAATAAGGGTATTGTGTCCAGGCAGTAGCCATCATTCTGGCGAGTCACCCACTCTTCATTGGCGGCCTCTTGACTTTATGGATCCACAGTGTTTATCCCACGCACCTTTGAAGTCCTTCACAGTTCTGGTCTTCACCACTTCCTCCGGAAGGGCATTCCAGGCATCCACCACCCTCTCCGTGAAGAAATACTTCCTGACATTGGTTCTGAATCTTCCTCCCTGGAGCTTCAAATCGTGACCCCTGGTTCTGCTGATTTTTTTCTTATGGTAAAGGTTTGTCGTTGCCTTTGGATCATTAAAACCTTTCAAGTATCTGAAAGTCTGTATCATATCTCCTCTGCTCCTCCTTTCCTCCAGGGTGTACATATTTAGATTCTTCAATCTCTCCTCGTACGTCATCCGATGAAGATCCTCCACCTTCCTGGTCGCCCTTCTCTGTACCGCTTCCATCTTGTCTTTGTCTTTTGTAGATACGGTCTCCAGAACTGAACACAGTACTCCAGGTGAGGCCTCACCAAGGACCTGTACAAGGGAATAATCACTTCCCTTTTCTTACTTGATATTCCTCTCTCTATGCAGCCCAGCATTCTTCTGGCTTTTGCTATCGCCTTGTCGCATTGTTTCGCAGACTTCATATCATTAGACACTATCACCCCAAGGTCCCTCTCCTGCTCCGTGCACATCAGCCTTTCCCCCCCCATTGAATACAGTTCATTCGGATTTCCACTCCCCATATGCATGACTTTGCACTTCTTGGCATTGAATCTCAGCTGCCATATCTTCGACCACTCTTCCAGTTTCCTTAGATCCCGTCTCATTCTCTCCACTCCTTCCGGCGTGTCCACTCTGTTGCAGATCTTAGTGTCATCCGCAAAAAGACAAACCTTACCTTCTATCCCGTCCGCAATGTCGCTCACAAAGATATTGAACAGGACCGGTCCCAATACCGATCCTTGCGGTACACCACTTAAAACCGCTCTCTCTTCAGAGAAGGTTCCATTTACCATCACACATTGTCTTCTGTCCGTCAACCAATTTGCAATCCAGGTCACCACCTCGGCACTCACTCCCAAGCTTCTCGTTTTATTGACCAGTCTCCTGTGCGGAACCGTATCAAAAGCTTTGCTGAAATCCAAGTATATGATATCGAGTGCTCTTCCTCGATCCAATTCCTTGGTTACCCAGTCAAAAAAGTCAATCAGATTTGTTTGACAGGATCTTCCCCTGGTGAATCCATGTTGCCTCTGGTCCATCAATTCTCCAGACTGTAGATAGTTCACTATTCTCTCTTTCAGCAGTGACTCCATTACTTTTCCCACCACCGAAGTGAGGCTAACCGGTCTGTAGTTGCCAGCCTCCTCCCTGTTCCCACTCTTGTGAAGCGGGACCACCACCGCTCTTCTCCAATCACTCGGCACCACTCCCGTTTCAAGGGATCTATTGAACAGGTCACACAGCGGACCCGCCAGAACATCTCTGAGCTCCCTCAATATCCTTGGATGAATCCCATCAGGCCCCATGGCTTTGTCCACTTTAAGGTTCTTTAGCTCTTCCCAAACATTTTCTACTGTAAAAGGATTTTCATCTATTCCATTTCCTTCCAGTTTCTTGTTGTGTAGAGATGGTCCTTCTCCAGGGTCTTCTTTAGTGAACACAGAGCTGAAGTATTCGTTTAATATTTCTGCCATTTCTTCGTCTCTCTCCACACATTGATCATTATCACCTTTCAATTTCACTATACCACTTTGGACCTTTCTCTTTTCGCTGATGTATCTGAAAAATGTTTTGTCACCATTTTTTATCTCCTTGGCAATCCTCTCTTCCGCTTGACTTTTTGCCAACTTGATTAATTTCTTTGTCTCCCTCAGTTGAATCAAATATTCTTCTTTGTGTTCCTCCCTTTGGGATCTTTTATATTTCTTGAATGCTGTTCTTTTAGCTTTAATTTTGTCAGCCACCAATATGCATGTTGACATGCATATTGGTGCATCATTGACGCCCATTAGGACTAATGAAACCTACCTACGTCACTCTTACCCTATTTCCCAAACCTCAATATTATTGTCATGTGCGTCTTGCAGCAACACTAACGACCCTTCAGTAGGCAAGTGGTATCAGTGAGTGCCTAGGCAGCAGAGCCTCAATACACAGCAGGGAACACATATGAGCCCTACAACCTCCTGATGCCTCATGAATGGGTGCGTGAGAAAAAAGCACATCTGGCGCTGCCCACACCTATCTCTGAAGGTCCCTTATCACTGTAGCATCCCACATCAACACACCTCTGGGGTCACTGCAGCTGGCCGAAAGGAGAGCAGCTATCTGGTTGCATGCACATGGTTGTGGCGGCTGTATGCTGCTACAAGGAATCGCAGCGAAGGAAAGGAGATGCATGTACAGTTTGCCCCCCCCCCCCACACACACACACACACACACAGCTAGGTCACTGTGCTGTCATGGACCCACCAATACTGTGTATCAGCCTCCATAAACACATGTCGTACAGACATGAAACATCAGTCATGGTTTGTACACTGCCAGCTCCCATGAGTCGGTGGTTCTGTTTCACACACATCCTCCACTGGGCTCCCTTTAACTGACTATGCATGTACATTTGTTCTGGCCTACATATCCATGCAGTACCACTTGAAAACTATGGCTGCTCACATCACGTATCTGGCTGTAAAACCAGTGATGTGGGGCTCAATGGGCAGCCGGGCATTGCTGTCACAACAGGGCAGTTGTGGCTGCAAAGTGTGCAGCCACTGTGTATCTTGTGTCGGAATGTCAATCATGAGGTGCTCATGGGCACATTGTCTACCGTACATGTATATGGTCTGTGAATATTTGTACAGTATGTAACGCCTTGCCCATCATGTCCCCAGCAACATTATGAACTGTTTACTCACAGTACAACTACTGATGGAATAGCAGCAGAGCTCAGGGTTGCTGTCCAGTGCACACTTGCCATCCAAGGGGTACCACACACCTGTGTCATGCCAAATATGGCACACATTATCTGATGGAGTTAGTGATCAACACAGTGCGCATGAGAAGCAAGGAAAAAGCCACCTGGCCATGCATGCTCATGGAACGAGCACACACACCGGCCGTCAGACTCTTCATGATATAGATGTCCCCTGTTGGGACACACAGCCACCATTTAATGCAGGCCTTACATACTCCTGTCATAAGATGTCACTTGTAGAAAGTGTCAGCAGTGCTGTCTGCACTGAGCTGCGACATGGGGGTACCCACCCACATGTCACATATTTCGCACAAAGGTGATGGGCTGACTGTTGGCAGCCACCTCGCAGACAGGCCGTCACCAGCAGCACAGCTGATCAGCCAGGCTGGCAGAGGGAGGATGCATGCATGTGTATACTACTCTATTATAGAAACATAGCCATAGAAACATAGAAACATAGCCATATTGAGTGATAGATGGCCATTACTGAGGAGTGAGCCCTCACAAGAGGACTGACAGGTGGATGTGACAAGGATGCAGTCCTCCTCAATTTGGTGTCAGGTGCCCTTCGAATGTCTATAAAGTGCAGAAAGTAGCTGGCTGCAATGTATTCAAACATGGAGATCTGTGCAAAATGCCAATGAGGCTCTCAGGACTGTAACAGAGTGCCTCTTCGGCCAGGGCCTCAACAGTTGGGCTGCGCAACAGCCCACAAATGGGTCAGTGCGGCACAAGGCACTGATCTGGGTGTGCCTGGTACCACGTAACCCACTGCAGTTGGTTCAATAGCACAGAAGGCATGTTGTGGACTGTGGAGGCACCTCCGACCACCCATTTGTACCCCTACAGCACGCTCCTGGTGAGCACACACACAGTCATTGACGCTCGTGCAAACACAGCCCATCATAAACTTCTTGGCTCTACCAACGCCCTCATCATAGCAGCCTTACTGCTAAGTAGGATGACTAACTAATGTCACTATTGACAGATGATCACACAGCCCTCCAGCACAGGTCCTGATGTGCAAATAAAGGATGTCAATACTCACATGTGAAAGTGACCATAGAGGCCAAGCCTTTCGCTGAACCTGCATTACCCATGTGTCGGCCATATGGAGGTGGCAGAATGCAAAAGGAGGCTGCACAGGGTGGAATGTATGCATGAAGGGGGTCAGATCTACGGCTAGGCAGGTGATGAGGTATATTGATATACAGGCCACTCCCCTTTCCTAACATGTGTACTACCCCTGTGCGGCAACAAACATGGGTGTGACATAGGAAGAATCGGTGATCAATGAGCGGGAACAATGAATGTGTGCTAGGTGTCCGGATACAGGCTACTAGCCTTTCAGCACACAACCTATGCACACCATATTCCAGAGCTTTTTGGTACACTAGCACGTGCATGGATGTGAGTGATAATGCACTAGATGACACTCATTACTGTACAGCAACAGCGGTTTCCACGCTTGCTACTTGCAGTGATGAGGATGACAGGGGTTCAGACAGGGTGATAAACTAATGTCTGGCTCTATCATAATACTAGAAACATTTGTGGCTCATAAGATATGTAGGATTCACTGCACTGTCGCCCTCATACTGTACAGTACAATGGTACACTGGGCAGGAAGGTGAACATTTGGGATGATGTTCGGTCAGCACTCTGACCACAACCCTATCTCCACCCAGTCCGCCCACAATATATGCAAGCCCATCCCACCCAGCTTGTGTAAATGGCACGGGTCGGTGTGTGTCACAGCCATTATGACAACGATGTTGCTGGCCACTGCACCAGCCCATACCAGGATGGCATCTCGGGGTACAGGTGGTACCTAGCCTCTGTGTAACACACTCTCCCTCTGCACCAACCGCTCTCAGGTTTACCCTCAACCATGATACCATGCAGATTTACACATAGGGCCTCCATGTACTGTACCTTATCAGGGTGCACCCCTTCTGGCAGCACGCCACCTGGCTGCACCCAGAGATGTCCTCCACAAGGGTATATAAGGAGGGCCAACGTTGCCATGAGCCCCTGCCATGCCCGGCTACAGTGTTGTCATACCTCACACTTGGCCAAGCACATGTGCATACTTAACAATTGTGCTCCATGCTGCGCCACAGTTCTGTGGTCCAGGAGTTCCACTAGCTGGATGCGCAGACGTTAACAGGCTGAACACTACATGCTGTATCCTCAGACATGGCAACCTGTCCTTCATGAGGTGGAATGTGCCAGGGAAGCAAGATGTGCCTAAGGGTGCTGACAAATAGCATTGCAGTGTTCAGTGTTGCATCTGGCCTGTGAACCACTACATACCCAGGCCACACAGTAGCGTGGACATGTAGGCAACACCTTACACCATGTATGGCAAGAGGTCGACGGCTGAGAGCTTCCAGATGTCCACCTACAGTGGCAGACCATCAGTCAGGGATTGTGTCCTCCATGGCCGCACAAACAGAGTCATAATTGAGTACAGAAGTGTGTGACAAGCGGTGATACAAATAATCGTTATACTTTACTAACTCTTAACAGAACAACAATCATTTACATGCTGCAGAACCCCAGTGGACTTTCCTCCCTACAGGTGTGCTGTTCAGAAGGTTACAGGTAACCAATGTTGCTCACACATCATTATCAGCAGAATATTAGTTTCCACATACTGTATGACCTGTGGCAATGCCTGACAGGCTATATGTGGAGAAGCCCCCTTTACCTCGCTGCCCAAGTATGTATTCCACAGGAGCTGGTGGACAGTGGTTTTTCCAGTCACTGCTAACTGAGCTGTGTGCAAGAATAGAGGGAATATGGGCCAGACATGGGCCTACATGTCCCTCCGCGTGACATAGATGCACCCATACCGCTCCGTTGGGAGGGTATATGTCCCATCCACATGATGTCCCTCAAGAAAGGTTTGCAGGTACAGGAGCTTCAAGACACAGTATGTCGAACAACAGGGGTCAGGTGGGTATATAACGTGATGGTGACACAGGTCACACTGTATGTGGAAAAACTAATTCTCTGCTGATAATGATATGTGAGCAGCATTGGTTACCTGTAACCTTCACAACTGCACACCTGTAGGGAGGAAAGTCCACTGGGGTTCTGCAACATGTAAATGATTGTTGTTCTGTTAAGAGTCAGTAAAGTATAACGAATATCTGTCAACACTGAGAGATACCTGTTACTGGCCTGTACTGGTTGTCCAAACAACATGCGCCATCAACAATGACAGTTAACCTTGGAGAGTGGCTTGTATATGTGTGTGTGGCGAGGTGAAATATGTGAAGACACTGTAGGACTGTGGACCACACAGTGTTGGCTGTCAGATAGTGTTCACATGGTGGACGTGGCCCACATTGTAAAGGGTCCATGCACACCCCACAGCTGTGAGACGGCACCGGAGAGATGTGTGTCACAACGGATGGTGACCCCTTCTTGCAACCATTGCCCTTTTCTGACCACCAAATTAATATACTGGTGGCTAACACTGACTGCACACCAGCAGTCAGCACATCTGTGTGCACATGGACACCAGGTCAACACACTTAAGGCCTGTTGAGCATGCCTTACACCGGTTGCACCATGTAAACAGGTATGACACATTAGCATTAATATCTTCACCTCTCCATACGACTAGCAACAGCCTAGTTATCTGGCTGCTGACAGTCTGTGCAACTCCTTTAATACACGGCATGCAGATAGCAACATAACCCTTCCCATGCCTCACCTTTCAGTGGCCCACAACCTTCACGTTAACACAGTAACTATAGGAAGCCTTCCCTGGCACACAATGAATCCATGGACATGCTGCCATGGTGGGGATGTACACTGATATGAGTATGCCAAGGGTACATGCTTAGGATGTGCAGCTGGGAAGGGCTACACACTATTGTATGGCAATGGTGCCTGGAAATTAAGCGTATGCATGAGCCACCACTATAATGGATGTCCTGAATGGCACCAGAGGTTGGCAACCTCTCGGTCACTCACCCAGCATTGGTGGAAGGCATCTTCCGTTTACCTGCACATAAGAACATAAGAACATAAGAAAATGCCATACTGGGTCAGACCAAGGGTCCATCAAGCCCAGCATCCTGTTTCCAACAGTGGCCAATCCAGGCCATAAGAACCTGGCAAGTACCCAAAAACTAAGTCTATTCCATGTAACCATTGCTAATGGCAGTGGCTATTCTCTAAGTGAACTTAATAGCAGGTAATGGACTTCTCCTCCAAGAACTTATCCAATCCTTTTTTAAACACAGCTATACTAACTGCACGAACCACATTCTCTGGCAACAAATTCCAGAGTTTAATTGTGCGTTGAGTAAAAAAGAATTTTCTCCGATTAGTTTTAAATGTGCCCCATGCTAACTTCATGGAGTGTCCCCTAGTCCTTCTACTATCCGAAAGAGTAAATAACCGATTCACATCTACCCGTTCTAGACCTCTCATGATTTTAAACACCTCTATCATATCCCCCCTCAGTCGTCTCTTCTCCAAGCTGAAAAGTCCTAACCTCTTTAGTCTTTCCTCATAGGGGAGTTGTTCCATTCCCCTTATCATTTTGGTAGCCCTTCTCTGTACCTTCTCCATCGCAATTATATCTTTTTTGAGATGCGGCGACCAGAATTGTACACAGTATTCAAGGTGCGGTCTCACCATGGAGCGATACAGAGGCATTATGACATTTTCCGTTTATTTCATCATTCCTTTTCTAATAATTCCCACATTCTGTTTGCTTTTTGACTGCCGCAGCACACTGAACCGACGATTTCAATGTGTTATCCACTATGACACCTAGATCTCTTTCTTGGGTTGTAGCACCTAATATGGAACCCAACATCGTGTAATTATAGCATGGGTTATTTTTCCCTATATGCATCACCTTGCACTTATCCACATTAAATTTCATCTGCCATTTGGATGCCCAATTTTCCAGTCTCACAAGGTCTTCCTGCAATTTATCACAATCTGCTTGTGATTTAACTACTCTGCACAATTTTGTGTCATCTGCAAATTTGATTATCTCACTCGTCGTATTTCTTTCCAGATCATTTATAAATATATTGAACAGTAAGGGTCCCAATACAGATCCCTGAGGCACTCCACTGTCCACTCCCTTCCACTGAGAAAATTGCCCATTTAATCCTACTCTCTGTTTCCTGTCTTTTAGCCAGTTTGCAATCCACGAAAGGACATCGCCACCTATCCCATGACTTTTTACTTTTCCTAGAAGCCTCTCATGAGTAACTTTGTCAAACGCCTTCTGAAAATCCAAGTATACTATATCTACCGGTTCACCTTTATCCACATGTTTATTAACTCCTTCAAAAAAGTGAAGCAGATTTGTGAGGCAAGACTTGCCCTGGGTAAAGCCATGCTGACTTTGTTCCATTAAACCATGTCTTTCTATATGTTCTGTGATTTTGATGTTTAGAACACTTTCCACTATTTTTCCTGGCACTGAAGTCAAGCTAACCGGTCTGTAGTTTCCCAGATCGCCCCTGGAGCCCTTTTTAAATATTGGGGTTACATTTGCTATCCTCCAGTCTTCAGGTACAATGGATGATTTTAATGATAAGTTACAAATTTTTACTAATAGGTCTGAAATTTCATTTTTTAGTTCCTTCAGAACTCTGGGGTGTATACCATCCGGTCCAGGTGATTTACTACTCTTCAGTTTGTCAATCAGGCCTACCACATCTTCTAGGTTCACCGTGATTTGATTCAGTCCATCTGAATCATTACCCATGAAAACCTTCTCCATTACGGGTACCTCCCCAACATCCTCTTCAGTAAACACCGAAGCAAAGAAATCATTTAATCTTTCCGCGATGGCCTTATCTTCTCTAAGTGCCCCTTTAACCCCTCGATCATCTAACGGTCCAACTGACTCCCTCACAGGCTTTCTGCTTCGGATATATTTTAAAAAGTTTTTACTGTGAGTTTTTGCCTCTACAGCCAACTTCTTTTCAAATTCTCTCTTAGCCTGTCTTATCAATGTCTTACATTTAACTTGCCAATGTTTATGCTTTATCCTATTTTCTTCTGTTGGATCCTTCTTCCAATTTTTGAATGAAGATCTTTTGGCTAAAATAGCTTCTTTCACCTCCCCTTTTAACCATGCCGGTAATCGTTTTGCCTTCTTTCCACCTTTCTTAATGTGTGGAATACATCTGGACTGTGCTTCTAGAATGGTATTTTTTTAACAATGACCACGCCTCTTGGACATTTTTTACTTTTGTAGCTGCTCCTTTCAGTTTTTTTCTAACAATTTTTCTCATTTTCTCAAAGTTTCCCTTTTGAAAGTTTAGCACGAGAGCCTTGGATTTGCACACTGTTCCTTTTCCAGTCATTAAATCAAATTTGATCATATTATGATCACTATTGCCAAGCGGCCCCCACCACCGTTACCTCTCTCACCAAGTCCTGTGCTCCACTGAGAATTAGATCTAAAATTGCTCCCTCTCTCGTCGGTTCCTGAACCAATTGCTCCATAAAGCTATCATTTATTCCATCCAGGAACGTTATCTCTCTAGCGTGACCCGATGATACATTTACCCAGTCTATATTGGGGTAATTGAAGTCTCCCATTATTACTGCACTACCAATTTGGTTAGCTTCCCTAATTTCTCTTAGCATTTCACTGTCCATCTCACCATCTTGACCAGGTGGACGGTAGTATACCCCTATCACTGTAGTCTTCCCTGATACACAAGGGATTTCTACCCATAAAGATTCAATTTTGTATTTAGTCTCATGCAGGATGTTTATCCTGTTGGACTCTATGCCATCCCGGACATAAAGCGCCACACCTCCTCCCGACTGCTCCTCTCTGTCATTGCGATATAATTTGTACCCCGGTATAGCACTGTCCCATTGGTTATCCTCTTTCCACCATGTCTCTGAGATGCCAATTAAGTCTATGTCATCATTTACTGCTATACATTCTAATTCTCCCATCTTACTTCTTAGACTTCTGGCATTAGCATACAAACATTTCAAAGTTTGTTTTTTGATTGTATTTTTATTCTGCTTTTTAATTGATAGGGATAAGTTAGAATTTTTTAGCTCAGGTGAGTTTTTAGTTACAGGCACTTGGATAACTTTTCTAATTATTGGAACCTCACTGTCGGGATGCCCTAATTCTAATGCATCATTAGTATCCTTTAAAGATACATCTCTCCGAACCATGCGCTGCTGAGCGACTGTCGGCTTTCCCCTTTGTTCTAGTTTAAAAGCTGCTCTATCTCCTTTTTTTAAAGGTTAGCACCAGCAGTCTGGTTCCACCTTGGTTAAGGTGGAGCCCATCCCTTCGGAAGAGACTCCCCCTTCCCCAAAAGGTTCCCCAGTTCCTAACAAAACTGAATCCCTCTTCCTTGCACCATCGTCTCATCCACGCATTGAGACTCCGGAGCTCTGCCTGCCTCTGGTGACCTGCGCGTGGAACAGGGAGCATTTCAGAGAATGCTACCCTGGAGGTTAAAAAGTGTCAATTGGGGAGCAGTTCATTAGCTAGAAGTATGGTTCTGCATTCCCATTGGCAGTCTCCTTAGTTTCTTGATTGTGTTGCCAAGGTTGCAAGGTGATATTTGTGAGGGGATGGCCAGTACCAGGTATAATACCATCAAGTTTTAGTCACAATAAGCAAAATGCATATTTTAAAATTTGCCAAGCCCTTTCTTTTTTAGGAAAGGGACCCTGGCATTTTAGGATATGCATACTTCAAATTCCCCTGGTGTTTGTCTGTGTGTTTCAATGAGGGGGCAGTAACTGGTGAGATGGTAAGTGACTGGGGTGAATGTATGGGGTGATAGGTGGGAGAGAGATTGGTTGGTGAGTGGTGAAAGAAAGGCATCCTGGTGTATGGGGGTGACTGGTAAGGGGGAGTAACTAGGGTGACTGTATGGGATGATGGGGGAGAGAGACTGCTTCGTGTTGTGATTGGTGCAAGAGAGGCAGCCTGTTGGTGAGTGGTTGGTGAGTGGTGAGAGAAAGGCATCCTGGTGTGTGAAGGTGACTGGTGAGAGGGGAATGACTACAGTGACTATGTGGTTACAGGTGGGAGATAGATTCGTTGGTGAGTGGTGAAAGAAAGGCATCCTGGTGTGTGGGGGTGACTGATGAGGGGGAGTGACTGAGGTGACTGTATGGGATGATGGGGGAGAGAGACTGGGGTGACTGTATGTGGTGACAGGTGGGAGAGAGATTGCTTGGTGAGTGGTGAAAGAAAGGCATCCTGGTGTATGGGGGTGACTGGTAAGGGGGAGTAACTAGGGTGACTGTATGGGATGATGGGGGAGAGAGACTGCTTCGTGTTGTGATTGGTGCAAGAGAGGCAGCCTGTTGTGTGTGGGGTGGGACTGGTGAGAGGGGAAGTGACTAGGGTGACTATATGGGGTGACTTGCGAGAAAGAGACAGCCTGGTGTGTGTGTGTGTGTGAAGGGTGACTAGGTTATCAGTATGGAGTGACACCACACACACACACACCAGGTTGAATCTCTCTCTCTCTAGTCACCACCCCAACTAGTGTCTCTCCCACCTGTCACCCCATGTATTCACCCAAGTCACTTTTCCTCTCACCAGTCACCCCCACCCCCAACCAAACACACAGACTCACACAGGGGAATTCAAAGTATGCATATCCCAAAATGCCATGTCCACTTTCCTAAAATACAAAGGGATTGACAAATTGAAAATATGCATTTGCATTACATGCTTTTGCTGACTAGAACTTGATGCTATTATTACATCCCTTGTTTACACTTGTTACCAGGCACTGCCCATTCTCCCACAAACACCACCTTGCAACCTTGGCAACACAAACAAATAACTAAGGAGACAGCCAATGGGAATGCAGAACCATACCTCTAGCTAATGAACTGATCCCCAATTGATACTTTTAAACTTATTACACAGAGCAGTAGTTACTACAAAAGCAATTTGCTGGTCAAACTGGATGGACTGATCAGTAGGGATGTGCATTCGTTTGCAACCTATTGGCAATCCGCAACGTATACATCCCTATTTGTTGTATTTGTGGGTTCATGAAACGCATCGCGATCCCCCACGAATACAACATATCATATTAGTTTCATTCTTTTGGCTCGCAGTGATTTCTTGGCGGCCATTTGAAATAGGAGATAGCAAAAACCAGCCCTTTCCTGTGAGTCATAAGTGACCTCACAGCCCTGTCACAGAGTGGGTCAGACAGGTTGGCAAGGAGACCAGAATGTAACCTATCGGAGCCAAGCATTTTTCTAATCCAGCCAATCACTGCTCTCACTCAGTGCTCTGTGACGCTATTCCTGATGATGCAGCACTATTTATACGTTAAGCATGTGACGTGCCACGCACTTTCTTGGCGGGGATGGTCTGGGAAGGTGGTCCAGGGAGGTGGCTGCACTCAGAGCTAGTCTGAGTGTCTAAAATCTGTATTCAATTACTAGCTACTTTGATAGAATTTTCCATTGAAAAACATATTTGTTCGATTTGGCTGCAGTGCTGCCGCCAGCCAGCTAGCATAGCCATGCTTTTTTTGACCGCACTTTTTTTTATTGATCTGAGACGGTCTCTCTGTGCCACTGAGAGAAGCTGTTAGCAGTGGCATTTTTCTGCTTATTTTACCCCTTGGGGTAGGTTGCAAGCATGATTTGGGTGTTGTGGGTGAGAGATATATTAAATTTCTAGCTACTTTGACAGAATTTTCCATTGAAAAATATATTTCTTCTTTTTTGCTGCTGTGGCAAGAAAGCCATCCTTTTTATTTAACTGCAGGTTTTTTTTATTGAACTCAGGCTGTCTCTTTGTGCTCTTTTAAGCCAAGATATGCAGTACACTCACTGGGCATCAGTGGGCACTGGGCAGTTTTGCAGACTCACATATATATTATTGGGATAGCAGTGCTCTCTGAAGCCAGATCCCCAGTGGGCCTCTTTTGTACTTACAAGCTTGGTGTGTGCACACATACAGCAAGCAGTCCCAGTTTTAGTGTGCATCCAGGCAAAGCCTCGTGGGCCTGGGAGCACTTTGCAGACTTACGTATATATTATTAGGACAGCAGTGCTCTCTGAAGCCAAATCCCCAGTGGGCCTCTTTTGTACTTACAAGCTTGGTATGTGCACTAAGGATGTGAATCGGGCTTTGGACGATTGAAAATATTGGACGATATTTTCAAAATCGTCAGAAATCGGGGGCTCCCCAAACCAATAGGAAAACCCCACAACATTGATCGTGGGGGTTCTCTTATCATTTTGGGGGAGGGCGGGAAAAACGGCACACAAAAATAACCCCTAAACCCACCCTGACCCTTTAAAACTAATCCCTTAGCTTCCCCCACCCTCCCGACTCCCCCAAAAAACTTTTTACAGGTACCTGGTGGTTCAGTGGGAGTCCCTGGAGCGATCTCCCGCTCCCAGGCCGTCGGCTGCCACTAATCAAAATGGCGCTGATGGCCCTTTGCCCTTACCATGTGACAGGGTATCCGTGCCATTGGCCGGACCCTGTCACATGGTAGGAGCACTGGATGGCCGGCACCATCTTGTGCTCCTACCATGTGACAGGGGCTGACCAATGGCACTGGTAGCCCCTGTGACATAGTAAAAGGGCAAAGGCTATCGGCACCATTTTGAATACTGGCAGCCGACGGTCTGAGTGCAGGAGGTCGCTCCCGGACCCCTGCTGGACTTTTGGCAAGTCTTTTGGGGGTCAGGAGGGTCCCCCAAGACCTGCCAAAAGCCCCTGGTGGTCCAGCGGGGGTCCGGGAGCGATCTCCTGCACTCGGGCCATTGGCTGCCAGTAATCAAAATGGCGCCAATAGCCTTTGCCCTTACTATGTCACAGGGGCTACCAGTGCCATTGGTCAGCCCCTGTCACATGGTAGGAGCACAAGATGGCACGGGCCATCCAGTGCTCGGGTCCGGCCAATGGCATGGATACCCTGTCACATGGTAAGGGCAAAGGGCCATCGGCGCTATTTTGATTAGTGGCAGCCGACGGCCCAGGAGCGGGAGATCGCTCCAGAGACCCCCACTGGACCACCAGGTACCTGTAAAATGTTTTTGGGGGGGTCAGGAGGGTGGGGGAAGCTAAGGGATTAGTTTTAAAGGATCGGGTGGGTTTTTTGTTTATCGGCTCGGGCGCAGCCGATAAACAAAAACGCAATCGGGTCCGATGAAAAAAAACCAACATGTGAATCGGAACCGGAATCCGAACTGATTCCGGTTCCGATTCACATCTCTAATGTGCACACATACAGCGGTCCCAGTTTTAGTGCATTCTAGTTCATCCTCTGTCTTCCCATAGTTTACAGAGGCACCATGTAAACTACAAAGTTAACATAGGTTGATATTGTAGATTTGGGCGGGAGATGACATCAGCACTTCTTTTGGTCCTAACGGCTGAACTCTCGTTGCACAGGGAACCCTCAGTCTCTGGCAATTCAAAATACTAATCCTTCATAACATGGATCCTTAATTAACACAAACACGCTTTGAAGGCTCGTGCTCCACTCTAGGGGCCAACCCATTCTGGGGAGCCTCCTGCTCAAAGGAAAGGGAACCCTCCCTGGGGTAGACGGCCTATCTCTTAGTACCTATTGACCCTTGTTGAACCGCTGTTCACATGGCACCCTCCTCCGTCTCAGCCTTGAAAATTCTCATTTGTATATCTGCTAATTCCACCAGATTTTAAAAGACCAGCGAGAGCTCACTAGATGCCAATGGAAACACCCCACTCTAGGGGTGAACCCATTATAGGGAGCCCTTTCCTGCACAAAGGAAAGGGAACTCTCCCCGGGGCCAGCCTGTCTTGCCCCTATCAAAACCACAGGGACCAGACTACCTCCGCTCTGCCAGCCTGTCTTGCCCCTATCAACCTTCTGCCACTCTGCCTTGCTCCCATACACCAGGTGACTCACTCAACTCCTTGTGGTGTTCTTGTCACTATCATGGTTCCTCAGTGTGTTGGTGCTAGTCTTTCTGCTTGCTATGTTCCCCCTTCATTGAGCTGTAGGATGCTGATGCCACTTGTCTTGCCACTTTGCCTGTCGTGCTGCCTTCAAGGATTCATGCATCTGTTATTGGTGCTCTCTTTTGAAGCTGTGGTGTGTTGTTGACACTCTCGCTGCTGCTTTGCACCTCTGTTAAAGCACTCTTGCCACTCCTGGTACCCCTTTGCCCCTTTAAAGTGCCTTATGTTATTCATGCCACTTTGGTGCCACTTTGCCACAGTCTAAGTACCTTGGAGCTCTTTTCTCGTTCTGATGATTGCTCCCTAGACGTTTCATCAGAATTGATAAGAAAACTCCAATTCTGCAGCCAAAAATAGGCTGCAAATACTTCCCCCATTGACTTTAATGGGAAATCGGAAAACGAATAAAACTAATCAACGAATTGGGTTTCACCCCCCTGAAATGAACGCAATGGATTTGGGTCCCGGCGAAACGAATACCGAATCAAAATGAATTTTTTCCTTCTGCACATCCCTACTGAACAGTCTTTATCTGCTGTCATTTACTATGTTACTATGATATTTTGTAGAATACATGATAGATTTGTGACATGTACAGGTAGTTCAGGAGTCAACACATGTTGCAGGTCACATGCTTGATTTGATATTTTTCCCAGAACTATTGGTAGATTCTGTGGAATATGTGACATTTTTGCCAGTATTATGGCATGAGCATTTGGCTATTCAGATGGATTTTTGTAGGGTATATAGAAAGAAGTTATTGAAAAGAGTTAGAACTTAAGAAATTGCCATGCTGGGTCAGACCAAGGGTCCATGAAGCCCAGCATCCTGTTTCCAACAGAGGCCAATCCAGGCCACAAGAACCTGGCAAGTACCCAACCACGAAGAAGATCCCATGCTACTGATGGAAGTAATAGCAGATGCCATTCCCTAAGTCAACTTGATTAATAGCAGTTAATGGACTTCTCCTCCAAGAACTTATCCAAACCTTTTTTAAACCCAGCTACACTAACTGCACTAACCACATCCTCTGGCAACAAATTCCAGAGCTTAATTGTGCAACAAGTGAAAAATAATTTTCTCCGATTATTCTTAAATGTGCTACTTGCTAACTTGGAGTGCCCCCTAGTCCTTCTATTATCTGAAAGTGTAAATAACCAATTCACGATGAAGAATTCTAGAAGGCTAATGATGAATCAGGACTATATATCCGTGATGTCGGGTTCTTACTCTGTCTACATCTGCTGGCTGAGGTGCATAACCTACTGGTGGGGACTGGCCTGCCTGAATGCAGATGAAGGTTATTCATTTATGTAATTTCTTTGTTACAGCTATAGCACACATCAAGCAAACTTATTTATCTGTTCAGCAAACACACCAAACATGTTTAATCATCATAAACACAAGTTAAAAAATACATTCCAAAACAAAAATCATTTAACATATGTCTGCTTAAAAAGAAATGACCTTAAACATTTATTTAAAAAATCTTAATTCTTCTTCCTTCCTTAATTATTTGTTCATTCTAGTCCAGATCTTTGAACCTACTACTGAGAATGCCCTATTTTGAATTTCCTGATAAACAAAATCCTTAAAACTCTGTTCTTAATTTTTGATATGCTAACCATAATGTTCAGACATTAGGATAAACCTGAACCAACTCTACATTTTATTTAATTTTCCTAGAGAAGGCCAGGAACGTGAATGTATTCACTCCAACTCCAATCGCCTGCCCAAGTAAGAAACTACATCCGAAACCTGCACACCATGTCATTTCAAAGTCAGCTTCCACTGGTTTCCTGTGCGCATGAGACAACAAAGAGGCAACCCAAAAGAACTGCCTGTCTCCCCTAAACTGCTATGCTTTTAGTAATTCTCTCCATAACATATAGTGCACCGGCTTGGGAATTGAAGGAGGGACCATGCTCCCAGGGGCCCTGGACTAGTACAGCTCTACTGGCAGAGTGCCCCTTCTCTCAATCTGGATTGAGTGGCAATAAAGTGTTAAACATCAATGTTGAGATTACTTACCTGATAATCTCCTTTTCCTTAGTGTAGACAGATGGACTCAGAACAAATGGGTATAGTATGCTCGTGCTAGCAGTTGGAGACGGATCTGACGTCAGCACGGGTATATATACCCCCACAGGAAGCGTAGCAACTTAGTAATCTTCCTTGCAAAAGCTGTTATGGATGTGTGTACTGACGCTCAGTGAAATAGTGAAACAGGATTCCCTTGATCAATTGATAGTAGCTGGAGACCGCCAGCCTTCCCAACCGGAAGGCGTTGACACCTGGTAGAGTGTACGCTCTTATGGAAACAGATGACATGGCTTACCTTGAATCGGTGAAACCCATGTACACAGGCAGCTGGGCGGGATGCTGAGTCCATCTGTCTACACTAAGGAAAAGGAGATTATCAGGTAAGTAATCTCAACATTTCCTGGCGTGTAGCCAGATGGACTCTCCCTGGCCTGGACATCCAGACGGTAGAACCTGGAGAAGGTATGGAGGGAGGACCACGTCGCCGCTTTACAGATTTCTGCAGGCGACAGCATCCTGGATTCTGCCCAAGATGCCGCTTGTGCTCTGGTAGAATGAGCCTTGACTTGTAGAGGCGGAGACTTCCCAGCCTCCACGTAAGCTGCTCTGATAACTTCTTTAATCCAGCGGGCGATGGTGGGCTGAGAGGCCGCTTCCCCTTGTCTTTTCCCGCTGTGCAGGTCGAACAGATGGTCTGTCTTTCGTACTTCTTGTGTCATTTCCAGATATCTGGGCAGCATTCTGCCTATGTCGAGATGGCGTAGCAAACGCCCTTCTTCAGATTTCTTCAAACCCGCCGTGGTAGGCAAGGATATAGTTTGGTTAAGGTGAAATTGTGAGACCACTTTAGGTAAAAAGGAGGGAACCGTGCGAAGATGGATAGCCTCTGGAGTGATTCTCAGAAAGGGATCATGGCAGGACAGTGCTTGTAGCTCTGAGACGCGGCGTGCTGAACACACCGCCAATAAGAACACCATCTTCAAGGTTAGAGAACGGAGAGACAGGCCCCGAAGGGGTCTGAAGGTGGATCCCGCGAGGAAATCCAAAATAAGGTTGAGGTTCCACAAAGGCACTGGCCACTTCAGTGGCGGACGAATGTGCTTAACTCCTTTCAGGAAGCAAGACACATCTGGATGCGTGGCAATGGTCTTGCCATCCCTCCTGGGACCATAGCAAGACAGTGCAGCCACCTGAACTTTGATGGAGCTGAGGGAGAGACCCTTCTGAAGCCCATCTTGCAGGAAATCCAGAACAATAGGGATTGTGGTCGCATGTGGATTGGTGCCATGAGTGTTGCCCCATGCTTCAAATATTCTCCAGATCCTTACATAGGTGAGGGAAGTGGAAAACATGCGGGCTCGGAGGAGTGTATCTATCACGGGCTCCGAGTAACCTCTTTTCTTCAGTCTAGCCCTCTCAATGGCCAGACCGTAAGAGAGAATTGAGCCGGATCCTCTTGGAGGATCGGACCTTGACGTAGAAGGTCCCGGCGAGGAGGCAGGGGAAGGGGCTCCCCTGCCAGTAGTCTTCTCATGTCCGCGTACCAGGGTCTTCTTGGCCAGTCTGGTGCCCCTAGAAGAACTAGGCCCCGGTGTCTCTGAATCTTGTGGATGATGGTGCCCAGCAGAGGCCACGGAGGAAATGCGTATAGCAGAGTCCCTGGAGGCCATGGCTGAACCAGGGCATCGATTCCGTGTGAGAACGGGTCGCGTTTGCGGCTGAAGTATCTGGGTACTTGAGCATTGGACTTGTCCGCTAGTAAGTCCATGTCCGGAATCCCCCAGTGATCCACAATCATCTAGAAGGCTGTGGGTGACAGCTGCCACTCTCCCGGATCTAGGCTTTCTCTGCTGAGGAAGTCCGCCACGGTGTTGTCCTTCCCGGCAATGTGGACGGCTGAGATGTCCTGAAGGTTTGCCTCTGCTCAAGCCATCAGCGGGGCTATCTCCAGAGATACCTGTTGGCTTCTGGTTCCACCCTGACGGTTGACATATGCCACCGTGGTGGCGTTGTCGGACATCACTCTGACTGCTCTGTTCTTCAGTCTGTGAGCAAATCGTAGGCATGCCAATCGGACTGCCCGGGCCTCTAGACGGTTGATGTTCCACGCTGACTCTTCTCTGTTCCACCGCCCTTGTGCGGTGAGTTCTTCGCAGTGTGCTCCCCAGCCGCTCAGGCTGGCATCTGTGGTGAGCAGAGTCCACGTGGGTGAGGACATCTTCGACCCCCTGCTCATGTGGCTGGACTGCAACCACCACCGTAACTGGGTCCGTACTCTGGCTGGCAGAGGAAGGTGCTTGGAATAGTTCCGAAAGCGGGGGCTCCAGCGAAAGAGCAGGGAGTGTTGTAACGGTCTCATATGGGCCCTTGCCCAAGGTACCACTTCCAGGGTGGATGCCAAGAGGCCGAGAACCTGCAGATAATCCCAAGCTATGGGCCGACTGGCTCCCATCAAGTACCGGATACGCGTCTGAAGTTTTAATCTTCTCTTGGTAGTGAAACTGACTGTGTCTGCCTGGGTGTCGAACTGTACTCCCAGGTATTCCAGCGACTGGGAAGGCTGTAGGCAACTCTTGCTGAGGTTGATTACCCAGCCCAAGTTTTCTAGAAGGGCGATCACTCTGTCGGTTGTCCGATGGCTCTCCTCTCGTGACTTTGCCCTGATCAGCCAGTCGTCTAGGTAGGGATGGACCAGGATTCCTTCCCGTCTGAGTGCCGCTGCTACCACTACGACCACCTTGGTGAAGGTCCGCGGTGACGTGGCCAACCCGAAGGGCAGAGCCCGGAATTGGAAGTGGCGTCCTAGAACCTTGAAGCGTAGGTAGCGCTGATGATCCGGATGGATCGGGATATGCAGGTAGGCTTCCGACAAGTCTAAGGCCGTGAGGAATTCTCCTGGCTGTACTGCGGTCTTGACAGAGAGCAGAGTTTCCATGCGAAACCTCGGGACCCTTAAGTATCGATTGACTGACTTGAGGTCCAGTACGGGCCGAAAGGTGCCCCCTTTCTTGGGTACCATGAAATAAATGGAATAGTGTCCAGAATTCACTTCCCATGCAGGTACTGGGATGATGGCTTTCAAGGACAGGAGCCTCGCCAGGGTAGCTTCCAATGCTGCCTTCTTGTGTATGGGACATGAAGATTCCACAAACTTGTCCGGAGGGAGATGATGAAAGTCCAGATAATACCCCTCTCGGATGATGACGAGGACCCACTGGTCCGACGTAATCTCGACCCATCTGGGGTAGAAGAGGGTTAACCTGCCCCCTATGGCTCCATCCCCCAGATGAATCGGCGGATTCTCATTGTGAGGCACAGCCGGGACCTGAGCCCGGGCCTGCTCCCCTCTTGCGCTGCTTGGTCCGAAAGGTCTGATTCCGGGCCTGAGGACGAGGCGCCTGGTAGCAACTCCTGTAGGAAGTGAAGCGCTGGGAGCTTCTACCCCTGGGGGGCCTTGGAAAGGCGCGCTGGTTCCTTCTGAACCGATCTTCCGGCAGTCGAGGTACTGGAGAGGCACCCCATGTGCTGGCCAGTCTATCAAGGTCGCTACCAAACAGGAAAGAGCCCTTAAAGGGCAATCTGGTGAGGCGTGTCTTCGAAGGAGCATCAGCTGACCATTTCCGGATCCAGAGCTGCCTCCTGGCGGCTACGGAGGATGAGATCCCCTTGACTGTTGTCCGGACTAGGTCTGATGCAGCATCCATAAGGAACGAGAGAGCTGACTCCATGTCTGCTGCTGGAGCGTTGTTCCTGACCTGTGACAAACAGGAACGCGTCACCACTGTGCAGCAGGTTGCGATCCGCAAAGATAGAGCTGCCACCTCAAAAGTCTGTTTCAGAATGGCGTCCAGTCGCCGGTCATGAGGCTCCTTGAGGGCCCCCCCCCTCAACTGGAATGGTAGTGTGCTTGACCACAGCGCTAATCAAGGCGTCCACCTGAGGGCATGCCAGCAGCTCCTGGATAGCCGGTGCCAGGGGGTACATGCTTGTCAGGGCCCGACCCCCTTTGAATGAGGCCGTTGGTGCAGCCCATTCTAAATCTATTAGTTGTTGTGCCGCTTGCAAGAATGGAAAATGGCGGGCTGTAGGACGAAGACTTTCCAGCAGGGGGTTCTGCGCGGAGGGTACCGTAGCGCTGGGACCTGTAATTTCCAACTCCGCCAGGCACTGAGACACCAGGTCGGAGAGATCCTCTTTAGGGAAGAACCGCCTCATGGTTCTATATGGCTCAATCCCTGAGGGAAGTTCCCCCTCGTCCGGGAGTTCGGACTCGTCCGGTGAAACATCCGGGTCCGACTGGTCCGGACTGTCTGGAGGCGGAAGGTCCGGCACACGATAAGGACCTGAGGGTCCCGAAACAGGATCCACTGGAGCCGCAACCACAGCAGCCGCCGCAGCCGCAGCCGGAACAGCAGGAACAGCAGGGCCTGGACGGGAAGATGTTTGCATCTGTACAAAGGCATGAATCCCCTTAAAGAGATCCACCCAGGAAATGGAGGCGGTCTCTAATCGCCGGGGTACGAGATCCCCCGGGATTCCAGGTTGGTCGAGACTGCCCGCTAAGTCCGGGGTAGCCCCTGGGGAACTGTCAGCGAATCATGGCTGAGACTGGTCCTGGCCCGAGGGTCCCCCGGCCTCCTCTCATTGGGCACATAGGGCGTCTGGCTCTTCACTGTACGTGGCTCTAAGCTGGCATGCAGAGCAGAGGCCGAGGGCTTTAATGCCGGAGGCAGGAGGTGCCAGTGCTGAAGACGATGAGGCGTTCTGTTCCATTGAAAAATATGCGCTTAATGAAGAGCGGCAGCAATATACACTTAATATAACAGGCGCTTAATAATAATAATATGCGGCAGCAATATATGCTTAATCTAACAGGCGTTCAATACAACAGGCGCTCAATAATATGCGGCAGCTATATACGCTTAATACAACAGGCGCTCATTAATATGCGGCAGCTATATACGCTTATTACAACAGGCGCTCAATAATATGCGGCAGCTATATACGCTTAACAGAACAGGCGCTCAATAATATGCGGCAGCAATATACGCTTACTACAACAGGCGCTCAATAATATGCGGCAGCAATATACGCCCAATGATATCCAATATGCTCTCAGCAATATGCGGCTTAGCAATGTACGCTGAACAATATGCAATGTGCTCTCAGCAATATGCGGCTTAGCAATATACGCTCAATAGTATGCAATATGTTCTCAGCAATATGCAGCTTAGTCATAGACCTGCGCCTATCATGGGCGCTCAATACCTGAGTAAGGCCAACAAAATGGCGCCCTTCCACGGCGTGCCGCCTACGGGCCACGCCGCCGATCCTCGTTCCTCGGAGACCAAAGAGTAAGAGATGTACGCCTTACCTGATCCTCGGCGCTTCCCGGCTGGAACCCGGGCAGTCTCCAGCTGCGGGGGGAGAGGGCAAGTACCTTCACCGCCGCGCTTTGAGGAAATGCACCCGCTGCCTCGTCCACGCCGGGACTGAGTCACCTCGTTCGCCCCGCCCGAGCCTCACCCGGGGGCTACGTCCCTGCCGCGATTCAGCCACCGGACCGAGGACTTAGATCTCCGGGGGATCACGGAAATCACCCCGGGAAACTCAACTGGGGGAAGGACCTTGGTAGATTTTCAAAAAATGCGAATAGGCGTACTTTTGCTGGCGCATCAGGCGCCAGCAAAAGTACGCTGGATTTTAGTAGATACGCGCGGAGCCGCGCGTATCCACTAAAATCCTGGATCAGCGCGCGCAAGGCTATGAATTCTGTATAGCCGGCGCGCGCCGAGCCGCGCTGCCTACCCCCGTTCCCTCCAAGGCCGCTCCGAAATTGGAGCGGCCTTGGAGGGAATCCTCTAACGCCCTCCCCTCATCTTCCCCTCCCTTCCTCTATCTAACCCACCCGCCCGGCCCTGTCTACACCCCCCCTTTACCGTTCTCCGGGGATTTACGCCACCCGGAGGGAGAAGTAAATCCCCGCGAGCCAGCGGGCCTCCTGCGCGCCGGGCCGCGACCTGGGGGCGGGTACGGAAGGCGCGGCCACGCCCCGGACCGCCCCGGGCCGTAGTCACGCCCCCGTACCCGCCCCCAAAACGCTGCTGACACGCCCCCGAAACGCCGCGACGACCGGGCCCGCCCCCGACATGCCCCCCTCGGAGAACCCCGGGACTTACGCGAGTCCCGGGGCTCTGCGCGCGCCGGTAGGCCTATGTAAAATAGGCTCACCGGCGCGCAGGGCCCTGCTCGCCTAAATCCGCATGGTTTTGGGCGCATTTAGGCGAGCAGGGCTCTGAAAATCCGCCCCTTAGGGTATCACCGCAGGAGTGCGGGGCTCGGTGCTGTAGAAGTTTAGTAAAAAGAAAGTAGAAAGTAGAAAGTAGATTTGGAAACACGCTCAGCGAGCGTGCAGGCTCTCCAAACTGCTTTGGAGACGGAAATTACTAAGTTGCTACACTTCCTGTGGGGGTATATATACCCGTGCTGACGTCAGATCTGTCTCCAACTGCTAGCATGAGCATACTATACCCATTTGTTCTGAGTCCATCTGGCTACACGACAGGAAAGCATATTTGCTTGAGACTACCTACAGCCAAGTTTGCAACCTGATTCATTGGACCATATCTTATCTTTTGACAACTTGGACCAGTCACATACCTGTTGAAGTTGCCAACTTTGCTACAAATGAACAGCTCATTCCATGTGTCCCTTTTAAAGCCTTTGATCCTCAACTGGAAAACATAAAACTCTCCAACACCCACCAGAGTGGCCACTGAGCCAGACACAGATTATATGATTCAAGATATCCTGGATGCCAAGCTCTTGCGGGGAAAATTTTATTATCTCATACAGTGGAAAGGATATGGATCCGAGGAGATGTCCATACTCCCAAGCTGCTCCAGAGATTCCATAACTGCTTTCCCCACAAACCCAGGAGGAGCAGTTCTTGTGGAGGGGTTAGCAGGGGGGTAATGTAATGCCCCTTACTCCCAAGTACTTTCAGCACAGCATCCTGCTTTGTGCTGTATCCAAGGACCATATATATTAATTCCCACATTCTTGAGCTCCTAATTGCAGAAGAGACTTCCTGGGGCACTGGCTAATGACATCATATCCTGTCTAGATATATAAGTATAATCCGCCGTCCCTGCAGGGTCAAAGATTGCTGTCGTGATCGAGGTTGATGGTATCAGTAATGTAGTCGTGAAATATGTACAGGGCAGCGAGCTCTCAGGTGTTGCCCTACAGGGGTGCTGTTTAAGGCCTTCCTCCCTACTGGGTCTCTTTTCAGAAAGGGGTTTCGGTAGGGATTCTAATTGCTACCACCCACCCAGTGCAGTCTCTTGCCGGTAAAAAGGGAAGGCAAGGATAAATAAGATTTTTTTTTTTTTTAATAATTTTATTTAAAAATACTCTTTTAATGAAATCGTACTATTTCTTAATACTATTGTGAATATTCAAATAACAATTCTCTTAATAAACCTTAAAATATATTTCTTTTTCTTTTCCCTATCACAGATTATCAACTATAAACAAACAAGCAATCATAAAAGAATATATTCAAGCTACTTCCAACTCATCTATTTATCAGATAAGTATTTCAGTTCTTATTCTTTCTTGTATATTAACTTTAATGTTTCTTATATCATTTCTTTTAAATAAAATAAAAGAAAATTGATTCTTTGTATTCTCTTTTCTTTTCCTTCTCTTATTTAAGTTCAGTATCTCTTCTCCTTGGTGTGGTCAGGTAAGTAAACTTTACTTTTGTTATAGTCTTTTACTTTCCCTTTGTATTTAGTGTCTTTTTTTTACTTATTATTTGTAGTTATCCTCAAGTGCACCTGTAAACCAATATGCTCAGGTCTGGCAATAGTAGTTTTAAGTTATATTATTAAACTTATCTGTTTTTCTTCTTTTCATTGCTGGCCAGATGATAATCTTGTTGTTGTCTTGTCCTTTAGACTTCTTTTTTTCTCTTCTTTTTCTCCATATGCTGTTTCTTCTTTCTTGTACCTACTAACTTATGCTTTAAATAAACCAATAACAAATACTAACTCCCAGACACCGCTCCAGATCTTCCTTAACTAAATATATATGTCAACCTGTGTATTCTGTCTTTGACAGAGCTACTTGTTACTGTTTAACTAGCTAAATTAAATCAAAAGATAATTTGTATTTCCTATCTTTTCTTCTTCTTCTTTCACTTTTATAATTAAAAAAATAATTCTACTATAAATACTTTCATACAGCTCTCTTTCTTTTTGATATTCTTTCACACCTATGAGTTCCTTCTTAAATTGTTCATTGGATATAGACAAAAATTCTTTGGATACAATTTTACTTTGCCGTAAAATATTTCCATATGTAATTTGTAATAGCATGTGGTAATTGAGCTATTATAGTGATATCTTCTTTATAGTGACTGTTATTGCAGTTTTTGTCACTAAAATGTTATACACTTTATAATGCTCAATTTTATTGCCATTCCATCTCTTCAAAAATATAAAAAAATTCTCTTCACTCAAACAGTATTTATACCCTATTAAATGCTGTTTTAGAATGCGATATGGCAGTTTTTAATTACTTATTAATGTTTTCTTTTGCCTACCTTATCTTAACAGCATCCCACATACATACTTTCATTCATTCTATTTATAGTGCATGTTCTTTCATTATTTCACGATGTTTTATACTGCAAACTAGGCCTAAAGTACAGCACCTCTGTACTATTACACTTCTACCTCTCAACTGTTTAATTCTATAACTGCCTCTTTCCTTTTTTAACCCTTAGATCCTTTCTCCTGCTGATGTCAAACTCAAATAGTGCGCTATGCTGCTCATTAGATATATTCCCTTTTTATATTTATGTTCATCTTTTATTTGTGTTTATTAATTTCAATATAAGAAAACGTGTAATATATTGTTTATTAATAAAATCCCTTCTCGTTCGCTACTTTAATAAGGTGCTAAGGCTCAAACTAGTACACCTGTGCGCACCTTATGTTATGAACACTGCCCGCGGAGCTAGTCCCTGCGAGCAGGCACTTTACTTTTATTTGCTGCCTGCCCAACATGGCACGGGTGCCACCGAAGTCGGGCCTTCCCGCGCGGCTGAAGCCGCGGCCTCAGTTATCTTTGCGGCCCGAAGGCCGCCTATCCTGTCCTGCTCTTCACTGCTGCCAGAGCTGCAGACTTCTGCCTGCCATAAACGCAGCACGGAGCCACCGTCGATGTCCTGCCTTCCCGGAGGCTGGAGGCTGCATCCCCGAGTCCATCTGGCGGCTGGAGCCACCGTCAGGGCTTCCTGCAGCAGCTGGAGCCGCTGCCATCTTCGGGGCCTGCCTCCAGGCCCAGCCCTGCATCTGCGTCAGCGTCGGTGCAGGACCGCTGTCCACGGTCCTGCACAGCCAGCTTCCTGCTTCCTCTAGGCGCGCAGCCACACCTCTCTGCTGAATTTAAAGGACCCACGGCTGGATATGCCCTGGGCCCCACCTTTGTGACTGTTTCCTGCTTCAGCCCTATTTAAGGGCTGTTCCTGCATTTCCTTATTGCCTCAAAAGTGAGGGACTAAAAATATCTCATAACTCTGCCTTTCCCCTCTACCTCTGAAAGACTCTTTAGGTGGGATTATTCCTCTTAGTCCTGGTACAGTGGCCCGAAAGAAATGAGAGTATTTCTTTCCACTAACCCATTTTGAGAACACCCAGCGACACCAAACTTAAAACGTTGCTTTTAAGCCTATTCTTCCATCAAATTCTGTGTCAGATGTGTTAGTTGTGTAAGTGATTATTACACACTGACATCAAATTCTATTTAATCCCTATAAGGATAATGTTATTGAGTTATCCCGCATTATGTTGTCAACTTTTTAGACTCAATTTTTTAACGATGTTACACTCTAAGGGTCATTAAAATTATATTAGTTTTTTCTGTTATGGCATGTTGTATCATTGATTTGTTTTAATGTTAAGATTACTACCTAATAATCTCCTTTTCCTTAATGTAGACAGATGGACTCAGAACAAATGGGGATAGTATCCGCGTGCTAGCAGTTGGAGACGGATCTGACGTCAGCACGGGGGTGTATATATCCCCACAGGAAGCGTAGCTATTCAGCAATCTTCCTTGCAAAAGCTGTTATAGATGTGTGTACTGACGCTCAGTTAAAAAGTGAAACAGGATTCCCCTGACCGATTGATAGTAGCTGGAGACCGCCAGCATTCCCAACCAGAAGGCGTGGACACCTGGTAGAGTGTACGCTCTTATGGAAACAGAGAACATGGCTTACCTTGAATCAGTGATACCCATGTACGCAGGCAGCTGGGCGGGATGCTGAGTCCATCTGTATACACTAAGGAAAAGGAGATTATCAGGTAGTAATCTCAACATTTCCTGGCGTGTAGCCAGATGGACTCAGAACAAATGGGATGTACAAAAGCTTTACTCCCAGCCTGGGCGGGAGGCTGCCTGAGGCCCATGTAGTATCGCCCTCGCAAATGCTGAGTCCTCCCTGGCCTGGACATCCAGACGGTAGAACCTGGAGAAGGTATGGAGGGAGGACCACGTCGCCACTTTACAGATTTCCGCAGGCGATAGCATCCTGGATTCTGCCCAAGATGCTGCATGTGCTCTGGTAGAATGAGTCTTGACTTGTAGAGGCGGAGACTTCCCAGCCTCTACGTATGCCGCTCTGACAACTTCTTTAATCCAGCGGGCGATGGTGGGCCGCGAGGCCGCTTCACCTAGCTTCTTCCCGCTGTACAGGACGAACAGATGGTCCGTCTTTCGTAGGTATTGTGTAAGTTCCAAATATCTGGGCAGCAATCTGCCAATGTTGAGATGGCGTAATAAACGCCCTTCTTCAGATTTCTTCAGACCCGCCGTGGTAAGCAAGGATATGGTTTGATTAAGATGAAACTGTGAAACCACTTTAGGTAGAAAGGAGGGAACTGTACGAAGATGGATAGCCTCCGGAGTGATTCTGAGAAAGGGATCACGGCAGGACAATGCTTGTAGCTCTGAGATGCAGCGGGCTGAACATACAGCCAGCAAGAACACCATCTTCAAGGTTAGAGAACGAAGAGACAGGCCCCGAAGGGGTCTGAAGGTGGATCCTGCGAGGAAATCCAAAACAAGGTTGAGGTTCCACAAAGGCACAGGCCACTTCAGTGGCGGACGAATATGCTTGACTCCCTGCAGGAAGCGAGAAACATCCGGGTGCTTGGCGATGGTCTTGCCATCCCTCCTGGGACCATAGCAAGACAGCGCAGCCACCTGAACCTTGATGGAGCTGAGGGAGAGACCCTTCTGAAGTCCATCCTGCAGGAAATCCAACACAATAGGGATTGTGGTTGCATGTGGATTGGTGCCGTGAGTGTCGCACCATGCTTCAAATACTCTCCAGATCCGGATGTATGTGAGGGATGTGGAAAACTTGCGAGCTCGGAGGAGGGTATCAATCACGGGCTCCGAGTAACCCCTCTTCTTTAATCTAGCCCTCTCAAGGGCCATACCGTAAGAGAGAATTGAGCCGGATCCTCGTGAAAAATGGGACCTTGATATAGAAGGTCCCGAAGAGGAGGCAGGGGAAGGGGCTCCCCTGCCAGTAGGCTTCTCATGTCCGCGTACCAGGGTCTTCTTGGCCAGTCTGGCGCCACTAGAAGAACTAGGCCCCGGTGTCTCTGAATCTTGCGGATGACAGCGCCTAGCAGAGGCCACGGAGGAAAGGCATACAGTAGGGTCCCTGGAGGCCATGGCTGAACCAGGGCATCTATTCTGTGTGAGAACGGGTCGCGCTTGCGGCTGAAGTATCTGGGTACTTGAGCGTTGGACTTGTCCGCCAGTAAATCCATGTCCGGAATCCCCCAATGATCCACAATCATCTGGAAGGCCGTGGGTGAGAGCTGCCACTCTCCCGGATTTAGGCTTTCTCTGCTGAGGAAGTCTGCCGTGATATTGTCCTTCCCGGCAATGTGGACGGCGGAGATGTCCTGAAGATTCACCTCTGCCCAAGTCATCAGAGGGGCGATCTCCCGACATACCTGTCGGCTTCTGGTTCCGCCCTGACGGTTGATGTATGCCACCGTGGTGGCGTTGTCGGACATCACTCTGACTGCTCTGTTCTTCAGTCTGTGAGCAAATCGAAGGCATGCCAATTGGACTGCCCAGGCCTCTAGAGGGTTGATGTTCCACGCTGACTCTTCTCTGTTCCACCGCCCTTGTGCGGTGAGTTCTTCGCAGTGTGCTCCCCAGCCGCTCAGGCTGGCATCTGTGGTGAGCAAGATCCACATGGGAGAGGACATCTTCGACCCCCGGCTCATGTGGTTGGACTGCAACCACCACCGTAACTGGGTCCGCACTCTGGCTGGTAGAGGTAGGTGCGTGGAGTAGTTCCGTAGACGGGGGCTCCAGCGAGAGAGCAGGGCGTGTTGTAGAGGTCTCATATGGGCCCTCGCCCAAGGTACCACTTCCAGGGTGGATGCCATGAGACCAAGAACCTGCAGATAATCCCAGGCTGTGGGCCGACTGTCTCCCATCAAATACTGGATATGCTGCTGACGTTTCAACTTTCTCTTGGTTGTGAGACTGACTGTGTCTGCCCGGAATCAAACTGTACTCCCAGGTATTCCAGTGACTGTGAAGGCTGTAGGCAGCTCTTGCTGAGGTTGATTACCCAGCCCAGGCTTTCCAGAAGGGCTATCACTCTGTCGGTGGTCCGAAGGCTCTCCTCTTGTGATTTCGCCCTGATCAGCCAGTCGTCTAGGTAGGGATGGACCAGAATTCCTTCCCGCCTGAGTGCCGCCGCTACCACTACTACTACCACCTTGGTGAATGTCCGTGGCAACGTTGCCAACCCGAAGGGCAGAGCCCGAAACTGGAAGTGGCGGCCTAGAACCTTGAAGCGTAGGTAGCGCTGATGATCCGGATGGATCGGGATATGCAGGTATGCCTCTGACAGTTCTAATGCCGTGAGGAATTCTCCTGGCTGTACTGCGGCCTTAACGGAGCGTAGAGTTTCCATGCGAAACCTCGGGACCCGTAAGTATTGATTGACCGACTTGAGGTCCAGGACAGGCCGAAAGGTACCCCCTTTCTTGGGTACAATGAAATAAATGGAATAATGTCCAGAATTCACTTCCCAGGCAGGTACTGGGATGATGGCTTTCAAGGACAGGAGCCTCGCCAGGGTAGCTTCCAATGCTGCCTTCTTGTGTATGGGACATGAAGATTCCACAAACTTGTCCGGAGGGAGATGATGAAAGTCCAGATAATATCCCTCCCGGATAACGGCGAGAACCCACTGGTCCGATGTAATCTCGACCCATCTGGGGTAGAAGAGGGTCAACCTGCCCCCTATGGCTACGTCCCCCAGATGAATCGGCGGATTCTCATTGGGAGGCGCGGCCGGGACCCGAGCCCGGGCCCGCTCCCCTCTTGCGCTGCTTGGTCCGAAAGGACTGATTCCTGGCCAGGGGACGTGGTGCCTGTTAGTGACCCCTGTAGGGAACGAAACACTGGGAACTCCTGCCCCTGGAGGGCCTTGGAAAGGCACGCTGGCCCCTTCTGAACCGATCTTCCGGCAATCTGGGCACTGGAGAGGCGCCCCATGCACTGGCCAGTTTATCAAGATCGCTGCCAAATAGAAAAGAGCCCTTGAAGGGCAATCTGGTGAGGCGTGTCTTAGAAGGCGCATCAGCCGACCATCTTTGGATCCAGAGCTGCCTTCTGGCGGCTACGGAGGATGAAATCCCTTTAGCTGTTGTCCGGACCAGGTCAGATGCCGCATCTGTAAGGAACGAAAGAGCGGATTCCATGTCTGCCGCTGGAGCGTTGTTTCTAACCTGTGACAAACAGGCACGCGTCACCACCATGCAGCAGGTGGCGATCCGTAAAGATAAAGCTGCCACCTCAAAGGCCTGACGCAGAATGGCGTCCAGTCGCCGGTCATGCGGCTCCCTGAGGGCCGTCTCCCCTTCAACCGGAATGGTAGTGCGCTTGACCACAGCGCTAATCAAGGCGTCCACCTGAGGGCACGCCAGCAGGTCCTGGATAGCCGGTGCCAATGGGTACAAGCTCTTCAGAGCCCGACCCCCTTTGAAGGCAGCCGCTGGTGCCGCCCATTCTAAATCGATCAGTTGTTGCGCCGCTTGTAAGAATGGAAAATGGCAGGCCGTAGGACGAAGACCTTCCAACAGGGGGTTCTGCACAGAGGGTACCGAAACGCTGGGACCTGTAATATCCAATTCTGCCAGACACTGAGACACCAGGTCGGAGAGATCCTCTTTAGGGAAGAACCGCCTCATGGTTCTATATGGCTCAGTCCCTGGAGGGAGGTCCCCCTCGTCCGGGAGTTCGGACTCGTCCTGTGAGACCTCCTGGTCTGACTGATCCGGACTATCCATCGGTGGGAAGTCCCGCTCGCGATAAGGTCGTGATGGTCCAGGAACCGGATCCGCAGGAGCTGCTACCGCAGCAGCCGCCACAGGTGCAGCCACCGCAGGAACTACAGGAACAGCAGGAACCGCAGGGCCTGGATGGGCAGCCGTTTGCATCTGTACAAAAGCATGAATTCCCTTAAAGAGATCCACCCAGGAAATGGAAGCAGCCTCTAATCGCCGGGGTACAAGCTCCCCCGGGATTCCTGATTGGTCGAGACTGCCCCCTAACTCCGGGGTAGCCCCTGGGGAACTGTCCACAAATCGTGGTTGAGACTGGTCCTGGCCCGAGGGTCGCATGGCCCCCTCACATTGGGCACACAGAGAATCTGGCTCATCACTGCGCGTGGCCCTAAGGTGGCATGCAGAGCAGAGGCCAAGGGCTGCAATGCCTGAAGCATGCGGCGCCGTCGCTGAAGACTCTGCAGTGTTCTGATCCATTGAACAATAGGCGCTAAATAAAAATAAGTGGCAGCAATAGGCGCTTAATACAACAGGCGCTCAATAAGAATATGCGGCAGCAATAGGCGCTTAATACAACAGGCGCTCAATAATAATATGCGGCAGCAATAGGCGCTTAATACACCAGGCGCACGGCAACAATAAGCGGCAGCAATAGGTGCGTAATACAACCGGCGCTCAACGTGTGCACCGCAATAGGCGGCCAAGAAACCAGCTCAATGGTATGCAATAAGCACACAGCAATATGCAGTTAGCAATATACACTCAATGGCCTTCAATAGGCGTTCAGCAAGAAGCGGTTAGTCATATACGCTCAATTTGCATTCAATAGGCATTCAGTAAATAAGCAGTCAGCAATATGCGCTCAATGTGCATTCAATAGGCTGTCAGTAATAAGCGGTCAGCAATATGCGCTCAATGTGCATTCAATAAGCTTTCAGTAATACGCGGTCAGCAATATGCGCTCAATTTGCATTCAATAGGCTTACAACAATAAGCGGTCAGCAATATACGCTCAGTTTGCATGCAATAGGCTTCCAGCAAGAAGCGGGCATCAATATATATGCTCAATTTGCATTCAATAGGCTTTCATCAATAAGCGGTCAGCAAGATACGCTCAATGTGCATTCAATAAGCTTTCAGCAATAAGCGGCCAGCAATATACGCTCAATGTGCATTCAATAAGCTTTCAGCAATAAGCGGTCAGCAATATACGGTCAGTGGCATTCAATAGGCGCTCAGCAATACACCGAAACAAAGCCAAGGAGGAAGAAAGCCGCGCCTATTACGGGCGCGGAGTACTTGAGCAAGGCCCCACAATGGCGTCCTCCACGGCGTGCCACGCCGCCGATCCTCTGCGCTTCGGAGACCCGTAGGAAGAGATGTACTCCTTACCAGCTTCGGCGCTTCCCGGCTGGAACACAGGCGGTCTCCGGCTGTGGGGGAAGGGATCACCTCACCACCGCAATTGAGGATATGCACCCGCTACCTCGTCCACGCCGGGACTGAGGGCCTCGTATGCCTCACCCGAACTGCGTCCGGGGGCTGTGTCACTGCCGCGCTTCGGCAGGACCGAGGACTTTCACCACCGGGGGAGCACGGCAATCACCCCGGGAGCTCGCTGGGGGAGGAACCCTTGGGTATCTACCGCAGGAGCGCGGGGCTCTAAGTCGAATAGACGAGAAAAAGCAAAGTAGAATCTAGAATGAGAAGAAAAAAGAGAAAAAATTAAAGTAGTCTTGGAAAGCACGCTCAACTAGCGTGCAGGCACTCCAAACTGCTTTGGAGACGGAAATTACTGAATAGCTACGCTTCCTGTGGGGATATATACACCCCCGTGCTGACGTCAGATCCGTCTCCAACTGCTAGCATGCGGATACTATCCCCATTTGTTCTGAGTCCATCTGGCTACACGCCAGGAAATATAATATTAAAATTGATCTTTTCATATTACTTTTTATCTTTTATATCAATCCCATAGGCATTGCCCATAGCCCATATATACAACTTCGTGACGAAGATATAGCAATCATACATGCAAAGAGTAAGCATTCACAAGTTCTTCACTTATCTCAATGTGCACACAGCATTCTCTTTCTTGTTTTTTCTGTTTTAAACACGACTCACAGACGTGGTGAGCTTTTTATCTTATTTATTTTTTACAATAAATGATGACATTTTTATCCATTCATTTATTTATTCAATAGCACTCTAATGAACAAAACATAGTATTAAAGGCAATATGCACTTTTATGTACTCTTTACTTTTTTGTAGCTGGTCACTGTATTTTACTGTGCAGGTTTTATAATTTTAATTCATATATTTATTTATTTTGTTCACACCACATATATCCATGTTACCATTTTATATGTACCATTTTATATGTTTGTCCATTATTGTTGTTATTACGGTTTATTCATTTTATATTATTTATTGTTATTTATTGTATGTTTTTAGCCCCTGATGCAGCCCTATTGAAAGAGGGCGAAACTCGGCTGGAGTCGGGCTCATTTGCATACATTTGTTTCCACATAATAAATTTTTAGAAGATCGGACATTTGATTGCTTATTTTGTACTGTTGCTCTCATTTCCTTATTGCCTTGCATCGGAGTGTCTTCAGTCTGGAGGCTCCTGCCTGCCAGAGCTCCGTCAGGTCTTCTGCCTTCTTCGTGGAGCTCCTCGTCTCGTCTCGTCTCGTCTTCTCGTCATGCCATGTTTTGATTGCCTGAGGTCCCATCCAGGTGTCCTGGTGTCTCATCTCCTGATGTCTCGCTTCCTGGTGTTCTAGCCCTCCTTGGTGTTCGTTCTTGCTCTGGAGCCTTCTGTTCTGCCGGCCGTGGATCTCCGGGTGATGCAGCTTCGTCATGGGAGATGCCAGCAGTGGACTGGTGTCCTGTGCTCCTGAGCCGTCTTGTCCTGCCAGCCTTTGTGGTGCTTCGGATGACATCTGCTTTCGTCGAAGTTCTGCCTCGACTGGATTCTTCCCTGCGCTTGTCCCGCTCTCCTCGTGGTCCATGACCGGCCTCCTTGGGCTGTGTATGGCGCGCAGTGGGACAGGGTGGTCCATGACCAGCCCATTGGGTCCACCCGTGAAGGTGGGCTGAGTAGGGCGCCCTGAGAGACAGTGCCAATGTCTACCTGCCCAGCTTCTCGTCTCATCTGGACTTCGTCAAGTTCCTCGTCTTGCCTCTGCCTTGGTGTCATGTCTTCAACAGCCCTGGTGTTATGTCTTCAATAGCCTTGGTGTCATGTCTTCGCTTCAACCCTCATCTGTGATGCCGTTGCTTCAACCTTGGTGTTATGTCTTCGTGTCAAGGTCTCCATCTGCCCTCATCCTCAGGCCGGCCTGCTGCTCCATGCTGATCCAAGCAGCAGGTCCGAAAGGGCTTATAACGGTCGGAGGACCTTTCTCCTACCAACATCATCTTGTTGTTGGCGCTGGGAGCTTGCAGGCCCAGCAGAGGGCAAGACAATGTCTCTGCCATCCTGGGACAAGTTGCCAACCCTCGGTTCGGTCCTGGATTCATCTGGGGTCGGGCTGAAGCCCATGGGCACACAAAAACACCCGTTTCACAACACCTTATCACTCGTAACTAGGGAAGCTATTGACATCACTCCCTAGTTACTGCCTTACTTTCAAAGTTGTTTTGGCTTACACTATCCTGTATAGGGGAGTTCAGATCATACCAAATAAACTATTAATTTATTCATTTCATCTTATCAAGCTATAATATCTTTCCTAACTATAATAAAAATATTTTACATATTTTCTCTTTACCGTCCTATTATTTTAATTCCTTCTTACACTTTCACCCTTTACACAAATATTATAAATATACATATGCATTCAAACTATCTTAGACTTGTTTCTAATACTTAACTAAAGTAACTACAGTTTACTTAAACTGTTTCAATTCCTTCCTAAATTTTCCTTTAAGTTTTAAAGGCTACTTTAGTTTCTAACACATCAGGATGTTCATTTAGTTAGTTAAGTTAGGTTAATGTCCCCTCAGTCCCCTTCGCTGTCCCCTCAGTCCCCTTCGCTGTTTCTCTGTTAAATGTAATGTTATTATATTTGTAAACCAGAGTGAAGGCTGCTAGCTAAATCTCGGTTTAAAAAAACAAATAAATAAATAAATAAATTTAGTCTATTTGGACATTTTAAAACATTTCTGTTATCCTGGACTTATCTCCTTCAAGTGGCTTAAACTTCTATAACAGGCTATCATAAGAACATAAGAAAATGCCATACTGGGTCAGACCAAGGGTCCATCAAGCCCAGCATCCTGTTTCCAACAGTGGCCAATCCAGGCCATAAGAACCTGGCAAGTACCCAACCACGAAGAAGATCCCATGCTACTGATGGAAGTAATAGCAGATGCCATTCCCTAAGTCAACTTGATTAATAGCAGTTAATGGACTTCTCCAAGAACTTATCCAAACCTTTTTTAAACCCAGCTACACTAACTGCACTAACCACATCCTCTGGCAACAAATTCCAGAGCTTAAAGTCTATTCCATGTTACCATTGCTAATGGCAGTGGCTATTCTCTAAGGGCCAGATTTTAAAAGGGTTACGCGCATAACTTAGAGAATAGCCTCTTAAAAGGCCCCTGCGCGCACCGAGCCTATTTTGCATAGGCTCGGCAGCGCGTGCAAGCCCCGGCACGCACGTAAGCCACGGGGCTATGCAAAGGGGGCGTTTCGGGGGCGTGTCGGGTGGGCGGCGTGAATTTCGGGGCGGGAGGCGTGTTGGGGCGTGACGCCGGCCCGGGGGCATGGTCGAGGCCTCCGGACCAGCCCCCGGGTTGGGTGATGGTGCGCCAGCAGCCAGCTGGCGCACGCAGATTTACGCCTGCCTCTGGCAGGCGCAAATCTGCCAACAAATGTAGGGTGGGGTTTAGATAGGGCCGGGGCGGTGGGTTAGGGAGGTGAAGGTGAGGGGAGGCGGAGGGAACAGGCAGCACGCGCCGGGCTCGGCGCACACAGGTTGCACAAATGTGCACCCCCTTGCGCGCGCCGACCCCAGATTTTATAAGATACGTGCGGCTTCCCGCGTATCTTATAAAATCCAGCGTACTTTTTTTCACGCGTGGTGCGCGAACAAAGGTACGCGCGCGCGCGCGCTGTTTTTTTAAATTAACCCCTAAGTGAACTTAATAGCAGGTAATGGACTTCTCCTCCAAGAACTTATCCAATCCTTTTTTAAACACAGCTATACTAACTGCACTAACCACATTAGTATCATTTATTTTAATAAAGTCTTAATTTTCTTTATTTTACTTAAAATAAATATGCTCCCCCCCACTTAAGATTGGGTCCCCGATGACATCATTAATGACATCACATAAACTGTCTTCTCAGGCCTACATTGGGACTCTAACCCACTAAAGGAAAATTAGTTCTTGCCTGTTAATTTTCGTTCCTGTAGTACCACGGATCAGTCCAGACTGTGGGTTGAGCCTTCTTTCCAGCAGGTGGAGACAGACTAAAACTTGAAGGATGCCCTATATCAGGACAGAGCCTATCCTCTAACCCTTCAGTATAACGTATGTGAAAGCAGAAAACAAGAAGACCAAAGTAGGATCAAGCAAGTAACCATAAAGCTCAAATGGAGCAACTGTAGAAAAATGTAAGGAACATGGCCTAACTACCCGCTCTTGCATATTCTTGGCATGAGAACAACCAAGGCTTCCGGTGTTTTTGCTCAGTATTTTTGTACAAAAATGAGATAGAGTCTGCAGAACTGCAAGAAAAAAACCAGCTTCGAGAGGACAGAAAAAGACAAACAGGGAAGGGCGACTGGACTGATCCGTGGTACTACAGGAACGAAAATTAACAGGTAAGAACTAATTTTCCTGGGAGGAAGTGACGTCACCCCTCATGGGAGCTGCGAAAACCTAGAGCTCCGTGAGCCCCGCGGGTTTCAGCTTGAAAAAAAATCGCAAAAACCGCTCGTTTTTGCTGGCAACCACGCGATTCAGAGAGGGGAAGGTGTCCTGAGGCTGGCAGAATGGCCACAAAAAGAAAGACAGCTGACTTAAAAAAGTTTTCTTATATGAAAGGCAGCGGCGATTCCGAGGCAGGGAACCACAAGATGGCGCCGGAGGAGCAGAGTGCTGAAAGCATGGAGAGTGAAGAGGGTGTGATCGCTCTGCCTGCCCCTGCATCTGATTTCCCAAACCGTGAAGAACTCAGAAGCTGGTTCGTCGAGATCAGGCAAGATATTAAGGGGTATAAAGCTGAGATTACCTCACTAATTGCAGGGATGCAAGCAGAGACTGCTGAGCTCGGCAGGAGAGTGGAGGAGGCGGAATGCAGGCTGGACACCCAGGGGGAGGGCTGGCTGCAGATGCAATCAAGCTACCAGGATCTATCAGCCACATGCCTAGCCCTAGCAGACAAGGTAGAAGATATGGAAAACCGCAGTCGGAGAAGTAATCTCCGGATAAGAGGAGTACCGGAACTAGAAGAATATAAGGACTGTATTGCTGTAGTAGAGAAAATAGCGACCTTTTTATTGGAATCCCCTGGGATTGAACCTGATGCTGCCTCTCCTACCATTCTTATTGACAGAGCCCATAGAACTCTGGGCCCCAGGATCGGTAACAGAGCTAGAGACATTGTGGTGTGTTTCCACTCTTTTGCTCTCAAAGAACAGCTATACCACATTGCTAGGCGCCAGCGTTCCTGGACCTGGGAGGGGCATGAAATTGCCATTTTTGCGGATCTATCCTCAGCTACTCTAAAAAAGCGCCAGGATTTTCGCTGCATCACAGCGAAGCTTGTGGAGGCCAATATTAGATACCGGTGGCTCTATCCGGGAGGCTTATTGTTCCAGTTTCAGGGCACAACTGTTGTGATTGTCCAAATCCGGAAGTGGATCCTTAGGCCGACCGACCTGGAGGGAACGGTCGGGAGGCAGAACTCACACTGGGTTGACGAAGCTTCACCTGGAAACCCGTGACCCCTCCAGAGGAGCTGTGGGAGCCCGGGTCGCTAGGACTTAGGAGTCTTCACCCTGGAAGTCCGAGGTCCCCCCAGGAGGAGCCCGTAGGGACCCGGACCGCTGGGACTTAGGCGAAGAACCGAAGAAACCCAGGGAAGGAGATTGAACCGGAGTCAAGGCGACAGGCAGGCAGAAGTCAGGGTCACGAACCGGAGGTCAAGGCAGGCGGCAGGCAAGCAGAAGTCAGGGCACGAACCGGAGGTCAAGGCAGGCGGCAGGCAAGCAGAAGTCAGGGCACGAACCAGAGGTCAAGGCAGGCGGCAGGCAAGCAGAAGTCAGGGCACAAACCGGAGGTCTAGGCAGGCAGAGATCAGGCAGAAGCAGAACCGCAAGAACAAGCAGAAGTCCAAAAACCAGGCAGCAGACAAGGAACAAGGTCAGGCAGGCAGAATCCAAGACGAGCAGCAGGAATCAGGAACCGGGTAGACGGAACGGCAACTAGTACTTCAAAGAAGGAACCTCGTTGCAAGGCAATTAGAAAATCCCCGGTCCCCGGTTTAAATCCCCTTACCCGGCGTCTGACATCATAGGGGGCGTGTCAGCACATCCGGGTGCTGACGCTGAAAACGCTGGCCCCTGCGCGCGAGCGTTCCCCCGACGAGGGGAGGAGTCTTCGGCGGCGTCTCCCTCGTGGGGACGCCGCTGCCATGCGGCCTGGAAGGCTGCGAATCGGGCGCTCCGCGGCGCGGTCCTCGGCGTGGGAGGGAGCGGTAAGTGCCCGGTCACCACCCTAATGACCGGAACTGTAACAGTACCCCCCCTTTTACGCCCCCTCCGAAGAGGACCGGGTTTCCCGGGATTATCCAAATGAAACTGAGTAATAGAGACTTGTCCAAGATATTCCTTGCAGGCTCCCAGGAGTCTTCCTCGGGGCCACAGCCCTCTCATGCAAGTAAATACTCCCATCGACGATTGTGAAAGCACACATCCCGTACTTCATGTACTTGGTAAACAGGTTCCTCAGGAGAAGAGGTTGCGATATCATCAGGAGTAAGACGATGAAAACGAGAGTACACCACCGGTTTCAAAAGGGATACGTGAAACACGTTGTGGATACGTAACGATGATAGGAGGCGAAGCCTATAGGACACCAAGCCTATTCGTTCTGCCACGGGAAAAGGTCCACAGAATTTGGGGCACAACTTGCGAGAGTGACCTGGAAAGTGAAGGTTCTTGGTGCTTAACCATACCTTCGTACCGGGCGACAATTCTGGTGCGGGACGTCGATGACGATTCACCAGTTTCCGTGTCCTTTGAGCTGCTGTGGAGAGTCGCTGCTGAAGAGTCCTCCAGAGTTGATGAAGCTGGGTGGCCAATGACTGGACCACTGGGGATGGAACATCCACAGGAAGTGGAACCGGAGGTCTGAGATGACGTCCAAAGACGACCCGGAACGGTGACTGACCTGTGACGGAATGCTGGTGATTATTGTACGCGAATTCAGCCCACGGTAGAAGGGAGACCCAATTGTCTCTTTTCTCAGAAATGTAACTGCGAAGAAATAGTTTGAGGGACCGGTTCATTCTTTCGGTCTGTCCATTACTTTGTGGGTGAAACGCGGTGGACAGATTCAGCTGAACTCCAAACTTCTTACACATGGCACGCCAGTAGCGAGCTGTGAATTGAGACCCACGGTCGGATACTATGCTCTGTGGGAGACCATGAGCTCGGAAGATATGTTGTATAAATAGGCGTGCCAATTCTGGAGCAGATGGAAGTTTAGGCAGGGGTACTAGGTGAACCATTTTAGAGAACCGATCCACGGTGACCCAAATCACTGTATTACCCTCAGACGGAGGCAAATCCACCACGAAGTCCGTAGCGATGTGGGTCCAAGGTTCCGTGGGAATGGGCAGGGGTTGTAGAAGTCCCCAGGGCTGACCAACGAGGGGTTTTTGTCTGGCACATACTGGGCAAGACGTCACATATTCGTATACGTCCTGTCGCACCCGAGGCCACCAGTAGTATCGGTTTAACAAAGATAAGGTCCTTTCCCGACCGGCGTGGCCTCCCGTGAGAGAGTCATGGGCCCACTCCAGGACCTTCCTTCGCTCACGTCAAGGCACTATCACTCTTCCAGGAGTGGAGATACAGGTGCTGGCAAGGAAGATCTTAGCTGGATTGATGATGTACTGCGGAGGGTCATCCTTTTCTTCAAAGATGGTGTTACGGGAAAGTGCGTCGGCTCGAATATTCTTCGATGCTGGTCGGTACTTGAGGATGAAGTCAAAACGACTAAAGAATAACGACCAGCGAGCCTGCCTGGGGTTAAGGCGCTGGGCTTGTGAAAGGAACTCCAAATTCTTATGGTCCGTATACACCGTGACCTGATGTTGAGCTCCCTCCAGCCACTGCCTCCATTCTTCGAACGCCAATTTGATGGCCAGGAGCTCCTTATCGCCGATCCCGTAGTTGCTCTCGGCCGGCGTAAATTTCTTGGAAAAATAGGAGCACGGTAACAAATTCCCAGAACTGGAGTACTGGGACAGAACTGCTCCTACCGCCACACTGGAAGCGTCCACCTCCACCACGAAGGGACGTAACGGATCAGGATGGCGAAGACAGGTCTCCAACAGAAATGCGTCCTTTAGAACTTGAAATGCTTTACAAGCTTCAGGAGTCCAGTGTTGCGTATCAGCTCCCTTCTTGGTTAGGGCGGTCAGTGGTGCTACAAGCCGGGAATATCCTGGGATAAAGTGCCTGTAAAAGTTCGCGAAGCCTAAAAAGCGTTGTAACGCCTTTAAGCCCACAGGTTGAGGCCACTTCTTAATAGCAGATACCTTTTCGGGGTCCATACTGAACCCAGTAGCGGAGACGATATACCCCAAAAAGGGCAAAGAGTCCTGCTCAAAGAGACATTTCTCCAGTTTTGCGTAGAGGTGTTGATCCCTGAGAATCTGAAGCACTTGGCGAACTTGACGTCGATGGGTGTTCAAATCTTGTGAGAATATGAGGACATCGTCCAAATATACTATAACGCAGGAGTTGAGCAGATCCCTAAGGATCTCGTTCATTAAATGCTGGAATACTGCGGGAGCATTGCATAAGCCGAACGGCATGACCAAATACTCGTAATGTCCGTCCTGGGTATTGAAGGCGGTCTTCCACTCATCCCCGGGACGGATACGGACCAAGTTGTAGGCCCCCCTTAAGTCCAGCTTAGTAAAGACTCGCGCCCCTTGGAGCTTGTCTAATAATTCTGGAATCAATGGTAACGGGTACCGGTTCTTTCTGGTAATAGCATTCAAGCCCCGATAATCGATGCAGGGTCGCAATGAGCCATCCTTTTTAGCCACAAAAAAGAATCCCGCCCCTGCAGGCGATTTGGATGTCCGAATGAATCCTTTGGCGAGGTTTTCCTTGATATAGTCTGACATGGCTTTGGTCTCAGGCTGAGAGAGGGGATACACCCTACCCCGGGGTGGCACTGCACCTGGAAGAAGCTCGATAGCACAGTCGAAGGGACGATGGTGTGGTAGTAATTCCGCCTTTTCCTTAGAGAAGACGTCGGAAAAGTCACTGTACGGATCCGGAAGTGGTGGCCCGGTGTGTGCCAGCGGGACGGGTGGAACCACTGTAGACTTAATGCATGACTGGAAGCAATGGGAGCTCCATTGCGTGATCTGTAAGTCCTCCCAGCGAATTACAGGAGAATGTTGCTGTAACCAGGGCAGACCAAGGACTATTGGATGTACTGACCTTTCTAAGACTAGGAACGAGATCATCTCTTCATGTAATAGTCCAGTCTGGAGTGTAATCGGAGTGGTGGCAAGGGAAATGCTACCAGGCAAAGGGGTTCCATGGATGGAGGTAACACGTAGTGGGGGTTCACGAGGTTGCATGGTTAATTGAAGCTGCTGCACAAGTGCGTGAGTGATAAAGTTTCCTCCAGCTCCGGAGTCAATCAGGGCTCGTGTCTCAAAAGAACCTCCTGAGACCTTCAGGGTTACTGGTACTGTACATTGAGGAGCAGCATTGAAACAGCCCAGGAGACACTCCTCCCTCACTCCTAGGCGTGGGCGTTTCCCGGCCGTTCCTTGCATTGAGAAAGGAAGTGTCCCTTTCCGCCGCAATACAGACACAATCCCAATGTCCGGCGGCGGCGTTTCTCCTCTTCGGATAGCGAAGTTCTTCCTAACTGCATAGGTTCCTCGGATGAGGGTTCAGTGGAAGCCCCTGTGGGCCGAGGCGCCGAAGTAAGTGGCCTCGAGAAAGCAGGGGCCAGTGGCGACATACGCCGAGGAGGGCGTACCTCCCTGGCTCTTTGTTGCAAACGCTGATCAATGCGTCCAGCGAGTTCTATCAACGTGTCAAGGTCCTCAGGGAGGTCTCTGGCGGCCAGAACATCCTTAATGCGACCTGCCAGGCCTTCAAGGAAGATCCCTCGAAGAGCATCATCACGCCAGCCCACCTCTAGTGCCAGCGTGCGGAATTCTAAAGCGTACTCCGCCAGAGTACGGGCTCCCTGCCGGATCTGTAGTAGTTCAGAAGTCGTGGAAGTCTGGCGAGCGGGTTCATCAAAGGCTGCTCGAAAGTTAGCCACGAAGTGATCCAGGTTAGTGAGAGTGGTATCGCTCTTCTCCCACATGGGCGATGCCCAATTCAGGGCCTTGCCATCCAGCAAGGAAAAAATGTATGCGACCTTGACGGAATCCGTAGGGAATTGATTAGGAAGCAAAGCAAACCGCACAAAGCACTGATTTAGGAATCCGCGACACCCCTTGGCGTCCCCTGCATATCGTGACGGAGCAGGAAGCTGCGTGGGTGTCTGGAGCGTGACGACTGGAGCGGGTGCTGGCACCGGAACTGGTGCAGGGGGTTCGGCATCCATACGGGTAGCCATCCGCTCCACCGTGGCTACCAAGGAATCCAGCACCTGCTGTTGCTGCACCAACCGCTGAGCGAGCCCTGGGATGGCCTGAAGACCAGCGAGATCTGCCGGATCCATGGCCTTGCAAACTGTTGTGATTGTCCAAATCCGGAAGTGGATCCTTAGGCCGACCGACCCGGAGGGAACGGTCGGGAGGCAGAACTCACACTGGGTTGACGAAGCTTCACCTGGAAACCCGTGACCCCTCCAGAGGAGCTGTGGGAGCCCGGGTCGCTAGGACTTAGGAGTCTTCACCCTGGAAGTCCGAGGTCCCCCCAGGAGGAGCCCGTAGGGACCCGGACCGCTGGGACTTAGGCGAAGAACCGAAGAAACCCAGGGAAGGAGATTGAACCGGAGTCAAGGCGACAGGCAGGCAGAAGTCAGAGTCACGAACCGGAGGTCAAGGCAGGCGGCAGGCAAGCAGAAGTCAGGGCACGAACCGGAGGTCAAGGCAGGCGGCAGGCAAGCAGAAGTCAGGGCACGAACCGGAGGTCAAGGCAGGCGGCAGGCAAGCAGAAGTCAGGGCACAAACCGGAGGTCTAGGCAGGCAGAGATCAGGCAGAAGCAGAACCGCAAGAACAAGCAGAAGTCCAAAAACCAGGCAGCAGACAAGGAACAAGGTCAGGCAGGCAGAATCCAAGACGAGCAGCAGGAATCAGGAACCGGGTAGACGGAACGGCAACTAGTACTTCAAAGAAGGAACCTCGTTGCAAGGCAATTAGAAAATCCCCGGTCCCCGGTTTAAATCCCCTTACCCGGCGTCTGACGTCATAGGGGGCGTGTCAGCACATCCGGGTGCTGACGCTGAAAACGCTGGCCCCTGCGCGCGTGCGTTCCCCCGACGAGGGGAGGAGTCTTCGGCGGCGTCTCCCTCGTGGGGACGCTGCTGCCATGCGGCCTGGAAGGCCGCGAATCGGGCGCTCCGCGGCGCGGTCCTCGGCGTGGGAGGGAGCGGTAAGTGCCCGGTCACCACCCTAATGACCGGAACTGTAACAACAACACATAAGGCAAAAACAGTCCTGGAAGCCTGCGGGATCCTGAAGGAGATTGGTCTTACAGTTGATGTTCCCCAGGCGCCAAAAGGAGCAGGTGCCGCCCTGGCGCACATCGCTACCACGCTTCAGGCTCAACCTCGATGGCAGCGGGCCATGAAGGGGCGCAAAAGGCTCCAGCGGAATACCGAGGAGGAGCCTCAGACCGACCTGCCGGACTGACTGTGTATTTTTACTCAGTAGGCTTGCAGTTTCGCCATGTCCGACAGTATTATGAGTGACACAGGCGGTGATTTTGGCATTCACTACCCGATCGGGGTCATGAGGAGTGACGGTTGACTTCCTCCATGATTAATAGAAGCACAGGGTTTGTGCTTCAGGGATCACAGAAGGTGGGGGGAGGGGGGATGGGGTTGGGATTGTTTCTGTTTAACATGCAGGAGTTAAGATGGCTGTGGCACAGAGTTTGGCACTTGGAAGGATTTTCAGTGGCAAACTCCAGCAAACAGAAGGGGGGGTCTTGTTACCATGGTGACGCTTAAATTTTATTCCCTTAATGTTAAAGGGCTTAATAGTCCAGGTAAGCGTCGTTTATTGCTTAAGGAGTTAGATCGCATCCGAGCGGATGTGGTGTTTCTCCAAGAAACACATTTGCGAAAACGCTATCTGGGTTTAATGAGGCACCCTAAATTTCCTTATCAATACTGGGCTGCAGCCACTCCCACTGCAAAATATGCGGGTACTGGCATTCTTATTCATAAGGATATGCATTTTGAATTTAAAGACCAGTTTATGGATGCATCGGGCAGGCTGGTAATGTTGAAAATATTGTTGGGGGGGGAAATCCTTTCTTTGATCTCGGTGTATGGGCCTACTGATCATAAGGCTGACTTCTTTAACCAAATGAGCAGTACTCTGTTGTCCAAAATAGAAGGCTCTGTAATTATTGGAGGGGATTTTAATCTCACATTGGATCCCAGTAAAGATACTTCTACTGGGACTAGCTCGGACCCTAGGGTGGCTAGACAAGCACTTAAACGTTTGATTACAGGCATGGGATTAGTGGATGTATGGCGAACACGTTTTCCTAGATCCAGGAATTATACCTTTTATTCCAATCCCCATAATAGTTATTCGAGGATTGATATGTTCCTGGGTAGCAGGAGTTTACTCCCTAGGATAAAAGAGGTCGAGATTGAGGCTATGGTGTGGTCAGATCATGCTCCTGTTTGGTTCACTCTGCACCTCCAGGACTACGATAGAGGGATAAGATTTTGGAAATTAAATGACTCCCTCTTAAATGATCCCCGGTTTGTGTCTCAGCTGGAAAATGATATTCAGGAATACTTATTGCTTAATGATACTGGAGAAGTCACAGCGGGGACGCTCTGGGAATGTTTAAAAGCGACACTTAGAGGTAAAATTATAGCTCGAGCCTCTTATGTCAAGCGGCAAAGAGCTCGTGAGAGATCACACTTAGTGCAGCAGTTAACAACACTAGAGAAAAATCACAAATTATGTCCCACTCGGAGGGGTTTACTTCGATCTATCGAGGAGGTGCGGTCTAAAATATCCGCTATTGACAACGTAACCATAGCATATCAGTTAGAGCGGATTCAACAAAAATACTTTGAAGGGGGCAACAAAGCAGGGAAGCTGCTGGCACACAAATTGAAGCGTAAACAGGATCAAGCGTCTATTGTAAAAATTAAAAGTCCAGACGGGTCTATGCTTGTGGATGGTAAAGAAATTAGACAGCGCTTTCAGCAATATTTTGCTGAATTATATTCTGCTAATGCAACGATTTCCCAGGAGGGGATAGATAGTTATCTGGATAATTCCGATTTACAAATTTTAGATCCCTCCCAGAGGCTTATTTTGGATAAAGATATTTCAGAATTAGAAATACGGAAAGTTATTCAAGAATTAAAACCAGGTAAATCTCCAGGCATCGATGGCTATACAGGGAGATTTTATAAACAATTTGCTCCTTTGTTGGCTCCTGTCTTGGCAAAGTTCTTTAAATCCTTAAGGGAAGGTAATTCGCTCTCTTCTACAGCTAATACGGCTGGTATTACGATTTTGGCCAAACCCGGAAGGGACCCTACCGCGTGTGGCTCTTATAGGCCAATCTCCCTTATTAATATTGATCTGAAGATTTTGGCAAAGATTTTGGCCAACAGGCTAAATGGGTTTTTGGCACAAATTATTCATCCAGACCAAGCTGGGTTCATACCAGGTAGACAAGCTAGTGACAACGTGCATAAAATAATGGATATGATTTGGTGGGTCCAGCAAAATAAGCTGCCAGCGGTGGCTCTCTCGGTAGACGCTGAAAAGGCTTTTGATGTAGTTCATTGGCCTTATTTATTTGCTTTGCTACAACGCTTAAATTTTGGTGCTAACTTTCTTCAATGGCTACACCAGCTATATCAACATCCTTTAGCGTGTATAAAGGTAAATGGGGGCTACTCGTCCACTTTTGCAGTACAAAGGGGTACTAGACAGGGCTGTCCCCTATCGCCCTTGTTATTTGCTATTTTTATTGAACCTCTAGCAAATAAAATCTGGAATAATCCAGAAATTAAGGGAATAAGAGTGGGGGCCTTTGAGACAAAATTATCTCTCTTTGCAGATGATATTTTGCTGCTGGTCACAGAACCGGAGCGATCTTTGCCACTGGTCTCCCAGGATTTGGAGGCCTTTGGTAAAGTCTCGGGTTTCCGCATAAATTGGGAAAAATCCGAACTACTCAATGTCAATATTTCTACTGCTTTGGAAAACTCTTTAAGGGAGAAATACCGATTTCGTTGGGCGAAATCATCTATTAAATATTTAGGGGTATATCTAAGCGTCACGCAAGATATGGTTCATCTTAACTACGATAGATTGTGGGCTCAGATTACGAGAGACTTAGAGGAATGGAACCGCTATAGAATATCCTGGTTTGGAAGAATAGCTGCTGTAAAAATGTCAATTTTACCTAAATTTCTGTATCTCTTCCAGACGCTTCCACTAGCCATTCCAAAACCCAGTCTTGTTAAATGGCAGAAACGCTTGTTATCTTATGTATGGGGAGGCCAGAGATCCAGAATTGCTTGCACGACTTTGTACCTGTGGGAAATATGCACTTGCCAGCAAGCCATTTCAGGGTTTAAACACTAACTTCCCTTCTCCCTGACATTTGCCTGAATAAAAGCATCACTTGTGCTTAAGCCTCTCTGCCTAGGAGAGGATACCTGACTTCATGTATTTCTCTGGCCTATAATTAATCCTGTTAGCCTGAAAGAGGGGCTGGGTTTTCCCTAGTCAGAGGCAGGACAAAGTCAGGAGATATAGATTTCAGCAGCCAATGATATGATCCGTGCACACCCCCTGAGCTAAAGCCAATGGTGTAATGACTCTTCTGTTGCTATGGGAAAGTAGCCAATCATGTAATGACACATCATTTGCCTTTGTATGAATGTACAATAAAAGGAAGAGGCTCGGGAGGACAAACTTTTTTTGCCTCTTTGCCTTCTCTCTTCCTGCCTGCGATGAAAGCTGTCTGATGGGCCTATTCATTACTGCTATATCTGGTGACCCGCGACAGTGATGATAAACTCCATGCTTATTTCGGCTGGTCATAGCTTAAAGGTACGTACCGTTCAACAGATTTGCAATCGTTAATATTTTTAAAAAAAGTACTTCTTTGTAATTTTTAAAAGTATTTCTCAGCAAGTTTGTTCCCCACACTCGTAAGAATGGGTAATGATTTGACTGTACAGCAGCAGCTACATGCCAGAAAGCTGCAGCAAATCATCAATAATCATTATTTCATCACCAGAAGAGAAATAGCGCAAGTCAGCCTGGGGGACTTAGAAAAATTAATAAGTGAAATAGCTTGCCGTTGCCCTTGGTATTCTATGGAGTCTGGAACTCTAAATACCCAGGAATGGATCTCAATCGGCAATTATCTTCATATGGCTCCCAGAGCTCCCATAAAGCTAAGATTAATCTGGCAAAAATGTACAGAAGCCATCGAACGCACAGAAAAAAAAGGTTTAAAAACAGCAGTTTCAAACCATGTGCTTTTAGAAGCAGGCAGACATACCCTTCCCCCATCTTCTCAGTCTTCCTCAGAGACAGCAAATTCTTTGTATCCTCAGCTCCCCATACCTACACCCAAAGCACAAGCAATTCACACCTCCCCCATTTCTTTAGAAAACCAGCTCTTGAGAACAATAGAGCCACCACCTGGCCTGGGTGGGGCGATTAGCATTGAATTTCAGCAGAAACTGCAGAAAGAAAACTTTACAGAAAAAGATTTGTTAGAAGGACTTCAAGCCTTCCCCATCCCAGAAAAGAACCATGAACAAAGGGGGACAGAAAATGAAATAGAACATCTGGAGACACACACTCACATGGCTCCTGTGGCTTCCTCTGCATCCACCTCAGAGAAAAGACCCCAGGAAATAGAAAACACTGAGGTCAGAAAAACTAGCCTTCCTCCATCTTGCCTGCAAACCCCTTCCCCCACTAACCACTCCCTGAACATTCATTTGCCATTGCCTGAGACAGTCATTAATTCTGCATCATCAATTTGTGCAGGTAAATTACTATCTCAAACCACTGCTCCCGGTAACAATTTATGTGCAGTGGTCAGCATGGGATTCCACCTAGAACATGGAAATCTCACAAGGGAGGAATTATTGAAAGGGATTCAGGCCTTTCCCATTACAGAAAGAAACAAAGAACTAGGTGTGGCAGCAATAGAGTTGAGTGCCATGTGCAGTGGCTATGCCCCCAGGTCTTCAAAGAAATCAGCGTATAAGACCTTGGGCCAAGCAGCTGCACTCCTGCATTACAAGCAAAGAAAATATCAATATGAAAAAAAGGATTTAATTAGACTCCTGCGTTACAAGCAAAGAAAATATCACTATGAAAAAAAAATAAAAAATGGTTTCTATTAACAAACAGTACAAATTTGGAAAAAAATGGTTTCTATTAGTATTTTAATTCAGTTACAAAAAATCTGCATACTTTGAGAATATTTTCCCCCACAAAGTGTATGCAGAGCTTATGTTAAAAACTGTACTGAGATTTGAACAATATTCTGTGTAAATTACATGTGAAAATTTCCCTTTTACAAAGTTAATTTGGCTCACATTTAAAATGACTCCATTTCTCTGAGATTTAAGTTTATAGTTTGAATTGCTAGCGTACAGAACTTACTGTGATTCTCCCTAAAGTAAATTAAAAAATAGTATCTGTCTGCAAAGAATCAGCAAATCCTGGGCCAGCCATTGTCTGTGGTCAATTGTTAAACAATGCTATCTTTAAGTTTCTATTGACTGAAGGATTAACTCCTTGGGTGTAGTTCTTTTCTTTTGAGAAACACTGCTCCTCCCCCCCCTTTTCTGTAGCCACTCATGGGGGAGGGAGGGAGAACTTTTGAAAAGAAAGAAAAAAACCTGGACTTAGTCCTGCAGTTTCTCTCTCTACTTTCTATATGTCTTTAATCTTTTAATACTTTCAAACTTTAGCATGCAGCAGACAGAGCTGAGCAAACAGCGTGTTTAATTTCCTATTCTAATAATTATAAGAAGAAATTCTATTCTGATATTCCACATTGAAAGTAAGCTCAGAGTATTATTGATTGCAACCTGGAACAATAGTTGCAATCTATAATGTAATGATGGGGTCTCCACTAGGAGGCGCTATGTTATTCTACAAGTTATATTATATTATTGTTTTAATAATTCTGTTGTATAATAGTTTTTATTTTTCAGATCTGCGGTCCTCATGTCTTAAGGAAACTTCAGTTTTATTTTCTTTTTCACAAATTTTTACAGAATTCTGAACCTTAAAACTTTTACTGATAGAGGTTGCTACATCTAAAGCAATCCCTCACAAACCTTTTCTTGCAAATCCAAATTGATTTTATTAAATTGAATAATAGAATTGATTTCTTCAAGGTTAAAAAAGTAAGAATTTCACTTTAATCCTTACCTTAGTAAATTTTTGCTGTATACCAGTTTTTAATATTTTCCAGATTGACACTGCCATGAGGAGATGTGAAGTTGGACACTTTGCAGTTTATTTTAACATTTTTCTAACACCTTTTGACTTTTGATCCTTGATCTAATTTTGTTTTTGATAACTTTTTGATAAGATTTTTAGCTCATATTATGTGTTATCTGTTGTCTGTCTTGATGCAAGAAATATTTGCAGGATGGATGAATATGTGTCAGTTTTGTGTAAATTAATATTTGCAAGATGAATGAATATATGCCAGTCTTGTGTAACATATGTTTAATGTAATGTCTAATATACTTGTCATTTGATTCAGCTTACGGCAAATGACTTTTCCTTTAAACGATTAATTTACATTTATTGCTATTTTACTGAATGAAAATTGATCACTGCATAAAAACGTTCTTGATAATGGGGTTACGTTCTGAAAACTAAAAATGGCTCTGCTTACTGCAGCCATTCCTTTGCATGAATTTTGTCAATAATTGAACATTAAATACTTATTTGGCATCCCCTACAACACCACAGGGCAAGCCATTGTGGAGAGAGCAAATCATACCCTTAAGAGCTCTGGACCAAACAAAAAGAAAAAAAGGGGGATTGCCCCTGGATTTTCCCCCTGAACAAAGTATTGTTTACTTTAAATCATCTAAACATATCAGGTTCACATAAGAACACAGCCATGAGTAATCATTATGGGACTAGGGTCAGTCACCCACAGCCATCAGTTTTGTATAGAATATTTAATGTCTGGTACGATCCCGTTCCCTTAAAATGGGGAACGAGGATATGTTTCTCTGCTTGCTTCCACAGGTATCAAGCCGTGGAAAGATGGAAAGGTGTCCAGGTCTACAGGACCCGATCCCCAACTTCTCCATGAGCCTCCACAGCCCTCAGAAGGACAGAGACCGGACTCCTTGCAAAAAGCAGCACCACATGACCTGGGGACAGATCAAGGCCCTATCCAACCAATCTGCACAACTCTTGGAACAGCAAGGCCTTGAGAAAACTCCAGAGAACTTATTAGCCGCTTTTTCTTGCCTGAATGCCAACTCATTAACAATTGTGTTCTGCATCCTCATCCTTTGCCTTATTTCTCCAGCTATGGCGATTTCAGAACAAGGACTCTGACAGAACAACATGTACATCCTCGAATCAGAACTTTTCACACCTGTTGAATCGAACAGACTGTTGGATCTGCACACACATGCCAACCCAAGCCTGCGGAGAACTACTGATGCATGCTGTACCATTTAACCTTACAGTATGGACTAATTATCCTTTACAGAGAGGTTTTCATTAACTCTCCAGTTAATAATACCATACTACACATTGGTAGCTGTATTCAAGAGACTGCCGCTCTTTGTTGGGACTATGATACAGGGGATGGGAAAGGGAATTCAGGTGGGAAATATCCATATTGTAACCGAACATTTGTATTAATCACTGAACACTTACATTATTATACCACATATGTATGCAATTGGCAGATTTCAGGATGTGCAGTGAGAGACCCAAGCAAGTACAGAAAGTATAGAGGGGATGAAGGATTTACCTTTTGTAGTTATATAGCCCAAATGATAACCAATGACATGTCCACTAATCTGTTAGGAAACATATGGATGTTATGTGGGTGTAGAGCATATATGTACATTTCCCCAAGATGGAAAGACAGATGCACTTTAGGCTACATCCTTCCCTCATACTATGCAGTCAAAAATTTACCCAAAGCAAGGCTCTGTAACAAAAGGGAGGCGATAAATAATCCCATAGAAAAGTATACAGAAACTCAGATAGCTAGAAGCCTGTTTCCCCCAATGGGAACAGCTTTGAATTACAGAGACTTACACATCCTAGCTAACTGGACGACTGCCATATTTAATCAGACAGTCCATGCATTAAAACTACTTACAACAAAAGTCTCTCAGATTAGAGAAGTAGCATTTCAGAACAGCTATACCTTAGAAACCATCTTAGCCTTAAAGGGTGGTGTTTGTGCATTAATTGGATCTCATTGCTGTGTGTACATATCAGTTTATAAAGCAAACCTCACACATACCATAGAGCAGATAGAAACCATGGTTGCTGATGCACCACTTTCAGACAGAATACCAACTTCTCCATGGGACTGGCTATGGTCCTGACTCCCTGATATTTCTGGTCTCAAAGGGGTGATTTCTATTATAATTACTGTAATTATCTTAATTATTTGCCTGTGATGCTGTATTCAGTGCATACCCAAACCTCATATCCATATTGAAACCTTGCTTTCAGCCCGAATACAAAGATGTCTTGTAAGATGCCTAATAGGGAATCCGGAGCCCTGCAGAGTTGGCACACCACCTGCACCAGCTCTGGGTGATATGGAGATTCAGAAGCTCATCGACAGCTGGCACACCACGTCGAATCAGCTTTCTTCTCTCCATAATCCCTCTTCCCCTATTTCCAGCCCATACCAAGACATAACAGATTTCAGTAAGGGTCTAAAGCTTTACTGAGCTGCCTAAACAAAAACAGAAAGGGTGAGATGTGGGAAATATGCGCTTGCCAGCAAGCCATTTCAGGGTTTAAACACTAACTTCCCTTCTCCCTGACATTTGCCTGAATAAAAGCATCACTTGTGCTTAAGCCTCTCTGCCTAGGAGAGGATACCTGACTTCATGTATTTCTCTGGCCTATAATTAATCCTGTTAGCCTGAAAGAGGGGCTGGGTTTTCCCTAGTCAGAGGCAGGACAAAGTCAGGAGGTATAGATTTCAGCAGCCAATGATATGATCCGTGCACACCCCATGAGCTAAAGCCAATGGTGTAATGACTCTTCTGTTGCTATGGGAAAGTAGCCAATCATGTAATGACACATCATCTGCCTTTGTATGAATGTACAATAAAAGGAAGAGGCTCGGGAGGACAAACTTTTTTTGCCTCTTTGCCTTCTCTCTTCCTGCCTGCGATGAAAGCTGTCTGATGGGCCTATTCATTACTGCTATATCGGGCGAAATCATCTATTAAATATTTAGGGGTATATCTAAGCGTCACGCAAGATATGGTTCATCTTAACTACGATAGATTGTGGGCTCAGATTACGAGAGACTTAGAGGAATGGAACCGCTATAGAATATCCTGGTTTGGAAGAATAGCTGCTGTAAAAATGTCAATTTTACCTAAATTTCTGTATCTCTTCCAGACGCTTCCACTAGCCATTCCAAAACCCAGTCTTGTTAAATGGCAGAAACGCTTGTTATCTTATGTATGGGGAGGCCGGAGATCCAGAATTGCTTGCACGACTTTGTACCGATCCAAAATACAGGGGGGCCTGAGTGTCCCTCATTTAGAGCAATATTATCTGGCGGCCAGGTTAAAGACCTTAATAGAGTGGCATAGACCTGCTTTGCAGAAACCGTGGATAGTGTTTAGCCAACAGCTGTTGGCCCATGTTCCACTATCTAGTTTATTATGGCAACCTAAAAAGACCTGGACTGCACAACCTTGGAAGGTTTTGCCACCCTCTATGCTGTTATCTCTGCAGCTGTGGGATACCAGGAAATCCCGGTTGGTGGGGACCCAAGAATATTATTCTAGCACTTATTTATATGCTAACTCCTTATTTACTCCGGGCTTTGAAAACCCGGCGTTCAAGGCTTGGGAAAAGAAGGGTATTTGTAATTGGGGACAGCTTTGGGGGGCACAACATATGATAGGTTTTCCGGACCTGCAGCAGAAATTTGGCTTAGGACAGTCTGATGTGTATTTGTATTTACAGCTGCGCCATTTTGCTCATTCCCACCATTTACCTATACACTTCGCACAAGGGCCATCTGATTTTGAACGTTTATGTTTAAATTCTCACCAAACCACAAAATTACTTTCCAATGTTTATGTATTCTTGGGGAAGGAACGGTACCAAACACCCACCTATATACGGGCATGGGAAACCGATCTACATAGAACCGTTTCCCAGGGTGCTTGGGAAGATCTTTTTTCTAGAATGGGAAAGGGCCTTATAGCCTCACATATTATTGAAAATTGTTGGAAAATGGTATTTCGTTGGTACTATTCGCCGGAGAGGCTACATCACATGTATCCTTCATTTTCCGGTAGTTGTTGGAGGGGATGTCAGACAACGGGTAGTTTCTTTCACATGTGGTGGGAGTGTAACCAAATTCGCCCTCTGTGGATACAACTGGAAGCTTGGTTAACCCAATTATATCATTTTCCCATATCAGTCCTTCCTCAACAAGCACTGCTGGGTTTCCCTTTACATCAAGGAAAAGAACACACCAATACCATGGTTAACTTTATTTTTACAGCAGCCAGGATTGAAATAGCAAGGCAATGGAGATCCCCATGACTTCCCTCGTTGTTGGATATTCAACGAAAAGTGGAGCAAATTTATAGACTGGCTGAAATCACAGCTTATCTTCGGCACACTGAGATCCCCTTCAGGAGTACCTGGAGATTGTTTTCTATTTGGAAGAGAAGCCAGGTTTCATCAGCGGGTGCCTAGGCGCCCTAAGCGAGGGAAGAGTCCTACACGGACAGACAGGCCCAGGAGATTGTACAGGATGGGACAGGACATTTTTCTTTAATATTACACGCTTTCATTTTTACATGCTCTATAACACTCATGTTAAACAGAGAGGGAGGGGGGAGGGAGGGAAGAGGGAATTGCATCTTGTATCTATGCACTATAGGTACTTGTTGAGGTATTACTAAGTTCCTTTTGGATACCGTGCATACGTGAGTTAATTGACATTTGACACGGCGTTTGTTGTTATACGTTAAGTCTTTATTGTGCTGTTCATTACTCTTATGCAAGTACATAACAAGTTATGCATTTACATGCAGAATTGACATTTGTAATGTTGCAATATTAAGCAATAAAACATTTCAAATTAAAAAAAAACAAAAAAAAAACTAATTTTCCTTTCCCTGTACGTACCCGGATCAGTCCAGACTGTGGGATATACCAAAGCTTCCCTAAAATGGGTGGGATCAAGACAGTCCCACTCAAAGCACTGGTAGCCCAAAAGAACCGAAGCAGAGCTTACACATCTAGGCGATAGTGTCGAGCAAAAAGAGATAAGGACGCCCAAGTATGAACTGTGCAAATCATCCACGGAGAGAACAAAAGAATGTTCACCCAAGAAGGAACTCAAGAACGCAAAGAATGAGTCGGAAGACCCTCGGGGAACTGCCAGGCCATGACAAACAACAACCGAGAGATCACTTCCTGCAACTAGCACGCTATAGTGGACTCAGAAGCCGGCTTACCCCGATTGGACACACTCCAGGCAACAGGAAGATAGACAGATGCACGAAGCCATTGGGGACCAGGAAATAGAGCAAGAGAACTAGTATGTAAGCGAGATAACGAAGACCCGTATGGCATCAAGAGAATGGAGACAGTCGCCAGACGCAGGAGAAAAGCGGGGAGCTCCGCCGACCGAAGGACAAAGAAATTAGACAAAACTTCACGAAAAAAGGAAGAACCCGTACGAGGGCTACCCTGAAGTCGGAAAATCGCAAAAAGGGGATCCCGCCAGGACAGCGCTTGGATCTGACGAGCAGAGGAGAGAAGACCAGAAGACAGTCTTAAGCATAAGGGCCTGCAGGGTGACGCGACGGAGAGGGTCAAACAGAGCCGTACAGAGGGGTCCGCACCACCGAGTGAAAAGTTTACGACGGACAAGTGGGCGAGAAGGTGGATGTAGATGCCTGACGCCCCTGAAAGTCCAAGTCGCACACGGGTGGCCACTCAGGGATGACCTGCCACTCGACCCAGGAGAAAGCCGAGGGGGTAGACTGGTATGCGCCGAGAACGAAGGAAGGATCCTCAGAGAGACTGCCTCAGAGAAGAAAAGACTAAGGAGATTGGTGCGGAGTACGCCGAAAAACCTGACTTCACACAAACAAACCCAAGCACGTTCCAGATGCGCACGTACGCCAGGGAGTCGACCGTTTCCGGGCCTGAAGGAAGGCGAAGACGGCCTACTCCGAAAAACCCTCACACCGGAGACATCGCCGTTCAAGAAGGCAGGGTGCTAGACAAGCGTGAATGGCCTGGTCGAAAAAAATACAGGGCCCTGACTAAGGAGCCGAGGAAGATGGCATGGCCGCAGGGGTCCGACCGTCGCTAGGTTGAGAAAAACTGTGAGCCAAGGCCTGAAACGGCCCCTCAGTCGCTACTAGAACCATGGGACACCGGTGGAGAACTATCCGTCTAAGAACTTTCCCGACCAGAGACCACGGGGGACGGGGGGGGGGGGGGGGGAGTAGAAAAGACGTTCCGCCGGCCGAGGGAGAGCCAAGGCAACTACGCCCGCCGAGCCGTGGTCCCTCCAGCGGAAGAACCAATCTATCATGGTATTGAGAAGAGTCGCCATGAGGCCCAGGTGGGAGGGGACCACCTGTCGATGAGAAAACCATGGTTGAGCCAAGAGTCTCCACTCCCCGGGATCTAGCAACTGACGACGGAGAAAGCAACCTGAACATTCTCCTAGCCCGCGGAGTGGGAGGCCGCCAGGCACTGTAGGTGTCGCTTTGCCCAGGCAAAGAGAAGGCTGGTGTCCAGGGCCACCCACGGACTGCGAGCACCACCTGGGCGATGGAAGCAAGCCACAGTGGTGGAGTTGTCGGGCAAGGCCGATAGCGCCTTGCCACGTATGAGAGGAAGAAACTCCAGAAGAGCTAGGAACATCGCCCAAGACTCCGTAATGTGCCAGCGAGACAGAGACGCTGGCCAGGTCTCCTGGGCATACTAGGAGAGGCCGACCACTCCTCAGCCCGAAAGACTAGCATCCGTGGGCACTATCGTCCACTGGGGAACTTGGAGAGGTAGGCCCGGTAGCAAAAGAAAAAGAAGAGGGAATCCACCCCTGTGAGACGGCGACGGTAGAGCCCAAGAACGGGAGAACTGTGTGAGACTGTTCTGCCAGTGGCTGCCAATGGGACAGCAAAGTTATCTAGAACAGTCGTATTGGAGCAAGGGCCCAAGGGACAAGGGCGAGGGTAGGAGCCGAGGAGCACGAGATCTGCAGGCAGACACAAGCCGTCAAAGAAGGGAGCAAGGGCAGACTCTGAGACCGGCCAAACAACTTGAGGGCCCGCACACAAGGCAAGAAGACCTTGCATACCCAGGTGTCGAAGCGGAGTCTCAGGTACTCTAACTCCAGGAAGGGCTGAAGATTGCTCTAAGAGAAATACAGTATCCACCCCAGGGACGCAAAGAAAGCTAGCCCGCGATACACCGACCGCCGACAAAGAACCTCCGCCTTGGCCCTGACGTGCCAGACGCCTAGATAAGAGTAGACGAGGAGTCCTGACCGGCGGAGAGCTGCGGCCATCAACACCTAGATATTGGTGAAGATGCAAGGTTCCGTCGCGAGATCAAAGGGAAGCGTCCAGAACATAAGAACATAAGAACATAAGAAAATGCCATACTGGGTCAGACCAAGGGTCCATCAAGCCCAGCATCCTGTTTCCAAAGTGGCCAATCCAGGCCATAAGAACCTGGCAAGTACCCAAAAACTAAGTCTATTCCATGTAACCATTGCTAATGGCAGTGGCTATTCTCTAAGTGAACTTAATAGCAGGTAATGGACTTCTCCTCCAAGAACTTATCCAATCCTTTTTTAAACACAGCTATACTAACTGCACTAACCACATCCTCTGGCAACAAATTCCAGAGTTTAATTGTGCGTTGAGTAAAAAAAAACTTTCTCCGATTAGTTTTAAATGTGCCCCATGCTAACTTCATGGAGTGCCCCCTAGTCTTTCTACTATCCGAAAGAGTAAATAACCGATTCACATCTACCCGTTCTAGACCTCTCATGATTTTAAACATCTCTATCATATCCCCCCTCAGTCGTCTCTTCTCCAAGCTGAAAAGTCCTAACCTCTTTAGTCTTTCCTCATAGGGGAGTTGTTCCATTCCCCTTATCATTTTGGTAACCCTTCTCCCGGTGGAGGACTCGAACACGAAGAGACTATGGCAGTCACGATGAAACGAAAAATGGAATATGCCACTGAGAGAAACTAGTGGTGCTGAGGAATGCCCCGGGGGGAGGACGGCACGAGTATGCTCACAGGGTGTGCATGCGGAGAAGCGGAAACTGAGAGCCCGGGGACTCTTGTGAGGTCTAAGAGTGAATGAAGAAAATAGGAAAGTGGCCTGCGGCAAGTATGTTGGCTGGGACCGGGGCCTCTGTGCCCAGACACAGGAGCTTGGCGGGGGTTAGCTCCACCGTATGTCGCAGGGACCGACCACCAGGGGAAACAGAAAAAAGATCCTGCCAACACAAGGAAGGCGAAGACGTGCCCATGTATGAGAATGTCGAGGACCCCCTGGTCCGACTGGAGCCCGACCCAGTCCGCGGAGAAGAGGGAGAGGCAACCGCCTCAGAAGGGGACCGAGGAACGAGGCAAAGATACTCGAGAGTATGTGCAGGCGTAAGGATTGAGCGCGTGGGCTAACCCTCGCGCAAGAGAAGGCACCCACAAGAATGCTGCGACAAAATACTGCGATCACGAAAGACAAACCCCCCCTGAGGAGACACCGTGCCCATGTGGGGTATACCAACTCTGGCCCCAAAAGCGTGGACTAGAGGGTATAAAGGACCAGGATGGTTACAGACGGGCCACCGGCATCTGATGGCCCCTACCATCCCCTAAGGAATCCAAAGTCTCTCAAGGTCCTGGACAAGGAACAGCTTACCTCTGAATGACAACGTACCCCACCGGGCGGAGGAGGCCGGAGCGGCCGACCAGTGGCGCAGCTACAGGAGCCGTGTGGCGGACATCTCCGAGGCAATCGCCTCCGGCTAGAAGCGGCGAAGGGTCGAATGCGCAGCCTCTGGCCACGGGAGGTCCCGGGCGCAGAGGAATCTTGCCAATGACCCCATGAGAGACCTGCGCACAGCAGGAACTGCAGCAAATAGTGGAACACATCCCCGGCGCTAAAACATCAGAGTGCGCTTCAAAAGAGCCTCACAAACCATGGTCAGCAGGCATACCGGGGCTGCTTGAAAACCGGAAAAACCCTCCTGAAAAATGACCGCAGAAGGAGTCCACGGAGTGATTATGGGTTTGTTTGTTTTTTTTTTTAAACAAAGCATGCCACCTAGAGGGGAGCTCGTTAAGGGCATGGCCTGACCGGGGAGCCTGTGAAACCGCAGGCGCAACTGTTTGGGCGGGGAAGGAAGGAGAAGGCACTTGACAAAACCAGGATCCCGCCAGGACTGGGGCCACATCCGTGGACAAGAGGCGGCACCATGAAGATTAGCTAACGCACCCGGGTTTGCTATAGGATCCGGGAGTACCGGGATCCGCCGGGGGACAGGGAGGGGGCACCTCCGGGACCACCCACGCCCCAAGGGACCCCGGGGGCTCAGCAGCCGGCCGAACTAGCAACGGCACGGAGCGGGGAAATTTTAGTTTACTGATCTAATTAATTATTTTTAAAATTGATTTGTCCCCGGGGGGGGGGGGGGGGGGCAAGGGGGGACCTTCCACCTCCTCCTGCATGCTCACTAAAGGGAATTTACGCAGGAGGAGGGAAAAAAACACAGAAAAAATGACCCCAAATATTCCGGGTGGGGGAGGGGAAGGGGGAGGTGAGGGGTGACAAAAAAACTTTCCTGGGGGCAGGGGGGCTCAAATCGGGGGGTAGCTGCAAATAAATCGGCCCCCCAGCACCAGGGAGCTCTGAAAACGGAGCTGATAAAAAATCTAAAATGGCCGCCATTCCCGGGCTGCCCGACCCGAGAACGGCCTGGCCAAGCTCTGGGGACGGGATCCCCGGGCTAAATTTGCCTTCCCTGCCGAGGAGGGACCTTCCCCACCCGGCAGGGAGGCATAGAAGGAACCCCCACGGCAAAAACTTGATGGGGGCTGGCAGAAAAGAGGCAGGCTGCCTGCCCGTGGCAAAGATAGAGCCGCTCTGAGGAGAAAAAAGGCTACAGAGAGAAAAATGATTGACAGCCTGCAGGGCCGGAGAGAGCAGGAGGGAAACCTGTTGCCTCCTGCCTGTCTGGCTGCCGGTTCAAGGCCTGCTATGACCAGAAAAATGAAAAAATGCTGGTCAACTGCAGCAAATAAGTAAGAGGTAGGTGAGTACCTGCAACTTATTGAAGTTTAAAACTTTTTTTTTTTTCACTAAGCGCAGCAGCGGGTTCAAAAATCCTCTTGGCAGCCAGAGGGGGGAACGAGACCCCAAGAGCCTCGGTCCCCACACCTGGAAGCGTACACGGACTCAGGCTATGCAGCGCAAAAGGGGCAAAGCCGCCCTGAGCCCAGCAAGAGCTGGGAGACGGAACCGTCTCCCACACAGAAAAAAGAAAAATCAGTAAAAAGTAAAATCGTCAAATTTTTTTTTTTTTTTTTACAAGAGAGAACGAATAGAAATACTTGCTTGAGCCTAAAAGAAAAGAAAAGGCTGACTAGCCTACAGCAAAGAACCGAAGGGGAGATGCTACACCTGCTGGAGACAGACGAATACTGAAGGGTTAGAGGATAGGCTCTGTCCTGATATAGGGCATCCTTCAAGTTTTAGTCTGTCTCCACCTGCTGGAAAGGATGCTCAACCCACAGTCTGGACTGATCCGGGTACGTACAGGGAATGCTGGTTATAATTTCCTTCTAACTGCTCTCTCTTCATTTAAAAAAAACCTCACCTAGCAGTTCTGATTACCAGCTGCTCCTTTCTATCTGCTCCCATGTCTCTCTCACAGAAGGGAAATGCCATCGGCAGAGACAGCGATTTTGCTCAGCTGATCCCTGCTGATCAGCTGATCCCTCCTGTGCGGGTTTCTGTTTACTTTCTTTTCAGCTCCAGTGCCGTCCTGAAGGCTCTTCTCTTCTTCCCTCAGCAGCAGCAGCCCTGCCTGATGCAGCACAGCTCCTCTGAACTGCCCACATTCTCTCATTCTTCACTCCTCCAATTTCCTGTCCTGTCTACCTCCCGATCACAGCCTGCTCTAGGCTTGACTCTGCTCCTTGCCCCCAATCTCATCCGGCCTGAGGCAGCGATAAATAAAACAAAAAAAAAAGTGAAATCACCCATGCAGCACAGCTCTCCACCGCAGTGCTGCTATCCAGCAGTTCAGGAGCAATGTACCTCCCGTCCATCTAGAGGGCGTTTACCATAAACGAACAGGAAAAAAAAAATATCTCTATTGTCTGCACTAATGCAGACGCCACCCTGCTGGTTTTCCCTTCAGTTTCAGGGCCACAAACCAAAAAAAAAAAAAAAGCAAACATGTCTTAGTTTAAACTGAAACCAGCACTGCTCTCCTGTTTTGTTTAGTTTTTGTTTTTTTATTTTTAACAAGTTCAGCAGCCGCTGTAAGCAGGAAACAGTTCTATTCCTTTCCCTAAAGAAAACTTAATACCTCTGAAGCCCTGTTCCAGCTCCAGACACAGGTAAACTTTTTTAAATTTAATTTATTTAGATTTTTTAGATCTTATCTACATATAGAAGATCTCTTCAAATAACCAGCATCTCAATAATAGGTCCTCCTGCCTTAGTCATCTGTGCAACTATTCCTGCGTTGTCTAGTCTTGACTTGCCATGTTCCTGCCTTGTCCAATTTTGACATGCCATGTTTCTGCTTTGTCCAGCCTTGAGTAGCCATGCTCCTGCCATATCTTGCCTTGCCTCTCTACCCTGTCTTGCTCTCCTGCCCTGCTTTGACTTGCATTTCCATCAGCCTTTACTTACACTACTTTTCTGTTGTTGACTCAGACTGTTTTCTGAACTTGCTTGATCACTGCCTGCCTTGACCCCTGCCTGGACACCATCCTTACATGATCTCTGCCTGACTAGATCTCTGTCTGGACACTGGCCTTGCTAGTTCTCTGCCAGCTCTGATCTTTGCCTCTGCCTGAACTCTGCCAGTCAAGACTCCAGGTCCTGCCTATCTCCTCATTCTTTAAACCCCACCAGAAAAGTCCTGCCAGATGCTAGAACAGAAGGGGTCTGAACGCTTCAACCTGACAAAGGACTTCATGTACCAGAATTCCCTGCTTCATGACGGGTTTACTTACAGTCTGCAATACAGCTGTAATTAGGACATTGAGAAACTCTCTGTCAGCACATTGCACATTTTCATTTTTTTGGCTTCGCTGTTCTTATTCTCTGATAAGCTTTCACTGCTGTAACCTAGATTAGAACAATGGATGTATTATGTGATGGGCTGTACTACTGCAGACTCGCGAATTCCTTTCCAGAACTGCAAGTCCCAGCAGCCTCTCCTGCAGAACATGGGAGAAGTTTCACGAAAGTTCCAGGGTGTCTAGGGAGGGGGTCAGTAGCCCCTTCAGCCGGAATATGCTTGCTCAGCAATGCTTAGAACGCATGTGTAAAAGATAAGAACTGTAAAGTGCATAAGAGTCTGCTCCTGAAGGGGAGGGGCATGCAGTTGTACTGAGCCTTTGTCTTAGCTGCATCTTGCTGGCAATAAAAGTCTATCTTTACGGATCAGTTGTCTGGACCTCCTTACTGACTAAAAAAGAGACGGTTACAGAACCAGCGGACTCAACCCAAGGAGGAGGAGGGGGGGGGGGGGGGGGGCAGCAGCCAGGCAGATGACCTTGCTCTGAGGTGTGTCAGTTACTGCCTGCAAGGGCCTTGTCCATTTTTGCATGTCCTATATTGCATCTGAAACAGTCTCTAAAAGTCAGAAAGAAGGCCCAGACAACTGATCCGTAAAGATAGACTTTTATTGCCAGCAAGATGCAGCTAAGACAATGGCTTAGTACAACTGCATGCCCCCCCCCTTGGGGAGTAAACTTTTATACATTCTTTCAAGTAGGTGTAGCTTATAATCAGACCATTGTTTCGTCATTTTAATTGACGTGTTAGACATTTTATAGCGATGATCGTATTAATACAATACAAATTATTAGAATTACAAAATGGTGGTGCGTTCCACTGAATGTCATAATATGGGCATCCAGGACTCACTTGCACGTCACCTCCCATCCAGACCAAAAATACCAAAAGACAATATTTGGGTAAAACAAGGCCGCAGCTTTAATATCAAATGACCCGAGCCCCCATCATGATAAAACATATACATATTTGTAAACATATCTGGATTTCGGACCTCCACTTCCCACCCCACCTATCCGCCTCTTTCCGGCAGGATAGCCATTACCAGCCACTCGGCTCGCTGTTTTCAGGCCCCACACAACAGACTCCGACTCCTGCTACCAACTTGCCAGGAGTCAGCCTGTGTGGACCCCCCACACCGTCCTGTAGTCTGGCCAAGCGGCCCCCGCCTCTCTCCAGCAAGGGGCCACTCCCTGACAACAGCCCAGTTGTCAACCTTCCATTGTATGTCCGAAATCCGTTCTAACATGACCATAACTATAAACTTTATGGCTCGGGCCAAACGCCACTCTTCGTACCTACCCCCCCCTGCTGCGACAAATTCCCCGTCAGACAAAACATCGTAACATCAATAACCAAAAGGGTGGGTGGGAGGGTAGCAGCTACCACGCCGGACTATCCTAGCCGCCGCACAAACCCGCACTGTCTCTTCTCCCGCTGCTCCCCAAGATTCTACCATGAATTTGAATTCCCGCAGCCAATCACTGCTCCCTCCGATCTATTTCCCTTCCCCCCCTCTCTGCTCCCTACCAATCGCTGTCCGCCACGAACCTTATCCCTATTCCTCTCCAATACATCCATCCCCCCTCCCCTCTCTACTCGTTCCCCTCACCCATCTAACACGCGGTGCAGCGTGCACCTGGGCCCACATTAATTTGCCCTTGCGGACACAAGGTCCACTCGGTCTCTCAGTAAGTGAGCACGTAATTACGTAGTGCATGCCATTGCGGTTCAAATGTTAGTACATTCAAGATGGCTGTGCGTTTCAAGGCGATTCACTGCTGGCAGTGTTAATTAGAGGTTTTCAGTTTTCTCATTCTACGATAGTCCATAAAATTGAACTCCTTCATTCCCCCCTTTGATACTTCAACTTCTTTAGAAGGCGCAAGTATCACCTTCATCTGTGAGGTAGCTGAAAAGACAAACAAAAATTAGTATCAAGGTCACTCAGTGTGGGCCCTAATATGTTTGCTAGGTTGTTGGTTTCTTCACGGGTTTGAGACGGATGGGCCCTATTGGCTTCACCCCCCTTTGTAGCCCGACTTACCCCAACAAACAGGATGGCCCATGTATGTTAGTTACATTAATTGCATTAAAGGTTAGTGTCAAAATATTCATCTTCTGAGTCTGATGAATCTGATGAGGGAAATGTTGAAACTGAGGTGTACTTGTTCATCATCATGATCTGGGCTGCTGCTCTCCGATCAGCTATCGTTTCAATCATTGCACGTAAGTTCCTAAGGATAAGAGGGAGACACAAAGGAAATAAAGCACAAGAAATTAGAAAGAGTAACAAAGGAATAAAGAGCTCTTTTAATTCTGGAATCGAGGTCAGCCAGCTGGGCAATGACGCCGTCCAATCTAGAGCTCCGGTCCAGGTCTGCACAGGAACATGAGCTAGTCGCACCATACGATCAGTGATTTCCTCGATGACTTTGCTTTTATCATCAATCTGTAAACAACAATTAGAAAGATTAAATTTTCCACACACACCACCTTCCTGGGCTAGAAGGTAGTCCAAGGCCAATCGGTTCTGATAAACAGCTGTAATAAGTTTAGTGTTTTGTTTGGCCAGGATGTTGAGGGCCAGTGCAGAGTCATTGGTAAGGAGTTCCAGTACTGCTTGAAGTCGGATGATGCGATTTAACATGTAGATTGGGGTTCTATATCCATATGAACCATCTTCTGCCCATGTAGCAGGTCCATAATATTGCACAATGCGCTCAGGTGGCCACTCTTGATCAGTCCAATCTCCTATTGAGACTTTATTGCTCCTTCGTCGTTTGTTTGGTTTCATTGAACTATATACAGGAACTCCCAGTGTTTCACCTGCTGTGACTGGCAACAAGAAGAAACTTGGGCGAATTGTTGCTAAGAAACATGTTCCATACCAATTGGAAGGTAATTGTTCATAAGCCCTTCGACCGCATACAAAATAATATCCATCAGGAGCTATGAAGGAAGTTGAAGGTATTCCAGCAACTGTCCATGTTTTATTTAAAGTTGGTTCAGTCCAGAAAGGAATAGGTATGGTAAAGTTCTCTGTCTGCCACCATGTTGTAACTGTAAGAACTCCTGTGCACGGGGAATTTCCAATTGGCACACTGTATATTTTTGAGTATTGTCGTGATAAACACTGTCTTCCAATGACATCAGTCTGGAGAGCCCACTCATATGGACTGTTCTTTCGTTTATAGGTTACAGTTGTATTCAAGGCATTGAGGTCAGATTGGAAAACTTCCTTAGCTTCCCAAGGCCATTGTTCTCCAGTATTTGTTCCTCCACATACAAAACAATTTTTGACTTCCAAGGAGAGGGCTATATTCTCGGCCAGATTCACGAACATGTTCTTAGCTTGATGTGAAGTTGTGTGCTTCTTTAATTCCTCAGACAATTGGGATACTTCATTGAAGAATGATTGATAACCGACTACTGTAGTTTGATGGATAATTGGGCGTGGCTTGTCTCTTCGCTGTGTGATTGTAATGTAAGTCATGGGATCTCCTCCTGTTCCGTCGATTCCGAATCCCCAGGTATCCTGCCACGGGGAGCCTTCATTTCTAATTGGCCACTCCAAAGAAACGATGTTTCCAGCTCCTTTCATTAATTTACCCACTCCTTGGCAACCTGGGTATCCTCCTCCAGTATAGTCGCACACTAAGGCCCATCCAGAGAGTGTAAGGTCCCCAACGCATGGCAGCCAGCTGGATGGATTGGATACTCGATTGTATGGGCAGAGATATTTATGATTAAAAACATAGGATGCTTTCCATGATTGAGATCCACAATGGACTGTATTGGGATGTTTATCAATTGCTTCACAGGCATCAAAGGTAAGTGTAACACTAGATCCTCCTCCCATGAGGATTTTGGTGGAGTTGATGTAATACAAGATTCCTTTTCCATCTGGTATGATGCTAGTCGTGGGACTCTTTGGTAGACCAGCGGTAAGGGTAATATTGTAGTATTTAGGAGTGGTTGGAGAATGACAGATAACTTTGTTGTTTAGCATGGAAGGATTGATATCCTTGAGTCATATTTAAAGCGCAGGCAGGCTGTACTGTGCAGGATGGCGGAGGTTGAGATTGATGTATAATTGTAGAAACAAGCTGAAATCCATCTTGAGTTGTAGTACGTACTTGTTTGATACATTCAGTGCAATTCTGACTCAAGGGAGATTTGAGAGAGGTCGTTGCTACGCACAAGATTATTATTAGGAACTGTAGAACTCTCGGCAGATGATGAAAAGAATCAGGAGTAGAGCAGATCCGAGGATGTAGGTTACGGTGATGAACCATCTCCAGAAACTTTGAGACGGGCATATGATACTTAGGACTGTGATAAGGAGAGCACAGATGGCCCACTTCCGAAGTGATGAAATCATGTATTACTATGCCTGTAAAGAAGGAAAGAAATAGACACATTAATATTCTTCAGTATTTCGTTTGGGTATTTTACTCAGGATTAGCTCTGGGCCTGCCTCGGGTAAATTTTAATTTGTTGTCTCCAGTCCTGGAGACATGCCAGATAGGAGAGGCAGGTTTAAGTCGGGTCCAATGAATCCATGATGGGCATCCAGAGACTTTTACAGCCGTAGGGGTGGTCAGTAGTACAGTATATGGGCCTTTCCATCGTGGCTTGAGAAAATCAGACTCATCCCATTCTTTTACCCATACAGAATTTCCAATTTGAAATTGATGAGTCGGTGTGAGTAGAATTAGGGGCTCAGTCTCACAAGTATAGTTGCGGATGGCGACAACTGTGTCATACAGTCCTTTTAGTTGTTTGCTGAGGGACATTTCTCCTTGGATCTGCAATGAATCAGGGAACGATGGAAGCGGTGGGGGTCTTGCATACATCATTTCATATGGTGTTAGACCGGATTTTCTTGGACTGCATCGGACATGTAGTAGAGCTAATGGTAGGATATCAGGCCATTTGGTTTTTGTTTCTTGACACAACTTAGCTATTTGACTTTTCAAAGTTCTGTTAGCTCGTTCAACTGCTCCGCTGCTCTGTGGTCTCCAGGCACAATGCAAATGCCACTTAATGCCCAGAATTTTGCTTAACTGTTGAGTGACCTCACTGGTGAAAGCTGGTCCATTGTCAGAATTTATTTGTCTTGGTAATCCATAGCATGGCAAGATCTGATGAAGAAGTAATGACACCACTTCTTTAGCTGTTTCAGTCCTTGTAGGTATAGCTTCAATCCATCCGGTGTAGGTGCAGACAGATACTAACATAGCTTTGTATCCTTTGGAAGGAGTCATGTGAGTAAAATCAATTTGACAGACTTGGAATGGTAGAGTTCCTCAAAGGACATGGACGGGGGCAGGACCAGGTCCGCTTCGAGGATTGTTTCTTGCACATGTAACACATTGATTGATTGCATGCTTTGTTAACTGAGTAATTCTATTGATGTAGTATGTTTTCTCCAGTAGTTTTGCCAGTGAATCCCGGCCAAGATGTGTATTATCATGTGCTTCTTTAACTATAGTCCAAGCAATGGCTTCAGGTAGCCATATTCGACCATCTTGTATAATCCACCATCCACTTTGTTGGTGAAAATGTTCGTTTTGTGCCCATTCATTTTCTTCTGTGGTGTAAATAGGACTTTCTCTTGGGAATTGTAAGAGAGGGCATGCTTTTGTTGTTATTTGAAATGGTTGCTCCCGAGCTGCTTCCTTCGCCGCTTTGTCAGCTCTTTGATTCCCTTGTGCAATGGGATCTGACTTCCCTGTATGTGCCTTACAATGCATGACAGCTACTTTTCGTGGTGCCCAAACTGCATTTAGTAAGTTATGTACTTCTGATGTGTTTGTCAACTGCTTTCCTTCAGCAGTTAGAAATCCTCATTCCTTATATAGGGCTCCATGTACTTGGATGATGAGAAAGGCATATTTAGAATCAGTATAGATATTTACAACTAGTCCTTCGGCTAACTGCAGAGCTCGAGTGAGAGCAATTAGTTCAGTTTTTTGTGCAGATGTCCCTGGGGGATGAAGAATATGTCTGATTAAGACAACCACGATTACCCAGACACCTCTGCTCTACAGTAGCTTGGCAAGAGGTGAATGACCTTTGGGTGCTTTCTGAAGCATGGCTTGCAGAGAATCTCTGAGACAGATTTGCTGGCAACAACAAGGGAGAGGCTTATTTTAATGGCCACATTTACTTCACAATGCAGGGATACTTGTTCTGCAGGAAAACCAGGATGCAAGCGTTTATCTTGCAGATGCAACAGAAACCAATGTGAAAAGGAGATCTTGTGAGGTGACAGTTTTGAATGAATCCTGGTGCCAAGCTCTATTCAAGACCCAGACTGTGAGGTGTTTACAATAAACAAAGAAGAACAACAGAAGACAAGAAGAGAATACTTGCATCAAAAGCCAGCATGATACAGGAACTTGTTTACAGTGGGAGGAGAAACAGGGTTAGAAGAATTCTTAGTTGAGGGAGGTCCTCACAAGCATTTCCTATACAGGATAGATTGTCATGACAACGGTATCATGTGTTTGTGGGCGGTTACACTTTTCTGGAAGCTTCGAGAATGTTGTATTTTGATTATATAAGTCAGAGCATGGCAGAGATTCAGGGAGATGCTAGTTGGTATAGATAGAGGGCATATTGCATCTCCCAGAACACTTGTCTTTGCCTCATTTTTAAAAAAAGCCAAAATAAACTAAATTTTAAAACCTCTTGCTGAATTGCAGTGTTCTTGTGCCCTAAGCTATGAGTCCCAAAATTAGACATTTTGGCACCCCAGATGGGACTTTAATAGCTGTTGTTATTATAATTATTAATTATTAATAAGCTGTAGTATTACTTTTGGCGGACGAAAGTATACTAGGTTCTTGAAGGGTGATTTGGCTTGCCGTTCAAAGATTGAGTTACCCAGGTAGACTGGAGGTTATCCCGGAGAATTATGAGTTCAGAGCAGATGTGGAATGAAGTTGGATCCATTTTGTGAGTATGTAACAAGAAAAAAAAAAAAAAAAAAAAGGAAAAATCTGTAAGTAGCAATGTTTTTATTTTATTTGTTGTACAGTGTATATAGCTTGTGTGTTATATCAGGTTTAGAATACTTTTTGCAAATTGTTCTTTAATATATGTTAGGGAGACAGGACATGAGTTGATGATTTGATTAAAATCAGATAGAACAGTTGAAAACACAGAGGGGTAGCCAGCACTAGTCAGTCTGGGGTCTTTTGTTCTCAGACCGCATGGCTTGCGCTCAAGCAGTTTCACTTTCACTTTCACTTTACATCTGGGGAGCGGCTGAGTAGAGCGGTTGTAAGTGTGTAGATTCAGAAGGAGAAAGAGGGAATAAGATACAATTGGTAAGTTGAAAGTTTTATAATTAGTATGATAAGGTGTTTTTCGTTAGTGGATTTTTACCAAAGTTTAGTTGTTAAACAAAAACAAATGCGGTGCTTTTAAAACTAGAAACTGCATGGCTGGATATTATAGTTTACAGCTGTCTGTGATCAGAGGTACATAAATGCCTCCAGTTTATTTTAGTCTATGAGATTTATTGTTATCAGTTCATATTTAAGTTTGCTTTGGAGTTAACGTGTGATTGCTGTTAGGGTATCATTAACTAGAGAAATGAAGTTTTTCAGTTTTTTGGTGTTTTGCTTCTCCCCCCTCCCCCTCAAGGTACAGGGCTGACTGATGTAGCCATGGCTGGCCACAAGGACTCTTATGTTCACTGTAAACGTAGAAAAAGAATAATCAGCCCAGCAAGCTTCTTAGTTTTTGGTTTTATTTCCTACCATTAATGCAGAGATGCTCATATTTGCATCTAAGTTTTTAGAATTGTGTGATTACCGAGAGTTTATTGTGCATTGTGTTTCATTTCATTTGGTAGGAACGAAAGCATGAACTTGTGTTTATTTAAAGCCATTCATACTTAGATTTGATTTATCATTGGAGAGGGATGTATGGTTTTTTCTTTGGTCAGGGGTATAGGCAGAGAGATAGAAAGGAAAACAATCTATAGATATACTACAAGAGAGCGACTCCATTTTAATGAAATGATCTGTTTAAGGGTTTTATCACTTAACAAACCTATTCATTGAGTGTAACAGTTGTTTGGCGGGAGAGGAGGTGAACCCCCCTTTAGGAATGTGTTTGAGAAGAAAGGAAAAAAAAACACCTGGGAGTGAGTCACTTTTAAAATGGATTTTACAGTTCTGCTGAGAGGTTTGAGGTTTAAGTATGTTATAGGACAAAGTGCAAAGGTGATAGAAGAGGGACTAATGAATTGATCTGTTTAATGTGAAAACAGAAATTTGTGTTGAAAGTATGGGGAAAGTGAATATTAGGGATGAGAGATGAAGTAATGTTAAAGAGGGAAGAGATTTATGAATATGCAGAAGGCTGTGTGCTGGGAGATTTAGAATGTTTTGGGTACAAGTAGAGAAAAGATGTAAGTCAGTTGCATTTAATTGTGTGACGATAGGATTTATTTTAACTTAAACACAGGTCAGAAATAAACGGCCGGCATGCAGCAGTAAGGATGATAAATATTTCTCAGTTTTGATTATACCTCAGTAGCTGCTACCTTTTAGAAGAAAGGAAATGAATTAGGTGGTTTATTTTGATGGGAGTTCAGGTATTACATGTTTGTATTGTGGACTGGTTAGATGATATGTAAAGGAGAAAGATTGTGAGACGGTGAACAACAGAGAAATAAGCAGCAATGTCTATTATCTATTTATGTGCCAGTAAAAAAAAACTTTTGGTTAATGCATATTGGTCTGTGCCATCCTTTTATTTTGCAGACTTCCAGACTCCTAGCTGATATGTCTGTGCTTTTGGAAATGATTCGTATTTCTATTTAGGGTATTTGCAGGATTTGGTAGTAAGAACTTTGTGGAACATATGCATATTGGATGGAAATAGAATGACTTCTAATTAAGTGCAAAGTTGTTTGTTTTAAGTTTTTCTTTTAGAAGGCGAATTAGGAGTTTACAAGTATAGAAAAAAAAGAAAAGGTTTTAGATTTGTAAAAGGAAGTAGCTCTTATCACAGGGGACAGCGCCTCCTAGGGGTGGACCATCAGAGAAAGGAAAGTAGCTTTATGACTGTTTTTGCTGAATTAAAGTATAACAGTAGTTTGACTTTTAAAGAATCTGTAATGTCATTTTTAACTTTCATTTTAATCATTATATTAACTGTTATATATTAGATTTCTTTCTAGGGTACCAAAGCACAAAGCGCATCTGTCTCTGTTCTATGGGAGATGAAGATCAGTTTTTTTCCAGTTTGATTCCTTTTCAATTTTTGAGTAGATCTATTTTAATTTTCATTCTGAGTTTTTGTTTTCTTTTGTGGATCGATCCAATTCTTTTATATTTTTAAAATACGTTTTTCTTTTTTGAGCTCAAACGTTTGTCATGTTGTTTGTTCTATGTTACATGTGTACAAGGAGGAATGAATGAATGCATGTATTATGTGGTCAGTGCTGTGACATATATGTTTTAATGTACAGTTTGAGTATTTATGTTTGTGGTCTGGACCATTGCATGATGTTTTGAAATAATGTGGGGATTATTTGGCAACTTAAATATAGGGAGTACGTGATATAAAAGTATTTTCTTACTACTTAATCGGATTTGTTGCACTTTTATTTAGGTTTGAATTCATACACATGCATCTAATCTAAGGAGCTAAGAGATTCTGCCTTGACATCATCACTGAATCCTACTAAAAGAACTATATACGCACTGAATGCAGAAATTATGGTCACAGACTTTCTTACATATTATATGGACTGCAAGGCTTACAATTTATACCTGATATCTGCTTTTTTCTATGTTTTGTGGGAATGACTTTATGCAGAATTTAGGTTCTTTCATTCTCTGTCAGCACTTAGGTGTTCAAGTTAATAATATTATTTGAAGTGATGCTGTTTTTATTAGTTTGTATGTTCCAAGTTAAGTAATATTTTCCAGTCTTAGATTTTATAATACTTATATGCTGACTCAGTTAAATGCATATGTACTAGGTTTTTCTATCTTTATCTATGGAAGCTGCTTTGATCACATAGAGGGTGATGTGTTTCATTGTGATTCAAATAGGATAATTCAGGGTTCAAGAGGGAGATCTCTTTATATTTCTCTTTCACACCAGCCTAAGTTATAAGCTATTTCTATTCTTTTGTTTTGCAGCTTGCACTTAGGATAATCACTTTGCTGATCTTTAATATCTCAATATTCTATCTCTTATTCTAATGTTTTCGCTGAACCCTTCTTTGAATATCTTTTCCTATGACACTATTTACTAGATTTTACCTAATGACTGTTTTACTCTCTTTCACAAAGATTTCTTTTCTCCTTGAAACAAATACAGACCTTACACATGAGGAGCTCTGCTATAGGGATCTGCAACATTCTATTACTATATTTTTTGGGTTTATTAATTGCTCATTGTTTTTTTCTTCTTATCTTGGTCCTTTCACTATAAACTCTATCTGTGACTTATAAGCTAGTGGGTTTCTATTTAGGATTCCAAAGGGGAAGATATAATTTTCCTTATTTCTGTCTTTTATTTATATGACATTCCTTCCTTCCCTGTGTAAAATTTTACACTGATGGTTTATCAATTTTGCAAAGTACATTAGTTTGTTTTAGATTACATAATATGTTAAAGACTTTCTCACAGAGTTAGCTTTCATTTATTTTTATGATTATCCCCAATATATTTAGACTTACTATCATTTGAGAAGGGTATGAGCCCCATTTCCCCTAGAAGTATCTGAAGACGAAGCAGTATTACTAGCCATCATTTACCTTAATAATTAATACTTGCCCTACACAGATGTATTATTTCTTGGACATATGACTGCCATAAGTGAATTAGGACTGTCCATACAGTGAGTGCTTTCAATGCTACAGGTTGTTGTCCTAATACTGGATAGCACTATAAATACCCTACAGAATTAGTATGATGTTTCAGACTTTTGCTATGCCTTTGTCTATTATGCATATGCTTTTGTATTTGATCTTCCATCACTACAGCATATGACTAGAATATGTCTTATGCTTTGCAACACTTTTACATCATGTATGCACAACACAGTATGAGTTTTTCTATAGATTCTTGGTTTTCTTCTATGTTATTGGTTTCTTTACTTTTCTGGTAAGGTGCATTGATTATATCCTTGGTTGCCATTTTAATGAATATTATCCTGGGTAGTTGTTCACAACAACAGTATTCATTGAAAAGATTTGCCCAGTATACCTAGTATTATATGAGAAACACAGTACTTTCATACTAGTCTCTCTGTGTACTTATCTTTACATGTTATACCACTATTATGTACTTACTTGATTCTGAAAGATAACATATGTGATCATGTTATTATGAAGTAGGTCCTTTTTATAATGCAGGTATCTGTATAGCTCCATTACAGAGCTAATAGTTACCTAGTGAAAATTAGTTTTGATGTTATTTTTGATTAACTAGTAAATGCTTGTGGGAGTATCATTCATATTAATTAGGAATCTAGAGGGACACACACCTATGCACTACACCTGATAAATACCAAGGTTAGGGGTTAGGACACATTTTAAGTTCCTCTGTCATGGCTTAGCATCGCAGACTGATTGATGTGACACCTATCCATTTTAAAGGTGTCCCATAGAGGGAAATGAAGAATATGTCTGATTAAGACAACCACGATTACCCAGACACCTCTGCTCTACAGTAGCTTGGCAAGAGGTGAATGACCTTTGGGTGCTTTCTGAAGCATGGCTTGCAGAGAATCTCTGAGACAGATTTGCTGGCAACAACAAGGGAGAGGCTTATTTTAATGGCCACATTTACTTCACAATGCAGGGATACTTGTTCTGCAGGAAAACCAGGATGCAAGCGTTTATCTTGCAGATGCAACAGAAACCAATGTGAAAAGGAGATCTTGTGAGGTGACAGTTTTGAATGAATCCTGGTGCCAAGCTCTATTCAAGACCCAGACTGTGAGGTGTTTACAATAAACAAAGAAGAACAACAGAAGACAAGAAGAGAATACTTGCATCAAAAGCCAGCATGATACAGGAACTTGTTTACAGTGGGAGGAGAAACAGGGTTAGAAGAATTCTTAGTTGAGGGAGGTCCTCACAAGCATTTCCTATACAGGATAGATTGTCATGACAACGGTATCATGTGTTTGTGGGCGGTTACACTTTTCTGGAAGCTTCGAGAATGTTGTATTTTGATTATATAAGTCAGAGCATGGCAGAGATTCAGGGAGATGCTAGTTGGTATAGATAGAGGGCATATTGCATCTCCCAGAACACTTGTCTTTGCCTCATTTTTAAAAAAAGCCAAAATAAACTAAATTTTAAAACCTCTTGCTGAATTGCAGTGTTCTTGTGCCCTAAGCTATGAGTCCCAAAATTAGACAGGGAAGAGGTTCAGCCTCAATGATTTCATCTTCGGATACTACAGCATATCCAGCGACCCGGGTCCCATTTATAACCTGGCTACTTCCATCAGTGAATAAAGTCCAAGTTCCTTGCCAGGGTTGATCTCTCAAATCGGGTCGGCTAGAGTGTACTGTAGCCATAACCTCTTCGCAGTTGTGAGTGACTGGTTTAGGTGCTGGCAGCAAGGTTGCAGGATTCAAGTTCTTACTGTCTTGTATTTGAATTTCAGGGGTTTCACATAACAGGGCCTGAACTTTACAAGACGGGAGTTTGTCATCCATTTTGGTCCATGAGTCTCTAGTAGTCCTTGAATAGTGTGAGGGGTTGTTACTTGCAAAGTTTGTCCAAAGGTTAATTTAACTGCTTCTGGAATCAATAAGCATGCAGCAGCAATGCTTCGAAGGCAACCAGGCCATCCTTTTGCGACATTGTCCATTCCTTTCGACAGATATGCAACAGGTCGTTCCCATGATCCTAAAGTTTGAGTCAATACCCCAATGGCCATTCCTTTCTTCTCATCTATGAACAGATGAAATGGTTTCATTACATCAGGTAACCTCAGAGCAGGGGGTGAAATCAAAGCTTCTTTCAGTTGATGCAAATTTGCTAGTTCATGCTTTTCCCATTGGAAGGGTTGGGATTCTGCTTCTTTACCTCGTAGTTTGTCATACAATGGTTGGGCAATAATTGCATAGTTTGCAATCCACAGTCTACAGTATCCTGTGGCTCCTAGAAACACACGAAGCTCTTTTTTGCAAGTAGGTACAGGTTGATCTCTTATGGAGCTTGTGCGAGAGATTCCAAGACGACGAGTGCCTTCACGGATTCGAAAGCCCAAGTATTCTACTTCCAATTCACAGATTTGTGCTTTCTTTTTGCTTGCACGATACCCTTTTGAGTACAAAGTCTTTAACAAATGGTGGGTTGATGCTGCACATTCATGATAAGTTTCCCTAAACAACAAAGGTCATCCACATATTGTATAACTGGCCCATACATGACTTGGTACATCTTTAAGTCTTTTGCCAGTTGTTCGCCAAACAGAGTAGGTGAATGCTTGAATCCTTGAGGTAAACGAGTCCATGTATACTGTTGCTTTATTCCAGTATGGGCATTTTCCCACGTGATGGCAAAAATTTTCTGACATTCCTCCGCTACTGGGACGGAGAAGAAAGCATCCTTGAGATCAATGACACTGTACCATTTGGATTTAGGAGAGACTTGAGCCAAGATTGAATACGGATTTGGCACGAGGGCTACTAGATCTGCTACTTGATTATTTACTTTTCTTAAATCTTGCACAGGTCGATAATCATTAGATCCTGGTTTCTTTACAGGCAATAGAGGAGTGTTCCAAGCAGATCGAATTCGTCGCAGAATGCCCAAATCAAATAGTCTTTGCAAGTGTATTTGTATTCCTTGCCTGGCCATGTATGGGATGGGGTATTGAGTTTGATTGATGACCTGTGCATTTTGTTTCATCTCTATCCATATAGGGGTAGCATCGGTAGCTAGTCCCCCTGGGTTATTTTCAGACCATACTTGGGGTACGCTGTCCATCAGTTGCCTTCGTTTTTCATTAAGAGGTGTGTCGTCTTCATACCGATGTTCGATGGCTTTTTCAATAATGGGGAGGTGTAGTCTCCATTCTTCTTGAAGAGGGCAGATAAGAGAGACTGGATTATCAGCAAAGGAAGCTTTGATTTCACCATTTGATTCAAATTGTAAATTGGCTCTCAACTTGCAGAGAAGATCTCTACCTATTAATGGCACTGGACATCCTGGAACATAAAGAAATTGGTGGGACACTAATTGCCCTCCCACCCGAACTTGTCGCTTCTGAAGGATAGGAGCTGCCAATGGTCTTCCAGAGGCTCCAACTATTGAAATACTTTTTGATGTGGGCGTGGTTATTGCAGTTGTCATTACTGATCGCTGTGCTCCAGTGTCCAGTAATCCTTTAAACATTTTGGTTCCCACTTTTATCTCCACCAATGGGTCAAGAGGAAGATTCTCCTTGTCTAGTCATGAATCACTCTCTTCGCCAGATGTTTCATCTACTGCCATCTGCCACTCAGCTTCTTTTGATTTGGATGGATTATGTCCTTCCTTCTTCTGTTGAGGGTTCTCTGGACAATCAGACTTCCAATGTCCTTCTTGTTTGCAATATGCACATTGATTTATTCCTAGCGGCACTCTACCTCTTCTGAATGGTCCTCCTCTAACCGGTCTTCCTCTGAACGGTGCTCTAGATGGCGATCTGCCTCTCCCTCTATACCCAGGATATCTTTGATAATATCTGGCTGGGTTCCCAAAGTTAGTCTCTTCCATGGCTGCGGCTAACAGGCTAACACTTTCTCTTAACCTTCGACCACTTTCTTTTTTATCCTTCTTTTCTTCTTCTGTTTCTCGATTTCCATAAACCTTATCTGCCATCACTTTTAACTGGCTGATAGTCATCCCTTCGAATCCCTCTGTCTTCTGAAGTTTACGACGTATGTCTGGACAAGATTGCCCTACAAAGCTAATTACGATGATGGAATGATTCTTAGAATCTTCAGGATCAAACGGACTGCATCGGCGATAGGCATCCATCAAATGCTCCAGGAAATCTCCGGGAGTTTCGTCCTTTTTCTGCACTACGTCCTGGATTTTACCGATGTTTACGACCTTCCTCTTTCCCTTCTTTAACGCTTCTAGGAAAGCTTTCTGATAAGCAGCTATGCGCTCTCGTCCAGTTGAGGTCTGATAGTCCCATGCGGGGTCTACAAGCGAAGCAAATTCTTTCACTGCTTCATCAGGGTTGCCGTCTGACCCTGCTCCCTCTCGGGCTGATTCTTCCATGTTTAATTGGATTTGTCGTCGTTCTTCAGTGGTGAAAAGGATGGAGGCTAAATGCCGAATATCAGCCCAATTAGGATTATGAGCTGTAAAAATTCCAGATAAAAAATCTATCATCTGATCTGGTTTGTCAACGTATGAGGGGCCGAGTTGTTTCCAGTTAAAAAGATCACTAGATGTAAAAGGTATATATGTGAATAATTTTATAGTCTGCGTAGTGCGATACTCATTTTCTTCCGTAGGGGCCAGTGGCACTACTGTCGAAGTCTCTCTAATTGGTAAGTGTAAACTTGCGGCTTGCGTTTTACTACGAGTGCCGTCTGCAACGGACGGTTCTGTATCGTCTTCAATTTTCGCCGCCTCAATTTCTTTTCTCGTTTTATGCGATGGTCCGGGTATTGGATCGGCTTGTTCATAAGTCGGTGGCAAATTATGCAATTGCGGATATATGGGAACGTATGGTGGCGGCAAGGGACTTTCTGGTTCGGTTGCTAGTATGGACGGCACTGCGGACAGCAGTGGTTTAATTTTTTTTTCTTGAGTCTCTTTATTCCCTTGCACTACAAATATGGCCGACGCAGATGACGTATCTTCTTTTATATCCAAGATGGCCGTCCTTTCCTTTCTCTTCCGGTTTGGGGACTTCCGGTCCTTCATCTTGTGTACATGAGCCACCATTACGAGGGCGGCTCCCTCTACTAACTTCTTTGCCCATGACGGCGGGTCTAAAATGACTGCAACCCAGGCATTAATATACGGTATGTCCTCGGGGCAACCCGGATTTCCTTCTCTTATTACTATATTTTGGACCCTCGTGGCCGTTTGAAAATCGAAAGTTCCTATCGGAGGCCAATTAACACACAGACTCGGCCACTTATGGGTGCATCGCTGAATCATTCCGGGTTTCGTGCATTTATGTCTATCGAACACGTCGCTATAATGCTCCGTCATGACTTTTAATGGAGTCGAACTGCCCCCTCCCATCTTAGGATAGAATCACAGACAGAGGAGGGTAGGGAAGACGGATAGGTAAGGGGTCCGTATCCGCCAGACACAAAAGGATCACACTCGCCTCGACTAGAACGCGGTCGCCCGGCCTAGAACTGCGAGGCCTTTCACTCTCTTTCACACAACAAGAAACCTATTCCCGCTAATCTATATATATATTAATTTTTTTCTTCTTCCCAATCGCGTGGTCTTCGGAGCGGGATTCCTACTAGCCACTGCGTGGGGCTTGATCAAGGCCCCCTCGATCCTGTGTAGTAACGGATCGGCTAGTAATTTAGCTTTATCTAGTCTCTAATTCTATTTCTTATCTATTTCTTTTTCCCAAAATACTTGCCTGCAAAGTTCTTCCGATCGTCACGAAAGACTTCTTCCCGGATCACCGGCCCAGAGGTCTCAGGAGATTTTCTGCGGAATGGTCCCCTCAGAAACCTGATCGCTGAACTCAGCGGTGGCCACTCACCAGGTAAGTCTGGGGGATCGCTCCGCCACCAAACTACCGGACCAACTGGGGGGCTAAAATAGCGTCCCCGGTACCTCATGGCTGGCTCGCCAAATGAAACCGTCTCTAAAAGTCAGAAAGAAGGCCCAGACAACTGATCCGTAAAGATAGACTTTTATTGCCAGCAAGATGCAGCTAAGACAATGGCTTAGTACAACTGCATGCCACTCCCCGTGGGGAGTAAACTTTTATACATTCTTTCAAGTAGGTGTAGCTTATAATCAGACCATTGTTTCGTCATTTTAATTGACGTGTTAGACATTTTATAGCGATGATCGTATTAATACAATACAAATTATTAGAATTACAAAATAGTGGTGCGTTCCACTGAATGCCAGTAAGTGAGCACGTAATTACGTAGTGCATGCCATTGCGGTTCAAATGTTAGTACATTCAAGATGGTTGTGCGTTTCAAGGCGATTCACTGCTGGCAGTGTTAGAGGTTTTCAGTTTTCTCATTCTACGATAGTCCATAAAATTGAACTCCTTCACATCCATCTAGCAGTAGCCCAAGCCTGGAGCATGACAAAGGGAGAATGCTTACAAAGCTATAAGAGGCTGTGGTTGAGCCATTGCTTAAGAAGGGGGAATTGGACCAAGATAAGATTGAACATTATCACCTAATCTTCCCTTTTTGGGGAAAGTGGTTGAAAACTTATACCATATAACTATAACTGTGCTTTCCCTGTACGTACCCGGATCAGTCCAGACAGTGGGTTGAGCCTCCTTTCCAGCAGGTGGAGACAGACTAAAACTTGAAGGATGCCCTATATCAGGACAGAGCCTATCCTCTAACCCTTCAGTATTCGTCTGTCTCCAGCAGCTCACCCTTCGTTCTCTGCTCTAGGCTGGTCAGCCTTTTCCTTCTTTTCCTTACGGATCAAGCAAGTACTTATTCCTTAGGGATTTTATAATTTGTTCTTCCTGTTTTAATAACATTGGCAGGTTAGTTAGAAAGTCTGCAGAATTTGTCTTCAGGAGACGGCTCCGTCTTCTGGCTCTTGCCGGGCTCAGGGGGGCTTGGCCCCTTGTGCAGTGCATAGCCTGTGTCCATTATCGCTTCCAGGTGTGGGGACCGGGGTTCTCCAGGTCTCGTCTCCCCCCCTCTGGCTGAAGAAGGTTCTTACATTTATGCTGCTGTGCTCAGTTTAAAAAAAAAAAAAGTTTCCAGAGACACAGACACAGATTAAGTTTAAAAGTATTTCCAGTACTTTTAATACTTACCTACAGCAGCGGACCAATATTTTTCCTTTTGTTCCTCACCTGGGCTTGTACCGGCAGCCAGACAGGCAGGAGTCAGCAGGATCCCCCCTGCTTCACTCCGGGCCTCCAGGCTGTCAATCAAATTTTTTTCTCTGCAGCTTTTTTTCTTCAGTGCGGCTCTCTCTTGCTGCAGCAGACAGCCTGCTTTTTTTCTCTGCAGCTCTCTTCGAATTTTTTGTGCAGGGGCTTCTTCTGTGCCTCCCTGCCGGGTGGGGAAGGTTCCCCCTCGGCAGGGCAGGCAAATTTAGCCTGGGGATCGACTCCCCACAGCTTGGACAGGCCTTTCCTGAGTCGGGAAGCCCGGGAACGGCCGCCATTTTGAATTTTTTATCGGCTCCATTTTCGGAGCTCCCTGGGGCTGCAGGGGCCGATTTTTTTGTAGCTACCCCCCGATTTCAGCCCCCTGGCCCCCCAGGATGGGTTCCCTAACACCCCTTCGCCTCCCCCTCCCGGGACTTCTAGGGCTCGTTTTTTTTCCCTTGTGTGCCCTCCTCCTGCGCAGATCTTCTTTAGTTAGCCAGCAGGAGGAGGGGGAAGACCCCCCCTTGACCCCCCCCAACAAAATAAATAGATAAATATCTATTTAAAAAAAAAAGAATGTTTTCTCCACGCTGTTGATGTTTAGGTCGGCTGCGGAGCCCCCAGGGTTCCTTGGGAAGCGGGTGGTCCTGGGGTGCCCCCGGCCTCCCGGTAGCTCCGGTACCCCGAACCCTGACGCCAATCCGGATGAGAAGAATACCTTTCACCCCTAGGGAGGGACATCCCCAGGGTCTTATGGGCACCCTTACGGCTTCTTGCCCATGGATATGGACCAAGTCCTGGCGGGAATTAGGGATTCGGCAAGCGCCTTCCCCTTCCTCCCTTGCACAAGTTGCTGCGCCTGCGGGAATGGCAGGCAGGTCGTGCCCTGGACAAGCTCCCCCACCCAGAGGTATGCTTAAAAAAAACCAAAACATTATAGTCCCCCCGTGGGCTACTTTCTGCGGGCACGATACCGGAGGTTTTTTTCCCGGCTCCAAGCCACCCAGGTCCGCATACTCGAGTATGTGTGAAGCGCACTTTCGATGTTCTGGCGCTAGGGGTGCGTGCGGCTATTTGCAGCAGTCTCATGCTGCGGGCAGGTCTCAGGTGAGTTTAGCAGTTGCTCTGCACCCGGGACCTCCCGTGGGCAGAGGCTGCGCATACGACCTTCTCCGCGTCCAGACGACAGAGGCTGCGCATTCAACCTTCTCCGCGTCCGGACAACAGTGATGGCTTCGGCGACGTTCGCCAATTGGCTCCTCTGGCTGTGCCATTGGTCGGCCGCTCCGTCCTCCAAATCCCGGTGGGGCACGTTGCCGTTCAAAGGTAAGCTGCTCTTTGGCAAGGACCTTGAGAAGCTATGGGTTCTTAGGGGAAGGTAAGGTCCATAAGCTTCAGGAGGACCGTCCGCAATCATCCCGTCCCTCTCGTACACGTTTTCGAGGCCGGCAACGGTATACCCCACGCGAGCAGGGCGACTCCTCCGGGGGTTTTCCTCTTATTCGCAGGCTTGGTCACAGCCTTCTTGTGGGTGCCGTCCCTCTCGCGGGGGCCAGCCCACGCACTCCATCCTTACGCCTACCGCACAATGAAGTTCGCTGGACTCGTTCCTCGGCCCTTTCCTAGGCGGTCTCTTCCCTGTTGTTCGTGGATTGGGTCACAATCATGTCAGCCCACTGGGTCTTCAACGTCCTTGGAGTTGGGTATGCTTTCGCTTGCTCGAGACTCTCGGGGTCCCCTTTTCCTTTTTCCCCGTGCGGTCGGTCCCAGTGTCAAGCGGCGGAGCACACCTCCTCCAGGCTTCTGTGTCTGGGTCTGGTGATCCCGGGTCCTGCCAGAGTGCTTGCCGCAGGCCAGTTATCTATTTACTCCGTCGTTCCCCGACAGGACGGGTGTTCGTTCGTTCTCCGACCTTAAATGAGTCAACCGGGCTTTTAAGATCCCGTTTTTTTCCACATGGCAACTTGGCGAGTGGTCCTCGTGTCGTTCTCGCCCCAGAGAGTTCCTCTCCTCACTCGTTTTGACTGCGGAGTCTCCCATTTTCCGGTTCATCGCGGCTACCATAGTCTCTTCGCGTTCGCTTAGACTTCAGTACAGGGACCTTCCTTTTCATATTGCGATGGCACCTCACACCTCCGCCGAAGTCATGGTGGTGGTGGCGGCAGCTCCCCGCCGGGAAGGTATCCTTCTTTTCCCCTACCTGGCTGCCTGACTCGTCCGGACCATGGTGGTGGCTCCCTGCCGGCAGGCGGTGGATCGCGTGTTGGCTCTTCCCGCTTCTCTCGGGGGAGTGCTGGCTTCTCCAAGAGCAACCTTCAGCCCTTCCAGGATTTCTGGTTCCTGGGAGCCCTTTTCGTCACCCGGGTGGGCAGGGTCCTCTTGCCCTGCGCGCGCAGGCTCTCAAATTGATCACCAGCCTCAGGATCATATCTTGCTGCCTTCTCCAACGGCTTCTGCCTACCTGTAGTGTCTCGGACTCCTTGGCTCCTGCCATCGACCTCGGTCCTTGTGCCCTTGGTCCTATGCACCCGTTCCAGTCGACGGTGCTATCCCACTGGTAGCCAGTGGCGGCACAGTTTCACACAGTCCTTCCGTTTTTGGGCTCTACCGCTGCCGCCTTACAGTGGGGGTTTTCCCTTCCTTGTTTGCTACCGGGAATTCCTCTCCAACTCCCTCCGTGGCCGATAGTACCCACGGCTACCAGTCTCTCGTGCTGGGGTGCGGTCTGACTCTCCCAGCACGCCCAGGGGATCTGGCCGGCAACCCAGTCTCGCTGGCACATCCTTCACTTGGAGTCTCGGCTGGTGGTCCTAGCTTTTCTGAAGTTTCTCGCCCTCATCCACGCCAAGGCGATACGGGTCTTGTCCGCCAAATCCACCATAGTGGCTTACGTCAACGCCCAGAAGGCGCCCGTATTCTACTGATGCCCTGGGAACCAGCCATCTCTTCACCGAGGCAGAGCGACATCTCCAGTGCCCGCCAGCCTTCTACATCGCGGACACGGGGAATGTTCAGGCCGATTTTCTCAGTCGTCCGTCTCACGATCTGGGGGACTGGAAACTCGCTCACGTGGCCATGCACCTCATCGTCGACAGGTGGTCCCCTCCCACCTGGACCTCATGGTGACCTTTTGCAATACCGAGGTCAATTGGTTTTTCTGCCGCTGGAGGGCACACGGCTCGGAGGGCGTAGATACTATGGCTCCCCCTTGGTCGACGGTCGTCCCCCTGTATGTGCTCCCCCTGTGGCCCCTGGTCGGGAAAGCTCTCAGAAGAATAGAACCCCACTGGGGTCCCGTGGCCCTGGTGGCTACAGAGTGGCCGCGCAGACCTTAGTTTCATGGTTCTCTCTCAATCTAGCGCTGGGCAGACCTCTGCGGCTACGCCATCTTCCTCGGCTCTCTCGTCATGGACCTGTATTTTTCGACCAGGTCGTTTGCTTCTGGCTACCGGCCTGGCTTTGGAACAGCGATGTCTAAGGCGCAAGGGCTATTAGGGGACGGTCATTTCCCTCCGTCCCGATCTTTAGTCCCCTCTTCTCCAAGAGGGTTTTTCCGAGGGTTTTTCCTTCTTTCTCGCCGCGTACAGGTCTTCCCTCTCGGCTCTCTCCCTTGGGTCGGGTGGATGGTAGTCACTAAGCGGGCCACCCGGCTGTGATTTGATGCTTGAAGGGAATCAAGCATCTACGTCCACCTTCTCGGCTGCTTGCCCGTCATAGCATTTTAGTCTGTCTCTCGGGCCCTCTGCGCGGCTCCGTTCGAAACTCTCCATCGACCTACCTTGATAGCTCTTAACCTTAAGGCTGTCTTTCCGGTCTCTATCTTCTCTGCTCGTACGATCTCGGAGATCCAAGCGCTGTCCTGTCGGGAACCTTTTTTGTGATTTTCCGATTCCGGGGTATCCCTCTTAACGGGTCCTTCCTTCTTAGTGCCGGTTCTTCTAACCTCCATGTCCACCAGTTGGCGGAACTCCCTGCGTTTCCCCTTCGCCTGGGAACTATCTCCGTAAACTTGATATCATACGAGTTCTACTTCACTACCTTCAGGTTACCAAGGACTTCTGTCTCGGACCATCTTTTGTCCTCTGGAGTGGGCCCAATCGGGGCAAGCCGGCTCCTCGGACCACTATTGTGCGGTGTTTGACGGAAGCAACCTCCTCGGATTCTCTTGTCAAGGTCAGGCGGTTCCCGAGGGCCAACAGGCTCATTCTCTGCCTTCTCGAGCTACTTTTGGGGCGAACATTCACTCGGTCTCGCCGTAGGAGTTCTGCAGTGCCGCCACTTGGACGTCCTTGCATATTTTTGATCGCCGCTACCGCCTGGATGTGCAAGCTCCACTCTTTGGTTCTTTTGGGTTTCAAGCACTTCGAGCGGAACTGTCTCGGTCCCACTCGGTTTAGGGAAGCTTTGGTACATCCCACTGTCTGGACTGATCCGGGTACGTACAGGGAAAGGAAAATTAGCTCTTACCTGTTAATTTTCGTTCCTGTAGTACCATGGATCAGTCCAGACGCCCTTCCCTGTTTGTCTCTTTTTCTGTCCTCTCGAAGCTTGTTCTTGCAGGTTGCAGATTTGAAGACATCATTTTTGTGCTAGAATACTGAGCAAATACACCGGAAGCCTTGGTTGTCCAAGTACCAAGATATGCAAGAGCGGTTAGTTAGGCCATGTTATTTACATTGTTCCACTGTTGCTCTATTGAGCTTTCTGGTTGCTTGCTTGATCCTACTTTGGTTTTCTTCTTTTTCTGCTTTGACATGCGTTAAACTGAAGGGTTAGAGGATAGACTCTGTCCTGATATAGGGCAGCCTTCAAGTTTTAGTCTGTCTCCACCTGCTGGAAAGGAGGCTCAACCCACTGTCTGGACTGATCCGTGGTACTACAGGAACGAAAATTAACAGGTAAGAACTAATTTTCCTATAATCAAGTCTTCCACTTTCTTAAAGGGCATAATAGTTTACACAAGAGACAGTCAGACTTTCAATGTGGAGGGTGCAGAGATTATTCTATTATGTTTGATAGCTACTACCAGAAGATATTCAAATAAGGGAGGTGAAATGCTGATCCTACTTGATTTGACAGCTGTGTTCGATACATTGGACCATGGATTATTACTTATCCATTTGGCAATTAGTGGAATAGGTGGAAATGTGTTCCATTGGTTTGCTTCATTTTTAAAGGATAGATCATATCATGTATGTTGAAATGGGAAGACTCAAAGGCAGTACAATAGATTGTGGCTCAATATTATTGCACTTTTGTTTAGCATTTATATGTCTCTGCTAGTTGAACTAATTGAACAACAAGGTCTTGAATATTATATTTTTGCAGATGGTATACAAATGCTCATTCCTGTTGGCTTGGATCAGGTTTAGGATATTGAGAAGGTGAATTTATATCTAGGAATGCTTAAATGGCTTGATCAAATGTACTTAAAAGTGAACTCAGGAAAAACAAAAATGTTGTGTAAGCTGTAAGGATATATTGTTTTCTCCATATTATCAGATGTAAAAATATGTCCAAGAATTAGTAACGATACTTGTTATTAAAACTGAATAAAATGTCTATGAGGTGAGTCAGAGGTGGTTCTATAATGAGGCAGGGTGAAGCAGCCGCTTCAGGCAGCAGAATTTTGAGGCAGCAAAAAAAAAAAATGCCCATCTCAGAACACCATTGTGGCATCCACCTCACACTGCCTGCCACTGCCGTGGTTGCCTCACACTCAGGGGCAGATTGGCCCTTAGCAACTGAAGGTAAAGATACTGTGGGCTGCTGCCGAAGCCAAGCCTGGCAGCGACTGAAGAGCAGAGAGAGGCTGGAGGCCACCACCGGAGCTCAGGCAAGTGGTGGCTGAAGACTGGAGAGAGGCTAGAGGCTGCCACCGGAGCTCAGGCCAGTGGCAGCTGAAAAGCAGAGAGAGGCTGGGGGCCAACAGCGGAACCAGGCCAGTGACAGCTGAAGACTGGAGAAAGGCTAGAGACTGCCTCTGGAGCCAAGGCCAATGGCGGCTGAAGAAAGAGAAGAGGCCCCATGTGAGAGAGAGGCAGCTTGCTTGTGTATGTGTGTGTGTGCTTGGGTGAGAGGCAGCTTGTGTATGTGTGAGTTTGAGAGGCAGCTTGTGTGTATGTGTGCTCAGTTGCAGCTCAAGGCAATCTGCTGTCTGAGGCAAGGGATGAGATGATACCCCCAACCTGCCCCGCCCCACTTCCCTTTTCCACACATACTCATACATGCATACACACATATACACTCATTCTCTTCTCTCCATTTTTCATACACATGCACTTTCATTGTCTCTTCTCACCTCGATCCTCATTAGCCACAGGAGACTCCACTTTTTCCAGGCCCGCGAAACACGCAATCCAGTTCCTCCTCCTACTCCTCCAGTAGTGTCAGCCCTCTCTGCCTTTGATTTATTTTTGGCGCGTGGCCCAACACTGTTGCTCCCCCTCCTGCGTCTTCAGTTTCTTGTTTCCCACAGAGGAGGAGGGCTTCAAGTTTTCTCCTGGGGGCACAGATGCTGATGCTCCTCCTTCTTCGAGCACGCGCTGCTCCAGGCTTTTTCTCTTCCAGCGTTCTGCAACAGGGCACCTGGAATTTTCAGATATGAGTGGGTGAGTGGGGTGGATTGCAGTAAAATATCAGCCCCAGGGATATTTTTCAAAACCAGTCCACAGGATGTCTGTGATACACTTGTGTGCTTTCTTTGATGCACATATTTCAACAGTTCCAAAACCACACCGTCGACCCTTGAAAGATACATTGTGTGATCCGGAAACTGGCAGAACTGAGACAAAAAATCTCCCAAAAATTGCATATTTTTCTAAACAATTAAATACAGCACACTTAGACCAGGGGTGAACCAAACTGAACTGCAGTCCCTCTTCCATCCATGCAATTTGTTGGGCCCTCTGCAAATTTCGTTACACCTCTCATATATATCCTAGTCTGGAGCTAATTTTACTTGCCAACCTTTCAAATAGTGAACCAATTGCCAATTAATGAGACAACCCCACTGCCAACCAGTGGCTCATTCACACACACAAAGATATTTGCTGTTGTGTTGCTGCTCACATGCTCACTCAGCAAGTGCCCCCTACCCCAGCACTTCCACATCATTATGTAAAAATTCTTGCTGTTACACCCGTCGGTCTCAGACGGTTGCGACCGCTATTGCTCACTTCCTGCCTCACAGCATTGACTCTGCTGGGTAAACTCGCAGCCTCCGCCAGCTATCATCAGCCTGTCCACCCCTGTTCCCGGGCCCTCCTGGATGGTGTGGACGCTGCCGACCGCCATCTTGCCCTTGGAGTTCCTTAGGCGCGTTCGCTCTCTCTCGAGCCAGTCTTAAGCACATCATGGCGGGAACCTCGTGAGACGCTCCAGGTACCTGCTCTTCAGGGCCCTTTCCTCGTCTCTGGCTATCTGCTCCTCAGAGGGCCTAGCGCCTAGGACTGCTGCCTGCCCCATTCCCCGGGGCTTCCTCTGGAACCATCTCTACTCTTCTGTGAGTACTCCGCTCTGCGGACCTTTACTCTACCACCTCTACTGAGGAACCCTCATCGGTGTACCCTGTTCTGCGGACCATTCTCATATCATCTCTACCGAGGAACCCTCATCGGTGTACCCCACTCTGCGGACCACTGTCCTATAATTTCTACTGAGGAACCCTCATTGGTATACCACTACCGTATCATCTCTACTGAGGAACACACTTCAGTGTACCCCACTCTGCAGACCATTGCCGCATCACCTCTACTGAGGTATCCTCCTGGGGTATCCCCCACTTTACTGACTCTGTGGCACTTCTGAGTCTGTGTGACTTTATCTCCTTCATGCCCCGCTCCGCGGGCAGTGCCGCTATACTTTTATAATAAATACTCTAGACTCCTGAACTGTGTCTGACATCAGCTGAGATCTCACCTCCCGATGGTGAGGCTCACGGGGCTCCTCCCCGTGGGCAGTACCATCTCTCACCTTGGTTCAGAGCCCACATACCCACAAATCCTAACAGTTGCTTGTTGTCAGCCTTTCCGCAGCCTGCAGCAGCCTACTTTCTTTCCCAATCTCACCCCTTCTCAGCACCCCTCTCTCTCCTGGAGACTCACTGATTCCATTGCAGGAAAATATCAGCCTGGAGGACATGTTTCAAAACCAGTCCACAGGATATCTATGACTCACTTGTGTGCTTTCTGTGCAGCACATATTTAAACAGTTCCAAAAACCACATCGGATTTGGCCAGGAGACTCCAGAATTCTGAACAAATTGCCAGGTCTCTGGGCTAACACTCGAAAACTCCAGGTGCCCTGTTACAGATGGACAGAAGAGAAAAGGGCTGGAGCAGTGCTCACTCAAAGAAGGAGGAGCATGAGCACTCGTGCCCCTGGAAGTGCTACACAGCAAGAAAGTCAAGCAGGAGCATCGCCCTCCTCCGCGGGAAACAAGAAACTGAAGACGCAGGAGGAGAAGAAACAGTATTGGACCGCACGCTGAAAACAAAACAAGGGCAAAGCAGTCTGATGCTACTGGAGGAGGAGGAAGAGGAGGAGGAAGTTGAGCATATGTCCCACTGGCCTGGGGAAAGAGAATGTTCCTGCAGCTAATGAGAATCGAGGTGAGAAGAGACAATGAGAGTGCATGTGTGTATGGAAGAGGGAGAGAAATGAATGAGTGTATATGTGTGTATGCATATATGGGTGAATGAGAAAAAGGGAGAGGGAGGGGGGCATCATCTCATCCCTCACCTCAGGCAGCAGATTGTCTTGAGCCACCCCTGACTCAAGTTTCATCTGTTATACAAACTTAATTTTATGGATTGAGAATTATCAGCTACAGAATTTTTAAAACAGTAGTGTGCAAGCCCACAAATGGTCTTATGCCCTCCTGCTCATTTATTTTATATTGTGTAAACAAATGCATATGCACAATATAAAATATGCACAATTTTAATTTTACGCATGGACTTTTACAAACATTTGCACGTAGTTTACCCTCAAATCTCAATTTAGTCTACCTTTTAATTTTTTTCTAGGTATTTATTCTCGCTATAAACATGCCGAACATTTACCTACGGCCTGTTGACGAGTTACTATTATTATTATCTATGTAATATTTAATTTAATTTATTATTAATATCTATATGTTATAGGTTATATGCTAAATGCTATATGTTATACGTTATATGTCAAGAAACGCTGTTCCATGTAACGCCATTTGTGCGAAAGTTTTGTTATATGTAAACCGACCTGATTCGATACTTGTATTGAGAATGTCGGTATATAAAAATCCGAAATAAATAAATAAATAAATAGTTTGTAGTTTACACCCAGATTTGCACCTACTGTCCACATGCATGCTCCCACAATTACATGGTATTCCAGCAATGCTGGTACCTGCATGCCAGCTCAAATTCACCTCCAGGGACATCACTTACTTGGTGTCTCTAGTGATGAAACATGAGAAGGACCTCTTACTGGTTCCCAGGCTGTACTGCAATCTGTGGTGCATCACAAAGGCATGGGATATGGTATGTACACTATAACTGTGGAGCTTCATACCCATGTGGGGTAAAGCAGAATGTGGGTAGTGGAGATAGGGTTAGGGCAGGATGTGCATGGGGGATCACTGGGGGGCTCTAGGGGTATGGGGGTGGGATCAGTTCAGGTACATGGGGATCACTGAGGTGTCTGTTGTTGTGGTGAGTTTGGGTCACTGGGGAAGCTGAATGTCACCTACAAATTGGGCAACAGTAAATAGGTATGTTGGGATACAGTAACGTGTACATTCCAATAACAGCATGATGTATGTACATGTGTTGCCAATAAAATGTAAGACAAGTGTGAAATAGTTGACAAGGAAAGACTTGAACCAATAGTTACTAGGGATATTCTGGGAAAAATTTTCATTTCATTTTTTAATTTCAGTATGGGGGGTCCACAAAATAAACATGAAATAAACATAAAAAAACACATGGATTTAAAAATGAAATGAGGCCTCCTTACCAAACATCCTTCCCACCTAGAAATTTCCTGGGTCAGGATCTTCCCCAGCTCCCAATTACCCGGTCGGGTAATCTGAAGAAATGGCCTAAGCACAGATTGAAGAATTGGTCTTGCATAGTCCTGGGCAACAGGAAGTCACTATGTTCCACGCAAAGGACTGGCTTGCAGGCCTCCTCCCAACACTTAGTTCTAAGTCCAATGCTGGGGCCTAGGCCAAAAACTGGGGCCTCAGCCCCAGCTTAGTACCAGGCCTGATGACAGGACCTGAGTCAGACACCTGGTCCCAATGCCAAGGCTTCAGCCTAGGTCCAACATCGGAGCCTAGCCTGGAAACCAGGTATTAATGCCTGGGCCACAGCCCATGCCCAGGCCCCGACTGGACAACAGGGTCCTGGCCCATCAGCTTGGTTTCAATGCTGGGACCTTGGCCTAGGCCCAATAGCTGGGTTTTGATGCATGGGCCTCAAGGCCCAGGACTAGGCCCAGGTCTGATACAGAAGCTTGACCTGGAGGCTGAGTCCCAATGCCTGGACTTTGGCCTAGGCCAAGCTCCAAGCACAGACCCAACAATGGAACCCAGGCCAGAGGCAGGTCCCGATGCTTGGACCTTGGCCCAGGCCCAGGCCCAATGCAGGGTCTTGATGCCTTGGCCTCAGTCTTGGCCTAGACCAAATCTCAATTCAGAAACAGGGCCAGGCCTGAAGACAGGGTCACAATCCCTGGGCATTTGCCCAGAGGTCATGATCCAATGCCGAGACCTCGGCCTAAGCCTAGGTCCAGTGCCGGGGCCCAAACCAGAAGCCAGTTCCTGATGCCTGGGTGTCAGCCTAGGGAAAGGCCTAGGACCAGACATGAGCCCAACTCTTGAGCCTTGGTCCAGGCCTGATGCTGGGGCCCAAAACATGGCCCTCGGCCTAGGCCAAGGCCCAAAGCCGGTCCCCGATGCTTGGGCCTCACCCTTGTCAAAGATTCAGGCCCAAAGCCAGGGAATAGCCAGCCCAGAGGCCTAGTCTGACACATGGGCCTCAACTCAAACTCAGGCCTGATAACAAAGCCTGATTCGTCTATTCAATATAATAATTGTAAAATCAACATTGTAAAAGAAGTCCATAACTTAGGCATTGTACTAGACCCCAAACTAAACCTAGCCATGCACACTGAAACACTTCAAAAATCTTTATTTTATAAAATCAGACTACTAAACCACATCAAACTCATACTAGACCCTGCTCACTTCCGCACTATTCTCCAATCACTAATTTTCTTACTAGTCTAGATTCCTGCAACTCCCTATTTATAGATCTTCCACAATCCACAATTTGCCCACTTCAACTCATAAAATTCGGCTGACAGACTCCTGTCCAAGAGCAGCATTTTCAACCATATATCTCCCACTCTTCACAAACTATACTGGCTCCCAATCAAATGTCACATACAATACAAAACATTATCAATCATTCATAATCTCATTTACAGCAACAACACCACTTGGTTATCAGCATCCTTACACATTTATACACCCTTAGGTCAAAAAACAAACTTCTTCTGCAAATTCCTTCACCAAAATCTACAAGATTGGTCTCAACCAAGTAATGGGCATTTTCCCTAGCAGTCCTACCATATGGAATACTATCCCTCCAGACTTACAACTAATTGCCGACAAAAAAGCATTCAAGAAAGCCCTCAAGCACTACCTTTTCCTATTTGCTTTCCCTGACTTGTGTACATCTTAATTTATTTTATTCCATGTTTTTATCAAGTTTTAACTTCTTTTAATTTTCCATACCTTTATTTCAAGTTTTATTTTTTATGGTATAAATGTAATTTTGTAGTTATTTTAGATTTTTATGTATATACTTTTTATTTTTTTGTGTATGTACTTTTTATTCTTATGTATGTACTTTTGTAACCCGCCCTGAACTTTGGAGGGCGTGGGCTATAAATACAAATAAATAAATAAATAGATACATTTAAGGTGATACCTAACATTATGTACATTACATATGTTTGTGATTTGTCTACATTCAAATTTGATGCCCTTAGGGGATGTATATGGCCTTTGTGGATATATGGACAATGAAAAGTGGAAGGACATTAAAGTTCAAAGAATGTCCTTAGAGTTCAAGGTTTATTGAATTCAAGGCAAGCAAAAAATTCACATAGTCAACATCAAGCCAAATCATTCATACCAAAGATTTCATGGGCCCCTGACACAGGCCGTGTTTAGAAAAGACTGTTTTGGGAGGGAGTCCACATGTGATAGGGTACTCATCTAAAATATGAGAAGTGTTGTGGTCTGAACACTGAATCCCCAAACGAAAGAAGAAAATCCAGAAAAAAATTCTAAAAAAGGCTATTGGAAATGGCTTGGTTCGGGAAAGTTTTTTTCATAGTAATTTTACTGGAGATTTAGCAAGACACAGTTTACAAACAGGCAAGGAAATGCTGACATTTTTTGGGGATTCAGTGTTCACTTCTCATATTTTAGATGAGTACCCTAACACCTGTGGGGTCCCTCCTGATGTAGTCTTTTCGAAACATGGCCCTTTCACATGACCGTGAAATCTTTGGTATGAATCATTTGGCTTGATGCTGACAATTTTTGCTTGCCATAAATACAATAAAATCTTGAACTTTATGGACATTATTTGAATTTTGATATCCTTCCTCATTTTACTAGCCATCCAAAGTTGTTGGGATTCCCAGCAGCGGACAGCTACGGCCGGGCTCTCTCTTATCTCTTGGCTCGCTCCCAGCAGCGCGGTTTGCTCCGCTGCACCCCGGGCCATGTTGGGGCCTCCTCACGGCATTCTCCCCACGAGGAGGATGCCGCCGGCATAGTTGGGCTGCCCCACCCCCTAGGCGTGAGCTCGCGCACCGGCCCAGGATTTAAAGGGGCCACGGCGGGAAACCTCGGCCTGGCCCCAAATCCCATGTCATCATCAAAGGCCTATTTAAGGCCACTTCAGACCTCCTTGCCTTGCCTTGGCAACAGGCCGACTTCTGAGTAGCTAGTTGCTGTTCCAGCTTCTTCCTGACGTCTTTCCAGTGATCCTGCTTGTTCCTGACGCCTTCTTGTGTTTCTGCTTGTACCTGACTCCATTCCAGCTTCAGCTCCATTCCTGTGTTCCTGCCTTCCTGCCTGTTCCAGCTCCGCTCCTGCTTCCTGTGTTCCCCCAGTTTCTGTTTGCTTGATTCTCCGGTTTTGACCTCCGCCTGGCTTCTGGTATCCTTTGTCTGCTTCCCGTCCTGACCCCTGGTTTGTCATCCGGCTCCGTCTGTCTTCCGCCTGCCCTGACCTTTGGCCTGCCATCTCGTCTCGTACCACCGCTGCCTGCCTAGCCTCCTGGTCCATCTCCGACTACCCCAGCCTACAGCCTGCCTCGACTTGGACTGTTCTTCAGATTCCTCTTCACCAGGAGACCCTCGCCTAAGTCCTGCCGGCCCCGGCACCCAAGGGCTTAACCTGCGGGGAACATAGGCGGGTATAGGTGAAGATTCTGTCTGGTCTCCTGGTTCTGTACTGCCTCCCGGCTATGCGTACCACTGCAGGCCTCCCTTCAGTGGACCCTCTTTACACTCTAGCCGGCCCAAGGCCATGGACCTGACAAATCTTTCCGGCCTCCAGGCCATCCCCGGCCTGGCCCAATGCTTGCAACAGCAACAACATTGCCTGGACCTCTTGGTGGCCACTGTTGAACGATTGGCCAACTGCCTGGATTTTCGCACCGCCAGCTATCGCTCTGCCTCCGGCTCCTGTTCCAATTCTAGGTCCAGCTGCTTCATTGCATCTACCAGCACCAACCCGGTATGCTGGGGACCCTAAGCAGTGCCGTGGTTTCCTCAGCCACTGCTTTATGCGTTTTATCCTACAGCCCGCACAATTTCCAACCGACCAGGTGAAGACAACCTACATATTGTCCCTGTTGGATGGCAGAACCCTGGCTTGGGCCTCTCTGCTTTGGGAGCGGGGTGATTCCCTGCTTGGTGATCTTCAACAATTCATCCACGTCTTCAAGCAGGTATTTGACGAACCGGCTTGACAGTGTATCGCAGTTACCGAACTCCTTCATCTACGACAAGGTCCCCGTCCTTTGGTCGACTATGCTGTCGAATTCCACACCCTGGCCTCGGAACTGGGTTAGTGGGAGGACAGTCTGTGCAGCATCTATTGGGAGGGTTTGTCATCTTGCATCAAGGATGAACTCGCTGCCCATGACCTCCCAGATGATCTGGAAGCCTTGATTGATCTCACAGGATGGATTGATCGCAGACTCCAGCAAAGGGCTCGAGAGACTAAACCTGCCCGGAGACCAGTTCCCCTGGAACCCTCCTTCTCCCATCCGCTAGCTCCTCCTCCTGAACACCAGCCTAACTGGGGAAAAGAGCCTATGCAACTCGGTTGCAGCCCATTTACTCCAGAGGAGAGGAAATGCCACCATTCTCTAGGCTTCTGCCTCTATTGCAGAGGCAAAGGACACATGTTGGCTCAATGCAAGGAGTGGCCGGAAAACTCCCAAGCCTAGGAGTCTCCGGGGAGCTGACCATAGGCTACGAGAATCCTAGGAGTCTCCGAGGAGCTGACCATAGGTTATGTGAACCCCAATGCACGGTTCCAGTCTCCTTGGAATACTCTGGAAGGTCTATTCCAACATTGGCCTTTGTGGATTCCGGGGCTGGAGGGAACTTTATCCTAGCTGATCTAGTCCAACAGCTACAACTTCCTATTCTTTTGCATACACTGCCCTTACGGGTGTCTTCCATTCACGGCACTCCTCTGCCTGGCTGCATTTGGCTAAAACCGCTCCGGTGACCCTCCGCACTGGGGTCCTTCATGAAAAGGAGATCTCCGTTTATACCCTGGACAAGTCTATTCATCCTAGAGTCTTGGGTCTACCATGGCTTCAGAAACACTCTCCACTCATTTGTTGGGACACCCTGCAAATAGAGGTATGGAGCTCAACTTGCTTTACTATTTGCTTGCCTATACTGCCTCCGCCTAGTCTCCCTTTGTCTGCCACCTCCTTGTTGCTGCCTCCACAATATGCAAAGTACGCAGATGTCTTTTCCAAAGAAAAAGCCGAGCTTCTTCCAGAACATAGGACCTTTGACTGTGCGATTGATCTACTCCCGGGTTTGATGCCCCCCCCATGGTCGTGTGTACCCTTTATCTCTGCCTGAGACACAAGCTATGTCCCAGTATATTCAAGAAAACTTGGACAAGGGGTTCATTCGACCCTCAACCTCCCCGGCGGAGGCCGGGTTCTTTTTTGTCGCTAAGAAAAACGGCTCACTCAGGCCTTGCATAGATTACTGGGGAGTCAATGCCATCACACGCCGAGATAGATATCCTTTCCCGCTTATCCCAGAACTCTTGGATTGCCTACAGGGGGCTAGGATCTTTACCAAATTCGACCTCTGAGGAGCGTACAACCTAGTGTGGTTATCAAATTTGCGGATGATACAAAATTATTCAGAGTAGTTAAATCACAAGCGGATTGTGATACATTACAGGAAGACCTTGCAAGAATGGAAGATTGGGCATCCAAATGGCAGATGAAATTTAATGTGGACAAGTGCGATGGAGAAGGTACATAGAAGGGCAGCCAAAATGATAAAGGGGATGGAACAGCTCCCCTATGAGGAAAGGCTGAAGAGGTTAGGGCTGTTCAGCTTGGAGAAGAGACAGCTGAGGGGGGATATGATAGAGGTCTTTAAGATCATGAGAGGTCTTGAACAAGTAGATGTGAATCGGTTATTTACACTTTCGAATAATAGAAGGACTAGGGGGCATTCCATGAAGTTAGCAAGTAGCACATTTAAGACTAATCGGAGAAAATTCTTTTTCACTCAATGCACAATAAAGCTCTGGAATTTGTTGCCAGAGGATGTGGTTAGTGCAGTTAGTGTAGCTGGGTTCAAAAAAGGTTTGGATAAGTTCTTGGAGGAGAAGTCCATTAACAGCTATTAATCAAATTTACTTAGGGAATAGCCACTGCTATTAATTGCATCAGTGGCATGGGATCTTCTTAGTGTTTGGGTAATTGCCAGGTTCTTGTGGCCTGGTTTTGCCTCTGTTGGAAACATGACCCTGATTCAACATGGCTTTGTACATCTCTACGGTTGTATAAACCGACGAGACACCTCAGATCTACATCTCAATATCTGCTTGATGTTCCCACAGTTAGACTGGCAAGACTAAATATGACCAGGGAAAGAGCCTTCTCAGTGGCAGGACCTTTGCTGTGGAATTCACTTCCTAACATTTTAAGGCAAATTACCAGTCATAGTGAATTCAAGAAGGCAGTAAAAACGTATTTATTTAAGATTGCATATGGCCATCTCGATAACCTGAACACCTAAGTTTCATAAGTTACAAAACTTATGTATCTATTGATTGCTTGATTATACATCTATTAGGAGTATGCTCTTTATGAGTTATATCCTCAAGGTTTACTATTTCCTTTTCTAACTTTACTTGTTTTTGTTAAAATTAGTATATTTTATTTATAAGAGTAGGGATTATAATGATATAATGTATTTTTATTCTTTCTATTATCTTTTTTAACTTCTGTTGTTAATTTGATTTTAATTTATTTGATTTTATAATTTTTTATTTTATTTGATTTAAATTTAATTTTTGGTTAATTTTTTCTTTATAACTTGTCTCTTGTAAACCGTCTTGATCAAACTAGTTTGAAAAGACGGTATAGAAATATTTTTAAATAAATAAATAAATAAATGCTGGGCTTGATGGACCCTTGGTCTGACCCAGCATGGCAATTTCTTATCTTCTTATGATCAGACCGGGCGATGAGTGGAAAACCGCGTTCAACACTCGTGATGGGCATGCTTTCGGCTTATGTAATGCACTAGCAGTTTTTCAAAACCTTATGAATGAGGTTCTTCGCGATATGCTTCATTCTTCGGTGATCGTATACCTGGATGATGTTCTTGTGTACTCTAAAGATCTTACCCCCATTGACAGCAGGTACGCCAAGTCCTGCAATGATTTCGGGAAAACCGCATGTATGCCAAGCTGGATAAATGTGTCTTTGAAAATGAGTCCCTGCCATTCTTAGGATACATCGTATCCATCACTGGATTTCACATGGACCCCGAGAAGGTTTCTGCCATTAGGATCCAGCCAGTTGGAAATAAAGCTCTCCAGTGCTTTCTCGGATTTGCGAACTTTTACCGGAACTTCATCCCTCACTACTCATGGAAAGTAGCTCCACGCTTTGCCTTATCCAAGAAGGGAGATAATGCCAGGGAGTGCCAGCTGAAGCCCTCCAAGCCTTTCAAGACTTGAAACAAGCCTTCTTGCTAGATACCTGCTTACATCACCCAGATCCCACTCGACCCTTTGTTGTGGAAGTAGACGCCTCTGATCTTGCAGTGGGAGCTCTCCTCAGCCAAATCTCCAATAAAGGCTCATTACTTCCTTGCTCCTACTTCTCTCGAAAATCTCCCCCCGCCGAGAAGAATTATGGCATAGGGGACAAGGTGGCCTTTGAGGAATGGTGCCAATGGCTGGAGGGAGCCCAACATCTGGTGGTGGTGTACACTGATCATAAAAATCTAGAGTGTTTGTTTCAGGCACAGCGACTGAATCCTTGGCAGGCTTGATGGTCTTTATTTTTTAGTCGCTTCAATTTCTCCTTAATTATCGACCAGCATCTAAGAACATTCGGGCGGATGCCCTCTCACGCACTATGGAAGCTGAAGATTCGCCAGTCATGCCACAATACATTCTTGATCCGGCTAAAGTCCTCTTAGCGGCTACCAATGTGCCCCCCGAGGGTAATACAGTTGTGCCCATTCATCTGCGGAAGCGAGTTCTCACCTGGACACATGACTCTCTGATGGTGGGACACCTGGGCAGAGCCCGAACTTTAGAGCTCCTGTCCCGCTACTACTGGTGGCCACATGTCTGCAAGGATGTCCAAGCATACGTAGACTCTTACCCAATATGTGCCAGAGAGAAGCCTTTGCCAGGTCGCCCGTGAGGACTGTTGTAACCTCTTTCCATACCCATGGAGCCCTGGACTCACCTATCCATGGATTTCATTGTTGATTTACCACCGTCCAAGGGAAAGCAAGTCATTTGGGTCACGGTAGACAGATTCTCCAAGATGGCCCACTTCGTGGCTCTCTCAAAACTTCCTACCACGCCTGAACTCACACAACTCTTTACTAAGCACATTTTCCGCTTACATAGATTACCATAACACATTGCTTCCGATTGTGGATCACAATTTACGGCTAGATTCTGGAAAGCTCTTTGCAGGAAGTTTGGCATCTAGTTGGATTTCATGACGGCATTCCACCCACAAGGAAACGGTCAAAGATCAGCGAACCAACCGGACTTCTAAAGACTTTTCTCCGCTCCTTCATTGGAGATAAACAGGATGACTGGGTGGCCTTGCTACCCTGGGCCGTGTTCTCCTACAACCACCATGTCCACTCTGCTACAAGGGCCTCTCCGTTCCAACTGGTCTTCAGAAAACAGCCTAAACCATGTTTGCCGCTTCCAGTGATGGTGCACTCACCTGCAGCCCAGCTCACCGCTCAGCAACTCCATTCATTCTGGGACTACACTCAAGTTAACCTGCGGCGGGCTGCTGACACCGCTAAAATAGATGTGGATAAACATAATCACAAAGCTCCCACCTTTCACCCTGGAGATTGGGTTTGGGTAAACACCCGCCATATTCGCTTCAGAGTCCCTTCAATGCTCCCAAATACATTGGACCCTTTGTAGTCACTAAACATGTAGGCACGGTGTCCTACCATCTACGGTTACCCTCAAGCTTATGAATAGAATACACATGTTCCATATCTTGCTGCTCAAACCGCTAGTACTCTTGAAGTTTCGCCATGAACTGCCGGAACCCCTGAATACAGTTGCAGGCGCGAATTTGATCTACCAAGTGCAGGATATTCTTGACGTCCTCTTCCATTATCGACAGTGGGAGTACTTAATCTCTTGGGAGGGTTTTGTTCCAGAGGAGAAAACGTGGGAGCCTGCCTCCAACATCCTAGACAAGTCTCTTCTTCACCAATTCCACCAAGATAATCCCAGCAAGCCAAGACTCCCGAGGAGAGGGCATAAGAGGGGGGCTACTATTGGGATTCCCGGCTGCGGATGGCCACGGCCGGGCTCTCCCTTACCTCTTGGCTTGCTCCCAGCAGCGCGGTTTGCTCAGCTCAACCCCGGGCCATATCGGGGCCTCCTCACAGCGTTCTCCCCATGAGGAGCATGCCGCTGGCATCGTCGGGCTGCCCCACCCCCTAGGTGTGCATGCGCGCACCAGCTTGGGATTTATAGGGGCCACGGCGGGAAACCTTGGCCCGGCCCCAAATCCCACATCATCATCAAAGGCCTATTTAAGGCCCCTTCAGGCCTCCTTGCCTTGCCTTGGCAACAGGTCAACTCAGCGAGTAGCTAGTTGCTGTTCCATCTTGTTCCTGACGTCTTTCCTGTGATCCTGCTTGTTCCTGACACCTTCCTGTGTTCCTGTTTGTACCTGACTCCATTCCAGCTTCAGCTCCGTTCCTGTCTTCCTGCCTGTTCCAGCTCTGCTTCTGTGTTCCAGTTCCTGTTTGCTTGATTCTCCGGTTTTGACCTCCGCCTGGCTTCTGGTATCCTTTGTCTGCTGCCCGTCCTGACCCTTGGTTTGTCATCTGGCTCCATCTGTCTTCCGCCTGCCCTGACCTTTGGCCTGCCATCTCGTCTCGCACCACCGCTGCCTGCCTAGCCTCCTGGTCCATCTCCGACTACCCCAGCCTACAGCCTGCCTCGACCTGGACTATTCTTTGGATTCCTCTTCGCCAGGAGACCTTCGCCTAAGTCCTGCTGGCCCCGGCACCCAAGGGCTCAACCTGCAGGGAACGTGGGCTGGAATAGGTGAAGGTTCTGTCTGGTCTCCTGGTCCTGTACCGCATCCTGGCTACGTGTACCACTGCAGGCCTCCCTTCAGTGGACCCTCTTTACACTCTAGCCGGCCCAAGGGTCCACGCGCATAACAATAGTTGATGGTTGGACTTTCGCCTATTATCATTTTTGCTTTGTGGATATATACCTTTTGATTACTGATCTCTTCAACTGGTAGCAGTTTTAGGGGTACAATGTTCACATGACTATAGCAACTACATAATCTGATGTAAGGGTAGATAAGAGGACTCTAACAAATATTACACATACCAGCATGGCAAACAACATACAAGCTTTATGTGATATAGATTGTTATGATTAAAGGATATATTTAAAGGGACTTTACAGTTGTACCAAATAAACCATAGCATATAGAAAGTCATTGACACACACCCCCAAAGTTTGGCAAAACTTATATAATTCTTTTATAAATTAGGATAGTTATAATAATAATGTAGGATAAATTTTATAAATTAGGATAACTATAATAATGTAGGTGTTGTGTTAATGGACCCTTGGGCTGGTTGGAACAGAAGATGGAGTGCCGTGGAGGACCACAGCGAATGTCCCAACCAGGAGGTGGTTCGGAAACTCGGTGCTGGCTGACGCTCTGGTCTATGGAGAAGTCCTCTGCGACCAAGGACTCTCCCTCCTCTGGACGGATGGACGGTGTAGGACCGAAGAAGAAGAAGAGGATTCTTCGCCCTGGAGACCGGCACTCCCCCAGGAGGAGCCCTTAGGAGTCCAGCCGCTGGGACTTTAGAAGATTCACCCTGGAAGCCGAAGTCCCCCCAGGAGGGGCCCGTAGGGACTCGGCCGCTGGGACTTAGGCGACTTCCTGATGTTGTGGGTGGTCCGGATGCAGGCGCCTCCTGCAGGTCGTGGTTCCGGATGGCTGGCGCCTCCAGCAGGTCGTAGGAAATCCAGGAGTCAGAGTCCAAGGGTGATCCACAGCCGGTCCAGAGTCAGAGCCAAAGAACGATCTGAAGTAAGTCCAGGAGTCAGAGCCAGAAGAATCCGAAGCCAGTCCAGGAGTCAGAGCCAGAGGAATCCGAAGCCAGTCTAGGAGTCAGAGCCAGAAGAATCCGAAGCCAGTCCAGGAGTCAGAGCCAGAAGAATCCGAAGCAAGGGAAGCAGGCAGAGGCGGGAGGAAGACAACCAGGAACGCAGCAACACAGGACAAGCCCAGGAACCTTGTTGCAAGGCCCAGATGAGAGTTCGATGCAGGGTACTTGTACCCTGAGGCGTCTGACGTCATCCTTAGTGCAGCTGAGGATTTTCCCGCGCTGGCCCCTTTAATTGGGGCTCCTCCCCGCGCGCGCGTGTCAGGGGGCGGGGCCAGCCATGTCCGGACGTCGGCGTCTCTCCCGAGGAGGGAGAGACGTGCTGGAAGGCCTGCAGGCCCGGAGGTTGCCGCGACTGCTCGGGAGAAGCCCCGAAACGGCCCGGGCCGCCCCCGAGGTAGGTGGAGGACCCGGGGCACGGCCCGGGACCGCAACAGTACCCCCTCTCCTACGCCCCCTTCCAGGAGGCCCGGGTTTGCTGGGGTGATCCAAATGAAATTGATGGAGGAGGTTTTTGTCCAGAATATTGACGGCGGGTTCCCAGGAATTCTCTTCGGGACCATAACCCTCCCAGGAAAGAAGGTACTCCCAACGTCTGCGATGATGCCGTACATCCAACACATCTTTCACTTGATAAATGGCATCCTCCTGTGCCAAAGGTGTGGCTGACGTGGGCGCCTTCTTATGATACGGGGAAAGAACCAAGGGTTTCAACAAGGAAACGTGGAAGACGTTGTGAATCCGGAGCGGGCGTGGAAGTTGAAGGCGATAAGAGACAGCCCCAACCCTGTCTTTAACTGGGAAGGGTCTGATGTACTTAGGGGCCAATCTCATTGAAGGAAGCCGTAGACGAAGGTACTTAGAACTCAACCATACCTTCTCGCCGGGAAGGAACACTGGGGCTGGCCGTCGCAACCGATCGGCTACTTTCTTCATGACAACTGCTGCATGCTGGAGTCTCTTCCGGGTGGATTGCCAGATCCGGCGTAACTGTCGGGCAGAGGTCTGCACGGTGGGAGAAGGCACATCTACGGGTATCGGTAAAGGAGGCCGCAGGCGTTTGCCATAGACTGTGTAGAAGGGGGATTTACCAGTGGAAGAGTGCTTGTGATAATTAAAGGAAAATTCTGCCCATGGGAGCAAGGCCACCCAGTCATCTTGCAAGTCTCCCACAAAGGCACGGAGAAACGTCTTCAAAGACCGGTTTACCCGTTCCACTTGTCCATTAGCTTGTGGATGGAAAGCGGTGGTGAAGTCAAGCTGAACCCCGAACTTTGCACACAGTGCTTGCCAATATCGTGCCGTAAATTGGGAACCCCTGTCCGAGGCAATGTGGAGAGGAAGCCCATGGAGGCGAAAAATATGTTGCATAAACAAATTCACCAATTCAGGCGCTGAAGGTAGTTTGGCGAGGGGCACAAAATGGGCCATCTTGGAGAATCTATCCACGACAACCCAAATCACTGTCTTCCCCTCTGAGGCAGGCAGATCCACTATAAAGTCTGTGGATAAGTGAGTCCACGGTGCCGTGGGAATAGGCAGAGGCTGAAGAAGACCCCAGGGTCAACCGACGGGAGTCTTCTGTCGGGCACAGGTCGGGCAAGAGTTAACATAGAGGCGAACATCTTTCTTGAATTGGGGCCACCAGTAATATTCTGAGAGTAGTTCTTGGGTCCTGGCTATTCCCGGGTGACCAGCGGTCAGTGAATCGTGTGCCCAGGAAAGAACCTTTTTCCGTAGTCTGAGGGGTACTACAGTTTTCCCAGTCGGAACAGTGTTGGTAGCTGCAAGGAGAACCTTGGCCGGATCCAGAATGTACCGTGGTGGAACTGGCAAATCTTCCATTTCAGCGGTACGGGAGAGAGTGTCTGCTCGAACATTCTTATTGGCCGGTCGATAGCGGAGACGAAAATCAAAGCAGCTAAAGAATAGAGACCACCTGGCCTGAAGAGGGTTGAGACGCTGCGCACAGCATAAGTATTCCAAGTTTTTGTGGTCTGTATAAACAATCACCGGCTGTTGGGCCCCCTCCAACCATTGGCGCCATTCCTCAAATGCCAATTTGATGGCTAGTAGTTCTTTATCCCCTATTCCGTAGTTCTGTTCAGTCGATGAAAATTTCCGAGAGAAGTAGGAACAGGGTAGGAGTTTCCCTTTAGGAGAAATCTGACTTAAAACAGCCCCGACGGCCACATCGGAGGCATCCACTTCCACAATAAATTGTCGTTGGGGATCAGGGTGTCGTAGACATGGATCCTGAAGAAACGCTTCTTTTAATGTCTGGAAGGCTTGTAGGGCAGCTGTAGTCCAATTCTTAGCATCTGATCCCTTCTTGGTAAGTGCCGTCAGGGATGCCACCAGCTGAGAATAATGTGGGATAAATTGCCGGTAGAAATTAGCAAAACCAAGAAACCTCTGTAGCGCCTTCACCCCCACGGGTCGGGGCCAATCCTTTATGGCAGCGACCTTCTCAGGATCCATGTGAAATCCCGTAGAGGATACAATATACCCTAAGAAGGGTAACGATTCTTGTTCAAAGAAACACTTTTCAAGTTTTGCGTAAAGCTGATTATCACGTAACTTCTGTAAAACTCGGCGAACGTCCTGACGGTGTGTCTGTAGATCCTTGGAGTAGATTAGTACGTCATCTAGGTCGTAGAACCTCGTTCATGAGGTTTTGGAATACAGCTGGGGCGTTGCAGAGGCCGAAGGGCATGACCCGGTATTCATAATGTCCGTCTCTTGTGTTGAATGCGGTCTTCCACTCGTCTCCAGGACGGATTCTAACCAAGTTATAAGCCCCATGAAGGTCTAGTTTAGTAAATATCTTAGCCCCTTGTAGTCGGTCCAAAAGTTCGGGGATCAAGGGCAGAGGATACCTATCTCGCCGAGTAATACTGTTCAAGCCTCGGTAGTCTATGCAGGGTCGGAGGGACCCATCCTTTTTTGCTACGAAAAAGAAACCTGCCCCAGCTGGAGATGTTGATGGTCTTATGAACCCCCGATCCAGGTTCTCCTGGATATACGCCGTCATGGCTTGAGTCTCCGGGAGGGATAATGGATAAACCCGTCCTCGCGGCGGTATGGCCCCCGGGTGAAGATTAATAGCACAGTCAAAGGGGCGATGATCCGGAAGGATCTCTGCTTTTTCTTTGGAGAACACATCGAGATAATCCTGATAGTGAGGGGGTAAATCCATCGTAGTAGTCCAGAGAGGAATTGGTGGCCGAGTAACTGTGGCTAGGCAGGAATTAGGACACTCAGGCCCCCAGGATGCTAGTTGAAGAGAGTCCCATGTGATCACGGGTGAGTGCTTCCGAAGCCAGGGTAGGCCCAGGATGACCGGGTGCATAGATCTCTCTAAGATGAAGAAGGAGATCTCCTCCTGATGCAGGATGCCAGTGCGAAGGATGAGAGGTTCCGTGCGGGTGGTGATGACTCCGGGAAGTACTTCCCCCTGGATGGAGGACACACGGAGCGGGGGTCTTTGGGGTTGTACCATGATCTGGAGTTGTTGAACCAGTTCCTGAAGAATAAAATTACCCCCTGCTCCTGAGTCAATCAGGGCTTGTGTGTCGAACTCCTCCTCCGGGAGGAGTAAGGTCACTGGTACGAGACATGGGGAGTCAGGAGCGGTATGACCTAGGGTTAGCTCCCCGGCTGTCCCTAGGTCCGAGAGTTTCCCGGACGCTCACTACACTGCGCCAGAAAATGTCCCTTGCCGCCACAGTACAGGCATAGGCCGAGCGTCCGGCGTCTCCTTCTCTCTTCCTGAGAGAGACACCCCTGACCCACCTGCATGGGTTCGATGTCCTGGGTCTCTAGGGAACCAGGCTGGGAATTCTTGCTACGGGGCGGAGTAGATTCAGCAAGTCCCAGCCTAAAAGTTGGTTTCCTGTCTCGAAACCGGCGCTGGATGCGGCGGTCTACCCGACCCGCGAGATCGATCAGGGCGTCCAGGTCATCCGGTAGGTCCCGGGCTGCCAATTCGTCTTGGAGTTTTGGTGAGAGACTTTCCAGAAAAATGCCGTGTAGACTATCGCTCCCCCAGTTTAATTCTGTGGCAAGGGTTTGGAATTCGACAGCGTATTCTGCCAGCGGATGGTTCCCCTGGCGTAACTGGAGTAACTCTGAGGCAGCCGTGGATTTGCGAGAGGCTTCATCAAAAATTCGTCGGAAAGCGGAAACGAAGTTTTGCAAGTTGTCCAGGCGGGAATCTTGCCGTTCCAACAGATTGGATGCCCATGCCAATGGTTTCCCGTCTAGTAGAGAGATAATGAAGCTTGTCTTGATACGGTCTGTCGGAAATTGAAGCGGAAGCAGATTAAAGCGAATGTAGCACTGGTTTAGAAACCCTCTGCAAAGCTTCGCATCTCCTGAATAACGTAGAGGTACCGGCAGCTGGATGGGAGCGGTGGCCGCAGCAGAAGCCCCTGTTCCAGGTACCGTGGAACTGGTGGCTGTGGCTCCTTCTACTCGATCAGCTAACCTCTGAACTGTTGTGGTCAGGGCATCAAGGCATGACTGTTGTTGTTGCAACCTTTGGGCTATACCCGGAATGGCTCTCAAGCCGGCTAGGTCCGCCGGGTCCATGGCCTTGCAAACTGTTGTGTTAGTGGACCCTTGGGCTGGTTGGAACAGAAGATGGAGTGCCGTGGAGGACCACAGCGAATGTCCCAACCAGGAGGCGGTTCGGAAACTCGGTGCTGGCTGACGCTCTGGTCTATGGAGAAGTCCTCTGCGACCAAGGACTCTCCCTCCTCTGGACGGATGGACGGTGTAGGACCGAAGAAGAAGAAGAGGATTCTTCGCCCTGGAGACCGGCACTCCCCCGGGAGGAGCCCTTAGGAGTCCAGCCGCTGGGACTTTAGAAGATTCACCCTGGAAGCCGAAGTCCCCCCAGGAGGGGCCCGTAGGGACTCGGCCGCTGGGACTTAGGCGACTTCCTGATGTTGTGGGTGGTCCGGATGCAGGCGCCTCCTGCAGGTCGTGGTTCCGGATGGCTGGCGCCTCCAGCAGGACGTAGGAAATCCAGGAGTCAGAGTCCAAGGGTGATCCAGAGCCGGTCCAGAGTCAGAGCCAAAGAACGATCCGAAGCAAGTCCAGGAGTCAGAGCCAGAGGAATCCGAAGCCAGTCCAGGAGTCAGAGCCAGAAGAATCCGAAGCAAGGGAAGCAGGCAGAGGCGGGAGGAAGACAACCAGGAACGCAGCAACACAGGACAAGCCCAGGAACCTTGTTGCAAGGCCCAGATGAGAGTTCGATGCAGGGTACTTGTACCCTGAGGCGTCTGACGTCATCCTTAGTGCAGCTGAGGATTTTCCCGCGCTGGCCCCTTTAATTGGGGCTCCTCCCCGCGCACGCGCGTCAGGGGGCAAGGCCAGCCGTGTCCGGACGTCGGCGTCTCTCCCGAGGAGGGAGAGACGTGCTGGAAGGCCTGCAGGCCCGGAGGTTGCCGCGACTGCTCGGGAGAAGCCCCGAAACGGCCCGGGCCGCCCCCGAGGTAGGTGGAGGACCCGGGGCACGGCCCGGGACCGCAACAGTAGGAAAACTATTTGTAATTGAAAAAAAAAAGACATACGGCTCTTTACATGAAATGCACACATAAAAATGGAACCCTCCACTGAGGAGGAAGGCGCTAGACTTAAGTTACTCTGGCGTGACCACAGCGGAGGAAATCATTTTTAGAAGACTTGGTCTTTGGCCTCCAGCCTTGGCCTAGGCCGAGGTCCTGGCATTAGAGCTGAGCTTCTGGGCCAGGCCCCAGCATCAGGCCTGGGCCTGAGTCAAGGCCCAGACATCAGAACCCGGCATCACTGTGCCTTTTTAGGGAAGGTATGGATCCAAACTGACCTCAGGAGTCTGCTCATTATGATGGGATGCTTCTTGCAGAGTCAAGAGTGCCTCACCATGGAGGTACAGCTAATTGCCATTAGGCTTCCATCAAACCATCCAGACTCCTACATCTTTAGATCTTGGTATCCCTATTCCCCTGGGCCTTTTTTGTTTGTGTAAATAGTTTGTACCCTAGATTGACCCACCCCATCTTTTTTTTTTTAACAAATGCAAATAATTTTCCTACATTATTATATCCTAATTTATAAAAAATGTATACACATTTAGCCAAACTTTGGGTGTGTATCTCAATGACTTTCTATATACTATGGTTTATTTTGTACAACTGTAAAGTCCCTTTAAATATATCTGTACCAATAAAGCCCTGTATGTTGCTTGCCATGCTGATATGTCTAATACTTGTTAGACTCCTTTTATCTACCTTTCCATCAGATTATGTAGTTGGTATAGTTATGTGAACCTTGCATCCCTTAAACTGCTACCAGTAAAAGAGATCAGTAATCAAAAGGTATATATCCACACATATCTCCCCTAAGAGTACCAAATTTGAGTGCAGCCAAGCCACAAACAGAGGTTATATGTATTATGTTTCTAGTATGTTAGGTATCATCTTAAATAAAATTACAGCATAGGGAGAATTGGAGCACACATGAGAAAGCCCTTTCAGATAAACTACGGACCAGTAAGTCTGATGTCTATGGCATACAAAGTAGTAGAAAGTATCATAAAGAACAAAATGAGTGAAAATATGGATAAAAAGGCATAGGGTATGTTGCAAAGCATTCAATGGTCTGAGGATTCATATATTTATTTATTTATTTTTATTTATTTATTTAATTTCTTTTACTATACCGATGCTCAAGACTAGGTCTTATCGTACCGGTTTACAATGTAACTGAGGGGAAACCAATTAACATCAAGGTAGAAAGTAAAGTTACATTAAACAGGGAGCGTAAAACCTGGGCAATGGAAGACAGTACAGAATTTAAACTAAGAAACAATTAGAGAGAGATAAATATATAATCAACAAAAACTATAAGATACATAAATATAGATTTATCCTAGGCAGTTATTAGCATGGTATGTCCAGTGGGAGATGGAAAGGGTGAGGTTGGGTGGGGGAGAAGGGGAGGGGGAAAAGAGGGGGGGGGGGTAGGGATCAGGGAGGGGTGGGAGAGTGAGAGTCAGTGATGGTTGAGGAGATCCTTCAGCGGTAGGCTTCAGCGAACAGCCAGGTTTTCAATTTCTTTCTGAATGTTGAATGGCATTGTTCTTGGCGTAAGTCTTGGGGAAGTGAATTCCAATGTAGTGGACCTGCTGTTGAAAGTGCTCGCTTGTGAATAGAGTTGTGGACCGATGATTTGTTGGGGGGGGCCTTGAGCGAACCTTTGTAGGCAGTTCTGATCGGTCTTGTGGAAGTATGTAATTCGAGTGGAAAGGTAAGTTGGAGAGTGGATTGCTGGTAGACGGATTTGTGGATGATGGTGAGAGCCTTGAAAAGTATTCTATATTGGATGGGCAGCCAGTGTAGGATTTTTAGGATTGGTGTGATATGGTCCTTGCGACGAGTGTTTGTAAGGATCCTAGCCGCTGCGTTTTGCAGCATCTGAAGAGGTTTGGTGGACGAAGCGGGGAGACCAAGTAATAGAGCGTTACAATAGTCGATCTTTGAAAACAGTATGGCTTGAAGCACCGAACGGAAATCCTTGAAATGTAAGAGCGGTCTAAGTTGCTTCAGGACCTGTAGCTTGAAGAAGCATTCTTTAGTTGTGGCGTTAATGAATTTTTTGAAATTCATTCTGGAGTCAAGGGTGGCCCCAAGATCTCTGACCTGGTTTGCTAATGGGATGCTAGCATTATTTGCGAGGGGGTTGTTGTCACTAGGGGAGATAACCAGTAGTTCCGTTTTGGAGGTATTTAGGACCAGGTTGAGACTCGAGAGCAGAAGGTTGATGGCGTGTAAGCAGTTGTTCCAGAAATTTAGAGTAGAGATGGGGTCCGAGATGGGGATTATGATTTGTACATCGTCCGCGTATATAAAGTGGGTGAGATTGAGACTATTGAGTAGCTGGCATAAAGGGAGTAGATATATATTGAACAGGGTAGGGGAAAGTGACGAACCCTGAGGTACACCTTGGTTTGATGGAATGGAGTGAGATTCTTTGTCATTTATTTTGACTTTGTAGTGTCTGTTGTTCAGAAAGGATGTGAACCAGAGCAGTGCCGAGCCAGAAATGCCTATTTCCATTAAACGGTTTATGAGGATAGTGTGGTTTACCGTGTCGAACGCTGCAGAGATGTCGAGAAGGGCTAGCAGGTAAGATTGTCCCTTGTCAAGGCCCATCAGGATGTTGTCCGTTAGAGAAAGAAGGAGGGATTCTGTGTTTAGGCGTTTCCTGAATCCGAATTGAGAGGGGTAGAGAATATTGTGGGAGTCAAGGTAGTCTGTGAGTCGGATGTTGACAAGCTTTTCCATTAGCTTGGCTATAAAAGGTAGGTTTGCAATGGGGCGGAAGTTTGCAGGGTTGGCTGGGTCCAGGTTGGGTTTTTTAAGTAGGGGTTTAAGTGAAGCAATTTTTAAGGAGTCCGGGACCGATCCTTGATTGAGGGAGCAATTTATGAGGTCTGCCAGCGGTTTAGCAATGGTGTTAGGGATGGTGAGAAGTAGTTTGGTCGGTATTTGGTCCAGTGGATGAGTGGAAGGTTTCATTTTCTTGATTATTGATTCTATTTCCAGGGAGGATGTCTGTTCTAGAATTTCTAGTGACGGTCTGTGGATAGTTGGTGGAGGGTTATTGGTTGCGAGGCTTAATGGTTGCGAAGGGTTTGGAGAAGTGTTCGTTGGTGCCAGGGGGGCAAGTAGGTTTTTGATTTTGTTATCAAAAAAGATAGCCAACTCTGTGGATTTGTTCTGGGCTTCTTCTTCTGGGATGGTGAGGGGCATAGGAGTGGTAAGGGCAGCTACATATGAGAACAGAGTTTTTGGGTCATATAAGAAGCCGTGTATTTTTTTGGCGTAGAAATCTCGTTTGGTGCGGGTAATGGATGTCCTATAGTAGCTCATTGCAGTTTTGTACGAAGCAAGTGAGGAAGGGGAGGAATCTTTCCGCCAGCGTTGTTCTTTGTGTTGTAGATCCTGTTTGAGTTTCCTTAGTTCGGTTGAGAACCAGGGTTTCTTGTTCGTGCGGGCTGGGTTGATAACTTTTGTTGTTACAGGGCAAATTCTGTTAGCTACTGAGTGTGTAATAGTTTGCCAGGAGTTCATAGCAGTATCCGCATTGGAGAAGTCCAGTTTAATTAGTTCTTCGGCCAGGCTGTTGTTGAGAGTGTCCATGGAACAGGGTTTCCTGAACTGGATCGAGGATTTAGTAACAATAGGGGTCAATTTTTGTTTTATAGATAATTTTGTAGTTATCATCGAGTGATCTGACCAGGGGATGGGGGTGCAGGAAGGAGGGGTGATGGGCGAGATGGTTTCGTTAGTGAATATCAGGTCAAGCGTGTGGCCTGCCTTGTGTGTGGGATTGTTTATAATTTGTTTGAATCCCATAGCCTGGAGAGAAGAGAGAAGGGCTTCGCAATTAGATGATAGGGTAGGGGAGTCAACATGGATGTTGAAATCTCCTAAAATAATAGCCGGTGAGTTAGTGTTGATGTGTTTGGCTATGGTTTCGATGAGTGGAGAAGGGTCAGATTCTAGGAGGCCCGGGGGGGCGTAAATAAGGCAGACTTGAAGCTGGGAGGATTTGAATAGTCCGATTTCTAATTTGGTCGTCGATTTGAAGGCTTGCTGGGACAGTCTCAGTTCTTTTTTTGCTATTAACATTATTCCACCCCCTCTTTTTTTAGGTCTGGGGATAGAGAAGATGTCATATTGTTGTGTTGGCAATTGGTTAATTATGGCGGTGTCTGTGTTTTTTAGCCATGTTTCGGTAATGGCACAGATGTCCGGTTGGGTGTCCAGGAGGTGGTCGTTGAGCAAATGAGATTTTTTAGAGAGCGACTGCGAGTTGAAAAGGGTTAAGGTGATTAGAGATAATCCTAGGAATTGTGTAAGAGGGGAGATCATGATTGGAATCAGGGATCTCTTTGATCGTAGATTGAGCACGGGTGTATTCGCTCTGTGAGAGAGTAGGTGAGGGATGATCTGAATGGGGAAAGTTTGTAGCATGCTGTCTTTTTAGAAGAAATTGCTGGTGGAGAAGATTGTTGGATGACTACTGGGTGTTGGAGTGGCTTGATGAGTGCTAGATGCTGGATTGACTGGACGAATGCTGGATGCTGGAGTGACTGGAGGAGTGCTGGACTGGACGAATGCAGGATGCTGGAGTGACTGGACGAATGCAGGATGCTGGAGTGACTGGACGAATGCTGGATGCTGGAGTGCCTAGAAGATTGCTAGAAGAATGCTGGAAGCTGGAGTGAGTGGAAGCTTACTGGATGCTGGAGTGGATGCTTGATTGACTGTGCGAATGCTGGAGTACTGTTGAGTGTGGGAGTGGGTGGACGACTGATAGGGGAGAGCTAAGGTGGATCGCTTGGGAGAAAGGACGGTTGGAGTAATAGAGGGAGGTAGCGAGTGTATCGTCTGGTATAGTCTGGTACAGTGTGCTGGAGCGCACGAAGGAGCGCACAAAGGGGCAGGCCCCTTTGTCGCGCTCCTTAGGCGCGACAAACTTAAATGCAGAGATGTATGTAAATTATGCTCAAAAATGTAATCAGTGACAGTGACAATGATTTAATTGCTTGCAGTGTTTTCACAATTCCTTTGCTCCCCGACATGGGACCATGTTTCGCCATGGCTTCATCGAGAGGAACAATGCATATTGTAGTATGCAATGTAAGAATATCACTTTTACATACTGGTCACTGCTACTGGTAGTGTCTAAGGGGGTTAGGAGAATCTTTGGAGCCACACTTTGAAATTTCTTAAACGCAGGCACAGATTATAACTTCAAATGGACAAAAGAGCTTTATGTGATGGGCGGTGAAACACTAATGTGCATGGACTGGGAGAGGGACCTTGGTAAGATAGTGTCTGATGATCAGTAGATAGAGAAGCAATTTAACAAGACGATAGCTAAAGCAAGAAGAATGCTGGGATGCATAGAGAAAGGAATAACCAGTAAGAAAATAAAGGTGATAATGCCCTTGTACAGGTCCTTGGTGAAGCCTCACCTGGAGTACTGCATTCAATACTGGAGCCCATATCTCAATAAGGATAAAAATAGGATAGAGGCGGTCCAAAGAAGAGCAATCAAAATGGTGAGGGGTCAGCATTGAAAGACTTTTGAGGAGAGGCTGAAGGATCTAAATATGTACACCCTGGAAGAATGGAGGTGCAGAGGAGATATGATACAGTAGGGATGTGCATTTGTTTTCAACGAATGTGCAATTCGCAACGCATAAGTCCCTGTTCGTTTGATTCGTGGGTTCGCGAAACACATGGCACATATCATATTAGTTTCATTCTTTTGGTTCGCAGTGATTTCTTAGGGGCCAATTGAAATAGAAGGCCACGCCGGAGTATCCATAGCAAAAACCAGCCCTTTCCTTGCCCACCTGGGTTAGACAGGTGGGCAAGGAGACAAGAATGCAATCTATTAGATCTAAGCATTTTTCTAATGCAGCCAGTCGCCGCTCTCACTCAGTGGTCTGTGACGCTGTTCCTGATGACACTGTACTATTTATACCTTAAGCACACGGTGTGCCATGCTCTTTCTTTGCAGGTGTTGCCCGGGGAGGTGGCTTTACTCAGTTAGTCTGAGTGTCTCAAATCTGTATTCAATTCTAACTAGTTTGATAGAAATTTCCACTGAAAAAGATATTTGTTCGTTTTTGCTGCAGTGCCAGCCAGGCTTTTTTTGACTGCACTTTTTTTTTATTCAACTCAGATGGTCTCTCTGTCACTCCCACTGAGACAAGCTGCCAGCAGTGGCATTTTGCAGGCAGGCTTTGGGTGGTGTGGGTGGAAGATAGTGTAAGTTAGTATTTTCAAACAAGAAACAGCATCACCAGGATTTGTGCTTGCTCTGGCTTCCAGTCAAGTCTTTTCTCTGCTGTTTCATTTTTTTGTGCACACAGAGCAGTCTCAGTTGTAGTGTACATCAAGGCACTGCACCGTGCATCTGTGGGCAGTTTTCCAGACTCACATATATTGGGACAGAGGTGTTCATTCACCAATAAAGAAATAATTCTTTTAATTGAAATTCCTAGTAGGCAGTAACATTAAATCCATGATGTCAGGGAAAGGTAGACGTGGTCGAGTGGTCAAGTGATTGGGACTGGCAGAGGAAGCACTTCAAGAGGCAGTGACAGTCCCCCATTAAAGTTAAAAAGGGAGCTGTTCCAATCTAAAATCTATGGAGGGGCAGACAGTTCCATCCAGGAAAAACTAAAATTTAAAGATGGTGCACCACCACCACCTGTTTCTGACCCTGTAGTTTTGGAGGGGAGGGGAGGGGAGACTGAGTCATGCAAGACAAAAGGGTGAGACCCAAAAGCTGCAGTGCAACAGCAGACTCGACATAGAGTTGAAAATGTAGTGCAGGCACTGTTTGCTTCTGATTCCGATGAAGAATCATCTTGTGTGGGATTCTCATCATCAGAAATGGAAGAAGTAATAGCTGAAGAAGGTTTAGGAGGATTAGTTAGTTCTATCTTAGCCTCCACTTCAGTGCTGCAGGGGAGAGATGAAACTGATGAGGAGGAAGAGCAGTCAGCGCAGGCACAGAGTGTTACTGATGCCCGTGGTATTGCTTCTCAGGGTACACCCACTACTTCAACTCCAGTGCAAGCATCCTCCCCGAAGGCTATAGAGAAGGGATCATTAAAGAAATCTGTGATCTGGAGCCACTTTAAAGTGACGGAGGACCCGCGTTTTGCTCAGTGTAATTACTGTGCCAGGGCTATTAGCAAAGGCAAGCAAATGGGCATCTAACTAATTTTGGCATGATTCATCATATGCAGAAGTAACACCCAACAGTACCAGTCAAGGGGCCCCTTTTTCCAGGCAGCGTAAAGTGGTTGAAAAGGAGCAGAGACACCCCACGCCCTCAGCCCCTTCTAGCAGTCAGGTAGCAGGCTAGCAGCCTCCTGCCACGTGTCAGAAGCAACAACCCACCATGGAGGAAATGAAATGGTGTTCGGTATCCTGGGGAAGAAGGCAGGCAGCCTCAAAAGTTGTAACCAGGAGCATTGGGGAAATGATTGCCTTTGATGACCAGCCCTTGCAGGTAGTGGAGAATGTGGGTTTCAAGCATTTGCTGAAGGTCTTAGTTCCAAATTTAAAGTCCTCTCCAGAACCACATTTAGCAGAAAGGTCATTCCCAGCCTGTATAACCAGTGTCGCAGTCACATCCAAGCGCTGCTAGCTAAGGCACAGGGGAGTGTGTATTTCACCTGCAGTATCTGGACAGCCATGAATGCTGCACACTCTTACCTCTCCCTGACAGCACACTGGTGGGACCTGGCTGAGGCAGAGGTAGGCAGCAGCTCTATTAGTGAACAAATATCAGGGTGGAGGTGGGCTTTACTGCACACTCACCTGACGGACGAGGCCCATACCTCAGCCAATATTCTAGCATGCATCAGACAGATGCTGGCAGGCTGGCAGCTACACCAGCGAGACAGGAATCTTCAGGCAGGGTTCTTTGTCACAGACAATGGTGCAAACATGGTAAAGGCAATATGCGACAGGAGCTTTTAGAACATCCGATGTTTTGTACATACTCTGCACCTGGTAGTGAAGTCAGCTCTGGGGTTGGAGTCCAATCACCAAGAGAATGAATACTTGCATATGTTAATACACAAGGGCAGGAACATAGCAGCGCACGTCCACAGAACTGTGAAGGCGGGACAGGTTCTCCGACAAAAGCAGACTGATTTGGAGATGCCTCACAAGCGTCTCATTCAAGACATTGGCACCCGGTGGAATTCCACTTATCTGATGCTGCAGAGGTTAGTGGAGCAGCAGACACCCCTTCATGACCTTTCTCTGGAAATGGACATAAGTGTGCAGAGTCCCCTAGGGCATCATGATTGGTTAGTCATGAGTCAGCTGCTAAAAATCCTGCAGCCCTTCAAGGATGCCAAGGAGGAGCTGAGTTCCAGAATTGCCACCTTAGCTGATATCATCCCTATAGATAATTTTCTGGAGGAAAATTTGGAGGGCTTTAAACAGGAAGAGGGAATGACAGCAGAGGTGCTGCATTGTCTGGACTTTTTGCAGAAGCAGGTGCAAGAGAGATTAAGGCCTTTAACAAAAGACCACACATACATATTCGCCACAGTCTGTGAACCCCGTGTGAAAGGGAAACTCGCCCTACAGTCCAATTGTGTCACATTGGACTGTTAGCAAAAGTCTGTGAACAGGAGCGCCATAGGCAGAGACAGATTAGGCATGAAGCAGAGGAGGAAACAGCGTGCACTTCAGAGAGTAGTGCTAGCCCAAGCAGAAGCAGCACTCTGTCAGTGACAGCTAGTACTTCCTCCTCCACTTCAGTACGCCAGAGCCATGTTGCCCATAAACAAGCATCTGTTGTGGAATGGCAAGAAGGACTCTCAGCCCACCCAAGCAAAGGAGACACCAGCACAAATGTCAATGACACGGTATCTCACAGGGCCCATAGAGGACATGCAGACAGATCCGCTGGCATATTGGGCACACAGGTCTACTGCCTGGCCACACCTAGGCAAAGTGGCTCAAAGATATCTCTCATGTCCACCAACTAGTGTCCCAGTGAACGTGTATTTTCAATGACAGGAGATATCATGAGTCTTCACCACTCAAGGCTGGCACCAGACTTGATGGAAATGCTAGCGTTTTTGAAAATAAACATGCCTTTCTTGGGTTTCCAAATTTTCCCTGTGAATGGCAAGATGAATAAAAGCAATTTAAAGCCTTGCAGCAGCTCCATCTGCCTCATATGCTCCAGATAATATCAGCACATGTACCTGATCTCAACCGCTGTGCCTGTCTGTCCACTGTCCAACCCTTAGGACACTAAACGGGCCTGACCTCATACGCTGTGCCTGTCTGTCCAGCCCTTACATCACCACAAGGGCCTGACCTCAAACGCTGTGCCGTCCATCCAGCCCTTACGTCACTACAAGGGCCTGACCTCAAACACTGTGCCTGTCTATCCAGCCCTTACGTCACTACAAGGGCCTGAACACAAACGCTGTGCCTGTCTGCAGTGTCCACTGTCCAGCCCTTATGACACTACAAGGGCCTGACCTCAAACGCTGTGCCTATCTGTCCAGCCCTTACGTCACTATAAGGACCTGACTTCAAACACTGTGCCTGCCCATCCAGCCCTTACTTCACTACAAGGGCCTGACCTCAAACACTGTGCCTGTCTGTCCACTGTCCAGCCCTTATGACACTACAAGGGCCTGACCTCAAACGCTGTGCCTATCTGTCCATTGTCCAGCCCTTATGACACTACAAGCTCCAGACCTCAAATGCTGTGCCTGTCTGTCCAGCCCTGAAGTCAATACAAGGGCCTGACCTCAAATGCTGTGACTCTCTGCAGTGTCCACTGTCCAGCCCTTATGACACTACAAGGGCTTGACCTCAAACACTGTGCCTGTCTGCAGTGTCCACTGTCCAGCCCTTACGACACTATAAGGGCCTGACCTCAAACGCTGTGCCTGTCTGTCCAGCCCTTACGTCACTACAAGGTCCTGACCTCAAACGATGTGCCTGTCTGTCCAGCCCTGACGTCACTACAAAGGCCTGACCTCAAACGCTGTGCCTGTCTGTCCACTGTCCAGCCATTATGACCCTACAAGGGCCGGACCTCAATCGCTGTGCCTGTCTATACAGCCCTTACGTCACTACAAGGGCCTGACCACAAACGATGTGCCTCTCTGTCCACTTTAGAGCCCTTTCGACTCTACAAGGACCTGACCTCAAATGCTGTGCCTACGCATCCAGCCCTTACGTCACTACAAGGGCCTGACCACAAACGATGTACCTGTCTGTCCACTTTAGAGCCCTTACGACACTACAAGGGCCTGAACACAAACGCTGTGCCTGTCTGCAGTGTCCACTGTCCAGCCCTTATGACACTACAAGGGCCTGACCTCAAACGCTGTGCCTATCTGTCCAGCCCTTACGTCACTACAAGGGCCTGACCTCAAATGCGGTGCCTGCCCACCCAGCCCTTATGTCACTACAAAGGCCTGACCTCAAACGCTGTGCCTGTCTGCAGTGTCCATTGTCCAGCCCTTATGACACTATAAGGGCCTGACTTCAAACACTGTGCCTGCCCATCCAGCCCTTACTTCACTACAAGGGCCTGACCTCAAACGCTGTGCCTGTCTGTCCATTGTCCAGCCCTTATGACACTACAAGGGCCGGACCTCAAATGCTGTGCCTGTCTGTCCAGCCCTTATGTCAATACAAGGGCCTGACCTCAAATGCTGTGCCTGTCTGTCTAGCCATTATGACACTAAAAGGGCCTGACCTAAAACGCTGTGCCTCTCTGCAGTGTCCACTGTCCAGCCCTTATGACACTACAAGGGCTTGACCTCAAACACTGTGCCTGTCTGCAGTGTCCACTGTCCAGCCCTTACGACACTATAAGGGCCTGACCTCAAACGCTGTGCCTGTCTGTCCAGCCCTTACGTCACTACAAGGTCCTGACCTCAAACGATGTGCCTGTCTGTCCAGCCCTGACGTCACTACAAAGGCCTGACCTCAAACGCTGTGCCTGTCTGTCCACTGTCCAGACCTTATGACCCTACAAGGGCCGGACCTCAAATGCTGTGCCTGTCTGTCTAGCCCTTAAGTCACTATAAGGGCCTAACCTCAAACGCTGTGGCTGCCCATCCAGTCCTTACGTCACTATAAGGGCCTGACCTCAAACGCTGTGCCTGTCTATCCAGCCCTTATGACACTAAAAGGGCCTGACCTCAAACGCTGTGCCTGTCTGCAGTGTTCACAACAATCAAAAAGAAAAACATGGACCCCCAGGTACTAGCAAACTACAGACCAGTGTCAAACTTACCTCTAATGGCCAAATTAATCGAAAAAGCAGTACAAACGCAGTTATCTGAGCACTTAGATAATAACAATATCCTTTATCCATCCCAGCACGGTTTCCGTAAGCACTATAGTACTGAAACACTCCTACTAGCATTAACGGATAATATACTAAGAGGGTTCGACAACGGTAAACAATATATTCTGATATTATTAGATTTATCTGCAGCTTTTGACACAGTGAATCACATAATACTAATCAAAAGGCTCGAAGAAATAGGTTTGCAAGACAAAACAATCAAATGGTTTAAATCATATCTAAATAACAGAACATTTCAAGTTCAAATAAAAAACACACTATCCAACAAGATTACCCTGAAAACTGGAGTCCCACAAGGATCAGCACTATCTGCTACGCTGTTTAACATATATCTTCTGCCACTATGCCATCTCCTCGCTGGACTTGGAATCATACACTACATCTACGCTGACGACATCCAGTTAATCTTACCAATTGATGAAACTATTGAAAAAACAATAGGCTTAGCCATGATGTACCTTGAAATAATAAAACAACTTCTAAACCAAATGGAGCTAATAATCAACATTGATAAAACCGAATTTATACACTTAGAAAGGAAAAGCATGAACATTACACAAACCCCAATATTTCTCAATAACAACCAACAAATTGACTTAGCAAATAAAGTTCGCAATCTCGGAGTAATAAGTGACAGTGAACTAAGCCTCAAACAACACATATCAATAAAGGTTAAGGAAGGATATGCTAAACTAATGATACTAAGAAAACTCAAACCATTACTATCATTACCACATTTCCGCACTGTGCTTCAATCGCTGATTTTCACCAGCACAGACTATTGTAATGCCTTGCTTCTAGGCCTACCTAACACTACAGTAAGACCTCTACAGATTTTACAAAATGCTGCTGCAAGAATTCACACTGGAAAAAACAAAAGAGATCACATAACAGATACGCTTGCCACCCTACATTGGCTTCCCATAGAACAAAGAATACAGTTCAAAGCACTATGCCTAATACACAAACTTATCCACGACGATAAAGCAGAATGGCTGAACACAGCACTTAGAGTACATGTCCCACACAGAAATCTAAGGTCAGCAAACAGAGCACTCCTTCCCATCCCTTCTGTGAAAACCGCAAGACTGACCCAAGTAAGGGAGCGAGCTCTGTCTCTAGCCGGTCCCATATTATGGAACTCCATGCCCCTTGACCTTAGACTCCAGAGCAATCATAAACTTTTCAAAACACAGCTCAAAACCTGGCTTTACATACAAGCCTTCAAGAAAGAAAACTGATGCGGGAAATGAAGTAAATGTTATGCGGAATAAAGCACTAAATGCCTAATTTTATAAATCCTTACTGAATTATTTCAACATTTTTTTTAACTGTAGGCAACCTTCAGGACATATTTGCTATGAAACACTTAACCCCCCTAATAAACGCCTTATTGTTATCGAATACTACTGGCACCACCTATGTAATGTACGACCAATATATTTTTTACTGGTGCCCTATTGTAAACCGTTATGATGGTGAATAACTTAATGACGGTATATAAAAACTCTTAAATAAATAAATAAATTAAATAAATACATCATCCGCATATGCTGATAATTTGTACATTTCATGACCAATCTTAACTCCTTCAATTCTATCATTTTGCCGAATTGCTATGAGTAGGGGTTCCAAAGCCAGGTTAAAGAGTAGAGGTGAAAGAGGACAACCTTGACGGGTACCTCTTTGAAGTGAAAAGGTCGGGGAGATACAATTATTGATATATAGGAACGCAGTGGGAGAGTGATATAACAATTGAATCCATGAAATGAAGACAGGGTCGATGCCAAATTTTCAAAGAGTAGAGAATAAAAAAGACCATTCTACTCGGTCGAACGCTTTTTCTGCGTCCAAGGAGACTGCAATGGTCGGGTGAGAGGAGGAGAGGGCAGCTTCATGAACATTAAGAAATAATCTTGTGTTGTTGGCAATAAGTCGATTCTTAATGAAACCGGATTGGTTCAGGTGAATGAGGGACGACATGATTGAGGATAATCTAGTAGCCAGTATTTTAGTGAAAATCTTGTAGTCTGCGTTCAGCAAAGAAATAGTTCTGTAATTTCCTACTTCTGTAATATCTCGGCCTGGCTTTGGAAGCACCACTACACACGCCGCTGTAAAGGAAGAGAAGAGATGAGGTTGTCTTGGAGCAACAGAGTAATACTCCTGTAAATAAGGCACAAGTTAGAACATAAGAAATTGCCATGCTGGGTCCATCAAGCCCAGCATTCTGTACCCAACAGAGGCCAAACCAGGCCACAAGAACCTGGCAATTATCCAAACTCTAAGAAGATCCCATGTTACTGATGCAATTAATAGCAGTAGCTATTCCCTAAGTAAACTTGATTAATAGCCGTTAATGGACTTCTCCTCCAAGAACTTATCCAAACCTTTTTTGAACACTTTACTAAAGGTGCGGTAAAAGTCTATGGTGAACCATCGGGACCAGGTGCCTTTCCGGTGGGAAGTGCCTTTATAGCTGAAGCAATTTCTTGGGCAGTAATTGGCCGTTCAAGATATTCACATTGTTGAGCTGTAATGGTAGGGAAAGAAATATTAGTGAAGAAGGAATGTATCGCATCTTCTGAGGTATCAACTTCTGTTTGATATAGTGTGGCATAGAAATCTCGGAATGCTTGCAGGATATCTTTATCTTGAGTTAGAGTCTTATTAGAGACAGACTTAAGGGTGGTAATCCATTTTTTCTCCTCCCTTTTCTTCAAGTAGGATGCTAATAAATGTCCACATGTATTATTTTCCGCATAATAAAAAGCATTGGTCTGAGAGGTATGGAGTCGAACCGATGTACTCAGTGCCTCATTGTATTGGTATTTGGCTTTTAATACTGCTGCAAGAGAGTCTCTGGATGGTGTCTTGATGTGTTCTGCTTCAAGCATTGCGACAGTGTGTTGAAGATTGTCCAGCGTTGACCTTTGTTGCCGCCGTCGGTATGCAGAGTAACTAATGATGTCTCCCCGTATGGTGGCTTTGAACGCGTCCCACAAGATGGATATGGAGACCTCTGAATTGCCATTATATGTGAAATATTCTGCAATTTTCCCTTGAAGGAAGGTAACAAAGTCTGATTCAGAAAGCAATGAGGAATTAAATCGCCATAAATGGTCGGTAGCAATGGGAGATTACAACTCACACTTGAGAATGACTGCAGCATGATCAGATACTAATACTGGGGCAATCGAGGTGGATGAGATACGTGGAATTAAACAATAGGAGGTCAAAAAAAAGTCAATGCGAGAATATGAGTCGTGAGGAGATGAATAAAATGTGTATTCCTTTTCCTTTGGGTTTAGAAGACGCCACGGATCTGATAATCCAAACTCAGATAAAAGATGTTGAAGCGTTTTCCAGGATTTAGATATAGTTAAATGAGCTGTTGATTTCCTATCAAGGAAAGGGTCCAGAGTTTGATTAAAGTCTCCTCCTACAATGATGGGAGAACTGAGCAACTGAGCAACTGAGCAAACGTGGATTGAAAAAAGGAAGGGTCATCCAAATTAGGAGAGTATATATTAAGAATAGCATATACCTCCCTGTTAAGAGACATTTGGATTAGATTCCATCGTCCTTCAGGATCAGATGATTGATGAACGATCGTTGCATCGAGCCATTTATGGATGAGAATAGCGGTGCCTCTTTTTTTCTGAATTGCCGGGCTGAAAAATACTTGACCGACTCATGGTTGACGTAGTTTGAGAGATTCGGTAGAAGTCAAATGAGTTTCTGTAATAAGGCGACATCTGTTTGTATAGAACTTAAATAGGTAAGTATTTTCTTTCTTTTAATAGGATGTGAGAAGCCTTTAACGTTCAAAGACACCAGCGTGAATGATGTGATTTCGGTATCCATAACACTGATAACATTGATATTGGTGCCAGTCGGTCGAGGTCGCTCTCCGTGTATTGTAGAGCAGATGATAGGAAGACAGGGGAAAGAAATATAAAATGAAAAGCAAGAGTGAGAAAAAACCAACCAAAAATAAGGGAGGACAGAGAAGATGGAGCCATAACCGCTCTATTTAGAAGGGGACCGCAAGCGTGCAGCGTACGTGGACCCCTTAAATCCGTAGGGGTGAAAAGTAAGAATAATGGGCCTCTAGGCAGTCAACCAGTCCCCCGAGCCAACAGCTCCACTCAGGATAATAAAAATAGCGAATGTGAGTGGGAATCAAATCCAAGATCTTACAAAGAAAATATTGTCCAAAGTAAAAACTGCGCCTCACCAGAGAATGCATTAAGATAGAGAGGCGCTCCTATGAGATTCTGCGGCCCTTTACAGGACCTATGAGGTAAGTTTTCAAGTGATCATACCTTGTGCAGTCTCGGAAGACTGTATGAAACTATCCAAATCTTGAGGAGTATGAAACAATTTCGTTTGGTTATGATGAGTCACCCACATTTGAGCTGGATAGAGTAGGCCATATTTAGCCCCAAGGGTCTGGAGGCGCGGTCTTAGTGCCAGGAAAGCCTTCCGTTTGTCGGCTGTGGTCTTGGCGAAATCCGGGACAAAAAGCAGAGTGCGCTCTTGATATTTGATAGGTGCTTGAGATCTCGCTGCAGCAAAAATTTGCAAAACTTGTGGATACCGCAACAATTTGAAGATGATCGGCCTTGGGTATTTGGAGTTGTGTAGCGGTCTGGACGGGACTCTATGCGCCCGTTCGATTTCTAAGGGTTGCTGGAATTCCAAGCGAAGGCTGGTTTTGATCAACTTGGTGAGGAAACTATTTATATCATTTTCTTCGGTGCCTTCTGGAATACCTAGGATCCGGATGTTATTGCGCCTATTCCGATTAGAAAGATCTTCTACAGTTTGTTGCATACACTCCATTTCCCATGTGAGATGCGTGATTGGGGCTGTGGCTATTAATAGTGAGGACACTTGGGTTTCCACGTCGTCTAATCGCGATTGATAGGACTCAAGCTTTTCTGACATACTTTGCAAGTCTCCCCGTATCGCAGTCGTGGTCTCTATGTTAACGGTGATGAGATCTTTCAGTTGTCAGAGCTCATTGAGTACAATATCGGCTGATGCCATTACCTTTGATGGCGGGGCCTTGTCAGGCGAAGGAGGATTGGGTTTCGTTCGCTTAGACCCCGGAACCGCTGCGAAAGCTGCCTCGATCTTCCCGGCTTTGCTGGCTGCCATCAGTAGTATTGATGTTAGCAAATCTCTGGTAAACAAATTATAGGTCTAGAAATTATGAGTAGCTGCAAATTCCCGAACTGTTTGAGTATGGTTGAGCGGAGCTGCAGGCTTAGGCGGCCATCTTGGTTGCCGCTCGAGAGCGCCCCCCCTTTCAGTTTTTTTCTATTTTCCTCATTTTATCAAAGTTTCCCATTTTAAAATTTAGTGTTAGAGCTGCAGATTTACTTATTGTCCCCCTTCCAGTTATTATTTATTTATTTATTTAAAAACTTTTATATACCGGTATTAGTATGCATACATCATACCGGTTTACAATGTAACTTTAAAGGTAGAAATTACAATGAACAGGGAGGGCGAACAAGGAGGAGTATACAAAGAGCAGGAGGTGGAGGAATTAAAGCAATAAATTAAAACTGCAACGGACTATTTACAGGAATATACAAGGCGTAGGCAAGATACTTGCAGAAGTCGGTGTACTTAATAAGGGTAGGCTTGTCGGAAGAGCCATGTTTTAAGTTTTTTTCTGAACTTGGCGTAACATGGCTCTAGCCTGAGAGTGGTAGGGAGGGTGTTCCATTGTTTAGGGCCTGCAATGGATAGTGCACGGTCCCTAGTAGAGGAGAGGTGGGCTTTTTTCAAAGGGGGAATGGAGAGGGTGCCTTTGTTGACAGTGCGAGTGGGTCGTTCAGTGCGTATAGGACGAAAGGGTTCATCCAACCAATTGGAATTGTGCGAGTGGATGGACTTGTGCACTATGGTTAGAATTTTGAAGAGAATTCGGGATGCGATGGGGAGCCAGTGGAGTTCTTTGAGTATTGGGGTAATGTGATCAGCTTTCCTTGAGTTGGTGATGACCCTGGCGATGGCATTCTGGAGCATTTGTAAGGGCTTGGTGGTGGAGGAGGGTAGGCCAAGGAAGAGGGCATTACAGTAGTCCAGCTTTGAGGAAAGGGTGGCTTGGACGACGGTGCGGAAGTCATGATAGTGGAGGAGGGGTCTGAGTTTCTTCAGGATGTGAAGCTTGAAGAAACCTTCTTTGAGGATGGAGTTGATCTGTTTTTTGAGATTGAGTTGTTGATCTATGATAACCCCAAGGTCTCTTACTGTGGGTTGGGGTGTTATGACGTTGAAAGCTGGATCGTTGGAGATCGGTGGTTTGGGAGGGAGGTGAGGAGAGATAAGGAGCAGCTCTATTTTGGAGGAGTTTAGAGCGAGGTGGATGTTGGTGAGGAAGTCATTGATGTTGGCAAGACATGTGTTCCAGAAGGCAAGGGCATCTGAGAGAGAGTTGTGAATGGGAATGACGATTTGAACGTCATCTGCATAGAGGTAGAATTTGAGGCCGAGGTCTGTGAGGAGCTGACATAGAGGTGTGAGATAAATGTTGAAAAGGGTGGAGGAGAGGGAGGAGCCTTGTGGGACACCTTGAGACAAGGGATAGAGTGTGGAGTTGGCGTTTCCTATCTTGACGGAGAACTTTCTGTTAGATAAGTAGGATTTAAACCATAGTAGGGCTAGGCCTGAGATGCCTATTTCGGATAGCCGGTTGATGAGGAGGTTATGGTTGATGGTATCAAAGGCAGCTGAGATGTCGAGTAGGGCGAGGAGGTAACAGTTGCCTCGGTCCATGCCTATGAGTAAGTGGTCCGTGAGGGAGAGCAGGAGGGTTTCTGTATTGAGGTATTTACGGAAGCCGTATTGGGCTGGATGCAGAATGTTGTTGCTTTCTAGATATTCTGTAAGTTGGATGTTTACAATCTTTTCCATAATTTTGGATAGGAAGGGCAGGTTAGAGATAGGGCGGAAGTTAGCGGGGTCTTTAGGGTCTAGTGTTGGTTTTTTTAGGAGGGGCTTGACAATAGCTTGTTTAAGAGCATCTGGGACAGAGCCTGAAGAGAGGGAGGAGTTTATGATGTCTGCGATGGGTTTGGATATAGTGTTCGGGATGGAGAGGAGGGATTTTGTGGGAATGGTGTCTGAAGGGTGGGAAGCTGGTTTAAGTTTTCTGAGAATAGATTCCACTTCTTTAGCGGAAGTCAGGTCAAGGGTTTGGAGGGTGGGTGAAGTGGGGGAAGGTTGGAGGGAGGGGGAAGGGGAGGTGGATGGAGAAGGGTGTTGAAATCTGCGGAGGATGTTGGTGATTTTTGTGAGGAAATACTGGGCGATTTCTTCGCTCTTAGTGGAGGCATCATTCTCAGGGATAGTGGGCTGAGAGGATTTGGTGAGGTTGGCAACATAATTGAAAAGGGCTTTCGGGTTGTACATGTATTGGTGGATCTTAGCTGAAAAGTAGTCTCTTTTTGTTTTGAGGGTGGTTATTCTATATTGGTGAAGGGTAGTTTTGAAACTTGAGGCGAGTTGGGGTGAGGGGGCTTTACGCCAGTTTCTCTCACGCTGCCTGAGGGTATTCTTTAGGGATCTTAGTTCAGTCGTGTACCAGGGTTGATGATTTTTTGTGGGTTGGGTAATGTTACGTCTGGAGATGGGGCATAGTTTGTCAGCAATTTCAAGAGTCATGCTGAGCCAGGATTTGATGGCAGTCTCTGGACTGGAGCAGTCAAGGCTAGTGGATGTGTTGGAAATGGCAAGAGCCAGTTCATCTCCAGAGCAGGGTTTCCTGAAGGTGAAGGTGGTGTTGTTTGAGGGAGTGGGGGTAGTAGGGAAGTTAAGGGGGAGGAGGGCTTTTATGAGGAAGTGGTTTGACCAGGGTACAGGGGAGCAGGTGGGGGGGTGGGATGGTAGGAAGCAGTGGTTGATGAATATAAGGTCAAGGGAGTGACCAGCTTGGTGCGTGGGGGAGGCAACAATTTGTCTAAGGCCTAGAGCTTGGAGTGCAGTAAGGAATGCCTCACAAGAAGGGGTAAGGGGGGTGGCATCGACATGGAGGTTGAAGTCTCCTAGTATGATGGAAGGGATTTCAATGTTTATGTTGGCAGATAAGAATTCAATTAAGGGGGAGGGGTCCCGTTCGATGGATCCAGGAGGGGCATAAATGAGACAGATTTGCAGTGAGGGGGCTTTGAAGAGGCCAATTTCTAGCTTGGAGGGTGATGTGGTGTGGGAGAGTTTGAGATTAAGGTGTTTCTTGAAGGCTAGGAGGATGCCACCTCCTCTTTTCTTGGGTCTTGGAATGGATAGGAATTCGTAGGATTGTGTAGGTAGCTGGTTCAGGAGGACAATGTCTGTTTCTTTGAGCCAGGTTTCCGTGATGGCACAGATGTCTGGCTTGGTGTCAGTGAGGAGGTCATTTAGGATGGGGGTTTTTTTGGAGAGTGATTGGGCGTTGAACAGAATGATGGAGAGGGTAGTGAGTCCAAGGAATTGGTTGAGGGGGGTAGTGAGGATAGGGAGGAGGGATTTGTAGGGGGGGGTGGGACGGGGGGGATGGGAATGGGGGAGTCTGTTGTGGGGGAGGTGGATGCGGTTGATGTGTTGTGTGGTCATAGTGGGTGGGTAGGCAAAGGAGGAGGGAGGGAGGGGGGGTAGGTAAAAAGGAAACTGAGAGGATATAGGGTAGTACAAGGCGGGGATTAAGGTATCAAGGAGTTAAACTGAGAGAAGGGCACTGAGGAAAGGGCACAAAGCTGATTAGGTAGGGTAAGAGGTGTAAATAGTGTACCATGCAGGTTATACAATGCAGGTCAGACAATGCAGGTTATACAGCTTAGATAACATGCACAAATAACAGAATAGAGCAATTTAAGGTGTTAGGGGGAGTAGTCCAGTGGCTGGGAGGCAGGCTCATGAGCACCTGTGAGAGGTGGGAAAGGCACTTTGAGGAGGTGCCCACTCACTCGGAGGTCCTGGAGCTGGATGGGTCTTGGCTGAGAGGCTGGCAAGTGAGCGGCGATACTTCAGGGTCAAAAGGGACTGCTGGGTGAGAAGGAGGTCCGTGTAGTACTTTAGGGTCTTCCAGGGTCCTTCAGGGCAGTCCGAAGGGGCTGCCCGAAGGGGCGCTCAAAGGGGCAGGCCCCTTTGTCGCGCTCCTTCGGCGCGTGATGCTAGGCGCGTGACGCTTGACCAGGTTAGATTTTTATAGATGACTCTTTTTTGTGTCGCTCAAAAGTGATGTCATCAATATGGGTCTTAGCATCCAGCACAGAGATTTAAAAGCGGAGTCGTTAGAAGCAGAGCAGTCTTCCAGCTGGGGGAGGGGTCAACAGCCACGAGGTGGAGGAGGAGGAGAGGGTCCAATGGAGGGCTGGGTGCAGGAAACAGCTCAATCCAAGCCCTGGATCCTGGCTTGCAGAGCAGAGAAAAGAAAGGCAAGTACCTGTACGGAGATTTAAAAGCACATTCGTTAGAAGCAGGGCAGTCTTCCAGCTGGGGGAGGGGTCAACAGCCACGAGGTGGAGGAGGAGGAGAGGGTCCAATGGAGGGCTGGGTGCAGGAAACAGCTCAATCCAAGCCCTGGATCCTGGCTTGCAGAGCAGAGAAAAGAAAGGCAAGTACCTGTACGGAGATTTAAAAGCACATTCGTTAGAAGCAGGGCAGTCTTCCAGCTGGGGGAGGGGTCAACAGCCACGAGGTGGAGGAGGAGGAGAGGGTCCAATGGAGGTCCATGATCAAATTTATTAGTTTAAATTTGATCATGTTATGATCACTGTTGCCAAGTGGCCCCACCACCGTTACTTCTCTCACCAAATCTTGTGTTCCACTAAGAATTAAATCTAAACTAGCTCCCTTTCTTGTTGGTTCCTGAACCAATTGCTCCATGAAGCAATCATTTATTACATCCAGGAACTTTATGTCTCTAGCAAGTCTTGATGTTACATTTACCCAGTCAATATTGGGGTAATTGAAATCTCCCATTATTATTGCACTGCCAAATTGGTTTGCTTCCCTGATTTCTCTTAGCATTTCATCATCTGTCTGACCATTTTGTCCAGGTGGACGGTAGTATACTCCTATCACCATACTCTTACCCAATCGAGGGTTGGCATGCACAAGGGGGTGTACGCTAGTGCATCTTGCACGCGCCGATGCCTGCGGCTTTCCCTCATTGTCCTATTCTAACCTTCCCACTCCTTCCGCTAACCTTTCCACACCCTAGCCCTATTCTAACCCCCCCAACCTCTATCTTACCTTTTGCGCCTGCCTCCAGGCAGGCGCAAGTTGCGCACGCTGGCAGCCTGCCAGCATGCGACTCCCTGGCACAGCAGCAAATGGCCACTGTGCTGGAGGCCTCTGGACCTGCCCCTTCCCTGCCCCTTTTGTAAAGCCCAAGGACTTAAGACACGTCCTGGGGCTTTACGCAAGTCGCCAGGCCTTTATAAAATAGGCCCGGCGCATGTAACCCACTGGATTTACGCACATAGAGCTTTTAAAATCCGGCCCTTTATGTAGAAACATAGAAATGATGGCAGAAAAGGGCCATGATCCACCCAGTCTGCCCAGCAAGCTTATGCCAATATCTGCTGCACTGTGCAGGTTACATCCATGCTTATCCATTTACCAGACCATAAAGGTCATAGCGATATTAAGTCGGAGGCCCCAAAGATTAAAAAAAATAAAAAATCAAAAAAAAATTTAAAAATATTGCCACGGTCCGCGGGTTGGAAGACGGATGCTCAATTTTGCCAGCGTCCGTTTTCCGAACCTGTGGCTGTCAGCGGGCTCGACAACCAACGCTGGTAAAATTAAGCATCGGCTGTCAAACCCGCTGGCAACCACCGCTTCTGTCAAAAGGAAGGTGCTAGGGATGCACTAGTGTCCCCTAGCGCCTCCTTTTTACCACGAGCCCTAATTTACATATTGTTGCTTCCTGAATCGTGCGCCCAGGAGTGTGTCCTGGGCGTGCAATGGGAGAGCGGGCGCTCACCGGCTCTCCTGCACGTTTTTCTGTATCGGCCCGATAGGAAGGTAGAATATTTGCTATCAATAAAAGCACCAGATGTGAGACTGGTCTACCCCCATCTCTAGTACACTCCTGGGGCCAGTAGGTTTCTGCAGATGTCACCTACACCACTTTAACAACAACATTGGATATTGGCACCTGATTATCCCCATTTGTACTACAGACCCATGAAGAAGATTGCCCATGATAGATATCTGGTTATACTCTGCCCTATCAACCCCTTATTGCCTTTTCACAGATCCCCCTGATCCCCTCATAGAAATCACTCCCAAGCACTGGACAATTATTAACTATTCCATTGGGATGAGGATATTTGCCACCCAGCCTTCCTCCAGGGATTGAACAGAAACATCTGCATGCTTACTGATTAGAGGCCTGCTGTATTCCAGTTCAGGCAGTTCTAGGGCCCTTAGATTGCCCATCCTGGATCCTGGTGGATAGAGGACATCCTCTTGAGGGAGCACCAAGTGTACCCAAAGTTCCTTTTCTTAGGGCAGAAAAATCATCTTTCTCTTCCTTTTGCAAAATGAACATACAGCCCCTAGCAGTCATTCTTCCCAGCAAGGCTGTAAAAGGTTATCCGGATATTTGAATATAACTGGATAATGGAGTTAACTGAATATATGGAAATATTCAAACATAGCTGGATAATGGTCTTATCCGGATATATGGTAATATTTGAACATGGTGGGATAACTGAAATATTTGTTATATGGCAATTTTTATATGCAAGTTTATCCATCTATAACTATATCCACATACAGCTGGATATTTGCATCTATCCAGACAGGTCCCAAAGAGTGGTAGCACAGAGACAGGATCCCCGAAGTAGAAGTGCTGAGGCTTGTCCCGAGGAGCGGGAGTGCAGGGACAGGGTTCCAGATGTAAAGGCGCTGAGCTAGGCCCCGAGGAGCGGGGCGCCGAGACAGGGTCCCAGATGTAAAAGCGCTGAGCAAGGCCCCGAGGAGCGGGAGCACAGTAACAGGATTCCGATGAGAAGAGCAGGGATCCATAGAACAGGAACAACAGGTCCAGAGTACTGGAGTAAGCACCAGCTAGGAACCAGGGAACTTGTTGCCAAGTCAGCTAGTAGTAGAAAGAGGTAGTCCTTAAATATCCCAGGCCTGTGATGTCATCAGCCGGGGACGAGCCTGAAATTCCCGCCATTGGCACTTTAAAGGAAGGGCAGATGGCGCGTGTGCATGCCTAGGAAGGCCCAGGGTCGAAACGATGGTCAGCGGCTTCCCAGCCGCCATGTGGAGCACAGGAAACCAGGAGGGATGTGGCGGCAGTGACTGGCTGCGAGAGCACCGGGAGTAAGGCGCCAAGTCAGACATGAGGTGAGTTGAGCCAGCTGTGGGTGGTTGCGGCTGGTGGACGTAACAGGATGATCTTCTCTGTGACCTTGCAATCCAGATCCTGTGTTCTTCCCCAGGCTTACTATGTGGCCAATACCTGGACTGGACTTGTGCATGCAGCTGCTATTGGACCAGCACGAAGTAGTTCAGTAACTCTGGTGTGGAAATTGAAGCCTAGAGGACTTGTCTATTTTCTTTTATCAGCTCATGGCTATTTAAGTAGAGAGTCTATAATTCCTATTTTCGCTTTATGTGTCTTTTCTCTCTAAAAGGATCCATGCCAAATATTAGATTTCACACATGTCTTTTCTTGTTCCCTCCCATCCCTATGTGATGTCAATTCTCTATCAATGAGAACTAGCTTGGGAAAATTCCACATGGCCTGAACCTCCAGCTGCTATACTAGCTCTGTTAAATATTTTCAAGCAAGACTGTACTGTACTCCATTGCATGTTAAACACACTGAAGAGGTTGAGGGGGCCTGTATTGTATACCTGCAACAAGAGAGTTATGGCTTTCTGCTGGTAGCTGCCAGAAGCTCTCTAACAGGTATAATGTAAGAGATATATTTTTGGAGTTGTTCAATAAAGAGATTTAGCTAAACTAAAGAATATGAGCATGTGGATGGGTGTACTGGCTTAAAGTTATGGATGTGGAAGAATCTATTTTTGATAGATAACTATTAATACTCTGTTTGTGTGATATAGATTCTATGTGCTGTGACATTTGAAGACCCTGGGATTTAAATAAATTATTTTGCTTAAGCTTGTACCCTATTTCCTCACATTCTGCATATACTGGATGAGCTAAAGGACTACTGCAGACTGGGCATTTAGTCTCACAGTGCAAAACTCTACAGGACTGATAGGGACAATAGTGGTCTTTCCTTCCAAACCGCTCCTTCTCTTTGCTCTGCTGATGAAGAACCAACATCCCTAGCCCACTCCTTAATTACAATCGGGCCGATACAGTACAGTGCGCTCCCGGTGGAGCGCACTCTTAGCCCGGGTTTGGACGCGCGTTTTTGACGCGCTAGCTTTACCCCTTATACAGTAAGGGGTAATAGAGCTTCGAAAACACGCGTCCAAACCCCCCGAAACTAATAGCGCCCGCAACATGCAAATACATGTTGATGGCCCTATTAGTTATTCCCGCGTGATACAGAAAGTAAAATGTGCAGCCAAGCTGCACATTTTACTTTCAGAAATTAACGCAAGCCAAAGGCTGCTGTTAATTTCGGTCGGCACCAGGGAAGTGTACAGAAAAGCAGAAAAAACTGCTTTTCTGTACAACCTCCGACTTAATATCAAGCAATATTAAGTTGGAGGCCCCAAAATAAAAAATAAAAAAAACATAATTTAAATTGGCTGGCAGCCCGTGGGTCAGAAGATGTACGCTCAATTTAGCCGGCGTCCGTTTTCCGAACCCGTAGCTGTCAGCGGGCTCGAGAACCAACGCAGGAAAAATTGAGCGTCGGCTGTCAAACCTGCTGACAGCCGCCGCTCCTGTCAAAAAGGAGGCGCTAGGGATGCACTGATGTCCCTGGTGCCTCTTTTTACCGCTGGTCCTAATTTGCATGTTCTTCCCCCCTGAACCGCGTGCACAGGAGAGTGGCCTGTGTACACGCCAGGAGAGCGGGCACTCTCCTGCGACTTTTACTGAATTGGCCTGAATGTGTGTACTCTATTCCTCCTTCAGGCAGTGTTAATAATGCTCCCTATGTGTAATCCCTATACCCCCCAGTGAGTCTTGAATCATTCCTCTCTCAGTGTATAACTGTAAACAAGTGTTAGAATAGAACAACTTGGGACACAACCTTGAGCGGCTCTTTGGGTCCCTGAGCTATGCAGCAAGAAGTTAATAAAGATTGCAATGGTAATGATTGTAATGTTTATTTCTATATATGGTGCATGTCCATGTGGTTGCTCTCTTCACAACTGTATATGGAGATATTGATGGTGCTGTAGAACTTCATTCCAACACTAATGCTTCTGACAGCTACACACCTCTTTGCTTGGCAGATGACTGTCCCTCCTTGACTGTTGGAACATTTGTTGAAGGTGAAATAAAAAAATACCTGAACTCATAATAAACATCTACAATTGAAAAGTTGGAACTCTGTTTTTTGTTTGGCAGGGAGGGTTACTGTTACGAGTCCGGAGGTGGACCCTTGTTCCGAGGTAAGGTTAATGCTACCAAAGAGAGAATCAACCCTATCTGGTCCCTACCGTCAGAGGGCAAGGCGTGAGGATATGGTAGTAGACTGAAGACTTCGCCCTGGAAGCTCATGGTTCCCCCAAGAGGAGCCCGTAGGAACCCGGCCACTGGGACTTAGGAGACTCACCAAAGGCTGAAGGTAGGTCCGGATGCAGGCGCCTCCTGCAGGTTGTGGATTCCGAATGGCTGGCGCCTCCAGGAGGTCGTAGACAGACCAGGAGCATGAGTCGAAGAATAGTCAAGAGCTGGTCCCAGGGTCGAAGTCCAAAGAAGGGTTGTAAGCCGGTCCAGGAGAAAGGTCCGAAGCCAGTCCAAGGTCAAACCAGGGAAACACCGCAACCGGTCCGAAGAGCCAAGCCATGGAAGCAGTCCAAGAAGAATCAGGAGCAGGACGAGGAACAGAACCAGGATACGGAGCACAGGCAACTACCTCACGAGTCTCAATCCCAAGGCAAGGTCTGAGGAGCAGACCTTGCCTTAAATACCTGAGCCAGTGGGACCTCTTCAGGAAGGAGCCACGACAACTTTCTGTTGTGGCCCCTTTAAATAATATCTTCAGTTGCGTGCGTGGCTCTAGTAAAACAGAGGGAGAGGAGTCAGCCCGGCATCACCGGACCACACAGACAGGCTCAGCAGCAGCCGCGGCCGCGCAGAGAACATCAAAGGGAGCAGCCTGCTCCTGTAAGTGCCCCAGCGACTGCCGGACCTTGAAGCCAGGTACTTGGCCCCGGTCGCGGACCACCACGGCCGGTGGCCATGACAGTGCAGCCCGGCCCCGGTCGTGGGAAGCCACGGCCGACAGCCATAACAGTACCCCCTCCTTTAGGCCTCCCCCTAGAAGGCTTAGGTTTACCAGGATGTTCAGAGCGAAAATCCTTGAGAATATTCTTGTCCAGTATGTTCTTAGCAGGCTCCCATGAATTCTCTTCAGGCCCGAATCTTTTCCAAACAAGGAGGTATTCCCCTGTGTTGCCACGTTTCCGGACATCAAGCACCTCACGAACCTGGTATATAGTGTCCTCCTCAGCCCTGAGCTGAGGTGCTTCAGGAACCTTCCGCGTGGGCCAGGAGAGGACCAAAGGCTTCAACAGGGATGTGTGGAAGGAATTGTGGATTCTTAATGTGGCCGGCAGACGGAGTTGATAAGTTACTGGACCAAGCTGTCGCAAAACTGGAAATGGTCCAATATAACGGGGAGCCAGTTGCATGGAGGGAACTCTCAAGCTGATGTGCCTGGTACTTAACCACACTTTTTCTCCCGGACGAAACCGTGGAACCGGTCGCCGATGTCTATCGACAAATGTCTTGGCGGTATGAGCCGCTTTACGAAGCATGTGTTGGGTATGAATCCATAGCCGCCGTAACTGTATAGCAGTGAGCTGGGCTGCCGGTGATGACACTGGCAAGGACAAAAGCAATGGCGGCCTGGGTTGTCGTCCAAACACAATCTGGAATGGGGAGGCTCCCGTAGAAATACTGGCATGTGAGTTGTGAGAGAACTCAGCCCACAATAGCAGTATCGACCAATCTTCCTGATGGGAGTTGACATACATCCGAAGGAATTGTTTTAAAGTATGATTGGTACGTTCTGCCTGACCGTTAGCTTGTGGATGAAACGCAGTGGTATAGTCCAGGGAAATGCAGAACTTCTTACAAAGACTGAGCCTGTAACGGGCCGTAAATTGAGGTCCGTGATCAGATGCGATGTGTTGAGGAAGTCCATGAAGACGGAAGATGTGAAGCATGAATAGTTGGGCCAAGCGAGGAGTGGACGGGAGGGAGGGTAGTGGGATAAAGTGAGCCATTTTTGAAAATCGATCCACTACTACCCATATTACAGTGTTACCCTCCGATGGCGGAAGGTCCACAATGAAGTCCATGGAAATATGTGTCCAGGGGTTTTTTTTGTATAGGTAATGGCTGTAAAAGCCCCCAAGTCTTCCCAGTAGGAATCTTGTGTTGTGCACAGGTTGGGCAAGAATCCACATATGCTCTAATATCTTTACGCATCTCAGGCCACCAATAGTATTATTGAAGGAGTATTTGTGTCCGAGTTCTTCCCGGATATCCGGCCAACTACGAATCGTGCCCCCAGGCTAGTACTTTATTACGCAGTCTCTTGGGCACCACTGTTTTACCAGGTGGGACAGTAAATGTCATTGAAAGGGTGATGCAGGCCGGATCTATAATATGTTGGATAGGCTCCTCTATATCCTCTGCAGAGAAGGATCGGGATAAGGCATCTGCCTTAATATTCTTGTTAGCAGGTCGATAACACAGTTCAAAGTTAAAGCGTGTGAAAAACAGCACCCACCGAGCTTGACGTGGGTTTAGACTTTGGGCCTGTTGGAGGTACACCAGGTTCTTATGGTCCATGTAGACTGTAATACGATGCTGGGCTTCCTCCAGCCACTGCCGCCACTCTTCAAATGCCAGTTTAATGGCGAGAAGCTCTTTGTCACCGATGGAGTAATTACGTTCGGCCGACGAAAATTTCCTAGAATAATATGAACAAGGATGAGAAGTTCTTGTGGTGTCATGTCATTCTAAGAACATAAGAACATAAGAAAATGCCATACTGGGTCGGACCAAGGGTCCATCAAGCCCAGCATCCTGTTTCCAACAGTGGCCAATCCAGGCCATAAAAACCTGGCAAGTACCCAAAAACTAAGTCTATACTATGTTACCATTGCTAATGGCAGTGGCTATTCTCTAAGTGAACTTAATAGCAGGTAATGGACTTCTTCTCCAAGAACTTATCCAATTCTTTTTTAAACACAGCTATACTAACTGCACTAACCACATCCTCTGGTAACAAATTCCAGAGTTTACTTGTGCGTTGAGTAAAAAAGAACTTTCTCCGATTAGTTTTAAATGTGCCCCATGCTAACTTCATGGAGTGCCCCCTAGTCTTTCTACTATCCGAAAGAGTAAATAACCGATTCACATAGGAGCTGTCTTAAACCTGTTCTGGTTTAAGACAGCTCCTACCCCATCAGCCCTTGCATCCATCTCTACTACAAATGGACGTCTGGGGTCAGGATGTCGAAGGCAAGGCTTTTTGAGGAATGAGTTCTTGAGGGCCCGGAACACTTCTTCAGCCTCTAAAGGCCAAGACTTAATATTAGCCTCTTTGTGAGTAAGAGCGTGAGAGGGGCAGCTAATTTGGAGAAATTCTGAATAAAACTGCGATAGTAGTTAGCAAAACCAAGGAAACGCTGGAGTGCACGTAAACCATTAGGTTGAGGCCATTCTTAGATACATTTTAATTTGGAGGGATCCATCTGAAAGCCTTGTTTGGAAATGATATACCCCAAAAATGGTAGAGACTCTTGCTCGAAAATGCACTTTTTAATCTTAACATAGAGATGATTTTCTCTTAGACATTGTAACACCAGAAAAAAGTGTTGTCGATTCGTCTGTAAATTAGAGGAAAAAGTCAAAATGTCATCGAGATAGACTACAACACAGACATAGAGCAGGTCTCGAAATATTTCATTAATGAAATGCTGAAATACTGCTGGGGCGTTAGTCAATCCGAAAGGCATGACAAGATATTCATAATGTCCATCCCTGGTGTTGAAAGCCGTCTTCCTCTCATCACCCTCCCGAATCCTGGTGAGATTATATGCTCCTCGAAGATCCAATTTCGAGAATACCTTGGCTCCCTGTAGATGGTCGAAAAGTTCAGCTATAAGCGGTAATGGCTACCGGTCTTTGATAGTAATGGCATCAAGCCCATAGAAGCCCATCAAGCCCATGGATGCAGGGTCCCATCTTTTTTCCCAACAAAGAAAAAGCCAGCCCTGGCCGGAGATTTAGAGTGCCTAATGAATCCTTTCTGTAAGTTGTCTTGGATATATTCTGACATATCATGGATCTCCAAGGCAGATAACGGATAGACCCTACCATGAGGCGGGGTAGCACCAGGAATCAGATTGATGCTACAATCAAATTCTCGATGTGGAGGCAAAATGTCAGCCGCCTTTTTGGAAAAAACGTCCAAAAACTGATTATACTGTGGCGGCAGACCCTCAAGATGGGAAGTGCAAATGAAGCTACAGGAGGAACTTGATCCATTAATGCAGGTCTCCTTGCATGCTGGACCCCAGTGGATAAGTCTTAAAGATGTCCAGTCGAACTGTGGGTTGTGATGTTGCAACCATGGGATACCAAGAACTATAGGATGGATGGCTTGCTGGATGATATAGAAGGAGATACTTTCAGTGTGGTTCGGTGCAATGTGGCACTCCATTGGAACTGTATGATGAGTTATCCTCCCCGGCAGGGGATCTCCATGAATGGAAGATATAATTAATGGCTTTGGACACAAAAGAGTAGGAATGTGTAGTTGCTCTACTACATCTTGTAGAATAAACTTTCTACCGGCTCCAGAATCTACTAAAGCCAGAGTAGAGAACTGATGATCTCCGAAACACAAGGTGACATGCAGAGTTAGTGGGGGAGCCGGAGAAGTGATGCCTAGGGTTACTCCCCTGATGGAGCCTAGGCTTGGGAATTTCCCGGACGTGTTGGGTTACGAGCAATGAGATGGCCCGCTCCTCCACAATATACGCAGAGACCTGCCTTGCGGCATCTTTGCCATTCTTCAGGGGAAAGAGGACCCCGACCCAATTGCATTGGTTCTTCCGTAGTTCCCTCTGGGGTAGATGCGGTTCGGGAGACGGGAAAAGAGCGAGAAGGAATAGTACCCGCCATGTGCCTTCTCATGCTTGATCCCTCACGAGCTCTTTCCTGTAGCCGGTGATCGATCCGGGTTATCAAGTCCACGATGGAGTCCAATGATTGAGGTAACTCCCGGGCTGCCATTTCATCTTTTATTCTGGGTGATAGACACTCCAGGAATATGGACCGGAGACAGTTCTCCTCCCAATGGAGTTCTGATGCAAGGGTCCTAAATTCAATGGTGTAGTCCGCCAGTGGACGCCCTCCTTGCTGAAGTTGTAGAAGCTTGGAACCAGCAACCACTTGTTTCCCTGGATCGTCAAACACCGCTTGAAACAATTCCAAGAACTTAGGAAGATTTTGTAGGACTGGATCTGACCGTCGCCAGAAGGGAGAAGCCCAGGCCAGGGCTTTACCCTCTAACAGAGACAGGATATATGTCATTTTTTGTAAGATCATCCGGAAAGAGGAAGGCTTGAAGATGAAAGTGCATGCTGCACTGGTCGAGAAATCCCTGACATAAGCGAGGTTCGCCAGCGTAACTTGGAGGAATAGGCAACGGAATCATCACATGGGTATTACCTTGCATCACAGATGGTAGTGGTACTGGTGGAGGAGTTGCCTGACCCTCAAATATAGAATCCAGATGGGCGTTGAGTCGCTCCAGGGAGGCTGCCATAGATTCTAATATCCGTTGCTGCTCCATGGCTTTCTGGGCCAGTTCAGGAATGGCCTGACGAACTGAAGCCTCTGCCGGGTCCATGGCCTTGGGATTCTGTTACGAGTCTGGAGGTGGACCCTTGTTCCGAGGTAAGGTTAATGCTACCAAAGAGAGAATCAACCCTCTCTGGTCCCTACCGTCAGAGGGCAAGGCTTGAGGATACAGTAGTAGACTGAAGACTTCGCCCTGGAAGCTCGTGGTTCCCCCAGGAGGAGCCCGTAGGAACCTGGCCGCTGGGACTTAGGAGTCTCACCGAAGACTGAAGGTAGGTCCGGATGCAGGCGCCTCCTGCAGGTCATGGATTCCAGATGGCCGGCGCCTCCAGCAGGTTGTAGACAGTCCAGGAGCGTGAGTCGAAGAATAGTCAAGAGCCGGTCCCAGGGTCAAAGTCCAAAGAAGGGTCGTAAGCCGGTCCAGGAGCAAATCAGGGGAAAGGTCCAAAGCCAGTCCAGGAGTAAATCAGGAGAAAGGTATGAAGCCAGTCCAGGGTCAAACCAGGGAAACACCGCAACTGGTCCGAAGATCCAAGCCAAGGAAGCAGTCCAAGAAGAATCAGGAGCTGGACGGGTTATGGAACCAGGACACAGAGCACAGGCAACTACCTCACGAGCCTCAGTCCCAAGGCAAGGTCTGAGGAGCAGACCTTGCCTTAAATACCTAAGCCAATGGGACCTCTTCAGGAAGGAGCCACGAAAACTTCCTGTCGTGGCCCCTTTAAATAATATCTTCAGCCGCGCGCGCAGCTCTAGTAAAACAGAGGAGGAGGAGTCAGCCCGGCATCACCGGACCACGCGGCCAGGCTCAGCAGCGGCCGAGCAGAGAACGTCGAAGAGAGCAGCCCGCTCCCGGAGGAGCGGGCTGCTCTCTTCTGTCGGACCTTGAAACGAGGTACTTGGCCCCGGTCGCGGACCACCGCGGCCAGCGGCCATGACAGTGCGGCCCGGCCCCGGTCGTGGGACACCACGGCCAACGGCCATAACAGTTACCTCACTAGGTACTCCCCATCCCCTGATCCCCATCGCACCCGGCCTCCCCCACCTCCAACCGCACCCCGCCGACCCGCAATCCATAAGGCGCCCCGCGCTCGGCCTCCATATCGTCGAACCGACCATCTCTCTCCTATCCCTTCCCCCTCTCTATCTGCATTTGCTCTCTCCCCTCCAATCTGCCCCCCTCCCCCAAACTCACCTCCTTCCCTCCCTCCCTCTCTCACCCTCCACCATCTCCCCTTTCTCCCCACTTACTCCTTCTCCTCCTCGTCCCCTCCCCCCCCTCTGGGCCCACCTCCTTGGTCCTCCATCACTACACCCTACCCCCATGCCCTACCCTCTCTATCACTACATACACAAACAGACAGGTTAATTTTAATAAAATTATGTTTTACTTTACAAAAATATTAACTATTTACAATTTATGTTTAAAAAATGGGTAGGGCTCTCTAGGGATTAAAATTGTATTAAAAAAAATACCCCAGGGAGTTAAGGAGGCAAGTAGGAGGGAGGGTGATAAGGACCACGGCATGCGATTTCCCAGGACCCTTACAGCTGCCCCCAGCAGCTAGAGGGCACTGAGAAGGGCATCTGTGTTTCGAATCATCCTCCCTTGGAAGGCATGCATATCCCTCAGCTCAACTGCCACCCTTTACCCCTTGTAAGAGGCTCATCATCAGGAGTATGTGCTCCTGATGATGAACCTCTGGGCTGCTAAGCTGGGGGGAGGGGGGTCAGATGAAGTAGAGGACCATGCATGCCTTCCTAGGCCAGCAAAGGCTGGCCTGACTGTGTCCTCATGTCCCTAACTCCCTGGGCAAAACAGGGAGAAGGCCCTACAGAGTGTGCCTCTTCCACAGGGAGTGGCTCAATCACAGCTACTTCCTCGCTAGCTGGGGGAGGAGCATCCTGCTTCCCCCTACCAGTGGCTGCTGCAGGTGCAGCGCCTGGGGCTGATGCTTCCTCAATTTCTTTGTCTTCAGCATCACCTTAAAACAAAATTATGTGTCAGGATGATATCTACTTAAATGTTGAAATACATATTATCTTTATATGGGCATTGCCCAGTAGGCTTGAAGATTCACTTACCACCAGCCCCATCCCACGCAGCACACAGCTGATTGAGCCACCTTCTCTTCTTGACGTGCAGCCACCGGGTCTTCTTCAAGTCCTCTATCTATAGGAAAAAAATAGGAAGACAACAATGAGTATGCTCCATAGCTGGTAATGGGACTTCCATACTGGTATGTGATAATGAATGTTATTACTAGATTTAGCCTCCATGAAGAACCATGATACCCCACTTTAATAGTCATGTATGTCAGGGGGCCTAAAAGGCTAAAAGGGGGCCTGTAAAAGCAACGCCGAGCTCGGAGGAAGGAAGGAAGTGGAAAAGCCAGCTGCCTTGACGGACAAGCAAGGCTAAACTAACCTCTCTGTTTTTCTTTTCCAGTTTCTCATTTTTCTATTTCAGATGCCGGATTCCCTCCACCTCCGAACCCGGAAGAACGATTAGCACCCCCCCCCCCCCCCCCCCCCCCCGGCTGACACTGCTGATGTACCTGACATCAGGAAAGTGTGCCAAAAGGGGGCCTGTAAAAGCAGCGCCGAGACCGGAGGAAGGAAGGAAGTGGAAAAGCCAGCTGCCTTGATGGACAAGCAAGGCTAAACTAACCTCTCTGTTTTTCTTTTCCAGTTCGTATTTTTCTATGCAAAGCACTATGTTAGCCTGCAGTGCAGTAATTCTAAAATTACCATAAACACACCCCTTTTTCTTACTGCTGCCATTATCCAGGTTATTACAACATTTTGATGAATCTAGGGATAAGTTATCTTTTTTAATTCCTCTATTTTGCTATGCAATACAAGAACAAGGCAAACTATTCTCTTAAATCAAAGCAACACAATATAATTAATAGTCAGGCCCATACAGTAAAGTGCGCGGAAGAGCCGGCACTCCAAAGCGAGCGCCCGCTCTCCCAACGCACGGCCAGGCACCTCTCCTGGGCACGCGATTCAGTATTTAAATTAGGGCCCGCACTAATAAGGAGGCACTAGGTACACTAGCGCATTACTAGTGCCTCCTTATTGGCGGAAGCGGCAGCTGGCAGCGGGTCTGACAGCTGACGCTTAATTTTACCGGCGTCGGTTGTCAAACCCGCTCACAGCCACGGGTTCAGAACCCGGACGCCAGCAAAATTGAGCGTCCGTTTTCCAACCCGCAGGCCGCGGGAAGATTTTTTTTTTTATTATTTTTGGGTTCTCCGACTTAATATTGCTATGATATTAAGTCAGAGGGTACAGAAAAGCAGTTTTTTCTGCTTTTCTGTACACTTGCCTGGTGCCGTCTGAAATTAACTCCTGCCTTTGGCAGGAGTTAACTTCTGAGAGTAAAATGTGTGGCTTGGCCGCACATTTTACTTTCTGTACTGAGCGTGACTAACTAATAGGCTCATCAACATATATTTGCATGTGATGCACGCTATTAGTTTTGGGGCGTTGGCCGCGCATTTTCCATGTGCTATTACTACCCCTTACTGTATAAGGGGTAATAATAGCACATCAAAAGCGCGCATGCAAACGGGGGCTAACGGTGCGCTCGGCCTGAGCACACCTTTCTATATTGGCCTGAATGTGACAAGCTGTAGTTTTTTCTTCTTCAGTGGCAAAGGAAAAGAACACAGTGACATTCCTGAGAGATTTCTCAGATGCCATCTTAACTCATTAACTATATAGATTTTTCAAATGAGGAAGAAAAAACTCATCTAGATGAAACAACATTAATTCTTATTACTTTATAAAGGCAGTGTTTTAAAGTTAAATGTTATACTGTATATTATAACTATTACCTGAAATCAGGAAAATAAATAGAAGTGCACTAGTCAGTAACATATCTTTAGAAGTTTTTGCATAGATATATAATATTTGAAGAAGTAAAACATTTTGTAAGCTTTGAACATTTTTATAGTACAGAGGTAGAACTGATAAAAGAATTTAACAATAGGTAGCCATAGAACATAGTTTGAACATTTCTTAATATAGACACAGAGCAAAAGAGCAAAATTCTTAGTACTATCTCTAACCAATATATTTATTTTATTTATTTATTTATTTAATAACTTTTATATACCGATGAACGTTGGGAACATCTCGTCGGTTTACATAGAACAGAACTTAGCAACAGGCTTTACAATTATTGCATAATTAAATAAGGAACATTCAGAACATACAAATAACAGATTAGATTATATAAGTAAAATTATCTAAGTGGGAAACGTGAAAGAGGTTATCTTAAACGGGGGGGAATTTGTACAACGTTGCAGCAGTCATTTTTCATCTGTTTGAAATTACACAAATAAACCTCATGGTGGCAATATAAGCTAGCACAACTTGCTCAGCATATCAGGGAATGTTTTCTAAGAAACAAAATGGCAAAGGACATTTAATATAATAGAGCTTTTATCATTTTCAGATGTCATTAAAATATGTAAAAAAAATTCAAAAGTGCTATCAGGTTTTATAGAATCTTATTGTCAGTTCTACACTGCAAACAATGGGCATAATGGACATAGAGGCTGCATAACAAATAGCACCTTTAAAAACCCCTCTAGAGAGACAGTCAGGGAGCCTTTCAAACACATACTCCAAATCCAGATGCTCATTATAAAGCCAGACATCTTGTGATTACACATAATATACAGCATACAACCAGCTGCAAACTACATTAGTAGTTAAGTAGTACATATCTTGTCAAAACTTTGTTTTACTGGATAACTATGCCCACTTCTGGGTCAATCCCCACCCACCAACCCCTCAGCCAATCAGCATTCACTTCTAGGTTAAGTACTACCTCTTTTTCCCACCCTAGCCCCGCCTTTTTGCTTACATCTATCATACCCCTACCCCTTTTGTCCCTTTTTCATGATGTCACTTCTGGTCGCACCCCCATCTGGCCCTTATGGAGGGTACAGAGCGGAACTGGAAATACAGTTTTCAAGATAGTAGTGAAGGAGTTCGATTTTATGAACGTCTGTAGAATGAGACGACTGAAAACTTTCAACTAACCATGCCAGCAGTGAAACGCACAGCCATCTTGAATGTATTAACATTTGAAACGCAAACGGCATGCATTACGTAGTGACGCAGTTACGTACTGACATTTAGTGGAGCGTGACTCCATTTTGAAATAATAATTTGTATTGTATTAATACGATCGCCGCTATAAAATGTCTAACACGTCAATTAAATGACGAATCGATAGCCTGATTATGAGCTACGCCTACTTGAAAACCACGCTAGAAAATGCTTGTTCAGCAGGATTATAGAACGCATGTGTGAAAGATAAGAACTGTAAAGTGTATAAAAGTTTGCTCCTAAGGGGGCGTGGCATGCAGTTGTACTAAGCCCTTGTCTTAGCTGCATCTTGCTGGCAATAAAAGTCTATCTTTACGGATCAGTTGTCTGGGCCTCCTTACTGACTTTTAGATACGGTTACATTTGGCGAGCCAGCCAGGAGGTACCGGGGACGCTATTTTAGCCCCCCAGTGGGTCCGGTAGTTTGGTGGCGGAGTACCTCTTTGCCTGCCTTGAATGAATTTTAATTTGTGGTCCCCAATCCTGGAGACTTGCCAGTGAGAGGAAGCAGGTTTGAGTCGAGTCCAATGAATCCATGATGGACATCCAGAGACTTTCACAGCTGTAGGAGTGGTTGTATTAGGTTGGCTGGTGATGTTTTTGATAGTGCATGAGGTTTTAATAAGAAAGTGGTCCGACCAGGGAACGGGAGTGTATGTGGTGAGTTGTGGGAGGAGGTGGGAGTTCATGAAGATGAGGTCGAGGGAGTGTCCACCTTTGTGTGTAGGTCTGGAAATGATTTGATGGAGGTCCATCGCCTTAAGAGATGAGAGGAATGTTTCACAGCTGTGAGAGAATGGGAATACGTTGATATGGAGGTTGAAGTCTCCAAGGACTATGGCGGGTATATCTCTGGAGATGTTTGCTGCAATGCATTCTATGATAGGGGAGATGTCGGAATCTAAAATGCCGGGAGGTGTGTATATAAGGCATATTTGTAAGATGGATGATTTGAAAAGACCCACTTCGTATTTGGCAGGGAGGAATACTGGGATTTGTTTAAGTTTAAGGTGTTTCTTTGCAGCTAGGAGTAAACACCCCCCCCCCCTCTTTTTTTCGGTCTGGGAATGGAATGTATGTCATATTCGGTGTTGGGTAGTTGATTGATAAGAATAGAGTCTGTGTCCTTCAACCATGTCTCTGTGATGGCAGAGATATCAGGTTTTTCGTCTAGGAGCAGATCGTTTAGGATAAGGGTTTTTTTGGTTAGTGATTGTGTGTTGATCAAGAGCATAGCAATGGTTGAGATGCCTAGTAGTTGTGTGAGAGGAGTGAGCATAATGGGGAGGAGGGAGTTGTGTTGACGGTGTGTTTGAGTATGGAGGTGTGGTGAGGGTCTGTGGAAATTGTATCGGAGTTTGGGAATGGGAAAGGTAGTCATTGTGGGGGGATTTTGAGGGCAGGGCACAATAGCAGAGGCACAATAGCAGAGGCACAATACTCTCAGTCTAGGAAGGTTTTGGTTGAGAGAAAGCACAACGGAGAGCCTTGAAAATGTAAGGCTTGTAGGCTTACCAGGGCGGGTGTTGAGCTGAGGAGAGCCTGTGTTCGGATCCACGGGCGCATGGAGCAACATTGAATAAAAGGGGAGGGAGGGGGTCTAGGAGAAAAGTTTGGAAAATTGTGGAGTCAAAGTGCCAAGAGGGCAGGAGGGTACAACGGAGGGTTAGGCAATTGAGTTTTAGTGGAATGAGTCCTGGGTTATGCTCTTCGGGTCTGCACGAAGGGGCGCACAAAGGGGCGGGCCCCTTTGTCGTGCTCCTTCGGCACGCGGCACCGGCGGGAGAAGAAATTTAAAGTCCTGCCTGGGACAGCCCGATTGGCTGTCTGAAGATCACCTGACTGGCTGTGCGGCAGGACGGCGGAGGTGGAGCGCAGCAGTAGGAGGGCTCGGTCCGGTGGCGTGGGAGCCTCGTGGTCGGTGTGGGGACCCGTCTGGGGTGAGTTTTAGGTTTTTAGGCCTTACCCTGGCGGGTCTCCGGCGCCGATCGCGCAGGCCTGCACTCCGTCGGGTCAGCGAGGCAAGAGAGCGTAGCGCCGGCGGGAGAAGAAATTTAAAGTCCTGCCTGGGACAGCCCGATTGGCTGTCTGAAGATCACCTGACTGGCTGTGCGGCAGGACGGCGGAGGTGGAGCGCAGCAGTAGGAGGGCTCGGTCCGGCGGCGTGGGAGCCTCGTGGTCGGTGTGGGGACCCATCTGGGGTGAGTTTTAGGTTTTTAGGCCTTACCCCGGCGGGACTCCGGCGCCGATCGCGCAGGCCTGCACTCCGTCGGGTCAGCGAGGCAAGAGAGCGCGGCGCCGGCGGGAGAAGAAATTTAAAGTCCTGCCTGGGACAGCCCGATTGGCTGTCTGAAGATCACCTGACTGGCTGTGCGGCAGGACAGCGGAGGTGGAGCGCAGCAGTAGGAGGGCTCGGTCCGGCGGCGTGGGAGCCTCGTGGTCGGTGTGGGGACCCATCTGGGGTGAGTTTTAGGTTTTTAGGCATAATATTACTGGTTTTTAGGCCTAATATTACTGGTGGCCCTCCATGAAAGAAGATGTACGGGCCTACGTGGAGTCATGTCCTACCTGCGCAAGACAGAAACCACCGGCCGATCATCCCTGGGGACTTCTTCAGCCTCTGCCCGCTCCTAGCGAACCATGGACAAATATAGCCACGGACTTTATTGTCGATTTACCCGTGTCCAACGGCAACAACACCATCTGGGTCACTGTAGACCGCTTTTCTAAAATGGCTCATTTTGTGACATTACTCGGGTTACAATCAGCTCCAGAATTAATGAAGTTATTCATCCGTCACATCTTCCGTCTGCATGGCATGCCAAAGCGCATCCTCTCTGACCGAGGGGTTCAATTTACAAGTGACATTCTGGAGATCCCTCTGCAAAACATTTGACATATCCCTGGAACTTACTTTCAGCTTACCATCTGCAAGCCAACGGACAGACAGAGAGGACAAATCGTACGCTAAAACAGTTTCTCCGGGCTTATGTCAATTCCAGACAAAGCGACTGGTCCAAGTTGTTCCCCTGGACTGAATTCACGCTGAATTCCCATCAGTCAGCTTCAACAGGATCGTTGCCTTTTCAGCTCGTCTATGGACATCAACCTTTACCTCCTCTACCAATGCCTTTGTCAGTATTGTCTCCTGCAGCCCAGGCCTCGGCGCAAGGACTGCATCAGCTTTGGGAACACACTAAAGAACTCAGAAAGCTGGGCAACAGTTAAGAAGTTCTACAATGCCCATCACAGAAGGCAGCTCCGCAGTTACAACCCGGAGAACAAAGTATGCTCAGTACCGCTTCATCCACCTAAAACTTCCTTCTGCTCGATTTGCGCCCAGGTATATAGGGCCTTTTACAATACTCCGCCGCCTGGGGCTAGTCACGTACAGCCTGCAGTTACCATTCTCTCTTAGAATCCACAACGCCTTCCACATCTCCCTTCTAAAACCGCTCATCTTGTTGGAATTCTCGAGGAAGTCACCTGAAGCTCAACCTCTCACTGCAGAAGAGGACATTATTTATCAGGTGGAAGATATACTTGATGTAAGGAAACATGGAAGACGCTGGGAGTACCTCATATCCTGGGAAGGATTTGGTCCCGAGGAGAATAGTTGGGAACCTGCAAGCAACATCCTCGACAATTGATCAGACAATTTCACTTGTCACATCCTAGGAACCAAAACCCCCGTGGAGGGGCCTGAAGAAGTAGGGGTACTGTTACGCCCGTCGGTGCAGACGGCTGCAACCACTCATGCTCACCTCCTTTTCCCTGCACCGTCAAGCTTAGGAAGAATGGCAGCCTCCGCCAGCCACCACCGACCTCCCTGGCGTCCCTGGGACGGCAGGGGCGCTGCTGACCACCATCTTGTCTCTGGAATCACCTAGGACGCGTGTGCGCGTCCAAGGGCCTCCTTGTACACGTCATGGTGGGAACCTTGGGGGCATCCCCTCCGGATGACTTCAACTCGCTGTTGTACTTAAGCTGACCGGCCCTTTGCTTCAACGAAGTTAGCAAGGAGTTCCTCATTGCTGAATCCGCTCCATTCTTGGACTTCCAGTTCCAGATTCCTCTCTTGGCGTGTGGACACTCTGGGTACCTGCTCCTTGGGGGCCCTTCCCACGTTCCTGGCTATTCGCTCCTCAGGAGGCCTTCCTGCCTTGGACTACTTACCTGACCCGCTTCTCGGGTCACTCTCCTGGAACTACCACTTGTGAGTACCTTACTACAGACTTCAACAATACTAGCTTTACTGAAGTTTCTCTGCGGTGTGTGTACCCCGTGCCTCAGGCCACTACCGTTTCCTCTTCAGTAGAAGTTGTTCCAGTATACCCTGTGCTGCAGGGTATTGCCATAGCAGCTACAAGATCCACTTCCGGGTTCCTGTACCTCAGACCTATTTTCATTCATCATCATCTTCAGTACAGTCATCCTCGGCATATCCCACTCTGCAGGCCACTACCGGATCTGAGGAAATCTCTACTCATCTGAGGGACTTCCTGGCATACCGCTGTCTGCGGGCCACTACCGGATCTTCTAACTGTGTTTTGAGGGTTATGGGAGAATTTCTCTATCTTTTTGCCTGTAATATTCTCTCTTAACGTTGTTTATCAGTTTTTTATAAGCAAGGAATGACCGAACCTACTCAAAGTTATTATCATTTTTTATTCTTTCTTCTGAGAATTTTTTTTGCATCGTTTATCTGTTCATTATACCTCAGGTTTGTTTTCCTGATCTTTTTATGGTTTTTGTCTTTTTAGGATTTATAGTATCTGCTGTGGACGCTGTCATTTTAACCCCAAGAGTTAATGGCATTTGTAGTGTTTGAAGTATCTAATTTGTTAAGTTTTTCTCCAGTTCACTTTGTAGTTCTTCGGTTCTGAAAGGTGGTCGATTGTAAAGGTTATTGGTTGGGATTGCTTGTGGATAGGGGTCAGTTCTAAAGATTGTGTGTGCAGTAAAAAAATGGTCTGACCAGGGGACCGGAGTGTATTGTATTGATGATTCAATAACATCTTTTATATTGGAGAAAATTAGATGCGTTGGGTTTGTAATTAATAGATTGTAACCAAGCGCTGTTAGCGCATCCAGTAGAGAGTGGCATGTTGTTGGGAAAGGTTCAATGTTCATATGTAAATTAAAGTCTCCTAGTATTATAGCAGGTATCTTGGGGTTTATTGATGCTACAAAAAATTAAATGATTGGGGAAAGATTGTGTTCAAGGAGGCCAGGAGGACAGTAAGGAAGACAGATTTGTAATGTTTTTCATTCAAAGAGAGCAATTTCATATTGTTTTGCAATGCAATTAGGTAGGAGTTTGAAAGAGTTCTTTTTTTGTGATTAACCTCCACCCTTACGTTGGTGTCGTGGAATTGAGAATACATCATATTTTTCGTTAGCAATTTGATTTATCAGCACAGTGTCAGTGCTTTTTAACCAAGTTTCAGTTTATTGCTAAAAGTCTGGTTTATGATCCAATAATAAGTCAGAGATTAATACAGTTTTTTTTTGTAAGAGATTGCATGTTTATAAGGAAAAAATAAGTAGTAACCGGTTACTAAACAGTTAAAATTGGCATCTGTAATATTGATCAGGTTTGAATTCGTGGCTTTGCTTACATTCTTTCGGTTATGATGGTTTTCATGGTTCTCCTCCTTGTGGTGTAGTTTCCGTTGTTCTGACAGACTGTAATTGGAAAAATCAAGTTAGTGATCATGTTTTCGGTTTTAAGGGTCTACACGAAGGGGAACACAAAGGGGGTGCCCCTTTGTCAAGCGGCACCTATGGCCCAGCACTGGCGCTTATGGCCCCCTCGTCGCGTATGATAGTCATCTTAATTTGCAATCTCAAGCTTATCTTAAAACTGTATTGAAATTTATATAAATAAAAAGTAAAAAAAATAATTGGGAGGGGGGAACTGTCACTAGAGAGGTGCAAGAAAGATAGAGGGGGAGGGTGTGTATGAAAGAGAGTCAGTGGTGGTGATAAAAGATGATAGAACCAGAAACAGTGTTAGGGTGGGGTGAGGAAGAGATGAGTATATGCCTGAGAGAGAGAAACAGGTAACAAAGAGAGAGGACAGTGACAGAGTCAGAGTTGGTAAAGGAGTAGGGGCAAGGATGGGTGACAGAAAGCATTAGGTGGGAGATTGTGAAGGAGAGAGGGAGAATGAAATAAGGGAAAAAGACAGGATGTCAGGGTGTTACTGGTGTTAGGCAGAGGGTGAGACAATAAGGGTACAAGGAGGTGTTATTTTGGGGTCTCCGAGTCCCCATCATAGTTTTTGTGAGAATGACGTATATTATGCTGGGGCTACTGAGAAATAGGTGAGGACAGATGGGGGATTGAGAGCAAGAGAGATAGAAACAGACATTTCTTAACATTTAGACAGGATAATCCACACTAGTGGGTTATGCACCTCTACCAACAGATGGAGACAGAGCAAAACTAATGTCACAGTATATATACCCCTGCACTGACATCAGCGCGCTAGTATTATCAGTCTCCAGCAGATGGACGTACATCTATCATCTGGGGACTACTTAAAAAAATTTTTTTAAAGAAGAAAAGGATGAGGAAATTAATTCACCCTGCTCTCCTGTGGTGATAGCTTATAGTCCCTCCCTCAGCTGAGTTTTCTTGAAGTGATATCTGAGGATCCTTCCCTCAGAGTGTCTCGGTCTGGTAGCTGGTTTTCCAGCGTGGACTTAGCTGTAGAGAGAGAAACAGCTGAGAAGCTACTGGGTAAAGGAAGCCGAGCACGGCAGTGAAGGACTTTGCCTTCTCCCCCTGCAGTTGCAGAAAGACTATTTACTTGGCCAAGATGGGTTGAGCTCAGGTAAAAAGCAAATTAATAAAAAAAAAGTGATGAGTTCCCTGCCCCTTCTAGTTTGAGCCTCGATGCGCCGATCCCCTTCTAGTTTGATCCTCGGTGTGCCGATCCAACATTTATGTTCTTTTAATTACGTTTTATTTTAATGTATTGGTTTTATTTTATTTCTTAAGTTTAAATTTACAATTTTTCATTTTAGTTATAAGTTTTTAGTGTTTTATTTGAAGTTAATTTTATTATGTAACAAATGTAGAGATTACTTACCTGATAATCTCCTTTTCCTTAGTGTATGCAGATGGACTCAAAACAAGTGGGTATAATGTGCTCGTGCTAGCAGTTGGAGATGGATCTGACGTCAGCACGGGTACATATACCCCCACAGGAAGTGTAGCAATTCAGTAATCTTCCTTGCAAAAGCTGTAGCTGACCGATCGTTTAAATGAACAGGATTACCCTGACCAATTGATGGTAGCTGGAGACCGCCAGTGTTCTCAACCGGAAGGCTTACCGTGAGTCGGCGAATCCCCATGTATACCGGCAGCCGAGGACCGTGTAGGATTGCCCTCGCAAATGCTGTGTCCTCCCTGGCCTGGACGTCCAGACGGTAGAATCTGGAGAAGGTATGGAGGGAGGACCACGTCGCCGCTTTACATATCTCTGCAGGCGACAGCATCCTAGTTTCTGCCCAAGAGGCCGCTTGCGCTCTGGTAGAGTGAGCCTTGACCTGTAGAGGCGGTGGTTTTCCCGCCTCAACGTAGGCTGCCTTGATAACTTCTTTGATCCAGCGGGCGATGGTTGGCCGTGAGGCCGCTTCCCCTTGCTTCTTCCCGCTATGAAGGACGAACAGATGGTCCGTCTTTCGTACTGCTTCTGACATTTCCAAGTTTCTGGCAGTATTCTGCCGATGTCGAGATGACGCAGTATTCGACCTTCTTCTGACTTCTTCAAACCTGCCGTAGATGGCAAGGATATGGTTTGGTTGAGGTGAAAGTGTGAGACCACTTTGGGTAAGAAGGAAGGAACCGTGCGAAGATGGATAGCTTCTGGAGTGATTCTGAGAAACGGATCACGGCAGGACAGTGCTTGTAGCTCTGAGATGCGGCGTGCTGAACACACAGCCAGCAAGAACACCATCTTCAGGGTTAACAAACGGAAAGACAGGCCTCGAAGGGGCCTGAAGGCGGATCCCGCTAGAAATTCCAACACTAGGTTGAGGTTCCACAAGGGCACTGGCCACTTCAGCGGCGGGCGAATGTGTTTGACTCCTTTCAGGAAACGTGAGACGTTTGCGTGTTTGGCAATGGTGTTGCCGTCACTCATGGGACCGTAGCAAGACAGCACTGCTACCTGAACCTTGATGGAGCTGAGGGACAGACCCTTCTGAAGTCCATCTTGTAGGAAGTCCAAAATGATAGGAATCTTAGCGGCATGTGATTTGGTGCTGTGAGAGTCGCACCAGTCTTCAAAAACTCTCCAGATCCTGATATATGTCAGTGATGTGGAGAACTTGCGTGCTCGGAGGAGTGTATCTATTACCGGCTCTGAGTATCCTCTTTTCTTCAATCTAGCCCTCTCAATTGCCAGACCGTAAGAGAGAATTGAGTTGGATCCTCGTGGAGGATGGGACCTTGCCGCAGCAGGTCCCTGTGTGGAGGCAGGAGAAGAGGATTCCCTGCCAGTAGTCTTCTCATGCCTGCGTACCAGGGTCTTCTTGGCCAGTCCGGGGCCACTAGAAGAACTAGGCCTCTGTGTCGCTGAATCTTGTGTATAATGGCGCCCAGCAGGGGCCACGGAGGAAAGGCATATAGTAGGATTCACTGAGGCCATGGCTGTACCAGGGCATCGATCCCCTGGGATAGCGGATCCCGCCTGCGGCTGAAATATCTGGGTACTTGAGCGTTGGACCTGTCTGCTAATAGGTCCATGCCCAGCGTCCCCCACTGATCCACAATCATCTGGAAAGCTGTGGGCGACAGCTGCCATTCCCCTGGATTTAGGCTTTCTCTGCTGAGGAAGTCTGCCGTGGTGTTGTCCTTCCCAGCGATGTGAACGGTGGAGATGTCCTGGAGATTCGCTTCCGCCCAAGTCATCAGGGGGGCTATTTCTAGAGATACCTGTTGGCTTTCTGGTTCCGCCCTGTTGGTTGATGTATGCCACCGTGGTGGCGTTGTCTGACATCACTCTGACCGCTCTGTTGCGAAGTCTGTGGGCAAATCGCATGCACGCTAGCCTGACTGCCCGTTGCCTCTAGTCGGTTGATGTTCCACCTTGACTCTTCTCTATTCCACCACCCTTGGGCGGCGAGTTCTTCGCAGTGTGCTCCCCATCCGTTCAGGCTGGCATCTGTAGTGAGCAGGGTCCAGGTTGGGGAGGACATTCTTGACCCCCAGCTCATGTGGCCGGGCTGCAACCACTACCGTAGCTGATTCCCACTCTGGCTGGTAGAGGTAGGTGTGCGGTTGTAGTTCTGTGATCGTGGGCTCCACCGAGATAGGAGGGCGCGCTTGTAATGGTCTCATATGCGCCCGCGCCCATGGTATCACCTCCAGAGTGGATGCCATGAGGCCGAGGACCTGTAGGTAATCCCGAGCTGTGGGCCGGCTGGCGCTCAGCAGGGCCTGCAGATGAGTCCGGAGTTTCGACCTCCTTTTGGAGGTCAGGCTGACCTTGTCTTCCTGGGTGTCGAATTGAACCCCTAGGTATTCCAGCAACTGGGACGACTGTAGGGAACTCTTGTTTATGTTGACTACCCATCCTAGGCTTTCCAGAAGAGCTATAACTCTGTTGGTTGCCCGGTGGCTCTCCTCCGGTGACTTTGCCCTGATCAGCCAATCGTCCAGGTAGGGATGGACGAGAATTCCTTCCTTCCTGAGTGCTGCCGCTACTACCACTATAACCTTGGTAAGATCCGCGGCACGGTGGCTAACCCGAAGGGTAAGGCTCAGAACTGGAAGTGCTGATTCAGGACTTTGAAGCGTAAATAGCACTGGTGATCCCGATGGATTGGAATATGCAAATAGGCTTCTGACAGGTCTAGGGAGGTGAGAAACTCCCCTGGCTGTACTGCATTCTTGACAGACAGTAGAGTTTCCATGAGAAAGCTGGGGACCCGTAGGTATCGGTTGACTGACTTGAGGTCCAGGACGGGCCTGAAAGTGCCCTCCTTCTTAGGTACTATGAAATAAATGGAATAATGCCCAGAATTTATCTCCTCTGCAGGCACTGGGATTATGGCTTTTAGTGCCAGGAGCCTCTGTAAGGTCACTTCTAGTGCCGCTTTCTTGAGAGGTGAACAAGGAGTTTCCACAAACTTGTCCGGCGGGAGCCGAAGAAAATCCAGGAAATAACCTTCTCGGATGATGGCGAGGACCCACTGGTCCGAAGTAATCTCGACCCACCTGCGGTAGAAGAGGGTTAGCCTGCCCCCTATGGCTGCCACTCCCGGATGGGTCGGCTGATTGTCATTGTGGGTTACGGCCGGGACCAGAACCCGAGCCGGTTCTCCTCTTGTTGTGCTTAGCCCGAAAGGGCTGGTTCCTGGCCTGAGAACGAGGTGCTTGATAGCGAGCCCTGTAAGGGTTGAAGCGCTGAGAGTTTCTACCTCTGGATTGGTCTAGAAAACGAACGCTGGTTCCTCCTCGACCTGTCTTCTGGCAGATGGGGTAATGGAGAGGCACCCCATTTGTTAGCCCAGTTCTCGAGATTGCTGCCGAACAGTAGGGATCCCTTAATGGGCATTCTTGTGAGGCGCATCTTGGAGGAAGAGTCGGCAGCCCAGTTGCGTAGCCAGAGCTGTCTCCTGGCTGCCACTGAGGATGACACTCCCTTGGCTGCCATACGGACAAGGTCGGAGGCTGCGTCAGTGAGGAACGCGAGAGCTGATTCCATGTCTTCTCCCGGGGTGTTGTTTCTCGCTTGTGATAAACAGGAACGCGTCACTACGGTGCAGCAGGTCGCGATTCTTAGGGACATGGCTGCCACCTCGAAAGCTTGTTTCAGAATGGTGTCCATGCGCCGGTCATGTGCATCCTTGAGGGCTGCTCCCCCCCTCCACCGGAATTGTGGTGCGCTTCACAATTGCGTTAACTATGGCGTCTACCTTAGGGCACGCCAGCAGCTCCTTGGATGCCGGGTCCAGAGGGTACATGCCTGACAAGGCCCAACCCCCTTTGAATGCGGCCTCCGGCGCAGTCCATTCTAGATCTATTAGCTGCTGTGCTGCTTGTAGGAGGGGAAAATGATGAGCCGTTTGGGGCAGGCCCTCTAACACAGGGTTCATGTGAGGGTCCCTGGGGTGACCCGGCCCGGAATGGCCAGTTCTGATAGGCATTGTGAGACCAGGCCTGGAAGATCCTCTTTCCGAAAGAAGCGTCTCATGGTCCGATATGGTTCTATCTCCGAGGGAAGTTCTCCCTCCTCGGGGGGCTCCTCATCTTCCTCGGAGCAATCCGAATCCCCATATGTGGGGCTTCTGGGTGGCGAGTGGCCACGCCTAGGTCTCGAGGGTCCAGGGGCCGGATCATCCGGAGCAGAAAAGCCCATTCGAGGAGCAGACTGCATCTGGACTAAGGCGTGGATCCCCTTGAATAATTCCACCCAGGAGAGTGAAGCCGGATCTGGCCTTAGGGGCACCAGGTCTCTCGGGTTCCCTGGCTGCTCACCGCGGCCTGCTAAGTCCGGAGTGTTCCCTGAGGAACCGCTGGGCTGGGACCGGTCCTGTCCTGGGACTCCCATGGCCTCCTCACATTGGGCGCATAGTGAGTCTGCTTCCTCGCTCTGTGTGGCTCTGAGGTTGCATGCTGAGCAGAGGCTTAGAGCTCTTATGGCTGATTCTGGAGGTGCCGGCTCTGCGGAGATATGGGCTCTCTGATGTTCCATACGCTTTGCAATATGTATCGCCTGCTAATATGCGCTTAACAACCTGCGCTTAGCTGCGTGCGCCTATGAACGGGCGTCTCAGGAACATGCGCCTATCAACGGTGTCTTATGAACGTGCGCCTATAACTTGCGCCTTATGAACATGCGCCTATGATGTGCGCCTATCAACGGCGTCTTAGGAGCATGCGCCTATAACGTGCGCCTATCAACGGCGTCTTAGGAGCGTGCGCCTATGAATGTGCGCCTATCAACGGCGTCTTATGAATATGCGCCTATGAATGTGCGCCTATGAACGTGCGCCTATGCTATCGGCGTGCGCCTAGCCCCGCTTGCGCCTATCCGCGTGCGCTTAGCGACGTGCGCCTATCTCAGTGTGCGCACAGCAACGTGCGGCTAGGTAGCGAAGGCGAGGTAGGCAGGTAAAATGGCGACCTCCTCGGCGGGCTGCCACTGAGTCAGGCCCTGCGAATCCTCACTTCCTCTGAGACCACAGTAAAGATGTACGCCTTACCTTGTCTTCGGCGCTTCCCGGCTGCGACCCGGGCGGTCTCCGGCTGCGGGGGGGAGAGAGTGAGTACCTTCACCGCCGCGCTCAAGGAAGTGCACCCGCTGCCTCTAGGCCGCTCCCGAACTCGTCTCGCTCGGGGGCCAAGTCCTCACCGGGACCGAGGCTGCCTCTACGCCGCGCCCGAGCCCTTCTCACTCGGGGGCTAGGTCCCTGCCGCGAATCGGCCACCGGACCGAGGCTCCTACCTCCGAGGGACCACGGAAGTCAGCTCGGGAAACTGAACTGGGTGAGTGACCGACTGGTATCACCACAGGAGTGCGGGGCTCGTCTTCAGTAGGTTTTCTTCTAGGAATTTAGTCGTTAGAATTTGGAAACACACTCAGCGAGCGTGAGGTAGCTCCAAACTGCTTTGGAGACGGAAATTACTGAATTGCTACACTTCCTGTGGGGGTATATGTACCCGTGCTGACGTCAGATCCGTCTCCAACTGCTAGCACGAGCACACTATACCCACTTGTTTTGAGTCCATCTGCTACACGCTGGGAAATTTATGTTTTATATTGATTAAGTTTCAAATTTGTTTTATTGTAATATTATATAGGTTTTTATATAATTGTGTACACCATTAAGATTGTTTCAGATTGACGGTATATAAAACAAACAAACAAATAAATAAATAAATCCATTACTGCTTCTAAGACAGCTTGGGGAGCTGTGACAGCTTGGCAGGTTGAGCAGCCTTCTGGCTAGGTCCCACTCTCAGGCTTTGCTCAGATGCTACATGTTAGGCCATAGTGGTGTTCGTGCACTTTTTTTACATGCAAGGTTTGCATTAAACAGTGTCTGAGGTCAGTTTGCGCTTGCAAGCCTGGGTGGGCGCTCAGGTGGGCACGTATCTGGACTGCGTATTGAGTACCTAAAGTTTGGGCATCCATAATGTGTGCTTATTGGACTGAGTTTGTTTTTAGGTGCTCTGTTCAGGCTCGCTTGTGCGCATGTGCAGTTGCGCGCACAATTGTCAGACACCTTTGGGAGTGTGCTGCTAGTGGGTGTTTATCTATGGCACCAACAGCAAGGAAGCCTAAATGTCTTAACCTTTATGCTGCTTGCCATATTTGGGTATCTCAGCCTAGTGTCCCCTCTAACTTGTGTCAGCACTGCTTGGAGGATCAGGGAGAGTTGTCTCCAGATGATTTTGCTGAGGTGGGCCCTTCCAGCATGATGTGGGAATGGGACTGGAGGGGGATCTGTCAGACATATTGCCTGGTTTGGGGGCTTCCCTAACTTGTTTGTCAGCAGGGGAAGGCAACTCAGTGGGGGCAGGACCAACACTCCCTGGTTTTGGTAAGGATCCTTCTTCCCTTTCTTGGATGGAATTTTTTCAAGGGTTGCAGTCCTTTCCTCATGAACAGTCAGCAGAGCCGGCCAACCTAAGAGTTCAGGATCACAGACTGGATCCCTGCAAACCTGGCACTGCAGGTAAGCATCAGAGTACATCTAGACCTGCTGAGGGTCACGCTGGTAGGGATCCAGAATGCATGAATGATGAAGGCGATCCTTACTCCCTGCGGGATGGGGAAATTCTTCTAGAGTGTTATCTTCAGTATCCCAGATACTGAAGATGCTAAGGGTGCCAGGTGCTGATTTAATGTCTGAATCAAAGAAGAATCCCATTTTAGTTTCTTTGTGGAAAGCATTATGGATGCTTTTCAACATTTGATTGATCTTGAATGGGGTGCCCTGGAAACTAATTTTAAAGGGGGACGGGCCTTGGAAGTGCTCTACCCCCTAAATCCAGCAGTAAGAGAGAGTACTTGCGCTTTCTGGAAATGGATGTGCTGGTGCCAGAACCAAAGCAGACTACTATCCATGTAGAAGGGGGGAACAGCATTGAAGGATGCGCAGGATAGGAAAATTGAGGCTATCCTTAAGCAAGCCCTGAGGTGGTGGCAATTAATTTGTAGATATCCTCTTGCTGCTCCCAGGTGGCTTGCTTTTGCTTGCTTCGCTCTCAGGAAATTGATGAATCTGGTTTGAATTCCAGAGTAATGATGGAACCAGCAGCATCCTTTTTGGCGGTTGCAGGCTGCAACCTGGTCCGCACTTCTGCCAGGAAGGGTGGCTTCAATGATAGCGGCCAGGTGTCAGCTATGGCTGAGGAATTGGTCACCCGATACAACTTCAAAGTCTAATCTTATGAAATTGCCTTTTAAAGGATCATTCATGTTTGGGAGTGAGTGGAAAAAATGGCAGTAAGTGGAGTGAGTCCCAGGCTCCTCAATTATCAGAGGATTAAAGGCAGGCACCGGGCTGGTTCAACATGAGAGATCTGTTAGGGGTTTCAAACATTTTCAACCCTAGAGAGGAACAGCTTCTCAGAGGCCTCAACCTTTGGGTAGGTCTCAGTCCTTAATCCCAGGCAGCCCAGACAGGGCGCAGGCTCCAGGGGTGGTGCTCCCGACCCCCTCAATGAGTGTATGCTGACCCACCCTGGGAGCAGGAGAAAGGGTTCGCCTGTCTCTCTATTTTTAAATGGAGGATGATTGAGATCACGTCAGACCAGTGGGTTCTGGAGGTGATAAGAGATGGCTATGCTCTGGAGTTTCTTAATGTTCCTCAGGATGTTTTCATGGTGTCTCCCTGCAGCTCTCCGCATAAGAGACAAGCAAGATTCCTCGGCCTCGGGCCATGATCCCAATGTCCATGTTACAAGAAAATACAGGTCGATAGTCCATTTATTTCATTGTATTCAAGGATGGTTCCTCTTGCCCCAGCCTGGATCTCGAGGGAGAGTCAACCATCTTTTGAGAGAAAACTTGTTCCTGCATGGAAACTTTACGCTCACTCATAATGGCAATGCAATTTGGGAAATTTCTTCTGTCTCTGGATTGTCAGAGGTGTATCTGCATATTCCCATATGGCAGGAGCATCACCATTTTCTGCCTTTCACTGTTTTAAGCTGACATTAGCAGTTTCAAGCGCTATCCTTTGGTTTGGCCACAGGTGCCCAGAACCTTCTCCAAGGCCATGGTGATGGTAGTGGCAGTGTTGAGAAAGGATGGCATTCTGGTCCACCAATACTTAGATGATTGGTTAATTTGGCTAAAAGAATGAAAGTCTTCAGGCCTCGTGCAAGCTGATCTCCTGGCTACAGGAAACTATGTTGGTTGGTGAACTTGGCCAAGAGCAATCTGTAGACATCCCAGACACTGAAGCATGGTGGCTGCTCCTGCTGGAGATCTGTATTCAGAAACTGGTGGCACAGGTGCGACGATTAAGAACCTAAGATATGTCATTCTGGTTTTAGACCAAGGGTCCATCAAGCCAGTATCCTGTTTCCAACAGTGACGAATCCAAGTCATAAGTACCTGGCAAGTACCCACACATTATATAAAATTACAAGTTACTACTGCTTATTCATTTCCGTAATAGCAGTTTAAGGATTTTTCCTCTAGGAACTTACCAAACCTTTTTTAAACCCAGTTACACTAACTGCCTTAATCACATCCTCTGGCAAAGAATGCCAGAGCTTAACTATGTGCTGAGTGAAAAATAATTTTTTTTATTTGTTTTAAATCAGCTACTTGCTAACTTCATGGAGAGCCCCTTGGTTCTTCTATTATCTGAGAGAGTAAATAACCGATTTACATTAACTTATTCAAGATGTTTCATGATTTTTTAGACTTCTATCATATTCCCCCCTCAGTTGCCTCTTCTCCAAACTGAACAGCCTAACTCTTTAGACTTTTCCTCATAGGGCAGCCGTTCCATGCCCCTTATTTTGGTTTGCCCTTTTCTACAATTTCTCTAGGGCAGCAGCTATATCATTTTTTAGATCCGGTGACCAGAATTAACACAGTATTAAAGGTGCGGTTTCACCATGGAGCAATACAGAGGCATTATGACATCCTTCGTTTTATTTTCCATTCCCTTCCTAACAATTACTAACATTCTGTTTGCTTTTTGATTGCCACAGCACATTGAGTCAACGAGTTGTTACGATTCCTGCCCGCGGAGTTCCCCCCGCGAGCAGGCCTCTTACCTTGAGCTGCTTTTTTCTGATGCGGCTGGAGGCCGCCGACAAAGCTGCGTTCCGCCGGCAGTCAGGGCCTGCGCTGACGTCACTCTCCCACGGTCTGGACCACTGCATTTAGGGCCTACACTCGCAGCAGGGAGCCACAAGCCAGCTGTCTTCAGCAGCATGGAGCCACCACCGCTGGGGCCTGCCTGGCGGCCTGGGGCTGCCCTTAACCCCTACCGTCGTGGCCAGATGCGCTGTTATCAGTCTGACCAAGCTCCTGAGCTGCCTCTGTTCCTGCCTTCCTCTTTAGGCGCGTGGCCACGCATCTCATCATGATTTAAAGGGCCCACAGTCCGGATATGCCCCGGGCCCCCATCTGATGACGTCATCCTGGGCGTCTTCCTGCTAGCCCTATAAAAGGGCTTCTCCAGCACTCCTGCTTTGCCTTGCATTCTGTTCTGTTAGGCCATAGGAGGCCTTGCATCAGAGTTCCCTGCTCCTGGAAGTCTCGTCTTCCAGCGCTCCGTCAGGTCTTCGTTGGAGCTCCATGTCCTGAGTCTTCGTTGCTTACTGATGTTCCATGTCTTCATGTTCTGATGGTTCCTAGTCCAGGCTTCCGGATGTTACGAGGTTCCGTTTCTCCTTCGCTTGTTCTGAGCCCTCTTGACCCTCCAAGCTCCTTTGGTTCTCCAGATGACACCTTGTTGGGGTAAATCCGTCTTCGTCTGTTCCTGTTCTCGTCATTGGAGTTTCGTCTCGGCTGATTCCCTTCCTGCGCTTATCCCGCTCTCTGCGTGGTCCGTGACCAGCCTCTCCAGGTTGTGTAGGGTGCGCAGTGGGACAGGGTGGTCCGTGACCATCCCATTGGGGACCGCCCGTGTCGGTGGGCTGTGTAGGGCACCCTGAGAGACAGTGCTAATGTATGAACTTTCCAAGCTCCTTGTCTCATCCAGAATCTTCTAAGTTCCTCATCTCGTCTAGACTTCTATGTCACAAGGCCATCGTCTGTCCTCGTCCTCAGTCCGGCCTGCTGCTTATTGCCGATACCCAGAGCAGGTCCAAAAGGGCTGAGAACGGTCGGAGGACTGTTCAGTAACCAACATTGTGTTGTTGGCCTTCCAGAAGCATGCAGGTCCGGCAGAGCATCAGACCTTTAGTCTTCACCCATGCTTGGACATGCCTCGCCTGCCTCGGTGCTGCTCTGGAGTCTTCTGGGGTCGTGCCGAGGCTGAAGGGCACACAATCCCTTCAAAATGGGATCGCTCTCCTAGCGTTCCCAGAACAGAATGCAAGGCCTCCTATGGCCTAACAGAACACGAGTGGTAACTCCTAAGATAGAAACCTTACATTGTGTAAGTACAGCAAGAGATATTTTTTCCCTACATGCATCACTTTGCACTTGTCCATGTTAAATTTCATCTGCCATTTGGAAGCCCAATCTTCCAGTCTTGCAAGGTCCTCTTGCCAATTCATCACAATCCATTTGAGATTTAAACTACTGTGCAAAATTTTGTGTCATCCGCAAATTTCATCATCTCATTCGTCATACCCCTTTCCAGATCATTTATAAATATATTAAAAATCACTGGTCCAAGTACAGATCCCTGAGGCACTCCACTGTTTATCTTTTTCCATCTGAGAAAACTGGACCATTTAATCCTTCTGTGGTTCCTGTCCTTTAACCAACTTGCAATCCATAAAGGACATCGCCTCCTATCCCATGACTTTTTAGTTTTCTTAGAAGCATCACAGCGGGACTTGTCGAATGCCTTCTGGAAATCCAAATACACCACATCTACCAGTTCACTTTTTGTCCACATGTTGATTCACCTTTTCAAAAAAAAGTAGATTTGGTGAAGCAAGACTTCCCTTGGGTAATTCCATTTTGGCTGTGTCCCATAAAACCATGTCTATCTAATGTTTTGTGATTTTATTCTTTATAACAGTTTCCACAACTTTCCCGGCACTGAAGTCAGGCTCACTGGTCTATCGTTTCCTGGATCACCCTGGACCCCTTTTTTAAATAAAGGGGTTACATTGGCCATCTTCCAATTTTAATGATAGGTTATAAATTTTTACTAACAGTTATGAAACTTCGTTTTTTAGTTCTTTCAGAACCATGGGTTGTATACCATCCAGTCCACGTGATTTACTACTTCTCAGTTTGTCAATCAGGCCCATCACGATTTGGTTCAGTTGATCAGAATCATCACCTATGAAAACCTTCTCCGGAACAGGTATCTCTCCAATATATTCTTCAGTAAACACTTAGGCAATGAAATCATTTAATCTTTCCACGATGGCCTTATCTTCTCTAAGTGCCCCTTTAACCCCCTTGATCATCCAACGGTCCAACCGACTCCTTTGCAGGCTTTCTGCTTCAGATATATTTTAAAAAGTTTTTATTGTAAGTTTTTACCTCTATGGCCAACATCTTTTCAAATTATCTCTTAGCCTTTCTTATCAATGTCTTACATTTAACTTGCCAATGCTTGTGCTTTATCATATTTACTTCTGAAGGATCCTTCTTCCAATTTTTGAATGAAGATCTTTTGGCTAACAAAAGCCTCTTTCACCTCACCTTTTAACCATGCTGGTAATAGTTTTGCCTTCCTTCCACCTTTCTTAAATGCATGGAATACATCTGGTCTGTGCTTCTAGGATGTTTTTTAGTTTGTTTTTTTTAACAAAAGCCACGCCTTTGCACACCTTTTACTTTTGTAGCTGTACCTTTCAGTTTCTAACTATTTTTTTCATTTTATCATAGTTCTTTTTGAAAGTTTAGTGCTAGATTACTTACTGTCTCTCCCTTCCAAGCATCTCTCCCTTCCAAGCATTAATTCCAAGGATTAACTTACTGTCTCTCCCTTCCAAGCATTAATTCAAATTTGCTCATATTATGATCCACTATTGCCAAATCCTGTGCTTCACTGAGAATTAGATCTAAAATTGCTCCCTCTCTCGTCGGTTCCTGAACCAATTGCTCCATAAAACTAGTCATTTTATCCATCCAGGAACTTTATCTCTCTAGCATGTCCCGATGATACATTTACCCAGTAAATATTGGGGTAATTGAAATCTCCCATTATTACCACACTACCAATTTGATTAGCTTCCCTAATTTCTCTTAGCATATTTCACTGTCCGTCTCACACATCTTGGCCAGGTGGACAGCAGTATACTCCTATCACTATACTCTCCCCAACACACAAGGGATTTCTACCCATAAAGATTCGATTGTGCATTTAGTCTCATGCAGGATGTTTATCCTGTTGGACTCTATGCCATCCCAGACAAAGCGCTACACCACCCTCCCGTGTGCTCCTCTCTGTCATTGCGATATAATTTATATCCCAGTATAGCACTTTCCCATTGGTTATCCTCCTTCCACCATTTCTCTGAGATACCAATTAAGTCTATGTCATCATTCACCTTTATACATTCTAATTCTCCCGTCTTACTTCTTAGTCTTCTGGCATTAGCATATAAACTTTCAAAGTTGGTTTTTGTTTGTATTTTCATTCTGCTTTTTAATTGATAGGGATAAGTTAGAATTTTTTTAGCTCAGGTGAGTTATAGTTACAGCACTGGACTTTTTTCTTATTATTGGAACCTCACTGTCAGGATGCCCTAATTCTAATTGCATCATTAGTATCCTTTGAATACCTCCCTCCGAACCATGCGCTGCTGAGCAAGTGTCGGCTTTCCCCTTTTGTTTTAGTTTAAAAGCTGCTCTATCTCCTTTTTAAAGTTTAGCACCAGCAGTCTGGTTCCACCTGGTTAAGGTAGAGCCCATCCTTCGGAAGAGACCCCCCTCCAGAACTCTGCCTGCCCTCTGGAGACATGCGCATAGAACAGGGAGCATTTCAGAGAATGCTATCCTGGCGGTTCCTGGATTTAAGCTTTCTACCTAAGAGCCTAAATTTTGGCTTCTAGAATCTCCCTCCCACATTTCTCCTATTTCGTTGGTGACCACATGTATCATGACAGCCAGCTCCTCCCCAAGCACTGTCTAAAATCCTATCTAGGTGATTGGCGTGAGCGTCCGCCACTTTCCACATCAGGTAGGCATGTACCAGGCGATCCTCTCGCCCACCAGCTACCCAGCTGTCTACATTCCTAATAATCTAATCACCAATTATGACGGCCGACCTAACCTTCCCTCCTGGGCAGTAGCCTTGGAGACACATCCTCAATGCAAAAGGACAATGCACCAACTGGAGAGCAGGTTCTTACTACAGGATCCTTTCCTGCTTGTATCAGGTTGATGCTCTCCGATCATGAGACTTTCTTCCTCCAAGGAAGCACCAGGGCTGCCAGTCTGAAGTTGGGAATTGGCTATACTATATCCCTGAAGATCTTATCTAATACCTGTCTGCCTCAGCTCTCCAGGTCTGCCACTCTAGCCTCCAGAGATCGAACTCGTTCCCTGAGAGACAGAAGCTCTTGGCATCGCATGCACATTGTACAATTTCTCACCGGCAGGTAAAAGATCATACACGTTGACACTCTAAGCCAAAATGACTGGGAAGGCCCTCTTGCTGCCGGACTGCTGCCTTCATCTCAATATTGTTCAAGTTCCTAGTTAAGTTTTAGGTTGCTATGGAGTAGGACTGTGTCTAATAGCATCCTTTAAATGTATTAGTTGAATTCACTATATGTCTGGTAGTGGCCTACAGGGGAATGATCAAACTCAACAAGTTGTGGGGAATTCAGTCGATTGAACGTGAAGCTTAAAAGGCTGTTTTTTTGTTTGGTTTTTTTTAAATAGTGTTGAAAGTGGCACCTGCCTATAAATTAAAGGATGGGGGGGGGGGGGGGGATGGGGGTGGGAGGGTTGGGAAATAGAAACAAACAATCTAACTTCTGTTTATTTGCTGCCTTACTATTAAAAGCATAAACACATTAAATAATATCCCCAATAGTTAACTTTTGCCCAATACTTTTAAAAAAGAAAATTTCTCAAGCAAAACTTACTGATTCCTTTCAGCCACCAGCAAGGGGATCCTCTCCTCTCAGTGCTCACATTGCATGTTAAACATATCAATTGGAGAAACTAAGGGGCAATTGAGGGAAAACATCATAAATTACTTCTCACTAACCATATTTTATAAGCTCTCTAAATTATTCCTCAGAAAGATTTTGTCCTTAACTATGGCACCTTCCACTTCTTGTTGCTACTAAACTTTCTTTACCACATCATCAATTTGTTGGTTGTATTGAGGAACTGCCTGTTCATTTTTATAAAATTTTAGTATCTGCCATCTTTAAAGAGAATCAGTTGCTCAAAAAGCTTGTTCCCCAAAGACAAAATAGCCAAATAGTCTCCGTACTTTAACTTGAGTCATATCGCAAAAGGTGTAGTTATTTCCATTGTTAAATACATGCGATAGAGTGCATTACGTTATCACACAGTGCGATAAATGCCCCTCATTTTCATTAATCATGCCCAAGCCCCTCCTCAATCCCACTCCTTTGAAAAATATGCGTTAACGCCATAACACATTTGGCACATTGGCCATAAAACATTTGGCCATAACACACTTGGCACATTTATCTACTTCATTAGATGGAGTGAATTTTTCTTGAATATCTAGAGAACGATATTGTGGCATATTCCTCATCTTTTGTAAAATATTGTACAGATGCTGCGCGATTTTAAATATATGTGCTGCAATCCTGGACTGTAAAATTGCTGATTAAAAACAGCTTTTACCTGCAGTTTTGATTCCTTCTCTGGAGGAGAACTGGAGTATGTTTTATATTTCTTAGCCTTTTTTAGGGCCAATTTCACTACTAAGGAATGCAGAAGATGTATCCTAGTGTGTCCTGGATAATGTTGAACCTTGTATTTCAAGTCTATATTTCTGGCCACTGGAGGTATAGAGAGGTGTTAATAGATTTTCAGTTGCTGGTACTGAAAGTCTTTATGAATAAGAAGAGCATTAGCTTGTTTAGGTGCCTAAATACATTTTTAATATTCCTGGGAAATACTCTGATGTTTGAGTGACTTTCTAAGTTTAAAAGGTAGGATTTCTGCCATTTTATGAAAGAAGGTAGGGTAATTCATATCTCCAGCAGTGTAATATTTCTAGGTGGCTCTGGTGAAGGACTAGAGGGTAAGCCATAGACTATTAGAATGATTTAAATGCTAATATTTAAAGAGGAAAGAAAACCTTCCTCAGAATCTGATATAACAACTGAAGGATCCTTCAGTGAAGACTTCTCTTTTGAAGCTAAGAACAAACAAGATTTTCAGATTAAAAAAAAAAAAGTAATAGGAGAATTGTGAGCTTAGCTCAGCAGAAGGTTTCTAGAATATTTGTTCCAAAAAAGATGCTGGTGGAGGATTGGATGGCATCTTTTGCATATAAGAAATCATGAATTCTACCCATATCCTTTGAATGGATGAATGACATTCAGGAAAAAGAAGAGGAAGAGGCTGAGCAATTACTGAGAAAGAATCTGACTCTGAAACAAATATTGGAGGAGTTAACCTTTGCGCAGGAGTTGATATGACATTTATTCCTAGATTTATCAGCATCATAAACTTTGGGATTGGACAAGCTGATGTGGATAGCACTGGAAGTCTCAGCATAGTGCTTGACAGGCAGCAGTGCTGAGGGAGAATGCCTTGTTCTTTTTTGCATTCGGCATGGTCGGAGGTAGTTGTGGTCTTAACCCCTTGGGGACTTATACTTGGGTACAGGTACTGGTCTTTTGAAATTTCTCTCTTCCTTGTCTAAAGGGAAGGCGTTGATATTGTATTTTAACTTGAGGTCCTTGTAAGGATGAGCTTGCGGGGACATTCTGCCACATGCTGCTCAGCTAAAATATCATGCACAGCCCCAAACAACTGAAGCAGAGATCATGAAGGTCAAGACTACTCATCGTGTCCACATTTCACACAAAAGGGTGAAAGACTACTTACGGTATCTTGAGGATTTCTTTGACATGGTGAAGGAGGTAGAATGAAAGAGGTGTTTGTTTTTTTGAAACTCAAAAAAAGGGGAAGAAAGAAATTTAAAAAAGTAAAAAAAAAAAAAAAAAATTGCAACCAAAACAGAAAAAAAAAAATCAAGTAGCAGCCACAAGCACAAAAACTCGCTTTGGTGGAAGAAAAACAATTGAAGATTTGCACAAGAACACTTGCATAAACTCAAAACTTGTTGGTCTTTCTGAGCTCAGAGAGCACATTCCGTATCCAGGACTACCCCTTCACTGTAGAGGACATTAACTCACTGGTGTGGCTTAATTTGCTCTTTGTCTACAGAGAACTGGGCATACTCAGTTCAGCATGATCAATATTATTTAGCTTTCCATCGATATGTAATATACTTATGGTATTTAGCCAATGGATTTTTTGGGTGCCAATGCACAACAGAAGCATGAGCCCCACTATCAGGGACATGTTTGTAGCTTGAGCACACTTAAGTAGCATTTTTATGAATAAGTTAAAATTTTTAGCAAGCACAAGCTTTATTGCATATGCCTAGTTTTATCTTGGTTTATTTAAGCTTTAAATGCCATATTATTACAATTAGATTACAAACACAGAAGCAACATAAAACAAAAATATTAATCTAAAAAAATACATCCACATAAAACATAATAGGTCCCAAACTTAAATCTCTGACCAACCCTATATCCATAAATTCTTCAGTCCTAAGGTTCTTCATGCAAAAACCCATCTGTTACCGCCCCCTGAAAACAGTTATCTTTATGGTGAATTATGAACTAGGCAAAGGACTGTAGCCTAGAGCCCAAAAAATCAAAACAAACTTTAACTTCATCTTAATTTGCTTGTGAGATTGATGACAAATTATCACTTCAATTATCTAAATTTGAGCTTGATTCTATGTTCACATAATTTGTAATATTAAAGACAGACAAAATGCAAAAAATCATCACCAGTGTGCAACCTGTTAAAATTCTACCCATGTCAAATTAAGGTGTTGCTGCCACAGTATCAAAAAAGTTTAATATGGTTAAAATAATATTAAGATAAACTAACAAATCATATTAAAAAATTCATAAGCTGCATTGTATTCTCCAAATATTTGACCTTTGAAAAGATTTTATGATGGTTAGTGCAATATTCATAGAGGCATACAACTTCAAAGCTTATAATGTTTTCTAAAGCTTTAGATACATACTGTACAGTAAATCATGCTAGAACATATTGTATTTTCCACTATTGATCTTATCCTACACCACAATTGTTACCATTAACATAAAAAAGCAAAATGAGGACCTTATTTGATACTACATTCCAAACTGTTTTAATGCTGTTAACCTTCACTTTAACGCTTTTGTCAATCTACTTTTATTTGAATGGAAGCATATGTAAGCTTATTCTGCTTTCTTTTTTGTGCTATTGGAATTTTAATGAAATACTTCATCTATGCAACTGTGCTATTGTATCTGCATGTCTTTGCCTGATTTTCCCCATCTTCTTGTTGCTGGAACCCAATCAACTGGCATCGTTTTTGATTTAGAATCTCCAGGAGTTTTTATAACGTATTTCTCTCTTGTCTGCAAATGAAAAGGGGAGATGCTAGAGTTACATTTAGTCTTCAAATAAAAATTAAAGACAAATTAGATCATACAAACTTAGGAAAAGATCTTTCACAAATGAGTGAGCTTTAACCTCTTTCTGTTGGCACTGAAATAGGACAGAAAGTAATGGTTTAAACAAGAATAGTCTCCACTAAATAGCAAAATTGCATACCTGTATCAGGTGTTCTCTGAAGAAATCAATTCCATGATCACGTTCTACAATGAATAACAACTATTCCAGAGCTGTCTAGAAAGGCCTTTCCTGATTGTGTAAGTAGCTCACATGCTGTGTAATGGCCCTCTGGCACTCTATAATTTTAATACTACAGCTTTGACAGAGGAAGAACAATGCCAAAAGGAGAGGTGGAAGGAACTATGTAACAAATATTTCTGAAGAACAATTCACTAGTCATAGGCAGGCAACTTTGCTTTCTCTGAAGACAAACCGGATGGAGTCACATAGATGAGATACCTGGTTAAATTTTTCATAAGAAAATGTTTAAAAGGGGGGAGGGGACAGGGAAACAAAAGACTACCAAACAGGCAGAGAACATTTTTATTTATTTGATTGTTTATAGTCTCTGCAATGAACATTATATGCCCTTCTTCGGCAGATTACAAGTAGTAACATCACAAAAGATGTGAAATCAACAATTACTATACATCTAAATCCCAAGATAAATTAAACACAAATATAATATGGAAAACAACATGAAAAATATAATGGGGTTTCACAGGGGATGGAGTTGGACAACTGACACAATGGCCCTACCATTATAGGCCTCAACATTGCTCCTCTAAGGCCAGATCTGAGTGGGTATAAACAGAAGGTTACAATCTGCTTTCCAGTTCAAAATGGTTAAATTGTCAAACCACTATTAGGTTTATTAGGATAAAAACAAAAAAATGAGTGGACTTTCTATGGGCTTTAGTCACTCAAAGCAGAAGGTGGCCTACGACGCAGCTGGACTGTGTTGAGCCCGAGAAGTGGGGCCTAGCCAAGGGCTGCTCAACTTGCCGAGCCCAAGCTGTCTCCATTCTACACTAACTCCTCCTAGAAGTAAGAGGGAAAAGGAGGTAAGAGATGTAGAGGAAAAAATACCGAGGGAGAGGACCGGTAAGAAAAACAGAGGGGACTAAACATCCCTACTCTTACTCTTTTTTTTAAGCTGAACTCAGCCCTCCATGGCTTCACCACCAACCACTACCCTTGTCTTCTTTTCCGCTTTTTTTTTTTTTTTTTTTAAAGACCTCTCCTGGTCAGGCTTCCAGACTTAAAGTGTTCAATTAGGGAGGGACCAAACGGGTTGTCACCTCAGGAGATCATGCGGTATGTCTGAATCTTCTATCTTCTCCTATTTATTTATTTTACCACAAGCAATCCCCAGTAGGGAGATGCATATCCACCATTTGCTTGGAGATGGAGAATACTGGTGGGCTGATGTCTGGGCAGGGCTATATGTCAGTGACATCAGCGAGTCTGATTTACTTTATCTCGATCTGCTGGCAGGAATGCATAATCCACTGATGTGGATTGGCCTGCCTGAGTACAGAAAGAAGCGGCCTTTAGATTTATCCCATGAGAGATGGCCTGGTGGTTTCATACTTTGACAGTCTCCCAATACTGGAGGATGGAGCTGTTCCTCCCCACATCTTCAAGTAGAACATAACTATGTGGTTGTCTGTTTGCACAAAGCCAATTTTGTTGATCACTTGATTTCTCAAAGTCTTTAGGGCTTTTAAAATCACCTGTAGCTCCAGGGAGGTTAATGTGCAACCTTTTATTTTTCCTGAAGAGACCAGGGCTCTGGGTATAAGCTCTTGTAGATGAACTCCATAACAAGGCTGGGGGGCACCTGTAGTTAGAATTTTATGCACAAGAATTTGGAAGGATAAGCCTCAGGTCACATATGAACTTTGAGAGCTATCAAGCTTCTCTGCGACACAGGTAATTTCCCTGTAATTCATGATCCATGGTAACTTCAAGTTTCACTGGACTTGTCCCACATGGAGAACTGCCATAAGAATGACATGGAATGTGGAAACTATGAGCCCTAAGATTTCAACATAGCCCAAGGCGATGTCAACTAACTCTAAATTATTCCTTCTATTGTAGCCACTATATCGTTGACTTTTTTTTTTTTTTTTGGGGGGGGGGGGGGGGGGGAATATAAGCTACGGCCTGAAACCATGTTCAGCAGAGAACTTATGAATGCCAATTGTGGCATCAGGCTTAAACTAGATTTAGGGAAGTTCATGGACAAACCCTAGTGACTGCAGCATCTGGATGGTGCTCTGCATGGATTCATCTGCCATTGCTTGAGATATGTCCTTGAACAATCAATTGGCCCAAGTAGGGAATGTGAGCTTCCAGCTAGCACAGAAATGTGTTGCTATTGTCACAGTCTATCCTGTAAACCTGTGGTGATACTAGGTCAAATGGCAGTAGATGGTTTGGGATATGTTGCTTCCCTACTAAAATCTGAGATAAACAAACAAACTTCCTGTTATTTATGTAGAAGCATTTTTATAGCCTGCCTTTCCAGGGGACTGAAACAACGGCAAGGACAAACATATGAAAATATCAGAAAAAAAAATTCCTAGAAACAAATATAAAACAAACACATAAAATAATCAGATTAATAAACTTCAAGTTATAAACTCTAAATTGTCATAGGTGTTCTCAGAGGACAGCAGAATGTCAGGTCTCACATATGGGTGACATCAGATGGAGCCCAGCATAGAAGTTAGTCTTCAAAACTTCTAGAAGCTTTGGGCATGCCCACTGTATACCATGGGTAGTCCTTCAGTCCATGGTACAAAGAAATACTTGAGAAAAACCAACTCCATGGGGAGGTAGGAGGGTTTTGTGAGGACTAACATTTTGCTGACCTCAAAGAACAACTGTTACGAGTAAGTAACCCCTGCTTTCACCAAGGATAAGCAAGATAGAAGCCCTCACACAAAAGAAATGTCTTGCTACAGACTGCTCTGAATGAAAATAGGGAAAATAACCAAGGATCAGTTCCAGTGGGTCATTTTATATTTTTCTACTTTTAAACATATAGAGCAAGCCTGGAACCAAAATAATGGGCCCTTAGGAGGAAAGGAGTTGGATTCTATACATCAATAAGACTCCACAGGACAGACTGGCCACTCCTGCCATGATGGGAGTCCCTGACCCTGTCCAAGCAATAGTTTGATTTTAAATGTGAGGAGAGAATGCCGATAACAGTCTTGCAGAACTACTCTCCCTCGGCCCGGAATGTTCAGCTCCACACTGAGCTCTTCTGGCCGCCTTGGTGCTCTTGCAGTGCTAGCTTTGGCCCTACCTGGGCCCTAGACGAGTGTTCTATGTGCAGATGCTGCACTGTAAGTGGGGTGCTGAGCTGCGGCCTGCATTTGGGTTATCTGCTCACTGGTGTGGCTCTTCTCAGGGCAAGTCCGAGTTGCTCTGAACAGGCACAGACTGTGCTGCTTCAGCTACTGCCAGGTAGAAGCAACCAATAACTGGGGTGGCGAGGGACCTGTGTGGGAGGCTACAGCCCAGGGACACCTCTGCCATGCTGCACAGTAATGAGCCCATCTTTGTCAAGCTCTGGTTCAGCCTCTTCCAACCCATGGCCTTCCTCAATTTGAGTGTGCAGCGCGGAGCCCCACTAAACTTGTGTTGGAGCTTGCCCTCCCAGGGGACTGCTGCTAGGAGGATATTTTCCTGCAGAGGAGGCACTCCTAACAGGAATTAACAGTCTGCTGGAAGAAATGGAAGTGGCTTCAGAAGAACCAGTATCAGCTGATCTTTCAACCCCAAGCAACCCACATGTCCACCTTTCTGTACATGTTCCATCTCATTGTTGGAAAAGGGCTACATGTAAGTTTAGGTCACTGTTGGATAGATCCTTCATGTGTCCTGAAGGATAAATCTGCTGGCCAGTTCTGGAGTGACTGTAGATGACTATGTGACCATGTTCCAGTATGTTGGAGAGCTTTGCCATTATCTAGTTAGCTAGCCTAAGGTTAGTGTTTGCTTCCATCTGTGTGGATATAGTTGTGTTCCTCTAGGTGTAGTTATGAAACTGCAGCTAAATATTGAACATGAGTAATAACTATGATCTCTAAATATGATACCCCATGGCCTCACTGAACTAGGATAACAGGTAAGCAAACTGTGGATCTTCCCATTCAGGAGCAATAGTTCTTCTTATTTCATGCAGTATCAACTTTAATCTGGACCTTTAGTGACAAGGAATAAAATTAATATTTTTGTCCTTTTTCTCTAGCCATTAGCAGGTAACTGTAAATCTTCCAATGGTGGCTTCTAAAGAGAAAACAGTTTAACTCTAGGATTGGGTTTTAATGGGACAAAGCCAGCTTAGATTTACTCAAGGGAAGTCTTACCTCAAATCTGCTATATTTTTTTGAAGGGTTAATAAACCTGTGGATAAAGGTGATCCAGAGGATTGTAGTGTATTGGATTGTCAGAAGGCATATGACAAAGTAAGAGACTCCTAAGAAAATTAAAAAGTCATGAGATAGAAGGGCAATGTCCTTTTGTAGATTGTAAACTGATTAAAAGAGAGTAGAATTAAATGGTCAGTTTTCTCAGTGGAGAAAGGTAAACAGGGATCTGTACTTTGACCCAATTTTTTAAATATATTTATAAATGATCTAGAAAGGGGAACGAGCAAGGTGATCAAATTTGTAGATGACAAAAAAATTATTCAGATTTTTTAATCACAAGCTGACTGTAATAAATTGCAGGAGAACCTTAAGACTAGTAGACTAGGAATCCAAATGGTAGAATGGGGACAAAGTGATACATGCAGTGAAAATAACCCATGCTGTAGTTACACAATGTTAGGTTCCATATTAGATGTTACCACCCACGAAAAAGATCTCAGTATCAGTGTACAATATACTTAAATCAGCTCAGTGTGCTTCAGCACTCAAAAAAGCAAAACAGAATGTTAGGAATTATTAGGAAGGTAATGGTGAATAAAACAGAATATCATAATGCCTCTATATTGCTTTATGGTGAGTAATATGGGCAATTCTGGTTGCACATCTAAAATAATATAAAAAAAATATAGTTTGCAATAGAAAAGGTAGAGAAGGATGACCAAAATGATAAAGGGGATGGAACAGCTCCCCTATAAGGAAAGGCTAAAGAGGCTAGGGCAGTTCAGCTTGGAGAAGATGGATGGACTGAAGGAGAGATATAATAGAGTTCTATAAAATCATGAGAAGACTAAAATGGGTAAATGTTGAATTGGCTTTATTCTTTCAGATAATACAAGGACTAGGGGCACTCCATGAAGTTAGCAAGTAACATATTTGAAACAATTCTGAGAAAATTCTTTTTCATTCAATGATAATTAAACTCTGGAATTCGTTGCCAGTTGTGGTAAATGCAGTTATCATAGCTGAATTTAAAAATGGTTTGGATAATTCCTGGAGAAGTCCATAAATTGCTATTAACCAAGCTGGACTTAGGGAATAGTCACTTCTTATTACTGACATTAGTAGTATGGGATTTATTTAACGACTTGAGTACTTGCCAGGTATATATATGCTGGCTTGGCTACGGTTGGAAACAGGATACTGGGTTTGATTGGACCTTCGGTCTGACTCAGTATGTCAACTTATATTCTTATGACTATCGATGCCGGCATAGCTCTGATATTATGATATGGTCCACCAGATCATGCCTGGGCATAACGGAAGGATATACAAGATTCTAGCCAATTTGAAAGTGTTGTGCTTGGATTGAAAATTCTAAGTTTGTTGGTGTCAAATAAAACAACATCTGGAAGGACTTTTAAGAGCTTCAGTACGCTCTAGATAGAAGGCCAATGTTCTTTCAATCCCGACTGTAGGGCTTTTCCACCTTTGTGGACATATAGCCTAGGAAAAATGTTGGAAGGATGGTTAAACTGGTTAAAGGGAAGCTCCAACCCTGCCATAGGTAGGCATTTTAGGCTGTGTGCATAGTGCCACCCTATTGCTATAAAAGCAAGTTTGTTTACTATTAACGGGGTTCTCTACAGACAGCAAGATGAATTAGCCATGACATATTGGATGACATCATCCAACAGAACCGAATTGACCCTCTCCTCTCATTTCAGAGCTTTTGCTTTACTGAGCTGTTACGCAAGCGGCTTCACTCACCTTGACACCGGCCAGATGCTGCCACTCCTTCTCTGCTTCTAGGCATGTGCGGGCGTTGCACGCCAACGTTATGTAGACCCCGCAGCGGGAATCCTCTGGTGTGGTGTTACCAATGTCAAATGCTGAGTATTTAAACCCACGGCCATGCAACACAGCACTGCCTCAGTAAAGGTCATCTGTCAGTCTTGATCTAGTTGGCTAGCCCATGCCAAGACTCGCTCACCCGCCTTGCCTATGAGATTGCACAAATTGCGCCACTGCATGAGGGGCTCACGCTCATGTTGTTCACAACTGAGCATGTATAGGAGCTCCCGTGTGATCCCCTCAGTTGATTTAGAACTAACAGATAGGTAGGTGCCTCTCTAGGGAGGCGTGCGGGTATTAAACATGGCTAATTCACCTTGCTGTCTACGAAGAACCTCGTTTACAGTAAGAAAACTTGATTTCTCTTTTGATAAGCAGGACTGAATTAGTCCTGATTACATGGTGAGTCCCAAGCTGAGGGCTGCAGTGGAACACTTACTAAAAAAGGCAACCCAGACCCCCACCATGTAGAATGAACTACTGGGTGAACAGGCTACACAAAAACTGCTTGTTCAATTTCTTGATAGATTGTCCAAACAATAATGGTGTGTAACTGATGACCAAGTTGCCAGCTTTACAGATGTCTTCGATAGGCATGGCTGGCAGATGAACCACTGCTGGAGCCATGGCTCTCACCTGATGAGCCTTAAAGAGTGCCAGCAAGTGCAATACAGTCTGCTAGCCAACTGGACAATATTCACTTGGCAACTGCTATGCTTATACAGTTGGAATCTTGAGATGAATAGTTCAAGCTCTGATGATTTGGCTGAGTTCTCTTTTGGTAGTAAGCTAAGGCCTCTCATAGTCCAATGAATGAAGGGCCTTTTCTCCTTCACGTGCATGTCGCCTGGGAAAGAAAATGGGCAACATGATGGCTAGATTTATATGAAAAGCTGACACCATAGTTGGTAGAAACTTGGGGTGGGTGCAGAGCATCACTCTGTTATGAAAGTTCTGCATATATGAAGAGGAATGCACCAATGCCTGAAGCTCACTGACTCAATCTCAAGAAATACTACTTTCCATGTGATAAACTTTAAAGAAAACTGACTCCAATCATTCAAAGGTGGTTTCATGAGCTGGGCCAGAACCACATTAAGGTCCCATGGAACAGGCGGTTTGGCCACGGAGCTTTGGCATGCAATAAGCCTTTCATAAACACCTAAGGATGAGTAGATATCTGTTTACACTTGAACTTGGTAGGTGCTAAGTCACTGAGATGCACCTTGATTGACAAGATATTGAGTTCTAAAAAAAGAACAAATGGATTTGATGAGTAGCCTATTGGTTACAGCAGTGGTTGTAAACCAGTGAAGCCAGGGTTCAAATCCCACTGCTGCTCCTTGTGATCTTGGGCAAGATACTTCACCTTCCATTACCTCAGGTACAAATAAATTGTGAGCCCTCTGAGGACAGGTAAATACCTACAGTACCTGAATGTAATCTTCTCTGAAGTGCCTGAAAAAGAATAAAATAAATAAATAAATAAAACAAGTACTGAAGCAGCTGTCATGGTTCACAGGCAAATGCGTCCAGGGAGCTCTATATTGACACTAGGAAGAAAAACATTACCATTTAAAACTGTAAGCTCTTCTAGTTGAGCATTTTCCTGGAAGCTACTACTATGTCTTCAACTTCCTTGGGTAAGAACAGGGATGTGATCAGCGAGGGCTCAACATCCAGGCTTTCAAGAGAGGAGGGTCCAATGTTGTAGACAGCCCATGGATTGGTCCCTAGAGGTAATGTGGGGGGGGGGGATGGGGGGGAGAGAGATGGGGAGAGTAGCTGATGGACAGTTGTCTTAGGTATGTGATCGTTGTGCTGTGGATATTTATGTATAGCTAAAGTATGAAGCATCTAGATGTGATGGTAAACAGAGTTAAATGTGAGATAGATTCTCTGTGTACAGTTCCCACATAGAGTGACTGCAGCTGTTTCTCAAGACATCAAACAGGAAAGCTACTTCCACTGAAGTTAGTGTAGGCAAGCATGGTGGATAACCAATTTGATATATGTTCAAAGCAACTTTATTATCAAAGGGAAGAATAGTATATAAAACAATAAGGAAAGGCAGAATACATTGGCTTCAGATGAGAATTGGTTCCCCAAGCTAGTGTTCCCTTGGAAAATATCCTGCAGTACTGGTGCTGCCTTGGAGGAGGAAGGTCTCATGATCAGAGAGCAGCAGGAAATGATCCTGCAGCAAGGACCTACTCTCCAGCTGGTGCATTGTCTTCTCGTACTGAGGATGTGTCTCCCAGGGCTACTGCCCAGGAAGGAAGGGTTAGGTCAGCCATCATAGTTGGTGATTCAATTATTAGGAATGTAGACAGCTGGGTGGCTGGTAGCGTGAGGATCACCTGGTAACATGCCTACTTGGTGCGAAGGTGGCGGACCTCATGCATCACCTAGATAGTATTTTAAACAGTGCTGGGGAGGAGCTGGCTGTCGTGGTACATGTGGGCACCAACAACACCGGAAAATGTGGGAGGGAGGTTCTGGAAGCCAAATTTTGGCTCTTAGGTAGAAAGCTGAAATCCAGAACCTCCAGGGTAGCATTCTCTGAAATGCTCCCTGTTCCACGCGCAGGTCCCCAGAGGCAGGCACAGAACTCAGGAGTCTCAATGTGTGGATGAGATGATGGTGCAAGGAACCAAAGGGTGGAACTAGGCTGCTGGCGCTAACCTTTAAAAGCTTCTCTATCTCCTTTTTAAACTAAAGCAAAGGGGAAAGCAGTCACTCAACAGCACATGGTTCAGAGGGCAGTATCTTCGAAGGATATTAACGAAACAGAATTAAGGCATCCCCTACAGAGAGGTTCCCATAAAAAGACAAGTAGACCAAGTGTCTATAATTAAAAACTTACCTGAGCTAAAAGATTCCAATTTATCCCAGTCAACTGAAAAGTAGAATGTTAATACAAACAAAAAACACACTTTGAAATGTTTGCCAGAAGTCTAAGAAGTAAGATGGGATAATTAGAGTGTATGGCAGTGAATGATGACCAATTTAATTGGCATCTCAGAGATATGGTGGATAGAGGATAACGCTGAACCAGGGTACAAATCTTGGTGGCGGGGTGGTGCTTTATGTCCAGGATGGCATAGAGTCCAACAGGATAAAGATCCTTCATGAGACTAAATGCACAATCAAATCTTTATGGATAGAAATCCCTTGTGTGCTGGGTAAGAGTACAGTCATAGGAGTATTCTACCATCCACCTGGCCAAGATGGTGAGACTGTTGCATTTCCCTGCCGCGACAGGCCCGCGACCGGCTCTACTCACCCCCGATGCCCAGGTCCCGGACCTGGCCCTTCCTCTTTGGCAGCGGTAGGCAGTTGCCTACACGCTTGCATTCCTAGTACACTCCCAGGTTCCTCCAGTCCCAGTTGGGTCTCCCGTCGTGCGAAGGGAGACACCGCCATCACCTAGTTCCAAGTCTGTCCACCGTAGGCGCGCAAGCCTTTCCTGATTTTAAAGGGGCCGCGGCAAGAAACCTCCCCGTGGCCCCGGATGATGACGTCTCCAGGCCTTGCTACTTAAGGCAAGCTCCGCCATTCAGTCTTTGCCTTGGCAACAGGTCTCCATGCTCCCTGTCATGTGCTTAGTTGCTGCTCATTCGTGTTCCTGTACCTGACCTAGTTCCAGACTTGTGTTCCTGTTCCAGTCCTTGTTCCTCAGTTCCAGCTTCCTGTTTCCTGACTCCCCATTGGATGGATTCTCTTGCTTTGACCCCTGCTTGTTCCTGACCACACTCTGGACGGATTCCCTGGCTTTGACCCTTGCTTGAACCTGACCTTGTTTCCGGCCGCCTGCCCTGACTCCAGCTTGAACCTGAATCTGTCTTCAGCGGACTACTTGGACTTTCTTTGCCTCTTGCATACTTATAAGCCTGGCCTTAACGTGTTCCTGACTCCTAGCCTGCTTTAGACTGTCTGGGCTTCTGGATCCAGGTCCTGTCTTTATCCCAACTCCGTTGGACCCTGCGTCTCCACTGCTGCCTGGCTCCATGCCTTGAACACTCCCCTTGGGATCAATCATGTGGAGGCCCGCCTAAGACCAGCTGGCCCCGGTACCCAAGGGCTCAACCTGCGGGGAATGAGGGCTGGTATTGGCAAAGCTCCAGTCTGCCACCACTTCCTGTTCTGCTCCGCCTCCCGACGGTGGGGACCCGTGGGGCCTTCCCCAAAGGCAGCGCCAACTCCACCTCGGGCTAAGGGTCCACCTCCACAACAGATTGCCATGGCTCTGGACTCGGCAGAGCCATCCGCCCTCCAGGCATTCCGAGCCTGGCCTTGAAGATCCAGGAACAGCAGAGGATTTTGGAGGCGTTGGCTACCTCCATTGAACACTTCAACACCCGTTTGGACTCTCATGCTGGTTCCATGGATTCTATGACCACACCACTCAGTTCTCAGGCACAGGCTACCTCAGCCAGAGTTCTGCTCATCCTGCCCGCTCCACCCCGTTTCAATGGGGATCCGAAGCTCTGCAGAGGCTTCAGCAATCAATGCTACATGCAGTTTGCTCTGCAGCCCTCCATCTTCCAGGACGACCTCAGGAAGGTAACCTTCATCCTCTCATGCCTAGAGCGCAAGGCGTTAGCATGGGCATCTCCCTTATGGGAGCATGCGGACTCTCTTCTCCAGGAACTATCATGCTTTATGACTACCTTTTGTCGGACCTTTGATGATCCAGGGAGGCAGGCTACAGCTAGCTCTAATCTTCTACATTTACGGCAAGGTCACCGAGCACTCAATGAATATACCATAGAATTACAGACCCTCACTACAGAGATGGGCTGGCAGCAGGATTGCCTCTGAGCCATTTACCTAGATGGCCTATCACCTCAACTCAAAGATTTATTTATTTATTTATTTGTGTTTTTCTATACCGGCATTCACGGCAGTTCGTATCATGTCGGTTTACATAAAACAAGGGGGTGAGCAATACATTATAACGTACATAGCTAAAACGTAAGAGTATACATTACAAAAGTATAACAAGTGCGTAGAAGAAAAAGTTACAATAAAACAGGGGTTATTCTAACTGGGATTAGAGTTAGAGGAGAGATAAAAAGTTTAACAAGAAGTAAAACATTGTAGTGATTGGTTGGTATTGTCTGTTTCAGTTTAATAGAAGATGCTCAGTGTTGCTGCATTTGATGGAAGTGAATCATTAAGGGTCCGGAAATGCTTTCATGAACAGCCATGTTTTAAGTCTCTTCCTGAAGGTTGGAAGACATGGTTCCTGTCGTAATTCTAAGGGGATTGAGTTCCATAGTGGGGGACCTGCTGTGGAGAAGGCCCGATCTCTCAATGTTATATGTTGGGTGGTATTGTTGTGAGGTACTTGTAGATATTCTCTATATGCTTCTCTGATGGGTCTGTTGGAGGAATGTTTTTTGAGAGCTATTTGTAGATGGAGTGGAGCCAGTCCATGGATATTTTTGTAGATTGTGGTGAGGGACTTATGAATTATTCTGTAGTGGATTGGTAACCAGTGAAGGTCTTTGAGGACTGGTGTAATGTGATCTCTTCTCCTTTTGTTTGTTAGAATTCTTGCTGCCGTGTTCTGTATCATTTGGAGAGGTTTAGTGTGGGATGATGGGGAGGCCTAGAAGGATAGAGTTGCAGTAATCAATTTTCGCAAATATTATTGCTTGGAGCACTGTTCTATAATCATGGAAATGAAATAGGGGTTTTATTCTTTTTAATACGTGCAGTTTGTGGAAGCAGTCTTTGGTTGTTTGGTTGATAAACGATTTTAAATTTAGCCGGTTGTCTATAGAAACTCCTAAATCTCTTACTTTTGAGATTTGCAAGTTGGCTGGCGGGTTTGTAGTGATTTTGCAATTATCTGGAGAGATTAGCATGAATTCGCTTTTTGATGAACTTGCAGCCCGCAAACTACCCTCCTCTCTCGAGGACCTCATCAACCTTGCAGGTCACATAGAGCATTGCCTCCAGGAGTGCTACCGGTATGCCCGGGTACCCCGGCCCCCCACTGCCAAATGTTCTTGTTCTCCACCTGCGGTGAGCTCCGCATTCAGCGGAGTCCCGCCATCTAAGCTTGAAGAACCCATGCAGTTGGGACGTGGATGCCTCACCCCCGAGGAGTGCCTTAGACGGAAGCATTCAGGTCTGTGCTTATACTGCAGAGCTGCAGGACGCTGCCTGTCATGCTCTGTCCATCCGGGAAACTTTCTGGCCTAAAGTTCAGTAGGAGTCCTGAACTTGGGCACTCCGGTCACCCAGCTAACACTACCGGCTCCCTTGACCTGGAACTCTTGTTCCTTCCCCATCTTGGCTTTGGTCGATTCAGGAGCCGGTGGGAACTCTCTCATGAAGGATTTGGTCCAACTCCTGGGCATTCCTACCTGTCCCGTCGAGAAACCACTACTTATTGCCTCCATCCACGGCGACCCTCTAACAGGAAGAATCTCTCAAGTCACCATTCCTGTCCACCTCCTTACTAGAACTCAGCACGAGGAGGAGGTAGAATTCTTCATCGTGGATAAATCCATCCATCCAGTGGTGTTAGTGTTACCATGGCTTCAGTGCCACTCATACCACTTTGATTGGGAGACCCTACAACTCGCAGAATGGAGTTCTGCTGGTCATCACACTTGCCTCAGGAGAGTAGAACTGCCTTCAGTGATCCCGCTAGCCTTTACTGTCTCAGGCCTTCCTGCACCATATGCTGACTTTGGGGATGTGTTCGAAACAGAAGGCTGATATCCTTCCACCACACCATGGGTTTGACTGCCCCACTGATCTATTGCCGGGTACCACACCCCCTAGGGGCAGAACCTACCCTTTGTCTGTACCAGAGACCCAAGCTATGTCGGACTATATCCGTGAAAACTTGGCTAAAGGCTTTATCTATCCTTCCACGTCGAATGCCGGTGCGGGCTGCTTCTTTGTCACCAAGAAGGATGGGTCACTATGACCATGCATAGACTAACGCGGCTTGAATGCCATCACTCGCAAGGATAAGTACCCTCTGCCTTTGATTAATGAGGAGTTCGATCGCCTCCAAGGGGCGACCATCTTTACCAAGCTGGACTTACGAGGAGCCTACAACCTGCTTCGTATCCATCCCGAAGATGTCTGGAAGACAGCGTTTAATACCAGGGATGGACATTATGAATACCTTGTGATGCCATTTGGCCTTTGCAACGCCCCTGCGGTGTTCCAACACATGATCAACAACATCTTTCATGCCTACCTAGACGACAACCTTATTTTTCTAAGGATCTTGCTACCCATTGTTTGGATGTCTGCACGATGCTGCAGTGCCTGCGGGAGAATCACCTATTTGCCAAGCTAGAAAAGTGCTTGTTTGAGAAGCAGAGCTTACCCTTCCTGGGCTACATCGTTTCCCGACATGGCTTCTCCATGGACTCTAGTAAGCTACGAACCAGCCAAGACTGGCCCTGACCTATGGGCCTTCGAGCACTCCAGCGGTTCCTTGGTTTTACCAACTACTACCACCACTTCATAGCAGACTACTCTCTGGTTGCCACACCTCTCACGGCCCTTACCCATAAGGGGAGAAATTGGACCCCAGAGGCTATTGTGGCCTTCCAAGCTCTAAAAGACACCTTCTTGTTAGGAACCTGTTTTCATAACCTGGACCCGAACCACCCCTTCGTTGTTGAAGTTGATGCTTCTGCCATTGGAGCTGGGGCAGTGCTGAGTCAGCATTCTCCAAAAGGGGTTCTGCATCCTTGCTCCTTCTATTCCCACAAGTTCTCCCCTGCTGAGGGAAATTATAGCATCGGGGATCGAGAACTCGCAATTAAACTTGCTCTCGAGGAACGGCGCCCCTGGCTGGATGGCGCCCAACATCGGTTTACAATTTTCACATACCACAAGAACCTTGAGCAGCTCTGGCACGCCCAGCGTTTAAAAGCTTGCCAGGCCCGCTAGGCATTGTTCTTCACCCGATTTGACTTTTCCCTTCGATACCGCCCTGCCAAGAAGAATCTCCGGGATGATGCCCTGACTCGTTCCTTTGAACCCGAAGACTCCCAAAAAGAGCCTTGCCACATTATTGGTCCTGCCTGTATTTCTCTGTCCGCCACCGTGACTGTACCTGCACGGAAAACTGTGGTGCCCTGCAGGCTTCATGAAAAAGTGCTACAGTGGGCACACAATTTTAGAGTAGCTGGCCATCCTGGATGCGCCTGGACTTTGTCCCTCTTACAGCACTACTATTGATGGCCCACCATGTCCTCTTATACACGTGCTTATGTAGACTCTTGTCCTACGAATGCCCAACAAAAAACTCCAGTGAGCAGACTGTGGGGCCTAGTGCAGCCTCTACTTGCCCCTGAAGAACCCTGGACTCACTTGTCCACCGAGTTTGTGGTGGACCTTCCATTGTCAATGGGGAACACTAATCTGGGTGATCATGGACAGGTTCTCTAAGATGGCTAATTTTATGCCACTTCCCGTCTTGCTTTTAGCACCCAAACTTGCACGTCTGTTCTTTCTCCATGTTTTCCTTCTCCATGGATTACCTATAGACATTGCCTCCGATAGGGGTCTCAGTTTGTTGCCCCCTACTGGCACTCTCTATGCAGAAAGTTTGGCATCTCCATCAGCCTGACCACTGCCTACCATCCCCAGGCCAACAGCCAAGCCGAGCAGATGAACCGCTCCCTTAAGTGCTTTCTCCGTGTTTACTCCACCGACCAGCAAGACAACTGGGCCCAACTACTCCCATGGGCTGAATTTTCTCATAATTTTCACATTGCTGCAGCCATGGGAGTCTCTCCTTTTTCTCTGGTGTACGGCAGACAGCCACGGCCTCCTTTGCAAATTCCCCTTTCGGTGCCTTCTTCAGCAGTCCAGGCCCTTCAGGCCATGCACTAGCCAATGATTGCACCAAGTGGCTGCACGTGCCAAAAAAATCCTCAGACACTCTTCGCAGACCTGCTCCTGAATTCCAACCTAGTGACAAAGTATGGCTGAGCACCCGCCATATTCGTTTGAAGCGCCCCTCCCAGCAGTTCGCTCCCAGAGTTACTCAACGTATTGGCCCAGTGATCTACCAGGTCAGTCCGCCACCTACACTAGAGGTACACAATTCTTTCCATGTCTCGCTACTCAAGCCTCTAGTGTTCTCTTGGCCTTCCTGTAAGGCTCCAGTAAGAACATAAGAACATAAGAAAATGCCATACTGGGTCAGACCAAGGGTCCATCAAGCCCAGCATCCTGTTTCCAACAGTGGCCAATCCAGGCCATAAGAACCTGGCAAGTACCCAAAAACTAAGTCTATTCCATGTAACCATTGCTAATGGCAGTGGCTATTCTCTAAGGGGCGGATTTTCATACTCCGCGAATAGGCCTACTTTTGTTTGCGCTCCAGGCGCAAACAAAAGTACGCGGAGCCGCGCGTATCTGCTAAAAACCTGGATCGGCGCGCGCAAGGCTATCGATTTTGTATAGCCGGCGCGCACCGAGCCGCACAGCCTACCCCCGTTCCCTCCGAGGCCGCTCTGAAATCGGAGCGGCCTCGGAGGGAACTTCCTTTTGCCCTCCCCTCACCTTCCCCTCCCTTCCCCTACCTAACCCACCCACCCGGCCCTGTCTAAGCCCCCACCTTTAAGAGCCCTGCTCGCGTAAATCCGGGCGGATTTACGCGAGCAGGGCTCTTAAAATCCGCCCCAATGTGAACTTAATAGCAGGTAATGGACTTCTCCTCCAAGAACTTATCCAATCCTTTTTTAAACACAGCTATACTAACTGCACGAACCACATTCTCTGGCAACAAATTCCAGAGTTTAATTGTGCGTTGAGTAAAAAAGAACTTTCTCCGATTAGTTTTAAATGTGCCCCATGCTAACTTCATGGAGTGTCCCCTAGTCTTTCTACTATCCGAAAGAGTAAATAACCGATTCACATCTACCCGTTCTAGACCTCTCATGATTTTAAACACCTCTATCATATCGCCCCTCAGTCGTCTCTTCTCCAAGCTGAAAAGTCCTAACCTCTTTAGTCTTTCCTCATAGGGGAGTTGTTCCATTCCCCTTATCATTTTGGTAGCCCTTCTCTGTACCTTCTCCATCGCAATTATATCTTTTTTGAGATGCGGCGACCAGAATTGTACACAGTATTCAAGGTGCGGTCTCACCATGGAGCGATACAGAGGCATTATGACATTTTCCGTTTTATTCATCATTCCTTTTCTAATAATTCCCAACATTCTGTTTGCTTTTTTGACTGCCGCAGCACACTGAACCGACGATTTCAATGTTTTATCCACTATGATTCCTAGATCTCTTTCTTGGGTTGTAGCACCTAAAATGGAACCCAACATCGTGTAATTATAGCATGGGTTATTTTTCCCTATATGCATCACCTTGCACTTATCCACATTAAATTTCATCTGCCATTTGGATGCCCAATTTTCCAGTCTCACAAGGTCTTCCTGCAATTTATCACAATCTGCTTGTGATTTAACTACTCTGAACAATTTTGTGTCATCTGCAAATTTGATTATCTCACTCGTCGTATTTCTTTCCAGATCATTTATAAATATATTGAACAGTAAGGGTCCCAATACAGATCCCTGAGGCACTCCACTGTCCACTCCCTTCCACTGAGAAAATTGCCCATTTAATCCTACTCTCTGTTTCCTGTCTTTTAGCCAGTTTGCAATCCACGAAAGGACATCGCCACCTATCCCATGACTTTTACTTTTCCTAGAAGCCTCTCATGAGGAACTTTGTCAAACGCCTTCTGAAAATCCAAGTATACTATATCTACCGGTTCACCTTTATCCACATGTTTATTAACTCCTTCAAAAAAGTGAAGCAGATTTGTGAGGCAAGACTTGTCCTGGGTAAAGCCATGCTGACTTTGTTCCATTAAACCATGTCTTTCTATATGTTCTGTGATTTTGATGTTTAGAACACTTTCCACTATTTTTCCTGGCACTGAAGTCAGGCTAACCGGTCTGTAGTTTCCCGGATCGCCCCTGGAGCCCTTTTTAAATATTGGGGTTACAATTGCTATCCTCCAGTCTTCAGGTACAATGGATGATTTTAATGATAAGTTACAAATTTTTACTAATAGGTCTGAAATTTCATTTTTTAGTTCCTTCAGAACTCTGGGGTGTATACCATCCGGTCCAGGTGATTTACTACTCTTCAGTTTGTCAATCAGGCCTACCACATCTCCTAGGTTCACCGTGATTTGATTCAGTCCATCTGAATCATTACCCATGAAAACCTTCTCCATTACGGGTACCTCCCCAACATCCTCTTCAGTAAACACCGAAGCAAAGAAATCATTTAATCTTTCCGCGATGGCCTTATCTTCTCTAAGTGCCCCTTTAACCCCTCGATCATCTAAATGTCCAACTGACTCCCTCACAGGCTTTCTGCTTCGGATATATTTAAAAAAATTTTTACTGTGAGTTTTTGCCTCTACAGCCAACTTCTTTTCAAAATCTCTCTTAGCCTGTCTTATCAATGTCTTACATTTAACTTGCCAATGTTTATGCTTTATCCTATTTTCTTCTGTTGGATCCTTCTTCCAATTTTTGAATGAAGATCTTTTGGCTAAAATAGCTTCTTTCACCTCCCCTTTTAACCATACCTTCTCAAGTCATCTCAGATACCAACACGATCTACAGAGTTCAAGAAGTCTTGGATGTCTGGAGAAGAGGCCGCCATTGGAAGTACCTCCTCTCTTGAGAGGGGTACGGTCCCGAAGAAAACTCCTAGGAACCAGCTCGTAACATCTTGGATAAAGGGCTTCTTCATCGGTTCCACCAAGCCCATCCGGGCAAACCCAGACATCCAAGAGGGGGTGTAAAGGGAAGGTACTGTTGTGTTTCCTGGCTGCGACCGGCTCTACTCACCCCCGACACCAGGGTCCCAGACCTGGCCTTTCCTCTTTGGCAGCGGTAAGTAGTTGCCTACGCGCTCGCACTCTTGCTATGCTCCCAGGTTCCTCCGCGGCCTCCTCCGGTCCCAGTTGGGTCTCTCCACGTGCGTTGAGGGGAGACGCCATCACCCAGTTCTAGTCTGCCTTAGGTGCGCATGCCTTTCCTGACTTTAAAGGGGCCACGGTGAGAAACCTCCCCGTGGCCCCGGATGATGTCTCCAGACCTTGCTACTTAAAGGCAGGCTCAGCCATTCAGTCTTTGCCTTGGCAACAGGTCAATGCTTCCTGTCGTGTGCTTAGTTGCTGCTTGTTCCTGTTCCAGTCCTTGTGCTTCAGTTCCAGCTTCCTGACTACCCTTTGGACGGATTCCTTGGCTTTGGCCTTCGCTTGGACCTGACCTTATCTCCAGCCACCTGCCCTGACTTCAGCTTGAACCTGACCTTGTCTCCAGCCGCCTGCCCTGACTCCGTTAACTGTGAATTGCTATCTTAGAGTACGTGAGTGTTAGTAATGTGCAGTGGTTGGATTTGGTTTATGGACACTAATTTTGATTTATATTACAGATTTTAGAAGATATGTTTGCTCCCTGATGCAGAAACTGTATATTTTGAAACGTGGACTGCGTTGGGATTTCTATCGTATTGGATGCACGTTTAAGCTAAGCTATTTGCAATTTAAAAATGAAAAAATGGACTTTAATCACGCCATATGATTAAAAAGACAAAGAAGGTGGTAACACCAGTAGTGCCTAACATGATGGCTGTGCTATAAATGCATTTGAGATTTGGTTTGGAGAATGTGTGTATGTTTGCAGTGCTAGGATTCCCCTAGATGTCACACCATTTTGCATGAGTACCATTGTTAAAAAAATGCCATCCTAGAAGCACAGTCCAGATGTATTCCACGCATTAAGAAAGGTGGAAGGAAGGTGAAACGATTGCTGACATGGCTAAAAAGTGAGGTGAAAGGCTATTTTAACCAAAAGATCTTCATTCATAAATTGGAAGAAGGATCCATCAGAATAGACAAAAAGCATAAGCATTGGCAAGTTAAATGTAAAATACTGATAAGACAGACTAAGAGAATTTGAAAGGTTGGCTGTAGAGGAAAAAACTCACAATTAAAACTTTTTAAAATATATCAGAAGCAGAAAGACTGTGAGGGAATTGGTTGGACCATTAGATGATTGAGGGGTTAAAGGGACACTTAGTGAAGATAAGGCTATTGTGGAAAGATTAAACAATTTCTTTGCTTCGGTGTTTACTGAATAGGAGTTGGGGAGATACCCGCTCTGGAGACTGTTTTCAATGTTGATGATTCAGATGAACTGAAGCAAATCACTGTGAACCTGGAAAATGTGGTAGGCCCATTTACGAACTGAAGAGTAGTAAATCACCTGGACTGGATGATATACACCCCAGGATTCTGAAAACTAAAACATGAAATTTCAGACCCATTTCAATTAGAACATAAGAACATAAGAAATTGCCATGCTGGGTCAGACCAAAGGTCCATCAAGCCCAACATCCTGTTTCCAACAGAGATCCCATGCTACTGATGCAATTAATAGCAGTGGCTAGTCCCTAAGTAAACTTGATTAATAATCGTTAATGGACTTCTCCTCCAAGAACTTATCCAAACCTTTTTTAAACCCAGCTACACTAACTGCACTAACGACATCCTCTTGCAACAAATTCCAGAGCTTTATTGTGCATTGAGTGAAATGGAATGCCCCCTAGTCCTTCTATTATTCGAAAGTGTAAATAACCGATTTACATCTACTCATTCAAGAACTCTCATGATCTTAAAGACCTCTATCATATCCCCCCCTCAGCCGTCTCTTCTCCAAGTTGAACAGCCCTATCCTCTTCAGCCTTTCCTCATAGGGGAGCTGTTCCATCCCCTTTATCATTTTGGTTGCCCTTCTTTGTACCTTCTCCATCGCAACTATATCTTTTTTGAGATGCGGCGACCAGAATTCTACACAGTATTCAAGCAAGAAACCTGTGAGGGTCTCACCATGGAGCGATATAGAGGCATTATGACATTTTCCATTTTATTAACCATTCTCTTCTTAATATTCCTAACATTCTGTTTGCTTTTTTGACTGCTGCAGCACACTGAGCTGACAATTTTACAGTATTATCTACGATGACGCCTAGATCTTTTTCCTGGGTGGTAGTTCCTAATATGGAACCTAACATCGTGTAACTACAGCAAGGGTTATTTTTCCCTATATGCAACACCTTGCACTTGTCCACATTAAATTTCATCCGCCATTTGGATGCCCAATCTTCCAGTCTTGCAAGGTCCTCCTGTAATGTATCACAGTCTGCTTGTGATTTAACTACTCTGAATAATTTTGTATCATCCGCAAATTTGATAACTTCAGGCGTTGTATTCCTTTCCAGATCATATATATATATATATACACACACACACATATACACACACATATATATATATATATATATATATATATATATATTGAAAAACACTGGTCCAAGTACAGATCCCTGAAGCACTCCACTGTTTATCCTTTTCCACTGAGAAAATTGACCATTTAATCCTACTCTCTGATTCCTGTCTTTTAACCAGCTTGTAATCCACGAAAGGACATCGCCTCCTATCCCATGACTTTTTAGTTTTCGTAGAAGCCTCTCATGAGGGACTTTGTGAAATGCCATCTGAAAATCCAAATACACTACATCTACTGGTTAACCTTTATCCACATATTTATTAACCCCTTCAAAAAACTGAAGCAGATTTGTTAGGCAAGACTTCCCTTGGGTAAATCCATGTTGACTGTGTTCCATTAAATCAGGTCTTTCTATATGCTCTACGATTTTGATCTTCACAATAGTTTCCACTATTTTTCCCAGCACTGAAGTCAGGCTCACTGGTCTATAGTTACCCGGATCGCCCCTGGAGCTTTTTTTAAATATTGGGGTTACATTGACCACCCTCCAATTTTCAGGTACAATGGATGATTTTAATGATAGGTTACAAATTTTAACCAATAGATCAGAAATTTCATTTTTGAGTTCCTTCAGTACCCTAGGATGCATAACATCCTGTCCAGGTGATTTGCTACTCTTTAGTTTGTCAATCTGGCCTGCTACATCTTCCAGGTTCACAGTGATTTCGTTCAGTTCATCTGACTCATCACGCTTGAAAACCATCTCCGGAACTGGTATCTCCCCAACATCCTCATTAGTAAACATGCAATGGCCTTATCTTCCCTAAGAGCCCCTTTAACTCCTCAGTCATCTAATGGTCCAACCGACTCCCTCACAGGTTTCTTGCTTTGGATATATTTTAAAAAGTATTTATTATGAGTTTTTGCCTCTATGGCCAACTTCATTTCAAATTCTTTCTTCGCCTGTCTTATCCATGTTTTACACTTAACTTGACAATGCTTATGTTTTATCCTATTTTCTTCAGATGGATCCTTCTTCCAATTTTTGAAGGATGTTTTTTTGGCTAAAATAGCTTATCATTAAAATCATCCGTTGTACCTGAAGGTTGGAAGATGGCCAATGTAACTTCAATATTTAAAAAGGGATCCAGGGATAATCCGAGAAACTATAGACCGGGGAGCCTGACTTCAATGCCGGGAAAAATCATAGAAACTGTTAAAAAGAATAAAATCACAAAACATTTAGATAGACATGGTTTAAGAGGACACAGCCAGCATGGATTTACCAAGGAAAGTCTTGCCTCACAAATCTCCTACATCTTTTTGAAGGAGTGAATAAACTTCTGGACAAAGAAGAACCGGTAGATGTGGTGTATTTGGATTTTTATAAGGCGTTCGACAAAGTCCCTCATGAGAGGATTCTAAGAAAACTAAAAAGTCATGGGATATGAGGCAAAGTCCTTTTGTGTGGATTGCAAGCTGATTAAAAGACAGGAAACAGAGAGTAGGATTAAATGGTCTGTTTTCACAGTGGAAAAAGGTAAACAGCGGAGTGCCTCAGGGATCTGTACTTGGACCGGTTATTTATAATATATTTATAAATGATATGGAAAGGGGTACGACAAGTGAGGTGACACAAATTTAAGCAGAGTGGTTAAATCTCAAGCAGATTGTGATAAATTGCAGGAGGACATGACAAGACTATAAGATTGGGCTTCCAAATGGCAGATGAAATTTAACGTGGACAAGAGCAAAGTGATGCATATTGGGAAAAATAACCCTTGCTGTAGTTACACAATGTTCCATCTTAGAAGTTACCACCCAGGAAAGAGATCTGGGCATCATAGTGGATAATACATTGAAATCATCGGCTCAGTATGTTGTGGCGATCAAAAAAACAAATTTAATTATAGGAATTATTAAGGAGGGAATGGCAAATAAAACAATGGATGTTATAATGCTTCTGTATCATTCCATGATGAGATCGCCAACAGAACAGTGTGCACATTTCTGGTCGCTACATCTAAAAAAAAAGATAGCTGCACTGGAGAAAGTGCAGAAAAGGTCAACCAAAACGATAAGGGGCTTTGAACCACTGCCCTATGAGGAAAGGCTAAGGAAGTTAGAACTGTTCAGTTTGGAGAAGAAACAACTGAGGGGGGATATGATAGAGGACTACAAAATCATGAAAGGACTTGAACAAGTTATTGTAATTTAGTTATTTACTCTGTCAGATAATAGAATGACTAGGGGGCACTCCATGAAGATAACAAGGAGCTCATTTAAAACAAATCAAAGAAAACTCTTTTTCACTCAGCGCATAGTTAAACTCTGGAATTCTTTGCCAGAGGATGTGGTTACAGAAGTTAGTGTAACTAGGTTTAAAAAAGGTTTGGATAAGTTCCTAGAGGAAAAGTCCATAAACTTATTAATAACCAATAGTAGCTTGAGATTTATTTAATGTTTGGGTACGTGCTAAGTACTTGTGACTTGGATTAGCCACTGTTGGAAACAGGATACTGGGCTTGATGGACCCTTGGTCTGACCAAGTATGGCCTACCTTATGCTCTTATAAACTCTCTCAGCATATTGCCAAAGGATCATGTGTAAATATATTTGTTACTTTCCTTATTTCTCTATAATATTCCAATTAGTCAATATTGTCAGTAATTCTGCATTAAGGTTATGTATGCAAATGCTTTGTGCTTAGATAGTCTGATTGTGAATAAATATTTTGTAGCCAATATCTACCTCCAGTATCACGTGATTCTTACGAACCTCTAGATTTGGCAATACATTGGTTGACTTGACTTCCTTATCATACCTATAAGCTGTAGGAGTCATTTGTCATTCTTTTCTTAGTGTGTTTATTCCTCTTACCCCACTACATTTGGCGACAAGGATGGGGTGGTGGTTATTAATCTTTTAGTTTGCTAGAGATATTGCCAAACAGTGAATAAGTACTAGAGAGTGACAAATAGAACACGTGTCCTTCTTGCTGCTAATATTGGGATCATGGCTAAGTCTAGCAAAGCTCCCGCTGACCAGGTTTCTGTTAGTGTGTCCGGCTGGACAAGTCACGAAAAAGGGAATGCAGTAGCACAATTACTGAGCATAAAACAGACAACTGATGTGAGAAAGAATGTGAGGCTGGGACAGGGCTCCGACTTGACCTCTGAAATAGTTACCTGCCTCTCCCGGTGTAGGTCAGAAAGTGTCAGGGACTGTTTGCAGGCATGCTGCATGCTTTTGTCTGTCTGCCGCCAGAGTTATGACGATCATGAAGCACTTCAGAAGGGAGTACATAATTTATAGCATAAGGTTGCAGAACTACTGTGTACTCTACTCCTGGAGAAGGACTCTGCTTTAGATCCAGGAATCTGTGCACAGTGTCCGTGTGCACTTGCAGTAGAAACACAGTTATGCAGAAACTCAGAATCTGGTCACTAGAGGACAAGTAAACTTCTTTAATAAAGACCTTAATGATTTTGATGCTGCAGAGGAAATTACCAGTTCTTTAGTGCCTGAAGAGATACAGGAAGCTGACGGGTTAAAGTTTACTGATTGTAACAGAGTGACCCTGTTTTCCCATTTTTGTGTGCTTAAATCAGAGAGCTCTGTGGGTAGGATCTTGCAGGGCAGGGGAGAGTCCGGAGAGCGAGACCAGCTGGGGTGCATATGAGGGTAAGCCCAGCTGATTTCTAGACACCCCGCATCTCTAGGACCAAGAAGCTCCTGACCCTCTCTGAGAAACTGTACGAAGGTATGGAAAGTACACTAGAGGTAAGAAATTCTGCTGTGTCATTGTTGCAGTGATTATAAATAAAAGTTTAAGTTTGCATTTTAAAAGGATGGAGTCAGTGTAACTTTGTGCCTCCAACCTGGGAAATACTGCTCGGTTTCCCACATATGGTATCAGTTGAGGATTTTTTTTTTCCTAAAGCCTGGAACAGAAAAATCTCGAGTCTCCACAGAAGGATTGTGAACAAAGGTTTGTATGTGTAGCCTGCCACAAGCAGTTGGAGGCAAAAGGGAGCACACTGAAGAAGAGCAGTGCTGCTGGGGTTTCAGAGCAATGGAAGATAGAAGTTTGCTGGCCCACAGAAGAGCACAGAAAACAACTGAAAACTGCCTTTAAATAGAGAGTGGTCCAAGGGGCATGCAGGCAGCATAGGGTTTTTTTTTTGCAGATTAAGGGGAAAAGCTCCATATGGAGAACAGATATTTAGTATAGTCCGCACTGGTGAAGCAAGTATTTTTTATTTTTTTAGGCTTTTTTCCTTTAAAAAGAAACCCGGAGTGAAATTGCTAGCAAGTGCAGAAGCCAGAAAGCTTAAAGACATGGGCAGTCCTACCGAAAACCTGGTCTGGATCCAATAGGTATACTGCAGTACAGGTGCAGCAGAGTGGACACATGTCAAGAAGTAATTGGCAAGATTTGGCCCAAAGCCTCCTAGAAAGGAAGAAGTAGCTGCAGGTTAAGTCTGCTGAAGTCCTAGAGACTCTGGACAAACCCCTGGGGAAAGCTGAAGCAGAGAGAGTGTTCCACATCTACCCAAGTCAGCTGTGTGCCTTATCCGGGAGAGGAACATTGCTACAAAGGGAGCAGAAAGGCCAGCCAGGCTAGGGGGCCAGCAAAACCACTCCTGCATGCCGAAGATGGCCAGAGAGGAAGGCAGAATTAAATGGCAACAGCTGGTTGCTGAACTACAGGAGACTGCATCAAAGATGACCAAAGGAGAGATGGAGCTAAGGCACTATGCCAGAGAGATCCCTATGGGAGTGAGTGAACTGAGAAAAACCTACTAGTCTGCCTAAATTGAAGCCAGACGAGGCTGTAGGCCTCCTGGAAGCTGAAGAAGCACAGCAGCCATCAGAGTTCGATGACTGGTGCTTGACCCTTCAGAGAGACTTTAGAGGGATCAAAAAACATCAATGGGGCTGAAGCCCTTGCAGGCCCTGCAATGACTATTACCCAAGAGCTCATGGAGGAGCTTAAAGGATTGGCTTAAAGAGAGAGGGGGCCTGCAGAGACCCTTGAGAGAGGTTTCACAGAGAGTCAGGAATGCAGCAGGAAGAAGCCTGAGAGGAGCACTGCAGGAAGGCCTGAGGTTGGTGTTACAAGAAGCCCCAAGGAAGGTCCTTGTAGGGTGATAAACACTGAAAAGAGCCCTCGAGAAAGCAACCAGACTGCCCCAAAGGGGGAAGTACCAAGTGTCCTGTGAGAGGCAGTATTGAGGAGCCTGAGAGAGGCACTGCCAAGGGACTAGTTGAAAAAGCCAGAGAGACCATGTAGTCCTTAGCGAGAGAGAATACAGAGAGGCCAGATGAAGACGCTACAATGGACAGCCCAGAAGGAGGGACCATGAACAATCCTGCATAAAGGAGCATGGAGATCTGTGAGGGGTTATGAAAGCCATGATAAAGTTGCCAGAGGATGCTGGTCATGACAGTGCAGAGGAAGCACAAGGCACCACAGAGATAAGTGAGGAGTACTCACCACAAGTCCCACAGCCAGTCCACAGAGCCCTGCTAGGGTGGAGTGGAACCCAGAGCTACAGATGCACTCAGATAAAGTACTTTGGGCATACATTGGGCAAGGGCCACAGCAGGTGGTACTAATAGTATTGTCTGAGGTAACCCTGAGGTATGGGTGTAAGTCTAACCCTAGGTCCCTGACCCCAAGCCTAGCTGGTGGGAGGCCAGAAGGCGGCGACTTAGATATGCGGTACTCCTCTGGATGGGAAACGAGTGGGGAGGGGGTATAGTGAAACTTGAACTAATGGATCCAAACTGAGGGAGGGGGGTATGTAACAGAGTGACTCTGTTTTCCCCCTTTTATGTGTGCTAGACCAGACTAGATGCCCGGGTACCTTAAACCCCACTGAGAGAGAAGCTCTGTGGGTGGGACCCTGCAGGGCAGGGGAGAATCCGGACTGCAAGACTAGCTAGGGAGCAAAAGAGGATAAGCTCAGCTGAATTCAAGAGGCCCCACATCTCCAGAAGCAAGGACTTCCTGACCCTCTCTGAGAGGCTGTATGAAGGTATGAAATATACACTGTCTGGAGTAAAACAGTCTGCTGTGTTATTGTTTGCAGTGATATAAATAAAAGTTTAAGTTTGCATTTTTAAAGGCTGGAGTCAGTGTGCCTTTGTACCTCCAGCTTGGGAAACATTGCTCAGTTTCCTACACTGACAAGCAAGGGAGGAAAAGAGAAGGGAGGATGGAGGAAATTCAATGCTTTTTTCCATACACAGACAAGAAGAAGAAAAAAAGAGACTAGCTTTTATAACTCAAAAAAATTAGTTTTTCTGTTTGAAAGTTATACATAGACAGAGTTTAGAATGTGGGACTGTAAGTTCATCTTTACGGCAGAAGAATTGAATTTAGTGAATCCCCTATGTACTTCTAGCTCAGACTGGATAAAAGTGAAATCTGGAATTTGTAAAATTGACAGGGAGGGAAATATGTCCTACCTAAGGGCTATTATGGAGTTCTTACAGAAACTGTACTTTGACGAAGGCTCCTTTCCTTCAAAGAAGATATTAAGGAATTATTTAACTGATAGAATTATAGCCGTGCAACTGTTAGCTCTGCCCATGCTTTTATTGAACACTGCTCTGTAGATATTACTTTTGGTTTCTTTAAATGATTGGTAACTTGTGTTGCCCAGACCATAATTGCCCCAAGGAATGTGAATGGCTCTGATCATAAAATATAGAGAGCAGCCTGTCTTGTCCATTTTTCCTGAATATTTTGCTTACCCCTCCCTTTCTTCATCTCTGTATCTAGAAACCAAAGGGATACCGTTTTATTGCTCTTTGTGCCTTGTGGAGATCCCGCTGCCAGAAATGGGAGAAGAGATTGAAAGTGCATTCTTGATGTTTCAATCAGCAACAGTACAGCATCTTCTTTCTTCAGGCTACAATGTCTGCCACACATGACAATTGTGTTCATAAGTTTCTTTTTATTTTCTATTCCTGCTACAGATGCAGTGAAATATTATAGATATTGTTTTATTTAGTGAAGGAACTACACATTACAGAATGATATGCAGGATGTGAAAATGCTTATGAGAAAAATTTTATGGTTAAATATTTGCCTACAAAGAGATGGAAAGAAAGACTAAGTTTAGCAATATGAAGCTGTTTTAGTTATTGGATGGATGGTGCAGGAATCCTAGCATGTTGAAAAATGGTTTAGATTATGTTTACCGAGAACAGTACAAAAACTTTGATAGTGTTAAAGTTTGGATTGCTTAACCTGTACTTTTATCCCTACTACAGCATGTTGCAGAAAGATAATGGGATACTGTGAGTTGCCTTGCCTGTTTGTCAGCAGAATGAATCTGTTTCTCCTCAAGCACTGAGTCACAAGAGACTGGCTATGGAGAAATTTGTTTTTTGCCTCTCCCTTATCTTCAAAGGATACTAATGATGCATTAGAACTAGGGCATCCCGACAGTGAGGTTCCAATAATAAGAAAAGTAGTCCAAGTGCCTGTAACTAAAAACTCACCTGAGCTAAAAAATTCTAACTTATCCCTATCAATTAAAAAGCAGAATGAAAATACAAACAAAAAACAAACTTTGAAATGTTTGTATGCTAATGCCAGAAGTCTAAGAAGTAAGATGGAAGAATTAGAATATATAGCAGTGAAGGATGACATTGACTTAATTGGCATCTCAGAGACATGGTGGAAGGAGGACAATCAATGGAACAGTGCTATACCGGGGTACAAATTATATCGCAATGACAGAGAGGAGCACCCAGGAGGCGGTGTGGTGCTTTATGTCTGGGATGGCATAGAGTCCAACAGGATAAACATCCTGCACGAGACTAAATGCACAATTGATCTTTATGGGTAGAAATCCCTTGTATGTCAGGGAAGACTATAGTGATAGAAGTATACTACTGTCTACCTAGTCAAGAAGGAGAGACTGACAGTGAAATGCTAAGAGAAATTAGGGAAGCTAACCAAATTGGTAGTGCAGTAATAATGGGAGACTTCAATTACCCCAATATTGACTGGGTAAATGTATCATCGGGACACGCTAGACAGATAAAGTTCCTGGATGGAATAAATGATAGCTATATGGAGCAATTGGTTCAAGAACCAACGAGAGAAGGAGCAATTTTAGATCTAATTCTCAGTGGAGCACATGATTTAGTGAGAGAGGTAACGGTGGTGGGGCCATTTGGCAATAGAGAGCATAATATGATCAAATTTGAATTACTGACTGGAAGGGGGACAGTAAGCAAATCCACGGCTCTCATACTAAACTTTCAAAAGGGAAACTTTGATAAAATGAGAAAAATAGTTAGAAAAAAATTGAAAGGAGCAGCTATAAAAGTAAAAAGTGTGCAAGAGGCATGGTCATTGTTAAAAAATACCATCCTAGAAGCACAATCCAGATGTATTCCACACATTAAGAAAGGTGGAAAGAAGGCAAAACGATTACCGGCATGGTTAAAAGGGGAGGTGAAAGAAGCTATTTTAGCCAAAAGATCTTCATTCAAAAATTGGAAGAATGATCCAGCAGAAGAAAATAGGATAAAGCATAAACATTGTCAAGTTAAATGTAAGACATTGATAAGACAGGCTAAGAGAGAATTTGAAAAGAAGTTGGCCATAGAGGCAAAAACTCACAGTAAAAACTTTTAAAAATATATCCAAAGCAGAAAGCTTGTGAGGGAGTCAGTTGGACCGTTACATGATCGATTAAAGGGGCACTTAGAGAAGATAAGGCCATCGCGGAAAGATTAAATTATTTCTTTTCTTCGGTGTTTACTGAAAAGGATGTTGGGGAAGTATCCGTACTGGAGAAGATTTTCATGGGTAATGATTCAGATGGACTGAACCAAATCACGGTGAACCTAGAAGATGTGGTAGACCTGATTGACAAACTGAAGAGTAGTAAATCAGTGGACTGGATGGTATACACCCAGAGTTCTGAAGGAACTAAAAATGAAATTTCAGACCTATTAGTAAATATTTGTAACCTATCATTAAAATCATCTATTGTACCTGAAGACTGGAGAAGCTAATGTAACCCCCATATTTAAAAAGGGCTCCAGGGGCGATCTGGGAAACTACAGACCGGTTAGCCTGACTTCAGTGCCAGGAAAAATAGTGGAAAGTATTCTCAACATCAAAATCACCGAACATATAGAAAGACATGGTTTAATGGAACAAAGTCAGCATGGCTTTACCCAAGGCAAGTCTTGCCTCACAAATCTGCTTCACTTTTTTGAAGGAGTTAATAAACATGTGGATATTTGGATTTTTAGGAGGGTCCCCCAAAACTTGCCAAAAGCCCCTGGTGGTCCAGTGGGGGTCCCTGGAGCGATCTCTCATTCCCGGGCCGTCGACTGCCACTAATCAAAATGGCGCAGATAGCCTTTACCCTTACTTTGTCACAGGGGCTACCGGTGCCATTGGTCAGCCCCTGTCACATGGTAGGGGCACAAGATGGTGCGGGCCATCCAGTGCTCCTACCATGTGACAGGGTTCGGCCAATGGCACGGCTACCCTGTCACATGGTAAGGGCAAAGGGCCATTGGCGCCATTTTGATTAGTGGCAGCCGACGGCCTGGGAACGGGAGATCGCTCCAGGGACCCCCACTGGACCACCAGGTACCTGTAAAAAGTTTTTTTTGGGGGGGGGGGGGTCGGGAGGGTGGGGGAAGCTAAGGGATTAGTTTTAAAGGGTCGGGGTGGGTTTTTTGTTTATCGGCTCGGGCGCAGCCGATAAACAAAACTGCGATCGGGCCTGATGAAAAAAAACCCCACATGTGAATCGGAACCCAAACCAATTCCGGTTCAGATTCACATCTCTACTGAGGGCCATGAATTTCGGGGAAATCTTCCTACAATGGATTCTTCAGCTTTATAACTCGCCGAAAGCCACAGTCAAAGTTAATGGGAAATATGGACCGTGCTTTGAAATAGGGAGGGGCACTAGACAGGGGTGTCCCTTATCCCCTCTACATTTCGCCCTCTTTTTGGAACCATTTGCTACCCGCATACGGCACTCTTCAGCTGTTAAGGGCATCAAGCTGCTTTGTGGTCAGTACACTATCTCTCTATTTGCAGACATCATGTTTACATTAACTGACCCCGCAACATCACTGGCTGCAGTGAGGGAGGAGATGACATCATTCAGTCGTGTCTCTGGCTTCAGGGTGAACCTGGACAAATCAGAACTTCTCAATATCAATCTTAGCCCTGCAGACGCACATACAATCAAAAACTCCTTCCCATTTAAATGGGCAAAGAAGGCTCTCAAATACTTGGGTGTTTACATTAGTGCTTCATTAGAAGACCTTTACCGTCTTAACTATGCCCCTCTCCTCCAGGCTATTGACCGGGACCTATTACAATGGCATCAGAAGCCATTCTCTTGGCTGGGCAGGATTGCTATTATAAAAATGAACATACTGCCTCGACTTTTCTACTTATTTTCCACACTGCCAGTTCACCTATCCTCTTCCATGCTGAAAAAGCTCCAAAAGAAAATCTTCAATTTCATCTGGCAGCGGCGCCCGCCGCGAATCACACGTCAAACGCTGTACCGACCGAAAGCGGCGGGAGGCCTGGGGATACCAAATTTATTGTGTTACTATGCTGCCTCCCAACTGAAAGCAATTGTAGACTTACATAAACAAGAAATGCCCAAACAGTGGGCTCAAGTAGAACAAGCTATGTTAGGCCCCATGGCAATCAGTGCATTGTTTTGACAACCACGCCACACTTGGAGGCCTATTTGCTGCATTCCTTGGGCCCTACACACGACGCTACGGATATGGCAGTCATGGAAGGCTAAAATGCTTGGCCACTTTTCTTATTATTACCAATCATCCCTATATCACACTCTCCAATTTCCAGCAGGGCACTCCTAGAGCTCCTTCCACTCATGGATCCAAGCAAGTATCACGACAATTGGTCATCTCTGCCATGGGGGACAGCTTATATCCCAATCGCAACTAACACTACAACATGGTCTGTCTGCAGCTGATTATCTACCCTACAACCAAGCCCACCATTTTATCTCCTCTTTGATCCGCCGGCAAGAGCTGAGGCCTACTTGCTCTCTTTTTGAGAATTATTGTAGGGGGGGGGGGGGGCTGATAAACTGACTAAGACTGCTTCTAAAATATATGGCATTCTGAATGACTGCAACAGAGCTCCAATGCCCCATACTCGCCAATGGGAATTGGATTTGAAAGAATCATTAACAACTACAGAATGGGAACGTATCTATGACAGGGTGGGACGGAGCTCCATCTCGGCGCGGCTACAAGAGAATTTTTATAAGCTACTCCACAGATGGCATATGACTCCGGAGCGGCTACATGTTCTTTATCCCAAGTACTCACCTCTCTGCTGGCGGGAATGTGGATCTAGGGATACCTTCCTACATGTATGGTGGTCGTGCCCGAGTGTAGCGAACTTTTGGGTGACACTGGAATGTTGGCTTTCCAGGCTGTTCCAACAGCCGGTTAAGTTGTCTATCAGAGCGGTATTTCTTCACGGTCTCCTTCAAGGGCTGGATAAGAATCAGCAGATGTTTAAGCCAGCAAGTAAGGATGGCCGCACGTCTCCTAATAGCCAGATATTGGAAGAGCCACAGAATACCTATGTTGGAGGAAGTGGTTACCCTCTTACGACAACACAAGCGACTAGACTACCTCACGGCTCATCGCAGTAATCGGCTCAGCGCTTTTGAGAAGATTTGGTGTTTTTTACCAGCAACCTAACCAGTTGAGAGGCTTACTATGTGACCATTTGGCAGCCCTCGGGTGTTTCCAGTTCCCTTCTACATTAAGAATTTTCTCTTTCGATTTTCTTTTTTGCCATATTAATTCTGCTACTAGACCTGATATATATGTCCCCCTCACATACCTATGGTGTAGGTGGGCCATACGTTATCCTCACTTCAGTGCTTTTATTAGGCTATTTTATTTATTTATTTATTTTAAGTTTTTCTATACCGGCATTCGCGATGAGTATCGCATCATGTCGGTTTACAATTAACAAGTGAAGAGGTAACAAGAGGTCATAAATAACAATAAATAACATAAATTAAAAAGGTAGTAGTAATAGTAACAATATACAAGTGAAAGTTAAGGGTTGCAGTTACAATAAAACAAGGTAGTAATATAACTTGGAACAGAGAAAGAAGCTGGGGTTTTTAACTAGATACATATGATACATATATGCCTATATATGGAGTTAATTGCTATGTTAAGGTAAAGTCAGAGTGATTAGTCAAAGACTGATTAAGGTTCAATTTAGGTCAGGAAATGCTTTCATAAAAAGCCATGTTTTGAGTCTTTTCCTGAAAGTGGGGAGGCAGGGTTCCTGTCGCAAATCTGGTGGGATGGAGTTCCACAGTGATGGTCCTGCGGTGGAGAAAGCCCTGTCTCTGGCTGTTATGTGTCGCATGGTTTTGGAATGTGGAATTTGTAAGGATTCTTTGTAGGACTCTCTGATTGGTCTATTGGAAGTAAATTTTTTGAGAGGAATTTGAAGGTTGAGCTGAGAGTGTTGATGTATGGTTTTGTAAATAATGGTTATGGACTTATAAATAATTCTGTAGTGAATTGGCAGCCAATGTAAGTCTTTGAGAATTGGTGATATGTGATCTCTTCTCCGGGTGTTTGTTAATATTCTTGCAGCCGTATTTTGAACCATCTGAAGGGGTTTAGTGTGAGAAGAGGGAAGACCTAATAGTAAGGAGTTGCAGTAATCTAGTTTAGCGAATATTATTGATTGAAGAATTGATCTGTAGTCTTGAAAGTGAAACAGTGGTCTTATTCTTTTTAAGACTTGGAGTTTATAGAAACAGTCCTTAGTAGTTTGATTTATGAATGATTTAAGGTTTAGCTTATTATCAAAGATAGCTCCTAGGTTTCTTACTTGTGGGGTTTGTAAATTCGGTGGTGGATTTGTGTCTGTATTACTGTTTTCGGTGGAAATTAGGAGGAGTTCGCTTTTTGAAGAGTTTAGTATTAGATTTAGGTTGGAGAGGAGTCCGTCAATTTTTTGAAGACAAGATTCCCAGAATTCAAGAGTTTTAGTATAGGATTCTTTGATGGGGATGACTATCTGGACGTCATCTGCATATTATTATTCCAGACTGTCAGCGAAGTGTCTTATGTTTATACCTTCATACCTCAGTCCTGATTCCTGTTTATTTACTTGTTATCCACATGTTATCCAATGCAATTGATTGTATTGTACCGGAAAATTGGGGGTTTGGGGGGTGGGGAGGGTTAATTATGGAACATGAAATTTGATAGCTGTCTAAACGTTCAACTTGTATTGATTGTGGATGCAACTGATATAATGTTGTTCTGTGCGCGTTTGTTGTATTGGCTTTACTGCACATTGTACTTGTTTCTATCATGTTCTGAAAACTTAATAAAACATTAATAACAAAAAAAAAAATACAATCTTAGAAGCACAGTCCAGATGTATTTCACGCGTTATGGAAGGTGGAAGGATGGGAAAACGATTACCAGCATGATTAAAAGGTGAGATGAAAGAGGCTATTTTAGCCAAAACAAATATCCTTCAAAAATTGGAAGAATCCATCTGAAGAAAACAGGAAAAAGCATAAGCACTGTCAATATAAGTGGAAAACATTGATAAGAAATGCTAAGAGAATTTGAAAAGAAGTTGGCTGTAGAGGCAAAACTCATAATAAAAACTTTTTAAAATGTATCTGAAGCAAGAAATCTGTGAGGGAGTCAGTTGGACCGTTAGATGACAGAGGTGTTGGGCTCTTAGGGAAGATAAGGCCATTGCAAAAAGACTAAATGAATTCTTTGCTTCTGTGAGGGTGGCCAATTTAACCCCAATATTTAAATAGGGCTCCAGGGGCAATCCAGGAAACTATAGACCAGTGAGCCTGACTTCAGTGCCGGGAAAATAGTGGAAACTATTCTAAAGATCGAAATCACAAAGCATATAGAAAGACATGGTTTAATGGAACACAGTCAACATGGATTTTATAAACAGTTTTGTAAAATTGTAAACCATTATGATGGTTATATTCAAATAGCGGTATATAAATGTTTTTTAAATAAATGGATTACCCAAGGGAAGTCTTGCCTCACAAATCTGCTTCATTTTTTTTCTTGACGGGGTTAATAAACATGTGGATGAAGGTGAACCGGTAGATGTAGTGTATTTGGATTTTCAGAAGACTTTTGACAAAGTCCCTCATGAGAGGCTTCTAAGAAAACTAAATGCAGGAGGTGATGTCCTTTTGTGGATTACAAACTGTTTAAAAGACCGGCAACAGTAGGACTGAATGGTCAATTTTCTCAGTGGAAAAGGGTAAACAGTGGAATGCCTCAGGGATCTGTACTTGGACTGGTGTTTTTCAATATATTTATAAATGATCTGGAAAGGAATATGATAAGTGAGGTTATCAAATTTGCAGATGATACAAAATTATTCAGAGAGTTAAATCACAAGCGGATTATGATAAGTTGCAGAAGGTCCTTGTGAGACCGGAAGATTGGTCATCCAAATGGCAAATGAAATTTAATGTGGACAAGTGCAAAGTGTTGCATATAGAGAAAAACAACCCATGCTGTAGTTACACGATGTTAGGTTCCATATTAGGAGATACCACCCAGGAAAGAGATCTAGGCGTCATAGTGGATAATACAATGAAATCATTGGCACAGTGTGCTGTGGTAATCAAAAAAGCAAACAAAATGTTAGGAATTAGGAAGGGAATGGTGAATAAAATGGAAAATCCTCTGTATTGCTCCAGGGTGACACCGCACCTTGAATAATGCGTACAATTCTGGTCACCACATCTCAAAACAGAGAAGGGTGACCTAAATGATAAAGAGGATGGAACAGCTCTCCTATGAGGAAAGACTAACGAAGTTAGGGCTGTTCAGCTTTGAGAAGAGACGGCTGAGGGGGGATATGATAGAAGTATTTAAAATCATGAGAGGTCTAAAACGGGTAAATGTGATTCGGATATTTACTCTTTCAGATAATAGAAGGACTAGGGGGCACTCCATGAAGTTAACATGTAGCACATTTAAAACTAATCACAGAAAATTATTTTTCATTCAACACACAATTAAACTCTAGTATTTGTTGCAAGGGGATGTATGGTTAGTGCAGTTAGTGTAGCTGGGTTTAAAAAAAGATTTGGATAAGTTCTTGGAAGAGAAATCTATTACCTGCTAATAATCAAGTTGACTTAGAAAATAGCCACTATTGCTAGCATCAGTAGCATGGGATATTGTTGAGATTACTTACCTGATAATCTCGTTTTCCTTAGTGTAGACAGATGGACTCAGAACAAGTGGGTATAGTGTGCTCGTGCTAGCAGTTGGAGACAGATCTGACGTCAGCACGGGTACATATACCCCCACAGGAAGTGAGACAATTCAGTAATCTTCCATGCAAAAGCTGTTATGGATATATGTGTACTGACGATCAATGAAATAGTGAAAACAGGATTCCCCTGACCGACTGATAGTAGCTGGAGACCGCCAGCATTCCCAACTGGAAGGCGTCGACACCTGGTAGAGAGGACGCACTCATGTAAGAAGTGATAAGGCTTACCTTGAATTGGTGAAACCCCTGTATACCGGCAGCCGGGCGGGATGCTGAGTCCATCTGTCTACACTAAGGAAAACGAGATTATCAGGTAAGTAATCTCAACATTTCCTAGCGTGTAGCCAGATGGACTCAGAACAAGTGGGATGTACAAAAGCTTTACTCCCAGACTGGGTGGGAGGCTGCCCAAGGACCGCGTAGGACTGCCCTTGCAAATGCTGTGTCCTCCCTGGCTTGGACATCCAGACAGTAGAACCTGGAGAAGGTATGGAGGGAGGACCATGTTGCCGCTTTACATATTTCTGCAGGCGACAGCATCCTAGATTCTGCCCAAGATGTTGCTTGGGCTCTGGTAGAATGAGCCTGGACCTGTAGAGGTGGTGACTTTCCGGCCTCTACGTAGGCCGCTCTGATAACTTCTTTAATCCAGCGGGCGATAGTGGGCCGAGAGGCCGCTTCTCCTTGTTTCTTGCCACTGTGAAGGACGAACAGATGGTCCGTCTTTCGTACTGTTTCTGTCATTTCCAGATATCTGGGCAGTAATCTGCCGATGTCGAGATGGCGTAACACACGCCCTTCTTCTGATTTCTTCAAACCCGCCATAGTTGGCAAGGATATGGTCTGGTTGAGGTGAAATTGTGAGACTACCTTAGGCAAAAAGGATGGAACCGTGCAAAGATGGATAGCCTCTGGAGTGATTCTAAGAAAGGGATCACGGCAGGACAGCGCTTGTAGTTCCGAAATGCGGCGTGCTGAACATACAGCCAGCAAGAACACCATCTTCAAAGTGAGAGAACGGAGAGACAGGCCCCGAAGGGGTCTGAAGGTGGATCCCGCGAGGAAATCCAAAACTATGTTGAGGTTCCACAAAGGCACTGGCCACTTCAGTGGTGGACGAATGTGCTTGACTCCATTCAGGAAGCGAGAAACATCTGGGTGCGTGGCAATGGCCTTGCCATCACTCCTGGGACCATAGCAAGACAGCGCAACCACCTGAACCTTGATGGAGCTTAGGGAGAGACCCTTCTGAAGCCCATCCTGCAGGAAATCCAGAACAATAGGGATTGTGGTCGCATGTGGATTGGTGCCATGAGTGTCGCACCAGGCTTCAAATACTCTCCAGATCCTTACGTAGGTGAGGGATGTGGAAAACTTGCGAGCTCGGAGGAGTGTATCTATCACCGGCTCCGAGTAACCTCTTTTCTTCAGCCTAGCCCTCTCAATGGCCAGACCATATGAGAATTGAGCCGGATCCTCGTGGAGGATGGGACCCTGACGTAGCAGGTCCCTACTGGCAGGGGAAGGGGCTCCCCTGCCAGTAGTCTTCTCATGTCCGCGTACCAGGGTCTTCTTGGCCAGTCTGGTGCCACCAGAAGAACTAGGCCCCGGTGCTTCTGAATCTTGTGGATGAGGGTGCCCAGCAGGGGCCACGGAGGAAAAGCGTATAGCAGGGTCCCTGGAGGCCATGGCTGAACCAGGGCGTCGATCCCATGAGAGAACGGATCTCGCTTGCGGCTGAAGTATCTGGGTACTTGAGCATTGGACCTGTCCGCTAGTAAGTCCATGTCCGGGATCCCCCAGTGATCCACAATCATCTGGAAGGCTGTGGGCGACAGCTGCCATTCCCCCGGATTTAGGCTTTCTCTGCTGAGGAAGTCTGCCGTGGTGTTGTCCCTCCCGGCAATGTGGACGGCAGAAATGTCCTGAAGATTCACCTCTGCCCAAGCCATCAGCAGGGCTATCTCTAGGGACACCTGTCGGCTTCTGGTTCCGCCCTGACGGTTGATGTATGCCACCGTGGTGGCGTTGTCGGACATTACTCTGACTGCCCGGTTCCGCAGTCTGTGAGCAAATTGCAGGCAGGCTAACCGGACTGCCCGTGCCTCTAGACGGTTGATGTTCCACCCTGACTCTTCTCTGTTCCACCGTCCTTGTGCGGTGAGTTCTTCGCAGTGTGCTCCCCATTCGCTCAGGCTGGCATCTGTGGTGAGCAGAGTCCACGTGGGGGAGGACATCTTCGACCCCCTGCTTGTGTGGTTGGACTGCAACCACCACCGTAACTGGGTCCGCACTCTGGCTGGCAGAGGTAGATGCACGGAGTAATTCCGGAAGCGAGGGCTCCAGCGAGAGAGCAGGGAGCATTGCAGAGGACTCATATGGGCCCTTGCCCAGGGTACCACTTCCAGGGTGGATGCCATGAGGCCGAGAACCTGCAGAGAATCCCAAGCTATGGGCCGGCTGGCTCCCATCAAGGCCCGGAGACACGTCTGAAGTTTTAACCTTCTCTTGGTGGTGAGACTGACTTTGTCTGCCTAGGTGTCGAACTGGACTCCCAGATATTCCAGCGATTGGGAAGGCTGTAGGCAACTCTTGTTTAGGTTGACAACCCATCCCAGGCTTTCCAGAAGGGCGATCACTCTGTTGGTTGCCCGATGGCTCTCCTCTCGTGATTTCGCCCTGATCAGCCAATCGTCTAGGTAGAGATGGACAAGGATTCCTTCCCATCTGAGCGCCGCTGCTACCACTACGATCACCTTGGTGAAGGTCCGCGGCGCCGTGGCTAGCCCGAAAGGCAAAGCCCGGAATTGGAAGTGGCGTCCCAGAACCTTGAAGCTTAGGTAGCGCTGATGATCCTGATGGATCGGGATATGCAGGTAGGCTTCTGACAAGTCTAAGGCCGTGAGGAATTCTCCTGGCTGTACTGCAGTCTTGACTGAGCGCAGAGTTTCCATGCGAAACCCCGGGACCCTTAAGTATCAGTTGACTGACTTGAGGTCCAGTACGGGCCGGAAGGTGCCCTCTTTCTTGGGTACCATGAAATAAATGGAATAATGTCCAGAATCCATTTCCCATGCAGGTACTGGGATTATGGCTTTCAAGGACAGGAGCCTCGCCAGTGTAGCTTCCAATGCTGCCATCTTGTGGCTTGGACACGGAGATTCCACAAACCTGTCCGGAGGGAGGTGATAGAAGTCCAGATAATACCCCTCTCGGATGATGGTGAGGACCCACTGATCTGACGTTATCTCGACCCATCTGGGGTAGAAGAGGGTTAACCTGCCCCCTATGGCTCCGTCCCCCGGATGGATCGGCTGATTCTCATTGGGAGGCGCGGCCGGGTCCTGAACCCGAGCCGGCTCCCCTCTTCTGCTGCTTGGTCCGAAAGGCCTGGTTCCTGGTCTGAGGACAAGGTGCCTGGTAGCGACTCCTATAGGGAATGAAGCGTTGGGAGCTTCTACCTCTGGAAGGCCTCGGAAAGGCGCGCTGGTTCCTTTTGAACCTATCTTCCGGCAGTCGAGGTACTGGTGAGGCGCCCCATGTGCTGGCCAGTTTATCAAGGTCGCTGCCGAACAGGAGAGAACCCCTAAAGGGCATTCTGGTGAGGCGTGTCTTTGAAGGAGCATCGGCTGACCAATTCCGTATCCAGAGCTGCCTCCTGGCAGCTACAGAGGATGAGACCCCCTTGGCTGTCGTACGGACTAGGTCGGAGGCGGCATCCGTGAGGAACGAGAGAGCTGACTCCATGTCCACTGCCGGAGCATCCTGACCTGTGACAAACAGGAACCAAACAGGAACGCGTCACCACTGTGCAGCAGGTTGCGATCCGCAAGGATAGAGCTGCCACCTCAAAGGTCTGTTTCAGGATGGCATCCAGTTGCCGGTCATGAGGCTCCTTGAGGGCCGCCCCCCCCTCAACTGGAATGGTAGTGCGCTTGACCACAGCGCTAACCAAGGCATCCACCTGAGGGCACGCCAGCATCTCCTTGATTGCAGGGTCCAGGGGGTACATGCCTGTCAGGGCCCTATCCCCTTTGAATGAGGCCGCTGGTGCAGCCCATTCCAAATCTATCAGCTGCTGTGCTGCTTGCAAGAAGGGAAAATGGCGGGCTGTAGGACGAAGACCTTCCAGCAGAGGGTTCTGCGTAGATGGCCCCGTAGTGCTAGGGCCTGTAATAGCCAATTCCGCCAGGCACAGATACCAGGTCGGAGAGATCTTCCTTGGGAAACAACCGCCTCATGGTTCGATATGGCTCAATCCCAGAGGGAAGTTCCCCCTCCTCGGGGGGTTCAGACTCGTCCTCCGAGACATCAGGGTCCGCCTGAACCGGACTGCCCGGAGGCAGGTGCCCACGATAAGGGTGCGAAGGTCCAGGGGCAGGATCAGCTGGAGCAGCAGCAGGGCCTGGACGGGAAGCTGATTGCATCTGTACAAAGGCATGGATCCCCTTAAAGAACATAAGAACATAAGAAAATGCCATAATGGGTCAGACCAAGGGTCCATCAAGCCCAGCATCCTGTTTCCAACAGTGGCCAATCCAGGCCATAAGAACCTGGCAAGTACCCAAAAACTAAGTCTATTCCATGTAACCATTGCTAATGGCAGTGGCTATTCTCTAAGTGAACTTAATAGCAGGTAATGGACTTCTCCTCCAAGAACTTATCCAATCCTTTTTTAAACACAGCTATACTAACTGCGCTAACCACATTCTCTGGCAACAAATTCCAGAGGTTAATTGTGCGTTGAGTAAAAAAGAACTTTCTCCGATTAGTTTTAAATGTGCCCCATGCTAACTTCATGGAGTGCTCCCCTAGTCTTTCTACTATCCGAAACAGTAAATAACCGATTCACATCTACCCGTTCTAGACCTCTCATGATTTTAAACACCTCTTTCATATCCCCCCTCAGTCGTCTCTTCTCCAAGCTGAAAAGTCCTAACCTCTTTAGTCTTTCCTCGTAGGGAAGTTGTTCCATTCCCCTTATCATTTTGGTAGCCCTTCTCTGTACCTTCACCATCGCAATTATATCTTTTCTGAGATGCGGCGACCAGAATTGTACACAGTATTCAAGTTGTGGTCTCACCATGGAGCGATACAGAGGCATTATGACACTTTCCGTTTTATTCACCATTCCTTTTCTAATAATTCCCAACATTCTGTTTGCTTTTTGGACTGCCGCAGCACACTGCACCGACGATTTCAGTGTGTTATCCACTATGACACCTAGATCTCTTTCTTGGGTTGTAGCACCTAATATGGAACCCAACATTGTGTAATTATAGCATGGGTTATTTTTCCCTATATGCATCACCCTATATGCATCACCTTGCACTTATCCACATTAAATTTCATCTGCGATTTGGATGCCCAATTTTCCAGTCTCACAAGGTCTTCCTGAAATTTATCACAATCTGCTTGTGATTTAACTACTCTGAACAATTTTGTGTCATCTGCAAATTTGATTATCTCACTCGTATTTCTTTCCAGATCATTTATAAATATATTGAACAGTAAGGGTCCCAATACAGATCCCTGAGGCACTCCACTGTCCACTCCCTTCCACTGAGAAAATTGCCCATTTAATCCTACTCTACACCTATCCCATGACTTTTTACTTTTCCTAGAAGCCTCTCATGAGAAACTTTGTCAAACGCCTTCTGAAAATCCAAGTATACTATATCTACCGGTTCACCTTTATCCACATGTTTATTAACTTCTTCAAAAAAGTGAAGCAGATTTGTGAGGCAAGACTTGCCCTGGGTAAAACCATGCTGACTTTGTTCCATTAAACCATGTCTTTCTATATGTTCTGTGATTTTGATGTTTAGAACACTTTCCACTATTTTTCCTGGCCCTGAAGTCAGGCTAACCGGTCTGTAGTTTCTCGGATCGCCCCTGGAGCCCTTTTTAAATATAGGGGTTACATTTGCTATCCTCCAGTTTTCAGGTACAATGGATGATTTTAATGATAAGTTACAAATGTTTACTAATAGGTCTGAAATTTCATTTTTTAGATCCTTCAGAACTCTGGGGTGTATACCATCCGGTCCAGGTGATTTACTACTCTTCAGTTTGTCAATCAGGCCTACCACATCTTCTAGGTTCACCGTGATTTGATTCAGTCCATCTGAATCATTACCCATGAAAACCTTCTCCATTACGGGTACCTCCCCAACATCCTCTTCAGTAAACACCGAAGCAAAGAAATCATTTAATCTTTCCGCGATGGCCTTATCTTCTCTAAGTGCCCCTTTAACCCCTCGATCATTTAACGGTCCAACTGACTCCCTCACAGGCTGTCTGCTTCGGATATATTTAAAAAAGTTTTTACTGTGAGTTTTTGCCTCTACAGCCAACTTCTTTTCAAATTCTCTCTTAGCCTGTCTTATCAATGTCTTATATTTAACTTGCCAATGTTTATGCTTTATCCTATTTTCTTCTGTTGGATCCTTCTTCCAATTTTTGAATGAAGATCTTTTGGCTAAAATAGCTTCTTTCACCTCCCCTTTTAACCATGCCGGTAATCGTTTTGCCTTCTTTCCACCTTTCTTAATGTGTGGAATACATCTGGACTGTGCTTCTAGAATGGTATTTTTTAACAATGACCACACCTCTTGGACATTTTCTACTTTTCTAGCTGCTCCTTTCAGTTTTTTTCTAATAATTTTTCTCATTTTATCAAAGTTTCCCTTTTGAAAGTTTAGCACGAGAGCCTTGGATTTGCACACTGTTCCTTTTCCAGTCATTAAATCAAATTTGATCATATTATGATCACTATTGCCAAGCGGCCCCACCACCGTTACCTCTCTCACCAAATCCTGTGCTCCACTGAGAATTAGATCTAAAATTGCTCCCTCTCTCGTCGGTTCCTGAACCAATTGCTCCATAAAGCTATCATTTATTCCATCCAGGAACGTTATCTCTCTAGCGTGACCCGATGATACATTTACCCAGTCTATATTGGGGTAATTGAAGTCTCCCATTATTACTGCACTACCAATTTGGTTAGCTTCCCTAATTTCTCTTAGCATTTCACTGTCCGTCTCACCATCTTGACCAGGTGGATGGTAGTATACCCCTATCACTATAGTCTTCCCCGACACACAAGGGATTTCTACCCATAAAGATTCAATTTTGTATTTAGTCTCATGCAGGATGTTTATCCTGTTGGACTCTATGCCATCCCGAGTGCTCCTCTCTGTCATTGCGATATAATTTGTACCCCGGTATAGCACTGTCCCATTGGTTATCTTCTTTCCACCATGTCTCTGAGATGCCAATTAAGTCTATGTCATCATTTACTGCTATACATTCTAGTTCTCCCATCTTACTTCTTAGACTTCTGGCATTAGCATACAAACATTTCAAAGTTTGTTTTTTGTTTGTATTTTTATTCTGCTTTTTAATTGATAGGGATAAGTTAGAAATTTTTAGCTCAGGTGAGTTTTTAGTTACAGGCACTTGGACTACTTTTCTAATTATTGGAACCTGACTGTCGGGATGCCCTAATTCTAATGCATCATTAGTATCCTTTAAAGATACCTCTCTCCGAACCATGCGCTGCTGAGCGACTGTTGGCTTTCCCCTTTGTTCTAGTTTAAAAGCTGCTCTATCTCCTTTTTAAAGGTTAGCGCCAGCAGTCTGGTTCCACCCTGGTTAAGGTGGAGCCCATCCCTTCGGAAGAGACTCCCCCTTCCCCAAAAGGTTCCCCAGTTCCTAACAAAACTGAATCCCTCTTCCTTGCACCATCGTCTCATCCACGCATTGAGACTCCGGAGGTCTGCCTGCCTCTGGTGACCTGCGCGTGGAACAGGGAGCATTTCAGAGAATGCTACCCTGGAGGTTCTGGATTTGATCTTTCTACCTAAGAGCCTAAATTTGGCTTCCAGAACCTCCCTCCCACATTTTCCTATGTCGTTGGTGCCCACGTGTACCACAACAGCCGGCTCCTCCCCAGCACTGTCTAAAATCCTATCTAGGTGACGCGTGAGGTCCGCCACCCAGGAAATGGAAGTGGTCTCTAGTCGTCGGGGTACCAAGTCCCCCGGGATCCCAGGTTGTTCGAGACTGCCCGCTAGATCCGGGTTGCCCCTGGGGAACTGTCAGCAAACCTCGGTTGAGACTGGTCCTGGCCCGAGGCTCCCACTGCCTCCTCACATAGGGCACAAAGGGAGTCTGGCTCCTCGCTGTGCGTGGCTCTAAGCTGGCATGCTGAGCAGAGGCCGAGAGCTTTCACGCCGGAATCAGGCGGCGCCGTCGCGGGAGAGGCCGGAGCGTTTAAATGTTCCATCGCAGCTGGCGAATGCAGGACGCCGGCGCTTAATAATAATATGCGCTCAATAATATGTGCTCAATAATATACAGTCAGCAATATACGCTCAATAATATACAATATGCGCTCAATAATATGCGGTCAGCAATATACGCTCAATAATATACAATATGCGCTCAATAATATGTGGTCAGCAATATACGCTCAATAATAGACAATATGTGCTTAATAATATGCGATCAGCAATATACGCCGCTTAATAATATGCGGTCAGCAATATACGCTCAATAATATGCGCTTAATACTATGTATAACAGAATCCCTGTATACAATATGCACTCATCAACAGGCGCCTATCATGGGCGCTCAATACCTGAACAAGGCCAACAAAATGGCGACCTCCACGGCGTGCCGCATGCAGGCAACGCCGCCGATCCTCGTACCTCGGAGACCAAAAAGTAAGAGATATACGCCATACCTGATCCTCGGCGCTTCCCGGCTGGAACCCGGGCGGTCTCCGGCTGCGGGGGAGAGGGGAAATACCTTCACCACCGCGCTTGAGGAAATGCACCCGCTGCCTCTAAGTCCACGCCAGGACCGAGGCGCCTCTCCGCCACGCCTGAGCCCTTCTCGCTCGGGGGCTAGATCCCTGCCGCGATTCGACCACCGTACCGAGGCGTAGACCTCCGAGGGATCACGGAAATCACCCCGGGAAACTCAACTGGGGGAGGGACCCGAGGGTATCACCGCAGGAGTGCGGGGCTCGTTGTCTGTAGAATATAGAAGTAGAAAGTAGAAAGTAGTATTGGAAAACACGCTCAGCGAGCGTGCAGGCACTCCAAACTGCTTTGGAGACGGAAATTACTGAATTGTCTCACTTCCTGTGGGGGTATATGTACCCGTGCTGACGTCAGATCCGTCTCCAACTGCTAGCACGAGCACACTATACCCACTTGTTCTGAGTCCATCTGGCTACACGCTAGGAAAACTTAGTTTTTGGGTACTTGCCAGGTACTTGTAGCCTGGATTGGTCACTGTTGGAATCAGGATGCTAGGTTTGATGGACCCTTGGACTGACCCAGTATGGCAATTTCTTATAATCTTATGGACATACCTTTTACATTTTGGTGATAAGCGCCGACTGCACTAAGATGAAACCTGAGTTAGTTTTTAAATTCTGAGAGGTATAGAAAGAATGCAAGAAGTTTGTGTGTGGTCTAAAGCTTTTCCCTCACACTAGATGGCTTAAACCTTATAGAATTCTTCATGGAAACAGAAGAATTTGAGACATTATTTAACAGATTCAAGGGTTGAAGGCTATCCTTTCGATATCCAGGCTTTGAGGGCCAAGGACCAAATATTGGGGTGTTGTAATAGTTCCCAATCCTGAGTGATAACAGCTGAATTCCACAACCTGAGTGGATCCCTGATGGACATCTCCCACAGTAGTGGAAACCAAATCAGTCTCAGCCAATTGGGAGCTAGGAGGATCATAGTCCCCCAGTCTCAGTAAGTTTTTGCCATCAAATGAACTGGAGAATATGTATACAGTTGGCCTCTTCTTCAATCTAGGGAGAAGGTATCAGAGGTATCTGTCTTCTGGAGCAGAAGTTCAAGACCTTTCTGTTCAGAGGAGACTCAAACAGATCTATCATGGGTGTGTCCAACTTGCAGAATATCTGGTGTGTTATTCTCCTGTCTGGGGACCATTTGTGAGATTCCAGGATCTGACTTAGTCCACTAGACATGTGGCTCTGAGGACTATATTTATTTATACAAATATTTGTATTTAACCAATAATTCAGTCATTTCATAGGAAATGGCCCACTGCCATATACAGATGGTTTCCTGACACAGGAGCTATGATCAGGTTTCTCTCTGCTTATTGATACAGAGCATTACTACTTTGTCTGTTTGGATGAGGAAAATTTTGTTGGACAATTGATCCCTGAAAGCCTTTAGAGCATATTATACCCCCCTTAGCGTGAAATGTTTATCAGATGACATTTATTCTGAGCAGACTAAAGGCCCTGGGTAGAAAGCCATTCTATATGCAGGTTGGAATCATCAATTTGTACTATAGATATTTAGAAGGGAATTCCCTTGGCGAAATTGGAATGAATTAGTCACCAAGACAGTCTTCTCAGAGGCTGGGTGATGCAGATGCTGTCTCTGAGTTGCTTGATGCCACTGAGATCTTAGGATTTATTTATTTATTTTAGTGTTTTTATATACCGGGGCACGTTGGGAACATCACCTCTGTTTACAGATAACATAACACAGCTACAGGCTTTACAAAAAACACAGGGGGTAACAGCAATCTGAGTAACCATGTAATAATAGCATAAAATTCACACAAAGGAGGAAGAAAACATGTTGAAGCAACAGGCTTTACAAAGAAAACACAGAGTAACAGTGAACTGATTAACTATGTACGAACAGCGTGTATTTCAGGTGGGGGAGGACGAACATAGTAATATACATTCAGAGTTATCCATTCAGATGTGGGATGTATGATAATAAAAAGTTTATGGTATACATCTGTGCGGTGAAATTCCAGGGGGGCACTGCTTGTAAATTGAGGCCTTCTTTCGAACTGTCTCTCTTCAGATAAGTAGAAGAAATAATGTATCTGTTTGTAGTCGTAGGCCCACAGTAAAGAGTCATAAAATGTAGTTCTTCAAGGTTAGTTAGTTTCCCAGGGCCCTTTGGAATGTCAGAAGTAAGCAATTGTTTCCTTTCACCTTGTGACCTTAAATCAAAGGTGTGTTTTAATTACTAGGCAAAACTGTATTTAAGATTAGCCAATTCAACCACTAATCAAGTCAGTCTCTTAGGCTTATGAGCTGACTTCCTTATGTGCATAAGAAATAAAGGTTCATGAGAAATGCACTGTTTCTGTCTTTCCTGGTGCCCTTGATAAACTTTTTTACCGCAGGTGCTATGACATGGGAAAGATGTGTACAATAGGAGAACCTTGTAGGGAAGGTTAATTATGTTCAGGAAAATATAATGATGGTAGGAAATACAATCAGATGGGATTACAGTAAGGGAAATTGAGGTATGTTTTTAACAGGGTGTTAAGCATTTATCTGCATGGTATTAGATCAGCATGGTACTATCAGAGTGTTACGTGGTATTCTGCATGGTGTTAAGGGGTTATCTGCATGGAAGTTGAACTGCATGGAAAGGTATTATCGGGAAGTTAGGGGGATTTCGAGGGAGAGGATTCACAGAGAAGGGAGTAAAGAAGTATTGAGGGGGTAGTGGATGAGAAGGTTCAGGTGAATGCCTGTTTAAAGAGCCAGGTCTTGAGGTTCTGTTTGAATTTCTTTGGACACAATTCCTGGTGAAGACTGGGTTCTCTGCATATAAAAACAAAGTGCCAAGGGAGTAACATGATTTGTTGAAACCATGAGGCCCAATGACCTGAACATGTCCTATGTTGATGTTCAATGACTCGTTCTTATCCTCTTCACAGCAGATATCTCGGGTGTACATAATTTTCTGTACTTAGGGCCAGGCACACAAGAACACTTAGTCTCAGTAAACGGTATAAAGTAAATTTTATTTAGCATTATTAGTGTTCCTGGGAGATGCTGCATACTGGGTGCCCTTTGTCTTTCAAAACAACCAGCATCTCATAGGATACAGGAAGTAACCCTTCTTTTATAGTTAAACATACAGTATTGCCGAAACTTCTAGAATTACGTGACTGCCCAAAGACTCATTTACAGAGACACATCATGCTGTGGTCATGACAACCTATCCTCTGAACTGCCCTGACAGGTTTTACCAGGTGTAGCTCGTTTGCCATCACTTTCCAGATACTCCTTTTGTCCTGTAAATGATCTTGTCCAGTGAGGTTTCAACAGAATAGTGCCTGAAGCTCCCGCCGTTGGTTTCTTCTGATCTCCTTTTGATCTTCTGTGTTGTGTAAACAGATAGTAGGTCTGTGTTCTGAATAGACAGTAGGCCTGAATTCTGTTGCTGGTGCCAGGACTTTAATTAAAGCTGTAACCTTAGGGAATCTTCGTTCACCTGGCTCCTGTCAGTAGAGATAGGCATCTGTGAGCCACAAGCTTGTATTTTGGTTTCATGAGAACCAAGCTTTCTTGTATTATGAGTTAAATATTGCCATTGATGCCCACCTGGCCTTTAATTATAGGCTTTGCAGAGCATACAAGTTTCCCAGATCTTCCACATTCTTGAGTCTGAGAGGGTCAGAAATTCACTATATTTCAACAGTGTCAGTGTGAATCAGCCAGCTGAGGATTCTGGGACTGGCTGAATGAGCCAAAGTTCTGAACCAGAGTTCTGAATTATATCACGGGGAGAAAGGTTCTTGCACAAGTTGTGTTTAACAGTGGTCTTATAAATTCCAATTTAGATGACAGGCTCAGATAGGATTTGGGGTAGACAATGAACCCTAGCAAATCCAACACCCGGATGCTTTTTCTCAACACCTCCTTGAGATGTGTCCTTAACCAGCTCATCATCTAGGTAGTGTAAAACATGTACCCCCCCCCCCCCCTTCCAATTTGCAAAGATGTGAAACCATCACCGCAAGACATTTTGTAAAACATGTAAGGCCGAAAGGCAGCATATGATATTGGAGATGAGGATTCTGAACTACAAATCTGAGATACTCCCTGTGAATTGGATCTTTCTATATGTGGGTGTAAGCAATATTTAGATTTAGACAGCATAGCCAGTCCCCCTTTTTTAGGGAAGAAATCTGGGTACTGAGGGAAAATATTTTAAGCTTTTTCCTTGCCAGATATTTGCTCAATGTTCTTAGGTTTAGGATCAGGAAATACTTGGGAGTAAAATCCCCATCCTCTTTTCCTTGATGGTATGAGTTTGATCGCATTGGCCTTGAAGAAGGAGGAAAGATCATTTTGTAGCAGTTCCTGATGATGAGAAGATGCCCAAGTTCTTCTTGGTGGGTGATCTGGAATATCCAATAGGTGTAATCTGTATCCTCTTCCAATTATGCTGAGAACTCAAATGTCTGAGGTTACTCGTGGCTAATGGTTTACATAAAATCTCAGCCTCCCCCAACAGGAAGTTTATCAAATACAGGTATTAAGATCTCAGCTATGCTCTCCCTGATCTAATCAAAACTCTGTCCCAAGTTTTGGCTGGGATGCAGACTGCAGCTTCTGGGTCCTCTGCTACCTGGAAAGAGCTAGGATCAAGCTACTAACAGCAGTGAGGGGGGCAGTGGAAAGTGCCTCCTCAGTACTCCATTCACAAACCTCATGACTGAGGAGGGTGGATCTGGAATAGCAGTGGAGAGGTTCTGAAGTGTTGCATAGTGATCTTTTATCTGAGCTGCTTCTTTAACCTGATCCCTGAAGAGATTCTACACAGTGAGTCTATCCTGGACATCTTGTCATAGGTCTGAGGCTCACAGCTAGACAAAGCTGTGGACACCAATACAGAGAGATCTTAAATGCAGATTCAAAAACAAAGGTTTAACAGAACATGTGTTTTCCATACTCCAGCTCCTTATTCACTAGTGGCTCCAAGCTGTTATACTACTTTTGAGGGAGCCTTTGACGTCTTTCTGAATGTTTTACATGAACAGCCACATGAAAAAAGTGATGTGGGCATTGAGCATGGCCCCCCAATAAACCTTTCTTCCAAGAGCATCAAGGGTAGAGGAATTCCTCCTCAGGTGTAGTGATGAGTAGATCCTAGACTTCTTGCCATTCTTGAAGGTGGATATGACCATCACAGACTGATGTGATTGCTGCAGTTTTTCAAATGCAAGAACCTTTTCGACATGCTGCTTTCTTACTAACAGGAGCCACAGAGAGGGGAGTCTCCCACATTCTAATCCTAAAGGATTTCATGGACTGGCACTGCCATGATATCCTTTGGGAAGAGGGAGAGAGGGCCCAGGAACTAGAGGTTGTACAAGCATCTTGGATTTGGACTCTTCTTCCTCTGCAATTCAAATGGAATACTATCCATCATTCTCATCACCAAGTCAGTGGAGAAGTCCTCTTATGGAGGACAGGGGCCAGAGGAGAGAACTGTTGACAGATCCATAGCCGTACCTCCAGGAATAACCCAAGTCCGATGGCTATGCTAGGCGTGTGGACTGGGATTGCGCCCTGCTAGCAGCCAAGGCCTCAAAGAGAACTGCATTTGGCTGTTGGGGCCTAGACCACAATGAACTATTGATTACTGCAACTCCCTATTTGGATTACCTGCAAGCAAACTAAGATCATTACAGATGCTACAAAATGCAGCTGCATGCATTTTAACTGGCAGGAAAAGATTTGATCATATAATCCCCACACTAATTTTATTTTGGTCACCTGTAAACTTTTGTATCCAATACAAAATTTTAACTAATTCACAAAATCATTACTAAAAGATCCAGACTGCACCCCAGAGAGTTGTTAGATATACCATCATTACAAACTGCACATCTAAGCAATGTTTGTGAGCCCTAAGCAACAGCTTTCTTCAAACTTCATGATGTTGAAAATAAATAAATAAATAAATAAATAACTTGGCTATTCAAGTTAGCCTACGAAGTCAAATTAGTGTGGAAAGCAATTTTGAGAACTATTGATTCTACCACTTAAGGCTGCCTATGAAGTTGAATTGATTTGTAAAAGTGTTTTTTGAGATTTATGGTTATCTATGTTATTATTGTAATGTATTGTTTTAATTTTTAAGTTTTATACTATGTTTTCTTAAATATTTATTTATTAATTTTAATCACAAAAAATGTGAATGTGTTATTCAGGCAATGAAAATAAAACTTCAATACATTCAAACATAAGCAGATTATTATAACATAGTATTTATTTATTTATTTAACAGTTTTATATACCGAAGTTCTAGCAACAAAGTTACTAATCAATTCGGTTTACATTGTAACAATAAAATTGACAGAATGTAGAATAATGTCTTACAGAGAACAGGGAAGATTTAACTTGGAAAAATAAAATAAAATAACTTAATGAGAACAATAAATAACTTCAACGGAGTAAGGAGAGTACAATTTAAACAACAAAATAATTTAGGAGAATATATGTTCAGAATTGAATGAGTTGGGCCTGAGGTCGAATATTGAAAAGATCAGAATAGTTATTGGGATTAGGAGAATGCTTGATTAAACAACCAAGTCTTGAGTCATAGTAGTATCATATATCCACATTTATAACTAAACAAGAAAATTGGGGAATATTAAGACAATCAAAAATATATAAAAAAGCAAAACCAAACTAGTTCCAAGTAGAAGCCCAAGTAGTACCAACTAACCCATTGGCACTTGATTCTGTACCTTTATCCAATAGAAAGATTTCCAAATGGACAGAGTCAACAAGAACAAATGTATTTTTCGGTATACCACCTCACACTTATAGGGGAATTTCAGGAAGAAGGTAGCACTAAACTATAAAACCTGATGTTTAAGTTAGAGAAAAATCTTCCTTCTCTCCTGAGTTTCCCTAGATACATCAAGGAAATCTGGATCTTCCACCCACAGTAAGAAATATTTTTATATTTAAAGTATTACAGAAAGGCAGATTCTTTATCTGATTCCAATACAAAAGAAATTAAAAAAGTGTTGCTCTAATAATCAAATCCTGAAAATTTTGCAAAAACTGGGACAGATCAGAGCTATCTATAGGATCTAATATGTCAGAGCAGGGGTAGGGAACCTATGGCTCGCGAGCCAGATGTGGCTCTTTTGATGGCTGCATCTGGCTCGCAGACAAATCTTTAATAAAAAAGTAAAAATCTTAACAAAACCCCCCACCCTCCTGACGCCCTCCAAGACCTCCAAAATTAATTTACTACAACCCCCACCCTCCTGTCCCCCCCCCCAAAGACCTTCCAAAAGCCCCTGGAGGTCCAGCGGGGGTCCAGGAGTGGTACGGGAGCGATCACCTGGACTTGGGCTGTCGGCTGCCAGTAGTCAAAATGGCACCGACGGCACTTTGCCCTCACTATGTCACTGGGGTCGACCAATGGCGGTGGTAGCCCCTGTGACATAGTAAGGGCAAAGGGCCGTCGGCTGCCAGTAATTAAAATGGTGTCGACGGCCCTTTGCCCTCACTATGTCACAGGGGCTACCGCCGCCATTGGTCGACCCCAGTGACATAGTGAGGGCAAAGGGCCGACGGCGCCATTTTGACTACTGGCAGCCGACAGCCCAAGTCCAGGAGATCGCTCCCGGACCGCTCCTGGACCCCCGCTGGACCACCAGGGACGTTTGACAGATCTTGGGGGGGGGGGCAGGAGGGTGGGGGTTGTAGTAAATTAATTTTGGAGGTCTTGGGGGGCGTCAAGAGGGTGGAGGGTTTTGTTAGATTTTTACTTTTTTATTAAAGATTTGTCTGCGAGCCCTGGACCCCCCTCTGGACCACCAGGGACTTTTGGCAGGTCTTGGGGGGGGAGGGTGTCAGGAGAGTGGGGGATTGTAGTAAATTAATTTTGGAGGTCTTGGGGGATGTCAGGAGGGTGGGGGTTTTTGTTAGATTTTTACTTTTTTATTAAAGATTTGTCTGCGAGCCCTGGACCCCCGCTGGACCACCAGGGACTTTTGGCAGGTCTTGGGGGGGGGGGGGCGTCAGGAGAGTAGGGGGTTGTAGTAAATTAATTTGGTAGGTCTTGTATGCCTCTCACGGAATTACATTTTAAAATATGTGGCATTCATGGCTCTCTCAGCCAAAAAGGTTCCCGACCCCTGTGTTGGGAGGGATCATCATGATTAGAAATTTTAATCTCTGGGGCATAATAAAAATTAGAAATTAAAAAAAAACTATCTGCAGAGAATTGCAATATTTCTGTGACACATCTTTTAAAATAACTCTAATCCGGACAACCATTGGATTTTAGGAAAATTAGTAAGAAAGGTTTTTTGACCTAGATTTATTCTCCATTAACTCAAATTTATAAGGAAGATTTTAATTGTCCTTAACTACTACCGTTGGATTAGCCTACAAATCAGAAATAGCAGAGTCACAAGATAAAACAGAAGCCTATGTTCTCTGTCCTTTAAACCAATTCAATAATTTTCAAAGATGTTGCTGATGAAAATTGAGAAAGTTGTATAACTGGTTGGGCTAACTCCTCCATAAGTGACGTCTGCTTCCAAATTTCTCTGAAGGAGATTTCTGGGTTCTGGGGGCAGGGGGAGGAAGGGACTTAACCTTCCTTTTTTTTTTTTTAGGTGGTGGATGGTTAGGTTTTGGCTGTTATTTATCTTTGGTGGAAAGGAGGGAGTGGGGATCCCACATACCCCTACGATTTTATATTGAGGGGGATTCTACTCTTCTCCAGCTACTTTTTTTCTCTGGAGCAGGAGGAAGCAGGGAAACCCGCTTCACGTGAGTTCGGTTGAAATTCAAAAGCCCAGTGAACGAGGAGGAAATGACATCACCTAGTCGAATGGCAGCTTAGGATCTGAGCTCCCACATTAATCTTTTAAAATCCACAGCTTAGGCTGGCAGATTTACCTCACTATGGGCCTTATTTTCCAATATCGCATTGGTAACGCATTAGGGGGCGTTACCAATGCAAATGAGGCTTCTTTCGTGCAGTGGGGAAACATCGCGTGCGGCGATGTTTTCGCCATTCGCGAAAACATTAGCGCCGCATGCAATGTTTTCCCAGTGCACGATGATTCTTTCAGTCTTTTTATCGCGGTGCACGATATTTGCCGGTTTTGGACGTCAATCATCGCAGGCCACAATAGTCCCAGACAGCCTGTTTCAGAGACCTACGGACAGAACAGTGGTCTCTAGTGCAGATTTGCTGGCCGTCGGAGTGAGGACGCTCACTCCAAGAAGTGGTTTGGGCAACGTTCTCTCTACCTAGCTTGATGGACACTCTACCTGGGCAACAACATGCTAGGTGGAGAGAATGTTGGCCAAATCTCCTCTTGGAGTGAGCGTCCTCACTCAGACGGCCAGCAAATCTGCACTAGAGACCACTGTTCTGTCCGTAGGTCTCATGTGGAATGCGAAAGTGGCCCCCAACCCCCGACGCTCATACCTAATCCCCACCCCGAGTTAGTAGGTAGCCCTCCCATAGGGATTCAAATACCTATGTAGGGCACAGGCACTATAGTAAGGCGCTCGCTCTCTCTCTCTCTCTCTCTCTCTCTCTCTCTCTCTCTCTCTCTCTCTCTCTCTCTCTCTCTCCCTCCAGCGGAGCCTGAAACAGGCTGTCTGGGACTATCGTGGATGGCGATAATCCTTTTCTGGCCCGTAGCGCAGTCCATAACGCGAAGTTGTAGTTATTAGCCGCGATAGCAGCCGCGCTAACACTGCGGCTGTTTCGCCGCACACGATACACAGGTTCCCGCTTTACATATGCTCCGCCCCAACTCCACCCCCTGAATACCAAATGACTAATTTGCATTCGCAAATCGCGTTAACAGCTGTTAACGCGATTTGCGAATTTATCGCACGCGGTAAAGTGCTTGGAAAATGAGGCCCTATATGGCGAAATTATCCAGTAGTTGCTCTGTAACCACACATCCATGCGAAAAATCTGTAGATTTACAGCAGTTCTCATATGCAAACTCTGCCTCACTGATTGAGGGGGTGGTCTGTTAGGGTGGGGCGATGGCCGGAAGATCAACAGAGGTAGGCTGCAACAATAAAAATGGTATGCTCATTCTGGCTGATTTTCAACAATGGTTTCATGAACTTAGACAAGACATGTCGGGATTTAAAAGGAAATTCTTGATATGGTATCTGAGCTCTGGAGCAACAAACAATCTGGGTGGTCGAGTTGAAGAGACTGAATTGCACTTAGAAGAGCATGACACATATTTTGCTTGTTGGCAGAGTTGATTACACTGGTAAAAACTAATATGGATCTCAGTAAGAATAGGTCTTGCTGCAGGCTCCTCTAGTTCCATGGAATGCCTGAGGGGCCTGAATTCAGTGACTGTACACAAGTGGTGACCAGCATCTGCTTGGCGATTTTAGGCCATAATGAGGAAACGGAAGAAATGCCTAATATTGAGATAGATAGAGCCCATCGATCTTTGAGTCAGTGCAGAGGAAATCGACCTTGCAAATATCATTGTATGTTTTCACAAGTTATTGTTAAAAGAGAAAATCTCATTAGCCAGGAGACTGGGTGCATTACTTGGAAGGAGCATCAAACATATTCAAAGATCTTTCACCTATAACAATCAAGAAGAGGATTCAGAGATATATTAATTGGTTTAAAAAAGAAAATATAAAATATAGATGGCTTTTCCCATTTGGCCTCCATTTCATCATCAATGGGTCATTTATGTAAATGAGAAAGGTTGAGGTCAGTAAGTTTTTGCATGCTGTGGGTCTCTCTCTTCAGAAACAAGCACTGCATAATGGATCTTCACCAACACAGAGGAGGGTCCAGCCAAGAGGCAGCAGGTGCTTAATGGAGGATGGAGGCTGAGAAGGCAATCAGATGGTTCTTCATCATGCAAGGAAATGTTTACATGAACATTTGAGGCAGACCTGTTTGTTATTGCTATTGGACCCAAGTGGTGATCCCCTAGGCTTGAGGCACAAACCTAGACTGACTCCAGCCTTTTCAAAATACTTTATATTTATTTTACAGCTTCAAACAAACATTAGTAGACTGTTTAACTTCAGCATAGTGTACTCAATACTCACAGCTTCCTTTATTGCTTCACACAATACTCACAGCTTACTTTACAGCTCAGAGTTTGGCCAGCAATATTCTTCAGAAGATGCCGTCTTCCTGGAAACTTGGGCCTGATTTACCTCACCCACCTGGGTCCTAACTCTTAATCCTCCCCTGCTGTGTCCCACCCACAGAGCTCTCTTTAAAGGAATTAAGGTAGACCAGGTACTTAGCTTGGTCCTGCACAGGTTTAAGGGGGAAAATAGGGGTACTATGTCACATACTCCCCCTCAGCTTGGACCTGTTAGTCCGAGCATTTTCACTCCCCTGGATCCTATCCAGGAAAGTGCCTCACATCCTCATTCCCTCTTATCTAACCTCTTGCCAGTTAGGCTTGGAATCAGGTGTCTAGGGTTATGCTTACCCACACCTCCCAGGGATACCCTGGACCACACTATAATCACCACCTACTGTGCAACGTGTACCCCCAGTCCTTTAACCAAGTGTCTTGCTGGCTTTGGGTTTGAATCCCACCCTGGAGGAACTTTTTGGACTGGCTGTAATGCCTCCATTGGTGGTTTCTTTGATATCCTCGTGGCACGCTCCAGCTTTTTGTCGTGCCTGTCGCTGGCTCCTCCGCAGCCCCACACATTGGCTCCTCCGAGCTCCCTCTTGCTAGGGCCTCTGCTGACTCCTCTTCAGTGTTTGGGCATCCTACAGGCCCTTATGTAGTCCCAAATTCAGACTTCTCAATACTGCCTTCCTTCTGGGCAGCCTTTATTGCCCTCCCCAGGGCTCTCTGCGACACCTCAGGGTTCTTCATAGCCCCTTTTCTGTAATTTTCAAGGAAGCAGTTTCTGGACTCCCGGTTAGTGTTTTGGCCCCCTAAAGGGGCTTCCTCAGGACCTCCTGTAGTACCAATCTCCGGTAACAATCCATATGAAGGTCAACATTGGAGCTGAATCCCAGATATTTTCAGCTACAAACGGCTGCTATGCTTCTTCAGCTTCCAGAAGCCCTTCTCTCAACTCACTCATCGCAGCGCCCTTCTCTGGGCATTCTGTGGTAGCGTCTCCCATAGGTCAATCAGTGTTGCATTCTGCAGGCCACTCCATACAGCCCCCTTCTGGGCACTCTGGGTTGCCACTTCCCAGCAAGGCTATGAAGCTCTACCATTAGCTTTCTGTTGCCTTCTTTGTATAGGTGATCAGAAGAGCATTATATGCTTCCAGGATCTTTTTAAACTTAACCCAGGACAGCTGGCTCTGAAGCTCTCCTGAAACTTCCTTTGCCCTTCCCAGAGTCTCTGAATTGATGCTTGCAAACTTCCTTCAGCCATGCTTTCAGATTGCTGCATTCTGGTGCATTTTTTTTCTTCTTCTCAGAGGCTAAGCTGATTGCTGAAGGCTAGCCTCTGTGCACACACTAGCAGTTTCACTTTATGCTGAGCCATGCCCTGCTGAGGACAGCCATGCTGCACCAGTTTCTCTCCCTTTTTTTTCAAGGGAAAAAGGTAAAACAAAAGCCTGCATAACCAACATTAATTTGCTCATTCTTTATTCCCTATTTCCAACAGAGCTTCTCTTTTTAGCCGGTTTAAACCATACTAGTATCTATCTGTCCCTGCAACCAGACCCATGAATTAGCTTCCTCTTGTGATGAAGTACAGGCTGACTTAAGGCAGGAAAACCCAGGCTGGATCACCACTGGGAGAGCCCAGAGCAGAGTTAAACAGAAAAAGGCATATTTCAGGCCATTTCCAAATATCGCGGGAGGAAGGCCATGGCCTCCCTCCTGACAAATAATCCTTTTTTATCCCATTGCAGCCACTGCATCCCGCAGGTGGCCGCACAAAGTGTCCTGAAATTAATGTCACTTGATCTGTTTGTGACTTGGCTTGTCCGGAGGTTTCCTGGCTCCCGAGCTCAACTAAGTTAGAGAATGGGAGGGGGAGGGGGGGGGGGGGAATTGCCACTGCCAGGTTCTCTCCCAAGATGTTCTGAGGTATTGGCTGTTTTCATGGGCCTGGAAGGCTTCGGGGTTGCTCCCATCTGCCCAAGTGGAACCCCAAGGCTCATGGCAGACTAAGGGCGGGAATGCCTCACTTTTCCCGTGCATGTGCTTAAAGAGAGGATGTGCGCCACTGCCCTAAAACAAAAACCTATACCCTAGGTGAGTAAATCCAAGGAAGCCTGAGATTCGAGGTCCACCGAGCAGATTCCATCGCCTACCGCCCACTTCAAGATGAACTCCACAATGGTATCTGTGGCTGTAGCGTATTGGAATTCTGCTACTAACTGCACCAAACGACGAAAGAGGAACCTACAGTCTTCTGGGCTGCCACCATCTAGTAGCTCATTTCTGGTCCTGTGAATTGCAAATTTTGCAGTGGCCAAAAGGTAGTTCACCAGATAGTCTCTAGCTCTCAGTCTGGGGGTTCCTTGACGTGGTGCGGCTGTAGATAAGCAGATTCGGACTGAACTGTAACCAGAAGCGCAGGAGGAGGGTCTTCAACTCTGCGAGGAAGGGTGTCAACTGGGGACAATACAGAAAGATATGAACCGTGTCCTCTGCCCTGCAGAATTGGCACCCTCCTCCTGCTCCCCTGATACGATCCAGCAGGCCACCAGTAGTGATGGCCCTGTGGATGATGCACCAGCATAAGTCCCTGGTGGTTTTTGGAATTAACTCCAAATAGAACTCCCACCGTACGTACACTTCCGTTTTGATCACCAAAAGCTGCCAGTCATACTGCAACCCGCCCATTTGTTGGAGGATGAATTCCCCCAGTGGACGCCACTGCAGAGGTGGGTCTGCATAGAGGAATCTCCGCAAGGCTTGGAGATGCAGGGTGTGGACTCTGTATTTTATGTCCACTACCCCCTGCCCTCCCTCCCTGAGGGGGAGCCCCAGGACACCCACGGAGACCCAGTGCTGCCTCCCGGCCCAGAAGAAGTCCAGCAATTTCCTCTGGGTCCAGGAGATGAACTCCGAGGGCGGCCTCAGGGCGGCCAGCCAATGCCACAGCATGCTGGACACCAGCTGGTTCACCACTAAGGCCCTCCCCTGGAAGGACATTAGATGGACCAGACCCTTCCACACCCCCAGACGAACTGCGATCTTCGCCTCCAACTCCTTCCAGTTTGCTGAGGCCGTGGCTTTCGCAGTGTTTAGATGGACACCAAGATATTTCAGGGCCCCCTGCGCCATGAAAAGTTATCAAATTGGCTACGGGGTGCATCCAACTGTTGTGGACCTACCCAAAGTCCAGAGAATTTGGACCAGTTGATTTTGGCAGATGAAAAAACCTGCTGGCAGGCTCGCACCCTCTCCAAATCAACTGGGTCTTGTATCTGGTTCACCTGGCAGCATAGGCCGACAGGGTGAACCACATCTCCGGCGCCAAGCCAATGAGCCGCCTGTGCAGAAGACACAAACGGCTCAATGGCCAGCGCATAGAGCTGCCTGGAGAGCGGGCACCCGTGACATACTCCTTGACTGAATGCCAGAGGCGCCGTCAAGGACCAGTTTACCTTAACAAGGCACTCTGCAGAATAATGCAGGACACTGAAAAGACCCACGAAATGGGGGCCGAATCCAAATGCCTGGAGGGTTCCCATGAGGTACGTGTGATCCACCCTGTCGAAGGCCTTCTCCTGATCAAGGGACAAAGAGCCTACCGACAGACTGGCCCTATGGCAAAAATGAAGAAGGTCCCGGACCAAAAAGACATCAAAGATGGTCCGGCCCGGGATGGTGTAAGACTGATCGGGGTGAATCACACCTGCCAGCACAGACCCTAGCCGCTGCGACATCGCTTTGGCTACGATCTAATAATTTGTGCAGAGCAGGGAGACCGGACGCCAATTCCGAATGTTGCTTGGGTCACCGCTCTTGGGCAAGAGGGTCAACACCGCATGGTAGCTGGAAAGAGGAAGGGCGCCGATCTCCCAGGCTTCCTCTAGGAGCCGCAGGAGGTCAGGTCCTAAGAGATCAAAAAAGTGGGCGAACTAAAATGCTCAGTCCGCTGATGCCCGGTGTTTTATTGGTGGGCATCTGATCTAGTGCGGCAGAGAGGTCGGCCAGTGTGAAGGGCTCATCCAGCCTCTCTCTGTCACGCTGACTGAGAGCGGGAAGCTCATCCCACAAGTCCCTACAGGCATTGGGATCGACATGGGCTGGAGAAAAGAGGGCAGAGTAAAATTCCCGTGCCCTCGCCCTGATCCTTTCCGTCAGCGGAGAGCAAACACGTCATCCGCCCCTTCTTCCCCCTCTTCTCAAGCGCATAGAAAAAGAGCGAGCTGCAGTCCATTTCACGGAGGAACTGGATTCGCGACCGTACAAAAGCCCCTCAGCCTCACTGCTCTTCGAGGTCCCGAAGGGTGTGCTTCTTCTCCTCGTACTCTGCCTGTAGCTGGTGCTCGGTGTCAGAGATCTCCGCCTCGAGAGTGAGCAGCTCCCCCTTGAGCCACTCCATCTGGAGACGCCACTCCCTGTTAACATCTCTAGCATATTGCCGGCAGAGAAGCCCGAGGTGGATCTTCCCCACATCCCAGCAAATGGCGAGCGAGGGGAAGTCTGACTCGAGCTCACACAGGTCTCCCCAAAACTCCCGGGACCGCAGTCACAAGCAGTTTCTCCTCTAAAAGAGAGTTGTTGAAGTGCCCACATGTACCGGCTGTCGTGGTACATGTGGGCACCAACGACATAGGAAAATATGGGAGGGAGGTTCTGGAAGCGAAATTTAGGCTCTTAGGTAGAAAACTTAAATCCAGAACCTCCAGGGTAGCATTCTCTGAAATGCTCCCTGTTCCACACGCAGGTCACCAGAGGCAGGCAGAGCTCTGGAGTCTCAATGCGTGGATGAGACGATGGTGCAAGGAAGAGGAATTCAGTTTTGTTAGGAACTGGGGAACCAGACTGCTGGCACTAACCTTTAAAAAGGAGATAGAGCAGCTTTTAAACTAGAACAAAGGGGGAAGCCGAAAGTCGCTCAGCAGCGCATGGTTCGGAGAGAGGTATCTTTAAAGGATACTAATGATGCATTAGAATTAGGGCAACCTGACAGTGAGGTTCCAATAATTAGAAAAGCAGTCCAAGTGCCTGTAACTAAAAACTCACCTGAGCTAAAAAATTCTAACTTATCCCTATCAATTAAAAAGCAGAATGAAAATACAAACCAAAAACAAACTTTGAAATGTTTGTATGCTAATGCCAGAAGTCTAAGTAGTAAGATGGGAGAATTAGAATGTATAGCAGTGAATGATGAAATAGCCCAAAACGAATCCTTCGTGTTGCATGTATGACCTCTCTAAAATAAGATTCCTTAATTCTCAAAAATAGAGTATGATAATTCAAACGTTGTGAGGCAAAAAATATTTATGGAAGGAGAGGAACGTTTCATATACAATGATCATAAATCCCCAACAGGGTGATATTGACTCTCAATTTAATCATCAACGAACCTCCTCCAACCAAAGTGTGTAGTGAATGTGCAAACGTTTTTTTCAAAAATGAATTTTTCTGTGTATATCTTTTAAAACATTAATCATTTCACTTGTTTCACCTTCATAAACAAGTGAAATGATTAATGTTTTAAAAGATATACACAGAAAAATTCATTTTTGAAAAAAACGTTTGCACATTCACTACACACTTTGGTTGGAGGAGGTTCGTTGATGATTAAATTGAGAGTCAATATCACCCTGTTGGGGATTTATGATCATTGTATATGAAACGTTCCTCTCCTTCCATAAATATTTTTTGCCTCACAACGTTTGAATTATCATACTCTATTTTTGAGAATTAAGGAATCTTATTTTAGAGAGGTCATACATGCAACACGAAGGATTCGTTTTGGGCTATTTCATGATTATTGTAATAATCCTTCTTAAATTGGTTTGGTGCTCATCGATTGAAATTTAGCAGTGAATGATGACATAGACTTAATTGGCATCTCAGAGACATGGTGGAAAGAGGATAACCAATGGGACAGTGCTATACCAGGGTACAAATTATATCGCAATGACAGAGAGGAGCAGTCGGGAGGAGGTGTGGTGCTTTATGTCTGGGATGGCATAGAGTCCAACAGGATAAACATCCTGCATGAGACTAAATACAAAATTGAATCTTTATTTATTTATTTATTTATTTAACTTCTTTTACTATACCGACACTCAAGACCAGGTCTTATCGTACCGGTTTACATTAGAACAAGGGGAAAAATCAATTAACGTATAAGTGGAAAAGAGAAGTTACATTAAAACAGGGAGAGTAAAAACATGGATGTCGGAAGATAGGACAGAATTAAGTAATTGAACAATAAGTTAACAAAATTACAAACTATAAATTAACATAAAACAATAAATTAATAATACAAAAAACATGGATTATAATCAGCGGAAATATACATGGAAATATATATATATGGAATATATACAGCTGGAATATACATGTTATGTCAGATGGGAGGAGTGGCGGGGGTGAGGGAAAAGGGTGGGTTGAGGGATTTCTACCCTTTATGGGTAGATTTCTACCCTTTATGGGTAGAAATCCCTTGTGTGTCAGGGAAGACTATAGTGATAGGGGTATACTACCATCCACCTGGTCAAGATGGTGAGACAGACAGTGAAATGCTAACAGAAATTAGGGAAACTAACCAAATTGGTAGTGCAGTAATAATGGGAGACTTCAATTACCCCAATATTGACTGGGTAAATGTATCATCGGGTCAGGCTAGAGAGATAATGTTCCTGGATGGAATAAATGATAGCTATATGGAGCAATTGGTTCAGGAACAGACGAGAGAGGGAGCAATTTTAGATCTAATTGTCAGTGGAGCACAGGACTTGGTGAGAGAGGTAACGGTGGTGGGGCCGCTTGGCAATAGTGATCATAATATGATCAAATTTGATTTAATGACTGGAAGAGGAACAGTGTGCAAATCCACAGCTCTCGTGCTAAACTTTCAAAAGGGAAACTTTGATAAAATGAGAAAAATTATTAGAAAAAAACTGAAAGGAGCAGCTACAAAAGTAAAAAATGTCCAAGAGGCGTGGTCATTGTTAAAAAATACCATTCTAGAAGCACAGTCCAGATGTAATCCACACATTAAGAAAGGTGGAAAGAAGGCAAAACGATTACCGGCATGGTTAAAAGGGGAGGTGAAAGAAGCTATTTTAGCCAAAAGATCTTCATTCAAAAATTGGAAGAAGGATCCAACAGAAGAAAATAGGATAAAGCATAAACATTGGCAAGTTAAATGTAAAACATTGATAAGAGTCTAAGAGAGAATTTGAAAAGAATTTGGCTGTAGAGGCAAAAACTCACAGTAAAAACTTTTTAAAATATATCCGAAGCAGAAAGCCTGTGAGGGAGTCAGTTGGACCGTTAGATGATCGAGGGGTTAAAGGGGCACTTAGAGAAGATAAGGCCATCGCGGAAAGATTAAATGATTTCTTTGCTTCGGTGTTTACTGAAGAGGTTGTTGGGGAGGTACCCATAATGGAGAAGGTTTTCATGGGTAATGATTCAGATGGACTGAATCAAATCACGGTGAACCTAGAAGATGTGGTAGGCCTGATTGACAAACTGAAGAGTAGTAAATCACCTGGACCGGATGGTATACACCCCAGAGTTCTGAAGGAACTAAAAAATGAAATTTCAGACCTATTAGTAAAAATTTGTAACTTATCATTAAAATCATCCATTGTACCTGAAGACTGGAGGATAGCAAATGTAACCCCAATATTAAAAAAGGGCTCCAGGGGCGATCCGGGAAACTACAGACCGGTTAGCCTGACTTCAGTGCCAGGAAAAATAGTGAAAAGTGTTCTAAACATCAAAATCACAGAACATATAGAAAGACATGGTTTAATGGAACAAAGTCAGCATGGCTTTACCCAGGGCAAGTCTTGCCTCACAAATCTGCTTCACTTTTTTGAAGGAGTTAATAAACATGTGGATAAAGGTGAACCGGTAGATATAATATACTTGGATTTTCAGAAGGCGTTTGACAAAGTTCCTCATGAGAGGCTTCTAGGAAAGTAAAAAGTCATGGGATAGGTGGCGATGTCCTTTCATGGATTGCAAACTGGCTAAAGACAGGAAACAGAGAGTAGGATTAAATGGACAGTTTTCTCAGTGGAAGAGAGTGGACAGTGGAGTGCCTCAGGGATCTGTATTGGGACCCTTACTTTTCAATATATTTATAAATGATCTGGAAAGAAATACAACAAGTGAGATAATCAAATTTGCAGATAACACAAAATTGTTCAGAGTAGTTAAATCACAAGCAGATTGTGATAAATTGCAGGAAGACCTTGTGAGACTGGAAAATTGGGCATCCAAATGGCAGATGAAATTTAATGTGGATAAGTGCAAGGTGATGCATATAGGGAAAAATAACCCATGCTATAATTACACAATGTTGGGTTCCATATTAGGTGCTACAACCCAAGAAAGAGATCTAGGTGTCATAGTGGATAACACATTGAAATCGTCGGTTCAGTGTGCTGCGGCAGTCAAAAAAGCAAACAGAATGTTGGGAATTATTAGAAAGGGAATGGTGAATAAAACGGAAAATGTCATAATGCCTCTGTATCGCTCCATGGTGAGACCACACCTTGAATACTGTGTACAATTCTGGTCGCCGCATCTCAAAAAAGATATAATTGCGATGGTGAAGGTACAGAGAAGGGCTACCAAAATGATAAGGGGAATGGAACAACTTCCCTACGAGGAAAGACTAAAGAGGTTAGGACTTTTCAGCTTGGAGAAGAGACGACTGAGGGGGGATATGATAGAGGTGTTTAAAATCATGAGAGGTCTAGAACAGGTAGATGTGAATCGGTTATTCACTCTTTCGGATAGTGGAAAGACTAGGGGGCACTCCAAGAAGTTAGCATGGGGCACATTTAAAACTAATCGGAGAAAGTTTTTTTTTTACTCAACGCACAATTAAACTCTGGAATTTGTTACCAGAGGATGTGGTCAGTGCAGTTAGTATAGCTGTGTTTAAAAAAGGATTGGATAAGTTCTTGGAGGAGAAGTCCATTACCTGCTATTAAGTTCACTTAGAGAATAGCCACTGCCATTAGCAATGGTAACATGGAATAGGCTTAGTTTTTGGGTACTTGCCAGGTTCTTATGGCCCGGATTGGCCACTGTTGGAAACAGGATGCTGGGCTTGATGGACCCTTGGTCTGACCCAGTATGGCATTTTCTTATGTTCTTATGTTCAATAGGCGACACGAGGCTCGACGGAGTCGAACCTCACCTTCACGGTCACCGCATGGTGGTCCGTGAAGGCCGCCACCTCATTGGCACTAGAAAGGACTTGTGACATCAACCCGAAGGAGAAATAAAAACGGTCGATCCGAGAGCAAGACATCTCTCCGAACCGCACTCTGATAAAGATGTGGCCATCAGTTGCCCCGGGGTGATGTTTTTGCCAGACATCAGCCAGGGAGAGGCGACGAACCATCTCTCTCAAGACGGCTGATGAGGGGGGATGCCATTCTCACTCCATACAGTCACTGCGCTCGAGGGTCCAATTAAAATCACCCCCAAGCACAACCTCCTCGTCAGTGTCCAAATAGGCTGACATCTGCCGAAAGAATGCCATACATTTGGACCCAGTGCTCGGGGCACATACGTTAACCAGATTATCCATGCAGCCCTCGATCCGGGCCCAAAGGTGAAGCATCCAACCTGGCACGACAGGTTTCACATCCAGCACCTCGGCCTGCAGGGATTCAGCTAGCAGGATGGCCACCCCACCTGATTGCCCGATGGAGTGATTTAGCTCCACCTTGCCGTGCCAACCCAGGAGCCAATTTGCCTCGGACTCCGGGTGGAAAGTGTCTCCTGTAGGAAGGACACCAAGTACCTCCCCACCGTGAGGAAAGAGAGCACCCAGTGCCTCCAGAGACACCTCCTGCAGCCGTTGACATTCAAAGTGCCAAATATCAAAGCCATTTTCTGTCAGCAAAGCGTATGATCACATGGGATGGCAGCCTACAAGGAGTCGCCCTCCCCATATTGGTCCTCTTTTTCCAGCCCGTCAGGCTGGCCGAGCACCTCCTCAGTTGGTAAGAGGAGGGTCGGCTCAGCCGAGGGGACGAGGGGTCCTCCCATAGCGGAGTGGCCCTCATTCCCTACCTCCCTGTGTGATGAAACGGATCTCCCCCTAGGGACTGGGGTGTGAAACATTGGGTCAACAGACTGAGGGGCACACTGAGAAGGAGCCCTTCCATCCACTTCCACCCGGAAGCCTTGCTCAGCAATGGGAGTTGCTGACCGTTCGGGAAGGGAGGACTCTGCTCTTCCACTTGTGCACCCCTCCGCCTGCCGATGCCCAGACACTACACTCGAGGTATCTGCGCTCTGTGTGATTTCTAGTCCAGACTCCGGAGGTCTTCTTCTCCCCACCAAGACATCCCCAATTGACGGGTTAGTCTCCTGTAATAGGTGGGGAGGAGCAGATGTTCTGCCTCAGAGTCTTCTCCATGGAGTGGACTGTACAGGGGGAGGTCCAGGTCAGGAGTGAACTGGAAGGGGGACTCTAAAGGACCACCGCAGATGAGCTCCAGAAAACTATCCGCATCCCAGCTATGGATGACTGCCCCTGAAGGATCCAGGGCGGGTAGCCTGGATATGGATGGTTGGGCTTTTTTTGGGGGGCTGGGAGAGCAGACCTCTGAAGCACAGGTTCAACCTGACTCATCTCCAGTGTTTTTGCGGTTTGTCTTGTGTTCTGAGAGTCCCCTCTTCTGGTTGTTAGAGGTTATGGGGGAGGGGGGTTTTGCAAGGGCAGGGCAGCCTCATGCTCTGCCTGATCCAATGAAGGCAGGTTATTAGTACCTTCCCTCCCTCACCTACCTGGCACCAACTTCCTATCCCTCCCTGTCGCTGAAACCCTGGAGGGGCTATGTGAACGGCGTTCATGACTCAGACCCGAGCAACTTCCAGCCATATCTCCCTTCTGGAGGGCACAAGCCCTACTCCCCCCTTCTTGGTTGGGGGCCTGGCAGCCTCTGACTCGCCGCAAAGGGGGGGGGAGGGAAGAAGTGTCCACTCTACCAGCAAAGAGCGGCTTAGTTCTCTTCTCCCTTCCTTTTGCAGGGTTTCAATTTTTTGTTTCTCAGTCGACTTTCCAGGAGAGGATGGTGGACACTGAGCGCCATTCGTCTCTGACGTGGATGGATGATTTATTTATTATTTCACATTTTTTTATACCGGGATTCATGTAAAATTTTACATATCGTCTCGGTTTACATTGTAACTGAAAAACAGGCATGTGAGAATGCAATTACATAAAACAGGGCATAAAACTTGGATTTCATGAGGCCTCCTGAGGCAGAGCAGCTCGCTTCTTTTGTGGCTCGACTGGTGGAATTGCTGTTTTGGATGGCTCCTTCCAGGGGCGAGGGGGTCCTGGCATCCGGGGTACCAATCATGAGCTCTGTGGCTCTGGGAAGACTGGTTGCAGGGGCAATCTTGTGCCCCTTCAGGAGTTGTCCTCAACGCCGAGGACACTCTCTCTTGATGTGCCCTGCCTCCTTACACAGGTAGCACCGGTCCGCCAAGGTAGTGTAGTACATCTTGTAAGAGCGGTCCCCATCCCACGCCATCCTTTCCCCTGGGAAGCACTACCCAGGCCTGATGCCTATGAGATTCCACGTGACCATTGCCTTTGTCTTGAACCCTAGGGGAAGGACTGTGATGGAGGATCTCACTTCCCCTAGGGAGCTGAGCTGCTGACTCAGTCCAGCCTCTATCAGGAATGGTGGAACATTCAATAGGACTACTCGTACCCCTTGTGGGTCAAGGGGCTCTGGAGAGTGAAAGAGATCTTCTCAATTAGCCCAGTATGAACAGCGGTTAGGGAGCGTAAATATATCTCTTTGTCGTTCTCTTTGTTGGCAGAGGGGACGTTCTCCGCCCCCACGATCTGTGCTGCTGCTATTGCGTATTCATGGATATCTTCCATGTCCAGCATTTTGCAGCTAATTGCATGTTTACGCCTCAGGCCACCCCCCCCCCGTGATGACATGTAATGGGGGGGTTTGACCTCTTTCTACCGTTGCCAGTGGGAGGGGAGGGCTCCAGCCACAACAGCTGCGTAGGGTTTTACAGTCCTGGGTGGTATGCTCGGGCTCAGGTCCTCCCCTCTCATCGACTTCTGTTTTTTCTTCCCCCCCCGGGCTTCTCTCACGGGACCCCTAATGTCCTGGTTGTCCCTGCCTTCGGGTATGGTGGTGGGAGGGATAGGCCTACTTCCGGTCTTGGTACTGCTTGTTGAAGTGCTGGTATTCGGTGAAGTAAGAGGATCAGGGACTCCTATGGGGAACTTACCATGGGGGCTACCCATGGGGTCCTTGCTGGTACAGACTGGGGGAAGACCCTCCCTGTCTGTGCCCCCACCCTCTCCACTGTCCAAGGTACACTCCATCCCTTTTTTCCCCTCTAACCCCTGCCCATCCCTTTAGTATTTTACACAAGCACACTGAGGACCGAGAAGGCTGAGCATAAGGTTCCTGCTGCTGTTGGTCCGGGGTTGCTTGACCTGGGGATCCCTCGTGGGACTAATTGGTTCTGCCGTGTGTCCTCCCCGGGGCTTAACACATCCTTTGGGACTTCATCCAAAGGAGGGGGATCATCCATGACAGATGTCTCATTTGAGTGTGGAATGGAGTATGTTCCCTTCATTCCACTCTGTCCTCTATAATGGGCCCACTGCACCTGCTGGACCAGTTGGGCAATGCCAGTCTGCGATGGCCATTGAAAATCACCCCTCCCCTGGGCTCTTGAGCTCCAGGTCCTGACAAGGCACCTGGACAGGTTGTGGCTCCTTCCTAAGCTTGGGTTGTGTGCCGGAGTTCTTATGCCTCCACCGGGCCGGGCCCTTCTGGGGTATGACGACTAAGCTTGGTCCCAAGGCATTGGTGGAGCAGCCTTTGGTGATGTGGGGAGGGGCCTCTTTGTGATGTAATGGCCTTAATGGTGTCTCTAGTATTGTTGAGATTACTTACCTGATAATCTCCTTTTCCTTAGTGTATGCAGATGGACTCAAAACAAGTGGGTATAGTGTGCTCGTGCTAGCAGTTGGAGACGGATCTGACGTCAGCACGGGTACATATACCCCCCGCAGGAAGTGCAGCAACTCCGTAATCTTCCTTGCAAAAGCTTTATGGATATATGTGTAACTGACTGATCGATTAAATGAACAGGATTACCCTGACCGATTGATAGTAGCTGGAGACCGCCAGTGTTCTCAACCGGAAGGCGTCGACACCCAGCAGGGTGGATGCCCTATATAAGAAAACATGGCTTACCGTGAGTCTGTGAATCCCCATGTATACCGGCAGCTGGGCGGGATGCTGAGTCCATCTGCATACACTAAGGAAAAGGAGATTATCAGGTAAGTAATCTCAACATTTCCTAGCGTGTAGCAGATGGACTCAAAACAAGTGGGATGCACAAAAGCTACTCCCGGACTGGGCGGGAGGCTGCCCGAGGTCCATTCAGGATAGCCCTCGTGAATGCTGTGTCCTCCCTGGCCTGGACATCCAGACGGTAGAATCTGGAGAAGGTATGGAGGGAGGACCACGTCGCCGCTTTACATATCTCTGCAGGAGACAGCATCCTAGTTTCTGCCCAAGAGGCCGCCTGCGCTCTGGTAGAGAGAGCCTTGACCCGTAGAGGTGGTGGTTTTCCCGCTTCTACGTAGGCTGCCTTGATAACTTCTTTGATCTAGCGGGCGACGGTTGCCCGTGAGGCCGCTTCCCCTTGCTTCTTCCCGCTGTGAAAGACGAACAGGTGGTCCGTCTTTCGTACTGCTTCTAAACATTTCCAGGTATCTGGACAGCAGCCTGCCGATGTCGAGATGGCATAGTATTCGACCTTCTTCCGACTTCTTCAAACCTTCCGTGGTAGGCAAGGATATGGTTTGGTTGAAAAGAAAGTGTGAGACTACTTTGTGTAAAAAGGAAGGAACCATGTGAAGATGGATAGCCTCTGGAGTGATTCTGAGAAACGGATCCCGGCAGGACAGTGCTTGTAGCTCAGAGATGCGGCGTGCTGAGCATACAGCCAGCAGGAACACCATCTTCAAGGTTAACAAACGGAGGAACAGGCCTCGAAGTGGTCTGAAGGCGTGTCCCGCTAGAAATTCCAAAACTAGGTTGAGGTTCCACAGGGGTACTGGCCACTTCAGTGGCAGGCGAATGTGTTTGACTCCTTTCAGGAAACGTGAAACGTCTGGGTGTGTGGCGATGCTGTTGCCGTCACTCCGGGGACCGTAGCAGGACAGCGCTGCCACTTGAACTTTGATGGAACTGAGGGACAGACCCTTCCAAAGTCCATCTTGCAGGAAATCCAAAATGATAGGGATCTTAGCGGCATGTGGATTGGTGCCGTGAGTTTCGCACCAGGCTTCGAATACTCTCCAGATCCTTATATATGTTAGGGATGTGGAGAACTTGCGTGCTCGGAGGAGTGTATCTATTACTGGCCCCGAGTATCCTCTTTTCTTCAGTCTAGCCCTCTCAAGGGCCAGACCATAAGAGAGAATTGAGCTGGATCCTCAAGGAGGATGGGACCTTGCCGCAGCAGGTCCCTGTGTGGAGGCAGGGGAAGTGGATTCCCTGCCAGTAGTCTTCTCATGTCTGCGTACCAGGGTCTTCTTGGCCAGGCTGGGGCCACTAGAAGAACTAGGCCTCTGTGCCGCTGGATCTTGTGTATAATGGCACCCAGCAGGGGCCATGGAGGAAAGGCATATAGCAGGATCTCCTGAGGCCATGGCTGTACCAGGGCATTGATCCCCTGGGATAGAAGATCCCGCCTGCGGCTGAAATATCTGGGAACTTGAGCGTTGGACCTGTCCGCTAGTAGGTCCATGCCCGGCGTCCCCCACTGATCCAAAATCATCTGGAAAGCTGTGGGCGACAGCTGCCATTCCCCTGGATTTAGGCTTTCTCTGCTGAGGAAGTCTGCCGTGGTGTTGTCCTTCCCGGCGATGTGGATGGCGGGGATGTCCTGGAGATTCGCTTCCGCCCAAGTCATCAGGGGGGCTATTTCTAGGGATACCTGTTGGCTTCTGGTTCCGCCCTGTCGGTTGATGTATGCCACCGTGGTGGCGTTGTCTGACATCACTCTGACCGCTCTGTTGCGAAGTCTGTGGGCAAATCGCAGGCACGCTAGCCTGACTGCCCATGCCTCTAGGCGGTTGATGTTCCACCCCGACTCTTCTCTGTTCCACCGCCCTTGGGCGGTGAGTTCTTCGCAATGCGCTCCCCATCCGTTCAGGCTGGCATCCGTAGTGAGCAGGGTCCAGGTTGGGGAGGACATTCTTGACCCCCGGCTCATGTGGCCGGACTGCAACCACCACCGTATCTGATTCCGCACTCTGGCTGGTAGAGGTAGGTGTGTGGTGTAGTTCTGTGATCGTGGGCTCCACCGAGATAGGAGGGCGCGTTGTAATGGTCTCATATGAGCCCGAGCCCATGGTATCACCTCCAGAGTGGATGCCATAAGGCCAAGGACCTGTAAGTAATCCCCAGCTGAGGGCCGGGTGGCGCTCAGCAGGGCCTGCAGACGATTCCGGAACTTTGATCTTCTCTTGGAGGTCAGGCTGACCTTGTCTTCCTGGGTATCGAATCGGACTCCTAGGTATTCCAGCGACTGAGAAGGCTGTAGGGAACTCTTGTTCAAGTTTACAACCCATCCTAGGCTTTCCAGAAGAGCTATAACTCTGTTGGTTGCCTGGTGGCTCTCCTCTGTTGGAGGCTCTCCTCTGTTGGTTGCCTGGTGGCTCTCCTCTGGTGACTTCGCCCGGATCAGCCAATCGTCCAGGTAGGGATGGACGAGGATTCCCTCCTTCCTGAGGGACGCTGCCACTACTACAATGACCTTGGTAAAGGTCCGCGGCGCGGTGGCTAACCCGAAGGGTAAAGCTCGGAATTGGAAGTGTTGGTCCAGGACCTTGAAGCGTAAGTAGCGCTGATGATCCCGATGGATTGGGATATGCAGGTAGGCTTCCGACAGATCTAGGGATGTGAGGAAATCCCCTGGCTGTACTGAATTTTTGACAGACTGCAGAGTTTCCATGCGAAAGCTGGGGACCCGTAGGTATCGGTTGACTGACTTGAGGTCCAGGACGGGCCGGAAAGTGCCCTCCTTCTTGGGCACGATGAAATAAATGGAATAATGCCCAGAATTCATCTCCCTTGCAGGCACTGGGATTATGGCCTTTAGGGACTTGCCAGGTTCTTATGGGCTGGATTGGCCACTGTTGGAAACAGGATGCTGGGCTTGATGGACCCTTGGTCTGACCTAGTATGGCATTTTCTTATGTTCTTATGTTCTTAACTTCTAGGGCCGTCCTCTTGATGGGCGAACAAGGAGATTCCACAAACCTGTCCGGCAGGAGTCGAAGAAAATCCAGGTAATACCCTTCTCGGATGATGGCGAGGACCCACTGATCCGAGGTAATCTCGACCCAACTTCGGTAGAAGAGGGATAGCCTGCCCCCTATGGCTGCTACCCCCGGATGAGTCGGCTGATTGTCATTGTGGGGTACGGCCGGGACCTGAACCCGAGCCGGTTCCCCTCTTGTTGTGCTTCGGCCGAAAGGACTGGTTCCTGGCCTGCGAACGAGGTGCTTGGTAGCGAGTCCTGTAAGGGTTGAAGCGCTGAGAGGTTCTACCTCTGGATGGTCTAGGAAAGGGGCGCTGGTTCCTCCTTGACCGGTCTTCTGGTAGACGAGGTAATGGAGAGGCGCCCCATTTATTGGCCAGTTTATCGAGGTTGCTGCCGAACAGGAGGGATCCCTCAAAGGGCATTCTCGTGAGACGTGTCTTGGAGGAGTCGTCGGCCGACCAATTACGTAGCCAGAGCTGTCTCCTGGCCGCCACTGAGGATGACACTCCTTTGGCTGCCGTACGGACTAAGTCGGAGGCTGCATCAGTGAGGAACGAGAGAGCTGATTCCATTTCTTCTCCCGGGGTATTGTTCCTAGCTTGTGATAAACAGGAACATGTCACCACGGTGCAGCAGGTCGCAATTCGTAGGGACATGGCTGCCACCTCAAAGGCTTGTTTCAGAATGGTGTCCATGCGCCGGTCATGTGTATCCTTGAGGGCCGTCCCCCCCTCCACCAGAATGGTGGTGCGATTCACAATTGCGCTAACTATGGCGTCTACCTGGGGGCACGCCAGCTTCTCCTTGGTTGCCGGGTCTAAGGGGTACATGCCAGCCAAGGCCCGACCCCCTTTGAATGAGGCCTCCGGCGTATTCCATTTCAGATCGATTAACTGCTGAGCTACTTGTAGGAGGGGAAAATGGTGAGACGTTTGGCGCAGGCCCTCTATCAGGGGGTTCATTCTAGGTTCCTCAGGGGCATCGTGGCCCGGAATAGCCAGCTCCGACAGGCATTGAGAGATCAGGCCTGGGAGATTCCCTTTCACAAAGAAGCGCCTCATGGTCCGATATGGTTCAATCCCCGAGGGAAGTTCTCCCTCCTCGGAGGACTCGTCGTCTTCCTCAGGGCAATCTGAATCCCCATAAGTGGGGGTTCCGGGTGGCGCGTGGCCGTGCCTAGGCCTTGAGGGTCCAGGGGCCGGGTCATCCGGTACGTATGGACCCGCTCGGGGAGCAGCCTGCATTGTGGCATGAATCCCCTTGAATAATTCCACCCAGGAGAGCGAAGCAGGATCTGGTCTGAGGGGTACCAGGTCCCTCAGGGTCCCCGGCTGCTCACTGCTGCCTGCTAGGTCCGGGGTGTTCCCTGAGGAACTGGCAAGTACGCTGGGCTGCGACCGGTCCTGGCCTGGAACTCCCAGGGCCTCTTCACATTGGGCACATAGGGAGTCTGCTTCCTCGCTCTGTGTGGCTCTGAGGTTGCATGCCGAGCAGAGGCTCATGCCTGATGCTGGAGGGGCCGGCTCCGCTGACGCATGGGCTCTCTTACGCTCCATGGGCGCCTAGGAACGGACGCGTATCAGCGGGCGCCTATGAACGCGCGCCTCACAACGTGCACCTCACAACGTGCGCGTGCGTAGCAACAGGCACCTATCGCGCGGTGACAAACCAGGCAGGAAAATGGCGACCTCCGTGGCGGATTGCCACATAGGCAGACTCTGAGAATCCTCGCTTCCTCGGAGACCAACAAGTAAAGATGTACGCCTTACCTTGTCTTCGGCGCTTGCCGGTTGCGACCCGGGCGGTCTCCGGCTGCGGGGGGAGAGGGTGAGTACCGTCACCGCTGCGCTCGAGGAAGTGCACCCGCTGCCTCTGGGCTGCACCCGAACTCGTCTCGCTCGGGGGCCAAGTCCACACTGGGACCGAGGCTGCCTCTATGCTGCGCCCGAGCCCTTCTCACTCGGGGGCTAGGTCCCTGCCGCGAGCCGGCCACCGGACCGAGGCACTGACCTCCGAGGGACCATGGAAATTGCCTCGGGAAACTCAAGTGGGGGAGGGACAGACTGGTATCACCGCAGGAGTGCGGGGCTCGTCTTCAGGTAGGTTTCTTCTATAAATTTAGTTGTGTAGAATTTGGAAACACGCTCACCGAGCGTGAGGTAATTCCAAACTGTTTTGGAGACGGAAATTACTGACTTGCTGCACTTCCTGCGGGGGTATATGTACCCGTGCTGACATCAGATCCGTCTCCAACTGCTAACACGAGCACACTATACCCACTTGTTTTGAGTCCACCTGCTACACGCTAGGAAAACACCTCTTTTGGAATGCTCAGCCTTCTCGGTCCTCAGTGTGCTTGTGTAAAATACTAAAGGGATGGGCAGGGGTTAGAGGGAAAAAAGGATGGCGTGAACCTTGGACAGTGGAGGGGGTGGGGGCACAGACAGAGAGGGGGAACAAGCTCAGGAGACCAAGAGACAATAGAGGGCCAGTCAGAGGTCTTAAGAATAAGACTGTGCACAGGCCTGGCAGGTACTGTGCACGATGGAAGTGCCTCTATGGGGGAAGGAAAAAGTTATATTTATTTATTTATTTATTTAACATTTTTATATACCGGGATTCATGCAGAATTTGCATATCATCTCGGTTTACATTGTAACTGAAAAAGACAAGCACGAGGAATGCAAGTTACATAGAACAGAGTATTAAACTTGGAACAGATTACATGGGTAAAATAACATGGGTAAAATAACTTAGTACATAATAGAGGTTGGAGAAACTGAAAATTATCTTATTGTAATATTTTATATTTTAAGCTTGGTTTGAGGGTCTTTTGATGGACTATTTGCTAGTGTGTAGGCGTTGATGTATCTTATTATCATGATTGGAACGCTTGTTCGAAGAGCCAGGTTTTTAGCCTCTTTTTGAAGTTGATTGGGCAATGTTCTGTCCGGAGAAAAGAAGGTAGGGAGTTCCAAATTGATGGACCTGCTGGTCCATCAATAAATAGGTGGGACTCACCTAAAAGGAGCCCACCCTTAACCGAAGGCCATCCCCCCAGGCGTGGACGGAGAGAAGGAGGGCGAAGGGGCGCCGGAGCGCACTCTTTATGGATGGACCTGCTGGTCCATCCATAAATAGGTGGGACTCACCTAAAAGGAGCCCACCCTTAACCGAAGGCCATCCCCCCAGGCGTGGACAGAGAGAAGGAGGGCAAAGGGGCGCCGGAGCGCACTCCCTCCGTGGGTGCGAGCGCCTCCCTCGGCCTCTCCAGGAAAGAACAAGCTCAGCGACATAGCCCTGCCCAGGGCTATGACGGGAGAAGGAAGCGATGGAGGAGAGTGATGACGTCGCAGGCCCTTTAAAGGGCCGCAACACCCGGGGGGGGGCGATCCTTTTCGGATCCCTCCCGACAGCGTGGCAGCAGCAGGTGGGCAGGAGCACGAGAGAGCCCTTGTCGGAGCACCGCGTGAGGTATGGCCGCCTCCCCATGCGCCTCCAACCCCCCGTTTTTCTCCTTTGGCATGAGGCAAGGGCATTCCCTACCTCGTGCCTTGGCGGTAACCCGGGCCAGTTGGGGCCTATGGCAAGTGGTATCGCAAGACGGCTGGGTAGCCGATTAGCGCTGGGGAAGCGCGAAAGGTGACAGTCGAAAGTGCTGATGGGCGGGGCCCCTTGCTGGAGGACAAGGCGGGGGGCCAAAAGGATTAATGCTGCCTTGCTTGGTTCCCACTGCGGGCAGCGAGGGACACGGATTACTGGCCCGGGTACCCAGGAAGGTTTTACGATATAATGTATAAATAAAAGCTGCGGCCTTATTCAACCAACATCAGTGTCAGCGTGATTAATATGAGACAAGGAAAAAGGCCAACACAAGATGATATAAAGTATAGGGGTATCTCGACCGACAAAGCAAGTATTGAGTGACGACTGCTAGCGTTAAACAAAAAGGGGGGTGGGGGGGGGGGAACTAAACAAACTTATTAACTTTAAAAGAACACAAAAGGGCCAAAACACAAACCAAACACAAACACAAACCACAAACAACCTTAAAAAAATCAACAAAACATACACAAACACACAATTACAAAACTAAACCACAAACAATCTTACAAATTATACAAAGCAAATGAACAAACTGAATCAACTGCTAAACAAAGCTACCAAAAATAAACTCTAAAGAATACAACTAAGGAAAAAATAAAGAAAATGGGGGAGGGGAGAGGGAAAGACTGCAGCTACTCCTGTCCCACCCCGGGTGCCTTGCCTGGGAAATCCTCAGCAGAAAGTTTGAAAATGGCTTACCTTGGGTGAGGCAGTAGCAGCAGCAGCAGCAGTCAAATTCCTCTTAACAACAAAAACCAAGAGACAAAAAGGAAAAAAAGAAGATTCTCCTCTTCTTAGAGGGGAGAAATAACTAAGGAAAAAAAACCAACCTTTCCCCTGAAAAGAAGCAGAAAAGCAGTTCTCTCTGCTCAGACAGAGAGAGAGCTCAAACACAGCAGCCTCCAGACAGCAGAAGGCGCTATTTCAGTACATCGCAAATGAGTATCGGGAGGGAGGCTGGTAGCCCCCTCTCGACAGAAACATGAAAAAAGAATTCCTATGACGCAAAAATGACTGAAAACTGAAGTCACAGATGGTACTATGACTGGCTGTCTAAAGGTGTCTTAGCTCTTGAGCTCTGAGCATATTGGGGGGGGGGGGGGGGGGGGGGGGGGAGGAAAGAACGTTGTATGTTTTGGGTTTTTGTTGTTGTTACAGGACTGGGAAGACCGTGACCTGCTGCATAACTGAGGGGAGTTGGGGCGTGTTTTGCAACTCCCAAGCAGGGTGTTTTTTCCAATATAAACTACATTTTTGTGTTTGTTGGGAGCTTGACTGGACTGGTTGCCAGACATTCCCCAGCACTTGTGCAAGCCCTGCAGGGGCATCGGAGGCCCATGTCGGGGCCAGGGGAAATTTAAACGGCCTCGGAGTCTTGCAGAGGAGATCCACTTGGAGGGAGCGGATCGGCAGACCGGGGCAGTGCTGGACCTCCTCCCGTGAGTGGCGCATCATAGTCGATTGTGACACTATCTGAAACTTTTAAACTGTGGGGTAAATTTTTTCCTTCATTGCCGTTTTTTGAGCCACACCCTTTCACAGGCCTCAACATATAGAGTGCAAGAGTGCACAGAGCATAGTTTTAGAGCCACAAGCCCGCTGTGTTCTGTACTTGGGTTTAGAATCACAGGTCCTCTTTACAAGTCTCTGAAATTTACACAGACCTTCTTTTCTCTTCTGCAGGCTGCCTAGTTTCCAAACTTTTAGCAGGCTACACACACACAAACTTTTCTTCATTCCCCTCTGGAGGCTTTGGGCTGTACTGCGTTTTAGAGAAAAAAAAAAACATGCAGGACACCATATGTGGTACCCGAGCAGCGAGTCCCTAGGCTAGAGAGACAAATATGGACTGACTCCAGCCTTTTCAAAGCACTATCATTATTTTGCAGCTTCAAACAAACATTAGTAAACTGTTTAACTTCAGTACAGTGAACTCTCAATACTCACAGCTTCCTTTACAGCTTCACACAATACTCAGTTTCCTTTACAGTGTTTGGACAGCAATATTCTACAGGAGATGCCTTCCTCCTGTAGACCTGGGCCTGGTCTGACTAACCTACCTGGGTCCCAACTCTTATTCCTCCCCTGCTGGGCCCTGCCCACAGAACTCTTTCTCTTTAGGAGAAAAGGTTAACCAGGCATTTAGCCTGGTCCTGCGCAGGTTTAAGGGGGGGGGGGGGGGGAATAGGAGCACTGCGTTACAGTTTGCTATCGATGGGAGGCCTTCATGCATGCGGTCCATTGCTGAAATGATCTCAAATAGTTGATGATTGAAAGGACTGTTTGCACTTATCAGGTTACATCAGAGTTATAGTGCGTTGCTAGTTATAGTAAGTGGATGTTTACGTTTTATTATAGTTGAAGGGGTTTGGAATTTTTGGGCCAGGCTTCATTGGACTTGGTGACACCATTTCTCAAGGAGAGTTTCCACCTGTTGGGGAGTGGATACATATAAATGGCAGAGGAAACGGAGTGGGGGGGGGGGGGGTCCGAAAGCTTTGAGCTTGCTCCCTAAAAAGTGAATTTTAAAAGCTCAGTGCGCGCATCTCTTAGGGGATGATTGCACAAGTCGGGCTCGAGCATATGTGCATGCATGTTATAAAATCACCGCATCCCTGGGCATGGACTGATGTACATACTCCAATGTGTACCTGCGCATCAGTTAGAAAGTTACTGTCCCTGGTTTTTGAATTACACTGGTTGGCTGTGGCAGGGATTATTTGTTGCCAGGGAATGTGGTTAGTGCAGTTAGTGTAGCTAGGTTTAAAAAAGGATTGGATACCTTCTTGGAGGAGAAGTCCATTACCTGCTATTAATTAAGTTGACTTAGAAAATAGTCATTGCTATTACTAGTAACAGTAATGTAGAGATTACTTACCTGATAATCTCGTTTTCCTTAGTGTATGCAGATGGACTCAAAACAAGTGGGTATAGTGTGCTCGTGCTAGCAGTTGGAGACGGATCTGACGTCAGCACGGGTACATATACCCCCGCAGGAAGAGCAGCAACTCAGTAATCTTCCTTGCAAAAGCTTTATGGATATATGTGTGACTGACCGATCGATTAAATGAACATGATTACCCTGACCGATTGATAGTAGCTGGAGACCGCCAGTGTTCTCAACCGGAAGGCGTCGACACCCAGCAGGGTGGATGCCCTATATAAGGAAACATGGCTTACCGTAAGTCGGTGAATCCCCATGTATACCGGCAGCCGGGCGGGATGCTGAGTCCATCTGCATACACTAAGGAAAACGAGATTATCAGGTAAGTAATCTCTACATTTCCTAGCGTGTAGCAGATGGACTCAAAACAAGTGGGATGTACAAAAGCTACTCCCGGACTGGGTGGGAGGCTGCCCGAGGTCCGTTTAGGATTGCCCTCGCAAATGCTGTGTCCTCCCTGGCCTGGACGTCCAGACAGTAGAATCTGGAGAAGGTATGGAGGGAGGACCACGTTGCCGCTTTACATATCTCTGCCGGCGACAGCATCCTAGTTTCTGCCCAGGAGGCCGCCTGCGCTCTGGTAGAATGAGCCTTGACCCGTAGAGGTGGTGGTTTTCCCGCTTCTACGTAGGCCGCCTTGATAACTTCTTTGATCTAGCGGGCGATGGTTGCCCGTGAGGCCGCTTCCCCTTGCTTCTTCCCGCTGTGAAGGACGAACAGGTGGGTCCGTGTTTCGTACTGCTTCTGACATTTCCAGTATCTGGACAGCAGCTTGCCGATGTCGAGATGGCGCAGTATTCGACCTTCTTCCGACTTCTTCAAACCTTCTGTGGTTGGCAAGGATATGGTTTGGTTGAGGTGGAAGTGTGAGACTACTTTGGGTAAGAAGGAAGGAACCGTGCGAAGATGGATAGCCTGTGGAATGATTCTGAGAAACGGATCACGGCAGGACATAGAAATGAAATGAAACATAGAAACACAGAAATGACGGCAGAAGACGACCGAATGGCCCATCCAGTCTGCCCAGCAAGCCTCACACATTTTTTCTCTCATACTTATCTGTTTCTCTTAGCTCTTTGTTCTATTCCCCTTCTACCCCCACCATTAATGTAGAGAGCAGTGATGGAGCTGCATCCAAGTGAAATATCTAGCTTGATTAGTTAGGGGTAGTAGGGGTAGTAACCGCCGCGATAAGCAAGCTACACCCATGCTTATTTGTTTTTCCTAGACTATGTTGTACAGCCCTTGTTGGTTGTTTTTCTTCTCCCCTGCCATTGAAGCAGGGAGCAATGCTGGATATGCGTGAAGTATCAGTTTTTTTTCTCCCCTGCCGTTGAATCAGAGAGCCATGCTGGATATGCATTGAAAGTGACGTATCAGGCACATTTGGTTTGGGGTAGTAACCGCCGTAACAAGCCAGCTACTCCTCGCTTTGTGATTGCGAATCCTTTTTTTCTTCACCCCTGTCGTTGAAGCTATGCAGGATATGCGTGAAGCATCAGTTTTTTGTTTTTTTCCCCTGCTGTTGAAGCAGAGAGCCATGCTGGATATGCATGGAAAGTGAAGTATCAGGCACATTTGGTTTGGGGTAGTAACCGCCGTAACAAGCCAGCTACTCCCCGCTTTGTGAGTGCGAACCCTTTTTCTTCTCCCTTGCCGTTGAAGCAGAGAGCTCTGCTGGATGTGTGAAGTATCAGTTATTCTTCTCCCCTGTCGTTGAAGCAGAGAGCTATGCTGTATATGCATTGAAAGTGAAGTATCAGGCATATTTGGTTTGGGGTAGTAACCGCCGTAACAAGCCAGCTACTCCCCTCTTTGTGAGTGCAAATCCTTTTTTCCATTTCCTCTTGCTGTTGAAGCTTAGAGCGATGTTGGAGTCACAGTAAGCATGTGTATGTTTATTGAATAAGGGTATTGTGTCCAGGCAGTAGCCATCATTCTGGCGAGTCACCCACTCTTCATTGGTGGTCTCTTGACTTTATGGATCCACAGTGTTTATCCCACGCCCCTTTGAAGTCTTTCACAGTTCTGGTCTTCACCACTTCCTCCGGAAGGGCATTCCAGGCATCCACCACCCTCTCCGTGAAGAAATACTTCCTGACATTGGTTCTGAATCTTCCTCCCTGGAGCCTCAAATCGTGACCCCTGGTTCTGCTGATTTTTTTCCTACGGAAGAGGTTTGTCGTTGTTTTTGGATCATTAAAACCTTTCAAATATCTGAAAGTCTGTATCATATCACCTCTGCTCCTCCTTTCCTCCAGGGTGTACATATTTAGATTCTTCAATCTCTCCTCGTACGTCATCCAATGAAGATCCTCCACCTTCCTGGTCGCCCTTCTCTGTACCGCTTCCATCTTGTCTTTGTCTTTTTGTAGATACGGTCTCCAGAACTGAACACAGTACTCCAGGTGAGGCCTCACCAAGGACCTGTACAAGGGAATAATCACTTCCCTTTTCTTACTCGATATTCCTCTCTCTATGCAGCCCAGCATTCTTCTGGCTTTTGCTATCGCCTTGTCGCATTGTTTCGCTGTCTTCACATCATTAGACAATATCACCCCAAGGTCCCTCTCCTGCTCCGTGCACATCAGCCTTTCCCCCCCCATCGAATACAGTTCATTCGGATTTCCACTCCCCATATGCATGACTTTGCACTTCTTGGCATTGAATCTCAGCTGCCATATCTTCGACCACTCTTCCAGTTTCCTTAGATCCCGTCTCATTCTCTCCACTCCTTCCGGCTTGTAGCTCTGAGATGCGGCGTGCTGAGCATACGGCCAGCAGGAACACCATCTTCAAGGTTAACAAATGGAGGGACAGGCCTCGAAGGGGTCTGAAGGCGGGTCCCGCTAGAAATTCCAAAACTAGGTTGAGGTTCCACAGGGGCACTGGCCACTTCAGTGGTGGGCGAATGTGTTTGACTCCTTTCAGGAAACATGAAACGTCCGGGTGTGTGGCAATGCTGTTGCCGTCACTCCGGGGACCGTAGCAGGAAAGCGCTGCCACCTGAACCTTAATTGAATTGACGGACAGACCCTTCTGAAGTCCATCTTGCAGGAAATCCAAAATGATAGGGATTTTAGCGGCATGTGGATTGGTGCTGTGAGTGTCGCACCAGGCTTCAAATGCTCTCCAGATCCTTATATATGTTAGTGATGTGGAGAACTTGCGCGCTCGGAGGAATGTATCTATTACCGGCCCCGAGTATCCCCTTTTCTTCAGTCTAGCCCTCCCAATGGCCAGACCATAAGAGAGAATTGAGCTGGATCCTCGTGGAGGATGGGACCTTGCCGTAGTAGGTCCCTGTCTGGAGGCAGGGGCAGTGGGTTCCCTGCCAGCAGTCTTCTCATGTCTGCATACCAGGGTCTTCTTGGCCAGTCCGGGGCCACTAGAAGAACAAGGCCTCTGTGCCGCTGAATCTTGTGAATAATGGCGCCCAGCAGGGGCCCTGGAGGAAAAGCATATAACAGGATCCCCTGAGGCCATGGCTGTACCAGAGCGTCAACCCCGTCGGAGAGAGGCTCTCGTCTGCGACTGAAGTATCTGGGTACTTCAGCGTTGGACCTGTCCGCTAGTAGGTCCATGCCCGGAGTCCCCCACCGATCCACAATCATCTGGAAAGCTGTGGGCGACAGCTGCCAATCCCCCGGGTTTAGGCTTTCTCTGCTGAGGAAGTCTGCCGTGGTGTTGTCCTTCCCGGCGATGTGGACGGCGGAGATGTCCTGGAGATTTGCTTCCGCCCACGCGATCAGGGGGGCTATTTGTAGAGATACGTGTCGGATTCTGGTTCCGCCCTGTCGGTTGATGTATGCCACTGTGGTGGCGTTGTCCGACATCACCCTGACCGCTCTGTTTCGAAGTCTGTGGGCAAATCTGAGGCATGCTAGCCTGACTGCCCGTGCCTCTATTAGGTTGATGTTCCACCCCGACCCTTCTTTGTTCTACCGCCCTTGGGCGGTGAGTTCTTCGCAGTGTGCTCCCCATCCGTTTAGGCTGGCATCTGTAGTGAGCAGGGTCCAGGTTGGGGAGCACATTCTTGACCCCCGGCTCATGTGGCCGGGCTGCAACCACCACCGTAGCTGATTCCGCACTCTGGCTGGTAGAGGTAGGAGTACGGTGTAGTTCTGTGATCGTGGGCTCCACCGAGATAGGAGGGCGCGTTGCAATGGTCTCATATTAGCCTGCGCCCATGATATCACCTCCAGAGTGGATGCCATGAGGCCGAGGACCTGTAGGTAATCCCAAGCTGTGGGCCGGGTGGCGCTCAGCAGGGCCTGCAGACGATGCCGGAGCTTTGATCTTCTCTTGGAGGTCAGACTGACCTTGTCTTCCTGGGTGTTGAATCGGACTCCTAGGTATTCCAGCGACTGAGAAGGCTGTAGGGAACTCTTGTTTGTGTTGACTACCCATCCTAGGCTTTCCAGAAGAGATATAACTCTCATGGATGCCTGGTGGCTCTCCTCCAGTGACTTTGCCCTGATCAGCCGATCGTCCAGATAGGGATGGACGAGAATTCCTTCCTTCCTGAGTGACGCCGCCACTACTACTATGACCTTGGTAAAGGTCTGCGGCGCGGTGGCTAACCCGAAGGGTAAAGCTCGGAACTGGAAGTGTTGGTTCAGGACTTTAAAGCGTAAGTAGCGCTGGTGATCGCGATGGATTGGGATATGCAAGTAGGCCTCTGACAGATCTAGGGATGTGAGAAACTCCCCTGGCTGTATTGCACTCTTGACTGACCGCAGAGTTTCCATGCGAAAGCTGGGGACCCGTAAGTGTCGGTTTACTGACTTGAGGTCCAGAACGGGCCTGAAAGTGCCCTCTTTCTTGGGTACTATGAAATAATGCCTAGAATTTATCTCCCATGAAGGCACTGGGATTATGGCTTTTAGGGACAGGAGCCTCCGCAAGGTCGCTTCCAGTGCCGCCCTCTTGAGGGGTGAACAAGGAGATTCCACAAATTTGTCCGGAGGTAGCTGAAGAAAGTCCAGGTAATACCCTTCTCGGATGATGGCGAGGACCCACTGGTCCGAGGTAATCTCGACCCACCTGCGGTAGAAGAGGGTCAGCCTGCCCCTATGGCTTCTACACCCAGATGGGTCGGCTGATTCTCATTGTGGGGTGCGGCAGGGACCCGAACCCGAGCTGGTTCTCCTCTTGTTGTGCTTGGTCCGAAAGGACTGCTTCCTGGTCTGAGAACGAGGTGCTTGGTAGCGAGCCCTGTAAGGATTGAAGCGCTGAGAACTTCTACCTCTGGATGGCCTAGGAAAAGGGCGCTGGCTCTTCCTTGACCTGTCTTCTGGTAGACGGGGTAATGGAGAGGCGCCCCATTTATTAGCCAGTTTCTCTAGGTCGCTGCAGAACAGGAGGGATCCCTTAAAGGGCATTCTTGTGAGGCGTGTCTTGGAGGAGGAGTCGGCCAACCAATTTCGTAGCCAGAGCTGTCTCCTGGCTGCCACTGAGGATGACACCCCCTTGGCTGCCGTACGGACTAGGTCGGAGGCTGTGTCAGTGAGGAATGAGAGAGCTGATTCCATTTCTTTTCCCGGGGTGTTGTTGAACGCGTCACCATGGTGCAGCAGGTCGCAATTCGTAGGGACATGGCTGCCACCTCAAAGGCTTGTTTCAGAATGGCGTCCATGCGCCGGTCATGTGCATCCTTGAGGGCCACTCCCCCCTCCACCGGAATGGTGGTGCGTTTCACAATTGCGCTAACTATGGCGTCTACCTTGGGGCACGCCAGCAGCTCCTTGGTTGCCGGGTCTAAGGGGTACATGCCAGACAAGGCCCGACCCCCTTTGAATGAGGCCTCCGGCGCATTCCATTCCAGATCGATTAGCTGCTGTGCTGCTTGTAGGAGGGGAAAATGGTGAGCTGTTTGGCGCAGGCCCTCTAGCAGGGGGTTCATCCTAGGTTCCCCTGGGGTGTCTTGGCTCAGGATAGCCAGCTCCGACAGGCATTGAGAGACCAGGCCTGGGAGATCCTCTTTCAGAAAGAAGCGTCTCATGGTGCGATATGGTTCTATCCCCGAGGGAAGTTCTCCCTCCTCGGGGGGGCTCGTCGTCTCCCTCAGAACAATCTGAATCCTCATAAGTGGGGCTTCCGGGTGGCGAGTGGCCATGCCTAGGTCTTGAGGGTCCAGGGGCCGGGTCATCCGGTACGTATGGACCTGTTCGGGGATCAGACTGCATTTTGACAAAGGCATGGATCCCCTTGAATAATTCCACCCAGGAGAGCGAAGCAGGTTCTAGCCTTAGGGGCACCAGGTCTCTCGGGTTCCCTGGCTGCTCACCATGGTCTGCTAGGTCCGGGGTGTTCCCTGAGGAACGGGCAAGTAGCCTAGGCTGGGACCGGCCCTGGCCTGGAACTCCCAGGGCCTCCTCACATTGGGCACATAGGGAGTCTGCTTCCTCGCTCTGTGTGGCTCTGAGGTTGCATGCTGAACAGAGGCCTAGAGCTCTTATGCCTGATTCTGGAGGTGCCGGCTCTGCCGATGCATGGGCTCTCCTAAGCTCCATCTTGTCTGTCATCTCTATGCGGTGTGCTCCCAGCCGGAGTATGCGCCTTGTAATATGCGCGAAAGATGTGCGCCTATCAATGTGCGCTGAGCAGCGTGCGCTTATCAACGTGCGCCTATGAAAGGGCGCCTATGAACGTGCGCCGATGAACATGCACCTAGCAACGTGCGCCTATTGACATGAAACAAGGTGTCTTCAATGTGCGCCTCTATGAAATATGCGCCCAGTTATCTTCGGGCGCCCAACATAAGCGCCCGTCGCCTGTGCGCTCAGTCTGGCCTGAGCGCTAGAGTGAGGCGACAAACCCGCTAATCAACGTGCGCCTAGGCAGAAGGTGACGGCGAGCAGGCAGGCAAAATGGGCGACCTCCTTGGCAGGCTGCCACGTAGGCAGACCCCGCTAGTCCACGCTTCCTCGGAGACCCACAAGTACAGATGTACGCCTTACCTTGTCTTCGGCGCTTCCCGGCTGCGACCCGGGCGGTCTCCGGCTGCGGGGGGGAGAGGGTGATCACCGTCACCGCCGCGCTCGAGGAAGTGCACCCGCTGCCTCTAGGCCGCGCCCGAACTCATCTCGCTCGGGGGCCAAGTCCTCACCGGGACCGAGGCTGCCTCTAAGCCGCGCCCGAGCTCTTCTCACTCGGGGGCTAGGTCCCTGCCGCGAGTCGGCCACCGGACCGAGGCTCTTACCTCCGAGGGACCACGGAAATCACCTCGGACAACTCAACTGGGGGAGGGACCGAATGGTATCACCGCAGGAGTGCGGGGCTCGTCTTCAGGTAGGATCTTCTATGGATTTAGTCGTTAGAATTTGGAAAACGCTCAGCGAGCGTGAGGTAGCTCCAAACTGCTTTGGAGACGGAAATTACTGAGTTGCTGCACTTCCTGCGGGGGTATATGTACCCGTGCTGACGTCAGATCCGTCTCCAACTGCTAGCACGAGCACACTATACCTACTTGTTTTGAGTCCATCTGCTACACGCTAGGAAACATGGGATAGACTTAGTTTTTGGGTACTTGCCAGGTTCTTATGGCCTGGATTGGCCACTGTTGGAGACAGAATGCTGGGCTTGATGGATCCTTGGTCTGACCCAGTATGGCATAAAATAAAGGTTGTTCTAAGGGATATATACGTAATCTAGAGGGGGAGGATTTGGGGTTTCTAATTTTGCATGTCATTCAATAAACATTGTTGATTTTGCTTGAAATGAGATGGCTTTTATGGAAATTATCCCTTAATGTTAAAGGTTTGAATTCTCCATATAAATGGAGGTTAATGTTGAGAGAAGCAGAACATCTGAAGGCGGATAAGAACAAAAGAAATTGCCATGCTGGGTCAGACCAAGGGTCCAGGGTTTTCACCCAGGCCCAGACTAGTTTGAAGACCACAGGCCAACCTCTGAGTGAACTATTTATTGTCTTGCACTGTGAAATGTTTATGAACAGGCAGAGTCTGTTTTTGTATTTATTCCACTAGGAGGTCTAGAACTGGTAGATGTGAATCTGTTTTTTACTCTTTCGGATAACAGAAAGACTAGGGGGCACTCCATGAAGTTAGCATGTGGCACATTTAAAACTAATCGGAGAAAGTTCTTTTTCACTCAACGCACAATTATACTCTGGAATTTGTTGTCAGAAGACGTGGTTAGTGCAGTTAGTATAGCTGTGTTTAAAAAAGGATTGGATAAGTTCTTGGAGGTGAAGTCCATTACCTCCTATTAATTAAGTTGACTTAGATAATAACCACCGCTATTACTAGCAACTGTAACATGGAATAGACTTAGTGTTTGGGTACTTGCCAGGTTCTTATGGCCTGGATTGGCCACTGTTGGAAACAGGATGCTGGACTTGATGGACCCTTGATCTAACCCAGTATGGCACGTTCTTATGTTCTTAGGTCTATGAGATGAGAGAGAGAATGAAGGCCACCCAGCTGTGCCTGAAATTTGATAAGAAATCAGGAGGGAACACCACTACTTTCACAAACATCTGTAGTATATTTATTTATTTAGAGTCTTTTTTATACCGAAATATAACATATTGCCTTCACTCCGGTTTACATGATAAACAACTTAGTACATATAACACTTCCGTATGCTAACATATTGACAAGTTTACAAAAAACTAGATACATTTCGGCCTCAGTTAAAAGATTATGAACAGGTATATAAGAATATAACTTAAGTCGGTTATCAAGTGTGATAAGGAAAGTGTGATAAGGAAAGTGTCGGTTATCAAGTGTGATATATAAGGAAAGAGAGAGGGGGGAGAGCGCGCTGGACGTGACAGCACAGGCTGATCCTTTGGAAACGTAAGCTTTTATTATATATTTATGATTTTTATTATGTATTACTTCTGTGTAATCTGATTTTATTTGTTCTATCCTCCTATTGTGCAAATAAACTCACTTTCCTAAATACCTGGAACAGTCGTGTACTGAATCAGAGTTTGTGTGTGGCTCTTTGTGTTTGGAATAAGCTCCTGGTTTCAAGCCCCCACGTATAATCCCAATAATTGCGTTTATGTGGGATAAACCCCTCAGGAAGCACCCCAGTGTAGACCTCAATGAGATTAGCTCCCCCCAGGTCAGAGCCCCTGGGCAGAATAACAATGTGCATGGGCTGAACCCATAACATGGGATCTCCCCAGTAATACTATGGGACTGTTTGAAGGCGGTTGAAAGGGGTAAACTAATTTCCCGGGCCTCATTCCTCAAGAGAAAGAGAGGTCCAAATTACAATTACTGAAACAGATAAGTTGGAACTAAGGCATAAGAGAAACACGACTGCTTCAGTATTGAACAGTATTGCTACAAGCTGCACTCAATACTTTGAAGATGGCAGATATTGCACTTAAGCTAGATATGATAAAGCAAGAGCATTATGAGTTTGGAAATAAGGTAAGCAGAATGTTTTCCACAAGGCTAAAAGAGAATGTCACAAAATCAAATACTAAAAATTAAAGATAGGCATTGTAAACTTATTTATGACTCCCAACGCATAAGCGAACACTTTACCCAATTTTCTGGTAAATTATATGCTTTGGATGACTATCTATGAGAACCAAATAGAAGCTTATTTGGCAAAGGTATCAATACCAGTACTGTCCCATAAAGTTCAGTACATGCTATAACAGGGAGATTACAATAAGCAAATGTTGCTTACCTGTAACAGGTGTTCACAAGACAGCAGGTTGTTAGTCCTCACATATGGGTGACTTCATCAGGATGGAGCCCAATCACAGAAAATTTCTGTAAGTTTCCAGAACTTTGACTGGCCCCTACTGGGCATGCCCAGCATGGCACTAACCCTGCAGCCAGCAGAGGTCCCCCATCAGTCTTATTTGAAAGCTACAGGCAGTGCTGAAAAATAAAATAACAAAACGTTATGAACCCAACACCGCGGGGCGGCGGGTGGGTTTTGTGAGGACTAACATCCTGCTGTCCTGTGAGAACACCTGTTACAGGTAAGCAACATTTGCTTTCTCACAGGACAGGCAGGATGGTAGTCCTCACATATGGGTGAGTACAGAGTTGAGGATGTCCGAACATGCACCAAATGTACCCAAAGGCATGCAACAGGCACAACTGGGGTGGAATTTGGTAGAGGGCATCCTGAACCCCACCGGCAGGCGGAAGGGTGTTGGTACGTCACATTGTAAACAGGTTACGAAGGACAGACTGGCCGAAGATGGAATCCTGTCTTCTGGCTTTGCCCAAGCAATAGTGGGCTGCAAAGGTGTGGAGAGAACTCCAGGTAGCAGCCCTGCAAATGTCAGAAAGCGGCATCGATCGTAGGTGTGCTACTGAAGTCGCCATGGCCCTCACAGAGTGTGCTTTAACATGGTCTTGGAATGGAATGCCCGCTTGCTGATAGCAGAAGGATATGCAGTCTGCCAACCAGGAGGAGAGAGTCTGCTTACCCACAGGTTTCCCTAACTTGTTAGGATGAAAAGAGATGAACAATTGAGTGCTTTCCCTGTGGGGAGCTGTACGGTTTAGGTAAAAAACGCTAGAGCCCGTTTACAGTCAAGGGTATGCAGAGCCTTTTCTCCTGGGTTGGCATGGGGCCTGGGAAAAAAGGTAGGTAGAATGATGGATTGATTAAGATGAAAATCCAAAACTACCTTAGGTAAGAATTTAGGGAGCGTGTGGAGTACCGCCTGGTCCTGCAGAAGTTTAGTGTAAGACAGATAGGTAACTAGAGCCTGTAATTCACTAACTCTGCGAGCTGAAGTGATAGTCAAAAGGAAAATCACTTTCCATGTGAGATATCGAAGGTCACAGGAGTGAAGAGACTCGAACGGTGGTTTCATGAGCCGACCCAAAACCAGATTAAGGTCCCAAGAAGGGGCCGGAGGACGTAGTGGAGGCTTGATATGGAGCAAGCCCTTCAAAAAGCGTGTTACAAGGGGTTGTACTGATATAGGGACATCCCCTACACCTTTATCGAAGGCGGCTACCGCACTGACATGCATTCTGATGGAAGAAGTCTTTAGACCTGACTCAGATAGATGCCAGAGATAGTCCAGAAACTTCGGGATTGGACAGGAAAAGGGGTCAAGGGACGGAGAAGAGCACCATGAAGTGAACCTTTTCCATTTGTAAGAGTAAGATTTTCTCGTGGAAGGCTTCCATGAAGCAATCAAGACACGGGAAACTGGTTCAGAAAGATTAAGTGGTTGAAGGATTAAACCTTTCAAGATCCATGCCGTCAGGGATAAGGCGTGAAGATTGGGATGGCGTAGTCTCCCGTCGTTCTGAGTGATCAAAAGCGGGTCCTTTCCCAAGGGAATGTGCCTGCGGCTGGAGAGATCCTGAAGTACTGGAAACCACATTTGGCGTGGCCAGTGAGGTGCTATCAGGATCATGGTTCCCTTGTCCTGACGTAACTTCACGAGAGTCTTCGAGAGAAGAGGAAGTGGAGGGAATGCATAGAGCAGACGGGTTGTCCACGAGAGGGAGAATGCGTCTCTGGGTCGAGAGATTTTGCTGCGAATGAGAGAGCAGTAGTTTTCCACTTTGCGGTTTTGTGGCAACGCAAAGAGGTCTATTCGAAGATATCCCCATTGTTGAAAAATTGGAGTTCGCTACTGAGGGGTTGAGCGACCACTCGTGCGGTTGAAAGACGCGACTCAGCTTGTCTGCCAGCACATTGTCCACTCCCGGCAAACAGGTGCCCCTGAGGTACATCGAATGGGAGAGAGCTTCCTCCCAAATCTGCGCAGCTTCCTGACACAGAAAGAAGGAGCCTGTGCCTCCCTGCTTGTTGATGAACCACATGGCCACCTGGTTGTCCGTCTGAATCAGGATGACCTGATTTGATAGGCGATCCTGAAAAGCCCTGAGAGCATATCTGATTGCTCGAAGTTCCAGGAAATTTATTTGGTGTTTGGCTTCTTCTGGAGACCAAGAGCCTTGTGTCTGCAGATCGGCTACGTGGGCTCCCACCCGAGGTTGGAAGCGTCGATGGTGAAAATGATTTGAGGATTTGGAACCTGGAAGGGCAATCCCTGGAGGAGATTGGTCTGATTTTTCCACCAGGCGAGAGACAGACGGAGTGAGTATGTGACGTGGACAACGGCTGAGAGAGGCTGAATAGCTTGAGTCCATTGAGACCTCAGAGTCCAATGCATGAGTCTCATGGCCAAGCAGGCCATTAGTGTGACATGGACTGAGGACGCCATGTGTCCCAGGAGGACGAGGAATTGGCATGCAGTCGTGGAGTGCTGAGACTGCAGCTGGTGAGCAAGGGACGCATGAGTAAGTGCTCATTGTCGAGGCAGGAAAGCCTTTGCCTGTAAAGTGTCCAAATCTGCCCCAATGAACGACAAGGTTTGAGAATTGATGAGAAATCCTAACGAAATTAGAGTGTGTAAGGTTAGACTGAGGGACGACAGAGCAGCTTGCTGAGTGGGAGCCCTGATTAATCAGTCGTCCAGATAGGGATAGACGTGAACACCTTGTGTCCTGAGGAAGGCTGCGACGACTACGAGGCATTTTGTAAAGACTCGTGGTGCAGATGCTAGGCCGAATGGAAGCACTCGGTATGGATAGTGCTTGGGGCCTACTAGGAACCTCAGGTACTTCCGATGAGCTGGACTTATCGCAATATGGGTGTATGCATCCTGGAGGTCCAGAAAGCAGAGCCAGTCTTCTCTTTGTAGAAGAGGTAGAAGCGATCCCAAGATGACCATCTTGAACTTTTCTCGCTGGAGGTACTTGTTGAGGGCACGTAGGTCCAGAATAGGATGGACGCCTCCCGATTTTTTGGGGATTAGGAAGTACCGGGAATAGAACCCTAGGCCTTGCTTAGAGTATGGAACGGGTTCTATTGCTCTTGACTGGAGAAGGAGGGAAACCTCTTGATCCAGAAGAATGGAGTGTTCGGATGTTCTCCACGTCTGTAGAGGTGGAGAGTCCAGTGGCAGGGCGAGAAAGTTCAGATGGTAACCCTGACCAATGATTGCCAATACCCATTGGTCGTATGTGATTTAATGCTACATGTTGTGGAAGTGGCACAATTGACCTCCCACTGGTATGTGCGACAGAGAAATCTGGCTGCTGCTCTCTAAGTGGAAGTCAAAAACCTGAAGCAGGTCCTGGTTGAGGAGCTGCTTGTGGTTTTTGCTTACAGACTTGACGAGATTGCGGTTTTTGATAAGGTCTCGTGGCACGGGATCTGGTTGGTGACGGGTAAGACTTCTTTGGGCGGAAGAATGACTTCTTAGAGTCCTTTCTGAAGGGTTGTTTTGAGGAGAAGTCAGAAGGCATCAAAGAGAGCTGTCTTAGGGTCTCATGATGGTCCTTTAATTCTGCCACTGTCCATTGAATCTGTTCACCAAACAGATTATCTCTGACACAAGGCAGGTCGGATAACCGGTCTTGTACTTCTGGGCAAAGGTCAGAAGACTTGAGCCAGGCCCACCGTATCGCTGAAATAGCAGCTGCAGATACTCTGGTAGAAGTGTCAAAAATGTCATAAGATGTTCTAATCTCATGCTTGCCTGCCTCAAAAGCCTTGTTTACTAGGGTTTATAATTGTTCTTGAAATTGCTGAGGCAGGGAGTCTGAGAAGTCCTGCATCTGCTTAAAAATGAGTTATACTGGGTCATATAAAGCTGATAGGCGGCAATTCAGGAGATGAGCATGGCCCCTTGGAATACTCGGCGACCAATGTTATCTAGGAACTTCTGTTCCTTTCCAGGAGGAACAGACGAGTGAGGCTTTGATCTCTTTGCCCTCTTTTGTGCAGACTCTACCACGACCGAGTGGTGATCAATGTTAAGATTACTTACCTGGTAATCTCCTTTTCCTTAGTATATGCAGATGGACTCAAAACAAATGGGTATAGTGTGCTCGTGCTAGCAGTTGAAGACGGATCTGACGTCAGCACGGGTACATATACCCCCACAGGAAGTGAAGCAATTCAGTAATCTTCCTTGCAAAGCTGTTATAGCTATATGTGTACTGACCGATCGATTAATCAACAGGATTACCCTGACCAATTGATGGTAGCTGGAGACCGCCAGTGTTCTCAACCGGAAGGCGTCGACACCCGGCAGGGTGGAAGCCCTATTATAAGCGAAACATGGCTTACCGTGAGTCAGCGAATCCCCATGTATACCGTCAGCCGGGCGGGATGCTGAGTCCATCTGCATACACTAAGAAAAAGGAGATTACCAGGTAAGTAATCTTAACATTTCCTAGCGTGTAGCAGATGGACTCAAAACAAATGGGATTTTATTGTTTATTGTTTTATTTATTGAAAGATTTATATACCGGAGGTTCCTGTATAATATACATATCACCCCGGTTTACAATGAACAGTAACTATCGCTTCAATTAGCGGTTTACAATGAACATAATTAATCCAAGTAACAGAATAGTATATAACAAAGCTAAACAGTTAATAAATAACATGAGAGTTAATGCGTAAATAACATGGTTAAATAACAAGGTTATGTGATATATGCTGGGGAAAGCGGATAATATGTGAATGTCTTTCTTCCTGCTCTTAGCTCTATGGGAATGCTTGTTTGAATAACCAAGTCTTAAGTTTCTTTTTAAATGTAGCGTGGCATGGTTCAAGGCGAAGGTCTGGAGGAAGCGAGTTCCAGAGTGAAGGGCCCGCTGTGGATAGAGCGCGTTTCCTCAGAGAGGATTTCGCCGGTTGGGTGATTAGTCTGTTCTGATATGCGCTTCTGGTCGGTTTCGCGGAAGTGTGTAGCTGAATTTGAAACGTTAAATTAAGCGGCGCAATGTTATATAAGGCCTTATGTATCTGGGATGTACAAAAGCTACTCCCGGACTGGGCGGGAGGCTGCCCGAGGACCGTGTAGGATCGCCCTCGCAAATGCTGTGTCCTCCCTGGCCTGAATGTCCAGACGGTAGAATCTGGAGAAGGTATGGAGGGAGGACCATGTCGCCACTTTACATATCTCTGCAGGCGACAGCAGCTTAGCTTCTGCCCAAGAGGCTGATTGTGCTCTGGTAGAGTGAGCCTTGACCTGTAGAGGTGGTGGTTTTCCTGCCTCTACGTAGGCTGCCTTGATAACTTCTTTAATCCAGCGGGCGATGGTCGGCCGTGAGGCCGCTTCCCCTTGCTTCTTCCCGCTGTGCAGGACGAACAGGTGGTCCGACTTTCGTACTGCTTCTGACATTTCCAGGTATCTGGACAGCAGTCTGCCGATGTCGAGATGACGTAGTATTCGACCTTCTTCCGATTTCTTCAAACCTTCCGTGGTAGGCAAGGATATGGTTTGGTTGAGGTGAAAGTGTGAGACCACCTTGGGTAAAAAGGAGGGAACTGTGCGAAGATGGATAGCCTCTGGAGTGATTCTGAGAAATGGATCACGACAGGATAGTGCTTGTAGCTCTGAGATGCGGCGTGCTGAACACACAGCCAGCAAGAACACCATCTTCAAGGTCAATAACCAGAGCGACAGGCCTCGAAGGGGCCTGAAGGCTGATCCCGCTAGAAATTCCAACACTAGGTTGAGGTTCCACAAGGGCACTGGCCACTTCAGTGGCGGGCAAATGTGCTTGACTCCTTTCAGGAAACGTGAAACGTCTGGGTGCTGGGCAATAGATTTGCCGTCACGTCTGGGACCGTAGCAAGACAGCACTGCTACCTGTACCTTGATGGAGCTGAGGGACAGACCTTTCTGAGGTCCATCTTGTAGAAAGTCCAAGATGAGAGGAATCTTAGCGGCATGTGAATTGGTGCCATGAGAATCGCACCAGGCTTCAAAAACTCTCCAGATCCTGATATATGTAAGTGATGTGGAGAACTTGCGTGCTCGGAGGAGTGTATCTATCTCCGGCTCCGAGTATCCCCTTTTCTTCAGTCTAGCCCTCTCAATGGCCAGACCGTAAGAGAGAATTGAGCTGGATCCTCGTGGAGAATGGGGCCTTGCCATAGCAGGTCCCGGTATGGAGGCAGAGGAAGAGGATTCCCTGCCAGTAGTCTTCTCATGTCTGCGTACCAGGGTCTTCTTGGCTAGTCCGGGGCCACTAGAAGAACTAGGTCTCTGCGTCGCTGAATCCTATGAACAATGGCGCCCAGCAGGGGCCATGGAGGAAAGGCGTATAGCGGGATCCCCTGAGTCCACGGCCTTATCAGGGCATCGATCCCCTGAGCCCGAGGATCTCGCCTGCGGCTGAAATATCTGGGAACTTGAGCGTTGGACCTGTCTGCTAGTAGGTCCATGGCTGGCGTCCCCCATCGATCCACAATTACCTGAAAAACTGAGGGTGATAGTTGCCACTCCCCCGGGTTTAGGCTTTCTCTGCTAAGGAAGTCCACCATCGTGTTGTCCTTCCCGGCAATGTGGATGGCGGAGATGTCCTGGAGATTTGCTTCTGCCCAAATCATCAGGGGAGTTATTTCCAGGGACACTTGTTGGCTTCTGGTTCCGCCCTGTCGGTTGATGTATGCCACCGTGGTGGCGTTGTCTGACATCACTCGGACCGCTCTGTTGCGAAGTATGTGGGCAAATCGCAGGCACGCTAGCCTGACTGCCCGTGCCTCTAGTCAGTTGATATTCCACCTTGACTCTTCTCTGGTCCACCGTCCTTGGGCGGTGAGCTCCTCGCAGTGCGCTCCCCATCCGTTCAGGCTGGCATCTGTGGTGAGCAGAATCCAGGTTGGGGAGGACATTCTTGACCCCCGGCTCAAGTGGCCGGGCCGTAACCAACAGCGTAGTTGATTCCGCACTCTGGCTGGTAGAGGCAGGTGTATGGTGTAGTCCTGTGATCGTGGACTCCATCGAGATAGAAGGGCACGTTGCAATGGTCTCATATGAGCCCGCGCCCATGGCACCACCTCCAGAGTGGATGCCATGAGGCCGAGGACTTGTAGATAATCCCGAGCTGTGGGCCGGCTGGCGCTCAGCAGGACCTGCAGATGAGTCCGGAGTTTTGACTGTCTCTTGGAGGTCAGGCTGACCTTGTCTTCTTGGGTGTCGAATTGGACCCCTAGGTATTCCAGCAACTGGGATGGCTGTAGGGAACTCTTCTTTATGTTGACTACCCATCCTAGGCTTTCCAGAAGAGCTATAACTCTGATGGTTGCCCGGTGACTCTCCTCCGGTGACTTTGCCCGGATCAGCCAATCGTCCAGATAGGGATGGACGAGGATTCCTTCCTTCCCGAGTGCCGCTGCCACTACTACTATTACCTTGGTAAAGATCAGCGGCGCGGTGGCTAACCTGAAGGGTAAAGCCCGGAACTGGAAATGCTGATTTAAGACTTTGAAGCGTAAATAGCGCTGGTGATCCCAATGGATTGGGATATGCAGGTAGGCTTCTGACAGATCTAGGGAGGTGAGGAACTCCCCTGGCTGTACTGAGTTCTTGACAGACCGTAGAGTTTCCATGCGAAAGCTGGGGACCCATAGGTGTCGATTGACTGACTTGAGGTCCAGGACGGGCTTGAAGGTGCCCTCTTTCTTGGGTACTATGAAATAAATGGAATAATGCCCAGAAGGTACCTCTTCCGCAGGTACTGGGATTATGGCGTTTAGGGCCAGGAGCCCCTGTAAGGTCACTTTAGTGCCGCTGTCTTGAGTGGTGAACAAGGAGATTCCACAACTTGTTCGGCGGAAGCCGAAAGAAATCCAGGTAATATCCTTTCCGGATGATGGCGAGGACCCACTGGTCCGAAGTGATCTCGACCCACCTGCGGTAGAAGAGGGTTAGCCTGCCCCCTATGGCTGCTACCCTCGGATGGGCCGGCTCTCTTCTTGGTGTGCTTAGCCCGAAAGGGCTGATTCCTGGCCTGAGAACGAGGTGCTTGATATTTATTTATTTAACATTTTTTATATACCGAGGTTCTGGTAACAATGTTACCAATCACTTCAGTTTACATATAACTTTGGGATGACATAACACAGGTGTCTTACATAGAACAAGGAAATGAAGAACTGGGTGAATAAATAATATAAATTAAAATTATTCAATTAAAATTGCATAAAGCATAAACATAGACAACATTTTAAATTACTGTAATCTAACATACTAATGATTCGGGTCCGTCAAAAACCAAGTAGTCCGTCTTTGGCAGGAGGAGACTGTATTAGTTTCTGGGATTGTTAGGTAGTGGGATTGTTAAGTATTGGGACACTTGTTGTATAGATCCAGACGGGGGAGTGTTAGTGAAGTCGAAATCAGGCGTATGCTTGGGTGAAGAGCCAAGTCTTGAGTCTTTTTTTGAAGTTTATTGGGCATTGTTCAAGCCTAAGGTCTGAAGGTAGAGCGTTCCATTGTTTAGGGCCCACTGTAGAGAAGGCTCTATTGTTTGAGGATATTTTGATTGAAGAGGTTTTTAGAGAACCTTTTTGAGCCAATCTCAATGGACGGGATGAAGAATGTAACTGCAGTGGGATCCTGAGATCGAGGTATGAGGTTGTGTAGATAGATTTGTGTATGGTTGCAAGAGATTTGTAGAGTATTCTATATTTTATAGGAAGCCAATGGAGATTCTTTAAGATTGGAGTGATGTGGTCCCTTTTTTTTTGCTTTAGTTAGGATCCTAGCAGTAGCATTTTGTAGCATTTGTAGAGGTCTTACTGAGATAGCTGGGAGACAGAGTAAAAGAGAATTGCAGTAATCAATTTTTGAGAATATGATTGCTTGCAAAACTGATCTGAAATCCTGGTGGTGGAGTAAGGGTCTCAGTCTTTTTAGGACTTGAAGCAGCATTCTTTCACTGTATTGCTAATAAAGCTTTCGAGGTTTAATTGTTTGTCCATGATAACTCCTAGATTTCTAACCAGGGGAGATAGAGAAGGGGTTGCCACTGAATGAGAGTTAGAGAGCTGGTAGTTGCCATCTTGGGTGATGAGGAGGTATTCGGTTTTGTTGGCATTGAGAATTAGGCAGAGGTCCGCAAGAAGATTGGATATAGAAAGGAAGAAAGAGTTCCAAAAATGGAGGGTTTCTTGTAGTGATTTGGTTATTGGAATAAGGATTTGGACATCGTCCGCATATTTGTAGTGGGTTAGATTCAACTTAGATAGTAGGTAACAGAGAGGGAGCAAGTAAATGTTGAATAAGGTCGGAGATAAGGAGGAACCTTGAGGGATGCCTAACGTTGAGCTGATAGGCTGGGACACTTTGTGGTTGATCTTGACTTTATAAAACCTGTCTCGAAGGAAGGATTTAAACCAGTTGAAAGCGGTGTTTTTGACTCCGATCTCTGCTAGTCGGTTAAGGAGGATCTCATGGTTTATAGTGTCGAATGCCGCTGATAGATCGAGGAGTATGAGAAGACACGGTTGTTTTTTCTCTAGGTTGAAAAGAATGTTGTCTGTCAGTGAAATTAAAAGGGATTCGGTGCTTCTAGCTTTACGGAAGCCAAATTGCGTTGTGGCTAGAATGTTGTTGTCATCTAAGAATTCGGAGAGTTGATGATTTACAATTATTTTAAGAATCTTAGCTATGAAAGGGAGATTTGCTATTGGTCGAAAGTTAGCTAGGTTATCCGGAGAGAGATTTGGCTTTTTTAGAAGTGGTTTCAGGATGGCGAGTTTGAGTGAGTTTGGTACTAGACCCTGGATAAGTGAGGCATTGATGATTTGGGCAATTGGCTTAGCAATAACTTTGGCACTTGCTATGAGAAGATTCGCAGGAATTGAATCAAGAGGGTGGGAAGCAGGTTTAAGTTTCTTTAGAATGTTTTCAATCGCTAAGGAGGATACTGGTTCGAAGGCTTCCAGGCTTGAAGAATGTGATGGTGTTGTTATTGGTAGAAGGTGTTGGGGGGGAAGGATTTTTATGATTCTGAAGGGGGGTCAGGAGGTTGGCTATTTTTTCCTTGAAGAATGGCAAGTTCCTCGGCTTTGTTTGCGGCTTTTTCATCCGGAATGACGGTTGTGGGCGGTTTTGTGAGGGATGAGACCAGGGACAAAAGGACTTTTGGGTCATAAATTAAGTGGTGGATTTTTCTGGCGTAGAAATCTTTTTGACTGGAGTATGGAGATCCTATACTGGTGCATGCTGGTTTTGAAGGCTGAGATGTTCGCAGAGGTAGGGTTTTTTCTCAGGATGCGTTCTTTGTTTCTGAGTTCCCGTTTTAGGTGTCTGAGGTCTGGGGTGAACCATGGCTTTTTCTTTTCTTTTATTGGTGTTGATAGTTTTGGATACTAGAGGGCATGTCAGATCTGCAACTTTGTTTGTTATAGTGGTCCAGGATGCGATGGCTGAGTCCGCGTCTGTTATGTTAATGTGTTTAAGTTCCTCAGAAAGATTCGTGTTGAGGGTTTCCTGGTTGCATAGTTTCCTGAAATGAATCGTTTTCTGAGAGGTTGAAGTGCTAGGTTGGTGGATGGCTAAAGAGGTATTGATTAACTTGTGGTCAGACCATGGGATTGGCAAGTAAACTATGGAAGAAGAGAGGGTGAGGCCTTGATTAATAAAGATTAGGTCTAATGTGTGACCTGCTTTATGGGTGGGTTCGTTTATTAGTTGTTTAAAGCCCATGAGGTTGAGAGTATTGATGAAAATGTCACAGTTGGAGGAACGGGGATTAGCATCCACGTGGAGATTGAAATCTCCAAGCAGTAAGGCCAGCGAGTCCGTGTTGATGTGCCTAGCAATACTTTCTATTAGAAGAGAAGGGTCTGAGTTGAGACGGCCTGGAGGAGCGTAAATGAGGCCTAGTTGCAGGTGTGGGGATTTAAAGACAGCAAATTCGAGAGATGGGGAAGAGTTGGTTGTGAGGAGGGCTAATCCAAGAGTTTTTTTGCGGCTAATAGCAGGCCACCTCCTCTTTTTTTAGGACTAGGGATCGAGAAGATATCAAATGATTGGAGAGGAAGTTGGTTGAGCAGGACTGAATCTTCTGGTTTTAGCCAAGATTCAGTGATGGCACATAGATCTGGTTGCTCATCAACGAGATAGTCATAGAGTAGATGTGATTTTTTCGATAGGGATTGAGCGTTCAGTAGAGTTACTGAGAATAAGGCGAGGCCGAGAAGTTGGTTTAGTGGAGAGAGCATAATGGGTAAGAGTCTTTTTTGTCGTGTTTGAATATCCAAAGGTGTGACTTGTTTAATTGGTGAGTATCTCCTGATTTTGTGTATGATTGGAATAGCGTTGTGTCCCATTATTATTGGAAGATTCGGTAGACTGAGATGGGGGTGACATGTAAAGAGAGAGATTAGGAGAAGTCCTGAGTCCAAGATGTCCTGAGTCCAAGAGAGATTAGAAGCTGTCCTGGGTCCAGGGATCAAGTAGTTAGAAAGGTGGTTCAGCGATAAGGCTTCTGTGTGCAAAGAATCAAGGGATTTCCTTGGGGCAGTATGGAGGGGCGTAAACGTGGCAGGTCCCTTTGTTGCGGTAGAGTCTAGACTTTAAAGGGCTATTACCTGGATTGTTGGAAGTTGTTTCTTGGCTTCCCTTTCATAGTTTATTAAGATTGGTGCTGCGTGCGGTGAAAACAGGTCACAGTCAAGTCGTCGGGGCTGGGACTCCCTCACGTGGTGGCGCCAGCTAGGGGATCTCGGTGTGCAACGAGGTAGGTAGATCGTAGTTGGAGAGACGCCGTTGGGCGGGGATGAGGAAGGGGCTAGAGGTTAGTCAATCTGTGAACAGTGCTGTGGATCGTAGTCTATGCTAGGGGCTCCCTCGGGGCTGCACTAAGGGGCGCACAAAGGGGCAGGCCCCCTTTGTGTGCCCCTTAGTGATAGCGAGACCTGTAAGGGTTGAAGCGCTGCGAGTTTCTACCTCTGGATGGTCTGGAAACAGGACGCTGGCTCCTCCTTGACCTGTCTTCTGGTAGACGGGGTAACAGAGAGGCACCCCATTTAGTAGCCCAATTCTCAAGGTCGCTGCCGAACAGTAGTGAACCCTTAAAGGGCATTCTTGTGAGTCGAGTCTTGGAGGACGAGTCGGCCGCCCAATTGCGTAGCCAAAGCTGTCTCCTGGCTGCCACTTAGGAGGACACTCCCTTGGCTGCCGTATGGATGAGGTCGGAGGCTGCGTCTGTGAGAAATGCGAGAGCCGATTCCATGTCTTCTCCCGGGGTGTTGTTTCTTGCCTGTGATAAACAGGAGCACGTCACCACGGTGCAGCAAGTCGGGATTCGAAGGGACATGGCTGCTGCTACCTCAAAAGCTTGTTTCAAAATGGTGTCCATGCGTCGGTCATGTGCATCCTTGAGAGCCGCTCCCCCCTCCACCGGAATGGTGGTGCGTTTCACGATTGCATTAATTATGGCGTCTACCCTGGGGCACGCCAGCAATTCCTTGGATGTTGGATCTAGAGGGTACATGCCTGACAATGCCCGACCCCCTTTGAATGAGACCTCCGGTGCCTTCCATTCCAGCTCGATTAGCTGCTGTGCTGCTTGTAGCAGGGGAAAGTGGTGAGCCGTTTGGCGCAGGCCCTCTAGCAGAGGGTTCTGTACAGGAATCCCTGAGGGGTCCTGGCCGGAATGGCCAGCTCCGATAAGCATTGTGAGACCAGGCCTGGCAGATCTTCTCTCCGAAAGAAGCGTCTCATGGTCCGATATGGTTCTATCTCAGAGGGAAGTTCATTCTCTTCGATGGGCTCCTCACTTACCTGTGAATAATCCGAATCCCCATGATTGGGGCTGTCGGGTGGTGAGTGGCTGCGCCTAGGTCTCGAGGGTCCAGGAGCTGGATCAACCGGGACGGAAAGACCCATCCGAGGAGCAGACTGCATCTGGACAAAGGCGTGAATCCCCTTGAATAATTCCACCCAGGAAAGCGAAGCCAGATCTGGCCGCAGGGGTACCAGGTCTCTCGGATTCCCTGGCTGCTCGCTGCGGCCTGCGAAGTCCGGTGTGGTCCCTGAGGAACCGCTAGGCTGGGACCGGTCTTGTCCTGGAACTGCCATGGCTTCCTCACATTGGGCGCATAGGAAGTCTGCTTCCTCGCTCTGTGTAGCTCTAAGGTTGCATGCTGAGCAGAGGCTTAGATCGTTCATGCCTGATTCTGGGGGTGCCGGCTCTGCGGACGCAGAGGCATTCTTATGCTCCATTTGCTTTAAATGCGGTGGCGTCCTACGATGTGCGCCTAACACAGGCGCTCAACAGCATGCGCCTATGAACGGGCGTCTTATAAACAGTGCGCCTATGAATGGGGCGTCTTCTAAATGTGCGCCTATAAACGGGCGTCTTAGCCGAACAACGTGCGCCTATAAACGGGCGTCTTAGCCGAACAACATGCGCTTATCGCGTGCGCTAACAACATGCGCCTATCGCGTGCGCTAACAACATGCGCCTATCGCGTGCGCTAACAACATGCGCCTATCGCGTGCGCTAACAATATGCGCCTATCGCGTGAGCGTTTAGCAAGCAAAAGCGCTTAATTAGAAAAGAGAAGTAGGCAGGCAAAAATGGCAACCTCCCAGGCGGGCGGCCTCGTAGGCAGGCCCAGTCAGTCCACACTTCCTCGGAGACCAAGTAAATATGTACGCCTTACCTTGTCTTCGGCGCTTCCCGGCTGCTTCCCGGGCAGTCTCCGGCTGCGGGGGGAGAGAGGAATACCTTCACCGCTGCGCTTAAGGAAGTGCACCCGCTGCCTCTAGGCCGCGCCCGAACTGCTCGGGGTCCAAGTCCACGCCGGGACCGAGGCTGCCTCTAGGCCGTGCCTGAACCGCTTGGGGGCCAAGCCGCGCCCAAGCCCTTCTCACTCGGAGGCTGGGTCCCTGCCGCGAACCGGCCACCAGACCGAGGCTCCTACCTCCGAGGGACCACGGAAGTCAGCTCGGGAAACTCAACTGGGTGAGTGACCGCCTGGTATCACCACAGGAGTGCGGGGCTCGTCTTCAGATTTCTTCTATGAATTTAGTCTATAGAATTTGGAAACACGCTCAGCGAGCGTGGGTAGCTCCAAACTGCTTTGGAGACGGAAATTACTGAATTGCTTCACTTCCTGTGGGGTATATGTACCCGTGCTGACGTCAGATCCTTCTCCAACTGCTAGCACGAGCACACTATACCCATTTGTTTTGAGTCCATCTGCTACACGCTAGGAAAGCTGTGATTTTTGAAAACCTGGGGCTGACTGCACCAAATACGTAGTGTCAGCTTTCCTGTGTACTGGAGCAATTGATCCAGGATGTTCCCAGTTCTTCTTGAGGAGATCGAGAAGGACCTGATGGATGGGAATAGAGGTGATTACCTTGAGGGCATCCAGGAATTGGAGCAACTCCATCATCTGGTGCCTATCATCCTGTTCCGTCTGTAATTGAAAGAGAACCAATTCAGACATTTCCTTCACAAAGTTTATAAAGGAGGAGAACGCTTCCTACTCTCAGTGGGTGAAGGTGGTGAAGGTAAATCATCGGTGTCTGTTGAGGTATCATCAGCCCAGGTATCATAAGGATCAGCACCCGTCCCTCTAGGAACTAGAGGAGGACAGGGTGGTTGGATACTCGAAGGTCCCGGTCTAGGTTCCGAAGGAATCAGAGGAAATATCGGAAGCACCAATGATGGCATTGAAGGCACCAGTGCAGGCATCGAGGGCATTGACGGATGACTCTGTGGCACCGACGGATGTATCGGCACCAATGGATGGGGTCGGTGGCGAGGGACATATTGGCATCGATGGCTGAGGCAAAACTCCCGATGGAGGGATGCGGAACGGTGTTTCTCCTCCCGATGATGCTGTCAGTGGGGAGGGCATCGGAGCCATCGGAAACCCGGGCTCCATCAGTGGAAAAGCAGCCAAAAGGCGGTTCCATCCTGGATAGCAGCGGTGCCAGCGCTGCCGTAATCGGGTCGATGATCGGTTCCACAGGTGGTGCCAGTGTTGGTGCCAGAGGAACCTGAAGACGTTGCATCGCCTTGTCGATGGCCTCCTGAACCATCCGGTCCAATTCTTCTTGGAGACCTGGAGCAAGCAGCCCCGGCTCCGGAACAGAAGAAGGAGGCAGAGGCATAGCCGGAGGGACCACCGTTAAAGGCGGAGTCGCGGCTCCCGATCCCTGATCAGGTGAGGGTTGCCTCGGTGACCCGCTCGCAGGAATGGTCGGTGCCTTTCCTGGATGGGGCTTCTTCGACAGCGGCTCGGACGATGGCGAGGTCAATGATTTCACTCCCTCGATGGCCCAAGTCTTACGGTGTCGATGGCGATGTTTCTCCTTGCGATCCCCTCAATCCTGAGGGGAAGTAGAGGGTGTCGATGGCCGAGAAGTTGTCGATGCCGGTCGGTCACTGGTTGATACTGGCGCGAAGTTGACGGTGCCGGTTTTGATGACGTCGGGGTTTGAGCACGGAAGAGAAGTTCCATCTTCTCCATTCTGGCCCTGCGACCCTTCAGTGTCATTAGGGCACATTTGGTGCAGATCAAGACATCGTGCTCACGCCCTAGACACATTACACAGACTTTATGGGGGTCTGTGATAGACATGGTGCGGGTACAGTTCGGGCACCGACAAAACCCCGACGCCATGGCCATTGAAAAAAAATCGAGCCGCAGTACGGTCGACGGCCAGTAGGCCACAAGTGCCAAACTAGACGGTAATCGACGGGAAACAGGTAAAAACATACCTGAGTACCCTGCGGGGCAATTTAACTTTTAGTAATTCCGTGAGGAAAATTCCTGTCAGGAATCTCTTCAGAGCTCCTTTACCGCAAGGCTACTGCTGCGTGGAAAAAAGAAGATTGAAGGGGGACCCCTGCTAGCTGCAGGGTTAGCGCCATGCTGGGCATGCCCAGTAGGGGCCAGTCAAAGTTCTGGAAACTTTGTCAGAAGTTTTCCATGATTGGGCTTCATCCTGATGTCACCCATATGACATTTGAAATGACAGGTACCAGCGCACCCAGGATATTGTTTAGGCACTGTATACCGCTCTATACAGTAAAATGGATTGCGCATGCCTACCGCTTCATGGATGCGCTTTGGACACCGCTTGCATTTACGTCTCATTTGAATACTGTATCGAGCGGTATGTGAACCAAATTGTGCGCGCGGCAAACAAGGGTGCGCCTGGCACTGCCGCACTTTTTCTTACACGTCCTTACTGTATCGGCCTGTTAATTTGCTCCAGATAGTTTGGCCTCGTATAATGTCCGTAGGGTGTTGAATCTTATCTGGTGGGCAGAACATGCACATATTACTGGCACTGGATGCCGAAAAGGCATTTGATAGAGTGTACTCGCCTTTATTTCAGGTTTTGGGAAAGATGGAGATAGGTGGGAATTTTATCACTTGGTTCACAAAAATTATATGAATCCCTCCGCATATGTAAAAATTAATGGGATTACTCCATGCCCTTCTCAGTAGGTAGAGGCACTCACCAAGGGTGTCCTCTCTCACCACATACTCTTTTCCTTAGAACCTTTTGCAGAAAGTATTAGAAGCAATTCTGTGACACAGGGGATAACAGTGGGAGTAGATTTGTATAAGATGTCTTTGTTTACAGATGATCTTCTTCACACTAGCAGACCCTGAACAGTCCCTTAGGAGGTTTACGCTGGAGATGGAGAGTTTTGGAAATGTGTCCAGTTTTAAAGTTAACAAGGATATAGGAGAAATTACTACTTACCAGATAATTTCCTTTTCTTTAATAAGGACAGGTGGATCCAAAATCAGTGAGTTATGCACCTCTACTAGCAGATGGAGCAAAGCTGACATCATGGTATATATACCCCTGCACTGAAATCAGCCCGCCAGTATTCTCTGCAAAAGCCAACCGTGGACAAACTTACAAAAACTTGGATTATTAACAGATAACCATTCCAGCACTCAGCCAACAGGAAAACACTGAGCTCAGACAAGGAGTGTAACAACAATAGTCTAGGGACTGGAGTAAGACTTACCAGTAACCCCTGGAACATGCAGCCACGCAGGAGGACAATAGCACAACTATCCGCCAGCCAAGGGCAGGGAAATGGATTCACCTGTCTTTATTAAAGGAAATTATCAGATAAGTAGTAATTTTTCCTGTCTTAGCGTACAAACAGGTGGATCCAGAACCAGTGGGATGTACCAAAGCTATTTCCGAACAGGGCGGGAGGCTACCCACAGTCCGATCAACACTGCACGCACAAAGTTTGTGTCCTCCTGGGCCTACACATCTAGGCGGTAAAGCCTTGCAAAGGTATGTAAGGAGGACCACGTCGTAGCTCGGCAAATGTTGAGCTCCTCAGTAACAAGGAACCAAGGTCACAAGGTTTTGGAGGAGAGAGAGCCTCTGGAGAAGACCCTTTCCATGCTTTGCTGAGGAGGTGAAACAGGCACTCATCTCTCCCTTGATCTGCTGAGTCCTCTGATCTATAGTACCACTCCCCGAATAACCTCATCCAGTCTGGATGGCCTGACCAGAAAGGGGTGGGATTTCACTTAGCTACCTAATGGGCTCAGTCTGAATTTTTACAATATGCATGATAGATGCATCGGTGCATAAACACTCATTGCCCATTGTCAGCACACAGCACCTTGACAATTTCAAACGGTGCAATAGGGCCAGACATCAATTTCCATTGGCAAAACGGCACCCGACAATGATGCAGGCGGTGCCTGGCAGCAATCACATGCAATGGGCATCAGGGAGCAGATACACAGTGATTCACTGGCACTGCGGGGCTCAACTTCAATTCCCATCAGATCACTGGCACCTGTTTGTGCACTGGCATCTGATGTCTTTGCAGTATGGGCACCATCGGTGCATCAGACACTGCTAAATGCTTCCATGCTCTCTGACTCCTCCTTGAAGACTGCCCTGCCAGAACTGGCTGGCAGGTCAGAGGGGAGCCCAGGTCTCCAGGGCACTAAAGATAGTTACCTCGAACCCTTAGAGATTAGTGTGATTCCCAGGATTTTTGGGAGGATGAACTCTTCTCCCCATGGGAACCCTCACGGAATTCATGGCTGACTCCAGAATAACCCCTCTCCAGCAGGCAGCACTAACCTGCTTCCAAACCTGGTACACATGTCAAGGAGGAAACCTATGCTATTGATGCACCACTGGAACTATCCTGGAACCCTCAATGCAGATGCCTCCATTGATGTGTCTTTCGGAGCCACTGGAGTTTTACCTGGAGTGGAAAGATATTACAAAAACCCTATCTAGAGGGAGAAAACAAACCTGTGGGACCCTGTTAGAAACAGCTCCTGCAGTTCCAGAAACCTTCACTGCAGTAGCTATGTGAGAGAAAGAACTGAGACTTGCAGGCTGTGCGGAAAAGAGACTGAGGAGGGCCTGTATGGGAGATAGTGAGGTGGCTAGGGCTGTATATGCCTATTAGTGCATGGTGAAAGCTTTTAGAAACTTTAAAGTCAAAGTTCCATGCTGGACTTCATCTGATAATGTCATCCATGTGTGAGGACTGCCATTCATCTTGTCCTCTGAGAAGCTCACCTCTCTTTTTTTCATATGTTTATTCATTTTTCAGCATAAGAAAAATGATTATATTCACTGTATATTTTGGTAGGAAATTATTTAAGTTACAAAATTCTGATAACCTCCATTGTATAAAATGATCGCCAAACAAAAACAATTAATTTACCTCTCTTTTCTTATGAACTATATGCTTTGCAAATTCTTGGACAGCATCTTGGATACTATTATGCTTGCATTTGAAATTGGAAGCGTCCAGGGCAGCTGGGCAAGCGCCAAGGAGGGCAGCACTGATAGAGACTTTCTTCATATACTCCACATCAAGTTCTTCACTTCCTGGAGAGTAAAAATGAAAAGGGAGAATTGCTCACACTGAATAAAACTATCAAGAATGTTCACTTAAACAGTTGAAAATGAGCTTCTTGCAGTGAAAAAAATTTACTGTACGAATAAAAATAGAAATAAAAGAGCTGCTCCAGTATGTGTATAGTACATAAGACCTTCATTTTCAGTCTTTTAAAAAATTTTCCAAGAGAAAATCATTATTGAAAAAATGAGTCCCCCCACACTGATTTTCAGCCATTTTGTTTTACCCACAGAAATGGGTTCATCCACCCTATACACATGTACTTTTATCTTCATACTGTGGAAGGTGTCCAGGAACAGAGAAAAGGCAGGCTACACAACGCTGTGAATAGATATCTTTAATAAAAACTATACTTTTTTTTTTTTATAAAGAAAGACTTCCCACTGAAAAAATGGTTGCAAATCTCTGTGGGTAATTGCTTAATTACTGCCCCCATGTGTGTTTTGGACATGCTCCACTTGAACAGAGGGATAAGGCGGGATATAAATCTTTTAAATAAATAAAATAAGTATGTATATGAAGACCTTTAACCCCCAGAGGAAAGGAATTATATATATTCTCTATTCACTATTGTTCATCTCAAATTGTGCTCCTCTACTATTTGAAAACAAGAATAGATTAAGGAGAAATTACCACTTACCTGATAATTTCCTTTTTTCTAAGGAAGGCAGACAATCCACAGCAGTGGGTTATGCACTCCTACCAGCAGATGGAGACAGTAAATCTGACTCGCTGATGTCAATGACATATAGCCCTGCCCCCACATCAGCCTGCCAATATCTCTAGAAAAGCCAAATTGTGGACAAACTAATTATACTTGAATATAACTTTTTTTTTTTTTTAATTTGTAAAATTTTTTATTGAAACGAAAGAACAGGTTTAACATACCATATATGATATAAGCAGAACAGAACACAGGCCAGTAATTTTTATTTATTTATTTAACATCTTTTTTATACAGACATTAAAATACACATCATATCGGTTTACATTGTAACGAAAGGTTGAAATTACATAGAACAGGGGAAGGGGAGAACCAGGAGATTATGAGTGAGAGAGTATAGGCTCTAGAGGGAGCCTGAGAGGTAAAGCGAGGGGGAGGGGGAAAGGGAGATAAATAACAAAAACAAAACATATTTACAAACATTGATCGTGGTCATGAATGATGAAACATAATTACAAAATACAGCTGGGGGGCGAAGGAGGGTAGAGAGGGTGGCTAGTCTGGGAAGGCCTGGTGGAAGAGCCATGTTTTGAGCATCTTTCTGAATTTCAGGGGGCAGGGCTCCAGACGGAGGTAGGATGGTATGGTGTTCCATTGCGTTGGACCGGCAATAGATAGGGCACGTTCCCTGGTTGCCGAAAGGCGGGCCTTCTTAAGGGGTGGGACTTGAAGGGTGCCAGCAAGGTTTGCTCTGGTGGGGCGGGCAGATTGCAAGAGTTGGAGAGGTTCGCTAAGCCATGAGGGATTGTTATTGTAAATAGATTTGTGTATAATGGTGAGGGATTTGAAGAGGATGCGGAAAGAGATGGGTAGCCAATGCAGTTCCTTAAGGACTGGGGTTATATGGTCTGTCTTACGTGTGTTGCTAAGGAGTCTTGCAGTGGCGTTTTGAAGTATCTGGAGGGGTTTGATAGTGGTGTAGGGGAGTCCAAGGTAGAGGGAGTTGCAGTAATCCAGCTTGGATGACTGTTTTGAGATCGTGTGTGTGAAGTAGGGGCTTGAGTTTTTTTATGATGTTTAGTTTGTAGAAACCGCCTTTAAGGACAGAGCTGATGTGATTTTTTAGGTTCAGAAGGGGGTCGATGAGGACACCAAGGTTTCGGACGGCGGGCTGTGAGATTAAGGAGAGGGTCTTGGGGTCAATGGGGGGGAGGAGCTTGAATGTTTGATGGTTGTGGATGAGGATGAGGAGAAGCTCGGTTTCTGAGGCATTGAGTGTGAGTTGAAGGGATGTGAGTAGAGAGTTGATGGAAGATAGGCATTCCTCCCAGAAGCTAAGGGTAGCGGAGATAGATTCGTGGAGGGGAATGATAATCTGGACATCATCAGCGTAGATGTAGAATTTAAGGCCAAGGTCTGAAAGGAGATGACAGAGGGGTAGGAGATATATGTTAAAGAGGGTGGAGGAGAGGGGTGAGCCTTGGGGTACTCCTTGTGTGAGAGGGAGCTGAGCGGACTCTGAGCTGCCAAGTTTCACGGAGAAGCATCTGTTAGCCAAGTAGGATTTGAACCATAGGAGGGCATTGTCGGAGATGCCTATGTTTATGAGACTGGAGATTAGGAGATTGTGGCTTATCGTGTCAAAGGCAGCTGAGATATCTAAGAATGCAATGAGAAAATTGTGTCCCTGGTCCAGGCCAATGAGTAAGGTGTCAGTGAGGGAGAGTAGGAGGGCTTCAGTGCTCTGGTTCTTGCGGAAGCCGAATTGGGATGCGTGAAGGATGCAATTGTCTTCTAGGTATTCCATAAGTTGGGCGTTTACTATTTTCTCCATAATTTTAGCAATGAAGGGAAGGTTTGAAATGGGACGGTAGTTGGAGGGGTCTTTGGGGTCCAGTGATGGTTTCTTGATGAGAGGTTTGACAACTGCATGTTTTAGTGTGTCAGGAACTGTGCCAGCAGATAAGGAGCAGTTTATGATGTCTGCTAGGGGTTGAGCAATAATGTTGGGAATAGAGAGAAGTGTTTTGGTGGGGATGGTGTCGGAGGGGTGGGAAGCAGGCTTGCTTCTTTTGAGGATGGACTCAATTTCCTTAGGGGAAGTAGGGTCCAGGGTGTGTAGCGTGTACTTATGTGGAGGCGGGTGTTTAGTGGGCTTGCAATTACTGGGTGAGGGAGTCATGGGCATAGGGGTGGACGCAGGAGGGAACTGCGGAGTAAGTTGGCAATTTTGTTTTGGAAAAAGTGAGCTAGCTCTTCACATTTAGCACCGGTGTCCACATCAGATGTGGTTGGGGTGATAGGTTTTGTGAGAGCTGCAACATAGGTGAAGAGGGTCTTTGGGTTGAATGAGTATTGGTGTATTTTGGTGGCGTAGTAGTCCCGCTTGGTTTTTTGGATAGCAAGGCGGTATGTGTGAAGGTAGGTTTTGTAGGAGGAGGTGTTCAGGGATGTGGGGTCTTTGCGCCAAGTTCTTTCTTTGAGTCTGAGGTCGTGTTTCATACGGCGTAGCTCAGGGTTGTACCAGGGTTTTTTACTTGAGGGGGCGGAGTGTTGGCTACGAGTGACTAGGGGGCACAGGTTGTCGGCTATGTCTCGGGTGAGGTTATTCCAGGAGTTAAGAGCAGAATCGGGAGTGGAGTATTCAAGCTTGTCAAGGGATTCTGTGAGTGCTGCTGAGAGTTCCTCGGGTGAGCAGGATTTGCGGAAGGAGAAGGAGTTGTTTTGCGGGGGAATGTTGGTGTAGGTGGCGCTAAGGGTGAGGTTTATTTCAATGAGGGAGTGGTCGGACCAGGGTACAGGTGTGCATGTGGCTGTAGTGGGGGTCTAGAGGGAGTTGACGAAAAGGAGGTCCAGGGTATGCCCTGCCTTGTGAGTGGCAGGGTGGTTAAGAGGGTTTCACAGGAGGGTGATAGGGGTCGAGAGTCAACATGGAGATTGAAATCTCCTAGAAGAATAGCTGGTCTTTCGTTGTTGATATTGTTGGTTATCAGTTCAATGAGTGGGGAGGGATTGAGTTCCAGTAAGCCTGGTGGGGCGTAGACTAGGCAAATTTGTAGTTTAGCAGAATTGAAAAGGCCCACTTCTAGCCTAGGTGGGGGGCTGATGTTCAGTGGCCTGAGGTTGAGGGTTTTTTTGGCGACTAGGAGTAAGCCACCTCCTTTTCTTTTTGGCCTGGGCAGCGAGAAAATGTCATGTGTTTGGGTAGGGAGCTGGTTTAGGATCACTGAGTCTGTGTCCTTGAGCCAGGTTTCGGTGACTGCACATATATCGGGATTGTGGTCGTGCAGGAGGTCATCAAGGATGTGAGATTTTTTTGTGTTGGACATAGACACATGCCACATAGACAAGAATAAACTGACATACATTAGAATCAGCAACAGAAAACAAATCAACAGTCTGCATATTAGAGGTAGACAACCTGATATGATATCAGTGCGGTAGTTTAATATACCTAACCCCCCCTCCCCCCCCCTAGCCTCAATGGTGTACAGTTTAGGAAAAGGTAGTGAGTACCACATCACAAAGGAGTAGATGGATATGTCTAAACAAAAGGTAAGAAAAAAAGGGGTCACCGCAAACCCGGATACTTGAATATAACTTAACAGTCAATCACTCATGCTTCCAACCAACCCAGAAACACTGAGCTCAGCAAATAAATTTTATCTTAGAGCCTAGTTATGTCACTTACCAGTCCTTCAAACGAAGGATCAGAAAGAATATCGTCACATATAAAGGATTAACTAAAAGCAAATAGGCAGCCCAGGGTGGGTTGTGGATTGGCCTGCCTTCCTTAGAGGGAAGGAAATTATCAGGAAAGTAGTAATTTCTCCTTCTGCTGCACTCAGGCAGGCCAATCCACACCAGTGAGATGTACCAAAGCTACTCCCAAAAAGGGTGGGTGGTGGGAGGTTGCCCGTAATCCCATCAACACAAAACGTGCAAAATCCACATCCCCCACAGTCCTAATGTCCAAGTGGTAATGCTTGGAGAAAGTGTTGCTGCCCGGCAAATCTAGACAGGAGACAACCAAAGCTCCACCCACAAAACCGCCTGAGTTCTAGTGGAATGCATTCTGACCTGTCTAGGTAATGGGGCATCTGCATCCACATAGGCGGCCATGACTACTTCTTTCACTCAACAGGCTATAGTCACCCATGTCACTGACTCTCCTTATTTACCTCCACCATCGAGCACAAACAGTCAGACTTCCTGATGGAGTGAGGAATCTTCAAGTACTGCACCAGATACTACCCAACATTCAAGGCATGCCAAAGATGATGATCTTGTTCATCTCTTTCCCTGTCCAGTGTGGGAAGAGAAATAGATTGATTCAAATGAAACTCCAAAACCACTTTCAGCATAAAAGAAAGTACAGTCCTAAGTAGTACCGGCCTGGTGCCATTTGTAGAAGCGGCGCATCGCAAGAAAGAGCTTGCAGCTCAGAGACCCACTGTGCCAAACAGATTGCTACCAGAAAAACTTTTCAAAGTGAGCAGCTGCAAAGAAAGACCATGAAATGCCAAAATGTAGAACCCGCCCAAAAAAAAAAAAAAAATAAAATAAACGCAAGACCCGATTAAGGTCCAAAGAAGCTCCAGTAGCCACAAGGGAGGACATAGATGATTAACTCTCTTAAAAAATCTGGACGGGAAGACAGGGCTCCACCACTGACCTGCCTCTATAGAAAGTGAGAGCTGCTAACTGTACCTTCAGTGTTTAAGGCCAAGCCTCCTTTAACCAAACCTTCCTGCAAAAATAACAAAATCAGTGGAATTTCAACTTTAAAAGGGTAAGAACTTTGCTCCTCACACTAGCTCTTGAACATTGGCTAGAGATGTAGAAAATTTCTTGGCCTGGAGCAATAAGGAAATCACTGCAGAAGAATAACCATGCTTCAGAAACCAAGCCCTCTCAAGTGCCAAACTATAAGACCAAACAGAACCAGATAGTCATCCAGTATAGGCCCCTGATGCAATAGATCCTTCCTGAGTGGTAATCTGATAGGACTGTCCACCAGTAGTCTTGGAAGATCCGCATACCATGGCCTCCAAGGCCAAAATGGAGGCACCAGAAGTACAGTTTCAATCTGACCCTCAATCTTCTGAATGGCCATGGTGGGAAGACATAACACCCTGCTCCACAACCAAACCTGAACAAGAGATTTCAGTCCTTTCTGCGACAAAAGAACTGTTGAACCTTTGCGTTGTTGGAGCTCACGAGTCAATCCAGGTATGGGTGAGGCCAGCTAGACACTATCAGTTGAAAGGCCTCAACTCTGCCAACTCCCACTCTCCTGGGTCCAAGACCTGTCTGCTGAGGAAGTCAGCTCTTACAGTATACTTTCCGGTAATGTGGGAGGTGGATGTGTCTTGGAGATGATGTTCTACTTACACCATGAGTGCATCCACCTCCACCGATACATGTTGGCTTCTGGTTCCACCTTGATAATTGATGTCCATTAACTGCTTTAATCAAGTTGTCTTAGAGAATAGCCACTGCTATTACTGGCATCAGTAGCATGTGATCTAGTTTAGTGTTTGGGTACTTGCCAGGTAATTGTAGCCTGGATTGACCACTGTTGTAAACAGGATGCTGGGCTTGATGGACCCTTGGTCTGACCCAGTATGACAAGTTCTTACTTTTTTATGTCTGACATTATCCTCACTGTTCAAGCTTCCAGCTGCTCAGTAAACCACAAGTATGTCAGTCGAACTGCTTGAGCTTCCAATTGATTGATGGTCCACTGCTGCTCCTCCACATGCCACCAACTCTTGACAGTGAGCCCCAAAACCCAAAAGGCTCGCATCTGTAATGGGCACTAACCAGTCCGGTGTCTCCAAGGAAACTCCCTTCCTGAGATGATCCGCTTTTAACCCCCATTGTAACTGGACGCTCACCCCCAATGGCAAGTGGAGTCTCACTGAGTACTCCTGCAACTGCAGATTCCACCAGAAGTGCAACACACGCTGAAGCGGCTGCATGTGCACCCTTGCCTAGAGAACTATGTCCAATGTGACTGCCATCGATCCCAGTACCTGCAGATAAAAACTCACCTTCAAGTGACTAGTCTGCTTCAGGGCATGAACTTGAGTAACTAACTTCTGAAAGTGACTCTCTGATAAAAACACTCTGCCCTGCTCCATATCTAATTGCACACTGAGATACTTAGTGTCTGAAATGGCTGTAAACTGCTCTTGACCAAGTTCATCATCCAGCCCAGCTCTTGAAGCAAGGAGATCACCTTGCGAGATACCAATTGACCGTCATCTGCACTTTTGGCCCAAATCAACCCGCCATCCAGAGAAGGATGGACCAGAATGCCATCCTTGTGTAGGGACGCTGCTACCACCACTGTGACCTTGAAGGTGGTCCTGGTCACAGTTGCCAGCCTGAAGGGCAAGGCCTGAAATTGATAATGATGTTCCAGAATCGCAAAGCATAGGAAACTATGTTCTTGGCGAATGGGAATATCTAGGTAGGCCTCAGTCAGTCGAGAAACGTGAATAATATCTCTGTCTTTACTGCCATTATTATGGAATGTAGAGTTTCCATTCTGAAATAAGTCACAAGCGAATGTTGAATGACTCCCTTCAGATCCATGATGGGCCAATAGGACCCCTCTTCCTTCTTGGGAACGATAAAATAAATGGAATAGTACCCCCTATTACCCCCTATCCACTTACCACTGTATAACCAAAACTCAAGAAAAAAGAGATTTACTGTGGGCTCAGGTAGGATAAGACCTGTAACCCACAGACACACATTATTGAAAGCTGTGCAACCCACAACTCTATCCCACCACTCACACAGGCCATTAAGGAACTTTAAAAGTATTTCAGTGGGCTCTGGTAGAATAAGACCTGTGTTCCGTAGACACACACTGTATCAAGTGCAACAAGTACAAAATGCCTTCTCTGTATTAAATTCTGAAGAAGTCCTTGAGAAAAAGATTGAAATGTTATCGGAAAAGAGAGAAAAAAACCCAATGCATACAGAAATTCCAAATCAGAAACCAAAGGAAAAAGCTCACAGTGATGGATGACTCTGTCATCAGAGGCATTAATCTCTTCCCTTGCACAAATGCAAAGAGAAAAGTGGATAACAAAACTCAACTAAATAGGTCACAAAAGGAGTCCAGGAACAGCAGTAACCTGAGCAAAGAAAGCTGGAAAGCTATGAGCACAAATGCTCGTAGTTTGGGTAATAAAATCCCAGAGCTGCAAGCCCTAATGGTGGAGGCGGACTTGGACGTTGTTGCTGTCACGGAAACATGGTTTACGGAATAGCATGACTGGGATACGGCAATACCAGGCTATAACTTGTTAAGGAAGGACAGAGAGGATAGGAAAGGGGGAGGAGTGGCTCTATATGTCAGAAACAATATCCAAGCATCTGAGCTGCAAGGAAGATGGGGCAAAGAAGAAGCACTATGGGCCGACTTAAAAAAAAGATGGGGCATCCATTTTTATTGGAGTGGTTTACAGGCCTCCAAACCAAAAGGAAGAGCTGGACAGAGATCTGATTGAAGACATCCACAGGATAGCAAAGAAAGGAGAAGTGGTGATCGTTGGAGACTTTAATATGCCAGATGTAGACTGGAGAATCCCATCTGCAGAATCTAATAATAGTAGAGAAATAGTAAATGCCCTGCAAGTAGCTTTGTTCAAACAAATGGTAATGGAACCCACGAGAGAAGGAGCTATACTCGACTTAGTGCTCACTAATGGAGATAATGTCTCAGACGTCCAGGTGGGTGCCCACCTCAGCACCAGTGATCATCAAACGGTATGGTTTAATATCACAAAAAGGAAACGGAAAAGAAGCACAAAAACCCAAGTTTTAATGTTCAAAAACACAGACTTTGATGAAATGGGGAAGTACCTGGAGGAAGAACTAAAAGGCTGGGAAAACGAGAGAGATGTGGATCAACAGTGGACCAATCTAAAAGGAGCAATCACCAAGGCAACTAATCTATATGTTAGAAAAGTAAAGAAAAGCAAAAGAAAAATGAAACCTATCTGGTTCTCAAAGGAGGTGGCTGACAAAATAAAGGCTAAAAGAACAGCGTTCAAGAAATATAAAAGATCCCAAAAGGAGGAACACAAAGAAGAATATCTGGTAGAACTGAGGGAGACGAAGAAATTAATCAAGATGGCAAAAAGTCAAGCGGAAGAGAGGATTGCCAAAGAGGTAAAGAGTGGTAACAAAACATTTTTCAGATACATCAGTGAAAAGAGAAAAGTTCAAAGTGGTATAGTGAAATTGAAAGGTGGAAAGGATCAATGTGTGGAGAGAGACGAAGAAATGGCAGAAATATTAAATGAATACTTCAGTTCTGTGTTCACTAAAAAGAGGACCCTGGAGGACCGACACTAGTTAACAAGAAACTGGAGGGGAATGGAGTAGATGTAACTCCATTTACAGTAGAAAATGTATGGGAAGAGCTGGTGAAACTGAAAGTGGACAAAGCCATGGGGCCTGATGAAGTTCATCCCAGAATACTGAGGGAGCTCAGAGATGTGCTGGCAGGTCCGCTGTGTGACCTATTCAATAGATCCCTAGAAACGGGAGTGGTGCCGAATGATTGGAGGAGAGCGGTGGTGGTCCCGCTTCACAAGAGTGGGAACAGAGAAGAGGCTGGTAACTACAGACCGGTTAGCCTCACTTCGGTGGTGGGAAAAGTAATGGAGTCACTGTTGAAAGAGAGAATAGTGAACTATCTACAGTTGGGAGAATTGCTGGACCAGAGGCAGCATGGATTCACCATTGGAAGATCCTGTCAGACAAATCTGATTGACTTTTTTGACTGGGTAACCAAGGAATTGGATCGAGGAAGAGCACTCGATGTCATCTACTTGGATTTCAGCAAAGCTTTTGACACTGTCCCGCACAGGAGACTGGTGAATAAAATGAGAAGCTTAGGAGTGAGTGCCGAGGTGGTGGCCTGGATTACAAACTGGTTGACGGACAGAAGACAATGTGTGATGGTAAATGGAACTCTCTCTGAAGAGAGAGCGGTTTTAAGCGGTGTACCGCAGGGATCGGTGTTGGGACCGGTCCTTTTCAATATCTTTGTGAGCGACATTGCGGAAGGGATAGAAGGTAAGGTATGTCTTTTTGCGGATGACACTAAGATCTGCAACAGAGTGGACACGCCGGAAGGAGTGGAGAGAATGAGACGGGATTTAAGGAAGATGGAAGAGTGGTCGAAGACATGGCAGCTGACATTCAATGCCAAGAAGTGCAAAGTCATGCATATGGGGAGTGGAAATCCAAATGAACTGTATTCGATGGGGGGAGAAAGGCTGATGTGCACGGAGCAGGAGAGAGACCTTGGGGTGATGGTGTCTAATGATCTGAAGTCGGCGAAACAATGTGACAAGGTGATAGCTAAAGCCAGAAGAATGCTGGGCTGCATAGAGAGAGGAATATCGAGTAAGAAAAGGGAAGTGATTATCCCCTTGTACAGGTCCTTGGTGAGACCTCACCTGGAGTATTGTGTTCAGTTCTGGAGACCGTATCTCCGAAGAGACAGAGACAAGATGGAGGCGGTCCAGAGAAGGGCGACCAAAAAGGTGGAAGGTCTTCATCAAATGACTTATGAGGAGAGATTGAAGAATCTAAATATGTACACCCTGGAGGAAAGGAGGAGCAGAGGTGATATGATACAGACTTTCAGATACTTGAAAGGTTTTAATGATCCAAAGACAACGACAAACCTTTTCCATAGGAAAAAAATCAGCAGAACCAGGGGTCACGATTTGAAGCTCCAGGGAGGAAGATTCAGAACCAATGTCAGGAAGTATTTCTTCACGGAGAGGGTGGTGGATGCCTGGAATGCCCTTCCGAAGGAAGTGGTGAAGACCAGAACTGTGAAGGACTTCAAAGGGGCGTGGGATAAACACTGTGGATCCATAAAATCAAGAGGCCGTCAATAAAGAGTGGGTGGCTTGCCAGAATGACGGCTACTGCCTGGAGATAATACCCTTATTCAATAAACATACACATGGTTACGGTGACTCCAACATCGCTCTAAGCTACAACAGCAAGAGGAAATGTGGAAAAAAAGGATTTGCACTCACAAAGTGGGGAGTAGCTGGCTTGTTACGGCGGTTACTACCCCAAACCAAATAAGCCTGATACTTCACTTTCAATGCATATCCAGCATAGCTCTCTGCTTCAACGGCAGGGGAGAAGAAAAACTGATACTTCACGCATATCCAGCATAGCTCTCTGCTTCAACGGCAGGGGAGAAGAAAAACTGATACTTCACGCATATCCAGCATAGCTCTCTGCTTCAACGGCAGGGGAGAAGAAAAACTGATACTTCACGCATATCCAGCATAGCTCTCTGCTTCAACGGCAGGGGAGAAGAAAAACTGATACTTCACGCATATCCAGCATAGCTCTCTGCTTCAACGGCAGGGGAGAAGAAAAACTGATACTTCACGCATATCCAGCATAGCTCTCTGCTTCAACGGCAGGGGAGAAGAAAAACTGATACTACACGCATATCCAGCATAGCTCCCTGCTTCAACGGCAGGGGAGAAGAAAAACAACCAATAAGGGCTGAATAACACAGTCTGGGTAAAACAAATAAGCATGGGTGTAGCTTGCTTATTGCGGCGGTTACTTCCCCTACTACCCATAACTAATCAAGCTTGATATTTCACTTGGTTGCAGCTCCATCACTGCTCACTACATTAATGGTGGGGGTGGAAGGGAAATAGAACCAAAGAGCTAAGAGAAACAGATAAGTATGAGAAAAAAAAATGTGAAGCTTGCTGGGCAGACTGGATGGGCTGTTTGGTCTTCTTCTGCCGTCATTTCTATGTTTCTATATGTTTCTATTTTCTTGCAATTTGGGAACAGGAATTACAGCTTTCAAATGTAACAGCCTCCTTAACGTAATCTCCACTGCCACTCTCTTCTGTAGAGAGTTGCATAGAGAGACCATAAGTGCATCAGAGGAATTCGGAGAATTCTAGCGCATAGCCTTCCCTTACCACTTCCAGGACCCACTGGTCCATCGTAATCTGGGCATACCTTTGATAAAAGTGAGACAGATGCCCACCTACCTCCTGATCCAGTAGGTGAGCCCCATCGCCTTCACTGTGAAGATCGAGGTGCTCTGGCCCCGGAGGCTGCATCCTTTGGCTGAAAAGACTGAGATCGCCCGAAGGGACAAGATCTTTGAGTAGTTGTTCCTCTATAAGAACGAAACACACATGAATCCCTGCATTGGCCCTTCATCTCAAAGTATTCAATACCTCATTCTAGTCCTCCAGAAATAGAGGAACCTTTGATTCACCCCGGCTATTCACCATCTTCTGCAACTCACTTCCGAATAAAGAGAACCCTTAAAGGATAACCTTTTGAGATTGGACTTGGAAATATATCTGCTGACTCGTTTCGCAGCCACAGCTGGCACGTAGCCACTATCATGGAAGCCACCCTTCTAGCAGCCATCTGCACCAAGTCACAGCCCATATCGGCCAAGACTGTGGCTTCTGGTTCCATCACTGATCCCCCAACGGATCAAGCTCCTTGCATCTCTTGAAAGAGATGCAAACCAGCCTGAGCCACCAGGCAGCAGCCAGAAGCAGTATGCAAATTCATTGCTATAGCCTCAAAGAACTTTTTAAGGATAGCTTCAATCCTTCTATCGTGAGCATCTTTTAGAGCTGCCCCTTCTTCCACCAGGATGGTTATTCACTTGGTAACAGTGCATACCAAGGCATCCACCTTTGGGAATCACAACTATTCCCTTGCCTTCGGATTCAAGGGGTACAAAGCTGCTAAAGTGCGCCACACTTTAAAACTTGCCTCCAGGGCATTACACGCAAGATCAATTAACTCTTGAATTGGATCCAGGAGGGGATAGACTAGTGAACCTGACTTCAGTGCCGGGAAAAATAGTGGAAACTATTCTAAAGATCAAAATCGTAGAGCATATAGAAAGACATGGTTTAATAGAACACAGTTAACATGGATTTACCCAAGGGAAGTCTTGACTAAGAAATCTGCTTCATTTTTTTTTGAAGGGGTTAATAAACATGTGGATAAAGGTGAATCGCTAGATTTAGTGTATTTGGATTTTCAGAAGGTGTTTGTCAAAGTCCCTCGTGAGAGGCTTCTAAGAAAACTAAAGTCATGGGATAGGAGATGTCCTTTCGTGGATTACAAACTGATTAAAAGACAGGAAACAGGAGATGTGGGGGAGGAGCCAAGATGGCGACTGAGTGAGGAGCTGGAGTAGAGTCTCTCTGTTATCTCTGCAGTTTTTTTTGCTTAGTTTCTGGGTTTTCCTTCGTAACTTTTCATGCCACATACAAAGCATAAAGCCAGGCTTCAAGAAAGTCTGGCAGTCGCAGAAACTTTGGATTCCAAACAACCAAGTATAGAGACTTTCTTCTCCTCAACGCCGACTGAGTCTGGGGCGAGGGCCATAGAAGGAGAAGATGCAGATGGAACATCTTCCCCAAAGGCCGATGAGATCTCGCTCAGTCCCGGCGCGCCTGAGATGCCACCCCCCCCCCCCCCCCAGCATTTAAGGCTACTGGTGCAGCTTTCCCGGTCTGCCCTAGAGAGCAGAATGCTCTACAGAAGAGCGACTTGGGAGCAGTGGGAGAAGGATCTGTGAAGATCTCAGCTTATGGAGAGACCCTGGAGGGCCAAATCAGGGCTTATATGCCTTCCTCGCTGGGGAACAAAGGAGCCACTGTAGCAGCGCTGGATTATACTCGGACACTGACATTGAAGTCACGAACAGGGGCGAGCAAATGCCTTTACCAGGCCCCTTTCTTGTTAAACCTGCTAAAATAACATTGGAATCAGTATGAGAAGCACTAGCCTCGATTGAATCAGCAATTGTTACCTTAACGCGAACTTTCCTGGACACAAATAAGCGTAGTATAAATAACGAAGAGAGTTTCTGTACAAGAAAGGAAATTAACTATCGTTGAAGAAAGATTAACTACAGTTGAAAAACATCAGCAGAATCTGATACAATCAGAAAATGTCCAAATGAAAAAGATTGAGAACACAGAAAATTCCTTAAGAAGCTTTAATATTAGAGTGCTTAATTTTCCTGTTATACGACAGTTATCAGCAATGGATTTATTTAAGAACTATCTGATTAATAACCTTAAAATCCCGGTTGAAGCTATACCATTAATAACTAAGGTATATTATTTGCCTCACAAATCTATGGAGAACATACAAGAAAACATGGATAATCAACAGCAACTAAACCTCACAGATGTTCTGGAACTTTCTCAGGAAGATGACGTAACTTGAGGAGGAGCGTTGAAAGTGACTTTTGCATTTATAAGCGAAAAAAATAAATGTTCTTAGGCTCTTTTTTCATAACAGATCTTCGTTATTTAGTGGTCAAAAATTATGGCTGTACCCAGGTATTACCAGGGTTACTCAGGAAAGGCGAAGAAAGTTCCTAGCCATGAGATCTGAGGCTTTGATAACTTGCTCTAACTACACTTTGCGCTTCCCATGTAAATGTGTTAAGTTTCATAATGCGAGTTATATTTTCTTTGAACCGTCACAATTGTGATTCTTTTTAGATTCTCACCCCAATTGACAATAGTCAGTGTAGTATGGCAATTATATCAGCAAACCTCAGATTTCCTTTTGCTATATTTCTTATTATTCACTCTTAGTGTTCTCTGCACTCCTCCCCTGAGGATTTCTTATATTATTGGGGTATATTACTGTATTGTTTTTTAGACTATGATGTATGTAGTTGGCTGAAACGGATTCTAATATGTACCTCTGATTTCTGTCACAAATAATATTTGTGTTAAAATTGAAATGCAATAAAAATAAAATTATTAAAAAAAAAAAAAGACAGGAAACAGTAGGATTAAATGGACAATTTTCTCAGTAGAAAAGGGTAAACAGTGGAGTGCCTCAGGGATCTGTACTTGGACTGGTGCTTTTCTCTCTATATTATATATATATATATATATATATATATATATATATATATATATATATATATATATATATATATGATCTGGAAAGGAATAAGAATAGTGAGGTTATCAAATTTGTGGTCGATACAAAATTATTCAGAGTAGTTAAATCACAAGTGGATTGTGATACATTACAGGGGGACCTTGCAAGACTGGAAGATTGGGCATCCAAATGGCAGATTAAATTTAATGTGGACAAGTGCAAAGTGTTGCATATAAGGAAAAATAACCCTTGCTGTAGTTACATGATGTTAGGTTCCATATTAGGAGCTACCACCCAGGAAAAAGATCTAGGCATCATAGTGGATAATACTTTGAAATTGTCGGCTCAGTGTGCTGCAGCAGTCAAAAAAGCAAACAATGTTAGGAATTATTAGGAAGGGAATGGTAATTTAAAACTTAAAGTCATAATACCTCTGTATCGCTCCATGATGAGACCGCACCTTGAATACTGTGTACAATTCTGGTTGTCGCATCTCAAAAAAGATATAGTTGCGATGGGGAAGGTACAGAGAAGGGCGATCAAAATAAAGGGGATGGAACAGCTCCCTTTATGAGGAAAGGCTAAAGAGGTTAGGGCTGTTCAGCTTGGAGAAAAGATGGCTGAGGGGGGATAGGATAGAAGTCTTTAAGATCATGAGATGTCTTGAACGACTAGATGTGAATCCGTTATATACACTTTTGGATAATAGAAGGACTAGGGGGCATTCTATGAAGTTAGCAAGTAGCACATTTAAGACTAATCGGAGAAAATTCTTTCACTCAAAGCACAATTAAGCTCTGGAATTTGATGCCAGAGAATGTGGTTAGTGAAGTTAGTGTAGCTGGGTTTAAAAAAGGTTTGGAGAAGTCCATTAACTGCTATTAATCAAGTTTACTTAGGGAATAGCACTGCTATTAATTGCATCAGTAGCATTTGATCTTCTTGGTGTTTGGGTACTTGCCAGGTTCTTGTGGCCTTGTTTGGCCTCTATTGGAAAGAGGATGCTGGGCTTGATGGACCCTTGGTCTGAGCCAGCATGGCAATTTCTTATGTTCTTATGTAATAAAAGGACACTTTGCGTAAAGTGACAAATATGGGATATTTCTTTTGTAAGCCCATTGCATCATCACCATCTATAACAAGTGTCTTCAGGGTCTGAGTCAGACTCAGCAACTCATCTTTGTGAAAAAAACAGAGTAGTATGATGTGTCTCCAAATCAGGCAGAATTTCTCCCACTTTTAGAGAAGAGAAAACCAAGTCCATGTTACCGCTGCCGCGAACTTACCAGCGGGGACCCGCGCGGGAAACGGCGTTTCTGGGCTCGATGGCGGCAGGGCTGGCTCGGCAGCGTCGGCAGCACGGTCCCGTGCCCATCAGGGCGTTCCCTCCGGTGGCGTCGGCAGGGTTTCCGCGTTGACGTCGGCACTCAGATCCCGCGGGATTCGGGGCCAAGACACGCCCCCATGACGTCAGACGCCGACGGTGGAGCAGTTTGCGCGGGAACCCGGGCTATTTAAGGAGAGCTTTTTCCTTTGCTCTCTGCTTCGGCCACGAGTATTTTCTGAGTGCTCGCTTTTGGATTCTGCTGTGTTCCGTCTGATCTGACCTGGACTGTCTACTGGATTACCCTGCTTGCCGCCTGCCTGTTGGATTATCTGCTTTGGTTCCTGTTTGCCTGCTGCCTGCCCTGACCAGGACTGTCTTTCGGATTTCGCTGTCATTCTCCAGTTCCGGCTCCCGTCTCCTAAGGTAAGCGGTCTCCAACTGTGGTTCCACTAAATCTGAGCAGCAGTCGTAACAGTTGGCCGAAGCCATGGAACCAGTTGATTTGACCGCATTACAAGCCATTCCTGGCATGGCTAACAAAATACAACAACAACAAGGAGTTCTGGACCAAGTAACAGGGGTATTGGATCGTTTGGTCGCTCGTATGGACGCCCTCGCCCATATTCCGACTGGGCCAGTAACCAGCACGGTGGTTACCCCTTCTCCTATCAGAGTACCTCCTCCACCTCGTTTTAATGGAACAGCAGCCTTATGCAGAGGCTTCATCAATCAATGCCGAATGCATTTTTCGTTGCAACCCGCTTCTTTTCCTAATGATAAGACTAAGACTACCTTCATCCTGTCCTTATTGGAGGGACCAGCTCTGGCATGGGCCTCCCCTTTATGGGAGAGAGATGATCCTATTCTCAATACCCTGGATCGATTCCTTAAAGAATTTCGCCTTATCTTCGATGAGCCAGGACGCTCTACCTCAGCAGCGAATGATCTGCTCCAGATCAGGCAGGGGTCACGATCGGTAGGAGAATACGCCATCCAGTTCCGAACCTTAGCAGCAGAACTCGCTTGGGGCCAGGATAGTCTTACGGCCATCTTTCGACAAGGTCTTGCAGAGAATATAAAGGATCAATTGGCCGGCAGAGATCCTCCGGAGACCTTAGAAGAATTAATCCGACTAGCCATCCGACTGGATTTACGTTTTCAAGAGAGGATACGAGAGCGAGCCGCTACACGAAGGAATTTTTGTCTGGCACCTACTTTTCAACAACCCATGGTCCTTCCACAGACCACCCAGGCATCGGGGGATACGGAGGAACCGATGCAAATCGATAGATTCCGGCTGACTCCAGAGGAACGGAATCGTAGAAGAGCACGGAACCTCTGCTTATATTGTGCGGGAGCAGGTCATTTCATCAATAAATGCCCCAACAAGTCGGGAAACTCCCGGACCTAGGACGGGTAGGAGAGGCCTCCCTGGGTCCCACCATTCCCTCTCATCAACTCTTATTGCCTACAACGATTTGGCTGGACGAGGAAGTTTTGCACTGCCAAGCCTTCATAGATTCAGGGGCGGCTGGTAATTTTATTCAGGAACATCTGGTTCAGAGATATCGCATTCCGGTGGACCCTTTGCCCATTCCTCTTTCTGTTACTTCGGTGTCCGGACAATCCGTAGGAATGCGTATTTCTCGTATCACCAAACCTCTGCAGCTCAGTACTGGTCTCCTCCACCAGGAACGCATTCAGCTATATGTCCTTCCCTCTTCCATCAATCAGATCATTTTGGGTTTGCCTTGGCTGCGGCTTCATCAGCCTCACCTTGATTGGGCCTCCTTACATCTCACGGCTTGGAGTCCATTCTGTTTCCAGAACTGTATTGCGGGTCTTCCGCGGATTTCCCTTCACTCCACGCAACTCTCTTCTGGCATTCCTGCTCCTTATAAGGACTTTGAAGATGTTTTTAGTAAACAACATGCGGAATCCTTACCTCCCCACAGACCGTATGATTGCGCTATTGAACTTCTTCCCGGGAAAACTCCACCTAAAGGACGGATTTACACCCTCTCAGAGCCTGAATCCGCAGCTTTACATCAGTACATTGAAGAAAATTTAGCTCGAGGTTTTATCCGACCCTCCACGTCTCCCGCGGGAGCGGGTTTCTTTTTTGTCAAGAAGAAGGATGGGTCTTTAAGACCTTGCATCGACTACCGTGGACTTAATCATATCACCCGCAAGAACAGATACCCAATTCCTCTTATCTCCGAATTATTTGACCGGATCAAGGGAGCTCAAATTTTTACTAAATTGGATTTACGGGGGGCTTACAATTTGATTAGAATTCGAGAGGGAGACGAGTGGAAGACCGCCTTCAATACCCACGATGGTCATTATGAATACCGGGTTATGCCCTTTGGACTGTGTAATGCCCCTGCGGTATTTCAGGACATGATAAACGACATTTTTCGTGATATCCTCTATTCGCATGTCATTGTCTACCTGGATGATATATTGATTTTTTCGCATACCCTGCCCCAACATCTGCTTCATGTTCGCCAAGTTTTACAACGTCTCCGAGAACACCACTTGTTCGCCAAGTTGGAGAAGTGTGTATTTCACAAACACCAATTACCATTTCTCGGGTATATTATTTCCAACAAAGGATTATCTATGGATCCTGACAAACTCACCGCCATCCTACATTGGCCCCAGCCTGTAGGGTTAAAAGCCTTACAGAGATTTTTGGGATTCTCCAATTACTATAGACAGTTTATTTCCAATTTTTCTTCCTTAGTGGCGCCTCTCACGGCGCTCACTAAAAAGGGTGCATCCCTACAGACCTGGCCGGAGGAGGCGGTATTGGCTTTTCACCGCTTGAAAGAGGAATTCACCAAGGATCTCTGTCTCCGACGGCCCGATCCCACCAAACCTTTTACTCTCGAGGTGGATGCCTCCGCTGTAGGTGTAGGGGCGGTTCTTCTACAGAGGTTGGAGGAGGATCAATGGGTGACCTGTGCCTTCTTTTCCAAGAAATTTACGCCCGCGGAGAGGAATTACACCATTGGTGACCGAGAACTTTTAGCTATCAAATTGGCCTTTGAAGAGTGGCGCCACCTCCTGGAAGGCGCTCGACATATCGTTACAGTTTATACTGATCATAAAAATCTTGAATATTTGGCGACAGCCCAGAGATTGAATCCACGACAGGCCCGATGGGCACTTTTTTTTAGCAGGTTTCACTTTATTCTGCATTTCCGGCCCGCTCCGAAGAATGTGAGGGCTGACGCTCTCTCCCGAAGCTTTGATCGTGAGGATACTCCAGATCCCCCTCGATACATCATTGATCCGGCACACATCCAGCTGGCTGCCACCTTCACGGTTCCGATAGGGCGAACCGTCGTTCCCAAGCGCTTACGGTTAAAGGTACTTCGTTGGTCCCATGATGCTCAGCTAGCGGGCCACCCCGGGGTGTCTCGTACCAAGGAACTTCTCTCCAGACATTATTGGTGGCCGAGATGGGAGAAGGATGTCAAGAACTATGTGGACTCTTGTTCCGTCTGTGCGGCCCAGAAAACGCCACGGAGAAGACCCCTTGGATTGTTGCAGCCGCTTCCCATTCCCACTTCTCCATGGACGCATATTGCCACCGACTTTATCACTGATCTCCCGCCCTCCAACGGTAATACCGTTATCTGGGTGGTGGTGGATCGTTTCTCCCGGATGGCGCATTTCATTCCCCTGCCGGGGTTGCCTTCTGCTTCTGACCTAGCACATCTCTTTCTGCATCACATTTTTCGTCTCCATGGGCTTCCGCTTAGCATTGTTTCCGATAGAGGGGTGCAATTTACGGCTCAGTTCTGGACTAATCTCTGCAAGCTCCTACGGGTCAAACTTGAATTCTCCTCTGCTTACCATCCGCAGTCCAATGGACTTACTGAACGGACGAATCAATCCATAAAGACTTTTCTTCGAGCCTATGTCAACCAACGACATGATGATTGGGCTTCCCTACTGGTTTGGGCTGAGATGTCCCATAACAATCATGTACATCAGGCCACCGGTAGATCTCCTTTTTTCTTGGTGTTTGGCAGGCATCCGCATCTTCCGTTGCCCATCAGTGCCTCCTCTAATTGTCCTGCGGTTAATGCCACGGTTGCCTCCATGGCTACATTGTGGACTGAGACCCGAGCTTTGCTGGTCAAACACGCCTCCGCCATGAAGGTTCAGGCGGATAAACGTCGGAGTCCGGCTCCTCGTCTCCAAGGGGGAGATCTTGTCTGGTTAAGCACCCGCCACCTTCGCTTGCGGTTGCCTTCCGCTAAATTTGCTCCTCGCTTCATTGGGCCCTTTCCTGTCAAACAACAGATCAATCCAGTCACGTATCGTTTATGTTTACCGCCCTCCTTGCGGATCCATAATGCCTTCCATATATCGTTACTTAAACCTGCCATCCTATCCTGGCCCCAGGGGCGGCGGAGGACTATTGTTCCGGTAGTGCCCGATGACAACCAATATGAAGTACGGGAGATCCTGGATTCCAGGCGCCTTAGAGGGCAACTTCAATATCTAATCTCTTGGAAAAACTTTGGGCCCGAGGAGAATACGTGGGAGCCTTCGTATAACATACAGGCTCCTCGTCTACTTCAACGGTTTCATCTTCATTTTCCCTCCAAACCTGGCCCTGGGAGGAGGAGAGGGGGGCCTTGCAGGGGGGGTACTGTTACCGCTGCCGCGAACTTACCAGCGGGGACCCGCGCGGGAAACGGCGTTTCTGGGCTCGATGGCGGCAGGGCTGGCTCGGCAGCGTCGGCAGCACGGTCCCGTGCCCATCAGGGCGTTCCCTCCGGTGGCGTCGGCAGGGTTTCCGCGTTGACGTCGGCACTCAGGTCCCGCGGGATTCGGGGCCAAGACACGCCCCCATGACGTCAGACGCCGACGGTGGAGCAGTTTGCGCGGGAACCCGGGCTATTTAAGGAGAGCTTTTTCCTTTGCTCTCTGCTTCGGCCACGAGTATTTTCTGAGTGCTCGCTTTTGGATTCTGCTGTGTTCCGTCTGATCTGACCTGGACTGTCTACTGGATTACCCTGCTTGCCGCCTGCCTGTTGGATTATCTGCTTTGGTTCCTGTTTGCCTGCTGCCTGCCCTGACCTGGACTGTCTACTGGATTACCCTGCTTGCCGCCTGCCTGTTGGATTATCTGCTTTGGTTCCTGATTGCCTGCTGCCTGCCCTGACCTGGACTGTCTACTGGATTACCCTGCTTGCCGCCTGCCTGTTGGATTATCTGCTTTGGTTCCTGTTTGCCTGCTGCCTGCCCTGACCTGGACTGTCTACTGGATTACCCTGCTTGCCGCCTGCCTGTTGGATTATCTGCTTTGGTTCCTGATTGCCTGCTGCCTGCCCTGACCTGGACTGTCTACTGGATTACCCTGCTTGCCGCCTGCCTGTTGGATTATCTGCTTTGGTTCCTGATTGCCTGCTGCCTGCCCTGACCAGGACTGTCTTTCGGATTTCGCTGTCATTCTCCAGTTCCGGCTCCCGTCTCCTAAGGTAAGCGGTCTCCAACTGTGGTTCCACTAAATCTGAGCAGCAGTCGTAACAGTCCACATCAGAGTCATATGACATATGATCCACATCCGCCTGAGCATCTGCAGTGTTTGCCCGCAGTTGCTGACAAGTGGGCAAGCAATTCCTTCTCAGTAGGTTGCTTTGCCTCCAGTGGACACCGCTGCAGATAAGCTTGCAGGCCCTGGAAAAATTCCACCCAGGAGAAGGAGGAGGATGGATACATACCAGGGCCCAGAGGACCAAACCTCCCACCCCACTCCCCTCCGGAGCTACCATAAGCCGAGGGAATGTCCTAACTGACAAAATCTGTAGTAGCCAAAATTGCCTTGAGCATCTAAACGGTGCTGAAACAGGTGGAGAGAGCGATGGCTGGAATGCCTCACAGAAAGCAAAGGGCTTAGACACTATTGTACCCGGTGCATAACCAGACTCTGTTAAGAAGGGTATTTATGGTACCAAGGGAAATCTTGAACTTTTCCTTCATTCAAAATGTCTTCAAAGTCCTTAGTCTAGGATATAGAACAGTATTCCCCAGTTTTGTTGAGTACCAGGAAATACCTGGAACAGAATTCCTGTCCTCTTTCCTGTAGTGGTACAGGCTCTACAGGTATCTACAAGACAGAAAAGAGCTTCTTTTTTAGCATTTGCTGGTGAGAAAGGAGAAGAAACATTACTTTTGGCAAGGTGATCTGCACTGGAGAAGGTACAGAGAAGGGTGACCAAAATGATAAACGAAATGGAACAGCTCCCCTATGAGGAAAGGCTAAACAGGTTAGGGCTGTTCAGCTTAGAGAAGAGATAGCTGAGGCAGGATATGATAGAGGACTTTAAAATCATGACAAGTCTAGAATGGGTAAATGTGAATCTGTTATTTACTCTTTCGGATAATAGAAGGCCTAGGAAGCACTCCATGAAGTTAGCAAGTAGCACATTTAAAACTAGTGCAGTTAGTGTAGATGGATTTAAAAAAAGGCATGGATAAGTTCTTGGAGGACAAGTCCATTAACTGCTATTAATCAAAGTTGACTTAAGGAATAGCTACTACTATTACCGGCATCAGTAGCATGGGATCCACTGTTTGGGTACTTGCCAGGTCTTGTAGGCTGGATTGGCCACTGTTGGAAACAGGATACTGGGCTTGATGGACCCTTGGTCTGAACCAGTATGGCAATTTCTTATGTTTTTATGAGATTTTCTACAATCTTATTCTGAGACTTCCTTTATTAGTCAGAGAACCCAGCTGTCTGAAGTTATCAGGGGCCAATGGTTTATTGAAAACAGTCTTCCTCCAACAGTTATTCTTTCCAGCATGCAGATTGAAATTCTGAGCTCTAGAACCAGTTTAAACCTAGATTCTAGTTTTGACTGGATTGCTGATGGAGCTTTAAGTTCCTACAATCACATTGGTAAGACTGAACTCTGCTGTTGACAGTGAGTATATATAGGATAATGCTTCTTCAGAATGAAAAACAAAAAACAAAAACTGTCTCCGTGTAGAGCCACTCAATTACCTCCTGGAAGTGGAGGGTGAATAGAAGTGGCAATGAAAGTGCTTGAAGTGGTCTTTTATAAGATCCACTGCCCTTGACCATCTACAAAAATTCTCTTTGCTGCACAGCACATCAGCTCTAATCATAACAAGCCTTTTGTACAAATCCTAAAACCTGAGGCCTGCAGTCATGACAGAGTGCAAACTCAAATTACTATGACTGAGGATTTTGATGCCATCTCAAAAGCACAGTGGGTCATGCAGATCAAGTGCTTTCTACAATGTATCACTTGCTTCACCAAGCAAACTCCTCCTAATTCTCTGGAGAGAGGCATTCAGTGATGAAAACTATGAGAGAGCTAAGCATAGGATTCTCAAATCTTCTCCTGAAAAAGCCCAGAAGCACAGAGAAATGCTTTTTTTTCATGGTAAATTCAACAACCAAAGATTGGTGTGGTAGCAAGACTTTGTTGAATGCAGGAATTTTCTAGACAGGATACTTGGCATCTGCCTTCTTTTGAACAGGAGGTACAGTGAGTAGGGTCTCTCACATCCTCAAAATATTTTTAAAAACTGGTGGTCAGACAGCAGAGAGTAGGGTCTTTTACATCCTGTACAGAATATCTTAAAAAGAGTTGGTAGACAGGCGCAGCATCTTTCAACAAAGAATGGCAAACCTATGGAGGAGGGCTTTAAACTAGATCCGTGACGGGTGAACAAAACCCTAAGCTAAGTAAAACATTAGATACTCATATAGAAATTGGAAATATGGGAAAAAGGGCAATATTTGGAAAGCTATGTACACTATTCTCATAGTATGGGGAATAAAGTCCTGATCTACAGGCAGTCATGGAACAAGCTGATTTAGATACAGTTGCTGTCATGGAGACCTGGTACATGGAAATTATGACTGCGATACAGTTATATTGGGCTACAATCTATTCAGGAGGGACGAGATGGGAAGGAGGAGGCGTGATATTATATGTAAAGAATATTAAAGCAACAGAAATGCAGGGCTTACTAGGTAAGGAGGCAGCACTGTGGTTTAATCTGGAAAGAGGAAATGGAGCATTATATAATTGGTGTGATATACAGACCTCCATCACAGACAGAGGAGATGGATAGAGATTTAATGAAGGATATTCACAGGACTACTGTGAAAGGGGGAGGTGCTATTGCTAGGGGGTTTCAATCTGCCAGATGTTGACTGGGAAATCCCAGCCGCAATATCTTCTAGAAGTAGGGAGATCCTGAATTTTCCTGATGCTTACCAAAGGGGACAGTATTTCTGATGTTGTGGTGGTTGATCATCTGGGATCCGGTGACCACCAGATAGTGTAGTTCAATATTAGGACACAAAAGATGAAGGTGCATTCTAAATTGAGGGAAAAATAACTTTCTTAAAATGGGGAAGGACTTCAAGGAGTCATTAGGCTGGATAAGAAAATCTAGGAGAAAGAGAAGGGCAGTGAGCAAAACTGAAGGGATATATTATAAGGGCAACTAATCTTTTTGTTAAAGTAAATGAACAGAAGAAAAAGTGGGCATTATGATTTTCCAAAAAAGTAGCTGAAAAGGTGTGGAAGAAAAGGTGTGGAAGAAAAGGTTAACGTTCATAAACTACAAGAGATCGCAGAAATAGACAGAAAACAATATCTGACAAAATTTAGAGAAGTTGGAAAAGTAGTCAAGAATGTGAAAAATCAAATAGAAGAAAAAATAACAAATATGGTAAAACAGGGGGACAAGCTTTTCTTTTGACATGGTAATGACAGAAGGAAGTGTAAAAGTGGCATTGTGAGACTCAAAGGGGAAGAATATGTAGAGACTGAGGAGGAAAAAGCAAAATTACTTAAGTATTTCTGTTTGGCATTCACCGTGGAAGGGCTTGGAGCAGGACCACATAAAACAAACACAAACAAGATTGGAAGAGAGGTAAACCTCAACTGATTTTCGTGAGGCGCTAACTAAACTTAAAGTAGATAAGGCAATAGGGCCAGATGAAATACATCTGAGGGTATAAGATGTCCTAAGCAGCTCCACTGGCTGACCTTTTCAATGATTCTTTCAAGTCCAGAGTAGTCCCAGAGGACTGGCAAAGGGCAGATGTGGTTCCTATTCATTAAATTGAATATAAGGAGGAGGTTGGAACTACAGACTGGTTATTGCTGCTAAAATAGAGGATAGTGCAATTTTTAGAATCCAATGGATTGCAAGATCAGAGGCAGTATGGTTTTACCAGAGGTAAATCATGACAGATGAATCTGATCAATTTCTTTGACTGGGTGACCAGAGTTGGATCAAGGGAGAACACTAAACAGTGTATTTGAATTTCAGTAAGGCCTTTGACATGGTCCAACACAGAAGACTTATAAATAAATTAGGCACCCTTGGCATGAACCTAGAATAACTGACTGGGTTAGAAACTGGATGAGTGGGTGGTGACAAAGGGTAGAGGTAAATAGAGTTTTCTCTGAGGAAGGGGATATTACTAAGAGTGCCTCAGGGATTGGTCCTTGGACAGTTTCTTTTCAACATTTTTATAAGCGACATAATGGAAGGATTAATCGGGAAAGGTTTGTCTGTGAAGTCTCCCCGTGGAGCTCTCCTGAGCGCATGCAGGCCAAATACAACTGCCCTTCTTGGCAGTGGCAAGAAAGGTGGAGTGCCCCAGAGGTCTGTGCTGGGACCTGTGCTATTTAGCATATTCATAAATGATCTGTAGAAAGAAACAATAAATGCAGTGACCAGATTTGCAGATGACACAAGATTGTTTCAAGTTATTGTAAGGAACTGCAGAAGGGAGAACGGGCATGGAAGCGACTTACCTGGGATGAGTGCTACTTAAATGTCACGTGTAAAATCTCTACACATATATTTTTAAAATATAAAGTAAAAAAAATGCACATACAATAGTTCAGTGCCATTTGACTGCATAAATTCAGACCTATCCGGTTAAGTAGCACTTTTTAAGACTTATCAGGCTAACTTGAATATCTTTTCACACGTATTTTTTTTTAAATATGTGCAAACATAGGGAGAATTACACATTTTATAACTCGTGCGAATATAAGTGTAGGTTATAAAAGTACGGGACAGAACTGCATATATGGGCATGCATGCAGGGCTTTTAAAGTTATCCTCCCTTTCATTTTAACTATTTTCTTAATAAATTAAATTCCCAAACTCTCTTTACTCTAAGCTCTATTGAGCAAGGACTGACCCTTATTTATTGTAAAGTACTGTGTACATCAAGTAGCAATATTTAGAACTGATGATTTAGTAGATGGTCATTTCCTTGGCCATTCCTATATGGCTACATCTAAAGGTGAACTTGGTCTCTCACTCTGTCTCCAAGTGTCCATGCCACTGTTATAAGTAAATCCTCTTTAGTTACCCAGGAGGATGTTTCTTCTCCTCCAGCTTTGACATAAGTAGGATCTGCAGGATATGGACATGAGGATGGAGGCCCTCTCTTGGCACCTCAGATAAATAGATGTGATGACAGCCTTAATGTTGGCAGACTCAGAAATAATCTTAAATATTTCTTTACAGAGAGGATAGTGGATGTATGGAATAGTCTCCCACTGGAGGTGATGGAGACAAAAACAGTACCTGAATTCAAGAAAGCATGGGATAAATACAGGGGGATCCCTAAGGAAAGGATGGGAGTTATAAAGCTAAATGAAGTGGACAGATAGGCAGCCTCAATGGGCTCTACGGTCTTTCTGCCATCATGTTACTATGTTTCCATGTAACTAATTGCCTATGGGAGTTAAGAAAGTAAAAAATGGTGCACCAAACTAGGTAACAAAGATAACCTGGTGGAGATCTAATCCCAGTCTGCAGAGGAAAAGGATCTGAGGGGCGGTCTGGCAGACTACCCATTTTCAGATTCAGACATGGTAGAGCTATGAGAGATCTCTAGACTCTTCAGATTCCAATTACAAAATCAAAAGTATCTCAAATCTGAGGTTGCACTGATCCTAGTGTCTTACCCTCAAATGGATCATCTAGAGCAGTGATTCTCAACCAGTGTGTTGCCAAGCCCCGGCAGTTGTGTCTTGTCTCCTAGTGTCCCACTGCCCTGTTGTATTTTCCTTCTCCCTTTTTCCAGCCCCCGCGGGCCAATTGGAAGCCTCCTTTCTTCCTACCCCCAGTGCCCAATCAGAAGCCTCCTCCCTTCTACCTGCCAGTGGGAGCAGGAAGAAAGGAGGAAGCCTTTGAGTGGCCACAGTCTGGGGGTGGGGTGGGAGGAATATCAGTGTTGAACTCTGACCAAGCAAGGCCGCCGTGGCAGCAAAGAGGAAAACTACACTCCAACCAAGTAAGGCCGCCACTGGAGCTCATCCCTGTGACGGCAAAGAGGAAACCCGACCGAGGCTGCCACAGGAGCCCATCCCCAGTGGTGGCGAAGAGGAAACCCGACCCCGACCAAGGCCATCACGAGAGCCCATCCCTGTGGCGGCGAAAAAAAGAAGGCCCGCCAGAATAAAGCCACGGAGGAACTAGAGCCCATCCCTGTAGTGAAGGAGGAAGAGGTTTTTGGTGAGAGCTTGTGTGTGTGGGTGTAAATGGAAGCCTGCATGAGAGCACGTGTGTGTGGGTGTGAATGAAAGTCTGGGTGAGAGTTTGTGGGTGTGAATGTGAATGGGTGTGAGAGCATTTGTGTGTGATTGAGAGCTTGTATATAAGAGAGCATGTGTGTGATTGAGAGAGAGACTGGTCAGGGAGGCGATATGTTTCTTTGTGAGAGAGAGAGTTCAGGAAGATGACTGGTGTGAAAGAGAGACTGGTCATGGGGTCTAATTGGGGGGGTGTGTGCGTGTTTGAGTGACTGATTGTGGGCGCTAAGGAAGAGGACTGTGAGGACAGAGCTTCAGCAGCCCTTGCTGCTTCTGGTGAGTACTATTGGCCTGGAAGGGAAAGGAGTAGGAGAGTTGCTGGAGAGGGTAAGTAAAGGTGGCTTTTTAAATTTATTTTTCTTGATTGACTTCCATTTTAATTATTGGGTATTATATGATGTCTGCTGTTTTGAAATATTTTATTGATATTTGGACATATTTTAATAATTTTATGAGTTTTTAATTGTTAGATATTCTGTTCAGCAGCTGTTTTGTAACATTTTTAGTATAGCTTTACAATTATTTCTGTGTGGGGCTCTATAGCAGCTTGGCTTATTCTGTTTTCCCAATAGGAAATGTATTAGTGTTTAGGGCCTGGTTTAATAGTTGTATTTCTTAGATAGGGTTGTTACTGTTTTGAGAGAATTCCATAATACAGGTGTAACTTTGTGCAGGTTAGTTTCTGTGCATTATTGCAAATCGTGAGAGTCTGTTAGGTGCTATATTTCTGTTTCCATTTCTCCAGGTTCGCACTGCATGCAGAGTGGATTTTTTGGTTTTCCATATTTAATGAGGTTTTTCTGTACTTGGTGAAGGTCAGTTCTGGGTGTGTGACCGAGGTGAGGTATTTTACTAGAATGTAGGCATTTGTATCAATCTTATTTGCTGTGTTTTCTCAATAGGATATGCATTAGTAGTAAATTACTGTCTTTTCATAAGGAAGCCTATTGGGCCTGCTGGTAAAGGGAGGTTGTTTTGCTTTTCCTGAGATGTCATCAGAACCAGAATATCTTTTTTGTATGGTAGGTTGTACAGGGTAATGCCCTAGATCTGCTCTACACTCATTGCTGGGGGTTGAGGGGATTCCTGTGGATGCAGAGTGCATGTTTACATTTAGCCCAATGATGGTCACATGTTCTGTGTGTCATGCGTATGAGAACCATCTGTCAGGTGTGTCCCGGCCAAGAAAAGGTTGAGAACCACTGAAGGGTCAACAATCAGAACCTAAACAGCTATATCTTAGCAGACACAGTACAAAACTTGAATCACTGTGTTGTGACTTCCGTGTCAGCGCAGAACTGCTTAGTGTCTTGGCTAAGTCTCGAACACCGGTTCTTTCAGCGTTACCATTGAGGTGAATGGGCAACCAAATAACAGATGCAATTTGATATGGACAAGTATAAAGTAATGCACATGGGGAAAAAGTATCCGAAGTACAGATTCACGATGCTGGGTTCTGTGTCATCAACCAAGAAAAGGATCTTAGAGTTCTTGTGAATTAATATCTTGAAATCTTCGGTTTAGTGTATGGCAGCAATCAAAAAGGCAAACAGAATATTTGGAATTATTTGGAAAGGCATAAAGAACAAAACAAACTATGATAATGCCTTCGTATAGATGCAAAGTGTGACTGCACCTGAGTGTGCAGTTGTAGTCACCCCATTTTAAAAAAGACAGCGGACATAGAAAAGGTAACGAGAAGGGGGAACAAAAATGATAAAAAGGATGGAGCATAAGAATTGTCATATTGAGTCACACCAAGGTCCATTGAGTCTAGCAATTTGTCTTATCAAACAGTGGCCAATCCATGAAACAAGTACCTGGCAAATCCCATAAAGTAGATTTAATTCCTGTTTCTCACTCCCAAGTATAACATTAGCTTTCCTTTGTCTACCTGGCTACTAACATGTTGTGGACTTTTCCTCCAGGAACTTGTCCAATCCTCTTTTAAACCACACTTTGCTAGTTGTCCTCAGGCAATAGATCCCACAGCTTGATAGTATGCTGAGTGAAAGTATTTTCTATAATTTGATTTGAATCTTCTGGTTGTTAGTTTCATGGGGTGACCCTTTGTTTTAGTATTATTGGAAAAGGTAAATAACAGTCCTTTATTTATCCATTCTATTCTAATCATGACTTCATAAACTTCTATCATGTCTTCTCTCAAGCTATCTTTTCCCAAGCTTAAGAGCCCTAACCTGCGTAGCCTCTCATAGGAGAGGTTCCATCTCCTTTATCATTTTCGTGGTCCTCCTTTGCAATCTTTACTAGTCCTGCCATGTCTTTCTTGAGATGGGGAAAACAGAACTGTATATAATACTCAAGGTGTAGTCACACCATGGCTCAAATCAGAGGCAATATGATATTTTCCATTCCTTTGTGGTTCACTCCTATTATATTATATTTACTTTTTTGACCCACCACCGCACACAGAACAGACAATTTCAATGTATTATCCACAAGGTCGACAAGATCCTTTTTCTGGGTAGTGACTCCCAATACAGAAACTTTTTTGTACCTGTAGTTGGGATTATTTTTTCCTATGTGCATCACTTTGCACTTTTCCATATTAAATTTCATCTGTCATTCAATTGCCAAGTCTCCTAGTCTTACAAGGTCCTTCTGCAGTTCCTCGCAATCCACTGTGGTTTTAACAAATTTGAATAATTTTGTGTCATCTGCAAATGTGATCACCTCAATTATCATTCTTTTCCAGATTACTTATGAATGTTAAATAGCACAAGTCTCAGTACAGATCCCAGTGGGAGTCATAGTTGTTATTACATTGAAATTGTCGGCTCAGTATGCTGTGGCAGTCAAAAAAGCAAACAGGTGAGATGATCAAATCTGCAGATGAAATAATTATGCAGATTAGTTAAATCTCAAGCGGAGTTTGATAAATAGATTAAATTTATCGTGGACAAGTGCAAAGCGAAGCATATAGGGAAAAATAACCCTTGCTGTAGTTACACAATGTTAGGTTCTATTTTAGGAGTTGGCACCCGGGAAAGAAATCTAGGCGTCATAGTGGATAATACATTGAAATTGTTGGCCCAGAGTGCTGTGGTAATCAAAAAAGCAAACAGAATGTTAGGAATTAAGAAGGGAATGGAAAATAAAACTGAGGATTTCATAATGCCTCTGTATTGCTCCATGGTGAGACCGCACCTTGAATACTGTGTGCAGTTCTGGTCACTGCACACAGTCAAAAAGGATTTAGCTGCACTGGAGAAAGTATAGAGAAGGGCAACCAAAACAATGAGGGGCATGGAATGGCTGCCCTATGAAGAAAGGCTAAAGAAGTTAGGGCTGTTCAATTTGGAGAAGAGATGACTGAGGGGGGTATATCATAAACGTCTACAAAATCATGAAAGGACTTGAACAAGTTAATGTAAATCGGTTATTTACTTTCTCAGATAATAGAAGGAGCAGGGGGCACTCCCTGAAGTTCGAAAGTAGTTCATTTAAAACAAATCAAAGAGAATTCTCTAACACAGAGCATAGTTAAGCTTTGCAATTCATTGCCAGATGATGTGGTTACAGTAGGTAGTGTAACTGGGTTTAAAAAAAGGTTTGGATAAGTTCCTAGAGGATAAATCCATAAACTACAATGAGATGGTAAGTAATAAGCAATAATAGCTTGTGATCTATATAATGTTTGGATACTTGCCAGGTACTTGTGACTTGGATTAGCCACTGTTGGGAAAACAGGATAGTAGACTTGATGGACCCTTCGTCTGACCCAGTATGGCATATCTTATGTTCTTATATGTAAATATTAGGAAGGGAATGGCAAATAAAACAGAGGATGTCATAATGCCTCTATATTGGTCCATGGTGTGTGTGTATAATTCTGATCGATGTATCTCAAAAGATATCAATGTATCTCAAAAGATATGACTGCACTGGAGAAAGTACAGAGAAGGGTGACCAAAATGAAGGGCATGGAACGGTTCCCCTATAAAGAGAGGCTAAAAAGGTTAGTCTGTTCAGCCTGGAGAAGAGATGGCTGAGGGGGATATGATAAAGGTCTACAAAATCATAAAAGGACTTGAACAGGTAAATGTGAAACTTGTTGACTCTTTCATATAATACAAGGACTAAGGGACATTCCATGAAGCTAGCAAGTAGTACATTTAAAATAAATCTGAGAAAATTATTTTACTCACACAATTAAGCTCTGGAATTTGTTGCCAGAGGATGTGGTTAAGGCAGCTACTATAGCCGGGTTTAAAAAAGGTTTGGATAAACTACTGGAGGAAAAGTCCATAAACTGCTATTAATCAATAGGTAATAGCCGTTTGTTGCCAGCATTAGTAACATGGGATCTATTTAATATTTGGGTACGTGCCAGGTACTTGTGATTTGGATTGTTTGCTGTTGGAGACAGGATACTGGGCTTGATGGATTTTTAGTTTGACCTAGTGTGGCATATCTTATGTACTCTACAAATGACCTTTCTCCATTATTTAGTCCTACCCTCTGTTTCCAGCTTTTAAACCAGTAATGCATTCACAACAGAACACTGCCTGCTATCCCATGTCTGGGCTTGATGGACCCTTGGTCTGACCCAGAATGGCAATTTTCTATGTTCTTATGTAAAGTCTAAATACACTATATCAACCAGTTCACATTTATCTACATGTTTATTTACACCTTCAAAATATTCTAAAAGATTGGAAAGACAAGACTTCCCCTTGCTAAAACCATGAATGGCTTCTACCATTTTGCCTGGCACTGAACATCAGGCTCACCAGTCCAGTCTATAGGTTCCCAAATCACTCCTAGAGCCTTTTTTAAAAATCGAAATTGCATTGGTCACCTTCCAGCCCTTAGCACTCTAGTTGCTTTAAATGAAAGATGATTTATTTCTAGTAACAGATTAGCAATTTATGTTAATTTTTTAGAACTCTGGGGTGAATACCATCCAGTTCTGGTGACTTGGTACTCCTTAGGTTGTTTATCTAATCTTTTACATCCTGCATTGTCAAGGATATTGGTTTTAGATGCTCGGAATCTTCACCATTAAAGAATGTTTCAGGTGTGGGTATGTTCTCAACATAATGAAGTAAAAAATTCTGCTTGTCTAATTTCCTTGTCCTCCCTTGAACATTCCTTTTGCTCCGTGGTCATCTAGGAACCCAAATGACTCACAGCTTCTTGCTTCAAATGCACTATGAAAAGGTAAATTAACGTTCTCTAATTTGCTGGTTCCACTGTATTCCTAGACCTTTTTATTATTAGTTTTTGCCTAACTGGCAATATTTTTCTCAAGTCTCTCTTGGTCTGTGTAACTCCTATTTTACATCTAACTTGTCACAGCTTATGTTCTTGCCTATTTTCATCATTTGGGTCTGCTTTTAGCTTTAACTGCCTCCTTTATCTCACCATTAAACCATGCTGGCAGTCATTTGGTCTTAATGAACATTTTTTAAATGTAAAATGATATTTTTAAACGTCTATGCAAACCTTTCACCCTTGCAACTGCTTTTAATTTTTTCCTAATTTTCTCATTCAATCAGTCTCCCTTTGTAAAGTTATATGCCAATGTAGTAGTTTTACTTGATGTCCTCCTTCCAAGTGACTATCAATTATTTATTTTTTTTAACTTTACTGCAATTTTAGAGATACAAAGCAAAAAAATACCTTGTACAAGGAAAATGAATAGCATCACAATCATAAAATAAAAATGCACCCCAAACAATAAAATATTAGAAACATAATAGAATATGATACCATTCCTACAAAGCTAACAATAGAGAACAGAAAAAAATTTGTAGACATTAGGAAAACTTTTTAGCAAGAAAACTAGCTTAATGCGCATCAGACTGACTTATAACTGATCAAAACATACTGGATTGCTGAAGAAGATGTCACGCTACTTATGGAGTCAAAAGAGGATTTCAATTGCTCTGATATAAAAAATTAAAAACAATCAGTTTGATATCTAACAACACATTTACAAGGGTATGTTAATACAAATGAAAAATCTAGAGAGATGGCCCTTTGTCTGACAGGAAGAAAGCTCTTCCTTCTCACTTGAGTATTATGAACAAAATCAGAGAAGATACAAATCAATTGACCTTAAAATAAAGAAACATTTCAGGATCAGGGTCAAAATGCAGTGCCCTCAAAAAAAAAATAAATAAATAGATCTCAAAGTGAAATATGGCACCTCTCCCATCATTTTGGGAAAGTTCAAAAAAAGGAAGATTCAAGTATTTAACAGTTTCTAAAGATACAATCATTCTAGTCAAAGCATTCTGATATTTGGCAACTGATGATTTAAATAACTCCATAGCCATCACCATGGTTTTAATATCAGATATTTGAGAATCACAATTCAGTCCCACAGTTTCAAGTTTAGTGGAATACGCATCAATCTTCTTAGTGCAACCATTTAAAGATTATCCAAAACCCATCAGCAACTCCCAAATAGGAGTCTAGGATTATTACTGCCAGTTTTTCTGGTAGACCAGAAGACTCACCAGGAGAGACCTGCTATTCAAATCGAACCAGTCCTGGTGAAAAAGCCATTGTAGTGGATGATTTGATCATTAGGACTGTAGATAGCTGGATGGCTAGTGGGCATGAGGAGTGTTGGGATTACTACCTGATAATCCCATTTTCCTTAGTGTTGACAGATGGACTCAGAACGAATGGGATAGTATCCGCGTGCTAGCAGTTGGAGACGGATCTGACGTCAGCACGGGGGTGTATATATCCCCACAGGAAGCGCAGCTATTCAGTAATCTTCCTTGCAAAAGCTGTTATAGATGTGTGTACTGACACTCAGTTAAAAAGTGAAACAGGATTCCCCTGACCGATTGATAGTAGCTGGAGACCGCCAGCATTCCCAACCGGAAGGCGTGGACACCTGGTAGAGTGTACGCTCCTATGGAAACAAATGACATGGCTTACCTTGAATCGGTGATACCCATGTACACAGGCAGCTGGGCGGGATGCTGAGTCCATCTGTCTACACTAAGGAAAAGGGGATTATCAGGTAGTAATCCCAACATTTCCTGGCGTGTAGCCAGATGGACTCAGAACGAATGGGATGTACAAAAGCCCAGCCTGGGCGGGAGGCTGCCTGAGGCCCATGTAGGACCGCCCTTGCAAATGCTGAGTCCTCCCTGGCCCGGACATCCAGACGGTAGAACCTGGAGAAGGTATGGAGGGAGAACCACGTCACCGCTTAACAGATTTCTGCAGGCAACAGCATCCTGGATTCTGCCCAAGATGCCGCTTGTGCTCTGGTAGAATGAGCCTTGACATGTAGAGGCGGAGACTTCCCGGCCTCCACGTAAGCTGCTCTGATAACTTCTTTAATCCAGTGGGCGATGGTGGGCCGCGAGGCCGCTTCACCTTGCTTCCTCCTGCTGTGCAGGACGAACAGATGGTCCGTCTTTCGAAGTTCTTGTGTCGCTTCCAGATATCTGGGCAGCAATCTGCCAATGTCGAGATGGCGTAATAAACGCCCTTCTTCAGATTTCTTCACACCCGCCGTGGTAGGCAAGGATATGGTTTGGTTAAGATGAAACTGTGAAACCACCTTAGGTAGAAAGGAGGGAACCGTACGAAGATGGATAGCCTCAGGAGTGATTCTGAGAAAGGGATCACGGCAGGACAGCGCTTGTAGCTCTGAGACGCGGCGTGCCGAACATACCGCCAGTAGGAACACCATCTTCAAGGTTAGAGAACGGAGAGATAGCCCCCGAAGGGGTCTGAAGGTGGATCCCGTGAGGAAATCCAAAACAAGATTGAGGTTCCATAAGGGCACAGGCCACTTTAGTGGCGGACGAATATGCTTGACTCCTTGCAGGAAGCAAGAAACATCTGGGTGCTTGGCGATGGTCTTGCCATCCCTCCTGGGACCATAGCAAGACAGCGCAGCCACCTGAACTTTGATGGAGCTGAGGGAGAGACCCTTCTGAAGTCCATCTTGCAGGAAATCCAACACAATAGGGATTGTGGTGGCATGTGGATTGGTGCGGTGAGTGTCGCACCATGCTTCAAATACCCTCCACATCCTTACGTAGGTGAGGGACGTGGAAAACTTACGAGCTCGGAGGAGTGTATCTATCACGGGCTCCGAGTAACTTCTTTTCTTCAGTCTAGACCTCTCAATGGCCAGACCGTAAGAGAGAATTGAGCTGGATCCTCGTGGAGGATGGGACCTTGACGTAGAAGGTCCCGGAGAGGAGGCAGGGGAAGAGGCTCCCCTGCCAGTAGTCTTCTCATGTCTGCGTACCAGGGTCTTCTTGGCCAGTCTGGTGCCACTAGAACTAGGCCCCGGTGTTTCTGAATCTTGTGGATGATGGCGCCCAGCAGAGGCCACGGAGGAAAGGCGTATAGCAGAGTCCCTGGAGGCCACGGCTGGACCAGGGCATCGATTCCGCGTGAGAACGGGTCGCGCTTGTGGCTGAAGTATCTGGGTACTTGAGCATTGGATCTGTCTGCCAGTAAATCCATGTCCGGACTCCCCCAGTGATCCACAATCATCTGGAAGGCTGTGGGTGACAGCTGCCACTCTCCCGGATTTAGGCTTTCTCTGCTGAGGAAGTCTGCTGTGGTATTGTCCTTCCCGTCAATGTGGACGGCGGAGATGTCCTGCAGATTCGCCTCTGCCCAAGCCATCAGTGGGGCGATCTCTAGAGAGACCTGTCGGCTTCTGGTTCCGCCCTGACGGTTGATGTATGCCACCGTGGTGGCGTTGTCGGACATCACTCTGACTGCTCTGTTCTTTAGCCTGTGCGTAAAGCGAAGGCATGCCAATCGGACTGCCCGGGCCTCTAGACGGTTGATGTTCCACGCCGCCTCTTCTCTGTTCCACCGCCCTTGTGTGGTGAGTTCTTCGCAGTGGGCTCCCCAGCCGCTCAGGTGTGGTGAGCAAGATCCATATGGGAGAGGACATCTTCGACCCCCTGCTTATGTGGTTGGACTGCAACCACCACCGTAACTGGGTCCGCACCCTGGCTGGTAGAGGTAGGTGCGTGGAGTAGTTCCTTAGACAGGGGCTCCAGCGAGAGAGCAGGGCGTGTTGTAGAGGTCTCATATGGGCCCTCGCCCAAGGTACCACTTCCAGGGTGGATGCCATGAGACCAAGAACCTGCAGATAATCCCAGGCTTGGGCAGACTGGCTCTCATCAAATACTGGATACACTGCCGAAGTTTCAACTGTCTCTTGGTTGTGAGACTGACTGTGTCTGCCCGGGTGTCGAACTGTACTCCCAGGTATTCCAGTGACTGGGAAGGCTGTAGGCAGCTCTTGCTGAGGTTGATTACCCAGCCCTAGCTTTCCAGAAGGGCGATCACTCTGTCAGTTGTCCGAAGGCTCTCCTCTCGTGATTTCGCCCTGATCAGCCAGTCGTCTAGGTAGGGATGGACCAGAATTCCTTCCCGCCTGAGTGCCGCCGCTACCACTACTACCACCTTGGTGAATGTCCGTGGTGACGTTGCCAACCCGAAGGGCAGAGCCCGAAACTGGAAATGGCGGCCTAGAACCTTGAAGCGTAGGTAGCGCTGATGATCCGGATGGATCAGGATATGCAGGTATGCCTCTGACAGGTCTAATGCCATGAAGAATTCTCCTGGCTGTACTGCGGCCTTGATGGAGCGTAGAGTTTCCATGCGAAACCTCGGGACCCATAAGTATTGATTGACCGACTTGAGGTCCAGGACGGGCCGAAAGGTACCCCCTTTCTTGGGTACCATGAAATATATGGAATAATGTCCAGAATTCACTTCCCAGGCAGGCACTGGGATGATGGCTTTCAAGGACAGGAGCCTCGCCAGGGTAGCTTCCAATGCTGCCTTCTTGTGTATGGGACATGAAGATACCACAAACTTGTCCGGAGGGAGATGATGAAAGTCCAGATAATATCCCTCCCGGATAACGGCGAGAACCCACTGGTCCGATGTAATCTCGACCCATCTGGGGTAGAAGAAGAGGGTCAACCTGCCCCCTATGGCTCCGTCCCCCAGATGAATCGGCGGATTCTCATTGGGAGGCGCGGCCGTGACCCGAGCCCGGGCCCGCTCCCCTCGTGCGCTGCTTGGTCCGAAAGGACTGATTCCTGGCCGGGGGACGTGGTGCCTGGTAGCGACCCCTGTAAGGAACAAAACGCTGGGAACTCCTGCCCCTAGAGGGCCTTGGAAAGGCGCGCTGGCCCCTTCTGAACCGATCTTCCGGCAATCTGGGCACTGGAGAGGCGCCCCATGTACTGGCCAGTTTATCAAGGTCGCTGCCAAATAGAAAAGAGCCCTTGAAGGGCAATCTGGTGAGGCGTGTCTTAGAAGGCACATCAGCCGACCATCTTCGGATCCAGAGCTGCCTCCTGGCGGCTACGGAGGATGGAATCCCTTTAGCTGTTGTCCGGACCAGGTCAGATGCCGCATCTGTAAGGAACGAAAGAGCGGATTCCATGTCTGCCGCCGGAGCGTTGTTTCTAACCTGTGACAAACAGGTACGCGTCACCACCGTGCAGCAGGTGGCGATCCGTAAAGATAAAGCTGCCACCTCAAAGGCCTGACGCAGAATGGCGTCCAGTCGCCGGTCATGCGGCTCCCTGAGGGCCGTCCCCCCTTCAACCGGAATGGTAGTGCGCTTGACCACAGCGCTAACCAGGGCGTCCACCTGAGGGCATGCCAGCAGGTCCTGGATAGCCGGTGCCAATGGGTATATGCTCCTCAGAGTCCGACCCCCTTTGAAGGCAGCCGCTGGTGCCGCCCATTCTAAATCGATCAGTTGTTGTGCCGCCTGTAAGAACGGAAAATGGCGGGCCGAAGGACGAAGACCCTCCAGCAGGGGGTTCTGCGCAGAGGGTATCGAAGCGCTGGGACCGGTAATATCCAATTCTGCCAGACACTGATACACCAGGTTGGAGAGATCCTCCTTAGGGAAGAACCGCCTCATGGTTCTATATGGCTCAGTCCCTGGAGGGAGATCCCCCTCATCCGGGAGTTCGGACTCGTCCTGTGAGACCTCCTGTTCCGACGGATCCAGACTATCCATCGGTGGGAAGTCCCGCTCGCGATAAGGTCGTGAAGGCCCAGGAACCGGATCCGTAGGAGCTGCTACTGCTGCAGCTGCCGCAGGCGCAGGAACTACGGAATAGCAGGAACCGCAGGGCCTGGATGGGCAGCCGTTTGCATCTGTACAAAAGCATGAATTCCCTTAAAGAGATCCACCCAGGAAATGGAAGCAGCCTCTAATCGCCGGGGTACAAGCTCCGCCGGGATCCCGGATTGGTCGAGACTGCCCCCTAACTCCGGCGTAGCCCCCGGGGAACTGTCCACAAATCGTGGTTGAGACTGGTCCCGGCCCGAGGGTCGCCCGGCCCCTTCACATTGGGCACACAGAGAATCTGGTTCATCACTGCGCGTGGCCCGAAGATGGCATGCAGAGCAGAGGCCAAGGGCTGCAATGCCCGAAACAGACGGCGCCGTCGCTGAAGCCTCTGCAGTGGTCTGATCCATTGAACAATAGGCACTAAATAATAATATGCGGCAGCAATAGGCACTTAATACAACAGGCGCTCAAGAATAATAAGCGGCAGCAATAGGCGCCTAACACAACAGGCACTCAATAATAATATGCAGCAGCAATAGGCGCCTAACACAACAGGCGCTCAATAATAATATGCGGCAGCAAGAGGCGCTTACTACAATAGGCGCTCAATAATAACATGCGGCAGCAAGAGGCGCTCAATACAATAGGCGCTCAATAATAATATGCGGCAGCAATAGGCGCTGAATACAGCAGGCGCACGGCAACAATAAGCGGCAGCAATAGGTGCGGAATATAATCGGCGCTCAACGTGAGCACCGCAATAGGCGGTCAAGAAACCAGCGCAATGGTATGCAAGAAGCACACAGCAATATGCAGTTAGCAATATACACTCAATAGCCTTCAACAGGCGGTCAGCAAGAAGCGGTTAGTCATATACGCTCAAATTGCATTCAATAGCTTTCAGTAATAAGGGGGCAGCAATACACGCTCAAATTGCATTCAATAAGCTTTCAGCAATAAGCAGGCAGCCATATGCGCTCAATGTGCATGCAATAAGCTGTCAGCAATAAGCGGTCAGCAATATACGCTCAATTTGCATTCAATAGGTTTTCAGCAATAAGCAGGCAGCAACATATATTCAATTTGCAGTCAATAGGCTTACAACAATAAGCGGTCAGCAATATACGCTTAATTTGCATTCAATAGGCTTTCAGCAATAAGCGGGCAGCAACATATATTCAATTTGCATTCAATAGGCGTACAATAAGCGGTCAGCAAGATACGCTCAATGTGCATTCAATAAGCTTTCAGCCATAAGCAATATACGGTCAGTGGCATTCAATAGGCACTCAGCAAGACACCGAAACCAAGCCAAGGAGGAAGAAAGCCGCGCCTATTACGGGCGCGGAGTACCTGAGCAAGGCTCCACAATGGCGTCCTCCACGGCGTGCCACGCCGCTGATCCTCTGCCTCTCGGAGACCCGTAGGAAGAGATGTACTCCTTACCAGCTTCGGCGCTTCCCGGCTGGAACACAGGCGGTCTCCGGCTGCGGGGGAAGGGATCACCTCACCACCGCAATTGAGGATATGCACACGCTACCTCGTCCATGCCGGGACCGAGGGCCTCGTATGCCTCACCCGAACTGCGTCCGGGGGCTGCGTCACTGCCGCGCTGCGGCAGGACCGAGGACTTTCACCGCCGGGGGAGCACGGCAATCACCCCGGGAGCTCGCTGGGGGAGGAACCCTTGGGTATCTACCGCAGGAGCGCAGGGCTCTAAGTCGAATAGACGAGAAAAGCAAAGTAGAATCTAGAATGAGAATAAAAAAAGAGAAAAATTAAAGTAGTCTTGGAAAGCACGCTCAACTAGCGTGCAGGCACTCCAAACTGCTTTGGAGATGGAAATTAGTGAATAGCTGCGCTTCCTGTGGGGATATATACACCCCCATGCTGACGTCAGATCCGTCTCCAACTGCTAGCACGCGGATACTATCCCATTCGTTCTGAGTCCATCTGGCTACACGCCAGGAAATGCATGATATCTGCTAACTTTGCACAAGGCAGGCAAGTTATCACATGCAACCTAGGTACGATTTTAGAGAGTGCTGGGGAGGAGCAGACTGTCGTGTTACAAGTGGGTATCTATGACATAGGAAGGTGCAGGAGGGAGTGTCTATAGGCTAAATGTTGGCTCATAAGTAGGAAACTGAAATTCAGAACCTCCAGGGTTGCATTTTTAGAAATTCTCCCTGTTCCACGTGTAAGACCCCAGAGGCAGGCTGAGCTCCACAGTCTCAGTGCATGGATGAGACACTGGTACAGGGAAGAGTTTTTTTACATTTGTTAGGAACTAGGAAACATACATGGGGAAGGGGGGAGCAAATTCTGACAGAAGGCTCCGGCGACTTAATTACATTAGGGAGCAGGCCACAACATGGGCAGCTAAGGCCTCGCCTTTTGGAAGAGCTGCAAATGGGGGGTGTGGGGGGTTTAAACAGGTTAGTCAGGAAGTGGGGGTTGGCAAGACAACAAGGGGAAGCACAGCAGGGTAAGCCCCTTTTTGATCTTCCTGCTCGGCTGGAGTTTTCAGGCTTGCCATGCATGGTTGGTGCTTTGAGCTACTGTGCTAACTTACCTTCATTTTCTGAGGTAGAAGGTCAAATTCAACAGTCATCCTGAAGCTCTGGAGTGCTTTTTGGGGGCGGCCTAAGCAAGAACAAGGTATCTTTAAGGCAGCGGTAAAGTCACTTTTGTTTTGTTTCTGCAGCCGGTCAGGAGGTCGGCCTCCTTGCCTCAATGCTGCTGGTTCAGAGCATGCAGCAAAAGCCGGTAAGGGAGCAGGAAAGGTGGAACTACAATGGGCGGCTATCGGCACCGGTAGTGCTATGGCCATGCGTTTGGAGAGGGGTGGGGGGTGGTTTTCTCCTTGCAAAGTATGTACGGTGGTCTCTTATAAGTGCATAAGAAAGGGCAGGAAAAAGGCAAGAAGGGCAGCGCAGCAACAGTCAGGTTGCTGGCACAGGCGCCCGTGTTGATCAGGAACTCTGGGAGAGGGGCAGCAGCGATGAGTGGATGCTGCTGAATGCTGTGCCGGGGGGGGAGGGTTTAGCAGCGAGCCGTGCAGGGGTGCATGGCCTTACTAAGTAATTCAAATGTTGTGTGTTGTGAGGCTCACAAAATGCCACTACCTCGAGTTTTCTTCCATGTGGGGTTTGTTTCTTGCAGTTGCCTTCGTCAACAAATGGAGAGAATATTGGAAGTGTCTGCCCATTTGTAACTAACAGAAGATTTTGTTTTTGTTCCTGTTACTAGCTTCCGAGGAGGTAGGTGTTAGGAAGCAATTTGGCTTTGCAGGGGGGCAGAGGCCAATTCTATGGCTGGGCAGAGTTGATGGTGGTCATCTCGGCCTTGGATGCTGCATTCGGATGGTGGCCATCTTTGTTGAACGCAAGGCAGGGTTGGCTGCGGCCATTTTGTTGGCTCTAGCATTGATAGTAGCGGCAATTTTTGTGTGGGGCGATGTTTTTGTAGTGGTGGCACACTTCTATGTGCTACGGCAAAGTCGGCAGCCAACTTCGAAAAGTGCAAAACTAAGGAAGGTGGTGCACTTAGCTTGACATGCGGTCCTAGATATCATGATATTGGTGGCATTCATATTTATAATTTACTATGATGCACAGGGTCAATTGGGCTGGTATGGTTGCTGGTATTGCACTATTTTAATATATATATATACATATATATACACACCACACACACACACACACACACATACACCGCTCGACTACAGTGATGTTCATTTAATCATAGCAGTGATAGGGATCCTCTTTTATTCAAATTTGCATCTGTTTAGCAGTTTTTGGATTTCTGTTACTGGCAGACAACAACAAATGGGCGGAGGAAGATGGCCTGCAATTCCTTTAAACTTTTCCTGTCACTGCATGTCCAAATGCTCTGTTTTTTTTGTCCTTTCCAGTATCTTATTTGTATTTGCAGAAAGGCTCCGAGTGGCTATCAGCAGGGAATCTTCACATCAACAGAAGCCCTGACATGCTAATCTTTCATCTTACATGATTCCCCACACGTAGGTACGAGGTTCAGCTCCTCGCAGGACAGCTGGTGGTAACCAGTCGTGTAGCACTGCACTACGCAAGGCTGTAGGAAAAAGCAGCGAACAGCAAGCAGAGCTTGATGACCTTTATGGCCGAGCTGCGTCGTCAAGCCCAGATGCACGGTACATATTGGCTTCGGTAGTGCATGGCGGAACATCCTGCGCCCCTAATACCCGAGCGGAGAACATGAGAGAGTACAGCTTGGGGGAGTAACAGGTCCCTAGCCCAGAATGGCATTGGGGGGGTCTCAGGTTTAGCAGAGCAAGGTAAAAAAAAGCTCTCAGTGACTCTGACTCAGGTTCAGTTCCAGATAGAGACGAGGAGCTGGCCTTAGCAACTGAAATGCAGAAAGTGTTAAAAACATTCAAGAGAAAGTGAGCTAGCAACAGGCTGTATTGCTGCTTCATCCGTAAACTCTGCTGCAGAGGTGTGGGTTGCTGATAATTCTGGAGAGGAAAGCATGCGAGGCTCAGGTGCCAATTTGTTGCGAGGAGACTGCCTTGCAGTTGCCCCCAGAAAGGAGGTATTGTGTGGTGTTAGTTCACTGGCATGTAATGTACCCCGAAAAATCAAGAATAAGATTTGGAGATGGGAATAGATATATTTGCGCTCATTATTAGAGAGCAAAATGGTGGAAATTGCAAGGGAAACAGCAAGAGGCGACTGTAGAGTCAAAAGAAAACCAACATTTTCAAAACTATTAATTGGGTGGCAGCATTTCGTATATTCATGAGTGGTAGTTGAGCGAGAACCCGAGCAGGCCCTTTAACTTGATTAGGCATTTAGACACCATCATGAAAGCCCACATTCGGGGGAAGGGGGGTGTTAAATTATAACGTTGTTTCGGAGGTGCATGGCAGAAGACATAGGTGGGCCTGCGCCTCCTGGCCAGAGCCCACCCTTAACGCATGCACCGGGACGCCCCCCCCCCCCCAATGGACGGCAGCACAAGGGGGGGGGGGGTTTAGGAGAGGCGGTATGCGGTGAGGTGGGTGCATTGGCATGCGCAAACTTGGCCTCTCGGACGCCCCCTTTAAAGGGCCGCGACTAAGGAGAAGAGATCCCTTTTCGGATCGAACACCAAGAAAAACAGAGGCAGCACGTTGGCCACAGGACAGAAGCCACCGCACGTGGCAGCAAAAATACCCGGAGCACAAACAGCAAGTACAGCGTTATTCGCTGCAACAAATTTATATTTTTTAAAAAAAAATTATTTTGCTTAAGCGGGCCTTTTAGAGTACGTGACCGGTGGGTGGGTGGTTGCCCCACCTTTTTTTTTTTTTTTTAAATTAAAAAAAACCACAGAAACCTTTTACTAAGCCTACAGAGGCAGGAGGTGGCTATACCCCGAGGCAGCTACCAACTTAAAGGCAAGTTAAGGCCAGGGCTCCGGTGGGGAGGCAGCTTGGCCTCTGAGGCGGATAAGCCTCGAGTTGAGTCCCGATACAGCGGGCAGGTTTAAAAAAAAAAAGGGGGGGGGGGGGGCGAACAAGGGAAACTTAACGCCCTGGTTCAATTCCTTCATATATTAAAAAAAAAAATTGTAAGGGGTAGAGGAGTAGCGGGCTACACACCAAGTCCCACTGTTCCTCCTTGGGAACTTGGGCAAGTCACTTTACCTTTAGACTGAGCAGATAGCCTGGGGAGAGGTTAACATAGGCATTACCCCTGGTTCCCAATCTATAGCATTAAAACAATGTCATCTGGTCCAGACAGCAACACTCCCGCAAGAGCCACGACAGAGACAAACTGCGATCAGTGTGTTCCACAGTGGCAATGGAAAAAAACACTAAAGAAGGACAAAACGAGACCATTCTGACAGCAAGGCAAGAGAACGTACATGGCAGAAAGAGACAAGAGCAGAAAGTAGTCTAAGAAAAAGCCACGGAGGACGAAGACAGTCAAGAGGGGTCAGAACAACATGAGACCGATATGAGGGAACCTCAAACAAGTGATGCATCTTCAGCGGTCAGCATGGCTACGGAGACAAGGGCAATGAGTCCACGGTGTTAAGGCCACAGCAGCACACCTCTGAGAGGGTGACTGCTCCTGACACATCACACCAGAGTACTCTCAGAGGCCTACAGCAGGAGCGAGTATCAAAGGCCTACCAGCATCGATGGGTACCCGCGCCCACCGCACGGTGAGATATACAATTCTTCAGGTGGGTTGCAAGTACAACCCAGATACAGCAGTCAGATATATCCTACATGGCAGAACCCGGACAGCGCTAACTGGCATCCGAGAGCACCATGGGGACACAGCACTCACAGCCCATTCCCAGGATGAAACCAAGCAGGGAGGCCATGGGATTGTGCGCTGTATGACAGAATGAGCAGCCAACACTTCTACCAGCCACCTTGGTGGCCATGGCCAGCACCACCACAAGGAGCCTTTGTTAATCAAGAAGGAGGGCAGGTGCAGAGAGCAGCAACAATGTCTAACAAAAATGGACTAAGAACACGGGAAGGAAATAATGAAAGAGGCATATCGGAGGCCCATACTAGTGCACCATCATCATCTTCAGGCGGAGCTAAAAGTACAGGAACACAGAGCGACAAAGCAAGGCAGCAGGAGAATCGAAATGCGGAAAAAAGACCAAACACCAGCCAAGCAGAACGACCATCATAGATGGGAGATAGCAATGCTGGTGAGTTTGGGGATGAGGACGGGGGAGCGGGCAGAAGACTGGCTCCGCGGGTGCAGAAACCAGCACGGTGCCAGCTGGAAAAAAGTGCAAGGCAAAGCGCAAGCGCAGGACAAGTTCCAGCTCGGTCAGTTCTTCTTCCACATCATCGTCAGACTTCGCACACGACAGTGACCAGCAAGCGGCAACCAAGGCAGCGGACAAGGAGTCCAGGGGCCCACTCGCTCTCACCACCTTATCAGAACTATGGGAGGGCATGCCCAAGGAAATGCGAAAGAGAATTCGAAAAAGAAAATACATAGATATATTTAGTATTCTGCATGGGCGACGCAGATCAGAGGACAGGAAGAAATCAAATGATGGACTGGCAACAATAGAAAAGGAGATGAGAATTCCAAAGAACATCGTGAACTGGATAAAGGCTTTTCTGTACATGACAAGCGTGGTGGGACATTGGGACCCTTCACAATACGGACCCATGTTAAGCTACGCAGTCAACATCCTGCAAGCGTACCAAGAGCACGAAGGTTAGGCCTGGCTCAACTATGACAAAAAATTCTGGGACAAAATGGAAGAAAACTGGTTCATGGCATGGGGAACGAAGGATGTCAGCCTCTGGATACAGCAGATGACGCGTAAAACTGTGGAGCAAGGAATATGCTCAAGAAACACAAGAAGGTCATCTCCCAGTGGTCATTCAGCAAGACAGACGCAGTCACAGGATAACACATGTTGGCATCATAACAAAACAGCATGCATTTTCCAAGACTGCAAATTTAAGCACCTGTGTTCGGCATGCGCAGTTCCACACCCACTGACGAAATGCCCAAAAAGACCGGTGACAGGGAGTAAGGCTAAAGGAATCTGAGACCCTGCAGGTCGAAAAAGTGCCATCACCCATCAACCTTGAGAAAATGAGACCATGGCTGGAACTATACCTAAACCGACAGAAGGCACAGAAGATAATGCAAGGATTTCGGGAAGGATTCATAATTCTATTCCAAGGCCAGATAAAGGGTGCAAAGACTCGCAATGCACCATCAGCAACCCAACATGCTGACATAGTGCAAGAGAAGTTGGAGATTGAAGCCGGATGGCCGGTCCTTTCCCGAGACAACCTTTTTCAGAACATGTGCCTTTCACCATTGGTAGTCATGCCTAAGAAGGAAAAAGTAACATTCCGGCTCATTCAGAATTTGTCATACCCCCCAGGAGAGTCAGTGAACAATCTATTGCCCCAAGAGGAATGCTCGGTGCATTATGCATCCTTTGATTCGGCAGTGGTGCTGCTCAGAACATGCAGCACGGGGGCTCTTATGGCAAAGACTGATATAGAATCGCCCTTCAGACTACTTCCAGTACACCCAGGAAGTTTCCCTTTACTGGGGTTCACATTCAAGAATCAATATTTCTTTGAGAAATGCAGGCCCATGGGATGTTCAGTCTCATGCGCTTACTTCGAGCTATTCAGCTTATTCCTGCATTAGGTGACAGCAAAAAAGACAGCGTCTGACAACATTATTCACTACTTAGACAACTTCCTCTTCATGGGGCCAAGAGATTCAAGCACCTCCTACAACCTGCTATCAGAATTCCAGACCATAACCAGGGATTTCGGAGTCCCACTGGCACACGGTAAAACTGAAGGTCCAGCAATGATTATATCCTTCCTGGGCATTGAGCTGGATTCCAACAGGATGTTAGCCAGGCTCCCTGAAGAAAAAGTCGAAAAACTCCGCAGGATAATACAAGCGGCATCAGCAAAGAAAATAACTCTACGGGTTGTGCAATCCATTCTGGGAACCTTGAACTAAGATTAGCAGCAGCAACAGTAGAGATACAATGACCTCATCATTTCCTAAGAGTTTCAAAGGAAATACATGCAGATTTTAAGATATGGAGCTCATTTCTCAATTACTTCAATGGCGTATCTGTCGTACAAGGGCCGCCACTTATAGAAACATAGAAATGACGGCAGAAGAAAACCAAAACGGTCCATCCAGTCTGCCCAGCAAGCTTTCACACTTTTTTTTTCATACTTTTCTGTTACTCTTGTCCCTTTAAATAACTTTTTTGGTTCTATTTCCCTTCCACCCCCGCCATCGTAGATAGCAGTGCTGGAGCTGCATCTAAGTGAAGTATCTATCTAATTGGTTTGGGGTAGTAACCGCCATAATAAGCAAGCTACTCCCATACTTGTTTACCCAGCCTGTGCAACTCAGTCCTTGTTGGTTGTTTGAATACAAATCATCTTTTCTTCATTCCCCCTGCCGTTGAAGCAGTGAGCTGCGCTGGATATGTATTCTTTTTTTTTTTTCAATTCTTTATCAATTTTTCAATTTTACAAAGCGGAAAGTTTACATCACTTCATTCCTCCACAACAAAGGAGGAAACATATACAGAGATCTCTAACTTCCATAAATCTAAATTAAATCAGTAAACTTATTTTCCCACTTGTTTAATTATAAAGAAACAAAAGGATCTCTGGATAAAGAAAATGGAACAAAATCTTTAAAATAATCAGTAGACAAATTAGGAGAATATCATCAGCCTTTATCTCTATTTCACCTGACATGGTTTAGGCATTGCTGGCTTCCCCTTTACATTTATCCAAATAACTTTTCATTTGTAAAGGGTCATAAAAGATATAACTATTCCATTTATGTTGCATTAAGCATTTGCAAGGGTACCTAATATTTACCTGGGCTCCTAAAATTCTAGCTTCTTGGCGTAACCCTACAAAGGCTTTCCTACGAATCAGAGTATCCTTCACAATATCTGGATAAATCCAGAGTTTTTAACCATAATACAATTTATTACGATTTTTTAAGAATATCCTTATGACTAAATCCATATCTGCCGGGTAAATAAAAGAAACCAATAGAGTTCCCCGTTGTTCTAGCTGTTCTTCAGTAGGAGCTTCTAAATATGCAGTAAGATCCGTTTCCAAATTTACATTAGGAACACCTATTTTCACCTCACTCCCATTTTTTAATGTTGGGGCAAAATATATTTTTGATATCTTTGGTAAAGTGCTGGATATGTATTCTAAGTGAAGTATCCGGCTTGATTCGCTGTAACTAGCAAGTTACACTCATGCTTATTTGTTTTACCCAGACTATGTAATTCAGACCTTGTTGGTAGCTGTCTGAGTATAAATCATCTTTTCTTCATTCCCCCTGCCATTTAAGCAGAGAGCTATGCTGGATATACATTGAAAGTGAAGTATCAGGCATTTTTGATTTGGGGTAGTAACCGCCGTAAAAAGCAAGCTACTCCCTGCTTTTATGTGGATGCAAATCCTTTCTTCCACATTTCCTCTTGCCGTTGAAGCATAGAACAATGTTGTAGTTGCATTAACCGTATGTTTATTGAATAAGGATATTAATCTCCAGGTAGTAGCCATCGTTCCCACAAGCCACCCCCATGCCTCTTCTCTTCATTCACATCCTCTAGACTTTATGGATCCACAGTATTTATCCCAATCCCCTTTGAAATCCTTCACAGTTCTGGTCTTCACCACTTCCTCCGGAAGGGCATTCCAGGCATCCACCACCCTCTCCGTGAAGAAATACTTCCTGACATAGGTTCTGAGTCTTTCTCCCTGGAGTTTCAAATCGTGACCCCTGGTTCTGCTTATTTTTTTGCAATGGAAAAGATTTGTCGTTGTCTTTGGATCATTAAAACCTTTCAAGTATCTGAAAGTTTGTATCATATCACCCTGCTCCTCCTTTCCTCCAGGGTGTACATATTTAGATTCTTCAGTCTCTGAATATTCACACCGATGCATCAGGAGGTTGGAGTTTTGGGGCAATTTGCCAAGATGCATGGTGTGCCGAATCGTGGCCAGCGGAATGGATATCTAACGGGCTCATGAAGAACATAACGCTTTTGGAGCTCTTCCCTATCTGGGTGACGCTAGTATTGTGGAGTGACAGACTCAGGAACAAGCACATAATATTCTGGTGCGACAACCAAGCAGTGGTACAGGTATTGAACTCACAATCGGCCAAGTGCCCGAAGATTGTCAATCTCCTCAGGGAGATAGTGTTAGAGGCACTGCGAAATAACACAACAATGTGAGCTAGACATGTGCTGGGGATATTTAATGGCACTGCGGATGCTTTATCTCGTGGTAAATGGCATTTGTTTTGTAAGCAAGTACCAAAAGTGGACGAAGCGGAGACAACAATGCCGGCACACCTATGGAGAACTGGTCTGCAACTACGTTTGGTATACAGATCATTTGCACCATCTACATGGACGTCATACTGCCGGGGCTATGACTTTATGACTAACTTCCTGAGAGAGAATGGATGGAGGCAAGGCCCAGTCAACGACTAACTGATCACCAAATATGTCGCCATGGTAAAAGAAAACTGTGTATCAAGGATTGCTGTGATTAAACATCTGGCGGGCCTGTCCTGTTTTTAAAGCACGCAGGTGGGGCGACCCAACTAAGTCCTTCATTCTGAGGAAGATGATGACAGGATGGGCAAGAAAAAGTGTTCCTATCAGCAACATCAGACATCCCATTACGCACATGTTGAGGACTCTCTGGACACATCAATTTGCTCGGAGTTTGAAACGGAGCTATTTCGTCTGGTCTTCTCACTTGCTTTCTTCGGAGCAATGCAAGTGAGCAAATTAGCTGCCATCACAAGGACGACTCTGGAGATAGCAGATTACTTTGGAGGAATGTGGTGTGGACGCCAGAGACGTTAACTATCACAATACAGAAATCCAAGATTGACCAAGACGGAAGAGGAGCCACACTGTCATTTAAACGGGTCGCAGGGTGTGACATTTGCCGATAAGCAATGCAAAAAAGTATTTGGCAGTGCGACCAGCTGGGGGAGTACATCTGCTGATTCATGTGAATGGTACCCCATTAACCAGATACCAATTTGCAGCAGTACTGAAAGCATCAGTTAAGAAAATTAATTTGGATACAAGGAAATTCACTATGCACTCTTTCAGAATTGGTGCGGCACAAGCCGGACTTCAAACGGCCACGATAAGGAGAATTGGACGATGGTGATCCAATGCGGTCAATACCTATGTCCGTTTAGACAAAGTAACCACAGCTAACCAAAGTTCTTGATTATATTTTACAGATCAGCAGTGGGTTCAGTGTTTAGCCTGGATCATTGTTCACTCCTATATACGGTGGGCCGCTAAGTGAGAACATGGACGATCCTATGGACAACACTTAGGACTGGTGCCACAAGGGTAGGTAGTCTCATGGGTGGGAAAGCCTGGCATGTGATGGGAACAGTTATTGCCCCTAATACGGCGCCTGAGGGATTAGAGGGCTGCTCCAGATGTAATAATAATACATCTGGGGGGCATTGACCTGTATTCATCGACGTGCAAGCTCCTGATAAAGAAGGCAAAAAGCGACTTGGCCAGGATAACTGATTATACCCGAATGCCGCCCTATTATGATCAGACATGATCCCACAGCCCAAGTGGAAAGAATCTAAATTATGGAGTCAGGGTCGAAAGAAAATGAACCGCCAGATTAGGATATGGACACAAAAGAGGTGGCCAACAGATAAGACACCAGTGGGCCGGTGTGTCCAGGGCTGTTCAGATCTGACGGAATACACCTGTCACATGTGGGCTATAACATATTTAATAATGTGCTACAGGATGCCATTGAGGCATAGCATGACAAATACAAAGACAAATGCCGCAGCTTATTCATTAGTTTGGGGGGGACATGAGGCAAGGGTCCTCCCTACCTCGTGGCTTGGTGGTTACCCGGGCCGGTTGGGCATATTGCAAGTGGTGCCAGTGGCATCACAGGATGGCGAGGTAGCCGATCAGCGCCTGGGGGAGGAGCAAAAGGTGGGGGCGTGGAAGACGCCAATGGTCGGGGCCCCCTTGCTCAGGGGAAATCACCTCAGGAATTCTCGATTGGGGGAGGGACCCTTAGGTATCACCGCAGGAGAGCGGGGCTTGTCTCGTAGAGGTATGATTTTCTCTCTTCTTTGATTTGGATTTTCTAACGCTGTGCAAGCGTGTGTAGTGTCCCTAACTGCTTAGGAGACTGAGAAATACTGAAGAGCTAAGCTTCCTGCATGGGTATATGTAGGCTGACGTCAGATTGAAATCTGACTATCTCCCAACTGCTATCAGGAGCACACTATACCCATTGGTCCTGAGCTCATCTGCTACATGCTAGGAAATGCTGCCTTGCTTGGTCCCTACTGCAGGCAGTGGTGGAGACATCTTACCTGCTCGGGTACCCAGGGAAGTTTGTCATGATATGTTAAAATAAAAGCTGCAGCCTTATTATACCAAAGCCAATTTTCTGCGTTTTCCATTGGATAAAAGCAAATGCATAAATGTTGTATAAGGTACGGGAAGGGGCCAAAGGGCAGGGATGACGGCCACGTGGGTGAAAGTGGCGGCTGCTAGCATTAAGTTCCATTTCCTGGAGGCACTGGGTCCTAGACTTTTGGTTGGATAAGACGGCGAGGCACAGGTCCTTGGGTACAGAGAGGCAAATGCCTTTTATCGGAGGATCCAAGGACAGATTTCTCCCTGCTAGTGGGCGGAGGCGTGACACTTGCAGGTGCTTCAACACTGGGCACTGCACTTGGGCCCATTGCAAGTTTAGGCACGCCTGATCATCCTGTGGCAATGGGCACTCTGCCTCCCAGTGTAGGTTGCAGAGAGATCACAGACAGCAGGGCCCTCCCACCTACCTCGTGGCACAGAAGGGCTAGGTGCCGTCCCCAGTCAACATTAAGGCAATATAGTGCCATGGCTCAGAAGTTATCTCTGCAGAGAGAAAGCATCTCAGATCAACCTTTGTTTCAGCACAGGTTTTAGAATACCCTGCTTCCGTGACACCCCCCTCCCCCCGCCCGAATGGCTCCTACCCAGTACGCAATGCACTCTCACAATCCGTACATGAATTAGAGGCTGAGCACAAAATTATTTCGGAGCTAGCACTGTGTAGAATAGATGGCCCTTTTAGGTCACCACCTTTCCATAATATGGTTATATCGCCCTTGGGAATGGTCCCAAAAAAAGGAGCCCAGAAAGTTCAAGCTCATCCATAACCTGTCATATCCCTTAGGTGGTTCAGTTAATGACCTGCTTGACCCACAGTTGTGCACAGTATCCTAAGACTCTTTAGACTCTGCCATTAGCTTCATCAAAGAAGCAGGTGTCCAAGCGGCATTGGCAAAAGCGGACACGAAGTCCTCCTTTCGACTCTTGCCAGTGCATCCCAACTCCTTCCACCTCCTCGGTTTTTCATTCAGAGGCACATATTACTTTGTCAAGTGCATCCCAATGGGCTGCTTGATCTCATCACAAACTATTTAGATCATTTGTGCATTGGGTTGTTGAGCAGTGATCGGGATCCGCAAGAGTGTTGCATTACCTGGATGACTTCCTTTTTGTTGGAATAGCTACACTAGAATGTAGGCATCTTTTATTTATTTATTTATTTGACATTTTTTATATACCGCAGTTCTAGTAACAATGTTACTAATCACTTCGGTTTACAAGTAACTTAGGGATGACATAACATATGTGTGTCTTACAGAGAACAGGAAGTATGAACTGGGATTTAGTTAAGATACATAACATTAAATAATATGCGCTATAACATTTTAAATAATGAATCTAACATAACTAGCGAATTTGATCAATCAAGTAACAGTCCTGTAATAGGTGAGCAGTCGTTGGGGGGAGGCGAGGTGTATATGAATTCTTGATTAATTAGGCAGTGGGACATATGATGAGATGATCATGTTGTGATAGTGATATTACAGTTCCATTCAAATGAAGGCTTGGGAGAAATGCCAGGTCTTGAGTCTTTTTTTGAAGTTTATTGGGCATTGTTCGAGCCTAAGGTTCACAGGGAGAGAGTTCCATAGGTTAGGGCCTGCTGAGGAGAATGCTCTTTTGTTTGAAGATGTCTTTAATGGAGGTGCTTTTAGAAAGCCTTTTTGTGCAGATCTTCGTGGACGAGAGGATGAATGCAGCTGTAAAGGGATTTTGTGGTCTAGGTGTGAGGTTTTGTAGATGGCTTTGTGGATGGTTGAGAGGGATTTGTAGAGGATTCTGTATTTTATAGGGAGCCAATGGAGATTCTTTAAGATTGGAGTAATGTGGTCCCTTTTTTTTTGTTTTAGTTAGAATCCTGGCAGTGGCATTTTGTAGCATTTGTAGAGGTTTTAGGGAAATAGCTGGGAGACCAAGTAAAAGAGAATTGCAGTAATCAGTTTTTGAGAAGATGATTGCTTGCAAAACTGATCTGAAGTCATGGGGGTGGAGTAAAGGTCTAAGACGTTTTAAGACTTGGAGTTTATAGAAACATTCTTTCATGGTGTTGTTAATAAAGCTTTTGAAGTTCAGTTGGTTGTCCATGATAACTCCTAGGTTTTTTACTCTGGGAGATAGAGTAGGTGTTGCCACAGGATTTGAGTTAGAGAGCTGGTAGTTTCCATCTTGTGTGATGAGGAGGAATTCAGTTTTGTTCGCATTGAGAATTAGGCAGAGATCCGCAAGTAGATTGGATATGGAAGTAAAGCATGAATTCCAATAATGAAGAGTTTCTTGCAGTGACTTGGTTATTGGGATGAGAATTTGTATATCGTCCGCATATAGGTAGTGGGTTAGATTCAGTTTAGATAGTAGGTTACAGATGGGGAGTAAGTAAATGTTGAATAAGGTCGGAGATAAGGAGGATCCTTGAGGTACTCCTAGGGTTGAATAGATAGTTTGGGACTCATTGTAGTTGATCTTAACTTTATAAGACCTGTCTTGTAAGAATGATTCAAACCAATTGAAAGCGGTGTTTTTGATTCCAATCTCTGCTAGACGGTTTAAGAGCATCTCATGGTTTACCGTGTCAAATGCCGCTGAAAGATCAAGGAGTATAAGAAGGCACGGTTGTTTTTCTCTAGGTTGAGGAGAATGTTGTCGGTTAGCGAAATTAAAAGTGATTCTGTACTTCTGAATTTGCGGAAGCCGAATTGTGTTGTTGCTAGAATGTGGTTTTCATCTAAGAATTCGCAGAGTTGATGATTTACAATTCTTTCAAGGATTTTTGCTATGAAAGGGAGATTTGCTATTGGCCGATAGTTGGCTGGGTTTTCCGGTGAGAGATTTGGCTTTTTTAGAAGAGGTTTCAGGATGGCAAGTTTGAGTGGGGTTGGCACTAGGCCTTGAGTAAGTGAGGCATTGATAATTTGAGTTATTGGTTTAGCAATGACTTTGGCGCTTGCTATGAGAAGATTCACCGGAATTGCGTCAAGAGGGTGTGAAGACGGTTTAAGTTTCTTTAGTATGTTTTCATTCTCTAGTGTAGATGTGGGAGGTTCCTGAAATGATGAAAGATCGCTCTCTAAAGGTGGTATGCTTCATGCACTTAGGAGAGGGTATTTGGAGTTTGGCTAGATGATGCGTTCTTGTGGGTCTTGTCGGAGTGTGAAGCAGGAGATGTTCTGGGAACCATTGCATGTCCTGGTTATGAATGGCTTTGTGTATTAGTGTGAGTACTTTATGAATGGCTTTGTGTATTAGCGTGAGTACTTTATATGAATATGAATGGCTTTGTGTATTAGCGTGAGTACTTTATATATATACCCATTTGATCAAATCCCTTCTAAAATGCTTCTTCTCATCCCTGACACAATAGCAAAAACCCTAGCAGATATCATAAACTGCTCTCTAGCACATGGTATCTACCCAGATGACCTAAAAACTGCCTCAATCAAGCCACTACTAAAAAAACCAAATCTAAATGCATGTGATCCCAACAACTTCCGCCCTATTTCCAACCTCCCTTTCATAGCCAAAATCATGGAAAAATTGGTAAACACCCAACTATCCAACTACTTAGAAGACCACAATATTCTGTCCCCAAACCAATATGGTTTTCGCAAAGCCGCAAGCACAGAAACGCTACTACTATCACTCACGGACTTCCTCCTCTCTGGTATTGATAAAGGCCAAGCATATTTACTAATCCTCCTCGACTTCTCGGCGGCCTTCGACACCGTCAACCACTCCCTCCTTCTAAAACAACTGGCAAACATTGGTTTAACAGGTGCCACATTAAACTGGTTCAAAACATTTCTAGGAAACAGAGGATATAGAGTCAAAATTCACAATAAAGAATCCCAATACCACCCATCTAATAGAGGGGTGCCGCAAGGTTCATCACTTTCACCCACACTCTTCAATGTCTACCTGCTACCACTATGTCAATTACTTACAAAATTAAGCCTGAAACACTTCCTTTTCGCAGACGACGTACAGATCGTGATCCCCATAAAAGAATCAATCTCAAAAACAATGGAATACTGGGACACTTGCTTATTAGAAATTAAACTTCTCCTCAACAGTCTAAATCTTGTGCTCAATGCTTCGAAAACAGAATTCCTGCTCATATCACCGGAAAACAATAACATACTTCCAAAACCACCCACACTCCTTCAAACAGCCCATGTAAGAGATCTAGGAGCCATACTAGACAATCGTCTCAACCTCAAACCATTCATTAATCAAACCACAAAGGATTGCTTCTACAAATTGCATATTCTGAAAAGAATTAAACCACTCTTCCACGCTCAGGACTTTAGAACAATCTTGCAAGCAATAATCTTTTCCAAACTAGATTATTGCAACTCGTTACTACTAGGCCTCCCAGCCTCTTATACTAAACCTCTACAAATGGTTCAGAACTCTGCAGCCAGAGTCCTCACAAATTCCAGGAAAATCGACCACATTTCCCCTATCCTCAAAAACCTCCATTGGCTACCAATCCATTATAGAATCATGTACAAAACCATCAACATCATATACAAAACTATCAACCAACACACGCAAATCGACCTACAAATACCACTTAAAAAATACACTTCCGTCAGACCCATCAGGGAATACTACAAAGAGTCACTCCAAATTCCAAAGGCCAAAACCTTCCAACATAAATCCTTGAGTCTCAGAGCCTTCTCTTCAGCAGGTCCAGCTCTCTGGAACTCTATCCCACCAGATTTGAGACAGGAGCCATGCTCTCTAACATTTAGGAAAAGACTAAAAACTTGGCTTTTCAAAAAAGCATTTCCAAGCCCTGAATAAAACCTTCACGCAACAGCACAAATGGATCTAAATTCTGTATCATATTTATTCATATTCTGTGTCATACTTAGCATTCTGGTTACGTATGTTCCATCTCACAGTGATGTACCGCCACATTTATTCGCATAGTCTTATTTACTCATCTTGCTACTTTTTTACTTTAATTGGCTGAAATGTAAATATTGCTCTGTTCTTTTCTCCCCTCTTCCAGTTCCAAGTTAATTTTTCCCTGTTTTATTGTAACTTTCTCACATCCTTTATCTGATTCCCTGTATTTAAAGTTCAAGGTTTTTATTGAGAATATTGTTTACTACACTACGTTATGCTTTCACACTTTGTTAATTGTAAACCGGGTTGATGTGATGCCTGTCATGAAACTCGGTATAACAAAAACAATAAATAAATAAATAAATAAATATATTATCCTGGAGGTTACAGGGAGCCAATGTAATGATTGAAGGACTGGTGTAATGTGTTCATGACGGTGAGTGTTGGTAAGGATGCGTGCCGCAGCATTTTGTAATAACTGTAGAGGTTGTAGGGTACTTTTTGGTAAGCCAAGGAGGATCGCATTGCAATAATCAAGTTTGGACAGGATCATAGCTTGCAGAACTGTGCGGAAGTCGGAGGTATGAAGAAGAGGTTTGATTCTCTTCAGGGTGTGGAGTTTGAAGAATCCACTTTTTATGGTGGCTGAAATGAATTTTTTGAGGTTAAATTGGTCATCTATTATAATGCCAAGGTTGCGGACTTGTAGTGTAGGAGGGCAATCAGGTAGTGGGGTTGTGGGGGAGATATAGCGTGAAGGGTTGTTAGGAGGGGAGATAATAAGTAGCTCTGTTTTGTTAGTATTGAGTGCTAGGAAGTTATCGGAGAGCAATTTATTTATCTCAGATAGCGCAGAGTTCCAGATCTTCATTGCGTTTGTAATGGAATCCTTAATAGGGATGAATATCTGCACGTCGTCAGCATATATAAAGTGCTGGATACCCAGTTTAGAGAGGAGATGGCAGAGGGGGAGGAGGTATATATTAAAGAGTGTAGAAGAGAGGGATGAACCCTGTGGTACTCCTTGAGATAGTTTGACAGGGTTGGACTTGTTACAACCAATTTTTACACTGTAGCTTCTGTCACTAAGGTATGATTGAAACCATAGCAATGCCAATTTCCATGAGGCGTTTGATTAGTGTGAGGTGGTTGACAGTGTCAAACGCCGCAGAGATATCTAATAGTGCAAGTATGTGGGATTGTCCGTTGTCCACGGCTTTAATTATGGATTCTGAGAGGGTGATGAGAAGTGTTTCCGTACTATGGTGTCTGCGAAAACCATATTGGGATGTGGAGAGTATGTTGTGTTCATCACTGTATTCCGTGAGTTGTTTGTTGATAATCTTTTCCAGTATTTTGGAGAGGAATGGGAGGTTTGATACTGGGCGATAGTTGGCTAGTTCATTGGGATCAAAATTAGGTTTTTTGAGAGTGGGTTTGATAATGGCATGCTTGAGTTGCTTTGGGACTTGGCCTAGGGTAATGGATTTGTTCAGTATGTTTGCGATGTGTTTGGCTGTGGTAGAAGGGCATGTGAGTAGTATGTTGGTGGGCAGGTTGTCTGAGGGGTGATAGGCAGGTTTGATTCTTTTGAGGGTAGTTTCAATTTCTAGTGCAGATGTGTTTTCGAAGTTCCATAGAGAGGAATTTGGGTTTTTTGTGTGTGGGAGTGAGTGTGTGCTTTGGTTGGTGCAGTTTATTGAGGTGATTTTAGGTGTGGGTGAGTTTGAGGAGCCAGGATGAGCTGTGAAGCGTGCCATAATGGTTTCCACTTTGGAAAGGAAGTAAGATGCTAGATTCTCACATTTTGTTTCATTGTCATTGTCGAGATTGCATCTGTCTTGAGAAGTGATGAGGCTGTTTACATATTGGAAGAGGGCTTGTGGGTTGAACTGGAATTGGTGGATTCTTGAAGCGTAGAAATCTTTCTTTGCTTTTTCTGTGGCTTTTTGGTAGGCGTGTAATTGTGTGCAAAACTGTGATAATGTGGTAGGAAGGCGGTTCCTTCGCCAGGTTTTTTCTAATTTACGAAGATTTAGTTTCATGGTTTTAAGTTCATTTACATACCATGGTTTTTTGTTGTTCTTTTCTAAGTTGATTTTTTTGGTTTGAGAGGGGCAGAGTCTATCTGCTATGTTGGTGGTGATTTGGAACCATGAAGAGGTGGCGGAGTTAGCGTCTGTAAGGTCTATGTTAGGTAGTTCCTCTGAAAGGGCCTCTATTATATCTTCGGTTTTAGCCTGTTTACGGAATCTGATTGTTTTTGTAGGTAGTGAGGATTTGGGGGCATCTTGTATAGTGCACCATGTATCGATACGGTAGTGATCTGACCAGGGAATAGGCGTACAGATGGGGTGGTCAGCTTGGATTAAGATATTAGTAAATATAAGGTCAAGGGTATGACCCGCTTTGTGTGTGGGGTTAGTCACAATCTGTTTGAGTCCAAGGGCATTCATGGCTGTCAATATGGTTTCGCATGATGGGGAGAGGGGGTCACAGTCAACATGGAGATTGAAGTCTCCGAGAATGATGGCTGGGTTGGCAATGTTTATATGTTTAGAAATGTATTCTATGAGGGGGGAGGGGTTCTTTTCTAGGATGCCGGGGGGGGGGGGGGGGGCGTAAATTAAGCAGAGTTGGAGTGAGCTGGACCTAAAGATGCTGATCTCTAATTTGGGTGGGGGGGGGGAGCAGATTGGAGAGAGAGTTGAATCTCTTTTTGGCTGCAAGGAGTAGTCCACCCCCTTTCTTTTTGGGTCTAGGAATGGAGAAGATGCTATAAAGGTCTGTGGGGAATTGGTTGGTTAGTGCGGTATCAGTATCCTTTAACCAGGATTCTGTGATGGCACATATATCAGGGGATTCGTCAGTAAGTATGTCATATAGTATGGTGGTTTTCTTTACAATAGATTGTGCATTTAGAAGTAGAATAGAGAAGTCATTAAACCTATCAGTTGTGAAAGGGGAGAGGCCATTATGGGTATAAGTGATCTGTGTTGTATGGTTTGGTATGTGTCTCGGATCACTTTATATGGAGTGTAGAAGTGTGTAATGGTGGGAATGTGTTGGATGTGTTGATAACCCATATTGCTGATTAATGAGTGGGTGGCAGTATGGTAGGATGTTGATAGGTGTGAGTAGTAAGGTTGTTTACTGCAGGGAGTCGGGGTGTAAGGAACACATTAACATACACGATTCACTTTTACAAATGAGATATCAGCAGGTGACATTATCATAGGAGAGCGTGGTAGGATGTTGTTTTGGGATAGGAGAGAGGCGAAGTAGGAGGCCGAAAAATATTATGGTTCAATTGGTATTGATGTCCATATACATATTCTTAGATAGTCTTGTAGAGTAGATAGTGGGTAGAGATCCTAGGGAGAAGGTTACATGAGTCAAGTGGTTCCGGGGAGCCAATCGAGAGAGGTGAACGAATACTACTAACTCACCGTTGGTCTCGGTGCTATTTGAACAGTCTGTAAGGGTCCTTCTTGTGCCTGGGCTTCGGAGATGTGGTGGTAGGCCAGTAGAGATTCAGGTAGTTGTCGTTATCCCCAGGTGGGTGGTGTCGTCTGCAAGGGGCCTTTGTTTATTTGTAGGAACTCCCCGGGTGGTGATCGGGGCTCCTCGGGGCTGCAACGAAGGGGCGAGACAAAGGGGCCAGCCCCTTTGTCGTGCTCCTTCGGCGTGCGACGCCTGGTCGCTGTGGATGATTTAAAGGGTTCGTGGCCCTGCCGTGATTGGCGGCGCTGCGGTGCGTCTGGTTGGCTGTCGGCCCGGAGGAGGGCTGAGGGAGGAGCCGGTGGGCTGCGATCGGCGCCTCGTGGTCGGCACGGAAGTCTGCCGGGGCGAGGGTGAGTTTAAGGGCCTTACCCCGGTGGGTCTCGGCGCCTTACCCCGGTGGGTCTCGGCACCGGCAGACGCAATTGCTCCCTTCAGCCAACGTGCTATGGTGGCCTTGGAAGCCATGCGACCCCTCCTAGGACCCGACCAGAGGACAAACAAATGATCCGAGAGCCGAAAGTCATTGGTGGTTGCCAGGTATTGCATCAGACAGCGTCGGACATCGAGCTTGCAAAGATCTCTGGAGTCGGAAGAGGAAAATGAAGGTAGTTCGACCGTCTGGTCAAGATGAAAAGCCGAGACTACCTTAGGTAAGAAGGAGGGCACCGTGCGTAAGGAGACCCCCCTCCTCCGTAAAACGTAAGTATGGCTCCCGGCATGACAATGCTTGGAGCTCCGAGACGCGGCGCGCCGAGCTGATTGCTACCAGAAAAATAGTCTTGAAGGTGAGGTCCTTGAGGGTGGCCTCTCAGAGGGACTCGAAGGGTGGGCCCCCAAGGGCCCGGAGGACCAGGTTGAGGCTCCAGGACAGACAAGGGGGCCTAGATGGCGGTTTTGCCTGCCGCGCCCCTTTGAGAAATCGTATAATATCTGGATGGGAGGAAAACCTCGAATCGTCCCCATCGTGTAGTAGAGCCCCTAAGGCCGCCACCTGCACCCTGATAGAGTTATACGCAAGCCCCAGCTCCAGGCCGCCCTGAAGGAACGAAAGTATCTGCGCCACAGAGGCGCGCGCCCGGTTGGATGGAGCAGGAATCGCACCAGTTCTCAAAAACTTTCCAAACACTTACGTACGTAACGGAGGTGGACGTCTTGCGAGCCCGCAAGAGGGTCGAAATAACCGGCTCCGGGTAACCTCAACGTCTCAGCTTACGACTCTCAAAAGCCAAGCCGCAAGACAGAAGCGATCTGCCTCCTCGAAAAATATGGGGCCCTGCCGAAGAAGACGTGGGAAATGCCTGAGGCGTACCGGACTCTCCACCACCAGGTTGAGTAGGTCCCCGAACCACGGGCGCCTGGGCCACTCCGGCGCCACAGAATTACCGGGCCCTGATGCAACTCGATCCTCCGGATCACCTTTCCCACTAGGGGCCATGGAGGAAAAATGTACAAGAGGACCTGGCTGGGCCAGGGGAGGACCAGGGCGTCGACTCCTTCCGCGCCATGGTCCCTTCTCCGGCTGAAGAAGCGGGGCGCCTTTTCATTTGCCGCTGTGGCCATGAGATCCATGTGAAGAGTCCCCCAGTGGTTTACGATCAGAGTCATTGCCTCCTCGGAGAGTTCCCACTCTCCCGGGTCGAGGCGCTGTCGGCTGAGAAAGTCTGCCTGTACGTTGTCCCCGCCTGCAATGTGCGAGGCCGTCAGGCGGAGCAAGTGGGTCTCCGCCCACTGCATTAACTTGCCTGCCTCCCATGCGACGTGTCTGCTCCTCGTACCCCCCTGGCGGTTGATGTAGGATACCGTGGTCGCGTTGTCCGAGAGTATCCGGACCGCCCGATGGTGAACCAGATGAAGGAAACCCTGCAGGGCTAAACGGACCGCTCCAGTCTCCAAGCGGTTGATGGGCCACTGCACCTGAGCCGTCGACCAACGGCCTTGTATGGAGCTGGATAGTAGTTACCACAGATGCCAGCCCGACAGGCTGGCATCTGTGGTAACTACTATCCACTCCGGTACCTCCAGCGAAACACCCCGAGCCAGGTGGTGAGGAGCCAACCACCAGCTGAGGCGAGCCGGCGCCGGGATTGGGAGTACTGCCTGGAAGTCCCGGGACGCCGGGTTCCACCGGGACAACAGAGCCCACTGGAGAGGCCGGAGTTGCGCAAAGGCCCACGGGACCAAGTCGATCGTGGAAGCCATGGTTCCCAGGACTTGCAAGTAATCCCATGCCGTGGGTCCTGGGAGTGATGCGAAGCAACGAACCTGCCGTCGTAGTGCCTGGGCTCGCTCTGGGCGAAGGAATGCCTTGCCCACCTTTGTGTCGAAGTGTGCGCCCAAAAAATCCAGCGACTGGGATGGCGTAAGGTTGCTCTTGCCAAAGTTGATTATCCACCCCAGGGCCTGCAAGCATTGTACTACCCGGTCCACCGCCCGGCGGGCCTGGGGCAGTGATTTTGCCCGGATGAGCCAGTCGTCCAGATACGGGTGTACCAGGATCCCTTCCCTGCCAAGATCCGCTGCCACCACCACCATAACCTTGGTAAACACACGTGGAGCCGTCGCCAAGCCGAAGGGGAGGGCTCGGAACTGAAAATGCTGCCCCAGGACCTTGAAGTGAAGATAGCGTTGGTAATCCCAATGAATCGGGATATGGAGGTACGCTTCCGTGAGGTCCAATGAGGTCGGTGCTGGCCGGGTGGACCGCAGCCAGCACTGACCGGAGGGTTTCCATGCGGAAGTGCGGGACCCGGAGGGACCTGTTTACCGTCTTGAGATCCAGTATGGGACGGAAGGCGCCCTCCTTCTTTGGCACCACGAAGTAGATGGAGTAGTGACCTCTGCCCAGTTCGGAGGCGGGAACTGGAGTTATGGCCCCCAACGCCCCAAGGCATTCGAGTGTTTGGCAGACGGCCCTTCTCTTGAGAAGGGACCCGCAAGGAGAAAACAGGAACCTGTCCCTGGGCATTCGGGCAAAATCCAACGCGTAGCCGTGTTTTAGAGTATCCAGGACCCACTGATCCATCGTGACTCGGAGCCACTCTTTGTAGAATAGAGCAATCCAGCCCCCTATCCATGGGGTCAGATCGTGGGCCCGCCTGGCATCATTGGGATGTCTTCGAGGAAGGACCCGAGCCTCGGCCCTCCCTGCCTGGCCTGCGCCCCCGAAAGGACTGGTTCCAGTGCTGTGAGCGAAAGGACGGGCCCCGGGGAGGCTGCTGTTGCTGTCTCGCCGTACGTGCCCGGCGCTGGTTCCGGTATCTATTCCTTGCGGATGGCCCCAAGGGCCTCGAGGCGCGTGGCCTATCCTCCGATAGCTTATGTACCACATTCTCATTGAGGGACTTGATGATTTGGTCCAGGCCTTCTCCGAAGAGGAATTTGCCCTTAAAAGGAAGCGACCCTAGGCGAGCTTTAGATGACGCATCTGCCGACCAATTGCGGAGCCACAGGAGATGACGGGCCGAAACTGCCGCTACCATGGAGCGCGACAAGACCCGGAGGAGGTCGTATAAAGCGCCCGCCCCGTATGCCATCACCGCCTCAAGCCGATCCGCCTGCAGGGCCTCCGCGGGCGGCAGGGTCTGGGAGGTGAGGAGCTGCTGTACCCAACGAAGGCCCGCTTGCTGCGCCAGGGAGCTACAGATGGCCGCTTGAATTCCCAGCGCTGAGACCTCGAAGACTCTCTTGAGGTATACCTCCAGCTTTCTGTCCTGGAGATCCCTTAACGCGGTGCCGCCTGTAACTGGGATCGTGGTACTCTTTATGACAGCCGAGACGGCGGAATCCACGGCCGGTACTTTTAGCAGCTCGAGAAAGTCTTCCGGGAGGGGGTAGAGTTTCTCCATCGCCCTGCTGACCCGGAGCGAGGCCTCCGGCGTATCCCACTCCTGGGAAATCAACTGTAAGAAGGTGGGATGCGTTGGGAAAGCCTTGGAACGAGGCTTGAGCCCTGCCAGAAGCGCGTCTCCCTTCTTCGACCCAGGGTCCTCTGCCACGGACTCTGGGGGGGGGGGAATCGATGTCCATCTCCTGTAAGATGTAGGGGATAAGGTCATCCAACTCCACTGCTTGAAAAATGCGGAGAACCCTTGGATCGTCGCCCTCCACCTGGGACGCCAGGGAAGGGTCTCCCCACTGGGGGGCCCAGTCCTCCATAACCCCCGGGGGGTCCCTGGGGGGGGCCCGGCATCAGGGAGGATGGCTGGGCGCTGCCTTGTGGCTGTAGCTCCCCGAGGGAGGGGCCCGAGCGTGCCAGCTTGGGGGGAAAGGGCCCCATGAACAAGGGAGGTGGGAAGTTCCTGCTCTGCAGGAAAGCCTGGTGCATCAGCACCACAAATTCCGGTGAAAACGGGGGTAGGCCCGCCCCGGGGCCCCCCCGAGGCCCTCCCCCCCACCGAGGCAGCTCCCTGCTCCATAACCGGCCTAGCCAAGACCGGGTCCCCAGGATTCTGCTCCGAAGTGCCGGCCTCCTCCTCTGAAAGCAAGATGGCCGTCTCCGCACTCAGCGGGACCGGGGCCTGCCGCGGGCGTCTGCCCCATCCCCAGGAGCGAGCTGCCCTCTTCGGCTGGCCGGCAGCTAGTACAAAGCCCCTCCCGCGAGAGCCGGCTCCCCTGCCGACCGCAGGCGGCGCAAGGAGCTCTCGCCATCTCCCGGCAACGGGGTGGGGGGGGTAGCGGCAGAGAGAGAGGGAAGGAAAAAAAAAAAAGACGCGGCTCCAGGCCGCGCGTGTCCTCTGGGCCAGCCCTCGCCGACCGGAAGGAGCCGCCGGGGAAAACACACCTCTCAGCGGCTGGAGGCCCCGAGGAATGGAACATTGCGGGGCCGCTGGTCGGGAGCGAGGGAGCAAGCGAGGGGGGGGGGGAGGGGGCGTGGCTAGCCCCACTAGCATGCAACCCCAATGATCCGGCGCGGAAACAAGCTGTAAAGAAAAACAAAACAGGAAGACTTACCCCAGAAGCCGACAGCAAGGGGGAGAGAAACAAGCTGAGAGAGGAAGGGAGAGAAAAAAAGAAAAACCCCAGCCTGGCAGCAAGGAACCCTGCTCCTGCGACCTCTCCTTCAGTCTTAGTTCCCTTCTACTTCCTTTTTTTTCCCCGATTGATCCCTCCAGAGAGCCTAGAAACCTAAACTCAAGTGCTGGGGACAGAACCTCCCCTGCTCACATCTGCTGGAGTCAGACGATACTGAGGTCTGAGGTAGGGGCAGGGAGGTTATATAGGACCTCCCCCTCCTCGAGTTTTTTGTCTGACTCCATCTGCTGGACGGGGGACATAACCTACCGTCTGGACTGATCCTGGTATGTACAGGGAACTGCAGATTCTGGGAGTATGTTAGGTCGGTTCTGTGTGTGTTACTGAGGTGAGATATTTTACTAGCATGTAAGCGTTTGTATCAGTCTTATTTGTTGTGTTTTCTCAAGAGGACATGCATTGGTGATAAACTGCTGTCTTTTCATAAGTACGGCTATTGAGCCTGATAGTAGAAGGAGTTTGAGTTGCTGTTACTGAGATGACACCAGAAGCAGAATATCTTTTTTGTAGGGTGAGTTGTATGGGGAATGTCGTAATTCTGCTTTACATCCATTATTGTGGGTCAGGGGGGTTCCCGTGGATGCAAACTGTACTTTTACATCTAGTCCCGTGACGATCATGGGTTCAGTGTGTCATGCATGTGAGAACCATCTGTCAGGTATGTCCCGACAGAAAAAAGGTTGAGAACCACTGCCCTAAAGGATAGGGGTTTTGCTCGCAGATTGGCAATGGCAACAATGGGGGTCACAAAGAAAAATCACCACATTAGGGAGGATATGCAGGTTTGGGACCAGTTCCTGAGGGAGTTCAATGGGGTTACATTTTGCCAGGATCCTCCCAGGGTAAGCAATGATTTATAGCTATTCACGAATGCTTCAGGTGGATGCGGCTTCGTATATATTTCATTGACGCTTGGTGTGCTGAGGCTTGGCTTGCAGGCTGGCATGAATGCAGTTTAACTAAGGACTACCTTTTTAGAGCTATTCCTTGTTATTGTGGCTGTAACAATTGGGGAGGGAGCGGTGGGGGGGGGGGGGGGGCACCATTTTCCAGAGCCAGCATTATTTTCTGTTTCGACTTTATTTATTGCCTCCATCACAGCCCTAAACTATCAGCCAAAACCTTAGGGGCAAATGCTCTTCTCTGGAAGTAGGTGCTTACTTACTTGCAGCACAATGTTACATTTCGCATAGCGCATATGCCTGGTGTTGAAAACAAAATAGATGATTCTCTGTCCTGCTTCAAGTGGGCTTCTTTCAGGTGCTTCGCTCCAGAGGCAGAGCAGTCCACCACCCCAATACTAGCGAAGGTATGGCAACCTAGCCCCCCCCCCCCCAACATTTGGGAGTTGATCTTTGACTCCCTGGCCATGAATATGAAGAGGAGCTACTGCCAAGCTTTGTTTGATAAATTCATTGGCTAAATATGCTTGGAAATCAAAGTAAACTCTGTAAAGATACCTCCAAAATTTTGGCAGCTTTCAAATGTTTATGCTCAGCTTTATACGAGTGCACTGCAGTCACTTGGTACTAGACAGCACTTTTTTTCAGGAGCTGGATTTTGCAATGTTATTCCAGGTTGATTAAATAGAAGTTCCTACACAGGAAGGGGAAAAACGAGAGGTTAGCAAACTCTTGAAATTGGGAAAGTCACCAGGCCCGGATGAATCTGGTGGGGAATTTTATAAAATTTGGGGGAATTGTATTTTTGCTTCTTTTGAAAGATGCTTGATGCAGCGCAAGCTTTAGAGCATCTTGTCATAATTTGGCAACCATTGTTTTGGATTACAAAACCAGGTAAAGATCCTGAATATTCAGAATTGTACACGCCTATACCTTTGCTTAACTAGGATATGAAAATTCTAGCAGTGGTGTTAGTATATAGAGTTAAGGTTATATGTTCTCGTCTCCCCGGATCAGACTGGATTTACTTCTGTAAGGTTTGCTTCTTACAATCTGATGAAGGAGTTATTAGCTATTCAGTCTGCTCACTCTAAGTGGAGCAATGGGGTTCTGGTAAGGCTAGATGCAGAAAAGGCTTTTGACCGAGTTGAGTGGAATTTTATATGGTGGGTTTTAGACAAATTCACCTAGAAAGAATTTTTTTTGTAATCGGTTAGGCAATAAATACATTTTTTAAAAATTTAATTTTGGCAAACAGTTCGTGATTTGAGTTTTGCTTTTACACTCACAGCCGCTGGTGCAGAAATCTGTCAATGGAGTACTTTCAGATTATTTTTCCCTGCAAAAAGGCATAAAACAGGGGTGCCCCCTTTCCCAAAGTTATATGTCCTTGCTCTTGAGCCACTAGCTATTAAGTTGAGAGGGGTGGCTAATATTCAAGGTATTATTTCTGGGCATAAACAAAAACTTAAGTTATTTACAGATGATATGCTGTTATTTATTGATAATCCTATTGCTTGCCTTCATATTATTGCTACTATAACTGCATATGGATCTTTTTCAGGGCGTAAGATCAATTATCATAAATCTGAAGCGTTTTCCTTAGATCCTGCTTTTCTGGATAGGTGGACTGGGGTCTTATCCTTGAAATGGAATTTGGAGGCCATGAGGTATTTGGGAATCTGGCTAGTTCATTCACAGAGGGATATTTAACCAACACAATATTGTTGCTACACTTTCCAAGATAAAGAATCTAATTAAGAAATGGACTACCTTCCCATTATCTATCATGGGATTTGTGCAGTTGTCAAAATGATAGTACTTCCTAAACTTTTGTATGCCGTACAGATACTTTCTGTGTGGATGTGAGGTGCTGAGATCCCTAATTTCTTTTATTTGGAATAATAAACATGCAAGAATCAATCTAGACATTTTGATAAATGATAAATTATAAGGGTGAGCTGGATGTCCCAGATGTATGCTTGTATAATGTGGCGAGCTTACTGCAGTATATTTAGGACTAGGCTTCTCTGCACGTTAAATTTGATGAAGAGAGATGGATAGACAAGTGAACTTGGCCTCATAAGAACATAAGAAATTGCCATGTTGGGTCAGACCAAGGGTCCATCAAGCCCAGCATCCTGTTTCCAACAGAGGCCAAAACCAGGCCACAAGAACCTGTCAATTACCCAAACACTAAGAAGATCCCATGCTACTGATGCAATTAATAGCAGTGACTATTCCCTAAGTAAAATTGATTAATAGCCATTAATGGACTTCTCCTCCAAGAACGTATCCAAACCTTTTTTGAACCCAGCTACACTAACTGCACTAACCACATCCTCTGGCAACAAATTCCAGAGCTTTATTGTGCGTTGAGTGAAATTAATTGTATTTTTCCAAAGAACAGGTCTGTCTACTGCATCTTGATGTTTTTTGGATTAATACATTTGGGAGAGCATGGAAGTGCTGGAGAAAGATCTCAAAGAGCAGTACACATGTCTTCCTGTTTTTGCTTTTGGTTGGCAATAAAGATTTCCCCATGGGGCTTGAGACTTCAGCATTTCATTCTTGGGAGCAGAAGATACTATTTTGTCTTGGTCAGCTGGTTGATTCAGAAGTAGATCCTCTGTACTCCTTTCAACAATTGAGGGAACAATGGGACATACCAAAGTCTAAGTTTTATGCAAATTTACAAATTAGACATAGCTCTCAGATTTGTAGTGGTCTTGTTAGTAGTGGGTTGTTTTTTTTAGGATGAAGAAACTTTCTTTGAAATCATCCCTAAATTTAACAGGTTAAGAATTTGGGTGATATTTTTGAAAAAATAAATTAAGGCTCCTTATCTACCTAAACTTGTGGCCCAGTGGACTAGGGACTTCAATTTGGCTTTTAAGGAAACATATCATACAAGCGTTTACTGCTGTCTATCATCAGTTACTTCAGGCAAATTTAAGGAAGATTCAGTTAAAAATACTATGCTGTTTACATTACTAGAGATAAAGTGTTCAAAATAAGTTGTGGAACTCTGAGAAGTTTTTTTTTTTTTGAAACATAATTTTTTATTGCAAATGACGTGTAATAACATCTTCCAGAGTTCAACCACATTCCATACATCGAGGATCTCAAAGACAGCAAAGATATATGGTATCACAACACAGTTAAAACCTTGGTCAACCATAGAATTCTGTCACATGTTTACCGAGTCAAGTATGTGGGATGTTGGAAAAATTGTTGGAAAAAGGGATCCCTTGAAATGGAAAACTTTTCTACTTATATTTGTCTGTCAATAATATTCTTCTGCCTAGTGGAGGGAAGCACTTTATAGCTGTCTCACTTGTGTTGATGAAGGTGATTGATTCACTGGCCTAATGATGCCATTCCCTCCTATTGTGTTTGTAAAGAGTCAAATGATACCTCATGCTACTTTGGAACTTTTGAGACATCGAGATTTATGAGGTCATAAATCTTTGTTACATCTACAGGGATATTTTCTCTTATGGGAAACGTTGTCTAAATTGAATTAATATTTGAGGGACATGTCTTTTGCAAATTGGGATCTCTGAATTTATTGTGCATGGTCCAATCTGGTGTGTCTGTGGTGTGACTGGTATGTATAGGGTATGATTCTAGAATGGGTTGGGGTTAAAATGTTAAATGCAGTGATGTTCATTTTTGAAGAGGAAGCTTCTTTATTATATATGGGACAAAATTGTTGTGCGATTGTATTTGATACTTGTACCATGTTATAATAACTTTTAATAAGTGAGAACCAATATAACAAAAATGTTTCAGGTACATTTGAAGCAAGAAGGGAGACTGTTGAACCATTAGATTTTTGAGGGGGTAAAAGGTGCACTAACTGTGAACAAGGCCATAGCAGAGAGATTAAATTATTTGCTTCAGTTTTTACTGAGGCAGATGTAAGGCAGATACAAATGCTAGAAGATTCATAAAAAATGAAACAAATCTCAGTGAACCTGGAGATGTAACAGGGCAAAATGGCCAACTAAAAAGAGTAGAAAATAACCTGGACCGGATGTGTTATATATATCCCAAAGTACTTACAGAACTGAAAAATGAAACTGCAGAAGACTGAAGGGTGGCCAATATAACATCGGTTTTTAGAAAGGTTTCCAGAGGTGATCCAGAAAACTATAGACCAGTGAAACTCATGTCAGTGCTGAGAAAAATGAATAAAAATACTATAAAGAACAAAACTACTGAACACAAGAAATTGCCATATTGGGTCAGACCAAGGGTCCATCAAGCCCAGCATCCTGTTTCCAAAATGGCCAATCCAGGCTACAAATAGATCAGATGCTAGTAATGGCAATGCTATTCTCCGACGGCCTGATTTTTAATCCCCCATGCATGGCTGGGCCTTGCACGCACTGTGGGGCGGATTTTCAGAGCCCTGCTCGCCGGTGCGCCTATGTTCAATAGGCCTACCGGCACGTGCAGACCCCAGGACTCGCGTAAGTCCCGGGGTTTTCCAAGGGGGCGTGTCGGGGGCGTGTCGAGGGGGCGGGCCTGATCCGCGCGGCGTTTTCGGGGTGGGCCGTAGCGTTTCGGGGGCGGGCCCGGGGGCGTGGCCGCGCCCTCCGGACCTGCCCCCAGGTCGCGTCCCGGCGCGCTAGCGGCCTGCTGGCGCGCGGGGATTTACGTCTCCCTCCGGGAGGCGTAAATCCCCCGACAAAGGTAAGGGGGGGTTTAGACAGGGCCAGGCGGGTGGGTTAGGTAGGGGAAGGGAGGGGAAGGGGAGGGGAGGGCAAAAGGAAGTTCCCTCCGAGGTCGCTCCGATTTCGGAGCGGCCTCGGAGGGAACGGAGGTAGGCTGCGCGGCTCAGCGCGCACCGGCTATACGGAATCGATAGCCTTGCGTGCGCCGATCCCGGATTTTAGCGGCTACGCGCGTATCTACTAAAAGCCAGCGTACTTTTGTTGGCGCCTGATGCGCCAACAAAAGTACGCCAAATCGCGCTATTTGAAAATCTACCCCTGTGCGCGTAACTCCCATTAAGCGCAGTAGTCCTGGGCTGAAGGAAAGGGGGGGTCCAGGGGGGCAGGGAGAGGCGGGGATGCAGGCGGCCGGTACGGCCATTGGCCAGCTGCTGACATGCACATGTTATAAAATCAGCATGTCCATGTGTGCTCGCTGGGAAGTGCGCACATTGACGCACCTGCCCTTCTTTAAAAATCTACTCCCAAGACAACTTGATTAATAGCAGTTAATGGACTTCTCCTCCAAGAACTTATCCAAACCTTTTTAAACCCAGCTACACTAAAGCCCTGATTTTCAAAGGGCTACGCGTGCAAATACTGGGGTTTAAGTGCATGGTTGAGCTTTGCATGTACTGCGCGAATTTTGTAACTGGGTTGGCTACGCGTGTAAACCTGCTTGTATCTCATAGTACGCGAGTAAACTTTTTTATAAAAGGAGCAGGGCATGGGCGTTCCAAGAAATATGAATGATACCAGCACGCAGGTATTTACGCATACCAGTGCGCGCCAGCGTCCCTATCCACGCAATTTTATTTCTGCTCTGGCCGGCACGTAAGTCACGAAACAAAGGAAACTAGGCTAGTCAGTGGGGTTTTAAGGGTTGGGACTAACAGGGTAAAAAGGGAGGCAAGTTACCTAAGGGATATAGGAAGTCCTCTCCTTTACTGGGATTAACTGAGGAAACAGGTAATTGCATCTGTGTGTATCTACTAAAATCCCCCCCACAAGGCGGCATTTGCATGCACATATGTGTTTCAATGTAAAATTGTACACATACATAGGTGTGTATAGCAGATTTTTAAATAGGCTCGCGTATCTTACATCGATTGCTACGTACGTTTCTCTTGTTGGAATTATGTTATGTTAAACCAATATCTTACGCTCTTAACTCTCCCGTACTGTAAATCCCTGTTCATTGTAACTTTATATTCTATTTAATTGGTTACCCCTAGTTACACTGTAAACCGGTACGATAAGACCTTCGTCTTGAGCATCGGTATATCAAAAGAATTTAAATAAATATATGCATGTATGCTATAAAATTGTCACATCCATATGTGCGAGCCAAAAAATATGCACACGTAGACCTGCGCACAGGTTTTAAAATTCACCTTATATTGAATAATGCAGAGGATAGCGACAATCTCTGGGGAACCCCATGATTCAGGGGTTGCCAGCAAGAGTAACTAGAGCCTATCTGTACCCTATATTCTCTTGTATCTATAAAAAAAGACTGGAACCAACTTAACACCCTTCCAGAAATGCTGATATATTCCAAACAAGAGATGAGAACGTTGTCTGACTATATCGAACTCCAAAGCTACATCAAATTGTCTCAAGATTCCTGTTTTTATTTTTCCAGACAACATAGCGTATCCATTAATGAGAGCAATAACACCTCAGTACTTGTTTTCAAAAGCTATATTGATTTTCATGCAAGATTTTAGTAGAGTTTAAATAATCCTCTATCTGGTTAAGAACGTATTTTTCCAAGATCTTAGTAAGCGTAGGCAAATTGAACACAAGTCGATAGTTTGTAATGTCAAATACCAATTTATTACTATCCTTTACTATAGGTCCATTGCTTTATTTAGTTGTGCTGGAATTAACCCTTCTTGTAATGATTTATTCACAAATAGATGAATTATTTCAAATGAAGACATTTATTTAAAAAAATTTGTAACCCGCCTATAAACAAACCCTCCAAGCTAAGAGAGTTACAACATATATAAAATTACATAAGTCATTAAAAACAAAATTAAGCATTAAAACATTTCCCATTATTGCCTGTTAAAAGACTCTGCCTAGAAACTACAAGCATCCAAAAGTTTCTTCACAAAGTAAGGCCTTCACCTGTTTTCTAAAAATCTTTATATCATTGATAGCTCGGATTGGTGGAGGTAACACATTCCTCATCATAGGGCCAATGACAGAAAAAGCCCAGTTTCTAGATTCTTTCAAACATAATACTCTAACAAAAAGCCCTTATAGGAGTATAAGGGGTCAATAATTGTCTCCAACAGAGGGGACTATCCATTTGTATTACCTTAAAGACCAACAACAATAGTTTAATCTGGATATGTTAAGGAGGGGGCCAATGGAATTCCCGCAAAATTGGGCTGATGTGATAACAGGGTCAGATGCGCATAATTAAGCGAACTCCTGTATTCTGCAACACATATAAAGCTTGTATGTTTGAGGTCGGAAGGCCAATAAAAATCTGTTACAATAAAAGTACAAATGATTGTACTAGAGTGCAGAAGTTGTTTTTATCCAAAATGTATCATACATGGCGCAATATCCATAACTTAAAAAAACCTGATCTAAGAATTGCTCGCAGGTGGGGTAAGAGCGTCAGCTATGGATCAAAAAAAACCTCCAAGTTTTTTTTGTTTTGTTTTAAATTAGTTTGTACTGGGATATGAACCCCATTAACAGAAATAGTGGGAATCTCAATGTCAGGCAAAGGCCTTGTTTTGCAGGAAAAGCAAATCATTTCTGATTTATCCAAGTTTAACAGTAAATTGTTCTGTTCCATCAAAAAAGTTAATTTTGGCTATGTAATTTGAGATATGAGTTGTGGTCTCAATGAAGCCCTCTATAGAAAAATAGAATTGAATATCTTCAGCATATTCTCTTAACTCGATCCCTAGCTCTTCAATTAAATCACATAAGGGGGCCAAATAAAACGTCAAACAGTGTGGCCGATAAGATGGACCCCTGCGGGACCTCTTGTTGAACCTTATACCAATTTGAGTGTGACCCCTGCAACAAAACCTGTTTTCTTCCCGAAAGAAATGATGCAAACCACTGATAAACTACACCTTTGACTCCCACCTGCTTTAAAAGTTGTAACAAAAAATGTGCTATAGTGTCATAAGCTGCTGTTATATCTAAGTAAATAGCTATAACTGAAATAAAATCCAAAGATTAAACCAGCAAAGTTTCAGTGCTATGATTGTTTCAGAATCCACATTAATACAAAATTTTAATTATCCGTTAAATTCGTTCCAGTTTTTTTCCAATAATTTGCCTAGGATATTTAAGTTAGAAATTGGCCTATTAGTTAATTGGCTGTCTTTAAATGTCTGATAATGATTGAACAATTTAGTTAGTATCTCTGCAAAAACATCTTTTAAGACAAAGAATAAATAAATGGGCATGGATCTATTGGGCTAACAGAATTTTTTTAAACATTTTGGCTGACTTGATCAAAAAACTGCCATTTGGCCTGTTCGATTCTACTAAGTCCTCACTAATGTTAGTAAGACCTTCTAGTGTGCTGATACTATGTTTTATTTCCCCTGGGCTTGCCAATTTTTTCAGAAAAGGCAGCTAGCTTACTAGAGCAGCTGTCTGCAAATTGTGTGGTAAAATAGTTACCCACTTGGATTGATTTCTTGTGCCCAGAGAGTTTGTGAATAACTGAGAACTCCTCCTTAGGTTGATTTTTGGACCTCGCTTAAGCAGGTTCTAAAATATATTTATTTAGATATTTTATAAACAGTCATTCCAAAATAAAATCACAAAGGTTTACAAAATCAGCATTTAGTTACTGGGTCAACAATTCCATTCTGTTTCAATGTGCATATTCTAGGTCATATTTAGACTTAATCTAATTCATCTCAACAGCAAATGGGTTTTCTGAGTCAATACATCAACATTAAGTACAAGGTAATTAGGGTGATTTGATGTGAAATTATAACCTATGATTTCCATGTCATGATCCTTGATATACTCCGTATATTATTAAACATCACTCAATAATTATTGCTCAATCTGTTAACGTAGTCTAGGGTTCTGACAGTGATATCAGCATATTTGAGTTTTATGTTAGTTCATATGCATTTCTTTTTTTTTAAAATATATTTATTAAAGTTTTACAGGAACATACAAAGTAGAACAACAGCCGACATTTGTTCATTGTACCCTCCCTTCAAATGTAACAGCTGTCTTACAAATAAAGAAAACAGACAATCTGGCAACAAAGAGGTAATAGACCCAGAATTAACAGAGTAAATCACAATATTGAAATTGTAACAGCATTATAATTAAAACAGTCAGAGTACAGAGTACAAAGCGTAGAAATTGGGTTGTATGATCCTGAATACCCCCTTCCCCCCCCCCCCCCCCAAAGATTTGTGCATGGCAGCCGTCAAGCAGACAGTAAATAAGGTGAGTGTATAACAATACTATAAAGTTGTAACCTTAAATAGAAACATACCACAGCTATAACATATCTAGGATCGTGAGCGTAACCACTGGATGAGCTTATCAGTAAGTGTGGGTATAACCTGGGGTGTGAACAGGTGAACCTTAAGTGATCATTCCCGGGTCTTGGACCAGTGGGTCCTGGCATTTGGTATGTGGCATATTTGGCCTCTGAGTCACAGTTATCGTTCTAAGCGTTTTAAACGGCCCCTTGATACTTGAGGTGAGTCGAGGGTCGGCGATATGTCAAAAACAGGGCCCAGATCGCATCGTCCCCTATCCCGGGAGTGGAGCTCTGGTGCGTTAGAAAATACATTTCGTGTGCACAAAGGGCCAACATTTGCTGAAACCAGTGATCTACATCTGGCGTAGCCGTATCTAGCCATTTAGTTAAAATGACCTTCTTTCCAATCACTGCCACCTTAGCAAGAAACCGCATTAAGCAAGCTTTTTTAGGCATCATCAGTGGGAGAGTGGATCCAAACAAACACAGGCGGGGGTCCAAGGGTAGGGGACACTGCCAGAGAGAAGCACAGAACTGCAGCACCTCCGGCCAGAAAATTTGAATATTGGGGCAGTCCCAAAAAACATGGTAATAAGAGTCTGGGAGCTGTCCACATTTTTTGCAATTTGGGGATTCAGTAAGGCCAAAACGAAAAGCCTATTCAGGGGTAATGTACCCTTGCCATAAAAATTTAAATTGGGTTTCTCGTAAATCTTCGTTAACCGTTAGTAAAGGTATCTTGGAGAAAGCCTTTAAAAAATCTTGATAGGGCAAGGTGAATATCGGCCAAAGATTCCATTTCACAAATAAAGCCCGTAGTGGTTTAGTGTCACAGCCCCTGGTCCGTAACCCCATATAATATGTGGATATAGATGGGGTTTTTTTGTTTGTTTAAGAGTTCCTGCAAAAAAGGTCTATGAGTGATCTAGTTCTTTGGGCATCGTACTGCATAAAGTGCCTAATTTGCAAAAAAGCGTAGAAGTCTTGTCGATGTAGAACATATTGGAGCTGGAGATCAGAAAATGTATATAACGCCCGCTGTATTGGGTGGATTAAATTGAAGATATCCGAGGCCCACCTTGCGCCACTGTATAAAAGAGGATATGCCAGTTCCGGGTAAAAAAAAACGGGTTATCAACCAGATTAGACAGGGGGGTGATCCCTGGAAATTGCTGAAGTAGGCGGCATACACGGGACCACGTAGTTCTGCAGGTCACTACCAAGAGATGGCTTTTTAGGGGGGGGGGGGGGGGGGTGGGAGTTGTGTCGATGTCATGTGAAGAAGGCCATTTAGAGATGAGACCCCATACCACGCTATAAGAGTTTGAGACGGAGGGTAAACAAAGGTGTGAAAAATCAAATCCCTGACCAGGCATAAATTACATTCCATGTTATAGGAAACTAAGCCTGGGCATCCCAACCCCCCTGTGGCTAGTGTTTGTTGTAACATTTGTAAAGAAATCCGAGCCCTGTGACCTCCCCACAGAAAATTCCTAAGGGCTTTATGGATAATCCGAGCATCTAGTGTAGAGCTACAAATGGGCAACATTTGTAATATATAAAGCCACTTTGGCAGGATTACCATTTGATAAAGGTGAATTTTGCCTGTCAGCGAGAGTGGTAGGTTATGCCATCGCTTTAGTGTGTCCTGAGAGTATTGAATCTTAGGTGTTATATTTAAACGGTAAATGTCGTCTAAATGTGCTGGTATTCGGACCCCAAAGTATTTAAATTCTTTAGTAGCCCACCGAAGTGGAAAGGCTCCATGCCAGCATGGTTGGACCGTATTAGTGACGTCTAATATTGAGATTACTTACCTGATAATCTCCTTTTCCTTAGTGTAGACAGATGGACTCAGAACAAGTGGGTATAGTGTGCTCGTGCTAGCAGTTGGAGACGGATCTGACGTCAGCACAGGTACCCCACAGGAAGTGAAGCAACTCAGTAATCTTCCTTTGCAAAAGCTGTTATGGATATATGTGTACTGACCGATCAATGAATTAGTGAAACAGGATTCCCCTGACTGATGGATAGTAGCTGGAGACCGCCAGCGTTCCCATCCGGAAGACGTCGACACCTGGTAGAGTGGACGCACTCATGTAAGAAGTGATAAGGCTTACCTTGAATCGGTGAAACCCCTGTATACCGGCAGCCGGGCGGGATGCTGAGTCCATCTGTCTACACTAAGGAAAACGAGATTATCAGGTAAGTAATCTCAACATTTCCTAGCATGTAGCCAGATGGACTCAGAACAAGTGGGATGTACAAAAGCTACTCCCGAACTGGGTGGGAGGCTGCCTGAGGACCACGTAGGACTGCCCTCGCAAATGCTGCGTTCTCCCTGGCCTGGACATCCAGACGGTAAAATCTGGAAAAGGTATGGAGGGAGGACCACGTCGCCGCCTTACATATCTCCACGGGCGACAGCATCCTAGATTCTGCCCAAGAGGCCGCCTGCGCTCTGGTAGAATGAGCCTTGACCTGCAGAGGCGGTGACTTCCCGGCCTCTACATAGGCTGCTCTGATAACTTCTTTGATCCAGCGGGCGATGGTGGGCCGTGAGGCCGCTTCTCCTTGTTTCTTCCCGCTGTGAAGGACGAACAGATGGTCAGTCTTTCGTACCGCTTCTGTCATTTCCAGGTATCTGGGCAGCAATCTGCCGATGTTGAGATGGCGTAGCAAACGCCCTTCTTCTGATTTCTTGAAACCCGCCATGGTTGGCAAGGATATGGTTTGGTTGAGGTGAAATTGTGAGACTACTTTAGGTAGAAAAGAGGGAACCGTGCGAAGATGGATAGCCTCAGGAGTGATTCTGAGAAAGGGATCTCGGCAGGACAGCGCTTGTAGCTCTGAGATGCGGCGTGCCGAACACACTGCCAGCAGGAACACCATCTTCAAAGTTAGCGAACGGAGAGACAGGCCCCGAAGGGGCCTGAAGGTGGATCCCGCGAGGAAATCCAGAACAAGGTTGAGGTTCCACAGGGGCACTGGCCACTTCAGTGGCGGACGAATGTGCTTGACTCCTTTCAGGAAGCGAAAAACATCTGGGTGCGTGGCAATGGTCTTGCCAACCCTCCTGGGACCGTAGCAAGACAGCGCAGCCACCTGAACCTTGATGGAGCTTAGGGAGAGACCCTTCTGAAGCCCGTCCTGCAGGAAATCCAGAACAATAGGGACAGTAATCGCATGTGGATTGGTGCCATGAGTGTCGCACCAGGCTTCAAATACTCTCCAGATCCTTATGTAGGTGAGGGATGTGGAAAACTTGCGAGCTCGGAGGAGTGTATCTATCACCGGCTCCGAGTAACCTCTTTTCTTCAGTCTAGCCCTCTCAATGGCCAGACCGTAAGAGAGAATTGAGCTGGATCCTTGTGAAGGATGGGACCGTGACGCAGCAGGTCCCTGAGCGGAGGCAGGGGAAGAGGCTCCCCTGTCAGTAGTCTTCTCATGTCCGCGTACCAGGGTCTTCTTGGCCAGTCTGGTGCCACTAGAAGAACTAGGCCCCTGTGCCTCTGAATCTTGTGTATAAGGGCGCCCAGCAGGGGCCACGGAGGAAAGGCGTATAGCAGGGTCCCTGGAGGCCATGGCTGAACCAGGGCATCAATCCCGTGAGAGAACGGATCTCGCTTGCGGCTGAAGTATCTGGGTACTTGAGCATTGGACCTGTCCGATAGTAGGTCCATGTCCGGAGTCCCCCACTGATCCATGATCATCTGGAAGGCTGTGGGGGACAGCTGCCATTCTCCCGGATTTAGGCTTTCCCGGCTGAGGAAGTCTGCCGTGGTGTTGTCCCTTCCGGCAATGTGGACGGCGGAGATGGCCTGGAGATTCGCTTCTGCCCAAGCCATCAGTGGGGCTATCTCTAGGGACACCTGTTGGCTTCTGGTTCCGCCCTGTCGGTTGATGTATGCCACCGTGGTGGCGTTGTCCGACATCACTCTGACTGCTCTGTTCCGCAGTCTGGGAGCAAATTGCAGGCAGGCTAACCGGACTGCCCGTGCCTCTAGACGGTTGATGTTCCACCCAGACTCTTCTCTGTTCCACCGCCCCTGGGCGGTGAGCTCTTCGCAGTGTGCTCCCCATCCGCTCAGGCTGGCATCTGTGGTGAGCAGAGTCCATGTGGGGGAGGACATCTTCGACCCCTTGCTCATGTGGTCGGACTGCAACCACCACCGTAGCTGGGTCCGCACCCTGGCTGGTAGAGGTAGATGCACGGAGTAATTCCGGAAGCGTGGGCTCCATCGAGAGAGAAGGGATCGTTGTAGTGGTCTCATATGGGCCCGCGCCCAGGGTACCACTTCCAGGGTGGATGCCATGAGACCAAGAACCTGCAGATAATCCCAAGCTATGGGCCGGTTGGCTCCCCATCAAGGACCGTAGACGAGTCTGGAGTTTTAATCTTCTCTTGGTGGTGAGACTGACTTTGTCTGCCTGGGTGTTGAACTGGACTCCCAGGTATTCCAGTAATTGGGAAGGCTGTAGGCAACTCTTGCTCAGGTTGACTACCCATCCCAGGCTTTCCAGAAGGGCGATCACTCTGTTGGTTGCCCGATGGCTCTCCTCTCGGGATTTCGCCCTGATCAGCCAATCGTCTAGGTAGGGATGGACAAGGATTCCTTCCCATCTGAGCGCCGCTGCTACCACTACAATCACCTTGGTGAAGGTCCGCGGCGCCGTGGCTAACCCAATTCCGGGCTTTGCCCTTTGGAAGTGTCGTCCCAGAACCTTGATGCGTAGGTAACGCTGATGATCCTGATGGATCGGGATATGCAGGTAGGCTTCTGACAAGTCTAAGGCCTGAGGAACTCCCCTGGCTATACTGTGGTCTTGACAGAGCGCAGAGTTTCCATGCGAAACCTCGGGACCCTTAAGTATCGGATGACTGACTTGAGGTCCAATACGGGCCGGAAAGTGCCCTCTTTCTTGGGCACCATGAAATAAATGGAATAGTGCCCAGAATCCATTTCCCATGCAGGAACTGGGATTATGGCTTTCAAGGACAGGAGCCTCGCCAGGGTAACTTCTAATGCCGCCTTCTTGTGCATTGGACACAGAGACTCCACAAACCTGTCCGGAGGGGCGTGATGGAAGTCCAGATAATAGCCCTCTCGGATGATGGCGAGGATCCACTGGTCCGACGTAATCTCGACCCATCTGGGGTAGAAGAGGGTTAACCTGCCCCCTATGGCTCCGTCCCCCGGATGGATCGGCTGATTCTCATTGTGAGGCGCGGCCGGGACCTGAACCCGAGCTGGCTCCCCCTCTTGCGCTGCTTGGTCCGAAAGAACTGGTTCCTGGCCTGAGGACGAGGTGCCTGGTAGCGACTTCTATAGGGAGTGAAGCGTTGGGAGCTTCTACCTCTGGAGGGCCTCGGAAAGATGCGCTGGTTCCTCTTGGACCTGTCTTCTGGCAGTCGAGGTACTGGAGAGGCGCCCCATGTGCTGGCCAGTTTATCTAGATCGCTGCTGAACAGGAGAGAACCCTTGAACGGCATTCTAGTGAGACGTGTCTTAGAAGGAGCATCGGCTGACCAATTCCGAATCCAGAGCTGCCTCCTGGCTCCTACTGAGGATGAGACCCCCTTGGCCGTTGTACGGACTAGGTCGGAGGCAGCATCCGTAAGGAACGAGAGAGCTGACTCCATGTCCGCTGCCGGAGCATTGTTCTGGACCTGTGACAAACAGGAACACGTCACCACTGTGCAGCAGTTTGCGATTCGCAGAGACAGAGCTGCCACCTCAAAGGTTTGTTTCAGGATGGCGTCCAGGCGTCGGTCATGAACCTCCTTGAGGGCCGCCGCCCCCCCCCCCCTCCACTGGAATGGTAGTGCGCCTGACCACAGCGCTAACCAAGGCGTCCAACCTTAGGGCACGCCAGCATATCCTTGATTGCCGGGTCCAGGGGGTACATGCCGGACAGGGCCCGACCCCCTTTGAACGAGGCCTCCGGCGCATTCCACTCCAAATCTATCAGCTGTTGCGCCGCTTGCAGGAAGGGGAAATGGCGGGCTGTGGGACGAAGACCCTCCAGCAGGGGGTTCTGCGTAAATGCCTCCATGGTGCTGGGGCCTGGAATAGCCAACTCCGTCAGGCACTGAGAGACCAGGTCGGAGAGATCTTCCTTGGGAAAGAACCGCCTCATAGTTCGATAGGGCTCTATCCCAGAGGGAAGTTCCCCCTCCTCGGGGGGTTTGGACTCGTCCTCAGAGACATCAGGGTCCGCATGAGCCGGACTGCCCAGAGGCTGGTGCCCGCGATAAGGGTGAGAAGGTCCGGGGGCAGGGTCAGCCGGAGCAGCAGCGGGTCCAGGACGGGAAGCCGACTGCATCTGTACAAAGGCGTGGATCCCCTTAAATAAGTCCACCCAGGAAATGGAAGCAGACTCCAGCCGACGGGGTACCAGGTCCCCCGGGATTCCTGGCTGTTCGAGACGGCCCGCTAGGTCCGGGGTGGCCCCTGGGGAACTGTCGGTAAACCTCGATTGAGACTGGTCCTGGCCCGAGGCTCCCACGGCCTCCTCACATTGGGCACAAAGAGAGTCTGGCTCCTCGCTCTGTGTGGCTCTAAGCTGGCACGCTGAGCACAGGCCAAGAGCTTTCACGCCGGATTCAGGAGGTGCCACCTCTAGAGACGCCGGGGCGTTTAAGTGTTTCATTGCGTCTTGCGAATGCAGGGCGCCGGCGCTTATACTGTCAGCAATATGCGCTCAATAATAATAGGAGCCCAATAACAATATGTGCTCAATAATATGCGCTCAGCAATATGCGCTCAATAATAAACAATATGCGCTCAATAATATGCGTTCAATATACGCTAAATAATAAATATGCGCTCAATAATATGCGTACAGCAATATGCGCTCATTATACAATATGTGCTGAATAATATGCGTTCAACAATATACGCTAAATAATAAACAATATGCGCTCAACAATATGCGCTCAATAATATGCGTACAGCAATATGCGCTCAATAACATACGCTTAGCAATATATATGCTGCGTTGTGCGCCTATCCCCAGGCGCCTATCCGTGGGCGCTCAATACCTGAACCAGGCAGACAAAATGGCGACCTCCACGGCGTGCCGCATGCAGGCAACGCCGCCGATCCTCGTACCTCGGAGACCAAAAAGTAAGAGATGTACGCCTCACCTGGTCCTCGGCGCTTCCCTGTTGTAACCCCGGGCGGTCCTCTGGCTGCGGGGGGGAGAGGGGAAATACCTTCACCGCCGCGCTCGAGGAATTGCACCCGCTGCCTCTAAGCCGCCGAACTCATCTCGCTCGGGGCTAAGTCCACGCTGGGACAGAGGCGCCTCTCAGCCAGGCCCGAGCCCTTCTCGCTCGGGGGCTAGATCCCTGCCGCGATTCGGCCACCGGATCGAGGCCTAAAACCTCCGAGGGACCACGGAAATCACTTCGGGAAACTCGACTGGGGGAGGGACCCGAGGGTATCACTGCAGGAGTGCAGGGCTAGTATTCTGAGAAATTTGGGAAGTAGAAAGTAGAAAGTAGTATTGGAAAACACGCTCAGCGAGCGTGCATGCTCTCCAAACTGCTTTGGAGACGGAAATTACTGAGTTGCTTCACTTCCTGTGGTGGTATATGTACCTGTGCTGACGTCAGATCCGTCTCCAACTGCTAGCACGAGCACACTATACCCACTTGTTCTGAGTCCATCTGGCTACACGCTAGGAAATGCCTCAGATTTGTCCCTATTTATTTTAACCCTGCAAAAACGCCAAATCTCTCTTGTAGAGACAATAACGAGAGCAGGGAGGTAAATGGGCTAGTCAAAAAAACCAAAACATCATCGGCAAAAGCCACTATTTTGAATGAGTGTCCAGCTGACAAACCCCTGGATGTTGTCGTCCGCTTGGATTTTCCTAAGGAGTGGGTCGATCGTAAGTATATAAAGAAGTGGAGACATAGGGCAACCTTGGCGCACCCCTCTCTGAATAGACACTTTTCTGAACAGGTGTTATTAACAATGACCTGGGAGGGTAGGCATATCATATATAAGTCGAATGTAATTCAGGAATGCACCATCAAAACCGTATCTAGACAGTACAGAAAACATATATGGCCATGCTACCCTGTCAAAGGTTTTTTCAGACTCAAAGCCCACGGCAATCGCTGGTCTGTCCTGTTTGCAAAGGTTCATAGCCGTGAGCAATTTAAAGATATGACCCGTGACTTTACGGCCCTTGACAAACCCTACCTGTTGTGGTGAAATCAATTGGGGGGAGGACCAAACTTAACCTCTCTGCCAGTATCTTAGCAATAATTTTTAAATCGCTGTTTTACAGGGATATAGGTCTATAGGACTCCGTTTTTTCCGCATCTTTTCCAGCTTTAGGGAGAACTATTATTTGGGCACTATTAAATTCGTGAGGAAAGGAATTCGTAGCCAGGCCCATAGTATAGAAATTGGTCAATGGGACAGCTGCGTGGATTCCCAACATCTTATAAAAATCAGGTCCCGGAGATTTGCCAGAGGGCATCGAATTTATGATTTGGGTTACCTCATATGATTGTATAAGGCGGTTCAAAAAATCTCGTTGAGCCACGGATAGGCTAGGTAGAGAGATGTCAGAGAAAAAGTCTTGCTCAATGCCAGTAGGATGTCCCGGGTCAGCCTTGTGCAGGGTATCATAGAACATGCGAAAAACTTCACAAATATCAGAAACATTAGATACCAGTTTTCCTTGGCAAGTACGCATATTGGCCACGATAGCCCGAGGTTTCTGTGCTCTAATTAAATTCGCTAGAGGTCTTCCTATTTTATTACCAAATTTAAAGTAGTTATGTTGAGACACCTGTAAAGCTTTACTCGCTCGAACATGCAGTGCCGTGTTCAATTGGTTAAGGACACTAAAATACTCTTTTTTGTTGTCCTCCCCTGGATTATGTAGCCACTGCTTTCAGGTCTGTTTGGTGAGAGCATCCAGCCTTAAGATCTCCCGATTTATTCGTTTAGACCTGGCCCCTGTGTAACTTATAATTTCCCCCCTTAGCACTGCCTTAGCGGCCTCCCAATACAAGATGGGGTCATCAACATGCTGAACGTTATTTGCTTTATAATCCAACCATTTGTCCCGCAAATATTTCTGAAAGTCCTTATCCACTTTAAGGTCATAGGGAGCCAGGTCTCCGTAGCCCCAGATTGAGAGAAATAGAAATAGGGGAATGATCGGAAATCACCTGAGACTATATCAGATTTTTGAATCCTCGAGAATTCTTCCTCCGCCAGCAATATATAATCTATCCTAGAAAAAGAATTATGTGGGTTTGAGGAAAAGGTATAATCCCGCTCTGTGGGGGTGAAGGATCCGCCATACATCTAAGAGCTTCAAACATTCAGTGAAAGAACCAACCCCTTCCCCTCGGGACCCCCCACCAGTTCCTCGCAGAGTAGACCTGTCTAAATTGCAGTCAGCAACACAGTTTAAGATCTCCTGCCACCAACAGTAATCCCGTTCTATGAGTCACCACCACATTCTGAAAGTGAGTGAGATATCGTTGGGGATGTGTTGTAGGGGTATACACATTACATATTGTAACTGGCAAACCCTGCCATGTCCCAATCATAATAGCATATCTGCCTTCTTCATCCACAACAGATTTGTTCAGGACAAAATCAGCATGTTTACTAATGAGTATCGCCACTCCCGATTTCCTATTTTGAGCTTCTGCAAATATGCAGTTCTCTACCCAATCTTGCTTTAACTTGAGGCTTTCCTTCGCACTCAGATGGGTTTCCTGCAAACATACAATGTCGCCCTTTAGCCTCTTTAAATGGGTCAGGACCTTCTTACGCTTAATTTGCAATCCCAGCCCATGAACATGCCAGGACACTAACTTAGCCAGTAATCAAAAGAGCTGGAGGTGTGCAGAACAGGTATGAATAGTAATATCTCAGAGAATAGGGTCCCAGCTGCCCCATCCTGCAAAGCCTTTCTGGCAAGACCTGTCTGATGTCTATCCAATCATCCATGACCAGACACAGTCTACCCACATCACCACACATCCATATATTCACAAACACACATCTCTACTACCCCAAACCATGCACTCCCCCCTATCCCCCCTCCCTCTCTAAGTCCTCCCTCCCCCATTCCCTTACCCAGCAGTCACTAAGATATATATGGTCCATCTACTCGTGTGGGAAGAGTCGGGTCTAGAAGTCACATTAGTAGGGCACTTGGGTGCCCTACTCCCAGTGCCCATCTGAAGCCAAGGCTTTGATTAGGGAGCATTGGACATATACATGACCATATAGATAAATCCACTCAAAGTCAATAGAATAGTTCACAAAATCCAGGGATCCAGGATCTCTTCATGAAATATAAAAGATGGTGGGTTGTGCCTGCCAGTCCACTAATCAAGAAAATCTTCCAGACATCTTGAGGGAAAAAGCTAGAACAGTTCAGTTCCCACAATCGTTAAGGTTCCAGCATGGCTATCCAGAAGAGATCTCCATATAGCTGCAACCCAGTGCGGTTAGACCAGCTGGTTCCCAAGGGGCAAGGAGTCCAAGGATGGCAAGAAAATATGGAAGCCGTGTGCCATCCATATTTTAATGCAGCACCCTGAAATTGATGAACTCGTGGTCAGTCAAGCTTCAGAGGATTGAAAGAATTTTGAAGCTGCCTCGGGATCCGAGAAGCTATGTTGATTGCCATCTCGCCATATTTTCAATGTGGCAGGATAGTGGAGGGCAAATTTGATTTTCTGTTCAGTTAATGACATAAGAACATGCCATACTGGGTCAGACAAAGGGTCCATCAAGCCCAGCATCCTGTTTCCAACAGTGGCCAATCCAGGCCATAAGAACCTGGCAAGTACCCAAAAACTAAGTCTATTCCATGTTACCATTGCTAATGGAAGTGGCTATTCTCTAAGTGAACTTAATGGCAGGTAATGGACTTCTCCTCCAAGAACTTATCCAATCCTTTTTTAAACACCGCTATACTAACTGCACTAACCACATCCTCTGGTAACAAATTCCAGAGTTTAATTGTGCATTGAGTAAAAAAGAACTTTCTCCGATTAGTTTTAAATGTGCCCCATGCTAACTTAATGGAGTGCCCCCTAGTCTTTCTATGGATCTCACTATGGAGCGATACAGAGGCATTATGACATTTTCCGTTTTATTCAACATTCCCTTTCTAATAATTCCCAACATTCTGTTTGCTTTTTTGACTGCCGCAGCACACTGAACCGACGATTTCAATGTATTATCCACTATGACACCTAGATCTCTTTCTTGGGTTGTAGCACCTAATATGGAACCCAACATTGTGTAATTATAGCATGGGTTATTGTTCCCTATATGCATCACCTTGCACTTATCCACATTAAATTTCATCTGCCATTTGGATGCCCAATTTTCAGTCTCACCAAGGTCTTCCTGCAATTTATCACAATCTGCTTGTGATTTAACTACTCTGAACAATTTGTGTATCATCTGCAAATTTGATTATCTCACTGTCGTATTTCTTTCCAGAGCACTTATAAATAAATATATTGAAAAGTAAGGGTCCCAATACAGATCCCTGAGGCACTCCACTGTCCACTCCCTTCCACTGAGAAAATTGTCCATTTAATCCTACTCTCTGTTTCCTGTGTTTTAGCCAGTTTGCAATCCACGAAAGGACATCGCCACCTAGCCCATGACTTTTTACTTTCCTAGAAGCCTCTCATGAGGAACTTTGTCAAACGCCTTCTGAAAATCCAAGTATACTACATCTACTGGTTCACCTTTATCCACATGTTTATTAACTCCTTCAAAAAAGTGAAGCAGATTTGTGAGGCAAGACTTGCCTTGGGTAAAGCCATGCTGACTTTGTTCCATTAAACCATGTCTTTCTATATGTTCTGTGATTTTGATGTTTAGAACACTTTCCACTATTTTTCCTGGCACTAAAGTCAAGCTAACCAGTCTGTAGTTTCCCGGATCGCCCCTGGAGCCCTTTTTAACTATTGGGGTTACATTTGCTATCCTCCAGTCTTCAGGTACAATGGATGATTTTAATGATAGGTTACAAATTTTTGCTAATAGGTCTGAAATTTCATTTTTTAGTTCCTTCAGAACTCTGGGGTGTATACCATCCGGTCCAGGTGATTTACTACTCTTCAGTTTGTCAATCAGGCCTTACACATCTTCTAGGTTCACCGTGATTTGATTCAGTCCATTTGAATCATTACCCATGAAAACCTTCTCCATTATGGGTACCCTCCCCAACATCCTCTTCAGTAAACACCGAAGCAAAGAAATCATTTAATCTTTCCGTGATGGCCTTATCTTCTCTAAGAGCCCTTTAACCCCTCGATCATCTAACGGTCCAACTGACTCCTTCACAGGCTTTCTGCTTCGGATAGATTTTAAAAAGTTTTTACTGTGAGTTTTTGGCTCTACAGCCATCTTCTTTTCAAATTCTCTCTTAGCCTGTCTTATCAATGTCTTACATTAACTTGACAATGTTTATGCTTTATCCTATTTTCTTCTGCTGGATCCTTCTTTCCAATTTTTGAATGAAGATCTTTGGCTAAAATAGCTTCTTTTCACCTCCCCTTTTTAACCATGCCGGTAATCATTTTGGCCTTCTTTCCACCTTTCTTAATGTGTGGAATACATCTGGACCGTGCTTCTAGAATGGTATTTTTTTTTTTTAAACAATGACCATGCCTCTTGGACATTGTTTACTTTTGTAGCTGGTCCTTTCAGTTTTTTCTAAACTTTTTTCTCATTTTATCAAAGTTTCCCTTTTGAAAGTTTAGCACGAGAGCCTTGATTTGCACACTGTTCCTCTTCCAGTCATTAAATCAAATTTGATCATATTATGATCACTATTGCCAAGCGGCCCCACCACCGTTACCTCTCTCACCAAGTCCTGTACTCCACTGAGAATTAGATCTAAAATTGCTCCCTCTCTAGTCAGTTCCTGAACCAATTGCTCCATATAGCTATCATTTATTCCATCCAGGAACTTTATCTCTCTAGCGTGTCCCGATGATACATTTACCCAATCAATATTGGGGTAATTGAAGTCTCCCATTATTACTGCAATACCAATTTGGTTAGCTTCCCTAATTTCTCTTAGCATTTCACTCTCCGTCTCACCATCTTGACCAGGTGGACGGTAGTATACCCCTATCACTATAGTCTTCCCCGACACACAAGGGATTTCTACCCATAAAGATTCAATTTTGTATTTAGTCTCATGCAGGATGTTTATCCTGTTGGACTCTATGCCATCCCGGACATAAAGCACCACACCTCCTCCCGAGTGCTCCTCTCTGTCATTGCGATATATTTGTACCCGGTATAGCACTGTCCCATTGATTATCCTCTTTCCACCATGTCTCTGAGATGCCAATTAAGTCTATGTCATCATTCACTGCTATATATTCTAATTCTCCCATCTTACTTCTTAGACTTCTGGCATTAGCATACAAACATTTCAAAGTTTGGTTTTTGTTTGTATTTTCATTCTGCTTTTTAATTGATAGGGATAAGTTAGAATTTTTAGTTACAGGCACTTGGACTACTTTTCTAATTATTGGAACCTCACTGTTGGGATGCCCTAATTCTAATGCATCATTAGTATCCTTTGACGATACCTCTCTCTGAACCATGCGCTGCTGAGCGACTGTCGGCTTTCCCCTTTAAAAGCTGCTCTATCTCCTTTTTAAAGGTTAGCGCCAGCAGTCTGGTTCCACCCTGGTTAAGGTGGAGCCCATCCCTTCGGAAGAGACTCCCCCTTCCCCAAAAGGTTCCCTGGAGAACTCAGGGGAAAATTTTCGCTGTTGTTTGCGATACCAAGACAGAATAGTCTTGGGTAATGCGAATTTTCTGTCTCTGTATGCCAACCAGATGCGTTGTTTGACCGCAGAATTTAAGATTTTTGCGATGGCTATACGAGGTCTGGTGTCAGAAAGTCGGCGGATCCCCAATCTGTGCGCTCTTTCGACCCGCAGCTCCCCTCTCAGGGCCGGCAGTCCAACCGCCTCCGAGAGCCTTTCCTCCAGAAAAGCGCCTAAGCCCTTTTCGTCAAGTGCTTCAGGCAGACCCAAAAAAAGTAAATTATCCCTTTGCAGTCTATTTTCAAGCTAGTCTAGCTTGTCGCAGCATTCCTTTAAAGCTGGCTCTTGAGCTCCGGCTTTGGTGGTGATTGCCGCCTCCCGATCCTCCAACCCCGCCACACGTTCCTCAAGGAGATCGATCCGAGGACCAAGGTCCGCTAACGCTGACTTTACCTCTATTAAATTTTGAGCGATTCCGGCGAGCTTGTCATCCAGCGCTGCGTCCAGGGTTTCTTTGAAGATGTCCACCGTAAGTGGCGTTCCCGTTGCCGGACCAGGTTCGCCGCCTCCCGCCATCTTAGGCTCCGCGGCCTTCCCTTTCTCTTTCCTTTTTCCCACCTCTAGCAGCCATCAGAGGTGAAGGTTTGCTCATATAATGGCCAATTGACATGAGCTGGATCGACCTATGAGATGGATTTAGTGTTTAAGAGCCGGTAACAAACGATGCCGGTAGATACTGGGGCAGGGCACCCAGAGCTGAGGGAAAACATGTCTACCTCAGCGCATCACCCCACGTGACCCCATATGCATTTCTAAAAAGCCATGTTTTCAGTCCTCTTTTGAAACTTTTTCTGTTATCTGGCATAGAAACTCTGGAAGAGAGTTTCATAGTTTAAGGCCCGCTATGGAAAACATTCTGTCTCTTATTTGTGTTAGGTGTGTGTTCCATGTTGTGGTCACCTTTAGAAGTCCTTTGTTCTGCGATCTTAGGACTCTCTGCAGGTTGTATGGTTGGAGAGTCACACCTATTAAACATGGGTTGATGCTGATATTAAAAATTAGAGTTAATACTTTATAATGAATTCTGGATTGTACAGGAAGCCAGTGCAGTGTTAATCAGAGAGGGGTTGTGGTCAAATTTCCTTGCCCTATTAAGAGTCTAGCAGAGGCAATTTGTAGTAACTGTAGTGGTTTTAGTAGTCCTGAGGGTAAGCCTAATAACAGGGAGTTGCAGTAATTATGTTTGAAAATATTAATGTCTGTAAAACAGTGAGGAAGTCTTGTATTGTTAGCAATGGTTTCAGCCAGTGTAGTATCCTGATTTAATTAGTTTGCTTATATGCTTTTTCATAGAACAGTTCTCATTAGTCTGAATTACTAGATCTCGTACTTGATTTGAGGATGTAATTTTAAATTTTCTAGGTCTAAGGTTGGCGGTTTGGTTATCATGGAATTTCTCCTTAACCAGAATTTTTTTTGTTGTTTAGAATTAGCTTCAGCTAAGATAGTTTTTGTTGTATTGCTTTCATGTAAGTTGACAGGGTGAAAGCAGTTTCTTCAAAAGATTTGTCAAATGGCATGTAGAATTGTATGTCGTCTGCATATAGGAAGAAGTTAATTCCTAGTTCCACTAGTAATCCACATAGAGGTAGCATACATATGTTCAATAGTGTAGCCAAGAGTGCTGACCCCTGACTGGGGAGGTGTCAGATAAATGATTATCTAATTTGACTTGGAATGATCTATTCTGCTAGGAAGGAAGAGAACCAATGACCTTTCCTTCTATTCTAATTTTTCTCAACTGATTGCACAGCAGGGTATCATCTACGGTGTCAAAGGCTGCTGTAAGATCAATTAGTACCAGGATGTAGGATTCATCATTGTCAAATCCCTCTAGTACAAGGTTCAGTTAAGAAAATGAGTAGGGTTTCTGTTGAGTGACCTTTTCTGAAACCGAATTGGTTTGGGTAGGAAATATGGCCTTCTAAATAGCTTTCTAATTATGATAGTACTGCTTTTTTCTAGGACTTTAGCTATGAAAGGCAAGTTGGATATTGATCGATAATTATCCCAATCATCAATTCTGCCAGTTTTATTTTTTAGGATTGGCTTAATCACAGCTTGTTTTGCTCTATCTGCAACCAATCCTTCTGATCATGAGTAGCTGATTATGGCTGTGATTGTTGGAGTTATTACATTGTGTACTGTTTTCAGGGAACTTGTGGGGATTGGGTCCAGTAGATAGAAAGCAGGTTTAACTTTTGTAATTATTTGGTTAGTTTCAAGTTTTGATCCTGTGTCGAATGTGTTCTATTTTGCTTGCCCATGCTTTTCTTCCTGTTCTATTGTTGGTAAGCTGGTGGAGAATTGTGTGTTCAACCTATTGATTTTGTCCAATAGTGATGCAGCATATTCATTGTAGGAGTTCTTTGTAAAGCTGTAGTTATTTGAGATTGCTGGGTCCCTGATTTGGTTCTGGGGCCAGTTGCCAGGCCAAAGGGCAATGCCTGGAACTGGTAATCGCGGCCCAGTACCGCAAAGCATAGGAAACACTGGTGGTCTTGACAGATTGGAGTATGAATGTAGACCTCAGAGAGGTCCTCTGAGGTTAAGAACTCTTCTGGTTTCACGATCATTATGATAGAGCAAAAAGAGTTTCCATGCAGAAGTGAATTATCTGCAGATGACAGTTGACGCTCTTGAGATCCAGGATGGGTCGGAATGAATCCTCTTTCTTGGTATGATGGAATAATGCCCCCGTATTTACTTGGGGTGTAGGTACCAGGGTTACAGCCCTCAGATTGAGGAGCCTTATCAGCATAGAATCCATTGCCGGTTTTTGTGCTGGGAGCAGCAAAGTGACGACATGAACATGTCCCGAGGGATGCTGCGAAATTTAAGAGCGTATCCTTCTTGTATGATGTCCAGTACCCATTTGTCAGATGTGATCTCGACCCACCGCTGATAGGGGGCCAACTATCCCTCTTCTATCTCCTCATCCCATGGATGGGTCAGCCAAACTTCATTGGGAAGTTCAGGTCGAACCTGAGCCCGAACCTGTTCCTTTTTTTGGTTGTCTGTTCTGAAAGGACTAAGACTTCCTGGGGTCTGAGATGTCTTAAATGACGAGTTTCTGTAGGGTCGGACGCACTGGGAGCACCTGGCCGAATGCCTCATGGGCGAGGGGCGCTGCGATCTCTTTCTTATCTTCCGCTGGTCAGAGCACTGGAGATTCACCCCACTTACAGGCTAGTTTCTCCAATTAACTTTCAAATAGGAGGGACCCCTTAAAAAGGGCGTCTTTGTGAAGTTCACCTTAGAGGTTGCATCCGCTGACCAATTTCACAACCATATCTTTCTTCTGGCTGCCCCCACTGAGGCTACTCCTCTGGCTGAAGTATGCACTAGGTCTGAGCTTGCATTCGCTAGGAAGGTCGCAGCAAGCTCGATCGCCTCTCTGGTATGTGCCCCTGAGCTATCTGCCTCTCTCTCGAGAGAAGCAAACATGAACGAGCCACCAGTGTACAACAGGAAGTGATCTGCAGTGTCATTTCTGTTGCATCAAAGGCTTGCTTAAGGATGGATTCCAACCGCCTATCAAGAGCATCCTTCAAGGCCGCCCCTCCCTCTACTGGGATAGTTGTTCACGTCGAGACGGTGCAGACCAGGGCGTCCACTTTTGGGAAATGCAGGCTTTCCTTGACTGCCGGGTCCAGAAGGTACAAGGCCTTCAAGGCTCGGCCTCTTTAAAACTTGCTTCCAGTGCATCCCAAAATCCAGGGCAATCAACTCCTGGATGACTTTCAGCATCGGGAAATAGCAAGAGGCTTTCCATGGAGACACCAGGATGGGTTTCTTCTCTGGTTCTGACATTGGGAGTTCCAGACATTGGGTCTTCAGGGTCTGGAAGACTAGGATTGACAATTCATCTCTGTGGAAAATTCAAAGCATGGTCTGGTATGGCTCCAGGCCTGGAGGGATTTCCCCATCCTCCAATGAATCCGCATCCCACTTCATCATCCATGGTATATGGGTCCCTGTCAGGGATACCTTTGGTGAGATGAGGCATGTCCCGAAGCATGCTGATAGAGCTGGGAGGGCGAGGCCTTCCCAACTGGGGATTAGCCCGGGCAGGTGCAGTAGCTGACTGCGCCTGAACAAAGGCTTGTAGGCCCTAAAAGAATTCCAACCAAGAAAGGGCCGCTGGGGTCCATTTTTAGCCCAGGAGGAACCAGGGTAGGCGCCACTGAACTGCCCTCTCCTGGGGAGGATGTAACCCCAGAATTGCTCAGGTCTGGGGTGCTACCAGATAAGGTAGTGGCTGACCCATCCTCCAACTGGGAGGGGTCGGACTTGGAAATGTTCTGAGACTCCAGCCCTCCCTGGGTCTCCTCGCAGTGCTGACCCAGGAAGGATTCCAGGTCAGACTGTGCAACCCTAATATGTAAGGCAGCACAAAGGGAGTGTCACTTGAGCTTCTCTGCTGCCGAGGCCATAATACTCTTGTGTGTTCAGCTGACTAGTGCCTCTCGTGAGCGCACAGAGCCACCTCGGTGCACGTAAATCTGAGCGGCTGGTTGTGCGTATAGTTAGGCGTGCAGTTTGTGCGTGTTAGGAGCACAAGGGGCCAGCATGCACCGCGTGTACCGACAGACAAGGGGGAAAATGGCGCCACACCAAACCACGCACAACATGGCACCACTGCGGCCAGCCACATGGAGTGCCCACCTAGCTTGAAGTGGGCCTAGGCCTATCGGAGGACAAGCTCAACCACTTGGAAAACCCCTTTTCTTGCCCTAACGGAATTAGTAACTACGTTGGTACAGCACGCTGAGCAAGGAGACAGGAGGAAAGACTTACTGAAGCCCTTTCACGTCCTGAATAGAAGAAGTTCTTTACTACTTACCTGGGCTCAGCCTTACCGGATGAGTACAGACAGGGTCTCCAGCTGCGGGGGAGAGCGCTTAGACTATCACTGCCGCACTCAGCTTCCTGTACCTGCTGCCTTTCAGCTGCTTCAGCAGCAAAGTCCATGCTGGAAAACGGCTACTGGACCAAGGCACACCTCTGAGGGATCTTGGAAATTACCTCAGGAATTCTCAGCTGGGGGAGGGACCCTTAGGTATCACCGCAGGAGAGCGGGGCTGGATCTCTCCCCCAATTTAGAGAGAAGTTTAAATTTCTTCTTCAAAATAGTACTGCAATCCCGCTAAACATTGCTGCTGGTGTGGGGATAGTGCGTCCACATCTGCTAGGAGACTGAGAGATACTGAATGGCTGAGGTCACTGCAGGGGTATATCTACGGTGACGGAAGCGTTGAAACCTGATAGTCTCCATCTGCATAACCCATTGGTCCTGAGTCCATCTGGCTACATGCTAGGAAAAATAACTTTTCTTCTTTTTTATAAAGAACATGTTGGGCACATCATGTAAAAAGAACATGTTGGGCACATCAAATTTAATAATCAGACATCAGCTGTAGATAAAGTCTCACTAAAACTACATCCCCTCTCCCAATAATTCTAAAATCATTTGGTTTTATTATGTAATGTTGCATCATTAATATATGCTATTGCCAGCGCAGAATCAGCAACTTCCAAATTGCCATTAAAAGTCCAAGCCTTTCTGGATATTTAAGATTTCTGTCTCCCGCTTGCTCATACCTTGTTACTACAGAGGCCTGATAATGAGAGGGGATGATGGGCTGGTATAGCCAAATGAGTAATTAGTAATACTATCTCTTGCTTTAGCAAGATCAAATTCAGACAAGATAAATATACTAACAAAAGATGCGACAAAGATCGGAGAAGGTCTCAACAAAGGCACAGGCAGGCATGTCTTTTTAATAGCCCCACAGGATTCTGTCATGACTTCAGCAACAGGGGTGGAGATACCAGCCTATGATCCCATTCACAAGAGAGACCAGCTTGGTACTTAGCAAATAGGCATGGAGATGAAGTTGTCTTTATTCCTACAATGACTTTTACTAATCTCAGTTCTGAAAGATATATTCAAATTCTGTCCACGCCTTATCTTTTAATACTAGACTTGATTCATAATAATCACAAATTTACCCAACAGACCTTGTACTTTAGAAATCTTGTTCTCAAAACCATTTTTACAATAATCAGAATCTAGTAGTTTCTCTATTGAAACTGAAGAACCCCTTGTCAAATTGCACTACAGAGAAAAGCTGTTGTGGCTTGTTCGCCACTGTCTATTTTCTTTATAAAAAATGTTTGGCTTGTTTTCGACTGACCCCTGTAATTCTGTAAAAGATTCTTATACGATAGTGTATGCATTTCATTTCTACTCTTATGCCAGAACCTGTCTGCTTTACAAAGCAGCTGACTATGCTCGATAAGTGCAGAGTTGAACCAATTAGCATGTTTGTTTTTAATCTCAAGACCATATTTCATGCATTGGAGCTAAATTATCATGAATTTTAATTACCTCAGTGAATCATGCACTAAATAGTTGTTCACTCATCTCATCCCAGTTATGTTCTCCAATTATCCTTGATCATTCTTTTTGAAACTGTTCAATCTTCATTAATGGGCACTTTAGGCATCTAGCCATATAGCAGCTTGAATCTTAAGATTAAAGCAACAAATTAAAGTGCATGAGGCAATGATCTGGTCAATCAGCCTCAACCTATCTTCTCATAGCCCACTGTTTATTACTAATTAGTATATCCAAAATATGCCCAGCTTTGTGTGTAGACTGTGTAATCAACTGCTTCAACTAGGCATTTGCCATGTTAGCAGCAATTGATGTGTTGATGGGGCCAGATTATCCAAATGCATATTTAAAATCCGCTACTCTAACTAATCAATAATGAATATATAAATTAATGCAAGGCAGCTACTTCTAACTGCATACACTCTGCAGAAAGTACAATACACAATGTCCATTGACATATATTAACAGTTAAAGATTCCAGAGGGGAGGAACTATCCTTTAATTGGATCAATTGCAGACAGTTTATAATAATATGCCTCCTCCGTGCTTATTTGATCGAACCCAAATGTTTATAAGTGTAGTATACTGGGCATACTGCATTTAATAACATGGAATCATGTGAATAATGCTAAATTTTGACTATACACAGCATATGTAAAGAGTGCTGTTCAGTAACAAAATATTTTCCTTACCTTGGATAGATTTAGCATGGATATATACTAGATGCAGAGTGTCATATGCACGCCCCTTAGATGTAGGAAAATTATCTGACATTTAGGTATTATTAACATTGTACTCTGATGATGTTTCTGTTTAAATGGAACAATCCCTGCATATTTCCCTCTTTCACACGACACTAAAATAATCTCCATCAGACAAATTATCAGTATACTTCCCCACGATTATAACCATTAATTCTATTCAGCCAGATCTACCACTTACTCATGTAAATATGTTTCTGCTAATGTAAATACCTTCATCTAATGTTATACGCTCCATTTCTTCTCTTCTCCCAGTTCTATTACCTTGTTATTTGTAACTGCTTCCTTCCACACCAATAGGTTATTCAATTGTTCATTGTACACCCCTGTATATGTAAACCGGCATGATATGTTTGTAACATGAATGCCGGTATATAAAAATTTTAAATAAATAAATAAATAAAATATATAAAAACCTCAATTAGCCTTTAACATGTATAATCAAATATAGCATTCTTGCTAGTCTCACAAAGTGGCTCAACAAGGGCAGGCCCTTTGGCGAGGCCTGCCTAGCGGTTCATCTTTTATGTAGGTGCCATCCCCAGAAACATGACATCACTCAGATGCACCAGCAATGTGTACAGCTCCAGCAGGAATCCAGAAACAACTGATAATTCAGCATAAAGTGCTGCAATTTAAAGTGCATCATGCAAGGAACACGGGAGGCAAGGTGAAGCACAGTTCACCTTTTTTCCTGCTGTGTCTAATTGTTTGGCATACTTTCCCACAGGATTGTAGGAAAATGTTTTAGATTTTCTAGCTTTCTTTAGTAACATAATAAATGTCAGAAAAACACCCAAGTGGTCCATCCAATCTGCCCAGCAAGAATTTTTTTTAAGGGAAATTACCACCACACTAGGCAGATTTTCCTTCAGGACTTATGTTAAAAATAGGAACTACCACTCCATGGAGGTTTACACCAGTTAACACAGATTACCCCCTTTTCTTCATTTCTGTCCTTCTCCATTAAGAATTCTCTGTTTATATCCCATGCCCTTCTGAATTCTACTACTGTTCTTGTCTTTTTTTGCCGCTTCTGCATCCACCATTCTTTCTGTGAATAAATATTTCCTTCCATCACTACTGAATCATGAGGAAGCTGAATCTCTTGTGACCTGGGGCATTGTTGGACTTTATAATTCGGGTCAATCTTCTTGTCCACTTGACATTTTGAGGAATTCCTGCTAGACTTTTTATTGAAGATCCCAAAGTCTTCTTAATTTACCTGGATAGCCATTGACTGCTTAGGTGGTTGAATGAATTTTTTGTTGCTTGTCTTCCCATTTTCAAAGTCAAAGGAGATAGCAGCTGTCATTTTCTAGATCAAAGCTGGACAGAATGTCATCTTTTTGTATCACGCTTCTTTGGTTATGGAGATAGGTCAGGTGGTAGATCAATAAAGCTTGCTAATGAATGGAAAGAGTCTCAAAAGATGAAAATGTAATCTTCTGATCTGAGATTAGTACTTGTGCTTTCTTAGAAATCTGTATCCTTTGACAATGTTTCACTATGAAGTTTCTCATCTAGTTATAACAGCAGATTTTGGTAAAGCATTAGAGGATTGAACTTGCAATTCAGATGCAAATTTCTCTGATACAGATTGTGATATAGCAAATAGAGGAATGGTTGAGAAAAGTTCAATGTAAGTATGGACAGTCCAGCCACATTCCACAGAGGCTGACTGATGCGTCACAAATGAAGTGTCTGGTTCAAAAGCAAAATTGAAGAGGACATAGAAGATTTATCTCACCAAATGTTCTGGGAACGATAGGAGAGCGATCCCATCTTGAGGGGATTGTGTGCCCATGGGCCTCGGCACGACCCCAGAACACTCCAGAGCAGTACCGAGGTAGATGAGACATGGGTGAAGACTGAAGATCTGATCTTCTACCGGATCTGCATGCTTCTGGAAGGCCAACAACGTTGTTGTTGGCCAGCAATGTTTTTTATTGAACAGGTCTCAGACCGTTCCCAGCCCTTTCAGACCTCCTGCTAGGTATCGGCAAGAAGCAGCAGGCCAGACTGAGGATGAGGGCAGACGAAAGCCTTGTGACATAGAAAACTCTAGACGAGACTAGGAGCGTGGAAGACTCCAGACAAGATGAGGAGCGTGGAAGGTTCAGACATTAGCACTGTCTCTCAGGGCGCCCTACACAGCCCACCGACACGGGTGGACCAATGGGCTGGTCACGGACCACCCTGTCCCACTGCGTGCTCTACACAAACCTGGAGAGGCTGGTCATGGACCACGCGGAGAGTGGGACAAACGCAGGAAGGGAATCCAGCCGAGACAATACTCCAATGACGAGAACAGGAACCGGCAAGATGGATTTACCCCAACAAGGTGTCATCTGGAGAAACCAAAGGAGCTGGAGGATCAAGAGGGCTCGGAACAAGCGAAGGAGGATTGAAACCTCGGAAGATCAGGAAGACTGGAACATTAGGAAGTGGAACATCAGGAAGCCTGGACTAGGACACTCAGAACATGAAACATGGAAGCCACGAAGACTCAGGAATCAAGACAGGACATGGAGCTCCAATGAAGAACAAGAAACGAAGATCTGACGGAGCGCTGGAAGACAGAAAACTCCAGGGACGAAGAACTACGGTGCAAGGCGAGGCAGGAGTGCTGGGGAGAAGCCCTTATATAGGGCTAACTAGGAAGATGCCCAGGATGATGTCATCATTGGGGCCTGGGGCATATCCGGTCGTGGGCCCTTTAAATCATAATGAGAGGTGCGGCCACATGCCTAAAGTGGCAGGCAGGAACACAGGCAGCTCTGCGGCATCTGTGCCGCGAAATAAGCAGGCTCAAGCGGCTCCCTGCCGCGAAGGTAGGTTTAAGGGCGGCCCCAGGACAAGCCCGCCGCAAAAGAGAGACAACAGCGCGGCTCTGACTCGGTCACCTGACCACATCGGGGGAAGTCCGCGGCAGGCTCCGTTTGCCGTGGAACGTGGGCAGCAGTGGTGGCTTCCAGGCCGCTTGGGAATAAGCATGTCCGCGGTTTCCTGCAGCGATGAAGGCCCGGCGTCGGTGGTGTCCGGCTGCAAACGGGGGAAGGCAGCGCAGCAAGGTGAGAGGCCTTCTCACGGGGAACTATGCGGGCAGGAATCGCAACACCAAAGAGCCATATCGGTGCCAATAACTATCTGTACTGTAGGCGGACAGAGCAGTCTGAGCGCTGTTGGCACGAGGAGCGCCTTGTAGGCATCAGCACCAACAGGTTTTCAGCTCCAATACACCTGCACTGGAGCAGAATGGTACCAATAAATAGTTGGTGTGGTGATTTTATGAGGTTGATGGAGTCAGTTGAAATCTTTTCTTTGATGCCTTATACCTCCGCATAAGAACTGGATGAATTATAGCCTCAACCTCTAGAAGACTGACCATTTACATTTTGGTACTAGTCTATTTGAGGAAGATCTTTTCTCATCTGAAGGAGATGAGAAGTGATATTTTACTTGAGTTCTCAATTATAACTTGAGTTCGAAGAAACTTTCTCCCACGTGCTCAACAGTTGGACATATTGTGCGCAGGCCTAAGACAATGCAGGCATAACTCATGTAATACTTGACTAGACATTTAATGCAGACAATGGGAACAATCTAAGTGTTTGTAGTGTTTTTTTAGCTGAACTGTATCCCTTGTCCAACATCATGAAAAAAATGAGGAGAAACTTCTACTGAAAATATATATATAAATTTATTTTTGAGGAGGCTCAAATCAAGAAAAGCAACTAAAATGAACTAAATAAACCCCTGCAAATTTTAAAAAATATGAAAAACAAAGACTGAGGAGACTCCTATGCATACTCAGAAAATATAAAATATTTAGAGTCCTAGAGAGCTATTTCCATGTTGGCACTATCTGTGACATCACCCATTGATTTGTGCAGCTTGTCCAAGAAGAATCAGGGATTTCCCCGCTCCCAGCCTTAGGCAAAGGAGGAGAAATCAAGCTTCAGTATATGGTTTGTCTCATGTCTCCTTGAGACCAAACTGAATGTTGAATTCTTCTCATTCTTTAAATGGGTGCAGTGGGAAGTTTCCCTGCTGTGTACCTCTTTTTTTGGTCTCAGTTCCAAGGATGCTGTTTCAACTCTTGATGCTGAGGGACCATCAGTGGATGGTATGGATCCTGGGTCCCTCAAATGGAGGTTGCCATTGGTCTTTGAAATCAAGCCAGAGATGTTGAGATGTCTTTGGAGCTGAACAGACTAGTCAGCATCTGAACACAAATTCCACAACCAGTGATGTTATGCTCTATGGCCAAACACCAAATTTCAATCTTTATAATGATATGTCTTGAACATCTTGTGATTGCATGATGGCACACTACTGTTTGAAGGCACAGACTTACTTCTCCGCATTACTAGGAAAACATGTGGTAAAAATGTTAAATTAAAGTTTAGGAAAAAAGGCTTATCATAGTCACTAAACAGCCTCATCAAGGAAGCAAGAAAAAAAATCTCTGGAGTTTAGTGACTGTTGAAAAAAATAAAAGGAAACCTATTAAAGCCAGAAATACTAAAGAAGTCTAAGGTGGCCCAAAAATGAAGCAAAACCATCTTGTTGAAAATTAAATGAAACTGAAGGAGTACATTAAAGGAGCCTAGTCAGGTTCAGGGACATAAAAGACCAAGATGATCCCATGTGGGAAGTTATGCATAAGACCAGAGAATATTTTAGGCTTTTCCATACTTATGGAAGCTACATGTCATCAGGTTGTAGGGATGCTCTGCAGAGATTTTATGATAAATATACCTGTAAAGGGTACATCACTTTATTATGAAGTAGCAGAGATGCAGTATAAAGTATTATTCTTAAGTATTGCAATATATTTTGCCTTAATATTGAATGTATTCTTTGCAAGACAAAAAGTAGTATGAAAGAATGTATTGAAAAAAATCCATGATATACAGAAATATACTAAAGATTAGAACCTGCATTTCATTTTAGCCCAGTATTTGCATATCATACTGATTACACTTGCAGGAATAGCCAAGGGCTGCTGAAATTCTAGAATACATGCCAAAAGTAAAAGCATGATCAAGGGTCAGCCTTAGTTTTGTTCTTTGCCTTCTGGACTCAATTTAAAAGAAATCACGACTTTCAAGAATTCACCTCATTAGCATACAAGAGAAAATTATATCGACCCATGAGAAACTACTATTTATCTGATAACTTCATTTTCTTAGGATAATCAGATGAATCCAGAACCAGTGGGTTATGCACTTCTACCAGCAGATCAAAATGGACAAAGCTGATATCATAGAATATATCCTCCTGCAATGACATCAGCCTGACAGTAATCTCTTCAAAAGCCAACTGTGGACAGACTAGCAAAAACTTGAACAGATAACTATTTCAGAAACAAGAAACACTGAGCTCAGACACAGAATATATTAACACTAGTCTAGGGACTGGACAAACCACTTACAGTACCCAGGGGAACATGTAGGAAGACCACAGCACAATTATTTGGCAGCCAAGGGCAGGAAAGCTGAATTCATCGAACTATCCTAAAGAAAAAGAAATTATCAGGTAAGTAGTAATTTCTCATTCCTTAGCGTCTAGTCAGATGAATCCAGAACTAATAGGATGTATCTAAGCTACTTCCAAATAGGGCAGGAGGCTGCCCGTAGTCTATAGTCACAAACCACATGTGCAAAAGGTCAAGTCCTCTTGGGCCTGCACATCCAAACAATACCTGGAAAAGGTGCATAAGAAGGACTACATCACAGCTTGGCAAATGTCAACAGAAGACAACAATTTAACTTCCGTCCAGGACACTGCCTGAGCCCTAGGGGATTGAGCCCTAATCTGACTAGGCAATGGCTGTTCAGCATCCACAAACACGGCTGTGGAACACATTTTTAATCCAGCGAGCTATTGTAGCCCGCAAAGCTGGCTCACCCTGTTTACTACTACCATGGAGAACAAACAGGCGAGCTGTCTTCCGAAAGGTTTAGAAACCTCCAGATACTCATGATATGTTTCTGGATATCAAGGATCACACAGGCAATATTCCTCCGCATCTCTTTCAGTATCCAGAGATGGCGGGAAATGGATTGATTCAAGTGAAAATCTGAGACCACTTTAGCAAAATGGAACGAACAGTATATGCAGCTATATCATCCCGGAGTCACTCAGAGGAACGTCTCCCAGCAAGACAAGGCCTGTAGCTCGGGAAATTTGACGCACAGAACAAATCCCCACAAGAAACACCATTTCAAGGTCAGTAACTGCAAAGAAATGGTATGCATCAATTTAAACATAGGACTCACTAAGAAATCCAAAACCATATTAAGACTCAAGGGCACCAGTACTCGCAAGGGAGGATGAAGATGTTTCACTCCTTTCAAGAAACGGCCACATCTGGATGAGGCTCACAAGGGACCACCATTCACCTGATCTGAAATAGGCAAGAGCCGCTACTTGTACCTTAAGGAATTAAGGGCCAATCCTTTATTCAATCCATCCTGCAAAAATTCCAAAATGAGTGGGATCTCAACCAAATGAGGAACACCACCTCGATCATCACATCAAGCTTCAACCCTCACGAAACCTGCACATATGCTAAGAAAGTGAAGAATTTTACTTGCTCGTACCATGGTGACAATCACAGAAGTAGAATATCAATGCTTCAGCAAGCGCGCCCTCCCAAGGGCCACACTGTAAGACAAAACAGAGTCAGATCTTTGTGAAGAACAGGTCCCTGCTTGCAACAGATTCCTGTGCGCCAGAAATCAGAGGGGGGAATCTACCAGGTGCCATTCACAGATCTGCATACCATGATCTCCTAGGCCAATCTGGTGCCACCAGAAGTACCAACCCTTTGTGACCCTCGACCCTCCAAACCATTCGGCCCAACATGAGCCATAGGGGAAAGGCATACAGCAGCTTGCCCTCCGGCCATTCCTGCATGACAGCATAGATACCAAAGGACTTTGGATCTCTCCTACGACTGAAGAATCTAAGAACCTTCTCATTGTGAGAAGTCACCACAGAAGGCCCCAGTGACAACGCCTCGTCTAACAATACCCATTTCTCCTGAGTCTAGACTCTCCCTGCTGAAAAGGTCTGCTCTCACATTGTCTTTTCCTGCAATGTGTGAGGCAGAGATCTCCTTAAGATAGACCAACTTACTTAATGGGTAGAAGTGTATCTCTTGCGAAACTTGCTGGCTTTGTTTCTCCCTGACAATTTATGTAAGCCACTGTCGCTGCAATGCCAGACACTTGGATCGCTTGACCCTGCAACTGAACTGCAAGATCGCCAACCAGCCTGCCCGGGCTTCCAGATGACTGACGTTCCGGAGAGACTTTTCTGCACTTCAGCACCCATGTGCCGTCAGTTCCTGAGCTCCCCAACCATGGAGGCTCACATCCGTCGTGAGTTCTAACCAGTCTGGTGATTTTAGGGAAACTCCCCTTTCCTAGATGATCCATTGAAATCACCACTGTAGTTGAGAGCAGACCTCCATCGGTAGATGGAGCCGAATCAAATAGTCCTAAAACTGTGGGCTCCGAGACAGCCATGAGCACTGAAAAGGATGCATATGCAACCTCGTCCATGGCACCACTTCCAGGGTTGCCGCCAAACAGAGTACCTACAGACTGGACCTACACTGTCAGGCATATAGTGTTCATCAACAGATGCACCTGCACCATCAACTTCTGAATACAATCTTCTGGCAGGAAAGCCTGCCCTGTTTCGTACAGAACTGAACACAGGGATACTCTAGCAACCGAGAAAGCTGAAGATTGCTCTTGGCCAGGTTCACCACCCAGCCGAGCTCCTGCAATAGGGAAATCACCTTGCAGGACATTAGGAGGCTACCTCCAGAGCCTTGGCTTGAATCAGCTAGTTGCCCAAAATACAGGGTGTACCAAGATCCCATTCTCTCTCAACTCTGCCGCCACTACCCACCATAATCTGGGAAAAGGTTCTGGTATAGTGGCCAGACTAAAAGGCAGCACCTGAAACTGATAATGGTGTCCCAAATATGCAAATTGCTGGTGCGCTAACCGGATGGGAATATGCAGGTACGCCTCACAGGTCCAAGGTGGTCAGAAATTCCCCTGACTGCACAGCCATTATGTTTCCATGCAAATATGAGTTACCCGCAAATGATGGTTGACCCCTTTGAGGTGCAGGATGGTATGAAAGGAGCTCTTCTTGGGCACAACGAAATAAACGGAATATTGACCTGTATTTTCTTTGAGACATGGGCACTGGAACCAGAGCCCTTAGACTGAGGAGCCTTGACAAAGGAGTGAGGAGTGGCAGGGAGACACCATGAACACATCCAGAGGAACAATGCGAAGCCCCAGCGCGTAAGCCCTCTCGTTATCACCTCCAGCACCCACTGATCTGATGTGATTTTGACCCATCTCTGATAAAAGAGAGAGGCACCCCCTCCCCAATTTCCTGTTCTTGGGGGTGGGTTGGCAAACCTTCATTGCAAGACTCGGGAGGTTCTACTAACCAAGTCCATGCTCCGTCTGGGCCGTTTAGGACTAAAGGACTGAGACCAACTGAAAGGTTGCTCCCTCTGTAGGATCGAAAACGCTTGGATCCCCTGGCACGACCTTTGTGGGAAAATATTTTAAGGCGCTATTTAGCTTACGTGAAGAACTTTGTACCATGATAGAAATTAGTGGAGCAAAGAATCAATGATATTATTACCGTAATTATTTGACATAAGGCCTATAAGTTCTAAGAATAAACATGCCATTAAAAAGCATTTACTCAGGAGGCTAATGGTGCAGATATCGGAGGAAAACAGGACAATAGCAACTTAGCCACACCTGTTTGCTGATGTGATAAGGGCAGACAGTTGGGGGCCTCAGTTACATATGGGGAGTAGCCCAGAGAAGAAACTAGAGCAAAAGTCATAAGAATTAGCTTAAAAAGACATGAAACTGAAATCAGAGAGAGAATAGATCAGAGGAAAAGCTTTTGGACATTACAATGATTAATGAAGAGCCTGATAACTGTTCCTGTCTTTACAAAGGAATATCAGATTCACATTGTAAACTGAGGGGAAGTATCTTTGTGTACATTCTTTAGTGCAAACTCCAATCTTGTATGCTTTCATTGCTTATTCTCAGACTTATAAGTAAACTTCTATACTTGTAAATAAGTGTGTTGTGCATTCTGTGACAAACTACCAGTCAGCCACCTTTTACATTTGGCACTCACAACAGGATTGTGTGTCATAGAATTACATTTTTGCTTGTTGATTTTAAGTAATCATGTTTAAGAAAAACAAGACTATTAATCATACACGGTTGATTCCAGGCTGGTTCCCGGATCAACCATGGTTTTGTGTAGCAGAGCAACTTGCTTGGTTAAATACGACTTGTGATCAATGGGAAAAGGAGTTGGTCAAGAAATAGGGACTCTTAGAGGTCAAGGGTCCACAATTTTAGAAAGAATACGGTTGGAAAAGTTAGATGTGAATGGAGCACGTGTTTTGCTGATTACTGCTACAAATTAAATGTTCAGCAACCTAATGAGAATGGGAAGTTGGCAGGAACAGACTGCCTTTTTGGAAAAACAGAATCAGGATTGTGAGGCACAGCTCTTAGCTCTAACTACCCTTGAATCTGCACAGTCAGAGTAGGACCTTGCTTTAAAACAAGCAGCTCTGGCTGTCCAGGATTCAGTAGCTTGTTGTGCTCAAATTTTAAAACAGCATATGCAGCAGGGTCTTCAAATGTCTACATCTAAAGTGGCTGCCATTATTAGGGGAGATGCCCCGGCTGCAGACCCCGATATCTGGAAGGCCATGATAGTGACTATGAGGAAGAAGAGACAAGTGAGTTATGGCACTACTCTACAATGAGACTATGCCTGCTTGTCTATTAAACTATAGTCCTATACGCACCGCCGGTCAAAACCACATTAAGAAAATGCGCTATTTCCACAGCTGGGCCCACCCTATGGAACTCCCTACCCCCGGAGCTCCGCCAAGAACCCTGTCTTCAAACATTCAAGAAACACCTCAAAACATGGCTTTTCAGACAAGCCTTCCCGGAGTGTCACGATCACTTGGACACTGGTCAAAGGACTTAACTGGACATCAGGAAGACATCTTATCATCCTCAAACACCTTTGAATGTTCATCTTAACATGAGTTAATGCCATCTATCCTTCCTCCACCCACTACTCCCCGTCATCCTTAGACGTCTTATTTATGCAACACCTCTTACCACTGCTTTGCTGCTCTATTTATATTCGCTATTTTTTTCTTATCAATATTTGCTATTTGTTTGTTTCTTTAAAGACCTATTTATATTTGCTATTTGTTTGGTTTTTTTTCAAGACTATTCTACTTTCAATGTTATTCGTTATCTGACGACTTGTTTCAATGTAACGCCTTAGCCGTGATTGTTCAGTTACTATGGAAACCGATATGATTTAATATTTTTTGTCAAGAATGTCGGTATATAAAAATTCTAAATAAATAAATAAATAAACAAACTGTCACAAGATGAGAGATTGCAAGAGGGGGAGGAAGATGGAGAAGAAAATGAAGTTCCCAGAACAAGTGCAGATACCACTACAGGGAAAAAGGGATCCCTGCTTCAGAGTAGGCAGATCATTGCTACAATTTATACTCCCAATTAGTGCAATTGGCAGATAATATTTTGCCAAAAAGAAAAGGAGAATTTGGGGAATTGGCTAGTGCATGTCAGAATAGGGTGCTGAGTCAGTACAGCTCTCAGATTATGAGCCCTATCTGCCAAGAACGCTTTGTACATGATCGTGCATGCTACATACTTGCCACTTTACCTGCTGAAACAGAAATACTGTGTCTCAATCTAATTGGGGCAGTCCTTCGGGAGAAAAAGAAATCCCAGTGACTGGCCAGAACTTCATAAGGCAGAAAAATGGAATACACAAAATGAGGGTGCCAGTCTACTATGTAATGTTGAGATTACTTACCTGATAATCTCCTTTTCCTTAGTGTAGACAGATGGACTCAGAACAAGTGGGTATAGTATGCTCGTGCTAGCAGTTGGAGACGGATCTGACGTCAGCACGGGTACATATACCCCCACAGGAAGTGAAGCAACTCAGTAATCTTCCTTGCAAAAGCTGTTATGGATATATGTGCACTGACCGATCGATGAATTAGTGAAACAGGATTCCCCTGACCGATTGATAGTAGCTGGAGACCGCCAGCGTTCCCAACCGGAAGATGTCGACACCTGGTAGAGTGGACGCACGCATGTAAGAAGTGATAAGGCTTACCTTGAATCGGTGAAACCCCTGTATACCGGCAGCCGGGCGGGATGCTGAGACCATCTGTCTACACTAAGGAAAAGAAGATTATCAGGTAAGTAATCTCAACATTTCCTAGCGTGTAGCCAGATGGACTCAGAACAAGCGGGAGACTGCCTGAGGACCGCGTAGGACTGCCCTCGCAAATGCTGTGTCCTCCCTGGCCTGGACATCCAGACGGTAAAATCTGGAAAAGGTATGGAGGGAGGACCATGTCGCCGCCTTACATATCTCCGCGGGTGACAGCATCCTAGATTCTGCCCAAGAGGCCGCCTGCGCTCTGGTAGAATGAGCCTTGACCTGCAGAGGCGGTGATTTCCCGGCCTCTACGTAGGCCGCTCTGATAACTTCTTTGATCCAGCGGGCGATGGTGGGCCATGAGGCCGCTTCTCCTTGTTTCTTCCCGCTGTGAAGGACGAACAGATGGTCTGTCTTCCGTACCGCTTCTGTCATTTCCAGGTATCTGGGCAGCAATCTGCCGATGTCGAGATGGCGTAGCAAACGCCCTTCTTCTGATTTCTTCAAACCCGCCATGGTTGGCAAGGATATGGTTTGGTTGAGGTGAAATTGTGAGACTAATTTAGGTAGAAAGGAGGGAACCGTGCGAAGATGGATAGCCTCAGGAGTGATTCTGAGAAAGGGATCACGGCAGGACAGCGCTTGTAGCTCTGAGATGCGGCGTGCCGAACACACTGCCAGCAGGAACACCATCTTCAAAGTTAGCGAATGAAGAGACAGGCCCCGAAGGGGTCTGAAGGTGGATCCCGCGAGGAAATCCAAAACAAGGTTGAGGTTCCACAGGGGCACTGGCCACTTCAGTAGCGGACGAATGTGCTTGACTCCTTTCAGGAAGCGAAAAACATCTGGGTGCGTAGCAATGGTCTTGCCATCCCTCCTGGGACCGTAGCAAGACAGCGCAGCCACCTGAACCTTGATGGAGCTTAGGGAGAGACCCTTCTGAAGCCCATCCTGCAGGAAATCCAGAACAATAGGGATAGTATTCGCATGTGGACTGGTGCCATGAGTGTCGCACCAGGCTTCAAATACTCTCCAGATCCTTATGTAGGTGAGGGATGTGGAAAACTTGCGCACTCGGAGGAGTGTATCTATCACCGGCTCCGAGTAACCTCTTTTCTTCAGTCTAACCCTCTCAATGGCCAGACCGTAAGAGAGAATTGAGCTGGATCCTCGTGGAGGATGGGACCTTGACGCAGCAGGTCCCTGAGCGGAGGCAGGGGAAGAGGCTCCCCTGTCAGTAGTCTTCTCATGTCCGCGTACCAGGGTCTTCTTGGCCAGTCTGGTGCCACTAGAAGAACTAGGCCCCTGTGCCTCTGAATCTTGTGTATAAGGGCGCCCAGCAGGGGCCACAGAGGAAAGGTGTATAGCAGGGTCCCTGGAGGCCATGGCTGAACCAGGGCGTCGATCCCGTGAGAGAACGGATCTCGCTTGCGGCTGAAGTATCTGGGTACTTGAGCATTGGACCTGTCCGCTAGTAGGTCCATGTCCGGAGTCCCCCACTGTTCCACGATCATCTGGAAGGCTGTGGGGGACAGCTGCCATTCTCCCGGATTTAGGCTTTCCCGGCTGAGGAAGTCTGCTGCGGTGTTGTCCCTTCCGGCAATGTGGACGGCGGAGATGTCCTGGAGATTCGCCTCTGCCCAAGCCATCAGTGGGGCTATCTCTAGGGACACCAGTTGGCTTCTGGTTCCGCCCTGTCGGTTGATGTTTGCCACCGTGGTGGCGTTGTCGGACATCACTCTGACTGCTCTGTTCCGCAGTCTGGGAGCAAATTGCAGGCAGGCTAACTGGACTGCCCGTGCCTCTAGACGGTTGATGTTCCACCAGACTCTTCTCTGCTCCCACCGCCCCTGGGCGGTGAGCTCTTCGCAGTGTGCTCCGAATCCGCTCAGGCTGGCATCTGTGGTGAGCAGAGTCCATGTGGGGGAGGACATCTTCGACCCCTTGCTCATGTGGTCGGACTGCAACCACCACCGTAGCTGGGTCCGCACTCTGGCTGGTAGAGGTAGATGCACGGAGTAATTCCGGAAGCGTGGGCTCCATCGAGAGAGAAGGGAGCGTTGTAGTGGTCTCATATGGGCCCGCGCCCAGGGTACCACTTCCAGGGTGGATGCCATGAGACCAAGAACCTGCAGATAATCCCAAGCTATGGGCCGGCTGGCTCCCATCAAGGACCGTAGACGCGTCTGGAGTTTTAATCTTCTCTTGGTGGTGAGACTGACTTTGTCTGCCTGGGTGTCAAACTGGACTCCCAGGTATTCCAGTGATTGGGAAGGCTGTAGGCAACTCTTACTCAGGTTGACTACCCATCCCAGGCTTTCCAGAAGGGCGATCACTCTGTTGGTTGCCCGATGGCTCTCCTCTCGGGATTTCGCCCTGATCAGCCAATCGTCTAGGTAGGGATGGACAAGGATTCGTTCCCGTCTGAGCGCCGCTGCTACCACCACAATCACCTTGGTGAAGGTCCGTGGCGCCATGGCTAACCCGAAGGGCAAAGCCCGGAATTGGAAGTGTCGTCCCAGAACCTTGAAGCGTAGGTAACGCTGATGATCCTGATGGATCGGGATATGCAGGTAGGCCTCTGACAAGTCTAAGGCCGTGAGGAACTCCCCTGGCTGTACTGCGGTCTTGACTGAGTGCAGAGTTTCCATGCCAAACCTCGGGACCCTTAAGTATCGGTTGACTGACTTGAGGTCTAATACGGGCCGGAAAGTGCCCTCTTTCTTGGGCACCATGAAATAAATGGAATAGTGCCCAGAATCCATTTCCCATGCAGGTACTGGGATTATGGCTTTCAAGGACAGGAGCCTCGCCAGGGTAACTTCTAATGCCGCCTTCTTGTGGATTGGACATGGAGACTCCACAAACCTGTCCGGAGGGGTGTGATGGAAGTCCAGATAATAGCCCTCTCGGATGATGGCGAGGACCCACTGGTCCGACGTAATCTCGACCCATCTGGGGTAGAAGAGGGTTAACCTGCCCCCTATGGCTCCGTCCCCCGGATGGATCGGCTGATTCCTCATTGTGAGGCGCGGGCCAGGACCTGAACCCGAGCGGCTCCCCTCTTGCGCTGCTTGGTCCGAAAGGCCTGGTTCCTGGCCTGAGGACGAGGTGCCTGGTAGCGACTCCTATAGGGAGTGAAGAGTTGGGAGCTTCTACCTCTGGAGGGCCTCGGAAAAGATGCGCTGGTTCCTCTTGGACCTGTCTTCGGCAGTCGAGGTACTGGAGAGGCACCCATGTGCTGGCCAGTTTATCTAGGTCGCTGCCGAACAGGAGAGAACCCTTGAACAGCATTCTAGTGAGACGTGTCTTAGAAGGAGCATCGGCTGACCAATTCCGAATCCAGAACTGCCTCCTGGCTGCTACTGAGGATGAGACCCCCTTGGCTGTTGTACGGACTAGGTCGGAGGCGGCATCCGAAAGGAACGAGAGAGCTGACTCCATGTCCGCTGCCGGAGCATTGTTCCGGACCTGTGACAAACAGGAACGCGTCACCACTGTGCAGCAGGTTGCAATTCGTAAAGACAGAGCTGCCACACTCAAAGGTTTGTTTCAGGATGGCGTCCAGGCGTCTCATGAGCCTCCTTGAGGGCTGCCCCCCCCCCTCCACTGGAATGGTAGTGCGCCTGACCACAGCGCTAACCAAGGCGTCCACCTTAGGGCACGCCAGCATCTCCTGGATTGCGGGGTCCAGGGGGTACATGCCAGACAGGGCCCGACCCCCTTTGACGAGGCCTCCGGCGCATTCCACTCCAAATCTATCAGCTGTTGCGCCGCTTGCAGGAAGGGGAAATGGCTGGCTGTGGACGAAGACCCTCCAGCAGGGGGTTCTGCGTAGATGCCTCCATGGTGCTGGGCCTGGAATAGCCAAATCAGTCAGGCACTGAGAGACCAGGTCGTAGAGATCTTCCTTGGGAAAGAACCGCCTCATAGTTAGATATGGCTCTATCCCCGGGGGAAGGTCCCCCTCCTCGGGGGGTTCGGACTCGTCCTCCGAGACATCAGGGTCCGCATGAGCCGGACTGCCCGGAGGCTGGTGCCCGCGATAAGGGCGAGAAGGTCCGGGGGCAGGATCAGCCGGAGCAGCAGCAGGTCCAGGACGGGAAGCCGACTGCAACTGTGCAAAGGCGTGGATCCCCTTAATAAGTCCACCCAGGAAATGGAAGCGGTCTCCAGCCGTCGGGGTACCAGGTCCCCCGGGATTCCTGGCTGTTAGAGACGGCCCACTAGATCCGGGGTGGCTCCTGGGGAACTATCGGTAAACATCGGTTGAGACTGGTCCTGGCCCGAGGCTCCCACGGCCTCCTCACATTGGGCACAAAAGGAGTCTGGCTCCTCGCTCTGCGTGGCTCTAAGCTGGCATGCTGAGCACAAGTCAAGAGCTTTCACGCCGGAATCAGGAGGTGCCGCCTCCAGAGACGCCGGGGCGTTTAAGTGTTCCATGGCGCCGGCGCTTATGCTGTCAGCAATATGCGCTCAAGAATAATATGAGCCCAAGAACAATATGCGCTCAATAATATGCGTTCAGCAGTATGTGCTCAATAATAAACAGTATGCGCTCAATAATATGCGTTCAGCAATATGCGCTGAACAATATGCGTACAGTAATATGCGCTCAATAATATACGCTTAGCAATATATATGCTGCGTTGTGCGCCTATCCACAGGCGCCTATCCGTGTGCGCCTATCTGTGGGCGCTCAATACCTGAACCAGGCAGACAAAATGGCGACCTCCACGGCGTGCCGCTTGCAGGCAACGCCGCCGATCCTCGTACCTCGGAGACCAAAAATTAAGAGATGTACGCCTTACCTGATCCTCGGCACTTCCCGGCTGTAACCCGGGCGGTCTCTGGCTGCGGGGGGAGAGGGGAAATACCTTCACCGCCTCTAAGCCGCCGAACTCGTCTCGCTCGGGGCTAAGTCCACGCCGGGACAGAGGCGCCTCTCAGCCAGGCCCGAGCCCTTCTCGCTCGGGGGCTAGATCCCTGCCGCGATTCGGCCACCGGACCGCGGCCTAAAACCTCCGAGGGACCACGGAAATCACCTTGGGGAAACTTGACTGGGGGAGGGACCCGAGGGTATCACCGCAGGAGTGCGGGGCTCGTCGTCTGAGAAATTTGGGAAGTAGAAAGTAGTATTGGAAAACACGCTCAGCGAGCGTGCAGGCTCTCCAAACTGCTTTGGAGACGGAAATTACTGAGTTGCTTCACTTCCTGTGGGGGTATATGTACCCGTGCTGACGTCAGATCAGTCTCCAACTGCTAGCACGAGCACACTATACCCACTTGTTCTGAGTCCATCTGGCTACACGCTAGGAAAATTGGGGTTACAATTAGCTATCCAAAAAGATTTCCTCTTGATGATTATAAAAAAGTGCATATTATTGCCAGGGATTTGCGCCCATTTGTACAACTGCTGGGTCATCATGGCTTGGATTGGCCCTCTCTCGTTAGGGAAGTGACACATGAAGAAAACCTTAACATGATTAAAACAATTAATTTCTAAACTGGAAGATCTATATGGTTTGGGTTTAGATGAAACTAGTGGAGACAGTCATGAAAAGAGAGCCCCGTGAGGGTTTATTTCCCCATGGAGATAGGAGATTCACATGGACAGGCTCCTCCACCTCTCTACTCAGTGCAGGATTGTTCACATAAGCCGTATTTGCAGCACTTTAGGAGTCAGGTTTGGCTCACCTTAATTCGAATGGGTATCTCAAGAGCTGATATTGATGGTTTGACTATAGAAAAATTGCTATATATGCTGCTGGAGCAGCAAGAGTCTATAAGCTCTGGAGGTCCTTCAGCCCACCAGCTCCCAGATACCACAAACCTCCGGTAGGATAGTGGCTGAGCCTCTGTTGTCACATTAAAATACATTACCCCTCTGAATGATCAAAGACCTCATATGAATGTTACCATCTCATGGAAAGGGGGTAATAGGCTATAGATTAATACTCTGGTGGACACATGGGTGGAGGCCATCATTATAAGGAGTAACCCACATAGATTCAGGGGCCAACCAGTAAAGCTGGAAGGATATGGAGGTTCCATTACAACAGGTGTGCAGGTCCTAGTGCACATAAATACAGAGGATGTTCAATGACTATCTTCCTATTATCATTGCTCCCCAGAAAGATTGCATATTAGACACTGACTTTATTAAAAAACTTAAATGGGAAGTTAAACAAGGATGGATATTTATCTTCCCAAAACACACCTTGATGTTTGCTGTTTGTGTTGGTTATTTTCCTGAGTGTGTGTATCTTCCCAAACCTAAGAGACTGGTTTTAAACTGGTCAAAATGAACAAACTGCCCACCCGCAGTTTTGCAGACAACTATTGATGATTTAAGGGAAGCAAGACTAGAGACACTAGTGAAATCTCCTTTTAATAGTCCAGTGTTAAAACCAGATGGGCTTGGCACCTTACAGTGGATTACAGTTGCTGTCCCATCTATAAGCTAACCAATATGCCATCCAAGAACATAATGCTACCTGGTATGCTATGGCAGATATTAGCAATGTATTTTTTAGTATTCCTATTGTCCCTTCTAATGACATCATTAAGCTGGTATTTACATCAGTTCCAGGGATTCCCAGAAATCAAAATGATTTGGAACAAAACGCTGGGTCGCCATCTTTAGAAACATCTTGTGAGTACCCTGGTAGCGCTGTTGATCTAGGAAAACATAATTGGTCGGTGTAACATGTATATTGTGCTTGAATATCTACTTACAAGTTTCGTTTGATGCAGGAACATTACCCTTGAAAAAGGACTAGCAAAAAGCACCAGCAATCCGAAACACGGACCCGTGTCGGGTTACCAATCCTAGTCAGGAGATGAAGGACAGTCATGAATTTGTTGAAAGACTGAGATTATTAAGTTAAGTACTTTTCACATTTTAATAGCATATAAAATCTTCAAAAAAAAAGAATTTTGTGGGACTTTCCATTTGAATGACCTATGATTAAGCATAAGGCAGAGTTTAAAAAGTACAAGCTAATACGATGATGCCTAGTATGATGGTCATGTGATAGCATTGTGGAGTGAGCGTCTAAATCTATTTATTATATATAGATGAATGTTGGTATAGTCACCCTGGTTAATTACGTTGACCAACAAATCTAATCACACAACGGTTTAATCTCACCTACTGATTCTAACAGTAGTTGACACTTATTGCACAGAGGTGGATAAAATTTCAAAACGATGTGGACCAACGTATACAGTTATTCCCGAACAGCAGATCACAGCGGCACTTCAAAGGGTGTTATTATTGGATGATACAGGTACTGCAACTGAAGGACAGACATGGGATCAACTACAAAATCTGCAGAAAAGATTGTTAAGGTCCGAATTACATTCGGCGACTTTGTTGCACTACATTAAGTCTGAACGAATACCTCGGGGGCTGAGGATAAATCTGGAGCCTTCTATTTATCTTGATAACGAAGACTTTGTTCAGAAATGGATTGCCATTCTGAACAAATGTTCCCTGGATTTACTGCTATTGTTGGTAGAAACCATGAATCAATTGGCTGAGTCCATCCGCCCGGAGTGCAAATCAATGAAGATAGGTTTGCAACAAGGAACCTTGGAAGAATAGATCATAAATTGCATGATTTTAATCTTGCAATTGACAAATTTAGAATGGAGTTAAAAAATTACAAAGTTCAAACGCGATGAGAAGGATTACAGTACTGGCAGCATCGAGCCAATTCTAACCAGCCAAAAAAAGTCGCGTTTGCTGGCTCTTCTGATGATTCATCGGGTTCTGAAGAAGATTTACCCCAAGGTGTAAATACCAGTTATAACAACACATGAAGGGGGGATTTTAGACCGACATATCGCGCTCAGAATAGGCGTTTTTTGAGATACACACGACAACCAATGGGACCGGATTTGGACCAGAGGCTGTTCACCAGGTTGCAGACCTGGAATGTAACGTCAAATCTTTCAAATGTTCAGCTCTCTCAGGAACAGATTAATCTTTTGCATAAAGGATCATCATTTATCCCTTTTATTGTAGATGTGCACTATATAAATTTTTTCGTAAATTACAATTAAAATTATACTTTGCCCACAACGTTCCCACCATTGATGTTTCCATTGTACATCCTAAATCCAATTGGATACCTGCATGCACCATCGATCCTTATATAAAAACATATATCCATTGTTTTAATGGATTTGAAAGAGATCAAAGCATTGCAGATAAGGCCCAGATTGAATTTGTCTAAAGTTGAATTTCAGGCATTCCTTACATTAAAGCATGAGGAAAATATCATCAAAAAGGCCGATAAGGGTGGTTCTGTAGTGATTCAAAATAAAATTGTTTATATTTCTAAAGTTTTGTCGCATATCCAGGATCCTGTAAATTATGAAATTCCTTTTTTTTTTAATTTTTTATTTATGCATTATTGAAAAACAAATACAACTATTTGTTTACAAGATACAGATGTACTTATTATGAACTAAAACATAAGGCAAAGTTAATAGGAAAAATAATATACATCTGATATTTAAAGAAATGTCAGAAGGATAATTATAACGAAATTTAAAGCGGAACAAGGAAAACAAAGAGCTATATATCTCCTCTAAATAACTGAAAAAAGAGTGTCATCTAGATTTCTCTACTTGCATCAAGCCCTATTGCTGCAGGTTCTAAGGGATGGGAATCAAGAAAAACTCTAAGTTGTGATATTTCGAAAAATACATACTTTTGATTATTATATTTCGCACCTACATGGAAATTTAAGCAGCATTTTTCCTCCCTTGGATTCTACCTCTGCTCTCATATCAAGAATTTTTCTTCTTCTATTTTTGTCATTCTACTAAAATCAGGATAAATTCGTATTTTATCACCGTGGAACATAGCTAAACGATATAGAGCCTCAATACTGTCTCTCTGTCAGAAGCAAAAGTAAATGTTGCATGTAAAATTATGAAATTCTTAATGAAGATCCCACAGAATTTCTGCAAAAGAAAATAAAAATTTTAGTGGATGACATGTTTGCACTAGGGTGTTTAACCATGAGAGAAGTTCATTTTGTGTGTGTTGAACATCCGATGGCCCCTACGATATACATGGTCCCTAAAGTTCATAAAGATCTTGCAGATCCCCCTGGACGTCCCATTGTCACTACAATTGGATCTCTCCTTGAGCCATTGTCAACATTTGTAGATTTTTTTTCTACAGCTTTTGGTTTCTGAATCTCGATCGTATTGTAAAGATACTAAACATATGTTAGCTAAATTAGATTCTTTTGATAACGTCACGGATGTGATTTTTGTCACTATGGACATCCAGGCTCTCTACACCAGCATTCCACAACAAGAGGCATTGGAAATAATTCAGTCCACATTAGACAAGCGCATTCGTCCTCATAGGGTTCCTACTTAACTCCTTATGGCTCTCACAGAAAAGGCATTGTGCCAGAATGTTTTCATTTTTCAAAATATCTGGTTCAAACAAATTCATAGAACTGTGATGGGGACCAGCATGGCCCCCAGCTTAGCAAATTTATATGTCACGTTGTTCGAAGAGCAACATCTTTACAATACTGTGGAATTTCAATCTGTATCAGAATGGACCAGATATATTGATATTTTCTTTTTGTGGCATGGAGATGAGGAAGCCTTGCAGAACTTCCATCGATGGATTAACACGCTAGATAATAACCTCCAATTTACAATGTCATACCATACGTCTCAGATTGATTTTTTGGATATACACATATAAAAAGATGGAGGAAAAATTGCCACAAGCTTATTTAGGAAATCCTGTGAAAAAAATACTCTTCTCCATTACACCAGCTTCCATCTTCATCATTTACGCAAGAATTTACCTATTGAGCAATTCTTGCAGCTGAGACGATTATGTAGCAAGAAAGAAGATTTTTTCTTTCAGGCCTAAGTTCTAGTGAGTAGGTTGCTACAGTGGGAGTATCCTATCCGATATATTAAGAAAGCCTTAAAACGAGCTTCTAATGCGGAATGTCATTGGCTTCTGCTAGACAAGTCATATGATGACAGCAAGTCTCCCTTAGTCTGCACAATACTGTTTTCAGATAGAGCTGCTTTGATTTCATCTCTCATTACACGTCTTTGGTTCATTTTGAGACCACATTTGGAGGTCTTTGAAGAACGTCCCCTCATCACTTATAGCCGGGGGCACAACATTGGTGATGTCCTAGTACATTCTTTCCTCAAAGAACCAATCATCAATGATTCAAATCTTCCCTGGGGGCCCTGGCCCTGTCAACATTGCCCAGTATGTGATCAAGCAATTACGGGGGAGATTTGGGTAAATGCTAAAGGACATGATCATCAAGCTTTTCAACATACAGATTGTTCTTCCACACATGTAATATATCTGATTGAATGTCCGTGTAAATTGTACTATGTGGGCAGGACTAGGATGGTGCGTATCAGACTCATCGAGCACAGATGTATTTTCACCGAAAAACTTACAGCTCCGATGGTCACACATTGTAAAGAATTTCAGCATAAGTTTGACTAGCTTCATTGGAGAATTCTGGAGAAGATACAGATACACCCGCGAGGGGGAGACTTAAATAAGATTTTAAATTTCAAAGAGAAGCAATGGATCTTTAAATTGGGAACTGTGACACCTGAAGGTTTAAATGCCTCTGTCAAATGGTATTCCCTCATTTAGGAGGGGAGGGGTCTAGTGACATCATTAAGCTGGTATTTAAGTCAGTTCCGGGGATTCCCGGAAATCAAAATGATTTGGAACAAAATGCTGGGTCACCATCTTTAGAAACATCTTGTGAGTACCCTGGTAGTGCTGATGATATAGGAATAAATAATTGGTCAGTGTAACATGTATATTGTGCTTGAATATCTACTTACAAGTTTCGTTTAACGTAGGAACATTACCCCTTGAAAAAGGACTAGCAAAAAGCACCAGCAGTCTGAAACACGGACCCGTGTTGGGTTACCAGTCCTAGTCGGGAGATGAAGGACCGTCATGAATTTGTTGAAAGACTGAGATTATTAAGTTAAGTACTTTTCGCCTTTTGATAGCATATAAAATCTTCAAAAAAAAGAATTTTGTGGGACTTTCCATTTGAATGACCTATGATTAAGCATAAGGCAGAGTTTAAAAAGCGCAATGATGCCTAATATGTTGGTCATGTGATAGCATTGTGGAGTGAGTGTCTAAATTTATTTATTATATATAGATGAATGTTGGCATAATCACCCTAGTATTACATTATAACATTTATGGAAACATACAAACCTATGAAAGCGATTTGTTTCCAAGAGCGAAAATTTAACTCCTTCATCCACTTCTCAATTAAGACTCTGGCAGAAATAAACTTAGAAGAATTCTTCCTGGGAAGCAGCCGTACCTATTGAACAACATACCAGGAGAAATAAAACAGTCAATTTACGTAATGCCCATTTGTTTGACAGTCATCTCATTATTTCAGTGTGCTTTCCAGTGAAGACCTATATTGAATGACTTCCAGATCATAAAGACTTACATTTCCAACCAGAGTAGACAAACTAGCAACCTAGATATGAAAGATTACCCTGACTTAAGAGCAAATTAAAACAAAACAAAAAAAAAACAGGACTACAGTAAGTAAATGCAGTCAATATGAAAAAAAAACAAAAAACCCCAGAGTGCCTGATTTAGTCGGCCAAATTTTTCCTGGCTAAATTAATCTGATTTTTAGACTAATCCAGTCAGTTAGTATTTTGGCTGAAAATCTTTCTAAATCGCAGACTAGAATTAGGGCACTCAGTGTGTGCCAAAAACCTTAGATGCCTTGCACTGAAAATCGGTATTACGTCAGTCCTCTCTCACAAATAAAGTGTGTTGGCCAGAAGCCATTCACCCTTTGCTCACGCTCCTAATCAAAATAATTATAGCAAGGATGAGGGGGTCCCCCAGTTTTTGAATCCTACACATCATCCTGATTAAAATCAATGTAGCAAGGCCCAAGAACATTCACCCCACTCACCAAACCCTCCTCCCATTCAACAGACGCTGTCAAAGCTTCCACTGAAAAGCCAAGGTGTGGTAAGCCTGTATTCGCAGCTCAGCTGAGGAAGGTTTCAGGCAGTTTTTTGCAGCTACTGGTGGATAGAGGGACCTTGGCCCTGCTAAATTGAATTTGATTGGGAAGGTTGGATCTCTTGCTCACTACATTTTTTACATGACACGGTGTTGCAACCATCGCTGCCCGACAGCTTCACTCTGCCTACCTTTCTTTTTCTGCGACTTCTCCTGCTCCTTGTGGACGACCGGCTGCCGCAGCGTCTGCCTGCTGCCCTTTCCGGCGTCCCCAGACCACCTTGGGCACTGCCTCCTGCCATGCTCCTCAGGTACCTTACGGCGCGTGCGCTGCGCGGCCCTCATTCTTATTTCCTCTATGGCGCGAACCTCAGGGGCGTCCCCCTGTGATGACGTCACGCTGCCCGGATATTTAAGCCTGTTTATTGCTAGCCTCTCAGTTAGCAAGGGATTCCTACAGATGGGATTCGCTCTCCGTACCCTGCTACTCTGCCTCCAACCTTTATTTGGACTCTGCTGTTAACTGGGTACCCGCTCCTCAGGGGCCTCTCTGCTTCTTTCAGGTTGCTATCAGAACAGATACTCGCTCCTCGAGGGCCTGTGTTCCCTGACTCACTGCCTGTGTCCATCTCCTCTTCTACTTGGAAGAATTCGCTACCGACACCATCTGTGAGTACTACTACCATCTACTCAGAGCTGTTTCCCTGGAACCAGGTACTCGCTCCTCGAGGGCCTGCCACCGTTCCAGCACCAGTGCCATCTTCTACAGACAACTGCTACGTGAGTCTCTGTGCTCAGGGATCTGGTACTCGCTCAAGGGCCAGCTCTCTATCTCGGGGCTTCTCCATACTGGGGACTCTGTGAATGTCTCTGTGTACTCATTTTCTCAGTTCTTCCTACAGCACTGATACCGGAGAAGCCACTGTTCCAGCGCCCTGAGGAACACTAGGCCAGCCAGGCACCATCTTCTATTCACTACCGCCATCTCTGGTGGCTTCACAAACTGTCTAAGTTCTATGTAAAGCCTGTTGCTGAATTTGCTGTTTCACTGTAAACCAATTAGATGTTCCAAACGATTATCGTTATATAAAAAACCACAAATAAATAAATAATAAAAAGATATAATCTGTGTTTAGGTGTCCAGAGCTGAGCCTGACCTGTGGCCCCTCATAGGACTTCCCCCATGGGCGTGGTCAGCTGCCACAGTGTCCAAGGGTCCACACAAACCCTACAAAACATAACACACGGATGGGTGAGAAGATCTGGCCACCCCTTTTTTTTTTTTTTTTTTTTTTTTTTATATAGGAAGGGCTGGCCGAACATATTTACAGCTGCTACTGCAGTGGCAAATTTGTCCTGCCAAATTAGCCTAGCACTGAAAATCAGTGCTAACTACCTAGCTAACTACCTTCTGGACTACCCAGGATTTTGAGCAGCTAAATTAAAGTTCCTACTGAAATTTAGGGAGCTAAAGTTAGCCGTTCAGCCCAGCCAGTTTTTAAAGGCTTTGATTTAGCAATTTAAGACCTTACTTAGCCACCTAGATCACTTTGAAAACAGATTCCAGAAAGACTAAAATGTTATAGTGGTGTTCGTGTAAGGCATCTTGCTCTTCTATATAGTTCTTGGTATGTATCCTTAATCCCACTTCTTGTTCTCTGAAGGGCTCTGTGGCCCACAGCTAATACCCTAGCCCGGGATCTTAGAGAACTTTGGCAGAAGTCCTGACAGCATTTTGTTGCAGCCATAGAGAAATTCAAGAAAACACCAAATTGGGAGACCAGGCACTTAGCACTCAAAATCTTTGCAATAGACCCCCTCTATGAAGTTCTCCCCATGATTCATCGAGCCCTTTCTGGTTCATTGCCAAGTGGGACTGGTCAGCTACGAACTTCAACTGGCTCCTACTTTAAAAATTCACAATGTCTTCCATGTCTCCTTGCTATGCAATGCAGATTCCAAATCGAACACTGAATATAGGGTCCAGTCCATCTTGAACTCTAGGCGCATCAGGGGAAGACTTCATTATCTCATCTCAGAGAAAGGGTTTGGCCCCAAGGAAAATATCTGGGAGCCTACTTTCAATGTCTAAACCCCTTGTCTCACTGCAGAATTCCATCACCTATTTCCCCATAAGCTGAAATCTAAGGGCTTGGGGAGGGGCTTAGAAGAGAGGATACTGTAATATTTTACAAGGCCCCCGGGACCAGCCACGCTCACTCCAGGATGCAGATGCTCCTCACTCTGCCATTGCTCATGGCTCTGCTCCTAGGTGTGCACTGCCCTAAGTAGGCCTCGTGGCTGGAAACAGTGTAGCAGTGCCTGGAGATGAAGTCAGCATGGCGGAGTATTTAAACTATCACCAATGCTGCCAGCTGGTGTCTCAGCAACAGGTCCTCCTGCCATGCCTTGCTTGCAGTTTGTTTTGCTTTTGTTCTTGCCTGTCACTGCCTGCCCTGCTCCTCATCTTGGCCTTGTCTCCAAGCCTGCTCCTTGACTCACTTTTTCTGCCCTGCTCTTCACCTGGTCTCCTGCTTCCAGTCCTTGTCTCTTTCTCTCGGACTACCTCTTGGATCCCAACCTCTGCTTTGGATACTGCCCTGAAAAGTTGGGGAAACTTCCAAGCTTAGGGCTAGTTGGGGAGGTTGCCCTAGGTCATAGTTCTTCTTCGCCTCAGTTACTATTCCCTGTCCACGTTGTATCTACCACAACGGAGGAAACCATGGAGGCCTTCCTTGATTCTGGAGCCATGGCCAAATTTACTGAAGAAGCTCTTTCATGCTGAAAGAGCATGGTGCCTGCTTCTTATCCTCTGACAACCAAGGGATCTGGGAATCACCCCAGTTATTGGCCATTTTTCCAACTTACTCTCAAACAAGAATGATCCTTTAAAAAGCAATTTTGTAAGATTAGACTTTGAAATTGTATCTGCTGACCAATTCCTCAGCCACCTCTCTAGATGAAGTGTAGACCAGGTCTCAGCCCACATCTGCTAAAAAGGAGGTTGCTGGTTCTATCACTGCCCTGGAATTCAAACCAGATTCATTGACTTCCTGAGACAGAAGCAAGCAAGTGCAAGCCATCAGGGAGCATCAAGAGCCTATCTGAAAAATCATTCTCATTGCCTTAAAGGCCTGCTTAAGGATAGCCTCAATTCTCCTATCCTGCACATTCTTCAATGCCACTTCCTCTTATACAGGGATAGTCATCTGCTTGATGGCGGCACATACCAGCGCATCCAGTTTCAGAAAGTGCAACTGCTCTCTCACCTCTGGATCCAGAGAATAGAGCACTTCCAAGGCTCATCCCCCTTTAAAATTTGCTTCCGGAGTGCCCCATTAAAGATCAATTCTTGAAGAGCATCCATATTGGGGAAGAAACATGAGGTTTTATGCAAAGAAATTAAAATGGGATTTTTCTTTGGCTCAGACATAGTCAGCAACCGGCACCCCCAGCATCTTTAATATCTGGGAGATCAGAGCCAGTAACTCATCTCTATGAAAAATTTACAATATTGTTCTATATGGCTCCAACCCTGAGGGAATTTCCCCATCTTCCAGGAAGTAAGGATCGCCTTCATCATCCATGCCATCTGGATCCCTATCAGGGTGACATGCATCAGGTCCAAGAACATGCCATACTGGGTCAGTCCAGGGGTCCATCAAGCCCAGCATCCCATCTCCAACAGTGGCTAATCTAGGCCATAGGAACCTGGCAAGTACCCAAATATCCCATGTTACTGTTGCTAGTAATAGCAGTGGCTATTTTCTAAGTCAACTTAATTAAAAGCAGGTAATGGACTTCTCCTCCAAGAACTTATCCAATCCTTTTTTAAACACAGCTATAGTAACTGCACTAACCACATCCCCTGGCAACAAATTCTAGAGTTTAATTGTGTGTTGAGTGAAAAATAACTTTCTCAGTTTAGTTTTAAATGTGCCACATGCTAACTTCATGGAGTGCCCCCTAGTCCTTCTATTATCTGAAAGAGTAAATAACAGATTCGAATTTACCCGTTCTAGACATAAGAAAATTATTCCTTACCTGCTAATTTTCGTTCCTGTAATACCATGGATCATTCCAGACGGTGGGTTATGTTCCATGTCCAGCAGATGGAGTCAGAACACAAAATTCCCAGGGGAGGACCCATATAACCACGCCTCCCCTGTAACAGCTCTCAGTAACTAGACTAACAAAGCCCAAAAGAGAGAGACTAAAAACAGAGGGATAAAGTAATCAAAGAAGGAATTGAAATAACCACGGTCCAAATAAACAGCAACTAAATTCTGAACAGTGAACTTGCGAACAGCAGTGCGTGAATAAAAAAGACGCGCAGTATTCGAAATACAGAGTAAAAGATTGTTAAGACAGGTAGGCAGGGATGTCCCACAAGCAAACCCCCAAACCAAGGGAGGGTGTCTGGAATGATCCATGGTATTACAGGAACGAAAATTAGCAGGTAAGGAATAATTTTCTTTTCCCTGTACATACCAGGATCATTCCAGACGGTGGGATGTACCAAAGCTTTCCCATCATGGGTGGGCTGCAGACAGCCCTGCTTGTATTACCTTGTCTCCAAGCTGACCGCCCGAAGGAGCACCGACGTCCAGGCGATAATGTCTCGCAAAAGTATGGATCGACTTCCAGGAGGCTGCCCTACAAATCTCCTGAGTGGAGACGGAGGAGCTCTCCGCCCAAGATGTCGCCTGGGCTCGAAGAGAATGAGCCTTGACAACCAGCGGAGGGGACTAACCTACGCCAAGGTACGCCGCTATGATCGCTCCCTTCAACCACCGCGCTATAGATTGTTTGGAGGCCATGCAACCCTTCCGGGGTCCAGATCAGAGGATAAAAAGATGATCGGAGAGCCGAAAATCATTAGTCACCTCCAGATAGCGTATCAGAGACCGCCGTACATCCAGTCTATGCAGGTCTCCAGACTCAGAAGAGGCAAAAGATGGTAATTCCACCGATTGGTTGAGGTGGAAAGCCGAAACCACTTTAGGGAGAAAAGAATGAACCGTCCTCAGCGAAAACCCTTCAGGCGTGAAACGAAGGTATGGCTCACGGCAGGATAGGGCCTGCAGCTCGGAAATACGTCTTGCTGAACTGATTGCCACGAGAAAAATGGTCTTGAGAGTGACGTCCTTGATGGTAACCGAGCTTAGAGGTTCGAACGGCGAACCACAGAGGACTCGGAGCACCAGATTCAGATTCCACGACGGACAAAGTGGGCGAATCGGAGGCTTCAAGTGTTTCACTCCTTTAAGGAAACGGGAGACGTCCAGATGTGAGGACAGAAACTCCTTATTTCCACTGCGAAGAAAAGCCCCCAAGGCCGCCACCTGAACCCGAAGAGATTTGTAAGCAAGACCCAAATCCAAACCTGCCTGCAAGAAGGAAAGGACTTGTGGCACCGAGGTCTGCATGGGAAGAATGTCATTCACTCCACACCAATCCTCAAAGACCTTCCAGACTCGAACATAGGTAACAGAGGTGGACATCTTACGTGCTTTCAGTAGCGGTGAAATAACCGGCTCCGGATAACCACGCCTCCTCAACTGACGCCTCTCAAAAGCCAGGCCGCAAGCCAGAAGCGATCTGCCTCCTTGAAAAATATTGGTCCCTGGCATAGAAGACGTGGCAGCTGACAGACGAAAGGGACCCTCCCCCGTCAAATTGCGCAGATCTGCGAACCACGGTCGTCGGAGCCACTCTGGCGCCTCAAGGATCACCGGCCCTTGGTGCGCCTCTATCCTGCGAATGACCTTGCCCACGAGGGGCCACGGTGGGAAAACATATAGGAGACAGTGGCGCGGCCAGGGCAGGACCAGCGCGTCCACGCACTCGGTGCCGCGCTCCCGCCTGTGGCTGAAGAAGCGGGCGGCCTTTGCATTTCTGGCGGTTGCCATTAGGTCTACGTTCGGTGTCCCCCATCGCCTGCTGCAAGAGCTCCCACTCTCTGGGATCCAAGTTTTGTCGGCTGAGAAAGTCCGCCTGTACGTTGCCCACTCCCGCTATATGCGGGGCCGCTAGTCGTTGGAGGTGAAGCTCTGCCCATTCCATCAATTTGTCGGTTTCCAGAGAGATCAACCGACTTCTCGTGCCTCCCTGGCGATTGATGTACGCCACTGTAGTTGCATTGTCCAATAGCACCCTGACTGCTTGATGGCGTACTATGGGGAAGAAACCCTGTAACGCCAGACAGACCGCCCTGGTCTCCAAGCGGTTGATAGGCCACTTCGACTGTTCCTCCGTCCATCGACCCTGGATTGAGCTGTCCCGACAGACCGCTCCCCAGCCTGTGAGGCTGGCGTCCGTGGTGATAATCACCCAATCCGGGTCCTCCAGCAACACCCCCTGAGCTAGGTGCCGCGGTTCCAGCCACCAGTGGAGACTGATGAAGGTAATTCTCGGAATCGGAAGGATTGCCTGGAAATCTCTCGACACCGGCTGCCACCGGGAGAGTAGGGATCTCTGCAGAGGCCTCAGATGCGCAAATGCCCAAGGAACCAGATCGATTGTCGAGGCCACGGTCCCCAGTACCTGCAGGTAGTCCCAGGCAGTGGGCGTCTCGAGCGCCATAAATCCTTGAATCTGCTGATGCAGAGAATGAGCTCTGCCCGGATGCAGAAAAACCCTGGCATTCTTGGTGTCGAAGTGAGCTCCCAGAAAATCCAATGACTGGGACGGGACCAGGCTGCTCTTGGTGAAGTTGACAATCCATCCCAGAGATTGGAGAAGTTGTACCACTCTGTCGACTGCGAGGATACACTGCGCTCGTGACTTTGCACGGATGAGCCAATCGTCTAGGTAAGAATGCACAAGGATGCCTTCCTTGCGCAAGGTTGCCGCCACTACCACCATGATCTTCGTGAAAACCCGTGGAGCTGTGGCCAGGCCAAAGGGAAGAGCACGAAATTGGAAGTGTTGACCCAAAATTTTGAAGCGTAGGTAATGCTGATGAGCTTGACAAATTGGTATGTGGAGATACGCCTCCGTGAGATCCAAAGCAGCCAAGAATTCTCCCGGATGAACTGCCGCTAACACTGAACGGAGTGTCTCCATGCGGAAACGAGGGACTCTGAGGGACCAGTTGACCTGCTTGAGGTCCAGGATAAGACAAAAAGTACCTTCCTTCTTGGGAACCACAAAGTAGATTGAATAATGCCCCCGGCCCAGTTCGGCGGCTGGCACCGGCACTATGGCCCCCAATTGAAGGAGACGATAGAGGGTCTGCCGCATGGCTCCCTGTTTGATTAAGGACCCGCAAGGGGAAAACAGGAACCGGTCCTGAGGAGCGCAAACAAAATCCAAAGCGTAACCGCGTCTTAGAATATCCAGAACCCATTGATCCGACGTGATTTGGACCCACTCTTCGTAGAAGAGAGCAAGGCGACCCCCCAGTCGAAGGACCACCTCGCGGGTCCGTCTGGCATCATTGGGTAGATTTAGCGGATGTACCAGCACTCTACGCTTCCTTACCCTGGCGGTGCCCACGAAAGGGCCGGTTCCAGGAGTGCGAACGAGAAGGAGCCCGAGGTGGCTGTTGCCTCTGAGGACACGCTCTCCGCTGGTTACGATAATGGTTTCTGGAGTAATTATATGATCTTGACGAACGGGGTCGATCTTCGGGCAACTTGTGTACCGCGTTCTCATTAAGGGACTTGATCTGATCCAAGTCTTCACCAAAAAGATACCTACCCTTAAAAGGAAGGGACCCCAAACGTGTCTTGGAAGAGGCATCAGCCGACCAATTGTGAAGCCAAAGGAGCCAACGCACTGAGACCGCCGCCACCATGGTTCGGGCTAGGACCCTTAAAAGATCATATAAAGCATCCACTCCATAGGCAACCACAGCTTCCAGTCTGTCCGCCTGGTGAGCCTCAGCGTCTGGTAAGGACTGGGAGGTGAGAAGCTGCTGCACCCACCAAAGACCCGCTCGCTGTGCGAGGGAACTGCAGATAGCCGCCCGCATCCCTAAGGCCGAGACCTCAAAGATACGCTTGAGGTAAACCTCCAGCTTCCGATCCTGCATATCCTTCAACGCCGTCCCTCCAGTGACAGGAATAGTGGTATGCTTTGTGACCGCTGATACTGCAGAATCTACGGCGGGAACTTTGAGAATTTCCAAAAAATCGGCCGGCAGAGGATACAATTTTTCCATGGCTCTACCGACCCTAAGGTTGGCCTCCGGGGAATCCCATTCCCGAGTGATCAACTGCAAGATCTTGTGATGAGTGGGAAAAGACTTGGCTAGAGGCCGCAGTCCTGCTAGGAGGGGGTCCCCCTTCTTGAGAGCCGGGTCAGGCCCCACCGGTTCCGGAGGGGGATCAATATCCATTTCCTGGAGGATGTAGGGAATGAGGTCATCTAACTCCGCTGCTTGGAAGATGCGGAGAACCCTAGGGTAGTCACCCTCCACCTGGGCCGCCAAGGTGGGGTCGTCCACGTCAGGGTCCTGGGATTGTCCTTCCCCCGAAGTCTGTATTATCGATGGTGTCCCGGTAGGGCCACTAGATGTCCCCGCTCCCCCGCCTACTAAAGGGGGGCGAGCCTGAGGGAGGGTCCCACCCAGGAGGGGGGTAGGACATGGTATCTTGGGGGGAGAGGGTCCCCAGGTCCTGAAGGTCGTGTCTCTGCTCTGAAGAAAAGCCCTGTGCATCAGGACTATGAATTCGGGGGAAAAGGCCTGGCATCCTGAGGGGTCACCCACCGGGGGATCCCCCCTCTGCCTACCAGGCTTAGACTCGGAGTAAGGGTCCAAAACGGGCCTAGAAGTGGGGAATGGATTATCCGTGTCCTCCTCAGAAAGCGCGGCATCAGAATCTTGCAACAAAATGGCCGCCGTTCCCGCGTTGAGAGGGAACGGGGCCTGGCGCTTCCTTCCCATGCGGTCTGCAGCTCGAACGTCCTTGTTAGTAGCTGGCGCATATTCCCCCTCGGGGAAACAGCCTGAGCACAGACCCTCTTCAGAAAATAATCCAGCCCTGTCGGAGCCCTCACAAGGCACCGCAGACTGCATCGCCGCAGGGAGAGGGGGGGGGGGGGGGGGAGAATCTACAGATGGCTCACGCCTTAAATGAGCACCGACCCGGCAACCGACGCTTGCCGCCGTCCCCCACCGACCTGAAGAAGAACTGACGGGGAATTACCCTCCCGACAGCAGGCGGCCCCGGGGAATGGTGCTTCGCGGGGCCACAGGTCGGGACGTCGGTCGCTCCCCAAAAGGGAGGGGGGAAAACCTGGGTCAGGAGGCGCTACCGACTTTCACCTCAGAGAACCGAACAGAGTCCAAAAAATTACAGTCTTCTGCTGAAAAAGAAGATGAAACAAGAATACACTTACCCCAACTGAGCCCTCAGTGAGGAAAATGAGAAAAGAAAGAAAGAAAACAGGCAACAGCCTGTCAGCAATCATCAGGCTAGAGAGCGATGAGTCAGCACCAGCGGAGAGCTCCCCCCCTGCTGTAAGAGGAGCCTTAGCAAAGTGACCTAAACTGTAAATTTAAAACTTCCTTTTTTTTTTTTTTTTTTTTTAAACTTGATCCCCCTGAGGAGGTAGCCCTAAGCTAACAAGCTGGGGACCACAAGTCCCCTGCTCACATCTGCTGGAGTCAGAACATTACTGGGAGCTGTTACAGGGGAGGCGTGGTTATATGGGTCCTCCCCTGGGAATTTTGTGTTCTGACTCCATCTGCTGGACATGGAACATAACCCACAGTCTGGAATGATCCTTGTATGTACAGGGAACTCATGATTTTAAACACCTCTATCATATCTCCCCTCAAAACTGAAAAGTCCTAACCTCTTTGGTCTATCCTCATAAGGCAGCTGTTCCATCCCCTTTATCATTTTAGTCGCCCTTCTCTGTACCTTCTCCATTGCAACTATATCTTTTTTGAGATGCGGCGACCAGAATTGTACACAATATTCAAGTTGCGGTCTCACCATGGAGCGATACAGAGGCATTATGACATTTTCCATTTTATTCACCATTTCCTAATAATTCCCAACATTGTTTGCTTTTTTTTTTTGACTGCTACAGCACACTGAAAAGACAATATCAATGTGTTATCCACTATGACACCTAGTTCTCTTTCTTGGGTGGTACTGCTAATATGGAACCTAACATTGAGTAACTTTTGCATGGGTTATTTTTCCCTATATGCATCACCTTGCACTTATCCACATTAAATTTCATCTGCCTGGATATAGGAAGAACCCAGAGGTGTAGACAAAAGAGACTCTTAGAAGATTGCACAGTTTGTCACTGTTAAAACAAAAAACAAATAGGGCGCGAAAGCCCCCCCCCCACCCGAGAAACTTCAGTCCACTGACATCTGAATGACAAAATGTCGCTGCAGAGGAGTTGCCCAGGTTTGGCTAGTAAGCATTATGGGCCGAAGAAATCAAAGCAATGCTTGGAAGAATAAGCAGCAAATCACAGCAGTGCCTGGGACAGAAACAGCGTGCCAAAGAATCAGACCTAGCTGACTGTGCAGGACAGCATCAGGGGTTTCAGGGGATGAAGGGCAATCACTAAAACAGACCTGTAGCCCAAAAACTCCCAAGCAGGGAGATGAGATAGGCCTGAAGCTCACCCAAGAGCACCTGTCAAGAACAGCTTAATCTATCCTGGCACAGGATAGCACAGGGGAGCAGGAAGGCCTAGAGAAATAAGAGTTAAAGGCAGTCTTGGCCAAAGCATGGCAAAAATATATGGAAAAATGTGGTGTATCTTGCCCTGCAAATATACAGAAAATATACCATTAATGCCTTAGCTTGTCCTCCCCCCCCCCCTCCCTGACAATCCAACCGGAAGTCTGAAGGAGCGAAGAACCCAAGGAGGCAGACGCTTGGACTGCCAGGGCAAGCACAAGCCACCAGGATGTCTATGAACCCCAAGTGAACTCCTTGCTGAATCCAGCAGGGAGTTACCCACAGAGAGAGCGAATGCCCCAGGGAGAAATCCCGAAAACTCCACTAGGAGACGGGGAGTCACATGCACAAATCCCGGTAGAACAAGATTTCGTTACCAGGCCAGAAACCTGAAGGGCACCAGGGCAGGCCCAGGGTGATCTTGGAACAGACTGCCAAGCACCTGGCTGAGGTACACTACCCCAGCCATGAGTGCATATACTTCGCACCCAAGGAAGCACATAGTCCAGCAGGAAGAGCGTTACACTCGACCGGTTAATGGGGCTGGCGAGAAACCAAGAGCAAACGCCAGCCAGACCAGGGCCATCCTTCTCTGGGAACGGAGAAATGAGGGACACCCCTCAAAGGGATGCACACTTGGCGTCCAGAGGAGAACCCAAAAGAGCTGCTCTTGAACTCAAGTGAATCTCCCCTTCAGAGGGGAGAGGGAAACAGGATCAGGGCCTCCTGATCCCGAAAGACTTTCAACTCCCCAGAGAAGAGTTGAGACACAACCATTGATTGCTGAGGTGCCGAAGCCACCAACCCACCACCGGCAGTGGCAGTGTGCCTCAGATGAGGGAGGTCGCCACTATAATTCACGGAGGAGCCCCAGGGAAACCGGTCCAATGGCTGCCACTGCGGGTCCCTGGCCTCCAAGGAGATGCACCAGCTCAGGGAAAAACCTGCCAGGGCCAGAGCCTCAGGGGCTTCCCCACAAAAAAGGAGTTTTGGACACGGGAGAGGTTGAAAAACATTACTCTGCTGAGGGAGGAGAAGACTCAAACCATGCTCCCGATGTCTACTCCCCTCAGGGTCCGACCAAGAACAGAGTCCTAGGTCAGTCTTGTGGCTGTGGAACACAACCTGATGTGTTTCTCCCTCTGGCTGGACCCACACACATAGATACCCAGGCAGCAGAGGGCAACCGGAATAACGAGCCCTCTGTTGTAAAAGCACGGTAAGTAGTACTCATGCAGTGGTATCACACTCATGCAGTGGTATCCCATCCTATGGTTGGCGGAACAACTATGGTCCCATGCACTGTGCCTGTGTGCAGAATCCCACACTACAACGAGGACAGCGCACCATGTGCCAGAGCCTGTGGCTACACGCTGCCTCATGACAAAGTACAAAGTGTGTGATGATGCCTTCCCCCACTAGTGTTCCTCAGCACTCTGCGGTGCAGAGCTAACGAGGCTAAGACCATGATGGGACGATGGCAGAACCCTGGTATGGCAGAGGACTGCACAGACAGGGAGAATGCCATCTGCCATTGCCGAGGCACTTTGAGTAGATGCCTAGCCTTTCCCAACCATGCATGTTGTGCACCCATGTCACAGTAACTCCAGTGGAGTGAAGAACACTTTGTCCTCAGAATCAGTGGTGCTCTGGGTAAGGCATGGTGGAGGGTGGTGGTCTCCGGCGTCGCCACCTTCAGTACCCAACAACGCTGTGAAGGCGGGCCCTTGCACTACGTTGGGAATGGCTCACCTTCGATATCTTCAGGGAATGACAGCAGCAATGTCCCTGGCGACTGAAAGTGTCCATGGGTTCTGTGGTCATGTCCTGCGGCCTCTGACTGCAGCTGCTTGTGCCTAGAGCGGTGATGGTGCCCATAGGGCCCATGGCGATTCCACGCTCACCAACGCAAGGCCACAACAAGGGCACCCAGTGACTCTGAAGCCGGGACTTTGATGGTGATGGACTGACCCATTATACATTTGACAGCATGTAGCACCACCTCCAGTGCCACAGGCACCTGCGGACACCAACCGCCCCGTGGCCCTGATAAAGACTCCGATGCCCGAAGGTATTGATGTACTGGTGACACCAAGGAGGCCATAGGCTTCTGCAGCCCATACACAGATCACAGATGCCCAAGGAACCAATGAATGCAGCGCCATCTACTGTTCCCTTCAGCTCACTTATTCGTCTGAGGGCATCGATGCATCAAGCTTGATGGTCTCGCAAGCACTGAGGCTCCAAGAGCTGTAGCCCGTGAAGAGACAGCATAGAGCTTCTCAGTGCTTCATAGAGAACACCACCAAGGAGTCAAGGGCACGGTACCACTGTGCTCTGATGCCCCAGCGTATCAGGGCAGATTGAGTAGATAGCGATCCTTGTGATCCATTCAAGGCCAAAAAACTCCTGCCACCCAAGGGTGGCAGGGTCATGCAAGGACTTCCAAGAGCCCCAGCAGTCGATGGCCTCAGGGACGACCAGGGTACTCAATTGAAAACCCAGTGCCTGGTCAGTGGTGCTTCTCGTAGTGGAGGCGGGAACAAGAGGCATCAGTGGCATAAGGGCCTCCATAGTGGCCCCGTACCTAGATAGCGAGGATGTCAATGGTATTGGGGCAGCAATGCATCGCAATGGCATTGAGGCCACGTCCTGCACTGGCATAGAGGCCATGCACAGTGACAACCTAGTGGGCAGTTGTGGCCTCAAGGGTATGAACCTTGACAGCATAGAGGGCTACCGCAGCATTTCTGGCTAAACACCCCAACAGCATCGAGGTCTCTGAAGCAAAGGCAATGCACCCAGACAGTATTGAGGGCTTGCCACTGCTTCAACCTCAACAGCCTCGAGGGTGGCCATGATGGCTTCTAGGTAGTCGATGGCACTATGGTGTAGAGGGCCCTGCGGGCATCAAGAGCTCTGCGGGCATAGGGCACAGCAGCCCACAGTGCCATGGCACCGGGGCAGCGAGGGCACAGCAGCATTGAAGGTGCCATGGCATCGATGGGACAGAGTGTGCTGCGGCACCAAGGGCATCACGGTATCAATGGCAGTGCGGCCTCAATCAACGGCATCTGTTTGTGATGCTACTCCGCCACCTCAGCGCCCAAGTTGATGCAGCAAGACTCCATTTCCACTGATGCCGAAGGCACAGAAAGTCTCTATGGCATCATGGGCTGTTACACACATCAATGGCATAGAGGGTGTCCCTGCACCTCAACAACGTCAAAAGTGACCATGGTGCACAAAGATATGCCTGGTCCCTGACGCGGTACTGACATTGATATGTTAGACTAATGGTGTGGTCACAGCTGTGCACAGACACTTACTGGGCATGGCACTGAGGTGTGGCAGCAAGCTGCTAGCTGAGGCTCCTGCTCACCCTCACTCCAAAGGAGACTGCACTGTCAAGAAGGAGGGAAGGCTAAGTCTTCCAGGGCTTCTGCCTGTGGAGACTAGTTCCTTGGGATTTGGGGAGGATGAGCTCTCCTCCCTATAGGAACAGCATAGTCCTCGATCCCTGCATCGTCCAAATCCATCAATGCCAATCGATCGGTAAAACATGGAACTCCAGCCCAGGTAGAACTCAGGCGAGTCCTGAGCATGTCTGAGCCATAGCTTTGCGCTGCGCAGCCACCGCTGCTGAGAAATCATTGAAGAGAAGCACTATGTTGCCCAGGTATTCAATAGCTGGCCGCTTTCGGTACTCCCTCATGATTTGGACTTTGTGGACTCAATTCAGAATGCGTGCCATGATGGGGCGTGGCCAATCGCCAGCTTCATGTGGCTGCCCCATACTATGCACCCGCTCACAGCACAGTGATCCCACCAGCTGCTCCAGGCCCAAGTGATTTGGAAGCCAGTCCTCCAGAAATAAATAGATTTCACTGTCTGACACAGACTCAGGCAAGCCCCACAATCTGGATATTATTGCGGCGGTTCAGATTCTCTTGATCCTCGATCTGCTCTAGTTATGTAGCTTGCTGAGAAGTTAGAAGTTGTACCTGCTGTTCGGCAGCCACGAGGCAATTATCTTGCTCCCCTACACGTTGCTCCACGCTGTCCAGCCGCTTTGCCTGGCCTTCCACCGTAGCCTTTACATCACCCATGGCTGCCTGAATCTTTATTAGCCTGTCATCGAGTGCCACAGAGACCCTTGACGAAATCTGAAGCAGTTGCTTCAGAGATGGTTGCCAGTTGCTTCGGGCTGTCATCCCCGGACGCCATTTTGGCTGCCTGGCTTCTTCACTCCGTGATGGTGCTGGCGCAGCGATGGCGCATACCGCGCTTCCCGGCACCAAATTTACCCGCAAACACGGCGATCTGCGTCTCTTGGGTGAGTGGTCTGCAACCGATAGCTGTCAGAGGCACAGCAATTAAAATGTTTCGGAGATAGTGGGGGATTTGGGAAGAAGGGCCGTGGAGCTCGTTCTTCAAGCTTCCACTCTGGATGATGTCATCCCCGGAAGTCCTTTCCTCTCCAATCTTATACCATCACGAGGCAAAGTGAAGAAACATTCACAAAAATTGTATTTTATTATGTTGTCTCTATATGGTTAATTTGTTAATCATGCATTTCTACTGTTTCTTATGCCTGTAATAGTTTTACCTGCCCCAAATTTTGGAGGGATGGGATACAAATAGTTTTAATAAAAAATAAATAAATGTTTAAATATAACAATTTTATAATTTGATTAAGTGTCTTTGAAATTTAAGAGTTTTTAAATTTACTAGGTTTCTAAATTTGATTAAAGTGTCTTATGTTAGTTTGTCAATATCCAATAAGACTAAAATAATCAATAAAATCAAGGTTAATTGCAAACTTTAAATCATTGACTCTTATTTTGAAGATCTTCCTCCTAATGAGGGAAATCTCTCAAAAATGTCACTGGCAAGGTTGGCAAATGGAGAGGGAAGGTGGGATCAAGCACCAGTCACTACATCTCCAGGAACCAGATCTCACCCCTTCTTGGAGCAAGTGACCTCTGCAATCTCACAACCTAAACTCAGAATTAAATTTTAATTTATTTTTAAAATTTATATCCCACTAAACCCAAAAAGCATCCATAATAATAAACAAAAATACAGAAAAACAACACATAAAATAAGGATAGAATAAAAAGGAGTAAAAGAATAACCAATACTGTGTTAAAATGCAATACAAAATAAAGAATATTGCATCCTAAAGGCTTCAGCAAATAGAAAAGCTTTAAGCTTTAAGTTGTTTCCTAAAAGTTTTTATACAAGTTTCTTTTCTCAAGACATCTGGGAGCTTGGTCCAAAGAGTTGGAGCCAGTGTAAAGAACATACTCTCTTAAGTTTCATGAAGTCTTGTTAATCATGGATTTGGAATGTCTAAAAATAACTTGTCAGAAGCATAATGCCCTTGTGGGATGATACATTTAGTGATATGCTGATGTAAAGGGGAGTTTCATACACCAGCATCATGAACTTAAAATGAATTCTCCAAGTAACAGGAAGCAAGTGTAATGAAAGCAGATCTGTTGAAATACTGTATGTTCGTGCTTAGATGTTCCTGTCAAAATACGAGCCATAGATTTCTGAACACCCTGTAAAGCTTTGATGGCATAATGTGGTAGCCCAAGATAAAGTGAGTTACAGTAATATAACCTGTTAATTACAAGTGTCTGTAAGATAGTTCTAAAGTCAGTGTCCTCAAGGTATGGTTTGATTTAGCTTAATATTCAAAATTTGAAATAAGCTTTTGAGAGATCAGCATACAGAATGATGCCTAAATTCCTTAATCTACAAAATGATTTTCAGATCATTCAAAATGAAACACGGAAGAAAATGTGGATAAAACACTTGCAAAGCCTAATATATCAGTTTTAATAATATTAAAGACAGTTTTTTACTGAATTTAGAAAAATGGATAGAAAACCTAGTGTAGTGTTTACATCAAGACTGTACTTAAAAAAACAAAACAAAAAAAACGGAATGTCATCGGCATAAATGAAGTAATGTAAGTCTAATCCAGACAGAAGTTGTGAAAAGGGTTTCAGACAGATTATTAAACAGGGATGCAAGTGGATACTGAGGATCCCTGAGGTACCCCCATATTCTAAAGGTACCAAGATTTATTTATTTATTTAACATTTTTTATATACCGACAGCCGTTTGCACATCGTATCGGTGTACAGTTAACTCAAAATAATAGGCGGTGCCTTTACATGGAAACAAAAACTGAAAATTAAAAATTAAACAGGTATTACGAGGTAAAATTGAACAAAATTGAACAAATTAATAATAGCAATGTACAAAATATTTACAAGAGAGTCATAAGTCAGATGGACAGAGGTTTTCATACATCAAGTGGAGGGGAAGTAGGCTTGTTGCAGATGCCTCCTGATCACAGAAAATCATTGAAAGATAGGAGCAGAAACAAGATAATACTGGTCCAGCAATACCTATACCATATAGGTGCTGAAGGATGTTGTCATTAATAGAGTCAAAATGCAGAGGATAGATCTAACAGGATCAGAATTAATTCTTTAACTTAGTCAAAACCTCAAATACAAACCTTAAACTAGAACACAATACATACAGACTAATAATATAACCCTCCAACAAATTTCTTTGCTAAATTTAAGCACTCTTTTTAGTAAATCCAACTTACCTTTTGAGTAGGGAGCCTTGCCTTGCAGGCTGGCTTTTCCCTTTTCACCATGCCAATCTTTCCTACTGCTGGTAGGGAGGGGAGTTGGAGAGGGATCCAGACTCCTCTGGTTATCGGCCTCTGAGCTGGAGGTGGCAGAGCAGGGGCTGCCAACTCCACTGCTCAGCCTTACTCAATTGCAGGCCTATCCTGTAAAGTGCGGCCGCGTTTACCCTGCTCCTAAGCCACTTTTAACTCACGTTCCGGCCGCGTTAGCCCTTCCTGCGATCCCGAATCCCCTTTAACCTACTCCTACCGCGTCCTAAATTCCCCGGGTAACCCCTTCCGCCGGCGGCATGCATATTGCATGCAAACGAGCAAATTAGCTCGATATTGCATGCAAACGAGCCAATTAGCTATTCCCCTAGCATCCCGTAACCCGCGCCCCGACTAACGCTACCTTTCCCTGCCGTTTTGTCGCGCGTTTAACCTGCAAACTTACCGCCTACCCTGACCCAGGCGGTAGAGGCATGGGTAAGGGTAGGTGGCAAGCTTTCCCCCAGCCCCTGCTCACCTGCCCCGGCCGCGATCGTGGGTGCCGGTCCCCGTAGCAGCCCCAGTCCTCTCCCCTGCTCCCGAAGCAAAAAAAAAAAAAAAAAAAAAGCGAAAAAAAAGTTGCAGCCCCCCTCCGATGTCCGGAGGGGGCTGCAAAGTTTTTTTCGCTTTTTTTTTTGGCTTCGGGAGCAGGGGAGAGGACTGGGGCTGCCACGGAGACCGCTTTCCCCGTGCAAGTAAGTTGTTTCGCCGCTTGTATTTTCTCCCCCCTCCCAGAGGGCGGGGGGAGAAGAGACAAGCGGCGAAACTGAGCGGCAAAGCCCGAACCCGACCCGGCGAAGCCCGAACCCGACCCGGACCCCCAACCCCCAACCGGACCCGGCCTGACCGCTGTCAGTCTGTTCTCCCTCCTCCCGGAGCAAGGCTGCTTTTCGCGCCCTGCTCCGGGAGAGGGGAGAAGATGACAGCGGCGAAACTGAGCGGCAAAGCCCGAACCCGACCCGGCGAAGCCCGAACCCGACCCCCAACCCGGACCCGACAAGCGACGAAACTGAGCGGCGAAACTAAAAAAAAAAAGAAAAGCAATTTTTTTTTTTTCAAAATTGACAATTTGGGGTTTTTTCCAAAAGCGACTTACTTTTGGGATCTGTCAAGATCCCAAAAGTAAGATCCCGACAAGATGGCCGCCTGCACGGGGAAAGCGTGCAATTGGCCGCTGAAGACGTGACGTCACGACGTCACGTCTTCAGCGGCCAATTGCACGCTTTCCCCGTGCAGGCGGCCATCTTTGTCTTCGGGAGGAGCTACGGAGCCAGGTCGTGTTACTGACGATGGCTGCAAAAAGTAAGTTTTGCTTGCGTCCAAAAGCGACTTACTTTTGGGATCTTGACAGATCCCAAAAGTAAGTCGCTTTTGGAAAAAACCCCAAATTGTCAATTTTGAAAAAAAAAAATTGCTTTTCTTTCTTTTTAGTTTCGCCGCTCAGTTTCGTCGCTTGTCGGGTCCGGGTTGGGGGTCGGGTTCGGGCTTTGCCGCTCAGTTTCGCCGCTGTCATCTTCTCCCCTCTCCCGGAGCAGGGCGCGAAAAGCAGCCTTGCTCCGGGAGGAGGGAAAACACACTGACAGCGGTCAGGCCGGGTCCGGTTGGGGGTCCGGGTCGGGTTCGGGCTGGGGGAAAGCTTCGCCGCTGTCAGTGTCTCTTCTCCCCTCCTCCCGGAGCAAGGCTGCTTTTCGCGCCCTGCTTCGGGAGGAGGGGAGGGGGACTGGCAGTCCCGACTTCTGGTATCTGTCATTTCCATTTGAAATGACAGATACCAGCGTGGCGTGAAGCCTTAGCCCCGCGCACCCAGGATCCTGTATAGGCGCTCTATCCAGTATCCTGGGTTGCGCGGGCCTAAGGCTTTTTGGACGCGGCTTACATTTACATATAATTAGGCTTCAGGATCGAGCGGTAGGTGAGCTGCACTGTGCGGGCGGTAACCGCGGGTGCCGTAGGCACTAACGCAGCTCTTCCTACCGCTCGGTACTGGATCACCCTGTTGGTGAGGCTAGCAACTAGGCCTAGCTCCCTCCCCCCAATGGAATCCTTTCCAGATTTCATGGTCTTGCACGTCTACCATCCGCTGGAAACATAGAATACTGAGAACTGCAGGTGGCATAGCACCCTATATAAAGTGAGATCAGCAAACTAGTTCTAATTTCATCTGTTGATAGAAAGCAAAACTCATGCATCTGGATTGGTCTGGTGGGATGAAAAGCAAGTCCTGGTTATTTAAGTCAGCATTTAACTAGTTTCACTTTTTACAGCTATACATATTACTTGCTATCTTTTTAGGATAGTTGCCTTAACATAGTTTTTAATTGGGATAGATAACAGTTCGAGTAATTATTTGTTTTCACTTTTTGTGCTGTCACATTGTCCTGTAAAATTAGATCTCTTACATGTACATTATGTATGTTTGTTTTATTGAACCATGCTAAGGGCATTCTGTGGTCTAGCATGATAATACATTAGAACAAACAGTACAGTGTCCTGCCTTGTCTCTGGGAAAAGAAAGACACACTGAATTCCTGTCTGAAAGAGCTATTTTGTGACAAAGACACCTTTAAGATAACTTCAATTGCAAGGATATGACAGCAATGACAAAAAGAAAGTAAGCTTACCTGAATGCCTTCATCTTTCAGTAGACTTGACACACTATTGCAAATGTCAGCAGGACAATCCTCAATACTGCAAACCAGTAACTTCAGTTCCAGCAGACTGAAATACCCATAACTAAACCAAAGAAAAAACATTTCAAGATCACACTGCATGTCACGTTAAAAATTCAAACTAAATTGGATTCTTAAATCTGTAAGAATCTTAATTTTTAGCCTCTGTATGCTATTACAGTTTCTAGTTTATTGTATGCCCCTCCCCTACCAACTCCCAAGCCCCAGGGAGGAGGAACAGCCTAGTGGTTAGAGCAATGGGCTATGAACCAGGTCGCTCCTTGTGACCTTGGGCAAGTCACTTTACCCTCCTTTGCCTCAGGTACAAACTTGGATTGTAAGCCCTCTGGGGATAGGAAAATACCTACAGGACCTGAATGTAAACCGATGTGATATGTCAAATTGAATGTTGGTATATACAAATAAATACATAAATATAAATATATACACCATCACCCACATATATACATACATATACACACATAGGGCTTGATAGGGGAGGGATATCTATCTATATAAAAAAAGCTTTCAAATAAATTTGACCTAGCTCAACCAAATTTGGTGTGGTGGCAGGTCCTTGAGGGTACATTAGATTTTACAAGAGGTGCAGGAGGGGTACAAAGATGGGAAGTCCCATAGAAATGGGAAGAACCATAAGGAAACATTTTCTTACCCAAGACTCCACTTCATCCTGCCTGTATATAGTTACTGTGTTCACTTTGTTTATATACTCACTGTTTCATATTGTTCTAACTTGTTCCTACCCTTTTTAATCCTTTAGCTCTTTACCACCCTAATTTAGATCCTCTCTATTTATTTTGTTCAATGTAACTGCTTGCTCTTTTCCCCTTTTTACTATTTGTTTTCTGTAAACCGATGTGATGTACATACGAACTTCGGTATATAAAAAGCATTAAATAAATAAATATTAATTTCCTTTCCTTTAGTCCTGCTACACCAGTCCAGCCATGACAAGCGGGTTATCTCCCCCTTCCAACAGATGGAGGCAGACTATACCAATTTCTACTGTGAAATCACAGCCACTACTCAGTGGTTGTTCTAGCAGCAGAACTATAGTACCCTTCTTACAAAGCTTCAGATCCCATCATTAAAAAAGGAGAATAATTCCCATGCTTAAATTCTGAGAAGAAATTTCACTAAACAAGAGGGAAAAAGACAATTGGAACATACAAAAGAAAATTCCAATCAATAAACCTAGACATATTGAAGAAAACAGAACCTCACTTCCCAGGAGGGCCCTGGCTTGGTGTAGCAGAACTAATGAAAAGGAAATTCACAGGTAAGGAAATGTCTCCTTCCATCTCGTCCTGCTACACCAGTCCAGCTATAAGTTGGAAGTACCAAAGCTTCATCTACCTAGGTGGGAGGAAGTGAGGTATCCCCTGAAAGCTGTATCCTCCCATACCATGATGTATAGTCGATAATCTTTACTGCACACTTTTTTGTGAAGCACTAAGTGGCCACTCCAGAAATGTCCACAGGCACCAGTGCCTGTACTTCCGTCCAGGACACAGACTGCACCCTGGTGGAGTGTACACACACCAATTCTAGAGGGAGCTTACACTTCAGAAGGTATGCCAACTCTATGGTCTCTTTTATCCAAGTGAACCAAAGTAGCTGCCTCCTCTTTACACTTCCCCCCATAAAAAAGACAAACAACTTGTGAAAATTATTTGTGACCTCCAAATAGGTGCTTGGATATGCAACTGCTCATATTGCGCTACGGGAGCGCAACTCAAGTCCGCACACCAAAATAAAGTCAGGAAAGAAATAGACTGGTTGATACAAAAAGTCGAATTTACCTTAGGGAGAAAAGAGCACTGGCCAAAACACTTCTGCATTCGATGAGATCGCTAAGAAAGGGTCCCAACAAGATAGGGCCTGAAGCTTTGAAACCCGCCATACAGAACATATCGCAACTTCAGGTACAAATCCTTTAAAGAACTCTGCTTCAATGGCTCAAAGGAGGCCCATGCTAGAGCCCTCAGAACCAGGTTCAAGTCCCACGGGGGAACAACTGGCCAGAGTGTCAGATGCAGTCTCTTTAAACTCTGCAAGAAGTGGACCACATCTCGGTGAGTGGCAATGGAGGCACCCTCTATGATCCATTGGTAAGCTGCAATAGTTGCCACCTGCACATTCAAAGAGTTCTGGGTCAGACCTTTGTCCAGCTCGCCCTTAAGAAAAGCAAAGATGCAGGCAACCTTAGCCCACCAGGGTGACTCAAACCTGGTGTGACAGAACTACTCAAACAACCGCCAAAAACACGGATATAGGCCAAAGTTGTTGAACATTTCTGGGACTTCAAAAAGAGTGGAGATCACAATGGGAGAATATCCCTTTTTATAGAGCTATCTCCGCTCAAGAGCCAGGCCATAAGAGAGAATGGAGCCAGATCCTCCATGACCACTAGAGCATGCCTTTGGAAGGTGCAAGGACCGGGCCACCTGAAGCCAGAGCAGATCCTCAAACCAGGGCCTACGCAGTATTACTCTGTTGTGCTCCAGCTCCATCCAACTCAAGAGCCTGCCTATTACTGCCCATGGAGGGAAGGCATACAGAAACTCCCCTTTCGGCCAAGGCTGCACAAGGGCATCGATCCCCATTGAGCCCTGCTCCCTTTACTGGCTGAAGAAACAGCCTCACATGCTCCACTGGGTCACCATCAGAGCCAACTGAGGACGGCCCCATTTGCGATGAATCTCACAAAAACCTTCTCACTGAGAAAATTGGCCTGAACATTCTCCTGGCACGTGAAGTGAGCTGCTGATAAGAGGGCAAGGTGCCTTTCTGCTCATGTGAAAAGCAGGACTGTCTCCTGCGAGACCCTGCTGCTCCTGGTTCCCCCCTGACAGTTTACATATCCCATGGCGGTGGAGTTGTCCAAAAGAACACAAACAGCCCTCCCTCGAATTTGTGGGAAGAAGTGAAGAGCAAAACAAACTGCCCTGGTCTCTGGCCGATGGCCCACAAGGCTTCCTCTGGGAACCAGTTTCCCTGTGCCACCTGGGTCAGACAATGTGTTACCCAGCCAGAAAGACTCACATCCGTGGTGACCAGGATCCAAGCAGGTGTGGGAAAACTGGCCCCTTTAAATAAGTAAATGGGATCCAACCACCAAAGCAATACTAATGCACAGTCTGCCTCAGGGGGAGTTGCACTCCATAATCCTATGACTGCGGACACCACCAGGTCAAAAGCAACACCTGGAGCAGTTGCATATGAGCTTTGGCCCACACCAAATCCAGAGTCACCACCATTAGCTTGAGCACCTGTAGATAATCCCTGGCAGAAGGATCCGGTAAATCCAGAAAGATTGCACCATACCCACTCGACTGTGAGGAAAGCTTGGCCTGCCCGTGTGTAGAACCATGCTCCTAAATACTCCAGGGACTGTGTGGGCCGCAGAGAGGTCACCTTCTCCATGTCTTCGTGAGACAGAGCTTGAATTAACAAGTCGTCAAGCTAAGAACATGCCATACTGGGTCAGACCAAGGGTCCTGTCTCCAACAGTGGCCAATCCAGGCCATAAGAACCTGGTAAGTTCCCAAAAACTAAATCTATCCTGCGTCACGGATGTTAGTAATTGCAGTGGCTATTTTCTAAGTCAACATTATTAATAGCAGGTAATGGACTTCTCTAAGAACTTATCCAAACCATTTTTAAACCCAGCTACACTAACTGTACTAACCACATCCTCTGGCAACAAATTCCAGAGTATAATTGTGCGATGAGTGAAAAATAACTTTCTCCGATTAGTTTTAAATGTGCCACATGCTAACTTCATGGAGTGCCCCCTAGTCCTATTATCCGAAAGAGTAAATAACCGATTCACATTTACCCATTCTAGACCTCTCATGATATTAAACACATCTATCATATCCCCCCAGAGCCGTCTTTTCTCTAAGCTGAACAGTCCTAACTTCTTTAGTCTTTCCTCATAGGGGAACTGTTCCATCCCCTTTATCATTTTGGTCGACCTTCTCTGTACATTCTCCATCGCAAATATATCTTTTTTGAGATGTGGCGACCAGAATTGTACACAGTATTCGAGGTGCGGTCTTCACCATGGAGTGAAACAGAGGCATTACGACATTTTCCGTTGTATTCACCATTGCCCTTCTAATTATTCCCAACACTGTTTGCTTTTTTGACTTCTACAGCACACTGAACAGATGATTTCAATGTATTATCCACTATGGATGCCTAGATCTCTTTCTTGGGTGGTAGCTCCAAATATGGAATCTAACATTGTGTAACTATAGCATGGGTAATTTTTCCCTATATGTATCACTTTGCACTTACCCACATTAAATTTCATCTGCCATTTGGATGTCCAATTTTCCAGTTTCACAAGGTCTTTCTGCAGTCATTAAAATGACAATTTTATCTAAATTGTTATCTTTTTCAGACCCTTCCCATCAATAACCCAGCTAAATTTTTTTAAATTCCTACATGCTAAGGCTCTTCATTTTATAGGAAGGAAGCGACCACCTAGAGTATCACGAAAGGTACTATTTCTACCAAAGCTGAAAGGGGGCCTGGCTATTTCCAATTTTGCACAATATTATTGTGCAGCGCCATTGAGGGTGATATATGAATGGTCATCCAGGACTTATATGAAGCAATGGATACATATGGAACAAGCAGCTCTCCCGGGTGAATCCTTATATTCTAAAATTTGGGGCTTGCCGGAAAGCGGCAATCTTTATAAGATAACTAATCCATTTATCATTTTGACCCTAAAATTATGGAAGCAATGGAGAACTATGCTCTCTGGACACCACCTCTATTTCCCACATCATTGGGTCTGTATATTGGCTTGTATTCTGTACCCAAGTTGGGAGGTTTCTTCACAGTGGATTCAGAAAGGAAGTTGGTGTTATGGGCAATTGGTGGAGAGTTCAAAGATGGTACCTTTTGCTGATATACAATTGCAAGTTGATCTTTCCAACTCGGAACATTTCCGCTATCTTCAGCTTAGACACTGTCTTACCAGCTCATCTTTGAGGAAACACGTAGTGCAAGAAAGGTCTGACTTTGAAGATATGTGTTTTCGCCACACTGATTTCCAGGATATATAATTGGCTTTTGCCTAAGCAAACATTACAATACAAGCATCAACTGGGCTGGGAGGCTGACTGGGAACATATGTGGTTGGAGAAACGATGGATGATCTGTTATAATGCTATAGCAAAAAGTTCAGTATCTGCTAATATTATGGAAGCAAATTGTTGAGATTACTTACCTGATAATCTCCTTTTTGTTAATGTAGACAGATGGACTCAGAACTAATGGGTATAGTATGCTCGTGCTAGCAGTTGGAGACGGATCTGACGTCAGCACGGGTATATATACCCCCACAGGAAGCGTAGCAACTCAGTAATCTTCCTTGCAAAAGCTGTTGTGGATGTGTGTGTGTGTACTGATGCTCAGTGAAATAGTGAAACAGGATTCCCCTGACCGATTGATAGAAGCTGGAGACCTCCAGCATTCCAAACCGGAAGGTGTCGACACCTGGCAAAGGGGACGCTCTTATGTAAACGAATGACATGGCTTACCATGAATCGGTGAAACCCATGTAGACAGGCAGCTGGGCGGGATGCTGAGTCCATCTGTCTACACTAAGGAAAAGGAGATTATCAGGTAAGTAATCTCAACATTTCCTGGTGTGTAGCCAGATGGACTCAGAACGAATGGGATGTACAAAAGCTTTACTCCCAGCCTAGGACCGCCCTCGCAAATGCAGTGTCCTCCCTGGCCTGGACATCCAGACAGTAGAACCTGGAGAAGGTATGGAGAGAGGACCATGTCGCCGCTTTACATATTTCTGCAGGCGACAGCATCCTGGATTCTGCCCAGGATGCCGCTTGTGCTCTGGTAGAATGAGCCTTGACCTGTAGAGGCGGAGACTCTACAGGTCAAGACTACCAGCGGGCGATGGTGGGCCGCGAGGCCGCTTCACCTTGTTTCTTTCCGCTGTGCAGGACGAACAGATGGTCAGTCTTTCGTACTTCTTGTGTCACTTCTAGATATCTGGGCAGCAATCTGCCAATGTCGAGATGGCGAAATAAACGCCCTTCTTCAGATTTCTTCAAACCCGCCGTGGTAGGCAAGGATATGGTTTGGTTAAGATGAAACTGTGAAACCACTTTAGGTAGAAAGGAGGGAACCGTACGAAGATGGATAGCCTCAGGAGTGATTCTGAGAAATGGATCACGACAGGACAATGCTTGTAGCTCTGAGATGCGGCGTGCTGAACATACAGCCAGCAAGAACACCATCTTTAAAGTGAGAGAACGGAGAGACAGGCCCCGAAGGGGTCTGAAGGTGGATCCTGCGAGGAAATCCTAAACTATGTTGAGGTTCCACAAAGGCACTGGCCACTTCAGTGGCGGACGAATGTGCTTGACTCCTTTCAGGAAGCGAGAAACATCTGGATGCGTGGCAATGGTCTTGCCATCCCTCCTGGGACCATAGCAAGACAGCGCAGCCACCTGAACCTTGACGGAGCTGAGGGAGAGACCCTTCAGAAGTCCTTCTTGCAGGAAATCCAACACAATAGGGATTGTGGTCGCATGTGGATTGGTGCCATGAGTGTCGCACCATGCTTCGAATACTCTCCAAATCCTTACGTAGGTGAGGGATGTGGAAAACTTGCGAGCTCGGAGGAGTGTATCTATCACGGGCTCCGAGTAACCTCTTTTCTTCAGTCTAGCCCTCTCAATGGCCAGACCGTAAGAGAGAATTGAGCTGGATCCTCGTGAAGGATGGGACCTTGTCGTAGAAGGTCCCGGAGAGGAGGCAGGGGAAGAGGCTCCCCTGCCAGTAATCTTCTCATGTCCGCGTACCAGGGTCATCTTGGCCAGTCTGGTGCCACCAGAAGAACTAGGCCCCGGTGCTTCTGAATCTTGTGGATGATGGCGCCCAGCAGAGGCCACGGAGGAAAAGCGTATAGCAGAGTCCCTGTAGGCCAAGGCTGCACCAGGGCATCGATCCCGTGAGAGAACGGATCTCACTTGCGGCTGAAGTATCTGGGTACTTGAGCATTGGACTTGTCCGCTAGTAAGTCCATGTCCGGAATCCCCCATTGATCCACAATCATCTGGAAGGCTGTGGAGGACAGCTGCCATTCCCCCGGACTTAGGCTTTCTCTGCTGAGAAAGTCTGCCGTGGTGTTGTCCCTTCCGGCAATGTGGACGGCAGAGATGTCCTGAAGATTCACCTCTGCCCAAGCCATCAGTGGGGCTCTCTCGAGGGACACCTGTTGGCTTCTGGTTCCGCCCTGTCGGTTGATGTATGCCACCGTGGTGGCGTTGTCTGACATCACTCTGACTGCTCTGTTCCTCAGTCTGTGAGCAAATCGCAGGCATGCCAATCGGACTGCCCGGGCCTCTAGACGGTTGATGTTCCACCCTGACTCTACTGTGTTCCACCACCCTTGTGCGGTGAGTTCTTCGCAGTGTGCTCCCCAGCCGCTCAGGCTGGCATCTGTGGTGAGCAGAGTCCACGTGGGGGAGGACATCTTCGACCCCCTGCTCGTGTGGTTGGGCTGCAACCACCACCGTAACTGGGTCCGCACTCTGGCTGGTAGAGGTAGATGCACGGAGTAGTTTCGGAAGCGGGGACTCCAGCGAGAGAGCAGGGAGCGCTGTAGAGGTCTCATATGGGCCCTTGCCCAAGGTACCACTTCCAGGGTGGAGGCCATAAGGCAGAGAACCTGCAGATAATCCCAAGCTATGGGCCGACTGACTGTGTCTGCCTGGGTGTCGAACTGGACTCCCTATATTCCAGCGATTGGGAAGGCTGTAGGCAACTCTTGTTTAGGTTGACTACCCATCCCAGGCTTTCCAGAAGGGCGATCACTCTGTTGGTTGCCCGATGGCTCTCCTCTCGTGATTTCGCCCTGTTCAGCCAATCGTCTAGGTAGGGATGAACAACGATTCCTTCCAGTCTGAGCGCCGCCGCTGCTACCACTACGATCACCTTGGTGAAGGTTCGTGGCGACGTGGCCAGCCCGAAGGGCAAAGCCCTGAACTGGAAGTGGCGTCCCAGCACCTTGAAGCGTAGGTAGCGCTGATGATCCTGATGAATCGGGATATGCAGGTACGCTTCTGATAAATCTAAGGCCGTGAGGAATTCTCCTGGCTGTACTGCGTTCTTGACTGAGCGCAGAGTTTCCATGCGAAACCTCGGGACCCTTAAGTATCGGTTGACTGACTTGAGGTCCAGTACGGGCCGGAAGGTGCCCTCTTTCTTGGGTACCATGAAATAAATGGAATATTGCCCAGAATTCATTTCCCGTGCAGGTACCAGGATTATGGCTTTCAAGACAGGAGCCTCGCCAGGGTAGCTTCCAATGCTGCCTTCTTGTGGATTGGACACGAAGATTCCACAAACCTGTCCGGAGGGAAATGATGAAAGTCCAGATAATACCCCTCTCGGATGATGGCGAGGACCCACTGGTCCGACGTAATCTCGACCCATCTGGGGTAGAAGAGGGTTAACCTGCCCCCTATGGCTCCGTCCCCCGGATGGATCGGCTGATTCTCATTGTGAGGCACGGCCGGAACCTGAACCCGGGCCGGCTCCCCTCTTGCGCTGCTTGGTCCGAAAGATCTGATTCCTGGCCTGAGAACGAGGTGCCTGGTAGCAACTCCTATAGGGAATGAAGCGCTGGGAGCTCCTACCCCTGGAGGGCCTTGGAAAGGCGTGCTGGTTCCTTCTGAACCGATCTTCCGGCAGTCGAGGTACTGGAGAGGCGCCCCATGTGCTGGCCAGTCTATCAAGGTCGCTGCCAAACAGGAAAGAGCCTTTAAAAGGGCGTTCTGGTAAGGCGTGTCTTTGAAGGAGCATCGGCTGACCAATTCCGGATCCAGAGCTGCCTTCTGGCAGCTACGGAGGATGAAATCCCCTTGGCTGTTGTCCGGACTAGGTCTGACGCAGCATCCGTGAGGAACGAGAGAGCTGACTCCATGTCTACTACTGGAGCATTGTTCCTAACCTGCGACAAACAGGAGCGTGTCACCACTGTGCAGCAGGTTGCAATCCGCAAAGATAGAGCTGCTACCTCAAAGGTCTGTTTCAGAATGGCGTCCAGTTGCCGGTCATGAGGCTCCTTGAGGGCCGCCCCCCCCTCAACTGGAATGGTAGTGCGCTTAACCACCGCGCTAATCAGGGCGTCCACCTGAGGGCACGCCAGCAGCTCCTGAATAGCCGGCGCCAGGGGGTACACGCCCGTCAGGGCCCGACCCCCTTTGAATGAGGCCGCTGGTGCAGCCCATTCTAAATCTATCAGTTGCTGTGCTGCTTGCAAGAATGGAAAATGGCGGGCTGCAGGACGAGGACCTTCCAGCAGGGGGTTCTGTGCAGAGGGTACCGTAGCGCTGGGACCTGTAATAGCCAACTCCGCCAGGCACTGAGATATCAGGTCGGAGAGATCCTCTTTAGGGAAGAACCGCCTCATGGTTCTGTATGGCTCAATCCCGGAGGGAAGTTCCCCCTCGTCCGGGGCTTCAGACTCGTCCGGTGAAACATCAGGGTCCATCTGGACCGGACTGTCGGGAGGCGGGAGGTCCCACCCACGATAAGGGCGCGAAGGTCCAGGGACAGGATCCACAGGAGCCGTAACAGCAGCCGTAGCCAAAGCAGCAGCAGCAGGGCCTGGACGGGAAACTGATTGCATCTGTACAAAGGCATGAATTCCCTTAAAGAGATCTACCCAGGAAATGGAAGCGGTCTCTAATCGCCGGGGTACCAGGTCCCCCGGGATTCCAGATTGGTCGAGACTGCCCGCTAAATCCGGGGTAGCCCCTGGGGAACTGTCAGCAAACCTCAGTTGCGACTGGTCCCGGCCCGAGGCTCCCACGGCCTCCTCACATTGGGCACAAAGGGAGTCTGGTTCTTCACTGTGCGTGGCTGTAAGCTGGCATGCAGAGCCGAGGCCGAGGGCTTTAATGCCGGAATCAGGAGGTGCTGCCGCTGAGGCGTTCTGTTCCATTTGAAAAATGTGCGCTGGATAATATGCGGTAGCAATATGCGCTCAATACAACAGGCGCTTAATACAACAGGCGCCCAATAATATGCGGCAGCAATATACGCTTAATACAACAGGCGCAGAATAACATGCGGCAGCAATATGCGCTCAATACAACAGGCGCTCAAGAGTATGCGGCAGCAATATACTCGCAATGCAATCCAATATGCGCTCATCAGTATGCGGTCAGCAATGGACGCTCAATGCTATCCAATATGTGCTCATCAGTATGCGGTCAGCAATGGATGCTCAATGCTATCCAATATGCGCTCATTAATGTGCGGTCAGCAATGGACGCTCAATGCTATCCAATATGCGCTCAGTAGTCTGCGGTCAGCAATATACGCACCAGGAAATACAATATGTGCTTAGTAGTATGCAATATGCACTCAATGATATCCCATATGCGCTTAAGCAGAAACAGGTGCCTATCATGGGCGCTCAATACCTGAACAAGGCAGACAAAATGGCGACCTCCACGGCGTGCCACATGCAGGCAACGCCGCCGATCCTCGTTCCTCGGAGACCAAAAGTAAGAGATGTACGCCTTACCTGATCCTCGGCGCTTCCCGGCTGGAACCCGGGCGGTCTCCGGCTGCGGGGGGAGAGGGCAAGTACCTTCACCGCCGCGTTTGAGGAAATGCACCCGCTGCCTCGTCCACGCCGGGACTGAGGCGCCTCTCTCGCCACGCCCGAGCCTCGCCCGGGGGCTACATCCCTGCCGCGATTCGACCACCGGACCGAGGTCTTAAACCTCCAGGGGATCGCGGAAATCACCCCGGGAAACTCAACTGGGGGAGGGACCCCAAGGGTATCACCGCAGGAGTGCGGGGCTCGATGTTGCTGTACAAATTTAGTAAGAAGAAAGTAGAAAATAGAAAGTAGATTGGAAACACACTCAGCGAGCGTGCAGGCTCTCCAAACTGCTTTGGAGATGGAAATTACTGAGTTGCTACGCTTCCTGTGGGGGTATATATACCCGTGCTGACGTCAGATCCGTCTCTAACTGCTAGCACGAGCATACTATACCCATTCGTTCTGAGTCCTTCTGGCTACACGCTAGGAAATATAAAGTTTTGTACCGTTGGTATCTTACCCCAGACAGGTTACGTAAGATATATATTGGCCACTCGACCCAATGTTGGCAAAGGTGCAGCATGGTGGGTACATTTTATCGTGTGTGGTGGTAATGCCAAGGATTGTACCTTTCTGGAGGTGGATAGCTGCAGTAATTCTTAAAACTTTCCTTTGATACCGAGATATTTCTACTACTTTCTCAGTTTCCCAAGGTCTGGGTTCCTACTACAAAGCTCCTAATTAATCATATCCTGAGTAGGGCACAGCAGGAAATAGCAGCCCACTGGAAACAGGAGAAAGCCCCACTAAAACACTTTCTCCATAGATTATGGAAGGTACACTATTGGTCTTATATGACAGCTGTCCCGAAGGATACTGTAGCCCTCCACATACAAGTTTGGGAATCTTTCCTACGCTGGTATAAACAACTTTAAACGGAATTAATCATAGTAGCCATTGGGGTATGTGATAATGGAGAAATTACTTACCTGCTAATTTCGTTTTCCTTAGTGTAGACAGATGGACTCAGGACCAATGGGTATAGTGTACTCCTGATAGCAGATGGGAGACGGAGTCAGATTTCAACGCTGACGTCAGCCTACATATACCCGTACAGGAAGCTTAGCTCTTCAGTATTCTCGAAAAGCAATTGTGGATATATATGTGCTATAATAACTTGATTAACTAGGACTGGTTCAACTGATTTCCAAACTGGAGCCCGCCAGTGCACTCAACTGAATAAACGCCGACACCCGGCAAGTATGGGTGTCTTGAACTAGGGGTAATACCTGGCTTACCCATGCTTGTCTTGTTCTCGGGGTTTGTCACCCAAGTTTTCCGGATTCCAGGGCAGCCGTGGGTGGCATGCTGAGTTCATTTGTCTACACTAAGGAAAACGAAATTAGTAGGTAAGTAATTTCTCCATTTCCTATCGTGTAGCAGATGGACTCAGGACCAGGGGATGTACAAAAGCTACTCCCGGCCCAGGTGGGAGGCTGCCCGTGGTCCACTCAGTACTGCCCTCCCGGGCCTGGACATCCAGGCGGTAGAACCTGGAGAAGGTATGTATGGAGGACCACGTCGCCGCCTGACAGATCTCAGCAGGAGACAGCATTTTGGTTTCCTCCCAGGACACTGCCTGGCCCTTGTAGAATGGGCCTCGACTTGTAGAGGTGGAGGTTTCCCTGCCTCAACTTAGGCCGCCTTGATTACTTCTCTGATCCAGCGGGCTATGGTTGCCCGCGAGGCCACTTCCCCGTTTCTTCCCGCTGTGAAGGATGAATAGTTGGTCTGTCTTTCATACAGATTCCGATCTTTCCAGGTATCAGACTAAGTCTGCCAGCGTTTAGATGGCAAAGAAGGCATGAGTCTTCAGAGTCCTTATGTTCGTCTAGAGATTGCAGCGAGATGATTTTGTTTAGATGAAATTGAGAAACCACCTTCGGAGAAAGGAGGGGACAGCGCATAGCTGTAATGGATCCTGATGTGAACCTGAGGAACGGTTCCCGGCAGGATAGCACTTGAAGTTCGGAGATGAGACGGGCTGAACATATTGCCACTAGGAATGCAGTCTTCAAGGTCAGGAGCCGTAGTGGCAGACCAGGTGTAGGTCCTGAAGGAAGCTCCTGCTAGATGAGATTCCATAGGGGCACCGGCCACTTTAATGGTGGTCAGATTAGTTTGACTCCTCACAGGAAGCGGGAAACATCTGGATGGGTTGATAGACTGATGCCGTCCACTTTGGCTCTAAAACAGGCCAGCGCGGCCACCTGAACTTTGAGGCAGTTGAGAGACAACCCCTTCAAGCCGTCCTGCAGAAATTCCAGGATCATGGGGATTTTGACTGTCCACAGAAGGATCTCGTGGTCCTCAAACCAGGCTTCGATTACTCTCCATATTCATATGTAAGCTAGAGATATGGAGGACTTGCATGCCGGAGCAAGGGGTCAATCACTGCCTTAGAGTATCCGCTCTTCTTCAGGCGAGTCTTCTCAATGGCCAGACCGTAAGAGAGAATAGAGAGTCGGGTCTTCGTGGAGAATCGGTCCTTGCCAGAGAAGGTCCCTGTGTGGAGGTAGGCACAGAGGGTTCCCCGCAAGATGTCTTCGCATGTCTGCATACCATGGCCTTCTTGGCCAGTCCGGGGCCACTAGGAGTACTAGTCCCTTGTGGGGTTCTATCTTGCAGATGATCCCGCCCAGTAGAGGCCATGGAGGAAAGGTAAACAGCAGGTCTTCCTGTGGCCAGGTCTGGACGAGGGCGTCGATTCCCCAGGATTGCGGCTCTCATCTGCAGCTGAAAAAAAACTTGGGAACTTGGAGTTGGACCGGGTTGCCAGGAGCTCCATGGCTGGGGTTCCCCAGCAGTTTACTATCAACTGGAAGGCTGTGGTCGACTGCATCCATTCCCCTGGGTCTAGACTCTCTCTGCTGAGGTAGTCCACAGTGACGTTGTCTTTTCCCACGATGTGGGCGGCTGAGATCCCTTGCAGGTTTGCTTCCACCCATGCCATTAGGGGGTCTATTTCCAGGGACACCTGTTGGCTTCTGGTTCCTCCCTGGCAGTTGATGTAGGCAACTGTTGTGGTGTTGTCCGACATGACAGACAGATTCACCCCAGAGTCTGTGACTGAATTGTAGGCAGGCTAGTCTGACTGCTCGGGCTTCCAGTCTGTTTATGTTCCATCCTGACTCTTCCTTGTCCCATTGCCCCTGGGCTGTCAGTTCCTGGTAGTGGGCTCCCCACCCTCGCAGGCTCGCATCCGTGGTGAGCAAGATCCAGATCAGTGGGGATAGGTCTTACTCCCTTGCTCAGATGGTCTTCCTGTAGCAACCATTGGAGCTGGGTCCGAACCTCTGCCGGTGGCTGGAGGAGAATGGAGTAGTTCTGGGACACTGAGTTCCATCGTGACAGTAGGGAACGTTGTAGTGGGCGCATGTGGGCCCTTGCCCATGGGACGACTTATAGGGTTGAATTCATGAGACAGAGGACTTGGAGATAGGCCCATAACTTGGGGCGAGCATAGTTCAACAGTTTTCACAACTGGTCCATCAGTTTCCTTCTCCTTGTAGGGGAAGAACAACCTTGTCTTGTTTGGTGTCGATCCGGACTCCCAGGTACTCTAGCGATTGGGAGGACTGTAGGCAGCTCTTGGCTGTGTTGATGACCCACCCGAGATTCTGCAGTAGATTTACTGACTCTGGTGGTCGCCTGGTAACTTTCCTCTGGAGATTTTGCGCTGATCAGCCAATCGTCCAGATACGGTTGTACGAGGATTCCCTCTTTCCTCAGTGTCGCTGCCACTACCACTATGATTTTGGTGAATGCCCAAGGAGCAGTAGCTAGTCCGAAGGGTAGAGTCCAGAAATAGGAATGATGGTCCAGTATCACAAAGTGTAGGAAGTGCTGATTGTGGTGATGGACCGGGATGTGGAGATAAGCTTCTGATAGATCCAGTGAGGTCAGAAATTCCCCCGGTTGTATTGCCCTTATGACTGAACGTAGGGTTTCCATGCGGAAGTGTGGTACCCTCAGGTAGCAATTGACGGTCTTTAGGTCCAGGATGGGCCTAGACATCCCCTCCTTCTTGGGGACGATAAAATAGATGTAATAGTGACCAGTATTTTGTTGATGTTTGGGCACTGTGGTTATCGACTTTAGGCTGAGTAATTTTGTCAGTGTGGTTTCCACTGCAGTTCTTTTGGAGAGGGAGTAGCACGGTGATCTCACGAATTTGTCTGGAGGAATGCTGTGTAAGTCCAGTAGTATCCCTCCCGAATGATGGTTAGGACCCACTTGTCAGACGTTATCTCGACCCATCTTTGGTAGAAGAGGGTAAGTCTACCCCTATGGCTTCTTCCTGTGGATGGGTCTGTTGATTTTCATTGTGGGGTGCGGCTGGGGCCTGTACCTGAGCCTGCTCCCTCTTGTTGAGTCTGTTCCGAAGGACTGGCCCCTGCCTGCGGGGCGAGGTGCTTGGTAATATGTGTTCTTGTATGGTCTGAAGCGCTGGGTTCCTCTGCCCTTGGTTCTTCGGGGGGGGAGGAGCACTGATTTCTCTTGTTCCCGTCCTCCGGTAGACGAGGCACTGGAGATTTGCCCCATTTGTTGGCTAACTTCTCCAATTCGCTCCCGAACAAGAGAGATCCTTTAAAGGCCATAGTGGTCTTCTGGCTGCCACTATGGAAGAGACACCCCTGGCTGAGGTGCGTACCAAGTCTGAGGTTTCATCCATGAGGAAGGATATCGCCAATTCTAATGTTTTGGCGGAAGTGGTTGCAAGTGGAGAGAAGCAAGCAGGCACGCGTCACGGCGCAGCAGGACGCGATCTGCAGGGTCATTGCTGCAACATCAAAGGACTGTTTAAGGGTGGATTCCTGACATCTGTCCTGGGCATCCTTGAGTGTAGCACCTCCTTCGACTGGGATGGTCGTGCGCTTTGAGATTGCACAGACCATGGTATCCACTTTTAGGAACCGTAGGAGTTCTTTGGCCGTGGGTTACAGGGGGTATAGGACTTCTAGGGTCCGTCCTCCATTGAAGCTGGCTTCCGAAGCATTCCATTCCAGGTCAATCAGTTGTTGTACGGCCTGCAGCATTGGGAAATAGCATGAGGCCTGACAGACAGACTAAAACTGGGTTCATCTTTGGCTCCACTGTGGTACTCATGGCTGGAATGGCCAGCGTCCTCAGGGTCAGAGACACGAGAGCTGGTAACTCGTCTTTGGAGAAGAATCGCATCATGGTTCGGTATGGTTCCATCCCTGGAGGGATTTCCTCTTCCTCCAGGGAGTCAGACTCTTCTGAGGTGTCTGCGTCCCCTAAGGGGAGGCGTTTGTCTGGATAGGTGCGAGAGGTGCTTGGAAGGTCTTGTGCTTCTGGTGGCAACCGGGTCTGTGTCGCAGGCGGTACAGATTGTGCCTGGACAAAGGTTTGCAGCCCTTTGAAGAATTCCACCCAGGAAAAGGTCCCTGGGTCCATATTGAATCCAGTGGAGGCCCCCCGAGGTGCCCCCCTGAGTAGGCGCCAAGTCGGAGATACAGAGGTCCGGGGTACTATCATTGGTGGATCCGGATCCTTCTACTGGCTGTGGGGGGCCTTGCTTAGGTTCCCCCTGAGCCTCTTCACACTGCAGGCATAAGGCGGAGGCCACTTCAGGTTGTGCAGCTCTCAGGTGGAAGGCTGGGCAGAGGGCTTTTCCCTTGGCTTTCTTGGCTGGCAGTGCCATGATTTGTACGCATGGAGTGGCTCAAAATCATCTGTGCGCGTAGGGGCGCATGCCAGGAGGCTTAGTTGTGCGTTCCGGTTGTGCTGGCGATGTGCGTGGGGGTTGTGAGCGCAGGCTACCACTTTGTGCGCCTGGGAGAGATGTGTACGCCGCTGTGCGCATGGACCTATTATGCGGGCCGCTATGCGCCTGGCACTGTTGTGCGCGTCACTATGCGCACAGCACAGATGCGTGCGCTGCTGTGCGCACGTTGGTTGTGCGCCTTGCTCGCCGCTGTGCGCACGGCTCAGTTGTGCGGACAACATGGCGATCAAGGGGGAGAAATGGTGCAGACGAACACGTGGGCAAGATTGGGCCCCCCCCCCCCGGTGGGCTCCACGTGTGGACCCTCGCACTGGATCGGGGCCTAGCCCAGACAGGGCTGCTCAACCCAATTTTAGAGACTCCGGAAGGGACGATCTGTGCGGCAATTCGAGCCTCGGAGACCAAAGACTTAGAAAAAGTTTTCTATCTTACCTGGTCTCTGCGTTTCCCGATCCCGTGCCGGCAGTCTCCGGCTGCGGGGCGAGAGGGAATTACCTTCACTGCAGCACTCTATTCAACACCTGCTGCCTCTAAGCCACCCTAGGGGCTAAGTCCACGCTGGGAGCCAGCTACCAGACAGAAGTTTACCTCAGAGATCTCGGAAATCCCCTCAGGAATTCTTGACTGGGGGAGGGACCCTTAGGTATCACTGCAGGAGAGCGGGGCTCGTCTTCTTGAGGTAAATTTTCTCTCTTTGTTTTAGGACTGCTAACACTATTTAGTGTGAAGATGTGTCCTTATCTGCTTAGGAGACTGAGAAATACTGTAGAGCTAAGCTTCCTGCATGGGTATAAATAGGCTGACGTCAGCGTTGAAATCTGACTCCATCTCCCATCTGCTATCAGGAGTACACTAAACCCATTGGTCCTGAGTCCATCTACCACACGATAGGAAACATTATATATTTGTTTATGGGACATTCATATTAACCATCATGGTCTTAATTGATCGATCAATGTAAAACTATATTTCCAACCTTATTGTTTTTATTATATTTGTTACTTTGGGTAGGGAAGAGGGGGTAAGAGGGGTAGTTTTTTTTTTGTTTTTTTTAAATCTGACCAGGTACCACAAATACAAGTAGGCTCCCAGATATCTTCATTCAAAGTTATTGAAACTGAGGTCTCATAGGGATCAGCTCTTTTAGTGGTGTTAGTTAATGTTTCCTTGCTTCTAGTTTCTCATCTGTTAACATTTCTAGAAGTGGGTTTTTGAATCTACGCAGACAATATCCAACTGTTTTTTTTCCTTTCTGTACAATTGATACCACAGTACTCCCCACCGTCCTCACCAAGGTGGATGCCTGTTTAAGTAATATTTAAAGAATAGTTTAAAGGAAACTGCCTGAAATTTAATCTTTAAAAAAAAAAGTGTCAATATTAGTCACTGTTCTTCTGATATCATAAAACACTGCAAAGCGGTTTGGTTTTTTTTTTTTTTTACAAGTAAAAGACATTCAGTGGTCAAAGACTGAATGTAGCTGCGAGGCTACTGTCTGGTATATACTTTATAAACATACAGCTAGCCCCTGAAGAAGGCGTTTCCAACACCAGTATGCTGTCAGTGTATCCAGCTTGTTCATCGGTAACTGTACTTCTCCATTTGACATCGACATGAGCCAAATAGTTTTTGGCTAAAATTGTAAACTACACACAGTATCCAGCCATTTTACTTGCAAAGAATAAACCAAAACAAAAAAACAGAAATCTTGGAATTAATATTCTTGAAAATTTGCTAGAATATGATAATTTGTGCCTACAGGCACCAGCTGATTCCAACCGTTTTATGATAACAGACGAAGAATGATTAATATAGACACATCTTGAATTTTCTTTTGATAAATTCAAGTTTGATGTCCTTTTGGCCTCTTTGTTGTTGGTTTAGTTTGAAACTGAATCTTGCCAAGACTGAGGCAATGATTATCAGTCAGTCATTCTATAAATAACCTGTTTGGATATCTGATAGAAAAAACAAACAGGTTTTTCCTCCCTTTATGTAATGTGGTGTAAAACTTTGTTGTGATGAGATAGTGCCATAGTAATTGACGTCCTTCAAGTATGCCCTACTTATGGTAGTAACTGCCACTCCATGCATTCTGTTAAGGATAATAACTGCCGCTCTATGCACATTATCCTCATGCCTTTTGTTAAAGGTAGTAATTGCAACTCTGTGCACATTTCCACCCCTGCCCCCCTCATGCAGAAATTACAACTAAAGTTAATAGTTTACCCTAGTTCATCCCAAAACCTCACTATAGCCTAGATTCATCAAATTGCTATATTTATCATGGGAATATTGTGCATTAGCAGCTGCGATAGAAGGGCCATGGTTATGCACATTTTAGAGATACTGCACTGCAAAGCAAAAAAATCATACCTGGCAATAATTTTTTTTAAATTGCAAAATGGCTTATAGCGGTGCAAGATGCATTAACGCATCATGCGACCAAACCAGGAGATATGCACACTAGTTGGCCCAATAAGAGCAGAACTGTTTTTTGGTTTTTTTTTTTAATGCCACGCAAGTATCTCCTGTTGTGTGCACGCCATGGTATAACATAGGCTGAAAGCACATACATGTGCACCCTATTTGTAATGTGCATGCATATATGGGATGGAAGCAGGCTTTGTGCGCACAAGTAGGCAAGTAAACAAGCCAGTATCTCAGTACTAGTACACTTTCCTCTAACATAGAAGATTTAAGAAGGGCAAGTGTGTGTGTGTGTGTGTGGGGGGGGGGGGGGGGGGATGGTAGGGATGTGCATTTGTTTCATATTACATGCTTGTATAGGAAACAGATGAAACGGATGCACATCCCTGGGGGGGGGGGGGGGGAGGAATTTTTTTGTTTAGCAGGGTTATGTAGCTGTGTGTGAGAAAAAGGTACCATTTTATTGGTCGTAATAGCCATAACCAGTTATCCCTCAATAAAAATTTTGCCCTCCTCTACTGCACCCAAAAAAGGCATTTCCTAGCTTAAATCCTATGTTAATGTGCGTTAATTTTCTACAACAGGCAGTAGGAGATCCTCATTTGCATAAAGAGATACTTTTGCACACAAACTTTCCATGCAAATGTGTGACAAGAAAGATTTGAGCACTGAGGCCCTATCATGAGTTGATGAAGGACTCTGTATGAAGGCAATAGTTTGAATAAAGCAACATATACAATTAAACAAATGAAAAACAGTGGTGAGACCCCAGCCCCCCCCCCCCCCCCGCCAAAAAGCCCACAACTTTTACTGTTGGACAGGATCTGATCTTTCCCAGTTTAGCCTATTGCAATACTATCTATTGTGGTATGCTTTTCCAAGTTGTTACGTTTGGCCAGCCTCAGGGTAGGCCCTTTACCAGCCGCTCTCTCCAACTCACCACAGCATCTTCAGTGCCCTCTCAAGTCAGCAGAAACACAGCTGCAATCCAGCAGGTCCTAGCCCCCAAAGCCTGCACACTGCCATGTTGTTGCTGCTCCCAGGGTCTCCATCGGTGTGAATCAGCACTTAAATGGACTAATGGTGGGAAGAGTTCCGCAGCACCCATTGATGTCATCAGCAATTCCTAAATACTTAAGCGAAGCCCAGACTACCAATCGCTGCCTAAGCAATGGGTCTCCTGCCTTGTGCACAGATTGCTCTTGCATTCCTGTGTTCCCTCACCCAGCTTGCCTCGTCCACCATTGCCTTGCCCAGCATCTCATTGTCTTCATCTATCCTTTGCTTGATCTCCTAGTACTGACCAAAGACTTGAACCTAATCACATATGCCTGCTGCCTGGAATGGACCATAGCCTTGGAGCTGACTATGCTTCCTTGCTGCCCACCTCTGCTCCTGGCCTGTTCACAATATCTCCAGTCTGCTGCCTGTCCTTAGACTTATTCTTTATCACTCTAGGGAACCGCCTAAGTCCTGCTGACTGCCAGAACATAAGGGCTAAACCTGTGAGAAGGGCGGCTGTTATAATTAAAGCTCCAGTCAGTACCATTTCAGGGTGTTTTTGCCAGCTGTCAGCATAGGCCTCGTAGTTTTGCCTATGAGGCTACATCAACTACACCACACATTGAAGTCTAGAAAATGATAAATCAAATGAACCCTGCTACCCACATAATTGACACCATACCCATTACAGAATTAACTAGCCAAAACTGTAGCCCCAACATTAACTAAAATCAACCACCTCTCTCTAGATGAAGGAGTAATACCAGATATCTTGAAAGGAACCATAATCAAACCAATCATTAAGAAAAAGAACCTCGACCCCCTAAATCTTAACAACTATAGACCAGTCTCCAACGTACCCCTAATCGCCAAACTAATTGAAAAAACTGTACAAAAACAACTGTCAAACCACCTTAAAAGTAATAACATATTATACCCATATCAACATGGATTCCGCAAACACTACAGTACAGAGACTTTACTATTAGCTCTATCAGATAGTATCTTAAGAGGCTTCGACACAGGAACACACTACATTCTGGTTCTACTAGATCTCTCTGCAGCATTCGACACTGTAAATCACAAAATACTAATCAATAGACAAAGAAATAGGACTCACTAACAAAACAATAGATTGGTTTGAATCATACTTAAACAATAGATGTTTCCAAGTCCAACTCAAAAACACACTTTCAGACAAAGTCACACTGTTAACAGGTGTCTCACAGGGTTCAGCCCTGTCTGCAACACTAATATTTACTTACTACCAATATGCCACCTACTAGCAGGACTTGGAATCATACATTACATATACGCAGATGATATACAACTACTGTTACCCATCGTAAACACCATTGAAGAAACAATGAAACTAGCCAATATGTATCTTGAAATAATCAAACAGCTCCTAAACCAAATGGAACTGGTAATAAACATCGACAAAACTGAATTCTTACACCTTGAACTAAAAAACATACACCCTATACAACCTACAATCACAATCGAAAATAATCAAGCCGTGGAGTTAGCAATAAAAGTACAGAATCTAGGGGTAATAATTGACCCTGAGTTAAACATGAAACAGCACATCTCACAGAAATTAAAAGAAGGATACGGTAAACTAATGACCCTGAGAAGACTGAAACCCCTGCTAACGCTAAACAATTTTCGCACAATTCTACAGGCAATGATATTCACAAGCACAGACTATTGTAACTCCCTGCTATTAGGGCTACCACAATAGACGATTAGGCCACTGCAAATACTGCAAAATTCCGCTGCTAGAATTTTGACTGGCAAAAAAAAAAAAAAGTGACTACATTACAGGAACACTTGCCAAACTACACTGGCTTCCAATTGAACAAAGAATACAATATAAGGCACTATGTATAATTCATAAGCTAATCCACGATGAAAAAGCAGACTGGCTTAACACAGCACTGCGCGTACATGTCCCGCACAGAAACCTGAGATATGCTAATAAGGCTTTACTAACTGTCCCCTTGTGGCTCGCCTCCAGCTTTCAGCGGCCTATGACTTCAAGATCATCTCCAGAACAGACCTTTTGCAAGAAGAGTCCAAGCAGGTGGATCATCTCTAATTGTCTACACAGAAGCAGAGGCATAGATGTCTCTATCTGTGCTAATGCTGTGCCATGGGTATTTTGTGAACCAATGCCAGGAACTAGGTCTAGTTGTTTGAATCAAGAAGTGAGAATGGCCAAGTTATATTTTAATGGGGAGATAAATAATTCAGATACAAGAACAAATGCCATTCCAGTAATTACCAGCCAAGGCAGTTATGGACAATTAAATATGAGTAGGAAAATATGATAAATTAGATGGTGTGTCAATGGTAAAGAATGTTATTTATTTATTTAGAGGTTTTTATATACCGCGGCACGTTCAGAACACCACCTCGGTTTACAAGGAACAGTAATACAGCAACAAGCTTTACAATAAAATATTTAACGAACAATCATTGAAATACATACAGGAGCTATGCATAACAGTAAAACAAAAGTAGAACTATATTTGAGATGTATGTAATAACTTTACAATGTTGATGTATAACAGGGAACATTTGTGACTACTGGATTACCATTGACCTTTTTGTTGATAAATGCATAGTCAATATTTAAAAAGATTATAAAGGACCGACAAGCGCCTGCGGGGAGGGCCCCATTAACAGGGCGCTTTCTGGAGAGGGTGCCTCCCCCCTTTCCCCCTGCCTCATCTTACCTCGGACGGGACGGGCTGGCCCAGAGGCGGGCCGGGACGGCCCGAGCAAGAGAGGAGTGGTCTCCTGGATCAGCGTGTCGATGCACGGTGACGTCATCGCGCCGGCGCGCATCAATGCGAGACCTTGGGCCTTAAATGCGGGGCGAGCGCCGAGCCAGGCCTCTTTTCGCTGGCCAGCGCTCGCGTTTGCTGCAGCAGGGGGTCGAGGGATGGAGGAGGCCAGAGGATCGCGGTTTTCGGACTGTATTCGGGCCGACTGAGGACGCGCCGAAAAAACTTAAAAAAATAAATCGGGCGGGCAATTCGGCATGCAGCGATAAAGAGGACCCCGGGACCGGAATAAGGAATTTAAAGGGGCAAATGGCCTTTTTTCGCCAGGAGACGCGGTGGAACACCCATGTGAGAGGCCCTTTCTTTAAAAAAAAAAAAAAAAAAAAATCAAATAGCAGCACATCTGTGGCTGGCGGAGCCGGGGTGGGCCCACTTCCTGGTTTAAAAAGCTGGGCTTAGCAGCTGCAGGCAGCGCGGAGGACACAAAAGATCCAGGGGCTGGACTGGCAGATTTAAAGGTCCTGGTGCTGTTTTCTTCACTGCAACAGAGGGGACCCGGAGGCAGAAGGCAGCAATGCAACAGGAGAAGAAGAAAGACAGGAAGGGACAAAAGGGCCTCGCTGGACTCCCTCCCCACAACTAACTGTGAGTAATAAGCTTGTTTTCTATGTTTGCACGGAGATGGCTGAGGAAAGAGCAAGCGCACGCGGGAGGACAAAGGGAGCAAGGCAGACCAGGGGACAGAGCCAGAAACAGAGCGTGGCGGAGCCCCGAGCCAAGCAGGCGGGGGAGGGAAGACGAGGCCATGGCAGAACTAACAGACCGGATGGAGCGAAGGCACGGGGGAGTGGCAAAAGACAGACCCCGAAAGGAAGCAAGACACAGGAGTGCGAAGGGAGCAACACCGGCTGCAGACACCGAAAGTGCAACGGGGAGCGGCAGTGGCAGAGAGGCAGGAATGCAGCCAGAAGCTGGGTGGTACAGCACTCCTCCTTGGGCCTGGCCCATGTGGCCCCCGATGGGACCGAACGGAAATACAGCAACAGTGCAAGCACAGATAGGACAGGAAGGAAATACTTACTTTCCCACCACATGGCAAGCACAGATGTACCCCCCTTGGTGGCAGGTACCGCCACCCTGGTACACAGCGCCGGCAGGAAGCACCACCGTGGTAGGCGGCCATACGTCGGGAGCAGAGGCGACAAGGGAGCCAACAGCGCCAGAAGGGGAATTGTCCATTGGGGAGGCCGGTGCCGATAGTGGAAACCAAGCAGCGACACTGCGAGATGTGGACGGAACGAGGGAAGCGCGAGTGGAGGTGACCAGGAGACATCAAGGAGGAGCGGCATCAGCAGGAGATGCAAATGGCAAGAGGACTAAACAGAAGAGAAATGCCAGTGATTCCAGTGAGGGATCCTCTGAGGAGGAATCAGAGGAGAGTGAGGCATTGGCAGACTCCCCGGTCAAGGCACCGTGGGATATAGCGTCAGCCAATGCGGCCACGGCAGCCCTCCCCAACTTGGCTGAGTTGTGGGAGAGCGTGCCAAAGGCATTACGGAGCAAGATAAGAAAGCGCGAATACATTGATATATTCATAATATTGGAGGGCAGGAAAGGGGCAGTTGAGAAGAAGAAAAGAAAGAAAAAGGAGGAACAAAAAGGAGGGGGGGGGAGTAAAGGTGCCCAGGACCATAACCAACTGGACCAGGGCATTTTTTAGAATGATCAGCATCATAGGGAGAGCAGATCCATCGCAATACGCCCCGATGTTAAGTTATGCGGATTTCATATTAGAGGCATATAAAGAATATCAGGGATGGTGCTGGTTAAATTATGACGAAAAGTTCAGGGACAGGATGGAGGAGAACGGGAACCTGTCATGGGCAGCACAAGATGTGGGATTGTGGTTACGACAAATGACCAACAAGGTTATGGAGTCAGGGTCAGCGCGCAAATCGGTTAGGCCACTTAGCGGTACAACAAGTACGAGTAATAATCCGTGGGGAGAAAATGGTAACAGCAGGGTGTGTTCGCATTTTAACAAGGCAGGGTGCACTTTTCAGGACTAAGTTCAAACACATGTTCGGTATGTGTGGTAATCCCACCTGGCAACAAAATGTGCTAAGAAAGGTCAGGGGCATGCGGCTGGGAGTAATGGGAAAGGGAAGCAATAAATCATTTGACAAGGCACCCTCCCCCAGTACGTTTGGCGGTAATTAGGGAATAGTTGGCTACATACCCGAGGCGAGGGGAGGCAAAACATCTGAGGGACGGTTTTGAGCACGGTTTTCGGATACCTTTTCAGGGACAGATTAAGGGCATAAGCTCCAAGAATTCTTCATCCACAGTGCGGCATGCAGACATAGTGCAACAAAAAGTGGACAGGGAGATCGAATTGGGCAGGATGGCGGGACCCTTCGCGGACCCCCCATTCGAGGGAATGATGTTGTCACCTTTGGCAGTAGTGCCAAAAAAAGGAACGGGGGGAGTTCCGGTTAATACAAAACCTCGCCTACCCGCCAGGGTTTTCAGTAAACGACGGCCTGCCAGTGGAGGCGTGTACCGTGCAAAACGCTTCTTTCGATGAGGCCGTCGCATTGGTGAGATGTTGCGGGAAAGGTACATTACTGGCAAAGGCAGATATCAAATCAGCTTTTAGATACCTCTCCGTACACCCTGACAGTTTTCCCATCTTAGGCTTCCGCTTTCGGGGTTCATACTACTTTGACAAATGCATGCCGATGGGGGTGCTCAGTTTCTTGTGCTTACTTCGAAATGTTTAGTACTTTTTTGCACTGGGTCTTACAGAAAAAGGCGGGGAACGGTAATGTGGCTCCAGGGGCGATCCGGGAAACTACAGACCGGTTAGCCTGACTTCAGTGCCAGGAAAAATAGTGGAAAGTGTTCTAAACATCAAAATCACAGAACATATAGAAAGACATGGTTTAATGGAACAAAGTCAGCATGGCTTTACCCAGGGCAAGTCTTGCCTCACAAATCTGCTTCACTTTTTTGAAGGAGTTAATAAACATGTGGATAAAGGTGAACCGGTAGATATAGTATACTTGGATTTTCAGAAGGCGTTTGACAAAGTTCCTCTTGAGAGGCTTCTAGGAAAAGTAAAAAGTCATGGGATAGGTGGCGATGTCCTTTCGTGGATTGCAAACTGGCTAAAAGACAGGAAACAGAGTAGGATTAAATGGGCAATTTTCTCAGTGGAAGGGAGTGGACAGTGGAGTGCCTCAGGGATCTGTATTGGGACCCTTACTGTTCAATATATTTATAAATGATCTGGAAAGAAATACGACGAGTGAGATAATCAAATTTGCAGATGACACAAAATTGTGCAGAGTAGTTAAATCACAAGCAGATTGTGATAAATTGCAGGAAGACCTTGTGAGACTGGAAAATTGGGCATCCAAATGGCAGATGAAATTTAATGTGGATAAGTGCAAGGTGATGCATATAGGGAAAAATAACCCATGCTATAATTACACGATGTTGGGTTCCATATTAGGTGCTACAACCCAAGAAAGAGATCTAGGTGTCATAGTGGATAACACATTGAAATTGTTGGTTCAGTGTGCTGCGGCAGTCAAAAAAGCAAACAGAATGTTGGGAATTATTAGAAAAGGAATGATGAATAAAACGGAAAATGTCATAATGCCTCTGTATCGCTCCATGGTGAGACCGCACCTTGAATACTGTGTACAATTCTGGTCGCCGCATCTCAAAAAAGATATAATTGCGATGGAGAAGGTACAGAGAAGGGCTACCAAAATGATAAGGGGAATGGAACAACTCCCCTATGAGGAAAGACTAAAGAGGTTAGGACTTTTCAGCTTGGAGAAGAGACGACTGAGGGGGGATATGATAGAGGTGTTTAAAATTATGAGAGGTCTAGAACGGGTAGATGTGAATCGGTTATTTACTCTTTCGGATAGTAGAAGGACTAGGGGACACTCCATGAAGTTAGCATGGGGCACATTTAAAACTAATCGGAGAAAGTTCTTTTTTACTCAACGCACAATTAAACTCTGGAATTTGTTGCCAGAGAATGTGGTTCGTGCAGTTAGTATAGCTGTGTTTAAAAAAGGATTGGATAAGTTCTTGGAGGAGAAGTCCATTACCTGCTATTAAGTTCACTTAGAGAATAGCCACTGCCATTAGCAATGGTTACATGGAATAGACTTAGTTTTTGGGTACTTGCCAGGTTCTTATGGCCTGGATTGGCCACTGTTGGAAACAGGATGCTGGGCTTGATGGACCCTTGGTCTGACCCAGTATGGCATTTTCTTATGTTCTTATGTTCTTACCTTGATTTTTTAATTCGTGGGACCAGCCCATATGGACACATGTCAAAAAACACTGTCGGCATTCCAGGAGATGGCAGAAGATTTCGGGGTTCCCTTGGCTGGGGAAAAAACAGAGGGCCCAGCAACGACGCTATCATTTTTAGGGACTGAGCTGGACACACAGGCCATGACATCACAGCTACCGCTCGAGAAGTTGCACAAATTACGGAGTATGCTCAGGCAGGCATTGTCCAGCAGAAAGTTGATGCTGGTTTCCATACAATCTATAATTGGAGGTTTGGACTTTGCATGCCGGGTAATCCCAATGGGGAGGGCGTTTCTGAGGCGTCTGGCGAATGCAACTAAGGGGGTCCACAACACCGTATCAGAATCACGCGCCCAATGAAGAAAGATGTGGCTATGTGGTTAAAATTCCTGGACAGTTTTAATGGGGTATCAATGTGGCAGGACGAGGCGGTTTCGAACCAGGACTTAGATATACACACAGACGCATCAGGAGGATGGGGCTTCGGGGCCTACTGCCAGGGCGCATGGTGCGCGGCACCGTGGCCAGATGAGTGGATACAGAACGGGTTGGTAAAAAACATTACATTCTTGGAGCTATTCCAGATTTTGGTAGCCATTACAGTCTGGGCGCATAGGTTGTGCAACAAAAAGATCATTTTCTGGTCAGATAATTTGGCAGTAGTGACCGTTATTAACAGGCAGGCGGCACGTTGCTCCAAAGTGGCTGAATTGTTGAGGGAAGTGGTCTTACAGGGCTTGCGACTGAACATGACAATAAGAGCTAAACATGTACCAGGCATCCATAATCAGGTGGCGGACGCATTATCCAGGGCTAAGTGGGATCTCTTTCATCAACAGGTGCCAGAGGCAGACGAAGAAGGAGTCCCAATACCAAACAGATTATGGCGGATTGGAACGATACAGAATGGGGGCCGCTGAGGGCATCTGTTGCTCCGGTGACATGGAAAGCCTACTGCAAGGGATTTACTAGCGTGCAGGCATTTTTGCAGGGGCAGGGGTGGAAAGGTGGGGGAGGATAGAGGGCAGGCACATAGAAAGGTTCGTGGCATGGGCTAAGGAGGAAGGGATGTCCAGAGGATCGATGGTGAACCAACTGGTAGGTTTTGCATTCTTTGCAAAAGCGCAGGGCCTAGGCGACCCCATGGATAACTTCATGGTTAAGAAGTTGCTAGCAGGCTGGGCTAGAAATGCAGTGTGGAAAGGGGATAAGAGGTGGCCAATAACCCACGAAATATTGGTGCACTTATGGCATGCGGTGGCTCATGTCTGTTCAGAGAGATTAGAGGTGATTCTGTTGAGAGCCGCTTTCTGCACGGCGTTTTTTTGCAGCGTTACAGGTTAGTGAATTGGTGGCGGCATCAAAAAAGGACGAGCAAAACGATGGCATACTATTTAACGTTATAGTCCAGGAACAGTGCATTATGATAAGGGTGCACAAATCAAAAACTGATCAGTAAGAATATAGAAAATTTCCTACATATCAGGCCTAAAAGAGGCTCCCACCTATTAATCCGTAAGGACAGGGTACCGTTAACCAAATTCCAGTTTGCGGCGGTGCTAAGTAGGGTATTAAACAGTGTGGGGCTGAATCCGGAGGAATATGGTATGTATTCCTTTAGAATTGGGGCCGCCATAAGCGCGGCGCAGGCAGGCCTGCCCATGGAAGTGATTCGAAGGATGGCAGGTGGCGATCGGCAGCGGCTAATAGGTACGTGAGGCCGGGAGCGGTGCAAAGCGGTCATTAACTAAGCAATTCCTATTTCAGGTCCATTCCTACGAAGGAAGGAAGTATGGTTGTTCGGACATTCTTTCGTGCATTGGCAGCTCGAAGGGCTCGGGAGAGACCATACGGAGTGCACTTGGGCTTGGCACCGCGGGGAGTCTACGTGACATGGATGGGAATCCGAGGAATGAAATGGGGGGGGGGGGGGGGGGGGGGGGGGGGGGGTCGACTGATCCCGGAGTTACAGAACAGTTTACGTACAAGGCAAAAGCCGGATGTCATGGTCATACTTTTGGGGGGCAGAAGACACAGGGAGAAAACACAGCTAAACAGTTAATAGATAGTATAAAAAGGGATTTGGTGGCAATAAGGGAGATGGCACAGGGAACAACCATAATATGGTTGGAAATCATTCCCAGGCTGAAATGGCAGGGTGACAAGCTATGGTGCAGGGGGCGGAAGAAGGTGAAGAGGCGAATTAAGGTCTGGGCCCAGAAAATGGCCATATCAACGATACGGCACGACTGGGCGGACGAGCCTTCTCTGGCCTATACCGGCCGGACATGATACACTTATTGGACGTGGGATATGATCTATTTAACAATGCATACAGGAGGCTCTGGAGCACGTGTTTACAGAGGTTAGGCCGCAGTAGAGGTGTTGGGGGCTCCGGGACAAGTGTAATACTATCCCGGGCTGGTGGCGGGGGTACCTGAGTTGGTGGGCCAGGAGGACACGGTGGACAAACCGGGGTCCTAAGAAAATGAAATGTGCGCAGAGGTGGGCGTGGGTTGCCCTGGGGAATGGCCCCGAGCTTGGACACAGCAGGGGGCCGGTAAGATCGTGTGGCGGACTGGCTTAAATGGCGGACGCCGGTACGAAGCCCGGTATGGTAATCTTGATTGACGCACAAATACTCTGGTACCAAAAGTTTGATTTTATGTTAATAATTAATAAAAGCTGCAGCCTGTTTTTCACCAAAACCTGGTGTATGTGTGCTTAATATAGTGGAATATGGTTGAAAGGAAAGGGGGGGGGGGGGGGGAGAGGACGCGAGGGTGCAAGCTGCCAATGCTAAACTATTTTTAATGCCCTGAATAAAGATAAAAAGCAAGATTGTGTCTGTGTGACCGAAACAAGGTTTAAAGATACTGATTTGGTGTTTATTAATCAACTGGAGGTAGAAGGGTATGATTTTTTATAAAAAGTAGGAGTGGGAAAAGTGGGAGAGGTTCAATGATACTTGGGAAAAAATCCCCGAGGTTAAAGAGAGAAGACATTGAAATACATTCTAATTATGAAATGTTAAAGCTAAGGATCTACGGTTTGGTATTGAATAATATATCCACTTTAGCTGGAGGTTCTAGAAATCTAGATGTGGGTTTAACCACAATTGTTTCAGGTGATTTTAATGTACAGGTTCATACTGCTCCAGATACCCACAGCTGTCACTTTATTGGATGGTATGGGGGCTTTGGGTTGGCAGCAGATTATTAGGGGTTCAACGTATAGAGCAAGTCATACCATAGATCTAGTTTTTATTAGTAATGACGTTATTACTTGTGACTAAGGGAATATTGAGATACAAACAATTCCCTGTTAAGATCATAAATTGATAAAAATGAAATGTTTAATTTCAGGAAAAAAGGAGGAGTTACATTCTTGAGCAGGTTGCTTTTTCTCAATCTACTATCACTTTTGAGGAGAGAGATGAGATTTTGTTGTTGGCGGATGAATTAACGTCAATTCGGCAGCAGTTGATAAAGCGCTCATAAGAAAAAAACCGTGGTATTCACAAGTACTAGGCAAGGAGAAATAAAAGCTCTGTCAGAAAGGAAGTGGAGAAAAGAACAAAAGTGGTAGGAATTTGGAAAGTTATAGGATACAATTGGAAAAATATAGAGGTGCTATTGAAAGGGCTAAAAAAGTATTCATGATGTAAAATTTAAATAGCCAATTTTTGTTTGCTACAGTAAGGTATCTAATTTCAGCATCTTGGCTGGAGGGAGGTGATCAAATTCAGGCAAACACTGAATTGTCTCCAAATATGTTTGCCAAAGCTTTGCTAAAAAAATAAATAAATAAAATAAAAAAATGTATTTGTGCAAATTTCCAAATTTGTACTCATGTACAGTTAGCCAGCCAATAATAGAATGTTTTTTGGTCAATATCAGAGGTACAACAGATTATTTAAAAAAAAAAGAATCTGGCATATTATCAGTTGAATCCGATTCAAGTCAATTCCCTAAACATGATTAATGAAGCAATTTCACGACTGGTGAATATTTCACTGACAGCAGGAATTGTCCCTTATCAACTGAAGAGGGAAGTAGTGTGCCCTCTGTTAAGAGGGAAACCTAGATCCAGCAAATTTAAGAATTATCCTCATATCCTTATAGGTTATTGATAAAGTAGTGTATAGACAGTTGGATAGGTATCTAGAAAAAAATCCCTCTTGAATCCCAATCAGTATGGGTTTAGGAGAGATAACAATTAAGAATTCCCTGAAGGAAGCATTTGAGATGCTAGCATAATTTGTCAACAATAAAAATATGGTTAACAAAACTGGTTAGCGTTGAACACCAGTAAGATGAAAATTGCCGGTTGGCAAAATAGTGTTTAGATGATGCCAGTGTGTCAGAGATGTCATTTAAAGGACTAGATCTTGTACTAGCAATAGTTGTACATAACTTGGGAGTCCAGCTGGATTGCAAATTAGCTATGAAAGATCATGTGTGTAAGCTGGTGAAAATAAGGAACTTCAAGTTGCCGATATTGCATCGATTAAAGCCAAATTGGGGTTTCATGATTTTTGGTTAGTTATGCAAATAATGGTATTGCAATTCATTTCTAAGGTTACCAAAAAATTAGTACAGTTACAAAACTCCATGGCCAGAGTACTTTGTAGAATGGGAAGGTATGAACATATGCCTGTACTTAAGGACCTTCATTGGTTGCCAGTATCTTTTAGCATCCTTTTTAAAGTATTAGTAATAATACATAAGGTACTCTATAAATTGGAAAATGGATGGTTGAGATCTAGATTACAGTGATAACTACTGTCTGTGAATAAAGGCCTTTTAGTGACTTCAGTGAAGCAAGCTTTCTTGAACACAGTACGTGAATGAGCGATTAAAGTGGCAGGACCAGTACTCAAATTCATGCCTGAAGAGTTACAGCTAATGAGAGTGCATAAGCTAAAAATCTGGCTTTTTAAGGAGGCTTATTATGATATCTAAAGATAAAGAGACAGGGCTGAAGAGTTAAGCAAGAAAAAGATTTAGAGGGGAAGGTCAACAGTCACTTATTCATGTTGCATGTTTTATATTATTTTGTATTGGTATTGTATTTTATTTATTTTAAAATTTAAATTTGGAAAAAATTGTAAACCATCTAGATTGACATAGGCGGTACAGAAAAAAAGAGAAAATAAATAAAATAGTGGGAGATACCACCTTAGCTTGACCATGTTCCTCTCCACAAATCCAAGCAATGATATATATGCCTTTCTTTTGGGGAAACTCAAGTGGATACTCAGGCCTTCCTTGATACTGGCACCGGTGGCAATTTCATTCATGACCCCTTGGGGCATCAGTACAGTATCCCAACTGTCCCGCTAGATAGAGAGCTCACAATCTCTTTGGTTCATAGAGAACTTCTACCAGGAAGTGTCACAATGGGCACCATCCCAATCTCTATGCAGACCAGCCTCCCGCATGCAGAGGAGATCAGTCTATATGTGATTCCCCAGGCAGACAGTGCCATGATCTTTATCCTAACTTTGGCTCAAATTGAATCAACCTCACTATCAGTCCGATACAGTAAAGTCCACGGGAGAGTGGCACGTGATTCAGTATGCAAATTAGGCCCAGTGGTAAAAACAGGTAAAAGGAGGCGCTAGGGACACTAGCGTGTCCCTAGCGCCTCCTTTTGGACCGGAGCAGCGGCTGTCAGCGGGTTTGACAGACGCTCAATTTTGCCGGCATTGGTTCTCGAGCCCGCTGACAACCACGGGTTCGGAAACCGGACGCTGGCAAAATTGAGCATCCGGTTTTGGACCCACAAGCTGCGGACAGACTTCACTTTTTTTTTTTTTTTTTTACACACTTTTGGTAACTTTCGGGACCTCCAACTTAATATCGCCATGATATTAAGTCGGAGGGTGCACAGAAAAGCAGTTTTTACTGCTTTTCTATGCACTTTCCCAGTGCCTGAAGAAATTAGCGCCTACCTTTGGATAGGCGCTAATTTCTGAAAGTAAAATGTGCGGCTTGGCTGCACATTTTCCTTTCTGAATCGCGCGGAAATACCTAATAGGGCCGTCAACAAGCATTTGCATGTTGCGGGCGCTATTAGGTTCGGGTGGAGTTGGACGCGCGTTTTCGGCCCCTTACCGAATAAGGGGTAACACTAGCGTGTCGAAAACGCACGTCCAATCGAGGGTTAACAGTGCGCTCCGACTGTACTGTATCGGCCCGATTGATTGGATAATCTTAGAGATAGCTCAGTGGACTCCCACTGTCATAAACAATACCTCTTTGTCTTACCTATAGTTCCCCTCGCCTGATCAATCATCCTGGAGCTACCTGGCCTGCCGCCACAATATGCAGAGTTTATGGATGTCGTTAGCAAGAAGCAAGTGGAAATCCTTCCGCTGTATTGCTCCTATGACTGCCCCATTGATTTAATTTCAGGAAAGGTACCCCCAGAGACAGAGGCTATCCTCTCTCCACACCAGAGACAGAAACAATGTTGAAATATATTAAAGAGAACAGACAAGGAATTCATTCGGCCGTCATAGTCACCTGCTGGAGCTGGCTTCTTTGGTTCATTATGACCTTCATTGATTATCGTGGGCTCAATGAAATTACCAAAAAAAAAAAAAAGATATCCTCTCCCGTTGATTACAGAACTCTTCGACAGTCTCAGAGGTGTGCAGATATTTACCAAGCTGAACCTTCATGGGGCATACAATTTGATTAGAATACAAGGAGGTGATGAATGGAAGACTGCTTTCAATACCAGGGATGGGTATTATGAGTACCTGGTGATACCCTTCGGATTATGCTTATGCAACTCCCCTGCTGCCTTTCAGTTTAAGGTCAATGAGATTTTGCCTCCCAACTTTCAGAAAAAGGCTTAAGACTTGGTTATTTAAACAAGCCTTTCCAGACCCTGCCTAAACCTCAAATTAACATTATCTTCAGTCAGACACTTCAGAATATCGTATATTCTGTAAATAATTATGCCTTGTTCTGTTAATTCTCTCTAGCTTTTCATCTTCTCCCAGTTTGAACAGCCTTGTTTTATTGTAACTTCTTGGTTTCTTTGCAACTCATTCCAGTTCTTGTTTTATCCACTCCCCTTGTTAATTGTAAACCAGCATGATGTGATTCTATCATGAAGGCCAGTCTATAAAAACCCTAAATAAATAATAAATAAATAAATGTTCTCTACACTTATGTGGTAGCATATCTAGAGAATATCCTTGTCTTTTCCAAGTCTTTGGACGAACATGGAGATCATGTGAATCAAGTCCAGAGGCTCAGAGTACACCTTTATGCAAAGTTAGAGAAACACACCTTCGAGCAGTAGGAACTCCAATTTCTTGGCTATAGCATTTCCCAGCAGGAATTACGGATGGATCCTGAGAAGTTGAAAGCCATCCTGGAATGGCCTCAGCCCATAAGGCCGTTCATATTGGAGGTAGAAGCATCTGCCCTTGTGGTAGGGGCTGTCCTCTCAGCATAAAAGTCATTGAACCCTTGTGAAAGGTGGAAAGAAGGCAAAACAATCACTGGCATAGTTAGAGGAGGTGAAAGAAGCTATTTTAGCCAAAAGATCTTCATTCAAAAAATTGGAAGAACGATCCCAACAGAAGAAAATAGGATAATGCATAAGCGTTGGCAAGTTAAATGTAAGTCATAAGACAGGCTAAGAGAGAGTTTGAAAAGTTGGCCATAGAGGCAAAAACTCACAGTAAAAACGTTTTTAAATATATCCGAAGCAGAAAGCCTGTGAGGGAGTCAGATGGACCGTTAGATGATCGAGGGGGTTATAGGGGCAATTAGAGAAGATAAGGCCATCGTGTAAAGATTAAATGATTTTTTTTGCTTCAGTGTTTACTGAAGAGGATGTTGGGGAGATAACCGTATCAGAAAAGGTTTTTCATGGGTGATGATTCAGATGGACTGAACCAAATCACGGTGAACCTAGAAGATGTGGTAGACCTGATTGACAAACTGAAAAAAGTAGTAAATCACCTGGACTAGATGGTATACACCCCAGGGTTCTGAAAGAACTAAAAAATGAAATTTCAGACCTATTAGTAAAAATTTGTAACCTTTCATTAAAACCATCCATTGTACCTGAAGACTGGACGGTGGCTAATGTAACCCCAATATTTAAAAAGGGCTCCAGGGGTGATCCTGGAAACTACAGTCAGGTTAGCCTGACGTCAGTGCCAGGAAAAATAGTGGAACGTGTTCTTAATATCAAAATCACAGAACATATAGAAAGACATGGTTTAATGGAACAAAGTCAGCATCGCTTTTCCCAAGGCAAGTCTTGCCTCACAAATCTGCTTCACTTTTTTGAAGGAGTTAAACATGTAGATAAAGGTGAACCAGTTAGATGTAGTACATTTGGATTTTCAGAAGGCGTTTGACAAAGTTCCTCATGAGAGGCTTCTAGGAAATGTAAAAAGTCATGGGCTAGGTGGCGATGTCCTTTCGTGGATTACAAACTGGCTAAAAGACAGAGAACAGAGAGTAGGATTAAATGGACAATTTTCTCAGTGGAAGGGAGTGGGCAGTGGAGTGCCTCAGGGATCTGTATTGGGACCCATAGCTTTCAATATATTTATAATGATCTGGAAAGAATACGACAAGTGAGGTAATCAAATTTGCAGATGATACAAAATTGTTCAGATTAGTTAAATCACAAGCAAATTGTGATAAATTGCAGGAAGACCTTGTGAGACTGGAAAATTGGGCATCCAAATGGCAGATGAAATTTAATGTGGATAAGTGCAAGGTGATGCATATAGGGAAAAATAACCCATGCTATAGTTACACAATGTTAGGTTCCATATTAGGAGCTACCACCCAAGAAAGATTTAGGCGTCAGTGGATAACACATTGAAATCATCGGTTCAGTGTGCTGCGGAAGTCAAAAAAGCAAACAATGTTGGGAATTATTAGAAAAGGAATAGTGAATAAAACTGAAAATGTCAATGCCTCTGTATCGCTCCATGGTGAGACCACACCTTGAATACTGTGTACAATTTGGTCGCCGCATCTCAAAAACGATATAGTTGCGATGGAGAAGGTACAGAGAAGGGCGACCAAAATGATAAGGGGAATGGAACAGCTCCCCTATGAGGAAAGACTAAAGAGGTTAGGACTTTTCAGCTTGGAGAAGAGACTGCTGAGGGGGGATATGATAGAGGTGTTTAAAATCATGAGAGGTCTAGAACAGGTTAATGTGAATCAGTTATTTACTCTTTCGGATAATAGAAAGACTAGGGGGCACTCCATGAAGTTAGCATGTGGCACATTTAAAACTAATTGGAGAAAGTTCTTTTTCACTCAATGCACAATTAAACTCTGGAATGTGTTGCCAGAGGATGTGGTTAGTGCAGTTAGTGTAGCTGTCTTTAAAAAAGGGATTGGATAAATTCTTGGAGGAGAAGTCCATTACCTGCAATTAAGTTGACATAGAGAATAGCCACTGCTACTATTAGCAACAGTGGCATGGGATAGACTTAGTGTTTGGGTACTTGCCAGGTTCTTATGGCCTGGATTGGCCACTGTTGGAAACAGGATGCTGGGCTGATAGACCCTTGGTCTGACCCAGTATGGCATGTTCTCGTGTTCAATAATTTTACACCTACAAAGAGAAACTACACAATTGGGGATCGTGAGCTACTAGCGGTTAAGTTAGCACTAGAAGAATGGTGTCATCTGTTGGAAGGGGGGGAAACACCAAGTGACTATCTATACAGACCATTAAAATCTAGAACATATGGCGCAAGCACAACAACTGAATTCTCGGCAAGCCCACTGGTTAATAGTTTTGCTGAGTTGTGGTACCACCCAACAGAGAAAAACCAATGGGCTGATGCCTTCTCATGCTCCTTCGACACCAATGGTTCCTTGGACCCCACAGAACATATTATAGAACCCATACAAATAGTGTGCATGGCCACTGAACCAGTCCCTCCAGAGAAGAAAGTGATACCTTAACATTTACACCAGAAAGTCCTTCACTGGGCCCACGATTCTCATTTATCAGGCCACCCAAGTATTACCAGAACCTTGAAGTTAATCTTCCAACACTATTGGTGGCCGCCGATGATGATAGATGTTCACATGATCTGTTGAAGCCTGTCCCACATGTGCCACGAATAAAAAAAAAACCAAGCTCAGCCTTAGGGGATGTTATAGCTGCTGCAAGCCGCCAAGGAATTTTGAACCCATTTGGCCACTAACTTTGTCATGACCTTCCCCTCTCAAGTGGTAACACCACTATATGGGTAGTAGTGGATCATTTTTCGAAGATGGCTCATTTCATTCTGCTCCCTGGACTCCTGTCTACACCTGAATTAACTGTCTTCGTCCAGCACATTTTTTGTCTACATGGGCTCCTCTAACCAAGGGGTACACAATTTATGTCTCGCTTCTGGAAGAGCCTTTGCAAGAAATCTGGGATGGGATCAGCTAAAAGTCAAGCGGAAGAAAGGATTGCCAAAGAGGTAAAACAATGTGAAAAATCATTTCAGATATATCAGAGAAAAGGAGAAAAGTCCAAAGTGGTATAGTGAAATTGAAAGGGGAAAAGGATCAATGTGTGGAGAGAGACGAAGAAACGGCAGAAATATTAAACGAATACTTCAGTTCGGTGTTCACTAAAGAGGACCCTGGAGAAGGACAGTCACTAGTTAACAAGAAACTGGAGGGGAGGGGAGTAAAGGAAACTGTTTACAGAAGAGAATGTATGGGAAGAGCTAGGAAAACTGAAAGTGGACAAAGCCATGGGGCCTGATAAGGTTCATCCCAGGATACTGAGTGAGCTCACAGATGTGTTGGCGGGTCCGCTACGTGCCATGTTTAATAGATCCCTAGAAATGGGAGTGGTGCCGAGTGATTGGAAAAGAGCGGTGGAGGTCCTGCTTCACAAGAGTGGGAGCAGAGAGGAGGCTGGAAACTACAGGCCGGTTAGCCTCACCTCAATGGTGGGAAAATTAATGGAGTTGCTGCTGAAAGAAAGAATAGTGAATATCTACAGTCAGAAGAATTGCTGGACTAGAGGCAGCATGGATTCACCAGGGAAAGGTCCTGTCAGACAAATCTGATTGACGTTTTTTGATTGGGTGACTAGGGAACTGGATCAAGGAAGAGCACTATGTCATCTACTTGGATTTTAGCAAAGCTTTTGATACAGTCCCGGACAGGCTTGTGAATAAAATGAGAAGCTTAGGAGTGAGTGCCAAGGTGGTGGCCTGGATTGCAAACTGGTTGACAGACAGAAGACAATGTGTGATGGTAAATGGTACTTACTCTGAAGAGAGAGCGATGTTAAGCGGAGTGCCGCAAGGATCAGTGTTGGGACCGGTCCTGTTCAATATCTTTGTGAACGACATTGTGGACGGAATAGAAGGTAAGGTTTTCTTTTTGCGGATGATACTAAGATCTGCAACTGAGTGGACACGCCGGAAGGAGTGGAGAAAATGAGACGGGATTTAAGGAAGCTGGAAGGGAGGTCAAAGATATGGCAGCTGAGATTCAATGCTAAGAAATACAGAGTTATGCATATGGGGTGTGGAAATCCAAAAGAACTGTATTTCATGCAGGGTGAAGGGCTGATGTGCACGGAGCATGAGAGACCTTGGGGTGATAGTGTCTAACGATCTGAAGTCAGCGAAACAATGTGACAAGGTGATAGCTAAAGCCAGAAGAATGCTGGGTTGCATAGAGAGAGGAATATCTTAGTAAGAGAAAGGAAGTGATGATCACTTGTACAGAGGCCTGGTGAGGCCTCACCTGAGTACTGTGTTCAGTTCTGGAGACCGTATCTCCAAAGGGACAGGGACAGGATGGAGGCGGTCCAGAGAAGGGCGACCAAAATGGTGGATGGTCTTCATAAAAAGACTTATAAGGAGAGATTGGAAGAACCTAAATATGTATACCCTGGAGGAGAGGAGAGGAGAACAGGAGTGATATGATATAGTCTTTTAGATACTGAAAGGTTTTAATGATCCATAGTCATAATTTGAAACTCCAGGGAGGAAGACTCAGAACCAATGTCAGGAAGTATTTCTTCACGGAAAGGGTGGTGGATGCCTGGAATGCCCTTCTGAAGGAAGTGGTGAAGACTAAAACTGTGAAGGATTTCAAAGGGACATGGGATAAACACTGGGGATTCTTAAAGGCTAGAAGATGGGAATGAAGAAAAGAGCTATGTGGGTGGCTTGCTGGAATGGAGGCTACTACCTGGTGATTACTACCCTTACTCAATAAGCCTTCACACGGTTAATGCAATTCCAACATTGCTCTCTGTTTCAACGGCAAGGGGAAATGTGGAAAAGAGGATTTGCATTCAGACAACAACCAGCAAGGACTGAACTACACAGTCTGGGTAAACAAGTAAGAGTGAGGGTAACTTGCTTATTGTGACGGTTACTACCCTAAACCAATTAAGCCTGATACTTCACTTTGAATGCATATTTATTTTTATTTATTTATTTAAAGTCTCTTCTATACCGATATCCGTTCGCACATCGCATCGGTTCACAAAGAACAAGAACTTTTGGGCGGGGCCCTTACATATAACAGGAAAATACAATTAACTTTTGGGCGGAGCCCTTACATATAACCGAATAAATACACTAAACAGGGAGAGGGATAAACAGCGTTGCTCTCTGATTCAACGGCAGGGAGAAATGTGGAAAAGAGGATTTACATTCCGACAAGGCATGGATCTGTGCAGTCTGGATAAACAAGCATCGGGGTAACTTGCTTGATGCGGTGGTTATTACCCGTAACCACTAAGCCTTATGATCACCTTTGATGCAACTCCAACATCATTCTCTGCATCAATAGCAGGGGGTGGCAGGAAATTTGAATCAAACAGTTACCAACAAGTGCCCCTGAACTTGGTTGTCGGTGAAACCAACAAGTATGGGAAAATAAGTGTGGGAACTTGCTGGGCAGACTGGATGGGCCGATTGGTCTGTTTATCTTGAAGTTCACCTTTGCCTATCACCCTCAGAGCAACGGACAGATAAATGGGTTAATTAGACCCCTAAGGCCTTTTGAGGGCTTATGTAAACCAGCATCAAGACAACTGGCATCCCTTCTCTCATGGGCAGAGTTCTTGGGAAGTTAGACTAGATCCTTGCCCTTCTTCAGACCCCACCCTCAGGTACCTCTACCAGTCTCCAACTCAGTTGCCTGCCCAGCAGCTAATAATCAGGGGCAAGAGCTCCAAGATCTTTGGCAAAAGGTGCATCATCTCCTCAAGCAGGAGGCAGAACACTTCAAAAAGCAAGCAGACAAAACTATGCCCAGCGCCACAGCTCCAACCTGGAGAATTTTAGTATGGCTCAATATGAAAAACCTGCACCTCAAGATGCCATCCTTGAATTTGCTCCCAGATTCGTGGGATATTTTCCTATCCTTCAACAGGTGGGACCAGTGGTTTACCAATTGAAACTCCCACCCACACTCAGAATCCACGATATATTCCATATTTCTCTATTAAAGCCCATGATTTTGTCTTGGCCCTCAACACCATTTAAGCCCACTGCAGAGGTGGATGATATTGATAAAGAAATTCTGGATTCCAGGAAAATCAGGAGCAAGATCCAGTACCTCATTTCTTGGAAGGGCTTTGGGTCCGAAGAAAGTTCTTGGGAGCCTGCCTTGAATCTCCAGGTACCTCAATCGTTAAAGAACTTTCACAGATGCTTTCCTCATAAGCCGAAGCCTAGAAGCCTGGGGAAGGGGTACTGTTACATTTGGCTGGCCACAGGTATGCCTGTGACAAGCTGCTCCGACTCACCCCAGCACCTTCAGTGCCTACCTGATGTGACAGAAATGCCACCCCAGTTCAGTGGGCCCCAGCTCTCAACATGGTTCCGCCGCCGCCTACATGCCCACCGTGTTCCTGCTCATCCCCAAGATCTCCATAGGCACACACACCAGCACTTAAAAAGCCAATTGGCAGGAAGAGCCCTGCAGTGCCCATTGATGATATCCCTAATAGAATAAGTTTGCTTTCCCTATATTGCATATATCTATTCCTCAGTTTATGGTTCCTACAAAAAAAAACAAAAAAAAAACACATAGGTGTGCATTATCTTAGGATGGTTAAGCAATATAACATACATTTAATTCTTTGTTTGATATAACATTTCTTTGTCATTGTTTCATTTTTGAGAAAAATAAAAGATTTGAAAGTTTACCCACAGTCAAATCTGAATTGCAACAATCCATGCAGCTACTTTCACTTTTGAACAGCTTCACAGAGCTCCTCATCTGCACAGGCTGGACTACCCAGATACTGAATATTATTCTACTATAAATAGTTAATTTTCTTCTGAAGCAATACATGGCTATATTTAGTGGGAACAGTGCTGGAAATCTCCAGCAAAATAAATCAAACCATACAAAACAGCGTTGTCTTATAAAACAAAGAGGTGAGAGGTCAACAAAGCAGATGTACAACCAAGTTTATATTTTATAGAACAGATGCAGTATTATTGTTTTAGTAATTATTAAAATCCAAAATATAAATTATTCAAACTGAAGTAGTTTAATTACCTTAATATACGTTCTTCCGCAATTGGCCAGTCAATATCAATGTCTATGTCTACACTGTGCTCAGCTTTCATTTCATAGTAAGTAATTTTTCCACTCTAGAAACATTTAAAATAAGTAGATTAGTGTTTTACCACTTTCAAAATAAGGTACTACACAGCTGAACAAGTAATTACATTTATTTCAATGATGATGCCCTCAGAGTGAGGGTGAAGCACTAAAAAAAGATTTCAGCACTAACACACAATATGCTACCAGACAAGGAGCATAGCCCCTATCTAGTTTGCAATATATTTGCTGCTGCAAAGCAGTAGACCCTAGTTGATTTCTGGCTTTCCCTACACTTTTTAGACTATAGATCCTCTGTGCTTATCCTGTCAGGGACTCTAGAGCTACAAATACACTGAACAATAAATTTTAGACTCAGTTGTCTTACACACCGAAATGAATTTTGGTGTTGTATTTTATGCTGCTAGAGCAGAGAGAGATACCATCATAACCATCTCACCTTAGCAAATATGGGATCTGAGAAGAAAGCATACTGCTCTGCAGCTATTAGCACAAAACATTAAAGGTACCTAAAGAAACCCTCAAATGGTCCTTGTGTGAATGATGACTTCTTTAGACAAAGTACTTTCACCTGGTTAGGTAAAATGTTGAGGTTTGAGCAGTAAGGCATGACAGATATGCAGTTTTTCTTTTGAAGAAAGCACGTCTTTTTTTCAACTCCTTTCTTCATTATAATTATTTATTTATTTATTTATTTTTGGTTTTTATATACCGGAAGTTCCTGTATAATATACATATCACTCCGGTTCACAGATAACAGAGATAACTATCGCCGAGATGGCGGTTACATGGACAATATAGAACAGTTAATCTATTATAAAGTAGAATACAAACTAAGATCTACTAAGAACACATAAATAAAGCAAATAAACATTACAAAATTGCTGTGGGATGGGAGGGTTGTTATTCTTCCTGCTCTTAGCTCTCTGGGAAAGCTTGTATTATGTATAAGAATTGTATTATGCATAAGAATTGCAATACTGAGCCCAGCATCCTGTCTGACAGTGGCCAGGTTGGCTCACAAGTGCCCAGTAGGTCTCAGACTAGATCCGTTCCTTGTTGCTCACTCCCAGGGATAAACAGTAGCTTTCCCCCAAGTCTACCTGGATAATAATGGTTTACTCATTTTTTCCTGCAAGAAGTTGGTCATGCCCCTTTTTAAAATCACTATGCTAGATGCTTTGACCACAACCTCTGGCAACAAATTCCATAGCTTGATGTTGTGTTGACTGAAAAACAATGTCTCCAATTTGTTTTAAATCTGCTACCTGTTAGTACTAAGAGTAGGGGACACACCATGAAAATATTTGAGGTAAATAACCATCCCCCATTTACTGGTTCTACCCATGATTTTATAAATATCTATCACATCGCCTTGGTCATCTCTTCTCCAAGCTGAAGAGTCCTAAACCTGTTTGGACTTTCATACTGAAACCATTCCATCCCCTCTATCAATTTTCTTGACCTTCTCTATTTCCATTGTTGTGGGCATCCATCACACCATTATAGTTTTGTTTGTTTTTTGAGATGGGGGGTACTATAACTGCACACTATGGATAGATAGAGGCATTTTGATATTCAAAAAAATATTTTAAAAAAATTACAGGCAATAGCAACATATCATCTAATGTATACCTAATCAAACAGATTAGACAATGTAAACTAAGTAATAGTCTTCCCATTATTTATTTATAAACTTTTTTATACCGATATTAGTAGCAACATCATATCGGTTTACCAGTATAACAGCAGATGGAAATTACAATATCCAGAAAGGGTTCCCATTCTATCACATCATAGTATCTTTCTCTAACCTAAACAGGTTATCAAATCCATCGTAAAAACTTTCCAAAATCGATTGCAATCACTTGTCAGTAGAGAGTAAGCTTTGTAACTACCAATGTCATGTGACATTTCATCTAGCCATGGATATTAATCTCAAAAATGGATTACCACCTGATCTGCTGGCAGGAAACATAGTAATATTGTGAATCCATGATATTACTTCTTTCCAGTAAATATTTTTCGTCTTTGAACATGTCCATCATATGTGATAATTCGATCATCACTCCGAAGTCGAAGTGGCTTTCCCCCAGGTCCGGTGGATCCTTTTGTGGCTACATACATTCAATTAGTACTTTGAGATTTAGTGACTTTGGAATTATCAATGGCTGATAAGAAACAGAAGGGTTTCTCAAGAGAGTGGTCGCAATCTCAATATCAACTTTGCAATTTCTATCAAAAATCCAGAAGTACTGTAAAACCGGCAGATAAAGGAGGGGACCATTGTGTTGCAGAATACTAGGGACTATGTCCAAGAGATTCAACACTCAATTGCGTGATGGTTCATTATTATTGCCCTTTAATGGAAGATCCTACCCCAGACTGAGTGTTCGTATACAGACATTAGTTCAAGAAGGAGTGCAAAGTGGGCTTTTATCATCTCGAGAGAGTAGAGCTCTACAAGAGGATCATCCAGTGACTCCAGTTTTGTATACCCTTCCAAAGATCCATAAAAATGTTTGTCTGCAACACCGGGTCGTCCTATAGTTGCGGGGAAAGGTTTTGTTTTGGAGCTCCTTCTAATTTTTTTGGATTTCTTTTTGAAACCTTTTATTCGTAAGGCGGCATCATTCTTACAGGCTACTTTGCATATGTTGGTTTTGTTATAGGATTTACCATTTTTACCCCAAGAGTGTTTTTTGGTGATTTTGGATATTGAAGCATTGTACACGAACATTCCTCAAAGAGAAGTTTTTGATTTGATGAGGGAGATTCTATCATCGCATCCTCACCCACATAGGGTGCCAACGAACTTTCTATTAGCACTCTTGGAATTGGTTTTTTTCATAATTTTTTCAAATTTGACATGTCGTTCTATTTGCAAAAACAAGGGGCGATCCAGGAAACTATAGACCAGTGAGCGTGACTTCGGTGCCAGGAAAAATAATGGAAACTATTCTAAAGATCAAAATCGTAGAGCATACAGAAAGACATGGTTTAATGGAACACAGTCAACATGGATTTACTCATGGGAAGTCTTGCCTAACAAACCTGCTTCATTTTTTTGAAGGGGTTAATAAACATGTGGATAAAGGTGAACCGGTAGATGCAGTGTATTTGAATTTTAGGAAGGCGTTTGACAAAGTCCCTCATGAGAGGCTTCTAAGAAAAGTAAAGAGTCATGGGATAGGAGGAGATGTCCTTTTGTGGATTACAAACTGGTTAAAAGACAGGAAACAGAGAATAGGATTAAATGGTCAATTTTCTCAATGGAAAAGGGTAAACAGTGGAGTGCCTCAGGGATCTGTACTTGGACCGGTGCTTTTCAATATATTTATAAATGATCTGGAAAGGAATAAGATGAGTGAGGTTATCAATTTGTGGATGATACAAAATAATTCAAAGTAGTTAAATCACAAGGAGGATTGTGATACATTACAGGAGGACCTTGCAAGACTGGAAGATTGGGCATCCAAATGGCAGATGAAATTTAATGTGGACAAGTGCAAGGTGTTGCATATAGGGAAAAATAACCCTTGCTGTAGTTACAACAATGTTAGGTTCCATATTAGGAGATACCACCCAGGAAAAAGATCTAGGCATCATAGTGGATAATACTTTGAAATCGTCGGCTCAGTGTGCAGCAGCAGTCAAAAAAGCAATGTTAGGAATTATTAGGAGGGGGAATGGTTAATAAAACGGAAAAATGTCATAATGCCTCTGTATCGCTCCATGGTGAGACCGCACCTTGAATACTGTGTACAATTCTGGTGGCCGCATCTCAAAAAAAGATATAGTTGCGATGGAGAAAGTATAGAAAAGGGCAACCAAAATGATAAAGGGAATGGAACAGCTTCCCTTTGAGGAAAGGCTGAAGAATTTGGGGCTATTCAGTTTGAGAAGAGATGGCTGAGGGGGAATATGATAGAGGTCTTTAAGATCATGAGAGGTCTTGAACGAGTAGATGTGAATCGGTTATTTACACTTTCATATAATAGAAAGACCAGAGGGTATTCCATGAAATTAGCAAATAGCACATTTAAGACTAATCGGAGAAAATTCTTTCACTCAACACACAATTAAGCTCTGGAATTTGTAAATCAAGAACGTGGTTAGTGCAGTTAGTGTAGCTGCGGTTTGGATAAGTTCTTGCAGGAGAAGTCCATTAACTGCTATTAATCAAGTTTACTTAGCTAATAGCCACTGCTATTAATTGCATCAGTAGCATGGGATCTTCTTCATGTTTGGGTAATTGCCAGGTTCTTGTGGCCTGGTTTGGCCTCTGTTGGCAATAGGATGCAGGGCTTGATGGACCCTTGGTCTGACCCAGCATGGCAATTTCTTATGTTCTTAAGGGGTGGCAATGGGTGCTACAGTTGCACCAGACATCATGAATTTGTATGTAGCGGCATTCGAAGATAAATATTTATATTCAGCCCCATGGTTTTCTAAGATCTTACTGAGGTGCAGTAACAGACTATGTTTTCTTTATTTGGACAGCATCGAAGGGTAATTTATAGGACTTTGTACAATGGTTGAATGATCAAGATATCCATTTGAAATTCATGATGCAATTTCACCAATTTTCTATTGCATTTTTGGACATTATGATTTTCAGAGGGGGGAATTGTCTGCATACGACTATTTTGGAAGCGAACAGATCGTATTTAGCTATTGACATAGTCAAGTTATCATCCGAAGAAGTTAAGATAGTCTACCCATCTCTCAATTCCTGCGATTGAGAAGGATATGTTCTACAGATAAAGAATTCAAATTACAAGCTAGTAATTTGTTTTCATGTTTTTTGTCAAAGAGGGTACCCTCGAGATTAATTAAGAAAGCTTATAAACGGGCTCTATTCAAATCTAGCTTTACTCCTAAGATATCAACAAAAACCAGATGATAAGAGTCTGACTTTTGTGGTTCGGTATTCTCAATGCATGAGGGAGGTGATGAACATTCTTCGTACACACTGGTAGGTGTTTTTACATAACGTTTTTCAAACAGACCCGAGATTTGCATACACGAGAGGCCAAAATATCCGCGATATAATGGTACATTCCGTTTTTAGGTCTACAATGGACAATCAGTGAAGGGACATTTGGTTTGCAGTGAATGTGTCATGTGACCTCAAGCCGTGACAGGGTCACATTGGCATCATTTGGGTTGTGAGTTTAAATACGGTGACATCCTGTGACTCTGAATCACATAGATTGACCTTTTCAATGTCCTTGTAATTGAATTTATGTGGGTTGGATGAAAAGAAAAATCCGCACACAACTTAGAGAACATAAAAGCTGTATTAAGACCAAAAAACTGACAGTTCCATTAGCTTCTCATTGTCTACAACAGGCTCATGCGTTTTGTGATTTAAAATGGAGTGTGTAAGAAAAGATCCATGAACTGAGCAGAGGGGGGTGATATTCAGTGCTTGTTGAATAAACATGAACATTTTTGGATTTTTGTGTTGGATTAGATTCATCCTCTGGGTTTCAATGAAGTTATAAATTGGTATTCCTTAGGCTGAGGACTTGATTGAAGACTGTGGAGGAATCGTTCCATATGAAAGAGGAGTTGAAAATTAAAAGTAGATACAGAGTTGGGAACTGGTTCTACAGTGTGGGATACAGGATTACCATTGTATGGGATACTGAATTGAGAACTAGTGTGTCGAAGAGACGTCATTTCCGTTTGGGTGGGCCATAATAGTTTCTCCTCCCCCTTGCCATGTTTTGAAGAAATATATAAAGGGTTGCACTGTTAATAATATTGAAGACAGACTGAAGTATAATTGAACTGGTCCTGCTTGAAATTGAAGAATTTTTGAGCAGATATAAGAAGTTATCTCCTGAGGCAGATGGTGCTCAGGAGGTGATGGATTGATATTTGATGACAAGATAAGTACTGATGTTTGGTGTTGCTCTTTAGAAGATCAAAAAATCTATTGAATTTTTGGGACAGTCTGTGGACTATTGGAAAAAAGATTTTAAAAGTTTGTGGAAAATAAAAATGAAGTGGACTATCCAATTACAGGAGCTTTGGCATTGTTGCAAGCCTGTTATGGTCAGTCCTACAAATAAATATACAAAACAAAAAAAAGCTAATTTCATAAAAATGTATGAATCATGGTGGGTTTGACATAGATGACCAGTGGATCAATATTTATATTATGGACATTACACTGTGGGGTCCCTGGATTGAAGTTCCTGGTGTGGGAATATCAGTGTGATATAAAAGAAGCCTAACCATCTATTTGAAATTCTGATACCCATTCACTTCTACCTTCAGAGCATATAATACCATAGTACAAAATTTTATATCCTGGAACCCATCCCGACCTTTTTCGAACCCCACTATGATGTGATTTCGACCCAGCTCTTGGGAAAAAAAAAAAAAAAAAAAAAGGCACCCTCCCTATCTCCTGTTCCTGGGAAGGGGCGGGGGCTCAGCAAACCTTCATTGCAAGAAACCTTCATTGCAAGGCTCAAGAGGTTCTACTACCCGAGCCCTGTCCAGGATAAAAGAACTGAGACGTACCAAAGATGGAGTCCTTTGAAAGGTCACTCCTCAGTAAGGTCAAACGCTTGCATTTCCTGGCAAGACCTCATGCCAACAGAGCACAGCATCTGCTTATCCTCTGGCAACCGAGGAATGTGGAAGTCGCCCCACTTACTGACTAGTTTCTCCAACTCACTCCCAAACAAGAGCGAGCCTTTAAAGGGTAATTTTGCATGCTTAGCCAACCAATTTCTCAGCTATAACTGAAGCCACCTCTCTGCCTGAGGTATGGAACAAATCACAGCCCACATCTGCCAGAAAGGCGGCTGATGGTTCCATAACTGCCCTGGAATTCACTCCAGATTCATCGACCTCCTGAAAGAGACGTAAACAAGAGCAAGCCACCAGGGAACAACAAGAAGCTATCTGCAGGTTTATCACCACTGTTTCAAATGCTTGCTTAAGGATGGCCTCAATCCTATCATGCATTCAAGGCCACTCCCTCCCTTCACAGGGATAGTCATCTGCTTGGAGACAGCACATACAAACACATCCACTTTCAGAAAATGCAAATGCTCTCTCACCACTGGATTCAGGAGGAACAGGCCTTCCAAAAACCAACCTCCTTTGAAATTAGTCTCTGGGGAGCCCCATTCAATATCCATCCATTCTTCAATGGCCTCCATAACAGGGAAAAATAACAAACAAACAAAAACAAAAAAAAAAACCAGAGAGGCTTTATGCAAAGAAACCAAAATGGGATTTTTATTTGGCTCAGACATGGAATCTGTCCCAGGTACTCCCAGCATCTTTAATGTCTGGGAAATCAAAGCCAGTAGCTCATCTGTATGGAAGAACTGGAACACAGTCCTATACGGATCCAGTCCCGGAGGAAATTTTCCCTCCTCCAGAGAGTCGGGATCAGCCTCATCATCCATGCCATCTGGATTCCTATCGGGAAGGCCTGCTGCCGATCTAGGTGTACTTTGGCGCTTAACAGTAGTACCAGGCAAGTAAGAGGTCACCACCTATGACTGACCTGGCAGGATTAGACGGGGCTGAGGAATGCACTTGAAGTAGTGATTAAAATACTTGAAAAAAAAATTCTACCCAAGAAAAGGCAAGAAAGATCCATGCCAAACCCAGAAGCAGCCTGTGCTGTGCCCACCAAGCTACCTTCCCCCACTGACGAACCGGTTAAGGGAGTTCCAAGATCAATCGCCCCTCCTGACATGTCTTTACCCAGGCCCAGAAAACAGCAAGGTAGGCAAACAACGCCATGAGGAAACAACAAAGAAGAGATGCCCAAGGGTCTTTTCCAAATCTTTAATTAGTGGAGACGTATGTAATTAGTTAAAAATGCCTCCACTAATTAAAGATTTGGAAAAGACCCTTGGGCATCTCTTCTTTGTTGTTTCCTCATGTCTTTACCCAGGTCGTCATCAGGCTGGGAAGAACAAGGATTAGTAAAGTCAAAAGATGATAATTCTCCCTGAGCTTTTAAGCACCACTGGCACAAGTTAGACAGCATGCCAGACTGAGATGCCTGAATATAACAGGCAGCACAGGGAAAGACACTTAGGCGCCAATCTGTCAGTACACTTAACAGGTGTGCGTCCAGCTGAATTCATGCTGTAAAATATATGCGTCCAAAATTTAGCAGTCCCAAGGCTAGACATCCCAAACTTAAGCGCACAACCAATACGGCCCAAATTGAGCACACAGGCAAGTGTATGCATAACACGGAAACCATTATCACCTGGACGCCCAAGCAGGCATCCAACTAAGCATCCAAAAACTGGGCACACAACCTGGACGCACAGCCAGACACACTTGCATGCACTGACAGTCCTGAAGAGGACAGCCTAACGCACAGGAAAAGGTGCACAAAAAAAAACCAGAACACACTACACTGTGGCCTACCATGCAGCGCACAGAGAAAAGCCTAATAGCGGGGCCCAGCCCACATGGGCTGCTCAACCCTCCAGACTGCCCATATCCTTTAACCTCCCTCGGTAGCGGGAACGAATGTTGGAACTGCGCATAGAGCATGGAGACTGGAAAAAGGGGGAAGCCTTACAAACCACCCTTACCTGAGCTCAGCCTTTCCTGGCTGAGTACAGAGACAGTCTCCGGCTGTGGGAGCAGAGGGCATATACAATCACTACTGTGCTCAGTTTCCTGCACCCGCTGCCTTTCAGCTGTTTTAATAGCTAAGTCTATACCAGTTAAGAAAAATCAGCTACTGGAATAAGGCACTCATCTGAGGAACCACGGATTTCACCTCAGTAATTCTCAACTGGGGGAGAGACCATTTGGTATCACCTCAGGAGAGCAGGGTGAATTACGTTTCCTTTTATTTCTCCTAAAATTTGAAGCAATCCCTAGTAAGGAGATGCACATCCACTATCTGTTGGAGAAGGAGAATACTGGCAGGCTGATGTCACTGGGGATTGCTTCACATTTTGTCAGCTTTGCTCCATCTCTATCTGCTGGTAGACGTGCATAAACCAATGGTTCTGGATTCATCTGACTAGACCCTAAGAAAAGCTATCTACATATCCCAAAAATACTGGGGTGAGTCCTTAAATTAGCCAAAGGAAGTACAAAGAGCAGTGGCAATAAGAGGGCATCCTTGTCTAAACCAGGGGAGTGCCTGAATGAGCTTCAAGGGAGCTGCCAGCAGCAGCAGGACAAAGTTGCAGTGTTAAGCTGGGAGAATTGGTGATTGAGAGATAAGCACTTATAAAGGAACTGCCAGGTTGTGAAAGTGCCTCCAACCATAGAAGTTTTCCTTCTGGCTTCCACTTAATGATGCTAATCTTGCTCCCACATGCTTTCCAGCACACCAAAGAAATTCTTGCATCCTGTGAAGTTGGCTGCTTTCAGTCTCATGATAAAGGCACTCTTAAGGAGAAGGACTTAATCTTTGCAGTCCACTGAAGAAGTCTCATTCAAGATTCTGTGCTAAAACAGGCAAGATAATGGGAGAAGATCAGTGTGACTGTGGAGAAGGGGCCAATCATTTGATATAATTTATTTTTGGGTTCTCTTATGTTTTATGAAAGTTCTCTTCAGCCTATTTTGAATGTGCAGCAGTACAGTATTCTGTGCAGTTCAAAGCAGCAATCAGGCCCCAGGTGGCAGAGGATGATGAATAGGTGACAGGGCACTCTGCTCTCCTCCTCCTGTACTCAGACTGTGAGGAGAAATGATGGAAGAGTTGTATGAAAGAGAGGTGCTGGGGATCAAGGTGTGTGGGAAAGATAAGGTAGGAGGGTAGATGGATGTGTGTATATGGACACCTGGGATGGGGAGCATGAAGGTACAGAAAAGAAAAAGTGTGTGTGAGAGAAAGAAAAGACTGTGTGCCTGCATAGATCCCAGAAATTCCCTTTTTCTTTCCCTATCCCTAATCTTGTTTCTCTTCCATGATCTTCCCCAATTTTCCCTCATTTTACTTCTCCCGCATCCTATCCCAAATCTTCCCTCCATATTTAATCCTTATCTATAAGCCTCCCTCGCCTCAACCCTAAAATCACTTCCTCCCTTCCCCCACACTATCTGAAGCACAGAGAATGAACATAAGAAATGCCATAATGGGACAGGCCAAGGGTCCATCAAGTCCAGTATCCTATTTCCAACAGTGGCTAATCCAAGTCACAAGTACTCAAACATTATTTATTTATTTATTTATTTATTTAAAAACTTTTTTATACCGGCATTCGTAGGACACATCATGTCGGTTTACAAAAAAACTGAGAAGAAAGGAAATTACAAAGAACAGGGTAGGGGGTAACTGGGTGAATATACAAGTATAAGAGAGTAAAGTTAAAAGGCAGCGATACAACTATTTGCATTAGATAGATCACAAGTTACTACTGCTTATTAATTACCATAATAGCAGTTTATGGATTGTTCCTGTAGGAACATCCACATCCTCTATCTAATGTTATCCTCTCCCTTCTCTTCTCCCAGTTCTATTACCTTGTTATTTGTAACTGCTTCCTTCCACACTAATAGGTTATTCAACTGTTCTTTGTACACCCCTGTTATATGTAAACCGGCATGATGTGTTTGCAACACGAATGCCGGTATATAAAAATTTTAAATAAATAAATAAAATATTTAATCGGGTGAGCAATAGGAATGGAAGCTAATTTACTGACATTGTGAAGCAACACACACTTTAGACTTCTCTTTGAACGGTCAATAAAACGCCTCATAAGTATCACATCACATTGACTCAATAAGTCCTTTGACGTCAATGCGGTATACAAGCTCCTCATCCATATGGAAATATTTCAGAAGATCTTTCTCTGTTACGATATATAAATGTGGTATTGGGAGCCAACAGGTTCTTTTCCTTTAAGCCTTGAACCCAGTAACTCTGCTGACGACTTCGGCAGATCAAGATCTCGTACCAGGTCATTCAACTCAGCTTGAGTGAATGGCTGGCACATTCTGGCATGAACTTCTGAGGCCACGAAATCTTCATTGTCTGAGTCTTTGGAAAAATTGGAATGATAGAATTCATAGTCTTAACTTCCAAAGTACTGAAGATAGGTACAGGGACTTTGTCGCAGTGAGCAACCGGTCTTATAGCTGAGGGGAGATTTGGGTACTGGATTGAAGATTTTGTCTGTGTGTTCATGCCTGTAATAATTACAATGCAGAAGTAGCAGTCATCAACATGGTTTTGGGGCTCTCACCACACCATTGGAACTCCAAAAGCTGAGATTTTCTCTGACCTTTAGTCCACTTTCTCAGATTTTCAACACATGTCCTGCACGCTTTATGTGGTGCCCAAGGTTTGTCCTGGTCACCCAGTTTAACCCTGAAATATGCATGATAAGCTTTTCATACAAAGTCAGATACATTTGTCCTTTGTTTGGGTGTTGTGAAACAACCACAAATGTAACAGAATATATCAGGATCATTCCGGCACCATCCACGAACTATTCGAGTGTTGGATGACATATTCAACAAAAACAGATTTAACAGTTAAATTTGCTGCGACTAAGCCTCTTGAAAGACTGAATGCTACCGTCTGTTTTCACGTTGCTTATATAACCATAAAATGCTGACATCAGAAGTTTTAAACTGTTTAATAAGCAGTCTTCCTATTGGTTATACAGATAGAATATTCAGCATATCTAAATAATAATATTACATTATTGCTATAAGAGAATTTATGAGTAGACCGTTTTGTGGGAAAAACCAGACGTGACTGGAGGAAACTTGATTTTTGGATTCAGTACACTAAAATACATAAAGATCACATGTTATCTTGTAGTCAGCAAAACTGATGTAGACCAGTTAATAGGAGAGGAGGGAGGGAAAAAGACAGGAATGCTAACATGATCCCTATACTCCATATACATATGCCCATGCACATTACCATCTAGCCTTAGTCTCATCCCACACACAAAAACACACCCCTCCCATATGCATCCTACACACAAAATCATCTGCCACTCCCTCAACACACACCCCCGTAAACACACATCACCCCCCCACACACACACACATACAAAGGAACCTATTCAACACATATGACTCAAACATAGCACCAACATACCACATACAGACATCCAACATATCACGACTCATCACACAGGAACCCATCCAAACACATTCTGCATTAGTCACCCACACCATCACCAATGCCCCCACACATTCAGCATCCAACATATCAATCTCCTTTCACACATCTCACACCTTCCACCACCAACCCTCCTCCACACATACACAGTTGCATCTCATTTTCATTTCATTTCATTTATAAAATTTATTGATCGCTTTACACTGTTAGGTCTAAGCGATATACAAAAATTTACATACATAATAAAAACTAACACAAAAAAACAACTACATATAAACAACTTCGTAAAGACTGGCTCATGAAAAATTGTCAAACGTTAGTTGCAATATACGCTGACTTAAACAGGTATATTGTTAATAATTATAAACACGCTTCAGCAAATAATCTTTGAACATAGCTTTGAATTTTTTGACATCCTCGATAGATCGTACATCAAAAGGAATCATGTTCCAGCAATTAGGAGCCGCTATTGAGAAGGAAGTTTCTCTTGTGTAATGTAAACGGGCTAGTTTTACTGATGGAACTTCAAGTAAATCAAGTTGTGAGGACCTTAGTGCTCTGGCTGGCTTATGAATTCGAAGAAGGGCGTTAAACCAAAAATCAGAAGAGGCCGCACGTAATTTAAAGATGGTCATACCTATCTTAAAGATTATACGTTCTGCCATAGGGAGCCATTGAAGTCGGCTTAAAACTGGTGTGATATGATCACGCCGTTTAGAAGATGACACTAGCCTGGCTGCTGAATTCATCAGAAGTTGAAGCGAACGAATTGAATTTTTAGGAAACCAATATAGAGACTATTACAATAGTCAAGATGAGGAAAGATTATAGCCCGTACGACCATCAAAAAATCAGTTTCATACAAAAGATGTCTTAATCCTGCTAAAAGTCTCAGTTTGAAAAAACCCAATTTCACAACAGATCTAATCTGTGCTCTGAATGAAAGAGTTGAATCAATCAAGATTCCTAAGCTCCTAATTGGTTTAGATAGAGAAAAAGAAAAATTCTCAAAAGAAATAGTATCAAAAGCAGGTTGAGAATGAGGACGGTGAATCAACAACACAGATGTTTTACTAGTATTCAATAAGAGTTTGTTATACACACCACCCTACTACCTCTCTCACACACATACACAAAGACAAGGGAAGGGAAGGGAAGGGAAAGGAAAGGGAGTGTGTGCACATTGACTCATACCCCTGAACACAACCACCTACTCCCAAGAGCATTCTATACATTCACATCAATCAACCTACACCATCACTAGGGACTTTAATTTCAGTTTAAATTGATTTTCACCAGAATTGGCAGGCATCTGAAGTGGGGTGGGGGCCCACAGGGGCCATGGCAACAGGCACAGCAACAGTGAAACCTTTTAGCCAGCATTACCTCCCTCCCTTGTTCCTGCTGCTACCTCTGCCAATTCCGGTCATTCACTAAATGAGGGTATGGCAGCACCTCTATCCCTCTTCTTGCTCTTTGGGTGAATATAAGTACAGGCAGCCATGGAGCACAAAGAGACCCTAGGTCTTGCAAGGTCACATTTTTAGGTGATGGCTAGGTAGGTAACTGACACTGATGAGTGGAATTGGGAGAAAATTATGTAGGTGAAGGTAGTGCATGCATTGTGGAGGTGTGAGTGAGGTATTAAGTAGAAGGAACTGGGGGCAAGAGGAGAGAGCAAGGTTGGGGAGGTGTTTGTCAGGGGACAAAAGCAAGCTATTGTGGGATTAGGGGGGAAGAAGGTCCTCAAGCGGGAAAATGTGCTCAGGTAGCTATGGTGGATGATCTGAGGAGATGCCCGTCAAGCCATCTTCTGAATCATGTAGAGATCTTTGGCTAGGCCATGAATGCTGCAAAGACTGAGATGCTGATGATTCCTCTGGAAGGGGCAGCAGAGAGAAAAAGGGGCTCTCTCCTACCTGAACAAGATGACTCCACTATTATTGAAGAGGATGACTCATGTTGAGCAGGACCTGAGGTCTGTGTAACAGGTGGTATGGATTGCTGCCGCTGCAGCCTTGAGAAAGAAGTGACAAAGTTGAGAACACGAGCTGAAAAAAAACCCTGGGTTTTTGGAAAGGGATTTGAAAAAGGTGGTTACTATGTCTGCAACCTGTTCTATAGATTGCTGTGTTTTCTGCCCTAGAGTGAAAGAGGGTGCATCTTTCTCCAACTGCAGAGTTGCTGGTTTGTTAGAAGCAATTGGAGTAATTTAACAAATTGAGTCCAGTGTCTTGAAACAGACCCCTTGAACCAGTATTTGTGCCACAAGGAGCGTTCTTGTGACAGGAGGAGGAAGATTGCAGGACATCACTGGCTGGTTCCAACAGGGGATGGGCAGCATAGTGCTGCATAGGCAGACCCTGTATGTAGTATATTAATATACAGATATTTATATACTGTCCTTCTGTAGGAAACTATCAGCAGTTTACATGATTAAAACTTACAGAATATAAATAAAACAAAATAGTACAATAATGCAAAAACAATAAATATTTCTCAGTGGACGTTAAGGTTCATTAGACTGAGCCAAATTTTCATAAGAATAGATCACACTTCACTGTGTTTCATAGGCTAAAGAAACCAATATGCACTAAACTAAGAGGCTGGGTGTGCCACTTATCAGTCCTCCAAAGAGTAATAATACAAGACTGTTGTCTGTACTTAAAGGACGAACTAAAAGCAAGACAGCAGCCAATGGTGGGTCATGGATTCACTTCTCCTTCCTCTGCACTCAGGCAGGCCAATCCACACAAGTGGGATGTACCAAAGCTATTCCTAAACAGGGCGAGAGGCTGCACACAGTCCAGTCAGCATCTTCCTGAGCCCAATCGTCCAGGCAAAAATAGACCTGGATCGTCATGAAGAAAGGTTCCTTCTGCAAAATATCCTTCCAGGGCAGCTGCCACCAGTAGCCTCTGTAGATTGGCATGCTACAGCCTCCGGGGCCAATCCGGAGCCACCAGAAGCACACAGTTTTGGTGTGGCTTGCAATCCTTCATACAATCCTGCCTATTAGTGGCCATGGCGGAAAGGCATATATTACTCTTCCCCATGGCCATGCTTGAAAACTAGCATCGATCCCCAGGGCTTTTGGATCCCTTCTGTGACTGAAGAACCTTGGAACTTGTGTGTTGGCTGCGGTCACCAGCAAATCCATGAACAGGAGATCCCAGTACACAACTATGAGTTGGAAAGCCTCATCCACCCACTCCCACTCTCCTGGATCCAGACTGTCTTCTGAGAAAGTCAGCCCTTACACTGTCCTTTCAGGCAATGTGAAGTGAATGTGTCTAGAAAATGTTGCTCTGCCCATAGCAGGAGCTTATCTATCTCCTTAGACACTTGTTGGCTTTTGGTTCCTCTCTGATGATTGATGTAAGCCACAGTTGTCGCATTGTCAGCATTATTCTGACTGCCCGAGCCTCTAGACACTTGGTAAATCTCAAGTACACCAGCCGAACTGCACGTGCTTCCAATTGACTGACTCTCCTCAGCATTCCAGCAACCTTGCACCAGCAACTCCTGACAGTGAGCGCCCCAACTCTGTAAGCTCACATCTGTCGTGAGCACCAGGAATTCCGGCATTTCCAAGGAAACTCCATTCCTGAGATGATCCGATTGCAATCACCACTGCAAGTGGACACTTACTTCCACTGGCAAGTGAAGTCTCACCATGTAATCCTAAGACTGCAGACTCTACTGGGAGAGCAGCATGCGCTGAAGAGGCCGTATGTGTGCCCTTGCCCATGAAACCACCTCCAGGGTGGTTGCCATCAAACCCAATACCTGAAAATAAGACCAAACTGTTGGGAGAATAGTCCTACTCAGGATATGAACTTGCACAATCAGCTTCTGAATGAAACTCTTGAGCAGAAACACTCTGCCCTGATTTGTATTGAAACGAATGCCAAGATACTCCAGTGGTTAAGATAGCTGTAAGTGCATCTTGGCCAAATTCACCACCCCAACCTAAATCTTGCAGAAGACTCTTCCACACACTCAGCCCAAAGCAACCAGTCATCCAGATACAGATGAACCAGGATGCTGTCCTTCTACAGAGACAATCGCTACCACCACCATAACCTTAGAGAAGATCCTGGGCACAATGGCAAGCCAGAAGGGCAGCACCTGAAACTGATAATGTTGCCCCAGAATGGCAAATCACATGATCAGTTTATGTTCTTGGCAAATGGGAAAACATAGATATGCTTCAGTCAGATCCAGAGATGTGAGAAATTCCCCTGATTACATCACCATTAGCACCGAACATGAGGTTTCCATACAGAAATGAGTAATTTGCAAAATGTCGATTGACCCCCTTTGAGATCCAGGATGGGCTGAAAGGTTCCCTCCTTCTTAGGTACAACAAAATTAATGGAATAGTAGCCAGTAGTTGCTTGCGATTTGAGAACAGGAATTAGGCCTTCAAGTCCAACAGCTTCTCAGGGTAGCCTCCACTGCCACCTTCTTCTGTAAAGAGTTGTAAGGAGAGACTTTAAAGGCATCCAGAGGAATGTGAAGGAACTCTAGATCATAGCTGTCTCTTATTACCTCCAGGACCCATTAGTCCAACGTGATGTGGACCCACCTCTGATTAAAAAAAAAAAAAAAGAGAGACAGACACTCACCTATCTCCTGTCCCAACAAATGACTCCGCACACCTTCATTATGTTTGAGGTGCTCTGCTGCTGGAGCCTACGTTCTTCCAAGGCTTTCTCGGCTGAAAGGAATGAGATCTACCAAAAGATGGAGACCTCTAAGTCACTCCCCCTTCAGGGACAAAAATGCTTGTAGTTTTTAGTGTGGCCTCATGCCCCAAAAGAATATGATGCAGGCTTATCCTCTGGCAAATGAGACCTAGGATTCCCCCATTTGCCATTTTCTCCAACTCACTGCCAAATAAAAGTCCATAAAGGGCAACCTCATGAGACTGGACTTCAGAATTGTGTCCGCCGACCAATTTCACAACCACAGCTGATGCCTATTTATTTATTTATTTTTAATTTTTATATACCGACATTCTTGTATAAAATACAAATCATGCCGGTTTACATTAAAACAGAACCACTAACATGGAAGCCACTCCTCTGGCGGTTGTGCGAACAAGATAATCACCCGGAATCAGCTAAGGCGGCAGCTCCTAGTTCCATCACTGCTCTGCAATTCAAGCCTGCTCCATCAGTCTCTTGAGACGCAGAGTAGCTTGAGCCATCAGGAAGCAACAAGAAGTAATTTGCAAATTTAATCACCATGCCCTCAAAGGCCTGCTTAAGGATAGCTTCAATTTTCCAAACCTGAGCATCCTTCAGAGCTGCCCCTATTTCTACCAGAATGATGGTTCATTTGGTCAGAATACACCACGGCATCCACCTTCGGAAAATGCAACTGTTCCCTTGCTGCTAGAACCAAGGGATACAGATTCGCCAAGGCACGACCCCCCCTAAAGATTCACTTCTGAAGTGCTAATTTCAAGATTAACTCTGGAATTGCATCCAGGAGGGGAAAAACATGACCCTTTGCGTAGAATGACCAAAATGAGGTCCTTCTTTTGTGTACCCTTGATGGACCCTTGGTCTGACCCAGCATGGCAATTTCTTATGTTCTTATGTACCTGTAGGGTCAGTTCCAGTCACATCAAGCATCTTCAGAGTTTGGGACAACAGACTCGGCAACTCGTCTCTATGAAAGAAATAGAGCAGAGTTTTATGTGGCTCTAAATCCAGGGGAATTTCCCAGTCTTCCAAAGGATAGAAATCCAAATCATAGTCAGTGTCATCCTTACCCACATCCTCCCAAATATTGTCAGGGACCACTGCACCACAGCACTTGCACGTAGTAGCTGACAACTGGGCCCCCCTCCCCAATATGTGACCCTGATTTCAAAGGCATTGCTGACTCCATCAGGCATCCCTGAAGAAAGGACTGTAATCCCTGGAAAAGTTCCACCCCAGGAAAAAAAGGAAGAAGGGTCCATACCATGTCCCATAGGCCCCAATCTGACATCCTCTGAACATCTCCTGAAGAGACTGTCAGAGGCTACTAAAGAAGGGGACACCCTCATTGTGCTGTCTTCTGTTTCAGTTCCCCCTGACTGAGAGGAAGGACCAGTGTCAGCAAAGTCAGTAGGAGGCAAATCACATCGAGCCTCTAAGCAGCACTGACACAGACTTGCAGAAACCCCTGGCTGTATTGCCCTTATGTGACAAGCAGCATAGATTGCTAAATGCTTAGACACCTTTGCCACTGATGCCATACTGCCTTGCTTTTCTTGCACACTCAAAGATACGTGCCCAAATACACACCCAGTACACGCTCAGTATGTACCCAATTACGCACTGGGCGTGCGCTTAAGTATGTGTTCAGCAGTACGCGCACAGTAATACAGGTTGTGTCCTTGGTCACAGAAGCAGATGCACATGAACATGCGGTCACTTCACTACCATGCGGTGAACCAGTGCACAAGAAAGCATGCAAAAAGGCTGTCATCGCTTACCATGTGACTCGACAAGACCAAGCCTGGGAGCGGGGCCTAGCCAAAGGCTGCTCAACCCACCAAGCCTGCACCACCACTGCACTTCATTAACCTCCCCAGAGAAGTGAGAGGAAAAGACACCAACCACTCACCCCAAGGGGAGAAGGCCCAGTAAGGTAGAAACAAAGGAATTAACTCCTTCCTACTTTTTTTTTTTTTTTTTTTAACCTGTGCTCAGCCCTCCCTGGCGAAGAGCACAACTGGGTGTCCAGCTATGGAGGGGGAAGAGAGCAAAAGCCAGCCTCATCCTTCAACTGCTTGTTTTTTTCGGGGGGGGGGGGGGGGTGATAGGCTTTCAGTCTAAGGATCTCAACTGAGGGAGGAACCCACCGGAATCACCTCAGGAGTGGAAGCTTCCAGGATCTGGAGATGCCCTGTTGATGCTCTCGATGCAAACTTCAATGCATCATGATCTGGCTATTTCAAAGCCCTGTGCAGCAGCACATTATAGCTCGGTTGCTTTCATGTACCATGTAGGCACTTAGAGGGTCCCTGCATTGGTCTGGCATGTGTCGAAGGCATGGCCAGCGCTGTTTGCAACCACTTTTTGTTTCTTTAATGATGTGGCTTTTCTTCAGAACAATGTTGCTTTGATGCCAGCTCACAATCGCTTAACCCAAAGGCAAGTTTTTGAGCTATAGGGGATGTCTGACAGGCTGCACAGCTACAAGGAGCTCTATGAGGAATATTTACTATGGCTCTGGTCCTACTGAAAGCTTTCAAGTCTTGCAGCTCTAGAGCACTGAATCCATGGGGGATGTATGAACGCAGGCTGGGCAGTTCGGCTGTCAGGTACCAAACACCGTAATTACAGCTTTTAAAGCCTGATGAACTCCTTTCTTCTTCAGCAACATGTTCCAGATGGTTTTTATGGTTTTTTTATAGCACTTAAAAGATGCTGTTGTGGGTGCTGCCAAGGCAGCAACGTAATAAAGAAATGAAAAGGATCCGGTTGTAAACAACCAGTGTCATTCCAACCGGCCTGACGGATAAGCAGATCTCCCGGGGCTTGGATCTTTTCTTCCTCTGTTGATGCATCGTTGGACTGCTTGCTGAGCAGTAGTCTTCCGGCAGCTGTCCCAGATCTGGAGTCATCTTTAACCCCAGAGATGCACTGCATTCCTCCACAACCCTGGCCACCCATTGCTGCTGCCAACGGTAAACATTTTTTCCCCGTCGTGCTCAGATGACAGAGCGACTATACAGGCAGAGTCGGGAGGTGCCCGAATACTGGAGATGAGCCATGTTTCTTCTGACTGGTATGCACAGGGAACCGAATCTGAACCTGCTTAATTTTCTGATTCCTGTGGAAGGGATTGCTTCTGAAGTACCGTTTGCTCCTTTGATTAAGCCTACAAATACCATATTGGATGTTATCTGGGAAGCTATTGCAAATCTCTCTAATCAGGTTGCACAGTTTGTTTCATAGCAATGAGACCTCTCCAACTCAGTCCAAGCTTCATGTTCTCAGTTACTTGATATTACATCAAGAGTTGACTTGGAAATTAAGGAGACAGCTTTGTAGAAAACCATTGATGTAGTCTCTTCTGGCCACCTATATTTGCAAAACAAGATGGAAAATCTTGAGAATATGGTTAGCCAGATGAATATTAGGATTATTAATTTTCCTAAAAAGATGTCTGCTCCTGTAGAGCTGTTAGGCAAATATATTTTATGGAAAGTTTGTCTATTACTAAAGTCTGCTATCTCCCATATCAAAAGCTTATTACGCTCCAGTGAGTCAGAAAGGTAATCATACTAAATACTAAAGACAATTTCAAATATAATAGCAAAACCCTTAGCTAATATCAACTTATCCTTAGAACAAGGTAAATTTCCAGATCACTTAAAAAGTGCCATAGTTAAACCAACTGTAAAAAATCCCCAGATAAATTGGAAGGGTCAGTTGAATTTAAGACCTATCTCCATCTTACCATTCCTCTCCAATTACTAGAAAAAGTCATTAAACAATTGTCAGAACACATCGAAAACCATAATATCCTGTACCCCTCGCAATTTGGTTTCATAAATGTTATAAAACAAACTCTGATTTCCCTTATAGACACAATTCTAAGAGGGTTGGACAATGGTCAAACTTACTTGTTGGTATTACTTGATATAATCGGCTGCATTCGACACAGTAAATCATAACATTATTAACTAGGTTAAGCGAAATAGGTTTAGCAGATAAGACACTGCAGTGGTTCAACTCATATCTATCAAATAAATCTTTTAAAGTCAAAAATAACAAAGAGTCTGAACAATTAATACTAAAACACAGAGTTCCACAAGGTTCATTATCTTCCACTCTTTTTAATATTTATATGGTGCCTTTATGTAAGTTTTTAGTAGGTCTGGATTAACCCATTTTATTTATGCAGACGACGTACAAATTTTAATTTCAATTACTAAGTCTTTTGAATCACATTAAACTTTGGGAAATCTATCTCGTCGCTATAATTCAATTTTAACACAAATGAGTTTAACATTGAACCCAAAGAAAACAGAATTTCTGATAATCTGTAATAAATTAAACAAAAAGACTGAGGGGGAAATATAAAGAATGTAAAAAACATCCAGTCACACTAGAAGTTAAAGACCTGGGAGTGATGCTAGATTGCAAATAAGTCTAAAACGCTGGATAAACAATACAATTAAAGATGGCTATGTCAAATTAAATGTTCTGAAGACTAAAGCCACTTTTATATAAACAATTAGAACAGTTTTACAAGCCCTCATCTTTTCAAAGAGACTACTGTAACATTATTACTAGGATTACCCGCTTCTTCAGTCAGACCACTAACTTCTCCAGAACTCAGCCGCCAGAATCTTAACCAACACTAGAAGAACAGAACATATTAGACAGATTTTAAACTATTTACACTGGTTACCAATCACCTACCGCATCCAATTAAAGCCCTGTCTGATTCACAAAACTCTCTATAATGACAAATGGAAAGGTTAACTGCCTCATTACACTTTCACACCCCACAGAGATCCACCAGGTACAGTACATGAGAGAGCACTTTCCATCGCTGGTCACTATTATGGAACTCTCTGCCTCAAGATCTACGACTTGAGCCAGATATTAAAGCTTTAAGAGAATACTCAAAACATGGCTATTTCAGCAAGCTTTTCTTTAGACTATTTTAAATCTTTATTTTTACTGCTAATTTGTTTCTTTTATAATTTTAAGATGTGTTAAAATTTTACTTTATTAAATTTATTTTACGGATTGGTTTTTAAATGCTTTTAATAAGGCATTTATAACTAAGCTGACAACAGATGTGATGTTTGTTTATGAATGTCGGTATAAAAAAAAAACATAAAAAAAAATAATCAAGGACGTGAGGACCCCGCTGCTGATCTCCTAGAATCTTCACATCTTTCTTCTTTTCTTGAAAATTCAAGAGATTAAGATATTCAACCTTCAACTTTGTTAGTCACTTTTGCCTAGATCGTGATTATTTTGAAGTTTAAAAAAAAAAAAATGATATCCCCTTTTTAGGGTTTAAAATACATAAGTTCCCAGAAGTAGCTAAGGTCACCCAATCCAAAAGGAAACGTTTTCTGTTAATGCACCCTGCTGTTATGAATTTGGGAGCATTGCTTGGTTATTTTTTCCTTGTAAGTATTAAACAGGGAATTAAATATGTCTTCTTCTATCCCTTCCAACTGAATTTTTTCCTCAATGATAGACACAGACAAGATACTGCTCCCCCTTCAATCAGTCTGATTGTCATGGCTTAGGGCACTGAAATAGCTTTTCGATTCTCCCTTAGCATTCATCTGATTTCTTTGTATTTTATTCTTCTTTATTTATATTGGATTCCCCAATTTTGTGGACTGATAAAATACTTGAGATCTATTTCTTCTCTGAGTGCTATTTCCAATCAAGTTTGACTTTTTATTTATTCATTTTCAAAAAATAAATGAGTTAAAAGATGTTTAATTGCTGCCTCATTTTTTACTTGACACTGGTTATTTACTGTGCTTCAGATCGGACAAAGTATGACTGAAGAGAGTTTCACAAGGCAATGCCTTCATGAGGACTCCTCCACATGCTCAGTAGAACTCAAAGTTTTACTAGCTTGGAGAGAATTTTATTCAGTGCTGCCGAATGACATCACCCACATGTAACAGCTAATTCAGCTTGCTTATCAACAGAAAATATGTTCTACTCACCTTTTTTCAAAGAATGTTATATGCACTGCTTGAATTTTGTTCAAAATTTACTAGACTTGTTAATATTAATTCAGCAATTGTGATGTGTTCAACATCTTAATTTGTTCTAAAAATACCTACCGTATTTTTCGCTCCATAAGACGCACTTTTTTCCCCCCAAAAGTGGGGGGAAAATGTATGTGCGTCTTATGGAGCGAATATTAAAAAAAAAAAAAAATCTAACAAACCCCCCCACCCTCCTGACTCCCCCAAGACCTGCCGACTTAATTTACTGCAACCCCCCACCCTCCTGACCCCCCCCAAGACCTGGCAAACGTCCCTGGTGGTCCAGCTGGGGTCCAGGAGCGGTCCGGAAACGATCTCCTGGGCGTGGGCCGTCTGCTGCCAGTAAACAAAATGGCGCCGACGGCCCTTTACCCTCACCATGTCACTGGGACCGACCGCTGCTATTGGTCAGTCTCAGTGACATAGTGAGGGCAAAGGGCCGTCGGCGCCATTTTGTTTACTGGCAGCCGACGGCCCACGCCCAGGAGATCGTTCCCGGACCGCTCCTGGACCCCAGCTGGACCACCAGGGATGTTTGGCAGGTCTTGGGGGGGTCAGGAGGGTGGGGGGTTGCAGTAAATTAAGTCGGCAGGTCTTGGGGGGGGGTCAGGAGGGTGGGGGTTGTAGTAAATTAAGTCGGCAGGTCTTGGGGGGGGGGGGGGATCAGGAGGGTGGGGGTTGTTAATTAAAGGGTTGGGATTTTTTTGGGGGGGAGGGGTTCCCAGAGAAAGAAAAGTTTTCTGATCTGGGGAGTGGACCGAAATGGCCCTCCCCAGACCCGAAAACAAAATGGGGAGGAAAGAAAAAGCTATGCACTCCCCTAATTTGCTCCATAAGACGCCCAGACGCAGAGCCGGTTTAGCACAAATTTTATTTTTTTTTTTATTTTCCCCCTCTGAATCCTAGGTGCGTCTTATAGTCAGGTGCGTCTTATGGAGCGAAAAATATGGTAATTTACAAAAAAAATATCTAGTTCTTTTATGAGACATTCCTTAATCCATTATCACTTTATCTTAACAAAAGCCAAAAAGGGAATTGGTCATCAGAAAAATGTTGAGAGAATATATTTAACATATATTAACAGATTCAAAAGAGGCTGAATTAGTACAGGTTTGAAACATGACCAGGTAGCATCATCATTAAGAATTCAACAGTAGATATGATTGAAGCCTTGCGGACAGGCACTACTGCTCAGTTTCAAACCTGTGCTAACAAACCCTTGGGGTAGATTTTTAAAAACAGCGCAATCGCGTACTTTTGTTTGCGCAGCAGGCGCAAACAAAAGTACGCTGGATTTTTATAAGATACGCGCATAGCCGCACGTATCTCGAAAATCCTGGATCGGCGCGCGCAAGGCTGCCAATTTTGGGCAGCCGGCAGCGCCGAGCCACGCAGCCTGCCTCCATTCCCTCCGAGGCCGCTCCGAAATCGGAGCGGCCTCGGAGGAAGAGGAAACTCATTTCGCCCTCCCTCACCTCCCTCCTCTACCTAACCCACCCCCCCCCGCCCTATCTACAACAACCCCCTTACCTTTGTCCGTTAGATTTACGCCTGCGAGAAGCAGACGTAAATCTACGTGCGCCAGCGGACGCTGGTGCGCCATCTCTGACCCGGGGGCTGGTCCGGAGGCTGGACCACGCCCCGGGCCGGCGCTGCGCCCCCACCCCGAAACGCAGACGTCATCGGGTCCCCCGCCCCCCGAAATGCCCCCATCCAACAAACCCCGGGGACCTAGCGCGCCCAGGCACAAGGGCCCTGCTCGCGTAAATCCGCCCGGATTTAACGCGAGCAAGGCTTTTAAAATCCGGCCCGTTTGTGTTTAATATTCAGAAAATGGATGTTGTGTGAAACAAGTTAAGCAATAATTGAACACTTGCCAGCATATCAATCTACTCTTTAAAGAAAAATAGGATATCACAATATAAAGCAAAAAGATGAAATACATAGGTCCACATTCAGCAGAGACATAACTTATCTGGATAGCTCAACTCCTCCCAGTTATCAAACTAACTCCAATATTCAGAATTATTATTAGGCTTATTCAATTACCAATTATTAGGCTTATTCAATATTTGTTGATAGTTAATGTGACTTTCAAGGCATAATTCACTTTCAATGCATATCCAGCATAGCTCTCTGCTTCAACGGCAGAGAGCCATGCTTGCCGCTTACCCAACTAAGCAAGCTTGTTATTTCACTTGGATGCAGCTCCATCACTGCTCTCTACATTAATGGTGGGGGTGAAAGGGAAATAGAATCTAAGGTTACCAAGAGCTAAGAGAAACAGATAAGTATGAGAAAAAAAGTGTGAAGCTTGCTGGGCAAACTGGATGGGCCGATTGGTCTTCTTCTGCCGTCATTTCTATGTTTCTATAACTTGTCTGGCTAACTCTGTTCATGCCAGAGACCTGTCCTAAAGTTAGCTGGATATATATGACTAACTAGCTCAGCCAGATAGCAGCTGAATACAGACCTTAACATTTGTATTGCTTAAAATATCACACAAAGAAAAATACAAACCTGTAAGCAACCTTTATTTACATTATGCTTTGTGCCAAAATAAAATGAGCCATTTTCACATAGCTCTCCACACCAGTCCTGTCGACGTGGTCTCTTAGCTGGAGTAAAATTAAGAGGCTTGGTCCTACAGAAAGATAACCTCCAATTACCTGCAAACAAAAAGAAAACAAATCCCTTCAACTAATGCAAAAAAGCAAGTTTGCTTACTGTAAACTTATCTGTAGACAGCAGGATGAATTAACTATGTCATCCAATGGCACCAAATGGACGCTACTCTAAGCTCAGAGAGTTTGCTCTACTGAGTATGGATGGGAATTCCCATGCAGGTGTTGCCTTGGGAGCCCTCTCAGTCGATTTTAGAGTTAAGTCTAGCCAAGTAGTCAAGTTTTCCGGGAGATGGGTGGATGGGAATTTAGCCTATGGATAAATAGTGACTTTTCCCAGTTTATGGTCTTCAAGAACTTGACAAACTTTTTCTTTTTTAAACCCAGTTGCGCTAGCTACCTTTACCACAGCTTCTGGCAATGAATTTCATATCTAAGTTATGTGTAGATGAATAAGATGGATCGAATAAGATGGCATATACACTCTTTAGCATCCAAGAGTGGCTGCACATATGCAAAGTAACCTTCACTGGGAAGAAAAGGCTTTAGTTTTTTGCATCAGTTAGATAGAATTGGTGATCAGAAATTCATGCACTGAGCATTGAGCTCTGGAATACCTTTTTACCAAAATTGTTTAGTAATCTGGGATCCTTTGGTGGATTATTAAAAAATATTGTTTTCTTTGCTCTTAAGAACTGATTCTACTATGACTGACTGATGAGGTAGTTATGCTCTCATACCCCAGGGATTTTTACACTCTATATTTGAGGTCTAATTTCCTTGCAACTGTGATAAAGGAAATCAGATACTCCCCACATGCTAGATTAATTCTTACAGGATATTATGGATTGTAATGGCTGCTGGTTCCATCAGTGTCTCAAAAATCTGGAGAATGCCAAAGGCTTTTGTACAAGGATCCTTGTCCTTATTGATTCCAAGCAGTTTGCGCAACTTGTCCAGAAATCTAGAATAAGATTTTCCAGTGGAGATGAGATTTCTGCAGGTAAGTGATCAGAGGGCATTTCCAGCAAGCTTTCTTCAGAGCCTAGTGGTGAGGGAACTCTAATCCAGGACACAAATGATGAAGACTGACTGAAGAGGAATCCTTGACTGTCTTGGAAGGTATACTCCTGGTGTACTTAATCTAATTGGCTAGACTCTACTGCAAGCAAGTGCCTTGGGCCATAACTTCCTTGGACGTTCTGATGGAGTATCCATGAATACTGAAAATACTGGGACTCCTTTTCATAATTGTATCATATTGGTTCAGACCAAGGTTCCATCAAGCTAAAATATTTTCCAATTGTAGCCAATCTAGGTCACAAATACCTGGCAAGATCCCAAACAGTAAATAGATCCATGCTGTTATTGCGTTGTGATACATTAGTGTCTATTTCTTAAGTCTACTTGGTTATGACATTTGACTTCGCCAGGAATTTTTTCAAACCTTTTTCAAATCTTGCCACACTAACTGCCTTAGCCACATCTTAAAGTAATTAATTCCAGAACTTAATTACGCACTGAATGAAAAAATTCTCACATTTGTTCTGATTGTGCTGCTTATTAATGTCATGGAGTGGCCTCTAGTCTTTATTTATTCTTTAAAAAAAAAAAATACAATCAATTCACATTTACCTATTTTATTCCACTCAAGATTTTATAGACTATCATATCCCCTTTAAAATGTCTCTTCTCTAAGCTGAAGAGATCCAACTTATTTAGTCTTGTGGGACTAGATCTGATATTTTGGAAGGAACCATACTTATCCTCATCCACTAGACACTAACAAATTTTCACAAACTCTGCTTCTTGGTCATTGTGCCCTCTAGCCTGGTATGGGTGATAGAACATCCTCTTCAGATATTAGAATGGAATCTTGCACATCTGGGCTCTGAAAAATTTGTATAGCAGCCCAATTAGATGTAAGAGGTACCAGAGAACAAATGAAGTCTGGCTTCTCTAGATGTAAATTTTGTTGGTGAAAAAGTGCTCAGAAAATTGTTGGAGCAAGAGAATAATCATCTTGCGTCCCTGAGAAAGTTCTCATATGCATGGTAGTGACCAATTAAGTCAACAAAGAGCTGCATCAATGAAGGAGCAATGTGCTCAGATGCTCTAAGCATTAATGGTGTTGAGGATTGATGTATTTTGTTCTCCAGGGCTCGATTCCACCAATGCACATGCATTGAGATACACCAGAGAATAGCGGGTTGACTGCAACAATGGCACCAATAATCTGTATTTTATTTGGAGTCAGCACCACTGGCAACTTTCCAGAGTAGTACTTCTTCGATGCACTCCATGACTTTTTCCTAGTTACTCAATGCAGAGAGCTCAGCTCAGTCTGCCAAAGGGGAGATATTTTTGAGGCACTCCTGCTCAACTGAACATTAGGGGAGGCAGACAAGACTGCATTCTAGAAACAAGATAAGACTGCAGCTTTTTAGAGACTTACACGGTTCCTCCGTTTTCCAGGCCCTTGACTTTTGGGAATGTGGCCACAGTGGTTAACAGTTCACATGGTGGTGGTTTGGTCAGAGGGAAGCAGTAACTGATGTCATGTCTATCAGTAATGGACATTTTCCTACGATATACAGAGTCTTTAAAGCCAGCGACTATGGGCTTTTTGGAGCCAGACATCTTGTGAAGAAATTTTTTTTTTTATATATATAGTACTGTTTAGGGGGATGCTGAGGAAGCTTTGAGAAAAAAAATTAAGAAAGCTTAAAGACACCAATGAAGGAAAAATTACAGAAAGATAAGGAACATGTCCATGATGATGCTCAGATGAAAAAAAAAAACTGAAGGGACTCACGAGGCAATGCCCACACAGGAAATCTCACAAATGTTCAGGAGAGCAAAAGTTCTATGAACTTAGAGAGAAGGGTCCGTTTGGTGCCATCAGATGTAGTCACTCATATATCATTGCTAATTCAGTCCTGTTTGTTGATGGGAAAGCAATTTTGACATACTTTCAATAAACTGAATCTTATTTTAAAACTCCTCACCACTGCAAAATTTATATCACTCATTAATATGTATACTGTATTTCTTAAACATGACTTGCTTTGCAAGCCAACCCCATGACAGTTTGTGTTCTCCATGTGTCCTATGCATTGAACACATGAGACCGTATGATCATTGAAAAAAGAACCTAATGAATCATAAGATATTTTATTATTTTGAACTTTTATATACCGACAATTATATAGAGAAATTACATATCATATCGGTTTACAGTGAAACAAAAAACATTGCAAAAAAGCATTACAATGAACAGGGGTTACAATGAACTAGGAGAACAGGGTAGAACTAAATTTACTATTAGAGAAACTGTCAAATGAACAAAAGATGCGCCATACTGAGTCAGACCAAGGGTTCATCGAGCCCAGTATCCTGTGTCCAACAGTGGCCATCCAAGTCACAAGTACCTGGCAAGTACCCAAACATTAAATAGATCCCAAGCTATTATTCCTTATTGATTAATAGTTTTTGGACTTCTGCTCTAGGAACTTATCCAAACCCTTTTTAAACCAAGTTACACTAACTGCCATAATCACATCCTCTGGCAATGAATTCCAAACCTTAATTATGCATTGAGTGAAAAAGAATTTTCTCCAATTTGTTTTAAACAAGCTACTAACCTCTTTAGTCTTTCCTCAATGAAATTTTCCAGAAGATCTAGAAGCTATTCAAAAAGGAGCTCCTAAAGTCACACCCATAAGTTAGCCTATTTTCAGCTGAAACTCACAAGTTTGTTCCTAAAATTTAGGCCTACTGTTCATTTTCCTAAATTTAAGATACTAACCCCTCGATTCATCATTCTGCTACATTTAAATCAGAATGATGAGGTGCGAAAGAGGGGTGGTGGGGGGGGGGGGGGGAGATAGTGTGCGGCGTGGCCACTATCGCCATAGGAAAAGGTGTAGTTATTTCCCGCGATGCTCCCAGCAATAATGTTTTTCATGTTATTGCATGCTTTGTAGGGTACTAACGAAACTAGAAGCCTAAAATTTAAGAACTTATTCCCAGTAAATTTTCATAAGGGTCAATTTAAGAGCTGAATTCTAAAGGTTAGGAGCCTTAAATTCTTTGAAAGTTGGTCCCCTTATTCCTAAAGTCATTTCTTCAATTTTGCAGCAAAACTGCATTGCATTTTCTAATTGTTGGCCACTCTTAACAAGAGAGATTTTAGAAACTATACGACTTGCGATAATTGTTTAGTGTGAGGTTTTTGTTTTTTGTTTGTTTTTTCACACACCCCTTAAACTATGCAAAGCATTTTAAATAAAGCCCCTCAGACATTCAATGTAATTTACAGTGCAGGTAGATGGGCTCCAATATTCCTCCTGCCCTCTCAACTGGTAAGACCTATTTTTGAAAGATGAGGGTAGGTTGCATGCCTCGGAATTGGGGGAATATGAGGCAATCTCTTGTGCAATGGGTTTGGGGGGGGGGGGAAAGAAGGGAAGGAAATCCCTCATAACCTCCGCCACATCTCAGAGGAGCAGAAGACCTGACACAGCAATTGAGCTCATGTCTCTCTGCATAACAGTGCTCAGCACTGCCAAACACCAGTCATTCTACAACACATGAATTATTTTAAGTCTACAATCTCCTTGTGATATCTGAGGAAAGGAACTTGCAAACAAATCAGATTTCAGGGATTTACACTTATGTTCCGATGTCAATTTAGACAGAAGGCATGATATCAAGAACACTTGCTAAACTCCAAACTGTCAACACAACCCTTTAGAAATACATGTAAACTAAAACCATCAATGGGAAATGCCATCACTCATGGAGTAAATACCACAGACTATTGAAAATAAGTGGCTTACACAAGTAAAATGTGAAAAAAGTTAAATTAAAAGGTGGCTCATCATTTTTAGTCTGGAGTCAATAATGAAATACATTCTTACAAAAACTAAATCATTAATGGGAAGCACAAAATTTAAGCAGTGTGCAGCACATTCACACATTTCATAGATGGAAATAAATTGCAATTGATCAATACCACCTACCTTTCCATTTATCCTAATAACCTCCAAATTAAACGGGTCTATCCTGTAAAGTTGCGGCCGCGTTTACCCTGCTCCTAAGCCGCTTTTTACTCACTTTCCGGCCGCGTTAGCCCTTCCTGTGATCCTGAATCCCCTTTAACCTACTCCTACCGCGCTCCTAAATTCCCCGGGCAACCCACTTCCGCACGCGGCATGTATATTGCATGCAAACGAGCGAATTAGCTATTCCCTAGCATCCCGTAACCCGCGCCCCGACTATCGCTAGTTTCCCTGCCGTTTTGTCACGTGTTTAACCTACAAACTTACCGCCTACCCTGACCCCTGCGGTAGAGCAGGGGTAAGGGTAGGTGGCAAGCTTTCCCCCAGCCCCCGCTCACCGCCCCGGCCGCGATCATGGGTGCCGGTCTCCGTGGCAGCCCCAGTCCTCTCCCCTTGCTCCCGAAGCCAAAAAAAAAAGCGAAAAAAAACGTTGCAGCCCCCCTCCGATGTCCGACTGGGGCTGCCACGGAGACTGCAAACGGCGAAGCAAAAAAAAACCAAAAGCAATTTTTTTTTTTTTTTCCAAAAGCGACAATTTTGGTTTTTTTTCCCAAAAGCGACTTTCTTTTGGGATCTGTCAAGATCCCAAAACTAAGTCGCTTTTGGACGCCTGCCACAACTTACTTTTGCAGCCATCAGCAGGAACACGATCGTAGCTCCTCCCGACGAAGACGAAGATGGCCGCCTGCACGGGGGAAAGCGTGCAATGGCCGCTCAAGACATGACGTCACGACGTTTGGCGTCATGGGATGTGACGCCACGTCTTGAGCGGCCAATTGCATGCTTTCCCCCGTGCAGGCGGCCATCTTCATCTTCGTCGGGAGGAGCTACGATCGTGTTCCTGCTGATGGCTGCAAAAGTAAGTTGTGCAGGCGTCCAAAAGCGACTTACTCTTGGGATCTTGACAGATCCCAAAAGTAAGTCGCTTTTGGAAAAAAACCAAAATTGTCGCTTTTGGAAAAAAAAAAAACCCAAAATTGCTTTTGGTTTTTTTTTGCTTCACCGCTGTCAGTGTCTCTCCTCCTCCCAGAGCAAGGCTGCTTTTCGCGCCCTGCTCCAGGAAGTAGGGGAGACACTGACAGCGGCGAAGCAAAAAAAAAAAAAAAGCGAAAAAACCAAAAGCAAGAAGTCGCTTCGCCGCTTCCCTCCTCCCGGAGCAAGGCTGCTTTTCGCGCCCTGCTCCGGGAGGAGGGAAGAGTGAAGCGGCGAAGCGACTTACTTCTTGCTTTTTGGTTTTTTCGCTTTTTTTTTTGCTTCGCCGCTGTACATCTATTCTCCCCTCCTCCCGGAGCAAGGCTGCTTTTCGCGCCCTGCTTCGGGAGGAGGGGAGGGGGACTGGCAGTCCCGACTTCCTGGTATCTGTCATTCAAAATGACATTTGAAATGACAGATACCAGCGTGGCGTGAAGCCTTAGGCCCACGCACCCAGGATACCTGTATAGGCGCTCTATCCAGTAAAATGGGTTGCGCGGGCCTAAGGCTTCACGGACGCGGTTTACATTTAAATAAAATTAGTGTTCAGGATCGAGCGGTAGGTTAGCTGCACTGTGCGTGCGGGCAACCGCGGGTGCCGCAGGCACTAACGCAGCTCTTCCTACCGCTCGGGTACTGGATAGACCTGTAAGAATTTTCTATTCTTGGGGGCCGATTTTAAATAGTACGTGCGCGGGGTACATTTGTGCACGCTACCCCCGGCACGCGCATGTTTATAAAATCCAGGGTCTGTGCGCACAAGGGGGTGCACACATGTGCACCCTGCGCACGCCGAGCCTGAGGGGAGCCCTGATGGCTTTCCCCGGTCCCTCCAAGGCCGCTCCAAAATCGGAGCGGCCTTGGAGGGAACTTTTTTTTTGGCCCCCCCCCCACCTTCCCCTCCCTTATCTAACCCACCCACCAGTTCTAACTAAATCCATCCCCTCCCCCCACCTTTGTTTCAAAAGTTAAGCCTGCCTGAGGCAGGCGTAACTTGCGCGCGCCGGCCAGCTGCCTCCCTAGCGCCTCCTTGCTAACGCAACTCCCTAATTTAAATATTGCATGCCACACCCCCTTGGGAGCGCTTGGGGTGCATTAAGAGCGTGGGCGCTGACTGCTCAGTGCCCCGCTTTCTACGCAAATTTATTGCATCGGCCCCTTTGTGTGGTTGTGAGCTTGCTCAGTCGTTGGCAGTTGAGTGCTGTGCGGGAACTCTGGCGCAGTACTGAACCATACACTTGAAGCACATGGTTCCCAGGCATTTAGGCTGGAAATATCAGGTGGTGATAAGTCAGCTGGCTGATATGGTGAGTAAGCGCCAGAGGGTGGGCGAGTGCAGGCTTTTGTGATGGCAGAGTGCCCTAGAAAAAAAGAGGTAATGATTCTACTTTGAACTTGTCTATATTCAGAATCGAAGAATGGCTATGATGGAAACCAAATAAGTACTGCCGAAATTGAAGGCAAATATTAATAGAAATGAGTTTTCAAAGAGCTCTGAGTTGCCTTACATTGTTTTTAAATTTTGTGATGCCTGTTTATCTAAAATCACAGTCTGGAACTGTGCAGTTCCTGTGTCTTTTGCATTTCTGACCTAGTTTCATCCTTTCAATATGCTACATTACTGGGTTTTTTTTGTGTGTGAAGGAGAAGCCTTTGGTAATGATTTGTTTGTCTTATATTGCCATGATCTTCAAGTCTGTGGTTTAATAATCAATTTATAGTGGGATGGCAGTTCTCTTTCATATAAGAAAGTTTTTGCTCTAACTGGCTGTGCTGGCAAAGCTTGGTAGATCTGCAAGTAGCCTCCAGAGCAGCAAGATCTATCTCCTGATTTGTCTCTTATTAAACTGTCCAGTGAGCCTAAGCAACTGTAATCTCGGCCTGAGAGGTTTCCCCATGAGGTATGTGTGCTAGCCTTCGATAAAGTGTTTCTCCTGATCAAGATCAAGAGACAAAAAGCCTACAGACATACTGTTACGCGTCCCCGGTCATGGTAGGCCCATGCCGGGCCTACTCACCCCAGGAATCCAGGTGCAGCTCCGGTTCACCTTCGCTCACGGCGGTGGGCAACTGCCTCCACTCCCGAGCGCCTGCAGCGCAACCCCTCTGCTGCTTCTGACTCCTGCACGGTTCCTCCTTGCACCCGGCAGGCCTCCCCCACGCGGTCCCACGGAGTGACGCTGCAGTCCAGCTTCCTCCGGGCCCTGGCTTAGGCGCACGAGCGACTCACGCACTCTTAACAGGGGGTCACGGTTGGAAAGAAGCCCGCAGCACCGGATGATGACATCACTGGGCCTCTGTATTTAAGGCAGGGCCCAGTCACTTGTTCCATGCCTTGGCAACAGTTCTTCCACAATTAACTTGTGTGCTCGTTTTTGTCATTGTTCCTGGTTCCTGCGTCTGCTCCTTGTACCCTTTGACTGATTCTCTGGTATTGACCCCTGCTTCGTCTGGGACTACGCTTGATTTGATCTCCTGGCTCTGACCTTGGCTCTACTTCCAGTGCTGTACCTTCCTGCCGCCTGCCCTGACTCCCAGCTTGGACTTGGACTCTCCTTTGGTATCCCACGGACCTGCCTTCTCAGGCTTCAGCCTATCTTACCTGACGCCCCCTGCTCTCCTCTGTTCCCGTTGACGTCTAGGGTCTCTGGAACCCTGCCTCAGCTGGACATCCTCGGTCCTCCAATACCTCTGCTGGTTCCTAGCATAACCTTGTCTACACCAACTGGGAGTCGTCACATGGAGGCCCGCCTAAGTCCAGCCGGCCCCGGCTTAACTTAAGGGGAACGTGGGCTAGTATTGGCAAAGCTCCAGTCTGCCTCCGTCTCCTAGGCTGCTCTGCCTTCCCAACGATGGGGACCCGAAGGGCTTGCCCTGCAGGTAGCGTCCAAACCCACCTCGGGCCAAAGGTCCACCATCAGCGCAAACACAAACAGCCCTACAACAATAATGGATAAGATCTTGGACAAAAAGATATTGTCCAAAAATACACTGTCCCAGACCAGACTAGGACCTGATTGGGGGAGAATTACACATGCCAGCACGAATCTCAGCTGCCGCGACATCGTCTTGGCTAAGATCTTATAGTCTGTGCACAGCAGGAAGACCGGACGCCAATTCCAAAATGTCATGCAGGGTCTCTCCCCTTAGATAAGAGGGTCAGCATCGAGCGGTGACTGGAAAGGGGTAGGATGGTTCCCAGGCTTCCTCTAGGACCCGCACGAGATTTAAAAAAAAAAAAAAAAAAAAAAAAATAGGCGAAGAACTCAATGCAGTGGCGTAGCCAAGGGTGGGCAGGTGCCCACCCAACTTAGACCCAGGCCCACCCAACTGGCACCGGAACTGCAAGGCTGTCGCGGGATCCCATCCCCGCGACAGCGAACAAGAGAACCCACGCCTCGCGCGCCATCACGGCACACATGGGGCAGCGCTGCTGCGGCCGTATGGCCAACCGGTCTTCCTGTTCGGGGGGGAGGGGGGGGGAGCGGAAGCGCCGCGCGCAAACTTCCGCTTCCTCCCCCCAATGCAGGAAGATCAGGCTGGCCTCTCCTGCTGCCACCCGTTCTCCTGCTATCTTCGGCCAACCGGCCCGCCGAACTTCCTGTTTGGGTGTGGGGGAGCAGAAGCGCCGCGCACAGCTTCCGCTTTCTCCCCCAAAACAGGAAGATCAGCTGCCTCTCCTGCTGCCACCGGCCTCCTGCTATCTTCGGGCGTCGGGCCTATGGCCCGCCGATCTTCCTGCTTGGGGGGGGGAGGGAGGAAGCGGACGTTGTGCGCTGCGCTTCCGCTCCCCCCCCCCCCCCCCCGACAGGAAGTTCGGCGGGCAGTACGGCCCGACACCCGAAGATAGCAGGAGGCCGGTGGCAACAGGGGAGGCAGCTGATCTTCCTGCTTTGGGGGAGAAAGCGGAAGCTGTGCGCTGCGCTTCCGCTCCCCCCCCCCCCCCACAGGAAGTTCGGCCCCACGCCCGAAGATAGCAGGAGTCCGGTGGCAGCAGGAGAGGCAGCTGATCTTCCTGCTCTGGGGGAGAAAGCGGAAGCTGTGCACGTGCTTGAATGTGTATGTGTGGATGAGAATGGGAGTGTGTGTGGGTGAAAACTGGAGCCTGGGTGTGTATGTGGGTGAGAATGGAAGCTTGAATATGTGGGTGAATGGGAGCTCGAATGTGTGTATGTGTGGTTGAGAATGGGAGCCTGGGTTTGTGGGTGGGTGAGAATGGGAGCTTGAATGTGTGTATATATGGGTGAGAATGAGAGCCTGGGTTTGTGTGGGTGGGTGAGAATGGAAGCTTGAATATGTGTATATATGGGTGAGAATGAGAGCCTGGGTTTGTGTGGGTGGGTGAGAATGGAAGCTTGAATATGTGGATAAGAATGGGTGCTTGAATGTGTGTATGTGTGGGTGAGAATAGGACCTTAAATGTGTATATGTATGGATGAGAATGGGAGCTTGAATATGTGTGGGTGAGACTGGGAGCATGGGTTTGTGGGTGAGAATGGGAGTCTGGGTTTATGTGTGTGGGTGAGAATGGGTGCCTGGATGTGCGTCTGTGTGTGCATAAGAATATAAGCCTGGGGAGGGGTGAGAAAGTGAGAACTTGTATGTGTGTCTGCCAGAGAATGTGAGCTTGGGGGGGGGGGGGGAGAGCAAGTGAGAGTGACAGCTTGAGTGTGTGAGAGGGAGTCTGTGAGAGAAAGCGTGTGTGTGTGTGTGTGTGTGGAAGGGAAGAAGACAGCAATAGAAGAAAGACACTGAAAAGGAATTAGGAAATGAGCTATAAGGGAAAAAAATGGGAAAAAAGAGACCAGGACCAACCTGATTAGAACAATACAAAGATCAGACAAACAAAGGTAAAAATATATATCTATATTTTGAGATGTTAGCATTTAAATATAAGCAACACAACCGCTCTCTCAAAAATTTATGGACAGGTAGGAGCCGTGTATAAAATCGTAATAATAAGAAGGCTAAAGTACCACAAATCACCGTGAATATGTTTGTATCATTAAGTAAACCTCATACTTAGGCGTAGATGTGAATGCTATGCTGCATAATTTGGCATTATTTATCAGTAAAAAAACAACTAGTAGACCTGCAATGGCCTACAGCCCACCCATGTTAACCTTGTGCCCACCCAAAAAATCAATTCTGGCTACGCCACTGACTCAATGCCTCAGTCCGTCCATTGATGCCTGGTGTTCTTATTGTTGGGCATCTGACCTAGTGAGGCAGAGAGGTTGGCCCAGAGTGAAGGGCTCATCCAGCTTCTCCCTGTCATGCTGAATAAGCATGGGAAGCCTGTCTCACAGGTCCCTGCAGCCATTGGGGGTCGATATGGTCTGGAGAGAAGAGAGCAGAGTAAAATTCCCATGCCCTCACCCTAATCCTTTTTGGCTCCATGAAGGGGTTGTTGAGTCAGCCCTCATCCGCCCCCTTCTCAATTGCATAGAAGCGCGAGCTGCAGTCCATTTGTAGTAGGAACTGAAATCGCAAGCGTACAAAAGTCCCTCGGTCTCACCACTCTCGAGGTCCAGAAGGGTGTGCTTCTTCTCCTTATACTCTACCTGCAGCTGGTGCTCAGCATCAGGGAGCTTCGCCTCGAGAGCGAGCAGCTCCCCCTTTAAGCCACTCCGTCTGGAGACGCCACTCCCTGTTAACGTCTCTGGCATATTGCCTGGAGAGAAGCCAGAGGTGGACCTTCCCCATGTCCCACCAGGCAGCGAGCGAGAGGAAGTCTGGCTCAAACTCGTGCCAGTTCCCCCAAAACTCACGAACCGTCGTCACGAGCCGTTTCTCCTCTAAAAGCGAGTTATTAAAGTGCCAATAGGCAGCCCAAGGTCAGACAGTCAAACCCTCACCTTCATGACCACTACAGGGTGGTCGGTGAAGGCCTGCCACCATCATTGGCACTAAAGAGGGCTCATGACGATATCCCAAAGGAGAAATAAAAAACGGTCGATCCAAGAGAGAGACACTGTCTCCGAAATGCACACTGATAAAGGTGTGGCGGTCGTTGCCTTGGGGGTGATGCTGTCGCCGTTCATCAAACCAGGGAGAGACAGTAAGCAGTCTCCCTCAGGACAGCCGACATACTCTAGGTGCAATTAAAGTCACCCCTGATCATGACCTCCCTTGTCGGTGTCCAAGGTGTCCAAATAGGCGACATCCGGCGAAAGAATGCCTCATGTTCGGACCTAGCACTCGGGCATACACGTTTAACCATGTTAACCGTGTAGCCTCGATCCAGGTCAAAAGGTGAAGCATCCGACTGGCACGCTGTTTTGAAATCCAGCACTTCAGCCTGCAGCATTTCCACCCCGCCAGACCCTCAGAGGTCTCTTGCAGACAGTGTCTTCGGTTTGGGCAGAGCCCGAGCAATGCCCAGCTGTTTCTCCCTTAGGGAGGGCACAAGCTTTGCTCCCCTTAAGTGAGGGCTTGGTTGCGTCTGGCACACCTTCGGGGGGGGAGGGGGGGAAGAGAGCGTCCACTCTTTCAGCTAGAGGTGGCTTGGTCCTCTTTTCCTTTCCCTTCTTAAGTTTTTCAACTTTGTTTTCCTTGTTAGACTCTCTAGGAGGGGGAGTTACCCGCTGATCACATTGCGCCTCTGGTGGAGGTGAGTGGTTCCTGGAGGCCTGCTGAGACGTTGCAGCCTGCTGATCCAGCTCAGCTGGTGGAGTAACTGCCTGGGCTGGCCTGTTCAGGGGTGAGAGAGGGTCCTGGTGGCAGGGTACCGCTCCTGAGCTCGGCGGCTCCCTGCTCCTTCTGGAGATGTCTCCGTTTCAGAGGACACTCCTTTCTGATGTGCCCCGCTTCTCTGCAAGAGTTGCACCGGTCCTCCAAGGTGGTATAATAGATCTTATACGAGCGGTCCCCATCCCACACAGGGAACTCTATTTCCTCTTTTCCCCTGGGGAGCATAATCCAGGCTTGTCACCTATGAGACTCTGCATGCTTCATTGCTTTGCTTTTGAATCCTAGGGGAAGGACAGATGGAAGATCTCACTTCCCCTAGGGAGCTAAGCTGCTGCCTCAGCCCGGCCTCAGTTAGGAATGGGGGAACATTAGAAAGAACCACCCTCACCCCTTGCACGTCAAGGGGCTCTAGAGTGAAAAGTTCTCAATTACAAGCCAGGTGATCACTGCTTTGTGTACGGAGGCCAAGGAGCGAAAATAACCGCTTTGGCGCTTTCCTTGTGGGGGCAGAGAATGTCCACTCTGCCAACAATCTGTGCTGCTGCTGCTTGAATATCTCCTGACGCCAGCATCTCACAACGAATAGAGAGTTTTAGACTCAGGGCACAACGCCCTCCCATTATGATCTGTGGAGGCATTGCAGGCCTGGTTCTTCCGTTTCCGATGGGTGAGGGGGGAGGGTTCCAGCCACGTAAGATCCCGGGGTTGGTGTGCTCAGGCCCGGCTCCTCAATTTTTTTCTTCAGCTTTTTCTTCCAGTCCTGGGCTTCTCCCCTGGGATCCCTGGTGTCTCGATTATCCCCTCCCTGGAGTTCGGGGGTGGGTGGGTTAGGCCTATTTCTTGCCTGAGCATTGCCTTTCAGTGGGTTGGCACTACCCAGTGTTCTTACGCTATGAGGGTTGGGGACTCCTATGGAGGACTCGCCCTGGGAACCGCCCACGGAGCTCCTGCTTATGTCAGCTGGAGGGCTACCTATGAGGTTTCCACCCTTAGAACTCATGCCATCTAGGGATTGCTTGCCCTGTGGTGTTGTCAACCTGGGAGCTCACAACGCCTGGGGAGTTCCCACTCTGGTGGTTGGTGGTGTTTGTTGCATGCCTTCCCTGGGGGGCCTGACCTCATCCAGCGGGGCCTCCTCCAAGGGAGGGGTATCTGCTACATCAGGTGTCTTGTCCAGTTGGGAGGGGGTGGCGGGGAGCTCCCCAATTCTGGCTTGTCCTCTATGGTGGGCCCACTGTACCCTGTGGACCAATTGAGCGATTCCAGCTTCTGGTGGACACCAAAATCCTCCCGGGGTCTCCTCCCCTGGACTTTCAGGCTCCAGCTCTTGATAAGATAGGGGGACAGGTTTTTCCTGCATATTGGGAGTTCCTGCACCTCCACCTTGCCAGGCCATGGTGATCTTCAGGACAGCTCCAAGGTACCGGCGGAGCCTCTTGTGTGATATGGGCCTTAATTTTTATTTTGTATCAGTAAAGCCTCCTCAGTTTTCTAACCTCCTTTGTTTCTATTGTGCTTGTATAACGGGATAAAAGAAAAAGTTAAAGGATGGGAAGGGGGGTTAGAGGGAAAAAAATAGGGCTGAGAGGGCCTACTTCAGTGGAGAGGAGGGGGGATAGGGCAAGCTCAGGAGACAGAATGGTGGAGAGGGTTAGCCAGAGGTCTAAGGAAAAAGGTTATGAATAGGCCACACTGGCTCTGTGCATGATGGTGGTGCCTCTGGAAACTAAACAAAAAATACCAAACAAGGGGAAGGAAAAACAAACAAAAAAGCAGGTAACATAACGAGCAAAAGCAAAACAAATAAACCCAACAAAATTACTGACTTAAACTACAAAGGGACAAACATAGTTCTTAAACCAGACACACAACTACCAAAGGAACAAACCAAACTCACAAGCAAAACCAAACTCTAAAGAAATACAACTAAAGAAAATGGGGGGGGGGGGGGGGGGGGGAGGGAAACTGGAGCTACTGCCACACCCCTGGGTGCCTAGCCTAGAAAAATTGTCCTTAGCAAAAGGTTAGAAAAATGGCTTCCCTTACCTTGGGTGAGAGCAGCAGCAGCAGCAAACCCCTCTCCAACTCCTCTAAAAAGAAAACAGATGGGACAAAGATTCACCCCTTCCTAAGGGGGAGAAAAAAAAAAGCCAGGGGGAAGGAACTTTCCCCTGAAAAGAAACACAAAAAGTTCCGCTCTCTTCTCCAACGGACAGAGTTCAGAAGCAGCAGCCTCCTCCAGACAGACTATTTATTTATTTAAAATCTTTTCTATACCGTCATTAAGTTAAATACCATCACAACGGTTTACAGTAAGGCACATAAATTAATATTGATAATTGTATCGAATTCTATCTAAACATGTGTCATGACGGATCGGTTACATAACATTATAATAAATAATATTTGGTGAATGTGATAAATCTTGTCCTTTTCTACCTGTATCATTTTTTATTACAAGCAAAGTTTTATAATTGTATCTTATCCTTCAGCTGTGAAATAAAAATAAAAAACACACACATATTGGGTTAAGTGCTGTGTGTGGATGTTCTACTGTCCGCTCCCTATACTTTTCTGGATTCTATTCTCCATTCCCTTTGTGATAAGCTTGTTTAAAGAGCCAGGTTTTTAAACTTTTTCTAAAAGTTTTGATGTCTCTTTGTAATCTGATCTCTAGAAGCATGGTGTTCCATAGTATAGGTCCTGCTAATGATACTGCCCTCTCTCTCACTTGGGTTAGTCTTGCTGTTCTGATGGAAGGAACAATTAGGAGTGCTTTGTTGGCTGATCTCAGGTTTCTATGAGGGACGTGTACACAAAGTGCTGTGTTCAGCCATTCTGCTTTTTCGTTATGTATTAATTTATGTATAGTGCATAGTGTTTTGTACTGTATTCTTTGCTCAATGGGTAGCCAATGTAATTCAGCTAGGGTTTCGGTGATGTTGTCTTGCACCAGTCAGAATTCTTGTGGCAGAGTTTTGTAGTATTTGGAGTGGTCTTAGTGTTGTGTATGGTAATCCCAATAGCAGGGTGTTACAGTAATCAGTGCTCGCAAATATTAAAGCTTGTAACACTGATCGAAAGTTGGTAGTTGTTAGTAATGGTTTTAGTCTTCTGAGAATCATGAGTTTGGCGTATCCTTCCTTTACTTTTAAAGAGATATGTTATTTCATGCTTAGTTCCATGTCAATTATTACTCAGAGGTTCCGTACTCTGCTAATTCCATTTTCTGGTTTGGGTTTTGAATGATCTCTATATTTTTTCGTTCTAAATGTAGGAATTCTGTTTTCTCAATATTATCAAACAGCTACTAAACCAAATGGAACTAGTTATTAATATCTAGATACATGTTAGATAGGTTTAATGTTTTTTCCCATTGTGTCATCGATGGGTAGGATTAATTGAATATCATCAGTGTATATGTAATGTATGATGCCCAGACCTGCCAGAAGGTGACAAAGGCAACAGGTATATGTTAAAGAGTGTTGCGGACAAGACTGATCCTTGTGGTATTCCTGTTTGAAGGTTTATTTTTTCTGATATTACGTCTTTAATGTGTACTTGGAAGTATCTGTTTAGATATGATCTGAACCAGTTGATTGTTTTGTTTAATCCTATTTCTTCTAGTCTTTTTAATAGTATGTCATGATTTACTGTATCAAAAACTGCAAACAGGTCTAGCATCATTAGAATGTAATGTTTTCCACTATCGAAACCTCTCATGATATTGTCTGTTAGTGAAAGCAGCAGTTTCTCTGTGCTGTAGTGTTTACGAAAGCCATGTTGTGATGGATACAGGATATTATTGTTATCCAAGTGTTCAGCTAATTGATTTTGAACAGTTTTTTCTATTAATTTTGCTATTAGTGGTAAATTTGATACTGGTCTGTAATTGCTCAGGGTAAGCAGGTCGCTGTGGTTTTTTTCTTTAAAACTGGTTTTACGATCGCCCCTTTTAGTATAATCTGGCATGGATCCTTCCTCTAAGGATAGATTTATGATCTTTGCAAATATCAGAGATACTGTGTTGGCTACTTTTTTTTATGTCCATAGTTGGTATTGTGTCAGTTGCATGTGGGGCGGGGTTTAGCTTTTTTAGCATGGATTCAACTTCCAGTTCTGATATCTCATTAAATGTAATCCATTGTTTAATGTCTCTTTTTTGCATTTTAATTTCTTGGGGAATACTACATTTCCCAGGTTCTTTGAGCCAAGGATAAGCCAATGGGAGAAAGGAGCGAGACTTGATAGTACACTTGAGAATGGCACCCTGGGGGAGGGAATGCACATACCTGAACCAATGACGGAGGAGGAGGAAGTCACTGGGGATACATTGGAGTTGAAAGGAGTGCTCAGCTCCTGAGAGGAGGAAGTCATGGAAGTATAGGACCCCACAGTGGAAACTGTTAGCACAAACATGGAAACAGAGTAAGTGGGATTACTCTAAGTTTTGTTTGATTGTTTTGCCTGGTTTGTATTTTTCAAGAGGACTGGGAAGACTGTGGCCTGCAGCACAACTGAGGGGAGAAGGGGACTGTTGTGCTACTACCTAGCAGGGCAGTTTGCTTGCTGGAAGGCTAAGCTAGTTTGTCTTCCCCAACGAACTGAGGGGTGCTAGAAATTGCATAGTTTTTCATTTTTAAACTGTAAAAAGGTGTTGGATACAAACTTTTTTTGCTCTTACATTGCTGTGGGTGCATTAAAGCTGAAGGTGTGTGAATGCACCAGGGGACACTTTTGAGCTGGAGAACCTTAGGGGCGGATTTTCAAACACTACGCGCGCAGGTACTTTTGTTCGCGCCAGTGGCGCGAACAAAAGTACACAAGATTTTATAAGATACGCGCGTAGCCGCGCGTATCTTATAAAATCCGGGGTCGGCGCGCGCAAGGGGGTGCACATTTATGCAACCTGCCTGCGCCGAGCCCAGCGCGGCCTGCCTGTTCCCTCCGAGGCCGCTCCGATTTCGGAGCGGCCTCGGAGGGAACTTTTCTTCGCCCTCCCCCCCCCTTCCCCAACCTAACCCACCCCCCCCGGCCCTATCTAAACCCCCCCTTACCTTTGTCGGCAAAGTTACGCCTGCTTTCAGCAGGCGTAACTTTGCGCGCGTCGCCGGCAGCCCCGCTCCGTCCTCCGGTCCCGGGGGCATGGTCCGGAGGCCTCGACCACGCCCCCGGGCCAGCACCACGCCCCCAGGCCCGCCCCCGAAACGCCGCGTCGTTTCGGGAACGCCCCCAGACACACCCCCTCCCTCCCAGTTTCGAAAGCCCCGGGACTTACGCACGCCGGCGGCCTACACAAAATAGGCGCCCCTGCACGCGTAAAGCCTGCCGGATTTACGCGCGCAGGGGTTTTAAAATCCGCCCCTTAGTGTGGTGTGTGGAGTCCTGCAGGGGGAAACTGCCTGGAAAAGTCTGATCTGTGGACAGTGGGAGCCTGGGATTATCTATGATCAGTGCCTCAGAGCAATATCTTGCCAGTACTTATACACTTACTCAAGCTTCCATTTCCTCAGCGAGGTCACAAAGTGAGCATGACAGTATTCAAGCTGATTGCTTCTATGATTCTCCGCGCTCCAATGCTCTCCTATGGATTTATCTTCCTACACGAATTTTAAGAGGACTGTTAGACATTCCTTTTACAAGACAGGCCTATCTTGTGGAAATAAGAGACTGTGCTTTTTCTATTGCAGCTTCTACATTACATAGAAAGCAAATGCAATTAGATTGCTTAAAGACAGTCAAAATAGTGTTAAAAGATCTTCCTTTTCGAGCAGTCCCATTTCTAAATTGATATACAGTAGTTAGTCCTTTTTACAACAGACTTCTTTGGACATGATCAGATGCAATTATGTATCTGTAATGTTTGTTATTTTAATTATGTTTGTTATGATTTGTATATCATTTAGGGTATGGCAGGTAAGCAATTAATAAACTTTAATAAAGATGCTCAAGATGTTCATTTTGAATTTCTGAGTATATGTTTGTTTAGATGTCTCAAGTCCAAAATGGGCCATAATAATCCCCCTGATTTCTTGGGGATAAGGAAATAATCAAGAATAGAAAGTCTGCATATGATGAAATGCTAGGATTATTTATTATTTCCCATGCCCTCCAAGGTTTGGGGCACGGTGCATTGCAGAACAAAGCATAAAAGAAAAATAAAATATAAAATTCAATTAGAAAACATATCAGCTAGAAATGCTGAAATCTGAAGGCTTTCTGGGTAGTCAGTCATTTGAGGCTAGAAAAGCTGCAATAAAGGTGGTGGCTTTTAAGCCTTTCTTAAATATCTTTGGGTTTTGCATGCTGCAAAGCTAAAGTGGCAGAGGGATGACCAGCAACAAAGAATGCTTTTTGATGGGTGATTGCAAGGCATGCCTGTCTTAGGGAGAAAGTGTTGACTGAAGACCATAATATTCTTACAGGAGCATATACTCAGTGTTACACTGAGCTATGGTGAGGTAATGATATTAAGGCAGTTATGTATTAACACTGCTACTTTATACTGAATCCATCAGTATACTAATAGCCCCTATAGGGAGTGGAGAACTGGAGAAATGTGTTCGTGATCTTTGTACTGGTTAACAGATGGGTAGCTGAATTTGGCTCTATTGCTTGTTGTAGAAGAATTGATTGGACTTCCACACAAAGCTGCGGCAGATGAGATGGATTCGGATAGAGTGCCAAACAATGTAGAAAGGATGGTGGTCAGGAGAACTGCAACAGCTATTCAGGCTGCGCACTCTGGAGGACCCAGGGGTCCTTGGTGATCCGACACCATTCCTCCACAAAATGTTGTATTCTTTCCCCCACAGGGATCAAAAACCAAAGGTCCCACTTTTGGTTGGATATGCATGGATTTCAGCTGACAGCATTCTTTGTCAAGGCCTAGCCAGAAGTGTCTGCTTATACTGGGCTGGAAGGGACAGTAGACAGTAATGTTGAAAAACACCAGTAGGGCCACCTGTGGAAGTATGGTTGGTTGTAAGGTAGACATCTCAATGCGGAGGACTATTCAGGATCCATTGAGAACTGCACTGCAACATTTTGGTCCTTTATCTGTGTGACCATTTCCTGGAGCTTTTTGCCCAAAAAAGTAGTCTCCCAAGCAGGGAAGGAACACCATTTATTCACAGATACTGCTTACTCAAAGCCATACTATGCATCTAACTCAAAAGGAAGCTGAGGAAGTATGTGAAATAGAATCAAAGGATTTGTAGACCAACTGAAATAGGTGCTGGATGCCTTCTTCCACATCCAGGAGTGGCTGAGGATAGTAATTGCCCTGTTCAGTAGCACATAGGAAAGGCTTCAATTTCTGAATACAGTCGGGAATATACTGAACCATACAGAATTGGTGGTAGGTATGCGAACAGAAAGCATTGCACTTTGAAAAAAAAAAAAAAAACCTAGCCAAAATTATCTAGAAGTTTGTGGTCATTTCCTGTGGGATATGTGTCTTCACCTTTTTCATACATTCAACCACTACAGACTGGAGACACAATCAGATAAAAAAAAGCCTGGTGATTGCTGGAGTCTGTATTTGAGGTACATCTTTCAAGCTGTAGGAATGCTCCAAAATGGGAGTTTCCCCACATTCTTTTCTTTTTGTTCAATATTTTTATTTTAAATGTTTCCAAAACAGAAAATACAAAAATACAAACTGCAAAGAAAAATATAACTAGAGCATATGTACATCCTATGAGGTAGATTAGAAAAAACAAACAACCATCCAGGAACCCATTAAAACACAACTAATGCCAAGATAAGAAAATTCAAAAAATAAATAAAAAAAATATATTATATATATATATAAAATATAAATATAAATAAAATTGCAAGGCGTGAGGAGGAAGAACTAATACATAAAATGTTGGGATTACTACCTGATAATCCCCTTTTCCTTAGTGTAGACAGATGGACTCAGAACAAATGGGATAGTATCCGCGTGCTAGCAGTTGGAGACGGATCTGACGTCAGCAAGGGGGCGTATATATCCCCACAGGAAGCGTAGCTATTCAGTAATCTTCCTTGCAAAAGCTGTTATAGATGTGTGAACAGACGCTCAGTTAAAAAGTGAAACAGGATTCCCCTGACCGATTGACAGTAGCTGGAGACCGCCAGCATTCCCAACCGGAAGGCGTGGACACCTGGTAGAGTGTACGCTCTTATGGAAACAGATGACTTGGCTTACCGTGAATCGGTGATACCCATGTACGCAGGCAGCTGGGCGGGATGCTGAGTCCATCTGTCTACACTAAGCAAAAGGGGATTATCAGGTAGTAATCCCAACATTTCCTGGCGTGTAGCCAGATGGACTCAGAACAAATGGGATGTACAAAAGCTTTACTCCCAGCCTGGGCGGGAGGCTGCCTGAGGCCCATGTAGTACCGCCCTCGCAAATGCCGAGTCCTCCCCGGCCTGAACATCCAGACGATAGAACCTGGAGAAGATATGGAGGGAAGACCAAGTCGCCGCTTTACAGATTTCCGCAGGCGATAGCATCCTGGATTCTGCCCAAGATGCTGCTTGTGCTCTGGTAGAATGAGCCTTGACCTGTAGAGGCGGAGACTTCCCGGCCTCTACGTACGCTGCTCTGACAACTTCTTTAATCCAGTGGGCGATGGTGGGCCGCAAGGCTGCTTCACCTAGCTTCTTCCCACTGTACAGGACGAACAGATGGTCCGTCTTTCGTAGGTCTTGTGTAAGTTCCAAATATCTGGGCAGCAATCTGCCAATGTCGAGATGGCGTAACAAACGCCCTTCTTCAGTTTCTTCAGACCCGCCGTGGTAGGCAAGGATATGGTTTGATTAAGATGAAACTGTGAAACCACCTTAGGTAGAAAGGAGGGAACCATACGAAGATGGATAGCCTCTGGAGTGATTCTGAGAAAGGGATCACGGCAGGACAATGCTTGTAGTTCTGAGATGCGGCGGGCTGAACATACAGCCAGCAAGAATACCATCTTCAAAGTGAGGGAACGAAGTGACAGGCCCCGAAGTGGTCTGAAGGTGGATCCCGCAAGGAAATCCAAAACAAGGTTGAGGTTCCACAAAGGTACAGGCCACTTCAGTGGCGGACGAATATGCTTGACTCCCTGCAGGAAGCGAGAAACATCCTGGTGCTTGGCGATGGTCTTGCCATCCCTCCTGGGACCATAGCAAGACAGCGCAGCCACCTGAACCTTGATGGAGCTGAGGGAGAGACCCTTCTGAAGGCCATCCTGCAGGAAATCCAACACAATAGGGATTGTGGTTGCATGAGGATTGGTGCCGTGAGTGTCGCACCATGCTTCAAATACTCTCCAGATCCGGATGTATGTGAGGGATATGGAAAACTTGCGAGCTCGGAGGAGGGTATCAATCACGGGCTCCGAGTAACCCCTCTTCTTCAATCAAGCCCTCTCAAGGGCCATACCGTAAGAGAGAATTGAGCCGGATCCTCGTGAAGAATGGGACCTTGATATAGAAGGTCCCGGAGAGGAGGCAGGGGAAGGGGCTCCCCTGCCACTAGTCTTCTCATGTCCGCGTACCATGGTCGTCTTGGCCAGTCTGGTGCCACTAGAAGGACTAGGCCCCGGTGTCTCTGAATCTTGCGGATGACAGCGCCTAGCAGAGGCCACGGAGGAAAGGCGTACAGTAGAGTCCCTGGAGGCCATGGCTGAACCAGGGCATCGATTCCGTGTGAGCACGGGTCGCGCTTGCGGCTGAAGTATCTGGGTACTTGAGCATTGGACTTGTCTGCCAGTAAATCCATGTCCGGAAACCCCCAATGATCCACAATCATCTGGAAGGCCGTGGGTGAGAGCTGCCACTCTCCCGGATTTAGGCTTTCCCTGCTGAGGAAGTCTGCTGTGGTATTGTCCTTCCCGGCGATGTGGACGGCGGAGATGTCCTGAAGATTCACCTCTGCCCAAGTCATCAGAGGGGCGATCTCCAGAGATACCTGTCGGCTTCTGGTTCCGCCCTGACGATTGATGTATGCCACCGTGGTGGCGTTGTCGGACATCACTCTGACTGCTCTGCTCTGCAGTCTGTGGGCAAATTGAAGGCATGCCAAGCGGACAGCCCGGGCCTCTAGACGGTTGATGTTCCACGCCAACTCTTCTCTGTTCCACCGCCCTTGTGCGGTGAGTTCTTCGCAGTGTGCGCCCCAGCCGCTTAGGCTGGCATCTGTGGTGAGCCAAAATCCACGTGGGTGAGGACATCGTCGATCCCCTGCTCATGTGGTTGGACTGCAACCACCACCGTAACTGGGTCCGCACTCGGGCTGGTAGAGGTAGGTGCGTGGAGTAGGTCCGTAGACGGGGGCTCCAGCGAGAGAGCAGGGCGTGTTGTAGAGGTCTCATATGGGCCCTCGCCCAGGGCACCACTTCCAGGGTGGATGCCATGAGACCAAGAACCTGCAGATAATCCCAGGCGGTGGGTCGACTGGCTCCCATCAAATACTGGATACGCTGCTGAAGTTTCAACGTCCTCTTGGTGGTGAGACTGACCGTGTCTGCCCGGGTGTCGAACTGTACTCCCAGGTGACTGGGAAGGCTGTAGGCAGCTCTTGCCGAGGTTGATAACCCAGCCCAGGCTTTCTAGAAGGGCTATCACTCTGTCGGTGGTCCGAAGGCTCTCCTCTCGAGACTTTGCCCTGATCAGCCAGTCGTCTAGGTAGGGATGGACCAGAATTCCTTCCCGCCTGAGCGCCGCCGCTACTACTACCTTGGTGAATGTCCGTGGCGATGTCGCCAACCCAAAGGGCAGAGCCCGAAACTGGAAGTGGCGGCCTAGAACCTTGAAGTGTAGGTAGCGCTGATGATCCGGATGGATCGGGATATGCAGGTATGCCTCTGACAGGTCCAATGCCGTGAGGAATTCCCCTGGCTGTACTGCGGCCTTGACGGAGCGTAGAGTTTCCATGCAAAACCTCGGGACCCGTAAATATTGATTGACCGACTTGAGGTCCAGGACAGGCCGAAAGGTACCCCCTTTCTTGGGTACCATGAAATAGATGGAATAATGGCCAGAATTCACTTCCCAGGCAGGTACTGGGATGATGGCTTTCAAGGACAGGAGCCTTGCCAGGGTAGCTTCCAATGCTGCCTTCTTGTGTATGGGACACGAAGATTCCACAAACTTGTCCGGAGGGAGATGATGAAAGTCCAGATAATATCCCTCCCGGATAACGGCGAGAACCCACTGGTCCGATGTAATCTCGACCCATCTGGGGTAGAAGAGGGTCAACCTGTCCCCTATGGCTCCGTCCCCCAGATGAATCTGCGGATTCTCATTGGGAGGCGCGGCCGGGACCCGAGCCCGGGCCCGCTCCCCTCTTGCGCTGCTTGGTCCGAAAGGACTGACTCCTGGCCGGAGGACGTGGTGCCTGTTAACGACCCCTGTAAGGAACGAAACGCTGGGAACTCCTGCCCCTGGAGGGCCTTGGAAAGGCGCACTGGCCCCTTCGGAACCGATCTTCCGGCAATCTGGGCACTGGAGAGGCGCCCCATGTACTGGCCAGTTTATCAAGGTCGCTGCCAAATAGAAAAGAGCCCTTGAAGGGCAATCTGGTGAGGCGGGTTTTAGAAGGCGCATCAGCCGACCATCTTCAGATCCAGAGCTGCCTCCTGGCAGCTACGGAGGATGAAATCCCTTTAGCTGTTGTCCGGACCAGGTCAGATGCCGCATCCGTAAGGAACGAAAGAGCGGATTCCATGTCTGCCGCTGCAGCGTTGTTTCTAACCTGTGACAAACAGGCACGCGTCACTACTGTGCAGCAGGTGGCAATCCGTAAAGATAAAGCCGCCACCTCAAAGGCCTGACGCAGAATGGCGTCCAGTCGCCGATCATGCGGCTCCCTGAGGGCCGTCCTCCCTTCAACTGGAATGGTAGTGCGCTTGACCACAGCGCTAATCAAGGCGTCCACCTGAGGGCACGCCAGCAGATCCTGGATAGTCGGTGCCAATGGGTACATGCTCGTCAGAGCCCGACCCCCTTTGAAGGCAGCCGCTGGAGCCGCCCATTCTAAATCGATCAGTTGTTGCGCCGCCTGTAAGAATGGAAAATGGCGGGCCGTAGGACGAAGACCTTCCAGCAGGGGGTTCTGCGCAGAAGGTACCGAAGCGCTGGGACCTGTAATATCCAATTCTGCCAGACACTGAGACACCAGGTCAGAGAGATCCTCCTTAGGGAAGAACCGCCTCATGGTTCGATATGGCTCAGTCCCTGGAGGGAGGTCCCCCTCGTCCGGGAGTTCGGACTCGTCCTGTGAGACCTCCTTGTCTGACTGATCTGGGCTATCCATTGGTGGGAAGTCCCGCTCGCGATAAGGTTGTGATGGTCCAGGAACCGGATCCGCAGGAACTGCTACCACAGCAGCCGCCGCAGGCGCAGCCACCGCAGGAACTACAGGAACCGCAGGGCCTGGATGGGCAGCCGTTTGCATCTGTACAAAAGCATGAATTCCCTTAAAGAGATCCACCCAGGAAATGGAAGCAGCCTCTAATTGCCGGGGTACAAGCTCCCCCGGGATGCCTGATTGGACGAGACTGCCCCCTAACTCCGGGGTAGCCCCTGGGGAACTGTCCACAAATCGTGGTTGAGACAGGTCCTGGCCCGAGGGTCGCATGGCCCCCTCACATTGGGCACACAGAGAATCTGGCTCATCCCTGCGCGTGGCCCTAAGGTGGCATGCGGAGCAGAAGCCAAGGGCTGCAATGCCTGAAGCAGGCGGCGCCGTCGCTGAAGACTCTGCAGCTTTCTTTTTTTTTTAATTTTATTTTTAATGCATTTCAATTGTTTATACATACAGAAAATTACATAGAGTGGGTTATGCTAGAATTATTATTCCATAAACAATTTAAGACATCATTTTTATAACTCCACCCTATTACTCAAGGCAATATAGTAAGAAAACTAGAGATCAAACCTCAGCTAAGACCAAATTATTGGAGCAGATAAAGAAAATTTCAATCTACACTAAATTGCCTAACCACATTTTTCAATCCTTTCCCCCCCTTCAATCATATTACACCTCTAGGAGTGTGTATCTAAATACACCCTAAGCTGGTTTGGGTCATTAAAGACATATCTGTCTTTCCCAAAACTTATGTGACATTTACACAGGTACTTTAGTACAAATTGAGCACCTTTCTCTATCACTTCTTTACGCATTTCAATAAATTTTTTCCTTCTTAGTTGAGTGCTACGCACCACATCCGGGAAGATCTTTATAGGAGATCCATAGAAATCTATTTTTTGGTATTTAAAGTGTAGTCTCAAAATGGTATCTCTTTCTACCGGTGATAAAAATTGTACGAGTAAAGTAGCTTTTACATTAATTTTTGATTCAAATGATTTCTCTATAAATTCCGTCAAATCTAAGTTTTCCTTACTCTCCACTAAATCTTCTCTGCAGCTTTCTGATCCATTGAACAATAGGTGCTCAAGAATAATATGCGGTAGCAATAGGCGCTTAATACAACAGGCGCTCAATAATAATATGCGGCAGCAATAGGCGCTCAATACAACAGGCGCTAAAGAAAAAGATGCAGCAGCAATAGTCGCTTAATACAACAGGTGCTCAATAATAAGTGGCAGCAATAGGCGCGTAATACAACAGGCGCTCAACAGGAATATGCGGCAGCAATAAGCGCTTAATGTGCCCTCAATAGGCTTTCAGCAATAAGCGACCAGCAATATGCTCGCAATAGGCATTCAATAAGCTTTCAGTAATAAGCGGTCAGCAATATGCTCCTAATAGGCATTCAATAAGCTTTCAGTAATAAGCGACCAGCAATATGCTCGCAATAGGCATTCAATAAGCTTTCAGTAATAAGTGGTCAGCAATATGCTCTTAATAGGCATTCAATAAGCGGTCAGCAATATGCTCTCAATAGGCATTCAATAAGCGGTCAGCAATATGCTCTCAATAGGCATTCAATAAGCTTTCAGTAATAAGCGGTCAGCAATATGCTCTCAATAGGCATTCAATAAGCTTTCAGTAAGAAGCGGTCAGCAAAGCCAAGGAGGAAGAAAGCCGCGCCTATTACGGGCGCGGAGTACCTGAGCAAGGCCCAACCGGCGTCCTCCACGGCGTGCCATGCCGCCGATCCTCTGCGCTTCGGAGACCCGTAGGAAGAGACGTACTCCTTACCAGCTTCGGCGCTTCCCGGCTGGAACACAGGCGGTCTCCGGCTGCGGGGGAAGGGATCACCTCACCACCGCAATTTGAGGAAATGCACCCGCTACCTCGTCCACGCCGGGACCGAGGGCCTCGTATACCTCACGCGGACTGCGTCCGGGGACTGCGTCACTGCCGCGCTTCGGCAGGACCGAGGACTTTCCCACCGGGGGAGCACAGTAATCACCCCGGGAGCTCGCTGGGGGAGGAACCCGTGGGTATCTACCGCAGGAGCGCAGGGCTCTAAGTCGAATAGACAGGAAAAACGAATCTAGAATGATAAGAAAAGAGAAAAATTAAAGAAGTCTTGGAAAGCACGCTCAACTAGCGTGCAGGCACTCCAAACTGCTTTGGAGACGGAAATTACTGAATAGCTACGCCTCCTGTGGGGATATATACGCCCCTGTGCTGACGTCAGATCCGTCTCCAACTGCTAGCACGCGGATACTATCCCATTTGTTCTGAGTCCATCTGGCTACACGCCAGGAAATTATAATTAAGTGAATATCCGGTCTCTCAGACTCCAAATGCATTACCATGAAATAATCTGATTTTGCTTTATACATGAGAAATTAGCAGCCATAAAGCATACATACTGTGTCCACCAAAAATTAATTTAATAAGGCTGCATTTTTCCAATTGGCCAATATTTGTTTCAAAGCAACAAGAAATCAAAGAGTCTTTGTTGCGAAGGCAGTAAATGTAAAAGAAAATTATTCCTTACCTCGCTAATTTTTGTTCCTGTAGTACCATGGATCAGTCCAGACGGTGGGTTATGTCCCCTGTCCAGCAGATGGTCAGAACCAAAACCTCCGGGGGAGGTCTTATATAATCTCCCCTCCCCTGCCTCAAACGTCAGATTCTAGACTAGCAAAGCCCAGAAGAGAAGAGACCATCACAGAGGGATCAAGTATGCCTTTCGAACACATAATGGTCGAGGAGACCAGCCATAAGTAAAACCAGTAGGCCAGGGCTGAACAGGGAAAACTTGCAGGCAAAACTGTCCGCCCAAGACAAAAAGTTGGAACCTCAAGAAGGAAAAAGAAAGAAAGAAATGTCCCACCTTAATAACTCCAGCCACAGGGAGGGGTCTGAACTGATCCATGGTACTACAGAAACGAAGGTTAGCAAGGTAAGGAATAATTTTCTTTTCCCTGTACGTACCAGGATCAGTCCAGACGGTGGGATATACCAAAGCTTCCCCCTCATGAGTGGGCCGAGGACAGCCCTGCGCGAATAACCCTGTCCCCAAAGAGCCCGCCCGGCGGAGCCCACACGTCCAGACGATAATGTTTCGCAAAAGTATGGAGCGACTTCCAGGTGGCCGCCCTACATCTCTTGGGCCGAGACAGACGTGCCCTCCGCCCAAGATGTTGCTTGAGCCCGGAGCGAATGAGCCTTGACAGACAATGGAGGAGGCTTACCCATACCAATATAAGCCACTGCAATCGCTCCCTTTAACCAGCGAGCGATGGACTGCTTGGAAACCATACAACCTTTCCTCGGGCCAGACCAAAGGACTAACAGGCAGTCCGACAGGCGGAAATCATTTGTGAGCTCTAGGTAATGCATGAGACATCATCGCACGTCCAATTTGTGCAGATCCCCTGAACCAGCCGAAGGAAACGAGGGCAGTTCCACTGATTGGTTGAGGTGAAAAGCCAAAACTACCTTGGGTAAGAAGGATGGTACGATATGGATAGAGACCCCGTTCGCCGCAAACCGGAGATATGGTTCCCGGCAAGAAAGAGCCTGCAGTTCAGAGCATAACATCCTTGACCGTAGCTGTTTGTAAGGGCTCAAAGGGAGGACCACAGAGAGCTCTGAGGACCAGGTTCAAGTTCCACGACGGACACGGAGGCCGGATCGAAGGCTTCAAATGTCTCACCCCCTTCAGAAAACGGACGATATCTGGATGAGACGACAGCAAATTACTATCCTCCTGGAGGAAAGTGCCCAAGGCCGCCACCTGTACCCGGAGCAAATTATACGCCAGACCCAAGTCTAAGCCTGCCTGGAGAAACGAAAGAATCTGAACCACCGAGGCCTGGGTGGACTGGATATCGTGGGATACGCACCACTCCTCAAAGACCTTCCAAACGTGCACATATGTGACCGAGGTGGACGTCTTGCGCGCCCGTAAGAGAGTAGAAATAACGGGCTCAGGAAAACCACGACGTCTCAACGTGCGCCTCTCAAAAGCCAAGCCGCAAGACAGAAGTGATCTGTCCCCTCGAAAAATATTGGTCCCTGCCGAAGAAGACGCGGCAGGTGACTGAGGCGAAGTGGTTCCTCCAGCGTCAGATGAAGCAGATCTGCGAACCATGGCAGGCGAGGCCATTCTGGCGCTACCAGGATCACTGGGCCCGGATGCGCCTCCACCCTTCTTATGACTTTTCCCACTAGTGGCCACGGCGGGAACACATACAGAAGGCCCTGGAGTGGCCACGGAAGGACCAGCGCATCGACCCCTTCCGGCCGTGCTCCCTTCTGCGACTGAAGAAGCGGACTGCCTTGGTATTTTTGGTAGTTGCCATCAGATCCATGCGTGGTATCCCCCAGCGCTTGACTATGAGCCCCCATGGCTTCTTCCAAGAGTTCCCACTCTCCGGGGTCCAAGCACTGGCGGCTGAGGAAGTCCTCCTGTACGTTGTCTGTGCCTGAATTGTGAGATGCCGCTAGGCACTCTAGGTGGAGTTCTGCTCACTTCATCAGTCTGTCGGTCTCCCGGGACACGAGCCGGCTCCTTGTGCCCCCCTGACGATTGATGTAGGCTACCGTGGTCGCATTGTCGGATAGAATTCTGACCGCCCACCGGTGTACCAGAGGGAGGAACCCCCGCAGAGCCAGACGAACCGCCCTGGTCTCCAGACGGTTGATGGGCCAATGCGTTTGTTCTTGCGACTATCGGCCCTGGATCGCGCTGTGTCGACAGACAGCTCCCCAGCCGGAAAGACTGGCATCCGTGGTTACTATCACCCAGTCCGGGGCCTCCAGGGATATACCCCGTGTGAGTTGCTGAGGGTCCAGCCACCGGTGGAGGCTGAGCCGCATTGACCTCTGGATCGGCAGGACCGCCTGGTAGTCTCATGATGCTGGCTTCCATCTGGACAGTAACGACCTCTGAAGAGGGCGTAGGTGAGCGAAGGCCCACGGGACGAGATAGATGGTGGAGGTCATGGTGCCCAATACTTGCAGATAATCCCACACTGTGGGCGCTTCGAGCTTCATAAAGACGAGGATCTGCTCTCGCAGCGCCTGTGCTCTCTCTGGTCGCAGAAAAGCCATCGCCTTCCTTGTATTGAAATGTGCTCCCAGGAAGTCCAGGGACTGAGATGGCACTAGTTTGCTCTTTGCAAAATTTACGATCCACCCCAGCGAGTGGAGGAGCTGAACTACTCTGTCCACCGCTCGAAGCCCCCGTACTTGGGACTTCGCGCGAATGAGCCAGTCGTACAGATAGGGGTGCACGAGGATTCCTTCCTTGCGGAGAGCCGCCGCTACGACTACCATGACCTTGGTAAACACCCGAGGGGCTGTGGCCAGTCCGAAGGGTAAGGCCCGGAACTGAAAATGCTGCCCCAGGATCTTGAAACGTAGATAGCGCTGGTGGGGCCTGATGGATCGGGATGTGAAGATACGCTTCCGTAAGATCCAGCAAAGCCAAGAATTCTCCCGGGTGCACTGCAGCCAGCACCGAGCGAAGCGTCTCCATGCGGAACCGGGGAACCCTGAGAGACTTGACGGTCTTGAGGTCCAGAATTGGCCGGAAAATCCCCTCCTTTTTGGGAACCAGTAAAGTGAATAATGACCTCGACCGAGCTCGGAGGCTGCGACCGGCACTATTGCGCCCAAGGATAGGAGCCGGTCTAGGGTCTGTTGGACGGCCCTCTGTTTGAGCCGGGACAAACAGGAATCTGTCTCGTGGGGCTTGTACAAAATCCAAGACGTAACCGTGTTTTAGGATATCTAGAACCCATTGATCCGACGTGATTTGGACCCACTCTTCGTAGAAGAGAGCAAGCCGACCCCCCCCCAAGCGGGGAGTCGCCCCGAGGGACCTCCTGGCATCATTGTGAGGACTTAGGGGGGCCCCCCCGATCCCTGGCCGTCCCTGCCATGGTGACGTCCCCGAAAGGACCGGTTCCAGGCGTGCGATCGAGAGGATGGTGTCCTGGGCGGTTGTTGCCTCGTGGGCCGAGACCGGCGTTGATTTCGGTACCTGCTTCTGGAGGAAAGGAAGGGTCTAGCAGAACGAGGACGATCCTCTGGTAGCTTATGGACCGCATTCTCATTGAGGGATTTGATAATCTGATCCAAGTCTTCCCCAAAGAGATATCTGCCCCTGAAGGGAAGGGAACTCAAGCGAGTCTTGGAGGGAGCATCAGCCGCCCAGTTCCTTAACCACAGGAGTAGACGCGCCGACACTGCCGCAACCATCGAGCGAGCTAGAACTTGCAGGAGATCGTACAGGGCGTCAGCACCATAGGCGACTACGGCCTCCAGCCTATCCACTTGCTGTCCCTCATCCTCCGGCAGAGACTGAGAAGTAAGCAGTTGTTGGACCCACCGGAGCCCTGCATGCTGCACCAGCGAACTGCAGATCGCAGCCCACATCCCCAACGCGGAGACTTCGAAGATCCTCTTTAAATATACCTCCAGCTTCCTGTCCTGAACATCCTTCAAAGCTGTCCCCCCCGTGACGGGAATGGTAGTATGCTTGGTGACCGCCGAAACGGCGGAATCCACTGTGGGAACCTTGAGAAGCTCCAGGAAGTCAGACGGAATAGACTTCTCCATGGCCCTACCAACCCTAAGGTTGGATTCGGGCGAGTCCCACTCTCTGGAAATGAGCTGCAAAATAGTGTGATGTGTGGGAAAAGCCTTGGCCAGAGGCTGCAGGCCTGCCAAGAGAGGATCCCCCTTCTTGACCTCTGGGTCGGGCTCCACCGGCCCCGGAGGAGGGTCAATGTCCAACTCTTTTGCAGGATGTGGGGAATGAGATCGTCCAGCTCCCCAGCCTGAAAGATGCGGAGCACCTGCGGGTCGTCGCCCTGTAACTGAGTCACCAAAAGGGAGTCCTCCCCATCCGGGTCCAGGGGGACGTCCCCTCTGAAGGTGGAACGCTGCCCTGATTGACTCCCTGGAGGGTCCCTGGTTCCTCGTCAGGGAGTGGGGTGCTGGCATGGGGGGCTCTGCCTCTGAGAGTGGCATCCAAACGAGCAAGCTTAGGGGGCGGAGGAAGGCCGGCCCCCCCCCCAGCGAGTCTCTACTCTGTAAAAAAAAAAGCCTGGTGCATAAGGACCACGAATTCTGGTGAAAATGCCGGAAAGGCCAAGGTGCCACTCCCCGGAGGCTTCCCCAGCTGAGCGGTGGGACCTGATGCAACCCCCGAGGTTGAAAACGGCCGTAGGGCCTCGATTGTCTCCCCTGCTTCCCCATCTGAGTGACCGGTGGCTGGATCCGGAAACAAAATGGCCGCCGTTCCCGCTTCATGCCGGCTCGATCCTGTAGCCTCAGAGGCTCCCCCGAAGGGGAGCTTGCTTCACCCTCGGAGGAACAGCCTGAGCCCGGCTCTGCTCGGGGTCGGCGCTCTCCCTGACGGCCAGCGGCCTCACAGGGGGCCGGTCGCTGCATCTGCAACAAGGGAAGCGGAGGAGAGGCGCTTCGTGCGCTCGGCAACAGCTAAAGAGAGGCGGTAAGCGGGAGCCGGAATGACCCCCCCCCCCCCCCCCCACCGACCCAAAGGTGCCTCCGGGGAATCTCACTCCCCGGCGGCCCCGGGGAATGTGGTCGTCGCGGGGCGGGAGTCTGCTTCGCTCCGCAGGGGAGGGGAGCCATAAAACAGGGCCAAGGGGGAGAGATCGGCCCTACCGATATGCACCCCGAGGCCTGGCTCGTCGTCGGCTAGAAGGCTGTAGGGAATCTAAAGAGGGAGAGAGAGAGAAAGAGAAAAAAAAAAAAGAACACTCACCCCGCTGAGAGAAGAGAGCAAGATACTGGCAGTCTGCCCGCAAGTCTCTTTGGGCTGCGAGGGTAGGAGCACCTCCCTCCCCTTTTTTTTTTTCGGACTTGATCCCTCTGCAACAGAGGCCTAGGAAACTAAGCTACGGAGCTGGGAACCCTTGTGTCCCCTGCTCACATCTGCTGGAGTCAGAACAATACTGACGTTTGAGGTAGGGGAGGGGAGATTATATAAGACCTCCCCCGGAAGTTTTGGTTCTGACTCCATCTGCTGGACAGGGGACATAACCCACCATCTGGACTGATCCTGGTACGTACAGGGAAAGTAGGGTCAGCAGATTTTAAAATTACTGTTCTGTAAGAAACAGAAGCCAGAAGGGGAACTATTCTAGAGTGTTTCTCCCAAACATCCGCCCAATACTGTTAAACTGGTGGTGGACAATCAAACAACATATGAGGAAGAGGTGCTCTGTCATTCTAATATGACCAACGCTTATGGGAGTCTGACAAAAAAAACAGTTTTGTGAAATATCATTGGCATCCATAAAGCATAAAGAAACAAAAAACATGGATCGAATAATAGCAGATAAACAATGAAACTAACTATAGACCACCAATATCTGTCGCAACCAGCTCCTAAAAAGGCTACCTGCAATCAATTTCCCAACATTTTTCAAATCCCAATGGGCATGTAAATTGGATTTTTAGAAGTTTATAAAAATCAGAAGCTAAGTGACTAACACAGTAATAAGTCAAGACACCCAAGTCCTTTGATTTTCCTAAAAATAAAAAAAAATTATATAAAACATTATACAGTTGCAACCAGTGAAATCTTAGAATCTGTGGCAGCAAGTAATGGGAGACAGTCGTCAAAAGGTATCAACAACCCATGCCTAATAACTTGACTAAAATCTTATTCCACAGCTCTGTCAAATTTTCCAATTCAATACTTGATTATCTAGGACCAGGACAAGTAATCAGAGAACCTAATTTGACATTAGATGCCGACCAATGTGGGGACTGAGGAGGTAGGAGACAAACCAGATCAGAATGTTAGACTGAATTAGAGTTGGGAAGGATGTTTTTTAGAAGATTCATCCCCAAGAGCAAAGCCAAATGCAAGGGATGTACCAGCACTTTTTCTAGGTCCAGCCATTTGGGACAGTCATCCTGTAACAAGTAACCAGAGAACCAAAATTGACCATGCTGCAATATATAAGCCTGATAACTATAAATGCCAGGGAAGTTAAAGCATCGAAAGAGGTGGAGTTAAGTTTTTTTGAATGCTATTTCAGCAGGTTCATTGCCCCAGAGAAAAGTGAATAGGTTTCTAAGTGCTAGTAGAGAGTAGTGGGAGAAAAAACTGGCATACTGAGAATGTTGTTAATGCAAGGGGTTACAACCATCTTAATGATATCTAATCTGCCCCACCACGTGAGATATAGGGGTGTACATTTGTTAAGCCATGCTAATAAAGGGGAATAGTCCGATAGTGAAAGACTGTGGCATCCAAATTGCTTTAGAACAAACTTAAATTTCATCCCTTTGGTAATCAAACAAATATGATAATCCTTGAGTTTAATCTGATTGGCCAGCACACAGGCAAAGCTTCAGTTTTCTGCTAACTGACCTTATAACCAGAAAAGGAGGAAAAAAGACAAATGAGAAAAACAAAGAAGGATCCAAGAGATACTGTATAACATCACATCAGTATAAGCAAATAGTTCACATTCCATCCATCAGTATGATATTCCCTTAATCTGAGGTTGTTGTCGTATAGCTATGAGCAAAGGTTCAAGAGATAGGTTGAAAAGAAAAAAAGATCAATCAAGTTATTTTCAAAGACCCAAGCTTGAGGAGTAGAACAACAGTTTTGATACAGAAATCAAAAACCCAAAACAAACCATCATAATACTTGTAAATTATAGGGCCATTCCACTTGATTAAACACCTTTTCGGGAGCTAGAGAGTGAAATGATAGGTTTGGAAGATAATATAGAAATATGAGAATGTATGAAAGACTGCCATTAACTATAATGTGCAGGAAGACCTTGTGAGACTGGAAAATTGGGCATCCAAATGGCAAATGAAATTTAATGTGGATAAGTGCAAGGTGATGCATATAGGGAAAAATAACCCATGCTATAATTACACAATGTTGGGTTCCATAATAGGTGCTACAACCCAAGAAAGAGATCTAGGTGTCATAGTGGATAACACATTGAAATCGTCGGTTCAGTGTGCTGCGGCAGTCAAAAAAGCAAACAGAATGTTGGGAATTATTAGAAAGGGGATGGTGAATAAAAACGGAAAGTGTCATAATGCCTCTGTATCGCTCCATGGTGAGACTGCACCTTGAATACTGTGTACAATTCTGGTCGCCGCATCTCAAAAAAGATATAATTGTGATGGAGAAGGTACAGAGAAGGGCTACCAAAATGATAAGGGGAATGGAACAACTCCCCTATGAGGAAAGACTAAAGAGGTTAGGACTTTTCAGCTTGGAGAAGAGACGACTGAGGGGGGATAAGATAGAAGTGTTTAAAATCATGAGAGGTCTAGAACGGGTAGATGTGAATCGGTTATTTACTCTTTCGGATAGTAGAAAGACTAGGGGGCACTCCATGAAGTTAGCATGGGGCACATTTAAAACTAATCGGAGAAAGTTCTTTTTTACTCAACGCACAATTAAACTCTGGAATTTGTTGCCAGAGGATGTAGTTAGTACAGTTAGTATAGCTGTGTTTAAAAAAGGATTGGATAAGTTCTTGGAGGAGAAGTCCATTACCTGCTATTGAGTTCACCTGGAGAACGGCCACTGCCATTGGCAGTGGTGACATGGAATGGACTTGGTTTTTGGGTACTTGCCAGGTTCTTGTGGCCTGGGTTGGCCACTGTTGGAGGCAGGATGCTGGGCTTGATGGACCCTTGGTCTGACCCAGTATGGCATTTTCTTATGTTTTGTCTGATCCTTTAGCAAATCTCCACCCACAGATCTCAATCTGTGAACTAGTAATTTGGCAAAAATGTTATAATCTGCATTAAGCAAGATGAGTCTGTAGTTAAGAGGTAAGCAAAAGGATCTCTACCAGGTATAGTGAGTACAACATTTCAAGCTTCTGTAAACTTTTTAATCAATCAGATCAGAAACAATGTCCTGAAAATAAGCATGCATATACGAAAGTAGAATGTCTACGGTGCTTTTATAAAATTCTACTGGGTAACCATCTAGGCCGGGAGATTTCTGTGAAGACAGCGAACAAAGTGCTTGTCGTATTTCTGATAGGGATAGGACTTAATCCAGCCACAGCTTATCTTCCGACAGACAGGAACGATCAAGACTATCTAAAAAGAAGGAAATGTGAGCAAATGAAGTGACTCAGACGTATAAAGAGAAATTAAAAAAAAAAAAAGAGTAAAACGTGATCTAGTATTTCCAGATTACGAACTGTAGTTTTCTCGGAGATTTTGATCTCCAGCATCCGTTTTCTGATGTCCCCCCTTTTTTCTTAAGCAACTGGTCAACAGTCTGCCCCATATTATTTTGATTAATACTTTGCATTCCACAAAAAGATAATCTCCTGCTCTTTCACCAAGAAGTTTGTTGTATTCATATTTTAGTTTGAGGAGGTTAATGAGGTCAGTATTTTGAGCATGACTGATACGTCTAGCCTCAAGAGAAGCTATTTCTCCCTCCAACCTCACAACAGCAGACTGGCACTCTAGTTTTGTGAGCGCTATAGGAGATTATATGGCCCCAGATTGCAGGTTTAAGAGTAGATTAAAGTTTGGACAGAAACATCCGTTTAGTCAAGGGAAAAATATTCAGAAAAACCCATTTTAATGTAATCCAGAAATTGAGACTCCTCCAATAGACCAGGGTTGAATCTCCATTCTTTAAAAGAGAGTGTTCTGAAATAATGATCGGATGTATAGTCGTAGTTGAAATGAGAGAAAGCAAAGTATTAGATACTAAGAAATGGTCTATCCTTGAATATGACTGATGTGGGATGGAAACAAGGGTAAAATCATTCTCCATTGGGTGAAGCAATCTCAAAAGATCTGAAAGACCATTTTGTTGCTGTGTGCCATCTGCATCCCTTCAGTATAAAGAATATCCAAGCCGAATATGCATAAGAATAATAATGAATCAAGCAATAATAGAACTGTAGAAGTGCAAAAATTGAGAGCAACTTCGGTTACTATTCTTAGTGTTCTACATTAAACAGACTCCAAACACCCACTCCCCGGGCGGGCATCTGGACTGATCTGTGGTACTACAGGAATGAAAATTAACAGACAAGAACAATTTTCCTTTTCCCTGTACGTACCCGGATCAGTCCAGACTGTGGGATGTACCAAAGCTTCCCTAAACAGGGTGAGATATTGAGAGTCCCGCGCGAAGAACTCCACTGCCAAAATTGCTGACATCTGGAGCCTGCACGTCCAAGCGGAAGTGACAAGCAATGTATGTAATGTCTTCCATGTGGCCACCCTACAGATTTCTTGTGGCAAAACCAACTGGCATTCAGCCCAAGAAGCTGCTTGGGAACGAACGTAATGTGCTTTCAACGCTTCAGGAACGGATCGCCCTTTACAAAATGTAAGCGGAGGAAATAGCTTTTCAACCATCGAGCAATTGTAGGTTTTAGAAGCTTTCTGACCTCTCTCGGGACTGCTCCACAAGACAAATGATCCGAAACGCTGAAAGGATTCATGACCTCTAAATAGCATAATAATGCACATCTGACATCCAAATGACGAAGTTCTCTTGCGTGTGGGACGTCAGCCGTTACGTTTTGAAAAGCCGGGAGTTCTACTGATTGATTTAAATGAAAAGTTGAGACCACCTTAGGCAAAAAGGAAGGGACTGTTGTAAGAGATACACCAGAGTCAGAAATTCTCAAAAAGGGTTCCCTACATGAGAGGGCCTGTAATTCCAAGATTCTGCGAGTGAGCATATCACCACTAAAAATACAGTTTTTTAATGTGAGATCTTTCAACGTCGCCTTCCTAAGGGGTTCAAATGGTGGATCACACAAAACACTTACAGCCCGATCCAGTAAAGTCCGTGGGAGAGCGGACGAATGCCCGCTCTCCCGGCGCGCGCACCGGCCCCTCGCCGGTGCGAGCGATCCAGTATTTAAATGAGGCGACGCAGTGCAAACGAGGAAAAGGAGGCGCTAGGGACGCTAGCGCGTCCCTAGCGCCTCCTTTTGGCCTGGAGCGGCGGCTGTCAGCGGGTTTGACAGCCGACGCTCAATTTTGCCGGCGTCGGTTCTCGAGCCCGCTGACAGCCACGGGCTCGGAAACCGGACGCCGGCAAAATTGAGCGTCCGGTTTTCGGCCCGACAGCTGCGGGCCGAATTCAAAATTTTTTTTTTTTTTTTTTACTTTTTTTTTTACTTTTGGGGACCTCCGACTTAATATCGCTATGATATTAAGTCGGAGGGTGCACAGAAAAGCAGTTTTTACTGCTTTTCTGTGCACTTCCCTGGCGCCGGAAGAAATTAGCGCCGACCTTTGGGCGGCGCTAATTTCTTAGAGTAAAATGTGCGGCTTGGCTGCACATTTTACTTACTGGATCGCTCGGGAATACCTAATAGGGCCATCAACATGCATTTGCATGTTGAGGGCGCTATTAGGTGCCGCGGGTGGGCCGCGTGTTTTCCTCCCCTTACTGAATAAGGGGTAAGGGAAAACACGCGTCCAGAGCAGGGTGACAGTGCGCTCCGACGGAGCACACTTTACTGGATCGACCTGTACGTTAAGACTCCAGGACAGACAGGAGGAATCAAATGCCTTACTCCTGAGGAAAAGCACAACATCTGGATGCGAGGCTACTGAGCTTCCGACAACGGAGCCCAGGGCCACCACATGCACACAAAGTGAGTTAAAAGACAAGCCCTTGGATATGCCGCTTTACAAAGAGGCCAAAATATGAGCAATCGAAGCCTGCCTTGGAAAAATTCCTTGTTCATGATACCAAGTCTCAAAAACTCTCCACACCCTAACATGAGAGAGAGGTAGACGTTTTCCTGTCCACTAGACAAAAGCGATCTGCCTGGTCGAAAAATATAGGGCCTTGCCGCAGAAGATGACCAAGCCGTAGGGGCCCATCCACTGCCAGGTTGACTAGATCCATGAACCACAGCCATCGGGTCATGCCAGAGCCACCAGAATCTTGCTGCCTGGATGAACCTCTAGCCTACGTAGAACTTTGCCCACTAGCGGCCAAGGAGGGAAGACGTACAGGAGAACCAAAGTTGGCCAGGGAAACACTAGCGCATCTACTCCCTCTGCACCTTGGTCCCTTCTGCGACTGAAAAAACTAGGGGCCTTGGCATTTTCTCGTGTCGCCATCAAGTCCATGTGTGGTATCCCCCACCTGTGGGAAATGAGATACATTGCACGGTTGGAAAGTTCCCACTCTCCTGGATCTTCCACTGTGGGACTTCAAGGTCCACCCCTCAAGACAGGCTGTGCGGACACAGCCATCACCCAAGACTGGACCTGGCATGATAAAGGGAACTGGAATTCCTCTGACTTGGGGTCCCAACGGGAAAGAAACGCTTGTTGTAATGGCCTCATATGAGCAAACGCCCAGGGGATCATCTCCGGAGTGGATGCCATGGAGCAGAGGACCTGTAGATAGCCCCAGGCTTTGGGAGGCTGGAGCGACAACAAGCGCCAAGCTTGGTCCATCAATTTGTTCCGTCTGTCCGGGGGAAGGAAAACCTTTCCTATGCTGGTAATGAAGCGGGTGCCCAGGAAGTCCATCGTTTGAGAAGGGACAAAGTTGCTTTTGGCCTGATTGATCACCCAGCTGAGTGACTCCAGGAGCTTGACAACGTGGCAGATAGCTTCTATACAGAGAGACTCCTGAATTTCACCCTGATGAGCCAGTCATCTAGGTAGGGATGAATTAGAAAGCTTTGCTTCCTTAGGACTGTTGCCACAACCACCATAACCTTGGTGAATGTGCGAGGGGCCGTGGCTAGACCGAACGGCCGTGCACAGAACTGGAAATGCATACCTAGTATCTGGAAGTGGAGAAATTTGTGATGATCCTTGCGAAGTATGCTTCCATCGGATCCAGGAATTTGCCCTTGCAAACTGCAGCTATCACGGAACGTACGGTTCTCCATGCAGAAATGTGGTATCTTGAGAGCCTTGTTCACTTTTTTTTTTTTTTTTATAGGTCCAGAATAGGCCTTAAGGATCCCTCCTTTTTTGGGACCACGAAATAAATGGAATAACACCCCGTTCTCCATTCTACTTGGGGAACCGGCTGTATCGCCCTGAGAGCCAGGAGCCATCTGAAGGTCTGCCGTACGACCTGAGCCTTGGTTCTTGCACCGCAGGGGGAGATCATGAAGAAGTCTTGGAGTGACCGAGCAAATTCCAAAAGCATAGCCGTGTTCTATGATGCTTAGAACCCATTGATCGGAAGTAATTCTGACCCATGCCTCGTAGAATTGGGACAAACATCCCCCCACCCAAGGTAGCGAGGGATGGGCCGGCCTGATCTCATTGGGAAGACTTGGAGGCAAGGGTCGTGTTTGCACTTGTGTCTAGGGTTGTTCTGCGCCCTTGAAAAGGAAGAATTCCAGAATTGCATCCTCGGCGCCGGCTGTCTCTGCCTGTAGTCTAGCCTGGTGAAACCTCTGTTGACCTCGAAAATGAAAATCGGGTTGATGGAAAACCCCTAGAAGGCCTCGGCCTGTCCTCAGGGAGCTTGTGAACTGTTTTCACTCAGACTTCATCAATTTGCTCCAGATCCTCCCCAAAGAGAACTTTCCTTTAAATGGTAATGAGCCTAATTGAGCTTTAGAAGAAACGTCTGCCAACCAGTTACGCAGCTAAATGGAGCCTCCACATGCAGACACAGCAGAGGACATACGAAGGAGATCATACAGTGCATCCACTCCATAAGCTTCCAATTGCTCCGCTTCCTCCGACTCTCCGGGAGGAGGATGTCTTGAAGACAATAACTGTTGTACCCATCAGAGGCTTGTCCGCAGCATGTAGCTGCTGCACACCGCTGCTCGAATACCCAGGGCTGAAACTTCAAAGATTCGTTTGAGAAGAACCTCCAGTTTTCTATCCTGAAGACCCTTGAAGGCTGGCGCCCCAGCGACGGGAATGGTGGTTCGCTCTGTGACCGCGGTCACAGAAGTGTCAACCTTAGAAGACCTCAAGAGGTCCAAAGAATCCTCTGGCAAGGGATAAAGCTTATCCATAGCCCTTCTTACCCTCAAACCAGCATCTGGGACCTCCCACTCCCTAGTCATCAACTGGTGCAGCATAGGATGCAACGGAAAAGTTTTAGCTGGAGCCCGCAGCCCCGCTAAGACTGGATCCACAGAACCTTGTAGGAAGGTAACTTGGTGGAGATCCACCCCTAATTCAGATAAGACTGAGGGAATAAGAGGCTCCAGCTCCTCCCTATGAAATAGGCGGACCACCTTTGGGTCATCATCATCCAGAGGGGAGTGTTTTATCAGGTCCTCCTGGGAGCCTGCGCTGGGAGAGGGCAAGGAAGGGGTCAGCACATCCTGAACTACACCATCCGCTGCTGCCGCGGACAAGCCACGCAATTTAGCAACCCGAAGTGCCGCCTGAGTATCTGAGCACTTAGGAATTTTATTTGGAGGCTCAGCAAGAAGACCTAATCGCGAAGCACCGCTTTGTTGAGTCTGGGAAGCAGTCTGAGAAGCCAAAAAAGCCTTATGCATATGAAGCAAGGTCTAGGGTGAAAGCATTTGAACCAGCCCCTTCCCCTACCAGGGGATAGGGCTCACCCTCAAACATCCTGATCAAAAGGATCCCCAGGACTGGTAGGGACCAGAGATAAAAATCGGGAGGTAACTCCCTTGCTCCCAATGCCCTGGCTTCTGTCTCTTTAAAAACTTCCAAAATGGCCACCGTTCCCAGACTGAGGGAGAATGAATCAACCCTGGGCTCCCGAGGTGCTGATCTTTTTAAGGAACCTCGGGGCTTCAGCGGAGCTGCCTGCCTCTTGCTGAGAACTGCCTTCCCCGCTGGAGAGGCACTGAGAGCAAAGGCCTGCATGGGAAAGTCTGGTGACAGACTCCCAAGTGCAGGAACTACAGCAAGATGGCCGCGGCATCGCGGGAGCGAAGGGGGGAGCTGTAAAACAACAGCACCACCTCCATCTGCTGGAGACAGAGAAATACTGAAGGGATGCAGGTGGCACACCGGGTTAAGAGAGGGTGCTCTTCAAGTTTTTTTCTGTCTCCATCTGCTGGAAGGGAGGAATAACCCACAGTCTGGACTGATCCGGGTACGTACAGGGAAGATACATATTCAGATATAAATGGAAAATGTGGCTTCTTGTAGTGATTTTCTCTAAAGAAGCTTCCTTATGGTATGGGAATATTATATTCAACTGCCAGCTCCTGCCCATAGTTTAGTATTGAACTGTTAATTAGTTGGCAGGATCAGTTTAAATTTGTTTGAGGGTCCAGCGGAGGGCTGCTTTGTGGAAGAATATGGGGTGGGGTGTTTATGAAATGGGCTTGTTTCAATAGGGTCTTCTGGTCATCACTAGTTGCAGTTGGGGGGGGGGGGGGGGGGTGAAGAAACATTATGAGAAAAGGGAAAAAAAACTGAAATCTATTGATCTCTATACACACACACGGCCATAATATTTTCTTTTAATTTTGTTTTAAACTTTTTATCTTTACTTACCTAGGTCTTTTACCTCTTGCCATCGAAACTGATGTCGTCTGACAACAGAAAAGACACAATCAAAGTTATCTTTTCTGATTTTATTTACCACATTTATCAGATCCTCTGGATGTAGACAGGGAGAAGTAGCCTGAATGTGTCCAACAAGATCAACCTCTAGACAATGAAAAAGAAAATCAAACAGCATACAATGAGTAAAATTATGCACTTAAGTTTAGGCACCTGTTTTCAGTCAAACCTAGGGTCAAAAATATGGTTTCCTAAAATTTAAGAGCCAAAATTTAGGACTCTAAGTTAGGCCTCCAAGAATACTGCAGACCCGAAACTAGGCTGTGCTGCAGGGTACCTCATTCCACCACAGAGTCTCCTTTTAGACAGGGGAGTTCTGGGAGCCACCCTAAACCACCTAATTTTTTTTTTTTTTTTTTTTTAAGAGGAGTAGGGCATCATTGCATGATTTAAAATCGGGGGATTATTTTATTTAACTTTTGGACAGCACTGCCTGGATAGGCAGCAGGGGTCTCGCAAGACCCCCAAGTAGGGGGGGGGGAGGTTTAATTTTGGGCAGCCTAGCCCTTTAAGAAACATTTAGGGCCATTGGGATGCACATTAGCATTCTAATGTCCCGTGATGTTTTAACTAAGTCAGGTGTGTTATTGTATTTGCATAGGTTTGACTATGCAAATGCTTTGCATGGATTTGTAAGATTTATGCATTCAAATTTCATGCAAAGCAGATGATTATAATAGGGGTGGGTTTCAGGCCAAAAACATTTGCTGTATCAAATATCACACCATAAACAACATTTATCATACTTTATAGCCATATCTCGGCTTAGTAAATCTAGGTCTAAGTTTGTAATTGAGGCAATGGAGGGTAAAGTGACTTGACAAAGGATCCTAACCCTGGCTCTCAACCTGCCTTTCTAACCACAACCTCATCCTTGGAACACACCTAGCCAGTCAGATTTTCAGGATATCCACAATGAATATGTATAAACAAGTGCATGCAAATCTTTTTGGCAGACAAACAATTTGAAGCAATTTCTTCTAATCGTCCTTCACAATCTACAGAATCCAGCTGTCTGAGGTTATGACAGATTGGAGAAATTGCTTACCTGATAATTTCGTTTTCCTTAGTGTAGACAGATGGACTCAGGACCAGTGAGTTATGTGCTCTTCTGTTAGCAGATGGAAGACAGAGTCAGATTTCAAAGCTGACGTCACCCTAGATACACCCCTGCAGTAACCTCAGTTCTTCAGTATTTTCTTCGAAAAGCCATTGTGGATATATCTTTGCTTAAATCTGGAACTGAGTCAACTATTTAAAAAAACTGGAGACCGCCAGTGCACTCAATCAACGCAGACACCGGACAAACTTGGGCTCAGGACCAGTGGGATGTACAAATGCTACTCCCAGACAGGGTGGGAGGCTGCCCGTGGCCCACTTAGTACTGCCCTTGTGAAGGCTGAGTCTTCTCGGGCCTGAACATCCAGGCGGTAGAACTTGGAGAAGGTGTGTAGTGAGGACCACGTCGCCGCCCAACAGATCTCAGTGGGCGACAGCAGCTTGATTTCTGCCCAAGATACTGCCTGGGCCCTAGTAGAATGAGCCTTAACCTGCAGTGGTAAGGGCTTTCCTGCCTCTATGTAGGCTGCCTTGATTACTTCCTTGATCCAGTGGGCTATGGTCGCCCACGAGGTCACTTCTCCTTGCTTCTTTCCGCTGTGAAGAACGAACAAGCAATCCGTTTTGTGCACCGGTTCCGATCTTTCCAGGTATCGCAACAGAAGTCTGCCGATATTTAGATGGTGTAGAAGGAGTGAGTCTTCAGAGTCCTTATTTTCATCCAGAGATCGTATGGTTCAAATGAAACTCGGAAACCACTTTCGAAAGGAAGGAGATGACTGTGCGCAACCATATGGTTCCAGGAGTGAACCTAAGGAACGGTTCCCGGCAGGATAGTGCCTTTAGTTCAGAGATAAGACGAGCTGAACATATTGCCACCAGGAATACAGTCTTCAATGTTAAGAGGCGTAGTGACAGACCACGCATTGGTCTGAAGGAAGCGCTCACTAGGAAGTCTAATACCAGATTGAGATTCCATAGGGGCACCCAAAGTTGCTTAACCCCTTTTAGGAAACAGGTCAAATCCGGATGAGCTAATAAGCTGATCCTGTTCACTTCGGCTCTGAAGCAGGATAGGGCTGCTACTTGGACCTTGAGGGAGTTGAGCAACAACCCTTTCTTCATACCATCCTGTAGGAACTCCAGAATCATGGGGATCTTGGCCATCCGTGGGAGTATCCTGCGGTCCTCGCACCAGGCTTCAAATATTCTCCAGATCCATATGTATGCTAGAGATGTTGAGAACGTGACACCCTGCTCTGCTCGCGCAATCACGGCCTTCGAGTGACTGCGCTTCTTCAGGTGAGTCCTCTCAAAGGCCAGACCGTAAGAGAGAATAGAGATGGATCTTCTTGAAGAATCGGGCCCTGCTGGAGAAGGTCCCTGTGTGGAGGGAGGCACAGAGGGTTCCCCTGCAAGGAGTCTTTGAATGTCTGCATACCATGGGCGTCTTGGCCAATCCGGGGCCACTAGTAGAACTAGTCCCCTGTGGTGTTCTATTTTGCAGATGACCTTGCCCAGTAGTGGCCATGGTGGGGGGGGGGGGGGGGGGGGGAAGAAGGCATACAATAAGTCTTCCTCTGGCCAAGTCTCGACAAGAATGTCGATCCCTTGGGAGTGTTCCTCTCGTCGGCGACTGAAGAACCTGGGGAGTTGGGCACAGAGAGGTGGCCAGTAGGTTCATTGCTGGAAGACTGAGATAGACAGCATCCATTCCCCCGGGTCCAGGCTCTCTCTGCTGAGGAAGTCTGCTGAGACGTTGTCTTTTCCTGCAATGTGGGAGTCCGAGATTCCTTGTAGGTTTATCTCTGCCCATGCCATGAGAGGGTCTATCTCCAGAGACACCTGCTGGCTCCTGGTTCCTCCCTGGTGGTTGATATAGGCAACCTTTGTAGCATTGTCAGACATTACTTGAATCGCTTTGCTTCGGAGTTTGTGGTTCAATCGCAGGCACGCTAGTCTGACTGCGCTAGCTTCTAGGAGGTTTATGTTCCATCCCACCTCTTCCTTGCTCCATTGTCCCTGGGCCAGTCAGTTCCTGAGATGGGCTCCCCACCCTCACATCCGTGGTGAGCACGATCTAGTTTGGTGGAGATAGGCATACTCCTCTACTTAGTTGGTCTTCCTGTAGCCACCACTGAAGCTGAGAACATACCTCTGCTGGTAGTTGGAGGCGAATTGAGTAGTCCTGGGACAGTGAGGAGCACTGGACTGGTCGCATGTGAGCCCTTGCCCATGGAACGACCTCCAGGGTTGATGCCATGAGCCTGAGGACTTGAAGAAAGTCCCATACCTTGGGGCGTGTATTGCTCATCAGTCATCGTAATTGTTCCATCAGCTTCCTTCTCCTCTGGGGAAGAACACTTTGCTCTGTTTGGTATCTAAAAGAGCCCCCAGGTACTCTAGAGACAGAGGGCTGCAGACTACTCTTGACCATGTTCATGACCCAACCGAGCTCCTGCAGTAGGTTCTTGACTCTGCTAGTCACCTGCCGGCTCTCTTCCAAACACTTTGCCCCGATCAGCCAGTCATCCAAGTAAGGGTGTACCAAGATCCCTTCCTCCTCAGTGTTGACGCCACAACCACCATAATTTTGGAGAATGTTCTGGGAGTGGTTGCTAGGCCGAAGGATAGCACTCTGAATTGATAATGGGGACCCAGTAATCGCAAAAAAGTGTAGAAAACGCTGGTGATCTTGGACTGGAATGTGAAGGTAGGCTTCGGAGAGGTTAGGAACTCTCCTGGTTGTACGCTCCATAATAATGGCAGAAGAGTCTCCATGTGGAAGTGTAGTTTTCACAGATGACGGTTGACGTTCTTGAGATCCAAGATGGGTCAAAATGATCCTTCTTGGGAACGATAAAATAGATGGAATGGCGCCCCATATTTTGTTGGGGTGTAAGAACCAGAGTTATTGCCTTCAGACTGAGTAGTCGTCAGAGTGGCTTCCACTGCCGGTGTGGGAGTGGCAGGGTGATATCAAATTTGTCCCGAGGGATGCTGCGGAACTCCAGAGAGTAACCTTCTGGAATGTTTAGTACCCATTTGTCATACGTGATCTTGACCCATCGTTGATCAAAGAGGGGAAGGTCGACCACATATTTCTTCTTCCTGTGGATGGGTCGTCCCATTCTCATTGGGGGGTATGACTGGAGCCTGCCCCCAGGCCTGTTCCTTTCTTGGTTTGTCTGTTCCGAAAGGGCCGAGACCTTCCTGAGGGACGAGGTGCCTGGAACTGAGAGTTCCTGTAGGGACGAAAACGTTGAGAGCCTCTGCCCCTAGGTCTTCTGGGAAAGGGGCGCTGGGATCTTTTACCCCTGTCCTCCAGTAGCCGAGGAACTGGAGATTCGCCTCACTTGCTGGCTAACTTCTCCAATTCGCTTCTGAATAAGAGATCCTTTAAAGGGCATTCTTGTGAGATTTGCTTTAGAGGTCGCGTCAGCAGACCAATTCCGCAATCATAACTGTCTTCTGGCCACCACTACCGAGGCTACTCCTCTGGCTGAGGTACGCACCAGATCTGAGCTGGTGTCTGTCAGAAAGGCTGCTGCCAATTCAATCGTTTCACTGGTATACGTTCCTGAGTTGTTTGCCTCTCTCGAGAGGAGCAAACAGGAATGTGCCACCAAGGCGCAGCAGGAAGCAATCTGCAGTGTCACTGCTGTTGCGTGGAAGGCCTGCTTAAGGATGGATTCTAATGGTCTATCCTGAGTATCCTTCAACGCAGCCCCTCCCCTCAATGGGAATGGTTGTTCACTGAGACGGCACAGACCCTATCCACTTTTGGAAAACACAGGCATTCCTTGGTTGCTGGTTCCAGAGGGTATAAAGTTTCCAAGGCCCGATCTCCTTTAAAATTGGCCTCTGGAGCATCCCACTCCAGGTCAATCAGTTCCTGGATGGCTTCCATCATTGGGAAATAACATGAGGCTTTATGAAGGGACACTAAGACAGGGTTCGTGCCTGGAATACCCAGAGTCTTCAGAGTCTGGGAAACAAGGGCTGGTAATTCATCCCTGTGGCAGAAGAGAAGCATGGTTCGGTATGGTTCCAGGCGTGGAGGGATTTCTCCTTCTTCCAGGGAGCCGCCATCATCATCTGAGGTGTCCGGGTCCCTGTCAGGGAAATTCTTGGTTAGGCAAGGCATGTCTAGAGGCATCCAAGCAGGGTTGGGAGGATCTTGTGCTTCTGGCAGGGGTTGAACCCGGGTCACAACCGGGACTGATTGTGCCTGAATGAAGGCTTGCAGCCCCTGGAAAATTTCTAACCAGGAGAAGGTCCCTGGGTCCATATTAATCCCAGGGGGAGTCTGAGTAGGGGTCACTGAGGTGCCCTCTTGTAGAGAAGCCATTTCGGAGTTGATTAGGTCTGGGGTGCTATCGTATGTAGTAGCACTGGACCCATCCTCAAGACAGTGAAGGACCAGGCTTTGGTCCCCCTGGGCTTCTTCACAATGACGATACAGGCAGGACTCCAGTTCAGGCTGTGCGGCTCTGATGTGGCAGGCTGTGCAAAGAGTGCCTTCTGGGCTTCTTGGATGCCAGTGCCATCGCCTCTATGTCTAGGTGCACAGGTAATGTGCTTCAATGTGCACTCAGTTATGCACGTGAGCACAATGCGTGCGTTTAGTTGTAGTTATGCATGCAGTGTGTGCGCATGTCTATATTGGATGCGCACAAGTTGGGCGTATCAGCCGTCTGGCCTGCCCCACACGTACCGCCGGCCGAGAAGGGAAGATGGCACTAACACCCCCAAGGGTCACCACCGGATTGGGGCCTAGCCCAACCAAGGCTGCTCAAGCCGATCGGTGCTCCCTTTCTACCTTGTTGGAAGAAAAAAACGAAATTGGTACAGCAATCAGAGCCCCGGAGGCCTGAATTTAATGTTTCCTGCTTACCTGGTCTCTGCGCTTACCGATGTGCATGTGCCGGGTCAGTCTCCAGCTGCGGGGGGAGAGGGCTTTACCTTCACCGCCGCGCTCAGTTGTGCACCTGCTGCTTTTCAGCCACTCTGGGGGCTAAGTCCACGCCGGGAATCTGCTACTGGACCAAGGCATACCTTTAAGGGATATCAAAAATCACCTCAGGAATTCTCAACCTAAGGGACCCTCTTAGGCATCACCACAGGAGAGTGGGGCTCGATCTTCTTTAAGGTAAAAAATGTTTCTTTTCTTTGCTGTAATTCTTAACACTATTCTAGTGTGTGGGATAGTGCCCACATCTGCTAAGAGATGGAGAGATAATGAAGAGCTGAGGTTACTGTAGGGGTATATCTAGGGTGACGTCAGCTTTGAAATCTGACTCAGTCTCTCATCTGCTAGCAGAATAGCACATAACCCACCGGTCCTGAGTCCATCTGGCTACACACTAGGAAATAAAGTTTTTTTGTAAAATTACTGAAAACTCCATAGCACCATCCCCAAGGTTGGTGCTATGGGACATAGCATTTGTATGGTCTTGATTGCAAGGCCTTTAGCCAGTACAAATAAATAGATTTATAATCAACCATCTGCGACCGCTGCTGCTCACCTCTCTTTTTACTGCTTTGGCTCCACTGGGCAAACTCGCGGCCTCCGCAGCATGGACCCTGCCGACCGTCAACTTACCCTCTGGGTTCCCTAGGCGCGCGTGCACTCCCCGACCTGCATTAACCAAGTCATGGCGGGAACCTCGGGGGAGTCCCCATTGATGACGTCACTCAACTTCGATATTTAAGCTCGCCAGCCCAGACAGCTGGCGACTTAGCAACGAGTTCACTTGCTGTATCTACCTATTCTCACTTCAGCATTGTTCTGGTTTCTGCTTCCGTGGTGTGAGACTATTGGGTACCCGCTCCTCGGGGGCCCTTCCTAGTCTCTTGGCTATCCGCTCCTCAGAGGGCCTTTCACCTGGACTCCTGCCTCGTTTCACGAGGCTTTTCTACAGAACTACTACTTGTCTTCAGTCGCTGTGAGTATCATGCTGTGGAACGCTGCTGTGATATCTATGTGGGAACCCTCTCTGGTGTACCCTGCTCTGTGGACCATTGCCACGATTAGAGGAGCCACCTCCGGGTCTACCCTTCTCTGCAGACCACTACCGTGATCTCCCACCAAGGAACCCTCTTGTGCACCATCTCTACGGACCCAGTATAACTATCTTCCGGCACCCCCACAGCTATTGCCTGACTCCAATCATCCAAGCTGAGTCTGACATCAGCTTCTGTGCTGTCACTCCATGGCCCGCCTCCTGGGGTCACCCTCTCTTTCTCCATCTCTACCTTTGCTGTATATCATCCCGCAGCCGAGACACTGCCTCCCGATGGTGAGGCTCAGCGGGGCTCCTCCCCTGGGCGGTACCACCTCTCACCTCGGCCGCCCACATACTTACAAATCCTAACACCATCCAGCATATAAAGATGGAAAAACCACCACCACAACTTTTCAATAAAATCATCACAGCTATAAGGGGCAGCATAGCACAAGCACTTGCCAGTATCCTGATGTCAAAGCACTGGAGTGGTAAAAACCCCTAAGAAAAGCCAAATACGTGTAAAAATTTAAAAAATTAAAAAAAAAAAAAAAAAAAAAAAAAAAAAGAGGGAGGAAGAGCAAGTTTGCTTATTGGAAATGGTGTTTTCTACAGATAGCCATTACATGTGAGCAACAAACAGCCTCAATTCTCCAAGCTAATAGAGCTTTGAGCAATACTGAGCAAATGCAGAAGTTCTCATGCAGGCACTGCCTTGTGAGTCTCTTCAGTCTATATCAGAGCTATATCTATGTATTTAACTCTCCAGGAAGGTGGGCAGGTATTCCAGGGCTAATTCATCCTGCTATCTATAGAAAACAGTTTACAGTAAGCAAACTTGTGTTTTCCAAATAGGCTGAATGTAGCCATTACATGTGAGGAGTGGTAAGCTGAGACCTGCAATGGAGCATTTACTGAATGAGCAAGCCAGATTCCAACCTGGTTGAATGAGTAACAGAGGAGGCCATAGTTCTCACTAGATGAGCTTTGATAGAATGCCAAGATGTAGCAGTGTTGAGCGCATTCTGCTGTCCAAAGTATGCTTGGTGATTGGTATGCCTAGTCTGTTAAGAGTAATGAGACACAAATAGCTAAGAAGATTTATATGGCTCAGTTTGTATCTTGTAATAAGCCTAAGCTCTTTTGCAGTTCAAGGTGTGAAGGGTTTTCTCCCTTACATGGGTATGGATGTCTTGGAAATATGATAGGTAACATGATGGATTGATTGATATAAAAAGCCAAGATGACCTTCAGCAGAAATTTTGGGCAAGTATGGAGAACTACTCTGTTATGGAAAAATTGCATGTAAGGTGGATAGAGTATGAGAGCTTGGAGATCACTAACTCTTCTAGCTGAGGTAACCACTACCAGAAATAGTGCTTTTTATGTCAAGATTTTAAAGATAAGTCGACTATAAATAGTTCAAAAGGAGGCTTCATGAATTGAAAAGGTCAACATTGTAGTCCCATGGCAAAAATGGTTTCTGCACCAGAGGTTTGACATACTAAAATCCTTTCATGAATTTTGATGTTAATAGCCAATCTCTATTTATCTTACTAGCCACTACAGCATGGTATGTCACTATATCACCAAGATACACTTGCATTGAGAATACGGCGAGACAAAAGTCAGAAAGGTAGAGCAAGTACTTCAGCAAATACTTAGGTTCACACCAACACATGCTGTTGGCATTATTTGAAACATCTATTCCATTTGAAAGCATAGAAACAGGACAGCAAAAGACCGTATAACCCATTCAGTCTGCCCATCCATCCAACAATTTAGCATTAGAATTCTCATCAGTTCCTTTGAGATCCACTGTATTTGTCTTTTTTTTTTTTTTTTTAAATCTCTTCTATCCTGTTTTAAATCAAAGTGGTTCCCATGCTTTCTTGAATTCGGATACTATTTGTCTTCACCAGTTCCACAAATCCACCACCTTCTCTATAAAGAAATATTTCCTAAAATTACTCCCGAGTCTACTCCCTTTCAACTTCATCGCATAACCTCTCATTCTAGAACCTGTTGAAAAAGAATCACCTCTTGTGCATGGAAATCTTTGATATATTTGAATGTCTATCATGTCTCCCCTAACTCATCTTTCCTCTAAAATCTGTTTAGATCTTTAAGTCTATCCCCATATACTTTAGAACAAAGATAACTGTCCATTTTAGCAGCCACTTTCTGGACTAACTCCATCCTGTTTACATCCTTTTGAAGGTGTGTCTCCAGAATTGTACACAGTATGCCAACTGAGTTCTCACCAAGGACATACAGGGGCAATATCACCACCCTTTTTCTGCTATTCCTCTCCCTATGCAGTCAAGCATCTTTCTAGCTTTTACCACCAATCTACCTGTTTGACCCCCTTAAAATCTGATAATTACCTCCAAATCCCACTCTTCCTTTCTATTTACAAGAATTTCACCTCCAATATTGTACCTTTCCCTTGGGTTTTTGGATCTTAGCTACCAAACCTTAGACCATTTCTTGAGCTTCACTAGATCCCTCCTCATGTTTCACACCTTCCCCATTGTCCGCTCTGTTACAAATTTTGGTATCATTGGCAAAAAGACGAACCTTTCCCCAACAATCTATGTCATGTCGCTCACAAATAAAGTTGAACTAATCCAAGGACCGATCCCTGGGGCACACTATTAGTAACAACCCTCCCCCTCGAAAAAAAAACTCCATTTACCACTACCCTTTTTCTCCTCATTCAGTGAGGATCCATACCAAGGGGCTCTTCTGTGTGGATGGAACAGTATCAAAGACCTTGCTGAAAGCTAAGTACACTACGTCTAGCGCTCTCCCTTAATTCAATTCTCTGGTCACCCAATCAAAGAAATTAGTCAAATTCATTTGACAAGGTTTACCTCTGCTAAAAACACTCTGCCCCAGATCTTGCAATCCATTAAATTCCAAAAATTGCAATATTCTCTTTTAGCAATTCCATTAGGTTGTTCACTACAGAAGTCAGACTAACTGGCCTGTAGCTCCCAGCCTCCTCCTTCCACTTTTGTTAATAGGAACCACTCGTGCCCTTTTCCAGTACCCAGAACTACTTGACTAAAGACACAGTGAAAAGGTCAGCCAGCAGAGCTAACAGGACAAATTTTAGTTCCCTCAGATGTAGCCCATCTGGTTCCATTGCTTTAATTTAACTTCAGTTAGCTCCTCATGAACACATTGCTCTGAAAAACAAATTGTGGTTTACCTCCCTTCCAATTTTATTTGTGTGTTTGTTTTTTGTGGTCCTGCTCCAGGTTCTTCCACAGTGAACACAGATTAGAAATGTGTTAAGCAATTTTGCTTTTTTCCTCAGCCTCTACATATTCCTCCCCTTCACCTTTGAGTCTCACAATGCCACTTTTGAACTTCCTTTATCACTATCTTAAAAAAAATAATAATAATAAGTTTTGTTCCTTCAGTTTTACCACATTTGCTATTTTTTCTTCTATTTGAATTATGCATTCCTGACTACTTTCCCAGATACTGTCACCTATCTTCCTCTTTGAGATCTCTTGTAGTTTATGAACCATAACCTTTTAAGCTGCTTCTTTAGAAAGTCATAATGGCCTCTTTTTCCTCTTCCCTTATTTAATTTTCCTAACAAGATTAGTTGCCCTTATGATATCTCCTTTTAGTATTGTCAACTGCCCTTCTACTTTTCCTAGATAAATTCCTTCTAGTTGACAACTTCGCGGACAAGACTAGTATGTCCACTATCTTGGTGGGTAGATCAAGAGAGTCACAAATGAGTGCACAACATCCAAGCTATTAGTTTGGAGAGCTGGGAGGTTGGGATGATAAAGCATTCCTTTATCTTGAGTCAGAGTAAGGTGTGAGAGTACTATTGGAAAATTGACCTAGAAATACAAAAAAAACCATCTGTCTGAGCCAAGCTAGAGCCATGAGGATTAGATAAGAATGATCCAGGAGAAGCTTCTGCATTATTCTGGTGATGAAAGGTTATCGGTGGTAAAGCATACATGAGGCTTGTTCTCCAGTCGATCAGGAAAGTGTCCTGATCTAGCCTGAGATTGTTGGGTAGAGATGAGTAAAATTGATTGTTTTCTCTTTTGTTCTGAAGTCAACAAATCTGACGGCAGACCCCATAAACTGAATATTCTGCCTGCTATTGATTGCTGTAGTAACCAGTATGCTGGAGATCACAGGTGACTTGTACTATAGTTTGATTGACTGCTCAATCCCAAAATTTTTAGCTCTATCCAGCAGAAAGGCCGAGACTCTATGCCTCCCTGTTTGATGACAAAATAGAGCGACTTGGTTGTTGGTCTGAATTAGGAGTCTTCCTTGAAGCTGTGTAAATGCTGAGAGCACGTACCTTATGGCTTTTAACTAAGGTTGATCTGAAACCTATTTTCCTCAAGGGATCAAATTCCCTGGTTTGGAAGGATCCTCTGTGAGCACCGATCCTTTGGTGGAGGCATCTTTCACCAGCATTATTTTACAAGGGCATGCTCAGAGAGGGGCTCCTTTTGCGAGAACTGGAGGAGTGTAATCACCATCCTAACTCATTTCATGTCCTCTGTAACCTGTACCACTGTTGACAATTGTTGAGTTAGCTGAACCCATTGAGCAGGCAGGCCCCTCTGAAGGTAGCAGATATGGATGCAAATCAGCAGGACTACATAGATAGTTGATGCCATGTATCTTAGGACTACCAGAATGGCTTGGCTGTAAAAAAAAAAAAAAAAAAAAAAAAAAAGTTACTATACTGGGTCAGACTGAAGGTCTATCAAGCCCAGCATCCTATTTCCAGCAGTGGCCAATCTGAGTTACAAGTACCCAATCATTAAATAGATCCCATGCTACTAATACCAATAATAGAGGTGGCTATTCCCCAAGTCAACTTGATTAATAGCAGTTTACAGACTTCTCCTCCAGGAACTTATCCAAACCTTTAAGCCGAGCTACACTAACCACATCACCCAAGAAATTCCAAAGCTTAATTGTGCATTGATGAAAACAAAAAATGTACCAGTTTTAAATGTGCTACTTGCTAACTTCATGGAGTAACTCCTAGTCCTATTATCTGAAAGAGTAAATAACTGATTCACATTTACCTCTTCTAGCCCTCATGATTTTGTAGACCTGTATCATCCCCCCTCAGCTGTCTCTTCTCCAAGCTGAATAACCCTACAACTTGAGCCCTTCCTCAAAAGGGAAGCCATTCTATCCCCTATATCCTTTTTGAGATGCGGTGACTACAATTGCACACAGAACTCTAGATATGGTCTCACCAAGGAGCAATACAGAGGTATTATGATATTTTACCTTCTTGATAATTCCTAACATTGTTAGCTTTCTGACCACTGCAGCATACTGAGCTGATGATTTCAATCTACTATGATGCCTAGATTTCTTTCCTGGGTGGTATCTCCTAACAGAATCCAACATCAAGGAGCTACAGCAAGGGTTATTTTTACTTATATGCATTACCTTGCGCACTTGTCCACATTAATTGTCAACTGCCATTTGGATGCCCAATCTTAAAAGGTCCTCCTGCAATTTTCACAATCCACATGTGATTTAACTCTGAATTGTGTCATCTGCAAGTTTGATCACCTCATCATAACCCTTTCCAGATAATTTATAAAAAACATACTGAAAAGCACCAGTCGAAGTACAGATCCCTGAGGCACACCACTGTTTACCTTTTTCCACTAAGAAAACTAACCATTTAGTCCTAATCTCCATTTCCTAACTTTTAACCAGTTTGCAATCTATGAAAGAACATCACTTCCTAATCCCATGACATTTTAGCTTTCTTAGAAGCCTCTCAGGCAGGACTTTGTCAAACACCTTCTGAAAAGCCCAATACACTACATCTGATTCACCTTTATCATAAGAACATAAGAAATTGCCATGCTGGGTAAGGCCAAGGGTCCATCAAGTCCAGTATCCTGTTTCCAACAGAGGCCAAACCAGACCACAAGAACCTGGCAATTACCCAAACCCCAAGAAGATCCCATGCTACTGATGCAATCAATAGCAGTGGCTATTCCCCAAGTAAACTTGATTAATAGCCATTAATGGACTTCTCCTCCAAGAACTTATCCAAACCTTTTTTGAACCCAGCTACACTAACTGCACTAACCACCTCCTCTGGCAACAAATTCCAGAGCTTTACTGTGCATTGAGTGTAAAAATTCTCAGATTAGTCTTAAAACGTGCTACTTGCTAACTTCATAGAATGCTCCCTAGTCCTATTATCCACTTCAAAAAAATGTAGCAGATTTGTGGTTAAATCCATGCTGAGTGTGTCCCATTAAACCATGTCTTTCTATATGTTCTGTGATTTTAATCTTTAGTATAGTTTCCACTATTTTTCCCAGCACTAAATTCAGGCTTACTGGTCTATAGTTTCCTGGATCACCACTGAAGCAGTTTTTACATACTGGGGTTCCATTATCCACCTCTAGTCTTCAGGTACAATGGACGATTAATGATTGGTTACAAGTTTTTACTAATAGATCTCAAGTTTCATTTAGTTCTTTCAGATTCCTGGCCTACAACATCTTCCAGGTTCACTGTGATTTGGATAAACCGAACCAAAATCACCACCCTTAAACCATCTCCAGAACCAGTATCATCCCAACATCCTCATTAATAAAACATGGAAGCAAAGAATTTTTGTCTTTCAGCTATGGCCTTATGGCCCCTTTAACCCCTTGATCTAACAGTCCAACCGACTTCCTCCCAGGTTTCCTGCTCAAGATATATTTAAAGAAGCTTCTATTATGAGTTTTTGCCTCTATGGCAAACTTCATTTCAAAATTCTCTTAGAAGTACCCAAACATTAAATAGATCCCATACTACTAATGCAGTAATAACAATGGCTATTCCACCTTTTTTTAAACACAGCTACACTAACTGTCCTAACCACATTCTCCAGAGATTTAATTATGCACAGAGTGAAAAAGTTTGCAGATTTGTTTTAATTGTGCTACTTGCTAACTTTGAGTGCCCCCTAGTCCTATTATCTGTGAGAACTGGGGGGGGGGGGGATTATAATCACCATAACTCCCATGTCATGTCCTCTGTGATCTGTACCACTGTCAATAGTGGTTGAGTTAGCAGATCTAATTGAGAATGCAGACCCCACTGAAGGTAGCAGATATGAAGACAGGTCAGCGGGAGAGGAGAGTAGTTTGTGGAAAAGCGATCTCATGACATTTGCTCTTTCAGAAGAGAGGAATGCTCTCTTGTTGTGAGTCTATCCATGCCCTGATGAACTGATGTCTGAGTGGGAACTAGCTTAGATATCTCAAAACTACTAGAAAGCCCAATTGTTATGAGAGAAGTTGTTTTGTATAGGGAATGGAGTACTTCCTCTTGAAAAAAGAAATAATAATATACCATGACTTGCCAGTTGTCCAAGTACAGAAAAACCTAAATAACTTAGTGACAGATTACTACTGTGAGGCATTTTGTAAAGACTCTCAGAGCTGCCAACAGGCCAAAACAGAAGTACTTTATATTGATAGTGGGCAGGATCGAACTGAAAGCCAAAAAGGTAGCACCAGTGATTATGGTGGATGGGTATATGAATATATGTATCCTTCAGGTCCAGGGTAGACATCCATTTGTCTTGCTGTATATAAAGGCAGAATTGTGCTGAGGGAATTAGTTTTGAATTTCTCGCAGAGCAAACGTTTGTTCAGTTGTCAAGTCTAGTAGGTGCCTCAATTTTCTCAATTTCTTGTGGATGAAGAAACAAGAATAGAGCCGATCCCTGCAGGGAGGGCTTCTATCCCTCGTTGCTTAAGAAGCAATTGGATTTCCAAAGTTATAGCAGGTAAGATGGATCTTGACAGAGAGGCATGGAAGACTACACAATTTTGAGGACCCAAAAGGTCCTTGGTTGTTATGTGCTGACATTTGTAAGAAGGGCTAGATTCTTCCCCCCCCCCCCCCTTTAAAGGGAAGGGTAAGGATTGTTGGGAAAATTCCAACACTAAAGTCAGGTTTGGGTTCAACCTACTGAGTGGTTTTTGGATGGTGAAATTCATGCTGTCACAATCTGGCTGGAAGTGGCTGCTGACACTGGGCTGGAAGATACATGACTGTACAGTTCTACTGTGGAAATATGACCATTTGTAGGTGAAAATGTCTTGTCTCAGAAGGCTGTTTGTGAGTCTTAATCTGAGCAATCATTTCACTGAGCTTCTTGCCAAATATGTCAGCAAACTTCTCAGACATCTTCATGAATGCTGTTTGCACTAAGTTGCACCATATTTCGAGTCCTAATTGAGGAACGTGAAGGTGAATTAAAAAAAACAAACACAAAAACAACAAAACCCCACACACACACAAACACTCATACATAGATCTGAGAAGGTGATAGATGCCTTCTTCTGCAAGTTCTGGGGGTAATAAATAACAGCCTCCACATTTTGTAGAAAAGGCTTTAGCTTCTGGATGCAGTCATGAATGTATTGCACCATATAAAATTGGTTTATAATGATGTGTGAGCAGAAAGCATGGAACTTTGGAAACATTTCTTTCAAAGTTTAAGTGATGATCCTTTCCTGGAGGCGAGTTTGGATGATTTCTAGTATTTTTTTGCTTTTTTCATAGCAGATTCGATTACTGATGAGTGTGGAAGCTGGTGGCACTGAAATCCAGAGACTTTTGAACTTTGTATGTAATGTTAAGTTTTCGTTTTTTTCAAACCACACAGAAGCACCCAAGACAGGGGTTTCTTATATTCTCTGAGTAGAATGTTGATTATGATGTGAACTGGAAGGGCCACTGGAGTATCCAGAATTTGTAGCAGTTTGAGCAACTCCAAAATGGGGGTCTTTGTCTTTATAGATATTGACTCCTAGTGCCACGCCCAAATTATTTTTTTGATTAAGCACTTTTATTATTTTACATTGAAAACAGATATAAACACTGTGTGAATGCAGGTATCCTTATGCAGACAGATTAATATTGTCAATTTAACATGGTAACCACTTACCTAAACCAGTCATTCTCCCCAAGTGATACCCCCCAACAATTCAAACCCCCCCCCCCCCCCACCCATGTTCTCCCTTCCCTCCCGATCCCCAATCCCAGGGACAGAGACGAAGACTCCTTCCCCACACAAGAAAGACAGTAAAGTCACGGGTGCTTTGAGGTGGTCACGGTGTAGACTATTAGTTGTTCAAAATCAAACTCCTGGATTTATGTAGCAGAGATTGAACATAAGGGTCCCAAATCTTTAAAAACTTCCATCGTTGAGCAGGGGAGGTATAGGAGCTCAAGCAGTCCAACTGAATCTTATGAAAGTTGTTGCACCAAGCCCAAAAGGTGGGCGGAGCAGAGTCCTTCCAGTGCAGTAAAATACATTTTTTCCTCACATAACATGCTTTAACAAATATACGCATGCCTGCCCCACGTATCAACGAACATGGAATACTGTCAAACAACATTAGTTGTGGAGTGGGCAACATAGTAACATAGGGAAGGGCTGTCTGGTACTGCATAAATTTATGCCAGAACTGTTTAATAGGACTACAGGCCAAAACATATGCGAAAGCAACCCCTCTCCTTGCCAACATTTCCCACACAGTGATGAGGAGATCAAATGAAATCTAAAAGCTTGGGTGGTTGAAATGAATGTCCTCCACAAAAACTTATATTGCATCTCACAGAAGTACATATTGGTGGACACCGAGAGTATTGAATGAAAACTGGAACGGATCATGACCACAGATACCAGAAATACTGTTGCCCGCATTCCAGCGGTCAGCGAGCATCTGACTAGAGTCCACCTGTTTATAATAACAGGAGAGCGAAGGCACCTGCTGTTTATCAAAAAGAAAAAAAAAAAAACTTTTCCAAAGCCTGAAAAGTAGTGGGTTGTAGGAAAGGTTGGGATATCGAATTCACAAAGTGGCGAATCTGTAGATAGGGAAAAGCCTATGGATCATGTGGGCTATATAATCCCTGCAGCTCCTGCAAGGGTAACAGCTGGCCTTCCCTATCTAAGACATGACCGAACTGGATAATGCCCTGGTTACCCCATCATTGAAAGTCTGCGGATTGTAGCCCCAACAAAATACTCAGCATTGCCCCGGATCGGCAGCAAATAGACACTCTGCAAAGGCAGCGCCGATAATTTGGTAAGCATCAGCCAAGCATGGCGCACTAGAGAAATTAAAGCTGTCAGTGGGGCAGGGTAGGGCAGTTTAGTTCCTGGCTGCCTGAATCACGTAATGTAAATCAAGAGGGCCACAAGGGTCCGCTCTGCCTGAAGGTTCACATAGGTGGCGTTCCCTAGTATCCAATCACAGACCAGTTGAAAATTGCAGGCCAGATTGTATAACCCCAGATCTGGAATCCCCAGGCCACCCCACCTTCAAGTAATTAAAGGGGATTCTAGCCCTCCTACCATGCCAAATAAAACTCTGCAACCCCTTTTCTAAACTGAGCAGATCCTTACGTTTGAACACCAAAGGCAGATTCTGGAATAGATAAAGATAAAGCCATCAAAGGAGAATCACCATTTTATACAAGTTAATACAGCCGCTTCGGGATAGGGGGAGGGATTGCCAGGTCACCAGCCATAGAGTAAAATTTAGTGAGTAAAGTTAAGCCAGATTCCCAAATACTTTAACATCCCCTGTGCCCATTGAAGGGGAGAGTGACCTTCCCATTCATCCTGGACTGTTAAGTCTGAAGCCTTAGCCACCCCCTTATCAGTGTTAAGTTTGAGGCCAGAAAAACACACCAAAATCTGTAGGAGAGCTGGGAGAGATGCCATGGGATTATAGTTAGGAACACCAATATGTCATCTGCAAAAGCAGCATATTTGAAGGTTTCAGTGTTAAAACGGACTCCCCGCACTGCTAAGGCCTGCTGGATTGTGCATAAAAGGGGTTCAAGCTACAGAAGGAACAGTAGCCCCTTCTCAACGCAAAACTCTGATCTCGACCCATTGGCTACAATCACAGTGGTCGGAAAATGGTATAGTAAATGAATCTCTGCCAAAAAAAAAAAAACACCCTCAAACCCCATGTGCTGGAGACTGAAAATGGTAGTCCCATTCGATCCTATCAAAAGCTTTTTCAGCGTCGAAACTTACTACCAAATACGGCTCACTGGCATGAGTACAACGTGCCATGGCCGTCAGAACTTTCCTAATATTAGTAAGACCATATCTATTCTGCACAAAGCCCACCTGACCAGGATCTATTAAAGAGGGAAGGATGAGGGCTAAGCACTCAGCTAGAATCTGTTACGATTCAATGAAATCGATGAACCCTTGGGCCGCAATGACAAGGTAAAAAGGCTTACCGTGGTTCCTCGCCGGCGGGAGATGAACCTCAGGGCCGGCAGCCGGAGTTACCAGCAGGACAGTGGTATAGACAGTCTGGAGTCGAGGCAGGCAGCAAAGAGACAAAGTCCAGTATCCAAAGCAGGGTCAGGGGCAGGCAAGGCAGAGTACAATATCCAATGCAGAAATCAACACAAGGCAAGCAAGGCAGGAGACACACCAAGTTGGACCTATTGCAAGGAACTGGCAATCCTTCAGAAGCCTCCTTATATAGTCCTGGGTGAGGAAGTGGTTCCTGGGGGCCTGGAACTACTTCTTGTTGCTGCTCCTATAAGTGGGGGGAGGAGACAAGCACCTGTGTCAGATTGGGGCTAAGGCTGCCCCTGCGGGAGCCATGCTGCTGGCTCCCTGCTGCCTTAGCAGATAATGAGGACCGCGCAGAGAGTACCGAAGAGACCCGCCTCTGCCGGTAGGTGTGGTCGGCCGCAACAGAATCTTAGCCAAGAATTTTTTATCTTGATTTAATAATGAGATGGGTCGATAGGCCGTGGGGGAAGTGGTCCTTCCCAGGTTTGGGTATGAGAGTGATATGTGCCGTATTAGTATGAGGGGGGTAAGACCTGTGGATAAGGGCATTGAAAGCGTGAGGCGGGGGGGGAACCAGTAAGTCCATCAATGGCTTATAAAATTCTGCCGGGAGCCTTAAAACTTTTTGCCTGCCTAATAATTTGCGGTACCTCATCTTCCAAAATAGATAGATTTAAACATTGATTTTGCATCGGGATCAATAGAGGTAAATTAAGCGAGGAGAGAAATTGAGAACAAGCCTGAGGATCCCAAGACTGACTGATGTAAGTTGAGTAATCATTTTGAAACTATTTCACAATTGTCTGGGTATCAAATGCCAGTCCCCCATTTGGGTTTTGAAGAGCTGGGATAAAACAGGAACTCCGTTGCATTTTAATCAGATTGAACATCAACCTGCCCGATTAGCAAATTGGAATAATTTTTTATTGATAATAAATTAAACTTTTTTTTGCCTGCTGATGTAGCAAAGTGTTAATAGAACTTTGTAAAGGTGAGAAAACAGTCTTTGTTAAGTCAGGTATGGGCTTTTATCAACTCACTTTTAGCCAAATGCAACTAGGTACTCAGAGATAATTGCTTGTCTAAATTTCCGGTGACGTACAGTATAGGCAATAACGTCCCCTCTCAGACCTGCCTTCGCTGTGTACCAAAAAAGAATAGGATCAATCATATGCTCCTTATTGAGAGTCTGATAAGCCTTCCATTTTTCCCCCGAAGAAAAGCCACAAAACAAAGTATCCTCTGCCAGATAATATGGAAATTTCTAAAGAAAAGCCTGCAGTGGGGCATGAGGGCGTGCTAGCGATATCCAAACCGGGGCATGATTGGAAGTTACCAGATCTATGCAAGCCTCTTGCACTTTCAAAAATTGGTGGTCGCTGATCAAAATATAATCTAACCTAAATTGAGCAGGGTGCACCCTAGCAACATGAGTATAATCCCTCTCTGCAGGGTGTAATGTCCGCCAGGCATCTATCCACTGTAGTGACTGTTCCAAAAAAAAAGGATACCATTATCAGAGACTTTAGCACCTCTAGCAGATGTGGTTTTATCCCACTGTTGATATCAGACCGAATTGAAATCTCCCCCCACTATAATTATGTGACCTACATAAGGAAGTAGGCGGGTCTGAATCTCCCGGAAGAAATCTAGGCTAAGATTATTTGGGGCATATAAATTGCAAAAAACATATGTGCTTTGATAAAGCTCAGTGACTAAAATTAGGTATCTGCCACGAGGGTCTTTAATTTCAGTCAGGACCTTGAGCAGAACATGTTTCCCTGATCAAGATCGCAACTCCTGCCGATTGGGGGGTGGTGGAGGCAAAATGCACCGCCTCCACCCAATTTGGCATGTTCCAGGGCACTTAAATGAGTCTCTTGTAAGAAAGCTAAATCCAACTTTCTCCACAGTGATGTTAAAATGTTTATTTATTGGTTTTTATATACCGCCGCTCAGAGATATCGCGTCGGTGTACAGAGAACAAAAACATACACCAGAGCGTTATACATGGAACAATAAAAATAGTCGAAGTCTAAAACAAGGCAACTAATAAAAAACAGATATAAACTTATAAAACATTTATAAGGTAACGGAAAAAATGGGGAGGCTGGGAGGGAAAAAATATAATTTGAAAGAGAAGGCTAAGCAAGGCAATGAAACTTAGAGAAAGCATATGGACGGAGAGAAGGACACGATAAGAGAGGCGTAGCAATTACATTAAGGATGGAGAGAAAGACATACCTAGGGAGCGTTTGAGCGTTTAGTGGGAGAATTAACCTCACACATTCCATGAAAAAAATCTTAGTATCTTTATTAACCATGTATAGTAAGGGTGGCTGGTTCTGTGGAAAGAATTAGATTTTGTCACATGGGAGTCCCCCCAGCGCCAACTGAGTATCCCATAACCAACAGACATTACTAAGCCAACATTTCCAGGAGTAAGTAGGCAAAGCACCACCTAATCTCTGATGTCCTCGTCTCTGTGTAACTCACATCACCTCCCGCCCCATCCCTCACCCCACCCCCCTTTCTGATACCCAACCATCCCACTCCAACAATTTGTCTTAACCCTCACTTAGAGATAACTAATTGTGCATACGGTTCCCCCTCCCACCCATACCATCTGGGTGCCATAAAAAACACATAGTAATGGTATGCATTGCTTCGTTAATGCCCCACGTGCGGAAAAGACAAATGAGTAGGACCCACACAACCAGTCCAAAAACCTAATATGATCTGTGAGCCAGACAGATACATAAAACTCTCCCTGATAAGGGAACCATAAGTTTCAACTGTTAATCTAAACAGCTGAAGACAGTGAGCGTCCACGAGCCCCAAAAGTTCAGCAATCATGTAGCTCCTGAAGTATGAGAATGCAAACAGCAGTTCAAACAGAGAACAAACTCGCAGGATGGCATCCTGAATAAACCACATCAGCCTTAAATCTCTGGGAAAAAAGTGTTGCTGCCACACAGCCTGGTCTCCAGGTCTCAGTGGGTGTCAGAAATGCTCGGATTCACCTGCTGCGCTTCCTCTGCATTCAAAAATTATTTTGCTTCATCGGGCAAGTTAAACCAGCATATGCCCCGCTTTGTGGAGACAAGCAGACATGCCGGGTAAATAAATTGTAGTCCTCATGACCAAGGCAAAAAGTGGTGCACAAAATGGATCCATCATTTTCCGTTGTGCACAGAGGGAAGCTGAAAAGCCCTGGAAAATAAGGACCTTTTGATTTTCATATACGAGGGACTTGCCCACCCACATCGCCCTCAGAATGTCACTTTTATGTATGAAATTTAAAAGCTTAACTATCACCACTCGAGGCTGGGCAGCATCTTCCCTTCTAGGCCCAAGACTGTGCGTGTGTTCCACTCCTAGGGGCCCATGTGCTACAGACAGGTCTAATTCACAAGTCAGCCAGGTCTCTAAAAAGGTAGGTAACTCACGGTCTCCCAGAGTCTCCGGCAATCCTACAAATCGAAAATTCGATAGAAGGGATCTGTTTTTCAGGTCATCTATATGAGCAGAATGCTTGGCCACTGTAAGGGCCTGCAGCTCAGCCACGTGGCCGCAGTGGCCATCTTGCAGCTCTGAGACCAGTCTCTCAGCCAGCAAAGGAAGCGGACAGCTCTGTTTCTCTGAAATAATTCTTAAATCTGGCCAGAGGGTATCCTGCACCGCCACTTTAATGTCCTCTAAAGCCGCGGCTGGTAGCTGGTCGTGATTGCTCTGGTCCTCTTCCGGTCGCAGCTCCACGGGCCACGCTTTTTTTTTTTTTCGTCTTTTATTCAGCTGTGTGAATCGGGACTGCTGCGTTTTGGCGCTGCGGGTGGGCCCAAGTGGGAGAATGGAGGAGGGGAAGAGACGTCTTCATCCTCCACTGCATCATGTAATCTCCCCGTTCCCACAAAACTTAGAATGTGATGTCTTCTGGGGGTGAAGTGCAGTCAGGAGGGTATGGAAGTGAGTCAGAAAGAATACCTAGACAGTTTTCCTCTGAACCCATTGGCATGGGGTCACTTATCCAGGACTCAATGATAAAGAGGGTGAACTAAGAAGCTATTCTGGTTTGTCCCAAAGATACATCCTGGCCAATCTGATTGACTAGTCTCTGCTGCTAGATAGCATGATGAAACTCTGAATAATGGGTTCTGATTGTGTGTGCAGGTTGATAAGCGAGCGTGGATCTTCATGTTGAGGAAGTGCTGCAGTAATGGAGGAGAGGTTGGATTGTTCCTGCCATCTTCTGCGTTAGGAGGCAAAGAAATTCCTCACCAAGCCTGCAATCTGGTCAAGCAGCTGTGTCATCCTTTGACCTGGCATGGGTATTGGTACATTCTTTTCAGAGACCAGTATACTCTTGCATCTGAGCTGGTGGATTGAGGCAGAACAATGGAATACACTAGATCTGGTATTTCCAAATGAAATCCCTCTGACAGCATCCTTGTTGGAGTGAGAGAGTTCCTCATGAGAGGCTTCTAGGAAAAGTAAAAAGTCATGGGATAGGTGGCGATGTCCTTTCGTGGATTGCAAACTGGCTAAAAGTCAGGAAACAGAGAGTAGGATTAAATGGGCAATTTTCTCAGTGGAAGGGAGTGGACAGTGGAGTGCCTCAGGGATCTGTATTGGGACCCTTACTTTTCAATATATTTATAAATGATCTGGAAAGAAATAAGACTAGTGAGATAATCAAATTTGCAGACAACACAAAATTGTTCAGAGTAGTTAAATCACAAGCAGGAAGACCTTGTGAGACTGGAAAATTGGGCATCCAAATGGCAGATGAAATTTAATGTGGATAAGTGCAAGGTGATGCATATAGGGAAAAATAACCCATGCTATAATTACACAATGTTGGGTTCCATATTAGGTGCTACAACCCAAGAAAGAGATCTAGGTGTCATAGTGGATAACACATTGAAATCGTCGGTGCTGCGGCAGTCCAAAAAGCAAACAGAATGTTGGGAATTATTAGAAAGGGAATGGTGAGTAAAACGGAAAATGTCATAATGCCTCTGTATCGCTCCATGGTGAGACCGCACCTTGAATACTGTGTACAATTCTGGTCGCCGCATCTCAAAAAAGATATAATTGCGATGGAGAAGGTACAGAGAAGGGCTACCAAAATGATAAGGGGAATGGAACAGCTCCCCTATGAGGAAAGACTAAAGAGGTTAGGACTTTTCAGCTTGGAGAAGAGACGACTGAGGGGGGATATGATAGAGGTGTTTAAAATCATGAGAGATCTAGAACGGGTAGATGTGAATCGGTTATTTACTCTTTCGGATAGTAGAAAGACTAGGGGGCACTCCATGAAGTTAGCATGGGGCACATTTAAAACTAATCGGAGAAAGTTCTTTTTTACTCAACGCACAATTAAACTCTGGAATTTGTTGCCAGAGGATGTGGTTAGTGCAGTTAATATAGCTGCGTTTATAAAAGGATTGGATAAGTTCTTGGAGGAGAAGTCCATTACCTGCTATTAAGTTCACTTAAGAGAATAGCCACTGCCATTAGCAATGGTTACATGGAATAGACTTAGTTTTTGGGTACTTTCCAGGTTCTTATGGCCTGGATTGGCCACTGTTGGAAACAGGATGCTGGGCTTGATGGACCCTTGGTCTGACCCAGTATGGCATTTTCTTATGTTCTTATCAGATGGGATAGTGGCAATAATGACCCCCTTCTTTGCAGATCTATCATGAGCTGCATACAGTTGTGCTGCAAGAGCAGCCTGAAGGATCAGATGAGTTTCTGCGTTGAATGCTTTGATGGAATGGAGTGCTTGGACAATTTGGAAAAAAAGGGGCTTCAATTGCTTCAGCTGTGTTAATGAAGCTGATGCAGGAGAAGGATGTTGGCCCAATATGAGTGCAATGGCGCTGCACCATATGTGCCGTTCATTGTGGGGTCACGTTTTGAAGGTCCAGATGCTCCATACATCTCATGTGTAGAGTTTCCAAGATGTATCAATGGGGCTGATCAGGGATGCTGTGCACATCAGGGCCATCATACATTGAGCGCATCTTGTGCCAACAGCACCAATGATGGCTGCTTCAATGGCGCTAGAGTTTGTGCTTCTTCAGAGACTCCGAAGGCTCCAGAGACTGATGCAGTTTCTTCAGTGCAGGATAGTGGACCATACTCAACCCTGTGGCTTCAGCCTGAGCCAATCCTGTTCAACTCTTCTCCCTGTGGGAAGAGGATCTGCTGAGAAGCTGAAGAGATTTACACAGCTTCTCAATTCGAATTGCTCTGCAACATTGGGAACATAAGATATCTGTCCACAGGTGTAACAATTTGCCTATCGCATCCAGACCAAGGCACCAATAGCAGAGCTCATGACTTTCCAAGAGAGACATTGCCACAGATGCACCATACATATCATGCATAGAGGTTCCAAGATGCATCAGTGGAGCATGGGCTCACATAAGTCAAACAAACATATTATAAACTTTTACACAACTTAAACTACAGAAAAAGTCAACTGAAAAAAATGTATGAAGATGATTGGTCTCTTTTTCATTTCTTTTTTACACCTTTAAACACAACAGGATTACAAAACAAGAATGCTTGATTTTATGATGGAAGTATATCTTTTAAAACATAATGGGATGATGCCTTGGACGTGACAGAGGCCGCTCCAGTTGTAGGTCCAATGGATGCTCATCTCCATTGTAGGATGGAGGCTGGGGCAGAGAGCTTGCTGAGCGATAGTAGGGGGGGTGGGGAAGAAGAGGAGCCCTCCTAAGCTCTAGAGCTAATGACATCACTCTCCCCTGGGGAGAGATCGCCACCAGCAAACCCCGCCGTAAACCTCCTGCAGGACTGAGGAGGCCCGGGGTTGCCAGAGGAAGTCAGCCCGGTGAATCTCCTCTGAAGCATGTAGCCCTGCAGGAAGTCGTGGCTTAGCAAAATACCTCTAGGGCTGGTGAAATACCTACCAGAGCAGCAGGATCAGGGTCCGGCGAGAGCCCAGCTGGTTTTCCTATCTTGCAATTTAAAAATTTGGTAAGACCACAAATTTTTACACTAGAGCTTATTTGGGAAGCTAATAATGTTTTAAATAAGAATATGGAGGTACAAATGAAAGAATTGCTGAATTCAGTAAAAAGGTACAAAAATAGAGTTGACAAAATAGAAGAAAATATTCAAATTAAAAGTGAACTGTTAACAGTTAAATCAGACCTGGGAAAGCTAAATGATCTGCAATATGCTTTAGTTAAGGAAAAATCAGACTTTACAACTTAAAACTGTTTTCCATATGATATAGTTAGGACTTCAGATTTGGAAAAATGTATTTTCAAGCCAGCGAACTGCCCAAGTTGCTTGATAAGACTAATTAGTGCTGGTAAAGCAGTATGGGGATTTCTTAGAAATAGTAGCATATCATCAGCGAATAAACATTTTATACTTGTTCGACCCTAGGTGAAAGCTATGAATATCCGGAGAGTTCTTTATTTTGGTAACCAATGGCTCCACTGTCAAGATGTATAGCAGGGGGGACAATGGGCAACCTTGTCTCGTGCCACTTTCAAGGGAAAACGATTCAGATAACTGCATTTATGTTTATACAGGCAGTTGGCATCATATACAGGAGTTTAATCCATGCTATGATTGTGGAAACCTATATTTTTCTAATAGCCAGAACATATAGTCCCACTGAACATTGTCAAACGCTTTCTCAGCATCTAAGCTAGCAATTAGACCATCGAGATTTTCTAAATTTCCTGACCAGAGGGTTTTTATTAACTTCCGTATATTAGTAACTCCATTTCTGTTCTTTACAAAGCCAGTCTGATCTGGAGCAATTCCACTCAATCTATTGGCTAATATTGAGGCTAAGATTTTAACATCTCCATTAATCAGCAAGATGGGCCTGTACGAGCCTGCCTAAGTCTTTGCTTGGCTTGGGAACAACAACTATTAGTGCTTTATTCATTTCTGGAGACCAGCTGCCTTTTTGGACTCATGTCCGATATAGATTTTGTAGGGGGGTTATTACTACTTAAGATTTTATAAAAATTCAGCTCCAAAGCAGTCTAGCCCCAGTGCTTTTGCCAACAATAAAGATTGTAAGCCCTCTGGGGATAAAGTAATACCTACAGTACCTGAATGTAATCCACTTTGAAGTGCTGTGAAAAGTGGAATCTAAATAAAGGTTAATTACATATGATATTTCCGATGTAATGATAGGATTTGCTAATCTTTGGGACAAAACCTCTGATATTTGCAGTAGCTGTAGGTTCTCAAAGAAATTGTTTTGGGCATTGTCATCTTTTTTTGAATATGTTTGGTAAAACCTGAGCATTATTGCAGTAATGTTTGTTTGGGAGGTTTGAATATTTCCATTAGAGTCAAGCATATTTCTAACAAAGTGTTTAGGTTTGATATTTTGATCAGTTATGCTAAAAGTTTGCTGGCCTTATTACCTTGTCTAAAAGCTTGAGTTTTAAACTGGAGAATATGTTGAACTTCCCTTTGATATAGTAAGTTATTAAGAGTTTTGGTAACCAAAGTTATTTTGTCTTGCAGTGAGGTAGCCAAATATAGAAATATGCTTTTTTTTAGGGCTCTTAAGTTGATGTTGTAACGAGAGTATCTCTTGATCTCTGAGTTTATTCTTATCTGCTACATATGCTATTATCTGTCCCCATAATACAGCTTTAGAAGCGTTCCAATAGGTATCACTTGAAACATCTGCTACATGATTGAATTGAGCATATTCTTCCCATTTTTTTTTTTTTTTTTTTTAGGTATGCGACAAATTCTGCATCATAGAGTGTACGGGTAATCCTCCATTGAAATTGAGGATTTGGCCACATAAGTATAGCTAAATCTATAGATATGTGCGCATGCTCAGAAACAGTTATAAGATCAATGCTGGCATCCCTAAACTTAGGAAAAAAAAATCTATTCTTGAATACAAATTGTGGACCTTTGAATAGTATGTGAAGTCTAATTCCCTTGGATGTAGCACTCGCCAAGCATCTATCAGTTGGAGCTCTTTCATCAAAAAGTATATCCCCCCTGTATCTCTGCCAGGAGTTCTGGTTCTAATTGGTTTAGTGTCCAATTTTGGGTCTAAAGGCAGATTGAAGTCCCCTCCTAATAATTTATGCTGAATATGTTGTCCTATTTCAAAGGTCAGACCAACAAAAAGTTCATGGCTACACACAGTGGGGCATATATATTGCACAGAATTCTTTGTTGGTCAAAAATGGCAGATTCTTAATTCTGTTTATCCACGACAAAGGGACAATCCTTATGGATCAAGATGGCAACTCTCCTTTTTGTGGAGTAGGATGCATAACATTGGCCTACCCAATCTGGTTTTAATTTTCCATGTTCCTTGTCAGACAAATGGGTCTCTTGTAAGAACACTATTTGTGCTCTTGCCCTTTAAGTGGTTCAAAATCTTTTTATGCTTAATAGGGGAATGTAATCCCCACACAATTAAGGATATTAATTTCAAATCAGCCATAGTATGTAATGGGTACAGCATTAATTCACCAATGTATTGAGTAAACATAAGGTCCTGGAACCCCGCCCAACCTCGAGGTTCAAGTTCCAAGTACTTTATCAGTTACATTTAGATTATTTTTCCTAGAGTAAGACATCATAGCCTGCAAAGCAACACATTTACCCTGCCAGATATTTCTTGTTCTATATTTCATGACAGAAGACAGATATTCTCACAACACTAATCATGCATACAGTCACACAGCACATCCACACCAAAAACCTTGCTCCTAAGGGGCACATCTTTCCCAATTTGTTTCTGCTCTTCTTTCTTCTGGGTGAAGATATGTCCAATCTGTTGCAGACGAGTAGATCACAATCAGGCAAAGACTGGGAGATTCGCCATCTGAAGACTTAGCGTTCCATAGGGTGGAAAAGAACCGTCTGGACTTTGCATTGACTCACAGAAGTCATCTCTGAAGGCAGCACTTAAGACCTTCACTGCTCTCCTTGACTACTAAGAGTCAACACTGGCAAAGGAGTAATAGGGAAATCTGGCACTATTTAGTGTGGAGAGCTGTAAAGCATAACAGGCAGCCAAACATGTTGTTCCTTGCTATTTTGAGCAATCTGATTTTCCTTGATCAATATTATCTTCCTTCTTTCTGTTAGAAACATTTCTTTGATGGCTTCCTTGAGTGGAAGGAAGGGAGATCTCTGATGGAACGAATAAGTCTTAGTCCACAGCATTTCCATTTCTTTAGATTCTGATGGCATAGTAAGTTTGTAAAGATGCAATGAATTTTTGTGCTGATTCTTTGGATAAAAACATGTGGTTAATTTTTAGTTTAGCTGGATATTGCAGAGTGAATCTAATTCCTTTTTCATACAGTTCTGCACATATTCCTGAAAATGCCAGTCTGTCCTCTGAGACTTTGCTGAATAGTCATTGAATAGGAGGATCTGGGACTCTTCATATTTTAGTGGTTGCGCTGCTCCTCTTCTCATAAGTCATGAGAAGTTTGTCAGCAACATTGAACATCCTAGCTATCACCGGCCTCTTTTGTAGTATTTTGGTTAGCTGCCCCCCAGTTGATGGGCTCTTTCCACTACCAATGGTTCGGTAGTCAGAGACTGACCCAAGGTTTCTGGCAACCACACCTGTACTAGCGGCACTATATTGGGATGCCAATAATGCGTAGATTATTTTGCCGCCCTCTGTTGTCTTGATCCTTGAGTCGATCTTTCAAGACTGCATTTTCTTTCTTTAAGGCCTGTAGTTCTATCTCCACGCAGTCTGTATTTGTTTCCTATGTCACCATCCAGGATTTGAGTCCGTTAATCCTACAGTTCTGCGTCTAAAAGGATTCTTTTTTTTCATCTATTGAGGATTGTAATTTGATTTGTTTGTCTTCCAAGAGCACCAATCTATTTTTGGAGATTTCATAATTATTAAATCAGCTTTAAGTTCTTGCATCGACTTTTTGAACTCTACGCCATTTGCAAATCTCCAGTCTTTATCCTATCCCACGTTTGTCATTGCGGTTTAGCCATCATTCCTTCCTACACCTCTCATTAGGCGCACCGCTTGTGGTCACTTGCTGTTTATACTTTAAGGTATGAGATATTTTGCAAATAACAAAAAATTTGAGGTGTTTAAGGGGCAGCCTGAGCAGAGCTCTTCAGATTCCCAACTGCATGACATCACCGGAAGGCCTTCCATTTCTTTCTATAAGTATCAAGGTCCTAAGAAGGATGACTGGAAGGCATCATAAGAACATAAGAAATTGCCATGCTGGGTCAGACCAAGGGTCCATCAAGCCCAGCATCCTGTTTCCAACAGAGGCCAAAACCAGGCCACAAGAACCTGGCAATTACCCAAACACTAAGAAGATCCCATGCTACTGATGCAATTAATAGCAGTGACTATTTCCTAAGTATAATTGATTAATAGCCATTAATGGACTTCTCCTCCAAGAACTTATCCAAACCTTTTTTGAACCCAGCTACACTAACTGCACTAACCACCTCCTCTGGCAACAAATTCCAGAGCTTTATTGTGCATTGAGTGAAAAAGAATTTTCTCCGATTAGTCTTAAATGTGTTACTTGCTAACTTCATGGAATGCCCCCTAGTCCTTCTATTATTCGAAAGTGTAAATAACCGAGTCACATCTACTCGTTCAAGACCTCTCATGATCTTAAAGACCTCTATGATAGCCCCCCTCAGCCGTCTCTTCTCCAAGCTGAACAGCCCTAACCTCTTCAGCCTTTCCTCATAGGGGAGCTGTTCCATCCCCTTTATCATTCTGGTTGCCCTTCTCTGTACCTTCTCCATCACAACTATATCTTTGAGATGTGGCGACCAGAACTGTACACAGTATTCAAGGTGCAGTCTCACCATGGAGCGATACAGAGGCATTATGACATTTTCCGTTCTATTAACCATTCCCTTCCTAATAATTCCTAACATTCTATTTGCTTTTTTGACTGCTGCAGCACACTGAGCCGACGATTTTAAAGTATTATCCACTATGATGCCTAGATCTTTTTCCTGGTAGCTCCTAATATAGAACTTAACATTGTGTAACTACAGCAAGGGTTATTTTTCCCTATATGCAACACCTTGCACTTGTCCACATTAAATGTCATCTGCCATTTGGATGCCCAATCTTCCAGTCTTGCAAGGTCCTCCTGTAATGTATCAGTCTGCTTGTGATTTAACTACTCTGAATAGTTTTGTATCATCCGCAAATTTGATAACCTCACTCCAGATTTTTTTATATATATATATATATATATATATATATATATATATATATATATATATATATATATATATATATATATATATATATATATATATATATATATATATATAGCACTCCACTGTTTACCCTTTTCCACTGAGAAAATTGACCATTTAATCCTACTCTCTGATTCCTGTCTTTTAACCAGTCTGTAATCCACGAAAGGACATTGCGTCCTATCCCATGACTTTTTAGTTTTCGTAGAAGCCTCTCATGAGGGACTTTGTCAAATGCCTTCTGAAAATCCAAATACACTACATCTACCGGTTCACCTTTATCCACATGTTTATGAACCCCTTCAAAAAAATGAAGCAGATTTCTTAGGCAAGACTTCCCTTGGGTAAATCCATGTTGACTGTGTCCCATTAAATCATGTCTTTCTATATGCTCTACGATTTTGATCTTAAGAATAGTTTCCACTATTTTTCCCAGCACGGAAATCAGGCTCACTGGTCTATAGTCAGGTGAACAAAAGCTGCCACAGTTACTACCTCTGTCTTTCAGACATATCCTGCACCACAGCAAGGAACCGGTTCAGTCTGAAAGAAGCCTGGATATCATCTCACTCAGAAATAGGGTAGCAAAGGTGAGAGAAGAGATGGTGAAGCTTAGAAGTATCTGCAACAATGACTACACTGATGAAATATTTGAGGCATCTAAGATGGAAAACTCCAGTGAAGGGAGAAGGAGAAATTGGCTAACGAGAACTGGATGCAGATTATCAAAGCCAGGAAACTGACAAATATTTATCACATTCAGAACATGAGTCTCTTTCTGGATGGTGTTACTCTGATACCTTAATAGTCAGCTCTGAAGGGGTTTCTATATTTCCATTCATCTCTCTGCTGCCCATTACACATTCTCCGATTCTCACTATTGTTCCTGACTCCATCTGCTTCATTCAGGTCTTCACATGTGCCTAATCTCTGCTCTCCCTTCACGAGCTGCACTCCCTTCATGCCCCTTAGTGAACGAGAAAAAAAAACAAAAAAACAAAAAACACCCACATTTAGATATCTCCATTGGTTTTAGCATTACCCATTTTGTTTTGTTTTTTGCGAATGAAAAGTATTTATATTCTCTGATCTGGTCTATCAGGGCTCAAGATAGTTAGCAGGTAAGATCTAATTGAACCTTCCTTATCCTGCCAGACCAGTCAAGACAAGTAGAATGTACTTAAGCAGTACTGGGTGGGAATACTGGGTGGTGGGAGCCTATGTCTAGGCCTCGAGGGTCCTGGGGCATAATGATCTTCTGGTGCATATGGATGGCCGGCCCGGGGTTCAGTCTGCATCTGAACAAAGGCATGAATCCCTTTAAAAAGCTCCACCCAGGAGATCGAAGCCGGATCTAGGTTGAGGGGCGCCGGTTCCCTGGGGTTCCCCCGTCTGTGGGATGGAATCACTGGGGCCAGCTAGGTCCGGGGTGCCCCCTGAGGAGCTAGCACTGGGACCCGGGTGGGACTGGATCTCCCAGGGCCTCCTCACAGTGTGCGCATAGGGCATCCGCTTCCTCGCTCTGTGTGGCTCTGATGTGGCATGCTGGGCAGAGGCCTAGAGCTTTTATGCCCAATTCTGGAGGTGCCGCTTCTGTGGACACGTGTGCTCTTATGCGATCCATTGCGTCTGATATATGCGCGCCAGTGTGCTCCAAGCCGTAAATATGCACTTTGCACTGTGCACAAAACTTATGCGCGGAAGTTTTTAATGTGCGCCTAAGAATGTGCGCCCAATATTGTGCGCCTGTAATACGCACCCAATCCTTGGGCGCCTAACTTAAGTACGCGCCCAACTATTTTTGGGCTCCTATAATACACGCCCAGTTAATCTTGTGCGCTTAGCTTAAATTGTGCGCTCGATCGTACGGAGATGGTGACGGCGAGCGTGCGGGCAATATGGCAACCTCCTTGGAGGGTCTCCACGTGGGCAGACCCTGTTCCTCCTCGATCTTCGGAGACCAGTTAAATAGAAGATGTGAGCCTTACCTTGTCTTCGACGCTTCCCGGTTGTGACCTGGGCAGTCTCCGGCTGCGGGGGAAGAGGGTAAATACCTTCACCGCCGCGTTCGAGGGGGTGCACCCGCTGCCTCTCAGCCACGCCCGAACTCCTCTCGCTCGGGGGCTAAGTCCTCGCCGCGATTCGGCTCCGGACCAAGGCTGTGTCTATGCCGCGCCCGAACCTCTCTCGCTCGGGGGCTAGGTCCCTGCCGCGATTCGGCCACCGGACCGAGGCTCTTACCTCCGAGGGACCACGGAAATCACCTCGGGAAACTCAACTGGGGAAGGGACCCAAGGGTATCACCGCAGGAGTGCGGGGCTCGTCTTCAGGTAGGATTTTTCTTTAAATTTGGTAGAACGTTCAGAGAGCGTGAAGATAGCTCCTAACTGCTTTGGAGACGGAAAATACTGAGAATCTGCACTTCCTGCAGGGGTCTATGTACTAGGTGCTGACGTCAGATTGAAATCTGATCCGTCTCCAACTGCTAGCACGAGTACACTATACCCATTGGTCCTGAGTCCATCTGCTACACGCTAGGAAAACTAAATTTTGTCAAAATGGGGACATACCTGGAGGAAGAACTAGAAGACAGGAGAAAATGGGTTAGGTGGAAACACAGTAGGACAAATTAAAAGGAGCTATTACAAAAGGCAACAAATCTAAATGTTAGAAAAGCATGCAATAAGAAAAATAAGCCAATTTGGTTCTCAAATGAGGTGGCTGAAAGAGTAAAGGCAAAAAGAACAGCGTTCAAGAAGTATAAAGGATCCCTAAAAGGAGGAACACAAGGAAGAATACCTGGCGATACTGAGGGAGACAAAAATCAGGAAAGCAAAACGTAGGACTGCTAAAGAGGTAAAATGAGGTAACAAAACATTTTTCAGATATATCAGAAAAAGAAGGAAGGCCCAAAATGGTATAGTGAAACTGAAATGGTGACAAGGAGCAATGTGTAGCGAGAGATGAAAAAATGGCAATAATGAACACCAAATTGAAATTTGTTTAACAAAGACACTGGAGAAGGACTGTTGCTGGTTGACAAGACAGTAGATGGGGGTGGGTAGATGAAACTCCTTTTACAGAAGAGAATGTATGGGATTCCAGAGATGTGCTGGCTAGTCCACTAAAAGACCTGATCAATAGAGCCTTGGAAATGGGAGTGGTGCTACAAGATTGGAAAAGTAAGTTTTGGTCCTGCTTCACAAGGGTGGTAAGAGATGAAGCTACAAGCCAGTTAGCCTCACCTTGAAGGTGGGAAAATAATGGAGACTCTGCTAAAAGAAAGAAGATAATGAATTATAGATAGAAACATAGAAATGACGGCAGAAGACCAAACGGCCCATCCAGTCTGCCCAGCAAGCTTCACACATTTTTTTCTCATACGTATCTGTTTCTCTTAGCTCTTTGGTTCTATTTCCCTTCCACCCCCACCATTAATGTAGAGAGCAGTGATGGAGCTGCATCCAAGTGAAATATCAAGCTTGATTAGTTAGGGGTAGTAGGGGAAGTAACCGCTGCAATAAGCAAGCTACACCCATGCTTATTTGTTTTACCCAGACTATGTTATTCAGCCCTTATTGGTTGTTTTTCTTCTCCCCTGCCGTTGAAGCAGAGAGCTATGCTGGATATGCATTGAAAGTGAAGTATCAGGCTTATTTGGTTTGGGGTAGTAACCGCCGTAACAAGCCAGCTACTCCCCTCTTTGTGAGTGCGAATCCTTTTTTCCACATTTCCTCTTGCTGTTGTAGCTTAGAGCGATGTTGGAGTCACAGTAACCATGTGTATGTTTATTGAATAAGGGTATTATCTCCAGGCAGTAGCCGTCATTCTGGCGAGCCACCCACTCTTTATTGACTGCCTCTTGATTTTATGGATCCACAGTGTTTATCCCACGCCCCTTTGAAGTCCTTCACAGTTCTGGTCTTCACCACTTCCTCCGGAAGGGCATTCCAGGCATCCACCACCCTCTCCGTGAAGAAATACTTCCTGACATTGGTTCTGAATCTTCCTCCCTGGAGCTTCAAATCGTGACCCCTGGTTCTGCTGATTTTTTTCCTACGGAAAAGGTTTGTCTTTGTCTTTGGATCATTAAAACCTTTCAAGTACCTGAAAGTCTGTATCATATCACCTCTGCTCCTCCTTTCCTCCAGGGTGTACATATTTAGATTCTTCAATCTCTCCTCATAAGTCATTTGATGAAGACCTTCCACCTTTTTGGTCGCCCTTCTCTGGACCACCTATCTAAAATCTAGTGGGTTGCTGGACCCAAGGCAGCATAAATTCACTAAGCTAAAGTCCTATTAGACAAATGACAGATTTTTTGATTGGGTGACTACAGAATTGGATCAAGGATGTGATTTAGTTGGATTTCAGCAAAGCTTTTGATATGGTCCTGCATAGGAGGCTCATGAATAAAATGAGAAGCTTTTAAAAGTTACCTTTTAAATGTCTTGAAATATGAACAAATAATGATTCCAGTAATTTCCAGAATCTACTATATTTCTCAGTCCTATAGTATGGAAGATACAAAAGATAAAGATAAAGCAGTGGGAGAATATAAAGAAGATTTAAATTTATCAGAACTATTAGAAAAATCTTCTGATATGGATATAAAGGACCGTGCCACTTTAATTGTGCAATTTGCATGTTTGTCTGAGAGAGATTCAGTCTTAAGACTGTATTTCAAAAATCAAAATACTAAATTCCATGGCCAGGTAATCAGAATTTTTCCCGACATCTCCCGAGACACCCAGCTAAGAAGGAAGGATTTCTTGGCTATGAGAGATAAAGTTACTCAGAAGGGAGCAAAATTTTTCCTACGATTTCCGTGTCGTTGTGTAATTATATTTCAAAATATAAGGTACATCTTTAACCAACCAGATCAACTTCGTGCATATCTTGACACCTAATCCTCCTTCTTTCTGTAATGTAATATTGGGGGTAATGAATGTAAAGTATTGAATAAGGTTCAACACAAATAATATTATTATTATTTAATTTCTAATTATATATACTGCTCTTTTCTTGATTTCCAAGCCTCTATTATTTCGTTCAATCGCATTACCGAGGTTTATCACACAATGTATGTAAAAGGTATATATAAGATACTATATTTTCATGTTTATATTGTGGATACAATTGTGTAATATCTTCTTAAAAATTGAAAAGTTCAATAAAAATAAAATTAAAAAAAAAAAAAAAAAAAATGAGAAGCTTGGGAGTGAGCACCAAGGTGGTGGATTACAAATTGGCTGATTGACTGAAGGGAACTGTGTTAAGTGGAGTACCCCAGGGATCCATTTTGGGACCAGTTATGTTCAATATCTTTGTGAGCGACATTGCAGAAGGGATAGAAGGAAAAGGTTTGTCTTTTTGCAGATAATGCAAGAGAGTGGACATGCCAGAAGGGTTATAGATAAGAAAAGCAATTTGAGAGAACTTGGAGTGGTCAGATTTGGCAGCTAGGATTCAATGCCAAGAAGTTCAGAAACATGCATCAGGGGTGCAGTAATCCAAGAGAGCTTTAAGGTGATTGGGGACAAAAGACTGATGTGTATGGACCAGGGGAGACCTTACAGCAATTGTATCTGGTGATCTGAAGGCTCTGAAGCAATGTGACAAGGTAGTGGCTAAGGCCAGAGAGATGCTGAGCTGCATAGAAAGAACGGGGGGGGAAGAGAGATTATAGTGCCCTTGTAAAGGTCCTTGGTGATGCCTTACCTGGAGTACGGTGTTCGTTTCTGGAGACCTTACCTCAGAAAGACCACCACAGGAAGGAGGCAGTCTAGAAAAGTGCAACAAAAATGGTGTGAAGTCTGTATTGGGAAAAAACTTATGAGGAGAGGCTGAAGGATCTAAATAGTGTATTCCCTGGAAGAAAGGAGGTGCAGGAGAGATATGATACAGACCTTCAGATATCTGAAAGGTCTTGATGCACAAACTTCAAACATTTTCCATTGGAAAGGAAACTGTAGAACCAGAGGTCATGAAAGGATATTTGGGGGGGGGGGGGGGGGGTGATTCACCCAACAGGAAATATTTCTTCATGGATAGGGTGGTGGATGCCTGGAATGCCCTCCCAGAAGGGGTAGTGAAGACAAAAATAGTAAATGAATTCAAAAGGGCATGGGATAAACCCTGCAGAGCCCTAGAGGCTAGGGACTGCAAATGAAGAGGGTACATAGGGGTAACCCGCATAGAGCTACCTGCAAGAAGCAGCAGTTACTACGCATAACAAAAGGCTTGGAGCAGCAGTTACCAACCTTAACAGAAGGCACAGGGGTAACCTGCATGGAGAAGCGGCAATTACAACCATATGCCATTTGTTGGGCAGACTGGATGGGACATTTGCTCTTTATCTTTTTTTTTTTTTTTTTTTAATTTTATTTTTAACAACTTTTCCATTTTCAAAAAGATATTACACAGCTTGTAATATCTTCAAAGGGGCGTGGGATAAACACTGTGGATCCATCAAGTCTAGAGGACGTGAATAAAGAGGAGGCAGTAAAACACTGCACGGAGCGGCAGTAGCCACAGAGGCATTCACGGAGCGGGATGCCAGTGGTTGGTGTTCCACCTTCACGGAGCGGAAGGATGGAGGGCTGCCATCTCCAAAAAAAAACAAAAAACAAAAACAAAAAAACAGGGGTGGGTAAGAGTTTGGGGTAGGGGTGTGGCCTGCTTGTTGCAGCGGTTGCTACCCCTAATTGAGCTGGATGTTCACTTGGATGCAGATCCGGCACTGCTCTCTACATTGTTGGTGGGGTGGAGGGGAATTAGGGCTGGAGGGTACTGGAAGCCAATAGTAACAGGTGGGAGAGAGAAAGAGGAAAAAAAAAAAAAAAGGATAAAGCGCGTAGCTTGCTGGGCAGACTGGATGGGCCGTTTGGTCTTCTTCGGCCGTCATTTATATGTTTGATTCCACCATAGGATTAATAAGAAACTCAAAATATCTAACAAAATTACATATACTTTCTGTGAAAACCTTGGAAATACAATTAAGAAATTATAGAGTCTGGAGAACAACAAATAAGAGCAGAATATACAAGAAAATTTGTAAACAATTTGTGTCAAAACCATGTTTAACTACTATTTCCCCAGTTTATTTATCTATGGAGAATCTAGGAATAGGATTCAAGGTATGAATGAAGTTGGTCAGGTTGATTGAACACATACCTCGTATTTTGAAAAATTATTATATAAACGGCATGGGAATCTTAAAAGAAATTTGGCCCCCTGTTGAATAACTCTCTCTCATAAATAAAAACTCCTTTCTTCTTAACTGAGTATCACGGGAAATATCAGGAAAAATCCTGATTAACTGACCATGAAATTTGGAGTTTTGATATTTGAAATAACGTCTAAGAGCCGAATCTCTCTCTGATATAAATGCAAATTGCACAATTAATGTAGCTCATGTCTTTATTTCCATTTCAGAAGACTTTTCTAAAAGTTCTGAAAGATTTAAATCCTCTTTTTGATCCCCCAGTTCTTGATCTTGTATACTTCCCAATCTATAAGGTTGGGAAATATAATAGATTCTAGATATTATAGGTAAAAGCGTTTCTGTATATTTCAACACATTTATCAGGTAATTTTTAAATAGTTCTTTTAGTGATATTAAATGTATTTTTGGGAAATTTAACACCGAGGTTAGCTTTTCTAATTTGATTCTCCAATTGTTCTAATTTATCTGATTGAATCTTTTCTGATTTAATTAGATTTACTTGAACTTTTTCAATTTCATCTATTCTCGCTCCCAAGGTATTGACTGATCCATCCATCTTTTCAACTTTTCTCTGTAAAATCTTCTTATTACTCAGAACATCTTGAACCATTATAGCCAGATTATTAATTGACTTCTTCCAAAGTAAACTTACTAGGCATTATTACAGGTATATCAATCATCGCTCCCCCTTGACTTCCTTCCATTCCCTTCTCCATAGGAGCTATCCCAGGTTGTGCTTGTTGGAAACTAGTTTTCCCAGTTTGCTCTCCAGAACCCTGAGTTCCAGGATTCACCAGGGGGGGAAGATTAGAACTTTCTACCCCCCTCTGATCGCAAAATGGTGAAAAAGCCAGATTTAATTTGGGATCCTCAAAAATATTTTCTCTCCCTCTTTTTCCTGTTGGAGGCTCAGGTGTTTCTGGGGCACCAGGGCTCAAAGATGTTTCATAAGTCTGGGGACTTTGACCCTGCTCCTGGCCAGAATCTCCTGCGACTTTCACTTCCTGGTGTCAGCAATATAGTTCTCGCAAAAAGATCCTGAATTCGTGGTTGATTATCACTCACAACTGGAGTGGAAGAAGTCTCTCTTGTTTTCGCTTTCCTCTTGGTATGTGGCATTACCAAGAGGAATTATAACCACTATAAATAAAGAAATAAATGTACCTCAGTAGGTGACTTCTTGCGGACACATTCAACTCAAGTTCCTCCAGGCTCCCATTTGCTCTTTATCTACTGGCATTACTATGTATGTTACTATGAGAAGAGAGCAGGCTAATGAAAGGGGCAACTTGAGGCGTTGTGGTAATCTACACCAGCTCATTCAAGCTTCTCCCTCCACTCCTCATGGCTGGTCCTAAAATCAAATTGTGATTGCAAGTATCAGCAACAGCATTACAAATGAAAGTCAGCATGGGGCCTGTGAACAAGTGAAACCTTGCAGGCCTTGATTCCTTTTCATGCAGAGTTTCCTGTCATCACAGAAATTCATGTGAGGGCAGAACCACGACAGGACCTGCAAGTGCATGCTGGCTCAGACCCCATGCTGATTTTCACCACTAATGCTGCTGCTATTTGAGGTATTTATGAACCCAAATGAAGGCTGTGTGACCCCATTTGAAGTCCACACCAACAGTTTAGGAAGCCCTGCCCTAGATACTCCAAAAATTGGAAAGGAATCTGATTGCTTTCCACAAAATTCATTGCACAGATAAATCTTCTGACTTGAATTACACTGGCTAAGGCCAACTGGCACTCCTGAAATGACTTGGCCCTTACAAACCAATTGTCCAGAAATAGATGTACTTTCTCTACACAAGAAGACTATGACCATCATCATCTTGGTGAAGGTCTTTGATCCTGTGGAAAGCCAAAAGGGAAGAGCTCTAAACTGAAAATGCTTCCCTAGAAAAAGAAAGAAACCCCTGGTTACCCCCCCCCCCAAGATAGGAATATGAAAGTAAGCTTCTGAAAGATCTAGAGATGCCTCACAGCCACAATGACAGAGCACAGAGTTTCTGTATAGAAATGGGAAACTTGAAGAGATCCATTGATCCTTTTCAGAAATAATGGGCTGGAAGGACTCATCCTTCTTTGGAACCACAAAGTATATGAAGTACCAACCTAGACTCCAAGCAAACCTGGAGCCATCACTTCCAAACATTGAAGCCTCTCAACATCCTATGGCATTTGAGCCACAGCGGAACACTATAAAGGCATCAGAAATGGAAGTGGTTAATTCTAGTGAATAATTGTTTTGCACAATACCTAGGATCCACTGGTCCAAAGTTATATGGGTCCACTCACGGAAAAAACTGCTAGAGGTGGGCATGTACTACAGTTATCCCAAAGAAAACTTCCATCTACTCACTGAAACAAACTAGGTCCCAGCAAACCTGACATTGTCATTCCTAGGCTGCCACCACAAAATGACTAATTTCTCCTCAAAACTTGATGCCCTTGGGAGGAAGGCCATATCTCCTTGAATCTGTGAAGTAACTGCAACTTCTGCCAAATCAGGTCTAACAGATTCTGTCCTCAGGAAGCTTCTGTAGCTTAGACTCAAGCTTCTTAAATTGTTTAGTGAAGGGCTGGGGCAGAGGAGCACTTTCCTTTTTTTTTTTTTTTTAATAAAGAAGCTTGTAGAGATGGGCCTTACCAAACAATTAAGCAGCCATAAAAAAAAGTTTCATGCAAAAACCACTAACTCTACCAAGCAAGGTAATGCATTTAGACTATCAAAAAGAGCCCCAGACTGCCTCCAGGCTTGCCAAGAGCTGTTGCACACAATTCACCAAGGTGAGATACAAATAACCCCCACAAATGGGGGACTGAATGGCCACTGCTACAGAAGAGAGACTACATTAACAGGGATTTAATCTATCTTGAGGATCTTTAAGGGCTGTGTGTCTCCCCCCCCCACCCCCTTTAGAATAGTCATCTTGCAAGTCACAGCTGAAATCAACCCCATGAACTCTAAACCTTCCCCAACCTCCACAAAAAAAAAAAAAAAAACCCACACAATTTGTTCAAATTCTTATTCTTTTTGAGACCTCCCCTCTGTGGAACTTCCATTCCAACAAGACCATGGCTTCGCCAGCTTGTGAACAGGAAAATGTCTGAAGCTTGTCGCTATGACTTCATGACAAAGACTTGATAAGATCAACAGCAATGCAGAGGCCTTCCCCCATTCCGAGGCACAGAAGGCCTGGTGCATCACCAAAACAAACTCAGGAGAAAGAAGCCAAAGGGAGCGCGAGAGAGACCCCTGATGATGGACCAATAACAGAGGGCCATTAGTTTCAGTTCAGAAACTGAGGTGGTGGGCTGCCTACAGAATAAGAAAATACCACCAATTCCTGCCAGCATGCTGCTGAAATAGAGGGGGGGGGAAGTGAGCTGGCACCAGCCTATGAGTTTCTTGTGCACAAGAGAGCTAAGTTTCTACACTACTAGAACCCCAGAAGAAACCAGAGTCAGTCACTGTCATGCGCTACTTCCCACATCAGCACTCTCGCTCTCTGCCATGAGACACCATGGACTGCCTGTTCACTTGGGCGAGCCTTCACCATAGGTGGCAAAGACTTGATGCCCAGCTGCCCCAAGGACTGGCTGACACCACCTCACCACCACCCTAACTGTAGGATGGAGCTTGCTGCATTACCCCACTCTCCAATGCCCACATACCCCTCAGCAGCCATCAAACTCTTGCTTTTTTTCTGTAAACTTTACCAGACAAAGAAAACTAAGGGAGCAAGAAGGGATGAGCTCAGAAGGCAAGAGGCAGCACTCAACCAGGCTGTTGGAACCTGGGAGCCACTTACCAGGACCTGCTCAACCAGCAACCACACAAGGAATCCCTGTGAGCCAAGACCAGAGAACTACTCTACTAGTGGAACAACAAGAATTGCTGCTCTAAGAACAGAAGGATCAGCTCTACCAGGGGAATGAAAAGATTGTCTTTCATGGTATGTTTGCTCCCAAGGCAACAAAGAACCCAAAACCTGGGAACAAGGAAATCTGCTGCACCAGTCCAGTGCATGCCACCTGACTGGTGCTGATGTTACTGAAAAGTTGTGGTTATTTATCTACATCTGCTGGCAAGATTGCATAAGACGACATATCTAGAGTGGTGTAGCTAGCTGACGATGAAAGAAATGTTTGAAAAGAACTGGTTTGGAGAGCAGTAATAAAGAGTGATTTATAAATATAAAAAAAAGACTTGTGTATCATATTGTTGTGTCTGTGGCCACCAGGTGGCACCCTGAACAGTGGAAGTGCACTATGGTCTGTCTACAAAGTCCTTTCTCTCAGGCACCAATACACACACAGGAACATACAGACATATAAACACAAGCTCTTCTCTTAAATTTAATATAAAAAAAAAAAAGTTATTTTAAATGTCTTTTCCACTTTTGTTTGGTTTTGAAAAATTGACATCAGTTGTGAACCAGACAACCCAAACAATGCTAGGTACTTTACACTAATATGCTTGGTCTGCAAAGCCCTCTCTTAGGCTCCCAGACAAAGGCTGTCACACACACAGCATTTTCTTCAGGCACTGCCAGACCTGTACTTCAGCCACCATGAGATGGGATCCGCGGTAATCAACTCCTTTTTTGGCTGCCATGGGATGAGAACCATGGCAGCCATCCTACAGGCCTCATCGGGTATCCAGCAGCCCTGACTGCGTGAGCGGGCCATGGCTCACCCGTGTCTATGCCAGTTATTGACCGCAAACCGGTTAAAAGAAAGGAAACGTTAAGACTGTTTTCGCAGTGGAGGATGGTAAATAGTAGGGATGTGAATCGTTTAACGATTTAAATTATCGTCCGATAATTTTAAAATAGTCATTAATCTGTAAGGGACTCGATACAATAGGAATTCCCTCGATTTATCGTGAAAAATCGTTAAATCGAGTACAGGAATTATTTGGGGGGAGGGCGGGAAAACCGGCACACCAAAACAACCCCTAAACCCACCCCAACCCTTTAAAACCAATCCTTTACCCTCCCCCACCCTCCCGAACCCCCCCAAAATGTTAAATTACCTGGTGGTCCAGTGGGGGGGGTCCCAGCGCGATCTCCCGCTCTCGGGCCATTTTGGCTACCACTGATAAAAATGGCCCGATAAAAAAACCCACCCTGACCCTTTACAAATTACCCCTTTGCTTCTCCCACCCTCCCAACCCCCCCAAAAACCTTTTACATGTACCTGGTGGTCTAGCAGGGGGTCCGGGAGCCATCCCTTCAATCATACACTCGGTGCCGGACAGGTTTTAAAATGGCGCCGATCACCTTTGCCCTCACTATCAGGTCGATACTCTAAGGCCGCAGTAGAAACAGTGCAGCAATGTCAGGCGCACCCTCGTTCCCCGCACGCACAGTTCTCTTCACCTACCACTCTATACTCTCTTCTAATTGCATGCAAATGCATGCCACGGCTGCGAAGCCTTAGGCCCGCGCAACCCATTTTACTATATAGAGCACCTATACAGTATCCTGGGTTCGCGGGCCTAACGCTTCACGGCCGCGCTTGTATCTGTCATTTCAAATGTCATTTCAAATGACATTTGAAATGACATGTACCAGGAAGTGGACAGTTATGTTCCCCGATGCTCAGCAAACTATCCCCCAGCCCCCGCTCACCTGCCCTGGCCCCGTCCGGTCTCCGGTGCAGCCCCAGTCCTGTCTCCTCCTCCCAAAGCAAAAAAAAAAAACTGAAAAAGTAGCAAGGCTCGGGCCTGCTACGATAGTCCCTTCTCCTCTCCTCCCGATTTCGGCGCTCAAGGCGGCCGGGTGGACGTGCATTCATCCAGGCAGAGGGAGCCGGCGGCGAAAGCGGCCTCCGGCTCCCTCTGCCTGGATGAATGCACGGCCCCCGCCGGCAGCGAATGAATGCCCGTGCGATTTCGGTGCTCAAGGCGTGACGTCACATCATGTGACTGCCTTGAGCGCCGAAATCGCACGGGCATTCATTCACTGCCGGCGGGGGCCGCTGGATGAATGCACGGCCCCTGCCTTCGCCGCCGGCTCCCTCTGCCTGGATGAATGCATGCCCACCCGGCCGCCTTGAGCGCCGAAATCGGGAGGAGAGAAGGGAGAAGGGACTACCGTAGCAGGCCCGAGCCTTGCTACTTTTTCGGTTTGTTTTTTTTTTTGCTTCGGGAGGAGGGGACAGGACTGGGGCTGCACCGGAGACCGGACGGGGCCAGGGCAGGTAAGCAATGTTTTTACACTTTATTCCCGTTTTAATTTTCGAACACCACACTAACACCAAGTAGAGGGTAGCGGTAAACTAACAGGTTAAGGACGCGGCAAAATAGCGGGTTACAAAGGAGATAATCTGAGCGCGCGTCACAGTATCGGAGGGGAATAGCTAATTCCTTCATTATACAGCTAATTCGTTCATTTACATCATATACATGCTGCGTGCGGAAAGGGTTATGCATCTGTTTTAAGAAGCGCTAAGGACGCGTGAAACTGGAGACTGTATCGCTGAATCGCCTTACGCGTCCGAATTGTGCGCTCCCAGCACGTTACAGACGGGAAATCTTCAACCGCACGTTACAGTATCGACCTGTATGTCACAGGGAGCGACCGTCGCTCCCTGTGACATAGTGAGGGCAAAGGCGATCGGCGCCATTTTGAAACCAGTCCAGCACAGAGGGTATGATTGAAGGGATGGCTCCTGGACCCCCCGCTAGACCACCAGGTACATGTAAAAGGTTTTTGGGGGGGTTGGGAGGGTGGGAGAAGCAAAGGGGTCATTTGTAAAGGGTCGGGGTGGGTTTTTTTTTTTTATCTGCTCAGGCCTCACTAAAAAATTAACCATGTGAATAGGAAATCGGAACCGATTCCAATTCACATCTCTAACGATCCGATTTTTTTCTCCCTCCATCCGAATCTGATCATTAAAACAATCAGGGCACACGATTCACATCTCTAGTAAATAGTGTAGTGCCGCAAGGATCTATACTAGAATCTTTGCTTTTTAAACTTCTATAAACAATCCTTATTTAGAGCTCTCTACAGTTGGGCAAAAAGATATCCAATATACTGTCAACGTAGTTTACCGAGAGGTTCCCCAAGTTTCTACATGCTGTTCATTTCTTAACAAAATTAAGTATTTTTACTTCTGTTCAACTTTAAAATTTGGAGCTGTTATGGACCAGACAACCCAAGCAAGGCTGAGCAGTTTGCTAGTGCTACATATAAAAAGTTAAAACAAAATCCTCAGATGTTTTTCAAATATGTATGGACAGGTAAGAAAGAACAGAGCAATTGATATGTCAGTTTCCAAATAATAAAGTCCATTACCTGCTATTAATCAAGTTGACTTAGAAAATAGCCACTGCCTTAATGTCAGATTACGTTGCATAGTGTTATACATTCCAAATTACTATAGACAGGCAATGCTCAGTGGATGAACATGGACACATGTTCACCACTTTTTTTTTTTTTTTAATTATTCTAATAGAGGAAACTGAAAATTAAAAAAAAGGAAATCTTCTGCACTGAAAAATCTTAACAGACTCATGATTATGCTGTGGAAAATTAGAAAATAGAAACTAAGGGGATTATTTCTCCTTACAGTATATTTGGTCATCATAGACAGTTTAATTTGTTTATTGAACCTGCAAATTAAGAATTTATACAATACTCGTATAAAACCTATGTACATATCACTTGCCCATTGATTCCCTGTACATATTCCCTGTACATATTTTTTCCTCATGTATCTGTCTTACCCTCCCCCTGCTCCCCCCTCTGTCTCGATCATCCCCACCCCTCCCTCCCCTAGTTACCTAGTTATTACTCTGTTACTATGTTTATGTTACACACTGTTCCTTGTAAAGGCTTTGCCTACATATAATCTGGTTGTAAGTTATCTGTAAACCGGCACGATGTGCAAACGGTTGTCGGTATATAAAACTAAATAAATAAATAAATAAATAAATAAATAAATAAGAAGCAAAGGAGTTTCTTTATCTGTAGAGTAAAAGCAGTAGCAACAGAAAAATCCTAGTGCTAGCAACAGAATTATGACTAATGTACCTGGATGGTGTTGAAGAAATTCTTTTATAGTGTCTTGCGATGAGGTTGTATCTTTAGACACCTCAGAGCTCCTACGATGGACTTGAACTACTGACCCCAAACGCTTGGCTTCCTCCTCAATTTCATCACTATCTGTAGAAACCCAAATACTGAAAAGGAAAAGGGAAAAGTTATATAACTAGACATAAATAATGCTATAAAATTACTACTATACAAAGTCACATATTAAGTGAAAAGAAAATTGGTTCTTACCTGATAATTTTCGTTCCTGTAGTACCAAGGATCAGTCCAGACTGCTGGGTTATGCCTCCCCTCCAGCAGATGGAGTCAGAGAGAAAACTGAAAGCATCCCCTAGATATACTGGTGTGCCACCTGCGATCCCTCAGTATATGTGATATCAAAGCAGAAGTAATGAATTGACCACTTTCGCCACTGCCCCCAATAAATGTCCTTTTTTTTTTTTTTTTTTTTTTTTTAACTCAGTGACCAGATCAAGCAGTAATCTCCTTGATAACAGAAAAGCAAGTATGACACCAAAGAGTGTACAGTAAAACACGAAACAACGACAAACTTGCCATCGAAACTGTTCCAAACGTTGTGAATATAATCTGCAATTGAAGAGTATGGAACACGAGCGGACTCCCAGAAACCGTGGGCGGGCGTCTGGACTGATCCTTGGTCTACAGGAATGAAAATTATCAGGTAAGAAACTAATTTTCCTTTCCCTGTACGTACCAGGATCAGTCCAGACTGCTGGGATGAACCCGAGCCGCCTTAACTGGGGTGGGACCCTGAGAGCCCCGCTCGAATCACGCTGCTCCCAAAGGACTCTGCAGATGGACCACGAACATCCAGGCGATAATGCCTGGAAAATGTATGCCAGGATTTCCAAGTGGCCGCTCTGCATATCTCTTGGCAAGAGACCAATTAATTTTCTGCCCACGAAGTCGTTTGAGACTTCGTGGGCAGAAAACGTAATGAATGAGCCTTAAGCCCATCAGGAACAGGCTTACCGCAGCCAATATACGTGGACACGATAGCACCCTTCAACCAGCGTGCGATAGTAGCTTTGGATGCCTGAAGTCCCTTCTTGGGTCCATTCCATAACACAAAGAGGTGATCCGACCTTCAAAAATCGTTGGTAACCTCCAAATACCGCAAAAGAACCCGACAGACGTCCAAACGCCTCAAGTCTCTACCTTGAGAAGACTGCAGCTCCTCCTCCGAAAAGGAAGGCAATTCCACTGTCTGGTTAACATGAAACGCCGAAACCACCTTAGACAAGAAGGAGGGTACGGTTCGTAAAGAGACTCCTGATGCAGAAATACGCAAGAACGGTTCTCTGCACGAAAGAGCCTGCAGCTCCGAAACACGACGAGCCGAGGAAATGGCCACTAGGAATACCGTCTTGAGAGTCAAATCCTTCAACGAAGCCGTCTTAATAGGCTCAAAAGGGGCCACACACAGTCCACGGAGTACCAATTTCAAGTTCCAGGAAGGACAGGGAACCCTCACAGGAGGACACAAGTTCCGAACACCACGCAAAAACCGAGCAACATCTGGGTGACCCGCAAGGGAAAACCCCTCGACCTTACCTCTCAAGCAGCCCAGAGCCGACACCTGAACTCTAAGCGAATTGTACGCCAAACCCTTCTTTAGGCCATCTTGCAAGAACGTAAGGATGTGTCCCACGGACGAACGTCTGGGCGAAATACTTAGCGCACCACACCAGTCGTGAAAAGCCTTCCAAACCATAGCATAAGCAAGCATAGTGGAAGACCTGCGCACCCGAAGGAGAGTAGAAACAACAGCGTCCGAATAACCTCTCTTCCTCAACTGCTTCCGCTCATAAGTCAGGCCGCCAGACAAAAGTGATCTGCCAGATCGAAAAATACCGGACCCTGACGGAGAAGATTGGGAAGATGACCCAGACGTAGTGGACCGTTCACCGCCAGATTGACGAGATCCGCAAACCACGGGAATCACCAGACCATGATGGGCCTCTATGCGCCGTAACACCTTTCCCACCAGGGGCCACGGAGGAAACACAGAAGGATGCGACGGGGCCACAGAAGCACCAACACATCTACGCCTTCCGACCCGTGTTCCCGTCTTCGGCTGAAGAAATGCGCCGCTTTCGCATTTAGCCGAGTCGCCATCAAGTCCAAGCGCGGGGGCACCCCCAACGCCGGGTGATGAGATGCATCGCCTCTGCCGACAGCTCCCATTCTCCTGGATCTAGATGCTGCCGACTGAGGTAATCTGCCTGAACGTTGTCCACGCCCGCAATGTGGGTGGCCGCAATGCGCGACAAATGGCGTTCCGCCTAGTCCATCAACAACGCCGCCTCTGTCGCCACCGCCCGACTTTTTGTGCTGCCTTGCCGATTTATGTACGCCACTGTGGTCGCATTGTCAGACAGAATCCTTACCGCTCGGCCGTGCAAAATCGGGAGGAGGAGACGCAAGGCCAGACGTACCGCTCTGGTCTCCAAGCGATTGATGGACCAGGTGGACTGGAGCGCTTGGGACTGGCAGACCGCCCCCCAGCCGGAGAGGCTGGCATCCATCGTCACCACTATCCAGGACGGAGGCTCCAGGTCCACTCCCTGCAGGAGATGGCCCGGAGTTAGCCACCAGGATAGACTGGAACGGGCCGGCTGCACCAAAGGCAACTCCAGCCCATAATCCTCGGATCTGGGATCCCAACGAGAAAGAAGCGCTCTTTGTAACGGCCGCATATGCGCAAAAGCCCACGGCACCATCTCCAGAGTAGACACCATATGACCAATGACCTGTAAATAATCCCAGGCCGTAGGAGTCGGAAGGTCCATCAGGCTCCGCACCTGTGTCATGAGATGGAGCATGCGTTGATGTGGAAGAAAGACCTTGCCCACCAAGGTATCGAAACGGGCGCCCAAAAATTCCAACTGTTGGGTCGGTTCTAGTCGGCTCTTCGCGAAGTTGACTACCCAACCCAACGACTGAAGTTGTCGCACCACCAAACAAACTGCCCGTTTGCAGGACGCTTGCGACTTCGCCCGGATGAGCCAATCGTCGAGATAGGGATGTACTAGGATTCCTTGACGACGCAGGGAAGTCGCAACCACTACGAGAACCTTGGTGAACACTTGCGGAGCGGTCACCAACCCGAATGGAAGGGCACAAAATTGGTAATGGTTCCCCAACACCATGAATCTCAGGTATCTCTGATGACGCTCTCGGATTCCAATGTGAAGATACGCCTCTGTCAGATCCAAAGAAGCCAAATACTCTCCCTTGTGGACGGCCGCAATAACAGACCTTAGCGTCTCCATACGGCAGCGAGGCACGCACAACACCTTGTTCATGCCCTTTAGATCCAAAATTGGTCTGAACGTGCCCTCCTTTTTGGGAGCCAGAAAGTATATGGAATACCGACCCGTCCTGTGCTGGGCCGGCGGGACCGGAACCACCGCTCCCAGAGCCTGCAAGTGGTTGATGGTTTGAGCGATAGCCAGCTGTTTTTCCGGGGGACCGCACAGCGATATCATAAAAAGATCCCAGAGGGCACGTGCAAAATCCAACTCGTAACAGTGCCGAACCACGTCGAGGACCCATTGATCCGAAGTTATTTTGACCCACTCCTCGCAGAACCGGGACAGCCGACCCCCGATAAAGTGAACGGAGGAATGAGTCTGCGCGCCTTCATTGAGCGGGCTTGATGGGAGCGAAACCTTGCGAGGATCCCACGCGCTGAGGCCGCCTGCCACAAAAGGAAGGAGACCAGGACTGGGACCTTGTCGACTGCTGCTTCTGGGAAAAGGAACCACATCTTCCCATACGGAATCGCCGTTGACCCCGAAAACGAGCTCTGGCATTCCCAAAGGACCGAGACTGACGAGGCTTATCCTCAGGCAATTTGTAAACTTTGTTTTCTCCCAGGTTCTTAATGAGCTGATCTAACTCCTCGCCAAACAACAACTTACCCTTAAAGGGAAAAGAACCTAATCTTGCCTTGGAGGAGGCATCTGCCGACCAACAATGGAGCCACAACAACCTCCTTGCGGAAACTGCCGAGGACATAATGCGAGCTGAGGTCCGCAACAAATCATATAAGGCATCCGCTGTATAAGCGACCGCAGACTCAACACAATTGGCCTGCTCCGCCTCGCCCGGTGGAAGCTCCTGTGTAGTAAGAAGCTGTTGGACCCAGCGCAGGTTGGCCCTCTGTACGAGACTGCTGCACGCCGCCGCCCGGATACCTAAGGCCGCCACGTCAAAAATGCGCTTCAACAAGATCTCCAGCTTGCGATCCTGGAGATCCTTCAAGGCTATTCCCCCCGTAACTGGGATAGTCGTGTGCTTGACCACGGCCGTGACAGCCGAATCCACCGCGGGGGTCTTCAACAGATCCAGGGATTCCGCCGGTAAGGGATATAGTTTTTCCATAGCCCTGCTCACCCGCAACGAAGCCTCTGGCAGTTCCCATTCCTTTGAGACAATCTGCAAAAAACTTTGGGATGGAAAGGGAAAGTCTGAGGGGGGGGGGGGGGGCCCGCAGGCCTGCCATAGCCACATCCCCCGTAGTAGTGTCCGCATCCTGATGTGGAGCCGTCAGCTCTAGCTCCTTCAAGACATGGAGAATGAGAAAGCTTAACTCATACTTCCCAAATAATCGTAGTACCTGGGGGTCGTCCCCCTCTACGGATCCCTGTTCGTCCGCTGTCAACAAATCCGGTGCCCCCGGAGGATCTGGAGCGGGCCCACCGGACCCTCAGCCCCCCCCCCCCCCCCCCGCGGGCGGGTGCCACGAGCTCCCGTGGTCCCCTGATCCAGTGAGTTCCCCTGATCCAAGGAAGTCTTGGGGACCTTCGGAGGAGAGGGACCTTCTGCCTCCCAGCCAGCCTCTGCCTGCAAAAAAAGCTTTGTGCATTAATAGCACAAACTCCGAAGAAAATGGCACTGACCTTTTCAAATCTTTCTTCGTGGAGCCCAGAGGGGGGGGGCTCTATGGTCCTCCCAATCGGGCGGAGAGCGCGGGCTCAGGTCAGGAGGAGAAGGAGGAGGGGTGGTTCCCTCCTCCGACGCTGACAGCCATTCCCCAGCCCCTCCTCCCTCGGGAGGAGGGGCTAGGGAATGGCTGCCCTGAGCTCTGCGATGCCGCGCAAAAGAGGGGAGAGAAGAGCCACTGCGGGCAGCGCTCGGCCCCCCGAGAGGGTCCCTCGCCCCCAGGAAGGCATCGGGAGCAGAGACCCTCTCGGGAGAGTCGCACCCCCGCCCCCCCACAGGCTGTGCAGGCCGAAGATCACGGCATCCCGGGCAGAAACGGAGCTGCAAAACAAAAGCGCGCCAAATGAAGCAGGTGAGGGGATCTCACAAGCAACTCGCGCTGGGTGAACCAGCCATCCCCTCCGGAGTCCTAAGAGGCACTGGCAGGCCGGGGCTGTAAGGAAAGAGCTCACTGCCTGTCCCCAACAGGACTTAAGTGGCTCTGGAGCAATGAAAACTTTTTTTTTTTTTTTTAACCCCCTGGAAAAATGGGGGGAGGGTGACCGGTCCACCGGTAAGCTCTCCCCCAGCCTCTGGGACATGCTAGTCCGGGAAACCTAAGAGGGCAATGCCCTCTGTGCCTGCCCCGCAACTAAGCTCCACGCTGCGCTGCGCAACCAGACAGAAGTAAAGAAGTAACATAAGCGAGAGAAGGGAAGAGACTAATTGATCTTGTCCCCAATAGTGAATTTCCCAGTACCAACAAACTGACCAGGCCAGGACTGCAGGTTATGCCTCTCAATCTGCTGGAGTCAGAGAAAATACTGAGGGATCGCAGGTGGCACACCAGTATATCTAGGGGGTGCTTTCAGTTTTCTCTCTGACTCCATCTGCTGGAGGGGAGGCATAACCCAGCAGTCTGGACTGATCCTGGTACGTACAGGGAACAGTCCAGACTCCTGGGTTTTGCCCCCCCCCCCCAGCAGATAGAGACAGAAGTTTACAAACCAAAACTCCGCCTATTTCTAGGCTGGTGCCACCTACAGTCTGGCAGTATTACTTAATGTCAAAGCAGAAAAATTGTACCCAAACATCACTAACTATATACCAACAAAGAACTAATCCTGACACCGGCCCAATAAACCCCCCTCAACTGGGAAGAGAACCCATGTCATCGATAACAGGAAAATACAGTGGACCATTCTGGCTAATAACAGAGTAGACACACACACAGTAAGGCCTCTCCCGTTGCAAACAGTATGAGTGGGCGGGACTCTGGACTGATCCGTGGTACTACAGGAACAAAAATTATCAGGTAAGAACCAATTTTCTTTTCCCTGTACGTACCCGGATCAGTCCAGACTCCTGGGATGTACCAGGCCTTACCTTACTTGGGCTGGGATCCGGACAGGCCCACTCTGAGCACTCCTTCCCCAAAGCCCGCATATCCTGGGGCCTTGACATCCAGACGATAATGTCTGGCAAACGTATGCAAAGACTTCCATGTGGCCGCCCGACAAATCTCCGAAGAAGAGATCTGGTGACATTCTGCCCAGGATGTGGCCTGTGAGCAAGTAGAATGAGCCCAAAGACCCAATGTACTAGCTACACTGATCTTATGGTCTCCTTCAACCAAAAGAGCAATCATAGTCTTAAAACCTGCATTACCTCTTCTAGGACCACTCCAAAGGACGAATAGATGGTCGGAGACCCGGAACGCATTGGTCACTGCCAAATAGCACAGCAACGCTTGCCGCACATCCAATTTTCGGAGCTCCTTAGCCAAGGGATCCGATCCGTCCAACTCCAAGAACGATGGCAGTTTGACAGTCTGATTTACATGAAAAGAAGAAACCACCTTGGGCAGAAAAGAGGGTACTGTGCGAAGCAACACTCCTGACTCTAAAATTTGCAAAAAAGGCTCCGGGCAAGACAGAGCCTGAAGTTCAGAAATCCGCCGTGCTGAAACAATAGCCACTAAAAACACCACCTTGAAAGTTAAAACCTTCAAGGTGACCTTACGGAATAGGCTCAAAAGGAGCACCGCACAACGCCTTGAGAACCACATTCAAATTCCAAGACTGACACGGATGCTGAAACGGAGGACGTAAATGTTTCGCTCCCCTAAGGAAACGCACCACATCCGGATATGGTCGCCAACGACGACCCCTGAATCCAACCACGCAAAGAACCCAGTGCTGCTATTTGGACCCGCAACGAACTACACAAAAGTCCCTTAAGACAAGCCGTCCTGCAGAAAATGTAATATCAGACACGGCTGCACGAGTAGGAACCACGTCACGGGTAAGACACCAGGATTCAAATACCTTCCAGACCCGCACATAGGATAATGATGTCGATATTTCCCGTGAACGCAGGAGAGAGTAGTGACTACCGCATCCGAATATCCCTTGGACTTCAGCCTTTCCTCTCAAAAGCCATAGACCTGGTCAAAACAAACAGGCCACTGATGCAGAAGATCCGGCACATACGGGGAGTGAATGGGATCCTCCACCGCCAGATGCAGAAGATCCGAACCACGGACGACGGGGCCACTCGAGGGCGACTAGAACCACTTCTGCCAGGTGTAACTCTATTCACCGTAACACCCTGCCGATGAGTGGCCATGGAGGAAACACAAAGTAGTACATCGGTCAGCCATGGCAGCGCTAGAGCGTCCACGCCCTCTGCTGCAGTCTCCCTGCGTCGAGTGAAGAACAGAGAAGCTTTCGCATTCTTGAAGGTTGCCATCAGGTTGAAGGCGGGTGTCCCCCACCATATGAAAATGAGATGATATGCATCCTCCGCGAGCTCCCACTCTCTGGGGTCCAGCCGATTGAGACTAAGAAAATCTGCATGAATATTCTCTACCCCGGCGATGAGAGAAGCCGCTATGCTGCACAGATGCTCCTCCACCCATGCTATCAAGAGCTGGGCTTCGGCCGCGACTGATTGACTTAAGAACATAAGAAAATGCCATACTGGGTCAGATCAAGGGTCCATCAAGCCCAGCATCCTGTTTCCAACAATAGCAAATCCAGGCCATAAGAACCTGGCAAGTACCCAAAAACCTAAGTCTATTCCATGTTAACATTGCTATTGGCAGTGGCGATTCTGTAAGTGACCTCATGCGTCACCTAGATAGGATTTTAGACAGTGCTGGGGAGAAGCCGGCTGTCGTGGTACATGTGGGCACCAACGACATAGGAAAATGTGGGAGGGAGGTTCTGGAAGCCACATTTAGGCTCTTAGGTAGAAAGCTTAAATCCAGAACCTCCAGGGTAGCATTCTCTGAAATGCTCCCTGTTCCATGCGCAGGTCAGAGTCAGGCAGAGCTCCGGAGTCTCAATGCATGGATGAGACGATGGTGCAAGGAAGAGGGATTCGGTTTTGTTAGGAACTGGGGAACCTTTTGGGGAAGGGGGAGTCTCTTCCGAAGGGATGGGCTGCACCTTAACCAGGGTGGAACCAGACTGCTGGCGCTAACCTTTAAAAAGGAGATAGAGCAGATTTTAAACTAGAACAAAGGGGAAAGCAGACAGTCGCTCAGCAGCGCATGGTTCGGAGAGAGGTATCTTTAAAGGATACTAATGATGCATTAGAATTAGAGCATCCCGACAGTGAGGTTCCAATAATTAGAAAAGTAGTCCAAGTGCCTGTAACTAAAAACTCACCTGAGCTAAAAAATTCTAACTTATCCCTATCAATTAAAAAGCAGAATGAAAATACAAACAAAAAACAAACTTTGAAATGTTTGTATGCTAATGCCAGAAGTCTAAGAAGTAAGATGGGAGAATTAGAATGTATAGCAGTAAATGACAGACTTAATTGGCATCTCAGAGACATGGTGGAAAGAGGATAACCAATGGGACACTTGTGTGTCGGGGAAGACTATAGTGATAAGGGTATACTACCGTCCACCTGGTCAAGATGGTGAGACGGACAGTGAAATGCTAAGAGAAATTAGGGAAGCTAACCAAATTGGTAGTGCAGTAATAATGGGAGACTTCAATTACCCCAATATAGACTGGGTAAATGTATCATCGGGTCACGCTAGAGAGATAACATTCCTGGATGGAATAAATGATAGCTTTATGGAGCAATTGGTTCAGGAACCGACGAGAGAGGGAGCATTTTTAGATCTAATTCTCAGTGGAGCACAGGACTTGGTGAGAGAGGTAACGGTGGTGAGGCCGCTTGGCAATAGTGATCATAATATGATCAAATTTGATTTAATGACTGGAAAAGGAACAGTGTGCAAATCCAAGGCTCTCGTGCTAAACTTTCAAAAGGGAACCTTTGATAAAATGAGAAAACTTGTTAGAAAAAAAAAACTGAAAAGAGCAGCTACAAAGGTAAAAAATGTCCAAGAGGCGTGGTCAATGTTAAAAAATACCATTCTAGAAGCACAGTCCAGATGTATTCCACACATTAAGAAAGGTGGAAAGAAGGCAAAACGATTACCGGCATGGTTAAAAGGGGAGGTGAAAGAAGCTATTTTAGCCAAAAGATCTTCATTCAAAAATTGGAAGAAGGATCCAACAGAAGAAAATAGGATAAAGCATAAACATTGGCAAGTTAAATGTAAGACATTGATAAGACAGACTAAGAGAGAATTTGAAAAGAAGTTGGCCGCAGAGGCAAAAACTCACAGTAAAAACTTTTTAAAATATTTCCGAAGCAGAAAGCCTGTGAGGGAGTCAGTTGGACCGTTGGATGATAGAGGGGTTAAAGGGGCACTTAGAGAAGATAAGGCCATCGCGGAAAGATTAAATGATTTCTTTGCTTCGGTGTTTACTGAAGAGGAGGTTGGGGAGTGTTGTTTGTTCTGTGGGTACCCAGGGTTAACATACTGCAGAAAAGATTGCTGTGGTATTTTTCTTGTACTTATTGTGTGGTTTGCTATTAGCGTGTATATATTTTTTGTGTCTGTTTTGTATTTGCTACTATACCCAGTTATTAGTGCGTAGGAAAAATAGACGGGATTCTGCTATGGCAGACCGGATTTCAGAAAACCGAATAGGACAGTCTAACCCATTGCATACCTTATATGTTGATAGCGCTGATGCACGCACAGCTGTCCAACATCTACCCGTTCTAGACCTCTCATGATTTTAAACATCTCTATCATATCCCCCCCTCAGTCGTCTCTTCTCCAAGCTGAAAAGTCCTAACCTCTTTAGTCTTTCTTCATAGGGGAGCTGTTCCATTCCCCTTATCATTTTGGTTGCCCTAATCCCCCCTGACAATTGATGTAAGCCACCGTGGTTGCGTTGTCTGAGAGAACCCTGGTGGCTTGCCCATGAACTAGTAGAAGAAACTCCTGTAGAGCCAGCCGAACTGCTCTCGTCTCCAGCCGATTGATGGACCAAGACGCCTCCTGCGGGAACCATTGACCCTGTACTGACTTCCGTAGGCAGACCGCTCCCCAGCCATATAGGCTGGCGTCCGTGGTGATCACCGTCCAGGATGGGATTTCCAGTGGCACTCCACGAGTCAAGTTGCTCGGACACAACCACCAATCCATGCTGTCCCGAGCTGCCTGAGTCAGCGGCAACGGAAGACGAAATTCTTCCAACACTGGGTTCCAGCGGGAGAGCAACGCTGACTGCAATGGCCGCATATGAGCGAAAGCCCAGGGAACCAATTCCAGCGTGGACGTCATTGATCCCAACACCTGTAAATAGTCCCAGACTATCGGTACCTGTTTGGATAACAATCTTCGAACTTGCGCCTGTAATTTGCACATTCGCTCTTGCGTCAGGGACACCGTTCCCCGACGAGTGTTGAAAAAGCTCCCAAAAACTCCAGCGATTGTGACGGCAGTAGGCGACTCTTGGAAACATTGACTATCCAACCTAGATTGTGCAACAATTGAAGCACCCGTTGAACCGCTGCGTGACAGAGAGTCTCCGACTTGGCGCGAATCAGCTAATCGTCCAAATACGAGTGCACCAGCAGACCTTCCCTGCGTAGCTGCGCTGCCACCACCACCATAACCTTGGTGAAAGTTCGAGGCGCAATCACCAGCCCGAACAGGAGCACCTGAAACTGGAAATGCTGTCCCAGCACGGCAAACCTGAGGAATTGCTGGTGCTCTGTCCGGATACCGATGTGAAGATACGCTTCGGTGAGGTCCAGAGAAGCCAGAAACTCCCAGTATGACCGACGCGATCACTGAGCGTAAGGTCTCCATCTGAAAACGCGGGATCCACAGACAGCGGTTGACCCTTTTCAGATCGAGGATAGGACGGAAGGTTCCTTCCTTTTTTAGTACCACGAAGTAAATGGAATAATGGCCCCTGCGGAGCTCACTGGGTGGCACTGGAACAATCGCGCCGAGATCTTGGAGCCGACCCAGTGTTGCCCGTACCGCCCGGCACTTGTCTGAAAATCCGCAAAGTGATACTAGAAAAAACACTGGCGCGGCTGGTGTAAAAAAATCTAACGCGTAACCGTGTCTTATCACATCTAGAACCCACTGGTCCGACGTGATTCTGGTCCATTCCTCGTAAAACTGACCCAATCTGCCCCCGATTTTCGGTACGGAGGAAAGGACTGGCCACACATCATTGTGCCGGTTTGCCCCCCTGTACATTCTGACCGGTTCCCAGACGACCGAAACTGTGCCCGCGAAAGGACTGAGAATAAGACTGTTGTCTGTTGGCACTGTGACGAAAAGAGGAAACCGAGCCCCGGGAGGACCGAGAACTGCAACACCCGTGAAAGCGAGAGCGAGAAGCCGGAGATCCCCTGGTCCTTGGCCTGTCCTCTGACAGCCGATGCACCTTGTTCTCACCCAAGGACTCAATTAGATCCTCCAATTCTTTGCCAAACAGCTTGCCCTTAAAGGGCAACGAGCCCAACCGGGCCTTCGATGTCACATCCACCGACCAATGACGAAGCCACAACAAACGCCTCGCAGATACCGCGAAAACCATAACTCTGGCCGAGGTGCGCAGTAGATCATAAAAAGCGTCTGCGCTATAAGCAATCACTGTTTCTAAACGTCTCGCCTGGCGCGCTTCCTCGGGCGAGAGAGACTCGTTGGCTAATAACTGTTGAGCCCAGAGACCAGCACGAAAAGAGAAATTACTGCCCTAATACCTAAGGCCGAAACCTCGAATATCCTCTTGAGTTGGACTTCTAGCTTCTGGTCCTGCAAATCCTTGAGCATTGTACCCCCAGTCACCGGGATGGTGGTCTTCTTTGTGACCGCCGAATCTATCTTAGGCACTCTCAATAGCTCTAAAGCCTCTTCCGGTAGGGGATAAAGCTTATCCATAGCTTTAGCCACCTTGAGTCAGACGCTGAAAAATGCAATGGAAAAGCACAGGGAGGACCCTGTAAACCCAAAACTACCGGGTCCGTTGCCCCCAGCCGGGACTATTCCTGCGGTACCTGGATGCTTAATTCCTTCAGAATTTCCAGAATGAGGGGGTCCCAGTTCGTCCCTACAAAAGAGCCGAACCACTTTCGGGTCATCCCCCTCCGCACCATGGGCACCCCAAGAACTAGTGGACAACTGGTCTCCGTCCCCATCAACCCCCCTCGATGGCTGGGATGGACAGTCCTGATCAACTTGATCATCCGGCTCATCAGTGTCCGTGGTAGAGTCCGGATACCCCCGGACTGCCCGAGGACGAATAGGCCGGGAATTGTTCGTGCCCCCCGAATCCGGAGCGGACCGAGCTCACTTCCCCCGCCCCCCTTGGGGGTCCGGGATCTGGGTATCATGGGGTCTCTTCCTGGCTAGCCTACAGGCCTTGAACGCCTTGTGCATCAACAACACAAATTCAGACCCAAACGAAGAGTCTGAGGACCCCTCCTCGGTATCCCCTTCAGGGACCCGAACCTTGCTGCCAGCTCTGGGCCCTGCAGATCCGTCCCCCTCGGGGACCCTGCTCTGCCACCAACACGGGCACCGCGGATCCCCGAGGCATCAAAATGGCGGCCGTTCCCATCAAAAGTGACTTTGCAAAAATGGCGCCCGTTCCCGGACTCCATGGGAACGTGCTTTCCCCCGCTATCGGCTGCACCCCTGGCGCGCGATCTGCCCCGAGGTCCGTCAGCAACCGAGGACGCCCCTTCGCCGCCCGAGAGACAAGAGGAGCAGGGGCTGTCTCGGGACAGCCGCGCCTGTGTGGAGCCGCAGGCTCACCGACGCAGCATGCTCTAATCCCGGACAGCAGGCACTCCAAAATCAAAGGAAAAATGAACTAACTCCTCTGCGACGGCGAAATCGGCACTCGGCACTCGGCACTCGGCACTCGGCCCCCCCCCCCCCCCGTGGCAGTGAAAAAGAAAGGAGAAACAAGGAAGTACAAAGTTAACATATTAAAGAATGTTTTTGTTTTGTTTTTTTTTTAAATAGCTACAGATACCTCGGGTCCAGGACCAGCTGGGGAGAGTGAGCCAGGCTCCCCAGTGTCATCCCCAGCTGAGAAGATACGCTGGCAAGTATCCCCCACACCTCAGTGGCCTCTTAAACCAGGGGGGGGATGGGCCCTTCAGGACCTCGCAAACCCCCTGGGAGGCGTGAATCCAACCTGCAGGCAAGCCTCTGCGGTACCTATGCCTATAATATTTTTTTTTACTATACAAGTCCTAAACACTAGGCCTCAGCACATTCTGTAGGTTTTACACCACCTCCACCTGCTAGGAGACAGAAGAACACTGCCAGACTGTAGGTGGTACCAGCCTAGATATAGGCGGAGTTTTGGTTTGTAAACTTCTGTCTCCATCTGCTAGAGGTGGGGGTGGGGGGGGGGGGGGGCAAAACCCAGGAGTCTGGACTGATCCGGGTACGTACAGGAAATTGCAGTTACAAAATTGCTCCTCCAAAAAGCTTGCAATTTAGATCTCCAGATTCCATGCCATGGCTTTTTGGGTTTTTTTCCCTTTATAATCACCCATCACCTCAAATGGCATGCCCTTGTAAAAGATATTTACACATCCCATGACAGCCCTCAGTACCACTCTGTTGGCCTGCAGGGGTTGCCCTGAGGCCGCAGCCATCTTCCCTCCCTTTCTGGGCCCAAGTGAGTCAACCCAGCTGGTCTCCTCAGAAAGAAGCAATATACTAATCTTGCTTGGTGAGTGCAACAGAGACTAGAAAGAGGCGAGCATGAATTTGAAAAGCAGGAAATTAGCACGTATCCATTTCTATCCATATTTTCTGAGACTCTGGGCTTGTGTCTTGCAATCTAGACATGCCACTAGTACATGCAAGCAATTCCAGGAGTTTGCTCATGAGATGGAATGATGCTTCCAATTGAAGGTGTAGATGCATGTGTGATCTTTCTTATTTTATACCTGACACTCACTAACTCATCTAGGAAATATTCTGAAGCACTGCCCTTTTTTTCCCCATTTCTGCCTTGCCCTGAAATTCTGATTCTTTACCTCCAGAACTACAGAAGAGGAGGCAGCTACTAAGAGACATAGTCAGGAGTTTCTTCCATCCTGGTGCTCACCCTTTTATGGGAGTAGCTTGGTTGTTGCGGCAGTTACTACCCCAAACACAAATAAGCCTGATACTTCACTTTGAATACATATACAGCACAGCTCACTGCTTCAACGCAGGGGGGGATGATGAAAAGATTTATATTCAGACAACAACCAACAAGGACTAAATTGCACAGGCTGGGTAAACAAATAAGTGTGGCTTGCTTACTGAGGCTGTTACTACCAATTAGGCTTGATACTTCACTTTGATTCAGCTCCAGGACTGCTCTCTATATCAATGGCGGGAGTGGAAGGAAATTAGAACCAAAAAAAAAAAAAAGTTACCAATAAAGGGGCCGGACCTCAGTGATCAGAGTAACAGATAACTATGAGAAAATTAAGTGTGAAAGCTGGCTGGGCAGACTGGACGGGCCGTTTGGTCTTCTTCTGCCATCATTTCTATGTTTCTTTGATCCTTGACTGCCCATAAGTAGAAACAACAAAGCAGAATTTTTTTTTTTAATTTAAATTTCTTTGGTTTTTAATTTGGTTTTTTGTGTTTTTTGTCAGGTTAGTGGCATGTGAAAATGCAGTTTATAAGACATCATTTAAGTGAAGGTTCAAAGAATCTGCTACTTGCAAGACAAATTGTGAATTAAGAGTATGATGAAGGAGACACTTTGTGAAGCCTATATAAAGATATTTTTATAAAAGGCAGGGATAATAGATGCCATTTTTTTTCATGAGGATTGTCACACTATGCTTTAGCAAATCACAGGACTCAGATATAAAAATAGGAACACCTGGATCCCTTCCAAAAAAGTCATTAAACTACTGTAATTCAAACTAATTTTATTCAATTTCTTGGGAAAAAAAAAGTTGTACTAATTAGGGCAACGATTTCAGGTCATGAAGTTAGTGGTGAGATTTAAGCAGAAATCAAGGAACTCCTTTCATTGAATTTGGATCCAATTCCTGGTCTTTCCAAACACATGCTCAAGTCGAGACCCAATTAGAATACCATAATTAGCTTGTAAGCCCTCTCTAGGGCAAATATATAAGGCGGTCATTTACTAAAATATATTCCCCCACAGCAAAACTACCATGGGGAAAAATACCATAGGGTAAAGGCCTCAAAAACCATGCAATGGTGGCCTCCTTCGCTTTTTTTTTTTTTTTGGGGGGGGGGGGGGGGATTACACATATTGTGGCAGGGTAGGAGGTAAAAATCGGGCCAATATGGCCCTTTAAGAAACTGCTCAGGACCATCAGAATGTCTAAAAGGCAGAATAGAAATAAAAAAATAGAAATTAAATAACTCCATTAGTTCATGTATACACTCACTTAGGCCAAATGCTCTGTACAAAAAGTGACAAGCTTTTTCAGCTTAAGTCCCCTAGGTTTAAAGCAGAATTAGAATGGTCAGAACATAACTATCTGGATGCAGGTTTTACATGCTCTTACTTCTAAGTCCCCTTTGCCTAATTTTTATTTTATACTTTTACTATTTTTAAATAAACAGCATGCACCCTGTATTATGATCAGAATTCCTTTAACATCTCTTCCCTCAACCAGCTCTTGCATATCCCCCATCCTTTCTATAAAGACATTTTAATCCTGTGCTATTATGGCTTTTTCAGAACTAAGAAAATGATCACTGCTTTTGCATTATTTAGACAGGGTGAAAATACTTACACTAGATTACAACAAATATCCTAAAGGGCTGAAAAGAATCCTAGAGCCAGAGCCCCAAACCTGTTAGGCTCTACTCCTGGCACGTTCTCTAGGATCAGAGAACAAGTCGCCACCAGCCGAGAGTGCCCAAGCTACCAACCTGTCAAAGACGTCGGACTCAATAGCTGCAATCAACACCCAGTGGATGAGTGGCTTCCCAGCGAGCGGTTTAATATTTTTTAGTGGAATGCCTTTGCTTCCTCCTCGGGCCAAAACCAAACAGGCCAAGTGTCCTTTTGCGTTATCCATTGGGTCTGATCCCATTATCGAGCCGCACAAAACACCCAAATTCGTGAAGCCATCCGCCACGTAGCCTAAACCAGCAGCCAGAAGATCGAAAGCAACGCCCAACAAGTTCAGACCAACGCTGAGAAAGCTCCCCATGGCAGTAACTACAAAAAACAACAAAAACTCCCAGGAAATGAGTACTACACTGCAAGTACCTTATATATACAATCAAGCAACACCCAAAGCCTTCCGACTTCAATTCCTTCCTGAGGCTTACCCCGCCCCCTCCACGTCCTACTATCTAACCAGTGTTGCCAACCTCGCTTATTTACCGCGAGATTGGGCTTCTTTTCCTAGTCATTCGCGGTTTTTTTTCCGATTCGCTGGTTGCTTTTAATTGGGCTATTTTTTCTGCCAGTCGCGTTTTTTTGGGCTTGTTGGGCGGGACTTGTGCTCTGATGTTACAGTGATTGGCTGCTGCTGCTGCTGCGATGAAGCCTGTCCATAGCAGGCACACCCTATCCCTATATTGCAGCAGTAAGCCAATCACAGCAGGATTCAAATAGTGAGCTGCAAGCCTTGTTGATGGATACCTCGCGAACGCATTTTTGTTGGCAGACCTGGAACGGGAAGGCCAGCAGCACGGCATTGGAGGGCAACAGCAAAGGAATCTTCAGACTGTGCAGCTACAGCCAGGTATCAGGAGGGGAGGAATGAGAGTGTGGGGGGCCAGAGATGTGCTTGGAGGGGGGTGAGGAGAGGGGAATGAATGAGTGAGTGTGTGGGGGCCAGAGATGTGCTGGGAGAGGGGAATGAATGAGTGAGTGTGTGGGGGCCAGAGATGTGCTGGGAGAGGGGAATGAATGAGTGAGTGTGTGGGGGGCCAGAGATGTGCTGGGAGAGGGGAAATGAATGAGTGAGTGTGTGGGGGCCAGGGATGTGCTGGGAGAGGGAATGAATGAGTGAGTGTGTGGGGGCCAGAGATGTGCTGGGAGAGGGGAATGAATGAGTGAGTGTGTGGGGGCCAGAGATGTGCTGGGAGAGGGGAATGAATGAATGAGTGAGTGTGTGGGGGCCAGAGATGTGCTGGGAGAGGGGAATGAATGAGTGAGTGTGTGGGGGCCAGGGATGTGCTGGGAGGGGGGTGGGGAGAGGGGAATGAGTGAGTGTGTGGGGGCCAGGGATGTGCTGGGAGGGGGGTGGGGAGAGGGGAATGAGTGAGTGTGTGGGGGCCAGGGATGTGCTCGAGAGGGGAATGAGTGAGTTGAGTGTGTGGGGGCCAGGGATGTGCTCGGAGAGGGGAATGAGTGAGTGTGTGGGGGCCAGGGATGTGCTCGGAGAGGGGAATGAGTGAGTGTGTGGGGGCCAGGGATGTGCTCGGAGAGGGGAATGAGTGAGTGTGTGGGGGCCAGGGATGTGCTCGGAGAGGGGAATGAGTGAGTGTGTGGGGGCCAGGGATGTGCTCGGAGGGGGGAATGAGTGAGTGTGTGGGGGGCCAGGGATGTGCTCGGAGAGGGGGAATGAGTGAGTGTGTGGGGGGCCAGGGATGTGCTCGGAGGGGGGAATGAGTGAGTGTGTGGGGGGCCAGGGATGTGCTCGGAGAGGGGAATGACTGAGTGTGTGGGGGCCAGGGATGTGCTCGGAGGGGGGAATGAGTGAGTGTGTTGGGGCCAGGGATGTGCTCGGAGAGGGGAATGAGTGAGTGTGTGGGGGCCAGGGATGTGCTCGGAGAGGGGAATGAGTGAGTGTGTGGGGGCCAGGGATGTGCTCGGAGGGGGAATGAGTGAGTGTGTGGGGGCCAGGGATGTGCTCGGAGAGGGGAATGAGTGAGTGTGTGGGGGCCAGGGATGTGCTCGGAGAGGGGAATGAGTGAGTGTGTGGGGGCCAGGGATGTGCTCGGAGAGGGGGAATGAGTGAGTGTGTGGGGGGCCAGGGATGTGCTCGGAGAGGGGAATGAGTGATTGTGTGGGGGGCCAGGGATGTGCTCGGAGAGGGGAATGAGTGAGTGTGTGGGGGCCAGGGATGTGCTCGGAGAGGGGGAATGAGTGAGTGTGTGGGGGCCAGGGATGTGCTCGGAGAGGGGAATGAGTGAGTGTGTGGGGGCCAGGGATGTGCTCGGAGAGGGGAATGAGTGAGTGTGTGGGGGCCAGGGATGTGCTCGGAGAGGGGAATGAGTGAGTGTGTGGGGGCCAGGGATGTGCTCGGAGGGGGGAATGAATGAGTGTGTGGGGGCCAGAGATGTGCTGGACGGGGGGTGGGGAGAGGGGAATGAATGAGTGAGTGTGTGGGGGCCAGGGATGTGCTCGGAAGGGGGTGGGGGAGAGGGGAATGAGTGAGTGTGTGGGGGCCAGGGATGTGCTCGGAGGGGGGAATGAGTGAGTGTGTGGGGGCCAGGGATGTGCTCGGAGGGGGGAATGAGTGAGTGTGTGGGGGCCAGGGATGTGCTCGGAGGGGGGAATGAGTGAGTGTGTGGGGGCCAGGGATGTGCTCGGAGGGGGGAATGAGTGAGTGTGTGGGGGCCAGGGATGTGCTCGGAGGGGGGAATGAGTGAGTGTGTGGGGGCCAGGGATGTGCTCGGAGAGGGGGAATGAGTGAGTGTGTGGGGGCCAGGGATGTGCTCGGAGAGGGGAATGAGTGAGTGTGTGGGGGCCAGGGATGTGCTCGGAGAGGGGAATGAGTGAGTGTGTGGGGGCCAGGGATGTGCTCGGAGAGGGGAATGAGTGAGTGTGTGGGGGCCAGGGATGTGCTCGGAGAGGGGAATGAATGAGTGTGTGGGGGCCAGGGATGTGCTCGGAGAGGGGAATGAATGAGTGTGTGGGGGCCAGGGATGTGCTCGGAAGGGGGTGGGGAGAGGGGAATGAGTGAGTGTGTGGGGGCCAGGGATGTGCTGGGAGGGGGGTGGGGAGAGGGGAATGAATGAGAGTGTGGGGGCCAGGGATGTGCTCGGAAGGGGGTGGGGAGAGGGGAATGAGTGAGTGTGTGGGGGCCAGGGATGTGCTCGGAAGGGGGTGGGGAGAGGGGAATGAATGAGTGTGTGGGGGCCAGGGATGTGCTTGGAGAGGGGAATGAGTGAGTGTGTGGGGGCCAGGGATGTGCTCGGAGATGGGAATGAATGAGTGTGTGGGGGCCAGGGATGTGCTCGGAAGGGGGTGGGGAGAGGGGAATGAGTGAGTGTGTGGGGGCCAGGGATGTGCTCGGAGAGGGGAATGAATGAGTGTGTGGGGGCCAGGGATGTGCTCGGAAGGGGGTGGGGAGAGGGGAATGAGTGAGTGTGTGGGGGCCAGGGATGTGCTCGGAGAGGGGAATGAGTGAGTGTGTGGGGGCCAGGGATGTGCTCGGAGGGGGGAATGAGTGAGTGTGTGGGGGCCAGGGATGTGCTCGGAGGGGGGAATGAGTGAGTGTGTGGGGGCCAGGATGGCCGAGGGGATGAGTGAGTGTGGGGGCCAGGGATGTGCTCGGAGGGGGGAATGAGTGAGTGTGTGGGGGCCAGGGATGTGCTCGGAGGGGGGAATGAGTGAGTGTGTGGGGGCCAGGGTTGTGCTCGGAGGGGGGAATGAGTGAGTGTGTGGGGGCCAGGGATGTGCTCGGAGGGGGGAATGAGTGAGTGTGTGGGGGCCAGGGATGTGCTCGGAGGGGGGAATGAGTGAGTGTGTGGGGGCCAGGGATGTGCTCGGAGGGGGGAATGAGTGAGTGTGTGGGGGCCAGGGATGTGCTTGGAGGGGGGTGGGGAGAGGGGAATGAATGAGTGAGTGTGTGGGGGCCAGAGATGTGCTGGGAGGGGGGTGGGGAGAGGGGAATGAATGAGTGAGTGTGTGGGGGCCAGAGATGTGCTGGGGGGGGGGTGGGGAGAGGGGAATGAATGAGTGAGTGTGTGGGGGCCAGAGATGTCCTGGGAGGGGGGTGGGGAGAGGGGAATGAATGAGTGAGTGTGTGGGGGCCAGAGATGTGCTGGGGGGGGGGGTGGGGAGAGGGGAATGAATGAGTGAGTGTGTGGGGGCCAGAGATGTGCTGGGAGGGGGGTATGAATGAGTGAGTGTGTGGGGGCCAGAGATGTGCTGGGAGGGGGGTATGAATGAGTGAGTGTGTGGGGGCCAGAGATGTGCTGGGAGGGGGGTGGGGAGAGGGGAATGAATGAGTGAGTGTGTGGGGGCCAGAGATGTGCTGGGAGGGGGGTGGGGAGAGGGGAATGAATGAGTGAGTGTGTGGGGGCCAGAGATGTGCTCGGCGGGGGGTGGGGAGAGGGGAATGAATGAGTGAGTGTGTGGGGGCCAGAGATGTGCTCGGCGGGGGGAATGAGTGAGTGTTTGGGGGCCAGGGATTTGCTTGGAGAGGGGAATGAGTGTGTGTGTGGGGGCCAGGGATGTGCTCGGCGGGGGGAATGAGTGTGTGTGTGGGGGGCCAGGGATTTCCTCGGAGGGGGGAATGAGTGTGTGTGTGGGGGGCCAGGGATTTCCTCGGAGGGGGGAATGAGTGTGTGTGTGTGTGTGGGCCAGGGATTTGCTTGGAGAGGGGAATGAGTGTGTGTGTGTGTGGGCCAGGGATTTGCTTGGAGAGGGGAATGAGTGAGTGTGTGTGTGTGTGGGCCAGGGATTTGCTTGGAGAGGGGAATGAGTGAGTGTGTGTGTGTGTGGGGGCCAGGGATTTGCTCGGAGAGAGGAATGAGTGAGTGTGTGTGTGTGTGTGGCCAGGGATGTGCTCGGAGAGGGGAATGAGTGAGTGTGTGGGGGCCAGGGATGTGCTCGGAGAGGGGAATGAGTGAGTGTGTGGGGGCCAGGGATGTGCTTGGAGAGGGGAATGAGTGTGAGGGGCTGGTATCTTTTATTTCCTAGCATGTAGCAGATGGACTCAGGACCAATGGGTATAGTGTACTCCTGTTAGTAGTTGGAGACTGATCAGATTTCAATCTGACGTCAGCCCCTAGTACATATACCCCTGCAGGAAGTGCAGCTCCTCAGTATTTTCCGTCTCCAAAGCAGTTAGGGACTATCTGCACGCTCTCTGAGCGTTAGAACCAAAATTCAAGGAAAAACCCAAATTTAAGAAGAAAAGTTTACCTGAAGACTAGCCCCGCTCTCCTGCGGTGATACCCTCGGGTCCCTCCCCCAGTTGAGATTCCTGAGGTGATTTCCGTGGTCCCTCAGAGGTGAGCCTCGGTCCGGTGGCCAAATCTCAGCAGGGACTTAGCCTCTGATTTCGGGCACGGTTGAGAGGCAGCGGGTGCATTCCTCGAGTGCGGCGATGAAGGTATTTGCCCTCTCCCCCCGCAGCCGGAGACCGCCCGGGACGAAACCGGGAAGCGCTGAAGACAAGGTAAGGTAGAAATCTTCTATGTAAACTGTCTCCGAGGATCGAAGAGGAGCACAGGCCGCTGATCGGAGCCAGTGCCGCTGGGTTGATCCGCCCTAGCAGGGCTAGGCCCCGGCTGTTCCCGAGGGTCTACCCATGTGGAGACCCTCCGAGGAGGTCGCCATCTTGACCCGACTCGCCTCGCCGTTCAACTCGAGCGCACAAATTGAGCTAGGCGCACAAGTCCCTTGTGCGCATAAACTTAGGCGCACATAATACCTCACGAGCATAAGTTGCGCGCACGGAACAAGGCGCATATCTGCGGCTAGGCGCACATCTCAGCGCACATCTCAGCGCACATCTGAGGCGCACTGGAGCGCACAAGAGCTCACGCGGCCACAGTCATGGCACCTCCAGAGTCGGGCATAAAAGCGCAAGGCCTCTGCCAAGCATGCCATGTCAGAGCCGCACAGAGCGAGGAGGCCGATGCCCTGTCCACACAGTTGGAGGAGGCCCTGGGAGATCCAGGCCAGGGCCGTTCCAGCCAGGGCCCAATGCTAGCTCTTCAGGGGGCACCCCGGACCTAGCAGGCCCCAGGGAGTCCACCCCGCACTCGGGGATTCCCAGAGAACCGGCGCCCCTCAACTTAGACCCAGCTTCGATATCCTGGGTGGAGCTGTTCAAAGGGATTCACGCCTTTGTCAGGATGCAAACTGAACCCCGGGAGGTCCAGCCACAGGTGCCTCCGGAGGACCCTCATGCCCCAGGACCCTCTAGGCCTAGGCACAGGTCCACACCGTCCAGAAGTTCCGCCTACGAGGACACAGACCACTCTGAAGAGGAAATTGAGCCCCTGGAAGAAGGGGAACTCCCCCCGGGGACAGAGCCACACCGAACCATGAGACGCTTCTTCACAAAGGATGAGCTCCCGGACCTAGTATCCCAATGTCTAACGGAACTCGCTATCCCGGGCCAAGGGCCCTCAGGGGAACCTAGAATGAACCCCCTGCTGGAGGGCCTTCGTCAGACGTCTCGCCATTTTCCTCTCTTACAGGCGGCACAACAGCTAATTGACCTAGAATGGAATGCTCCAGAGTCCTCATTCAAAGGGGGTCAAGCATTGTTGGCCATGTATCCCCTGGACCCAGCGACCAAAGAACTCCTGGCGTGCCCTAGGGTGGACGCCATGGTCTGCGCGGTCGCTAAGCGCACTACCATCCCAGTGGAGGGAGGAGCGGCGCTCAAGGACTCTCATGACCGGCGCCTAGAAGCCTTGCTAAAGCAGTCATTCGAGGTTGCAGCTCTGTCCCTTCAGATTGCGGCCTGCTGCACCATGGTGACGCGTGCCTGCCTATCTCAAGCCAGGAACAGCACCCCGGGAGAGGACATGGAATCAACTCTGTCCTTTCTCACCGACGCGGCTTCCCATCTAGTGCGTACAACAGCCAGAGGAGTCTCGTCCACTGTGGCAGCCAGAAGACAGCTCTGGCTCCGAAATTGGTCGGCAGACGCCTCTTCCAAGACGAGTCAATCAAAGATGCCCTTCAAAGGATCCCTCCTCTTCGTCAGCGAGCTAGAGAAACTGGCCAACAAATGGGGTGACTCCCCATTACCGCGCCTGCCGGAAGACAAGACGAAGAGAAACCAGCGTCCCTTCCACAGATCCGCCAGAGGCAGAAGCTCACAGCGCTTCAACCCTTTCAAAAGCAACTATCGAGCACCCCGCCCTACGAGCAGGAGCCAGTCCTTTCGGAACAAGCACACCAAGAGAGGAACCAGTGCGGGTGCAGGCTCCGGCCGCACCCCACAATGAGAATCAGCCGACCCATCCAAGGGAAGATGCTATAGGGGCAGACTAGCCTTATTCTATCGCATATGGGTCGAGATAACTACGGACAAATGGGTCCTGGCCATCATCCAGGAGGGGTACTACCTGGACTTCATTCGAACTCCCCCCGACAAATTCGTGGAATCTCCCTGCCACGACCCCCTCAAGAGGGCGGCAGTGGAACCTACACTGAACAGGCTTCTGACCCTCGAGGCCATAACCCCAGTGCCTATATGGGAAATGAATACTGGACATTACTCCATTTACTTCATCGTATCCAAGAAAGAGGGCATATTCAGGCCCATCCTGGACCTCAAGTCGGTCAACCGCCACCTAAGGGTTCCCCGCTTCCACATGGAAACCTTACGATCCGTCATACGGGCAATACAACCAGGAGAGTTCCTCACATCCCTGGATCTGTCGGAGGCCTACTTACACATCCCAATGCATCAGGAACACCAGCGCTTCCTACACTTCAAGGTCCTGAATCGTCACTATCAGTTCCGGGCACTACCCTTCGGGTTAGCCACAGCACCCCGGACGTTCACCAAGGTAATAGTAATGGTGGCAGCAACACTCAGGAAGGAGGGAATCCTCGTTCATCCCTACCTGGACGATTGGCTGATTAGGGCGAAGTCACCGGAGGAAAGCCACCAAGCAACCAGCAGAGTCATAGCACTACTGGAAAGCCTAGGATGGGTAGTCAACATAAACAAAAGCTCCCTACAGCCCGCACAGTCGCGGGAATACCTAGGCGTCCAATTCGACACCAAGGAAGACAAGGTCAGCCTGAGCCCCGCGAGGAGGTCAAAGCTGCGGGGCCGGCTTCAGACCTTGCTGAGCGTTCCTCGTCCCACAGCATGGGATTACCTGCAAGTCCTCGGACTGATGGCGTCCACGCTGGAAGTAGTGCCATGGGCGCGAGCACACATGAGACTTCTAACGCGGTGGAGTCCACGGTCCCAGAACTACACCGTACGCCTTCCACTCCCAGGCAGCGTCCGGACCCAGCTACGGTGGTGGCTGCAGAACAGCCACCTGAGCCGGGGATCAAGCTTATCCTCCCCAACCTGGACCCTGCTCACCACAGATGCCAGCCTACACGGATGGGGAGCACACTGCGAAGAGCTGACCACCCAAGGGCAGTGGAACGCAGAAGAGGCGGGATGGAACATCAACCACCTAGAAGCGCGGGCAGCCAGATTAGCCTGCCTGCGGTTTGCCCACAGACTTCGAGGCAAAGCGGTCTGAGTGATGTCGGACAACGCCACGACTGTGGCCTACATCAACCGACAGGGCGGAACCAGAAGCCAACAGGTGTCCCTAGAAATAGACCTCCTGATGGCGTGGGTGGAAGCAAATCTCCAGGAGATCTCAGCCGTCCACATTGCCGGGAAAGACAACATCGTGGCAGACTTCCTCAGCAGAGAAAGTCTAAACCCAGGAGAATGGAAACTGTCATCCACAGCCTTCCAAATGATAGTGAATCGGTGGGGGATCCCAAACATGGACCTTCTGGCAAGCAGATCCAACGCTCAAGTACCCAGATACTTCAGCTGCAGACGGGACCCGCAGTCCCAGGGGATCGATGCCCTGGTACAGCCCTGGCCTCCGGGGACCCTTCTATACGCCTTCCGCCATGGTGATTGCTGGGCGCAATCATTCACAAGACACAGCGACACAGGGGACTAGTTCTCCTGGTGGCCCCGGATTGGCCAAGAAGACCCTGGTACGCAGACATGAGAAGACTGCTAGCAGGGAACCCACTACCCCTGCCGCCGCACAGAGACCTGCTCCAACAAGGCCCGATCCTTCACGAGGACCCGACTCAATTCTCGCTTACGGTCTGGCCATTGAGAGGGCTCAACTGAGGAAGAGCGGATACTCGGGGGCAGTAATAGATACACTCCTCCAAGCACGCAAGTTCTCCACATCTCTAACGTACATAAGGATTTGGAGAGTCTTCAAGGCCTGGTGCGAAGACCACAACGTCAAGCCACGCCCCTCCAGAGTTCCTGTGATCCTGGAATTCTTACAGAATGGGCTACAGCAGTGTCTGTCCCTCAATTCCATCAAGGTACAGATAGCAGCATTGTCATGCTATGGCTCCAGGAGCGAGGGCAACAGCCTCGTACCCGGATGTATCACGCTTCCTGAAAGGAGTCAAACACATTCGCCCACCTCTAAGATGGACGGTACCTCTATGGAACCTCAACCTCGTCTTGGAGTTCCTAGCGGGATCCGCCTTCAGACCCCTCCGAGGCCTATCTCTCCGTCTGTTAACCTTAATGACAGTGTTCTTGCTGGCCGTGTGTTCGGCCCGCTGCATCTCGGAGCTACAAGCACTGTCCTGCCGTGAACCGTTCTTCAGATTCACCCCGGGGTCCATCCAACTACGCACAGTTCCCTCCTTCCTCCCCAAAGTGGTCTCACACTTCCACCTCAATCAAACCATCGCACTACCAACGATGGACGGCGTGAAGAACTCGGGAAAAGACCGTAGCCTATGTCACCTCGACATTGGCAGACTCCTAGCCAGATATTTGGAAAGGTCGGAACCGGTACGAAAGACAGACCACCTTTTCGTCCTTCACAGCGGAAAGAGGCAAGGGGAAGCGGCCTCGCGGACAACCATTGCCCGCTGGATCAAAGAAGTCATTAAGGCAGCCTATGTAGAAGCAGGAAAACCACCACCTCTACAAGTCAAGGCCCATTCAACCAGAGCCCAGGCGGTGTCCTGGGCAGAGACTAGCATGCTGTCACCTGCGGACATCTGCAGAGCGGCAACGTGGTCCTCTATCCACACTTTCTCCAGATTCTACCGTCTGGACATACAGGCTCAGGAGGACACGGCATTTGCAAGGACAATTCTAAGTGGACCCCGGGCAGCCTCCCACCCGATTCGGGAGTAGCTTTTATACATCCCATTGGTCCTGAGTCCATCTGCTACACGCTAGGAAATGGAGAAATTACTTACCTGATAATTTCGTTTTCCTTAGTGTAGACAGATGGACTCAGCATCCCACCCTGGGCTGCCCTGAGGCATTGTGCCAATGAGTTACGGGTAAGCCATGTCTTTATTTACCTAAGACGTCCACCCTGCCCGGTGTCGACCCTTTCCGGTTGAGTACACTGGCAGTCTCCAGCTATAGTCAACCAATCAGTTCAAGTTAATCGAGTTTAATCGAGTTTAAACGTTCTAACAAGTTAGTTAAGTTTAACCATAATATGAAGTTAATCATTCAGTCACATATATATCCACAACGCTTTTCAAGGAAGAATACCGAGGAGCTGCACTTCCTGCAGGGGTATGTGTACTAGGGCAGTGATGGCTAACCTATGACACACCGAGACTTTTTGCTGACACACGCAGCCTTTCGTGGACTATCGGGAATTTTTTTTTTAATCGGCTGCGCCGAGCCTTTAAAACTAGTTTTTTAGTGCCCCCGGGCGCAGCGACAGGCAGATAAGCAGGGCCACGGCCCGAAGAAAAAGATCATGTTTAAACGCGCTGATGCTCCTCCTCCTTCCTGCCTGTGCAGCCTCGGAAGTAAACGTTGCCGGAGCCACGTGGGCTGGAAGGAGGTGAAGCATCGGTGCGTGCAGAAGAGGAGCAGCACTTGCGTTTACGGGCAGCCGTGAATCCCAAGTCGCAGAGGCCCGAGAAGAGGAAGAGGCCTGGTAGCAGGGCTGCCGCAGAGCCCATCCTGTGACGACCCACGAAGAGGAGTCCCAGAGGTGAGAGAGAGGCTGAGGGTCTGTAGAGGGTGTGTGTGTGCGTGTATGAGATGAGTTGAGAGATTGTGTGTGAGAGTGAGGACTTCAATGTTTGCAGAGACAGCATGTGGGAGTGAGAGCCTGTGTGTGTGAGAGTCAGACAGCATGTGCCAGTGAGAGCCTGTGTGTGTGTGTGAGAGAGAGAGAAGAGCATGTGAGAATGAGAACCTGTGTGTTTGAGAGAAGAAGATGGAGAGAAAAGAAACAGAAAAAAAGACAATATAAAAGGAATTGGCAAAAAAAATAAGAAAGGAAAGGTGGGAAAAAAAAGCCTGTGACCAACCAATTAGAAAATGAAGATCAGACAGCAAAGGTAAAAAAACAAAATAAATTACTTTTTAGTGATTGGCACATGTAATCTTTGGGAATGTGCAAGAATAGCACTTTCTCTATGCGGATCTCACAATGTACGAGATCAGCATGGAGAAAATGGAAGCCCACGGGGCCTGCACAGAGGAGGCAGCAGAATGGGCATCAGTGTCAGTAGCAGCAATCGGCACCTCCCCAATAGCCATGCGGCAGCAGTGACAGTGGCAGCAGAGGAATGAGAGAGGTTCTGAGGTTGCTGGCAAAAGAGAGGGGGGTCTGCCTTTAGTGTGTGCATGTGAATGAATGGGACTCTGCATGGGGGTGTATGTGTGTGAATGCATGGGTGCCTGCATGAGAATGAATTGGTGCCTGCCTGGAGGATGGAGCGGGAGTGGTGTGAGTGACTGGGAGCCTGCCTGGGGTTCAGTGTGTGTGTGTGTATGTGAGGGAGCCAGTGAGTGTGAGAGCATGAGTGTGTATGAGAAAATCCAGGGGAGTGAGAGTTTGGTGGAGGGGGAGAGAGTGTTTTAATTGAAGATTTAGCCAATGAAAGTCACTAAGCAGGTAAGGTAAATAATTATTTGTTTTTGCTTTATTAATAAATACAGAACATATATTAAAATTATAACTTTTTGTTATTAATATTAGAACATAAGAAAATGCCATACTGGGTCAGTCCAAGGGTCCATCAAGCCCAGCATCCTGTTTCCAACAGTGGCCAATCCAGGCCATAAGAACCTGGCAAGTACCCAAAAACTAAGTCTATTCCTTGTAACCATTGCTAATGGCAGTGGCTATTCTCTAAGTGAACTTAATAGCAGGTAATGGACTTCTCCTCCAAGAACTTATCCAATCCTTTTTTAAACACAGCTATACTAACTGCACTAACCACATCCTCTGGCAACAAATTCCAGAGTTTAATTGTGCGTTGAGTAAAAAAGAACTTTCTCCGATTAGTTTTAAATGTGCCCCATGCTAACTTCATGGAGTGTCCCCCTAGTCTTTCTACTATCCGAAAGAGTAAATAACCGATTCACATCTACCCGTTCTAGACCTCTCATGATTTTAAACACCTCTATCATATCCCCCCTCAGTCGTCTCTTCTCCAAGCTGAAAAGTCCTAACCTCTTTCGTCTTTCCTCATAGGGGAGTTGTTCCATTCCCCTTATCATTTTGGTAGACCTTCTCCATCGCAATTATATCTTTTTTGAGATGCGGCGACCAGAATTGTACACAGTATTCAAGGTGCGGTCTCACCATGGAGCGATACAGAGGCATTATGACATTTTCCGTTTTATTAGAGCTACAAATATCACAAAATTATGGATTTTTCTAGAAGTGACACACCACCCGCGTTATGCTTTGTCTTTTTATGAATTTTGACACACTGAGCGCAAAAGGTTGGCCATCACTGTACTAGGGGCTGACGTCAGATTGAAATCTGATCCGTCTCCAGCTGCTATCAGGAGTACACTATACCCATTGGTCCTGAGTCCATCTGTCTACACTAAGGAAAACGAAATTATCAGGTAAGTAATTTCTCCAATTTGTTCTACTCCACTTGATTTCATCTATTTTTTTTTCTCATTTCTTCCCTGTAGCTGATCACCTTTTATAAAAAAAAAAAACAAAAAAACCCTTATTTTGACAAAAAGAAAGCTTGTCCATACCTGCTGACTACAGGTAAAAAAATGTGACATGGAAACTTGTAATGCTATTTTTCTACACCACTTTTGCTTTCCTCTAATTTTGCCTTTTTTTTTCTTTCGTTTCTTCTCCCTGCAGAAGATCACCTCTGTAAGAAAGCCAGTCTGTACCTATTGTTTCCGTCCTTGGCTGCTACACTACTAAATGGTTTTGATCTACTATGGCTACAGTAAAGAACTGGGCTAAATACAGTAAAGTACTGCAAAGCATGGGAAGAGGAACGTGAACTAAAAGCATGGATTCAGCCTGTTTTCAGCATTGAGAATAAGGCTACGTGCAAATTTTGCAAGTGTGACATTCGTGCACATCATGCAGACCTTCTGCAACATGCTAAAACAGAGAAGCATGCAAAAAGCTAAGCTCTTTTGTCATCTATGCAACTCACAGACATTGGTGTTTCAATTTCACGTGTTTTGGGCTTTTTTTGGGCTTGTTTTTTTGGAAAAAAGTGCTTGTTCTTTCATGAAAACCTGGCAACCCTGAATCTAACCCAGAGTTGCCAGGAAGGCGATTTACATGCCAAATTGGTTAACTTTTTTAATGTATACATGTTCTTTTCTGCAACCGGTTTTTTTTTTCACCACCCTGCTGCTGAGAACTAGCCACAGCTCTTTTCCTTCCGCCTTCAATTCCCACGAACAACAGAGGACCTCCGTCCATGCGCACCAACACGAAGACGTCACGACGTCTTCGTGTTGCCCGATTGGGCTACCTTTTTTCCCATTGTGTGAGAGAATATTTTTAAAGAGTGAGCTAATTTTGGGCTCGGCAACTGAGCAGTGACTACTTGCAACCAGGTTGGCACTTTTCTTTGTTGCAGGCTTCTACCCAACAGTCGCAGAGTGATTTTTCAGTAACAATTTCTACGCATGCTTCCTTGCGCTGATCGTATCCCACGTACAAAATATTGTAGCCTTTCTTGGCTGTAGGGAGCATGCAAGTTTTGTAATTTGAAACAACATGGGACTCAGATAAAATAATTTGAGGATGGTAAGAATTAACCATCTTTAATACACAGAGTATTATGTACTCCCTTTCTTGTCCTAGCAAGGGGGCACACCGGGGAGACCACAGACCCAAGGTTACCAACTTTGCCACAGACTAGGACTGGACACGGAGGGAAGGAGTGGAGGAATAGCTCTCTCACTTGCATAAATTTTAGATTCTGTCTATGAACTACTTAAGGAGTGCATCAGTATATGAATTAAAGAGCCTCTGCACACAGTAAAAAATTATGCATGTGTAATAGATTTTACATAACTAAAGGACATTCAAAGTATAATCTTAAAATAGTAAATGATGGTAGAAAAAGACTCGAGTGGTCCATCTCGTCTGTGCAGCAAGATATATGTATTCTTTTAATTAACTTATTTTTTTATACTGTTAAGTGTGCTGACACTGCTTTTGCATTATTTAGACAGGGTGAAAATACTTACACTAGATTACAACAAATATCCTAAAGGGCTGAAAAGAATCCTAGAGCCAGAGCCCCAAACCTTATCTTCATTTCCAGCCTTTATCCACTACTCAGAGCTGGCTCAAAGTAATCTGCCTAAGGCAAAAGATGACATGGTACCCCTCCCCCTTCCCCTCGCACAAGGTACAGGTCAAATCATCAAGAAGGGCAAGGGGTGCCTCTTTGTAGTCTGGCCCTTTCAGTGATTTCAAATGCTGCAGAATGTTTGTGTGAGAAAATAAAAGTGTATGTTTATTAGATGGAGAAAAGTGTTTGCCCAGCACCCCACCCCCACCCTCTGACCACAAAAAACAACCACATTAAAAACCAAAGAAATTTAAATTAAAAAAAAAAATTCTGCTTTATTTCTGCTTATGGGCAGTCAAGGATCTAAGAAACATAGAAATGATGGCAGAAGAAGACCAAACGGCCCATCCAGTCTGCCCAGCAAGCTTTTCTCATAGTTATCTGTTACTCTGACTGCTGAGGTCCGGGCCCTTATTGGTAACTTTTTGGTTCTAATTTCCTTCCACCCCTGCCATTGCTGTAGAGAGCAGTCCTGGAGCTGAATCAAAGTGAAGTATCAAGCCTAATTGGTAGTATCAGCTGCATTAAGCAAGCTACTCCCACACTTATTTGTTTACCCAGCCTGTGCAATTTAGTCCTTGTTGGTGGTTGTCTGAATATAAATAATCTTTTCTTCATCCCACCTGCTGTTGAAGCAGTGAGCTGTGCTGTATATGTATTCAATAATATATGATAAAGGTCGGGTCCAGGAGAAGATCAATAGCGTAGTCAGGCAAAGCAGTGGTCTGGTCAAGGAGAAGGTCAATCCGTAAGGAAAGCTGGGTAGCACGAACACAGGAACGAAGACAACAAATCAGGAACAGGAACTTGAAGGGATCAGGAACTAGGAACACGAAGGAATCACCAGGAGGCAACAAGGTACACAACCAGCGTGGAGACCTGTTGTAAAGGCGACTAAATGGAGCCGAGCCCGAACTTATATACCAGAGCCTCAGCGACGTCATCATCCAGGGCTGCGGCCAAGTTCCCGCCGCGGGCCCTTTAAAGGAAGCAGAGATGTGTGCGCTTAGAGAAGGGCGTGGCGCTGGATGGCGGCATCTCTCCGCGGAGCACAGGAGTCCGTTGTAGAACCAGGAGCGCTGGGGCGGCCCAGGGACAGAGCCAGCAGCCTACATCCGCGAGGGAAGTGGAGCCAGGTGCTGGATTAGGCAGCAGAGGGTAAGAGGGCCTGCCGCTGCCGGCACACAGAACAATGATGAGGCAGATCCTGACTCTCTGAAGAATGGGAAAATCCTACGGGTCTAGAACCATATAGGAGTATATTGCGGTTCTTTTATAGAAATGAATTGCCGACCCTAATTTCTCAGATATTGAAAATGCTGGGAGTTCCTGGAGCAGATTCCATGTCTGAGCCAAAGAAAAATCTCATTTTGGTGTCTTTGCCTTATGTGTTGTTCCGGTTATGGAGGCCATTCAAGAACTGATTGATCTTGAATGGGATGCCTTAGAGGCATATTTTAAAAGGGGTCGGGCCTTGGAAAGCTATACCCCCTGGATCCAGTAGTAAGAGAGCGTCTGCATTTCCGAAAGTGGATGTGCTTGTTTGTGTCCATCTCTAAAAGGATGACTATCCCTGTGGAGGGAGGAGCAGCCTTGAAGGATGTGCATGATAGGAAAATTGAGGCTATTTTTAAGCAAGCATTTGAAGCGGTGGCAACGACTTTACAGATAGCCTCCTTTTGTTCCCTGGTGGCTTGCTCTTATTTGCTTCTTTCTCAGAGGCTGTTGTCTCTGGAGTGTCTTACAGGGCAGTTATGGAACCACCGCCTTCTTAGCAGATGCAGGCTGCGATTTGGTCTGCACCTCAGCCAAAGGAGTGGCTTCGGTAATAGCAGCCAGGCGCCTGTTATGGCTGAGGAATTGGTCAGCCAATGTGACCTCCAAAGCTAATCTTACAAAATTACCTTTTAAAGACTCGCTCTTGTTGGGAGCGAGTTGGAGAAGCCAGCCAGTAAGTGGGGCAAATCTCCGGTTCCTCAGTTGGCATAGGATAAGAAGCAGTTACCGTATCCCTTTGGTATGAGGGGTCGTCTCGGACGTTCATGTATTTTCATCTCTACAGAGGGACGACCTTTCAAAGGACTTGTCCTTTTGGCAGGTGTCAGTCCTTTCATCCCAGACAGCCCAAGCGAGGTGGCGGCTCGGGTAGTGCAACTTCCGTCCCTCCCAATGAAGGTTTGCTGACCCACCTCCGAGAATAGAGGAATGCCTCTCTCTCTTTTATCAGAGGTGGGTCGAGATCACATCGGATCAGTGGGTCCTAGTAGTGATTCGAGAAGGATATATGCTAGAATTTTGCAGTGTTCCTCGGGACATGTTCATGATATCTCCCTGCCACTCCCCACAGAAGAAGCAGGCGGTGGAGTGTACACTGTCAAGGCTCCTCAGACTGAGGGCTGTGGTTCCAGTACACACGTCTTAAGAAAATATGGGCCAATATTCCATTTATTTCATTGTGCCCAAGAAGTAGGGCTCCTTTCGTCCCATCCTGGACCTCAAAGGGGTCAACTGTCACTTGCAGGTGACTCATTTTTGCATGGAAACATTGCTCTCAGTGATAATGGCTGTGGAGTCGGGAGAATTCCTGACTTCCTTGGATCTGCCCGAGGCATACCTGCATATTCCCATCTGATTGGAGCACCATTTTCTGCTTTTCGCGGTGTTGGGGCACCACTATTGGTTTCAGGCGCTGCCATTTGGGCTAGCTATTGCTCCCAGAACTTTTACCAAAATTATGGTGGTGGTGGTGGTGGCAGCAGCAGTACTGAGACAGGATAGGATGCTAGTATACCCATATTTAGACTAGTTGATTTGGGCCAAGTCTCTGGAAAAGAGCCACCTGGTGACCCGCATGTGATCTCCCTGTTGCAGGAGAGAGGTTGGATGGTGAACCTAGCCAAGAGCAGTCTTCAGCCATCTCAGTCGTTGGAGTGTCTACGTGTACGTTTCGACACGATGCAAGGCAAAGTTTTTCTGCCAGAAGCTCGTATTCAAAAGTTGGTGTCTCAGGTATGTTTCGTGGTGAACACTATACACCCGACAATGTGGTCCTGTCTATAGGTACTCGGGTAGATGGTGGCAACCTTGGAAATGGTGCCATGGATGAGGGTGCATATGCGTCCACTTCAGTACTTCCTGCTGTCTCACTGGAACCCGCAGTCTCAGGACTATGCGATTCGACTCCACCTGCCAATGGAAGTATGCTCTCACCTCCAGTGGCAGTTGCAAGCAGGTCATCTGAGAAAGGAAGTTTCCCTGACTTTGCTGCCTGGTTGGTACTCATGACAGATGTGAGCCTCCAAGGATGGGGAGCTCACTATCAGGAACTAACGGTGCAAGGGTGCTGGAAAATCAGAGGAGTAATCTAGATCATTAATCGGATGGAAGCCCGGGTAGTGTGGTTGGCATGCTTGCAATTCAGCAGCAGGCTGCAGGGTTGAGCATTCCGAATAATATCGGACAAACGCAACAACGGTGGCTTACATCAGTCGGCAGGGGGGAACCAAAAGCCAGCAGGTATCGCAGGAGATAGACCAACTTATAGAATAGGTGGAAATGCATGTTCAGAAGATTTCGGCATCACACATTGCAGGAAAAGACAACATAAGGGCAGATTTTCTCAGCAGGGAGAGTCTGGACCCAGGAGAATGGGTATTGTCGATCACTGTAAAAGTTCCTTGATTCTTCAGTCGCAGGAGAGATCCGATGTCCTTGTATATTGATGCTCTTGTGCAGGTCTGGCTGGAAGAGAAGCTGCTGTATGCCTTCCCCCCCCCCCCCCGGCTCATTTTGGGCAGAATAGTTCAAAGAATCAAAGGCCACAGGGGGATGGTGCTCCTGATGGCACCAGATTGACCCAGAAGACCATGGTATGCAGATCTGCGAAGACTCCCGGTAGAGATCCCCCTTTGTCTTCCACCACACAGGAATATGTTGCAACAGGGTCCTGTCCTTCATGGAGATCTGACTCTGTTTTGTCTTACTTGTTGAAGCGTGGATATTTTTCTGCGGTGATTGCCATCTTATGTGGTCCGTTTTTTGAAGGGAATGAAACATCTTCGTCTTCCCTTGTGGTTGCGAGTTCCTTTGTGGAGTCTTAACCTGTTGTTGAATTTCTTGGCAGGCCTTTCCTTCCAGTTATTGACCTTGAAAACACTGTTTCTGGTGGCAATTTGTTCCGCGCATTGTATTTCCGAGCTGCAGGCCTTGTCTTGCCGGGAGCCATTCCTTCGGGTGACTCCAGGAACAATACAGCTGCGTACTGTTCCTTCGTTCTTGCCTAAAGTGGTCTCGGATTTTCACTTGAATCAGTCCATTTCCTTGCCATCCTTGGATAAGGAAAAAGATACAGAAGAATATCGCTTGTTGCATCCCTTGGATGTCAAGAGATATGTTGTGAGGTATTTGGAGGTTTCTAAACCTTTGCGAAAGCCGGATCGCCTGTTTGTCTTTCATGATGGAGGAAAATAGGATAAACCAGCTTCGCGGGCAACAATAGCTCACTAGATTAAGAAGGTGGTCACGACCATGTATGTGGCTGCTGAAAAGCCATTGCCTACTCAGGTTAGGGCACATTCCACTAGGACTCAGGCAATGTCATGGGCAGAGGTGAGATTGTTGTCTCCCATCAAAATTTGCCGTGCTACAATATGGTCCTCCTTGCACACCTTTTCCAGGTATTATCGTCTGGATGTGCAGACCCTGGAGGACACAGCCTTTGCACGTGTGGTGTTGACTGGACCATTGACAGCTTCCCACACTATTCGGGAGTAGCTTGGATACACTCCACTGGTCCTGAGTCCATCTATCCACATGCTAGGAAATGAGAAATTACTACTTACCTGATAATTTCCTTTTCCTTAAGATGGATAGATTCAGCTTTCCACCCTGGGATACCAAATGATTGTGTGATGGTCCTCCTGTGTGGCTATGTGTTCCAGGGGATTGCTGGTAAGTGTCTGTCTAGTCCCTAGATTAGTATGCATACATTCTTGCCTTTCAGTGTTTCGTTAGATAAGTACAGAAATGGTTGTCTGTTTTTAATCAAGTTTTTTGCTAGTCTGCCACAGTTCCTTTTGAAGAGAATACTGGCAGGTTGATGGTCCTGCAGGACTATATATACTGTGATATCAGTTTGCTCCATCTCCATCTGCTGGTAGAGGTGCATAACCCACTGGTTCTGATTCCATCTATCCACCTTAAGGAAAAGGAAATTATCAGGTAAGTAGTAATTTCTCATTTTGCACAACATGAGAGGAAATGTGTTTCTGTTTCTCAAATGTTGCATTACAAACAAAGCCTGTCTTCTTGAGGTTTCCAGTTTAGTTTCTGTCTGCATCTTTTTATTTTTAGTCTGTTATCACTTATGTTTAGTAAGGGTTTGCCTGATCTTTTTGCATTTACAACTGAGGTGAAGTATTCTGCTGGTGTTATTTTCTGTGTAGGGAACTGTAGCTGTCCAGCTTGTTCTATTTTCCAATTAGCTTACCCCAATAGGAGGTTGGGATGTGCATTTGTTTAAAACAACCCTGCAAAACACAACAAATAAGGCTAATTCGTTTAAGTCGGGGGCCCCCCGAATGAAACACATTTTATTAGTTCATTTCATTTTAAACTAATGATTTGGGCCTAGATCTAGGCCAGAAGTGGGGCCTCTCCTAGGGCGTAGGCCGAGGCCCAAAACAGGGGCCATGGCCTATGCTCGAGCACATCACTGGTACCTCAGCCTAGAGTCTGATGTCCTTTCCTGTCCATCTTTCTCTCACTGACCTCTTGTACCGGGAGTGGGACACTCCTGAATTAGGTCTGAAGGTAGGACGGGCCATGGACAAGCTATATCCATTACCAGAGGAAGCCTTGGAGGTTTTGAAGCTTCCCAAGGTAGATGCCGCAGTGTCAGCAGTCACTAAGAGGACAACTATCCCAATGACGGGAGCTACAGCCCTTAAAGATCTACAAGATTGTAAGCTGGAGGTACAGCTCAAGCAAATTTTTGAGGTGTCTGCACTAGGTGTGTGGGCGGCTATGTGTACAATTGTTGCAAAATAATTCTTCCCTCTCTGACGAGGAGGTAGCACAAGCTGGTCGATTGGAGGCTACTGTTGCCTACAGCGCAGATGCTTTATATGATCTTCTCAGGACTTCGGCTCGCTCTATGGTGTCATCAGTGTCTGCTCGTAGGCTCCTCTAGTTGAGGAATTGGTCGGCAGATGCATCCTCAAAGGCTCAGTTGGGAGCTTTGCTCTTTAAGGGAAAATTACTCTTTGGTAAGGATTTGGAAGATAAGATACTGTCCTTAGAAGAGAATAAGATTCACAAATTACCGGAGGATCGACTAGAGCTCGAAGTTCCTTAAGAACATAAGAACATGCCATACTGGGTCAAACCAAGGGTCCATCAAGCCCAGCATCCTGTTTCCAACAGTGGCCAATCCAGGCCATAAGAACCTGGCAAGTACCCAAAAACTAAGTCCATTCCATGTTACCATTGCTAATGGCAGTGGCTATTCTCTAAGTGAACTTAATAGCAGGTAATGGACTTCTCCTCCAAGAACTTATCCAATCCTTTTTTAAACACAGCTATACTAACTGCACTAACCACATCCTCTGGCAACAAATTCCAGAGTTTAATTGTGCGTTGTGTAAAAAAGAACTTTCTCCGATTAGTTTTAAATGTGCCCAATGCTAACTTCATGGAGTGCCCCCTAGTCTTTCTACTATCCGAAAGAGTAAATAACAGATTCCCATCTACCCGTTCTAGACCTCTCATAATTTTAAACATCACTATCATATCCCCCCTCAGCTGTCTCTTCTCCAAGCTGAAAAGTCCTAACCTCTTTAGTCTTTCCTCATAGGGGAGCTGTTCCATTCCCCTTATCATTTTGGTAGCCCTTCTCTGTACCTTCTCCATCGCAATTATATCTTTTTTGAGACGCGGCGACCAGAATTGTACACAGTATTCAAGGTGCGGTCTCACCATGGAGCGATACAGAGGCATTATGACATTTTCTGTTTTATTCACCATTCCCTTTCTAATAATTCCCAACATTCTGTTTGCTTTTTTGACTGCCGCAGCACACTGAACCGACGATTTCAATGTGTTATCCACTATGACGCCTAGATCTCTTTCTTGGGTTGTAGCACCTAATATGGAACCCAACAGTGTGTAATTATAGCATGGGTTATTTTTCCCTATATGCATCACCTTGCACTTATCCACATTAAATTTCATCTGCCATTCGGATGCCCAATTTTCCAGTCTCACAAGTTCTTCCTGCAATTTATCACAATCTGCTTGTGATTTAACTACTCTGAACAATTTTGTCATCTGCAAATTTGATTATCTCACTCGTCGTATTTCTTTCCAGATCATTTATAAATATATTGAAAAGTAAGGGTCCCAATACTGATCCCTGAGGCACTCCACTGTCCACTCCCTTCCACTGAGAAAATTCTCATCCCAATCTCGTTTTCGGTCTGGTCGAAGATTCCGTTCTTCTCATCCATCGGCTCCACCTGCAAAGCAGTCGTCAAGCAAGCAGCAGAATTGGCCTCAGTCCTTTTGTGGTCGCCGTTTCGGAAGAACAGGAAATTCCCAAGCTGCAGGTGGAACAAAATCTGCCTAATGAGATAGGGCCGGTCCATTCCCCGGTTCCGGTTATAGGAGGCAGGCTGTCTCTGTTTTACGGAGAATGGACCAGATGGACGTCAGATCAGTGGGTTCTCTCGTTGATAAGTCAAGGTTATGCTTTAGATTTTGTTCGGCGGCTTCGCAACTGGTTTCTGGTTTCTCCGTGTTCTTATCTGGAAAAACGTCGGGCAGTAAGGGACACTCTGCAGCATCTGAGCGATCTCTAAGCCATAGTCCTCTTCGGAATGAAAGAGACCGGTTTGCAAAGTCACTGGTCTCGTGGAGCGAGAGAACTCCAGGGAGTAAGGTTCCTCGGATAGAAGAGATGCGTAGAGGGGGATTCCTTGGTTCCGTAGGCAGGCCCAGTTGTGTCACCAGCTCGGCCACAATAAAGTTCCCCTCAGCCCCAGAGTCAACAAAGGCTCGAATCTGGATCTCCCCACCAGGGTATTTGAGGGTTACAGGCAAAGTACAGAGAGGAGCGGATCCGGTAGCGCCTAGGTGTAGCTCCTCGGTATAACCTAGGCACGGGCGTTTCCCGGACGCTCAGTGCATGAAGTCAGGAAATGTCCTTTACCTCCACAGTATAGGCAGAGGCCTAAAGAGCGCCGATGGCTCCTCTCTTCCGGAGTAAGTGGGGACCTGCCCAGCTGCATGGGTTCGGCAGCTGAGCTGACCGCAGGAGACACCCTTTGCAGGGAAGATCTGGAGGAAACAGGGCGGCGCGGCTGGCTTCTGCTAGCCGACTGAGTCTCTCTGTCCCGCTGTTGGAGACGGCGGTCAACCTTGCCTGCAATGTCCATAAGGTCATCCAACTTCTCAGGAATCTCCCTTCCTGCCAGTTCATCTTTAATCCGACCAGCCAAACCCTCAAGGAAGATCCCTTTTAAGCAATCATCCTGCCAATCCAGTTCCATGGCCAGAGTTCTAAAGTTGATAATGTACTCCGCTACAGGGCGCGAACCCTGTCGGAGGTGCAGGAGTTCTGAAGCCGCCGTGGACCCACGTGCAGGGTCGTTGAAGGCCAGGCGAAACTGAAGAAGGAATTCATGAAGATTCTGTAGCAGAGGATCAGAGCATTCCCACAGGGGAGAAGCCCATTCAAGCGCCTTGCCATCCAACAATGAGAAAATATAGGCCACCTTAGCCGCTTCCGTGGGGAACTGGGATGGCAGCAGCGTGAACCGAACCTGACACTGGTTCAGGAAGCCACGGCAGGATTTACTATCCCCAGCGTACCTGCTGGGAGCTGGCAACTGTGTATTAGGAACAGCAGCTGGTACCGAAAGTCTTTGACGAGTGGACGCCTCTAGGCGGGAGGCCAATTGATCCACAGTGGCAGCGAGAGTATCAGTACAAAGTTGCTGCTGCTGAATGCGCTGTGCCATCCCAGGGATAGCCTGCAGATTGGGGAACTCCGCCGAGTCCATGGCCTTGCAATCTGTTGCAGTCTGAGAGCTGCGGTCCTGGTGTGAACCCTTGGGCCGAACTACCCTGAAGGCAGAATAGTTCGGGAGGTGGAGCCACAGGCAAAGGTCTTCACCCGGGAACCAGGAACCCCCCAGGAGGAGCCCGTAGGGTCCTAGAACCTTGGGACTTAGGTGCACAGTAACAGTCTTATAGAAGAAAGGCCTGGGCAAGGGGTAAAGCACAGAGTCCAGAAAACAGGGAGCTGGGAGGCCAGCTAGAGTCTTAGCCTGTAGAATGGAAACAGTCTGTGAACAGGCCAAGGTCTGTAGTAATCTGTGGAGTGGAACAGCGGGTTAACAGGAGCAGAGTCTGTAACGTAATGGATACTGTAACCAGCTGGAAGCAAGACTGAAGTCTGTAGCGTGCAGCGGGGCCGAAGCAGGTGAAGAGTAGACACGGAGGCGAGCAAGGCTGGAGTCTGTAGCGTGCAGCAGGGCTGAAGTAGATGGTGAGCAGAACCGGAGGCAAACCCCGGTCCGGCCGGGCTGCCCGAAGAAGCAGTCTCAGGAACAGGCAGGGTCGGAGGCAGGCAGCAGGCAGGAGCAGAGTCTGGCACAGGCTGAAGTCAATGGCAGGCAGCAGGCAGAAGCGGAGTCAGGAACAAGCAGGGGTCAGTGGCTGGCGGCAGGCAGAAGTGGAGTCAGGAACAAGCAGAGGTCAGTGGCTGGCGGCAGGCAGAAGCGGAGTCAGGAACAAGCAGAGGTCAGTGGCTGGCGGCAGGCAGAAGCGGAGTCAGGAACAAGCAGAGGTCAATGGCTGGCGGCAGGCAGAAGCGGAGTCAGGATCAAGCAGAGGTCAACCGCAACGTAGAACAGCAGCAGCGCAACTAAGAACTACTAACAGTAGCGAACCTCGTTGCAAGGCAATGAGTAGACGGGTGAACGCTGGTTAAATCAGGCTTGGGGCGTGTCCTCGTTAAGCCAGGCGGGACCAGACTTCCGGTGGCCGTGCGTCCAAAGTGCACGTCCCGGCGCGCGCGTGTGGCAGCAACGAGACGATCAGGCAATGGCGGACGCCCAGCGTGCCCAGAGGAGGCGCGGGAGTGGCGTCTCCCCCAACGGAGGTGAGCACTCAGCACAGCAGAAAGAGGGGAAGCGGTGGCAACCGCAACAATTGGTCTTACTATTGCCTTTTTTAAGACATCATGCACCATCCCCTCATTTAATGATTGATTAACAATTATCATTGAAAATGGGGCTATTTCATTTATGCATTGTTTTAGTGTCATTGTATTGATTAAATCAATAGGATGATTTGCCATGTTTATCTTCTTTACTAGTTTTTCAATTTCATCTATTGTCGTATTATTAAACGTTGCCCATGATAATGTCTCTTTTTTCGGCATAGTGATTGTTTGATAGTTATTTTTATCTAAAGTTTCAAGAAGGTTTTCTATTTTCTTTTTGAAAAATAGTGCTAAATCATTGCAGTTTAGGTCCTTATCAATGTTTTCTCTCTCAGTAGTACTACTTGTCAAATTTTTTACCATTTCAAAAAGTGCTTTATGGTTGTTTATAAATCTCTGAATTTTCATATCATAATATTCTCTTTTTCTTCGATTTATTTCTTTTTTATAGAACGCAAGATAGACACGATAGTTCGTTAATGCAATTTGAGATTTCTTCTTTTGCTATTCTCTTTCCTTTTTCTTTAGATTTTTCTTTATTTGTCTCAGATTGCTATTGTACCAGGGGTTTTGATTTTTTGTCTCATTCACTATTTTAGTTTTTATTGGATTTATTTTCTCTGTAATATCTTGTGACATTCTATACCATTCCTCTATTGATTTCTGTGCTGTTTCCAATTTTAGCTATGGTAGATACTCTGTTATTTCAACCTGGAGTTGTTCTATTTTGAACGGAGGTCTGTATTGAAATTCTAGTTTTTTCTTAGATTTTTTTCACACTTGTAATTTCAATAAACTATTTATATGTATCAAATAGTGATCAGACCAGGGCACTAGTTCAATCCCAGTTTTTTCTACTGTGATGAATTTAGAATTAAGAAAAATTAAATTAAGAGCATTTCCTTTTTTATGAGTCAGACCAATCACAAGGCACTCTAATCCTATGGCATGTAGTGCCTCGGTTAGTGTAATACATGCTGGGGATCTTGGACTATTATTCATATGTAGATTAAAGTCTCCTAATAATATAACTGGTTTATTTGGCTTTATCACACTTAATAGGTATTCAATCAGAAAGGAGATATTAAAATCTAGTAAACCAGGTGGGCAGTATATAACTCCTATTTGTAGATTTATAGATCCTAATGTGGCACTCGAGCAGTCAAGGACTTGGATACAGCTAGAGGAATCATACTCAGACTCTACTGTAACTTCAGTGTTTGCCAGTCCTGATTGATTTGAGTGTGGCACTGTAAATAAACACTATTTACAGTGCCACACTCAAATCAATCACAAGACTACTCTTTAGTCTCAGCTAACCAGGCACTTCCCAGAAGTCTGCCTGTTCTCCACTCTCAGTAAGTTACACACTTGGCACTTCCCAGAAGTCTGCCTACTTTCACAGATCCTTAGGCACTTCCCAGAATTCATCCTACCTTCACAGATCCTTAGGCATTTCCCAGAATTCTGCCTACCCTCTCCCAAAGAGAGGTCTGGAGCTCCCACTCTTAGTCAGGACCTGAAGATCCTGATCCCAGATCCAGGGGACCCATCTTCTCCCCGCTGGCTCAGCAACTTATCCTGCATTATACTGAGCACGCTCTCCAATCACCTCCCACCTGGCAGGATCCCGCCCATAGCCATTCTCCCTCTAGGGGATTTAAAGGGGACCAGGCTCCCAGCCTGGTCCTACACATGCTCACAAGGGAACACTAGGGTCACTGCCTCACGCCTAACCATCTGCGATAGCATTTGCCAACATTGTCCGATTAGCTAGTAGACTGCATTGCACATTGTTGATTGTTATGCTCTAGCAGGCATTCAGATCACAGACTATTAAGGGTCATCAAGTGAGATCCATGGCTACATCAGTGACTCAACTGAGAGCAGTACCACCTATTAAAATATCTGCAAAACTGCATCTTGGTCATGATTGGCCACTGTCTAGACCAGGGGTGGGCAATTAATTTTCCCATGGGGCCGCATGAGAAATTGGGATGGTTTTAGAGGGCCGGACTAATATAATTAACTCAGTTCTACCCAATACTGTATATAGTATATATACTATCCCTTCATAAACAAACAGTAAGTTAAATACAAAGATTCAATGAAAATATGGAGGACCTAATTACATCATTATTTAATGATGAGATGATGAACTTTAATGAACTTGTGATTGTTCACTTTAGAAAATTGTCAACTTTTACAGTGTTTAAAAAACTAACATCACATCTTGAATGTTTCCCCTACAGCTCATCCTACTAAAAGATATTTTCAAATTCTGGTGTCACCTCACAGTAACAGCAGCAGAAACACCTTCCACTGCCAGGCACAAAACCCTGCAAAAAAGACACTCAAAATCTATACTGCAATCCCATCATAACATAACAGTAATAACACCAAGGACTCAAACAACAATAACCCTACCAGTGAATAAGCAAGGGTAAATATTACACTGGGTCCTAGAATACCAATACACCACCTACTGAGGAAACAAACAAACCAGATTGCTATAGATCCCTATACTAGCAGAATCTCTCATCATGGTCACACACACAGAGCAGAAACAGACACTCACCAAATACAGAATACAAAATAAAGGAGCACAAATTAGAAAAAACTGAAATGGAAACCCCAAGAAGCCAGACTCTGTGTATTAATAATGGAAAAACAGAGCCACCATTCCTCATAAAACAATAAAATCAAGAAACATAAAGCATCAGTTATAATAGTAAAACCATACTAATAAAAGAATATTTTAAAACTACTGATAAATAGAATTTCTATTAATTAAAATCATATACATTTTTTACAATTTCCCAAACACCAATAAAATATTTAAAACAGCACATATATCAAATAACACCCAATAATTAAAACTAATAAGGATTTTAAAAAAGGCATGGAAGCTCTTGATTTCCAGTCACCCTGATATTGTCGAGGATTAGGTTATCCTCTCTCTCTCACACATACTCACATGTCCATTCTCTCTCACACATACACTGTTACATACATACTAGGGATGTGAATCTTTTTTTGACGATTTAAAATATCGTCCGATATATTTTAAATCGTCAAAAATCGTTAGGGCCACGATACAATAACATTTCCCCCGATTTATCGTCAAAAAATCGTAAATCGGGGGAAGGGGGAGGGGGAGGGCGGGAAAACCGGCACACTAAAACACCCTAAAACCCACCCCGACCCTTTAAATTAAATCCCCCACCCTCCCGAACCCCCCCCCCCCAAAATGCCTTAAATTACCTGGGGGTCCAGCGGGGGTCCGGAACGGTCTCCTGAAATCGAATCGTGTTGTCTTCAGCCGGCGCCATTTTGCGCCGCCATTTTGCAAAATGGCGGCGCAAAATGGTGCCGGCCATAGACCAACACGATTCGACTGCAGGAGGTCGTTCCGGACCCCCGCTGGACTTTTGGCAAGTCTTGTGGGGGTCAGGAGGCCCCCCCAAGCTGGCCAAAAGTCCCTGGGGGTCCAGCGGGGGTCCGGGAGCGATCTCCTGCCGCAAATCGTTTTTCCGTACGGAAAATGGCGCCGGCCATACAAACATACAAACCCCAGGAAGACACCCATTCATTCTCATACACAGACACACCCTCAGGCAGGCACACATGCATTCACACACGTACACCCCCAGGCAGACTCCCATTCATACACATGCACACACTAAAGGCAGACCCCCTCTCTTTCTTTTGCCAGCAACCTCAGAGCCTCTCTCATTCCTCTGCTGCCACTGTCACTGCTGCTGCATGGCTATTGGGGAGGCACTGATTGCTGCTACTGGCACTGAAGCCCATTCTGCTGCCTCCTCTCTGCAGGCCCCGTGGGCTTCCACTTCCTCCATGCTGATCTCCTACATTGTGAGATCCGCATAGAGAAAGTGCTACTCTTGCACATTCCCAAAGATTACATGTGCATGTACAAGTAATTTTTTTTTTTTTTTTACTTTGCTGTCTGATCTTAGTTTTCTAATCGGTTGGTCACAGGATTTTTTTTTTCCACCTTTCCTTTCTTATTTTTTTTGCCAATTTCTTTTATATTGTCTTTTTTTTCTATTTCTTTTCTCTCCATCTGTCTTCTTCCCTCAAAATCACAGTCAGGTTCTCATTCTCACACGCCTTCTCTCTCTCTCACACAGACACACAGGCTCTCACTCTCACATGCTCTCTCTCATACAATCATTCATACACACAGTCTCTCACTGGCACATGCTGTCTGACTCACACACACACAGGCTCTCTCTCACTCCCACATGCTGTCTCTCTCTCTCACACACACACACACAGAGGCTCTCACATGCTGTCTCTGCAAACATTCAGGTCTTCACTCCCACACACAGTCTCTCAACTCATCTCATACACGCGCACACACACACCCTCAGCCTCTCTCTCACCTCTGGGCCTCCTCTTCACGGGTCGCCGCAGGATGGGCTCTGCAGCGGCCCTGGTCTTCTCGGGCCGGCGGCCCGTAAGCGCTGCTCCTCTTCTGCACGTGGCGATACTCCTCCTCCTTCCGGCACCCGGCTGATGCTCCTCTGCTGCACGCGGCTGATGCTCCTCCCCCTTCCTGCCCGTGCGGCTCTGGCAACATTTTTCTTCCGGGGCACGGGGGCAGGAAGGAGGAGGAGTATTTGCAGGCTTAGAGCGACCTTTTTTTTCTGGCCGTGGCCGATCTTCGGCGGCTGTATCAGCCTTCTTATCGGCCACCAGCGGCTCGGCGCCCCTAATGCTAGGCGCCAGTGCTTCCACCGGCCCTGGTCTCAGCTCCTGTCCAATTGGCCGGTGCTGGGCAAGCCTTGCCCAGCACCGGCCAATCGGGCAGCGTGCCTCCCCCCCACCCCGATTGGCCGTTGCTGGCCAATCGGGGAGCGAGGGAGCGGAGAATGCTTTTTTTTTTACAGCCTCCAGTGGGGGGGTGCTGGGCATGCCAGCACCGGCCAATCGGACAGCGTGCCTTCGCTCGAGTCACTCCCTCCCCCCCACTGGACGCTCGCTCTGCAAGGGAAGGCAGCGTGCCTCATTCTCTGTCTGCTCTCAGCAGTGGAAGGTCCAATGAAACAAACCGGAAGGTGGTCCCACGTAGCCAAGGCAAAAAAACAGAAGGGACTACCTTACACCGTGGAAAGACTTTTATTAGAATTGCCCGACTCAAAATACAAGCTGAGTTTCGCCAAAAGGCTGCATCAGGGGCTTTATGTTGTAACCGTATACTCACAGCTACATATATCAGTATATCAATCTGACCATTAGTTGTTGCAGTAAAGCTTTGTCAGTCAAAGAAACATCTCGCAAAGACTTGCACTGCAACTAAGTCTTTGCGAGATGTTTCTTTGACTGACAAAGCTTTACTGCAACAACTAATGGTCAGATTGATATACTGATATATGTAGCTGTGAGTATACGGTTACAACATAAAGCCCCTGATGCAGCCTTTTGGCGAAACTCAGCTTGTATTTTGAGTCGGGCAATTCTAATAAAAGTCTTTCCACGGTGTAAGGTAGTCCCTTCTGTTTTTTTGCTCTCAGCAGTGGGCAGGCCGGTCACAGACAGTAGGCGGGCCGGATTCGGCCTGCGGGCCGCCCCTTGCCCAGGTCTGGTCTAGACAATTTATCAAAAAGTGACAGTAAATTTGGGCAAGCAGTTTTGTATAACCTGTTCACCCAGTAGTCCACACTTCTTGGTGGTATCTGGGTTGCTTATTCATTAAATGCTGCACTGCAGCCCTCAGCTTGGGGCTCCCCACATGTCATGGCTAATTCAGCCCTGCTTGTTAACAGAGAAAGCAAGTTTGTTTATTGAAAACAGTATTCTCCATAGACAGCAGGATGAATTGGCTATGCTAAATACCCACCTGCATCCCTGTAGAATTGACTGCTTAGTTAGTTAGACTTAGTTAGTCTTAACTCTAATATCAACTTAGAATGCTCATGAGAATTCCCACACATGCTCAGTAGAGCAAAAGCTCCCTACGATCTTAGGGAGAAGGATTCATTTGGTGCCATCAGATGACATCACCACATATCATTGCTAATTCATCCTTTTGTCTATGGTGAACACCATTTATAGTAAGCAAACTTGTTTTATCCAGATATCTGATACATAACTGGGTAGGTTTAAAGTTATCCGGCTAAAATTAGCTGGATAATTTTATTTACAGATATTCAGCAGCATGTTTAGCCTCTGAACACTCTGAATAACTTATTGGGCTAACTTCAGTTGGAATCGTTTTCCAGGTTTCTGAAAATTAACTTTTTAGTTTCCAAGCCATTCTGCAGCTTGTCAAGCTTTTCAGAAAAATAGGTACTGTTAAATCATCCATCTGTTCTTACGATCTTTGCACTTGCATCCAATTACTGCCATGCAAAATTTAAAATCTTGACCTTAACATTTAGAGTTATGAGGGCCTAGTCCCCTTTATTTGAAAAACAAACTGAAATGGTAAACCCTTGGATGTCAGTTGAGGTCTAGTCAGGGAGCACTGCTTTGTAAACTGTTAGAGAGAGAGGCAAGGAGGCCTTTGTAAGAGCCACAGTAGCGTCTTGATTATTGAATATCACACTTGAATGAAGTTATCTTTCCTTTAGGAAGAAAGTTAAGGAATGGATTTTTCCTATGACTTAACTTTTAGACTGGGCAGGGAGTTACAAATTTATAAGGGTAATTTTGTAACATCATGCATAAGTTAGATCAACTTTCAAAGTGGACTTATGCTATAAGTCCATTTTGAAAATTATTCTGTAAAAACTATCGGCCGGATTTTAAATGCCCTGCGTGCCGGCGTGCCTATTTTGCATAGGCCGCCGGCACGCGCACAGCCCCAGGACGCACGTAAGTCCCAGGGCTTCGTAAAAGGGGCGTGTCCAGGGCTTTGCGTAAATGACGCAGCGTTTCGGGGGCGGGCCCGGGGGCGTGGTGCCGGCCCGGGAGCGTGGTCGAGGCCTCCGGACCAGCCCCTGGGTCGGGTGATGGTGCGCCAGCAGCCCGCTGGCGCGCGCAGATTTACACCTGCTTTCAGCAGGTGTAAATCTGCCAACAAAGGTAAGGGGGGGGGGTTTAGATAGGGCCGGGGGGGTGGGTTAGGTAGGGGAAGGGAGGGGAAGGTGGGGGGAAGGTGAAGGAAAGTTCCCTCCGAAATCGGAGTGGCCTCGGAGGGAACAGGCAGCGCGTGCTGGGCTCGCCGCGCGCAGGTTGCACAAATGTGCACTCCCTTGCGCGCGCCGACCCCGGATTTTATAAGATACGCGCGGCTACTCACGAATCTTATAAAATCTACCCCTATGTGCACACAGTTTCACTTGCTATTTGGTGCACATTGTCTTGCCGAAAGAATTTATTTGTATACTTTTTAAAATAAAAATGTATGTACATAAGTTCCAATCCCACCCAAACTCCACCATGTTGAACGCTTCTCTCCTATATATGTAAAAGTATGCACATATAATTTTCTAACAGCACATGTAAGGCTAAAGTCTGCGAGTAAAAAGCATGCTCAGATTTTAGCCCAAATTGAAAATTGGGGCTGTGTACAGAAACCCTGCCAGATTTATGTGACCTCCAGAGCAGATATAAATTTGTGCATGTCATTTATGCTTGTACCTCTGAAAATCAAAAGTACAGACATAAATGATTTCCCCATACAAACGCCATCCCCAAAAATGCCTTTTCAAGCCCATTGTATACATGCATGTAATATTATGCATGTATCAGTTGCACAATTTTCTAACTGGCCATTTTTGTGATTAAAGCAGGAGTCCCTTTGAAAATTGTCCTCTTCATGTGTAAAGTTTAATGCTGATCTGGTGGTTTGTTTTTGGTTTTATGAATGGCTGGTTTAGCCAGTGGTAGGGAATTGTTTAGTTGGGAGGAACTAAGTTTGATGGTTATATTGGTTCGTTGGGGGTTGGTTCAGCGGTGAGGTGAGGAAAGTGTAAATAAGCATGCAGAAAAGGTGACCCAGTTAGTATAGTTTATTTAGATTTTCAGAAATCTTTTGACAAAGTCCTTTATGAGAGACTCCTCAGGAAATCGAGATCATGGGATAGGATGCAGTGTGTTATTGTGAAGTTGTAACTGGATAAAAGACAGGAAACAGTAAGACTAAATCGTCAGTTTTCCAAATGGAGAAAGGTCGTTAGTGGTGTGCCTTGGGATCTATACTGACAGCTGTGCTATATAGCATATACATAAATGATCAGAAGAAAGGAACACTAATTTTAACACATACATGCTAAACTTGTTAATAGATAACATGCTGTTTTTTTGCGCATGCTAAACTGCTAAATGGCCTTAAGTTGCACATACAGGGCCAGATCTTAAAATCTATGTGCGGGCAAAGATTTGTTCGCGCAACCCGGCGCGAACAAATCTAAGCCCGATTTTATAACATGCGCGCGCTGTTGCGTGCATGTTATAAAATCCAGGCTCGGCGCGCTCAAGGTGGTGCCCACATGTGCACCTTGCATGTGCCGAGCCCGAATGGAGCCCCAATGGCTTTCCCATTCCTTCCAAGGCCGCTCCGAAATTGGCGCAGCCTTGGAGGGAACTTTTTTCTGGCGCCCCCCCCCCCCCCCCCACCTTCTCCCTTCCCCTATCTAACCCACCCCCATCCCTAACTAAATCCCCCCCCTTACCTTTGCTTCAAAAGTTATACCTGCCTGAGGCAGGCGTAACTTGCGCGCGCCATGCTCCAGCAAAGGCGGCTGTGCCGGAGCACTTGACCCCGCCCCTGGACCGTCCCTGGACTGCCATCACATCCCCGGCCATGCCCCCAGACCGCCCCCGAGCCGCCACCACGACCCAGCCATGCCCCCGGACTTCCCCTTTTTGCGAGCCCCGGGACATACGCTCGTCCAAGGGCTTGTGCGCGCCACGTAGCCTTTGAAAATCTGCCCTATTGCCTTAGAGCATTGGCCCTAAAATGCATTCTGTCCTTTTTTCGGCGTAGTTCACAAACAGTCATAGACTTAATCCTATATTCCCAATAAAGGTTTTCATATATGACTCTTATGCATAATTGTATCAGGGTGCTTAGAAGCAAAATTTTACAACTGAGAGTTCCATGTTTCCTAGCCTCTGCACCAATGCCTTGACTGAGGCCTTGGCATCTGGAGTTGGCCTCTGGGCTGGGCCCAAGCATTGGATCTGGGCCTAGACGTCGGGACCCAGTCTCCAGGCCTCAGGATTGGGCCTGGGCCAAGGCCTCGGTGTCCAACCACCAGGCCAGGCCTGGGCATTAGGCATAAGGCCTAAGCCTCAGGCTGGCCACACTGAGGTAACCCTCTATGGATGGCATAAGTGGGAGCCAAGCAAGGTTTTGGCCTTGGGAATTTTGGGGACATAATGCTCAGAATGTTTTCTTTTGGGTTTTTTTTTTAATGTTTATTTTGTTTCTTCAAACTACAGAAATGAAACAAACATTAAATGAAATGATACTTATGCAAGGGTGGAGAGAACAAAACCAATAAAATATAAATACATTTTTCCCTGCACATCCCTAATGTGCAAACTGGTAGAAGTCGCGGGCAGAGAGCAGCAGCAAGGTGAAAGATGTAGGAGAACAGGAATGACCCAAAACTGTAGCACCCTCTTCTTTCTTCATTAGAGATGATATAATGAAGGCAATATTTTCTTTCGTTGATTCAGATGAAGAGTCTTTTTTTGGCTTGTCTGAATCAGAAGATATTGAAGGGATAATAGAAGAGGAAAATTTGGGAGATGTATAAAGTAATACCTTAGCATCATCCAGTTCATTGATGGGGGAGACAAAGCAAAATAAGGATAGTGATGAAGAGCAGGCAGCACAGGTAGAGAGCATGAATGATGCCAGCATCCTTGCTAAGGATATAGGGAAGGGATAATGGAAGAAATCCATGATCTGGAGGCACTTCAAAATTAGGGAGGACTCATGTTTTGCTAAGTGCAATCACTGAGCAAAGGATATCAGTTAAAGGAAGCAAATGGGGGTGTAATGCTGCACCAATCACAGTACCCATCCCACGATCAGCACACCTTACCTCCAGACATGCCCTGGCCCCAAGACGCTGCATCATCAACACCGGCATCCCACACCGGTGCTCCCTCAGGTGCATGTGTGCTCATCTGACATTTAAAAGACTGCCGGCAGGAAAACCATTACAGCACTCCCTGATGACATCACAAGTGCCAGGGTATTTAAAGGGCTCGCCAGGCTTGACTCTGCCTCAGTAACTGGTTCTCCTGCGCTCAGTTGGTGTTTATTGCTATTTCCAGTACTTGCCTTGCCTTCATTCCCACCTTGCCTTTTTCCTTCCTTGTTCCAGTTCCTTGCCTTGTCCCAGTTCCCACCTTGCTCCTCTGATCCTGCCTGGTCTTGCCTTGTCCTTGCCCTGCTTTCCCGGTCCTGTCCACCCTTAATCCTTATTCTTCTCTGACTGCTCTCTCATTGCTGACTTGGACTGTTTGCTTGGATACTATCTTGCCTGACTCCTGCTTGCCTTGACCCTATGCCTGGAAACTGACACTGCCTAACTGCTACTTGCCTGGATACCAACCTTGTCTAACCACTGCCAGCCCTCTTGGACTACTCCTCTAGCTGTGGACATTTAAGTCCTGCCGGCCTCAGAAACTGAAGGCTTAACCCGTGGAGGAAGAGGTTGGTATAGGCAATGTCTCCTACACTGTCCCAACCAGTGGCAAGTATGTCTGCTGCTGGTGTGGAGCCAGCTCATGCCTCATGACCTGGGTAGTAGCAGCTTCCTGTAGCCCAAGGACTTATATTCTGTGACAAACTGCTAAGGCCATAAATTTGGCAGATAAACCCTCACTTCAGTTCCTATATCTGACACAGGTAACAGGGTTACTCCAAGGCCTTGCCACACAAATGGATGCCCTGCAGACACCAGCTGCACTGCCTGCATTGCCAGTAGAGGCAACTTTCATGCCAGTGTGACCACCAGTCTCGATTCCATGTTTAGCGCCACCACTTAAGTACAATGGAGACCCTAAGGCCTGCCAGAGCTTTCTCAACCAATGCTTAATGCATTTTGAAATACAACTGGCTATTTTCTCGAGCAACCACACCAGGGTGACCTTCATCCTCTCTCTGCTCTCTGGTTCTGGCCCAGCCTGGGCTTCACCTTTGCGGGAGAAGAACAAGCCCTTCATGGGGAACCTTGAGGACTTCCTGAACCAGTTTCAAAGGGTCTTCAATGAATCTAGAAGCTCATGCTCTGCTGCTGTGAATTTGCTTTGTCTTCGATAGGGAAGTAAGACAATAGGCAAGTACTCCATCCTGACTGGTATCAGAATTATGCTAGAGCCAAGAAAGCCTGGTGTCCATCTTCTGGTGAGATGAGGGGGGAATTCTGTTTTAAGAATAATGGAGTCACTGGGAAAGGGGGAAACTGGCCTACCTTGGGCATTTTGACCATCATTATTTGCAACCATTTTGGGAGATTTCAGATTGTGGGGGTCATAGACTCACCAGGTAGAGGGCTGAGGGGCAAGGGCTTGCCAGCATGAATTAATTATTTTGTTTTTTAATCTGTCAACATTTATACAGATATATTCTTTGAATATTGCCACATAAGCTTAAAGTTAATAGGGGAATGGTCGATGTAGAGGCGAGGAGTATCCAAGCTGGGTGATGATGTGTCTGGGTGACTCTGCTGTGTCCTGAGACAGAAAAGAGAGTGAGAGAGCGTCTGTTCAGGTATTCTTGGTTGCTGTTTATATCGAAGTTCGAAATCAAAGTGAGCAAAGAACAAGGACCAGCCTGCTTGGCGTGTCTTTAAGCATTGTACATGATGGAGGCGTTCCAGGTAATTATGGTCTGTGTAAATGGTTATGCAGTGCTGGGTCCCCAGGAGCTCTCTTTCACTGATCCCACAGTTACGTTCAGCTGGCAAGAACTTCTTTGAAAAGGAGCACGGGTGCAGGATGTCCTTGGAGGAATGCTGACTTAGAACTGCCCCCAACCAACTGAAGAGGCATCCACTTTGAGTATGAATGGGTGCACAGGATCCAGGTGATGAAGACAGGACTCCTGCAGGAAGGCCGCCTTCAAATCCTGAAAGGCCAAGGCTGCTTCGGTCTGGGCAGGGAGGTACAGAGACGTTTTGGGACTTTAACCAGAAATTTGCTTACATGATCTAGTGCGCGCCCAGGCTCGCTGCCGCGTAAGTTTACTTCTGCTATGGATGGCCATAGGTCAAAAATAAAATAACGAGCCATTAAGGAGGAGTTTAAAGGATCTGAGAAGTATACAGGCTATCAAACCAGGGTGGGGTTTGGAGGACCTGTTAACTGGGCGAACTGGGAATTGGTATAACTGGCAAATGCTTCGCCATGCATCTTTTTTAAAATCCCTCCACTTATATGGTAGAAGTGGATTTGCGCGCACAGATGCGCACCCACTGAAAATTCAGTGCACATGTGAGTGTGGCCAGACTATATTATAACATGTGTGCATATACATGGATACGTTATAAAATAGCTGTGTATCTGGGCGCAGGCCAATGAACATGCGCACATGTGTACCTGCGTGCCAGTTTTAAAATTCAGCTTTATATTTCTAATGTTAACAAAAGCTTTTTTCTTTCCTCAGGTATATTTGCTGGCTGTCAATTGCTTGAACCCCACGATCTTACATTGTTAATATATGATTTCATCATATCATAAATTGACTACTGTAACTCTCTTTTTCTGGGCTTTCCTCTCAGTTAAAATGACTACAATTACTTCAGAACATTGCTGCCAAGGTAATTTTTTGTCTAAAAAAAAATGTGACCTCATGACCCCAGTCTTATATTCATTGCATTGGTTACCTGTTCACTACCGTATTAAATTCAAGATTTTGTGTAATACTTTTCATGTTTTTTATACTGGAATCCCATCTTGGGGCCAGATTCATTAAGGCTTTTCTCCCATTTTGTGTCTATGACAAAAACCAATAAGGGTGGATTTTCAAAAGACCAGGCGCGTAAAATCTGGCCTTTACACGCGTGGCTGGGCCTAGCACACGCCGAGCCTATTTTCAAAAAGGCTCGGCCACACGCGTAAAGGCCGATAAGCGCATAAGCACGGGCCTTTCTGAAAGGGGCAGGCCAGGGGGCATTTTCTGGGTGGGGCAGTCCGGGGGCGGGGTTAGAAGCACCCAGTACAGCAGCCATTTGCCACAGTGCCAGCATGTGCAACTTGCTCCTGCTCTTTGGCAGGAGCAAAAGGTAAAACAAAAAAAATTGGGTTAGTTAGGATAGGGATAGGGGGAGGGCAGGATAGGGGAAGGGGAAGGGAGGTTAGGGTAGGGGTTTGGGAAGTTCCCTCCCAATCCGCTCTTTAATTGGAGCGGACTGGGAGAGAACTGGGGAAGGCCCTGATGTGTTGCCACGCGCACATGGATGCATACACGTAAGTTTTGAAAATCTACCCCTTAGTGAATCGGGTACCTAATTCCTTATTCTCCAGCTCTTACATTATGGTCCTCCCAGTAAGGTTTTCTTCAGCTTCCTTCTCCCTCAGTCATTAGGCGTGATATTACTGGAGATACTTCTTTTTTTGTTATTTGGATATTTTTTATTGTATTTGATTTTTGTTGTTTTACTGCTTCATTTTGAATGTTCATCAACTGTTATGAAAGTTTTATTTTGTGAACTGCTTGGTTATATTTTACTGCATGCTGTATATTAAATTTAATAAAATGAAATGAAATGACTTACCTGCTTAAAATAAGGCCAAGTAAGTGCTTTGGATGTTCAAATATTGGCATTAATCCGCAAAATTACCTTTGAATATTGGCTTCAAAGAGTTTATCAAAGTATCTGACCATGGCCTCTCCTACTGTGATGACATTTTAAGAAACAGGTGAAAAACATGTTATGTCTTTGAATTCATGACTTAAAGGTGGAAATTTTAGAAGCACATCTGAAGTATCTCACCCTCATAATGAGAAAAGAGACCAAAAGCTGTGTTAGTGTTACAGTCCTATTTGAAACAAACTGGTATTTTAATGGTTTCTAAAGTCCTGGTGGTGTGTCATATATGTTAACATTTTCTATGGACAGCTTGAGCACATATTCAAGTGCACATCTCATAAAAATTTGTTTAATAAAAAGAGCTTGAACAAAACAAAAATTTCTCATAGAATTTCAAACCAATTCTTGATGTACTGTAGTTTTGGATGGTTTAAAATAATTCATTTTGCAGTTAAAATGGACTTGAATCTTGTTCTCACATTCATTAGGCATGAAAATTTAATGAAGACTATACTATATCTTTCAATAAGAGGTATAACTATTAGTAAGACCGTATGCTTTTACTTATAGATCACTGGTTTTCTGTAATGTCTTATTGCTTACTTACAGGTCGATTTTAAAACGAGCGTGCATGTGCCCATACATGTTCGCATAGGGACATGAGCAATGATAGCTAGGAATTTGAGTTGTACAAACATTTACGCACAATGGAGCAGATTTTCAAAGGGATACGCGCGTAATCCCCGAAAAGCTGCCCGCCTGCCCCTGTGAGCGCCGAGCCTATCTTGTATAGGCTTGGCGGTACGCGCAGCCCCGGGACGAGCTTTCAAAAATGGGTAAGTTCGGGGGCGGGGCAGGGCGTGGTGGTGGTCCGGAGGCGGGGCCGGGGCGTGACGGTGATTCGGGGGCGGGGCTGGGGTGTGGCGGCGGTCCCGAATCCTCCGGCACAGTGGCCTGTGCCGGGGAATGGTGAGCCAGCAGGCGTAACTTTTTCAACAAAGGTAAGGGTTGGGATTTAGTTAGGGCTGGGGGATGGGTTAGATAGGGGAAGGGAGGGGAAGGTGGGGGGGGGGGGCGGAGAAAAAGTTCCCTCCAAGGCTGCTCTGATTTCGGAGTTTCACATGTGTGCACCCCCTTGCGCGTGCCGACCCTGGATTTTATAACATGCGCGCGGCAGTGCACGCATGTTATAAAATCGGGCATAGATTTGTTTGCGCCGGGTTGCATGAACAAATCTACGCCCACGCTACGTTTAAAAATCTGGCCCATATGTTTTAAAATGCGCCAACTCTGCGTAAATATGCTTCTAATTTTAAGAGGTTACTCGAACACAGCTAGCGTGTGTGTATCTTCAATAGGACCATGTCGGGTTTACTAAGTGTATGTCTGCAAATTTTAAAATATACTTGCATGAGGAGCAACCTAGTTTTAACAATTAATTCACCTGTTTGCCCAGATAATACAGCGGTTTTCATCCTGCATGCCACTCCCCCCCCCCCCCCCCAGGTTGACCTAGACTTCTCACCGTGTCCTGTAAGCTCTAAATCTCGAGATCTACAGACTTGTTCCTCATCTGGAGCAACAGTAAAGTTAAGCAGATAATAAGCTGATATGCATCCCTGTCTCCAGTTTTAAAAGTCGGAGATACGCACATAAGTCTTGGTCCCACCTTGGAATGCCCATGTCCCACCCATTACCTGCCCCTTTTCCACCCCTTATTCCTCATCCGCGCATGAGTTCATAAGTGTGTATTTTGCATCTTTTTAAAATCTGATTTGCTCACTCTGGCCCACATACTTAAGTATTGTTGAATATGGAGGCAAAGAAGACACTTCAGGCAGCTTTCATGGCAGGCAGGTAAAAAGGACTTGAGCACAATTCAGCGCTCTCTTTTATTGTACATTCATACAAAGGCAGATGATGTGTCATTACATGATTGGCTACTTTCCCCATAGCAACAGACGAGTCTCTACACTATTGGCTTGGCTCAGGGGGTGTGCACGGATCATATCATTGGCTGCTGAAATCTATACCTCCTGACTTTGTCCTGCCTCTGACTAGGGAACACCCAGCCCTACTTTCAGGCTATCAGGATTAATTATAAACTAGAGAAATACATGACAGTCAGGTATCCTTTCCCAGGCAGAGACTTAAGCACAAGTGATGCTTTTATTCAGGCAAGGCCAGGGAGAAGGGAAGATAGTGTAAAACCCTGAAATGGCTTGCTGGCAAGCGCATATTTCCCACAAGTATGTGGCCATTTTTGCATGAACAATGCTTTTAAAATTGACCAGGGGTGGATTGGCCTATCGGGGATTCGGCCATCCCCCGGTGGGCTGGTCGCTCTAGTCACGTGGTCTGCCGAGTGCGGCCATGACAGAGCCACGCTCAGCAGACCACGTGGTATCTCCTGGGCTGACCTGGGTGGCGAATCCCCGGGCCGGTCGTCATCGGGAATCCGCCCCTGAAATTGACCTATTAGTGATTTGCTTCTTTAGTCACTTGTTGATTAAAAATGAATTAGACAGAATACTTTCCCCCTATTTATTGTACATCTTGCATAGATGAGTTCAAACTTTATATGGTTTGAGGCTGGAAGGGGCAAGATTATGAAAGCATTTCATAGAGGTGGGGTAGATACATGGAGTAGCCTTCCCAGGGGACCAAATGTTTAGTAGAATTAAGAGAATATAGGGTAAGCAGACAGCAGCCTTAATGGGAAATGAGGGTAAATTAAAAAATCAACATAGCAGTCCATGAATCTAGCAAGTAGCACATTTAAAACAAATTGGAGAAATTTCTTTTTTAACCAATGTACAATTAAGCTCTGGAATTCATTGCCAGAGGATGAGGCAGTGAGCATAGCTGAGTTTAAAGAAGGTTTGGACAAATACCTGGAGGAGAAGTCCATAAACTGCTATTAATCAAATAGATTTAGAGGTAGATCTTAAAAATATACCCGCGTGCGTACTTTTGATCGCACAATCAGCGCAAACAAAAGTACGCCGGATTTTATAAGATATGCGCGTAGCCGCGCGTATCTTATACAATCCAGGGTCGGCGCGAGCAAGGTTGCGCAAAATCGGCAGCCTGCGTGTGCCGAGCCGCGCAGCCTGCCTCCGTTCCCTCCGAGGCCGCTCCGAAATCGGAGCGGCGTAGGAAGGAACTTTCCTTCCGCGTCCCCCCACCTTCCCCTCCCTTCCCCTATCTAACCCACCCCCCAGCCCTACCTCAATCCCCCCCTACCTTTGTTGTGCAAGTTACGCCTACTTGAAGCAGGCATAACTTGTGCGCGCTGCCTTGGCATCCCTGGCACAGGCCGCAGTGCCGGGGGACTCGGGACCTCTCTCCCGGCCCGCCCCCGAATCGTTGCCACGCCCCCGGACCCGCCCCCTGACATGCCCCTGGACACACCCCCGGTCTGCTGACACGCCCCCGGACATGCCCCCTCCCGCCCCTTTTTCGAAGCCCCGGGTCTTACTCGCGTCCCATGGCTTTGCGCGTGCCAGTGGCCTATGCAAAATAGGCACGCCAGCGCGCGGGGCTTTGAAAATCTAGCCCTTAGGGAATAGCCACTGCTTATTACTAGCATTAATAGCATGGGATTTATTTACTGTTTATGTATTTGAATTGGCCACTGATAGAAACAGGAAGCTTGGCTTTATGGATCCTTGGTCTGACCCAGTATGGAAACTTATGTTTTTCCTATGTCTGCATGTGTGCATGTTCACGTACAGTTCACTTACTTATCTTCTACAACTTGGGGCAGATTTTAAAATCTGCGTGCGGGCACAGATTTGTTCGCGCAACCCGGCGCAAACAAATCTACGCCTGATTTTATAACATGTGCGCGCAGCCGCGTGCATGTTATAAAATCCAGGGTCGGCGCGTGCAGGGGGTTGCACAATTGTGCAATTTGCGCGCACTGAGCCGCACAGCTTGCCTCCGTTCCCTCCGAGGCTGCCTCGAAATCGGAGCAGCCTCGGAGGGAACTTTCCTTCGGACCCCCCGAACCTTCCCCTCCCTGCCCCGCCCCCGGACCGCCCATGTCTCGCCCCTTTTTGCAAGCCCCGGGACATACGCACGTCCCGGGGCTTGCGCGCGCATGGGGAGGCAGGGATAGGTTTTTGGGGGTTGCGCACGTATATTAGGCGCGCAACCCTTTGAAAATCTACCCCCTTGTTTGGTGACCCTTATTTCCACATGGCAATCACAATATTTTTCAAAGGCAGAAAAAAGGAGAAAAGTTATTTTTCAATGACAACCCAAAACTTTAAAACCCATTTAGCCTGGCAGTTTTCCATGCCTATTGCAAGTTCACAAATACTTGTTGATCTTTTACTTTACCTTATTCCTGTCTATGAAAACTTACTTTACAAAGAAAGCTCTTTATCTGATATCTTAATCTCTATTTGCTGCATGATAGAACACAGTAAAGGCAATGTTTTCCCTATGAAAGATCCAAAGTAACAGGAAACTTTTACAACAAATTTATTTATTTATTTATTTGAAACTTTTATATACCGGCATTAGTATGCATACATTATACCGGTTCACATTGTAACTAGAAGGCTGAAATTACAATCAACAAATATAGTAGCTATTGAAAATCAGTTGAGAAATTGGGTAAGGAAGAGACACTAGGTCCATGGAACAACAATAGGAAACAACAGGAAAGTGTTAAATTGTATTCTTGATATAAAAACTTCCCTACTAGAAGATACGTTTCTACAAGCAATATTTCATCAGAAAATTAAAATCATGTTCACTTTCTTTGGCTTACAGATACAATCTTCACTTGTTGACTACTCTGATCTATTTAAACAGTCACACAAAGCTACTAGAATTTAGCTAATTGTTTTCTTCTGTTGTAGTGTTTTGTTGGTTTCATCTCATATTCCATTGTTCATGATGACACAAAGTATGCCCACTCATTCTTCTCTCTTCCATACTAAAAAAGAAGCGAAAACAGAGTTCAGGAATTAAAACTAATACAGTCAGAATAGTATAAAAAGCAACCTCTGGTCTGTGAAATTCCTAAGCTGAACACATGGGCAATTATCTGGAAATATTTTGTTTATTACCATTTCTTTATGTTGCATACAACATATTCAGGTTAACTTGCAGGCTAAGATGTGTTCTTGGAAGGCATGATCCAATAAAGTAGACTGGAGGACGGTCTGTCAAAGCCAGAAGGCAAACAGAAGCAAGACAGACCTGTTGCCTTAGCTTGAAGATATTTATTGGCACATATATTTAAACAGAGCCGAACTCTGGCCGAGTTTTGCACAGCAGCTGCATCAGGGGTTATAAATAACCAAACATAAAAACATAGGAACACAATTACAATCTTAATACCAAATTAAAACCAAAATTAAAATAACATAAAAAATTGAAAACAGACCACGGGATTTCACATAAGAAATAATGCAAAAATAAAATAAATTCAATTGTGCGTGTCTGGATGGTGTATATTCAGTCTCTCCCACATAGGGCTCGTAGTCATCTCCTGAATGTTTCTGGAGCTACTAACTCTGTGCTCCCAGACTCTGGATCTGACCATTAGAAATTGGCCCTGAATGTTCCTTCCTAATGTGTGCTGCTTGTTGTTGCGGACTTTTGTATAACCTGGACTGTAATGATCTGTGGGAGGGTGGGTGGGGGGGCTGATACTGATTGGGGGGGGGGGGTGGGTTGAAATGTTCAAAGAGCCTTTGTACACCGTATGGCCCGGGGGCTCAGAGTCACAGCCACCTGGGCCTGTTGCATTCTGTTTTCTGTGTGTTTCTTTGCAATTGCTCAATAAAAAGTGTTTAAACATAAAATAAATTCAATAATAGATAATTGAATAAAATACTCATACATTTAAATACATGAATATCCATATAAAAACATAAATATACACATAAAAAATGTATAGAGTAAAACAGAAAGAAAAGGAATTATGTATATATGTATTGCAACAAATAGAGAAAAACGAAAATACGGAGAGGCAAAATGTTTACCTTTTTTTTAAAAATTGGTATGAATCAATTTTGGTAGATGCAATTTCTGATCTTTTTTATCACTAAACTAACAATAAAAATAAAAAATAATTAGATTAGTTAATTTAAAACCATTAAATAAAGGGAGATATTCCATATAAAAAACAAAAAAGAAACATAAAAGATGAAACAATTAAATAAATATAATAGGGATACATTATACTGAAATCTGCATAAAAAATTAAAACTAGCATTGATCGATGTGTCTTATATAAAAGAATTTATTTCTAACAATCTATTACTCACTACGGCCTGGATTCATCATTCTTCGCAGAATGATGAATCCAGCGAAAATGGGGGGCGGGGGAGCCGAAGGGGGGGGGGGGGCCTGCGAAAGCCCGCAGCCTTCGCACCACGGCGGTGCGCCAGCTGCCGGCTTTCACACCGAATAGCGCCACCGTGAAAGGTGGTGCTATTCGGCGCGTTACTGCCGACGATAATGTTAGTAAGATTATCACCAGCAGCGAAGACATCACCGACTCCTCCCCTCCCCCTAATTTGCATTCTATCACATGCGAAAAGGCCCTGTTCGCATGCGATAAGCCTTTGAAAATAATCCCCTAGGTTTCCTGCAAGATTCAACTCCAAATATTGTGCTTTTTTCAACTCTGCCGTTCAAAAGCTGTTAGATGAAAAACTAATTATTTTATCATTTCATTGTTTTATCTATGCCTCCATAGCAGCAGATAAAAAAAGAAAAGAATAAAATACTTGTAATCACCCTAATTTACTGTTTTTAAACAAAAAAAAGGTTTTTCATCTAACAGCTTTTGAACGGCAGAGCTGAAAAAAGCACAGTATTTGGAGCTGAATCTTGCAGGAAACCCAAGGGGTCCTTTATCAAAGTGCTATATGGCGTTTTTGCATGCAAAAACCACCTTTAACACATGTGAAAACGCCATTAACACATAGTGTGAAGCAAATTAGAAAAAGGGGTGGAGTCTGGGGCCGGCTTCATAATTTGCAAAGCCATATTGCATGGCTTTAACCACCACCTTTTTCATTTGCGTAAAGCCATGCGATAGGGCTTTATCGTGCTTTGTAATGTTTTCGCAAATGCTGGTCTCTCAACCTAGCTTGATGGACTCTCTACCTGGGTAACATCAAGCTTGGTTGAGAGAACATTGCACAAATCTCATCTTTGTGTAAGTTTTCCTCACTCCGAATGTCATCAAATCTTCACAAGCGAGCACTGTTCTGTGCGTACTTCTCACTTTGAATGTCAAAGTGGCCCCTAATCCCCTACACTAATACCTAAACCTCACCTCGAGTGACTAGGTAGGCCTCATATAGGGGCAGATTTTCAAAGGGGTAAGTGCATAAGATGCGCGCGCCGAGCCTATATTGCATAGGCTGCCGGCGCACGCAAAGCCACGGGACGCGCGTAAGCCCTGGGGCTTTCTTGGGGGGCGTGTCGGGGGGGTGTCGTGGCCGGCGCATCATCGGGGGTGTTCCAGGGGTGGGGCCGCGGCCGTGGTTCCGGCCCAGGAGCGTTCCGGGGGCGTGACCACGGCCTCCGGACCAGCCCCTGGTGTACCGGCAGCCGGCCGGGCAGGTGTAACTTTTGCAATTAAAGTAGGGGGGTGAATTAGGGCCGGGGGGCGGGTTAGTTAGGGGAAGGCAAGGGAAGGTGGGGGGCGCTGGAAAGAAAGTTCCCTCCGAGGCCGCTCCGATTTCGGAGCGGCCTCGGAGGGAACGGAGGCTCGGCGCTCGCAGGCTGCCGATTTTGCGCAGCCTTGCTCGCGCCGACCCCGGATTTTAAAAGATATGTGCAGCCATGCGCCTATCTATTAAAATCTGGCGTACTCTTGTTTGCGCCGAGTGCATGAACAAAAGTACGTGCTCGCGTACTTTTTAAAAATCTGCCCCACAGAGGTATAAATACCTACCTAATATAAGGGCATTATGGCTAGTCTCTCTTTCTTTCTCTCTCTCTCTCTCTTTCTTTTTTCTTGTAGAAGGGCCCTGATAGCTAGGGTGGGTCTCCAGCAGCTTAAATTGGTCCCCCCAGTGGTTGTACGTAGGAAATACAACAATTCTGCATCCCTTTTCCTATCGCATGCGACATTTAGTGCATTTTGATAAATCCTGGACCTAATGAGTAATAGATTCTTAGAAATATATTCTTTTATATGACACATCGATTAATGCTAATTTTAATTTTTTATGCAGATTTCAGTATAATGTATCCCTATTATATTTATTTGTTTCATCTTTTATGTTTCTTTTTTATGTTTGTTTTTTATACGGAATGTCTCCCTTTATTTAATGGTTTTAAATTATCTAATCTTATTATTTTTTATATTTCTTGTTAGTCTAGTGATAAAAAAGATCTGAAATTGCATCTAGCAAAATTGATTCACACCAATTGTTTTCAAAAAGGTTCATTTTCTAAAAAAACAAGGTACATTTTGCCTCCTCTCCTTATTTTCATTTTTCTGTTTGTTGCAATACATATAGGGGCGGATTTTAAAAGGCCCGCGTGCGTAAATTCTTCCGGATTTTACGCGCGCTGACGCGCCTATTTTGCATAGGCCACCGGCGCGCGCGTAAGTCCCGGGGCTTTCAAAAAGGGGCGGGAGGGGGCGTGTCCGGGGCGTTCCTGAAACTATGCAGCGTTTCGGGGGCGTGCCGTGGCGTTTCGGGGGCGGGCCCGGGGGCATGGTGCCGGCCCTGGGGCCAGCAGGCGTAACTTTGCCGACAAAGGTAGGGGGGGGTTTAGATAGGGCCGGGGGGGTGGGTTAGGTAGGGGAAGGGAGGGGAAGGGGGGAGGGTGAAGGAAAGTTCCCTCCGAGGCCGCTCCAAAATCGGAGCGGCCTTGGAGGGAACAGGCAGCGTGCGCTGGGCTCGGCGCGCACAGGTTGCAAAAATGTGCACCCCCTTGCGCGCCGACCCCGGATTTTATAAGATACGCGCGGCTACGCGCGTATCTTATAAAATCCAGCGTACTTTTGTTTGCGCCTGGTGCGTGAACAAAAGTACGCGATCGCGCAAGTATTTAAAATCTACCCCATATACATAATTCCTTTTCTTTCCTTGTTTTACTATATACATTTTTATGTTTTTATATGGATATTAAAGTATTTAAATGTATGAGCATTTTATTCAATTATCTATTATTTAATTTATTTTATTTTTGCATTATTTATGTGACATCCTTGTAATGACCTGGAGAGATGTGAACCCTTGGACCGAGGGGGTGTTGGTACCACCTGAGGAGACGACTCCTCGGGTTCCCCCGTCGGGTGGCGAGGTGGAGTCGAAGTAGGAGCGGACTGATTCTTCGCCGCTGGAAGCCCACAGTCCCCCCGGGGGGAGCCCGTTGGGATCCGGGCCACTGGGACATAGGTGGACCTTTGAGAGGTCAAAGAGGTGCGGAGTCGGTGCAAGGGCCAGCTGGATCTTCACCACTGGAAGCCCACGGTCCCCCTGGGAGGAGCCCCTAGGGACCCGGGCCGCTGGGACTTAGGTGGGCCCTTGAAGGTGGACAGTCCGTTAAAGTAGTCCGAGGTGAGACACCAGACAGTCGCCGCTTGCCAGTCCAAAGTGACACGATGAAGAATCACCGCTTGCCAGTACGAAGTCACATGCCGAGGAATCACCGCTTGCCAGTCCGAAGTCACACGCCGAAGAAGCACACAAGTAGAAGAAGGAACCAAGGAGACTCACCGAAGCGAGCAGACTCGTTGCCAAGTCAAAGGACAGGAAGAGGAAGTCTCCCTATATTCTCCCAGGTTCTTCACCTCAATTTAAGCAGCTGCAGGCAATTTACGCATCATGGCCCTTTAAGAGCAGACAGGGGGTGGGGCTGCGCGCCTAGGAGGGACCGGCCGAGGACGCTCTTGGAAGGCAGCAGCTCGGCCATGCCACGAAGAGGAGACCAGGGGGCGCCCCCGCCGGGAACACCGTCGGGGTGCGTTCCAGGACCGGCGGTCGAGACCGTAGAGGTGGTCAGTGGCCTGTGCCGGGGGATTCTTCCTACTTGCACGCTGATGCCTACGACAGCCCGGGAGCAGGCAGGAGAGGTAGGAGAGGACTAGTCACGGCCAGCTGCGGGTAGGATTTATAACAATCCTGTGGTCAATGTCTGTTTTCAATGTATTATGTTATTTTAATTTTGTATTTAATTTGGTATTAAGATTTTAATTGTGTTCCTATATTTTTATGTTTGGTTATTTATAGCCCTTGATGCAGCTGCTGTGCGAAACTCAGTCAGAGTTGGGCTCTGTTTAAATATATGTGCCAATAAATATCTTCAAGCTAAGACAACTGGTCTGTCTTGCTTCTGTTTGCCTAAGATGTGTTCCTGGGCATGATGTTTTTGCACATCTCTGAATTTTACATGTAGCCCTTACTCCAACCTGGACATGGGCACAAGGGCTCAATGGTCAATCACATACAGAGGGGGAAAATCACTTTTTCAAGGTCCTTAAGGGTTTCATTGCTCTTTGGGGCTTTTCTGCACATCAGTTGACTCACTGCAGGTCAAAACTCCACACTATCAACAAAGCCGTTGTTCAACAAATAAGTCTTTGCTAGTCTCTGTTGGTTTGGCAAAGTCCAAACCCCCCAAAATAACCCATTCTCACATTATCCAAATATTACCCCGACAGTTAAGTTCCCTGGGGAAGGAACCCTCCTCGGTAGGATTCCCCTTGGTACCAGTCATCAAGGTGGGGGCCAGACACAGGAAGTGTCTGGGCCCCCACCTTGATGACTGTTTCCTGCTCAGCCCTATAAAGGGCTGTTCCGTCTGTTGTTCCTGGCCTTGCATTGTCATGAGTCTTCGCTCTGGAGGCACCTGCCTGCCAGAGCCTGTGTAAGGTCTTCTTCTCGTCGTGGAGCTCCTCTTCGTGTTCATTGTTCCATGTCAAGTCTTCGTGCCTGAGGTCCATGTTCAGGTGTCTTCATTCTCTGTCCTGGTGTTTCTGCCTTCCATGATGTTCCTTCCTACTCCATGCCTCGTCTTCGCTCTCGAGCCTTCTGGTACTGGTTAGCTGGGGGTCCCTCAGATGCAGTACTCCTGAGAGGACTAGCCTGCCGGTGGACTGTTGTCCTGTGCTCCTGAGCCGTCTTGTCCCGGATGTGTGTTCCTGTGCTGTCCCGCTCCTGTCGTGGTCCGTGACCAGTCTGCAAGAGCTGTGTAGGGCACCTAACGGATAGGGTGGTCCACGACTCAGTCCCGCGGGTGGCCTGAGAAGGGCGCCCTGAGAGACAGTGCCAATGTCCATGCCTCGTGTTACCTTTGTGGATGTCAAGAGTCTCGCCCCTGGATGCCGTTGCATCAGTCATGTGTCTTCGTCCCTGGATGCCGGTGCATCAGCCATGTGTCTTCGTCCCTGGATGCCGTTGCATCAGCCATGTGTCTTCTTCTAGATGCCGTCGCGTCTCTCCATAGTCATGTCTTCATGTCAAGGCCCATCTGCCCTCAACCTCAGGCCAGGCCTGCTGCTCCATGCTGCTCGCAGCAGGTCCGAAAGGGCCCGGAATGGTCGGAGGACCATTCACCTTCCAATATCCTCGGATGTTGGCCATGGGAGCTTGCCGGCCTGGCGGACGGTAGACCGTCAGCCTTGCAGAGCCACCATCAACCCTTGGCTCGGCCTTGAAGGTCTGGGTCGGGCTGAGGCCCATGGGCACACGAAACCACCAGAACATAACAGAATGCAAGGCCTTTCGAGGCCCTTATCAACAGAATGCAAGGCCATGTGCCCGATGGTGGTGCCCCGCCGATGGATTCGCCTTGAGTTTTGTCTTGTTCCTGGACTGTGATGGGACTGGAAAAATTTTGTCAGGACTTTATGTGTATGACCTACTGGAGGTGCCAGTTTGCCATAGTCACGATCTGCTGGAGGCGCCAGCTGTCTGGATTCTTTTTTAACGACCTGCAGGAGGCGCCTGCTCCAGACTTTTTTTTTTTGTCATCTTGCTGCCAGGTTGGGGTTTTACGACCTGCAGGAGGCGCCTGCACCCCCACTGGTTTTGCTGGTTTTCTCTTGCCCACCCTGGGTTCCCTCCCCCAGGTCTCCTTGGTGTTTCTGGGTGCTTCTTGTTGGTCCTTGCTTGTTGCTCGTTTGTCTGTTTTGTATTGTCTGTGCTGTGTGTGTTGGTTGCTTATTTGTTTGTTTTCCCTTTGTTTTCTTTCCTGCGTGTTGGGTTCCGTTTGTGTGTTCCCCGTCCTTGTTCCTGCGTGCCCGTTCCCTCGTTTCCCCTCCTCGCTCTCCGCTTCCTTGCTCTCTGCTCCTTCGCTCTCCGCTCCTTCGCTCTCTGTTCCCTTGCTCGCTGCTCCCTCATTCTCCGTTCCCTTGCTCTCCGCTCTCTCGCTCTCCGTTCCCTTGCTCTCCACTCCCTTGCTCCCTCTTTTGTGTTTTTGTGTCGCCGGTTGCTCGGTCGCTGCTCGAGTGGTCGCCGTTCGCACGGTCGCTGCTCGCTCGGACGCTGCTCCCTCGGTCCCATGTTCGCTCGGTCCCGTGTTCCCTCGGTCTCGTCTGCCTCTCGGTCTCGTACTCTGGTCTCTCATCGTGTCTCTTGTGTTTGTGTGGTGTGTTCTGTTTTGTCTTGTTCTTGTCTGGTTTCCTGTGGTTTGTCTTCTATGTTTCTGCTGCTTTGCCTTGTTTTGTTCATGCTGTCCCCGGAGTTACCAGCTTCCATTTTTTGGAACCCTCGAATACCTCCATCCGGTATGGACTGATACCTTTATCCTTGAGCTGTTGACAGGAGGCTTGAGGAAGGGAGGCTTTGAGGAGGGGGTACTATTATGAACCGCTCTGCCCGCGGGTCCCCCCGCGAGCAGGTTCTGCACACTCACCACCATGCTTGTCTTCACCGACGCGGCAGGACGCCGCCGTCGGCCTGCCCTCGCGGCTCGGAGGCCGCCCTGGAATCTCCTCTTCGCAGAGGCCGGAGCCGCGGCCTTTGCTGCCTCCCTTGGGGCTGGGACTGCCCCCGAAGCTTCCTCCATCTTTGCGGCGCTAGGCCGCAGGCCCCGGTATCATCCGGCAGCTGGAGCCGCCCCTGGGGCTCCCCGCAGTGGCTAGAGCCGCTGCCGACGTCAGGGCTTGCTCCTCAGGCCCTGCTCAGCGTCTGACGCACAGACGCTGTGCAGGCCGCTGACCATGGTCCTGCACAGCCTATATCTCCTGCTCCTAGGTGCGCGGCCGCGTCTCTTTGCAATATTTAAAGGGCCAGACACAGGAAGTGTCTGGGCCCCCACCTTGATGACTGTTTCCTGCTCAGCCCTATAAAGGGCTGTTCCGTCTGTTGTTCCTGGCCTTGCATCGTCATGAGTATTCGCTCTGGAGGCACCTGCCTGCCAGAGCCTGTGTAAGGTCGTCTTCTCTTCGTGGAGCTCCTCGTCGTGTTCATTGTTCCATGTCAAGTCTTCGTGCCTGAGGTCCATGTCCAGGTGTCTTCATCCTCTATTTCCTGGTGTTCCTGCCTTCCGTGATGTTCCTTCCTACTCCATGCCTCATCTTCGCTCTCGAGCCTTCTGGTACCGGTTGGCCGGGGGTCCCTCAGATGCAGTACTCCTGAGAGGACTAGCCTGCTGGTGGACAGTTGTCCTGTGCTCCTGAGCCGTCTTCTTCCTGGATGTGTGTTCCTGTGCTGTCCCGCTCCCGTCGTGGTCCGTGACCAGTCTGCAAGGGCTGTGTAGGGCGCGTAACGGACAGGGTGGTCCGCGACTCAGTCCCGCGGGTGGCCTGAGTAGAGCACCCTGAGAGACAGTACCAATGTCCATGCCTCGTGTTGCCTTTGTGGATTCAAGAGTCTCGCCCCTGGATGCCGTTGCATCAGTCATGTGTCTTCGTCCCTGGATGCCGTTGCATCAGCCATGGGTCTTCGTCCCTGGGTGCCGTTGCATCAGCCATGGGTCTTCGTCCCTGGGTGCCGTTGCATCAGCCATGGGTCTTCGTCCCTGGGTGCCGTTGCATCAGCCATGGGTCTTCGTCCCTGGATGCTGTTGCATCAGCCATGTGTCTTCATCTAGATGCCGTCGCGTCTCTCCATAGTCATGTCTTCATGTCAAGGCCCGTCTGCCCTCAACCTCAGGCCAGGCCTGCTGCTCCATGCTGCTCGCAGCAGGTCCGAAAGGGCCCGGAATGGTCGGAGGACCATTCACCTTCCAACATCCTCGGATGTTGGCCATGGGAGCTTGCCGGCCTGGCGGAGGGTAGACCGTCAGCCATGCGGGGCCACCGTCAACCATTGGCTCGGCTCTGAAGGTCTGGGTCGGGCTGAGGCCCAAGGGCACACTAAACCACCCGATATATCAAAATTACAAACTGGTTAAAAGACAGGAAACAGAGAGCAGGATTAAATGGTCAATTTTCTCAGTGGAGAAGTGCTATTACGAGCGCGCAGAGCGTGGTCACCTCTAAAGCAGGTGGTGAGCCCTTGGGCCACGGCAAGACTTATGGAGGAGCCCCAAGCCACACCGTGGGAGGTGAGCCAATGCAGGCATGGTGAGCCGGGCAGGTACGGAAGCAGGAGTAAGGAACGGAGTCTGACCCTCAGCCGGACCTGCACGCCCATGGCAACCAACAACACTATGTTGATTGATGAACGGTCCTCCGACTGTTCCAAGCCCTTTCGGACCTGCCGCTGGGTAACGGCATAGGGTGGCAGGCCGGACAGAGGCGAGGGCAGACAGAGTCCTTAGAACACTGAAGACATCAGACGGGGGCTGAAGCAAGACATCCAAGACGGGGGCTGAAGCAAGACATCCAAGACGGGGGCTGAAGCAAGACATCCAAGACGGGGGCTGAAGCAAGACATCCAAGACGGGGCTGAAGCAAGACATCAAAGGCAAGGGCTGAAGCAAGACATCAAAGGCAAGGGCTGAAGCAAGACATCCTAGACGAGGCTGAAACAAGACATCACAGGCAAGGGCTAAAGCAAGACATGGGCACTGTCTCTCAGGGCGCCCTACACAGCCAGCACGGCTGGACTGGTCACGGACCACCCTGTCCTACAAACACAGGAGCGGACAAGTGCAGGGAAGAGGAAGCGGTGGGTTACTGCACTCCTGGCAGTCAAGGTAGGGCAGGTTGCTGCACTCCTGGCAGCCTAAAGCAGGTTTGCTGCACTCCTGGCAGCCTAAAGCAGGAAGGAACATCAGGAACTGGATCAGGAACTGGGTCAGGAACAAACATCAAGGCAAAAGACAGGACCGGGAGCCGTCAAGGCAAGCGAGACCACGGAGGACCTGGATAGAGGACGAGGTACAGACAACTGTAAAGCTCAATCCGGAGGAAACAGGAAGTGGAGTGAAAGTCCTTTTATACAGCTGATGTGATCAACTCCCTGGGAGGAGTTCACTTGGACCGCCCCTCGCTGGCCCTATAACTGAGGTGGAGAGCTGCGGGCCAGCCCCTAGGGAGAAGGGCGTGGCCGAACCAGGAAGTCCAAACCCAGCCAGCAAGCCCCCCTCCCTCCCTACCAAAATAGAACCAGCCAGCAAGCCACAGGTAGGCCTCAGGAACAGCTAGGCCTCCCAGGCCCTGGAGCAAATCCTGGATGGCACACAGGCAAGGCCCTGGCTTCGAAGCGGCCTCCAGTGGAAAGGTGAGATACCTCCTGTAGCGCAGCAATAGGGGGGATCGTAACAAGAAGGGTAAACGGTGGAGTTCTGCAGACTTAAAGAAATGAGTTTTTGTATTTAATACAAACTGAGTGTTTGTATTAACAAAAAAAAAAAAAACCCACACAAAAAAAAAAAAACAAAAACCCACAAAAAGTAGCCAGAAGCTAGAAATAAGCTAGGAGCAGTGTATACCTAAGTATAAAGGTTGAATAGTTCAGCTCAGTTACTCACCTTGGAAAGGTGTTGAGGTAGTGTGATTGGGTTTGAACAGGTACCAACATTGGTTAATCAAGAGAGCAGTGAGTCACTCTGACAAACAGTCTAACTGAAGTTAGACTGTTTGTACTTCATTTTTTGAAGGGGATAATAACATGTGGATAAAGGTGAACTGGTAGATGTAGTATACTTGGATTTTCAGAAGGCGTTTGACAAAGTTCCTCATGAGAGGCTTCTAGGAAAAGTAAAAAGTCATGGGATAGGTGGCGATGTCCTTTCGTGGATTGCAAACTAGCTAAAAGACAGGAAACAGAGAGTAGGATTAAATGGACAATTTTCTCAGTGGAAGGGAGTGGACAGTGGAGTGCCTCAGGGATCTGTATTAGGACCCTTAGTTTTCAATATATTTATAAATGATCTGGAAAGAAATACGAGTGAGTTAATCAAATCTGCAGATGACACAAAATTGTTCAGTATAGTTAAATCACAAGCAGATTGTGATAAATTGCAGGAAGACCTTGTGAGACTGGAAAATTGGGCATCCAAATGGCAGATGAAATTTAATGTGGATAAGTGCAAGGTGATGCATATAGGGAAAAATAACTCATGCTATAATTACACAATGTTGGGTTCCATATTAGGTGCTACAACCCAAGAAAGAGATCTAGGCGTCATAGTAGATAACACATTGAAATCGTTGGTTCAGTGTGCTGCGGCAGTCAAAAAAGCAAACAGAATGTTGGGAATTATTAGAAAGGGCATGGTAAATAAAACAGAAAATATCATAATGCCTATGTAATCGCTCCATGGTGAGACCGCACCTTGAATACTGTGTACAATTCTGGTCTCTGCATCTCAAAAAAGATATAATTGTGATGGAGAAGGTACAGAGAAGGGCTACCAAAATGATAAGGGGAATGGAACAGCTCCCTTATGAGGAAAGACTAAAGAGGTTAGGACTTTTCAGCTTGGAGAAGAGACGGCTAAGGGGGGATATGATAGAGATGTTTAAAATAATGAGAGGTCTAGAACAGGTAGATGTGAATCGGTTATTTACTCTTAGAAAGACTAAGGGGTACTCCATGAAGTTAGCATGGGGCACATTTAAAACTAATCGGAGAAAGTTCTTTTTTACTCAACGCACAATTAAACTCTGGAATTTGTTGCCCGAGGATGTGGTTAGTGCAGTTAGTATAGCTGTGTTTAAAAAAAGATTGGATAAGTTCTTGGAGGAGAGGTCCATTACCTGCTATTAAGTTCACTTAGAGAATAGCCACTGCCATTAGCAATGGTAACTTGGAATAGACTTAGTTTTTGGGTACTTGCCAGGTTCTTATGGCCTGGATTGGCCACTGTTGGAAACAGGGTGCTGGGCTTGATGGACCCTTGGTCTGACCCAGTATGGCATTTTCTTATTTTCTTATGCCTCAGGGATCTGTACTTGGACCGGTGCTTTTCAATATACATATATAAATGATCTGGAAAGGAATTCGATGAGTGAAGTTATTAAATTTGCAGATGATACAAAATTATTCAGAGTAGTTAAATCACAAGAGGATTGTGATACATTACAGGAGGACCTTGCAAGACTGGAAGATTGGGCATCCAAATGGCAGATGAAATTTAATGTGGACAAGTGCGAGGTGTTGCATATAGGGAAAAATAACCCTTGCTGTAGTTACACGATATTAGGTTCCATATTAGGAGCTACCACCCAGGAAAAAGATCTAGGCATCATAGTGGATAATACTTTAGAATCGTCGGCTCAATGTGCTGCAGCAGTCAAAAAAGCAAACAGAATGTTAGGAATTATTAGGAAGGGAATGGTTAATAAAAGGGAAAATGTCATAATGCCTCTATATCGCTCTATGGTGAGCACGCATCTGGAATACTGTGTACAATTCTGGTTGCCGCATCTCAAAAAAGATATAGTTGCGATGGAGAAGGTATAGAGAAGGGCAACCAAAATGATAAAGAGAATGGAACAGCTCCCCTATAAGGAAAGGCTGAAGAAGTTAGGGTTGTTCAGCTTGGAGAAGAGTCGGCTGAGGGGGGATATGATAGAGGTCTTTAAGATCATGAGAGGTCTTGAATGAGTAGATGTGACTCGGTTATTTACACTTTCGAATAATAGAAGGACTAGGGGGGCATTCCATGAAGTTAGCAAGTAGCACATTTAAGACTAATCGGAGAAAATTCTTTTTCACTCAACGCACAATAAAGCTCTGGAATTTGTTTTCAGAGGATGTGGTTAGTGCAGATGGTGTAGCTGGGTTCAAAAAAGGTTTGGATAAGTTCTTGGAGAAGTCCATTAATGGCTATTAATCAAATTTACTTAGGTAATAGCCACTGCTATTAATTGCATCAGTGGCATGGGATCTTCTTAGTGTTTGGGTAATTGCCAGGTTCTTGTGGCCTGGTTTGGCCTCTGTTGGAAACAGGATGCTGGGCTTGATGTCATGCATCAAGCCCAGCATCCTGACCCAGCATGGCACTTTCTTATATTCTTATGATTGTTAATAACAAAATTACTGGGCATATGGATAAAAATAGCTTAATGGGGAAGAGGCACCAAGGATTTAGCAAATGGCCACTGTGCCAGGGGCCTCTAGCCCCGCCCCGGCCCTGTCCCAAGGCCCCGGGACTTACACGCATATCCAGGCCTTTGAAAATTGGCCCAGTGCGCGTAACGCTTTGAAAATCCCCCCTATTCCTAATATGCAATGACTATTGTTATCATTGATGTAATTAGTCTGTAAAGAATACTGCAGTTATTCTGATGCTTCAGTATAAACAGTTGTCAGGGCATCTATGGGTTTTTTAATTGAAATGTTCTTTAGCTGTGAATCTGTAGCTATTTTCTTAGAGCTCTGAGGCCCTCACAGGATGTGTAATCCAGGCACTGTCACAATACTACATTTGTACACAGAAAGGGGATATTCAGATGCCTTTCTGCCTTGAGACTGACAAATTCCTCCCAACAACGGGATGGACCTGACAACTCATCATCTAAGGGCATTCCTTTTCCTCTTTGCAGATGAACCAGGCTAGGTTTCCTATGAGAGTATGGTTTGGTCACTAGCAATGGAAGCACTGAGAGAAGAGGATCACCTTGTTGGTGGTTGAAGAGAGTTAGTAAGTACTGCTTGGGAAAATTTTAGAACTTAAACGTTTTGGAGAGAAGAAAACTACTGGGATATATTCTTTAGTGTGTTTGTGTGTCTGTATTAAATAACTAGTCAAAAGGCAGGCAAAAAACAGAGGTTTGTGTGTTTGTAATAAATAGCTGGACAGAAGGCAGGCAAAAAACAGGATTTTTTGAGTTTGTATTAAATAGCTAGTCAGAAGGCAGCCAAAAATCAGGTGTTTGTGTGTTTTGCATTAAACAGCTAATCAGAAGGCAGGCAAAAATCTGTAGTTTGTGTGTTTGTCTTTCCCTCCCACCCCTAACTCACCCTCTGATTTATAGACAAGTGATGCTTTCACATTTAAAAAAAAAAAAAAAAATCAGCATTTAAGAAAAGTGGAAGACAGTCCAAACTATTTCCAGCATGGTTAAAAAGTGAGGTGAGGGGGCGCTGTTGAGCGGCGAATGGAGGCAGACGCGTGAGTGCTGAGCTCCGTCCCCTATCGCACGAAAACCTTCTAAAACAAGGCATTTTTCTTATCTTTTCAAGGTGCCAGTATTACTCACAAGGATTGTTTGGTGTAGCAGTATTATTTAGCTATGGCCACAAAACGTAAGCCCACAGATCTTAAACAATTCGCTTATGACAAAGGGGCTACTGCGGCGGGACCGGAGGGCCGCGAGGACGCCGAGCTTGATTTAACTCATGCGGAGCCCTCGGTTGACGAGGCTGATGGCGATAACTCGTTTCCCTCGCAGACTACATCGGAACTACTTACGAAAACGGATGCACGTACCTGGTTCATAGCTCTCCGATCAGACATGAAGCAGTTTCGTAATGAAATGATGGAGGCGGTCGCCGAACTTAAGGAGGAGGTCGCGTCTCTCGGCAACCGGGTGGACGATATTGATGTGCGAGTTGAGGGGCACAGTGAGAATTTAAATCAATTATCTGCCCAGCAATCACTTGTTACAACTGAACTAGCCTCCTTATCAGAGAAGCTGGAGGACCTCGAAAACCGGAGTTGTCGCTGTAATCTGCGAATACGAGGGGTTCCAGATACGCAGGAGTATGTGGATGCCACGGCAGTGGCACAACGCATATGTGCCCACGTGCTTAATAACCAGAACGGAGGCCCAAATGCTACTGAAACACTACCGGAGGGGATCAAATTGGAACGGGCCCATCGGGCTCTGGGCCCCCGTACGGAGCAGCGGGCCAGGGACCTTGTTATATGTTTCCACAGCTACCAGCAGAAAACGCTAGTCTATGAAGCGGCGAGACAGGCAAAGGAGGTGAATTGGGAGAATCACGCTTTCTCTATTTTCCAAGACTTAGCCCCCGTGACGCTGAAGAAGCGTTATGACTTTCGCGAAGTGACCGCTAATCTTCGGGAATGCTCAATTCGCTACCGCTGGACCTACCCATTCGGCCTCCAATTTCAGCATCAAGGAGTGACTCACCGAGTGAAGACGCTGGAGGAAGCGGCTGAGGCCTTCAAGCAAGCGCAACTCCCTACACGCTTTCAAGTTCCCAAAATGGCGGCGGCTGCAGCGACGAGGGACCCGACCCCAAGATGGCAGCGTGCTACCAAAGGGGGCCGACGGCTCCGGCGTCAAATGCGCCCATCCTCACCAGCGACTACCGACAAGGGCTGAGGGACGCTATGCAGGCCTTCCAGGGCTTGAGTTTTTTTTTTTCAGGTTTTGTTTACCTGTTTTGCACGTTTTTTCTATCTCCCTGTGCTTATATTGACTGCGTGCTGACAAGTGTGATACTGGTTTGTTTTGTAGCTGCCTTAAGGCTATAGCCTGTTCTAAAGGTTATGTTAATAATTTCAGGAGGGTTTTCTCTTTTTTTTTTTCTATAAATGCTGTTAACTTCATATAGGGGGCGGAGGGCTTCGCACCTATGATGGCTGCTTTGATTTGGCTGTGTAAGCTCCCTGAGGCAGGGGTTTTCCGCAGGATTTTGGCGGAAATAATTAGGAAATTTGGGGTACGCAACGTTTTAGGGTTCTGTATGTATAATGGGTCATCTTTGATTTCTTTTTCATGTGGGTCGGGTCTATGTACTGGGGACTTGAGGGGTTATGGGCTGCACGCTGTTGATGTTCTCCTTACACTTCACCGATGACATCGCGTATTATATCCCTTAACGTCAAAGGTCTCAACACTCCCCGTAAACGACAGCTCCTTCAGAGGGAGTTGACATTTCAGCATGCGGCAATTGCCTTTATACAGGAGACGCATGTTCGTAGCCATCATACGCGTCTCCTAGTGACCCCCTCAAATGATCGAGCTTACTGGGCAGCGAGTACTAAGCACTCTCGTTATGCAGGGGTGGGTATCCTTATATCGAATAATTTTATCTGTGATCCCTCTGGTAGATACGTGCTTCTCACAATGCGGGTGGGTACTAGTGTATACACTCTCTTGAATGTATATTTCCCTAACTCAAACCAAACCCAGTTTTTGGAGGACCTTGATGGGTTGCTAACCGATCACGGGGAAGGTACCTTAATTGTGGGCGGGGATTTTAACTTAACAAGGGACCCCAATTTGGATAGCTCGTCACAGCTTATTTCAGCCCAAGGGGTCCGCCATGCTTGGCAACAGTTTTTGGATAAATGGGGCTTGGTGGACATTTGGCGGCAGAAATACCCGCATTCCCGTTCTTATACTTTTTTTTCCGCCCCGCACAGCTCCTATACGCGCATAGATTATTTGTTTGTGGCTTCCCACTTTCAGAATTCTGTAGTACGGACAGACATAGAACCCCTGACATGGTCGGATCATGCTCCCATTTGGATTGAAGCCCGGTTTGATGACTTAGACAAAGGCTTTCGACCCTGGCGACTCAATGACGCCCTGCTGAAAGATAATGAGTTTAAGAGTTATATATCCCAACAACTCCAGGAATATTTTCTGAACAATCAGGGTGTGGGAGTCTCCCATTCTACAGTGTGGGAATGCTCAAAAGCATTTGTGCGAGGCTTGTTCATAGCCAGGTCCGCCTACTGTAATAAGGAGCGGGAGAGGGTGTCACTAGTAGCTCAAGTTGCTGGTCTCACCAAGCAACATATGCAACAAGGTTCAACTGCAGTTTACCAGAAATTGCTGATGGCGAAGGACCGTCTCCGATCCTTAGATGATGCGGCTATTAGCCATAATTTGCTGCGCCTAAAGCAACACTTTTTCGAGGGCGGCAATAAAGCCGGGAAATATCTTGCCCATAAGCTTAGAGCGGCGCGAACCCGGACGCTAATTGCCACGGTCCATAACAGTCAGGGGTCTCTGGTAACGGCCTCTGGGGAAATTCGGCTTGCCTTTACAGATTTTTATTCCCACCTGTATACCAGCGCTACTGCAATTTCGGAGGCTGATATACGGACATACCTAGATATGCCAGTTTTGCCCACTTTGACTAAGGACCAACAGACATTGTTAGATCGTCCCATCACACCTATAGAGGTTCTAGCTGCAATTAAGGTTCTAAAGCCGGGTAAGGCGCCAGGCCTGGATGGCCTTACGGGTGTGTACTATCGCAGTTTGGCCTCTCATTTAGTGGGCCCACTAACTGATTTTTTTAACTCCTTGCGAGAGGATGGAAGGATTGATGTCCACGCCAACATAGCAGGGATATCAGTTTCTGGCTAAACCTGGTCGGGACCCATCTCGGTGCGGGTCTTATAGGCCCATATCACTCATCAATGTTGATCTAAAGATTTTTGCCCGTGTTCTTGCTGCTCGACTTAATGGCGTCCTTCCCTCCTTAGTACATCCCGATCAGGTGGGGTTCGTGCCGGGCAGAATGGCGGCAGACAATGTTCGTCGCATTGTGGATATAGTGGATTTAGCCCAACATACTGGTGCACCCGCTGTACTTTTGTCACTTGACGCTGAAAAGGCATTCGATCTGGTTCACTGGCCCTTTTTATTTCACACCTTGGCCCGCATGTCTTTTGGTCCTTATTTTATTCGTTGGATTTCCAAATTATACCAGCAGCCACAAGCACGAGTGAAGGCTAATGGTGGTTATGGGGACCCTTTTGCGATTGAGCGGGGAACGAGGCAGGGGTGCCCGCTGTCTCCCTTGCTCTTCGCCTTATTTTTGGAACCCTTTGCTACTCGGGTACGGGGCGCGCAGGAGATTATGGGCATTAGGCGGGGTGAGCACCATTTCAAAATTTCCCTCTTTGCTGACGACGTCATGCTTACACTAACGGATCCTGCTGCATCCCTGCAGGGGATCATGCAAGAGCTACGCGCTTTCACAGCCGTATCGGGTCTTAAGGTTAATTATGAGAAATCTGAAATCCTTAATCTCAATCTATCCCCCGCTACTGTTCAAATTTTGCAGGTCCAATATCCTTTCCGATGGTCTGCGGATGCAGTGAAATATTTAGGGGTACGTATAGGGACTCATTCTAAACAGTTATTTCAATTGAATTATGTACCTCTCCTGCAGAACATTAAGAATGATCTGCATAGGTGGTCACGTGATATTCATTCCTGGCTGGGGCGCATAGCCATAATCAAAATGAACGTATTGCCTAGATTATTATATTTCTTTACCACTATTCCCATCTATCTTTCCAACGCTATCCTGAAGTCTTGGCAACAATTAATATTTGGCTTCATATGGCGCAAGAGACCACCACGGGTTGCTAGAACAATCTTATACCTCCCTAAAAACAGGGGGGGTCTAAGTGTACCTAATCTGGTGTGGTATTTTGGTGCGGCTCAGCTGCGGGCCCTTGTAGTGTTACATAGGGTTCAGGCCCCTCCTCAGTGGGTGGTGTTGGAACAAGCCCTGATCGGTTCATTACCCATTTCAGCCTTGCCATGGCAGCCACGTTCTACTTGGGGACTGCTTTCCTACCTACCCCAGGCGTTGCGTACCACTTTGAGGATCTGGTCTCAATGGAAACCCTGTTTGGTGGGGAAGGGTTCTGTCTCCTTGCTGACCCACCTATTCACAGACTTTCTACTGCCTTCTCCCGCATTGACTACTGCATCCAGGGGCTGGTTCTCGGCGGGCATTGTAACGTTAGATCATGTAGCAGTGCAGGGGAAATTACTGTCTGCGGAGGAACTGGGTAAACGATATGGCTTGCCCGTGGTTGACTTCTTATTGTATGCTAAACTTTCCTATTTGTTGCGACGGGCGATCAGGGCGGGCACCGCTCGGCTCACTGGCTCACTATTTGAAACCTATTGTCTTAATTCTGCCACTGTGAACGGTACTATTTCTAAAATATATGCCCTCTTAAACAGCAGACAGCGAGGGGCTTTTTCCCAGCAGGCGGCTTGGACGGCTGACTTTGGCCGGACACTGGCGGAGGAAGAATGGGACACTATCTTTTTACATGCTTATAAATGTTCCATCTCTACTGGGCTACAGGAAAATTGTCACAAAATGATATATAGATGGCATTACACTCCTGACCGCCTGCATCGGTTTGCTCCTTCTATTTCCAACCTCTGTTGGAGAGGGTGTGGAATGCTGGGTACCTATTTCCATGTATGGTGGCAATGCCCTCAGATTCGTAGCTTTTGGTTGTCCCTGGGTATTTGGATAAAAGAGGGTCTTCAGATTGTTACTCATATGGAACCTTGGCATGCACTCTTGACATTACCTATGGGAGACTTGGATAAGTCCCAGGGTCGTTTAGTTCAGCAGGTCTGTGTAGCAGCGCGCTCGGAGATAGCTAAACTCTGGAAGCAGCGTAACTCACCTAGTTTAGCACAAGTACAATCGCGGCTGCACGCCTATTATCAGCTGGGTCGCCTCACGGCGGTACATCACGATAGACTGGGAGCCTTTCAGAAAATCTGGGCCCCTTATGTTAAGTGGTTGGGGACACTTGCTTCTTCGAGCTCTGGCTAGGGGATTACTTATTTACTTCCTTACTTACTTGTTTCTTGCACCTATGGTTTCGGCGTTGTTAAAGGTTATCAACATAAAGCCCAATGACTTTCTTCTTTTTTTTTTTCCCTTTATTTTTCGGCTGCTAACCCTTTACTGCACTCAGTATAGGCTACCGATGTTTCGGATGGCACCGGTTCCCTTTGCGGGAAGGGATGCCAGAGAGGATGACTTCTGGACCTACTTTAGTTTTTCAAACATTGCATGGGGGGTGGGGGGTGAAAGGGTACATGTTATGTATTTTGCATTATTACTTTCTGTCAGTAGTTCTATGCATTACATGTTGAAAAATGACTCTGATGGTTTTATGTACATACGATTTTCTTTATTATCTTGACTTTTGTGCAGTATACATTTACCTGTTTGAGTCAATAAAATTTTCTAAATACAAAAAAAAAAAAAAGTGAGGTGAAAGAGGCTATTTTAGCCAAAAGATCTTTATTCAAAAATTGGAAGCATATGCGTTGGCAAGTTAATAAGACAGAATAAGAGAGAATTTGAAAGGAAGTTGGCCACAGAGGCAAAAACTCAAAATAAAAACTTTTTTAAACATATCCAAAGCAGAAAGCCTGTTAGGGAGTCAGACGTTAGATGATCAAGGGGCTAAAGGGGCACTTAGTGAAGATAAGGCCTGTTACGTTCTGTGTGTAAAGTTAGGCAGTGGGCCCTTGGGTCATGGAAGACATGACTCCACCCACAGGGAGGAGCCCTCTGAGGACTCACCACGACAGGCAGGATCTCAGTATTGACTGACAACAGAGGCAGTAACTTTATTATGCAGCAAGAGTAACCTGAGCGGGTTAATAAACTCAGTCCATGTAAATAGCCTGAAAGCAGGCTTCTCCGGTAGAGGTCCGCAGAGCGGATTAATCCGGGAGATACTTCCTCTAGATGAGACTTGTGCTGATGGTCTCAGGTAGTGGTCCGCAGTTCGGGGTAGGCCGGAGACTGAAGCTGGTGGTTGCACAAGATAATGCAGATCCGGTAGTGGCCCGCAGCACGGGGTAACCCAGAGAGTACCTTCTCTTGAAGAAGCCTTGTGCTGGCGATCTCCGGTAGTGGTCCGCACCACGGGGTAGGCTGGACGCCGATGGTAATAGTTGCACAAGACAGTATGGATCTAGTAGTGGTCCGCAGAGCGGGGTAACCCGAGAATCCACATGATGAAAGAGAATTAGGTCCAGTACTCACTCAGCGTTAGAGAAAGCCAGATGTAGAATAGGCAACGAGGAGACCCGGAACAGGAGCACTGGAGGGTCATCCGAGGAACAGTGATGAAGCTCACTAAAAGGAAGGTGAGACAAGTAAGATGGCTCTCCGAGGAGCGGATAGCCCTAGGTGTAACAAGGCCCCTGAGGAGCGGGTACCGTGATCGCCCAGACAGGAACAGCGAGACAAGTCCCAGAATGGCGGAATTGAGCAGGACAGCTTAGATGGTCATCTGAGTTTAAGTATAGTAAGCGGATGATGTCATGCGGTGGGGACGCCCCCAAGGTTCCCGCCATGACGTGTACAAAAAGGGGGCAGGTGCGCGCATGCCCTAGGTTACCCCAGATACAAGATGGCTGCCGGGAGCACCCACGCCGTCCCGTGCACGCCATGGTGGTCGGCATATGAATGCGGAGGCGGCCATCTTCCCTAGACTCTGTGCAGTAGAAGGAAGTAAGCAACAAAGGTCGCAGCTGCCTGCGACCGACGGGTGCAACAGTACCCCCTTCTTAGGGCCCCTCCCAGGGGGTTTCGGCTTCCTAGGATGAGTGAGGTGGAACCGATGCCGCTCTTGAAAAAACCAAAGTTAGACCCAGACGACCCCTCCAATTTTCGCCCTAACTCAAACCTCCCATTCATTGCTAAAGTCATGGAAAAACTGGTTAACTCTCAATTATCAGACTACCTGGAAGACCACAAAATTCTCTACCCTTCACAATATGGCTTCAGGAAATCGTTAAGTACAGAATCTCTCCTAATTTCCTTAACAGACTACCTCATCCTAGGCCTAGACAAAGGCCAGTCCTATCTTTTGATTCTCTTGGACCTCTCAGCCGCCTTTGATACTGTTAACCACTCCATGCTCCTAAACCAACTATTGAACATCGGCATAACAGGCTCTGCACTGTCCTGGTTCCACTCATTCTTAAAAAATAGAGGCTTCAAGGTAAAAATACACAGCAAAGAATCTAAACGCTACCCTTCATCTCAAGGAGTTCCCAAGGTTCATCCCTCTCACCTACCCTCTTTAACATCTACCCTCCTCCCTCTCTGCCAGCTTTTAACCAATTTGAACCTTAACACTACCTGTATGCCGACGATATCCAAATTGTAATACCAATCAAAGAATCCATTAAAAAAACCCTCGAGCTTTGGGATTATTGTCTACAAGAAATCAACTCCCTCCTTTCCAGTATGAATTTAATCCTAAATTCCTCAAAAACGGAACTCCTTCTCATATCCTCTGAGATCTGCCACACACCCACAATTCCTCAAACTAATTTACAAACAACAAAAGTAAGAGATTTGGGCGCAATCATCGATAATAGGCTTAATTTAAAAGCTTTCATAAACCAACTACTAAAGACTGCTTTCATAAACTGCATGTTCTAAAAAGAATAAGACCACTGTTCCACAACCATGACTACAGGACTATCCTACAAGCAATAATTTTCTCCAAGTTAGACTATTGCAATTCTTTATTATTAGGTACCCCATCAGCACACACCAAACCGCTACAAATGGTTCAAAATACTGCAGCCAGAATCCTAACTAATACAAAGAGAAGAGAGCACATTTCCCCAATCCTTAAAGAATTACACTGGCTGCCAATTCATTTCAGAATTCTTTATAAGTCAATCACCATAATCTACAAATCCATCCAACAAATCGCTCCTCTCAACCTACAAATCCCTTTCATAAAACATACTTCCTCCAGACCCATAAGAGAGTACTACAAAGAGTCTCTGCAAGTACCGCCTTCCAAAACTTCCCTCCACATAACTTACAGAGATAGGGTTTTCTCCACAGCAGGACCTACGCTTTGGAACTCCATACCAACGGAACTTAGACAGGAACCCTGCTTACTGACATTCAGAAAAGGACTTAAAACATGGCTTTCAAACAAGCCTTCCCAGACTCAGATTAAAAACAATTCTATCCGATATTCAACCTCCAATCTACATCTTTTAGTATTATAACCATCCTGGTATCCTACCCTAAGCATTATAATCATCCAGAATCTTCATTACTTATGATTTCGTCTTTATTGTTAAACTACATACTTGTACTGAACAATTCATTGTAAATCTCAAACATCCATTTTTGGAAATTCCTCCATTCTACAGGTTTATTCACTTTGTTAAACTTTCTATCTGGTCTTCTTCTTGCTCCTAGTTGTACGTCTCCTTGTTTATTGTAACTGCATCTATATTATGTATAGTTCATATTATTTCGTTCTCTGTTCCGGTTATCACCCATTGTTTATTGTAAACCGGCTTGATGTGAATATTATCACGAATGCGGTATAGAAAAAATTAAAATAAAATAAAATAAATAAATATCTTTGTCCAATATGTTAACGGCAGGTTCCCAGCTGTTCTCTTCTGGTCCGTAACCCTCCCAAGAAATGAGATATTCCCAATGCTTCCCTTTTTTACATACATCCAGGATGTCATCCACTTTGTATGCAATGTCTTCTTCAGCATCAAGAGGTTGTGGGTCAGGAGTTTTGCGAGAGAACTCTGAGAGGATTAGCGGTTTCAGGAAAGAAAAGTGGAAAGCATTGTGAATTTTTATCAAGGGTGCAGCTTCAAGCTGTAAGTTAAGGCTCCCAGGCGGTGAAGGATGGTGAAGGGCCCAAGGTATCGTGGAGCAAATCGAATCGAAGGCAGCTTGAGCCGAATGTATTTGGCACTGAGCCATACCTTATCTCCTGGCTTAAACTGGGGAGCTGCTTGATGATGAGCATCATAATATCTTTTGGCCCATTGTCCAGCTTTACGTAAAAGCTCCTTGGTTTGAATCCAGAGTTGGTGGATCTCATCATCTGTAGCTTGAGCAGCGGGAGAGATGTACCAGATAAAGGTATGGGAAGTGGTGGAAGTGGCTGACAGCCATAAATGATCTGAAATGGAGTAGATCCAGTAGCAGACACCGGATGTGAGTTCAAGGCAAAATCTGCCCAGGTAGTAACCTCCGCCCAATCATTCTGTCTGGAGTTGACATAGGCCCGGATGAACTGTTTAAGGGTTCTGTTCATTCTCTCCGTTTGTCCATTAGATTGGGGGTGATATGCAGATGTCAGATCTAATGAGATGTCGAATTTACAACATTGCGCCCTCCAGAACCTGGCTGTGCACTGAACACCACTGTCTGACACGATGTATTTAGGCATGCCATGTAGGCGGAAAATATGCCGCACAAATAGTTTAGCAAGTTCTGGGGCATATGGTAATCCAGGCAGAGCCACGAAGTGTGCCATTTTTGAGAAATGGTCCACCGTGACCCAGATGGTATTGTTCCCATTAGATGGTGGCAAATCGACAAAGAAGTCAGTCGTAATGTGTGTCCATGGTTCGTCAGGGAATAGGCAATGGCAGAAGAAAGCACCAGGAGCGACTGGCAGGAGGTTTTTGCCTAGCGCAAGTAGCGCAGGACTCCACGTAAGTCTGAACGTCCTTTTTTATAGACGGCCACCAATAATAGCGGTGTAGAGTAGCGAGAGTACGGGCTTGTCCTGGATGACCTGCTAACTTAGAGTCATGGGCCCAATGCAGCAGCTTCTTTCTTAGCATCTGAGGAACCACTGTTTTGCCTGTGGGGAACTGAATAGGTAGCAGCAATATTATTTTCTCGGGGTCAATAATGTGCCGTGGCTCATCTGGAAACATCTTCAGGAGTAAAGAGCGTGAAAGAGCGTCTGCCCAGACATTCTTATCAGCAGGACGATATTTAAGCAAGAAATTGAACCGGTTGAAGAATAGTGACCATTAAGCTTGGTGGTGGTTAAGTCTCTGAGCATGGCATAGATATTCCAGGTTCTTGTGATCGGTGAACACGGTTATCTAGTGTTGGGCACCTTCAAGCCAGGGACGCCACTCTTCGAACGCCAGCTTGATAGCAAGCAACTCCTTATCACCAATGCCGTACTTTTTTCTCTGCTGGCGAAAAGCATCTAGAGAAGAATCAGCAGGGGTGCAGAATATGTGTATCACTGTGCTGTAGGGATGTGCATTCATTTTGAATGAATGCGCAATCTGCAATGTATAGGTCCCTATTCGTTGCATTCGTGGGGTTCCGAAACGTATGGTGAACTCTCAAAATGGCACCGATAGCCTTTGCCCTTACTATGTCACAGGGGCTACCGGTGCCATTGGTCGGCCCCTGTCACATGGTAGGAGCAATGGACAGCCGGTGCCATCTTGTGCTCCTACCCCCCCAAGACTTGGTCGGCCCCTGTCACATGGCAGAAGCACAAGATGGTGCTGTCCGTCCACTGCTCCTACCATGTGACAGGGCCCGACCAGTCTTGGGGGGGTAGGAGCACAAGATGGCACCAGCTGTCCATTGCTCCTACCATGTGACAGGGGCCGACCAATGGCACCGGTAGCCCCTGTGACATAGTAAGGGCAAAGGCTATCGGTGCCATTTTGAATACCGGCAGCCGACGACCCAAGTGCAGGAGATCACTCCAGGACCCCCGCTGGATCACCAGGGACTTTTGGTAAGTCTTGGGGGGTCAGGAGGATGGGGGGGGGTTGTAGTTAATTAAATTTAAAGGGTTGGGATGGGGGGGTTTTCAACTTTAATGGGAAACGAATACCATATGTAACTAATGGACGAATCAGGGTCCCCCAAAAACGGATGCAACGGATTTGGGTCCCGATGAATATGAATACCGAATCGGACGAATCCATCCCTGCTGCACATCCCTACTGTGCTGACTAAGCCCAGCCCCTACGCCAATATCAGAGGCATCAACCTCCATGATGAATGGTCGATGAGGATCAGGATGGCGTAAGCAGGGTTTCTTTAGGAAGGCCTCCTTAAGTACTTGAAAGGCGAAGATGGTTTCTGGTGACCAGTGTGAATGGTTAGCCCCTTTTATAACCATAGCAGTGAGTGGCGCTGTCAAGGTTGAGTAGTCCTTGATAAAAGTATGATAATAATTCGTAAAGCCAAGGAAGCGGCGTAGAGCTTTGATACCGGTGGGTTGAGGCCAGTCTTGTATACTTTTAGTCTTCTGAAGGTCCATTTGAAAACCCTTACTGGACATAATGTACCCAAGGAAGGGAACAGACTCTTTATGGAAAGCACACTTCTTGAGCTTGGCGTATAGGCGATTATCCCAAAGCCTCTGTAAGACAGTGATGACAACTGCTTGGTGGGTTTGTACATCACGAGAGAAAATGTTGAGATTACTTACCTGATAATCTCCTTTTCCTTAGTGTAGACAGATGGACTCAGAACGAATGGGTATAGGATGCTCGTGCTAGCAGTTGGAGACGGATCTGACGTCAGCACGGGTATATATACCCCCACAGGAAGCGTAGCAACTCAGTAAATCTTCCTTGCAAAAAGCTGTTATGGATGTGTGCCACTGACGCTCAGTGAAATAGTGAAACAGGATTCCCCTGACCGATTGATAGTAGCTGGAGACCGCCAGCATTCCCAACCGGAAGGCGTCGACACCTGGCAAAAAGGGACTCTCTTATGTAAACAAATGACATGGCGTACCTTGAATCGGTGAAACCCATGTACACAGGCAGCTGGGCGGGATGCTGAGTCCATCTGTCTACACTAAGGAAAAGGAGATTATCAGGTAGTAATCTCAACATTTCCTGGCGTGTAGCCAGATGGACTCAGAACGAATGGGATGTACAAAAGCTTTACTCCCAGCCTGGGCGGAAGGCTGCCTGAGGACCATGTAGTACCGCCCTCGCAAATGCTGTGTCCTCCCTGGCCTGGACATCCAGACGGTAGAATCTGGAGAAGGTATGGAGGGAGGACCATGTCACCGCTTTACATATTTCTGCAGGCGACAGCATCCTGGATTCCGCCTCCAGGATGCCGCTTGTGCTCTGGTAGAATGAGCCTTGACCTGTAGAGGCGGAGACTTCCCAGCTTCTACGTAAGCTGCTCGGATAACTTCTTTAATCCAGCGGGCGTTGGTGGGCCGCGAGGCCGCTTCACCTTGTTTCTTTCCGCTGTGCAGGACGAACAGATGGTCTGTCTTTCGTACTTCTTGTGTCACTTCTAGATATCTGGGCAGCAATCTGCCAATGTCGAGATGGCGTAATAAACGCCCTTCTTCTGATTTCTTCAAACCCGCCGTGGTAGGCAATGATATGGTTTGTTAAGATGAAACTTGTGAAACCACTTTAGGTAGAAAGGAGGGAAACCGTACGAAGATGGATAGCCTCAGGAGTGATTCTGAGAAATGGATCATGGCAGGACAGTGCTTGTAGCTCTGAGATGCGGCGTGCTGAACATACAGCCAGCAAGAACACCATCTTCAAGGTGAGAGAACGGAGAGACAGGCCCCGAAGGGGTCTGAAGGTGGATCCCGCGAGGAAATCCAAAACAAGATTGAGGTTCCATAAGGGCATAGGCCACTTCAGTGGCGGACTAATATGCTTGACTCCTTTCAGGAAGCAAGAAACATCTGGGTGCTTGGCAATGGTCTTGCCATCCCTCCTGGGGCCATAGCAAGACAGCGCAGCCACCTGAACCTTGATGGAGCTGAGGGAGAGCCCCTTCTGAAGTCCATCTTGCAGGAAATCCAACACAATAGGGATTGTGGTCGCATGTGGATTGGTGCCATGAGTGTCGCACCATGCTTCAAATACTCTCCAGATCCTTACGTAGGTGAGGGATGTGGAAAACTTGCGAGCTCGGAGGAGTGTATCTATCACGGGCTCCGAGTAACCTCTTTTCTTCAGTCTAGCCCTCTCAATGGCTAGACCGTAAGAGAGAATTGAGCTGGATCCTCGTGGAGGATGGGACCTTGACGTAGAAGGTCCCAGAGAGGAAGCAGGGGAAGAGGCTCCCCTGCCAGTAGTCTTCTCATGTCCACGTACCAGGGTCTTCTTGGCCAGTCTGGTGCCACTAGAAGAACTAGGCCCCGGTGTTTCTGAATCTTGTGTATGATGGCGCCCAGCAGAGGCCACGGAGGAAAGGCGTATAGCAGAGTCCCTGGAGGCCATGGCTGAACCAGGGCATCGATTCCGTGTGAGAACGGGTCGCGCTTGCGGCTGAAGTATCTGGGTACTTGAGCATTGGACTTGTCCGCCAGTTAAATCCATGTCCGGAATCCCCCCAGTGATCCACAATCATCTGGAAGGCTGTGGGTGACAGCTGCCACTCTCCCGGATTTAGGCTTTCTCTGCTGAGGAAGTCTGCCGTGGTGTTGTCCTTCCCGGCAACGTGGACGGCGGAGATGTCCTGAAGATTCGCCTCTGCCCACGCCATCAGTGGGGTGATCTCCAGAGATACTTGTCGGCTTCTGGTTCCGCCCTGACGATTGATGTATGCCACTGTGGTGGCGTTGTCGGACATCACTCTGACTGCTCTGTTCTTCAGTCTGTGAGCAAATCGAAGGCATGCCAATCGGACTGCCCGAGCCTCTAGACGGTTGATGTTCCACGCTGACTCTTCTCTGTTCCACCGCCCTTGTGCGGTAAGTCCTTCGCAGTGTGCTCCCCAGCCGCTCAGGCTGGCATCTGTGGTGAGCAGAGTCCACGTGGGGGAGGACATCTTCGACCCCCTGCTCATGTGGTTGGACTGCAACCACCGTAACTGGGTCCGTACTCTGGCAGGCAGAGGTAATTGCGTGGAATAGTTCCGTAGACGGGGGCTCCAGCGAGAAAGCAGGGAGTGTTGTAGAGGTCTCATATGGGCCCTTGCCCAAGGTACCACTTCCAGGGTGGATGCCATGATACCAAGAACCTGCAGATAATCCCAAGCTATGGGCCGACTGGCTCCCATCAAGTACTGGAAACGCGTCTGGAGTTTTAACCTTCTCTTGGTAGTGAGACTGACTGTGTCTGCCTGGGTGTCGAACTATACTCCCAGGCATTCCAGCGACTGGGAAGGCTGTAGGCAACTCTTGCTGAGATTGATTACCCAGCCCAAGCTTTCCAGAAGGGCGATCACTCTGTCGGTTGTCCGATGGCTCTCCTCTCGTTATTTCGCCCTGATCAGCCAGTCGTCTAGGTAGGGATGGACTAGAATTCCTTCCCGTCTGAGTGCCGCTGCTACCACTACGACCACCTTGGTGAAGGTCCGTGGTGACGTGGCCAACCCGAAGGGCAGAGCCCGGAATTGGAAGTGGCATCCTAGAACCTTGAAGCGTAGGTAGCGCTGATGATCCGGATGGATCGGGATATGCAGGTAGGCTTCCGACAAGTCTAATGCCGTGAGGAATTCTCCTGGCTGTACTGCAGTCTTGACGGAGCGCAGAGTTTCCATGCGAAACCTCGGGACCCTTAAGTATCGATTCACTGACTTGAGGTCCAGTATGGGCCGAAAGGTGCCCCCTTTCTTGGGTACCATGAAATAAATGGAATAGTGTCCAGAATTCACTTCCCAGGCAGGTACTGGGATGATGGCTTTCAAGGACAGGAGCCTCGCCAGGGTAGCTTCCAATGCTGCCTTCTTGTGTATGGGACAGGAAGATTCCACAAACTTGTCCGGAGGGAGGTGATGAAAGTCCAGATAATACCCCTCTCGGACGATGGCGAGGACCCACTGGTCCGACGTAATCTCGACCCATCTGGGGTAGAAGAGGGTTAACCTGCCCCCTATGGCTCTGTCCCCCAGATGAATCGGCGGATTCTCATTGTGAGACGCGGCCGGGACCTGAGCCCAGGCCCACTCCCCTCTTGCGCTGCTTGGGCCGAAAGGACTGATTCCGGGCCTGAGGACGAGGAGCCTGGTAGCGACTCCTGTAGGGAATGAAGCGCTGAGAGCTTCTACCCCTGGAGGGCCTTGGAAAGGCGCGCTGGTTCCTTCTGAACTGATCTTCCGGCAGTCGAGGTACTGGAGAGGCGCCCCATGTGCTGGCCAGTTTATCAAGGTCGCTGCCAAACAGGAAAGAGCCCCTTAAAGGGCAATCTGGTGAGGCGTGTCTTTGAAGGCGCATCGGCTGACCATTTCCGGATCCAGAGCTGCCTCCTGGCAGCTACGGAGGATGAGATCCCCTTGGCTGTTGTCCAGACTAGGTCTGATGCGGCATCCGTGAGGAACGAGAGAGCTGACGCCATGTCTGCTGCTGGAGCGTTGTTCCTGACCTGTGACAAACAGGAACGCGTCACCACTGTGCAGCAGGTTGCAATCCGAAAAGATAGAGCTGCCACCTCAAAAGTCTGTTTCAGAATGGCGTCCAATCGCCGGTCATGAGGCTCCTTGAGGGCCGCCCCCCCTTCAACTGGAATGGTAGTGCGCTTGACCACAGCGGTAATCAAGGCGTCCACCTGAGGGCACGCCAGCAGCTCCTAGATAGCCGGTGCCAGTGGGTACATGCCCGTCAGTGCCCGACCCCCCTTGAATGCGGCCACTGGTGCAGCCCATTCTAAATCTATCAGTTGTTGTGCTGCTTGCAAGAATGGAAAATGGCGGGCTGTGGGACGAAGACCTTCCAGCAGTGGGTTCTGCGCAGAGGGTACCGTAGCGCTGGGACCTGCAATATCCAACTCCGCCAGGCACTGAGACACCAGGTCCGAGAGATCCTCTTTAGGGAAGAACCGCCTCATAGTTCTATATGGCTCAATCCCTGAGGGAAGTTCCCCCTCGTCTGGGAGTTCGGACTCGTCCGGTGAAACCTCCTGGTCCGACTGATCCGGACTGTCTAGCGGCGGGAGGTCCCGCTCACAATAAGGGCGTGAGGATCCAGGAACAGGATCCGCTGGAGCTGCAACTGCAGCAGCCGCCGCAGTCGCAGCCACAGCAGGAACAGCAGGAATAGCAGGGCCTGGACGGGAAGCAGTTTGCATCTGTACAAAGGCATGAATCCCCTTAAAGAGATCTACCCAGGAAATTGAAGCAGTCTCTAATCGCCGGGGTACAAGATCCCCCGGGATTCCAGATTGGTCGAGACTGCCCGCTAAATCCGGGGTAGCCCCTGGGGAACTGTCAGCAAATCGTGGCTGAGACTGGTCCTGGCCCGAGGGTCCCACGGCCTCCTCACATTGGGCACATAGGGAGTCTGGCTCTTCACTGTGCATGGCTCGAAGCTGGCATGCGGAGCAGAGGCCGAGGGCTTTAATGCCGGAGGCAGGAGGTGCCCCCGCTGAAGACGCTGAGGCGTTCTGTTCCATTGAGAAGTATGCGCGTAATGATATGCGGCAGCAATATACGCTTAATACAACAGGCGCACAATAATAAGCGGCAGCAATATACGCTTAGTATAACAGGCGCACAATAATATGCGGCAGCAATATACGCTTAATATAACAGGTGCACAATAATATGCGGTTAGCAATACACGCTCAATGATATTCAATATGCTCTCAGCAATAAGCGGTCAGCAATACACGCTCAATAGTATTCAATATGCTCTCAGCAATATGCGGTTAGCAATACACGCTCAATAGTATTCAATATGTTCTCAGCAATAAGCGGTTAGCAATACACGCTCAATGGTATTCAATATGCTCTCAGCAATAAGCGGTTAGCAATACACGCTCAATGGTATTCAATATGCTCTCAGCAATAAGCGGTCAGCAATATACGCACAATGATGTATATAATATGCGCTTAGTCATAGACATGCGCCTATCACGGGCGCTCAATACCTGAACAAGGCCCACAAAATGGCGCCCTCCACGGCGTGCCACGCCGCCGATCCTCGGTTCCTCGGAGACCAAAAGTAAGAGATGTACGCCTTACCTGATCCTCGGTGCTTCCCGGCTGGAACCCGGGCGGTCTCCGGCTGCGGGGGGAGAGGGCAAGTACCTTCACTGCCGCGTTTGAGGATATGCACCCGCTGCCTCGTCCACGCCGGGACCGAGGCGCCTCGCTCGCCACACCCGAGCCTCGCCCGGGGGCTACATCCCTGCCGCGATTCGGCCACCAGACCGAGGTCTTACACCTCCGGGGGATCACGGAAATCACCCCGGGAAACTCTACTGGGGGAGGGACCCCAAGGGTATCACCGCAGGAGTGCGGGGCTCGATGTCGCAGTAGAAATTTAGTAAGAAGAAAGTAGAAAGTAGATTGGAAACACGCTCAGCGAGCGTGCAGGCTCTCCAAACTGCTTTGGAGACGGAAATTACTGAGTTGCTATGCTTTCTGTGGGGGTATATATACCCGTGCTGACGTCAGATCCGTCTCCAACTGCTAGCACGAGCATACTATACCCATTCGTTCTGAGTCCATCTGGCTACACGCCAGGAAATGAGGATATCGTCTAAGTATACGACCACACACTGGTATAACAAATCTCGCAAGATGTCATTCATCATATTTTGAAATATGGCCGGGGCATTGTACAGGCCAAAAGTCATCACCAAATACTCAAAGTGGCCATCGCGAGTATTGAAGACCGTTTTCCATTCGTCCCCCTGACGAATACGAACACGATTATAGGTGCCCTTTAGATCCAACTTTGTGAAAATCTTGCACCCTGAAGCTGATCGAACAGCTCTGAAATTAACGGTAAGGGGTACCGGTCTTTGATAGTGATTTCGTTCAAACTTCTGTAATCAATGCAAGGATGAAGGGATCCAATCTTCTTGCCAACGAAAAAGAATCCAGCTCTTGCCGGAGACTTAGAGGGTCTAATAAATCCTTTCTGCAGATTTTCTTGGATACAGGCTGACATGGCCTCAGTTTCTGATAAGGAGAGTGGATAAACCCTTCCTCTGGGTGACTCTGATCCAGGTTTCAAATTGATTGCACAGTCAAACGGTCTATGCAGTGGAAGTACATCAGCAGCTTGTTTTGAAAACACGTCTTGAAAAGCTGCGTACTGTGGCGGTAGTCCAGGAGGAGTAGATGTGGTAGCCATACACGGCAATGGCGTTATTTTTCTTAGACATCTGTCATGGCAGTTAGGGCCCCATTGTGATAACTTCATAGAAGACCAGTTAAATTGGGGAGAGTGGTCTTGTAACCTTGATATGCCAAACACTATGGGATGGATAGCCTTTTCAAGAACCAGGATTGTAATGGTCTCTGTATGCAGGGATCCTGTGCGTAGGCAAATTGGTTGTGTAGTGAACGAAACCTCTCCTGGCAAAGGTTCACCGTGAATGGAAGAGAGGAGCAGCGGCATGGGTAGTGGCTCAGTGGGAAGTCATAGGTGTTCTATCAATCTCTTCAGAATAAAATTCCCACTGGCACCAGAGTCGACCAGTGTTTGAGTAGCAAATTTGAGAGGCCCAGAGATGATGGAGACAGGGAGTCAGTAGAGGAGAAGGAGCAGTCAGACCTAGGAAGAGTCCTCCAGCGGATCCTAGGGCTGCGTGTTTCCCGGACAGATGGGGCAGGTTTGAACTGCATAGCCAGTCTTCCCACAATACATGCAGTAGCCCATCTTTTTGCGGTAGCACCTCTCCTTGGCAGTCAAGTGACTACGGCCTAGTTGCCTAGGTTCGTCTTCCTCTTCTGGGTTAGGTAAAGAATGGACTGGAACTGACAGTAGGGGGCGAGAACGGATTCCTCCAGAAACATGCTTTTTAAGAGGTTTTACCTCTACAGAGCATTCTCATATACGGTGATAAATACGCCCAGCAAAGTCCATAAGTGAGCTTAAAGTATCAGGCAACTCCCATGCAGCAAGTTCATCTTTTATGCGGAAGTTGAGTCCTCGTAGAAATATGGCTCTTAGGCAACCTGAATCCCATAAGAGCTCGGAAGACAGTGTCTTGAATTCAATCACGTAGTCCGGGAGTGGCTTGCTCCCTTGTTGGAGGTTCAGGAGTGCAGAACTGGCAATGGACTGGCGAGTGGGGTCATCAAATACCGACCTGAAGAGAGTCAGAAACCCAGGCAAGTCATCAAGGACTGGATCATTGCGTTCCCAAAGAGGTGAAGCCCAGGCCAGGGCTTTTCCATCCAACAAGGACAAAATATATGTTGTCTCGGGAGCGGCAGTAGAGACGTATGTCGGTTGTAAGGAGAAGTGCATACAGCACTGATTTAGAAAGCCCCTACACAACAGGGAGTCTCCTGAGAATCGAGTAGGGGCTGGAAGAGGAACTGTAGTTCGCCCGGTAACCATCGGGGGTGAAGCATTCTGGTTAGAAATAGTAGAGTCACTCAGTCTGGAATTCAGCTGGTTAAAGGAGGTAGCAAGGGTATCAAGAGTTCTCTGTTGCTCTGTAATCCGTTGGGCCAGGCCAGAAATGGCCTATAAGGCTGAGAGCTGAGCCGGGTCCATGGAGTTAACAATCTGTTATGTTCTGTGTGTAAATTTAGGTAGTGGGCCCTTGGGTCGTGGAAGAGATGATTCCACCCACAGGAAGGAGCCCTGTGAGGATTCACCACAACAGGCGGGATCTCAGCAGTGACTAACAACAGAGGCAGTAACTTTATTATGCAGCAAGAATAACCCGAGGTGCAGGTTAATAAATTCAGTCCATGTAAATAGCCTGTAAGCAGGCTTTTCCGGTAGAGGTCCGTAGAGCGGGTTAATCCAGGAGATACTTCCTCTAGATGAGACTTGTGCTGATGGTCTCCAGTAGTGGTCCTCAGTGATGGGGTAGGACGGATGCCGATGGTAATGGTTGCACGAGACAGTATGGATCCGGTAGTGGTCCGCAGAGCGGGTTAACCAGAGAATCCACACGATGAAGGAGAAGTAGGACCAGTACTCACTCAGCGTTAGAGGAAGCCAGATGTAGAGTAGCCAGATGTAGAGTAGGCATTGGCTACCCATCAGATTCAGAATCCAGTTCAAAATTCTCATGACAATACACTCTCTATTAAATAATTCAGATTCTATTTGGCTATGTTCTACACTAAGAGTATATAAACCTACCAGAGAACTTAGATCTGCGGCAAAAAACTTATTAGAAATTCCATCAATTAAAAAGGCTGCTTTAAGTATTTCCAGGCAAAGAGCCTTTGCAGTGGCCGGCCCCATTCTGTGGAATTCGTTGCCTGACCCCCCTAAGACAAATTTCCAGCAGAAATGAATTTAAGAAAGCGCTAAAAACCTATTTATTTACGGAAGCATTCGGGAAGATTGATTCCACTCAGTAGTCACTAGCCCAGCTTCATGTAATGGTACTTAAACTTCAATTAATATCAGGAGATTACCATCTTGATAGTTATGTTTGTGTATCTCTTCTTTTCTTTCTATACTTTTATTTAAAATAACAGTTCATTATTTTAATGTTCTTGTTTTGTTATAATTTTTAAAATATTTTATTTATATTGATCATAAAGTAGATTGTATTTTTATTCTAACTTTGTTTTATTATTTTTATCGTATTTGAACTTTATGTTACTACCATTGTAAACCGCTTTGGTCAATCTTGTATTGGTAAAACGGTATTTAAATATTTTAAATAAATAAATAAATAAATAAAAAATAGGCAGTGAGGAGACCTGGAACAGGAGCACTGGAGGGTCATCAGAGGAACAGTGATGAAGCTCACTAAAAGGAAGGTGAGGCAGGTAAGATGGCTCTCCAAGGAGCGGATAGCCCTAGGTGTAACAAGGCCCCTGAGGAGCGGGTACCGAGATCACCCAGACAGGAACAGCGAGACAAGTCCCAGAATGGCGGAACTGAGCAGGACAGGAATCCTTGCTAACTCATAGCTTAGATGGTCTGCTGAGTTTAAGTATAGTAAGTGGATGATGTCATGTTGTGAGGGTGCCCACGAGGTTCCCGCAACGACGTGTACAAGAAGGGGGCAGGCGCGCACGCGTGCCCTAGGTTACTCTGGATGCAAGATGGCTTCCGGGAGCTCCCACGCTGTCCCGGGCATGCCATGGGGGTCAGTGTATGGAAGCGGAGTCGGCCATCCTCCCTAAACTCTGTGCTGTAGGAAGAAAGGAGGTAAGCAACAAAGGTCGCAGCCGCCTGCGACCGAAGGGCACAACAAGGCCATTGTGGAAAGACTATATTAATTCTTTGCTTCAGTGTTTACTGAAGAGGATGTTGGGGTGATATCCATTCCAGAGACGATTCAGATGAACTGAACCAAATCAAGGTGAACCTGGAAGATGTAGCAGGCCAGAATGATAAAATGAATACTAGTAAATCACCTGGATCAGATGGTATACACCTCAGGGTTCTGAAAGAACTAAAAAATGAAATTTCAGACCTATTACAATTAGTTTGTAATCTATCATTCAAATCATCTGTTATACCTGAAGAGTAGGAGATGGCCAATGTAACCCCAATGTTTAAAAAGGCCCTGAGGCTTGATCCATGAAACTGTAAACCAGTTTCATGGATCAGTTTTAGTGCCAGGAAAAATCATGGAAACTTTTATAAAGAATAAAATGACAAAACATTTAAATACACATAACAACAAATGGGTAACCCACAGGTATTATTCTTACATGAATGCAAATACCACCATATACCTGTGCATATTTCAACACCAATTTTTATTTACCATTTAATTCTCCATTTATAATTTAATACCACAACATTTAAAATTAGACAACACTCATCACTCACACCACATGTGGTGTGAGTGATGGTGGTATTTGCAAAACATTTAAATAGACATAGTTTAATGGGATACAGACAGCATGGATTTACCCAAGGGAAGTCTTGCCTCACAAATCTCCCAAATGTTTTTGAAGGGGTGAATAAACATGAGAACAAAGGACAACCGGTAGATATGGTGTATTTGGATATTCAGAAGGCATTTGAAAAGTCCCTCATGAAAGGCTTCTAAGAAAATTAAAAAGTCATGGGATAAGAGGTGATGTCTTTTTGTGTATTGCAAACTGGTTGTAAGACAGAGAGTAGGATTAAATGGTCTGCTTTCATAATGGAAAAAGGTAAACAGTGAAGTGCCTCAGGGATCTGTATCTGGACTGGTGATTTTTAATATATTTATAAATGATCAGGAAAGTGGGATGAGGAGTGAAGTGATCAAATTTGCGGATGACACCAAATTATGCATAGTTAAATCAAGCGTACTGTGATAAATTATCGGAGGGCCTTGTGAGACTGGAAGATTGGGCTTCTAAACGGCAGATGAAATTTAATGTGGACAAGTGCAAGGTAATGCATATAGGGAAAAATAACCCTTGCTACAGGTACAGGATGTTAGGTTCCACCTTAGGAGTTACCACCGAGGAAAGAGATCTAGGCATGAAATGTTGGCTCAGTGTGCTGTGGCGGTCAGAAAAGCAAACAGAATGTTAGGAAATATTAGGAAGGAAATGGCAAATAAAACAGTGGATGTTATAATGCCTCTGTATCGCTCCATGGTGAGACCATACCTTTAATACTGTGTGCAATTCAGTTTGCCGCATCTCAAATAAGATAGTTTCACTGGAGAAAGTGCAGAGAAGGATGACCAAAATGATAAGAGGCATGGAATGGGTCCTCTATGAAGAAAGGCTAAAAAGATTAGGGCTGTTCAATTTGGAGAAGAGACGGCTGAGGGGGAATATGATATAGGCCTACAAAATCATGAAAGGTCATGAACAAATTAATTTAAATCAGTTATTTACTCTCTCAGATAACAGAAGGACTATGGAGCACTCCATGAGGTTAGCAAGTAGATTATTTAAAACAAATCAGAGAAAATGCTTTCTCACAGGACAAGCAGGATGGTAGTCCTCACATATGGGTGACATCATCAGGATGGAACCCACTCACAGAAAACTTCTGTAAAAGTTTCCAGAACTTTGACTGGCCCCTACTGGGCATGCCCAGCATGGCACTAACCCTGCAGCCAGCAGGGGTCCCCCTTCAGTCTTCTTTTTTCCACACAGCAGTAGCCTCGCGGTAAAGGAGCTCTGAAGAGATTCCTGACAGGAACTTTCCTCACGGAATTACTAAAAGTTAAATTACCCTGCAGGGGTCCCTCCTCTAACTTTTCTCAGTCCACGGTACTCTGGTAAGTTTTCACCTGTTTCCCGTCGATTGCCGTCGAGTTTGGCCCTCGCGGCCTACTGGCCGTTGATCGTACCGCGGCTCGATTTTTTTCCATGGCCATGGCGTTGGGGTTTCGTCGGTGCCCGGACTGTACTCGCATCATGTCTATCACAGACCCCCATTAAGTCTGTGTAATGTGACTAGGATGCGAGCACGATGTCTTGACCTGCACCAAATGTGCCCTAATGACACAGAAGGGTTGCAAGGCCAGAATGGAGAAGATGTAACTTCTCTTCTGTGCTCAAACCCCGACTCCGTCCATTGCATCGACGTCGTCAGAACTGGCACCATCAACTTCGCACCAGCATCGACCACTGACCGGCATCGACAACTTCTCGGCCATCGACACCCTCTACTCCCCCTCAGGATCGAGGGGATCGCAGGGAGAAACATTGCCATCGACACAGTAAGACTCGGACCATCAAAGAGCGAAATCATCGACCTCGCCATCGTCCGAGCCACTGTCAAAGAAGCCCCGTTCAGGAAAGGCACCGACCATTCCTGTGACCTGGTCACCGAGGCAACCCTCACCCGATCAGGAATCGGGAGCCACGACTCCGCCTTTAACGGTGGTCCCTCCAGCTATGCCTCTGCCTCCTTCTTCTGTTCCGGAGCCGGGGCTGCTTGCTCCAGGTCTCCAAGAAGAACTGGACCGGATGGTTCAGGAGGCCATCGACAAGGCGATGCAACGTCTTCAGGTTCCTCCGGCACCGACACCGGCGCCACTTGTGGAACCGATCATCGACCAGATTCCAGCAGCGCTGGCACCATTGCTATCCAGGATGGAAGCGCTTATGGCCGCTTTTCCACCGATGGATCCCAGGTCTCCGATGCCCTCCCCACTGACAGCATCATCTGGAGGAGAAACACCGTTCTGCATCCCTCCATCGAGAGTTTTGCGTCAGCCATCGATGCCAATATGTCCCTCTCCACCGACCCATCCATCGGTGCCGATATGTCCATCGATGCCTGCACCGGTGCCTTTGATGACTTCATTGGTGCCTCCGATAATTTCTCCGATTCCTTCGGAGCCTAGACCGGAACCTTCAGGTATCCAACTACCCTGTCCTCCTCTAGTTCCTAGAAGGATGGGTGTTGATCCTTATGATACCTGGGCTGATGATACCTCAACAGACACCGATGATTTACCTTCACCACCTTCACCAAGAGTAGGAACCGTTCTCCTCCAGAGGACTTCTCCTTTATAAACTTTGTGAAGGAAATATCTGAATTGGTTCCCTTTCAATTACAGACGGAACAGGATGATAGGCACCAGATGATGGAATTGCTCCAATTCCTGGATGCCCCCAAGGTAATCACCTCTATTCCCATCCATCAGGTCCTTCTCGATCTCCTCAAGAAGAACTAGGAATATCCTGGATCAATTGCTCCAGTACACAGGAAAGCTGACACTATCTATTTGGTGCAGTCAGCCCCAGGTTTTCAAAAATCACAGCTTGATCACCACTCGGTCATGGTAGAGTCTGCACAAAAGAGGGCAAAGAGATCAAAGCCTCAATCGTCTGTTCCTCCTGGAAAGGAACAGAAGTTCCTAGATAACATTGGTCACCGAGTATTCCAAGGGGCCATGCTCATCTCCAGAATTACCGCCTATCAGCTTTATATGACCCAGTATAACAGGGTCATTTTTAAGCAGATATAGGACTTCTCAGACTTTCTGCCTCAGCAATTACAAGAACAATTACAAACCCTAATATACAAGGGTTTTGAGGCAGGCAAGCATGAGATTAGAACATCTTATGACATTTTTGACACTTCAACCAGAGTGTCTGCAGCTGCTATTTTGGCGAGACGGCCTGGCTCAAGTCTTCTGACCTTCGCCCAGAAGTACAAGACCGGTTATCCGACCTGCCTTGTGTCAGAGATAATCTGTTTGGCGAACAGATTCAACGGATGGTGGCAGAATTAAAGGACCATCATGAGATCCTAAGACAGCTCTCTTTGATGCCTTCTGACTTCTCCTCAAAACAGCCCTTCAGAAAGAACTCTAAGAAATCATTCTTCCACCCGAAGAAGTCTTACCCGCCACCAACCAGATCCCGTGCCACAAGACCTTATCAAAAATTGCAGTCTCGTCAAGCCCGTAAGCAAAAACCACAAGCAGCTCCTCAACCAGGACCTGCTTCAGGTTTTTGACTTCCACTTAGAGAGCAGCAGCCAGATTCCTCTGTCACACATACCAATGGGAGGTTGATTGTGCCACTTTCACAACATGTGGCATTCAATCACATCCGACCAATGGGTATTGGCAATCATTGCTCAGGGTTACCATCTGAACTTTCACGCCCTGCCATCGGACTCCCCACCTCTACAGACATGGACAACATCTGAACACTCCATTCTTCTGGATCAAGAGGTTTCCCTCCTTCTCCAGTCAAGAGCAATAGAACCCGTTCCATACTCTCAGCAAGGCCTAGGGTTCTATTCCTGGTACTTCCTAATCCCCCAAAACCGGGAGGTGTTCATCCTATTCTGGACCTACGTGCCCTCAACAAGTATCTCCAGCGAGAAAAGTTCAAGATGGTTATCTTGGGATCGCTTCTACCTCTTCTACAAAGAGGAGACTGGCTCTGCTCTCTGGACCCCCAGGACGCATACACCCATATTGCGATAAGTCCAGCTCATCGCAAGTACTTGAGGTTCCTAGTAGGCCCCAAGCACTATCAATACTGATTGCTTCCATTCGGCCTAGCGTCTGCACGAGTCTTTACAAAATGCCTGGTAGTTGTTGCAGCCTTCCTCAGGACACAAGGTGTTCACGACTACCCCTATCTGGACGACTGGTTAATCAGGGCTCCCACTCAGCAAGCTGCTCTGTCGTCCCTCAATCTAACCTTACACACTCTAAATTTCGTTAGGATTTCTCGTCAATTACGACAAATCCTACTTAGTCCCATCTCAAACCTTGTCGTTCATTGGGGCAGACTTGGACACCTTACAGGGAAAGGCTTTCCTGCCTCGACAATGAGCACTGACTCTTGCAACCCTTGCTCACCAGCTGCAGTCTCAGCACTCCGCGACTGCACACCAATTTCTCATCCTCCTGGGACACATGGTGTCCTCAGTCCATGTCACACCAATGGCCCGCTTGGCCATGAGACTCATGCATTGGACTCTGAGGTCTCAATGGACTCAAGCTATTCAGCCTCTGTCGGCCATTGTTCACGTCACAGGCTGACTCCGCCTGTCTCTCGCCTGGTAGAAAAATCAGACCAATCTCCTCCAGGGATTGCCCTTCCAGGTTCCAAATCGTCAAATCATTCTCACCACCAATGCTTCCAAACTCGGGTGGGGAGCCCACGTAGCCGATCTGCAGACACAAGGCTCTTGGTCTCCCGAGGAATTCAAACACCAAATAAATTTCCTGGAACTTCGAGCAATCAGATATGCTCTCAGGGCTTTTCAGGATTGCCTATCAAATCAGGTCATCCTGATTCAGACGGACAACCAGGTGGCCATGTGGTTCATCAACAAGCAGGGAGGCACAGGCTCCTTCTTTCTGTGTCAGGAAGCTGCGCAGATTTGGGAGGAAGCTCTCTCCCATTCGATGTACCTCAGGGCCACCTGGTTGCCGGGAGTGGACAATGTGCTGGCAGACAAGATGAGTCGTGTCTTTCAATCGCACGAGTGGTCGCTCAACCCCTCAGTAGCGAACTCCATTTTTCAACAATGGGGATATCCTCGAATAGACCTCTTTGCGTTGCCACAAAACCGCAAAGTGGAAAACTACTGCTCTCTCATTCACAGCAAACTCTCTCGACCCAGAGATGCATTCTCCCTCTCGTGGACAACCGGTCTGCTCTATGCATTCCCTCCACTTCCTCTTCTCTCGAAGACTCTCGTGAAGTTACATCAGGACAAGGGAACCATGATCCTGATAGCACCTCACTGGCCACGCCAAGTGTGGTTTCCAATACTTCAGGATCTCTCCATTCGCAGGCACATTCCCTTGGGAAAGGACCCGCTTCTGATCACTCAGAACGACGGGAGCCTACGCCATTCCAATCTTCATGCCTTATCCCTGACAGCATAGATGTTGAAAGGTTAATCCTTCAACCACTTAACCTTTCTGAACCAGTTTCCCGTGACTTGATTGCTTCACGGAAGCCTTCCACGAGAAAATCTTACTCTTACAAATGGAAAAGGTTCACATCATGGTGCTCTTCTCAGTCCCTTGACCCCTTTTCCTGTCCAGTCCCGAAGTTTCTGGACTATCTCTGGCATCTATCTGAGTCAGGTCTAAAGACTTCTTCCATCAGAATGCATGTCAGTGCGGTAGCCGCCTTCCATAAAGGTGTAGGGGATGTCCCTATATCACTATAACCCCTTGTAACACGCTTTTTGAAGGGCTTGCTCCATATCAAGCCTCCACTATGTCCTCTGGCCCCTTCTTGGGACCTTAATCTGGTTTTGGGTCGGCTCATGAAACCATCGTTCGAGCCTCTTCACTCCTGTGACCTTCGATATCTCACATGGAAAGTGATTTTCCTTTTGGTTATCACTTCAGCTCGCAGAGTTAGTGAACTGCAAGCCTTAGTTACCTATCTGCCTTACACTAAACTTCTGCAGGACCGGGCGGTACTCCGCACTCACCCTAAATTCTTACCTAAGGTAGTTTCAGATTTTTATCTTAATCAATCCATCATACTACCTACCTTTTTTCCCAGGCCCCATGCCAACCCAGGAGAACAGGCTCTGCATACCCTTGACTGTAAATGGGCTATGCCGTTTTACCTAGATCGTACAGCTCCCCACAGGGAAAGCACTCAATTGTTCGTCTCTTTCCACCCTAACAAGTTAGGGAAGCCTGTGGGTAAGCAGACTCTCTCCTCCTGGTTGGCGGACTGCATATCCTTCTGCTATCAGCAAGCGGGCATTCCATTCCCAGACCGCCTTAAAGCACACTCTGTGAGAGCCATGGCGACTTCAGTAGCACACCTACGATTGGTGCTGCTTCCTGACATTTGCAGGGCTGCTACCTGGAGTTCTCTCCACACCTTTGCAGCCCATTATTGCTTGGGCAAAGCAGGAAGACAGGATTCCATCTTTGGCCAGTCTGTCCTTCGTAACCTGTTTACAACGTGACATACCAACACCCTTCTGCCTGTCCGGTGGGGTTCAGGATGCCCACTACCAAATTCCACCCCAGTTGTTGTGCCTGTTGCACGCCTTTGGGTACATTTGGTACATGTTCGGACATCCTCAGCTCTGTATTCACCCATATGTGAGGACTACCATCCTGCTTGTCCTGTGAGAAAGCAAATGTTGCTTACCTGTAACAGGTGTTCTCACAGGACAGCAGGATGTTAGTTCTCACGAAACCTGCACGCCGTCCCGCGGTGTTGGGTTCGTAATGTTTTGTTATTTTATTTTTCGACACTGCCTGTAGCTTTCAAATAAGACTGAAGGGGGACCCCTGCTGGCTGCAGGGTTAGTGCCATGCTGGGCATGCCCAGTAGGGGCCAGTCAAAGTTCTGGAAACTTTGACAGAATTTTTCCGTGATTGGGCTCCATCCTGATGAAGTCACCATATGTGAGGACTAACATCCTGCTGTCTTGTGAGAATACCTGTTACAGGTAAGCAACATTTGCTTTTTCACTCAACGAATAGTTAAGCTTTGGAATTCACATTGCCAGAGGATGTGGTTACAGTGGTTAATATAACTGGGTTTAAAAAAGGTTTAGGTAAGTTTCTAGAGCAGAGGTCCATAAACTATTAATCAATAAGGAATAGTGGCTTGGGATCTATTTATTTTATTTATTTATTTATTTAACAGCTTTTAATATACCGGTGTTCGTGCGGGCACATCACGCCGGTTTACAATAAACTTGTGAAAGGAGGAAATTACAATAAACAGGGAGAGGGGGATGGAGCAGGTTCGAGAAAAAAGGGGGGGGAGAGGGGAGAAAGTAAAGGAGGAAGAAGATAGCAGCTGGGAAATTAAAAGGAACGTAACATTATTTACATGAGAGGCAATAAAATGAGGGTTAAGACATTGTCACAAAGTTACAGCGGACATTGTCACAAAGTTACAGCGGATAATGAGGAAATATGGATTGCATGGAGTATATCTGTGGAGGCTTATTTGCGGTAGTTATGGCAAGTTATGAGTTATGGCAAGTTTAATGTCTGGGTACTTGCCAGGTACTTGTGACTTTGGATTGGCCACTGTTGGACACAGGATGCTGGGTTGATGGATCCTTGGTCTGACCCAGTATGACATATCTTATGTTCTTATGAACTACATAAATTGGAAAGCAGAACTAAGCCTTGGCTTTGCAAATAATGTTCAATTAAACAGTTGCTAGCAAAATAAAATGTATTCAAAGGGAGAGTAATTTTTAAACAGCTATGTGGGCGAACATGAACAAACATATGCTGGCTCACATCCATGGATGTGGTCATTTTATAACATGTGCACATCTTATAAAATCGGCTGGACACATGTAAATGTGCATGCCATTTTACATGGATGCATACATGTGCCACTTCTACCGCGTAAGTGGGGGGGATTTTAATATACATGCGCGCCGACACAGTTACCAGTTAGAACAGTTCGTCCACTTTACCCAGTTACAGGATAGGACTTCCCTCTAGCTAACTTCCCTCTAGCTAACTAACCTCTCTTTTACCCTACCTGCCCCAAACCTTAAAACCCCACTGACTTGCCTAGTTTTTTTTGTCTTATAACTTATATGCCATCTATAGCAGAAGTAAAGTTATATGATAGGGGACTCCAGCGCACGCTTGTGCATGTAAATACTTATGCGCTGGTTTCCATTTAAATTCCCATAACACCCATTCCCTGTCCATACTCCGCCCATGCCCCACCCTTTTCTGGACTTTTTCTTTTGTGCACGTACTAGGAGATATGTGTGTCCATGGACAGTTTTAAAATACATGCAATGGCCTGAGAGACGCACAAATCTCCCTGATTTGGTGCGTGTAGAGCTTTTAAAATCTACCCCAAAGGTTTTGATGCACAAACACAGTATACTTCATTGTTTCCTTTGCAAGATTGTAAGAGAGACAAATTTTACAACAGCACATGTGGCTAAATTCATGAAGATTCTTTAATTATAAATACCCACTCAACAAGGGGAGTACTTATTTTAGACCTAGTCCTTAGTGGAACACAGTATTTAATGTAAGACGTAACGGTTTTGGAGCCACTTGGCAATAGTGATCATAATCGAGTACATTTTATAAGAAGCGCGCGTGCATTCATTTGCGGGCAGTTCCCGTCATGCGCACATGGACGTGCCGATTTTATAACGTGTGCACACCGAGGCATGCATATTATAAAATCTGATACCTGTACGCAGGTGGCGCGTAAGAGGGGATTTTCTGAAAAAGCATACAGTGACCCATTCAGAAGATCCCCAGTTCCCTAACCTCCTACCTAATCTTTCTCCCTTTTCCCCTCTCTGACCCCTAAACCTTACCTATCTACCTAATTTTATTTCTCCAAGAACTTACCTGCTCCTTCTGAGCAGTAATAAGTTTATTTTTTTATTATTAACAACATTTTGGCACTCTGGCACTTCCAGGTTAAAGCACTTTAAGCTTTAACTCGTATTCTATATTGTATTCATAATTATTACCTGCCTTTACCTTCTTTCCAGCTATCTAAGCTTCCAAGTTCTTTACTCCTTGTTGAATGTAACTTTTGCCTTATTCACCTCTATTGTTTAATTACTTTAGTTGGCGCTTCAGTTATACCCTTGTTAAATGTAAACCGATCCGATATGGTTATTACTATGAAGGTCGGTATAAAAAAGTGTTAAATAAATAAATAAAATTTGATCTGAGATATCACATTGGTTTACATTCAGGTACTATAGGTATTTCCCTATCCCCAGCGGGCTTACAGTCTAAGTTTTGTACCTGAGGCAATAGAGGGTAAAGTGACTTGGCCAAGGTGTGATAGTGGGACTCAAACCCTGGTTTCCTGGTTCATAGCCAACTGCTCTAACCACTAGGCTGTTCCTCCTACCTACCCTCTAAGATCTGCATGCTGTCCTACCTACCCTCTAAGATCTGCATGCTGTCCGGCTGCTGGTGTGCTTCCCCTGGACAAGGCCTGATGGCCGCTGTCCCGGATGTCCCCGCCCAGACCCCACCCCCGGCCTACCCCTTTGACGGAGCCTGGCACTTCCGTGCGTACATGGAGATATGTGCATAGCTGGGCCATTTTTAAAATGCGCTTGGCACAGCCACGTGCATATCTCCCAGTTTTTGCGCATGGAAAGCTAAAAAAAAAAAAAATCTACCTTCAAATGAACAAATCTGACAATAAATTGAGGGAGCACAGTAAAGAAATTGTCTATGATAGCTTTTAACTTTCAAAAGGGAGAGACTATGATAACATGAGAAAAATGGTTACGAAAAAAACTGAAAGGAGCAGCTGCCAAGGTTAAGAGTTTACAGCAGGCATGGACCTTGTTTAAAAATAGCATCTTTGAAGCTCTGACCAGATATGTTCCAGACATTACAAAAATGGAAAGAAGGCTACATGACTACCAGCATGGTTAAAAGGTAAGGAGATTGAGGTTATAACTAAAAGAACATCTTAAAAAAAAAAAAAAGGAAAAAGGGATACAAATGAACAAAACAGGAAACAGCATAATCATTTGTAAGTTAAATGCAAAGCACTAGTAAGAAAGGCAAAACGAGAATTTGAAAAGAAGCTTGTCATTGAAGCAAAAACTCATAATACATTTTTTTTTCAGGTACACTTGAAGCAAAAGCCTGTGAGGGAATCGGACCACTAGATGACCAAGAGGTAAAAGGGGCGTTTAAGGAAGACAAGGCCACGGCAGAGAGACTAAATTAATCTTTGCTTCATTATTTACATGACAAAGATACCCATGCCAAAAATGATATTTAAAGTTGATGATTCAGAGGAACTGAAATAAATATCAGTAAACCTGAAAGATATAATAAGACAAAATGACAAGCTAAAGAGTAGCAAATCACCTGGACTAGATGGTTTACATCCCAGATTGTTGAAAGAACTAAAAAATGAAATTGCAGACATACTATTAGTAATGAGTAAACTAGCTTTAGAATCATCTATGTACCTGAAGATTAAAGGGTTGCCAACATAATGATAATTTTTAAAAACACTTCCGCGGTGATCTAGGAAATTACAGATCAGTGAGCCTGACATCATTGCTGGGCAAAATGGTAGAAACTATCATAAAGAACAAAATGACTGAACATATAGTCATAGTTTAATGGGACAAAGCCAGCCTAGATTTAGCCAAGGGATATCTTGCCGTATCAATCTGCTACATTTTTTTTGAAGGTGTAAATAATCATGTGAATAAAGGTGAGCCAGCTGATATAGGGCTAGATTTTAAAACTTATGCGCAGGCATAGATTTGTTCATGCAACCTGGTGCGAACAAATCTACGCCCGATTTTATAACATGCGCGCACTGCTACGGCCTGTATGCCCCAGCACAAACCACTGTGCCGGAACACTTGACCCCGCCCCCTGACCGCCGCCATGCCCACGGACCGCCCCTGGACCACTGCCATGCCCCAGACTGCCCCTTTTTGCAAGCCCCGGGACATACGCTCGTCCCGGGGCTTGCGCGCGCCGCCAAGCCTATGCAAAATAGGCTCGGCGCACGCAGGGGCAGATTTTCTCGAGTTTCGCGTGTATGTTATGCGCGTGGCCTTTGAAAATCTGCCCCATAGTGTACCAGGATTTCCAGAAAGCATTCGACAAATACCATCATGAGAGACTTCTGAGGAAGTTAAAAAGTCATGGAATCGGAGACAATGTCTTATTGTGGATGGGAACTGGTTAAAAGATAGAAAACATAGAGCTTAAAAGGTCAATTTTCTCAATGGAGAAAGGTGAATAGTGGAGTACTACATGGATCTGTTCTGGGACCACTTCTTTTTAACATATTTATAAATGATCTGGAAATGGGAACAAGTAAGGTGATCAAATTTGCAATTAACACAATTATGCAAAGTGTTAGTTCATAAGAAGATTGTGAACAATTGCAAGAGGATCTTGCAAAACTGGGAGACTGGGCATGCAAATGGCAGATGACATTTAATGTGGATAAGTAAAAAAGTGATGCACATAGGGAAGAGCAATCTAAAATATAGCAATGCAATGCAAGGTTCCACACTAAGGGGGGGATTTTCAGAGCCCTGCTCGCCTAAATCCGCCCAAAACCGGGCGGATTTAGGCGAGCAGGGCCCTGCGCGCCGGTATGCCTACATTCAAAGAGGCCTACCGGCGCGCGCAGACCCCGGGACTCGCGTAAGTCCCGGGGTTTTCGGAGGGGGGCGTGTCGGGGGCGTGTTGGGGGGCGGGCCCGGTCGTTGCGGCGTTTCGGGGGCAGGTACGGGGGCATGGCTACGGCCCGGGGCGGTTCGGGAGCGTGGCCGCGCCCTCCGTACCCGCCCCCAGGTCGCGGCCCGGCGCGCAGGAGGACCGCTCGCGCGCGGGGATTTACTTCTCCCTCCGGGAGGCGTAAATCCCCGGAGAAAGGTAAGGGGGGGGTGTAGACAGGGTCGGGCGGGTGGGTTAGGTAGAGGAAGGGAGGGGAAGGTGAGGGGAGGGCGTTAGAGGATTTCCTCCAAGGCCGCTCCGATTTCGGAGCGGCCTTGGAGGGAACGGGGTAGGCTGCGCGGCTCGGTGCGCGCCGGCTATACAAAATCGATAGCCTTGCGCGCGCCGATCCAGGTTTTAGCAGATACGCGCGGCTCCGCGCGTATCTACTAAAATCCAGCGTACTTTTGTTTGCGCCTGGAGCGCAAACAAAAGTAGGCCTATTCGCGGAGTCTTAAAATCCGCCCCTAAGAGTCATCACTCAGGAAAAGGTTCTAGGCATCATCGTGGATAATATGTTAAAATTTTCTGCTCAGTGAGTGGTGGCAGACAAGAAAGAAAATAGAATGCTAGGAATTATTTGGAGGACTTCTGGTGATGCAGCATATGTAGCAGAAGTAGGTCTGTTTTGCTCCAGGGACTACTTCCAAATTAGTTGCTTTTTTGTTATTTAATCCAGCCTAGAGTTGCGGCAAATGCTTCCTAAGAACAAATTTGTTATTAAAGAGCGATGCGGGTTGACCTCAAAATAAATTCGTAGTATGCAAGAGAAGAGCAAGCTAACCAAACAACAAAATAGTGGCTGAGCCAGAGAAAGATAATATGGAGAAAATTGTGACAGTTGTTTCATAAGATATCGTGCGAGAGATAACTAAAAGCATAAGCTTGGAAGCACTAAACAATCGCTTAAGTAAGCTCCAATCTGCCATGGATGAGATTAAAGAGTGTTATGAACCCTGCCCGCGCAGCTAATCCCCGCGAGCTGGCACTTACTTCATCCCATGCTGCTTTGTTTTCTGCCCGACGCGGCATGGACGCTCCCGGAGTCGGGCCTTCCCGCGCGGCTGGAGCCGCGGACTTGCCTTCCCCTGGGCCTGGAGGCCACCCATTGGGCCTTCTCTTCACCGCGGCTGGAGCTACGGACTTTCTACCATCTTCGCGGCACAGGAGCCGCCGCCGATGTCTTGGTGATCTTCGCGGCCAGAGGCCGCAAGCCCCGGCCTGGATTGGTGGCTGGAGCAGCCCTCGGGGCCTCCTGCAGCGGCTGGTGACGCTGCCGTCATTGGGGCCTGCTCTCCAGGCCCAGCCCTGCTGCTACGCACGACGTCGGTGCAGGACCGCTGTCCACGGTCCTGCACAGCCCTGACTCCTGCCTCTAGGCACGCGACCGTGCCTCTCTTCAGAATTTAAAGGGCCCATGGCCGGATATGCCTTGGGCCCCACCTATGGACTCATTTCCTGCTTGAGCCCTATAAAAGGGCTGGTCTTGCTATTGTTCCTTGCCTTGCATCGGAGTTACTTCACTCTGGAGACTCCTGCCTGCCAGAGCTCCGTCAGGTCTTCTTCGTGGAGCTCCTCATCGTCTCGTCTTCTCATCTTGTCAGGTCATGTCTTGATTGCCTGAGGTCCCCGTCCAGGTGTCTTGGTGTCTCGTCTTTGGACAATCCGCTTCCTTATGTTCCTGGTTCCTTGGTTCCTGGTTCCTTGTGTCTTCAGCGCTCCTGAGCCTTCTGGTCCTGTCAGGCCTTGGTCCCTCGGATGAAGTCTTTCTCGAGCGTGGAGTGGCCTGCAGGTGGAATTCGTTCCTGAGCTCCTGGGCTGTCTTGTCCTGCCAGCCGTTGTGGAGCTTCGGATGACATCGGCTTCGTCGTTGGAGTCCCACCTCGACTGGATCCTCCCCTGCGCTTGTCCCGCTCTCCGCGTGGTCCGTGACCAGCCTTCTCGGGCTATGTAGGGCACGCAGTGGGACAGGGTGGTCCGCGACCAGCCCATTGGATCCACCCATGAAGGTGGGTTGAGTAGGGCGCCCTGAGAGACAGTGCCAATGTTCTCCTGCCCAGCTTCTCGTCTCATCTGGACTTCGTCAAGTTCCTCGTCTCTGATGCCGTTGCATCAGTCTTGGTGTCATGTCTTTATGTCAAGGCCTCCGTCTGCCCTCATCCTCAGGCCGGCCTGCTGCTCCATGCCGATCCATGCGGCAGGTCCGAAAGGGCTCGGAATGGTCGGAGGACCGTTCCCCTACCAACATCATCTTCTTGTTGGCGCTGGGAGCTTGCAGGCCTGGCAGAGGTAAGACCGTAGTCCCGCCATGCTGGAACACGCCGTCAACCCTCGGTTCAGTCTGGGATCCTTCTGGGGTCAGGCTGAGGCCCAAGGGCACACTAAAACACCCGTTACGTAACAAAGAGGGATTTGAATTGCATGGTCATAGGATCTCCCAGGGTGAACAAAGGATTATGACGCAGGACCAAATGAGCCAACAGGTTGATGATTTTAAAAAAAGAAAATGGAATTTTATTCGACCAACTATTAAGATCAAGAGAAAAGAGGATATCAGAAAAACAGACTCACTGGAAGCCCCGAATCTGTATGTGGTAGTGAGTTGATTTAATTTTTTGAAAAAATGCTTCCATAAAACGTGATTGTGCACACCTCCACAGGAAAATAACGGACAAACTCAGCCACTACTCCTCACTTTGCGATAGCAGCATGGGATTTGTTTACTGTTTGGGATCTTGCCAGATATTTTTGACTTTGATTGGTCACTAGGCATGTGCATTAGTTTCAAATGAAATTGAAAAATGAAATGAATTGGGGTTAATTTGTTTCTTTCTGGGGACAATGAAACAAATTAAGAGGGTTCCCCGAATTAAATGAATCTTATAGATAATGGACTCAGAAATCATAGGAAAGCAACGGGTGCATGTATACAGTTCGAATCGGATACCCTGAAAAGCAGGTAGTCAGCAGAGAAGAAGAGAAAGGGCATGTTGTCAAGGAGATGAGAGGCATGAAGTACCACAGTGAAGCAATTTGTCAGTCTGACTATTGCTGCAGACCGGGTACAGTGACACTGATCCTGAAGACTCAGCATATCAGATATTTGCCCTGCATTGCTTCTTAAGACATTAGCAGTGTGAAAGCATATCTCTGAGCTCTCTCTGAGTTCTTGCTAAAGATTTTTGCTGTGGCATATTGTATACTCATTGTGTCAGCAACAGCTCGTCACACAAAAGAGGATAGCAGTGAGGCAGCGCTGTGTCCTAAGATCTGTGTCTCCATAGTAGATTTGTGTTGCTTGGGTTACAGTTGCTGTTCTGTTTTTCCATTCTGGAATTGAAGCTTTAGCTACACTTGAGATTAGTCATTTATTCTCTGTTTGCCTGGCAGCAGGCACAATGTGGGCAGTGGGCCCTAGGCAGTGGGCATAAGTGAGCAGTGATAGCAGAGCAGAGAGTGCAGCATAACAGGTTGCGTTGTGAAGCCTGTCTGTGTCAGAGAAGTAGCACATAGCAGATAGTGTGAACTTTAGCATGCAATATATGGTGAAAAGAAGATAATGTCTCCCAGGGTCCTCCAGACCAATCTTGTTCCCACCACAAAACCAACAATAATTTGAGCATAATGATGAATTTGCACATAACTAAAAGTATCTATTACCGTTTCTCCCAGTTTGTGCTGTAAGAGTTTTAAGGATAATATTTTCCCATTGTCATCCAAAATTTGAGAAATAACAGATAATCCTCTCAACTCCCAGTCCCTAAAGATTCGCCTATCCAACCCTGGCGGAAAATTAAGTTTGTCAACAATAGAGATGAAGATTTAGAAGAAATCCAATGCCAAGACCTACAAACAGAAGAGAGAAAAATGTGATTTTTTAAATAGGCCGATAGTTGAGAAGGTATAGCATGTAATATAAATCGGAGATGGAGAAGATATACAATAACAGCTTCATATTTATTATCACAGATTAAAGACGTACCCATGAGCCAATCCCCTACCTGTTTTAAATCTGTACAATGACTATAATATTAAATCCAGTAAACTCATCCCTCCCTGCTTTCCCAAGCCCATCAATTGAAATAGAGGCACTCTTAATTTAGCCCCTCCACAGAAATAATCTGAATTCTCTACGTAGAGTGTGGTTATTCCTCAAGCTCAGAACAAGAGGGAGGGCACTTAAAACGTAAATCCATCTTAAACAATTGGATCCTACCTCCTAACAATATGGCCAAATAGTTCCACTTTTGTATATACTTAGTAACTTCTTATAACTTAACTACATTAAAAGAATGTAAGAGGTGCAGATCCTTGGTAAGCCAGATGCCCAAATATTTCATACGAGTGGCCCACGTTAATGGAAATGTACCCTTCCAATCTTGAGCACACCCCCCCCCCCCATGCACCAATGGCCATAGCTTCTTACTTGTCTAAATTCAACCTTAGTCCTGCATGTCTATCATAGATACAGTATTTAGAGAGCTAAGCAGGCAAAGAGGTTTGTGGCCAAGAAATCAACAACATCCCCCGATGATGGACTTCTGGCACCCCGAAATGGTGAACTTTTTGAACCTCAATCATCGAATATGGATTCTTTCGAAGAAAAGCAAGAGAGTAGCTTTCTCTAAAGTTTGGGACCCATTTATTTAAACACCTTTCTGCAGCAATGCAAGGCAAATACTTAGAAGTGGCTTGAAAGCTCTCTTGTCACATTCACCACTAGCAATAGGAAATCATAACATTTGGAATAATGTTAAAATGGCTGCAATTGATGGTAGTATAAATATTCCCAATCAGCCTCATGGGTGAGAAACTAGGGGAGATAAAGGGCAAGGAAAGGGGGGGGGAGGGAGATTGGGGATCAGGGGCATTTCTGTTATTCTGTTGAAAGTTTACACAATGTTCAATGTTGAATTTTTGCTGAAACTATAATAAAGACAATTATTAAAAAAAAAAAAAAAAGGAGGTCATCCACAAATGCTGCAATTTTAAAAGTACCACCCTGATATTGATTTTTTCAATCTGATCATTATGCAATATTTTACACATAAAAGGAGCTAGGGATAGCAGAGAAAGTAAGGGTGATACTGGGTATCCACTCTCTGGTGCCTTGAGTGTATATTTATTTATTTTTATTTGAATTTCTTATATACCGGCATTCGCGATGGGAGTCGCATCATGCCGGTTTACAAATAACAGGGTGTGACAAAAGGATAAATACTTAAAAACTTAAAACATTAACATGTGATAGAAGAAGAAAGTAGCAGTTACAAAAAAACAGGGACAAAATGCAACTTGGAATGTAGAGAAGGCTACAGAAAGATTAACAATGAGGTAAAAAAGAATAACCAAGGTAAATAAAACCTGCCAATTTAAAAGAGTAAGGACATTGTGGAGTTGTCAAAGGTTGTTGGTTACCCTGACGGAAAGTCTTGGTTGCTTGAGTTGAAAGTAGGTTCAGTTGGTATCTGGAAAGGCTTTCATAAATAGCCAGGTTTTAAGTCTTTTTCTGAATGTAGGGAGGCAAGGTTCCTGTCTCAGTTCTGGTGGGATGGAATTCCACAGAGTAGGTCCTGCTGTAGAGAAAGCCCTGTCTCTGAGAGTCGTATGATGAAAGGTTTTGGCAGGAGGAACCTGTAGTGAATCTCTGTAGGACTCTCTGATAGGTCTGATGGAGGTATGTTTTTTAAATGGGATTTGGAGGTTAAGCGGAGAGAGTTGATGGAATGCTTTGTAGATGGTAGTGATGGACTTATATAAGATTCTATAGTGCACTGGCAGCCAATGTAAGTCTTTGAGAATCGGAGATATGTGGTCTTTTCTTCTTGTGTTTGTCAAAATTCTGGCCGCCGTGTTCTGAACCATCTGAAGAGGTTTAGTATGAGAAGACGGGAGACCTAATAGAATAGAGTTGCAATAATCTAACTTAGAGAAGATTATTGATTGCAGGACTGTTCTGTAATCGTGGAAATGGAAAAGTGATTTGATTCTTTTTAAGACGTGCAGTTTATAAAAGCAGTCCTTCGTGGTTTGATTAATAAAAGATTTTAAGTTTAGCCGATTATCGATGATGGCTCCTAGGTCTCTTACTTGTGATGTTTGAAAGCCGGTTGGTGGATTTGAGGTGAGGTTACTGTTTTCGGGGGAAATTAAGAGGAGTTCGGTTTTTGCGGAATTTAAGATTAGATTTAGACTGGAGAGGAGGTTGTCAATATTTTGAAGGCAGTTTTCCCAGATTTTAATAGTTTTAGTAAGGGATTCTTTGATAGGGATGACAATCTGGACGTCATCTGCGTATAGAAAGTATTTGAGGTTCAGATTGGTTAATAGTTGACATAGGGGTAGGAGGTAAATGTTAAAGAGCGTGGGAGAGAGAGAGAGGAGCCCTGTGGCACTCCTAGCGTGGAAGGGAAAAACTGTGATTCTTTGTTATGTATTTTGACTTTATAACCTCTGTTTCCCAAGAATGATTTGAACCAGGCAAGAGCAGAGCCTGTTATTCCGATGTTCGCTAATTGATTTAGGAGAAGGGAGTGATTAACGGTATCAAAAGCGGCGGATAGGTCGAGGAGTATCAGCAGGTAGGCGTGACCTTTATCGAGGCCCATGATGACGTAATCTGTCAGAGATATGAGAAGAGATTCTGTACTTAAAGATTTTCGAAAGCCGTATTGAGTGGGGAATAATATATTGTTGTCTTCGAGGTATTCTGATAATCTGGTGTTGACTAATTTTTCAGTAATCTTGGCTATAAAAGGAAGGTTGGAGATAGGGCGGAAGTTGGAGGGATCTTTAGGATTAAGATTAGGTTTTTTTAATAGAGGTTTGATAGAAGCAACTTTCAGGTCATCTGGATAAATTCCTTGGGCTAAGGAACAATTGATAATGTCAGTCAAGGTTTTGGAGATGGTATCTGGTATTAGCAGCAATAGTTTGGAAGGGATATGGTCAAATGGGTGAGATGATGGTTTCATTCTCTTCAATACTAACTTGGTCTCTGATATTGCAATGGGTTCGAAGGCTTGTATGGCAATGTCTTTGCAGTGATGGCGGTATGTGCCGGATGTAGCTAGGGTATTCGTTTTTAGGAGAGATTGCAGGTTGGAAATTTTGTTACTGAAGAAGATGGCCAGCTCCTCAGCTTTTTCGTGCGCTTGGTTGAGAGGAATGTCCGGAGAGTTGGGTTGAGTTAAGTTAGAGACGTAAGTAAAGAGGGCTTTTGAATCGAAGATGAGGTGATGTATCTTGTGAGCGTAGTAGTCCCTTTTTGTTTTAAGTGTGGTGCTCTTGTATATGTGAAGAGAGAGTTTGTAAGCTGAGAGGGAGGTCGGTGATGGTGCTTTACGCCATTTATTTTCTTTTTGTCGCAGGGAAAGTTTGAGTTTTTGCAATTGTTCATTGAACCAGGGTTGTCTTCTGGCGGCATTATGTTTTGGTTTTTTTGTTGCCAGTGGGCAGAGTTTATTAGCTGCCAATCCTGTGATGTTGGACCATGAGTGGAGCGCCGTGTTAGGAGTGGAGATGTCTATATGAGGGAGTTCTAGGACAAGGTGTTTGTGAAGTTCATCGGATGAACAAAGGTTTCTGTAAGTAAATTGAGGTTGAGGATCGTGTTTGATGCTTGATTGTGCCAGCGAAAATGTGGTAGAGATTAAAGCATGGTCTGACCAGGGGACTGATTTGCATAAGGGAGGTGCTGAGTATGAGATGCCTGAGTTTACAAAAATGAGATCCAAAGTGTGTCATGCTCTGTGGGTGGGATTGTTGATTATCTGCTTGAATCCCATGGCGGTCATGGCATTTAGGAAAGTTTCACAGTTTGTAGAGGGAGAGGGGTCGTCAACATGTAAGTTGAAATCTCCCAATATGATGGCTGGAGACTCAAGATTTAGGTTAGTAGCTATTAATTCTAGAATGGGGGAGGCGTCTGACTCCAGAAGTCCCGGAGGGGCGTAGACTAGGATGGTTTGTAGCCGGTCTGATTTGAAAAAGCCGGCTTCAATTTTTGTAGGAGAGTGAATTGGGAATTGAGTAAGTCTCAGCTCTTTTTTGGCTGCAAGGAGAATACCCCCACCCTTTTTTTTTGTCTGGGAATAGAGAAGACATCATAGGTTTCAGTTGGAAGTTGGTTTATTAGTGCGGTGTCCGTCTGTTTAAGCCATGTTTCCGTAATTGCGCAGAGGTCGGGTTTAGTGTCCAGTAGAAGGTCATTGAGTATTAGTGATTTTTTGGTAAGGGATTGAGCGTTGAATAAAATCAGAGAGAAAAGGGCTAGGTCTAGCGTCTGTGTAAGGGGGGAAATCATGATTGGAATGAGTGATTTATAGGTAGTTGGACGTGAAAACACCGATGGATTTCTTATGAAAAATGACCTTTGTTGGAGAATTGGAATAGGGAGACCAGTATGCATTGAGGCTTGTGGTCACAGAAACAATGGTTAGTTAGTCAGTGAGGAGGTTAGGCTGTAAAGTTTGAGTATTGAAAGAGTGCTGTGTCGAGTGCTGGATGTGGAAGGAAGGGCGCTGAGCGCTGGATGATTGCTGGAGTGGAAGGATGAGCGCTGGATGATTGCTGGAGTGGAAGGATGAGCGCTGGATGATTGCTGGAGTGGAAGGATGAGCGCAGGGTTGTTGTCTGTCTAGTTCAGGTGTGCTAGGATTTGGAAGGAGTGGCGAGACTGAGTATTGATGGTATGGGTTACTATTGTAGTCTCACCCTGACCTCACCTCACCAGAGTCTCACAAAGGGGCTCGCTAAGGGGCAGGCCCCTTAGGTCGCGCCCCTTAGGGCGTGCGACGCCGTCTGTGAGCGTTTAAATTTAAAGGGCTTCACGCAGCCTTTTCAAGGGCCGGGTGCCTTTCAGTGTGCCTTTCAGGGGGAGTGGTTTGCACTCACTGCGATGTCTTCTTCGTGCGCCTACCGCGCGGCTCCCTTCTCCCAGCACCTGAATGAGGCGTCCTCCACCAGTCTTGTAGGGACCCTGGGTCGCGGCAGAAAGGGCGTCCGGGAGAGGTTCCTCAGTTTAAATCCTCCTCTAGTCGCGCGGGTATGATGTCATCGATCGGCGCGCCCTGAGAGGGGGGAGGATGAATCCGCTCGTCTATGTGTGCAGATCTCGGCGGAGCAGACGGCTGCGGCTAGACACGTGGTCGATCGGTGTGTGAGGCCCTTGGAGGTAAGTGCGAGAAATAATGGGCCTTACCCCGACAGGCTCGTGCGCCGACCGCGCGGCTCCCTTCTCCCAGCACCTGAATGAGGCGTCCTCCACCAGTCTTGCAGGGACCCTGGGTCGCGGCAGAAAGGGTGTCCGGGAGAGGTTCCTCAGTTTAAATCCCCCTCTAGTCGCGCGGGTATGATGTCATCGATCGGCGCGCCCTGAGAGGGGGGAGGATGAATCCGCTCGTCTATGTGTGCAGATCTCGGCGGAGCAGTAAATGATGAGACTGCCATAATTGGCATCACAGAAACTTGGTGGAAGGAGGATAACCAATGGGACAGTGCTATATCAGGGTACAAATTATATCGCAATAATAGGGAGGATCAACTTGGTGGGGGTGTGGCACTTTGGGCCAGATTTCTAAACTTATGCACAAGCGTAGATTTGTTCTCGCAACCCGGCGCGAACAAATCTACATCCAATTTTATAACATGCGCGCGCAGCCGCATGCATGTTATAAAATCCGGGGTCGGCGCGCACAAGAGGGTGCACACTTGTGCACCTTGCGCGCGCTGAGTCCAAGGGGAGCCCTGATGGCTTTCCCCGTTCCTTCAAAGGCCGCTCCGAAATCAGAGCGGCCTTGGAGGGAACTTTTTTTACGATCCCCCCACCTTCCCCTATCTAGCCTATACCCTTGCCCTAACTAAATCCCCCCTTACCTTTTATTTCCGAAGTTACGCCTGCCCGAGGCAAATGTAACGTGTGCACCAGCTCGCCATCCCCCGGCACAGGCCGCTGTGCCAAAGGACTCGGAACTGGCCCCCGGACCTCCCCCGAACCTCCGCCACGTCCCTGGACTGCTCCTGACCCCCGAACCTGCCCCCTTCCCCGCTCCTTTTTTGAAGCCCCAGGACATACACGCGCCCCAGGGCTTGCGCTCGGGGTAGGCAGGGGCAGCTTTTTGGGGGTTACGCGTGTAACCCTTTGAAAATCTGCCCCTTTATGTCCGGGAGGGTATAGGGTCCAACAGGATAAAGATCATACAAGAGACTAAATGCTCAGTAGAATCTATATGGGTAGAAATCCCATGTGTGTTGGATAAGAGTATAGTGATAGGAGTATACTACCATCCACCTGGACAAAATAGTCAGACAGATGATGAAATGCTAAGAGAAATCAGGGAAGCTAACCAATTTTGCAGTGCAGAAATAATGGGAGATTTCAATTACCCCAATATTGAATGGGTAAATGTAACATCAGGACTTGCTAGAGACATAAAGTTCCTGGATGTAATAAATGGCTGCTTCATGGAGCAATTGGTTCAAGAACCAAGAAATGGAGCTATTTTAGATTTAATTCTTAGTGGAACGCAGGATTTGGTGAGAGAGGTAACGGTGGGGAGGCCACTTGGCAATAGTGATCATAACATGAAATTTAAACTAATAACTGGAAGGGGGACAATAAGTAAATCTACAGTTCTAATACTAAACTTTCAAAACGGAAACTTTGATTTTATTTATTTATTTATTGTTTTTGTTATACCGAGTTTCATGACATGCATCACATCAACCCGGTTTACAATTAACAGAGTGTGTAAAGCATAACGTAACGTAAAACAATGTTCTCAATAAGAACCTTGAACTTTAAATACAGTGAATCAGATAAAGGATGTGAGAAAGTTACAATAAAATAGGGAAATTAACTTGGAACTGGAAGAGGGGAGAGATTGAACAGAGCAATATTTACATTTCAGCCTATTAATGTAATAGAGTAGCAGAGTGAGTAAATAAGAATATGTGAGTAACTGTGGCGGTACATAAATAACCAAATGCATAAATATTACAATGTATGATAAAAGCTCAGCAGGTATTAATGAGTGTCAATTTAAGGTTTGAGGAAAATAGAAAAAAACTGAAAGGTGCAGCTGCAAAGGTTAAAAGTGTTCAACAGGCATGGACATTGTTTAAAAATACAATCCTAGAGGTGGTTTGTTGTGTACGGCCTCAAAGGCCTACGTGGGCGGCCTCTAAAGGGCTTGCATTCTGTTACGAGATGGGGTGTTTGGTGTGCCCTTCGGCCTCAGCCCGACCCCAGACGAGTCCAGGACCGAACCGATGGTTGACGGCATATTCTACCATGGCTGACGGTCTTACCCTCTGCCAGGCCGGCAAGCTCTCATGGCCAACAACAGATGATGTTGGAATGTGAATGGTCCACCGACTATTCCGAACCCTTTCGGACCTGCTGCGTGGAACAGCAGGCCTGGCCTGAGGTCGAGGGCAGACGGGCCTTGACATGAAGACATGACAGCAGGATCGATGCATCGGCATTGCGGACGAAGACATAACAGTAGGATCGATGCAACGGCATCGCGGATGAAGACATGACAGCAGGATCGATGCAACGGCATCACAGACGAAGACTTGACACCAAAGCTGATGCAAAGACATCACTGACCAGTGGTTGATGCGACGGCATCCTGGACCAGGGTCGATGCACGACATCAGGAACAAGACATGATACCAAGAGTGATGCAATGGCATCCAGGACGAGATGAGGAACTGACGAAGTCCACACGAGACGAGAAGCTGGGCGGAAGGACATTGGCACTGTCTCTCAGGGCGCCCTACTCAGCCCACCCGTGGGACTGAGTCGCGGACCACCCTGTCCCACTGCGCGCCCTACACAGCCCGAGGAGGCTGGTCGCGGACCACACTGGGAGCGGGACAAGCGCAGGAAAGGATCCAGTCGAAGCATAACACCAATGACGGAGCCGATGTCGTCCAAAGCTCCACCAACGGCTGGCAGGACATGACGGCTCAAGAGCACAGGACACCAGTCCACCTGTAGGCTAGTCCATGCTCGGGCAAGACATCATCTGAGGGACCCCCGGCCTAACAGGTACCAGAAGGCTCAAGAACGCTGAAGACGAAGACACAGGAGCAGGACATCAAGGAACCTGGAACATCAGGAAACGGAGGATCAAAGCGAGACACCAGGACAGGGACCTCAGGCAACGAAGACGTAACTTGACATGGCATGACGTAACAACAAGAACTCCATGGAGAAGACGAAGAAGACCTGACGGAGCTCTGGCAGGCAGGGGCCTCCAGAGTGAAGCAACTCCGATGCAAGGCGAAGACTGAATGACGGGGCAGCCCTTTTATAGGGCTGGTACAGGAAGTCCACTCCCTAGGTGGGGCCAGCACACTTCCTGTGCCTGGCCCTTTAAATCTTGAAGAGAGGCGCGCACCGGCGCCTAAGGGAAGCAGGGAGCAGGGCTGTGCAGGACCGTGGACAGTGGCCTGCACAGTGAACAGCGTCAGAAGTGCAGGGCTGGCCTGAAGAGCAGGCCCGATGATGGCAGCGGCTGTGGCCGCTGCAGGAAGCCCCGGAGGCAGCTCCAGCCACTACTCGAGCCCGGGGCTTGCGGCCTCCGTGCCGCGAAGATCAGATGACGTCGGCGGCAGTCCCGGCCGTGCCAGGGATGGCAAGAAGTCCACGGCTCCAGCCACGGCGAAGGGTGGCTCGATGGGCGGCCTCCAGGCCGCAGAGAGTAACAGAGTTCACGGCTCCAGCTGCATGGGAAGGCTTATGGTGGCGTCCTGCCGCGTCGGTGAAGCAGAAACAGCATTGGGTGAGTGAGCCTGCTCGCGGTGAGACCTGCGGGCAGAGGATTCATAACACAGTTCAGATGTATTCCATACATTAAGAAAGGTGGAAGGAAGGCAAAACTATTACTGGCATGGTTAAAAGGTGAGGTGAAGGAGGCTATTTTAGTCAAAAAAACATCCTTCAAGAATTGGAAGAAGGATCCATCCGAAGAAAATAGGATAAAACATAAGCATTGTCAAGTTAAGTGTAAAACACTGATAAGACAGGCGAAGAGAGAATTTGAAATGAAGTTGTGCATAGAAGCAAAAACTCATAATAAAAACTTTAAAAAATATATCCGAATCAAGAAAGCTGTGAGGGAGTCGGTTAGACCATTAGATGACCGAGGGGTTAAAGGGGCACTTAGGGAAGATAAGGCCATTGCAGAAAGACTAAATGAATTCTTTGCTTCTGTGTTTACTAATGAGGATGTTGGGGAGATACCAGTTCCAGAGATGGTTTTCAAGGGTGATGAGTCAGACGAACTGAACCAAATCACTGTGAACAGGAATGATGTAGTAGGCCAGATTGACAAACTAAAGAGTAGCAAACCACCTGGACCGGATGGTATGCATCCTAGGGTATTGAAGGAACTCAAAAATGAAATTTCTGATCTTTTAGTTAAAATTTGTAACCTATCATAAAATCATCCATTGTACCTGAAAGACTAGAGGGTGCCAATGTAACCCAATATTTAAAAAGGGCTCCAGGGGCGATCCGGGTAACTATAGACTAATGAGTCTGACTTCAGTGCCGGGAAACATAGTGGAAACTATTCTAAAGATCAAAATCGTAGAGCATGTAGAAAGACTTGGTTTAATGGAACACAGTCAACATGGATTTACCCAAGGGAAGTCTTGCCTAACAAATCTGCTTCATTTTTTTGAAGGGGTTAATAAACATGTGGATAAAGATGAACCGGTAGATGTAGTGTATTTGGATTTTCAGAAGGCATTTGACAAAGTTCCTCATGAGAGGCTTCTAAGAAAACTAAAAAGTAATGGGATAGGACGCAATGTCCTTTCGTGGATTACAAACTGGTTAAAAGCAGGAAACAGAGAGTAGGATTAAATGGTCAATTTTCTCAGTGGAAAAGGGTAAACAGTGGAGGGCCTCAGGGATCTGTACTTGGACTGGTGCTTTTCAATATATATATAAATGATTTGGAAAGGAACACGACGAGTGAGGTTATCAAATTTGCGGACGAATCAAAATTATTCAGAGTAGTTAAATCACAAGCGGAATGTGATACATTACAGGAGGACCTTGCAAGACTGGAAGATTGGGCATCCAAATGGCAGATGAAATTTAATGTGGACAAGTGCAAGGTGTTGCATATAGGCAAAAATAACCCTTGCTGTAGTTACTCTATGTTAGGTTCCATATTAGGAACTACCACCCAGGAAAAAGATCTAGGCATCATAGTGGATAATACTTTAAAATTGTCAGCTCAGTATGCTGCAGCAGTCAAAAAAGCAAACAGAAGGTTAGGAATTATTAGGAAGGGAATGGTTAATAAAAAGGAGAATGTCATAATGCCTCTGTATCGCTCCATGGTGAGAGCGCACCTTGAATACTGTGTACAATTCTGGTCGCTGCATCTCAAAAAAGATATAATTGCAATGGAAAAGGTATAGAGAAGGGCAACCAAAATGATAAAAGGGATGGAACAGCTCCCCTATGAGGAAAGGCTGAAGAGGTTAGGCCAGTTCAGCTTGGAGAAGAGACGGCTGAGGGGGGATATGATAGAGGTCTTTAAGATCATGAGAGGTCTTGAGCAAGTAGATGTGAATCGGTTATTTACACTTTCGGATAATAGAAGGACTAAGGGACATTCCATGAAGTTAGCAAGTAGCACATTTAAGACTAATCGGAGAAAATTCTTTTTCACTCAATGCACAATTAAGCTCTGGAATTTGTTGCCAGAGGATGTGGTTACTGCAGTTAGTGTAGCTGGATTCAAAAAAGGTTTGGATAAGTTCTTGGAGAAGTCCATTATCACAAGCAGATTGTGATCAATTGCAGGAAGACCTTCTGAGACTGGAAAATTGGGCATCCAAATGGCAGATGAAAGACTAAAGAGGTTAGGACTTTTCAACTTGGAGAAGAGACGGCTGAGGGGGATATGATAGAGGTGTTTAAAATCATGAGAGGTCTAGAACGGGTTAATGTGAATCAGTTATTTACTCTTTCGGATACTAGAAAGACTAGGGGGCACTCCTTGAAATTAGCATGTGGCACATTTAAAACTAATCAGAGAAAGTTCTTTTTCACTCAACGCACAATTAAACTCTGGAATTTTTTGCCAGAGGATGTGCTTAGTGCAGTTAGTGTAGCTGTGTTTAAAGAAGGATTGGATAAGTTCTTGGAGGAGAAGTCCATTACCTGTTTTATCCTCCGTTTCCTGATGTTCCAGGTTCCTTGCTGTCCTGCTCCTGTGTCTTCGTCAAGGGGCGCGCGCAGTCAGCGGACTTTGCCGGACTTCGCTGGATTCGTCTAAATAAGTAAGATCTTAAATTTAATCCCCACTCCTCTCTCTCGGGGTCATCTGTTCCTGTTTAAAATATATTTAGCATATAGAGAAGAAGTTGGGGACTTTCCTGTATGATTATTTTATAATTATGCCTCCTAAACGCAAAGGTAGGATTAGAGTTTTTCCCACTCTCCCTACGCCATCTTTAATACAACAGGAAATAACCAACTTTATGGCTTCACCTATACTACAGGACAGAGATGCCGAGGATTTTGAGGTGCCAAGGGGTCAGGGAGGACCCCTTGTGCCTGCAGAAGAGGCCTCTTTAAGCCCTAATACCGGGCTACCGCCAATACAGAGGGCGAGGGAAAATGTTCCTGGACAAACTGTGAATGATAATAAAAATCTTGGACTTATTGCGGGAAATTTTCAATCCCGCACTCAGAGTCCAAACGAAAGATGAGACACTTTAGTTACCCCTTCAAGTTTTATAGGGGATAATGAAAGTTTGTCGTTGGCAACTCCAGGAATTGGAGGGAAAGATTCTGTGCCTAATATCCAGTTATCAGGAACTTTAACCCGTTCTGCATTGGTAACAATGGAAACACTGTGGGATATGATGGCAGGCATGAGTATAAATATTAAGAACTTGGAAGGGAAAATTGACTTATTAAATGGGAAAAATGAACAAGAATATCTAAAAATTCAAAAGCAGATTAAAGAAACCAATGATAGAGTAAAGTATTTGGAAGATCAGGAAAGAAAGTCTTTAGATTTTAACGCAGCAGTAGTGAAAGATAGGGAAGCTATGAGTAGACGAATAGAAATGCTGGAAAATAATACCAAAAAGTTCAACTTAAGATTTTTAAATTTTCCCAGAATAGTAGGGGAAGAGCCCTTAATTACTTTAAAAAAGTTTTTGGTTGAACAATTGGGTTTTACTTTGGATCAATCTCCTACCATTAACAATTGTTTTTTCCTCCCTATTAGAAATGAATTACCTAGACCAGAAATGTTTCAGGGAGATCTCTCCAATTTTTTGGAGGACTCTTCCGCAAATGTAATAAGTTGGGGAACATTGTTAGTAACTTTCTATTCTACTGCTGACGTAAATGCTATAATGAAAAAATATTTTAATAAATATCCAATTACATACTTAGAAAAATCAATAAAAGTTTTTCCTGATTTGGCATCATCTATCCAATTACATCGTAAAGCCTTTTTGGCATTTCGCCAAGAAGTGGTATCATTGGGATTTTCTTTTTTGTTGCTTTATCCATGCAAATGCATATTAAAAAGACAAGAAGATTTGTTCATATTTTTTGTCCCTGACCAACTTAAAACTTTTTTGGATCAGATGAGATTGCCTACCTCAACCCCGGTTTCCAGTTAAGATAAAGGAAAGAAAGTATAGGATATGCTAAAAATTAACTTTGAAAAAAGAAATTTTCTAGTTGGATTCTCCCAATTGTAGGAATTATAAACCCTCCAATTTGATTGATAAATAAATAGAGAGGTTAATAAACTATGTTTATCTATGTATGTATAAATATTAAGATATTGCATTAATCATTCATTGTTATTTCAGAGTATGCAATAAGTTTTGAAATTGTATATTTGGAAAATTGATAAATAAAGAATTAAAAAAAAAAAAGCTTAACTAAAATAAAATGATTTAATCATTTCCTTCACTTTTTAATTGAAACTTCTTCTTTTTATCTCTAATGATAAAATATTCCATTGAATGGGACCCTGTATCATAAAAAGTCACTCATGGGATTCATCTAAGCAAATGAATCTGAAAGAGGGTACTTCTAGTAGTATCTGGTTCCCTGACCTAAGGGCTCCCATAGGCTAATAAAGTTTTATCAGGCCTATACAGCAGAAATCGCTAGGGAGCCTGTGCGCGCGATTCAGTAAATTAGTTTATTTAAATTAGGGCCCCCGGTAAAAAGAGGCACTAGGGACATTAGCGCATGCCTAGCACCTCTTTTTGGACAGGAGCAGCGGCTGTTAGGGAGTTTGATAACCGACGCTCAATTTTGCAGGTGTTGGTTCTCAAACCCGCTGACAGCCACGGGTTCGGAAACCGGACGCCGGCAAAATTGAGCGCCGGTTTTCAACCCGCGAGCTGCGGACCCATTTTAAATTTTTTTTTTTTTATTTTGAACTATTTGTAACTTTTGGGACTTCTGACTTAATATCACCATGATATTAAGTCGGAGGGTATACAGAAAAGCAGTTTTTATTGCTTTTCCGTGCACTTTCCCGGTGCCAAGAGAAATTAATGCCTACCTTTGGGTAGGCGCTAATTTCTGAAAGTAAAATCACGTGGGCATAACTAATAGGGCCATCAACATGCATTTGCATGTTGCGGGCGCTATTAGTTTCGGGGGGGTTGGATGCGTGTTTTCGGCGTGCTATTACCCCTATTGAATAAGGACTAAAGCTAGCGTGTCAAACGCGCGTCCAAATGCGGGTTAACAGTGCGCTCTGCCGGAGCGCACTGTACTGTAACGGTCTGTAAATCAGCATTAAAAGCAGGAGAAGCATTCCCATTAATCCCTTTAAAGACAAAAAGCATGACCCAGGGCTTAATTCTCCAAAGTATGGGTAACCAATGGTAGTGCAAGAGAGTTAGGGGTAATGTGTTCTCTTAATGAAAGACCCGCAATTATTCTTGCTGCTGAATTTTGTACGTGTTGAAAAGCTTTTATCATTGAAAGAGGTAGACCAAGAAGTAAGATATTACAATAATCAGTAGGTGTTATAATTAAAGAATGAATAATTGTTTTAAGGTCTTGTTCCTCACGATATGGATGTATTCTATGTATTAAATGAAGCTTAGAAAAAAACAACTTCACAATAATTGATTTATATGGGGGTGGAGGGATAATGTGGTATCCATCAAAACTCCTAAATTCCAAGCTTGTTTTACAATGGGAACAACATCTGCATTTGTTGTGATATTAGATGGAATTTCTTGCTTAGGATTTTTAGCCAAATAGAGGATTTCAGTTTTTTTCATGTTTAAAGCCAATTTGTTTTCTCAAGAGTTGAGAGCCATTATAGTGGTTTCTACTTTTTCTAAAGCTGTCGTGATGGAACCATTAATAGGTATATAGAATTGGATGTCATCAGCAAAAATACGATAATTTACATCAAGGCCTGAGAATGTTTTACAAATCAGGGCAATATAGACATTAAATAGAGATGAAGACAAGGATGACCCTTGTGGCACTCCAGTTTTTCCCTTGAACAGAGTGGACTCATCATTATTAATCACTACTTTCTGCTGACGTCCTTTTAAAAAAGAAATAAACCAATTAAGGACTGTGTTGGTTATTCCCTTTTCTCTAAGCCATTAAATCTAGGAGCACTAGGAAGTATTCAGACCCATTATCAAAACCTCTCCAAAAAACATAAAAAAGAGAGAGCAGAAGAACTTTAATACTGTGATCAGCACAGAAACCATACTGATGTAAATCAAGAACCTCTTGGCGTTCAAAAAAAAAACAAACTGGAATTATTTCAGTACTGTTTTTTCCAGATTTTTTGAAATAAATGCTAAATTGGAAATAGGCCTATAGTTATTCAAAACTGCAGCATCAAGATTGGCTTTTTTTAAATACTGTTTTAATAGTAGCAACCTTCAAAGGATCGGGAACATGACCTTGACATAATGACAAATTCACTAATTCAGCAATAAACATTGCATAATCATCCTTGATGCATTTCAGAGCAGCATTAGATCATCTTAGCACTGGACAGAAATTGGTAGTTTGCTAATAATTTCGTTAATTTCATTAAAAGAAACATCATCAAACAATTCCCAACTAATGGGAAGATCACCAGATGTATCAATGCTCATATAAGAAAATTGAATATTTAATCTTTCAATCTTACAGGTCGATACAGTTATGTCGCGTTAGAAAGAGTGCGGCAGTGCCAGGCGCACCCTCGTTCCCCGCACGCACAGTTCTCTTCACCTACCGCTCGATACTCTCTTCAAATTGCATGCAAATGCATGCCGCGTCTGCGAAGCGTTAGGCAAAGGTTAGGCCCGCGCAAACCATTTTACTGTATAGAACGCCTATACAGTATCCTGGGTGCGCGGGCCTAACGCTTCACGGCCATGCTGGTATCTGTCATTTCAAATGTCATTTCAAATGACATTTGAAATGACAGGTACCAGGAAGTGGACAGTTATGTTCTCCGATGCTCGGCAAACTTTCCCCCAGCCCCCGCTCACCTGCCCTGGCCGCGTCCGGTCTCCGGTGCAGCCCCAGTCCTGTCCCCTCCTCCCGAAGCAAAAAAAAACCCCGAAAAAAAAGTAGCAAGAGAGCGAGGGGAGAGACGGGCAATCCTACGCTCGGGCCTGCAGTCCCTTGTTCTCTCCTCCCAAAGCAGGGCACGAAAAGCAGCCTTGCTCCGGGAGGAGGGGGGGGGCAGTTTAAAGCGATGAAGCGACTTACTTTTGCAGCCCCCCCCCCTCTGGACATCGGCGACGACCGCGGCTCCAGCCTCCAGCTGTCAGACAGACACATCGCACGTGGGAAAGCGGCCCCTATGCGTGCAATTGGCTGCTCAAGACGTGACGTCACGACGTTTGGCGTCACGGCATGTGACGTCACGTCTTGAGCAGCCAATTGCACGCATAGGGGCCGCTTTCCCACGTGCGATGCGTCTGTCTGACAGCTGGAGGCAGGAGACGCGGTCGTCGCCGATGTCCAGAGGGGGGGGGGCTGCAAAAGTAAGTCGCTTCGTCGCTTTAAACTGCCCCCCCCCTCCTCCCGGAGCAAGGCTGCTTTTCGTGCCCTGCTTTGGGAGGAGAGAACAAGGGACTGCAGGCCCGAGCGTAGGATTGCCCGTCTCTCCCCTCGCTCTCTTGCTACTTTTTTTTCGGGGTTTTTTTTTGCTTCGGGAGGAGGGGACAGGACTGGGGCTGCACCGGAGACCGGACACGGCCAGGGCAGGTGAGCGGGGGCTGGGGGAAAGTTTGCCGTCTACCCTTACCCCTGCCTCTAACGCTGGGGTAAGGGTAGGCGGTAAGTTAGCAGGGTAAACGAGCGGCAAAACGGCAGGGTAAAAAAGCGATAGTCGGGGCGCGTGTTACTGTATGGGAGGGAATAGCTAATTCGCTCGTTTACATTTAATATACATGCCGCGGGCGGAAGGGGTCACCCGGGGATTTTAAGAGGCGGTAGGGATGAGTTAAAGGGGATAGTGTATCGCGGGAAGGGCTAATGCGGCCGGAAAGTGAGTAGAAGGCAAGTTAGGAGCAGGGTAACCGCGGCCGCACTTTACTGTATCGATCTGTTAATGATGAAAAAGATCCAATTTTGTTTGCATTCAGGCAAGTATTAGAACATGTAATGACATCTCAAAGAGAAGTCAAGGATTTAACAACATGAAATAGTTCTTTAGACCTATTCAAGGATAAACCAATTTGGAATAATATCTTTTCTTCTCAATATTAACTCATGCTCTATATTCATCTAGTATCATCAAATATTGTTCACAATCTTAAGACGATTTAGATTTCCTCCATCGTTGTTCAGATTGTCTCAGTAACCTCTTTTTTTTTGTTTACTAATTCAATATTATACCAAAAAGCTCTATAAGAATGATTGGTTTTGACACAGTGGAACAATTTGATCAAGTACCACTTGTAAAATATTTTGTCAACCATTTATTTTTATATTTTTTTATTTATGCTTTTTATATACTGTCATTCCAAAAGTAGAACACAATGGTTAACAAGTATAGCTGTTGTGTTCCGCAGCCGTGGGAGGCCACGGCTGCGATCACCTACCTCACCCGCGACAGCGACCCGCCGTGGGAATTCCCGGGGAAGCCCCCGATACTAGGCCCATTGCTCCGGCATGGGTCCCCACGTTGATCGCCGCAGGAGGAGCCGTCCCTGCTCCTCCCTTGCGGCGTTCAGCAGCGTTTCCTCCATGGAGGAAATTCAAGATGGCCGCCGCCATCTTTAGGCGCGAGGCCGCGCCTCCTTCTCAGATTTAAAGGGCCCTGATCCCTTTAACCAGCCTCACCTGTTCCTGATCAACCTGAATAGGGGAAGTACAAAAGGAGGCTTCCTCTGCTCATTCCTTGACTTGGAAACGTTCTCCAACGCTGTCTAGTCTGCTTGCTTCGGTGAGTTCCTTGAGCTTGGATTCTGGTTCCTGGTTCCTGTTTCGTCTTGGTGTTCCTGATTACTGACTTCGGATTGGCTTACGGTGATTCTCTGGTTCCTGACTTCGGATTGGCAAGCGGTGATTCTCTGGTGCACGACTTCGGACTGGTAAGCGACGACCCTCTGGCACTCGACCTAGGACTCCTTCAAGACTACCGACTCTAAGGGCCCACATAAGTCCCAGCGGCCCGGGCCCCTATGGGCTCCTCCCGGGGGGACCACGGGCTTCCAGGGCGAAGCTCCAGTCAGCCCTTGCACCGTCACCTGACCTCTCAAAGGTCCACCTAAGTCCCAGCGGTCTGGGTCCCTATGGGCTCCTCCTGGGGGGACCACAGACTTCCAGGGGTGAAGACACAGCTCCTCTTCTCGTCTCTTCATCCGTCTCCGCTGCCGCCTCAGTCTCCAGTGCCAAGGGTCAGCTCATCCCGTCTTCTGCTCTGCCTCGCCTCCCGACGAGAGAACCTATGGTTCCTCCGAAAGGTATACCATCCTCGGCCAAGGGTTCACAAGCCTGAGCATAACAGATTGCCAAGTCCATGGACCCAGCAGAGGCATCCGCCCGCCAGACCATTCCGGGAATGGCCCATCGCTTAAAAGATCAGCAACAGACCCTCGATGCCTTGGTCTCTGCAGTGCAGGGCCTGACCCAACGCCTCGAGGCATTAGGGCCCATGAACCCTACGCTGCCATCTCCGCCTAGGGCTCAAGGAGGCCGCCCTACTCAGCCGCATGCCGTCCAGGCCTCTGGGGGCGACCTGGGGCAAGGAATTCCCACTCAACTCCCGGCACCCTCTCGATACGCCGGAGATGCGAAGTTGTGTCGAGGATTCCTCAGCCAGTGCTAGGTCCGTTTTTCCTTGTTGCCTGCACAGTTTCCCAGCGACCTGGTCAAAACCAGCTACATTATGTCCCTACTCGACGGAAAGCCCCTGATCTGGGCCTCTCATCTGTGGGAGAGAAGAAACCCTGTCTTCGAAAACTTGAGTCAGTTCCTATCCGCTTTCCGACAGATATTTGATGAGCCGATCCGTAAACCAACTGCCGTTTCGGAATTGCTTCGGTTGCGACAGGACCCGGACAGTGGCCGAATACACAACAGAATTCCGCACTCTAGCTGCAGAGCTAAATTGGAGAGAAGATTGCCTCCATGAGATCTTCTTGAAAGGGCTATCCTCACACCTACAAAATGAACTAGCCGCGAAGGAACTGCCGGACGACCTCAATGGCATGATAGAATTAGCCAACTGAGTAGACCGTCGCATGCGGTTTTGCCTTCTGGAGGTAAAGGCAGCGAGAAGGCCCTTGCCCTCCCCTAGGAGCGCTTCGACCGTCCTCTGAGCCCCCGCCGAAGAACCCATGGAGTTGGGTCGCGGGAGAGTCTCTCCACAGGACTGTCGACGGCAAATGAGGGAGGGGCTCTGTTTTTACTGCGGTGCAGCGGGCCATTGGATTGCTGCTTGCCCGACACGGGCGGGAAACTCTTGGGCCTAGGACCTGAAGGAGGTCTCTTCTTGATCCGTACCACTCCTGAACCTCCACTAATCCTGCCAGTGGTATTAACTGCAGTGGATGGAGAGTTCCACACGCTGGCCTTGGTGGACTCCGGCGCCGGCAGGAATATTATCATGAAAGGCCTGGTAGAACATTTAAAGATCTCTCAAGTTCCGCTGTCTCGTCCCTTGGTCATCTCCTCAATCCAAGGGAAGCCTCTTCCGGAACGGGTGACACACACCACTATTCCTGTCCAGCTGAGGGCTGGGGTCCTGCATCAAGAACAGATGTCGCTCTATGTCCTGGAGTACTCCATCCATCCAATTGTCCTAGGACTCCCCTGGCTCCAGGAGCACGAGCCCCAGTTCGATTGGAAGACCTTGCAGCTGGCTTGTTGGGGGCCAAATTGCCTTGGCAATTGCCTCCAAGCTGTGGTTCCTGTATCCTGCCCTATCACCTCCATCAGCCTTCCGGGCCTGCCAGCTCCATATGCCTCGTACACAGATGTATTTTCTAAACAGAAGGCTGAAATACTTCCACCTCATCGATCGTTCCACTGTGCCATCCATCTCCTTCCTGGCACTGAACCTCCTCGGGGTTGCACCTACGCCCTCTCGCCTGCAGAGACGCAGGCTATGACCGAGTACATCAAAGAGAACCTGGAGAGGGGCTTCATTTGGAAGTCTAGATCCCCGGCCGGGGCTGGCTTCTTCTTTGTTGCGAAGAAGGATGGGAGTCTTCGCCCCTGTATTGACTACCGGGGCTTAAATGCTATTACGGTCAAGGATCGTTACCCCTTGCCCCTCATCTATGAGCTCTTTGACCGGCTCCAAGGGGCAAGGATCTTTTCCAAATTGGACCTCCGAGGGGGCCTACAACCTCATCCGAATCAAGGAAGGTGATGAGTGGAAAATGGCCTTCAATACCCGAGACGGCCACTATGAGTATCTAGTGATGCTGTTCGGGCTCTGTAATGCTCCTGCGGTGTTCCAGAACACCATGAATGAGATATTCCGTGATCTCCTATACAAGTGCGTGGTGGTGTACCTGGATGACATTTTAGTATTCTCGGATTCCCTGACCGTGCACCGTCAGCACGTCATCCAGGTATTGCAACGGCTCCAAGAACATCAGTTGTACGCAAAATTGGAAAAGTGCCTCTTTGAGAAGGAGTCCCTTCCCTTCCTGGGATACATCATCTCCAGTGAAGGGTTCTGTATGGATCCTCAAAAGCTGAAAGCCATTCGGGAATGGCCCCAGCCGTCCGGATTGAAGGCACTCCAACGATTCCTGGGATTCGCGAATTATTATCGGTCATTCATTCCACACTATGCGTCCATAGTCGCCCCGATGACGGCCCTGACCCGGAAAGGCGCGGATCCCAAGAAGTGGCCTCCGGGAGCGGAAACCGCTTTTCATCGCCTCAAGGAGGCGTTCCTGCAGCAACCATGCCTTCGGCATCCGGACCCACAGCGGCCGTTCATCATTGAAGTAGATGCCTCATCGGAAGGCGTGGGCGCCGTCTTGAGTCAGATGTCTGATAATCACAAACTTCGTCCATGTGCCTTCCTCTCGCGCCAGTTCTCCCCGGTGGAGAGAAATTATGCCATAGGAGATAAGGAGCTGCTAGCGATCAAAGTCGCCCTCGAAGAATGGCGCCCCTGGCTGGAGGGAGCACAGCACCCGTTCATGATCTACACGGACCACAAGAATCTCGAATACCTGCACCGGGCACAACGGCTCAACCCACGGCAAGCACGTTGGGCTCTGTTTTTTCCTGGTTTAATTTTGTGCTCCACTACAGACTGGCCGAGAAGAATGCCAAGGCCGATGCCCTATCACGGGTATTTGAGTCAACGGAAGGCTCTGAGGAACCACGATACATCATCGAGCCGTCCCGGATCCTCGTCTGCTACCACAACAATCCCTCCAGGGAAAACTTTGATTCCCCCGGGCTTGCGGAAACAAGTCTTGGCATGGGCCCACGACTCCCGCTGATCCGGTCACCCAGGGCAATCCCGGACACTACAGACCCTGCACCGCGATTACTGGTGGCCAAAGGTCAACAAGGATGTCCGAGCATACGTAGAATCCTGTCAGTCCTGCGCCCGCCACAAGAGGATCTTTGGTCCGACCCCAGGCCTACTTCAGCCACTACATGCGCCTTCCAAACCATGGACTCATGTGGCAACCGACTTCGTGGTAGACCTGCCACTATCCAGTGGCAACACGGTAATTTGGGTAGTCGTCGAACGCTTTAGTAAAATGGTGCACTTTATGCCGTTGCCGGGGTTGCCGTCCGCTCCACAGTTGGCTCAGCTGTTTGTTCAACATGTCTTCAGGCTACATGGTCTCCTGAAAAGCATCCTCTCGGATCGAGGGCCGCAATTCACTGCCAAGTTCTGGAGGATGCTTTGCCTAAAGTTCGACGTCACTTTAGACTATACGTCCAGTTACCATCCTCAGACCAATGGCCTCGCAGAAAGAACAAACCAGACGTTGAAACAATTCCTGCGCCTGTACATCAACGAAAACCAAGATGACTGGGCTAGCCTGCTACCCTGGGCTGAATTCGCGCTAAATTCCCATACCTCCGTGGCTACGGGATCTTCCCCGTTTCAGATAGTTTATGGCAGCAGCCACGACCGCCACTGCCTGTCCCCACCACAGTAGCGTCTCCAGTAGCTCAGCTCTCTGCTGAAGAGCTGCACCGCCTATGTATATCCACGCAGCACGCCCTGATCAAGGCCAGCCAGGCAGTTAAAAGGTATGCTGACCAGCGCAGAAGACCATACCCGCCTCTTAGACCGAGCCAAAAGGTTTGGTTAAGCATGCAATTTATCCGCTTGAAGCTGCCATCATCGCGACTGGCTCCGCGATTCATTGGGCCATTCCCCATCATCCGGCAGGTGGGTGCAGTCTCATATCAACTTCGCCTCCCTCCATCTCTTAAAATACACAACACATTCCATGTCTCCCTCCTGAAGCCTCTGGTATTGTCGTGGCCCTCCAGCACGCCTCCAACTCCCCAACATGTTGCCGCTGAAGATGACCTCACCTATCAGGTCCGGGAGGTCCTAGATGTAAGAAAACATCGCAAGAAGTGGGAATATCTGTTAGCGTGGGAGGGCTTCGGCCCCGAAGAAAACTCCTGGGAATCATTGGCTAACATCCTGGACTGGAATCTGCTGGAGCAATTCCACAGAGACCATCCGGCTAAACCCAGGCCTCCGGGGAGGCGCCCTAAAGAGGGGGGGTACTGTTGTGTTCCGCAGCCATGGGAGGCCACGGCTGCGATCCGCTACCTCACCCGCGACGGCAACCCACTGCGGGAATTCCGGGGGAAGCTCCTGACGCTAGGCCCATTGCTCCGGCACAGGTCCCTACGCTGATCGCCGCAGGAGGAGCCGTCCCTGCTCCTCCCTCGTGGCGTTCAGCAGCGTTTCCTCCATGGAGGAAATTCAAGATGGCTGCCGCCATCTTTAGGCACGAGGCCGCGCCTCCTTCTCAGATTTAAAGGGCCCTGATCCCTTTAACCAGCCTCACCTGTTCCTGATCAACCTGAGCAGGGGAAGTTCAAAAGGAGGTTTCCTCTGCTCATTCCTTGACTTGGCAACATCCTCCAATGCTGTCTAGTCTACTTGCTTCGGTGAGTTCCTTGAGCTTGGATTCTGGTTCCTGGTTTGTCTTGGTGTTCCTGGTTCCTGACTTCGGATTGGCTTACGGTGATTCTCTGGTTCCTGACTTCGGATTGGCAAGCGGTGATTCTCTGGTGCTCGACTTCAGACTGGTGAGCGACGACCCTCTGGCACTCGACCTAGGACTCCTTCAAGAATACCATCTCCAAGGGCCCACCTAAGCCCCAGCGGCTCAGGTACCTACGGGCACCTCCTGGGGGGACCGCGGGCTTCCAGGGCGAAGCTCCAGTCAGCCCTTGCACCGACACCTGACCTCTCAAAGGTCCACCTAAGTCCCAGCGGTCTGGGTCCCTACGGACTCCTCCTGGGGGGACCACAGACTTCCAGGGGTGAAGACACAGCTCCTCTTCTCGTCTCTTCATCCGTCTCCGCCGCCGCCTCAGTCTCCAGTGCCAAGGGTCAGCTCGCCCCATCTTCTGCTCTGCCTCGCCTCCTGATGAGAGAACCTTTGGGTCCTCCGAAAGGTATACCATCCTCCCGTTGGCCAAGGGTTCACAAGCCTGAGCATAACAATAGCATTGAATTATATTGTAGAAAGATAATAAATCTTTAAACTGCATTAATATAAAAATATGAAAGAGACATATTAAAAAGAGTTATTAAATACTACAAAATGGAAAATAATGCCAATGAATTATTTAAATAGAAGGCGTACAAATCAAGGAAAACTGAGTGAGAGATCAGTCTGTATAATAAGTAGATTTGAAAAAAACATCAGATGAGTTCATATGCTTTTTTAAGGCTTTTCACTGCCTTATCAACATTTGAGACCTCAATATCATGTAGCATCGGAAGCCAGAAATTTTTTAATGCTTCTACTTCAATAGGACATCGTTGACAGACTGAAATAGTTTCAGTTTTTATTTCCCCTTTTCTCCAATCTAATATCACAGAAGCACTGTAAAATCAGACCATGGTATTATCATGATTTCAGATTGGCAATCTTTAATATTTTTTGACAAGGTTTTAATAAAAACAAGGTCTAAGGTATGCGCCCCACAAAGGGTGGGCTCGATGATAAGTTGTGACCATCCCATCACACTCAAAGAATTCAAGATGAACTCACAATTTTCACTCCATCATTGAGAATCTATATGCAAATTAAAATTACCCATAATTAAGAATTCTTTATTGTCTAAATTTAAAGACTGTATCATATCAACTAAAAGAGAAGGATTGGTATTAATTAAAGTTGATGGAGCATATGCCCCAGATCGAATTTTCAAAAATAAGAATTTCCAATAAAGATTGGAACTCTAATTTCACCATACGCATATTTAAAGATTTTTTTTTTTTAATAATAATCAAGAGTCCCTCACCTTTTTTTTAGGCCTAGGAGCCAAGAAAATTTGATAATTTGTTACCTCTAATTGTTTTAATAAAACCTTGTCAGTTTCTATTAACAATGATTTTGTGATGCAAACGGGCGGATTTTCAAAGCCCTGCTCGCGTAAATCCGCCTGGATTTACGCGAGCAGGGCCTTGCGCGCCGGCACGCCTATTTTCCATAGGCCGCCGGCGCGCGCAGAACCCCGGGACGCACGTAGGTCCCGGGGTTTTCGGAAGGGGGCGTGTCGGGGGGGCAGGACCCGATGACGCGGCGTTTCGGGGGCGGGACCAGGGGCGTGGCGCCGGCCCGGGGGCGTGGTCCAGGCCCTCGGACCAGCCCCCAGGTCGGAGCACAGCGCGCCAGCACTCTGCTGGCGCGTGTAGATTTACGTCTGCTTCTCGCAGACGTAAATCTACGGACAAAGGTAAGGGGGGGGTTAGGTAGAGGAAGGGAAGGGAAGGTGAGGGGAGGGCGAAAGAGAGTTCCCTCCGAGGCCGCTCCGATTTCGGAGCGGCCTCGGAGGGAACGGAGACAGGCTGCGCGGCTTGGCGCGCGCCGGCTGCCCAAAATCGGCAGCCTTGCGCCCGCCGATCCAGGATTTTATAAGCTACGCGCGTAGCTTATAAAATCCAGCGTACTTTTGTTTGCGCCTGGTGCGCAAACAAAAGTACGCGAACGCGCTTTTTTTAAAAAATCTACCCCAAAATGCATTGTTTAAATTTGGTTAAAATATCAACAACAGTTTTGATATACTGAGGGGCAGATTTTAAAAGATGTGCACACAGTCATAAACGCACGCAGGGCTGGACGCATCGCGGGTGGCATGTATTTTACAAAGTTTGCGAATATGTGCAAGAACTATGCAAAATACGCACATGTTTCGCCTGCGAGTTGTGCGTATCCATTATGCACAACATGTGTATTTGCGCGCACTGCTGTGCGCACATAGGGGTAGATTTTAAAAGCTTGCGCGCATACATGGACATGCGTTTTATAACATGCATGTTATAAAATTGGGTGTCGGCGCGCGCAAGAGGGTGCACAATTATGCACCTTGTGTGTGTTGAGCCGCGCTGCCTTCCTCCGTTCCCTTCCCCCTAACCTAACCTAACCTTCCCACCCCTTCCCCTAACCTTTACCACCCAGTCCTACTCTACCCCCCCAAAAAAAGTTTATCCTACCTTTTGTACCTGCCTCTGGCCAGGCGCAGGCACCGGCAGCCTGCCGGCACGCGATCCTCCAACAAAGCGGCAATGGCCGCTCTGTCGGAGGACTCTGGCCATGCCCCCAGACCACCCCTTTTGTAAAGCCCAGGGACTTATACTCGTCCTGAGGATTTACATGCATGGATGGGTCTTTTTAAAATAGGCCCGGCGCACGTAACCCTTTCAAAATCTACCCCATATATTTGTGCACGCCATGCATTCGCGTGCACCAGTGCACACACCAATGTGAGAGCAGGTCTTCCTGCTCCGCTAGTGCATGCAAAATGGCTGGCAGGGGCAGGCAGCCTAACTTCACCACCAGGGAAATTACTCTGCTTATGTCCCTAGTGGTGGAGAAGAAAGGTTTTTATTCCCTATCAGAGGCCGGAGTACGAACTACTCCCGACTGAGGCGGTCCTGGTGGGAGGTGCAAGCCCGCTTCAACCAGACAGCTTCCCACCCCCGTGGAGTAAGTTGACAGTCTTTACAGTTATGTAATCTACTGTAGATGGGGGCACTATGGGAGTGTGAAGGTCGGGTTAGGCCTGGGAAGAGGAAAGTGAGTAGGAAACAGAGGGGCGGATTTTAAGAGTCCTGCTCGCCTAAATCCGCCCAAATCCGGGCGAATTTAGGCGTGCAGGGCCCTGCGCGCCGATGAGCCTATTTTACATAGGCCTACCAGCGTGCGCAGAGCCCCGGGACTCGCGTAAGTCCCGGGGTTTTCTGAGGGGGGCGTGTCAGGGGCGGGCCCGAACTGTGCGGCGTTTTCGGGGCGTGTCGGGAGCGTTCCGGGGGGCGGGTCCGGGGGCGTGGCTACGGCCCGGGGCGGGTCCGGGGGCGTGGCCGCGCCCTCCGGACCCGCCCCCAGGTCGCGTCCCGGCGCGCTAGCGGCCCGCTGGCACGCGGGGTTTACGTCTCCATCCGGGAGGCGTAAATCCCCCGACAAAGGTAAGGGGGGGGTTTAGACAGGGCCGGGCGGGTGGGTTAGGTAGGGGAAGGGAGGGGAAGGTGAGGGGAGGGCAAAAGAAAGTTCCCTCCGAGGCTGCTCCGATTTCGGAGCGGCCTCGGAGGGAACGGGGGTAGGCTGCGCGGCTCGGCGCGCGCCGGCTATACGGAATTGATAGCCTTGCGCGCGCCGATCCAGGATTTTAGCGGCTACGCGCGTATCTACTAAAATCCCGCGTACTTTTGCTTGCGCCTGATGTGCCAGCAAAAGTACGCCTATTCGCGCGGTCTGAAAATCTACCCCAGAGTGTTATAGTATACAGTAATGGATGGAGAATGTAATGTAAACCCCAAAGATTATTTGCATTGATTATTTGCTGCATGACTATTGAACCTCAGTATCATCATTCTTCATGGTTGGAAAATGTAGTTATAGCACTCATTGTCACAAACCAGTATGCAAGTCCTACTAGCACCTACAGAATACACTCATGGTACTCTTTCCATTTTTTCCAGTAGTGGCTGCGCCTAAAGAAGAGGTGGTGGCTGGAGCGGCTGCGGGCAGAGCGGGTTGGGTCTGGTGGTAAATGAGCCTTCCATGCTAATGGAATGTTCTTATATGTTTTTCCACATTAATGTACAGTTTTTTTCTAACCCCTGCTTTTGTTTTAAAATGCTGCAGAACCTGAACAGTAAGAGGAAAGGCCAGGCCCAGCTCCTGCATCTGAACCAGCTGCAGCTACTCCCGGGGAGGGAAGCTGGATTCTCTCCTCCAAAGCAACTTCGAAGGCGGCAACCACCTCTTCAGCAAGAGGTGAATCCCGGACCTCTCCCTAGCCCCCAACCCCCACATACAGCATCCTCCCAGTTTTGCCCAGGGAGTTAGGAATGCGGGGACACAAATGGGCCAGCCTTTGCTGGCCCAGGAAGACATACAGGGCCCTCTTGTTCCTCTACGCCCTCCCTCAGGTCAGCATCGCAGAGGCTCATCATCTAGAGCACGTTCTTACGATGATGAGCCTCTGAGTAGGCGCGAGTTTCTTGCTTACGTGAGGGGGGTGCAAGAGGAACTGAGGGCTGTGCATGCCTTCCAGGATAGGATGGTCAGGAACACGGATGGGATCCTCAGGGCCGTACAGCTGCTGGACGCAGCTGTAAGGGCCCTGTGTGTTCTCATCCGCAGGTCCTGTCCATCTTCCCTTGTCCCTGCCTAACTCTCTGGGTTTTTTTTAATGTAAATATTTTCCATCCCTAGTTGTCCTCTTCCCATTTTTTTTTTTTTTTTTGTAAGAAAAATGTAAGATACTGTGAATAAAAGTTATTTTTTTGAAACAAGTTTAAGTAAAAGATTTTGTTCAGTTAAACTGATGTATTTATTGTAGATGGAGGCAGGGTGATTTTAGGGAAGGGGGTCATGGATGAAAGGGGGCCATGGAAGGGTGAAGGGGTTCATGAAAGTGGGAAGGGGGTAATGGATGGAAGGGGTGATGGAAGGAAGGGTCAGGGAAGGTGGTGGGGGCATGCAAGGAAGGGTGTTGGAAAGGGGTGGGAGTGAAGGAAGGGGGGGGGGGGTGAAGTGGAGTATACTAATTAAAATTACCATGCACAAAGAAAATTAGACTGGGTTTTTTTTGGTTAAACTTCAACAAATCTTCCAATGGTCAAGGAGGAACAACCAGCTGGCAAGCCAAGGAGGTGTGGCAGAGTCAGCATCATCAGCGTTGGAATAAAGATTGGCAGCAGCATCACCAGCTACACATACAGCTGTAATGTCCAACTACATGGACATGCAACACATATAGAAAAACACATTACTAAGATTTCCATCTCATCTTCTCATTATTTCTTCACAGTTCTGGGCCCCAGGGAGGCACTCAGGGCTGTATAGCAAACTATTTTTGGTTATATTTTGATAAATGTGTTTGTTTTTTTTTAACACATTGCAACTGTAATACGGCTGACAGAGGAAAGATTAAAGACTCACAAGAGATAGGTGTAGTGCACATATGGATCATTAATAACACATGGTGAAGGAGGAACTGCTGAGGGACAGAACACCATTAACCTTTTTCTACTATTAGACAGAATACTTACTCTGCAGTACTATACAGACTGTGAAGACATGGCCAAAATATATCTGCAAATCACAGACTCTTCAAATATCACAGCACATACATAGTGTTACCTATCAATTTACCATTCTTTCACATCCACATTTTTCACCTTGTACACCAATCCACATGCTCATAGGGGCGGATTTTCAGAGCCCTGCTCGCCGGGAAGCCTATTTTACATAGGCCTCCTGGCGCGCGCAGAGCCCCGGGACTCGCGTAAGTCCCGGGGTTCTCCGAGGGGGGCGTGTCGGGGGCGTGTTGGGGGGCGGGCCCGGTCGTCGCGGCGTTTCGGGGGCGTGTCGGCAGCGTTTTGGGGGCGGGTACGGGGGCGTGGCTACGGCCCGGGGCGGTCCGGGGGCATGGCTGCGCCCTTCGTACCCGCCCCCAGGTCGCGGCCGGCGCGCAGGAGGCCCGCTGGCGCGCGGGGATTTACGCCTCCCAGAGGGAGGGTAAATTCCCCCGACAAAGGTAAGGGGGGGGTTTAGACAGGGCGGGCGGGTGGGTTAGGTAGGGGAAGGGAGGGGAAGGTGAGGGGGAGGGCAAAGGAAAGTTTCCCTCCGAGGCCGCTCCGATTTCGGAGCGGCCTCGGAGGAAACGGGGGTAGGCTGCGCGGCTTGGCGCGCGCCGGCTATACAAAATCCATAGCCTTGCGCGCGCCGATCCAGGTTTTTAGCAGATACGCGCGGCTCCGCGCGTATCTACTAAAATCCAGCGTACTTTTGTTTGCGCCTGCAGCGCAAACAAAAGTAGGCTATTCGCGCGCCTTTTAAAATCTGCCCCATATTGTTTAGGACATGAAAAACAAAATAGGTTTTGTTAACTCACTACTTTTATAGAGCTTCAGTTTGCCCCCAGCCTTGAAAATAGGCTATCTTGTGTTGCGCTGGAAGTGGACCCTTGGCCTGGTGCAGGATTAGTACGGCCCTCCGGTTGGACCCAGAAAGCACCTGCATCAGGAGGCGGAGCTCAGGAGGAGACAGAGGCTAGCTGGAGCTTTGACAATAGCAACCCGGAGTTCCCTCAGGTTGAGCCCTTGATTACCTGGGCTGCGTCATCTTAAGTGAGCCTCAGAGGGTCTTCTAGAGAGGAAGCGCATGCGCATGCCCACCATGTACATGGGTACACGGTCGATATTCAGGTGAGAGAGTCCAGAGGTCACAGGAGGCCAGAATAGAGTGTCCGAGTGGATAGCGAGGATCAAGGCCAGAGTATCAGTCCAGAATGGTCAGCTGAAGAAGGGGTCAGTACCTTTAGTCAATCCGGGAGTAGTCAGGTCAGGCAGAGGTCAAGTTCCAGAGGCAAGCAGATGTGGTCAGTGAACAGGCAGAGGTCAGTACCGTGAGATTAGTCCGAAGGGTTCTACCAGGAATGGAGAGATGAAGGAGCAGGAGACACTGGAACAGGAGATGCTGGAACAGGAGACACTGGAACAGGCAAACTAGATAACACCGGAGTGCACGACCCGAATGCCAAGGCAGGGATCATGGGTTTGAGCCCTGCCTTATATATGGAATCTCGGTGATGTCATCAGCGTACGCCTCTCGGGGTTTTCCTGTGCTGGGCCCTTTAAAGGGCAGCAGGTCGGCCGCACGCGTGCATAGGGGTGGGGCCGAGGACGCTGGCGACGCAGAGCCCCGACGGGAGCTCTGCTGTGAGGCCTGCATAGGAGACTGCAAGTAGGGAAGCCGGGAATGCTGGGAACAGGCAGTGGCTGCGGAGGAGGAGGGCCCGGAGCTCATGGACGGAAGAGCGAGGTGAGCAGGGCCGGACGTGGAGCAGACGTGGGTGGGATGCGCAACAGTAACCCCCCTTCTAGGCCTCCCCCTTACCGGCCTGAGCTTGTCAGGGTGAGCCCGATGGAATTCCGACAAGAGGTCCTTGTCATAGATATGATGGGAGGGCTCTTACGAGTTCTCCTCCGGTCTGAAGCCCTCCCACGACCAGAAGGTATTCCCAATGGCCTTTCCGTCGTCTGACGTCCAATACCCTCCTTCACTTGTAAATGTTCTCGGGTTCAGTATCATGCTGTGTAGGTGCAGGAGGCCTTTGGGAAGGACAAGACAGGATTAGTGGCTTTAAACAGGGACACGTGAAATGTGTCATGGATCCCCATGGAAGCGGGAAGCTGTAGTGATATGTGACCGCTCCTATGTGCCGGATGACCGGAAATGGTCCGATGAACCTAGGAGCCAGTCGTTGTGATGGAAGGCATAGCCTGATGTGTTTAGTGCTTAGCCAAACCTTCTGGCCGGGCCGAAACAGGGGTGCGGTGCAACGATGAGCGTTTGTGAAGTGTTTGGCCTGTTCGGCCGCCTGGGTCAGTCTTTCCTTGGCTTGATTCCATATTCGCCATATTGTCTGTGCACTAGACTGGGCAGCAGGCGAGGGAACAGAGAGCGGCATTGGTAGAGGCAGGCGTGGCTGGTGGCAAAAGACCACAGAGAAGGGTGAGGTGTCAGTAGCAGAGGCGACATGAGAATTGTGGGATAACTCGGCCCAGGGCAAGAGGTCGGCCCAGTTATCCTGTTGATCATTGACGTAAGATCTTAGGAATATTTTCAGAGAGCGATTTGTCCTCTCGGCTTGTACATTCACTTGAGGGTGGTAGGCCGAGGTCAGTTTTAGAGTAATATCAAACATTTTGCAAAGTGACTGCCAGTACTTGGTGGCAAATTGTGGCCCTTGATTGGAAACAATCTCTTTGGGTAAGAGAAAAACATTGTTTAGGAAGAGTTTTGCCAGTTCAGGACCCGAGGGGAGACTTGGTAGTGGAATAAAATGTGCCATCTTTGAAAAGCGGTCAATAATAACCCAAATGACTATGTTGCCCTTTGATGGGGGCAGCTCGACAATGAAGTTAGTAGAGATGCTTGACCAGGGTTCGGTGGGAGCAGGAAGAGGTTGGAGGAGACCCCATGGATGACCCGTCGGGAGTTTTGCTGTACACAGATGGGATAAGAGTCCACATAACTATGGGAGTCTTTAACCATGTTAGGCCACCAATAATGTCTTCTTACATCTTGAGGGTCCGAGCCCGGCCAGGATGAGTGGCCAATTTCAAGTCGTGGGTCCAGAGAAGGACGTGCTCTTGGAGTCGGCGTGGTACCACCATCTTCCCAGCTGGTACAGTGTTGGTAACTGCGAGCGATATGCATGCTGGGTTTATGATGTGTCTAGGGGGCTCGGGCGCATTTTCTGGCTCCAGGGAGCGAGAGAGGGCATCCGCTCGGATATTCTTCATTGCTGGGCAGTATTGGAGTTCAAAGTGGAATCGTTCGAAAAACAGCACCCAACGGGCCTGACTTGGGTTTAAGAGGTGTGCTTCCTTTAGATGTTCGAGGTTCTTGTGGTCTGTAAATTTTGTGAATTTATGCTGCGCTCCTTCTAACCAGGGGCGCCATTCTTGAAGGGCCAATTTCACCGCTAAGAATTCACGATCCCCAATCATTTAGTTTTGCTCTGCAGCAGAAAACTTGTGCGGGTAGAAGGAGCAGGGTACTAAGGCCCCCTTGGAAGCATATTGGCTCAGGGCCACCCCGGCCCCAATGGCGGAGGCATCAACTTCGACAATGAAGGGGCGGTTAGGATCTGGGTGTCGTAGACATGGTCTGGTGCAGAAGGCCTCTTTAAGGCGTGGAAAGTGGATTGAGCCTTGGAGCTCCAAACTTGAAGGTTACTACCTTTCCTAGTCATGGCCGTGAGTGGAGCAGCTAGTGTGGAGTAGTGTTCCTGTAATAGTTTGTAAACCCAAGGAATCTTTGTAAGGCTCGGAGGCCTACTGGCTGGGGCCAATCTCAAATACCTTGAAGTTACTCAGGGTCCATGGTGAAACCACGATTGGAGATGATGTAGCCCTGGAATGGAAGGCGGGTCTGTTCGAAGATGCACTTCTCTAATTTTGCGTGGAGATGATTGTCTCTGAGGCATTGGAGAACGGTCTGAACATGTGAGCAGTGGGACTTCAGGTCTTTGGAAAAAATCAGTATATCGTCTAGGTATACCACGACAAATGAGTACAGTAGGTCCCGGAAGATCTCATTCATCAAACGCTGAAAGACCGCAGGGGCGTTACAAAGTCTGAAAGGCATTACTCGTACTCGTAGTGGCCGTCCCTCATATTGAAGGCGGTCTTCCAGATGTCCTCTGGCTGGATCCGTACAAGATTGTATGCCCCTCGGAGATCTAATTTAGTAAAGATCTGAGCTCCATGTAAGCGATGAAAAAGTTCGCTGATGAGGAGCAGAGGATAACGATCCTTGCGAGTCACGGTGTTTATCCCACGATACTCTATGCAGGGATGTAGACTGCCATCTTTCTTCTTCACAAAGAAGAATCCAGCTCCTGCTGGGGAATCGGAGGGTCTTATGAATCCTTTATCTAGATTCTCCTTAATGTACCCTGACATCGCTTGGGTTTCGGAAGCGAAGGGGATAGGTTCTGCCCTTGGGGGGGCGTGGTGCCAGGCAGGAGCTCAATGGGACAATTGAACTTTCAGAGTGGAGGCAGAATGTCAGCATTTTGTTTGGAGAGTACATCTTTGAAGTCAGAATATGGAGCAGGTAACCTGGAAAAGGTTGCAGAGTTTAGAACGGTAACCACTGGAGACACCTGTCGCAGGCAGCGGTCCTGGAACTGAGGTCCCCACTGAATTAACTGCAGGGATTGCTAGTCAAACTGAGGTGCATGGACCTGGAGCCAAGGAAGTCCTAAGATTACTGGGTGCATGGAACGCTTCAAGACGAATAGGGAAATTTCCTCTTCATGGAGGGTTCCCACAGTGAGGCAGAAGGCCACGGTATGATGAGTAATGCGTCCAGGAAGGTGCTCTCTCTGGATTGATGTGATGCGGAGAGGCACCTCCAGAGGTTGCAGTGGGATCTGGAGTAGTGTGACGATGTCATCCAAAATGAAATTGCCACTCGCCCCAGTGTCCATAAGTGCAGTCGTGGCAAAAGAGCGAGACTCCCTGAAGAGGGACACAGGAAGCAGTACTTAGGGGCCAGTAACAGTAGCGCCCAAGCTCGGGACTCCTGCCGGGCTTAGGCTTTGTAGTATCCCGCCTGGTCTTAGGTGGGCCTCGCAGGGTCTCCTAGAAAGAAAGCGCAGGAGCATGCTCACCACGAACAAGGGTACACAGTTGATGTTCAGGCGAGAGAGTCCGGCGGTCACAGGAGGCCAGAAAAGAGTGTCCGATTGGATTGTGATGATCAAGAGAAGGGCTACCAAAATGATAAAGGGAATGGAACAACTCCCCTATGAGGAAAGACTAAAGAGGTTAGGACTTTTCAGCTTGGAGAAGAGACGACTGAGGGGGGATATGATAGAGGTGTTTAAAATCATGAGAGGTCTAGAACGGGTAGATGTGAATCAGTTATTTACTCTTTCGGATAGTAGAAAGACTAGGGGACACTCCATGAAGTTAGCATGGGACACATTTAAAACTAATCGGAGAAAGTTCTTTTTCACTCAACGCACAATTAAACTCTGGAATTTGTTGCCAGAAGATGTGGTTAGTGCAGTTAGTATAGCTGTGTTTAAAAAAGGATTGGATAAGTTCTTGGAGGAGAATTCCATTACCTGCTATTAATTAAGTTGACTTAGAAAATAACCACTGCTATTACTAGCAATGGTAACATGGAATAGGCTTAGTTTTGGGGTACTTGCCAGGTTCTTATGGCCTGGATTGGCCACTGTTGGAAACAGGATGCTGGGCTTGATGGACCCTTGGTCTGACCTAGTATGGCATGTTCTTATGTTCTAATGTTCTGTTTCCTTAGAAATTCATAATACCCAAGCACTCTGCAGCCTGTCTTAAGCCCTCCTTCTGCCACAAGGAATACTAGCTGGAGTGTAAAGCAGGGTTGTGGCAATATAGAATGCTAGGGCCACTAATACCTCTAGTACCACAGGACTAGTAATTAAGTCTATCTAGTGTAACATGCATCCCATATGAACCAAAGTACAGAACACTCCGATTGGCAGTGTTTGATATATATATATATATTTTTTTTTTTTGTAGAGGAACCAGATGATAAGCGTCCAGGACCTGCACCTAGACGATCCCAAAGGCAGTACTGGTGTCTGCGGGTAATCCCTGATTCCTCGGATGAGGAGGAAGGGGAAACCCATGAACAGCTGGAACATACTAAGGAGGAAGAGAAGCAGCAGTGGCAGGAAGAGAAGCCAGAGGATTGCCTGCAGGATAACAGTGCGTCTGACCAGTCCGAACCTGAACTGGTTGCCAGTCAGGCTGAAAGACTGTTACTACAGGAAAGCGCCAGCCTCTTGGGCACTATCTCAGGCCTGCCTGATGTAGTGAGGCAGGAAGCAGAGTCTCTCCGTGATTCCATCAGGGAGGAATCGCAAGCCCTCCGTGATACCATCAGGGAGGAAGGACAGTGGATTCAGCAGGCGATACGGGACCTTTGCTGGACAACAGACGAACAAACTGCAGTGTGGAGGGAGATGCTGCAGTGTGGAGGGAGATGCCGCAGCTACCAGTGGCCCCAAGGCCTTTCATGGTGCTCTGGATGCATTACCCTCCACCTTATAAGCCACCCTTCCCATGGATGGCACCTGCCTGAGCTGACGAGCCTGCTGAAGGGCAGCCACCTGCTACCCGTGGATGGCACCACCACCCCCGCCTGCTCCACCTGTCAAGCTTCCCCCACCACCACCAGAGCCACTGCCGCCTCCAGCTGTACCTTCCTGCAGCCATGAACTGCCCCAACCTCCTTTGCTCTCTGAGGGTAGCGTGAGCAGTGGCAGAAGTCCACTGCGCAGGAGCTCCAGGTTGGAGCAGCCTAAACTTCCTAAGCCAGAAAAAGAGGATGGCTAAGGAAGTGATATTTTAGTTTCTTATCCTTTATTTAACTGCACTTTTTTCTAAATAAATGCACTTTTTTTACATAAGCACTTTATTGTAAATAAATCCACTATCACCTTCTGAAATGTCTTTTTATGAGATTGCTCTTTTGTTGTATAACCTGCCTTTGACTCAAGCAATGGATTTCTTGCAATTTATGCTGAGTTAGATGCTCTTCCTCCTCCTCATTCTCTTGATGGGTCTCTAGAGAAGGCATGTGTCTATTTAATGCAAGGTTATGTAGCATACAGCAGGCTAGAAAGATCTCACACATTTTAGGGGGGCTGTAAAGAAGGCATCTTCCAGATCTTTCTAGACAGTGGAAGCGTGATTTAAGTAAGCCAAAGGTTCGCTCTATGACAGCCCTGGTCTTATGATGTGCCCTGTTGTATCGACACTCAGCTGCAGTTGCTAGGATGGCAACGGGGATCATGAGCCAGGTTTTCAGTGTTTGTGTCAGTGGTAGGATAAGACAGAAAATCTGAGTTACATATACCTTCTGGGTTTCATAGTGGCACAGCTCAAAGGGCTAGTTTATAGGAGTCCTGCAGTAGCACCCTAAATATAAGGATGAAAAAATAAAGCAGGGAAATATGTATGTTAGAAGTGGTGGGTATATTACAACCTAGAAGCCATCCTCCAGTGATAAGTCCTTGCTGGAACTGGTCATGAATTCTTGATTGTGATAGAATGTAGGAATCGTGAGAGGATCTGGGATAATGCCCTTGGTGTTGCGGACCACTTGCATGTTTAGGGAGTAGAATCCCTTGTAGTTGAAGTAGGAGGCCTCATCTCCTCCTGGTGCCCTTATGGGCACGTGAGTGCCATCTATAGCTCCCAAGACTGAGGGGAAGCATGCAATTTGATAGAAATCAGTCATTATTTGTTGTTGATCCTGTCTTCTGGAGGGGAAGGAGATAAAGTGTGTTTTCCTGAGCAAGGCAGCCAGGGCCTGCTCCAGACACCTTGAGGTGGCAGACTGAGTGATTCCAGATGTTATTCCTAGCGGTGTTTGGAAGGTGCCAGTAGCAAAAAAGACCAGGGCAATAGTCACCTTGAGGTGCACTGGCAAGGCATGACCTCTTTGGGTGGTAGGTTGCAGTTCAGGCTCTAACATTTGGTAGAGGTAGAGTATGCTTTCCTTATTAAATCTGAACCTGCGCATTACTTCCGCCTCAGACAGATCCAGAAAATGTGCCCAAGTCCTGTAAACTCTTCGTAAAAGGGACGTCCTCTTCAGCATTCTTCTTCTCTCTCTTTCTCTTCTGAGCCATATAGATCTGAGGACCCATGCAGCTATTATAATCATGTTGTAAAACAGAAAATCTTAATATCACACTCAATAGCTGTTCCTTCTATTTCTCACCTCCTATTGCAGTCTCTTCCTGTTAGACAAAAATCAACAGTGCATACCTAAACACTTTACAGTTTCCCAGTTACCACCCATAAGTCCCACAAGCTCTCGCTCCCACCGTCTGCCTTGCTCCTGAATCCAGTGACCCAGAGCGAGAAGGCCAAGAAACAGGAAACACCAGAGAAACCTGAAAGCAAGCAGTCACTCGTGCATACAGGCAGTAGTAAATATACACGCGTGAGATTGGCTGAACACGTCCCTTATAAAATATCTCATATGCATGTAAGGCTGGTATATGCCCCAACATGCACCTTTTTTATGTACGCATTTGTGCGCTCACGCACACATACCGCTACAAAAAATTCCATTTGTGCACATCGCCCCTACTTACGCGAGTAGGTGCTGAGTTTTACGCACGCAGGTCTTTTCAAATCCGCTGGTGTTCCATTGATGCTAAAACCTTACGGACATTTCTGTCTACATACCTCTGTTATGCATGCTGTCTGCGGTAGACATGCGGTAATGCCCCCTCACCTCTCTGCAGTAACTCAAGTACCTGGTTCCTCATCCTTGATGGCGATAGGCCGCCAGCTCCATCCTCGGGCCCCCCCCTGGTACCTCCGGCTCAGCTACAGACCCTGTTGTTCCCGGTCCAGCCACCGCTTCCACTGCTCCACGTTGGGCCTCTCCACGTGGCCAGCGGAGAGACACTGTTACTCTGCTGTGTTCCTACCTAGGGGCGTACACGCGCATCACTGAAGCTTATGTAGGGCCCATGGCGGGAACCGAGCCGTGGCCCCGGATGATGACATCAGCAGAGCACCGGTACCTAAGTCCGGGCTCTGCTCCCTAGCTTTGCCTTTGCAACAGGTCCCCTCGCTGATCGAGTACTTGTTGCCTCCTGAGAGATTTGTCTCACTCCCGTGTTCCTGGTCCTCACTGATCCTGGTTCCTGACTCCTTGTTCCTATGTTCCTGCTCTTCACCTTTCCTCGGATTGCCTACGCGAACTTTGTCTCTGATGTGCCTGACCACACCGCGGACTCTCCAAGCCCGGACCTCTGCTTTGCCTGAACACTCCGCTGACTCTCTCCAAGCCAGGACCTCTGCTTTGCCTGACTATGCCATTGACTCTCTCCAAGCCTGGACCTCTGCATTGCCTGACTATGCCATTGACTCTCTCCAAGCCTGGACCTCTGCATTGCCTGACTACTACGTTGCCTCTCTCCAGTCCCAAACCTCTGCATTGCCTGACTACTCCGTTGCCTCTCTCCAGAACATAAGAACATAAGAAAATGCCATACTGGGTCAGACCAAGGGTCCATCAAGCCCAGCATCCTGTTTCCAACAGTGGCCAATCCAGGCCATAAGAACCTGGCAAGTACCCAAAAACTAAGTCCATTCCATGTAACCATTGCTAATGGCAGTGGCTATTCTCTAAGTGAACTTAATAGCAGGTAATGGACTTCTCCTCCAAGAACTTATCCAATCCTTTTTTAAACACAGCTATACTAACTGCACTAACCACATTCGCTGGCAACAAATTCCAGAGTTTAATTGTGCGTTGAGTAAAAAAGAACTTTCTCCGATTAGTTTTAAATGTGCCCCATGCTAACTTCATGGAGTGCCCACTAGTCTTTCTACTATCCGAAAGAGTAAATAACCGATTCACATCTACCCGATCTAGACCTCTCATGATTTTAAACACCTCTATCATATCCCCCCCTCAGTCGTCTCTTCTCCAAGCTGAAAAGTCCTAACCTTTTTAGTCTTTCTTCATAGGGGAGTTGTTCCATTCCCCTTATCATTTTGGTAGCCCTTCTCAGTACCTTCTCCATCGCAATTATATCTTTTTCGAGATGCGGCGACCAGAATTGTACACAGTATTCAAGGTGCGGTCTCACCATGGAGCGATACAGAGGCATTATGACATTTTCCGTTTTATTCACCATTCCTTTTCTAATAATTCCCAACATTCTGTTTGCTTTTTTTGACTGCCGCAGCACACTGCACCGACGATTTCAGTGTGTTATCCACTATGACACCTAGATCTCTTTCTTGGGTTGTAGCACCTAATATGGAACCCAACATTGTGTAATTATAGCACGGGTTATTTTTCCCTATATGCATCACCTTGCACTTATCCACATTAAATTTCATCTGCCATTTGGATGCCCAATTTTCCAGTCTCACAAGGTCTTCCTGCAATTTATCACAATCTGCTTGTGATTTAACTACTCTGAACAATTTTGTGTCATCTGCAAATTTGATTATCTCACTCGTCATATTTCTTTCCAAATCATTTATAAATATATTGAACAGTAAGGGTCCCAATACAGATCCCTGAGGCACTCCACTGTCCACTCCCTTCCACTGAGAAAATTGCCCATTTAATCCTACTCTCTGTTTCCTGTCTTTTAGCCAGTTTGCAATCCACGAAAGGACATCGCCACCTATCCCATGACCCAGACCTCTGCTTTGCCTGACTTCTCTGTTGCCTCTCTCCAGACCCAGACCTCTCCATCGCCTGACTAAGTTTGACTATTTCCATGATCAGACCTCAGCCTTGCTTGCCACTGCTTCCAGATTGCCACCAGCCCTGACTCAAGCTTGTTCCACGATGCCTCTTCAGCCTACGTCCTGGACTCGGTCTATTTAGGCTTCGGCCTGCTTTTGCTCAGGCACCCCCTGTCTGCCTTCGTTCCTTTGGCGCCCGAGACTCCAGGACATTATCTCGTCCAGTACAAGACTGCACCATCTCTCTCCTGCTGTCTCTGGGATGACCTCGATCTCCTCATCATTGTTGATGTATGAAACGTATTCAGCTGTTGTCTTGAAATATAACGTTTTTCCCTGGTGAAACACTAAGTTTGGCAAGAAACAGTGATCTATAGCTTGTTTTTTTTTTTTTTTTTTGTATAATTTGGTTTAATTTTTTTATTGGTATATAAAGCAAACAGTAGTACAGGTACATCATTGAGATACACAACATGATGTCATAACTTAAAGCCAAGTATTTGCTATATGAACAATCAATGGTCTAAGGCACTATGGAATATCAACCCATCAGAAAGTGACATCAAGAAATAGAACCTGTATTACCTATAAAGGCAAGGCAGGAGAGAAGAAAAGAAGGAAAGAGTAGAAAAGAAACTAGCAAGAGGAGAGAAGAGGAGAGTTAGAATGTAAGGATTACATTTGATGTGTAGACGACATGCACTACTTTAAGAAGCTGAGGTTGTATAATCCTCCAATGGCTTCCACACCTAGACCCATTTCCTTATCCGATTATATTTGATTGCCATGGCTTTCTCTTATCGGTAATACATACAAACCGAATTCCACCAAAGATGATATGATAAGAGGTCACTACGTTTCCAATTGGACATAATATTATGTAACGCAATATTAATTAGAAAATCTAATAATTTAGCCTGGGGAGGTGATAGATTGAGAGACGGGTGAGTACCTCTCAGGATTACCAGGGTGTAGCTGGGTGAGGAAGACATAGGCAATATTTTAGATAAAGTTACCCAGATTTGTTGCTAGAATAAGGAAACCCATTCACAGGAATATAACATATGTTCTAATGTGGCTTTGGGGGAGTTACAGGACCAGCAATTATGATCAGGGAGGAGTCTTGCTCTGTGTAACTTCCATGGCGTCCATACCGCCCAGTGTAGAAGGAAATATGAGGTTTGAGTGAGACTAGCTGAGAGAGAGATATGAGTAGAGGTCAAATGGTGATGAGGAAGTTTGGTTTGGCGAACTTTTATTAGTTTATATAACCGGGATGTTAAGTGACCTTTATAGCCATAATCCTGATATATGTTTATTAGGTAAGGTTTTTGGGTTATATGAAATTGTAAGAAGGATTTGGACTGTGTAATGTTACGCAGTTGAAGCCATTCATAAAATTGAGAAGAAGGTCTACCCCATATTTGATGAAAGGACTCAAAAGGAACGAGTTTTGTGTCTTCCATAATATCAGTTAGATGCCAAATATTCTTGGACTTCCAGGTAGGCCAAGTGAGAGGATGTCTGCCAACTGTTAGCGAGGGATTATGCCTTATCGGTGCTAATGAAGATAGTTGCCACGAACAAATGTTAACAGGACACAATGCGTCAAACTCTTTAAAAGATTTATTTATTTATTTATTTATTTAACAACTTTTTAATATACCGACGTTCGTATGGCACATCACGCCGGTTTACAAGTAACTCAATTAAAGGAGGAAATTACAATGAACAGGGGGCAGGGGATGGGAGCAGGCCAGAAAAAAAGGAGGGGGTAAGGGAGACAGGAGAAGAGAGAGAAAGATAGGTAGCGTGAAAGAGAGTAAGGAACAACCGTCAAAAATAAGAAATAGGAGGAACTTATTTACAGAAGGACTATTACAGCAGTTACAACTAGCAATAGATTAATTACATCGGATACAATGAGCAATTTTGTAAATAGCAGAACGAGGGCGGGCAAAGGAAAGGCGATAAGGAGGTGCCTTAAAGGGCTGGCAGGGTGTGAGGGATTAAGGCTGGGGCTGTAAGAGAGGAACTAGGGTAGGAGTGACTAGGTTTGATTGGTTTCCGGATAGGCCTTTCTGAAAAGCCACGTTTTTATGCCTTTTTTGAAGGTGGCCAGGCAGGGTTCAAGGCGGAGAAAGGTGGGGAGAGTGTTCCAGAGTGAAGGGCCCGCTATGGTAAAGGCCCTTTCTCTCGTGGAGGTGAGATGAGCAATTTTGAGGGAGGGAGTATGTAGGATACCTGTGTGGGAGGATCTGGTAGGACGATTGGTTATGCGGAAGTGCGGTTGAGTCCTTGAGCCAGGGGTTGGATTTGTAGAGGAGGTTGTGTAGTATAGTGAGGGTTTTATACTGTATACGGAAAGAGATGGGTAACCAGTGGAGGTCCTTGAGTATGGGGGTGATGTGGTCTCTTTTTCGGGTGTTCGTTAAGATTCTCGCCATCGCGTTCTGCAGGATTTGTAGGGGTTTGATGGTCGACTGTGGAAGGCCAATGAGGAGGGAATTGCAGTAATCCACTTTGGAGAGGATAGTGGTCTGCAAGACTAGACGGAAATCTTGTGTGTGGAGCAGTGGTTTTAGCTTTTTCATGATGTGGAGTAAAGATCTCAATATAGGATTTAAGGCATGTTGAGGCATTAATGTCATACCTGGGAAACACGTTGATGAGTAGGGGGAAATTAAATATGTCTCCATTGCTAGCCAGCGAAGAACCTCTCTGCGGAGGGAGTTGGGAAAAAATGATGAAAAGCTTGTTGTAAAATAAAGGCTTGGTGATATATATAGAAGTCAGGGAAGTTGACCCCGCCATCTTCTTTCCTCATCTTCAATTTAGATAAGACGATTCTGGGGGCCTTATTCCACCATAAAAAACTTACAAGGAGACTTTCAACCTGCCTATAAAAATCGGTAGTGAAAATTATGGGTAACATAGAAAGAATGCAGGTAATTTTGGGAGCCAATACCATTTTGATTGTTTCCAATCTGCCCCAGCATGTAAAGTGAAGGGGGTCCATTGCAATATAGTATTGCGGAGGATCTTCAATATCTGCTGTTCAGCATTATTAATAGTTTGTTGTGGTTCCGGGAAAAAAGTGATTCCCATGTATTTCAATCCATGTAGGACTTTCTGAATTGGGGATTGGGAGAGGTCTATCATGGAGCCTAAACAATTCAATGGAAGAAGTTTGGTTTTGTGCCAATTGATTTTGTAACCAGATAAGAAAGAATAACTATCAATGAGATTTAACAAGTGAGGGAGAGAAGAATCAGGATTATGAAGAAAAAGAAGCACATCATCCGCATATGCTGAGAGTTTAAACTCATCAGAGCCACAGTACACCCCTTCAATATGAACATCTTGTCGAATAGCAAGGAGCAGCAGTTCCAAAGCCAAGTTAAACAGGAGAGGTGAAAGGGGGCAACCTTGTCTCGTTCCACAATGAAGTGAGAAGGAAGGGGAGATTCTATTGTTGATACAGTTTTTCTGACTTTTATCTTGTTTATCGTAAAAACGTAGTATAGTTAATATTAATAATTTAAGGAGATGTTTATTAGAATTAGGATTTAATGTATTTTTTTCCTTACTTTGCTACCTTTTGTTTTTAGTGTTTTTCTTTATTTTTAAGTTTTTATTTTATTTACTAATGTTATTTAATTGATTTTATCTCCGATTTTTATTTTTATTTTTTTGAATAATTTTTGTAAACCGTTTTGGTCAACTTTTTGTTTGTGAAAAGACGGTATGTTTTGTTTATGTTATGTTTATGTTTCTAAATAAATAAAATAAAATAAATATATAGAAATGCTGTAGGGGCATAATAAAGAAGGCGAATCCAGGTTATGAATTGGGGACCAAAGCCAAAACGACGAAGAGTATAGAAGAGGAAGGGACACGCAAACCTGTCAAATGCTTTTTTCCGTGTCTAGTGAGACTGCGACAGCAGGGAATGTACAGAAATTGTTGCTTCATGTACATGAAGAAAAAGTCGGGTGTTATTAGCAATTAAACAATGCTTAATAAAACCCGACTGGTCTGGATGAATTAAGGAAGCCATAACAGAAGCAATTCTAGTGGCTAATATTTTGGTAAATATTTTATAATCCGAATTCAGAAGTGAAATGGGCCTGTAATTTCCGATTTGGGTCACATCTCTTCCTGGCTTTGGAATCGCCACAACACAAGCTTCTGAGAAACGGGAAAAAGATCTGGTTGTAATGGAGCTGCTGAAAAATAAGAAAACAGATGAGACACCTTATAAAAGTCCGCAGTAAGGCCATCAGGTCCCGGCACTTTCCCGGGAGAAAGCGCAGTGATAGCTTTCTGTATTTCCAACAGAGTAATTGGTTTGTCTAATAAGGTGGATTGATCTACAGAGAGCGAAGGATGGGTAATCATGGAGAAGAATGAGTCAATGGCTGATTCAGTGGCCGTGACCTCCGAAGTATATAGCGTTTGGTAAAAATCTTGAAAGGCTTGCAAAATGTCAGTATCCGTAGTTAACACTTGATTGGAGGGTGATAAAACCTTTACAATTCTCATTTTTTTCCTGTTGTTTTTTTCAAGTAGGATGCCAGTAAATGGCCACATTTATTGTTTGCTGCGTAGTATGATGCCTTCGAGTGAAAAACCTGGGAAAGCACTTTGTCACTCAAAGCCTTGTTGTATCAAAATTTAACCTTAAGTAGTTCATCCAGAGCCACTGTGTTCGGACGGAGGATGTGTTGCCATTCCAGTATTGCTACTTGTTGTTGTAAGGCAGCCAAGTCTTCCTTCTGCTTCTTCCTCTTATAGGCAGTAAAGCTTATGATATCTCCCCTGATTGTAGCCTTGAAAGTCTCCCAGAGAGAGGCCTCTGAAATATCGGGTGTTGCATTGAATTTAAAGTAGTCAGATATTTTAGCATGGATGAAAGGGATAAATTCTTGATCTGCTATCATCGCGGGATTGAAACCGCCATTGTCTGCCTGCTTGAATAGTTGAAAGCAGCTTACATTGTATCCGAATCGCTGCATGATCAGACACTAAAATGGGTGCAATCTCAGCTGAAAGAAGGCAGGGAATCATACTGTTGGAAATGAGAAAGTAGTCTGTGCGGGAATACGATGAGTGGGGAACTGAGTAGTAAGTGAAGTCCCGGTCTGTTGGGTTTAATAGTCTCCATGGATCCGCAAGTCCAAGGGAGGACATCCAGTGGTTAATTGTGATACCAGTTTTAGAGCATATTATCTTAGCCTCAGATTTTTTATCCGGAAAAGGATCTAGTGGTTAATTAAAATCGCCACCAATGAGGAGTTAAGACAAATCCAATCAATAGCTGAACAAAAGTCTCTTTGAAGTAAAGAGAATTATCTGCGGTCGGAGTGTAAATGTTAAGGATGGTAAATTGCTCATTATATACAGTGAGCTGAAGTAAATTCCATCTGCCGTCTATGTCTGCCGATTGATATGTAACGAGGGCATCCAGGTGCTTATGAATAAGAATCGCGGTGCCTCTCTTCTTATGAACAGCGGGGCTAAAAAACACTTGGCCTACCCACTGTTGTTTGAGTTTAAGGATTTCAGCCGCAGAAAGATGCATTTCTTGTAATAAAACAATGTCAAGATGGAGGGTGTGCAAGTAGGTTAGAACGTTTTTGCGTTTGATAGGATGTAAGAAGCCATTGACATTTAGTGACACAAAGGTAAGTGATGTAATCGTCATAGCCATCGATAGTTATGCCAATTATCCAGAAAAGTGTAGTCGCCCACATGATTAGGATATGTGAATACAATAATGTAAAACCTTACTAGAGAAAAGAGGTGAAAAAAGTCAGAGGAAGATCCAGGAGAACTCCAATTTATAGATGCAAGTGAAAAAAAAACAATTAAGAGCCTCAGGGCAGGCCGTGAGCCCCTGAAACCGCATCTCCACAAATATTATCTGTCAGAAAGAACCAAATGGAAAATTAGTCACCCCGACATCCGATGTATGAAATAAAAGGAACATAAAGCTAAGAGCCATATAAGCTGTTCACACATCACTTAAATTGCAAGCCTTTTTTTTTTGTTTTTAAAAGAAATTATTATTGGACCGGTAAGTATAACAATGAAAGTTCCACTGTAACCCACAGGTAGCTGTGAAGTGATCTTCAGCAGAACATGTGAAACAAAAAAGAAAATATTAAAACAAAAGAAGAAGGATCTCTTGGTAGGGCATCATTGGATCTTAAGTAAATCGCCAAATCCCAATTGTGGCCTAAAAAAAGGTGACACATACATGTTATGGAGTCTCAGTTTAGTGGACCCTTGGGCCGACCTGCAGGAGACTGGGAAAGATTGTCAAAGTCTCTAGTGTATGGCAGGCCGGGAGGCAGATGATCAGGCAGGACGTAGAGATGCTCTTCACCCTGGAAGCTAGTACTCCCCCGGGAGGAGCCCATAGGAGCCCAGCCGCTGGGACTTAGGTGGCTTCACCCTTGGAAGCCGGAGCCCTCCCGGGAGGAGCCCGTAGGGGCCCGGCCACTGGGACTTAGGCGGGTAGTGGATCAAGACCGGTAACTGGAACCAGACTAGGACAGTAGCAAGTACTGTAACAAGGGCTCGGGTTCTGGAACCAGGCAGGAACTGAGGCAGGACTCGGGTACTGGAACCAGGCTGGAACCTGCAGCAAGACTCAGGTACTAGAACCAGGCAGGAACTGTAGGACTCGGGTTACTGGAACCAGGCGGGGAACTGCAGCAAGACTCGGGGTACTGGAACCAGGCGGGAACTGTAGCAAGACTCGGGTACTGGAACCAGGCAGGAACTGTAGCAAGACTCGGGTACTGGAGCCAGGCAGGAACTGTAGCAGGCAAGCCGGAAACCAAGCAGGTACTGAGCCGGCAAGCAGGAACCAAGCAGGTACTGTAGCAGGTAAGCAGGAACGAGCAAGTAGCAAGGCAGGTCACTCTGGGGCACAACGCAACAGGAACCAGGAGGTAAACTCGTTGCAAGGCGAAGACTGAAGGTCCGCAGCCGGCTTATCAAGGCCGTGGCGTCTGACGTCAAAAACTGGGCGGAGTCACCCTTGGTGGGAAACGGCCAAGAAGAGCTTCTGAGTGGCACGTGCGCGCGCCTAGGAGCAGGGCGTCCATGGAAGACTTCCCGGCGGCGCGGCCCCCGCGGGGATGCCATTAAACAGGCCGCAAACCAGCCCTCCAGAAGCGGGAACAGGTCCAGGAGCTCAGAGGTAAGGGTCTGGCTGCGGCGCTCGCGGCCAGAATCGTAACAGTACCTCCCCTCTTATGCCCCCTCTTAGCCGGTCCAGGTTTACTTGGGTGGTCCAGATGGAACTGCCGTAATAAGTCTTTGTCAAGGATGTTACGGGCCGGTTCCCAAGAATTATCCTCGGGTCCGCAACCCTCCCAGGCAAGCAAGTACTCCCAGCGTCGTTGATGGAACCAGACATCCAAGATCTCACGTACTTGATACGTAACTTCGTCCGGTACTGAAGGGTCCGATGGTTCAGGAGCCTGGGAGTGGTATCTGGATAGAACAAGAGGCTTCAGCAATGACACATTGAACACGTCATGTATACGCATGAAGGAGGGCAAGCGTAATTGGTATGAGACTGCTCCCACTCTTTCGGCGACTCGAAAAGGCCCACAGAATCTCGGAGCTAGTCTTCGAGGCGGAACACGTAGCTGTAGATTTTTGGTACTAAGCCAGACGCGGTCTCCTGGAAGGAAGATGGGCGCTGGCTGATGATGCCTATCCGCCCATTTCTTGGCAGACTGGGCGGCTTTATGGATCTTTCCCTGGATGGACGTCCACAAGGAAAGAAGCTGGCGGGCTGAAAGTTGCACTGCCGGGAGTGCACTAGGTTCAGGTGAAGGCAAGGGCGGTCGAAGTTGCTTCCCATAAACCGACGAGGAAGGGCGAACTTCCAGTCGCAGCATGCGTATGATTATTATACGAGAAACTCCGCCCACGGGAGTAACTTGGCCCAATTATCTTGTCATTCATTCACGAAGGAATGGAGAAAAGTCTTCAAGGTTCAGTTGGTTCGTTCCGTCTGCCCATTACTTTGAGGATGGACAGCAGACGAAAGGCTCAGATGCACATTGAAGCGTTTGCAAAGCGCTTTCCAATATCGAGCAGTAAATTGTGGTCCTCAATCGGAGACTATATCCTGCAGGAGACCATGAAGTCTAAAGATATGCTGAGCGAAGAGGTTGGCTAGGTCAGGTGCAGAAGGCAGTTTTGGCAATGGGACAAAGTGCGCCATCTTAGAGAATTGGTCTACAATCACCCAAATGACCAAATTACCTCCTGAGATGGGGAGATCCACGACAAAGTCGGTGGAGCAGTGCATCCAAGGCTCCACCGGGACGGGTAATGGTTGCAACAGGCCCCCTAGGCCTCCCGCTGAGCGGCTATTGAATGGCGCAGGTAGGACACGAGCCTACAAAAGCTTGGACATCCTGTCTCACCGTCGGCCACCAGTAGAATCGGTTCAGCAAGTCTAAAGTCCCTTTACAACCAGCATGGCCCCCAGTGAGGGAGTCATGGGCCCAAGTGAGAACTGCTCTCCGGGAGCGAAGTGGAACGACGGTCTTTCCTTGGGAGGACACCAAGGTGGCTGCAAGGCTTATTTTCGCAGGATCCAAGATATACTGAGGCGTATCAGGTGTCTCTTCGACCTCAGAAGAGCGCGAGAGCACGTCAGCTTGAACGTTCTTAGAGCCGGGTCGATAGCGTAAGGTAAAGTCAAACCGTTCAAAGAACAGCGACCACTGGGCTTGCCTTGGATTCAGGCGTTTGGCTTTTTTCAAGAAGGCTAAGTTCTTGTGATCGGTGTAAATCGTAACCGGATGGTTGGCTCCTTCCAACCACTGTCTCCATTCCTCCAGGGCAAGTTTCACAGCTAGCAACTCTTTGTCACCAATACAGTAGTTGCACTCTGCCGGGGAGAATTTCCTTGAAAAATATGAACAGGGTAACAGTTGTCCAGAATCAGAGTACTGGCTCAGCACTGCCCCCACGGTCACATTGGGGGTATCAACTTCCACCACAAAAGGCCGGCTGGGATCCGGGTAATGGAGGCAGGTGTCTAGCAGGAAGGCCTCCTTAAGGGCCTCGAAGGCTTGGCAGGCGGGAGCAGGCCAATCCACCGCGTTGGCCCCCTTTCGGGTGAGGGCAGTCAGTGAGGCCACAATACGGGAGTAATTAGGAATAAAGTGACGGTAGAAATTGGAAAAGCTGAGAAAGCGTTGCAACGCTTTAAGGCCCTTCGGCCGGGGCCAATTCTTAATAGCCGCCACTTTCTCAGGATCCATTTGAAAACCTGTTGCAGAGACTATGTAGCCCAGGAACGGCAGGGACGTCTTCTCAAAGCTACATTTTTCCAGTTTCGCATACAGACCATGCTCCCTGAGTATCTGGAGCACTTGCCGGACATGCTGACGTTGTGAAGGCAGGTCCTGGGAGTAGATTAACACATTGTCAAGGTAAACGATTACGCAGGTGTTCAGAAGGTCCCGTAACACCTCATTCTTAAGGTGCTGGAACACTGCTGGAGCATTACATAAGCCGAAAGGCATCACTAGATACTCATAATGCCCGTCTCTGGTATTAAAAGCGGTCTTCCACTCATCTCCGGGACGGATTCTGACTAGGTTGTATGCACCTCGTAAATCCAACTTTGTGAAAATCTTCGCTCCCTGGAGTCTATCGAGGAGCTCCAGGATTAACGGGAGTGGGTAACGGTCTCACTTAGTAATGAAATTTAAGCCTCGATAGTCTATACACAGTCTCAGCGAGCCGTCCTTCTTGCTGACAAAGAAGAAGCCTGCCCCTGCAGGCGACCTGGATGGGCGAATAAACCCCTTGGCCAAATTCTCTGAGATATACTCGGACATGGCCTGGGTTTCAGGTACTGATAAGGGATACACCCTTTCTCGGGGAGGCATAGTACCAGGTAACAGGTCTATAGCGCAGTCAAACGGATGATGCTGCGGAAGGATTTCCACCTTGGTCTTAGAAAATACGCCTGTAAAGTCCTCATACGGTGCAGGAGGGCCTAGGGCCAAGTGCATCAATGGGAGTGCAGGATTCTTAGGCACTTTCATGCAATTAGCTAGGCAGAAAGGACTCCACTTGACAATCTGTAAGGTATCCCACTGAATCGTAGGCGAATGCTTCTGTAACCACGGCAACTCTAGCACCACAGGGTGGACAGCCTTATCCAACACTAGGAAGGCTATCTCCTCCGAATGGATCGCCCTGGTGTGGACCATGATGGGTGCCGTGGTCATCTGGACAGGACCTGGAAGGAATGTCCCCTGGTTAGAGGTAATTCGTAACGGGACCTCCCGGCTATGCGTAGGGATTCGCAACTGGGAGACTAAGTCCTGCAGGATGAAATTACCTCCAGCACCAGAATCAAGGAATGCCATCATCTCAAAGGATCCTCCAGGGTATTCCAAGGTAACAGGTACAGTACATTGAGGAGCTGTAGCACAGCCTAGGAGGAGCTCCTCGTGACCTCCTAGGCTTTGGCGTTTTCCGCACACTCTTGGCAGGAACTGTAGCAAGGCAGGAAATACTTTGAGTTGCGCAAGGGTCGAGAAGAGATTCTGTGTGCTCTTTCAATTGCAAAAGAATGCTCAAAACTGAGCTGCAAGCAGGTAGGTATCAAGTGCGCTATGAATTGTATCATGTCGGATCCTTCCAGCACCTCTGGTACTCCTAATACTCTAATATTGTTCCTCCGGTTGCGATTTGATAAATCATCGAAGGCGTGTTGTAATTTAAGTACGTCTTGCTCAAGGCACTGAACCGACATGGTTGCTAGCAGTAATGACGTCACTTGCGATTCTACAACTTCTATGCGATTGTGAAAAGAGTATAGGCAATTAGACATTTGTTGTAGGTCGCCCCTGATTGCCGCTGTGTTCTCCACATTAATTTGAATTAGATTCCTGAGCTGTTTGAGCTCTGTCAGCACCAGATCCGCCGACGCTATTACTTTGGGTGGTGGGGCCTTGTCGGGTGATGGTGGATCTGGCTTCGCTCGTTTAGACCCAGAACCAGCGGCAAATGTGGCTTCAATTTTACCGGTCTTGCTAGTAGCCATTACTCTTGCATCAGATGTCATTTTTTAAATAAAAAGGATACGTTATCTTGGCTTTTCCCTGCTGATTGAGATGTGATCGAGCGGAGATGCAGGCTCAAGCGGCCATCTTGGTCACTGCTCAAGAGCGCCCCCCCCCCCCCCCCCCCACCGTAGCTTCTTTTTCTGTGTTGTCCACACACATGTAAATGATTTGCGCTTCTCCGCCACTGACTGAGAAAAATCCTGAAACCATAGGATCTTCTGGACCTCATAGAGAAGAAGTTGCAACTTCCGGATAAGCTCTTAAAATATCTAACTTATGGACAAAATTAAACACTCGCAAGATGACAACTCAAGGCTTGTTCTGCATCTGATTTTGAGAGCCTAATATATGGGCCCTTTCTATGAACAGTGGACCATTAATGGCAGGAAGATCCAGAAAATATATGAACCATTTCTCCAATATTGTCCCGAGGTTCAAATTCAGAATTACTTTTTGGATGCCCATCAGCCTAAGATTGTTCTTTGTTGAACGATTCTCTCCTGGTGCAGTCACACCCCCGCTGACATCACTATTGGGCTAAAGCATATACGAACTGCGGCGATGCCGGAGGGGCTATTCAGTCTGTGCCTCCACCTGCTGTCAGCTTCATCACGAGATCCCCGTTGATTCTGCCTCCATTACTGGACTTTGTGCTCACCTCTCATCTCTCCCGCGCTCCCGAGCAGGGCTGCCTAGTGTGGCCACTTTGTGCTCACCTCTCATCTCTCCCGTGCTCGGCTGCCTAGTGTGGCCACGCCCCTTGCTGACATCACTATCGGGTGACAGCAAATAGGAACCGCGGCGATACCGGAGGGGCTATTCAGCCTGTGCCTCTGCCTGCTCTCAGCTTCATCACGAGAGCCCCGTTGATTCTGCCTCCTTTACTGGACTTTGTGCTCACCTCTCATCTCTCCCGCGCTCCCGAGATGGGCTGCCTAATGCGGCCAGGCCCCCTGCTGACATCACTATCGGGCGACAGTATATAGGAACCGGAGCGACGCCGGAGGGGCTAATCAGCCTGTGCCTCAGCTTCAGCACAAGACCCCCGTTGATTTTGCCTCCATTACTGGACTTTGTGCTCACCTCTCATCTCTCCCGCACTGGACTGCCTAGTGTGCCCACGCCCCCTGCTGACAACACTAACAGCATATAGGAACCGCAGTGATGGTGGAGGGGCTATTCAGCCTGTGCCTCCGCTTGCTCTCAGCTTCATCACGAGAGCCCTGTTGATTCCACCTCCTTTACTGGATTTTGTGTTCACCTCTCATCTCTCCCACGCTGCCAAGATGGGCTGCCTAGTGTGGCCATGCCCCCTGCTGACATCACTATCGGGAGACAGCATATAGGAACCACGGTGCCGCCACGCAACGAAGAAGCATGTCAAAGGGGCACGCCCTTTTGTTCGCCGATTTTATCTATACTGCTTTATATTTTCCTTTATAAGTTAGGTTACTTTCGCTAGCTCTCTATCATGGATATTCCTGCAATTGCTGGCAATGGTAAATATGGCTCTCTTGCCCCTCTTTCCAACAAGTCTCATTTTCCCTCTACTTCTCCTCATAGGTTCCTATCAGGCCTACCCTAACTACCGCCACCATTTTACTGTCCAGCATCTCTATTATATTTTGTAATGCACAATCAGTTTGAAATAAAACTCCTGCAAAATAAAAAATATCATAAAAATAATACACTAATATTGACCAATGATTAAACGTAAGGTGGAGTGTTAAAGTGTAACTATGCTATACAATGAAACCTATTATGATGGTCAATGAAGCCTAGCTGGTGAAAGAAATAATTAGTTGGACACTTTGGTACTCTCTGTGACTAAGTATAGAGCAGGACCACGTGGGAGTGGCCTGGAGGTGATGAGGTGCAGGTGCGGAGACTCGGATTGGGGTATGCTGCATAAGGACTAGAGCGGGGAACCCACTGTAGCAGGTGCCAGGAGAGTAGCAGCGTTGCAGTACTGCTCGAGACATGGCAACGTGGTGACAGGACCTTTTCTGGTAGAAGCACTAGGGAGTGCCCCGAGGAGCAGGGACGCCGAGACACAGTCCAGTGGAGTCACAGCGCTGAGCCAGGTCTTAAATGAGTAAAAGCACTGGAGCAAGATCCTTAATGTAGAAGTCCCGTGGGAGTCCCGAGGAGCAGAGGGCACTGCAGTAAGGATTGAAAAGTAGAGGCGCTGAGCCAGGCCCCGAGGAGCGGGAAGCGCAGAGAGGAAGTCCAGGTGAAATAGCACTGAGCCTGGCCCCGAGGAGCCAGGCTGGTTCCCAACTATTCTCTTCCAGTCCGAAACCCTCCCAAGAAAGAAGATACTCCCATTTCTTCCTGCTGAGAGAGTGTCCCAGTGAAGTAGTGCTGAGCCAGGCTCCGAGGAGCGGGAAGCGCAGAGAGGAAGTCCAGATGAAGTAGAGCTGATGTCCGGAGAGCAGGAACAACAGGTCCGTAGGAAAGGTACTAGCACCAAAAGGAACCATGGAACTCATTGCCAAGTCGGTTAGTGGTGGCTGGAGGTAAGGCTTAAATATCCTGGGCCAGTGATGTCATTAGTAGGGGACGATCCTGAAGTTCCTGCAATTGGCCCTTTAAAGGGCGGACAGATGGCACCCAGGGTCAGAACGCTGGTCGGCAGCGTTCCAGCCACCACATGGAGCACAGAGAGCCAGAAGGAACGTGACTGGCCACTGCCGCAAGAGCACCAGAGGTAGTGAGCCAAGCATGACATGATGTGAGGTGAGCCTGCTGTGGGCAGCCGCGGCCGGCGGCCATACCAGTACCCCCCCCCCCCCTTAAGCCCCCCTCCCAGGGGTTTCGGTTTCAATGGATGGGTGGCATGGAATTGCTTGATGAGGGTTTTATCAAGAATATTGGTGACTGGTTCCCAACTATTCTCTTCCAGTCCGAAACCCTCCCAAGAAAGAAGATACTCCCATTTCTTCCCACGTTTTGGCACATCAAGGACTTCTCACACTTGGTATACCACATCAGCTTCGGAAGACAGTGGTTGTGACTCGGGCGGTTTCTTGGAGAATCTGGATAATACCAAGGGTTTTAGCAAAGATACATGGAAGGCGTTGTGGATCTTGAGGGAAGGTGGAAGCCGGAACTTTTAAGTAACCGAGCCCATCCGGCGGAGCACCGGGAAGGGGCCAATATATTTGGATGCGAAGTGTGAAGATGGGAGCTTGAGATGAATAAATCGGGTGCTAAGCCAAACCTTGTCGCCCGATTTGATCTGGGGACCCATACGACAATGGGCATCGAAGAACCTTTTGACCCTTTGGGCTGCTTTATGTAGGAACTGTTGTTCCAGAGCTGATGTAACTCTTGAGCAGAAGACTGGGTTGCTGGAGAAGGAACGGACAATGGTAATGGAGGGAGAGGCTGACATCCATAGGCTACCTGGAAGGGTGAAGAGCCAGTGGATGATGAAGGATGAGAATTTAATGCGAACTCCGCCCAGGAAAGATGATCTGCCCAATCATTCTGCCGGAGGTTGAAGTAGGCCCGTAGAAACTGCTTGAGAGTCCTGTTGGTTGTCTCCGCTTGGCCAGTGGCCTGGGGGTGATGTGGAGGTGAAATCCAGAGAGACGTTGAATTTCTTACAGAGGGACCTCCAAAAACGGGCTGTAAACTGTACTCCGTGGCCAAACGCCGAGACACAGTCCAGTGGAGTCACAGCGCTGAGCCAGGTCTTAGATGAGTAAAAGCACTGGAGCAAGATCCTTAATGTAGAAGTGCCGTGGGAGTCCCGTGAAGCAGAGGGCACTGCGGTAGGGACTCAAAAGTAGAGGCGCTAAGCCAGGCCCCGCGGAACAGGAAGTGCAGAGAGATGTCCCGGTGAAGTATTTTATTTATTTAAAATCTTTTCTATACCGTCGTTAAGCTAGTTGCCGTCACAATGCTAATGTCTGGAGAGCAGGAACAACAGGTCCGTAGGCACCAAAAGTAACCATGGAACTCATGGCAAGTCGGTTAGTGGTAGCTGGAGGTAAAGCTTAAATATCCCGGGCCAGAGATGTCATCAGCCGGGGACAATCCTGAAGTTCCCACCATTGGCCCTTTAAAGGGTGGTCAGATGGCGTGCGTGCACCTAGGGAGGCCCGGGTCAGAACGCTGGTCGGCGGCATCTCAGCCGCCATGTGGAGCATCGAGAGCCAGAAAGAACAAGGCGGCAGAGACGGGCCACTGCTGCAAGAGCACCGGAGGTAGTGAGCCAAGCATAACATGACTTGAGTTGAGCCTGCTGTGGGCAGCCATGGCTGGCGGCCATAACAGCACCATGGTACTCAAATTCACTTAGGTCTCTTAAAATCTCATTAAGGCAGGGAGAACGCCACTGGTGTCGTAAAAAACGCCTGAAGGAAAAAGTAATTATTACTGCATCCTACGTTTCTTTAAAAAAGAAATAAATTTGGTCAAAGAAACATATTATGCAAACAAAATATCCGCCGCCAATGGAAATCTTTACACACTATTTAATATTGTAAAATCTTTGACATCCACACATCCAAGTCTTCAAGCAACCTATGACAGTCTTATGTGCAACAAAATTGCTAATCATTTTAAAAGCAAAATTGATATCATAATTTCTGAGTTTTCTCACCTCCCTTACCCTAGTAGAAGTAGTCCGCCTCCTAATCGTAACTGGTCAACTTTCTCTCTAGTCACCGCTTCCATCCTACAGTCGGTTATCCAAAAGCAAAAACTGTCTAACTCTCCTCTAAACCCTTGACCAGGGTTCCTTTACAAATCCATTGGACCCATTGCTTGTAATTTATTATGTAAACTTGTGAATCAATCTTTAGAAACTGGAACCTTAAAACAGACTTCAATTCTTTCAATCCCTAAAAATAAAACAAAGGATCCAATGGCTCTCAACAACTTTAGAATTATCGCTTCACTTCCCTCTCTTGCTAAACTCTTAGAATCTGTGGGTCTTCATCAGCTCTCAGACTATCTATCAGACCATGATATTCCTCATCCCTGTCAGCAAGGTTTTTGCAAAGGCCACTCCACCGAAACACTACTCCTCTCTTCCTTTGATTCACTGCTATGTGGTTTTGACACTAACACTGACTTTATTCTAGTTTTCTTAGACATTTCGGCCACTTTTGACATGCTTGATCACCAAATTCTTCTATCTAACCTACAATCAATAGGTATTTCTTCAACAGTACTTAACTGGTTTTCATCATTTCTATCCAACCGAACCTAACAAATCAATATCGGTGCTCATTCCTCTAACCCCTACACAGTTTCTTCTGGTGTCCCTCAAGGTTCCTCTATTTCTCCGATTCTCTTCAATATTTATTTACTGCCTCTTTGTGATATTCTCTCTGCCTTAAATATTCAGTTCAAAATCTACGCTGAAGACATTGTTTTTCATCCCATTCAACATCTCCTGGTCTAAGACTCTCTCTACAGTTGCTTTACATAAACACTATCAACACTTGGCTTTCACATAACCGTCAAACTTAACCCTACAAAAACAGAAATCATCCATCAAACTTCTATCACAAATCCCACTAATGGTCCTCCTCATCTTTCTCTAAACAGCTTTTCTATCCCTATTTCAACTCAGGCACGCAGTCTTGGGGTGCTAATAAACACAGACCTTTCCCTATCAAAACATTTCTGAAACAGTAAAAAAGTCTTTCTTTAAATTACATATGTTGAAGATCCTCCATCCTCTGCTCTTTCGTCAAGATTTTCGCACAGTTCCCCAATCTTTGATTTTCTCTAGACTCAACTACTGTAACGCACTCTACTTGGGTCTTCCTGATACAGCCATCCAATCTTTCCAACTAATCCAAAATTCAGCTGTGTATGTTCTATTCGGTGTCTCACTTAAAAACCATAAAACCCCTATTCTGTTTTCTCTTCATTGGCTTCCCATTAAATTCAGAATTAAATACAAAACTTTGTCTATCATCCACTCACTCATGCACAATCCTTCATCAACTTGGCAATGCTCCACTTTGCGAATTTATAAACCTACAAGACACTTAAGATCTCTGAACAAAAACCAATAAGATGTCCCTTCGGTCCGCCTTGCAAGGCTAGACATCTCCAGAAAAAGAGCTTTCTCTGTTGCAGGCCCATTAATTTGGAATACCTTACTTAATACACTTCGTCAAATTTCAAACGCAAAAGAATTTTAAAAAACTCTAAAAACATCTCTTTAAACAAAAGAATTTTAAAAAACTCTAAAAACATCTCTTTAAACAAGCCTTTAATACCCAAACACAAGAAAGCACCTAATTTTCCACTTCCATCAACACCTGTGAACTGCATTTATATTTGATTTGAAGTGTACTGTTATTTTGATGATGTTTAGTTCTTAACTTTTATTTTATTTTAATTCTTAATTAACTGTTTTTACTTTATTTTTATTCTATTTTTATACTGTGTTTGTACCAATATGTGAACCGTTTTGACCAATTTTTATTGAAAAAGCAGTATACAAACAATTTTAAATAAACAAACAAGTCATCAGTTTTATCAAGCAGAGACTGATTGCTTTTGCAGAGATCTCTGAGTTCCGTTTCCAACTGCGTTATTTTGTCCTCTAAATCAGAGACTCTTTGCTCTGCATCTTGAACACGCTGGCCAAAAGCTGTTTTGCATCCAAACCCTCATTTTGGTAGGAAAGTGTGGTAAAACGTCCATCCAGTATTGTTATAATAGCTGATGCAACAGCCAATGGACAGCTTACTAGCTCCGTGCCTACATTCATAGCATCGTCAGCCTCACCCATCAGCAACATCTTTCTCTTTGTCCTTCTTCGTTGCCCACGTGGAGATAATCCGAGTTTGTATAGAAATGGCAGCACATTGTGTCAATCAAGCTTAAAGCATGTTCGGCAACAGAAATTTCCCACAAAATCATGAAGAAAAGAAGGGAGAAAAATGCAAATTTAATGAAAAATTAGCAGGAGGACCCATGGAGAGGACATCCAACACGTTCATCCTCCACAGCATCATGTGACCCCCCTCATCCAATCTTTTTTTAAACCCAGCTATTTAATTGCCTTTATCACATCCTCCAAAAATGGATTCCAAAGCTCAATTGTACGGTGAGTGAAAAAATATTTTCTCAAATTTATTTTAAATGTGCTACTCAGTAATTTCATGGAGCATCCCCTAGTTTTTGTACTTTTTGAAAGAATAAACTGATACATGTTTAATAGGGATGTGCAGGGTTTAAAAATTCATTTTAATTTGTTAATTCATTTTGTAGGTCACAGTCATTCATCTAGTTCAGTGGTTCCTAACCACTGTATCTGGACACACTGGTGTGTGTTACCAAGGGGAGGAAGGTGTGTCACCAAAAATTTGATACAGCAAGCCTATGCTTTCTATAACAGCCACATGTGCTTGCTGCTTGAGAAGAGTGCAGAGTAAAGGGTTGATACTTACAATTCCTTATCACTTGTTAGGAGTTGAGTAATCTGTTAGGAGTTAGCACTCTGTAAGGAGTAGTTGTGGGTGGATCCTTGGGCCGGGAGCAGATGACCACACCCCTGGGGGAAGATCCCGAGAGGGACCACCGGTCAGGCTCAGAGTATGGAGACAGACACACACTAGTTCTTTTATTAAACAGTATATTGAACCACCAGAGGTGGCAGTGGTGAGCTGGAATGCCCAGCTGGGCTGTAGTCCCTCAGGCTCGGGAACAGCGATCCTGGATAACTGAGCTGTAGAGAAACTGATAAATAGTGAGTAGGCAGGGTATGCAGATCTCTTGATGGTAACACTCACACAATAGTCTCTAGGTGAAAGCCCAGGAGCTGGAGAGAGCAGGGCCTCGAGGAGCAAGTACCTGGTTCCAGGGAACGCTCTGAGATAGGGAGTAACTCACAGATGTGAAGGTAGCGAGGAATTCCTGGCAGAAGAGGTATTCAGTAGCAAGTCCGGGAGAGAGGCCCTCAAGGAGCGAGTGCCAGTTCCGAATGCAATCTGAAAAGCAAAAGAGAGAGCGAGGCCCCCGAGAAGCGGGTACCCCTGGTAAGTCCGAGGAGGCAGAGTAGCTTAGGTAGAGAAACCCTTTCCCCTATCCTTGCTAACTCGAATAGTTAGCGAAAACAGAGACCATAAATATCTGGTGGAGATGACGTCACCTCAGGGGGACGCCCCTGAGGTTCGCGCCATTGCTGATACTTCAGTCGGGGCCGCGCCGCACGCACGCCCTTAAGCTCCGGGAAAACATGGCAGTGTGCAGTGTCTAGCTGGTCCGGGGATGCCGGAGGAGAATGGTATGAGGAAGCCGCGGCAGCCAAACTTCCAAATGAGCAAGAGAGAGTCGCCGAGGATGTAAGGAGGGTGGAGTGGAGACGTCGGGCAGCGACGGTCGCAACATCACTGCTCCCTGTGCTGCTTTTCCCTCAACCCTAGTAATCACTGCAATCACCAGTCCGAGCCAGAAATGTTGTAGGTATGCTGTATCATGCCCCTACCTTCTTGCCATACCTCCTTCCCTCCGACTTCTTGAAGCTTCAATTTTTCTCTGTATGCTTGTTTATAATTTATTGTCTTTTATTCTGTATTAGATAAGGGTCAATCTGCATATCTGACAGAAGTGAGGGATTCTGCTAACTAGATTCTGTGTAGGAATCTAGAGCAGTATAGAGTGCTTTGTTTTTCCAACAGTAAATATACTGTGCTCTATATTGGCAATCTACCTTTTTCATAGGTAAGGTGGTTGCTGTTCAAGTCCTGGGTGTTAGTACTCTTATGGTATGGCTGGTATACTATATAATTTCTAAATCTTTTTAGTAGGTTTTCATGTTATATTACAAAGTGGCTGGCAGGAAAGGGATTCTGAAGTACTATTACTGAGAAGATACCTGAATTTGAATATATTTTTTGTATGGTAAGTTGAAAGGGGAAACTTCCTAACTGCTCTATATAAACTTCAGAAGAGGTCAGAACTTCCTGAGGTTGACAGTGAAATGCATGAGAGTTTCTTTATCGAAAAACTGTGTGCTGCATATGCATATCAGTCCTAGATTTCACAAACATTAAAAGTTTTCTGAAAAAAATAACATTTAATAATATTTAATAAGCTGTTATGGAAATTAAATAATATTTTATCTTTCTCCTGCATCATTTTCAATAATAAATATCTAGCATTTTTTTTTTTTTAGTATAGCTGTTAAATGTAGTATGCAATGTGCCACGTGTGTGTCATGAAGGAAAAAATATTGAGAACCACTGATCTAGTTTGTTTGAAATGAAAAAAATGTATGCTTTTCATTTCATTTGTTTTTCATTTGCATTAAATTTCACACGGCAAGGCCTCACTGACTTTAATGCAAAAGAATAAATAGTCTGGGGCCCGGCCAGAAGACATGTCCCATTACTGAGGCATGAGCCTAGGTCTAGGACTAACCCCGACGCCAGGGCATGGCAAGAAGCCAAGTGCCATCACTGGGTACTGGGCCTAGGCCCATACAACAAAATGGCAGTGTTCCGTCTGGAGGAAGGGACCACAGTGACGTCACCATGGTACATCCTCCAGAGGAAAATGTCATTTTTAGTCACTGAATCAAATAAGATGATGTCAGGAAGGCCTCAGCACAAAGATTCAGCCTGAGGATGGACCCCGGTGTTAGACCTGAGCCTAGGCTCAGCTGTTATTGGGCCTGTATTTCAGTGATGGGACCCTGCCTTGTTTGGGCCACAGCATTGAGCCTGGGCTTCAGCAACTGGGAACCAGCCTTAGACTGGCCCCAGCATCGGGGCCTAGGCCCAACCTTCAGCAATGAGACTTGGCCTCAGCCAGGCTCTGGTGTCAGATACAGGCTTAGGCTTTGAGCCTAGGTATGAGCCTTGGCCACTAACAAGACCTGGCCTCAAGCTTGACCCTGGTGTCAGGCCTAAGCCTAGGCATAGCCTTGGGTCTCTGTGACAGGACCCAGCCTTGGAGTAGTGTCAGACATAGGCCTGGGCATTGGCAATTGTGAGTCAGCATCGTGCCTAGACCCCAGTATCAGACACAGGCCTAGGCCTTGGAGTTGGAACTAGGAAATGGCCTAGTCCTGCTGGAGTCCCTTTTTTTTAATGTATGAAAATGAAAATACCCCCAAATTTTCAGGGTTTTTGTCCCAGGGATAATTTTCAGTTTATATCATTTGAACATGTAACCCTTTTCTTTAAAGGGGCATTTCTCTTCAAGTCCACACAAAAATAATTTATGTTTCTAGGCCTGTCTTCACTGCTACTGGTCCCTTCCTTCTTGAATTACCCAGGGGTGAGTCCTTTCAGTGGGGGAAGCCGATGCTTATGGCCCAGGCAGTAGTATAAACTTCTTACAGTGCGTCTGTTTGTCCAAGGATGTGATGTAATATTGCTAGCAAGGGACAGAAGAGCCAGGACACAGCACTGGTTGTTCAAATTATAATTTACTGATTCAATAAAAGTTAAAGCAATGTCCATTATTTGATAACTGAAATTACAGATGAGATCCTCTTCTCTCTTTGAATGTGTATCTGACTCAGGTTCTGGGGATGATTCCTACTACTCCTATATTCAATGGGTAAACTTCCAAAATCCGGGAAAAATCCTATTCTGCACGGATCCCCTTGAAAATTAGGCATGTGCAGCAGGAAATATTTTTATTACATTTTAAAATTTGTTTCATGGGGACCCTAATTAGTTACAAAACAAAAAAAAAATTCATGTTTTTGTTTGATTCGTTTTTGTTTGCCATTAAAGTCAACAAGGGAAGGATTACAGGTAATTTTCAGGCTATACTGGGCTCCAGAATAGGGGTTTTCTAATCAATTGCCTTAAAACTTATTGAAAGAAATCAACAGAAGGGGGAAAGAACTCCAAGATACCTAAAAAGACTGGAAAGTGGCACTGAAAGTGTCATTAATAGCCTACGACAAATGGCAAACTGACACCGAAAGTAGCATTAGTGTAAAGGGGGTACCCTTTACATAAATATTAAAATAAAGTCTTGCCTGATTCTGAAAGTCAGTATAAAGTGATTACATCTGTTATGAGAGAGTCAGGGGCAGTGACAACAACAGGAAAGGGGCTGAAGATAACACTCTGCTGTGCTGCAAAGGACTGCCAGGAGTTGAAGGCTGAAGCTAGAGAGCTGCTGAGATAATGACAGCCTGATTGCTCTGATTGAAATAAACAAACAAACAACAGAGAGAATATAAGCATCTGGGAAGATAAAAAAAAACCAGCCTGAATTTCAACTCTACACTGATTTACAGAACACTGAAAAGAGTTGTCAGTAGTTTACTCACTGTTGAAGCAGACTGAGTTCAAGGGAAAAGAAATAAAGGATCCACATTGTGAGGAAAAGCAGGAAATGCTGTTCTGTACTGTACATCCCCATCACAAGGGGGAGGAAGACTGATATGTTTACAGAAGACACAGGAGACCCAGAGGGTGCAGTGAATGGGTTAACTTTCTTATCCCAGGAGACTGCATTGAACAGGAAACATTGTTGCCATCGCGGAGAGCAGAGGCTGAAGTGCTGATGGAGAGTGAAAAAACTGCTGTTGCCGGAGTGTTTTTCTCTTACCTACTCAGAGAAGAAGATGGAAGAAACCTTTCCCTGCTGTGGTCACTGCCACTGAGGAAACAGTCTCTGAGGAGTGCTGTAAAGGTTTTTTTTTTTTAAGCTGTGCTGACACTCAGGAACAGGCAAAACTTAGAAGGGAGAGGTAAACACTGCAGACACGGTACAGTGACAGTTACTGATGATGTCATTCATGAACCTCTCACCATTTCTGAAGGGGGGGTGTCACTAATTTAGTGGAAAATAAGGAAAATTAGCCCATGTTAAACTAAAATAAGAGTAACATCCAGGTTAGGGAAGGTTGATGACCTGTACAAAAGTGGCAAACATTATCTGAAAAGTATTTTAATTATTCTATTTGGAATAATTGTTTTTAGACACAGAGGTTGAACAGGGAATTAAATTACTAGCAGAGACCTTTAAAGAAGAATGTAAGAAGTACAGGAAAATAAAAATAAGTATTCCAAGACCAACAGAATTTAAATGAGAAAAACAAAAATTTTATTTAACACCTAAGTACATATTAAAAGGTATTGATGAATAAAGGAAAATTAAATAGTAAAGAGACAAATTTTTAAAAGTAAAGAAATGTTTCATGGAAATAAAAAGAAAAGAAAAATCTTTCTAAAAAGAGCAAATGGTATAGTCTGCCACCCCTAGTAAACATAGTTTGTTCAGACACATCATCATCAGGTTAGTGTTAAGCCCTATAATCAAGCTTGTAGGAGAGGCTGTATCTAGGGACACGTGTCATCAGCTTCCTTGGATACGAGTAAAGAGGCCAGGGTAAGAGCATTTGAACTGGTAAAAGCACAAAGACTGAATTTAAAATCAGAGATGTTTTAAGAGTCAACAAAGCTACCTAAAAATTAATAAGAACATCAGTATGTAGTAAAAATTAAAAAAGGAACCATCAGACAATATTAAAAGGGAGAAATAATTAGCTCCCAGAACTATTTAATTACTTAATTTATTTATTTAGATTCTTTTACTATACTGATGTTGCGATCCGACCCTGTTGCTGCGCTACAGGAGGTATCTTACCTTCCTCCCGGAGGCCACTTCGAAGCCAGGGCCTCTCCTGTGCACCATCCGGGACTTGCTCCAGGGCCTGGGAGGCCTAGCTGTTCCTGAGGCCTGCCTGTGGCTTGCATGCCTGCATTTGGACTTCCTGTTTGGTGACGCCCTTCTCCTAGGGGCCGGCCCGCTGCTCTCTACCCCACTTATAGGGCCAGCGAGGGGCGGTCCTGGCAAACTCCTCCCAGGGAGTTGCCTACAACCTCCAGTATATAAGGACTTTCTTGTCACTTGCAACTGGCCTTCGGATTGAGTGCTACAGTTGCCTGTACCTCTTCCTCGATCCAGGTCCTCCATGGTCTACCTTGTTTGATGGCTCCTTGTCCTGTCTTACCTTGATGTCCGCTACCTGATGTTACTGATGTCTGCCTTGATGTGTTACCTGATGTCTGATCCTGTGCCTGATCCAGTTCCTGCTTTTCCTTGATGTCCTGCCTTGAGCTGCCTGGAGTGCAGCGTTCCTGCCTTGTGCTGCCTGGAGTGCAGCGTTCCTGCCTTGACTGCCTGGAGTGCAGTATTCTTCCGCCTTGTCTTCCTGGTGCTCTCCCGCTCTCAGCATGGTCCGCGACCAGCCTTCCTGGGCTGAGTAGGGCACGTATGGGACGGGGTGGTCCGCGACTCAGTCCCGTGGGTGGGCTGAGTAGGGCGCCCTCAGGGACAGTGCCCATGTCTCCTTCCAGCCCTCATCTTCGATGTCTGCACTAGCCTTTGTCTACAATGTCTGCACCTGCCTTGTCTACGATGTCTGCACCTGCCTTGTCTACGATGTCTTCAGTGGTAAAGGACTCTTGTCTGCCCTCAGCCTCTGTCCGGCCCTGCCGCCCATTGCCGTATCCAGCGGCAGGTCCGAAAGGGCCGGGAACAGTCGGAGGACCGTTCATCAATCAACTTCCCAGTGTTGGTTGCCATGGGCGTGCAGGTCCGGCTGAGGGTCAGCCTCCACTCCTTACTCCCTGCTTTTGTACCCGCCTGGCTCACCATGCCTGCCCAGCTCACCTCCCACGGTGTGGCTTGGGGCTCCTCCTTGAGTCCTGCCGTGGCCCAAGGGCTCACCACCCGCTTGAGACAACCGCGCTCTGCGCGCGCTCGTAACAACTGATGCTCAAGACAATGTCTTATCGTACCGGTTTACAGTATAACCAAGGGAAACCAATAACCAGAAGAGAGAAAGTTACAATAAACAGGGATTACAAAACAGGGCAATTGAAAGAGGAAGAATTAGGTTAAACAGAGTTCTCCTATGAGTATAACGAGATAATGCACCATTAATTAGCATAGATGGTTAACTAAGTGGTTCAAGCATAAACAGTTCTTTTCAATCAGGGGTAGGCTTGGGAGAATAGCCAGGTTTTCAGTTTCCTTCTAAAGGAGAGCAAGCATTGTTCCTGTCGAAGATCTGCGGGAAGTGTGTTCCATAGTTGTGGTCCCGCGGAGGACATTGCTCGTTTTTGTATAGACTTGTGCATGACTGATTTATGCGGGGGTGCCTGGAGAGTTCCTTTGTGTGCAGCTCTAATCAGCCTGTTAGAAGAATGAGGTTCGAGTGGGATTGTTAGTTGGAGTGAGGTATTATGATAGATGGATTTATGGATGATGGTCAGTGACTTGTACTGTATTCTATAGTGGATGGGGAGCCAATGTAGGTTTTTTAGTATTGGGGTGATGTGGTCTTTGCGTCGGGAATTTGTAAGGATCCTGGCTGCTGCATTTTGCAGCATCTGTAGAGGTTTAGTTGTGGAGGCGGGGAGGCCGAGCAGTAGCGTGTTGCAGTAGTCCAATTTTGAAAATAGTATGGCTTGAAGGACAGAACGATAATCTTGAAAGTGTAGGAGAGGTCTTAGTTGCTTTAGAAAATGCAGCTTATAGAAGCATTCCTTAGTGGTGTTGTGAATGAATTTTTTGAAGTTCATTCTAGTGTCCAGAATCGCCCCGAGGTCTCTTACTTGAGATGTTGATTTTAAGATTGGGTTGCTGACGAGGGGGTTGTTTTCATTAGGAGTGATGATGAGGAGTTCGGTTTTGGAAGTGTTAAGTACCAGGTTGAGACTAGATAGTAGGAGGTTGATGGAGTGAAGGCAGCTGTTCCAGAAGTTTAGGGTGCTGGAGAGGGGATTAAGATCTGTACGTCGTCGGCGTAGATGAAGTGTGTAAGGTTGAGGCTTTCTAGTAGTTGGCATAGAGGTAGCAGGTAGATATTAAATAGTGTGGGGGATAAAGAGGAACCCCGCGGTACTCCATGATTGGATTGGACGGGGTGGGATTCTTTATCATTTATTCTGACTTTGTAGTGCCGGTTGTTGAGGAAGGATTTGAGCCATAAGAGTGCAGATCCTGTGATACCGATTTCAGTTAGCCGTTTGATGAGGGTTGAATGATTTACGGTATCAAACACTGCTGATAAGTCGAGGAGAGCCAGAAGGTACGACTGGCCTTTGTCCAGCCCCATCAGGATTTTATCTGTTAACGAGAGTAAGAGTGATTCCGTGTTTAGTCGTTTCCGGAAACCGAATTGTGAAGGGTAAAGAATGTTATGGGATTCAAGGTAATCTATGAGTCTGTTATTGACCAGTTTTTCCATTAGTTTGGCAGTAAATGGTAAGTTGGCAATGGGGCGGAAGTTTACTGGGTTGGCTGGGTCCAAGTTAGGTTTTTTTATTAGTGGTTTTAGAGAAGCTGTTTTTAATGCGTCTGCGACAGATCCTTGGGTAAGGGAGCAATTTATAATGTCAGCCACAGGTTTGGCTATGGTGTTTGGAAGTAGGAATTTAGTGGGTAACTGGTCTGTTGGATGTGACGAAGGTTTCATTTTCTTTATTAGAGATTCGATCTCTAGTGAAGTTGTGAGTTCGAATGATTCCAGAGTCGATTTGTATGAGGATGGGGCAGGGTTTAGATTAGTTGGAGGCTGGATGTTTGATGTGGTCCTGGTAGTGGTCATATTTGCGAGTAAGTTTTTGATCTTGTTATCGAAGAATAAGGCCAGTTCCGTAGATTTGATTTGGGCTTCTTCTTCTGGGATGATTGGAGGAACTGGGGTGGTGAGGCTTGCGACATATGAGAATAGCGTTTTCGGGTCGTACATAAAGCTATGGATTTTTTTGGCGTAAAACTCCCTCTTAGAGTGAAGAATAGTGATCCTGTAAAGGTTCATGGCGGTTTTATAGACGGCCTGGGAAGTAGGGGAGGGGTCCTTACGCCAGCGTTGTTCTTTATGTTGTAGGTCTTGTTTGAACTTTTTCAATTCTAAAGAGAACCAGGGTTTTTTGTTGTGCCTGGATGGATTTATCTCTTTAGATGCTATGGGGCAAATTTTGTCAGCCACGGAGCAAGTGATGTTTAGCCAAGAGGTAATGGCAGAGTCAGCGTTGGAAAGATCGAGTTCAGTTAGTTTCTTAGAGAGGCTGGAGCTGAGGACGTCCATGGCGCATGGTTTTCTGTACTTGATAGTGGATTTAGGTATGACGGGTGTCTGTTTTTTCTTAATTGCTAATTCTGTATAAATCAGCATGTGGTCTGACCAGGGGATGGGAGTACAGGTAGGGGGGTGGAGGTTGAAATGACTTCATTTATGAATATGAGGTCCAGAGTGTGGCCTGCCTTATGGGTGGGTTTGTTTATGATTTGTTTGAATCCCATTGCCTGGAGAGATGATAGAAGGGCTTCGCAACTGGAGGGTGGGTGAAGGGGAGTCCACATGTATGTTGAAGTCTCCTAAAATGATGTCTGGATTGTCCGTGTTGATGTGTTTAGCTAAAGTTTCTATGAGAGGCGAAGGGTCCGATTCTAGGATCCCTGGGGGGGGCGTATATTAGACAAATTTGTAGTTGATTCGATTTGAATAGACCGATTTCTAGTTTAGTCGTCGATTTAAAGGCTTGTTGGGAGAGTCTCAGCTCTTTTTTTGCGGCTAGTAGAATTCCTCCTCCTCTTTTTTTCAGTCTCGGTAAAGAGAAGAAGTCATAGAGATGTAATAATAATTGGTTGATTAGGGCAGTATCTGTGTTTTGCAGCCACGTTTCGGTTAATGCACAGATATCTGGTTGGGTGTCTAAGAGGTAGTCGTTGAGCAAGTGAGATTTTTTTGAGAGGGACTGGGAGTTGAGAAGGGTAAGGGTGATTAGTGAGAGGCCTAGGAATTGGGTTAGAGGAGAGATCATGATAGGAATCAGTGATCTCTTTGGTCGTTGAATATTGTGCGTGAGTGGTTTGTATCTGTTAATGAATGGGAGTGAAATAATGGGGATAGGGTCCGTTTGAATCATGGTGCTTTTTTTTTTTTTTTTTTTTTAGAGGTTGTAGGCTGAGCTTCGTAATTGCAGGTTGAGGGACGAGAAGAGATGCGTGCTGGATGTCGGTTGACTCTCTGGTGAGCGGTTGATGTCGCGTTAGTTGGAGGGACTATAAAATAGCTTGAGTTTTTGGTAAAATGGTGATTCTCTTCGGGGCTGCACGAAGGGGCGCACAAAGGGGCCAGCCCTTTGTCGCGCAGCGCCTGCAGGAGCTGGGCTTTGAAGCCCTGTAGGGACAGCCCGATTGGCTGTCTGGTGAGGGCCCCTATTGGTTGGCTCGGCGGAGGAGGGAGGAGCGCTGCCGGAGGACGTTTCGGCTGCGGGCGTTCGGCGGTTACCTCGTGGTCGGCCCGGTGGACCCGCTTGGGGTGAGTGAATCTTTCTTAGGACTTACCCCAGTGGGTCCCTGGCGCCGATCGCGCAGGCCTGCACTCCCTTCAGGTCGGGTCGGGTGGAGAATCGAGCGCGGCGCCTGCAGGAGCTGGGCTTTGAAGCCCTGTAGGGACAGCCCTGAAGGGAGGAGCGCTGCCGGAGGACGTTTCGGCTGCGGGCGTTCGGCGGATACCTCGTGGTCGGCCCGGTGGACCCGCTTGGGGTGAGTGAATCTTAGTAAAAATTAAAAAAGGAACCATCAGACAATATTACAAGGGAGAAATAATTAGCTCCCAGAACTATTTAATGAAATGACATCATCAAAAGCAGGGATAGCCTTGCAATAATAACAAGTGACAGTTTATAGAGAAAGGCAGTTAGGAGTCAGCCCTTGAATGGAGAGGAACTGCTGATTGAGTTCTCTTCAATTAAGGACTAATAAGTATAGGAAAGTAGAAAGGAATAACAGAACAGCTAGGAATGTTTGATAGATGTTTGAGTAGTGTGAATGAAATGATTTTCTTTACAATTTAAGGAAGTTTGTATTGGTTTAGTTAAAGTAATTTACAAGTGACTCCGTATTAATGTCACTTTAGTAAGGGATATAAACAATTGAATGTATGTTCCTTAATAGCTGTTCTGTGATTTTAGAGTGAGGGATAATAATTATTCTTTGTTTTAATGCAATTAGTACAAACAAAGTGTCAATAAGTAAACAAAGACATTCATATTAGGGTACATTACAGATTAAGCTTGCGGAAGATCAAGGAGTGGATTAGGGAGTTAGTCTTATCTTTTTGAGTTGTTTAAAGAGAGTATAGTAGGAAGAAGATTAAAGAAAGAAGAAAGAAGATATAACTGGCCAGCAACGAAAGAGCATCTGCAAGAAGAAGAACAGATAAGTGACTTTGCATAAGAACCATAGTAATAGCCAGGCCTGAGCTCAATTCATATAACAAGAAGGAAAAGAACGCAAAGATTATCATCAAGCTACTATAGATGGACTATATTATTATCTTTAGGGGTACTAAAGTAAAAAAAAATAATTACTTATTCAATATAAGTTACTATATTATGTTGTTCTATATGATTCAGGTTATATAGAATTTCATTTATAACATCTGATTTGCTATAGAAATAAATTCTGTAGAAATAAAAATAATATATTACTATTACAATAGTGATATTATTCATTTATAATGTAATGGTAAACTATATTCCTGTGTATTAAACATCAAACTTGTTGCCACAGCTTAATTGACACCACTCGGCCACTAGAAGTCTTCCCACAGGGATTGGTTTGCCAAGGGGGCTACATCCTTTGGTGTAGAAGCCAAGGGTGTAGAAGTAATACCCCTCCCGTTACATTAGCATCCTAAGTCAACATGAAGAAGAAACAAAGCAGAAAAGGTAGCAGTAAAACCTCCAAGGCAGGCACTGATAAAGGGGCCAAGCAGCACAAAGAGTGGTTTCAAGGTTCCAGAACACCATGAGAGGTAAAGAGCAGCTCCCCCTAGAAAGTGTTAGCTATGGGCATGGAAGCAAGGCTGAGTGGTATAAAGACCCCCAAGATGCAGGGTGGAATTCAGATTTTCTTGTAGAATGGATTTGCCAAATGTAAAGGTTATTATCACACTTAATACATCACATTGGCTCATCTAAAGATTGTGGGGTAGTTTTCCAGGAATAGTGAGGGCTGCTTTATCTAGAGACCATTTCCCACATCATTGAGCTATTCTCAGCTTGTTACTTGTCCTGATTTTCTGCTTTTGCATGAAATCTCTGGCATTACCCTCACTGGTAGATTTTAAAAGGCCTACATGTGGCAAACCTGGGAGATATGCGCATCTCCAGCCAGCACGTGTGGCACGGATTTTAAGGGCCAAGTACACATGTATCTCTCGGTATGCACACAAATCCAAAAGGTAAAAAATGGGTGCGGAGTCTGGGCAGGATATGAGCAGTTTGGATCGATAAGTAAAAACGTGTGTGTATGTACTTACGTGCACAAGTGTGCACTGGGGTTGCCTATCACATAGCTTTACTTCTGCTATGGAGGAGATGTAAGTAAGAAAAAAAATCAGGCTACTCAGCAGGTTTTTAAGGGTTGGGACAAGCAGGGTAAAAGGAAGGCTAATTAGCTGGGGGTAAGGAAGTCCTATCCTTTCACTGGGCTAATGGGGAATGGACTGCGAAATAGGTTTTGATGTCGGTGCATGTATCTTATAAAATTCCCGGACTTACGAGGTAGATGTGGCATTTGCACACCCACATAAAATTGTGTGCACATGAAAGCGCATCTTTTTATTATTTATTTTTAATTATTTATATACCGATGTTCCTGTAAAGAATACATATCGCACCGGTTTACAAGGAACTGAACAGTCGCCTCCAGGGCGGAAATACATTAAAACAGTCGCCTCAAGGCAGAATACATTAACACAAGTATACAAGAAACTATTAAAGAGAACTTTCATAAACTCAATTAAATGTAACTGGGAACCATAAATCAGGAACATATGTACATAGGTAGGTATATCGTCTGTCGCTTCACCAGATTTTAGCTCTCAGGGAAAGCTTGAGTGAATAGCCAAGTCTTTAGCTTCTTTTTGAATGTCGGAAGGCATGGTTCTTGGCGGAGGTCCGGTGGGAGCAGGTTCCAAAGATGGGGACCTGCAGTGGACAGAGCTCGTTTCCTCAATGAGGTTTTTGTTGGCTGGGTGTGAAGCATGTTCTGGTATGCACTTCTGATTGGTCTATTGGAGATGTGTTGCTGTAGATGGAAGGATAGGTTGAGGGGGGAGATGTTGTGAAGAGCCTTGTGAATCATCATGAGGGATTTAAATTGTATCCTAAATTTTATAGGCAGCCAGTGAAGATTTTGGAGGATAGGGGTGATGTGATCCCATTTTTTGGTGTTAGTGAGAATTCTGGCCGTCGCATTCTGGACCATCTGAAGTGGTTTGATGGTGTTGGCTGGCAGGCCCAGGAGGAGTGAGTTGCAATAGTCCAGTTTAGGGAGGATGATAGATTGTAGTACCAAGCGGAAGTCTCGGAAGTGTAGAAGAGGTTTTAATTTTTTTAAGACTTGCAATTTGAAGAAGCAGTCTTTGGTAGTATTGTTTATGAACTTGGTGAAGTTGAGTTGGTTGTCCAGAAGTACACCAAGATCTCTTACTTGTGGCGTGTGGTCGATTGATGTGAAGGAGAGTTGGGTGGAACTAGTTGGGTTGAATAGAGAGCACTTGTCTGGAGCTATTATGAGGATTTCAGTTTTGCTAGTATTTAGCACGAGGTTGAGGCTTGTTAGCATGTTTTTGATTGCCAAATTTTATATTGTCTATTTTATAACATATGCACTTATACGCGTGTATGTTATAAAATGGATGCGTCTATGTGCGCAACCCAGCAAACGCACGTGTGCCTGCACGCCAGAATGAAAGTTACCGTCTAAGTGTTATCACATTCAGAACAGTGAAATGGTTATGCTTGAGCATCTTTTGTCTTGTGCCAATATTTTCTCCTTCAGAATGAGGGCATTTTTGGGCAAAAAATCTTCCCATATCCTGTATTGAATGCTGTCAAGTTGGCACGTCCTCATTTATTGGTTTTTGCATAAATTCCCCCTTACTACTTTAACCTTTTATGGCATTCCGTTAAGTAAATAGTTTCTCCTGAGCATCTTTTGTCTTGTACCAGCAGTTCTTCCTCTGAATGAGGGCTATACTGGAGAAACTACCCAGTTTAAAACTAACAGTCAACAGGGTGGGAGAATGTTGGAGAAAGGAAGAACCATAGAACAAATTTAGGATTCTGGTAATGAAAACTGTGTCTTTTTTTTTTTTTTTTTACTTCTTTCATGTATTTGCTCTGGGGATAAAACGCCAGATATAACAACCAAGAAGAGTGCAAATATGGGAAAAATGTCCCAGGCTCCAAAAGAGAGGACCAGCAATATTATGGAAGGTTGCCATGTGACAGCAAGTATTTAATGGTGGTATGGCAGCTTCTGGGGGTAGGTAGGTATGAGGCAGCAAGTCCACAGAAGGAGAAACTTGTTTCTTTTATCTTTTTTTTCACATTTGTGGAGAAAACAGCACAATGGAAACAACAGAAATGAATGGAGTTTGAAACCCATGCTGGGATCATTGCTGAGGGATTTGAATAAAACAAGGAACTGTCAAGGTGGTGGTGACGAGAAATATTTTCAAAAATTTTCACCTCTGTTTTTAGGGAAAAGCAAACACCCCAGTAAAACAAAGAAACAAGGAGAAACAAACAATACGGAGGCATCAATCATGTCGAGCAGCAGGTGATGGTGAGCAACTTGGCCACTGTCAAGTTGTAACTGCCTATGTTGTGTTAAAGTACAGAATAGGCCTTAGCAGATGGCTGCCGAGTCACCCCAGCCAAAGATCTTCTGAATAGCCAACCATGTCCCCCTTGAGTTGGGCCCTAGGGTTCTGGCAGCTGGCAGGACTTATAGTGTAGGTCGAGAACCAGTCCTGAAGTTAAGGCTACCTGAGAGCGAAGCATGGTCAAGATCCAGTCCAAGCTCGAGGTAAGCTGAGGACAAGGCATGGTCAGATTCCATTCTGAAGTCAAAGCAGGCTGAGGACAAGGCATGGTCAGGCATAACACCACCAAAACACCCACACTTACACATATTAATAGACAGACATAGCAGGTAGATGAAGCAGTAGCACCAAGACTCCCAAGCTGATATTAGGGGCATGGCAGTTAGGAGTGTGCCAGCAAGACTCCCATGCTGATATTACAGGCCAAGGTGGGGTTGATGCTACCCGCAGGGCAGACCCTATGGGTACCCACCGTTGGTAGGCAGAACTGGTTGATTGATGGAGGCCGGCTGGACTTCGCCACTACCATCCCTCATTCCCGCAGGTTGAGCCCTTGGGTACTGGTGTTACGCTTGGGCTCCGGTCAGGAGTCGTGAACACCACCCAGCAGGGTGGCTCCAGGTGGAGAGAGACAGGAATGGCTAGAAACAGGGTCTGGTTCCAGGCTGGGTCAGGGCAGGCAGCAAGTAGCAGTGTCTGGGTCCAGGCTGGGTCAGGGCAGGCGGCAAGCAGCAGTGTCTGGGTCCAGGCTGGGTCAGGGCAGGCGGCAAGCAGCAGTGGCTGGGTCAGGGCAGGCGGAAAGCAGCAGTTTCTGGGTCTAGGCTGGGTCAGGGCAGGCGGCAAGTAGCAGTGTCTGGGTTCAGGCTGGGTCAGGGCAAGGCAGGTCAGAAGGCCCGTAGGCCACACACACACAGAAGGCCCGTAGACCACACACAGTAAGGAGGGCAAGGCAGGTCAGAAGGCCCGTAGGCCACACACCGTAAGCAAGGCAAGGCAGAGAAGGCCCGTAGGCCACACACACACAGAAGGCCCGTAGGCCACACACACACAGAAGGCCCGTAGGCCACACACCGTAAGCAGGGCAAGGTAGGTCAGAAGGCCCGTAGGCCACACACACACAGAAGGCCCGTAGGCCACACACCGTAAGCAGGGCAAGGCAGAGAAGGCCCGTAGGCCACACACACACACAGAAGGCCCGTAGGCCACACACCGTAAGCAGGGCAAGGCAGGTCAGAAGGCCCATAGGCCACACACACACAGAAGGCCTGTAGGCCACACAAGGCAAGACAAGGCAAGGAATAAGGCCCGAAGGCCACGCAAGGCAAGGCAAGGAATAAGGCCCGAAGGCCGCGCAAGGCAAGGCAAGGCAAGGAATAAGGCCCGAAGGCCGCGCAAGGCAAGGCAAGGAATAAGGCCCGAAGGCCGCGCAAGGCAAGGGAAGGTCCAGGGACCAAATGCACAGCAAGCAAGGAAGGCTAGAGCAGGGAGCCCAGGCGAGCTCGATGCCGAAGCACTGAGGGAACTGTCAGGCAGGGTTATAAGGGACAGCCCAGAACATAGAGAGGAGAAGGGAGATGGACTGGGCCTGTCAGGAGATCCAGCTCTAGAGGGACCCCTGGTGGTGAGGCGGTTGCACAGCAGCCATAGCCGTAACAACTGGGGCCAGCTGTTCTTAGGTGGGGACTCTGTCTGAGGTCTTCCAGGGAGTGATGTGTGACTCAGTCAGGGGCCATCAGCAGTGACTGAGATCGGAGAAAAGGTCCAGACGAGGCTGAGTCCAGGAGACCCAGGCACCAAAGGAACTCGGAGTAGATAGGGGGCGCCTGAGAGAGAACAGGCCAGGGCCTGAAAGGCCAAGTCCAGAGTAGATTCAGCAGAAGCATGGTAGAGCAGACTGGGATCAGGGCAGGCGGCAAGCAAGGAGACGTGGCAAAACAGGCACCGGTCCAAAACCGGAGTCAAGTGGAGGATGGTCAGGCAAGGCAAGGTCAATCCAGGAATCAGGCAGGAATGTAGTCAGATGAAGCAGGGGTCAAGCCAGGTATCAATCAGAAGCATAGTCAGATGAAGCAGGGGACAAGCCTGTTGGAAACAGGATGCTGGGCTTGATGGACCCTTGGTCTGACACAGTATGGCATTTTCTTATGTTCTTATGTCAATCAGAAGTGTAGTCAGACGAAGCTGGGGTCAAGTCAGGTATCAATCAGAAGATAGACAAGGAAGACAAGGAACTCAGGATCAGGAACAGGTACCAGGAACAAGGCAGGACCAGGAATCAGGAACACAGATAAAACAGAAACAAACTGGGAACTAGGAATGCAGGAACAAGCAACTAAGCACACGAGCATGGAGACCTGTTGCCAAGGCCAGGAAACACTGGCTGGGCCCAGCCTTATATAACGGGACCCAGTGATGTCATCACCCGGGGCAGCGGGGTGGTTTCCCGCCGCAGCCCCTTTAAAGGAAGCCTGGTTGTGCACGCGCGCCTAAGAATGGGCATGGCACGAGACGGCAGCGTCTCCCCACGGACCACACAGGGAGGCCCGCCGTGGAGCTGGGACATCCACGGAGGAGCTGGGAGCAAAGGAGGCAGCCCGAGCATGGAGGTGGCTGCCCACAGCCGCAAGGGAGGTGGAACCAGGGTGCTGGAACAGTCAAACGGGGGTAAGTGGGCCCGACCAAGGGCCTGACGCGGCCAGCACACGCAACAGTACTCCTGGAGGACTGGGTTTGCCCAGATGGGCACGATGAAAGTGGAGGAGTAGCCTTTTATCCAGGATGTTGCGCACAGGCTCCCAAGAATTTTCTTCTGGGCCGTACCCCTTCAAAGAAAGGAGGTACTCTTGGCCCTTATAAGTGGTTTCTGATTTAGCAGCCAGGTGAGATGGCTCGGCGTCTTTTGGGAAGGCCACGAAAGGACCACAGCCGTCAGTAAGGACATGTGGAAGATATTATGTAAAGCAAGGGTTGGTGGTAAGCGAAGCTGATAAGTAACTGGTCCAACCTGACGGGTGCCCGGGAAAGGTCCAATGTATCTGGAGAAATCTCTGGGAAGGTACTGAAGACAAATATATCGTGTACTCAGCCAGACCTTCTGGCCAGTTTGAAATTCTGGAGCAGGACGTCGATGAGCATCCGTAAACTTCTTGGCTCGAGCTGCTGCCTGACGCAAATGCTGATTTGTTTGGACCCAAAGTGCCTTGAGGGCGTCAGCAGTGGCCTGAGCGGCTGGCAAGGGCACAGTCAATGGAATAGGTAGTGGAAGTCGGGGCTGCCTGCCATAAACTCCAATTCTGCAGCGATGTGGGAAAACTCCGCCTATGGAAGTAGTTCCGCCCAATTATCCTGCTGATCGTTGATGTAGGTGCACAGGAACACTTTTAGGGAACGATTCATCCACTCAGCTTGGCCATTGGCCTGTCAGTGGTAGTGAGCCTAATGTTGATGCCGAATTTACTGCACAGTGCGCACCAGTAGCGAGCGAAGAACTGGGGACCTCTGTCCGAAGATATATCCTTGGGTAGGCCATGCAGGTGGAACACGTGGAGGAAGAAGAGGCATGCTAACTCTGGAGCTGAAGGAAGGCCAGGCAATGGAACAAAATGGGCCTTTTAGAAAATCTATCAATAATAACCCAAATGATAGTGTTTCCCTTAGACGGAGGTAAATCCACGATGAAATCCATGGAGAGATACGTCCATAGCTCCTCCAAAGCAGGAAGCGGTTGGAGAAGGCCCCAAGGTAAGCCCATTGGGGGTTTCTGCTGGGCACACATATTGCAGGAGTCAATGTAGGCTTGGGTATTGGCGACCACGGTAGGCCACCAATAGAATCTCTGGAGGAGAGAGAGTGTTTGGGCACATCCCGGATGACCAGCAAATTTGGAATTGTGTGCCCAACGAAAGACTCTTTCACGAAGCTGGCGAGGAACTACAGTTTTCTCGGCTGGGACAGGAAAGGTAGCTGAGAGACAGATACATGCAGGATTGATAATGTGACTGGGTTCTTCAGGGACGTCTTCTGGTTCAAAGGAGCGAGACAAGGCATCAGCCCGGATTCTTCTTCTCTGAGGGGCGGTACTGGAGTTCAAAATTAAACCTGGAGCATAATGCCCAGCAGGCCTGGTGAGTGTTGAGATGCTGGGCATGGTTCAAGTGTTCAAGGTTTTTATGGTCTGTGAAGATCGTGAATTTATGTTGGGCACCCTCTAACCAAGGGCGCCATTCTTCCAGAGCAAGCTTGACCGCAAGGAGCTCCCTATCACCAATACTATAGTTCTGCTCTGCGAGGGAGAACTTGCGGGAGAAAAAGGAACATGGAGTTAAAGTTCCCTGTGTTGAGTGCTGGCTTAGAACCCCCCAGCCCCTATAGCTGAGGCATCCACTTCGACTATGAAGGAGCAATTCGGGTCTGGATGTCGCAAACAGGGACCAGAGAGGAAGTCGTCTTTGAGTCATTGGAAGGCAGCGAGGGCCTCAGGAGATCAATTCCGGGTATCTCTGCCTTTATAGGTCATGACCATAAGGGGTGCTGCCAGCGTGGAGTAATTAGCGATGAATTGGCGAAAATAATTTGTAAATCCTTGAAATCGCTGGAGTGCCTGAAGGCTCACTGGCTGAGGCCATTCTTGTATTCCCTTGAGCTTACTTGGATCCATGGAGAATCCTCGCTGTGAAATGCTATACCACAAAAAGGGTAGGCTGGATTGCTCGAAGAGACACTTGTCCAATTTGGCAAAGAGATGGTTTTCACAAAGATTTTGGAAGACCGTGCGAACATCAACATGGTGGGAAGATAATCCTTGGAGAAAATAAGGATGTTGACAAGGTACTCAACAACTTTGATTTACAGGACGTCTCTGAATATTTCATTGATCATTTGCTGGAATACAGCAGGGGCATTACAAAGGCTGAAGGGCATTACCAGTATTCGTAATGTCCATCCCCTGGTATTAAAGCCGTTTTCCAGATGTCCTCGGGGTGCATACGTACCAGATTATAGTCCCCTTGTAAGTCCAGCTTCGTAAAAATGGATGCCACTTGCAGGCAGTCGAACAACTCAGGGATCAAGGGTAACGGGTACTTGTCTTTGCGAGTTATAGCATTCATGCTGCGATGATTAATGCACGGCATCAAGCACCCATCCTTCTTCGTGACAAAGAAAAAGCCCACACTGGTGGGGGAAGTTGAGGGTCGGATGAACCCTTTAGCCAGATTCTCTCAAATATATTCTGACATGGCATGGGTCTCGGGCTGCGATAAGGGATAGGTCTGGCCTTGAGGTGTGGTACCTGGTAAAAGTTCAATAGGACAGTCGAACCTATGGAGAGGCGGAAGGATGTCAGCCTTTTGCTTTTAGAAGACATTTTCTAAGTCCACATACGGAGCTGGAAAGCTGGGAGTAGTGGTAACTGCAGGAGGTGGTGTCACCTTTTTCAAACAGGTCTGATGACAAGCTGGGCTCCACTCGGTAAGCTGAAGGGTTCCCCAGTCAAACTGGGGGGAGTGACGCTGGAGCCAAGGTAATCATAGAACAACCAGATGAATTGATTTTTCTAAGACAAGGGGTTCCACCTCTTCTTCATGGAGAGCACCGGAGAGAAGGTGAACTGGATTAGTCACCAAGAAAATCTGGCCGGGCAACAGCTCACCGTAGATGGAGGCAATGCAGAGAGAAGTTTCCAAAGGATGGGTAGATATACCCAGGAGTTGCACTAAGTCCTTGAGAATGAAGTTCCCTCCTGCTCCGGAATCTATCAGGGCAAGGACGGGAAAGAAACAACAGTCCCAGGTTAATGTAACAGGTAACGACAGTTGAAGGGCCGGAGAAGCAGCGCCCACGTTCAGGACCCCTACTGAACTTAGGCCTGGAAATTTCCCGGATGGACTGGACAAGACTGGAGACGGTGACCGGGAGCTCCACAATAAAGGCATAGACCAGACTGCCTCCGCTGGAGGCACTCCTCCGGGGACAAGCGCCTGTGACCCAACTGCATGGGCTCTTCCACTTTCGAAGTAGATGGAGCTCCGCAGGAGGCAAAGCCCATAGTAGGTGGTGAGTAGGCACGCTCCAAGATGGGTCATCTGGGTGTCTGAACCTCGTGGTGGCTCACTTGGAGGCGATGGTCGATGCGGCCTGCCAATTCAATGAGGTCCTCAAGGCAGGATGATAGCTTGCAGGCCGCTAGCTCATCTTTGAGCTGAGAGGATAGCCCGCCCAGGTAGATAGCTCTAAGGCAATCTTCTTGTCAGGACAATTCTGTAGCTAGAGAGCAGAATTCAATGGTGTAATCGTACAGGGCCCACTGACATTTCTGTAGGTGAAGAAAGTTGGTACTTGCCACAGCCTGCCGTCCAGGATCATCAAAGAACATAAGAACATAAGAAAATGCCATACTGGGTCAGACCAAGGGTCCATCAAGCTCAGCATCCTGCCTCAACAGTGGCCAACCCAGGCCACAAGAACCTGGCAAGTACCCAAAAACCAAGTCCATTCCATGTCACCACTGCCAATGGCAGTGGCCATTCTCCAGGTGAACTCAATAGCAGGTAATGGACTTCTCCTCCAAGAACTTATCCAATCCTTTTTTAAACACAGCTATACTAACTGCACTAACCACATCCTCTGGCAACAAATTCCAGAGTTTAATTGTGCTTTGAGTGAAAAAGAACTTTCTCCAATTAGTTTTAAATGTGCCACATGCTAACTTCATGGAGTGCCCCCTAGTCTTTCTACTATCAGAAAGAGTAAATAACTGATTCACATCTACCCGTTTTGACCTCTCATGATTTTAAACACCTCTATCATATCCCCCCTCAGTCGTCTCTTCTCCAAGCTGGAAAGTCCTAACCTCTTTAGTCTTTACTCATAGAGAAGTTGTTCCATTCCCCTTATCATTTTGGTAGCCCTTCTCTGTACCTTCTCCATCGCAATTATATCTTTTTTGAGATGCGGCAACCAGAATTGTACACAGTATTCAAGGTGCGGTCTCACCATGGAGCGATACAGAGGCATTATGACATTTTCCGTTTTATTCACCATTCCCTTTCTAATAATTCCCAACATTCTGTTTGCTTTTTTGACTGCCGCAGCACATTGAACCGACGATTTCAATGTGTTATCCATTATGACGCCTAGATCTCTTTCTTGGGTTGTAGCACCTAATATGGAACCCAACATTGTGTAATTATAGCATGGGTTATTTTCCCTATATGCATCACCTTGCACTTATCCACATTAAATTTCATCTGCCATTTGGATGCCCAATTTTCCAGTCTCACAAGGTCTTCCTGCAATTTATCACAATCTGCTTGTGATTTAACTACTCTGAACAATTTTGTGTCATCTGCAAATTTGATTATCTCACTCGTCGTATTTCTTTCCAGATCATTTATAAATATATTGAAAAGTAAGGGTCCCAATACAGATCCCTGAGGCACTCCACTGTCCACTCCCTTCCACTGAGAAAATTGTCCATTTAATCCTACTCTCTGTTTCCTGTCTTTTAGCCAGTTTGCAATCTACGAAAGGACATCGCCACCTATCCCGTGACTTTTTACTTTTCCTAGAAGCCTCTCATGAGGAACTTTGTCAAACGCCTTCTGAAAATCCAAGTATACTATATCTACTGGTTCACCTTTATCCATATGTTTATTAACTCCTTCAAAAAAGTGAAGCAGATTTGTGAGGCAGGACTTGCCCTGGGTAAAGGTCCAACGGAAGACTTGCCCTGGGTAAAGGTCCAACGGAAGACAGCCACAAAGCAAGACAGCTTTTGTAAGAGCGAATCCAAGGACTCCCACAGTGGGGAGGCCCATGCTAATGCCTTACCCTCTAGTCGAGATAGGATGAAGGTAACCTTCGTGAGTTCATCTTGGAAGATGGAGGGCTACAGAGCAAATTGCATGTAGCATTGGTTAATAAACCCTCTGCAGAGCTTGGAGTCCCCATTGAAGCGGGGTGGAGCAGGTAGGGCAACAAAGCCCTAGAAGGCGAGGGTGATGGCTGAAGGCTGGCTGGAGATGTGTTGGAACTGGAACACCCATTTGGGCATCGAGTCAGGGGTGAAGACACTCAATGGAGGAGGCCAAAGCCTTGAGGAGCCACTGTTGCTCTTGCACCTTGGAAGCCAGACCTGGAATGGCCTGGGGGCAGATGGCTCCACCGAGTCCATGGCCTTGGCAAACTGTTGCACCAGAGGTAGACCCATAGGCCCAGGTGGGGTTGATGATACCCGCAGGGCAGGCCCTACAGGTCCCCACCGTCGGTAGGCGGAGCTGGCTGATTCACGGAGGCCAGCTGGATTTTCACCAATACCAGCCCTCGTTCCCCGCAGGTTGAGCCTTGGGTACCAGGGCCGGCTGGTCTTAGGTGGGCCTCCGTCCGAGGTCTTCTGGGGAGCAATGGGTGAACCAGCCAGGGGCCAGCAGCGGTGACCGAGATCAGAGAACAAGTCCAGACGAGGCTGAGTCCAGGAGCCCAGGCGCCAAAGGAACTTGGAGTAGACGGGGGCACCCGAGAGAGAACAGGGCGGGGCCTGAAAGGTCAAGTTAAGAGTAGATTCAGCAGAAGCGTAATAGAGCAGACTGGGATCAGGGCAGGTGGCAATCAAAGAGACATGGCAAACAGGCATGGGTCAAAACCAGAGACAAGTGGAGGATGGTCAGGCAAGGCAAAGTTCAATCCAGGAATCAAGCTGGAACATAGTCAGACAAAGCAGGGGTCAAGCCAGGTATCAATCAGAAGCATAGTCAGACGAAGCAGGGGTCAAGCCAGGTATCAATCAGAAGCGTAGTCAGACGAAGCAGGGGTCAAGCCAGGTTTCAATCAGAAGCGTAGTCAGATGAAGCAGGGGTCAAGCCAGGTATCAATCAGAAGGTAGACAAACAAGGAAGACGTGGAACTCAGGAACAGGATCAGGTACCAGGAACAAGGCACGATCAGGAACACAGACGAATCAGGAACAAACCGGGAATCAGGAACGCAGGAACAAGCAACTAAGCACACAATGAGCATAGAGACCTGTTGCCAAGGCAAGGAAACACTCGTTGGACCTGGCCTTATATACCGGGACCCAGTGACATCATCGTCCCTGGCCAAGGGGTGGTTTCCTGTCGCGGTCCCTTTAAAGGAAGCCCGGTTGTGCGTGTGCGTGCCTAAGGAGAGGCATGGCATGAGATGGCGGCGTCTCCCCGTGGACCACGTGGGGAGCCCCACCACGAAGGAGGCAGCCTGAGCACCGAGCTGGCTGCCCATGGCCGCAAGGGAGGTGGAACTAGGAAGTGGAACAGGCAAACCGGGGGGTAAGTGGGCCCGACCACAGGCCTGCTGTGGCCGGCACACGGAACAGTTGATTTGCATAGCTATATATATATGACCCTCATACTGCACCGGGTAGGCAAGAGCAAATTTATGTTACTGTGAGTCCTTTAGCTGTGCTTATAGTTGTAATCATTGGTCTTGAAATCTCTGAACAAGTCAATGTGCATCAGAAAAGTGAGTCCAAAACTATTTTCAAAGCATTTTTTCTTGCATTTAAAATTAACTTTAAGTTGAGAACAAAATGCTGCATTTAGCTCAAATAATTGAAAGTCCCAGGACATAGGAACAACTACAGAAGTTTGAATGATAGAACATCCAATACTGTTATTTATGCAGTCTTTCTTCCACCTGACATTGGAATGTTTCAGAAAGGATTTCCTTCCTCGGGGTATGCTAAATCAATGCATCCCCATCTAGGAATCCTGAGTTAACTGAATTTTGCAACTCGTTCCTACTGCTGTTTTTACCATCTGTGCTCTGCCGGTACTAGGTGTATGGCAGAGGGATATCCGGCAGCAGTTTCCCTATGCTGGTACTAGGAATATGGCAGAGAGACAGATAGCAAGTCCCTGATACTGACCGTAAGGGTATGACAGAGACACATGAGGGAGCAGGTTCACTAAAATGGTATTAGGTGTAGGGCAGAGTGACATCAGGCAGCAGGTTCCCTTATGCTGGCACTAAGAGTATGGCACACAAGAGAGGTAAAAAGAATAAGAGCCTTGGAGTAGTATATGAGGGGCATGGCAGGTACTGGTGGTGGGCACAGTGCCAACAAAGCTTTTTTGGTGTTCTTAAATCATCTTGCCACTCACATGAGAATTCTGGAAACCCAAGCAAAGGAGATTGCATTTTTAAAATACCAGCATTTCCATTAACTGCACTGCCAACCTGGAGCAATGAGGGCTTACAATCTCTCCTGTAATTGAACTGGGAATACTTATTGGTGGGTAAGTGTTATGGTTTTGAGGTGTTTGAGTGGATTCTTGGGTACTGTGGTGAAGGCCACTCCCATGGGGAAGAGCCCCATGAGGAACCACAGTACTAGGCTAGACTCGAGACACGCAAACACAGAGATTTGTCTTTTATTATACAGCTGAGTGATACCACCAGAGGTGGCAGTAGTGAGGTGATCCAGTGGTAGCAGTCCAGGGGCCCTCAGCAGAGGAGACCCGTCTCACAATGATAGTATAGGGAGTTCCGGATGCAGGTTCCCAATGCAGCAGAGCTGTAGATGAGACAGACTGACAATGTAGAGTACTCACTAAGTTGGTAGCTGTAAAGGTGGAGATTCCAGCAGGTAGAAGTAGTTGGAATACAGGCACCAAGCCAGGGAGAGCAGGCCCTCAAGGAGCGAGTACCTAATCCCAGATAGGCACTTGAAAGAAAGCAAAGGGCCCCCAAGGAGTGGGTACCCAGATTAGAGAAATACCCCGAAGGGCAGAGAGTGGTTCCAGCGGCAGCACAGAAGCGTTAGAGTAGCTCAGACCGGAGGCGTTCCAATCCATTCACCATCCTTGCTAACTCGATTTGTTAGCAAATGAAGGGCAGGCTAAATACCCAGATGGCGTGATGTCACTTGAGGGGGACGCCTCTGAGGTTCCTGCCATGATGTGGATAAAGACGTGGGTGGCGTGCGCACGCGCACCCTAGTAGGCCCTCAGGAGAAACATGGCGTATAGCTTTGCCATTGTCGTTCTGGGGATGCTGGATAGAGCAGCATGCAGACGCGGCGGTAGCCATCTTCCTAAGGCTAGCGGGGAGAGCAGAGAGAAAGGTGAGGCACAGAGGTCGAAGCCGTCTGAGACCGACAGACACGACAGTAAGATAGATAATGCTATGCCACTTTGGCTAGATCTGGCCAGGTTGACTACTTATGTGCCCAATATACAATACATGCACATCTCCATAAGGGTCCTCTCTGGGCTCAGTTAGATAGCGTGTCACAGACATTTGTGCAGAGCTGTCCTTTGCTTTGCAGGGGAGGGAGCTGAGATCTTTTCCAGCCAGCTGCTTTCACTCCAGTCTGCGCAGGAAAGCATTTTCTGTGTGGGCAATGTGGCTATGGCATATTGTGATGGGGTAGGATGTGTTAACTGTCTGGTTGCTATTCCTGTTTGCACTACCCTCTGATATGGCCACTGTTCCCTCTTGTTCTACACTCCTACTTTGCCCATACCTCTGGCACGTCTCCTGAAACTTTAACTATTCCAGCATCTGCTTTATTTGTGTGAGACATTCTGACTACAGGGCAACATTCCCTGTCACCTGGAGATCAAGCAGTGTAGCAAGCTTGTATATGTTGTTTTCCATCACAGGTATTAGCCTCTCCTGTACTTGATGCTACAAGCAGTCCACATATTGCAACATCTCTGCTTTCATTCTGATGTTCTGCTAGTAACCCTCTATCTTTAATTTTTAATCTAACCTTTCTTAGTCTCCAACCACTGATTTTTTTATGAACACGGCATAAAAAAAATAGTATAACACAAATGTACATCCACCTCCTCTCGCCACGCAATGGGTCCCAAGCGGTTTTTCAGTATCATGCCATCTTTAGATTAACAGAGCACTCTACAGCGAGATTGTTTTTATAGTTTAATTTGAAATCTTACCTCGATGCAGATGGCTGGTTCTGCCGAAACATGCGCTCATGTTGGGTGGTTGAGATGAAATGACTAGGTGGAGTGGTGGCAAATAAGAACTTAGTCCGAATTTAGTCCGGTTTCAGACAACTCAATTCAAATTATAATTAGCAAACAAAAACCCTCAAATTCACCTTACAACCCTTGTTCAGGAGTCTTCTTCAAAGCTAGTGGTCATCATGCATACTCTTTTCTCAGTAGCCTAGTTAACCAATCATTAGAAACAGGACAATTTCCATCTAATCTGAAAAAAACATCCATTCTACCAATTCTAAAATCAAAAACAAAAGGTATAGCCGATCTCAATAACTACAGACCTATTGCCTCCCTCACATCATTAGCTAAACTAATAGAATCTGCAGTTTTACGTCAACTTTCTGATTTTCTATCCGAAAATAACATTCTCCACATTAACCAGCACGGCTTCAGAAAGGGACACTCTACAGAAACACTTCTCCTATCTACCTTTGACACATTATTCCAGGCATTTGATTCATATACAGATTACATTATAGTATTTTTAGATATCTCAGCAGCATTTGATACGGTCGATCACCAAATTCTCATCTCAGGCCTACAAGCAATAGGCATCACTGGAACAGTATTAAGTTGGTTTTCATCTTTTCTCACAGATCGTCCTCAACAAGTAAATATTAACCATCAATCCTCTACCCCCTACACAATCCCATCCGGCGTTCCCCAAGGATCTTCATTATCTCCCATATTATTCAATATATATCTTCTTCCGCTTTGTCATATTTTATCATCACTCAACCTACAATGCAGACGACATTCAATTTCTGGTCCCCTACAAAACCTCCTGGTCCGATACTCTATCTTTAGTTTCACTCTATCTTTCCACCATTAACTCTTGGCTATCTCATAATCGTTTAAAATTAAATCCATCAAAAACTGAATTAGTCCATTTAACATCCATTACAGATTCCTCTATAGGCCCACCATCTCATTTCACTTTCAATGGCTCAACCATCCCAATTAACTGCCATGCCATAAATCTAGGTGTAACCATAAATACAGATTTATCTATGAAACAACAAATTTCCTCCCTAACAAAGAAATCATTCTACAAATTACAGCTTCTGAAACGTCTTCGTCCTCTTCTTTTCTATCGTGATTTCAGGACTGTTCTACAATCTCTTATATTTTCTGGTCTAGACTATTGTAACGCTCTATATCTAGGTCTATCTGACTCATCAATTCACCCGCTACAATTAGTTCAAAATAGTGCAGCTCGCTTATTATCCGGTACCTCCATTCGCAATCACATTACACCCATTTTACATTCCCTTCACTGGTTACCCATAAAATACAGGATAAAATACAAAGTAATCTCAATCATCCATAGTTTAATTTACAACTCTACATCCACTTGGCTTTGCACCTTACTCCGCATTTACAAACCCACCCGACACCTAAGATCACTTACTCAAAATCTCTTAGACATTCCATCACCACGACAGGCTAGATTAGATATCACCAGGAAAAGAGCTTTTTCAGTAGCAGGACCATCTCTCTGGAACTCTTTACCCAACCCACTCCGTTTAATATCAAATCCTCATCATTTCAAAAAGGCTTTAAAAACATTCTTTTTTCAACAAGCATTTAACATTCCCACTAAGCATCTCCCCGATCAAAAATGAAACTCCATCCCCTAAATTTCTCTCATCAGATACATATTACCTTAACGTCTCTCTTCTATTATCCCATCCGTGTTCTTTCTAGGACATTACAATTCGATAAGTTGCTACCCCCCCCTCCTCCCCCCCTCCATCCCTTTTACCCTCCCTACTCTTTACCCATGGCATGTTACCATTATTATTATTTTGTTATTTAATAATTTGTTTTAGCTAACATTTATCTAGCTATTTAGTTAAATTTATGTATTTTGTTTATTTTAGTTCTATTTTATTTTTACTTTATTTTAACATGTTGTAAACAGTTTTGATAAAATTTTATTTTAAAAAGTGGTATATAAATACTTTTAAATAAATAAATAAATAAACATAACAACATTAGAACATGCCGTACTGGGTCAGACCAAGGGTCCATCAAGCTCAGCATCCTGTTTCCAACAGTGGCCAATCCAGGCCATAAGAACCTGGCAAGTACCCAAAAACTAAGTCTATTCCATGTTACCGTTGCTAGTAATAGCAGTGGCTATTTTCTAAGTCAACTTAATTAATAGCAGGTAATGGACTTCTCCTCCAAGAACTTATCCAATCCTTTTTTAAACACAGCTATACTAACTGCACTAACCACATCCTCTGGCAACAAATTCCAGAGTTTAATTGTGCATTGAGTAAAAAAGAACTTTCTCCGATTAGTTTTAAATGTGCCACATGCTAACTTCATGGAGTGCCCCCTAGTCTTTCTATTATCCGAAAGAGTAAATAACCAATTCACATCTACCCATTCTAGACCTCTCATGATTTTAAACACCTCTATCATATCCCCCCTCAGTCGTCTCATCTCCAAGCTGAAAAGTCCTAACCTCTTTAGTCTTTCCTCATAGGGGAGCTGTTCCATTCCCTTTATCATTTTGGTAGCCCTTCTCTGTACCTTCTCCATCGCAATTATATCTTTTTTGAGATGTGGCGACCAGAATTGTACACAGTATTCAAGGTGCGGTCTCACCATGGAGCGATACAGAGGCATTATGACATTTTCTGTTTTATTCACCATTCCCTTTCTAATAATTCCCAACATTCTGTTTGCTTTTTTGACTGCCGCAGCACACTGAACCGACGATTTCAATGTGTTATCCACTATGACGCCTAGATCTCTTTCTTGGGTTGTAGCACCTAATATGGAACCTAACATTGTGTAACTGTAGCATTAGGACTTCACAAAATTTTTTAAGATAAGTAATTATGTTCTTTTAATAAAAGGTTAGTTGATATGCAATAAAAGTTAGCATTGAGATTTTTTTTTATTGAACAGGCAGATGACTGAACAGTGGGTGTACACTGATGATACCACTCAGAGCCCATTACATGGTGAGAGGCGGTTGATGTACATTTGCGTTTCACCATTTTTTCTGATGCTATTTTCATGAAAGGATCAGTGGTCGGAGAATAAGAAAGGTTAGATTAAAGATTATAGATCTCTTTATGTTTATTAATTATCTGATAGAAAGTGTCCCTGCTAAGCCCTCTATCTTTTCCATCAGACAATTACAAATTGTCAGCCAAAGTGGCACCTCTAGAACTCATATCTTCTGTGGCTCCCTTTAAGGACTTCAGAATATCTACCAGCTGCCTCATCATTGCCCAATCATGATGTCCCTGGGCAATTCACAATTATCCTGAGAAAGAATATGAATAGGCGTCTGCTGTTCCACTAACCTCTCCAGATACGTTGAGTTCCAATGGGTGCCAGTATCTTTAATGAGGCGCTTGAGAGACATTACAATTTACTCTTGCTTCTCTCAGAAAAGCTGTCCTTCCTTTTCACTGCTGTGGAACTGCCCTGCAATTTTCCTGCATTTATCGAAAAGCTCTGCCAAGAATTTATTATGATAACTCTTAGGCCCCAGTCCTAGGGCATTTTTCACAACCAGATGCAGAGTGTGTACTAAATATCAGATTCCCACTAAGGGCCCATCTTGCAGTGCCTTTACAAAATGTGTGCCATTGTCTGTCACAAAGAAAACAGCATTTGTACTCCTAGCTCTCCTGTCTAGCTATCAACTCTCTAGCATCTATCTTATGGCTGATAGAATATTTACAGAGGTATGTGATTCATCCACTTGCATCCTGTTCCTCCATCCTTGCTAGAGCTGCTGCCTGACCCTATTTCTGTCAGATCCCACCAGTGTGCAGTCAGAGAGAGATAGGAGTGTGTAGCATTCATGAAGATCCAGATGTCAGTGGTGAAATGCACACTACTCCCCTCTGCCTAAGCCAGCATTTCTGGATGCAACTACGGCACTGTTTGTACCAACTGGGGATGCTTGCCTTACTAAAGATGTTCCTGGAAGGGACTTTATAATGTGGGAATGCTAGTTTTATATAATGCAGAAAGCCCTCATCTCTACTAGCTGCAGTGGCTGGCTATCAAGGGCAATCATTTCAGCAATGCTCCTTGTTATAACTTTGGATGCTGCTTGACTCCTGCCCCTGGACATTGCTATTGAAACCCACTCCATTTCTTCCATCGTAGGTTGTCGCTTCTGATGCTTGGTAGGGGGCTACTGGCCTGTCACAAGACTGCTGGAAGGGGTCGAGGGTATGGGATCAACTTGGGGAACACTTTTCCTCTTTTCTGCCACTTTTCTGTGACTGGAAGAATTTATCCCCAAGCTACTACTACAACTTCCACTGTCCCCAAAGCCAGTACTAAGGGGTGCTGCTTCTGCCGATGATAATGCATGCCAGTGTTAATTAAGTACTCAAAAAAAGGGGGTCCAGTAAATGCTAAACACTTGAGATATAGACAATAAATAAAAAGGGGTTAGCTCAAATTCTGCCATTTTATAGATGTATTTTACATCATAGCAAAGATTACATGGTTTTTAATATCATTCCAGGTGTGTTAGCATAGCCAAGACACACAAGTACATCCATGCTCAAAAGTGACTCCCTGAGGAAGAAAATTAATTCGAAACATTGCAGTGTCGGGATCATGACACTTACCGCATGAAGTTTCATATACAGTACCTTGGCATCATAACCGTGAGTTGTGATTGGTATAGCATTTAGTTTTTTTGTATACCATCATATACTCCCACAACAGTGGACTCACACTGGATTGTCAAGATAGCCAAACAAAGTAATTGATTTATCATCTTGTCCTCCCGGGGTTTCCAATGATTATACAAGTAATCTAACAACCACATTGTTGGAGTTAGAGTTTCTAACCCTGTAGCCACATAGGCATTCTCAATTAGCCTAATATTGGCACTATATGAGGTTTCCCCGGTTCAACCATATATAATCTTTCAGAATTTGAGCTAACCCCTTTTTATTTATTGTCTATATCTCAAGTGTTTAGCATTTACTGGACCCCCTTTTTTTGAGTATTTATACACGTTATTCCAGTTTCATATGGCAGCCACAGATTGGAAAGATACCTTCAGCTATTCAGCTGACCACGAAGCACTAGTGGCACAAGAGTCCTCCTTGTTTTCTAACTTGGAGATTCCACCACCATCCACAGATCTCCTAGGAGATCTTTCGAAATTATATAAGAGAAAAGTCAGAGCAGAATTGCACGGTGTTACACTCATCGAGTATGTCAAATAGCAACTCATCCCAAGAGGTTTACGTATGAATAAAGCACCTCTGATGTTTACAGACCGCCCTGATTTTTTAGCTAAATGGGCGGCAATTTTAAACAAGTGCTCATTGGACTTAATGGTCCTCATCATTGAATACACTAAATCAACATCAGAAGAAATCCAAGCGGAGATTGTTGTGTTGGAGGATGAATTTAAGCAAAATAAGTCTATAGATAACATTCAATCCTCGTTAGATGATCTTCAACAATCGATTGATAAATTCAAATCAGATATCAAACGTGGGAAAATTTCTAAATTCAACAGAGACAAGAAAGATTATGCCGATGACAATGTATACACATGGTTAAATCCCTCAGAGGAGACTCAGTCTAAACCAAGACAAGTCTCCTTTGCGACATCTGATGACTCCTCAGAAGGATCGGAAGAACACACAGACACTCATCATAAGAAACATTTTTTAGACAAGTGCAAAAAACAATCCAAACCCTCTCGAGCTCGCGGCAAAAAGAACAATCAATCAAGAACATTGGAAGAGGACATGGCATGGGACAAACCATTCACGCGCTCTCAGAGACAAACCAGTCATCGAAAGTCAATTTATCGCAACATAGTTTAACCACAGAAGAAGCATCTGTACTAAATAAAGGTTTATCCTATGTCCCTTCAATCAGCATGATCCTTTCAAATGCAGAATTGCTCTGTACAAGTTCTTTCGCACATTGATGGTTAAGTTATTTTTTCAAACCCAGTTAGGTATATTCACAGATATATCAATAGTCAAACCACAATCTCGCTGGTTACCTCCAGGTCCAATTGACCCACAGATCAAAGCCTTTCAGACCTTGGTTCTCAATGAGATCACCAATATGGAAACACTTCATCCTAAAGTATTCCACAACTTAACCATCAGAGAAAATCAAGCATTACAGTCATTGTCCAACAATGCAGAGATTGTTATAAAGCCCGCAGACAAGGAAGGTGCAGTGGTGATTATGGATCAAACCTATTATAATATGGAAATTCAAAGCCAACTTCAGGATACAAGGTATTATCATTTATCAGTAGATCCTACTCCAGATTTACGTTTACAAATTTTCCAACTTTTACAGGTTGCTATAACTCTTGGCTTTTTAACCACCAAGGAATATAACTTTTTGAATGTACAACATCCACGTACACCAGTTATCTATGGCATTCCAAAAATACACAAAAATCTGAACCATCCGCCATGTAGACCGATTGTGTCAGCCAACGGATCCATATTAGAACCATTGGCTAAACTTCTTGACATTTTTTTGCAACCAGCAGTCATTCAAGGAACATCATATGTACAAGATACTTCCGACATGCTTCAGAAATTATCAAGATTAGGTCCGTTGTCCACAGAAACCATCTTAGTCAGTTTGGACGTGGAATCCCTATACACCAATGTTCCACAAGACGATGCACTGGAATTAGTAAAAGAAATATTGTCTAATAGGCCACGACCACAACGAATTCCTACTGAGTTTTTGTTATCTCTAACACAACTGGTTCTTTTCAATAATTTTTTTGCATTTCAGAAAGAATACTTTTTACAAGTACATGGGGTAGCTATGGGTTCTCCTATAGCCCCAGACATAGCAAATTTATTCGTTTCCAAATTTGAAGAAACTACAGTTTATCAGTCACCTTTTTTTGCAAATATAAATTCATGGGTAAGATATATCGACGATATATTCTTTATATGGACAAGCACAGAAGAACATTTACTTCAATTTCTCTCTTGGCTTAATCAAGCATATCCATGTTTAAAATTTGCAATAACATACCACCATGAGCAAATAGCCTTTTTGGATATTCTTATCAAGAAATCATCAATAGGAGTCACAACCACATTGTATCGTAAACCCACAGATAAGAATAATCTCTTACGATTTGAAAGTCACCATCCACGTAGGTTCAAAGAAGGGTTACCCGTTGGACAATTTTTTCGTATACGTAGACTGTGTTCAAATAAACAAGATTTTCAGACACAAGCTGGACTCCTACAACAACGTTTTTTAGATAGAGGATATCCAAACTACAGCAAAAAAAAGGCATATAAGCGTGCCAAATATTCAGAACGTGACCAGCTTTTAAAATACAGGAGTAAATCATCAGAAAACAGTCTGATATGTGTATTACCACATAGCAGTCTCACAACAAAAGTGAAACAAGCCATATTGCGAAATTGCCATGTACTCAGTCCTCATCAAATTTTTCAGACCACACCAATGTTTGCATTTTCAAGAGGGACTAACATTAAACAACACGTTCGTGCTGCTCCCACATCTCGACCGGATTTTAATTTGTTGGGACAAGTCCCGTGCAATAAATGCAGTTTTTGCACACAAGTAATCACAGGCTGTAATTGGACGGACCCCACTACCGGCATTGTTGTGAGTAGGAAACAACAAATGGATTGCAACACTGATTTTGTAGTATACGGTATCATCTGCCCAAGTCAGTTGGTATACGTGGGACGCACCAAACGCAGGATTAAAATTAGACTCACGGAACATAAAAGTCGTCTTAAAAACAAGGACATGAAAGCCCCTATTGTCTCACATTGTTTAGACCAACAACACACATTTGATGATTTAAAATGGTTGATCATTGAACATATTCCATCATCATGGGGAGGAGGAGACAGGGTATCTACCCTGAACTACAAAGAGAATCAATGGATCTTCCGATTACATTCAGTTGAGCCTTCCGGTCTTAATGAGAAGATCGAATGGTATACGCTTATGTGACTGGTTATGTTTATTTTCACTTTTTATTGGCTTCAAATTAACTTTTTTTCAGCCTCCTTTTGGACTCCCACACACAGTTGCTACAATCATCAGTTTTTTGAAGGAAATAGTTAGGCAACATCATTTCATTTAATTCCAATATGGCCGTCTGACGACGTATATACCCTTTTTTGGTTTAACAAAAGGTTTTCCCCACAATCAAAATGGCGTTTGATTACGTAGATGCCCATATATGGATATACACGTCCCTTCCTCACCACGAAATTGGCGGGATTTTGACGCTTAAAGTTCAGCGTTTTCGGGCCGCCAACTGTCAGTGTCACACAGCGCAAGAACTGGATCGCAAATAAAGAGATCGCAATCGCGCAAGTAAGTTTCTCCTATTAGACTCATAGTATTTTGTTCACTACATTCTAAATAGTCAGTTTGAATGCAATGTCAACGGCATAATTTTCATTTTGTGCAACAATGGTTTAAGAAAAGAAGAAGCACTCTGACCACAGAAAGGCTGCATTTTGCCATCAGCTCACGTACAGCACTCGAATCAAGGAGCACAAATTTGCCCACATTTATCGAGTAAGTCTAATGTCATCTGTATGCTGCCATTTTATAGATGTATTTTACATCATAGCAAAGATTACATGGTTTTTAATATCATTCCAGGTGTGTTAGCACAGCCAAGACACACAAGTACATCCATGCTCAAAAGTGACTCCCTGAGGAAGAAAATTAATTCGAAACATTGCAGTGTCGGGATCATGACACTTACCGCATGAAGTTTCATATACAGTACCTTGGCGTCATAACCGTGAGTTGTGATTGGTATAGCATTTAGTTTTTTTGTATACCATCATATACTCCCACAACAATGGACTCACACGGATTGTCAAGATAGCCAAACAAAGTAATTGATTTATCATCTTGTCCTCCCGGGGTTTCCAATGATTATACAAGTAATCTAACAACCACATTGTTGGAGTTAGAGTTTCTAACCCTGTAGCCACATAGGCATTCTCAATTAGCCTAATATTGGCACTATATGAGGTTTCCCCGGTTCAACTATATATAATCTTTCAGAATTTGAGCTAACCCCTTTTTATTTAGTGTTAATTAAGTGCCACATTTGTTTCCCACAACTTACATCCTTTATACAATGCTTGTAGTTTGCAACGCGTGGGTCATCCCTTATTTGGAAGTGTTTCCAGATCATGGATTTGTTCCACATGCCATTCTTTACATCCTTATTGGAGGATGCTGGCATTGGAGCTGAGGTAGAGGATGGACTCTGAGGACTCAGAGTTGCACTCTCTACCTGTGCTGCCTGTCCAATCTTCCCCATCAAGGAACTGGATGATGATGCTATCACACTACTGTATTTGCCTTCCAAATTTTCCTTTTCCAGTATAATTTCAATATCTTTTGATTCAGACAAGCCAAGTATTGACTCTATCTGAATCGGTGGAGGAAAATATGGCTTTCACTGCATCATCTGCTGCAACCTGTTGTTGAAAACAGACTGGAGAGACATACATTCAGTCATCTGCACTCTGCAGTGGCACATCATCTCCATATAACAGTTTCTTTGGCATAGATCTAGCTCCTGCTGCCTTAGTAGTCCAGAAGAAATCCCTCTTCAGTTTTGGAGCAGGACTACTTTTTGGGTTCTTCTGGCACTGCCAGTGCCAACCTTGCCAATTTTGGACATATTTACATTTACTTCATCTGCTCTGCCTTTCCCTATCCCTGACTTAATTGTTTTTATGTCACTGGGGATGTGAAGATTATAACAATGGTTTTATATTTTGTAGTGGTGCTGTAATGCCCAGACTGTGCCAATACCACACTGCTGTGTGGCGTTCACAAAGAAACTGCTGCAGTAAGTGTCACACTGTCTGCTCTACACTACTTCTCCAACACAGACAGGTTTCACAACACAGTCTGTTATGCTGCACTCTCTGCCTTGCCCTCATTGCTCACTTACGCCCACTGCCACTCTTGTTTGACGGACTGTAGCTGGCACAGTGAAACTATAAAATATGCCGCAGCAAAAACTTTAGCAAGAACTCAGAGAGCTCTTTCACTGGCTGGTCCAAAACTTTGGAACTCACTTCCGCTAGATATCTGACAAGAAACAAATGTACATTCTTTTAAAAAAAATGTTAAAAACATGGTTATTTGAGCAGTCCTATTCCCCAACTGGTTAATCCTCTGATTTGTTGACTCTTCCATTATTTATTTGGTTTTAGTTTTGATAAGAAAGTTAGTATTTTTAGTTACTGGCCTTATGCCAGTTTTATAAAAACATGTTTGTATTTTATTATTTTGTAATCTAGTTTCATCAGTTAATTTCACATTTAATTCAGATTTTTTACTGGGCTTCTTATTCTATTTTATTTTTTCTTAAGTTCTTTTACATTTTATAAGATTTATTTATAATGCTAGTTTTTAATTTTAATTTTAAATAGTTAAAGTTTTATTGTTGTATTGGACTAGGAGTAAGACCTGGTCCCATTATATTGTGAACAGACATGAAGTGATAAACAAATGTTCGGTATATAAAAATGCTAAATAAATAAACTCAGAGCTAAGCTTTCATACAGACAATGTCTTGAGAAGCAAGGCAGCACAAGCTCTGATATGCTCAGTCTTTAAGACTAGCATGACAGTGTCACTGTATCCGGTCTGCAATGACAGGTCAGACTAGCAAATTGCATTCTGTGATATGTCATTCAACTTGTTTCCTTGACAAAATGTCCATCCTCTCCTTCTCTGCTGACTGCCTGCTTTACACAGTATTAATTTCTAACTGTATACATGCACCTGTTGTTTTCCTATGATTTCTAAGAGTCCACTAACTATAATGGCTTATAGAAATCATTCTATTTCAAATGAATGAAACGAATAGGACTTTTTAATTTTGGGGTCCCCAGAAAGAAGCAAATTTCATTTAAAATAATGTACATGCCTACTCTCAGTTTCCTATATTTGAAACAGTTTGCAATCCACAACAAGGCAATGCTTCCTATCCCATGACTCATTTTCTCGTCTTTCATAAGGAACTCTGTCAAACACCATCTGAAAATCTAGATATACTATATTCACAAGTCATGCAGATTGGTGAAGGAAGATTTCCCTTGGGCAAATCCATGTTGATTCTGTCCCATTAACCCATTTCTATCTATATGTTTAGTAATTTTGCTCTTTAGAATAGTTTTTACAATTTTTCCCAGATGTCATATCAGGCTTACTGGTCTATCGTTTCCTGGATCACCCCAGAAGCCCTTCTTTAAAGATTGGTGTTACATTGGCCATCTTCCAGTTTTCAGGTACAATACATGATTTTAATGCTAGATTGCAAATTATTAGTAATAGCTCTGCAATTTCACTTTTGAGTTCTTTTAGAACTCTGAGATGCATATCATCTAGTCTAGGTGATTTGCTACTCTTTAGCTTGTTAATCTGCCCTATTACATTTTCCAGGTTCAGTATGATTTGTTTCAGTTCCTCTGAGTCATCATTAAATACTGTTTCTTTTTTTTTTTAATTCTTTATTTATATGATTTTAATACGATTTACAGAATAAATTCCAAATATTCAAATCATCAGAAATCATTGAAGAAAGCAATAAAAAGTAAAAGAAAAAATCACACAATCAAATATTTCCATCTTTCCTCCATTATCATATTTAACTGGTGTTATGAACGCTGCCCGCGGGTTTCCCCACGAGCAGGCTGCACTCACCTTCCCTCCACGTTGCTGCTTGCTTCACCCAATGTGGCACAGATGCCACCGTTGGGCCTTCCCACGTGGCTGGAGCCGCAAACTGAAGTCCCTCCCACGGTCCGGATGCCACCCGGGTGTTCCGCTCTTCACAGCGGCCGGAGCTGCGGGCTTTTGTTCCATCTTAGTAGCTGGAGCCGCCGGCGGCGTTAATGACATCTTCGCGGCCAGGAGGCCACATCCCTGGGCTGGATTAGTGGCAGGAGCCGCCCCGGGGCTTCCTGCAGCGGCTGGAGCCGCTGCCGTCGTCGGGCCTGCTCCTCGGGCCCAGCCCTGCGTCCCTGGCATCTGATGTCAGTGCAGGCCGCTGTCCGTGGTCCTGCACAGCTCTCCTGCTGCTTCCCTTAGGCACCAGCGCGCGTCTCTTCATGTCATTTAAAGGGCCAGACACAGGAAGTGTGCTGGCCCCACCTAAGATTGGACTTCCTGTACCAGCCCTATAAAAGGGCTGCTCCATCATTCAGTCTTCACCTTGCATCGGAGTTACTTCCTTCTGGAGGCTCCTGCCTGCCAGAGCTCCGTTAGGTCTTCTGTCTTCTTGTGGAGCTCCTCATCTCATCTCGTCTTCTCGTCATGTCGAGTCATGTTCATGCCTGAGGTCCTCGTCCAGGTGTCCTGATGTCTCGTCATAGATCTTCTGCTTCCTGATGTTCCAGGTTCCTCCTGTGTCCCTGTGCTCTTGAGCCTTCCGTACTGCCAGCCGTGGATCTCCAGGTGACGCTGCTTCGTCTTGGGAGGTGCCGGCAGTGGACTCCGGTCCCTGCGCTCCTGAGCTTCATGTCCCACCAGCCATTGGTGGAGCTTCGGACGACATAGGCTCTGTCATTGGAGTTCTGCTTCGACTGGATCCTTTCCTGCGCTTGTCCCGTTCTCAGCATGGTCCGTGACCAGCCTCCTCGGGCTGTGTAGGGCGCGCAGTGGGACAGGGTGGTCCGCGACCAGCCCATTGGATCCACCTGTGAAGGTGGGCTGAGTAGGGCGCCCTGAGAGACAGTGCCAAAGTTTATCCTCCCAGCTTTTGCCTAGTTCCTCGTCTCGTCTGTGATGCCGTTGCATCAACCCAAGTCTTCGTCTGTGATGCCGTTGCATCAACCCAAGTCTTCATCTGTGATGCCGTCGCACCAACCCAAGTCTGTCATGCCTTCGTGTCAAGGTCTGTCTGCCCTCAACCTCAGGCCAGGCATATACTTCTCCATGCCGATCTAAGCGGCAGGTCCGAAAGGGCTCGGAATGGTCAGAGGACCATTCACATTCCAACATCATCCTGTTGTTGGCCTTGGGAGCTTGCCGGCCTGGCAGAGGGTAAGACCGTCAACCATGGTGGAAAACGTCGTCAACCCTCGGCTCGGTCCTGGATTCGTCTGGAGTCGGGCTGAGGCCCATGGGCACACTAAAACACCCCGTACGTAACAACTGGTACGCGGCAATATTGGGGTATCCAAGATATAAAGGAACATTATCTACACAGTTATTTAGAATTTCATGACATTAAGGGGGATACTATACTTTCTATCTAAACCCGAAACTTTAGGTCACACTCCCTCCATTCTTATGGCTATCTATAAATGTATGTAGATGGTCAGGTTCGAAGAAAATGTAACGGGCATTGTTCCAACTTAATACGCATTTGCAAGGATATCTTATGGTTATCCTGGCGTCCATCAACCTTGCCTCCTGGCACATCTCAAGCATCTTTTTTCTCCGGATCTGAGTTGCTTTGGTAATGTCCGGAAAAATCCCAATTTTTTGCCCATAGAACATCTTTTCCTGTTTCGCAGAAATAGTTTTAAAATCGTATCTCTGTCCATCGAGAAAACAAAGGAAACAGAAACTGTTCCTTGTGACTCAATTTGCTCCTCCATTGATGTCTCAATAAAAGCTGTTAAATTACTGCCAACGTTCAAGGGTAGGTTAGTCAGACTTGGCTTATTTACGTGGTATATATTTGCAATTGGGGGAATTGGTTCTGGGGAAACTTGGAGAATTTCTATTAAATATTTCTTAAATTGATCTCTCAATGGGATCAGCCTCACTTGAGGAAAATTTAAAATACTTTGGTTCAAATATCTTTGTGTATTCTCCAAATTTTCTAACTTTCTAGTAGAATCCAGGTCAGATTTCACAAGATTTAGTTGTACCTCTTGCATTACTTCCATTTTAGTGTCCAATTCTTTGCTTCATGCCATGCTACCAAAGGTTCAATCTTTTTAATGCTCTCCTGGTTATTTGTCAATGCTGTTAATGACGTTATTTGTCAATGTCACGTTAACGACGTGATTGATTTTTCTAAAATTACCAGGGCACTCCAAACCATCTCTAAAGTTATTTCAGTTATTTCAGTTTAACCAATTTTTGAATGTGGTTTGTGCCTACCTTGGCTCCTCGACAAACTTCTGAAATTCTTTAAATTTCGTTGATGGAGTCCCCTTCCCCCGTCGGGTTAAAACTGGTAGCACTTGGTTTTTCATCAGTCCGGCTCTCCCTTATGGCTTTCAACCTCTGTTGTTCCTCCATTGCCACAGTGCTATCCTCAATTGCACACACAGCAAGCAAACCTCTTTCCGCCTCCGATGCCGCACTCATCTCCAATGCCAACTGGCAGGCAGGCCAGCCTGGGTCCTGGTTGTTGCTGCGGGTCGGCGGAGAAGGCGTCTCGGGTGCTCCAGGGCTCAGTGACTTTTGTATGTCCTGGGGTAAGTCAGCTTGTTCCCTGCTCAACACCCCGGCGGACCCGCCTGGAGTCGAAACTGCAGTTGGAGCAAAGAAGCCCACTATTGTGGTTTGGGAAGGCATCATCACGGCAGGCACCGAGGAATCCTGTTGGATCCTGCCTTTCCTCTTGGTATGTGGCATGAAGAATTGCGGTATGAATGTTGTCTAGCAGAGCCAACTTTACTGCAATCTCTCCTTAGGACGCCATCTTGGATCTCCTTATTAAATACTGTTTCTGACATGGGTATCTACCAACCTCTTCCTCAAACACTAAAGCAAAGAATTTATTTAGTCTTTCCGGTATGGTCTTGTCTTTCCTAAATGTCCCTTTTACCCTTGTTTAGCCTCCATGTGTTTTCTGCTTCGAATGTATTTGGAAAAAATGTTATTATGAATTTTTGCCTCTACAGAAAGTTGCCTTTGATATTCTATATTTGCCTGCCTTATAAATGTTCTGCATCTAACTTGTCAGTGCCTATGCTTTTTTCTATTTTCATTTGGATCTTTTTCTGTTTTATGAACTATGTTTCTTTCACTACAATAGCTTCTTGCACCTCATCTTTTAACCATGCCAGCAGTCATTTGACCTTCGTTCTACCATTTTTAATATGTAGAATACATCTAGTATTCTACATATTAAATCATAACCTAGTCTTATTAGTACTGTTTATTTAACCTACATTAGGCACTGTAACTTTTTTCTTATGCCTACATTAGGCAATATATCTGTTACTGGTTAACCCCATATATACCTATCCAAGTTATTTCAACCTGTTCATTGTAAGACATTTACTTGTAAATGTGATTGTTCTGTTATAATGTAAACCGAGTTGATCAGTAATTCTGTTATTGGAAAGTCGGTATATAAAAATGCTAAATAAATAAAAATAGTTTGAACTTCCAAGATGGTATTTTTAAACAAAGTCCTCACCTGATGTAAATTCAAGCTTCTGTACAGACAAATCTGGCTCCAGCTGCCATTGCAAGTTCAGCTCCAGCTCCTATACCAGTGAATCTGTCTCCAGCTACCTCAGGAAATCCAGCCTGTGCATCAGAGAACCTGATTACATCTACTCCAGCAAGCTCAGTTCCATTCCTGGTCACTGTAGCCATAGTATCTTCAGTTTCTGCACCAGTGAACCTGGTTTCAACTTATACCAGCAACTCCATCTCCAGTTGCCCCAGTAATTCCAATTCTTGCACTGGCAGATCTGCTATCTGTGGTTCCCGATTCTGCACTATTGATCCTGGCTCTAGTTTCAGTTCTTGCATCTGTGGCTTCAATTATCTCAGTAGTTCTGCCTCGGGCTATTCTAGACAAGTGTACCCTGTGGTGGCCTTAGCAAATAACTCCCTGCACACAGGGCCAGTGCAAGGGTCTGTAGGACCCTAGGCGACCACCTAGACCCACCTAATGGTCGCATGGCCCTGCCTGCACATACATTTGGATACCCTGAAGGAACATGCATCTGCTACCAATATTCCAAAGGAACGCTTTGTGCCCTGCCTTCAACCTTGTCAAAAACGTATTTTAATAATAGTTTTCAAAATGATCATATGCACATAAGTTGCTTTGAAGACTGGTGTAACTTATGCATGCATTTGCAAATTTTCTTATGCAGGTTTTTATGAATTAATCCCCTAACTACTTTTTGCTAAAGGAATGGATATAGTTACTATATAGAAAATTAGTTCCATTTGGGTTATCTATATTTTTTCTTTACCAGACAAAGCAAAAATGTTTGGCTTCTTACCTTATCTAACTATAAATTTGTAGGCTTGGTACAATTAATCTTTAAAATGCATTACCACAAAATTGGTCTCAATAATTACTTTGCTGTTCCTTTTCCTAACATAGTGACATGGTATTTCTCATTATGTTCATTTTCACTGTATTTGTGTAGGGGGGAAGGGAAGGATGTTTTAAATAACACTAATTATTTCTGTAAATCACAACTCATTTAGGTGTCATTAGCTATTTATTTTATTTTATTTATTTATTTATTTATACGGTTTTTATATTCCGTTGCACAGTAATATTCATGATGAATCATTATTATACTGACATCATATGTTTTTTGTGTGTTTCTTTTCATTGGAATGCATTAATATAAAAACATGAGTCCAAACTGAGAAGTCTGGATAATCAGAGAGAAACTGAAACAGTTCCATATCCGATCATATAAATCCAAGTCATTCATAGCACATACAGTACAAATTCCCTACACACATCTTCACAGGGAACTGGATTATATCAAACTATTTTCTTTTTTACCTCAAAGTGTAAAATGTCAAGATATGTTTCTCCTTAACTGTTTATCTAGGTATTCTGGCAGCTGGGAAAAGACTGGACAAAACATTTGCATACAAAATATGGAAATCAAATTTAGAATTTTATCTGTGCTTTTCAGCATAATCTTTTAACACACACCTACCATTATCAATGCTAGATTAATAAATCTAAATAACAGTTGCTGCAAAATATTTATCAGTCATCATGTATCAAAGGTTAAAAATAGATCCTTACCTGGATATCATTTAATTGCTTCAGAATCCGACATGTTAATTGTGGTCCATTCTCCATTGTTGGGATATGCAAATTCTTTTAAAGAATTATAGACAATTAAAAGCAAGTTACTATAGGAAGGCTGAATGCAAATGTTTCAGAAAAACTAAGGAAAAGGCATCATTACTCAATAGTAATTATCTTGTTTACATAATAAATAAATGTATTTCAGCTATCAGCAGTGTAGCACAAATAAACTGAAATAGGTTACATTTGATATATTTAATGCACGGTTAAAACTTATAAGCCCTATCCATTTCTTTACTTCATATATATATCTATATTGGGGACTCCTGCCTGCTTGGACATCCGTGGCCTGCCTCTATTAGCTGGATAGAGAGAGAGGAGGGACCAGAGAGTGGCGCTGACGTCATTCAACTGCGCTGAAGATTCCCCATAAAATCTTTGTGGCAGCATCAGGCAGAGGGAATCCTGCCTGCTTGGACATCTGTGGCCTGCCTCTATCAGCTGGATAGAGAGAGAGGAAGGACCGGATAGTGGCACTGATGTCATTCAACTGTGCCAAAGGTTCCCCAGAAAATCTTCATGGTAGCAGCATGCCAAAACCATGTTCCAAAGAGGCTGTGCCCCTTCTCTCTGTTTTTCTCTCGCCTTGATATGGGCCAGAAAAGAAAGGGGAAGATTTATCTCCCACAGACAACATTGACACTGGTGTGTGGGTCTGATGGACTCCCATTTAATTCATATTAATCCATCATTTAATACTTCTGGGGATTCCACGGATGCTTTACTGAGTCCCAAAGATCATCTGCCACCTACTATGCCCAAACAGTTACAATTAGAGCTAGATGAATTTTGCACCCCAGTAGGTTTGGAGTCCCCAGAAAATAAATTGAGGACCTTACCAGTTGGAACTCACAGTTCCTTTGTTCCCACTTAGACTTCCTCTTATGAGTCTCTTACTGTGAACAATGAAGGTCTTTCAGACCTACCCCACCCACTTATGAAGGGTTTCCTATTGAATCTAAAGTTGTCATTCCACAACCGGTTCTTCAGTCTCAATCCAACTTTTTGGTAGTTTCAGAGCCATCAAAAATTTTCCTGAGAGATATTTGACGATAGATGTCATGTCTGGAATTGTCATTAACTCAACCAATGTTACAAATCTTACAATTTTCATCAGCAACATTTGCCAACATTAATGAGATGGATCAAAGGATAAGGAAAAGTGTAGCTTCTGTTGGATCCCAGGATACTGTTATTTCTGAGTTACAATCTACTGCAGTGACAATGATTAAGGACAATACTACCATATTTTTTGAGGTATAGATCATGTTTTTTTATACTGAGATCGGAGAGTGCAACCTATATTAAGGGATGACCTATTTATGAAATTTACAAAAAAAAAATAATTGTCATATTTATTTAAGAATTTTTGGTAAATGGTGAATGGCAGGAAAGGCTTTTCCCCGTATTGTAAAAGCATTGACTGGTGACCACTGCCCGGGATGTGTTAGGTATACTAGGCATGGCGCCATTTGAGGATGCATGGGCACCATGTTTAAATGTGCAGATGGTGAGTGCTTTTAAAAGAATTCCTGACCGTACTGGAGGCATTGGATTGTAATTTGACTTTTTGTGCTGTTGGGGGAGCAAGGCTGATAAATGTTTGGTGGTATTGGGGGAGCAAGGCTCATAAAGGTTTGGCAGTATCGGTGGAGCGAGGCTTATAAATGTTTGGTGGTATCGGGGGAGTGAGACTGCTAGATGTTTTTCCATTAACGATGTTCGGTGCGTGTGCTCATGGTTGGAGTGCGGCCTACATTAAGTGGCAACTTATTTATTAATTTTACAAGATTTTTGCCATTTTTTTTTACTAATGCTACCTAATGCTTCAGCAATACCTTATAATGTGAAAAATACTGTAGTCTTCATTATAAAATTGAGTTGATGGAAAATAAGTCTAAATCTAAAAAAATACGACTATTTATTTTCCTAAAACTTGATGGTTGTTGGGAATTGAGTTATTTAAAACATATGCTATAGAAGTACTGCAATTTTCAGCTGATAAGTTTTTCATGATTTCTAATTGCTATTATGTACCTGATGCAAAAAAAAAGCCTTTAATATTGTAGAGCCTTTGTTGCGCTGGAGGTGGATCCTTGGCCTGGCGCAGGATTGGTACGGCCCTCTGAGGGGACCCAGAGGGCGCCTGCCACCAGGAGGCGGAGCATACAAGGAGACAGAGGCTAGCTGGAACTTCACCAATAATGGCCTGGGCGCTCCGCGAGTTGAGCCCTTGGATACCCGGACTGCCTGGGCTTAGGTGGCCCTCTGGGGATCTTCTGGAGAGATGATGGAGAGGTGTGCCCATGAAGAGTAGAGGTGCACGGCTGACGGTGAACAGACTAGCTAGACCGGAGCAGAGAGTACCGGAGACCACGGATACGAGGCAGGGACTGAAGGTCCTCCGGGCAGAGTAGGCAGCGCCTAGTAGTCTAGCTCGAGGAAGGACACAGGCAGCGTCAAGGCAGGCGGACCTGGTGGTCACAGGAAAAGTGAAGAGAATGTCCGAATGGTGCACAAGGGTCAAAGCCAGGGTATCCATCCGAGGATGGTCAGCCAAAGCAAGGGTTAGTTCCAGGTATCAGTCCAAGCGTAGTCAGGGGCAAGCTGTTGCGACTGTCGCTGCCCGACATCTTCACTCTGCCCTCTTTACCTCTGTGGCGACTCCCTCCAGGTCTGAAGGATGGCTGGCTGCTGCGGTGTCTCCCTGCCGTCTTCCTCCGGCGTCCCCGGACCGGCTCGACGCTGCAGATCCGCCATGTTGCCTGAAGCCTAGGGCGCGTGCGCTCCGAGTGAAGTACCACAAGGGCGCGAACCTCAGGGGCGTCCCCCTGAGATGACGTCATCCGCTTCCAATATTTAAAGGTCTCTGTTATCGCTATCAAGCTGAGTTAGCAAGGGCTAGCGGTTGGGTTAAGACTAAGGTTTACTCTGGTTACCCTGCCTAAGCTACTCTGCCTCCTCAGACTTACCAGAGGTACCCGCTCCTTGGGGGCCTCGCTCTCTCTTTGCTTTTCAGGTTACAGACAAGAACCGGTACTCGCTCCTCGAGGGCCCTCATTCCTGACTATCTGCTAATTCTCTTCTGCCTGGAAGTTATCACTGTCTACAACATTGTGAGTTACCATCACTCTCTCAGAGCTTTCCCTGGAACCAGGTACTCGCTGCTCGAGGGCCTATCCTTTCCAGCTCCTGAGCTCCCTGAGACCAATATGTGAGTGTTGTCATCTAGTTCTATTTTTGAACTCTGCATACCCTGCCTACTCACTATCTACAGTATCTCAACAGCTCAGCCATCCAGGGATCGCTGTTCCTGTATCTGAGGGACTTCAGCCCTGCCGGGCACTTCAGCTCACTACTGCCACCTCTGGAGGTTTCAAAAACCTGTTTAATAAAAGAACTAGTGTGTGTCTGTCTCCATACTCTAAGCCTAGCTGGTGGTCCCTCTCGGGATCTTCCCCCGAGGGCGTGGTCATCTGCCACCGGCCCAAGGATCTACCTACTACTATCTCCAGCAGTCTTAATACAACAGACTGCTAAACTCCGCCTACGGAACATTACAGATTGCAACTCCTATCTGAGTGCTCCTCCTATCAGATAGCGGATTACTACACAAGCAGAGGTCAGTTCCAGGTATGAGTCCAAGCGTGGTCAGCGGCAAGGAGAGGTCAGTTCCAGGTATCAGTCCAAGCATGGTCAAGAGTAAGCGAAGGTCAATTCCAGGTATCAGTCCAAGCGTGGTCAAAGGGCAAGCAAAGGTCAGTTCTGGGTATCAGTCTAAGAAACGTGGAACAAGACTCAGGAACGAAGGAACACAGGAACAAGCGCTGGAACACAGGAAGTACCACAGGAACACAGAAGCAAATGCAGGAACACTGGAACAAGAACAGGAACACAGGAACAGACGCAGGAACACTGGAACAAGCACAGGAACACTGGAACAATGGAACAAGCACAGGAACGCAGGAACGAGGATGGCAACTAGCTCATACAATGGTGACGACCCGTTTGCCAAGGCGAAGAACTGGGGAAAGTAGTTGATTAAGGTGACATCATCCCTGTGCGCCACGGAGTGAGTTCCCACTGCGAACCCTTTAAAGGGCCGCGGGTTCCGCGCGCGCACGCCTAGGGGTGTGATCCTGACGAGGGAGGATGCCGAGGGCCTGCGAGTTGACACAGGGCAGCCTGGGAGGTCGAGGGCCCGGACGGAGCAGGAGACGCCGACGAGGAGCGCCGGGGACAGCAGCGACTGGCTGCGGGAGAAGCCTGTTGGAGAAGGGCCTGTTGGAGCACGAACAAGGTGAGCAGGGCCATCCACAGTGGGGCCGTGGACGGAGCTTGCAACAGCCTTCTTCTCCTGATATGTGTGCTCCTAGTGATAGTTTTAATCCTTCTCAGTTTCTTTAAAATTCTCGAGAGCTAGCAAAGGGACACTTATTGTTTACGTTACGAGTCAAATAAAGAATTATTTTTTTGGGCAATTCTTCAAATTTAAAAATATTTCCTGTTATGGGCAGTAGATTCTGATTTTTTAGACATCTCTAGGGAGACTAAGGAGAGAAGGAAGCTTTCTTTTCCAACTTAAGCCCCATGTCTTAAAGATTGGGGCTACCTTCTTCCTGAGATTTCCCTTTAAGTGTAAGGTAGTCTATAGTAAGAACAAATTTATTTTTGTAGACCCTACCCACTTAGGAACCTTTCTTGAGAATAAAGAGCAAGTCAGTTAAACCCTATTGGGTTTAGGTGGTATCACTTGGACTGTCTATTAATAGTGGCTTATAATTTTTTCTTCGTCTTTGTAATTACCTGGTAATCCTCACTGCTTCTTTGCTTTTTTAATGTGGACATATGATATGAAATATGTATAGATGTGCTTATTGAAAATTCCTTTTCACTGCTTTTTGATTTCACAATTATGTGATGAAAAATTCATAAACAAACACATATATATATATATATATATATATACACACACACACATTTATATCTACACCTTTCTAAATATATGTATAGACAGATAGACAGATAAGTCTTCTGGCAGTCAGTTGATCAATCATGTCTGTTATAATGTCATGTCTGTCTTGGACCACCAGATGGTGCCTGGAACAGTGAAAGGTGCAATGTGCAAAGATAATATGCTCTGACTGAAACACAATGTTACAAACCCACACAGGCACACATGCACACACACAAAGGCATACACATGCAGGCACACTCACAAATGCACAGGCACACACTGGCAGATAAACACACACACAAGCAGAAACACACTCACAAAACGCACACACATACAAGGCATATACCGGCAGAGAAACACATACAATCATATACACACCCACACCGGCGCATGCACAAACACACACACACAAGCAAATGCTCCCCCTCCCCCCTTACGTATACACACATAGGCAGAGGCACCCATATGCACAGGCACAGGCAAACATACACACACACTGGGTGTTATTGAACTGACAACCTGAGAAACACTGGCTAATGTTTGCTTCTGTGATTAATTCCTGTCTGTGTTTTAATTTTCTTTATAGTCTGTGTTTCATTTCTTTATAGTAAGATATTATTCTAGTAAGTTAATTTGCTGTTTGCTGCATAAAGTTAAGAACCTCCCCCCCAAACAAAAAAGCTCTCCAGCTTTTAATCTGTTAAAATCTCTCTCTTTTGGAGTTAGCTGGCACAAATAATCTGTTCAAACTAAAAATTGGGGCATAAAGACTGTTTTTTAAAACAATTGACCAAAAAGCAAAGACAACCGTCCAGAAGTGCCCTGCTTTACCCAGTTTGTCCCAGGCTAAACTGTTTGACTCCCTGCCACCCTACCCCTGGGGCTTGTTTTCTAATAAAGACTGCCTAACTTACCATTGGCAGCGAGATAAATTAGTACATTGGTAACAGTCAAGGAAATACACATCACAAATTACCAAGATGAGGACTATCCAATGTAACTGATGTGGAGCCTTTATTCTGAGGGAAAGCATCTGGAAACTTAGAGCTTGCCCAATTTGTGCACAACTCTCTTCCTTGAAAAAGGAGCTGACTGAGATTAAAGATCAATTAGCTTCAATTAAAAGTATTACACCCACATTGCATTACTCAGAAAATAATTCCCCAATATCACAGAAAAACCAGGAGTCAAGAAAAGGAGATTCATTAGGCTCAGGTAGGACCCACAGTCACCCATTCTTGACAGATGGGCAGCCAACATGTATACCCCCCCACTCAAACAGGTCAGTAAGAAATTCTTTAAAATCCAGGAATACAGTGGGCTCTGGTAGAATTAGACCTGTGATGAGGAGACACACAATGTACCAAATGCAAAAAGAACAAAAAGCCTTCTCTATATTAAAAACTGAAGAAGTTCTTGAGAAAAACATTGAAGTGTTACCAGAAAAGAGAGAAAAAACACAATGCATGCAGTATTTCAAGATCCATAACCAAAAGAAAAATCTAATTGAGATGGATAACTTTGTCAACAGTGGCACAACTACAAAAAGAAAGAGTGAAGTGAATAACAAATCTCAACTAATGTCTCATAAGGAGTCCAGGAAAAGCAATAACCTTAAAGAGAGTACCTGGAAGGCTATGACCACAAATGCTCATAGTTTGGGAAATAAAATCCCAGATCTACAGGCCCTAATGGCTGAGGCAGAATTGGACATTGTTGCTATCACAGAAACATGATTCACAGAATCTCATGAATGGGATACAACAATACCAGGCTACAACTTGTTAAGGAAGGACAGAGAGGATAGAAAAGGGGGAGGTGTGGCTCTTTATGTCAGAAACAACATCCAAGCATCTGAGCTGCAAGGAAGTTGGGGTAAAGAAGAAGCTCTATGGGTCGACCTAAAAAAAGATGACGGAGCGTCCATTTATATTGGAGTGGTTTACAGGCCTCCAAACCAAAAGGAAGAGCTGGACAGAGATCTGGTTGAAGACATCCATAAGATAGGTATGAAGGGAGAAGTGGTGATCGTGGGTGACTTTAATATGCCAGATGTAGACTGGAAAATCCCATCTGCAGAAACTAAAAATAGTAGAGCGATAGTGGATGCCATGCAAGTATCTTTGTTCAAACAAATGGTGTTGGAACCCACGAGAGAAGGAGCTATACTCGACTTAGTGCTCACTAATGCAGATAATGTCTCAGATATCCAGGTGGGCGCCCACCTCAGCAGCAGTGATCATCAAACGGTATGGTTTAATATCACTAAAAGAATAGGGAAAAGAACCACAAAGACCCGAGTTTTACAGTTCAAAAACACAGACTTTGAGGAAATGGGGAAGTACCTGGAGGAAGAACTTAAAGGATGGGAGAACGAGAGAGATGTGGATCAGCAGTGGACCAATCTAAAAGGAGCAATCACCAAGGCAACTGCTCTATATGTTAGAAATGTAAAGAAAAGCAAAAGAAAATTGAAACCTATCTGGTTCTCAAAGGAGGTGGCTGACAAAATTAAAGCTAAAAGAACAGCATTCAAGAAATATAAAAGATCCCAAAGGGAGGAGCACAAAGAAGAATATTTGTATCAACTGAGGGAGACAAAGAAATTAATCAAGTTGGCAAAAAGTCAAGCAGAAGAGAGGATTGCCAAGGAGATAAAAAATGGTGACAAAACATTTTTCAGATACATCAGCGAAAAGAGAAAGGTCCAAAGTGGTATAGTGAAATTGAAAGGTGGTAATGATCAATGTGTGGAGAGAGACGAAGAAATGGCAGAAATATTAAACGAATACTTCAGCTCTGTGTTCACTAAAGAAGACCCTGGAGAAGGACCATCTCTACACAACAAGAAACTGGAGGGAAGTGGAATAAATGAAAATCCTTTTACAGTAGAAAATGTGTGGGAAGAGCTAAAGAACCTGAAAGTGGACAAAGCCATGGGGCCTGATGGGATTCATCCAAGGATATTGAGGGAGCTCAGAGATGTTCTGGTGGGTCCGCTGTGTGACCTGTTCAATAGATCCCTAGAAACGGGAGTGGTGCCGAGTGATTGGAGAAGAGCGGTGGTGGTCCCGCTTCACAAGAGTGGGAACAGGGAGGAGGCTGGCAACTACAGACCGGTTAGCCTCACTTCGGTGGTGGGAAAAGTAATGGAGTCACTGCTGAAAGAGAGAATAGTGAACTTTCTACAGTCCGGAGAATTGATGGACCAGAGGCAACATGGATTCACCAGGGGAAGATCCTGTCAGACAAATCTGATTGACTTTTTTGACTGGGTAACCAAGGAATTGGATCAAGGAAGAGCACTCGATATCATATACTTGGATTTCAGCAAAGCTTTTAATACGGTTCCGCACAGGAGACTGGTGAATAAAACGAGAAGCTTAGGAGTGAGTGCCGAGGTGGTGACCTGGATTGCAAATTGGTTGACGGACAGAAGACAATGTGTGATGGTAAATGGAACCTTCTCTGAAGAGAGAGCGGTTTTAAGTGGTGTACCGCAAGGATCGGTGTTGGGACCGGTCCTGTTCAATATCTTTGTGAGCGACATTGCGGACGTGATAGAAGGTAAGGTTTGTCTTTTTGCGGATGACACTAAGATCTGCAACAGAGTGGACACGCCGGAAGGAGTGGAGAGAATGAGACGGGATCTAAGGAAACTGGAAGAGTGGTCGAAGATATGACAGCTGAGATTCAATGCCAAGAAGTGCAAAGTCATGCATATGGGGAGTGGAAATCCGAATGAACTGTATTCGATGGGGGGGAAAGGCTGATGTGCACGGAGCAGGAGAGGGACCTTGGGGTGATAGTGTCTAATGATATGAAGTCTGCGAAACAATGCGACAAGGCGATAGCAAAAGCCAGAAGAATGCTGGGCTGCATAGAGAGAGGAATATCGAGTAAGAAAAGGGAAGTGATTATCCCCTTGTACAGGTCCTTGGTGAGGCCTCACCTGGAGTACTGTGTTCAGTTCTGGAGACCGTATCTACAAAAAGACAAAGACAAGATGGAAGCGGTACAGAGAAGGGCGACCAGGAAGGTGGAGGATCTTCATCAGATGACGTACGAGGAGAGATTGAAGAATCTAAATATGTACACCCTGGAGGAAAGGAGGAGCAGAGGTGATATGATACAGACTTTCAGATACTTGAAAGGTTTTAATGATTCAAAGACAACAACAAACCTTTTCCGTAGGAAAAAAATCAGCAGAACCAGGGGTCACGATTTGAAGCTCCAGGGAGGAAGATTCAGAACCAATGTCAGGAAGTATTTCTTCACGGAGAGGGTGGTGGATGCCTGGAATGCCCTTCCGGAGGAAGTGGTGAAGACCAGAACTGTGAAGGACTTCAAAGGGGCGTGGGATAAACACTGTGGATCCATAAAGTCAAGAGGCCGCCAATGAAGAGTGGGTGACTCGCCAGAATGATGGCTACTGCCTGGAGACAATACCCTTATTCAATAAACATACACATGGTTACTGAGACTCCAACATCACTCTAAGCTTCAACAGCAAGAGGAAATGTGGAAAATAGGATTTGCACTCACAAAGAGGGGAGTAGCTGGCTTGTTACGGCGGTTACTACCCCAAACCAAATAAGCCTGATACTTCACTTTCGATGCATATCCAGCATGGCTCTCTGCTTCAACGGCATGGGAGAAAGACTGATACATCACGCATTTCCAGCACAGCTCTCTGCTTCAACGGCAGGGGAAAAGAAAAACTGATACTTCACGCATATCCAGCATAGCTTCAACGGCAGGGGAGAAGAAAAAAGGATTCGCACTCACAAAGCGGGGAGTAGCTGGCTTGTTACGGCGGTTACTACCCCAAACCAAATGTGCCTGATACTTCACTTTCGATGCATATCCAGCATGGCTCTCTGCTTCAACGGCATGGGAGAAAGACTGATACATCACGCATTTCCAGCATAGCTCTCTGCTTCAACGGCAGGGGAGAAGAAAAACTGATACTTCACGCATATCCAGCATAGCTTTCTGCTTCAATGGCAGGGGAGAAGAAAAACTGATACTTCACGCATATCCAGCATAGCTCTCTGCTTCAACGGCAGGAGAGAAGAAAAACTGATACTTCACGTATATCCAGCATAGCTCTCTGCTTCAACGGCAGGGGAGAAGAAAATCAACCAATAAGGGCTGTATAACATAGTCTGGGTAAAACAAATAAGCATGGGTGTAGCTTGCTTATTGCGGCGGTTACTACCCCTACTACCCCTAACTAATCAAGCTAGATATTTCACTTGGATGCAGCTCCATCACTGCTCTCTACATTAATGGTGGGGATGGAAGGGAAATAGAACCAAGAGCTAAGAGAAACAGATAAGTATGAGAGAAAAAATGTGTGAAGCTTGCTGGGCAGACTGGATGGACCGTTTGGCCTTCTTCTGCCGTCATTTCTATGTTTCTAATATGCTCTGTCTACAACACTGTCTCTTGCGCTTTCACACATAGGAACAGGCAGGCATCGGCACACACACACAGGCAAAAAAAATTAAAATTCTGTGCAGAAAAACTTAAAATTTTGCAAAATTCTGCAAACTGTATATTGGTCAAAATAACACAATTTACATGACAGTCTTTAAGTAATTACATTTTAAATTAATACAGAAAAAAGTTATTACTTAAAGATGCAGAATTTTAAATATTTTGAGCAGAATTTCCCTAGAAATTAACTGTAAGATTATCCCTTCCACTCGCTCCCCTGGCCACTTTGCCCTGTTAGGCCCCAACTCCTCCACCTGCCAGTATTTCTCCCCTCCACCTCTAGGCTCAACCCCTTCCACTCTATTGCCAGTCCCAGAGTTTGACCCTGTTCTCAGTACTGCCCCTCACACAGGTTCCCTCTGTCCCTCCCTCTCTCACACACATGCTCCCTCTCTCTAATACACATATGCACACCCTCATACAGGTCTCACTCTCTTGCACATACACACACATCCCCTCATACAGGGCCCTCTCTCTTGCATACACACCCACACAAGCTCCCTTTCTCTTTCACACATACATCCTCACACAGGCTACCTATGTCTCTCTCTCATGCACCCCTTCACACATGCTCTGTCTCACACATACACACATACACAATCCCTTCACACAGACTAGCACCCTCACATACACATAATCCCTTTTTCATACACACAAGCTCCCAATCTCTCACACACATACACACTCCTTCACAATCTCCTCATATAGGCTCCCTCTCTCTGAAACCCACACTCAAGCATCCCCCCTCCCCCTCTTATCTCCCATGCTCTCTCTCACCCTCCCCTCATATAGGCTTCCTCTCTGAAACCCACACTCAAGCATCCCCCCACCCCCTCTTACTAACCATGCTCTCTCTCACCCTCTCCTCCCCAACACCCTCTCCCCTCTCTCACCGGCATCCCCGCCACCCCCCTTTACCTCCCCTGCTCTATCTCACTCCCTCCTGTTCTCTCACCCTCCCCTCCCCTCTCTCTCATCGGCATGCCGCGAACGGAGTGCGTCCTGCGTGTGCTGCGGGATGCGCTCTGCTTGTGGCAAAAATGAAGGCCTGGTGCTCTGTTCGCGGCGAAAAGGGAAGGCCCCCATTTGCCGCGGGACTCGCTCTGTTCGCGGCGAAGATGAAGGCCCAGGCGCGCCGTTCGCGGCATACAGGGGTCTTCCCCTTTTTCTGCGAACGGTGTGCCGGGCCTTCATCTTCGCTGCGAATGCAGCATGTCCTGCGGTACACGCGGGATGTGCTCTGTTCGCGGCATGCCGGGGTCTCGTCTGCTATTTTCTGCGCAGAATTTGGCAACCATGAAAGTAAATTGGTTAAGGTTAGTAACTGCCACTCCATGCACTCTTTTTATTTCCATTCTCTAGCATTTAGGGATCCATGGTGTTTATCCCATGCCTTTTTTAATTCATTTACTATTTCTGTCTTCTCCACCTCTTCCAGCAGATCATTCCAGGCATCCACCACCCTCTGCATGACTAAATATTTCCTAATGTTGGTTATGAGTTCCCCCTCCCCTTGAGTTTCATTTTATGACATCTAGTTCTACTGTCTGTTTTCCAATAGAAAAGGTTAAAAGTTTGTGCAGCATTAAAACCTTTCAGGTATCTGAAGGTCTGTATCATAGCTCCCCTGCACCTCCTCTCCTCCAGGGTATACATATTTAGATTCTTCAGCCTCTCCTCATAAGTCTTCCAATACAGAGCCCACACCATTCTGGGTGCCTTTTTCTGGATCACCTCTGTTATGTCTCTATCCTTTTTGAGATACGGTCTCCAGAACTAAACACACTACTCCAGGTAAGCCTCATCTAGGACCTGCACAAGGGTATTATCACCTCCTTTTTCTTACTGGTTATTGCTCTCTTTATGCAGCCTAGCATTCTTCCGGTTTTAGCAATTTCCTTGGCGCATTGCTTTGCGCCTTCTGATCTCCAGATACTATCACCCCAAGGTCCCTGGACCTATCTTTCCCAGTCCCTGGACCTGAAACTTTTACCCCCCAACATATATAGCCCTTTTACATTACCGCACCCCAGATACATGACTGTGTACTTCTTGGCATTGAATCCCAGCCGCCAAGTCTTTGACCACTCTTCAAAGTTTCTTAAATCATTTTTCATTCTCTCTACTCCTTCAGGCATGTCCAATCTGTTGCAGATCTTAGTATTATCCGCAAATAAACAAACTTTACCTTTATCCCTTCTGCAATGTTGCTCACAAACAGGCCGATACAGTACAGTGCGCTCCAACGTAGCGCACTGTTAGCCTGCTATTGGACGCGCATTTTCCCTTACCCCTTATTCAGTAAGGGGAGGAAAACGCGCGTCCAACCCGCGGCACCTAATAGGGCCCTCAACATGCAAATGCATGTTGAGGGCCCTATTAGGTATGCACGCGGGATACAGAAAGTAAAATGTGCAGCCAAGCCACACATTTTACTTTCAGAAATTAGCGCCGACCCAAAGGTCGGCACTAATTTCTTGCGGCACCGGGAAAGTGCACAGAAAAGCAGTGCACTCTCCGACTTAATATCATGGCGATATTAAGTCGGAGGTCCCGAAGAGTAAAAAAAAAGTTAAAAAATAAATAAATAAATTTGAGTTCAGCCCGCAGCTGTCGGGCCGAAAACCGGACGCTCAATTTTGCCGGTGTCCAGTTTCCGAGCTCGTAGCTGTCAGCGGGCTCGAGAACCGACGCCGGCAAAATTGAGCGTCGGCTGTCAAACCCGCTGACAGCCGCCGCTCCTGTCATAAAGGAGGCACTAGGGACGCGCTAGTGTCCCTAGCACCTCCTTTTGCCCTGATCTACCGCCGGGCCTCATTTTAATACTGCATCGCGCGCACTGGCGAGTGGCCGGTGCGCGTGCCGGGAGAGCGGGCGTTCACCCGCTCTTCCGCAGACTTTACTGTATCGGTGTGAAAGATACTGAACTGAAATGTTCCAAAACCGAGCCCTATGGCACTCCATTTAACTCCTCTCTATAGAGTAGGTTACACACTATCTCCTGTCAGTCAACCATTTGTAATCCACTCCACCATCTTGGCGCTGACTCCCAAAGCTTCTAATTTTATTCACAAGCCTCCTATGCGGGACTGTATCAAAAGCTTTGTGGAAACCTTGTAAATCACATTGAGTGCTCTTCTCTGATCCAATTATCTTGTCCAGTTCTCTTGCCCAATCAAAAAAAAAAAAATCAGATATGTCTGACAGGATCTTCCCTAGTGAATCCATGATGCCTTGGGTCCAGTTAACCACCAGATTGTAGATAGTTCACTATCCTTTCCTTCAGCAGAGATTCCATTAATTTTCCCACCACGGAGGTGAGGCTAACCGGCCTATAGTTTCCAGCTTCCTATCTGCTACCAGTCTTGTGCAGTGGAACCACCACTGCTCTTCTCCAGTCACACGGCACCATTCCCATATCCAGGGATTTATTGAACAGATCTTTCAGTGGACCCACAAGCACATCCCTTGAGTATCCTGGGATGTGCCTCATCGGCCTCATGGCCTTGTCCAATTTTAGTTTTCCTAACTCTTCTTATACATTCTCTTCTGTAAACTGAGTTTTGTCCACTCATCTCCCATCTACAGTCTTGTCAACCTGCAATGGTCTTTCTCCAGGGTCTTCTTTAGTGAACACCGAACTGAAGTAATAATATTTCTGCCATTTCTTCATCTCTCTCCACACATTGCTATACCACGAAACCTCCCTTCTTTCTTTGATATATCTGAAAAATGTTTTATCATCTCACTTTACCTTTTTGGCAATAAGTTTTTCCACTTGAGCTTTTGCTTTTCTGATTTCTGTTACGCGCCCCACCCGCGGTCGTCCCACGCATGGGACTGCTCACTTTTGGGATCACACAGTAGGTCCCAGTCCTGTCTCCCTCGCGGCCCTTGCAAGTCCAGCTAGGCCCTGGTGTCCCGCGGCAGCGGTCACCGGGCCTTCAGTCATGCGCCGAGCCTCACGCCAGGCCTCGGCGTCTCGGCAGCTAGCCACGCCCCTAAGCGTGCGTGCGCGCGGACCAGCTGCCCTGATGTAGGTTCCAGGGCGGGGCCTAGTTCCCCGGCGCACCCTGATTGAACTCATGTTATAAGGAAGTTCCTGGCCTCACTGCCTTGGCAATCGGGTCGTTTTTTTCCTGAGATTGCCCTTGCTTGTGTTCATGCTTGCTTGTTCCTAGTCTCGTTCCAAGATCCTTCTGTTCCAGTTCCGTTCCTGCTTGTACCTGCTCCTTGCCTGCTTGTTCCTGTGTTTGTTGTTCGTCTCCCTGGTCTTACTTCAGACTGACTTTCTGGTAAAGTCCTCAGCTTGTTCCTGACCTGCCTGCCTGCTGCCTGCCAAAGACCTCAGCCTGCTCTTTGACCTTGCCTGACCTCTGGATCGTGACCCTTGCTTCGTTGACCACTCCTCGGACTGATTCTTGGACTTTGACCCTGTTCGCCTGACCTTGCTTGATTTTGGCTCTGTCCCTAGCCTTGTCCTCACCAATCTGTTTCCAGCTTCGAACCCGATAGCGCTCTCCCAGTGTCTGTGAGCACGCTGGACTCTGACTCTCCCAGGAGACCCTGCGAGGCCCACCTAAGTCCCAGCGGCCCGGTTCCCTACAGGCTCCTCCCGGGGGGACCTCGGGCTTCCAGTGGTGAAGACCTACACTGCCTCTGTCTCCTTCCATGCTCCACCCCCTGTGGCCAGTCCCTGTACTGCCACAGGACAGGGGTCCACCCCCGAGCACAACAATTTCTTTCTTTGTCTCCCTCAGTTTCATCAGATATTCTCCCCTATGTTCCTCTTTTTGAGCTTCTTTATACTTCTTGAACACTGTTCTTTTTGCCTGTATTTTTTCAGTCACCTCATTTGAGAACTGGATCTGTTTCTTTTTTCTCTTACTTTTGTTTACTTTAACATATAGATTTGTTGCCTTTGTAATTCCTCCTTTTAATTTGGCCCACTATTGCCCACCTCACCCATTTTCTCCCAGTCTTCTAGTTCTTCCTCCAGGAATATCCCTCTTTTAACAAAGTCCATATTTTTGAAATTCAAAGCTCGGGTCTTTGTGTGACTTCTCTGTAACTTATTTGCAATATCAAACCATACCACCTGATGAACCCTGGTGCTCAGTTGGGCGCCTACCTGTATATTGGAGACATTATCCCCATTTGCGAGCACTAAATTGATTATCACACCCTCCCTCATGGGTTCCATTAACATTTGTTTGAGCAGAGGCCATTGAAGGGCATCCACTATCTCTCTACTTCTTGCAGATTTCGCAGAAAGGATACTCCAATCCACATCTGGCAGATTAAAATCTCCAATGAGCAACACATCTCCTTTCTTTCCCACCTTTTGGTTGTCTTCAACCATATCTCTGCCCAGTTCTTATGTTTGAATTGAATATCTGTAGATCACACCGATATAAATGGAAGCACCATCCTCTTTTTTTAGGACATCTCATAATGGTTCTTCCCTACCCTAAATCTCTTGCAATTCAGTTGATTGGATATTGTTTTTGACATAAAGAGTTACTTCTCCTTCTTTCCTGTCTTCTCTGACCTTCCTTATCAAGTTATAGCTCGGGATGGCCGTATCCCAATCACGAGAATTGAACCAGGTCTCTGTAACAACAATTATGTCCAAGTCCACTTCCACCAAGGTGTTTAGGGTTGTAACTGCCCTTCTTTGCAGGTTACCCTAAGGTTAATGAGGCCCTATCCAAGCCATAAAAGCAGGTGATAGCCAGACCTATGCCTCTCAACTATATTTATTCATTCTTTCTTTCTTGAGGTGAACAGAGGGCCTGCCATGGTCATTGAAGCACAAGAGCACACTGACACTGCTATACTATCATCATGCTTGAACTCGATTAAACTTTGCTGAAACAATGTAAACAGCCAGATAACAAACATATGTTAACTGTAAGATATTCCCAGATGGATCCTTTGAATGCACCACTAGCTAGTTGTACCTGACACTCTATTCAGGTTATCCCCATGCAGAATAAATTTTACCTTCTAGCTTTTCCCCAGTATCACTCACAAAGATACTGAACAGAACTGGCTCCAGAACCAATCCTTGATGCCCGCCACTTATCAACTTTCTCTCCTCAGAGACCTACTCCCAGACGGCTCATTTTATTCATAGCCTCCTGCATGGGACAGTATCAAAAGCTTTGCTGAAATCGAAGCTAAATCACACCAAGTTTTCATCCTTGATCTAATTCTCTAGCTAACCAATAAAAAAAAAAATCGATCAGATTTATTTGTTGCTTCAGATCCCTTAATTCACTTGATTGTATATAGATCAATGTCCTTCTCTTCAGCAGAGGCCCATCACCAAGGTAAGGGTAGTTTTCAGCCTTCTTCCACTAAGTAGTACTACCATTATCCTTCTCCATACTTAAGGCATCAGTCCTGTCTCCAAGGATCTACTGAACAGGTCTTTCAATGGGACCATCACCATCTCTCCGAACTCCCTGAGTATCCTGGGATGCATCTCGTCAGGCCTCATGGCCTTATTCACTTTCAACTTTCTTTGTTCCATCCAAATACTCTCTTCTGTAAATGGAGTGGTATCTATCTCACGCCCATCTGTACACTTTATTGTCAACTAGCAGTGGTTTTACTTCAAAGTCTTCTTTAGTGAACATTAAACTGAAGTATTTGTTTCATATTTTTCCTTTTTCCTCATCCTTCTCCATGCATTGATCCTTGTCACTTTGCACAGTCTTAGAATACCACCTCTGGCCTTCCTCTTTTCTCTGACATATCTGAAAAATGTTTTGTTGTCTCACTTTACCTCTCTAGCACTCCTTTATTTTATTTTAAAATTCTTATATTCTGCCCATACTACATGTAGCAGGATAATTTTAAGCAAATATATTCAGCGGGATGTATATACGAAGAGATCTAGCAAAGTATGAGGAATGGTCTAGAGTCTGGCAGCTAAGATTCAATGCTAATAAATGCAGAGTTACACACTTAGGATGCAAAAACCAGAGGGAGAGGTACAGTATGGGGGTAAAATTTTTCTAAGCATGAAAGAAAGGTGGGATCTGGCGCTGAAGGTATCTGATGATCTTAAGGTGGTCAAACAGGTAGATAAAATGGTGACAAAAGCCAAAAAGATGCTTGGCTCCATAGGGAGAAGAATGATCAGCAAAAAAAGGGAGATGATATTTTCTCCTGTATCAGATATCACCACTTCCAGTGGTGAAGTCTTCTCTGGAGTCTCTCGTCAGCGCCGCCTCCCGGCAGCAACACTCACTATGGGTCCCCACAGTGCAACATCTGCAGTCTCAGCCGGTCCAAGGGTCCATGACCATAACGGTTTGCAAGGCCATGGACCCGGCGGATCTCTCAACCTTGAAAGCCATTCCGAGGATTGCACAAAGGTTGCAACAGCAACAAACTTGCCTCGACTCACTGATGGCAACTGTGCAGAGGCTAGCGGACCGGGTGGAAGGAGCCGCCACTTCCAGTTCCCCAGTACCGGTAGCCATCCCTAATGCAGGGCCGACTGCGCCCATACAGATGCCAGCACCTTCTCGGTACTCAGGGGACGCGAAGTTATGTCGCGGATTCTTGAACCAATGTTATATCCGCTTCAACCTACTATCAGCGCAATTTCCCACAGATCAGATCAAAACAAGCTACACTATCTCCCTGTTGGATGGGAGGCCGTTGGCCTGGGCCTCTTCCCTATGGGAGCGGCAGGATCCCCACTTAGCCAACTTGGTTCAGTTCGTCACGTCCTTCCGACGGATCTTTGACAAGCCCTCCCGTGGATCTACGGCCGCGTCCGAATTACTCCAGCTACGGAACGGTAACCGTCCCTTGGCGGAATACGCCATAGAGTTTCAGACCCTTGCTGCCGAGCTGAACTGGAGAAGCAATAGCCTGCACGTCATATTCCTGGAGGGGCTCTCTCCATGACTTTAGGACGAGTTGGCGGCCAGAGATCTCCCGGACAACTTGAATGATCTGATTGACCTGGCTGGCCGCGTAGACCGCTGCATCCGGAAGAGGAGACTCGCTAGGGGATTTGGGGGCTCCGGAATCACGCTTCCTCGACCAGGCATTCTCCTCCTGCCTCCCCGGGGCCGCACGATGCCAAACCCATGCAGTTGGGCTGGGGTCCTATTTCCCAGGAAGAGAGGAGAAGGTGCCAGTCCCAGGGCCTGTGTTTATATTGCGGGGGTAAGGGACATTTCCTTGCCCGCTGTCACGAGCATCCGGGAAACGCTCGGACCTAGAGTCAATCGGGGAGTTAACTCTAGGTAACACCACCTCCACCTCCCCGTGTACCGTTCCAGTAACCCTGATTCTCCCGGATGAAAACTTTGACACCCTAACCCTGGTAGACTACGGAGCCGGGGGGGGGGGGGGGGGACTTTATCCTCCGGGACATGGTGCAGCAACTCCAGCTTGGGGTCCAACCTCAGGAACCCCCCATATGAGTGTCTTCGATCCAGGGGACCCCACTTCCTGGAACCATTTCCATACGTACTCAGCCACTAATGCTACGCAACAGCCTCCTACACGTTGAGGAGATCTCGTTCCTCATCCTGGAGAAATCCATACACCCAGTAGTGTTAAGACTGCCTTGGCTTCAGAAGCACTCTCCCATGATCAGTTGGGACTCCCTCCAGATTACATCCTGGGATCCAACCTGTTTTAATGAATGTCTGTCTGCCCGGCCTCGACCGCTGGTACCACTCTTGACAACTCCACTAGTGCTACCTCCCCAGTACCACGCCTTCCTGAGATGTATTTTCGAAGGAGAAGGCCAAACTACTTCCCGAGCATCGGCCCTTCGATTGTGCAATTAACCTGATCCCCGGCACCTTGCCACCTCAAGGAAGGGTCTACCCGAGATCACTCCCGGAGACTCAGGCCATGTCTGCCTATATCAAAGAGAACTTGGACCGAGGGTTCATCAGACCGTCCAACTCCCCAGCCGGAGCCGGGTTCTTCTTTGTAGGTAAGAAGGACGGGTCCCTTCGACCCTGTATCGATTACTGCAGCCTGAACAGCATTATGTGGCATGACTGCTACCCGCTACTCTTGATCCCAGAACTATTGGATCGGCTACAGGGAGCCAAGGTCTTCACAAAGTTGGATCTCCGGGGGGCATATAATCTGGTGAGAATTCGGGCCGGTGACGAGTGGAAGACCACATTAAACACAAGAGATGGTCATTACGAATATCTCGTCATGCCCTTCAGTGTCTGCAATGCCCCGGCTGTGTTTCAGAACCTCATGAATGAGGTACTCAGGAAGTGATTGTTTACCTTGATGACGTGTTAATATATTCCAAGGACTTGGAGGCGCACCACCGAGATGTCCGTCAAGTACTGCAGAAACTGTAAGAGAATCGGCTTTATGCCAAATTGGAGAAATGCCAATTTGAACAGGAGTCACTACCCTTTCTGGGGTACATCGTATCCTCCACAGGGTTCCATATGGACCCAGAGAAGGTCGTCGCAATCAAGAATTGGCCTCAGCCTGTGGGAGTCAAAGCGCTTCAGCGGTTCCTCGGTTTTGCCAATTTCTACTGGCAATATATCCCACACTATTCCCAGATGGTGGCCCTGCTGACAGCCCTCACCAGAAAGGGGGCCGATGCTAAGAACTGGCCGGCGACGGCCCTACGAGCCTTTCAGGAATTGAAGGATGCTTTCCTCCAGGACAAATGCCTCCGGCACCCAGACCCTCAACGCCAGTTCATCGTGGAGGTCGACGCCTCCAACATGGCCGTCGGGGCTGTCCTAAGCCAATTATCCAATGGGGATAAATCCCTGCCCTGCTCCTATTTTTCACGCAGGTTCTCGCCCGCAGAGAGGAACTACGGCATAGGGGATAAAGAGTTGGCCATCAAACTAGCATTCAAAGAGTGGCGCCAGTGGTTGGAAGGGGCCCAGCACCCGATGGTCATGTATACGGACCACAAGAACTTGGAATACCTATGCACCCAGCATCTTAACCCCAGACAGGCCCGGTGGTCTCTCTTCTTTAGCCACTTCGATTTCCTTCTCCGCTACCGGCCAGCAGACAAGAACATACAGGCGGACGCCCTTTCCCGTACAGCGGAGACGGAGGATACCCCGAATCCAGCACAGTAAATCCTTGACCCGGCCAAAGTGCTCCTTGCGGCCTCCGACGTGGTCCCGATGGGGAAGACAGTGGTGCCTCTCCGACTTCGAAAAAAGGTCCTCTCTTGGGCTCACTACTCCCTGACCGCTGGTCATCCGGGAGTAGCTAGGACCCAGGAGCTACTCTCTGAGTTCTACTGGTGGCCTCAGTTTAAGAGGGACGTCCATCTCTATGTCAGCTCCTGCCCTACCTGTGCCCAACAGAAGATTCCCACCGGTCGTCCCTGGGGTCTTCTTCAGCCTCTACCTGTCCCCACTGAGCCGTGGACCCACTTAGCCATGAATTTTATTGTAGATTTACCCATCTCTGAAGGGAAAACTGTTATCTGGGTCACTATAGACAGGTTCCCTAAGATGGCTCACTTTGTGCCCCTCGCTAAATTGCCCTCAGCACCCGAACTGGCAAACCTGTTTACTCATCATATCTTTCGCCTTCATGGACTCCCTCTACACATTGCCTCGGACAGGGGCTCCCAATTCACGGCGAAGTATTGGAGGGCTCTCTGTAAAAAGTTTGGGGTCCAGCTAGACTTCACTACCGCATTCCTTCCCCAAGCTAACGGCCAAGTAGCACGCACGAACCGGACTTTGAAGACGTTCCTCCGGTCCTTCGTAGGAGACGTACAAAATGATTGGGTGGCCTTACTCCCGTGGGCGGAGTTCTCTTACAACCACCACCAGCATTCCGCCACCGGTAGGTCTCCCTTCTACACAATATATGGGAAACTTCTTCGACTTCCTTTGCCATTACCGTTGGAAGTGCCGTCGCCAGCTGTACAGATCACGGCCCGACAGTTGCGACAGGCGTGGAAATCCACTTGGGAGAAACTTCTCCGCACTGCACTCATTGCGAAAAGATTTGCGGACCGCCTACGATGGCCAGCCCCGGTATTTCTGCACGGGGAGAAGGTGTGGCTAAGCACCAGATACCTCCGCCTGCGGCTTCCTTCGATGCGTCTGGCTCCGAAGTACATTGGCCCGTTCGCTATCAAGGAAAGGATAGGGGCAGTTTCCTACCGCCTCCGTCTCCCAGCCACGCTCCGGGTTCACAACGTCTTCCACGTTTCCCTGTTAAGCCATTGGTTCTCTCTCCCTTCCATAGGAAGATGCCTGCACCAGCCACTCCTGAGGCACAAGAAGATACTGTTTATCAGGTTAAGGAGGTATTGGACGTGCGGTTCTGCCTAAGACGTTGGGAGTACCTTCTCTTGTGGGAAGGTTATGGCCCCGAAGAAAATTCCTGGGAGCCTGTCGTCAACATCTTGGACAAGGACCTTCTCCACCAGTTTCACGTGATTCATCCAGGTAAACCCAGGCCTCCAGGAAGGAGGCGTAGGAGGCGGGGTACTGTTACGGTCCCGGGCCGTGCCCCGGGACCTCCACTCACCTCCCGGAACGGGCCGGCCCTGGGAGTCCCTCCACTTCGGCCCCAAAAGCCCGAAATGCTGCCTTCTGCGGCGCTCTCCCTGCGAGGGAGACGCTGCGACGATACGCAGCTGGCCCCGCCCCCTAGATGCGCGTGCGCGCACCAGGGCTTCAGTCTTAAAGGGGCCAGCGTGGGAAACTCAGGGTCAGCCTCCCACTGACGTCAGATGCTGCCGGGTTATTTAAACCCGGCAGTCACTGACATGCCTCGCCTTGCAACGAGGTTCACTCAATCCCCTGAGTTGCTAGTTGCTGCTTTGGATCTTGGATCGTCTCTTCTACTTCTGGCTTCTGACCCGGCTTCGTCCATTGACTTCGTCTTCGCTCCCGATCCTGGTTTTGGTTTTGACTTCTGACTTCTGGCTTCCGACCCGGCTTCGTCTATTGACTTCGTCTTTGCTCCCGCTCCTGGTTTTGGTTTGGACTTCTGACTTCTGGCTTCTGACACAGCTCCATCCACGACTCTGTTTCCAGCTTCCGCCCCTGGATTTGACTTCGGACCTCTGACTTCTGGCTTCTGACCCTGCTTTGTTCCAACTTCTGTTCCCTCCACCTCTTCAGGGATCCGGTTCTTGCTGGCCCAGGGGATTCTCCTAAGTCCCAGCGGCTCGAGTTCTCACGGACTCCTCCCAGGGAAGCCGCAGGCTTCCATGGGTAAAGACTCTTCCAGTCTCCTGAGCCCTTCCCTCAGCCTCTTCAGGGATCTGATTCTTGCTGGCCCAGGGGATTCTCCTAAGTCCCAGCGGCTCGGGCTCTCACGGGCTCCTCCCGGGGGAGCAGCAGGCTTCTGAGGGTAAAGACTCTTCCAGCCTCCTGGGCCCTACCGTCCTCATCGACCATCTCTTCGACCGCTTCCTGGATCCTTGGTCGCAGAGGGTCCCACCTAAGTCCAAGAGGTCTGGGTCCCTACAGTGGTGAAGTCTTCTCCGGAGTCTCTCATCGGCGCCGCCTCCTGGCTGCGACACTCACTGTGGGTCCCCACAGTGCAACATGTGCAGTCTCAGCCAGCCCAAGAGTCCATGATCATAACACTGGGTCTGGATGGTGTAGACATGGGCCTTCCAAGAAGGCATTCTTCAGGTTTTAGAATGCCTCTATGACCTCGAGGGGCCAGTCCTTGGTATTAGCACCCTTAAGGGTAAGAGCAGTGAGAGGGGTCGCCATGATGGAATAGTTTGGGATAAACTGTCTATAATAGTTGGAAAATCCGAAGAATTATTGTGGTGTACAGAGCCCTACTGGGCAGGGCCAATCTCTGATTGCTTTTATTTTCTCGGGGCCCATGTGGTATCCATCACGGGAGACTATGTACTCAGGAAGGGAAGCTCTTCAAGCTTCAAAATGCACTTTTCCAGCTTAGCGAACAAATTGCTCTCTCACAGGCGTTGCAAAAGTGTGTGCACATCTTGGCAGTGGGTGCTGAGGTCTTGAGAGAAAATTAATATCTCATCTAGGTACACGACTACACAAGTATAAAGTAGGTTGTGAAAGATTTCATTGATAATTTTTTGAAAACGGCTGGCGCCCTGCAAAAAGCAAAGGGCATGACTAGATACTCATAGTGTCCATCCCGAGTGTTAAAAGCTGTTTTCCAGTAATCACCCACCATGAGTTGCATGAGATTATATGCTCCTCTGAGATCCAGTCTAGTGAAGATTTTCACGCTTTGAAGGCAGTCAAAGAGCTCTGATATCAATGGCAAAATGGTCCTTTTTCATGATTGTGTTCAAGCTTCAATAATCAATGCACAGCCTAAGGGAGCCATCTTCCTTTGCCACAAAGAAGAAATCTGACCCCATCTGGGGAAGAGGAAGGGAGGATGCAGCCAAGATCTAAATTCTCCCAGATATATTCCATCATGGCTCAAGGCTTGGGGAGTGACAAGGGGTAGACCCTTTCCCATGGAAGCGTGATATCTAGAAGGAACTCGATTCTGCAATTGTATGACTGCTGAGGAGGCAGTGTCTCCACTTTTCATTTGGAGAAAATGTCTTTGAAGTCCACGTATTGCATAAGAAGTTCCAGAATCACCTTCGCAGTGGGCAGACAATAAAGAGGTTCTACCTAGTCTAGATAGGAGTCAGTGCATTCTTGGCCTCACCTGGTGAGCTGTAAGGTAGCCCAGTTGAACTGGGAACAATGTTCTTGGAGCCAGGGTAATCCCAGGTCAACAGGGTGGATAGCCTTGGGGATCACGTAGAAACTGATCCTTTCCTGATGGAAGAGACCATGTTTAATTTCACTGGTGTGGTGCTTCAGGTGATCTGGCCAGGCAGGGGGGTCTCCATGGATGGATGAGAATATGAGAGGAGATGCTCTCCAGATTGTGGGAATGCGAAGTTGGTTCATCAACTCTTCCATCATAAAATTCCCGCCGTAACCACAGTTCAGAAATACATGTGTGGAAAAGTGGGTGTGTTATAACTCCAAAATCAAGGGGATTAGTAATTGGGGAGCTGGAACAGTAAGGCTTAGGGTTACATCCACACTAGACCCTAGGTGCTAAAGTTTCCCAACTTCAGCGGGCACAGATCCATGAGGTGTCCCTGACCCATGCAATATAGACACAGAGGGGGTCATTTATCAAAATGCACTAAGGCGTTTTTGCATGCGTTAAGGGCTTATCGCATGCAAAAAGCCCTGTTAACACATGCGATAGGCCCTTAACGCATGCGAAAACAACTTTAACGCATGCGATAGCACCATATCGTATGGTGCAATGCAAATTTGAAAAAGAGGAGGAGTTAGGGGCAGGAGTGAGCTGGGTTTGCCAGTCTGTGAAGTGCTATTGCACAGACTTAATGCTGATTTTAACTACACCTTTTTCAGTAGCGTTAAGCTGTGTGATAGCTTGCATTATGGGGTGGTAAGGTGTTAGCGCATTTTGTGATGTCTCCTGAAAGGCCTGTTTTAGTAGGCTTAAAGCTCCCTGAGCAACAGTCTAGCCATCTGGAGAGAAAGAGAGAGAGAGAGAGATTAGCCATAATGTCCGCTCCCTAGATAGGTATTTGTATACCTATGGGAGGCCCACCTAGTAACTCGAGGTGAGGTTTAGGTATTAGTGTAGGGGACTGGGGCCACTTTGACATTCAACGTGAGACGTATGAACAGAACAGTGGTCTCTTGTGAAGATTTGATGACCTTTCGAGTGAGGAAACTCACTCCAAGACGATATTTGTGCAAGGTTCTCTCAACCTAGCTTGATGGACTCTCTACCTGGGTAACATCAAGATAGGTGGAGAGAACATTGAACAAATCTCATCTTTGGGTGAGTTTCCTCTCTCTGTAGGTCATCAAATCTTCACAAGAGACCACTGTTCTATTCGTACGTCTCACGTTGAATGTCAAAGTGGCCCCTAACCCCCTACACTAATACCTAAACCTCACCTCCAGTTACTAGGTGGGCCTCCCATAGGGATTCAAATACTATCTAGGTAGGTCTGTCTCTCTCTCTTTCTCTCGTCTGGGACCATTAACAATGGTCCCCCAGTGGTTGTATGCAGGAAATACAACAGGTATGGCACTTATCGCAAAGTCTGAAAATGTTATCACAATTTGCGCTAACTTAGCTCTTCACCTAGGTAATTAGCGCAAATTGCGATAAACTGTATATTAGCATAAAACATGCCCCTTTTGCTATCGCATGCGATACTTATCGCATTTTGATAAATCCAGGTCAGAGTCTGTTGCCTGTGGAGAAGCCTCTCTTTGGGCACTAGATGGATGCAGCCTATCTGCATGAGTTCTTCAGATGTGGTGGAGGCTGGAGGAACAGGAGTTGGAAATAAAAGCGGCTGCTGGAGCTGGGATGTCAAAGTAACGTTCCTGCGTGGGGGATGAACCTCCCGTGCCCTCTTCTATAGTCAATGGTCAGTCTTCCCAGTGAGGCACTAATCTCTTCCAAGGAGGCTGGGAGGTCTCGATCCACAAGATCATACTTGATCTTCGGTGCCATACTTTCAAGAAAGATGGCTATGAGGTAGTCCTCATACCAGTTGAGCTCAGTTGCTAGAGTGCAAACTCTATAGCATATTCCACCAGGTTTCAGGGGTCCTGGTGGAGATGCAGTAGTTCAGAGCCCATGGTGGTCATCAGGCCTGGCTCCTTAAAGACTGTCCGGAATTGGTCCATGAATTGCTGTAGGTTCTCCCAGAGGGTAGAGGCCCACGCTAGGACCATCCCATCCAATAGCGAGAGGATGTATGTGGTTTTCCAAAAGGTTGTCTGGAAACATTGGTGCTTCAAAGATCAGTGCCTTCAGCACTGATTCAAGAAACCCTGGCACAGTCTGGAGCCAGTAGCTAGGTTATGGGATGGTTGGAAGCCACGGGCGGCAGTGGTGCTGGTGCAGGAGATGGAGGAGCAGTCACAGAGGAGAGTGTGTCCAGTTGCGTGGACTATAGGTCCCTGGTGGCTGCTAGAATGTCCAGAATTTTTTGTTTGTCTTGGAGCTTATGGGCAAGACCCAGGATGGCCTGCAAAGCCATCATGTCTGCTGGGTCCATGGCCTTGCAATCTGTTGGAAATATGAACCCTTGAATCGAGGTGGAGTTGGCGCAACCTGCATGGAGGAATCTCTCAGGTCCTCACTATTGTTAGGTGGAGTTGGAGGCAAAGGCCCAGCTGGAGCCCACGTTCCCCTTGGGTTGAGCTTTTGGGTGCCATGGCCAGCAGGTCTTAGATGGGGGCTTCTACCTATGGTTGGAGTATCCATTGAGGTTGCTGGATAGTGCAGGAAAAACTGGAAGTAGGCTGGGGGTGGGTGGCAGGCGGCGTTCAAGGAGTTCCAGTGATAAGGCAGTAAGTGTCAGGCAGTGATTAAAGGAGGTACAGTGATCAGGCAGTGATCAGTGGCAGGCAGCATTCGAGGAAATCCAGAAGTCAGGCCAAGGTCAATACCAGATATCCACAGGAAAGGCAGGTCAGAGAGGCAGGCCAGGAAGACGAGGAGCAACACAGGAGGCAAGACACACTGAAGAACTGAAGACTGACCACGGGGACTGATGAATGAGATAAGGGCCACAAGAACTGAAAAACAAAAACACTGGAACTGGAGACACGGGAACTGAAGATACTGAACTGAAGACACAGAGTCACGAACTGGAGAATGCAGGAACAGCAACGCTGAGAAAATTCATGCTACTGGGCAGTGGAGAGACCTGTTGCTGAGGCTTGGAGGAATGTCTGCAGTGGCCCTATATAGGCCAGGGTTCGTCATCGGAGGGCACCTGCTGGGTTTTCCCACCGCTGGCCCTTTAAGAATGGGGTGTTGGGTGCCTGTGCACGTTAGAGGGGGTGGAACTGGTGGCAGTCTACTACACCGGAAAATGGGGCAATCTGGCGGCCTCCTGGCATGAGGAGGAAAGCCTGACCTAAAGGATATGTGCAGCAGTTCGTGGGAGGAGCCCAAATACAAAAGATAGGGGAGATATGATAGAGACATTTACATACCGCCAAGGTTTTCATTCATAGGAGGCAAACCTATTTCATTGGAAAGGAGGCTCTCATCATCAATTTCAATAAAAGCGATACAGAAAATTAATTTCCCAATTGATAACGATAAATCATGGAATTCAGTTGAATTAGTGTGCAGCTTAGAAATCAAATCCATTCTAAAAAAATTAAAACTTGCAACCCATCCTTGGGACCCAATAACTTTAAAATATTTTAATCTTTGTCCCGAACTTATTGCACAAAAAATAACAGAAATCATTAATCTTTCTTTATCGGAAGGTGTTGTTCCATCCCCACTAAAATGTGCAATTATAAAACCTAAATTAAAAAACAATAAAAATGATGCTGCAGATCTCAGTAACTTTAGATCCATCTCGAACCTCCCATTTCTCGCAAAAATACTAGAAAAGACAGTTCAAAAACAACTATCTAAGTACTTGGAATACAATAATATACTTTTTCAATCACAATTTGGTTTTATGAAAAACCACAGCACAGAGTCTCTCCTTCTTGCATCTGATACGGTCTTAAGAGGTTTTAGCCATGATGATTCCTACATTCTTGTATTGTTAGATTTAACGGCTGCATTTGACATGGTAGATTTCAAAATTTTAACAGAAAGATTATTCTAAATTGGAATCAGTGGAAGGATTTTAGAATGGTTTAATTCTTTTCTCTGTGAACACAAATATCAAGTTCAAATAAATAAGGGTTTATCTAGTAAGATAAACATTGAATCAGGGGTACCACAGGAATCGGCGCTATTGGCCACTTTATTTAATATTTATCTTCTCCCACTATGCATGTTATGATTGTGGACCCTTGGGCCGGTTGGAACAGAAGATGGTGCGCTATGGAGTACCACGGCAAGCGTCCCAATTGGGAGGCGGCTCGGAGGGCTCAGAGAAGGCTGTGACACTGAGACACGGTGGAGTCCTATGCGACCAAGGACTCGGCAAAGGCTGAAAGGATGGATGACGTTGGGCCCCGGTGACTGATGAGTCTTCACCCTGGAAGCTGGTACTCCCCCAGGAGGAGCCCGTAGGAGTCCAGCTGCTGGGACTTTTGGAGATTCACCCTGGAAGCCGGAGCCCCCCCAGGAGGCACCAGTAGGGGCCCGGCCGCTGGGACTTAGGTGAATCTTCTGGGCCAGCGAAGACCAGGAAGAAAGCTGAGTCGGAAGCCGGGAGTCGGAGGCGAAACCAAGCCAAGGATGAGGCAGAAGACGGAGTCGTGGACGGAGCCGGGTCGGAGCCAGAGGTCAGAGCGAACCAAGCCAGGGACAGAAGCTAGAGGAGAAGTCGTGGAGGAAGCTGGGTCGGAACCAGAGGTCAGAAGCAGATACCAGAGCCAATGGACGAAGACGGAGAACAAGTCAGGAGACAGGCCGGGTCAAGAACAGAGAGCAATCCAGGAGAACGCAGCAACTCGAGATCAGGAACCTGAGGAACCTCGTTGCAAGGCACTGGAGTGCTCCAGATGCAGGGTACTTATACCCTGAGGGCATCTGACGTCATCCCCAGCAGAACAGAAGGTTTTCCCGCGCTGGCCCCTTTAAGAGTGGCTCCTCCCCGCGTGTGCGTGTCAGGGGGCGGCGCCAACCGCGCCGGACCGTCGGCATCTCTCCCGAGGAGGAAGAGATGCACTGGAGGGCCTGCAGGCCCGTGGAAGCCCCGAAACGGCCCGGTCCCGTAACAGTACCCCCTCTCCTACGCCCCCTCCCTGGAGACCTGGGTTTACTTGGGTGATCCAGATGGAACTGGCGAAGGAGGTCTTTATCCAAGATATGGGAAGAGGGCTCCCAGGAGTTTTCCTCCGGACCTTAGCCCTCCCACGAGAGGAGGTATTCCCACCGACGATGGTGGAATCGTACGTCCAGAACTTCCTTCACCGTATAGATGCCATCGGTCTCAGCTTCGGCAGCGGTGGGTTCCGGAAGTTTATTGTGAAAGGAGGAGAGCACCACAGGCTTAAGCAAAGACACGTGGAACACGTCGTGAATCCTTAAAGTGGAAGGTAATCGCAGACGATAGGACACCGCCCCAACTCGTTCCGCTACGGGGAATGGACCAATATACCTGGGAGCCAGGCACATAGAAGGGATCCATAGACGAATATTTCTGGTGCTCAACCAGACTTTACTCCCTGGAAGGAGGACCGGGGCTGGTCGCCGTAAACGATCCACATACTTCTTAGCCTTGGCAGAGGCAGTTTGAAGCTTTTCCTGGGTAGATATTCATAGCGCACGCAACTGCTGGGCAGTAAGTTGAACCGCCGGTGAAGAGACAGTCAGTGACAAAGGCAATGGTGGCCTGGGGCTCTTTCCATAGACGAGCTGAAACGGGGACTGGTCAGGAGCGGAGTGCTTGTGGCGGTTATAGGTGAACTCAGCCCATGGTTAGAGGGTGACCCAGTCATCCTGTAGATCCCCAACGAAAGCTCGGAGGAAGGCCTTCAGTGTTCGGTTAGTCCGCTCAGCCTGGCCGTTGGCTTGAGGGTGAAAGGCAGTAGTGAGATCCAAGCGCACCCCAAACTTCTTGCAGAGGGCCCTCCAATACTTTGCCGTAAACTGCGGCCCACGGTCAGAGGTAATGTGTGAAGGCAGGCCATGTAAACGGAAGACATGTTGGATAAAGAGGTTAGCCAGTTCTGGCGCTGAAGGTAGCTTGGCGAAAGGCACAAAGTGGGCCATCTTTGAAAAGAGGTCGACCGTGACCGAAATCACAGTCTTCCCATTGGAAACTGGTAGATCCACACTAAAGTCAGTGGATAGGTGAGTCCAGGGCTCCGCGGGAATGGGCAGCGGCTGTAGAAGCCCCCAGGAGCGTCCATGGAGAGACTTCTGTCGAGCACAGGTAGGGCATGACTGGACATAATGGCGTACGTTGTCCTTGACTCGCGGCCACCAATAGAACTCAGTCAGGAGTTCCAGAGTCCTGGCGATCCCTGGATGTCCAGCGGTCAGAGAGTCGTGGGCCCAGGCTAGAACCTTCTTGCGAGAACGAGTAGGTACCACCGTCTTACCCGCCGGAGTCACTTCAGAAACCGCTAGCAATACCTTGGTGGGATCCAGGATGTATTGAGGCGGGTTAGGTGCATCTTCAGGCTCCGATGTACGGGAGAGTGCGTCCGCTCGTATGTTCTTCGCCGCAGGTCGATACCAGAGAGAAAAGTGGAATCGGCTAAAAAAGAGTGCCCAGCGTGCCTGGCGGGGATTAAGGTGCTGAGCCCGGCACAAGTACTCAAGGTTCTTGTGATCAGTGTAGACGATAATCGGGTGCAGGGCCCCCTCCAGCCATTGGCGCCACTCGTCGAAAGCTAGCTTAATAGCCAATAGCTCCTTATCGCCGATGCCGTAGTTCCTCTCTGCCGGTGTGAACCTACGAGAATAGAAGGAGCATGGCAGGAGCTTGCCTCCGGCAGACGACTGGCTTAGAACTGCCCCCAGGCTATATCCGAGGCATCCACCTCTATGATGAACTGATGTTGGGGGTCAGGGTGGCGCAGGCAGGTATCCTGGAGGAATGCCTCTTTCAAGTCGCGGAAGGCCCTTATGGTCGTTGTTGGCCAATTCTTAGCATCGGCCCCCCTCCTCATGAGGGCCGTCAGAGGAGCCACCATCTGAGAGTAGCGGGGAATGAACTGTCGATAAAAATTGGCAAACCCCAGGAATCGTTGAAGTGCCTTCACCCCCTGCGGTTGTGGCCAGTCTCTGATTGCAGCAACTTTTTCGGGGTCCATCAAGATGCCAGTAGAGGACACTATATACCCTAAGAAGGGTAACGAATCCCGTTCAAAAACACACTTTTTCAACTTAGCATAAAGTTTGTTCTCTCTGAGCTTTAGCAGTACTTGTCAGACATCTTGGCGGTGCGTCTCCAGATCCTTGGAGTATATAGGACATCATCAAGGTGGACTATGACCGAAGAGTGTAGCATGTCTCTGAGGACCTCATTCATGAGGTTTTGGAAGACCGCCGGGGCGTTGCAAAGGCCAAAGGGCATAACCAAGTACTCATAATGGCCGTCCCTCGTATTGAAAGCGGTCTTCCATTCATCACCGGGACGAATCTGCACCAGGTTGTATGCTCCTCGGAGATCCAATTTGGTAAAGATCTTGGCCCCCTGCAACCTGTCTAGGAGCTCCGGTATCAGTGGCAGGGGGTACCGATCTCGCCGAGTAATGCTATTCAAGCCGCGGTAATTTATGCAGGGGTGAAGTGACCCATCCTTCTTAGCGACGACGAAGAAACCGGCTCCTGCCGGGGACTTGGATGGCTGAATGAACCCTCGCTCCAGGTTCTCCTGGATGTACGCGGACATAGCTTGGGTCTCAGGAAGGGACAGAGGATAGACCCGACCTCGCGGTGGTGTGGTACCAGGCAGCAGGTTGATCGCACAGTCAAATGGATGATGTTCCGGAAGAATTTCGGCTCTCTCCTTGGAGAAAACGTCATGGAACTCCTGATACTGGGGGGGTAGGGCCAATGGAGTTGTCAGGAGCGGTACGGAGGCACAAGGTATCCCCTTCAGGCAGGTACTGAAGCAGGCTGGGCCCCAGGACGCCAACTGGAGGGAGTCCCAGGCGATGACAAGCGAATGTCTCCGAAGCCAGGGCAGCCCCAGGATGATCGGGTGCATGGATTTCTCTAGAATGAGAAAGGAAATCTCCTCTTGATGCAAAACGCCCGTACATAGGACAAGCAGCTGGGTATGCGTGGCAATGGTGCCAGGAAGGAGTCTCCCCTGGATGGAGGATATGCGAAGCAGAGGTCTTTGGGGTTGCACCCCGATTCGGAGTTGCTGAACCAGCTCCTGAAGGATGAAGTTCTCCCCGGTCCCTGAGTCGATCAGGGCTTGTGTTTCAAACTCTCCGTCCGGGAGAAGCAGAGTTACAGGGACGAAGCATGGGGAGTCGGTGGCGGCGTGACCTAGGGTTAGCTCCCCTGCTGTCCCTAGGTCCGAGTGTTTCCTGGGCGCTCACTACAATGGGCAAGGAAGTGGCCTCTTCCACCGCAGTACAGGCAAAGACCCAGCGAGCGACGCCTCTTTCTTTCCTCCTGGGAGAGATGTCCTCGACCCACCTGCATGGGTTCAACATCTTGGGTCCCAGAAGAGGCTAACGGGGAACTCCCACGGTGGGAAGGAGTGGATCCAGAGGTAGCAGGCCTATGGATCGCCCTCCTCTCTCGGAAGCGACGCTGGATGCGGCGGTCCACCCGGCCTGCCAATTCAATCAGATCATTCAGATCATCGGGGAGATCTTGGGTCGTCAACTCATCTTGCAATCTCGGGGAGAGACTCTCCAGAAAGATACCGTGTAAGCTGTCACTTCCCCAGTTTAACTCAGCAGCGAGGGTCTGAAAGTCCATGGCATGTTCTGCTAGGGGCCGATTGCCCTGCTGCAGCTGGAGCAACTCGGAGGCAGCCGTGGGTTTACGAGCGGCCTCGTCAAAGACCTGCCTAAACGCGGAAACAAAGTGGACCAGATTGTTCAGGCGGGGATCCTGGCGCTCCAGCAGGTTGGAGGCCCAGACCAAAGGTTTCCCATCCAGTAGGGAAATAATAAAACTGGTCTTGACACGGTCGGTTGGAAACTGAAGTGGGAGAAGGTCGAACCGAATATAGCACTGGTTCAGGAATCCTCGACAGAGCCTCGCGTCTCCTGAAAACCGTGAAGGTGCCACCATCTGGATAGGAACTGAAGCTGCAGGAGGGACCCCAGCTCCGGGTGCCGTGGCACTGGCAGCCGTGGCTCCACTGACGTGGTCGGCTAAAGCTTGTACCATTGCCGTCAGGGTATCGAGGCACGCTTGCTGTTGTTGTAGCCTCTGGGCTATACATGGAATGGCCTTCAAGCCTGCAAGGTCCGCCGGGTCCATGGCCTTGCAAACTGTTACGATTGTGGACCCTTGGGCCGGTTGGAACAGAAGATGGTGCACTGTGGAGTACCACGGCAAGCGTCCCAACCGGGAGGCGGCTCAGAGGGCTCAGAGAAGGCTGTGACACTGAGACACGGTGGAGTCCTATGCGACCAAGGACTCGGCAAAGGCTGAAAGGACGGACGACGTTGGGCCCCGATGACTGACGAGTCTTCACCCTGGAAGCCGGTACTCCCCCAGGAGGAGCCCGTAGGAGTCCAGCTGCTGGGACTTTTGGAGATTCACCCTGGAAGCCGGAGCCCCCCCCAGGAGGCGCCCGTAGGGGCCCGGCCGCTGGGACTTAGGTGAATCTTCTGGGCCAGCGAAGACCAGGAAGAAAGCTGAGTCGGAAGCCGGGAGTCGGAGGCGAAACCAAGCCAAGGATGAGGAAGAAGACGGAGTCGTGGACGGAGCCGGGTCGGAGCCAGAGGTCAGAGTGAACCAAGCCAGGGACAGAAGCTAGAGGAGAAGTCGTGGACGAAGCTGGGTCGGAACCAGAGGTCAGAAGCAGATACCAGAGCCAATGGACAAAGACGGAGAACAAGTCAGGAGACAGGCTGGGTCAAGAACAGAGAGCAATCCAGGAGAACGCAGCAACTCGAGATCAGGAATCTGAGGAACCTCGTTGCAAGGCACTGGAGTGCTCTAGATGCAGGGTACTTATACCCTGAGGGCGTCTGACGTCATCCCCAGCAGAACAGAGGGTTTTCCCGCGCTGGCCCCTTTAAGAGTGGCTCCTCCCTGTGTGTGCGTGTCAGGGGGTGGCGCCAGCCGCGCCGGACCGTCGGCATCTCTCCTGAGTAGGGAGAGACGTGCTGGAGGGCCTGCAGGCCCGTGGAAGCCCCGAAACGGCCCGGACCGCCCCCAAGGTAGGTGGAGGGACCGGGGCACGGCCCGGGACTGTAACAATGCAGGCTACTATCTAGACTGGGTATAATTTATTACATATATGCGGATGATATCCAGCTTCTAATTAAAATAAAAAACTCAAGTGAAGATACATTAAAAGAAATTTAGATCTACTTGAACTCCATTAGAACACTCTTAACACATATGAGATTGATTTTAAACACTTAAAAAACTGAATTCCTCTTACTAAGTAGGAAGTCGATATACAGTAAACCTTTTCATTTTATTTTATTTTTTTTATTTAGATTTTATTAAATCGAATACATCGAAATAACATAGGGAATCCAAAGAAATACAACACAACTTACAATTGCAAAATTATACAATTTAGGATATCTAGCCCACATCTGGGAGGAGAGAGAGAAGCAAATTGGTCATGCACATTATCTATTTAGCAACCTAACTCCAAAACAGCACAGTTCAATTATGTATCGGAGTCTTATCCCTTAAGAAACGTTCCAAATGTAAAGGAACTGTAAATATGAACTTATTATTTTGAAACATTATCTGACATTTACAGGGGAATTTCAAGAAAAAAATTGCCCCTATATCCAGAGCAGATTGCTTATATGCCAAAAATTGTTTTCTGCATGCCTGGGTTACCCGAGACACATCTGGGAAGACCTGAATTTTTTGTCCACAAAAATTCATATCTTTCACTTGAAAGTATTTAGAAAAAAATTGGTGGTCCTCTTGTTTTAAAGAAAATTGTATAAGCAATGTTGCTCTGGATAAAATATTGTCCATGGAGTCCTCTAAAAAAGTCGAGATCCCTGGACTTTCCAAAATATCTATACCCCCTGGTTGTGCTGACAATGTTTTTCTCTTAGGTAAATAATATATCTTAGAAATTATTGGGATTTTCTCAGTTTCAAAGGATAGTATCTCTACAGCATATTTCTTATATAATTCAAAAGGTGACATTAATCTTGATATAGGGAAGTTTAGTAACCTGAGATTAAAAGAGCGAATTTCATTTTCAAGTATTTCAATCCTATTATGCTGTATAATATTATCCTTGATGAAGGTTAAATTTGAAGCCTGCAAATTATTAACTAATGGATTCAGATTCATCACCGCTTGTTCAATTTTATTTGTTCTACTTTCCAAGTCTACAAACTTCTCTCTCATCTCTACCGAGAAAGTGTGAATCTTGGAAATAGAACTGGATAGTTTCTTATCGATTTTAACATTCAATCTCCATACATCTAATAGAGATACATTCACTGGTTCCACTTCTGTGTTTTCCTCTTTATTAACTGATTCAAAAATCACAGCTGGACATTTAATTTTCTTGATGTTAGTAGTGGTCACATTATCCATATTACTCACAACAGAATTTATATCCCCCTCTGGAACATTCTCCCCCAGTGAAATATCTGGGGGGTTGATTACAGAGGGGTCTATAATGACATTGACTTCATTAATACCTTCCTTTGGCTGTTCTGGGGGTTGCGAGGACCGGGGACTTAGAGTAACTCCCAGTTGGGAACTATCTTCTAAATTGTCCCTAACAATGGACTCACCAATATGTATTAAATGGGAGTCCATGGGTCCGATCCTTCTCTATGTAGGAGTCACAGGCGATGAGGTGTAGTTTTTTGATTTCCGTTTTCTTCCCTTAATAGGTAAAACAGGAAAAGATTATCTAGGGGCGCGCCCCTTTGGCACGTGGCTTCGGCTGCGCGCCGCAGGGGCCTTGATTTTATACAGTCCCGCGGGGCGCCTGCCGATGACGTCACTGGGGGCGTCACCCACTCGGTCCGGGCCTCGTCGCACCTCGTTCAGGAATCAGATATTTTCCTCTTTAGCCTTACAGCACTGAATTCAAGGGTCTCCAGGCACTGCAACCGCTTCCTCCTCTCCTCCTTTTCATTTTAATACTGATTTTATGCAGATCAAATCATCTAATATTGTTTGCGATTTAGGAATTTTAATTGACTCTGAGTTTAGATTAACCACTGACATAAAGTGGAAGACTTGAGACGGTTATTTTAAATACATATTTTAAAACATCTGAAACCTTTATTAGATTTTAATGATTTTAGAACCGTGTTACAATCACTACTCTTTTCCACTGTAGACTATTGTAATGCCCTCATGTTAGGTTTGCCAAGTGCCCATATTAGACCCCTGCAACTGCTTCAAAATTCCGTGGCAAGAGTACTTTGTGGAGGAAGAAAATATGAACATAATACTTCGACATTAATAGACCTCCATTGGCTTCCAATTAAATAAAGGATTGAATACAAAATGTTATGTATGTTATTTAAATCCATAAATTATGAACATACAGAGTGGTTAAATGCTTCATTATGTTTACATAAACCCCAACGAAATCTTCGATCTGCGAATAAAGGTCTACTTGTGATTCCATCTATTAAATCTGCCCATCTTTCAGAAGTAAGAGAACGCACAATCTCCATAGCAGGTGCAAAGATATGGAACACTTTACCCACCAAACTTAGAACACAGAAAGACATAAAAGTGTTTAAGAAAAGTCTAAAAACACTATTGTTCAAAAAGGCCTATAATTTAAGTAATACTCATCCATCAATCATTTAAACTGACATCTACCGTATTTTCCGGCGTATAAGACAACTGGGCGTATAAGACGACCCCCCCTTTTTTATACATATTTTTAAGAAAAAAAATAATTTTACACTCAAACAGGAGCAACCCTATCTATGAAAAGGCAACACTACAAATACCGTATATCAGGCCCTAAAAACCAATACATCTCTTATTAGGAAAACAGAACTAGCAAGCAGCTATAGATCCCCACACAGAAATAATTGTAAAACTATACTAATAAGCAAAATAAATGTTTCAAAACAGCTATGAACAGAATAACATCCAACAATTAAAAACTCATAAAAACTATTAAACATTCTCCAAACACCAATAAAATATTTCAAAAAAGCAGACACATCACATAATATTAAATAATTAAAATGGCAGTCAATCAAGAAAAATAAACTTAAAAAGCCACCTTTCCTTACCCCCTCCAGCAGCTCTCCTACTCCTCTTCCATGTAGGCCGTAGCACACACCAGAAGCAGCAGTAGTGGCTAAGCCCTATACTCATGGTCCTCTTCCTTAGGGCCCATGTCTCTCACACACACACACACCATACCAGTCATGCCCCCATGACCAGTTTCTGTCTCTCACACACCAATCATTTCCCAAACAGTCTTTGACACACACACCAGACACCTTTCTGAACAGTTTCTCTCATGCCATACACACACACAGGCTTCCCACTCCCGTGTTCTGCTTACCGTACATATACAAGCTTCTCACTCTCATAATCACTTTCTCTGTCTTACACACACACCAGTCTCTCTCTCATTTCCATGCTCACTCTCCACGTGCACAGGCTTCTCATTCCCTGAATCACATTCTTTCTCTCACATTCACACACACCAGTCTCTTTCTCTCACACACACCGTCACCTTATCAACCAGTCTCTCTCTCATGCACGCACACACACACAGCCCTCCCACTCCCATGCTCTCTCTCACATAATCAGGCTTCTTACTCCCATGCTTTCTCACATACCCAGATTTCTCACTTCCATGCTTTTTCTCTCTCTCTCTCTCTCACACTCACATACACATCAGTCATCTCTCTGAGCAGTCACTTTCATTGTCTCTCACATATACACACACATGAGCTCTCTGACCAGTTTCTCTCAATCACAGACATGCTCTCAATCAAATACATTCTCTCACTTACACACAGGCTGGCTGGCTGCTTCTCTCTCTCTCACTCACTTCCTCTCTCCTCCCCCGCCCCCCAAGCACAAATAGTAGCTGCAGCAGCCTCCTCCTCCAGCCCTCGCAGGCCAAGAAAGAAGAATCCCATCGGCCACAGGAGGCTCCTGCTGCTGTCTCCTTTCTCGATTACTGGCTGCTTCAATTGCTCGGGGGCCGATGCTGCAGCGGCCGCTGATACTTTATCACGCGGCACGGCCTTTCTTCTTCCCGCGCACCGCGTATCACTTCCTGTTTCGGGTCCGGGGGGGGAATGCAGGCACGGGAAGAAGAAAAGGCCAGCCGCGGATGCCACAGCTTTTTTTTTTTTTTTGCACCGCTGCCGTTCCCGCTGGGCTTGAACGTGTTGATAGCCCAGCGGCAACGGCAGCAGGGAAGGAAGAGCAGCGGGAGAGACCGGGAACACGCAACACACAGGTGAGAAGAGCTGCCCTATAAGACGATACCCGGCGTATAAGACGACCCCCGACTTTCGAGAAGATTTTCAGGGGTTAAAAAGTCCTCTTATACGCCGGAAAATACGGTATGTTAAAATACCTTTTTACAATCAGACTAACAAAAATTGAACAGTGCTGTAAAAAAGGCATATTATACCTGACTAAATGTGTGTCTGTGACGGTTATGCTATATTATTTTATGTTAATATTGTTTCTGATATTAAGTTGTACTATTCCTTGTAATTTTTAAAGTTAATATTAGATTTTACATTAGTTTATATTCTTAAATTGTTATCTTATTTAAGGTCATTTTAATTTTAGCAGTGTATTTTATTATAGTTTATTTTGATATGCCAAATTTTAAAATGGTTTAACCAGTTTGAAATTTTTTTTATGTTTATTACACGATCACTATGTACACCGTCTTGATTGCTTGTCAGACAGACGGTATATAAATTAGATAAATAAATAAAATAAATAAACAATGAGGGGTCATGAGATGAGGGTGAAAGGGTATAGATTCAGGAGTAATCTAAGGGAATATTTCTTTACCAAGAGGGTAGTGGATGCATGGAACATTCCTATGGGAGGTGGTGGAAGCAAAAACAGAATTCAAGAAAGCATGGGATAAACACAGGGGATCTCTGAGGGAGTGATGGGAATTGTAAAGCTGAATTAGTTGGGTGGATGGGCAGACTAGACAGGCCATATGTTTTTTTTTCTGCCATTTCTATACACTAGAATATTGTTCATGAGTGAGCTATACTTTTAAAACCAAAAATGCAGCAATCCTTTCAAAGACACCAAAACAATCACAAATCAAGGGAAAAACCATATGAATATATATCAATTTCAAAAAATGTATAAGTTACATAAAACTCGGCATCAGAAAAATGGTGTTCACTTAGGGGTAGATTTTATAAATTTGCACGAGCGTGAACAAAAGTACGCTGGATTTTATAAGATACGCACGTAGCCGCGCGTATCTTATAAAATCCGGGGTCGGCGCGCGCTGCCTGTTCCCTCCGAGGCCGCTCCGAAATCAGAGCGGCCTCGGAGGGAACTTTCTTTCCACCCCCCCCCACACCTTCCCCTCCCTTCCCCTACCTAACCCACCCACCGGCCCTATCTAAACCCCCCCTACCTTTTGTTGGCAGATTTACGCCTGCTGAAAGCAAACGTAAATCTGCGTGCGCCAGCGGGCTGCTGGCACGCCATCACCCAACCCAGGGGCTGGTCCGGAGGCCTCGACCACGCCCCCGGGCCGGCGCCATGCCCCCGGTCCCGCCCCGAACCGCCCCTGACCCCGGACACGTCCCTGACACGCCCCTCCCCGCCTCTTTTACGAAGCCCCGGGGCTTACGCGAGTCCCGGGGCTGTGTGCACGCCGGCGGCCTATGCAAAATAGGCGCGCCGGCGCGCGAGGGCCCTGCGCGCGTAAATCCGGCCAGATTTACGCGCGCAGGGCATTTAAAATCCGGCCCTTATTTTACATCCACTGCCTCTCGCCACGCAATGGGCCTCAAGCGGTATCAGCAATGACCACCTTTGATTTCATTCATATGCCAGTTCACTCAATTCTCACAAATAAACCCAAAATTGTATTTCAAAAGTTATATATGAAACCACGCTCAAATAATTTTGTAAATACACTCTATTGCAAAAAGAAACTCTAAGAAAAATGAAAAAAGATTAACTCATTTTAAAAAGACATGCTGGGAGGTTGTGAAGAGTGCAACTTTTTAAGATGAGTTAATCTTTTTTCACTTTTTCTTAAGAGTTTCTTTTTGCTAGGGAATGTATTGACAAATTATTAGAGCGTGGTTTCATATATAAATTATTGAAATAAATGTTTGGGTTTATTATTTGTGAGAATTGAATGAACCAGTATATGAATGAAATCAAAGGTGGGCGTTGATACCACTTGGGGCCCATTGCGTGGCGAGAGACGGTAAATGTAAATTAAGTGAACCACATTTTTCTGATGCCGAGTTTTATGTAACTTTTAAAAAAAGTTTTTATGCATTTTTCTAAATAAACAAGATTAAATCTTGATCAGAAATATTTAGATCAGGATTAATGCAAATAACAGAAATACACTTAGGAAAAGAAACATTTCCCTTCTAAATTTAAGTCCTTATTGTGGGAGCTGACCTTTCCCCAACCCAAAGTAATACATCAAGAAATATATCAATAGAAAACAGCAGCCTTTCTTATCTATAGGGAACTACAATGTATTAGAACTGGGAGTTGTTTGCAACACACAAGTTTTCCCTATTAGAAAATTAGTTACCTGGGGGGTCAAAAAATATATATGTATTATTTTGATACTTTATCATGCACTTACATGGAAACTTTAAAAAGAAAACACCCCCAATTTGCAAAACCTGAGGTTGCAACAGGAGAAAAGATTTCCTCCTTTTTTGAGTCTCCCTCGAGACACCAGGAAAAACTCTATCTTTGCATCAAAGAAAAGACTTAGGGGGTCATTTTCCAAGGAGTTACCGCGGGTGATAATTCCGCAAATCGCGCTAACAACCATTAACGTGATTTGCGAATGCAAATTTTAAATTTTGTATTCAGGGGGCGGAGCAAATGTAAAGTAGGGAGGATTTATCGAGTGCCACGAAACAGCCGCAGTGTTAGCGCGGCTCCTAACGCGGCCAATAACTACACCTCTTTCATTTGTGTTACGTTGTGCGCTAGAGGCTGGTAAAGGTTTATCGTGGTTCATGATGTTTCCAGACAGGCCTGTTTCAGTATGCTGCAGACTTAGAGAGAGAGAGAGAGAGAGAGAGAGAGAGAGAGAGAGAGAGAACCTTGCTATAGTGCCTCCTCCCTAGACAGGTATTTGTATCCCTATGGGAGGCCCACCTAGTAACTCGAGGTGAGGGTTAAGTATTAGTGTAGGGGGGTAGGGGCCACTTTGACATTCAACGTGAGATGTACAAACAGAACAGTGGTCTCTTGTGAAGATTTGCTGGCCTTCGGAGTTAGAAAACTCACTGTTCTGTTTGTACATTTCATGTTGAATGCCCCTACTCCCCTACACTAATACTTAACCCTCACCTCGAGTTACTAGGTGGGCCTCCCATAGGGATACAAATACCTGTCTAGGGAGGAGGCACTATAGCAAGGCTTTCTCTCTCTCTCTCTCTCTTTTTCTAAGCCTGCAGCATACTGAAACAGGCCTGTCCGGAAACATCATGAACAGTGATATATACTGGCAATGTAGCCCAAGTTGGGCTAATAGTGCAACTTACAATAACAGCTTTTTCGCATAGCTGATATCGCAATTTGCGATACACATGCTTATTAGCATAAGGTACACCCCTTTTTGGTATCGCATGCGATACAAATGCGATATTGGAAAATGAGGCCCTTAGTCCTATGTCAAAAACAGAGTCTCATTAACCAATCTTTGTCTGGTTCAAGTGCTAGCATCACAATAAGTATAGCTGGAACAGCTAACTCTAATTCGACGTCTCCAACACAGTTGAAACATTCACACTTGATTCTCCAACGTGGACCAATGACGCTAATCCCTGTCCTTGTACTTCCGATCTTCTAAACTTTGGCAAGCAGAAAATCTTAGATACTTGTGGAATCGCATTTCCAGAAATCTAGAGAATTTCCATGAAATACTTCCTAAGCATCTCTCTAGGAGGAGTTAGGGGTACTTGAGGAAAATTTATAAATCTTAAATTCCATTTTCCAGATTTTCAATTTTCAGGGCCTTTCTTTGATCAAAACTGATTGTGCTTGCTGATTGCCACTTACTTGAGTTCTTAAAGAAGAAACTTGTTGATCCATTTCAGTTGTTGTGTTGGAAAAAGCCAGAATTTTTTCCTCCAATTCATTACATTTTACAATAACTGGTGATAATTGTTGTAAAATTGAACTTCTTAGTTCTATAATAGCTTCCCAGATTGTCTCAAGGGAGAACACTGTGGGTCTTTGCACAGCAGGCATCGAAATAGGTATTCTCATAGGGACAAACTCACCAACGTTTCCCCCAATACCTCCTGGCAATACATCTCCTCCCAATCCGGGCTGTACTTGGTGAAACTCTAGACTCCGCTGCCACCACCGCACTGTCGTCCCCTGCAGGGCTCAACACGCCAACACTCTGGTCTGGCGGCATCTCCCTTGACTTTAGGGCTCCTCTAGTAGCAGCTGGATTACCCGGTGAAGTTCCCTCGGCAGGGTTAAGAGGTGACAAGGAGCCAAGGAGAGAAGGGAGCTCAATTTCCCCTCCCCCATTCTCCAGCAGCTGAGGCCCCGCTACCAAGCTGCTGTACAAGATGTGGGTGTCCATCGGGCCAGAGAAAGGAGTCACCAGGGGAACCGCAAAGTAACATTCCATCCTGGGTTTCTGCTTTCTTCCCATTCCAGGTTAAGAAAAACTGCAAGAGGAAAAAATCTTAAGAATGCCCGAGAGAGCCGACAGCATGCAGTGCCTGTCGATCGGCCATCTTGGATCCGCCCCCAGATCTGTGGTATTTCAGAGTTTTATGTAACTTATATTCTCACAGGATGGTAGTCCTCACATATGGGTGACATCACAGGATGGAGCCCAATCATGGAACACTATTGTCAAAGTTTCCAGAACTTTCTGGCCCCTACTGCGCATGCCCAGTATGGCACTAACCCTGCAGCCAGCAGGGGTCCCTGTTCAGTCTTCTTTTTTCCGCGCAGCAGTAGCCTCGTGGTTAAGGAGCTCTGCGGAGATTCCTGACAGGAATTTTCCTCACGGAATTACTAAAAGTTAATTTGCCCCACAGGGGTCCCTCCTTTAACTTTTCCAAGCCGCAGTACTCTGGTAAGTTTTTACCCGTTTTTCCGTTGATTACCGTCGAGTTTGGCCCTTGCAGCCTACTGGCCGTCGACCATACCGCGGCTCAATTTTTTTCCATGGCCATGGCGTCAGGGTTCCGTCGGTGCCCAGACTGTAATTGCACCATGTCCATCACAGACCCCCATAAAGTCTGTGTAATGTGTCTTGGACGAGAGCACAATGTCTTGACCTGCACCAAATGTGCCCTAATGACACCAAAAGGTCACAAGGCCAGAATGGAGAAGATGGAACTTCTCTTCCATGCTCAAACCCCAACTCCGTCCATTGCATGGACATCGTCAGAACTGGCTCCGTCAACTTTGCACCAGCATCGACCACCGGCCGGTGACCATCCGGCATCGACAACATCTCGGCCTTTGACACCTTCTACTCCCCCCCTCAGGACCGAGGGGATCGTAGAGACAAACATCACCATCGGCATCGAAAGTCTCAGACCATCGAGGGAGTGAAATCATCGACCTCGCCATCGTCCAAGCCGCCATCAAAGAAACCACGTCCAGAAAATACACCGAACTTTTCAGCGACTGGGTCACCGAGGCAACCCTCACCCGACAGGTTATCGGGAGCCGCGACTCCGCCTTTAACGGTGGTTCTTCCAGCTATGTCTCTGCCTCCTTCTTCTCTTCCGGAGCTGGGGCTGCTTGCTCCAGGTCTCTGAGAACTGGAACAGATGGTTCAGAGGCCATCGACAAGGCGATGCAACGACTCCAGGTTCCTCCAGCACCGACATCGGTAACGATTGTGGAACCAACCACCGACCCGATTCCGGCAGCGTTGGCACTGCTGCTCTCCAGGATGGAAGCGCTCATTGCCGCTTTTCTACCAATGGACCCCGGGTCACCGATGGCTCCGGTACCCTCCCCGCTTACTCTGTCATTGGGAGGAGAAACACCGTTCCGCATTCCTCCATCGGGAGTTTTGCCAATGCCTCAGCCATCGATACCGATACGTCCCTCGCCACCAATCAAACCATCGGTGCCGATACGCCCGTCGGTGCCACCGAGCCATCCATCGATGCCCTCGATGCCTGCGCCAGTGCCTTCGATGCCTTCATCGGTGCCTCAAATTATTCCTTCGATCCCTTCGGAGCCTAGACCAGGACCTTTGGTTATCCCACCACCCCGTCCCTCTCTACTGCCTAGAGGGGCAAGTGCTGATCCCTATGACACCTGGACTGATGATTTTGTGAAGGAAATGTCTGAATTGGTTCCCTTCCAATTACAGACTGAACAGGATCATAGACATCAGATGATGGAGTTGCTCCAATTCCTGGATGCTCCCAAGGAAATAACCTCCATCCCTATCCACCAGGTTCTTCTGGACCTCCTCAAAAAGAACTGGGAACATCCTGGCTCCATTGCTCCAGTCCACAGAAAAGCTGACACTACCTATTTGGTGCAGTCAGCCTCAATTGGATCACCAATCTGTAGTGGTAGAATCTGCACAGAAGAGAGCAAAGAGATCAAAGCCTCACAGTTCTTTTCCCCCTGGCAAGGAACAGAAGTTTCTAGATGCCATTGGTCGCTGAGTCTTCCAAGGATCAATGCTCATTTCCCGAATTGCCACTTCATCAGCTCTATATGACCCAATATAATAGGGTCATTTTGAAGCAGATACAAGACTTGACAGACTCCCTGCCTCAGCAATTTCAAGATCAGCTCCAAACCCTAGTAAACAAGGGTTTTGAGGCAGGCAAGCATGAGATCAGATCATCTTATGATATCGTTGACACTGCTACCAGGGTATCTGCAGCTGCTATTTCGGCAAGAAGGTGGGCCTGGCTCAAGTCTTCTGACCTTCGCCCTGAGGTACAAGACAGGTTATCCGACCTGTCCTATGTAGGAGATAATCTGTTTGGCGAACAAATTCAACGGACGGTGGCGGAACTTAAGGACTATCATGAGACCCTAAGACAGCTCTCTCTGATGCCTTCTGATTACTCTTTTAAACAGCCCTTCCGAAAGGACTTTAAGAAGTCATTCTTCCACCCGAAAAAGTCCTACATGCCACCAACCAGATCCCCTTCCACAAGACCTTTTCAAAAAGCCCAGTCTCATCAGACACGGAAACAAAAACCGCAAGCAGCTCCTCAACCAGGTCCCGCTTCAGGTTTTTGACTTCTACCTACAGAGCAGCAGCCAGCTTCCATTGCCTCACATACTAGTAGGAGGTCGATTGTGCCACTTCCACAACATATGGCACTCAATCACCTCAGACCAATGGGTATTGGCGATAATCGCTCAGGTTTACCATCTGAACTTTCTCTCCATGCCACCGGACTCCCTACCTCTACTGACGTGGAGAACATCCGATCACTCCATCCTTCTGGATCAAGAGGTCTCCCTCCTTCTCCAGTCCAAGGCAATAGAACCCGTACCCTACTCTCAGCATGGCCTAGGATTCTATTCCTGGTACTTTCTAATCCCCAAAAAATCGGGAGGCGTCCATCCTATTCTGGACCTACGAGCCCTCAACAAGTATCTCCAACGAAAAAAGTTCAAGATGGTAACCTTAGGCTCGCTTCTTCCTCTTCTACAAAGAGGAGATTGGCTCTGATCTCTGGACCTCCAGGACGCATACACTCATATTGCAATAACTCCATCTCATCGCAAATATCTGAGGTTTCTAGTAGGCCCCAAGCACTATCAATACCAAGTGCTTCCATTCGGCCTAGCGTCTGTGCCACGAGTCTTCACAAAATGCCTCGTAGTAGTTGCAGCCTTCCTCAGGACCCAAGGTGTTCACGTCTACCCCTATCTAGACAACTGGTTAATCAGGGCTCCCACTCAGCAAGCTACTCTGTCATCCCTCAATCTAACCTTACACACTCTAATTTCATTAGGATTTCTCGTCAACTACGACAAATCCTACTTAGTCCCATCTCAAACCTTGTCATTCATTGGGGCAGACTTGGACACCTTGCAGGCAAAGGCTTTTCTGCCTCGACAGCGAGCTCTCACTCTCGTGTCTCTTGCACACCAGCTGCAGTCTCAGCACTCCGCGACTGCACGCCACTTTCTCATCCTCCTGGGACACATGGCGTCCTCAGTTCAGGTCACACCAACGGCCCGTTTGGCCATGAGAGTCATGCAGTGGACTCTAAGGTCTCAATGGACTCAAAGCATTCAGCCCCTGTCAACCATTGTCCATGTAACAGACTCACACCGTCAGTCTCTAGCCTGGTGGAAAAATCAGATCAATCTCCTCCACAGCTTGCCCTTTCAGGCTCCAGACCCTCAATTAATTCTCACCACCGATGCTTCCAACCTCAGATGGGGAGCCCATGTGGCCAATCTGCAGACACAAGGATCTTGGTCTCCGCAGGAAGCCAAACACCAAATAAATTTCCTGGAGCTTCAAGCAATCAGATATTGTTAGTGTTTGAGGTAGTTGTGGGTGGATTCTTGGGCCGGTGGCAGATGACCACGCCCCCGGGGAAAGATCCCGAGAGGGACCACCGGTCAGGCTCAGAGTATGGAGACAGACACACACTAGTTCTTTTATTAAACAGTATATTGAACCACCAGAGGTGGCAGTAGTGAGCTGGAGTGCCTGGCTGGGCTGTAGTCCCTCAGATACTGGAACTGTGATCCTGGATAACTGAGCTGTAGAGAAACTGAATATAGTGAGTAGGCAGGGTATGCAGAGTTCAGGAACAGAACCTTGAAGATAGTCTCTTGGAAGCAACCCAGGAGCTGGAATGGAGTAGGCCCTCGAGGAGAGAGTACCTGGCTCCAGGGAACGCTGTTGTAGGCAGCGATGACTTCCTGGCAGAAGTGGTATTTAGTTGCAAGTCAGGGAACGAGGGCCCTCGAGGAGCAAGACCCGGTCCCTGCAATCTGAAAAACAAAAGAGAAAGCGAGGCCCCAGAGGAGCGGGTACCCCTGGTAAATCCGAAGAGGCAGAGTAGCTTAAGTAGTGTAACCCCTTGCTAATTCGATACGTTAGCGATTTCAGAGACCTTAAATATCCGGTGAGGATGACGTCACCTCAGGGGGACGCCCCTGAGGTTCGCGCCACTGCTGGTACTTCAGTTGGGGCCGCGCCACACACACGCCCTTAGGCTCCGGGGAAACATGGCGGTGTGCAGCGTCTAGCCGGTCCGGGGACACCAGAGGAGGATGGCATGAGGATGCTGCGGCAGCCAAACTTCCAACAGGCAAAGAGGGAGTCGCCAAAGCGGTAAGGTGGGCATAGTGGAGACGTCGGGCAGCAACGGTCGCAACAGATATGCTCTTAGGGCATTTCAGGATTGCCTCTCAAATCAAGTTATCCTGATCCAGACGGACAACCAGGTGGCCATGTGCTACATCAACAAACAGGGCGGCACGAGCTCCTTCCTTCTGTGTCAGGAAGCTGCACAGATATGGGTGGACGCTCTCTCCCATTCGATGTACATCAGGGCCACCTACTTGCCGGGAGTGGACAATGTGTTGGCAGACAAGCTGAGTCGCATCTTTCAACCGCACGAGTTCTCTCTCAACCCCTCAGTAGCGAACTCCATCTTCCAACAATGGGGGATATCCTCAAATAGACCTCTTTGCATCTCCTCAAAACCGCAAAGTAGAGAACTTTTGCTCTCTCATTCACAGCAAACACTCTCAGCCCAGAGACGCATTCTCCCTCTCGTGCATTCCCTCCACTTCCTCTTCTCTCGAAGATTCTGTGAAGTTATGTCAGGGCAAGGGAACCATGATCCTGATAGCACCTCACTGGCCACGCCAAGTGTGGTTTCCAATACTTCAGGATCTCTCCATTCACAGGCATATTCCCTTAGGAAAGGACCCGCTTCTGATCACTCAAAACGACAGGTGCCGCCGCCACCCCAACCCTCACGCCTTGTCCCTGACGGCATGGATGTTGAAAGGTTAATCCTTCAGCCACTTAACATTTCTGAACCAGTTTCCGTGTCTTGATTGCTTCACGGAAGCCTTCCACGAGAAAATCCTACTCTTACAAATGGAACAGGTTTACCCTTGACCCCTTTACCTGTCCAATCACGAAATATTTGGACTATCTCTGGCACTTATCAGAGTCAGGTCTAAAAACTTCTTCCATCAGAATGCATGTCAGTGCGGTAGCCGCCTTCCATAAAGGTGTAGGGGATGTTCCTATATCAGTACAACCCCTTGTAACATGTTTTCTGAAAGGCTTGTTTCACCTCAAGCCTCCACTGCGTCCTCCGGCCCCTTCTTGAGATCTCAACCTAGTTTTGGGTCAGCTCATGAAACCACCATTCGAGCTTCTTCACTCCTGTGATCTTCACTATCTCACATGGAAAGTGATTTTCCTTCTGGCAATCACTTCAGCTCACAGAGTTAGTGAATTACAGGCCCTAGTTACCTATCCGCCTTACACTAAACTTCTGCAGGACCAGGCAGTACTCCGCACTCACCCTAAATTTTTACCCAAGGTAGTTTCGGATTTTCATCTAAATCAATCCATAATACTACCTACCTTTTTTCCCAGGCCCCATTCCAATCCAGGAGAACAGGCTCTGCATACCCTTGACTGTAAACGGGCTCTAGCATTCTACCTAGACCGTACAGCTGCCCACAGGGAAAGCACTCAATTGTTTGTCTCTTTCCATTCTAACAAGTTAGGGAAGCCTGTGGGTAAGCAGACTCTCTCCTCCTGGTTGGCAGACTGCATATCCTTTTGCTATCAGCAAGCAGGAATTCCATTTGAAGACCGTGTTAAAGCACACTCTGTGAGGGCCATGGCAACTACAGTAGCACACCTACGATTGGTGCCACTTCCTGACATTTGCAGGGCTGCCACCTGGAATTCTCTCCATACCTTTGCAGCCCACTATTGCTTGGACAAAGACGGAAGACAAGATTCCATCTTCGGCCAGTCTGTCCTTCGTAACCTGTTTACAACGTGATGTACCAACACCCTTCCGCCTGCCCGTTAGGGTTCAGGATGCCCTCTACCAAACTTCTCCCCAATATTTGTGCCTATTGCACATCTTGAGTACATTTGGTGCATTTCTCGGACATCCTCAGTTCGGTACTCACCCATATGTGAGGACTACCATCCTGCTTGTCCTGTGAGAAAGCAAATGTTGCTTACCTATAACAGGGGTTCTCACAGGACAGCAGGATGTTAGTCCTCACGAAACCTGCCCGCCGCCCCGCAGTGTTGGGTTCATAATTTTTTCTTATTTTATTTTTCGGCACTGCCTGTAGCTTTTAAACAAGACTGAAGGGGGACCCCTGCTGGCTGCAGGGTTAGTGCTATGCTGGGCATGCCCAGTTGGGGCCAGTCAAAGTTCTGGAAACTTTGACAAAAGTGTTCCGTGATTGGGCTCCAACCTGTGATGTCACCCATATGTGAGGACTAACATCCTGCTGTCCTGTGAGAACACCTGTTTACAGGTAAGCAACATGTGCTCATTTTTTGAAATGTGTATATATTAATATGGTTTTCCCCTTCATTTATGATCATACTAGCCGTTAAGCCCGTAACAACGAGCTACATTAAAACATTTTTTTTTGGTTTGGTTTTCGGAAACGGCACTCTTCCTCATTTCTTCTCCCTCACTCCCCCTTCCCCTCTCTCATTCACCTTGGCACTCATCCTCCTTCCCCTCGGTCACTCACCCCCTTCCTCCACTCACCTCCCTCCCTTCCGTCCCCTGCCCCCACTCAAACTCCTTTCCCTCAGTCTTATTCACCCTCTTTCTCCCACTGCCTCCCTCCCCTCTCACTGAAACCCCCTTCCTTCACTCTCACCTCCTCTTCCCTCATTCTCACTCCCACTCCCTCCCCTCCTCAGTCACTCCCCACCCTCTCCCAATCCCATCCCTCACTCTCATCCCCTCCCTTCTCAGTCACTACTCTATGTGACTTACTCCTTCCCTTGTGGCACGGCAGTCTGTTACTCTTCGCTCTTATTGGAAACTTTTTGTTTCTAATTTTCTTCCCCCCTGCCATTGATGCAGAGAGCAGTGCTGGAGCTGCATCAAAGTAAAGGCTTGCTTTGCTCTCTTTCTGGGAGACCTGTGCCTTTAAGAAATCCGCTCACGGACTTGAGAGGGAGGAGGGAGCACGGCTCTGGCTTTCACTTTTGTTGCTCTGCTTTGCAGGGAGTGGGGGTGGAGGGATGCCCATGTAAACTCTTCCCCTGCTGGCTGAGAGCCCCAGCGGTTTGACTGCACTGCTCCCCCCTCCCCCTCCTGCAGTTGTTGAATGTTTACTTGGCTTCTCCTTATCTGCAGGACTCAGGGGGTGGGGCGGGCTGACTCAGATCTTCTCTGTTCCCTTGTCTTCCCTGTGCTCCTGCTGCAGCTGCTTCTAATCTGTTCAGCTGGAGGTAAGGAGTAAGGCCCCTTCGCAGCACATCGGTCTCTACTGCATTTGCTTGGCGACTCTTCTTTCCTCCTCCTGTCCCTGTGCGTGACAGTCCGGCAGTCCCTCCCTACTTCTTCTTCCCCCCCCCCCCCCCGGGCAGTGGAGGAGGAGGAGGAGGGACGGAGCAGCGGCTCCCTGCCCTTTCCTCCTCCCCTCTGTTGCTCAGAGTTCTCTGTGCCCATTCAGTCACAGAGGCTGCCACAGAAGAAAAGTGTATTTAAAAAATTGAAGAAGACATAAGAAATAAAAACAAATTTTATGGAAATGTTTGCCTTACCTCATCCATGTAGAGTATTTTAGAAATTGGACAAACAACACAGGCTGTTCCAGAACCAAACATCTCCTTCACTCGTTTTTCTTTCAAGCCAACCAGCAGATCACGCATAGTAAGATAACGTTCTGACACTTTAAACTCTCCCTGTCCAGAAAACAAATAAAAACTAAGATGATAAATTTCCTTAAAACTGGTTGGACATTCTTTAAATGTTAGTCAATGAGTGATGATAGCCGTAGTAAAGTTCTTATAAGATAGCAGCTGGATATTAAACAGCAAGTATTAGTGCAGCAATTATATATAATATATACACACACACTTTTAGAGGTTGTTTCATCTCTGGTATGTTGAACTTTCAGGTGGCAAAAGTGGCCAACTACCAAGATTTTTCAAAATATCTATTATCATAAAAGGGAATATTCAGCTGCTATTCAGGGTATTTTGGAAAACTCTGAAAGTTATTTGGATGGAGTCAAAATAAAATCTTTGGATAGTGCAAAAGGTGGAGCAAGCATATCAGCTCCATTACTGGGCTCCATTTCACCTCTGATCTTACCCTCAAAAAGGTTATTCATCCACCTAGATAAGCAGCTTTTATTCGACTCCCCTAGATCTCTAACCTAAGTAGATTTACTCCTGCTCAAGGCAGGAGTAAGTTCAGGAGTCCCTTGCAAGAAGAAATGCAATTCTTGTTTCCTATTCATCCCAGTCCTCCCTCTTTCTTTTTACTCTATCCAATCCAATTGGAGTGGAATCAGAAATAGATTAAAGGAAGCATTTGAAAAAAGTCCCATTTAGCAAGTTTATTTACCTTTAAACAGGGGTCTCTGCATATAGTAGGTTAAATCAGCCATAACTTGTGGGTGATGGCATTGAAGGAGTTCGATTCCATGAACCCCTGAAGACTGCACCACTGAGACGCCTCTCGTTTCTTCATGCCTGCAGTGAAACGCACAGCCATCTTGATTTACTAACATTTGCAACGCAAACGGAACCTAATACGTAGTGACGTACTCACGCACTAACATTTAGTGGAACGTAACAACGTAACTCCATTTTGGAATAATAATTTGTATTGTATTAATACGAACGCCGCCGCAAATGTCTAACCCGTCAATTAAATGACGAAACAATAGTCTGATCATAAGCTACACCTACTAGAGACCACGCTAGCTATTGCTTGTTCAGCAGTTTGTAAATTGTTTGTTCAGCAAAAACCAGAACGCATGTGTGAAAGATAAGAACTGTAAAGTGTATAAAGGTTTGCTCCTAAGGGGGCGTGGCATGCAGTTGTACTAAGCCGTTATCTTAGCTGCATCTTGCTGGCAATAAAAGTCTATCTTTACGGATCAGTTGTCTGGGCCTCCTTACTGACTAAAAAAGAGACGGTTACATTGGCGAGCCAGCCAGGAGGTACCGGAGACGCTATTTTAGCTCTCCAGAAGGTCCGGTAGTTTGGTGGCGGAGCAGTCCCCCAGACACACCTGGTGAGTGGCCACCGCTGAGTTCAGCGATCAGGTTTCTGAGGGGATCGTTCCACAGAAATTCTGCTGAGATCTCTGGGTTGATGATCCGGGAAGAAGGCTTTCGTGACGATCGGAAGACCCCTGCAGGCGAGTATCATGGAAACAAGGGAATAAGTGAAGAATAGACAAGGAAAATAACCGGTCCATCCCCGGCGGACCGAGGGGGCCTAGATCACACCCCACGCAGTGTGTTAGTAGGAATTACGTTCCGAAGACCACGCGCATAATAAGGAGAAAATTATAAGTGAAGTATACGATAGTGGGAATAGGTTTCTTGTTGTGTGAAAGAGAGTGAATGGCCTCACAGTTCTAGGCCGGGCTGACCGCGTCCTAGTCGGGGCGATTGTGATCCTTTTGTGTCTGACGGATACGGACCCCTTACCTATCCGTCTTCCCTTCCCTCCTTTGTCTGTGAATTCTATCCTAATGGGAGGGGGCGGTTCGACTCCATTAAAAGTCATGACGGAACACTATAGCGAAGTGTTCGATAGACATAAATGTACAAAACCCGGAATGATTCAACGATGCACCCATAGGTGGCCCAGTTTGTGTGTAAATTGGCCTCCGGTAGGAACTTTCAATTTCCAAACGGCCACAAGGGTCCAGAATCTAGTTATAAGAGAAGGGAATCCGGGTTGCCCTGAGGATATACCGTATATAACCGCATGGATAGCAGTTATTGAAAATCCTCCGTCGTGGGCAAAGAAGCTAGTAGAGGGAGCCGCCCTCGTAATGGTAACTCAAGTATGCAAAATGGGAGACCGGAAGTCCCCAAACCGGAAGAGAAGGGGAAAGGCGGCCATATTGGAACCTACAGAGCATGCGTCATCTGCGGCGGCCATATTTGTAGTACAAGGGAATCCACGGACTCCAGAAAAAAAAATTAAACCCCTGCCACCCGCAGCACTGCCCGACGCTGAAAATATCTTGCCGCCACCATATGCCCCTTGTTGTCCCCTGGCATATCCTACGCCATCAAGTCCCCCAGTTCCCTCCAATGCGCAAGCCGATCCTAGGATGGCACCAGCTCATGAAGAGCAACCCGAAGCGGCAACCGCAAAGGTAGAAGGCGGCAGTGAGTCGTCCGTGGCAGACGGAACTCGCAGTAAAACCCAAGCCGCCGCAAGTTTGCAATTACCAATTAGGGAAACATCAACTGTGGTTCCTGTAGTCCCGACTGAAGAAAACGAACATCGCACTACGCAAACAATAAAGTTATTTACCTACATACCTTTTACATCCAGCGATCTTTTCAATTGGAAACAGCTTGGTCCGTCATACGCTGAAAAACCAGAACAGATGATAGACTTTTTACGGGGCATTTTTGCAGCCCATAATCCCAACTGGGCTGGCATTCGGCATTTAGCCTCCATTCTTTTTACCACTGAAGAACACCGACAGATACAATTAAATATGGAAGAGGCAGCTCGATTAGGAGCCGGATCAGATGGACGTCCCGAAGACGTAGTGAGAGACTTAGCCCCGACTGCAGATCCCAACTGGGATTTCCAGACCGCGGCAGGGCGGGAGCGCATTACCGCCTATCAGACCGCATTTCTTGAAGCTTTAAAGAAAGGGAAGCAGAAAGTCGTAAACATGGGAAAAATCCAAGACGTGGTGCAGAAGAGAGACGAGTCCCCCGGAAACTTTCTGGAGCGATTGATGGATGCGTACCGCCAATACAGCCCATTTGATCCAGAGGACCCCAAACATCAATCCATTATAGTGATGAGCTTCGTTGGGCAGTCCTGCCCAGACATTCGCCGGAAGTTGCAAAAGCAGGAAGGGTTCGAGGGAATGAATATCAGCCAATTAAAAGCAATGGCTGATAAAGTCTATGTAAACCGAGAACCGGATGGAGACAGGAAGGAAAAGAAAGAAACTAGAAAGTTAAGAGAAAGTGTCAGTTTGTTAGCCGCAGCGTTGGAAGAAACTAATTTCGGGAACCCGTCCAGGCAGTATCACGGGTATCCCGGACCCCGAGGAAGAGGCAGATCGCCCTCTAGAGGGCTGCCAAGAGGACGAGCAAATAGAGGAGGATCGTTTAGAGGTGGAAGAATGCCATTGGGAACCAATCAATGCGCATATTGTAAACAAGAAGGACATTGGAAGTCTGAGTGTCCGGAGTCCCTGCAAGCAAAGCAGGAAGGATATACTCCGCCCAAATCTAAGGAAACGGAATGGCAGATGACCGTAGGTGAAACTTCCGGCGAAGATAGTGAAGCATGACTAGATAGGGGAACCCTTCCCATAGACCCTTTGGTGGAAATAAGAGTAGGGGCTGAAACATTCAAAGGGCTGTTGGATACGGGGGCGCAAAGATCTGTGATGACCACAGCCATCACCACGCCTACGTCGAAAAACATCTCTATAGTCGGGGCTTCAGGAAAACCACTAATCGCTCCCTTCCTCCAGAAACGGCAGGTTACAGTAGGAGGACAATTAGTGTCCCATCAATTCCTCTACGTGCCAGGGTGCCCAGTACCACTCATAGGGAGAGACCTCCTGTGTAAATTAAGGGCTACTTTGCAATTCGAGCCTACCGGTGAAATCAAGGCATCCTTTGCCGATAATCCAGTCTCTCTCATTTGTCCACTCCAAGAGGAATGGAGACTACATCTCCCCGTCTTTGAACAAATCACTCTGCATCGATACGAAGTGAACACCCCTCTCAACGAACAACGAAGGCAGCTAATGGATAGCGTGCCTAAAGTATGGTCCGAGCAGAATCCAGGAGGAATAGCCATCGATGCTACCCCTGTTTGGATCGAAATGAAACAGAATGCACAGGTGATCAATCAACCTCAATACCCCATTCCATATATGGCCAGACAAGGAATTGAGATACACCTGCAGAGACTGTATGATTTGGGCATTCTCAGGCGAATCCGATCTGCGTGGAACACTCCTTTGTTGCCCGTAAAGAAACCTGGTTCCACTGATTACCGACCAGTACAGGATCTACGGAAAGTGAATAATCAAGTAGCAGATCTAGTAGCCCTCGTACCAAATCCATACTCAATCTTGGCTCAAGTTTCCCCTGCATCCAAGTGGTACAGTGTTATTGATCTCAAAGATGCTTTCTTCTCCGTTCCAGTAGCAGAAGAATGCCAGAAGATCTTTGCCTTCACATGGGAAAATGCACAAACCGGAATCAAGCAGCAGTACACATGGACTCGCTTGCCGCAAGGGTTCAAGCACTCACCTACGCTGTTCGGTGAGCAATTGGCAAAAGACTTGAAGATGTACCAAGTCATGTATGGGCCAGTAATACAGTATGTGGATGACCTTCTGTTGTTTCGTGAAACGTATCACGAATGTGCAGTAGCCACTCTCCACCTGCTAAAGACGTTGTACTCAAAAGGATACCGTGCAAGTAAAAAGAAGGCGCAAATATGTGAATTGGAAGTAGAATACTTGGGCTTCCAAATACGGGAAGGTACCCGTTGTCTTGGAATATCCCGTACCAGTTCAATACGAGGTCAACCTGTACCCACTTGCAAGAAAGAACTCCGAGCGTTCCTTGGAGCTGCTGGATATTGCAGGCTGTGGATTGCTAACTATGCTGTTATTGCCCAGTCCCTGTACGACAAGCTGCGGGGAAAGGAGGCAGAATCTCAGCCTTTTCAGTGGGAAACCCATGAATTGACAAGCTTACAACAACTGAAAGACGCCTTGATTGAACCCCCTGCACTAGGGTTGCCAGATGTAATGAAACCATTTCATCTATACGTCGATGAGAAGAAAGGAATGGCCATTGGGGTATTGACTCAAACTCTAGGCTCGTGGGAACGACCTGTCGCATATCTGTCAAAAGGAATGGACAATGTTGCAAAAGGATGGCCAGGTTGTCTTCGAAGCATTGCGGCTGCGTGCTTACTAATCCCAGAGGCTGTCAAATTAACTTTTGGTCAAACTCTAAACGTAACAACTCCCCACACTATTCAAGGACTTCTAGAAACGCATGGACCAAAATGGATGACCAACTCACGTCTTGTAAAATACCAAGCCTTACTGTGTGAAACACCTGAAATTCAAATACAAGACAGTAAAAACTTGAACCCGGCCACTCTTATGCCGGCACCTGAACCCGTTGCTCATGACTGTGAAGAGGTCATGACTACAATACATTCCAGCAGACCAGACTTGAGGGATCAACCCTGGCAGGGAGCATGGACTCTATTTACTGATGGAAGCAGCCAAGTTATTGATGGAATTCGAGTTGCTGGTTATGCTGTGGTTTCTGAAGATGACATCATTGAAGCTGAGTCCCTACCTCCTGGGACATCAGCTCAAAAAGCTGAACTAATCGCTCTCACTCGAGCTCTACAACTGGCGGAAGGACAGACTGTGAACATCTATAGATTCTAAATATGCTTTCCTCACCATCCAAGTACATGGAGCCTTATACAAGGAGCGAGGTTTTCTCACCGCCGAAGGAAAGCAACTGGCTAATGCGTCTGAAATACATCAATTGCTAAATGCTGTATGGGCACCGCAAAAGGTAGCTGTCATGCATTGTAAAGCCCACACAGGCAAATCAGATCCCGTTGCAAAAGGAAACCAATGGGCAGACAAAACAGCGAAAGAAGCAGCCCGTGCCCATTTATCGCACATCCCAGCTACAACTTGTCCACTTCTCCAATTCCCAACGGAAACTCCTGCCTATTCAACGGAGGAGAATGACTGGGCACAGGCTGAGAAATTCCACCATCACGATGGCTGGTGGATTCTGCAAGATAACAGAATATGGATACCTGAAGCATTAGCTTGGACTATTGTCAAGGAAGCCCATAACAAAACCCATCTCGGCCGAGATGCATTAATAAAGTTGCTGGGAAAAACGTACTACATCAATAGAATCATCCAATTAACAAAGCATGCAATCAGTCAGTGTCTCACATGTGCAAAGAACAATCCCAGAAGCGGACCTGGTCCTACACCCGGACATATTCTAAGAGGAACTACGCCATTTCAAGTTTGTCAAATCGACTTCACTCACATGACTCCATCCAAAGGCTACAAAGCAATGTTGGTGGCTGTCTGCACCTATACAGGATGGATCGAAGCCACACCGACACGAACTGAAACCGCCAAGGAAGTTGTGTCCCTGCTACTTCACCAAGTCTTACCACGCTACGGATTACCAAGACAAATCAATTCAGACAATGGACCAGCTTTCACCAGTGACGTTATCCAACAACTAAGTCGAATTCTGGGTATCAAATGGCATCTGCACTGCGCATGGCGACCACAGAGCAGTGGAGCTGTTGAACGAGCTAACAGAACTCTGAAAAATCAGATAGCTAAACTATGCCAAGAAACAAAGACCAAATGGCCAGACATCCTACCCCTAGCTTTGCTACATGTCCGATGTAGTCCAAAACGGTCCGGTCTAACACCTTATGAAATGATGTATGCAAGACCTCCACCTCTTCCTTCTTTTCCTGAATCGCTGCAGATACAAGGGGAATTGTCCCTCAGTAATCAGCTCAAAGGGCTATATAACACAGTCATAGCCATCCAGAACTACACCTGTGACATTGAACCAATTGTCCTACTGACTCCAATTCATCCATTCCAAATTGGAAATCCTGTATGGATGAAGGACTGGGATGAATCAGATTTCCTCAAACCACGATGGAAGGGTCCATACACAGTGTTACTCACCACTCCTACTGCTGTAAAAGTCTCTGGATGCCCTTCATGGATTCACTGGTCCCGCCTGAAACCTGCTGCCTCCAGTTGGCAGGTCTCCAGGATTGGAGACAACAAGTTAAAGTTCACTCAAAACAGGCAACAAATTAGTCCAGGGTAAATGACTATAGTACTTTGCTAAAGAGTACTAACATATACATTTTTTCTTCCTTTCAGAATTAATCAACTGATCTACTTACAAGCCAAAGCATAAGGTGTTTACTCTAAACCTCCAGCCATGAGAAACAGACTTCTACAAGTTATTCTACTAATCTCATGTTCTACAACTACATCTCTTGTTCTACCTCTAAGCAAGAACTGCACAGAATGCGTCAAATTAATCCGTACTACAACTCCAGATGGATTCCAGGTTGTCTCTACCATTATACACCAATCTCAGCCACCCACTTCATGTGCAACGCAGCCTGCATGCGCATTAAATACCACTCAAGGATACCAGTCTTTTCATCGATGCCTAGAGGGTGACAAGGTCATTTGTCACACAACAACAACTCCCAAGTACTATAACATTACCCTCACTGCTGGATTACCAAAGAGTTACACATCAAGTATTATCCCAGAAGGAAAAGGTATCCTGTACTACATCAACTCGACCAAAGTCCTTATCGGAGGAGAGTCTACCGTCACGATAAACTTCGATGCCTGTGAAGCCATTGGCAAACACCCAAACGCTCTCCATTGCGGATCTCAATCCTGGAAAAAGTCCTATGTTTATAACCACAAGTACCTTTGTCCGTACAATCGGGCTGCCAACCCATCCAGTTGGATACCCTGTCAAGGAGACTTGATTTTATCGGGTTGGGCTCTGGTATGTGACTATACAGGAGGAGGTTATCATGGCTGCCACGGAATCGGCAGATTGACTGCAGTAACTGGTAATATTGTGTCCGTTCAATGGCCCATACGAGGTGAAGGATCCCCCTGGCAAGATACTTGGGGCTTTGGCATCGACAGAACTGGAAGAGACCCAATGACTTACATAACCATCACCCAGCGTAGAGACAAGCCTCGCCCAATCATTCATCAGACCACGGTGGTGGGCTATCAGTCCTTCTTTGATGAAATATCCCATGTATCAGAAGAATTGAAAAAGCATGCCTTTTCACATCAAGCAAAGAATATGTTTGTAAATCTGGCTGAGAATATAGCTCTCTCTCTCGAAGTTAAGAATTGCTTTGTCTGCGGAGGCACACACACAGGAGAGCAATGGCCATGGGAAGCCAAGGAGGTCTTCCAAACTGATCTCAATCTCTTGAACACAACTATAACTTACAAACGGAAGACACATCCATACGAGTGGGCTCTCCAGACTGATGTTATTGGCAGACAGTGCATATCTCGACAACACTCCCGAATCTATACTACCTCTGTTGGAAATTCACCATGTACAGGGGTCCTCACTGCTAACCTAACCAAACTGACTTGGTGGCAGACAGAGAATTTGACTATGCCCACTACCTTGTGGACTGATTCAACCCTGAACAAAACGTGGACTGCGGCTGGGTTGCCCAACACCCTCTTCGCTGCGCCAGATGGATACTACTTCGTTTGTGGCCGAAGGGCTTATGAATTGTTACCACTCAACTGGTATGGCACCTGTTTCCTGGCCACCATTCGGCCAAGTTTCTTTCTCTTACCAATCACAGCTGGAGAAACATTAGGTGTACCTGTCTACAGTCCTATGAAACCAAACAAGCGTCGCAGAACTACTAAAGTTTCTATTGGAGATTGGAAGGATCAGGAGTGGCCTCCTGAACGAATTGTACAATACTATGGCCCTGCCACTTGGGCTGAAGATGGTTCTTATGGATATAGAACTCCAATCTATATGTTAAATCGTATCATCCGACTGCAAGCAGTGTTAGAACTTCTGACTAACGATTCTGCCATGACTCTCAATATCCTTGCCAAGCAAAACACCAAGATAATCACAGCTGTCTACCAAAACCGTTTAGCCTTGGACTACCTCCTCGCTCAAGAAGGAGGCGTGTGTGGAAAATTTAATCTCTCTAATTGTTGTTTACAGATTGATGATAAGAGTAAAGTCATCGAAGAGATTACTGATCGAATGATCCGATTGGCCCATGTCCCTGTACAGACGTGGACCGGTGTCCTTGACTGGACAGCCTCTCTACCAAATTGGCTTACTTCAATTCCCGGACTGAAAGACATTCTCATCCCTCTGCTGTTTTTTGTTCTAACTTGCATTTTATTTCCTCTTTGTCTACCTCTCATTTTCAGAAATCTATGATCCATGATTGAAACCATTGCTGATCGCAGAGCAGCAGCTCATGTTATGATGATCAATAAGTATGTGTCCATTTCTTCATTCCCCGATTCTGATGCATCTGACTCTGATGACGATTACTTTGATACTAAACTCTAATGCTCCCTAAGTAACTCACCACATTGGACCACATTTGTTGCTAGGGTAAGCCGGGCTACAAAGGGGGGTGACGCCAATAGGGCCCATCCGTCTCAAACCCGTGAAGACACCAACGACCTAGCAACATCTTAGGGTCCACCTTGAAAGTTATATGTATTAATTTTTGCTTCTCTTTTCAGTTACTTAACAGCTACGTGTGATACTTCCACCTTCCACCGAAGTTGAAGTATCAAAGGGGGGAATGAAGGAGTTCGATTCCATGAACCCCTGAAGACTGCACCACTGAGACGCCTCTCGTTTCTTCATGCCTGCAGTGAAACGCACAGCCATCTTGATTTACTAACATTTGCAACGCAAACGGAACCTAATACGTAGTGACGTACTCACGCACTAACATTTAGTGGAACGTAACAACGTAACTCCATTTTGGAATAATAATTTGTATTGTATTAATACGAACGCCGCCGCAAATGTCTAACCCGTCAATTAAATGACGAAACAATAGTCTGATCATAAGCTACACCTACTAGAGACCACGCTAGCTATTGCTTGTTCAGCAGTTTGTAAATTGTTTGTTCAGCAAAAACCAGAACGCATGTGTGAAAGATAAGAACTGTAAAGTGTATAAAGGTTTGCTCCTAAGGGGGCGTGGCATGCAGTTGTACTAAGCCATTGTCTTAGCTGCATCTTGCTGGCAATAAAAGTCTATCTTTACGGATCAGTTGTCTGGGCCTCCTTACTGACTAAAAAAGAGACGGTTACAGCATCAAGACAGTGCCAATATGTACACAGCTCTCAGTAAAGACTTTGAGTATATACAGGAGTTCCTGCATATGGTTGCTGTTTCATAGGCCCATTAGCCTCTGCCATAGCTTAAGCTTTAGTGAAGTAGTTGACTCTCCAGGAAGGTGGGTGTGTAATAAATGTATGACTACTTTAAACTGCTGTTTACGGTGAACCCTGTTAACAGATAAGTAAACTTTCTTTCTTCACTGACAAGCAGTATTAAATTTGCCTTAACTTGTGGGGAGTTTCAAGCAAAGAGTTGCTTTACAGAGCAATTATTTAATAAGACAACCCAGTTCCACCAGGTGGTGAGCAAACTATTGGATGAATAGGCTGTGCAGAATTGCTTGCTGAGATATGCTGTCCAGACAGTAATGGGTCATAAAGGTGTGAATGGATTACCAAGTCGCTGTGAGGACCTGTGTGCAGTGCTCACTCCAGGCAGCAGAAGCCCTCAATGGGCCATGTTCTCTGCTGCTCAGTCCTCCAAACCAGTCCTGCTGACAACCATGTTCACTGCACTGCCACAGCCTGCTTCACTCACAGGTAATTGCCAGGTTCTTGTGGCCTGGTTTTGGCCTCTGTTGGAAACAGGATGCTGGGCTTGATGGACCCTTGGTCTGACCCAGCATGGCAATTTCTTATGTTCTTACCTTGTCTCAGCTAGGAGTTCTTCATGCTCTATGTTATGACCTTTGTAGGTTAGTCTTAGCTCTTACCTTGTCTCTGCCTTATTCTTGCCCTCTGTTTAGCCCTAGTTTAGAGGCCTTTTTATTCTGTCTGTGTTTGGTCTATTTTGTTGGTCTTATTCTTTGGTCCAGATGGTATGACCTGCTGGTTTTATTTTTTTGTCTGGTCTGTCTTTGTTTTGTTCTTTTATCATGTGTGGTGGTGCACTCTCTGTTCTGTGTTTGTTTGTGGGCACCCTTATATTCCTTGTTTTGTTCCAGTCAGCCCTGCCCTTGTGGATGCTTAATTCTTCACAAGTGCATCTTTTTTTGTATGTCCTGCTAACCTCCAGAATCTGACAGCTCAACTTGCAGGGGAGGTAGCTGGTTAGGCAGAAGATCCTGTTTCTGTTAAGAATGTTCCTGGATCAAACCCTGCTCCTGCTCTAGGGGTTACTCTTACTGACATTTCAAGCCATCACATCAAGCTGAGACCAACAGAATCACCACCACCACCAGGAGTGGCAATATGCACGTCAGTAAGCCAGGCTCAGTTTGTTCATGCTCTGAAGTGCTTCAAGTCAGGTATGCGCCGTGCTCGGTTTCCTTGCAAAAAAACCCTGCTTTTTTAGTAAAAAACCTGGAGTCTGGATCTGCTGCCTCTGGTTTTCTTGTAATAGTTCTGATATATGTGAGTGGCCTGTCAGTCTTCTGCTCTGCAGACTCCAGTCAAGTCAGGTATTTTCAATCTTGCTTTAATGACATCACTTCTAGTATCAGGAAAGGCAGCCCCCGCTGTTTTTACTGCCCCCCGTGCCTGTCTGGCTAAATATGCCCCTACTACTACTGCAATGTTGTCAATCTTGTACTTTCTGACTATGCGATAAGGGCACTACAGGTAATCCAGAATGCTGCTGCACAGTTGGGGTGTGCATTTGTTTTAAAAAAAATGTTAAATCAAAACAAAAGAACCCCTTTTGTTTCATTCAAGGGCTCCCAAAAACAAATGGGTCAAGTCCCATAGATGAAAAATATGTCATTCTTTTCCTTTGCTTAGCTTCCATAGATTTGAATGGCTCCATTAAAGTAAATGGAGCCATTCAACGCTATGGAGCTGCCTGAGTCTGGTCATGTGGGTGTCTCCATAGCAACCAGCCCTTGCCTGTGACTTATGTGTGACCTCACAGCCTTGCAAAGATGTGTCGGCAAGGAAACCAGAATACCAACATATTTATTTAAAATCTTTTCTATACCATCATTAAGTACCATCACAACGGTTTACAGTAAGACACATAAATTAATGTTGATAAATGTATGGAATCATGTAATCTAAACAGGTGCCATAAAGGTTCGGTTACATAAAATTATAATAAATACTATTTGGTGAATGTGATAAATTTTGTCATTTTATATATGTAACATTTTAAATACAAGTATAGTTTTATAACTGTATCTTTCCTTTAGCGGTGAGATAAAATAAAAAATACGCACATATTGAGTTAAGTGCTGTGTGTGTATGTTCTACTGTCCGCACCCTATTCCTTTCTGTATTCTATTCTATTCTCCATTCTCTTTGTGATAAGCTTGTTTAAAGAGCCAGGTTTTTAAACTTTTTAAAAAAGTTTTGATGTCTCTTTGTAATCTGATCTCTTGAGGCATGATGTTCCATAGTATAGGACCTGCTAATGGTAGTGCTCTTTCTCTCACTTGGGTTAGTCTAGCTGTTTTGACGGAAGGGACAGTTAGGAGTGCTTTGTTGGCTGATCTCAGGTTTCTATGAGGGACATGTACACGTAGTGCTGTGTTCAGCCATTCTGCTTTTTCATTATGTATTAATTTGTATATAGTGACGACAATAGGAATCGGATGATGACAAGCCCTTTATTAAAATGCCCAACTCTGGCCGAGTTTCGCTCCCTTGCACAGAGCTGCCTCAGGGGCAACTAAAAATGGACATACAAATAATTAAAACACATACATATAATAAATTAAACCACATACATATAAAAAATTACATGTATATAAAACTAACAATAATCATACATTCATTTAAAATATGTCATAAAACGATCATGTTTCAGGAGACATAAAATCAAAATAACTACATATATATGTGTATAAGAGTATGCGTGTACTTATGGATACAATACAGTAAATGACAACATATATACATGGCAGACATAAAATTGATGCAAAACCTAAATAACATGGTTATGCAGAAAGATTGGAGGTGGTGACTTTGTGTCATAGATAATATGAAAGTGTGAACAATGGAGTCAATACTGGTTATGAAACACATTATGAATCTCAAAAATATAATATGTAATGCTTACTTCATTTTACCAGGACTTGATTTGATCAATGTGGAAAATGTCGCATTGATTATGCCTAATTGAACAAAAACAATGAAATAAAATAAAATAAATACACCATAATAGAAAAAATAAAAAAACAAAAAAATGATGAAAAATAATAAAGCGAAAAAATAATAAAAAAATTAAAAATTAAAAATTAAAAAATTATTATTTATCAAAAATGAAGGAAATAAAAAAAATGTAAAAAATAATAAGGAAATACAAAAATCAACCGATGAAAGATAACTGATGAAAATGACAAGTGAATGAAAATAATATATAGAAAACTTAAAAGGGGTCTACCTTCAGTGCAGATGAATTCCCACTCAAACACATAGACTTTCTCTTATCAGCATAGTATTGCTACGTGATAGCAGCTTTGAAGTCAAAAACGTTCTGTACATAACAACTTTATTAAACAAGAAATATCATAATGTTATTTGTAAAGCGCACTTAAACTGTTCAAATCAATGCTCCGCTATTAAATGTCACTCATAAACTCACAGTGACTGGCATAACATAAGTTATCTCAAAGAACGGCTTATTTCTATTTGTTAGCTGTTAACTGTGATTACAGATGACACTCAGTTTGAAATTACCAACTCACTGTGAATTTGCTACTAGCAGAACTATATGAATAAATAACTTAAGAACTTATACTATAAACAGAGCCAGCTAATATTACTAACTGCTAAAGCAAACCAACAATATGGTTACTTGAAATTTGGAAGTGCAAGATATAATGTGCAGGAGCGGTACTTACATTCAAATAGACGAGCCGTCTTTCAGCTAGTCAAGAGAAAAGACGCCGCAAATGGCGTTTATTTATGCAGGCTCTCGCGATATCCAGCCGGATTTTCGCGCCAAAATCATAAAAATCAAATCACTCTTAAACAATAAATTTTGATCATGAAAATAGTGTGTACTATATCGCCTGTCTAAAAATCTCCTAATATTTATGACTGCTGATCAAAATCATGATACATGCTGTATTTTTAGTTCCAAGGATAAAATTAAAACATACAGAATAAGAGGAAATGACTTGCACTACTATGAATGAACCTGCATTGGTGACCCTTTAAAAGCTGTCTTATAAGATAATCTAAAAGTATGTGTCTAAAAAATGACTGTATGTGAAAAATATATAAATAAATAAATAAATAAATAAATAATGTAAACTAATGTAAACTAGTCAACAATCTATGATGGCAGCCAGGAAAATCAAAAAATCAAAACTGTGAAACAATAAAAAAAGCAAAATAGAAATGATGAAATGAGAATAATGAAAAAAACTAAAAAAATCAAAAATCAAGATAAAACCATTTGTAAAATGAATAAACTTGTGTATAAAATATAATAGATAATCATACTGACTCCTGAATAATGCATTAAAAAGATAAAAAATGATTGAAAAACAATGACACAAAGTAGTTACAGATACACTCCCAAATCTAATTCACTGTTGAGACCTAATGGTGTCATCGTGTTGAATTCATAAATGAATTTCTGTTCATTCCTAAGGAGTGCACTGTTAAGATCACCACCTCTCCAATTGGCACTCATTTTTTGTATCACACAAAACTTAAAATCGGTGAATTTGTGACCTGTGTCGCTACAGTGTGCTACCATAGGTTTACCCTCTTTTAATCTATTGATTGCGCTCTTATGTTCAATAATCCTATGGTTGAACTGTCTGATGGTTTTACCTATGTACCATTTATCGCAGGGATATATGGCTACGTATATAACGCCTGAGCTTTTACAATTGCTCGAATGATTGAGCTTGAATATTCTATCTGTGTTTGGGATTTTCAAACTCCGTGTACTGAGATTTACAGTGCACACGCTACAATCACCACAAGGGCTGTGCCCTACTACTCTCTTAATCTCAGTCTGTGGCAAAGGTAAAACTGAAGGCGCCAGAAATTCTTTTAGGTTTCTCTCTCGTTTGTTTGCCACCATTATTTGTCTGTCTTGAAAAACAGGGAGAACTTGTAATACGTGCCAATGTTTTCTGATAACTTGTGTGATACTGTGTGATAAGCCAGTAAAAGTAAGTGGACATATGACCTTGTCCATTTTTTCTTTTGTCACATGTCTATTTCGGGGTTGTAATAAAGCAGTGCGCTGTTGTTGATCTGCTCTCGCAAGACATTCATTTATGCAGTTTTCAGGGTAACCTCTCTCTAGAAATCGTTGTTTCATCTGCTCTGATCTCATCCTAAATGTTGGAGTATCTGTACATAGACGTTTCAATCGCAAGAATTGGCTGTAGGGCAGATTGCGTATAAGTGACTTATTATGACAGCTTTCATACAATAAAAATGTATTTCTATCAGTTGGTTTGTAATAGATGTCTGTTTCAAAACCTCTATGTGTTCTTTTGATGAGTATATCTAGAAAAGGTATCTCTTTGGAATTAAATTGCATTTTGAAATTGAGATTTGAATCTAAGCTATTAAGCCATTCTAAAAATTCTAATAAAACCTCAATACTGCCTTGCCAAATTAAAAATACATCATCTATGTATCTTTTCCATAATAAAATCTTATCTTTGAACTGATGATCTGTTCAAAACATTCTTTCAAAATAAGCTACATAGAGGTTGGCAACGGAGGGGGCCATCGGAGACCCCATTGCCACGCCTTTGATTTGCATAAAATATTCACGATTAAAAGAGAAAAAATTCTTGGTAAGTGCTAATGTGGCTAATTCTATGATGAATTGGTTCGGTATGCGAGAGTTGATGTTATATGTATGGAGTATTTGCTCTACTATGTCAACTGCCTTATCTAGTGGTACATTAGTGTAGAGAGAATCAACGTCTAAAGTAGCCATAATAATATCTACATTTTCTATACGTAAATCCATAAGTATCGTAATCATGTGGGCTGAATCTCATATATAGGATGGTACTTGAGATACATGTGGTCGTAGGAAGGTGTCAACAAAAACAGCTAATGGCTCTAGTAGCGAGCCATTAGCTGAAATGATCGGTCTGCCAGGTGGATCTTGTAAAGATTTATGTATTTTAGGTAATACATATATTACTGGCATAATTGGGAAATCTACTTTAAGAAATGTTAACTCTTTTTTGGTTAAAAAACCAGCTGACTCACCGATGGCTATAATCTGATCCACTTCTTTCTTGATCGAACCTGTTGGGTCATTTTTTAATTTTTCATAAAAATTAGTATCTTTTAGTTGTCTCTCTATCTCACTGACGTATTTGGATTTATCCATCACCACAATCGCTCCTCCTTTATCTGCTGACTTTATTACTATAGATTGATCCTTACTTAACTGTGTAAGTGCTTTCCTTTCAGACTTTGAGATATTGTGTTTGTATCTAAATTTATTTTCTTTAGCTGTAATGTCTTTGAGTATCAGTGTTTCGAATGTATGAATAATTGGATTTGGAGGACCAATGGGTATCCATTTGCTGGTCGGTTTGACTATTGAATTATCTATTGTTGCTGGTTTGGTTGAGAATATGTCCATAATCTTCAGTTTCCTAATGAATTTGAACAATTCAACTCTAGTTTTGAATGCATTATATCTACTTGTGGGAACGAAAGACAAACCCTTGTTTAGTATGGATAATTCTTCTGTATTAAAAATTTTACTGGATAGATTGATCACCCTTCCTACTTCCTCTTTATCTCTATTCTTCATCACTGATGATAGAAGTATCCCCTTCCTCTCCCTCTCCCTCTCCCTCTTCCTCTTCCCCTGGTGGGCGTTGTTTCCCACTTGTTCTCCTGGATGTTGGGTTTTATTGTATCTTTTTTCCATATTTTGCCCAGTTGAAAAACCTGATATACAGGTTTTGATGGAGCATGATTTTGTGGGACTGGGTCAAATAAAGATGCAGAGGGGTCAACTGTGTCTTCATTTTCACTGCGAATGCATTTTGCTCCTCTGTCGATTAGGACTATTGTCACTTATAGTGACTATATCATGTTGTTTATCTTTTGGCCTGATTGTATTCTGTAGTTGAAAAGCTGGTCTTTGATAATGATTCTGTTTATAGTTGTATTTATTAGATCTATGCCAAGGGTAGACACTATTATTATTATAATCTGTCTCATCCCTTTTAAATTTTTCGTATTTGGTATTTTTCAAATCTTTGGTAAATTTCTCTAAATTAACCTTATAATCTTCATAAATCATGTCAAAACATAGATCTTTTTCTTTCAAATATTGTAATTGTGTATCTAAATCAGCTTTTAATTTCTCTTCTCTTTGTTTAGCTGTTTTGATTACCAAAATCATCAGGTCGAGAGAGCACTTATTAAGTATTGCTTCCCAGCTACTCATGAAAACACTATCATCCTGATACATGCTGGGTGGTTTATTCATTCTTAGGCCTCTTGGTATCCTTTTATACCTACAATAGTCCAGTAAGGTGGAGGCATGTAGATTACTTCTAACCACTCCTTTATGCAAATTGATGGCATACTCCCATCTCTGTAGGAAATCATCAAACATTTCACTTTCCTTGAAGAAGGGTTCAGATGGCAAGAGGTCATTTAATGTCCCATCCGTGTAACTCAGCACGTCTTTCCATGGGGAGAAAGACATTTCCGGTAATAGGGACGGACCCAAAAAACAAAGCGGTAGCCGATCCAGTGAGCTGTATAACAGTGACGACAATAGGAATCGGATGATGACAAGCCCTTTATTAAAATGCCCAACTCTGGCCGAGTTTCGCTCCCTTGCACAGAGCTGCCTCAGGGGCAACTAAAAATGGACATACAAATAATTAAAACACATACATATAATAAATTAAACCACATACATATAAAAAATTACATGTATACAAAACTAACAATAATCATACATTCATTTAAAATATGTGTCCCAGGACACATATTTTAAATGAATGTATGATTATTGTTAGTTTTATGTGTCCCGGGACACATATTTTAAATGAATGTATGATTATTGTTAGTTTTATATACATGTAATTTTTTATATGTATGTGGTTTAATTTATTATATGTATGTGTTTTAATTATTTGTATGTCCATTTTTAGTTGGCACGTATTACAAGTTCTCCCTGTTTTTCAAGACAGACAAATAATGGTGGCAAACAAATGAGAGAGAAACCTAAAAGAATTTCTGGCGCCTTCAGTTTTACCTTTGCCACAGACTGAGATTAAGAGAGTAGTAGGGCACAGCCCTTGTGGTGATTGTAGCGTGTGCACTGTAAATCTCAGTACACGGAGTTTGAAAATCCCAAACACAGATAGAATATTCAAGCTCAATCATTCGAGCAATTGTAAAAGCTCAGGCGTTATATACGTAGCCATATGTCCCTGCAATAAATGGTACATAGGTAAAACCATCAGACAGTTCAACCGTAGGATTATTGAACATAAGAGCGCAATCAATAGATTAAAAGAGGGTAAACCTATGGTAGCACACTGTAGCGACACAGGTCACAAATTCACCGATTTTAAGTTTTGTGTGATACAAAAAATGAGTGCCAACTGGAGAGGTGGTGATCTTAACAGTGCACTCCTTAGGAATGAACAGAAATTCATTTATGAATTCAACACGATGACACCATTAGGTCTCAACAGTGAATTAGATTTGGGAGTGTATCTGTAACTACTCTGTGTCATTGTTTCTCAATCATTTTTTATCTTTTTAATGCATTATTCAGGAGTCAATATGGTTATCTATTATATTTTATACACAAGTTTATTCATTTTACAAATGGTTTTATCTTGATTTTTGATTTTTTTAGTTTTTTTCATTATTCTCATTTCATCATTTCTATTTTGCTTTTTTTATTGTTTCACAGTTTTGATTTTTTGATTTTCCTGGCTGCCATCATAGATTGTTGACTAGTTTACATTAGTTTACATTATTTATTTATTTATATATTTTTCACATACAGTCATTTTTTAGACACATACTTTTAGATTATCTTATAAGACAGCTTTTAAAGGGTCACCAATGCAGGTTCATTCATAGTAGTGCAAGTCATTTCCTCTTATTCTGTATGTTTTAATTTTATCCTTGGAACTAAAAATACAGCATGTATCATGATTTTGATCAGCAGTCATAAATATTAGGAGATTTTTAGACAGGCGATATAGTACACACTATTTTCATGATCAAAATTTATTGTTTAAGAGTGATTTGATTTTTATGATTTTGGCGCGAAAATCCGGCTGGATATCGCGAGAGCCTGCATAAATAAACGCCATTTGCGGCGTCTTTTCTCTTGACTAGCTGAAAGACGGCTCGTCTATTTGAATGTAAGTACCGCTCCTGCACATTATATCTTGCACTTCCAAATTTCAAGTAACCATATTGTTGGTTTGCTTTAGCAGTTAGTAATATTAGCTGGCTCTGTTTATAGTATAAGTTCTTAAGTTATTTATTCATATAGTTCTGCTAGTAGCAAATTCACAGTGAGTTGGTAATTTCAAACTGAGTGTCATCTGTAATCACAGTCAACAGCTAACAAATAGAAATAAGCCGTTCTTTGAGATAACTTATGTTATGCCAGTCACTGTGAGTTTATGAGTGACATTTAATAGCGGAGCATTGATTTCTCAAGACATGGAGCATGGATTTCTAAAGACATGGATATTCACACAAGCATTCCCGGACTCAAACTGATCTACCTTCCACGCCAATCCTTACCTTCACATACACCATGACTAACCTTCTTGTTTGAATTTTATATTATTTTACACTATCGTTACATGTTTGAATTAATAACCTGTCCTTTCTCTTCTCTCTCTGCCAAGTTCTAATCTCCCTGTTATTTGTAACTGCCTTTTTTCCGCACCATTGTTTTAGTTTTGTTTACGATGCACACTTGTTTTAATGTGAACCAGCATGATGGGACTGCGTTCTCGAATGCCGGTATATAAAAACCCTAAATAAAATAAATAAAATATATAAATAAATTTGAACAGTTTAAGTGCGCTTTACAAATAACATTATGATATTTCTTGTTTAATATAGTTGTTATGTACAGAACGTTTTTGACTTCAAAGCTGCTATCACGTAGCAATACTATGCTGATAAGAGAAAGTCTATGTGTTTGAGTGGGAATTCATCTGCACTGAAGGTAGACCCCTTTTAAGTTTTCTATATATTATTTTCATTCACTTGTCATTTTCATCAGTTATCTTTCATTGGTTGATTTTTGTATTTCCTTATTATTTTTTACATTTTTTTTATTTCCTTCATTTTTGATAAATAATTTTTTAATTTTTAATTTTTAATTTTTTTATTATTTTTTCGCTTTATTATTTTTCATCATTTTTTTGTTTTTTTTATTTTTTCTATTATGGTGTATTTATTTTACTATATTTCATTGTTTTTGTTCAATTAGGCATAATCAATGCGACATTTTCCACATTGATCAAATCAAGTCCTGGTAAAATGAAGTAAGCATTACATATTATATTTTTGAGATTCATAATGTGTTTCATAACCAGTATTGACTCCATTGTTCACACTTTCATATTATCTATGACACAAAGTCACCACCTCCAATCTTTCTGCATAACCATGTTATTTAGGTTTTGCATCAATTTTATGTCTGCCATGTATATATGTTGTCATTTACTGTATTGTATCCATAAGTACACGCATACTCTTATACACATATATATGTAGTTATTTTGATTTTATGTCTCCTGAAACATGATCGTTTTATGACACATATTTTAAATGAATGTATGATTATTGTTAGTTTTATATACATGTAATTTTTTATATGTATGTGGTTTAATTTATTATATGTATGTGTTTTAATTATTTGTATATCCATTTTTAGTTGCCCCTGAGGCAGCTCTGTGCAAGGGAGCGAAACTCGTCCAGAGTTGGGCATTTTAATAAAGGGCTTGTCATCATCCGATTCCTATTGTCGTCACTGTTATACAGCTCACTGGATCGGCTACCGCTTAATTTGTATATAGTGCATAGTGTTTTGTACTGTATTCTGTGCTCAATGGGTAACCAGTGTAATTCAGCTAGGGTTTCGGTAATGTGGTCTTTTTTTTTACCTGTCAAAATTCTTGCTGCGGTATTTTGTAGTATCTGTAGTGGTTTCAGCATTGTGTATGGTAATCCTAGTAGTAGAGCATTACAGTAATCAGTGCTAGCAAATATTAAAGCTTGTAACACTAATCTAAATTAGTAGTTGTTAGTAATGGTTTTAGACTTCTGAGAATCATGAATTTGGCGTATCCTTCCTTTACATTTAAAGATATATGTTGTTTCATGTTTATTTCTGTGTCAATTATTACTCCGAGGTTCCGTACTTTCTCTGCTAATTCTATTTTCTGGTTATTTTTTAGCATAATTGGGTTTTGAATGATCTCTATATTCTTTCGTTCTAAATGTAGGAATTCTGTTTTTCAATGTTAATAACTAGTTCCATTTGGTTTAGTAGCTGTTTGATAATATCTAGGTACATGTTAGCTAGGTTTAATGTTTTTTCAATTGCGTCATCAATGGGTAGGATTAATTGAAAGTAATCAGCATATATGTAATGCATGATGCCCAGACCTGCCAGAAGGTGACATAAGGGCAGCAGGTATATGTTAAAGAGTGTTGCGGACAAGGCTGATCCTTGTGGTACTCCTGTTTGAAGGTTTATTTTTTCTGATATTACGTCTTTGATCTGTACTTGAAAGTATCTGTTGTTTAGATATGATCTGAACCAGTTGATTGTTTTGTTGTGTAATCCTATTTCTTCTAGTCTTTTTAATAGTATGTCATGATTTACTGTGTCAAAGGCTGATGACAGGTCTAGCATCACTAGAATGTAGTTTTCCACTATTGAAACCTCTCATGATATTGTCTGTTAGTGAAAGCAGCAGTGTCTCTGTGCTGTAGTGTTTATGGAAACCATGCTGGGATGGATACAGTATATTATTGTTGTCCAAGTGTTCAGTTAGTTGATTTTGTACAGTTTTTTCAATTAATTTTGCAATTAGTGATAGATTTGACACTGGTCTGTAATTGCTCAGGATAAGTGGGTCGCTGTTCTTTTTTCTTTATAATTGGTTTTATGATTGCCCCTTTTAGTATATCTGGCATGGCTCCCTCCTCTAAGGATAGATTTATGATCTTCGCTAATATCGGAGATACTGTATTGGCTACTTTTTTATGTATATAGTTGGTAGTGAGTTAGTTGCATGTGGGGCTGGATTTAGCTTTTTTAGCATGGATTCAATTTCCAGGTCTGATATCTCGTTAAATGTAGTCCATTGTTTAACATCTCTTTTTTGCATTTTAATTTCTTGCTTAGTTATATTTGGGATTTTGGTTTTTAGGTTCGCTATTTTGTCACTGAAAAAATTTGCTATTTTTCCAAATCAGCCCGTTGCTGCTCTGTGGATCCAGTGACTGATCCTAACTTCTTAGCTTGTTTGTACTTAGAAATCAGAATCTGGGAGGACCTCAGCCTGAGAAACCTCTCCACAGAGAGGAGAGGAGAGGCTAAAAGGGTCAGAGTCTGAGGTGTTCTCTCTACCATCTGGAAGCCGATAACATTGAGACTACCCCTAAGTCACGCCCCTTTGGTGACGTCATTAAGCGGAGCCGGAACGCCAAATAAATTCGGGGCAGGTGTGGCACCTGAACCGGAGGACCTCGGCTGGAGAAACCTCTCTGCAGAGAGGACAGGAGAGGCTAAAAGTGATGGAGTCTGAGGCGTTCTCTCTACCATCTGGAAGCCAGTAACATCGGGACTACCCCTAAGCCACACCCCTTTGGTGACATCATCAAGCAGAGTCGGAACGCCGAATAAATTTGGGGCAGGTGCAGCGCGCAGCCACCGGTGCGCTGCCGAAGCCGCGCGCCAAAGGGGCACGCCCCTTGGTATGAATATTTTCTTTTTTAATCTATATGGGTAGAAAAAGAAAAACTAAACTCTGGACATCTTCTCCAGCTGTACAAGTGGTCAGCGGTCCCATGGATACTCATGTTATGAGAAGGGTAAGTCAATCCGCCCGTAACTCAATACCTGAAATTTCTTTTTCTTCTGGTGCCTCTTAAAGTCCCAGCCAAGTGCAGCAACCTCAATTTCTGATGGATCTACCTGTCCACACAGCCCAAAGTACGACACAAGGAGTTGAGGAATCAACTAATATTGATATTGTACATCCCTTAGAGGGTGGAGAGGTAGAAGAACTGGGGATTTCGGTGGGCTCTAGACTTCAGATTCCAGTTCCAGAGCCCATAGACCCCAAAATATAACTTTGGGAGATGTATGGAGGGCAATTACTGAACTTCAGAAAGTTATGTCTAATTCTATAAGTCAAAGTAACAAAACATCTATAGAAATTAAAAATGTAATAGAAATGCATAATAACCGTTTAAGACAATTAGAAGAGTTGGGTAAAACAACAACAGCACAAGTTTCAACTTTACAGGCTGTTAACAACTCTCATATTAAGGATAGTTTGGTGATCCACAGGCAGTTGGAGAATCTGGAAAATGAACAGAGGGTTAGAAATCTAAGATTTTTAAATTTTCCTGTTACCAGATTATTATCTGCCAGTGAGCTGTTAAAAAAATACTTGTTAGAAGTTTTGTCAATTCTGATGATAGATAAGAGCATATAAAAAATGTATTATGTGATGAATTCCAGATTAAGGAACCAGGTGGGTGAGGAAGGAATGGACCTTGTCCAGCAGCAATCTCCTAATTTAACTTCCTTCTTGGAATCCTCAGTGGATGATATCCCTCAAAGAGCAACCCTATTGGTTACTTTTTGCAGAGAAAAAGATAAAAGCTTAATAATGCAGAAGTATTTTAAAAATAAGGATTTCTTGTTCTGCGGACAAAGGGTCCAGATTTTTCCTGACGTGTCACGGAGCACGCAATTAAGGAGAAAACAATTTTTGATTCTGAAGCCAAGAGTTTTGACTCTTGGAGCAACGTTCTTCTTAAAATTTCCTTGCAAATGTGTGGTTGTTCTCCAAAAGAATAAATTTATTTTTCAGGACCCCACCTATCTAGAATCCTTTCTGGAAGATAAAGAAAGAGATTGAGGCGTAGGCTGCAAAAATAAAAAAGTATCTCCAGGATTAGTAAACTTATGTTTACAGATTTCTATATGTTTTATTTTTCTTGATAAATATCCTCCCATGATGTGGACTAGGAATTTTGATGTAATTAATAATGGTAAAGAATGTGGTTAAAGATTTCCTGGCATATAAAATTTGTTCTTTGATTTTTACAATGTATTTTGTTTAAAATCTTAATAAAGTATAAATTTTAAAAAAAAGAAATTAGAATGTGCATTTACTCCTTAGCAATCTGAGGGGAAGGTCTTTTCTGTTGAGCTCTATTTCACAATGTTCAACAGCGCTCTCTTTCTTTACGGTTTAAGATTAGAAACAATTCACTTAAAATCCTTTTGGCTTCTGTGTTCATCTGCACAGGTTTTTATTTTTACATCTTACTGTCCTCCCATTGAAAAGGAAGGCTTATGGTTTTTTTCACAGCTTTTCTCTCTCCTTCGGGGAAGGTATTAGTCTATTGGACAGTGGAATGTGGGAGTGATTTAGGACCAGTTACAGAGAACTAGCAGCTAGCTAGCGGTACCACACAGTGACCAAGACACAGAGTGTTTTCTTCTCTGATTGGATCTATAGTGCTCGAGAGTCAGTCCACATATAAAGCAGACAAGCAGATGGCTATTGGCCAGTCCATTTTGTGGATCCTGTTCCTGTAGAATGCATACACAGAGCAGAAAAGTATCTGGCATCTGTGTTGTGTGCAGTGTGTGCACTGTGCCTAAGGGTGAAGAGAAGAATACCACAGTGCCTTGCCTCTGTGTGAATAGTTTACCATTGTTACGGTTCTGGCCGCGAGAGCCGCGACCAGACCCTTACCTCCGACTTCCTAGACCTGCTCCCGCTTTTGGTGGCCTAGTTCGCGGCCTGTTTGGTGGTGTCTCCGTGGGGGCCGCACCGCCGGGAAGCCTCCCATGGACGCCCTGCTCCTAAGCGCACGCGAGCGCCACTTGGGCACTTTTCTAGGCTGTTTCCCGCCACTGGTGACTCCGCCCAATTCCTGACTTCAGACGCTGTGGCCTTGATAAGCCGGCCGCGGACATTCTGTCTTTGCCTTGCAACGGGCTTACCTACCTGATCCCTGTTGCTTCGTGCCCCGGAGTGAGCTGCCTTGGAACTCACTCCATTCCTGCTTGTCTGCTACAGTACCTGCTTGGTTCCTGCTTGCCTGCTACAGTTCCTGCCTGGTTCCAGTACCCGAGTCTTGCTACAGTTCCTGCCTACTGTTCTAGTCTGGTTCCAGTACCCGAGTCCTGCTACAGTTCCTGTCTACTGTTCTATTCTGGTTCCAGTTCCCAGTCCTGATCATCAGCCTGCCTGCTTCAGTCTCAAGGTCATCAACCCGCCTAAGCCCCAGCGGCCGGGCCCCTACGGACTCCTCCCAGGGGGGCTTCGGCTTCCAAGGGTGAAGCTTCACCTAAGTCCCAGCGGCTCGGCTCCTACGGGCTCCTCCCAGGGGAGTACTAGCTTCCAGGGTGAAGGCCACCTCTACGTCCAGCCTGAACATCTGCCTCCTGGCCTGTGGTATACTAGAGACTTTTGAATACCTTTCCCAGTCTCCTGCAGGTCGGCCTAAGGGACCACTAAACTGAGACTCCATAACAGATTGCAAGGTCATGGACTCGGCGGATGTGCCTGGTCCCTCGGACCTGCCTGGGATGGCCCAGCGCATGTTACAGCACCACAGCTGCATCGATACCCTGGCAGCTACGGTGGAACGGCCGTCCTCTTGCCTGGAGTCCTTGCGTCCTGCTGACGTGGTTCTCGAGGGACACAGCTCTTCTGTGACCCAGCTACTGGCACCCTCTCGTTACGCTGGGGACATAAGGTCCTGCCGTGGATTTCTGAACCAATGTTTCATACGGTTCTCCCTGTTGCCTCGGCAGTTCCCCTCGGATGTGGTGAAAATAGCCTATATCCTGTCCCTGCTTGACGGGAAGGCCTTAATATGGGCCTCTCCCCTTTGGGAAGAAAATGATCCTTCGCTAACGGACTTACAACAGTTCATTTCGAACTTTCGACAGGCTTTTGATGAGCCAGCCCGAGTAGCTACGGCTACATCTGAACTGCTACAGCTTCGCCAGGGGGCTCACTCCTTGGCAGATTATGCTATGGAATTCCGGACTTAGGCCCAAGAAGTAGGTTGGCAGGATGGTAGTCTTAAGGCCATCTTCTTAAAAGGTCTTTCCGGACGCATAAAGGATGAGATCGCAGCTCGAGATCTGCCGGAGGACCTCAACGCCTTGACAGAGATGGCTGCCCGTATTGACTACCGCCTACAACAACGGGCCAACGAGTAGCACTCCTCCCGCCACAGTCCTGCTTCCGGGTCGGCGAGATCCGCATTTTCTCCTAAGACTTCTCGTCCAGACGCTCCCACCTGCGAACCCATGCAGCTGGGACAGGCCCCGCTCTCTGCAGAAGAGAGGCAACGTCGTCGTTCGTTGAAATTGTGTTCGTATTGTGGCCAGAAGGGCCATTTCTTGGCACGCTGCCAGGAGCGTGCGGAAAACGCCAAAGCCTAGGAGGTCGGGAGGAGCTCCTCATAGGCTGTGCTACAGCTCCTCAATGTACCGTGTCTGTTACCCTGGAGGATCCGTTGAGACGATTGCGTTCCTGGATTCTGGAGCCGGGGGTAATTTCATCCTGCAGGACTTAGTCTCCCAGTTGCGAATTCCTACGCATAGACGGGAGGTCCTGTTACGAATTACCTCCATCCAGGGGACACTCCTTCCAGGACCTATTGAGATGTCCACGGCACCCATTACTGTCCGCACCGGGGCGATCCATTTGGAGGAGATAGCCTTCCTAGTGTTGGATAAGGCTGTCCACCCTGTGGTGCTAGGGTTGCCGTGGCTACAAAAACACTCGCCCACGATTCAGTGGGATACTCTACAGATTGTCAAGTGAAGTCCTTTCTGTTTAGCCAACTGTATGAAGGTGCCTAAGGCTCCCGGACTTCCGTTGATGCACTCTGCCCTAGGTCCTCCGGCACCTTATGAGGACTTCACGGATGTTTTTTCAAGGCGGAGTCCAAGGTGGAGATCCTTCCGCAGCATTGCCCGTATGACTGCGCTATAGACCTGCTACCTGGAACTATGCCCCCCCCCCCCCCCCGGGGAAGGGTATATCCCTTATCATTACCTGAGACCTGGGCCATGTCTGAGTATATTTCAGAGAATCTGGCCAAGGGGTTTATTCACCCGTCCAAGTCGCCTGCAGGGGCAGGCTTCTTCTTTGTCAGCAAGAAGGACGGCTCGCTGAGACCGTGTATAGACTATCGAGGCCTCAACTCTATTACCAAGCGGGATCGTTACCCGCTCCCGCTAATTCTGGAGCTCCTCGATAGGCTCCAGGGAGCGAAGATTTTCACAAAGTTGGACTTACGAGGTGCTTACTACTTAGTCAGAATTCGTCCAGGAGACGAGTGGAAAACAGCTTTTAATACCAGAGACGGGCATTACGAATATCTTGTGATGCCTTTTGGCTTATGTAATGCTCCAGCGGTGTTCCAGCACCTTATGAATGAGGTATTATGGGATCTTCTGAACACCTGCGTAATTGTCTATCTCGACGATGTGTTAATCTACTCCCAGGACCTGCCTACAACCTTCAGCATGTCCGTCAAGTGCGAAACTTGAAAAATGTAATGCTCCGGCGGTGTTCCAGCACCTTATGGATCCAGAGAAAGTGGCGGCAATTAAGAATTGGCACAGGCCGAGGGGTCTGAAAGCGTTGCAACGCTTCCTCGGCTTCTCCAATTTCTACCGTCACTTTATACCTAACTACTCCTGTATTGTGGCTCTGTTGACAGCCCTCACCCGAAAGGGAGCCAATGCGGTGGATTGGCCTGTTCCCGCCTGCCAAGCCTTTGAGGCCCTCAAGGAAGAGTTCTTGTTGGACACCTGCCTTCATCATCCTGACCCCAGCCCGCCCTTCGTGGTGGAAGTGGATGCATCCAATGTGGCCGTAGGGGCCGTGCTGAGCCAGTACTCCGATTCCGGACAATTGTTACCCTGTTCATATTTCTCGAAGAAATTCTCGCCGGCAGAAAGCAACTACTGTGTTGGTGATAAAGAGTTGCTAGCCGTGAAACTTGCCCTAAAGGAATGGAGACAGTGGTTGGAGGGAGCCAACCACCCGATTACGATTTACACCGACCACAAAAACTTGGCATTTTTGAAGCAAGCTCAATGCCTGAACCCAAGGCAAGCCCAGTGGTCGCTGTTTTTTGACCGGTTTGACTTTACGCTACCGACCCGGCTCTAAGAACATTCGAGCCAATGTGCTCTCACACTCCACTGAGGTTGAAGAGACCCCCGACACTCCACAGTGCATCTTGGATCCCGCGAAAGTGACCCTCGCAGCAACCTTGGTGTCCTCTCAAAGAAAGACTGTCATTCCACGTCACTCCCAGAGAGCAGTTCTCACTTGAGCCCATGAGGGCCATGCTGGCTGCAAAAGGACCTTAGACCTGTTGAGTCAATTCTACTGGTGGCCGACGGTGAGACAGGATGTTCAAGCCTTTGTGGGCTCTTGCCCTACCTGTGCCGTACAGAAGCCGCTCATTGGGAAGCCCAGGGGCTTGTTACAACCATTACCCATTCCGGTGGAGCCTTGGACACACATCTCCACCGACTTTGTCATGGACCTTCCTGTCTCAGGAGGTAAGTCGGTCATTTGGGTGACCGTAGACCGGTTTTCCAAGATGGCGCACTTTGTCCCCTTGCCAAAGTTGCCTTCTGCACCTGACCTAGCCAATCTCTTCGCTCAACATATCTTCAGACTTCACGGCCTCCCACAGGATATTGTCTCGGATTGAGGAGCACACTTTACTGCTCGATATTGGAAAGCACTTTGCAAATGCTTCGGTGTACAACTTAGCCTTTCGTCTGCGTTCCATCCCCAGAGTAATGGACAAACGGAATGGACTAACTGAACCCTGAAGACCTTTCTCCATTCAGTCGTGAATGAACGACAAGATAATTGGGCCAAGTTACTCCCGTGGGCGGAGTTCTCGTATAATAATCATACGCATGCCGCTACTGGAAGTTCACCTTTCCTCGTTGTCTATGGGAAGCAACTTCGACCGCCCTTGCCTTCGCCTGAACCTAGTGCACTCCCGGCAGTGCAACTTTCAACTCGCCAGCTCCTTTCCTTATGGACCTCTATCCAGGAAAAGCTCCGTAAAGCCGCCCAGTCCGCCAAGAAATGGGCGGATAAGCATCGTCAGCCATCACCTATCTTCCTTCCAGGAGACCGTGTCTGGCTTAGTACTAAGAATCTACAGCTACGAATCCCATCTCGAAGACTAGCCCCGAGATTTTGTGGGCCTTTTTGAGTCGCCGAACGTGTGGGAGCAGTCTCGTACCGGCTACGCCTACCCTCCTCCATGCGCATACAAGACGTGTTCCATGTGTCATTACTGAAGCCTCTTGTCCTGTCTAGATACCACTCCCGGACTCCTGAACCATCGGATCCTTCTGTACCGGACGATATTACGTATCAAGTACGTGAGATCTTGGATGTACTATTCCATCAACGATGCTGGGACTACTTGCTTGCCTGGGAGGGTTGCGGACCCGAGGATAATTCGTGGGAACCTGCCCGTAACATCCTCGACAAGGACTTATTACGGCAGTTCCATCTGGATCACCCAAGTAAACCTGGACCGGCTAAGAGGGGGCGTAAGAGGGGAGGTACTGTTATGGTTCTGGCCGTGAGCGCCGCTACCAGACCCTTACCTCTGACTTCCTGGACCTGCTCCCGCTTTTGGTGGCCTAGTTCGTGGCCTGTTCAGTGGCGTCCCTGCGGGGGCCACGCCGCCGGGAAGCCTCCCATGGACGCCCTACTCCTAGGTGCACGCGCGTGCCACTTGGGCACTTTTCTAGGCCGTTTCCCACCACTGGTGACTCCGCCCAATTCCTGACATCAGACGCCGCAGCCTTGATAAGCCGGCCGTGGACATTCTGTCTTTGTCTTGCAACAGGCTTACCTACCTGATCCCTGTTGCTTCGTGCCTCGGTGTGAGCTGCCTTGGAACTCGCTCCGTTCCTGCTTGCCTGCTACAGTACCTGCTTGGTTCCTGCTTGCCTGCTACAGTTCCTGCCTGGTTCCTGTACCCGAGTCTTGCTACAGTTCCTGCCTGGTTCCAGTACCCAAGTCTTACTACAGTTCCTGTCTACTGTTCTATTCTGGTTCCAGTACCCGAGTCCTGCTACAGTTCCTGCCTACTGTTCTAGTATGGTTCCAGTTCCCAGTCCTGATCATCAGCCTGCCTGCTTCAGTCTCAAGATCATCAACCCGCTTAAACCCCAGTGGCCGGGCCCCTACGGGCTCCTCCCGGGGGGGCTTTGGCTTCCAAGAGTGAAGCCTCACCTAAGTCCCAGTGGCTGGGCTCCTACGGGCTCCTCCCGGGGGAGTACCAGCTTCCAGGGTGAAGACCACCTCTACGTCCAGCCTGAGCATCTGCCTCCCAGCCTGTGGTATACTAGAGACTTTTGAATACCTTTCCCAGTCTCCTGCAGGTCGGCCTAAGGGTCCATTAAACTGAGACTCCATAACACCATTACACACAGGGTGATTACTTCAGTCAGTATTATTGTCAGTCATTGTCAGTACCACACACTAGGGATGTGCATTTGTTTAAAATAAAATAGTGAACCCCCCCCCCCCTTCCAAGGGAGAGAGAATAAATAACATGCTACCATTTAAGTGAAATGCAGCAGAGAAAAAAAAAAGAGGATAATACAGCTATGTAACATGAGCTGCCAGCTCAGGAAACCCAGAATGAGATTACAAAGGTTGCCAGATCTTTTACTGTGAAGGTGCTTAAATGACCACTGTATAGATGAGTCAGTGACTTAGGCAGGGGATATACATGTCACCGTCCCCTAGACTACTGTTGGTAACTTGCAGTGAAATATCACTTTAAATGAAAGGATAGCAAAATTCTAAATTACAGAACCATGACTGGAAAAGTCCTACATTGGAGAATTCTGAATGAGAAATGGATTTATGAGAGAAATGTACTGAAAAAACAGGAAGCAAACAGATTCTCACCCTGACTAACAAGGGGAGACAGACCCTTGGGTACCCAGTTCTCAGACAACAGAGAAAAAGGGCAGGCAAAATGGAAGATTGTGCACACATTCTCTTTTCATGGTCCTGCCTGGGTTTTGGCATTTTGGCTGAGAGAAGGTGAACCATACAAGCTGGCTAACAGCGAATGATTGTCCATGAGTTTAGCGGGGCTAAAATCACTGAAAGCTGGGACTGTGGAGGGCCTGAATCACTGAACACTAATGAAGAGATGAGCCCAGTACAGTTGTAAACCCAAACCAGGAAAAACCCTCCTAAAAAGGGAGAAGAACCAAAGGCCAACTAATCAGGAGGTGACCCTGGGTTCCCCTGATTAAAAGGACCCTAGCAGCATATCGAACAGTCCCTCAGGAGGTGTAGATCCCAGCAGCAGATCAAGTGGTCCCCAGGAGGGTGTAGACTCCTGCAGCAGATTGAGCAGTCTTCCAGGAGGAAGGGGACCCCCAGCAGTAGATCGAGAGTTGAACCTGGGTCCCCCTTGAGCAAGGGGATCCCAGCGCCAGCTTGAATGGTCCCCCAGGAGGATGTGGACCCCAACAGCAGATCAAGCAGTCCCCCAGGAGGGTGTGGACCCCAGCGGCAGACCAAGTGGTCCCTCAGGAGGGTATGGACCCCAGCGGCAGGTCCAGAGGCACAGTTGGGTTCCCTAGGAGGTCTAGATCCCCAGCAGCATTCTAGGAGGCACAGTTGGGTCCCCCAGGAAAGCAAGAACTCCAGTGACATAATGGGAGACAGAGTCAGGTCCCTAGAAGGATGTGGACCCCAGCATTGGCACAGACCTTTCAGCAAAGCAGAAGCGGCACTGAGGAGATAGTAGCGGTTTAGATACAATGGACCATCTAGGCCAACACTACCCACCAACCCTGTTGGGATAAAATGGGGGGGGGGATAATAATAATACTTGATTAAGTGGGAATACAAGAGATCCTTCTATATGGTGGTGTAGTGGGGGTGTCAATACACCCAAATTTCCAGATATTAAATGGTCTTGCTACCTTGTGGAAATTTATATATTTGTGTGGCCTGAGACTATTAGCCACAAGTTTTTAAGTGTGCTGTTTGACATCCTATTAGCAATTTACATAGTCATGTAGAAATGTACATATTTATATAGTCTAATAAACCTGTATATATTTATTTGTACATACTGCCAGCCTTGTTCACAGTCCCATTTGTTTTCCTGGGGTGAAGGGAGGGAAATTCCACCCACTAACAACTTCTTCCCTGGTAGAGGCACCAGGCTCTAAGAATATGAGGACCGACAGAGTCTGCCCTGGGGGGGAGGGGGGGTCCCACCAGGTTGGTCCTGGACTGAGGAACACCCTGTTATGTAGGCGGTCAAGGGGGCATTTCAATAGGAAATTTCAATGACATTTCTTGTTTTGTCTCATAATATTTTCAAAACAAAACGGAAGAAAACTTTTGTTGGTTTCTTCCATTTTGTTTTGAAAAGTTTCTGAAAGTTTAAATTAAAAACTGAAGTTTCCAATCCCCCCCTCTATGCGCAGCCTCATCCTTCCCAAAAAAGGTCTCAGAAACCACCCCATCCCACACTTACCCCTTCTGTGGCAGAGCATCATTGTAGGAGGCAGGATGGTTGTCCAACCGCCTCCTACCCCTAGCTCCTCTGTTATTCAATGTTGCCTGTTGGCCCTGAGACTGGCACTATATTGGGACTTAAAATGATGATGAATAAGGTTTGGCCGGCACCATTTTACATCACAATGGGTACCAGTCTCAGGACTGACCAGTGCCATTGAAATACAGAGGAGCTAAGGGCAGGAGATGATTTAGCATCCCTCTTGCCTTCCTACAATTGTGTACCACAGCAGATGGGGTAAGTGGAAGCTGAGGTGGTTCCCAGCCCCGAGAGTTTTGTTTTGGGAAGGGGCGGGGACACATGGGGCCTGTGGAGGCCCTGCTTTAGGGTATTTTGGGGGGTGATTTTTTAATCTTTAATGTTTATTTTATTTTTATAAGGGACAGAAACAAAATAAACAATCAACCAACAATTGTGGCTCCTCCCCCTCCCAAAAATGAAGTATAAAATGGGATAACATTATTTAGGCAGCACATCCCTACTACACACACTCATTTACTTAATTCAAATTAATAAAGATTAAAACCTCATTTAAATACCAGTAGGCAGGCACTGCACCTGAAAAAGAAAAATACAATAAAATCCCATCATGTATGGGAAAGGCAGAGGCTGACATAAGTCTGCAATTGGCAGAGGATTCTATAAAACAACATTGAGTCCCCTCCCCCCAAACATAAAAAGGGATTTTTTTAAATCAAACATGTCAAGAAAGGCAAGCATCTCAAATCCGAAGAAATTGAAATTTGGAGAAGATGTGACACCATCAACGGTGTCTCTTTCAAAGTCAGAGGAGAGGAAAAGGGCAGGCACAAGCAGGGCATCACTAATGCCACTGGAGGAAGAAAAGCAAGTCCTAAAAGATAAAGCACCAGCATCCCTTAGTGTTGAAGAGGCAGTAAAATCAATCTTGTCAGAAGCTTCTGAATCTGAGGCAGAAGATTTTCCCTTGCAGAATTTTAAGAAGCAGAGATGGGAGATCTGTTAGCTGAAGACCCTAGTTTTGGAGGATTATCTAGTAGTGTCTTAGCTGCCACTTCACTGATGGAAGAGAGAAAGGCAGGAGATGATGTTGGTGAGGGAGAGCAGACAGCAGTGCAGGAAAATGGGATGAGTGAAGCCCCTGCTACTATTTCTCAAGATTCATCTGCTTTCACTTCCACTTCAGTGCCAGCAACAACATCCACCCCAAGGATGCAGATAGAGGCAAGGGATCACAAAAGGCATCTTTGATCTAGAGGCAATTTTAAGCAAAGTAGGACCTGTGCTTGCTTGGTATAATTATTGTGCCAAGAACATCAGCTGAAGCCAGTGACTGGGCCATTTAAGCAATTCTGGGATGGACCTTCAACTGAAGCAGTAGCATCCCCTTCAATATTCAGTCCATCCAGCATCAGTCTCCCACTGTCATATCCCAAAACCAACAGCACAGGGTTATGTAGGTTCATCCAGTATCAGAGTTCCATTGCCATAACCCAACACCAACAGCACAGGGGTATGACAGTCCATCTAGCAGCAGAATTTCACTGTCATGCTCCTAACACCACTACAAAGGAATGACACAATCCATCCAGCAGCAGCCTTCCACTACAATACCGCTATTACCATCGCAGGGAGTCTGACACATCCTTTTTCTGACTACCATGCCTCTAAATCCACCACAGGCATCTGACATATCCTGCTTCAGCCTGCCATGCTCTAAGCACCACCACAGGGTCATGATTCCATTGAGATTTGCTGCCTCCTTAGCCCCAAAAACCACGACAGGATCATAGCTCAAGCACCTCCACACGGTTATGTCTCCACTGAGTCCCTCTGCCTGCTTTTCCCCAAACACCACCACAAGGTATTGGCTCCATTTAGATCCTCTGCCTGCTATGCCCCAAAACCACTGCAGAATCATGACTCTACTGCCTGTTTAGCCCCAAGCACTACCATAGGGTTATTTCTCCACTGAGATCCTCTGCCTGCTTCGCCCCAAAAACCACCACAGGATCATGACTCCACTGAGATCCTCTGCCTTCCGTTCCCCCAAACACCACCACTGGGGCATGACTCCACTGAGTTCCTCTGCCTGATTTTCTCAAAACACCACCACAGAGTCCTGACTCCACTGAGATCATCTGCCTTCCTTTCCCCAAACACCACCACTGGGACAAGACTCCATTGAGTTCCTCTGTCTGATTTTCCCCAAGCACCACTGCAGGGTCATGATCATAGTTCCCTCTTTGCTGAGTACGTGAGCAATTGCTCATATATTTCAGAACATTGCTCTCAAGTTTTACATGGTCACTCATATAAATTTTTCTTTGTGCTATATACAGAAATGCAATGCTAATACTGGTACTCAAAGACTGTTGTTTTAAAAAACTAGTTGCTCACATGAAAAAAACTTGTACACATCTAGTCACTCCTTGGAGAGAGCATTGCTCATGACTCCGCTGAGATACTCTGCTGCCTTTCCTCAATCACTAGCGCAGGGTCATGACTCCACTGAGCTCTTCTGTTTGCTTTTCACCAGTCACCATCACTGTGGCATGACCACACTGAGATCCTCTGCCTGTCTTTCCCCAAACACCACGCAGGGTCATGACTCCACTGAGTTCTTCTGCTTGCTTAGACCCAGCCACCACAGCAGGGTCATGACTCCACTCCCTTTTTCTAAATCACCACCACTGGGGCATGACTCCGCTGAGTTTCTCTGCCTCCTCCACCAATTGGGTGTAACTCCACTGACAGCTTCTGCTAGATTACCCCCAAACAGTAGTTTAGGCAAAGCAAGCAGGGCAACTCAGTGGAGTTATGGACTAGTGGTGGTGATTAGCAAACTGGGCCATGACTCTTCTGACACCCCTGCCTGCTTTGCCCCAACAACATTTTGGGGTAAAGCAGGCAGAAGAGGGACAAATATCACCACTGAATCATGCCACAATTACCATGACTCCCCTGAGCTCCTCTGCCTCCTTTGCTCCAAACACCACCAAAAGGACCTGAAACTTCCAGCTTCAGCATACCATGTTCCAACCATAACCACTTTGGCCTGACAATTCTAGCTTCAGCATTCCATGCTACAACCATAACCACTGCGGCCTGACAGATCCTGCATCCGCCTGCCATGCTCCAAACAGCCACTGGGGCATGACCTTTCCAGTTTCAGCCTATCTTGCTCCAACCACAACCTCTATAGATTAACACTTCCAGCTCCAGCATACCAGGCTCCAGCCATAATCACTGTGGCCTGACAAATCCTGCATCAGCCTGCCATTCTCTAACCACAACCCCTGGGGCCTGATACTTCAAGTTTGAGTTTTATATTTAGCCTTTCTAGGATATTCCCATGACCAGCCACTCTCACCCTGATGACGCCAACGCCGCTCTTGCTGCTCCTGGGATTTCCTTAGACATATGTGCACAGCGCACACCTATTCTAAAAGAAAAGCTCCTATAGCACTATGTGACGACCTCTCAGGCTTGATCCATTTAAATACCGTTGATCCCCGCCTTAGCAACAGGTTCTTCTGCTTCACAATGCATATTGCTATTTCTGCTTGTTATTGCTTCTGCTCCTGTATTCTTCCTGCTCCCTGACCCAGCTTAGCTTTCCAGACTCAGCCTTGTTTCCAGTTCCAGCATGCCTTCTCCTGCTCCTTCCCTTGCCTTAGCCCTTGCATTTTCAGACTGATCTCTCATGCTTGACCTAACCAAAATCCTGACCCTGCCTGAACGCTGCCTGACTCGACTTCTGCCTGATATTCAACTTTGCCTGTATGCTACCTGTGTGCTGTCTGTCCTGACCCTTGGCCTGTGGCTGGACTTTCTTTGCTCCTTGGGACCTCACCTAAGTTCTGTCGGTCCCTGAAACTCAAGGGCTCAATCTGTGGTAAAAGGGAAGAATAGATCTTATCCCCAAGTGGGTCTGCCCACCGATTGTGTGGGCCTAGTCGGTTTTCCTTCTAGGCAGAATCAATCACACTTCGAGATAATGGGCTCACCGACTGTGACATTCATGCTCTAATCATAACCACTGTGGACCGACAGATCCTGCATCAGAATGTCATGCTCCAATCACAACCACTGGGGCTTGATATACCATGCTTCATCCTGCCATGCTCCATCCTATTGGGGCCATTTTTTTTGCCACTTTACCTTTCTGGCACACTCTAGCTCTTAGACCTTGAGATGTGCTTGCCAGTCTTGGGAGCTGTTCTGCACCTGTCATGTTCTTTTGAAATCTTTATACTACTCTTTCTGATTCTTGGTCCCTTTATCAGTGCCTTGGGATTTTTCCTGCCACCTTTTCTGTTTCGTTCCTCCTTCACAGTGCCTAAGGATACTGATGCAACTTTGGTGCCACCTTGCCTCTCGTGATGCCATTAAGTGTTAATGTCACTAAGCTGGTGTCCTTTTTTGCACCTTGGAGTGTTCTTCCCCCTCTTGCTGCTTCATTGCTGCTCTCATCATGCTTTGCAGAATGACAAAGTCAAAACATTTTATTGTATCTCTCTGTTCAATATAGTTCAATTCCACTTATAAGTTTACTTATTCTTGTTTTGAACACTATTTTAGATTTTAATAAGAATACAATAAATGTAATCATTGTTGCAAAATTTTCTCCCTGCACTATATAAAATATAATGAAAAATAATGAAGCCTGAACAATAAGAGTTCCATGATGCCAAAGTTGAAGAATTAATTACATTTGGTAGAAAACAGATCTGATAATGTGTGATCTTTCTTGTGGTAACAAAAATGTGCTGTGCTTGTAGTAGATAATTAGAACTTGGACCTGGGACATGCTGACCTGTTAACTAGTCATGATTTAAGACATCTAAAGATGTAATGTTGAAGGAAAATACAGAAGTGAACTTTTTATTGGTCAATCTAAAATATTTTCCCTGAATCATGATTTTGTGGAAACAAACATTATATAAGCCTGATTATCCACTGAGAGTTCGCTTGATTTGAGATCTTTCTCATGTAATTAATTGCATTAATAAAAATGTGGTTACCTTGTACTGCTTAAGATTTGTAGTTTTTTTTTATTGTGGAGCAAGTTAGAGGGAAAAAACTTTATTCTCCACAAGAACTCCTGCCAATGATGGAACCCCTTTGCAGAGCTGCAAACGGCTACACTCACCCTGACACCTCCACAGGCCCAGAAACATCACAGCAGAACGCCACCATCATCGCACGCTCCAGATGTTGCTGGTGCTCCCAGACCACTGCCTGTCCTTACATGCGCATACATTTATATGCATACTTCATATAGGCCCTGCAGTGGCAAATGCTGAGCAGCGCCCTCCCTATGACATCAGGCAAATTGGCCTATTTAAGCAAGGGCCTTTCAGCATTACCTCACCTCAGCATCTGCAGTGCATGTTACTCCTGCGTCTTGATTCCTGTGTTCCTAGTTCCTGTCTTGCCTTGTCCTATCCATCTTGACCAGTGTCTTCTGTGTATCTTTGTCCACCCTTGGCCTGACTTCCAGATTCTGACCTCTTGCTTGGACCTGACTATGATTGCCTACTACCTGGATCTGACCTCTTACCTGTACCTGACCATGATTGCCTGTTGCTTGGATCTGACCTCTTGCCAGCATCTGACCACATCTGCAGCCTTCCCCAACCTAGGCCTGTTTTCGACTCCTCAGGTCTGATGCTTGCCCTGACCCTGATGTGCCCTTGGGGTCTTGCTTACCTGACTGCCCTAGGGACTTACTTAAGCTCTGCCAGCCACCAGAACCCAAGGGCTAAACCTGCAGGTAAGATGGCTGGTAATGTTGAAGATCCAGGTTGTACTGCTTCAGAGCATGTTTGCCAGCTGTCAGTCTAGGCTTTATAGATTTGTCTATGAGGCTGGGTTAACCATATCACAGCAACAAGGGCTCACACCCACACCACCTATCACATGTGTGTTACCTTGTTCCTACCTGGGTGTTTTATCTGGTTCCAGCCTTGTCTCTCCATGCTCTTGCCCTTCCCAGATTCCTGTCCATAATCCTGGTTCCTGACTTGCCATATTCTGCCTTGCCTCGTCCAGCCATGCCTCATTCATCCTTGCCTTGTCCATCTCGTCAAGTGTCTTCTTTGTGTCTGTCCACCCTTGACCTGACTTCTGGATTCAGACTTCTTGCATGGACCTGACCACATGTGTCTGCAGCCAGCCCCAAACATGGCTTGTCTCCGACTTTTCAAATCTGCTGCCTGCTCTGACCCTTGCATGCCCTCAGACTCTTGCTTACCTGACCTCCCTACGGACCTGCCTAAGCTCTGTCGGCCACCAGAACCCAAGGGCTCAACCTGTGGGGCAGGCAGCTGGTATAGGTGAAGCTCCAGCCTGTTCCTCTTCGGGGTGCGTTTTCTAGCTGTCAGTGTAGGCTTGGTAGGTTCAACTATGAGATTACATCAAATACACCACAGCAAAAAAGGCAAACACCCATGCCACCCATCACAGTTTGCTACGGCAATGAGCTCAGTGGACTCGCCTCAGGCCTCCGCTATTGCCAGGCTAGTGCACCAGTTTCAGCAGCAGTATGATCAGCTGCTGAAACTGGTACCTCAAGGCATCGCTTCTCGGTCCACTCTCATTTCCGCTCTGACACCCTCAATGCTGCCTACCAAGCCCATGCTTCACTTGCCTCTGTGGTATGATGGAGATCCAATGAAATGTAGACGATTCTTAAATAAATGTTGGATGCAGTTCAAATTACAGGCACCTCTGTTCCTGACAGATTGAGTCAAAGTGACTTATATTCTATCCTTGTTGGGCGGCTGTGCTCTGGTCTGGGCCTCACCCCATTGGGTGATTTGAATTACTTCTTGCAAAAATTCCGGCAGATCTTTAATGAGTTTGGTCGCATGGCTTCCAAGGAGTCTGAACCCCTGCAGATCAGACAGAGCTCTCGGTCTGTGGGAGAGTGCGCAATGCACTTCCACACCCTGGCCTCTAAACTTCAGTAGGGCAATATCAGTCTGGTTGTAATCTTCAGGTAAGGGCTCTTGGAATGCATTAAAGACGAACTGGTTGCCAGGGATCTGTCTAATACGTTGGAGGGCCTAATCAGCCTATCCATCTATCTGGACCTGCGGACCCAGGAAAGGGCCCACGAGAGGGGCTCAGCTCGTCGTCCTGTCCATCTCACTCCAAATTTCCAGTGACCAGTGGCCTCCTGCTCACCTCTTTAGCCAGGTCTGGCACTAGTAGAAGCCATACAGGTCGACTACTTCAAGTTGTCTGTGGAGGAGAAGCCTATATCATACCACATTTGGGCACTTCGTAAGTCACTGCCCGATTAAGTTGGGAAACTCCAGGAACTAGGTCTTCTAGGAGAGGCCACCCTAGGTCGATCCTGCACCTCTCCACAACTTCTAGTATCAGTACATTTCTCTCTTAAAGACATTCTTCTGGACACTCTTGCCTTCCTGGATACCGGCACTGGCAGCAACTTCATCCATGAGGCCTTAGTCCATCATTATCAGATACCTATAGTCCCTATGGATACTCCACTCTCAGTCTCATCCGTCTATGGAGAACCTTTGCCTGGATATGTTACAAAAGCCACTATACCACTCACCATGCAAACAGGTATTCTGCTTGGGGAGCAAATCTGTCTCTATGTGTTGCCTAAAGCTGTCAATGCAGTTATCTTGGGCCTACCATGACTTGTGCTATACCATATACAATTTGGCTAAGTTATAGATCACCAAAAGGAGGTCTCGCTGTCACAAGCAAAATCTTTACAAAATTCCACCTTTGGTGCTCCTGACTCGGACAACTACCCCAGAGCTTCTGGATCTGCCACCACACTACACAGATTTTGCAGATGTGTTTAGCAAACAACAGGCAGAGGTCCTCATTGTTCCCACAACTGTGTTATTGATTTGGTCCTTGGCAAAGAGAATTTGGACAGAGGCTTCATCCACTCTTCTTCGTCATCTGCCGGGGATAGATTCATTTTTGTAATAAGGATTGCTACATCCCTGTATTGACTATCATGGTCTTAACTCTATTACTAAGAAGACTTGCTATACTCTTCCCTTGATCTCTGAGCACATTGAACTTCAGGGCACAAGGACCTTTTGGGGGCATAAAACCAGATCAGAATCCAAGAAGGCAACAAATGAAAGACCGCCATTAATACCTGCAACAGATACTATGAATACCTAGTGATGCCCTTCAGGCTGTGCAATGCCCCCACAGTTTTCCAGTTTATGGCTAACAAAATCTTTTGGAATCTGCTCTATTCCCATGTGGTGGTCTACCTGGATCATATCCTGGTCTTCTCGCACTGATGTCATGTGAAACAGGTCCTCCAGAGACTCCAAGAGCACCACCTCTACGCCAAGTTACAGAAGTGTACTTTCAAACAGGAAGAACTTAGGAATATAAGAACATGCCATTAATGGGTCAGACCAAGGGTCCATCAAGCCAATCCAGGCCATAAGAACCTGGCAAGAACCCAGAAACTAAGTCTATCCCATGTTACTTTTGCTAGTAATAGCAGTGGGTATTTTCTAAGTCAACTTAATTAATAACAGGTAATGGACTTCTCCTCCAAGAACTTATAAGAACATAAGAACATAAGAAAATGCCATACTGGGTCAGACCAAGGGTCCATCAAGCCCAGCATCCTGTTTCCAACAGTGGCCAATCCAGGCCATAAGAACCTGGCAAGTACCCAAAAACTAAGTCTATTCCATGTAACCATTGCTAATGGCAGTGGCTATTCTCTAAGTGAACTTAATAGCAGGTAATGGACTTCTCCTCCAAGAACTTATCCAATCCCTTTTTAAACACAGCTATACTAACTGCACGAACCACATTCTCTGGCAACAAATTCCAGAGTTTAATTGTGCGTTGAGTAAAAAAGAACTTTCTCCGATTAGTTTTAAATGTGCCCCATGCTAACTTCATGGAGTGTCCCCTAGTCCTTCTACTATCCGAAAGAGTAAATAACCGATTCACATCTACCCGTTCTAGACCTCTCATGATTTTAAACACCTCTATCATATCCCCCCTCAGTCGTCTCTTCTCCAAGCTGAAAAGTCCTAACCTCTTTAGTCTTTCCTCATAGGGGAGTTGTTCCATTCCCCTTATCATTTTGGTAGCCCTTCTCTGTACCTTCTCCATCGCAATTATATCTTTTTTGAGATGCGGCGACCAGAATTGTACACAGTATTCAAGGTGCGGTCTCACCATGGAGCGATACAGAGGCATTATGACATTTTCCGTTTTATTCATCATTCCTTTTCTAATAATTCCCAACATTCTGTTTGCTTTTTTGACTGCCGCAGCACAATGAACCGACCATTTTAATGACGCCTAGATCTCTTTCTTGGGTGGTAGCTCCTAATATGGAACCTGACATTGTATAACTATAGTATGGGTTATTTTTCCCCTATATGCATCACCTTGCACTTATCCACATTAAATTTCATCTGCCATTTGGATGCCCAATTTTCCAGTCTCACAAGGTCTTCCTGCAATTTAGAACAATCCTCTTGTGATTTAACTACTCTGAATCAGACTGTTATGGAGGGCGGAGTCAAGATGGCCGCTTGCTAGCAGCGCGTCTTGGAGCTCCCATTTTCTTTTCCACTTTGAATTGATTTTTCCTTGCGAATTATGCCTCCTAAGCAAAAGGGCAAAGTGAGGGTTTTTCCCTCAGCACTCTCACTCCCCGTGGGACAAAAGACCATTACCGAGTGCACTCAACTCTATACGATGCAGGAGAAGCCAGGCCCCACTGATGAGAATAGAAAGGAGGCCGCTGTCTCACCTGGGGAGCTTTTGCTGAGCCCTCCAACGCTAAGATCTCCGCAGGTGATATCATTGATGCTACCACCAGAAACTGCTTTGGAACCCGCGAGGTACAGAGCTCGCGGAACCCTGGAGGGAGCAGTGGCGAATGTGGTGTTGGGAGGTGAATCATCAAGGCAAGGAGACAACGCAACTTTGAGTTTGGTCCAAAATCTGGATTCTATTCATCATAATGTTGGTAAGAGTATTCCAATTATCACTTCAAATGCTGGTTTGTCATCTTCAGTGATATTGTTACAAGAAAGCCGACCAAGCCACCTGGTCACTTTGTACTCGCTGTGGGAGCTTTTAGCCCAGCAAACTTTGGCTATCCATGGGACTATGGTACAGATAACTCAAATTTCCTCATGTTTAGACATGGTGACTCAAGACCATAATGTAAAATTGACTGAGCAAGGTAGTAAAATACAACAAATAGAAAAGCAACTTAAAGATATCCAAGAAGTACAAGCCACCATGGTACAAGATTGTACTGCTCTAAATAGAAAAACTGAGCTTCTGGAAAACCGTCTCAGATGATTAAACCTAAGACTATTGAACTTCCCCAATGTAATGGGAGAGTTACCCAGGGTGACTCTGCGTAAATACCTGATCGAGGTATTACATTTTTCTTTAGAGGATATTCCTGCCTTTAATAAGGTGTATTTTTTGCTTTTTTCTCGATCAAGGGGAAATGGAAACTACAATCAGCTTGATATGGGGAATTTAACAGATAGTTTGGAATCATTGGCAACGGAAATTGTGGAAAGAGCCACTCTGTTAATTTCTTTCATCTATGAAAACGACATGGGACTAATCATGAGAAATTATTTTCAGAACATGGGTACCCAATTTATGGGCCAATTCGTACAGATCTTCCCAGATCTGGCGAAAACCTCACAAGAGAGAAGGAGGAGGTTTCTAGCCTTAAGGCAAGAAACAAGATTGTTGGGTGCCAATTATCAGCTGAGGTACCCATGTAGGTGCGTTGTAAAATTGAATAATAACACTTATATTTTCCTAACCCCCAAACATCTCAAAATGTGGCTTAACTCCCAGAATAGGCTGATGAATGTGTCATCACCTATAGTCAGTCCAATATCTTAGTAAATTTAAGAAGGATGGAGTAAAACAAGTTATTGGCATTTTCCTTTAATTTTGCTTGATTGTAAATTGGCTTCCTTTTTACTTATTTTACACCCCCCTCCAAATAAATTAGTGGACTGTATATAAAATTGGTTTCTGTTTAAAATATATGAAAAGATCTAAATGGTTGATTATAATTGGTTTCTGTTTTATTTCTGTACAAAGATTATAAATGCTTTGTAATTATTTTGAAAATTCAATAAAGAGAAAAAAAAACTACTCTGTTTCATTTTGTATCATCTACAAATATGATTACCTCACTCGTATTCCTTTCCAGATCATTTATAAATATATTGAAAAGCATGGGTCCTCTCATGATGAACTTTGTGAAATGCCTTTTGAAAATCCAAATGCACTATATCTACAGGTTCACCTTTATCTACATGTTTATTTATTCCTTCAAAAAAGTTAAGCAGATTTGTGAGGCAAGATTTGCCTTGGGTAAAGCCATGCTGACTTTGTTCCATTAAACAATGTCTTTCTATATGTTCTGTGATTTTGATATTTAGAACTCTTTCCACTATATTTCCTAGCACTGAAGTCAGGCTCACTGGTCCATAGTTTCCTGGATCGCCCCTGGAGGCCTTTTTAAATATTGGGGTTACATTAGCCATCCTCCAGTCTTTACGTACAATGGATTATTTTAATGATAGATTATACATTTTAACTAATAGATTTGAAATTTCATTTTTTTATTTTTTTAAATTCTTTATTTATCATTTTTAATATTATACAAAGAAAACAGTTTTTTTTAGGTAGAATAACACAATGGATATAACAGAAACCTCTATTATATTCACAAATTGATCAAAGAGAAAATAATTATTAATTGTATCCAAACTATAACTGCTTGGCAAAAATAAAGGAAATAAAGCATTTACCATTCTACCTTTTAAACAACTTAAATTTTCACATGAAGTAAATGAAAGAAGAGGCAAGGGAAAAACTTAATGAGAGAATTCTAGGAATCCACAACATTCGTTAGGCTTTAACAAAGGTCTATACTAGAGTTTTACTTTTAAATTGCCCTTATTTAATCAACTGGGGAAGAAGTAGTAGGCCTATGGGCATTCACAAACTGACGGAGCTGTTCTACCTGAAGAAATATAAAACAGTCATCTCCTTTTTTAAGAATACACTTACAGGGATAACGTAAAGTAAACTTATATCCTAGAGATACAACATCCTGCCTAAGAGACAGAAAATCTCTTCTCCTTATTTGTGTAATCTGTGCTAAGTCAGGATATATTCTTATCGCTTGACCATAAAAAGATACAGGAAACTTTCGAAAGAAACTCCGCATCACATTATTTAGGTCCAAGACAGAAATAAATGCTACTAACAAGGTATTTCTTTCTAATACATCCGTATCTGAATTTTCCAGGAAGTTGGTCAAATTTAATGGAATGGTGGGTGCTGCAGGCATTCCTGTTTCGGAAGGTTTAATATTCAGGAATCTACAATAATTAATAGATGGCATATCATCATCAGAAAAACCTAAACCTTCTTTTAGGAACCTTTTTAGTGTAATAAAGGGAATTTCCCCAGCAACTTTAGGAAAATTTAGTATTCGAAGGTTTAAATGCCTGATGTTGTTTTCTAGAGTTTCCAAACGTTTGGAGCACGCCATTTGTTCTTTAATTACAGCCAGGTTAATAGCTTGAAGAGACTGAATTTTACTTTCAGTCTCTAAGACTTTATTATTTGTCTCTGTGGTTTGCTCCTGAATCCCCAATATTTTTTGCTGAAAATTATAATTTAAGGAGTCCATTTTAATTTCCAGTCTTTTCATTGAATGTCCTTGACCCGCTACTAAGTCCCAAAGTGACTCAAGAGTCACTGCGTCCGGTCTAGATAGTAACTCTGGGGACTCACCGAACACGCCGGGGTATGCTGTTGATTGGCCTCCGTTCCTTGAAGTCTCCTCATTCCTCCTACCGAGGCAGACTTCTGATCCAGAGGTTCCCGAGGCTCCCACACCGGCAGCCAAATCAGCTTCTGCCCGGGTAAGTTCCTCTATTCCCGGCGTTGTTACAGAGTCTGTTTCCACCCCCCCAGTCGCTCTGGCCGCGTCATCGACCTGCGACTGGGTAAAGACTCTGTCGGGGTCATGCTGCGCCGGCGGAGGTCTGGTGTCAGGGCTGAGGGAAGTCTCGTCCGTCGGAGCTCCCAGCTCTCCCACGCCGGGTCTCACATCGGGTTCCTCGGCACTTCCTCCTTCTAGCTCTAGCTGACGCATAAACCGCAGGATATCTAGTTGCCCCGAGGGAGGTAAGGATTCTGGTGGATAGATCCTTACTTTGCCCTTTCTTTTTGAAGGCATAGCTGAAATCTCTGTATTAAACCAGGAGAATCTCAGGCAACCTGCGTTTAGCCGTCTGCCTATGCCGCCATCTTGCCTCCGGATCTCTCTACTTTTACCTAGCTGAAATTTCATTTTTTAGTTCCTTCTGAACCCTGGGGTATATATCATCTGGTTCAAGTGATTTACTACTCTTCAGTTTGTCAATCAGGCCTATCATATCTTCTAGGTTCACCGTGATTTGGTTCACTGCATCTGAATCTTTACCCATGAAAACCTTCTCCGGAACGGATTTCTCCCCAACATTCTCTTCAGTAAACACCGAAGTAAAGAAATCATTTAATCTTTCTGCAATGGCCTTATCTTCTTTAAGTGCCCCTTTAACCCCTCGATCATCTAATGGTCCAACTGACTCCCTCATTGGCTTTCTGCTTCGGATATATTTTTTAAAGTTTTTACTGTGAAGTTTTGCCTCTACGGCCAACTTCTTTTCAAATTCTATCTTAGCCTGTCTTGTCAATGTCTTACATTTAACTTGCCAACGCTTATGCTTTGTCCTATTTTCTTCTGTTGGATCCTTCTTCCAATTTTTGAATGAAGATCTTTTGGCTAAAATAGCCTCTTTCACCTCACCTTTTAACCATGCCGGTAATCGTTTTACCTTCCTTCCACCTTTCTTAATGTGTGGAATACATCTGGATTGTGCTTCTAGGATGGTATTTTTTAACAATGTTCATGCCTCTTGCACACTTTTTACCTTTGTAACTGTTCCTTTCAGTTTTTTTCTATTTTTCTCATTTTATCAAAGTTTCCCTTTTGAAAGTTTAGCACTAGAGCCATGGTTAGCTTACTGTCCCCCTTCCAGTCGTTAATTCAAATTTGATCATAGTGTGATCACTATTGCCAAGCGGCCCCACCACTGTTACCTCTTTCACAAAATCCTTTGGCTCCATTGAGAATTAGATCTAAAATTGTTCCCTCTCTCATCGGTTCCTGAACCAATTGCTCCATAAAACTGTCATTTATTCCTTCCACGAACTTTATCTCACTAGCATGTCCTGATGATACATTTACCCAGGCAATATTAGGGTAATTGAAATCTCCCATTGTTACTGCACTACCATTTTGGTTAGCTTCCTTAATTTCTCTTAGCATTTCACTGTCTGTCTCACCATCTTGGCCAGGTGGATGGTAGTATACTCCTATCACTATACTTTTCCCCAATACACATGGGGTAGATTTTTAAAAAAGAGCGCGATCGCGTACTTTTGTTCGCGCAGCAGGCGCAAACAAAAGTACGCTGGATTTTATAAGATATGCGCATAGCCGCGCATATCTTATAAAATCCTGGATCGGCGCGCGCAAGGCTGCTGATTTTGGGCAGCCTGCGCGCGCCGAGTCGCACAGCCTGCCTTCGTTCCCTCCGAGGCCGCTCCGAAATCGGAGCGGTCTCGGAGGGAACTTTCTTTCGCCCTCCCCTCACCTTCCCCTACCTAACCCACCCCCCCGGCCCTATCTAAACCCCCCCCCCTTACCTTTGTCCCTCGATTTACGCCTGCTAGAAGCAGACGTAAATCTATGCCGTCATCCGACCCAGGGGCTGGTCCGGAGGCCTCGACCACGCCCCCGGGCCAGCGTCACGCCCTGGTCCGCCACCGAAATGCCGCGTCATTTGGCCCCGCCCCTGACACGCCCCCTTAAAAAAAACCCGGGACTTACGCGCGTCCCGGGGCTCTGCGCGCGCTGGCGGCCTATGCAAAATAGGCGCGCCAGCGCGCGAGAGCCCTGCTCGCGTAAATCCGGGCGGATTTACGCGAGCTGGGCATTTAAAATCCGCCCGAAGGGATTTCTACCCATAAAGATTCGATTGCGCATTTAGTCTCATGCAGAATCTTTATCCTGTTGGATTCTATGCCATCCCAGACATAAAGCACCACACCGCCTCCTGGGTGCTCCTCTCTGTCATTGCGATATAATTTGTACCCCGCTATAGCACTGTCCCATTGGTTATCCTCCTTCCACCATGTCTCTGAGATGCCAATTAAGTCTATGTCATCATTCACTGCTATACATTCTAATTCCTCCATCTTACTTCTTAGACTTCTGGGATTAGCATTCAGACATTTCAAAGTGTGTTTTTTATTTGTAATTTCATTCTGCTTTTTAATTGATAGGGATAAGTTAGAATTTTTTAGCTCAGGTGAGTTTTTAGTTACAGGCACTTGGACTACTTTTCTTATTATTGGAACCTCACTGTCGGGATGCCCTAATTCTAATGAGTCATTAGTATTCTTTGAGGATACCTCCCTCCGAATCATGCACTGCTGAGCGACTGTCGGCTTTCCCCTTTGTTCTAGTTTAAAAGCTGCTCTATCTCCTTTTTAAAGGTTAGCGCCAGCAGTCTGGTTCTACCCTGGTTAAGTTGGGGCCCATCCCTTCAGAAGAGACTCCCTCCCTTCCCCAAAAGTTTCCCCAGTTCCTTATAAAACTGAATTCCTCTTCCTTGCACCATCGTCTCAACCACACATTGAGACTCCAGAGCTCTGCCTGCCTCTGGGGACTGCGTGCGGAACAGGGAGCATTTCAGAGAATGCTACCCTGGAGGTTCTGGATTTAAGCTTTCTACCTAAGAACCTAAATTTGGCTTCCAGAACCTCCCTCCCACATTTTCCTATGTCGTTGGTGCCCACATGTACCATGACAGCCGGCTCCTCCCCAGCACTATCTAAAATCCTATCTAGGTGACGCGTGAGATCCGCCACCTTCGCACCAGGTAGGCTTATTACCAGGCGATCCTCACGCCCACCAGCCACCCGGCTGTCTACATTCCTAATAAACGAATCACCAACTATGACACCGACTGGGCAGTAGCCCTTGAAGACACATCCTCGGTGCGATAGGACAATGCACCACCTGGAGAGCAGCTCCTTTCCTGCTGCACCAGGTTGATGTTCTCTGATCATGAGACCTTTTTCCTCCAAGGCAGTACCAGGGCTGCCAGTCTGAAGTTGGGACTTGGCTCTCTATCTGCCTCAGCTTCTCCCGGTCTGCCACTCGAGCCTCCAGAGATCGGATTTGTTCTCTGAGAGACAAGAGCTCCTTGCATCACATGCACATGTACAATTTCTCACTGGTGGGTAAAAAAATCACACCATGTGACACTCAATGCAAAAGACTGGAAAGCCTCCCTCTTGCTGCTGGACTGCTGCCTTCATCTCAAATTTGTTCAGTTCCTAGTTAAGTTTTAGGTTGCTAATGGAGAAGGAATGTGTCTAATTAGCGCCCTTTAAATGTATTAGTGAATTCACTATGGGGTAGATTTTAAAAGTGCGCACATGTTATAAAATTGAGGATTGGCGCGTGCAAGGGGGTGCACAATTCATCTCCGGCTATCCACTCCTCGGAGGGCCTAACACCTTGGACTTCTGCCTGCCCTGTTCTCTGGGGCTTCCTTGGAACCATTGCTACTCCAGCCGTGAGTAATCCGCTCTGCGGACCATTACCTTCTCTACTGAGGACCTCTCCGGTGTACCCTGCTCTGCGGACCATTACCATCTCTATTAAGGACCTCCCCGGTGTACCCCGCTCTGCGGACCATTGCCATCTCCACTGAGGACCTCTCCGGTGTACCCCGCTCTGCAGACTGCTACCATCTCTACCGAGGACTACATCGGTGTACCCCACGTGGCGGACCATTACCACCACTACAGAGGACTTCATCGGTGTACCCCACGCTGCGGACCATTACTATCTGTTAAGAACATAAGAACATGCCATACTGGGTCAGACCAAGGGTCCATCAAGCCCAGCATCCTGTTTCCAACAGTGGCCAATCCAGGCTATAAGAACCTGGCAAGTACCCAAAAACTAAGTCTATTCCATGTTACCGTTGCTAGTAATAGCAGTGGCTATTTTCTAAGTCAACTTAATTAATAGCAGGTAATGGACTTCTCCTCCAAGAACTTATCCAATCCTTTTTTAAACACAGCTATACTAACTGCACTAACCACATCTTCTGGCAACAAATTCCAGAGTTTAATTGTGCGTTGAGTAAAAAAGAACTTTCTCCGATTAGTTTTAAATGTGCCACATGCTAACTTCATGGAGTGCCCCCTAGTCTTTCTATTATCCGAAAGAGTAAATAACTGATTCACATCTACCCATTCTAGACCTCTCATGATTCTAAACACCTCTATCATATCCCCCATCAGCCGTCTCTTCTCCAAGCTGAAAAGTCCTAACCTCTTTAGTCTTTCCTCATAGGGGAGCTGTTCCATTCCCCTTATCATTTTGGTAGCCCTTCTCTGTACCTTCTCCATCTGAGGTTTCCTCCTTGGGTCTCCCCCATGTCACTGACCAGTGGTACCTCAGCGTCTGAGAGACTTTCTCTGGCACCCCCCTCTCCGTGGGTAGTGCTCTTTCTCTTTAATAAAGATTCTAGACTTGTACTGTGTCTGATGTCAGCTGAGACCTCGCCTCCCGATGGTGAGGCACATGGGGCTCCTCCCCATGGGCGGTACCATCTCTCACCTCCAATCTCACTAATCCTAACACTGCTGTTCTGATTAACAAATGATGGTACCTAATCAAACCAAATCACACTACCTTAACACTTTTCTAAGGTGAGTAACTGAACTTTTCAACCTTTCTACTTAGGTATACATTGCTCCTAGTTTATTTCTAGCTTCTAGCTATCTTTTTTGGGATACATCATATCTCACTAAGGTCTATCTATGGACCCAAAGAAGTTGAAGGCCTTATTGGAGTAGTCCAGACCCGTGAGTCTCAAGATGCTGCAGTGCGTCCTGGGGTTTGCACATTATTATAGACAATTTATTCATGATTATTCCACCTTGGAAACAGGACTACAGATGCTCTCCAAACTTTCAAGTGTCTCAAAGAGGAGTTTACCCTTGATCCTTGTCTACATCACCCAGATCCTTCCAAGCCATTCATTCTGCAGGTAGATGTGTCGATCCTTGGGATAGACACTATCCTCCTTCAGCAAATCCTTAAGGGTATCCTCATGACCTGCTCCTATTTATCAAAAAAGTTCTCTCCTGCTGAGAGGAATTATACTATTGGAGATCATGAGCTACTAGTGGTCAAGCTAGCCTTAGAGGAATGGTGACACCTGATGGAAGGGGCCAAATATCCAGTAACCAACTATGTGAATCACAAAAACCTGGAACACCTAGTGCAAGTGCACAGCTTGAATCCTCTGTAAGCCCACTGGACATTGTTTTTCAATCAGTTTAACTTTGAATTGCATTAAAACCCCAAAAAGAAGAACCATCGAGCCAATGCCCTCTCACGCTCCGATACTGAAGGCTCTCTGAAGTCCCTACAACATATCATTGACCCTGTGAAGATTTATTTTATTTATATAGAAAATTCATCTAACCCGCATATTCCATAATAAAGTACATTAAAAAAATAATAAAACATGCATCATATTACAAAAGACTCATAAAAACATTTAAATAATCAGGCAAAAATGAAACAAAACCAAACTGTAGGCCATGATGCTATAACTTTATTAAGGATCAATGATGCCTTATTTTACAGGAATGCTAATCTAAAAAGGTAGGTTTTTAACTCAGCCTTGAATTTCTTGGTGACGATTTCCAGTCTCAATTGTATGGGGAGTAAATTGCAAAATTGGACTTTCATAAAATGGAATTGGGAGCAGCAGTACTGTTGTGTTTCGCGCCCGCGGCCGACCGCAGGCGCGCCCCCCCTACCTGGCCGCAGTGGTGACCCGCCGCGGCAAACAGCCCGAAGGAAGCCCGGACCCAGGGCAGTTGTTCCTGCCGGCTGGAGTGGGTCCGCGGGGTACCCACTCGCCGGGGGCCCTCCTAGCCTCCCCGGGGCTCAGCGTCTTCACTGCCGGGAGGATCCAAGATGGCCGCCGTCAACTCATTTGCATTTAAAGGGACCTGGCCCCTTTAACTAGACTCACCTGCTTCCAATGATCCAGAGCAGAGGAAGTATATAGGGAGGCTTCCTCTGCTCATTCCTCGACTTGGCAACGTCTCTTGCGAGTGTTGTTTGAGTCTGCTTGCCTCGGTGAGTTCCTGCTTCTTGCTCCGGTTACGTCTTGGTGTTCCTAGTTCCTGACTTCGGATTGGCTTACGGTGATTCTCTGGTTCTTGACTTCGGATTGGCTTATGGTGATTCTCTGGTTCCTGACTTCGGATTGGCAAGCGGCGATTCTCTGGTGCACGACTTCGGACTGGTGAGCGACGACCCTCTGGCACTCGACCTAGGACTCCTCCAAGACTCCATCTCCAAGGGCCCACCTAAGTCCCAGCGGCCCGGGTCCCTATGGGCTCCTCCTGGGGGGACCGCGGGCTTCCAGGGCGAAGCTCCAGTTGGCCTTTGCACCATAGCTCTGACCTTCCTAGGTCCACCTAAGTCCCAGCGGTCGGGTCCCTACGGGCTCCTCCTGGGGGGACCGCAGACCACAAGTGGTGAAGACTCAGCGACTCATCTCGTCTCTTCGTCGCCTCCATATTCGCCTCAGCCTCCAGTGCCAAGGGTCAGCTGGTCCCGCCTCCTGTTCTGCCTCGCCACCCAACAAGAGAGCCTACGGACCTTCCGAAAGGTATACCATCCTCTTGTCGGCCAAGGGTCCACAAGCCGGAGCATAACAGATTGCCAAGTCCATGGACCCGGCAGAGGCTTCCGCCCGCCAGGCCATTCCGGAATTGGCCCAGCGCCTGCTGGAGCAGCAGAAAACCCTGGACACCCTGGTCTCCTCAATGCAGAGCCTGAACCAGCATTTTGTCGCATTGGCTCCTATGAACCCTACGCTGCCTTCTCCACCGATGGCTTCTGCGGGTCGGCCGGTAGTTCGCATACCGGCACCGCCACGGTTCTCCGGGGAACCTCGGGCCTGCAGGGGTTTTATGAACCAGTGCAATATGCACTTCCGCCTGCAGGCCGCTCTCTTCCCAGATGACGCCACCAAGACAACCTTTATCCTGGCTCTGCTAGGAGGAAAGGCCCTAGAATGGGCTTCCCCCCTGTGGGAACGGGACAATCCCGTTCTAAGGAACCTCGGAGAGTTTTGGGAGTTGTTCCGAATAAACTTTGGGGATCCTGCTCAAGAAGTTTCAGCAGGGCCGAGACTACTGCAGTTGCGTCAAGGCTCAAGGACATTGGCGGAATACGCCATCGACTTTCGGGCCCTCTCCTCGGAGCTTGGCTGGGACTCAGACTGCCTCCGCACCATTTTCTACCAGGGGCTGAGCCCCCGAATTAAGGACGAGCTCTTGGGACGTGAGATACCGAGGTCCTTGAATGCCTTGATCGATTTGGCTGGTCGCATAGATCGACGCCACCAGGAGTGTCGCCAAGAGGCCCAGACAACATCTAAAGCTGCAACTCCGTCCAGACGTCCTCGACATTCGCCCTCACCTAAGGATAGGTTAGAGAACCCCTGGCCGCCATCCGACGAACCCATGGAGTTGGGTCATGGGAAAGTCTCTCCACAAGAGCATCAACGGCGAATGAGGAAGGGGCTCTGTTTCTATTGCGGTGCGGCGGGTCATCGGATTGCTGCCTGCCCGACGCGTGCGGAAAACTCTCGGGCCTAGGACCTGAAGGAGGTCTCTTCCTGGGCCGTACCACTCCTGCACCTCCACTAACCCTGCCAGTGGCATTAACTGCGGCGGATGGAGAGTTCCACACGCTGGCCTTGGTGGATTCCGGTGCCGGCGGGAATTTTATCATGAAAGGCCTGGTTGAACATTTAAAGATTTCTCAAGTTCCGCTGTCTCGTCCCTTGATCATCTCCTCCATCCAAGGGAAGCCTCTCCCGGAACGGGTGACGCACGCCACTATTCCTGTCCAGCTGAGGGCCGGGGTCCTGCATCAGGAACAGGTGTCATTTTATGTCCTGGAGTACTCTATCCATCCCATTGTCCTAGGACTCCCGTGGCTCCAGGAGCACGAGCCCCAGTTTGATTGGAAGACCTTGCAGCTGGCTCGTTGGGGGCCGAATTGCCGCAGCAATTGCCTCCAAGCTATGGCTCCAGGGCCCTGCCCGATCGCCGTCATCAATCTCCCAGGTCTGCCAGCTCCATATGCCTCATACACAGATGTATTTTCTAAGCAGAAGGCGGAAGTACTTCCACCTCATCGACCGTTCGATTGTGCCATAAATCTCCTCCCTGGCACTGGGCCTCCTCGAGGACGCACCTATTCCCTCTCTCCTGCAGAGACGCAGGCTATGAATGAATATATTAGAGAGAACCTGGAGAGGGGCTTCATTCGGAAGTCAAAGTCCCCCGCAGGGGCTGGATTCTTCTTCGTCGGAAAGAAGGATGGAACGCTCCGCCCCTGCATTGACTACAGGGGCCTGAATGCCATAACGATCAAAGACCGGCTACAAGGTGCGAGGATCTTCTCCAAACTGGATCTCCGAGGGGCCTACAACCTTATTCGTATTAAGGAAGGCGACGAATGGAAGACGGCCTTCAATACCCGTGACGGCCACTATGAGTACTTGGTGATGCCGTTTGGGCTCTATAATGCCCCCGCAGTATTTCAGAATACTATGAACGAGATACTCCGCGACCTCCTGTACCAATGCGTGGTAGTTTATTTGGACGATATCCTGATTTTTTCCGATACCTTTGCCGCTCACCGGCGGCACGTTGTTCAAGTGTTACAACGCCTCAGAGAACATAAGCTGTATGCAAAGCTCGAAAAGTGCCAGTTTGAGCAGGAGTCTCTTCCCTTCCTGGGATATATAGTCTCCAGTCAGGGATTCCGCATGGATCCACAAAAGCTAAGTGCCATTCGGGAATGGCCACAGCCGTCCGGGCTCAAGGCACTCCAAAGATTTCTAGGCTTTGCCAACTATTACCGCTCTTTCATTCCTCACTACGCGTCAATTGTTGCCCCAATGACAGCTCTGACCCGGAAAGGCGTGGACCCCAAAAAATGGCCTCCAGTAACAGAGGCCACCTTTCGTCGTCTCAAGGAGGCATTCACGCAGCAACCATGCCTTCAGCACCCGGATCCGCAACGACCCTTCTTTATAGAGGTGGACGTATCCTCAGAGGGAGTAGGGGCCGTCCTGAGCCAGGCCTCCGAGGGCCAAAAGCTACATCCATGTGCCTTCCTCTCCCGCCAGTTCTCACCTGCCGAGCGTAATTATGCCATCGGCGACAAGGAGCTCTTGGCCATCAAGGTGGCCTTGGAAGAATGGCGCCCATGGCTGGAAGGGGCACCGCACCAGTTTACGGTCTTCACGGACCATAAGAACTTAGAATACTTGCACCGGGCACAACAGCTCAACCCACGACAAGCCCGGTGGGCCCTGTTCTTCACCCGTTTTAATTTCGTTCTCCGGTACCGACCGGCTGGGAAGAACATCAAGGCCGATGCTCTATCTCGAGTATTTGATTCAACAGAAGGTTCTGAGGAACCTCAGTACATTATTGAGCCATCCCGCATCCTCCTGTCGGCTACCTCAATCATTCTGCCTGGGAAAACTCTGGTTCCGCCACACTTACGGAAACAAGTGCTGGCATGGGCTCACGATTCCCGCTGCTCCGGCCACCCAGGGCAATCCCGCACATTGCAGACTCTGCGCCAATATTACTGGTGACCAAAGGTAAATAAGGATGTCCGGGCCTATGTGGAGTCCTGCCAGATCTGTGCCCGCCACAAGAGAATCTTCGGGTCCACCCCAGGCTTACTTCAACCCTTACCCGCGCCTTCTGAACCATGGAGCCACGTGGCGACGGACTTCGTGGTGGACCTGCCACTATCCAATGGCAACATGGTAATTTGGGTGGTAGTCGATCGTTTTAGCAAGATGGCACACTTTGTACCCTTGCCAGGATTGCCATCAGCACCCCAGCTGGCCCAGCTGTTCGTCCAGCACATCTTCAGGCTTCACGGCCTACCTAAAGGCATCTTGTCTGACCGAGGGCCTCAATTTACGGCCAACTTCTGGAGGGCTCTCTGCCAGAAGTTCGACGTCACGCTAGATTATACATCCGGCTACCATCCACAAACTAACGGTCTCGCAGAGAGAACCAACCAGACCTTGAAGCAATTCCTTCGGTTATATGTGAATGAAAAACAGGATGACTGGGCTAGTCTGCTACCATGGGCCGAATTCGCCCTGAATTCCCACATCTCCGCGGCTACGGGGTCCTCCCCGTTTCAGATTGTTTATGGGAGACAGCCACGACCGCCTATGCCTGTCCCTACTACGGTACCGTCTCCCGCAGCCCAGCTCTCGGCTGAAGAACTGCACCAGCTATGGATATCCACGCAGCGCGCCCTGGTCAAGGCCGGCCAGGCAGCTAAGAAGTACGCGGATCAGCGCAGAAGACCGTACCCGCCTCTCCGCCCGGGCCAAAAGGTTTGGCTAAGTACACAATTTATCCGCTTGAAGCTGCCATCTTCACGACTGGCTCCGCGATTCATCGGGCCATTCCCCATCATCCGGCAGGTGGGTGCAGTCTCTTACCAGCTTCGTCTCCCTCCGTCTCTTAAGATACATAATACCTTCCATGTCTCTCTCTTGAAGCCTCTGGTGTTGTCATGGCCCTCCAGCACGCCTCCTACTCCCCAACCTGTCACCTCTGAAGACGACCTCACCTACCAGGTTCGGGAGGTCCTAGATGTGAAAAAACATCGCAAGAAATGGGAATACCTGCTGGCATGGGAGGGCTTTGGTCCCGAAGAGAACTCCTGGGAGCCCATGGCTAACATTCTGGACCGGAGCCTATTGGACCAGTTTCACAGAGACCACCCTTCCAAACCCAGACCTCCAGAGAGGCGCCCTAAAGAGGGGGGTACTGTTGTGTTTCGCGCCCGCGGCTGACCGCGGGCGCGCCCCCCCTACCTGGCCGCGGCGGTGACCTGCCACGGCAAACAGCCCAAAGGAAGCCCGGACCCAGGGCAGTCGTTCCTGCCGGCTGGAGTGGGTCCGCGGGGTACCCACTCGCCGGGGGCCCTCCTAGCCTCCCCGGGGCTCAGCGTCTTCACTGCCGGGAGGATCCAAGATGGTCGCCGCCATGAGATCCAAGATGGCCACCGTCAACTATTTTGCATTTAAAGGGACCTGGCCCCTTTAACTAGACTCACCTGCTTCCAATGATCCAGAGCAGAGGAAGTATATAGGGAGGCTTCCTCTGCTCATTCCTCGACTTGGCAACATCTCTTGCGAGTGTTGTTTGAGTCTGCTTGCCTCGGTGAGTTCCTGCTTCTTGCTCCGGTTACGTCTTGGTGTTCCTGGTTCCTGACTTCGGATTGGCTTACGGTGATTCTCTGGTTCTTGACTTCGGATTGGCTTATCGTGATTCTCTGGTTCCTGACTTCGGATTGGCAAGCGGCGATTCTCTGGTGCACGACTTCAGACTGGTGAGCGACGACCCTCTGGCACTCGACCTAGGACTCCTCCAAGACTCCGTCTCCAAGGGCCCACCTAAGTCCCAGCAGCCCGGGTCCCTATGGGTTCCTCCTGGGGGGACCGCGGGCTTCCAGGGCGAAGCTCCAGTTGGCCTTTGCACCATTGCTCTGACCTTCCTAGGTCCACCTAAGTCCCAGCGGTCGGGTCCCTACGGGCTCCTCCTGGGGGGAACGCAGACCACCAGTGGTGAAGACTCAGCGCCTCATCTCATCTCTTCGTCGCCTCCATATTCGCCTCAGCCTCCAGTGCCAAGGGTCAGCTGGTCCCGCCTCCTGTTCTGCCTCGCCACCCGACAAGAGAGCCTACGGACCTTCCGAAAGGTATACCATCCTCTTGTCGGCCAAGGGTCCACAAGCCGGAGCATAACAAGTACACAAAAGGTATTGCACTACCAAAAGGTCAGTTTTGTCTAAGTTCAATGATAGTTGTTATGCGTCATCCAGGACCTAATGGATGACATGCAAAGAGATAATATAGCTGATGTGTCAGACCAAGATGGTTGTAGGTCTATATAGAAATGAATATCAGCATAGATGTCACATCCCACGTAGAGTCACCTTTCTCCGTAAGAGAGCTTTGCCATCTTCTGTCATTTTTATCACAATTCTCTGTACCTTTTCTATGTCTGCTATGTATGGAGTGACCAGAACTGCATACAATACTCACACCATGGATGTATACAAAGGCATTAAAATATTCATATAGTTGTTCTCTATTCCTTTCAAATAATTCTTAACTTTTTTTTTTTTTTGCCATTTTGACTACCGCCACACACTAAGCCAAATATTTCAAGGTATTGTCTACAATAACTCCAAGGTCCTTTTCCTAAGTAATGACTCCTAGCATAGCACCCAGCATTGTGGTTCCTGTAGTTGCTATATTTTTCCCTATGTGCATTACTTTTCACTTGTTCACATTAAATTGCATCTGCTTTTCAGATGTTTGGTCTCCTAGTCTCAAAGTCCTTCAGCAGTTCCTCTCAATCCACTGCTGTTTTAGTTATCTGCAAATTTGGTCACGTCATTCACTGTTACCGTTTTCAGATTATTTATAAATATGCTACATAGCACAGGACCCAGTACAGATTCCTAGAGCACTCCACTAATGACCTGTTTCCATTTGGAAAACAAACCTGTGGTACCCTTGGAGAGGTAGCAGCTTGGGGAAGCCAGAGGAAAACGGAGCAGACTCTGGCTGTTCCTTAAGGGTAGTTTATTTACAGTGAAACCCAACAAAATGCAGTGCACAACAAAACAAAACAATTTAGGCAGTTCACCTTGACTTCAGGCATAGCACAGTCTTTAAACCTAATATGTTTTAACCTTCATCGACATAGCAGGTCTTAAACTTCATGCACTTCTCTGACCTTAAACATAGCAGGTCTTCGCATAGGCTGGGACATCATCAGCTCACCCGGGCCTGCTTAACTCTTCTAGGCCCTGATGTCTTATATGCTGATGAAGGGCTCAAACTTAAGGAGGACTGGGCGAAACTGCTGTGCCCAGTCCCTTAAGAAGGTCTGACAGAGTTTTCTGTATACTCCCTCACATAACTGTTTAATCTTACCTTCTGTTTCCTCTCTTTTATCTAGTTTCCAATCCACAATAAGCCATTGCTTCCTATCCAATGACCTCCTAATTTCCTGAGCTGTCTCATGAGAGACTTTGTAAAATGCCTTCTGAAAATCCAAATACACTACATCAACCAGCTCACCTTTATCTACATGTTTATTTACACCTTCAAAAATATCTAATAAGCTGGTAAGGCAAGACATTCCTCTGCAGAAACCATGTTGCTGTTCCCTATTAAACCATGTCTATATATGTAGTCAGTAATATTGTTTTTTAGAATGAATTCTACTATTTTGCCTGGCACAGACATCAGGCTCATCAGTATAGATTCCCGGATCACCTCTGCAACCTGCACTTGCTTCAGGTTCTCAGGTAGTCTGAAGGTTAGGACTCCCCATTCTGAACTCTTGGACTGACCCCAATTCAAGCCCCCGTTGGGGCTTTACCCTTACAGCAGCTGAATACTCAAATCAACCATCATGAAACTACTGCAACTCAGACCTGAAACACCCTTGGTATAAAGAAAACCTGTTTTCTTAGTTTAGCCATATATATTCTTCTTGGACAAATACCATGAGTCTTGCTGTGATATTTCATACATAATGAAAAATATAAAGGGTCATAAGGACACATATTACTTCATCACATGCCAACATGCAAATTCCTTCTTTTGGATCTCCAGTAAATAAAGGGGTACACCTTCAGCCACTGCTAAAGCCAAGCAAACTCAATAATGTCCTGGTGGGGGAAGCAATTTGCTTCTAGGTTCAAAAGGATCAGTGTCACAATAACTCAAATAATGTTCTATATAAACAGGTTTGTTGTTCCAATCAATAAAGAAAAGTTTACTTAAGCAAAAAGTAAAAATAGTTACAATGACAGAAAAAATACTTCTTCCAGAAATATAGCTGCTGAAGAAAATAGTCCATCAAAAATACACAAAGCAGATCAACATTCCAGGTGTCCCTTTGACATCCCAGAATCAATGTGGGATGATCCTCTATAGCTACTACAGATTCTGTTGTACCTGTAGGTGTTCCAGCTGTCTGGTATAGCTATTCCCTCCTCTCCCTCAGATGATGGACACCTTTCAAAACTGTGGAATTCCAGTTTTCTTCTCTCCAAAGTTTGTTTTTAGTGTCTGGGGTTATTAGAGGGTTTCTCTAGGCCTCCTCCCAGGGGGTCTGGGTTTCTTGGGGTGCTCCTTGTGGAATTGATGGATCAAAGTTTTATCCAGAATATGCGTGGAGGGCTCCCAGGAGTTTTCCTCAGGTCCTAAGCCCTCCCATGATATCCGATACTCCCACCTCCGGCCTCTTCTTCTGACATCAAGGACTTCTTGGACTTGGTAAATGTTCTCATCCTCCGTAGAGAGATGAGGAGTTTCAGGGATTTTACTGGACAGTGATGATAGCACCAACAACTTTAATAAGGAAGATTGAAAGACATTATAAATCCTTAGTGATGGCAGCAACCGAAGGTGGTGGGTCACCTGTCCTAGCTGCTGAAGAACGGAGAAGGGACCAATATAGTGGGGTGCCAACCGCATGGTCGGAACCCTCAAACGAATATAGCGGGTACTAAGCCAGACTCTTTCGCCTGAGCGATATCGAGGTGCCGGTCTCCGGTGATGGTCAGCAAACTTCTTGGCTGAACGACCTGCTTCTTGTATCATCTGCTGTACATGAGACCAGAGTCCCTTCAAGTTCTTGGCTGTCATCTAGGCTGCAGGTGAAGGGACCGATAGCGGAAGAGGCAAGGGAGGAAGTGGCTGTTTCCAGTAGACGATCTGGAATGGGGAGGCTTCCGTCACAGTACAGGGGTGAGAACAGTGCAAGAACACTGTCCAAGGAAGGAGTTCATCCCAGTTGTCTTGGTAGGCGTTGATGTATGTTCTCAACAATTGTTTCAATGTGCAGTTGGTCCACTCCGCTTGGCCAATAGCTTGCGGATGGTAAGCCGTGGTAAAATCCAAAGTGACATGGAACTTCTTGCAAAGGCTTTGCCAATATTTGGCCATAAATTGAGGACCATGGTCTGAGGAAATATGAAGAGGAAGGCTGTGTAGCCGAAAGACGTATTGCACAATCAAATGTGCTAGCTGGGGAGCTGATGGAAGACTGGGTAGTGCAGGGAAGTGGACCATTTTGGAAAAACGGTCTACCACTACACAGATGATGGTGTTTCCTCCGGAGACAGGTAGATCCACTAGGAAATCTGTAGCAAGATGTGTCCAGGGTTCGCTGGGGGCTGGAAGTGGCTGTAGGAGGCCCCAAGGTTTGCCCATCAGCGTCTTTTGCTGGGTACAGGTCAACAGGACGCCACGTATGCGCGGACGTTCTGCCATATATTGGGCCACCAATAAAATTGTTGGAGTAGAGCTAAGGTTCTGAGCAGGCCAGGGTGTCCGGAAGTGCGGGAGTCATGACCCCATTTAAGGACTCGATCATGGAGCCTCCCGGGTACCAAGGCCATGCCTGGCAATACTGCCTGGGTTGCGGAAATAATAACCCGTGCAGGATCAATAATGTGTTGAGCAGGTTCATCATGGTCTTCCGCAGAGAAGGAGCAAAAGAGGGCATCAAAGCACTGATTCTTGAATGCCGGGCGATAGCGTAGATCAAAGTTGAACTGCATGAAGAATAAAGCCTAGTGACCTGAATCTGTATTGCAGGCTCCTGGAGGAGAGAGGAGTTAGCAATCTGTAATGAATCTGTTGCTGGGAGTTAGCAATCTATAGTACTCCGTAGGCGGAGTCAGCAATCTGTAATGGTTCTGATATAGTTGTGGGTGGATCCTTGGGCCGGTGGCAGATGACCACACCCCCGGGAGGATATCCCGAGAGGGACCACCGGCTAGGTAGAGTATGGAGACAGACACACATTAGTTCTTTTATTAAACAGGTTATTGAAACCACCAGAGGTGGCAGTAGTGAGCTGGATATACCTGGCAGGGCTGTAGTCCCCAGGCACTGGAAAAACGATCCCAGGATGGCTGAGCCGCTGAGAAACTACAGAAAGTGAGTAGGCAGAGTAGGCAGAGTTCATAAACAGAACTAGATGACAAAACTCACATAAGGTCTCAAGGAAGTTCAGAAGCTGGAAAGGGTTAGACCCTCGAAGAGCGAGTACCTGGTTCCAGGGTAAGCTCTGAGAGAGTGATGGTAACTCACAATTGCTTGTAGTGGCGATAGCTTCCAGGCAGAAGGGAATCTTCAGAGTGTCCAGGAACATGGGCCCTCGAGGAGCGAGTACTGGTTCCTATCTGTAATCTGAAAGTAAAGAAAAGAGTGAGGCCCCCGAGGAGCAGTGCTAGAACGGAACTAATCCTTGTCCTTGCTAACTCAGTTAGATAGTACAAATAGAGACCTTTAAATATTAGAAGCGAATGACGTCATCTCAGGGGGATGCCCCTGAGGTTCACGCCCTTGCTGGTACTTCAATCCGAGTGCGTACGTGCCCTAGGTCATCAGGCAACCATGGCGGATCTGCACCGTCGAGCCGGTCTGGGGTAGCCGGAGGGAGATGCCGCAGCAGCCAGCCATCCATCAGACCCGGAGGGAGTCACCACAGAGGTAGAGAGGGCGGAGTGAGGGCGTCGAGCAGCGACGGACGCAACACCCAGTGGGCTTGGTGAGGGTTGAGGCATTGGGCCTGCTGAAGATGTTCTAAATTCTTATGGTCTGTGAAGACCATAATCTTGTGTTGGGCCCCCTCCAGCCATTGGCGCCATTCTTTGAAAGCCAACTCAATGGCCAATAGTGCTTGGTCACCGATGGCATAGTTTTGCTGAGCAGTGTTGAACTTTTGGGAAAAGAAGGCACATGGGTGCAGAGTCCCGGCAGAATCGTTCTGGCTAAGTACTGCTCCTACGCCATCAGAGGAAGCATCCACCTCTAAGAAGGGAAGCTTGGGGCCAGGGTGTCGCAAACAGGGCTTCTGCAAGAAAGCCTCTTTAAGGCCTCAAAAGGACTCCAACGCCTCAACTGGCCAATCCTTTATGGGGGCTCCCTTGTGTGTGAGGGTTCTGAGGGGAGCAGCCAATCTGGAGTAGTTCTTGATGAAGCTACGATAGCAATTAGCAAACCCCAGGAAACGCTGGAGGGATCGTAGGCCGGAAGGTCGTGGCCAACCTTGAATGCATTTTAACTTGGCTGGATCCATGCTAAACCCACGGTTGGATACAATGTATACCAGGAATAGAAAATACTCTCTCTCAAAGAGACACTTTTCAGGTTTAGCGTACAGACAGTTTTCCCGTAAAAGTTGCAGAACTCGGCACACATCCTGGCAATGGCTTTGTAAGGTTTTGGAGTAGATCAGGATATCATCCATATATACGGCTACACAGTCGTAAAGCAGGTCGCGGACGACTTCATTCTTTAAGTTCTGAAATACAAAGGCTTTGCCAATATTTGCAAAAGCTTTGCCAATATTTGGCCATAAATTGAGGACCACGGTCTGAGGAAATATGAAGAGGAAGGCTGTGAAGCCAAAAGATGTGTTGCACAATCAAATGTGCTAGCTGGGGAGCTGATGGAAGACTGGGTAGTGCAGTGAAGTGGACCATTTTGGGTGGGTGCATTACAAAGGCCAAAGGGCATGACCAAATATTCATAATGGCCATTGTGAGTGTTATAGGCTGTCTTCCATTCATCTCCATCTTTAATCCGGACAAGATTATATACTCCTCTGAGATACAATTTCGAAAAGATATGGGCCCCTTGTAGACGATCAAATAGTTCTGATATAAGAGGAAGCGGGTACGGTCCTTCACGGTAATGGCATTGGGGTCTCCATAATCGATACACAGGCGAAGGGAGCCATCTTTTTTGCCTACAAAGAAAAATCCAGCTCCAGCCGAATGCAGCTTTTCTTTGACGTATTCAGACATGGCCTGTGTCTGTGGGTGAGACAAAGGATATACCCGGCCCCTGGGAGGTGTGGAATCTGGGATCAGGTTAATTGCACAGTCGAACTCCCGATGCGGGGGTAAAGTATCACCTGCCTTTTTGGAGAAGACGTCTGCATAATGGTCATATTGAGGAGGAACTCCTTTGTGTAGACTAGCATCTTCACTGGTGGCAGTGACTGAAGTAGTGATTATACATGTCTCTTGACAGGTAGGGCCCCAACTGAGCAACCATAGATTGACCCAATCGAATTGAGGATTGTGTTGTTAGAGCCACGGGATACCCAATACAACTGGGTGAATGGCCTTCTGGATAACGTAGGAGATTGACTCCTGGTGGCTAGGCTCAATGCGGCATTCTAAAGGGTCAGTCGTATAAGTGACCTTGCCTGAAAGAGGGTCCTCGTGGATAGAGGACAAGGGAGTGGGACAGGACATGGACATGAGGGAATCATGAGCTGGTCCACGATCTCCTGCATGAGAAAATTCCCACCAACCCCAGAGTCCACCAGAGCAAGAGTTGCGAAATCACTGCCCCTTAAGGCAAGAGTCACAGGCAAGGTTAATGGGGAACTGGTGTTGTCAGGCCTAAGGTCAATCCCCCAGTGAACCCTAGGCCCGGGAGTTTGACGGTCGCACCGGACATTGGGCCAAGAGATGTCCAGGCGCCCCACAGTACAGGCAAAGGCCAGCTCGTCAACGTCGTCGGCGTTCCTCTGGAGATAATGGCCCCTGATCCATCTGCATGGCTTCTTCCATAGTTTCCACAGCAGGAGTCAGTGGACAGGAACCAGGAGAGGATGGCCGCAATCGAGTCGGAGTGGTGGGGCGTTGCCTGCTGGGGCTTAGCTCCTGGGACTTCTCTTAAAGATGACGGTCAATCCAGCCTGCCATGTCAATTAAAGCATCCAGAGACAGAGGAAGATCACGGGCTCCAATTCATCTTTAATCTTGGAGAATAGACCCTCCAAGAAGATGGCCCTAAGACAGGATGCCTCTCAGTGGAGTTCAGTGGATAACGTCCAGAACTCAATGGTATAATCTAGCAAGGAACATCCCCCTTGATGAATATGCAGGAGCTCGGAGCTGACCGACCCGGGTTTTCAAAGACAGTTCAAAACCGGGTCAGGAACCCCAAGAGATTCAAAAGGAGAGAATCTGAGTGTTCCCATAGGGGTGAAGCTCAGGCTAAGGCTTTACCTCCCAACAAGGACAGAATGTAGGTGGTTTTGGTAAGGTTATCTGGAAAGAGCGCAGACTGCAGACAAAAGTGCATATATTACACTGATTGAGGAAACCACGGCATTACATGGGATCACCCACATAGCGGGGCGGAGCAGTCAGGGGAATGACCGGTCGCGGAACGAAAGCAGATGCTGGAGAACCCGACGAGGGAGGAGCGGCAGTACTAGCAGAGACCACTGAATCCAGGCGGGCGTTAAGCTGCTCCATAGAAGTTGCCAGAGACTCCAGGACCTTCTGTTGCTCCAAGATCTTTTGAGCGAGACCAGGAATAGCATGGAGTGCGGACGCCTCCACTGGATTCATGGCCTTGGCTACCTGTTACGGAGTGTGGATCCTTGGGCCAAGGGGAAGTTGGTACCACCTGTGGGGAGGAGCCCCACAGGTCTCCACCGTTGGCAGGCGAGGCTATGGGAAGCCTGAGATCCTGCTGATGCTTCACCACTACCTGCCCACGTTCCTCTCAGGTTGAGCCCTTGGGTACCAGGGCCGGCTGGACTTATGTGGGGCCTCAGGAGACAGAGTCTGGGTGCTGGCGTAGCTCTTAGCAGGCAGAGATGAGTAGAAGGCAGGAGCTGGCAAGGCTAGGCAGATGACATAGCTGGAGATCGGGTACAGGTTGAGGTCTAGCAGGTAGCGAATCTTGGAGGTCAGGTACAAGCAGAGGTCTTGGCAGGCAGCGTATCTCAAAGGTCAGGTACAAGCAAAGGTCTTGGCAGGCAGTGTATGACGGAGGTCAGGTACAAGCAGAAGTCTTGGCAGTCAGAGTATCTTGGAAGTCAGGTACAAGCAAAGGTCTTGGCAGGCAGGTATCACGGAGGTCAGGTACAAGCAGAGGTCTGGCAGGCAGCGTATCACTGAGGTCAGGTACAATCAGAGGTCTTGCTGGTCAGAAGCACGAACACAGGAACGGAACTATCAGGAACACAAGCAGGAGTCGAGTAGCCAAGGCAAGGACTTGCAGGAAGGCCTTGCCTTAAATAGTCCCGGGTCAAGAGGGAGGAGCCCTGGCACCTCCCATAGCGATTCCTTTAATGATGTCAGAGGCCACGCACGCATAGGAGCACGAGGCACCCCTGCGGGACCGGACAGGGCACCACAGCTTCCAGACCAGGAAGGAGCAATTGCGTCGGAGGCCTGGCAGAGGCCCTGCGTGGAGGGAGCGCATAGCCAGGGAGGAGCAGCAGAGTTGGAGGCCTGACGGAGGCCCTGTGCAGGGAGAGCGCATGGCCGGGAAGGAGCAGCAGCACCAGAGGCCTGGCGCGAGCCTGGCGCGGGGAGAGCACAGCAACTGCGGCACCCCGCGGCCGCAAGACTTCTGGGGCTAACAAGCAGCGGGCGGCTGCGGCAGTAGGTGGAGGGAGCCAGTTGCGGCCTACCGCAGCCGGTTCCCGTAACAGATAGGGCATTGCCTCCTATCCCATGACTTTTTAGACTCCTTACGAAACTCTCATCAGTAAGTTTTTAATTCATGTTGGACTCAATTCACTCAAATTCAGGACTTAGATGAATTAACAGGAGAAAATGTATTCACAAACAAATAAACAGCACATAGATATTTAGGAGAATGCATGTCTATTGGTGTGTTTTTGGTAACAGCAGAAGACATGCCCCAAATATCTTTTTCAAAGACTGTACTGAATATCTTTTATTTATGTCAAATATGTGGCAATTATTTCTTTTTTGTGGCAGATGCTATTTGGCAAAACCTGAATATTTACCACTATTCAGGCTCCAGTGGCCAAATGGATTTCAGTTAAATTGAACCCAATTTATTTACGTTGGCAAGGAAAGAATCAGCTTACAAGAAAGGTCAACCACAGGGCCTTATTAAGATACAAATCATAGCTTTCATCTTGCTCTCATTTTAAATGACTTATGTAATTGCTACTGCAGAGGTCAAATACTTACCCACTGGCGTGCCAGATCTAAGATACTTTGCCTTGTTATTCCAGGAAGAATAAGACCATCTAGTGGAGGGGTGGCCAATTCTTCATCTGCAAAAAAAATAAATAAGAAAAAAGATTATTCTATTAGTGGAACTGAAACTTATGATTTTAACACAAATGTTAAGGCCATGCAGTTGATGGAGGGGAACGGAATCAGGAAACATGTAACTCCAATCTTGCAGAGCTAGCATTCAATTCCAGTAGAATAGCAGAACAGTTTCAAATATCATCTTTGGTCTTTTGATGTCTGTATTGTGCCATGCATTCTTAGCTGAATTGCTTCATTACTATATATCACCTTGGATGCTGTGGTCTTTGCAGAAATTAATGGTAAATCCAGTGCCATCTATTTGGAAACAAAGATACCGGTACTCACATGCAAGAATCATTATTTTTTGAGGGACAAGAGAACAAATCAAGCAGCTGGAAGAAAAAGTTGCCGGTACTCAGTACTAGCAAGTATACTCCCCCCCCCCCCCCCCCCCAAGAAAAAACCTAACTAAAACCATTCATAAAGTTTGTATCAACAAATCCTTTAGGGCTTGATATTCAAAGTGCCTTCAGCGCTATTTGGCGATGACCCCAGTGGATGGCATCAGTTGGCAAAGAATAGATGAAGAAAGAAGATAACGAAGAGGAGCTTCGAGGCCTGGGCCATAGGCCATGACCCTTCGTAAGATCATGGCCTATGCCTAGGAAGGTTCAGGCTTGGGGCCTAGACTAAGGCGCCAGAGTCATACTGGGTCATAGCCTGGGATCCATGTTTTGGTTCTTAGCCTACTCCCTAAGCGAGGCTCCTGCTTTGGGCCAAGGCCCAACCAGCAACCTTTTTTTTTTTTTTTTTTTTTTTTTTAAATAGGTTTTCAAAACAAAACAAGATTCCAATGAAATTTCATCAGAATTTAACTTGTTCCATTTTCAAAACGATTCAAAACAAATGTCTGTTTTCATAACGATCCAAAACAAATATCCATCCTTAGTATATATACATGTATATTCAGTGGCTTCACTGTGCCGCTGAATATACATTGTAACTTAACTGGCAAAGTTCTAATTGGCTAAGTTCCTTACATGGCCAGCTTTGAATATCTACACTTGAGCTTTTGCTTGTTTTGCACTTGACTTGGGGAATCAAATTTCATCTTGATATCTGTCATGAGTCTATTTCTTTGTATTTTTTTTTTAACAAGAAAGTAAAATCATGGCTCTTTCAATAGTATTTCTCAAAATGAGATGTTTTTGTTTATATTGTTCAGGTTCTCTTTTGTATGAAAGTGCAAATTTTGTTGATTGCAGTCTGCTTCTAGGTTTATTTTTTAAATAGTAAGCAGGTAATTAACAATAAACAAATGAATTATTGAAACATTACACTATTGTTGCAAAATCATGCCCCCAAAATCCATTCAAAATACAGTCAGTACTAGTCTGGCAGTACAAAGAAATAATCTGAAGTACACACCATGTTTATAGAACCAGCCAGCTAGATGCTGGACTATCTTGTACTTCTATTTGTGAAAACTTCTCTTGTGCATGTACAAAGTACTATATGGTAGAAAAATGATAATCTTTCTTAAAAAAAAAACAAAAAAAAAACGGGGGACTCTGGAGGTGAGGAGAGTCCAGGCCATCCAGCACCTATATCATCTGCCCCGCATGGGGAACATTGCTATGCAGGATTTGTTCCACTGCCTTGAACCAGCTGGAGCTGGTTAGTCATCATTGAAGGGTGTGTGTGTGATGTCATCAATGCGCAACTTCCGCTTTAAAACCTGCGGCAGTGCGGCACACTGTCTCCGCCGGTACGCGGCTTTGCCCGATTTTTTTTTTCTTCTTCAGAGAAAACTGATAGATTGTACTGGATTTTCTGTATTTGAAGTCTACTTCTTCTCCTTTTTTTTTCCCTTTTTGTAAATGGGAAGAAAAAGGAAAGCAAAGTTTGTATCATCTTCTCCAATTACAGCTAAAGGCCCAATGGACAATCATGTCTTAAGGCAGATTGAATTGCCAAATGAGGACAGCGAAGGAGCTTTAGTAACAGTCTCCCTGAGTCCTGGCGTGGGTCTGTCTCTACTTCGTCAGCCATCGACAACTCCTCCACCTGATGTCAATAAGGTACAGGACATAAAGCCTGGTGAGACTGTTGCTCTGGAGAAGTCCAACAGCTATCCTCAGGCTGGTCAATTAACATCAAATCAGATATCTGTTACAGATAATAATGGTGCACAGAAAGTATTTATATTAAGGATAGCTTGGCTATACATTATGAGATGGAAAATATAGAAAATCTGATTCGATCAAAAAACTTACGATTGATTAATTTTCCCAAGACACAGTTACTATCACCATTAGAAATGTTTAAAAAATATTTAAGGGAAATATTATTATATAAAGATGCTGATATACTTGAGTTATCAAAAATTTTCTATTTTCCTAGTAGGATGGTGAGAAAGGATAAGACTCAAGATGATGGTATGGTTGATTCCTCCAATTTGGGAGTGTCCACATTTCTGGAGGAATCAACTGACATCATCCATAATAGATCGACGCTTTTTGTATCCTTTGTGCTCGAATCTGATATAGATAAGATTTTTAAAGTTTTTTTTTTAGAAATAAGGATATGGCATTTTGTGGCCAGAAAATACAAATTTTCCCTGATGTCTCCAGAGCTACATAAGCTAGAGGGAGGCATTTCCTGTCCCTGAAAGGTAAATTGTTAGCCATAGGAGCTAATTTCTTTTTAAAATATCCTTGTTTTTGTTATGCTACCTATCAGGGGAAAAAGTTTAGTTTTTCTGATCCTCTACATCTAGCGACTTTTTTGTTAGATAGGAGTCCAGAAGGGGAGAAAAATGATGACCAAAAATAATTGACAAATCTCATTTAATTTTTATTATTTGAATGAATGCACTTATAGTAGAATACTATTTGTAAGATTGCATATTTTCCTGTTCCCTCAGGCATTATGGCTGATGATGTAGATAGTATTATTTTCCTTGTTGTATTCTTTGGAAATGTTATGTGAATCTACACATTATTTCCTGTATTTTTGTGTTAAATTAACTGAAAATTAACAATAAAAAAAATGTTTCTAAAAAAAACAGAATAGCTAGCAGATGTCAACACAAAGGGGTGGATTTTAAAAGCCCTGGGCGCGTAAATCCGGAAGGATTTACGCGCGCAGGGCACTCGCGCACCAGCGCACCTATTTTGCATAGGCCGCCGGCGCGCACAGAGCCCCGGGACGCGCGTCAGTCCCGGGGCTTTGTCAAAGGGATGGGGAGGGGCGTGTCAGGGGCGTTCCCGAAATGACACGGCGTTTCGGGGGCGTGCCGCGGCGTTTGGGGGGTGGGCCTGGGGGCATGGCGCTGGCCCGGGGGCGTGGTCGAGGCCTCCGGACCAGCCCCCGGGTCGGGTGACGGCGCGCCAGCAGCCCGCTGGCGCGTGCAGATTTACGTCTGCTTTTAGCAGGCGTAAATCTGCCAACAAAGGTAAGGGGGGTTTATATAGGGCCGGGGGGGTGGGTTAGGTAGGGGAAGGGAGGGGAAGGTGGGGGGAGGGCGAAGGAAAGTTCCCTCCGAGGCCGCTCCGAAATCGGAGCGGCCTCGGAGGGAACAGGCAGGGCACGCTGGGCTCCGCGCACGCAGGTTGCACAAATGTGCACCCCCTTGTGTGCGCCGACCCCGGATTTTATAAGATATGCGCGGCTACGCACGTATCTTATAAAATCCAGCGTACTTTTGTTCGCGCCTGGTGCGCGAACAAAAGTACGCAATCGCGCAATTTTTAAAAATCTACCCCAAATGTTTTTGTCTGAAAATATTTTTGTTGATATATGCAACATCTGTTATAAGGTAAATAACAAGAAATTACTACTTACCTGTAAATTTCCTTTCCTCTGATGAGGGCAGGCCAGTCCCCACTAGTGAGTTATGCATGCCAATACTCTCTGGAAAAGCCAAACTGCAAACTGATTATACTTTACATTATCATTAAAAATCTATCACTCATGCTCCCAATCCAACGGAACACTGAGCTCAGCCAAAATAAGTAACATATTCACTAAAGTAAGGGGCTAGATAATCCACTTACCAGTCTTCAATAAAGAGCAAGAATCACACTCTGCAAGGTTCGCCCCAAATAGGCTAATCAAAACATAAAGCTTTGGCAGCCTAGGGTGGGTTAGGGATTGGCCTGCCTGAATGCAGAGGAAGAAGAAATTATTACTTACCTAATACCTGCCCCTCATTAGAAGAAAGGAAATTATCAGGTAAATAATAATTTCTCCTTCCTCTGCATTCTGGCGGGCCAATCCCCATCAATGGGATATACCAAAGCTAATCCCGAAGAGGGCAGGAGATTGCCAGTGGTCCAGTTAATACCACCTATGTGAATATGGTGTCCTCCCTAGCCCGAACATCCAAGAAGTAATGCTTGGAAAAGGTGTGCAAAAATGTCTACGTCGCCACCTGAGCACTCATGGAATGTGGTCTAATCTGTTTCAGCAAAGCAACCTCAGCAATCAAGAACCTGATGCAGAGCACCAGGCTTCAAAAACTCTACAAATCCTAACGTATGCTAGAAAAGTAGTAAGTTTCCTGGCCCAAATTAAGGTGGAAATCACAGAGGGCAAATAACCCTGCTTCAACTACTGAGCTCTTTCAATGGCTAAACCATAAGACAAAATTGACCTGCATCCTCATGTAGAATAGGTCTCTGCCACTACAGATCTTTTGGCAGTGGTAGCCTGAGGGGACTGCCCACTAGCAGTCTGCAAATCGGCATACCACGACTTCCGAGCCCAATCCGGTGCCACTAAAAGGACGGTGTTGGTTTGACATGCAATTTCCTGGACCATCCTGCCTATCAGAGGCCAGGACGGAAACGCATACAATAGGGTGCCTTGCGGCCACTCCTGAATGAAAGTGTCAATACCCACTGCTTTCAGATCCCGCCTGCGACTGAAAAAGCATGGAACTTTCCCTTATTTGAAGGTCACCAAGAGGTCTAGGTCTGGGTGGCCCCAAGAGTCCACAAGCAGCTGAAAGGCTTTGTCCACCAGCTCCCATTCTCCTGGGTCCAAGCTTTTCTTGCTGAGGAAGTCAACTCTGATATTGTCCTTTGCGGCAATGTGAGAGGTGGGTATGCCTAGAAGATGTTGCTCCACCCATGCCATGAGCACATCTATTTTCTCCGACACCTGTTGACCCTTGGTTCCACTTTGATGATCATTTAAGCCACCATCGTCACATTTTCTGCCATTATTCGTACTGTCCAAGCATTTAGTCGCTTAGCAAACAGCAAGCACACTAACCGAACCACCTGTGCTTCCAATCAGTTGATGCTCCACTGCTGTTCCTCTGCATTCTAGCAACCTTGCACCATCATGACACTCTTATTTTGAGATTTTGAATCACCTTCATATGTGGTCCATCTGGATTTTCCATGAGTCCAGTTGTACAACTTGCTTATTGATCGTCAATCAGGGTAGATTGTTTCATGGTTCTCATCATGTTTTTCATCCTGTATTCCAGACCCGGGATGTTCAGATTTCACTCTTATGGATTCTGTGGTACAGCTAATGCCAGGTGTCTTGGACCACTACCTTATCTTTGCAGATGTATTCAGTAAAAATAAGTGGAGACCCTACTAAGGCATATGAGTATGGATACCCTTTCAGGAGTTTGACTGTGCCATTGAATTACTCATAGGAACCATAGGTCAACATATCCATTGTCAAATTCAGAAACCAAAGCCATGTCCTAGTGCAGGGGTGGGCAATTCCGGTCCTCGAGGGCTGCAAACCAGTCGGGTTTTCAGGATATCCTTAATGAATATGCATGAGAGAGACCTGCATACACACTGCCTCAGTTGTATGCAAATCTATTTCATGCATATTCATTAGTGGTATCCTGAAAACCCGACTGGTTTGCAGCCCTCGAGGACCGGACTTGCCCACCCCTGTCCTAGAGCATACAGGAAAACCTGGCTTGTGGCTTTATCCACCTTTCTAAGTTTCTTGCAGGAGCAGGGTCTTTCTTCATCTGGAAGGATGGCTCCCTTAGGCCAAGCAATGACTACCAGAGTCTTAACAAGATTATTGCCAAGGATCTGTGGGGAAGGTGCGGGGGGTGGAGGGAACGGAGGCAGGCTGCGCGGTGCGCGCAGGCTGCCAATTTTGCGCAACCTTGCGCGCGCCGACCCCGGATTTTAAAAGATACGCGCGGCTATGCACGTATCTATTAAAATCCGGTGTTCTCTTGTTTGCGCGGGCGTACATTTTTAAAATCTGCCCCTATGTGTTTTGCTGGTAATCACTTTTCAGTAGGCAGACTGCCATTTTGACACTGTGTGCTATAAGGTAACACATCAAGTGTTACCTTGAAAATTTGTATGTGTTATTTTTTGAAATTTGTAATTTTGTTTTTTTTTTTAACTTTTTCAGAAATTTAAGGTATAATGTTCTCCTGAGGCAGCTTGTGGAGAAACATGGTCATTTTTTTTCGCATGCTGTTCATTCCAGCCTTCATGGAGTATCTACAGTATCTACTGGAGTATGAGATGAATATTTTTTTACTTTAAAGTTTGTTTGCCATGCATTTCTGATTTGATTATCTATGGGGAATCAAGATATTTTTTTCATTTTGAATTATTATTATAAATTGTGCTTTATGAGCAACTGTGGAGATTTTTGAAACATATGACAGGAGATGACACACTGAATACAATTCATCTATTTCAGTAATGTTTTTCTGAGGACGTTTTCCTCCAATTTTGGCAAAATTTACTGCATTGCTCAGCACATGAAACCTTCAAAACTGTATTATTTAATATAGTTTTGCTGGAATTTTTTTCTGTGCATTTATATAATCTCAAAAAAAGCTTCAAGATGGATACAAATAAGGTTGCTGCAGTACATAAGTGGCCAGTGCCTTCATGCTTAAAGGCACTGGCCACTTATGAGCTTAAAGGCTCTTCAGCACTTCCTAGGTTTTGCCAACTATTATCACCACTTTATTGAGGATTTCTCAAGGGTAGTATCTTCATGTCTTCTTGGTTTTGAACCTGCAAAGTATGTGTGGTAAAACAATCACTGCACATTATTCCCCGCAAGCGCAACTGCGCAGAAATTCCGTTTTCTGCACAGAATTTGGCAGGCCCCGGCGTGCCACGAGCAGAGCCCATCTCATGGCAAAGATGAAGAAAGTCCAAGAATGTCACGAGCAGAGGCCATCCTACTCGCGGCAAAGGAGCAGGCCCCAGAGTGCCGCGAGTGGATCTCAACCTGCTTGTGGCAAAGATGAAGCAGGCTTAGGTATGCCATGAGTGGAGGTTGCCCTGCTCGCTGCGAAGATGGAGCAGGCCTCGGTAAGGGTAAGTGTTTGTGTGTAAGACTGTGAGCCTGGGGGGTGAGAGAGAGCATGTATGAAGGTGCATGGATAAGGGTGCCAGAAAGGAGCCTATGTGAAGAGTATGTGAAGGATTGTTTATGTATGTGAGACATTGAGAGCTAGTGTGTATGAAAAAGGGATTGTGTAATTGTGAGGTGGCTTATATGTAAGAGAGGGAGCCTGTATGAGAGTGTGTGTATGTGTAAGAAAGAGAGCCTGTGTGAAGGGATGTGTATATGTGTGAGAAAGAGCCTGTGTGTAGGGGGAGTTAAGAGTGAGAGAAGCCAGTGTGCAGGGGTGTGAGAAAGAAGACACAGGTAGCCTGTGTGAGGGTGTATGCATGAGAGAAAGGGAGTCTGTCTGGGTATGTGTACACTAGAGAGGGAGCCTGTATGAGGGGGTGTATTTCTGCACTAGAGAGAGGGAGCCTATGTGTGTGAGAGAGAGAGACACACACACACACACACACACACACAAAGGGAGCTGTGTGAGGGGCAATACTGAGAGAGGGGTAAAACCCTGGGAGTGGAGATAGAATGAAAGGGATTGAGCCTAAAAGGGGAGAGAAGAGATAATGGCAGGTGAAGGAGTTGGGGCCTGAAAGAGTAAAGAAAAAGGAGATTGGCCAGGGGAGTATGGAGAGAGGATGGAAGAGACTCTTACAGTGAACTTCTAGGGAAATTCTGCTCAAATATTTAAAATTCTAAATCTTTAAGTAATAACTTTTTTCTGTATTACATTTTAATGAATTACTTAAAGACTGTCATGTATATTGTTTTATTTTGACCAATATAAAGTATGCAGAATTTTAAGTTTTTGTGCACAGAAATTTAAATTTGTGCAGTGTTTTAAATTTTTTTGCGCAGAATTCCCCCAGGAGTAACCTTGTCAAAGTAGCCATATCTCTACAAGCACTTCAAGGTAGTTGAAAATTAGCCTCCCCATCTTTAAAAGTCAGAAATTCCACATTTCCAAATGTAGCAATATGTTCATATTTTTGGAAGTCAAAATAAAAAAATTTTTTTTTTAAAGAAAATGATGAATTCTTTCCAAAATAGGAAGCAATTTTAAAAATAAGAGTATAGAAGCAAAATTACTCTTCATTTTCACGTAAACAGAATTCATGAAGCTAGCCAAGCTCACACATAAAAGCATTCAGGGATATATATATATAAAACAGGAATATATATATATATATATATATATATATAGTCCTACATTTTACACTGACAAAACAAAAGATGTTTCAACACGCTTAGGGGCGGATTTTAGAAGGGTTACGCACGTATATTACGCCCGTAACCTCGAAAACCTGCTCCTGTGCGCGTTGAGCCTATTTTGCATAGGCCCGGCGACGTGTGCAAGCCCCGGGACACGCATATTTCCTGGGGCTTGAAAAAAGGGGCGGGGAGTGTGCAGGGCATGGCGGTCTGGGTGTACACTCTGCCGGCACACGCAACCTATGCCTGCCTGGAGGCAGGCGCAACTTAATTAACAAAGGTAAGGGAGGGGGGTTTAGATAGGGCTGGGGGGCGGGTTAGGTAGGGGAAGGGAGGGGAAGGTGGGGTGGGCGGAAGGAAAGTTCCCTCCTGTTGCGTCCGTCGGTCCTAGACGGCTTCGCCCCATATGCCTCACCTTGTTCACGGCTCCTCCCGTTTACCTTGGGAAAATGGCTACCGCTGCATCTGCAAGCTGCCCTCTCCGGTGTCGTCGGAACGGCTATGGTGCTGCCTCCCACCATGCTCCTCCCAAGGGCCTACTAGGGTGCGCACATGCCACCCACATCTTTATTCCAGCATTGGCACAAACCTCGGGGGCGTCCCCCTCAAGTGACGTCACGCCATCCGGGTATATAGCCTGTACTCGATTGCTGGCTCACCGAGTTAGCAAAGACTTGGATACGTCCGGTCTAAGCTACTCTGCCGCTTCCGTGCTGCTGCTGGAAGCTCTCTCTCTGCCCTTTGGGGTATTGACTAACCCGGGTACCTGCTCCTCGGGGGCCCTCTGCTTTATTTCAGGTGCCTTACAGGGATCAGGTACTCGCTTCTCGAGGCCTGCTCTCCCTGCCTCAGTGCAAGTACCATCTACTTCAGCCTGGTGGAATCGCATACCTACAGCTACCATCTATTTAATCTAACTCTCATTCTGTCTCCTCCACAGCATTGCCTTGCTGGGAAACCTACACCGGAATTCCCCTATACCAACAGGGTGAGAAGGGTCCTCTCTGCCGAGGGTCCTGAGACTGCTACATCCAGACTACCTCACTACTGCCACCTCTGGTGGTATACATCAAGCTGTACAAAAAAATATCTAATTCTGTGTTTGTGCGTCCTGAGTCTAGCCCAGTACTGTGGCTCCCCATGGGGCCCCTCTCCATGGGCGTGGTCATCTGCCACAGTACCCAAGAATACACCCAAACACCGCTTAACCATAACAGATTGCTAACTCCATGGATTCGGCTCAGCTCACCGCATTGCAGGCCATTCCAGGCTTGGCCCAGCGCTGGAGAATTTGACTGCTGCATTCAACCAGCTGCACGCACAGATGAAATTACCCACCACCTCAGGTAAAGAGGTTACATCGCCAGAAGTGAAGGTCAAGACTATTGTACCTCTATCTGCTCCAACATGCTTCTCGGGGGAAGTTTGGAGATGTAGAGGTTTTATTAACCAGTGTTGCATGAACCTTTCCCTGCAACCTAGCCATTTCCCCACAGCTTATGCCATGATCATCTATATCTTGTCTTATCTGGACGAAAGAGCGTTGGTTTAGGTCTATTCGCTGTGGGAGTGCGAGGATCCTATTCTATACGATCTTGATGGATTCCTTGAGCTGTTCAAATCAGTTTTTGATGACCCTGCCCGGTATACTACTGCAGGATCTTCATTGGTTCACCTGAAGCAAGGTATGAAACCTTTAGCTGACTTCGCTAACAAATTCAAGACACTGGCGTCTGAATTACATTGGGACCCTAAATGCCTGAGGACTCTCTTCTTTGAAGGACTGAACTCTCGTTTGAAAGACGAGCTCTCTGCTCGTGAAATGCCTGAGACCTTGGCTGAACTGGTGAAGTTGGCAACAAGGATTGATCGCCGACTTCGTGACAAGGTTCAAGAGACCAAGACTCCCAGAAGACCCTCTCAGGATAAAGCTCAAGTTAAATCCACACCCAGGCCTGTTCCTTGGGTCCAGTTGCTGGTGAAGAAGAACCAATGCAATTAGGCCGCAGCCATCTGACGTCAAAAGAGAGAAGAACTCGGAAGAAATTAAAGCGGTGCATGTATTGTGGACAAGCTGGCCATGCCATTCAAACATGCCCTTTATCTCCAGGAAACTGGCAGACCTAAGTCCTGCGGGAGGACTCTTCTTAGGTCTTACTGCACCCTCTCCTCTACTCTCTCTTCCTGTATCCTTGATCTGCGGACCCTTAGAGTATCACACTCTTGCCCTAGTGGACTCAGAGGCAGGAGGTAATTTCATTTTACAACAATTAGTGGAGCACCTGCAGATCCCCACTACCATGACGTCTCCACTACTCCTATCTTCAATTCATGGAGAGCCGTTACAGAGAGAAGTAACCCAGCTTACCGAACCAGTATGTCTATGGACTGGTGCTCTCCATTCTGAAACAATCTCCTTCTTTGTTTTAGAGAAGGCCATGCACCCTATAGAACCGGAGCTACCGTGACTGCAGCAGCATATGCCTCAATTCAATTGGGTCACTCTGGAGCTTTCACGTTGGGGTCCAGATTGCCATGGCAAATGCCTGATGGAGGTCGCTCCTATAACCTGCATGCCAACTACCCCATTGATGCCGGGGTTGCCGCCTCAATATGCATCGTTTCAAGATGTCTTTTCTAAAGAAGCTGCAGATGTACTACCGCCACACAGATCCTATGACTGCGTCATCAATTAGAAGCCTAACACTGAAACACCCAAGGGACGGGTTTACCCTCTATCCGTGGTAGAGAATAAAGCCATGTCCAAATATATTCAGGAAAACCTCCAAAAAGGCTTCATAAGACCCTCCAAGTCTTGTGGGGAAGAAGGAAGGAACGTTGCGTCCATGTATAGATTACAGGGGTCTCAACAAGATAAAATGAGAAGATTAAATGGTCAATTTTCTCAGTGGAAAAGGGTTAACAGTGGAGTGCCTCAGGGATCTGTACTTGGACCGGTGCTTTTCAAAATATATATAAATGATCTGGAAAGGAATACGACGAGTGAGGTTATCAAATTTGCGGATGATACAAAATTATTCAGAGTAGTTAAATCACAAGCAGACTGTGATACATTACAGGAGGGCCTTGCAAGACTGGAAGATTAGGCATGCAAATGGCAGATGAAATTTAATGTGGACAAGTGCAAGGTGTTGCATATAGGGAAAAATAACCCTTGCTGTAGTTACACGATGTTAGGTTCCATATTAGGAACTACTACCCAGGAAAAAGATCTAGGCATCATAGTGGATAATACATTAAAATTGTCGGCTCAGTGTGCTGCAGCAGTCAAAAAAGCAAATAGAATGTTAGGAATTATTAGGAAGGGAAGGGTTAATAAAATGGAAAATGTCATAATGCCTCTATATCACCACTCCATGGTGATACCGCACCTTGAATACTGTGTACAATTCTGGTCTCCGCATCTCAAAAAAGATATAGTTGCGATGGAGAAGGTACAGAGAAGGGCAACCAAAATGATAAAAGGGATGGAACAGCTCCCCTATGAGGAAAGGCTGAAGTGGTTAGGGCTGTTCAGCTTGGAGAAGAGATGACTGAGGGGGGATATGATAGAGGTCTTTAAGATCATGAGAGGTCTTGAATGAGTAGATGTGACTCAGTTATTGACACTTTCGAATAATAGAAGGACTAGGGGGCATTCCATGAAGTTAGCAAGTAGCACATTTAAGACTAATTGGAGAAAATTCTTTTTCACTCAACGCACAATAAAGCTCTGGAATTTGTTGCCAGAGGATGTGGTTAGTGCAGTTAGTGTAGCTGGGTTCAAAAAAGGTTTGGATAAGTTCTTGGAGGAGAAGTCCATTAACAGCTATTAATCAAGTTTACTTAGGGAATAGCAACTGCTATTAATTGCATCAGTAGCATGGGATCTTCTTAGAGTTTGGGTAATTGCCAGGTTCTTGTGGCCTGGTTTGGCCTCTGTTGGAAACAGGATGCTGGGCTTGATGGACCCTTGGTCTGACCCAGCATGGCAATTTCTTTCTTACATTCTTATAACTGTGAAAGATCATTACCCCTTATCACTCATCTCAGAGATATTTGACAGACTACAGGGAGCCGAGATATTCTCCAAGCTTGATCTTACGGGAGCCTACAACTTAGTTCGCATCCACTCTGGCGATGAATGGAAGACAGCCTTCAACACCCAGGATGGTCACTTTGAATATTTAGTGATGCCCTTTGGCCTGTGCAATGCCCTGGCTGTCTTCCAAAATTTAATGAACGACATTTTGCGGGACCTCCTCTACAAATGTGTCATTGTATACTTAGACGACATCTTGATATTCTCCCAAGACATGACCACTCATCAGGAGGATGTCAAAAGAGTGCTGCAAAGACTCCGCGAGAATCATCTATACGCCAAGTTGTCTAAGTGCGAGTTTCACAAGGAATCAGTGCCTTTCTTGGGGTACATTGTTTCCAACCAAGGTTTCTAGATGGACCCACAGAAGCTGGAAAGCATTAAGAAATAGACACAACCCACTGGTCTAAAGGCTCTCAGACGTTTCATAGGTTTCACCAACTATTACAGAACATTCATCAAGAACTACTTCTCACTCATTGTTCCGCTTACAGCCATGACGAAGAAAGGTGCCAATGTTGCCAATTTGTCTACGGAGGCAATAACTGCATTCCAGAAATTAAAAGATGCATTCTCAAGCAAGCCGTGCCTCTGACACCCGGATCCAAATAAGCCCTTCATCGTTGGAGGTCGATGCCCCAGACGTCGGCGTAGGGGCCGTGCTAAGCCAGGCCGGTGATTCCAAGGCATTACACCCATGCTCATTTTTTCCCCATTGCTTCTCACCAGCAGAGAACTACGGAATAGGAGATAAAGAGCTCCTGGCAATAAAGATGGCATTCGAGGAGTGGCGCCCTTGGCTTGAAGGAGCACAGCATCAGATCACAGTCTTTACAGACCATAAAAATCTGGAGTACCTCCGCCACGCACAGCGCCTAAACCATAGGCAAGCAAGATGGTCTTTGTTTTTCAACAGATTCAACTTTGTGCTGAAATACCGCCCTGGAGATAAAAACATCAGAGCAGATGCCCTATTTTGCTCATTCCTCTCTGAGGACATCCCAGATGAACCGCAACATATCATCGACCCGAAAAGAGTTATCTTGGCAGCTACTAATTCCGTACCGATGGGTAAAACCATTGTTCTTCTCTCCATTGGGAGGGAATACTTAATGCTCTCATTTGCATGGAATTTCCATGTGAGGGTGCTGAGCTGACCACACATTTTTAAACACTCATTTTGTGGGTATAAAACTCCTTGCTGCATAAGCAGTTATATTCACATAATGTGCATTCAACAGCAGGTAAACTTGTGTTTTTAGGTGAATGCCTGTATCAGCCTGACAGATCAGGCTTTTTAAAATTGAGGTTATTGCAACAGATTAAATATATTCTTTCAATGTTATTTTAACTTACTTTACATGAGACTGCCCAATTGTTGGATTAGGGCTAAGCATCTACTTCAAAATGCTGCTACATGCTTTCTGTTGGGCAGGTTCACAAGGGAGCATGTGACTCCCATGTTAGAACATTTACACTGGTTGCCCATTAGTTATCATGGAGGGCGAGCCCTTGTAGGTGTGGCTCGGTTGACATAGCCTAGCAGATGAACCAGCTATGCCCACGCCAACAGCAGGTGGACATGCTCAAGCTGGGATGAGGTCAGAGTTTCACCTATACCAACCCCTTCCCCTGCAGGTTGAGCCCTTGAGTTTTGGGGCCAGCAGAACTTAGGCAAAGATCCCACAGAGCAGAGTCTTTCAACCACTGTGCCGCGGCACATTGGTGTGCCACAACAAGATCCGTGTTGTGCAGCAGTAGTCTCCCTTTCCCCTTCTTTCTCCACCATTGTTAGCACCAGGCACATGGGGACCATGCCCCAAGTCTCAGCAGCCCCACTATTTTTTTTTAACCCCAGCTGGGCCCGGGCCAAACAAAAATGGCTGCTGAATAGGCCTGGGCTGCATGGCTGAAGAAAGAAGGCTCCCAGTTGCGTTCAGGTCACGCGGCCAATGACAGAATGCTGCCACATCAGGTCCAGGCTGCACAGCCAAAGAGAGAAGGTCAATCCACGTGGTGGAAGAGAGGTGGCTGTGGCAGGACCAAAGAGAAGAGACTGCTGCCACTGGCAAAATGCACATGAGGGGGGGGGGGAGTGTGTGAGAGTTTGTGTGAGTGAGTGTGAGCAATAGCATATGTGAGAGGTAGTGTGTATGTGTACTACAAGTGCAAGAGGTGTGTTTGTATGCAATAGGATGTGTAAGTTTGGATGTGTGCAAGCAATAGCATGTGTGAGAGCTTATGTGTTTGTGTGCATGTGAGTGATGTTGCATGGGTCCAAGGAGATAGCTGCTACTGCCTGCACATCCCAGGGAGAGAGAGAGAGCATGCAAGAACATATAGGAGAGAGAGAGAGCATAAGAGAGAGTCTGTGTTTGTGAGTGTGAGTGTGAGAAAGAGATTGGGAGCCTGCTTTTGTGTGTGCTTGTGAGAGAGATTGAGAGCCTGCTTGTATGTGTGCCAGTGAAGGAGAGATTAGGAGCCTACTTGTGTGTGTGCCTGTGTGAGAGAGAGATATTGGGAGCCTGCTTGTGTGTGTGTGTGTGTGTATGTGTGCCTGTGAGGCAGAGAGATTGATAGCCTGCTTGTGTGTATGCCTGTGTGAGAGAGAGAGCGAGCCTGGGAGTCTGCTTGTGGTATGCCTGTGAGAGAGATGGATTGGAGATCTTGCTTATGTGTGTGCCTATGAGAGAAAGAGCGAGAGAGATTGAAAGCCTCCTTATGTGTGTGTGTCAGTGAGAGAGAGATTGGGAGCCTACTTGTGTGTGTGTGTGCCTGTGTGTGAGATACATTGGGAGCTACTTGTGGTGTACCTGTGAGAGAGAGAAAGCATGAGAGAGATTGTGAGCCTCCTTGTGTGTGTGCTGGTGAGAGAGAGAGATATTGGAAGCCTACTTGAGTGCGTGTGCCTGTCTGAGAGAGAAACTGGAAGCCTGTCTGTGTGTGTGCCTGTGAGGGAGAGATTAGGAGCCTAATTGTGTGTATGCCTGTGTGTGAGAGAGATTGTAAACCTGCTTGTGTGTGTGTGCCTGTGAAAGAGAGAGATGTGTATGCCTGTGTGTGAGAAAGAGAGAGATACCGGGAGTTTGCTTGTGAAATGCCTGTGAGGGAGAAGGACTGGGAAGCCTGCTTATGTGTGTGCCTGTGAGAGAGGAGGATTGGGGAGCCTGCTTGTGAAAGAGAGCGAGAGAGAGATTGATAGTCTCCTTTTGTGTATGCAGGTGAGAGAGAGAATGGGAGCCTACTTGTGTGTGTGCCTGTGTGTGAGAGACACTGGAAGCCTGCTTGTGTGTGTGTGCCTGTGAAAGAGAGAGTGATTGGGAGCCTTCTTGTGTATGTGCCTGTAAGATAGAGAGATTGACAGCCTGCTTGGGTGTACGCCTGTGTGTGAGTTTGCTTCTGATATGCCTGTGAGGGAGAGGCATTGGGAAGCCTGCTTGTGTGTGTGCCTGTGAGAGAGAAGGATTAGGAAGTTTGCTTGTGTGTGTGCCTGTGAGAGAGAAGGATTGGGGAGCCTGCTTGTGTTTGTGTGCCTGTGAAAGAGAGCACAAGAGAGATTGATAGTCTTATTTTGTGTGTGCCGATGATGGAGAGAATGGGAGCCTACTTGTGTGTGTGCCTGTGTGTGAGAGACACTGGGAGCCTGCTTGTGCGTGTGCCTGTGAGAGAGAGAGAGATTGGGAGTTTGCTTGTTATTTGCCTGTGTTGGGGGAGAGGGATTGGGGAGCCTGCTTGTGTGTTTGCCTAAGAGAGAGAGAGAGAGATTGGGAGCCTGCCTGTGTGTGTGCCTATGAGAGAAAGAGAGAGGAGTTTTAAAAGCCCTTATTTTAATTACTAGGTGGTGTTTGATGTTTCTGCTGTTTTGAAACATTTTGTTGGTGTTCTGGGAAATGTATACTTTTTTTGAATTATTGTATGTTTGTTGGCTGTTTTAACATTTATTTTTTTTTATTAGTATGTTGTTAATATTATGAATATTTTATGTCTTGATGTTATTGCTTGATGTTTTCTGAGGCATGATTATGTTTCTGTGTTTCCATTGTTAATATAGTCAGGTTTGTGGTTTCCAATTCAGTTTTTATAGGCTCATTTCTATTTTATCATTATGACCTTTCTATTTTGTGTTGGTGAGGGACAGTCTTGTATAATGTTAATTCTTGCTTTGAAAATGATGGTCCTTTTCAATACTGGCTTTTATGGCATTATGGTCAAACTTTTTTCTTCTTGTGGGCATGGACCCTTAGGCCGAGGTGGGGTTGATGCAACCTACAGAGAGTAGCCCTGCAGGTCCCCACTGTCAGCAGGCAGACCTGGATGAGGCAGAGGCCCAGCTGGAGCTTCACCCATACCAGCCATTGGTCCCCTTGAGTTGAGCCTTTGGGTGCCAGGGCCAGCTGGTCTTAGTTGGTGGCCTCTGCAGATGGATATGTCCGTCGAGGTAGCTGGGTTGGAACAGGAATGGATGAGGCATATCCAGAGGCAGACTATGGTCGGAGGCAGGCAGTGAGCAGGAAGATCCGAGAGTCAGGCAGTGATCATGTTGGGTTTGTGGCATATTGTGGACTCTTGGTCAAAGTAGCGATGACTCCTCCCATGGGGAGGGGCCCCATGGGGAACCACAACGATTGGCTAGACTCTAGTAAGCAGACACTGAGGAGAGAAAGCTTTATTATACTGCAGTTGATGAGTAGAATCTTGCCCAGGGAACGGACAGTACTGTAGACCAACAATATCACAGTAAGCTCGGACAGTCTCTGTAGATGAAGGTCTCACCCAGATATAGCAAAGGTCCGGTAGTGTTCCGCAGCGCGGGATAGGCTGTGAACCTGAAAGGTGGAATGAGGAGAGCTGCTCAGTGATACTCACAGAGTAGCAGTGCTGATAACTTCCTTCGGTAGTTGAATGAAGAGAGGGACCCGAGGTCTGAGGTGCAGGATACCCTGAGCAGAATAGGCCTTCGAGGAGCGAGTACCTAGGAGCGCTGAGGGTTACTGAAAGAAAGCAGACAAGACCCCCGAGGAGCGGGTGTCCTTAAGGTTAGGCAGATTAACCCCAGAGGGCAAGTAGAAGCGAGAGGCTCCCAAGGAGCGGGTACCCAGAGCTTCCGTAGTAGCGAGATACCCCGGAGGGTAGTGAGGAATCCAAGCGAGCAGCTTAGAGACGGTCAGAATAGCAAAACCAAAGTCCTTGCTAACTCGTTCAATTGGAGCAGAGCGGAGGTTTAAATACCCGGAGGTACTGACGTCATGCGGTGGGGCCGCCCTCGAGGTTCCAGCCATGATGTATTCAAAAACATAGGCAGCGTGCCTGCGCATGCCCAAGGAGGCCTCAGGAAGAAGCATGGCGGACAGGGATGCCCATGCTGGCTCGGAGACGCTGAGGGTTTCGGCAAACAGCAGCAGAGGCAGCCATCCTTCCAATGGAGGAGAAAAAGGGTAAAAGAGAGGTGAGGCAGAGCAGCCGTCTGTGACCAATGGACTCAACAGGTCAGTGGCAAGTGGCAAGGAAGAAGATCCAAGAGTCAGGTAGTGGTCCTTGGCAGGTAGCAAACAGGGAGTGTCCAGGAAGCAGGCCAAGGTCAATACCAGGTATCCATCTGTAGGAAGAAGGGCTGGGTAGGCATGGCAGGAAGGCAAGGAGCAGAATGGCAGGCAAAGAACACACAGAATTTCCAAAGAAGGCTACAGACACAGAAGACAAAGTCAAGGACCTCTAGAACTGAAGATTGAAGGCATGGACCACAGGAATTGAAGAGGGAGACATGAACCACAGGAACTGGAATACATGAATTGAAGAACAAAAACGAGGACCTATGGAACAGGAATGTAGGAACTTGAGAATAAACACAAGGAACACTGAGGCAACTCGCGTTATGGAATGTAAAGAGACATGATGCCGAGGCAAGGACTGAAGGGAAGCAAGGACCTTTTATAGGCCAGAGCCTGTGAAGTCATCAGTAGGCACCTCAGGGATTTCCTGCACAGGTCCTTTAAATCTGGAGCCATCTGGTGCAAGTGCACCTACGGGAGGCCAGGAAGAGTGTCGATGGCGTTCTGCTGTGCATTCCGTTGGGAACATCATAACCCAGTGGAATGTGGCAGCCTGCCGCGTGGCTGCATGGAAATTCCTTGGTGGCAGCAGTAGCCAGTAACAATGGCTTGGGCCTGGTGGTAAGTGCAGTGGTTCACAGGGAGGCGGGCCCACAGATCGCCAAACACAACACTTCATTTCTATTTTAACAAAGCTTTGCTCCTTATTAGCAGTTTAGAATCTTATTGCTGAAAATATTTTTTCATACATATTTTATTTTCACTGCTGTTAAATATTAGGCAATTATTTTAAGCAAAGGATGGACTTAGCCAATGCTCCCTTTAAGAATTGCATTGCTGTGAGCATAAAAGAGATGACTTTTTGCTCACATGTAAACATTTTTGCATACAGCAAACCAATCAAAGGGAACACTTAGTCTTCTGGAGAAGGAAATTGGGATTGGATCTTGAGAGGGGTTGGGTTTAAAGAGTAAAAGAGTGCTGTTAGGGTTGGTATTTAGGGTTAAAAGTACATTTCCTAGCATTTTCATAATTATATCACTAATGACTGGCAGGTATGAATATATGTGACATTGTTAAATTTGGTTCGGTGCACCACAAGGATCAAGCAAACTTGAAAGTATGCCCCAATATAAAAAAGTTTGAGAAAATAGACTGTAAAGAGCGGTCAGGCAGAGTCACAAAGCAAGCCAAGATAATAGCAGGCAGAGATCAGGCAGCGTCAGTTACCAGGCAGAAGTCAGGGCAGGCGCAGATCAGGCAGCGTCAGATACCAGGCAGAAGTTGAGGCAGGCGGAGATCAGGAGAAGTTAGAATCCAAATTGAAGTAAGAACCAAGAGACAATCCAATAGGAAAAGGCAGGTGAGACGAGAACCAGAACAGAAAAGACATGGAGTGGGATAAAAGCAGGGCACAGACTGGAGCAAGGCTAGGAGCAGGACAAGAACAAGGCGAGGTGAGACTCAGGACAAAGTACAGGGCAGGCAGGACAAGGAGCTGGACTGGAGGCAAGCAGGAAGATGAGGAGCAGGTCAGGAAGCAAACCATGCAGTAGCAACACACACACTGCAAGCTAAGCAGGAGAACCTATTGCTGAGGCAACGATGAAGCACCAGGTTGACCTTTAAATAGGGGAAGTCACTGATGTCATCAGGAGGAGCTGAGGGCGGAGCCTGTTTCTGCTGCGGAGCCTTGAAACTTGCATGTGAGAATCAAAGGACAGAGCTGCTGGCGGTATCCTGAAACCTGCCACACTGATGGCGTTCTGTAGCTGGCAGAGGCCTGGTGAATAAGGCCGGTCGCTACTAGCCAAATGTTACATTAGTCAAAGGATCAAGTTTAAGGTCTTATGCATGGTTTTTGGAATCATTAATGGGGAAGGGCCAGTGTGTTAATGCTGCATATTTTTCAGTGGCGTTTGCACTCCGTGGATAGGTGGTTATTAACTATACCATCTGTTAAGCAGGTACATTTACAGAAGATGAGGCACACACTTTTTCAGTAGTAGGGCCTGTCATGTGGAATCCTCTATCACTTAAGTATCAGTTAACGTCTGATTATATCTAGTCTGAAAGAAGCTTAAGACCCTATTATTCCTTGAAGCTAATTGTGAGGAATTAAGAACATAAGAAGTTGCCATACTGGATCAGAATGAGGGTCCATCAAACCCAGCATCCTTTTTCCAACAGTGGACAATCCAGATTGCAATCACCTGGCAAGTACCCAAACACTAAACAGATCCCATACGAATAATGCCAGTAATAGCAGTGGCTAGTCCCTAAGTCAACTTCATTAATAGCAGTTTATGGATTTCTCCAGGAACCTATCCAAACTTTTTTAAAACCCAGCTACGCTAACTATCCTAACCACATCCTCCAGCAATGAATTCCAGAGCTTAATTGTGTACTGAGTGAAAAAAAAAAATCTATGATTTGTTTTTTTGTTTTTTTATTTATCACCATTTTATAAATTACAAACAAAGATAACTTTGCTTTGAAAAACAAAAGTATACATCAAAGAAAATTTTTTTACTTTATCCTTTACAGAGGTGTATATATATATAAATACTCTCTTTCTACTTGCGGCAATATAGGGGGAAAAACATAAGGAAATAAAGGGGAGAACAAGGAAATTGTAATACTAATCACATCCAGCTACCCTGATCTCCATATCATACTTCTTTGATGGTTAATTGCTGTTGGGATTTTGCTCTTTAGAACACAAAAACTGCCTAAGCTGATCAGAGTTATAGAACACAAAGGTATTTCCAGAGGATTTAACAACACACTTAGCAGGATAGCATAGTATAAAACTTACTCCCTTTAGCAGAGCCTCGGGACGTAATTGCAAAAATTCCTTGCGGTGCAGCTGAGTCGCTCTAGACAAATTGGGGAAAATACGAATCTTACCCCCAAGTTAGGTAATATTTATACTCTTAAAATAATACTTCATAATTACCCCTCTATCATACTCAGAATACAAGGTAACAAACAAAACAGTTCTTTCTGCCACTTCAAGTCCAGAACTCTCTAAATATTCAGAAAGATTATCAAAATTTGCAAGTTCTCCAATTGGTGAGATCTGGAACTGTGATTGTTTCTGTTGGAGGTATACTATCTTTTTTACTGCAGGTATCTGCTCATCTGGTATTTTAAGATTTTCTTTTAAATACCATTTAAATGTTATCAAGGGAATTTCTCCCATTACACGAGGAAAATTCAGCAGTTTTATATTTAGATGACAAAAATAATTTTCCACTGATTCTAATCTTCGTGCTAATATAGGCCTGAATTTATCAAAATGCGGTAAGTACCTCATGCGATTGCAAAAGGGGCGTGGTTTATGCAAAAATTCAGTTTATTGTGCTAATTACCTATGTGAAGAGCTAAGTTAGTGCACATGTTACCCAGGTAGAGAGTCCATCAAGCAAGGTTGAGAGAATATTGCCCAAATCTCATCTTGGAGTGAGTTTCCTCACTCCGAAGGCCATCAGTTCTTCACAAGAGACCACTGTACTGTTCGTACGTGTCACGTAGAATGTCAAAGTGGCCCCTAACCCCCTACACTGATACCTAAACCCCACCTCGAGTTACTAGGTGGGCCTACCATAGGGATACAAATACCTACCTATGGGGATGACACTATGGCCAGTTTCTCTCTCTCTCTCTCTCTCTCTCTCTCTCTCAAGACATGGCAGCTATTGCACAGCCTAACACAATTCAAAGAGGTGTTATTAAAATCAGCATTAATGGGGCTTAACGCATGCAAAAACACCTTATTGCATTTTGAGAAATGACCCCCTTAGACTGTTCCCACAGCATTGGAATCAGATATTCCTTTCACATTCTCCTAATTTCATATTTTTTTCTTCGACCCTATAGGCCTGTTCATTATGTCCTGCTGCTAGTCCCACAATTAAGTCCCATAGAGACTCCAGTTTTATAACAGCTGGTTTTTTAATTTCAAAGGGCTTCAAAGGGGTTTTGTTTACCTCCAAACCTCCGATACTTGATGTTAACGCTGTTCCACCCACAGCTCCTTTCTCTTCCATCGTGGTGGGGGCATCACAAAACCTCTCCCATTCCCCATCGGCGTCGAGCAGCCCATCTTCCTGGGTCTGCCCCGGGGAAGTTTTCCCCAGCAGCACCAGCTGGTCGGCGGGTCAGGGTGAAAAGCATCCGGCTGCAACCGTGGCTCAGGAGGACTCAATGATACATCCCCAGGGGGTGTCTGGGCTCCCCCTCCCATACCTCCAGCGGGGCTCGGCGTCCTCATTTGCAATATGGGTGAAGCAAACTGTGGGATGGTTCTCTGTCCGGCTTGAATCTGAGGTTCAGATGGGAGAACTCTCAGCTTTCCTTTCCTCTTGTGAGGCATCAAAAAAGTAGGAAATAACGCCACAAAGCTCAAAAGAAACTTGAGGATTGCACGGACGTGTGCAGTAAGCGTCTGTTCAGGGAGCCATCTTGGTTTTCCCCCCAATCTACGATTTGTTTTAATTGTGCTACTTGCTAACTTCATAACTTGCCCCCTAGTCCTTCTGAAGGAGTAAATAAACAATTCATATTTACCTGTTCTATTCCTATAATGTTTTTATAGACCTCTATCAACCATCTCTTCTCCAAGCTGATCAGCCCGAACCAATTTAGCCTTTCCTCATAGGGGAGCTGTTCCATACCTGCTGCAGTCTGGGAAGCTGCGGTTCGAGAGTGGACCCTTGAGCCGAACCACCCTGGGTAGAGTAGCTCGGGAGGCGGAGCCACAGGCACAGATCTTCACCCGGGAACCAGGAACCCCCCAGGAGGAGCCCGTAGGGTCCTGGAGCCTTGGGACTTAGGAGACACACGTAGGGCCTTCACCCGGGAACTGGGAACCCCCCAGGAGGAGCCCGTAGGGTCCCAGAACCTTGGGACTTGGGAGTGCTGATAAGCTCTTCACCCGGGAACCGGAACCCCCCAGGAGGAGCCCATAGGGTCCCAGTCCCTTGGGACTTATGCACAGTGTCAGTCTCTCTAGGAAGGCCCGGGCAAGGAGTAAGCACAGAGTCCAGCAGCAAGAGCCAATAGGCCAGGGAGCACAGAGCAAGCGGAAGCAGGATCAGAGTCAGTAATGTCTTGAATGGAACTTGCAGGGTGCAATACGGGAGCCAGCAGCGAGTAGGCCAGAGCCTGTCAGGAAGTAGAAGGTATCAGGACCCAAAACAGTCTGGCAGTAGTTCCAGCCCAGGCCTGCGGGGGGCGCTGTCCGGAGGACAGGAGCGCAGCAGCTGTGGCAGAGAAGCCGTGGACTGAGGCAGGCGGCAGGCAGCGGTCGAGTCAGGAACGAGCAGAGGTCAGTGGCTGGCGGCAGGCAGAAGCAGAGTCAGGAACGAGCAGAGGTCGGTGGCTGGCGGCAGGCAGAAGCAGAGTCAGGAACGAGCAGAGGTCGGTGGCTGGCGGCAGGCAGAAGCAGAGTCAGGAACGAGCAGAGGTCGGTGGCTGGCGGCAGGCAGAAGCAGAGTCAGGAATGAGCAGAGGTCGGTGGCTGGCGGCAGGCAGAAGCAGAGTCAGGAACAAGCAGAGGTCGGTAGCTGAAGCAGAACAACGGAAGTGCAACTAAGAACTACACACTGTAGCAACCCTCGTTGCAAGGCAATGAGAGGACTGAGGAACACCGGTTATATCGGCCTTGGGGCGTGGCGTGGCCAGCTCAGGCGGGGTCAGGCTTCCGGTGAGCGTACGTCCATAACGCGCGTCCCCGCGTGCGCGCGGGGCGGCAGCGAGACGGCCCAGCAATGGCGGACGCCCTGAATACTCAGCAGAGCCGCGGAGGCGGCATTCCCGGCCTCGGAGGTGAGCCCTGATCACAGCTAGCAAGGGGGAAGCGGTGGAGACCGCAACAATACCCTTTATTTATTTATTTTATTTATTTTATTTATTTAATTTTATATACCGACAGCCGTTTGCACATCGTGCCGGTTTACAGATAACTTACAAACCAAAAAATATATAGGCAAAGCCTTTACAAGGAACAGTGTGTAACAAACAATAGTAACAGAGTAAATAAGTTGATAACTAAGGGAGGGAGGGGTGGGGGTGATTGCGACAAAGGAGGGGGTAGGGGGGGGTGAGAACAGATACATGAGGAAAAAATATGTACAGGGAATCAATGGGGAAATGATATGTACATAGGCTATATACAAAATTTGTCTAAGCGCATGGCCAACAGTGAAAGAAGTGAGAAGATGTGTGCGGTTCTGCTAGGTGGCAATTTATTATGTGCAGGAGGTTAAGTGTGGGGTTTGTAGTTCCTTCGAGAGGGTGGGTGGGGGTCCTGTAGTGGGGGTGTTGATATGAGAGGGAGGTTGGGTTTGAGTGCTAGTAGGTGATGGTGATGATTGGGGGTATGCTTGGAGGAAGAGCCAGGTTTTGAGTTTCTTTTTGAAGGTGGGTGTGGAGGTTTCAATGCGTAGGTCAGGAGGCATGGAGTTCCACAGGGGTGGGCCTGCGAGGGAGAGGGCCCTATTGGTGGTGGAGATGAGTCTTGTGGATTTTATGGAGGGGGGAATAAGGGTTCCACGAAGAGAGGAGCGGGTGGGTCTTGTGGAGATACGAGGTAGAAAAGGTGGGTTTAGCCAGTTGTAATGTTCGTTAATAATACTTTTGTGGATGAGGGTAAGGGTCTTGTATATAATTCGTGAGTGGATGGGAAGCCAATGGAGATTAATGAGGGTGGGAGTAATGTGATCTTTCTTATTGACATTGGTGAGGATGCGTGCAGTAGCGTTTTGAAGGAGTTGGAGAGGTCTGATGTGGGTAGCAGGGAGTCCAAGTAGGAGTGCGTTGCAATAATCAATTTTTGAAAAAATTAAGGATTGAAGTACTGTGCGGAAATCATGGAAGTAGAGGAGGGGTTTGAGTTTTTTAAGGGATTGTAGTTTGAAGTAGCAGCTGCTAAGGATAGATTTGATATATGGTTTGAAGGTTAGTTGGTTGTCAAGTATAACACCCAGGTTTCTTGTGTTAGAGAGAAAGTTAGGAGGCTGGAGAGTGGAGGGACAGGGTATGGGTGCATGTCTAGAGGAGATGAGGAGGAGTTCAGTTTTTTGCGGGTTAAGGGCAAGGTGCATGTCGGTGAGTAGTTGGTTTATGGAGGCGAGAATGGTGTTCCATGTATGGAGTGCAGTGAGTACAGTGTTTGTGAAGGGAATGAGGATTTGTATATCATCTGCGTAGATGAAGTGTGTAATACCAAGGTTGGAGAGGAGGTTTGTGAGGGGGAGCATGTAAATGTTAAATAGGGTGGAAGAGAGGGAGGATCCTTGGGGGACGCCACAGTCGAGATTAACAGGGGGGGATGTGAAGTTGTCGGTGAGGACTGTGTAGGTGCGGTTTTGGAGGAAGGACTTTATCCAGGAGAGGGCAGTACCTGAGATACCTATACTGGTGAGAGTGTTGATGAGGATGTTATGATTTACGGTATCGAAGGCGGCGGATATATCTAGCATGGCAATGAGATAGGAGTTTCCGGCATCCATTCCTTTGATGATGGTATCGGTAAGGGAGAGGAGTAGGGATTCCGTGCTGAGGTGTTTACGGAAACCATGTTGTGTTGATGGGAGTATGTTGGATTGTTCTAGGTGGTCAGAGAGGCGGGAGTTTACTAGTTTCTCAATGATTTTGGAGAGGAAAGGGAGATTGGAGATAGGACGGAGGTTGGATAGGTTGGAAGGGTCAAGGGAGGGTTTTTTTAGGATGGGTTTGACCACGGCTTGTTTCAGGGAGTTAGGTACCTGACCGTGTTCTAGGGAGCAGTTCACGATTTTGGAGAGTGAAGTGGCTATTGTTTTAGGAATAGCGAGTAGTAGTTTAGTAGGGATGGTTTCTGAGGGGTGGGAAGAGGGTCTCATCTTTTTTAAGATGTTTTCTATTTCTAGTGTTGAGGAGGGTTCAAAGGAAGAGAGGATGTTGGGTGTGTAAGGGGTGGGGGGGGGTTATTCTATTTGTGTTGGGGGAATTTTTGGTATTAGGGGTAAACTTGGCGGTGATGTTATCATTTTGGTCGCCCATCTCTGTACCTTCTCTAGTTCAACTATATCTTTTTTGAGTTGCAGCAACCAGAATTCCACACATACTCAAGGTGTGGTCTCACAATGGAGCGATACAGAGGTATTATGACATTCTCTGTTTTATTTACCATTCCCTTCCTAATAATTCCTGTTTGTTTTTTTGACTGCTGCAGCACACTAAGATGACAATTTCAATGTATAATCCACTATGACACCAAGATCTTTTTCCTGGGTGGTAACTCCTAATATGGATCCTAACATCATGTAACTACAGCATGCATTATTTTTACTTATATGCATCACCATGCACTTCTCCACATTAAATTTCATCTGCCATTTGGACACCCAATCTTCCAGTCTCACAAGGTCCTCCTACAAAGTATCACAATCTGCATGTGATTAACTACTCTGAATAATTTTGTGTCATCTGCAAATTTGATCTTGTCATTTCTCTTAGCAATTTCCAGATCATTTATAAATATATTGAAAAGCACAGGTCCAAGTACAGATCCCTGAGGCACTCTACAGTTTACCTTTTTCCACTGAGAAAATTGATCTTTTAATCCTACTCTGTTTCCTGTCTTTTAACCAGTTTGCAATCCAAGAAAGGACATTGTCTCCTATCCCATGACTACTTAGTTTTCTTAGAAGCCTCTCATGAGGGACATGGTCAAACACCTTCTGAAAATGGAAATACACAACATCTATTGGTTCACCTTTATCCACTTATGTCTGTTAATCCCTTCAAAAAAATGTAGCAGATTTATGAGGCAAGACTTCCCTTGAGTAAATCCACGCTGACTCTGTTCCATTATACCATGTTTTTGTATATGTTCTGAGATTTTGTTCTTTAAAATAGTTTCCACTATTTTTTTCCTGGCACTGAAGTCAGGCTCACCGGCTATAGTTTCCTGGTTCAAGCCTCAAGCCCTTTTTAAATATTGGGGTTACATTGGCCACTCTCTAGTCTTCAGGATAAATGGATGATTTTGATGATAGGTTATGAATTTTTACTACTAGATCTGAAATTTAATTTTTGAATTATTTCAGAATCCTGGGATGTATACCATCCAGTCCAGGTGATTTGCTACTCTTTAGTTTATCTACTACATCTTCCAGGTTCTTCGTGATTTGGGTCAGTTCATCTGAATCATCATCCTTGAAAACTGTCTTCGGAACCAGTATCTCTCCAACATTCTCCTTAGTAAACACTGAACAAAAGAATTAATTTATTCTTTCCATGATGGCCTTTTCTTCCCTAAAAGGCCTTTTAACTCCTCAATCATCTAATGATCCTACTGACTCCCTCGCAAGTTTCCTGCTTCGGATATATTTTAAAAAATTTTATTATGAGTTTTTGCCTTTACGGTCAACTTCATTTCAAATTCTCTCTTAGCCTTTCTTATCAATGTTTTACATTTAACTTGACAATGCTTATGCGTTTTTCCTATTTTCTTCAGATGGAGCCTTCCAATTTTTGAAGGACTTTTTTGGTTAAAATAGCTTTTCATCTCACATTTTAACCATGCCAGTAATCATTTGGCCTTCCTTCTTCCTTTCATAATACATGGAATACATCTGGACTGTGCTTCTAAAATAGAATTTTTTAAAAATATCCACACCTGTGGTACACTTAACCTTTGCAGCTACACTTTTCAGTTTTTTCTACCTATTTTCCTTATTTTATCAAAGTTTCCCTTTTGAAAGTTTAAGTGTTAAGCTGCAGGTTTACATATTGTCCCCCTTCCAGTCATTAGTTCAAATCTGATCATGTTATGATCACTATTTCTAAGTGGCCCCATCACCATTACCTCTCTCACCAAATCCTGCTTCCACTAGGAATACGATCTAAAACAGCTCCCTCTCTTGTCAGTTCCTAAACCAATTGCTCCATGAGGCATTTGTTTATTTCATCCAGGAACTTTACCTCTCTAGCATGTCCTGATGTTATATTTACACTAAAACTAGTGTAATTGAAGGAGTTCAATTTTATGGACGACCGATGAACGAGATAACTGAAGTTCTCTGATTAACCACGCCAGCAGTGAAACGCACAGCCATATTGAATGTATTAACATTTGAAACGCAATGACATGCACTACGCAATTACGTGCTTACGTACTGACATTCAGTGGATCGCACCACCATTTTGTAATTCTAATAATTTGTATTGTATTAATACGATCACCGCTATAAAATGTCTAACACGTCAATTAAATGACGAAACAATAGCCTGATTATAAGCTACACCTACTAGAAAACCACGCTAGAAAATGCTTGTTCTTTTTTTCCCATGACCTTCAGACTCACCGACAACAATTACGAACGGTGTTACAATGCCTATGAGCCCAACAACTTTATGCAAAACTGGAAAAATGTGCATTCGAGCAAGAGAGTCTACCATTCCTGGGCTATATCGTATCCTGCCAAGGCTTCCGTATGGACCCTGAAAAATTACGTTGCATCCAAGATTGGGTCCAACCATCCACCCTCCGGGGACTTCAAAGATTTCTAGGATTTGTGAACTTTTATCGACATTTTATTCCGCATTTTTCTCAACTAGTGGCTCTTCTGACGGCACTTATGTGAAAGGGTTCTGATGCCAAGAAATGGCCACCCGAGGCATGTTTAGCTTTTACAAGACTTAAGCAAGCCTTTCTACAGGAACCATGCCTCCGGCACCCTGATCCAGACCACCCATTCATTATGGAAGTGGATGCTTCCTCTCTGGGAGTGGGAGCAGTGCTAAGCCAGAGGGCAGATTCCGGGACCTTACGAACCTGTTCTTTTTTTTTCACGGAAATTCACGTCCTCTGAATCTAACTACGGCATAGGGGATAAAGAACTCCTTGCCATCAAGTTAGCCTTGGAGGAATGGCGACACTGGTTAGAAGGGGCCCATCATCGAATCACGATTTTCACTGATCATAAGAATCTCGAATATCTCATCAGGCACAACGTCTTAATCCTCGTCAGGCCCGATGGTCACTTTTCTTTGCCCGATTTGATTTTGAACTACGTTATTGGCCAGCCGAAAAAACCACCTGGGCGGATGCGCTCTCCCGCTCCTTTGAAGCCAATGAAACCCCGGATCCACCAGCATACATCATAGATCCAGCTTGGATTCTACTAGCTGCAACTTTACCTATACCTTCTGGGAAGACGGCAGTTCCCTCTAGGCTTCATCAGAAAGTCTTGAAATGGGCCCATGATTCTTTAACAGCAGGACATTCAGGCCAACGTCGTACAATTTGCGGCCTGGGAGCCGCGGTTCGAGAGTGGACCCTTGAGCCGAACCACCCTGGGTAGAGTAGCTCGGGAGGCGGAGCCACAAGCACAGGTCTTCGCCCGGGAACCAGGAACCCCCCAGGAGGAGCCCGTAGGGTCCTGGAGCCTTGGGACTTAGGAGACACGCAGGGGTCTTCACCCAGGAACTGGGAACCCCCCAGGAGGAGCCCGTAGGGTCCCAGAACCCTGGGACTTGGGAGTGCAGCTAAGCTCTTCACCCGGGAACCAGGACCCCCCAGGAGGAGCCCGTAGGGTCCCAGCCCCTTGGGACTTCTGCATAGTGATAGTCTCTCTAGGAAGGCCCGGGCAAGGGTAAGCACAGAGTTCAGTAGCAAGAGCCAATAGGCCAGGGAGCACAGAGCAAGCGGAAGCAGGATCAGAGTCAGTAGTGTCTTGACTGGAACTTGCAGGATGCAAGATGGGATCCAGCAGCAAGTAGGCCAGAGCCCGGCAGGGAGTAGAAGGTATCAGGACCCAAGGCAGTCGGGCAGTAGTTCCAGTCCAGGCCTGCAGGAGGCACTGTCCGGAGGACAGGAGTGTGGCAGCTGCGGCAGAGAAGCCGTGGACTGAGGCAGGCGGCAGGCAGCGGTCGAGTCAGGAACGAGCAGAGGTCGGTGGCTGGCGGCAGGCAGAAGCAGAGTCAGGAACGAGCAGAGGTCGGTGGCTGGCGGCAGGCAGAAGCAGAGTCAGGAACGAGCAGAGGTCGGTAGCTGAAGCAGAACAACGGAAGTGCAACTAAGAACTACACGCGGTAGCGACCCTCGTTGCAAGGCAATGAGAGGACTGAGGGACGCCGGTTATATCGGGCTTGGGGCGTGGCGTGACTAGCTCAGGCGGGGTCAGGCTTCCGGTGAGCGTATGTCCATAACGCGCGGGGCGGCAGCGAGACAGCCCAGCAATGGCGGACGCCCTGAATGCTCAGCAGAACCGCGGAGGCGGCGTTCCCGGCCTCGGAGGTGAGCCCTGAACACAGCTAGCAAGGGGGAAGCGGTGGAGACCGCAACAGTACATTGGACCTCCTCAGATGATATTAATGGTGGCTATCTATGACACATAATGTAAAATCCTATGTGGAATCCTGTTCCATCTGTGTCCAACACAAACCACCCGTAGGACGACCGTGGGGACTTCTACAACCTTTACCTGCTCCCAAACAACTTTGGACACATTTATCTACTGATTTTATGGTGGATCTTCCCCTGTCTAATGGCTGTACTGTCATCTGGGTAGTCATGGATCGATTCTCAAAGATGGCTCATTTTATGTCACTTCCCAACCTTCCATCTGCACCGGAGCTGGCACGTTTGTTTACCACCCATGTCTTCCGTTTGCACAGACTTCCTTGTCACATCGTCTCTGATCGAGGCGTACAATTTACGGCTAAATATTGGCCGTCCCTTTGCCAGAAATTCAATATTCAGCTGGGTCTCACTAGTGCTTATCACCCCCAGGCCAATGGGCAAGTGGAAAGACTCAATCGTACCCTTAAAACCTTCTTAAGGACATGTACCAATACTCGTCAGGACAATTGGGCTGATCTTCTTCCATGGGTGGAATTTTCTCATAATTCCCACCTCAGTTCCTCTACAGGCACTTCTCCCTTCCAGATAGTATATGGGAGACAACCATTACCCCCCCTTTCCTTACCCCTCTAGCTACCATCCCCGGCCGCTCAATTGACAGCGGTCAATCTGCACAATCTCTGGAGACAGACTGAAGATTTGATTCGTAAAGCGGGCCTACGGGCCAAGAAGGTAGCTGATCGCCATCGACGACCAGCACCCCTATTTCATCCCAGAGAAAAGGTCTGGTTATGCACTCGTAACATCCGCCTCAGAGCTCCATCCATGAAGTTGGCACCACGCTATATTGGCCCGTTTTCTGTAGTGCAACGCATGGGGCCAGTTTCCAATCAGCTGCGATTACCGTCCTCTCTCAAGATACATGATGTATTTCACATCTCCTTGTTGAAACCTCTCATTCTTTCTTGGCCTTCTCGCAAAACACCTGAACCCTCCCAAGTGTCAACTGAGGAGGATCAGATCTGTGAGGTTCAAGAAATTTTGGACGTTCGTCGTCGCCGGAACTGCTGGGAGTATCTCATATCGTGGCGAGGCTTTGGCCCAGAGGAAAATACGTGGGAGCCTGCATCCAACATACTTGATAAAAATCTCGTGTGCCAGTTTCACAGCGCTTATCCCCGGAAACCCAGACCTCCTGGGAGGAGGCCTAAAAGAGGGGGTACTGTTGCACGGTGTGGCCGTGCAGCAAAACGACAGACTCAGCTTACCAGCATGGGCGGATCTGTACTCGGGCAACAAGGCATCCGGGACATTCCCTCCAGCATGATCTCTGACGTCACTGAATGCAGGCATGAGCATACCTCCAGACACTCGCCCCGCCTCTTAAAGGGGTCAGGGACCAGGAAGTGACCCAGCCCCAGGAAGTGACATCAGTGTCAGCTTCCTTTAAAGCCTAGGACCTGCCTGCTGGTCTTTGCCTTGCAACAGGTCTTCCTGCCTAGCTGTGTCTCCGCCTTGGTTGTGATTTGGACTGCCTGACTCTGCCTGCCTGCCTGTCTGCCGCCTGCCTCTGACCCGGATTGCCTGACTTTGCCTGCTTGTCTGCTGCCTGCCCTGATTTGGATTACCTCGTGGACTTTGCCTGCTTGTCTGCTACCTGCCCTGATTCGGATTACCTTTTGGACTTTGCCTGCTTGTCTGCTGCCTGCCCTGATTCGGATTACCTCGTGGACTTTGCCTGCTTGTCTGCTGCCTGCCCGATTCGGATTACCTCTTGGACTTTGCCTGCTTGTCTGCTGCCTACCCTGATTTGGATTACCTCTTGGACTTTGCCTGCTTGTCTGCTGCCTGCCCTGATTCGGATTTCCTTTTGGACTTTGCCTATTTGCCTGCTTCCTACCCTAAGTTGGACTACTCGAGACTTTGTCTTCCTTCTGCCAATTGCTGACTCCGGTCCACACCCGGATTCCACCCAGTCAGGTGAGGGGGTTTCCTTTTCACTGTTGATTCTGCCTTCCGTCGGTGAGGGTTCATGGGGTCATCATCTGATAGCCCCATCTCACCTCGGTATAGGGTCCATATTCCAGCTGGCTACAGCCAACACTGGTTCAGACCAAGGGTCCATCAAGCCCAGCATCCTATTTCCAATAGTGGGCAATCCAGGCCATAAGAACCTGGCAAGTACCCAAAAACTAAGTCTATTCCATGCTACTGTTGCTATTAATAGCAATGGCTATTTTCTAAGTCAATTAATAGCAGGTAATGGACTGCTCCTCCAAGAACTTATCCAATCCTTTTTTAAACATAGCTACACTAACTGCACTAACCACATACTCTGGCAACAAATTCCAGAGTTTAATTGTGCGTTGAGTGAAAAAGAACTTTCTCCGATTAGTTTTAAATGTGCCACATGCTAACTTCATGGAGTGCCCCCTAGTCTCTCTATTATCCGAAAGAGTAGATAACTGATTCACATTAACCCATTCTAGACCTCTCATGATTTTAAACACCTCTATCATTTTCTCTTCTCCAAGCTGAAAAGTCCTAATATCTTTAGTCTTTCCTCATAGAGGAGCTGTTCCATTCCCTTTATCATTTTGGTTGCCCTTCTCTGTACCTTCTCCATCGCACCTATATCTTTTTTGAGATGCGGTGACCAGAATTGTACACAGAATTTGTTACACTTCTGCTTATGGGCCAGCCATGAGCAGGTGTTTACCTTCACGGCCAGAGCCATGGGAGATCTTGCATCTCTCTTGCTGCTTCCGATGCGGCCCGGAGGCTGCTGATTTCCTTCACTCCTCAGCGCGGCATGGAGCCGCTCTCATCGGGATCCTCTCGCGGCAGGGAGTGCTACCGATGACCTCTTCAGCCTCGCGGCCCGGAGGCCGCAAACACCGGCATCTCCTGCAGCAGGAAGCCGCTGTCAGCTGTTTGCTTCGTGGCCAGGAAGCCGCCTCCCACGTTGGGGCCTGTGCAGAGGGCCAGCTTCTTCCTGCACTGCTCGTGGCGAGGACATCTCTCTCCATGGTTCTGACTTTCTGTTCCTGCCTTCCTAAGGCGCGGGCTGCACCTCCTCCTGTGATTTAAAGGGCCCAGGGCCGGATATGCCCAAGGCCCTACCTAAACTCATACCAGGGCATCTCCTGATCTTCAGCCCTATTTAAGGGCCCAGCTTCCAGTCCTTAGTTGTCTTCGCAAGGAGTTAGTTCCTTTTCAGGACTTCTCGTCTTCACTCCTACTGGTATTTCCTGTTCTTCGTGGGATCCCTCATCGTTCTTCATGTTCCTGGTCTCTTCTGGATATCCCTCTTCTTCTCCTGATGTTCCGTGGTCTTCCTAATGTTGTATGATATCCCTGATGTTCCTTGCTGATGCCTCGCCTCTGCTTCTGCTTCCTGGACCCATGGATCCTCATTGCTACCTCTACTGGCGTGCCATGTCGTGTCTCGACACCTCGGGTCATAAGCCTGTCTTCTCGTCTGCAGTGCAAGCCTCCAGAGGGTCATCCTCGCCTGAAGCCAAGTTTCGCCTTGGTCACGTGTCTCATGCCTGAAGCCAAGACTCAGGCATTAGACTGGTCCCTTATCCTGAATCTCGACTCGGCCCTCAGATGTTCTTGTGGTTGCTTTGTACATGCCTAAGACTCTGATTGAACCTGCTCTGTTCCAACATGGTCCGTGACCAGCCATGAAAGGATGTGTAGGGCGCATCTCGATGCAGCCTTTTACTGAATCTTCACCATGTTCCGGCTTCATCTTCCATGTATTCGTCTGGAGTCTACCTTGCATTCAAGCGTGGTCGGTGACCAGTCCCGTGGGTCTACCCTGTGGTGGGCTGTGTAGGGTGCACTGCATCGCAGCCTCAACCCAGTACTTGACTTTGTTCCTGAACCTTGATCCTGAGTCTTCGTGCTCAAGCTTCTCGTGTGTGTCTTCACGTCTCCAAGTTCCTCGTCTTGAGTCTTCATGTTCCAGAGCCTTCGTCTGCCCTCGTCTCCTGTCTGGCCTGCTGCCTTTGCTGTTCCCAGCGGCAGGTCCGAAAGGGCTTAGAGTAGTTGGAGGACCACTCAGAGACCAACCTTGCATGGTTGGTCTCACTCAGGCTGTGCAGGTCGGCAGGGGCCTGGCTTCCTGGTCTCAGGCCAGGCTCGGACATGTCTCAACAGCCTCGGTTCTGCCTTGGAGTCCTCTGGGGTTGTGCCGAGGTCCAAGGGCACACAATCTCCTCGGAAATGGGACCGCTCTCCTAGCTCTCCCAGAACCATATTCAAGGTGCGGTGTCACCATGGAGCGATACAGAGGCACTATGACATTTTCCATTTTATTCACATTCCCTTTCTAATAATTCCCAACATTCTGTTTGCTTTCTTGACTGCTGCAGCACACTGAACCAATGATTTCAATGTATTATCCACTATGACACCTAGATCTCTTTCTTGGGTGGTAGCTCCTAATATGGAACCTAAAATTGTGTAACTATAGCATGGGTTATTTTTCCCTATATGCATCACCTTGCACTTTTCCATATTAAATTTCATCTGCCATTTGGATGCCCAATTTTCCAGTCTCAGAAGGTCTTCCTGCAATTTATCACATTCTGCTTGTGATTTAACTACTCTGAACAATTATGTATCATCTGCAAATTTGATTACCTCACTCGTCGTATTTCTTTCCAGATCATTTATAAATATATTGAAAAGTACGGGTCCCAATACAGATCCATGAGGCACTCCACTGCCCACTCCCTTCCTCTGAAAAAAATTGTCCATTTAATCCTACTCTGTTTCCTATCTTTTAGCCAGTTTGTAATCCATGAAAGGACATCGCCACCTATCCCGTGACTTTTTACTTTTCCTAGAAGCCTCTCATGAGGAACTTTGTCAAATGCCTTCTGAAAATCCAAATATACTACATCTACCCATTCACCTTTATCTACATGTTTATTAACTCCTTCAAAAAAGTGAAGCAGATTTGTGAGGCAAGTATTGCCTTGGGTAAAGCCTTGCTGACTTTGTGCCTTTAAACCATGTCTTTCTATATGTTCTGTGATTTTGATATTTAGAACACTTTCCACTATTTTCCCTGGCACTGATGTCAGGCTAACTGGTCTGTAGTTTCCCGGATTGCCCCTGGAGCCCTTTTTAAATATTGGGGTTACATTAGCCACTCTCCAGTCTTCAGGTACAATGGATGATTTTAATGATAGGTTACAAAGTTTTACTATTAGGTTTGAAATTTCATTTTTTAGTTCCTTCAGAACCCTGGGGTGTATACCATCCGGTCCAGGTGATTTACTACTCCAGTTTGTCAATCAGGCCTACCACATGTTCTAGGTTCACCGTGATTTGGTTCAGTCCATATGAATCATTACCCATGAAATCCTTCTCTGATATGGGTATCTCCCCAACATCCTCTTCAGTAAACACTGAAGCAAAAAAATAATTTAATCTTTCCGTGATGGCCTTATCTTCTCTAAGTGCCCCTTTAACCCCTCGATCATCTAACGGTCCAACTGACTGCCTCACAGGCTTTCTGCTTCAGATATATTTTTAAAAGTTTTACTGTGAGGTTTTGACTCTATGGCCAACTTCTTTTCAAATTCTCTCTTAGCCTGTCTTATCGATGTCTTACATTTAACTTACCAATGTTTATGCATTATCCTATTTTCTTCTGTTGCATCCTTCTTCCATTTTCTGAAGGAAGATCTTTTGGCTAAAATTAGGTTAGGGCTGTTCAGCTTGGAGAAAAGACAGCTGAGGGGGGATATGATAGAGGTCTTTAAGATCATGAGAAGTCTTGCAGGAACAGATGTGAATCGGTTATTTACACTTTCGAATAATAGAAGGACTAGGGGGCATTCCATGAAGTTAGCAAGTAGCACATTTAAGACTAATCGGAGAAAATTCTTTTTCACTCAATGCACAGTAAAGCCCTGGAATTTGTTACCATAGGATGTGGTTAGTGCAGTTAGTGTAGCTGGGTTCAAAAAAGGTTTGGATAAGTTCTTGGAGGAGAAGTCCATTAACGGCTATTAATCAATTTAAAATAGGGAATTGGCACTGCTATTAATTGCATCGGTAGGATGGGATCTTTTTAGTGATTGGGTAATTGCCAGGTTCTTGTGGCCTTGTTTGGCCTCTGTTGGAAACAGGCTGCTGGGCTTGATGGACCCTTGTTCTGACCCAGCATGGCAATTTCTTATGTTCTTATATTTCATCTCCCCTTTTAACCATGCCGGTGATCGTTTTGCCTTCTTTCCACCTTTCTTAATGTGTGGAATACATCTGGACTGTGCTTCTAGGATGTTATTTTTTTTAACAATGATCAACACCTCTTGCACACGTTTTACCTTTGTAGCTTCTCCTTTCAGTTTTTTTCTATTTTTCTCATTTTATCAAAGTTTCCCTTTTGAAAGTTTAGCATGAGAGCCGTGTATTTGCTTACTGACCCCCTTCCAGTCATTAATTCTAATTTGATCATATTATGATCACTATTGCCAAGCGGCCCCACCACCGTTACCTCTCTCACCAAATCCCGTGCTCCAATGAGAATTAGATCTAAAATTGCTCCCTCTCTTGTCAGTTCCTGAACCAATTGCTCCATAAAGCTGTCATTTATTCCATCCAGGAACTTTATCTTTCTAGCATGTCCCGATGATATATTTATCCAGTCAATACTGGGGTAATTGAAATCTCCCATTATTACCGCACTACGAATTTGGTTAGCTTGCCTAATTTCTCTTAGCATTTCACTGTCCGTCTCACCATCTTGACCAGGTGGACGGTAGTATACCCTTATCACTATAGTCTTCCCCGACACACAAGGGATTTCTACCCATAAAGATTCAATTTTGTATTTAGTCTCCTGCAGGATGTTTATCCTGTTGGACTCTATGCCATCCTGGACATAAAGCGCCACACCTCCTCCCGAGTGCTCCTCTCTGTCATTGCTATATAATTTGTACCCTGGTATAGCACTGTCCCATTGGTTATCCTCTTTCCACCATCTCTGAGATGCCAATTAAGTCTATGTCATCATTCACTGCTATATATTCTAATTCTCCCATCTTACTTCTTAGACTTCTGGCATTAGCATACAAACATTTCAAAGTTTGTTTTTTGTTTGTATTTTCATTCTGCTTTTTAATTGATAGGGATAAGTTAGAATTTTTTAGCTCAGGTGAGTTTTTAGTTACAGGCACTTGGACTACTTTTCTTATTATTGGAACCTCACTGTCGGGATGCCCCTAATTCTAATGCATCATTAGTATCCTTTGAAGATACCTCCCTCTGAACCATGCACTGCTGAGCAATTGTCAGCTTTCCCCTTTGTTCTAGTTTAAAAACTGCTCTATCTCCTTTTTAAAGGTTAGCACCAGCAGTCTGGTTCCATCCTTACCCAGTCACGTGATTGCGGTGACCTTGCCTATCACTATGCAAACAGGGTATCACCATGAAAACCTTCAGTTCTATGTGCTACCTAAGGCATCCAGTCCCCTTATACTTGGATTTCCCTGGCTCAGACTCCGTCAACTAGGACACCTTACAGATCATCCATTGGGGTCCAACCTGTCAGAAGCATTGTTTTGCCTCATCTTTACCTCCAAGTACTCTATCCCGGACCACCTTGCCTGAAGTCCCAGATCTGCTGCTCCAGTATACATCCTGTTCCAGCTTATATTATCAGACAGGTCCAGAAGTTCTAGTGTTTTGCAATTTTGCTGACTGCTCCAAGCCTCTGAGGCAATCATCATGGGGGTAGAGACCACTGCCAAGTTGGCAGAGGTTGTCCTCATTCAACACGGTGATACTGGAACCTACAAGCCATGTTTTTGTCCCTCTGAAGCATCCTTGTGTGTAGAACAGAATAAATCAGTAAATTCTTTCAGTTCAGCCAGAGACCTAAGAATCCCTATATCTCATGCCAAATCCCTCAAGTTCCCAGATGGTAAAGATGTACTTTTGATGTCTCTCCAGAAGCTGAAGAGACTTGGGGAGGGGACCTGTTACGTTTTTCCACTCGTGGGATGGTCCCGCGAGCTGCTGCACACACCTTCAGGCCGGCAGACCTTGCCATGGTAGGACACCAGGAGGCACATGTGGCACAACATCGCTAGGAGCGCCACCCCGTACATTCCTCTAGGTGTGTGTGCACCCGAAGTCAGCAACTTTGAAGGGCCCACTGGAGGAAATGCCCGTGGTGCCCTTGGATGACGAATCAATACTTCGCCCTATAAAAGGGCTCCTCCAACGTTCCGTCCTCACCTCAGCAAACTGTTCCCTTGCTCCAAACTTGCCCTGCTCCAGATTCAGATGTGTCTGGTTTCCAGCCTTCATCTGCTCCTTGGATCTGTCCATAGTCCCAATCCCCTGGACTTTGTCATAGCCTGGCCCATGCCAAGACGCATTCACCTGCTGTCGGCGCAGACCTTAGGGCTCTGAACAGAGGTTGCTTCAATTGTGCGATGGTAAGAGGGGCTCACACTTTTGTTGCTCGCAACACTAGATTAACCAACTAGCAATTAAAATCAGCACCAGCCTTTTAACTTGGATACTGAGAACCAACTCTGGGCTGAGAATGCTCATTTTTTGAATGACTAGTGAATCTAAGCAGCTATATTTACCTGCTCTGCGGGAGGAAATTTTCATCCCAAGCATTTTGCTGCCTAACAGGGATGGGAAGGAGGAAAAATTTAGTTTTGTTTATTGTTTCGATTTGGGAGGTTGTTTTCCCATGGATTTCATTTCATGAAACGTTTATTTCATTTTTTCTATTTAAACAAAATGAAACAATGAAAAACAAAAATCCACAAAAACAGGAAAAAAAAAAAGGGCCTCCCATGCCCTCCAACCATCCCTCCCCCTCTCACCCAGAAAATGCCAGGGCCAGGATCCTTCCCGGTCCTCACTTACCTGGTCTGGAGGGATCCTGGGCCTTCCACAGGACCTAGGTAAAGTTGTAGCGACCTACCAAGGCCTAGCTAAGCTTTGGCCTGGTCCCAATGCCTTGACCTTGTGTAGGCCTAAGTCGCGGTAGGTTGCCACAACCTTGGCCTAGGTCCTATGCAAGGCCTAGGCTTGGAGATCTAGATCTGACAAATGGGCCTCATTCTAGGCCAGGTCCTGAATCTTCGTCCAAAGACTGGGTCTCGACATCTGGTCCTTGGACCATATCCAGGCCTGACATGGAGGCTGTATTCCAACACCTGGGCTTCAGTGACGAAATGGCACCCTCCACTGGGAAGATGGGCCAGTCAATTATCTCTGGCACAACCCCAGCAGACAGCGTCAGTTCAAAAAGAAAGGGATGCCAGATCCAGTAGGTCTTTTAATATTTTTTAGCCTGGGCCTTTGCTCAGGTCTCAGCCGAGGCTCCTGCAACAGGCCAGGGCCTAGGCAGAGACCCCGATCTCATGCTCGGGCTTAGGTCATGGACTATGCCTTGGCCAAGGTGCTGGAATCGCGCTCAGGCTTAGACCGGGACCCCTGTTTTGGGCTTGGTCTACTCCTTAGGGGAGGCCCCTGCTTTAAGTGTAGGCCTAGGCGAAACAAATTACTTTTCTTTTTTTGCGGTTTTTAAGACAAAACTTGAAAACTGACGAAATTTAATTGGATTTTCAAGCATTTTGCTTTGAGAACAAAATGAAACAAAATAGGAAATTTCGGTCTAATTTCATATTTCATTTCTCCTGAATTTTTTATATACCATTGTACAGAAACAAGTTCTATCTCTACGGTTTACAATAATCACATTTTAAGAACATGATAAAAAAAGAAAATAACAATATATCTTAAAATATCCAGAAATAAAATTCTAGCAAAACTTTCTAAAATAGGACTAAAATTAATATAAAATAGATAAGAACAGACTAAAAAGGGAAAGAATGAATCATGTAAAAACCTGGATTATGCTTCAGTGACCATTTCAAAACCTTGTTTAAAAAGCCATGTTTTTAGATCTTCCCTGAATCTCTTCAAATTATTTTGTAGCTGTACTTCCTGAGGCAGTTTGTTCCAGATGGACGGCCCAGCAATAGAAATTGCATGGGCCCTTCACTTAAGTGTGCAGACCTTACTGTTGGTACTGTCAGAAGGGCTTTATTGGCGGACCTGAGATTATGCTGAGAGATATGTAGTTTTATTGTAGAATTTAACCAGGCAGACATATCACCATATAATATTTTGTGGATAATGCATAAGGTTTTATATGTTTTTCTACTTTCTACTGGCAACCAATGTAAGTCCTTTAAAATTGGAGTGATGTGATCCTTTTTCCTGGTATTTGAAAGAATGCGAGCTGCAGTATTTTGTAGGACCTGTAAAGGGCACAATGTCACTTTTGGGAGTCCTAGCATTGTGGAATTGCAATAGTCTAATCCGGTTAATAGCAGAGCTTGGAGTATTGTTCTGAAATTTTTATTTGAAAGGAATGGCTTCAAACTTTTTAACATCATCAATTTACTAAACCCTTCTTGAACTTTCTTAGAGATATGAGCTCTAAAATTTAGTTCATAATCCATGATTATTCCTAAATTCCTAGTTGTGTCCACTAATTTGTAACTGGTTAATCATTGAGGGTAACAACTTTCTTTTCTGAGTTCAGGATTTAAGTTTACACATTTTTCTGGTCTAAAATCATAAAAACAGACTTCTCTAAGTTTAAAATTAATTTCATTTGAGTTAGTAGTTGTCTAATAATTTTAAGATAGATGTCTACTAGTTTAAAGGGGGATTCTAAACCGTTTTCTATTGGGAATAAAATCTGGATATCGTCTACATAAATAAAATAATTTAGGCTAAGACCGGTTAAAAGATGACACAGTGGGAGTAAATAAATATTTTAAAAAGTAGCTGATAATGCTGAGCCCTGTGGCACTCCTGTTTTTAGTATTACTTTCTCAGAAACTGTATCATTAATTTTTACTGTAAAATTCCGATTCTCTAAAAAGGATGTAAACAATTTCAAAGTTGTTTTAGTTAAACCTATATCCTGCAGTCTATCAAGAAGAATTTGATGATCTCTTTGAATATTGGCCTCTGAATATTGGTAAAGTACTCTCTATAGTATCAACATAGTATTAAAAAAAAATTTAAAGAATCTGAAATCAGAACTTCCGCAGCAATTCTTTTGCAAAAGCAACCACCGTAGCACACAATGGCTTTTTTTGCAGCCATAGCCTGTACAACTCCTACTGCTGTCAGGGCCTTGCTGAACACTGTTGTCCAGCTCTTCAGCTGCCAGCTCCCTACTCAACTGCTGCATAACTCTGTCAGTTTGTCATGTGCTGCCTGTACTCCTGTGCTATTATTGCAAGAAAAAGAACAGCAAGTTAGCACAAGTACCACACAGTTTAAATTCAACAAGAAACAAACAGAGCCACAGAAACAGTAATGGTGGGGTTGGCAGTCAGCAGGCAGACAGCCAGTCAGTTGGTGAGGTTCTACGATGGAAGGAGACATAGGAGAGCAGAGGTAGCATATATAAAAGAATGAAAGCATCTGTACTTTCCTCTTTATTCATTCTCTATGATGCAGTCTCCATCTCTTCTCTAATACACTCTCTCCCCACCCTACCCTCCCCTTCCCCATCCCCGTTCCCAACTGGCAGGAGGAGAGTAGAGCAGCAAATAGTGAGGAATGGGAAATGTTCATGGAGTGATTGAATGTATGGGGGTGTTTGGAGCTGAGTGAGTATGGGGCAAAAGATTGGGGGTACATCAGCACATCAGAAGAGGATGGGGTGGGTAGAGTGTGTCCCAAAGGAGTTAAGCGGTGAATTCATTACAAGGGGTTTGGGGCACTGCATCGGAGGGATAGTGGTGGGGAAGTACATTAGAAAGGGATCAGGGGACAGGTGAATACACAGGAAGAGGGTTGAGGAATGGGGTTTGGGTCAGTGGAAAATCTAGTCAAAGTGGCCACCAGTAAGTGTTGGAAGCCATACTTAGAGGCCACCTACAACTTCCTTGTGCAAACCCCCTGCTCTGGAAAGCTCAAACCTGCTGTACAATTTGAATACCTGTAACTGAGATTAAATGTTGTATATTGTTGTACCTCCATTTTCATTCATCCAGTATAAGAAAAGATTCATGGTTCCAACTTCAGTGATTTGATGGTCATCACCATACAGCCACAACACTTGTTGGCAGCCTGCGTCTACAGCTTCATACTGTGCAAAAATGGATGCGCCATAATTCCTTTCAGAAATAAGAAAATAAAATAATTACTATAATTTTATCATAGTGCCAGTTTCAGGTCTTCATCTTTTGTCAGGAACAACCAGCAGTGTGTTGCGTTCTACCCAGTCTCTAGCTGCTCTTGCACACCCTTCCTCCACTGAGCTAGAGGCAGACGTTTTTCCATTGCTGCCCAGGTTGTCAGCATGTTCAAGCCCAGATAGTTACGGCAGCAGAGTTAATGGAAGCTGGCAACTGCACCTAGTCTTTTTTTCTTCCCACCTGTGTATCCTGGAAGAGGAAGTGATGTGCAGTGGGCGTGTGCAAAGAAGAAAGGGCTATGCTGCATTGAAAAGTAGTGGTGGCATCAGCTCCAAGCAGCGGCGTTGGCCCGGAGCAAAATCAGAAGCAGCCGGCGATCAGCAAGGGATACAGCAGTATTAGGCCCCTGTGGCCAAGGGGATTCTTCTTTCTTGGGCAGCAGGGGCTGGAGGAGGAGGAGGCTGCTGCAGCTACCATTTGTGCTTTGGGGGGGGGGGGGGGGGAGAGGAAGGAAGTGAAAGATAGAGCCAGCCAGCCAATGAGAAAGAGAGTGTATTGAAAGTGTGTATGTACAACTGTGTTTAAGTGAGAACATGTGTATGATTAAGGGCCTGTGAGAGAGAACATGTTTGTGATGAATATGTGTTAAGTGAGAGAGATCATGTATGTGATTGAGAATGTGTGTGCAAGTGAAAGAGCATGGGTGTGATTGAGAGAGACTGGTCAGAGGGGCGACGTATGTGTGAGAGACAGAGAGAAAATGGTCAGGGAGTGTACGTGTGAGTGAAAGACTGGTCAGGGAGGTGTATGAGTGTGTGTGAGAGAAAGAGCATGGAAGTGAGAAGCCTCTGTGTGTGTGTGTCAGTGAGTGAGAGAGAGAGGGGGGAGAGGGAGAGAAAGTGATTATGGGAATGAGAAGCCTATGCTTGTGGAGAGAGTAAGCATGTGAATGAGAAGCCTGGGTGTGTGTGGGTGTGTGAAGGAGAGAATGGGAGTGAGAAGCCATATGAGAGAGAACATGAGAGTGGGAAGCCTGTCTGTGTGTATGAAATAATGAGACTGGTCAGGGAGATGATTGGTGTATGAAAGACAGAAACTGCTTGTGGGGATGTGGGATAGAGAGCAGAAAGACTGGTCATGGGCCCTAAGAAAGAGGACTGTGAGGACAGAGCTTCAGCAGCTACTGCTACTTCTGGTGAACTGCAATGGAGAGGAGTAGAAGAGTTTCTGAAGCAGGTAAGTAAAGGTGGCTTTTAAAGTTTATTTTTCTTGATTGACTGCCATTTTAATTATTGGATATTATCTGATATGTCTGCTGTTTTGAAATATTTTATTGCTGTTTGGAGAATTTTAAATAATTTTTATGACTTTTTAATTGTTGGATGTTATTCTGTTCAAAGCTGTTTTGAAACATTCTGTTTATTAGTATAGTTTTACAATTATTTCTGTGAGGGGATCTATAGCTGTTTGGCTTGTTTTGTTTTCCTAATAGGAGGTGTATTGGTGTTACGGGCCTGGTTTAATATTTGTAGTGTTGGGTTGAACACGGGCGAGTTAGTGGACCCTTGGGCCGGCCTGCGGGAGACTAGGGAGAAGGTGTACAACAGTCTCAGAACTGCAGGCCGGGAGGCAGTGCGGACAGGCTGGAACAGGCTGGCTTCACCCAGGAAGCTGGTGCTCCCCTGGGAGGAGCCCTTGGGAGCCCAGCCTCTTGGGGCTTAGGCGATTCACCCTGTAAGCCGGTGAATCCCCCGGGAGGAGCCCGTAGGGGCCCGGCCGCTGGGACTTAGGAGATCGCAAGTCCGTGTCCAGACAAGCTGGGGCTGGGGCAGACAGGTACCAGGCAGGAGCTGCAGCAGGCCGAAGCAAGCAGTGCAGGAACTGTGGCAGGAACTGTGGCAGGCTGGAGCAGGCAGTGCAGGAACCAAGCAGGAACTGCGGCAGGCTGGAACTCAAGAGTGGTTAGCAAAAGCGCTACAGAGAGTCACGCACAAGCTAGGCAGGTAGGCAAGCAGGAAATGGAGTGCGAGGAAATCACACTTCGGGGCACGGGACAGCAGGGCACCGCAAGGGACCCGGTTGCAAGGCGCCACAGAGCGATCCACGGCAAGCCTAAATAGGACTAGGCGTCTGACGTCAGGGCTATGGGCGGAGCACGCCCTGGCGGGAAGAGGGCTAGATAAGCGCCGCGTTGGCGGGCGCGCGCCTAGGGGGCTCGGGGAAATGGCGTCTCCCCCGCGGGGACGCCCAGGAAGCACGCCAGAGTCAGGAGCAAACCGGCTTGAAACCAGAGATAAGGGCCGGGACGCGAGGGTCGTGGCGCGGACCGCAACAGTACCTCCCCTCTTACGCCCCCTCTTTGCAGGTCCAGGTTTACCTGGATGTTGCAGATGAAACTGTTTTAACAGGTCTTTATCCAAGATGTTCCGCGCTGGCTCCCATGTATTATCTTCAGGTCCACAGCCCTCCCAGGATAAGACGTGTTCCCAGCGACGCTGATGGTACTGGACGTCTAGGACCTCTCGAACCTGGTAGGTAACATCTCCTGGCACTGAGGGGTCCAGTGCATCCGGGACCTTAGGATGGTACCTGGAGAGAACGATGGCTTTAGGAGGGAAACATGGAAGACGTTATGGATGCGCATCGAGGCGGGCAGGCGTAGGCGATAAGAGACGACCCCGATGCGCTTGGCACTCGAAATGGACCGCAAAGCATGGGGCCAGTCGGCGGGATGGAATCCGGAGCTGTAAGTTCCTGGTACTCAACCAGACGCGGTCCCCTGGGAGGAAAACTGGAGCTGGTTGGCGATGCTTATCGACCCATTTCTTGGTAGCTTGGGCGGCCCTCTGGAGCTTCCTTTGGATGGAATCCCACAATGAGCGCAGCTGACGGGCGGAAAGCTGTACAGCAGGCAAGGAACTTGGGTCCGGCGAAGTCAATGGAGGCCGCAGCTGCTTTCCGTATACTACAAGGAAAGGCGACTTTCCAGTTGCGGAGTTAGTGTGGTTATTATAACAAAATTCAGCCCACGGAAGTAGTTGAGCCCAGTCATCTTGTCTCTCATTGACAAATGAACGGAGGTACGTCTTGAGGGTTCGATTCGTACATTCAGTTTGTCCGTTGGACTGCGGGTGAAAGGCGGACGACTAGCTTAGCTGGACGTGGAAGCGTTGGCAGAGTGCCCTCCAGTAGCGGGCAGTAAATTGTAAATTGTAAATTGCCTGAATATGTGCTGGGTGAATAATTTAGCAAGTTCCAGAGCTGATGGCAGAGCTGGCAGAGGAACAAAATGGGCCATCTTAGAAAAATGGTCGACGGTGACCCATACGACCGAGTTTCCTAGAGACGTGGGGAGGTCTACGATGAAGTCCGTGGAAATGTGCGTCCACGGCTCCACCGGGATGGGCAACGGCTAGAGGAGTCCTCGGGGTTTGCCCGCCGGTGGTTTCAGTAGCGCACAAGCAGGGCAGGAGTCCAGAAAAAGACGCACATCCTATTTAACTGTAGGCTACCAATAAAATCGGTTGATAAGGTCCAGAGTGTCCGCTCTACCAGCGTGGCCTCCGGTGAGGGACTCGTGAGCCCAGGATAAGACAGCCCGGTCGGAGCGCCGGGGGACCACCGTCTTCTCTTCAGAATACACCGTCGTGGAAGCTGGGCAGACTTTCCAGGGATCCAAGATAGGCTGGGGAACTTCAGAAGATTCCTCGGGTTCCGCGGCTCGGGACAGGGCATCGGCACAGATGTTCTTGGCTCCGGGGCGGTATCAAATGAAGAAATTGAACCAGTCGAAAAACAGAGACCAACGGGCCTGTCGTGGATTTAATTGTTGGGCCTGGCTGAGAGATAAGTTTTTATGGTCGGTATAGATGGTAACCGGGTGATTGGCCCCCTCCAACCATTGACTCTATTCTTCTAGCGCAAGCTTGATTGCCAATAACTCCTTGTCACTAATGCTATAATTGCACTCCGCCGGAGAGAACTTCCAAGAGAAGTAGGAACAAGGGTATAGTTGACCAGAGTCTGCGTATTGACTCAGGACGGCCCCAGCTGCGATATTAGAAGGGGCGTTCAGGATCCGGGTGTCGGAGGCAGACATCTGAGAGAAAGGCCTTCTTTAGATTCTCGAAGGCCTGACAGGCAGAGGCGGGCCAGTCTACAGGATTAGCCCCTTTGCGGGTCAACATGGTCAAGGGAGCTATCAGTCGAGAGTAGTTCGGGATAAAGTGCCGGTAGAAATTTGCGAACCCGAGAAAGCGTTGCAGGGCCTTTAAACCCTTCGGGCGGGGCCAATTCCATATGGCGGCCACCTTATCCGGGTCCATCTGGAAGCCTTCGGCTGAGATTACGTAGCCTAAGAAGGGCAAGGATGGCTGTTCGAAGACACACTTTTCAAGTTTCGCGTACAGGTTGTTTTGATGAAGGATCCGAAGTACTTGGCAGACATGTTGTCTGTGAGTGGACAGATCTCGGGAAAAGATCAGGACGTCATCCAGATATACTATTACGCAAGAATTCAGCAGGTCCCACAAGATGTCATTCATTAGGTTCTGGAAGACCGCTGGGGCATTACAAAGTCCTAAGGGCATTACGAGATACTCGTAATGCCCGTCCCTGGTATTGAATGCGGTCTTCCATTCATCCCCGGCGCGGATCCTCACCAAATTATAGGCTCCCCGAAGGTCTAACTTGGTAAAGACTTGGGCACCCTGAAGCGGGTCCAGCAGTTCCGGGATGAGCGGGAGCGGGTAGCGGTCTCGTCTGGTGATGGCATTGAGCCCTCGGTAATCGATACAGGGCTGGAGAGTTCCATCCTTCTTGGTAACAAAAAAGAACCCGGCTCCAGCAGGGGACTTAGACGGTCGAATAAAAACTTTGGCTAGGTTCTCGGCTATGTATTCCGACATAGCCTTGGTTTCCAGCAAGGACAATGGGTACACTCGACCCGGGGGAGGAGTTGTACCGGGCAGAAGATCGATGGCGCAGTCGTACAGGCGGTGCTGAGGTAGGATTTCTGCTCTGGCCTTGGAGAACACATCCACAAATTCCTCATAGGGAGCAGGCAGACCAAGAGCAGCATGCGAGAGCAGGCGGGCGGGCAGTTTAGGCACCTTCATACAGTGTTCAATACAGAAGGGACTCCAGTTGGTGATCTGCATTGTAGACCACTGGATAGTTGGAGAGTGTCATTGGAGCCAGGGTAGTCCAAGCACCAGGGGGTGGATAGCCTTTTCCAACACTAAGAAGGCTATCTCCTCCATATGGATCGCCCCTGAGCGGACCATCAGTGGAACGGTGGAGGTCAGGATTCGCCCAGGTAAAAGCGTATCTTGAATGGAGGTGATCCGCAAGGGCACCTCTTGTCTCATTGTAGGAATCTTCAGTTGTGTCACTAGTTGCTCTTGGATAAAGTTACCCTCCGTGCCAGAGTCCAGGAAGGCAGAGATCTCCAGGGACCCCCCTGGGTATTCTAGGATGACTGGCACAGTGCAATGAGGAGCAGTGGCACAACCTAGGAGGAGCTCCTCTCGACCCCCTAGGCCTAGGCATTTTCCCACCCATTCTTGACAATGTACCAAAAGGTGACCCTTCTGGCCACAGTATAGGCATAAGCCTCGTGATCGTCGTCTCTGTCTCTCCTCCATGGAGAGCGGGGCACGGCCCAATTGCATGGGTTCGGAAGCGGGCACCTCAGGGCAAGGGGCCCTCAGTGGTGAAAGCGGTCGTGGTGAACCACGGACTGGACTGGGTCTCCTCTGGCGGGATTCTTGTGCCCTTTGCTGCAGGCGGCGGTCAATCCGGGAGGCCATCTCTACCACTGCACTGAAGTCTTCAGGGATTTCTCGGGCTGCGATCTCGTCCTTAATTCGCCTGGAGAGGCCTTCTAAGAAGATGGCCCTGAGGCTACCATCTTGCCACCCCAGCTCCTGAGCAAGGGTCCTAAATTCCATAGCATATTCAGCTAAGGAGCGAGTCCCTTGGCGCAGCTGCAAGAGGTCTGAGGTGGCAGCAGCCCGGCGGGCAGGTTCATCGAATGCCTGCTTAAAGATAAGGATGAACTGCTGTAGGTCATTCAGAGCAGGATCGTTGTTCTCCCAAAGAGGAGAGGCCCAGAGCAAGGCCCTCCCGTCAAGTAGTGACAAGATGTATGCAACTTTGACTGAATCTGTGGGGAACTGACGGGGCAATAAAGAGAAGCGAATGAAGCACTGATTTAAAAATCCTCGACAAGTCCTGGTATCTCCGGCATAGCGCGGGGGGGCCAGAAGCTGAGTTGTAGAAGGGACTGACACCTGGGGTAGTGAGGCTAGAGGCGAAGATTGAGTACCCGTAGCCTCCAGTCTGGCAGCAAGTTGCCCTATGAAACCAGCCAACGCATCCAGGCGCTGCTGCTGTTGTTGCAGGAGTCGAGGTGCCAATTTGTCGGATTCTGAGTCCGCAGCTGGCGAGGGGCGCTCGGCACAGACGTTCAGGCGACCCGCTAGTTGTTCCAATGACCCTATCAAGAGGTCAATGTCTTGTTGCTGCTGCAGCATCTGATGATGCATCTGTTGGGCTATTCCAGAAAAGCTACAGACTCCTGATGTCTCTGCCGAGTCCATGGCCTTGCAATCTGTTGAACACGGGCGAGTTAGTGGACCCTTGGGCCGGCCTGCGAGAGACTAGGGAGAAGGTGTATAACAGTCTCAGAACTGCAGGCCGGGAGGCAGAGCGGACAGGCTGGAACAGGCTGGCTTCACCCAGGAAGCTGGTGCTCCCCCGGGAGGAGCCCTTGGGAGCCCAGCTACTTGGGGCTTAGGCGATTCACCCTGGAAGCCGGTGCTCCCCCCGGGAAGAGCCTGTAGGGGCCCGGCCACTGGGACTTAGGAGATCGCAAGTCCGAGTCCAGACAAGCTGGGGCTGGGGCAGACAGGTACCAGGCAGGAACTGCGGCAGGCCGAAGCAAGCAGTGCAGGAACCAGACAGGAACTGCGGCAGGCTGGAGCAGGCAGTGCAGGAACCAAGCAGGAACTGCGGCAGGCTGGAACTCAAGAGCGGTTAGCAAAAGCACTATAGAGAGTCATGCACAAGCTAGGCAGGCAGGCAAGCAGGAAACTGAGCGCGAGGAAATCCCACTCCGGGGCACGGGACAACAGGGCACCGCAAGGGACCCGGTTGCAAGGCGCTGCAGAGAGATCCGCGGCAAGCCTAAATAGGACTAGGCGTCTGACGTCAGGGCTATGGGCGGAGCACGCTCTGGCAGGAAGAGGGCTAGATAAGCGCCTAGGGGGCTCGGGGAAATGGCACCTAGGAGGCTCGGGGAAATGGCATCTCCCCCGCGGGGAAGGCCAGGAAGCACGCCAGAGTCAGGAGCAAACCGGCTGGAAACCAGAGGTAAGGGCCAGGACACGAGAGTCGCGGCGCGGACTGCAACAGTGTTGTCTCTTCATAGGTAGCATTATTATTATTTAAGTGCATTCCATAATACAGGTGTAACTGTGTGTGGATTAGAGTATGGTAAGTGCAATATTTCTATTTCCATTTCTCCAGTTTTGCACTGCATACAGTGACTTTTTTTTGTTTCCATTCTGGTTTTGTCTTCATATTTGTAATTTGCAATCTTTCTGTATTTAGTGAAGGTCGGTTTTGTGTGCATTACTGAGGGTAAGGTATTTTACTAGCATGAAGGCATTTGTATGTCTTATTTGCTGTATTTTCTCAATAGGACTTGCATTGGTGGTAAACTGCTGTTTTTTCATAAGTAGGATTATTGCACCTTGTTGTAGAGAGAGTTTGTGTTGCTGTGTCTGAGACGATACCAGAACCAGAATTCTTTTTTATAGGGTGAGTTGTACAGAGAATGTCCTAGTTCCGGTTTGCATCCATTGTTGAGGGTTCCTGTGGATGCAAAGTGTACATTTACATTTAGCCCTGTGATGGTCATGTATTCAGTGTGTCACGCATGTCAGAACCATCTGGCAGATGTGTCCCGACCGGAAAAAGGTTGAAAACCACTAGTCTAATCTATATGGTGAAAGGACCATCACACCATCATTTATTTTTATCACAGCTGATAAGACCACACTTTTATTTTATTCAAATCATATTTTGGGCAAGGAAAAAGACATTTAGATGAAAAAATGAAATTTCTTCTATACTTAACCAGTGAAATTAAAGCAACATTTTATTTTTTAATTTAGCACCTTATGATCTTCAAAGGAACAAGTTTGCAGATCACCTCAGACAAGGCTATGGTTGTAATGATGACATTTTTATACATCTTGAAAAAGAAGGCAAAATTAATAATTTGATATGAACATGACCATAAAATTCAAAATTTCATATTATTGATACAATTATTTTTCCACCTGTGCCTTTTAATTTACATGTAGCTGCATATTTTATACAAGGGGACGGCAACTGCGATGAACAGCCACAAATAAGTCAGATTTTCAGCATAACCAAAGTATGCAAATTAACTAAGCATTTAGACCAAATGCATAAATCTCCTGAGTATTCAGTATGAATATCCCAGAAACAGACCTCTTTGTGGCTCTCAAGGACTGAAGTTCCCTTAAGTATGAATCATGAAGTATGTATGTTTGTTAATCAAAACATTATATTATAATGTTAATTATTTTTTTTTTATTTTTTTTTTCAATTTACTCTTTATTAAGCATTTCTCAATTTATAAATCAATATCACATTACTGTACATTACATAGGCAATTCAAAGTGGAAAGCAATAAAAATTACATACATTGTTAACCATTTCCATTCTTTCACATTGAAAACTATAATGATTGGAGGCCTGATACTATACATATCTTATTTCGAATATTAACTTCAAGGAGAGGGGGTTGTCAAATCTATATTGTTGGACTGTACTACTACTGGTTCAGGTGTTCCCAAATTAATCTCACTTTTATCCCTCAAAAAAGTTTGAAGATGAGAAGGTTCTGTAAATATATATTTTTTCCCCTGAAAATTAATAAAACACTTGCTTGGATATTTCAGATAAAAAGTTGCGCCTAATTCCAAGGTTTTACTTTTCAGGAGTAAAAATTGCTTCCTCCTTGCCTGCGTAGGCTTGGAGACATCAGGAAATATAAGTACCTTCTGTCCACAAAATAGAATATCTTTATTTTTAAAGAATTTTGCTAATATAAGTTCTTTATCCCTTTCTTGTACAAAGGAGACAAATAATGTTGCTCTCTTAGATATTATATCAATGGATTCTTCCAGAAAAGTGGAAACACCCAAGGTGTTATCCACATCTCTACCATTAATTTCACTAGTTGGGGTTGGGAAATAATAAATTTTTGATATTAATGGGACTTCTTCACATGCTAAATTTTCCCTTAAATATTTTTGTAGCATCTCATATGGGGCTAGCAATCTTGTAATAGGGAAGTTTACAAAACGAAGATTTTTAATCCTAAACATATTCTCTAGATTTTCCAACTCGTTGTGTATCATTACATTATCAGATGTTTGTAAATTTTCCATTAATTTAACTTTTTGTAGTTCCAAATTAATATTTCCCACTGATTTTTCTATATCCCCCAGTTTCTTCTCATGCTCCTGTATAGCAACTTTATTCCCATTAACAACAGCTGAAAGGGAAGAATTCATTAAAGAAACATTTGAGTCCACTTTCAACAGCATCCTCCACAGATCTCCCATGGTAATTTTAGATTCGTCCACGACAGCAGTTCGTAGACTATCTATTCTAATAGTTAAAGCCCCTCCACCTGCTTCTGACTCTGAGCAGGGAGGTGTCGCAATGTTCGGTGACTGAAGAATACTTTCAACGCCACTTACTTTTGCGCCGTCTTCAACTTCTGTTCTCCTTCCTATGGGCTGTGGAGGGGTCGGTCCCGTGCCAGGACTTAAAGAGACATCCGAAGTGTCTCTATTCGAGTCCTCCTGTGGCATATTGAACCTGGAAACATGAGAGTCCATCGGGCCAAATACCTGTGGAGCCGGCGATGAGGTCACAAGTTTCGCCTTCCTTTTTCGCCCCATATATTGTCCAAACTCCAAACTCCAAAACGACAAGGGCGATCAAAGCTGATCTAAGCCGCGCGCGCCCCTTTGGCGCGCGCGGCTTAGGCGACGCGCCGGCGGCTACTACGCGCCGCTACGACGCAGGCTTTTCAACTCGCGGTCCTCAGCTGATGATGTCACGGGAGCCCCGCAGGTGCAGGCAGTTCTTTCTCTCTCCCAAATCAGCTGGGCAGGTTAACGGCAGCCCCCTCTCAGCAAAACAGGCAGGCCCCGCTCTCACCTTCACTCCGCGGGCTTTTCAACTCGCGGTCCTCAGCTGATGATGTCACGGGAGCCCCGCAGGTGCAGGCAGTTCTTTCTCTCTCCCAAATCAGCTGGGCAGGTTAACGGCAGCCCCCTCTCAGCAAAACAGGCAGGCCCCGCTCTCACCTTCACTCCGCGGGCTTTTCAACTCGCGGTCCTCAGCTGATGATGTCACGGGAGCCCCGCAGGTGCAGGCAGTTCTTTCTCTCTCCCAAATCAGCTGGGCAGGTTAACGGCAGCCCCCTCTCAGCAAAACAGGCAGGCCCCGCTCTCACCTTCACTCCGCGGGCTTTTCAACTCGCGGTCCTCAGCTGATGATGTCACGGGAGCCCCGCAGGTGCAGGCAGTTCTTTCTCTCTCCCAAATCAGCTGGGCAGGTTAACGGCAGCCCCCTCTCAGCAAAACAGGCAGGCCCCGCTCTCACCTTCACTCCGCGGGCTTTTCAACTCGCGGTCCTCAGCTGATGATGTCACGGGAGCCCCGCAGGTGCAGGCAGTTCTTTCTCTCTCCCAAATCAGCTGGGCAGGTTAACGGCAGCCCCCTCTCAGCAAAACAGGCAGGCCCCGCTCTCACCTTCACTCCGCGGGCTTTTCAACTCGCGGTCCTCAGCTGATGATGTCACGGGAGCCCCGCAGGTGCAGGCAGTTCTTTCTCTCTCCCAAATCAGCTGGGCAGGTTAACGGCAGCCCCCTCTCAGCAAAACAGGCAGGCCCCGCTCTCACCTTCACTCCGCGGGCTTTTCAACTCGCGGTCCTCAGCTGATGATGTCACGGGAGCCCCGCAGGTGCAGGCAGTTCTTTCTCTCTCCCAAATCAGCTGGGCAGGTTAACGGCAGCCCCCTCTCAGCAAAACAGGCAGGCCCCCATGTTAACAATTTTTAACTATGCCTGATTATTAACTGTTACCTCTCAGCCTCTGTCCTCTCAATTTTTGCTATCGTTCTCCTCATATAATCAAGTTCGTTGTAGCTCCTTGTTCCATGTAACTTCTCTTTAATTTTCTAAAGTTATATTACCCCCAGTTCCATGTAAACTGATGTGATATGCTTTATGAATGTCGGTATAGAAAAGGTTTTAAATAAATAAATAAATAAATGTATGATAAATCTTTAGGCAGAATGTTGGAACTTTCTTCATTTTGCGTCTTCTAAACTGCATTTTTGTAACTCATGGGAGTTTCATATGAATGAAAAGATGTTATCAATGAAAATATTTAAAATTTGGAGGAAATTTGGGGGGGGGGGGGAATTCATATTTTAAACATTTTGAAATACAGAAAATTACAGCAGTTAAGTACAAGAAGGGCCATCTCGTCTGTTCAATCATGATGCTATAACATAGAGCCTACCCAATCTGATTTTGAACACTTTTGTCCAGAAAGGTACTTCTCTGCTGATACAACACCAAATCAATTCAATTCCATCATATATTTGTTTTACAAGGATGCAGCAAGAATATCCATTTACAAAAATAGCTGATTATGATTTCTTTGTTTGCAAACTGGCTTCAGATTTTCATGAAGCTTGATTCAGTCATTGTTATACTCCATTGCATACAATCTTGCTGTTCTGATTTCTCTATTGCAAGGTTGGTCAACTCTGTTTCTCAAGTCATAAACAGACCTTATTTTCAGAATATCCATAATGAATATGCATAAAATATTATTGCATATGTAACCCCATCTCCAGGAGCAGGCTGCATTCCAGTGGTGCCATAAAAGAAATGTGATAGTCTCTTTGGGACTGGAACCTCACCAGGCTAGCTCTTAACACAGTCTCCTTTCCCCATGGGTCTGGATCCTTGGTTGGGTGGGAGAAAGTTTATGATTTCAGGGCCCGGAGAGCTAGGGGTGCCTTACTCTTTAATATTTTCCCTGGGAGAAGGGTATTCATCCCTTTTGCTCACTGTGTGCTGTAGTGCCAAAAACACACTAGAGACAAGTTGTTAGTGTCCAAAATACATTCTTTACTAAAGGTGAATCAGCATTAGTGAATGGCACAATAATCATAACTCTCAGCACCACAGTGGCTTTTCAGTGACAGTCTCTTCCCTCAATATGTGCACAGGTCTCAGATACCAGGTAAAGGGAGCTTCTACCCTCCAGGCTTGGTAATCCTATTTGAAAAAAAGGAGAAAACCACTTCCCAAAGCTGGTAAAACTGGCAAAACAGTTGCTGCACAGAGAGTTCAACTTCCTCCCCCCCCCCCCCCCCCCCCCCCCCCCCCCCCCGGATGAAGATTACAGATATGGGCCCTCAAGGTTCTCAAACTTCTTGTTTACTTCTCATTCTTCCTTTCAAGATCCCAGATGGGAGGGATCCTCTTGGAATACAAGTTGCTCCCATTGTTCCAGGTCCCAGGCAGGAAAGAGGCAAAATCTTCCTCCTGGTGTGCAACAAAAGTTTATCTTCCCCAACTCAGAATGAACTCCAGAGGACACTGCAGCGGGTCACCACCATTCCTCAGTTTCCTGAGCAGATCTTTCCCAAGACATCTCCCCAAACAAAACCCTGGATCTCACAGACCTCTTACAACAAAAGGTATAAATCCCAAAAATATACTGGGACAACTAACCTGCACCTAAGAAATGGGCTGCAGGAGTGGAGCCCCTGGGCCAGTTCACTGATCACAGGCAAAGTGAAGCACAGGCCTCCAGGTAGGCCAAAATCCTAACTCAGAATCAGAAAACCTCCAACCGCCTCCAAAACTCCAAACTGAATACTGCCTCCACCCCAAGCTCTCTGTAGAGAGCTGATTATAAACCCACAGAGGAGGATTTCCATCCCAGCACCCTCAAACAGAAGGGCTGTACCAAATGGATCTTCCCCTAATTATTTCCTCTAACTGCACTCTCACTAGTTCAGCGATTCCCAACCCGTGTGCCGCAGCACACTACTGTGCTGTGGCTAAAGTGCAGGTATGTCACGGCTGCAGTTTCTGTTTTGCCTTTCCCTCTGGGCTTGCAGAATGTCCTCCCATCAGCAGAAGGTATCAGAAAGCAATACTTGTTACAAGCTGCTCCTGCTTTCCCTTTGCTGGCTCTCTGCTGGCTCTGTAGGTTTATGAGATCTGCCTACCCCATGCAATTCAGATTGCAGAGGGAAGCTGGAAAAGGAGGAAGAAGCAGCACTGTGTAAGCCTTCTCCTAGACGTCTGCTTGGGGGTGGGTGGGTATGGAAAAGCGCACCTGAATGTGCTACCAGGTGTGGGAGAAAGAGAAGGGAAGCTGATTATGCCAAAGAGTGAGAGAGAGGGAAGATGATGATGCTTTAAAGAGTGAGGAGAAGTGGAAGGAGAGGAAAGTTGGAGTGAGGTTGAGGGAAAGTGATGCCAGTGAGTGGCAGGAAATGGAAGAGAAGGTGATGAAAGAGGGTAGGGGAGATAGAAAATTATGATGATGATTGTGTCTGAGAGGAGTGGAGAGAAAGGAAAGGTGATGATGCCAGGGGGGTGAGGGAGAATGAAGATGCTGATGATGCCAGAAAGTGAGGGAGAAAGCAGATGGTTCCAGGGGGTAGATGGAAATGGAAGAGAAACTGATTGGCATGAGGGGAGGGAGAGAGAGAGGGAAGTAAGTGATGATGCCAATGGTGGGGGACAAGGGTGGAAGGAGAGGGGATGGTGATGATGTTTCATTAGGAATGGTGACATTTTTGTTTTTCCTTTGTTGCACTATATACAGTCTGGCATGTTGTGTTTTACAGTTCAGTTTTTGTCTGCACATTTCTATTTATACTTTATGGTGGTTTTATTCTGTATTTGGTGAGGGTCTGTGCTCTAAGAAGAAGCTGGCAAGTACCCAAATACTAAGAATATTCCATGCTACTGATGCCAGTAGTAGCAGGGGCCATTCCTTAAGTCAACTTGATTAATAGCAGTTAATGGACTTCTCCTCCAAGAACTTATCCAAACCTTTTTTAAACCCAGCTACACTATTTGTACTGACCACATCCTCTGGCAAAATATTCCAGAGCTTAATTATGCGTTGAGTGAAAAAGAATTTTCTGATTAGTTTTAAATGTGCTAATTGCTAACTTCATGGAGTGACTCCTAATCCTTCTGTTATCCAAAAGTATAAATGACCGATTTACATCTACCTGTTCGAGACCTCTCATGATTTTAAAGCCCTTTATCATGCTACTATAGCACATCTAAAGACTCTGGGCAAGACTATTCCAGCAGCGCTTCCAGAGAATCTGGGCCAGGATGCTACTATAATGTGTCCAGAGACTCTGTTCTAGGCTGCTCTTGCAGCAATTCCAAAGACTCTGTCTCAGGCTGCAACCACCACATCATACATCCTACCCCAGGCTGGGCCCACAAGAGATTCAAAGACTTTTTGCCAGACTGCTTCTCCTATAGCAGCACCAGATACCTTGCTCTATCTGGATTCTCCTGCAGCCTCTAAGTCTCTGTTCCAATCTGTGCTCTCAGCAGATTCCAAGACTCTACCCCAGACTGTGCTCACCTTGGATTCAAGGACCCTTTGTAAGGCTGTTTTTCTAGTCACAGCACCTAAGCCTCTGCTCCAGGCTATACCAGTGACAGTGCCCAGGAAGATTCTACCCCGGACTAAGCCCACTGCAACGCCAAGGACTCTCTTCCAGTCTCTTCTAGACTATGTCCATGTCGTTCAAGTCTCCATCCCAGGCTGTGCCAGTTCCAGCATCAAGCATCTTGTTCCAGTCTGCTTCCGCACTATCACTAGCAGAGACTATGCTACTGAAAACTGTACCCACAGAGTCAGTCTCCATTCACAGAGAATCCACCTACCTCCGTCCTGTCACCAGAAACATCCATAATGCCTTTTATACCAGCTTGTCCTACCATATCTCCTTCTCCGCTACCTGATGGAACAGCCCTGCTATATCTTCACTACAAGCTGAGCTGGTTCCTGCCATGACCCTGTACCAGGCTGTCCTACCATGTCTCTGCAGCAGATGGGCCAGTTCCCACTACATTTACAAAGCAACTTAAGCTGGTCCCTGCCATGACTCAATTCCATACTAAGTCAGTTACCCTGCTCCACATAGACACTGCTTCAGCTACATCACTCCAAGGGGATTACAATACAGCTACTCCAGTCCTGGCAGCTCCTGCAGCACTGCCCAAGACCCCAGACTAAGTTGCATTTGCAGCATCCAAACTTTCAATTCTGATCACACCCACAGCCTCCAAGCCACAGACTATGCTTGTTATTTATTTTATTTATTTAGAAACTTTTATATACCGGTATTTGTGGGGACATCATACCGGTTCACATAATAACTGCAAGGTTGGAAAGTACATTTCAACAGGGATAGTAACTGGGCGCGGGGATAACCAATAGGCAGAATGAAGGATAGAAAACAAGAAGGTCATAACGAGAGAATAACAATTAACAATTTACAATTTACATTGAATATCTCCTTAATATAAGGAGAGGGCGGTCACCTGGAGGGGGGGGGGGGCTGCGGAGGGGGAGGGAAAGCTATTCTGTGTAGGCATGGTTGAACAGAAGTGTTTTTAGTTTCTTTTTGAATTTGATTGCTATGTTTGCTGTTATGTCTTTGCTGAAATCAATGCTCGCTGCCATTACTACTCAAGTCCCTTCCGTTGACTTGAGAAACTCCAAGCCAACTGTCCAGGACTATACACTGCTCTAGGTTACACCCACAGCACCCAAGCCTTCATTTCTGGAGGCATCCAGTGTTCAACTCCTTGTCCTAGACAATGCGGCACTCCATGAAGTTAGCAAGTAGCACATTTAAAACTAATAGGAGAAAATTCTTTTTCACTCAATGCACAATTAAGCTCTGGAATTTGTTGCCAGATGATGTGGTTAGTGCAGTTGGGTTTAAAAAAGGTTTGGATAAGTTATTGAAGGAGAAGTCCATTAACTGCTATTAATCAAGTTATCTTAGAAAATAGCCACTGCTATTTCTGGCATCAGTAGCATGGGATCTGCTTAGTGTATTGGAACTTGCCAGGTACTTGTAGCCTGGATTGGCCACTTTTAGAAACAGGATGCTGGGCTTGCTGACCCAGTATGGCAATTTCTTATGTTCTTAGTGTACCTGTAGTTCTCAAGACACCGCTCCTGATGGATTCCTCCTCTGTTCCAGGCATCCAGTACTACCTTGCTCTGCTCCAAAAGTCCAAAGCCCCAATGCTAAGTGGGACCTGAGGGAAGGAGTGCCTAGAAGGAGGGTACAACCTCCCCCCCCCCCCCCCCAGCAAGCAGGAGCCATCACTGGGCTACACTCAGATCCACCTTAGCCACCCTATAAGAACCTCCTTCACAGTATATACCCCGCCCCAGCATGGAGCCACCTCCTTGACTTTTGGCCATTTGTTCTTGTGCTCTTTGTAACCCCCTTTTCCTCAGGGATCAGCTTCAGAGCTGCAGAGGGATATGAGTGACACTGCTGCAACCCTGGAAGCAAATAAAGTCCACCAGATATTGCCAACTGGGGACCAGACTGTCTCTGGGAGGTCCAAGGAAAGGCTTACCAAAACATAAAGTCCAATGTCCGCACTTCCAGTTGGTTCCAAAATAGAATAATTTATTTTGTAAGTCCAAATTAAATCATATAATTTCTTCAGAAAAAGGCTGCTTAAAATTATAATAACAGGTTATATAAACTTCAACTCAAATACATTTCCCCCAGTCTTCAAATATTTCTTTGAAGCAGGGCCAGCGCGTCCCAATAGGTGAACTAGGCAGTCACCTAGGGTGCTAGCCATTAGGGGGAGGCATAGAGCAGCCATGTGGTGCCATGAGCGGAGCCCATCTCACTCATGGCCGAGAGGAGTAGAGACTCAGCAGAACGCGAGTGGCTGGGGTGGTCGCTGAGGGATATGACCAGGAGCAGGGGATTTCCCTCCAGACCCAAGAAACATCTTTGACCCCGGGAGCACCAGCAACATCGGAGCCACCAAGCGGGATCAGAGTAAGGATTGATTCCTTGGAGGATCCAAGACTCAACCTAAACTATACTCCACTGCGAGACCAGAGAATAGCAGGTACTTTAACCTGCTCCTCGAAGAGTCCAGTAATGGACTCTAGGGATCAAAATGGTAGTTTTTTACAACAGCCTGTACCCGCCCAGGCCCCATTAGAGGGAGGAGATGGGGTCATTCAAGAAGGATCAGTGTCTGGAATAACCGTAATCACCACGAGGAATTTTACCCTTGAAGAAATAGGGACTTTACTAATATCAATGCAAAAATCTATTAATAGTATGGCAAAAACATTGCAGGAAGTTTTGAATAAGCATGTAACCCATCAGATGAAGATAGATAAAATAGAAGGTTCTGTACACTCTGTAGAAACTAAAGTGAAGGAAATAGATAAAATACAAGGAAACTTAATTAAGTCTGAGAAAATACATACTGACAAATTGGAAATTATAGAAAATCAAATGAGGGAGAAAAACTTAAGGTTGCTTAATTTTCCTAAAACTCATTTAATGTCTGCAACAGATTTATTTAAAAGTTATCTTGTTAATGTGTTAAAATACACAAATGAAGCAATACCTGCAATTGCAAGGATCTATTATATACCTCAAAAACAGGCACTAGATGATCTAAAACAGGACAATCAAGTAGATTTGGATTTATCCGATCTATTGGAAAAGTCTTTTGATGGATATAAAGACTAGAGCTACTCTCATTGTGCAATTTTCTTTTATTTCTGAAAGAGACTCGTTACTTAGGATATATTTCAGAAACCAGAAAGCCAAATTTTATGGTCAGTGTATAAGGATGTTTCCTGATATATCACGAGAGTCACAAACTAGGAGGAAAGAATTTTTAACAATGAGAGAGCAAGCTCAACAAAAAGGGATTAAATTTATTTTAAGATTTCCATGTTCCTATATTATTATATATCAAGGGAAAAAATTTATCTTTAATCAACCTATCCAGTTAAGATCGTACCTGAATGCCCAACCCTAAAAACTCTAATGAGCTTGGAATTAGTATATACTATGGTGAGATTAATAAATCTTTATTGTAAGTTTCCTAGAATAACTGCTTCTGAAGTTAAGTAAGCCACATCATATTCTCTTTTTCTTATGACCATGTATATTTTAGATAAAAATTCACAGATATAGATCTAAATTTTGAAGGAAGTATTATGTTACTTTTTGTTTATTACTCTGACTGTGAAATGTATCTTAATATTGAAAAATGTAATAAATAAAGAATTAAAAAAAAAAAAAAAAAAGAACGCGAGTGGCAGAGACTCAGTGAGCCGCAAGCAACCCTCATCCTGCTCACGGTCAAGAAATGCAGACACTCGGCAGGCCTCAAGCAACGCTCATCCTGCTCACAGCCAAGAGAAGCAGAAACTCAGCGGGCCGCGAGCAGTGCTCATCCTGCTCGTGGCCAAGAGAAGCAAAGATTTAGCAGGTTGCAAGCAGCGCCTATCCTGCTCGCAGCCGAGAGAAGCAGAGTCTTGGCAGGCCACAAGTGGTGCCTCTGATTGTGTGTGTGAGTGAGAGGGATTATATGTGTATGAGAGAGTAATGGTGTTAGTGAGAGAGAGAGGAAGCCTGTGTAAGGGTGCAAGTGTCAATGAGACAAGGAACCTAAGTGTGTGTAAGAGAGGGGGGTCTGTCAGAGTGAATGAGTTTGGGGCTGGAGCCAGGGCCTGGACTGGGGGGGAGAGAGGAGGGGGCAGGCCCAAGGCAGAAAGTTTGCCTAGGGCACCTAATTCCGTTGCACGCCCTGCTTTGAAAATGAGGTTCCAATTCAGATTTCAGCCGCCAAGGCCTTCAGGGCAACATTCTTTCAGAATCAAAAATAACCAAAACAAACTTTTATGCCCTGGAGCTTCTCCAGAAGGAATTCCACCTGTTCTCCCATGGTTTCCTTCCTCTGAATGGCTAACAGGAATCTTTAACATCTGCAGATTTCAGAAATCTACCAGCTCAGGAGCCCTTACATTCCAGAGTACTCCTTCACACTTCTCTTTCTATCTCCTAAGATGCCTCTCACAGCATCTTAAATAACTTCTCCCCAACTCATTCCCTGTGGAGGAAATGTACCTCCCTCTGACATCATCCTATCTTCCTCACCCATCTGTAACTCTGCAACAAGTATTACATCATCCCCCTTAGTAACCTTCCTTACAGAGGATGCTTCCATAGGGCAAGAATTCTGCACTTCACACAGAACTTCCTGACCTTTGGGTGAGCCCTGGACAGCAGGAGAAATCCAGAAAGTGTTAGAACCTTTGCAGGAGGTTAGTGACCCTTGGTAGGGTTACACTTGCCCTTGTTCATGGACCTTTGCTTATTTAACCTTACCTTTGTTCTTTGTATGGCTCTGGCCCAGTTTAGGCCTTCCTGCTTGTCTTATCTCTTGCCTGTGCTCCTTGTCTTGTTTAGGCCTATCCAGTCACCTGTTTTGTATCCTGTCCAGTCCTGTCCTGTCCTGACCTGGTCTTCCAGTGAACTCCTTTTTCTCTGTTTCCTAGTGATCCTTCTGTTCCCTGTGGGCCTCCCAGGGCTCTCCTGTGTCTTGTCCAGGCTTCCCAGTGGCCTATTCTGCTTACATATATTCCTTGCTTTCTACCTCGCTCCTGCCTTCTGTATTCAACCCTATTCCTGTCTGCTCTGGTTCTGCCAACCTTGACCTTATCCTACCTTGTGTTTTGCTGGTACACTCCCTGTTCCTGCTCTGTGTACTGCTCTCCAGAAGACCTGCCAGCCACCAACACCAGGGGGCTCAACTCAAAGGGAAGGTGGCTGGTCTGGCAGAAAATCTACACTGGTCCTGCCTGCACGTAATCCCTGCAGAGGACCGCACACCTGTTTTGCCTGCTCCTGATGCCTACTGCCCCTACTTGGAGCCATCCCTAAATCAGCCAGCCCAGCTATGTCATCTAGAACAGAAGGCATGTATACAAACAAACAGATATGACACATAGATATGAAGTGGATTGCAAGAAAATAGACAAACTGGATACATTAGGTAAGAATAAGGAAGTAAGTAGGTACAATAGGTATAGATTGCATATTTATAGCTAAGAATTAAGTTAATCACCAGCGGTTTGAGAAATATTAACAACCATTTAGATAAAAGTAGACCAGAGGTGGGAAAACCTAGTAGTTTTACAACATGGTTTCCCGACAGATTCAGTTGTATTACTTGATCTTTTGTATTCAGTAGATTTGGCTACAAATGCACAAAATGCGATGAATAAGGCCAATTCTTTTCATCTGGGGGCCCCCCGAATGAAATGAATCATATTTGTTGCATTTGTTTTAAATGAATGCATCAAGCCTAGGCCTAGGACCGAGGCCAGAGCCTTGCCTAGGGTACAAACTGAGGTCCAAATCAGAGGATGGGGCCTACGCCTGAGAGTGATACTGGCGCTTAGGCTAGAGCCAAAGCTGGAGCCTCACCTAGGGCATAGACAGAGACCCAAATCAAGGACTGTGGCCTAGTCCCAAGCATGACACCGGGGTCTTGGACTAGGTCCATGTAGATAGTGAGCCTTTGTCCAAGACCCCAGAAAATTTAAAACAAACTTACCTGGTGTGAACAATGACACACAGATATTGCTATTTCAGTGATTAAGCCAGAGATCAAACTGTATTTTTAATTTCTCTTTTCTATGCTACTATAATAGAAAGGTGACAGCTAGCACCCTCCCTTCCCCTTTCTCTTTTCAGAGAAACTACAAAACCACAACCTGCTTCTGCTAAGAACAGCACATCTCTGCAGATCCAAAAAGGAGAAAAGGTGTTAGTCTCTTCTTAGCAGGACACAGGTGGAAAGCAAAAGATCAGATTACACCCCTCCCCACATCCCCACAGCCAGCCTTAGCAAAAGCTTTCTGCAAAGCAGAGATAGTAAAGAAAACCACAATCTTGAAACCACACCTGCCAGGAAAGGCAAGAATGAGGGAACTAAGGGGGGGGGGGGGGGGGAGAGAGAATAGGGGCTTTCCATAGCTAAGAGTATATATTGTGCTGAAGAATGATGTGTGCCTACTCTTGTATGACACCCATGCTTTCAAGCTCATGAAATAAACATCTAAGATGTTTCACTAAAATTGTGTTCATTATAATTATTCCCAAAGAGGAATTTGCTTGTTTCTTACACCTGACCTGTTGGGTATCCGACGAAAGCTGGATTCTGACTCCAGGGCCTCTGTCTAAACCAATGCCTTGGCGCAGGCCCGAATCCGCAGCCTAGCCCAGCCCAGAGGCCAGGTCTCAAAGCCAGGGCCTCAACTGAGACACAGGCCAGATGCTGGGTCCTGACCCGAACACTGGATCTCAACGCCTGGGCTGAGGCCTTGGTGCAGGCTGAAGCATCGGCCTTCTGTTCGCCAAGGCCACAGTCGCTCGCTGCGACCTCAGCCTCTGCCTATGCAAGGCTAACTCCTTGGCCTAAGGAGGAGCCCGGGCCTAAGCCCAACGCTGCAGCCCAACCCAAAGGCTGGATCCCAAGGCCTCGGCCACTAGAGGCCTGATGCTAAGGCCCTGCCTGGCACAGATGCTGGGTCCTGACACCTGAGCCTCAAATTAGGTTGGGTTCCAGGCCTGGGCCAGGCCCAATGCCGTGGACAAGTCTCAATGTCTGGGCTTTGGCCCAGGCCTCAGAGCTCCTCTTCTGCATCTTCTTTCTTCGGCTCTATCACTAACTAATGCCATCCACTGGGGTTGCAACTGAGTTAATTAACTCCAGCGCATTCACCCCAGAAAACAGCGTCATTCTGATGTAAGACATTGTACATCGGGCATCTGGCCTGGGTCAGGGCTGAGACCCTGGTGTCAGGACCTGGCCTCCAGGCTGGGCTGCAGTGTCAGGCCTGGGCCCAGGCTCAGGCCTAGGCTGAGGCCGAAATCACGGTGACCTACCACAGCTTCGACCTGCGCAAGATTAAGATTTCAACCTGGGCCTAGGCCTCATCATTGGATCCCAACCAGACCAGGTAAGTAGGATCCAGAGGGATCATTGCCCCTGGATTTTTCCAGGTGGGTGGGGGGCCAGGGGGCCCTGTTTTTTGGGAGGTTTCTTCATTTTTGGGGGGGTTTGTTTGATTCATTTTTTCACACGCATGAAACATTCCATGAACCAAAATTTGTGTGAAAAAAACCTCCCGAAAACAAAACAAAAACAAATGTTTTAGCCCAGAACACCCCTGCTTTCTGTACAGATCACATAGATGGTAACTTTAAAACAAGTACACAGGTGCCCATTAGAGATGAGCTTCGTTGTTCTGGCTCGGGTCGGGTTTCAGTTCGGGCGCTTCATGGGAAAACTCATTTTCCCATGGATTGTTTTTTGCCAAAATGAAGATGGAACCCAACCCCAACCCGGAAAAATGAATTAAAAAAAAAAAAAAGAGTCCCCCCAAGACTTGTCAAAAGTCCCTGGTGGTCCAGCGGAGGTGCTGGAGCAATCTCCAGCACTCGGGCCATCGGCTGCCAGTATTCAAAATGGCGCAGATAGCCTTTGCCCTCACTATGTCACAGGGGCTACCGGTGCCATTGGTCGGCCCCTGTCACATGGTAGGAGCAAAAGCTGGTGCCGGCCGTCCATTGCTCCTATCATGTGACAGGGGCTGACCAATGTCACCGGTAGCCCCTGTGACATCGTAAGGGCAAAGGGCCATCGGCGCCATTTTGATTTGTAGCAGGCCCGACAGCCCGATGGCATGGAGGGAGAGATCGCTCGTGGGACCCCGCTGGACCACCAGGACTTTAGCAAGTCTTGGGGAGGGATCGGGATGGTTGGGGGTTGTAAGAAAGTAAAATTGAAGGGTTGGGGTGTTTTTTTTTTTTTTTTTTAATAAATGTGCCCCTCCCCCCCCCCCCCCCCCACTAACCCGAAAAACGAATTTTCCCCAAAGTTCGGGGAAAATCCGTTTCGTGGTTCAGGTCCCCCGAACCACTACGAATTAGGCAATTTCATTGCACATCTCTAGTGCCCATACATGTGTGTATGGGTGTGTGAGTGTTCATATGCTGGAATTTTAAATTATTTGTGCAGTTGCGCACGTATGATTTAAAATGCACCTACCATGCATAAGTGTGCTCCGTTATTCCACCAAACTTACTTTGTGTATCTTCCTTAGGACGGCTTTAACATGTGCAGGTAAGCGGATTTTAAAACATGCTCATGAAAAGTACATTCCCAGTTTTACCAAGTAATCCACCAGTTTGTCCAGTCTATCTCGAGGTCATTACAGTCTCTTCTAGTTCTTCATCTTGAACTCCCCCAGTTGACCCGGATCCCTCACCCTGTCATGTTAGGCCTAAAAAGTGATTTCTGCAGACTTATACCCAGGGCAAGTCTGCAGACTTATACCCAGGGCAAGTCTTGCCTCACAAATCTGCTTCACTTTTTTGAAGGAGTTAATAAACATGTGGATAAAGGTGAACTGGTAGATATAGTATACTTGGATTTTCAGAAGGCGTTTGACAAAGTTCCTCATGAGAGGCTTCTAGGAAAAGTAAAAAGTCATGGGATAGGTGGCGATGTCCTTTCGTGGATTGCAAACTGGCTAAAAGACAGGAAACAGAGAGTAGGATTAAATGGGCAATTTTCTCAGTGGAAGGGAGTGGACAGTGGAGTGCCTCAGGGATCTGTACCCTTACTGTTCAATATATTTATAAATGATCTGGAAAGAAATACGACGAATGAGATAATCAAATTTGCAGATGACACAAAATTGTTCAGAGTAGTTAAATCACAAGCAGATTGTGATAAATTGCAGGAAGACCTTGTGAGACTGGAAAATTGGGCATCTAAATGGCAGATGAAATTTAATGTGGATAAGTGCAAGGTGTTGCATATAGGGAAAAATAACCCATGCTATAATTACACAATGTTGGGTTCCATATTAGGTGCTACAATCCAAGAAAGAGATCTAGGTGTCATAGTGGATAACACATTGAAATCGTCGGTACAGTGTGCTGCGGCAGTCAAAAAAGCAAACAGAATGTTGGGAATTATTAGAAAAGGAATGGTGAATAAAACGGAAAATGTCATAATGCCTCTGTATCGCTCCATGGTGAGACCGCACCTTGAATACTGTGTACAATTCTGGTCGCCGCATCTCAAAAAAGATATAATTGCGATGGAGAAGGTACAGAGAAGGGCTACCAAAATGATAAGTGGAATGGAACAACTCCCCTATGAGGAAAGACTAAAGAGGTTAGGACTTTTCAGCTTGGAGAAGAGAATACTGAGGGGGGATATGATAGAGGTGTTTAAAATCATGAGAGGTCTAGAACGGGTAGATGTGAATCGATTATTTACTCTTTCGGATAGTAGAAAGACTAGGGGGCATTCCATGAAGTTAGCATGGGACACATTTAAAACTAATCAGAGAAAGTTCTTTTTTACTCAACGCACAATTAAACTCTGGAATTTGTTGCCAGAAAATGTGGTTAGTGCAGTTAGTATAGCTGTGTTTAAAAAAGGATTGGATAAGTTCTTGGAGGAGAAGTCCATTACCTGCTATTAAGTTCACTTAGAGAACAGCCACTGCCATTAGCAATGGTTACATGGAATAGACTTAGTTTTGGGTACTTGCCAGGTTCTTATGGCCTGGATTGGCCACTGTTGGAAACAGGATGCTGGGCTTGATGGACCCTTGGTCTGACCCAGTTTGGCATTTTCTTATGTTCTTATGTTCTTAGGAGCATCAGTAAATATATGCAGCTAACAAGCTGCTGCATGCTGCAGCCTCCAGTTTAAAATATAGATTTATGAACTTAACTGTTGTCCCCACCCAGGAACACCCATGCCCCTCCCCCATTTTTTTTTTAGCTTGCCAAGCACATGTACACACACAAATAGCCCCTTTTAAAATCCACATCGCTCACCTGCAGCCCACGTACTTGCGCATATGCGCCTTTTAGCGTAAGCAATGCTTTTAAAATTCGGCCCATATTGAGGTTGAAGTAGATATTAAATCTTCATTGCTATTCAATTACAGTACAATCTAGTGTGCCTAAATAGATTCCTAGAAGACAAGGCCATCATATGGTTCAACATGGGAGAAGTGTCCTATCTGAGCTAGTAAAACTCTGCATTAGGAAGTTAATGAAAGATACTCTCCACACTCCACAAATACCCCATAAAGTATGACAGCCCTGCTTACACATATAAAAATATTACACAGACATTAAAAAATATGACTTACGCTCCCATTTTGCAGTCTCCTGTTCCTCCTTTCCATGCTCTTACAAATTTGGGATTAGCCCAGAGTGATACTGGATTAAAACTGCCACTTGAAAAATAAGGGCCCACAGGGCTTAGAATGACATAGAGTAAGGCTTTGGATGACTTCTTAACTCCAAGGGAAGGCTATTAACAAAACAAAAACAAAATTAATGCAGTTTATTTAGCAGTAATTAATTTTAGTTTTGAACACAGATTAAAGAACAATGAAAGATTTGGAAATCAAAAAATTTCCTTGAGATTTTACCATCAACAGCATTTATAAATTATATTGGTTAAATATAGTTGAAATATTATTGTCTCAAATATTTCGAATATGTCCTTCCAAAAGGAAAAAAAATATAGACAGTGTTTAAATTCAAAAAAGCCTGTGATATGCATAGGGGATATCAGATGGTGTGGTAGGGTAGCTTAGCAGCTAAAAGTAAAAGCAAACAATTGTCTAGCTGAAATTTGTATATAAGGTAAAATTCAATAAAAGCTTGTCTGAATAAGACGATCTTTCAAAAACTCTTAAATGTTTTAAGGAACTTTCTAGTTGAATATTTTGGGGTCAATGTGTTCCAAAGTAGGGGTGCCACTACCAAAAATGCTTGTTCCCTCATAATACACAAATTAGAATGTTTTGCAGATGGGACTTTCAAAAGGCTGTAATCCAAAGATCGTAGAAGCCTATTTGATTTATAAATTTTCAGAAGCATGTTAATCCAAGGACAAGCATTCATGGACAGCAATTTGTGCACAATCGTTAAGATCTTGTATTCAGTTCTCTGGTGAATGAGGAGCCAATGTAATTGTTGTGTCCATCGGTTGCAGATGGCTGCGACCGCTCTGCCTTACCTCTTTTTCTTCCCTTTTCCTCCTCTTTGGGCAAGATGGCTACCTCCGGTGCCAAGTACCTCGGCATCTCCAGTCTAGCATGGGCGTTCCAGTCCGCCATGCTCACTCCCGTGGCCCTCCTAGGGCGTGCACACCTCTCCTACACTCAAATACACGTCATGGCAGGAACCTCAGGGGCGTCCCCACCACATGACGTCAATACCTCCAGGTATTTCAAGCCTCCACTTCACTACCACCATTGAGTTAGCAAGGACTTCGGTAAAGGTACTGTGACCGCTCTAAGCTGCTCACTTAGATGCCGCTCTACACTCCAAGGGCCTCGCTCCTTCTGAAGCTCAAGACACCCACTCCTCGGGGGTCTCTCGCTTCCATCTCCCTTCGGGGCCTTACTAATTGAGACAACCGCTCCTCGGGGGTCTCTCTCTCTCTCTCTCTTATTCTACAAGACCTCTGGACTACCTGTACTCGCGCTTCGAGGGCCTACCGTTCTAGTATCCTGTATCACGGACCTTCGGTCCCACCATTCTCTACCAGGAAGACGCCTAATCTCCTGTGAGTACCTTGCGATCCGGTGCTCCAATGCCACCCACCAGGCTCGGCACTGCCCGCACCGCGGGTCCCCGCCTCTCTGAAACATCTGGGTGAGAATCTACTTCTGAGACTGTTGAACGTATTGGCACCTTGCAGACCTCAGTGCCTTATCTTCCTGCTTCTTTCCGTCTACCCACAGCAGTACAATAAAGCCTTCCATTCTATCTGTGTCTGCTATCTGAGTTTAGCCTATCGCTGTGTTCCCCACGGGGCTCCTCCCCATGGCGGAGTCATCTTCACAGCGACCAAGGGTCCACAATGCCACAAACATAACAGTAATTCACTCAAAATTGGTGTTATTTGCTCTCTTATGCTGCAACCTGAGATCAGTCTCGCAGCTGCATTTTGCAATAATTGTAAGGCATTGACTGCTATCTTCGGTAGGCCCAATAAATGGAATTACAGTAGTCCACAGTGGGGAGTACTAATGTTTGGCCTACTGTATGGAAAACATCCAGATCCAATATTGCTTTCAGTTTCAAATTAGACTGAGTTTATAGAAGCTATTCTTAAGAACTGCCTTTTTTTTGAGGACTGAAGCTCAGTGTTGAGAATGGGGGTGTTTTGTGTGCCCTTGGGCCTCAGCCTGACCCCAGATGGATCCAGGACCGCACCGAGGGTTGACGGCGTGTTCCACTATCGCAGACGGTCTTACCCTCCGCCAGGCTTGCAAGCTCCCAAGGCCAACAACAGGATGATGTTGGAATGTGAATTGTCCTCTGACCATTCCGAGCCCTTTCGGACCTGCCGCTTGGAACAGCATGGAGCAGCAGGCATGGCCTGAGGATGAGGGCAGACGGGCCTTGACATGAAGACGTGATACTATGACGAAGGTGAAGACGTGACACCAGGGCTCTTGAAGACATGACACCAGGACTATAGAAGACATAACACCAGGGCTGATGCGAAGACATCACGGACCAGATGGTCGATGCAACGGCATCAGGAACAAGACTCTGAAGTGCAAACATGACAAGGAACTTGAAATCCAAACAAGACAAGACGCAGGGCAGGAGGACATTGGCACTGTCTTTCAGGGCGCCCTCCTCAGCCCACCTTCACGGGCGGACCCAATGAGCTGGTCACAGACCACCCTGTCCCACTGCGCGCCCTACACAGCCCAAGGAGGCTGGTCATGGACCACACTGAGAACGGGACAAGCGCAGGGAAGGATCCAGTCGAGGTGGGACTCTGACGACGAAGCCGATGTCAACCGAAGCACCAACACAGCTGGCAGGACGAGACTGCTCAGGAGCACAAGACACCAGTCCACCTGCAGGCCTCTCCAACCCGGGAAAGACGTCGTCCGAAGGAGAAGGACCAACAGGACCAGAAGGCTCTGGAGCGCTGACGTGAACACCTAGGAGGGCAGGACACCAGGAGGCAAAACACCAGGAGACGAAACACCAGGACACCTGGACGAGGACCTCAGGCACGAAGACATGACTTGACATGGCGTGACATGATGAGAAGACAAACGAAGAGGAGCTCCACGAAGAAGACCTGACGGAGCTCTGGCAGGCAGGAGCCTCCAGAGTGAAGTAACTCCGATGCAAAGTGAAGACATACTGTGAAGACATCCCATTTATAGGGCTAGAGCAGGAAGTTCATCCTTAGGTGGGGCCAGCACACTTCCTGTGTCTGGCCCTTTAAATCCAGACGAGAGACGCGCGCTGGGGCCTAAGGGAGGAAGCAGGAACAAGCTGTGCAGGACCGTGGACAGCAGCCTGCACCGACGTCAGACGACAGAGACGCAGGGCTGGGCCTGGAGGCATGCCCCGAAGACAGCAGCGGCTCCAGCCGCTGCAGGAGGCCCCGGGGGCGGCTCCAGCCACCAATCGAGCCCTGGGATGCAGCCTGCAGCCCTGGGAGAAGAAGATGACGACAGCGGCGGCTCCGGCCGCGATGAAGAGGAGGCTTGGTGGGTGGCCTCCGGGCCGCAGGGAAAAGCAAGTCCGCGGCTCCAACCACGCAGGAGGCCCAATTCCAGCGGCACCAGCCGCATCGGACAGCAACGGGGGGAAGGTGAGTGCCTGCTCGCGGGGATTAGCTCTGCGGGCAGGGTCTATGACACTCAGGGTAGAGTCAATAATTACCCATAAACTCCTGGCTTGGTCCACAACTTATACTTCATTACCGTTAATCTTGATAGTTAGTGTTGAGTTCAGAGTAGTTTGTTGAATGACCACTATTTCTGTCTTAGTGACATTTAATGCTAGCTTATTGTATGTAAACCAGGATTTGATCATAGTAAGACACAGCGAGATCATAGCTGAGGATTCTTCCCAAATGTTTTCCAGAAGAATCTAAAACTGGGTGTCATCTTGAAGATGTGAAAGCCTGTACAAATACCCTCAAGCAATTTACAGATTGGGGCAAAATAAAGATTAAACAATAAGGAAGATAGGGCTGAACTCTGAGGTGTGCATGTCATCATAGTGCACCAATTTGAATGTGCTTTGCCAATTCAATGTCTGTGCTTGTCTACTGGTCAAATACGTACTGGTCAAATACGTACTGGTCAAATACGTACTGGTCAACTAAGTACCGTGTCAGCAATCCCAGATTTCTCCAATCTATAAAGTAGAATTTTGCAGTCTACTGTATTGAACGCTGAACCAATGTCCAGCATAATTAAGACAAATTTCTGACCACTGTCAATGCCTCTCCTCAAACTGCCTTCTGAACCCAAAGTGATAATGATGTAATAAGTAGTTCTCTTCTACAAAATCAGTCAGCTGCCTCAAAACAATAGATCCTAAAAGTTTAGATTCAAAAGAAAGAGAAGAAATCGGGCAAAAGTTTCCCTAATCATTGATATCCAGGCCTGACGTTTTCAGCAGAGGGTGCATCGTTACTCTCTTCAAAGGTACAGGAACAACTCCTTTCACAAGTGACAGATTAATGATGGAAGTCAGGCATGCTACAATTAAGTCACAAATGATCTTTAATAACCAGGACTCCAGAGATGTTCAATGAACAGTTAGATGGCTTCATTTTAGAGATGGCATTAGTGGTTTCTCTTATAGAAATGTGATCAAACTCAACCCATTTTAATGGGGCAATCTTTCAGCCTTTCATCAAATCACTTGGGAATCTGAACAAATGTGGTTGAGACTCAGGCAACCTTAGCATCAAGACTGCTAACCGCATTCAGATGCTGAAAGAGCAACTTTATTCTTAGTGCAAATATCTCAATGAGCAAAGTACTCGAGCAAATATCTCAATGAGCAAAGTACTCAAATGAGTACTTACATAAAAAATATAGCATATTTCTGAACAGATAATGTGAGAAAACACTTTGGTTTGATATAGAAAGTTGGTATATCAACAGAACTGAAGAAACTAAATTAATTCATCTAGAATGTTCTCAGGTGGGCTGAACTGCTTGCATCATTATTTATTTTATTTTTATTTTGACATTTGTAAAGGACCCTGATGAGGATCAGTTTCCTAGGTTTGAATGACATTTGGACCCTTCTTTGACAGTACAATGAATAAATTACTGGATGTCAAAGAAAGGGCAATTCAATGTTCAAAACAGATTCTGAAGAGGGAATGCTCTCTTCTTCGAAAGTGCAGTGAATACATGAATAATAAATGCCAGGAGCCTATTGCAGCTTTGGGCAAAGCTGTTATTGTAGGAAGAGGAGGTAAGCTTCTTCTTTTTTTTTTTTTTTAAATTCTTTATTTTCAAATTTTTTAAATTCACCCAAGAAACTACATCTTGTACAGAAAATGAGGTGTTGGTATCAAAGTAAAGTAAAGGCAATATTTACTTGAATAAAGAAAAAAATAAAGAAAAAAGCTGCCTTATCAACTAATGCTACAGCTATATATCAATTACACTTACTGAGCCAGTAGTAGGAGCTTCCTAGGAGCATGACCGCAAAAAGGCCCTGAGCTGCCCTGATTCTTGAAAAACATATTGAAATTTAAATATTTTACACACCATTTAGATGGGTATTTTAATACATAACTAGCCCCTAGCTGAAGAACCTCAGATCGCAATATAAGGAATTCTTTACGTCTGATATGAGTTATTTTTATTACATCTGGATATATCCATATTGGGTGCCCAAAGAAGGGTGCCTGCTTGTTTCTAAGAAATATATTGTTCTGTTCAGAAAGGAAAGCAAAGGAAATAAGCAGGGGTTTTCTTTGTGTAATTTCTAACTCCATAGATGTTTCTAAGAAATTTGTTAAGTTCAAATGTATTGATTGAGGATATGCTGGGGCTTGTTCTGTGGCTTGATCTCTCTACTGCAGGTAGTACGCTTTGACGGTATAGAAATTAAGTAAATAAATAAAAATAGGCGTCCCAGTCTCTGGGATCTTAAGAATCCAATGCATATACATCTTAAACAATTCTAAAGAGGATATTAAATTCATCACAGGAAAGTTAAGGACTCTATGGTTGTGAGCCCTTAATGCATTTTCAACCCCTTCTAGTCTCTTATTGGTAATTTTCTCCGAGACTATTAAGTTCTGTTGTATTTTCTCAAAGGAGGTAATTCTTTTATTGAGATCATCCACTTGTTTGTTAAATGTTATAAGATTATTATTTGTTAAATGTTATAAGATTATTATTTGCTTTCGTTTGCTCTCTGGTATCCATAGTTATTTTCGATAGCATTTTGATGGATTGCTCTATCGACCTCAGAGCTGACCAAATACCTTCTAAAGTTCCATTATTTGAAACAGGCATTCCAAAACCTGCAGTTATGGCTCTTAATTGGCTTCCTCCCTCCTCCATACTACGACTCCTGCACTGTATGGTACTTTGCAGGGTAGATGTTCCAGACTCCTGTTGTTTCCCTGATGAGGAACCCAGGCTCACCACCTCAAAGCTCTTCCTAGGTGTACTCCTCCTACTTCCTTCTCTCGGATTCCTCCGGGGTCTTTCTCTCGGGCAGTGGCTCCCGCTCCATTCTGGTACACCACCTGAGAAGCCTCTGCCACTGCCAGACTGCCAGAGACCGTGTCGATGTTTCCTGGAGGTGAGGGCCTTCTCGGCTCTCCGGGGCTCAATGTGGTGTCAAGGGTCAGGGATGAGAGCGCTCCCTCCAACATCTCTCTCCCAGCAACCTGGCTCTCCGGTGTAGAAGCCTTTGCTCCTATGAAGAAATCGTCGATTCGAGGCTGGGAAGGCTCAAACAAGGGTGACTTATCACTCAACCCTCTCAGTCTCCCTTTTCTCTTTGTATGAGGCATACTTGAACAGGAAACAAGTCAAAAAAGTATCAGCCTCTTCTCCGTTGGTCTTCACAGACCTACTCGGCGGCAGCCATATTGCCCCCTGAGGAGGTAAGCTTCAATCCTTCTCCCAAATAGGGCTGGCCTTAACATTAAGTGAACTAGGCAGGCATCTACAGTGCCAAAACTAGAGGCAGCGGATGGCAAAAAAATGCTCCAACACCAGCACCCAACCATCAGAAAAAAAAAGAGGGCAGAGCTGTGTGGCTGTCAGGGATCCCCAGGCCCTGCCAGCCAAATAATTGAAGGAAACCACCAGGCAGAGCAGCAGTAGCCTTTGCTGCAGCTCCCTACTGCTCTGCCTCTTCCTTAATGCCAGCATCACAAGCATGTTCAAAACTTAGACTGGCAGCACCACTTCCTGATTCTGACCTCAAGATAATAAAATCAATTGTATGCATACAAAATGGCATTTATGCACATAAACAAGTGAAACTAACTGAAAAAACATGCCAGAAAAAAAGTGAAAAGAATGAACCAAAAGATTTTTGTGTACTCATCTCAAGAATTATACAATATAATACAAAAGCAGGATATAAATCAAAATTCTTTGTATGAGAATGAATATCTCTCTACTGCAGAGCTTTCCAAACTTTTCATGTTGGTGACACACTTTTTAGACAAACATAATTTCACGACACGGTAATTCAGTCTACTAGTAAACCAGAGGTTAAAGGTTAAACGAACGAAACATATTTCGACAATTTATGTATGTTTCCTTAAATCTAACTAGATAAATGAAGCTTGACCGACGTGCCCACAAATGCGCAGTAGAGAGCAGCTCTACTGCGCATGTGCGGGCGAGCACGTCAGTCTTAGGCAGCGTCAAAAAAAACCAAAAAACATGGCAGGCAGCGGTGGTAGCAGCGGCAGCGGGGCAGCGGTAGGGGGAGGGGTAGCGGGAGGAGCGGGCGGCAGAGCGGGGAGGGGTGGTAGGGTGGGAGCGGAAGGGGGGGGGATGGGGGGGTTAGGGGGAGGGAGCGGCCAGCGGGGGGGGGCGGCTGGGCGGCGGTAGCGGGGCAGGGAGGGGCGGGGAGCGGGAGGGCGCGGAGGGCGGGGCGGCAGTGGAGGGCGGGTAGGGGGGGTGGGGGAGGGCGGCGGGGGGGTCGGGCGGGGGTAGCGGCAGCGGGCAGCGGCGGTGGTAGGCAGCGGGCAGCGGGCTGGCAGCGGTAGCGGCAGCGGCCAGTAGCGAGGGAGGGAGGAGAGAGAGAGAGGGAGGGAGGGACGGACTAAGTGGGAGGGACGAAGAGAGAGAGTGGGAGGGAGTGACTGAGTGAGGGGGAGGGAGTGAGGGGGAGGGACTGAGTGAGGGGGAGTGAGCGGGACTGAGGGAGAGGGAGGGAGGGAGCGGGACTGAGGGAGGGGAGGGAGGGAGTGGGACTGAGGGGAGTGAGTGGGACTGAGGGAGAGGGAGGGAGGGAGTGGGACTGAGGGAGAGTGAGTGGGACTGAGTGTGAGTGAGAGGGAGAGAGGGGGAGGGAGTGAGTGAGACTGAGTGGGAGGGAGGGACTGAGTGAGAGGAGAGGGAGGCTGGGGAGGAGTGGGTGAGTGGGTGGGAGGGAGGTAGGGGAGAGAGAATGAGGGAGGTAGGGGAGAGAGAATGAGGGGGAGGTGAGAGACAGAGGGATGTAGCCCGTTTTAACGGGCTTAACGGCTTGTATATACATAAATAAAATGTTTCACGACACAACCTATCTCATGAAAACCTTAAATTTATATTAAAAATATATATTCCAAGATTCATGTTATTGTTATAATTTATGAGAAACAATAATAAAACAAATTGTCTGTCCCCCACACACTCATCTCTCTCCTCCCCCCAGCACATGTCTGGCCCCCACACACTCATATCTCTCCCCCTCAAGCACATGTCTGTTCCCCCAGCACGTTTGCCCCCCACTCACTCATCTCTCTCTCCCCAGCACATGTCTGGCCCCCACACTCATGTACCTCGTCTTTTTGATTGTTGCCAGTTAAGTGCTTCACTCCCTTCCATGATCACCAGACACTGCTGCTTGCAGTCAGTACTCCTCATGGCCAGGCCTCATCGGCAGCAGCAGCCAATGCAAGGATGGCTGGGCTCGTTCCACCCACCAAGCCCCCCGAAAAAACGCGATTGACAGCAAAAATCACCCAATAATAAGCAACCCATAAACTGAAAAAAAAAAGTGAATCTCTGGAAAAAAAAAAGCCCAAACTCGCATCAGAGTTGACCGGGCTTGCGCGACACACCTGCACACTGCAGGCGACACACTAACGTGTCCCGACACACAGTTTGGAAAGCTCTGCTCTACTGTATAGCTCAGGAAGCGAAGTGAACATGGTGAGTGATGTGCACTTGTGGGTAATGTTTATTCCTTTTGATTAGCTGTTAACTGTTGCACGCCCTGTCCGTGCTCGGCCCACACCTGGGCCTGCTCACTTCTCCAGCTCCTCCAAGGGTCCCGAGTCATCCTCCCCTGCAGCGGTGGCAAGCACAGCCAGGCCTCGGCGTCCTGCGGCGGCGGTCGCCGGGCCTTCTTCCTCCAGCCAGGCCTCACAACGGGGCTTGGCATCCTCCGTGGCATTGGCCCCGCCCCTAGGCGCGCGCACGCGGACCACCCAGCTCCTTAAAGGAACAGGGGCGGATCCCAGCTCCGTGGCGCACCCTGATTGAGCACAGTATAACAGGAAGCTCCTACCCTCACTTCCTTGCCTTGGCAATTGGGTCGATCACCTCATGATTTCTAGTTTGCCTCTGTGTTTCCAGTCTGTGTTCCAGTCTCATTCCAGCCTTGTTCCAGTCTCATTCCAGTTCTGTTCCAGCATCCTTCTGTTCCAGCATCCTCCTGTTCCAGCATCCCTCTGTTTCCTCGTCTCCCCAGGTAGTACCTCTCGGACTGTCTTCTCGGTACTGACCTCGGCCTATTTTGACTACATTGATCGCTGCCTGCCTCTGACCTTCTGCCTGTTCTACAACCACATCTACTTGCTGCCTGGAACTGACCTCTGCCTGAACTCGACTATGTCTAACTGCTTCCTGGAACTTGACCTCTGTTTTGGCTGATATCCCACAGACTGACTTCTGGCCTTTGACCCCTGCTTTGGCAGACTATCCACAGACTATCCATGGACTGATCACTGGCATTGACCCTTGCATTGATTGACCACAATACTTTGACTCTGGCCTTGATCTAGCCTTACACTCAGGGACACTCTTCTGGCTTTCTCAGGCACCCCGGACTTCTGGCCTGAACATCAACCGTGCACCCTCGATTGTGGTGGGCACACCTCTGAGCTATCTCTCAAGGAGATCCTGTGAGGCCCACCTAAGACCAGGCGGCCTGGGTAACCAAGGGCTCAACGCGAGGGAACCCCGGGTTGGTAGTGGTGAAGCTCAAGCTAGCCTCTGTCTCCTCCTGTGCTCCACCTCCTGGTGGTAGGTGCTCTCTGGGTCCGACCAGGGAGCTTACCAATCCTGCACTAGGCCAAGGGTCCACCTCCCAGCGCAACAGGTTGCCAAGGCCATGGACTTGGCGGAGTCTCCCGCCATACGGACCATCCCAGGTCTGGCCGCAACTATCCAAGAACAACGACGAGCCACAGAGACTCTAGCCTCTTCTGTGGAGAAACTCCGCTCTCAAATGCAAGACGCAGCAATGGCCAATCCAGTGGGCCTAACCTCTACCCTGCTACCGAGAGCATCACTGGCACTGCCAGCACCTCCTCGCTTCAATGGGGATCCATGCCTCTGCCGAGGCTTCCTCAATCAGTGCTTCATGCAATTTGCCCTTCAACCATCCTTGTTCCTGAAGGAATCAACAAAGATAATCTTCATTCTCTCTCACCTTGAGGGGAAGACCCTGGCATGGGCTTCTCCACTTTGGGAGCGCTCTGACCCCATCCTCATGCAACTGTCCCAGTTCATCACCGCCTTCAAATGGATCTTTGAAGATCCTGGTCGTCAGGCAATTGCTGGTCATGACCTACTCCACCTTCGTCAAGGCTCCAGATCCCTTTCGGAGATCACGGTGGACTTCCGGACACTGGCAACGGAACTGGGATGGCAAGAGGATTGCCTTCGGGCACTCTATCTTGAGAGTCTATCCCCCACTCTCAAAGACGAACTTGCTGTCCATGAGATTCCCATATCTCTAGAGGATCTGATTTCCCTCGCTGGGAAAATTGACCATCGTCTCAGACAACGGCACCATGAAGTGAAAGCACCCCAACCTTCTGCCTAATATCCAGTATGTGCCCTTAGCCCTCAGTTGAAGGCTCTACCGGCACCGCCTCTCTCCAACCAAGAACCAATGCAAGTCAACCATGGGAGGTTGTCTCCCGAAGAGTGTCTTTGGTGTAAGAAGCAGGGCCTCTGCCTTTACTGCGGTGCCTCCGGACATCTGAGACAGTCCTGCCCAGTCTGTCCGGAAAACTTCAAGGCCTAAGCCGGCAGAGGTCCCGAGCTTGGGCACTACTGTCACTGGTCCCTAACTTCTACTATCTGTTACCCTGTCTATGGAGTCCCGCTCCTTCGCTATCACTGCTCTCATTGATACCGGAGCAAGTTGCAGCTTCATAATGGATGACATAGTTAACCTCCTGAAAATCCCAGTACAACTCCTAGAAGTTCCTCTTCACATCGCCTCTATCCAAGGGGAACATCTCCCCGGACGTATCACGCACCGCACGGTGGCCTTCCATTTCACTGTGGGTACCCTTCGTGAAGAAGAGATATCCTTATATGTTCTAAAACATTCAACACACCCAGTAAAACTGGGCATCCCTTGGCTCCAAACTCATGGACCCCAATTTGACTGGCAGTCCCTCCAGCTGGTTCAGTGGGGTTCACAATGTCAGAAACACTGCTTGAAACAAGTATCCCCAGCAGTCCTGAAGACTACCACTCTTGCTGGCCTACCGGCTCAGTACTCCAACTTCGAGGACGTTTTCTCGAAACAAACAGCAGACACATTACCTCCACTCCGAAAGTATAATTGTCCTATCGAACTTCTACCTGGTACTACACCGCCTAAGGCTAGGACCTATCCACTCTCACTTCCCGAGACCCAGGCAATGAGCGAATATATAAAAGAGAACCTTGAGAAGGGATTCATTAAGCCTTCTGATTCTCCGGCAGGAGCAGGCTTCTTCTTTGTTAAGAAGAAGGATGGAGGACTTCAGAGTAAAATCACAAGCAGATTGTGATAAATTGCAGGATGACCTTGTGAGACTGGAAAATTGGGCATCCAAATGGCAGATGAAATTTAATGTGGATAAGTGCAAGGTGATGCATATAGGGAAAAATAACCCATGCTATAATTACACAATGTTGGGTTCCATATTAGGTGCTACAACCCAAGAAAGAGATCTAGGCGTCGTAGTGGATAACACATTGAAAAAAGCAAACAGAATGTTGGGAATTATTAGAAAGGGAATGGTGAATAAAATGGAAAATATCATAATGCCTCTGTATCGCTCCATGGTGAGACCGCACCTTGAATACTGTGTACAATTCTGGTCGCCGCATCTCAAAAAAGATATAATTGCAATGGAGAAGGTACAGAGAAGTGCTACCAAAATGATAAAGGGAATGGAACAGCTCCCCTATGAGGAAAGACTAAAGAGGTTAGGACTTTTCAGCTTGGAGAAGAGACGGCTGAGGGGGGATATGATAGAGATGTTTAAAATCATGAGAGGTCTAGAACAGGTAGATGTGAATCGGTTATTTACTCTTTCAGATAGTAGAAAGACTAGGGGGCACTCCATGAAGTTAGCATGGGGCACATTTAAAACTAATCGGAGAAAGTTCTTTTTTACTCAACGCACAATTAAACTCTGGAATTTGTTGCCAGAGGATGTGGTTAGTGCAGTTAGTATAGCTGTGTTTAAAAAAGGATTGGATAAGTTCTTGGAGGAGAAGTCCATTACCTGCTATTAAGTTCACTTAGAGAATAGCCACTGCCATTAGCAATGGTAACATGGAATAGACTTAGTTTTTGGGTACTTGCCAGGTTCTTATGGCCTGGATTGGCTACTGTTGGAAACAGGATGCTGGGCTTGATGGACCCTTGGTCTGACCCAGTATGGCATTTTCTTATGTTCTTATGTTCTTATCCTTGCATCGATTACAAAGGGCTAAATGCCATCATCCGTAAAGATCGCTACCCATTACCTCTCATCAGCGAATTGATCGACCGTCTGCAAGGGGCCCATACTTTCACAAGGCTTGATCTGTGAGGAGCGTACAACCTTGTATGCATCCAGCCCAAGGACATATGGAAGACCGCGTTCAACACCAGGGATGGCCACTATGAGTATATAGTGATGCCTTTCAGCCTTTGCAATGCCCCTGCGGTGTTCCATCACCTGATTAATGAAATTCTCAGAGATCTCCTTTAATAATTCATAGTGGTGTACTTAGATGATATCCTGATATTCTCAAAAGACCTGAAGTCCCATTACTCCCATGTCTGAACCATTCTACAACGCCTTCGAGAAAATCATCTTTACGCAAAACTAGGGAAATGCATCTTTGAGCAGAATCATGTACCATTCCTAGGATACATTATCTCCAATCAAGGATTTTAAATGGATCCCGAAAAGTTTCAGGGAATTTGCGACTGGCCCCAGCCAGTAGGCCTCCAGGCCTTACAAAGATTTCTTGGATTCACAAATTATTATAGGAGCTTCATAGCCAACTACTCCACATTAGCTGCTCCACTCACCACAATGACCAAGAAAGGAACCAATCTTCGGGTCTGGAGTCCCCAAGCTAAATCAGCATTCCATGTGTTGAAGGAAGCATTCTGCTCTGGTCCCTGTTTACGACACCTGATCCAAGTCACCCATTTGTCGTCGAGGTAGCCGCATCCGCTATTGTAGACGGTGCGGTACTAAGCCAATACTCCTCCAAGGGTACACTGGTACCATGCTCTTTTTATTCTCATAAATTTTTGCTAGCGGAGCAGAACTACACCATCGGTGATCGTGAACTCCTAGCCAACAAACTAGCCCTACAGGAGTAGCACCCTTGGCTGGAAGGCGCCCAACACAGATTTACTATATTCACAGATCACAAGAATCTGGAGCACCTCAAAGAGGCGCAATTATTAAATCCTAGACAAGCCCGCTGGGCATTATTCTTTGAGCGATTCAACTTTGGGCTGTGCTACCGACCTGCCTCAAAAAACCTTCACGCAGTCGCACTCTTGCGCTCTTTCGAGCCTGAGGACACCCCAGACATCCCAAGACATATCATTGATCCGGCCTGTGTGTCCCTTGTAGTAACTACAACAGTACCTGCAGGTAAAACAGTCGTCCCACGTCGACCATGTGAACGCGTACTCTGCTGGGCCCAAGATTCAAAACTAGCTGGACATCCCAGTCGAGTACGAACTCTAGAGATGCTAAGACGTTTCTATTGGTGGCCCAGCATGGTAATGGACTCTCGCAACTATCTGGACTATTTCTATGTTTCATTTCATTTCTATGGACTCGTGTCCAATATGTGCACAACAAAAGCCACCTACCGGCCGGCCATGGGGACTTCTCCAGCCACTCCCAGCACCCAGTATATCAACTGACTTCATCACTGACCTTCCTCCATCTCAAAACTACACCGTCATCTGGGTCATTATCGACCATTTTTCCAAGATGGGACATTTCATCCCACTGCGGAGCCTTCCATCGGCCCCCAAACTTGCCAAGCTGTTCTTGAAGCATATCTTCCGCCTACATGGGCTACCTAAAGAGATCGTTATCGGACAGAGGTCCGCAGTTTGCTGCGAAATACTGGCGATCCTTATGTCAAAAGTTTAACATTCAATTAAGTTTCACCTCAGCATACCACCCTCAGGCGAATGGCCAAGCCGAAAGAACTAACTGGACCCTGAAAGCCTTTCTAAGATCTTATGTAAATGACCAACAGGACAACTGGGCTGACTTACTCCCCTGGGCCAAACTATCACATAATACACATCTTGCTGCCGCCACAGATGTCTCCCCATTCTCTGTGGTATTTGGGCGCTAACTACTACTGCCCTTGCCTGTACCACTTTCTGTGCCTTCACCAGCAGCACAATTTACAGCACAAGGTATCTGTAATGTGTGGAATCAAGTGAAAGAATGACTCACTCAAGCCGCAGAACGATCAAAGAGAATCACTGACGCTCATAGGCAGTCAGCTCCACTCTTCAGACCTGGCAAAAAATTATGGCTAAGTACCAAGCACATTAGGCTGCGACTCCCCTCACATCTTCTGGCACCTAAGTACATTGGACCCTTTCCTATCCTCCAAGAGTAGGAGCAGTTACCTACCAGCTACAACTGCCACGATCCATGGGTATCCACAATACCTTCCATGTTTCTCTTCTGAAGCCACTCATGCTCTCCTGGCCTTCCCGCAAAGATCCTCCTCCACCACAAGTATTCACCAAGCCAGATCACACACTCCAGGCAAGAGAGGGCCTCGACGGATGGCGACGTAGAGGCCACTGGGCATACCTTCTCTCCTGGGAAGGGTATGGGACTGAGGAGAATTCCTGAGAGCCCTCGCAAAACATCTTGGATAAAGACCTCCTAAAGGCATTCCATAGGGCTCATCCTGACAAGCCTCGTCCGAGGAGGCGGAGGCCGAGAAAGAAGGGTAGTGTGGCCCGTCCCGTCTGTGCTCGGCCTGCGCCCAGGCCTGCTCACCTCTCCAGCTCCTCCAAGGGCCCCGGGTCATCCTCCCCTGCAGCGGTGGCAAAAACAACCAGGCTTCAGCATCCCGCGGTGGCGGTCGCTGGGCCTTCTTCCTCTAGCCAGGCCTCACGGTGGGACTCGGCATCCTCCTTGGTGTTAGCCCCACCCCTAGGTGCGTGCGGACCGCCCAGCTCCTTAATGGGCCGGGGCGTTTCCCAGCTCTGCTGCGTGCCCTGATTGAGCACAGTATAACAGGAAGCTCCTACCCTCACTTCCTTGCCTTGGCAATCAGGTCAATCACCTTGTGATTTCAAGTTTGCCTCTGCATTTCCAGTCTATGTTCCAGTCTCATTCCAGTCCTGTTCCAGCGTCCTTCTGTTCCAGCATTCTTCTGTTCCAGTATCCTTCTGTCTCCTATCTCCCCAGGTAGTACCTCTCAGACTGTCTTCTCGGTACTGATCTCGGCCTGTTCTTGACTACGTTGATCGCTGCCTGCCTCTGACCTTCTGCCTGTTTCTACAACCATGTCTACTCGCTGCCTGGAACTGACCTCTGCCTGAACTTGACCATGTCTGACTGCTTCCTGGAACTTGACCTCTGCTTTGGCTGACATCCCACGGACTGACTTCTGGTATTTGACCCCTGCTTTGGCTGACTATCCATGGACTGATCACTGGTATTGACCCTTGCATGATTGACCATGATACCTTGACTCTGGCCTTGATCTAGCCTTACACTCAGAGATGCCTTCTCAGGCACCCTGGACTTTTGGTCTGAACATCAACCGTGCACCCTCGATCGTGGTGGGCACACCTCTGAGCTATCTCTCAAGGAGATCCTGTGAGGCCCACCTAAGACCAGGCAGCCCAGGTAACCAAGGGCTCAACCTGAGGAAACCCCGCGTTGCTAGTGGTGAAGCTCCAGATAGCCTCTGTCTCCTCCTGTGTTCCGCCTCCTGGTGGCAGGCGCTCTCTGTGTCCGACCAAGGAGCCTAGCAATCCTGCACTAGGCCAAGGGTCCACCTCCCGGTGCAACATTAACTCTGTCCTTATACCCTTTTGCTGGCTCTGAAGTGTGCTGCAATAGCAGCCATCAGTCAACTATGGAATTATTAATGGTTTATTTACCCTCCTAAATACACATTTTCATTGTGACCTACACTGAAGGCTTTCTGTTGCAGCCACTGGCCAAAGTGTACGTGGCAAAATTTTCAAAAACTTAGTTGGGAACTACATGTGTAAAAATAATGAATTTTATGTGTAGATTAGTTGAACATTTATTTGCATTTTCAACCATCTAAAACTACACAGGTCAGTTGATAACATGAACAAATTTGTCTGCATGTAAGTGTAACATACCTCTAGGAACTAGGGCAGAGAAATGTTGAATCATCATTGTGACATGAAAAGACTGACAATAGAGTGCTGTCTCTTTAAGAGCTGAGGGGGGGGAAAGGAGATTCAAAATGTGATTGTATTGAGCGTGTGCGAACAGATCACTGCTCAGCTTGAACAGAGTTCCTGCCCTGCTCTGAACTAATAAATATTATCTGTGCTGATTAAGGTGAGCAGCCCTCTATAATTGTATTCATGTGTAATGTATTTATGTTAGTTAACATTGTTTTGAGATGTATTGAAGTTGTTTTTTACTTTACCTAAAGAGATGTATAAAAATTTGATTGTATTGAGCGTGTGCGAACAGATCACTGCTCAGCTTGAACAGAGTTCCTGCCCTGCTCTGAACTAATAAATATTATCTGTGCTGATTAAGGTTCTCTTTTCTGGAACCCTGCTGTGGACGACTTGGGAGTAGTTGAACTGTGCCCTGTCAGGATTTGAAGCTCTTCTTTTGGATAGAGGCTGCTGTATTGTGGATTTGGCAGTTGAAGCAAAGAGCAGTACTGACGCCCTCTTCAGCTCTAAATTCAAATGGACACACAGTAGGATACAATCTGGGACTTTGTTCAGAGACTGCTTAAGGTCGGGTGCTATATCACATGCTGATTCTGGTTGAAATACTTAACATGAGTTTATGACAAAGTTGAGTTTTCTCTTGTACTATATACATGTGTTTATATGATAAATGCAGATGCTTAGGAAGTGAACAGATTTATTTCAGTCATTCATTCCAGTAAAGATAAAACTGTTACTCACTAAAGAGCGTGTGGATTCATTTCTGATACTGGGTTGGGAATCAAAGTGCAGGTTTCAGACACAAGGAGTCATAAAGAAAATTGAACTTTAAGGGTTACAACAAATTCTGGCGCATCAACGTGGGGCAGTGTTTTTTTTCTCTTCTCTCTGTCTGACCTGCTACTGAGCGACCCAGCATCATTAGTGAAGTGAGCACAGTATTCTCTTTGTTTCTTTCTCATACAAAATGGAGTATTGCAAGTACTATGATTGTATTCCTGATAGATCTGTTATTCTGAGTTCTGTAAATCCTGAAATATCTTTAGCAAGTGTAGAAGATGCCTTAAGCCCAGCGGGTGTAGTTACAAAATTGAAACGTTTAAGAACTGAGTCATCTGATCAAGTTTTGTGTGAGTTTGAAGAACCGCTTTCTATAATTATTTTAGAAAGAATGAGCTTAAAAGGGGAACTGGACAGTCAGTGGATAATTTTACCTGTCTTAGATGAGACAGTATCAGAACAGGATGTTGAGTCAATGTCCCCTGAAGCATGCACTGACCCACTAGTGAGTGACATACTTTTAGATATGACAGATCGACTTCAAGAAGAATTAGCATATATAGCTGACAGTCATAAAATCAATATTCAAGATCTGAGAAAAAGAACATCTGCTCTCATGATTGAGAGTTTGGGGTCACAAGAAAAAGAAACACGAGATATAGATCAATCACCCCAGAGTATATTGCAGACTCCAGTTAAAAGCCGAAAAAGAGTCCCCAAGTGCTTGGATGCTATGCTAACCCAAAATCCTGTGGCAGTCAATTCTTCTCAATATTCCATTCCACCAATTTCTATTCCTGCGGATGTTTCAAAGGTTATAGTGGAGCATGTGATCAAAACTCCTAAGGAAAAGGGTGCAGAGTTGAATCATACGTACTACAAAATTAAAGTCTTCTCTGGAAATGTCCCTAAACCTAGTAATGAAGGAGACTATGAAACTTGGCATATTCAAATTAAGCAATTACTGCAGGATCCAGATCTCACTGCAGGTGCAAAAAAAAAGGAAATTAATTGAAAGTCTCCTTCCTCCAGCTTTAAATATTGTCTCTTACATAGATAAAAGCGCCACAGCAGAGCAGTGTTTAGAGGAACTGGAGAAGGCATATGGCAGTGTAACTAATGGAGAGGAATTATTTTTTCAATTTATTGAAACTTTCCAGAATGGCAAAGAAAAATCTTCAGACTATTTGAGAAGGCTTCAGGTCCTGTTACAGAAAGTCGTGGAGCGGGGAATTTTCTTTGGGCTCGCCCCAGACAGGCAGTTACTACAACAGTTTGTACGTGGGTGCTGGGAGGAGACCCTGATTACCAGACTGCAATTGAGGGACTTATTAGAGAGCCAGTCGAAGAAACTGCCACAGTACTCGGAGCTGCTATTTAAAATCAGAACGATTGAGGAAGAAAGAAACATGAAAGAATCTAGGAGGATACGTCAATTGGGAGTTACCCAGATTAAACCTGTAAGCAGGACTTACCTAGCAAATGACATAAGCATTGCTCAACATATGACACCAGAGGCAAGTGAGTTTAAGGTGGGATCTGAGTTGGGAACATTTTCAGGAGAAGATAATGTTTTGCTCGCCCCATTGATCACTCATTGTAGAGCTGCCAATTCAGAAATAGTAAATAGCCCTGTTGCAAACAGCATGATGCGAAGAAACTCTTGGGTAGAGAAGATGCCTCAAAAAGGGAGGCATCATCCCAAGATACTTTCATTTTGCTATAACTGTGGAGAGAATGGACACATGATGGGAGAATGCATCAATTCTGTAAATGCTGCTCTAGTCCAACAGAAATTGCGGGAAAAATTTGAAAAAAAAAAAATACCCAGCATTAGGCAGGTTTCAAATACTCCTTTAAACTAAAAAGGTGCTTTTGCGAGGGGCAGACAAAGGCACCAAATACAATTCAGATAAGTCCCAAAAGAAAAATATCCAGTGATCATATCCCACCATGTCCTCTACCAGATGATGTTTTGAAACGCCTTGTGGGAAAGGTTTGTTCTGCAACCGCTTATTTGGATGGTGTGCAGTGCCCTTGCTTAGTGGACACTGGCTCTCAAGTGACGTGCATAACACAAACCTTCTATGAAGACTATTTATCACATCGGAAGCTATACCCGCTAGAAGACTTACTTTGTGTTACGGGTGCAGGAGGTCAACCTGTTCCTTATCTGGGGTATATTGAAGTTGAAGTACAGTTTCCCAAGGAGGCCTGTGGAAGTGGGAACAAATATTCTGTCCTTGCTCTAGTCTGTCCCGATCAAAAGAACAAACCCCTGCCTTTAATAGTGGGAACAAATATTCTCAGACATCTAATACATGACTGTAAAGAACTGGCTGGCCCAAATTACCTTAAGGAGTTAGCCATGGACAAAAATTGGGTAACTACATATCAGACCTATGTTTCTCATCAAAGTTCCAATCAAAGAGTTACTAGGCCAATGATGGCTAGATTGACCAGCACCAGACCAATAGTGTTCGAAAGGGATGAAGCGAAGGAAGTGGAATGCATTCTGAGAATGCCCAGACATGGTCAGAGTTTGTCCATATTGCTTGAGGCTTCAGAAAATTATCCTCTACCCGGTGGCTTACTAGTACAACCTCAACTCATCCGAACTGGCAGTAAGTCGCACACAAAGGCTAGGGTGCTATTGAAGAATATATCGGATTGTAGCATCAGTTTGCCTCCTAGAAGGACATTGGGTGTAGGTGAGCCAGTCGATATAGTGAGGACCATGAACGTTACAGGCTCGACCTATAAGGATGGTGCTAAACTAGAATCTATTGGAGAGGGTAACATGGAGTCTGAGAAGGTGTCGCTAGACTTCGGAGATTCTCCAATATCTGAAGAGTTTAAACAGCATATAGAAAAGAGAATTAATCAAGAGGCAAAAGGAGCATTTTCCTGTCATGACCTTGATATTGGATGTATTCCAGGAATAATGCATAAAATCACCCTGTTGGATCCAACTCCATTTAAAGAGCGCACACGTCATGTATCCCCAGCTGACTTTGAGGATCTCAGGCAGCACCTGAAGGAGCTATTAGCCACAGGAGTGATTGAGGAGTCTGATAGCCCTTATGCTTCACCTGTGGTATTGGTTAGAAAGAAGAATGGTACCTTGAGGATGGTTGTTGATTATCGTAAATTGAACAACATAACCAGAAAAGACTCCTATCCGTTGCCTCGAATTGAGGAGACATTCACTCTCCTATCAGGTAGCAAGTGGTTCTCAGTACTAGATCTCAAGAGTGGGTACTATCAGATTGAGGTAGAAGAAATGGATAGGCCTAAAACTGCATTCACCACGCCCTTTGGAAACTGGCAGTTTAAGAGAATGGCTCAAGGACTGACAAATGCTCCAGCAAGTTTTCAAAGAATGATAGAGAAAGTAATGACTGATATTAATCTACATGAAGTTGTGGCCTTCTTGGATGATCTTATAATATTCTCGGACACACTGGAAGAGCATGAGGACCGATTGATGAGGGTGTTACAACGACTGTTGAAATGTGGATTGAAGCTCTCTCCATCTAAATGTAAATTCTTTCAGAAGTCAGTGAAATATTTGGGTCATCATATTTCAGAAAAGGGGGTGCTCCCCGATGAAGAGAAAATTTCAGCCATTACTAAGTGGCCACAACCTAAAAACATTAGAGAGCTGCGATCTTTTCTAGGATTTGCGGGCTATTACCGAAGATTCGTGAATCAATACTCACGCTTGGTGAAGCCGCTCAGTAATCTGTTGGTGGGACTAACAAACAGTCGAAAGGATAGGAAAGAAGCCCGGATTCAAAGTCAGCAGCTATTGGGTACGCGGTGGACCTCAGAATGTCAGAAAGCATTCGAAATTATAAAGGAAAAACTCACGGTTGCCCCTGTGTTGGCTTTCGCAAATTGGAAGCTACCTTATGCATTACACACTGATGCCAGCACTACAGGGCTAGGCGCTGCACTTTACCAAATTCAAGAAGGAAAACTGCGAGTGATTTCATATGCCAGTCGTGGGCTCACTAAAAGTGAACGGAATTACCCTATCCACAAATTGGAATTTTTAGCCCTTAAATGGGCAGTTTGTGAAAAATTTCATGATTATCTATATGGTGCAGAGTTTAAAGTAGTGACAGATAATAACCCTCTGACGTACGTCCTGACGACTGCTAAACTGGATGCCACAGGTCATCGATGGTTAGCATCCCTCTCCCTGTACAACTTTGACATCGGATACAAATCTGGTAAAGCCAATATAGATGCTGACGGGTTGTCTAGGAGACCACATGATCCTGAAGAAGATGATGAAGAATTTTTGAAATATGAGGAGAGGGTTGCCAAGATGCTATCTCGTGTGAAGACAGATCTAGAAGGAATGGACACTCTATCTAAGGTAATATGTAAGGCGGCATTCCAGAAGCATGATGTCTCTATTTTGACACATATTTCAGAAGATTCGGGAGACTACGACACTCCCATTACACCTCATTCTACTTCCAAGTTTGAGTGCAGCCCTGGTGCCTTGGTGGAAATCTTACCTGCAGGAGGAGATGCTGTTCCAGATGATTTTGATGACCCGGACCTGTGGCCTGGACAACCCACCCTACCTGGGTTTACCTTGGGTGACTGGAGAGTGTTCCAGAGGGAAGATCCATGTTTATCCCGAGTCATAATGATGCTGGAGAGAGGTGAGAAATTTGAAGATCGAGACAGGAATCGGGAGCATCCAGAATTGCGATTATTCTTCAGAGAATGGCAAAAACTATGTCTTCAAGAGGGAGTACTTTTCAGAAAAGTGATGAGGAGTGGAGGACCACACCAACAACTTGTGATTCCAAGAAAATATCGTCAGAGAGCTCTGGAGGGGGTACATGATGAAACTGGCCATCTGGGTTGTGAACGGACCTTGGACTTAGCACGTGCACGTTTTTATTGGCCGAGAATGGCACATGGGGTAGAGCAATGGGTGAAGACATGCGAAAGATGTGTGCGGAGAAAAGCTAGAGCAGAAAAAGCAGCCCCCTTGGTAAATATAAAAGCTTACGCCCCCATGGAGCTAGTTTGCATTGACTTCCTTACCTTAGAGAGCCTGACGACAAGGATACACGAAATGTTTTGGTAGTCACGGATCACTTTACTAAGTATGCTCAGGCATATCCCACTAGAGATCAGACTGCAAGAACTGTTGCTGTTACCCTGTGGGAGAATTTCATCTGCCACTATGGATTTCCAAAACGAATCCATAGTGACCAAGGAGCCAATTTTGAATCTGAACTCATTTCAGAGCTATGTAGAATAGCAGGCACTAAATCCAGAACCACTCCATATCACCCTCGAGGAAATCCAGTAGAACGCTTCAATAGAACCTTATAGAAATGTTGGGTACATTAGAGGATAAGCGTAAGGAACATTGGAGAAAATATGTTCGGCCACTAGTACATGCCTATAATTGTACTCGGAATGACAGTACTGGAATTTCTCCGTTTTTTCTCATGTTTGGAAGAGAACCTCGACTTCCAATAGACTTATGCTTCGGCATCAGTCCAGTGGGTCATAACGCTAAAACTCATCACCAATATGTACGAGAGTTACGTCAGAGGTTGAAGTATGCATACGAGCTGGCTACTCAGGAAGCTGAGAAACATCAACTAGCCAACAAACGCAGATGGGATGCGAAAGTAATGCCATCCTCAGTGGAAGAGGGTGATAGAGTATTGGTCAAGAATGTGAAGTTGAGGGGCAAGCACAAATTGGCTGATCGGTGGGAGTCTTCAGTGTATATTGTGGTAAAACAAATTGAAGGTATACCAGTCTATGTGGTGAAGCCAGAAACAGGGGATGGACCCGAAAGGACGTTACACAGGGATCTACTGCGCCCCTGTGGATTTATTTCTGGAAGAGAAGAGGCTGATATTCACTGTGAACCATTCAATAGTACCAAGCAATTGATGAAAAAGCAGAAGGAGGATGCTGAGGATAGTATGGATGGCTCTATCATGGAGAGCGGAAGTTCAGATCCAGCTGAACTGGAAGAGAGTCCAATTACTGGTGAAATTCAGTCAAATGGAACATTAAATCCTAATGCGGAGGAGTTTCATCCAGAGTCATGGGAAGAGGATCCTGTGGAAGTTAGTATACCAGTAAATCATAACAATTCATGCGATTTGAACAGCTCAGTCAATGAAGAACAGCGTGCATCCTCCTCGGGGAAGAGGAAAACTCTTGATGAATCAATGACCAAAATAGGACTTCTACCGTTACCTCAAAGATCGCAGAGACCAAGGAGACTGCCTAGTAGATTCGATGACTTTGAAGTGCAATTGCCCAAGGGGTTGCACAGCCACAACATATTGAGACAGTCATATTCAAGGAATCCATTGGAGACGTGTATATCCATGCAGCAACTAAGTAGTATGATGCAAGAGATATTGAGCAAACAAACAGAGTTAATATATAAGCTGTGGACATAAATACCTGCCGGGGACGTCAGGTTTTAGGAGGGGACCATGTAACATACCTCTAGGAACTAGGGCAGAGAAATGTTGAATCATCATTGTGACATGAAAAGACTGACAATAGAGTGCTGTCTCTTTAAGAGCTGAGGGGGGGGAAAGGAGATTCAAAATGTGATTGTATTGAGCGTGTGCGAACAGATCACTGCTCAGCTTGAACAGAGTTCCTGCCCTGCTCTGAACTAATAAATATTATCTGTGCTGATTAAGGTGAGCAGCCCTCTATAATTGTATTCATGTGTAATGTATTTATGTTAGTTAACATTGTTTTGAGAATGTATTGAAGTTGTTTTTTACTTTACCTAAAGAGATGTATAAAAATTTGATTGTATTGAGCGTGTGCGAACAGATCACTGCTCAGCTTGAAACAGAGTTCCTGCCCTGCTCTGAACTAATAAATATTATCTGTGCTGATTAAGGTTCTCTTTTCTGGAACCCTGCTGTGGACGACTTGGGAGTAGTTGAACTGTGCCCTGTCAGGATTTGAAGCTCTTCTTTGGATAGAGGCTGCTGTATTGTGGATTTGGCAGTTGAAGCAAAGAGCAGTACTGACGCCCTCTTCAGCTCTAAATTCAAATGGACACACAGTAGGATACAATCTGGGACTTTGTTCAGAGACTGCTTAAGGTCGGGTGCTATATCACATGCTGATTCTGGTTGAAATACTTAACATGAGTTTATGACAAAGTTGAGTTTTCTCTTGTACTATATACATGTGTTTATATGATAAATGCAGATGCTTAGGAAGTGAACAGATTTATTTCAGTCATTCATTCCAGTAAAGATAAAACTGTTACTCACTAAAGAGCGTGTGGATTCATTTCTGATACTGGGTTGGGAATCAAAGTGCAGGTTTCAGACACAAGGAGTCATAAAGAAAATTGAACTTTAAGGGTTACATAAGCATGTCCTGACCGGTGATTTAGTGACGTGTTATAAATCTAAGTCTGTATCTTAAATTTTAAAAAAGTATGTGCTTCACCAACATGCCAATAACATGCATAACTTACACAGTTGTTTTGAAATGGGTAAAGTTACATGCATGCATTTAGCTGCAAACTAACCTGATATTTAAACTCAATTTAAACAGGTACTTTACGTTTAAAAATCAGGTTGTTTTGTGTGTACTTAACAGTATGTGTATAATTTTATAGGTTGGCACACTAATGAAAATATATCAAATAAGGTGCATGAGACCTTCTCATTTTTTTTTTCTGATTTGAAAATGTATAAGACACTTCCCTAACATCTATTTAACAGTTTATTTATTTGTTTATTTTAAAGTATTTATCTCCTGCCCCTCCTAGGTTCGGGGCGTTTTACAGCGTAACATGCATATTATCACGAAATAATACATCAATAAAAACATACATAATAATAAAACTAAAGAGTAAAAGCAAATAGCTTATAAAATAAAAGTTTATCTAAAACAAAAAATAAAATTAACATGAACTATAGAATATTAAAATATTAAGATTTACATAGATCAGGAAAAGCTTGAAGGAAAAGATAATGTTTGACAGCTTTCTTAAATATGTTTTTATCTCGAATTAGACGCATTTCAGAGGGAATTGAGTTCCATAGTATGGGTCCAGCTATCGAAAATGCGTGCTCTCGGGTGGAAACTAGTTTGGTAGCTTTTGGCGAAGGAACTTGAAGTAGGAATTTGTTTTTGGTGCGAAGATTCCTGCATGGGGTGTAGATATGTAGTGAAGCAGATAGCCAGGCACAAGTGCCAACTCCCACGTGCAAGGGGAAATCATTTTAAAAAATAGGCACGGCGATGAACTGGGCCTTTCCCCAGTTCCCTTCCAGTCCGCTCCAATAAGAAGCGGACTGATAGGGAACTTCCTACACCCCCCCACCTACCCCGTTTGCTTTTCCCCTCTCCTCCCCAACTTCTAAATCCCCTCTACTAAGTTGGTTTTTTTTTTTCTATACTTACCTGCTCTCTGGAGCACTAGTAAGTAGCGCACGCTGGCTAACTGCCAGCGCACGCTTCACCAGGACATGCCTAATAGCGCTGTCTTGGTTGGCCCACCCCCTTTTTAAAAAAAACTTGTTGTGGCGGGTACCAGGAGATACAAGCATGGTCGCGAGATTTGAAAATGTACACAGCATGGCCACACATGCCAGGCTTTAAAATTAGCCCATTAATGTACTTTCATCTAGGTTGGATTCTTATATTTGAGTATACCTGTACTACCAGCATAAGGGAATTGCTGCCATATGTATAGCTGACATACCCTTTTACCACCATGGGGGTATAGCTGGCACACCTGCCATCCTCTAATTCCACCATGGGATTCTTGCTGCACATGCCTACCTGCCATGCTCCTTATAGTATCACAGGGGTCTTGGTGCTACTGCTCTGCCCACATGATCTGCCTGCCTATTAATATTATTTATTTATTTATTTAGGGCTTTTTTATATCGACACTCATGATACCAATCATATTGTATCGGTTTACAATAAACATCTGTGCAATAACATGTATGAATGTGGGAGTTTTGGTGCCTCAGTGTTGTTTGCTTTTGTTTGTTTCTTTTATTGTGCTGGAGTGTTTGCTTTTCCCCATAATAAGAATGAAAAATTAGAAAAAAATCTCCTCCCCTCCACCTATTTTACAGTTGTTTGTTTTGTTCTAACCTCTCTGCCTTGATCCCAGCCTGGTTGTCACACCCTATGACCTTGGACCAATCCCGGTGCTCCTATCTTCGTGTCGGACGTCCATGCTCCGCAGCAGGCCTCCCCTCGTGGTCTGCGAGGATATGCCGACGACCCGCGCTGTGCCCCTCCATAGGCGCGCGCACATCTCTTCTTTTAAAAGGGCCGCGGTGGGAAACTAGCCCATGGTCCCGGATGATGATGTCACTGGGTCCCGGTATATAAGGCCGGGCCCAGCCATAGTTAGTTGCTTTGCAACAGGTCTCCATGCTGGTCATGTACTTTGTTGCTTCTCTTGGTTATTCCTTTGTGTTCCTGGTTCCTGTCTTGTTCGTGTTCCTGATCCTAGTTCCGGTATTCTCCTTTGTTCCTGTGTTCCTGTGTTACTCTACTTGTTCTATGGATTGACTCCTAGACCTGATTTCTGCTTTGCCTGACCACACTACTGATCATCTCCTGGACCCGACATCTGCTTTGTCTGACCACGCTATTGACCATCTCCTGGACCCTACCTCTGCTTTGTCTGACCACGCTATTGACCATCTCCTGGACCCTACCTCTGCTTTGCCTGACCACGCTACTGATCATCTCCTGGACCCGACCTCTGCTTTGCCTGACCACGCTACTGATCATCTCCTGGACCCGATCTCTGCTTTGCCTGACCACGCTACTGACCATCTCTTGGACCCGACCTCTGCTTTGCCTGACCATGCTACTGATCACCTCCTGGACCCGATCCCTGCTTTGCCTGCCCATGCTACTGATCTTCTCCTGGACCCGACCTGCTAATCTTACCATTGCTGGTCCCTGGCTGAACTCTCGTCCATTAAAAGACCTCGGACGGAGGCCCACCTAACTCCAGCCGGCCCCGGTACCCAAGGGCTCAACCTGCGGGGAACGAGGGCTGGTATTGGCGAAGCTCCAGCCGGCCTCCGTCAGTCAGCCAGTTCCGCCTACAGACAGTGGGGACCCGTAGGGCTTGCCCTGCGGGTAGCATCAACTCCACCTCGGCTCAAGGGTCCACCTCCTGTGCAACAGAGCGCAACATCCCACCCACACTTACGATCTTCTTGGCTTTTTAAATTGGGGTGTTTTGTGCCCAGAACAAAAATTTGAAAAAGACAAAAGTTTTACTACCATGGCATAGCACCTTTTCTGTCTCAGCTTGATTCTTCCACCCTGTTTGACAGTTGGTTACACTGGGGTGGTTTGTCCAAAAAAGCCCTCAATCAGAAGGACAAAATATAGGCATAAGCCAAAAGATGCTCAAGATTAACCATTTTAATGTTCTGAATGTGATAACTGTAAGACTAGCGAGAGAGATTTCATGCAAAACCAGAAAATCAGAAAATGGAACAGCCTGAGGTCAGCTAAATAATATGAGAAACAGTTTCTAAATTAAGCAGCCTCACCACTTTCTAGGAAAATCACAACACATTCATTAAAGAAACCTTTTAGATGTCCCACATGCAATAACATTCTCCTTCAGAAAGTCTATTCTAAAATTTAATCAAAATTCCATCCAGCACCTGAGGGTCATTGTGCTATTCAGCCTTGCTTCCATACCCATACCTTACACCTTAGAGTTCTCCTTGCCACTGTGCCTTGCTATCTTACTCTAGACCAAAACCATAAGTTGTTCTTGATAGTTTGGGGGGTTGCTCTACACCTCTCATGTTGCTTTGGTGTCTTGAAGCCACTTTTAGTGCTGCTTGGCCCCTTTAATAGTGCTTGCTTTGTTTTATTTATGCCACTTTTTCTGCTTTGTTACCCCTTCATGCGGCCTTACGTTGCTGATGCCACTTTTGTGCCAGTCTGCCACTTGAGATGCAATGAAGGGTTCATATCAGTGTTGCTGGTGCTCTCTTTAGAAGCCTTGGGGTGTTCTTCCCACTTTTTCTGCTTCTTTGCGCCTCTTACAGTAACTTGGAGAAATCCTGCCAATGCTGGTACCCCTTTGCCCCTTTATAGAGATGCTACTTTTGATGCCACTATCTAGTATCCACAGTCTTTCTAAGTACCTTGGAGTTCTTTTTCCACCTTCTGTTGATTTCTTCCCACAAGTTTTAAGACTATTGATTAGAAAACACCAATTCTGAAATCCGATTTAGCCTGCTTTGCTTCCCCCAATGATTTTAATGGCAAACGAAAATGAATTAAAAAGAAAAAACAATTTTTTGTCGTTTTTTGTGTCCTCACTAAACGAATTCCAAAATGAAACAAAATCTTTGGTCATACATATCCTTATTGACTAATAATTGTCTTTTTTCTCAGCCTGGCAAACATAGCTGATAAGGCAGCAACTATGAAAGTCTATGCAGTAGAGCAGGAATATTTTCATCATTCTTACTGAAGAATTTTAATGGATGTGAAGATGGACTGGAGATGGAGTTTAAACATTTAGGGGGTAATTTTCAAAAAGATTTACATGCTTAAAACTAGATTTTACAAGTGTAAATGCACTTTAAGCATGTAAGTGGGCTTTTGAAAATTTACTTGCAACTCTTTTGAAAATGACCTCCTTAGGAGGCAACTTTGTACATGTATTTTTTCCAACAAAAATATTCATGTATACAAATTCATACACATCTGTTTGCATTATGAACGAAAGTACTAACCCTACCAAAGAATGCCTCTGCTCTCTGAGCATAACATTGCACATTTACTGGCACTACACGTGCACTTTTATATGCAGATAAAGATTTTCAGAGACCCTATTTCTGCGCATAAAACACTGTTTTATGCATGGAAATGGCTTTGAAAATTCCCATCTCCCGTAACTAAGAGCTAAATAATGAAAGATTGGAACAAAGTTTACAAACAATAATAAGATAAAAGGCAAACAGTTCACTCACCTCTGTCCCAATGAAAGTGGGGCGGATATACAGACTGGCAGAAGTAGAATGGGGCACCCATTCCTTCTCTAGTTCCATCAGCTTATGAATGCACTGCAGAAATTCATCTTTGTCGAAAGCCTTGAAGAAAGAGGAAAACAGAATTGAGTTATGAAATTATTCAAGACGGTCACGAGGGGTAATTTTAAAAGCTGTTTCTATGGATAAATCATGCTTTACCCAAGAAATGAGCCTTTTAAAAATTGTCTGCCCAATATGTGGGTAAAGGTATGTGCAGTGTGAAGTCATTGTGGTAGATGGGGTTTGGAATTATGAACACATTTTTGAAAATGCAAAAGTAAGCTTATCATTTTCCCAAAAAACTATATGTGTGGGTAGTTTTTTGGGATAATGTTCAAAGGGAAAATACATGCATACTTTCCCCTTGAAAATGAGTGTATAATCTGCGGGTTATAAATACCCACAAACTTTATATCAATGTGGGCAGATACAAAATTACTTCCTTAGAAAAAGAGTGATTTTCAAAGCCCTTCTTAGGGATAAAACAGTGCTTTACCTACACAAATGAGTTTTCAGAGGTCTATATTCAGCCACTGTCTAGATAGCAAAGTTAGCCAGATATCGGACCTGAGTCCTAATCATGTGAAAGAGGCATGGTCAGGATGGCACCATTTTGAAAAGTTAATGGGGATTAGGAGAAGGGATGAGGAATGAGGGTCCACTTGCCCCCCCCCCCCCCCGACCACCAGGGTTCTATGTTTTGGGGTGGGGGATACATTATACTCCAGGGTATTTTTTACTTTGGAAGGGGGGTGGGAGAGCAATTCTTTTATCTATGGGGATTTTTGCCATTAAAGGGGAGGGGGTGGGGAAGGGAAAGGGCCGTCACCATGCATGTGCCATTTAATTTGCTTTTGGAGGGGTGTTTATTGGAGACCTTGTCCCTTTAAATTTTCTGCGGATACATCAGGAACCCACGTTAGCAGCCCATTGCTCCCTCGGAAAATGTATCTGCAGCCCCCTCAAATGTGATAAAATAACAGGGCTGACTTTTTTCTAAGTCAGCCGCATTATTTTATTAGCATTTGATTGCCTATGCATAAGCTGCTTTGCAGGCATTAGGCAATTTTATGCATGCAAATAGATGAATAGCAACTTACTTCCATAAGGGAAGGAAATATTTGTTATATCATGCGATATGGTGATGTCACACGATAATGGAGAAATTACTTACCTGATAATTTCGTTTTCCTTAGTGTAGACAGATGGACTCAGGACCAATTGGTATAGTGTAAGCCTGATAGCAGTTGGACACTGATCAGATTTCAATCTGACGTCAGCCCTAGTACATATACCCCTACAGAAAGAGCAGCTCTTCAGTATTCTCCTCGAAAAGCATTGTGGATATATGTATGACTGAATAATTTGAATGACTTGATTAACTTTATAACTTGGTTAACTTGATTAACTTTATAACTTGTTTAACTTGATTAAGAACATAAGAACATAAGAAAATGCCATACTGGGTCAGACCAAGGGTCCATCAAGCCCAGCATCCTGTTTCCAACAGTGGCCAATCCAGGCCACAAGAACCTGGCAAGTACCCAAAAACCAAGTCCATTCCATGTAACCATCGCTAATGGCAGTGGCTATTCTCTAAGTGAACTTAATAGCAGGTAATGGACTTCTCCTCCAAGAACTTATCCAATCCTTTTTTAAACACAGCTATACTAATTGCACTAACCACATTCTCTGGCAACAAATTCCAGAGTTTAATTGTGCACTGAGTAAAAAAGAACTTTCTCCGATTAGTTTTAAATGTGCCCCATGCTAACTTCATGGAGTGCCCCCTAGTCTTTCTACTATCCGAAAGAGTAAATAACCGATTCACATCTACCCGTTCTAGACCTCTCATGATTTTAAACACCTCTATCATATCCCCCCTCAGTCGTCTCTTCTCCAAGCTGAAAAGTCCTAACCTCTTTAGTCTTTCCTCATAGGGGAGTTGTTCCATTCCCCTTATCATTTTGGTAGCCCTTCTCTGTACCTTCTCCATCGCAATTATATCTTTTTTGAGATGCGGCGACCAGAATTGTACACAGTATTCAAGGTGCGGTCTCACCATGGAGCGATACAGAGGCATTATGACATTTTCCGTTTTATTCACCATTCCTTTTCTAATAATTCCCAACATTCTGTTTGCTTTTTTGACTGCCGCAGCACACTGTACCGACGATTTCAATGTGTTATCCACCATGACATCTAGATCTCTTTCTTGGGTTGTAGCACCTAATATGGAACCCAACATTGTGTAATTATAGCATGGGCTATTTTTCCCTATATGCACCACCTTGCACTTATCCACATTAAATTTCAACTGCCATTTGGATGCCCAATTTTCCAGTCTCACAAGGTCTTCCTGCAATTTATCACAATCTGCTTGAGATTTAAATACTCTGAACAATTTTGTGTCATCTGCAAATTTGATTATCTAATTCGTCGTATTTCTTTCCAGATCATTTATAAATATATTGAACAGTAAGGGTCCCAATACAGATCCCTGAGGCACTCCACTGTCCACTCCCTTCCACTGAGAAAATTGCCCATTTAATCCTACTCTCTGTTTCCTGTCTTTTAGCCAGTTTGCAATCCACGAAAGGACATCGCCACCTATCCCATGACTTTTTACTTTTCCTAGAAGCCTCTCATGAGGAACTTTGTCAAACGCCTTCTGAAAATCCAAGTATACTATATCTACCGGTTCACCTTTATCCACATGTTTATTAACGCCTTCAAAAAAGTGAAGCAGATTTGTGAGGCAAGACTTGCCTTGGGTAAAGCCATGCTGACTTTGTTCCATTAAACCATGTCTTTCTATATGTTCTGTGATTTGATGTTTAGAACACTTTCCACTATTTTTCCTGGCACTGAAGTCAGGCTAACCGGTCTGTAGTTTCCCGGATCGCCCCTGGAGCCCTTTTAAATATTGGGGTTACATTTGCTATCCTCCAGTCTTCAGGTACAATGGATGATTTTAATAATAAGTTACAAATTTTTACTAATAGATCTGAAATTTCATTTTTTAGTTCCTTCAGAACTCTGGGGTGTATACCATCCGGTCCAGGTGATTTACTACTCTTCAGTTTGTCAATCAGGCCTACCACATCTTCTAGGTTCACCGTGATTTGATTCAGTCCATCTGAATCATTACCCATGAAAACCTTCTCCATTACGGGTACCACCCCAACATCCTCTTCAGTAAACACCGAAGCAAAGAAATCATTTAATCTTTCCGCGATGGCCTTATCTTCTCTAAGTGGCCCTTAAACCCCTCGATCATCTAACGGTCCAACTGACTCCCTCACAAGCTTTCTGCTTCGGATATATTTTAAAAAGTTTTTACTGTGAGTTTTTGCCTCTACAGCCAACTTCTTTTCAAATTCTCTCTTAGCCTGTCTTATCAATGTCTTACATTTAACTTGCCAATGTTTATGCTTTATCCTATTTTCTTCTGGTGGATCCTTCTTCCAATTTTTGAATGAAGATCTTTTGGCTAAAATAGCTTCTTTCACCTCCCCTTTTAACCATGCCGGTAATCGTTTTGCCTTCTTTCCACCTTTCTTAATGTGTGAAATACATCTGGACTGTGCTTCTAGAATGGTATTTTTTAACAATGACCACGCCTCTTGGACATTTTTTACTTTTGTAGCTGCTCCTTTCAGTTTTTTTCTAACAATTTTTCTCATTTTATCAAAGTTTCCCTTTTGAAAGTTTAGCACGAGAGCCTTGGATTTGCACACTGTTCCTTTTCCAGTCATTAAATCAAATTTGATCATATTATGATCACTATTACTAGTTGAATTGGCTATAGCTGGAGATCGCCAGTGCCCTCAACCGAGAAACTTCGACACCCGGTAGGATGGGTGTCCTAGATGAAGGAAAGCATGGCTTACCCATGAATCACTTGCTCCCGGGGATGTCCTCCAAGAATTCCATGAGTAACGGCAGCCATGGGTGGGATGCTGAGTCCATCTGTCTACACTAAGGAAAACAAAATTATCAGGTAAGTAATTTCTCCATTTCCTAGCATGTAGCAGAAGGACTCAGGACCAATGGGATGTATAATAGCTACTCCCGAACCAGGTTGGAGGCTGCCCGTGACCCACTTAGTACTGCCCTTGCAAATGCTGTGTCCTCCCAAGCCTGAACAACCAGGCGGTAAAACCTATAGAAGGTGTGGATGGAGGACCATGTCGCCGCCCTGCAGATCTTGGCGGGTGACAGCATCTTGGTTTCCGCCCAGGACACTGCCTGGGCTCTAGTAGAATGGGCCTTGACTTGTAAAGGCGGTGGCTTGCCTGCTTCTACGTAGGCCGACTTGATGACTTCTTTGATCCAGCGGGTTATGGTTGCTCGCGAGGCCGCTTCTCCTTGCTTCTTCCCGCTGTGAAGGACGAATAGATGGTCCATCTTTCGTAAGGATTCCGACCTTTCCAGGTATCAGACTAGGAGTCTGCCGATGTTGAGATGGCATAGACTTCGAGCCTCTTCTGAATTCTTATGCTCATCTGGCGATGGTAGTGAGATGGTTTGGTTAAAATGGAAGTGAGACACCACTTTGGGGAGGAACGACGGAACTGTGCGTAACTGGATGGTTCCCGGTGTGAGTCTGAGGAATGGCTCTCGCCAGGATAGTGCTTGTAGCTCGGATATATGACGGGCTGAACAGACTGCCAGCAGGAAGACTGTCTTCAATGTTAATAGTCGGAGAGACAGGCAGTGGAGAGGTCTGAAGGAGGTTCCTGCTAGGAAATCTAGGACCAAGTTGAGGTTCCAAAGAGGCACTGGCCACCTTAGGGGTGGTCGGATGTGCTTGACTCCTTTCAGGAAGCGGGAGACATCCGGGTGAGAGGCTATGCTGCCGCTCTCGCTCGTGGTCCTGTGTCATGACAATGCGGCCACCTGTACCTTGATGGAGTTGAGGGACAATCCCTTCTGTAGGCTGTTCTGCAGGAATTCCAAAATGACAGGAATTTTGACTGAGCGTGGTATGATGTCGTGGTCCTCGCACCAGGCTTCGAATATTCTCCAAATCCTTATGTATGTTAGGGATGTGGAGAACTTGCGTGCTCGGAGTAGGGTCTCAATTACTGCCCCCGAGTATCCACTCCTCTTTAGGCGAGTCCTCTCAATGGCCAGACCGTAAGAGAGAATCAAGCTGGATCCTCGTGGAGGATCGGTCCCTGTTGGAGCAGGTCTCTGTGTGGAGGTAGCGGCAGGGGGTTCCCTGTCAGCAGTCTTCGTATGTCTGCGTACCATGGTCTTCTTGGCCAGTCCGGGGCCACTAGAAGTACTGGTCCCCTGTGGTGTTCTATCTTGTGGCTGATTGCGCCCAAGAGGGGCCACGGCAGCAAGGCGTATAACAGAGTCTTCTGTGGCCAGGCCTGTACCAGGGTATCAATTCCCTGGGACTGGGGTTCCTGCCTGCGGCTGAAGAAGCTGGGTACTTGGGCGTTGGACCGGTTTGCCAGGAGGTCCATGGTTGGTGTTCCCCAACGGTTTACTATCAATTGGAATGTGTGGTCGACAGCTTCCATTCTCCTGGATCTAGACTTTCTCTGCTGAGGTAGTCCGCCATGACGTTGTCTTTCCCGGCAATGTGGACAGCTGAGATCTCTTGAAGATTCACTTCCGCCCATTATATTAGGAGGTCTATTTCCAGAGATACCTGTTGGCTTCTGGTTCCTCTCTGATGGTTGATGTAGGCCACTGTTGTGGTGTTGTCTGACATTACTCTGACTGCTTTGTCTCGGAGTCTGTGACCGAACCTTAGGCAGGCTAGTCTGACTGCCCAGGCTTCCAGGTGATTGATGTTCCATCCCGACTCTTCTACGTTCCATTGCCCTTGGGTGGTTAGCTCCTGGCTGTGTGTTCCCCATCCTCGAAGGCTGGCATCCGTGGTGAGTAGGATCCAGGTTGGTGAGGATAGTCTTGTTCCCTGGCTCAGATGGGCTTCTTGTAGCCACCATCGTAGTTGGGTCCGAACTCTGTCCGGGAGCTGAAGCTATACAGTGTAGTTCTGGGACAGTGGATTCCATCGTGATAGTAGTGAGCATTGTAGGGGTCTCATATGAGCTCGTGCCCATGGGACTACTTCCAGTGTGGATGCCATGAGGCCGAGAACTTGTAGGTAATCCCATGCTGTGGGGCGAGGTTCGCTCAACAGGGTTCGTAACTGGGTCATCAGCTTTGATCTCCTTGTCGGTGTCAGGATGACCTTGTCTTGTTTGGTGTCGAACCGGACTCCCAAGCATTCTAGAGACTGGGAAGGCTGCAGGCAGCTCTTGTTTATGTTGACCACCTACCCGAGGCTCTCCAGTAGAGTTTTGACTCTGTTGGTTGCCTGGTGGCTTTCCTCTGGGCATTTCACTCTGATCAGCCAATCGTCTAGATAAGGGTGCACGCGGATTCCTTCCTTCCTCAGTGTTGCTGCCACCACCACTATGATCTTGGTGAACGTCCGGGGTGCAGTGGCTAACCCGAATGGTAGTGCCTGGAACTGGTAGTGATGGTCCAGGATCAAGAAGCGTAGAAAACGCTGATGCTCTTGATGGATCGGAATGTGTAGGTAGGCTTCCAACAGATCCAGGGAGGTGAGAAACTCTCCTGGTTGTATCGCCCTTATTACTGAGCATAGGGTTTCCATGCGGAAGCGAGGAATCTTCAGGTGACGGTTGACCGCCTTGAGGTCCAGGATAGGTCTGAACATTCCTTCTTTCTTGGGGACGATAAAATAAATGGAATAATGGCCAGTATTTATTTGTTGTGGAGGCACCGGAGTTATAGACTCTAAGGCTAGTAATCTGGTCAGTGTTGCTTCCACTGCCATTCTTTTGGAAGGGTCGTGGCAGGAAGATTCCACAAACTTGTCCGGAGGGAGGTGGTGGAAATCCAGGTAATATCCCTCTCGAATGATGGATAGGACCACTTGTCCGAAGTTATCTCGACCCATCTTTAGTAGAATAGGGCAAGTCTGCCCCCTATGGCTTCTTCCTTTGGATGGATCGGCTGATTTTCATTCTGGGGTGTGGCTGGGCCCTGGACCCGAGCTGGCTCCCCTTTTATTGTGCTTGTTCCGAAAGGACTGGCTCCAGCCTGTGGGGCGGGCTGCTTGATATGAGCTTCTATATGGGTTGAAGCACTGTGATCCTCTGCCCCTGGAGGTCCGGGGGAAGGATCACTGGTTTCTCTTACTCCTGTCCTCCGGTAGCTATGGCAGTGGGGACTCGCCCCATTTGATGGCTAGTTTCTCTAGTTCACTTCCGAACAGGAGTGTTCCCTTGAAAGGCATTCTTGTGATTCTAGTTTTGGAGGATGCATCTGCTGACCAGTTTCGGAGCCAGATTTGTCTTCTGGCTGCCACGGCGGATGAGACTCCTCTAGCTGCTGTGCATACCAGATCCGTAGCGGCATCCGCGAGGAATGATACAGCTGGTTCCAGGGACTCCCCAGGAGTGTTGTTCCTGGTCTGTGCTAAGCAGGCGATTGTCACCACGGCACAGCAGGCCGCGATCTGTAAAGACATAGCGGAGACATCAAAAGACTGTTTGAGGATAGATTCCAGACATCTGTCTTGAGCATCCTTGAGTGCTGCTCCTCCCTTCACTGGGATAGTAGTGCGCTTCGAGACCGCACAGACTATGGCATCCACTTTCGGACATGCCAGGAGATCTTTGGCAGCTGGGTCCAGAGGGTACATGGCTGCCAGAGCCTGGCCCCCTTTGAATGTAATTTCTGGGGCATCCCAATCCAGGTCAATTAGTTGCTGGACGGCTTGTAATAGTGGGAAATGGCGGGAGGTTTGACGGAGTCTATCTAACAGTGGGTTCATCTTAGGTTCCCCTGCAGCATTTGTGCCTGGGATGGCAAGCTCTTTTAAGCTATGTGTGACCAGGTCTTGAAGCTCGTCCATGGTGAAGAAGCATCTCATGGTTCGATGCGGTTCTGTCCCTGGACGGAGTTCCCCTTCCTCCAGGGGTTTTGACTCCTCATCTGAGATGTCCGTGTCCCTGAAGTTGGGGCTTCTGGGCGTTGGGATCACTTCCCTGGACATAGAGGGTCCCGGCACGTTGAGGTCCTCAGGTGGAGCCTGTGGCCGCATTATAGGAGGCTCCAGTTGCATGTGGACGAAGGAATGCAGACCTTTGAAGAATTCCACCCAGGAGATAGATGCTGGGTCTAGACTAGGGGGTGCCATGTCCCTGGGGAGCGCCTTTTGAGAGGGGGGTCCCGCTGTGTAATGCTAGGTCTGGCGTACTTCTCGGGAGGCTGGGGGCCGGTATCGGCTGGGGGCCATGATTTAGGTCCCCTAGGGTCTCTTCGCACTGTATACACAGGGCCGTGGCCTCCTCATGCTGTTCAGCTCTAATGTGGCATGCTGGGCAAAGGCCCTGAGCTTTGAGTTTATTTTAATTTCTAACTTCAGTTCTGCTGTAAACCGATATGATGTAGCTCTTAATATCAGTATAAAAAAGTGTTAAATAAATAAATTTTCAGGTGGTGCCATGGCTTGTGTGCGTACAATACAGTTGTGCGCTCCAGTGTGCATCGAAGTTGTGCACGTAGGTTTGGTGCACGCGTGCAGGGAGATGTGCACGCTGTTGTACGCACAGGTTGAAATTATGCACCCGGCACAGTAAGCGCGTGGCTATGCGCATTGCTTGTGCGCCCGACACTTGTGCGTGCAACATTGTGCACACAGAGTGTTTGTGCGCACAAATCGTCATCAGCACAGGCGGGGCCAGACTTCCGGGAGCTGTGCGCACAAAGTGGGCGTCCTCGCGCGCGCATGAGGCAGCGGGGAGACAGGCAAGCAATGGCGGCCTCCACGTGGAACTGGCAGAGCTGCCGGAGTCCCAGCCACGCGGAACGCGGCGTTTCCAGCAGCGGAGGTAGGCACTGTTCAGAGCTAGAGAAGGGGAAGCAGCAGAGACCGCAACACCCACTGCCTCTCAGCCTCACCTGATGTTGGGGGCTAGGTCCCTGCCGAGGGTCGGCCGCCGGACCAAGGCTTACCTCCAAGGGATCGCGGAAATCACCTCGGGAAATCTCAACTGGGGGAGGGAGCCAACGGGTGTCACCGCAGGAGAGCAGGGCTCGTCTGCAGAGGTAAGATTTCTTCTTAATTTGATTTTCTTAGGTAAATTTACTCTAACGCTGAGATGGCGTACATAGAGTCCCTAACTGCTATGGAGACGGAAAATACTGAAGAGCTGCATTTCCTGCAGGGGTATATGTACTAGGGCTGACGTCAGATTGAAATCTGATCTGTCTCCAACTGCTATCAGGAGTACACTATACCCATTTGTCCTGAGTCCATCTGCTACACGCTAGGAAAACAGCATTTAATGCACATTACATGCTGTTTACCATATTGCAGCATGTAATCTGAATATCAGAGTTAACTAGACAAAGTAGCCAGCTAATTCAACTCTTTACAGTTTTGTTCCCAGAATGCTCCTAACATATCCCTAGATTCATCAAAATGCTATAATAATGCATGGATAATGCCCAAGCTAAGAAAAAGTGGCATGTTTATGGAAATTTTAGAATTACCGCATGCATTGGTAGCATGGTAAACTTTTCATGCCCTGTGATAATTCCTATTTCACATCTTTTGTTGAGAGAGAGAGCAAGCCTATCTATAAGGCCTTCCTAGTAGTCAAGTATTTATATCTCTATATGTGGGGAACTAATAGCTCGAGGTGAGGTGAGGTGAGGTGTTGGTTGTGGTTTAGGGTTTAGGGGCCAGTTTTTCATGCAGTGTGAGATGTATGAACAGCACAATACACCTCAGTGAAGATATGATGTCATTTGGAATGAGGAAAGTCTCACAAAGATGAAATTTCTACTATGTTCTCTCCCCTATAACAGGATATCATCAAGCTAGGGCAAGATAACATAGTACAAAATTTCATCTTTTTGAGACTTTCCTCACTCCAAATGATGTCAGATCTTTTGTGATCCAAAGACAATGACAAACCTTTTCTGTTGCAAAAAAATCAGCAGAACCAGGGTTCATGATTTAAAACTCCAGGAAGGAAGACTCAGAACCAATGTCAGGAAGTATTTCTTCACGGAGAGGGTGGTGAATGCCTGGAACGCCCTTCCGGAGGAAGTGGTGAAGACCAAAACTGTGAAGGATTTCAAAGGGGCGTGGGATAAATACTGTGGATAAATAAAGTCTAGAGCAGCGCTTCTCAACCGGTGTGACGCGACCAACCGGTGTGTCGCGACACACCAGTGTGTCGCCAAGCACCGGCAGGTGTGTCGCATGCTCCCAGTCTCTCCCGCTGCTCTTCCTTCCCTGCTGCCGTTGCTGCCAGGCTAACAGCACGTTCAAGCCCAATGGGAACGGCAGCATTGTTAGAAGAAACTGTGGCACCCGCGGCTGGCCTTTTCTTCTTCCCGCTCCTGCCCCGGAATAGGAAGTGATACGCAGTGCAGTGCGCGGGAAGGAGAAAGAGCCGTGCCGCGTGAAAAAGTAGAGGCAGCGGCAGCAGTATCGGCCCCCGAGCAGTAGCGTGGCCCGGAGCAATTGAAGCAGCCGGCAATCGGCAAAGGAGACAAGGGCCGATGGGATTCTTCTTTCTTGGCCTGCAGGGGCTGGAGGAGGCTGCTGCACCTACCATTTGTGCTCGGGGGGGGGGGGGGGGGAGGAAGTGAGTGAGAGAGAAGACCGCCAGCCTGTAAGTGAGGGAAAGCATGTATTTGATTGAGAGCATGTGTGTAATTGAGAGCATGTATTTGATTGAGAGCATGTGTGTGATTGAGAGCATGTACTTGATTGAGAGCATGTGTGTGATTGAGAGAAACTGGTCAGAGAGGTGATGTGTGTATATGTGAGAGATAATAAAAGTGACTGGTCAGGGAAATGACTGGAGTGTGTGTAACAGAGTGAGAGATTGTGTGTCTGTGTGTGTGTGTATGTGAGAGAGAGAGAGAGAGAGAGAAAGCATGGAAGTGAGAAATCTGGGTATGTGAGAAAGCATGGGAGTAAGAAGCCTGGTGTTGTGGGTGTGTGTGTGAAAGAAAGCATGGGACTGAGAATCCTGTATATGTGAGAGAGAGCATGGGAGTGGGAAGCCTGTGTGTATGTGCATCCATGAGAGAGAGACTGGTTGGTAAGGTGACGTGTGAATTCACTCTCTCTCTCCCCCACCCCGGGAACTCGCGGCAGCAGCAGCCTCCTCCCAACGCTAACCTCTTCACTTTCAGCCCTCGCGGAGGCGGAGTCCCATCGGCCGCGGTTGAACCTCTTCAGTTTCCTCCGAGCCGCGCTGCAGTCTTCTTTTCTTCGGGCCGATGCCGAGCGCACTAGCGTGGCCTCTTCTTGCCGCGCAGGCACCCGATACTCTCCACTTCCTCTTCCGGGCCGCGGGGGGGGGGGGGGGGGGCGCCTGTGTGTGTGTGTGTGTGTGTGAGAGAGAGTGTGTGAGAGAGAGATTGCATGTATGTGAATGATTGAGAGCCTGTATATGTGAAAGAGAGTATGTCTGTGATTGAGAGCCTGCCTGTGAGAGAGAGAGCATGAATGTAAGTTTACCATTGGGAACCTGTATGTGTAAGTTTGTGATTTTCATACAAACAGGTTTTCAGAGTATGTGTGTATGATTGAGATCCTTTGTGTGTGAGAAGAATCATGTGTATGTATGATTAAGAGCCTGTGTGTATAAGTAAGAGAGAGATCATGTGTGTCTGTGTGTGATTGAGAGCTGATTTAGGTGAGGGAGCATGTGAGTATGTGATTGAGAGCCTGTGTGTAAATGAGAGAAAGAGAGGACATGTTTGTAAGCATGTGAATGAGAGTCTGTGTGTGAGAGAAAAAGACAGCATGTATTTATGTGATTGAAAGCCTGTGTGTGTGTGTGTAAGCGTGAAAAGATAGACAGCATGTGTGTAAATGTGTAATTAAGAGCCTATATAAGTGAGAGAGAAAAAACGTGTATATGTGAGTACTGACAGCATGTGTGTATAGGTGTGTCATTGAGAGCCAGTGTGAGAGAGAGCGCTGGTATGTGACTGAGAGAGGAGAAAGTTCCAAGCAAACCACCCCGCCTCCTGCTAATTCAGAACAATCTCAGGACACCTGGATATCAAACGTTCCCAGGTATGCAGAGCAAAAAAATTTTTGTATCCTTATTATTTTTCATTACTGGGTCTTTGTGTCTGCTATTTTGAAATATTTTGTTGGTATCTGGAAATGTTTTATATGCGTTTTTAATTATTGGATATTCCACTCATCAGCTGTTTCGAAATATGTTCTTTTTGTTAGTACAGTTTTACTGCTGATGATTTTATATTTCTTGATTTGTTTTATAAGGTTGGGTGATGTTTCTTTTTTCCTTTGTTACACTGCATACAGAGACTCTGGTTTGTTGCAGTTTCCAATTCAGTTTTTTTTGCATGCTTCTTGTTATGCGTTTTGGTCTCTTTATTCTATGTTTGGTGAGGGACAGCATGTGATTCAGGTGAGGTTTTCTGCTGGCGTGTAGTTTCTGTGTAGGACTCTATAGCAGCCTGACTTGGTCCGTTTTCCTAATAGGAGATGTATTGGTGTCTTAAGGCCTGGTGTAATATTTTCAGAGGCTTATTGTACTTTAAAAGTGTGATCTTACATAAAATGCACACATTTACTTGTATTTAGTTTTAAACATATTGTATGGCTCTCATGGAATTACATTTTAAAATATGTGGCGTTTATGGCTCTCTCAGCCAAAAAGGTTCCTGACCCCTGGTCTAGAGGATGTGAATGAAGAGAAGAGGCATGGGCGTGGCTTGTGGGAATGACGGCTACTATCTGGAGATGAATATCCTTATTCAATAAACACACACGGTTAATGCGACTCCAACATTGCTATATGCTTCAACGGCAAGAGGAAATGTGGAAAAAAGTATTTGCATCCACATAAAAGCAGGGGAGTAGCTTGCTTGTTACGGCGGTTACTACCCCAAACCAAAAATGCCTGATACTTCACTTTCAATGCATATCCAGATTAGCTCTCTGCTTCAACGGCAGGGGGAATGAAGAAAAGATGTTTTATATTCAGACTCTACCAACAAGGACTGAATTACATAGTCTGGGTAAAACAAATAAGCATGGGTGTAGCTTGCTTGTTAAGGCGGTTACTACCCCAAATCAAGCCTGATACTTCACTTAGAATACATATCCAGCGCAGCCCACTGCTTCAACGGCAGGGGGAATGAAAGGAGGATTTATATTCAAACAACCAACAAAGACTGAATTCACAGGCTGGATAAACAAGCATGGGAGAAGCTGGCTTATTACAGCGGTTACTACCCCAAACCAATTAGCTGGATACTTCACTCAGATGCAGCTCCAGCACTGCTATCTACGATGGCGGGAGAGGAAGGGAAATAGAACCAAAAAAGTTATTTAATGGGACAAGAGTAACAGAAAAGTATGAAAAAAAAAAAGTGTGAAAGATTGCTGGGCAGACTAGATGGACCATTTGGTCTTCTTCTGTCATCATTTCTATGTTTCTTCACTGAGGTGTACTGTGCTGTTCGTACATCTCACTCTGCATGAAAAACTGGCCCCTAAACCACCACCAACACCTCACCGCACCTCGAGCTATTAGATAGTCCTCCTATAGGCACATAAATAGTTGCACACTATGAGCCTCTCCCCAGAGGCTCTCTCTCTCTTTCTCCCTCTCTCCCCCTCCCCAGGGCTGAAATGCAATTTGAAAACTTTATCGTGAACTGCATTATGGCCATTTTGGTCATATCACACAGCTTAACACCAGGAAAAAAACAAGGTGTAGTTATTTCTGGTGTTAAAACCATGCGATAGCATGCATTATGCTATCACACGGGGCGATACTGCCCCCCATTTTCATAAATCCCACCCAAACTCTTCCCTAATCCCACCCCTTCCCAAAATGTGCATTCGTGTCATGCGCTACTGTTATTATTACATGCTTGATGGTATTAACGCATGCAATAACACATTATCGCGTGTGTTAACACCATAACGCATTTTGATGAATGACCCTGGTAGCCAGCTAAATTCTAGCCAGTTTTCTTATTAGTCAGCTAAAATATAGCCAACAAAGTGCCCAAATATTCATTTAGCTGGATATTTTCTGAGTTATCTGTATAAATGCTTCTGACTTAGGACTTCTTAGAAAATTACCTGCTTTATATGGGAGGAAAAGTACATGCACAGAGGCCCTATGGACATACTTTTACCCACAGCAAGGAAAACATTCCTGGATGTGGGGATTGGAACCATGCACATAATTTTGAATTTGATATTTTTTGCTGTGAAAAGTATCTGCACAAATTAGCAGATGCAAATGCATGTGGGTAGTTTTCCTGGGTTATTTTTAAAGTGAAAGTAATGCATACCTTCACGTTGAAAATTAGTGTAATATCCACGGGTGGGAAAAAATTTACCCACAGACTTTGAACTTAGGCAGACAGTCCTAAAGCTACCTCCTGTAAAGGAGTGCATGGTAGACCTTAACTGTACGGGACCATGTATTCAGCCTGGTCCACCTTAAGAGAGCTAAGAAAATAAGTCAACTTTCAGGATAGTGCCCCTGAGAGCAAGTATAAGAGTTTGAGCCCAGGTAGGAACACACAGGTCTCAGAACTCCAGGAAAAGGCAGGTCCTGTAATATAACTGTCTTACTTGTAAGTATGAGGAAAAGGCAGTCCCTTTAACATTACTGTCCTACTTCTGTTTGATAATTATTTGACTGTGAATGTTACAAGATTTTGTTCCACAAGAAAAAAGAAGCACCATCCTAACCAAGAATGCTATAAGTGAAGTTGTGCTGCTAAGGTGAGCAGACTGTTGATGTACTATTTGCTTTTCACTGTAAATAAACCACTTATAAAAGCCAAATACTGCTCAGTTATGTCACACCCCCTTAGATAGTAATTTTCAAAGACATTTCTGTGCATAAATTAAGATCTTTTTAAAAGTTGCCCTCCCTGTATTTTGGTAAACTTACATGTCTAGTGGCACTACATGCATAACTTTACCAGCACAGAGAAGAGGAATTCCTGGATGCAGGGATGATAGGGGTTTACATTTACATGTATATTTTGGGAAATTCAAAAGTGTGCGTGTAATTTTTCTCAGAGACTATCCATACAAACTATCAGGTATAAACGTGTGAAGTAATATTCCTGGGATCATTTTCAAAGGTAAAGAACACACCTTCTTTCCTTTTGAAAATTTGTAGAAAGTCTTCAGGAAAAATGTAACTGCAGAGCTTGCACCAATGCAAGCAATTAGAAAAGTATCCCCTAACAGTAAAACTTTCTTATGGCTGCATTCTGAAGCCTGAAGTGAAATAGATTCTTTCCAATTCTATGTCTATAGTCATCCAGGATTATAATGCTGTGCTTATTTTTTTTTTTTTTTTTTAAATATGTTTCAAAGTCCATGCTTGTTTCTTCAGCAAATGTTGCTTTAGTAATGTCCTAATAGGTAGTTCTCACCTCCCTCCAGCAGATGCCTCTGTGGGCTTCAGCACTATCTAGTCAGTCCTCCCACCTCCTTGGCCCTCACTTCCTGATAGCAGCCATCATATTTCCTGTCTGGACGCATATAATTTCCAGTCTTCCAATCAGAAGTTTGCTGTTACCGCTGCAAATCAGGCTTGCCCTTCCTCGTCGAAACCCCGAGGCAGCGCGAAGCAACAGCAACGTCATGGCCGCGCAACACTGCCCGATCTGCCCAACACCTTGGCTCTGCCCCCCTCGGCACATCGGCATGCCTCCCGACGGCCCCCCCCTGTGGTGTGGGAAACTGTGCCTATATCTACCTGGCATTCCAGCACAAGCCTTGCCTCGGCTACAGGCTTGCTTGTGCTGGTGCTGTCTCTACTGATTCTGCCTTTATCTTGACCCAGATTGCCTTGGATTCTTCTTGTCTGCTGCCTGCCTGTGACCCGGACTAGACTTTGGATTTCTCTTGCTTGCTTGCCTGCCTGTGATCTGAATTGTCTTGGATTCTTCTTGCCTGCTGCCTGCCTTTGACCCAGACTAGAGTTTGGATTTCTCTTGCTTGCCTGACTGCCTGTGACACAGACTGGTTTGATTCTGCTACCTCCTGCCTGTCTCTAACTTGGACTGGGATTCGGTGGAGATGATGGCTCTGACTCCAGCTCCGGCTGGATCTGCATCCTTCTGCTCCTTGGTGGCATCCGACCTTGGCTTGGGCTCAGGTAAGGCTGTCTTTCTATCATTGGGTCCACATAAACGTATCAGATAGCTGAGGCCATGGACCCGGTAGATTTAACAGCCCTGCAGGCCATTCCAGTGTTGTAATTATGTATGTTTGTGGATCCTTGGATGCTGTGGAGGTGACCATGCCCACGGGGAGGAGCCCCATGAGGAGCCACAGCACTGGGCCAGACTTGTACTACACAAACACAAGAGTTCTTTTATTAACAGCTTGAAGAGAACTACCAGAGGTGGCAGTAGTGAAGCAGTCTAGTAGTTGCAGTCTCAGGGACCTCGGCAGAGGGAGCCCTTCTCTCCTTGATGACGTCAGGAGGTTCCGCAGCAGGTCTCCCAGGGAGGAGATACTGTGGATGAGGTAGACTAAGAGTTAGAGTACTCACTATGTGTTTGCTGTTGAAATGCGATTCCATCAGGTCTGTTGTAGATGGTACAGGCACCGAGGCAGGGAGAGCAGAGCTTCGAGGAGCGAGTACCTGTTCCCTGTAAGGCACCTGAAATAAAGCAGAGGGCCCCCGAGGAGCGGGTACCCAGGTTAGCATATACCCCAAAGGGCAGAGAGAGAGAGCTTCCTAAGGCAGCACGGAAGCGGCAGAGTAGCGTAGACAAGAACGGATTTGAGTCCATGCTAACTCGGGGAGCTAGCAAATGAGTGAAGGTAATATACCCGGATGGCGTGATGTCAGCATGAGGGAATGCCCTCGAGGTTCGCTCCAAGGGTGGTACAAAGACGTGGGTTGCGCGTGCACCCTAGTAGGTACCTGGGAGGAGCAATGGCGGGAGACTGCACCATAGCCATTCCGGGGACGCCAGAGAGGTCGGCTTGTAGATGTGGCGGTAGCCATCTTTCCCAGATAAGCGGGAGGAGCCATGAATAAGGTGAGGCAAATGGGGCAAAGCCATCAAGGACCGACGGATGCAACATCCAGGACTAGCTACATGAGTTCAACAGCAACAGGGAGTCCTGGATCAAGTGACAGGAGTCTAAGAAAGGTTAGCTGCTCATATGGATGCTTTGGCTGTAGCAGCAACTCTGGTATCTCCAACCCCCCCACAACCCAGTTCTGTGCTGCGGTTACCTACTCCTCTCCGCTTCAATGGAGATCTGAAACTGTGCCATAGATTTATAAATCAATACAAAATGCACTTCTCATTACAAGTTCCATTATTCCCCTCTGATAAAATCAAGGTTAACTTCACCCTCTCCCTCTTAGAAGGTACGACCTTGGCATGGGCTTCCCCTCTATGGGAGCGTGACAACTCACTGCTGAATAATTTGGACCACTTCCTCAAGGATTTTCGTTTGGTGTTCGACGAACCAGGCCGGTCTGCCTCTTTAGCCTCAGACCTGCTCCAAATCCGTCAGGGATCCCGGTCTGTGGGAGAATACGCGGTTCAGTCCATAAAGGAAGAATTGGCTGCTAGAGATCCGCTGGACTCCCTTGAGGACCTTATCCGCTTAGCCATTCACCTAGACCTTCGGTTTCAGGAACATTCACTAGAGAGGATCTCTTCTCGCCATCCACTCCAATTGGCACCATCATTTCAGCGTCCCCTCATTCCTTCCAAACACAAACCTTAGAAGAACCCATGCAAAATGACCAATTCAGGATTTCTTCCAAGAAACGGCAGCGACAACGACAGCAAAATTTATGTCTCTACTGCGCAAGAACCTGTCATTATGTCAAGTACTGTCCTCAAAAGCCGGGAAAACTATCGGAACTAGGATTGGTGGGAGAGGCCTCCCTAGGTCATGTGATCTCCTCTCCTCAAATCTTGGTTCCAGTGACTGTATCCACCTTCAAAGACCCTATTCACCTGCAGGCCTTCCTGGATACTGTTGCAGCCGGGAACTTCATTGAGGAACGATTGGTTCACTACTATCAGATTCCTATACAGCCACTCAAAACTCCCCTTACCATTTCCTCACTTTCTGGGAAACCTCTACTGGATAGGATTTCGTGTATCACCATACCTGTTACCATGACTACGGAAGTCCTGCATCAAGAAATTATCTGCTTTTATGTTTTACCATCATAGTTAAATCAAATCATCTCAGGCTTACATCAACCTCAAATAGACTGGGATACTCTGCAGATGCCCAAGTGGAGTCCCAAATGTCATTGCAGCTGTTTGCTCTCCATAAAACTCCTTCCTCGCAAACTCCTTGCTACTGAACCCACTCTTTCTGGATTACTGAGCCAATACATCAATTTCGCTGATGTCCTCAGCAAGCAACAAGCAGAAATGTTCCCACCACATCGCGACTATGATTGTAGCATTTATTTACTTCCTGGGAAAATTCCCCCTCGAGGCAGAGTGTGTGCGGTGTCAGAACCAGAAACACAGGCTATGAACCAATATATTCAAAAAAACCTGGCTCGGGGCTTTATCAGGCCCTCTTCTTCTCCAGTAGGGGCCGGGTTCTTTTTTGTTAAAAAAAAGAAAGCAAATGTTGCTTACCTATAACAGGTGTTCTCACAGGACAGCAGGATGTTAGTCCTCACATATGGGTGACATCATCAGGATGGAGCCCAATCACGGAAAACTTCTGTCAAAGTTTCCAGAACTTTGACTGGCCCCTACTGGGCATGCCCAGCATGGCACTAACCCTGCAGCCAGCAGGAGTCCCCCTTCAGTCTTATTTGATAGCTACAGGTAGTGCCGAAAAAATAAAACAACAAAACGTTACGAACCCAACACCGCGGGGCGGCGGGCGGGTTTCGTGAAGACTAACATCCTGCTGTCCTGTGAGAACCCTGTTACAGGTAAGCAACATTTGCTTTCTCACAGGACAAGCAGGATGGTAGTCCTCACATATGGGTGAGTACCGAGCTGAGGATGTCCGAACATGAACTAAATGTACCCAACGGCATGCAACAGGCACAACTACTGTGGTGGAATTTGGTAGAGGGCATCCTGAACCCCACTGGGCAGGCGGAAGGGTGTTGGTACGTCACGTTGGAAAGAGGTTACGCAGGACAGATTGGCCGAAGATGGAATCTTGTCTTCCGGCTTTGTCCAAGCAATAGTGGGCTGCGAAGGTGTGGAGTGAGCTCCAGGTGGCAGCCCTGCAAATGTCAGGAAGCGGCACCGATCGTAGGTGTGCTACTGAAGTCAGCATGGCCCTTACAGAGTGTGCTTTAACACGGTCTTGGAAAGGAATGCCTGCTTGCTGATAGCAAAAAGATATGCAGTCCGCCAACCCGGAGGAGAGAGTCTGCTTACCCACAGGCTGCCCTAATTTATTGGGATGGAAGGAGACAAATAGCTGAGTGCTCTTCCTGTGGGCAACTGTACGGTCTAGGTAGAACGCTAGAGCCCGTAGCCTGAGTGATGTGGTTGTTGTGAGACATTTCTGCCCAAGGAAGTAGCAAGGACCAGTCATCTTGTCGTTGTTTGATGTAACAACGCAAAAAGGTCTTAAGTGACTGGTTAGTCCGTTGCACCAGTCCATTGGTCTGAGGGTGACAAGCAGAAGAAAAGTAAAGTTGTGTTCCGAATTTCTTGTAGAGATCCTTCAAGAAGTGAGCAGTGAATTGGACCCCTCTATTCAATATGATATTCTGGGGAAGCCCATGAATTCAAAAGACATGTTGGAGAAATAGACGAGCTAATTCAGGTGCTGTGGGTAAGCCAGGAAGAGGAATGAAATGGCCCAGACGGTATTGTTTCCATCAGATAGAGGTAAGTCTGTAATGAAATCAGTCACGATAAGAGTCCATGGCTTGTCAGGTATAGGAAGAGTTGTAACAAACCCAAGGGTTGCATCTGGAGGCTTTGTGCAAGGCGCATGTAGGGCAGGACTCTACAAATCTCTTGGAATCTTCTTTCTATTGGGGTCATCAGTAGTGATGATTAATGAGTTCCCTAGTATGTCGAAGTCCTGGATGGCCTGCCACATGGGAATCGTGAGCCCAACATATACTAAACTGGATTCGTAGTGGAAGAAGACGCCTCTGCCATAGGGGCTGGGGCGGTTCTGAGTCAACACTCGACCCAAGGAAACCTTTACCCGTGCTCTTTTTTGTCCCGCAAGTTCTCTCCAGCTTAGCAACATTACAGCATCGGTGATAGGGAGTTACTTGCGATCAAATTCGCTCTAGAAGAGTGGTGTCTCTGGCTGGAGGGCACTCAGCATAATCACCGACCACAAAAATCTTGAGCATCTTAGTAACGCCCAGCGTCTCAACGCTCGCCAGGCCCACTGGGCATTGTTCTTCTCTAGATTCAACTTTGAACTGCGGTATCGTCCAGCAGAGAAGAACCTCCAGGCAGACACTCTATCTCACTCCTTTGAACCAGATGACATCCCTGAAGAACCTAGCCATATTATTGAGCCTGCATGTATCTGTTTGTCTGCTTCTATTCCAGTTCCAGCCGGGAAGACTGTAGTACCTCACCGACTTCGAGAGAAGGTTTTACATTGGGTGAATAATTCGAAGACTGCCGGTCATCCAGGACACGCCTGGACACTCTCACATCTCCAGTGTTTCTATTGGTGGCCAACCATGGTTGCTGATACTTGAGCCTATGTGGATTCTTGCTCAATGTGTGCAGAGCAAAAACCACCGGTGGGTCGACCTTGGAGCCTTTTTCAGCCACTTCCTGCACCTGTGGAACTGTGGACTCATTTATCCACGGACTTCGTTGTGGACCTCCTGGCTTCTAGAGGAAATACGGTCATCTGAGTCTTTTCTTCCAGCACATGTCCCGCCTGCACGGCCTTCCTACGGACACAGCCTCTGATAGAGGCCCCCAGTTCATCACCCATTATTGGCGCGCCTTATGCAGCAAATTTGGCATCTCCATCAGCCTGACGACTGCGTACCACCCTCAGACCAATGGCCAAGCTGAGCGGACAAACTGTTCGCTCAAAAGCTTTCTCCGTGCCTACACCAACGATCGTCAGGATAACTGGGCGGAGTGACTTCCGTGGACTGAATTCTCCCACAACTCCCATATCGCAATGGCTACTGCAGTCTCGGCATTCTCCATTGTTTACGGCAAGCAACCCTGGCTTCCATTACTGATTCCACTCTCGGTACCCTCGCTGCAAGCCCAGGCCACTGCTGATGCCCTTAAAGCATTCTGGACCCAAACTAATCTCTGTTTGCGTCAGGCTGCGGCTCGGGCCAAGAAGTCCATGGACGCTCACCGTTGTCCTGCTCCAGAATTCCAACCTGGCCAAAAAGTCTGGCTGAGTACACGCTATATCCATCTCAAACTCCCTTCTCAGGTTTGCACCCGATACATTGGTCCGTTCCTTGTCACTCGACATATAGCACCTGTTATTTATCAGCTCCGATTACCTCCAACTCTTGGCATTCACAATTCTTTCCATGTATCTCTACTGAAACCAGTGGCACTCACTTGGCCTTCTCAAAAGGCACCCGTGCCATCTGAAGTTGTTGCTGAAACAGATACTGTGTACAAAGTTCAAGAAGTCCTCGATGTCCGCTGAAGAGGTCGCCGCTGGGAATACCTCCTGTCTTGGGAAGGTTACGGCCCCCGAGGAAAATTCATGAGAGCCTGCATACTGGACAAGGGGCTCCTCTTCCGTTTCCATTGTGCCCATCCGGGCAACCCCAGGCCTCCAAGAGGGGGGCGAAAGGGAGGGGGTACTGTTGCGTGTGCCACCTGCAGCAGGCCCACATCTAGGCCCATTTACCCTCGGCTTCCATCTTCTGCTCCCAGTTCGAACTCCCTCGGGCAGTAGACAGCCACCTGCATACCCGAGCTTCCTCTGTTGTCCCCGACTCCTCCGCGGACTCCCCGGTTCCTCTGAGGGTCTCCCCGTGTGTGCTGCGGGGAGACGCTACTGTCCAGTGCAATACTGCCCACTAGGTACGCACACGAGCGCCTTGACAGGTTTTGAAGGGGCCGTGGCAGGATTCTATCCCGTGACCCCGGATGATGACATCACTGGGTCCCGGTATAAAAAGCCAGGCCCAGCCAGTAGTTCCTTGCCTTGGTAACAGGTCTCCACACTTGTCGCGTGCTCGTTGCTTGTTCCTGCTCCTGTCTACATTCCTGGTTCCTGCTCCTGTCTACGTTCCTGATTCCTGCTCCTTATCCGTATCCGGTCCCAGCCTCTCCTTGTTTGAACTGACTTCTGGCTTGACCCCTACTTCGCTTGACCACGTTCGGATTGTATTCTGGATTGACCACGTTTGGACTGACTTCTGGCCTGACCCCTGCTACGCTTGACCACGCTCGAACTGACTTCTGGTTTTGACCCTTTCTCATTTGACCGCTTGTCCTTGTTTGCCGCCTGTCCCAACTACAGCCTGCTCTCCATCTCTTCTACTGGTATTACCCTGGACTTGGCCTTTCAGGCTTCGGCCTTCTATTACTCGGGCACCACCTGTCCTTGCTTCCGGTTCTCTGCTGTTGCGCGGGTCTCTGGATCCCTGCCTCGTCTGGACTTGCCTTCATCTTCCTATTACCACTGCTTGTCCCTGGCTAAATCCTACATCATCTACTGGGAGTCTTTGGATGGAGGCCCACCTAAGACCAGCCTGCCCCGGCACCCAAGGGCTCAACCTGCGGGGAATGAGGGCTGGTACTGGCGAAGCTCCAGCCGGCCTCTGTCACTCAGTCAGCTCCGCCTTCCGAAGGTGGGGATCCTTAGGGCTTGCCCTGCGGGTAGCTTCAACCCCACCTCAGGCCTAGGGTCCACCTCCGGTGCAACAGGGAGTGACAGATAAAGAGATTGAGAGAGGGGAGAAGGTTAAGACAGGGCATTAGATGGCGTACAGGAAGGGTGAGAAGGAGCGATTAATGGAGGGAAACTGCATCACTGCTAATTTGTTTTGGTCATCCTCTGGGCATACTTGGAAACTCTCTGAATTTCGCCTGAAGACTCCAGAATTCTGAACGAATTGCCGAGTCTCCGGGTCAACACCCGATAACACCGGGTGCCCTGCTGCAGAAGGCCGGAAGAAAAAGGGTCTGGAGCAGCAGAGGCTCAAGGAAGGAGGAGTGTCAGCACCTGTGTCTCAGGAAAATGATGTGAAAAGCGAGATGAGCAGGAGCGATGCCCTCCCCTGCAGGAAACGAGAAACTGCAGATGGAGGTGGATTAGTAACAACATTGGGCCGTGGTGCGCTGAAAATAAAGCAAGGGCAGAGCAGCCTGACACTGCAGGAAGAGGAGGAAGTGGAACACATGTCCTGCGGGTCTGGGGAAAGAGGAGGCTCCTGTCACTAATAAGAATCGAGGTGAGAAGATCGATTGAGAGTGCATATGTGTGTGGAAGAGGGAGAGAATTGAATGAGTGTGTATGTGTGTGTGAGCATATGCATTTATGGGCATATGTGGAAAAGGGAGAGGAGTGAGTGTGCATGAATATGTATGGAAGAGGAAGAGAAGTGAGTTTGTGTGTGTGTGTGTGTAAAACAGGAGTTGCGTGCATGTATGTGTGTGGAAGGAGAGACGTGAGTGTGTGTGTGTATGTGTTGGGAAGAGAGTGAGTGTGTGTGTAAAAGGGAGAAGAGTGAGTGCATGTGTATCTGAGTGCTTGTATGTGTGTGGAACAAGGAGAGAAGGGAGGTGCATTTGTGTGTGGACAAGGGAGAGAAATGAATGAGTATGTGAGAATGAGCATGTATGTGAGTAAGTGAACATGTGAGTGTGCAAATGTGTGAGAAAGTTTGTGCGCATGTTGCTGTTGCCTCCCCCCCCCCGACCCTCGACAATCTCAGGGTGACAGGAAATCCAAAGTTCCCAGGTATGCCTCTGGGGTCATATGAATTTTCAAGTTCCAAAATGGGGTCACTTTGGATAAACGTTTGGGAAGCCCTGATGTAAATACTTTTGAAAATCAGGCCCTAAGTGCATAATTTTGGATTTTCAAAACCATAGAAGTAATTTTCAGAGTTATGTGAGGCTTGTGCATGTAAGACAAGTCACAATTTTAAAGTTAATTCTGTAATAAAAACCGAGATAGAGACATGGACATGATTAATTACATTTAACATTATTGATCACTAACTATGTTACCGAACCTTATGGCACTCTTGTAAATGTGCAAATCACAGTGTCATTAATTTTATGTGCCTTGATGTAAACCGTTGTGACGGTATCCTCCAAACGACGGTATAGAAAAGATTTAAATAAATAAATAAATAAATAAATAAATAAATAAGATTAGTGTTTACATTTGAAAGTGGCATGTGCAGGAATTTATTTTACATTGTAAATCTCAAGAGTATGCACATACTTTATGAAATACTGGTCTCCATCTTTAATTCTAGCTTATTATGTAATTGTTAAAATTATTACACATGTAAAACATACATAGGTAGAGCCTCTTTTGGTTCTCTACCAGTATCCATGCAGAATATTTAAATTGTGAGGGGAGGAAACATAATAATAATCAGGTCGATACAGTAAAGTGTGCTCCGTCGGAGCGCACTGTCAGCCTGCTCTGGACGCGTGTTTTCCCTTACCCCTTATTCAGTAAGGGGAGGAAAACACGCGGCCCACCCGCGGCACCTAATAGCGCCCTCAACATGCAAATGCATGTTGAGGGCCCTATTAGGTATGCGCACGGGATACAGAAAGTAAAATGTGCAGCCAAGCCGCACATTTTACTCTAAGAAATTAGCGCCGACCCAAAGGTCGGCGCTAATTTCTTCCGGCACCAGGAAAGTGCACAGAAAAGCAGTAAAAACTGCTTTTCTGTGCACCCTCCGACTTAATATCATAGCGATATTAAGTCGGAGGTCCCCAAAAGTAAAAAAAAGTAAAAAAAAAAAAAAAAAATTTGAATTCGGCCCGCGGCTGTCGGGCCGAAAACCGGACGCTCAATTTTGCCGGCGTCCGGTTTCCGAGCCCGTGGCTGTCATCGGGCTCGAGAACCGACACCGGCAAAATTGAGCGTCGGCTGTCAAACCCGCTGACAGCCGCCGCTCCAGGCCAAAAGGAGGCGCTAGGGACGCGCTAGTGTCCCTAGCGCCTCCTTTCCCTCGTTTGCACCGCGTCGCCTAATTTGCATGCTGGAGCATACTGGATAGCTCGCACCGGCGAAGGGCCGGTGCGTGCGCCGGGAGAGCGGGCGTTCGTCCGCTCTCCCGCGGTTTTACAGTATTGGGCTGAATGTGGGTAGTTAGCTCCCCATGTGGGAGAGATCTGGCAGTGAGCTCCTCTGATATAAATACTCTGACCACCATTTTACTGTCTGGATTTTTCAGTTACTCTTCCTAGGGGCAACATGTCAAGGTTGTTCCCTGTTTTTTATTTATTTATTTACTTTAAAATTCTTATAAACCACCTATACGATTTGTGGTGGATCTAAGTGGTTTACAAACAAATTAAAACATACATAATAATTTAAAACGTAACAGTAGGCGGAATAACAATAATTTAAACATCACATAGGACAATTTAGCAATACAGGGAACAAACAGAGCAGTAAATTTAAATAATAAATAATAAATAAGAGACGTTTAGTTAGCTGTATGCAAGGGTACATAGATGAGTTTTGAGTGCTTTTTTTGAAGTTTTTTGAATTTGCAATAAGACGAATATGATCTGGGAGAGAGATCCATAATGTCGAACCAGCCACTGAAAAGGCGTGTCTGCGGGTCAAGTCTAATCTGGCTGTTTTTATGGTGGGGACCTCGAGTATACATTTATCTAACGAACTTAATTGGCAAGGTGGACAGTATAATCTTAGTGTAGAACATAACCAGATGCAGGATGGGTTGTATATTAGATTGTGAATTATGGAGAGAACCTTGTATTGCATACAGTATTGTAGAGGGAGACTGAAGGACTGGAGTGATATGTTCTCTGTGAGGGGTGTTAGTAATTATACGTGACGCAGAATTTTTAATAAGTTGGAGAGGATGGGTAAAGCATGCAGTAATCCAAGCCCGATAGGATTAGTGCTTACACAACTGAACGGAAGTCAAACGGAAAAAGGAGAGGTTTTAACTTTTTGAGTAATTGTAATTTGAAGAATGATTTTTTAACTAATACGGAGACGTTAGTAGTCATTAATAGACTAGAGTTGATCATTACTCCTAAATTGCGCGCACAATGTGTAATTGGAATAGTGTGATTGCCAAAGGTGAAATTTGCTGGGGGACAACGAGTTGAGTCTGGAATAGGGGATAAGAAGATTAGCTCTGTTTTAAACGGTTATATGAAAGCCAGGTATTTATGGTTTTTAAGTATAGTTGTATCAAGGATAAAGTTTTAGACCAGGAATCAATATAGGGAACGATGAACTGGATGTCATCAGCGTATATTTTAAATTGTATGTCAAGACTTGCCAAAAGATGACAGAGCGGGAGCAGGTAAATGGTAAATAGAATAGAGGACAGTGAGGATCCTTGGGGGACTCCAGAGTTAGTGTAGTACCAGTCAGAGCTGAATTCACCAAGAGTGACCTTTTGTGGGCAGTTGGTTAGAAATTATTTGAAAAATTGAAGGACATTGAAGATTCGAAAAGAGAATGTCATGGTTTAATGTATCGAATGCAGCTGAGATATCCAAGAAAACTATAATATAATTTGTATTAGAATCGAAGCCTCTTATAATAGAGTCAACAGATGAAATGAGCAAGGATTCAGGGCTATGGCCCTTTCTAAAGCCATGTATTCTGATAATTGATGAAGGACAACAGCTTTGATTATTTTTGCTAGTGATGGAAGTGAGGCAATGAGACGATAATTGGTAGTGTCTAATGGGTCGGCATTCTTCTTTTTGGGTATTGGTAAGATGGAAGTTTGTTTTACAGTGACTGGAAAGGATCCAGTGGAAAGTGATAAATTGACTATATCTGCTATAAATGGGGAACTTTGTTCCTTAATATCTTTTAGCATGTATCCTGGACAGGGATTATATGGGCTATTTGAGGCTTTAGATTTAGAAATGATACGAGTAATCGAGGTTGAATCAATATGATCAAAGTTGGAGAAAGAGCTGATGGCAGGGGGAAGTGATGGAAGGGGAATTGGTAGGGTTGTGAATTCTGATGAGATCGTGTCTATTTTTTCTTTAAAATACTGTGCAACGTTAATACAAAAGTCAGGAGATGAATTGTAATAACATCTTGGCGTTTAGTGGTGATTGATTTCACTATAATAAAAAGGATGTGTGGGTTACCATAAGAACATAAGAAATTGCCATACCGGGTCAGACCAAGGGTCCATCAAGCCCAGCATCCTGTTTCCAACAGTGGCCAATCCAGGCCATAAGAACCTGGCAAGTACCCAAAAACTAAGTCTATTCCATGTTACCATTGCTAATGGCAGTGGCTATTCTCTAAGTGAACTTAATAGCAGGTAATGGACTTCTCCTCCAAGAACTTATCCAATCCTTTTTTAAACACAGCTATACTAACTGCACTAACCACATCCTCTGGCAACAAATTCCAGAGTTTAATTGTGCGTTGAGTAAAAAAGAACTTTCTCCGATTAGTTTTAAATGTGCCCCATGCTAACTTCATGGAGTGCCCCCTAGTCTTTCTACTATCCAAAAGAGTAAATAACCGATTCACATCTACCCGTTCTAGACCTCTCATGATTTTAAACATCTCTATCATATCCCCCCTCAGTCGTCTCTTCTCCAAGCTGAAAAGTCCTAACCTCTTTAGTCTTTCCTCATAGGGGAGCTGTTCCATTCCCCTTATCATTTTGGTAGCCCTTCTCTGTACCTTCTCCATCGCAATTATATCTTTTTTGAGATGCGGCGACCAGAATTGTACACAGTATTCAAGGTGCGGTCTCACCATGGAGCGATACAGAGGCATTATGACATTTTCCGTTTTATTCACCATTCCCTTTCTAATAATTCCCAACATTCTGTTTGCTTTTTTGACTGCTGCAGCACACTGAACAGATGATTTCAAAGTATTATCCACTATGACACCTAGATCTCTTTCTTGGATTGTAGCACCTAATATGGAACCCAACATTGTGTAATTATAGCATGGGATATTTTTCCCTATATGCATCACCTTGCACTTATCCACATTAAATTTCATCTGCCATTTGGATGCCCAATTTTCCAGTCTCACAAGGTCTTTCTGCAATTTATCACAATCTGCTTGTGATTTAACTACTCTGAACAATTTTGTGTCATCTGCAAATTTGATTATTACACTCGTCGTATTTCTTTCCAGATCATTTATAAATATATTGAAAAGTAAGGGTCCCAATACAGATCCCTGAGGCACTCCACTGTCCACTCCTTTCCACTGAGAAAATTGTCCATTTAATCCTACTCTCCGTTTCCTGTCTTTTAACCAGTTTGCAATCCACGAAAGGACATCGCTAGCTATCCCATGACTTTTTACTTTTCCTAGAAGCCTCTCATGAGGAACTTTGTCAAACGCCTTCTAAAAATCCAAGTATATTATATCTACCCGTCCACCATTGGAACCTTGTATTTGAACAGCACAGAAGGTTTTCTTGGTATGATCAATTTCCTTATTGAACTTATGAAGGTAGGAGTAATAGGCCTGTCTGCATTCATTTAGAGGACTTTTTTCGCCATTTACTTTCAAGATTTCTCAATTTTTGTTTCATCTTATATAGTGTATCATTATACCAGGCTGCTTTCAGTCTATTAATTATCTATTAATTATAGAGTGAGCTTTTAGTGGAGCTAACTTATTTAGACAATTTTCAATGGATGAATTCCAGTGATGGACTAAGGTGTCTATATCTGTGGCTGTATTGGAATAAAGCTGTGGTGTGAGAGATTTGGCAAATGGATCTGGATCTATTTTTTTACGTTTTAGAACTGTTTTTATGATGATGTTGTTAATTGACTGACTTGTGTTAGCGAGATGTCTTTTAATATGTTCTGAGGATTGAATTATTATATGATTAAACCAAGGAACTAGAACAATGGTACTCGATAAGTCTGTATGAGATGTGCTGTAAAAAATCTGGTCTAATGTATTACCATGTTTGTGAGCAGGATCTACAACTAATGGTTTGAGGCCTAAGCCTGATAAAGCTTCAGTAATGTGAATAACAAAAGGGGGTGTAGGATTACTATTGAAGTGTAGGTTGAAATCGCCAGCAATTATAGTAGAGGGGTATTGAGTAGGTAATGTAACTAGAGCTTCCAGAAAAGGAGATAAATTGTGGTTGAGAGACCCTGGAGGACAGTAGACGAGGCAGATACTGAGAAATGGATGTAGTAATTAACATGAGTTCAAAATTTTCATGAGGTGGTAAGTCCTTCTTGCTAGGTAGCAAATTGGTCTTGACAATTACAAGTAGGCCTCCTCCTCTTCAATTTAAGCGAGGTTGCGAGAAATAAGTATAGCCATTAGGACATAGTTTGTTTAGGTTAACAGCATCACGTTCATATAGCCAAGTTTCTGTTATTAATATATCAGGGGATTGAGTGGAAATTAAATCATAAATTACAGGAGGTTTTTTTCTAATTGACTGAACATTAAAAAGAAGAATTGAGATGGTTTTAAACAGTAAGGCTGAGGTTTTGGCTATAGGAATATGGCGTGGAATCGGGGCAAGGTAGTGTGGATGGAAGGAGCAAAGACGAGAGAGAAGTAGGCCGTATCGGCCTTTACCATTAATTACCGGAAATTGCATATTGGAAACTTATTTTGAGACAATAGGTAATAGCAGAGAAAAAGAGAGTAAAGTTAAATTGGTGGAAATGCTAAAGGTAGAATAAAGGGGAGAGAACAAGAGGATATGATACATATAAGAAGAAAGTGAAGTTGCATATGAAGGGGCACACAAGGGGGCGAGCCCCTTTGTTGCACTCCTTCAGCACGCGACACACCGGCGTGCGGCCCCTCCAGCATCACTGCTGGCCCGTTTAGTAGACGCCTCCTGATGACGTCAAGGTGGGGCGGGGCAGACCCGCTCGTCTACAGGGTCTGCCGAAGGGAGGGCAGCAACTTCCAGCACAAAGCTGTTGTGAAGCACTCCTGCACTGCAGCTAGGAGTGAAAGCAAATGGAGACAATCCGAGGCAGTTAGAGACAGTCCAAAGGTACAGTGGAAGCAGATGTCGCTGCTAGCTCCATTAGCAGGTGCTTGCCGATGATGTCGGGGGTGGGGTGGGACAGACCCGCACGGGTACAGGGGGCTGCCGAAGAGAGGGCAGCAAGTTCCGGCACAAAGCTGTTGGTAAGCACTCCTGCACTGCAGCTAGGAGTGAAAGCAGATGGAGACAATCCGAGGCACTTAGAGACAGCCTTGTGTTTAAGGGGTAAGGCCTCTGGGGTTCTCCATAATGAGACCTGGAACAGATTAGGAGTCAGAAAGCCTTCATTTATTTTTAAAGAACTAATTTTAAGGACATTATTTAGCTGAGCAAGGAGTTTTTTTCACCCTCCTGGGCCAAAACATTTTTCCTCTTTTCTGTAATAAAAGATTTTTTATTCCAAACCCTGACTGTAACATCTAAATTGAAGACATCACTGTAAAGAAGAATTCACCATTTCACAACAATTCAGTAAAAATATTGATGGAAATCATCACAGCTTCTAATGTGATTTTTACTGCAAGGTGAAGTTAGTATTTATTAGTGCGGTTATCATCACTGCTATATATAAGAATTGTATTCTGGGAATTTAAGTAACTGCAAATGCAAAAATGGCCTAGAAAACTTATCTATCCCCTCTGCCCCCCTGGAGATTAACATGATTTAATATTAAGTGGAAAGTATTAGAAGGACTAGGGTGCACTCCATGAAGTTAGCATGTAACACATTTAAAACTAATCAGAAAAAGTTCTTTTTCACTTAACGCATAATTAAACTCTGGAATTTGTTTCCAGGGAATGTGGTTAGTACAGTTAGTGTAGCTGGGTTTAAAAAAGGTTTGGGTAAGTTCTTGGAGGAGAAGTCCATTACTTGCTAGTAATCAAGTTAACTTAGAAAATAGCCACTGTTATTACTAGCATCAGTAGCATGGGATAGACTTACTTTTTGGGCACTTGACAGATACTTATAGCCTGGATTGGCCACTGTTGGAAACAGGATGCTGGGCTTGATGGACCCTTGGTCTGACCCAGTATGGCATGTTCTTATGTTCTTATGTACTACTAAAAAAACTGTATTCAAGATATGGCCTCTGGAACCACTAACCAGGAATAACAAGCCCAAGGGTTACAAATACATGTTTTATAAAATGGGTAGGGAAAGTATACATATTCCTGCAGAGGAGCAGTTCTATCATTAGGTAGGATGAGGCAGCCGCTTCAGGTGGCAAAATTTTCAGGTGGCAGAAAGTGTCCCGCAAAACACTTCTGATGCGGCCGCCTCACTGCAACAGGCTAGGAGTGGACACTTTGGCCAACAAGAGAGGAAGATGAGACCAAGTAGCTTACCCTTCTTGTGGCAGACTGCAGGTTCAGGTGAGGCAGAAGGAGTCAGAGAGACTGAGCGTGGTCAGAGTCTGGGCTGACATCGTGGCAGGTAGCAGGCCGGGTGTGGTCATGGTCCGTTCCAAGGTTGGGCAGGCAATAAGTGGTTAAGGTCCAATCCAAGGATGAGACAGGCAACGAAGCCTGAGTCTGTTCCCAAATCGTGACAGGTGGCAGGCAATATGTGGTCCAGGTCCAGTCCAAAGTTACAGCGAAGAGACAACTGAAAGCAGGGACCAGAAGGATACAGGGAGACAATCTGGGAACAGTATGAAGGCAGGAGCAAGGCAGGAAGGAGATCAGAGCTGGCAGGCAAGAAACAACACACACTGCAGGCAGATGCTTGTCAGGGGACCTGTTGCTGAGGCACTATCAAGGGACAAGCTGGGCAATTAAATACCATGGCTCGATGACATCAGAGTGCTCCAGCATCTAAGCTTCCACTGCGAGGCTCATATCCAGGAAATTTACATGCCTAGAAGCAGTAGCAAATGAGCATCGGCTCTGTCCCAGATTCGCTGGTAAGAAGCACCAGCTGCAGGATCGGGTCTGCGATTGGCATGATGTTACAGTACCCCCTCCTCTAAGCCCCCTCCCTAGTTCCTTAGACTTGAGCTTTTGGGAACATCATCAATGGAATTCCTTGATTAACCCTCCCAGTAAATTAGATAATGGAGACGACTTCTGATCATCTTGTACTCCATGATGTCATTGACTAAATACTCCGTGTCAGGATCCACAGAGAGAGATGAAGGTAGAAGGTCCTTTTTATTATATCGGTTGAAGACTGCTAGCTTGAGAAGAGACATGTGGAAAACATAGGGAATATATAGCAAGGGTGGTAAGTTCAGTTTATAGGCCATGGGATTTATCTGCATTAAGATATGATATGGTCCAATGAACCTGAGAGCAAACTTGGGGGATGGAGCCTTCAGGTGCAGGTTCTTAGTGCTCAATCATACTTTGTCCCTAGGGGGCCAAGTGGAGGGTTGGTCTGCATGTTTTGTGTGCTTAATTTTTGTTTCTTGATGTGCCATTAAGGAGAAGATGTCTGCTCTTGTTCCATATTTCTTGAAAAGTTTGGGAAAGTGTCTCAACTGCCAGTTAAGCCTGTTGTATGTAAAGCCTGTTGCTAATTTATTGTTTACTGTAAACCGAGGTGATGTATATCTTTACGTGCCGCGGTATATAAAAATCACTAAATAAATAAATAAATAAAATAAATACCCGAGTGTTTGCAGAAAAATGGAGATGTATCTTGGGGTGGCATTCAAAAGCAAAGAAGGAAGAAGACCCTGTAGATTCATGAATGCAATTATTACATGAGAATTCAGCCCATGTAAGGAGTTGAACCCAATTGTCCTGTCTGGCATTGGTGCATTCAGATTGTCCATTGGTTTGTGGATGATATGCTGAAGAGAATCCAAGAATAATATCCAGTTTTTTACATAGAGCTTGCCAAAACTTGAATGTAAACTGAACTCCATGGTCAGTGATAATGTGTTCAGGAAGACCATGGAGACAAAAAACATGTTGAAAGAAGAGCTGAGCCAGAATTTTAGAATTTAGAATCCCTCTTAAGGCAATTCCTTAAGAAGGATGAAATGGGCAATGTTAGGGAAATGATCTCTAGAACCCAGACAGCCTTACAACCTAATGAGTGTGGTAGGCCGGAGACAAATATCTGTGGATATATGAGTCCATGGCCTCTGGGGCACTGGCAAGGGTAGGAGCTGGCCTGCGGGAGCTTGTCAGGAAATTTTATTTTGGGTGCCACTGGAGCAGGCTGCCACATAATGCCTGGATATCCTGTGATAGACATGGCCACCAGTAAAATCGGGTGATACGGTCTCGCATCTTACAAATCCCTTGATGTTCCCCAAGGAAGGGATCATGGGCCCACTTCAATACCCAGGGATGAAGACTCCTGCAAACCAAAGTTTGGTGCATGGGATGGTTTTCTACATTAACTGGGGACATAGCCAGGATTTCTGCTGGGTCGATGAGATATTGTGACTCTGTAGAGGTTCCTTCCACGTCAAAAGATCGAGATAGGGCCTTGCTATTTTTCCTAGCCGGTCTGTAGGTTAAAATGACATTAAAGCAGGCAAAGAATAAAGCCACCAGGCTTGTCTGGGATTTAGATGTTAGGCAGTCTGTAAGTAGATATGGTTTTTATGATCAGTATAAATCATGAAGGGGTGGTGAGCTCCTTCCAGGAGCTGTCTGTATTCCTTGAGTGCTAGTTTCACTGCTAATAACTGCTGATCCCAATTAAGAACATAAGAACATGCCATAGTAGGTCAGACCAAGGGTACATCAAGCCCAGCATCCTGTCTCCAACAGTGGCCAATCCAGGCCATAAGAACTTGGCAAGTACCTAAAAACTAAGTCTATCCCATGTTACCTTTGCTAGTAATAGCAGTGGCATTTTTCTAAGTCAACTTAATTAATAGCAGGTAATGGACTTCTCCTCCAAGAACTTATCCAAGCCTCAGTGGAGAAGAAGTTCTTGGAAAATAAGCACAAGGAAGTAATTTCCCAGAGGTAGAGGTCTGCAACAAGGCGGCCCCTATTCCCACTGAAGTGTCATGCTCTAAGTAATATGGTCGAGCTGGGTCAGGCAACTGCAGAACAAGTGCTGTCTGAAAAACTCTTTTCAGTCAAAGACAGGCTTGATGTGCATCTGGAGATCAGTCCTTAGTGTTGGAACCCTTTTTGGTGAAAGCTGTGATAAGTGCTATCAGAGTGGAATATTGGCTTTTAGCCTACCAGTTGAGGCCAAGCGTCATCTTTGTGGCCCTGAGCCGCCACCGGGATCCTTTCTTCGCGGCTGGGAATATCTGTGGATATTTTAGCAGGATCCATTCGTAGTCCATGAGTCTAAATTATGTATCCCAAGAAGGGCAGCTCAGTTTGTTCAAACAAACACTTTTTTAACTTGGCATATAGATGTTTGGTCACATAGATGCTGGAATACCATATGTGCATGCTCCCGGTGAAACCATAGATGGAGAATATATCAGGATGTTATCGAGGTAGATAATGACACAAGTATAAAACCGGTCTCTAGAGATATTGTCTGTGAAATTTTGAAAGACTGCAGGGACATTGCAAAGTCCAAATGGCATAACAAAATATTCATAATGTCCATCATAAGTGTTAAATGTGGTTTTCAATTTGTCACCATTCTGGCTGAGAATTAAGTTGTAGGCTTGTCGCAGATCCAATTTGGAAAATATTATAGCCCCCTGTAGTTAGTTGAAGAGTTCAGAAATCATGGGTAGGGGGTTCTTATTTTTAATGGTAATGTTGTTCAAAGCTCAGAGTCCATCAGGGGCATAAAGAACCATCCCTTTTTTAATGAAGAAAAATTCAGCCCCAGTGGATGAAGTGGGCAACTGGATAAAACCTTGCTCAAGATTTTCTCTCACATATTAGGATATGGCTTTCATCTCTGGAATGGAAAGCAGGTAGACCCTTCCACGAATGAGTTCAGCACTAGGAATCAGCTCAATTACATAGATGATGTGGGGGAAAGATTTGGGCCTGTCATTTGGAGAATATCTCTCTGAAGGAGGTTATAAGCCTTGAGTAATCAAGGAAAAGTTGAAATGTCCAAAGTAACAAGTCTGGTTAGTGTCCGAAGAGGGTGTGCATTTACACATGTAAAACCCAGTTTTATGCGTGTAAATCCTTTCGAAAATTACCCCTAAATGTAAAATTTTGGTCAGAGAAAGTATTCTCAGAAAAAGCAGGTACAAATTTCTGCAGGTACTTTTTCTTTAGGCAATTTTCTAAGTAAAAATATGTGTACTTTTTATTTGAAAACTGAAGCAAAGACCACATGTTAAAAAAATAGCCATGAATTTTGCAGCAATGGAGGCAGTTTGAGAATTGCTCCCATGTGGCAGTTGTTTTTGAATTATTTTGTTTTGCCTTATTGCTGTTAGGTCAGCTGCTATACAGGTAGGCTCTCTGTTGTCACCCATTGGTTGATTTGGAGGGAAGGAGAAAGACTAAAACATTCTAAACCTTTGATCTCCTGATTTAGTTAGGGATGTTTAATCATTTTATTTATTTATTTTTAATTTTTATATACCGGAATTCCTGTATACAATACAAATCAATCCGGTTTACAATAAACAAGTTACCCTGGTTGGGGCGGTCCGACCTGGGCTTATTACAAGGAACATTGAAAGTAACAATACCATTTAACAAATAACATTTGACATTATTCGTGTTTTGAAACAGTATGTGTGTTCAACTTTTTACAGGGAACTTTAGTAGCATATAGAGTGTACAAGTATACAGTTATATGGAATGTGATTAATGACTGTTAAATACACATTGTGAAAAAGCAAGTATATAAATTAAGTGTCAATGGTGTTAGTGACATGCTGCAATGATTGGATCTGAAAGTCAGGAGGAGGTGTCTAGTTACACTCTGGGAATTGAAACGCTTGCCTGAAGAGCCAGGTTTTTAACCTTTTTTTGAACTCTGGTAGACTGGGTTCGAGGCGTATGTCTGGTGGGAGAGCATTCCATTGGTGTGGTCCCGCAGTTGAGAGTGCTCTTTTTCTTAGTGTTGATTTAGCTGGAGCTGCGACTAATGTGCCTTTGTAGGCGCTTCTGATGGGTCTGGAGGATAAGTGTGGACGAAGTTGAGTTTGTAGTGATATAGGTGTGACGTTATGAATTGCTTTATGAATAATGGTTAAGGTTTTATATAGGATTCTCTGTTTGATGGGTAGCCAGTGGAGGTTGCTCAAGATGGGGGTGATATGGTCTCTTCTATTAGAGTTAGTTAGGATTCTGGCTGCGGCGTTTTGTACCATCTGTAGAGGCTTAATGCTGTTGGAGGGGAGGCCAAGTAGGATTGAGTTGCAGTAATCAAGTTTGGAAAAAATAATGGATTGCAGAACGAGGCGAAAGTCATTGAAGTGAAGGAGTGGCTTTAGTTTCTTTAGGACCTGTAGTTTAAAGAAGCAGTCCCTGGTGGTTGTGTTTATGAATTTTTTTAGGTTAAGTTGGTTGTCAATCCATGCTCCTAGATTCCTGACGTCTGCAGAGAGATCCATGTTTAAAGATGTGGGTTGTGTAAGGCTAGGTGGGTGGGTGTTTGGGTTGTGTGAAATCAGTAGCATCTCTGTTTTGCTGGAGTTTAGAATCAGGTTCAGGCTGGAGAGTAGTTGTTTAATTGGTTGAAGACAATTCTCCCAGTAGGCGAAGGTTTTTTGAATTGATTCTGTGATGGGGATGAGGATCTGGATGTCATCTGCATAGAGGTAGTGAGTAAGCTTGAGTTGTGATAACAGATGGCAGAGGGGGAGGAGGTAAATGTTGAACAGGGTGGGAGAGAGGGATGAACCTTGTGGTACGCCTTGGTCTGATAGGATGGGGTCAGATTCCTTGTTGTTAATTCTGACCTTGTAAAACCTGTTTGATAGAAAGGACTTGAAACAACTGAGAGCTGTGCCTTTGATTCCTATGTTTGATAGTTGGTCTAGGAGTTGTGAGTGATTTACCGTGTCGAACGCTGAGGATAAATCATGGCTGGGATGCAGGTTTATGTTTTACCCTGTCTTTGGTTTTGTTCTGGGGAATATGTTCTAGGAATGTTATAACTAATGATTTTTAATTTTGCTTTTATAATTGTATTCTATGTGCTTTAAGAGGAAGGGAGCCAAGAATAGGCTATTTTAGATGTACTCATATGAGTTGATATTTTAAGGATCATAGCTAATACCTCTGCTATAGCCTGCCAGCTTCTGAAATTAATCTCACTAGTGTTGACAGAACTGTTTGACAGAACTGTTACTGGCTTTTATTTACTTAAGGAGGTGTGTGAGAAATTTAGGGAGGTGTGTGCCTGTGATGAGATCAAACTGAGTATCTTAGCATATACAGACAAGAATCACTACTGCCCTGGAATAGATGATTGGGTTATCTATTTACTGTATGAATATTGTTAATCTGTGTTCCATCATTTAAAAAAAACCCAAAATATTTCAACTTATCTTCTACCAAATGTAGTCCATCGATTGACTTTATAAGAAAAATATTTACATTAAGGGTCTAATTTCATTAATGATTAATACTTTACAAAGTTAAATCAAAGGCCTACATTGTTTTGCATTCATTCATGTGAAACTAAGTTAAAGGTATTAATGTAAAACACTGAATGTGAAGAACATTTTTTCTGGTATCAAACAGAATTACTCTGAGTCACCATGTTTTCAGTCTATTTTTTTCTTCATTTGTATAATATGAACTCTCCCAGCTGCAACCCCCTTCTAATCCACTCACTTATGCATTGCATCTTCCCTCATTCTTGTACTCACCCACCACAGGTGCCCCCCCACCCCAAACTTTCTCCCACTGCTGACAGAAGAGCAGAGCTCTTTATCCATTAGCCTAACATTTCCCCTTGTACCCACTCCTTGGTTCACCTCACCATCTGGCTGAGTCCTACACACAGCTCTGCTTGAGGGAATTTTGGAGAGAGAGTAGAGTCAAAGGGGCTTACTAAGGAGGAGAGGGGAGTCAGAGGAGCTGTTAGTCCGGCTTAGTTTCCAGTCAGGTGGGAGGGAGGGAGGGATGTCCACCACTAACCAATTAATTTTGAATCAGGCAGGTGGGAAAGTGGGTTACCACAGGGCTGACAGTCTTACAGGTTGATTCTGAATTTGGTGGGTGGAATGGGGGGGGGGGTTCCATGGGACTGTCAGTCCCAACAGTTAATTGTCTATCGGGCAGATGAGTGGGAGAGGTTTAGCCAACCAAGTTAGGCGTCTAGCACTGAGAATAACCACTAAGTTCCTAACTTTCTTTACCTAACCTCACCCTGTCCCTCGTCACACTCACTTTTGAGATTCCCAAATTTAGGGGCCTAGTGAAAAATGGGTGACTAAATTTAAGAGCTCGCTGAGGAAAGAGAAGGGAAGGATTTTCAATTAGGTAGATCTAGGTGTCTAACTCCTTAAATGTCTAGAATCTTTGAATATCAACCTAATAAAAATTGAGAGTTTATAAATGTAATAAAAAGGGAATATTTGCTATTTTTCAACTGTTTCATAAAAAAATTTCACATTAAATCCAATGAAAAAAAATCTACAAATTAGACATTTTTCATTAGTGTTACAACCCTGCCCATGGACCCATCCCGCGAGCAGGTTCACTAACCAAGATGCCGGTCAAACGCAGCAGGATTCTCCCTTGCGGTCTAGGCCGCTTCTAGACTGTGCTACCGCTTTCCCTTCACTTCCACGGCATAGCGCCGCCACCGGGGCTCCGCTCCTTGCGGTTCTGGTGCTGCCGACTAGGGATGTGCATTCGTTTTGAACGAATGCGTAATTCGCAACATATAGGGTCCCTATTTGTTGCATTCGTGGGTTCCCGAAACGTATGGCGAACTCCCACGAATGCAACATATCATTAAGGAATAAAACCCCCACCCTCCTGACCCCCCCAAGACTTGCCAAAAGTCCCTGGTGGTCCAGTGGGGGTCCAGGAGCAATCTCCTGCACTTGGGCCGTCAGCTGCCGATATTCAAAATGGCCATGTGACAGGAGCCGACCAATGGCACCAGTAGCCCCTGTGACATAGTAAGGGCAAAGGCTATCGGCACCATTTTGAATACCGGCAGCCGACGGCCCAAGTGCAGGACCACCAGGGACTTTTGGCAAGTCTTGGGTGGGTCAGGAGGATGGGGGGTTGTAGTTAATTAAATTTAAAGGGTTGGGATGGGAGGTTTTTCAACTTTAATGGGAAATGAATACCATATGTAACTAATGTACGAATCGGGTTCCCCCGAAAACGGATGCAACGGATTTGGGTCCCGACGAATACGAATACTGAATCGGACAAATCTGTCCCTTCTGCATATCCCTACCGCCGCCGTCTTCTTTCATCTTCGCGGCCCCGATCAGCCACCGGGATCCTTTCTTCGCAGCTGGTAGGCCGTCACAGACATCCTCTTCGAGCGGCAGGAAGCCACCGCTGCCAGCTTCTTCATCCACATGGCAGGGACGCCACCAATACAGCCATCTCCCAGGCTCCTCTAGGCACTGGCGTGCACCTCTTCAGGAGATTTAAAGGGCCAGTGGTGGGAAAAGCCCCGCGGCCACAACCAATGACATCATCAGTCTTTGCCTGGTTCAGCTCTATCAAAGGGCTCTGTTTCATTTCCTTGGGGCCTTCGGATTCGGTCTTCACAGTGGTCTGTGGTCTTCCTTCCGGTCCAGGTCATCCGTGGTCTTCCAGTGTCTTGATGGCTCTTCGTTCCGTCCTTGATGTTCCTGGCCTCCGTCGTCCTGATGTTCCTGGTCTCGTTCCTCGTCGGAGCTCCTTCATCGCCTGTTTCTTGTTCTTGATGTCCAGAAGTCCTGATGTCCAGAAGACCTGATGTTCAAGATGTCCTGATGTTTCATGTTCTGCGTTCCTGAGGTTCCTGATGTCCTGTGTTCCAGTCCTGATCCTGCTGTCCTCGTCTCCGCCTCTTCATCCAGCTCCCAGGTTCCTTGTTTGTTCACTTTCCTGGCATGCCACCGTCGTACTCCGTGACCAGCCCATGGGGCGGCTGTGTACGGCGCTTCGTGGCACAAGGACTACCTTCTTGCCTGCAGTGCAAGCCTACGGAAGGCTCCTGTTTTTAATGCCAAGTTCCTGAGTCTTGAATCCTGACCTGGTCTTCAGAATCCCTTGTGCCTGCTTCCGTCCATGCCCAACACTCTGCCAGAACCTGCTCCGCTTCAGCGTGGTCTGCAACCAGCCACGGGTGGCTGTGTAGGGCGCGCCTCGGTGCAGGCCTCTCCTGAATCTTAAACATGTCCCAGCTTCAAGTTCCACTGCTTCGTCTGGAGTCTGCATCGCTTTCAGCATGGTCCGCGACCAGCCATGGGTGGCTGTATAGGGCGCTCTGCAATGCAGCACTCACCCAGTACTTTCTCCTGAATCCTTGACTAAGACCTCCAAGTAACCTGAAACTTTGTCCGAGTCTTCAAGTATCCTGAAGCCTTGCCTGAGTCTTCCGAGTATCCTGAGTCAACGTCTGAGTCCTCCAAGTGTCCTGAGCCTATGTCTGAGTCTAAGTTCCTGAGTCTTCCAAGTGCCTGAATCTTCCAAGTTCCTCGAGTCTTCGTCTGAGTCTTCCAAGTTCCTGAGTTCCTATCTCGTCTTGTTCCTGCCCTCAGCCTCCGTCTGGCCTCACGCACTCGTCGTTCCCAAGCAGTGGGTCCGGAAGGGCTACTGAGTGGCCGGAGGGCTACTCCTGAGACCAGCATTACATAAGAACATAAGAACCCATATTTCTCTTTATCGTGCCTTCTGTAAACTGTTGTGATGGTATTTAACTTAACGACGGTATAGAAACATTTTTAAATAAATAAAATAAATAAAAACATAAGAAATTGCCATGCTGGGTCAGACCAAGGGTCCATCAAGCCCAGCATCCTGTTTCCAACAGAGGCCAAAACCAGGCCACAAGAACCTGGCAATTACCCAAACACTAAGAAGAACCCATGCTACTGATGCAATTAATAGCAGTGGCTATTCCCTAAGTATAATTGAATAATAGCTATTAATGGACTTCTCCTCCAAGAACTTATCCAAACCTTTTTTGAACCCAGCTACACTAACTGCACTAACCACATCCTCTGGCAACAAATTCCAGAGCTTTATTGTGCGTTGAGTGAAAAAGAATTTTCTCCAATTAGTCTTAAATGTGCTACTTGCTAACTTCATGGAATGCCGCCTAGTCCTTCTATTATTTGAACGTGTAAATAACCAAGTCACATCTACTCATTCAAGACCTCTCATGATCTTAAAGACCTCTATCATATCCCCCCTCAGCCGTCTCTTCTCCAAGCTGAACAGCCCTAACCTCTTCAGCCTTTCCTCATAGGGGAGTTGTTCCATCCCCTTTATCATTTTGGTTGCCCTTCTCTGTGCCTTCTCCATCGCAACTATATCTTTTTTGAGATGCGGTGACCAGAATTGTACACAGTATTCAAGGTGCAGTCTCACCATGGAGCGATACAGAGGCATTATGACATTTTCCGTTCTATTAACCATTCCCTTCCTAATAATTCCTAACATTCTATTTGCTTTTTTGACTGCTGCAGCACACTGAGCCGACGATTTTAAAGTATTATCCACTATGATGCCTAGATCTTTTTCCTGGGTGGTAGCTCCTAATATGGAACCTAACATCGTGTAACTACAGCAAGGGTTATTTTTCCCTTTGCGTTGCTGGGTCTCATTGGTGCGTGTAGGTCCAGTGGAGGGCTGAGCCTGCCTTATTCCAGTTCCAGACATTCCTTGCCTTGTCTTCGGTCCAGCCTTGCTCTAGCTCCGCCCGTGCCTGTACTCATTCACCTTTCACGGTGTATCTTGGGGCTCCTCCTTGAGCCGTGCCGTGATCCAAGGGCTCACAATCTCCCTTGAGTAAGCGACTGTACCTCCGAGCTCACAAGAATTAATATGTCTACAAATGCAAAACATGTTACATTTCACTTGTTTCACTTTCCCTGCAAATGCTTTCGCACATATCTAGATATGTGTATAAAACAAAACTCATAAAAGCAGAGCCCACTAGTATTATAGCCAAAATTTTTAAATGGTAGAACTGTAACATCTTTAGACATTTCTGTTTTCATTCCTCTGCTTAAATCTGTCCATTTACAAACAGCCTGCAACTGCAGGTCATTAGAAGGTGACCATCCAGTGATAAACCACAGTAATGGAAGGCAAAATTAAAAGATGTTTTCCATGTCAGGCACTAGCATTGTTACAAAATAGGATTGACAATATCTAATGATGATAATTTAGAAAAAATAATCACATTTTAGTTTGTTAAACCATTTTCCTTGCCATAAAGAGAGTACACAAATGGATTTAACCAGTGAACCTGTTATGAATCCCCCTGTAGCTGTGCTATGGGAGGCCACTCCGAAGCTGGGGTCTCGCCTACAAACTATCCAGGAATTGCTCCAGGGCCTGGGAGGCCTTCGATGTCCTTGGGGCCTGCCTGAGGCTTGCTTGGGTCTGCATGGACTTCCTGGTTTGGGCCATGCCCTTCTCCCTAGGGGCCTGCCCACAGCACTTCTCCTCAGTTATAGGGCCAGCTAGGTGTGGCCCATCCAAACTCCTCCCAGGGAGTTGCCTGTCTTCAGCCCAATAAAAGGACTTTAACTTCCAGTCAGCTTTGCCTTCGCAATGAGTCAGTCATCTGAGGAGCATCTCCTTCCCCTTGGACTCCATGGTCCTGCTCTTGCTTGGTGTTTCAGTATTCCAAGGGATTCCCTCTTCGTTTTGTCTCTGCTGTTCCTGATCCCGGGCTCTGATGTTCTGATGTTCCTGAGGTCCTCCGTCTCTGCCCTCCTGATGTTCCTGACATCCTCCATCTCTGCCCTCCTGATGTTCCAGAAGGCCTGACGTCCTCGATGGCTAGAGGTCCTTATGTACCTGATCTTCCTGATGTTTGTTCCTGCAATGTTCCAGCTCCCCGAGTCCTCCAGATGGCCACCCCAAAGGTAAATCCGTTCCGTCGGTTCCTGTTTCCGGTCATTGGAGCCTCTGCCAGTTGGATTCCTTTCCTGAGCCTGCCCCGCTCCTGCATGGTCCGTGACCAGCCTCCTTAGGCTGTGTAGGGCACGTAGGGGACAGGGTGATCCGTGACCAGCCCATTGGGTTCGCCCTGAGTAGTAGGCTGTATAGGGCACCCTGAGGAACAGTACCCACTTGTCTTCGTCTAAGTCTTGCAAGTCCTTTCGTCTCAACTGGATTTCCCAAGGTCCGTAAGAGTTATCTTTGCCTCGGACGTTCCTGATGCATTGAGCCTCCATCTACTCTAGTTCCAGATGCCTTCCATGGGAGAGCTTCCACCTGCTCGCCCTTCCGGAAGTCTTTCGTTCCTGTTGTTGATGCCTTGTGTTCTTCTCCTGAGTCCTGAAGCCTTCGTCTCAGCCTTCAAGCTTCAGCCCTTGTCCGCCCTCGTCTCTTGTCCAACCTGCCCCCTGTGCTGCTCCCTGCAGCAGGTCCGAAAGGGCTGGGAGTAGGTGGAGGACCACTCAGAGACCAACCTTGCATGGTTGTCCTCATTCAGGCATGCAGGTCAGCAGGGGCCTGGTCACCTCCAACCCTAGATGAGGTCCGTCTTACCGCAAGGGGCACACATCTCACCCCCAGCGCTCCCCGCCAGCGGAGCGCAACAGAACCAAGCAGCCACATATAAGCAATTTGAAGTTTCTTATAGCAAAGTGACTTATCACTGGAGGGCTCTTTTAAGACTTAAACCTATGGTAAAGTTTCCTCTTAAATAATGTAACATTTCTTTGGGTTCAGCACATGCCATAGAGATGTTTGAAAACTTGTATAATCAAAAACAATTTACTGGGGATGTTCATTCATTTGAAACAAATAGGAAATTAGAACTTGGCATTTTTGTTTTGGATTTTGGGCGTTATTCATGCAAATTTTATTGCATTTTGATGAATCTAGGCCTAAGGTAGATATTGCCTGTGCAGAAGAGTGGAACTCTGTTTTTGCACTGCAGTCTCTGCCTGTGTGCTTCTCTTCAGGTTCCTTAAAATGTTCATGCCTCTATTTGGGCTACACAATCCCACTCGCAGAGCCTTGGGGAAGAGATACTATTCTTGCTGCACTGCCCTGTACCTACATTTTGTGATTTTTGACCACTGCGCCAAGCCTCTCAATGCCTTTGAGTGGTTTACCTCTGCTTCAGCTCTCTTCAAAGTACTTACTGACAATTGGGCTTGCTATGCCAATTTTTACACACATTCTGTACCTGTCATGGACTCTTGTTCATATCACCCTTGGTACCACCTGGTCCCTCTTTTGGTGCATTGGGCTATTGATGCCATTTTTCTTCCTGCTTTAGCCCTCACTCTATATCTTGGGGTGTTAATGACATTCTTCTTGCTGCACTACTTTGCACTTATAGTTTGTGATTTTCAATGATAGTGCTCGTACTGCTCCAAACCTCTCTTGAAGACTTTGAGTGAGAGGTGTTTTTGTCTCTGCTTCTGCAAAGTGTTTTTTCATATTCAGTTAACAGTATTGATGTTTATTGGCTTTGCCAGGCCAATCGAATGCTTTGCATGAACCTTACCCGGTTATCTTTAACAGTTTAATGCCTTCTTGAACTTTTTCTTCAAACTCTCATCTCTTACAGTTCTTACTGACTCTTGGATTTATGTAGTATTTGGCAATTGGTGGATTCTACCACAGAATAAGGGAAAACTGACCCAAAAAATTACTTAAGGAAGCTAACTGGAGACAGAACAAGATCGTGGGGTGCTGCATCACTTGGAAGCATCTGGCAGATCCCAGTAATTGTCCTTCTCTACTCATATGGATGAGTAAAAAACAAATTTTAAGAACTATCAAAATGGCAACAAGGAGCATAAAGTAGTCACACTGAAGCAGGAGTCCCAGGAAATATTTACTAGTATTTAAATGGAAAGAAAAAACATCAGAAGAGAGAAAATATCCAATGAATAAAAAAATGGAATTCATAGATTTTTAAATTATCATCTTCAATTTTGCATTTTAATTGAGGCAGCTTTTCCTCTCTTGCCTATAAGCTCATATAGATATCTACTTTAAGATTACTTATTGGTATGTTTACTATAAGATAACTTACAGGCAAAGACATTCTTTCCGTAGAGCGCAACATTCTGTCCATGTTGAGTCTTGGTCGAAACAAACGGATTTTACCATCTACTCCCCGATATGCCTTCAGTCCTTCAAATAACTGCAAAGAAAGACAAACAATAAAAATACTAGAAAGGAGTTCTATGATAATACTCCCTATATCATTTACAAGTGAGGCATAAGTAGTGGAAGCATTGGAGCAAGAGTGTAACAGAGCTCTCTCAGAATCAGCCTGGAGTGCTTCCAGTAGGGGTGTGCATTCGTTTGCAACATATTGGTAATCCGCAACGTATAGGGTCATATTCGTTGTATTCGTGGGGAAGCGAAACGTATCAAGATTCCCCACGAACACAACAAATCTTCACTGAATTATTTGGCCGTCTAAAGAAGCAAATTTAAACAAACCCCCCACCCTCCTGACCCCCCCAAGACTTACCAAAACTCCCTGGTGGTCCAGTGGGAGGTCCGGGAGCCATCTACTGCACTCACGCCGTCAGCTGCCGGTATTCAAAATGGCGCCGATAGCCTTTGGCCTCACTATGTCACAGGGGCCGACCAATGGCACCGGTAGCCCCTGTGACATACCGGCAGCCGATGGTGTGAGTGCAGGAGATGGCTCCCGGACCCCCCGTTGGACCACCAGGGAGTTTTGGTAAGTCTTAGGGGGGTTGTAGTTAATTCAATTTTAGCTGGGAAACGGATAAGAATGAACGCATGAACATATCGGGAGCCCCCCTTGCCGAATGCAACGTATCTGCCCCCCGATGAATACGAATACCGAATGCAATGTATGCCGTCCCTCTGCACATCCCTAGCTTCCAGCTAAGATATTATGCTTTAACAGGCTGACGTAATATTTGCGTGGGAAAAATGGGTGCTCAATCAAGAGCATCCACTTTCTAACACATGTCCATCCACTTCTCCCTGTGCACGATGCAATAGGCAAATGAGCCACTGCGTTAAAAAGGAGGCACCAGGGGAAATAGTGTGTCCCTAACGACTCCTCAACATTGGACACACAGGTGACGTGGCTCGTTTTCCTAACCTGGTTGTGCACAGGTTAGGAAAACGAGCGTCCGTTTTCCTAACCTGTGCACAACCACGGGTTAGCAAAATGGTCACTCGTAAATTGATCATCTGTTTTCCCAACCTGACCGCCATCAAGAAATGTTTTTTTCACATTGCAACTTTCTGTGGTTCTTCCAACTTAATATCGCCACAATATTATTTATTTATTTTATTTAAATGCTTTTATATACCGAAGTTTAGCTAGCTGCCTTCACTCTGGTTTACAGATACAACAACTTAATACATTTTGTAAGTAACTTTCTCGGCTGCCTTTATCGGCGACCACAGATACAACAATTTAATACATTTTGTAAGTAACTGATATTAACCAAGTTAATTATCGATTAGAATTGATGCAACTAATATAATTTATATCAACTTTAGGTAACATTGGTGGGTTGGGGGTCTGAGTATAGCCCGGAAAAAAGAATTATGTTCTAACGGAAAGAAGGGAATATCATTGCTAGAGGAATCTATGTATACTAGTTTAAAAGTCTTGAGTAGATATATAGTCATGTTATCTATAATAGTCTTGAGATTGTCATTATAAAGAAGTCAGAGGAGCTACAGAAAAGCAGTATTTTCTGCTTTTTAGTTCAACTTTTGGGGCTCCTCAAAACTTAACACCATTTCCAGAGCTTGCATTGATTTTTAAGGGTTAAAAATGCACGGCAGTACATGGTTATTTTTTATATCGGGGGTAATAGCTAAAAGCCTCATCAACATGGCATTTGCATATGATGAGTGTTATTAGTTATGCCCTGGTTTGGACGCGCAAATCCCTGTATTGTAACAGGGGTTATGGATGCGCATCCAACTGCGGGTTAACCTGTGCGCTAGCCTAAGTGCGCGGTATTGCATTGGCATGTAAATTTGTTAATATTTGTCTTTGTTTTAGATAGCTTGTTTAAGCTTGGAATTTACTGTTTTCTACTACTGGCTCTAAATTTCTATGCTGACTTGGGCCAGGATTCATCATTCCATGCGGAATGATGAACCTTGTGCTACAGGGGAGCTGGGGGGAGGGGGAAGCAGGGGGCGGTCGGGTGATAGTCTGCAGCTGGCCGCACCACAGCGGTGCGGTTTCGCCAGCCGCAGTGCGGTCAGCTGCAGGCTATCGCAGGCATAGCACCACCGTAAAAGGTGGTGCTATTCCCCACGCTACTGCCGGCAATAATGTTCAAAACATTATCGCCAGGAGTAGTGCCGCTGCCGCTTACCATAATTCTCTCCCTAACTCTGCCCCGACTCCTCCCCCCCCCACAATTTAAATCTTACCGCCAAGATAAGGGCCTATCTCGGCTTGGAAAATAACCCCCTTGGTCTGTTGTCTTATGTGATAAGAGCTGTTTCCTATTATGCAAATTAAGGGCCTCACTTACTGTCCCACGCTCGCCTTAAACTGCTTTTCTTATACGGGGACCTATCTACTAAACTGTGATAATGTGTTTGCGAGCAATAAATAGCATTTACCACCCCATAAAATGTTTTATCATTATACCTGGAAATCCAAAATTATGGTTATTTGGGATAAATGCTACTGAAAAGGTGAGACTCCACAACACACAACTCAGGTTTATAGAAAAATCGATTTTAATGGCCAAACAAGTGATATTGTCAGTTTGGCTCTCTGCTGATGCACCTGAGTACCAACATTGGGTTAACAAAATGATCAAATTATCCACTTATGATTACATAAATGTTCAGAGATCCATAGAGACTAAAATGAAGATCTTTAAAGACATCTGGACTCCCTTTATAACTAAACAAACAGCAGAGATCCAACAGAGATTTCATACATATTGCTAAGTTGAAATTGGAGCACTTTATTCTGGATAGGAATTAGCAATACATTTACATTTCTACATTTATCATCTATCAATTATCATTTATTTATTATTATTATTATTCATGTGCCAAACTAGGGTCACAAATAACAGAGTCTGCATAATCTTGCGAATGACTTTGGATTGGATTCCTGGCTTTGACTTTGGATTGTACCTTGATTCTACTTGATCTCCGCCTGCCTTTGACCACTGCCTGCTCAATGACTTGCTTGAACTCTGCCTGCCCAGACCTCTGCCCAAACCACGACACTGAATGAACTCCATCTACCTCTAACCACAGCCTGCGCCAGTCTCTGCTGCCTGCCCCAACCACTGCTCGTACTGACCCCGCTCCTCTGTGCTGGCCTGTAACACCCTATGAGATGGATCTAAATTTCCTGAGAGGCCCGTGCCTAAGTCCAGCCGGCACCAGCACTCGAGGTTTCATCGTAAGGGGAAAGAGCTTGCATTGTTGAAGTTCCTCTTGGGCCTCTGCTCCAGCCAGCTCTGCCTGCCAATAGTGGGGACCCACAGAGCTCCTCCCTGTGGGCTGCACCAACTCTACCACGGCCCAAGGGTTCACTCTTGCAACAATTATAAGGAGCTTGCAGCATATATGAGCTGGAGTAGATTACAGAAGTCCTCAGGTGATAATGCAAAATTTTGGCTGGGATTTGGAGGGGGATCAGGTGCCCCAGAAAGTGGAGGTGTAGGACAGAAGTTGAACAACTTAGGGCAATGGCAGTGGAGAGGAGTGGTGAGAGAACATGAAAGTTCTGAGAAAGGATGGGGTGTTTTACTAAGACTACAAACTGCCAGGGATAGAGGTGGGGAGGTTGTGGATGGGTGAGTGTGGTCAGATAATGGTGGTGGTGTTTATGTTTTGGGTTGGGTTAATAAGGAGGGATAGGTTATATTGTGGGTCCAACCAATTTATACAGTATCATGTGGGAGGGATACTGCTGTTTTAATTCTTTTTTTTTTTATGTATGGCTGGGGGGGATAGCACAATTTGTGGTGGTTAATATGGGACAGATGGGGAGCTGGAGGACAGATTGGTAGGTCTGCTGAGGGTACGGAGGAATGAATGAAGGGGAGGTGTGCAGTTTGGAAGAAGGCGATGCATCCTTGGCCCCAAGGGTTCTCCTGCTGTTCTCCTCCAGGAGCAGGAAGGGTGAAGGGATATGATTCCGTGTAGAAGGGCTGGATGGTTGCAGGGGAAGGTACTGATAGGAGATCTGGCTCTTTCAAGGTCGAGGGGTGGGAGGGACTGTGGCCAGGAGGGAAGGGTGGGGGCAGGGAGGAGTTGTATGCTGTTTAAGGGAGGGATTATAGTTAACAGAGGGATAAGTAGCTTAATGCTGGGTGTGGCAGGGTTTATAATTTTAAAAGGCAGATGGTTTATTTACACGCTACTTAATGGTTGGCAAAGTTCAGTCTTACATTTAACATATTTACATGTAAAATGCTGGCAGAAATTGAACTGTTATGATTATGGCTGATTCTAAAATTAAAATATCCTGAAATGTCAGAGATATCTCTTTCCCAGTGAAACGGAAGCAAATCTTTCAATTGTTCAAGAAGCACTCAGTTAAGATTGCGATGCTGCAGGAGACACACCTGATTGACAGAGAACATGAAAAATTTCAAAGAGATTGGGATGGTCAGGTGTATTATGCCTCTTTCAATTCTAAAAGCAGAAGGGTATGTATACTTTTGCAGAAGGATCTGCCTTTCAAGAAGAATAGGGTGACAAGAGATCCTGATGGGAGGTATATGCTGATTGAGGGGGTTCTGCACGAACAGATGATGGTGTTGGTGAATGCCTATGGGCCCAAATCAAATCTAAATGTATTTCTCAAACAGCTGGGATGTAAGGTTGTGGAATTTTCTTAACATTCCCAGTATTAGCTGCTAGGCATTGGAATGTCAGCATGGATCCCAAGGTTGATTGATCTAGGCAGAGTGGACCGGAGCAGAATAAGGGGATGCTGTGGTGGACAAAGTAGTTTGATCTGATTGATGTTTGGCGGGCAGAGTTCCCTAGTGGGTGGGACTATACGTACTACTCGGTAGTGCATGATACTTATAGCAGGTGAAGTGTGGATAGACACACCAAGGACACTGGAAGACTATTCTTCCTCCCCATCTGGACTGAACTCGAACCCATACCAGCCCAAAGTGACGGATAATGCATCCAACTTGGGGACCAGTTACAGAAATTTGCACAGCAGGTAGAACTTTAGCACGGGAAGACTGCATAGCAGGTGAAACCGTGACAATACGTTTATGCATACAATGAGATAAAACCAAGTCTGGATCAGCCAGTTCTGAAAAAATGGAGATGTTTGGTAACCTTAGACTTGCCTGAAATGAGTGGACATTTCTCCTTACTTCTGCCCATAAGGCTGCCAGTTATGCTATCTGCAAGTGTGGAAGTAGAGGCAGTACAGGAGGACCGGAAGGGCAGTAGAGGACCGGAAGGCTCAACTGCATACTGCTCTCAGCATCCCCCGGGAGAGGAGTCCAGAGGTCACCGCAAGCGATCCAGGGATTGACTTCCACGCCCCAGCTTCCAGAGGCCCCGCACAGTTTGCAGTAGAGGAGGACCGGAAGGCTCAATTGCATACTGCTCCCAGCATCCCCCGGGAGAGGAGTCCAGAGGTCACCACAAGGGATCCAGGGATTGACTTCCACGCCCCAGCTTCCAGAGGCCCCGCACGGTTTGCAGTAGAGGAGGACCGGAAGCGCGCACCATTAGGTGCACGAATGTCAAATCCTTCCTTTGACTGAGAGAAGATTAATTTAACCGTGGTTTAAGAGGATTGGTAAGTATAGTTTTCAGAAATGTTTGGGCTTACAAAAGTTTGGTGAAAGGTGAAATTAAGGGATATATTCTTTAGAGTTTGTGTGTGTCTGAAGTAATAAGCAAGCCAGAGATAGTTAATTCTAATGTCTGTCTTTCCCACCCACTCAACCCCTGATTTTAGGCACAAGGCACTTTCTCATTAAAAATCAATCAGGGTCTTATCTAAAACATAATATTGTACCAGCCCTTATTGAAAGTTTAATCATCCCCTTGTAGGACACTAGCTGATTAATTACTAAATTCACCTGTAAATTTAAAGTACTCTCATTCCAACTCCCTTAGTATCCTAAACTTAACTAGGAACTCAATAAAACTAAGATGAAGGCAGCAGTCCAGCAGCAAGGGGGGGCTTTCCAGTCTTTTGCCTTGAGTGTCACATGTATGATTTTTTACCCGCCGGTGAGAGACTGTATGTGTGCACTCGGTGCAAAGAGCTCCTGGCTCTCAGGGAAGAGGCTAGAGTTGCAGACTTGGAGGAGCTGAGGGAGACAGAGAGGTACATTGACGAGACCTTCAGGGACATAGTAGCCAAGTCCCAAATCCATTCTGGCAGTCCCAGTGCTGCCTTGGATCAGAAAGGTCTCCCAGTAGGAGAACATCATTCTGGTGTAGCAGGAAGTTATCCTGTAGCAAGGACCTGCTCTCCAGGTGATGTATTGTCCTCTCGCACTGAGGACAAATCTCCCAGGGCTACTGCCCAGGAGGGAAGGGTTAGGCCGGCCATCATAGTTGGTGATTCAATTATTAGAAATGTAGATAGCAGGGTGGCTGGTGGACGTGAGGACCACCTAGTAACTTGCCTGCCTGGTGCGAAGGTGGCAGACCTCACGCGTAACCTAGATAGGATTATAGACAGTGCTGGGGAGGAGCCGGCTGTCGTGGTACATGTGGGCACCAACGACATAGGAAAATGTGGGAGAGAGGTTCTGGAAGCCAAATTTAGGATTTTAGGTAGGAAGCTGAAATCCAGAACCTCCAGGGTGGCATTCTCTGAAATGCTTCCTGTTCCATGTGCAGGTCTCCAGAGGCAGGCAGAGCTCCAGAGTTTCAATGCGTAGATGAGACGATGGTGCAAGGAATAGGGATTTAGCTTTGTAAGGAACTGGGAAAACATTTGGGGAAAGGGGAGACTTTTCCGAAAGGATGGGCTCCACCTTAACCAGAGTGGAACCAAGCTGCTGGCACTAACTTTCAAAAAGGAGATAGAGCAGCTTTTAAACTAGAACAAGGGGGAAAGCCGACAGTTACTAAGCACTGCATGGTTCGGAGAAATGTATCCTTGAAGGATACTAATGAAACAGGAGAGTTAGGGCATCCCAACAGAGAGGTTCCATTAAAAGCAAACTTAGGATTAAATGGTCAATTTTCTCAGTGGAAAAGGGTAAACAGTGGAGTGCCTCAGGGATCTGTACTTGGACCGGTGCTTTTCAATATATATATATATATATATATATATATATATAAATGATCTGGAAAGGAACACGACAAGTGAGGTTATCAAATTTGCGGATGATACAAAATTATTCAGAGTAGCTAAATCATAAGCAGACTATGATACATTACAGGAGGTCCTTGCAAGACTGGAAGATTGGGCATCCAAATGGCAGATGAAATTTAATGTGGACAAGTGCAAGGTGTTGTATTATAGGTAAAAATAACCCTTGCTGTAGTTACACGATGTTAGGTTCCATATTAGGAGCTACCACCCAGGAAAAAGATCTAGGCATCATAGTGGATAATACTTTAAAATCAGTCTGCTCAGTGTGCTGCAGCAGTCAAAAAAGCAAATAGAATGTTAGGAATTATTAGGAAGGGAATGGTTAATAGAACAGAAAATGTCATAATGCCTCTGTTTCGCTCCATGGTGAGACCGCACCTTGAATACTGTGTACAATTCTGGTCTTCACATCTCAAGATATGGTTGCGATGGAGAAGGTACAGAGAAGGGCAACCAAAATGATAAAGGGGATGGAACAGCTCCCCTATGAGGAAAGGCTGAAGAGGTTAGGGCTGTTCAGCTTGGAGAAGAGACGGCGGAGGGGGGATATGATAAGGTCTTTAAGATCATGACAGGTCTTGAATGAGTAGATGTGACTCGGTTATTTACACTTTCGAATAATAGAAGGACTAGGTGGCATTCCATGAAGTTAGCAAGTAGCACATTTAAGACTAATTGGAGAAAATTATTTTTCACTCAACGCACAATAAAGCTCTGGAATTTGTTGCCAGAGGATGTGGTTACTGCAGTTAGTGTAGCTGGGTTCAAAAATGGTTTGGATAAGTTCTTGGAGGAGAAGTCCATTAATGGCTATTAATCAATTATACTTAGGGAATAGCCACTGCTATTAATTGCATCTTATGTTCTTATGTTCTTATGTTCTTAGTAGCATGTGTTCTTCTTAGTGTTTGGGTAATTGCCAGGTTCTTGTGGCCTGGTTTTGGCCTCTGTTGGAAACAGGATGCTGGGCTTGATGGACCCTTGGTCTGACCCAGCATGGCAATTTCTTATGTTCTTAAGTCTGTGAGGGGTCATTAACCTCAGCCACAAGTCTATGTCCTTATCCCAACTAAGGCTCAGATTGCTCGCCATGTTTCTCCTAAATTGTTGCATTTTCCCCATTCTATGAACAATGCACATGACATCCTGATATTTAAATGCAGAAAGCTCTAGATCTCCACGATCCAGTTGGTCCCTAACTAGATCCAGCCTAGTACTTTTGTAGGTTGCAGATCATCTCTGCAGGTACCTCTACCAAGGCTTCTCTGAATTAGTCAAAGTGCACTGGCATCATTTCTAGAAAGTATGAAAGGGATGTGATGGAGGTGGAAGATAAATATAATGTGCCAATATTAATAAACTGGCAGCAATTACCTGTATTCAGAGGTGACAAACAAAAAGAAAATATCCATTTAATTCTAAAAAGTATCTGCAGTCAAGGCTGTCTTTTGAGGGAAGGGGAGGTCACAAATTGAAGCAACTGCCTTGGGCTCCATGTTTTGGAAGAAGAGGGAGCCATGCCACTGTACCTCAGCAACTTTTGGCTGTAGCAAGCAAGCATGTGCTGCAAAAAACAATCAGTGTGCCGCCTATATGCCGCAAATATCTTACTTGGAGTGTTGTGGGTCTATGGTAGCACCAGCATCCTCTTTCATCTCCTCCCCACACTGGGTATGATCCTCCCCCTATTCCCTGACATGATCCCCTTTCTCTGGCATGCATGGTAGCACTTCTTACATGTGTACATGGATGACACTCTAATTAAGAATACCAATTTCCAGGAGCACCTGAAAGAGATTAATCATGTTTTGGCGCAGGTTAAGGTGGCGGGAGTAAAACTGTCTTTCTCAAAAGGACAGTGGTGTAGGAAGTCACTAAATTACTTAGGATATGAAGTCTCAGTGGAGGGATTACGCCCACAAAAGAAAAGAACAGAAGCCTTACAAAACATAAAAGCACCACCACTTTGAAAGAGTTATGATCCTTCCTGGGGATATGCAATTATTCACGACAGTTCATAGACTAGTATGCTGAGATCACACAGCCTTTGGTAAAACTCCTGAAGATGGATGAACCCTGGCATTGGGGATCTGAGGTTTGTTGTCCATCGGTCGCAGACAGCTGCGACCGCTCTGCCTTACCTCTTTTTCTCCCCTTTCACTCTCTTTGGGCAAGATGACTACCTCCGGTGCCGACTGCCGAGGGCCTCGGCGTTTCCAGACCAGCATGGGTGTCCCCATCCGCCATGCTCACTCCTGTGGCCTCCTAGGGCGCGAGCTCGCACAGCTCCTACAATCAAATACACGTCATTGCAGGAACCTTGGGGGCGGCCCCACCGCATGATGTCAGTACCTCCGGGTATATCTAGCCTCTGCCTCCGCTACCACTTTGATTTAGCAAAGACTTTGCTTCGCTACTCTGACTGCTCTAAGCTGCATGCTTAGATGCCTCTTTCACGCTAAGGGCCTCGCTCCAGTAAGAAGCTCTAGACACCCGCTCCTCGGGGGTCTCACGCTTCCAACTTCCCTTCGGCAACCGCTCCTCGGGAGTCTTTCTCTCTATTCTACTTTCAGGATATTGGACCAATGGGTACTCGCTCCTCAAGGGCCTATCTACCTTATATCCTGCACCACGGACCTTTGGTCCCACCATTCTACCACCAGGAAGACGCCCTTCATTCTGTGAGTACCTCTACGATCTGACGCTCCAACTCCACCCTGCGGGCTCCCGTCTATCATGAACATCTGGGTGAAACTATACTTCTGAGCCTGTTGAGCGTACTGGCACTTCATGGATCAGTGCCTTACCTTCCTGCTTTCACCATCTATCTACAGCAGTACAATAAAGACTCTATCCATTCTGTGTCTGCTATCTGTGTCAGCCTATCACAGTGGTTCCTCATAGGGCTCCTCCCCGTGGGCGGAGTTATCTCCATTGCGACCAAGGGTCCACAATGCCTCAAACACAACACTGAGCAGCAAGCAGCTCTCTGTCTTGCTTATCCAGAATGTGGGTGGAGCTTCTTCCTAGAATTAGCCGTCACTCCCCAGTGCATGAGTGCTGTCTTGTACCAGAAATATCATATTAATCAGTGGGTCATTGCATATACCAGTAAAGAACTGACAGGAGTGGAAAAGAAATATTCAGACTGTGAGAAATCCCTGCTAACTACAGTATGGGCGCTTCAACACTTTAGAAGCTATGTGCAAGGGAAGAAGCTAATAGTAGAGACTTGCCATCAGTCCATAAATTTTCTAGCCAGTGACCGAATCAAAGCCGGTCAGACCTCCAGTAGCAAAATCGCTTCCTGGACACTCACTTTTTTTTTTTCCCCCATACTGGGTCAGACCAAGGGTCCATCAAGCCCAGCATCCTGTTTCCAACAGTTGCCAATCCAAGCCATAAGAACCTGGCAAGTACCCAAAAACTAAGTCGATTCCATGTTACCGTTGCTAGTAATAGCAGTGGCTGACTTCTAAGTCAACTTAATTAATAGCAGGTAATGGACTTCTCCAAGAACTTTTGCAATCCTTTTTTAAACACAGCTATACTAACTGCACTAGCCACATCCTCTGGCAACAAATTCCAGAGTTTAATTGTGTGTTGAGTGAAAAAGAACTTTCTCCAATTAGTTTTAAATGTGCCACATGCTAACTTCATGGAGTGCCCCCTAGTCTTTCTATTATCCGAAAGAGTAAATAACCGATTCACATCTACCCGTTCTAGACCTCTCATGATTTTAAACACCTCTATCATATCCCCCCTCAGCCGTCTCTTCTCCAAGCTGAAAAGTCCTAACCTCTTTAGTCTTTCCTCAGAAGGGAGCTGTTCCATTCCCCTTATCATTTTGGTAGCCTTTCTCTGTACCTTCTCCATCGCAATTATATCTTTTTTGAGATGAGGTGACCAGAATTATACACAGTATTCAAGGTGCGATCTCACCATGGAGCGATACAGAGGCATTATGACATTTTCCGTTTTATTCACCATTCCCTTTCTAATAATTCCCAACATTCTGTTTGCTTTCTTGACTGCCGCAGCACACTGAACCGACGATTTCAATGTGTTATCCACTATGACGCCTAGATCTTTTTCTTGGGTAGTAGCACCTAATATGGAACCTAACATTGTGTAACTATGGCATGGGTTATTTTTCCCTATATGCATCATCTTGCACTTATCCACATTAAATTTCATCTGCCATTTTGATGCCCAATTTTCCAGTATCACAAGGTCTTCCTGCAATTTATCACAATCTGCTTGTGATTTAACTACTCTGAACAATTTTGTATCATCTGCAAATTTGATTACCTCACTCGTCGTATTTCTTTCCAGATCATTTATAAATATATTGAAAAGCACCGGTCCAAATACAGATCCCTGAGGCACTCCACTGCCCACTCCCTTCCACTGAGAAAATTGTCCATTTAATCCTACTCTCTGTTTCCTGTCTTTTAGCCAGTTTGTAATCCACAAAAGGTCATCACCACCTATCCCATGCCTTTTTACTTTTCCAAGAAGCCTCTCATGAGGAGCTTTGTCAAACGCCTTCTGAAAATCCAAGTACACTACATCTACCGGTTCACCTTTATCCACATGTTTATTAACTCCTTCAAAAAAGTGAAGCAGATTTGTGAGGCAAGACTTGCCTTGGGTAAAGCCATGTTGACTTTGTTCCATTAAACCATGTCTTTCTATATGTTCTGTGATTTTGATGTTTAGAACACTTTCCACTTGACCCTTGGACTGGTTCGGATTTTCCTCCACTTCCGTTATTCTGAACTGTCCATCTTTGATTCCACGACCTGCTGGAGGCGCCAGCTCAGCTTTACTCTCCACGGCCTGCTGAGGACATTGACTTTGGATTCCACGACCTGCTGGAGGCGCCAGTTCAGCTTTACTCTCCACGGCCTGCGGAGGACATCCACCTTGATTCTATGACCTGCTGGAGGCACCAGCCATCTGGACCATACGACCTGCAGGAGGCGCCTGCATCCAGATCTCCCTGCCGTCCCTTCCGTGAGAGTCCTGGTCCAGGCCTCGCCAACCAGCGATCGTACATCCATCCTTCGCTGGACCAAGGGTTCACACCCCGAAAGCATAACACCAACTGACTCTCTCACCGGCTTTCTGCTTTGGATATATTTTAAAAAGTTTTTACTGTGAGGTTTTGCCTCTACGGCCAACTTCTTTTCAAATTCTCTCTTAGCCTGTCTTATCAATGTCTTACATTTAACTTGCCAATGTTTATGCATTATCCTATTTTCTTCTGTTGGATCCTTCTTCCAATTTTTGAATGAAGATCTTTTGGCTAAAATAGCTTCTTTCACCTCCCCTTTTAACCATGCCGGTGATCGTCTTGCCTTCTTTCCACCTTTCTTAATGTGTGGAATACATCTGGACTGTGCTTCTAGGATTGTATTTTTTCACAATGACCATGCCTCTTGCACACTTTTTATTTTTGTAGCTGCTCCTTTCTGTTTTTTTCTAACTATTTTTCTCATTTTATCAAAGTTTCCCTTTTGAAAGTTTAGCACGAGAGCCGTGGATTTTCTTACTGTCCCCCTTCCAGTCATTAATTCAAATTTGATCATATTATGATCACTATTGCCAAGTGGCCCCACCACAGTTATCTCTCTCACCAAATCCTGTGCTCCACTGAGGATTAGATCTTAAATTGTTCCCTCTCTCGTCGGTTCCTAAACCAATTGCTCCATAAAGCTATCATTTATTCCATCCTAGAACTATATCTCTCTAGCGTGTCCCGATGATACATTTACCCAGTCAATATTGGGGTAATTGAAGTCTCCCATTATTACGGCATTACCAATTTGGTTAGCTTCTCTACTATTTATTTATTTATTTTATTTTATTTTACATCTTTTCTATACCATCGCTAAGATATATACCATCGCAACAGTTTACATATAGGCACATAAAATAAGGTAAGTGAATGTGTACTATAGTACATTCTAACAGGTGCCAAAAGGTTCGGTTACAATATATCATAAAAGGGACACAATAGTTGGGTAGTGTAAGTTTTGTCTAGGTGTACCATCGGTAATATTTATGTTTGTTATGAGCTTTAATAAAGTAATGTCATGTATGTTGTGAGATTATTGCTGTATGCTTGTGTTTTTTTGCATGTTCCTGTATTTATATATATATATGCGGCAGCACGAATACTGACGAACACCAGAAGAAGAGACCACATCTCTCCAATCCTAAAAAACCTACATTGGCTGCCAATTCACTTCAGAATCATCTACAAGTCCATTTCCTTTATATACAAAATCATCCATTAACATGCTACAATTGACCTGCAAATACCACTTACACAACTCCTTAAGACCTACCAGAGACGCATACAGAGGATCACTCCAGGTACCTCCTACCAAAGCCGCTAGACATATTACCTTAAGAGATAGGGCCCTCTCTACAGCCGGTCCTCCTTTATGGAACTCCATCCCCCCCGATCTCAGACAGGAGCCCTGCCTCCCAACCTTCAGGAAAAGACTTAAGACTTGGCTGTTTAAACAAGCATTCCCGGACTCCAACTAATGTCTCACAACATCAACATTTATAACACAGCCAGCTCAATTTCAGCTCTTTGTAAATATTTTTAGCTGTTGATAACCTTTCCTTTTCTCTCCCTCCTCTCCTAGTTCAATCATCCTTGTTATTTGTAACTGCTTTCTTCCGCACTATAGTTCTAGTCTGAAATTTATTATGCACCACTGTTTAACTGTAAACCAGCATGTTGTGATTGTATCATGAATGCCGGTATATAAAAACCTTAAATAAATAATAAATAAATAAATGTTCTCTATTCTCCGGTCTCTTTAGAAAAGGCTTGTTTAAAGAGCCATGTTTTTAAGTTTTTCTTAAAGGTTTTAAGATCACTTTGTAGTCTGATCTCAGGAGGCATTGTGTTCCATAATATGGGGCCTGCTAATGATAAGGCCCTTTCTCTTACTTGTGATAGTTTTGCTGTCCTTTCTGAGGGAATGGTTAGAAGACTGATTCTGGCTGCTCTCTTTTCTCATTAACTCTTCTTAATGCACAATCCCTCACGAAAAAACCCCACATCCTCAACTATTATCTACTGGATGCCAAACCTGACATCTGTGCAATCGCCGAAACCTGGCTGAAACCCGAGGACACAGCTTTAACTAACCAGCTACCGATACATATCTATGACGTATTTTCAATCCCCAGACTTAGAAAAAGAGGCGGCGGTCTACTATTAGTTGCAAAAAAAGAGCTAAGATTAACCCTCCAACATACAAATTAAACATCAAATCTTGACTTCTCCGTCTTCAAATCTAATCATCTTCAAATCTGACTAACTTATGCCCCTCTGGGGCTCCTAGAATCAAACCCTTCTCCACTAATTGAACGCATCGCCAAATATATCAACACCAACGCCCCCGCTATAATCTTGGGAGACTTCAACCTTCACATCGATACTACTCCTCAATCCTCCAACTGTGAAAAGTTTCTTTCCATGCTTAGTTACATGGGATTCAAACAAATCATTAACAGCCCTACTCATAAAGCTGGACACACATTGGACCTAATCTTCTTAAATGAAGGCCTCACTCTATCCTCCATGCCTATATGCTCATCGGTCCCTTGGTCCGATCACAGGATGATTACTACAGTCCTGGAGATCAACGAGTTCTCACCCCAATCTTTCCCTAAAACCACTGTCCAGATTAGGAAACCTTGTAACATGGACAACCTCAGTTCCCATCTATCCAAAGAATTAGCCCATCTGGATCTTTCAGATGCAGTCGCGGCTACCACCTCCTGGTTCAAGATCACTAATAAAGTAGCTGATCAAACCTGCCCCATAACTACTAAAGTTCTACACCCTAACCCAGATAACAGGAAACCATGGTTCACACCAGAATTGAAAACTCTCAAGCAAGAACTAAGAAGGAGAGAACACAGATAGCGAAAAAATCCTTCCACAATGACTCGGGCTGCTTATAAATCCCTCATGCACTGTTACAGGAACTCTATCCTCCGAACAAAGAGAGATTTCTTCGCTCGGAAGATACATCACTTCATCTTCGACTCTGAAGCACTGTTTTCGTACGTCTTGGCCCTCATCAAATCATCTCCACCAACTATTCTGGATGACCAAGCATTAAGCAAAGCTTCAGAACTTGCTACTTACTTTGAGAATGAAATCACCAATCTAATATCCCTGCTTATCGCTAACAATGGGCAGCCCCCTCCCCCTTACACCGCTACTATACAACAAAACACAAGTCTCGAATCTTTTGAGCCCACTTCATCCCTAGAGATAGAAACCATGCTCAAGAAATACAAACCATCCTCTCACCCATCGGACTCGATTCCATCAAATTTACTCATCTCCATCCCTAAAACCATTGCTAAGCCCATTGCTGAAATCATAAACTGCTCTCTATCACAAGGTCTAGTACCAGATGCTCTAAAGCTTGCCATTCTTAAACCTCTGTTGAAAAAACCTAACTTGTCATCAGCTGATCCTGCTAACTTCCGCCCCAATAGCCAACTTACCGTTCATTGCCTAAACTCTTGGAAAAAAACAGTCAACAAGCAACTCTCAGAATACCTCGACGAAAACAAAATCCTAGCCCCGGCTCAGTTCGGTTTCCGCAAGTCGTTAAATACAGAATCCCTTTTAATTTCACTCTCAGACACCATCCTCCTGAGCCTGGAAAAAAGACAACCTTATCTTCTCGCTCTTCTAGATATATCCGCTGCCTTCGACACGGTGAACCACTCAATTCTCGTAGATCGTCTAGCAGACATAGGCATCAAGGGTACTACACTTAGTCGGTTCAAGTCATTCCTTAACAACAGGTTCTACAAGGTCAAAATCAACAATAAAGAATCCCACCCTGTTAGCTCCACCCTGGGAGTCCCTCAAGGTTCTTCTCTCTCCCCAACTCTTTTCAACATTTACCTTCTCCCGCTCTGCCATTTACTTGCAAATCATAAGTTAACTCACTATATATACGCTGACGACGTACAAATACTCATCCCGATTACGGATTCCCTCCCCAAAACCCTCTGTTTCTGGAATAGCTACCTTTAGTAAATCAACCACCTTCTCACCAGCCTCAACTTAGTCCTTAACACCAATAAGACAGAACTCATCCATTTCCCAGGATGACAACAATGTAGTAACCAACAATCCTCTCACTTCTCAAATTTCTCCTCCCAAGTGAGAGACCTTGGAGTCATCCTGGACATCCATCTAAACCTAAAAAAATTTGTTAATAATACCACAAAGGATTGCTTTTTCAAATTACAAGTTCTAAAAAGGTTGAGACCCCTCCTCCACTTTCAAGACTACAGCACAGTTCTTCAATCCATCATCTTCTCAAAAATAGACTACTCCAACTCGCTTCTTCTCGGATTCCCAGTAAACACCATCAAACCCTTGCAGATGTTGCAGAACACTACCGCTAGGATTCTGACCAAGCCCAGCAAAAGAGAGCACATTACACCCATCCTGCGGAACCTTCATTGGCTACCCATTAACTTCAGAATTCTGTACAAAGTCCTCACGATAATACACAAAGCCATGCACAATCTCACTCCGCTTGATCTAAATATCCATCTTCGTCTCCACAAGCCCGCTAGACCTGTTAGATCTGCTTACTGAGGCACTCTTTATGCCCCCCAGCCAAATCCTCTTTAAGGAAACGCGCACTATCTACAGCTGGTCCTCCGCAATGGAATGCTCTTCCCCTGGATCTCCGGCAAGAACCATGCCCGTTAACCTTCAAAAAAAAGCTCAAAACGTGGCTATTCTGTCAAGCTTTTCCCTAATTCAGATGAATCGTCTCTCTCTCTCACAACTGGCCTAGTTTAGTTATTCAATCTTTTTGGACTCTGATCAAGGCATATCCCTTGCTGGCAGGATATGCATCTTTTTATCCCACATGTTATCAAAATTGTCATCATTGTTTGGTTTAATGTCTCCACCCATTCCCTCCCTCTTTTAATTTATCTATTTGGTTCTTTTTATCCAGTTTCAAATGTTTTGTTCATTTTTGGCATCATTTACTTGCAGTGTTTATTTATTTCTCCTATATTTAACTTACTGGATCCCAATTCCATGTAACCCTTGTTCGATGTAATGCATTCATTTATGCTATTTACGTTTCACTGTAAACCGATATGATATGTAATTTTTGCACATGAATGTCGGTATATAAAAGTTCTAAATAAATAAATAGATAAATAAATAAATAAATAAATAAGTGCATTTCACTGTCAGTCTCACCATCTTGACCAGGTGGACGGTAGTATACTCCTATCACTATAGTCTTCCCCGACACACAAGGGATTTCTACCCATAAAGATTCAATTGTGCATTTAGTCTCATGCAGGATGTTATCCTATTGGACTCTATGCGATCCGGACATAAAGAGCCACACCGCCTCTCGGGTGCTCCTCTCTGTCATTGCGATATAATTTGTACCCTGGTATAGCACTGTCCCACTAGTTATCCTCCTTCCACCATGTCTCTGAGATGCCAATTAAGTCTATGTTCATCATTCACTGCTATACATTCTAATTCTTCCCATCTTACTTCTTAGACTTCTGGCATTAGCATACAAACATTTCAAAGTTTGTTTTTTGTTTGTATTTTCATTCTGCTTTTTAATTGATAGGGATAAGTTAGAATTTTGTAGCTCAGGTGAGTTTTTAGTTACAGGCACTTGGACTACTTTTCTTATTATTGGAACCTCACTGTCGGGATGCCCTAATTCTAATGCATCATTAGTATCCTTTGAAGATACCTCTCTCTGAACCATTTGTTGCTGAGCGACTGTCAGCTTTTCCCTCTATTTTAGTTTAAAAGTTGCTCTATCTCCTTTTTGAAGGTTAGCGCCAGCAGTCTGGTTCCACCCTGGTTAAGGTGGAGCCCAACCTTCGGTAGAGACTCCACTTCCCCAAAGGTTTCCCCAGTTCCTAACAAAATTGAATCCCTCTTCCTTGCACCATTGTCTCATCCATGCATTGAGACTCCGGAGCTCTGACTGCCTCTGACCTGCGCATGGAACAGGAAGCATTTCAAAGAATGCTACCCTGGAGGTTCTGGATTTAAGCTTTCTACCTAAGAGCCTAAATTTGGCTTCCAGAACCTCCCTCCCACATTTTCCTATGTCGTTGTTGCCCACATGTACCACGACAGCCGGCTCCTCCCCAGCACGTCTAAAATCCTATCTAGGTGACCCGTGAGGTCCGCCACCTTCGCACCAGGTAGGCATGTTACAGGCGATCCTCATGCCCACCAGCCACCCAGCTGTCTACATTCCTAATAATCGAATCACCAACTATGACGGCCGACCCTAACCTTCCCTCCTGGGCTGTAGGCCTTGGGGAGATATCCTCGGTGCGAAAAGGACAATGCATCACCTGGAGAGCAGGTCCTTGCTACAGGATCCTTTCCTGCTGCACCAGGTTGATGCTCTCCAATTATGAGACCTTCTTCCTCCAAGGCAGCACCAGGGCTGCCAGTCTGAAGTTGGGACTTAGCTACTATGTCCCTGAAGGTCTCATCTATATACCTCTCTGTCTGCCTCAGCTCCTCCAGGTCTGCCACTCTAGCCTCCAGAGATCGGACTCATTCTCTGAGAGCCAGGAGGTCTTGCATCACATGCACATGTACAACTTCTCACCTGCGGGTAGTAAAAAATCATACATGTGACCCTCGATGCAAAAAGACTGGGAAGCCACCCACCTCTTGCTGCTGGACTGCTGCCTTTATCTCAATTTTGTTCAGTTCCTAGTTAAGTTTTAGTTTGCTATGGGAGTAGGAATGTGTCTAATTAACGTCCTTTAAATGTATTAGTGAATTCACTATATGTCTAGTAGTGGCCTACAGGGGAATGATCAGACTCTCAATAAGGTTTTTGGGGGTTTTTTTTGTGAAAGTGGCACCAGCCTATAAATTAAAGGATGAGTTAGGGGTGGATGGGCGAGGGGTGGGAGGGTTGGGAAAAATAGTCTAACTTCTGTTAGTCAGCCAGAGTGACTCACTGCTCTCTTGATTAACAAATGTTGGTACCTATTCAAACCAAATCACACTACCTCAATACCTTTCCAAGGTGAGTAACTGAACAGAACTTTTCAACCTTTTTCCTTAGGTATACACTGCTCCTAGATTATTTCTAGCTTCTGGCCACTTTTTTTTTTTTTAAATACAAACACTCAGTTCTGTTTACTAGCTGCCTTACTGACTGACTATTTAAAATACAGTCTAACTTGTTTATTCGCTACCTTACTGACTATTAAAAGCACAAACACACAAACACACTAAATAATATTTCCAAATAGTTAACTTTGCCCCAATACTTTTAAAAAAGACAATGTCCCAAGCAAAAACTTACTGATTCCTTTCAGCCACCAGCAAGGTAATCCTCTCCTCTCAGTGCTCCCAAGTTTGGCTGTTTGAAGTGCAATATGCCCAAAGACATAAAAGCGTTGTGGCTCAAAATTTAGCTGAATTACATGATTGCACTACTGAAGAAGAACTGGAGTTGATCTCGGAACCTGAGACCGAGATAACAGAACCCCATCATCACTATGCCTATGACGAAGAAACATGGAACTGTTTTCCTAAAGCATAAGTTGACGGTTGTGCTTTCCGCAGGAATAGTGATCACGAATTAGAAGCCGGATTAGGAATAGCATGGGAGGAGAATCAGACCTGTGGTCCCCTCAGCTTCGCTCTGGGATCCAAATCAAATCAGTATGCAGAGCTCGCCACAGCACTGATAACTGTGCCAATCCCCTCATCAAAGCAGATTGTCAGACAAATGAGGAGTTATGGCTCCTCTACATTTCCAGAAATCAGTTTCAGATAGTAAAAGACTTACTGATAAGGACCAGTAAGAAGGGAATCACACAGTAGGTAGTCCCACAATCCTATAGGGGGATCATGCTACAGCATGCCCATGATGAGCCATGTGCTGGACACCAAGGTGACCAGATTACTTATGATACCCTGAAACAAGTAACCTATTGGCTGCACATGTACCAAGATGTAAAATCATACACAAAAGGTTGTCTCATCTGCAGCAGGTTCTAGCCCATTTCACCCAAACACAAAGTGACTTACGGACCGAGGTATTACCATGCCCTGGTCTAATATTCAAATAGACTGGGTCAAGCCTGATGTCAGATCCTCTAGAGGTAAAAAATATTTGCTCACAGTGACCTCTCTGTTTACCTGCCCCTAACAACACTGCTGAGACCACAACCACCCTACTCTTTAATCACGTGTTCAGTCGCTGGGGTCTGACTATGAAAGTAGACTCAGGCCCACATTTTACTGGACAGGTAATTAAACATATGTGGAAACTGTTGGGTGTGAAAAGTAAGCTCCACGTATCATATCTCCTCCAATCGTCAGGACAAGTGGACAGAACACAGAAAACCATAATCAGCATTCTAAAGAAGTATGTGTCCACATCCCTAGTGTTAATGACTATCTGAGCCACACCACACTGTACTACGGGGTTCTCCCCATTTGAGAGGATGACAGGAAGAGAAATAACCTTACCTATGCATTTGGTTTTACAGGATGCAGGATACTAATTTGGCTAGTGCTACAACTGCACATGAATATGTTACCCATCTGCAGGTACATTTGCAAAACACTTTTTCCTTTGAACAAAAGAATTTGAAGACAAATGTCAGAGGTAGAAAAGCCTATTATGATTTAAAAGCTATCACTAAAGAGTATAAAATGGGAGACAAGGTCTTTTTCTATAATTATAGTAAAAATAAAGCCAAAGAAAGCAAGTTTTTGCCTAGCTGGAAAGGATCTTTTGTAATTGTGGATAAAGTCTCACCAGTCAATTACTTATTCAAATTAAGATAAAGCCTGATGGTGAAGATGTCCTTAAATAGGTCCACATTAACCAGCTTAAGCCTTGTCACCCTTGTAAATTTGTGGATCAAAATGCTGTGCAGAGTGACACCGACATTAACAATAAAGCAGAAGAGTAGTTCTCTAATGTTTTTCAGGTGAACAGATCCCTGAGGGTGATTGTCCTAGTCTGCTGGTGATAGGAGCAGAAGATGCCAAGCTGGTCAAGCTTGGTCCTTCCTCCAGCATCGTGATGCAAGACACTCCTGGCTTCCTCATCATACAGTCCCAGATTGTCACCCAGAAAGTATTTGGGGCACTAGACCCCCAACATGTAATCCAGAAACATTTTAGCCTCACTAACATGCATTTGCCTGCAACTAAAGCTTGGTTCAAGGATCACCTGAAATATGCTACCCAAAATGTCCAGAACATTCTTAGCCAATTGGACAAAAGTATGATCCAGCCTGTTAGAAAAGATTTAGACCGTCCCAAAAAGTTTATTAGACTAATTGTTGGATCCATTTATTTTCTGCCCTCAGTTCCCTCTTTAATGCATCCATATCCATTGCCAATGCAACTTCCATAGAACAATTTGCAGAACCCTGTTAAAGAGTTGCAGAATGATATGAAAAGTTTCTCTAAACAGATACAACACCAACAAGAACAGCTAACTTCTCAAGTAAAACACTAAGAGTCACCTTGGCTAATCTACATTCTCAAGCAATTAAGCATAACCAAGAGGACATTACCACCATTAAAACCATGCTGAGTGAAGACCGTACCTTTATCCAGCCCATTCAAGCGCTCACCTGTCACTTGTTTAGAGAGCTGGACAACAGCATGAGTAAATTAATGAAAGGACAGATTCCAACCTATTTAGTCTATCCAGATGTCATTACAGATGCTTTTGCTAAAATTAGCCGAAACAACATTGTGTTGCGGTCCCGACCGCCTCCCCCATGTTCGGGGTCGGATCCGCTTACCTTCACCCCGGTCCGTGAAGGACCGCGCCGGGCCTCCGGTTCAGAGGGCCGCCAGGTCGCTGCCTCACTGCGTGGAAAACGCCGTCTAGGCCACCAGAAGCTCCGCCCCTCTTGTTGGCTCTCGTGCGTGCGCGAGGAAGGCCCTTATGTGCGCCCAGCACCCGGAAGTTCGGGACGGCCCCTTTTCCTGACGTCACGCCTCGGTCCGCATTTAACCGGCGTCCAGTCTCCCACTAGACGCCTTGCAACGAGGTTCTCTGAATACTAGTTGCCTTCCGTTCCTGTACCTGCCTTCAGTGACGTTTCTCGTTTGACTTACTGGTTCTCGACTCCAGTTTGCTTCAGTACACTGCCTGCCTGTCTGCCGCCTACCTCGACTCCGGTTTGCTTCAGTTACACTGCCTGCCTGTCTGCCGCCTGCCTCGACTCCGGTTTGCTTCAGTACACTGCCTGCCTGTCTGCCGCCTGCCTCGACACCGGTTTGCTTCAGTACACTGCCTGCCTGTCTGCCGCCTGCCTCGACTCCGGTTTGCCTCAGTACCCTGACTGCCTGTCTACAGCCCGCCTCGAGACCGGCCTGCCTCAGTACTCCGCCTGCTTGTCGCTGCCTGCCACTATCCCGGTTTGCTTCAGCACTTCACCCGCCTGCCTGCTGCCGGCCCAGGCCCCGCCTTGCTACAGAACGCTGTCCTTCCAGCGGTCTGCCCTGACCTTGTTCACAGAGCGTTGGCCCAGCCTCGGATCAGTTCTGGACTCTGTTACCTCTTCCCCGCTTGAGGGTCTACTCTCTCCTGGCTACTGACTGACCCCCTTGATCAGTCTCTGGACTCTCCCAGCACAGCCTAAGTCCCACGGGCCTGGGTCCCTACGGGCTCCTCCCAGGGGGATTCCGGGTGCCGGTGTGAAGCCCTACCAGGCATCTGACTCCGCCTCCCGGTTCTACCATACTGTCACCCCTGGCAGCCCGGCCCAAGGGTCCACTATCTGACTACCACAGTCCTAGAAATAACAGCTTGCAAGGCCATGGACCCAGCGGAGGCTCCCAGCCTACAGGCCATTCCAGGAATGGCGCAGCGCCTCCAACAACAGCAGCACTGCATCGATGCCCTCGCTTCTACCGTGGAGCAGCTAGTCTCTCGTTGTGGAGGCATTACGCCGGACCCACCTCCAGCACCATCCCCCACTCCGGTACTCAACTCCGTCCCAGTTACCCAATTACCGGCACCGACCCGCTACGCAGGGGGATTACCAAGGCGTTGCCGGGGTTTTTTTGAACCAATGCTACGTTCCTGTTCACCTTGTTGCCAGCACAGTTCCCTTCAGACTCTGTAAAAGTAGCATATATCTTCTCCCTACTGGACGGAGGAGAGCACTCGACTGGGCCCTCCCCATGTGGGAGCGACAGGACCCCCTATTGCACAATCTTCTGGAATTTGTGCTCAATTTCCGACAAGCTTTTCGATTGATCCGGCCCCCGTCAAACCACGGCCACCCCGAACTGTTGCATCTCAGGCAGGGGGCTCGGTCCGTGGCGGGACTACCACAATTGATTCCGCACCCCTGGCCATGGAGGTTGGTTGGTGGGACGACTGCCTGAGGGGTTATCTATCTGGAGGGCCTGGCAGGCCGCGTCAAGGATGAGCTGGCGGGTCCGAGACCTTCTGGATGACCTCAACAACATCATCGACGTGGAAGCTGAGTAGACCGCGTTTGCAAGCAATGAGACAGGGAGGGGCGCCCTTCACAAAGGTCCCCCCCCCGGCTACCCAAGGTTCTGCCAGGCCCATGATTCCCAAGACGCCTCCACTGCCTCCTCGCTGAGTGAGCTATGCAACTAGGACGGGCTCCGTAACTGCGGAGGAGAGAAGGAGACGCCGGTCCCAGGGGCTGTGCCTGTACTGCGGCGGGAAAGGGTATTCCTCGCCCACTGCCCGGAGCGTCCGGGAAACGACCGTGGCCTAGGACATTCTGAGGAGCTACTCCTAGGCTATGCGGGCTCGGCTCCTCGATGCTCAATACCAGTTTACTCTGAAATACCCCGGAGGAGAGCTCCAAACCCTGGCTTTTGTGGACTCTGGGGCCGACGGGAATTTTATAGTAGCGGATTTGGTCCATCAATTGTGTTTGCCCACGCTGCCAAAGACCCACCACTGTGCATCACATCCCATCCGGGGCACCTTGCTCCCCGGGGCTATCTCCTGCGTCACAGGCCCCCTTGATTCTCCAGACAGGGGTGCTCCCACTCTGAAGAGATCTCCTTCCTGGTGCTGGAAAGGGCAGTGCACCCTCTGGTGCTGGGACTACCGTGGCTGCGTCGTCATTCACCCATGATTCAGTGGACACTCTCCAGTTGACCCAGTGGAGTCCTTTCTGTTTCTCGCACTGCCTTCAGGTTCCACGGCCTCCACGTCCAGTCCTGCTCTGTTCATCTAGCCTCCTGCCGACAGCCTACCAAGCCTTCGCAGAGGTATTTTCCAAAGAAATGGCGGAGATCCTTCCGCAACACCGGCCTTTTGACTGTCCGATAGACTTGTTACCCAGCACCACACCGCCTCGGGGCCGGGTGTACCCGCTATCCCTGCCTGAGGACTACCGCCCATGTCCCAAATACCTTACAAAAACCTCGCAAAGGGCTTAATTCGTCCTTCCCGATCCCCTGCCGGAGCCGGCTTCTTTTCATGGGGAAAAAGATGGCTTACTCCGCCCTTGCATTAGACTATCACGGCTTGAATGCCATCACCAAGAGGGATCGCTACCTGCTTCCATTGAATCCCCGAGCTCTTGGATAGACTCCAAGGAGCCAAACTGTTCACCAAGCTCGATCTCAGAGGGGCCTACAACCTCGTCCGCATACGTCCAGGAGAGAGTGGAAGACTGCCTTCAACACCAGGGATGAGCATTACGAGTATCTGGTAATGCCCTTTGGCCTCTGTAATGCCCCGGCAGTCTTCCAAAACCTCATGAATGAGTCTTGCGGGAGATTGCTCCACTCGCATGTCATCGTGTACCTGGATGACATATTGATCTATTCCAAGGACTTGGAGACCCATCGATGCCACGTGAAACAGGTGCTACAGGCATTAAAGGATAATCACGTTTACGCCAAACTGGAGAAGTGTGTGTTCGAGTCCGAAATCATTTGCCCTTCCCAGGGTATATCGTCTCCTCTACCGGATTCCAGATGGACCCCGAGAAGTATCTGCCATCACCAATTGGCCTCGCCCGTCCGGATTAAGGCTTTGCAGAGGTTTCTGGGGTTTGTCAACTTTTACAGACATTTTATTCCCCACTACTCTCGCCGGGTTGCTCCCCTCACGACATTAACCAGAAAAGGAGCTGATGTCAAGTCTTGGCCCCGACTCGCCGGCCGAAGCTTTTGCTGATCTAAAGAGGCATTCTTAACAGACACCTGTTTACGCCATCCGGATCAATGCATCCTTTCACTGTAGAGGTGGACGCCTCCAGTGTTGCCGTCGGAGCTGTTCTCAGCCAGCACTCCCCGTTGGGACAACTACTACCTTGTTCATACTACTCCAAGCAGTTCTCGCCTGCTGAGGCAAACTATTCCATAGGAGACAAAGAACTTCTAGCCATCAAGCTGGCCTTCGCGGAGTGGAGGCAGTGGCTAGAGGGAGCTACCCACCCAGTTACGGTCTACACCGACCACAAAAACTTGGAGTTCCTGTCCCAAGCCCAGTGGTTGAACCCCCAACAGGCCAAGTGGTCACTTTTCTTTATTCGGTTCAACTTCACCCTGCAGTACCGCCCTGCCACAAAAAATGTTCGAGCCGACGCACTGTCTCAGACCTCCATGTCCGAGGAGGATCAGGAACCTCCTCGATACATCCTTGACCCCACTAAAGTCGCCTGACGGCCACTCTGACTGTGTTATCACAAGATAAGACGGTGGTTCCTAAGCATGCCGTGGTTAAAGGTCCTGCGTTGGGCCCACGACTCCCTGACGGAGGCCATGCCGGTCAAGAACGAACCTTGGAACTCTTCAATCGGTTTCTACTGGTGGCCCAACCTTCGTCGAGACGTGCAGGTCTACGTAAACTCCTGCCCCCACCTGCGCACAACAGAAGCCTAACCGCAGACCCTGTGCGGTATACTACCAACCACTCCCGATTCCCACGGAACCATGGACCCATATTGCCTACGGAACTTCATGGTCGACCTGCCTCATCTAAGGGAAGACGGTAATCTGGGTCACCGTGGATCGTTTTTTCTAAAAGGCCCATTTCGTGCCATTACCCAAGCTACCCTCTGCGCCGGAAACTAGCACTTTCTATTTGCGCAGCACATTTTCCGGATCCATGGGCTGCCACAGGACATCGTCTCCGACGGGGACCACAGTTCACCGCCCGATACTGGAGGGCTCTTTGTAAGTGCTTCAAGGTCCAGCTCAGCTTTTCCACAGCCTTTCACCTGCAGAGCAATGGGCAATCTGAAAGGATGAACCACTCGCTGAAAACCTTCCTGCGCGCCTTCATCAACGAAAAACAAGATAATTGGACCGAGCTCCTGCCCTGGGCCGAGTTTGCCTACAACAATCAGAGTCATGCTGCCACCGGAACCTCACCTTTTCAGGTGGTATATGGAAAACAGCTCAAGCCTCCGCTACCCGTTGCCACACCCAGTTCCTCTCCTGCAGCGCAGCTCTCCGCTCAGCAACTCCAGAACTTATGGCAGGACTACTCAAGACAAATTAACTGTGTCTGCCGCGTTCTGCTAAACGGTTGTGCCGACCGATACAGATGGCGGCCCCTGTGTATCTCCCCGGGGATCGTGTCTGGCTCAGCACCCGAAACATTCATTTGAGGATTGCCTTCTAGAAGGTTTGCCACCCAAATTTTGCGGACCCTTCCGGATCGCCGGAAGAGTCGGGTTGGTTTCCTACCGAATGCGGTTACCATCACCCTACGAATCCATGACGTCTTCCAGTCTCTCTGCTGAAGCACTGGTCCTCTCCCACTTCCACCGCAAGCCTCCAGACACTCCTGCCACGCCCGTGGCTGAGGACCCCACATACCAAGTGCGAGAAGTCGTCGACGTTCGTTTCTTCAATCGGAGATGGGAGTACCTCTTAGCCTGGGAGGGTTGCAGAGATGAGGACAATACCTGGGAACCTGCCTGCAACATCTTGGACAAAACTCTCCTCCGGCAGTTCCACCTTGACCACCCAGGGAAACATAGAAACATAGAAATGACGGCAGAATAAGACAAACGGCCCATCCAGTCTGCCCAGCAAGCTACGCACTTTATCCATTTTTTTCCCCCTTTTTCTCTCTCCCACCTGTTACTATTGGCTTCCAGTACCCTCCAGCCCTAATTCCCCTCCACCCCCACCACCAATGTAGAGAGCAGCGCCGTATCTGCATCCAAGTGAACATCCAGCTCAATTAGGGGTAGCAACCACTGTAACAAGCTGGCCATACCCCTGCCCCATACTCTTACCCACCCCTGTTTGTTTGTTTTTTTTGGAGATGGCAGCCCTCCATCCTTCCGCTCCGTAAAGGTGGAACACCAACCACTGGCATCCCGCAACCTGGGCCATTGAAGAGGGGGCGTAAAGGGGGGATACTGTTGCGGTCCCGACCGCCTCCCCCATGTTCGGGGTCGGATCCGCTTACCTTCACCCCGGTCCACGGAGGACCGCACCGGGCCTCCGGTTCAGTGGGCCGCCAGGTCGCTGCCTCACCGCGTGGAGAACGCCGTCTAGGCCACCAGAAGCTCCGCCCCTCTCGATGCCTTGCGCGCACGCGCGAGGAAGACCCTTATGTGCGCCCAGCACCCGGAAGTTCGGGACGGCCCCTTTTCCGGACTTCACGCCTCGGTCCGCATTTAACCGGCGTCCAGTCTCCCACTAGACGCCTTGCAACGAGGTTCTCTGAATACTAGTGCCTTCCGTTCCTGTACCTGCTTCAGTGACGTTCTCGTTTGACTTCCTGGTTCTCGACTCCGGTTTGCTTCAGTACACTGCCTGCCTGTCTGCCGCCTGCCTCGACTCCGGTTTGCTTCAGTACACTGCCTGCCTGTCTGCCGCCTGCCTCGACTCCAGTTTGCCTCAGTACCCTGACTGCCTGTCTACAGCCCGCCTCGAGACCGGCCTGCCTCAGTACTCCGCCTGCTTGTCGCTGCCTGCCACTATCCCCGGTTTGCTTCAGCACTTCACCCGCCTGCCTGCTGCCGGCCCAGGCCCCGCCTTGCTACAGAACTCTGTCCTTCCAGCGGTCTGCCCTGACTTTGTTCACAGAGAGTTGGCCCAGCCTCGGATCAGTTATGGACTCTGTTACCTCTTCCCCGCTTGAGGGTCTACTCTCTCCTGGCTACCTGACTGACCCCCTTGATCAGTCTCTGGACTCTCCCAGCACAGCCTAAGTCCCTACGGGCTCCTCCTGGGGGGATTCCGGGTCCCGGGTGAAGCCCTACCAGGCATCTGACTCCGCCTCCCGGTCTGCCATACTGTCACCCCTGGCAGCCCGGCCCAAGGGTCCACTATCTGACTACCACAGTCCTAGAACTTAACACATTGAGCCTATCCAGGACCAAATTGCTTATCATATGGGTAACGCTATACCTCTGTATTTTGACATTGAGAATATGGAGGTTGCGTATGTTTTAAATTTGCCTTTCATTTTACCTGAGAATGTTTACCAACTGAAACAAGTAATTAATGTAGGTACTTGGACAAACAATGTATACCTGCGTGTAGACACCCCTGCCCTTCCAGTCTATCAAAGTGAAAACCCCTAAGCAATATTTAGTTCCTAATTTAGGCCTATGCCAACAAACAAAGGACATATGTTGGTTATGTTCTGGTAAGCCTTTCCTAAAGGATTCTACAGAAGCTCTGTGTGGTTTGTCCTCAGACGACTTCCGAGAGAAATGTAAGATTACCTTGACAAAGAATGATGAATTCTCCAAAACCAAGGTTGCTGCTGTAAATAATGCTTGGTTAGTTAGCACCCCTCTGAAAGAACTTGCTATTTCAAACAAGCATGATGTTACCAGTAAGGTTCCCTTACCCAGTGATGTTTCTTTAGTCACAGATCCTAAGAACTCAATAGTTACTGTAGGAGAGGTGTCCTTATACTACCTAGAACCAGACCCAGTTCCCACAGAGGTAGAAATCTTAAATGTGCTTTGGGGCCATGAAATCAACTTTGATGAAAACCTGGTATCTCTTTTAGGCTAGAAGGACTCTCACACTGTGGAGCTATCTATAGACCAAGAAACAGCAGAAATTGCTGACTACAATTATGATTCCAGAGATGAAGATATTGTACAAACTGTATGTACTGTATTATGCCTTACCTGCCCTAGCCATGGTGATCGTAGCACACCTGTTATTTTAATCACTGTCTTATGAGTAAGGACCCTAATGAGACACACACGGGAAAGGTCTTGCCATAAAGCTATGCGCTTGCAAATCCTCCACAGCCCCCATCTCTGGAAATGTAGGGGTACCAGATAATCAATGATCACACTTTGTCACTTCCGGACTAGGAAAGGAGGTGGCACGCACACAGTCTACCTCAAGTTCTAAGGATGATGTCCCTACCTCATGTGAAAAACTACATTATTTCCTTATTACTCATATATATTTCCTGTTACTATTCCCCATTTATTTTTCTTCATTATACCTTTTGTCTTTCCTCATTATAATGATGATTTTATTCACTAATATCCTATTACATTATTACATTACTCCCATTCTATTATTACTATTATGATTCCTTAGAAGTGCTATGACTATTATTATTGTTGCATTATTCCTACCTCACGTTGAAGATATCATCATTGATGGTCATACAGTTAAGGCCTGCAGAGTAGCGGTAATTAGGCTTAAGCGAGATAAGCTCCATTGCTGGCTCATCCCACTTAAGAAGGGGAAATGTAGGAAGATATATCATGTTTTACCATTGATTCACCAATTATGAATTAAAATAGCCAAGAAACTTACAGGCCAGGGTAGTGACAGGCCCCAGACACTGTCACCACAAGAAAGAAGAAAGACTTTTACCCAGGTGAAATTTAAAACTACACTGTCTCAGTGGAAAATGAAGAACTTTCGTCCTATTACACTGAAGGATACCTTATCAGATGTGCCTGTTTACTTGTTCCTGTGTCAATAGGAGTAAAGCAGACAAAGAGACAATATGACCTAAGCTCCTAAGCCAGTGTCAGGGATGAGCCAAAGTGAAGCCATAGGTCAGAGAAAAATGATGATACTGGCAAGACAACTTGACATAGAGACGGGAAAGTTCTCCCCCCCCCCCCCGAAGAAATGAGGAGGGGGAACAAGACCTATAACATGGCAGGACCCCCTCTCGAAGTAATGGGGAGAGGGGAAAAAAGACCTGCAATGCGGCAAAAGACTCTCCACCCACCACAAGGTTATGCATGAGATTATGCATTTCGTCAGCTGGGAAGTATAAGACAGAGGGGGCAAAGAAGAAGAAAGGGAAGCTGAAGCAACAGAACCCTGGGGAGAGTGACCCAGAGGAGGCTGAAGCAAAGGACCCCCCTGGGGGGAGCGACCCTGAAACCAAAAGGATGAGAAAGGTAAGCAAAGGACCCCCTGAAAAAGAAGGGAGAAAGAGAGCACAAACCTGGAGAGAAAACCCGGAGAGTGAATCCTGAGCATCCCTGTAAGCAAAAGGCTGGTAAGAAGCAGACCAGCACTTCCTGCTATTGAAGGGAGAAGCATAGGTGTGGCCCGAGACGAGGGTGCCTGCTCAAGTGCGGAGAGTAGAACGGAGTCTGAGCGGTGAGGGGCAAGAGCAAGCCAGACAGCCGACCAGCACCAGAGCCAGAAGCAAGTCTTCTGGGATCACCTGCCTGCTCTGTCAGTACCAAGCCCAGGAAGCCTCTCCCCTGCCCCACATTCTCCAGGTCTCCAGCTGGAGCTTGCTTCAGAGGAGAACAGAGATAGCACCTGAAGCCTAGACCAAGGGAAAGTAAGTTAGCCATAAGCATTAATATATTAAGCAGGCTAAAGTTTATGGCAAGTCTGTTACCACCCACGATACAGAACTTTTTTTTTAGGAAAAACAGAAGCTTAGTGACCAGTAAGTTAGAGACAGGAATTATTATTTTCTAAATGTTATAAATCTGATAAATAAAAGTCTATTTCTGGGGAGAATACACATTGTCTTTTTCCTGACTTAGGATCGCAAGTAAGGTGGGAGGGCACCTGGCAGTGTCCTGGAGCAGATAGATCCCTGCATCTCTAAACTTGCTTACACATCAATATTGCTTTGCCTCCTCAACAAACATATCATCTATCTCAGACAGCTCCAGTTAGAACTCAGTGGAACCAACTCCTACAGCCACTTCACATGAAATAACACCTCAGAGATGAAGGAAGAGATACGCTGGGGTTACAACCATCCATAATGGAAGAAGGTGCTCCCCTCCAACCAGTGTCATATCAAGTGATACTAGTCACAGATGCCTCCACCATAGGTTGGGGGACCCACACTGGATATTTCAAACACAAGGAGTTTTGTTGAGTCCGTAAAACACTTACAAATCAATTTACTAGAACTTAAGAGTGATGCGCAATGCCCTTCATGCATTCAAACACATCCTCAAAGTGAAAAACATAATGATACAAATGGACAATCAAGTAACCATGTTCTACGTGAACAAACAAGGTGGAACCAGATCATGGATCATATACCAAGAAGCCCTACACATATGACCCTGGGGCTAGGTGGTATCCCAGGCCCTTACAATTAGCTGACTGACGTTATTTGAAGGAATGGGGTGAGGGAGGGAATCCAAGGGGACCCACTATGCACCAACAATATTTTTTTGGACGAGACCAGGAGTAGGAAGGGGGGAATATCATACTATCAACAATATTTTTGTAAACTTGGGGATTGGGGAAAGGGGTACAATGTTTTAACAGTTTTTTTGGAAATAGAAGGGGGGGGGCTACCTTTTGGGCACTATTATTCATTGATGATGGGGGTTGGATGGGAGGGAGGGTCAATCCTCGCACAAACATTTAACTATATTTAAGGGGCTGCCTTGACTGGTGGCCCTGGGGTGGGGAAGGGAAGTCATGTTTAGACCCTCGTTCAGTTTTTGACATTTTGCGTGAGTACTACTTTTTGACGTTGGCCCTTTAAATCTACCACGGGAGCATCAGGACTAATGTTAAGGTCTCAATGTTCCCGCTGTAGAAGAACATTTTTTTGAAAGATGTAAATAAAATAACGTGGCTAACAAATTTCTAAGCCAGCCACAGTATTTTATTTACATAGAATTACCTATGCATGAGCTGCTTTGCATGGATTTGCAAGATCATGCATGCAAGCACCATGCAAAGCAGCTCATTGGAATATAAAAGGGAATTTGGGCTAATTTATTCAAAATATCACAAATATAGTGTGATATCATTGCAATAGGGCTAAATCACCGATATTCAGTATTTATCGCACATTGTGGGGCAAATTTTAAAAAAGTATGCCTGATTTTGAAAGATACACGCGTAGCCGTGCATATCTTTTAAAATCCGGGGTCGGCGCGCGCAAGGGTGCACAAAATCGGCAGCCTGTGCGCGCCGAGCCGCGCAGCCTGCCTCCATTCCCTCCGAGGCCGCTCCGAAATCGGAAGCAGCCATGGAGGGAACATTTTTTTTATCCCCCCTCACCTTTCCCTCCCTTCCCCTATCTAACCCACCCCCCAGCTCTAACTAAATCCCCCTCTCCTACCTTATTTTGTTGAGTTACGCCTGCCTCTGGCAGGCATAACTTGCGCGCATCGCCGGCTCCCTGCCTCGGCACAGGCCGCTGTGCCAGATCACTCGGCACCCACCCCCGGACCACCGTCACACCTCCGGCCCCTCCCACAGACCTCCACCACGCCCCACGGACATGCCCCCGAACACCCGTGGCCACCCGCGACACACCCCGACACGCCCCCGACATGCCCCAAGCAAAGCCCCGGGACTTACGCGCATCCTGGGGCTTTGTGCACACCGGCGACCTATGTAAAATAGGCGCGCCGGGCTTTTAAAATCTACCCCCTTTATCCCTATCATGGCTTAAAGAATCTCCCAATTAGCCAGCAAATTTCTAGCTCTCTAGCTTATTAACTGGTTAGAATTTAGCTGTGCAAATGCCCAAATATTCATTTTAAACAAACAACAATCAAGAGCAAAAGCCTCTGTCGCTGGACAATTGAATAAATTTTTTTAAAAATGTAATATTATTTTCTAGTGTTTTTGATTGAAATAAATACCTACACTATCCAATGGAAAAAATTTTTTTTTGTGTTTATGTGATTTTATAAAAATGTATAATGGAGTCAGAGAAAGGTTTCATACTAGTGTAGGTGCCCTGCACCTCTGTAAGGGTGAACATATAATCATCAACCTTCCTCCTCCTCCTCGATAAATTTATAATATAATTTTTTTAAAAATAATTTTTTATGTGTCTGCTTGTGTTATCCCTGAAAACACCTACAGGATTCTTCCGTGGCAATCTAATTTTTTAAATGCAGTGCTGCAAACTAGTTACTCAGTACTACTCACGAGAATGCTAATAAAGGGTGTAAAAACAGACTTCCCCGTTTTTGGTTGGTGTGTCCATGTTCCTCTATGTTATCCCAACATGTTTCAGACGAAAGTGCCTTTCCTCAGGGGGTTCGATGTTTCCCAAAACCAGCTTCACGGAATCTGCAACCCTCTTCTCAACGATTTCTCCTGAGTGATCTTCCTCTCTGGATCGCCCCGGAAGAATGACCTGTCAGGAGAACAGACTCCTAATATATGTTGCTGCTGGGGCTCAAAACAACCAATGAGAAGTCTCAACGTAGCGATGCAATTAGTGACGTCTCTGTCGGACCTGCTAGAGAACAAGCTCCATAGACTGATAATAAAAGGCCTCGGACCTGAAAGAGGCACTCTAGACTGTCAAAACATAATCAATGACGTCGATCTCACACCTGCAGAAGAGCTCATTCTATAGGTTGATGCTACAATCCTCAGGTCTAAGGTAAGACTTTTCGAGCTGTCAAAAAATATAAACAAAGGAACCTTCCAAACAGTCCGATTGTTTCAGTCTTTTGAGCGATCAGGTGACGAAATGACTGGCATCTGCGGTAAATAGTCACTATTTGCTCCATTTGATCATTCATAAGAGGATGTTGAAATTAAGCTCATCGTTCATACCACGAGGTTGTAGAAGTCTGTAAGGTAAAAATCCAAAAGGCTTCTCGTGTGTTGAGCAATGATCGTATATCCCCACCGCGGGGAGAGAGCTGTATTGCTCAATAATCGTCCATTTCAAATCTGTGATTGTGTGGCCAAAATCCACCAGATGTTGAACCATCGGTTGCCGTGAGCTTCAACGTGGTATAAACCGTGATTATGTTCCCCCAGTCTCACTCGAATGGTCTCTAGTAGCTAATTTCTGAGGTTAGCCAGCTAAAATGCCTTTGAATATCAAACTTCTAATGAAATTAAAATCCTAAATTTAGGAACCCAGCCCTAATAAATTTTTAAAAGGACTATTTTAGGAGCCTAACTACAAAGCTAGGAGCCTAAAACCCCCTATAAATTGGTTCCTTAATATGTGGTTACCTGTGTAAGTATTTTAATTTGCAAAGATTAAATAGAAAAGTGAGTAAATAAATTTGTGTTGTCTTGGAGCAGAGGGACAGAGTTACTCCAGAACATTTTTCTGCAGGCAAGAGGCAAATAAATCTGTGGTGTAATTTACCTCATGAATAAAGAAATTCCAATAGTCTACTCCTAGGCCTATGGCCTATCTTCATGAAAGAGCCCCTGAGAGGATCTGGAGTCAAAGGAAAGGAAAATCTAGTTTGTTGGCAGTCTCTGTCTCTTACTTTATCTGTGACAGAAGTAAGTGTTGCATTTACTAAAGAGTGAACTGAACTAAATTTTTCAAAGAATGAATTTTGTAAGGAAATTTCATAGGCTGTGAACCTTTACTGCGGAGCCTGTAGCTTTGAATTTGTTCAAGAAACTCTAAGTTCTTGTGTTTGAATAGATTAGACTGAACTCTCTCCAAGGTTTAGGTTCGGATGAGGTAAAAAGTCCTAAAACTTTGTCCTTTGGTTGAAGGAGCCAGTCATTTTGGGGAAACAGTTAGTCCTGGGGGAATTCTGCACTACTGCAGAGTGCAGAATTTGCGCAGAATTCCCCCCCTGCACATAATTGCCATTTTCTGCGCAGAATTGCCAAATTCTCCACAAAACTTAGCAGAAGATACCCCGGCATGCCGCAAACGGAGCACGTCCCGCTGGACGCACTCTGTCCGCGGCAAACGATGAAGGCCCCGGTGTGCCACTCATGGTGAAGATGGAAGGCCCCGTGTGCCGTGAATGGAGTGTGCTCCACTCGCGGCGAAGATGGAAGGCCCCGGGTGAGAGAGAATGTGTGTGTGTGTGAGAGAGAAGAGGGGAAGGGGAGGGTAAGAGAGAGCAGGAGGGTGTGAGAGAGAGCATGGGAGGTAAGAGAGCAGAGTGGGGGGGATGCTTGAGTTTGGGTTTCACAGAGAGGGAGCCTTATGAGGGGAGGGGGTGTGGGGGAGGGAGGAAGAGAGAGAGCATGGGAGGTAAGAGAGCGGGGGGATGCTTGAATGTGGGTTTCAGAGAGATGGAGCCTATATGAGGAGATTGTGAAGGAGTGTGTGTGTGAGAGATTGGGAGCGCGTGTGTATGAAAAAGGGATCATGTGTATATGAGGGTGCTAGCTTGTGTGAAGGGATTGTGTATGTGTGCGAAGGGGTGTGTGAGAGACATAGGTAGTCTGTATGAGGATGAATGTGTGAGAGAGAAAGGGAGCTTGTGTGGGTGTGTATGCAAGAAAAAGCGCCCTGTATGAGAGGATGTGTGTGTGTGTGTGTGTGCAAGAGAGTGAGGGAGCCTGTATGAGTAAGTGTATTAGAGAGAGGGAGCATGTGTGTGAGAGAGGGAGGGACAGAGGGAGCCTATTTGAGGGGCTAGTAGTGAGAATGGGGTCAAACTCTGGGACTGGCAATAAAGTGGAAACGGTTTTGAGCCTAGAGATGGAGGGGGGGAGAGAGACTGGCAGGTGGAGGAGTTTGGGCCTGAGAGGGGAAAGTGGCTAGGGGAATAGGGAGAGCGAGTGGAAGGAACACTCTTACAGTGAATTTCTAGGAAATTCTGCTCAAATTATTTAAAATTCTGCATCTTTAAGTAATAAAATTTTTTCTGTATTGATTTAAACTGTAATTACCTAAAGACTGTCATGTCAATTGTGTTTATTTTGACCAATATAAAAGTTTGCAGAATTTTGCAGAATTTTAAGTTTTTGTGCGCAGAACTCCCCCAGGAGTAAACAGTAGCCACTGAGAGGAAAGGCTCTGAAGTTGATATTCATAGAGTTTATCCTGATAAATATTTTATTTACCTGAACAAAACCTAGATTTTAATATTTTCCCATTGCTGTCCGGCCAAACCATTACCTGCACAAAATTTAGCTGGATAAAAAGTGACTGTGATTGAGGCATTCTGGAGAGTATGGTTAAATTTTAGCAAGTAACTGGTGACATTCAGTGTTATCCAACTAAAATTAGCCAGATAAGTCTGGTCAGAAAAATACCTGTCCTAAAGTTTCACAGCTAAAGCTATCTAGGTAATTTTAATCAGGAATATTCAGCAGAGCTCTTATCTGGCTATGCTCTGCTGAATATCCAGCTAAAGTTATCCATGTAATGTTACCCGGGGAAATTTCCCACTCACCAGCCTGCTGAACATCAACTTTTTCCTGTCTAATGAAAGAAATCATTTTATGCCAAGTCCAGTACTCCAGTTGCTTGACCACTTTGTAAAGAACCAGAGATGGGTAGGGAAACCACTTACCAAGTCCAGGTTACAGTATGGATTATTTATTAATGGTTTTCAGCATATATTCATGTTAGACTGTCTGACAAATGTCAGTGCTCAAGTACTCTAAAGCATTTAATACATGAAATAACCTAGTTTCAAACAGCTGTAATTCTTACTTCCACAGCATAATGGAGAGCTGAAGATGCTGGGTGCAGTGAGAGGTTCTGAAGTGGCTTGATTTGAGGCTTTTCCCATCCATTTTCCAAAGACCATTCTATCATCAGAATGTGGTCAGTGAAGAGAGTCCCAAAAACCAGGTTGTTGGGGTCAGGTTTTTCCTTCAAAGTGGTCGCTAAGTTAATAATTAAATCTGCAGCCTGGAATAAAACAGATAACAAGAATGTTTTCAGGTAGAGAGAAAACCACATTTGAAAAGTCCCACACATGCTGCAGAGCTCTGCAGTATTACAGTTTACTTTTTACAAATGGGGTTTTAGGATTTGAACTTGCATTTCCCAATTTTCAAATCAATGATCACCACACAACTAAAGAAGCAATTAGCTTGATTGCGCAACAGTGGCAGCAATTTGCAGCAACCTCCATGTTGCCATGATAATCTACAGGAAATTCACAGATTATTGTGACTTGCCAGCAATTTGAAACTGTAGGAAGATCCCATTGTTTTACTTCGATTGTTCATTATTGTTATCAAAAACTATTTTTAAAATGTTGCTAGAAATCCTCTCCAACCTAACTCACCCTCCCCAAAGCCCTCCTCACACACACATTTTAATTTTTATCCCTTAAATTCTAAAATCATCTCAAGTAATTTTTAGGCATGTTTTTGTACAGAAGCAAAAAGTCTATAGGAATCACCATGTCTGTCTATACATCTATGGCCATGTACCAGGGAGACTTTAGAAAATTGGAATTGGATGAAAACTTGTTTTTGAAAAGGAAGCTAAAATGATGCTTTGGACTTGGTGAAAATGCATGTGAGAGTAATATTTGCCAGGTTTCATTTCCACATAGACACACAATGAAGCATGCTTACTTTATGATCTGCTGCCAGTGTACACACTATCAACTCGTGTACAAATACAAGGATGCATTCTCCTGGCACCGCTGTAGCGGGAAGGGGGGTGGGTGGCTGGACACTCACCTGGTGGCAGAGCCACAGTCTAGTGCCTCCTCCGTCCTAGACGTTGCGGCATTTGTGTCGCATCATCGGGTGCTTGTCATGGCAATGACATCATCGCGTGGTGACGTGGATGAGGACGCAGCGGGACCCAGATGCGAGAGATTAGCTGGTGAGGGCAGTTTCGGAGCAGTGCAGAAAACCCCAGTGGGGAATATGAATATTAGGGGCGTGTTAGGGGGCAGTTCCTGCCGCATGGGAAGGGTGAGCCCGGGACACTGACTATAATCCTTTTCGGTTCCTGCTCCCCATGTTGCAGATGCTGCCTCATGTATGCTCCATGTGGGGTAAAGTATTCTCTGCCCCCCTTCAGATGCCAGTACTGCAAATAATTTGATTAATTTGGCTACCACAGTGATTTGGCCTTGATTAAAAAAGAAAAAAGAAGTAAAAAAAAAAAAATTTGCAGTAGCAGGGCTTTAAAATTTCTGAATCCAGTCCTGTCCTTTATTAGTCTTTATTGGCAGCATAAGCATACCCAGAGGGCAAGGAAAAACCCACAGGGCCCGCTGCCCAAGTCCGCCCTTTGTCCCAGCATGTGGGGGCTAACAGCTCCATACTATCCTTTGAGGAATTAGTGGGTGCACAGCCAACGCCTTCCCTTGCAGGGATTGAAGACCGGAATGGGTGCAGAGACCTCCTGGGGGCTGGACCTAAGGTTCCTGTAGCCAGTGCAGCATGGGTGGGGCACAGCCAGACCTAGGCAGCTCAACAGAGGGAGTGGAAAAGAGCATGATAGGGAATGGAACTCTGCAGGTGCTAACGGTGGCCCACGACCCCAGCAGCTGGCTCCTCAGCGGGCTTGCTGGGCATGCGGGAAGCTCGCCTCGGATGGCTCAAGCAGTTCCACTATGTCAGGGGGAGGGTGGTGCCCAGCTGGGGGGAGCTCAGTAGGGCTGCTACCCAGCCCCCTCTTTTCCCCTACCACCAGAACAGAGCCCACCTTAAAGACTGGCTGAACCTATATTGCCGGGATGGCAAGATTGGAGTTCCGGTGGCGCAACTTGCTCCTACCCCAACTTGCCGATGCAGAGCTAGCAGTTTCGGGGTACACATATACCAGTTTCATGGTTTGCAGTTCAGACATCATGGTTCCAGCCACATAGCGGTGGTCCCTGGATGCCCGCTCCGCAACCGATGGGTGTCTTTGCGGCATCTACAGCTCTCCTTGTGAGGAGGATTGGTGTCCCTCGGTTCCTGCTGCTCTGCACCCGTCATGATCGGCTGCCCCAGTCCCAGCCACTTCTACTCTTTGTGCAGTGACCTCCCCTGACCCAGAATGGGCCCTTTCAACCAGATCACCAACGGGAATGACATCTTCATCTGCGGAGACCACTCCTGATCCTACCTGTGCCCCATCAGCAGCATTGCAAGCACCAGAGGGTGATTTTAACATTATTACCTTTGGGATTGAAGGTGCACTAGTGCAGGGTGCTACTCAGGTCACTGAAAATGTGAAGGGACCCAGGGGTAAACATAAGCACAGAGGCAGGAGGCACTCTCATGGTTCCTGACATCTAGCAGCAGAAGTTCATCTTCAGTATCTTCTGCTGGCTCCTGGGGCTCTTCAGTTGCGGAGGGGGTTGGAAATTTTGCCACCGCTGGTGTGGGGTTACTCACAATGAGAACCACCAAGCAGATGTAGCAGGGCACTCTGCGTTCATTCTGGCATTGCATCAGACACTGCCAATATGCTGACATATTTAGTCTACTAGAAGGGTGCAGAAAGGGGAACAGTTCCAGCAAAGGGTGCCAGCATCATGAGCCACCTACAGTAGCTAAGAAAGTTACAAGGAACATCAATAATTGGATATACTCCTTTGCACAACTAACATCTATAGTGCGGCGGGCGGATCCCTTGCAGCATATGGCTTTGTGGTCCTATTTGGACACCATTGTTAGTGCACATTCAGAATACAAGGGATTCATCTGGCTCAACTATAATGAGCGGTTTCGAGAGTGAATGATCAGCACTCCGGGCATGTCATGGGGTTCTCACAACGTCGAGTTGTGGCTCACCAACATGACTGGTAGAAGCTCTGATTCACCCACAAACAACTGGCCCTTTTGAGGTCAGGGTAATCCACAAGGCCAGGGGCGAGCAGGGAGCACTGTGTTAGAGGCATGCTGGAGATTTAATAAAGGGACTGTGCTGCTCAGGACTGTAAATACAAGCACATTTGTACCATTTGCTGCAGGACACCCAGTTACCAAATGCCCCAGGAAGCGCCCTGGATTGTGAGGCAAATGAAGTTTTATTTAGAGCCGCGTCTCCAGTTTTATGGCCGGTGTTGGAGAGAAATATAAAGCTCTTCCCGAACCAGCTTGCCGCTGCTGTTTTATATGAAGGCTTTTTTTTTTTTTTAATTTTGTATTTATTGAATTTTACAAATATAAACAAGATCACTCATGACAGAAAACAAGTATTGCTTTACACAAACGTATTCATAAGAAATTACATAGTAAAATTATTACTTCCAAAGTCAATACCACTCCAGTCCTCAATAAAGGAGAAGAGACAAGAGCTCAATCCAAAGAAATTAGTAATAAACTAACTAATAGGGATGTGCAGAAGGACATCATACGTTGCATTCGGGATTCATATTCGTCAGGGGGGGCAGATACGTTGCATTCGGTAAGGGGGCCCCCCGATACGCTTATATGTTAATTCCTATTTGTTTCCCCGCTAAAATTAAATTAACTACAACCCCCCACCCTCCTGACCCCCCCAAGACTTACGAAAACTCCCTGGTGGTCCAGCGGGGGGTCTGGGAGCCATCCCCTGCACTCAAACCCCTCAGCTGCCGGTTTCAAAATGGCACCGATAGCCTTTGACCTACTATGTCACAGGGGCTACCGGTGCCATTGGTCAGCCCCTTCACATGGCCATCGGCGCCATCTTGTGCTCCTACCATGTGACAGGGGCTGACCAATAGCACCGGTAGCCCCTGTGACATAGTAAAGGCAAAGGCTATTGGCGCCATTTTGATTATTGGCAGCCGACGGCCCGAGTGCAGGAGATCACTCCTGGACCCCCGCTGGACTTTTGGCAAGTCTTGTGGGGGTCAGGAGGGTTCCCCCAAGACTTGCCAAAAGTCCCTGGTGGTCCAACGGGGGTCCAGGAGCGATCTCCTGCACTCGGGCCGTCGGCTGCCAGTAATCAAAATGGCGCCGATAGCCTTTGCCCTTACTATGTCACAGTAACAGCAACTCAAACTCCTTCTACTACCAGGCTCAATAGCCCTACTTATGAAAAGACAGCAGTTTACCACCAATGCATGTCCTCTTGAGAAAACACAACAAATAAGACTGATACAAACGCTTACATGCTAGTAAAATATCTCATCTCAGTAACACACAGAGAACCGACCTAACATACTCCCAGGATCTGCAGTTATGCACATAAACTAATCCGCACACAGTTACACCTGTATTATGGAATATACTCAAACAGGAGCAATCCTATCTATGAAAAGGCAACACTACAAGTATTAAATCAGGCCCTAAACACCAATACACCTCCAATTAGGAAAACAAAACTGGCAAGCAGATATAGATCCCCACAGAGAAATAATTGTAAACTAAATTAATAAGCAGAATAAATGTTTCAAAACAGCTATGAACAAAATAACATCCAACAATTAAAAACTCATAAAAACTATTAAACATTCTCCAAACACCAATAAAATATTTCAAAAAAGCAGACACATCACATAATATTAAATAATTAAAATGGCAGCCAATCAAGAATAATAAACTTCAAAAGACACCTTTACTTACCCCCTCCAGCAGCTCTTCTACTCCTCTTCCATGCAGGCTGTAGCACACACCAGAAGCAGCAGTAGTGGCTAAGCTCTATACTCATGGTCCTCTTCCTTAGGGCCCATTACCAGTCTCTCTGTCTCTCACACACACACCATAACAGTAACACCCCCATGACCAGTTTCTGTCTCTCACACATCAATCATCTCCCAACCAGTCTTTGACACAAACACCAGTCACCTTCCTGAACAGTTTCTCTCATGCCATACACACACACAGGCTTCCCACTCCCATGTTCTATATTACATATACGGGCTTCTCACTCCCATACTGTGTCTCACACACACACCCAGGTTTCTCACTCCCATGCTCACTCTCTCCACATGCACAGGCTTCTCATTCCCATAATCACTTTCTTTCTCTCACATACACACACACCAGTCTCTCTCTCATTCCCATGCTCGCTCTCTCCACATGCACAGGCTTCTCATTCCCTTAATCACTTTCTTTCTCTCACATACACACACACACACCAGTCTCTCTCTCACACACACCGTCGCCTTACCAATCAGTCTCTCTCTCATGCATACACACACACAGGTTTCCCACTCCCATGCTCTCTCTCACATATACAGGCTTCTCACTCCCATGCTTTCTTTCACGCACACCCCCACAACACCAGGCTTCTCACTCCCATGCTCTCTCTCACATATACAGGCTTCTTAATCCCATGCTTTCTCATATACCCAGTTTTCTCACTTCCATGCTTTTTCTCTCTCTCTCTCTCACACACACACACCAGTCACCTCCCAGATCAATCTCTCACTCTCTCACACACACTCGTCATATTGTCTCTCACATATACACACATCACCTCTCTGACCAGTTCCTCTCAATCACACACATGCTATCTCTCACACACATGCTCTCAATCAAATCATGCTCTCAATTACACGCATGCTCTCAATCAAATGATGCTCTCAATCACACACAGGCTGGCTGTCTTCTCTCTCTCACTCACTTCCTCCCCCCCCGAGGCACAAATGGTAGCTGCAGCAGCCTCCTCCAGCCCCTGCAGGCCAAGAAAGAAGAATCCCATTGTCCGCGGGATACTGCTGTCTCCTTTGATGATTGCCGGCTTCCTCGATTGCTCCGGGCCACGCTACTGCCGCCGCCGCCACTTTTCCACGCGGCACGGCTCTTTCTCCTTCCCGTGCACTGCACTGCGTATCACTTCCTGCTCCGGGGCAGAGGCGGGAAGAAGAAAAGTCCAGCCTCAGGAGCCACAGCTTCCTCTAACACCGCTGCCGTTCCCATTGGGCTTGAACGTGCTGTTAGCCCGGCGGCAATGGCAGCAGGGAAGGAAGAGCAGCGGGAGAGACCGGGAGCATGCGACACACCTATTTATTTATTTATTTATTTATTTATTTAAAGTCTCTTATATACCGATGTTCGTATGCACATCGCATCGGTTCACAAAGAACAAAAGCTTTTGGGCAGGGCCCTTACATATAACAGCAACACACTGGATAAGAAGCGCTAGTTTAAAGAGATACCTCACCAGGTCTTTGAACTGGAGGCAGTGCTGGAATTGTCAATTCAGGCACGGATAGTTCCCGGTCACCTCTCTCTTGACTTCCCCCTTCTCCGTCTCGCAAATTCCTCCTGCCAGTTGTCCTTGTATGGTTGATGGACCCGCCCCGCTGCTCCCCGCTGGGCTCGCCACAATCACCTCTCGGTTCAGTGTGTTCTCAACAGCCGTTGGGGAGGTCCTTGCAGCTGCTGGGTTTCCAGGCGGCGTTCCTCGTACTGGGCTCAGTAGTGACAATGAGCCTGGGAGAGAGGGGAGCTCAAATTCCCCTCCCCCTCTCTCCAGCGGCTGATTCCCTGGTATGGGGCTAATGCGAACAATGTGAGCATCCATCGGGCCCGACGAAGACTGCCCTGAAGGAGTCATGGGGAAAGATGCATACTAGGTTTTCTCTTCCGCCCCCATTAAAAGAAATTTCGAAAGTAAAGCTCCGCCAAGTCGCTATTCTCGCAGACCTGGAAGAGCAAACTCCGTAGCAAGAGGGAGCATCCACGCCAATCATCTAATGGTCAGCCATCTTGAATTTCCCCTATATGAAGGCTTTTAAAGAGGGTTTTTAAAATACCTTACCATGGCCCTCTAGTTGCAGAAACGCGCCTCCTGCCCACTTGATTTTCTCCCATTATGGGATAAGTTGGCGACAGGACTGTCATAAGATAGGATCGCAGGCCTTTCCCTGCGTCCATCTTTCCCAAACATGATTGTGTCTCCCCTAGTCATATTGTCAAAGAAAGAGAAGGGTAAATATAGGCTAATCCACAACCTGTCTTACCCAGATGGCACTTTTGTTATCAACTTAATCCCTTAGGAGTCATGCACAGTCCAGTATGCATCATTTGACAATGCACTGGATCTACTCAAAGAATGTGGTGAGGGGTCACTCATGGCGAAGGCTGGCATAGAGTCCGCCTTCTGGCTCCTCCCTGTACACCCAGATAGCTTCCCTTGGCTCGGTTCCTCGTTTGATGAAACATAAACATAGAAACATAGAAATGAAGGCAGAAGAAGACCAAGTGGCCCTTCCAGTCTGCCCAGCAAGCTTTCACGCTTATTTTTCTCATACTTATCTGTTACTCTGACTGCTGAGGTCAGGGCCCTTATTGGTAACTTTTTGGTTCTAATTTTCTTCCACCCCCGCCTTTGTTGTAGAGCGCAGTGCTGGAGCTGCATCAAAGTGAAGTATCAAGCCTAACTGGTTAGGGATAGTAATCACCGCAATAAGCAAGCTACTCCCATGCTTATTTGTTTACAGAGCCTGTGCAATTTAGTCCTTGTTGGTTGTTGTCTGAATATAAATCCTTTCTTTATTCCCCCCTGCCGTTGAAGCAGTGAGCTGCACTGTATGTGTATTCAAAGTGAAGTATCAGGTTTGATTGGTTCAGGGTAGTAACTGCCGTAACAAGCAACCTACTCACACGCTTATTTGTTTACCCAGCCTGTGCAATTTAGTCTTTGTTGGTTGTTGTTGTCTGAATATAAATCCTATTTATTCATTCCCCCCTTGCCATTGAAGCAGAGAGCTGCTTGGATATGCATTGAAAGTGAAGTAGCAGGCTAATTTGGTTTGGGGTAGTAACCGCCGCAACAAGCAAGCTACTCTCACGCTTATCTGTGAATGCAAATCCTTTTTCCCACATTTCCTCTTGCCGTTGAAGCATAGAGCAATGTTTGAGTCACATTAAATGCGTGTATGTTTATTGAATAAGGTTATTAATCATCAGGTAGTAGCCGTCATTCCCGCAAGCCACCCCCATGCCTCTACTCTTCATTCACATCCGCAAGACTTTATGGATCCACAGTGTTTATCCCATGCCCCTTTGAAATCCTTCACAGTTTTGGTCCTCACCACTTCCTCTAGAAGGACGTTCCAGGCATCCACAACTCTCTCCATGAAGAAATACTTCCTGACATTGGTTCTGAGTCTTCCTCCCTGGAGTTTTAAATCGTGACCCCTGGTTCTGTTGATCTTTTTCCAACAGAAAAGATTTGTCGTTGACTTTGGATTATTAAAACCTTTCAAGTATCTGAAAGTCTGAATCATATCACCCCTGTTCCTCCTTTCCTCCAGGATATGCATATTTAAATTCTTCAATCTCTCCTTATAAGTCATTTGATGAAGACCCTACACCTTTCTGGTCGCCCTTCTCTGGACCGCGTCCATCCTATCTCTGTCCCTTCGGAGATAGGGTCTCCAGAACTGAGCACAGTACTCCAGGTGAGGCCTCAACAAGGACCTGTACAAGGGGATAATCACTTCCCTTTTCTTACTCGATATTCCTCTCTCTATGCAGCCCAGCATTCTTCTGGCTTTAGCTATCGCCTTGTCACATTGTTTCACCAATTTCAGATCATTAGATACTATCACCCCAAGGTCTCTTTCCTGCTCCATGCACATGAGCCCTTCACCCCCCATCGAATATATTTCTTTCGGATTTCCACACCCCATATTCATGACTCTGCACTTCTTGGCATTGAATCTCAGCTGCCTTATCTTCGACCAGTCTTCCACTTTCCTTAAATCCCATCTCATTCTCTCCACGCCTTCCGGTGTGTCCACTCTGTTGCAGATCTTAGTATCATCCACAAATAGACAAACCTTACCTTCTATCCTGTCCGCGATATCACTCACGAAGATATTGAACAGGACCGGTCCGAACATCGACCCTTGCGGCACTTCGCTCATCACCGCCCTCTCTTCCGAGTAAGTTCCATTTACCATCACACATTGTCTTCTGTCCTTCAACCAGTTTGCTATCCATGCTACCAGCTTGGCACTCACTCCCAAGCTTCTTGTTTTATTCACAAGTCTCCTATGTGGGACTGTATCAAAAGCTTTGCTAAAATCCAAGTAGATGATATCTAGCGCTCTTCCTTGATCCAATTCCTTAGTCACCCAATCAAAAACGTCTATCAGATTTGTCTGACAGGACCTTCTCTTGGTGAAACCATGCTTCCTATGGTCCAGCAATTCTGCTGCTTGTAGACAGTTCACTATTCTTTCCTTCAGCAGCGACTCCAATACTTTTCCCACCACCGAGATGAAGCTAACCGGCCTGTAGTTACCAGCCTCCTCTCTGCTCCCACTCTTGTGAAGAGGGACCACCGTCACTCTTCTCCAAGTGCATCCCAGTTTCACAACTATTGAGGGAAATGGTCTTGATGTGTTTGCAGTTAAACATTGTAGCACACGCTTGGCACATTTCTGGTCTGAACAATAAGATTGCTGATTGCCTTTCTCGTTGCAAGTGGGAAGAGTTCCAAAGGCTGAGACCATATGCAGAGGAATCTAGAATCCCTGTGCCGAAGCACCTTTGGATCATAGAAGCAAGGACGCATTCGATTTGCTGCACCAGTCTGTTGCACCCTCCACCTGGCGACCCTTTGGGAGGGGCTACAATGCAGTGTTTGGGTGCCTCAGTCCAACCCCAAGACCCCATGTCGTCCCGTCAGATACTGGAATATGTGGTTCAGGTATGAAGGGATGGAAAGTCTAGAGGCATGGTGCAGGCTAATCTAGCTGGCTTTGCATTCTTCGCTAAAGCACAAGGCTGGCTTAAACCTATCAAGGACTTTGCTGTTAAGAGTATTGGTGGGCTGGGCCAGATCCAAACCAGTGGATCCCGATGACTGCAGACCAATATTCCATGATCACTTCCTGCAGTTGTGGCACACCCTGCCAGCGGTAGTGCCAGGCTTTTTTGAGCTTGCTCTATTCCTCGCTGCATTCTCTATCACATTCTTTGGTGCACTCAGAATGGGCGAGCTAGTGGCTGCATCAAGCTGTGAGCATGACAATTCTGGCCTTTGGGCTTCAGATGTATTGGTTTCCAATAGACAGCAAATGCTAAGAATCAGGAGGTCAAAGACAGACCAGGTGGGGCTTGGTACAGCGATCGCACTGGATGCAACTCTGTGCTTCCCACGTGCCCTGTGATGAATGCGGCACACTACTCTTCCATTACACACTCCTTCAGAATTGGGACTGCATTGACAGCTGCTGTGTCTGGCCTTCCCAGTACGGCAATACAGCGCATTGGCAGGTGGTGATCCCTAAAGTATCTATCTTACATCGGTCATTCTGATAGGGCTCTTGGTCCTAGCAGCCTTTCCTTTTAGCAGACATTTGGGGCTTTCACGCACAGCTTATCTGTTTGTTGTTATTTCTTCTAAGTCTTTGCCAGCGACAAGGGATGGTATGAATCACGGAACAATTGTTCATTTTTTGGGCAGAATACCACACGAGAAAGAGTGCCCTGGCGGTCCATTTGGTTCTTGTTCCAAATGGAGTGATGGTGCGATGGTTGGGCAGAAGAGGAATGTGTTGTGATCAGCTCATCCTGCTTCTGCAACACCTGCAGGTCAGATCGTCTCCACCTGAGGTGTTTATCATACACCTGTGAGGCAATGATGTGGGGGACATTCCCAGCTAGCAGTTAACACATCAGGAATGACATCACTTTCATTGTGGCACTCATGCCTGCACGAGGGTCTTGTGGATAAAGTTGAACCGGTAGATATAGTATACTTGGATTTTCAGAAGGCGTTTGACAAAGTTCCTCATGAGAGGCTTCTAGGAAAAGTAAAAAGTCATGGGATAGGTGGCGATGTCCTTTCGTGGATTGCAAACTGGCTAAAAGACAGGAAACAGAGAGTAGGATTAAATGGGCAATTTTCTCAGTGGAAGGGAGTGGACAGTGGAGTGCCTCAGGGATCTGTATTGGGACCCTTACTGTTCAATATATTTATAAATGATCTGGAAAGAAATACGACGAGTGAGATAATCAAATTTGCAGATGACACAAAATTGTTCAGAGTAGTTAAATCACAAGCAGATTGTGATAAATTGCAGGAAGACCTTGTGAGACTGGAAAATTGGGCATCCAAATGGCAGATGAAATTTAATGTGGATAAGTGCAAGGTGATGCATATAGGGAAAAATAACCCATGCTATAATTACACAATGTTGGGTTCCATATTAGGTGCTACAACCCAAGAAAGAGATCTAGGTGTCATAGTGGATAACACATTGAAATCGTCGGTGCAGTGTGCTGCGGCAGTCAAAAAAGCAAACAGAATGTTGGGAATTATTAGAAAAGGAATGATGAATAAAACGGAAAATGTCATAATGCCTCTGTATCGCTCCATGGTGAGACCGCACCTTGAATACTGTGTACAATTCTGGTCGCCGCATCTCAAAAAAGATATAATTGCGATGGAGAAGGTACAGATAAGGGCTACCAAAATGATAAGGGGAATGGAACAACTCCCCTATGAGGAAAGACTAAAGAGGTTAGGACTTTTCAGCTTGGAGAAGAGACGACTGAGGATATGATAGAGGTGTTTAAAATCATGAGAGGTCTAGAACGGGTAGATGTGAATCGGTTATTTACTCTTTCGGATAATAGAAAGACTAGGGGGCACTCCATGAAGTTAGCATGGGGCACATTTAAAACTAATCGGAGAAAGTTCTTTTTTACTCAACGCACAATTAAACTCTGAAATTTGTTGCCAGAGAATGTGGTTCGTGCAGTTAGTATAGCTGTGTTTAAAAAAGGATTGGATAAGTTCTTGGAGGAGAAGTCCATTACCTGCTATTAAGTTCACTTAGAGAATAGCCACTGCCATTAGCAATGGTTACATGGAATAGACTTAGTTTTTGGGTACTTGCCAGGTTCTTATGGCCTGGATTGGCCACTGTTGGAAACAGGATGCTGGGCTTGATGGACCCTTGGCCTGACCCAGTATGGCATTTTCTTATGTTCTTATGTTGTTATGTTCCCCTGTTACCGATTCCAGTACACGCGGCTATGGTGGCATTGGATGGACAAGTTAAACAAACAGGCAACTTCACTGAGCGAAAAGAGGGTATTTATATCAGACATGAATGGGTCTGCATGGAATGGGGAGAATTGAACTGCAAAGACAGCATACATCTGTCAAATATAGTCCAGGATCTCTTTTTGAACACCTTGAGATTGTCTATCAGCAGGGCTCTATTTGCTGTCTGAAACTAATGATGCAGTGCTATGGGAAGGGTTCCAGGGAAGCCATTTGGCTATCTGGTCCCTTTAGCGTGGGTACCTAAGCCAGGAGGAAGGGTTCTTCCCTACTGAAGGCAGTGTGCGGTATGGCCATTATGTGGTACCTATTCCGCTAGGGATTTTCAGCCGTCAGTGCCGGACAGCCCTGGGTTACAGCAGATCAGATATCCCTCCCAAGTGGCCAGTCACTTTGCTTGTCTGTGGCGGGTAACCGGTACACCCACAAGAAGCAAGCGCCTTGCCCCTGGACATGGCTTTGCTTGGCTGAAGCAAGCCCCGGATTCCATTGGCAACGCATTGCCTGCCTGCAAACAAGTGGCTAGTATGCTCTGTTATGGCTCAGGGCCCTAGATTTTTCCTTGTACTGTAACTTGACAATAAAAGTTGCGGCCTGGGGGGGAAATTACATCATCCCTCCAAGATGGATGCTTGAGCCATTTGCTCCAGTCCCGTTCTTTTAACTATTCTAAAAATAATGGCATAACATTAGAGGAACTATCCAAATTTCATTGAGATTGCTGTGGGAGAACGTGGAGGGATCACCACCCAGAAAAAAATCAGTGGATCTAAAACATTTCTCCTTTGATTCCGGTAGATCGAGGTTTGCGGCCTTGGGTGAAATAACGGAGCCTAGTGAAGACAACATGGCCGACATAATCGCAAAGGCGTCAGAGGCAAAAGATCTCCACAAAAACAATACTGAGCTTACTAAAGAGGACGTCCGAAAATGGTTTCAAGAAACCCAAAGGGATATTAAATCTATAAAGGAAGATATGCAAGAGGCCCATGCTGAGTTCTGTACAGAGTTGGGAGATTTCGGAAGGTGTGTCGAAGATGTGGAAGTGACAATAGAGGATTAGACTTCTGAAGTTTTGCGTTTAAAAGATGTGCTTACCTCCACAAATCAAATCTGGAATTTGCCAACAAAATAGAAGATCTAGAGAATAGATCCAGAAGGTCTCATAGTAGAATTAGAGGAATACCAGAATCAGAGGCCTTCAAAGATGCCGATCTAGTAGTTCGAAAAATTTGCTGGGCAATCCTGAACTCCAGCGACAATGTCACTGAATATATAGATGAAGACATGCTGCCTCACCAAGCACACAGAGCCCTAAGGGCCCCCGAGGCAAAACTCACCGCAAGACATCATAGCATGTATCCACAGCTTCCGTTTGAAGGAGAGGATCATCCAGTGAGTGAGGAAAATGGGAAACATTTCCAGGGAAAGTCACAATATAGCTATTTACATTGATCTCACTGCTGCTACACTAAACAAGCGAAAGGACTTGCAGAATGTGACCTCCTTTCTCTGGAAAGAAAATATCTGCTATCGATGAAGCTTTCCGTGTGGACTGGTGTTTACTATAAGTGGATCCACATCGAACATTTATTCAGAGGCTGACACAGCTCCAATTTTAGCACCGTTGGGATTTTCGGTACAACCGCAGGCCAGCAACACCCGCAAGAAGATGGAATCAGAGAGGTCTAGATGGCAACGAGTTGGCAAGAATGGCTCTCGACTGCGATGTAACTCGGCCGACCAGTGCACATCCTGAGCGGGAGTAGATTGAAGAAATCTCTCTCTACAGTCAGGTTCTAAATTAAGACTCCGGGGAGTAGGGATGGGATGGGATTTTGGCAATGGCAACGGGAGGTTAAATGGGGGGGGGGGAGTTATAATGATATGGTATTCTCCAAGTGTGTTCCGATACAATTTTTGGTGGGAAATGCTTCTGTTTGAGAAATGTTGATTCTGTACTTTAACAATACATTTAGAGTTAAAATGAACAGTAAAGATGGCGACTATTAAGTTTGTTTCCTTAAACATTAAGGGCCGGATTTTAAAAGGGTTACACGCATAAGGTACGCGCGTAACCCTTTTAAAACACCCTGCGCGCGCCAAGCCTATATTGTATAGGCTTCCAGCGCGCGCAAAGCCCCGGGACGCGCGTAAGTCCCGGGGCTTTCTTGCGGTGGGCGTGTTGGGGGAGTGACGCGGTCAGCGCGTCATCAGGGGGCGTGTTGGGGGCATGACGCGGTCGGCGCGTCATCGGGGGGCATGTCGGGGGGCGTGATGTGGTCAGCGCGTCATCCCGGGGCGGTGTCAAGGGCATGGTTTCGGCCCAGGGACGTTCCGGGGGCATGGCCGCAGCTTCCGGACCAGCCCCCGGACCGGAACTTGGTGCGCGGCAGCCAGCCTGGCGCACGCAAAGTTACGCCTGCTTTGAGCAGGCGTAACTTGTGCGACAGAAGTTGGGGGGGGGGGTTTAGATAGGGCTGGGGGGGTGGGTTAGGTAGGGAAGGGAGGGGAAGGTTGGGGGGAGGTTGAAGGAAAGTCCCTCTGAGGCCGCGCTGTGTTTTAAAATGTACCCCAGTGGATTTGAACTCTCCATATAAAAGAAATATTATGTTCAAGGAATTGCTCTCTCTGAAGACATCAGTCGCGTTTATTCAGGAAACGCATTTAAGAAAGAGGAATGAGCGCTTGCTAAGGTCCCCTCACTTCAATCAGATAATTTTGGAAGCCAGCACCCCAGCCCATAAAGATACAGGGGTGGGGATTCTCACTGCTAAAGGCACAAGTGAATTCTGTGCATCAGGATGAGGAGGGAAGGTTTCTAATAGTGCATTTACTCCTCAATAAAGAATTATATATTCTAGTTAACATTTACTGTCCCAATACCTTCCAGAGAGAGCTATTTCAAAATATGGATAAGGCCCTATTGCAATCTAATTGTGGGAAGCTGATCATTGGAGGGGATTTTAATTTAGTATGTAATCCTGCAGTAGATTGTTCTAAAGGGGGGGGGGCGTGCATCACTCTGCACAAGATAAGAATGCCCTTCTTCGATTTATGCATAAATGGAACTTGACAGATGTGTGCAGAGAGAGAGACATCCAGCAGGAAGAGATTTTTCTTTTTATTCGAGACTCCATGATATGTATACTAAGAACATAAGAACAAAAGAAATTGCCATGCTGGTTCAGACCAAGGGTCCATCAAGCCCAGCATCCTGTTTCCAACAGAGGCCAAACCAGGCCACAAGAACCTGGCAAGTACTCAAACACCAAGAAGATCCCATGCTACTGATGCAATTAATAGCATTGGCTATTCCCTAAGTAAACTTGATTAATAGTAGATAATGGACTTCTCCAAGAACTTATCCAAATCTTTTTTGAACCCAGCTACACTAACTGCACTAACCACATCCTTTGGCAACAAATTCCAGAGCTTAATTGTGCGTTGAGTGAATAAGAATTTTCTCTGATTAGTCTTTTTTTTTTTTTTAATTTTTTTTATTTATGCATTTTTAGAATATAATCAAAAAGACTTACAGATATTTGAATTACAAATTCAATAATAATTTCTTATGAAATCAATTACAACAGTTATCTGTATTTAAAGAAAAATTAATAAGGCAATCTTCAAGAAGTAAGGAATGAAACACAAGCGGTTATAGGTAAACGTGGAATATCCAGTTAACAATTGAAAAAAAAAAGATTAAAGACCTAAATATTTCTATTTATTTGCCGCGTTTTCCAGGACTAAGGACTCATGGGCTATAGAATCCAAAAACATTCTTAATTGTGAGACTTCAAAGAAAATACTTTTCTGATTTTGATGCATTATCTCACATCTACATGGGAATTTCAGTATCATTTTTCCCCCCATTTTTTCAATTTCAGTTTTTAAGGCAAGAAACTGCCTCCTCCTTAATTGTGTTAATCTAGAAAGATCGGGGTATATCCAAATTGGAGCCCCATGAAATTTCTCCAATCTTTTCCTCATGTAGAGGCGACAAAATAGCATCTCTATCAGACGCAAAAGCGAATGTTATATGCAAAGTTGCCCTTGTTGTAATTATGGTATCTGCAGTAGATTCTAAAACTGCAGTCAGATTCAATTGTTGCTCCTCTTGTTTATTATCCAAGGTTATTTTATTCCTTTTAGGTAAGATATAATATATTTTTGAGATCGGTGGAAGAGATTCTTGAGGCATCTGTAGAGTATCAATAAGATATTCTTTGAACATTTCCATCGGAGAAATTAAATCCTGTCTAGGAAAGTTCAGTATTCTCAAATTGAGATATTTTAAAGTATTTTCAATTGCTTCAAGTCTCTTATCATAGAGTATCTCTGTTTTTGTGAATCTTTGATAACAGCTTTCCATCTTATTCATTCATTCTACTAGTTGATTCTTTTCTCCTTCTATCTTTATCACCGCAGTCTCAATATTAGTAACACGTTGATTTGCTACTTCTGTTGTTTTTGTTAATTTAACTATTGCTAATTCAAGTGCTTTAATAGCTGACCAGATGGAGTCCATTGTAACTTCCGCTGGTTTTTCTAACTGCAGAGAAATATCACTTAGAATGCTGGATTGTTGTTGCCCTTCCTTAGCCAAGGCTCCTTCTCCAATCCCTTCCTTTGATGAAGGTGGAGGAGGAGTATCCGGGGCACCGGGACTAAGAGATGTTTCGGCCGGAAGACTGGTCACCCGCTCTGTGGCCAGTTCCTCAATGGCCTCATTCACCGGGTGAATATTAGGTACTGGTAAAAAGAATGCCTGGATCTGGGGTTGTGAAGGCTCAGATAAGGGAGAAGAGGTAATAACCTCCCTAATCTTTGCCTTCCTTTTTGTGTGTGGCATATCAAGTAAATAGTAGGAAAAGGCAAATAACCCTCAGATCTTAAACACCTCTCCACAATCTTAATTAAATTCTCTGATTAGTCTTAAATGTGCTACTTGCTAACTTCATGGAATGCCCCCTAGTCCTTCTATTATCCGAAAGCGTGAATAACCGCTTCATATCTACTCGTTCAAGACCTCTATCATATCCCCCCTCAGCTGTCTCTTCTCCAAGCTGAACAGCCCTAACCTCTTCAGCCTTTCTTCATAAGGGAGCTGTTCCATCCCCTTTATCATTTTGGTTGCCTTTCTCTGTACCTTCTCCATCGCAACTATATCTTTTTTGAGATGCGGCGACCAGAATTGTACACAGTATTCAAAGTGCGGTCTCACCATGGAGCAATACAGAGGAATTATGACATTTTCTGTTTTATTAATCATTCCCTTCCAAATAATTCCTAACATTGTTTGCTTTTTTGACTGCTGCAGCACACTGAGCTGATGATTTCAAAGTGTTATCCACTATGATGCCTAGATCTTTTTCCTGGGTAGTAGCTCCTAATATGGAACCTAAAATCATGTAACTACAGCAAGGGTTATTTTTCCCTCTATGCAACACCTTGCACTTGTCCACATTAAATTTCATCTGCCATTTGGATGCCCAATCTTCCAGTCTTGCAAGGTCCTCCTGTAATGTATCACAATCCTCTTGTGATTTAACTACTGTGAATAATTTTGTATCACCCGCAAATTTGATAACCTCACTCGTCATATTCCTTTCCAGATCATTAATAAATATATTGAAAAGCACCGGTCCAAGTACAGATCCCTAAGGCCCTTTTCCACTAGAATTGATTTCTTCTTAGTAGATAAGTCGTTAATGTTACACATGACTGGTATGGGAATAGGCAACATTTCGTGGTCTGACCATGCCCCAGTGTGGTGGGAATTAACAGGAGCTCTTCAAGATGATGGAAGGAAATTCTGGAAACTAAATGGCTCCCTATTAAAGGATAGTGATGCAGTATTATACATAAGTAAAGTCATCTCAGAATATCTGCATTTTAATAAGATCTCAAACAAGAATCCTGTTGTACAATGGGATTGCTTAAAAACTGTTGTAAGAGAGAGTCTAATCTCTCTGGCCTCATATAAAAAAATGGGAGAAATATCGACAGAGTCAACTATTGAAAGATCAGCTACATAAGGCAGAAGTGGCCCATAAGAGAAACAATTCCCATAGTTTATGGCAAGAATTAAAAGATATTCGTTACAGGTTACAATTGCTGGAGGCTGAAGAGATGGTGTTTAAAATGGACCTTATAAAGCAAACCCAATATGAACAAGGCAACAAGGCTGTCAGGCTTCTGGTTCATGCGCTAAAAAAACACAATGTCCCAAGCTCGGATAATTAAAATTAAAGACAGGAATGGATCAATAATCACAGATGGGGAAGGAATAAGGGAGCAGTTCAATCAGTATTACACTGAATTATATGCGAGAGACTCTACAGTGGCCGAGATGGAGATAATAAGGTTACTGTCTGATATCTAGCTCCCCCATTTAGATACAGATTTGGGGGAGAAACTAGGACAGCCCATCACTGCTGCTGAAGTCCTGGAGGTTATCACAGAGTTGTAACCGGGGAAAGCCCCAGGTATAGATGGCTACACTCCTTTTTTCTAGAAAATGTTTAAAGAAGTATTGGTTAACCCCCTAGTAGAGATGTTCAATTTTCTACTACTACCCAGTTCTAATGTAGCCGGCATAACCATACTCCCCAAACCGGGGAAAGACTGGATGCTGTGCAGCTCATACGGTCTGATATCTCTCATAAACATAGATTTAAAAATATTAGCTAGAATTCTGGCAAAACGACTGTCCTTTGTCATCCCCATATTGATTCATGATGACCAGGGTGGCTTTATGCCGGACGGATGGCAGGGGACAATGTCAGAAAAGTTAGAACCACTTGCAGAGAAAATTAGCCAAAACCCAGCCATTAAAAGTATCCAAGTAAGGGAAAAGCAGTATAAAATTTCCCTTGATGCTAATGACATCTTATTCACCTTATCAGACCCGGAAAAATCACTGACCAACGTAATCGCTGAACTGGATGGTTACGGGAAAGTTTCGGGTTTCAAAATGAATAATGATAAATCAGAATTATTACAGGCTTGGGAATGGCTGACCACATCGTGCTTAGGAAGGATAGCGGCAGTAAAAACATCTCTTTTACCAAAATTGGGATTTTTTTCAAACTCTGCTGTGCTCTGTAACAGCTGGCTGTTTAAAAACAATGCCAGGAAAATCTTCTCCTTTATTTGGAAGAGAAGACCACCAGGGGTATCCAGAAATGTTCTATACCAAACCAAGTCAATGGTGGTTTGGGGGTCCCTAATATTGTTAAATATTATGCAGCCTTGCATCTCAAAGCAGTGGTGGACCTTCATAATAAGATTAGATCTAAACAATGGGTGGCTATTGAGGAAGATAAGAACATAAGAAATTGCCATGCTGGGTCAGACCAAGGGTCCATCAAGCCCAGCATCCTGTTTCCAACAGAGGCCAAACCAGGCCACAAGAACCTGGCAATTACCCAAACACTAAGAAGATCCCATGCTACTGATGCAATTAATAGCAGTGGCTATTCCCTAAGTAAAATTGATTAATAGCCATTAATGGACTTCTCCTCCAAGAACTTATCCAAACCTTTTTTGAACCCAGCTACACTAACTGCACTAACCACATCCTCTGGCAACAAATTCCAGAGCTTTATTGTGCGTTGAGTGAAAAAGAATTTTCTCTGATCAGTTTCAAGATGGAAATATGTTTCAAGATGGAAATATGGAAATATGAGAGATTTAATTTGGAAACCTGGGAAAATTCTATATGATGCCTCATGTATGTCACCCTTGGAGAAGAGACGGCTGAGGGGGGATATGATAGAGGTGTTTAAAATCATGAGAGATCTAGAATGGGTAAATGTAAATTGGTTATTTACTCTTTCGGATAATAATAGAAGGACTACGGGAACTCCATGAAGTTAGCATGTGGCACATTTAAAACTAATCGGAGAAAGTTCTTTTTCTTTTTCACTCAGTGCACAATTAAACTCTGGAATTTTTTGCCAGGGGATGTGGTTAGTGCAGTTAGTGTAGTGTAAAAAAGGTTTGGATAAGTTCTTGGAGGAGAAGTCCTTTATCTGCTATTAATCAAATTGACTTAGAAAATAGAATCCTGGAACACAGAAAACAATAATTTCCTTTTCAAACCTGTAAATCAGGTGTACAGAAGGTCCCGGAGAATCTCGTTCATAAGATTTTGGAAGACGGCGGGGGTGTTACAGAGGCCAAATGGCATGACTAGGTATTCATAATAGCTGTCTCTGGTGTCGAACACCATCTTCCACTCGTCACCTTCTTTAATTCGAACAAGATCGTATGCCCCACGGAGGTCTAATTTAATAAAGACACGGGCTCCTTGTAAATGGTCGAATAACTCAGTTATCAGAGGCAGAGGATTCAGATCCTTCACCGAGATGGCATTGAGACCCCGGTAATCTATACACGGGCAAAGTGAGCCGTCCTTCTTACCCACGAAGTAAAATCCAGCTCCAGCTGGAGAGTTGGAGCGGCGGATGAAACCCTTCTGCAGGTTCTCTTTGATGTAGTCGGACATTGCTTGCATTTCAGGCATGGATAAGGGGTACACCCTCCCACGTGGAGGGGTAGTGCCCGGAGTCAGGTTAATTGCATAGTCAAACTCCCAGTGAGGTGGCTAAGTATCAGCTGCCTTCTTCGAGAATACATCCGCATATTGAGAGTATTGTGGAGGAAGTTCTGCAGGTAGATCGGGGCTAGACCACTGGAGATTTTTGTGGGTGCAAGGATGCAAGTCTGCTGACAGGGAGACCCAATCAAAACGCAGGTTGTGCAACTGGGTGCATGGCCTTCCGTATGACGTAAAAGGAAATTTGCTCCCGGTGGCCCAGTTCGATGCGGCACTCCAGGGGAACGGTCATGTGTGTGATATTCCCAGGAAGAGGATCTCCATGAATCGAAGCAATCGTAAGCGGTACGGGGCAAGGCCATGTGGGAATTATTTATTTATTTATTTAAATACTTTTCTATACCGAAGATCATGTACAAGTACATATCGGTTCGGTTTACAGTGAACCAACAGTTGGAAATTACATCAAACGATTTCTTGCATAAAGACTTTTCCTCCAGATCCAAAGTCAAACTAACGCCAGAGTAGATAAGTCTCGGCCTGTAAGATGAGAATCACAGGTAAGGTCTTGCGGCAGTGTGTGCCTTCGGCGGTTCCTGGCCGCCACGAGGCATCCGGGTCCGGTCAGCTGGGGTTTGTGCTGGTAAGTGAACGGAGCGGGCCACGGTTTCGCATAACAGTAATATTAATATTCAAAGCAAAACTTACATACATGTCCACTTTGAAATTAGCCAAACAAAATACCCAATCGCTTGCACCTGCAGAACATTTACGCACATACATTTGATTTTCAAAGTATGGGCTGATTTTAAAAACATTTACATGCGTAAACTGGTTTTACATGTAGAAATGTACTTTATCCATATAGTGGGCTTTTGAAAATTGCTACAGGATATGCCACTGAATTGTCCATAGAATATTCATATGTAAGTGCACTTACACATATAAATGGCTTTTTTAAAATTGGTACGATAGTATGTTTACATTTACATGTCTAACTCCTTTTAAAATTATCCTTATGCATGTAAGTCCAAGCCCCTGCCCAACTCCTCCCCAGAAATTCCTTTGCACAGTCCAGGTAAACTTCCACATCAATATGACATATACACATACGTGTTCTCACATATCAGACAGGCAATTTTGTAAAAGGTCATTTCTGCATGTAAAACAATTTCCTTGGCTTTGATTTTTACATTCAAGTTCCATTATATAGTATATAAACTCACAAAGGGTAAGGGAAGGCACCTCAGGTTTTCTATAATCTTAAATTCTATTTTATTTCATAAAATCAGCTTTTGATTTGCAGATTATGATTAGATGTAACTGTAGTAGCATGTTCTTATATTGAAATTGACTTTATGTCACACAGTATGTTTTGCCTATTAATCTAAGAGATGCTGGCAGTCAGTCTGTGTTCAAAATATTGCTGGAAGAACATGTTAGAAATATTCAAATGTATGTATTTATTTATTTATTTAAAAGTTTTTCTATACCGTCATTAAGTTATTTACCATCATAACGGTTTACAAAAAGGCACATATAGTAACAAGTAGCTTAAACTTTACAAAAGGTGCCATTAATAACCGGTAACAAATAATTCATTATAGACTATTTGATTTCTGACTTAAATTGTCCTTTTACACATGTCTCTTGGGTGCGTATATGCGGTTCATTCTCAGTATTTAATTGTTATTTACGTATTCATTGGGATAAAGATAATTTCCAGGTAGTCACTTGGAGATTATGTGCTGGGTGCTCTGTGCTGTCTTATCCTTGTAAAATGCCTGTTTGAAAAACCAAGTTTTGAGATTTGTTTTAAACATTTTGAAATTTCTATGTAGTCTTAGTTCTAGGGGCATAGTGTTCCAAAATATGGGACCAGCCAGTGATAATGCACGCTCTCTGACCTGGGTTAGTCTAGCTGTTTTTACTGATGGAATGGTTAAGAGAGCTTTTTTTGCTGATCTTAAATTTCTATGTGGTACATGTACTCGAAGTGCTGTGTTCAGCCATTCTGCTTTTTCGTCGTGGATCAGTTTATGTATTGGCAAAGTGCTTTGAATCGAACTCTTTGTTCGATAGGTAGCCAATGTAGTTCTGCTAGTGTATCTGTAATGTGATCTCTTTTTCTTTTGCCTGTGAGAATTCTAGCCGCTGAGTTTTGAAAAATTTGCAGTGATCTTATTGATGTATAAGGTAATCCTAACAGTAGTGCGTTAAGGTTATCCGTGCTTGCAAATATTAGTGCTTGGAGCACTGTGCGAAAGTTTGATAATGTCAGTAAAGGCTTTAATTTCCTTAGTACCATTAGTTTAGCATACCCTTCTTTAACTTTTAATGATATGTGCTGTTTGAGGGTCAGCTGACCCTCAAACAGCACAACCTAGGTATGACACCTAGGTTGCGCACCTTCTTGGCTAAATCGATTTTTTGATTGTTTTTGAGCATTATTGGAGTTTGTATTATGTTCATATTCTTTCTTTCTAAGTGTAAGAATTCGGTTTTATCAATGTTAATTACCAATTCCATTTGGTTTAAAAGCTGTTTGATTATGTCAAGATACATATTGTCTAAGCTTAGTGTTTTTTCAATGGTGTTTTCAATTGGTAGGATTAATTGAATGTCATCGGCGTAAATGTAGTGTATGATTCCTAGACCTGCTAGAAGATGGCATAGTGGTAGTAGATAATGTTAAAGAGTGTTGCTGATAGTGCAGATCCTTGTGGTACTCCTGTTTTAGTGTTATTTTTTTGGATAAGATGTTATTGATTTGTACTTGAAACATTTGGTTATTAAGATATGATCTAAACCATGTAATTATGTTATTGTGTAGTCCTATTTCTTCTAGTCTTTTGATTAGCATTTCGTGATTTACACTGTCGAATGCTGAAGATAGATCGAGTAATACAAGAATGTAATGTTTTCCACTGTCAAATCCTCTTAGTATATTGTCTGTCAGTGCAAGTAAAAGTGTTTCGGTGCTGTAATGTTTCCGGAATCCTTGTTGTGATGGATACAGGATGTTGTTATTTTCTAAATGCTCTGATAGTTGTTTTTGAACTGTCTTTTCTATTAATTTTGCAATTAATGGTAGATTGGAAACTGGTATGTAGTTAGTTAGTGTCAGGGGGTCCATGGTTTTTTCTTTAATATTGGTTTGATTATTGCTCCTTTCAGTATTTTAATAATAACTGAAGAATTTTTTAGCTATAATTATTTTACATATTGCCCAACTGTCTCTTCTAATTGTAATATACTGTTGATGCATATTGTATGCAATTATGCAGCAAACAATAAATGGCTGAACTATAGCATACTGCTGCGTGTCCCAGCCACATGGGTGCAGCGACTGGGCCTGCTCACCTCGCACTGCCCTCCACTAGCTCCAGTCTTGCCGCTGCTGCCAGCTCCCAGCGTCCCTGACGCTCATCGCAACCCTCTCCGGCTTCCTCCACACCGCAGGCCTCACAGCGGAGCTCCTGTCGGGGCTCCGCGTCTTTGGCCAGCTCGGCCCTGCCCCTAGGCATGCGCACGGCCGACGTCCTGAGCTTTAAAGGGTCAAGCGTGGGAAAACCGATTCGAATGCAGTATGACGACATCACTTAGTAGCCTTATAAATAGCGAGGCCCTGTCCACAGGACCTCACCTTGGCAATCGGGTCAACAACGTGGTGTTCTAGTTTGCCTAATCCTGTGTACCAACGTTTCCTTGTTCCAGTGTCTCCTTGTTCCAGTGTCTCCTTTTTCCAGCATCTCCGTGTGTTCCAGTGTTCCTGCGCCCTGTGTTCCTTCCTGTGTCCTTACTCAGGTAGTACCTTCCTGGACTGATCTCTGTTACTGACCTCGGCCTGCCTGACTATTCTCTTCGTCTGCTGCCTGAAACTGACCATTGCCTGCCTGATTACTCTCTTCGTCTGCTGCCTGGAACTGACACTCGCTTGCCTTGACTATGCTCGGACTGACCTTGGTATTGACCCCTGCTTTGGCTGAACACTTCTGGATGGATACTCTGGATATGACCCTTGCGCTTCACTCAGACATTCTCTTCTGGCCTTCCGTGACTACCAGACGGATCTGCTTGGATTCTACCCACGGTCTTCACCCGACTAGACCCGCAGGCGCTGCCTACCTCGCCCAGAGAGCCTTCCTGAACTGTTACCTCCCTAACAGGCCGATACAGTAAAGTTCGCAGGAGAGCGGGCGTGTGCCTGCTCTCCCAGCGTGCACACAGGCCAGTGTCCTGTGCGCGCGATTCAGTAAACCAAAATGTTTAAATTAGGGCCCGCGGTAAAAAGAGGCCGTAGGGACACTAGCGCATCCCTAGTGCCTCTTTTTGGACAGGAGGGGCGGCTGTCAGCGGTTTGACAGCCGACACTCAATTTCGCCAGTGTCGGTTCTCAAGCCATGGGTTCAGAAACCAGACACTGGCAAAGAAATGGTACCAGGCAATAGATTTTTTAAGTTGTAATGTAATATTACTTTTTCAGAAGGATTTTACAATTTTTATTTTTGGTATGTCATTTATTGATTTTATCTTGATCATTCATTTTTGTCACCATTTGAATATTAATAGTATTATTTTAGTTTTATTCAATATCTGAGATCTTTGAGATATCTAAAAAGGGGTTTTATATTTTATATTTTTTATAAAAACTTTTTAATATTTATAAGATCTTAATGATGTTGTTATTTGCTGTGTTTGTTGTTTTTAAGAAAGACAGACACTGATGATAAACTTGTATGATTGATTTTTGTCTGGTTCACTTGTAGCCCCTGAGGCAGCGGCTGTTGAGCTGCGAAACTCGGCCTGAGTCGGGCAGTGTAAGAACACGTCTCTGTTTTAATAAAGATTGAAAAAGATTAAGGCATCTAATTTTGTGTTTTTCTGACGGCTCTTATAGATCGCCTACCTCTTTGTTTTCTTGGTCCATCCTTGACAGTCCTAAGCTCTACAACCCTTCCCAGGTTATCTGCTCCATACTTGGAATTTAAAGACGTGTTCTCCAACAAAACGCCGATACCCTGCCTCCACTCCGGAAGTTCAAGTGCCCCATAGAACTCCTACCTGGAACCATGCCTCCCAAGGGCAAAACCTATCCTCTTTCACTCCCAGAAACCCAAGCGATGTCAGCATACATCAAGGAAACTTTTGCCAAAGGGTTCATAAGAACCTCTACTTCCCCGGCAGGCGCCAGGTCCTTCTTTGTCAAGAAAAAGGATGGCAGCCTAAGACCATGCATACACTACAGAGGTTTGAACGCAGTAACCCGTAAGGACCGGTACCCACTGCCACTTATCAGTGAACTGCTCGACTGCCTGCAGGGCGCACAAATCTTTACTAAACTAGATCTACATGGGGCATATAACCTAGTACGGATTTAACCGAAAGAAATCTGAAAATGTTGCGTTCGGGCCTGCTCTTCGCCCTCGCTCCACCCTCTCTACCTCTATGGCGACTCCCTCCAGGCCTGTTGGACGGCTTGCTGCCGCGGCATCTCCATGCCGCTTCTCCCCGGCATCTTCGGACCGGCTCGACGCTACGGATCCGCCATGTTCCTGATGACGTAGGGCGCACGCTCTGAAGTATGTACCAGCAAGGGCACGAACCTCAGGGGTGTCCCCCTGTATTGACATCATCCGCTTCCAACATAAAAGGTCTTCACTTGCGCTTACTATTCAAGTTAGCAAGGATTCGTCCAAGCTACTCTGCCTCCTCGGACTTACCAGGGGTACCCGCTCCTTGGGGGCCTCGTTCTCTTTTCTCTATTTCAGATTGCAGATAGGAACCGGTACTCGCTCCTCGAGGGCCTATGTTCCTGAAGACTCTGAAGATTCTCTACTGCCTAGAAGCTATTACAGATACAGACAATCGTGAGTTGCCACCGCTCTCTCAGAGCTGTCCCTGGAACCAGGCACTCGCTCTTCGAGGGCCTAACTCTTTCCAGCCACTGAGCCTCTTTAAAATTCTATGTGGGATTGTCATCACCTACTGGATATGTATACAGCATACCCTGTCTACTTACTATCTATAGTCTCCCTACAGCCCTGGGATCGCAGTTCCAGTATCTGAGGGACTTTCAGCCCTGCCAGGCATATCAGCTCACTACTGTCACCTCTGGTGGTTCTACTAACCTGTCTAATAAAAGAACTATCTGTGTCTGTCTCCATACTCAAGCCTAGCCAGTGGTCCTTCTCAGGATATCCTCCTGGGGGTGCTGTCATCTGCCATCGGCCCAAGGATGCACCTATTTACTACAGTGTGCTCACTCCTCCGACTTCAGGAGCTGAGCATAACAGAGTGCTAGCTCTCATCTAATGTCTCCACCCATCAGACATCAGAACCATTGCTACTCCTCCCCTCTGGGGGAGCAAACCCTAACAGATTGCTAACTCCTCCCCTCTGGGGGAGCAAACCATAACAGATTGCTAACTCCTCCCCTCAGGGGGAACTAACCCTAACAGATTGCTAACTCCCGTGTATCCGGCATAAAATTGGAGAAGCAGTACTCCTGGGATTCCAGCTTAAGGTATTGGCTGTCAGTAACCATGGACCTGGCACACTTCTCTGCTTTGCAGGCTATACCGGGCCTGGCTCAACGTATCTCAGAACAGCAAGAAACCTTGGAGAAACTTACTGCAGCATTTCATCAGCTTCATACACAGAAGATACAAGGCACAGCTTCTACACAAGAAGGTCAGTTACAGGAGGTAACTTTGAAGACAGCTGTTCCACTGGCAGTGCTTATTCGATTCTCTGGAGAACTCCAGAAGACTCGGGGCTTTCTGAACCAGTGCAGCTTACATTTCACCTTACAACCTTTATTGTTTCCCACGGGTCTCTCTAAGACCAGCTACATCCTGTCATACTTGGATGGGAGAGCTTGTCGTGGGCATCTACCTTGTGGGAACGCAAGGACCCTATTTTGCAGGACATAGAAGGATTTGTGGACTTGTTTAAATCCATTTTTGATGACCCTGCTCGTATGTCTGTTGCCGGATTAGCTTTGGTGGACTTGAAGCAAGGCAACAGATCTCTAGCCGAATTTGCCATAGAATTCAAGACTCTTGCAGCGGAACTTCGCTGGGACCCCAGATGTCTTAAGACTCTCTTCTGCAGAGGCCTGGATACCCGCTTGAAGAACGAGCTGGCCGCTGGAAGAATTGATAGCCTTAGCTACTCGAATTGAATGTTGGCTCCGTGACAAGGTGAAGGAACTCCGGCCTAAGGTGCTACCTGGGTTGATACAGGCCAGTGCCCCTGCGATACGGATGGGTCCAGCAATTCCTGCTGTTGATAAAGAGGAACCGATGCAACTCGGTCATGGTCATTTGACCTCTAGAGAGAGAAGAGTCCAGAAGAAACGCAGCCAGTGCATGTACTGTGATCAACCCGGCCATGATGCTTCTACATGTCCCATTTTGCTCGGGAGACAGATGAATTCAAGCCCGACAGAGAGACTGTTCTTGGGACTTACCGCATCTTCTCCTCCGCTTTCTCTTCCAGTCTCTCTGACCTATGGACCAATCACGGTTCAGACTCCTGCCCTGGTGGACTCAGGGGCAGGAGGCAACTTCATCACCAGAAGTTTAGTGGAATGCTTGAGGATCCCTCTTATCAAATTAAAAGATCCACTACTGTTATTTTCTATTCATGGGAAGCCCTTGCCGGGCGACATGACTTATGAGACTGTACCAGTTACACTTCGCACCGGAGCACTTCATACGGAAATAATCTCTTTCTTTGTAGAGGAGAAGGCCATGCACCCTATTGTCCTGGGGTTACCCTGGCTGCAATTGCATCAACCCGAATTTGACTGGGCATCTCTGGATCTTTCACGATGGGGCCCTGAATGTCAGGGGAAATGCCTCAAGGAGGCCTCGTCTATTAATTGCATGCCTACGACTCCAGCGATGCCAGGACTGCAGCCTGAATATGCATCCTTCAGGGATGTATTTTCCAAAGAAACAGCTGATGTTCTTCCTCCACATAGATCCTATGACTGTGCCATAAGATTGAAGTCCAATTCGGAACCACTGAAGGGACGGGTGTACCCTCTCTCAGCTCTGGAGAATACAGCTATGTCCGAATACATAAAAGAAAATCTCCAGAAAGGGTTTATTAGACCATCTAAGTCACCAGCCGGCACAGGCATTTTCTTCATGGGGAAAAGGACGGTACCCTACGGCCATGTATCGACTATCGTGGTCTAAATGAGATCACGATTAAAGACCGTTACCCCTTGCCATTAATCTCAGAGCTGTTTGATAGGCTGCAGGGGGCCAAGATATTTTCAAAACTTGACTTGAAGGGGGCCTACAACCTTATTTGCATTGGCGATGAATGGAAAACAGCCTTCAATACACGAGACGGCCATTTTGAGTACCTTGTAATGCCGTTCGGGTTGTGCAATGCACCTGCTACATTCCAAAATATGAATGACATCTTGCGGGACCTGTTATACAAGAACATGGTGGTCTACCTGGATGACATATTAATCTTCTCCCAGGATGTGGAGACCCACATCGCAGATGTCAAGCAAGTGCTCCACTGTCTCCGCGAACATCACCTGTACGCCAAATTCCGAAGTGTGAATTTCACAAAGACTCAGTGCCCTTTCTAGGTTACATCGTGTCTAAGGAGGGTTTTCAGATGGACCCTCATAAACTTGAAAGTATCCAGAATTGGTCTCAACCCACCAGCCTGAAGGCCTTGAGGAGATTCCTGGGGTTCACCAATTATTATCGCAGTTTTATTAAGAACTATTCTTCTTTGACTGTACCCTTGACTTCGATGACCTGTAAGGGTGCCAATGCTTCAAAATGGTCTACGGAGGCCATTTCCACGTTCGAGAGACTGAAGACTGCCTTCTCCACTGAACCGTGCTTGCGGCATCCAAACCCCAACAGACCCTTTATTGTCGAAGTTGATGCTTCAGATGTGGGGGTAGGGGCTGTGTTGAGCCAAGCGGGAGACTCACATTACGACCCTGTTCATTCTTCTCACAAAGATTTTCTCCAGTCGAGAACAACTACGGAATCGGTGACAAGGAGCTCCTAGCTATAAAGCTTGCAATTAAGGAGTGGAGGCCATGGCTCGAAGGCGCTCAACATCAAAAAACCATCTTCATGGATCACAAAAACCTTGAATATCTCCGCCATGCACAACGTTTGAATTACAGACAGGCCAGGTGTTCTTTATTCTTCAACTGTTTTGATTTTGTGCTTAAGTACCGACCGGGAGATCGAAACACCAGAGCAGACGCGCTGTCACGCTCATTTCATTCAGATGTGCCTGATGAACCACAGCACATAATAGATCCAAAGAAGACATCTCTAGCAACCAGCCAGTCCGTTTCTGCTGGTGATGCTACCAACTCGCATCCAGCTACATCTACTGGAGAGTCATCTTTAGAAGTGGATTTTGGACATTCCTTTACATCACCACTTCCACTGAATCCCTCAGTGACGTCCACAGCAGCTCCACACATTGCTGCTGATATCATCAATAACACTCTGCAAGATTCTTCCGAATCTCAAGATCCATCTGTCATCATTGCAGAAGATGAGATAGAAATCAAGATCAAAGAGAGTCTGGATGTTTGTAACAGAGGCAAGAATTTTGAATACCTTCTGGTTTGGGAAGGTTTTGGCCCCGATTTGATCACTTGGGAGCCTCAGACCAATATCTTGGATAAAGAGATGTTTCATCAGTTCCACCTCCCGCATCCTTTGAAACCTAAGCCTGGTACCCGAAGAGGAGATCGCCCTTTGAAGGAGAATACTGTTGCGTTCAGGCCTGCTCTTCGCCCTAACTCCACCCTCTCTACCTCTATGGTGACTCCCTCCGGGCCTGATGGACGGCTTGCTGCCGCGGCATCTCCATGCCGCTTCTCCCTGACGTCCCCAGACCGGTTTGACACTGCGGATCCGCCATGTTCCTGATGACGTAGGGTACCAGCAAGGTCGCGAACCTCAGCGGCGTCCCCCTGTATTGACATCATCCGCTTCCAACATAAAAGGTCTTCACTTGCGCTTACTATTCGAGTTAACAAGGATTCGTCCAAGCTACTCTGCCTCCTCGGACTTACCAGGAGTACCCGCTCCTCGGGGGCCTCGTTCTCTTTTCTCTATTTCAGATTGCAGATAGGAACCGGTACTCGCTCCTCGAGGGTCTATGCTCCTGAAGACTCTGGATTCTCTACTGCCTAGAAGCTATTACAGATACAGACAATCGTGAGTTGCCACCACTCTCTCAGAGCTGTCCCTGGAACCAAGTACTCGCTCCTCGAGGGCCTAACTCTTTCCAGCCACTGAGCCTCTTTAAGATTCTATGTGAGATTGTCATCTACTACTGGATATGTATACAGCATACCCTGTCTACTTACTATCTATAATCTCCCTACAGCTCAGCAACCCTGGGATCGCAGTTCCAGTATCTGAGGGACTTCAGCCCTGCCGGGCATACCAGCTCACTACTGCCACCTCTGGTGTTTCTACTAACCTGTCTAATAAAAGAACTATCTGTGTCTGTCTCCATACTTACGCCTAGCCGGTGGTCCCCTCTCAGGATATCCTCCTGGGGGTGCTGTCATCTGCCATCAGCCCAAGGATTCACCTATTTACTACAGTGTGCTCACTCCTCGCACTTCAGGAGCTGAGCATAACAGAGTGCTAGCTCTCATCTAATGTCTCCACCCATCAGACATCAGAACCATTGCTACTCCTCCCCTCTGGGGGAGCAAACCCTAACAGGTAAACCGCCTTCAACACAAGAGATGGACACTACGAGTACGTAGTAATGCTTTTCGGGCTTTGCAATGCCCTTGCATTCTTCCAGCGGCTAATGAAGGAGATTTTCCATTCGTCGTAGTGTAGCTGGACAATATATTAATCTTCGCCAAAGATCTGAAGTCTCATCATTCTCACATTCAAACAGTCCTCCAGCGTCTCAGATCTCCAATTTAGCGTCTCTATGCTAAATTGGAGAAGTGCATTTTTGAGCAACCCAGTCTCCCATTCCTGGGCTACATCATCTCCAACAGCAGGTTCACCATGGACCCCGACAAACTCCAGGGTATTCGAGATTGACCTCAACCAGTGGGTCTCCGAGCACTACAACGATTCCTTGGATTTACAAATTACTATCGAAACTTCATCGCCAATTACTCCACACTGGCCACTCCACTCACGGCTATGACGAGTAAGGGATATGATCCTCAAGTATGGAGTCCCAAGGCCTAATCAGCATTCCATGCCTTGAAAGAGGTCTTCTGTACTGGCCCGTGTTTACGTCACCCGGATCCTAACCACCCCTTCATAGTCGAAGTCGATGCATTCGCTATTGGAGCAGGAGCGGTCTTGAGTCAATACTCCACCAAGGGAACCCTAGTTCCATGTTCCTTTTATTCACATAAATTCTCCATAGAACAAAATTATACCATAGGGGACCGCGAACTCCTAGCGGTGAAACCTGCCCTCCAGGAATGGCGTCCCTGGCTTGAAGAGGCGCAACACAGATTCACGATATTTACCGACCATAAAAACCTGGAACACCTAAAGGAGGCCCAGCTACTTAACCCAAGACAAACCCGCTGGGCCCTATTCTTTGCACACTTCAACTTTGAGCTCCGCTATCACCCAGTGGTGAAAAGTCTCCGTGCAGATGTGCCCTCTTGCTCCATTGAGCCAGAAAACACCCAAGACTCCCAGATACATTATTGATCCAGCCTGCACATCTACTGCAGTCACCACCACAGTACCAGCTACGGTTGCCTTCCCAACGGCTAGCTCCCAAATTTATTGGTCCATTCCCCGTCCTTCGACGCATAGGAACAGTCACCTACCAGCTGAAACTTCCAGCTTCCATGGGGATTCAGAACACGTTCCACGTGTCGCTACTCAAACCCTTGATCCTGTCCTGGCCTTCCCGAAGGCCTCCTCCTCCTCCGACGCAACACTCAGTGGAAACTGAAATCACCTTACAAGTTAGAGAAGTCTTAGACGTCCGACGCCATCGGGGCCACTGGGAATACCTCCTTTCGTGGGAGGGCTTCAGACCAGAAGAGAATTCATGGGAGCCCTCTCATCACATTCTCGATAAAAATCTTCTTCAAGGGTTCCATCAGCAACACCCAGAAAACCCCAGACCAGTAAGGGGGGAGGTCTAGAAAGGGGGGGGGGGGGGGTACTGTTGCGCATCCCGGCCATGTGGGTGCCGCAAACAGGCCTGCTCACCTTGCACTGCCCTCCACTAGCTCCGGTCTTGTGGCTGCTGCCAGCTCCTGACATCCCCGACGCTCACCGCGGCCCTCTCCAGCTTCCTCCATGCTGCAGGCCTCAGCGGAGCTCTCGTCGGGGCTCCGCGTCTTCGGCCTGCTCGGGCCCGCCTCTAGACGCGTGCGCAGCCAACATCCTAAGCTTTAAAGAGGTGAGCGTGGGAAAACCGATTCGGACACAGTATGATGACATCACTTAGTAGCCCTATAAATAGCAAGGCCCTGTCCCCAGGACCTTGCCTTCGCAATCGGGTCGACACCATGGTGTTCTAGATTGCCTAATCCTGTTTTCCAGCATCTCCTTGTTCTAGCGTCTCCTTGTTCCCATGTCTTTGTGTGTTCCAGTGTTCCTGCGCTCTGTGTTTCTTCTCAGACTGATCTCTGGTACTGACCTTGGCCTGCCTGATTACTCTCTTTGTCTGCTGCCTGGAACTGACCACTGCCTGCCTGACTACTCTCTGTCTACTGCCTGGAACTGACTACTGCCTGCCTGACCACTCTCTTCATCTGCTGCCTGGAACTGACCCTCGCTTGCCTTGACTACGCTCAAACTAACCTTGGTATTGACCCATGCTTCGGCTGACCACTTCTGGATGGATACTCTGGCTTTGACCCTTGCGCTTCACTCAGACACTCTCTTCTGGCCTTCTGTGATTACCAGACCGACCTGCTTGGATTCTACCCGCAGCCTTCACCCGACTAGACCCGCAGGCGCTGCCTGCCTCACCAGGAGAGTCTTCCTGAACTGTTACCTCCCTGAGGTCTCCGGAGCTTCCAGTTCGGATCTGGTCCATCCTCTCTGCATCAGCCATGCCCCCTTGCTCATGGTGGTCACACCCCTCCGCTACCTCTCCGGGAGACCATCTGAGGCCCACCTAAGTCCAGGTGGTCCGGGAACCCAAGGGCTCAACCTGCGGAAACCCCTGACTGTTATTGGCGAAGCTCCAGCTAGCCTCAGTCTCCTCGTGTGCTCCGCCTCCTGGTTGCAGGTGCTCTCTGGGTCCGACCGGAGGGCCGTACCAATCCTGTACCAGGCCAAGGGTCCACCTTCAGCGCAACACATAGGGGCGGATTTTAAAAGCCCTGCTCGCGTAAATCCGGGCGGATTTACGCGAGCAGGGCCTTGTGCGCCGGCGCGCCTATTTTCCATAGGCCTGCCGGCGCGCGCAGAGCCCCGGGACTCGCGTAAGTCCCGGGGTTTTTTGTCGGGGGAGTGTCAGGGGCGGGGCCGATCGACGCGGCATTTTGGGGGCGGGACGCGGCGTTTCGGGGGCGGGCCCGGGGGCGTGGTTTCAGCCCAGGGCGGTCCGGGGGCGTGGCCGCGCCCTCCGGAACCGCCCCCGGGTTGCGTCTCGGCGCGCCAGCAGCCCGCTGGCGCGCGTGGATTTACTTCTCCCTCCGGGAGGCATAAATCCGTGGACAAAGGTGGGGGGGGGTTTAGATAGGGCTGGGGGGGTGGGTTAGGTAGAGGAAGGGAGGGGAAGGTGAGGGGAGGGTGAAAGAGAGTTCCCTCCGAGGCCGCTCTGATTTCAGAGTGGCCTCGGAGGGAACGGAGGCAGGCTGCGCGGCTCGGCGCGTGCCGGCTGCCCAAAATCGGCAGCCTTGCGCGCGCCGATCCAGGATTTTATAAGGTACGCACGTATCTTATAAAATCCAGCATACTTTTGTTTGCGACTGGTGCGCCAACAAAAGTACGCGAATGCGCATTTTTAAAAAATCTACCCCATACTGCATAGTACAGCTGAAGTCCACTGTGGGTACATGTAATTCATAATTCAGACAGTGGTTTTTAATTTCTAGTTCTCACTCTATTAAATGCATCATGGTAACATATCTATCTGTACAATAATGAGTACAATACTTTATCCCATAATGGTCTGGGCATGCTTATTCTCCAAAATCCAGAGTACTGAAGCAAAGAAAAGTCTTCAGAGTGTAAACCTTCTTAAGAAGGTTTTTTTCTTAAGTTAGCACAACATCATTGATATTAAGAACTTACCTTAAATGAGCTGACAGTCACATGATTTCTATCTTCATCCTTACATCCAGCTCCAGTTATGCACTTATTTTTACAGCTCTACAAGAAAAAGCAGGAAGGATATTGTGTTACATAGGATACAGATGTTTAAAAAATAAGATTTTCAACTGCTTAGATAAAATATAATCTAGCACTTCATCCCTGAAGGTCAAATAAATGTAAATAAAGGTCAAATAAATGTAAAGATGCCTGAATTCTCAAGGAATTCAGGCATCTTTATTTTTATAGCATTCAAACTGTAGCATAAGAAAGGTACTTTAGAATTCAGCCTTATTTACATAAGACTATTTGTTGGACTGCATCAACTAAGCAGAATAAGGACTCTTCATTTGCATATAGAATCTGCTTTAGACATCAATCCCAGCCTCGTCTTTCCTTTTTTTCCTACTTTTGAGGCTTATCATACAACATTTACATTTCAGTCCAATCTTTTAAAAAGGCAAACGGGTATTAGGCACGAGTTCCAAAAAACAAAATAAATAGTAACTTTTTTTTAATTATCCTACTCTTGTCTGCCATCTTAAATAGAGTGGATAGAAGCTGCACATCTTCAGTACTACAGCCACCACTGGACTACATATCAATCATTACCAGCCAAGCCAAGGAAAAAACATTCTAAAATTTCAATGAATTGCATTTCTTAATGATGCTAACATAAACAGGTTAGGCCTCCACTGTGCTAGGGAAAGTGAGGAGTCATATAGGATATAATACATGGTCTAGTCACAAGAAATATGAAATGTCCTTCTGAAAGCACACACTGTCATTAGTTGTCTATTTAAACTTGAACTTAGATGGTGAGGAGCACCAAAGGCAGCCTTTGCCATCAAGAAAAGCCTATGGTCCCAGCATCTTGTGCGATCCCACACAATCAACTCTGATTAAATGCTGAACAATCTCTTGTCCAAGAAGAAAAATGTTACATTTTGCCAACTGTCAGGTCGATACTGTAACGTGCGGTTGAAGATTTCCCGTCTGTAACGTGCTGGGAGCGCACAATTCGGACACGTAAGGCGATCCAGCCATACAGTCTCCAGTTTCACGCGTCCTTAGCGCTTCTTAAAACAGACGCATAACCCTTTCCGCACGCAGCATGTATATGATATGTAAATGAACGAATTAGCTGTATAATGAATGAATTAGCTATTCCCCTCCGATACTGTGACGCGCGCTCAGATTATCTCCTTTGGAACCCGATATTTTGCCGCGGCCTTAACGTGTTAGTTTACCGCTACCCTCTACTTGGTGTTAGTGTGGTGTTCGAAAATTAAAACGGGAATAAAGTGTAAAAAATGGTGTAAAAAAAGTGTAAAAACATTGCTTACCTGCCCTGGCCCCGTCCGGTCTCCGGTGCAGCCCCAGTCCTGTCCCCTCCTCCCGAAGCAAAAAAAAAACGAAAAAGTAGCAAGGCTCGGGCCTGCTACGGTAGTCCCTTCTCCCTTCTCCTCTCCTCCCGATTTCGGCGCTCAAGGCGGCCGGGTGGGCGTGCATTCATCCAGGCAGAGGGAGCCGGTGGCGAAAACGGCCTCCGGCTCCCTCTGCCTGGATGAATGCACGGCCCCCGCCGGCAGTGAATGAATGCCCGTGCGATTTCGGCGCTCAAGGCAGTCACATGCCGTGACGTCGCGACGTCACGGGCATTCATTCACTGCCGGCGGGGGCCGTGCATTCATCCAGGCAGAGGGAGCCGGAGGCCGTTTTCGCCACCGGCTCCCTCTGCCTGGATGAATGCACGGCCGCCTTGAGCACCAAAATCGCACGGGTATTCATCCAGGCAGAGGGATCCAGTGGCGAAAACGGCCTCCGGCTCCGGCTCCCTCTGCCTGGATGAATGCACGCCCACCCGGCCGCCTTGAGCGCCGAAATCGGGAGGAGAGGAGAAGGGAGAAGGGACTACCGTAGCAGGCCCGAGCCTTGCTACTTTTTCGGGTTTGTTTTTTTTTTGCTTCGGAAGGAGGGGACAGGACTGGGGCTGCACCGGAGACCGGACGGGGCCAGGGCAGGTAAGCGGGGGCTGGGGGAATGTTTGCTGAGCATCGGGGAACATCTGGTACCTGTCATTTCAAATGTCATTTGAAATGACATTTGAAATAACAGATACCAGCGCGGCCGTGAAGCGTTAGGCCCGCGAACCCAGGATACTGTATAGGCGCTCTATACAGTAAAATGGGTTGCGCGGGCCTAACGCTTGCCTAAGGCTTCGCAGCCAAGGCATGCATTTGCATGCAATTTGAAGAGAGTATCGAGCGGTAGGTGAAGAGAACTGTGCGTGCGGGGAACGAGGGTGCGCCTAACACTGCCACACTGTTTCTACCGCGGCCTTAGAGTTTCGATCTGTGTGTTAGCTATGCCGCAGCCAGCTGCACTCACCTGAAACTGAGCTGGCCATGCCATCTGTTATTGGTTTGGGCGGTAGCAAGGTGAGGTGAACGGCCACCTCCAGGAGCAGCACCGGATGGAAGGACTGGAGCAAGTGCAGGTAGTCCAGTGAGGCTAGAACAGGAACAAAAGCAGATGTTCTGGAACTCAAAGATAAAGTGAGGCTGGACTGAGTCTCTGGAGGGGAACAGGCTGGGCTGAGTCTCTGCAGCGAGGTATAAGCTGGCTGAGTCTCTGAGCAAGGTACAGACTGGCTGAGTCTCTGGAGCGGATTGAGGTACATCGAGGTAAGGGTGAATTTCAGGAACACTAAAACAGAGTGTGGGTAAGCATGGAAGTGAATGAAGGTAAGGGTGGAGCTAGAACACTGGAAGTGGGTGCAAGTATGGGTATAACTGGAACACAGGAACAAAATGTAGGTAAGTGTGCTACTGGATGCAGGTAAGCGTGGAACTGGAGTAAAGGATCAGGGTCAAATCAGGACAAGGACTACACCGAATACAGAATTGTCAAAAGCAGTGAAGCAAGAGAAGCCCCCAAAGGGCAAGGCAGGGACTAGAAAACAAGCAAGAGGCTTAGCCTCATAGAAGAGAACTGGGAGCCTCAGGCTGGGCAAGGGGTCAAGAAGGCCTAGGATACCCCACTAGGGAAGGAGGGAACCAGAAGTCCCACAGGCCATAAAACAAGGCAAGAAGGAAACCAGAAGGCCATAAGCCACAGAGCAAGGCAAGAAACGGGTGGCTAGAGCAGGGAGACGAAAGGAACTTGATGCTGAAGCAACAAGGCCTGAGCTAGGCAGGGTTAACTACTGGAGTCTGGCCGTGGTGCAGACAGGCCAGGGAATCTGGCCAGCCAGGGGAGAGAGCTCATGGAGGACCTCTCTGCATAGCAGCCAGAATCGTAAAACTGTCTTTCCCAATTCTCCATGCTGCTATCTAGACAAACATGCACTCACAATCGCACATTTCATAGGCCTCACAGTGGGAACACAGACGTTGGCACCCCATGATGATGTCACCCACTGAGGGATTTAAACTCCAGCGTGCCTGTCAAGCTCTTGCCTTCACAACAGGTCTCCAGCAGTTCAGCAGTGCTTGTTGCTCAGCGTTCCTGTGTGTTCCTATGTCCCTGCTTGTTACTGACTTCCTGTGTATTCGCTTTATCCTGCTCCATTTCAAGTCCTCTGCTGTGAGTCCTTGTCGTGTTTGTTGCCTGCTACCTTGACTCACTTGTGTTGTCTTGATCCTTGGATTGTTTCCTTGCTGTCTGACTTAGGACTGGACCTTGACTCCGCTTTGCCTTCAGCTGTAAGTCCTGCCAGCCACCGAAACCTGAGGGCTCAACCCAAGAGGAAAGTGGTTGGCCAGGCGGAAGATGATTCCTGGCGAGTCAGTTACTGCCAGTTAAGGCTTATTTTGTGCTTGTACAAGATAAGCAGTGCCAAATTAACAGTGGTTCAAGGGCTCACTATAAGAAGAACATAAGAACATAAGAAAATGCCATACTGGGTCAGACCAAGGGTCCATCAAGCCCAGCATCCTGTTTCCAACAGTGGCCAATCCAGGCCATAAGAACCTGGCAAGTACCCAAAAACTAAGTCTATTCCATGTAACCATTGCTAATGGCAGTGGCTATTCTCTAAGTGAACTTAATAGCAGGTAATGGACTTCTCCTCCAAGAACCTATCCAATCCTTTTTTAAACACAGCTATACTAACTGCACTAACCACATCCTCTGGCAACACATTCCAGAGTTTAATTGTGCGTTGAGTAAAAAAGAACTTTCTCCGATTAGTTTTAAATGTGCCACTTGCTAACTTCATGGAGTGCCCCCTAGTCTATCTACTATCCGAAAGATTAAATAACCGATTCAAATCTACCCGTTCTAGACCTCTCATGATTTTAAACACCTCTATCATATCCCCCCCCTCAGTCGTCTCTTCTCCAAGCTGAAAAGTCCTAACCTCTTTAGTCTTTCCTCATAGGGGAGTTGTTCCATTCCCCTTATCATTTTGGTAACCCTTCTCTGTACCTTCTCCATCGCAATTATATCTTTTTTGAGATGCGACGACCAGAATTGTACACAATATTCAAGGTGCGGTCTCACCATGGAGCGATACAGAGGCATTATGACACTTTCCGTTTTATTCACCATTCCCTTTCTAATAATTCCCAACATTCTGTTTGCTTTTTTGACTGCCGCAGCACACTGTACCGACGATTTCAATGTGTTATCCACTATGACACCTAGATCTCTTTCTTGGGTTGTAGCACCTAATATGGAACCCAACATTGTGTAATTATAGCATGGGTTATTTTTCCCTATATGCATCACCTTGCACTTATCCACATTAAATTTCATCTGCCATTTGGATGCCCAATTTTCCAGTCTCACAAGGTCTTCCTGCAATTTATCACAATCTGCTTGTGATTTAACTACTCTGAACAATTTTGTGTCATCTGCAAATTTGCAAATTTGCATGACATTTGCGAAAGCCAGGAGCTCCACTGACCCACCATCTCTCCAGCTCTTGCAAGGACTGGCCTTGCAAGTCCAGCAGCTTATAGGCTCCATCAAGACCTCGTGCCAATGCCTGAATTCTCTTCACCCCGAGATGGCTCCGCACCAACCATCACTCACTGCCCAAGCACAGTCGGAATTGCAGTCTTTGCCTGTAGCATCCAGCATTTGCCTCTCTCAACTGCCCCACCATGATGGAAATCCTAAGGCCTGCAGAGGCTTTTCGAACCAGTGTCAAATCATCTTTGACACTGGTTTGACACTACAAGCTTTGCCTCAGATCACTGGACAAGCATTACCTTGGGAATCCCCTCTGTCGAAGCAAAATCATTCCACGCTGAACTGCCTTATCGACTTCCTGGTAACTTTCTGCAGGGTCTCTGAGGATCCGGGCTGTTCCTCTTCTGGGTCTGCCAACCTCCTGCATCTCTGCCAGAGTGCTCAAACTGTAGGGCAGTACACCATCCAATTCTAAACCCTGGCAGCGAAGCTTCATTGGAATAAAAAGAGCCTGTCAGCCTTTTTCTGGCAAGGTCTGGCCACCCAATGAAAGATGAACTTGCGGGGCGAGAAATTCCCACTTCGCTGGTGCTCTGATTTCTCTGTGCAGTCAGACACTGGGTTTCAAGAAAGATCCAGTAAACAGAGCCAATCCTGCCGATACCATGTTTTGCTCCTGTTTCCAATGCCCCCCAGTTGACCCTGGATAATGCCTACTTAGAAAGAACTTATGCAAGTAGGCCGCATCCAGCTCACAGAGGCCAAGAATTGTCAACAACTTTTGAAACTATGCCTGTACTGTGCCAGTTCAGGAGATCTTGTTAGCACCTGTCCTCTCAAGCCAGAAAACTCCAGTGCCTAGGGCTGGCTGGGAGGCAGCCCTAGGTTTCCCCTCTAAAATTCCCTCTTTCCAAATAATCCTGCCAGTTCTTCTCCACTCTTGTACTGAGCAGGTTTTGACTGACACCTTCCTCAATTCAGGTGCTGCAGAAAAATTCATTAAGGAGACCCTGGATCTATAGCTGCCCTCTCCTCATCTCTTCAATTTATGGGAAACCCTTGCCATATCACCATGGTTATCCAACCCATTACCTCAGAGTAGGCCTCCTACATCATGAGCAGATCTCTTTCTACATTCTCCAGCGTGCTGTCAATCCATTAGTGTTAGACCTACCCGGACTACAGCAACATGGAGTTGCCATAGAAAGGACAACGGGAGACATCTTATCCAGGAGTTCCTACTGTTTCTGGCATTAACTCAGTCCTGTCCACCCATCTACCACCTTAACAGTATCAGATCTCACTATACCACCCGGCTTTTTTCGGGTCTATGTAGCCTTCCACAATATATTCAGCAAGACAAGCTGAGGTTCTTCTCCTCATTGATTGCATGATTGTCCTATTGACCTTCAGCCAGGGAAGGTACCATCTTGTGGTCAAGTTTATTCTCTTTCGGTGACAGAGTACATTAAGAAAAACCTGGAGCAAGGTTTTATACATCCCTCCTAGTCACCTGCAGCATCAGGCCTTTCCTTTGTCCCTAAGAAGGATGGATCACTGAGGCCCTGCATCAATTACCACAGTCTAAATTTATTTAGATTTATATTCTGCTTTTCACACTTCAAAGTGGATTACATTCAGGTACTGTATTTCCCTATACCCAGAGGGCTTATAATCTAAGGGGCGGATTTTCAGAGCCCTGCTCGCGTAAATCCGCCCAAAACCGGGCGGATTTACGCGAGCAGGGCCCTGCACGCCGGGAAGCCTATTTTACATAGGCCTACCGGCGCGCGCAGAGCCCCGGGACTCGCGTAAGTCCCGGGGTTTTCGGAGGGGGCGTGTCGGGGGGCGGGCCCGAACCGCGCGGCGTTTTCGGGGCGTGTCGGGAGCGTTCCGGGGGCGTGGCTACGGGCCGGGGCGACCCGGGGGCGTGGCCGCGCCCTCCGGACCCGCCCCCAGGTCGCGTCCCGGCGCGCAGGAGGCCCGCTGACGCGCGGGGATTTATGCCTCCCTCCGGGAGGCGTAAATCCCCCGACAAAGGTAAGGGGGGGGTTTAGACAGGGCCGGGCGGGTGGGTTAGGTAGGGGAAGGGAGGGAAAGGTGAGGGGAGGGCAAAGGAAAGTTCCCTCCGAGGCCGCTCCGATTTCGGAGCGGCCTTGGAGGGAACGGGGGTAGGCTGCGCGGCTCGGCGCGCGCCGGCTATACGAAATCGATAGCCTTGCGCGCGCCGATCCAGGATTTTAGCGGATACGCGCGGCTCCGCGCGTATCTACTAAAATCCAGCGTACTTTTGTTTGCGCCTGGAGCGCAAACAAAAGTAGGCTATTCGCGCTCGTTTTAAAATCCACCCCTAAGTTTGTACCTGAGACAATGGAAGGTAAAGTGACTTGTCCAAGGTCACAAGGAGCAACAGTGGGACTCGAACCCTGGTCTCATGGTTCATAGCCCGCTGCTCTAACCACTAGGCTACTCCTACACTGTCAAGAATAAATATCCATTATCCATCCTAAAGTCTATCACTGATAAGAACAATTATCCATTACCCCTCATTGTTTAACTCTGTCTCCAGGGATCCAAGGCCAACATTAAATTGAATCTTTGAGGAGCCTACATCTCATTAGAATCAGACAAGAGAATGAATGGAAGACGGCATTAACACAAGGGATGGACATTAGGAATATCTTGTTATGCCCTTTGGATCGGCGGTATTTCAAAACTTTGTAAACATTATTTTCAGAGACCTTTTGCAGAAATGAGTTCTATAATCATATCTGGATATATTATATATTATATATCATACCTGGATGATATTCTAATCTTTTCCCAGAATCTCGCTCAGCATCATTCTCTAGTGAGAACAATCCTACAATGACTCTATGAAAACAAACTATATGCAAAGCTGGAAAAATGCTCCTTTGAACAGTCAGAATTGCCCTTCTTGGGTTACATTATCTCTGCTCAAAGTCTGAAGATGGACTCCTTCAAACTAGTGGCCATCAGAGAGAATGGCCCCATCCGATGGGACTCAAGGTATTACAACGAGTCTTGGAATTCTTGAACTATTGCCACCAATATTTTCCTCATTACTCTTCGCTCACAGCACTCCTTACTGCACTTACATGCAAAGAGACCATCCCGAAAAATTGGCCTGAAGATGCCATCCAAGCCTTTGAGAAACATAAAGAGACCTTCAAGTCCGTATCATTCATCCAGCATCCCGATAAGACTGGTCCTTCAGCTTTGAATTGGATGTTCCTCTGTCAGAGCAGGGGCAGTTCTCTCTCAAGCAGCTGCAGATTGTAGACTGCACCGCTGCTCATTCTTTTCCAGGAGTTCTCTTCAGCAGAGAAGAACTACACCATTGGAGATTGGGAACTTCTGGTCATCAAGCTCAACCTGGAAAAATGGCAACATCTCTTGGAAGGAGCTAAGCATCTCTTCATCATTACAATGGATCACAAGAACCTTTTTTTTATCTCCAAGAGGTCAAGAGACTCAATCCTTAACAGGCACGATGATCATTATTCTTCCATAGATTTAGCTTCCTATATAAGGAGACCAAGAATGGAGGTATATTATGTCATAGAACACACTGACACAATCTAGTAAAAGCAAAACTTAGTTTATTAAATATGATGAAATATTATATAAAGTCAACAAAGAGAAACGAAAGTGAATATCAATAAAAAGCACACAACATCCCAATAAGATCAATACAGGTAAATAGGATTACATTGATAAAGACAGAAATAAGAAAAGATATCATACAGAGGCACTTCCCTTATAGGCCTTTCTTCTACAAGACAGTGTTTCTCGAAGGCTATACAAGCTTGTAAATTAAAAAATATACAGCTGTTTGCTCTTTGTTTATGGCTCATTCAAAGAACACTGTTACATGCAGCTTCTTATATTTCATTTTATCTAGGTTTAATCCTGCATCTGCAAGTTGGGTGTTTCAATTCACTCTCATAGCTCTGATGTTAGCCAGGCCCTCTGCAGCTCATTAAGCTTTGCCAATTAAAACTAACATTTGCAATAGATTTATGACCCAGCTATGGCTATTAGAGAGGTATCCTCTACCAGATTCTTAACACTGGCCTTACCAGCGTTATCTCTTACAGAAACAATTGTTAGAGAAACCAAATGTCTCCGGCCTTATCTTAGCTCATCAGAATCAGGCAGTCTAAGGAAGAAAGAAAAGCAAAAGACAGTATGCAATGTGCTGGCTATGTTTTCATGCCTTAATGATTCTTATGCTTAAACTGCGCCAAGCTGCGTCACATATATATATATATATATATAGATATATATATAGATATATATAGATAGATATATAGATATAGATATAGATATATAAACATATTGATCCACATTTATCCACATTGGTATAGTGATAGGAGTACACTATCGTCCACCTGGACAAAATGGTCAGACAGAGGATGAAATGCTAAGAGAAATCAGGGAAGCTAACCAATTTGGCAGTGCAATAATAATGGGCGATTTCAATTACCCCAATATTGACTGGGTAAATGAAACATCAGGACTTGCTAGAGACATAAAGTTCCTGGATGTAATAAATGATTACTTCATGGAGCAATTGGTTCAGGAACCAACAAGAGAGGGAGCTATTTTAGATTTAATTCTTAGTGGAACACAAGATTTGGTGAGAGAGGTAACAGTGGTGGGGCCACTTGGCAACAGTGATCATAACATGATCAAATTTAAACTAATAACTGGAAGGGGGACAATAAGTAAATCTGCAGCTCTAACACAATTTTAAAAAGGGAAGCGGCTGTGCTTGCGGCAGAGGGACCTACCCGAGAGCAGAGAAACTATCGCTAGAGGACTTGTGTTGGCCCTGAGCCCCGAGAGCACCCTGCAGTTCCGGGAATGACATCCGAGCTCCACCTGTGAAGTCCCCGTCGTCATCTGAAGGGGACGAGACGACTATAAAATCAGCGTCTTGTGTGAGTGAGACCGCGGCTGTGCTTGCGGCAGAGGGACCTACCCGAGAGCAGAGAAACTATCGCTAGAGGACTTGTGTTGGCCCTGAGCCCCGAGAGCACCCTGCAGTTCCGGGAATGACATCCGAGCTCCACCTGTGAAGTCCCCGACGTCATCTGAAGGGGACGAGACGAGACGACTATAAAATCAGCGTTTCAGCGGCGCCCCGTCGACGCCGGTGCGCCGCCAAGCCACGCGCGCAGAAGGGGCTCGCCGGCTTGTTCCGGCTTAGTCCGGAGCAGGCCGGAGTAGGCGGAAGGTGGGGAGCAAATAGGAATAAAGTAGCAACACAGTTCGCCAAGGAGACAGAAGGCTGTAAGAACGCAGTGAGTAAGCACCGTGAACTTTATAATATAATTGCCTTGAATTATGCCTCCAAAAAGGAAGGGGAGAGTTCGGGTCTACCCCCCCCGAACCTCCCCCGAATACAAGTCAGCGATTAATTACATCCTATACTCCTGCAATGGTGACTTCAATGGAGGAGAATGTCCCCGCTATGGCATTGGAGGTAGGAGCCTCCTCGCCATCAGGGGAAGTGACTCTGTCTCCTCCTGATCCCCGCCGCCTAATAATGAAGTCACCCACTGGCTCTCCCGTGTTTGCCAATGACCATCCAACCGAAGGGGCTGGGGAGGTCTTGGCAGGAGTAGAACCTGGGTTGGAGCATCTTAGCTTTTCTGAATCCCCTGGAGAAACCGCGATAGGAGTAATTGGAGGTATCGCGGTAGCATCAACATCAACTCCTCAGCAGGGAGTGGGAGGAAGATTGGAAAAGCAGATGATAGTGGAAGAAAGCCAGCAATAGTAACACTTGACTCATTATGGGACTTAGTGGCTGGCTTGAGTAAAGCTCTATTTGAGACTAATGCAAATGTTGGAATCCTTAACAATAAGATGGGAAAGATGGAAGAAAATGTGGGGAAAAATGAAAATAGAATAAATGTGATAGAAGCTGTTATAGAGAAAAATGCTAATGTTCAGACTAAGCTTATTAAGGATGTTACCTTAGCTTCATGTAGAATAGAATACCTGGAAAATTATTCCAAACATCTCAACCTTAGATTTACTAATTTCCCAAAGATTGTAGGGCAATCGATGGAGTTGACGCTTAAGAAATATTTTCTTGAGAATTTAAAACTTGATGTACAAGGGTTACCTTGTATCACCAAGCAAATTTTCTTCAAGCCCCCTCAGAGTTCTAGAATGCGGAGTGAAAATCAGGCTGGGATAATGGAAAATTTGACCGGTTATTTGGAAGATTCTTTAACTGAATTATGTGATAGAGCAACTCTTCTAGTTACATTTGCCACTGTGCAAGATATAACGATTGTGATGAAAAATTTCTTTAAAAATATATCAACTCCATTTTATGGAGCTGGGGTGAGAATATTCCCGGACCTTGCTCGCGCCACGCAGCAAAGGAGAAAGGAATTTTTGATGTTTAGAACACAGGTTAAAAATTTAGGTTATTCTTATGTTTTGAGATATCCCAGCAGATGCATTATAAAAAGAAAAGATGAATGTTTTGTGTTTTATTATCCAGAGCAACTCAAGTCATTTATAAATGCTAGCGTGATTCCTGTAATATCCCCTAGCAAACACTAAGAGGGATCTAGAGTAATAGTCACCAAGTAGTGTCAGCCATTAGATTAAAATTTAGAATTCCTGTAATAACTCCTAAGATTCAGTCTCCGTAGTTTTCTTTATATAAAGATTCGGTCAATTAATTTTGAATTGTAATAGATACATATATTATTATTTCCTTAAATATGAATATGACTGTATTCCTTTTTTTTCCCCATTTTGTAAGTTTTGTCTTACTTTAATAATTTGAAAATTACAATAAAGATTAAATTTAAAAAAAAAAAAAGGGGAAACTTTGATAAAATGAGGAAAATAGTTAGAAAAAAACTGAAAGGTGCAGCTGCAAAGGTTAAAAGTGTTCAACAGGCTTGGACATTGTTTAAAAATACAATCCTAGAGGCGCAGTCCATATGTATTCCGCGCATTAAGAAAGGTGGAAGAAAGGCAAAACGATTACTGTCATGGTTAAATGGTGAGGTGAAAGAGGCTATTTTAGCCAAAAAAAATCCTTCAAAAATTGGAAGAAGGATCCATCTGTAGAAAATAGGATAAAACATAAGCATTGTCAAGCTAAGTGTAAAACATTGATAAGACAGGCGAAGAGAGAATTTGAAATGAAGTTGGCCATAGAGGCAAAAACTCATAATAAAAACTTTTTAAAATATATCCAAAGCAAGAAACATGTGAGGGAGTCGGTTGGAACATTAGATGACAGAGGGGTTAAAGGGGCTCTTAGGGAAGATAAGGCCATTGCAGAAAAACTAAACGAATTCTTTGCCTCCGTGTTTACTAATGAGGATGTTGGGGAGATACCAGTTCCGGAGATGGTTTTCGGGGGTGATGAGTCAGACGAACTGAACAAAATCACTGTGAACCTGGAAGATGTGGCAGGCCAGATTGACAAACTAAAGAGTAGCAAATCACCTGGACCGGATGGTATGCATCCTAGGGTTCTGAAGGAACTAAAAAATGAAATTTCTGATCTATTAGTTAAAATTTGTAACCTATCATTAAAATCATCCATTGTACCTGAAGACTGGAGGGTGGCCAATGTAAACCCAATATTTAAAAAAGGCTCCAGGGGTGATCTGGGTAACTATAGACCAGTGAGCCTGACTTCAGTGCCGGGAAATATAGTGGAAACTATTCTCAAGATCAAAATCGTAGAGCATATAGAAAGACATGATTTAATGGAACACAGTCAACATGGATTTACCCAAGGGAAGTCTTGCCTAATAAATCTGCTTCATTTTTTTGAAGGGGTTAATAAACATGTGGATAAAAGTGAACCGGTAGTTGTAGTGTATTTGGATTTTCAGAAGGTGTATGACAAAGTCCCTCATGAGAGGCTTCTATGAAAACTAAAATGTCATGGGATAGGAGGAGATGTCCTTTCGTGGATTACAAACTGGTTAAAAGACAGGAAACAGAGAGTAGGATTAAATGGTCAATTTTCTCAGTGGAAGAGGGTAAACAGTGGAGTGCCTCAGGGATCTGTACTTGGACAGGTGCTTTTCAATATATATAAATGATCTGGAAAGGAATACAACGAGTGAGGCTATCAAATTTGCTGATGAAACAAAATTATTCAGAGTAGTTAAATCATAAGGAAACTGTGATACATTACAGGAGGACCTTGCAAGACTGGAAGATTGGGCATCCAAATGGCAGATGAAATTTAATGTGGACAAGGGAAAGGTGTTGATATAGGGAAAAATAACCCTTGCTGTAGTTACACGATGTTAGGTTCCATATTAGGAGCTACCACCCAGGAAAAAGATCTAGGCATCATAGTGGATAATACTTTAAAATCGTCGGCTCATTGTGCTGCAGCAGTCAAAAAAGCAAATAGAATGTTAGGAATTATTAGGAAGGGAATGGTTAATAGAACAGAAAATGTCATAATGCCTCTATTTCGCTCCATGGTGAGACCGCACCTTGAATACTGTGTACAATTCTGGTCGCCGCATCTCAAAAAAGATATACTTGCGATGGAGAACGTACAGAGAAGGGCAACCACAATGATAAAAGGGATAGAACAGCTCCCCTATGAGGAAAGGCTGAAGAGGTTATGGCTGTTCAGCTTGGAGAAGAGATGGCTGAGGGGGGATATGAATTTATCACTCTACTAAGTTTATATTCCTCTTTAGTTAAGTGTTCCCTGTAAATCCTGTTGATAATTTTGTTCCTCTTTAGTTATGTGTTACCTGTAAAGCCTGTTGCTAATTTTGTTCTATGAAACCGATGAGATGTTCCCAACGTTCGTCGGTATATAAAAGCCGTTAAATAAATAAATAAATAAGATCATGAGAGGTCTTGAACGAGTAGATGTGACTTGGTTATTTACACTTTCGAATAATAGAAGGACTAGGGGGGTATTCCATGAAGTTAGCAAGTAGCACATTTAAGACTAATCGGAGAAAATTCTTTTTCAATCAACGCACAATAAAGCTCTGGAATTTGTTGCCAGAGGATGTGGTTAGTGCAGTTAGTGTAGCTGGATTCAAAAAAGGTTTGGATAAGTTCTTGGAGGAGAAGTCCATTAATGCCTATTAATCAAGTTTACTTAGGGAATAGCCACTGCTATAAATTGCATCAGTAGCATGGGATCTTCTTAGTGTTTGGGTAATTGCCAGGTTCTTGTGGCCTGGTTTTGGCCTCTGTTGGAAACAGGATGCTGGGCTTGATGGACCATTGGTCTGACCCAGCATGGCAATTTCTTCTGTTCTTATGAGACGATGATCAATCTTCCCGGCAAGGAAGATCAGGTCCTCTAGAGACGTGGGAGTCTCACGGACGCAGAGCTCATCTTTGAGAGCACAGGAGAGTCCATCTAGGAAGATGGCTTGCAATCTTCTTGCCACCCAAGCTCTGTGGCCAGAGTCCTAAACTCCACCATATACTCGGAGAGGGTCCTTGCCCCTTGACGGAGGTGGAGTAAGTTATGGCTAGCAACAGCCTGGTGGCCTGGGTCTCCGAAGGTCTGCTTGAAGAGAGCGATGAATTCAGATAGCTTGGAAAGGATGGGATCAGAGCTTTCCCATAAGGGAGATGCCCACGCAAGAGCCTTCCTTTCCAAACGAGACAGAATGAAGGTCACCTTGGTGATTTCCTTCAAAAACAACGAGGGTTGCAATGCAAACTGCATGAAGCACTGATTAAGGAAACCACGACAGAAGCGTGGGTCCCCATTGTATCAAGGTGGTGCAGGAAGTGCCAAAGATGTTTTGGGAAGCATGGTGGCCGAGAGGCCCACAGGATTGACCAAAGCTGTATCTTGTAGTTGAAAATGAAGTTCTTCCACCGAAGAAGCCAACTTTTCCAAAAGCCTGGCAACCTGTGCGCTCGGGGGTGGATCCTTGCCCTGAGGCAGTGGAGAACCGCCACCTGGTAGGGACCAGGAGGCAACTGCCCCCCAGGGGGCGGAACACTGGAAGAGACAGAAGCTAGGAAGAGCTTCACCACTGGAAGCCCGAGGTCCCCCAGGGAGGAGCCCGTAGGGACCCGAGCCACTTGGACTTAGGTGGGCCTCGCAGGGTCTCCTGGGAGAGTGGAAGTCTGGCGTGCCCACAGACAGAGGGGGAGTGCAGTCAGATTCGAGACTGGAGGTCAGGTGGAACAAGGAGGACCAGAATAGCGTAAGTGATGACAAGGCTAGGAACATAGCCAGAATCTAGAGACGAGGTCAAGCAGGCAGAGGTCAAAGTCTGGGAATCAGTCCGAGGAGTGGTCAGCAAATCAGAGGTCAGATACCGGAGGTCAGCAGAGGTCAGATCCCGGAGGTCAGACGAAGTCACAGGTAGGCTGAAGTCAGGAGGCAGACAGCAGGCAGGCGAGTCGAGTAGCAGGCTGGAGTCAGACGGCAGGCAGGTCGAGCAACTGACTGGAGTCAGAAGGCAGGCAGCAGGCAGGCAGGTCGAGGAGCAAACCAAGGTCAGTACCAGAGAGTCAGTCCGGAGGTACTACCTAGGAAGACAGACAGATGAACAGGAGCGGGCACGCTGGAACTAGGATGCAGGAACAAGGCAGGAACAGAACTGGAACTGAAGGATCCTGGAACAAGACTTGGAACAAGACTAGGACAAGATTCAATCTAGCAGAACGCCAACCCAATTGCCAAGGCAAGGAAGTACAAGCAGGGACTTCCTTATAACAAGGAATCAATCAGGGCACGCCGCAGAGCTAAGACCTGCCCTTGGCCCTACAAGAGGCCAGGCAGTCCGCACACATGTATGGGCGTAGCTAACACCGTGGGCCACCGGTGCCATTTTGTTTACTGGCTGCCAACGGCCCGAGAGCGGGAGATTGCTCCCGGGACCACCACTGGACCACCACGGATTTTAGGCAAGTTTTGGAGGGTCCAGAGGGTGGGGGGTTGTAAATAACAAAATTTTAAGGGTTGGGTGTTTTTATTTGTTTTTCAGCGAAAATTGCCGAGAAAAAAAAAAAGACCAGATGGAAAACAAAGTTTTCCACGGGTTGGCCAACCCGTAGCCTGACCCAGGATAAAAAAATGAAGTACATCTCTATAATGTAACCTTCCCTCCATGTATACCCGCCCGCTCTTTCTCAGAGTGGAAATCTAGAGGTATCTGTCAGGTAGATCAAATTTATATAAATAGTAAAACGATACCATTTGCTACTCTTCATACTTCCTTATACATGGACTTCCTTATACTGAATTCTCATATTTACAGACTGAGCACTTTTTAGCTGCTATAAGTAAGAAATCTCTTTATTTATTTATTTAGATTTATATTCTGCTTTTCGCACTTTTTCAGCGCTTCAAAGTAGATTACATTCAGGTACTGTAGGTATTTCCCTATCCCCAGAGGGCTTACAATCTAAGTTATATCTTATATCTCCTGAGAGGTCCCTCTTCGAGGGGTACTGCTCCCACCCTCACATCGTGAAGGGCTTGATCTAAAAAATCTAAAAACTGCTAAACACTCGCGTAAAGAATAAACCCTCACATATAATCGCCTGGGAACAGGATCTTGGTATACATCTCTCTGATGAGGAATGGTCCTTGATATTCTTAGATCAAGTCTGTTTCAATTTCTTCTTCCATATTGACAATAGTCACAAATTACTATATAGATGGCATTTTACACCTCTCCAGTTAAATAAGTTCTATCCTATGTTCAGCATGTTATGCTGACACAATTGCTCTCTACCAGGATCCTACATTCATATGTGGTGGGACTGTATTTATACTCAGGCCACTTGGCAGCAATTATGCACCTTGCTTTCAGAAATATTAAAGAATCCTGTTCATCTTACTAAAGAACTGACACTCCTCAACATTCAAGATGATTCGCGACTGTCTAATGCTCAGTTCTGCATAGCCATGAGGATGGAGATTGCCGTTTCATGGAAAAAACCTCACTCTCCAACTATAAATGAAGTTCTGCGACGCATAACATACAGAAAGACATGGTTTAATGGAACAAAGTCAGCATGGCTTTACCCAAGGCAAGTCTTGCCTCACAAATCTGCTTCACTTTTTTGAAGGAGTTAATAAACATGTGGATAAAGGTGAACCAATAGATGTAGTATACCGTAGTTGGATTTTCAGAAGGCGTTTGACAAAGTTCCTCATGAGAGGCTTCTAGGAAAAGTAAAAAGTCATGGGATAGGTGGCGATGTCCTTTCGTGGATTGCAAACTGGCTAAAAGACAGGAAACAGAGAATAGGATTAAATGGACAATTTTCTCAGTGGAAGGGAGTGGGCAGTGGAGTGCCTCAGGGATCTGTATTGGGACCCTTACTTGTCAATATATTTATAAATGATCTGGAAAGAAATACAACAAGCGAGATAATCAAATTTGCAGATGATATAAAATTGTTCAGAGTAGTTAAATCACAAGCAGATTGTGATAAATTGCAGGAAGACCTTGTGAGACTAGAAAATTGGGCATCAAAATGGCAGATGAAATTTAATGTGGATAAGTGCAAGGTGATGCATATAGGGAAAAATAACCCACACTATAGTTACACAATGTTAGGTTCCATATTAGGTGCTACAATGCAAGAAAGAGATCTAGGCGTCATAGTGGATAACACATTGAAATCGTCAGTTCAGTGTGCTGCGGCAGTCAAAAAAGCAAACAGAATGTTAGGAATTATTAGAAAGGGAATGGTGAATAAAACGGAAAATGTCATAATGCCTCTGTATCACTCCATGGTGAGACCGCACGTTGAATACTGTGTACAATTCTGGTCGTCGCATCTCAAAAAAGATATAATTGCGATGGAGAGGATACAGAGAAGGGCTACCAAAATGATAAGGGGAATGGAACAGCTCCCCTATGAGGAAAGACTAAAGAGGTTAGGACTTTTCAGCTTGGAGAAGAGACCGCTGAGGGGGGTTATGATAGAGGTGTTTAAAATCATGAGAGATCTAGGTCGGGTTACATGTGAATCGGTTATTTACTCTTTTGGATAATAGAAAGACTAGGGGGCACTCCATGAAGTTAGCATGTGGCACATTTAAAACTAATCGGAGAAAGTTCTTTTTTACTCAACGCACAATTAAACTCTGGAATTTGTTGCCAGAGGATATGGGTAGTGCAGTTAGTATAGCTGTGTTTAAAAAAGAAGTCCATTACCTGCTATTAATTAAGTTGACTTAGAAAATAGCCACTGCTATTACTAGCAACGGTAACATGGAATAGACTTAGTTTTTGGGTACTTGCCAGGTTCTTATGCCCTGGATTGGCCACTGTTGGAAACAGGATGCTGGGCTTGATGGACCCTTGGTCTGACCCAGTATGGCAAGTTCTTATGTTCTTAACATGTGGCGGGGTTTTTGATTATAGGGGGAGAATTTAATTTAATTAGGAGACCGACATTGGATAGCTCTACTCATTTTACTCCCAACCTCTCCATGTGAGGAACTCTCTGTCTTCTCTTCTGTCCCAATGGAACTTAGTAAATATATGGAGGTAAAGAAATCCCACTTCATGAAGTTATACCTATTAATCAGCTTTTCATAATTCGTACTCCCGTCTTATTTTTTAGTGGACTTATCTCTTCAGAATAGGGTGGTAGCAACGGGAATGGAAATCATCACCTGGTCAGACCACGCCCCAGTGTGTACTGACGTTCAGTTTTCAAAGGGACACCCCGGTCAGTGTTTTTGATGCTTGAATGAAAACCTTTTAAAAGACTCCGTATTTACAAAATACCTGGGTGTTCCATGGGCCGGCTGCGCGGCTGCACAGCCGACCCCGATTATCGCCACGACAATGCCCTCCGCCAGCTCCATCCTTGTTATGGGGAATCCCGGTCGCCATTCTCTGCAGGCCCTCCCCGCTCAGGGTGCTGGCGCAGACGCTGGCCAACCCATGCGTTGGCAGGCCCCCTAGGCGCACACGCGTGCGCCTCTCCGCCTCTTAAAGGACAAGCAGCAAGGAAGTGCCGTGGCCCTGAGTAATGACCTCAGGGCCAGGGCCCTATTTAAATCTGAACCTTGGCAGTCTGGATTGCCTCTGCAACGGGTCCTTCTCCTCGTGAGCTGCTGGTTGCTGTGGGTTCCTGCTCCTGTGTTCCTGCCTCCGTGCCTGCTCCCGCTTGGTTTTTCTGCCTCCTGACCTTGGAAAATCCTATGGATTCTGCTTGCCTGCAGCCCGGCCTGACCTCGTAACGTCTCTTGGATTCTGCATGTCTGCCACCTGCCCAGACCTCGGAACGTCTCTCGGATTCTGCCTGTCTGCCGCTTGCCCCAACCTCGGAACGTCTCTCGGATTCTGCCTGTCTGTCGTCTGTCCTGACCCTGGCCCGTCTGACCTCTCCATCGCCTCACGTCGTGGGATCTTCATCACCAGGAACCCTCACCCAAGTCCTGCCAGCCTCAGCCCCAAGGGCACAACGCATGTGGAACAAGGTTTGGGTTCCTGCTACGACCAGTTCTGCCTGCCAACGGCAGGGACCTGCGGGGGCCTCTCCTACAGGTAGCAACAACCCCACCTTGGCTGAGAGTCCACACCCCGGCTGGCAACAGCTAACATTGGGTGAATGCCTAAGAGTATTTCCAATGTCATGCCACCTTGACATCTCCCCAAAGCATGATTTGGGAATGCTCCAAAGCACTGGCAAGGAGTGTACTTATCTCTCGAGCGGACTAATGTAAGAGAGAAAAAGAGAAGCGTCAATGCAATCTCTTAGCGGAAATTGCGGATACTATCCCATTCGTTCTGAGTCCATCTGGCTACACGCCAGGAAATGCACAATTATCGCAACAAAACATGACCTCCCAATCACCAGCAATTCTTCGATGCCTTACAGCAGTGAGGACTGAACTTCAAACCCTAGATGATGAGGTTATTGCTTTTTCATTGGACTTAACAAACCAAGAATATTACAAAGGGGGTAACAAAGCTGGGCGCCTTCTAGCAAGGCAATTGAGAGCAGTTTTAGCTCAAAATACCATCGCTAAAATTAAAAATCCCCGAGATTACTACTACATCTGAAGGCATTCGGCATTGTTTCACTGACTTTTATTTCTCACTCTATAGTGCTAATGAAAATATCCAGGATGCTGAGATGGAATCTTATTTAGATTCATTACCTTTGCCCTTACTTACACCTGAACAGCAATTTTTCTTTGATAGTCCCATTCAAGAATCGGAGGTATTGTAGCCCAGAAAATCTACAGGGTGAGATGGATTTTCTGATGCCTATTATAAAAAATGATCACATATTTTAGTAGCCCCTCTAACTGCCATGTTTAATTCTCTTAGAGAGAATGGTTCATTAGACCCTCACACGAACATGACTGGGATAACGATAATTGCAAAGCCAGGCAGCAACCCCTCCATCTGCGGGTCATACTGCCCAATATCCTTGATTAATTTAGACCTTAAATTACTAGCTAGGGTTTTAGCCAAGCACCTGAATACCATTATGTCTACACTAATCAACAACGATCAAGTAGGCTTTATTCCCTTCCATATGTCGGGAGATAACATCTGCAAGGTTGTCGATCTCTTAGACTGGGTTAAACATAAACAGATTCCCTCAGTATTGCTGTCAATTGACGTTGAAAAGGCCTTTGATTTAGTGCATTGGCCTTTCTTATTAAAATTTTACAAAAAATGTGTTTTGGGGAGTATTTTCGTCAGTGGATAGCAAAGTTCTATGATTCTCCTAAAGCACAGGTGAAAGTTAATGGGAGTTATGGGGCGAGCTTTAACATTAGGCGGGGCACCAAACAAGGATGTCCATTATCACCTTTGCTGTTTGCTTTATTTTTTGAATCATTCGCCATTAGGGTTCACTTATCAGCACAGATCATGGGAGTTCAGCTAAAGAGCTTACACTTCAAATTATCGTTGTCTGCTAACGATATTTTATTTACCCTTACTGAACCCAGTAAGTCACTTGAAGGAGTAGTGGCCGAGCTGGATAAATTTCATAAGGTATCTGGCTTTAAAGTAAATTATGATAAATCAGAACTTTTGAATGTTAACCTGGCAGAAGATGAAGTCAGTTCCATAAAACGGAGGTATCCTTTTCGTTGGGCTAAGAAGCCTATAAAATATTTGGGAGTGCAAATAGAGCCGCATATCACTGATCTCTTTACTTTAAATTACATTCCCCTTTGGCGGAACATTGAGCCGGATTTAAATAGATGGAATAGAGAGCACTTTTCTTGGCTAGGATGAGTGGCTATTTTTAAAATGAACGTACTCCTTCGTCTTCTTTATTTCTTTTCCACAATCCCAATATATATCTCGGCAGCAATATTAAAGCAGCGGCAGATGAGGATTTATGGCTTCATCTGGAGGAAACAACCACCAAGGGTATCTCGCTCAGTACTATGGTATTATGCGGCAGCTCAGCTCCAGGCCCTAGTGAATGTATACAAAAAAGTTGAGATGAAGCAGTGGGAAAAGTTAGCGCAAACCTTGGTGGGTGTGATGCCTATTCAGGTGCTTCCTTGGCAACCTAGACATACTTGGCGCCCACTCTCTTTTCCTTACCTCTCTTCGCAATACTATGCGAATAAGGGGCCAGTGGAAATCCTCTTTGGTGGGCACTGCTAATTATTTTTATCTTAAGTTTTTATTTCATAATTCCGCCTTTCCTGCAGGTATGGTGTCCCAGTTTTTTTCAGGGTGGGTCAACCAAGGCATTACTAGTATTGGACATCTCCTTTGGAATGGGACACTTTATAGATTGGAGGGATTAATGGGAAAATATACATTGGGCTCTGGGATCTTTCTTGCCTATGCTCAGGTTTACCATTTCCTGACTTCACTCCTGAGAGTGGGTACTTTACGTTTATCGAAATCGTTTTTTGAAAACTTTTGCGAGCAATCAGATAAACTGCAAGGCCTGACGTCCAAAATTTATGGCATTTTCAATATCCGTTCGACTAACATTTATCACCACATTCCTGAGTGGAATCAGGATTTGGGAGTAGCATTAAGTGATGATGACTGGAACATAGTGTTTGATAGAACAGCGAAATGTTCTGTCTCAGCTGATTTACAAGAATATTGTTATAAGATTTTATATCGCTGGCACCCCAGTGAGACTCCACAAAATTTTTCCCTCTATACATGATAAATGTTGGAGAAACTGTGTTGGGTATATACGGTACTTTCATATTTGGTGGCAATGCCCAGTGGTAATATCTTTCTGGGAGCAAATTACTCACTGAATAACCCAAGTTATGGGGGGGGCAGTAATGGATCCTAGATACATTCTGATGAACATGCCAGTAGAAGGCCTTAATAAATATGCTCAACGTTTTTGTTTACAGGTCTATATAGCTGACTGATGCAAATTAGCTAAGGCCTATTAAGCCATCTCTTCCGATGGTAATTCATCGCTTGTATAATCATTACCATTTAGCTTATCTCACAGCACTGAAACAGGACAGACTGTCCTCCTTTCAAATGACATGGAAGCCATTCATAGTATGGCTGGAAGATCAGAATCAAATAGTTGAATATGGAGATGTATACCTCTCCCTAGTCTTTGCTTCGTAGTAATCTCTTTCTGCTTGTGAATAAGCAGATATATTATTTTACATATTGCTTGATTAGCCTGAGCAGAGTGGATAGCTCTACAGGTCTGATTCTTTGGTTGGGTAAGCTCATAGGCTGGGTCTTTATATGTTGTTTTATAAGCTGATTAATTTGTACTTCCCTGTACGTACCAGGAGCAGTCCAGACTGCTGGGTTATGCCTCCCTTCCAGCAGATGGAGTCAGAGAAAAGCTGAAAAGGCACCTCCCATATAACCTGGTGTGCTACCTGCGATCCCTCAGTATTTCTCTGACTCCAGCAGATTGACCTGCGGTCCTGATCATCTCTAAATTGGGAGGGTTCCTCTCACAGGTTTGACTTAACTTAACGGAGAATCCTCTGACTAGATCAACTCTTAAAAAATTAAAAATTAAAAGCAAAGGACACAGACAGGCAAGGCAGGGCATTGCCCTACAGCCTTTTCCCGGAGAAATGTTTGTCCCCTGCCCGGTGAGCCATTAGGGGGAGGATTCACCAGTGGGCCGGTCACTCTCCCCCTCCTCCAGAGAAGCAGCATACCTCGGAGGCACTGCTATTCCAGAGAAGTTTCTAATTCCTCTGATGGTCCAGTTTTTCAAGTGTTCAGGGAGGTTGTTCCCCTGAATTAGAAGACTTATTAAAGTTAATAAAAAAAAATAAAAAGGACATTAAGACATTTTTTTTTTTTTAGAGAGAGAGGGTTTTTTATTTCAGCACAAACCTTTTTTGCCCTCGCCTGTCTTGATCTCCCGGGCCTCCGGAAGGGGTGGCCTGTCACCTGACTGCATTCTCGCGCCTTTCTCATGCCACGGGGAGCTGTTTCCACGGCGTGTGGGGAGCCGGGGTACCGGCTCTCCCGCGAAGGCCTCTGCTCCCGGTGTATCCCCGGGGGCGAGGGGCCTTCGCAGCAGCCGATTTCGGGCAGTGGAACAGCCCTGCCGCGCCCGAGGGGACACAGAAGTGAGCCGCCTACTCGGAGGCAGAGGCCCGGCACACTCCCGATCGGCATGGGGATGGCAGCCATCTTTCCCCATTCAGATCGCGATGTAGATTCAATAGGGGAGGGAGAGGAGCTTCCTCCTCTGTCCCCGCTGGCACTCAGCCCTCAGAGGACACGCGATTTTCAGCGGGACTCGGGCCTACCCCGGTTCCATCGACGGGGGGGCCCTTAAAGAGACCTCACCCATTTTCTTCCCAGTTTGTATTGCTTCTACATAAGGCCTATGTAGAGGCTGAAACTGACTGGAAAAATCGGTCTTCTGCCCAAGCTAAGTGTTTTAAGCTCACAGCAGACCAGGACAGCCCTGGGTAGAGAGTGCTTGGCACACTCCAGGGTGATGGACCTTCCATCCCTGTTCCATCTGCAGATCCCATGTCTCAGGACCCCTCCACTCATGATGTGGGTGACGATGTGGGCAGTGCCAATCAGGTGGAGGGGGATGATCCACAGATACTCTGCTTGTTGATTTCACATGTGCTTCAGGAACTTGAGATCCCAGTTCCACAGACGATTCCGGATGCTTCGCCGGGAGATTCGGTGTTATCGGGGCTTCGCGCTCCGCCGCAAACGTTTCCTTTCCATCCAAAACTTTTACAGCTCGTATCCCGGGAATGGGATACTCCTGAAGTCACCCTAAGTGTCAGCAGAGCCATGGAAAAGCTTTATCCACTTCCTAATGAGTCCTTGGATCTTCTTAAGATCCCCAAGGTGGATTCAGCAGTCACGGCCATTGCCAAGCATACTACCATTCCTGTGACAGGAGGCACAGCACTCAAGAACCTTCAGGATAGGAAGCTGGAAGTCTTGCTTAAACAGAGTTTTGAAGTTTCAGCGCTAGGAATGAGGGCCCTGGTTTGCAGCAGCATGATGCAGAGGGCCACCCTCTGCTGGGTACAACAAATGCTTACGGCACAGAACCTTCCTCCGGAGGAAGCTGAGCAGATGAACCGCATGGATTCTGCGGTGGCATATAAGGCGGATGCCTTGTATGATCTCCTCCGCACCTCGGCCCGCACTATGGCTTCAGCGGTTTCCGCAAGGCGACTACTATGGCTACGTAACTGGTCGGCGGATGCCTCCTCTAAGTCACAGTTGGGTTCCTTTCCTTTTCAGGGCAAGCTTTTATTTGGAGACAAGCTAGAGCAGCTGGTTCGCTCCTTGGAGGAGAACAAAGTTTACAAGCTGCCGGAGGACAAGCCCAGATCATTTCGTTCAACTGGCACATTTCGAGGCCGCTTTCGAGAACAGCGCCGTTTCTGCTCGAGTAGGAGCTCTTCCTCCTACGCCCCTTGGCAGCCACCCACAAGGTCTCAAGCATGGGCGCATTCCTTTCGTGGCAGGTGGCCTCAGCGCACTGGAACCTCTCATGCCTTTGTCAACAACAAAGCATCTCAATGAAGGGACGCTGGCCCATCCCTCAGTTCCAGAGATCGGGGGACGACTCTTCCGTTTTTGAGAGGAATGGGCCAAGATAACTTCAGACCAGTGGGTTCTCGACATTATAAATCACAGCTACGCTTTGGATTTTGCACGACCCCTTCGCGATCCGTTTCTAGTATCTCCAGCGGGTCTCAGACGAAGCAGCAAGTGGTTTCACAAACACTGTCTCGATTGCAGGCCCTGGGAGCCATTGTTCCGGTTCCTGTAGCCGAGCGTCGGACCGGTCGCTACTCCATCTACTTCATCGTTCCCAAGGAGGGCTCATTTCGCCCGATATTGGATTTGAAGCAGGTCAACAGGGCGTTGCGTATCCCTCGATTTCGAATGGAGACGTTGAGATCCGTCATTGCGGCTGTCCACAAAGGCGAGTTTTTGGCTTCTTTGAATCTAACAGAGGCTTATCTCCACATAGGGATTCAGGAATATCATCAGAGATTTCTACGGTTCATGATCATGTGGCAACATTACCAGTTTTGTGTCCTACCCTTCTGGCTAGCGACGGCTCCAAGGCTCTTTACCAAGGTGATAGTGGTGGTAGCAGCGGGCCTTCAGAGAGAGAGCATATTGGTACATCCCTACTTGGACGACTGGCTCATCCGAGCGAAGTCGAAAGTGTTCTGCAAGCAAGCGATACAATCAGTTTTGAGTCGCCTGAGTTCCCTAGGTTGGGTTGTCAACTATACCAAGGTGTTGGAGTTCCTGGGAGCATGGTTCGACACCGGTATGGGCAAGGTTTCCCTGCCACTGGTGAGGATGGAACGGCTAATGTCTCAGGTTCGGTGCCTGTTAGCTCTTCCCTTACCCGTGGTGTGGGACTATTTGCAGGTTCTTGGTTTTATGGCATCTACCCTGGAGTTGGTACCTTGGGCTTTTGCTCATATGCGACCTTTGCAGAGGGCACTACTTTCTCGTTGGGACCCCAAGTCGGCAGAATTCCAACTACCATTACCGCTCCTCGAACCGGCCAGGTCCAGTCTGGGTTGGTGGTTGATTCCGGATCACTTGCTTCGAGGCGTGGACCTGGAGCCCCCTCAATGGATAATTGTGACAACAGATGCCAGCCTGACAGGTTGGGGGCGGTTTGTCAGTCGTGGTCAGCGCAGGGTTTTTGGACGCTACCACAGACCAAGTGGTCCATCAATCATTTGGAAACCAGGGTGGTTCACTTGGTGCTGTGCCAATTTCTTCCACTAGTTCACCACCGGGCGGTATGGGTCCTATCCGACAATGCCACCACCGTGGCTTACATAAACCGACAAGGGGGCACAAAAAGTCGGCTAGTAGCCTCCAAAGTGGACATATTGATGGACTGGGCAGAACGCCATCTGTCTCGCATAGCGGCATCCCACATAGCCGGGGTCAACAATGTACAGGCGGACTTCCTCAGCCGGCAGAAGCTAGATCCCGGAGAATGGGAACTATCAAATGAGGTACTGCGGCTCATCACCAGCCTGTGGGGGACTCCCCGATTAGACTTGATAGCAACTCGTTTGAACGCGAAAGCATCTCGTTTCTTCAGTCGCAGAAGGGAGCACGGCTCAGAAGGAGTGGATGCTCTGGTTCTTCCTTGGCCTCCACGTATTCTCCTTTACGTGTTTCCTCCATGGCCGCTGGTGGGGAAGGTCTTGCGCAGGATCGAATCCCACCAGGGACAGGTTGTTCTGGTGGCCCCGGAGTGGCCAAGAAGGCCGTGGTTCGCAGATCTGATCAACCTGGTGGTGGACGGCCCCCTGAGCCTCGGCCATCTTCCACACCTCCTCAGACGGCCTGGTATTTTTCGACCAGGCCGTTCGCTTTTGTCTATCGGCTTGGCTTATGAGAGGAGGCAATTGAGAAAGAAGGGTTACTCGGAGGCAGTTATTACTACCCTCCTCCATGCTCGTTAAACCTCTACTTCTGTTACCTATGTTCGAGTATGGAAGGTGTTTGATTCGTGGTGCCGTGAGTTGAGTGTGACCCCGCGGCAGGCCCACCATTAGTCACATTCTTGCTTTCTTGCAGAACAGCCTAAAGAAAAGTTTGGCGTACAGCTCACTGCGAGTTCAGGTAGCAGCCTTGGACTGTTTTCGAGGTAAGGTGGATGGTACTTCCATCACTCTTCACACGGAAGTTGCCAGATTCTTGAAGGGTGTCAAACACCTTAAGCCGCCGGTGCGTTCGATCTGTCCGTCTTTGAGTTTGAATTTGGTTCTTCGAGTCCTCCCTTTGAACCTTTGAAGCGAGCGATGCTAAAGGATTTAACACTTAAGACGGTTTTTCTAGTGGCTATCTGTTCAGCTAGAAGGATCTCAGAACTTCAAGCGTTGTACTGTAGGGAGCCTTTCCTGCGCATCACTGGCTCGGGAGTTTCCCTTCGAACCGTACCTTCCTTCTTGACTAAGGTGGTATCGGCCTTCCATGTCAACCAGTCGATTGAATTGCTGGCATTCTCAGATGAGGATGGGAAGGCTCATCAGAAACAGGATCTCAAGAGGTTGGATGTTCGCAGAGTCCTCTTGTGGTACTTGGAAGAAACTAATCCTTTCCAATTGTCCGACCATCTTTTTGTCTTGTGGAGTGGACCTAAGAAAGGGACTAAGGCTTCTAAAACTACTATTGCCCCCTGGTTGAAAGATGCTATTGCTTCAACTTACATATGTCACGGGCGTCCAGTACCGGATGGACTTAAGGCGCATTCTCTTAGATCGCAAGCGGCGTCCTGGGCGGAGAGCGAATGTGTCTTGCCTCAAGAGATTTGCCGGGCAGCTACTTGGAAATCTTTGCACACTTTTGCTAAGCATTACCGCTTGGATGTGCGGGATCCGAAGATGGATTCGTTTGGCAGCAGTGTGCTTCGAGCAGGGATCTCTAGGTCCCACCCCCTTTAGGGCAGCTCGGGTACATCCCAGCAGTCTGGACTGATCCTGGTACGTACAGGGAAAGGAAAATTAGTTCTTACCTGTTAATTTTCGTTCTTGTAGTACCGAGGATCAGTCCAGACGCCCGCCCAGAGGAAGAAGTGCCCCGCTCTTCTGCTTGTGTTGTTTCTCTTTTGCAGATATTTTTCAGAACATTTTCTCAGACATCACATAGTTCTTTTTGTCAAACGTTTATAGTTATTTCAGAGGTTAATATTTGACTTGATCTAGTCATGGGTTATATACCATATGTTACATTCATTCTGCTTTGATATTGATTAAACTGAGGGATCGCAGGTGGCACACCAGGTTATACGGGAGGTGCCTTTTCAGCTTTTCTCTGACTCCATCTGCTGGAAGGGAGGCATAACCCAGCAGTCTGGACTGATCATTGGTACTACAGGAACAAAAATTAACAGGTAAGAACTAATTTTCCTTTGTACTTGTCCGTGCTAAATATGCAGGATTCGCTAACTATCACGGAGAGATAGGGGGGAGGGTGCGGTTTAAAATTGAATTTATGTTTTTGGCCATACTTGTATGTTCTGATACTTGTGTATTGTGGAATATTTATTATTCCTCCTAATGGTCAATAAAAACTCTCAATTAAAAAAAATAATTTGTAGATATGCATATGAGACAACCAGCAGGAAAAGTCATCACACTGGAGAATGATGGAGGCTGAAATTATGCCATTAAATTAAATGCTTGGTTGAACAGAAATGCCTTTAAACCCTTTTTAAAAGCTTGTGGATCTAATCTGAGAGAGTTCCAAAGTAACGGGTCAGCAACCAAAAAGGCTCAAATGCGCGCTTCTGTCAAATGGGTCAGTTTAAATGAAAGCACTTCCAGCAGGCCCCGGTTTGCTGATATCGGGGATCTAGATGGTCTCTATACATGAAGGGTCGTACTGATTCACAAAGCAGTGGTATTATTAAACAATTTATGAATTAGCATAGCAAGTTTATAATTTATATGCTATTGGATTAGGAGCCAGTGTAACAAATGCTTTACGGGGGTCACATGTTCACAGATATTGCTGCCTGTCAAAATACAGCTATGTTGGAGGCTGCATCAACCAGGATATGCCCAGAGGGCTTCATGGCATTGGGCTTTGAGGCTGAAAGGGTCACCTTGATTGAGGTGTGATTATAGGGAAGTCTTTTGGTGCTAGTCCTTAGGGCACTCCCACAGCACCTCTCCTTCTCTAATGTGTAATACATTTTATATAAGTGCTTATTATGGGAAATGTTGAATAACTCCTCCACCTCCTCTTGCCTCTGTGGAAGACGTAAGACCACCTGTCCATAGAAAGATTCCATATGCCTCAAAGCCTTATCCCTATACCTCAGAGGAATCACAGAGATTATAGATTTTATCTCCTCCAGAGTCCATAGGTACTGCATCAGGTTCTCATCCAGGAGGAAGGGCGGCACATTTGAAATAATCCCTCCCTCCCTAATCCCTCCCTCCCCAGGCCCTTTGAATGATGATCAGCAATGCTAAGAAGATTACAGTTTTACCTACGTTTTCCTGGCCACCTCAACATTCTACCACCATTTAACATTTCTGTAGTGGTACTCTACAAACAATACACAAGAGTTTACAATCAAATCTAGACAAACATACAGATCAAGAGACTTGGAGAATTACATATAGTAAAACAATGGTTAAAATTAGTTAATGAGGCTGAAGGCAGACCATCAGGCTTAAGATTGAAAAGCAGTCTCAAAAAGGTAGGTTTTTAGATGGGATTTAAACAAGGCAAGAGAGGGAGCATGACACACCAACTCAGGAAGTAAATTTCAAGCACATGGTGTAGCCAGATGGAAAGTAAGGAGTCCAGAATATGCAGTAGAGGAGAAGGGCATAAATAGGAATGACTTGTCTGATGAGCAGAGTGCACAAGGAGGGGTGCAAAGAGAGAAAAGAGAAGTTGTGAGGATCTGCAGAGTGAAGGTACTTGTAAGTGAGTAAGAGGCGCTTGAACTGTATGCAGGAACAGATAGGGAACCAATGCAGTAACTTCAGAAGAGGGGTTATATGAGTATAGCGACTTTGGCAAAAGATAAGTCACGCAGCTGAATTTAGGATAAAATGTAGTGGAGAAAGATGTCTTACTAAAAGACCTGCGAGGAGCAGGTTGCAATAGTTTAAGCGGAAAGATATATGAGAATAGATAAGAGTTCTGGCAGTGTGTTCAGAAAAAAAGGGATGGATTTTGGCAATGTTATAGAGAAAGAAATACATGTTTTAGCAGAGTTTTTGATTTCTGCAGAGAAGGGGAAAACGACGAGTCAAAGATGACTCCTAGGTTATGTGCTGAGGGGACTGGAAGGATGAACATGTTATCCACATAAATAAAGAAAGGAGGAAGAAGGGAGGTGGGGGAAAATAAGGAGCTCAGTCGTAGCCAAGTTGAATTTAAGGTGGTGGTGGGACATCCAGGCAGCAATGTCAGACAAGCAGGCTGAGGTTTGGGATTGGATTCCTGATGAAATGTCTGGTGTAGAGAGGTAAATCTGAGAGTCATCAGCATAAAAATGGTAATGAAAGCCATAAGAGGAAATCAGAGTACCAAGGGAATTAGTACACAGGGAAAAGAGAAGAGGGCCCAGGACTGAACTCTGAGGCACATCAATTGATAGTAGGATGGTAGTAAAGGAGGGTCCGCCAGAAGAAACACTAAAAGTGCAATGGAAGAAGTAAAAAGAGAACCAACACAGTACTGTCCCGAGATCCGAGTGAGGACAAATTATCAAGGAATAGGTGGTGTTCAACAATGTCAAAAGCCGCAGACAGGAGGATAAGGACTGCGTAAAGGCCTTTAGCCATAAACAAATTATTTGTCACTTAGGCAAGGGCTGTTTCAGTTGAATGTAGAAGAAGAAAATCAGATTGGAATTGATAAAGAATGGCTTGAGATTCAAGAAGACGGCAGTAAACAGCACATTCAAGTAGTTTGGAGGTAAAATGGAGGGGAATGGGACAATATTGGCAGGACAGGTAGGATCCAGTGAGAGCTTTTTAAGGAGTGGTATGATCATGGCATGTTTGAAGGCAGCAGAAACACTAGCAGTGGAAAGAGATTGAAGATGTGAAGGATGGAAGGGATAACTGCAATGGAGGTAGAGCTGAGGAACTGGATGAGAATAGGTAGTAAGTTTGGAGGAAGAGAGTAGAAAGGCAGTTTCCTCCACTGTGACTTCAGGAAAGGAGTAGAGAGTGATGGATGCTAGGGGAAGGGTAGAGGAAAGAAGTGAAAGAAAGGGAGGTAAAGGTGACCTGCTGAGAACTGAAGACTAATTTTGTAAATCTTGTCATAGTCTTGGTAGAGAATGAAGGGGGGAGGGAGGTGAGGGACGTTTGAGGGGGGAATTGAGTGTGGCAAAGAGATGGCAAGGGCTGGATGCAAGAGAGTTTGTCAGATGAAAGTAGTAGTCTTGTTTCGCAAGTGAAATAGCAGACTGGAAAATGATCAGCATGAATTTGAAATGCATGTAATCTACTTGGGCAAGGGATTTTAGCCAGAGATATTCTGTAGAGCGGGTGCAAGTCCAACCACCCACACCCAAGCTGAGAGAGTCATATACTCTATATTGCTGCTCTGTATGCATGGTGTAGCATGCCTCTTCCTTTTCAGTAGCTCCAATCAAGGGGCCACTTGAGGCTCAACCACCAACCATCACTACTGCGTACTTTAGCCTGTGAGAAGCAAACGCCGCTATCGCAGGACCTAAGGAAGTATTTATCATAAGAAATTGCCATACTGGGTCAGACCAAGGGTCCATCAAGCCCAGCATCCTGTTTCCAACAGTGGCCAATCCAGGCCATAAGAACCTGGCAAGTACCCAAAAACTAAGTCTATTCCATGTTACACTAAGTCTATTCCATGTTCTCAATTGGTTTAGTTTAAGAGAAACATGTGGCCTATAACGTCTTCTTCCCGACCTCTCCTCTCATGGCCCTGTCAGGGATGACACCAGAAGATGCAGCTAAAATGGTAGCAGGTGTAACAACATTTAACTGTTTTCATCTCTTGGAGATGCACTTTGTCCCGATTTTAGCAGTGGGCACTGGTTCAATAGCATTTTACTCAAGAATCCTACAGTGCACAGGCTTTCCCAAGGCATCTGCAATAGTTTGGGTTCCTCCTGGGGCAGTTATGATGCATGGGATACCTCCTGAGAAAGTTGGCATGTATGATGGCCTTCCCGGGGCATCTGTGGTAACTGGGGAGTCTTTCCCAGGGCAGTTGCAAAACATGGGGAGCTCCTTCTAGGGTATCTGCAACAGTTGGAGTTTCTCTTGGGACAGTTTCAGCTCTTCCCATGCTTTCTGCAGCTAAAAATGTCCCTTCCAGGACTTCAATGGCAGTTGGATCTCATTTGGAATATTTATGGTGACAGAGATCCTGCCTGAAATGTATGCAATGTCTGGTGTCTCGGTCTGAGCAGCTAGACTCTGGCAGCCACATAGAAAGCCACAGATTGGACGGCCACATATAAAGCTACAAGTTTGGGGGTGGTGACACGGCATTGGCAGGACCATGGCAATTGTGCTTCCTTATACTTTAAAAGTCTTTTTTCGGGGGGTCACATGGGATGATGTGTTAGGGAGGAAGCGTTCTCCCTGAGCTCCGGGTGTAACGGACATTAATCTACTGGCACCGTCTCTCAGACACAGCAACCAGGTGTGTTAGACGTCAAATTCTCTACAGCCCATGTTGATAGTACATTTTAGGAATAAATCCCCACAACAGATGGCATCTAGTGGGGGAAAACGGGACAAAGAAAAAGATAAGGGGAAGGCCGCAGATCCCAAGATGGCGGCGGGACTGGGAGAGCTGGGGCTTTCCACATCACCGCCGCTTACGGTAGACATTTTACAATCTACCTTGGAACATACCCTGGATAATAAACTTGCCGGGATCACTCAACAGCTCGAGGTCAAATTGTCCATAGCAGAAATTAGACCGCAGCTAGACCTCTTGGAGGGGAGGATAGTCGGGTTGGAGGAGGGGCTGGCGGAGAACACCGGGAAGGTCAGCGTGCAAGCGGTGGCCCTCAAGGAATGCCTACAGAAGGTAGATGATTTGGAAAATCATCTGCGCCGGGATAATTTCCAATTTCTGGGCCTGCCCGAGGCAGTGGATGAACAGGGGTAGGAGCATTTTTGGAGGGCTTGCTCCCAGCGGCAGTGGGCCAGGCGGACCTGCAGGGCAAACAAAGTTGAAAGGGCGCAGAGATTGGGGAACCAGCGCAACTCAGACGTATGACCCCGAATTGCGACTGCAAAAATTTTGAACTCAGCCACCAAGCAACGTATCTGGCTGGCGTATCTGCAACATCCGGAGATAAAATACAAGAGTCACCGGGTTCGTATCACTCAAGACTATTCTGCTCAGGTTTCACAACAGCGAAAGAAATTTTCTCTGATCTGCTCGCAACTGTTTGAAAAAAAGATAAAGTTTGCCCTTCAGTATCCAGCAACGCTAAAAAATATGGCTTGAGGGCAAAGTCTCTGATTTCAAACTCCCGGAGGAGGCACAGAAATACTTGAGTTCTGTGGAGGCCGGTCAAGCATCATCTCCTTGATTTGATTTCATTTGTGCTCCACAAATATCTCTACACACTCCTGGCAGACGAACTATGTTTTTCCAATCTGCCTTTGTACACCGGGTCCCATTCTTCTAAGATCCGGCGGAGAGAGTAATCGTGTGATCCTGTACCTTCTTTCCACAGACTCAGCTAGCCTTGCCAGAGAGGACTTTAGCTGGGATCCAGCTTTCCAGGGACTTAGTTGGACGGTTTCTTTTGTTATGATCGGGTACATGGAGACCATTGACGGCTGAGGATCTAGGCGCGCTGTGGATTCTGCACAAAATCATTGACTGGTTCTGTTATGCCCTACAGATCTGTGTCCAGCCTAGATTCCCAGAGGGTCCGTGACACCCCTGCATCCTAGGCGGACCTTCTCGATCGGGTTTACCCCGGAGTGGTATCCGATCAGTGTTACTCTTTTGTGCGAATGGGGGTACTGGGGAGGGGGGATGGGAGGGGGGGGGCATTTATTTTTATTTATTTACTTTACTTTTATATACCGGTGTTCGATTTTACATATCACATCGGTTTACATTTAAACAAAATTTGCAGGAACTTATGCGTTACCTTTGTCAAATACATTAAACATGGGTTTAAGGGGTTAGAAGCTAGATAGGCTTGGGAGATGAGTATTGTAGGGGACTTTATGAGTGGTATGGATGGGATTTGTATGAGTGTGTGCAGGGTGACGGCAATCCTGTTAATACAGGTTTCTCATTTCTCTCATGGCTTCATTAGCCAAAAGGGGGGGAGGGGGCAGCTGGGACCCTCTCCTCTGGAAGGATAATTTGATTCACACTGGTGCTACATGTCATGATATGGTGGGTTTATGCTCAAGTTGATATCCTGGAATGTACATGGTCTGGGGTCACCCATCAAACGTAAAAAAAATACTGTCACATTTAAAAAGATTGCATGGTGATATAGTTTGCATTCAAGAAACACATTTAAATGCTGCAGGAAGCCTTAAACTAAGAAGGGACTGGGTCAGTGACTATATTTTTGCAGAGGCCTGCCATTGCAAGGCTGGCATAGCCATCCTAATCAGCAAATCTACGGATTTTGTGTTAGAACGTACTATTTCAGATCCTGAGGGCCGTTTTGTGTTAGTGATTGGGCGCTGGAGGGATCAATTAGTTATTATTGGTAATGTGTATACACCTACGGACAACCCTCAGAAGTACTTAACATCTTTCACAGAGTTATTATTGACCCTTAGGGAGGGTTTACTAATGGCTGCTGGGGATTTTAACTGCGTAATGGACAATATGCTTGACAGGTCATCTTTGGTTGGGGTCCTTCTTGGAAAACGTGGAACCGGAGGGGACGAGATATGTAAACAGACGGGAGTGATTGATGTCTGGTGAATGCTGCATCAGACAGAGCGAGAAAATACTTTTTATTCTAATCCCCATAAATCTTTCTCACGAATTCATTACATTTTACTAGCAAGTGAGGCATTCGCCCAAGTCATTCGGGCAGATATAGAAACCCAGGTAATCTCTGACCATTCTCCCATTTCAGTATCTCTCACCTTGGGACCAAAACCAGCAGGTTCCAAATGGTGGCGATTCCCACACGATCTTAAAGGGGATAAAGAATTTCAGCAGTTTTAAACGGATAAATGGCTAGACTATAAGAAGAATAACGCTCAACATCTTAGTAATCCCCAATTGTTTTGGGAGGTGGGGAAAGCCGTTCCGCAAGCGGAAGTAATCAGGTTTACTAGCGCCAGGTACAAGTGCCTGAATAAGGACATCCTAAATTTAGATACACTAACTAAACAAGCCAGGAAAACCTCTCTCTCAACCCCATCTGATGTCCACCAAAAAGCTTACTTTAGCCTGCTTAATCGGATTAATACGGCTCTGCACATTCGTGTGGGTAAAGACTTACAGGTGGCCCAACACATCTATTTTCGATATGGTAATAAAGTTGGAAGGCCCCTGGCGAACTTAAAACATGCGGCCATACCACAAGCCATGATACACGCCATGAGCACTTTACAGGGGCAACGAGTATCGGATGTTAAAGCCATTGATGAAGTTTTCTGCGCCTTTTATGCTACCCTGTACAAGGCCGACCCCGCTCACTCTGATACTGCAGAACAGGAATTTTTTTCTGATTTACACCTCCCCAGTCTTACCGCTTCCCAAGGGGAATTTCTAAACAGGCCCATTCAATCCTATGAAATTATAAAAGTCATCAACACCATGGCTTCCGGTAAGTCACCCGGCCCAGGTGGATTCTCATATGATTTTTATAAAATGCTTAGAGTCCATCTTGCGGCCTCCCTGACAGACTTTATGTAGATGGACTTGATAAACAGGGCTTCCTCTCGGATTTTAATAAGGCATATATTATAGTACTCCCAAAGCCGGGGAAAGACCCCTTAAAGCCCGAATCATACCGACCTATTTCTTTGCTCAACAGTGACTTAAAAATATTGGCAAAAATATTAGCGGAGAAATTGGCAGTGATCATTCCTCACTTGATAGCGGAACAGCAAGTAGGCTTTGTAAAAGGCCACACAGCCAATAGCCATATCGTCAAACTATTATCGGTGATACAGTTCTGTCAGCAACACCAGATGCCCGCACTAGCTATAGGCTTTGACAGCAAAAAGGCCTTTGACAGAGTGTCCTAGACGTATATGTTTTCTGTGTTATCACGTTATGGGGTGGAAGGTAACTTTGTGACATACCTAAACCTATTGTATGATGACCCTCAGTCCTGGATCATGGTGAATGGCTCGGGCTCGGATCCAGTACATATTCAGAGAGGGATACGCCAAGGGTATCCGCTATCGACACTTTTGTATATACTTACCACAGACCCTTTATTACGCAAAATTATGGCTATCGGCGGAATCCAGGGGTTTGAGGGAGCACATCAGACTTTCAAAGTGGCAGCCTTTGCAGACGACGTTCTAGTGTTGTTGACGCATCCGCAAATGTCCCTGAGGCATTTGTTGCAAGTGCAAGAACAATTCAGCTACTTTGCAGTTCACAAAATAAATAGGGATAAGTCTGAGGCCATGGATGTAGCGAATAATATTTGGTTGGTATGGCCAGGTCCGTTTCCATTGAGGTGGGCACCTGATGCCCTTAAATATTATGGGGTAACCATACCAAGGGCCTTGGACCGCATCTACCAACTTAATGTCCAACCTCAATTACGCTATACGGTTGACACGTTAAACAAATGGAAGGGATTGCCTCTATCCTTGCAAGGCCGGGTGCATTTATACCAGATGGTTGTTTTACCAAAGTGGCTATATGTTCTCCAGATGCTCCCGATTCATCTTTCTTAAGAACATAAGAGCATAAGAAATTGCCACGCTGGGTCAGACCAAGGGTCCATCAAGCCCAGCATCCTGTTTCCAACAGAGGCCAAAACCAGGCCACAAGAACCTGGCAAATACCCAAACACTAAGAAGATCCCATGCTACTGATGCAATTAATAGCAGTGGCTATTCCCTAAGTAAACTTGATTAATAGCCATTAATGGACTTCTCCTCCAAGAACTTATCCAATCCTTTTTTGAACCCAGCTACACTAACTGCACTAACCACATCCTCTGGCAACAAATTCCAGAGCTTTATTGTGCGTTGAGTGAAAAAGAATTTTCTCTGATTAGTCTTAAATGTGCTACTTGCTAACTTCATGGAATGCCCCCTAGTCCTTCTATTATTCGAAAGAGAAAATAACCGATTCACATCTACTCGTTCAAGACCTCTCATGATCTTAAAGACCTCTATCATATCCCCCCTCAGCCGTCTCTTCTCCAAGCTGAACAGCCCTATCCTCTTCAGCCTTTCCTCATAGGGAAGCTGTTTCAACCCCTTTATCATTTTGGTTGCCCTTCTCTGTACCTTCTCCATAGCAACTATATCTTTTTTGAGATGCGGTGACCAGAATTGTACACAGTATTCAAGGTGTGGTCTCACCATGGAGTGATATAGAGGCATTATGACATTTTCCGTTTTATTAACCATTCCCTTCCTAATAATTCCTAACATTCTATTTGCTTTTTTGACTGCTGCAGCACACTGAGCTGATGATTTTAAAGTTTTATCCATTATGATGCCTAGATCTTTTTCCTGGGTGGTAGCTCCTAATATGGAACCTAACATCGTGTAACTACAGCAACGGTTATTTTTCCCTATATGCAACACCTTGCACTTGTCCACATTAAATTTCATCTGCCATTTGGATGCCCAATCTTCCAGTCTTGCAAGGTCCTCCTGTAATGTGTCACAGTCTGCTTGTGATTTAACTACTCTGAATAATTTTGTATCATCCGCAAATTTGATAACCTCACTCATCGTATTCCTTTCCAGATCATTTATATATATATTGAAAAGCAACGGTCCAAGTACAGATCCCTGAGGCACTCCACTGTTTACCCTTTTCCACTGAGAAAATTGACCATTTAATCCTACTCTCTGTTTCCTGTCTTTTAACCAGCTTGCAATCCACGAAAGGACATCGCCTCCTATCCCATGACTTTTTAGTTTTCGTAGAAGCCTCTCATGAGGGACTTTGTCAAACGCCTTCTGAAAATCCAAATTCACTACATCTACCTGTTCACCTTTATCCACATGTTTATTACCCCCTTCAAAAAAATGAAGCAGATTTGTTAGGCAAGACTTCCCTTGGGTAAATCCATGTTGACTATGTTCCATTAAATCATGTCTTTCTATATGCTCTACGATTTTGATCTTGAGAATAGTTTCCACTATTTTTCCTGGCACTGAAGTCAGGCTCACTGGTCTATAGTTACCCGGATCGCCCCTGGAGCCTTTTTTAAATATTGGGGTTACATTGGCCACCCTCCAGTCTTCAGGTACAATGGATGATTTTAATGATAGGTTACAAATGTTAACTAATAGATCAGAAATTTCATTTTTTAGTTCCTTCAGAACCCTAGGATGCATACCATCCGGTCCAGGTGATTTGCTACTCTTTAGTTTGTCAATCTGACCTACTACATCTTCCAGGTTCACAGTGATTTCGTTCAGTTCGTCTGACTCATCACCCCTGAAAACCATCTCCGGAACTGGCATCTCCCCAACATCCTCATTAGTAAACACGGAGGCAAAGAATTAATTTAGTCTTTCTGCAATGGCCTTATCTTCCCTAAGAGCCCCTTTAACCCCTCTGTCATCTAATGGTCCAACCGACTCCCTCACAGGTTTCTTGCTTTGGATATATTTAAAAAAGTTTTTATTATGAGATTTTGCCTCTATGGCCAATTTCATTTCAAATTCTCTCTTCGCCTATCTTATCAATGTTTTACACTTAGCTTGACAATGCTTATGTTTTATCCTATTTTCTTCAGATGGATCCTTCTTCCAATTTTTGAAGGATGTTTTTTTGGCTAAAATAGCTTCTTTCACCTCACCTTTTAACCATGATGGTAATCGTTTTGCCTTCCTTCCACCTTTCTTAATGCGCGGAATACATATGGACTGCACCTCTAGGATTGTATTTTTAAACAATGTCCATGCCTGTTGAACACTTTTAAACTTTGCAGCTGCACCTTTCAGTTTTTTTCTAACTTCTTCACAAGACCTGCACACACTTAACCAGGCACTGCATCGATTTTTGTGGGGGGGTAAACGGGCACGCATTCCCTTAAAAATGTTACAACTTCCAGCACAACAGGGAGGACTGGGGTGCCCAGACGTAGGGACCTACAATGTAGCCTGTAATTTGCGTTTCATACAAGACTGGATTTTTTATTCTTCCTGTTACCTTCCCAACAATCTATTACGGTTGTGGTACGGGGTTCCTTCCTTAAATTCTCTTCTACATGTGAAGGCAGCTGCTCTCCCATCACAACTCAAGGCCACCTGTTGGTTTCCACATGTAGGACGACATGGGCGCAGCTTTGTAAACGGTTTAATCAACCTCTAGGGATTACACCAATGTTATTTATACACAACTCTTATTTTTCACCCGGAGTGGGGGATACTCCGTTTCGCCAATGGCATGCAGAGGGTCTTAAATATCTATACCAGTTGATAGCTACACTGAATGGCGTATTATATAGCTTCTCAGAGCTTCAACAGCTATTTCGCCTACCTCATAAGGACTTTTATGCTTTTTTGCAAATTCGTCATTTTATGCAGTCATGAGTTACTAACTGGCAGGAGGTCTCAGTTACTGCGGCGTTGCAAAGCCTTTCATTAATAAAACTGCCAAACGCCCTAGCATTTCCTTATTTTATAAGGAACTGTGTCCCAGGGTTGGTGGTAACCACTTACAGCCTTTATACCACAAATGGACCAGTTGGACTGACTTTACCCTCTCATATGACAGTTTTTTGCTCTGTTTCTCCAGGATCCCAGGTATTACCATTAATGAAGATCTGAGAGAAATGCAATATAAATTTTTCTGGCAGGGGTTTGTAACTCCCATTCAAACATTTAAGTCAAAACTCTGTGACTCCCCTCTTTGTCAAAAGTGTGGGATTTTCCCGGGCTCCTACTTGATTGTTTTTTGGGGACTGTTCTCATATCCAAACCCTGTAGTTGTTCAGCGTTTTAGGAAGGGACATAATACCAGGCCCTAAGTCGCGATTCTTGAGCTCTTTTTTGGGAAAGGCAGCTACAGTTGGAAGAAAGCGATCCTCACAAAGTGGTTGGCGCCTCAGCCCCAACCTGGGATCACTGGTTTAAACAGATGTCTATATACCCACGAATTATACATTTCCCAGCATCAACAGACATCCACCCAGCTGGACAGTGAGCATATCTGGACTCCTTTCCTAAATTACCTCCAACCTACGACGCTGAGAGCTTAGGAGTTCAGATAATGGGTTACTACTTTATCTGAGGGGCATTCACACCTGATAAATTGTTCACGCCTGACAAATTGTTCATTTACTAGGGTAAGTATTAGTCGCTGTGCGGAAGATCCTTCCCAACGGTCAATTTTGCCCAGTCAAACCTAGGTCTCCCCACTGTACACACCATTGTCCACCCTACCTATTCTGCATTCTAGGGGTGTGCCTTTATTTATTTATTTATTTAGATTTTTTTTAATATACCGGCATTCATGAACAGGTCACATCATGCCGGTTTACATAGAAACAAGGGGTGCATCGAACAGTAGAACTAGAACTAGTGCAAGGGGGAAGCAGTTACAAAAAACCAGGGGTAGAATAACTGGGAGAAAGAGAAAAAAGGAACAGTGAGGAGTAGGAAGGAACTGTATGGGGTTAAGATAAATAACTTAATAATTATTACAGTATCAGATGGAAACATTGTTAAAGGAATTGGAGGTGGTTATGAGTTGTCCGGGAAGGCTTGTTTGAAAAGCCAGGTCTTCAATCTTTTACGGAAAGTTGGTAGGCAGGGTTCTAGGCGCAGATTCGTGGGGATGGAGTTCCAAAGTGAGGGTCCGGCTGTCGAGAAAGCCCGATCTCTTGCCGTTGTGTGCCGGGTGGATTTTGTGTTCGGTACCTGGAGGGATCCTCGGTGGACTTCTCTGATTGGTCTTTGAGAGATATGAAGGCTGAGCAGATATTGAAGGTCCAGGGATGTAAGGTGATGGATTGACTTGTAAATGATGGTGATGGACTTGTAGATGATTCTGGCGTGCATTTGTTTCCTATGTATTTGTAATCCGCAACATATAGGGCCATATTCGTTGTATTCGTAGGGAAGCAAAATGGATCGCGATTCCCCACGAATACAACGAATCTTCGCCGAATTATTTGGCCGTCTAAAGGAGCCAATTTAAACAAACCCCCCAACCCTCCTGACCCCCCCAAGACTTACCAAAACTCCCTGGTGGTCCAGCGGGAGGTCCGGGAGCCATCTCCTGCACTCACCCCCTCGGCTGCCGGTATTCAAAATTGCGCCGATAGCCTTTGACCTTCTATGTCACGGGGCTACCGGTGCTATTGGTCAGCCCCTGTCACATGGTAGGAGCACGTGCTATTGGTCAGCCCCTGTCACATGGTAGGAGCACAAGATGGCACCAGCCATCCATTGCTCCTACCATGTACAGGGGCTGACCAATGGCACCGGTAGCCCCTGTGACATAGAAGGTCAAAGGCTATCGGTGCCATTTTGAATACCGGCAGCCTAGGGTGTGAGTGCAGGAGATGGCTCCCGGACCCCCGCTGGACCACCAGGGAGTTTTGGTAAGTCTTGGGGGGGTCAGGAGGGTGAGGAGTTGTACTTAATTCAATTTTAGCCAGGAAACAAATAAGAATTAACGCATGTACGTATCGGGGACCTCCCTTGCCAAATGCAACGTATCTGCCCCCCGACGAATACAAATCCCAAATGCAACATATAGCATCCCTCTGCACATCCCTACTGCATTCTGAATTCTGGACACTACCGAACATTTGAGACTATTTTAGGCTATCTAAGGTTCCATATCAGGGGTCGGGAACCCATGGCTAGCGAGCCAGATATGGCTCTTTTGAGGGCTGCATCTGGCTCGCAGACAAGTGTCGCCACACTTTCCAGTCCCCCGCTGACCCAGCTGAAGAGGAAGTGGTGAGCATCGGGTGCCTGCGTGGGAAGAAGAGACCACGCTAGTGTGGTCTCTTCTTCCCCGCCCCCCCCCCCGCGGCCCGGAAGAGGAAGTGGAGAGCATCGGGTGCCTGAACGGCAAGAAAAGGCCACGCTAGTGTGGTCAGCGTCGGTCCAACGAAAAGAAGACTGTGCAGCGCGGCTCAGAGGTAAATAAAAAGCTTCAACCACGGCCGATGGGACTCCGCCTCCGCGAGGGCTGAAAACGAAGGAGGTTAGCGTTGGGAGGAGGCTGCTGCTGCCGCGAGTTCCCGGGGTGGGGATGGGGGAGAGAGAAAGTGAATGAGCAAGCAAGCATGTGTGTTTGAGATCCTGTGTGTGTGATTGAGAGCCTGTATATGTGAAAGAGTATGTCTGTGATTGAGAGCCTGCCTGTGAGAGAGAGAGCATGAATGTAAGTTACGATTGGGAACCTGTATGTGTAAATTTGCGATTGAAAACCTGTTTGTATGATTGAGATCCTTTGTGTGTGAGAGAGATCATGTGTATGTATGATTAAGAGCCTGTGTGTATAAGTAAGAGACAGCATGTGTGTCTGTGTGTGATTGAGAGCTGGTTTAGGTGATGGAGCATGTGAGTATGTGATTGAGAGCCTGTGTAAATGAGAGAAAGAGAGGACATGTTTGTAAGCATGTGAATGAGAGTCTGTGTGTGAGAGAAAAAGACTGTTGCGATCCCTCCTGTTGCTGCGCTACAGGAGGTATCTTACCTTCCTCCCGGAGGCCACTTCGAAGCCAGGGCCTCTCCTGTTCACCATCCGGGACTTGCTCCAGGGCCTGGGAGGCCTAGCTGTTCCTGAGGCCTGCCTGTGGCTTGCATACCTGCGTTTGGACTTCCTGTTGGCGATGCCCTTCTCCTAGGGGCCGGCCCGCAGCTCTCTACCCCACTTATAGGGCCAGCGAGGGGCGGTCCTGGCAAACTCCTCCTAGGGAGTTGCCTACAACCTCCAGTATATAAGGACTTTCTTGTCACTTGCAACTTGCCTTTGGATTGAGTGCTACAGTTGCCTGTACCTCTTCCTCGATCCAGGTCCTCCATGGTCTACCTTGTTTTGATGGCTCCTTGTCCTGTTTTGATGTCTGTTCCAGTCCGTGCCTTGATGTGTTACCTGATGTCTGATCCTGTGCCTGATCCAGTTCCTGCTTTTCCTTGATGTTCCTGCCTTGAGCTGCCTGGAGTGCAGTAATCTTCCGCTTTGTCTTCCTGGTGCTCTCCCGCTCTCAGCGTGGTCCGCGACCAGCCTTCCTGGGCTGAGTAGGGCGCGTATGGGACGGGGTGGTCTGCGACTCAGTCCCGTGGGTGGGCTGAGTAGGGCACCCTAAGGGACAGTGCCCATGTCTCCTTCCTGCCCTTGCCATTTGATGTCTCTGCACCAGTCCTTGCCATTCGATGTCTCTGCACCTGCCTTGTCTACGATGTCTTCAGTGTAAAGGACTCTGTCTGCCCTCGCCTCTGTCCGGCCTGCCACCCATTGCCGTACCCAGCAGCAGGTCCGAAAGGGCCGGGAACAGTCGGAGGACCGTTCATCAATCAACTTCCCAGTGTTGGTTGCCATGGGCGTGCAGGTCCGGCTGAGGGTCAGACTCCCCTCCTTACTCCCTGCTTTTGTACCCGCCTGGCTCACCATGCCTGCCCAGCTCACCTCCCACGGTGTGGCTTGGGGCTCCTCCTTGAGTCCTGCCGTGGCCCAAGGGCTCACCACCCGCTTGAGATGACCGCGCTCCGCACGCGCTCGTAACAAAGACAGCATGTATTTATGTGATTGAAAGCCTGTGTGTGTGTGTAAGTGTGAAAAGATAGACAGCATGTGTGTAAATGTGTAATTAAGAGCCTATATAAGTGAGAGAGAAAAAGCATGTGTATATGTGAGTGACTGAGAGCACGTGTGTATAGGTGTGTAATTGAGAGCCAGTGTGAGAGAGAGCACTGGTATGTGACTGAGAGAGGAGAAAGTTCCAAGCAAACCACCCCTCCTGCTAATTCAGAACAATCTCAGGACACCTGGATATCAAACGTTCCCAGGTATGCAGAGCAAAAACTTTTTTGTATCCTTATTATTTTTCATACTGGGTCTTTGTGTCTGCTATTTTGAAATATTTTGTTGGTATCTGGAAATTTTTTATATGAGTTTTTAATTATTGGATATTCCACTCATCAGCTATTTCGAAATATGTTCTTTTTGTTAGCACAGTTTTACTGCTGATTTTATATTTCTTGATTTGTTTTATAAGGATGGGTGATGTTTCTTTTTTCCTTTGTTACACTGCATACAGAGACTGGCTTGTTGTAGTTTCCAATTCAGTTTTTTCTGCATGCTTCTAGTTATGCGTTTTGGTCTCTTTATTCTATGTTAGGTGAGGGTCAGCACGTGATTCAGGTGATTCAGATGAGGTTTTCTGCTGGCGTGTAGTTTCTGTGTAGGACTCTATAGCAGCCTGACGAGGGGCAGCGGCGAGGAGTAGTAGCGGCGGTGGCAGCAAGGTGTAGTAGCAGCGGCGAGGAGCAGTAGCGGCGGTGGGGAGTGACTGGGGGGAGGGAGGAGAGAGTAACTGAGGGGAGGGAGGGAGGAGAGAGTGACTGGGGGAGGGGGGAAGTGACTGAGGTGAGGGGGGAGGGAGGAAAGAGTGAGGGGAAGGGAGTGAGAGGGAGACTAGAGGGGGGAGGTGAGGGAGTGGGAGGGAGGGATGCATCCATCTTCGCGGGCAGCTGGAGGCAGGGGAGCCGCGGTCGTCTTCACCGATGTCCGTCTCCAGAGGGGGGCTGCAAAAAAAGTAAGTCGCTTCGTTGCTTTACACTGCCCGTCCTCTCTCCGATTTTTTCCGCTTTCGTTGCTTCGGGAGGAGGGGAGAGGACTGGGGCTGCCCCGGAGACCAGCACCCATGGACGCGGCCAGGGCAGGTGAGCGGGGGCTGGGGGAAAGTTTGCCGCCTACCCTTACCCCTGCCTGTAACGCAGGGGTAAGGGTAGGCGGTAAGTTAGCAGGTTAAACGCGTGGCAAAACGGCAGGGTAAAAAAGCGATAGTCGGGGCACGCGTTACTGTATGGGAGGGAATAGGTAAGAGTAGGTTAAAGGGGATTGTGTATCGCGGGTTGGACTAATGCGGCCGGAAAGTGGGTAGAAAGCGGGTTAGAAGCAGGGTAACCGCGGCCGCACTTTACTGTATCGACCTGTAATTGCAGAAACCCTTTTATCGAAGAAGATGGCTAAAAGAAAAAAAGATGAGGAGTATCGTACTTTTCAGCAGGAATGGACAGAGGAATTCGCCTTTGTGGAGAGAGCAGGTTCTGCAGTGTGTCTAATATGCAATGATAAAATTGCATCGATGAAACGGTCAAATATAAAGTGGCATTTCGACACACACCATACTACATTTGCATCGAAATATCCTGCGGGGAACATCAGGAAGAAAGCATGTCAAGAGCTACTGTGCAGAGTGCAAGCTAGTCAGCAGCAACTCCGTGTTTGGACCCAACAAGGTGACTGGAATTCGGCTAGCTTTGCTGGTGCTTTAGCAATTGTAGAAATGGAAAGCCATTCACAGATGGGGAGTATGCCAAAACATTCATGCTTGATGTTGCCAATGAACCTTTTTGACGACTTTTCGAATAAAGACAAAATAATCAAACGAATAAAGGACATGCCTCTGTCGGCAAGAACTGTTCACGATCGTACCATCATGATGGCAAATCAAATTGAGGCAACACAAGTGAAGGACATAAATGCAGCACCATTCTTTTCTCTCGCTTTGGATGAGTCAACAGACATAAGCCATTTATCCCAGTTCAGCGTGATTGCAAGGTATGCTGTCGGTGACACACTACATGAGGTAAGTCTTGCTGTTTTGCCGATGAAAGGGACAACAAGAGGGGAGGATTTATTCAAGTCTTGCACTGAGCTCGCTAAAGAAAAAAATCTACCGATGGATAAACTTATTTCGGTATGTACTGATGGTGCTCCGTGCATGGTGGGGAAAAACAGAGGATTCGTAGCACTTCTTCGTGAACATGAAAAGAGACCCATCCTAAGTTTTCACTGCATCCTACATCAGGAGGCGCTTTGTGCTCAGATGTGTGGCAAGCAGCTTGGTGAGGTGATGTCGCTGGTCATTCAGGTGGTCAACTTTATTGTTGCCGGAGCTTTAAATGATCGCCAGTTTAAAACACTGCTGGATGAAGTTGGGAATAATTATCCTGGTCTGCTTCTGCACAGCAATGTGCGTTGGTTGTCAAGAGGGAAGGTGCTCAGCCGTTTCGCGGCTTGTCTGAGCGAAATCCGGACTTTTCTTGAAATGAAAAACATCGAGCATCCTGAGTTAGCTAACACTGAGTGGCTCCTGAAGTTCTACTATCTCGTGGACATGACTGAACATCTGAACCAGCTCAATGTGAAAATGCAAGGCATGGAAATACAGTCTTATCCCTTCAACAAGCAGTGTTTGCATTTGAAAACAAGTTAGAACTCTTCATTGCCGAGATTGAAACAGGTCGTTTACTAAACTTTGAAAAACTGGGAGAGTTTAAAGATGCATGCACAGCAAGTGACCCTGCTCAACATCTTGATCTTCAGCAGCTAGCGGGCTTCACATCTAATCTCCTGCATTCATTCAAAGCGCGCTTTGGAGAATTTCGTGAGCGCACTTGTCTTTTTAGGTTCATCACCCATCCACACAAGTGTACAGTGGACAGTGCCGACCTGAGTTCCATCCCCGGTGCCTCCGTCAGAGATTTTGAGCTACAAGCTGCTGACCTGAAGGCCTCAGACATGTGGGTGAATAAGCTCAAGTCACTGAATGAAGATTTGGAAACACTTGCACGACAGCAAGCAGAGTTGGCGAGCAAACACAAGTGGGGAGAAATGAAAAAACTTCAACCCGCAGACCAGCTGATTGTCAAAACTTGGAACGCGCTTCCCATCACATACCACACACTGCAGCGTGTGAGTATTGCTGTACTGACAATGTTTGGCTCTACGTATGCATGTGAGCAATCTTTCTCACATCTAAAGAACATTAAGACCAACCTACGATCACGTTTAACGGATGGAATTCTCAACGCCTGCATGAAGCTTAACCTCACCACATATCAACCAGACTACAAAGCCATCAGCAAAACCATGCAGCACCAGAAGTCACATTAATGGTAAGAAGTACTTTATTCATCATTGGTTAGCAACAGCATAACAACGTTATTAAAAAGAATTCAAAGACTTATTGTGCTTTAAAAGTGTTGGTCTTACATAAAATGCACATATTTACTTGTATTTAGTTTTAAACATATTGTATGGCTCTCACGGAATTACATTTTAAAATATGTGGCGTTCATGGCTCTCTCAGCCAAAAAGGTTCCTGACCCCTGTTCTATATCCACACCCAAGGGGGAGGGAGTAGGGAGGGAGGGGCAGAGTAGGAGTAGTGGTTAAGAGATTATTAGAGGAATAACAATTGTTGGTTTACCTAGGTACTTTCTTTGGCTCATATACACTATGTGACTGTTGTTTTCTTTCCCCAAAGCATCCCATTTACTGTTGTATCCCAGTTGTTACCAATGTCATGATTTACTATGGATTACTGAGCTTCAGCACTTTCATGTTTACCAACGATTGCTTACTATATTGATTTGTTTATGGCTGTTTATTATCCAAATGCCAATAAAAACAGTTTAAAAAAAAAGTATTTTTTCATGTAAAATCTTATTACAATACATACTTTTCTTTAATAGAAATACAAATTACAAACTAACAGAATATACAAGTCTACAGTGGGGAGGGCGTGGGATTAGGTCTGTTGAAGAAGAAAGAGCTTAAATAGGTGCTTCCACCTTAGGGAAAAATGAGGCAGTGCAAGAAGATAAGGGATATGACTAGAGAAAGACACACGCAGGAAAAAAAAAAGGCCTCAGAGATGTACAAAGAAAAAAAGAAAGCAGCTGGACAGTAAGGAATCAATTAAGGTGGAGAGGGAAGAAAAATAAAATATGGGATTTAAAAGTCTTTCAAAAAGGGAGAGGGCAAAAAAAGAGAATAAAGAAGAATTGTCATTTATTTTCTCCAGGGAAAAACCTGTCAGAAAAAAATAATTTTCTTGTCCCGGGGAAGGGGGAGGAGGGGAACTCACTTTTCCCTAGGGTACCCTAATGCGCACGTTTCCCTAGAAAATGAGAAAGGCCTGCAGCTGTTCTTGCTGCTCCCAAAGGCACCCCTCAAAGAAGGACAAATTAGGGGGCAAAAAAAAGGTTGCTTTGTTTTTAACTGGCTGTTCTGGATCAGCAGGAAACCAAGGTCTGAGGGCCAGACATGCCTTCTCCTAAAACAAGCATTAGCAACAGCATGAAAAAGCAGAAAAATAACAAGAAGAAAGGAAAAAGAAAAAAGCCAGCAGAAATCAACTGCAAGGTTTCTCTGCTAGCAAGTTCCCGAGAAAGCTTTGGCTCCATGGGCAAAACGTAACAGGGTTGCCAGATAAAACATTTCTCCCACTCCTCCAGTGTTACAGGTAAACTGCCTCTGAGGAATGCAGGACAGGCAAGGCTGCATCTTACCTCCGTCCATCAGGACATTGATCATCTACCAAAAGGCAGGAAGTGCTGCAATATCCCTGCGATGCTTACATCAACCACACGTGCTTAATTGGTTTAATCTCTTTTTGTCACATAATCTAGCTGCTTTCTTTTATTACGGTATGATCAAAGGCTTTTGTGACTGAAAATCAGTGTGAACCAGTTTCTGATTCTAAAGAATGAAGAGAAATATCATACCTTGCAATGGAGGACTGCTTCTGCATCAGCTCTCTGACTTGCCATGATGAATGCGTGGACGCTCTCTCTCTCAGATTATTATACTAGACTGCTATTTGCTATTGTCTGCTACAAGCTAAAAGGTTTTACTTTGTAGTTCTCCCTGTGTATCTTAAAGAAGGTGTGCTGCAAATGCTAATAGGCTATCCACAAGGTTATATGATGTAAACATGCCCAAAGGGGAATCTGTCAAAATAATCTTCCGTCTATGGTTGCATTCTGTTAAAAAAAATATCCGGGTTTTTCTCTAGTCTCTCCCCTCCTCCTCCAGCTCATCAGACTAAAAGAGGTGGATGTTAGCTCTTAGCCTATCTACACACATCTATTCCTACAATGAATTCAAGGAATAAGCATTGGTATAAATATTACACTAATAGTACCATATTTTTCAACATAAGTATTTTAAAGCCATAAACTGGCACCAAATAGAATAGGTCAGAACAAGCTGAATTTAAAACATAATTTAGATTCTAGAACAAATTATAAATTCCAAGTCCAACCCTATTACTTTATTGTATATTGTAATATAGGTAATTTCCAGGTATTATAATAAAAATGTACTTTTACATTTTCACTTGCATAAATGACTAAGGATGTCTGTCTCCATTTTGTTTCATTAATCTGGTTCAGTGCTTTATGAAAGCCAGTAAAATAAACAAACACTACAAGAAAAATCTTCCGTGGATGCTCAAGAAAAATATTAATCTTTAAAGCAAAGACACTGCCAGGCAGAACAAGAGCACAGTCAGAATAAAACCAGCAGACCAGGGGATGGTCTAAAGCAGGGGGCCTACCCAGCAGGGCCATGGGTAGCAGAAGAACTTTATTATTAGGGGGTCCAAGCAAACCAAGCTCTGATCACTTCCAACTTCCTTCTTTGTCTGTCCCCTCCCCCCCAATCTCTCTTTCTCTCCCTGGCCCCAATACACCCTTCCCGTTCTTCCCCCACACGCTCTGACTCTCACCCACCCCCCATTCACTCTATTTTCCATTCTCCCCCTAACATCCCCTTTCTTCCACCCATACTGATCAGCAGTAAGAGGTCAGCAGTGGTTTCTTATGACACTTCCTTCCTCCTCCTCTGCCATCTGGCCCAACAGCTGCTCTGAACCTCAGGCAGTGGCAGTGGCTCCATCAGAAATTTCCCTTCCTTGGTGGTATTGGCTCTGGGATTTTGCTGTCCTCCAAATTTTGGCGCTCTAGGCGACCGCCTAGTTTGCCTAATGGAAGCACGTGCCCTGACTGCAGGGATATACAGAGCCTGGTGCAGATAAAAGCAGCAATTGGGTCTAGAGATGTAGAGATGCATGGCGCAGCTGACGTACAGCTGCTTTCCTCCTCCTGCTGCTACCAAATAGCCGCTGCCTGTCTAACTTAGCCCCGGATCTGCTGCAGCGATTCTCTAGGTGGGCTAGATATAGGTCAACCCATGGCCCATTGTGGCCTGCCCCATTCTGATGCCTATAAGCAGAGCAAAGAAAAGTCTCTGCTCCCAGCCCTCCTTTCCTCTACTCCAGTGAGATTGCTGCGGGGACAGGAGAGAAGGAGGTTTTTTTCATTCTGCTGTGTGTGTTGTTTGAGGGAACGCTAGGAGAGCGATTCCAACTTGAGGGGAATGTGTGTCCTTGGGCCTCGGCACGACCCCAGACGAATCCAAGATAGCACCGAGGATTGGCGAGGCGTGTCCCAGCATGGATGGAGACGGACAGTCTGACCCTCTTTTAGCATTTCACTGTCCGTCTCACCATCTTGGCCAGGTGGACGGCAGTATACTATCACTATACTCTTCCCCAACACACAAGGGATTTCTACCCATAAAGATTTGATTGTGCATTTAGTCTCATGCAGGATCTTTATCCTTTTGGAGACTATGCCATCCTGGACATAAAGCACCACCCCTGCCTCCCAGATGCTCCTCTCTGTCATTGCGATAAAATTTGTTCTCCGGTATAGCACTGTCCCATTGGTTATCCTCCTTCCACCATGTCTCTGATATGCCAATTAAGTCTATGTCATCATTAACTGCTAAACATTCTAATTCTCCCATCTTACTTCTTAGACTTCTGGCATTAGCATACAAACATTTCAAAGTGTGATTTTTGTTTGTATTTTAATTCTGCTTTTTAATTGATAGGGATAAATTGGAATTTTTTAGCTCAGGTGAGTTTTTAATTACAGTGACTTGGACTACTTTTCTTATTATTGGAACCTCACTATTGGGATGCCCTAATTCTAATGTATCATTAGTATCCTTTGACAATAACCCCTCTGAACCATGCTCTGCTGAGTGACTGTCGGCTTTCCCCTTTGTTCTAGTTTAAAAGCTGTTCTATCTCCTTTTTTTTTTTTTTTTTTTATAATATGTTTATTAAAGATTTTCCAAGTACATTCAACAGGATATGAAACAAGTAACATGTAAAAAGAAATCCCAACCTTCTACTCCCCCCCCCTCCCTTCCCTCCCTCCCCCAAGCTCCTATAAAAGTATTGCAGTCTCTCCTAGCAGTTGGCCATAGGGTTTGGCAGGTGAAAAAGAGTTTGATCTCGGAAAGTCTCTGTCAGTAAAGCGCAGATTTCTCACTCCTGATATTGTTCCTCAACCGCTTGTAGGGTCAGTTGCAGCTGTTCCCGAAGCCCATGGATCCTCTCGCTGGCGAACTCTGGGACTTAGGTAAATCGTAAATGCCTTCCAAGTTAACGATGTACGTACAAATTTCTTTGGTTCCGCCTTTGTCAATATGGCATGTTCCATAGAGCACAAGCGGACCATCTTCCTAAACCAGTATTCATGGGTAGGGGGTTCCACGGCTAGCCACTGGGTCAGAATTACTTGTTTGCCTACTAATCCCGCCCTTAAAATAAAGAACCGTTCCGCCTGGGATAACGGGGTACACAATGAGTGATCCATTCCAAAAAACCAAAGATTAGGGTCTGGTGGTAATTTCCTTTTCAGAATTTTTTGACAGGTGTTACACAGTTGCTTCCAAAATTTTGTTATCTCTCTACAGTCCCAGAAACAATGAGTATAGGTACCTTCTGTACTAGTACATTTGGGGCACTGCGGAGACTGTGCAATTTTCATTTGATGTGCTCTTTGGGGGGTGATATGACATTGCCAAAGAAATTTGTACTGGGTTTCTTGTAACAACGCATTTTCTGATAAGTCAGGCAGTTCACTGAAACTTTGTAGAAATTCAGCATAAGTTAAAGAAAACAAAGGCCAAGATTGCCATCTAGTATAAATAGCCTGCATCGGACTTGTATCCAGAAACCCCGTAAGCACTTTATAAAAGTAAGAAACCGAGGCCCGTTGTCTTCTTCCCACCTGGATTACCTCTCTCGCCTTTTTAACTTCTATGGTGTCTGTAAAGTTTTGTGTCCCTGATCGAAGGAAATGTCTAACTTGGTTGTATGCAAACATATCTCCCCCCGGGACAGAGTATTGTTGTTGAAGGGTCGAAAAGGGGGAGACCTCACCTGTCTGCTCATCATAAAGCTCAAAAAAGTAATTTAACCCCAATTTCTTCCATTGTTGAAATACCCGGCTTGTTTTCCCGGGCATAAACAGGGCATGTCCCGTAATAGTGAGTAATGGCGTAAGAGGACCTGGAACCCGTCCCAGTTTACAAAAATATTGCCATGCTTTCCTACACGTCTGCCAGAGTCCCTGCAGTTTAATATGGTTGGGAATCATATTGCTGGGGATTTGTAGTAAAGGATTTAAAGAGGAAACCCGGAACCACTCTAAAAGGTATACATATGGAGTGACCGAGGCCAGTTCGAAGAGCCAGTCCTTAACGTATCGCATACTGCATGCTAGATTATACCACATCAAATTTGGGCACCCTAAACCTCCCCCGTTCTTGGGCCGCATAAGCGTAGCCAAAGGTATGCGAGATTTTTGTCCCTTCCATAAAAAGGAACGCAAAACTTGTTGGAACCGATGATGGTCTTGTTTGGTGATCCACAAAGGAGCCAATTGGAGAAGATACAGCCACTTTGGAAGCAAAACCATTTTAAAAAGCTGTATGCGTCCCATCAGTGATAAAGGGAGGGAGGTCCATCTTCTCATGGTGTCCTGGGATTTTTTTAAAAGGGGATGTATATTCACCCTATAGAACTGCCTCATATCTTGAGGGATATGGAGACCCAGGTATTTTAAAGTATCAGTCGCCCATTTTAGAGGGAAGTCTGCGTGCCAATACGATCGCGTAGAGTCTGTGACTGCTAATGCCTCCGACTTAGCATAGTTAATCCTCAAACCCGCCACTTGACTATATTGCTCCAGAAGGCATAACACATTCTGTAGGGAATGGCGCGGTTGTGTTAAATAAACTAGCAAATCGTCCGCAAATGCGGCTATTTTAAAAATGAACTGTGGCCCCCCAAAACCTTTCACCCCCCCACATCCGTCAATTTTTCTCAAAAGAGGATCCAAAGATAAGATATACAGTAAAGGGGACAGAGGGCATCCCTGTCTAACTCCACGCTGGATTTCCACAACGTCGGATAATCCATTATTCACCAAAACACGTGATGTGGGGTCCTGATATAATAAGGAAATATAGTTCAAAAACTCTCCTCGAATCCCAACGCGTTGTAAGCATGAAAAGAGATAAGGCCAGGCCACCCGGTCGAATGCCTTCTCAGAGTCAAAGCCGATCACGAGGGCTGGAATGTCCTGTGCTTGGCAGATGGTCATGGCTGTGAGTAATTTGATAATGTTCGCATTCGGTTTGCGCCCTCTAACAAAACCTGTCTGATGATGAGATATCAGGCTAGGAAGAAGAACTTTTAGTCTCTCCGCTAAGACTTTCGCTAAAATCTGTAAGTCGCAGTTGAGTAAGGATATCGGTCTATAGGAAGAGGGACACTGCGGATCCTTCCCGGGCTTGGGCAAAACTATGATATGTGCTTCGTTGAAATGTGTCGGAAAGAGCATTTGCCGGAGGCCATCTTTAAAGTACTCCATCAGAGGCGCACTAATAAAAGGCTCTAGGATTTTATAGAACTCATAGGAGAAGCCGTCTGGGCCCGGGGATTTGCCTGGGGTTGCAGCGGCGATAACCTGAGCAATTTCAAATTCTTGAATGGGGCGGTTCAAAAATAAAAGTTGGGACCCCGAGAGAGAGGGAATAGCCACATCTTGAAAAAATTTATCTTCCGTTCCCCCCTCACCCCCAGGCTCAGCTGTGTACAGTGAACCATAAAATTGGCGAAAGATTTCCCGGATCTCTGGGTCCTTAGCTGTAAAGCTACCCGTGGAGGTTCGTAAATGCCCAATGGCCGCTTTTTGTCGTCGGATTTTTGTTAAGTTTGCCAGCAACCTGCTGGGCTTATTGCCATACTTAAAGAAACCTTGTTGCCCCTTCCACAGATATGACTGTGCTCTGGCCTCCAGGAGTGTGTTTAAACGGCCCAGAATACTGTAGAACTCAGTACGGTTTGCATCCGAGTTGTGACTTTTTAATGCGTTCTTTGCACGCTGCAGTAGATCCTCCAGCTCTATGATAGACTGGCTTATTCTTTTATTTCTGGCATGTACATAGGCTATTATTTCTCCTCTGAGCACTACTTTCGCTGTGTCCCAATATAGCTGCGGTGTGTCAGTGTGCTGTTTATTGTGAAGTGCGTAGTCTTTCCATTTCTGCTTTAGAAAGTCCCGAAAATGGGACTCCGCCTTAAGGAAAGCAGGGAAACGCCACAAACGGGATTGCTGGGTGGAAAGCGATGTCTGAATGCTTATGGAGACCGGGGCATGATCTGATATAGCTAGTACTTCAATCTCAGCAGCTTGTATCGCTGAGAGCTCATCCCTAGGTGTGAGAATATAATCAATCCGTGAGAGTGTGTGATGAGAGCGTGAAATGTGTGTGTAGTCTCGCTCCTGGGGGTGGAGTGTTCGCCACACATCTAGAAGAGCTAACTGATGACAAAGAAAAGCTATGCCTTGTTTGGTATTGTTGCCCCCTCCCCCCGCCCTACGTTTTGGTGGAGCGCTTTTATCAAGGGACACATCGTGCACACAATTAAAATCCCCGAGGACATACAATGTTCCTTGTGTGTTTGTTTGCAATAAATTACACAGGGTGATATAAAATTTGTGATTATACTCATTCGGGGCATATACATTACAAATGGTCACCGGTCTGCCATTCCAAGTTCCTAGGATAACAATATATCTGCCCTCTGGATCGGAAATGGACCGAGAAACCTGCAAATCTGCCTTTTATTAATCAGAATTGCGACACCTCCCTTCCTATGCGGGGCCGCCGCATATAAGCAGGCACCTACCCATTCCCTTTGTAGCTTTTGGCTTTCCTGCGCTGTTAAGTGAGTTTCCTGAATGCCAGCTACATCTGCCTTCAAACGCCTAAGATAAGCCAGAACTTTTTTGCGCTTCACTGGTGTTCCCAGTCCATTTACATTCCAGGATATTAATTTTGACATTCACCTATTCTGAGGTTGAAGATGGTTCTGCGTCTCTAAATGCCATCCTGCGCAGAGAGGGAGCCCCCAGCCTAGCCCCCCCCCCTGCTCGTCTTCCGTTAGTCCTCCCCAAAACAGTGAGAAGTATGAATCCATCCACCCTCATAAACCAGGGAGGATACTCCTCACACCCGCACAAACCCAAGACTGCCTTATCCCTAGCCCGAGTTAACATTCCCCCGGTTTCCTCCCTCCTACCCCTTCCCCCCCTTTCCCTCCCCCCCCCCCACCTCCCAGCCCTTTCCCTACCTTACCCCCAGAAAAGACATAATCTTTAACACCTCCAAAATTACTCGGAGGCATGGAGATCTCCTGAATGTGTCCAGGTGCCCCACTCCACCTTGTGGGGGTACTGGCCGAACGCCAGATGTTCAGGCGAGATTGAAATGCACAACAGAGAGCTAAGAGTCAGCTAGGCGAAAGTCCCCTCCCTAGGAGCTTTCATTGGCGGCGATCTCCCAGTGTTTCATGCTTGAGTTCTGCCCTTAAAAGCCCTCAGTCTCTAGTCACTGCAAGTCCATAGAGGAGGGCTATCCAAATCTCGTCCCTCCATATAGGCAATGGTTGGGGAGTATGGCCCTTCCTCCCAGTCCCTGGACCATGTCTGGGGCCACTCCCCGGCTAGCTGGCGGTCTGCAGGGGCCGTTGTGCATCGTTACCTCCCCTCCCGTGGATCTGTAAAAGCCCGGCGAGGTATCTCCTGCAGGTACGATCCGGTCAGGCCAAGGCCGTCCTTTGGTGTGGGGGAGGGGAAAAACTGCTGTTCAGGGTCGTCCCTGCTCATAAGATCAATCCCTGACCGGTCTCGATGTGAGTCGTTTAATCTCGTCGTCTACCGGGTCAGGGTCAGTTCCTCTCGTTCCCTGCGTTGTGTTTAATGTGTTTTTGTTTTGTCCCCGCGTCAACGTTCCTTGCCCCCCCCCCCCCATATCGCCCATGTCGCTCCATTGTTCCCGCCAGGCCCCGGGGCGCCGCCATGTTAAAAGCCTCTGCTGAAACTGAGAAAGGACAACTTGAGAAGGTAGCTAAACGTACCACCTATCAACTGCTTATTTTTAACTTGGTAAGTACTCACTAGGAACCTGTTGTGGGTCAGAGAAAAAGCAAAACGCTGCAAAACATGCCAAAATGTGCACTCTGTTCCAGTGGTCCGATCGCCGCCGGAGTGCACAGTGTCCGGAGTCTTCGGGCAGGTGCTCCGCCCCTCATCTCTAACTCCCTGGTCCGGTGTTCAACTGGGTGAGGAATGTCTGTGCAGCGACCGACGTCTCAAAAACCTGCATTCGGTCCTCGTGCCAGACGCGGAGGCGCGCAGGAAACAGGAGAGAAAATTTTATTCCGCGGCTGTGCAGTGTAGAGCAGACAGCGGAGAAAGCCCGTCTGGCTTCGGAGACCGCGGCTGAAAAATCTTGAAAAATGCGGATTCCGTTACCTTGATATTGTAAGTCTCGCTTAGCTCTTGAGGCCCTCCACAGTTCCGCTTTATGGGCGGAATTTAATATCTTGGCGATTACCAGCCGCGGGCGGGTTGGATTATCTCTTTTCCCTCCGAGCCTGTGGGCTCTTTCAACAACCAGTTTGCCTTGTAAATGCGGCAACATGAGGGATGCAGGGAGCCATTCCTCCAGCACTGCACATAAAGACCTCTCCTCAATGCTTTCCGGGAATCCCAGAAAACGTAAATTATCCCTCCGTGCCCTATTTTCCAGTTCGTCAATTTTATCTTCTAGGAGTTTTAACTGCTTTTCCGTGGCGGCCATTTTCCGCTCTGTTTGTAAAGCAGCGTCCTCCACACTAGAAATTCTATTCTCAGCTTGCTCTATTCGGGGGGTTAACACGTTGAGGGATTCTTGAACTTCCCCGAGCTGTGCTGTGATATGATCAAGTTTTTCATCAAGCGCCTCGCTGATCGCCGCTTTTATGTCCATTATGGTAAGCGGTGCAGAGGAGGGGGAGGGGGACTCACCGTCCCTGACGGCCGCCATTTTAGGAGCAGTAGCTTTGGGTTTCTCCCTGTCTCGTTTTCCTCCTTTAGTTGTCATCGGTGGTGTTGTTCGATTCATATAATGGATGATGGACATTCGCCCTCTGCGTCCGTATGTTTAAAGCTCTGTTATCCCTGCTATCTCGCTAGGATGAAGCGCGATTGGTGGAGTGGGCCCTGGAGCAGGTGAGGAAAGCGTCCTCCCAGCTCACCACATCACGTGATCTCCTTCTATCTCCTTTTTAAAGGTTATCGCCAGGAGTCTGGTTCCACCCTGGTTAAGGTGGAGCCCATCCCTTCGGAAAAGACTCTCCCTTCCCCCAAAAGGTTCCACAGTTCCTTACAAAACTGAATCCCTCTTCCTTGTACCATCGTCTCATCCACACATTGAGACTCCAGAGCTCTGCCTGCCTCTGGGGACCTGTGCATAGAACAGGGAGCATTTCAGAGAATGCTACCCTGGAGGCTCTGGATTTCAGCTTTCTATCTAATGGGCCGATACAGTACAGTGCGCTCCGGAGCACACTGTTAACCTGCCATTGGACGCGCGTTTTCCCTTGGACGCGCGTTTTCCCTTACCCCTTATTCAGTAAGGGGTGGAAAACGCGCGTCCAACCCGCCGAACCTAATAGCGCCCTCAAAATGCAAATGCATGTTGATGGCCCTATTAGGTATTCACGCGCGATTCAGTAAATAAAATGTGCAGCCAAGCCGCATATTTTACTTTCAGAAATTAGCGCCTACCCAAATCCGTGAGAGTGTGTGATGAGAGCGTGAAATGTGTGTGTAGTCTCGCTCCTGGGGGTGGAGTGTTCGCCACACATCTAGAAGAGCTAACTGATGACAAAGAAAAGCTATGCCTTGTTTGGTATTGTTGCCCCCTCCCCCCGCCCTACGTTTTGGTGGAGCGCTTTTATCAAGGGACACATCGTGCACACAATTAAAATCCCCGAGGACATACAATGTTCCTTGTGTGTTTGTTTGCAATAAATTACACAGGGTGATATAAAATTTGTGATTATACTCATTCGGGGCATATACATTACAAATGGTCACCGGTCTGCCATTCCAAGTTCCTAGGATAACAATATATCTGCCCTCTGGATCGGAAATGGACCGAGAAACCTGCAAATCTGCCTTTTTATTAATCAGAATTGCGACACCTCCCTTCCTATGCGGGGCCGCCGCATATAAGCAGGCACCTACCCATTCCCTTTGTAGCTTTTGGCTTTCCTGCGCTGTTAAGTGAGTTTCCTGAATGCCAGCTACATCTGCCTTCAAACGCCTAAGATAAGCCAGAACTTTTTTGCGCTTCACTGGTGTTCCCAGTCCATTTACATTCCAGGATATTAATTTTGACATTCACCTATTCTGAGGTTGAAGATGGTTCTGCGTCTCTAAATGCCATCCTGCGCAGAGAGGGAGCCCCCAGCCTAGCCCCCCCCCTGCTCGTCTTCCGTTAGTCCTCCCCAAAACAGTGAGAAGTATGAATCCATCCACCCTCATAAACCAGGGAGGATACTCCTCACACCCGCACAAACCCAAGACTGCCTTATCCCTAGCCCGAGTTAACATTCCCCCGGTTTCCTCCCTCCTACCCCTTCCCCCCTTTCCCTCCCCCCCCCCCCACCTCCCAGCCCTTTCCCTACCTTACCCCCAGAAAAGACATAATCTTTAACACCTCCAAAATTACTCGGAGGCATGGAGATCTCCTGAATGTGTCCAGGTGCCCCACTCCACCTTGTGGGGGTACTGGCCGAACGCCAGATGTTCAGGCGAGATTGAAATGCACAACAGAGAGCTAAGAGTCAGCTAGGCGAAAGTCCCCTCCCTAGGAGCTTTCATTGGCGGCGATCTCCCAGTGTTTCATGCTTGAGTTCTGCCCTTAAAAGCCCTCAGTCTCTAGTCACTGCAAGTCCATAGAGGAGGGCTATCCAAATCTCGTCCCTCCATATAGGCAATGGTTGGGGAGTATGGCCCTTCCTCCCAGTCCCTGGACCATGTCTGGGGCCACTCCCCGGCTAGCTGGCGGTCTGCAGGGGCCGTTGTGCATCGTTACCTCCCCTCCCGTCTACCGGGTCAGGGTCAGTTCCTCTCGTTCCCTGCGTTGTGTTTAATGTGTTTTTGTTTTGTCCCCGCGTCAACGTTCCTTGCCCCCCCCCCCCCCCCCCCCCCATATCGCCCATGTCGCTCCATTGTTCCCGCCAGGCCCCGGGGCGCCGCCATGTTAAAAGCCTCTGCTGAAACTGAGAAAGGACAACTTGAGAAGGTAGCTAAACGTACCACCTATCAACTGCTTATTTTTAACTTGGTAAGTACTCACTAGGAACCTGTTGTGGGTCAGAGAAAAAGCAAAACGCTGCAAAACATGCCAAAATGTGCACTCTGTTCCAGTGGTCCGATCGCCGCCGGAGTGCACAGTGTCCGGAGTCTTCGGGCAGGTGCTCCGCCCCTCATCTCTAACTCCCTGGTCCGGTGTTCAACTGGGTGAGGAATGTCTGTGCAGCGACCGACGTCTCAAAAACCTGCATTCGGTCCTCGTGCCAGACGCGGAGGCGCGCAGGAAACAGGAGAGAAAATTTTATTCCGCGGCTGTGCAGTGTAGAGCAGACAGCGGAGAAAGCCCGTCTGGCTTCGGAGACCGCGGCTGAAAAATCTTGAAAAATGCGGATTCCGTTACCTTGATATTGTAAGTCTCGCTTAGCTCTTGAGGCCCTCCACAGTTCCGCTTTATGGGCGGAATTTAATATCTTGGCGATCTCCCAGTGTTTCATGCTTGAGTTCTGCCCAAAGGTAGGCGCTAATTTCTGAAAGTAATTTCTGAAAGTAAAATATGCGGCTTGGCTGCACATTTTATTTACTGAATCGCGCGTGAATACCTAATAGGGCCATCAACATGCATTTGCATTTTGAGGGCGCCTAAATTTGGCTTCCAGAACCTCCCTCCCACATTTTCCTATGTCATTGGTGCCCACACGTACCACAACAGCTGACTCCTCCCCAGCACGAGAGAAAGTCAGGACAAGAGAACGTCAGTTGCTGTCTTCTTCTCACCACAGACATTGAGGTTCTGAAACCTGAGAGGAGAAGCTCACTTCATGCAAATTTGAGATACCCTCCAACTGCTTGAGATGGACATAATGCCTGAACCGTGGTATTTCTGTCTCTCCCTTTCTATTCTGGGAGAAAACCCTGGAGCAGTTACTGTCCAATGCCTGAAGATCTCTGCGCTATCTAGATTTTGGGGTCAGCTGACAGTATAGGGGAGGACAGATTCACCAAGAGCTCCTGGCCAGACAATAATGATTGGTGGAGAGGGAAAAGAGGTGAATACTAAAAGAAGAGAGAGGGACTTCCGGTCATGGAAGCTACCTGATAAGACGTGTTTAGGGTGAGCTCCATGGACCTCCCCGAATATCCTCAAATGAATGATTTGCAAATAACAGGCATAATTCATTTACAGTTTCCTAGGGTGTTTTGCATCAGTGTGTGTTCCCCCTTGGTTATTTTGAGGATGTGAGCATGAAGACAACTCATGCTACAAGAGAGATAGGCCAACCGGTACAACTTAAAATGGTGTCAGAATCACCACACAGTGCCCAAGACTCGATAGTAGCTGTGGCTTTGGAAGATAAGATACATAGCATTTCCAAGAGTGTGTCGGCTGCTTTAGAGGACAGATTGCCTAAATTGCAGTCAACAAGTGATGAAATTAAAGAAGGATTTGAGTCTCAGAGCCAAAGGATTTCAAAGGTGGAACAGAAAGTATCGAACCAAGAGGATCCTGCTGAAAGGGTGTATGTCTAAATCTTGCCACTGCAAAGTGAAAACGTGGCCCTGATGTAAAAATTGGAAGACCAAGAAAACAGAAATCACCATAATAATTTGAGAGTGATTCGATTACCAGAGGCTCTTAAAGATAAGAATCTCCCCTCCTTCTTTGAAAAATGACTGCCCAAGGCTCTCGGCCTAGATACAAAGGAGAATTTGGTTGTTTGTGAAAGAGCTCATCAGGTTGAGCATCTATACGAAGGAATCGATGGCCCTGGACATATTTGTCCTATTCTAAACTGGGCTCAAAAAACGTAGCTGCTGGCAGCCTAACGCACAAAAAGACAGGTCAGTTATGAAGGGGCCAAAATCTTAATTTTTAATGATTTTTTTGCCAGACGTGCACAGCAGCGCAAGGAATTCTCATCGACGTGTGCAGAGCTGCAAAAAAGAGGTATGCACTTCTTAGTGTTATATCCCGCGAAGCTGCAAGTGATTCACAATGGAAATCCAATCTTTCTGACTACTAAAGAGAACTGATATTAATATCTGCAACAGAGTGGACACACCTGAAGGAATAGAAAGAATGAAAAGTGATTTAAGAATGCTTGAGGAGTGGTCGATTTGGCAGCTAGGATTCAATGCCAAGAAGTCCAGAGTCATGCATCCGGGATGCAGCAAAGAGCTGTATGTGATGGGTGGTGAAAGACTAATGCACATGGACTGTTGCGGCCGCGACCTACAGGTCCTGATGCGGGCGCGGGCGCTAGCTCATGGGAGAGCGTGAGCCCCTGAACCACGGCACGACTCAGAGAGGAGCCCCGAGCCACACCATGAGAGGTGAGCGCATGCATGCACGGGTGGAGCAGGAACAAAGCAGGACTGGAACTAAAGTAAGGAACTCGGAACAGGCACCAAGCAGGATCAGCCCTCCGCTGGACCCACACGCACCAAGGAGACCCAGCAACGCACCAAGGAGACCCAACCTCCGGCCACTCGAAAGCCCTTTCGGACCTGCCGCTTGGGAACGACGAGTGCGTGAGGCCAGACGGAGGCTGAGAGCAGGAATAAAACGAGAACTAGGAACTTGGAAGGACTCAGACGAGGACTCAGACGAAGACTTGGAACTTGGAAGGAGTCGGACAAGGATTCAGGTTACTCAGAAGACTCGGACAAGGATTCAGTATTATGGCCGCCGGTCATGGCGGTCAGTGACCGGGACCGACTGTCATGGCCGCCGGCCGCGGCGGTCCACAGCTGGGACCCCAAGGCTCACCCACGGCGCCGGATCCTTCCAAGGGCTCCTGCGGGGGCAGGCAGCCCCTCTTGAAATTCTTTTTGCGGCTTTGGCCACTGCTGAGCTGGCCGCTTGGGCCTTCTGTGCCGGATTGTCTCCGCCCCCTCCTGCATGCTGTAGAGCTGCGCACGCGGCTGAAGGTTTGATTTAAAGGAGCCACGACAGGAAGTTGTCGTGGCTTCCCCCAGCAAACTCCTCCCTCTATCCGGGTATTTAAGGCAAGGTCTGATCCACAGACTTGCCTTGGTAATGAGGCTCTGTGCTTGGTTACCTGTGCTCCGTGTTCCTGGATTTGCTCTGTTCGTCGTCCCGCTTCTGCTCCTCCTCTCCGTTGGATTGATTCTTTGGCTTCTGACCTTCGGACCGGCTGTGGTGATTCTCTGGCGTTGACTTCGGATCGGCTTTGGATCCTTCTCCTGTGTTGCCCCTGGACTGGCTTCGGACCACTCTCCCATCTGTTCCCGGACTAGCTCTAGACCTCTCTCTGGACTTTGACCCTTGGACCGGCTTTGGACTATCCTTCGACTTCTACTCCCGGACTATCTACGACCAGCTGGAGGCGCCATCCATCTGGAATCCACGACCTGCAGGAGGCGCCTGCATCCAGACCTTCATTAGTCTTCAGGGAGTTTCTTAAGTCCCAGCGGCCGGATCCCTACGGGCTCCTCCTGGGGGGATCACGAGCTTCCAGGGTGAAGTCTTCATTCAACACTTACCTCATCAAGCCTTGCCCTCCGACGGTAGAGACCTAAAGGTTATCTGTCCATTTGGGTAGCGCCAACTCTACCTCGGAACAGAGGTCCACCTTCTGATTCGTTACATTCAGGTTACTCAGAAGATCTCAGGCAAGGTTTCAAGACTCAGGCGAAAGTACTGGGTGAGAACTGCATCGCAGCGAGCCCTACACAGCTGCCCATCGCTGGTTACGGACGACACTGAGCACGAAGCAGACTCCAGGTGAAGTAGTGGAACTTGAAACTGAAACATGTCGAGGATTCAGTAGAGGCCTGCACCGGGGCACGCCCTACACAGCCGCCTGTGGCTGGTCGCAGACCACGCTGGAAAGGAGCAGGTTCTGGCAGAGTCTTGGGCATGGAGGGAAGCAGGCAAGGAACTCCGAAGACTGGGACAGGATTCACGACTCAGGATTCAAGACTCGGAACTTGGAACTCGGAACTTTAAAATCAAGGGTCTTCCGGAGACTTGTGCTGTAGAAGAGAAGAAGGCCTTGTACGACAATGCGCCCTACACAGCCCCCCATGGGCTGGTCACGGACCACAACAGTGGCACGCCAGGAAAGTTGGACACAGAAAACTAGGAACTGGTTGCAGAGGCAAAGACGAAGGCATCAGGACCAAGACATCAGGAACACAGAACATCTGGAACATCAGGACTCAGGAACGGAACCACGGAACATCAGGACATGGAACAGGTGACGAAGGAACTCAGACGAAGGACGAGACCAGGAACATCAGGATGAGGAGACCAGAACACTGAACGAAGAGCCATCTAGACAAGTGAAGACCACGGAGGACCTTGACCCAAAGAGGAACACAGACAACTGTGGATTCTGGATCCAAAGGCCCTGAGGATCAGGAACTGAGCCCTTTTATAGGGCTGAAGCAAGAAATGAAGAAAGACTGGCTTCCGGTGGGGCTGCGGGCTTTTGCCGCCGTTGGCCCTTTAAATATCTTGAAGAGGCGCGTGCCAGCACCTAAAGGAGGGCCCAGGGAGGAGCAGGACCACAAACAGGGATGTCGGTGTCCACACCGCGAAGAGGAGCAGGCAGAGGTGGCACTTAGCCGTGAAATAAGGGCTGATGTCGGCGGCTTCCTGCCGCGAAGAGGCTCAGCGGTGGCGGCTCTGCCCGCCACGAAGATGGAACATCGGCAGCAGTCTCTGGGCTGTGCTGGAAAGAGGCGTGGCAGCGACGGCCTTCAGGCCGCACCAGGGACGGCGTCGGAGCAGCAGCGGCCGCCCTTGCTGTGAAGGAGGACGGTGATGGCAGCGGGCCACGGGAAGCGGCCCAGCGGACACAAGGCAGCGCTGAAGGTGAGAGGCCTGCTCGCGGGTTGAGCTCCGAGCAGGATCGTAACAAGGCCTAGGAGAAGGACTTTGGTGTGATAGTGTCTGATGACCCAAAGGTGGTGAAGCAATGTGATAAGGCAATAGTTAAAGCCAGATGAATGCTAGGCTGCATAATGACTGTCGGCTGCATAGTGAGAAAAATAACCAGTAGAAAAAAGAGGTGCCCTTGTACAGGTCCTTGGTGAGACCTCACCTGGAGTATTGTGTTTAGTACTGGTGCCGTATCTCAAAAAGGATAAAAACAGGACAGAGGAAGTCCAAAGAAGAATGACCAAAATGGTGAGGGGTCAGCACTGGAGGACTTATGAGGAGAAGCTGAAGGGTCTGAATATGTATACCATAAAGAGAGGCAGTGCAGAGGAGACATGATATAGACCTTCAGATACCTGAAAGGTTTTAATTATGCACAATCATTAAACCTTTTCCATTGGAAAGAAATCAATATAACTAGGGGTCATAAAATGAAACTCTAAGGAGGATGACTAAGAACTAATGTCAGGAAATATTTCTTCACAAAGAGAGTGGAGGATGCCTGGAATGCCCTTCTGAAGGAAGTGGTAAAGACAAAAACAGTGAAAGATTTCAAAGGGGCATGGGATAAACACTGTGGATCCCAAAAGGCTGGAGAATGGAAATAAATAGAGATGTGAATCGGAACCGGAATCGGTTTGGATTCCGGTTCCGATTCACATGTGTGTTTTTTTCCATCGGGCCCAATTGCGGTTTTGTTTATCGGCTGCGCCCGAGCCGATAAACAAAAAACCCACCCCGACCCTTTAAAACTAACCCCTTAGCTTCCCCCACCCTCCCGACCCCCCGAAAATCTTTTTACAGGTACCTGGTGGTCCGGGGGAGTCCCGGGAGTGATCTCCCGCTCCCGGGAGCGAACTCCCACTCCGAGCCATCCTCCCGCTCCCGGGCCGTCGGCTGCCACTAATCAAAATGGCGCCGATGGCCCTTTGCCCTTACAATGTGACAGGGTATCCATGCCATTGGCCGGATACCCTGTGACATGGGGTTGACCAATGGCACCGGTAGCACAGGGTATCCGTGCCATTGTCCTCCTCCCATGTGACAGGGGCTGACCAATGGCATCGGTAGCCCCTGTAACATAGTAAGGGCAAAGGCTATTGGCGCCATTTTGAATACTGGCAGCCGACAGTCCGAGTGCAGGAGGTCGCTCCGGACCCCCGCTGGACTTTTGGCAAGTCTTGTGGGGGTCAGGAGGATCCCCCAAGACGTGCCAAAAGCCCCTGGTGGTCCAGCGGGGGTCCGGGAGTGATCTCCTGCACTCGGGCCATCGGCTGCCAATAATCAAAATGGCGCCGATAGACTTTGCCTTTACTATGTCACAGGGGCTACTGGTGCCATTGGTCAGCCCCTGTCACATGGTAGGAGCACAAGATGGCGCCGGCCATCCAGTGCTCCTACCATGTGACAGGGTCCGGCCAATGGCACGGATACCCTGTCACATGGTAAGGGCAAAGGGCCATTGGCGCCATTTTGATTAGTGGCAGCCGACGGCCCAGGAGCAGGAGGATGGCCCGGAGCGGGATATCGCTCCAGGGACCCCCACTGGACCACCAGGTACCTGTAAAAAGTTTTTGGGGGCGTCAGGAGGGTGGGGGAAGCTAAGGGGTTAGTTTTAAAGGGTCGGGTTGGGTTTAGGAGTTATTTTTGTGTGCCATTTTTCCCGCCCTCCCCCAAAACGATAAGAGAACCCCCATGATCAATATCGTGGGGTTTTCCTATCGTTTTGGGGAAGCCCACGATTTCTGACGATTTTGAAAATATCGACGATATTTTCAATCGTCCGAAGCCCGATTCACATTCCTAGAAATAAAGCCTGATACCCTTTAAGGGCAAAAAGGCTCTCTACAGGGGACCAAAGACCTGTGAGCCTACTCTTAACACTAGGTGGGCAAACACGAGTGATGGATCCTGCTGTGAGAGATAATGAAGCAGAAGATGTATCCAGTTTAATTTTTTAAGTATTTTTTGGACATGAGTAGAGTAGGGAGGTTTTTGGGATTTCAGTGATGACGCCTGATCCCACTGATTTTTCCTCGAGAGATGTCCCCCTAAAAATATTAATAAATTGTGGATGGGAGATCAAGATTGGGCAATCCCATCCAGATGTCCACACAAATACCAAGGGACCAGGAGACATGCTGGTTGTCCAAAAAAGAAGATGAAGAAAGGTAGGGTTTTTGCAGTAAATTTGGGGACCCATCCACTAGACAGCTGCTGGGAGAGTTAGCACATTACAAATCATCATGGGCTCTACCCAGAGGTCTGATTTAAAGACACCTACTTACAGAGGAAAATCATACATGTACCTTTATTCAGAAGACGTTTGACAAAGTCCCTCATGAGAGGTGTCTAAGAAAACTAAAAAGTCATGGGATAGGAGGCGATGTCCTTTCGTGGATTACAAACTGGTTGAAAGACAGGAAACAGAGAGTAGGATTAAATGGTCAATTTTCTCAGTGGAAAAGGGTAAACAGTGGAATGTCTCAGGACTCTGTACTTGGACCCGTGCTTTTCAATATTTATATATTTATATATTTATGATCTTGAAAGGAATACGACGAGTGAGGTTATCAAATTTGCGAATGATACAAAAATATTCAGAGTAGTTAAATCACAAGCGGATTGTGATACATTACAGGAGGACTTTGCAAGACTGGAAGATTGGGCATCCAAATGGCAGATGAAATTTAATGTGGACAAGTGCAAAGTGTTGCATATAGTGAAAAATAACCCATTCTGTAGTTACACAATGTTAGGTTCCATATTAGGAGCTACCACCCAGGAAAAAGATCTAGGCATCATAGTGGATAATACTTTAAAATCATCGGCTCAGAGTGCTGCAGCAGTCAAAAAAGCAAACAGAATGTTAGGAATTATTAGGAAGGGAATGGTTAATAAAACAGAAAATGTCTTAATGCCTCTATATCGCTCCATGGTGAGACCGCATCTTGAATACTGTGTACAATTCTGGTCGCCGCATCTCAAAAAAGATATAATTGCGATGGAGAAGGTACAGAGAAGGGCAACCAAAATTATATTTATTTATTTAAAAATGTTTCTATACCGTCGTTAAGTTAAATACCATCACAACGGTTTACAGAAGGGCACGATAAAGAGAAATATGGGTGGTATAGATTCAAATTACTCGTGTGCCATCATAGTACAGTAACAATTTAAAATAATAAACTAGGTGTGTAAGTTAAACCTGATTGTTAGGAACAAATTAGGCAGTTTGATTTTAACATTAATGTGCTTATGTAGGTTACTAAAAACCTCTAGCTTGGTGCATCCTTATCGCTCAAATATTTTTCTCCTTTTCTTTATCTTTATAAAATGCTTGTTTAAAAAGCCAGGTTTTCAGATTAGTTTTGAATAATTTCAGATTTGTCTGTAGTCTTATTTCGAGTGGCATGGTATTCCAGAGTAAAGGACTATAGAGGGGATGGAGTGGCTCCCCTATGAGGAAATGCTGAAGAGGTTAGGGCTGTTTAGCGTGGAGAAAAGACGGTCGAGGAGGGATACGATAGAGGTCTTTAAGATCATGAAAGGTCTTGAACGAGTAGATATGACTCGGTTATTTACACTTTCGAATAATAGAAGGACTAGGGGGCATTCCATGAAGTTAACAAGTAGCACATTTAAGACTAATCGGAGAAAATTCTTTTTCACTCAATGCACAATTAAGCTCTGGAATTTGTTGCCAGAGGATGTGGTTAGTGCAGTTAGTGTAGCTGGGTTCAGAAAAGGTTTGGATAAGTTCTTGAAGGAGAAGTCCATTAATGGATATTAATCAAGTTTACTTAGGGAATAGCCACTACTATTAATTGCATCAGTAGCATGGGATGTTCTTAATGTTTGGGTAATTGCCAGGTTCTTCTGGCCTGGTTTGGCCTCTGTTGGAAACAGGATGCTGGACTTGATGGACACTTTGTTGCGATTCCGGGTCGGCCCCGGAATCGCTACTCACTCCATCGGGTCCCGCGTTGGGCCCGCGCTCCCCGGACCTCCGGGGACCTCAGCCACCGCAGGCTCGGCGGCCCCCCGCCTCGCCCGGGCCTGCACTCGCTCCTGCCAGCTCCTCTTCGCTGCGTCGCAGCAGCCGGCGTTCCTCGGCGGCTGGCCCCGCCCCCTAGACGCGTGCGCGTGTCTCTGAGCTAAATTTAAAGGGGCCAGCGCGGGAAAAGGCAGGGGAAGCCTCCGGATGACGTCAGACGCTGCAGGGTATTTATACCCTGCAGCTCAGCCAAGACATTGCCTTGCAACGAGGTTCCCAGGTTTACCCTGTCTCCAGTTGCTGCGTTCCTGATCCTCTTGATTTCCTGTGCTTCCTGATCCTGGACTGGCTTACGGTGATTCTCGCCTTCTGACTCTGGACTGGCTTACGACGACTCTTGGCTTCTGACCCTGGTGCGGCTTACGGTGATCCCTCTGGCTCTGGACCTCGGACTGGCTTACGACGACTCCCGGCTCTCGGACCCAGCCTTGGCTTACAGCGATCCTTTGGCTTCTGATCCCGGACTGGCAAGCAACGATTCTCTGGTACACGACTCTGGACTGGTGAGCGACAACCTCGGACTCCATCTGACTCCGCCCCCGCAGGCTCTCCTAAGTCCCAGCGGCCGGGTCCCTACGGGCTCCTCCTGGGGGAACTCCGGCTTCCAGGGTGAATCTCCTAAGTCTCAGCGGCCGAACTCCTACGAGCTCCTCTCGGGGGAGGCTCGGCTTCCAGGGCGAAGATCTCCTCACCATTGTACCAGCTCCACCGCTTCATCCTTCCTTGCCACGGCCCTTGGTCGCATAGGGCTTTCCCGGATCTTCCTCCAGCCACTCTCAACTCCGTCCTTGCCGCCTTCCAATCGGGACCTCCGTTTCACCTCATTCAACGACTCTTCATCTGGTTCCGATCGGTCCAAGGGTCCACGTTCGTAACAGATTGCAAGGCCATGGACCCAGCGGATCTTGCCAGTCTAAAGGCCATTCCAGGCATTGCCCAGAAGCTGCAGCAGCAGCAATCCTGCCTGGATACACTGATGTCTGCCGTCCAACGCCTGGCGGATCGCGTAGATGGGGCCTCCGCAGCTCGCCCCGCAGTCTCCTCGGCTCCAGGATGAACTCGCGGCCCGGGATCTTCGGGACGACTTACAGGAACTCATCGAACTGGCTGGACACGTGGACCGGCGTATCCAGCGCCGTTTCCGAGAGTGACGGTCCGCCCAGGGGCTGTCCGCCCGTCGAACCACGCCTCCTCGGGGTCGAGCGTCACCGTCTGCGGCAGCTGCCTCTCCACCTGAAGAACCCATGCAGTTGGGCCGGGGTCCTCTCTCGGCCGAAGAACGAAGGCGTCGACGCTCACAGGGACTATGTCTCTACTGCGGTGGTAAGGGGCATTTCTTGGCTCGCTGCACCGAGCGTCCGGGAAACGCCAGAACCTAGAGTCTAGTGGGGAGTTGACTCTAGGCAGTACCTCTCCGGACTCCCCATGTACGGTTCCAGCTAAACTCTGTCTTCCTGAAGGAGGGTTCGATACCCTGGCGCTGCTAGACTCTGGGTCTGGGGGGAATTTTATTCTCCGGGACCTGGCGCAACAATTGCACCTTAAGGTCTTGCCTCAGGAACCCCAGTTGCGAGTATCATCCATCCAAGGGGTTCCCCTTCCAGGGTCCATTACTACTCGTACGAGCTCTCTCCAGCTTCAGGTCGGGCTCCTTCATAAGGAAGAGATCTCTTTTCTCATCCTTGAGAGATCCATTCACCCGCTCATCCTCGGACTGCCCTGGCTAAGAAAACACTCGCCAGTAATAGACTGGCACTCGCTTCAGTCTTGGGGGCCAGCCTGCTCCCACAGTTGTCTTCCTGCTTGTCCGCTTCAGACGCTTCCACTTCTTACAGCCCCGCTGACTGTACCACCACAGTACCAGGCTTTCAGGGATGTCTTCTCTAAAGAAAAGGCTGAGTTATTACCTGAGCATCGCCCTTTCGACTGTGCGATTGATTTGCTGCCAGATACCACGCCTCCCCATGGTAGAGTTTATCCTCTGTCCTTGCCTGAGACCAAGGCCATGTCAGCCTACATTAAGGAGAATCTCGACCGAGGATTCATACGACCATCTAAATCCCCCGCAGGGGCCGGCTTCTTCTTTGTGGCCAAAAAGGATGGGTCTCTTCGGCCCTGTATTGACTACGGGGCCTGAACCAGATCACCCGACGAGACCGCTATCCATTGCCCCTCATTCCGGAACTCCTGGATCGGTTGCAGGGGGCTCGCATCTTCACCAAATTGGACCTTAGAGGGGCGTACAACCTCGTACGGATACGACCGGGAGACGAGTAGAAGACCGCCTTTAACACCAGGGACGGCCATTATGAGTACCTCGTCATGCCATTTGGTCTCTGCAACGCCCCGGCCGTGTTTCAGAATTTAATGAATGAGGTGTTGCGCGACCTCTTGTACACCTCAGTAATTGTCTACCTGGACGACGTCCTGATTTTCTCACAGAACCTTGAGGAACATCGCCAACATGTGCGCCAGGTGCTGCTAAAATTACGGGAGAACCGACTGTATGCCAAGCTGGAGAAATGCCAGTTCGAAGAAGAATCCTTGCCCTTCCTAGGGTACATCATCTCCTCGACTGGTTTCCGCATGGACCCCGATAAAGTTGCAGCTATCCGGAAGTGGCCATAGCCGATGGGAGTAAAGGCGCTCCAGCGCTTCTTAGGCTTCGCCAACTTTTACCGTCACTTCATCCCACAGTACTTCACCTTGGTGGCCCCCCTTACGGCCCTCACACGCAAGGGCGCCGATGCCCGAAACTGGACTCCAACCGCCGTACAAGCCTTTCAGGCTCTAAAGGAAGCTTTCCTTCAAGACACCTGTCTCCGGCACCCGGATCCCGCACACCCGTTCGTAGTAGAGGTGGATGCCTCCAGTGTGGCTGTAGGGGCCGTCCTATCCCAGATTTCTAGAGATGGTAAAGCCCGGCCATGTTCCTATTTCTCCCGGAAATCTTCGCCTGCCGAAAGGAACTATGGCATCGGGGACAAAGAGCTACTGGCCATCAAGCTGGCCTTCAAGGAATAGCGCCAGTGGTTGGAGGGGGCCCAACACCCAATCGTACTGTATACGGACCACAAGAACTTGGCGTACCTATCCCAAGCACAAAGGCTCAACCCCCGACAGGCACGCTGGTCACTCTTTTTTAGCCGGTTCAATTTCTCCCTCCGGTACCGACCAGCGGCCAAGAATATTAGGGCGGACGCCCTCTCACGCACTACAGAAGTAGAAGATTCTTCTGAAACCCCTCAGTACATCCTGGATCCTGCGAAAGTCCAGTTGGCTGCCACTGAACTAGTACCCGATGGTAGGACGGTGGTTCCTCTCCGCTCAAGGAAAAAGGTGCTAGCTTGGGCGCACGACTCGCTGACAGCGGGCCACCCTGGAATCTCCCGGACTCTGGAACTACTAACAGAGTTCTATTGGTGGCCACGAGTAAAGGAGGATGTCCGCCTATATGTCCAGTCTTGTCCCACGTGCGCACAGCAGAAGCCGTTACCAGGGCGTCCCTGGGGTCTCCTCCAACCACTCCCGATACCTACGGAACCGTGGACTCACATCTCCACGGACTTTGTGGTAGAGCTGCCCCCGTCCGAGGGGAAAACGGTGGTTTGGGTCACCATTGACCGCTTCTCGAAGATGGCCCATTTTGTGCCACTGGCCAAGTTACCTACAGCCCCGGAGTTAGCTGAGCTGTTCATCCGACACATCTTCCGCCTGCATGGCTTGCCGCAGCACATCGCCTCGGATCGAGGACCCCAATTTACGGCGAAATACTGGCGGGCGCTCTGTCGGAAATTTGGGGTTCAACTAGACTTGACCACGGCGTTTCACCCCCAGGGCAACGGCCAAGTGGAACGCACAAACCGTACCCTAAAAGCGTTCCTTCGAGCCTTTGTAGGGGAACAGCAGGACAACTGGGCTGCTCTTCTTCCCTGGGCGGAGTTCTCTTACAACCGCCGTCGACACTCCGCCACGCAACAGTCTCCCTTCAAGATGGTTTATGGAAAGGTTCCCAAGCCACCACTACCATTATCAGTCTCTACCTCCTCGCCAGCGGCGCAACTGACGGCCAGCCAGATTCAGCAGCTTTGGCACTCCACGCAAGAGAAGCTCCGCCACACCGCCGCACGCTTCAAGGCTTACGCGGACAAGTCTCGGCGATCCGCTCCAGTGTTTCTGCCCGGTTCCAGAGTGTGGCTCAGTACTAGGAACATCCAGCTCCGGCTTCCATCCATGAGGCTAGCGCCTCGTTACATCGGTCCCTTCCAGGTAGCCGAACGTGTTGGCGCGGTTTCCTACCGCCTACGCCTCCCATCTACCCTCCGCATACATGACGTCTTCCATGTCTCTCTCCTCAAGCCGGTGGTCCTCTCCCGCTTTCGTCCTTTGCCACCGACGCCTACTGCTGTCACTGCTGACCCTGGGGCCACGTACACGGTTAAAGAGGTGCTGGATGTCCGGTTCCGACGTCATCGGTGGGAATACCTCCTGTCTTGGGAAGGATATGGCCCAGAGGAGAATTCCTGGGAGCCCTCTTCCCATGTTTTGGATAAAGACCTTCTTCGCCTGTTTCATGCCGCGCACCCAGACAAGCCGCGGCCCCCCGGGAGGGGGCGTAGGAGGGGGGGGTACTGTTGCGATTCCGGGTCGGCCCCGGAATCGCTACTCACTCCATCGGGGTCCCGCATTGGGCCCGCGCTCCCCGGACCTCCGGGGACCTCAGCCACCGCAGGCTCGGCGGCCCCCCACCTCGCCCGGGCCTGCACGCGCTCCTGCTAGCTCCTCTTCGCTGCGTCGCAGCAGCCGGCGTTCCTCGGCGGCTAGCCCCGCCCCCTAGATGCGCACGCGCGTCTCTGAGCTAAATTTAAAGGGGCCAGCACGGGAAAAGGCAAGGGAAGCCTCCGGATGATGTCAGACGCTGCAGGGTATTTATACCCTGCAGCTCAGCCAAGAAACTGCCTTGCAACGAGGTTCCCAGGTTTACCCTGTCTCCAGTTGCTGCGTTCCTGATCCTCTTGATTTCCTGTGCTTCCTGATCCTGGACTGGCTTACGGTGATTCTCGGCTTCTGACTCTGGACTGGCTTACGACGACTCTTGGCTTCTGACCCCGGTGCGGCTTACGGTGATCCCTCTGGCTCTGGACCTCGGACTGGCTTACGACAACTCCCGGCTCTCGGACCCAGCCTTGGCTTACAGCGATCCTTTGGCTTCTGATCCCGGACTGGCAAGCGACGATTCTCTGGTACACGACTCTGGACTGGTGAGCGACAACCTCGGACTCCATCTGACTCCGCCCCCGCGGGCTCTCCTAAGTCCCAGCGGCCGGGTCCCTACGGGCTCCTCCTGGGGGGACTCCGGCTTCCAGGGTGAATCTCCTAAGTCCCAGCGGCTGAACTCCTACGAGCTCCTCTCGGGGGAGGCTCGGCTTCCAGGGCGAAGATCTCCTCACCATTGTACCAGCTCCACCGCTTCATCCTTCCTTGCCACGGCCCTTGGTCGCATAGGGCTTTCCCGGATCTTCCTCCAGCCACTCTCAACTCCGTCCTTGCCGCCTTCCGATCGGGACCTCCGTTGTCACCTCATTCAACGACTCTTCATCTGGTTCCGATCGGTCCAAGGGTCCACGTTCGTAACACCCTTGGTCTGACCCAGCATGGCAATTTTTTATGTTCTTATGTAAATTCACACTTCCGGACAATGGACTTTAATTTGTGATTACCAATCAGTAAACAATTATTTTAACACCCAGACCTGGTCCCATCTGAGTTATTGTAGCCTCTCACTTCATGGGAAGCACTTACTGCTACACACACAAGTGTTATGACATCATCTGGGCCACAAGCAAGAGCTTACCACTGAAAGAAGTATCCCTCCCCTCCCCCCCCCCCCCAGGGCTTAAGAGTCAAGCGTGGAATGGAATTGCTAGCCGGAGCAGCCCCTGAAGATATAAATTAGTTGTGTGCCCTGAAGGGAATTACTACTCCTAAAAAAGGGGTTACACTTGCATTAGCCCAACTGTCACCATCGCGCAGTGCTTGCTGCAGATTTGTGTAAGATCTGGAAGAACAGCTGGCACAGGAGCTTTACATGGGAAGGGGGGGGGAGCAAACTGGAGAACCATGAGGCAACAGCAAGCACTACATGATGCTGACAACTGTGCTACTATAAATGCCTTGCCCAAAGAGCTGACATAATGATGGACCGTTGCACATACAACAGTTCTGTTCACAAAGGTGACAATGTATTACCAAGAGTTTGCCCCAAAGAGCACTTTTTAAAATGTTACTCCTGTCTAATGCACGTTTTCAGTAATTTAGAGGTCCATATTCAAATACCATTTAGACGGATAGCATAAAAGTTATCCATCTAAATGGCTTATCTGGCTATATTCAGCCTGTATCCAGAGAAAGTCTAGCTGGGTGACTAGTCAGGGACATTCCAGGGGCAAGCAGAAGATATTCCACGGAGGAGAGGAGTTAGCCAGATAACTCTGACTGGGCCATAGGGCTGTCCTAAGTCTTAAGATAGCCGGGTGAAATTTGTTCTTACCTGATAATTTCCCTTTCCTTAAGACCTTCTAGTCCTGCTAAACTTTAAGATAGCCTGGTATATTCAGTGGCTCGACTGCACTGCTGAATATACACCACTAGTTAGCCAGTGGAAGGGTCTGGAGAAAGGGATCAGATGCAGGATGGACTTGATGTTTGTATCAGCTAGAGAGGGTTTGACTGTGGAAGGTGAATGAAGGAGAATTACAATGTAAGAGAGGAGCTCGGGGTGAGAGGGCTACGGCTGGGTGGGATGTGAGAGAAGGGTTAGAAGGGAGGAGGTGAGAGAGAGGATGGGGTGAGAGAGGGGATGATAAAGGATCCACTGAAAGTAATCAGAAGGGTTTGGTGGTGAAGGGATCAGCTGGGGAGATGTGAAAGGATCTGGCGGACGTGACAGCAGCTGATGGATGTAAAAGGGAATTAGACAGAGGAGTGGAGTTTGAGAAAGAATCAGCTGGAAAGGTTAAGAAAGAAGTGGTGGAAATTAAGAGAGGATCGACGGGAGTGTGGGGAGGGTAAGAGTAGAACAATTGTTGGAGGGGGATTGCATCCCTGCTAATTTGCGGGCCAATACAGTAAGGGGCGGTAGGAAGAGGTGCGTTAGTGCCCGGCGCACCTGCGTTTGCCGCTCGCACAGTTCAGATCACCTACTGCTTGATACTGTATTTAAATGGCATGCAAATGCAAGCCGCGTCCAACGCGTATCCATGAAGCGCAATCCATTTTACTGTACAGTATCCTGGGTGCGCTGGTACCTGTCATTTCAAATGACGTTTGAAATGACAGGTACCAGGAAGTGGATGGCTCTCCTACAGACCCAGCTGCCTTGAGAGCGCCCGGTGCCAGCAAGCCCCAGCAGCTGGCGATCGGAGGTAGGGAGCGCAACAAAGCACCCTCCTTCGGACGGACAAGAGAGACAAAATTTCACAGTCCCAAACCAAACCAACCCAATCCAATCCAAGCCAAGCCCCAGCAGAGAGAGACGAAATTTCACAGTCCCAAACCAACCCAATCCAAGCCCCAGCAGAGAGAGACGAAATTTAGCCGCCCAGTCCCAAACCAACCCAATCCACAGAAAAAAAATGCTTCTCGCACTTAGCCGCCCAGTCCCAAACCAAAGCAACCCAATCCAAGCCCCGGCAGAGAGAGACGAAATTTAGCCGTCCAGTCCCAAACCAACCCAATCAGCAGAAAAAAAATGCTTCTCGCACTTAGCCGCCCAGTCCCAAACCAAATCAACCCAATCCAAGCCCCAGCAGAGAGAGACAAAATTTCACAGTCCCAAACTTTCCCCCAGCCCCTGCTCACCTGCCCTGGCTGCGGCCACGCAAGCCCCCAGCAGCAGCAGTAGAAGGGCGGCGAGAGAGAGAGGCTTCAGCAGCCCCGCCGGCTAAAGTGAATATGTGCACGCCTGTACGTCCAATATGGACGCTCAAGGCAGCGAAGGCGCATGCGTACACGCCGTGACCGGCTGGACGTCGGAGGTCACGGCGGGTGCGCATGAGCCTTTGCTGCCTTGAGCGCCCATATTGGACCTACAGGCGTGCACATATTCATCTTCGCCGGCGGGGCTGCTGAAGCCGCTCTCTCTCGCCGCCCTTCTACTTCTATTGCTGCTGCTGGGGGCTTGCATGGCCGCGGCCAGGGCAGGTGAGCGAGGGCGGGGGGAAAGTTTGGGACTGTGAAATTTCGTCTCTCTCTGCTTGGGCTTGGATTGGATTGGGTTGGTTTGGTTTGGGACTGGGCGGCTAAGTGCGAGAAGCATTTTTCTTCTGTGGATTGGGTTGGTTTGGGACTGGACGGCTAAGTGCGAGAAGCATTTTTTTTTTCTGTGGATTGGGTTGGTTTGGGACTAGGCGGCTAAGTGCGAGAAGCAGTTTTTTTTCTGTGGATTCGGTTGGTTTGGAACTGGGCGGCTAAGTGCGAGAAGCATTTTTTTTTCTGTGGATTGGGTTGGTTTGGGACTGGGCGGCTAAGTGCGAGAAGCATTTTTTTTTCTGTGGATTGGGTTGGTTTGGGACTGGGCGGCTTTTGATGGTAGAATCAGATAATTACATTCTTGTGAATACAGACAGTGCAATGGAATGTATGGGATCATGCTGAGCCTTAAATACCAAGGTTAAAGCTTTAAATTGAATATGCTGAGCAACCAGTGAACCACACTAACGCAAGGGTCAGGGTAGGCGGTAAATTAGTAGGTTAAAGACGCAGCAAGATAGCAGGTTAAAAAGGCGATAGTCGGGGCGCACTTTACTGTATGGGAGGGAATAGCTAATCGGATCGTTTACATACATATACATGCCGCGGGCGGAAAGGGATATGCGTCGAGTTAAAGAAGCGGTAAGGATCGGTAAAACAGATAGTGAATCGCGGGTTAGACTTACGCGGCGAAATTGTGAGTACACAGTGGGTTAGAAACGGGGTAACTGCGGCCGCGCTTTACTGTATCGGCCTATTGTTTAGGTCATCCTCTGGAGTCTTATGAATTTTCAAGTGAAAAATGGGGTCACTTTGGATAAAAGTTTGGGAAGCCGTGCCTTACTGCCTCCTTTTTTATTTTAAATGTGCATGGGGAGAGCATAAAGGCCTTCAGAACTGGGGAGATGCATTCTGAACATATCTCCTTAAAACTGAGTCCAAGACCCATTGGTCCATAGTAATCAGGGTCCACTCTGCATGATACTGAAATAGGTGTCTGCCTATTGGCACTAATGCTAGAAGGACCCACTGGATATCATTGTGTAGGGCGACTGCTTCCTGCGGCTGCAGGCACATCATCTCTTGGCCTTTTGGCCCCTCAAGAGGAATGGGTCCTAGCCTGCACCGTGTGTGGGGATCCCTGAATATTCAATTTGCCCTCATGTAGATACTTGAGATATCAGTGTCTAAGCTCCCGTATGCCTGATTGGGCTCAATCCTCTGGGATTCTTTGGGGCTTAGATTCCCTCAGGACCTTCATTAACTTCCCTAAATCCTTTTCAAATAGTAATCCCCCTATAAAGAGAAGCTTGCAGAGGCATGACTTGGACCTGAGTCCACTGCCAAGTTCTGTGGCCAGAAGAGTCTACCATCCACCAGGGGCACCATCTCTCTTAAAATTTGGAAGAAGATCTGCCTCCCCTCCACCGATACAGCTTTGGCACCGATAGAGCTCAGCTGCCAGAGGAGAGAAGAGCTGCTGCGCCTGCTCCTGGTGTCCTGCCTACCCTCAGGGCCATCCTTGGGAGGAGAGCGGTGGCCCCTCAAATTGGGGCAAAATCATCAACCCTGCCATCCTTCCCCCTCTGAACTCAGTTAAGAGCAGAGTAGCCTAAGGAGCTGCAAGAGGCAACATTGGCCTCCCACACCAGTGGCGTAGCTACGGGTGGGCCTGGGTGGGCAGTGGCCCACCCACTTTCCATTCAGGCCCACCCAAATTTCTTTGCAAGACACTGCAGCCAATAAAAGCAGGCAGCATCAGCAGACACCCAAGGGAGAAAAAAAAAATAAAATCAGCTGGTGTGTTGCGCTCTCGGTGTCCCACAGCCCCAGTAATACTTCCCTTTACCTTCTTCCTGCCCCTGCGGGCCAATGGGAAACCTCCTATCTTCTTCCTGCCCCCGTGGGCCAATGGGAAACCTCCTCCCTTCTTCCTGCCCCCGCGGGCCAATGGGAAACCTCCTCCCTTCTTCCTGCCCCCGCGGGCCAATCGGAAGCCTTCTTCCTGCCAGTGGAAGGAGGAAGCCTCTGATTGGCCGGTGGGGCAGGAAGAAGGGGGGCATCAGGCTGGGAGGAGTGGCAGTGTTCAAGCCACGGGCTGGAAATGCAGGTCAGGGAGGTGACTGGGGTGTGTGTGAGAGACAGAGACTGGGCAGGGAGGTGACTGGGGTGTGTGTGAGAGACGGAGTCTGGGCAGGGAGGTGACTGGGGTGTGTGTGAGAGACAGAGACTGATCGTAGGGTTTAACTGGTGTGTGTGTGCGCAGGGCCGGTGCTTCCATTAGGCAAACTAGGCGGTGGCCTAGGGCGCCACAATTTTTTTTTTTTGGGGGGGGGGCAAACTCCTGCAATAAATCCAATACCAAAGGAGGGAGCGCTGTGCAGGAGCTGCTGCCAATACGTAATCCAGGGGAGGGGTTGCATTACTGAAGGTTCACCTAGGGTGCCAAATACTCTTGCACCGGCCCTGTGTGTGTGACTTGTGGGCCCTAAAGAAGAAGACCGTAAGGACAGAGCTTCAGCAGCCGTTGCTGCTCCTGGTATGTGTTTTCAAGGGAAAGGAGTAGGAGAGTTGCTGAAGATGGTAAGTAAAAGTGGCATTTTAAGTTTATTTTTCTTGATTGACTGCCATTTTAATTATTGAGTATTATGTGATGTGTCTGTTGTTTTGTATTTTATTGATATTTGGACAATGTTTAATAATTTTTATGAGTTTTGTTGGATGTTATTCTGTTCATCAGCTGTTTTGAAACATTTATTAATATAGTTTTACAGTTATTTCTGTGTGGGGCTCTATAGCAGCTTGGCTTGTTCTGTTTTCCTAATAGGAGGTGTATTAGTGTTTAGGACCTGATTTAATATTTGTAGTGTTGCCTTTTCATAGATAGGGTTGTTATATGTTCCATAATGCAGGTGTAACTTTGTGCGGCCTAGTTTGTGTGCATTATTGCAGATCCTGGGACTGTTAGGTGCTATATTTCTCTTTCCATTTCTCCAGGTTTGCACTGCATGCAGAGTGGCTTTTTTTGGTTTTCCATTCCAGTTTCTATCTCCATATTTATAATGTGTGGTCTTTCTGTACTTTGGTGAAGGTCGGTTCTGTGTGTGTGCCTGAGGTGAGGTATTTTACTAGCATGTAGGCAATTGTATCAATCTTATTTGTGGATGCAGAGTGTATGTTTACATGATGATAGCTTAGTAAATGACGGGGCTGGATAGCCTTTTTCTCCTGTCTACCCAGTTATCCTCTCCACACTGCTAAGGATACATCCCAGCTGTCAGCCAAAGGGTGTGACCACCTTCAAGACATCTCTTTATCCAGAACAGTCTTTTTTCTGTTCTTCCTTTGTAAAGAAATGGGGATGAATGTCAGGAGCCCCTGGACTCGATTCAGCAAATGTCAGCATCAGAGGAAGACTAAAACGAAATAGTTGAGCCATAGGAAAGGAAAAGAAATCTTCAAAGATATTTATCTGTTTTATTGATACAGATTAATAAGGCATTTGCTCAATTATGGTAAATATTTTGGTACAAATTCAATGATGAAGGAACCCTCTTTCCTATTTTCTTAAACTTATCAAACGCAGTAATTCATGACCATCATAATAGGCATCATTGTGTGGTAAAGTATACCTTTGTCACTCTGCCTTATGCTTAATCATAGGTCAGTCCATATTTTTAAGTGTTTTTGTTGCTTAATTCACCACAGTGATATACTCCAAATTTCTAGCAATAATCTTGTGTTACATCAATTCAAGGTTACTTATGTTGAAAATTATGAACCAAACTTATCTGGATAATACGATGTTATTACTTCTTCTTAACCACCATCGACTTTGAGCTTGATGCCCTCAAATTGTCAGCAATATGAGAATTCACTATATTGCTGTTCTATGCCCGACATTGCACAATGTTTCGGACTAGCATCGAGTCCTTCTTCAAGGGCGTAATATATTCCACAGCATGGCGTATCTTGGCGTGGCATCAAGCTCAAAGTCGATGGTGGTTAAGAAGAAGTAATAACATCGTATTATCCAGATAAGTTTGGTTCATAATTTTCAACATAAGTAACCTTGAATTGATATAACAAGATTATTGCTAGAAATTTGGAGTATATCACTGGGGTGAATTAAGCAACAAAAACACTTAAAAATATGGACTGACCTATGATTAAGCATAAGGCAGAGTGACAAAGGTATACTTTACCACACAATGATGCCTATTATGATGGTCATGAATTACTGCGTTTGATAAGAAAATAGGAAAGCAGGTTCCTTCATCATTGAATTTGTAATTAGTTTGAACCTAGTTCCATCTTAAAAGTACATTGCCTTTCTGAGCTTTTTTCAAGTAGAAATATTTTGGTACAACATTCCAGAGGGTTTTAAAACATCTCACAGAATACTGTGATGTATGATGAGATATTTGTCTTTATAGTAGACTAGTATATGGTTCTTTGTAAGTTATGAGATACTGCCACTTGAGATCTCTTTAAGTATAATTGAAATGCTTCCATAACTATATATTAGGTTTAGCATTGGTAGCTGCTTGAAGTAATTGAGTTTAAAATATTAAAAGTATAACAGCTGTAGCAGATTATTTAGAAATCTATTGTCAGGTGTGTGTGTGAAAGTATTTATCAATAAGAATATGAATTCCATGGCTCAGACTTTTAGTGCCCACCCATGTTAACCTTGGGCCCAGCCAAAAATTCATTTCTGGCTACGCCACTGTCCCACACCCAGAAGTCAGGAGGAATGCATCCCTCGAAGCAATGTCTGCCTCCTCTACACAGCCACTCCCCCCCCCCCCCCCCCCCAAATATTTAGGAAGAGCATAACCCACGGGCCAAAAAAATAAACACTGGCCTCCCACCCACCTCTACAGTCAGAAGAAGCACGGCCGACAGAAAGAAAGAGTGTGAACAAGCATGTGTATAAGTATAATTGAGCATGTGTGTGAAAGAGAAAGAGAGTGAGCAAAGGCGTGTGTGTGTGTGTACGACTGAACATGTGAGAGAGTGAACAAGCATGTATGTGTGTGGGTATGAATGAGAATGTGAGAGAGCAAACAAGCATGAGTGTGTCTGTTGTTATATATAATTGACTAATTGTTTATGTGTGTGAGAGAGAGTAAATGAGTGTGTGTGTGTGTGTCTGTGTGTGTGTGTGTGAAGTCATATAAAGACAGTTTGAACTGTGTGTGTATGCTGCAATTATGTTTATGCGGCTTGCCATATAAGGGCTATGGAGCCATTGCCTTCTCTGTGTCTGTGTCAGCACTGGTTGGACAAGATGATTTACCTTCTATATGGTTTTTTGTTGATGCTGGCCATCTCTTCGGTCTGAGGGGGGTGGGGCGAAAGGCAATACATTCATTGTATCTCCTTCTTCCTGATTTCCCATGACTGAGACATCTACAAGGTATGTGGGTCAGTCCAGCAGTGGCAGTCTTGGGCCTATGGGCTTTGGGATGAACCCATCCTCCCTTTCCTGGGTAGGATCCCAGGATCTTCAGGTTTTTTCTGCAGGGTCACACAGTGAAGGCTCGGGACTCCCACTTTTTAGCCACTGCATGCAAGCACCACTGTGAGGCAATCCTAGTAATGTCCTGGAGGATATGCTTGATGATACATCGGATGCCTCCGATGGGGATTTGAGTTTCTCCCTTCTGAACAAAGGGGAGATTCCTCCAGATTTGGAATCATATTACACTCTGATCCATACTTTTCACAGAAATAAGTTGCCAGATCTGTTGTTTCAGATTCTGGAGATATTTGGTGAGGCTGGGAATGACTCTGCCAATATGCAGCAGGAGGACACCTTACTGGTCACCCTACGCAAGGCGTGTTTTCTTTCCCCTCCTGGGTGCAATTTCAGGGTTGATTGTTCTTGAATGGAGCACCTCTAACCTAATTTCATTGGAGGGCACACTTTGATGGGTCTGTGCTCCTTGGTTGAAAACGAGGGTGTTCTAAACGATGCTCAGGATAGGCAGGTCTTGCAGCCATGGCGATGCATTTGCAGATTACATCCTGTTGCTCCCTGGAAGTGCGGACCAGTTGCAAATCTCTAAAGACAAACAAGGAACGGGATCCGATGACAGTTCAGTCTGGAACCAGGGGGACCACATTCTTAGCCAATGCCGGCTGTGACATGCTGCAGATAACCACTAGACAGGTGGCTTCCATGATTGCGCCTATACACCAACTGTGGCTATGATCTCCAGGTCCAATCTCACAAGGTTACCCTTTTAGAGTTTTCATTTCTGAGGCTCCTCCAGTACCAGAGTGCCTTGATCTTCACCGTGAAGGTCCAAAGACTCACCTACTGGCTCAGAGGTGGGTCCAGATAAGTCAGACCACTAGGTCTTTGACATAACAGATGGCTATACTCTGGAATTTCTTCGGCTGCATCTATATCTCTTCATGCAGCTCTCTACCGAACAGAGTGCCGACAGAGACTACTTTAATGAGGCTGTTGGACTTGAAGGCCATCATGCTAGTTCCCAGATCGCACAAAAAAAGAAAATTGCGAGCTGCTATTCTCCTTTTTCTGTTATTCTTAAAGAAGTTGAGTGTCATTTGAGTTTGACTCCTTCTGGAGGAAACCTATGTGTTAGAGAAGTTTCTCACATCTTCCATTCTGATGGAGGCATGTCTACGGATTTGCCAGGAACATCAGCATTTCCTAGGCTTGGCTATTCTGAGTGTTATGGCCACTGGCCATTGCCACCCATGGCAGGCTCAACTCACATCATGTCATGCTTGGCTCACTACCCCCGGCACACTCGAACTGCTGGACAGTCGCTGCCACTGCGTTCCTCCTGGATCTCTGTACTCCACGTGGCAGCTGGGACGCTGCCGACCAGCGCTCCGACCCTGGGCCTCCCTAGGCACGTGCACGCACCATCTGTCCTCCCTTTAAAGGGCAATGGTGGGAATCTCAGGCTCGTCCCCGGCTGATGACATCACAGGCCCGGGATAATTAAGCTTCGCATCCAGCCACCACTAACCAACTTGGCTACGAGTTCCTTAGTTCCTATTGGTGCCAGTTCATTTCCTCCGGACCTGTTGTTCCTGCTCTTCGGATCTCTGCGCTTCTCACCTGGGTTCTGTCTCAGTGCTTCCCGCTCCTCGGGGCCTAGCACAGGGCTACTTCATCTGGACTCTCTCCCCGCTCCTCGGGGCCAGGCTAGGCGCTACTTCACCTGGTCTCTCTCAGTGCTTCCCGCTCCTTGGGGCCTGGCACATCACAACTTCACCTGGACTCTCTTTTGGCGTGTTGAGTAGATGGGAGAGAATGTGGACCCCTTGCCCGAGGAGGAGTTGATGCAACCTGAGAGGGCAAACCCCTGCAGGTCCCCACCGTTGGAAGGCAAGGCCGGGCTTGTGCAGGGGCCGGCTGGAGCTGGAGCTTCGCCAATACCAATCCCGTTCCCCACGGGTTGAGCCTTTGGGTGCAGGGGCCAGCTGGTCTTAGGTGGGCCCCTGTGAAGACGGTTGCATAACAGCTGGGAGAATCATCCAAAGTCAGTCCAAGATCAGAAGCCACAGGATTGCCGATAGCTACTCCAGAGTCAGAAGCCAGAGGGTCGCCGATAGCCAATCCGAAGAGTCACCGAAGAGTCGCCAAAGAGGGGCCAGGGCTGCCCGGGAGAGGTATAGAGAAAACGGAGGCGGCCGGCCGCGCAAAGCAGGAAACCGCGGCGAGTGGGGCCGGCGTGGCTGGTGCACAGTGAGCATAACATGGCGCTTCCCGCTCCTCGGGGTCAGGGTCAGCGCTTGTTCATCTGGACTCCCTCTCAGCGCTTCCTGCTCCTCGGAGCCTGGTTCAGCACCTCTACATTTCAGTCCCTACCGCAGTGCCCTCTGCTCCTCGGGACTTCCTCAGCACTTCTACCTCTTGTTCCAGTACTTTTCTCATCAAGACCTGGCTCAGCACTGTAACTCTACCAGACTGTGTCTTGGTGTCCCCGCTCCCCTGGGCACTCCCCAGCGCTTCTACTACAGAAGGTCCTATCACAGTATTGATGTGTCTCGAGCTGTACCTCTGCATTGCTACTCTCCTGGCACCTGCTACAGTGGGTTCCTACTCCAGCCTTATTCAGCAAACCTCAGTCCAAAGTCTCCGCACTTGCATCTCCTCATCTCGAGGCCACTCCCAATTGGTCCTGCTCTACACTCTTCGGAGCTGTAGTGGCCTTGCACCCCTGGAGACTCTCTGTACTTCTCCCTCCGAGAGTGCTCCTGTCCTGGACTGTACCTAACCTCTCTGACACTGTCTGCACCCAAAGGGCTAAACCTGCAGGGAACGAGGGTCGGTAGTGTTGCGTTCGTGCCTGCTCTTGCCCTCGCTCCATCCTCTCTACCTCTGAGGCGACTCCCTTCGGGTCTGATGGACAGTTGCTGCCGCGGCTTCTCTTCGCTGTTTCTTCCCGGAGTCCCTGGGCTGGCCTGACGCTGCGGATCCACCATGTTCTTGATGACGTAGGGCGCGGGCGCGCGAGCGCATGCGCTCCGAAGTTTGTACCAGCAAGGGCGCGAACCTCGGGGGCATCCCCTGTAGTGACGTCATCCGCTTCCAACATAAAAGGTCTTTGCTTACGCTTACGAATTGAGTTAGCAAGGGATTGATTGCGGGGATCATCTCGACCCGCTTCATTCTCTGCTGCTCTGCCTGTTCAAACTTACCAGGGGCACCCGCTCCTCGGGGGCCCCGCTCTCTCTTCTTGTTTTCAGATTGCTAAGACGGGATCCGGTACTCGCTCCTCGAGGGCCTATGTCCCTGAACGATCAGAAGACTCCCTATTGCCTGGAAGCGATCGCAGATGTGAACATTGTGAGTTTCTATTCCAGTTGCATATAGGAACCAGTATTCGCAACTCGAGGGCCCATGTTCCTAGAACACTGAAGATTCTCTTCTGTCTAAGACGCTATCACAGGTACGGAGATCGTGAGTTATTATTACAGATTGCAGATAGGAACCGGTACTCTCTCCTCGAGGGCCCATGTTCATAAAACCCTCCGAAGACTCTCTTCTATTTCAGAAGCTATTTCATATACAGATATTGTGAGTTCTTATTTCAGTTTGCATATAGGAACCAGTATTCACCTAGAAGCTCCTGTACCTGAATATACTAACTATTCTCTATTGCCTAGAAACCATTACAGAGATAGATAACTGTGGGTTACCATCACTCTCTCAGAGCTGTCCCTGGAAGCAGGTACTCATTCCTCAAGGGCCTAACTCTCTCCAGCTACTGAGCCTTCTTATTAATCTATGTGAATGTTTCATCTACTTCTGGTTATGTATCCAGCATACCCTGTCTACTCACTATCTTTGAGTCTCTCTCTACAACTCAGCAAACCCGGAGATAGCAATTCCAGGATCTGAGGGACTTCAGCTTTGCCGGGCACATCAGCTCACTACTGCCACCTCTGGTAGTTCTACTACTTGTCTAATAAAGAACTATATGTGTCTGTCTCCATACTCCAGCCTAGTCGGTGGTCCCTCTCATGATATCCTCCTGAGGGCGCTGTCATCTGCCATCGGCCCAAGGATTCACCATTCTACATTAGAGTGCTCATCTCTCACACATCAAGAGCTGAGTACAACAAACTGCTACCTTGCAGTCTAACCCTCAACTGTTGCTAACATCTCCTTCTTCAGGAACTGTATCATAACCAATTGCTACTTCCTAGCAGGAACCATACAGATGGCCAACACCTCCCTTCAGGGGAACTCTCGTATATCAGGTTGCCACTCTGTGCAGAGATCCATAACAGATACTAACTCCTTCTCTCTGGAAGAACAGATCTTATATGGTTGCTGACCTCTCCCCTCTGGGGAGCAACTCCATAACAGTTTGCCAACAGATTGCTAACCCTAGCAGAGACTCTTAACAGATTGCTACTCCGCAGTCCAACTCATAACAGATTGCTAGTTCCTCCCCTCTGGGGAAGCAAAGCTCAACAGGATTGCTAACTCCTCCCCTTGGGAGGAGCAAACCCTAACAGACTAATTCCTAGCAGCTCCTATAACAGATTGCTAACTCTGAGCAGAAAAGATAACAGGTAGTGGTGAAGTTCCAGCTTGCCTCTGTTCCCAGCCAGCCTCACCTCCCGACAGTGGGGACCTGTGGGGCCCAACCCTTCAGGTAGCATCAACCCCACCTTGGGCCAAGGATCCACAATTCCTAACAGATTGCCAGGTCCATGGACTCGGCGGAGGCCTCGGCAATTCAGGCCATTCCTGTTCTGGCATAAAAGATCATCGAACAGCAATAGATCCTTGAAACCTTAGTGGCTGCAGTAGAGAACTGAAGTACCCAACTGGACGCCGCCCTAGCGGTAACCACGCCATCTCCCCGACCCAACACCTCGGCCTCTATGCCAGTCTCACAGCTGACCGTTCCTTTGCCGGCCCCTCCTCGTTTCTTTGGGAGCTCCCTATTGTGCATTTCTGCCTACAACCAGCTTACTTCCCAGATGTGATTACTAAAACCACCTACATCCTCTCTCTCCTGGATGGCAAGGCCTTGGCCTGGGTCTCACCCCTTTGGGAGCATGCGGACCCGGTCCTCCGAGACCTGCCCGGCTTTCTTGCTTTGTTCCACTCTGTCTTCGACGACCCAGGCAGACATTCTGCATCCGGATCCACGCTTCTTCATCTCCGGCAAGGTACCTGTCCTTAGATAACTATGTCATAGAGTTCTGGACCCTGGTTTCAGAGCTTCATTGTCTTCGAGCCATCTTTCTGGAGGGATTAATCTCTCGAATCAAAGATGAGTTGGTGGCCCAGGAATTGTCTTCATCCCTGGACTCTCTAACTGACCTCGCTGGACGGATAGATCGGCGTCTCCAGGAGCTTTTGCAGGAAGTCCAAGCATCCCAAAAAATGTACGGCGAGCTTGCGCCATATTCAACGCTCTCCTTCCCCTAGGATGGACTCGGTTCCTCAAAACAAGACTGGAGAAGAGCCCATGCAAATGGGTTGGGGCAAGCTCTCACCCAAAGGCCGACACCTGCAGTCGGGCCTCTGCCTCTACTGCGGTAATTCCGGACATGCATTGCCTGCCTGTCCCATGCATCCGGGAAACTCCCGGGCCTAGGTTCGGCAGGAGGACTGCTCCTAGACCTGACTTCTCCATCTCCTCCATTAACTCTTCCAGTCTCGATCAAAACAGACAATCAAGAGTTCCATACCTTGGCTCTTGTGGATTCAGGTGCTGGAGGTAATTTTATTTTGAAGCAACTAACGGAACACCTTTGGATTCCCACCATCCACACCCTGGTGCCTCTGCTTCTCTCATCTATCCATGGAGAACCCTTGCCTGGACAGGTCACCCATGTTACGACTCCACTCCATCCATGAACTGGATCCTTGCATGTGAAGTCCTGAGCTTGCTGTGGCTACAAAAGCATGCTCTCCAGTTTGACTGGGCCATGCTGCAACTCTCTCGCTGAGGTCCATCCTGTCACTCCAACTGTCTGGAGCCTATTTCGTGCCAGCTTAGTCTTAATACCTCACTTCTACCTCCCAGCCATCCTCCTCAATATTCAGCCTTTGCAGATGTCTTCTCCTAGAAGGCAGCTGACACCCTGCCTCTGCACCGAGCCTACGATTGCGCTATCAATACCAAACCTCCTCAGGGCAGGATTTATCCGCTGTCCCTCACCAAGATGCAGGCCATATCAGAATACATCCGCGAGAACCAAGCCAAATGATTCATTCAACCCTCCAAGACTCCCACCGGAGCAGGGTTTGGTTTTTTTTGTTGGGAAGAAAGATGGTTCACTCCATCCCTGCATCGACTACTGGAGTTTGAATGAGATTACTCAGAAGGACCGTTATCCTCTTCCCCTCATTTCTGAGCTTTTCAACAGACTCCAAGGGGCAAAAATCTTTTCCAACCTGGACCTCAGAGGAGCCTATAACCTGGTTTGTATCCGCGAGGGAGACGAGTGGAAGACAGCTTTTAATACGAGAGACGACCACTACGAATATCTTGTGATGCCGTTTGGCCTTTACAACACCCTAGCTGTCTTCCAGAACTTAATGAACAAGGTCTTCAAGGATATGTTATTTCAATGCGTCGTGGTGTATCTCGACGACATCCTTATTTTTTCCAAAGATCTGCAAAGCCACCGTCAAGACGTCACCTGCGTCCTCCAGCATCTCCAAGAAAATCAGCTTTACACAAAGCTAGAAAAATGTTCCTTTGAGCAGGAGACTGTACCCTTTCTTGGATACATTGTCTCGAGCCAAGGCTTCAGAATGGACCCTCAGAAGCTAAAAAGCATCCATGACTGGCCTCAGCCCACGGGCCTTCTGGCTCTATAAAGGTTTCTTGGCTTTGCCAATTATTATTGTTCCTTTATCCATCACTACTCTACTCTGACCGCACCTCTTATGCCATGACCCACAACGGATCCAATCCGTCTCTCTGGTCGCCTGAGGCCGTAATGGCTTTTCAAGACCGCCTTCCTCTGTGAGCCATGCCTCCGACATCCTGATCCCAGACGTCCGTTTATTGTCGAGGTTGATGCCTCAGACGAGGGAGTTGGGGCGGTCTTAAGCCAGTACTCTGCCAACCAAACGCTACATCCATGCTCCTTTTTTTCTAGACGTTTTCCTACTGCTGAACAAAACTACGCTATAGGAGATAAGGAGCTCCTGGCTATTAAATTAGCCCTTGAAGAGTGGCACCCCTGACTCGAGGGAGCTCAGCATCAAATCATGGTGTACACCGATCACAGGAACTTCGAGAACCTGCACCGGGCTCAACGCTTGAATCACCGTCAGGCTCACTGGGCCTGCTTTTTTGCCCGATTTAACTTTCTGCTGTGCTACCGACCAGCCAGTAAGAACTACCGGGCTAATGCTCTCTCAAGGTCCTTTGTCCCAGAGGATGTCCCGGACCCTCCTCGGCACATTATAGACCCTGCAAAGCTCATCCTGGCAGCTACTTATCCGTTTCCACCTGGTGGTTCTGCGCCAGCTGCACCAGAGAGTACTCCACTGGGCCTATGATTCCCTCACCGCAGAGCACCCCGGGCAGTCCAGAACCTTGGCCACCTTCCAGTGATTTTAGTGGTGGCCAACCATGAGGAAGGATGCACAGGCCTACATGGAGTCTTGCCCTACCTGCGCTTGCCACAAATCTCCAGTGGGATGCCCGTGGGGTCTCTTACAACCTCTACCAATTCCTAGCGAGCCATGGACCCACATTGTGACAGACTTTATTGTCGACCTTCCACCTTCTGGCGGCAACAACACCATCTGGGTCATTGTGGACCGCATTTCTAAAATGGCCCACTTTGTTGCTCTGCCTGGCCTTCCATCGGCCCCACAACTCACTCAACTATTTATCCTCCATGTGTTCCGGCTCCATGGCCTTCCTAAGCACATCCTTTCTGACCGCAAAGTTCAGTTTACAGCCAGTTTTTTTAGGGCCCTCTGTAGAAAATTCAACATCTCTCTGGATTTCACCTCCACATAACACCCCCAGGTGAATGGGCAAGCAGAGAGCACCAACAGGACTCTCAAGCAGTTTCTATGTGCCTATGTCAACCTCTGGCAAAACGATTGGGCAGACCTCCTTCCCTGGGCGAATTTCACATTAAATTTGCATCCTTCATCATCTACTGGCTCCTCACCCTTCCAGGCAGTCTACGGACGTCAACCTCTTCCTCCATTACCATTACCATTACCATTGTCCGTTCCTTCGCCATCAGCTGTGGAACAAAACCAAGCAGTTACTACATAAAGCAGGGCAAAGGGCCAAGAAGTTCTTTGATGCCCATCCCCGTGTAGGTCCTCAGTTCAAACCGGGCGACAAGGTGTGGCTTAGCACCCGATTTATCCGCTCAAGCTCCCATCTTTATGTTTCGCATCCAGATACATCGGCCCCTTCCCAATGCTCCATCAGTTGGGCTCGGTTACTTACAAGCTGCGGCTTCCACCTTCTCTCAAGATCCATAACGCCTTCCATGTATCTTTGCTAAAACCCTTGAAGAAGCCACCCGAGCCACAACCACTGTCAGCCGAAGCTGATGTGGTATACCAAGTGCAAGAAGTCATTGATGTGGGAAGAAATGGGAGTACCTTCTTTCTTGGGAGGGTTTCAGGCTGGAAGAGAATAGTTGGGAACCAGCCACCAATATTCTTGATAAAAACCTCATCAAGCAATTCCAAGCCACCTATCCATTGAAACCGAAACCCTCGGGAGGGGGGCTTAGGAGGGGGGGTACTGTTATAGCTGCCGGCCGTGGCCGCCCACAGCAGGCTCAACTCACATCATGTCATGCTTGGCTCACTACCCCCAGCACACTCGCAGCACTGGCCAGTCGCTGCCGCTGCGTTCCTCCTGGATCTCTATGCTCCACGTGGCAGCTGGGACGCCGCCAACCAGTGCTCCGACCCTGGGCCTCCCTAGGCGCGCCTTTAAAGGGCCAATGGAGGGAACAGGCTGATGACAGCACAGGCCCGGGATATTTAAGTTTCACCTCCAGCCACCACTAACCGACTTGGCAACGAATGGGTTGGTTCCTATTGGTGCCAGTTCCTTTCCTCCAGACCTGTTGTTCCTGGCTCTTCAGATCTCTGCACTTCTCACCCGGGATCCTGTCTCAGCGCTTCCCGCTCCTCAGGGCCAGGCTCAGTGCTACTTAACCTGGACTCTCTCTCAGCACTTCCTGCTCCTCGGGGCCAGGGTCAGCGCTTGTTCTCCTGGATTCTCTCTCAGCGCCCCCGCTCAATCGGGGCCTGGCACAGCACTACCTCAACTGGACTCTCTCTTGGTGCTTCCCACTCCTCGAGGTCAGGCTCAGCGCTTGTTCACCTGGACTCTCTCTCAGCACTTCCCGCTTCTCGGGCCTGGCTCAGCGCCTCTACATATGAGTCCTTACCGCAGTACCCTCTGCTCCTCGGGACTTCTACATTAAGGATCTTGTTCCAGTACTTTTCTCAAGACCTGGCTCAGCGCTGTAACTCTACCGAATTGTGTATTGGTGTCCCCACTCCTCGGGCACACCCCAGCGCTTCTACTACAGAAGGTTCTGTCACCACATTGCCGTGTCTCGAGCAGTACCTCTGCACTGCTACTCTCCTGGCACCTGGTACAACAGGTTCCCCGCTCCAGCCCTATTCAGCATACCTCAGTCCAATGTCTCCGCACTTGCACGTCCTCATCTCGAGGCCACTCCCACGTGGTCCTGCTCTACACTCTTCAGAGCTGCAGTGGCCTTGCACCCCTGGAGACTCTCTGTCCTTCTCCCTCAGAGATAGCTCCTGTCCTGGACTGTACCTAACCTCTCTGACACTGTCTGCATCCAGCCGTCTACTCTCTCCAGGACCAGGCACACAGAGGTTTTCCTAAGTCCAGCCGGCCCCAGCACCCAAGGTCTCAACCTGTGGGGAACGAGGGCCAGTAATGGTGAAGTTCCAGCTTGCCTCTGTTCCCAGCCAGCTTCGCCTCCCGACAGTGGGGACCTGCGTGGCCCAACTTTTCAGGTAGCATCAACCCCACCTCGAGCCAAGGGTCCACAATTCCTAACACTGAGACATCATTATCGTTTTCAGGCATTGTCCTTCAGGCTGGAGGTGGCACACATAAAGCTTCTATAATGTCATGGTGGTACTACTGGTGACTGCGCAAAGGAGGCACGTATCTAGATCATTTACAGTCATCACAAATGCTGGAGTATTTTGGTGTGCAGCCATTGTGGAGCATTGCAGTTGGAAGTTTATTATTCAGTTCCTGGGGTCGATGGCGGCCACTTTTGACATTGTCCCTGGTCAGTAGGCGCACTTGTGGCCTCTTCTGTGCACGTTGTTCTCCCAGTGGCATCCACAGTCGCAGGAGTGCATAGTATGGTTTAACTTGCTCCTGCCAGTGAGGTTCCAGTTGCAATGGTGACTACAGCTGAGTCATCTCAGGGAAGGGATTTCCCTGGAGACACCGGTCTGCGAGGTTCCCATATCAGATGCGAACCTGAGTTATGGGGCTCCTTACCAGGAATTGGGAGTGCAAGTACTCCAACTGGCATATTTGTGCTTCACCAAGTGGCTGGAAGCTCATCCAATCACAGTACTGTCAGACAATGCATAGACAGTAGTTTACATCATTCATCTAGGCGGAACAGAAGCATTTCCGCTCATGTTAGCCTGATGAGGTCGTCTGATCTCGTGAAGGTACCGCAATTCTTCAGTCGGCAGTCTGAGAGTGCAAAATTTCGGTGCTCCCTTTCAGGTATGACCATGAGGTAGGATATTATAAGTCTTCCTGCCAGGAACATAGACAGACAGCACCTTGCACAAGATTGCTATCCAGACCACAATCATACTTCTGATATCTAAAGACTGGCTCTGGAGGATGTTTGCTAATCTATAGTGGCTGCTAATGGGCAGTGCTTTCAGTCTGTCATTCAGAACAGATCGGTTACTCCAGGGACCCTTCCCGTCAATGATCCAGATCAATTTTGCCTTATGGTTTGGCCTTTGAGATGGTTCGCTTACTGAAGTATGATTATTCTTCTGCAACGATTTCCACTTTGCTCCAGGCCGCAGGGTGTTCCCTCTCTCTGGTTTATGTTGAGTCGGAGACCTTCCAGGCCTGGGGTGAGGAGTGGGATCATCGCCCTCTCAGGGAGAAATTCCTTTGCTTTTGAAATTTTCTGCTGGAAAGTTGGCTCAGAGGCTTGGTCTGTACCACCCTGAAGATTCAGGTAGAAATTCTTGCTTGTGACAGAGGGCAAGTCTTTGCTGGAGCGGAGTTCTTCCATTTCTTGAAGGAAGTTAACCATTTTTGGCTTCCCTTGCGGCTACCGGTGCCACTGTGGAAACTGAATCTGATCTTGACTTTGGCGAGTTTCACTTTTTGTCCACTGTGTGGAAGTTCCTTGCAGCTACTTACCTTTGCAGGAGGATTTTTTTTTCTCGTGGCAATCTATTCAGCACATTGGGATTCTGAGCTGCTAGATCTTCTTGCCATAAGCTAGCTTGTGCGTGTCTCCGAGGGTGGTACAGTTTAAGGCTGTGCCTTCCTTCTTGCCAGCAGTGATTTCGGGAGTTTCAGTTGACTCGCTCTATTCCCCTTTCCATGCTGGAGAGGGTTAGTGATGAGAGTGGGTCTCGTTTTTTGCAAGCCTTGGATGTCAAGTGGCATCGGATGAGGTACTGCCAGTTTTCTGGCTCTTTCAGGTAGTCGGATTGATTGTTTATGCTTCATGGTGGAGATATACAAGAGGATCCAACAAAGGGGGCAGCTATAGCTCGAATGCCGAAATTTCTTTCTCTGAGTAACTTTGAGCATGTTCCACTAAATCTCTGGCGGTATCGAGTGCAGAGATCTGGATATTTTTTCCTGCTGAGATTTCCCAGGCAGCAATAGGATATTCCTTGCACGACTTAGAAAATAGCCACTGCTATTACTAGCAACAGTAACATGGAATAGACTGTTTTTGGGTACTTGCCAGGTTCTTATGGCATGGATTGGCCACAGTTGGAAACAGGATGCTGGACTTGATGGACCCTTGGTCTGACCCAGTATGGCATGTTCTTATGTTAATTTCCCGAGCATTGTTGCTTAGACATTCAGGCTCCGAAGGGCACAGCGGTGTTGTCTGCACCGTGGGCAGCCTCTCGCCCTATTCAGGTGTAGCTTTGGTACATCCCACTTGTGTGGATTGACCTGAGTGCAGAGGAAGGCGAAATTACTACTTACCTGATAATTTCTTTTCCTCTAAGGAAAGCAGGTCAATCCACAACCCACTCTCGGCTGCCTACTTGCTTTTCATTCGTCCCTTCTTACGGACGATGCAGACTGTTATTCTGTACATTCATTGAAGGACTGGTAAGTGACATAACCAGCCCATAAGATTAGTGCATGTTAATGCTTTTGGCTGAGCTCTGTGTTCCCAATTGGGCGCAAAGATAAATGGTTGACTGTTAATAATCATGTTCTTATATATCCAGTTTGTCAACAGTTTGGCTTTTCCAGAGAATACTGGCAGGCTGATGTCAGGTTAGGGCTATATGTCCGTGACATCAGCTTTTATTCCGTCTCCATCTGCTGGTAGAGGTGTATAACCCACTTGTTTGGATTGACCTGCCTTCCTTAGAAGAAAGGAAATTATCAGGTAAGTATTCATTTCTCCTTATAAATCCATAATTTGTAATTGTGTGTGGGAAGGGTATGACCAGGGACGAGGGGAATGCAAGGCTGTAAGATTCACTTATGGTGCCTAATACCAAAACATTTGCCCTAGGGAGGGTGGAAGATGATCATGGAAGATGAGAGATGGAGAAGGGGGGAAGGGGGAGAAGGGGATTTGGGAGTGAAGGGGTTTCAACAGAACAAGAAAGGATGTAGCTATTGAGGGGAAGGACAAGAGGGCTAGATAGCTGGGGATGATAAAAGGAGCAATTCAACTGGGGGAAGTTGGAGGACAGAGGGGGAGGGCAAGAGCAGGAGAGTTGGGGCAGTGTAGGATTGGCACAGCGAACTGGAGGGAAAAGGGGGGAAAGAATTTAGATGAGTAGATAGAGAGGCAGAGATAAAGAGAATGAAGGGAGAAAAAAGGGAATGATCAATATTAGACAGATGTAGGGGAGGAAATGAAGAAGATAGGAGGAGAGAGATGAAATGAAAAATGAACAGGAGACTTTGTAAAGGAAAGGAACAAGAAGAAAACATTATAAGGAAATCAGGACCAAATTGATGATAAAAATAAAATGTACAGACAGTAAGGGTAGAAAAAAAGCATTTTATATTTAGTTTAGTAAATGGAATATGTCAACTTTGGGAAGGTGCAGCTCATGAAATCTTATTTTGCACAGTACAGGAGGAAATGTATTTCTATTTGTGTTTCTCTGGTGTTGAATGGCATGCAGAATCTGGCTTCTTGGGGTTTCTAGTTTAGTTTTTGAATGAAGGTTTATGGTGCTAGAATCCCTGTACTGGTTCTGACTAAGCTGGAAGCCCAAAAGAACAGGAGGAAACTGCTGGGTCAATCTAAAAATGAAAATTAAAGCACCTTACACTGTGGTGGTGTGGTCTTGTGGTGTTGTATGCTGTGTTCAGGGTGAAGGTGCCCTTTTTTTTTACTTGGCCATAGGTGCCAAATGCCCTAGCTACAACTTTGCTTGGTGACACCCATGGCAGCATCCACTCCTGTAACCAAACTTAAATCCATTAATGTATCACACAATACCAAATGAAAGAGTTAAAAATGCAAGAGGAATGAAAAGTATGAGACAACACAGTTTTATCTCCAAAAAGCTTGAGAGTCAGTCAGTCTTATATCCAGTTCTACACAGTCAGGCTCCAAACCTTTGTCATACATTCAGTAGCTTCATCTGGCTATGAAGGTGATGTGTACATTATTTGCCCTAAAGCAACCTTCCATTTATTTCTGCTTAAACCACAGTGTTTGAAAAGAAAAGGCCTGACCAGAAATGATTACATTTGCCACCAATAATATGGAGAGAAACAGCAACTATGTCACTGCTACCTCTGTAACATGAGACTTCCCCATTCCCCAGTACACATTTAGCCACTGAATTACATACTGGCCTTATTCCTATATAAAAGCTTTCTCAAACAAAATACCACTTTTCCACCAGGTTGCATTTTGTGTGCTTAAAATGTATGGGCTGATTATATGCCACTCAATATACTACACAGTTCAGGAACTGCCATTTTTAAAAAGTAGATTTACTGTAGATAAAATATCTAAACTAAAGGACTTCATAATGGGTTTGGCAACGCAAGCACCCACACAGGAACTAGCTGCATGTTTTCCTTTTTCCTGTGTTTGAAGAAAACGAGCAATGCTTCTTCCTATGTAGTCAGTCGGAAAAAGTCTAAAATAAAAGTAGATAAGAACTGCAAATTGCAAACTGTGGTGTCAAAATACAAAATGCAAACTAAACCAGAAAACTCTTTCCACTTTAGCAAATTTGATTAGCCACTCTTCCATTTGTTTCGCTAAAGGTTACACAAAACTCAGAAAACATTTTCAGTAATTACCTTCATAATTGCAAACAAAAACGATTCTTTTTCACGTGTTGTATCTGTCAAACTGGTGAAGAGCAAGGAAGAGCTTTTCTCTGGTGTCTTCAGATTTAACCAGGTAACGAAAATGCTTGCGATCTTAATATAGTAACACAAAGGACTCAGACTTCAGCTAACTCTAGGACACGTTGTAGCCTGTCTTCAAGTTTCTGTATTTGTGTTGCTGGTATAGGATCTGTACCGCCTCTACTAATCTGATTGCATCAGCAAAGCGGAGGTGGGGGGGGGGGAGCAGGGCGTGGAGGAGAAAAGAGGTTGTACTTCCGAAATCCCTGGCTTTTAAGAAGTCACGCAGACAAGAAATAGGAAAACACAGATTTTCCAAATATAAAAAGCAAGTAGCTTATTTAAATCAAAGCCGTTTTTTTTTTCCTGGAAATTAAACAGAATCAGGAGGCATTTGTTATCTTTACCTAAAGTCACTCCTATTTTTTCCCATGCAAATGCAACTCCGGAATAAGCAGCTGATATGTCAACTACAGTTATTTGGGATAAACGTCCAATGTTACTATAAGTTATTTTCATGGTTATGCGGAGCAATTTCCAAAGCTATAAATAGTGGTTAAAGTATGACATCTCATTCATTCCCTGCAGTGTGCCAAGTTAAACTTGGGCTATCATGAGAGCTGGGCATTTAAGTCTGGCTGGGTTAGCTCATTCCTTGCCAAACCAGTGTCATGGGCTGAGGTGGGGGAAGGTATGGGGTAAGGAAATTCATACACATACACACAAGCAGGGCACAAACAACCAGGCCGATCTAATAAAGCAGTGTGGAAAACGGGCACTCAGTGTTGACTGCCCTCTTTCCTAATGTGTGCCCTCTTTCCTAATGTGTGCCCAGCCATCTCTCCTGGGCGCACGATCGAATATTTAAATGAGGGGTCGCGCTACCATGGAGGCGCTAGGAACAAATGTGCACTCCTAGTGCCTCTTTGGCAGTAGGCGCCCAAGAGAGTTTGGCTGTCAGTGGGTTAGGAAAATGGACGCTCAATTTTACTGGCGCCCCTTTCCTAACCTATGCATAGCCACAGGTTAGGAAAATGGATGCTTGTTAATTAAGCGTTCCTTTTCCTAACCTGATCACAGGCACACTTTTTTTTTTAATTTTTTTTTTTACTTTCTGTCCTTTTTGTTCCTCCTACTAAATATCACCACGATATTAAGTCGGAGGAAGTATAGAAAAGTAGTATTTTCTGATTTTCTGTACACTTTTTTGGACTGCTCAGAAATTGATTGCTCTGGGCAGGCATTAATTTCTGAGGGTAAAAATGTGCGGGTCGGGTGCATTTTTATTTTTTGGATTGATGAGCGCTATTAGTTTCGTGGGGGGTTGGACGTGCGTTTTGGATGCGCTAATCCCCTTATAGAATAAGGAGTTGTGAATGCATGTCCAAAACCCGCATCCAACCATAGGTTAAACAGTGTGCTGGGCTGAGCATACTGTATTGGATCGGCCTGAATGAGTTCCCTTAAGAGTTCTAAGAGTGTCAAAATAGTCTAGCGGACAAGATACAGCCCTTAACCCAGGGGCCAGTGCTTCCATTAAGTAAACTATGCAGTGGCCTAAGGTGCCAAAATTTTGGGGGCAGCAAAATCCTGCCAATGCAAAGCCCAGAGGGGTGCTGTACCAGAGTCATTGCCACTGATAAGAAGGAGTGCTGTGTTGGAGCTGCCGCCAATAGGTAAATTGAAGAGGAGGGTGCTTGACCAAAGGTTCACCTAGGATGTCAAATATTCTTGCACCGGCCTTTCGTTAATCTCATCAGAGGACACAGACCCATATAGCAGATAAGACAGGAAAAGTGAAGGACATATCCACAGTCCACTAATAGGAAACCTATTCTCCAAGCTGAAAAGCCCTCTTCTCCAAGCTGAAAAGCCCTAATCTCTTTAGTCTTTCCTCATAGGGGAGTTGTTCCATCCCCTTTATCATTTTGGTTGCCCTTCTCTGTACCTTCTCCATCACAACTATGTCTTTTTTGAGATGCAGCGACCAGAATTGTACACAGTATTCAAGGTGCAGTCTCATCATGGGGCGATACAGAGGCATTATGACATTTTCCGTTTTATTCACCGTTCCCTTTCTAATAATTCCCAACATTCTGTTTGCTTTTTTGACTGCCACAGCACACTGAGCCGACGATTTCAATGTATTATCCACTATGACATCTAGATCTCTTTCCTGAGTGGTAGTTCCTAATATGGAACCTAACATTGTGTAACTACAGAATGGGTTATTTTTCACTATATGTATCATCTTGCACTTATCCAGATTAAATTTCATTTGCCATTTGGATGCTCAATTTTCCAATCTCACAAGGTCTTCCTGCAATTTATCACAATCTGCTTGTGATTTAACTACTCTGAATAATTTTGTATCATCTGCAAATTTGATTATCTCACCGTCATCTTCCTTTCCAGATCATTTATAAATATATTGAAAAGCACGGGTCCCAGTACAGACCCCTGAGGCACTCCACTGATTTTGGTTCTATGGCATCCTCCTTGGAGTTTCATTTTGTGACTCCTATTTCTACTGATTTCTTTGCAATGGAAAAGATTTGATTTTTGCACAACATTAAAACTTTTTATGTATCTGAAGATCTGTATCATGTCACTCCTGTGCCACCTCTCTTCCGGGGTATACATATTTATATCCTTCAGTCTCTCCTCATAGATTTTCTGATATTGACCCCACACCATTTTGGAGCACTTCTCTGGATCGCCTCCATCCTGTTTCTATCCCTTTTTAGATAAGGGCTCCAGAACTGAACACAATATTCCAGGTGAGGCCTCACCAAGGACCTGTACAAGGGCATCACCACCTCCATTTTCTTACTGTTTATTTCTCTCTCTGTGCAGCCCAGCATTCTTCTGGCTTTAGCTATCACCTTGTCACATTGCTTTGCCATCTTCAGATCACCAGAGACTATGACCCCAAGATCCCGCTCTTGGTCCTTGCACATCAGCCATTCTCCCGCCCCTCCCCCATCTCATACAACTCTTTTGGATTACCGCTTCCCAGATCCATGACTCTGCACTTCTTGGCATTGAAACCCAGCTGCCAAATCTTCAACCACTCTTCAAGCTTTCGTATATCACTTTTCGTTCTCTCTATTCCTACTGGCATATCCACTCTGTTTTCAGATCTTGGTAATAGCCGCAAAGAGACAAACTTTACCTTCTATCCCTTCTGCAATGTCGCTTACAAAGATATTGAACAGAACCAGTCCCAATACCAATTAGAGATGTGCTTCGTTTATCACGAATTAGGCAATTTCAATTTCAATTTCAATTTCGCCTGCTCCTAGGAGAGAGTGAGCCCTTGACCCATGGGGTGACTCAGGGAGGAGCCCCAAAACACGCTCTGAGGGAGGTGAGCGAGTACAGGTATGGGCGGAGCAAGTACCCAAGTGTTCAGACGAAGCAGGGTCAGCCTCCCGCTGAGCTAACAAACACTAGAGAGGTCAGACGGAGGCAGAGTGCTGGAAACGAAGAGACAAGGAGTTGGAAAGGAAACTCTGGATCCTAGAAACATGAAAAGAGTCAATGTGCAACTTACTTCAGGTTGGGCCCTGAAGTAAGTATGTACTCTTAGAGGAGGCAAGGACTCCTGGAACTTGGACGAGATGAGGACTCTTGGAACTTGGATGAGACGAGGACTCTTGGAACTTGGAAGGCACTGTCACTCAGGGCGCCCTACACAGCCCGTTGTGGACTGGTCACGGACCACCCTGTCCCGCCATGCGCCCTACCACGCGGAGAGCGGGACATGCACAGGATGGAGTAACATATCCAGACAGCGCTTGAAGGGAGACCCAACCAGACGGGGACTCTAGTCACCCGAAGATGGACACCGAATGAGAAGGATTTACTCCCACGAAGGTTGGCTGGAGATGAAGACCGGTGGACGGCAAGGCTGCTTGTAGATTCATCAAGATCGGGATTAGAATTAGAACCCCTCACTCCCCAACAATATCCCCATTCTTTATAGCAATGTTCCCCCCCTTTCCATTCTCAAGCTACCTCGTTGCAACGTAAACTGCCCTAAAATTTACTTAATTCCTAACTGCACAGCAATTCTGTATTTATTTTTTATATATTATTTATGTTATATTAATTACTATCACCTTTTATCTTACAAATGTTTAAATCCTATTAATGTTAAAATAGATACTCTTCTCATTGTTCTTTTGACAAGTTACCAATTTACAATGTAAAATAGGGCGGACCTTGCCCTATTCTCTCAGTTATTTGTAAACCGATGTGATATCTCGATCGAATGTCGGTATATAAAGGAAAATAAATAAAAAAAATAAATAAAATAGAATGAAGGACATCGGTAAACAAGAGATTGGTACCGCTGGACACAAGTACATCTGGACGAGTGGACATCTGGGACATCTAGGTACAGACGAAGAACTCCAAGGCTTTCAGGAAGTTAAAGCCAAGGACTGGTACACCCCATGAAGACGATCCGACGAGGGATGATACCCAGAACATCGGATGGAGACATCTAGAACAAGAAGAACAAAGAACATGAAGTCATCTGGTCAGGAGCAGCTAGATGAAATTCCTTGGAAGCTGGTGTAACTCCATGGAATCTGGTGGAACTCAGGTGGAACTCGCTTTGAAGGCTCTGAGGAACTGAAACAGGGTCTTTATATAGGACTAGTCCAGGAAGTGCTCTGAAGCCTTCGTCCGGTGGTGCCGAGGAGTGCTTCCTGGCCATTTAAAGGAGGAGGCATCTGAGAATAAGGTTGCCTCCTGTCCCTGAGTCCAACAGGGCAGGGGTCCGAACCGTTGCTGGTTCAGAGGTCACAGAGACTGAACAAGAGAGCGGAGGAGATAACGCAGTATGGCCCAAGAACAGTCCTCCCGCGGGACTTAGGCCCATCCGTTTCCCGGACGAATGGGGCATGTAGAGACATCATGGCCGGGCTGACCACAGTACATGCACAGGCCGTGTCTCTTTCGAAATCTTCTCTCCTCTGGTCAAGTGACCATGACCAAGTTGCATCGATTCATCTTTATCAACAGCAGGAATTGCTGGACCCATCTGAGGTGCAGGGGTACTGGCCTGTTTCAACCCAGTTAACACCTTAGGCTGGAGTTCCTTCACCTTGTCTCGGAGCCGACAATCAATCCAAGTAGCCAAGGCTATCAATTCCTCCAGCGAGTCAGGTGTCTGGCGAGCAGCCAGCTCTTCTTTCAAGCGGGTATCCAGGCCTCTGCAGAAGAGAGTCTTGAGACATCTGGGGTCCCAGCGAAGTTCCGCTGCAAGAGTCTTGAAGTCTATGGCAAATTCAGCCAATGATCTGTTGCCTTGCTTCAAGTCCACTAAAGCAAACCCGGCAACAGACATATGAGCAGGGTCATCAAAAACGGATTTAAACAAGTCCAAAAATCCTTCTATGTCCTGCAAAATAGGGTCCTTGCGTTCCCACAAGGTAGATGCCCACGACAAGGCTCTCCCATCCAAGTATGACAGGATGTAGGTGGTCTTAGAGAGGCCCGTGGGAAACAATGAAGGCTGTAAGGTGAAATGCATGCTGCACTGGCTCAAAAAGCCCTGAGTCTTCTGGAGTTCTCCAGAGAAGCGAATAGGAGCAGCCAGTGGAACAGCAGTCTTTAAAGTTACCTCCTGTAACTGACCTTCTTGGCTAGAAGCTGTGCCTTGTATCTTCTGTGTGTGAAGCTGATGGAATGCTGCAGTAAGTTTCTCCAAGGTTTCTTGCTGTTCTGAGATGTGTTGACCCAGACCCGGTATAGCCTGCAAGGCGGAGAGGTGTGCCGGGTCCATGGGGTTACTGACATCCCATACCTTAAGCTGGATTCCTAGGAATACTGCTTCTCCAATTTAAAGCCGGATCCACTGGAGTTAGCAATCTGTTATGCTCTACTCCTCAAGAAGGGAGGAGTTAACAATCTGTTATGATCAGCTCCTGTAGAGGGAGTAGTAAACAATATGTTAGGTATTAGACTACGGAGTAGCAATCTGTTATGAATCTGTTGCTGAAGACTCCTGATGGGGAAGGAGTAGCAATCTGTTACCAGCAGAGTGCTTGGAGAGGGCACTCAGCTGTAGAAGAATGTAGATAGGTGGATCCTTGGGCCGATGGCAGATGACTGCGCCCCCAAGAGGATATCCCGAGAGAGACCACCGGCTAGGCTTTTGTATGGAGACAGACACAGATAATTATTTTATTAGACAGGTTAGTAGAACCACCAGAGGTGACAGTAGTGAGCTGATATGCCCGGCAGGGCTGAAGTCCCTCAGGTACTGGAACAGCAATCCCAGGGTTGCTGAGCTGTAGAGAAACTATAGATAGTGAGTAGACAGGGTATGCTGTGTTCATAGCCAGAACTAAATGACAAAACTCACATAAGGTCTTAAGGAAGCTCAGTAGCTAGAAAGGGATAAGCCCACGAGGAGCGAGTACCTGATTCCAGGGAAAGCTCTGAGTGAGCGATGGTAACTCACAAAAGTCTGTATCTGCGATAGCTTCCAGGCAGTAGAGAATCTTCAGAGTGTTCAGGAACATGGGCCCTCGAGGAGCGAGTACCGGTTCCTATCTGCAATCTGAAATAAGAGAGCGAGGCCCCTGAGGAGCAGGGACCCCTGGTAAGCCAGAGGAGGCAGAGTAGCTTGGGAGTAAAGCCGAAGCAATCCCCTTGCTAACTCAACTCGTTAGCAAATACTGGGACCTTTTATATTGGAAGCAGATGACGTCATATCAGGGGGACGCCCCCGAGGTTCGCGCCCTTGCTGGTACATCAATCAGAGCGCACGCACGCCCTACGTCATCAGGCAACATGGCGGATCCGCAGCATCGAGCCGGTCCGGGGACGCCAGAGGGAGACGGCAAGAAGTCACCGCGGCAGCTAACCGTCCATCAGACCCAGAGGGAGTCACCACGTCCAGTTGTCCCGATGCCCTGATGTCCTTAGGTTCCGGTGTCCTGATATACCAGATGTCTTACTTTCCTGTCCTGTTCCTGATGTCTTCTTCGCTAGCTCTTTTTCAAGCTTCCAGGTTCCTTTTGTCCATCCTTCCTGGCGTGCCTCTGTCGTGGTCTGTGACCAGCCCCTGGGGGCTGTGTAGGGCGATTTGTGGCATAAGGCCTACCTTCACATTTGCAGCACAAGCCTCCAATTGACCCTTTCTTAGGAATTGTGAACCTTTGGCCCGAGGTGGGATTGATGCTACCTGAAGGGTTGGGACCCGCAGGTCCCCACCAGGAACAGAGGTAAGCTGGAACTTCGCCACTACTGGCTCTCGTTACCCGTAGGTTGAGCCCTTGGGTGCCGGGGCCAGCTGGACTTAGGAGAACCTCTGTTTGGCTTGTACTTGAGAGAGTAGACGGCTGGATGTAGCGACTGTCAGAGAGGTTAGGGACAGTCCAGAACAGAAGCACTCTCAGAGGGAGAAGGAGAGAGAGTCTCCAGGGGTGCAAGGCCACTGCAGCTCCAGAATGTAGAGCAGGACCACGTAGGAGTGGCCTCGAGATGAGGAGGTGCAAGTGTGGAGACTTTCAACTGAGGTATGTTGAATAGGGCTGGAGCGAGGAACCCACTGTAGCAGGTGCAAGGAGAGTAGCAGTACAGAGGTACTGCTCGAGACACAGCAATGCGGTGACAGGACCTTCTATAGTAGAAGCTTTGGGGGGTGCCCCAAGGAGCGGGGACACCAAGACACAGTCCAGTAGAGTTACAGCACTGAGCCAGGTCTTGATGAGAAAAGTACTGGAACAAGATCCTTAATGTAGAAGTGCCGAGGAAGTCCCGCGGAGCAGAGGGCACTGCAGTATGGACTCAAATGTAGAGACGCTGAGCCAGGCCCCGAGGAGCGGGAAGCGCTAAGAGAGAGTCCAGGAGAACAAGCGCTGAGCCTAGCCCCAAGGAGCGGCAAGCGCTGAGACAGGAACCTGGTTGAGAAGCGCAGAGATCCAAAGAACAGGAACAACAGGTCCAGAGGAAAGGAACTGGCACTAATAGGAACCAAAGAACTCATTGCCAAGTCGGTTAGTGGTGGCTGGAGGTGAAGCTTAAATATCCTGGACCTGTGATGTCATCAGCTGGGGACGAGCCTGAGGTTCCCGCCATTGGCTCTTTAAAGGGAGGACAAATGGTGAGTGCCTAGGGAGGCCCAGAGTCAGAACTCTGGTCAGCGGTGTCCCAGCCACCATGTGGAGCACAGAGACTCAGGAGGAACGCGGTGGCAGTGATTGGCCAGTGCCGCGAGTATGCCGGGGGTAGTGAGCCAAGCATGACATGACGTGAGTTGAGCCTGCTGCGGGCGGCCATGGCCAGCAGCCATAACACCAGCGGTGGATTCACAATGTTGGACCGGCTCGGGTATTCGCTGCCCAAGCCGGCCCAGGACACATCACGTGGTCTGCCAAGCGCAGCTCTGTCACGGCCGCGCATGGCAAACCACGTGACTGGAGAGATCGGCCCACCGGGGGCTTCCCGATCCCCCGATAGGCCAATCCGCCCCTGCATAACACCCTTGCTTTTAATATTCCTGAATCCAAGTTCCAAGTTCCGAGACTTGAATCCTGAGTCTTGAATCCTGTTCCCGATCTTCGGAGTTCCATGTGCCTGATTCCATCCATGCCTAAGACTCTGCCAGAACCTGCTCCTCTTCATCTTGGTCCATGACCAGCCATGGTCGGCTGTGTAGGGTGCGCTGCGTTACAGCACTCACCCAGTACTTTCTCCTGAATCCTGAACCCTTACCTGAAACCTCCAAGTATTCTGAATCCTTGCCGGAGACCTCAAAGCATCCTGTGTCTCAATCCACGTTTGAGCATCCTGAATCCTTGTCTTAGTATCGTCATCTCATCCAAGTCTCCAAGTTCCTATGTCTTGTTCCAGTTTCCAGTACCATCCCCTGTCCTTGACCTCTGTCCGTCCTGTTGCATCTGCCATTCCCAAGCGGCAGGTCCGAAAGTGCTATCGAGTGGCTGGAGGGCTACCCCAGAAATCAGCATTGTGTTGCTGGGTCTCTCCCGATGCGCTCAGGTTAGGCAGAGGTCAGGACTCTTGGTGGTCAGCCTGTCCGCCCATGCTCGGACACGTCTTGCCTGCCTCGGTGCTTCCACGAGCTCCTCTGCAGTCAAGCCATGGTCCAAGGGCACACCAATCTCCCCAGAATTGGGACTGCTCCCTAGCGCTCCCGCAACAATAACCCACCTGTGGTCTGAGTTAAGAGAAGGCCATAGGACCCAACCCCTTCCTCCTCAAATTCTATGAGAGGCAGTGGCCTGGGTGACAGGGAGGAGAGTAAGTGTGTGTACAAGAGAGTGTGAGCATTTGTGTGAGCCTGTGTGCATGAGAGGAGCATATCTGAAAGCACGTGCACATGAGAGAGAGGGAGCTTGTGTTTGATCATGTGTGTATGAGAGGGAGTGTTTGTGTAAACATGTGTACCAATGAGAGAGGGCATGTGCGTGCATAAGTGTATGAGACCACATGTGTGAGACAGAGGGACCATGTGCTTGTGTGTGAGCCTGTGTGCATGAGAAAAGGGGTGGGGGGGCAAGGCACTATTCCTAGTAGAGGGTCAAATGACTTGTTGGCTGGCTTCCAGCACCTGACCAGCAGGGGAAAGGATGGGGGTCAAATGGCAGGTTATGACTGAGAGGCAAGGGAAGGGGGGTGTGAGAGAAGGAAAGGGGAAGAGAAGGATAGGAAGGGGTGAGGGTGGTGAGTGACTGAGGTGGGAAGGAAGGGAGTGAGGGTGAGGGAGGGGCTGAATGACTGGAAGGGAAGAGAGCCCAGTGAGGGAAGGGGGTTTGAGTGAGAGGGAAGGGGATGGGGTGAGGGACAGAGGTGAAGGAAAGGGGGAATGAGGAAGAGAAGGTAGAAGGGTGTATGTGCAAATGTACGTGTGTTTATGAGAGAGGAGAAAGTTTTTGTATTCTCTCCACTAATCTACAACAGGGTGACTGGAAATCAAAAAGTCCCAGGTATGGTGAGGGGAACACTTTTTATCCTTATTAGTTTTAATTATTGGGTGGTGTTTAATGTGTTGGCTGTTTTTAAATATTTAAAATGATTTATGGGAAATGTTTAAAGTTTTTATCCTTATTTATTAGATACTCTATTTGTCTGTTTTGAAATGTTTTTATTAGTATGGTATAGTATTATAATAGTTTTATATTTCTTGATTTTGTTTTAAGGAATGGTGATTCACTTTTTGCATTATTGTACTGCATATGAGTCTAGCTGGGAGGTCAGGGAGGGGAGAGACTGGGGAGCACAACTGGTCTGACTGGGGAGACTAGGTCTGAGAGGGGGCTGCAGAGCAATACTGCTGGGGAGTGGGAGGGTAGGAGAGTGAGACTACTATTGCTTCTATTTCTCTGAGTTGGGAAGAATGTATTTTCTCTAACATTTCTGGGAAATGTGCATCTGAATCTATCTATATTTTTACAGTATACTGCAGATAGTGTGGCTTTTTGGGGTTTCTAGTTCAGCTTTTGTCTCCAGTTATCTCTTTCTAATTTGTGGTTAATTATTCTGTGTTTGTTGCGGGGTCAGGCAGTGTGCTGCAATGAGGCTGCAGTGATGTGTGTAGTCTAGAAGAAAGGACACATATGGAATCATTTTTTTCTTTTTTTTTTTTTTCTCCTAATGGTCAGAAGTGGGAAAAATTTGGAATTTTTTGAAGAATTTATAAATTTTACATCACAGTCCTTGACTCTTGGTCTTATTCTTTATCAGAGAATGTTTTTGCTTGCTTGCAGTACCATGGAGGGAAGGGGAAATGTGGTGGACTGTCTGCAGGCAGGGAAGCTTTTGCCCCATAGACTGTTCAAAACAGTCTGTTAGTTCATTTCTTTTGAGGGGTTTGTATTAGTGTGACTTTCTTGCCCTTAAGTATTTCTATACGCAAGATTGTGTGTGTGTGTGGGGGGGGGGGGGGGGGGGGCCACACAAATGCATTGGCGCCTGGATGCCAAAGACCTTTTCTATGGATCTGGCTATTGGCTATTAACAGGAGCCACAAATTGGTGCTGTCTTAGTCCTGGGTGGAAATGCTATTTCGTGGTGTGCACTTGAAAAAATGAAGATTTTTTTTTCAAATTTTTCTTATTTCATTTATTCAAAATTTAATTTTAAAGAGGAAGTTGTCCCCTTATCCTGACCTCCCCAACACCAGTTCTTAAACTGTTGGTGCATCTTCCAGTGCAGGGGCAGTCCCCAGGCAATCCTGACCCACAGCTCTGGATTTTCAATATGGCTGCCAATCAGCCCAAGTTGGCACCATCATGTTGTGCAGCAGAATATACAATATCATGGTGCTGGCCATGGGTTGACTGGCAGTCATTTGAAAATCCAGAGTTGTGGGGAAAGAGTGATTGGAGATGGCTCCAGCCCCTGGAAGACCCACCAACATGGAAAGGTTGAGGGGAGAAAAATTTGAATTTATTAAAACTTACTATTCACACTTATCAGAAAACCATTTTACACTTATCAGAAAACTACTATTCACATTTATGAGAAAACCACTTATCAGAAAACCATTTCAAAGTGAATTCCATAAAAACATGCATTCATACATCTCAGACTTCATATACTAGGATGAGTGCTCACACCATAATAATATCTTGTAATCTGGCTCTGCCGGAGATAAAACAGGTTATAAACATACCCAAGCCTGGCAATTTATGCAGATGACTCCAAATTATAAACATGTATGAACAGATATGTTATTAACAAACTTTTTGAAAAGTATTGATAGAATAGGTTATCCGAATGTAATCTGATAAAGAATTCCAGAAACATGGGCCTACAGTTGAAAAAGCTGTCTCCTTCATTAAATCCAAATGTGCGAGTCTGACGGAAGGAATCTTTAACTGGTATTTCCTCGCATATCTTAACGAGCATGAAGGCTTATAAATCCTTAACATACTATTTATCACCTTATAAATTAGATTCGCAATTTTATATTTGACCCACCACTTAACAGGTAACCAATGTAGTGAAGTCAAGATGGGAGAGATATGATTTCACTTGCAAGTCCTAGACGAGATATGAGTTGTGGCATTCTGAACTAATTGTAGAGGTTGTAACCTGTTATGTAGGAGTCCAATATAGAGTGAGTTACAGTAATCCAGGCCACATAATAAGTGTTTGAAGGACCATGTGAAAATCATCAAATTCTAGGAATGGATGAAGTCTCATGACCATGCAAAGCCTAAAAAAGGAGGACTTAACTATGGCTTTGATATGCAGAGGTAAAGAGAGATTAGTAGCAATAATTGCTCCTAAATTGCAGACATGGTGGCTGACTGGGATGAAGTGGAATCTGTTAGAATCTGCCACAATCAGGATACCCCATGAGGCCCCACCAGACTTCCATTAGGCTAGGTTTATTAAACAGTAAACACCTAGTGACTCAATAATACTCTCTCTTTATTACATGCATGTAAGGAGATCAGTAAGATCATATGCTAATCTAAAGAAATCAGAAAATACAGGCCAATAGAGACCTGGACTTGGAGGTTTTTAATGCTGGAGGCAGCTGTATCAAATTGAAACCCCCAATTTTGTATTTATTTATTTTGTTTCAAATAATACATCCATAGGCCTATCATGGTATGGTGGGTTTGCTATACAGGTTTTAAGTATGTTTGGCAGGATTTTATGGTGCATCTAGAAGAGGGATTTTATGGTGCTTGCTAGAAAAGGGAATTTTATTGTTGAAGAGCTAGAAACTAATTTAATATAATCAAAAAGCATATTTCAATAGAAGCAAATAAGGCATGATAATGTGATTTAAAGGCATCTACTCCCTTTTTCAAACCCTACTGTTTAACAGGGTATAGTTTTCTAATCAGTTGGGTAGAGGTTAATGATCACATCCATACAGACAAAAGTGTGACCCTGGTCTCAAATTGTGACCCTTGTCTACTTATAGGTTGTAAATATCAGTCTCCCAGCTTCTGTGTGTTCAGGATCAGGGTGCACTTTTTTCACTTTGCCATAGATGGTAATCTGCCTGGCTACAGTTCTGCTAGTAGTCTCTGACTCTGATTTAAGGCATATTGCTTGTGTGATGCTGATAACCTTTACTTAGCCCAGGACTGGAGGTACTATTGCTACTGATCTGTTAGCAGAGGCTGTAACTATCAGATGCCTCCTTCCCTCCCCTCCCTTATTACCTGAGTCAATGTATCTGTGAAGAAATCGAGGGACAATAGGCCCAGAGACCTTCTCAGATGATGTAGGATAAACATGTTCTTGTTAAACAGGTTGTGCAGCTCAGCTTTCTGGCTCCCTGTCAGGAATAAGGTGGTCTGATCAATCGCCTACATGCCAGGGACAGGACGAGTCCGAGTGGGCAGTAGCAACTGTTGACACATAACATGGGGGATAGTGATCAATCATTTCTCTCTCGCACGCACACTTGTTTACGGCAAGGTATAAAAGAGCAGGACTTTCCAGTGTCCGGCGGGAATAGGAGATATTGCCTCTATAGACGTATAGAGTGCTAGACACTGAAAACCCCTTCTCGCCTTTGCTGACCTGACGACTCCTTGATACAAGGCTGATGACACGAAGGGTGCTGGATGGCATATGCAATCATGTGGTATGTAAATAACTTTCTGTAAATAATGTATATTACCATGATGTCACATTAATAAATGATGTCATAGATATTGTGTCAGAATAACTTACTCTCTCATTCCCAACATTTGGCGTCACGAACAGGATGTCTCTATTTAAAAGGAAAGAGACATCTGAACCACCAGGCCCGGTGATCTAAAAATTCCCGGATGGGAAAAAACCCCGTATAAAATGTTGGCCCAGGAATGGGCTACGAATACAGGGCTCGTCGAGGCTTGGGATTATAGGAGGAGAACCTTTAGATATTGTAAATCAACTCCAACAGGTCCCCGTAATAAAAGGAAAAGAATTGGGGACAGTGGGACAGAGAGGATGGTTAGTATTAACAGGATATAGGAAATGTCATGAACAAAAAAGCATGTTGCAAGAGAAATTAGTTGAACTAGAGCGAGAGATAGACAACCTCCTCAAAGATAATGTTATGCTTAGGTGTCACTTAGAGACATTTAAACAGAAGGCAGAACATTATCAGACGGTGGCAGAACGAGCCGCTGTGTGGGTAGCACAACACAAATATAGAAAACGAAGAGGAAGAGTAAATCATTCTAAAATACAAGCATGTATTATGAAAGATGACTGGGATCCAGAGATATGGGACCGGGACATATGGGACTCTACGGACAGTGAGGAGGAGGCAGTAATACCCCCTCCCCCCGTAGAGCAAGCCTGTCCCATTGTCAGGCGTAAATTAAAGCAGACCAGCGATGGTAGAGCTATAGAACAGGAGGGTACACAAGTAATGGAGGACTTCACCCAACAAGAAGTAAGTGAGATATTGGATCGCATGGGGCAAAAACCAGGAGAACCAATTGACCGCTGGCTGGTGAGATTATATGAATCGGGGGCGGGAGACATTACGATTGATCAAAAAGATGTTAAAAGATTTACTATGATTTCTACCAATCCCAAGGTAAGGGCAGCTATAAGAACAGTAGCTTGGCAAGGGGACATGACGGATTTGTTTCGAGTAGTTGCCGCTGCCACTAAAACAAGGTATAGCACTGTATTAGATTGGCCCGTCAGTAACAAACCATTATATAATATGCATGATATCATACAGCGTATCAAAGAAATTACCATGCAAACATGGTGTCTGAGGAATTTGCAGGGAGATTTCCTGGACCTACCCCTGCCCGGTACGGCTCGGGCAGAGATTATGCGTACCGTAATCCCGGCACACAGGTCCATTATGTTGACCTTGCTATTAAATACGGCTGGGAAGAAAATTGGAGATTTGATTCGGGCAATCAGAAAGGTCCTAGATTTAGGGATACAAGAGCGCAATGATAAGACTTTCACATTTAAAGGCAAAGTATGTGACAGAGGAGAAGGTATTCGAAAGGGATACAGGGATCTCCGAAACCGAGATACGGACGCACGGGTGTCAAGGAGAGATATGTTTGCAGCATTGATAGCTGCCGGAGTGGCTAAAGAGAAAATAGATGGTATTCCAACCAAAGACATGTATAAATTGTATCTGCAAAAATGCAAGGGTAAACAAAAGAAAGTTTATGCGGAAAGGGAGGAAGACTGGGGAAAAGTGTTACTAACAAAGATGAACCAATTGTTGCAAGAGAAAAAAGAGCAAGAGGTAAATGCTACAAACCCCTTCATAAATGAGTCTGAGTCCGTACAACCCAGCACCCCACCTCAGGAGGCCAATAGTACCAGACTGAATCCGGACTTATCCTGGTCACAATAGGAAAAAGGCCATACCCCCCAAATCGCTGCCGTCACCGTGGATAATCGCCCCCATATTGGGGTAGAAATACAATGGCGAAATGGGGCACAGCAGGTGATGGCTTTAGTAGATACGGGGGCGGAGGCCACTTTAATATTTGGAAATCCCAAGAAACATGGGGGGCAAAAGGTAGAATTAGCGGGTCTCGGAGGAAAAACTGCGATAGGAAAACGAACCATAATTTCTTTAGTCGTGGGAGGATACAAAATTCCTCAAGCTAAGGTAGTAATTGTACCCATTAAGGAATATATAATTGGGATGGATCTGTTACAGGGACTTAAGTTGAATATAAAATGTGGGCAAATGGTGTATGGAAATGCGCCAAGTAAGAAAGTAGCATTTGAAAACAATAGACCAGTTATCTATCCAGAACAATAATAGTGGGTAGAACTGTGGGACCAGAAATAGCTTTGCCTAAAACAAGGGGTCCGGTATGCCAAAAGCAATACCGGATACCTGGAGGACATAAAGAGATAACAGGAACAATTAAGGATTTACAGGAAGCGGGGGTGCTAATTCCAACCTCTAGCTGTTGGAATAATCCCATCTGGTCAGTGAAGAAATCAGATGATTCGTGGAGAATGACAGTAGATTACAGGGCTTTGAACAAAAATACGGACCCTCTGACTGCCGCGGTCCCCGATATTGTGACATTGGTAGAGCAGATACAGCAACATTCGGGGAAGTGGTACGCCGTAATTGATTTAGCAAATGCTTTTTTCACAATTCCTATCTGTAAAGAAAACCAAGAACAATTTGCCTTCACGTGGAAAGGACGACAGTATACCTTCACTAGACTACCTCAGGGATACTTACATAGCCCTACCATATGTCACCGGAGGGTGGCAGAAGATTTAGAAAGGTATGATTGTCCAAAAGACATACAATTAACTCATTACATTGATGATATATTAGTACAAGGGGATACATGTTGGATTCGTGGACCCTTGGACCGATCGGAACCAGAGGGTGAGCCGCTGAGCGAGGTGACAGCGGAGGTCCCGATCGGAAGGCGGCAAGGACGGAGTTGTGGGTGGCCGGAGGAAGATCCTAGGAAGCCCTATGCGACCAAGGGCCGTGGCAAGGAAGGATGAAACAGTGGAGCTGGTACAATGGTGAGAGGATCTTCGCCCTGGAAGCCGACCCTCCCCCGAGAGGAGCTCATAGGAGTTCGTCCGCTGGGACTTAGGAGATTCACCCTGGAAGCCGGAGTCCCCCCAGGAGGAGCCCGTAGGAACCTGGCCGCTGGGACTTAGGAGAGCCCGCGGGGGCTGAGTCAGACGGAGTCCAAGGTCGTTGCTCACCAGTCCAGAGTCGTGTACCAGAGAATCGTCGCTTGCCAGTCCGGGATCAGAAGCCAAAGGATCGCTGTAAGCCAAACCGGGGTCCGAGACCAGAGAGTCGTCGTAAGCCAGTCCGGGGTCAAGAGCCAGAGGGATCACTGTAAGCCGCACCGGGGTCAGAAGCCAAGAATCGTCGTAAGCCAGTCCGGAGTCAGAAACCAAGAATCACCGTGAGCCAGTCCAAGATCAGGAACCACAGGAGATCAAGAGGGCACAGGAACGCAGCAACTGGAGACAGGTAAACCTGAGAACCTCGTTGCAAGGCCCTGAAGAGGAGCAGCTGCAGGGCCCTGCAGCGTCTGACGTCATCAGAGGCAGACCCAGCATTTTCCCGCGCTGGCCCCTTTAAATTAAGGCCTGAGACGCGCGCGTGCGTCTAGGGGGCGGGGCCAGCCGCCGAGGAACGCCGGCTGCTCCGGTGAGGCAAAAACACGGCGGTAGAGGGGTCTGCAGGCCCAGGAGCGATAGGCCGACGTCGGGGCCGTGAAAGTGGAGGTCCCTGGAGGCCCGAGGAGCGCGGGCTGGTGCCGGAACTGCGAGCGGGTAGGCGCCGATCCCGGGACCGACCCGGGATCGCAACAGTACCCCCCCTCCTACGCCCCCTCCCGGGAGGCCGTGGCTTGTCCGGGTACCTGGAATGAAACTGGCGGAGGAGGTCCTTATCCAGGATGTGTGAAGCGGGCTCCCACGAATTCTCCTCAGGGCCGTATCCCTCCCAAGAGAGAAGATACTCCCAGTGATGACGGCGGAGCCGAACATCCAACACCTCCCGAACTGTATACGTGGTCCCAGGATCGGAAGCGACTTTGGAGGGCTCCGGAGGCAGAGGTCGGAAGCGAGAGAGGATCACCGGTTTGAGGAGGGAGACATGGAAGACGTCATGTATCCGTAGAGTAGAGGGAAGACATAGGCGGTAGGAAACCGCGCCTACGCGTTCGGCTACTCGGAAGGGTCCAATATAGCGAGGCGCTAGCCTCATGGAAGGGATCCGGAGCTGGATGTTCTTAGTACTGAGCCATACCTTTGATCCGGGCAGGAACACTGGAGCGGGTCGCCGGGACTTATCCGCATAGGCTTTGAACCGGGCGGCGGCGCGGTGGAGCTTTTCTTGTGTGGTGTGCCAGAGCTGATGAATCTGGTTGGCCGTCAGTTGCGCCGCTGGCGAGGAGGTAGACCCTGGTAACGGTAGCGGAGGCTTGGGAACCTTTCCATAAACCAGCTGGAAGGGAGATTGTAGCGTGGTGGAGTGTCGATGGCGATTGTAAGAGAACTCGGCCCACAGAAGAAGAGCAACCCAGTTGTCCTGCTGCTCCCCTACAAAGGCTCGGAGGAATGCTTTCAGGGTTCGATTTGTGCGTTCAACCTGGCCATTGCCCTGGGGATGAAACGCCGTGGTCAAGTCTAGTTGAACCCCGAATTTCCTGCAGAGCGCCAGCCAGTATTTCGCCGTGAATTGGGGCCCTCGGTCCGAGGCAATATGTAGGGGCAAACCATGCAGTCGGAAGATATGCTGGATAAATAGTTCTGCCAACTCAGGAGCCGTCGGTAACTTGGCAAGTGGCACAAAATGAGCCATCTTCGAGAAGCGGTCAACAGTGACCCACACCACAGTCTTACCCTGGGACGGGGGCAACTCTACCACGAAATCCATGGAGATGTGAGTCCACGGTTCCGTGGGTACAGGGAGTGGCTGGAGGAGACCCCAGGGGCGGCCTGGTAAGGGCTTTTGCTGCGCGCACGTGGGACAAGACTGGACATAAAGACGAACGTCCTCCTTTACCCGGGGCCACCAATAGAACTCGGTTAGCAGCTCGAGAGTCCGGGCGATCCAGGGATGGCCAGCCGTCAGCGAGTCATGTGCCCAAGCTAGGACCCTCTTCCTCGAGCGGACAGGAACCACCATCTTTCCTGCGGGTGCAAGTTCGGTGGCAGACAAGTGAACCCTCGCCGGGTCCAGAATGTACTGAAGGGTCTCAGCGGTGTCCTCAGGCTCCGTGGTGCGTGAGAGGGCGTCTGCCCTAATATTCTTGGCCGCCGGTTGGTATCGAAGGGAGAAGTTGAACCGACTGAAAAAGAGGGACCAGCGTGCCTGTCGGGGATTGAGCCTTTGTGCTTGGGACAAATACTCCAAATTTTTGTGGTCCGTATACACTATGATTGGATGTTGAGCCCCCTCCAGCCACTGGCGCCATTCTTCGAAGGCCAGTTTAATTGCCAGTAGTTCCTTGTCCCCGATACCGTAGTTCTTCTCGGCAGGCGAAAACTTACGGGAGAAGTAGGAACATGGCCGCGCTCTGCCGTCCTTGGAGATCTGGGACAGGACGGCCCCCACCGCCACGTTGGAAGCATCCACCTCTACTATGAACGGGCGTACGGGATCCGGGTGTCGGAGACAGGTGTCTTGAAGGAAGGCCTCCTTAAGATTCTGGAAGGCCTGCACGGCGGTGGGAGTCCAGTTTCGGGCATCGGCACCCTTACGTGTGAGGGCTGTTAGAGGAGCCACCAAGGTGGAGTACTGTGGGATAAAGTGGCGGTAGAAGTTGGCGAAGCCTAAGAAACGCTGGAGCGCCTTTATTCCCATCGGTTGTGGCCAGTTCCGGATAGTGGCGACTTTATCGGGATCCATGCGGAAGCCGGTCGAAGAGACGATGTACCCCAGGAAGGGCAACGATTCTTCCTCGAACTGGCATTTCTCCAGCTTGGCATACAGGCGGTTCTCTCTTGGCTTTAGCAAAACCTGGCGCACATGTTGCCGATGTTCCTCAAGGTCCCGGGAGTAAATCAACACGTCGTCCAGGTAGACAATGACTGAGGTGTAAAGGAAGTCGCGAAGTACCTCGTTCATTAAGTTTTGGAATACGGCTGGGGCGTTGCAGAGACCAAATGGCATGACGAGGTACTCATAATGGCCGTCCCTTGTGTTAAAGGCGGCCTTCCACTCGTCTCCCGGCCGGATTCGTACAAGGTTATACGCCCCTCTAAGGTCTAGCTTGGTGAAGATGCGGGCCCCCTGCAGACGATCCAGGAGTTCCGGAATCAGAGGCAACGGATAACGGTCTCGTCGGGTGATCTGGTTCAGGCCCCGGTAATCGATACAGGGCCGAAGAGACCCATCCTTTTTGCCCACAAAGAAGAAACCGGCTCCTGCCGGGGAATTGGATGGTCTTATAAACCCTCGGTCTAGATTCTCCTTAATATAGGCAGACATGGCCTTGGTCTCTGGCAGGGACAGAGGATAGACTCTACCACGAGGTGGCGTGGTATCCGGCAGCAACTCAATCGCACAATCGAAGAGACGATGCTCAGGTAACAGTTCAGATTTTTCTTTAGAGAAGACATCCCGGAAGGCCTGGTACTGAGGTGGCACCGTCAGCGGGGCTGCCAGAAGCGGAAGTGTCTGAAGCAGGCGAGCGGGAAGACAGCGATGAGAGCAGGCTGACCCCCATGACGTGATCTGAAGCGAGTGCCAGTCTATCACTGGGGAATGTTTCCTTAGCCAGGGCAATCCTAGGATGAGCGGGTGAATGGATTTCTCGAGGATGAGGAAAGAGATCTCCTCCTTATGAAGAAGCCCGACCTGCAGCTGGAGAGGGTGCGTACGGGTGGTGATGGATCCTGGAAGGGGAATCCCCTGGATAGATGATACTTGCAAAGGTGGCTCCTGAGGCAAGACCTTGAGTTGTGGTTGTTGTACCAGATCTCGGAGGATAAAATTCCCCCCGGATCCGGAGTCGAGCAGTGCCAGGGTATCGAACCCTCCTCCAGGAAGACAGAGTCTCGCCGGGACGGTACATGGGGAGTTCGGAGAGATACTGCCTAGAGTCAGCTCCCCACTAGACTCTAGGTTCGGCCGTTTCCCGGACGCTCTGTACAGCGAGCCAGAAAGTGCCCCTTACCATCGCAATAGAGACATAACCCCTGCGAGCGTCGACGCCTCCGTTCTTCGGCCGAGAGAGGACCCCGGCCCAATTGCATGGGTTCTTCAGGCGGAAGGGCAGCTGCCGCAGGAGGTGAAGCTCGGACCCGAGGTGGCGTGGTTCGACGAGCGGCCGGCCCCTGGACTGGCCTTCGCTCCTGGAAGCGGCGCTGGATGCGTCGGTCCACTCGTCCAGCCAGTTCTACGAGCTCTTGGAGGTCATCCGGAAGGTCCCGAGCCGCGAGTTCGTCCTGGAGCCGTGGGGAAAGGCCCTCCAGGAATATCCCATGCAGGCTGTCCTCCCCCCAGGCCAATTCGGTGGCAAGGGTCTGGAACTCCATCGTGTATTCCTCTAGGGGGCGATTACCTTGTCTCAGCTGGAGGAGTTCCGAAGCAGCTGTAGAGGCACGAGACGGTTCGTCGAAAATCCTCCGGAAGGCCTTGACGAACTGTACGAGGTTATTCAGTCGGGAGTCTTGGTGCTCCCAAAGGGATGAAGCCCAAGCCAGGGGTCTCCCGTCCAGGAGAGAAATAATGTAGGTCATCTTGACCCGGTCTGTAGAGAACTGCGCAGGCAGAAGGTCAAAGCGGATGTAGCATTGGTTGAGGAATCCCCGACACGCCTTCGGATCTCCAGAGTACCGTGGCGGGGATGGCATCTGTACCGGGACAGGGGAACCCACGTTGGCCTGAGACGAGGATGCGGGGAGACGAGCGGCGGAGGCCCCTTCCACACGATCCGCCAGGCGTTGCACGGTCGACATCAAGGTATCGAGGCAGGACTGTTGTTGTTGCAGCTTCTGGGCTATGCCTGGAATAGCCTTGAGGCCGGCAAGGTCCGCCGGGTCCATGGCCTTGCAATCTGTTGGATTCATGGACCCTTGGACCGATCGGAACCAGAGGGTGAGCCGCTGAGCGAGGTGACAGCGGAGGTCCCTATCGGAAGGCGGCAAGGACGGAGTTGTGGGTGGCCGGAGGAAGATCCTAGGAAGCCCTATGCGACCAAGGGCCGTGGCAAGGAAGGATGAAACGGTGGAGCTGGTACAATGGTGAGAGGATCTTCGCCCTGGAAGCCGACCCTCCCCCGAGAGGAGCTCGTAGGAGTTCGGCCGCTGAGACTTAGGAGATTCACCCTGGAAGCCGGAGTCCCCCCAGGAGGAGCCCGTAGGGACCCGGCCGCTGGGACTTAGGAGAGCCCGCGGGGGCTGAGTCAGACGGAGTCCAAGGTCGTTGCTCACCAGTCCAGAGTCGTGTACCAGAGAATCGTCGCTTGCCAGTCCGGGATCAGAAGCCAAAGGATCGCTGTAAGCCAAACCGGGGTCCGAGACCAGAGAGTCGTCGTAAGCCAGTCCGGGGTCAAGAGCCAGAGGGATCACCGTAAGCCGCACCGGGGTCAGAAGCCAAGAATCGTCGTAAGCCAGTCCGGAGTCAGAAGCCAAGAATCACCGTGAGCCAGTCCAAGATCAGGAACCACAGGAGATCAAGAGGGCACAGGAACACAGCAACTGGAGACAGGTAAACCTGGGAACCTCGTTGCAAGGCCCTGAAGAGGAGCAGCTGCAGGGCTTAAATAGCCCTGCAGCGTCTGACGTCATCAGAGGCAGACCCAGCATTTTCCCGCGCTGGCCCCTTTAAATTAAGGCCTGAGACGCGCGCGTGCGTCTAGGGGGCGGGGCCAGCCGCCGAGGAACGCCGGCTGCTCCGGCGAGGCAAAAACGCGGCGGTAGAGGGGTCTGCAGGCCCAGGAGCGATAGGCCGACGTCAGGGCCGCGAAAGTGGAGGTCCCTGGAGGCCCGAGGAGCGCGGGCTGGTGCCGGAACTGCGAGCGGGTAGGCGCCGATCCCGGGGCCGACCCGGGATCGCAACAATACAGAAGAGCAAGTAGCGTTAGCTCTAACACAAGTAGTAGAAAATATGGAGAATAGAGGTTGGAAAATTAACAAGAATAAAATACAAGGACCTAGCAACACTGTGACATTTTTGGGGATACAGGATAAGATATTGTTGTTTTCCCCGCCGCGGAATCAAAAAGAAGCCCAGAAGTTTATAGGACTATTTGGATTCTGGCGACAGCACATTCCACATTTGGGGCAAATATTGTCCCCATTGTATAAAGTCACTCGAAAAAAGGAAAAATTCGAATGGGGATGATTACAACAAGATGCTTTTGATCAGGCTAAGGTCGCTATCCAAACAGCATTAGACTTATGGCCTATCAGGGAGGGGCCAGTAGAATTACAAGTTTCATTTTCATCTTGTTATGCGGACTAGAGTCTGTGGCAGAAACAAAACGGTAAACGAGTACCATTAGGGTTTTGGAGCAGGAAATTACCTGATGCTGCATGGCAGTATTCAGCCTTTGAGAAGCAGTTACTAGCATGTTACTGGGCTTTGTTAGACACGGACCAATTAACTCAGAACCATGAAATCCTTATGCGCCCTTTAATCCCAATTATGCAGTGGGTACACAGCACCCCGCATACCCATCGGATAGGGTATGCGCAAGAAGCTTCCATTGTAAAATGGAAATGGTATATCCAGGACAGGGCGAAATCAGGCTTGGCTGGGCACTCCATGCTCCATGAACAGGTAGCGGAAATTCCTATTAATCAAGAAAAAGAACAGATAGAAACATTGGATATTCCTCCTTCTCTGGTTACTACCGGGGTACCATTCGACCAATTACCCAAAGAACAGCAGTTACATGCTTGGTTTACAGACAGCTCGGCTAGAATGAAAGGAACCGAGCGATTATGGAAGGCTTTAGTGTATAATCCCCATACAAACGAAGTAAGTCAGGAGGAAGGGAAAGGCAAATCTAGCCAGTTTGCGGAACTTTATGCCATATGGATGGCTTTACAAAAAGGGGAAACGGATTGCCACATTTATACTGACAGTTGGGCAGTCATGAAAGGAATGACTCAGTGGATGCCAAAATGGCATAAAGATCAATGGAAGATACATCACCGCCCGGTATGGGGCGCTGACATTTGGCAAAAAATCTGGGCTGAGTGTCACAAAAAGCATGTTACAGTGTTCCATGTAGATGCACATGTGAAAGATGTTTCTTTATCTAATCTGTACAATTCCATTGCAGATAAACACGCAACAATCCAAGCCAGTGTCACGACCACAAACGAGCAGGGGCTATGGAAATGGGCACACGAAAAAAGTGGCCACTTGGGGGCGGAAGCTACTCACAGGTGGGCCCAAGTCAGAGGGATACCAGGATCCCTCCCTGATTTTCAAAACATACTCACACAATGTGAATATTGTCAGTTGACACATCCAAGGTCACCACAAGCTATTGAGCAGGGGCATATCCATCGTGGTTTAAGTCCTGCCACTATTTGGCAAATATATTTTATAGGCCCTTTACGAAAATGTGGAGATGTATATTTATGTATGGCAGTAGATACATTTAGTGGAATCATGATGGCTGTGCCTGCACCAGTGGCTAATCAGAAAGCTATGTTAAAACTTTTAAATGAAATGAGTCGGTATTATGGAATACCAAAACAAGTTCAGAGCGATAGAGGGACTCACTTTACTGGTAACTTAGTGCAGCAATATGCTAGAGACAACTACATTGAATGGATCTTTCACATTCCATATTATCCGCAAGCTGCTGGCCTTATTGAGCGTATGAATGGGTTATTAAAAAATATGTTACGCTCTCTTACAAAATCTGCCACCATAAAGGGGTGGAAATCTGTATTGTCCACAGCTCTACAGCTGCTAAATGGTAGACCTTTAAAAAAGGACGGAAAGACTCCTTTCCAGAAGTTATATAATCAGGAACCCGCTTCTACTCAGATCCGAAATATCATTTGCTGGGCTACGGCTTCGGAAAACGTCGAATTGCCCCTCCAAAATAGTTATGAAGCTGCGGGATATGATGTAACCAATCCCACCGCTATAGCGATTCCTCCCCATGAATCTTTATTGTATGATTTACAGATTGGGTGCAGCATCCCTAAGCAACATTTCGGATGGCTGTGTATTCGATCTAGTTGGTCAAAACAAGGCATAACTGTATTGGGGGGAATCATTGACTGACTACCATGATCCCATATATGTACTGTATCACAACTTGACGAATAAAGAAATTTATGTTCCTGCCCAAACCAAAATGGTTCAATTGATTATTATTCCCTATGTAACAGACCAAATGGTATGGGGAATTCCCAATTCCACTCCCTGAGGACAAGGTGCCTTTGGAAGCACCTCCAATCCAAGTAAACTACATCCAGGAGCTAAAATATGGATCTTCACACCTCATAGAGAACCTAGGAAAGGTGAAATTTTAGCTGTTGGCAAAGATGCAGTACTGACTGTACTACCAGAAGGAGATGAACATTGGATACAGGTACCCAGTATCCAATGTAAAGTAAGGGAATAACTAACGATGTGTTCTCTCGCTACAGGTTGGCTTGCATCTCCCGTTTATGGCGATCAACCTCTTTGCCATCATTGGTATGGTGCACACCCTATATCAGCTTGTAGAAGTAACCTCCGGACGGGGGACCATCAAGTGGAAGAACAGCACCTCCTCTCGGACGCAGGATAATTTCACATGTAAAGCATACGATGCTTGTGTGGTTTGGAACATCACCACGACTGCAAAAGTAGTGAAAGCAAAGACAACACAGGCCTCATCACTAATATTATTGCAAATTGGATTCCCGACCCCGTACACATGCAACAGTATGTGCAGAAGTATTTTCATTTAAATAATGATTTGGTTATAGAAGGGTGGAATGCCACTTGGTAAATGGGACATAATCTGACTGCATTTGTTAATTGGACACAATCCCGTATGCAAGCTTTGTATCTACAACAACAGATAGAGATGATACAAACCAAACTATACATGAGTATTTCTCCTATTTGGAAGGAATTGTTCCAATCATATGTACCACACCAATATCCTGTAGGCTGGCTGCCACAGCCACAGTATATGATATGCGACACAAATTGGTGTACAGGCCGAATCACGTTTTATAACGACTCCAATACATTAACAGATACTGTATGTAAATTTACATCACTTCCTTTCCCAGTCTATCTTCCTGAAAGAGGAAGTGTGCTAATACAAGTTTTGCATACTAACAATTGGATACGGACCACCAATAATCACACTATTGACAATACAATATGTACCCCTACACTAATGGGAATGGCTTGCCCTTTAATGTATTCCACATTACCCGATGATTGCTCGTTGCAGCAACCTTTGGCACACTGTAGTCTTCTAATATTACCTGATAATGTAACTGGTTTCATAATTTCATTCCCTGAAACTGTATGTGTATATAATTTGACTTTTACACGATGCCTGTATAATGTTACATGGTTTACTTTTGGTTCTCGACAATATTATTTACCACCAATGGACATCGCTGATGCGCAATTGGGGGTAAAGTTGGACTTATCATTCTTTAAGACACCATTGTTGGATTTGACTAAACTGCAAAAGGTATTGAATACCTCAGATTCGTTGAAACAGACCCTGAGATATGTGGATATTGCTGTAACTGGTGCCCTGCTTCGAGCGGACTTTGCCAAGGAACGCCTACTACATTTACAACAACAATTGATAAAAGACACCTCTCATTCTTGGTGGAATGGGTTTTCGGACGTTCCTCTACTGCCACAATGACTCTGAATTGGATTTTTCAACCTATCCTTATTGTAATGTGTGTATGCCTCCTGTGCCTAGTGTGTACATGTTATCTTACCTATCGAGTGCATAAAATAGCACGTCAAAGTAAATATACCACTACAGTGGTTTCGTATGCAGTGGTGCCTGCATTGGAGAATGATTGATCAAGGGTGGAGTGTAGGATAAACATGTTCTTGTTAAACAGGTTGTGCAGCTCAGCTTTCTGGCTCCCTGTCAATCGCCTACATGCCAGGGACAGGACGAGTCCGAGTGGGCAGTAGCAACTGTTGACACATAACATGGGGGATAGTGATCAATCATTTCTCTCTCGCACGCACACTTGTTTACGGCACGGTATAAAAGAGCAGGACTTTCCAGTGTCCGGCGGGAGTAGGAGATATTGCCTCTATAGACGTATAGAGTGCTGGACACTGAAAACCCCCTTCTCGCCTTTGCTGACCTGATGACTCCTCGATACAAGGCTGATGACACGAAGGGTGCTGGATGGCATAAGTAATCATGTGGTATGTAAATAACTTTCTGTAAATAACGTATATTACCATGATGTCGCATTAATAAATGATGTCATAGATATTGTGTCAGAGTACCTTACTCTCTCATTCCCAACAGATGAGATGGCTATAGGTGCTCTCTCTATCTGATGGTCTAAATACAATGCAATTGACATTTCCTTATATTCCCATTTTCTGGCTCTAGTTCATGTTTTGCAAAGCCAGTTGGTCTGTTTAAAACTCACAGCTTCAACAAGGTTTGTCTCAGCAGTAACTTGTTAGAGATATCCTGTACCTGATTCTAAGCACTGGCCTTATCAGTTAAAAAAACACAGATGTTTCTTGTTCTTATCTGAGCTTGTTAATGAGCAAACTACAGAAGAAAAACAAAGACAGTGTGTAGCAGTATCATGCTTAAAAAATGTCTTATGCAGAGTTGTGCACTATATATTGATCCACATTTATTAGTTTTAGTGATTGCTTTGTTCTGAGAATCTAAAAAATAACTCCTTAAAATATCTTCCAACACCATGGGTATTTTATTTATTTTATTTTGGTTTTTTATATACCGGTCTTCTTGCATTAGATGCAAATCAAATCGGTTTACATTGAACAATTAAACTTGCTTGAAAGCATTACATGTAACAGAGAACATCTAACAAGAAACCTGAAGGAACAATAATAAAACATGGAGTTTGAAGTATTCATCTTAACCAGATGCCTTGCAGAAAACCAATGAGGAATTAAAAAGTTAAAAATTAAATAACAGATGGATGTATCGAGAGAAATAGGGCTTGGGAGCAATGAGAGAATAATTATAAGGAAGGATGTGGGGATGAGAGGGAAGGGGAAAAAGAAGAACAGAGGGACCAGAAAGGTGGATAAAAAGGAGGGATTAGAGGGAGGAATTATACAAAAAGAACAAACAAATTCAATTTGCCATGGTAAATCTACTGTAAGTAATCAGGGAAATGCTAGATTAAATAGCCAAGTTTTCAGTTTTTTCTTGAAGGATTGCTGGCAGGGATCCTGTCTAAGGTCTGGTGGAAGTGAGTTCCAATGAGAAGGACCTGCCGTGGAAAGAGCCCTATTTCTTAGTGGAGTTTTGGCTTGAGGGACAAAAAGGGAGCCTTGATAAGCTTTTCTTATTGGTCTCTTTGATTTGTTGGTGCGAAACTGAAAGGTAAGATCAATTGGAGCTAAGTTGTTTAAGGATTTGTGTATGATGGTCATGGCTTTGTAGAGGACTCTGTATTTAATCGGAAGCCAGTGAAGCTTGTAGAGAATGGGTGAATTTGGTCTCTCTTGTTCGAGTTGGTCAGGATCCTGGCTGCTGAATTCAGTAACATTTGTAGAGGCTTGATGGAGTTGGCTGGAAGACCAAGTAGCAAAGCGTTACAATAGTCAACTTTGGAGAGGATGATTGATTGAAGGACAAGGCAGAAATCGTGTGAGTGCAAAAGGGGTTTTAGCCTTTTTAGAACTTGTAATTTGAAAAAGCAATTCTTTAGTTGTGTTATTTACAAATCTTTTGAGGTTCAGATGATTGTCCAAAAGCACGCCTAGATCTCTTACGTGGGAAGTGTTTTTGAGGTTGTCCAGGATAGTTGCAAGAGGATTAGGATTAGAGGAAATGTCTTTTTGTGTTTGATCAATTATAATGTTAGATGTCTCTCTAGGAATGAAGTTGTCATCGTGGGAGATGATGAGGTATTCTGTTTTTTGCTTGTTGATGACAAGGTTAAGTTTGGTAAGGAGCGAGCTGATTTCCTGAAAGCAATATTCCCAGAAAATTAAAGTGTTTTGAAGGGACTTCCTTATAGGGATGAGAATTTGTATGTCATCTGCATATACAAAATGTTTGATTTTCAGCTTAGATAACAGGAAGCAGAGGGGTAGAAGATAAATGTTGAAGAGGGTTGGGGGAGAGGGATGAACCTTGTGGAACTCCCAGGTTGAACTGATTGGCTTAGATTCTTTGTTATGTTTAAACAATTTTATTGGGTTTTCCAAAACAAACAACAATTGTAGGGGAGGGTGGTTTCAGATCCCTCCCCCACCACAATGCCGAACAAATACCGCAGTCTTCCCCCCCCCCCCCCCCGCCCCTGCCTCCCCCCTCCCCCTACAGTGAATGAGTCACAACAATGAGTTGATAGATGAGAAAGGCCAGTCCGGCTAAATATCAAGGGCAGCCCAGTCCGTTAATGCATGCGGCCTGTTAATCGTTCAGCACAAGACTCCGCGCACGGTGGGATAGTTGTTGAAGATACGGATTCCAGATATTGAGGAAGAGGTGTCGTCGCTGAGGAGAGCCGCGCACCGCCATGCTTTCCATCGTCATCAAGGAGTGCAGTTGGTTTCTCCAAACCCAGAAAGACGGGGCATCCGGGGATCGCCAAACCAGCAATATGGATTTCTTCCCCACCAGGCTCGCCTTCTGTAACAACAGGCGTGAACCAGGATCTCGGACTCGGATCGGGGAGATGCAGCCAAATAAAAACCACATGGGAGAGACGGGTAGCACTATGTCGAGTAAGTCTTCCATATAGGCAATCACCTTGCGCCAAAATCTGTAAACCGTGGGACACGTCCAAAAAACGTGGGAAAGAGTGCCCACAGCACCCTGACATTCTTTGTTATTAATTTTGACCTTGAATGATCTGTTGCTGAGAAATGAACGAAACCAATCTAGGGCAGTGCCTGAAATACCAATGTCGGCTAGTCGGTCTAGAAGGATTGAATGATTGACCGTATCAAAGGCCGCTGAGAGGTCGAGGAGAATGAGCAGGTGAGGTTGTCTTTTATCTGAACTAAGGAAGACTGAATCCAAGAGAGAGATCAGAAGGGATTCTGTGTTAAGGGATTTCAGAAAACCATATTGAGATGGAGCCAGAATCTTGAAATCTTCCAAGTAGTCTGTAAGCTGTTTATTGACTATTTTCTCCATGACCTTAGCAATGAAGGGTAGGTTAGCAATGGGGTGAAAATTAGCTGGTTCATCTGTTGAAAGATTAGGGGTTTTTTTAGGAGAGGTTTCAAGATGGCTTGCTTGAGAGAATCTGGAACTTTACCTTGAATTAATGAACAGTTAATGATTTCTGCGATGGGTTTCGCAATGGTGTTTGGTATTGACATGAGAAGGTTTGAAGGGATGGTATCTAAAGGATGTGAAGAGGGTTTGAGTTTTTTTAGAATATTCATAATTTCAAGTGATGAGGTGGTTTCGAATGATTCGAATGATGAGGTTATCTCAAAGGATTCTAACTTGGCGTTTTGATCTGATGCTGTGGTCTGTGAGAGGTGGGTAGTAGGAGTAGAGGTGTGAAAAAGATTGGTGAGCTTGATAATTTTCTCTTCAAAAAAGGAGGCGAGTTCAGTAGCTTTGGCGAACGCTTGATCATCTGGAATGGATGGAGGGGGGGGGGTTTGGTTAGAGCTGAGACATATGAAAAAAGAGCTTTGGAGTCAAATATGAAATGATGGATTTTTTTCGCGTAGAAATCTTTCTTTGTTTTAAAGATGGAGTTCCTATACTTATTGAGTGTAGCTTTGTAGATTGCTTGATTCGTGGTAGAGGGATTTCTGCGCCAGGTATGTTCTTTGTATTATACAATGCTATTACACAGTTTTTAAAACATGTAACTTTTTTATTTACAATTTTTATTGAAATTACACATTTCCATCAACTAGAAAACACAAGAAAAGACAAGTATTATATTATACAATAAAATGAGAACTAGATACATATTGTAATATAATTATATAAAAAAACATACAGTTCATTACAATATAAGCACCATATAGTTGATAGAAAAGAATTACATCACAAGATATATGTTATAAAGAACACCTAAACTCCTCACCCCCAAACCATCATAAAGCAAACCACTAGCAATGTTCATCCTCATTGCAGAAAGTGGTTATCTCTTTGTATAAAGAAAGAAGGGTGCTGTTGGAACCTGACACAATTGGGACATTCTGTGGAGCCCTACCAGAATTCCATTAGGCTAGATTTATTAAACAGTAAACACATCTAGTGACTTGGGAACACTTGCTCTTTATTATTTACATGTAAGGAGATCAGCAAGATCATATTCTAATCTGAAGAAATCAGCAAATATAGACCAATATATCATTTCAGTTGCTTGATATTAAACAGTAGTTTATTAATTAATCTACAGTTAATAATTGGTGCTTCATATTTCTGGGTGGTCTAACATATCACAACAATTAATACTTGGCTATCCCACAATAGACTAAAACTTGGCTATCCCACAATAGACTAAAACTTAACCCAGCTAAAACTGAAATTATCCATCTGTCATCTATTACGGAACTAACCAATGGTCCTCCATCTCATCTACTGTTCAAAGGTACCTCTATCCCAATATCCAAATCAGCAAAAAATTTAGGTGTGACCATTAACACCAATCTATCTCTAAAACAACATATATCACTGGTAACAAAGAATTCTTTTTATAAATTGCAACTTTTGAAACGACTTTGACCTCTGCTTTATTTCCATGACTTTCGCACTATTCTACAATCACTTCTCTTCTCTGGGCTTGACTACTGTAATTCTCTTTACATAGGTCTTCCGGATAGCACACTTCATTCACTTCAATTAGTTCAGAATGCAGCTGCATGTATTTTAGCAGGTTCTTCATTAAAAAATCATTTTACCCCCATACTTCAGTCCTTACATTGGTTACCGATTAAATATAGAATACAGTTCAAAATTTTAACTATTGTTCACTCTCTTATTCATAACTCTAACTGTACTACCCTCTGTTCTCTTCTTCGTATATATAAACCATCCAGACACTTAAGATCAATGAACAAAAATCTTTTAGACATACCATCACCTAGACTGGCACGCCTTGATATCACCAGGAAAAGAGCTCGCTCTATATCAGGTCCAACTCTTTGGAACGCTCTACCAGATTCATTAAGATCTATTTCAAACTCAAAACAATTCAAAAAATCTCTAAAAACACATTTCTTTCAAATCGCATTTAAAGACACACCCTCTAAATAATCAAACAATTACCCATATGGCACATTGCTTCTTTTCATGATGAATCACTATTTATAATTATTGTTTATTTCTCCTCAATTTTTTACTTTATATTATATATTTTTTGTGATTTTTAATAATGTTTTTTATTATTTTATACTTATATTTTTATGTTTTTTCCAATGATATTGTACACCGTTTTGACTAAACTCTGTTTGTAAAGGCAGTATATAAACATTTTTAAATAAATAAATAAATATCAGCTTCTAGCCAATACATATTTTCAGTAAATCTGCAGATTTAGTATGAATAATAATTTAGAAACTGCAAGAAGTCTCTAGTTTTCTAATTCTAGTCTGAACCAGTTTAGGGCATTTACTTTAGCTGAAGTAGAGCAAAGATTACAATTCTCAGCATAGAAGTTTTTTCTTCGTATCCTGCTGTGTGTCTCAAATCTGTGCAGTTTATTTAGTGGTTAGTGAGGCATCAGAAAAAGCACAATCAAGCTGAAGATCACCACTGCTAAAACCCCACAGTTCTTTTGTGATTTTTCACAAACTCCAGTCTAGGAGAAGCCTACTTGAGATCTTTCTTGCTCATACTATGCCATCACACCATTAATGTCACTGACATATACTCAGACATCTTACAGTAACTCAATATTCATTAAAGAACAGACTCTTCTTGAAGGGTGAGTTCCTTCAATTCAGTACCTGATTGAGAAGTAACCATCATACCAGTTGTACTGGCAACATTCTTATGACACATAGAAATAATACATTGAGCACTTAGGGCCTCATTTTCCAATATCACATTAAGGGGTGTTTCCCATGCAAATGAGGCTTGTTTCATGCAGTGGGGAAACTTCACGTGCTGCAATGTTTTTGCAATTTGCACAAATCCATCTTTGCGGTGCATGACAAACAACCAAAGAATCATTGCACTGCATGAACAGCCTGTTTCATGAAAGGTTTATTGTGGTTCATGATGTTTCCGGACAGCCTGTTTCAGTATCCTGCAGGCTGAGAGAGCGAGAGCGAGAGAGAGAGAGAACACCTTGATATAATGTCTACTCCCTAGACAGGTATTTGTATCCCTACGGGAGGCCCACCTAGTAACTCGAGGTGGGGATTAGGTATGAGTGTAGGGGGTTGGGGCCACTTTCACATTCAACATGAGACGTACGAACAGAACAGTGGTCTCTTGTGAAGATTTGATGGCCTTCGGAGTAAGGAAACTCACTCCAAGATGAGATTTGGGCAATGTTCTCTCAAACTAGCTTGATGGACACTCTACCAGGGCAACAACAAGCTAGTTTGAGAGAACATTGCCCAAATCTCATCTTGGATTGAGTTTCCTTACTCCGAAGGCCATCAAATCTTCACAAGAGACCACTGTTCTGTTTGTACGTCTCATGTTGAATGTGAAAGTGGCCCCAACCCCCTACACTCATACCTAATCCCCACCTCGAGTTACTAGGTGGGCCTCCCATAGGGATACAAATACCTGTCTAGGGAGTAGACATTATAGCAAGGTGCTCTCTCTCTCTCTCGCTCTCTCTCTCTCTCTGAGCCTGCAGGATACTGAAACAGGCTGTCGTGAACCGCAATAAACCTTTACCAGCCTCTAGCGCACAATGTACCGCAAATGAAAGGGTTGTAGCTATTAGCCACGCTAACACTGCAGCTGTTTCACCACACACAATAACTTTACATATACTCCACCCCCTGAATTAAAAATTTGCATTCGCAAGTCACATTAATGGCTGTTAGCGCGATTTGCAGAATTATCTCCTGCGGTAACTCTTTGGAAAATGACCCCCTTAGACATGCATATTAAAATCACCAAGCAAACAATGTAAGCAATCTTTTTACCCAAGACCCCAAATAATAATCCTATGCTTAGAAAATCCCAGGCTATATCTGTTGTGGTTCCGGTCGCGAGGAGCGCGACCGACCCCCTACCTGACTCTGGTCCTGGGGCGCGGCATGGCCCGCGATGGTGCCGCTCCAGCTGCGGCCTAGTTCGCGGCGCTCCCACGAGGGAGACACCGCCGGAGAATCTCGGCCCCACCCTTAGGGTGCGCGCACAGAGGAGGCCCTTTTAAAGGGCCTCCGGCGCGAAAGACCGGCGCCACCCCCAGGCTGACGTCAGACGCCGAGGGGGATTTAACTCGGCGTCTGAGTCCCACTCCCTGAGTAGTGAGTTGCAGTTTCAGCCCGTCTATTCCAGTGTTCCTGTTCCTGCCTGCCTGTTCCAGTGTTCCTGATCCTGCTCGCCTGACCCGGTATTCTGATCCTGATCCGTCTCATCGTCTCCGACTTCTGCTGCCTGCCCTGATCCTGGTCCGTCTCATCACCGGTCGGCCCAAGGATCCACTTCCGGACCACAACAGTTTGCAAGGCCATGGATCCGGCCTGGGATGGCCTGAAGGCCATCGCTGGCCTTCAGGCCATCCCAGGGCTTGCCCAACGGCTAGTGCAGCAACAGCATGTCTTGGACACCTTGGCAGCCACGGTGGAATGCCTGGCTACCCGCATGGACGCGGTGCCACTGGCACCTGTGCCAGAACCGACACCAGCACCGGTGGTGACGTTCCACGCTCCCACACAGCTTCCGGCACCTTCACGTTTCTCTGGGGATCCGAAGGCATGTCTGGGCTTTCTGAACCAGTGCTTCGTGCGGTTCGCCTTGCTGCCCAATCAGTTCCCTACGGACTCCGTCAAGGTGGCATACATCTTCTCGCTACTGGACGGTCGGGTCTTGAACTGGGCATCTCCTATGTGGGAGAAGAATGATGCCGCCTTGAGTAACCTGACTGTGTTTGTGGAAAACTTCAAGTTGGCCTTCGATGAACCTGCACGCCAGACCTCTGCAAGTTCTGAGTTGCTCCAGCTTCGGCAGGGGACTCGGACCCTGGCAGACTACGCGCTGGAGTTCCGCACACTTGCTCTGGAGGTTGGATGGCGTGATGATGCCCTCCGGGGAATATTCTTGGAAGGTCTGACAGCAAGGACGAGCTGGCCGCCCGGGACCTTCCCAAAGACCTCAACGCACTCATCGAGGTGGCAGGGCGCATTGATCGTCGCCTTCAGCAAAGAGCTAAGGAGGGTCGTCCTCCACGCCAAATGGCTCCGCTGGCCCCGGTCTTCTCTAGACCTCTAACACCGGGTCCCCGGAGTACCAGCGCTCCTCCTGAATCATCCACGGAAGAACCCATGCAACTGGGAAGGACGTCCTTGACTCTGGAAGAGATGCGACGCCACCGCAATCTTGGATTGTGCCTTTATTGTGGTGGTAAAGTACACTTCCTATCGCAATGTAAGGAACGGGCAGAAAACTCCCGCGCCTAGGAGCAATGGAGGAGCGTCTCCTAGGCTGCCTTAACGCTGCTCCTCAATGTACAGTACCTATAACCCTAAGATACCTGGGAGGGTCATTCGACAGGCAGGCTCTCATTGATTCTGGGGCTGGAGGGAACTTTATCACCCTTGAACTTGTGCGTCAGTTCCAGCTCCCCACGCAACCCCGGGAGCCTCCCCTACGGGTTACGTCTATTCAAGGCACTCCTCTGCCCGGCAGCATCTTTACTACCACAGCTCCTCTCACACTCCAGACTGGATTACTACACACTGAGGAGTTCTCGTTCCTGATCCTGGAGAAGGCCGTACACCCAGTGGTCCTCGGGCTACCCTGGCTCCAGCAACACTCCCCCGTGATCCGATGGGACGATTTGCAGATCGCCCAATGGAGTCCCCATTGTTTCCAGTCCTGTATCAAACCGGGTCCGGTCCAACATGTTCCCTTGGCTCACACCGGGACCTTACTTCCGACCCAGTATGCGGATTTCGCTGATGTTTTTTCTAAGGAGAAGGCGGAACTCTTGCCCCAACATCACCCCTTTGATTGCACTATCGAACTGCTGGCCGGGACGACTCCGCCCCGGGGAAGGGTGTATCCTCTGTCTCAACCCGAAACTCAGGCGATGTCGGAGTACGTCACCGAGAACCTCGCCAAGGAGGCGATGTCAGAATACATCACCGAGAACCTCGCCAAGGAAAATTGGGCATCCAAATGGCAGATGAAATTTAATGTGGATAAGTGCAAGGTGATGCATATAGGGAAAAATAACCCATGCTATAATTACACAATGTTGGGTTCCATATTAGGTGCTACAAGAAAGAGATCTAGGTGTCATAGTGGATAACACATTGAAATCATCGGAACAGTGTGCTGCGGCAGTCAAAAAAGCAAACAGAATGTTGGGAATTATTAGAAAGGGAATGGTGAATAAAACGGAAAATGTCATAATGCCTCTGTATCGCTCCATGGTGAGACCGCACCTTGAATACTGTGTACAATTCTGGTCGCCGCATCTCAAAAAAGATATAATTGCGATGGAGAAGGTACAGAGAAGGGCTACCAAAATGATAAGGGGAATGGAACAACTCTCCTATGAGGAAAGACTAAAGAGGTTAGGACTTTTCAGCTTGGAGAAGAGATGACTGAGGGGGGATATGATAGAGGTGTTTAAAATCATGAGAGGTCTAGAACGGGTAGATGTGAATCGGTTATTTACTCTTTCGGATAGTAGAAAGACTAGGGGGCACTCCATGAAGTTAGCATGGGGCACATTTAAAACTAATCGGAGAAAGTTCTTTTTTACTCAACGCACAATTAGACTCTGGAATTTGTTGCCGGAGGATGTGGTTAGTGCAGTTAATATAGCTGTGTTTAAAAAAGGATTGGATAAGTTCTTGGAGGAGAAGTCCATTACCTGCTATTAAGTTCACTTAGAGAATAGCCACTGCCATTAGCAATGGTTACATGGAATAGACTTAGTTTTTGGGTACTTGCCAGGTTCTTATGGCCTGGATTGGCCACTGTTGGAAACAGGATGCTGGGCTTGATGGACCCTTGGTCTGACCCAGTATGGCATTTTCTTATGTTCTTTTGTTCTTAAGGGATTCATCCGCCCATCAAAATCACCCGCGGGTGCGGGTTTCTTCTTTGTGGCCAAAAAGGACGGGTCCTTGAGGCCATGTATTGATTATCGTGGGCTTAACGCCATTACCAAGAAAAACCGCTATCCGTTACCATTGATTCCTGAGCTGTTGGACAAATTCCAGGGAGCACGAATATTTACCAAGTTGGATTTGAGGGGTGCGTACAACCTGGTTCGAATCCGTCCCGGGGACGAATGGAAGACTGCTTTCAACACCCAGGACGGGCATTACGAGTACTTGGTCATGCCTTTCGGCTTGTGTAACGCCCCCGCCGTATTCCAACACCTGATGAACGAGGTACTCCGTGAACTATTGTATTCCTGCGTAATTGTATACCTGAATGACGTCCTCATTTACTCTCAAGATTTGACCGGCCACCGGTGACATGTCCGGCAAGTACTCCAAATTCTTCGAGACCACCATCTGTATGCGAAACTCGAGAAGTGCCTTTTTGAACAAGAGTCACTGCCGTTTTTGGGATATGTTATCTCTGCAACAGGATTTTATATGGACCCGGACAAGGTGTCTGCAATCAAGAAATGGCCCCGGCCGGTGGGCCTAAAAGCATTGCAGCGTTTCTTGGGCTTCGCGAATTTCTACAGGCACTTCATACTGCAGTATTCTCAGCTGGTAGCACCTTTAACCGCCCTAACTAGGAAGGGCGCGGACGCCCGAGTCTGGTCCACCAAGGCCTGTAGAGCTTTCGACGACTTAAAGGAGGCCTTCCTACTGGACACCTGCTTGCGCCACCCCGACCCACTACGGCCCTTCTTTGTCGAAGTAGACGCCTCCAGTGTATCCGTGGGAGCGGCCCTTTCCCAGAGCTCCAGTACTGGGCACCTGCTAACATGCTCTTATTTTTCCAAGAAATTCACCCCAGCTGAAAGTAACTACGGAATAGGAGACAAGGAACTACTAGCAATCAAATTAGCTTTTGAAGAGTGGAGGCAGTGACTGGAGTGGGCCAGTCATCCGATCACTGTCTATACCGACCATAAAAATTTGGAATTCCTTAGTCAGGCCCAACGACTCAACCCCAGGCAGGCTCACTGGTCCTTATTCTTCAGTCGATTCGACTTCATACTCAAATACCGCCCAGCGTTGAAAAACGTTTGAGCCAATGCCCTGTCCTGCAACGCCATCCTGGAGGAAAAGGAAGATCCTCCACAATATATCATCGATCCAGCCAAGATCAACTTAGCCAGCACCACCGTCTCCGCGCAGGGGAGAGTGGTTGTTCCTCGAAGAGACTGAAGAAGAGTCCTCGAGTGGGCTCATGACTCCCTCACTGGAGGTCACGCCGGCAGAGAGAGGACTCTTGACCTTCTGAACCGCTATTACTGGTGGCCCAAAGTGCGGCAAGATGTACGACTGTACGTAGAATCGTGTCCAGTATGTGCCAGACAAAAACCTATCAGCGGTCGGCCGTGGGGTCTCTTACAGCCGCTACCTATTCCCACAGAGCCGTGGACCCACATCGCCACGGACTTCGTGGTGGACCTACCCCCCTCGGAGGGTAACACTGTGATCTGGGTCACCGTTGACCGTTTCTCTAAAATGGTCCATCTGGTACCCTTGCCCAAACTCCAGTCAGCGCCGGAGCTGGCCCTTCTGTTCACGCAGCACATCTTTCAGGCCCACGGTCTCCCACAGAGCATAGAGTCCGACCGGGGCCCACAATTCACAGCTCGGTATTGGCAGGCTCTCTGCAAAATGTTTGGGGTGTAGCTAAACTTGTCCACAGCATTTCATCCACAAAATAACAGGCAGACCGAACGAATGAATCGCTCCCTCAAGACTTTCCTCCGCAGCTTCATCTCTGAGAAGAGGGACAATTTGGTCTCTCTCCTCCCATGGGCCGAATTTGCTTATAATAACCATACCCACTCGGTTACCGGACAGTCTCCCTTCCAGAGGGTTTTCGGTCGCCACCTCAGGCCGCCAGTGCCAGTTCCTGTCGCCGTCCCCTCGCCTGTGGTACAGACTGCAGCTCTCCAACTCCACCGACTTTGGAGAGTCATCCAGCAACGGCTCTCTACAGCTGCTGATAAAGCGCGAAGAGTCACGAATCGCCGACATCCGGCACCAGTATTCTTACCCGGCACCAAAGTCTGGTTGAGCACCAAGAATCTCCACCTGCCCGCACCGTCTCGAAAGTTGGCATCCAGATACTGTGGCCCCTTCCAAGTGGCAGAATGGGTAGGCTTGGTGTCCTATAGACTCTGTCCCTTCCTCTTTGCGCATCCACAACGTATTTCACGTATCTCTGCTGAAGCCAGTGGTACTCTCTCGCTTCCATCACCCAACACCAGATGTGACTTCGTCCTCCACGACCGAGGAGCCCACTTACCAAGTACGGGAAGTACTGGACGTTCGCTTCCACAACCGCCGTTGGGAGTATCTCCTGGCTTGGGAGGGGTGCGGACCCGAAGAGGACACTTGGGAACCCGCTCGAAATATACTGGACAAAACCTTGCTGACCCAATTTCATCACGATAACCCCGGGAAACCTGGACCACTGTGGAGGGGGCGTAAAAGAGGGGTACTGTTGTGGTTCCGGGTTGTGCTCCTCGCGACCGACCCCCTACCTGGCTCTGGTCCCGGGGCGCGGCATGGCCCGCAATGGCGCCACTCCAGCTGCGGCCTAGTTCGCGGCGCTCCCACGAGGGAGACGCCGCCGGAGAATCTCGGCCCCGCCCTTAGGGCATGCGCGCGCAGAGGAGGCCCTTTTAAAGGGCCTCTGGCGCGAAAGTCCGGCGCCGCCCACAGGCTGACGTCAGACGCCGAGGGGGATTTAACTCGGTGTCTGAGTCCCCTCAGGGCCTTGCAACGTGGTCGCTCCCTGAGTAGTGAGTTGCAGTTCCAGCCAGTCTATTCCAGTGTTCCTGATCCTGCCTGCCTGTTTCAGTGTTCCTGATCCTGCTCGCCTGACCCGGTATTCTGATCCTGATCCGTCTCATCGTCTCCGACTTCTGCTGCCTGCCCTGATCCTGGTCCGTCTCATCAGCGGTCGGCCCAAGGATCCACTTCCAGACCACAACAATATCCTTAAGGTTAAATTCATGGGCTTGGTTGGCCAGATCCTTTAGAGTACCAATGCTGTTTGATTTGACTGTCCTTATTAATGTAAGCACAAGAAATGTTTATTAGCTGAAAAACTCCTCCTTTCTTGGCCAGTAGTATGTCCATAGCATCCTGTTCTTCACTACCCCAGCAAATGAAGAAACTGCTTGTTGAAGTCCTGCCAGTCATTTCTTGGTTTCATTGGCTATTTGCTTTATTATGGAGGGGAGAGTTTTCACAAACACTTCTAGTCCATAGACTGTAGGAACCACGACGAAGACTGTAGACCCTTAGCCTGAGTTGGTGTTGGCACTACCTGAGGGGAGAACCCCCCGCAGGTCACCAACGTCAGGAAGCAAGACCGGAGGAAGGAAGGAGCCAGCTGGAGCTTAGCCAATACTAGCCCATGTTCCTCGCAGGTTGAGCCCTTGGGTACCGGAGTTGGCTAGTCTTAGGTGGGCCCCTGTGGAGATAGACTGGCATAAGGTCATAAGGTCAGAGGGTCCAAGGGCATAGCCAAAGCAAGGTTCGAAGGCAGATGGTTGACTGGCAAGGTAAGAGCCAGACCAAGGTCCAGGTACCGGCGGCTAGCAGGTGAGGTGAAGACCTGACCAAGGTCCGATGGCTGGCAGCTAGCAGGCCTGGTGAGGATCAGTCCAAGGGCCAATGGCTGGTGGCTAGCAGGAAAGGTGAAGGCCAGACCAAAGACCAAGGGCTGGTGGCTAGCAGGCAAGGTGAAGTCCGATCCGAGGTCCAGAAGCCAGAGAGATCAAAATACAAACATAAAACAAACTTTGAAATATTTGTATGCTAATGCCAGAAGCCTAAGAAGTAAGATGGGAGAATTAGAATGTATAGCAGTGAATGATGACATAGACTTAATTGGCATCTCAGAGACATGGTGGAAGGAGGACAACCAATGGGACAGTGTTATACCGGGATACAAATTATATCACAATGATAGAGAGGAGCACCCGGGAGGCGGTGTGGCACTTTATGTCCGGGATGGCATAGAGTCCAACAGGATAAACATCCTGCATGAGACTAAATGCACAACTGAATCTTTATGGGTAGAAATCCCTTGTGTGTCGGGGAAGACTATAGTGATAGGAGTATACTACCGTCCACCTGGTCAAGATGGTGAGACTGACAGTGAAATGCTAAGAGAAATTAGGGAAGCTAACCAAGGGGGTCATTTTTCAAAATGCGGTAAGGCGTTTTCGCATGCGTTAAGGGCTTCTTGCATGTGAAAAGCCCTGTTTTCGCATGCGATAAGCCTTTAACGCATGCGAAAACGTGTTTACCGCATGCGATCGCACCATATCGTATGATGTGATGCAAATTCCAAAAATAGGAGGAGTTAGGCTGTCTGCGAAGAGCTATCACACAGCTGTAACGCTGATTTTAACTACACCTCTTTCAAATGTGTTAGGCTGTGTGATAGCTGCTGTGATGTAAGGTTTCATTGCCATTTGTGATGTCTCCTGTAAGTCTGATTTCAGCTGAATTGACAGCTTCAGAACCTTGGGGGGGGGGGGGGGGGGAGAGGGAGAGAGAGAGAGAGAGAGAGAGAGAGAGAGAAGACTGGCCATAATATCATGGCCCATAGGCAGGTATTTGTATCCCTATGGTAGGCCCACCTAGTAACTCGAGGTGGGGTTTATGTATGAGTGTAGGGGGTTAGGGGCCACTTTGACATTCTACGTGACACCTACGAACAGAACAGTGGTCTCTCAACCTAGCTTGATGTTATCCATCAAGCTAGGTTGAGAGAACCTTGCCCAAATCTCATCTTGGAGTGAGTTTCCTCACTCCAAAGGCCAGCAAATCTTCACAGGAGACCACTGTTCTGTTCGTAGGTGTCACGTAGAATGTCAAAGTGGCCCCCAACCCCCTACACTCATACCTAAACCCCACCTCGAGTTACTAGATGGGCCTACCATAGGGATACAAATACCTGCCTATGGGCCATGATATTATGGCCAGTCTCTCTCTCTCTCTCTCTCTCTCTCTCTCTCTCTCTCTCTCTCTCTCTCTCTCTCTCTCTCTCTCTCTCTCTCTCTCTCATATCTGGGATCATTAAAAATGGTCCCCCAGTGGTTGAATGCAAGAAATACAACAGGTCTGGCACTTATCACAGAATCTGAAATGGTATTGCAATTTGCACTAACTTAGCTCTTCACACAGGTAATTAGCACAAATTGCAATAAATACTATATTAGCATAAAACACACCCCTTTTGCTATCACATGCGGTACTTACCGCATTTTGATAAATCCAGGCCCAAATTGGTAATAATGGGAGACTTCAATTACCCCAATATTGACTGGGTAAATGTATCATCGGGACACACTACAAAGACAAAATTCCTGGATGGAATAAATGATAGCTTTATGGAGCAGTTGGTTCAGGAACTGACGAGAGAGGGAGCAATTTTAGACCTAATTCTCAGTGTAGCACAGGATTTGGTGAGAGAGGTAACGGTGGTGGGGCCGCTTGGCAATAGTGATCATAATATGATCAAATTTGAATTAATGACTGGAAGGGGGACAGTAAGCAAATCCACGGCTCTCATGCTAAACTTTCAAAAGGGAAACTTTGATAAAATGAGAAAAATTGTTAGAAAAAAACTGAAAGGAGCAGCTACAAAAGTAAAAAGTGTGCAAGAGGCGTGGTCATTGTTAAAAAATACCATCCTAGAAGCACAATCCAGATGTATTCCACACATTAAGAAAGGTGGAAAGCAGGCAAAACGATTACCGGCATGGTTAAAAGGGGAGGTGAAAGAAGCTATTTTAGCCAAAAGATCTTCATTCAAAAATTGGAAGGAGGATCCAACAGAAGAAAATAGGATTTATTTATTTATTTATTTATTTTTAGTTTTTCTATACCGATTTTCCTTCATAACATGCATATCAAACCGGATAATGCATAAACGTTGGCAAGTTAAATGTAAGACATTGATAAGACAGGCTAAGAGAGAATTGGAAAAAAAGTTGGCCGTAGAGGCAAAAACTCACAGTAAAAACTTTAAAAAATATATCCAAAGCAAAAAGCCTGTGAGGGAGTCAGTTGGACCGTTAGATGATCGAGGGGTTAAAGGGGTACTTAGAGAAGATAAGGCCATCGTGGAAAGATTAAATGATTTCTTTTCTTCAGTGTTTACTGAAGAGGATGTTGGGGAGGTACCCGTACTGGAGAAGGTTTTCATGGGTAATGATTCAGATGGACTGAACCAAATCACGGTGAACCTAGAAGATCTGGTAGACCTGATTGATAAACTGAAGAGTAGTAAATCACCTGGACCGGATGGTATACACCCCAGAGTTCTGAAGGATCTAAAAAATGAAATTTCAGACCTATTAGTAAAAATTTGTAACCTATCATTAAAATCATCCATTGGACCTGAAGACTGGAGGATAGCTAATGTAACCCCCATATTTAAAAAGGGCTCCGGGGGAGATCCGGGAAATTACAGACCGGTTAGCCTGACTTCAGTGCCAGGAAAAATAGTGGAAAGTGTTCTAAACATCAAAATCACAGAACATATAGAAAGACATGGTTTAATGGAACAAAATCAGCATGGCTTTACCCAAGGCAAGTCTTGCCTCACAAATCTGCTTCACCTTTTTGAAGGAGTTAATAAACATGTGGATAAAGGTGAACCGGTAGATGTAGTGTACTTGGATTTTCAGAAGGCATTTGACAAAGTTCCTCATGAGTGGCTTCTAGGAAAAGTAAAAAGTCATGTCTCCTTTCATGGATTATAAACTGGCTAAAAGACAGGAAACAGAGAGTAGTATTAAATGGACAATTTTCTCAGTGGAAGGGAGTGGGCAGTGGAGTGCCTCAGGGATCTGTACTGGGACCCTTACTTTTCAATATATTTATAAATGATCTGGAAAGAAATACGACGAGTGAGGTAATCAAATTTGCAGATGATACAAAATTGTTCAGAGTAGTTAAATCACAAGCAGATTGTGATAAATTGCAGGAAGACCTTGTGAGGCTGGAAAACTGGGCATCTAAATGGCAGATGAAATGTAATGTGGACAAGTGCAAGGTGATGCATATAGGGAAAAATAACCCATGCTATAGTTACACAATGTTAGATTCCATATTAGGTGCTACTACCCAAGAAAGAGATCTAGGCGTCATAGTGGATAACACATTTAAATCGTCGGTTCAGTGTGCTGCGGCAGTCAAAAAAGCAAACAGAATGTTGGGAATTATTAGAAAGGGAATGGTGAATAAAACGGAAAATGTCATAATACCTCTGTATCGCTCCATGGTGAGACCGCACCTTGAATATTGTGTACAATTCTGGTTGCCGCATCTCAAAAAAGATATAATTGTGATGGAGAAGGTACAGAGAAGGGCTACCAAAATGATAAAGGGAATGGAACAGCTCCCCTATGAAGAAAGACTAAAGAGGTTAGGACTTTTCAACTTGGAGAAGAGACAGCTGAGGGGGGATATGATAGAGGTGTTTAAAATCATGAGAGGTCTAGAACATGTAGATGTGAATTGGTTTTTTACTCTTTCGGAAGACTAGGGGGCACTCCATGAAGTTAGCATGTGGCACATTTAAAACTAATCGGAGAAAGTTCTTTTTCACTCAATGCACAATTAAACTCTGGAATTTGTTGCCAGAGGATGTGGTTCGTGCAGTTAGTATAGCTGTGTTTAAAAAAGGATTGGATAAGTTCTTGGACGAGAAGTCTATTACCTGCTATTAATTAAGTTGACTTATATAATAACCACCGCTATTATTAGAAACAGTAACATGGACTAGACTTAATTTTTGGGTACTTGCCAGGTTCTTATGGCCTGGATTGGCCACTGTTGGAAACAGGATGCTGGGCTTGATGGACCATTGGTCTGACCCAGTATGGCATATTCTTATGTTCTTAGGTACTAGGAGCAAGTAGCAGGAACCAGGAACTGGAACAGGAGACAGGTACTGGAACAGGGGTTCTTCCAGAAGTAGCACTGGATCCCAAGAGGAAGCAATGCAGGAGACTCGTTGCCAAGCCATCTGGGTACGGCCCAGAGGAGCCTTAAATAGGTACAAGATGATGACATCATCCTCCGGGGTGGGCGCAGGTTTCCCGCCATTGACCCTTTAAATCGTGACCAGCACCGCGTACGCCTAGGGGAAACCCAGGCAGAGCCGGAAGCTGGCAGCGTCCCATGCACCAGCAAGGCCAAGGAGGCCCCGGCATCTGAGAGTGCAAACTGAGTCAAACAGGGAAGGCAGGCCACTGAAGCCAAAGACCCAGGCACAGCAGGGAGGCATCGCCGGATAGATGGAGCCAACCTAGGGCTTCCGCGGATGGTGAGTGCAACATAGACTCCAAAGTTGGGAATTAAGTAACACAAATTTGGGCCAACTGGATGGATTTAATGGGGTTAACTGTCCTCTTTTCACTAAGCAATGAAGATGGCTATATGGATAATTGGAAGCAAAAGTAATCATAGAAGCATTGACATGATGGACAAAAGTTGGGAATAATGTACTCAAGGGTGACTTAAAGTATCAGAAGATAACATTATTTTGAAAACTCTTTTCCCATTCAGATAAGATACCCACAATTCTTAGTTATCTATCCAGTAGCATGAATAGGGAGGTACATGTGGTATTACTTTCTTCTCTTCACATAAATCTTCTTCTTGTATCAACCATAGGAATCATTTGCCTGAGCCAAGAAGAAACCGGTTCAAGAACAAAATCAGCAGGGACTTGGCAATCATTATCAGATGAAGTGGAAAGTAATGCATTTGGAGACGAGTAATCCCAATGTATAGCTACTCAATATAATGTTCCACATTATCAGTTACAATTCAGGAAAAAAATCTAGGCCTCATATGTGATAATATATGGAAATCTACTCAGTGTGCAACAGTAGCCAAGAAAGCAAATAGAATGCTAGGAATTATTAGGAAAGGAATGGAAAATAAAACAGAGAATATCATAATGCCTCTTATTGCTCCATGGTGCGACCTCATCTTGAGTATTGTGTGTAGTTCTGGTCACCACATCTCAAAAAAGATATCGCAGAATTACAAAAGGTAGAAAGAAGGGCAACCAAAATGATAAAGAGGATGGAATTATTCCCTTATGAGAAAAGGCTAAAGAGGTTAGGGCTTTTCAGCCTGGAAGAGAGATTGCTGAGGGTAGAGATAAGTGGAGTGGAATGAGTAAACGTTAATCGGTTGTTTATTCTTTTATAGAGTACAGTCTAGGGGACACACAATGACATTACTAATAAGAAAAAATATTGTTTTACTCAACACATAATTATCACTGGAATATGTTGCCAGATGATGTGGTGAAAGCAATAAGGGGTAGATTTTTAAACGTGCGCACTACCCGGCGCTAAAAAAAGGTCCAGAATGTATCATGGATTCCCTTGATGGAATGGACCACAGTTCCATCTGCCCTCTTCACCCCTGGAATCAACGTCTTTTGTAACCAGCAATGCAACAGTCTGGCAAGCATAGACCCCAACTTGTTGCCAAACTCGTAGACTTGCTGTTTAGAATAGCGTAAGACCCGTTCTACATTCTTGAGTTGTAATTCCTTTAAGGAATCCCTGCACTTTTCTAGAGCTCAACAGATGCGGAAGGAACCAGTACGCTTATGGGCCTTTTCCAGATGCCCTTTCTTGATCTCCAAAGAATGCTCCCACTTCAGCTTTTCCCTCTTTCAATAAGAAACAAAACTGATTATTCTCCCTCGCAACACTGTTTTTAGAGTTTCCTACAGCAAAACCGGGGAATAGTCTCCAGAAGCATGGATATCAAAAAATTTCTTCATAGCTTCCCGAAGCATGTTGCAGAAGGAGTGATTGCGCAATAGTGAGACATTGAACTGCCAGTTTTTCCCATCAGTGGAGTCCATTCCAAAATTAAGGGGTAGTTGCACAGGATTATGATCAGAAATAACTGCGGGTCTTATATCTGCCAACTCTAGCTGCGGTAAGAGGGAGCACAAACAGAGAAAAAAAATCAATCAGACTATAAGATTGGAAACGGGGGGAGAAGCACATGTAATCTCTTCCAGTAGAGTTTTGCTCCTGTCAGATATCCACCAAACCCATATTGGCCATCAAAGCTCGTAGGGCCTCCGCTTCCCCTCCGGACCTATCGCCTGACGATCTGTCCAATTTATGATCCAAACCCACGTTCCAATCCCCACCCATACAGGGAGAAAATGAAAAAGCCTCAGCCACTTCACATAACTGAGTATAGAAAGCCCTCTGCCCTACATTAGGACCATAAATGTTAGCCAACACAAAGGATACCCTTTGGAGCTCACATTCCAGAAACGTAAACCGCCCCTCACTGTCCTTCTATATTTTATGCACAATAAGTGGGAGGGATCTGTGAATCAGAACGCAAACTCTTCTGCTCTTAGAGTTGTATGAGGAGTACTCAGCTCTGCCCACCCAGTCCCTAATGAACGTAGCATGCTCTGAATCTGAGAGATGAGCCTCTTAGAGAAAAACCACTTGCACTTTTTTCTTTTTAAGATAGGTCAGAATTCTCCCTCGTTTAACTGGGGACCCAATACCTGCTTATTTAAGGTGATAACCACAACCAGTGCCATAACCTGGAGTTGAAAAGACCAAGAAAGACCCAAATATAAGAAGAGAAAAGAAAAAGGACCTGGGATGCAGAACCAACTATATTTTATAACCTTTAACCAGCAGTGTCGTAGCGAGGGGTGGGCGGCCGCCCCGGGCGCCTGGTCTAAGGGGGCGCCAAAAAGCTATTTAAATAAAAAAAGAAATTAGTATTTTAAGCCCAGATGTAAGTGTTGTTGAATACTGGCAAATCGTCTTTTTTTTTGTTTTGTTTTGTTCTGAGAGATTTATAGTAATGGTCAGGGGCGGATTGACCTATCGGAGGATCGGGCATCCCCCGGTGGGCCGGTCTACCTGGTCACGTGGTCTCGACCGCGTGGCTCTTCTTCAGCCCAGCCTCAACGCCTTCACCAAGCCGGCAGGGGCCGAAGAAATACAAATCGAGATCGGCGGGGGCCGAAGAAAAGAAGATCAGCCAGCGGTGCGTGGGCCGAAGAAATGAAGATGGGAACCTCCCAGCCAGCCCCCGCTGGAGAAATTAAAATCGAGAGGCCGGTGGCGGCCGAAGAAAAGAAGATGGGCGCCTCCCAGCCAGCCTCAAGCGGGGGCTGGCTGGGAGGCGCCCATCTTCTTTTCTTCGGCCTCCGCCGGCTTTGATTTTAATTTCTTTGGCCTCCACCGGAGACAGCCGGCCCCTGAAGGCCGGCTGGGGCCGAATAAATTAAAATCGAGGGCAGCGGAGGCCGAAGCAAAGAAGATGGGCGCCTCCCATCCAGCCTCAAGCGGGGGCCGACTGGGCAACGCCCATCTTCTTTTCTTCGGCCCCTGCCGGCCTCGATTTTAATGTCTTCGGCCCCTGCTGGAGACCAAGAGGGCCGAAGACATTAAAATCGAGGCCGGCGGGGGCCGAAGAAGTGAACACCGGTCTGCTAACCGTCGCCGGAGACCAGCTGTTCAACCTTGGATCGGAAGGGTGCTTCTGTGTGTATGTGAGAAAGGAGCGGTGTGTGTGTATGAGAAAGGAATGGTGCTTCTGTATGTGTATATACGGTATGTATGTGAGAGAGGAATCTGCCAGTTAAAAAAAAAAATTTGTGCTGGTAGTGCAACTTCTCCACGCCCATGACTTCCGCACGGTTATGCAAACCACCATACTTACCAAACTCGACTATTGCAACTCCCTCCTCTTAGGACTCCCCGCCTCTACCATTAAACCACTCCAAACCTCCTCTTAGGACTCCCCGCCTCTACCATTAAACCACTCCAAATCCTCCAAAATGCCATGGCAAGAATCTTAACAAACACCAGAAAAACTGACCACATCACTCCCATACTCCAAGACCTCCATTGGCTCCCCATCACCTTCCGTTCCCAATATAAAACACTTACCATCCTCCACAACACACTACACAACAACAATTCACCCTGGCTTGAAGACATGCCACAATTCCGTCAATCTAACCGCCCCACCAGAAACTCCCTTGCTGGCACTCTCCAAACTCCCTCACTTAAAATTGGACACCTCACCACCACTAGGGATAGAGCCTTCTCCATTGCGGGCCCTACCCTCTGGAATTCCCTACCTGTCACACTCCGCTTAGAACCATCCCTGAGCCATTTCAAAAAAGGAATCAAGACCTGGCTCTTTAAACAAGCATACCCTAATTCCTCCCAATCCTAGCCGATGTTTGCCCATTATTCACCCTAATCCCAACCTAGCCTATACCCTTACCTGATCCTTATCAACCACCCCAGAACCACCCCAGAACCACCACCCCAGAACCCACCCCAGAACCTTCCCCCCCCTCTGTAACCGTCACTGTGTATCAAGTGCACAAGCCCCGCGCTACTGTAATCAAGTTCCACATGCTAAATGTGTCAAGTGCACATGCCATGTAACATTGTATATTAGTTCACTTGCATATATAACCATAACCGAATGCAAATAGTTGTATCGCTGCTTGTTAAATATCCTCTCTTTTACTTGTGTACTCACCCAGTTATCCCCTCCCCTGTTCATTGTAATTTCCTTTCCTTCTCAGTTTTTTTTGTAAACCGACATGATGTGTCCTACGAATGCCGGTATAAAAAAGTTTTTAAATAAATAAATAAAATAAATAAATTACTGAATGTTAAGCATCCCTCTTCTAGAAAATAAAATTTAGCAAAGTGGGTAGAGACAAATACTAAAGCAAAAAAAATTAAACTATTTAAAATGTTCATCTCAGCAAAATCACAAATTTAAGATACTGATGCCAGGTTTTGTTTTTTTTTTAGCATAATTTAAGCATGAAGACTAGAATAGTTCCAATCTGAAATGGTTTTGCTAATTTTTTTTAAGCCTTTAGAAAATGTATATTTTTAAATGACTAAGACTGGAATCTTCCCATTTAAAAGGGAAGTTGACTAAGGATGTCTTTCGGTTCCATATCTCCCACATGAATAATCATACGACTGATAGTTTGAAGAAAGACACTTGCTTTATTGCCTGGAAGCGTAAAACAAGAGAAGCTGTACTGTGTGGGTGGCTGTCCCGTGGGAGGACAGAACCTGAAGGAAGGGTGTCATTTCGCCTTCTGATAGGAATGTGGTTTTCTTATTTAATGGTTGGGATCATCACTTTCATTTTTGTAAAAGTGAAAAATGCTGCAAGTCTGAAAGCAAGGTGCTTCTGTGAGTGTAATGTGTGTGAGACAGGGAGGGTGCTTCTGTGTGTATGCAAGAGAGATGGAGCATGTTTTTGGCTGGCTTGTGGCTGTGAGATAGAACATGTGTGTAATTGAGAGCTTGTGTGTAAGTGAAATAGAGAGAGCATGTGTGTGATTGAAAGCCTTTGTGTAAGTAAGAGAGAGCGAGAGCATTGTGTGATTGAGAGAGGTGGCCAGAGAGGTGACATGTGTATGTGTGAGACTGATCAGGGAGATTACTGGTATGTGTGTGCTCGTGTGTGTGTGTGAGAGAGAGAGAGAGAGAGACTGGTTGGGGAGATGATTGGTGTGTGAGAGACAGAAACTGGTCTTGAGGGTATGACTGGTGTGTGTGTGTGTGAGAGAGAGAGAAGAGATTGGTTGTGGTCCCTAAGGAAGAGGACCATGAGGACAGCATCAGCAGCTACTGCTGCTTCTGGCATCGCCTGCAAGGGAAAGGAGTAGGAGAACTGCTGGAGAGGGTAAATAAAGGTGGCTTTTTAAGTTCATTTTTCTTGATTACCATTTTAATTATTGGGTAGTATGTGATGTGTCTGCTGTTTGAAATATTTTATTGGTGTTTGGTAAAGGTTTCAAAATTTCCTTGAGTCTTTAATTATTGGATATTCTATTCATTAGCTGTTTTGAAATTATTTTATTAGTATGATTTTATAATTATGATTCATGATTTATATATATTGATTTTATTGATTGTTTCATGAGGAATGGTGACATTTTTATTTTTCATTGTTGCACTGTATAGAGTCTGGCATGATATGTTTTACAGTTTAGTTTTTGTCTGAACATTTCTACTTTATGTGGCTTTATTCTGTTTTTGGTGAGAGTTTGTGTTCTGCATGCAAAGACTGAGAGGAAGCATTCTTTTAGCAAGTGGTTTCTCTGTAGGGATCTGTAGTAGCTTGGCCTGTTCTGTTTTCCTGACAGGAGGTGTATTGATATTTTAGATTCTGGTGTAATATTTGTGGTATTCTTTTTCATAGGTGGGGTTGTTATTCTTTGAGTTTTGGCAAATAGTACTGAGTTGATACGGGAGGACCATGCTGAAATATAGGGGTGTGTACATATATATGTAAATTATATTGTATATGTAATTGGGTACCCATGGGCCAGTATGGAGAAAAATCCCCCGGGCCACTATTTTCCCTCAATCCACCCCTGGTAATGGTAATTCAATTTACTTAGGGGCGCCTGTGTTCTAGCCCACGCCCAATCCATGTTCCACTTAGCAAGCATGAAACTTAGGAAAACGAGGGGTAGGAGCAGCCCTGACCCTATTTCAGGTTGCAGGGTGGTCGGTAGAAAAATCAGTTTTCTGTTACTTAAGCCTCAGCCGACCCAAAACCAGGGATCCATCGCACCCAGTCCGCCAGTTTTACAAAGGAATATAAAAAGGAGAGCGGATCAGTTCCCTAAATCAGGCATCACATACTAGAAGGCGGACCAGAGCGAATCAATGTTACCGTCAATTTTTACGCAAGATGCAAATCATTGATGGAGGGAGGGGGCGCCGAAGAAGTCTCTTGCCCCGGGCTCCAAATTGTCTAGCTACGCCACTGTTAACCAGTCCCAACAGAATCTTCCCCCCATCAACCTGACTACCCCAACCCCCCCCCCCCAATAGTATCAACAAATCTCATCCCTGAGCCCCAAAACACTGGCCCAAAGGATGACCCCTAGCAACACCAACTACTACCCTAAACCCTACCCAGAACAGAAAGAGTAAATGGGGGAACACCCAAGATCCATCCTCCTTTTCCCATTGCCAACAGATTCGCCCCTTCCCTCCCCTAACCCACCCAAGGAAAGGTCCTCTCAGCAAACAAGCCCTCAATCCCCTCGGGTGTGTCACTGTCCATCCCAGTTTTCTTCTCGACAGGAACCACTGAAGAGCCTGCAGCCCGATATTTTCAGCTCCATGTCGAACAGCTCTGCAACAGTCCAGCATCGAAGGAGAGAGGAAATGCTGAGCATGGATATGGAGTCCCACAAAAAGTGACTCTTGGTGCTGCCAGGCTTGCTCCCACAGGAAATCTGGAATATGCTAGAAAGGAAAGTACTACCAGAGAGAACCCCCTCACCATGAGAGAACCAGTAATACCCCCATCTTTATTTTACTCATACAAACCTTGTATCTACCCTCCCCCCAGCCATGCAGGATAAAAACTTGCAGAAAACTATACAAAGGAACAAAAACATGGCATATTCCCTCCTCCCATCAAGAAGAACTGTACTGACCCTGGTACCCTGCCTGCATATTCCTTTAATAAAAGGAAAAAAAAAGGAAAAAGGATATTAAATTGTGGGTGCTTAGGATCCACCATCTGTTGCTGCAGCTGCATTCCTCTGACGTTTCTGGAGTAGTGCCCTCACATCCTGCACTGAATGGAATACCTCAGGCTTGCCATCGTGGGTAACTCTGTCTTGCCAGATAGAGCATAGCATATGCGAGTCCTCGAGTATGGAGCTCCCACTTGACTTCCAAACAGGCTACACAACGACGCTGCACTTCAGCCAAGTAATCTTGAAAGATAAATATGTGTTGCCCCTGGTACTTAATTTCTTTCATTTTCCTGCTAGCGTTTAGCAGACAGCTCTTGTCCTGAAAGTTATGCACCGCACAATCATGGCACGTGGGCGATCAGTCTTCTTTGGAAAGGGACCCCTCTGCCCGCTCCGGTACTTCTATAATGCACAGATTATTGCGCCTGCTCCTGTTTCCGAGGTCATCCTGTTTTTCAATGATTTGTTTGTGCCCTCTTTCCAGCACCTCCAGTCTCAGCCTCGTGGTGGTAAGCAACATCTCCAGCTTGTCTACTTGGTCAGTAAGGGAGTCCAGATGGGCCATGGTCTCCCCCACCATAGACACCACCTGGGTCAAATTATCCACCACCGATTCCAGTTTGGCATCAAGATTGGAGTGAATCTTGTCTCCGAGTTGACTGCAGCTCATATGGCCTCCACGATGTCCCCAGGAGCAGGCCGTCCACTATGTTATCCTCGTCAGAGGCGGGCTCCTCATTGCAGGCCGTTCTCTCCGCCACCTTTTGGCATGTCCGCTTAGCGCGGACCGTCTGCTGCCCCACAGCATAGGCAGGGATTTTTTAGCTGTTTTCTCCGCCATGATTTAGGAGGATCGGGCCGCGAAAAGATGAAGATCTGTGCCGTAAATAAGATCGGGGCAGGGAGTGCGAAGGATCAGCAACCGCTCAGCATCGCGTAGTGCGGTAATAATGGGAGATTTCAATTACCCCAATATTGACTGGGTAAATGTATCATTGGGACATGCTAGAGAGATAAAGTTCCTGGATGGAATAAATGACAGTTTTATGGAGCAATTGGTTCAGGAAACGACAAGAGAGGGAGCAATTTTATATCTAATTCTCAGTGGAGCACAGGATTTGGTGAGAGGTAACGGTGGTGGGGCCACTTGGCAATAGTGATCATAATATGATCAAATTTGAATTAATGACTGGAAGGGGAACAGTAAGCAAATCCACTGCTCTCGTGCTAAACTTTCAAAAGGGAAACTTTGATAAAAAGAGAAAAATAGCTGTTAGGTACTGAAGGTTTCATGGATCCTTGGGCCGAAGTGGGGTTGATGCTAGCTGAGGGGTTGGACCCCGCAGGTCTCCACCGTCGGTAGGCGGAGCTGGCTGATTGACAGAGGCCGGCTGGAGCTTCGCCACTACCCACCCTTTTTCCCCGCAGGTTGAACTCTTGGGTACCGGGGCTGGCTGGACTTAGGTGGGCCTCTGTCTGAAGTCTTCGGAGGAATGATGAGAGGGTCAGCCAGGAGCCAGCAGCGTGGTCAGATGAAGCAATTGTTGGTGACAGGAGACAATCTGAGTCATGGTCAGGTGTAGCAATGTTCAAAGAAGACAGTCAGGAATACAGACAAACCATGGGAAGCAACTAACACACCAAGAGTGAAGATCAGTTGCCAAGGCGAATCCTGACAGGACTTGCCTAATATACCCCTGAGGCGGTGACATCATGGAGGAGGACCAGCAGCCATAGCGTGCTGCGGGCCCTTTTTTTTTAGTGTAAATATCTTTATTGGAACAGTCAGGGAATAAACAGCAATAACAACACGGGGAAACATCAGTTGAGACACAGCACCACATGAAATTTCCAAATAGGTAGAACAATCGTAGGCTCAACACTATCGAACTCCCGTAGTACATGTTTCACGTTATAACCAACTGTCAACCATTTATTTTTTAATACACTAAAGAACAATAGCCCACTATTTCCCCCCTCCCTCCCTCCCACCCACTCTGCACTAGCATCTGATAGAAAAAGAAAAAGAAAAAGTCATAAGTAATGAGTAATGAATAATGAAAAAGTCATAATTAAGGAGTAATGAATAATGAAATCATTGGTGTTACAAGGCTGCCTTAGCAGTTCGTTATAAGGCCAAGTATGTAAAGCTCAGACCTAATGTGAACAAGATGATGTTTGACCCCATCAAGGTAGCACTCCAGAGTCCTCTGCTGGTAGAAGAGCAATATATGACTGCCATAGAAGGCGGGCTTTCGTATATTTTGCTTGAGAAACAGATTTCGCCATCAGCAGCTCCATATGCATTAATTTATGAAATTTGGTCTTCCACACCTTATTGTAAACCGGTACTGGTTGTATCCATTGTGCCAAAATCACATCCCGAGCAACTAGGATGATCTTCTGGAAAAAGCATTTTTGGCTTCCTGTAAATAATGAGTCTGTCATTCTAGAACATCCAAACAACCAAAGGAGGGGGTCCAAGGGAAGAGGAATGCCCCACATGGAACGAACCAATCTCTGTAAAGTTGTCCAGAAAGTCTGCACCATGGGACAGGTCCAAAAACAGTGATAGAAATCTGGGTGCCCAGCAGTACATCTAGTACATTGCCTATCCTTGGTAAGTCCCATATAATAAGCTTGACACTGAGAGTAAAAGGCTTGATGCAAAAACTTATATGCCTGATCACGAAGCGTGACGTTAGCCACCAATCTAGGTATAGAAAGAAAACAATCCTGCAAATCGCTTGGAAATATATCCTGGGGTAAGCTCTTATTCCACTTCGCTGCTACCCTGACCAAATGCTGCAAGGGAAGCAGCTTCGTCAGAGCTAAGTAATATTGGGAGGCAGACTGACGTTTCCCATCTTCCCCCAGTAGAAAGTATTGCACTTTGTATCCGTGGGCGAAGGCCGGATTAGCCTTCTGTTCGTCCAACATAAAATGTCGAAGCTGTAAATAGCCGTAAAAATCCGTTTTTGGAACAGCAAACTTATCCATTAAATCCTGGAAACTACAGATCTGAAGTTGATCGGCCTCTTGGGTAAGCAATTGCAGCATACTGTGCAGTCCTTTTGATGTCCACGCCCGAAATATGGGTTGCGTCATGCCAGGTGAGAATAATTTATATCCTCTAATAGGTAAACAAGAGGACGAACTCTGAGGCACCTTGAGCTTCTTACATAACAATCGCCACATCTGGCGTATAGGTCGTACTACTACACTGCCACTGATTAATTTGGGGATTAAAGATTCTGAAAGGTGCAGAGTAGCCCCTGGAGCATGTGGCGACAACCAAGCTGTGTAATGATCTATTGGAGAGTACAAAGTCGTATGACATACCCAGTCTCGGAGGTGGCGCACTAAACATGCGTGGTTATAGCGTTCTATGTCCGGACAATTGAGACCCCCCTGACCTTTAGGTAACATTAGCATTTTTAGAGGTATACGGGCCTTCTTTCCATTCCAGAGAAATTGCTGTAACCCCTTATTGATATCTTTAACGTCCTGTTTCCGGAGCCAAACCGGTAGCATATGAAAAAGGTACAACCATTTAGAAATTTCCATCATTTTTACTAACAGGAGTTTCCCTGAAAGTGACAAAGGCAAATCCCGCCAGTCCAGAAGGTGTTTAAGCAATTTCTGCTTCAAGGGAGTAACATTTAACCCACACAGTTGACTGGGAGAAGCAGGTATATAAATGCCCAAATACTTTAAGGAAGTAGTTACCCACTTCAATGGAAAAGTACCAGACCAGGTGGATTTTAAAGTCCCTTGTATATCCAAAGCTTCAGATTTTTCCACGTTAATTTTTAACCCAGCAAATTTCCCAAACATAGCTTGAAAGCCTAACACATGGGGAAGCAAGACAGCAGGATTGCACAGGAAAACTAACATGTCGTCAGCGAAAGCTGCCACCTTAAACACCCCATGTTGGTAATGAAGCCCTTGAATAAGAGGGGATTCTGCCAGTTTCCGTAATAAGGGGTCCAAAGCCAAAATGTATAATATAGGGGACAATGGGCACCTCTGCCTCACCCCACGGGCAACGCAGAATGCGTCTGAGATGGTATCATTCGCTACAATGTGAGACAGTGGCCGCTTATATAAAATTGAGATCGCCTGAATCAGCTGGGTAGGAAACCCAAAACGCCCAAGGACTGAAAACATATAGTCCCATGAGACCCTGTCAAAGGCCTTTTCTGAGTCAAACCCCACTGCCATTGAGTCAATATTATAATAGTGTGACATTTCTAGGCAGAGAGCAGCCTGATGACATGGCCTCCCGCATTTCTGCCTCCCACAAAACCCGCTTGGTAGGTGGAGATGATGGAGGGCAAGACAGAATTAACTCTCATAGCCAGGATCCTGGCGTACAATTTCAAGTCGCAATTTAAGAGAGATATAGGGCGATAGGAGGATGCTAAAGTAGCATCTTTCCCTGGTTTAGGTAGGACAGTAATGTACGCCGTGTTGAAATACGGGGGAAAACTATTCAATTCGCGTGCCTGATTGTAGAAAGCCGCTAGTGGGTCCACCAGGGAGGAGCTAAGAATTTTGTAATATTCTATTGTGAACCCATCAGGTCCCGGGGATTTGTGGTTCTTCCCTGCCTGAATAACCCCTCGGACTTCACCGGCAGTAATGGGCCTGCTAAGAAAATCCCGTTTATCCTCAGGGACCTGAGGTAACTGAAGACCCTGGAAAAATGCCTCTTCCTCAGTCTTGCCCCCCTTCCTGTCTTCCGTGTATAAATTTTCATAAAACTTACACAATACAGTACAAATATCCGTACTTGACGTGACAGAGTGGCCCAGATGATTCTTGAGACTCCCTATAAAAGTTTTCCTCCTTTTTATAGCCACCATCCGGGCCAGTAGTTTACTAGATTTATTCCCATAGTGAAAGAAAAATTGGTCAGAGGCCTTTAACGCTTTCTGTGCTCGGAGATGAAGATGAGAGTTTAGGGCAATCAGACAAGCCTTATATGCCTCTTTATGGGACTGTGAAGGGGATTGCACTAATAAGCGTTGTGCAGCCTGGAGTTGCAAATCTAATTGCAAAATACGGGCATTTAGCTTTTTCCGTTGCGCACTAGAATAGGCTATCACTTCCCCCCGGAGCACCGCCTTGCTCGTTTCCCAAAACAATGCAGGGTTTCTCTGATGTTGCTCATTTGCCTGTGCAAAATCCTCCCACTTTTTGTGCAAGTAAGTGTGAAACTCCTTATCTGTATGCAAAGACCCAGGGAAACGCCATGGCCTTTGTCCCCCCTTAATAGTAGATAGCCAGAGGTCAACCCACACCGGGGCATGATCCGCTATCACAATAGACTCAATGTGTGCTTTATCCACCTTATCAAACACAGCTCTAGGAAGCAGTATGTAATCTATTCTGGACATGGTAGCGTGCGCCCTGGAGACGTGAGTGTACTCTCTTTCCCCCGGATGGAGTAAACGCCACACATCTAAGAGGCCTAGGCGCATGGAAAACTGACGAACCCCTGAGTCCGCTGTTTGTTTAAAACTTTTTGGGAGATTGGATTTGTCCAGTTCAGCCTGATAAACACTGTTAAAGTCTCCAGTGAGAAAGATATCCCCCTGTGCGTTGGTTAATAACAGGTTGACCACCTTGGTAACAAATAGGGGATCTGGCACATTCGGGGCATACAGAGTACCAATGGTTACCATTTTACCCGCTAAGATGCCTGTAACAATAAGGAACCGACCATCAGGGTCTTTCAGTTCCTTGACCAAGGTAAAGGGCACATTTTTGTTTACTAGTAATGCCACACCACCCTTCTTCCCTTTCGCTTCAGAGAAATAGCATGCAGCGGCCCACTCCCTGCAGAGCTTTTTACTTTCTGCCCCATTTAGGTGGGTTTCCTGAAGACATGCTATCCCCACCTTCAACCGCTTCAAATGCTGGAAAACTTTCTTTCTCTTAATAGGAGTGCCCAAGCCGTCCACGTTCCAGGAAATTATCCTGCATTTACTACCCATCACTGCCAGCATGATCCAGAAACCATGACATCATACGAATACGCAGAAGGGCAAGCTCCCAGCCTAGCTCACCCCTCCAAACCTGTCTTAGAACTCGCCTAAGTAGGCATGCCCGCACACCAACAGACCATAGAGAAAAAGGAAAAGAATTCTTCATACACATACTCATAGCAAATGATACCAGTGCCCTACCCCCCACCCCCTCCCCCATATCCTTAACAGCAAAATACCCTCCCAGACACATAGGTCAGGGTAATGGAGTCAAGCGTGAGTGCTCGGCGTCCCAGGACTCTCCCTCCTCCTCCATAAGATAGTAATACCGCTGTGTAAAATTGTTGCTCAGGAATCGGTGTTTAAAGAATCAAGAAATTTCGTTGCATCCTCTACGGTTGCACATGTATGCCATTTCCCTTCGTGGTTGATACGCAGCCTGGCTGGGAACTGCATTGTAAAGCGTAGATTTTTCTCGATTAGCTTACTACACACTGGAGCAAACGCTCTACGTAGGGCTGCCACTTTTGCTGAATAATCCGGTGCTAAACGAACGTTTGCGCCCTGGAATTGTAGCGTGCTGCATTTCCTCGCAGCCTGCATTATCAAGTGCTTGTGGTGAAAGTTAAAGATCTTCATAATGACCACTCTGGGTCTCGATGAATCTGATCCCCGTACTCCCACGCGATGTGCCCGCTCATTATCCAGCACCCCTTCCAACTCCGGTAGGCCTAGAGCTTCTGGCAGCCATTTTAGAAGGGAGGGCCGAAGGGAAGCTTCTTCCACCGTTTCAGGGATACCCAGGCACCTGATATTAGATCTACGAGCTCGGTTCTCGAGATCATCAGTTTTTGCAATTTGTTCCTGGAGCAATTGATCAAGGGTACTCACTTTCCCTTGTAGTGCTGTAAGGTCATCCTCCATCGCGGACGTCCGCTCCTCCACGTGGTTGAGCCGCGGAGTAAAGTCGGTAAGGACTTCTCGGAGGGCCCCGATTTGGTCCGATATTTCGGTGAGTTTGCAATCCAAAGCCGCTAAAACTGCGTCTTTAATTTCGGTTACTGTGAGTGATGGCGTTGCAGGAACCTGTGGGTGCCCGTCCGGCACCTTTTCCACCGCTGCAGGCGCCATCTTAGGATCTGGCCCCTTACTTTTGTCTTTCTCGCGTTTCGCCAACTTGGGAGGCATGGGCGAGGGCGATTTTGACATGAAGGAGGCAATCGACATAAGCTGAGCGTGTCTGTGCGAAGTGGCAGTTTAAAAGCTTCTTTGACCGGCAGAGGGAGGAGAAGAGGAGCCTGGGCAACCGGAGCGAGCTCAGAAGCGTCCGATCCCGCTCACCACATCACGTGACTCCCCCGCTGCGGGCCCTTTAAAAAATGTAGAGAGGTGTGTGTGCCTGGGGGTCAGAGTGCGAGGAGCCAGCAGCGTCGACATCCCCGCCGCGAGCAGAGGATTCCCGGTGGCAGGCAGAGCTGCGAAGGGAAGGACAGCACTGGGGACATTCCCCCTGCCCTGCTGCGGAGCCGCGGACCGTCCTCGGCAGGACGGCGAGGGAGGTGAGAAATGCTGGTCGCAAGCTCTGCAGCCGGCTGACGTAACAATAGTTAGAAAAAAACTGAAAGGAGCAGCTACAAAGATAAAAAGTGTACAAGAGGCGTGGTCATTGTTAAAAAATACCATCCTAAAAGCACAGTCCAGATGTATTCTACACATTAAGAAAGGTGGAAGGAAGGCAAAACGATTACCGGCATGGTTAAAAGGTGAGGTGAAAGAAGCTATTTTAGCCAAAAGATCTTCAATAAATAATTAGAAGAAGGATCCAACAGAAGAATATAGGATAATGCATAAGTGTTGGCAAGTTAAATGTAAGACATTGATAACACAGGCTAAGAGAGAATTTGAAAAGAAGTTGGCCATAGAAGCAAAAACTCACAGTAAAAACTTTTTAAAATATATCTGAAGCAGAAAGCCTAGAGGGAGTCAGTTGGATTGTTAGATGATCGAGGAGTTAAAGGGGCACTTAGAGAAAATAAGACCATCGTGGAAAGATTAAACAATTTCTTTGCTTCAGTGTTTACTGAAGAGGATGTTGGGGAGATACCCGTACCGGAGAAGGTTTTCATGGGTAATGATTCAGATGGACTGAACCAAATCACGGTGAACCTAGAAGATGTAGTAGGCCTGACTGACAAACTGAACAGTAGTAAAATCACCTGGACCGGATGATATACACCCCAGGGTTTTGAAGGAACTAAAAAATGAAATTTCAGATCTATTACGGTAGTACAAATTTATAACCTATCATGAAAATCATACATTGTACCTGAATACTGGAGGGTGGCTAATGGAACCCCAATATTTAAAAAGCACTCCAGGGGCGATCCAGGAAACTACAGACCAGTTAGCCTGACTTCAGTGCCAGGAAAAATAGTGGAACGTGTTCTAAGCATCAAAATCAAAGAACATATAGAAAGACATGGTTTAATGGAACTGTCAGCATGTTTTACCCAAGGCAAGTCTTGCCTCTCAAATCTACTTCACTTTTTTGAAGGAGTAGATAAAGGTGAACCGGTAGATATAGTGTATTTGGATTTTCAGAAGGCATTTGACAAAGTTCCTCTTGAGAGGCTTCTAGGAAAAGTAAAAAAAAGTCATGGGATAGGTGGCAATGCCCTTTCGTGGATTACAAACTGGCTAAAAGACAGGAAACAGAGAGTAGGATTAAATGAACAATTTTCTCAGTGGAAGGGAGTGGGCAGTGGAGTGCCTCTTCTTGCATTGTTCAAGATTGACGCCTTTCCTTGCAGAGTTGAAGACCCTCCTCCTGAAATTCTGGGTATACTTCAGCCCACACCTGCTCATTTTTGGCCGAACTGCCGAGAAGAGCCCCAAACTGAAGGCTAGGGACCACCTTGTGAATTTTGTTCTTGCTACCGCAAAGAGTGTCATCCACAGAAACAGAATTGCGGCAACGGAAGGCGGTACCCTGGAGGAGTCTTCTGTTTTGCAGCATTATGCAGTCAAGGATTACAGTAGAGTTCGAACACGCAGTGGCCAGAGACAGCACTGAGGAGTTCATCTGGAAATGGGTGATAGGAAATGGACTGTGCAGTGTAACTCCTGGCCTTCAGCCTTCCCTGGAGTTGTATCTTTAGGATGTACAGGGGTTTTTTCTTTTCGGCAGTGGCACACGCCCTCCTTCGGAGCGTGTGCACGTGAAGTGTGAGGCTTTCCTGCCTTTAGTCATGAGCCTTGGGGACCCACTTGGGCAGATGGGAGCAACCCCACAGCCCCCCTGCCTGGGTTACAGTCCCCATTCCCTCCTCCCAGGCCCTGAAGTCAGCCGCCCCGTCTTCAAAGTGGTCCAGGAGTGAGATACCTGAGCAGAGGTAACTTCCTCCCCCCCCCCCCCCATGCTCAGAGCTCATGAGCCAAGACATCTTTAGACAGCCAGTCATAGTACCATTTATGACTTCAGTTTTCAGCCATTTTTGCGTCTCCTGCGGGATGCAGGAGCCGCAATAGAATTTATTTTTTCATGCTTCTGTTGAGAAGGGGCTATCAGCCTCCCTCCCAAAACTCGTTTGCGAAGGACTGAAATATAGCCTTCTGCTGTTTGGAGGCTGCTGTGTTTGAGCTCTCTCTCTCTCTGAGCAGAGAGAAGCTGCACTTTTTCTGCTTCTTTTCAGGGGAAGGTTTTCTTTCCCCTGGTTCTTTCTCCCCACTAAGAAGGGGAGAGTCTTCTTTTTTTCTCTTGTTATTTTTCTCCAGGAGAGTTGGATTTGCTGCTGCTGCTACTACTGCCTCACCCAAGGTAAGCCATTTTCAAACTTTCTGCTGAGAATTTCCCAGGCAAGGCACCTGGGGTGGGGCAGGAGTAGCTGCAGTTTTTCCCTCTCCCCTCCCACATTTGCTTTAGTTTTTCCTTAGTTGTATTCTTTAGAGTTTAGTTTTGGTAGCTTTGTTTTGTGTTTGATACAATTTGTTCATTTGCTTTGTATAATTTGTAAGGTTGGTTGTTTGCGGTTTAGTTTTGTAATTGTGTGTTTGTGTTTGCTTCTTTGATTGTGGAGGGTTGTTTGTGGTTTCTGTTTGTGCCTTTTGTGTGTTTGGTTTGTGCTTTGTCCCCCTTCTTTTAAAGTTAATAAGTTTTGTTTAGTAGTCCCCCCCCCATTTTTTAAAAATTTTTCCCTCCCCCATAGAGGCATTACCATTATGCACAGTACCTGCCAGGCCTGTGCACAGCCTTATTCTTAAGACCTCTGACTGGCCCTCTATTGTCTCTTGGTCTCCTGAGCTTGTTCCTCCTTCCTGTTGGTGCCCCCACCCCCTCCACTGTCCAAGGTTCACTCCTTCCCCTTTTTTCCCTCTAACCCCTGCCCATCCCTTTATTATTTTACACAAGCACACTGAGGATCGAGAAGACTGAGTGTTCCAAAAGAGGCATACACTAGAGACACCATTAAGGCCATTGCATCACAGAGAGGCCACATCACCACATCACCAAAGGCTGCTCTACCAATGCCTTGGAACCAAGCTCAAAGTCATCATGCACAGGAAGGGCCCGGCTCCATTCCACATTCAAATGAAACACCTGTCGTGGATGATCCCCCTCTCTTGGAGGAAGTCCCAGAGGATGTGGTTAAACCCAAGAGAGGACACATGGCAGAACCAATTACTCCCACGAGGGATCCCCAGGGCAAACAACCGTGGACCGATATCAGCGGGAACCTCATGGGTGGTTCCAAGGATGGTCTTCTCCCAGCTGGTACTAGCAAGGACCCCAGGGTAGCCCCCATGGTAAGTCCCCCACAGGAGTCCCTGATCCTCTTACTGCACCGAATACCAGCACTTCAACAAGCAGTACCAAGATGGAAGTAGGCCTATCCCACCCACCACCATGTCCCAAGGCAAGGACAACCAGGACATTAGGGGCCCCAGGAGAGAAGCCCGGGGGGGGGGGGGGGGTGAAAAAACAGAAGAAGATGAGAGGGGAGGAACCAAGCCCGAACATACCACCCAGGACTGTAAAACCCCACGCAGCCATTGTGGCTGGAGCCCTCCCCTCCCACCGGCAATGGTAGAAACAGGCCAACCCCCCTATCACATGTCATCACGGGGGGCGTTATGGCCTGAGTTGAAAACATGCAATTCGCTGCGAAATGCTGGCCACGGAAAATATCCATGCATATGCATTAGCAGCAGCACAGCAAAAAGAATGGCATGGCGGTTATTTATTTACGCACCCTAGCCGCTGGTTACTGGACTAATTGTAGAAGATCTCTTTCACTCTCCAGAGCCCCTTGACACACAAGGGTTACGAGTTGTTTTATCGAATGTTCCACCATTTAGGGTTCAAGACAAAGGCAATGAGGCACGTGGAATCTCATAGGCGTGAGGCCTGGATAGTGCTTCCTAGGGGGAAGGATGGCGTTGAAGGTTGGTTCCCTGTGTGGGATGGGGACCGCTCTTATAAGATATACTACACTACCTTGGAGGACTAGTGCTACCTGTGTAAGGAGGCAGGGCATATCAGGAGAGAGTGTCCTCGGCGGCGAGGACAACCCCCGAAGGGGCACGAGATCACCCCCGCAACCGGTCCTCCCAGAGCCGCAGAGCTCATGAACGGTACCCCGGACACCAGGACCCTCTCACCCCTGGGAAAGCCATACATAACAAAAATTCCACCAGCTGAGCCACAAAAGAAGCGAGCTGCTCTGCCTCAAGAGGCCTCATGGAATAATCCACCCACGTCAGAGGCGAAAGGCGTTCAGCGTGCACCATCCTCTCCCAGTGAATTGATTGAGAAACAAAAAATTGAACATCCTGCAAAAGGAAGGGAGAAGAGAACTAAGCTGCCCTCTGCTGGTAGAGTAAACACTTCTTCCCCCCCCCCCCCTCTTTGCGGCGGGTCAGAGGCTGCCGGGCCCCTACCCAAGAAGGGGAGTAGGGCTCGTGCCCTCCAGAAGGGAGATATGGCTGGAAGTTGCTCGGGCTTGGGTCCGAGTCATGAACGCCGTTCACATAGCCCCTCCAGGGTTTCAGCGACAGGGAGAGATAGAAAGTTGGTGCCAGGAAGGAAGGTAGGTGAGGGAGGGAAGGCACTAGATAGCATGTCTTCTTCGGGTCAGGCAGAGCATGAGGCTGCCCTGCCCTCGCAACCCCCCCTCCCATCTAACAACCGGAAGAGGGGACTCCCAGATAATGGGTCAAACCGCAAAAACACTGGAGATGAGTCAGGTTGGACCTTTGCTTCAGAGGTTTGCCCTCCGAGCCCCCCCAAAAAAGGCCCCACCACCCATATCCGGGCTACCCACCCTGGATCTTTCAGGGGCACCCATCCATAGCTGGGATGCAGATAGTATTTTGGAGCTCATCTGCAGTGGTCCTCTAGAGTCCCCCTTCCAATTCACTCCTGTCCTGGACCTCCCCGTGTACAGTCCACTCCCTGGAAAAGACTCTGAGGCAGGAAAATCTGCTCCTCCCCACTTATTACAAGAGACTAACCCGTCAATCGGAGATATCTTGGTGGGGAGAGGAAGACCTCTGGAATCTGGACCAGGAATCATACAGGGCCCAGATACCTCGAGTGCATTGATTGGGCATCGGCAGGCTGAGGGGTGCACAAACGGAAGAACAAAGTCCTCCCTTCCCGAATGGTCAGCAACTCCCATCACTGAGCGAGGCTTCCGGGCAGAAGTGGATAAGGCAGGGGCTCCTTCTCAGTGTGCCTCTCAGTCTGTTGACCCAATGTTTCACACCCCAGTCCCCAGGGGGAGGTCCATTTCCCCACACAGAGAGGTAGGGAATGAGGGCCACTCTGCTATGGGAGGACCCTTCATTCCCTCAGCTGAGCTGACCCTCCTCTTACCAAATGAGGAGGTGCTCAGCCAGCCTGATTGGCTGGAGAAAGTGGACTGACATGGGGCAGGCGACCCCTTGTAAGTTGCCGTCCCATGTGATCGAACACTTTACTGAGAATGGCTTTGACATTTGGCACTTTGAATGTCAACGGCTGCAGGAGGGGTCTCCGGAGGCACTGGGTGCTCTCCTTCTTTACAGCGGGGGGGACAGGACTCTATGTCCTTCCTAGAGGAGACCTTTTCCACCCCGGAGTCCGAGGCAGCTTGGCTCCTGGGGTGGTGCGGCAGGGTGGAGCTAAATCACTCCATCGGGGTGGCCATCCTGCTAGCTGAATCCCTGCAGGCCAAGGTGCTGGATGGATGGATGGATGGATGGATGGATGGATTTATTTATTTATTTATTTATTTATTTATTTAGGATTTTTATATACCGACATTCTCAATACAAGTATCGAATCAGGTCGGTTTACAAAGAACAAAACTGTCGCAATAAAGGCGTTACATTAAACAGCGTTTCTGGATGTCAAACCTGTCGTGCCAGGTCGGATGCTTCATCTTCGGGCCCGATTAACCTGGTTAATGTGTATGCCCCGAACACTGGGTCCGAACGTGCGGCATTCTTTTGCCAGATGTCAGCCTATCTGGACACTTTGGATGCCAACAAGGATGTCGTGCTCGGGGTGACTTTAATTTTTCCCCTGAGCATGACTACCGCACAGGGTGCGAATGTCATCCCCCCTTGTCGGCCATCCTGAGGGAGATGTTCATTGCCTCTCCCTGGTTGACGTCTGGCGACAACATCAAACCAGAGCAACTGACGGCCACACCTTTATCAGGGTGTGGTTCAGACAGGTGTCTCTCTCTCTTGGATTGACCGTTTTTATTTCTCTTTCCGGTTGATGTCACGAGCCCTTTCTAATGCCAATGAGGTGGCGGCCTTCACGGACTACCACGCGATGGTCGTGAAGGTGAGATTCGACTCCATCGGGTCTCCTGCTGCCTATTGGCACTTCAACAACTCGCTTTTAGAGGAGAAACGGATCGTGACGGCCCTCTGTGAGTTTTGGGGAGGCTGACGCGAGCTCGAGCTGGACTTCCTCTCACTCTCCATCTAGTGGGATGTGGGGAAGATCCACTTCGGTCTTCTCTGCCGGCAATATGCCAGAGACGTTAACAGGGAGCAGTGTCTCCAGCCGGAGCGGCTCAAGGGGGAGCTGCTCACTCTCGAGGCAGAGCCCTCTGACGCCGAGCATCAGTTGTGGGCAGAGTATGAGGAGAAGAAGGTCCTTCAGGACCTCGAAGAGCGGTGAGGCCGAGGGGCTTTTGTACACTCACAAGTCCAGTTCCTACTTGAAATGGACTGCAGCTTGTGCTTCTTCTATGCACTCGAGAAGAGGAGAGGGAAGAAGGGGCGGATGACGTGTTTGCTCTCCGCCGACGGAACCCCCTTCACGGAGCAGGAAAGGATTAGGGCGAGGACACAGGAATTTTACTCTGCCCTCTTTCTTCCAGACCATGTCGACCCCAATGCCTGCAGGGACCTGTGGGATGGGCTTCCCATGCTCAGTCAGCATGACAGAAAGAGGCTGGATTAGCCCTTCACTCTGGCCGACCTCTCTGCAACACTAGGTCAGATGCCCAACAAAACACCGGGCATTGACGGACTGAGCATTGAGTTCTTCACCCATTTTTTCGATCTCTTAGGACCTGATCTCCTGCGGGTCCTAGAGGAAGCCTGGGAGACTGGCGCCCTTCCCCTTTCCAGCCGCCATGTGGTGTTGATCCTCTTACCCAAGAGCGGCGACCCACGCGTTATTCGGAATTGGCGTCCAGTCTCCCTGCTCTGCACAGAATATAAGATCTTAGCCAAAGCGATGTCACAACAGCTGGGGTCTATACTGGCAGGTGTGATTCACCCCGATCAGTCCTACACTGTCCCGGGCCAGACAATTTTTGACAACATCTTTTTGGTCCGGGACCTTATCCATTTTTGCCATAGGGCTGGTTTGTCCATAGGATTTTTGTCCCTTGATCAGGAGAAGGCCTTCGACAGGATCACACATACCTCATGGGAACCCTCAGGCATTTGGATTCGGCCCCCGTTTCTTGGGTTTTCTCCATGTCCTGTATTCTTCTGCAGAGTGCCTAGTTAAGATGAACTGGTACTTGACAGCGCCTCTGGCATTCGGTCGAGGAGTGCGTCAGGGATGTCCGCACTCCGGGCAGCTCTACGTGCTGGCCATCGAGCCATTTCTGTGTCTTCTGTGCAGGCGGCTCATCGGCTTGGCACTGCAGGTGCAGGAGATGTGGAGCACCCTGTCGGCTTATGCCGACGACGTACTCCTCATGGTCCAAGACCCAGTTGATTTGGAGAGGGTGCGAGCCTGCCAGCGGGTTTTTTCATCCGCATCCTCGGCCCGAATCAACTGGGCCAAATGCTCTGGACTTTGGGTAGGGCCGCAACAGGTGGACGCACCCCTTAGCCAGGTTGATAACTTTTCATGGAGCAGGGGGACCCTGAAATATCTGGGTGTCTATCTAACCATTGCAAAGGCTGCGGCTCTGGCGAACTGAAAGGAGTTGAAGGTGAAGATCGCAGTTTGTCTGGAGGCGTGGAAGAGTCTGGTCCATCTAATGTCCTTCCAGGGGAGGGCCTTAGTGATGAACCAGCTGGTGTCCAGCATGCTGTGGCATCGGCTGGCCACCTTGAGGCCAAACTTGGAGTTCATCTCCCGGACCCAGAGGAAATTGCTGGACTTCTTCTGGGCCGGGAGGCGGCACTGGGTCTCTGCGGGTGTCCTGGGGCACCCCATCAGGGAGGGAGGGCAGGGGATAGTGGACATAAAATGCAGAGTCCACACCCTGCGTCTCCAGGCCTTGTGGAGATTCCTGTACACAGACCCACCTCCGCAGTGGCGTCCACTGGGGGAATTCTTCCTCCAACAAGTGGACGGGTTGCAGTAGGACTGGCAGCTTTTGGTTATCGATACGGAAGTGTATGCACGCGACTTCCCATTGCTGCCAGCCTTCTACCAGGATATTTTCAAAGCCTGGAGGGTGGTCTCCAGAACGAGACCCCCTCGGCACCCCTGAGTTTGGATACTCTGGGAGAGCCCCTTCTTCACAACCCCGCTCTGGTTGTGAAGGCCCTGGAGTCCCCTCAGGTGCACCGATGGCTCATAGAGTCCAGGACCACATGGGTTGGAGATCTCCTGAGCATAGACCGGCGGCGTTGGGTCTCCTCAGAAGTGCTGGCCTAGTGCATGGGCATGAGGCACCTGTACATAGCTGGTCAACTGCTCAGTGACATACGGGGCCTTTTTACCCCCCAGACCTCTCCCAGACCTGATCATCGGCCCCCAGAAACATTAAACATAGAAACATAGAAACATAGAAATGACGGCAGAAGAAGACCAAACGGCCCATCCAGTCTGCCCAGCAAGCTTCACACATTTTTTCTCTCATTAGGAACCCCCTCGACCTCCCTGTCCCCTTCCCCACAGCCTAAGCAGACTGGATACGATCCAGCTGGTGCATTTCCGCGAAGCGCCAAAAAAAGCAATGGCTGAGCTGGTGCATCATTCAGTGCATCAAGCTACCCTCTCCAGTCGCCCTAATACACCATGGCAGAGACCCCAGTGGGAGGAATTCTATTTGGAGCTGATTCTGAAGACCACCAGGGACTTATGCTGGTGCATCGCCCACAGGGCCATTGCTACCGGCAGCCTGCTAGATCATATCAGGGGAGCAGGAGGAGGGTGCCAATTCTGCGGAGCAGAGGACATGTTAGTTCATATTTTCCTGTGTTATCCACATTTAACATCCTTCCTCGCGGAGTTGAAAAACCTCCTCCTGCGCTTCTGGTTACATTTTAGCCCACAATTACTCATCTACAGCCGCACCTCGTCAAGGAACCCCAGGTTGAAAGCCAGAGATCGTCTGGTGAACTACCTTCTAGCTACTGCAAAGTTAGTCATTCATAAGACCAGGAACGAAGGACTGGAAGGTGGCATCCCAGAGGATTGCGGGTTCCTATTTCATCGACTGGTGCGATCCCGTGTACAAGCAGAGTTCCAACATGCGGTCACCGATGACACCATCCAAGATTTCAAATAGAAGTGGGCAATAGGCGATGGACTTTGCTTGGTAGACCTCGGAACTCAGCCCTCCTTGGATTTACATATCTAGGGTATAATTGCTGTTATCGGGCATTGGCGCATGCACGGGAAGAGAGGCGTTCCCGCCCTTAGCCTGCCAAGAGCCTCGGTTTCCCACTTGGGCAGATGGGAGCTGTTACCTCGCGACGCGCGGCGGCGCAGAGAGTCCCGGCGTCCATGCCTCCCGGCCGACGTCTTCTGGCAGCAACGCGATCCGACGCGACCTGAAGCAAGCTCCGCCCACCATGGCGCGTCTTACTTCAAACCGGAAGTTCCCGCGTTTGCGCGGGAACTTCAACTATTTAAAGAGCTGAGCCCAGCACAATCTCGCCTCAGCTACAGGCTTGCTTGTGCTGGTGCTCTTGTGGGATTCTGCTATTGCCTGTGTACTGATCTGGAGTGTTCCCTGGATTCCCCTGTTTGCTGCCTGCCCTGATACCGGACCGGACCTGGACTTCTCTGTTTGCTGCCTGCCCTGACACAGGACCAGACCTGGACTTGTCTGTTTGCTGTCTGTTCTTGACTGTTCGGGGAGACGCTGCTCGCTAGCAACACTACCTTGGTCTATCATCCCCAAAGGTAAGACCATGGTCTACTGTGGATTCACATCCAAAATCATAACAGGAGCAACCCCAAAGCCTCCCTGCCAGGGTTACGGCCCTCCATTCCCTCCTCCCAGGCCCATGAAGATGGCCACCCCTCTTCAAAGACATCCTGGGAATGAGCCTGGCAGTGGCAACCCCCCCCAAGCTCTGAGCTCAGGAGCCGGAAAACCTCCAGACAGCTAGGTCACAACAAGATCCGGTGATATTTTTTTCAAGACCCTCCCGAGTTTTGTGATGGCTTGAAATATGCCCTCTGCTATCTAACTCGGCTCCAGGTTCTCCCAGTGTTGATGCAACCCTGGTTTTCCTGCTTCCAAGCAGCCTGCACTTCATCACACTACTCAGGCCTGACTTATCCTGTATAAACCTGTCTTGCTCCAAAAATGAGCACTGTGGCCTCACACTTCCAGCTTCATCATTCCATGCGTCACCATATCCAGTCATGCCATATCCTACTTAAGCCTGTTTTGCTCCAACCACAAACCCTGAGAGCTGACACTTTCAGTGTAAGCATATCATCCTCCAATCGTATCAAAACAATCTTAAGATTGTAAGGCCCCTCCTACATCAAAACGATTTCAGAACTGTCCTTCAAGCAATAATCTTCTTTAAAGTGGATTACTGCAACACTATACTATTAGTACTCCCAGTGACAACACTCAAACCCCTTCAACTGTTACAAAATGCCACCACCAGAGTCCTTACAAATACCTGAAGAAATGAACATATCACTCCTATCCTAAAAGGCTTCCACTGGCTGCTGATCCACTTCAGAATACTCTTTAAAAGTCTAACATTAATACACAAGACTCTACATAATTAAAATGTACACTGGCTCAATGCCTCTCTCCATTTTCAAACCCCACAAAGAACCACCAGATCCGCCAACAATGGAACCTTGCAGATACCCTCACCCAAATTAACACACCTCACCTCCATCCGTGAATGAGCACTATCACTTGCCGGTCCTTCCATCTGGAACTCAATGCTCCAAGAATTAAGACTAGAGCCCAACACACAAAATTTTAAGAAAAAAATTGAAAACCTGGCTGTTTAAGTAGGCTTTTTCATAACACCCTCCCACACTGACAACCTAGCCCTGAAGCATGAATATCTTTATAAAAGTCCTTGTATAACGTTTTTGATTTCTTACTAATATTATTATTCTATATATGTTAAAATTGTTAATTGTTTCTCTCTAACTGCTTACCTTGAAGCTTCAGCCTACTTCCTGAAACTTAACTGCACTGAAATTTTGAGACATTTGAAATTTTGAGATGTAACTTCTTATCTTATGCTATTGTTCTGAATCAGGTAAACATCAGTGCTTTTTCCTATGCAGGCAGCTAAACTTTTTCTTCAATCAGTCCTCAAGACAAAGATTCTTTAAGTTTTAAATTATTTATTGTACAGGTAAATTTTACTTACAATTGTTGCATTTCAAATGTAAGCTCCTAGGCAAAGATCTTTGGTAACTGGAGACAGGGTAGCAGGAGAAAGAAGGAGGTCTCTTGTGTTGCAGGAGTTAGTTTATGGTAGAGGTAGGAAACTTGAGGGATATGAGGCTGATTTACTCTTCAGACGAAGGCAGTAAGAGAAAAGGTAAAAAACCCGATCGTTTCACAGGGTTTTACAGAGCGCTGCTGGCTCAGAAGCAAGCATGGGCAAGACTGAGCTCTCGTCAAGAGCTACTAAAGGAAACACCTCCACAAGCTAGGGGCAGGGGGGCAAGGTCCAATGGCAGTGAGCCTAAGAACTGTTGCGTCCGTCGCTGCTCGATGCCCTCACTCTGCCCTCTTTACCTCTGTGGCGACTCCCTCTGGGTCTGATGGATGGCTAGCTGCCGAGGCGTCTTCTTGCCGTCTCCCTCCGGCGTCCCCAGAGCGGCATGATGCTGTGGGGACATGTTCCTGATGATGTAGGGTGCGCGTGCTCCAATTAATGTACCAGCAAGAGCGCAAATCTCGGGGGCGTCCCCCTGAGATGACATCATCCGCTTCCAATATATAAGGTCTCAGTATTTGCTAACGAATTGAGTTAGCAAGTGGATTACTTTACCTAAGCTACTCTGCCTCCTCGGACTTACCAGGGGTAGCCACTCCTCGGGGGCCTCGCTCTCTTTTCTTTATTTCAAATTGCAGATAGGAACCAGTACTCGCTCCTTGAGGGCCCATGTTCCTGAACACTCTGAAGATTCTCTACTGCCTGGTAGCTATTGCAGATACAGACATTTTGAGTTACCACCGCTCTCTCAGAGCTTTCCCTGGAACCAGGTACTCGCTCCTCGAGGGCCTAACCCTTTCCAGCAACTGAGCTTCTTAAAGACCTTATGTGAGTTTGTCATCCAGTTCTGGCTATGAACACAGCATACCCTGTCTACTCACTATCTATAGTTTCTCTACAGCTCAACCCTGGGATCGCTGTTCCAGTACCTGAGGGACTTCAGCCCTGCCAGGCATATCAGCTCACTACTGCCACCCCTGGTGGTTCTACTAACCTGTCTAATAAAAGAATTATCTGTGTCTGTCTCCGTACTCAAGCCTATCCGGTGGTCCCTCTCAGGATATCCTCCTGGGGGCGCAATCATCTGCCATCGACCCAAGGATCCACCTATCTACATTCCTCTACAGCTGAGTGCACTCTCCAAGCACTCCGCTGGTAACAGATTGCTACTCCTTCTCCATCAGGAGTCTTCAGCAAGAGATTCATATCAGATTGCTACTCTGCAGTCTAAACTCTAATAGATTGTTAACTCCTCCTGCCACAGGAGTCATAACATAACAGGTTGCTAACTCCTCCTTCCATAGGAGCTACTTCACAACAGATTGCTAACTCCTCTCTTCTGGAGGAGTAGAGCATAACAGATTGGTTCCTGAAGAATTAGGAGTTAGTAACCTGTTATACTTTGGCTCCTGAAGAAGGAGGAGTTAGCAAAGTAAAACAGGTTGCTAACTCCTCCCTTCCGCAGGAGTAAAGTATAACAAGAACCATGTGACGCAGGGGGAGCATGAAAGGCAGGCCCTTGAGCCTATAAGGCACCTAGGAAGACTCAAGTTAGATTAAGGGGCATTTAAGCTCTTCCGATAGTAAGAGAAAATGGAGGGGGGAGGGAGCTTCTCTTAAGGGCAAAGGCTCCTCTTAAAGGCAAAGGCTCACAGATTTTTATCATGGGTTACAAAAAGTGTTTCAATATTAAGAATCCTCAGAAGGGAGGACTGCACTAAACACAGTTAAACTACAGTATATACAGATACAAACATGTACCCACTGCTGGGGACAGAACAGCTATTTCTCTGTTTTTTCTACTTGTTTCATTGTAAACCAATGTGATGTGCAAACAAACTTCGGTAGAGAGAAGCTATAAATAAATAAGAAGGCTCAGGATCCTTAATTATTTACAATAAACTTTGCAGGACCTAGGAGTGCTATATTTTCTACCTAAAAAGTTATTTCTCAAATGCTACAAGGACCTAAAACTGATAACAAACTATACTCCTTGCTGTGCTGCTCTGCTCCCACCATTCCAATTTTTTACAGTTATTAACCGATACCATTTCTGGTTGTCTGCATGCTCCAACAGAATGAGAATACAACAAATTCCTAATGGATATACCTGAGGTCAAATTTATTTGTTAGAATGGTATGTAAAAAGTTTTTTTAAAAAAAAATAAATAAATAAAAATAGCCTGGGGCCTATCTTGCCTTACTATTGACCACTGGCCTATATGGCCTCTCTAGGCCAATCCCTGTTTTGCCTCCTCGGGACCTTCCTGATTTGCTGCTTTTGGGTTTTATATTTCATGTTCCGTGTATTTTTGTCTTGCCTTGTCTTGTCCTGCTCTAGTCTGTTTTTGAGTTCCTGTTCACTCTTACCTGCACACAGGACCAGTCTGTTTCCGAGTTCTAGTTTATTCTTACCTGCCTACAACTCCAGTCTGTTCTTAGACCCCAGGACTGGAGTCTGAGCCCTGCCTCAGACTCCAGTCCTGCCTAGCCTCAGAATCCAAGTTCCAGCCTACACCTTGAGTCCAGCCACAACCTAAGTTCTTCCAGCCGCCAGAACCCAAGAGCTCAACCTGCAGGGGAAGTGGCTGGTACAGCCAGAAGATTCTCCAGCTGTCTTGTCAATCCCTGAAGTCGTGGGCTGCTCCTGTGAGGATTTATCAACCCCAGTTGGGCCCTCAGCCTGACTGAATGACAAGGCCATACTGTCCCTGCAACAATGGGTCCAGGACTTCTTACCTGTTTGTTAAGCTAAGTGAAAAGTTTTCTGATTTAATAGAATCCCCAGGATTTTCGAAGTGTTATATCTGTAATTCTCCTCTTTGGGAGTTGCAGGGATGCGAGTGTGTGAATCCCATGTTTATAGAAATGTGTTGCCATTGTAATGTGCATAAATCAGTCTTTCAAAAGCCTTACAAAAAAAAAAGGCCTGTTTCTACATTGTTTTCATGTAATATGCATGCACAGAGCTCTCCAGATCACCCTGTAATCTGCAGCACCAGACCTGGAAAACAGAAAAACATGATTAATTGTTAAAGTTGCCTGTTTTTAATCCTTCTGAAGGAAATACTGCAAGAAAGTAAAAGGATATATTCTTTATTAGAGGTCTCCAGTATTCCAGTTGTCAGTAGAAAAAAGAATGAAGCCCCACAACTGAGGCATGATTCCACTTTGGCTTCAATTAACACCTCTTCACAGGACTCTCTATGTTGCACCAAATTTGATCCGCAGTGCCAATCACAAATAAAAGAAAAGCAGCTTCACTCTGCCGCTAAGAGACCCGTTCTGACTTTTTCTGAAAGTAATATCTATTTGCAGAAATCACTGGAGGAGAAAAGTGATAATTTAAAAAGGAAAAGTGTTCAGTTCTAGAGGTACCTGTTTTAATAACTGATTGTGTTTCAGTTTCTCCTACCACCAATCTCTTGGTTCCACCAGGTTAATGGCTACACCCGTCTGTATCTCATCTCCAGCTCAGGTTAACTTATCTTTAAAACCAGTGCATGAACAAGAAGTGGTAAGATTCCATTCCATTGGGCTTTCCACGCTGTTGACAAATACTGAAATCCATGCCCTGAGATCTGAAACTCCAGTTGCAGCTAATCAAAGGTTAATTAGAACTTGAGCACCACAGGAAAAAGCTAATACTTTCCGCTGCCTGAAGTCTGGTTCAGCCTGCTTTAGCTAAGTTTATCCATCTGGATAAAGTTTTAAAGATTGCTTCAGAAATGCAGGTTACCCCCAGCTCTAAGCCTACTGCAGTGTCTCAGCCAGCCAAAGTAATTACCTGCCCAGAGCTTGATCTTAAAACAGACTGTATCCTAAACCAGAATCCAGTAATACACTCTAACTCAGATCTTCTGTTTCATTCTTCTACAAAAAAAAAAGCCTTTACCTGAAAGGGATCTGGTATTCAGTACCAAGAGTGTGCCTTTATTCTCTGAAGAGAACACTAATCGTGTTCCAGTCTTCAATTGTGTTCCAGATCATGCTCTGAATAATCCAGTCCTGGAAGTGAGTGCTATCACCCAGGGAGGGGTCCAGCTAAGTCCTTCTGCCCCAAGGCGAGCCCCAGCCAATGCCAGCCGTGGAGCTCTGGGAGGGGGCTCAGCCAGCCATTCCCATCAATGTGCCTTTGAGGGATCCCATTTCCACAATCTTGCTTTCAAGAGACTCTAGACGACCAATCTTGCTCCTAAACAACCCAGTTCCAGAAATTCTCTGTGGACCTTTAAAGACTTGCATTCAGACCCTGTCTCCTAGGACTCCTAGTGTCCCGGTTCACCCTGACTATAACCCTGATGCCTAAGATCTGCCTTCCCGGGGAGGGGGAGAGGGGCTTCAAAGAGGGGGTACTGTTTGGGAGGCTGCATTACAGGCATAATCCTATCACCAGAGGTCCCCATGGAGCTACATCTACTCTCTCATCAGTCATAGGTTCCGTGACACTCACGACTCAGCAGGGCTCAGCCTACTTAACCCTGCCTCTTGCTAAACCCACAGCCTTGTCATTGAGTCTACTCGGCTCCCTGCTTGTCCCTTTTCTTCTTTCTATCTCGCTTTGGCCTTTGGACCTTCCAGTGCTGTCTCACTTAGCCGTAGCCATAGCTTCAGCCTTAGTTTTTGCCATAGCCTTAGCTTTACTCTTGTGGCCTCTCAGGCCTTCTGCTTTAGAATTGCCTTGTGCCTTCTCTATGCTCTGTGATCTTAGGGCCTTCTGGTTCTTTCCTTGCCTTGAGACCCTATGTCCTATCTTGCCTTGTTCTTGACCACTGGCCTATTTAGGCCTTGTTTTCTTCTGTGGCCTCTCTCTCTTTCACCCCTCAAGGCTAGGGTTGCCAACTTTTAACCATCAAAATTCTGAGCATTTGGAGATGCTGTTTAATATCTTCACTAGGGCCAAATTTTGGGGTGGATGAGCCTGGGGTGCTGTCAGTTGAGGGGTGCCCTGAGCACCATGGGGACAGAGGAGGAGTGTGGTCACGGCATATCCCATCCCACGCAGTCAAAGAGAGAAATTGTGAGGCCATGGTGGATCCCATCCTGCTGTGGCCAAAGATTGAAATTGCGTAGCTGTGGCAGATCCCATCCTGCTGTGGCTGAAGAGGGAATTGGAGGGGGCACCATCGGCTGAGGGAGGGGGGGAGGGAGTGCTTTTCACCCAGGGTGCTATTCGCCCTAAACATGGCTCTGATCTTCATCGATGGGGTTAACGTACATGTAACTTTTATTGCCACTCTTCACCATTGTAAAAACACAGAAACATAATTTGATAGCAGATAAGGACCAATCTACTAGTTACTTCCTGCAACAGTGTCTTAGAACCCAGTTGATCTCTGGCTTTTCCCTCACTTTTTTGCAATTAATGATCTTCTGTACTTGGCCTGTGCTTTCTTTAATTGTTATTGTTTTTGCCTCTATCACCTCCACTTGGAGGTTGTTCCATGCATCCACCATCCTTTCTGTGAAAAAATATTTTTCTATGTTATTCCTGAATCTACCCCTCCAGATCCTCATATCATGACCACTAGTTCTCAAACTTCTTTAATCTGGAAAAAGTTTGCTTTTACCAGCCCATGGGCCAAATTACTGTTCTGTAACATTCTTTAAGTCTCTGATTAAACCATGGACTGAAGTCTAGGTAAGTGACACAAAAAAAAAATATCCAACACATTGAATAAACAGTAGCTACCAAAACACAACTATATTTATCGGGAATTTATCAGTGTTTATTACAACAAACAAAAAAAGTGAGAAAATCAGTGGAAAAAAATTAGTCTGCTTTTACACCAATTTTCTCAATTTGTTTGTTGTAATAAACACTGAAACTCACAGGAAAAATAAAATAAAAACTGAAAATGAAAGTCCCTAACTATATTGTATAATTGAAGGGGACGACCAGATGCTAATTTGCAGCATGAGGGCTAAAATTCAGGACATTTGTGAACATTTTAGCCCTCCTCCTTTTTTCAGGACAGTACCCCAGAAATCTGTACATTCCAGAAAAATTGACCCTACTCAGGGTCTCCCTATATTGCTGCTTTTGGGATTTATTTTTCATATTCTGGTGTCCTTGTCTTGTCCTGTTACAGCTTCAGTCTGTTCATGAGTTTCAGTTCACTCTTATCTGCATGCAGCTCCAGTCCGTTGTTAGACTCCAGCCCTGCACAGCCTGAGACTCCAAGTTTCAGCCTACACCTCAAGTCCAGCGACAGCCTAAGTCCTGCTGGCTGCCAGAATCCAAGGGCTCAAGCTATGGAGGAGATGGCTGGTATAGGCAGAAGATTCTCCAGCGATCTTGTCTTGCCCTGAAGTCCTGAGCTTCCTCTATGGAGGTTCAATAGCCCCAGCCAGGCCTTAGCCATGATAAGGGGAAGGTACCAAGTTCGGGTTACAGAAAAAAAAAATGGAAAAGATTCACCTGATTCTGTTGAGCTTCCTCACCACATACATGCCATTGCACCAAAACTGGTAGGGCTCCACAGAATGCCATAATTGGGGCATCCTGTGGAACCCTACCAGACTTCCATCAGGGTACATTTATTAAACAGTAAACACACCTAGTGATTTTGGTAATATTTTCTCTTTATTACTTACATAAGAACATAAGAGCATGCCATACTGGGTCAGACCAAGGGTCCATCAAGCCCAGCATCCTGTTTCCGACAGTGACCAATCCAGGCCATAAGAACCTGGCAAATACCCCAAAAACTAAGTCTATTTCATGTTACAGTTGCTAGTAATAGCGGTGGTTATCTAAGTCAACTTAATTAATAGCAGGTAATGGACTTCTCCTCCAAGAACTTATCCAATCCTTTTTTAAACACAGCTATACTAACTGCACTAACCACATCCTCTGGCAACAAATTCCAGAGTTTAATTGTGCATTGAGTGAAAAAGAACTTTCTCTAATTAGTTTTAAATGTGCCACATGCTAACGTCATGGAGTGCCCCCTAATCTTTCTATTATCCGAAAGAGTAAAAAACCGATTCACATCTACCCATTCTAGACCTCTCATGATTTTAAACACCTCTATCATATCCCCCCTCAGCCGTCTCTTCTCCAAGCTGAAAAGTCCTAACCTCTTTAGTCTTTCCTCATAGGGGAGCTGTTCCATTCCCTTTATCATTTTGGTCACCCTTCTCTGTACCTTCTCCATCGCAATTATATCTTTTTTGAGATGCGGTGACCAGAATTCTACACAGTATTCAATGTGCGGTCTCACCATGGAGCGATACAGAGGCATTATGACATTTTCCGTTTTATTCACCAATCCCTTTCTAATAATTCCCAACATTCTGTTTGCTTTTTTGACTGCCGCAGCACACTGAACCGATGATTTCAATGTGTTATCCACTATGATGCCTAGATCTCTTTCTTGGGTAGTAGCACCTAATATGGAACCTAACATTGTGTAACTATAGCATGGGTTATTTTTCCCTATATGCATCACCTTGCACTTATCCACATTAAATTTCATCTGCCATTTTGATGCCCAATTTTCCAGCCTCACAAGGTCTTCCTGCAATTTATCACAATCTGCTCTTGATTTAACTACTCTGAACAGTTTTGTATCATCCGCAAATTTGATTACCTCACTTGTCGTATTTCTTTCCAGATCATTTATAAATATATTGAAAAGTAAGGGTCCCAATACAGATCCCTGAGGCACTCCACTGCCCACTCCCTTCCACTGAGAAAATTGTCCATTTAATCCTACTCTCTGTTTCCTGTCTTTTAGCCAGTTTGTAATCCATGAAAGGACATCGCCACCTATCCCATGACTTTTTATTTTTCCTAGAAGCCTCTCATGAGTTTAGGACATTTGCTTTAGCTGAAGTAGAGTAAAAGCTATTACAAGTTTCTCCTTCTAACCCTGTTATAATGTTTAACTGCTAAGTACACTGCAGAGGTTTAGGGGGGCATTTAAAAAAAGCACAATTAGGATGAAGATTAGCACTGCTAAAACCTCACAGAGCCCCTACAACAGAGTAGGTTTCTCTTCCATAACCCAGGTACATTTCAGCATTGCAGCAATATTCAAATTTTCTGCATCCAGCCTTTTTCCAGTTTCTTACTAAACTTTTGCCACAAGCAGAGTAACTATTTAGTCACCACAAAGCATCCTCTAGCAAATCTTCACCCAACAAGAAAACTGGCAGAGTTAAGACTTTTAGACTTTCACAAGGGAATTACATATTTCAAGCCACAAATTCTTTAATAAAGGGGCAGTCAGAACATAATAATTGCCATACTGGGTCAGATAGGGTCCATCAAGCCCAATATCCAGTTTCCAGCTATGGCCAAATCCAGGTCACAAGTATCTGACAACATCTCAAACAGTAACTAGATCCCATGTTACTAATGTTCAGTGATAAGTAGTAGCTATTCCTGAATTCTACTTGGTTAGGTACAGTTTATGGATTTCTCCTCCAGGATCTTGTCCAAATCCATTTTTAAACCCAGCTAAACTGCCTTAACCACATTCTCCAGCAATGAATTCCAAAGCTTAATTGTATGTTGAGTTGTGAGAATTTTCTACTATTTGTTTTAAATGTGCTACCTAATAACTTCAGGAAGTGTGCCCTAATCCTTGTATTTTTGAAAGAGTAAACATTTATTTCTGTTCTATTCCCATCATGATTTTATAGACTTCTATCATATCCCCCTTAGCTGTCTTCTGCAAGCTGAATAGCCCTAAGTTTATTTTAGTCTTTCTTCATAAGGGAGCCATTCTAACTCTTATCATTTTAGTCGCCTTTCTCTGTACCTTTTTGAGATGCAGTGACCAGAATTACACAGTATTCCAGGTGCAGTCACCATTGAGCAATACAAAGATATTATAACATTCTCCATTTTATTTTATTTTATTTTCCTTTCCTAGTTCAATTTCATATATGGCTATACCATATATGAAAAAATATTCATCAATCAACACTGGAAATGGCTGGGGCTCAGACACCAGAGTTCTGAGAGCTAGAGTAGAGCTAGTCAGTTTTTTAGTTCTCCCCCAGAACTGGAGCTAAGATACTGAATCCAGAGCAGAACTGGAATCAAAATGAAGGGCTCTGGAACTTGGAGCTGAGGTTCTGGAATTGTTCAACTCCGCCACCTTAGAATACTTAAAGTTTATTTTAAAAAAACAAAACTTGGTATCCTGTTCTAGGTGGGTGACAAAGTAAATGTTCACAAATCATTTACATAAAAACATAAGAACATAAAATCAGACATAAAAATACTATTACTGGATGATATTAATCAAACCTGCTGATAAAGTGCCTGCAACTCATTTTTCTCTCAGTACCTCAGTCCTGACACATCATAAGTTAGAATGCGAATTAACACTGAAGTAATAGTCTGTGCCCTGCATTAGTGCATGGGGCCAAAGATCAAATTCATTGAAAGCAAGTATTAATAAATGAGTTTTTAGCTGTATTCGGACATGACAGGGACATATCAGATTTGAGAGCCTCTGGTAAAGGGTTGCAGAGGACTGGGCCAGCCACCCGAAACAATCTATCCTGGGCTGTTGATGAGCCATGCTCCTCTTTTTGCTACTGCTGAGATAGCTGAGTTCTTTTCCCTCTCTCCTACCCTCATCTGACACAATCCATTCTGCCTGCAACCACTGCTGACTCAACTGAGCCTTACTCTATCCCACTCCTGCTAGTAGAGTTCAGCCCACGGGAGGAAAGAGCTGACCAGCGTGCAGAATACCATACTATTGTATTTTTCAAATTTCTTAATTAAAAAAAATTATGCATAATTGACTGTGGGGGCGCTAGCGAGCCAGCAGTATAGTGGCTGCTTACTCCCTTTACACCTTCTACTCCCTGTTTTTAATATGGTTGTAAATAGGTAAAAATTGTTTAGGTCTTCCTGTTAAATTTCTTTGAGTGTTTGAAGTGCTGCCATGGACTGGGAGCTTTTTCAACTCAACTCCTTAGTTTCCTGCCCAGAAGAGGTAACATCAGCAACTAAGCTGTGGGGCCGATGCAATACAGTGCGCTCACACGAGCACACTGTTTAACCCACTGTCAGATGCGGGTTAAATAGGCGCTAATTCACCCCCTAATGCAATAGGGGGATTAGCGCCTATTTAACGCACCTCCGATGTGGAGTGAATGAGTTAGCGCTCATCACATGCAAATGCATGTGAATGAGGCTATTACTCATTCACTCCACATTCAAAAAAATAAATGTGCATCTCAGGCGCACATTTATCGCTCAGATAGTAATGCCTGCCTGGAGTAGGCATTAATAGCTGAGTGCATGTAGAAGAAGTACAGAAAAGCAGAAAAAAAACAGCTTTTCAGTACTTTTTCAATAAAGAAAACAAACCAAAATAAAAATACCTCTGCAGATCGCCGAGTTATGAAGACCAATGCCGGTGAACTCGGCATCTGTTTTCATAACCGGCCGTCTGCCACTAATGAAAGCAGACGCCGAGTTTACCGGCGTCGGTCTTCATAATCGGCAGCCGCCGCGGGGTCGCATTAGCAAGGAGGCGTTAAGGTCACGCAAGCGACCCTAGCACCTCCTTGCTAGTGCGACCCCCTAATTTGCATATTGCATGGAGTCCCCCTTGAGGGTGCCATGCATGAGCTAAGAAAGTCAGCGCCCACTTTCCTCAAAATGTATTGCATCAGCCCCTTTGAATGTTTGAATTGCTGCTTTGGACTGGGAGCTTTTTCAACTCAACTCCTCAGTTTCCTGCCCAGAAGAGGTAACATCAGCAACTAAGCTGTAAATTTCTCGAGACAGGAGAAAATGTACTGTCCTTAATCTCATATTAATAGCTTGGACTTGCAAGAACATGACTCTGTCTGCAGGAGTTCACGCTGCCTGAATGGGCAAAGGGAGGAACTGAGTGGATTTGCAGCGAAGGCCTAGGTTCCTGGCCTGCCAGTGAACATAAAGACCTGCATTCAACATGCTGAGAATGAGACATTGGCCTGAAACTGGCCTCAATTTCACCTTGGTATGCACTCATACTAATTTCTGAGAATCATCCTGCCTTGGTCAGTCTCAGCAAAGAGTAAATTTCAGGGTAGCAATTAAATGATTAAATTCAAGTAGGGAATATTTTTCAAAACTGATCCAGGTTCTTGTTGCCTGGTTTGGCCACTGTTGGCCAGGTTTGGCCAGGTTCTTGTTGCCTGGTTTGGCCACTGTTGGAAACAGGATGCTGGGCTTGATGGACCCTTGGTCTGACCCAGTATGCCAATTTCTTATGTTCTTATGAGTATCTGTCTGGCTCCTTCATATACCTTCTCTGCAGCACATGCTTAAACAGTTCCCAAAAGCATGCCAAGCCAACCCTTGAGGGACATCATGTGACATGGAGCCTGGCAGAACTGAGTCAAATATTCTCTAACATAAATTTCATATTTTTCCTAAATAACTAAGAGGTAGAGCACACTCTAGACCAGAGGTGAGCATTCTTGAGCTACAGATCCCCTTCCATAATTACCATCAGTTGTGTCCCCAGAATTCTGGTTATATGTCTTGCATGTGTAGGATTTCTGGTCTGGTGTTAAGTCACTCGCCAATCAATCAGTTCTTGAACCAGTTACCAAGTAATGAGACAACCATACTGCCAGCCCTTATCAGACATACAAATATTTTCTGGTTGAGGAAACTTTATTGACACTCACACACATTGTGCTATTGTTGTTTATGTGCTAAAAGTGAGTGCCTCCCATCCCCTATTCCAGCACTGCCGCATCATTATATAAAGTTTCTGCTTGCTGACAGCCCTTCCCCAGCCTGCTTAACACATGCGGGGAGAGAGAGAGAGAGAGAGACTAGCCATAATGTCCACCCCATAGGTAGGTATTTGTATCCCTATGGTAGGCCCTCCTAATAACTCGAGCTGGGGTTTAGGTATGAGTGTAGGGGGTTAGGGGCCACTTTGACATTCTACGTGACACGTACGAACAGAACCGTGGTCTCTTATGAAGATCTGATAACCTTTGGAGTGAGGAAACTCACTCCAAGATGAGATTTGGGCAATGTTCTCATCAAGCTAGGTAGAGAGAACATTGCCCAAATCTCATCTTGGAGTGAGTTTCCTCACTCCAAAGGTCATCAAATTTTCACAAGACCACTGTTCTGTTTGTAGGTGTCACATAGAATGTCAAAGTGGCCCCTAACCCCCTACACTCTTACCTAAACCCCACCTCGAGTTACTAGGTGGGCCTACCATAGGGATACAAATACCTACCTATGGGGATGGCATTATGGCTAGTCTCTCTCTCTCTCTCTCTCTCTCTCTCTCTCTCTCTCTCTCTCAAAAATGGTCCACCCAGTGGTCATATGCAGGAAATACAATAGGTCTGACACCTATCGCAAATTCTGATAATGTTATCGCAATGTGCACTAACTTAGCTCTTCACATAGGTAATTAGTGTAAATTGCGATAAACTGAATTTTTGCATAAACCACGCCCCTTTTGCTATCGCATGCGGTACTTACCGCATTTTGATAAATCCAGGCCAGAGACTGTTAACTTGCCTCCACTTCACCGGCCTCCGCACCTGAACCCTCGGAGTGAGGAAACTAACCCAAAGATGAGATTTCTGCAATGTTTTCTCAACCTAGCTTGATGTTACCCAGGTAGAGAGTCCATCAAGCTAGGTTGAGAGAACATTGCAGAAATCTCATCTTTGGCTGAGTTTCCTCACTCCGATGGTCATCAAATGTTCACAAGAGAGTACTGTTCTGTTCATACATTTCACATTGAATGTCAAAATGGCCCCTAATCCCTACACTAATACCTAAACCTCACCTCGAGTTTCTAGATGGGCTTCCCATAGAGATATAAATACCTATCTAGGGTCAGGGCATTATGGCTAGTCTTTCTCTCTCTCTCTCTCTCTCTCTAAAAAAGTTATCACACTAATGCCTATGCAAAGAGCTAATTGCAATAAACTCCCTGTTACCATAAAACACACCCCTTTTCCCATCGCATGTGATATTTACTGCATTTTGATAAATCCAGGCTTAAGTTATCATAGACATATTGTTAAAGAGAACCATTCATACATTAAATGGCAGTAAACCCTTCCCAAATAACCTAAGAAAATTATGCATTTATTATGACTTTACATGAAAAAGGACATTCAAAGTACAGTGCAGATAAACAAAAACAGAAGACATTTGTAACCCATATGGCAATAGGCATATTGTAACATGTTTGGTGTGGACTTGTCCCTTGGAAAGCTATGAGTGACCTGCATTACATTTTACTTTAATGCAATGGTTTTAGCAGTAAATAATGGTCAGAAGTGTCTTTTTACGATAAACATTTTTTTAGATATTTTATTTTAGATCATTTTTGTCTCATGTATTTTACTATTTTTAAATGAATTGTTATTTTGTACTTGCTTATTTTAATTTTATTGTTGTTTCCTTTACTAAGTTTTATATTTTTCTTAATTATACACTGTCTAGATTGTCTACAGATTGACGGTATATAAAAGAAATAATAAAAATAAATATCAAACCAACACTAATTGCCAGCACTAAAACAGCAATACTACCTATGATAAGCAACAGTACATATATTATATCAGGCCCTAAAATACCTACACACCTCCTATTAAATGCTGCTATAGTTTTCTATACAGAAACTGCACATTCGCAGAGTATCTCACCTTGGTCACATGTGCAGATCAGAAACCCTCACCAAATACACACTATTTATTTATTTATTTGTCTGTTTTTATATACCATTGTTTGGAGCAAGCCCTCACAACGTTTTACAGTGATAACAGATTACATCAAACAGAGTAAAAAAAACCCAGGTTATATTGTAACAAGAATATAGGGGGTGTTGTCTTAAACAGAAGATTAGTGGGAAAAAATAACTATGTAATGATTAAATATTCTAATATAATGACTAGATGATTAAAATATAAATATAGAAATATGCAGCCAAAAACTGAACTGGAAACTGCAACAAGCCAGACTCTGTATACAATGTAACAATGCCAAAACAGATTCTCCATCATGCCTCATAAAAAATCAAACAAAAAAATCAAGATATGTAAAACAATAGTAAAACCACACTAATTTAAAAATAGTTGATGAATAGAACATCTATTCATTAAAAGCACAAAGATTTTTAAATTTTCAAAACAAAATAAATATTTTGAAGCAGTAAACACATCAAACTTGCAATGATTAAAACAAAGATTTTTAAAAAATCTACGCTTTCCATATTTTGGAACTTTTAATTCCAGTTTCCCTGAGATTGTTGTGGATTACTCAGGGGTGGGAAGTGTGCCATTTTCATTCTCATAAGCTTGCTCACTCAAGGACTCGGTGGCTCACACACTTTCATACTCATTAACTCACTCACATGCTCTCACTCATTGATTCACTCACAGTCTTGGGTTTATACACACACTCATTGCCATGCTTATTACCTCACTCGTATGCTAACTTACACGCACTTATTCTGATTCATTAACACACTCATCCTTCTCCTCCAGAACACATAAGCATCAGCCACTACCTATGAAAGTGAAAAAAATGTTTTAAATTATATTGGTGATCAGGGAATATGCAGCCAGGGCCCAAGAGAACAGGATCTGGATGAACTCTTTGTTGATGCCCTCCAAGTTGATGTCCCTTGGTGTGGGAAAAAGAGGGCTGAAAGGCCCAGATGGCATGTTTTGTATTTTTTGCTGTGCTGAAGCATGAGGGAGGTGGGGGACAGAGGCAGGTGTGGGGTGAGGTTTGGGGTAGCCAAGCTGCAGCTGCTACATAGTTTACTCAACTCTGCATCATGTTATGAATACCAGCTATCTCAATTCCTGCTTCAGGTCAGGCCCAGCTGCCTATTAAATGCTTGCACTGGATATTCACTGTATTGTACACCATGTTCAACACACTAGTCTGCTTCCTTCCGATGATATGCAGCAATATTATGTTGAGCTGTTATAATCTATTCCTCATAAACCATGTCTTCACAAGAATTCTATCTTATTGCAATGGAAGAAAAGACCTCAGAGACCGGCTTGCTGATCACAAATCTCATTACAAACATAGAATAATCATCAGTCAAAAAAACCTCCGACCGTCCAAATTTTTGTTGCAATTATTTTTATAAAAAGTTTTTTTGTGAATTTTTCTATGTATTGTTTTGTTGCTTTCCTTCTGTGCTTACAAACAATTATTTTTTAATATCCATCGTAAATTTTTTTTTTTTAAATATCCATTGTTGGTGGCCATGACTCCATGCACCATCCTCCAGCTGCAGGACCATTCATACCTGGGAGTCAATCCAGAATAAGATTCCCAGCGGGGACCCCCCTTCGTCTCACACCAGTCCCAACACTTCCCACCAGGGCATGTCGGGATGGGAGCCGAGGTCGAGCAGTGTATCATATGGGCCATCAGCAGGTACAAGTTCTTCTGAGACACAGTTTGGAAGACCTCTAGGGGCATCTCCCTCAGCCTGCTAAGGCTGTGGGTCAGAGGAGACAGCACTAGAGAGTTTGCTGACTGGCAGCCTAGGCTCTATCAGCAAGGCCGGGGGGGGGGGGGGGGGCAGGGGGTGCAATTGGGTGGGAACAGCAGAATAGCAGTCATTGTACTGATGGCCCTGGGAGCCCGGTCGTACAGGCGATCCATAGCTGCAATAAGGACCTAGCAGGTCTCTGACCTTGGTCACCTGGGCCGAGACCAGTTGGCGTATCACAGACGGCACCTACAGCCCCTCCAAACCCAGAGCTGGGTTGTGGAGGAAAGGCTTGCCCAGAAGTCATCATCCGCGATGGCTGGGATGTTGGTCATGCCTAAGAGCTTCCAGGCCTTCACTACATCCTTGTAGAATCCTAGCAGCTGCGAGAGGAATCTATTTCTAGGTCTGGGCAAAGGGGTAGGGTGGCCATTGGCTGCTCCGCCCCGTTTGTAAGGTACATGTTTTTCCTCGGTGCCCCCTAGTGGAGACACCAAAAATTGGAAAAAAAGTAAGGAAAGGAGACCTAAACCAGAAATGAAGCCCTGGCTTTCGGCTATGTTCCTATATGATGGCTGGGAAATGGATATTGGGTAACTGCTTGGAAGGTAGCTATGGTCACCACTATTCTGCTGGCACTGGGTTTGCCTTACCTGCAGATCACTTAGTTAAGTCTCCTCTGGGGGGGGACGACAGTGAGGAGAGAAAAGAACAAGGGGGAGTCCTGCTTTTCAGCGGGGTCATTGGAGATGGAAGAGTGAGGTGGGGGGGGGGGGGGCTCTGAGGAAAACAAACCCTTCCATGGTCACCTTCTCAGCGAGAGAGGGGGGGCCCTCAAGTCCGCTTTTAAGGGGAGAGGAAGGGAAGGGTCACCAACCAAAAAAAAAGAGGTGAGAAGTAAGGGGGAAAAAAATAAAAGGGGTCTCCCTTCTCCATTTTACAATGGGTGGGAAAGGGGGAGGGGTTCTTCCCTTTCCACGTTTCTGTGGGTGGGAGAGGGAAGGGTTCCCCCCACTATTTCATGAAAGTGGAGGGGACGGTCACCCAAAAGTGCACAAAATAAACATTAATACAAAATTAAGAAACTTAAATGTTCAGGTTTTGGTTTTCTTTTTTTCAATTTATTCTTTATTATTTTTCAATGATACAATCATAAAACAAATTTACATATTGTGTATCACATTCATCCAATATAATCAATCAAGTAATCAAATAAATATATCTTATCATGTGATACCAAACATAATAGGGGGAGAACATCCTCCAAATCTTATATAAAGGAAATCTGAAATCTAGGTGCCCCTCCATTCCTTAAGAGGGTATATCGAGACTTCAGCTAACATATAATAGGAGAAGGAGATTTATTCTAATTTAAGGACCATTTACCTCTAATAATCCCAAGTTAGACTCAGATTTATCTAATAAGAAGGTCTCCAAATGAACCGGATCTGTAAACCCAAATGTTTTCCCTCTGTAGTTCACATAACATATGCAAGGGAATTTAAAAAAGAATATACCCCCCAAAGCCACAACACGATGTTTTAATGCCAAAAAGGCCCTCCTCCTGGCTTGGGTGGGTCTAGCTACATCCGGAAAAATCTGGATTTTTTGTCTGCAAAAGTGTTCAAGAAATTATTTGTTAATAAAGATGAGACATCTTTATTAACAAAAAATTTCTTGAACACTTTATCCTTGTCTTGCTCTGATAAAAAGGAAATGAAGAGAGTGGCCCTATTCTCAATAGTATCAAGAGAATCCTCCAAGAAGGTAGAAATACCTAAACTTGGAGGACTCTCCCGATCCTGATTTTGAACAGTCAAATGTTCAGGTTTAACTCATAATGGGGAAGGAGGGGAGGGGAGCAGGGCACCCCGACCAGTGCCCACCGGTGGGCGAACTCCTCTACCCGACCAGTGGACATGGCATAGAAGTGCTCTGCCTTGACCTGGGTGCACACCATGGCCCTGAAAAGGGCCCCGCAGTTGAGAGACCTGCCCCCGGTCCTGCCTTGACCGCTAGATTGCCTGCCTGGCGGCAGACAGGAGAAAGTTGATTAAGGCGTCCCTCCATTGCAGGGGCCCACTCCTGGCCACATGCCCAAAGATCAGCAGGTGCGGGATGAAATTTAACTAAAAACCCAAAAATAATGCCCTAAGGAGGGACACTAAGGAGGGACACTTGAATTCCAGGTGGGACACTAAGGAGGGACACTAATGCCCTAAGGAGGGACACTAAGGAGGGACACTTGAATTCCAGGTGGAAAAGGTCCTCCTCCTGTTTGCATAAAGGACAGGCGGGGTCTGCCCAGAATGCACGTGCCTTGTACCTGCCTGTGGCTATGGCTCCGTGCACCTGCCTCCAGGAGCAGACTGTCCTCGTGCCTGGGAGTCATCTCAGAGTAGAGAGACACCTCCCTCCCCCCCCAACTCCATCTCTGGGTCCCATCACTTCCCACCAGGACGTGTCAGGACAGGAGGCGAGAGCGAGGCGGTGCACCTTATGGGTCACTAGCAGGTACAGGTTCCTCTGAGACACAGCTCGGAAGGCCATTAGAGACATCTCCTGCAGCCTACTAAATCTGTGGGCCCGAGGAGGTTAAGCTTCTCAAGAGGGCCCCACCTTCCGGCAGCCAAGGCCCTACCAGCAAAGCCATGGGGTAGAGTCAGGTGGGGATCCCCGGCTCGTGGGGGCCTCTCTAGCAGAGCATCCGCTATCTGTCGGAGAACCCTGAGGGTGCAGTTATAAAGGTACCTACAGTAGCATTCAGATCCTCTTGCAGGTCTCTGACCTTGGTCACCCATGCCTTGACCAGCTGGCATCTCACGTACGGGTCTTCCAGCTCCTTTAAACCCAGAGCGGGGTTATGCAGAAGAGGTTCAGCCAGGAAGTCGCAGTTTGTGTTATAGAGGCCTCTAGTCATGCCCAGGAGTTTTCAGGCCTTCAGCATGTCCTTGTAGAATCCCAGCAACTGCGAGAGGAAGCAAGGGTGAATCTTCTCGTGTCTAGTGTTACGTTCTGTGTGTCTTGAACTAATAGTGGGCCCTTGTGTCGTGGTGAGTGAAGACTCCGCCCACAGAGAGGAGCCCTGTGGGCCCTTACCACAACAGGCAAGGTCTCAGCAGTGATGGACAATGGAGAGAACAACTTTATTATACAGCCAATGGAGATCCGAGGAGCGGATCAATAGAGTCAGTCTCAAGAGAGTGACCTGCAGTTGGTCGGAACGAGTAGTAATCCTCAGTGTGGAGTAGTCAGATGAATGCCTTCTCTAGGCATAGCTTGTGATGGCAACTCTGGTAGTGGTCCGCAGCGTGGGATAGGCCGGAAGCCGATGTGAAGTTGCACAAGAATGGAGGGATCCGGTAGTGGCTCGCAAGCGGGGTAACCTGAGGATCCGTGCCACAAAGGTAGAAGACCAGGTTCCGTACTCACGCCGGTACTGTGGAAGTAGGTGGAGGATCAGGCAGGATATCAGAGTGCAATGCAGGAACTCACTGTAACAGAGAAACAGAAAGTAATGGCTCTCCGAGGAGCGGATAGACCTGAGTGCGGCAAGGCCCTCGAGGAGCGGGTACCTAGGTCACCCAGTAGGATAGCGAGACGGAGTCCCAGTGTGGCGAAAGTAGCTTGACAGGAATCCTTGCTAACTCGTATTGCAAAGAGTCAGCTGAGCTTAAGTATCGTGAGCGGATGTCATGCGGTGGGGACGCTCCCGAGGTTCCCGCCATGACGCGTTTAAGAAGGGGGCAGGCACACGTGCACGTGCCTTAGGTAACCCCGGATGAAAGATGGCTGCTGTGAGCGCCACGCTGTCCCGGGCACGCCATGAGGGTCGGCATGTGGAAGCGGAGGCCACCATTCTCCCCAGATTCGGAGCTGCATAGAGAAAGGAGGTGAGCAGCAAAGGTCACAGCCTCCTGCGACCGATGGGCGCAACATCTAGAACAAACAGCTGCCAGTTGTACCGCAGGTTGCATGCTTGGCAGCAAAAGTGCATTGCCAGCAAAGCGGGGTCTGTGTGCAGATATTTCTGCAGCGTACAGAGGTGGAAGGTGTGCATCTGGCTTTTCAGGCACACGAGCCCCTGTCTGCCCTCTCTAAGGGGAAGAGACAGGACCCCTGAAGAGACCCAGTGCAACCTGCCCACCCAGAAGAAGTCGAGTAGTTTCCTCTGGATGCAGACGAGGAACCCTTGGGTTGGGCTCAGGGCAGTGAGGTGGTGCCACAGCATGCTGCTCACCAGATAATTCACCACCAAGGTCTGATCGTGGAATAGCACCAGTTGCAGCAGTCCCCTCCACGACTCCAGGCAAACCTCCACCTTCTCTCCGAAATGACTCCAGTTGATGGGGGCTGAGGTTTCCGCAACGGAAAGATGGACTTCCAGGAACCTAAAGGTCTCCCTGCTCTATGACAGGCAGAGAGAGAGTCTACCCTCTGCGGTCCTACCAAAAGGCCAGAACTCTTGGCCCAGTTGATCTTGGCTGAGGATGCTGCCGAATAGAACTGCTTTTAATCCCGCACCCTGTCCAAGTCAGCTCGGTCCTGAATCATGAGGAGCATGTCGTTGGCATAGGCCAAGAGAGTGACCCACATGTCGGGCTCTCGTAGCGCTAGCTCTGTGAGCTGCCTGTGCAGCAGACATAGGAATGGCTAGTGCGTACAGCTGGCCCGACAGGGGACACCTCTGATGCAGCCCGCACCCAAATTCTAGGGGCACCAGTAGGAACCCCTTGATCTTTATGAGGCACTCTGCCCTCGAATACAAGAGGCAGAGGTACCTCATGAACCCAGATCTGAAGCCGAACGCCTGCAAGGTGCCCATGAGATAGCCGTGATCCACCCTGTTGGAGGCCTTCTCCTGATCAAGGGACAAAAAGGCTGCTGACAGGCCGCTGACAGGCCAGATGTATTAGATCCTGGACCAAAAAGATGTTATCGAAAATGGTGCGTCCAGGGATCGTGTAGGTCTGGTTCGGGTGGATCACCTCCTTCAGCATGGATGCCAGTCTCAGGGAAAGCGTTTTGGCCAGGATCATGCAGTCCTTACATAGCAGGGAGACCGGGTGCCAATTCCATAGGTCATGGGTAGGAGGCTCAGGATGTTGAAGGACAGGGGAAGGTACCCAGCCTCAAGGGCTTCTTTCAGGACCAGCAGGAGGTTGGGTCCTAACATGTCAAAAAGAAAGCATCATACTAGGTGGTGAGCCCATCGATGCCTGGGGACTTCCCACTTGGCATCCACCCAAGAATCTTGGCGAGGTCTCCCAGGCCTAAGGGTAGGTCCAGCCAAGACCAGAAGTCCCTCCCACAAGGCCTTGCAGGCATTTGGGTCCACTGGGTCTTGCGAGAACAGAGCCACGCAAAAGTCCCGGACCTCTGTCCGGATCTTCCCGGGCTCAGCAAAGGGGTAGTGTCCACAGACATGTTATCTGCTTCTTGTTCTTCCTCTGCCTTTCCAGCTCATAGAAGAGGAGTGAACCATGGTCCATCTCCTTCAGGAACTGGATCTGTGACCTCATGTAGGCCCTGTACACTCACTGCTCTTCGCTGAGTCACAGGGCCTACCTCTTCTCCTCGAACTCGAGAATAGTTGGGTCTCCTCACTGGTCCTGTGCATCGCCAAGGTGTTCCACACTTCCCCTGAGAGGTGCTGGAAAGTCAGGTGCTGCTTGGCCTTCACGCTCCTAGCATGCTCTTGACAGAAAACCCGAGGGCAGACTTTTCCCACGTCCCTCCACTGAGCGAGGGAGAGAAAGCCCGCCTCCCGGCGGTGCCAGTTCACCCAAAACTCTTGTAATGTTGCCAACAATGCTTCATCCATGAAGAGTTGTTGATGTGCCACTGTGTCGACCTGGCTTTGTACCACCCTCAAGGCCACCAGATTGTGGTCTGGTAGGGGGGCCAGCTCCACTGTGTATTCTGTACCCTGGTGCATCAACCAATGGGAAAGATACCACTGGTTGATCCAAGAGAGGGACACCTGCCCCCACCCTCGCCCTTACCAGGGTGAAACCAGAACGGGCTCCTGGGTGCTGCCAGACATCCACCAAAGCAAAACGCAAAACAATCTCCAGGAGGATCTTGGTCGATCTTGCCTTCCACTCCTGGCTGCTGCGGACTAGCAGTTCGAGGACGATGTTGAAGTTGCCCCCGAGAGCCACTTCCTCCTCAGAGTCCAGGTCATGGAGATGGTTGGACAACTGGCGATAGAACACTGTTTGGGCATAGTAGTGGGAGAATGTATATGTTCACACAGTTCATGATGCAGCTCTCAAACCATACCCTCACGTGAAGCACCCTGCCTGGCATGACAGTCTTGGTGCTCAGCACCTCCACCTGTGGGGCTCATGCAATCAAGATGGCCATCTCGCCAGCCACTCCCGAGTTGTGACTGAAGGCTATCTCACTCCAGGTGCCAGGCCACTTCAGCATCCAGGATGGTGTGGGTCTCCTATGAAAAGGCCATCAAGTACCTACTGTGCTGGAGGGCAGAGAGTGCCCACTGCCTGCAGAACCTAGCTCCACAGACATTGGTGTTGCGGGTGCAGAATGTCAAAGCCATTCTCTGCCAAGAAGCAAAAAGGTTAGGTGCACGGTCAGCCCCATCACAGAGCCTCCTGGAGCGTGCATGGTCCATGACTTGTTCTTTCCTTGCTAGGGAGGAGTGCAGCCACTTCACATCCCCCTCCCTGGTTCCACTCTGATGTAGCCATTTCCATGACTATTGTTCGTCAGTAGGGACAAGGGTCAAGAGGCCGCCGGACTTTGTGCCAGCCCTGGGCCTCTTTCCTCGGCCTCATGCTCATTGTCTCTCTCCCATCATCCCTGCCTTTTCGGGTCTCCGGACCTCAGTCTCGGAGGACTGGGACCTGTTCCCACCCTAGTGAGAATAGGCTCTTCATGGTTGAAAACCTCTCCTGTGCCTTCCCTTGGAGGCATCCTCCCCTCCAACCCCCTTTGGGCTCTGTCACACTCTCTGTGGTGCTAGGCCACTTGGGGTCATGATAAAGGGTGGGTAAGGGACAACCAAAGACAGGAGGTGGGAAGGAGTGACAGGCAGCTAGCTGCCATCTCCAAGGGTGGGATGGTATGTTGGGTATATCCCCTTCCTCTAGGTTGATGGGTTCCTACCTCTGGTCAGGAGCCCATGGTAGTGGGGCTCCTTCCAGGACAGGAGGTTTGTACTGACTGGATACCTGTCCTGGTTTGGTGGTACAGAGTGGCGGGGGCTTCTCCTTGGTAAGGGGACCCACCTCTTCTCCCAAGGGATCGCTGAGCAGAGATGTTATCCAGGGGTGGGAGTTGGAATGGGATCTCTGCCAAGGGGAGGGGGGCCTCCAAAGAGGCAGCACCCTCCATGGCAGGCAAGGGGGGGGGGCCCAGCATTTCTGATTTTCCCTCACCCATGGATCCTGCTACTGTCCCACCCAGCGGACTCTCAAATTTCCCACCCTTGGGGAGGTGTTCCACAAGGACTCTGGAGCTAGTCTCTGGGGGTGGGTCCAGTTCCCCACCCTGATCACCGGGCTGAGGTCCCGAGGGCCCGGCCTCCCTGCCATTGACCTCCATAGCATTGGATGCTTCTTCAGCCGGTGGTGAGCTCGTATGGAAGGTAGGAGGTGCCTCAAAAGTCTCTCAGGTAGGGCGGGAGGCCCTGGCCCTATCTAAAGGTGGTGGGGGTGAGAGGGAGAAGGAGAGGTTGGACCCTCCCCACCTTTCTCCTCCTCTCCAGAGATGGCTTGGGGGTCCAGTCCCTGGGCTTCTCTTTGCACTGAGAAGGGAGTGGCCGGTAAGTGGGGTGTCCGCTCTTTCTCCACTACTGGAGATTGGAGGTGGGAGAGGATTGGCGGGACAAGTGGGAAAGCTGGCCCTAATTACCTATCTTCAGGATCTGTCTTCCTTGCCTTACTCTGTTCCTGTTCTAATGTGGTACCCTCTTCCAGGGGCTCTGTGCCTGTTTTTGGCACAGCATCAGTTGATGCTGCTGCCGCATTCTCTAGGCTCTTGGTGCTTCCTTCAGGGGGCATAAAGGAAGGGATAGTAAGCGGTAGGGCAGGGAGATCGGTGAAATTGCACTGGCCATCCTGCCTGTTTTCCCCCTTCGCCTGCTGTTTTGGCCGCTCTGGCTTGTTCCCTCTCTTTCTTGCACCTCTCATTGGCATTGAGAGGAGCTGTCAAAGGGAGAGGTTTGAGTTCCAGTTGGGCTTCTGTGGCAAGATCTTCGGCCAGTGGCGGGGGAGGGGTGGAGTGATGTTCCAGCAGGTGAGGTAGGGTGGCATCCGACCTCCTGGAACCCAGGGCAGCGGTGGTGACTGCTGCCTCAAGGGAGCTGCGACCAGCCCGATGAGGCCTGGAGCCAGGGGGATGGATCCTGCCTGGAGGAGGCTTGCTGCCCTTACCTGATGAATTGTGAGAGGAGGCTGTGGCTACCCCAGCTTGTGGCAGAAAAAACAAAGAGCCTCCTCCATGGACCAATAGACCTTAAACACTCCCCCTGGCATGGGATCATCCTCCACCGCTGGGCTTCTTCCCCATCCCCGGGCAGGTGTACCCAGGCCTCCCTCAAGAAGGAGGAAATGTGCTGCAACTCCCTCTCCTGGTGACCTATTGGAAGGATGGTGATGGGGATAGTGAACTGCCCCAGGTCACCAAGATGGTGCTTTATTAAGATGTCTGGGAGGTGTGGTGGTAATTACTGAACACCACACAGGTCCCCTGCCCCACAATGGACTCCATCTGGTGGAAGACCCTTTCCACCACAAGCCCCTCCTCAAAGGCCTTATGGACCACCTGGAGGGACTTGACTAAAAGCACAGCCTTGCCACTCATTCTTCCCGCCACCACAACATGTTTTGGACTTACCAGTTTGGCCAGGGTGACGCTGTAGCTGAGGGGGTTGGGTGAGGCCAGCATGTGGCAATGCAGGCTGTGCCTAAGGGTGAGGTCACTGGCCCCAGCCGTCGAGAGGGATGGGCTCTCCAGCTCTCACTCTGGATGCAGTCGCAGCTGTGTAGGTGGGCCTGGTTGTCAAGGGGGAGGGAGGCCGGGGTAGTGCCAGGGGAGAGGCCCCCAATGGCAGCAGTGGTGGCAGCGGCACCATCAGTGGCAGGGGAGGCATTTGTGTCAATAGTGCTAGTGGCGATGCCCCCGGTGGCATTGCCAGTGGCATCCGTGGTGTTGCCTCCAGGTGGCCCTTTTGAGCTGCAGAAGAAGAGGGGGAGGGGAAGGTAATGGACATATCCCTTTCCACGGTGATGCCCCCTTTGGGGGGGGGGGGGTTAAGAGGAAAGGGGTGGGCAAGGAAGGGGTGTTCACAGTCAATTTTGCTGGGGTCTCACGGGAGAGATGTACTTTGCCTTTTTTCTCTTTCCAGCATGTTTGTTCCTGGCAACTGTGGCAGTGGGGGTCTTCACTACCTTGGGGGTGAAGGGGTTGGGCAATAAAAGAGAAGGGAGTGTGGACTTGGCCGCCTTGCGCTGGGGGTCAGCATTCCGGGATCAAGGGTGGGGATGCTTGGGTAGAGGTTTTCTTGCTTTTGCTGGGCTGATTGGATGCCATTACAAAGAAAAAACAAAAGGAGAAAAAAATATAAATGGGAAGGGACAGATCTAAACTGGGGAAAAAAGGCCTAGCTTGAAAAAAGAAAACCAGGGGCAAACTTGTTTCCTAGACAGGGAAGTAAGAGAAAGAAAGGAAAGAAAAGGAGAGTAGAGGTTTCTTCACCTTCTCTTCTATGGGCAGGAAAAAAAGAGAGGAGGGGGTTAACCCTTCCTAGAGAAGTTAAGCTAAAGGCTACTTGAGAAGAAAAGAAAAAGAAACCACAAAAAAAAATCCAAATACCCTCTTGTGTTCCTCTTCTTCTCTAAGAGGGGAGTTTAAAAAAAAAACCAAAAACCCTAAACCCAAAAACGGGGGGTGGAGACTATTTTTAAGGCCTGGGAAGGAAACCTGCTAATTAGGCAAATTAATTGCACTTGCTCACGTACTATAGACGCAGGAAGGGGAAAAGAAAAATCTCTCAAAGAAGATCCAAAAGAAGCGTTAACTAAACGGTAAGGAACAAAGCTAATTTTTATTATCCTTGTTCTGTGGGAGGGACGGTGTGTAAGGTAACCAAAACAAACGCAATCAATGCACAAAAGGAAAGACTTATGTGAAGGGAGGACACTAGAAACCGAGGCAAAAAAGAAAAGAAGAGGATTAGGAGGAGGGAGTGAGAGAAGGGTAACTAGAAGCAGCTTTCTCATCCCATAGATGTTATCTCTCCTCTTCTTTTTTTTTTTTTCTTGCCCTCGAGCCTGCAAGCCTTTGTTTACTGTCGTCCTCTCCTGTGCTCTGGCTGGGGATGAAGGACTTCATGTTTTTTGTTTTTTTTTTTTCTTCTCCTCCTGGCTGGGACAGTGAGGCTTCAAATGAGAAAAAAACATTAGGGGAGGATAATGTGAAAAGGGTGAGCAGGAGCAAAGAAAAAGGTGGGGGTGAGGAAGGTGTTTGTAGTAATGTCTGTGTGAGAAGGGCAACCCTCTTGGCTTAACTTGTAGGAAGCAGGCGGCCAGCAGTTTTCCTGCCGGGCCAGGTCCCAGGCCTTAGTGCTGGTGGTGTGCTTCTTAGTTCACTCGCCTCTGCATCATGTTATGAACACCAGCTGTCTCAATTCCTGCTTCAGATCAGGCCCAGTTGTCTATTAAAAGCATGCACTGGAGATTCTCTGTAATGTACACCCTGTTCTGCACCCTAGTCTGCTTCCTTCCGATTATACCCATGCTGGTCCAGGGCATCTCTCATCGGCAGCATTTCATTTTCGTTTGTGACCTAGGCTGGGTTTAGCTGCCTGTTACAAGTGTGTATTGAAGGATCACTGTGCTGTATGCTTTATATGTATTCTGCACCAGCTTGCATCATATCGAAGCAATTGCAGACATCCATAATTTGTCACTGAAGCCAGAGCTCAGGCAGGCTGTTTTGCTCTTTAGTAGCGATGGTAGTTGAGGGGGAGATCTTAAGAGACCAGTGGGATCAGGTACATAGTTTGATCTGTTAATCCCCTTATTGCATAAGGGGTTTTGGACTTGCCTCCAAACCATTGTGTAGCTAATAGAGCTGATCGTGTGCAAATTCATGCTGATGAGGCTATTAGCAATTATCCATCACTGTAAACCCCCCCCCCCCCCCAAAAAAAAAACAACCCACAAATGTGTGCCCAATACACACATTTTTACTCTCAAAAAGTAAAGCCTGCCCCAGAGCTGGTGTTAATTCTTGAGAATCCCCTATAGTTAACAGAAAAGCAGAAAATACTTTTTTTTTTTTTTGGGGGGGGGGAGTGGTCAGATTAGGAAAATGGATGCTCATTAATTGAACGTTTGTTTTCCTAACCCTGCACTGACCACCACCTCTCCTGGGTGTTCAATACTGAGGAGGTGCTAGGGATGCAGAATTTCCCCTAGTACCTCCTTTTTACGGTAGCAGCCCATTTAAATATTAAATTGGGTGCCCGGAAGAGGTGGAGTGGGCACTCAATTATGAGTGACTATTTTACACGTGCCAATATTACATCTGCCTGATAGTGAGGAAGCAAGAGTGAGTAGCCAGACTTCTGCTATACAGAAATGCTCCTAGGAGGCTGGTGTTGGTCACAGTGGTTTTGCAGGTATGGAGCTGCCTATTGGGGATCGTGCATGTGCTGGTGAGTTGGTCACATGGTCTACCCTAGGGGTGGGCAAGTCTGGTCCTCGAGGGCTGCAAACCAGTTGGGTTTTCAGGATACCCCTAATGAATATGCATGAAATAGATTTGCATACAACTGAGGCAGTGTGTATGCAGGTCTCTCTCATGCATATTCATTAATGATATCCTGAAAACCCGCCTGGTTTGTAGCCCTCGAGGACCGGAATTGCCCACCCCTGGTCTACCCCAAGCTCCTGCTTTGTATTGTGGTTGTGTCCTCGTGCAGTTTATGTGCAGACTACTAACAAGTGTAAAGCAACTGACCTGTTTGCTTGAGCTCTAATCTTGTACTGCATTCTTCTGAAACTGGTGGATGGCACCAGGTAAGCTGGTTCATCCACTTATTTGCTTGCATATGTGACCTACAAAAAGGTATCGTTAAAGTTATCTTTCAGTTGATAACCATTAAAATTGCTGCAGGTTCAAATATTGCTGATGTACAGCAGATCCCACAGTAACATAGCTGCATTGCAGGCCCACCATCTTCCCGTGTTCTTCAGTTGCCATCTCCCCTATTTCTGTTGATGAATTGAGGTGTGAGTGGTGACCAAAAAAGCCAGGAAGACATTGAGGCTGGTTTTGACTAATGCTGCATCAACACAGGCCCAGGCGCCCACCATGTGGTGGATCACAAGTCGGTCTCCCTCGTGCCTCCATTGTTTCTAGAATTAAGCAGGGCATAGTACAGGAGTTTTAAGGCAATGCTGCAGCAGAAAGTGTTCATGCAGGCTGCAAACATCCCCATGGTCTTTTCATCCATATCCAAATGCAGCTCAAGCCCAGGGTGGCAACAAGCATTCCATGACATGGTGATGGGATTTCCCACCCCTCACCAGCAATACCAAAACCCTTGCGGCTCTGCTGAGTAGTGACACCCTCGTCAACAAGAAGAATGCTTACAGATTGGCACTCGGCAATGCTGAAGAGGACCACACAGTGGGCTGGCCAAATCCAAGGGTGAACTAGTCCACATAGGAAGCAGATGATTGGGGAGGCTGAGTCAAATGGGCGATGAGGGGTAGGAAGGGAATGACCCAGAGGGAGATGGAAGGAATGGGGTGAGTGGGAAGAAGGATAGGAGAAGTGGGTGAGTGATGGAGGGGTAAGGAAAGGGGATATGAAAAAGGGGAAGGAAGGGGAGTGAGATGGGAGTTCAAAAAGGGGATCCCTCCCCCCTTCCCTCTCACTTCCTTCCCACTTGCCCCATTCCCATATATTAATGTAATACAAATATTAGGGGCCTCTCAGGCTGGAGGAAGTGGTGGGGCGGGGAAAGAAGAGAGCAGTTGGATTGGGAAGGAGGAAGGTCAATCATGTATGCCTGATTGGGAGGGGAGAAGGAAGACAGGAATACTAAGGGAGAGGGAGAAGGAAGACAGGAATACTAAGGGAGAGGGAGAGGTTGTGAGAGTGCAGACACACTCTCACAACCTCTGCAGCAGCAGTCTTTCAGCCTCTTCTCTTTCTAAGCAGAAATCACTGTTTCCTAGCGTGTAGCAGATGGGACTCAGGACCAATGGATATAGTGTACTCCTGATAGCAGTTGGAGATGGATCAGATTTCAATCTGACGTTAGCCCTAGTACATATTTTATTTATTATCTTTTTATATACAGACATTCCATCTGAGATATCACAACAGCAGCAAGTGCAGCTCTTCAGTATTTTCCATCTCCATAGCAGTTAGGGACTCTATGCACGCTCGCACATCGTTAGAGTAATTTTACCAAAGAAAACCAAAATAAGAAATCTTACCTCTACAGATGAGTCCCGCTCTCCTGCGGTGACACCCATTGGGTCCTTCCCCCAGTTGAGAATTCCCGAAGTGATTTCCGCGATCTCTCGGAGGTAAGCCTCATTCCGGCGGCCGACCCTCGGTGGGGACCTAGCCCCCGACATCGGGTAAGGCTGAGAGGCAGCGGGTGCAACTTCAACTGCGGCAGTGAAGGTATTTTCCCTCTCCCCCCGCAGCCGGAGACCTCCCGGAACGAGACTGGGAAGCACCGAGACAAGGTAAGGTAGAAATCTATTTAAAAGTTTCCGGTCTCCGAAGCTCAGAGTTGCACAGGTCGCCAGCCAGGACCACTGCCACCGGGTTGATCTGCACTAGCAGGGCTAGACCCCGGTCAGATCAGAGGGTCTTCTCACGTGGAGACTCTCTGAGGTGGTCGCCGTATTGTCCGCGTGGTCGCCGTCACCATTTTGATCTGTTCGCTGCCGTTCCGATCCGTGTGCACAGAGGTGAGCCGAGCTCACGACAATCTCGCGCACAAGCGACGCGCATAGCCACGCACTTACTGTGCCGGGCGCATAACTTCGATCTGTGCGCACAATAATGCGCACAACTTCGCACCAGAGTACACAACTGTATTTTATGCGCACAAGCCATGGCACCACCGGAAAAGAAACTCAAGGCTCAGGGCCTTTGCCCAGCATGCCACATTAGAGCTGCACAGCATGAGGAGGCCATGGCCCTGTGTATACAGTGCGAAGAGGCGCTAGGGGATCCAACTCATGGCCCTCCCCAGTTGGTACCGGGTTCCAGCCTCTCGAACAGTACGCTGGACCTAGCACTGCACAGCGGGACCCCCCCCCCCCTTCAAACGGGGCTCCCCAGAGACATGGCACATCTTAGTCTAGACCCAGCATCTATCTCCTGGGAGGAATTCTTTAAAGGTCTGCATACCTTCGTCCACATGCAACCGGGGCCTCCTATAATACGGCCACAAACTCCACCAGAGGACCTCCACATCCCGGGACCCTCTATGCCCAGGGAAGTGATTCCACCGCCCAGAAGCCCCACCTTCGGGGACACAGACAACTCTGATGAGGATTCAGAACCCCTGGAGTAAGGGGAACTCCCTCCGGGGACAGAGCCCCACCGATCCATGAGACGCTTCTTCACCAAGAATGAGCTTCCAGACCTGATCACACACAGCTTAAAAGAGCTTACTATCCCGGGCACAAGTGCCTCAGGAGAACCTAAGACGAACCTCCTACTAGAGGGACTCCGTCAGACCTCCCGTCATTTCCCACTATTACAAGCTGTCCAGCAACTAATTGACCTGGACTGGGATGCCCCAGAAACTACGTTCAAAGGGGGGCGGGCTCTGGCAGCCATGTTCTCTCTGGACCCAGCCGCCAAAGATCTCCTGGCATGTCTGAAAGTGGATGCCATGGTCTGCGTGGTCTTGAAGCGCACTACTATCCGGGTGGAGGGAGGAGCAGCACTCAAGGATACTCAAGACAGACGTCTGGAATCTATTCTCACAGTCCTTTGACGTCTCCGCTATGTCTTTTTACAAATCGCGGCCTGCTGTGCCGTGGTGACACGCTCCTGATTATCACAGACCAGGAACAACACTCCAGGGGAGGCCCCGGAACCAGCAGCAGCATTCCTCGCGGACGCCGCTTCTGATGTGCGCACCGCAGCTAGAGGAGTGTCATCCACCGTGGCAGCCAGAAGTCAACTCTGGCTCCGAAACTGGTCGGCCAACGCATCCTCCAAAATGAGACTCACAAGTTTGCCTTTCAAGGGAACACTCCTGTTCGGAAGCGAACTAGAGAAACTAGCCAACAAATGGGGCGAGTCCCCACTGCCACGGCTACCGGAGGACAGGAATAAGAGAAACCAGCGATCCTTCCCCCGAACCTCCAGGGGTAGAGGATCACAGCGCTTCAACCCATATAGAAGCACATATCAAGCGGCCTGCCCTGCAGGCCGAAGCCAGTCATTTTGGAACAAGCACAACAAAAGGGGAGCCAGCTCGGGCCCAGGCCTCAGCCGACCCGTCCAAAGGAAGAAGCCATAGGGGGCAGACTTGCCCTATTCTACAAAAGATGGGTCGAGATAAGAACATAAAATTGCCATGCTGGGTCAGACCAAGGGTCCATCAAGCCTAGCATCCTGTTTCCAACAGAGGCCAAACCAGGCCACAAGAACCTGGCAATTACCCAAACACTAAGAAGATCCCATGCCACTGATGCAATTTAATAGCAGTGGCTATTCCCTAAGTAAATTTGATTAATAGCTATTAATGGACTTCTCCTCCAAGAACTTATCCAAACCTTTTTTTGAACCCAGCTACACTAATTGCACTATCCACATCCTCTGGCAACAAATTCCAGAGCTTTATTGTGCGTTGTATGCACTCACGCACCGGTCCAAGTACAGATCCCTGAGGCACTCCACTGTTTACCCTTTTCCACTGAGAAAATTGACCATTTAATCATACTCTGTTTCCTGTCTTTTAACCAGTTTGTAATCCATGAAAGGACATCTCCTCCTATCCCATGACTTTTTTTTAGTTTTCTTAGAAGCCTCGGACAAGTGGGTCCTATCTATCATTCTAGAGGGATATTACCTGGATTTCCACCACCTCCCTCCGGACAAGTTTGTGGAATCTCCCTACCACGACTCTTCCAAGAGGATGGCAGTGGAAGCTACACTGACCAGATTGCTAGCCTAAGAGGCTATAACACTGGTGCCTCCACAACAAATAAATACTGGACATTATTCCATCTATTTTATTGTCCCCAAGAAAGAAGGAATGTTCAGACCCATCCTGGACCTCAAGGCGTTCAACCATCACCTGAAGATTCCTCGCTTCCGCATGGAAACCCTACGCTTGGTAATAAAGGCGATACAACCGGGAGAGTTCCTTACATCCCTGGATCTGTCTGAAGCCTACCTACACATTCCGATCCATCAAGAGCATCAGCGTTTTTCTATGCTTCTCGATCTTGGACCGTCACTACCATTTGGGTTAGCCACTGCACCCCGGACGTTCACCAAGATCATAGTAGTGGTGGCAGCAACACTGAGGAAGGAAGGAATCCGTGTGCACCCTTATCTAGATGATTGGCTGATCAGGGCGAAATCCCCAGAGGAAAGCCACTAGGCAACCTCCAGTGTCAAAACTCTACTGAAGAGCCTCTGGTGGGTGGACAACACAAACAAGAGCTGCCTGCCAACCTCCCAATCTCTAGAATACTTGGGAGTCCAGTTCGACACCAAACAAGACAAGGTCATCCTGAACAGACAAGGAGATCAAAACTGATCACCCTGTTGAGCGAACTTCGCCCCACAGCATGGGACTACCTGCAAGTCCTCAGCCTCATGGCATCCACACTGGAAGTAGTCCCATGGGCACGAGCTCACATGAGACCCCTACAACGCTCATTACTATCACGATGGACTCCACTGTCCCAGAACTACACCGTACGTCTTCAGCTCCTGGACAGATTTCGGGCCCAATTATGATGGTGGCTACAAGAAGGCCATCTGAACCAGGGAACGAGACTATCCTCACCAACCTGGATCCTGTTCACCACGGATGCCAGCCTACGAAGATGGGGAGCACGCTGCTAGGAGCTAACCGCCCAAGGGCAATGGAACAAAGAAGAGTCGGGATGGAACATCAATCACCTAGAAGCCCAGGCAGTCAGACTAGCCTGCCTATTGTTCGGTCACTGACTCTGACAAATTAGTCAGAGTAATGTCGGACAACGCCACAACAGTGGCCTACATCAACCGTCGGGGAGGAAATAGAAGCCAACAGGTGTCTCTGGAAATAGACCTCCTAATGTCATGGGCGGAAACGAATCTTCAAGAGATCTCGGCCATCAACATTGCCGGGAAAGACAATGTTGCTGTGGATTACCTCAGCAGAGAAAGTCTAGATCCAGGAGAATGGAAGCTGTCGACCACAGCATTCTAATTGATAGTAAACTGTTGGGGAACACCAACCATGGACCTCCTGCCAAACCGGTCCAACGCCCAAGTGCCCAATTTCTTCAGCTGCAGGCGGGAACCCCATTCCCAGGGAATCGATACCCTGGTACAGACCTGGCCACTGGAAAGTCTGTTATAAGCCTTCCCGCCGTGGCCCCTATTTGGTCGCAATTATCCACAAGATAGAACACCACAGGTGACCAGTACTTCTAGTGGCCCCGGACTGGCCAAGAAGACTGTGGTACGCAGACATGCGAAGACTGCTGCAGGGAGCCCCATTCTGCTACCTCCACACAGAGACCTACTCCAACAGGGACCGATCCTCCATGAGGATCGAGCTCGATTCTCTCTTACGGTCTGGCCATTGAGAGGACTTGCCTAAAGAGGAGCGGATACTCGGGGGCAGTAATTGAGACCCTACTCCGAGCATACAAGTTCTCCACATCCCTAACATACATAAGGATTTCGAGAGTATTCGAAGCCTGGTGCAAGGACCGTGACATCATACCACGCTCAGTCAAAATTCCTACAGAACGGCCAACAGAAGGTGTTTGTCTCTCAACTCCATCAAGGTACAGGTTGCTGCATTGCCATGCTACGGAACCGAGAGCAGCAGCATAGCCTCTCACCCGGATTTCTCCCACTTTCTGAAAGGAGTCAAGCAGATCTGACCACCCCTAAGGTGGCCGGTGCCTCTTTGGAACCTCAACCTGGTCCTAGATTTCTTAGCAGGAGCATCCTTTAGACCTCTTCACAGCCTGCCTCTCTGACTATTAACATTGAAGACAGCCTTCCTGCTGGTAGTCTGTTCGGCCCGTCGTATATCCGAGCTACAAGCACTGTCCTGCCGGGAGCCGTTCCTCAGACTCACCCCGGGAACCATCCAGTTACGCACATTTCCGTCATTCCTCCCCAAAGTGGTGTCTCACTTCCATCGCCAGAGGAGCATAAGAATTCAGAAGAGGCTCGAAGTCTACGCCATCTCAACGTCGGCAGACTCCTAGTCTGGTACCTGGAAAGGTCTGAATCCGTACGAAAGACAGACCATCTATTCGTCCTTCACAGCGAAGAAGCAAGGGGAAAAGGCCTCGCGAGCAACCATAGCCCGCTGGATCAAAGAAGTCATCAAGGTGGCCTACGTAGATGCAGGCAAGCCACTGCCTTTACAAGTCAAGGCCCATTCTACTAGAGCCCAGGCAGTGTCCTGGGTGGAAACCAAAATGCTGTCACCTGCTGAGATCTGCAGGGCGGCGACATGGTCCTCCATCCACACCTTCTCCAGGTTTTACCGTCTGGATGTTCAGGCTCGGGAGGACACAGCATTTGCAAGGGCAGTACTAAGTGGGTCACGGGCAGCCTCCCACCCGGTTCGGGAGTAGATTTATATATCCCATTGGTCCTGAGTCCATCTGCTACGTGCTAGGAAATGGAGAAATTACTTACCTGATAATTTCATTTTCCTTAGTGTAGACAGATGGACTCAGCATCCCACCCACAGCTGCCGTTACTCATGGAATTCTCGGGTGACATCCCCAAGAGCGAGTGATTCATGGGTAAGCCATGCTTTCCTTCAGCTAGGACACCCATCCTATCGGGTGTCGACGTTTCTCGGTTGAAGGCACTGGCGGTGTCCAGCTATAACCAATTCAACCGGTTCAAATTAATTAAGTTAAGCAAGTTATTCAAATTATTCAGTCATACATATATCCACAATGCTTTTCGAGGAGAATACTGAAGAGCTGCACTTCTTCCTGCAGGGGTATATATACTAGGGCTGACGTCAGATTGAAATCTGATCAGTCTCCAACTGCTATCAGGACAGGAGTACACTATACCCACTGGTCCTGAGTCCATCTGTCTACACTAAGGAAAACAAAATTAATTTCTCCAATATGAATGAACTTTGACTCTTGATCAGCAGTATCTCAGCCAATTCTGTCTTGCTCAGTGGTTTTGTCTTTCTGATGGACCTTTAAAGTTAGCTTAGCGGTGTTTTCTGACTCTGGGATTAAGCTTGTTAGTTCAAACTGCTGATGACTGGAACACTGGATTGATAAACCGCCACCTGCTCTTCTGCTGAAAATGTTCTCAAACTAGTAGGTTTATTGTGGAGAAAATACTGGCCAGGGGATTTTCTCGATTTGTCCCTGGGGCCGCTGCAACCAACATAAATCATGTGATTGATCAGGCCAGCCCACCAGGGCACACCCAAAACCCCCAATACGTCAGTTTGCCCTTAAGTCCAGGTACGGTTTTGAATTGTCAGTGTGGCCCGGGCACTCATGTTGGTCCTATATAACTAACAATATGTTGTTTATCTTGGTGTAATATTGTCACTTTACAAGTAGTAATAAAATGTAATTTGTAATTGTTTCATAGGGGTAAAACAATTAAGATGCTTTCAGACTATTGGGAAAGAATTTTGATAAAAAATAATCATCCCATAATAAATTACTCCTGGAAGAAATTTGAGTCATATAGTTGTGTAGGATTGTGCATTTGCCACACAATTGCTTATAGGGACAAGAAAGCAGTGGAGGCCTGTGCTTCCTGGAAGAGGAATGCATATAGTGTCTGTATCAGCTGGAAGTGAGAGGAGCAGTGTTTAGTGGAGGGCTATGCAGCCTGGAAGAGCTGGGAGAGAATAAACACTGGCCTACAGAAGCTTGAAGAGTTGAGCTTGCAGCATCAGCCTTGGTTTGCATAGCCCAAACAAAGAAGGGAGTAGTGGGGGTCTGGTGTCTCTTGGACGAGAGGGGTGGAAAGTGGGGGTCTTGCTAAAGAGGAGATAGCAGACAGACGGTGATCTAGGTCTTGCTTGTGTATGGGAGTAGGCTTTCTCTGTACATAAACCCCAATTTTGAGGTAACTGCTCCTGTGACTTGGATATTTGGGATATGTATGCTGACAGACACTATATTTGGATTAGTATTTCATTGTTTAACTTTTTTCCCATAGTTTTTAGTTTAATGTAGACTCTTTATTTGTGTTATAACTTGAAACTTCAAGGCACTTTATTACAACGTTTATTATTTGCATAAGTAGATTTTGCAAGCTTCTTTATCTCCTCTCTACGTGTGCGTGGTTTATGTACCAAGGGTATGGCTGTATACTGATGTGGTTCTTATATATTTTAAGAAGACATGAAAAAATAACTTTATTTTTTCTATATAATGTCTTTAAAAAATCAGCATAACTGTTATAAAATCAGTGTTATGGAATTCTGTTGGTTATGTTGTCTATTTACTTTAGATTATATAGATATAGGCATTTTTACATTGTCTTAATAAGCAACTTGGAAAATAATCACATTTATAGAAAAATAGAAATAATAGCAGAAAAGGACCAAATGGTCCATTCAGTCTGCCCAGCAAGCTTATGGTAGCATCTGCCATGCCATGCAGGCCACCCTCATTTTTAGTTTCCTAGACTGTCAAAGTCAGGGCCTTTGGTTGCTGCCTGAGTCCAATTCCCTGTTACCTCTTGCTGTTGAAGCAAAGAGCAACGTTGGAATTGCATCAAAAGTATCAGGCTTATTGGTTAAAGGTAGTAATAGCTGCATCAGCAAGTTACCCCCATGCTTATTTATTTTCCCAGACCGTAAAAAAAAAAAAAAAAAAAACAACAAAAAAACCAACAAAACCTAAAATAAAATAAAATAATGTCCTTGTAGGTTGCTGTCTGAATCTAATTTCCTTCTTCCTCTTTTCCCCCTGCCGTTAAAGCAGAGAGCAATAATGGAGTTCTATCAACAGCATAAAGGCTTATTGGTTAAGGGTAGTAACCACCACACCAGCAAGTTACCCTCATGCACCTTTTTTTTTTTTCTTCATTTCCATCCTTTAGTCTTTAGAGATCCACAGTGTTTCTGTATCCTATCTCCCTTGAACCTCATCTTCTCCAGGGTATACATATTTAGATCCTTCAACCTCTCCTCACAAGTCATTTGATGGCGATCTCCCACCATTTTGGTCACCCTTCTCTGGACTCCCTCCACCCTTTCTCTTTCCTTTTTGAGATACGATCTCCAGAGCTGAACACTGTACTCCAGGTGAGGCCTCACCAAGGACCTGTACAAAGGTATTATCACTTCCTTTTTCTTGTTCCTCTTTCTATGCAGCCCAGCATTCTTCTGGCTTTAGCTATCACCTTGTCACATTGCTTTGCCATCTTGAGATTGCTAGACCTATCAGCCCAAGGTCCCTCTCTTGTTCCATGCACAACAGCCCTTCACTCCCCATCTCATACAGCTCTTTTGGATTACCACACCCCAAATGCATGACTCTGCACTTCTTGGCATTAAATCCCAGCTGCCATATCTTTGACCACCTTTCAAACTTCCTTAAATCGCATCTCATTCTCTCTACTCCTGCAACAGAGTGGACATGCTGGAAGATCTTAGTAACATCTGCAAATAGACCAACTTTTTACCTTCTATCCCTTCCGCAATGTTGCTCACCAAGATATATTGAACAGAACCAGTACCAACACCAATTCTTGTGGTACTCCACTTGTTCTCTTTTCAAAATAGGTTCCATTTACCATTACATGCTGTCTTTTTATCCGTCAACCAGTTTGTAATCCAGGCTACCACAGTGGCACTCATTCAAGCTTCTCATTTTATTCACAAGCCTCCTATGTGGGATCATATCAAAAGCTTTGCTGAAATCCAAGTAGATCACAAAGTGCTTTTCCTCGATCCAATTCTTTAGTGTCACAATAAAAAAAATCAATTATATTTGTCTGATAGGACCTTGCCCTGGTGAATCTATGCTGCCTCGGGTCCAGCAATCCTCCTGACTGTAGATAGTTCACTATCCTTTCCTTCAGCAGGGTCTCCATTAATTTTCCCACCACTGAGGTGAGGTTAACTGGCCTGTAGTTTCCAGCCTCCTCTCTGCTGCTTTCATTCTTGTGAAGTGGGACCATCACTGCTCTTCTCCACTCAGCACCACTTCTGTTTTGCGGGGATCTTTTGAATAGGTCATGCAGCAGACCCACCAGCACATCACTGAGCTTCCTCAGTATCCTAGGATGAACTTCATCCAGCCCCATGGTCTTGTCCACTTTCAATTTTACTAGTTCTTCCCATAATTCTCTTCTGAAAACGGTTTCATATACCCCATCGCCATATACGGTCTTGTCAACTAGCAGCTGTCCTTCTCTAGGGTCTTTAGTGAACACTAAACTGAAGTATTTGTTTAATATTTCTGCCATTTCTTAATCTCTCTCCACACAGTGATCCTCGTCACCTTTCAATTTCACTATACCATTTCGGGCCTCCCTTCTTTCTCTATATCTGAAAAATGTTTTTTCTCCTTTCTTTACCTCTTTGGCAATTCTTTCTTACTTTTTGCTTTCCTTCTTAGTCTCCCTCATTTTTAACAGGTATTTTTCTTTTTTTTTTAGATCCTTTATACTTCTCGAATACTGTTCTTTTTGCCTTTAATTTTTTCAGCCAGCTCCTTAGAGAGAACCATGTTTCTTTTTTTTTTCCTTTTTCTCTTCTTTAGTTTCCTATATACTCCTGATGCAAGTGGTGGGCCAAAACATGGCAGTGCTGAGTTTTTAATTACTTTGTGTTATGGTTTTATGTAATTATAATTGGCAAATTCTGTTGAATATTCCTGGGTGCTGATGTTTTTGATATTTAATTTGTTTATTATTTATCAACTTGCGTTAGGGCTATAGCGCATGTGATAACGCTATGCAAATTCAACATGGAGTATTCCAGTAGAAGGAGTTTGGACAGATTTAATGGAAATGAGGGTCAGTAATGTTCAATGCAATACAGCAACACAGGATTTAACATTTGAAATAACTTCCCCTATTTTTCAGTGTGTTGTAGTTTTATACTTTTCATCCATTATAACTATTACAAATCTTTAGTGATGTCAATTTTACTATCAGTACCTCAGAATGTTTTATCACCATCCCCCTAATTCCTACCACTCTGATTCAAAGTGCCCTTCTACAGTGGTGTATATATGTATATCTGACTCTATACAGAGGCTCACTCTCTCTCACTGTGTGGAAATTACCTATGTGCCTTTTATTGCGGGCCCTATTTATTTCTACTATATTTATAGCATTTTGATTAATCTAGGGGTTAATTTGTTGCTGTTTTCACATATACAATTATTTAAAATCTATTAAACCTAAATTTATCTTTTCTTTTTTTTTCACTCAAATACATAATTATCTTGGAATATTTATCTAGTAATATCAATTAGAAAATGTTACTTTTCCTTAGACTAATAAGTTTAAGGAACAAGCAAGGATTCATAGAATGTACTTATTTTAATGGCATATAAAAGGACCATCCATCCCAGAAGCATTGAGCATTTATTTGCTCTTTATTTTCTTATGTCAGATTTTCAAAGATCAATGTGTGTTAGAAAAAAAAATGTTTAACTTGCATTTAAACCCTCTTTAAAAAAATAATCTAAATCTTTCCTTTTAGCACAGCCTGATATGTTTTGAGAGCACTCTCCAATAAATGTTGTGGATTGATTGTAAATGTAGATAAGTTGATAGTTTTTCAAAGATTTTTGTGGAAATTCACTATTTTATGAAATGGTTTAAATTTTTGTAAGGGATATTGGTCTATAATTTCTGTTGTGCTTTTTGCTGATACTGTTTGTAGCCCATTGAGGGCAAGAGAGAGGATTATTTACACAATTTATATTCCACTGATCCACCAATCTCAGCAGATTACAATCAAATAACGTTATTGTTAATATACTGTTAACTAACATGGAAATAAAAAAAATATATATAAAGTAGTAATAAACAGCAAAACAATCTAGAAATTGAAATTCAGAAACGCAAGGGAGAAAAAATGTTTGGTTTTTAACTGCTTTTTAAACCATAGCAAATTGTTCTCCACTCTGGAAGACTATTCCAAAGTATCGGACCCGCTATATTGAAAATCCACTCATGGGATACTGCTAATTAAGCTTGGGTCAGAGAAGGAAATTTAGATGAATGAAGACAATGAATAGGACAGAATTTGTGTAAAGAAAAGACAATACAAGGAGGTGCCAGACCATGAAGAGCCTTAAACACCAAAGGTGAGGGCCTTTAAACTTTATCCACCAAGTAATAAGCCAATGAAGGTTATTAAACTGGAGCAATATGGTAGCGCAGTGATGAACTCATGGAGTTCTGGATGAGCTGAATGGCCTGTGAATGAGAATCAGGCAGACCTAAAAATAAGACAGAGAAGACCAGGGAGGACAAAATAAGTGAGTCATGGTACAGAAATCTGAACAATGTAACAAAAGTTATAAGGAACACAATACTGATGTGAAGTTTTTCAAGAAAGCTCTTAAGACTATCTTATTTGAAAAGTACTAAGAAGGCATCCCAGTAGAGAGGGGGCAATAAATGCCAAAATATACCAGCTGTCTTTAAGTAAAGTGCAGAAAGATTCCAAATTACCCGTCAGTTGATGAACAGGCTGTTAATACAAACAAAAAACATACTTTGAAATGTCTGTATATAAATGCTGGAAGTCTAAAAAAATAAGATGGGAGAATTAGTGTATAGCACTGGATGAAAAGGTAGATATAATTCTGAGATGCCAATTAGATTATAACACAAAGTACTATATTTTGATGCCATATTGCCTTGATTTTTGAGACTTTAATACTATGACTTTAAGATTTATATTTTTCAAGTCTTGTAGACATTTACTTGGCTATCTTTTTTTGGGTGGGGAGGGTTGGGGAATTATATCATGTTTTGAGACATGTTTTCATCAGGGGCTTCTTATTTGCAGGAGAATCACAATTTGTTTAAAGCATAGCTAACTTACTCAATTTATGTATCAAACTGAAAGCACCAACCGAGAAGTTATAGGATATCACCCAATTGCTTTTTCTATTGATAAGCAAGATGAATCATCCATTACATGTGACTGATGCCAATAGTGGCACTGGACAGATTCATCTGTCCTAGCTAGAAGAACTTTGAGCAGGAGTTCTCATGAAGGTAATGCCTATAAGCCTCTTCAGTCGTCATTTATCAGAGCACAAGCATAGACATGTACTCTCTCTCTAGATAACATTTTTTTGATCTAATCTTTAATTCAGCTTTTCTCAATATTTTCCTTCAGTTTTTGTTCATAACATCTACAGCAGCATGTTGCTTCCTTCTGTAAGAACTGTATCTGCAGTAAGATTATGCCCGCATGGAGGCCATGAGCTGTGCTGTCAATGCCTCTGGCCAGACATCAACCTTGGCGATTTTTCTATGCTTGCCCACGTCAGAGTTCAGTGCTCCACAAAATTGAGAAATTGTGTAAAACTCTCTGAAGTGACAGATCATAAGAAATTGCCATGCTGGGTCAGACCAAGGATCCATCACGCCCAGCATCCTGTTTCCAACAGAGGCCAAACCAAGCCACAAGAACCTAGCAAGTACCCAACCACTAAGAAAATCCCATGCTACTGATGCAATTAATAGCAGTGGCTATTCCCTAAGTAAACTTGATTAATAGCAGACAATGGACTTCTCCTCCAAGAACTTATCAAAACCTTTTTTGAACCCAGCTGCACTAACCACAACCTCTGGCAAGAAATTCCAGAGCTTAATTGTGTGTTGTGAAAAAGCAAGACTAATCAGAGAAAATTCTAACATTATGGATTGCCCCCTAGTCCTTCTATTATCCCAAAGTGTAAATAACTGCTTCACATCTACTCATTCAAGACCTTTCATGATCTTAAAGACTATCATATCACCACCCCCCCCCCCCCCCCAGCTGTCTCTTCTCCAAGCTGAACATCCATTTTCCACAGTGTAGCATCTGCCTTGCTTTATGTAAGGATCCCTTGCAGAGTGCTCTTGCAGGTGGCACTATGAGATGCTTGAACTCTCTAGTCCTCCCAGTTATGTGCGCCTCTTTCCACCCCCCCCCTCCCCCACGTAGCACTCGCACAGGATCCTTCCAAATCTGGGGAACTTAGTCTTAGTCCCTTTTCAGATCACTCTTCCTGCAACTAAGGGAGATTACACTCTGTCAATGTTCATGCATCTCCTTTGGCAGAAATAATTTTTGCTTCAGGCCAAGAACCAAATTGCCATATTTTGTCAACAAGAGGGTTATAGAATCGTTGCCTAGCTGGAATTGACAATCTGCAGTCTGGCTGTCCTACAACCACCTACCTTTATAGAAATATCCAACACAATGAAAAACCTCCTCAGCAGAGCATACCACCCTCGCAGGTGGTCTCCACAATATTAAACAGCAAGCAAACTATTGACTTAGGTTGACCAACAGTAAACCCCATTCTCCATCAACGCAACACAGAAAGTTAGATCCGTTCTGCTCAATTTTTTCCCTAGCAACTGACTGGTTTAGGATTCTTTTTTCTTCTCTATGAAAGCCTTCTGTTTGCTTTTCCATCAATACCATTCGTTCCAACAGCATTGCATTTTTGGGACAAGATCATTCATGCTCCATCCTCATAGCTCTAGCATGGCTCAAACAGAAAAGGTTTCTATTTGTCTTACAACTGTCCAATAGTCCCCAGCCTCCACTGTCTCCCCCCCCCCCCCCCTACATCTGGGGACCTTCTTAACTAAAGATGAAGAAATGCTTTTATCCGAATCTTCCATCCCTCAGTTTAATGGGTTCAAGGCTGAATGGTCAGTAGTTATGGAGCATGTAAACACTTTAATGGTTTTGAATAGAAAACCATGCTTTCAGATAGAACAAATATTCCAAGTGGTTTCAATAAAATGCTCTGAAACCATATTTTTTTTTCCCCCATGTGAGCTAGCATACTTGTTGTTCCTATCTGATTTCAGGCCTTACTAAGTCTTCAATAAGACTGCATTTCAGTGCTATAGTGGCTCACCATGTTCTAGTGAATGTCAAACTTATATCTACCCATCTTGTATATATTTACAAAAGCTTTTATTACATGATACATTCTTATCAAATGGAACCAGAAGTGTATCTCTTTTTCAATTGAAAACTGCCTTTTGAACCTCCAGAGAGAGCTTTTCTAAAGTTCCTGCCACAGAAACTGTTCCTCATACCAGTTTCCTTAGCTAGTCAGCAAACTCCAAGCTCTTGTATGCTATCCACCACCATACATGCAGTTCTTCCACAACAGGGTGGCCCTTTGCACTTATCTGAGGTTTCTTCCAAAGATTGATGTAGAAATCCAAGATACTGAATCCATCATATTTATCTTCCTTCATACTTTGCATTGAAAAGGGTCTTGTTCTACTATAAGGAAAACTGACCCACACTACCAAGCTTCACAGTTATTTGTATTATATGACTCTAATAGACTTGGTAAAACAGTTGCTAGACATACATTGTCTAACTGAATAATGTATTGCATTCAATACTGCTACATCTTAGAAGGTTTACAGATCAGCATCCATTAAGGAGCTCATCAAGTGAGAGCTCTGGGTTCATAATTTGCTCATCTTTGAATGATGCCGCTCAAAAAATCTAAAAAGCTGGCACCTGGTCATCGTTATTGCCACCTTTGACCAAACAGTACTGGGACGTAATCTAGCAGAGTGGTAGTAAATTTTATACAGGCAGTTTTCAGTTACCTGTTCTCATAGGGCAGTGGTCCCCAACCCTGTCCTGGGGGCCCACCAGCCACTCGGATTTTCAGGATATCCACAATGAATATGCATGAGAATAAATTTGCATGTTATGGAGGTAGTGCATGCAAATTTTCTCTCATGCATATTCATTGTGGATATCCTGAAAACCCGACTGGTGGGCCCCCAGGACAGGGTTGGGGACCACTGTCGTAGGGTACTCAATGGGGATGGGTTTTGGGTTGCTCACGCAGTAAATGCTGTGCTTCAATCTTCAGCTTTGGACTCCACACATGTAATGGCTAAGTCCGTCTGCTTATTGATGGAAAAAGCAAGCTTGGTTACTGTAAATGGTGTTTTCTGTAGATAGAATGAATTAGCCATTGTGTACCAACTCACCTCCCTGGAGAGTAGATTAGCTAGCTCTGGTCTTCTTCTGCCGTCATTTCTATGTTTCTGTGTTTCTATATGATACTGATTGAGGAGGCTCGTAAGGCAATACTTGTGCAAGAACTCCTGCACATGCTCAAAGATCTACTAGATAGGATTGAAGAGACTTGTTTCTTCTATCTACTGAAAGCTTATGAACACCATGCATCACTCAATGAGGTTTATCACTTTTACTTCGTTCTTATAGGATAGAAAGCTCTTTTATAAATGCCACACTTATTTATCATGAAAGCTTCTCATGATTTTCCAAACATGTTTCTTTCTTCTAAAAGTTTCTGAAATTGAGACTGTTTGTTTTAACTAATGAACAAACATAAGATCTATTTCCATGCTACATCCCTTGGGATGTAAAGTTTATTTTTATTTTATGCATAAGAAAATTCTACTCATGCTCCTGTTGCAACATTTTTTTTCCTCCTTTCACCAATCTATCTTAACTTGATCAATTTATCTAATCTCCTGAAATGAGTGGTGACACTGTAAAATGAATGACTGAAGGTGTTTCTTGTTTGTGTATAAATGCAACTCTTGTATTGTCAGTCGAGTTCTAATTGTGCATTTTTGTTTTTCCAATGTATATAGCGGCCCTATTTATTTATCAGGTTTTATATACAGTCATTAAGAACATATTCCATCACAACAGTTTACAAAATACTTAATCACTAGATATGTTACAAATGTCAGTCTAAAATTCATATAAGATTTGGTAACAATCTTTCATACTGATGGCAACTAATGTCTCACGCTTTAAAATGTGTACACCTAGCGCAATTACCACATGGAAACATTCCACCTGTAAAAAAAATTCTTTAACTGTAGCACTAATGGCCGTTTGCATCAAAGATGATCTAATTACACATTCCATAATGACTTTCCGTTGATAAAAGGCATTTTCTGAAAGATGGCATGTCCTCTCAAAATGGACCAATGTGTTTTAATTATCTGACACATCTGAATAGAGGCAGTATTGTCTCATTATACATATCTGTTGATCAGATGCCACACACTATCTAGGTGATTACAATTATTGGTTTGTATATAAAGCTTTGTGATAGGCATGCTTAGCATGATCAAAAATATAGCCTCTTTGTGTAAAAAAACAAAATCTGAACTATATTCTTAGCTTGTATTTTAAATTTCTTAACATCCATACATAAAACATCTTAAAGCTAACAATTGTCTGGGTAAATTCTTCAGCTATAAAGAATGAAAACTTTGGTATGTTAGCACATAATTCCTCTCCATAGGTTTTTTGATAAGAGTAGTGCTAACCGTATTTTTGCTCCATTTTAATTAAAATAGCCCAAAAGGGTATCTCTTCCTGATGATAGTGTAATGTAAATTCATTCTAAAACGCATCTTGCAAATTTAAGCCATGCATGAAATTCTGAAAGGGCTGCTTCTGTACCTTTTTTCAAACAAAAATATCATTTTACAACAGCTGTTGTCTATTTGCTCTTAGAGCTATGTTCTTCAAAAACTGCAACATAAATATTTTGCTAAATCTGGGGCCATGGACATGCCCATAAATCTGAAACCTAAAATAGTTGACACTACTACTTGGGTTATTTTAATTATGAATTTGGTGGGAATCCTTTTGTGGATGAAAACATGTGTAACTACATTAAGTACCTTGTGTGATTTAACTGTATAAAATGACTTAACATTATGTTGCTAATGACATGTCCATGTCAATCTGGATACCTTGTAGATATTGTAATCTGTAAGTACTGTTAACCTAAGATGTTGCTTCAGACACAAGCAATTGATTGAAAAAATAGTTAATAGTTCTAAAACAGTCGTTGGCAGATACAGTTGGTCTACCTTGGGAACAATACTGGGACTTCAGAATGTTCATTTATTTAAAAAATTTCCTTTTCAGTGAATTATCCATTTTCAGCATACGGTTTGTTTCATTAATTTTATTGGATTTAGCTAACAGCAGAAGGGAGGAGAGTCATCCAGAGCTCCAATCAGGCAGAATGATTTGTGATGAGGGAATGGGGGTAAGGGATGGGGGTGGAATATGAGAAGTGCTGAATGTTGGGGAAAGTGAGGGGTATGAATACTTCTTGGGGGAAGTGACATGAAAAAGGGTGACAGAGTGGAGGATGAATGCTATAGAGAAGGTGAGGAGGAGGTGAATGTTTATCAGCAATGCAAAATGTATTGTCTGGAACCTTCTTTCTTACCAAAGTCTATGCTGAAACAGCAGGAGGAAGAGAACCAGGGCTAGGGTGGAGTAAAGAAAGATGGAGAATAAAGAATTGTATAAAAGTCATGTGGTAAGGGGGACTGTATATGAAAGTGGGGGAGATGATGGGACATGGGAGCCAGGAATGGGGGTAGAAGTGCTTTAAAAACTAGGGGAAAGGCAGAAGAGTGCAAGAACCTGATTGCGAGGGTGTATATTAAAGTAAACCAGAGGTGGTGATAGGGGAGGGGGGATGAGGAAAAAACAAACATGGTGGGAGGAGGGAGGATGGAGAGAAGTGATGGTGTGTATGAGAGACGGACTCAGAGATGGTGAAGGAAGGAAAGTGACGGAGCTAGAAGTGGCATGGGTGTGATGACAGCTGTAGGTGGTAAAGGGAGAGAGAGTTAACAGTCAGAATTGTTGGGTGGGGGGAGAATGAGTCAGAAGTGTGACTAGAAATGGGGAAGGTTTGAGAAGACACACCAAGAGGAAGTGATTGGAGGGGGTTGTCTGGGATCCAGTTGGGGTCATGGCCAACAGTATAGGGGAAAACCAGAAGGAACAGGAGGGGGAGAAGTGGAGTTGGGATACTGGTTCTGGGCATAGGGGATGGGAGAAGGTGACAAAGCAGATTACTATTTAATATAAACTCTAGTTCAGTGATTGGCTTCATGCCATCTTGCTTTATTTTGTTATCTATGCATGACCCATGCAACAAATTATCCCTCAGTAATAGGTATTCAAACTTCTGTGGCAGCTGTATTCGTATTTTTCCTGAATTACATAGATAGTAACCTGCTTTGGCAGGTTTTCTAGGGATGTTTGTTTTTTTTCTGAATGGGAGAAAAAAGGGCACTGTCCTTTGGCTGGTAGGGGTGTTATCAACTAAACTTTGAGCAGGAAAGGAGATAATGTGACTGAGAGCCTCAAATATGAAGCAAAGATGCTAATATGCCAATAAGACTGGGAGAATATAGAGCTGTGCGCATGGCACCAATATAATCAAATAACCTATTTTAGGCCAAACCTTAAAGCCAAAGGGGGAGATAAGTATGATCTAGTTTATGCACTAGATAGGTTGAATGAATTACAGAATAACTTTGAGAGCTTTAGTGATGAAAATATTTACCTGCCATGTGGAGCTGTATTGGGTTATCTATGTTGAGGTCTCTGAGTTCTGGGAGGACCTGAGGCCTGAAGAGATTGGCCCAATGTTTGATTTTTTTTTATTTATTTTATTTTTTAATTTCAGTAGTCAGAGAAGTTTCCTGGGGCTTGGGAGCCCTGGGGAACACTTGGTCTGAAGTTGTGTGTGTGTTTTGTTGGTTTTTTGTTTTGTTTTCAGGCAGGGAGGCAAAAGAGCCGGCATCAGCCACAAACTGAAAATAAAGCAGCAGATGGCTGCAAGCGGGAGGAAGGGCAGGCAGTATCGGGGAGCTGGAGTAATAAATTGATTGAGCTGATCGCTACCACTCCAAGCTTTCTCAATGCTGAGGCTGCAAGGAGAATTCCTCGGGCATGGAACAGAGACCATATAGCTCGGGAACCACAGCAGGGCAGCTCCAGTGCAATCTTGAAGGCACTGAGGTCCTGCTGCTGATGTCATCAGTGACGGTAGGTGGGCCAGAGCAGTGTCCAAGGGCAGGTTTTAAAGTTAAAAGAAGCTAAAATGGGCAAGTAAAAATAAACAAAAGCTAGCAATTTTGGTGGCCAGCCTGCGGGAAGGGGGGAGGTTGCTACCCAATTTTGAAACCTTAAGAATCACTTCTAAAGTAACAATACTACGGACCCTAAATCGCCATGAAATATCACAATTTTAATGCAAACTTCCTATTTTCACACACTCAAAGGAAATTTGTCATAAACATAAAATCATTTTTTCAGTCTCTATTGAAAAGGAGCACAATAAAATCAGCCAACCCCTGGCACACATCTGGTACTTAGTGCACCAGGAAACAAAGTACAGATAATTTTCAGGTAAAGCGATGACATCAAGTTGAGTGGTCACTTTGAAGATCTGCTCCCTAGGGCTCAGTGTAAAATCCTATAATACCGTGCAAACAAACACATACATAAGCAAAAGATTTTCAGTAGAACGGCATCTTTATTAAATTTTGTGTTTAACATTCCAAGTGATATGTCGGGGTGCCAGAAGAGTATGGGGACTGACAAAAATGGTGCTGGAAGTAGGACCAGCGGGGCCTGTGACAGGTTTGTTGGAGGCTTTTAAGGAGCTCACAAGGGTGGTTTCCACTGCTATTACTGACAAACTACAAAAATTGCAATCTTCTGTCGATGAGCTGAGACAGAACGCTACCAGGACTGGGCTGAATATGACAATATCTGAGCATGATGAACATCTGTCTGCACTGGATCACATGACTGCGGATCTTGAGACATGGAACAAGTATCTGGAAAACAAGTTAGACGAACTTGAGAATTGTAGCAGGTGTAACAACCTGCGAATACTGGAGTACTAGCAATTCTGCAAGGAGAAGCTTTGCTCAAGTTCTCTGAAACATGGCTGCCTGGTGCTCTCAACACTTGTTACAGAGAGGCCTATCTTGGCAGAATGGCACATCGATTGGGAGTTGAAGGTATGGAATTTAAATAGGTGTTCCCTATACGTACCCGGATCAGTCCAGACCATGGGTTAAGCCCCCATTCCAGCAGTTGGAGACAGACCAGAGTTCAGAGGCTAGCCCATATAAGGATGGAACCCACCCAGGAACCCTCAGTATTCGTCTGTCTCCAGCAGTTGGAACAGTTCACCCTTTGGTTCCCTGTTTAGCTTGCCCTCTGTAGTCTTTCTTCTTCTTTCTCTGGGGCAAGCTCATGCAAGTACATTTTTAGTTTACTACTTAATTGTTTAAAAAAAAAAAATTCTTTGTCCGTTTTCTCTGACTAACTGTGTCGGGGCAGACAGTTTTGTCTCCCTCGCTGTAAGGAATCAGGTAGGCGAGGATAAGGTAAAAGTAAAATAATATGTTTATTGGTATACAATCTTAAGTCCAAGTATTAAAAGTATCTAAGCATATACAGTTCTAAGCATATACAGTTCTAAGCTTAAGCATATACATCTGTATCCGTGCACAATATTTCGGCCAATACTCACTACACCCTTTTCATCATCAGCCTGGCAAGGAGAGAGCACATCACAGGCGAAAAAGGGATCTTCACTTTGTACGTCTACAAAGGACAAAACATCACTTTGCTCTTCTGCAAAGGAATTCTCTCTCTCTTTGTCGTCCAAAGTTACCTTTCTTTTATAGTCTACTGTATGCCAGGTGCAAGCTTATGTGCGTGCGAAGTAATCTTATCTTTATGCCAGGTGCAAACTTATTTATAGCCTACTGTATGCCAGGTGCCGAATAGAGATGTGCTTCGTGGTTCGCCCGAAGTAGGAAATTGCCCGAAATTTCCTACTTCGGGTTTTTTTCGGAGGCCCGAAACCCGAAAAGAATTTTCCCCGACTTTCGGGGAAATTTCGGTTTTCGGGTTTGCCTGGGGGAGGGGCACACTTTTTTTTTTTTTTTTAATTAAAACCCACCCCAAACCACCCCAAACATTTACCTTAACTATAGTTCACCACCATCCCCCATCCCGATCCCTCCCCAAGACTTACAAAGTAGATCCCTGGTGGTCCAGCGGGGTCCCGGGATCCATTTGCCCTCCTCCGTGCCCATGTTTCTGCAGCCGTGCTCTTTAAAATGGTGACGCGCAGCCTCTGAACACCATGTCACAGGGGCTACCGGCGCCATTGGTCAGCCCCTGTCACATGGCCATCGGCGCCATCTTGTGCTCCTGTCATGTGACTGGAGCTGACCAATGGCGCCGAAAGCCTCTGTGACATAATATGGGCAAAGGCTATCGGCGCCATTTTGATTACTGGCAGCCGACAACGAAATGGCTCCCGGACCTCCGCTGGACCCCTAGAGATTATTGGCAAGCCTTGGTGGTGCCAGTCCCTCTCCCCACGTTTACTGCTGCCATGCCTCGATATACACATACCTCGGTTGAGCCTTCAGGGATGACTCTCATGCCCCTGCTTCTGTGAATTTTTTATTTACAAAAAAAAAAAGAGAGAACTCACTTTCACAGAATATATATTTTATATACTTTATTTAATCAAATAAATAAAAGGCAGCAGTTTATTTTGTGAGGCGGGAGCGGGATTCAATCTCCCGCCCAGCTCCTCAGGGGCTCCCTGCTCAGCTGTTTTTAATTACCTTAACGGATGCTTCCCTGCTCTATGCCGTGGCCATCTTGCTGTTTAGCCTGTGGAGAGTCGGCCTCCCGACTCTCCCGCGAAGGGGTATGTTCAAGGTGCATTTCAGGGGGTGAGGGCTCCTCTATTGAACCGCCACCTTTTAGACCTTGGGGAAGGACTCCCAGATGAACTTCAAAGCCGTTCCCATCCCGGGAATGCGTGTCAGCGGCGGCCATTTTGGGTGTTTCAGATGAAACACTTCCTGCTTCTCCGGAGGCTGGGGACCCGATTTGTCACCCCGATATGAGCCCGGTTCGCTCTCGGGGGGGGGGGGGGGGGGAATGGCTCTGCCCCCCCCCATAAGTAATCCGGTCCGGGCCCGTTTTTCCTCAGAATTTGTTCTATTAATGCATGATTCTTACCTGGCAAGTTTAGAGGGAGGTGGCCCCACCCTCCTATTGTCCCCCCCCCCCCCCTTCCTAATCCTCCTAATTTTCCGGTGCCTTCCCCTGACGTTGTCCTGGACCCTCAGGGCCCTATTAGGGTTCGCGTAGTCTCGGGAGCTCCCCCCCGCCTTAAAGGGTGATGATCCCCATGTCCTGCTTTTATTTCGGCGGGAGGAGCTGGAGCCTCTTAGTCTCTTAGTTCTTCAGGAATTGGGAATTGATGCCCCCCCCCCCCCCCCCCCCGATGATTCTGCGGCGGCGATGATGCCAAATGCGGACCCGGTCCTGGCGGGACTTCGGGCCTTACCGCGTACTTTCCCTTTTCATCCTATGCATCACTTGCTCCTCCTCAGGGAATGGGAGCCCCCAGAGATGGGTCTTCTCGTTGGAAGAGCTATGGATAAATTATACCCGCTCCCTGAGGACTGCCTGGACATGTTAAAAATTCCTAAGGTGGATTCTTCTGTCACCGCTGTGACAAAGCGCACTACCATTCCGGTAGTGGGTGCTACAGCATTACGGGATGTACAGGACCGTAAACTTGAATTTTATTTGAAACGCATTTTTGAAGTCTTAGCTCTTGGTGTCTGGGCGATAATTAGCAGCAGTCTCATGCAGCGGGCAAGCCTTAGGTGGATGCAGCAGTTACTCAGCACCCAGGACCTCCCGTCTGCAGAGGCTGAGCAAGCTGAACATTTGGAGGGTGCTATAGCCTATGATTTGCTTCGGGTCCAAGCTAAAGCTATGGTCTCAGCGGTATCTGCCAGACGTCTTCTCTGGTTACGCAATTGGTCCGCTGATGCTTCTTCTAAGGCTCAGTTGGGCACTCTTCCCTTTAAGGGCAAGTTGCTTTTTGGTGAGGACCTGGAACAGCTTATTAAGTCCTTGGGGGAAAACAAGGTCCATAAGCTGCCAGAGGACCGTCCCAAACAGTCGAAGTCTCTTTTTTTCCCGACTCGCACTCGCTTCAGGGGGAACCGCTGATGTTAACAGGGCCCGTGGATCCTTCCCCAGGGGAGGGGTATCCAGGTCACAGTCTTGGACCCATTCCTTTCGTGGCCATCGGTTTCAGAGATGGCCATCAGCAGTCCACCACCTCTAAGTCAGCTCCCCAATGAGATTCGGCCGGTCCATTCCTCCGCACGAAACTTAGGTGGGCGTCTTTCGCTGTTTCTCGAGGAGTGGGCCAAAATCACCTCTGGGTTCTCGATGTGATAGAACACGGCTACGCATTAGAATTTGCCAGACACCTGCCGGATCTCTACATCGTTTCCCCTTGCGGCCATTCCAAGCGGCCTGCGGTTTGTCACACCTTGTTGAAACTTCAGGAATTGGGGGCGATTCTTCCGGTTCCGGTACATGAAAGGGGTGCCAGCCAATATTCAATTTACTTCATTGTTCCCAAAAAAGATGATTCCTTCCGTCCCATTCTGGATCTCAAAAGGGTCAATCAGGCCCTCAAGGTTCCCCGTTTCAAAATGGAAACCCTGCGAGCGGTAATTGCAGTGGTTCGTCCCGGGGAATTTCTCGCTTCCCTAGATCTGAAGGAGGCTAATTTTCACATCTCCATTCGTCAGGAACATCAGAAGTTCCTTCATTTTCAGATCCTAGGTCAGCACTTCCAGTTTCGGGCTCTCCCGTTCGGTCTCGCCACTGCTCCCCGCACCTTTACCAAGATCATGGTAGTCGTTGCAGCAGCTCTTCGCCGAGAAGGGATTTTAGTCCATCCTTACCTGGACGATTGGTTGATAAGGGCCAAGTCCGTCTCTCTCTGTGCGCTCGCGGTAGACAGTTTTAGCCCTTCTCACATCTCTCGGTTGGATAATAAATTACTCCAAAAGCACTCTTCAGCCCTCGCAAGAGCTGGAATTTTTGGGCACATTTTTCAACACTCTGATCAGGAAAGTTTTTTTTTTCTTTCAGACTCACGGACAATCAATCTGATCAGTTGAACATTTTTGTTTCTCTCCCTCTTCCCACGGCGTGGGATTACCTCCAGGTTCTAGGGACCATGGCTTCCACGATCGATCTCGTCCCCTGGGTGTTTGCTCATATGCGTCCTTTACAGAAAGCATTGTTGTCCTGTTGGAAGCTGATATCTGAGCAGTATCAGGAGATCCTCCCTCTCTCCAACTCTACCATCGCCAGCATACAATGGTGGTTTTCCCCGGCTCACCTTCTCAGGGGAATGCCTCTTTTGACTCCCTCTTGGGTCATAGTAACGACAGATGCCAGCCTCTCTAGTTGGGGAGCTGTATGCCAATCTCAAATGACTCAAGGGTTCTGGTCCCTGTCCCATTCTCGGTGGCACATCAATCGCCTAGAAGCCCAAGTGGTTTGCCTGGCCCTCAAGTTTTTTCTTCCTCTGTTTCGTTGCAGAGCTGTCCAGGTGCTATCGGACAATTCCACCACAGTAGCTTACATAAATCGATAGGGGGAACTCGAAGTAGTCTAATGGCGTTAGAAGCCAGCAAACTTTTCTCTGGGCAGAAAGGCACTTGGATTGCCTGGCAGCTTCCCACATAGTGGGAAAGGAGAATGTTCAAGCCGACTTCCTCAGTCAACATCTCTATCCCGGCGAGTGGGAGTGATCAGACATAGCGATGGATCTAATCGTGCACAGGTGAGGTCCTCCTCACCTAGATCTCATGGTGATGCTAGCCAATGCCAAGTCTCCACGGTTCTTCAGCTGGTGGAGGGAGCATTGTTCAGAAGGGGTGGACACGTTGGTTCTTCCCTGGCCCTCCGACGTTCTTCTCTACGTGTTCCCACCATGGCCATTAGTGGGGAAGGTTCTTCGGAGAATAGAACTCCATTGCAGTCCGGTCATTCTCGTGGCTCCCCAGTGGCCGTGGTTCGCGGACCTGGTGAATCTCTTGGTGGACGGACCTCTTCGTCTCTGTCATCTGCCCCATATTCTGCGGCAGGGTCCCGTATTTTCCGACCAGGCGGATCGCTTCTGTCTAGCGGCATGGCTTTTGAACTGAGACATTTTAAGACGCAGAGGATATAAAGATGAAGTTATTTCCACCCTTCTCAGGGCCCACAAACAATCAACATCCCTTACTAATGTGAGGGTCTGGAAGGTTTTTGAAAATGTCTGTGAAGAGTTGGATGTTCCGGCTCGCTCGCCTTCTGTTGCGGTTTTACTTTCTTTTCTTCAGCGGGGTCTCTCCAAGGGTCTTTCGGTTAGCTCTCTACGTGTTCAGGTCTCTGCCCTTGGTTCTCTCCTTGGCACCATTGAAGGTCGGCCGGTCACTTCTCATCCGGATGTCGTTCGTTTTCTCAGAGGCGCTAAGCATTTAAAGCCGCCTGTCAGGTCTATTTGTCCTTCATGGCATTTGAATTTTGTGCTTCGAGCTCTTTGTACGGCTCCGTTTGAGCCTCTTCATCGTGCCACTCTCAAGGACTTGACTCTCAAGACTGTTTTCCTGGTTGCTATCTGCTCAGCCAGGAGAGTGTCTGAGCTTCAAGCTCAATCTTGTAGAGACCCTTTCTTGCATTTTTTGGACTCGGGCGTTTCCCTAAAGACCGTACCTTCTTTCTTACCTAAGGTTGTTTCGTCTCTTCATATTAACCAGTCCGTTGAACTCCCCGCTTTTTCACCAGAGGATCTCACGGCGTCTGGTAATAGTGATCTTCGTCGTCTCGACGTCAAACGAGTCTTATTGCATTATCTTGAGGTCACTTATGATTTTCGGGTTTCAAATCATCTTTTTGTCCACAACAGGGGGAAGCAAGCTTCTAAGGCTACGATCGCTCGCTGGTTGAAGAGGCGATTTCTTCAGCCTACATTTGCAAGGGCCGACCAGTTCCTGAAGGCCTAAAAGCTCATTCTTTACGTTCTCAAGTGACTTCTTGGGCGGAGTCTCAATCTGTGTCACCACAAGAAATATGTAGGGCAGCTACATGGAAATCTCTTCATACATTTGCTCGTCACTACCGACTTGATGTTCAGGCTCCAGCCTTTGGTTCCTTTGGTTGGCAGGTGCTTCGAGCGGGACTGTCTGGGTCCCACCCTCTATAGGGAAGCTTTGGGACATCCCATGGTCTGGACTGATCTGGGTAAGTACAGGGAAAGGAAAATTAGTTCTTACCTGATAATTTTCATTCCTGTAGTACCACGGATCAGTCCAGACACCCGCCCATTCTTATTCTGTCCGCTCGAATTCGTTCCTGTTCTTGTTTTTTGGGTTTTTTTTCTCTCTTTTTGTCTCCTGCATCATTTTTCTGGGATTTACTGTTAGGCACTGGAAGCATCTTTGCGATGATCTGGGGTAGTTATACAAGAGCGTTATAGTCACACAGTTCATTCAATTGTTATGTTTTTTGTTTTAAATTAAATTTACTATTTATCCTGGTACTTGCTTGATCTTATACCTTTTCTGCTTTGACAATAGTTATACTGAGGGTTCCTGGGTGGGTTCCGTCCTTATATGGGCTAGCCTCAGAACTCTGGTCTGTCTCCAACTGCTGGAACGGGGGCTTAATCCATGGTCTGGACTGATCCGTGGTACTACGGGAACGAAAATTATCAGGTAAGAACTAATTTTCCTATTTAAGTTTTTGAATTACACAGATAAGATGAAGATACTGACAGCATATCGCAGACAAACAGAGCTTAAATATGAAAGTAGTAAGCTTTTGATCTTTGCTGATTTCTCCTGAAAAGTTTTGGCCCATCGCAAAAAATTGACCCTGTTTTGCACTTAGCTATATCATAAGGGGGTTAAATTCTCTCTGCAATTCCTGGCCAAATTAAGTCTATCATAATGGAGAAAATTAAAACTTTCCTCACCAGCATGGAAGCAAAAAAGCTTTGTGGATGCTCTTGGCTGATCTGAATGACAATTCTTGATCTCTTTTGATTCACACCAGACATGCTACTACAGGTTATATAACTGCATGTTGTATCTTTCTTATATTGAGAGATACATCCACCTTTAAAACGTAAACACTAACTACTGAATATCCCAAATATTGCCACCATTTGGGTCTCATATGAGATTGGGAAGCACAATGTGTGCCAAGGACTTTTATTTTTCTTCTTGCTTACATTCTTCTCTTCTTGATACTAACTGCTGTGAGGCTTCGTGGGAGGTTGGGATTTTCCTTGAGAGCTGTGCCGTACTGTTTGAGCAGCAAGAGGTTGGTGTTGTACCCACTGATTTCGGGAGATCCTAAGAAGTGAATGAGTCAAAAGCTCTTAGGGGCTGCAGTCTGACACAGGTAGAATAGGCGCTAATCAATCTCCTAATGCAATAAGGGGATTAGCGCATATTCGATGTGCATCCAACATGGAGTGAATCTAATAGCGCTCATCACATGCAAATGTATGTGAATAAAGCTATTAGGCATTCGCTCCCGATGCGCCAAAAAAAAAAATATTATCTTTCAGACGCATATTTAACTGTCATCTATTAACACTTGCTTGGAGCAGGTTAATAGCTGAGCACATCAAAAAAAAAAAGTACAGAAAAGCAGAGAACTGCTTTTCTGTACTGCCTCCTACTTAATATCGTTGTGATTAAGTAGGATGAAAAATAAACAGAAGTGAAAAGAAAAAAACTGCGTCAATTTTCGTGACTGCCATCCGCCAGTAAAGAAAACTGATGCCGATTAAACTCTGCATCGGTTTTCGTGACATCAGACGGCAGTCACGAAAACTGATTTGGGTTCGCATTAGCAAGGAGGTGCTAGGATCACGCAAGCGACCCTAGTGCCTCCTTGCTAACGTGACTCCCTAATTTAAAAATGTGCACCAGGCTCCCCCAAGGGGGGGCACCATGCAATAAAGAGAGTGGGTGCTGACTGTTCAGCGCCTGCTTTCTACGCGACTTTATTGCATTGGCCCCTTAGTGAGGAAAGAAGAAAACACCTCATCGCTGAGGGACACTGCAGCACTTTCACTCAGTGGAGTTTATTTTGGTCCTTTAGTTCTATTGATTGCATTGGGGTTTGGGAGTAAACTTGAGTGTGTGTACATGGAAGATTTTATTCAGTGTGCTAGGGTGAAATGGGTTTTGTGAAGGTGGGATGTTCATTGTCCACTTGCTGCTTGAGTGGTCTTAGGATGAGAGGGGAGAGCTCAGGTTTGGGGGTTCTCTTACTATAGGTGTTGGCTTATTCTCTGGGTGCCGCCTTCCTATATTTTTACTTTTATGGCTAAGTTAGTGATCTGTTCTCTTAATGAAGATAGATTGCACTCTCCTTTTAAACGAAAAAAGATCTTGACAGTAGTTAGAAAAAATCCCAAATTTGCCCTTTTCCAAGAAACTCAACTCGAAGAAATTGGACATGCAAAATTAAAGAGAATAAGTGTCAAGTTTTTTTTTTCTCCCTTCTTAAATTGTCAAAGGGGGGGAGGGGTATCACAAGTTTTAGTGCATAAAAACTATATTTCAAGCTTGATTGTCAATATAAAGTTCTGACTGGGTGCGCTATTATTGTGACGGGTTCTTTGGATGGGGACAAAATACTACTAGCTAATATATACTCCAAATAAATATGCCCAAATTTGTGTGTTATTTTTTTTTTTAACTAATTTAATCACAAAATTGGTCTCTATACAAAGCTATATTCCCTTGATAGGGGGTGATTTTAATATAATTGACAATCTTTTACTAGACTGTTTACCTTCTAAGACCCCTAAGGGACACACAAAAAAAGCAGATATTGAGTTGGACTCATGTCCAGAACTACAGGTGATTAGACACATGGTGCCTCACACACTTAAATGACTAGTACAAATTTTATTTACATGTACATACGAGCTTATACCTTATTGACTATATACTATCTGAATTATGGTTTGATAAGGTACAACATTGTGAAATTCTTGAGGTCTTTCTCAGACTGTTATGCTTAAGTTGCACTTAGAGCTAGCTAAAGGGGGAGGGAGGCCTCCAAGCTGGAAGACTTCAGCATCACTTTATTATGATAGAGATTTTGTAAAGTTTTTAAGACGACAATGGGAAGAAATATGTGCAATTTAATCATGGAGATCTTAGTGCCATTACCTTTTGGAATGCTAGAAGGGTAGTAATAGAGGCCATGTTCTTGCATATGAGGCTAAACTACAGTGAACCCACTCTAGTAGAATCCTGGCTCTTTCCAAAACATTATCCCAGCTTAGACACTCGCACCTTAATACGTCTGACCCTCATATTCAACAAAAAATTGCAGACACTTGAAAGGAATTAGATGAGCTCTTAAATCATAAAGCTAAACAAAATGAGGTAGATCTGAAATAAGTACGCCGGATTTTATAAGATACGCCCAAAGCCACGCATATCTTATAAAATCCGGGGTCGGCGCATGCAAGGCTGCGCAAAATCAGCAGCCTGCGTGCGCCAAGCCACGCAGCCTGCCTCGGAGGGAACTTTCCTTCCACGTCCCATCCCCCCTCTACCTTTTGTTGTGCAAGTTACGCCTGCTTGAAGCAGGCGTAACTTGCACGCGCTGCCTCGGCATCCCCCGGCACAGGCCGCAGTGCCAGGGGACTCGGGACCACCCTCCTGTCCCTTTTACGAAGCCCTGGGACTTACGCGCGTCCAAGGGCTTTGCGCGCGCCGGCGGCCTATGCAAAATAGGCGCGCTGGTGTGCGAGTGCCTTGCATGCGTAAATCCGGCAGGATTTACGCGCGCAGGGCTTTTAAAATCTAGCCCAATATTCTTTGTGTTCAATATAGATGTTTTCAGTAGAGTAATAAATCTGGAAAACTACTTCCAAATTTAATTAGAAATAGTAAATCAAAAAAATTGTCCTAAATAGAGGTGTGTTATATAATTGACTTGTTGAGCTAGGCTTTGCTAAGTTTGTGCCAGCACATGTCAAATGTATGCTGCTCTATGTGCTGTAAGGAAAGCAGCTAATTACAACTGCAGGCTGTGGGATAAGTCAGTAAGAATTGAAGGACATTTCATCGGGTGTGTGTGGACTGTGTATGAGAACAGCTACAAAGGAAAATCCTGAGACTGATAAGAGATGATCGATATCTTCCTTCGAAGTATTGTGAGAAGATGAAGAAAATAGAATGGAAAATTGGGCCTGAAAGGAAGAACAGATGTTGAGGTACAGGTGGTCTAGAGCAGTGGTTCTCAACCTTTTTTCAGCCGGGACACACCTGACAGGTGGTTCTCAAGTGTGTGACACACTGAACATGTGACCGCCATGGGACAAAATGTAAATATACATTCTGCATCCTCAGGAACCATGTTGACCCCCAAAAATGGGTGCAGAGCAGAACTAGGGCATTACCCATAACAGCTCACCATACAAAAAAAAGATATTCTGGATCTGATGACATCTCAGTAAAAGCAAAACAAACTCTCTTTACTGGCAGGTACAATACCCCTCCTTATGAAAAGGAAGTAATTTACCACTACAAATATTTAACCAGGCCCTAAACACTAATACACCTCCTATTGGGAAAACAGAGTAAGCCAAGCTGCTATAGATACCCACTTAGAAATAATTGTAAAACTATACTAATAAATGTTACAAAACAGCTGATGAACAGAATAATATCCAACAATTAAAAACTCATAAAAATTAATAAATTGTCTAAATATCAAAATATTTCAAAACAGCAGACACATCACATAATCCCCAATAATTAAAATGGCAGTCATTCAAGAAAAATAAACTTAAGAAGCTGCCTTTACTTACCCTCTCCAGCAACTCTCCTACTCCTTTCCCTTGCAGACCAATAGCACTCGCCAGAAGCAGCAGTGGCTGCTGAAGCTATGTCCTCACAGTCCTCTTCCTTAAGGCCCACAACCAGTCTCTGTCTCACACAGACTAGTAACTTCCCTAACTAGTATCTCTTCCTCAAACACATACCAGTCACCTCCCTGACCGGTCTCTCTCAATCACACACATACTCTGTCACTTACAACCACACACACTGCCACTCATGCACCCATTGTACACCCCCCCACACACACACACACAGCTCTCACTCATGCACCCATTGTATCACACACAAAAGCTCTCATTCATGCACCCATTCTACCACACACACACACACACACACACACACACACAGCTCTCACTCATGCACCCATTCTACCACAGGCACACAAACTCACATGGAGCCTCTTCTCATTGTTTGGCCCAATAAGCCTGTCCTCCACTTCTCAGCCGCCTCTGGCCTGACCTCCTGCGGTTCGCAACATCTCTCCAGGTGCGCAGGGTCTCTCCGCTCTTTAGCCGTCTGCAGCGGCTGTCTAAATATTAGACTTTAATAAGACGCTTATAACAGTCTAATATTTAGACAGGCTCTACGTTCTTCGGCCCCGCTGGCGTCGGGGAGCAGGTCTCTCCAACTCTTCAGCCGCTGCCGGCCTGGTCTCCAGCAGTGGCATGCAGAGTCTCTCCATTCTTCAGCCCCGCCCCTGGGAGAAGGGAAGCACAAGCGGGGCAGTGGAACACCGGGAGCCATGACACCGGTTGAGAACCACTGGTCTAGAGAAAGGAAGCCAGACCAGAGTGATGCATTTAGAAACGATCAATACTTGGCAAAGGTAACTAGGAAAAATGTATATAAGCCTTGTAAGATTGTGACACAGGGAAGGAGGAATCACAAGGTATCCAGTGTTTTCTTACTGACCCTGTATTCTCCTTCCCAGACACTTGTATTGTGATTGGCCAGTCATTTATTTGCTATAATAAACATCTTACTAAATTTTCTCTGAGTCTCGTGTCTGGTATAGTGGGGCAAGAACCATACAGTTATGCACTATAGAACTTTAATAATAGAGGCATTTCAGAACTTCAAACAATCGTATACAAGTGAGGGTTCTTCTGAGGAGGCGCGGGAGATGTTTTTCCAAGATCTTCCTCCCCTTCTGTTAACTGGCGCGGTTAGAGCTGCTTTAGAGGAACCTATCACAGAAGAGGAAATTAAGAGTTATTTAATTACATTTGGAGAAATCCTTTGGATTTGGTTGCAGGATTTATACTTCTTTGTGGCTAGAGAAGCGGGTCATTTCGAAGCATGTCATAATCTTGCTTCCATAGTGCTACTGCCTAAACCAGGGAAAGATTTCTTGTATCCTATAGCAGCTTTCCTTGCCAATCAAATGAATCATTGTATTCAATTCTTGGTAGAGCCAGATCAAACTGGCTTTATTGTAGGAAGGCATTCTTCATCTAATCTCTTAAAGGCCTTAATGATTCTCCAGGCAGTAATGAACAAAATGACATTCTTTTAAGCTTGGATGCGGAAAAGGCCTTTGACCATGTAAATTGGACTTTTATGTGGTGGATATTGAGTAACTTTGGTAGTGATTTCCTACATTGGATTCAACTCTTTTATATGCTGATCTCTGTGTTAAGATTTTGGTCAATAACTCTATTTCTGATGCTTTCTCATTAGGCAGGGGGATATGCCAGGGGTGCCCACTATCCCCTTTGCTATTTGTGTTAGAACCCTTGGCTATTAAATTGTAATCCCTAAATGTCTTTCAAGGAGTGGCTGTTAGCCTTTTTGCACATGACATGTTACTCTTAAACTAGATTTCAGATTACTGATCTGCAATTATTGATACCATACAGCATATTTGGGGTGGTTGTTTTTTTTTTTTTTTTTGGAACTAAAAATGAATTATAAATCTGAGGCATTTCCTATAGATCCCACATTACCAACTAGATGGATAGAAGCAATTCTTTTGACATGGTCCTTGGAAAAGCTTCAATATCTGGGCATTTGACTTGCTCGCACTGTTCAGTATCTTTATAAATATAACATTTCAGAGAATTAACATAAAATCAAGGAAATCCTCTGTAAATGGGCCATTACAAAAGTTTGGGAAAAATGACCATTTTATATTCTATACTATTGCCTCTCTAGATAAAAAGCAAAGGCATAAATAGCTTTAAAGGTATGCTTAATTACTTTACTTTCTTTGGAGAGGCAAGCCAACACGCATAAAACTAGATATTTTAACCTGTGATAAGTCTGTAGGTGAATTTGCTGTGCCCGACTTGTGTCTACATTATATATAGCTTGCCTTATGAAATATATAAAAGATCGGGGGTGCCTACATAACAAATATTTGTGAAGGCCATGTAGAATTATCAACCTTTTATACAGACCCAGAATAGTGCTCTCTACAGGTCTCTGGATTCAGGATTTTAGCCTTTTTGGAGGGCTTGGAGATGGTGGAAAGAGTACCTACTGATCTTGTATTGTGTGTCTTTCACATAATGATGGCTTCCCGGCTGGTTTAAATAGTACCCTTTTTAACATTTGAATGTGGAAGGGGTTCTACTGTCTGGGCCATCTAGTACATCCAGATCTGGGTGTTTTATGCTTATTTCAACAATTACAGAACGAGTGCGTGCTCTCTGGGTGACATTGTTTTGCTTAGCTAAGACACTGTGTGTGTGTAGTATTTGTTAGGGGAACATGGACAAATTACTTTTTTGGAGAATGAGGACATTTTTACAGAAAAAGCTCCCAAATTTAACAAAGTTGGAATTTGGATGATGTCCCTCAAAAACCAAATACCATGCTTTTGTCAAAATTATTAAAGTGCTGGAGTGCAGATTTTGGATATCTGGTAGAAGGTAGTGACTTCACTGCTGCACTTTTTTTTTTTTTTTTTGCAATTTATAGAGTTTTACTGCCAGCTAATTTCTGTGAAACTCAATATAAAATTATACATTGTACTAGAGGTACATTTATGAAGTTTGGATATTTTGTTTGAAATGCAAGCACTGCGTTGGGTTATATGTTCACAAAATGTACTAAGTTAGAAACCTTTTGGAAATCAATTATGAATTTGGTTGAAAGCTTGATTCTGTAACTGGAATAATCTATTTCCATTTACTAGATAAGAATGTGTTATTACCTGCAGGGGGGCTGAGATTTATTGCAGCTGGGATCTTCATGAGCCAGTGCCTTGCTGAACCTAAGAGCAATTTTGTTTTGTTATTTACCTGTGCTTAATGTACTAGGGCTTTATATTTGCAAAACATTGTGCCCTTAGCCAGTTTTTATTTCCCTCCCACCCCTGGCTTTACTTTCATATATACTTTTTCCCTTGTCTCCTAGATAATTAGCTTCAATTACCTCATCCCCAATTACTTAGTAATTCCTTACAGCCTAGATAGAACTTATACTGTCATATTGCTTGTTAATTTGGTTTGCATACTCTGCCTATTAATCTTTACTGGATAGCACACATGTTTAGTTCAAATACCTTTTAAAAATATTTGCTAGGGGCTAACCATACCTAATCTTATCTTTAGGATTTTAATTAATCAGGGAGAATGGCTTTAATTCAATGCAACAATTGTGGTGCTTATGTCCCAAGGACTACCCCTTTTTGCCTTCAGCTGTCTAAAATTAAAATGGAGCTGATCCATCTAAGAGCAATTGTCCAGGATTCAATTAACTTCCCCTTCCTTGAAACATCCCTCTGTCACCCACAGCGGTTACAGAATCCCAAGAAAAAATATTTTACAGTGGGCTCAGGTAGAACTAGACGTGACAATCAGGCACCCACCTTCCCCAAGTTTACAGCAACCTGTTCCTCAACCCCCACTCCCATAGAGGTATCGGACATCCAGGATTAAAAAAACTCAGAATTAATCGGATAAAAGTAGTTTCTGGCAGAAAAAGACTTGTGATGGTCATGCAAAGGGAAAATAACATCAATCAGCTAAAAAAAAACAGAAACTTCTTAGGAAGTGCAACATAGCAAGAGAGAAAAATTGGAAAGCTATGACTACAAATGCTTGCAGTTTGGGCAATAAAATCCCAGACCTGCAGGCATTAATGGTGGAAGCAGACTTGGACGTTGTTGCTGTCATAGACATGGTTCACGGATTCTCATGACTGGGATACGGCCATACCAGGCTATAACTTGTTAAGGAATGACAGGACAAAAAAGAGGGAGGAGTAGCACTTTGTCAAAAATAATATCCAGGCAACTGAACTGCAAGGAAAGTGGGGTGGAGAAGAAGCATTATGGGCCGTCCTAAAAAAAAAAAAAAAAAGACGGTACATCCATTTTTACTGGAGTGGTGTACAGGCCTCCGACTCAGATGGAAGGACTAGACAGAAATCTGATCAAATACATTTATAAAGTTGGGAAAGAAGGGGGAAGTGTTGATTGTTGGTGATTTAAATCTGCCAGACATGGACTGGTGTATCCCTTCTGCAGAATCTAACAGAAGTAGAGAGATAGTGGATGCCCTGCAAGGGGCTCTATTCAAACAAATGGTAATGGAACCCTCGAGGGAGGGAGTTTTACTTGCCCTAGTACTCACTAACGGGGATAATGTTTCTAATGTCTGGGTGGGTGCCCACTGGTGCTGAGGTGATCATCAAACAGTATGGTTCGATTTTACAAATAGGATCCGGAGAAGTGTCACAAAGACCAGAGTTTTGTACGTCAAAAAAAACAGACTTTGTCGACATGGGGAAATATCTGGAGGCAGAACTTGAAGACTGGGAGAAAATGGGAGAGGTCTAACAGTAGGCCAAACTAAAAGGAGCAATTACAAAAGCAACAAATTTGTATATTAGAAAAGTAAACAAAAGAAAGAGAAATAAGAATCCAGTCTGGTTCACAAAGGAGGTGGCTGATGTAATAAAAGCAAAAAAAGCAGTTTTTAAGAAATATAAAGAATCCCAAAAAGTGGAATACAGGGAGGATTATCTGGTGAAACTGAGGAGATAAAAAAAGTAATCAAGAAAGTAAAAAGTCAGGCAGAGGAAAGGACTGCCAAGGAGATAAAGCGAGGTGACCAAAACATTTTTCAGATATATCAGAGAAAGGTACATAGTGGTATAGTGAAATTGAAAGGGGAAACTACAGGCCAATTAGCATCACCTCAGTGGTGGGAAAATTAATGGGTTGCTCGATCAGAGGAAGCATGGATTCACCAGAGGAAGGTCCTGTCAGACAAATCTAAATGATTTCTTTGATGGGGTGACTAGAGAACTGGATCAAGTAAGAGCGCTCAATGTAATTTACTTGTATTTTAGTAAAGCTTTTGATACGGTACCACACAGAAGACTAGTCAACAAAGTGAGAAGCTTGGGAGTCAGCTCCAAGGTGTAGGCGTGATTACACAATGGTTGACAGAAGACAACGGGTGATGGTAAATGGAACCTACTCTGAAGAGAGAATGGTGTTAAGTGGAGTGCCACAGGGATCGGTGTTGGGACCGGTTCTGTTCAACATCTTCATGAGCGACAGTGCAGAAGGGTTAGAAGGTAATGTTTTGTCTATTTGCAGATGATACTAAGATCTATAACAGAGTGGAAATGCCAGAAGGAGTACTGAGAATGAGATGGGATTTAAGGAAGCTGGAAGAGTGGTCGAACATATGGCAGCTGGGATTCAATGCCAAGTCATGCATCTGGGGCGTGGTAATCCAAAAGAACTATATGCATTGGGGGGTGAAGAACTAATGTGCACGGAGCAGAAGAGAGACCTTGGGGAGATAGTGTCTAATCTCCTGAAGTCGACAAAGCAGTGTGACACTGCGACAGCCAAAGCCAGAAGAATGCTGGGCTGCATAGAGAGAGAGGAATATCTAGTAAGAAAAGGGAAGTCATAATTCCCTTGTACAGGTCCTTGGTGAGGCCTCCACCTAGAGTACTGTGTTCAGTTCTGGAGACCGTATCTCAAAGGAGACAGGATGGAGGCAGTTCAGAGAAGGGTGACCAAAATGGTGGGTGGTCTCCATCAAATAGCTTAGGAGAAGTTGAAGAACCTGAATATGTATACCCTGGAGGAGGATCAGGGGTGATATGATACGTACCTTCAGATACTTGAGAGGTTTTAATGAACCATGGTTGTCGTCAAACCTTTTTCCATTGGAAACAATTTAGTAGAACTAGGGGCCACGATTTGAAACTCCAGGGAGGAAGACTTAGAACCAATGTCAGGAAATATTTCTTCACTGAGAGGGTGGTGGATGCCTGTCCGGAGGAAGTGGTTAAGACTAAAACTGTGAAGGATTTTAAAGGGGCATGGGGTAAACACTGTAGATCCCTAAAAGGCTGTTTTATTGTATTTATTTTATTTAAAAATTTTTATATCCCACACAATTAGGCATTTACATGTCCGTCTAGGCCGTTTACAATCAAACAAACACAATTTAAAACAAACTTAGCAAGACAAAATAGAATGGCTAGAGGATGGGAATAAATAAAGCTAAACCGGCACAGAGCGGCAGTTCACTACCTTGGGAAGCTTGCTGGGCAGACTAGATGAACCATTTTGGTCTCTTTCTGCCGTCCTTACTATGTTACTATTTATAATACTCCTTCAACCTCCACAACAAATTAGGAAACCTCCAGATTTCGTGGGTTTTTTTGTGCGGTTGCCTTCTGTGGTCCAGCCCTTTAGTCTGACTGGCCACTTCGATGGCTTCCGTATTTTATTCTTCAATTTTTATTCACAATATTTTTATGTGATTTTCTGCATTTTTTTATTTTGTGCTGCTCAATTCCCATGTGAGGGTTTGTGCATTGTTTCCCCGGTGCGCGGTGCGACCCATCATTGTTTATTCCACTTATCTTATATTTATCCAATTGCCGCCGCTGTTAATATGGGACCGCTTCCGCTTGCCCAACACTGGCCATGTTTCGGCAGTGGTCTGCCTGCTTCAGGGGCCTCGGGAAAGGATTTCTTAATTGCGGAGTCTCCGTCAAAAATGCACTGGCATTTTAACTAAAATTAAAGCAACCTATTAACTAAAATCATTTGCTAAACTTCTATTTTAAAATTTTACCACTATCTAGCTTCAAATACTTACTATTTTTGTAATTTATTTTTCAATGTGAGCGGCGCCTTCACGCTTCTATCCGGCGTCTCTCTCTATTCCTCCATTTTTATATTGTGGTCTGGAGATCATATAAAAGTGGAGGAATAGAGAGAGACGCCGGATAGAAGCGTGAAGGCGCCGTTCACATTGAAAAAATGAATTACAAAAATAGTAAGTATTTGAAGCTCGATAGTGGTAAAATTTTAAAATAGAAGTTTAGCAAATGATTTTAGTTAATAGGTTGCTTTAATTTTAGTTAAAATGCCAGTGCATTTTTGACGGAGACTCCGCGATTAAGAAATCCTTTCCCGAGGCCCCTGAAGCAGGCAGACCACTGCCGAAACATGGCCAGTGTCGGGCAAGCGGAAGCGGTCCCATATTAACAGCGGTGGCAATTGGATAAATATAAGATAAGTGGAATAAACAATGATGGGTCGCACCGGGGAAACAATGCACAAACCGTCACATGGGAATTGAGCAGCACAAAATAAAAAATGCAGAAAATCACATAAAAATATTGTGAATAAAATACGGAAGCCATCGAAGTGGCCAGTCAGACTAAAGGGCTGGACCACAGAAGGCAACCGCACAAAAAAAACCACGAAATCTGGAGGTTTCCTAATTTGTTGTGGAGGTTGAAGAATTATATATTTTAGGAAACGAGGTTGGTTATTGTTTAGTGACTATTTATAATACTGGCAAAAAGGTTGGTTCTTCAATTTTAGGGGCTCACTATGCCCTCCATGCACACCCCGGCATACTAAATTGACTCTGTGGCAGGAGCCATTGCCTGAGCGCCTCTTCCCCTGCCATTCTCCCCCTTTTTGATGCCTTAGCAACAGATCTCCTGCCTTGTGTGCAGTATATTACCTCAGCATTTCCTGCCGCCTTGCCTTGAACCTTCCATTCCTTCTGCTTGCTCATTTGGATCTGACCTCTGGCTACGGACTTTGACTATCTTCTTGCCTGCTGCCTGGGCTTGACTTCTGCTTCGGACCCTGACCAAGCTTTTGCCTGCCTTGTTTCCTTGGTTTCTGTGTTTTCTGCCTGCCCTGACTCTAGCCTGTCACTGGACATTTAATCTGACCACCCCTAGGAACATTTACCTAAGTCCTGCCAGACCCTGGAACCCAAGGGCTCAACCTGTGGGGAAACAGGGCTGGTATAGGAGAAGCTCCAACTCAGTCACATTGTTGCTGGTGAACATGTCCTTCAGTGTGGCCTCTGTACAATAAGTTAATGAGATTATGTCCAATTCAAATGACACTGTGTCCTTCTAGCAGCTGTTCTACAGCTCTTTTTAAAATCACCAGTTTGTCCCTTACTTTCATTTATCTTATCAATCTGTAGTGCATTATTTTGTTTACAAGAATGTGGCATTACAGGTGGTGTTTTGATTTGGTTTCAGTTGTACCTTGCTAATAGATCCCAATACATCAAATATAAAAATGAAATATCTCTTCCATGCTGTTTAACATTTACTTAGCTCCTACTGAAGAGTACTTTCAAACTTATCTTACTATAAAGTCTATGCAGATGATATACAATTTCCTGGCGTGTAGCCAGATGGACTCAGTACAAATGGGATAGTATCCGCGTGCTAGCAGTTGGAGACTGATCTGACGTCAGCACGGGGTATATAGCCCCACAGGAAGCGAAGCGATTCAGTAATTTCCGTCTCCAAAGCAGTTTGGAGTGCCTGCATGCTGGTTCAGCGTGCTTTCCAAGACTACTTTAATTTTTTTCTCTTTCTTATCATTCTAGATTCTACTTTACTTTTCTTCAACGACTTTTGAGCCCCGCGCTCCTCAGGGGACATTTCTGTCACTCCCCCCAGTTGAGCTTCCCGGGGTGACTGCCGTGGTCCCCCGGAGGTGAAAGTCCGCGGTCCGGCCGAAACGCGGCAGGGGCATTGCCCCCCGGGGGAGACTTGGGTGTGGCTTCGAGGCCCTCGGTCCCGGCGTGGACGAGGTAGCGGGTGCAGTTCCTCAAATCGCGGCGGTGAGGTGATCCCTCCCCCCGCAGCCGGAGACCGCCTGTGTTCCAACCCGGAAGCGCCGAAGATCTGGTAAGGTGTACGTCTCTTCGCCCAGGTCTCCGAAGTAGAGGATCGGCGGCGTGGCAAGCCGTGGAGGACGCCATTTTGTGGCCTTATTCAGGTATTCCGCGCCCGTAATAGGCGCGGCTTTCTTCCTCCTTGTGCGTGTATTGCATTGTTCTCGCATGTTGGCTGCCACTGTGAGTATATGCCGCATATTACTGCTGAAAGCCTATTGCTAACTGCTTAGTGCTTATTGCCTATTGCTTATGGTTGCGCGCTTGTTCTATTCAGCGCCTATTGCTGCCGCATATTATTGCTATTGTGCGCCTATTGTATCAAGCGCCTATTGCTGCCGCATAGTATTGCTATTGTGCGCCTATTGCTGCCGCATAGTATTGCTATTATGCGCCTGTTGTATTAAGCGCCTATTGCTGCCGCATAGTATTGCGCACTTGCTATCTTTGGTATGGATCAGCACGCGGCCGTGGCCTCAGCGGCGCCGCCGCTTGTCTTAGGCATTTCAGCTCTTGGCCTACGCTCTGCATGCCACCTTAGAGCCACGCGCAGTACTGAGCCAGACTCCCTATGTGCCCAATGTGAGGCGGCCGGGGGACCCTCCGGTCAGGACCAATCTCAGCCGCAGCTTCTTGACAGTTCCCCTGCGGCTACCCCGGATTTGGGGGGCAGTCTCGACCACTCGGGAATCCCGGGGGATCTTGTACCCCGGCGATTAGAGACTGCTTCCATTTCCTGGGTGGATCTCTTTAAGGGGATTCATGCCTTCGTCCAGATGCAGATGGCTTCCCGTCCCGGCCCTACTGTCCCTGCTGCTCCTGTTGTTCCTGCGGTTGCTGCGGTTCCGGCGGTGGCTGCATCTGCGGCTGCTGCCGCTGCGGTAGCAGCGCCTAGGGATCCTGTTCCTGGACCCTCACAGCCCTTATCGGGAGCGGGACCTCCCGCCACTGGACAGTCCAGATCAATCGGACCAGGAGGTTTCACCGGACGAGTCCGAACTCCCGGACGAAGGGTACCTCCCCCCGGGGATTGAGCCATATAGAACCATGAGGCGGTTCTTCCCTAAGGAGGACCTCTCTGACCTCGTGTCTCAGTGTCTGGCGGAGCTGGATATCTCTGGTCCCAGTGCTTCGGTCCCGTCTGTGCAGCACCCCCTGCTGGAAGGTCTTCGTCCTATAGCCCGCCATTTTCCTTTCTTGCAGGCGGCTCAGCAACTAATAGATTTGGAATGGGTGGCGCCGGCGGCTTCATTCAAAGGGGGCCGGGCCCTGAAAGGCATGTACCCATTGGCTCCGGCTCTCCAGGACCTGCTGGCATGCCCTCAGGTGGACGCCTTAATTAGCGCTGTGGTCAAGCGCACTACCATTCCAGTGGAAGGGGGGACGGCCCTCAGGGAGCCCCATGACAGGCGAATGGACACCATGCTGAAACAAACTTTTGAGGTGGCAGCTCTTTCTTTGCGGATTGCGGCCTGCTGCACTGTGGTGACACGTGCCTGCTTGTCCCAGGTCAGGAACAACGCTCCAGCGGCTGACATGGAGTCTGCTCTTTCCTTCCTCACAGATGCCGCTTCGGATTTGGTTCGAACTACAGCTAAGGGGATCTCCTCTTCCGTAGCCGCCAGGAGGCAGCTCTGGATCCGGCCATGGTCCGCTGATGCGCCTTCGAAGTCTCTCCTCACCAGGTTACCCTTCCAGGGCTGGTTTCTCTTTGGCAGTGGCCTTGATAAGCTAGCCACTACCTGGGGTGCCTCTCCTGTGCCGAGACTGCCGGAAGATCGATCCAGGAGGGGACAGCGCTCCTTTCCACGACCCTCCAGGGGCAGGAGTTCACAGCGCTTTGTTCCGTATAGGGGACGCTATCAGGCGACACGTCCTCCGGCCAGGAATCAGTCCTTTCGGACCAAGCAGCGCAAGCTGGGGGCGGGCCCGGGCTCGGGTCCCGGTCGCGCCCCACAATGAGAATTTGCCGATTCATCTGGGGGACGAAGCCATAGGGGGCAGGTTGACCCTCTTCTACCCCAGATGGGTCGAGATCACGTCGGATCAGTGGGTCCTCGCAGTTATCCGGGAAGGATATTATCTGGGTTTTTATCATCTTCCTCCGGACAAGTTTGTGGTCTTCATGTCCCCTGCTCAAGAAGGCAGCATTGGAAGCTACCCTGGCGAGGCTCCAGTCCTTGAACGCCATTATCCCAGTTCCTGCCTGGGAAGTGAATTCTGGACACTAAGAACATAAGAAAATGCCATACTGGGTCAGACCAAGGGTCCATCAAGCCCAGCATCCTGTTTCCAACAGTGGCCAATCCAGGCCATAAGAACCTGGCAAGTACCCAAAAACTAAGTCTATTCCATGTAACCATTGCTAATGGCAGTGGCTATTCTCTAAGTGAACTTAATAGCAGGTAATGGACTTCTCCTCCAAGAACTTATCCAATCCTTTTTTAAACACAGCTATACTAACTGCACGAACCACATTCTCTGGCAACAAATTCCAGAGTTTAATTGTGCGTTGAGTAAAAAAGAACTTTCTCCGATTAGTTTTAAATGTGCCCCATGCTAACTTCATGGAGTGTCCCCCTAGTCCTTCTACTATCCGAAAGAGTAAATAACCGATTCACATCTACCCGTTCTAGACCTCTCATGATTTTAAACACCTCTATCATATCCCCCCTCAGTTGTCTCTTCTCCAAGCTGAAAAGTCCTAACCTCTTTAGTCTTTCCTCATAGGGGAGTTGTTCCATTCCCCTTATCATTTTGGTAGCCCTTCTCTGTACCTTCTCTATCGCAATTATATCTTTTTTGAGATGCGGCGACCAGAATTGTACACAGTATTCAAGGTGCGGTCTCACCATGGAGCGATACAGAGGCATTATGACATTTTCCGTTTTATTCATCATTCCTTTTCTAATAATTCCCAACATTCTGTTTGCTTTTTTGACTGCCGCAGCACACTGAACCGACGATTTCAATGTGTTATCCACTATGACACCTAGATCTCTTTCTTGGGTTGTAGCACCTAATATGGAACCCAACATCGTGTAATTATAGCATGGGTTATTTTTCCCTATATGCATCACCTTGCACTTATCCACATTAAATTTCATCTGCCATTTGGATGCCCAATTTTCCAGTCTCACAAGGTCTTCCTGCAATTTATCACAATCTGCTTGTGATTTAACTACTCTGCACAATTTTGTGTCATCTGCAAATTTGATTATCTCACTCGTCGTATTTCTTTCCAGATCATTTATAAATATATTGAACAGTAAGGGTCCCAACACAGAACCCTGAGGTACTCCACTGTCCACTCCCGTCCACTGAGAAAATTGCCCATTTAATCCTACTCTCTGTTTCCTGTCTTTTAGCCAGTTTGCAATCCACGAAAGGACATCGCCACCTATCCCATGACTTTTTACTTTTCCTAGAAGCCTCTCATGAGGAACTTTGTCAAACGCCTTCTGAAAATCCAAGTATACTATATCTACCGGTTCACCTTTATCCACATGTTTATTAACTCCTTCAAAAAAGTGAAGCCGATTTGTGAGGCAAGACTTGCCCTGGGTAAAGCCATGCTGACTTTGTTCCATTAAACCATGTCTTTCTATATGTTCTGTGATTTTGATGTTTATAACACTTTCCACTATTTTTCCTGGCACTGAAGTCAGGCTAACCGGTCTGTAGTTTCCCGGATCGCCCCTGGAGCCCTTTTTAAATATTGGGGTTACATTTGCTATCCTCCAGTCTTCAGGTACAATGGATGATTTTAATGATAAGTTACAAATTTTTACTAATAGGTCTGAAATTTATTCCATTTATTTCATGGTACCCAAGAAAGGGGGCACTTTTCGGCCTGTTCTGGACCTCAAGTCGGTCAATCGATACTTACGGGTACCGAGGTTTCGCATGGAAACTCTGCGCTCCGTCAAAGCCGCAGTCCAGCCTGGAGAATTCCTCATGGCATTAGACCTGTCAGAAGCATATCTTCATATTCCGATCCATCCAGATCATCAGCGCTACCTGCGCTTCAAGGTTCTGGGCCGCCACTTCCAGTTTCGGGCTCTGCCCTTCGGGTTGGCCACGTCCCCACGGACATTCACCAAGGTGGTAGTAGTGGTGGCAGCGGCACTCAGGCGGGAAGGGATTCTGGTCCATCCCTACCTAGACGACTGGCTGATCAGGGCGAAATCTCGAGAGGAGAGCCTGCGGACAACCGACAGAGTGATCGCCCTTCTGGAAAGCTTGGGCTGGGTAATCAACCTCAGCAAGAGCTGCCTACAGCCTTCCCAGTCAATAGAATATCTGGGAGTGCAGTTCGACACCCGGGCAGACACGGTCAGTCTTACGACCAAGAGACAGTTGAAACTTCGGCAGCGTATCCAGTATCTGATGGGAGCCAGTAGGCCCCTGGCCTGGGATTATCTGCAAGTTCTGGGTCTCATGGCATCCACCCTGGAAGTGGTGCCTTGGGCGCGGGCTTATATGAGACCACTACAGCATTCCCTGCTCTCTCGCTGGAGCCCCCGTCGACGGGACTATTCCACGCACCTCCCTCTACCGGCCAGAGTTCGGACCCAGCTGCGGTGGTGGTTGCAGTCCAACCACCTGAGCAGGGGGTCAAAGATGTCCTCGCCCACGTGGACTTTGCTCACCACGGATGCCAGCCTGAGCGGCTGGGGAGCACATTGCGAAGAACTCACCGCGTTAGGGCGATGGAACGGAGAGGAGTCCATGTGGAACATCAATTGCCTGGAGGCCCGGGCAGTCCGATTGGCATGCCTTCGATTCGCTCACAGACTGCGGCACAGAGCTGTCAGTGATGTCAGACAACGCCACCACGGTGGCCTACATCAACCGGCAGGGCGGAACCAGAAGCCAACAAGTTTCTCGGGAGATCGCCCCACTGATGGTTTGGGCAGAGGCGAATCTGCAGGACCTCTCCGCCGTACACATTGCCGGGAAGGACAATACCACAGCAGACTTTCTCAGCAGAGAACGCCTAAATCCAGGAGAGTGGCAGCTGTCCCCCACAGCTTTCCAGATGATTGTCGATCACTGGGGGATTCCGGCCATGGATTTACTGGCGGACAAGTCCAATGCTCAAGTCCCCAGCTACTTCAGCCGCAGGCGTGACCCGTTCTCACACGGAATCAATGCCCTGGTCCAGCCATGGCCTCCAGGGACTCTACTATACGCTTTTCCTCCGTGGCCTCTGCTGGGCGCCATCATCCACAAGATTCAGACACACCGGGGCCTAGTTCTTCTAGTGGCACCAGACTGGCCAAGAAGACCCTGGTACGCGGACATGAGAAGACTACTGGCAGGGGAGCCTCTTCCTCTGCCTCCTCTCCAGGACCTTCTACGTCAAGGTCCCATTCTACACGAGGATCCAGCTCAATTCTCTCTTACGGTCTGGCCATTGAGAGGGCTAGACTGAAGAAGAGAGGTTACTCGGGGCCCGTGATTGATACACTCCTCCGAGCTCGCAAGTTTTCCACATCCCTCACCTACGTACGGATCTGGAGAGTATTTGAAGCATGGTGCGACACTCACGACACCAATCCACATGCCACCACCATACCTATCGTGTTGGATTTCCTGCAGGATGGGCTTCAGAAGGGTCTCTCCCTCAGCTCCATCAAAGTTCAGGTTGCGGCACTGTCTTGCTATGGTCCCAGGAGGGATGGCAAGACCATCGCCAAGCACCCAGATGTTTCTCGTTTCCTGCAAGGGGTCAAGCATATTCGTCCGCCACTAAAGTGGCCTGTGCCCTTATGGAACCTTAATCTTGTTTTGGATTTCCTCGCGGGATCCACCTTCCGACCCCTTCGGGGCTTGTCTCTCCGGTCTCTAACCTTGAAGTTGGTGTTCTTGCTGGCGGTGTGCTCCGCACGCCGCATCTCTGAGCTACAAGCACTGTCCTGCCGTGATCCCTTTCTAAGAATCACTCCGGAGGCTATCCATCTTCGGACTGTTCCCTCCTTTCTCCCTAAAGTGGTTTCACAGTTTCATCTTAACCAAACCATATCCTTGCCTACCATGGTAGGTTTGAAGAAATCTGAAGAAGGCCGTTTATTACGCCATCTCGACATCGGCAGATTGCTGCCCAGGTATCTGGAAATGACACAAGACCTGCGAAAGACGGACCACCTGTTCGTCCTACACAGCGGGAAGACGCAAGGTGAAGCGGCCTCTCGGCCCACCATTGCCCGCTGGATTAAGGAAGTTGTCAGGGCCGCCTACGTGGAGGCTGGGAAGGCTCCGCCTCTACTGGTCAAGGCTCGTTCTACCAGAGCACAAGCGGCATCTTGGGCTGAATCCAGGATGCTGTCGCCGGCAGAAATCTGTAAAGCGGCGACGTGGTCCTCCCTCCATACCTTTTCCAGGTTCTACCGTCTGGATGTCCAGGCCGGGGAGGACTCCGCTTTTGCGAGGGTGGTACTTCATGGTCCTCAGGCAGCCTCCCGCCCGGACTGGGAGTAAAGCTTTTGTACATCCCATTTGTACTGAGTCCATCTGGCTACACGCCAGGAAATGTTGAGATTACTTACCTGGTAATCTTCTTTTCCTTAGTGTAGACAGATGGACTCAGCATCCCGCCCAGCTGCCTGTATACATGGGTTGCACAGATTCCAGGTGAGCCATGGCATTTGTTTCCATAAGAGCGTGCACTCTACCAGTGTCCACGCCTTCCAGTTGTGAATGCTGGCGGTTTCCAGCCAATGTCAATCTGTCAGGGGAATCCTGTTTTCACTTTTCACTGAGCGTCAGTACACACATCCATAACAGCTTTTGCAAGGAAGATTACTGAATCGCTTCGCTTCCTGTGGGGCTATATACCCCGTGCTAACGTCAGATCAGTCTCCAACTGCTAGCACGCGGATACTATCCCATTTGTACTGAGTCCATCTGTCTACACTAAGGAAAAGAAGATTACCAGGTAAGTAATCTCAACATTTGTTTTGCATGTTCGATCCTCTTGGCAAAATACAGTTGAACATTAGCTTTACTACTATTAAAACTTAGTTCAGTCATAACAAACTCTCTCTCAATATGTCTAAAACAGTTTCTTGCTATATATAGTCCATATTCCACCTTTGTTGAAAGTACTATCTCCTCGGATAACTAATGTTTTCACATTAAGAACCAAATTAAGTCTTTGTGTTTGGTTAGCATACAACTTTTTTTCATTCACAGATCAAACAGGTCATTAGACAAGGTTTTTTCAGACTTCGTGTGCTTGCTGGTCAAAAAATGCTTTTTCATATTACGTTTTGTACTGTATTACAAACTTCTATTTTTCCAATCGACTACTGTAATGGTCTTTATGCTGGCCTCCCTTGCTCAACACTTCAACCACTACAATTATTTTTAAACTTTGCAGCTTGGTTAATTGCTGGTTTGAAATGCTTTGATCACATCACACTGGTTTTGATGGATTTTCTCTTTATTAGTGAAACGGTTAAATATAAAATCAGGGAGATCACATGATGCACTGAGGAGAGCAGACGTGAGCTCTCCTCCCGGGTTTCCATGCCTCGATCCAGCCCCATCTGTGATGCCGTCTGACCCGATAGCATCCCTGCACTCCTCGGCTGCTGCTGCCTTTGAAAAGCGCATCAGCTGAGCCATGACCTCGCGAACGTCCAAGAAGGAGAGAGCCCGCACAGCTGACTCCCGCACAGCTGACTCCCTGACGGAAGAAGATGGCAGCCACGATGAGATCTCTCCCACGAGCATGGCAGCGGGCCTTGACGCTGCAGCTGCTGACATCAAAACATCTGTAGTGGCTACCTTAGCGCCAGAGCTATAAAACATCGCAGTAAAATTAGCCGACTTCACAGACTCTCTATTGTGGGCTTTGAGCCGCGCTTCCTTCAGATGGAGCAGCGTGTCTCCGATGCCGAGGATGGCCTGCAGGCTCTCAGGTCAGAGGTAACTCAGCTGCAAGATGCATATAAAAAGCAGGCATCTAGAAAATCACTCGTGCCACTCAAATTTGCACTTCATAGGGCTCCCTGAGGCCCTGGACAAAAAGGAACTGGCTTCATTCCTGGAAACCTGGCTGGCCCTCAAGTTAGGCCTCTCCAAATCCAATTGCGGGTGGAAAGGGCTCACAATCTGGGGCTCAAAAATGCGCAGGCAGGGAAACCTCAAGTGGTGGTTGCTAAAATATATAACTTTGCGCACAAAGCGGAGATTTTGCAAGCCAACTGCTCTGGGAAGGGGCTCACTTATAATAATCAAAAAATCCTGGTCTTTAAGACTATTCTGCCTCTCTTGCTGCACAACATCTGGTGTTTGCTCCCTCTGTTCCACCCTGTTTAAATTAGGGATCAGGGCAGTACTGGTGTACCCGGCCAAAGTGCAGGTCCAGGCTCCGGATGGCGTGCACTGGTTCACTGCGACAGATGAGCTGCAGAAATATGTTAACACGAGAACAGATGGTGTCCCATGGCCCAGACCAGTCCGGAGCTGCCTCGCCATGAGCCTGCATTAGGTTGACTCTGATCCTGGTACATTACCACGAGAGCGAAACACACTACTAGGTGCTGGGGGCCTCTAGCAGCTTCTGCAGATGTTGTGCAGTGGTCCCTTGAGCATGGTTCTACTCGCCACTGTTACGTTTTGGACATTGGACTACAAGGAGCCGGTGTGGAGGGCTATGTGCCACCATTGTATGGCTTGGTCAGGGCAGGAACCTTGACAAGAGCTTCGTAGACTGACTTGCAGTTTCTTGAGTAGGGAGTTCAATATTTTCATAATGTTGAAGACAGGTTTAATAGTTTTTGCTGGATGGGTGGGGGATGGGGCTGGATCGACAATTAGGGGAGGGAGCTCGTAGGCATCGTAGTGGTCTTCACCCCTTTGAGTGTTACAGGGGGTGCAGAAACAGGGAGGTTGGGGGGGGAAGGAGGGGGTTTCAAAAGGGGTGGGTTGGGGGGAATGTTGTATTGCTGTGGATCTGTTATGGATGTAACATGTATTTTCAATTGGGTGATGCTTGTGCCCCGTTGCTCGTGGGTTTGTAGAATAGCTCCTGCTGGGAGAGCCACTCTTCCCTAGTTTCTTGCTGCTTACTTATATCTTCTTTATTACATGAGTAAACAGGGAATCCATTTAATCTACTGGAATGCTGGGGGGATACATTCCACGATTTTAAAAGAACAAAATTGCTAACCATGGTGGTGTTGGGGGTTTTTTTTTTTTTTTTCTTTAAATCTGTGGACATAGTTTTTCTACAGGAGACCCACCTCACTGATGCTGAACATATGAAACTGAGACAAAATTGGATGGGAGGGATCCATTTTGCCTCTACCTCGTATAGGTCTGCTGGTGTAGCCATCCTAATTCACAAGGGCCTTCTTTTCAAGTAAAGAGAAATTACCGATCCTCAGGGTCAATATGTCATTTTAAAGCTGAACTGAATCATATACCTATAGTATTGTGCAACCTGTATGCACCTGCCATTTTGCAGGATATTTACAGCATATTATTACCATACTCCACTTCCACCTTGGTGATCGGTGGGGATGTCATTGCAGTTCGTGATCCGTGTACGGACAGAGCCCCAGCTACTCCTGGTGCCCGGAGTGCAAGTAAAGGGATTGCTTTTATTGAACGGTCTCTCCACATGATAGATGCTTGGAGAACCTTACACCCTGCTGAAACTGAATTCACACACCTGTCCAGGGCCCATTCCACTTACTTTAGACTGGATTACCTTTTGGTCCGTGCGCATGAGTTTTCCACGGTGGCTGGCATAGGAATAGATGATATCTGACCATTCCCCTGTCTGGTTAGACCTGTCTGGGCCTGCTAGCTCTCACACTTCTTGTTTTTGTGGCGGTTCCCCTACTTTTTAGCAGATGACTCCCACTTTCATAATTTTCTCTGTGCTAAGTGGAAAGACTATGCAGACTTGAATGGGATTTATTCTGATAATCCGGTAGTATTTTGGTATGCGGCTAAGACAATTTTAAGAGGGGACACCGGAAGACCCTGGACAAGAGATTGCTGGCTTTTTACCCAGTTGCACCGAGCTAAGGGTGCCCTGGTTAGGGCTCACATCCTAGCCAATCGTGAGCGATACCTGTCCATACAAGCGAAACTCAATTCCCTCCTGCATCAATGAGCGAAGAAAAGTTTATTGTATTATCAATTTCAGATGTATGAATATGTGAATAAGTCCGGGAGATTATCATCAAATCTGATTAAAACATCACTGGGGTCATGGCATGTGGTGGCGTTTACCACCCGCCTGTCGTGGTTCTTAACGATACTTCTATTTTAGATGGTTTCTGGTCTTATTACTCTCACCTCTATGAGACCGAGGGGGGGGAAATGTCACTCGCCACGATAGCTTTACATCACATCTCACCATACCCAAGCTCAGTGAGGACCAGTGTGCTTGGTTGAACAGGCCTATCTTGGCGGAGGAGGTTGTCTTGGCCATCCACTGTGTGAAGTGCCTTAAGGCGCCTGGGCCCGATGGGTTCACAGCAGTTCTATAAAGCTGTTGGTGAGGAGGTCGGGGTCCTGTTAGCACATATGTTTAACTCCCTCACAGTCACTGGGCGATACCCGCCTCACATGAATTTAGTCCAAATTATCCTTATCCCTAAACCAGGGAAAGACCCATTATCCCCGGCCTCCTATCGCCCGATGTCACTATAAAATTTTGACCAGAAATTGATGGCGCAAACTTTAGCAGACCGCCTGGCTTCTATTTTACCCTCGTTAGTGGCTCCAGGGCAAGTGGATTTTCTCTGCCAGCGCTATGCGTCTACCAATATTCGTAAGGTGCTCCACGCTATAGCCCTCTGTACTAGAGTGGACGAGCCCTTTTTAGTTGTCAGTTTTGATGCCGAAAAGGCATTCGACAGGGTGGAGTGGGATCAACTGTTTCGATGCTTGGCAAATATTGGGTTGGGTGGTTTCTTTTATGATGCCATACAAGTTCTATATAGGAACCGATGGCAATTATAGGTGTGAATGGAGCTTTTTTGAGCCCATTCCCAATACTTCGAGGCACTTAGCAGGGTTGTCCTCTTTTCCCCTCTGCTTTTTTATACTGATATTAGAGCCCCTACTTTTGGCTATCCAGGCGTCCCGTCCATAAAAGGGGTCAAGTTTGGTGACTCTCTCTTTAAATATGCGGCATTTCCTGCTGATATTTTAGTTTTTTTGGACTGAGCCCCAGTGCTCTCTTTCTAGCCTGTTGGCCCTCTTTAGGAGCATGGGGCCTTCTCCGGCCTTCATCTTAATCGTGATAAATCTGAGGCCTTGGCATTCCCAGAGAATTTAAAAGAACGCTGGGCTGGTCGGTTTCCCTTATGCTGGGCGGACAGCTCGTTCCGATACTTGGGGGGTGCAGTTAACCACAAACTTGCTGCAGCTCTATAGTTTAAATGTAGACCCAGTTATGAGGCATACTCTCTCAGTAAATTGAGAGCTTGGCAGAACTTGACACTCTTTGGGAGGTCGTATCAATTTATTTAAGATGGTTCTTCTACCCAAATGGTTATATTTGCTGCAGAACTTATCCATTCGGCTTAAACCGAAGGGTATTACTTCCTTAAACCAGGCCATCTGTATCTTTATTTGGTGAGGGAAGAAACCATGGATACCCCTGGGATGGTTGCAGAATTGTTGGGGCAGGGGCAGATTGGGGGTTTCAGATATGGGTCAGTAGAACATAACCTGCAATCTGCGCCTCATAAGGAATTGGATATTGGGCAGTTCCACTTTTGTTAATATTGAGGCAGAGTGGGCACCGGTGGCTCCCTTACATTTGTGCTACGTGTTGCAAGCTGCTATGTCCGCATTGCCACCCACACTACAACATCATGTCTTTTTGGATCCTCTATGCAAGACCTGGACACAGGTTACCAAACTGTTGGGCCTCCCTAACCTCTATTCTTATCTCCTCCCACTTAGGGGAAATTTATGCTTTTACACCTGGCTTGCATTTGGGAGCGTTTCGTGTCTGGGAGGGAAGGGGTCTCCGTCGTCTGGGGCACCTTTTAGACAGGGTGGGACAAATCCTCAGGTCTTTGCATATCTGCAAATACGTCATTATGTCCTTACTCTGCCACGGGCTTCGTGCTCTCCCTCCGTTTTCAATGCACTAAATGCCTTACTATTGCTGGAGTCCCCTAGATATCCTTCCTTATCGGTCTACTATAGGGGATTGAGACGATCGGGGGCCCTCAGCAGTCTCTTTCCTGGAACAAAGATGGGATATTTAGTGTCCCTGGGGATTATTCAAGCTGGTTTTGGCCAGATAGCATCTACTTCTACTAATATGTACTTTCGAGAGATGCAAAATAAACTTTTATATGTAGGGCCTATGTCTCAGATTCTGCCTGTTGTGTTAAGTGTTCTGCTGCCATGGGGTCCCTTTTCCATTTATTTTGGGCATGTCTTGTGATATGACAGTTCTGGAATGGAATTGTTGCGTTCTTAGGTCAGATACTAAAGATCTCTATTACTCCTGCACCTTCTGGTTTGATTGTTTTTCCAACACATCGATTCAAGTTCCAGGTCAGCATCCTTTTCATAAAGGCGCGTATGGTTGGCAGGCACCTTATACTCGCATTGGACAGTAGAAGCTGCTCCTTCCTTCTGGCAGTGGTGGCATGGACTTTATCATATGCTACAAATAGATAAAATGGTCTCTAGAACTTCCCTGCTTTCCTGTTGGAAATTCTTATCCATTTGGAACAGTTACATCCAAACATTGTCACTTCGTGCCCGGAGTTTAGTTCTAAATGACTGAAGGCATTCCGGGTATTTCTGGCATCACCTCGAATTCACAAAATTTGATCCACCAATTGCAGCTTGGGGAGGGGGGATGTTGAGGGTGGGATTGGATCGTTGATGTAACTAAAAAATGTTTTTTGTATTGCTACCCCCCATTTGGACTGTGAACTCAGTCCCTCGGGATGCTGCTGTTAGTTCTGCTAATAAAAATTGTTGAAACTAAATATAAAATCGGTTTGATAATTTTCGAATTGATTAATGATCAGTTCTGTCCTTGGTCCAATGCTATTTTGAAGTTTTACCAACTATCCAGAAGCTTACGTTCTTCTCAGAGAGGCCTTTTAGACATTCCAGCACCAAAACTGGCTTGATTACATATTACTGGGGAATGTTCTTTCTCTGTTGCTAGTCCAATCCTTTGGAACTCCTTCACCATAGAACTCCAGCTTTGTGATTCTGTCAAAACATTCATATGTCAGATGTTTTTTAGATTAGCCCATATGTAATTTTATACAGCTAGTATTTGTGTATTCTATTGTATATTTTATTGTAACTATTCATATTTATTTTGTATTAAATTTTATGCATGTTTTACTGTACCATCACCTAGACCTATTTTTAGTGTTAGGAAATTAACAAATTGTAATAAATCTAAATGAACCTCCAGATCGTTTGTTTCCCATATATATATATATATATATATATATATATTTCTTCCTTGTGGGAACGAGACGATCCATTCCTTGGGAACTTTGACAACTTTGTATGACAGTTTTTTGCCCGACTTTTGATGAGCCTGATTATCTCATCCACAGTCATGAAATTACTACGTAGCTGGCAAGGCAATTGCACTGTGGGCGAGTATGCTGTAGAATTTCATGCACTGGCCTCCGAGATTGGCTGGGGTGAAGATAGCCATCTTCTGATAAGGCCTAGCTGAAATAATCGAAGAACTGGCAGGCTGAGATCTTCCACCCTCCATGGAAGCACTTATTACCTGAATATCCATGTGGATTTAAGGTTCCAGGAACAAGCCCAAGAGAAGAAAACATCCCCCTGACCTATCTGTTTGCCTCCTGAGATCCATCACCACTGGAAGGCTGCCTTGGACCCTATGATGGTAGTTTCTTCTGAAGAACCTGTGCAATTCGGTAGATCTTAGCTCTCGGAAGAAGAGAAATGGAGGCAGAGACAACATAGCCTTTGTCTTTACTGCACTACTCAGGGGCATTTTGCTAGCTACTGCCAGAGAGATTGGAAATGCCTCAGAACGTAGGCTTGGTTGGGAAGATAAATCTGAGTTATCCTGCCTCCTGTCCATAGCAGGTGGTACCTGTTTATCTCAACTTCAGGGTGACCACTGTTCAAACAGAGGCCTTACTAGATTCCAGAGCACGTGTCAATTTTATTCAGGAGGCTTTGCTGCATCAGTATAGCTGGCCCAACACTGCCTTGAGAAACCAATTAAAAAAAAAAAAGTCACCACCAACCAGGTGCAATCAAAAAATGCCTAAACATGTATAGAACCCAGGTATCACAAATTCAGAAATGGATTTTTGTAACTGAAAAAACATGATTTAAAAATAATTGAAGAAAGGGTAGCTAGTATTCATATGATTCTTTTTTAACCACTGCCACCAACCAAGGTCAACAGGGTTGTATGCTGATTTTATAATCAACTAACCAACCTCCTTCTATGCTACATCTTTATTTAAATACTATTATTTTTATAAAAGACTTTACCCTCTAGGTTTAACCTTTTCCATTCTTTCTACTTCCAGAGTTTGACCTCCCTTTCAGTACTACCCTTGCCACACTCACACGTTCCTCCGCTTGTGTGCACGTGCTTCCTCTCTCGCACACACAGGCTCCCTCTTACAAACCACCCTCACTACTCGCATACACACACACAATTCCATTTTCATACATACCAGCACCCAGTCTCTCTCACACATACACACTCCTTCACAGTCTCCTCACATTGACTCCCTCTCTCTGGCACAAACACCCACTCTAACACATGTTCTCTCACATGTGCACACACCCCTACACACAAGCTTGCAGTCTCACACACAACCTCTGCACACAGACTCTCACTCACTGGGGCTGGCTCTGTCTCTGCCATGAGCAAGGTTGTCCCTATTTTTGTCACAAGCGGGATGGACTCCACCCGCAGCAGGCCGGGGCACACTCCATCTCTGCCATGGCATGCTGAGTCCCGCTCCAAATTCTGCACACGAGGGGAATTCTGCGCTCCACAGTGCAGAATTCCCCGAGGAGTACCACTGGGCCCTTCCTACTAGGAGCACAGTTCCATTTGTTTGAGCCAGTGAGACTGGGGGCAGGTTCCAATCTTGCCTGATCTGCAGGGCCTGTTGCCTCAGTACATGATGGCTACTGACATATGCTGACCTTTTGCAATGTTATCTTTACTTACCCGTTATATAGCCTGTATATAACATGCTTTGCTGCCTCCTTGTAAATATGTACTACTAACTATATTATATAGATTTTTTATGATAACCAGTTCCCTACCCCCCACCTTCCTTTTGTTCTTGCATTCACATACTTCCCTTTTACCCTTACATTACTTGTTCTCATTGTTACTTGTTCCATGTAAAGCCCGTTGCTAGTTTTGTTCTCTGTAAACCGATGAGATGTTCCCAACGTACGTCGGTATATAAATGCCATTAAATAAAATATGTAATAAGCAACAGCCTTGCAGCTCTGGCGACCGTCCAGATTTCTCAAAGCCCTTCACCTTGGAAGTAGAAGCCACGACCATTGAAGTAGCGGCTGTCCTTACTCAACACAATAACCAAAGGATCCATGTGCCATGCTGTCACTTCTCCAATGGACTCAAGCCTGCAGAAAAGGACCAATGGGCTGGCGCCCTTTCACATTCTTCTAGAACCGCAGATTCCTTGGGACATCTGCTGAAATCTGCACCTAGATTCCAAGTCTTCCAGATGGTAAAAGTATTCAGTTGATGCTTCGCCTAGAAGACAACACTAGGAGTCCTGGTGCAGAAGTTTAGAAAGGAGGGGGGGGGAGGGGGGAAACGTTTGGCCAGCCATGGGATTGCCCACGACTGGCCTTACTGATGACATTGCCACAGTGGGTTATTTAGACCCTGGCCGCACTCTCCACTGGTGCCTGAGCAACAGGTCTTCTGCCTTGTGTGCAGTACATGTTGCCTCAACGTTTCTTGCTTTGTCTTGTCTTGTCCATCCCTGCCTCATCCTTGCTCTGAATCCTTTAACTCCTGCTTGCTCACTTGGGGGAGGGGGCACAATGCAAAAAAAAAAATGCACTGAAAGCAGGCGCTGAGTGTTAAGCACCTGCTTTCCTAATGTGCCCCCCAGGCACCTCTCCTGGGGGCATAATGCAATATTTAGATAGCGCCTCCTTAACAGTGCGATCCCTAGGGTCAATTGCACGCTCCTTGACAGTGGGCACCTGGGAGAGGTCAGCTGTCCACCGGTTAAGAACACAGATGCTGAATTTATCGGCGTCTTCCTAATTGGCGCATATCCATGGGTTTGGAAAATGGACGCTGGTTAAATGAACATCCATTTCCTGAACCTGACCACTGGTACTTTAAAAATTTTATTTTTTTTTTAATCTTTCACTGTACAGAAAAGCAGTACTTTCTGTTTTTCTGTGCAACTTTTTGGGGGCGCTCAGAAATTAACACCTGTTTTGGGCAGACATTTAATTTCTGAGCTCAAACTTATGTATTGGATGCACTTTTTTTTTGCATTTGGTGTGACTAACTAGCCAGCCTCATCAACATGCATTTGCATGTGATAAGCGCTATTAGTTTCATGGTGCGTTGGATGCGTGGAGTCGCTAATCTCCTTTTAGCATAAGGGGCTGTGGATGTGCCTACACAACCCACATCCAACTGTGGGTTAAACATTGCAGTCAGCTGAGCACACTGTATTGCATAGGCCCTTTGGATCTGTCCTTGGCTATGGACTTTGACTATTCTCTTGCTTGTTTGCTGCCTGGACCTGACTTATGCTTTGGACCCTGATCACTCTCATGCCTGCTGCTTGTCCCTGGTTCCTGTATGATTGGCTAGATTCAGGGCAAACAGCAATCATTGGACATTCTTACTCTGACCCCTAGGGATATACACTGAAGTCCTACCGGCCCCTTGGACCCAGAGGTTCAACCTGCAGCAAACAGGGCTGGTATAGGAGAAGCTCCGTCCTGTTGAAGGGCGTGTTTGCCAGCTGTTGGCATGGGTCTAGTAAGTTAGTCTGCCATGTTGTGCCAACCACAACAAAGCACAAGGACTCACCAAATGTGACATTTAGTTTTGATCCCAATAGACTGGGTGTAGCAGTTGCCAAAAACTGTCAAATTTGACTAGCTAACTGTATCATGCATAGTTATATGCTAGCTGGTCTAAAAATCATTGACTTTGTTGAATTATCAAGTGAGAGCCATGGTGACTTCAATTACACACTTCAGGGCTGCCTCAATTGAAGACATCCACAAAGTTGTAATTGTATCATCTGTATACAGCTTCATATCCCACTATTATCTAGGCAGCATGTGCTGAAGCATTTTTGGGCAACCTGCTCTCAACTAGTGGGGCCAGGATGTTTTTCTGTACTTGCCGTCCTTGGGACTATCTACATATCATGGCTAATTCAACATTGCTTGTCAAAGCAACAGAATTGCATGGCTTATAAAGTGAGGAAGCACTGTGGATTAACTAGAAAGAGAGAATGGTTCAGAAAGAGGTATCATTAGTATCCTTTGAAGATGCATTAGAATTCGGGCATCCCGACAGTGAGGTTCCAATAATAAGAAAAGTAGTCCAAGTGACTGTAACTAAAAACTCACCTAAGCTAAAAAAAAATTCTAACTAATGAAAATACAAACAAAAAATACACTTTGAAATGTTTATATGCTAATGCCCGGGAGGCGGTGTGGTGCTTTATGTCCGGGATGGCATAGAGTCGAACAGGATAAACATCTTGCATGAGACTAAATGCACAATTGAATCTTTATGGGTAGAAATCCCCTTGTGTGTTGGAAGACTATAGTGATAGGCGTATACTACCATCCACCTGGTCAAGATGGTGAGACGGATGGTGACATGCTAAGAGAAATTAGGGAAGCTGACCAAATTGTAGTGCGGTAATAATAATGGGAGAGTTCAATTACCCCAATATTGACTGGGTAAATGTATCATCGGGACATGCTAGAGAGATAAAGTTCCTGGATGGAATAAATGACATTTTTATGGAGCAATTGGTTCAGGAACAGACAAGAGGGAGCAATTTTAGATCTAATTCTCAGTGGAGCACAGGAATTGGTGAGAGAGGTATCTGTGGTGGGGCCGCTTGGCAATAGTGATCATAATATGATCAAATTTGAATTAATGACTGGAAGAGGGACAGTAAGCAAATCCATGGCTCTTGTGCTAAACTTTCAAAAGGGAAACTTTGATAAAATGAGAAAAATAGAAAAAAACTGAAAAGAGAAGCTACAAAGGTAAAAAGTGTGCAAGAGGCCTGGTCATTGTTAAAAAAAACAAAAAAAACAAAAAAAAACCATCCTAGAAGCACAGTCCAGATGTATTCCACATATTAAGTAAGGTGTAAATTAGGCAAAACTATTACCGGCATGGTTAAAAGGGGAGGTGAAAGAAGCTATTTTAGACAAAAGATCTTCATTCAAAAATTGGAAGAAGGATCCAACAGAAGAAAATAGGATAATGCATAAGCATTGGCAAGTTAAATGTAAGACACTAACAAGACAGGCTAAAAGAGAATTTGAAAAGAAGTTGACCGTGGAGGCAAAAACCCACAGTAAAAACGTTTTTAAATATAACTGAAGCAGAAAGCCTGTGAGGGAGTCAGTTGGACCGTTAGATGATCAAGGGGTTAAAGGGGCACTTAGAGAAGATAAGGCCATTGCAGAAAGACTAAAGAATTTCTTTGCTTCGGTGTTTACTGAAGAGGATGTTGGGGAGGTCCCCGTACTGGAGAAGGTTTTCATATGTAATTATTCAGATGGACTGAACCAAATCGCGGTGAACCTAGAAGATGTGGTAGGCCTGATTGACAAAGTGAAGAGTAGTAAATCACCTGGACTGGATGGTATACACCCCAGAGTTCTGAAGGAACTAAAAAATGAAATTTCAGACCTATTAGTAAAAATGTGTAACCTATCTTTAAAATCATCCATTGTACCTGAAGACTGGAGGATAGCTGCTATAACCCCAATATTTAAAAAGGGCTCCAGGGGCGATTCGGGAAACTACAGACCGGTTAGACTGACTTCAGTGCCAGGAAAAATAGTGGAAACTGTTCTGTGATTTTGATTTGATATTTAGAACATATAGAAAGACATGGCTTAATGGAAAAAAGCATGGCTTTACCCAAAGCAAGTCTTGCCTCACAAATCTGCTTCACTTTTTTGAAGGAGTTAATAAACATGTGGATAAAGGTGAACCGGTAAATGTAGTGTACTTGGATTTTCAGAAGGCGTTTGACAAAGTTCCTCATGAGAGGCTTCTAGGAAAAGTAAAAAGTCATGGGATAGGTGGCGATGGCCTTTCGTGGATTACAAACTGGCTAAAAGACAGGAAGCAGAGAGGAGGATTAAATGGACAATTTTCTCAGTGGAAGGGTGTGGGCAGTGGAGTGCCACAGGGACCCTTACTTTTCAATGTATTTACAAATGATCTGGAAAGAAATGAGGAGTGAGGTAATCAAATTTGCAGATGATACAAAATTGTTCAGAGTAGTTAAATCATAAACAGATTGTGATAAATTGCTGGAAGACCTTGTGAGACTGGAAAATTGGGCATCAAAATGGCAGATGAAATTTAATGTGGATAAGTGCAAGGTGATGCACATAGGGAAAAATAACCCATACTATAGTTATACAATGTTAGGTTCCATATTAGGTGCTACCACCCAAGAAAGAGATCTAGGTGTCATAGTGGATAACACATTGAAATTGTCTGTTCAGTGTGCTGCGACAGTCAAAAAAGCAAACAATGTTGGGAATTATTAGGGAATGGTGAATAAAATGGAAAATGTCATGCCTCTGTATCGCTCCATGGTGAGACCGCACCTTGAATACTGTGTACAATTCTGGTTGCCACATCTCAAAAAAGATATAGTTGTGATGGAGAAGGTACAGAGAAGGGTGACCAAAATAAAGGGAATGGAACAGCTCCCCTATGAGGAAAGACTAAAGAGGTTAGGACATTTCAGCCTGGAGAAGACGGCTAAGGGGGGATATGATAGAGGTGTTTAAAATCATGAGAGGTCTAGAATGGGTAGATGTGAATCTGTTATTTACTCTTTCGGATAATAGAAAGACTAGGGGGCACATTTAAAACTAATTGGAGTACGCTCTTTTTCACTCAACCCACAATTAAACTCTGGAGTTTGTTGCCAGAGGATGTGGTTAGTGCAGTTAGTGTAGCTGGTTTTAAAAAAAGGATTGGATAAGTTCTTGGAGGAGAAGTCCATTACCTGCTAATAATTAAGTTGACTTAGAAAATAGCCACTGCTATTACTAGCAACAGTAATATGGAATAGATTTAGTTTTTGGGTCCTTGCCAGGTTCTTATGGCCTGGATTGGCCACTGTTGGAAACAGGATGCTGGGCTTAATGGACCCTTGGTCTGACCCAGTATGGCATGTTCTTATTGATGTAATAAACAGACCTCCATAGCAGATAGAACAAATGGCTAGAGATTTAATGATGGATATTCACAAAATTGCTATGAAAGGGAAGCTCCTTTTGCCAGTGGGATTCCAATCTGCTTGATGTTGCTTGGGATATCCTGGCTGTGTTGTCTTCTAGAAATAGGGAGACTTTGAATCCTCTGCAAGGAAAACTGTTCTGCCAGCTGGTAATCTAACCTATATAGGAGGGTGCAATACTGGACCTGGTGCATACCAATGGAGACAGTATCTTTGTGAAGTTATTTGAGATCTAGTAATCACTGTATGATGTAGTTTAGTATTGGAGCACAGGAGATTAAGGTTCATTCAGGAAAATTAACTTTTTGTTAAAATGGGGGAGTATCTCAGTTGTTAGCTGGTTGACAATCTAGGGGAAGTATAAGAGCAATGGGAGAAATTAAAAGCAGATACTATAAGGGCATCTAACCTTGTTAAGAAAGTAAATAAAGGCAGGAGGAATTTTCTAAAGTAGTAGCTGGAAAGGTTAGTGTTCATCGACAATAAGAGTGCAAAAAGAGGAAGACAGGCGGCAATATCTGTAAAAGCTAAGAGAAGCTGGAAAAGTAATCAGGAATGCAAAAATTCAAATAGAAGAAAAAATAGAAAATGTAAAATGGGAGGGGGATAGAAGGAAGTGTGAAAGTGACCTAAGACACTGAGGTGAAGGGAAGGAATAGGTAGGCGATGAGGAAAAGGAAATTGCTTAACAAAAATATTTCCTGAACTGGATTACACAAAAATACAAAAAATTGGAAGTGAGGTAAATATCAATGGATGTTTCAGAAAAGTGTTTTGGGATGTGCTAACTAAATTTAAAATAGGTAAGGCAATGGGACCGGATGGGCTACATCCAAGGGAAATAAGGGAACTTGAAGTCCTGGCAGCTCTGCTGGCTGACCTTTTCAATGCTTCTTCAGAATCGGGAGTAGTTTGAGGACTGAAAACTGATATGGCTCCTCGATCCAACCTTTGTGGTGAGCAAATTAATAGAATCACTACTAAAAGATGCAGTTTCTGGAATCCAGTGGATTGATTGTAAGATCCAAGGTGAAATCCTGAGACATCTGATCAACTTCTTTGATTGGGTGACCAGAGAGTTGGATCAGAGGAGAGCGCTAGTTATAGTTTACTTGGGTTTCAGTAAGGCTTTTGACACAGTTCCGCATAGGTGACTTTAGATCCTATAGCAAGGGCACTCTATAAAGTGGCTAACTAAGTTAGAAACTGCATGAGTGCGAGGCGAGTTTACTAAGAGGGGGTGTTATTATTGATGTGCCTCTGGACCAACTCTTTTAAACATTTTTTTGTGAGCGACATAGCTGAAGAATTGTTAGGAAGGGTTTGATACCAAAATCTGTGACAGAGTAGGCAGCCTAGAAGGTGTGGAAGTCAGGAGGGATCTAGCGATGTTAGAGTCATGGTCTAGGACATTTGTTTCTCAACCATTGTGCCATAGCATACCTGTGTGCCAAGGAAAAGTCACCACTGCCTGGTATTCAAGTCTAGAGTAGCACCTTGCAGCAACAAGAGATACCAGCGGAGAGGTTTGTAAATTTTAGGACCTCCTTTCTGAGAGTAAGTACAAGTATGCATGCCTCTTCTTAGCTACAGCATGAGCCGTAGGGTGGCAGTTAACAGGCAGCATGTAGGGTCTAGAGAGCTGGGACCTGCTTTATGCAGTGCACACTGCACTGCCTCATCTCCCTTATCTTGAGGCCACCCAGTCTCTGTTTTATCTCCAGGCTGAATGAGACAGGGAAAGAGTTGCCTCAACACTCTGTGACTTGTGCTGCGTTTTGGAAGCAGCAACCGTGATAGAAGTCTGGCAGCCACATGCGGCAGCCAAGGTAGCTTACCAATCAAGCAGCCCAATGCTACATTGAGATCTCCCTTCTCCTGAACTTTATGTAAGGTGAGCTGCTCCATGACATGTTCATGTGTATCTTTGCACCCACTCCCCCTTTGTAATTGCTTCCCTAGCTCTTCTGTTGACAAAATGAATCCCCTTTTCTGCACTACCTGCTCCTTGGAGGCTGGCGTGACACTCAACATTTTTGTTAATGTAGGTGTTCCTTGGGTGTGAAAAGGTTTGGAAACCATGGTCTAGGATCTGGTGGCTAAGACTTAATGCTAAAAAAAAATAGAATAATGCATTTAGGATATAAAAACCCAAAGGAGAAGTACAGTGTTAAAGGTGAAATTTTTCTAAGCATGAAAGAGCAGGATCTGAGGTGATTGTATCTGATCTTAAGCTGGCCAAACAAGTGGATAAAGCAATAGCAAAAGCCAGAAAGATGCCTGGCTGCATAGAGAGAGGAATGGTCAACAGAAAAAGGGAGGTGATATTGCCCCTGATTAGGTGCTTTGTGAGACCTCATTTGGAATACTGTGTACAATTCTGGAGACTGCACCTTCAAAAGGATATAAACCAGTTGGGCTGTCCAGTGGGCGACTATTAAAATGGTCAGTCGTGTTCATTCTAAAACCTATGGGGATAGACTCGTATCTAAACATACATACCCTGGAGGAAATGTGAGATAGGGAAGATTATAATAGAGATATTTAAATATCTCAAGTTTCCATGGATAGGAGGTGAGTCTCTTTTGAGAGAAAGGAGGCTCTTGAATGAGGGGTCATGGAATGAGGGTAAAAGGGGGTATACTAAGGAATTATTTCTTTATAGAGAGGGTAATGGATTTATGGAACAGTCTCCCAATGGCAGTGGCATAGCGAGGGGGGGGGGGGGGTAGGGAGCCAAGGCACTACTGGCTGTGCACACCATGCAACTGCACTAGGCAGCACACCAGGAGGGCGGCAGTAGAAGAGGCCCACGAGGAGAATGCGTGTTCTCCTCCTCCTCCGCCTCCTCCTCTGTGCCAGTGTGAGGTATCCAAAACATGTGCAGCTAGCATGTGCTCTATACTTATCTCACTATGCAAGAGATCAGCATAGAGGAAGTGCTAGCCTTACGAGATTGGAGTAAAGCAGGGGCTAGCACACAAAGAAGAGCAGCACAACTGCTTCCCTCATCTGCTATCAATGGTATATGTGTGAATGAATGAGAGCCTGACTGGGGTCTGCCATGTGTGTGGGTCCGTGGGAACATGACTGGGGGTGGTGGTGTGTGTGTGAGAGCCTGGTGTATGAGAGAGGAAACGTGTGCATATGAGAGGGAGCTAGGCACTAGATGGCTATCAGTGGCCCAAATGATGACCTGCCGGTGGACTTCCTGCACCTAGCCAACAGGAAGATCACTAGAACCACTGGGAGACAGGTGATTAATATGTCAAGTTGTGACTGGGAGGGAAGAAAGGGATGAGGGTGGTGAGTGTGAGTGACTTGACATGAGGGGAAGTGGAAGGGAGGAGTGAGAAGAAGACAGAAGGGTGCATATGTATGAATGAACGGATGTGTAGATGAGAACGTTTCCTTCCTTTCCTGCGTTCCTGTCCACAACCCTGCTTCCCCCCTCCACGAATCTAGGGCAATCTCAGGGTGACTAGAAACCAAACATTCCCAGGTATGGCAAGGAGAACATCTTTTATCCTTATTAATTTTAATTATTTGGTGTTTGGTATGGGGATAGACTCTTATCTAAACATGCATACCCTGGAGGAAAGGTGAGATAGGAAAGAGATAATAGAGATATTTAAATATCTCAAGTTTCCATTGATAGGACTGGGGGTATGTGTGTGGGTCCATGGTAACATGACTGGGGTGTGTGTGTGTGTGTGTGTGTGGGAAATGCTAAGTTTTTATCCTTATTAGATAATCTGTTCATCTGTTTTGCAATACTGCCTTTATCAGTATGATTTCTATAATGGTGGATTTATTTATTTTTTTAATTTTGTTTTATGAGGGGTTTTTTTTTTTTTTGCATTATTGCATAGGAGTCTAGCTAGAGAATACAACTGCTGGGGACTGAGAGGATATGGGGTGTGTGGGGGGGGGGGAACTGGGGAGCAAGTCTGCTGGGGCCTATAAGGGTAGGAGAGAGACTGCTATTGCTTCTGTTTATCTGAGATGGGAATTAGAATTCAATTTTCTCTGAGACATTTTTGGGAAATGTGCATCTGAATGTTTCTAAATTACTTCTCTGGTGTTATAATGCAGGCAGAGTTTGGCTTTGGGGGGGTTTCCAGTTCAGCTTTTGTCGCCATGTTTCCTTTCTAATTTGTCAGTATGCTGTAATGAAGCTGCAGTGATGTGTACAGGTCAGAAGTGGGAAAAATTGGTGGTCTAATGGTCTGAAGTGGAAAAATGGGAATTTTTTGGAAGAATTTATAAATTTAACACCCCAATCCTTGACTCTTGGTCTTATTCTTTGTTAGAGAATGTTTTTGTTTGCTTGCAGTATGATGGAGGGAAGAGACAAGCTTGTCAGTCTGTCTGTAGGCAGGGAAGCTTTTGCCCCATAGTGTTCACAACGGTCTATCAGTTTGACAAAATCCCCATGAGAGGCTACTAAAAAAAAAAAAAGAAAAGTCTTGGGATAGCAGGAAGTGTACTTTTGTGGATTGCAAACTGGTTAAAACAGGAAACAGAGAGTAGGATTAAATAGTTTTTTTCAGTCAAGTAGTAAACAGTGGAGTGCCTCAGTGATAAGTACTTGGACCGGTGCTTTCTAATATATTTATGAATGATCTGGAAAGGGGAATGAGTGAGGTCAGATTTGCGGATGAGACAAAACTATTTAGAGTAGTTAAATTACAGGTGGATAGTGATAAATTTCAGGAAGCCTTTGAGAGACTAGAAGATTGGGAGTCCAAATGGCAGATGAAATCTAATGTGTACAAGTGAAGGTTGATGCATATAGGGAAAAATAACCCATGCTGTAGTTACACAAATTTAGGTGTCATAATGGAGAATTTATTGAATAGTCGGTTCAGTGTGCTGAGGCAGTTTAAAAAAATAACCCCCCCCCCCCCCCGACTGTTTGGAATTATTAGGAAGTAAATGGTGAATAAAATGAAAAATGTCGTAATGCCTCTGTATTGCTCTATAGTGAGACTGCACCTTGAGTACTGTGTTCAGTTCTGGTCGCTGCTTCTCAAAAAAGATATAGATGCTCTGGAGTAAGTACAGAGAAGGGTGACCAAAATGATAAAGGGGATGGAAAGGCTAAAGAGGCTAGGACTGTTCAACTTGAAGAAGAGATGGCTGAGGGGATATGATAGAAGTTTATAAAATCATGAGAGGATTAGAACAGGTAAATGTGAATTGAGATAATAGGACAATGGGGCACACCATAAAGTTAGCAAGTAGCACATTTTATACGCATTGAAGAACATTCATTTTCACTCAATGCATAATTTAAGCTCTGGAATTCATTGCCAGAGGATGTTGTTAAGGCAGTTAGCTAATCTGAATTTAAAAAATGGTTTGGACAAGTTCCTGGAGAGAAATCCATAAACTATTAGTGAGGTTGATTTAGGGAATAGCCACTACATTAGTAGCATGGATCTATTTAATGTTTGGGTACTTGCTAGGTACTTGTATCCTGGATTGGCCACTATTGGAAACAGGATGCTGGGCTTGATGGACCCTCAGTCTGACCCAATATGGCAACTTCTTTATTTCTTTTCTGGGGGTTTCTGTTAGTGTGACTTTCTTGCCCTTAAGCATTTTTACAAGAAAGAGTTGGAGGGAGAGGGTGCCAGATAGGCAACATAAATGTATTGGTCCCTGGGCACTAGAAACCTGCTATGCCTCTGCCCAAGAGTTAGAGGCAAAAGCTGGGATTTGAATTCAAGAAAGCATAGGATAAATGTAGGGGATCTCTGAGAGGAGTGATGGGATTTGTAAAACTAAATTAGTTGGGTGGATGGGCAGACTATTTAGGCCATATGCCATAGTCTTTTTCTGCTGTCATGTTTGTTTCTAAAGCAAGTTTGCTTACCTGAACAGACTTCCCCCATAGACAGCAGGATGAATTAGCCATGCTTATGTACTGCCCCCTCCCCCTCCCTCCGGGTCTGGACTATGAATTACCCCATGCCTGAGTTCTGTGCCCTTCCCAAATAACATCTCACTTGTTGTACCACAGACCAGATACAATCATTATACCAGAATAAAACAGTAATTAACCTTTTTACTAGTATTATGTAAATAGACAGTAAATCCAACCAGAATATTAAATGGGAAAAATACAGTAGTGAAGTATAATACATTTGCAGTATTATTTTAAATCAAACAATGCAAAAATAACACTGGGTATGAGCTGCTAGCCAGGTCAACCAACATACTCCTATGGAGAGTTTTTATTTAAAAAAAAAAAAAAAAAAAAAAGGAACACTAATAAAGATTGGGGGGGAGGGGGGGAAGAAACAGTGAAGTACCTAGCTTTCAGAAATTCTTTAACCCCCGAGTACTCGGTGTGTATGTTGGGAAACAGATCCACCCCAATGTCACCAGTTTATAAAGGGTGTACCCTGTCCAAACACAAAAATAGTGTGTGTGTGGGGGGGGAGGAATCAAGAAAATGGAGTCCCTCTTGATGGTGGAGCTGGCTAGTTGACAAACCAAATAGATGAGCAATGCAGTGTCTAGAAGGTTTCTCTCTCTCCTGGCAAGCTTCCCCAAATGGTTTACTTGGTTCTAAACAGAAAGTGGGCCTGGTTTCATTCTTTCAGAAAGACCATGGTCCATCAGCTTCTTTTTCCTTTCCCTAACTCGTGTGGCTGTGGCAAGGGTTTAAGGAGGGGGGAGGGAGGGGGGCACAGCCTAAGGGCGCTGGGCTAGGTGCGGAGAGGGGCGGACAATAGGTTTAGGGGCCAGCTCAAACCTGAGCATGAGCCAATGAGACAAGGAAGGCGGCGTCTCTGAGCTCAGGTACTTAGAGGTAGGGCGGGGTGGGGGGAGCACATTTGCAGCCTGGAAGCGAGAGCAACCCTCCCACCACCCCACAGCGCAAGGGGACACTGGGATTGGGGGGATAAGTCGTCACAGCCATAACAAAAGGAACAGCGGGTGCCCTCACCGGAGCATAAGGGGATGTGTCGCTGCATAGAGGGGAAGTTTTTGGTGTTGGGGGAGGGGGAAGGGGAGGAGCACAGCACCAAGGACTTTGCATAGGGGGAAAGCGGGGGCATGGATATAACTAAGCATGGCGGAGACCGAGATAATGGCCGGTCTGGGGGTGGCCCAATGAAGGCCTGGCATAAGCAATAACCGAGGCCCGCAAGGCCAGGGGTGGGAGGAGGCGGCAGAATACTGCACGGAGCGGCAGTAGCCACGGAGGCGTTCACGGAGCGGGATGCCAGTGGCGGGTGTTCCCCTTCACGGAGCGGAAGGCGGGATTGGCATTCACGGAGCGGGGTGCCAATGGTATACCACCTTCACGGAGCGGAAGGATGGAGGGCTGCCGTCTCCAAAAAAGCATTGGGGTGGGAAGAACAAGGAAGGTACCGGTGAGGGCGTGGCATTTAGCTAATGCCAATTGCGTTTAAGCTGCTGCAATATAAAGTAATAATGTTATAATGTTAAATTTTGGCTGTGGCCGTTTCTTCCACTTAATAAAAGTTATCTTGGTTTACCTACTCTGTTGTCGCGTGGTCAAGGGTGGGAGGGGCGGTCGTCCGTGAGCTACGGCGTGCCAGAGTTATGCTTCACTTTGGCTGAAAGGCTGAAACAGTTAAGTTGAGATATTGAATTTGTGATAAAAGGCAAGGAAATAAACCTTCTCCCTCCTCTGCTAAGGTACTTTCTGTGCAAAGTTTAGATTACTTAACTCAGTCTCTTAGGATGATCTAGCCATGTGCTCCAAGGCCTGGATAGGAAGTCTGTCAACTCCTGGCTCCTCTGTCCTTTGCTACACTTAATTTATGCTTGCTTGCCTGGAGAGTCGGCTAGCTTGCTCAAACTTGCCAACCTCTGAAATAAACTAAGGGGCTTATGAGGCAGCATGTGCACAAAGGAACCACCATGCATACTCTGTGCACTTACTAAGTTCTGAGAGACAAATCTGTTTTCATTCTGTTGGATGATGTCACCTATATGTAATGGCCAATTCACACATAAACAAAACTGCTGAATCAGTTACACTTTCCTAAAGTTTTAAAGCTCATGTGTTAATGAGGTTAAGAGGTTTAAAACTAGCATGCATGCTTGTTCTCATGGCAAAATGAAATTTTGCTGTAAGAGACACTTTTGATTTAAACTAATATATAATCTGAAGTTTTGACAAACTTTTTTTCTCTTTATTTTTTCTCTTTAGTCCTGCTACATATCAGGAAGCTGGCAATAATGGCTTCTGAAAATGGAGCAACTGTCAAACGTCATAACCCAGTAGAGAGTATCTGCCGAAAAATCAAGACTATACAGATGAGGGACCAGGAATCTAATCCTACCTTACAGATTCCGAAATTCCAATCTAGGAGTTATGATAGCCCACAGACAAGTATTAAGAAAAATTTAGAAGTGGTGTTAAAGAACAGGACTGTTAAAATCTCAGAAAAGAGTTCAGCAATGTTCTCCAGTCCTTTTGGTGACAGTGGGCAAGCTGAGAGCAAATACTATCTTCCTCCCAGTTTTACGTGGAATACTGATCTCCGTTTGAGTGCAACTCCTTCCCCGGTCACAACAAATAAGGAAAAAGATGGAAATTTGTGGCCTTTGTGTCAGGCTCGGAGCAGCTCCACACCACTGAGAAGAAAAGGCATGCATTCTCCTTTTCCACAGACCTTGGTCTCTAGTTTAAAGCTTAAAAACATTATCTGTGAAGATCGAAAGATGCCATCAAGCCACAGTTCAAGTTCCTACATACTAGATAAAAAATCTGAACAGGATGCTCTCCCATCTCCTTTGCAAATAAGGCTGTCCCTAAATAGAGGGGGACAAGGTAATACCTGAATTAGTAACGTCCTAATTAATTAAAATCTGTGCCACTGGCAGAATGTGGGGATATTTGGAGAACTAGCCCTGCCATTGCAGTAGATATGCTTTGCTAAGATCAAATGTAAGGTTTCTTGACCTTTTTGGCTAAAGCTGAGAATTTGTATAATATAAGTAGGGACCTTCATTTTCATTGGTTCTTCAAACACTCCTACACCTAATATTCACACATTCACCCTCACCCCACCCCCCCCAACTCCCTACCTCTCCCCTTCCCTCTCCCCCCACCTACTTTCCACCTCCTTTCTACCCCCTCCCTCTACTTAAACCTCCCTTAAAGTGAATTTTATCAGGACAACATATTGTATATAAAAAATTTGTTCCCAACCATGTGTATATATACCTCCTTTAAGTGTGGATACCCTCCTATATACCAGAATCTCCCCCCCCCCCCCTTTTTAGATAACCTCTTGCTCGTATCCCACTTTGCTAATTTCTACTTGTATAATCTAATCTGTTATTTGTATGTTCTTAATGTTCCTTATTTAATTATGCAATAATTGTAAAGCCTGTTGCTAAGTTCTGTTATATGTAAACCGGCGAGATGTTCCCAACGTTCGTCGGTATATAAAAGTTATTAAATAAATAAATTGTGTTTTATTTTACCCAGGAATTTATCAATGTTTATTACAAAAACAGGAGAGAGAAATAACTCATCATTTTTCAAGATAAATATAATTTTTGTTCTTTTTATAATAAACATTGATAATTTCCTGGGTAAAATAAAACACAATGAAAATGAATGTCTCTAAATACATGGGAAGTTAAAGCTGAATGCAGATCTGGTCTCTGGATAAAATAATATGCTTTTACTAATGTTGCTGTTGAACTTTACCCCTCCTGTTTTTCTTAAGATATGATATTTAAAATATTTTCTTGGTCAAGATATTGGTAATCCTCCTCTATTTGGTTGCACTATCTTGGTTCTAAAATAGTGTTAGCTATTAAGAATTGAGGAAAAGACTTCTTATTCCCCATGTTTCCCTGTGGTAGGTATAGAATATTGTTCTTCCAGTCCCCAAATAACTAATCTCCTCATCTCTCTAAAATAAACTAAAATAAAAAGTGGAGTGGGGAGCCATGGCAGCTAGAGCCAAAAAGGTGAGATCCTTTGTTTTGAGCAAGTCCATTGTTTAAAGAGTTTTGTGCTAGAAAAGGTCAAATTTTGTATTTTTGACTGTTCTGCTTGTGCTGGATGTATTGGCTTTTTGACATCTTCATCCACACACTATTGGTTAAGAGGTTGGGCAGTTTTGATGTTGGAGGGAGGGTTTTGCCGTGGTTTGAGTAATTTATATTAGTATTTATATTAGCAGCAGGTGAGGTTAGGGGACAAACGTTCTGCCCAGAAGATTTTCTGGTATGCTCAAGGGCTCTGCCCTCTCTTCCAGACTATTTTTAGTCACTAAGTTACATCTTGATATTAAATTCAGAATTTATGCAGACTGCACACAGCTGCTTCCTGTGGGTAGCTGTGCATCTACCATCATTAAAACTGATTTACTGGCACCAGAAAAGGTCTGTTTGAACGCTAGTAAGACTGAAACCTTTGTAGAGCAGTCTTGCAAATATCCTAGATACTCTGGTTTGCAAATACTCGGGACTGAAATTTGCAGTTTGAGGGAGGGGGGGGGGGGGGGATGTATTTCACTTTTGACATTAAAACCTCTAATATTCATGCTGTAAGCTACTTTCTATATGTTTAAATGCTGTAGACTCATATCTATTAAGGGTGATTTCTGTACATTTATCAAAGCCTTCATTTTGCTCACTATAGATTATTGTAATTCAGCTTTATGTGGGCTTGCCTAAGTGTTTGGAAAGTCTTGCAGTTGTTACAAAATGCTGCCACTTGATTTGATCTTGGATTGTTCTTCAGGTATCATGTCATGCCTGTATTGTGTTTTTTACATTGACTCCTGGTGGCACAAAGTAAACTTAGTAGCACTTACTTTTAAAACTTTGAGGCAGGATGGTCCATATTACCTGACAAGTTTAACTGTCCATGATCCTCAGCGTACCCTGGCTTTAAAAAAAAAAAAAAAGGTTAATGGTGCCGTCTCATCAGTACATACATTGGCAGGAAATATGCAGAGAGCTTTCAGTCGCAGGGTCTATGCCATGGAATACTGTTTCTCCCGAAATACGTGAAACTGTCAACTGTGCAATGTTTAGGTTTTCAAATTTCTTCTTTTTCCAACAGGGCATCTTGAAAGGCTGATGGTTTTCCGCAGATAAGCAGGCTGAATTAGCCATACATTCTGGGAATCATCCTCTGGTCCTCTAGATCAGTGGTTCTCAACAGGTGTGTTGGGACACATTAGTGTGTCGCAAAGCCCTGGTAAGTGTGTCGCAGAGCCAGCAGAAGACTGATCTTTCCTCATCAGTCTGGGCAGGAGTTGGCTGACTTCTGGGTATGACAGGAAGCTGCTCTTGCTTCCTCTTCCTTGTCCAGTGGGAGGTTGTTCCTTCCTCCTTTACACAATATCACAAACTCCTGTTCATATGGGTCCAACAGGACACCAACTTTATCTTCCTCGGCCTGGCCTGGCAGTGAGGCTGCTGCTGCTGCTGTCTTCAATCCATGCAGATGTGAAACAGGAGCAGAAGGGAGAAATGTGCGTACTCTTAGATCCGCTGCTGCCTCCTTATCTTCCTCTCCTCATGCTTCTTGCCCTCACCTGCTGCTGATAAAGATGGAGAGAGTCTCTGGATTGGAATGAAGTCTTTTCTGCTGAATGGGAGTTAGGAGGAGAGGGAAATGTACTGGGCAGGAAGGTGTGGGAAGAAAGGAAGTCTGGTGGGGGAAAGGAGGTTGGGGTTGCTGGGTAGGGAAGAGAGATGGGAGTGTGGGGCTGCTGGGTTGGGGTGGTGGGGGAAAGGAGGTTGCTGAGCAGGAAAGGGTAAGAAAGGTGGTCAGAGGTATTCTGGGCAGGGAGAGTTGAGCAGGGGAGAGAGAAAGCACGGGGAAGAGGATGCAGAGGTGGGAGGTGTCGCATATTGGACAGGGATATGAGCATGTGAAGGGATGATTGATTAGTTGGGAGGTGATGGGGCATGGAGGGGAGTGACTGGGTACAAGGGCCATACAATGTCAGTTTTGAGAATATGCATTCCTTCTCTCTTTGAACTTTGCTTAGTGTAGGAGGAAATATAATTTTTCCTGGCGTGTAGCCAGATGGACTCAGAACAAATGGGTATAGTATGCTCGTGCTAGCAGTTGGAGACTGATCTGACGTCAGCACGGGTATATATACCCCCACAGGAAGCGTAGCAACTCAGTAATTTCAGTCTCCAAAGCAGTTTGGAGAGCCTGCACGCTCGCTGAGCGTGTTTCCAATCTACTTTCTATTTTCTACTTTCTTCTTACTAACTTTCTACTGCAACATCGAGCCCCGCACTCCTGCGGTGATACCCTTGGGGTCCCTCCCCCAGTTGAGTTTCCCGGGATGATTTCCGCAATCCCCCGGAGGTTTAAGACCTCTGTCCGGTGGCCGAATCGCGGCAGGGACGTAGCCCTCGGGCGTGGCGAGCGAGGTGCCTCGGTCCCGGCGTGGACGAGGCAGCGGGTGCATATCCTCAAACGCGGCGGTGAAGGTACTTGCCCTCTCCCCCCGCAGCCGGAGACCGCCCGGGTTCCAGCCGGGAAGCACCGAGGATCAGGTAAGGCGTACATCTCTTACTTTTGGTCTCCGAGGGATGAGGATCGGTGGCGTGGCCTGTAGGCACGCCGTGGAGGGCGCCATTTTGTTGGCCTTGTTCAGGTATTGAGCGCCCATGATAGGCGCCTGTCTATGACTAAGATTGCTAACCGCATATTACTGAGAGCATATTGGATACCATTGTGCATATATTGCTGACCGCTTATTGCTGAGAGCATATTGGATACCATTGTGCGTATATTGCTAACCGCATATTGGATACCATTGAGCGCATATTGCTGACCGCATATTGCTGAGAGTATATTGGATATCATTGAGCGTCTATTACGGCTGCATATTATTGAGCGCCTGTTGTGTTGAGCGCCTGTTATGTTAAGCGTATATTGCTGCCGCATATTATTGGGCGCCTGTTCTATTAAGCGTACATTGCTGCCGCATATCATTAAGCGCATATTTTTCAATGGAACAGAACGCCTCAGCGTCTTCATACTCCGCATGCCAGCTTAGAGCCATGCACAGTGAAGAGCCAGACTCCCTTTGTGCCCAATGTGAGGAGGCCGTGGGACCTTCGGGCCAGGACCAGTCTCTGCCACGGTTTGCTGACAGTTCCCCAGGGGCTACCCCGGATTTAGCGGGCAGTCTCGACCAACCTGGAATACCGGGAGACCTAGTACCCCGGCGATTAGAGACTGCTTCCATTTCCTGGGTGGATCTCTTTAAGGGAATTCATGCTTTTGTCCAGATGCAAACAGCTTCCCGTCCAGGCCCTGCTGTTCCTGCTACTGCTGTAGCTGCGGCGGTTGCGGTTCCAACGGATCCTGTTCCTGGACCTTCACGCCCTTATCGTGGGCAGGATCTCCCGCCTCCAGACAGTCCGGTTCAGACGGATCCTGATGTTTCACCGGACGAGTCCGAACCCCCGGACGAGGGGGAACTTCCCTCAGGGATTGAGCAATACAGAACCATGAGGCGGTTCTTCCCTAAAGAGGATCTCTCCGACCTGGTATCTCAATGCCTGGCGGAGTTGGATATTACAAGGTCCCAGCGCTACAGTACCCTCTGCGCAGAACCCCTGCTGGAAGGTCTTCGTTCTACAGCCCGCCATTTTCCAATCTTGAAAGCCGCACAACAACTGAATGGGCTGCTCCAGCGGCCTCATTCAAAGGGGGTCGGGCCCTGACAGGTATGTACCCCCTGGCACCCGGCTATTCAGGAACTGCTGGCGTGCCCTCAGGTGGACGCCTTGATTAGTGCTGTGGTTAAGCGCACTACCATTCCAGTTGAATGGGGGGCGGCCCTCAAGGAGCCTCATGACCGGCGATTGGACGCCATTCTGAAACAGACCTTTGAGGTGGCTGCTCTATCTTTGCGGATCGCAACCTGCTGCACAGTGGTGACGCGTTCCTATTTGTCACAAGTCAGGAACAATGCTCCAGCAGCAGACATGGAGTCAGCTCTCTCGTTCCTCACGGATGCTGCATCTGACCTAGTCCGGACAACAGCTAAGGGGATCTCATCCTCCGTAGCCGCCAGGAGGCAGCTCTGGATCTGGAATTAGTTAGCTGATGCTCCTTCGAAGACACGCCTCACCAGAATGCTCATTCCTGTTTGGCAGCGACCTTGATAGACTAGCCAGCACATGGGGCGCCTCTCCAATACCTCGACTGCCGGAAGATCAGTTCAGAAGGAACGAGCGTGCCTTTCCAAGGCCCTCCAGGGGTAGAAGCTCCCAGCGCTTCACTCCCTATAGGAGTCGCTACCAGGCGCCTCGTCCTCAGGCCAGGAGTCAGTCCTTTCGGACCAAGCAGCGCAAGAGGGGAGCTGGCCCGGGTTCCGGTCCCGGCCGCGCCTCCCAATGAGAATCCGCCGATTCATCTGGGGGACGGAGCCATAGGGAGCAGGTTAACCCTCTTCTACCCCAGATGGGTCGAGATTACATCGGACCAGTGGGTCCTCGCCATCATCCGAGAGGGGTATTATCTGGACTTTCATCATCTCCCTCCGGACAGGTTTGTGGAATCTTCATGTCCCATACGCAAGAAGGCGGCATTGGAAGCTACCCTTGCGAGGCTCCTGTCCTTGAAAGCCATCATCCCAGTACCTGCATGGGAAGTGAATTCTGGACACTATTCTATTTATTTCATGGTACCCAAGAAAGGGGCACCTTTCGGCCCGTACTGGACCTCAAGTCAGTCAATCGATACTTAAGGGTCCCGAGGTTTCGCATGGAAACTCTGTGCTCAGTCAAGACCGCAGTACAGCCAGGAGAATTCTTCACGGCCTTAGACTTGTCAGAAGCCTACCTGCATATCCCGATCCATCCGGATCATCAGCGCTACCTACGCTTCAAGGTTCTGGGACGCCACTTCCAATTCTGGGCTCTGCCCTTCGGGTTAGCCACGTCACCGCGGACCTTCACCAAGGTGGTCGTGGTGGTAGCAGCGGCACTGAGACGGGAAGGAATCCTTGTCCATCCCTACCTAGACGATTGGCTGATCAGGGCGAAATCACGAGAGGAGAGCCATCGGGTAACCAACAGAGTGATCGCCCTTCTGGAAAGCTTGGGCTGGGTTGTCAACCTCAGCAAGAGTTGCCTACAGCCTTCCCAGTCGCTGGAATACCTGGGAGTCCAGTTAGACACCCAGGCAGACACAGTCAGTCTCACTACCAAGAGAATGTTAAAACTTCAGACGCGTCTCCGGTACTTGATGGGAGCCAGTCGGCCCATAGCTTGGTATTATCTGCAGGTCCTCGGCCTCATGGCATCCACCCTGGAAGTGGTACCTTGGGCAAGGGCCCATATGAGACCTCTACAGCGCTCCCTGCTCTCTCGCTGGAGCCCCCGCTTTCAGAACTATTCCACGGACCTACCTCTGCCAGCCAGAGTACGGACCCAGTTACGGTGGTGGTTGCAGTCCAACCACACAAGCAGGGGGTCGAAGATGTCCTCCCCCACATAGACTGCTCACCACAGATGTCAGCCTGAGCAGCTGGGGAGCACACTGCGAAGAACTCACCGCACAAGGGCGGTGGAACAGAGAAGAGTCAGCGTGGAACATCAACCGTCTAGAGGCCCGGGCAGTCAGATTGGCATGCCTGCGATTTACTCACAGACTGAAGAACAGAGCAGTCAGAGTGATGTCCGACAACGCCACCACGGTGGCATACATCAATCGTCAGGGCGGAACCAGAAGCCAACAGGTATCTCTGGAGATAGCCCTGCTGATGGCTTTGGCAGAGGCGAATCTTCAGGATATCTCCGCCGTCCACATTGCCGGGAAGGACAACACCGCAGCAGACTTCCTCAGCAGAGAAAGCCTAGATCCGGGAGAGTGGCAGCTGTCACCCACAGCCTTCCAGATGATTGTGGATCACTGGGGGATTCCGGACATGGACTTACTAGCGGACAGGTCCAATGCTCAAGTACTCAGCTACTTCAGCCGCAAGCGCGACCCCCTTCTCCCACAGAATCGATGCCCTGGTTCAGCCATGGCCTCCAGGGACTCTGCTATACGCCTTTCCTCCGTGGCCTCTGCTGGGCACCATCATCCACAAGATTCAGAAACACCGGGGCCTAGTTCTTCTAGTGGCACCAGACTGGCCAAGAAGACCCTGGTATGCAGACATGAGAAGACTACTGGCAGGGGAGCCCCTTCCCCTGCCTCCTCTCCGGGACCACCTACGTCAAGGTCCCATCCTCCACGAGGATCCGGCTCAATTCTCTCTTACGGTCTGGCCATTGAGAGGGCTAGACTGAAGAAAAGAGGTTACTTGGAGCCCGTGATAGATACACTCCTCAGAGCCCGCAAGTTTTCCACATCCCTCACCTACATCAGGATCTGGAGAGTATTTGAAGCATGGTGCGACACTCATGGCACCAATCCACATGCGACCACAATCCCTATTGTTCTGGATTTCCTGCAGGATGGGTTTCAGAAGGGTCTCTCCCTCAGCTCCATCAAGGTTCAGGTGGCTGCACTGTCTTGCTACGGTCCCAGGAGGGACGGCAAGACCATTGCTAAGCACCCAGATGTTTCTCGCTTCCTGAAAGGAGTCAAGCACATTCGTCCGCCACTGAAGTGGCCAGTGCCTCTGGGGAACCTCAACCTTGTTTTGGATTTCCTCGCGGGATCCACCTTCAGACCCCTTCGGGGCTTGTCTCTCCGTTCTCTAACCTTGAAGATGGTATTCTTGCTGGCAGTATGTTCCGCACGCCGCACCTCGGAGCTACAGGCACTGTCCTGCCGTGATCCTTTTCTCAGAATCACTCCGGAGGCTATCCATCTTCGCACGGTTCCTTCCTTTCTACCTAAAGTGGTCTCACAGTTTCACCTTAATCAAACCATATCCTTGCCTACCACGGCGGGGTTGAAGAAATCTGAAGAATTGCGTTTACTGTGCCATCTCGACATAGGCAGAATGCTACACAGATATTTGGAAATGACACAAGAAGTACGAAAGACGGACCATCTGTTCGTCCTGCACAGCGGGAAAAGACAAGGTGAAGCGGCCTCTCGGCCCACCATCGCCCGCTGGATTAAAGAAGTTATCAGAGCAGCTTACGTGGAGGCCGGGAAGTCTCCGCCTCTACAAGTCAAGGCTCATTCTACCAGAGCACTAGCGGCATCTTGGGCAGAATCCAGGATGCTGTCGCCTGCAGAAATATGTAAAGCGGCGACGTGGTCCTCCCTCCATACCTTCTCCAGGTTCTACCGTCTGGATGTCCAGGCCAGGGAGGACACAGCATTTGTGAGGGCGGTCCTACATGGTCCTCAGGCAGCCTCCCGCCCAGGCTGGGAGTAAAGCTTTTGTACATCCCATTTATTCTGAGTCCATCTGGCTACACGCCAGGAAATGTTGAGATTACTTACCTGATAATCTCCTTTTCCTTAGTGTAGACAGATGGACTCAGCATCCCGCCCAGCTGCCAGTATACATGGGTTTCACCGATTCAAGGTAAGCCTTATCACTTCTTATATGAGTGCGTCCACCCTGCCAGTTGTCGATGCCTTCCGGTTGTGAATGCTGGCGGTCTCCAGCTACTGTCAATCGTTCAGGGGAATCCTGTTTCACTATTTCACTGAGCGTCAGTACACACACATCCATAACAGCTTTTGCAAGGAAGATTACTGAGTTGCTACTCTTCCTGTGGGGGTATATATACCCGTGCTGACGTCAGATCCGTCTCCAACTGCTAGCACGAGCATACTATACCCATTTGTTCTGAGTCCATCTGTCTACACTAAGGAAAAGGAGATTATCAGGTAAGTAATCTCAACATTGTTTCTAGTCTCCAGTTTTGCACTGCATGCAGAAGGTGGTCTTGGGGTTTCCATTCCAGTTTTGTTTACAAATTTGTAATTTGTGGTCTTTTATTTTATATTTGGTGAAGGTAGGGTCTGTCTGTGTTCTGTGTGTATGTACTGAGATGAGGTACTTTACTAGATGTTTGTATCAGACTTATGTGTTGTATTTTCTCAATATGATATTGCACTGGTGGTGAAATACTCCCTTTTCATGGGTAGGGCTATTGCTGTTTCATTTTCTTGCACCTGGTAGAAGGAGTAGAAGGAGTTTCTGAAGCTGTTATTAAGATGACACCAGAAACAGAATATTTTTTGTATGGTGAGTTGTACGGGCAAACGTCTTAGTTCTGCTCTGCTCCCATTGTTAGGAAGCAGGGGACTCCTGTGGATGCAGAGCATATGCTTATATTTACTCTCTGTTGGTCATGTGTTCAGCGCGTCACGCATGTGAACATCATATCTCAGGTGTGTCCTGATAGAAGAAAGGTTGAGAACCCACTGCTCTAGATGATGGAAGCTCTTCAAAGCACACAGAGCTGAGCTCTGAATGCCTACATAGCCATGTGGTTCCCAGTCTGCTTCAGTCTTTTCTCTTGCTGCACGTGGAGGCTCCTCTGTTATTACTAACATTTTTCCCCTCTTCTTTTTTTTTTTTCTTTTTCCCCTTACAGGGGACAGGGACAGGACTTTGGCAGTCCTGGGGATTCACTCTAGGCAGCCTATGGAAGAAGGCAGCAGTGGCAGAAGATCAGTCCAGAATAACCCTCATCCGGGTCCCCTAGCTGGACTACCCGGGAGTAAGGTATGGGTGGTCCCCCTGGAGGAGCATCCAGCTCTGAAGGTTAACCTCACCTTAAGTGGCCGGTTCATCATTGACGTGGGTGCTATCGAAGCATCGGCGGACGGAGCAATGCCGGTCAACGCCAGCACATCGCCGAGACAGCTGCAGATGTGCAGAAGGCAATGGGCACAAAGCGCTGGCACTCATGCAGCCACGGTGCGTCAAGGTGCACGGGCACTGAGTGCCGGGACCGACACAGCCACGGTATGTTGAGGAGCATGGGCGCAGAGACCAGCACAGCTACGGCACTTCGGGGCACATCGATGCAAGCATGAGATTGATGGGCCGAGGCCAGCCCATGAGGGAGAGGGGCTCTGCTGGGAGAGCAGTGACCTGTAAGCCTCTGGAGCCAGTTGAATTCTGGCCAGTGGCAGAGGATAAGTGCTTAAGCTGGCCACTTGTCCAGCTTAGAATGTGCCGGGGGTACATTGAGATGCCAGAGTGCCAAGACAAACCAAAAAAAGGAGCACCATTGCCACCGGTGCAGCCAGAGCTGAAATGTGGCAGGCATCGTTGCCAGCGCATGGGGGTTATAACTTCCCATCCCCGGGACCATTTGGGTCATGGGCAGGAGATTAGCTGAAGGCAACCATAGACTCCTTCGCACACCCTAGGGCTGTAGTCGGGGTACCATTGATCCTGCCAGAGGGCCCCTGAGGTGGGGGGGGGGGGGCAGCACCTGATCAGATCATCCGGTTGGATGCCCCACTCGCCATCTTTCTCCTGGCCCCCAACCCAGTTGGGACTGCGCCCGGGTCAGCTTGGCTGTTAATAGATGCCTGCGGGACCCTGAATTGGGGAGAACCATTGACTCACCAAGTGATCGCACGCTTATTTCGGTATAGCTGGAAGAAGGGAGACTACATTGGTCAGGCTCCCTCACAAGAAGTGACTCTGTACAGCACATATTCCAGGATGATGCAATTCGTGCATGAGTGCCTTCAGCGTGAAGCCAGGACTATGCTGCCACTTGCATGACAACCCTAGGGATCAGTATGCCGTGGGGGATAGGGTGTGCTTGTGAGGGGGCACTGAACCAGGGAGTTCTGCTCCCCACACTCCTTGCCTAGGATAGCAGGGGCTATGGGCACTAGAACAGACCCCATCCTGACTAGGAATACCCCGGATTGGGGGCTGGTTTTTAAGGTCCATACTCCTGCAACCTCGATTGCACTCATAGAGGTAGCAGACTCGCATCACAGGGAGCCACTGTTGTAACACCCAATACCTAACAGGGGTTAGGAATAACCAAGCCAGTTAAACCATCCAGGGGAAGGAGTAGTGTTCCCACTCAGTGGGACCATGGCCTGTCTCGCACTTTAGATGTTTTTCCCCAAAATTCAACATATCGCATGGAGATCTGATATCCAGTGGATTCAATGGTTGGGGTAACCTTTTGTACCGCTTGTAGGGGGTTCACAGTTGGCCCAAGGAGCATCATGACTAATCCACAGGCAACCTGCTGGCCCCTTGCTGCTCCAGCTCACCCTTATTGAAGGTTTATGGAAGGGAATGACCCCTCTCAAAAAAGGGAAATATAACACTTAAATATACCTTCCTCTGCAGTAACAAGACATGGGTTGCACCATACCCATCGGCAAGCCTATAGACTACTTCTGAGGACAAAGATGGATCGCCAGTGGTAGGACAAGTTTACCTACATAGTGCGCACGTGACTGCAGAGGACTCCATGACAACAGGATTGGAATATAGTAGAGGCACATCACCTGCACTTCCTGACATGGGAGATAACGCCAAAGAGAATGCGGGGAGCTGATCTTAACAAAGGCTGCATCCTCCTTTGGCGTGAATACCCACTCAGCAGGGGGTTCATTGGGGTGCTCCAGGGATAGGTTGCTAAGCAAGCCAGACTAAGTGTTCGCCGAGAGTGAGGGAAGAGAGTCTGGTTCGCTGGCGAACCGTCAAAGTGGGCTGTAAAAGGAGCCACATGAGCGGGGAGCCTGCTACACTCCAGCATGCTCACCTCCCTCGCAGGGGGCAGTACCAGCCTTATCCTGGGAAGCCTGAGTTGATTGCGACAAAGAAGGTACATTGGTCTTACCTAGTGTCCACCGAAGTTAGATTGTCACGAGCAGGTCCCTTCTCAATTCTATCTGCCCCCGGCACATAGCAAGGAGAACGGGAAGGACGACCCACTATACCTGTTACAGCAACTACTCCAAAAGGTCAGGGTGCCCCTCCATGACAATGTCTGATAGAAGGAATTGTCAATCCAAGCAGGCCGAGCATTCGAGTTGGGGCAGATAACTCTAAGCTGATCTCTCAGGCCCCAGGACCATCTATGTGACTAAGCTTCACTCTTGTTATCAGACGGGACTGATATCAACATGTCAAGATACATGTAAGGGCATTGCAGCTTCTTGCTTCCCCTGCAAGTCTCCTGGGTGCTTTCTCACCCGTTAATCTCTTCTCTCATGAAGAACATGCTTTGACTACGCTCATTGGTTTAAGCACTACTGGTGGTGTGATTCCATCTTACTCTGGAACAACTGGTACCACCACCCTTGGGTTTACGGTGGGTGGCCATAGGAGACATCTCCCATGAAGCACTGCTCGATTGCCTTAATACTAGCAAGGGGGGGGGGGTGTCATTCAAATGTAAGACATGGCTAAGAGAGAATTTGAAAAGAAGTTGGCTGTAAAGGCAAAAACTCACAGTAAAAACTTTTTAAAATATATCCGAAGCAGAAAGCCTGTGAGGGAGTCAGTTGGACCGTTAGATGATCATAAGAACATAAGAAAATGCCATACTGGGTCAGACCAAGGGTCCATCAAGCCCAGCATCCTGTTTCCAACAGTGGCCAATCCAGGCCATAAGAACCTGGCAAGTACCCAAAAACTAAGTCTATTCCATGTAACCATTGCTAATGGCAGTGGCTATTCTCTAAGTGAACTTAATAGCAGGTAATGGACTTCTCCTCCAAGAACCTATCCAATCCCTTTTTTAAACACAGCCACACTAACTGCACGAACCACATTCTCTGGCAACAAATTCCAGAGTTTAAATTGTGCGTTGAGTAAAAAGAACTTTCTCCGATTAGTTTTAAATGTGCCCCATGCTAACTTCATGGAGTGCCCCCTAGTCTTTCTACTATCCGAAAGAGTAAATAACCGATTCACATCTACCCGTTCTAGACCTCTCATGATTTTAAACACATCTATCATATCCCCCCCTCAGTCGTCTCTTCTCCAAGCTGAAAAGTCCTAACCTCTTTAGTCTTTCCTCATAGGGGAGTTGTTCCATTCCCCTTATCATTTTGGTAACCCTTCTCTGTACCTTCTCCATCGCAATTATATCTTTTTTGAGATGCGGCGACCAGAATTGTACACAGTATTCAAGGTGCGGTCTCACCATGGAGCGATACAGAGGCATTATGACACTTTCCGTTTTATTCATCATTCCTTTTCTAATAATTCCCAACATTCTGTTTGCTTTTTTGACTGCCGCAGCACACTGAACCGACGATTTCAATGTTTTATCCAATATGACACCTAGATCTCTTTCTTGGGTTGTAGCACCTAATATGGAACCCAACATCGTGTAATTATAGCATGGGTTATTTTTCCCTATATGCATCACCTTGCACTTATCCACATTAAATTTCATCTGCCATTTGGATGCCCAATTTTCCAGTCTCACAAGGTCTTCCTGCAATTTATCACAATCTGCTTGTGATTTAACTACTCTGAACAATTTTGTGTCATCTGCAAATTTGATTATCTCACTCGTCGTATTTCTTTCCAGATCATTTATAAATATATTGAACAGTAAGGGTCCCAATACAGATCCCTGAGGCACTCCACTGTCCACTCCCTTCCACTGAGAAAATTGCCCATTTAATCCTACTCTCTGTTTCCTGTCTTTTAGCCAGTTTGCAATCCACGAAAGGACATCGCCACCTATCCCATGACTTTTTACTTTTCCTAGAAGCCTCTCATGAGGAACTTTGTCAAACGCCTTCTGAAAATCCAAGTATACTATATCTACCGGTTCACCTTTATCCACATGTTTATTAACTCCTTCAAAAAAGTGAAGCAGATTTGTGAGGCAAGACTTGCCCTGGGTAAAACCATGCTGACTTTGTTCCATTAAACCATGTCTTTCTATATGTTCTGTGATTTTGATGTTTAGAACACTTTCCACTATTTTTCCTGGCACTGAAGTCAGGCTAACCGGTCTGTAGTTTCCCGGATTGCCCCTGGAGCCCTTTTTAATATTGGGGTTACATTTGCTATCCTCCAGTCTTCAGGTACAATGGATGATTTTAATAATAAGTTACAAAATTTTTTACTAATAGGTCTGAAATTTCATTTTTTAGTTCCTTCAGAACTCTGGGGTGTATACCATCCGGTCCAGGTGATTTACTACTCTTTCAGTTTGTCAATCAGGCCTACCAAATCTTCTAGGTTCACCGTGATTTGATTCAGTCCATCTGAATCATTACCCATGATAACCTTCTCCATTACGGGTACCTCCCCAACATCCTCTTCAGTAAACACCGAAGCAAAGAAATCATTTAATCTTTCCGTGATGGCCTTATCTTCTCTAAGTGCCCCTTTAACCCCTCGATCATCTAACGGTCCAACTGACTCCCTCACAGGCTTTCTGCTTCGGATATATTTAAAAAAGTTTTTACTGTGAGTTTTTGCCTTTACAGCCAACTTCTTTTCAAATTCTCTCTTAGCCTGTCTTATCAATGTCTTACATTTAACTTGCCAATGTTTATGCTTTATCCTATTTTCTTCTGTTGGATCCTTCTTCCAATTTTTGAATGAAGATCTTTGGCTAAAATAGCTTCTTTCACCTCCCCTTTTAACCATGCCGGTAATCGTTTTGCCTTCTTTCCACCTTTCTTAATGTGTGGAATACATCTGGACTGTGCTTCTAGAATGGTATTTTTTAACAATGACCACGCCTCTTGGACATTTTTTTACTTTTGTAGCTGCTCCTTTCAGTTTTTTTCTAACAATTTTTCTCATTTATTAAAGTTTCCCTTTTGAAAGTTTAGCACGAGAGCCTTGGATTTGCACACTGTTCCTTTTCCAGTCATTAAATCAAATTTGATCATATTATGATCACTATTGCCAAGCGGCCCCACCACCGTTATCTCTCTCACCAAGTCCTGTGCTCCACTGAGAATTAGATCTAAAATTGCTCCCTCTCTCGTCGGTTCCTGAACCAATTGCTCCATAAAGCTATCATTTATTCCATCCAGGAACGTTATCTCTCTAGTGTGACCCGTTGATACATTTACCCAGTCTATATTGGGGTAATTGAAGTCTAAGGTAATCCAAGACCAAGAAACCACAATGAGCAAGTACTGCACCTTAAGCGATATCACAGAGTACAGATAGTGCAGGTGAATGTTCAATCCTGACAAAATATTCCAAAAGTCATATAAAGCAAAAAGTGTTTTATTCTTTCAATATGGCAACTCCACAAATTTATGCAGGCATCAGCTTAATGGCGTCCCCCGACACGGTCCCATGTTTCGCCGCGGGCTGCATCGGGGGGGGATCGCCAACTCAGGAATTCACACAAAAGCTGTAACATGGAAGATAAAATAAGTGTCAGGATTGTGAGGGGACTTACAACCGACCATGATACAATAATTTACACATACCTGATCAAAGCATTCAGAAAGTAACGGGAGCGCAATGCCCTTCTAAAATGACAGGTATTTAAAGATGACAGCTGGCGCCAAAACTACGGGCCGGCCGATCTCCCATATGATCCGGAGACACTGGGAGGCTTTATCTTTAAATACGCTGTTTACTGATCCCCTCAGGTTCACTTTCCGTCGGGGAAAAAATTTACGTGATAAACTGATTCATGCGGACTTCCCAGTACCTCAGGATCCTATTAATAACCCCGGCCACTATCCGTGCGGCCATTGTACAGTATGTACTTATACGAGGGTTACCACCTGTGTGAGTCATCCGACTACTGGCAGAAGGTTCCAACTGCGTTTTCACTCGGATTGTACCACATCAGGAGTAGTGTATATGATTAGTTGCCCTTGCTCTTTAGTGTACGTTGGGAAGACTGCCCGTATGGTAAAGACTCGGATCATAGAGCATTGCTCTAACATCCGTTTGCAGCGGGAAAAAGACCCTTAGTTGATCATTGGATTAACAAATCACATTCGCTTTCAGACCTTTCATTCTGTGTTATTGAGGTTGTTCGACGGCCTGCACGGGGGGTAATTATGCTGAGATACTAGGCAGGATTGAACAACGTTGGATCTTTACCCTGGATACAGTGTCCCCAAAAGGTTTAAATCGTGAAATCGAATGGTTTCTATTTACTTAAAAACAACACCTACTAGCAGGGTAGGCTGCTTTAGGTACTGCTTTGGTGCACTACAGGAACGGCAGCCAATGAATGGAGTCCTTTTGACTCACGTGGTTGTCTCTCCCGTAGTTTTGGCGCCAGCTGTCATCTTTAAATACCTGTCATTTTAGAAGGGCATTGCGCTCCCGTTACTTTCTAAATGCTTTGATCAGGTATGTGTAAATTATTGTATCATGGTCGGTTGTAAGTCCCCTCACAATCCTGACACTTATTTTATTTTCCATGTTACAGCTTTTGTGTGAATTCCTGAGTTGGCGATCCCCCCCGATGCAGCCCGCGGCGAAACACGGGACCGTGTCGGGGGACGCCATTAAGCTGATGCCTGCATAAATTTGTGGAGTTGCCATATTGAAAGAATAAACACTTTTGCTTTATATGACTTTTGGAATATTTTGTCAGGATTGAACATTCACCTGCACTATCTGTACTCTGTGGTAATTGAAGTCTCCCATTATTACTTAGAGAAGATAAGGCCATCGCGGAAGATTAAATGATTTTCTTTGCTTCGGTGTTTACTGAAGAGGATGTTGGGGAGGTACCCGTAATGGAGAAGGTTTTCATGGGTAATGATTCAGATGGACTGAATCAAATCACGGGTGAGCCTAGAAGATGTGGTAGGCCTGATTGACAAAACTGAAGAGTAGTAAATCACCTGGACCGGATGGTATACACCCCAGAGTTCTGAAGGAACTAAAAAAATGAAATTTCAGACCTATTAGTAAAAATTTGTAACTTATTATTAAAATCATCCATTGTACCATGAAGACTGGAGGATAGCAATGTAACCCCAATATTTAAAAAGGGCTCCAGGGGCAATCCGGGAAACTACAGACCGGTTAGCCTGACTTCAGTGCCAGGAAAAATAGTGGAAAGTGTTCTAAACATCAAAATCACAGAAAATATAGAAAGACATGGTTTAATGGAACAAAGTCAGCATGGCTTTACCCAGGGCAAGTCTTGCCTCACAAATCTGCTTCACTTTTTTGAAGAAGTTGTTAAACATGTGGATAAAGGTGAACCTGTAGATATAGTATACTTGGATTTTCAGAAGGCGTTTGACAAAGTTCCTCATGAGAGGCTTCTAGGAAAAGTAAAAAGTCATGGGATAGGTGGCGATGTCCTTTCGTGGATTGCAAACTGGCTAAAAGACAGGAAACAGAGAGTAGGATTAAATGGGCAATTTTCTCAGTGGAAGGGAGTGGACAGTGGAGTGCCTCAGGGATCTGTATTGGGACCCTTACTGTTCAATATATTTATAAATGATCTGGAAAGAAATACGACGAGTGAGATAATCAAATTTGCAGATGACACAAAATTGTTCAGAGTAGTTTAAATTCACAAGCAGATTGTGATAAATTGCAGGAAGACCTTGTGAGACTGGAAAATTGGGCATCCAAATGGCAGATGAAATTTAATGTGGATAAGTGCAAGGTGATGCATATAGGGAAAAATAACCCATGCTATAATTACACAATGTTGGGTTCCATATTAGGTGCTACAACCCAAGAAAGAGATCTAGGTGTCATAGTGGATAACACATTGAAATCGTCGGTTCAGTGTGCTGCGGCAGTCAAAAAAGCAAACAGAATGTTGGGAATTATTAGAAAAGGAATGGTGAATAAAACGGAAAATGTCATAATGCCTCTGTATCGCTCCATGGTGAGACCGCACCTTGAATACTGTGTACAGTTCTGGTCGCTGCATCTCAAAAAAGATATAATTGCGATGGAGAAGGTACAGAGAAGGGCTACCAAAATGATAAGGGGAATGGAACAACTCCCCTATGAGGAAAGCCTAAAGAGGTTAGGACTTTTCAGCTTGGAGAAAAGACGACTGAGGAGGATATGATAGAGGTGTTTAAAATCATGAGAGGTCTAGAACGGGTAGATGTGAATCGGTTATTTACTCTTTCGGATAGTAGAAAGACTAGGGGGCACTCCATGAAGTTAGCATGGGGCACATTTAAAACTAATCTGAGAAAGTTCTTTTTTACTCAACGCACAATTAAACTCTGGAATTTGTTGCCAGAGAATGTGGTTACTGCAGTTAGTATAGCTGTGTTTAAAAAAGGATTGGATAAGTTCTTGGAGGAAAAGTCTATTACCTGCTATTAAGTTCACTTAGAGAATAGCCACTGCCATTAGCAATGGTTACATGGAATAGACTTAGTTTTTGGGTACTTGCCAGGTTCTTATGGCCTGGATTGGCCACTGTTGGAAACAGGATGCTGGGCTTGATGGACCCTTGGTCTGACCCAGTATGGCATTTTCTTATGTTCTTATGTTAAGTGAGAGCTCACTGTCAACTTCATGCAGCTGCAGTAGAACCACCCCTTCCCTCCCAGGGGAGTATTGGAGTTCTATCTCAACCACATCTTCTTTGCAGCGTCTTGGATCTGAGTAGGAAAAACTGCTTCCACGCTGCATCATAGGTGCCTTAGCCTGCTGCAAGAAACAGGGCCTCATCTTTGCGACCTAGCCCATATACTCTCGGACCACCGGTTGCTGGGAGAGACAAGTCATTTCGGGTTGTTTAAGACATTATGTGATCACAGCAAGGGCACAGAGGCCTTGCCTATCACCAAGGGCTCATTAACGAAGAGCGCTGACAGCTTTCATTGCCTACCTAAGTGAGCTACCTACTCAGAGCATGTGTAAAGTTTGGACGTGGTAATCGCTGTTCATTTTCTCTCTCACTGCTGCCTCAACCGGAGCATTCTTTGGCAGGAAACACCTAAAGAGACTGTCCGCAAGTGTGACAGTTTGATTGCACCCTCTATTAGCAACCGGAATGGATTACCATCACTCCCGGCCTCTTGGGGACACTCAACCTGACAGCTAGGGACTTCCCAGAATGTATGGCTAATTCAGCCTGCTTATCTGCAGAAAAGACCAGGTTTGCTTACCATAAACTGTGTTTTCCGTGGTTAGCAGGATGAATTAGCCACACTAACCCCGCCCCCCACCTCCCCAGCCAGTCTCCAGACTGTGCAACTGCAAGCTTGCTTATTTATTTTTAATTTTTATATAACGGTGTTCCTGTATGACTTACAAATCACATCGGTTTACATTGAAACTGAGAACAAAGAATTTGCACGGAGACGGTACATGGAACAAGGAATACAAGAAACTGGGATATGTGAAAACTATTCTAACTATGTTATGGATTGGTCCAGAAAACAGTTAACTACATAAAGGAATATGCACAATAATAATGGGGAGTAAATGAAAAATACAGCTTGTGTAAGTAACAATCAGTAAATTACAGAAGTGAATACAAAAGGGTACAGAGTGCCCAGAAACAACCTTAATTAGCTCAGAAAATGAGATTAAATGTGAAAAATTTGACATTCCTTAATAAAACTGGTTAACATACAAAAGATATAAATACCAAGTTTAGAGAGGGACCCGAACCTGGGGATCCGGACCTAAAGAGAGGGTAGGTGATCTTGTCTGGATGGGAATAAGATATACGCAACACTTTGAGAAGGAATCTTGCCATGCAGGGAACAAGATATGTGCAACACTTTGAGAAGGGATCTTGTCAGGAAGGGTACAATATATATGAAGCACTTTAATAAGGAATACAAATGGGTGCTGAGAAGGAGGAATGAGCAAGCTAGATGCGAACAAGGGACATGTTCCTGGAAAAGCTTGGCAGAAAAGCCAAGTTTTGAGTTTCTTTCTGAAAGTCGAAGGGCAAGGTTCTTGTCTGATGTCTGGAGGGAGCGCATTCCACTGTGTGGAGGCCTGCTGTAGATAAGGCACGTTTCCTTAGGGAAGTTTTTGCTGGGGGGGCATAGAGTGTGCCTTTGTATGCTCTTCTGATGGGTCTGGATGATGTATGGGGACGCAGTTGGGAGCTTAGGTAGAGCGGGGTGAGGTTGTGCATGGCTTTATGGATAGTTGTGAGAACTTTAGAGGATCCTGTATTTAATGGGCAGCCAGTGGAGGTTCTTAGGGATGGGGGTGATGTGTGTACTCTTTGTTGGTGTTGGTAAGAATTCTGGCAGCGGAGTTCTGAACCATCTGGAGGTGTTTGATAGTGTTGGCCAGGAGCCCAAGCAGGAGGAAATTGCAATAGTTTATTTTAGATAGGATGATGGATTGCTGCACCATACGGAAATAATTGAAGTGAAGTAGTGGTTTCAACTTTCTAAGGACTTGCAGTTTGTTAAACATTCCTTTGTGGTGGTGTTCACAAATTTTTTTAAGTTTAGCTGGTTGTCAAGAATGACGCCTAGATCTCTCCCATAAGGAGATTGTAATTTTGGGATGGTTGATAGAGGGGTGCCTGGTGGATTGAGAAGCCGTTGTTGTCATCTTGTGCGATGATGAGGATCTCCGTCTTGTTGTTGAGGCTGGAGAAGCTTGGGGAAACAGACCTGAGCAGACTGGAACCACGTGTCTATGTAGGCATACAGAGCTCATCTCTGTGTGCTTTGAGGAGGCCTCCGCCACCTAGAGGACGATCCCCAGAATGTATGGCTAATTGATCCTGCTGTCCACGGAAAACACAGTTTACGGTAAGCAGACCTGCTTTATGTACAGAGTAACATCTGTGTTCTTTCTATTAAGTTTTGTATAAGGACCTTTTTGTTGTTTTATTTCTCCTGGGAATTAATCATAGTTTGATTCAAGAACAAAAATGATTACTTGGAAAATGCCATCTGTTCCCCCAACTGATTATCTCCCTTTTGTTGTTGTAAAACACTGAAATTCCCAGGGGAAAATAAAATAACTGAAAATGAAGGTCCATGGTTATATATCTATGTAGTATTTTTTTTGTTTATATCTTATGATCGTTTAATTATGTGATCTACTTATAATGTGTTTATAAAATGGATATTTTTTTTAAAGTAAAATATAGTTTCCCAATGCATTGGATACCTGTTAACTTCCAATTGACTTATTCCATTTTCAGCTAACAGGAAAGAAGAGGAGGTGTTAAAAATTTAGAGAACAAAACCAAGAAAGTGAAGGATTTCTAGAGTTTTCTGAATATTCCTAAGAGAATGTATATCTCAGCATTTTACTATATTACCTTCTAATGCTGTAGCTGAAGAAAAACAATTTGAGTTTAGACTTGTGTGGCAGATATATATTAATCTGTTCCTCTAGTGATCTACCAGTTTTTGTACCAGAGCAAATCCTATAGTAAAATGAACAATGTATCCAATAGTACATAGAAAAAAAATCTCTATATTAAAACCTTGTATATTGCCCACAAATTCCTACTGCATGGAAGAGAATGTCTTGTGCAATATGTTCTTGGTGGGTGGTAATGGAGTGTGGGAAGAGAGGGCTTGAGGATTCGTTTTGTGGAACTGCTCTGGTGAAGAGATATTGTTTGGCATCACATTGGCAAGGATATAGTTTATCAATTTATAGTACTTAGATAGACTTTGTTAGTTGGAATGGGGGGCCTTTAAAAAAACAAAACAAAAAAAAACTGTAAGGATCTCTGGATATCATCTGATTCCCATTTCAGCATGGGAATGGAAGATACTGTTAAGTATTCCTACTTGCTAGGAGGGATGGGAGGATTTTTAGAAGAAGGGTGGGAGTAAATTGAACCACATAGGAAGGAGAATTAGAACAAGAGCTAGAGCCTTGTCTGCTGCCTCCTCTCACCCCACTAGCTATGGTTCTACTTTGAAATTATGTTTAGGAAATTGTATATGAATTGGTTAACTCTAACCAGTGATTTTTTTTTTTTTGGGCTGTTGCAGGGATGAGACGTGTTTTGGAAAATAAAAATGAAATGACAGACGTGAGCTTAATATGTGAGGAAGACTTACTGGACAACATTTTTCGTGCATGTGATATCCAGCGCAGGGGTATATGTTTCATATCTCACCAATTATCTACATGCATTTTTATTCAGTTTTTTTTAAAACTGACTGGAAATGTCACATTCCCTATAACACCTCATTTATCTGATCCTTTTCATAGTACCCTGCCTGTTTGTTTAGATTTATATTCCGCTTTTCACATTCAGGTACTGTAGGTATTTCTCTATCCCCAGAGGGCTTACAATCTAAGTTTGTACCTGAGGCAATGGAGGGTAAGTGACTTGCCCAAGGTCACAAGGAGCGACAGCAGGATTCTAACCCTGGTTCATAGCGCACTGCTCTAACTACTAACTACTCCTCCACTCTTTTTGAGCCTGTTGCTCAAAAAGCTTTAGAATTAATGTGCATGTTTTGGTGACCACTGCCTCTGTTAGCTGCATACAAAATATTACTATTTCCCTACCTGAACAAGTAAAGACTGGTATTTTTCCCAATTAAGCCTGTGCATAAATGCTAAATTTTAAAATCATGCAGGCTTTCCTGAGCAAAAGTTTAAATAAACCTTGGTTTATTTAGGCTAGGAGTAGGTAACTCTAGTCCTTGAGTGCCGTAAATGGATCTAGTTTTCAGGATATCCACAATGAATATACATGAGATTTGAATGTGCATGAGATATTTACATATAATGGAGAGTGCATGCATTATGAATATCTTAAAAAAACAGACCTGTTTGCAGCATTCAAGACTAGAGTTGCCTACCCTGGCTTAGGCTATGTGGGAGTCCCGAGAAATGAACAGTGAATTGCAATTCTTCCTTTAGCATGGGTCACTGCCTTAATTTCTATTGCCTCCAGATTTACCTATTTGCAAATTAACTGGGGGGGGGGAGCTTAAAGCCAGTCCAGCAATTCTGATGTAGTGCTGTGTATTGCTGTTAGGAAATCTGGGTTTGATTACTTCTCTGGCTAGCTGGGCAAGTTGTAAAGGCGGTGTTCACAGCCCTTAAGGGGAGTACTTGGTTCCAAAGGAGGACATGATGTACACTTTTTCTTAAGATTATTAATAAAATGGCTGAATCAGATAGGGAGTTCAACTGAGGCGAGGAGGGGAAATGAAGGCTTAAGGAGCAGGTTCCAATTGAGCTGGAAGCCCAGATTAGCAAGTGCAAGTTACATGGCCAAAATATAAGACTGAGCTGTTGTGCATCTCAGAAATTGTTCAATCATTTTTGAGTCTTTTGTAGACTGTCTAAACTTCAGTTTATGTAATATCACCATTGTCGAAATGTTCATGATCCTCATCCTTTTCTAGTATGCAGAGTTGCTCACTTGACATCACCAATGTCAAGAATTGAGCAGAGATGCAAGATGTGCATGCTCTGACTGTTAACTTGAAAGAAGGTAAGACAAAATGCACATTAATTACCTCACTAAATGGTTTTAACATTTAGTTCCTTTTTTTTTTCAAGTTTTTTTTTTTTTTCCAGAAGCAGTGACAGACTGTCCCAGTATGGTGAGTGGTTTCTGCATGCCATCATGGGATTCAATACAATAAGCATCTTCCATAGGAACCAATAGGGCAAAAAGTGTAAATTGAAGCTCAGTTTCTGGTGTCAAAATCATTTAGTAGAATGTCATATTAGAAGATCACCTTGGGATCGCTAACAGAATTGGACTCTGTTTGAGAACCTGTATGGAAGTAGGAGGCTGCTACAATGTTGTGCTCCTTGAGAGCAGATAGCAGTTGAGATTGGTGGCTTTCTTGATTTAGCTTTTGAAGCAGGATCTATTTGTTCCTCTATTCTTGTTAGGCTGGGCCTCAATTCCTGGCTACACAGGATAGGAATTGAAAAGGCACCTCTAGTCTACATCCTGGCTAATAAATATGTTTGGATTATCAAAGGATTTTTGGAGACTATTGTGTTTTTACTGATTCACGTAGGCCTATTCAGAGAGGGAAGTACTTTGCTTTGTGAAAAGCTAGGAAGAGACTCAATTTTTTCCAATCCATATCAGTGGTTGGAAATCCGTAACTTCATGAATTTTGTGGAAATTTGAGTGGCTTCAGGAGGACCTGTTTTTGTCTATCCTTCCTGCCCAGGAGTAGGTAACTCCCCTGCCCCCTTTGCTATTAATCATTGAGATTTTGAGCCATAAACTATTGTTTTCCAACTGTGACAAAGAGTTGGAAGTGAAAAGGATTTCATCTAGAGACTCCCTCGGGAGACTCTGCCCCTAGAAGAAAAGACTGAGGGGGGTAGATTTTCAGAGCCCTGCTCGCCTAAATCCGCCCAAAACCGGGCGGATTTAGGCGAGCAGGGCCCTGCGCGCCGGGAAGCCTATTTTACATAGGCCTCCCGGCGCGCGCAGAGCCCCGGGACTCGCGTAAGTCCCGGGGTTCTCGGAGGGGGGCGTGTCGGGGGCGTGTCGGGGGGCGGGCCCGGTCGTCGCGGCGTTCCGGGGGCGTGTCGGCAGCGTTTTGGGGGCGGGTACGGGGCGTGGCTACGGCCCGGGGGCGTGGCCGCGCCCTCCGTACCCGCCCCCAGGTCGCGGCCCGGCGCGCAGCAGGCCCGCTGGCGCGCGGGGATTTACGTCTCCCTCCGGGAGGCGTAAATCCCCCGACAAAGGTAAGGGGGGGTGTAGACAGGGCCCGGGCGGGTGGGTTAGGTAGGGGAAGGGAGGGGAAGGTGAGGGGAGGGCAAAGGAAAGTTCCCTCCAAGGCCGCTCCGATTTCGGAGCGGCCTTGGAGGGAACGGGGGGAGGCAGCGCGGCTCGGCGCGCGCAGGCTATACAAAATCGATAGCCTTGCGCGCGCCGATCCAGGATTTTAGTGGATACGCGCGGCTCCGCGCATATCTACTAAAATCCAGCGTACTTTTGCTTGAGTCTGATGCGCAAGCAAAGTAGGCTGATCGCGCTTCTTTTAAAAATCTACCCCTGAGAGAATTGATGTGACCACCTGGTACTTCTTCTTTTTTTTTTTTTTTTTTCCTTTTTCGGAAAGGGACATCCAATTTTAGCTAGGAGATCCCATTCCACTTGGGAGCCTTACATATATACCCTAGAAGAGAGGATATCTGTCTGCAAAACTGAAGGTACTTTCCCAGGTCAAGTAGAACTGGGATTTGTATTTGGAACATAAATGTAATAGTGACAAATATATGGTGCAAACTTATAACAGTACAACACATAATAAGCTTTATTTATAACACCCATTTTTAGAGTTCATCTGAGTTATTGGCACATCATTGCAATATGTAGATCCGGTGGATATAATGCCCCACGAGTAAAGACTCACAACTATGCTGAGCTCTGAAGATTTTAATCTCCCCTCCCCCCCCAGTCCTTCATATGAGAATCCACACCAGGGTTTAGCTAAACCTGATTCAGACTTAACCATAGGACTTATTGTGAGGACCCTGGGCAACCGCTACAGCTACAGAACCATCATGCAGTCTTAGAATTGCTGATGGATGATGTACACAGCACACAAAAGATTGGAAGTAGAGTAGTGGCTGTTATTATGAAAGAGGACATTTATTGGTTTGTGTAAGTGTAGGGCATAGGGACCCATCTGATCAGACATGTTGTTGTCCAGGGAGTTAAGCTTCCTGCAGGAGCCTGAATCCAAGACACAACAAAGTTTGCCAAAACTCATCAGGCTCTGATCACTACTCCATGCTGCTTATCCATACAGGTACCAATGATGCAATAAGATATAAGCAGATTAGAAAGGACTGTGGTACTGGGGGTGTTCAAATGTTTAGGCATCCATGGTTAAACTGTGTATGTTTTAAGGTCTAAGTGAACAGAAGGTTGACACAAATCCAACATGGTACAAAGTTAAACATAGAGGTAGGCGATCTATAGTAGCCGTCAGGGTAAACACAAAAGGAATAGATGCCTTGATCTTTTTCAATACTTTTATTGAAGCAGAGACGTGTTCATAAAATGCCCGACTCAGGCCGAGTTTCGCAGCTCAACAGCTGCTGCCTCAGGGGCTCAAACAATCCAAAATCATGAATAAAATACAGTAGTGTGGTATCATCCAATGAGCAATGATTATGTATCAGCAATGTAAAACTACTTGCGACCAGCAATTCAGGGATGCAGTCTCTGCTCGTATATACGATTGTTTGACCCCTGAGTCAGCAGCTGTTGAGCTGCGAAACTCTGCCTGAGTCTGGCATTTTTATGAACACGTCTCTGCTTCAATAAAAGTATTGAAAAAGATCAAGGCATCTATTCCTTTGTGTTTACCAAGTTAAACATATCCAAAAATCTCCAAAAAACCAGGATATAAACAAAAACTTAAACAATCGCTTTTTATCCAAAATTCATGAAACAATTATTTAAAAAGAAAACTTCAAATCCATTAGAGAACACGGCATCAGAAGTAAATGGTATCAATGGGTGTACATTCACCCGCCTCTCTCCACGTAGTGGGCCCCGTGGTATCAGCTTATTCCTGAAATTTCATTCATTTGCCGGTTCTTATAACTTGTACTTCTCTCAAACTGCACTTAAAACTCATTACATGCTAATTAAACAGTGTCAACCACCAGTAAACACACAAAGCAACCATAAAATATATAGCCCCCAGAAAATGCATAGATTACTTATCTAATGATATCAGTGAAACCCATAGACAAATTAAACACAGAAATTGTTCCCGTCTGCTGAATTTTCAAGAGCTGTGAGGGGGCGTGTTGTGTGGCAAGAGGTGGTGGATGTACACCGATTTTTGACACCATTTACTTCTGATGGCGTGTTCTCTAATGGATTTTAGTTTTCTTTTTTAAATAATTGTTTCATGAATTTTGGATAAAAAGCGATTGTTTAAATTTTTGTTTATATCCTGGTTTTGGTGTGTTTTGGGTTTAATTTGAGGGATATCTGCTTTTTTTGTTTTGTGTCAGTTAAATATGGTATCATTCTGCAATTTAATGCAAATTTACAATTTAACAGTTTGAGATAAATCTGAAATGGCATGTACAAAAGTTGATTCATTACTACTTTTTAAAAGTTACAGCCCATTAGGCCTTCATTTGAAGACAATTGTACATTTGAGCAAATACTGAACCTTCTAACTTATCAGGTTGTGACTTTTGGCTACTTTCAACAACTATGGACTCAAAAGGAGCTGTGTGAACATTTGAAAATTAGATAATTCACTCTTACAAAGCAGAGAGAGACTATACAATATCTAAATGTTTCTAGCTAGTAATTTCAGTTAGGTGGAATTGTTGAGGTCCAGGTAAGATTTGAAAGGCAAAACAAATCTGATAGAACTGATAGAAAATTAGTTAGAACTCTCATATCACTGCAAATGATCTGCAGAAAAGTTTAACACTGGAGTAGTCATGTACAATGGTTTTTAAATGGGAGGGTGTCAAAGTAAACCTTTTTTTCTAAGACGTCATCTTCTAAAGCAGCGGTTCTCAACGGTGTGTCACGACACTAGTGTGTTGCGAAGCACCAGCAGATGTTGTGCACCCGCTGCTCTCCTTCTCCCCCCCACCCCCTCACCTCAACAAGACTAACACTGCTGCCATTCCTGCCCAGGCTATCAGCACATTCAAGCCCCGATGGGAACAGCAGCAGTGTTTGTGGGAGTCGGGCAACAGGAACATGACCTTTTTCTTCTTCCCGCCGCTGTGGCGTGGAAGAGGAATTAGTTTACTGGGCATGCAGGAAGAAAAGGCTATGCATGTATGTTGCTGCTGCAGAAATTGCATCCAAAGCTCCCTGCCCCGCTACAGTCAGCAGTTTGCCTGTGCTGCGATCATCATGGCACAGAGCAGTCAGCTGGAGAATGTGGTGGTCGGGATTTCCTGCCGCGCGGCTGTTGGACCTCCCATTCTCTCGCCAGCGCGAAACCAGCAAGAAAAGATAAAAATAATAAACTGCAAAAAAAAAAATAAAGGGGTGGGGAGAAGAAAAGCATAGAACTACATTCTCAGCTGACTGCTCTGTGCTTGATAGCAGCACAAGCAAACAGCTGAGTGCTGCCTTCTGTGGTAATAAAATTTATTTTAGGCACCTATTTAGTGAAAACTTATCAGGAAGGCTCCAGGAAGCAATGCTCTGTCAAAACTGTCTCTGAAACTATCTCACACTTAGCAGAAAAGACAGCTTGTACCTCTTTGAAGATACAATGAAGAGTTATAAAATCAAGGGTAATTGGAGTTCTCAGGATGTTTAGAAGTGTCAGCAAATGTTTCTTCACCTTGTGATCTTAAATCAAAGGAGGGTTGTACTAACTTCCTGGCCAAAAGTGTATTTAAGCACATTCAATTGGATACCTAATCAAGTCAGACTCTCAAACTTAGGAGCTGACTTCCTTATGCGCATAAGGAATAAAGGCTTTTGATCATAGGAAATACACTGTCTGTTGTCCTCTGTGTCCTTGGTAAACTTTATTACAGATGGTGCATTGTTCTGGGACTCGAAGAGGGGGATGCTGGCCTGAAGCAGAGCAGCTGCAAAGAGGACACCTGCTGACCTGAAGCAGGACGCACAGCCCTTGAGCCCCTCTCTCGAATCAAACGGAATACAGGACCCAAGATCCCTGAAGGTATTTTTAATCCTTTTCTCCTTGTTTTTTTTTTTGTGCTTTACCATTTGTATTGCACTAACATTGACACCTCTAAGGGAAATGTGCTTACTAATTGTTTTTGCACTATTATAAAGAGGACTTGTGTGTTCCTATGAATTACAAAGCAGTCAGAATTACAAGGTAATGATCTTGACACAGCTGGTAGATTAATACAGGGAGCAAGGCTCCAGGAAAAGGAATTTAGGGAGTTAGACTCCTGGGAAAAATACCGGCCTGGTAGAATACAGGGAGGAGAAATCCCTGGGTATACAGCCTAAGGTAAATAGGCTGTGACAGTCTAGGCAGACAAAAACAGGGAGGACTTATTCCCTGGGAGATAAGTACAGGAAGTGCACCCCTGCTTATGAGAAAAAAAATGGGAGACTTACCCAGCAAGGAAATACCAGAACCACCATTATATGTGGAAAAATTATGGACTAGAATCAGTTCGATATATGTTTGAACGGCATCATTCCACTAAGGGGGTATTTCCAGCTGAAGGTACCTTTTAATTTAGAAAAATTATGGCAGTTAAAATAATTTTTGGTTTTGGAAAAAAAAAGGTTCTCTTATAATTTCTGCTATGGTAGACTGGTTCACCGAAGCAGATAAGAGAAAGTTACAATCTGTTACAACTTCTCTTCATGGGGAATTAGAAAAGAAAAAACAGCAGTGCGAGGAACTGGCTCAACAAGTCAAAGGATTAAAATTAGAACATCAGGGACCACCTGAGTATGGCAGTGTTCAACCCTTGGCTCCTATAATGCTACAAGAAATCCTAGATGACACCGCATACCAAGCTAATTTATATTCTACTTCACACTACAACTGACTCTATAGGGGTAATGAGGGGGGTGTTGAGAGGACTGGCAGCCCCAGTTCAAGTGCCGAAAGCTCCAGTTCAGAAACCCCTTCAAGGGAAGATGGGCCTCAGGTCAGGAGTTATTAAACCAGGGAAGGTTGAGGGAAGCTCAGGACCAGACGGGGCAGAGGGAGCGTATGCCATGAGGGTAGTTCCAGATGGTTCTGGTGGTACCCAGGCGGTCCCAGTTCCATGGACAAAAAAGGAATTAGTAACCATTGTAAAGGAATTCACCGATCCTCGCATCTATCCAAAAAAAATGGGACACTGAGATGGGACTTATCTTGGATGCTTACACCCCCACATACTCAGACATTAAACATCTCTTGCATATCCTTCTTCCCCCCCGAGCACAAGCGAAAGGCATTAGAAAATATAGTGCTCCCTGCAAGAATGATCACAGAGGAAGAGCAGCTTCCAGGTAGTCAGGTTATGCAGGGAATTTGACAGGCTATGAAGCTGTATGCAGACAGTGTTTCCCCCAAGGGCAGACTGGAACAAAATAAGAGGAGTGCGAATGGGAGAGGATTCCCCTTTAGGTTACCTAGGAAAACTAACACCAGTCTTTAATGCTCATAGTGGAATGATACACCCCGAACGAGACGGCGGCCCAATGCTATCAGCCGTATTCGTAAATGGGCTACCTAGCAAGTTAAGGGACAAACTTAATATTGCCGATATTCATTGGAGATCTAAGGATCCAACAGTCGTGGCTGACACGGTTCAGCAGTTATGGGAAAAATGAGCAAGGGATTGTAAAATCTCAGCAAGCTAAGCTTCTAACTTTGCAATTACAAGGTTTCCAGGGGACACGGGGCACCTTTAGGGGAAGAAGCAGAGGGTTTAGTCCCTATAGAGGACGGGGAGGCGGAAGAGGAGGAGTGGGTCAAAATGAGAGAAGTAAAATTGTGTTACAGGTGTCACCAGCCCGGACATTTACAACAGGACTGCCCGTGGGAAATGCCAGAAGATGGAAAGGGCAGGAACACCAAAGAGGTGGCCTGAGGGGAACCCCAGGTCAGCTCCTTTCCTCCCAGCTGATCAAAAGGATAAATAGCAATTGGCCTCCCTCCTTCCAGTATCCTCAAACCCCTGGACTGAACCTATGCTAGACATTCAAGTAGAAACTACGAGAGTACCCTGTCTCGTAGATACCGGAGCCACTTACTCCACACTGCAATCCCACACAAACTTCCAATTACCCCTCTCAGGCAAAGAAGTGACCATAGTCGGAGTAGGAAATACTCCCCAAAATTTGGCATGTACAAAACCCTTGAAAGTTAAATTTGGGCTAAAGAAACTACAGCACACCTTCTTAGTATCCCCTACGGTCCCTGTTAACCTGTTAGGACGGGATTTATTTTGTAAATTAGGATGCACCCTTTACTGCACTCCAGAAGGAGTGCACATAGAGCTCTCCAAAGAGCCTCCCCAGGCCCCAGAATTGAAGTGCTTGCTACAGAAAATAGAGGAAGGGAACATAGAAGTAGCAGAAAATCTTACTTTACAGACAGAAAAACAATGGACTAAGATGTGCAGGAAATGTTAGCAAAAATACCAGAGTCGTTATGGTCCTCAGGAAATAATGATGTAGGCACTTTACAAGTTGAACCTATACGCATTCCTCTCCGCAGTAAAACAGAAAAAAATAGATGAAGCTCAGTTTGACTTAAAGGCAGAAGCCAAAGAAGGAATTCGGCCAGTTATTCAAGATCTGATTAAACAAGGGGTCCTTCGACAGACTGCTCCAGCCCAGCCTGTACCTTTTAATACTCCCATTCTGCCCGTCAAAAAAGAATCAGGAAAGTACAGGCTAGTACAAGATTTGTGAGCCATTAACAGATTAGTCTGTGCCAGTGTTGCTATTGTCCCTGATCCTTCAACAATCCTGGGACAAATACCCCCTGAAGCTAACTATTTTACAGTAATAGACCTCTGCAGTACCTATTTCTCTGTTCCCCTCTCAGAAGAAAGTCAAATGCTTTTCTCATTTACATTTGACTGTGCCTGGTAAACCTGGACTAGACTCCCCCAAGGGTTGGTTCATTCACCTAGTATTTTCTCCCAGGTATTACAGGAAAGTTTGAAAAATATGCCACCATTGTCTCCAGGAACTAAACTCCTTCAGTATGTCGAGGATATCCTTCTATCCTCCCGTACTTACCAGTTTTCCTTAAAGGACACTGAAGTTGTGCTGTGTTTTTTACACTCATTAGGTTTAAAAGTGTCAAGGAAACTTCAGCCTTGTCAATTACAAGTGAAATATTTAGGTCTCTTGCTATCTCGAGGAGAAAAAAAGACTACTGAAAGGATTGAGGCTGTCCTGAAGGTACAGGTCCCTGGGACACTAAAGAAGCTGCGGGCGTTTCTTGGCATGATAAACTACTGTAGGGTGTGGATTCCTGATTTTACTTCTCTGGCTAAACCATTGTACCAAATACTTAAGGGCAGGGACAGGTTTACAAGGGCAAATACATGCTTCAGAATGGACTAGTGAGGCAGAAAAGTCATTCAGGTCTCTGAAAGCCGCCTTATCTAATGCCCCATCATTAGGGCTTCCAGATTACAGAAAGGACTTTTATTTAACATGTCATGAGGTTGCAGCTGTAGCAGCTGGAGTGGTAACCCAAGACCACGGTGGAAAAAAGAAACCTATTTGGTATTATTCCGCACAGTTAGACTCAGTGGCATCTGCCTTTCCTGTTTGTTTAAGGGCCGTCGCAGCAGCAGCTCTGATGGTTGAAAGATCTCAATCATTGATTCTGTATCACCCCTTGCACCTCCGTTTACCACACGCTTTGTTCACGGTTTTAAACAATGCAAAGACCCAGGTAATCACCTTGGAACGTATGACAAAATATGAGCTCCTTTTACAATCGGGGAATATTCTCACAGGACAAGCAGGATGGTAGTCCTCACAAATGGGTGACATCATCAGGATGGAGCCCTGTACGGAACACTTTTCTGTCAGTTTCAAAAAGCTTTGACTGACACTGGCACACTGGGCGCACTGAGCATGCCCAGCCTGCAATTATCCTTGTGAGCCACAGGTGTCTCCCTCAGTCTTCTTTTTTCCGCTCTGCAGTTAGCATAGCGGTTGGAGCTCTGTGAGGATTTTTTTAACTAATTACCTCATGGAAACACTTAACTTTTCACTTCAAAAAAACACTTTTCCCTGCACGAGTTTCCCTCCGCGTACGTTTTTACGACGCTCGGTGAGTACTAATTCTTATTTTTTCGGTCGGTTCCTGTCACTATCTAGCCTGTTAACTGACTGAAGCCTTCCCTTCCCCCATTTTTCAGTTAGCTTTAAACAGCTTGCGAGTGTCTCTATGACACTCTGCTTGCTTATGCTAGTGGGATAGGGATTTTTTCCTTAACTTTAGGACCTCTGTAGCTTCATGTCCTTCGTTCCCTGGTACCCTCACGCAGTTGATACCCTATCGCTACTACCGGTACCCTCCTAAACCGCCCTGGGCTTTTATGTCATCAGCGCCCCTTCCCCCATGGTGCCCTGATGCCTTCATCCATGTTTTTTGTCTTCAGTGCTATCAGGCTTTTTTCCTCCTACGCACTGTTTTTTTTTCCCTGGGCTTCCTCTGTGCCGTCCCTACCTGGATGCATGCCATTGACGCACACGTTGTTGGTCGCTGCCATGCATACTCGGGTCGCCGCCACCGTTGCCCGAGACACTTTTTAATGATGCCAGGGTCACTTCATCGATGCCACCCCCTTTTCTGGGGATGCCATCGATGCCCATCCTCCCCACCGATGTCCAGCCCTTTTCCCTCGGTGGGCATCGGTGGGAATCGGTGCACATCGATTTCATCGGTGGGCATCGATGCAGGATGGTCCCCATTGATGGGCATCGATGCAGGATGGTCCCCATCGATGGGCATCGATGCAGGATGGCTTGTCCTTCGATGGCATCGGTGCCAGGTCCTTTTGCATCGATGGACACCGATGCCCGGGTGTTTCATCCATGGGCATCGATGTTAGAATGCATCCATCGAGGGCAGTCGATGCCAGGCTGCTCCCATCGGTGGAATTCGATTCCCAGGTGGGTTCCATCGGTGGGTATCCATGCCGGCTCGATTCCGTGGATGGGGGTCGATGCCAATGCCAGTCTTTTGGCTGGCATCGTTGCCCATGCCGGTTCCATGGCTGGCGTCGATGCCGGGATGGATTTCACAGACCAGGACATCCATGCCATCGATTCCATACGTGCCCATATCGATGCCACAGACACACATGTCTGGGGCACCGATGCCATGTACACTTGGAAATCTGAGTCAGTCCAAATCGATACCGTCAACGTCTGTGGCCCTATAGTTGATGCCTGTGGCCATGCCACAAAAGGCATAAATGACCACCTCCATGCATCGATGCCCTCGACACCTACGTCATTTCCTTCGGTGTCCTTGACGCCCCTATCGATTCGACTTCGACTCAGTCGATGCCGGTATCTTTTTCAATAACGGCAATGTTTTTCGATTATTCGATTCCACATCGTTTCAAAGATACCTATGCCAGTGCTGTCAGTGCCCTTCACTGTCGTCTTTCTCCTGGCCAGTCATCGACTGTTTTTCATACCCATTTTTGACGATATCCTCGAGGCCCCTTAGGCTGCCTTCAATATCGTCAATACCGACATAGCACCCGCCACATAATATCCTTGCCTCCTCACATTGCTCCATGCTTTGGGTTCTTTTTTAAGCCCCGTATTAGCTTAAGACACTCCATTGTGTCAGGAGCAGAGCAGGCGTGCTGACAGTCCGTCATCGATCGCCTTCCAGGACAGCGAGGGCTTCCATCTCGGCGCTGGGGAAAGACCGGGCAGAGCACCGTGGCACCCATCATCGCTGACATCGTGATCGTCCGCCGCTGACGCCATCCAGCACGTCGGTGCCATCCTTCTCCAGGCTGGACAACGCTCGGGCAGAGCAACATCACCACTGCCATCAGCACTGTTCCGTACAGTTTTCGCAGTCCTTGGTGATCCAGAACTTCCGGATCCAGGTCCGACGGCTTCTGCATTGGAGTCACGACACATCGAGCCGCTGCAACGAGGGAGTGGAACATGAGTTCCGTAATGGGCTCCCCTGTTCCTGGCGTGCTCCACCGTCAAGTGGTGTGGGACTTTGGCCATCTGTTACACTTAGCAGTCTAAGCGCCAATCACGCCTGGCCTGTCTCCTCTGTACCTGTGCCACCATACCGGGTTTCAGAATGAGATGGACGTTTACGTCCCCGGCCTTCCCCTCGAGGACTCCGGAGATCGGAGTCGTCAATCTTCACCGGCTCGTCCTGCGGCGATCCACGTCGGATGGTAAGTACCCGCTTCGGCGGCATTCCCATAGAGTTGTGTTCTCCCATTCGGACCGTGGTTCGAAAAGTTCTGGGTCATGTGCCTTTTAAAAACTGTATTAGTGTCACATATCGCTATGGTAGCTATGTTAGCCACAATACCAGGAGAACCCCTCTATCTTCTTGGGATTGCAGCAGGGGCTTCTTCTCTTGTCAGCAACAAGTCCCTGTGCCGACCAATGCTCTGACTCTTGGTTCCTTCCCAACCAAAGTTCCAGCTGCATTGGCTGATCTGCTAAACATGAGATTCAGCAACCATTACCCCCATGTACAAATCCACCTTGAGGCCTGGCTACAGGTCTCAGTGTCTCCTTGTACAGCACACAGAAATGCGGGTACCACTCACCGCTCTCACTCCTCCTGCGGCAACCTACATGATATCCTCCATTGGGACACCTCCTGGTCTCCCATCTGGTCAGATATCAGAGCAGCCACACCCCACCCTGTACCAAGTCCGGTACACTCCCCCAGGCGCTACGAAGTGCAGAGGGGAGAAGGGAGGGGGGTTGGGGAGTTTTTAATTACACTATTCTTTCTTTCAACAGAAAAATAGTTACTCTCCCGCACAACCTGGACCTAAGAAACTCCAACTTTCTTTAGAAAGTCACAGGTACAATGGTATCTCTGGTTACCATCACTCCCTATTGCAGTAAAGTACATTACTTAATGTTTCTATGTGCTTTATGGTGAGTCAACATTACAACCCCAAGCTCTGCCGCTGGCACCAGCTTCGGTAAGTGAACTGTCTTTTCCATCACTGTTGGTGAATGCTGGTTTCTCTACGGAGTGTAACATTCACTTTTCCTTGCGTGGACTACTGCTAACCTTTTCAGTACATGCAAGGAGCTCTCACTTTTTCATGACTCACTATACATTTGCTAACTGGGATTACTGTCACTGCCATAAATCCCTTCTGTAACACTTCAGGACACCACAGTCTTAAGACCCTTTTGTCCAGCATGCGCACAGACATTCTGATACATTCTTATGTCCCTGCGCATATTTTCCATAACCTCAGCCCTTCAACTTTTCATGCTTGGGCTATGGGGTTTTTTCCCACTATTCTTTTTTCTCATAATTCAAAACTGCTATGGGTTATATTCAGTGACAATCTATACTCAATGGACCTAAGCGGTTTCACTGCTTTCGTCCCTGATTCTTATTCCAGATTCAAACTAGGACCTAGTCTCCTTTTACTCATGCTCGCAATTCATTAGGGTTATAAAGTTTCTCCTGAAAGCTTTTCAACCCATTATGCGTCTATTGCACTCTAGCATTGTTTCTCATAAACTTCCTGGACGTTGCAGCCATGAGTTTATACCCTTATGCCTTCCAATACTGCTTTTGCAACAATTCTTTGTGCATACAGACAGACGGCATAGGGACAATGTGCTTTCCAACTCATAAGCATGCACTACCTCTTAGCTGCTCTGCAGCTCTACCCTTGGCCCTTGTTCACTTCATGTATCCTTGGGCCACATATCTAAGAGATTTAATGAACGCTCTATCAGACCTTCTCCATGTAGGTTCTATCCTCTCGAATGGTCTCAATCACATGTGTACAGGGAAAATCTTCTAACGCTGAGTTTAACTAAACTTCCTCTGCGTCTGCATCATACCATACGATGCACAGATTCTGCTTCCTGCACATGTTTCCTATGCGTTCCCTTAGATGCCTTTCTTCCATCAAGGGCCTCTTCAATATATCTCTTTCTGCTGCCTCTCGTAGCCAGCATTCTTCTAATGTTGAACTGGGATGGGGTTCAGTATTCCTTTTCCCCACTCCCTGACCGAGATCAGTATGCTTCCCATACTTCTCAATCCATTATACCAGTAACCTTTTTATTCTCTCACCAGTCAGTCCCATATCATAGACTTACTGCTGTTCTTAGGTTCTGGTAGCGTCACAAAACCTTCTAAACATAAATCTTGCCGTTTAATATGGCAGGCTTTACCTCCTGACGCTAAAAAAAAAAAAAAGAGGTATTACCCCTTTTTACTTTTCCACCATTTTTTCTTACTCCCTCGGATTCTGTTCTCCAGACATCCTCCACATAGATACACCTTTATCTTAGTGGGTGTATCATTTTGGGAGTTGGGTTCCCGTTTACGGTAATCCTCTCTGAGTCGGCTTACCATGGATTATCCACTGATCAAGCCGCCTCTATTTCTCTAATCACGGAATGAACATATATATTTTCCTTAAGTCTCATACATTCTACGTTTGAGCCTTTCCATTCCTCTCTTCCACAGTTTGGCAAGGGAACTTCTTTCCCTCTTAATGTCATTCCTGCCAGCAGGGTCCGTGAGTTATGCACTCTTTTCCATACTCACCTGACTCCGCTCCTCCGTCACTGAGTGGTTCTACGCAGTCAACTTTCTATCCTTTTCAGGTAGATGTTGCATCTCTCTTACTCAGGAAATACTCTGCCAATTTTTCCTAGTCTCTCTCTCGCCCTAGGGAGAGAGTGGGTTTTCCACATTCCTGAACAGTAATGCTGCGCTTACATTCTATCCAGATTCCACTGCATTCCATGTGAATTCCACTTGACTCTTTCCTCCATGCAAGAGTCAAGCTGCGACTTCCAGTGGCCATACAGACCTAATCCTTCTAAGTGGTCTGTATTTTCCTTTCCTACCAACAAGCAGACATTTCACTACAACACTGTGGGTATCCACATACTGTTGTGTCCGTCCTAGCCTTAACAGCTTCCCTTTGGTTACCTGCTGCTTGTACTTTTTTATCAGGCTGCAGCCTGGAGTCCTCTCCATACCTTCGCAGCCTATTATTGCTTACATTTGACTAGCCGGCATGCTCCATGTTTGGCCAGTCCGTCTACTCTTACCTTTTTTCAATTCACTACCCAACATCCTTCCACGAACCCATTATGGTGTTGCGGATGCCCTCCGTTCCCATTTCCACCTCCGTCATTACGCTTTCGCGTGTCTGCGGTGTATCTGGTGCATCCTCGGGCATCCTCAGCTCGGTACTCACCCATTTGTGAGGACTACCATCCTGCTTGTCCTGTGAGAAAGCAAATGTTGCTTACCTGGTGTAACAGGTGTTCTCACAGGACAAGCAGGATGTTAGTCCTCACGAAACCCACCCGCCCACCCGCGGAGTTGGGTCTCTATACTTTTATTTTAGTTTCGCTTGCGCTTTTTAGCTATAAGACGAGACTGAGGGAGGACACCTGTGGCTCACAGGGATAATTGCAGGCTGGGCATGCTCAGTGCGCCCAGTGTGCCAGTGTCAGTCAAAGCTTGTTGAAACTTTGACAGAAAAGTTTTCCGTACAGGGCTCCTCCTGATGATGTCACCCATTTGTGAGGACTAACATCCTGCTTGTCCTGTGAGAACACCTGTTACACCAGGTAAGCAACATTTGCTTTATCTTTCATCACTGTTCTGCTCTCACACCCCTGCTACTTTGTTACCAGAAATAATTGACTTAGATATTCCAGACCATGATTGTGCAGTACTGATGGAGTATGAGTTACAAGCCCCGGGAAGACTTAAAAGGTATCCTCTTTCTAATGCTGACGCAGTTTATTTTGTAGATGGATCTGCTCTCCATGATGATGCAGGATCACTGAAGGTTGGGTATGCTGTATGTACCCAGTGGGAAGTTTTGGAAGCTGGACCTCTCACTCATGCACGATCAGCACAGATTGCAGGAATTGGTAGCCCTCACTTCGGGCTTGCTTTAGAGGAAAGGGATTGCGTCTCACTGTTTACACTGATTCCCGTTATGCTTTTGGGGTAGCTCATGATTATGGGGCATTGTGGAAAATGAGGGGCTTTTTAACAGCTAATGGAGACATAATTAAGAATGGGTCTTCTGTTAAAGCATTGCTAGAAGCTATCTTGTTGCCTCTTGAACTGGCAGTAGTCAAATGTGCAGGGCATAGCAAGGAAGATTCAGCTATAGCCCGAGGGAACAACTTGGCAGATAAGGCAGCCAAACATGCAGCTCTGACCAACAATACAGTGGGAGTTACAGGATACCTTTTGCTAACACGTACACCTCATAGAGAAAACAAAGACTTTAATATTAACAATTTGATTCAGTGGCAGGTGCAAGATAAGGATTATTGGAAGTTGTGGGCAAAGGAGGGGCCACTATCCAAAATCAGGGACAAGGTCAAATATGGTTTGGCCCAAATGGTGAAGTAGTGGCCCCCCGACATACTGCCCCATATTTTACTTTCTCTTCATCAGGCATCTCATGCAGCCCCTGCAGCATTAATGGTCATGTTCTTTCACCACTGGTGGGGAATGGTTTTAGCAGTCAGGACTCTGGCTATTACCATATGTTCTCAGTGTATGCAATGTAATTTGTACAAGGCCTCTAAGGGCTTGGTCATCACTCCTGCACACCTAAAGCGCCCCCTGGGCCCTTTCTTGCAAATCCAGGTTGATTTTTATCGAATTGCCCTTATGTCAAAATTACAAGTATGCACTAACACTGATTTGCAGTTTTTCAGGGTGGGGGGAAGCCTTTCCAGTGGTAAAGACAGACGCAATCTCTGTAGCTAAGATTTTACTGACAGAATTTATTCCAAGATATGGAATCCCAGAATCAATTGATAGTGATCAGGGGACACACTTTGTGAATGACTAGTTGTGTCATTAAGTAAGGCATTAGGCATCTCTCTCAGGTTCCACACCCCTTACAGACCTCAAGCTTCTGCCCTTAATAGAGAACTTCAATGGTAGGCTAAAAACTAAGCTGGGCATTATCATGGCTGCAACACACTTAACGTGGCTACGAGCTCTCCCTTTAGCTCTAATGGCTCTGCGGGCATCACCCCATTCCAAGACAGGGTTTACCCCATTTGAGATAGTCACTGGACAACCAATGGCTATTGGTCTAATACCAAAACCCTCCACTACTCTCATATTTTCCCAGGAGGTATATCTTAACCATTATTTGTTTATGTTGCAGAAAGTTTTGACTTCACACTGGCAGAAAGTACGAGCATCTTTTTCCTCCAGTGGACCCTGTGCCTACTGAGAGTGTGCAACCAGGTGATTTTGTTTTTCTAAAGATTTTCTGACGAAAGAACTCCTTGGCCCCTAGGTGGAGGGGACCCTATCAGGTAGTCTTAACTTCACATTCTGCAGTAAAATTGGAAGGACACCCTACTTGGGTACAATCTTTCTCACTGAAATGGCTTACAGTACTACAGGAGCTCCTGAGTATAGGTGAGGCCAGAGAAGAGAGATGATCCTGTTTTGTTTCTGATTCATTTACACTCCACAGAGACATGGCCCTATCTGGGGCCCCATGTACAGACTTATCTGGCCTATACTAAAACACCTGCAGAAATCCCTGTATCTTTCAGATTGTTGGCTATTATCTACAACCCGGATGGCTCTGGGTTTGTTCCCATACCTTTTAATGAATCCTCCATCCTTAACCGACGATACCTACATTACACCTACTTGCTGTCTCTCTCTCTCACCCCTGGCTAACCCTTATGCCCCTACCCTGCGCACCAAAGAGGCAGGGTGGTGGTTCAGCCGGAGGATGTCATACCCTGGGCAAACTGTACCAATACTATGAGCTGTCACCTACAAAAGGGGTTATTTCCTGGCGGGTAGCCAGATGGATCAGAACGAATGGGTATAGTATCCGCGTGCTAGCAGTTGCAGACGGATCTGACGTCAGCATGGGCGTATATATACCCCCACAGGAAGCGTAGCAACTTAAGTAATTTCCGTCTCCAAAGCAGTTTGGAGAGCCTGCACGCTCGCTGAGCGTGTTTTCCAAATCTATTTTCTATTTCTACTTACTACAACTTCTACAACATCGAGCCCCCGCACTCCTGCAGTGGATACCCTAAAGTCCCTCCCCCCAGTAGAGTTTTCCCGGGTGATTTCCGTGATCCCCCGGAGGTCTAAGTCCTCGGTCCGGTGGCCGAATCGCGGCAGGTACATAGCCCCCGGGTGAGGTTCGGGTGAGGTATACGAGGTGCCTCGGTCCCGGCGTAGACGAGGCAGCGAGTGCATATCCTCAAACGCGGCGGTGAAGGTACTTGCCCTCTCCCCCTGCAAGCCGGAGACCCGCCCGGGTTCCAGCCGGGAAGCGCCGAGGATCAGGTAAGGCGTACATCTCTTATTTCTGGTCTCCGAGGAACAGAGGATCGGCGGCGTGGCATGCCGTGGAGGGCGCCATTTTGTGGGCCTTGTTCAGGTATTGAGCGCCCGTAATAGGCGCGGCTCTATTACTCCTTGTGCGTATATTGCCTTATTGCTGAGAGCATATTGAATGTCATAGAGCGTGTATTGCTAACCGCCTATTGCTGAGAGCATATTGAATGCCATTGAGCGTGTATTGCTAACCGCATGTTGCTGAGAGCCTATTGAAAGCCATAGAGCGTGTATTGCTAACCGCTTATTGCTGAGAGCCTATTGACTGCCATTGAGCGTGTATTGCTAACCGCTTATTGCTGAGAGCCTATTGAATGCCATTGAGGCATGTATTGCTCACTGCATATTGCTGAGAACATATTGCATATTATTATTGTGCGCCTTTTGTATTAAGCGCATATTGCTGCCGCATACTATTATTGTGCGCCTGTTCTATTAAGCATATATTATTGCCGCATATTATCATTGTGCGCCTGTTGTATTAAGCACATATTGCTGCCGCATATTATTATTATTGTGCGCCTGTTGTATTAAGCGCATATTGCTGCCGCATACTATTATTGTGCGCCTGTTCTATTAAGCATATATTATTGCCACATATTATCATTGTGCGCCTGTTGTATTAAGCACATATTGCTGCCGCATATTATATTATCGTGCGCCTGTTGTATTAAGCGCATATTGCGGCCGCATACTATTATTGTGCGCCTGTTCTATTAAGCATATATTATTGCCGCTTCTCATTCAGCGCATACTTTTCAATGGAACAAGAACGCTTCAGCGGCGCCGCCTGCCTCAGGCATTAAAGCCCTTGGCCTCTGCTCTGCATGCCAGCTTAGAGCCACGCACAGTGAAGAGCCAGACTCCCTATGTGCCCAATGTGAGGAGGCCGTGGGACCCTCTGGCCAGGACCAGTCTCAGCCACGATTTGCTGACAGTTCCCCAAGGGCTACTCTCGATTTAGCGGGGCAGTCTCGACCAATCGGGAATCCCGGGGGATCTTGTACCCCGGCGATTAGAGGCTGCTTCCATTTCCTGGGTGGATCTCTTTAAGGGGATTCATGCCTTTGTACAGATGTAAACGGCTTCCCGTCCGGGCCCATGCAGTTCCTGCTGTTCCTGCGGTTTGTGGCGGTGGCTGCGGCTCCTGCGGACCCTGTTCCTGGACCCTCACGCCCTTATCGTGAGCGGGACCTTCCGCCGCTGGACAGTCCAGATCAGTCGGACCAGGAGGTTTCATCACCGGACGAGTCCGAACTCCCGGACGAGGGGGAGCTTCCCCCCCATGGATTGAGCCATATAGAACCATGAGGCGGTTCTTCCCCAAGGAGGATCTCTCCGACCTGGTGTCTCAGTGTCTGGCGGAGTTGGATATTACAGGTCCCAGTGCTACGGTACCCTCTGCGCTGAACCCCCTGCTGGAAGGTCTTCGTCCTACAGCCTGCCATTTTCCATTCTTGCAAGCAGCTCAACAACTGATAGATTTAGAATGGGTGGCACCAGCGGCTTCCCTTCAAAGGGGGCCGGGCCCTGACGGGCATGTACCCATTGGCACCACCGGCTATCCAGGACCTGCTGGCGTGCCCTCAGGTGGACGCCTTGATTAGCGCTGTGGTCAAGCGCACTACCATTCCAGTTGAAGGGGGGGACAGCCCTCAAGGAGCCTCATGACCGGCGACTGGACGCCATTCTGAAACAGACTTTTGAGGTGGTAGCTCTATCTTTGCGGATCGCGACCTGCTGCACAGTGGTGACGCGTGCCTGTTTGTCACAGGTTAGGAACAACGCTCCTGCAGCTGACATGGGAGTCAGCTCTTTCGTTCCTCACGGATGCTGCATCAGACCTATTCCAGACAACAGCTAAGGGGATCTCATCCTCCGTAGCCGCCAGGAGGCAGCTCTGGATCCGGAGATGGTCAGCTGATGCACCTTCAAAGACACGCCTCACCAGATTGGCCCTTTAAGGGCTCTTTCCTATTTGGCAGCGACCTTGATAAACTGGCCAGTACATGGGGTGCCTCTCCAGTGGCCTAGACTGCCGGAAGATCGGTTCAGAAGGGCCAGTGCGCCTTTCCAAGGCCCTCCAGGGGCAGGAGTTCACAGCGCTTTGTTCCTTACAGGAGTCGCTACCAGGCACCACGTCCTCAGGCCAGGAATCAGTCCTTTCGGACCAAGCAGCGCAAGAGGGGAGCAGGCTCGGGCTCAGGTCCCGGCCGTGCCTCCCAATGAGAATCCGCCGATTCATCTGTGGGACGGAGCTATAGGGGGCAGGTTAACCCTCTTCTACCCCAGATGGGTCAAGATCACGTCGGACCAGTGGGTCCTCGCCATTATCCTAGAGGGATATTATCTGGACTTTCATCATCTCCCTCCGGACAAGTTTGTGGAATCGTCATGTCCGATACACAAGAAGGCAGCATTAGAATCTACCTTGGCGAGGCTCCTGTCCTTGAACGCTATCATCCCAGTACCTGCCTGGGAAGTGAATTCTGGACACTATTCCATTTATTTCATGGTACCCAAGAAAAGGGGGCACCTTTCGGCCTGTACTGGACCTCAAGTCCGTCAATCGATACTTACGGGTCCCCGAGGTTTTGCATGGAAACTCTGCGCTCCGTCAAGACCGCAGTACAGCCAGGAGAATTCCTCACGGCATTAGACTTGTCGGAAGCCTACCTGCATATCCCGATCCATCCGGATCATCAGCGCTACCTACGCTTCAAGGTTCTAGGACGCCACTTTCAATTCCAGGCTCTGCCCTTTGGATTGGCCACGTCACCGCGGACCTTCACCAAGGTGGTTGTCGTGGTAGCAGCAGCCCTCAGGCGCGAAGGTATTCTGGTCCATCCCTACCTGGACGATTGGCTGATCAGGGCGAAATCACGAGAGGAGAGTCATCGGATAACCGACAGAGTGATCGCCCTTCTGGAAAGCTTGGGCTGGGTAATCAACCTCAGCAAGAGTTGCCTACAGCCTTCCCAGTCACTGGAATACCTGGGAGTACAGTTCGACACGCAGGCAGACATCGTCAGTCTCACTACCAGAGAAGGTTGAAACTTCAGACACGTATCCAGTACTTGATGGGAGCCAGTTGGCCCATAGCGTGGGATTATCTGCAGGTTCTTGGTCTCATGGCGTCCACCCTGGAAGTGGTATCTTGGGCAAGGGCCCATATGAGACCTCTACAACACTCCCTGCTCTCTCGCTGGAGGCCTCGTCTACGGAACTATTCCACGCACCTACCTCTGCTTGCCAGAGTCCGGACACAGTTACGGTGGTGGCTGCAGTCCGACCACATGAGCAAGGGGTCAAGGATGTCCTCCCCCACGTGGACCCTGCTCACCACAGATGCTAGCCTGAGCAGCTGGGGAGCACACTGTGAAGGACTCACCGCACAAGGGCGGTGGCGCGGAAAAAGAGTCAGCGTGGAACATCAACCGTCTAGAGGCTCAGGCAGTCCGATTGGCATGCCTTCGATTTGCTCACAAACTGAAGAACAGAGCAGTCAGAGTGATGTCCGACAACGCCACCACGGTGGCATACATCAACCGTCAGGGGCGGAACCAGAAGCCGACAAGTATCTCTGGAGATCGCTCCACTGATGGTTTGGGCAGAGGCGAATGTTCAGGACATCTCCGCCGTTCACATTGCCGGGAAGGACAACACCACGGCAGACTTCCTCAGCAGAGAACGTCTAAATCCGGGAGAATGGCAGCTGTCACCCACAGCCTTCCAGATGATTGTGGATCACTGGGGGATTCCGGACATGGATTTACTGGCGGACAAGTCCAATGCTCAAGTACCCAGATACTTCAGCCGCAAGCGCGACCCGTTCTCCCACGGAATCGATGCCCTGGTTCAGCCGTGGCCTCCAGGGACTCTGCTATACGCCTTTCCTCCGTGGCCTCTGCTGGGCGCCATCATCCACAAGATTCAAAACACCGGAGCCTAGTTCTTCTAGTGGCACCAGACTGGCCAAGAAGACTCTGGTACGCAGACATGAGAAGACTTCTGGCAGGGGAGCCTCTTCCCCTGCCTCCTCTCCGGGACCTTCTACGTCAAGGTCCCATCCTCCACGAGGATCCAGCTCAATTCTCTCTTATGGTCTGGCCATTGAGAGGGCTAGACTGAAGAAAAGAGGTTACTCGGAGCCCGTGATAGATACACTCCTCCGAGCTCGCAAGTTTTCCACATCCCTCACCTATGTAAGGATCTGGAGAGTATTTGAAGCATGGTGCGACACTCACGGCACCAATCCACATGTGACCTCGATCCCTATTGTGTTGGATTTTCTGCAAAATGGACTTCAGAAGGGTCTCTCTCCCTCAGCTGCATCAAGGTTCAGGTGGCTGCGCTGTCTTGCTATGGCCCTAGGAGGGATGGCAAGACCATCGCCAAGCACCCAGATGTTTCTCGCTTCCTGCAAGGAGTCAAGCATATTCGTCCGCCACTGAAGTGGCCAGTGCCCTTATGGAACCTCAACCTTGTTTTGGATTTCCTCGCTGGATCCAACCTTCAGACCCCTTCGGGGCCTGTCTCTCCGTTCTCTAACCTTGAAGATGGTGTTCTTGCTGGCTGTATGTTCAGCACGCCGCATCTCAGAGCTACAAGCACTGTCCTGCCGGGATCCATTTCTCAGAATCACTCCGGAGGCTATCCATCTTCGCACTGTTCCCTCCTTTCTACCGAAAGTGGTTTCATAGTTTCTTCTTAACCAAACCATATCCTTGCCTACCACGGCGGGTTTGAAGAAATCTGAAGAAGGGCGTTTATTACGCCATCTCGACATTGGCAGATTGCTGCCCAGATATCTGGAAGTGACACAAGAACTACGAAAGACGGACCATCTGTTCGTCCTGCACAGCGGGAAAGAAGCAAGGTGAAGCGGCCCTCGCGGCCCACCATCGCCCGCTGGATTAAAGAAGTTATCAGAGCAGCTTACGTGGAGGCTGGGAAGTCTCCGCCTCTACAAGTCAAGGCTCATTCTACCAGAGCACAAGCGGCATCCTGGGCGGAATCCAGGATGCTGTCGCCTGCAGAAATATGTAAAGCGGCGACATGGTCCTCCCTCCATACCTTCTCCAGGTTTCTACCGTCTGGATGTCCAGGCTAGGGAGGACTCAGCATTTGCGAGGGCGGTCCTACATGGTCCTCAGGCAGCCTCCCGCCCAGGCTGGGAGTAAAGCTTTTGTACATCCCATTCGTTCTGACTCCATCTGGCTACACACCAGGAAATGTTGAGATTACTTACCTGATAATCTCCTTTTCCTTAGTGTAGACAGATGGACTCAGCATCCTGCTCAGCTGCCTGTGTACATGGGTTTCACCGATTCAAGGTAAGACATGTCATTTGTTTACATAAGAGCGTACACTCTACCAGGTGTCAATGCCTTCCGGTTGGGAATGCTGGCGGTCTCCAGCTACTATCAATCGGTCAGGGGAATCCTGTTTCACTTTTCACTGAGCGTCAGTACACACATCCATAACAGCTTTTGCAAGGAAGATTACTAAGTTGCTACGCTTCCTATGGGGGTATATATACGCCTGTGCTGACGTCAGATCCGTCTCCAACTGCTAGCACGCGGATACTATACCCATTCGTTCTGAGTCCATCTGTCTACACTAAGGAAAAGGAGATTATCAGGTAAGTAATCTCAACATTACTGTATGGTGAAATATCGTCTGTCTGCACGATGGAACTTTGTGCATGAATGCTTTGACCATGAACTAAATATGACTGTTCATCTGTACAAGGTCAACAACAAGGTGGTGGCTCTCCCCGGGGCACATCCTTCATACTGCAGAGACTATAAACATAAATGTCCCAGATACCCCCATGCTTTAACAGGTCTTTACCTCGTTGTGACTATAGCAGAAGCAGCCAGTCAGTCCATGCGATTCGCCAACTGTGCCCTATTGAGGCTGAAAAAAGGATCCAGGGGACCTGCTCTACTGGCTATGGACGCAACCTCAGGTTGTACTGGGAATTATACTCATGATGAGTACACCCCTTCTCCCATGTTTCTGCTTGCCAAGGCTTATATTGAGGCACAAGGCTGTTCTGTGTTGGGCCTTCCTGTTACTGGAGGGAGCATATCGAAAATCTACTTCACCACCCCTGAGGTAAACATGAATGACAGCAGACTATCAGTTTATAATACCTCAGGACTATGGTTCTTTACACTGTGGGGAGCAGTAAAGACTATTTCCTTTAATACTACTGCTCAGTTCTCATTTGGATACATTGTGCCATTATTTTCTCTCAGCAAACGTCATCAGAACTGGTTTGCCCCTAAGAGAAGGCACAGGTCACTATTTGATTTCCAGTTGGACAGTGATCCTTTTTCATCATGTTTTAAGGACCCTTTTTCCTGGTTTAGGAGTTTTTGAACTTGAAATTGCTTTAAAAAATCTTTCTGCCACTGTGGAAGTCGCAATGAATGAGACAATGAAGATTATGGGACTCATGCAACAAGAGATTAAGTCTCTTAAAGTAGTAGTTTTAGATAATCGTATGGCACTAGATATGTTACTTGCTGACAAGGAGGGGGGGTTGTCAATTTATTAATTCTTCTTGTTGTTCCTATATTAATAATGATGGTAGTATTAGAAATCACATGCAAGCTATAGATACTTTACTGTCACATCTTTCCCATTTCACTGACACACAAAATCCCTCATGGGATGTCTTTGTTAGGACTGTTAGGGGCCAAAGATTGCTGATGATGGTTATAACAATAATTGTATTTCTTCTTATTTTATGTTCAATGCATTGTCATGTTATGTAAAAAAAAGTATTCCCAAGATAATGGTGTCCACAACATATGCAACGCCCCAGAATGTATCCTCAGATGTGGAATTTGATAGGTTATGCACTATGAGTAAAAATATAGTAGACATTTAGGACAAGCATTGCCCCCTGGACCAAAAGGAGGGACTGTGATGATAAAATTTATTTTAGGCACCTATTTAGTGAAAACTTATCAGGAAGGTTCCAGGAAGCAATGCTCTGTCAAAACTGTCTGTGAAACTATCTCACACTTAGATAGCAGAAAAGACAGCTGGACCTCTTTGAAGATACAATGAAGAGTTATAAATCAAGGGTAATTTGAGTTCTCAGGATGTTTAGAAGTGTCAGCAAATGTTTCTTTACCTTGTGATCTTAAATCAAAGGAGGGTTGTACTAACTTCCTGGCCAAAAGTGTATTTAAGCACATTCAATTGGATACCTAATCAAGTCAGACTCTCAAACTTAGGAGCTGACTTCCTTATGCGCATAAGAAATAAAGGCTTTTGATCATATACACTTCTTACCACTGTGGGGCAGGGGCGATCACTCCTGCTGCAGTTTCCAGCCTGTCAGAACTCTGCTTTTAATAGCCGTATACTGGCTACCTTGTGCTATAGCTACCATGTGTGCTGGGGGTGGGGGTGATTGAGTGAGACAGTGAGCCAGCATGTGTGTAAGTGTATGAAAGAATGTGTATGATTGAGACTGTGTGTGTGTAAGTAAGAGAGAACTTGTGAGAGCAAGAGACTGCTCAGGAAAGTCACTGGTGTGTGTGTGTGAGAGAGAGAGTGGTCATGAGCCCTAAGGAAGAAGAGCATGAGGACAGAGCTTCAGCAGCCATTGCTGCTTCTGGTGTGTGCTATTGACCTACAAGGGAAAGGTATAGGAGAGTTACTGGAGAGGGTAGGTAAAGGTGGCTTTTAAGTTTCTTTCTTGATTGACTGCCATTTTAATTGGGTATTATGTGATATCTGCTGTTTGAAATATTTATTGGGGTTTAGAGAATTTTTAAAAATTTTGTAAGTTTTTGATGATTGGATGTTCTATTTATCAGTTGTTTTGAAACATTTATCTGTCTAGTTTTAGAATTATTAATTTATATTACTTGAGAAATGTATAAATAGAAATGTGGAAACAGCAAGAAGCCAGACTTAGTGTATGCACTGCAACAACACAAAAACATTAGCTTTATAGTCACTTATTCTGTATTTGCTGAGGGTCTGCCTGTATTCTGTGTGTGTGACCCAGGTAAGGGTATTCTGCAAGCTTGTAGTTTCTGTGTAGAGATCTATAGCAGCTTGGCTTGTTCTGTTTACCTAATAGGTGTATTGATGTTTAGGGCCTAGCTAAATTTTTGTAGTGTTGCCTTTTCATAGGTAGGGTTGTTACTAATTGAATACTTAGCGCAGTAGTTTTGTGTACATTATTGCAGATCTTTGGAGTCTGTTAGGTGCTAAATTTCTGTTTTGCACAGAATGCAGAGTGGCTTTTTTGGCTTTCTGTTTCAGTTTCTGTCTCCATATTTGTATTTTACGGTCTTTCTGTATTTGGTGAAGGTTGATTCTATGTGTATGACCGACGTGAAGTATTTTACTAGCATGTAGGCATTTATATCAATATTATTTGTTGTGTTTTCTCAATAGGACATGCATTGGTGGTAAATTACTGCTTTTTCATAAGGAGGGCTATTGCACCTGGTAGAGTGTTTATGTTGCTGTTACTGAGATGACACCAGAAAAAAAAAAAAAAATATATATATATACATAATTTTTTTAATGGGGAATGTCCTAGTTCTGTTCTGTACCCATTGATGGGGGGGGTCAGGGTGAATCCTATAGATATGTTTACATTTAGTCCCATGATGATCATATGTTCAGTGTGTCCAGGGCTGGAGGAACCACTAGGCGAGCTAGGCATGTGCCTAAGGCGCTGCGATTTAGGGGGCGCTGTGGCAGGCGGCAGAATTTTGAAAGGGTAAAAGTGCCCTTTCAAAATTCTGACAGCCCCCGCCTCACCATGCCACACTCCCAACGCCCCCCTTGTGGTCCAGCGGAGATGGAGATGGCACCAGTAGCCCCTGTCACATGGTAGGGGCTAAAGGCCACCGGCACCATTTTGGTTAGTGGCAGCCGAGGTTCTGGGAGTGGCAGATCACTCCCGGGCCCCCACCTGGACCACCAGGTATTTTGTAAGTTTTCTTTTTTTTGGGGGGGGGGAGGAGGAGTAGGGGCTGGGGGCAACGCAAGGCTGAAGGTGCCTAGGGCACCCAATCCCCTTGCACCGGCCCTGAGTGTGTCACGCATGTGAGAACCATCTGTCAGGTGTGTCCTGACATTAAAAAGGTTGAACTAGAGCTTGCTGTGGTGATTTTCTGCTTGAGGCAGTGGACGCTGCTCTACTTTTCCTACTCACCTGCCGGTTCCTGACGCTCGAGGGAGGAGCCCTAGCAGACGCCAATAACAGCTGCGTCTGTACGGCGCCCCGCCGTCGGCACGTCGTCAAAGCCGTGCGGCTAAGGGGCGCGCGGCTTTGTCCGGCTTCGCCCGGATTCGTCGGGATTCCGGAGGAAGATTTTTTTGATGTCAACAGCAGCCAATTGAGACCGAAAAAGCCCAAACAATTGTGTCCCAAAGAGAGAACTTATTTTGCTCAGGTACATTTTTCTTATTTTCTTTTGGCAGACTCTATCTTTGGTATGCCACATACCAAAAGAAAGGGGAAAACATCGACGTCCACTCCTGTAGGGAGTGGGTAATCAGTCAATTGATATATGATCTCTTTGGAAAAACTGTATTAGTTTCACCAGAAGGGGAAGTCACTGGAGGCTCTGGCTTGAAGCAGGGTCAGACCTTCCTGACATAATGAAAATCATTAAGCCCTGGGTGCCCCTTTGACTCCAGAACCAGACCTACAGGAAAAGGAGGAGGAGGAGAAGTTTCCTTTGAAGAGTCTGAACTGAAATTGACTGTAGTACCAATAAGTCCTGACAATGGTAACTAGGATAAGGGGATATTGGTGAACTCAGGGCGGGACTGGGAGAAGAGATTCAAGTAATAACTCCGAAAAAAATTTACTTTGGAGGAAATAGGAGGCATGTTATTTTCGATGCAAAAATCCATAATGACTTAAACAAAAATAGTTCAGGAATGGTTGAATAAAATTTGGTTTATATACAGTCAATATTGAAAAGCTAGATGGATCAGTTTAATAATTTAACTAGAAAAGTTACTGAGATTGAGAAAACTCAATGCAATTTAATTAAATCTGAAAGATACAAACAGACAAAATGGACAGCTAGAAAAGAAAATCAATTAAAAGAGTAAATTTGAGGATTCTAAACTTCCCTAGAACCCACCTATTATCCCCAAAGGAATTGTTTAAGAGTTATATTAGGAACATACTAAATATACAGATAGGGAATGTCGATGCTGTCTGGTATTTTATACTACTCAATTTTTCAAGTGTGGGTGAAAAACAAGAGTCAAATACAGGGAGAGTCAGAGGAAAGATATAATCTATCGGAACTTTTGGAAAAATCGTCCGATATGGAAATTAAATCTAGGAGCAACATTGATAGTACAATTTGTAGACATATCAGAGAGAGATTCCATATTTAGATTGTACTTTAAACATCAAAAATCTACTTTTCATGGATTTCCAGTTAGAATCTTTCCTGATATTGGCCTATAGTACACAATTGAGAAGAAAGGAGTTTTTAGCATTACGAGATAAAGTTATTCAGAAAGGTGCTAAATTTCTCTTACTATTTCCATGTCGTTGCTTAGTAGTTCATCAAAATACGAAATACATGTTTAACCAGCCTGACCAGTTACGTTTATATCTGGGTTCCTAACCCTGTAGATATCCTTAGTAGGGGTAAAAAATTAAATAAAATATAGTTGACACAATTGTTAAGAGATTTTCTTTGATTGTTCTGCTCAAATTAATTCTAGGCTTATTAGGTTTCTTTAATTACCTATAGAAAGATTTCTAGGTCTCTACAGATTGTAAGAGTAGTTAGTTATTGATATGACAATTTTCTATGCATATTGATGTAAATACAATCTGTGATATCTTAATGAAAATGTAATGCTAATAAAATTAAAAAAAAAAAAAAAGGTTGAACTACTGTTCTAAAGTATGCAAAACAAAACCTAAACAGAACTTAAACTAGGTCCATTGGACAGTGTCAGGTAAGTAGTATATGTGGTAGAAAGAATTGTCTGGGGGGGGGGGGGGGGGGAGTAATTTAAACTAGAAGGCATTACCATATTAGATCAAAATTGAAGGTTTGAATTGTGAGAACAAGTATGCTGGGCCAGATATTAGGACTGGTAAAATTCCTGTGGAAGAAGAGTGTGGGTTTTTGGGGGTTTTGTTTTGTTTTTTAATATCTCACTGAGGGGTGGTGGGGCAGCTGTCCAGATTTCCAATGGAAATAATGACAACCAGAACATTTGAAAGAATAAAACATGCATGTTATAGATACAAAAGGATTTGCAGTAGCAGAGGGAGGGGGGCAGTCTATAAATAGGAGTAAGACCTATGATGGTACACAAGGCTGTCATAAAGCATGGGTGAGGATGACTCTTCTGGGTATCAAGTTCCTTTGAATCAGTCTGCAATGACATGAGCCTGGAAGGGAACAGAATTGCCAAACACAAGTCATTTTGACCTGTGACTGCCCTGATGGAATATGTAATAACACATGGGCAGACTGCGTGACCAAGTGATCTTCCTTGCTTGCCCCCACCTGAAGACCTTTATTTCTTTGTAGTTCTTTAAATAGTCAACATATAGAGATTTCATAGTTCCTAATTTTTGCTTGGCTGAAGACCGTTTCTCCTATGTGAGCACATAACAGTCCAGGGGATCATAGTGCTATGGGCGTATTGTATGTCTGAGAATGAGTCATATGTAAATGCATTAGAAAATATGTAGAAATATAGCTTCAGGAATGCTTTCCAAGATTTGTTCAAAGGCTTTTGATATAGTTTAGTGCTGGGGGGTATGGATGATTTTTTTGGGTTGGGGGTGTAGCTGTTATGGTAGTTGATGTAGATATTTGTGGGTATGATTTGTATGTAAGGGGGGTTGTGGAGTGTATGTGGGGGGGAGGGGGTTCTGAAAAATGGAGCAGTGACTGATTTAGGATTTTGGTGCCCCTCTGCACTATTGGTGCTATTGCCCCCTATCCATCTCCCTCTTCTCCCCCTCTCCCCCCTCCCCCCAAAGTTGGACATCAAGGGGCAGAAGGTCTAAGGCACAGATCCCCCTAGTTTCCTATGGCAGCTCAGAGGTAGATCCTATGTCGAAAATTTAAAATTTCTGAAGCAATTAGCACACATTTCTATCTTTTATATTACATTACGAAACAAAAATAGTTTTATACTATGTTAGTATAACTTATATTATTTTTATTGGAAGGCAGCAAATTTCAGCTAGCCTGGTGTGCCTATTGACAAATCCAGGCCTGGAGAGGAGAGGTGTTATGAGTGGTGTAGTGTTCTCCTAGGACAAGCAGGATGGTAGTCCTCACATGTAGGTGTTATCATCCGATGGAAACTGTTGTCACAGTTTCTAGAAGCTTTGACCAGCACACTGAGCCAAGCCTCTATCCACGTGTCCATGTAAGAGTCCCCTTTAGTCTCTTCTTTTTTCCGCGGTGCAGTTGCCCTTGCGGTTTGTGGAGCTCCTCTTTTTTCTTATTTCCCTCGACAAGTAATCAGGTTTTTATCTAGTCTTCTAGTCAGGTCCCCTTTTCGCGTTCGGTGCCACCTCGGCATGTAGGTAATTTTTCTTACTTTTTTTCCAGCCTTGCGGTCGATTCCCAACTATTCGCCTTACGGTGACCGGCAATCACAGACTGCCCGCTGGCTGTTTTGATGCATGGACCGGTTTTCGATGGTGCCCACGGACCATGTTCATCATATGAGGTCTGCATCCTCTACCTGGGGGCCTCGCATGACATCCATGGGTGTTGTCTGTGTGACCAGATGACCCCCCAAAGGGCATTGGGCGCGCCTAGATAAAATGGAGAAACTTTTCGGTTCCTGCAACCAACTTCTCCACTCCCTGTGTCGAAACCTTTGATGCTGAGAAGTCGCGGGGAGCCTCTGCATACGCTTCCCCTTGCCATTGAAAGATTGCAGGAATGGAGACAGAGCTTAGGTGATTTCACTGTTGTCCTGGACATCTGGATCGTCCACCACCTTGGAACCGGGGAAAGACCCGGCCAAGCACTGTGGGAAATCCCACAAGCATCGCCGCTGGTGGCTGATGCATGGCACTGGTCCAAGTGCGTCGCTGGTGGCTGTCGGGCTGCCATCGAAGCGACACGGCCATCGGAGGCCCCATCCTCCGTTGCCCCTGGGAGTCCTGGAAGTTCCCCACTGATATCTGTGCTGGGATCAGAGGACAAGCCAGTAACTCCTCGATTCCCCTCCCTCAGTCCTGGCCACACAGAACTTTTAGGAGGAGCCATAGATGACCCCCACCAGAGCGATCCTGATCCTCTGAGGAGGAGGATATGGCCGGCACTGTGTTTCCTAGACCATGGTTCCCTGAGCCTATGCTGGGTCCTTCGGGACTCCTGCAGACACCAATTCCTGCAGTACCTTTGCAGTCTCTGAAACCTTCAGAGCTCAGGACAGATGTCCCTTACGCGACACACAGGCCTCAATGAGGAGGAAGGGCCTTACAACTCTTAGAATGATGACTCCACAGAATCGTCCTCTGATTATTCGGACGACCCCCTTTCGAAGCCCTCCCCACCGGAGGAACAGGCCGGTCGCCCCCTGAGGACTTGTCCTTTGCAGAATTTGTGAGGGCCATGGCTGAATCCATTCCCTTTCAGCTTCTTACAGAGGAGGATGTGCGACACAAAATGCTGGAGGTTTTCCAGTTTGCTCCTAAGGAGATCGTGGTGGTGCCTATCCACGATATCTTCAAGGATTTCCTTCTCTGGATGTGGGAGCACCCTATTACCATCTCTCCTGTCAATAGAATGGCTGATGCCACCTATCTTGTGCAGAGGCCATGGGGTTTGAAAGCGGCACCTCCCCCACCAGTTGGTGGTCATGGAGTCCACCTTAAAGAAGGCCCAACTGTCCTGTATAGATGCCTCTGCCCCACCCAGGGAGAGAGCATAGAGAGTTTAATGCTCTGGGCAGGAAGATCTTTGAGGGCACTCTGCTGGTGGCCTGTATTGTTGCCTACCAGCTATACATGACCCAGTAAAACCGTAACCACTGGAAATGTGTTCAGGACTTTGCAGAGGGCCTGCCTTAGCAGCAAGAAGCTCTCCCGGCCATTGTCCTGCTGGGTCTGGAAGCTGGAAAGCACGAGGTCTTTGAGACAGCATCCCGATTGGCTGCGGTGGGCATCAGGGTCTGGAGAATGGCCTGACTCAGAGCGTCTGACCTTCACTCAAAGGTGCAGGAATGGCTGGCCAACCTCTCTTGCACAGGTGAAAACCTTTGGGGATAAGGTCTAGGATGCGGTGGCACAGTTGAAGGACCATCATGATACACTTCAACAGCTTTTTGCCAGCTTCTCTGATGCTCAGTCCTCGTCTAGGAAATCCTCTAGACCGGGGGTCCCTGAAGCCTTTCTACAAGCAGAGGGAAACATTATCCTCCTATCTCCCGGACTTCTCCGGCACGCGCACACTCTAGGGGTTTGCCGTCGCCAGCAGCGAGCACCCAGGCTTCAGCAAGCCCCAGCTATAGGCTTCTGACTGGCGGTGAGGGAGCGAAAGTCAGAGGACATACCCTTGACACCAGATACTCCAGTAGGAGGCAGGCTCCTATGCTTACTTCATCGCTGGGAGGATGTTCCTTCAGACTGTTGGGTCCTCGCCATCATTCATCAGGGGTACTGACTCAATTTCAGTCGCTGCCTGGAGACCTCTTCCCCATGTCCATCATGGGGTTTGTCCACCCAGCAGGTCAATAACCGCAAATGGAACTCTCCACCCTTCTTGTAGCGGGCACTGTAGAACCAGTCCCTCAACCCCCAACAGTTCTAATTCGAGGTTTTTTCTTATTCCAAAAAGGACTGTGGCTTGCTCCCCCATCCTTGACATCAGGGCATTGAACAAATTTCTCGCAAGAGAAAAATTCAAGATGATCCCTCTGGGTATGCTGATTCCCTTCCTCAAAAGAGGGGGACTGGCTTTGCTCCCTTGACCTCAAGGAAGCTTTGCTCACATAGCCATCTTCCCTGACCACAGGAAGTATCTCTGTTTTGTGGTTGGGAATGCCCACTATCAGTACAGGGTGCTGCCTTCGGGTTGACCTCAGCCCCTGCATCTTCACCAAATGTGTGGGTGGTGGCCTACCTCAGACATTGAGCAGTACATGTCTTCCCATACCTGGTCAACTGGTTGGTCAAGAGCGATACCCATGCGGGGGCCTTGAGCATTCTAGCCCTGACAGTGTAGACACTACAGACCTTGGTTTATCAACTACCCCAAGTCTCGCCTCTACCTGTCTCCTCAGCTGGACTTCATAGGGGCCAGGCTGGACACAGCACAGGCAAAAGCATTTCTGCCCAGAGATCAGGCTTGCACTCTTGCTTTGCTCGCCGCCTTCTGCTCCATCTGCTGGGCCACATGGCAGCTTCTGTCCATGTCAGCCCGCTCGTGTGCCTCTGCATGTAGAGAGGTCAGTGGACCTTGAGATCACAGTGGCAGCAGGCCTCTCAAGACCTTGATACTCCCATCGCAGTCACGGAATCTCTGCGGCTGTCTCTGTCTTGGTGGGAAGGAGAGGGGGCTTCCATTCCAAACCGCCCCACCTCAGGTGATCCTCACCGCCGACTCCTCTTCTCAGGGCTGGGGAGCCCATGTGAATGGCTTCCGCATGCAGGGTCTCTGGATCGTTTCCAAAGTCTGCTGTCAAACGTCTTGGAGCTTTGGGTGATCTGCTATGACTCATGGGTGTTCATATACCGGCTGTTGCACAAGGAAATCCTGATCCAGATGGACAACCAGTTAGCGATGTGGTACATCAACAATCAGGGCAGCATGAGCTCATTCCTCCTCTGTCACGAGGTGGTATAAGTATGGAACTGGGTTCTGTCACAAAGGATGTTGCTGTGAGCGACATACCTGCTGGGTCATTTAAACGTGCTGGTAGACCGCTTGAATCTGTCCTTCCAGCCACATGAGTGGTCCCTCAAACCAGAGGTAGAAGCTGAGCTGTTTCGCTGCTGGGGTATGCTGAATGTGGACCTTTTTGCCTCCCCACACAACTTCAAGGTGAGCGGGTTTTGCTCCCTATGATCGAGGGGCAAGCACCCAGCTTGCGATGCTTTCTCCCTCCACTGGGGGAGGGGTCTGTTCTATGCGTACCCACCTCTATCGTTCCTCCTGAAGACGCTGCTAAAACGTCAACAGGACAGAAGGACCATGATTCTGGTGGTGCCCTTCTGGCCCTGGCAGGTCAGTTCCTGCTCCTGCAGGACCTGTCTGTGCAGGCTCCCATCCGGCTGGGGGTGGTGCCTGACCTCATCTCGCAGAATCGGGGTACTCTGCACCGCATTAGCCCCTACAACTTGGATGTTTAACGCATAGTCCTTTAGCCCTTGGTACTTTCGGACTCTGTCTCGCAGGTGTTGGTGGTGTCTCGGAAGCCTTCCATCAGGAAGTCCTACAGCTTAAAAATGGAAAAGATTTTCTATCTGATGTGAGGGGCATGATTTAGATGCTTTCTCCTGCTGTTGGACTATCTATGGTACCTCTCAGAATCTGGACTTCAGACCAGCTCGGTTAGGATTCACCTTAGTGCCATCAGCGTGTTCCATCGGGGTGTTGCATGCCCATTTCAGTGCAGCTGTTAGACTGCTTCATGTGGGGCCTCCTCCAATTGAAGCCCCCCTCTCTGGCCTCCTGTGGTGTCCTGGGACCTCAACATTGTGCGGCATGTGTCATGCGCTCCTCCTTTTGAGCTGCTACAATCCTGCAATTTGAAGTTCCTCACCTGGAAAGTGGATCTTCCTGGTGGCAATTACTTCGGCTCGTAGAGTCTGTGAGCTTCAGGCCCTGGCTATGTACCCGCTGTACACGAGAGATTTCCATGATGATGTGGTCTTGTGTATGCATCCTGTGTTTCTACCGAAGGTGGTGAAATATTTCCACCTCAACATCATTTTACCCCCTTCTTTCCGAGACCCTCAATTCCACCCTGGGGAAAAGGCTGTCCACACCCTAGATAGACTGCAAAAGGGCCTTGGTGTTCTATTTAGATCGCACAGCTGACCACAGGCAGTCCACTCAGCTTTGTGTCTTTTGTCACCAACCAGCTGGGAACGGCAGTGGGTAAACAGACCCTGTCTGTCTGGCGGACTGCATTGCCTTTTGCTATGCACAGGCAGGCCTTTGGCTAGCCGGTAGAGTAAAGTCTCACTCTATGCAGGCTATGGCCACATCAGTGACTCATTTATGTGCAGTTTCCATTGTCGAAATCTGTAGAACTGCAACCTGGAGCTCTCTTCACACGTTTGTGGCTCATTACTGCCAGGACAAGGACTGGTGTCAGGAGACTGCCTTTAATCAATCCGTCCTGCGCAACCTATTCCAGACATGAACCCAACCCTGCTGTTCGTGCCTCTTGTGGGAACCGGACAGTCCTCTGTCATGCAACAGTGCCATAGTTGTGTCCGTTGCCACCTTGTTCTGTTGCTGTTGTATCCTCCTGTAAAATGAGAACAGTCTGGAGCTTTGTACTCCACCCACATGTGAGGACTACCATCCTGCTTGTCCTAGGAGAAAGCGCAGTTGCTTACCTGTAACAGGTGTTCTCCTAGGACAGCAGGATGTTAGCCCTCAGGAATTCCGTCCGCCTCCCCATGAAGTTGGGTTGTCCTACCAGTTTTTTTTTTTTTTTGCTCGTATTTTTTCTCTATTGCAAGACTGAAGGGGCACATCGCTCGGATAGCGGCATGCTGGGCATGCTCGATGTGCTGGTCAAAGCTTCTAGAAACTTTGACAAAAGTTTTCCGTGCTGGGTTCCATCAGATGTCAGGACTAACATCCAGCTGTCCTAGGAGAACACCTGTTATAGGAAAGCAACTGTGCTTTATTTTGAGGAGGGTGGGGTAAAACAAAATAGCATTTGTTTTCCTAGTTTTGTGGTGTTAATGTTCAAGGAGCAATGTGGGTGAATGTGAGTGGGTGTTTACTTTTGAAAATGCCTTTTTGTGACATCCTTTACCAGTTGCTTTGGTTATTTTCTTTTTCTGTCTTTGTGTTGCTTTGTAGCAAAAGGGTTGGGTTGATGTTTGGAATGGAATACTGTTCAGCATTCTAACAGTTCAAATGCTTTCCCATAAAAAGCTGTGAGGATTTTTTGAGGCTTTGTTCTCTGGTTTCGCATCTCGTCCAATATTCACATTTTTCTTGCATATAAAATTTTGTGAATGTCCATATTTGTTGTGGTTAATGGTGTTTGGGTGGATCCTTGGACACTGTGGCAGCTGACCATGCCCACGGGGGGCAGTCCCGTGAGGGACCATGGTGTCAGGCTAGACTCTGGACACACAAACACAGATTTGAATCTTTTATTAAACAGTTTGAATGACCACCAGAAGTGGCGGTATTGAGTAGTGGTTGTAGAGCCCGGCTGGGCGTGTCTCACATAGAACACTGGAACAGCGGATCCTCTGCAAGACAGTGCTGTAGTGGAAAGAGACTGAGTTATGAGCACATAATAAGAACAACATTCAGAGTCCCAATGTAGAAATAGGAGAAGCTCCGAGACAGGGAGAGCAGGCCTTCGAGGAGCGAGTACCTGATCCTTTAGAGCAGAGAGACTTGGTAGCGTTGTACTCACTTAGCAGTAACAGATTCCCATAGACGAGAGGTCTGGCACCAAAGCAGAGAGCAGGCCCTCGAGGAGCGAGTACCTGGTTCCAGTGAAGCAGTACTGTGGAGAGAGATGGTAACACTAAGTTAGTTCTTCCAAGTAGAAGGGTAGAGATTGCAGGTAGCGACACAGAGAACATGGGCCTTCGACGAGTGAGTACCGGTTTCCTGATAGCACCTGAAAGAAGCAAAGAGGCCCCCCAAGGAGCGGGTACCCCGTTAGAGACCCCGAAGGGTAGTAAGAGTTCCAGATAGCACTGGAATGGCAGAGTAGCTTAGGAACGGAGAGCGAATCCCATCCGTAAGAATCCTGTTGCTAACTCAACGAGCTAGCAAATACTGTAGGCAGATATACCCAGAAGTCGTGGTGTCAGAACAGGGGGACGCCCCTGAGGTTCGCACCAACCTAGAGTTAAAAAATGAGGGCGGCATGTGCGCGTGCACCCTAGAGGTACCTTGAAGGAGAATGGCAGGAGGCAGCACCAAAGTTGGTCCGGGGACACCGGAGAACAGCAAGCAGATGCCGCGGCGGCCATCAATCCAAGGTGAGCGGGAGGAGCCAAAAGTAGAGAGAGGTAGGTGGGGCAAAGCCGTCTAATACAGACGGACGCAACAATATTTTCTTGAGAATTATGCCTATAGACCAGGGCTTTCCAAACCTGTCCTGGGGACCCCACAGCAGTTGGGTTTTCAGGATATTCACAATGAATATGCATGAATACATTTGCATAAACTGAGTCCTCCATGGCATGCAAATGTAATCTCATGCATGTCGTCTTTCTGTCAGCTTTGGGAAATGTACATATCTACATTTCTTCCTGTAGCATATCTCATGCAAATGTTTGTTTCTAATTCTGAATCTAGTGTTGCGCTGTGTGTGGGGAGGGGTGGGGGGTGTCTCTATGCAGGCTGTGACATGTGGGAGAGGCTGTATGTTTAACACTGTGCCTAATCTGTGTCCAAATAAACTGTTCTGTCCCTGAAATTGAAATTTGCTTTATGATAACCGCTGTTTGGTCAAATAAGTTTCTAGTTATTTAAACAGTCTAGTTACTAGTTTTTCTGTAAGCAGGAAACACTTTTTTGTCAAAATCATTTCTAGACATCAGTGGGAGACACTCTGATGTAGACACTCATAGTGGCACTCGGACTCTGGTTCATATTAGCTTTGAGTGTAAGTAAATATATTTTGCGGGGTAAAGGGGATGTTGCCAGATTGAAGGTAAAAAGTGCTTATAATTGGATGAAAAAGCATTAATAGGTTGTATGAAGGATTTTAAATGGGGTATCTGGCAACTTCTGTGTTCTGTATTCTAAAGATCTATTTTTTTCAGGCTTTAAGCATTTTGGGTTTTTTTTTTTTTTTTTGCTTAATGTCTCCCAATATCAGCTATTGGGATCATTGCTATTTTTTGATATTCATCCTCCCAGAAACTAACAATTGGGGGTGAACTTTCCATGTGTATCTCCAAGCTGAAAGTGTGGTGTGAACAGGCAAAGAAGACTTCACCCCTTTCTTTACTATAACACATACAGAAGTTGTCACTTTTTTTTTTTTGGCCCTGCTGATTTCCTCTGCTTTTTTGGGCTTCAGACTCTATCAGAATCTGCCTCTGAATTACAGAACAGTGAAGCCTTCATTTGTAATTACTCAGGTGTTTTCTCTGTCTTACATTGGGCTTAGCTGGGAGGCAATCTAAGTAATGGTGATTCTAAGTTGGGGCCCATACATCAGAACTCCTTCTGGAACCCTGACTCATAGAAATCAATTTGGCTACTTTTGAGTGGCTGTTGTGTGATGACTGGAATCCTCCCTCACCCAACAGGCTGTTAAAATTGCCTCTACAGCATCCCTGCTGACACACAGGCCGATACAGTAAAGTGCGGCTGCGGTTACCCTGTTTCTAATCCGCGTTCTACCCACAATTTGGCCGCGTAAGGTCTAACCCGCGATTCACTATCATTTTTACCAATCTTTAACCGCTTCTTTAAATCGACGCGTATCCCTTTCCGCCCGCGGCATGTATATGATATGTAAACGATCGGATTAGCTATTCCCTCCCATACAGAACGTGCGGCCCCGATTATCGCCTTTTTAACCAACTGTTTTGCCTCGTCTTTAACCCGCTAATTTACTGCCTACCCTGGCGTTAGAGGGATGTAACAGCAATAGGCAGGCTCCGGTCAAATAAGTGGGTGGGTTGGAGCAAGCGAGTAACATGGTGTGGCCTGGTTCTCCTACGCTCGGGCATTGGGGATTGCCAGTCCTCTCTCCCCCCCTTCCCGAAGCAAGGCGGCAGGGCGAAAATCGACTCGACATGTTATTAAAGCAAATAGAAATTGTAACAAAAGTAAACTTACTGCATGCTTCCAGCAGCCCCAGTCCTCTCTCCCCTCCTCCTGAGGTGCCCACCGCGGCTCCCCTGCCTCCTGGGGGCAGCCGGCGGCAAAAGCGGCTTCCAGCAGCCCCGCCGGCGAAGGTGCATGAACGCACGTCCAATTGGGCGCTCAAGGCAGCGAAGGCGCATGAGCGCACGCCGTGACCTCGGACGTCCATCCGGGCGCTCAGGTCACAGCGTGCGCTCATGCGCCTTCGCTGCTTGAGCGCCCAAATTGGATGTGTGTTCATGGGGGGGGGGGGGAGGACTGGCAATCCCTGATGCCCGAGCATAGGAGAGCCATCCACTTCTTGGTACCTGTCAATTTCAAATGACATTTGAAATGACAGGTACCAGCGCACCCAGGATACTGTATAGGTGCTGTATAGCGCTCTATACAGTAAAATGGATTGCATTTCATGGACACGCTTTGGACAACGGCTTGCATTTGCATGCCATTAAATACTTTATCAAGCGGTATGTGATCCGGACTGTGCATGCGGCAAACGAGGGTGCGCCCCGGCACTGCGCACTCTTTCCAACGCGTCCTTACTGTATCGACCTGAACAGGGAGCAGAATACCTGACCCAGGAATCAAACACAAGTGGTCTGCAGTTAGTGCAGTGTTGCCCTCTGACTCCAAAATATGGCATTTTAACACAATTTTAATTTACACACTGGATGTTAAAATGTCAGTTAGTATACTTTTGTATGGGTTGAAATTCCTGTTGATTATAACCTTGTATTGTAAGGTTTGTAGTGGCTTGAGCACATTAGCTTTGGCTTCATTCAACCTCAAATTGATGGACATTTTAACTATTTAAAAAGTTGGAACTTTCATTGAGATTAGCAAGGAAAATGCCAATTTCAGGAAAAATGATTGACTTTCTTGGCAAAAACAAGGATGTGAAAATATGTACCTGTTAATGTATTAATAAAGTATGGTATTAATAGCCTCTTCAAAAATCATAAAGAGATGAATTTGTCAAGTCATATTTGGGTACTAAGATGTGGCAGAAAAATATGGTCAAGTGCCTATCTAGATAAGTTCTTTATTTACTAGGAAAAGTGGCTGTTTCAAAGATAGTGGATTATTTACGGCACACTACTAACCGAGGAACGGAGGATAGTGGCCTTGATGAGCTGTGCAATATGCTGGATCCTGAGAAAAAAGATATCTCTGTGGACCTGGACACTTACCATGCTATCATGAAAGAGTGGGTAGAGGAATGCAGAAATTATAGGTAACAATTTTTACTTTTTCTTATTAATGTATTATACAGTAGAGTGCTTTTTATATTTGATTTTGCTTCCCACAAACACCAAAGGGAAAATAGTATTCTTTGCAGACTGCAAGAAATCTGTTCAAACATAAAAATTGCCATGTTTTTTCAAACCAATAGTCCATTGAGTGCAGCATCCTGTCTCCAACAATTGGCCAATCCAGATCACTTGGAAGTACCTGGAAGATACTAATAGAGAAATTCCATGTTGCTCATTCTCGGAACACAAAGATATCAAACACCTCAAATCTACCTGGCTATTAAATAATGGACTCGTCCTCCAGGAGCTTATCCAAGTTGTGATAAGATGTGGAATGTGATAACCAGCGGAACACTGTGACACCAGGGTATAAAGTATATCAAAGTGATAGGGAAGATCAAATTGGTGGAGGGCTGGCACTGTATATAAAAGATGGCAGAGTCGAGCATGATAGAAATTCTGCAGGAAATAAAATGCCATGTGAAATCCTTATTGATAGAAATTCATGTGTGACAGGAAAAGTATAGCAGTTCATGTATGCTAACCAGCCACCTGGCCAAAATGAAGAAACAGACTATGAAATGCAAGTTGAAATTTAAAGCAAATAAACTTGGCTACATAATAATCGGATATTTCAATGACCCCGTTAACTGGGTCAATGTCTCATCGTAACATGTTAGGTTAAGTTTGTAGATGCCATAAATGACTTAAAAAGGGAGACTATGATAGAATGAGGAAATTAGAAAAAACTAAAAGCAGTTTTAAGGGTTAAAAGTTTGCATAAGATGTGGACATTTTGAAAGGCAGGATAAAATATATTCCATGCATTAAAGGTTAAAGGATGATGTAAGGACTGCTGGCACTGTGTAATGGTGCGGTAAAGGACGTAGTTAAAGCTAAAAGAGCATCATTCAAAAAATGGAACACAAACAAGACTTGCATGATGAAAATGGGCAACAACATAAGTACTGTCATGTTAGCTGTAAAATAAGGTAGGCTAAGAGAGATCTTGAAAAACAAAGGCCAAAAACTAATAAAGATTTTCAAGTACATTCAAAGCAAATAGCCCAAGGGAATTTGTTGGGCCACTAAATGACTGAGGCAAAATGGGGGGCTCAGAAAGGGGCAAGGAAAAGAACAGAAAAACCTGAATTCTTTGTCTTTGAAAAGGATGTTGGAAACACAGCTGAAATATTCTTTAATGGTGAAGATTCTGATGAACTAAAACAAATATTGTGACAATGGAAGATTTAACAGATCAGATTGCCAAACTAAGAATAACATTGCTGGGACTGGATGGCATCTCCTCCTGAGTTATAAAAAGTAAAATATGAAATCACAGCTTGTTACTAGTAATCTATAATCTATTTAAAATGGCCACAATTCCTAAAAACTGGAAGGTGGCCAGTGGGATGCTGAGCTTAAAAAAGGGCTCCAGGGGTGATCCTAGAAACTATAGACTGGGTGAGCCTGTCATCTGTGCCAGACAAATGGTGAAGCTATTCTTAACATTTAAAATCACTGACCATATAGATGTGGTGGAAGGGTTAACATAATTTTAGCAAAGGGATGTCTTGTCTTACCATAGAAGTTTTGGGAGGGGGAAAACAAACATAGATAAAGGTGAACCAGTTGAGAATATTGTATATGGACTTTCAGAAGCCATTTGGCAAAGTTCCCTAGGAGAGTCCTCAGGAAGCTACAAAGTCATGGGATAGAAGGTAGTGTTTATTTTGAATTGGTAACTGATTCAAAGGCCAGAAACAGAAGGTATGACTAAATGGTCAGCTTTTGAAATGAAGAAAGTTGTTAATGGAGTACCATGCCATCTAACACCTTTATAAGTGATCTGACTAATGGAATTGATAAGTGAAGTGATCAAAATTACAGATGACACAAAATGATTTAAATTTGTTAAAACTGCAGGTTGCAAGAATTGTAGAAGGACCTTTGAGACCTAAGACTGGGTAACTGAATGGTAGTTGAAGTTTATTTGTAAAGTGCATAGTAGTTATATTCAGTAGGAGAAAACTAATCCCAATTAGAGGTATATGATGGATTCTCTACTAAGTTGGAAAAGGACCTTGGAGTCATTATGGACAATTTGTTGAAGGCCTCAGTTCAGTATGTGGCAGCAGTCAAAAAAGCAATGGAATATGTTGATTATATAAAAAAGGATGGAGGTTAACCTATTAGATCCTGCTCATTGAAGGAATTATTTCCTGATGCCCCTTTTTACATATCTTAGTTAACTAGACTCAAATATGGTAATAAAAATTGCAAGTAATAAAAGTATATGAAAAAATGTTCCACTTGAACGTTGGTACCTAAAAGGTTAAAATGGAAATATATTGCTTCTGTATCAGCCATGTTGTGACTGCATCTTGAGTATTGTGTACAGATTTGGTCAAACTATCTCAGACATAAAATGAGGAAAAGTGCAGAGGGAAGTGACAAATGATAGAAGGGATAGAACATATCTCCTATGATCAGAGGCTATGCAGGATAGGAGCTGTTTAGCTTAAAAAAGAGACAAATGATGGGAGATAGAAATCTATAAAATCATGAATGAGGTGGAATGGGATATTAGTTTAAATAACTTGTATAACAATCCCTCTATCTTAATTTAATTTATTTTTTTAACTCTGGAATATTGACAGATTTGGCTACTTTCCTGTTTAAGTGACAGAGAAATTTGGACCAAATGTTTGTCTGACTGAGTAAGGCTCGAGTCAGGGAAGGTGGATGGAAGCATTTATTTCTTCTGAAAGAGACCTAAGATACGGTCAATGTAGAAGGAAAATCCCATTTCTGTAAGCAAGTAGAACTCTCAGTAGCAGAGTGGAATTTTCAGAAGCAAGTCTGCCAGTGGCAGAAGCAGCAGCAGTGAGAGAACTATACCCGAGAAGAACAGAGACGAGAAATAATAAATTATTTAAATTAAAGTAAGATTAGTAAAGAAAATACGGAAAACACAATTTTGGGCCAAGTCTCTCTAATTACAGAGATAGAAAAAACAATGAAAGGGGATGATATTAATATTGGGATCCAGATGGAGACCCTTTAATTTTAACACTCGGTATTTCCCAAAACAATTTAAGATCCTGAAAATGTTACAACTGATTTGAGTAGTTTGCAGAAGATGGGTGCCACAGTGTAGTCAGGTTTGTTTTTTTTTTGTTTTTTTTTCTGCTTGTCAAGTTAGTAGGGGAAAAAAGCAGAATACCAAAGAACTAGAAAGATGCTAAAGATAACTCTTTGTACATTAACTTAATCTCAGGCCTGAGTAAAAATGAACACAAGGGTATGTCAACTTTAAATACTTTGAGGGCAATCTAAGGGAAAGATACTTATGGTCCTACTTAAAAACAAAAAAAAAAATCAGTGACTAGAAAATAAAATATTCCTCTTGTTGAACATATTCACAAAATTTACCATTAAGAATTTCTTGTTAGCTGCTTACAGTGTGTTAGTTTTACTTACATTTTTAATATAAATAAAAAACAGACTAAAAACAAACATTAATTAGCTCTTGTTTCCGTTCCCTATCTCTTGGGGGGGGGGGGGGAATGAGTTCTAGGACCTATTAAAATGTAAGAACTTGGTAGGGAAAAGGGTTTTCTTTTCTGACTGCCTGTTGTGAGAGTGGACATCCTAGAAAACCTATTTAGTAATTATAAATTATTTTTCAGTCACTGCATGCAGGATGGATTTCTGATTCCTTGGGATGAGTTACATTAGCATTATTCAAGGTGTGGTATAACTGTGGTGTTAGAAGCATTATGAAATTTGTTTATTTCTGAATAATTCCTAAAATTCAATTTGCTTTATTAACTGCTGTTGCACACTGAGCTGAGGAATTTTAGTGTATTGTTCAAAATGACTCAAATTACTTTTTAAGTGGTAGCTCTTAATGTAGAAACAAAGACTGTGTAAATGTAACAGATTTTTCCTGAGGTGCATTATTTGCATTTGGTCACATGAAAATTAATCTGCCATTTAGACACCCAGTTCCTCAGTCTAGCAAGATCTGCAATACCTCACTGTCTGCTCATATTGGGGCAGATTTTTCAAAGGGATATGTGCGTACCCCCTGAAAACCTGCCCCAAGTTCCCCCTGTGCGCGCCGAGCCTATGTTGAATAGGCTTGGCGGCGCGTGCAAACCCCGGGACGCGCGCGGGCGTGGTTCCGGCCCGGGCATTTTGGGGCCGGGAATCGCATGCCGGCCAGCTGGCTGGCGCGCATGAGTTACACTTGCCTCGGCAGGCATAACTTCTAAAACAAAGGTGGGGGGGGTTTAGACAGGGGTGGGGAAGGGAGGGGAAGGTGCGGGGGTGGAAGGAAAGTTCCCTCCGAGGGTCGCTCCGATTTCGGAGCGGCCTTGGAGGAAATGGAGGCAAGGCTGCCGATTTTTGGGCATCCTGCGCGTGCCGACCCCGGATTTTAATGGATACACGCGACTACGCGCGTATCTATTAAAATCCGGCATACTTTTGTTTGCGCGGGCGTACTTTATAATCTACCCCATTTTTATCTATTTGAAACTGCAAATTTGATTCTTAATCATGGATTCCTTTCCATATGATTAATGAATAAACATAGGCTGAATAGTCTGTCTGCTACCACAATTCTATCTAGTCTGCCATAAAAAATACCTACTGCTTATTTCTACAATCCTAGTACTTGTCAGAGGCTTTCTTGAATCTAGATAGGGGTCGATACAATATCATGCATGAAAAAACATTCATCCACCTCTCTTGAGTGCCAGATGCAATAATCAATGAGCTGCCACACTAAAAGGACGTGTTGGGGATAAATTGGGTGTCCTAGACAGTCCTTTTGGATTGGGCGCTGAGGAGATGTGTGTGTGGGTTACGAAAATGGACGCTCAAATACGAGCATCTGTTTTATCCTGCAGCAGCTTAAGTTATCGGCACAATATACACGGCCTGGAGCATATATATTGTGTGCCCCGAAGAAATTGTATTTTCCGTCTAGCCTTTTATTTTTTTTCATGATGCTGCTTTCTGTGGTTTCCTCCTACTTAGTATCACAATGATACTAGTAGGAGGAACCACACAAAAGCAGTATTTTTAGTTTGTAGTTGAGCCCTTGTGCACGGCAAGACTTTGTCAGTTCCATTGCAGGTGTTAAATTTGATGGGTGGAAAAGTGCGTCTCAGCCGCTACAATGGGTTTTTTTTTTTTGTTGTTTTTGCATGGGGTAATAGGAAATAGCCTGATCTAGATTGCATTTACATGTGATGAGCGCAGTTAGCTATGCCTTTGTTTGGGTGCGCATTTTGGATGCTCTTATTGCGACTGGGCTTAGTTCTAGTGCGTCCAAAAACATGTCCAACCACTCGTTAATCTGTGCGCTAGGCTGGGTGCACTTTATACATTGGCCCTATACCGTTCTTATTACCCACCGCTTTCATGTGGAGGTTGTTAATGCATCCATGATCTTTTTCTGAAAAGAAATATGTTCTTGGAATTATTCCTGAACCTACCTTGCTTTAACCCTCAGCCCTTGACCCCTCATCTACAGCTTCCTTTCCCTGAGAGAAGCTTTCCTCCCGAGCGTTTTTTTTTAAATTTTGCAATTCTGTTATAAATCAAAGCGATTAACAAATCAAGACAATATACAATTTCATAAGATAATAAATAGGCTATCAAACAACTACAATTCTAAACAAAGTATCAAAGTTCAGAACACAAAACCTAATGAAGCTGGTCCCAAAAGCTTGTACAAGAGCCAAGTTTTAACCTTTTCTTAAATTTCTACTTCTGTTACTAATTCTATTACTTTTATAACACTACTAAACATGTGGTATTCTGTACAAAAATACATCTCTGCTCAGTAGATTTTACAGTCTGATCAAGTCAGTGAGCTTAATTAAGAAAATGGTTAAAATCAATAAGACTGAGGTTAAGAACGGCCTCAAAAAGCAGTTTTATTTTTAATACATTTTTCAAATCAACTCAATCTTGTACCAGAAAAAAGAAGATATGCATCATAATTAACAATAAATAGCATATTAATGATGGAAAGTGATCATATCTCCTAATATATCCCATCATTATACATCTAAATTCCGACCCTACATATGAGATAAAGTAGGCATGAGAGTCCCAGGAATGTCCGTAATTGTGAAGGCTAAAAAAACCCCCCAAAAAACATAATTAGAATCAAGATAATTCACTAAACATGTATGGATATCTCAAAGTAAATCTTTTTTCCTCGTGATAACACTTCTGGTCTCAATAGAAGGGATTTATTCTGTTCTTGTTACCCATGTAATATCTAGATATATCCAAACTTTTTGTCCATGAAGTAACTGTAAACGGTTACGGAGAAAAAAACCTCATACGCCTCATACTATAAGGTGAAATTAACCTTTTAGATCCTGTTCATTGAAGGAATTATTTCCTGATGCCCCTTTTTACGTATCTTAGTTAACTAGACCCAAATATGGTATAAAAAAAATTGCAAGTAATTAAAAGTATATGAAAAAATGTTCCACTTGTGGAACATTGGTACCTAAAAGGTTAAGGGAGAATACCTGTTCTTTCTTAAGGAACAGCTTCAGCCTTGTTTTGAGAGTTTTTTCACAACCCCATCGCAAGCTTTACTGAATGTGCCGGCCTCTTTGGATCCCGAGGTAGAGCGAAACGCTGGCCTCCGATGGCTGAAGACGTGTCACTCAGCCCCGGTGTGCCGGTAACACCTTCAACTCTGCAAACGGCGTGTAAACGGCATGTTTTGCCATTTCTCCAGCTCACCCTTTGCTCCCAGATTTGGGTCAAGGAAACATAGAAACATAGAAATGACGGCAGAAGAAGACCAAACGGCCCATCCAGTCCTGCCCAGCAAGCTTTCACATTTTTTTTCTCATACTTATCTGTTTCTCTTAGCTCTTTGGTTCTATTTCCCTTCCACCCCCACCATTAATGTAGAGAGCAGTGATGGAGCTGTAACCAAGTGAAATATCAAGCTTGATTAGTTATGGGTAGTAGGGGAAGTAACCGCCGCAATAAGCAAGCTACACCCATCCTTTTTTGTTTTACCCAGACTGTGTTATTCAGCCCTTATTGGTTGTTTTTCTTCTCCCCTGCCGTTGAAGCAGGATATGCATTGAAAGTGAAGTATCAGGCTTATTTGGTTTGGGGTAGTAACCGCCGTAACAAGCCAGCTACTCCCCGCTTTGTGAGTGCGAATCCTTTTTTCTTCTCCCTTGCTGTTGAAGCAGAGAGCTATGCTGGATATGCGTGAAGTATCCGTTTTTCTTCTCCCCTGCCGTTGAAGCAGAGAGCTATGCTGGATATGCGTGAAGTATCCGTTTTTCTCTCCCCTGCCGTTGAAGCAGAGAGCTATGCTGGATATGCGTGAGTATCAGTTTTTCTTCTCCCCTGCCGTTGAAGCAGAGAGCTATGCTGGATATGCGTGAAAGTATCAGTTTTTTCTTCTCCCCTGCCGTTGAAGCAGAGAGCTATGCTGGATATGCGTGAAGTATCAGTTTTTCTTCTCCCCTGCTGTTGAAGCAGAGAGCTATGCTGGATATGCATTGAAAGTGAAGTATCAGGCTTATTTGGTTTGGGGTAGTAACCGCCGTAACAAGCCAGCTACTCCTCACTTTGTGAGTGCGAATCCTTTTTTCCACATTTCCTCTTGCTTGTTGTAGCTTAGAGCGATGTTGGAGTCACAGTAACCATGTGTATGTTTATTGAATAAGGGTATTATCTCCAGGCAGTAGCCGTCATTCTGGCGAGCCACCCACTCTTTATTGACGGCCTCTTGATTTTATGGATCCACAGTGTTTATCCCACACCCCTTTGAAGTCCTTCACAGTTCTGGTCTTCACCACTTCCTTCGGAAGGGCATTCCAGGCATCCACCACCCTCTCCGTGAAGAAATACTTCCTGACATTGGTTCTGAATCTTCCTCCCTGGAGCTTCAAATCGTGACCCCTGGTTCTGCTGATTTTTTTCCTACGGAAAAGGTTTGTCGTTGTCTTTGGATCATTAAAACCTTTCAAGTACCTGAAAGTCTGTATCATATCACCTCTGCTCCTCCTTTCCTCCAGGGTGTACATATTTAGATTCTTCAATCTCTCCTCATAAGTCATTTGATGAAGACCTTCCACCTTTTTGGTCACCCTTCTCTGGACCGCCTCCATCTTGTCTCTGTCTCTTCGGAAATACGGTCTCCAGAACTGAACACAATACTCCAGGTGAGGTCTCACCAAGGACCTGTACAAGGGGATAATCACTTCCCTTTTCTTACTCGATATTCCTCTCTCTATGCAGCCCAGCATTCTTCTGGCTTTAGCTATCGCCTTGTCACATTGTTTCGCCGACTTCAGATCATTAGACACCATCACCCCAGGAAAGGTAGTTTTAGGGCAGCCTAGATCTGAGGACCCAAGTAGAAATATGGAGGTGCTATTTCCTTCGGAGTCTCAGCGTATAAAAGACTGTACAGATCTCCCTGTTTCAATTACTTCGGAGGAAGGTGTTAATAGCTTTGTGAGTTTAGGCAATGGGATTCAAACAGGTATTCCCAATTTTAAGATCTTCTTTGGTTAAGCCTGCTGTTATAACTTTGGAGGCAGTTTGGAGCGCACTTGTCTCTTTGGAAACAGCTATTTCTTCCATAACCTCTGTTTTACTTGATACTAATCAGAGTTCTTGCCACTGAAGGTCAGGTAGCAACTTTTGGAGTGAAATTTCAAGAAATGGAATCTTATATTTCGTCTGTGGATAATATACAGCATAAGTTGGTTCAAGCTGATTTAATTTACTCCGAAAAGCTGGAAAATGTAGAAAATTCCTTAAGAGCTTTGAATTTAAGGGTCTTAGAGACTTGGAGGAACCATTTTAATTAAAGGAAAGTTTAAGACCTATCTGTCTCAAATTCTTAAAATACCATCACAAGCTATGTCTGTAATTTCCAAAGCTTACTTATTTGCCTCAAAGCGCAGATGGAACATCAGAAGATAAAGTATCATATGCTCCAAATTTGATAATATCTCAGGAGATGTTTATTTGTAAGAGAGGAATTTTGGTTTCCTTTGCATTTATTTTGATAGAAATTCTGTATTGAGCTGGGTTTTATCCTGGATTTGAAAAGGCAATACAGCATGACACAGCAACTCAGGAAATATATTCTAAGCATATAATGCAGTCTGGTAGAAACCACAAAGTTGGATGACTTCTCTGAGCAAAGTTCACGTGGAAGGATAAGAGGAGAGAGGAGCTGTAGCGTGAAGGCTCTTGTAGATGACTAACAAGAGCTTGAACTGCATTTTGAAATGGATAGGGAGCCAATGTAGTAAATTTAAGGGAGGGTTATATGGTGATTTTTAGTAAAGTTTTATGCAGCTAAATTTTGGATAATCTGTAGTGGAGAAGAGGAAGTGACATCACCCAGTTAATATGGGCATCTGAGTTACTTGCTCCTCAACAATTTATTGTATGTACCCTGATAATTTTGATGGCATGGAGAGGCCAGTGAGAGGAGATTATGGTGACAAGGAAGAAATCTGTTCATACCCAAAAAGTTTTCGTTTGATGTGGGAGGATCCTGATTTGAGGCCATAAGCTCAGATGTGCTGCTCATAGTGGGTGTAGAGGATGATGTAGGCACTGCCAGTAAGGGAGAAATACTTACCAAACAAGATTTTCAAAAATTTATGGAAATTAAACTGGATATTAGATTTCTAAAAGAGGAATTCCAGGAGACTGTCTCAGGCTTGTGCTCTGACATGCTGGATATGGGGAAGCGAGTGGAAGATGCAGAGGCCCAGATCAATGAACAAGCCACTCATGCGAAACAGTTATAAACAGAGGTCTTTGAGATGCACAAAGCGAACGAGAAGATAGCCCTTAAAAATTGAGGACTTGGAAAGCCGCTCGCAACAGTCATATATCAGAATACGGGGCTTGCTGGAGATGGACGAATTTTCAAATGCGTCGCAGGTGGTGTGGTGCTGAGAGTACAATGCCCGGGGAGATGCATAATGACTCCAATAAGGTAATCGAGTGGGTGCACAGGGCGCTGGGAGTTGTCTCCTTGCAACATGCTTAGAGACATTATAGCCTGCCTGCATAGCTTTCTATTAAAAGAAGACATCCATTTGTGCAGCACAAAAAATGGTGAACATCACCTGGGAAGGTCATACAAATTCTATGTACAACAACCATTCTGCTACCCTGAGATGGAGGCCGGATCTACAGGTTGTGACTGCGATATTAAGGAGTGTGACTATTTGTTATAGGTGGTTGTATCCCTGCGACATGGCCTTCGTTATCAGGGTGACATCCAGGATTAAAATGGAGGAAGAAGCATTTAAAATGAGAGCTGCGGGTATATCCATTACACCTTCAGGGAAGCAGAGTGGAAACATGAATTTGTCTGAACAACCCAAATGGCAGAGTAGGCAAGGGAGGCCGATGCTTAAGGAGAAACTCAGGAGATACCTCATAGCAGTCAGTGCCTTCACAAAATGATCAGATTTCTCTCCAACCTGACCCTGGCAAGGGATTGGAGAATGGGGGTATGATTGAGTAATTCAGGACTAAAGTGTGCTTGGAGGGCTTCACTGGTTATAAACTAGGATGCATAGTCCAGAAGATCATTGGGTTTATAATACCTCAGAAGGGAGAGGAGGTGTTTAGGACTGTTTTAATATAAAAATAATTATATGTGTATATCTCTTTTGGGAGGTATCAGAGGGGTGGTTGTATAATGGGTTTGCAGAATTTTTCCAGGTGGGGGTGTAGTGGTACATTCCTTCGAGGGCTAGGAGTCTACTGTAATAGTGAACAGGGATTATGGGGTTAGGGGACTTACAAAGGGAAGAATGGGGAAGGGGGGAGATAATGGGTTTGAGAAGGAGAAAAGTGGGTAAGGTGTTCCTCTCAGTGCTAATTATTTGGTGGGAAAGGTTGGTAGGGAAACGAATCTTCAGAAAAATGATGCTGGGCAAAGGGGAAAGTGGGTTATGGCATCATGACTACTTTTAAATTTGTCTCACTTAATGTTAAGGAGTTAAATAGCCCTTATAAACCACAGCTTTTATATAGGGAATTGACATGACTTAAAGCCAGTATCACGTTTATACAAGAGACTTGTATCAGGAAGAGGGATGAACAACTCCTGTATAAGTATTTTTCTCATCAGTTTTTTTCTTCTAATTCTCCTGGGCATAGGTTTAGTGAGGTAGGAATACTTATCGCTAGTAGTGCATTGGTACGGGTATTAGTCAAAAGAGATGAATTTTGGCCTCTGTTGGAAACAGGATGCTGGGCATGATGGACCCTTGGTCTGACCCAGCATGGCAATTCCTTATGTCCTTATGTTCTAAGGGGGGAACATAAGAACATGCCATTCATTATAGTAAATGCAGATAATAGAAGGTTTATTTTGGTTAATTTATATTGCCCCAATGTGGCTCAGAGATTAGCACTGGTTGAAATTCATAAAACAATTAACATAGTTTGTAGGTGGGAGTATGATGGTGGGGGGAGACTTTAATCTTCCTAGATACTCTTCTTTGGACAGCTCATCTGGGGGTGATGGAATATCAAAAAGGGACAGATGATTTCTTAAGAAGTTGAGGGAAAATGGCATTTAATATATGGCAATTATACCCTTCTAGCAGAAATTATTCCTTCTCACCCTGTAACACCCATTTGAGAATAGGGTTTTTTTTTTCCTAATAAAGAGATGGCTTCTGAAACTAATGGGTCAGACATTGGTGTGTGGTCTGACTGTTATACATTCAATCTGGTGAGAAGCGGATGTTAGAATTACAGAGAATGTGTGACACTTCTGGAAACTGAATGACATTCTCCTTAAAAATAAATGGCTGAATTTTTTTTTTTTTTTTTTTTTTGTTTAAACAATTTTTATTGGGTTTTCAAAAACATACAACATCACAGAGACGGGTGTGTTCAGATCCCTCTCCGCAGTAAACATACCCAACAAATAAGCAACCTATCCATCCCCTCCCCCCGCCCTCCCATCTCCTCCCCACCACCCTCTCCCCCCTTAACCCCTCTCCTTACAGAACAGACATATGCAATAAGACAATGTACACAAGATCATCGAAATGACGGACCTAAAGAAGCTCGACTCCAGTCAATCATTCAGTATCAGACTCCGGGCGCGGTGCAGAAGCCGCTGAAGGTAAGGGTTCCAAATGCTGGAGAAGAAGCGTCGTCTACCTGGAGAACTGCGTGCCGCCATGCTTTCCATAGTCATCATAGCATGGAAATGGTTCCTCCAAGCCCCAAAGGACGGGGCATCTGAGGACCTCCAAACCTGTAATATGGTCTTCTTCCCCACCAAGCTTGCCTTTTGTAACAGCAGGCGAGAACCAGGATCCCGAACGCGAAGTGGAGAAATGCAGCCAAATAAAAACCACAAAGGGGAAAAGGGCAAGCCCACATCAAGCAGATCTGCCATATAATCCACAATTCTACGCCAAAGCCTGTGTATCGGGGGGCAGGTCCAAAAAACATGAGACAAAGAGCCCTCCACATTTAAACAGCGAGTACACAACTGGGAAGGCGCTATGGTCAATTGAAATGCTCTTTGTGGAGAGACATAGGCCCGACTTAAAAACCGAAACTGCATTTCTCGATAGTACATATTGGAGGAGATCCTGGTTATTCGCCGAAAACATATGCGTAATATAAAGCTGGAAATACAAAAAACTCCATCCCCGTTCCAGCGCGCAACCAAGGGGGAGCAGACATCTACCTGGGTTTTTTGCCGTAAAGCCCTATAATAGCTAGAGAGGGATGGGGCACGGGGCTGCTCAAAATGAAAAATACTATCTAGCGCAGCGTACGATGCCAGCGCCTGTGACTCGGCTGATAAAGTCCGGACATAGTGCCGAACCTGCATGTAGGGAAACGTGTGTGAGGGCCCCAAATGGTAAAGAGTTTGAACTTCCGAAAACTGCATAAACACCCCTTCTCGGGTCCACAAATGCCCCAAGCGGGTGATGCCCCTGGCTTCCCATGCACGAAACATAGCGGATTGAGAGCCGGGGGAAAACTCTGCATTACCTTGGAGTGGAAGAAAGTAAGCACAGACCATAGGAATCTGTAAAAGATTCATCAAGCGGCACCATGTTCGCCTCAGAGGCCGCGTAAGAGCTGAGGTGGTTATGAACGGGGGGAGATGACAGGCCGCAGCCTGCAATACATAGGAAGGGGCCAGCGGATGTAGAAGCGCCCGTTCCACCAGCTGAGGAGCATAATCAGAGGTTTCCAGCAACCAATTGCGGAGTATCCGCAGATTGCAGGCCAGGTTATACTGAGCTAGGTCGGGAACCCCCTTTCCTCCCCTCGCCCATGAATTCTGTAGCCACTTAAACGGGAGTCTGGATTTCCCACCGCGCCATAAGAATCTGCGCATTGCACTCTCCACCGTGGCCAGGTCTCTTTTCCTCAAGTATAATGGCACATTTTGCAGGAGGTAGAGCCATTTCGGGAGCAGGGTCATCTTGAAAAGAGCGACTCGTCCTGCAACCGAAAGGGGCAGAGCCCTCCAAGTAGCCAATACATCTTGGGTATGACGGAGGAGATTGGGTACATTAGCTTGGTATATAGATTCCGGGTCCGAGGGAAGAAAGACCCCCAAATAGCGTAAGCCGTCCCCCGCCCACTGCAAAGGGAAGGGACCAGACCATGTATCTCTCAGGTTAGGGGGATAAGCCAAGGCCGAAGATTTGGACTCATTAAGGCGAAGTCCCGAGAATGTCCCAAAGGTCCCTATTAACTGTAAAAGTGGCGGTAACGATGATTGAGGTGTAGTAATAAAAACCAAAAGGTCGTCAGCAAAGGCGACGTATTTAAATATGGTAGCGTCCATACGAATACCTCGAATTTCCGGGGCTTCATTGATAGCGTGGAGCAGGGGTTCCAACTGCAAAAGGAACAGCAGTGGAGACAAGGGGCAGCCCTGTCTGGTACCTCTTGCTACCTGAAAGATATCAGACTGTGAGCCATTGGCTACTATGCGAGCCTTGGGCGCACTGTAAAGAAGGTGTATAGCTTGTAGAAAAAAGCCCTCAAATCCCAAACGCTGCAACACATAAAAAAGGTAAGTCCACTCCACTCTATCAAACGCCTTCTCAGCGTCAAAACTAATGGCCAAATAGGGGTGGGTCATCTGTTGACTCATTGTCATGGCAGATAAAATTTTGCGAATGTTGGAGATCGCATAACAGTGTCGGACAAAACCCACTTGATGTTCACCAACCAGGTTGGGCAAACAATCTGTCAATCTCTCTGCCAGAATCTTTGCTAGCAACTTATGATCGTAATTAAGCAATGATATTGGGTGATACGATTCCGGCAAAAGGGGGTCCTTTCCGGACTTAGGTATTAAGACTATATGCGCTAGATTATCATGTTCTGGAAAGGAACCCTGAGCGATTAATTGGGTAAACGTCAAAGTTAAAGGTGTGGAAACAGTCTTTTAGTAGTTTAAAAAATTCCGCAGTGAACCCATCAGGCCCCGGGGCCTTGAAATTGGGGGGGCGATGGATCGCTAACCATACCTCCATCTCTGAAATTGGGGCGTTCAACTTATCCCTTTGCTCCCTAGTCAGTTGTGGGAGCGGCAGACCCTCACAAAACCTTTGGCCTGCTGTCACATCCCCCCCGTCAGAAGCATAGAGCGAGGAGTAAAAATCTCGGAAGCGTTGGAGAATAGTTGTTGTGTCCTGTACCACCTCGGTAGGGGAGGTGCGTATGGCCGGGATAAACCGGCTGGTCCTAGAGGACCTAATAAGATTGGACATCATTTTCCCGGCTTTGTTACTATATTGGAAGAGTTTAAATTTGTAGTAGAGAGAGCTTTTTTTTGCCCTTTGATGGAGTAAGGAATTGAGAGCATGCTGTTTGGACAGGTAGGATGTCCGGGCATCCGCCGACTTAGATCGAAGCAGGGACGTCCTGGCCTGACGGACCTGGGCACTCAAGGTCAAAATCCGTCTGTCAAGGACCCTCCGACGTTGTGAAACATAAGATATAATCTCGCCTCTCAATACCGCCTTGGCGGTATCCCAAAACAATACGGGGTGGGAAGTGTGGGCTTGATTATGAGCTGCATATTCTTTCCACTTGCCCGTCAGGAACTCTGCAAATTTCTCATCTTGAGCCAAATAGTAGGGGTAACGCCATTGTTTGGGCCCAGGAGAAGGAGCCTTAAACTCCATGTCCACCCACACCGGAGCGTGGTCAGAGACAACAATGCTCTCAATGCCTGCCTCCCGGACCCGGTGAAATGTGTGGGAACTAATGAGAAAGTAATCAATCCCTGAGAAGGAAGCGTGCGCTCTGGAAAGGTGTGTGAAATCGCGCTCAGTAGGATGGAGGGTCCTCCACACATCCAAGAGGTGGAGCTGTGATTCCAGCATGGCCGGACCACGTCCCACCCGGGCGTCCCAGCCACGACTCTGAGAGGCATCTAACTGCGGTTCCCGAACTGTGTTGAAGTCTCCCCCTAGAATTAGGGTATCAGTCAGATAGGGAATCAGGTGGGAATACAGTCCCCGATAAAAACGGGGGTCAAAAGTATTGGGCGCGTATAGGTTACACAACACCACCGTACAGTTGTAGAGTTCCGTCACCAAAATAAGGTAGCGACCCTGAGGATCTTTTATTTCTGCACGGATGGTGATGGGGAGTTGTTTGTGGAGCAAAATGGCCACACCCGCTGATTTAGTAGTGGCTGAAGCATATCTAACCTCTCCCACCCAGGTACGGCGCAGCTTTTCGTGCTCGGGATCGGTAAGGTGGGTCTCTTGCAAGAAAGCCACCATCGCCGAGTGTTTTCTCAATAAAGAGAGCACCTTAGTTCGCTTAATAGGCGAGTGGAGGCCGCAAACATTCCAAGAAACCACCCGAGTGGAGTTACTCATAATCAAAAATTAAGCTAGAGTGAAGAACGCGCTCACGTCCAATGTGGCTGGCGGAGGCCCTCCCAGCTAAGACCTCCCCAGCGTGTCTCCGGTCCGCAAAAGCGAATCCAAATCTGTGCACATACGTCTGTCTGTGGCTGTCATGAACCTGTAACTCCCTCCCCCCCTCCCCCCCTGCCCCCCAACCACCCACCTCCCGATTCTAGCCCGGTCCCTCCCCTCCGGAATACCTTGTGTTCCCGAAAGTCTAGTGCTACTCGCGTCCCCCTCACTATGCCCCGAGAGACCCTCCCAAGATCCCTCCCTTCCCCCCACCACCCATCCCCCGTTACGACCCCCCCCCCATCTCCCATTTTCTCTCGATCCGTGCTTCAGCGTGGAGAGCTGAAGGATCCGCATCGATGTGGCCAGGCCCACCTCTTAAAGAACAGTGATCTAAACCTAGCACATCATATATAAACAGTAAGCATAATAAGACATCAACCTGAAACAACCCCCAGCCCGATACATCAAACAGGTTATACTGAACAAGATAGAAGCTATCCATGACTCCAGAACCAAGCATCAGAGAAGAGAAAATAAGGTAAAATAATAAATACAGAGCCCCGAAGGAGAAAACTAGCCCACCTCGCAATCCGAAACTGGTGAAGGGCAGTAAATAAAAAGAGAAATATTAAAAGAAGGAAAACAACAAAAAAGACCCAAAAACAAACAAAGAATAGGCAGCCCCGGAGTCCAGGCGCCAAAGAGAAGTAGTGGCATAGCAGAGCTTCAAGTGAACTGTCAAAATGTACCGTCCCAAATGTCTCAAGGAAGCATCCAAACTGGTCAGGAGTACATCTCCGGCGCAAACCGAAGGTAGCCAAGCAGACCCGTCCACCCTGCTGGGCAAAGCAGGCAATCCCCTGGAGAGTAGGCAGTCCGGTCGGGCAACAGTGGTCTGTTGGCCTTCGTGCCACACCATGTGAGGAAAACAAGGGCTAGAGTCCAAAAGTGAAGGCACATGAGCAAAAGAAAAAAAAACAAAAACACCGAAACTGAGGTAGGAAGAAGGCAGCGTCCGGGTTCCAACGAGTTAGGAGGTCATAAGCAACTGCCATGGGTCAGCAACCACCGTCAAGCCCACCGCCGCTGAAAATCATCCCACTGCGGCTGAAAATCATCCATGAGCCATGGTCTCGAAAGCTTTGAGCTGCGGCCAGTGTATCGAAGGTATGCATTTTCTCGGCGTGCCACAGCCGAAGGCGGGCCGGGTAGAGGAGAGAGAATTTAATGCCGCGATTGTGTAGGGTTGTGCAGAGCGGCGAGAACCTGCTGCGCGCCTCAGAAACGGTCGCGGAGAAGTCCTGGAAGATTCTGATGGGGTTTGTCTGATAGGTCAGCTGGGTTGTACTGCGTGAGGCCCGCCACACCGCCGCCTTATGTGCGGAGTTGAGGATTTTTGCGATTACGAGGCGGGGCCTCCCCGAGTTATTGGGCCGAGACCCCAACCTGTGGGCCCTCTCCACGACCAATTTTCCCCGTAATTGCGGTAAGTCCAGAGCAGTCGGTAGCCAGTCTTCCAGCAGGGTACACAGGGACCCCTCTGCTATCTCTTCGGGAAAGCCCATAAAGCGCAGGTTATCCCTGCGGTTCCTGTTCTCCAGGTCCTCTATCTTTTGTGTAAGCGCTGCGAGGGTTTTAGTATGGGAGGCAATGTTGCCGGAAGCGGCCCCCGCGCCATCTTCCAACTCAGACACGCGGGATTCTATCTGGTCCAAGCGGGGGTGTAAAGCCGCAATGGAATCTCGAACCTCCCCTAACTCTGAGTGCAGCAGGGACCATTTCTCATCCAGGGCTTCTTTGATAGCCGCTTTGATCTCCGTTATCGTAAGAGCGGGGGGTCGGCGGCAGACTCACCCTCACTAGCGCTCGCCATCTTGGCCTCAGCGGCCCGCGGTTTTTCCTTCTCCCTCCGCCCGCCTTTTGTGGTCATGCCAGGCGATGTCCTGCACCAAGTTCGAATAGTGGACATGCAATATTAAAGATAGCGTGGCTCAGCTAAATTCTAAAGCAATTGCACGGTCAGATGGGCCACGATGTACGAGGTAGGCCTGGGAGCCAGAGGCAAGCACGTCCTGCTGGCTCAGCACATCACGTGATCCCTCATGGCTGAATTTTTAATTGGCCACATGCGTAAAAAAAAAACAACCGGGGATTACGCGCGTGACTGGGCCTTAGGTGCATTGCGTGCATTTTCACGCAATGCACCCAAGGCCCGGGAGTTATATGCAGCCTGGGAGTTATGTGCGGCCACGCACATAACTCCCGGGCTGAAGGAAAAGGGCGGGGCTGGAGGTGGCCAGTACAGTGGCCATTTGCCACTGTGCCAGAGAAGGGCCTGCTGGTGTGCGCAGGTTGCTACTGCTCCAATGGAGCAGTAAGCAACAACAACAACAAAAAAAAAAGTGGAGGAGAGGGGAAGGCAGGTTAGGTAGGGGGGTAGAGAATGGGGGGGTAGAGAATTGGGGAAGGATAGGATGAGTTGCTGCGTGAAATTTGCAGAAGTCTACCCCCCCCCCCTTGAGTGCGTGGCCCAATGATTTTATAACATGCGCGCACATGTTATAAAATCGGTGCATCCACGTGTGCGTGCTGGGAAGTGCACACTTCTTTTAAATCTACCCCAAAGTATATAGTAACAGAATTCAGAAGTGTATTGAAGATTCCATTGAAAACGATGACACTGAGGAAATATCTCCAATGCTTGGGAACACTTGAAAGTGGTGACCAGTGAGTATCTGGTTTGGGTATAATAAAAAAAAAAAAAAGCATAAGAAAAGCAAATATTACTTCAGGAATTTAAAAGATCTGGAGCTGAGACACAAGGTCTATCTGGGTATAATAATGGTGGGGAAACAGAATATCATCAGTCATAAAATAATTTATTAGATGCGAACAGGATTGCCTTCAATTTAGACAGTCAAGCAAATATATTATGAATTTGGAGACAGGGTGGGGAAACGTTTGGCTTTGAGATTGAAGAACAAAAGGGCTCAATCTCAGATTGTTCATATCAAGGACAAAGGGGGGTATTTGGTATTAGATAATGGTGCTATAAAATCTAGGTTTGTTCAATTTTATGAAAAATTATACTCTATGGATACTAAGGTATCTGAGGAGGAAATAGCTTAGCTTATCTAGATGTGATAGGCCTACTAAAGATAACTGATGCAGCCGGGGAAATCTAGGAAGAACTGTCTCTGCGTGAGAAGTCGGGGAGATGTTAAACATCTTAAACTGGGCAAGGTATAGATAGTTATACTCCCTTGTTCTATAAAAAGTATGTGGACATTTTAGTGGAGCTGTTGGTTAGGATGTTTAATGAAATTAGAGAAGGGGGTGGATCATTTTGCTTTCCTCAGGTAGTGTCCGGGGTTACAATATTACCCAAACTTGGAAAGTATCATAAATTATGTAGTTCCTACAGGCCAATTTCTCTGATTAACATTGATCTTAAATTATTAGTCAAGATTTTGGCTCAGACTGCACTTGGTGATTAGGGATGATATTAATGATGATTAGGCAGGTTTTGTGTTGGGGAGAACTACAGCGGATAATGTTCATAAAATCCTTGATTAGATCCATGTGGCTAAAGAAGAACAAATTTCCTCACTGCTTTTAGCTATCTATGCTGAAAAGGCCTTCAACAGGGTTCACTGGCCTTTTTTATTTATGATAATGAAAAAGATGGGGTTGGGGTGGGGGGAATAATTCTTGAGATGGATGAAAAAACTATATAGTAATCCTGAGGCTTGTTTAAAAATAAATGGGGATTACACAGGAAACTTTTCAGTATAGATGGACATGAGGCAACATTGTCCCCTATCCCCATTATTATTTGCGATTAGTATTAACCTTTGGCGGAAGCTATCTTTGCTCTAGAGATGTCATTGGCATTAGAGTAAGGCAGGAGCAATATAAAATATCACTATATGTGGATGACATCACTTCACTTTAGCAGATTGAGGCCTTTTTTTTTTTTTTTTTTTTTTTTTTTTTTACAGCAGTGGTACTGGAATTATAAAAGTTTGGGTTAGTTTCTGGATTTAAATTAAATATGGATAAATCTAAAATATTGCCTATATATTTGTCTTGACTCCAAGCTCATGCTATAAAGCGCCATCATTTAATCAAATGGACTAAAGACAAATTACAATATCTGGGGGTGAATATTGGAATAGAACATAAGGATCTATTTCGGTTTAATTATACTCCTCTGATACAATCTTTAATACAAGACCTAGGAAAATTGGATAGATTCACCTTGTCATGGTTAGATAGCATGGCCGCGGTCAAGATAAATTTCTTACCCAGAATTGTTTATCTGTTTCAGTCGTTAACCTTGTTTCATTAGACTTTCAACTTAAAAATCTTCAGAAGAAAATAGTTTCTTTTATCTGGAAGAGAAGGCACTCCAGGGTAGCCAAGGGAGTATTGTTTCAAATCAGAGGGAGGAGTTTGGGTTCCCAATTTGCCAAATATTTTGTAGCTTCTCAACTGAAATCTATAGTGGAGTGTCATGTTTGAATAGGAAACAGTGGGTTGCTATAGAACAGGAAAGAGTGGGATTTATACCTATTCAATATATTTTCTGGGAAGGAAAAGCAATATGCAGGAATTTGGGATCAGATCTCCCAGTGTCTGAGGTACACTTTTCAGATATGGAATAAATAGAGGAAGAGTATTTTGGGGAAGGAAGATTTTTTTTTTTTTTTTGCATATAAATTTATTTTTAACATTAAAAAAAAAAAAAAAAAAAAAAAAGTTTCTCCCATGGTATAGAAAGTCGGGATCTGCCGGAGGACTTTTACCAGGAGAGACCTCTCTAACGAGAGGAAAGGCGAAAGGGAACGCTGAGAGCTGCTCCTTTTTTCAGCTGGGAGCTTGAGTCATCTGCTCGGCGTTGCTGGCCACGCCCCCCCCTGTGACGTCATCACGCGGAGACAGGACTGGTGAATAAATTGGGGGCAGGGTGGCGCGCAGTCGCCGGCGCGCCGAAGCCGCGCACCAAAGGGGCGCACCCCTTCTAAATTTTTTCTTCTAGTTTATATTTCGTTCCTGTATGGGGAGAAAACGGAAATCTAAGGTGTGGACATTTTCCCCAGCACCGCTTGAAACCAGAGGCCCAATGGACTCCCAAATTATCAGAAGGGTAAGTCAATCTGCCCGCGGTTCGATTCCTGACACTTCCTTTTCATCAGGATCCTCTCAGAGCCCCAGCCAATTGCAGCCACCTCAGCAAATTTTTGAAGAACCAGACCTCTCCCATCAAAATTTACCTCAAATGGAAGGAATACCAAATACGGACTCTCCTGTTCCCCCTATTATTGGGGGAACAGAGGAGGAGGGGACAATAGGAGGTTCAGGATCACAGGTAGTGATCACTGAACACGTTGACCCCCAAAATGTTACTTTGGGAGACGTTTGGCGAGCTATCAATGAGTTGCAGAAAACTATGACTATGTCAATTGTTCAAAATAATAAAACCTGTAATGATATTAAAGATTCTGTAGGAAAACATAATGATCGATTAGATAAATTGGAGGAAGTTAGTAAGAATACAACAACACAATTAAACTCTCTACAAGTGGTTAATTCATTCATTAAGGATAGTTTGTTAACCCAGAGGCAGATAGAAAATCTGGAAAATACAATTAGGATGAAAAATTTACGTTTTTTAAATTTTCCAGTAACCAGACTTATATCAGCTCAAGAATTATTAAAAAAATATTTTGTAGAAATTTTGGCAATCAATAATATTGATGAAAAAAATATCTCAAAATTATATTATATTTCTAATACGAGCTTGAGGTCACAGGAGGGTGAGGAGGGTATGGACCAAGTCCAACAAGACTCCCCTAATCTAACAGCGTTCTTAGAATCATCAATTGATGATATACCTAAAAGAGCAACTTTATTTGTCACTTTTTGTAGGGAAAGTGATAAAAATTTAGTATTACAGAAATACTTTAAGAATAAGGATTATTTGTTTTGCGGCCAGAAAATTCAGGTCTTTCCAGACGTTTCACGTAGTACGCAATTAAGAAGGAAGCAATTCCTAATGTTAAAACAAAGGGTTTTGGCATTGGGGGCAACCTTTTTCCTAAAATTTCCGTGCAAATGTTTAATAGTACTACAAAGAAACAAATTTATTTTTCAGGATTCAACTCATTTGGAAACTTTCCTACAAGATAAAGGCTGAGGTAGATAAAGCTGCAAATAAATAATGTTTATCTCCAATGTTGCAAATTTTTATTTGCATATTTTCCTAATAATGTATTGAATTGATCCTCCCATAATGTGGACTAGGATTTTTGATGTATTTGTTTTTCTAAGTAGGATTGCTTTATGTTTATTCATACATGAAAAATGTTTTCTTTTTGATTTTTTACAATTGTAATTTGTTTAAAATCTCAATAAAGTATAAATTAAAAAAAAAAGAAAGTCGGGATCTCAGTATTTTCCAGGCAGCCCATGCTGTTTGATCAACAAGGAAGTTGCCAAGTGTTTAGGTAACTGGAATTGTGCCATATGCAAAACATATGACAAAGATAGTGGAGGCACTAAAAATTTTTCCAGCTCTAGGTCAGAATAAAGATCTCTCTTGTCTATCCAATCCCCTACTTGTCAGAGTACACATGCAAAAGAATTAAAACGCATGTTGGGAAAATTGCCCCCCCCCCCTCTTTCTTGGGTATAATGAGTTTTCTATGGGACATTCTGGGCTTCTTCCCCCTCTAAACAATGTTGACCAGATATGTGTAACTCTGTGTGAGAGAAAATGAGGCATCATCTGCAGCATAAAAATAATTTTGGGAAGTAACATTTTTATGAGAGCTAAGCGACCCATAAATGATACCAGAAAATGCATCCATCATTCACATAACGTCTGGTTACCTGTAATTACTGAAGGAATATTGGCCGTATACCACTGCTGGGGATCTTTATGTATATAAACACCTACATATTTAATTTTATCCATTGCCCACCATAAAGGAAAATCCACCCATTTTTGATGCAAAGAGCCAGAAAGATCCAAAACCTCTGATTTTATCCAGGTTTATCTCAGCCCCAAAAAACTTCCATACCATGTGAATAAATCAAGGAAATCAGACAGATATCCCTTTTGCTTTAGGAAGAGATATGTCATCAGCAAAGTGTAAAACTTTAGAAAAGTGAAGTTTCCCAAAGCTACCCGCCCTATCTACCACCTGCGTTAACTGAACCAAAGGTTCCAACGTTAGAATAAATAATAGTGGAAAGAGCGGGCAGCCCTGTCTGGTCCTTCTAGTTAGGGAAAAGGACTCTGAGAAACAGTTATTGACCCGTACCCTAGTGGCTGGGTTGGAGTATAACACATGTAAGGCATCAAACATATAACCTGTAATGCCATATTTAGGGAGAATAGTAATCAGAAATTCCCAAGAGACCCTATCAAATGCCTTCTCGGCATCAAAACTGATGAGCACAGGGTCTTGTCTCCAGTCGCCTCCAACTTTCTAATAGCATAAGAACCCTGCAAACATTAACTCCTGCCCTTCTCCTGGGAACAAACCTTACCTGCCCTCTAGCTATTAATTGGGGAAGAAATACTTTTAGCCTATTAGCTATTTTAGCATACAATTTAATATCCAAATTCAATAATGAAATTGGGTGGTAAGAGGGGAACCCTTGTTGGGTCCTTTCCCGGTTTGGGCAATGCTATATTGGCACTTTTAAGGGATTCTGGCATCTGTCTCTGATGTATCATCATGTCAAATTTTTCAAAGCCCCAGAAACTGTTGTGAAAGTGTTACAAAACTGAGTGGTCAGCTCATCAGGCCCCAGAGATTTCAACAATGTTAATTCCCCTAACGCCAACTGAATTTCTTGGTCCTGGAGGGGTCTATTAAACCACTGCAATTGTTCTGCAGAAAGTAAAGGAAGTTTTAATTTCCATAAACAGTGGGACATGTTCTCCCTATCAAATCTCTGCTGTATATAGCCCTTTATAATAATCTCTAAATGCTCCACATATCTCCCCAGATGATGTGTGTACTTTTATCATCACTGTCCTTAATGAGTAACATAGGCTGCCTGATGACTAGAGCAGACTAAATTAGCCAACATTTTTCCTGACTTATTCCCATAAACAAAAAATTTGTGTTGTAAATTGGATAGGGATGAATTGGCTCTCTGATGTAGATGGTCATTTGGTAATTTAGAAGTTGTCCAGTTGTCTTCCCTGTAGTCTAGCTGATCTATCTCTCGGCATATGTCTTTGTACTCATTGAAGAGTATCTGTCAGCTGTAAGATGTCCTTATCTAATTCATAAGAACATAAGAAATTGCCATGCTGGGTCAGACCAAGGGTCCATCAAGCCCAGCATCCTGTTTCCAACAGAGGCCAAACCAGGCCACAAGAACCTGACAAGTACCCAACCACTAAGAAGATCCCATGCTACTGATGCAATTAATAGCAGTGGCTATTCCCTCAGTAAACTTGATTAATAGCAGTTAATGGGCTTCTCCAATAACTTAACCAAACCTTTTTTGAACCCAGCTACACTAACTGCACTAACCACATCCTCTGGCAACAAATTCCAGAGCTTAATTGTGCGTTGAGTGAAAAATAATTTTCTCTGTTTAGTTTTAAATGTGCTACTTGCTAACTTCATAGAATGCCCCTGGTCCTTCTATTATCAAAGTGTAAATAACCGATTCACATCTACTTGTTCAAGACCTCTCATGATCTTAAAGACCTCTATCATATCCCCCCCCCCTCAGCCATCTCTTCAAGTTGAACAGCCCTAACCTCTTCAGCCTTTCCTCCTAGGGGAGCTGTTCCATCCCCTTTATCATTTTGGTTGCCCTTCTCTGTACCTTCTCCATCACAACTATAATCTTTTTTTTAGATATGGCGACCAGAATTGTACACAGTATTCAAGGTGCGGTCTCGCCATGGAGTGATACAGAAGCATTATGACATTTTCCGTTTTATTAATCATTCCCATCCTAATAATTCTAAACATTCTGTTTGAAATCATCAGCTCTGTGTGCTGCAGCAGTCAAAAAAGCAAAGTATTGTCCACTATGATGCCTAGATCTTTTTTCTGGGGAGTAGCTCCTAATATGGAACCTAACATCGTGTAACTACAGCAAGAGTTATTTTTCCCTATATGCGACACCTTGCACTTCTCCACATTAAATTTCATCTGCCATTTAGATGCCCAATCTTTCAGTCTTGCAGGGTCCTCCTGTAATGTGTCACAGTCTGCTTGTGATTTAACTACTCTGAATAATTTTGTATCATCCACAAATATGATAACCTCGCTCGTTGTATTCCTTTCCAGAACATTTATAAATATATTGAAAAGCACCGGTTTTGGGTACTTGCCAGGTTCTTACGGCCTGGACTAGCCATTGTTTGAAATAGGATGCTAGGCTTAATGGACCCTTGGACTGACCCAGTATGGCATGTTCTTATGATGCAGAGCATTTCAGGTTTACCATTTTTGCATGGAAATTATGTATGTAATAATTGTGGGAGGGAGAGTTTCTTCCTTACTTCCTACCTTGGACTTGTCTGAAGCATATCTACATATGCCTATCCATTTGGCATGCCAAACATTCTTAAAGTTTTCAATTTCAGGGCCGTATATTCAATTCAAGGCCATGCCATTTGGCCTGGCTACAGCACCACAATCTTCCTCAGATGACTGAGAGGGGATGTGACAGTCTACAAAATCATGAAAGGACTTGAACAAGTTAATATAAATAAATTTACTCTCTCAGATAATAGAACCAGGGGGCACTCCATAAAGTTAGCAAGTAGCTCATTTAAAATCAGAGAATTTATTTTTCACTCTGTGTATAGTTAAGCTTTGGAGTTCATTGCCAGAGGATGTGGTTACAGCAGTTAGTGTAACTGGGTTTAAAAAAGGTTTGGATAAGTTCCTAGAGGATAAATCTATAAACTGCTATGTCAGTAATTAATAAGCGATCTATCTAATGTTTGGGTACTTGCCAGGTACTTGTGACTTGGATTAGCCACTGTTGGAAACAGGGTACTGGGTTTGATGGACCCTTGGTCTGACCCAGTATGGCATATCTTATGTTCTTATGTTCAAGTCAGATCCCTGAGGCACTCCACTGTTTACCCTTTTCCACTGAGAAAATTGACCATTTAATCCTACTGTTTCCTGTCTTTTAACCAGTTTGTAATCCACGAAAGGACATTGCCTCCTATCCCATGACATTTTAGTTTTCTTAGAAGCCTTTCATGAGGGACTTTGTCAAACACCTTCTGAAAATCCAAATACACAACATCTACTAGTTCTCCTTTATTCACATGTTTATTAACCCATTCAAAAAAAATGAAGCAGATTTGTTAGGCAAGACTTCCCTTGGGTAAATCCATGTTCACTGTGTTCCATTAAACCATGTCTTTCTATATGCTCTACGATTTTGATCTTTAGAATAGTTTCCACTATTTTTCCCGGCACTGAAGTCGGGCTCACTTGGTCTATAGTTTCCCGGATCACCCCTGGAGCCCTTTTACGCACAGTGTAACTTAATTATGTCCCCTCTCATTACTGCCTTTGCCGTCTCCCAAAAATAAAATAGTCCTCTAAGTTAAGACAGTTATTCTCATATTCCTTCCATTTCTCTACTAGGTCTATCTCCAAAATGGGTCAGGGGATGCCATTGGCATATCACCTGACCATGATCCGAGATTACAATTTGATTGATAGTGGAGCTCTCAAGTTTCGGAAATAGCAACTTAGACATAGGAATGTAGTCTATTCGTGTTTGTGTCATGTGCCCTAGCAATATGCGTAAATCCCACTTTCCCTGGGTGTAATATACACCATGCTTCTAAAACCTGCAGCTGGGTACAGAGAAAAGGAATGCCTTTATATAAACCCAATAGTGGGGCAGGGGTATTTGCTTGACTAGTTTCTCATCTACAATACAATTAAAATCCCCACCCATTATTAACAGGGCTGAACCCAAGGAATCCAACACAGATGATATTTTAGTGAAAATAAAGTGATCATATTTATTTGGAGCATATATGGATGCTAACATTACAGGCTTACCAAAAAGAAGCCCCTCTATTGCGATATAGCGGCCTTGGGGGGTCTGCACATGTACAGGACACCTGAAAAGACACGGAATTATGTAATAAAATGGCCACCCCACATATTTTAGATGTGCCCTGTGCAGCAAAAACTTGTTCCACCCAGCACTGCTTTAGTTTTTCATGTTCCTTAGCTATCATGAGTCTCCTGCAGAAAGGCAATTTGATTCCGCTTCCATTGTAAGCAGGAAAGCACCTTGTCTCGTTTTATTGGGGAGCCAAGCCCAGCAACATTCCAGGAGATTTATTTTATTTATTTTTATTTAACACTTTTTATATACCGGCATTCGTAGGACACATCATGTCGGTTCACAATTAACTGAGAAAGGAAATTACAATGAACGAGGATAGAGAGAGTCAACGAGCAGGGATACAACTTTGTAAAACGAACTGGATAATGATTATCCATGTTAAGTTTAGGTATGCATCAGGATGTTAAGGATGCATGTGCACTTAAGAGCTTAACATATGAACTTATTTACAATATTAAATGCAGGGGCAGGGAGAAGGGGAAGGGGGGAGCGAGGAGGGGAAAGGAGAGGAGGGGGTAGGGGTATAAGAGAACGTTAAGGCAATGGCACTTTCAAGGAAAGGCTGTTTGGAGGAAGAGAGGGGAGGGGTAGGGGAGAGGCAGCGGGGTGCTGGGGAAGGGTGGGGGGAGGGAGCAGGGGGGGAGCTGGGATGGTAAGGGAGCTAGAATGGAAGGGAGAAGGGGGAGCTGGGAAGGTAAGGGAGCAGGGGGAGTTAGGATGGTGAGGGGGAGGTTGAGGAAAGGGTGTGTAGGCTGAGCAGGAGCTGAGTAAGTTCGAGGCATGACAATGACTAGGATTGGGAGGAGTTGGGGTATGCCTGTTTAAAGAGCCATGTCTTGATTCCTTTTTTGAAATGGCTCAGGGACGGTTCTAAGCGGAGTTTAGCAGGAAGGGAGTTCCAAAGGGTAGGACCCGCAATGGAGAAGGCTCTGTCCCGGGTAGTAGTAAGGTGCCCAATTTTGAGTGAAGGGGTTTGGAGGGTGCCAGTGAGGGAGTTTCTGGTGGGGCGATTAGTTTGACGGAAATGTGGCATATCCTCAAGCCAGGGGGAGTTGTTTTTGTATAATGTGTTATGGAGGATAGTAAGTGTTTTGTATTGTGAACGGTAGGAAATGGGGAGCCAGTGGAGATCTTGTAGTATGGGAGTGATTTGGTCAGTTTTCCTGGTGTTTAAGATTCTAGCCATCGCATTTTGGAGGATTTGGAGGGGTTTAATAATGGAGGCTGGGAGACCTATGAGAAGGGAGTTGCAATAGTCGATTTTAGATAGTATGGTGGTTTGCATAACAGTGCGGAAGTCGTGGGCGTGGAGGAGGGGCTTCAGTTTTTTGAGGGTTTGAAGTTTAAAGAAGCCCCCTTTTAGCAGTGATTTAATGTGTGATTTGAAGCTTAGCTGATTGTCTAGGGAAACTCCTAAATCTCTGACACTGGGCGGTAGTGTGTGAGCTTGTGAGGCATTTTGAATCATTTGGTGGATCGAGTCGATTGGTTGATTTGTTAGGATAAGGATTTCTGTTTTAGAGGCGTTGAGTGCAAGGTGGATATTGGAGAGGAGAGAATTGATGGATGTCAGGCAAGTTTCCCAATATTGCAGGGTTTCAGTAAGGGATTTCCGAATGGGAATGAGTATTTGTACGTCGTCTGCATATAAGAAAAAATTTAGTCCTAGTTTAGAGAGTAAGTCGCAGAGTGGGAGTAGATATATATTGAAGAGGGTGGGCGATAAAGAGGAGCCTTATGATACCCACCCCATTCATAACCATGAGAGAAAACAATATAAAAGATCAATCCCTCCCTTGCACTGTCCCACTTATCGGGGATCCCAACTCTTGGGCTGTTATATTACTCTTGGCCATGCTAATAATACCACTTGACAACCAAATAATCCCATTCATCCTAATATAACAAAAGAGACTCTGGTACTTCCCCTCAATAACCCCCTCCCCCCCCCAATAACCCATACAACAATCTCTCATATTACCATCGCCTACTACAGGCTCGGAGTCCGAATGTGTTCGAGTACCACCTCCCCCTATGTATTCTCCCAAAGCTACTTTACCAATAATGAATTACTCTTCAACTTGGATTCTTAATCATCCATATTTTCCACATTCAACCACCCTTAGCCCCATGCTGCTCGTATGCTTATATAGAAATTCCCCGGTTCTTCATAAACACTGTTTTATCTTATATAACATTTGGAGGAATACCAGATATAAAGCTTCAATATTAGTCAAATCAAATTAGTAACCTAATGAGTAATTTAGTCTTTGTGGTTGACAAATGACTTTGCGGCATCGAAAAGAAGTATTCCATCTCATCGTTAATAAATAAACGCTGATTTATAGCTTGAGTATGGTCTTCCATGACTCTTGTACACATAGACTATCACACGTTTCATCATAAGCCACTACTTTCGTCCATTTGTTAAATAGCCATCATACAGCCATTCTGTCCAGCAAAATTGTCGTCAGGCTAACAAATTTTGCTTCTTCCAGGGATTGACAGCAAAAAGTATACACTGCCCAAGCTATTGGTATGGTGTTATAATTCCATTCATGAAACCCTGCACTATCCCACCGGAAGTGTCCTCTCGCCAAGATCTTTGCTGTACCCATCTGCTTTCCGGTCCTTTGTGAATTCTGTCCATTAACTATTTCCATAACTGTGAATTCTAACTGAACATCGAATAAACCACATGTGGAATGCCGGTGCATACTCACAACACTAATACATATTAGTCACATGATATGAACTTTCAGCACTCTTTCATGCATGGCATCAATCTGCAGGGAGAATTTGTTGAATATATTTCTCTGCTGCTTCCACCTTTAGAAATCATGTCTCGAGCCCTGATGCCATATATACATAATTGAGCAGGAAACTGGAATGCAAATCTGATGTTGTTCCAGGCCAATTTTACACAAATAGCGCAGAGGAGAGCGTATTCTCCTATTACCCTGTTAGAGTAATCTTGAAATATTAACACCTTTTGGTCTTTGTATAAGAGATATTGTTTTTTCTTACAGAATGCTCTCAAAATCATAACTTTAAGAAAAGTGAGAAACTTTAGCAATGATAGCCCTTGGTCTGGTCCATTCCTGTTGCTTCAGTCCCAGATCCTTTCAAAAATCATTTTTCCTCTGTTCTTGTAGGCCCATTTCTCTAAAAGCCATTCCTCCAAAAAAAAGTATTCACGTTGACCGAGTTTTCAACATAAGAACATAAGAAATTGCCATGCTGGGTCAGACCAAGGGTCCATCAAGCCCAGCATCCTGTTTCCAACAGAGGCCAAAACCAGGCCCCAAGAACCTGGCAATTACCCAAACACTAAGAAGAACCCATGCTACTGATGCAATAGCAGTGGCTATTCCCTAAGGGGCGGATTTTAAGAGCCCTGCTCGCCGGTGCGCCTATGTTCAATAGGCCTACTGGCGCGCGCAGACCCCGGGACTCGCGTAAGTCCCGGGGTTTGGCGAGGGGGGGGTGTCGGGGGGCGTGTCGGGGGCGGGCCCGGTCGGCGTGGCATTTTGGGGGCATGTCGGCAGCATTTTGGGGGCGGGCCCGGGGGCGTGGTTACGGCCCGGGGCGGTCCGGGGACGTGGCCGGGCCCTCCGTACCCGCCCCCAGGTCGCGTCCCGGCACGCTAGCGGCCCGCTGGCGCGTGGGGATTTACGTCTCCCTCCGGGAGGCGTAAATCCCCCGACAAAGGTAAGGAGGGGGGGGGTTTAGACAGGGCAGGGCGGGTAGGTTAGGTAGAGGAAGGGAGGGGAAGGTGAGGGGAGGGCGTTAGAGGATTCCCTCCGAGGCCGCTCCAATTTCGGAGTGGCCTTGGAGGGAACGGGGGTAGGCTGCGCGGCTCGGCGCGCGCCGGCTATACAGAATCGATAGCCTTGCGCGCGCCGATCCAGGATTTTAGCGGATACGCGCATATCTACTAAAATCCCGCGTACTTTTGCTTGCGCCTGATGCGCCAGCAAAAGTACGCCTATTCGCGCGGTCTGAAAATCTACCCCTAAGTATAATTGATTAATAGCCATTAATGGACTTCTTCTCCAAAAACCTATCCAAACCTTTTTTGAACCCAGCTACACTAACTGCATTAACCACATCCTCTGGCAACAAATTCCAGAGCTTTATTGTGCGTTGAATGAAAAATAATTTCTCCGATTTTAAGAAAATGCCATACTGGGTCAGACCAAGGGTCCATCAAGCCCAGCATCCTGTTTCCAACAGTGGCCAATCCAGGCCATAAGAACCTGGCAAGTACCCAAAAACTAAGTCTTTAGTCTTAAATGTGCTACTTGCTAACTTCAAGGAATGCCCCCTAGTCCTTCTATTATTCGAAAGTGTAAATAACAGATTCACATCTACTCATTAAAGACCTCTATCATATCCCCCCTCAGCCGTCTCTTCTCCAAGCTGAACAGCCCTAACCTCTTCAGCCTTTCCTCATAGGGGAGGTGTTCCATCCCCTTTATCATTTTGGTTGCCCTTCTCTGTACCTTCTCCATCACAACTATATCTTTTTTGAGATGCGGAGACCAGAATTGTACACAGTATTCAAGGTGCGGTCTCACCATGGAGCGATTACAGAGGCATTATGACATTTTCCGTTCTATTAACCATTCCCTTCCTAATAATTACTAACATTCTATTTGCTTTTTTGACTGCTGCAGCACACTGAGCAGGCGATTTTAAAGTATTATCCCCTATGATGCCTAGATCTTTTTCCTGGGTGGTAGCTCCTAATATGGAACCTAACATCATGTAACTACAGCAAGGGTTATTTTTCCCTATATGCGACACCTTGCACTTGTCCACATTAAATTTCATCTGCCATTTGAATGCCCAATCTTCCAGTCTTGCAAGGCCCTCCTGTAATGTATCACAGTCTGCTTGTGATTTAACTACTCTGAATAGTTTTGTATCATCCACAAATTTGATAACCTCACACGTCTTATTCCTTTCCAGATCATTTATAAATATATTGAAAAGCAGTGGTCCAAGTACAGATCCCTGAGGCACTCCACTGTTTACCCTTTTCCACTGAGAAAATTGACCATTTAATCCTATTCTCTGTGTCCTGTCTTTTAACCAGTTAGTAATCCACGAAAGGACATCGCCTCCTATCCCATGACTTTTTAGTTTTCGTAGAAGCCTCTCATGAGAGACTTTGTCAAACGCCTTCTGAAAATCCAAATACACTACATCTACCGGTTCACCTTTATCCACGTGTTTATTAACCCCTTCAAAAAAATGAAGCAGATTTGTTAGGCAATACTTCCCTTGGGTAAATCCATGTTGACTGTGTCCCATTAAATCATGTCTGTCTTTATGCTCTACGATTTTGATCTTGAGAATAGTTTCCACTGTTTTTCCCAGCACCGAAGTCAGGCTCACTGGTCTATAGTTACCCGTATCGCCCCTGGAGCCTTTTTTAAATATTGGGGTTACATTGGCCACCCTCCAGTCTTCGGGTACAGTGGATGATTTTAATGATAGGTTACAAAGTTTAACTAATAGATCAGAAATTTCATTTTTGAGTTCTTCAGAACTTCAACTATTCCAACCCCCCCCAATCTGATATTGGACCTGCAGGCTCTGTTCTCCAAATCATCAATTTTGAGCAATTTCTCCTGCATTTCTTTCTCTGACTGCATACGTCTTTCCAATTGCAAAATGTCATCCTCTACCATCGACACTCGACCCTTTACATGGATGATTTAAGTTCCTCTATTTGAGTAGAAATGTGTGAGAATCTCTCTCTTCCAACACCGATACCACTGCATCAGTGAGTTTAATAATTAGTGCAGTCACCACTTCCTGCACTTGCACTCCTGTGCTGTCGGCCATTTTGGGTGAAGCCGGTTTACCTTTCTCTTTCTCTCGTTTAACTTGCAGAAGTGCCATTTGTTCAGGAGATCGTGTTGTCCAGCCCAAATTGTGCCAGTCAGTTCCTGAACATTTTGGCACCAAGATAGGAAAGAAACTTCAGTCAAGGGTGATGTGGAATCGTATCAAAAGGGGCAAGCAGTACCCGGAGCTCAGCACAGTGTTGCCGGTTAAACCCACCACATCACTTGATTCCGGAAGGATTGATTTTATTTGACCCCAATTACAATTCTTCTCCTGTGGGGAGAGGTTATGGAATATTTAGTAAATGGGGAAGGGGGGGGGGAAGGATTTTTATAGATTGGGGCAGGTATGGTCAGGAGGTGAAAAAACATTTCAAGATCTTGTTGAAATTTATGGTTTGGATGATCCTACCTTTTTGACTTATGCACAGCTATCTCATTTTAGGAGTATGAGAGTAGTCAAAACTAGTCTCATGTGAGATTGTTTCCTGTTTGCAGGGTTTTGTATTTTTGCCAATAAGGTGATGGAAGTTAATCTCCAAAATTTGCAAGTTTGAATAAGGAGGATCCATATAAAGCCAAACACATATATATACAAGCCAGGGAAATGAGTTGAAGTGTTGTGGGATATATACTTTCAGATAACTGGCTGGAACTCTATATCTTCATCACTTGTATAAAATGGATATTAGATGTTCCGATGGTTCCGATGGTATTTATGTCCTCAAGATCTCCTTTGTTGCCAGAGGATGTGGTTAGTGCAGTTAGTATAGCTGTGTTTAAAAAAGGATTGGATGAGTTCTTGGAGGAGAAGTCCATTGCCTGCTATTAAGTTCACTTAGAGAATAGCCACTGCCATTAGCAATGGTAACATGGAATAGACTTAGTTTTTGGGTACTTGCCAGGTTCTTATGGCCTGGATTGGCCACTGTTGGAAACAGGATGCTGGGCTTGATGGACCCTTGGTCTGACCCAGTATGGCATTTTCTTATGTTCTTATGTTCTTATCTAAAATAAATAAATATATATTTTGTATTTTTGTATTCCACTTTTCAGCACTTTAAAGCGGATTACATTCAGGTATTGTAGGTATTTCCCCATCCCCAGAGGACTTACAATCTAAGTATTTACCTGAGGCAACGGAGGGTAAAGGGACTTGCCTAAGTTCACAAAGAACAGTGGGACTTGAACCCTGGTTTCACCAGATTGTTGCCTGCTAATCTAACCATTAGGCTGCTACTCCACTATCCATCAAATAGTAATCTGTGTTGGAGGGAATGCAATAACATTGGTTCTTTTTTACATATATGGTGGGAATGTCCCAAAATAGCTCAATTTTGGAGGGAGTTGAGCTGTGCTGGAGAGAGAAGTTTCTCTGAAATCTGAAGTTTGGCTAGTAAATATGCCTGATGATGATTTAGTGAAAAACCCAGCAGAGACTGTTTTATATTGCTGTTGTGGCAAGAACTGATGCTAGCAGTTTGGAAACGGCATGATACACCTTCAGTGCAATTAGTAGTGGCTAAATTGAGATAGTTGCAATAATTGGAGAAGTTAACTGCTTTCCAAAAGGATAAAATAGGGAAATACTTAGAAATCTGGAATTCCTTAGATTCATGGGTTAAGCTAAAATACAAAGTGTGACATAAGTTTCATTTCCTTTCTTTGAACAATGTTTGTTCTGTCGAGGGACGGGGGTCAGAGGCTTTGAGGGGAGGAGGGAGGAAGGGTGGGTGGGGGGGATGATTTTGGAAAGTTGTCTAAGGATGAATGAGATTTAGGTATATATGTTTCTGAAAGTTTTCAGATGTTTCTATGTTAAATATTTGACTTGTCTAGCTTTCTTATTGCAATAAAACTGTTCTTTAAAAAAACCCAAAACAAAACTGTGGAGAGAAATGGTTAAATGGGCAACCTATGAGAAACAGGTTGCAGTAGTCTTAAGCAAGAGGTGATAAGAGTTGATAAGGAGTCTAGTAGTGTGTTCAGAAAGGATGGATTTTAGTTATACAATTCCAGAGAAACACATTTCAGAATTTCTATGGAATTGTATAAGATGACCCCCAAGGTTATGGACTTGGGGTTGAGGGGACAGGGAGGATGACTGTACTAGCATCAGAAATAGAGAGATGGGGGGGAAAGTAGGGGTGGGGATAGGGAATTCAACATGACCAAGACAACTCCTTAAGGATACAGTGGGGGCATCCAGGCAGCATTGTCAGTCAAACAGACTGAGATTTGGGACTGGATTTATGATTAAATTTCTGGTAAAGGTAAATCTGGAATCAGTATAAAACTATTGAAAGCCATTAGAGGAAATTAGACCAACAAGGGAATTAGTATACAGAGAAAAAAGAGGGCCCATGACAGAACTCTGGGCACACCAACTGATTGTATGCCCTCTGATAGAACCTCTACCATCCCACTAAGTACAATGGTAGAAGAGAACCAAAACAGGATGGAGTCCCAAATCCAAATGAAGACAGTATCAAGGAGTTAAATGTCATAATTAGGACAGAGGATAAGGATTGAGTAAAGGCCTCTGGTTTAACCAGAGGCCTTTACTCAATCCTATGAGTAAAGGCCTCTGGTTAAACCAGAGGCCTGTTTCTGTGAAATGTAGAAAGTGAAAATCCCTGTGGCTTACCTCTAATATCTTGGAGTAAGCTCTGTTTATCACTACCATTGCCACCCATCAACCAGTTTCTAATCCAATCGTTGACCCATGCCGCAGATGCTCAGCTTATTTGTTGCCTGTGCAGAACAGTTTTTTGGAGGCCTTAATGAAATTCCAAGTACATTATAACTAGCGCTTCCCTTCCCTATTCTCCAGTCTATTTATCTTGTCACAGAATCAAAGAAATTAATTAGATTTGTCTGACAGACCCATCTCTGGTAAAACCATTATGCCTTGGATCTCATAATCCATTGGATTCCAGAAATTGCACTATCCTGTTTTTAGCAAAGGTTCCATTAATTTACTCAACACAGAGGCCATACTAATTGGCCTGTAGTTCCCAGCCTCCTTACTACTTTTTGTGAAGAGGAGCTAAATCTGCTTGTCTGCAATCCTAAAACTACTCTTGATTCTAAAGAAACTTTCTCACAGGACAAGCAGGATGGTAGTCCTCACATATGGGTGACATCACAGGATGGAGCCCAATCATGGAAAACTTCTGTCAAAGTTTCCAGAACTTTGACTGGCCCCTACTGGGCATGCCCAGCATGGCACTAACCCTGCAGTCAGCAGGGGTCCCCCTTCAGTCTTTTTTCTTTTCGCTCAGCAGTAGCCTCGCGGTAAAGGCGCTCTGCAGAGATTCTGACAGGAATTTTCCTCATGGAATTACTAAAACTTTATTTGCCCCACAGGGGTCCCTCTAACTTTTTTCAAGCCGTGGTACTCCGGTAAGTTTTTACCCGTTTTCTGTCAATTACAGTCTAGTTTGGCTCTCGCGGCCTACTGGCCGTCGATCGTACCGTGGCTCAATTTTTTCTATGGCCATGGCGTCAGGCTTCCGTCTGTGCCCGGACTGTACTCACACCATGTCTATCACAGACCCTCAAAGTCTGTGTAATGTGTCTTGGACGAGAGCACGATGTCCTAACCTGCACCAAATGTGCCTTAATGACACCAACAGGTCGCAAGGCCAGAATGGAGAAGATGGAACTTCTCTTCTGTGCTCAATCCCTGACTCCGTCCGTTGCATCGACGTCGTCTGAACCGGCACCGTCAACTTTGCGCTTGTATCGACCGCCAGCCGGTGACCTTCCAGCATTGACAGCATCTCAGCCTTTGACACCTTCTACTCCCCCCTCAGGACCAAGGGGATCGCAGAGAGAAACATTGCCATCGACATTGTAAGCCTCGGACCATCGAGGGAGCGAAGTCATCGACCGAGCCATCGTTAAACTCCGTCCAGAAAAGGCACCGGCCTTTTTCGGCGACTGGGTCACCGAGGCAACCCTCTCCCAACAAGGGATAGGGAGCCGCGACTCCGCCTTTAACGGTGGTCTCTCCGGTTATGCCTCTGCCTCCTTCTGTTCCGGAGCCAGGGCTCCTTGCTCCAGGTCTCCGAGAAGAACTGGACCGGATGGTTCAGGAGGCCATTGACAAGGCGATGCAATGACTCCAGGTTCCTTCGGCACAGACACCAGTACCGATTGTGGAACCGAGCACTGACCCGATTCCAGCAGCATTGGCACCACTGCTATCCAGGATGGAAGCGCTCATTGCTGCTTTTCCACCGATGGACCCCGGGTCACCGATGGCTCCAGTGCCCTCTCCACTTACTCTATTGGGAGGAGAAACACCATTCCGCATTCCTCCATCCAGAGTCCTGCCTCAGCCATTGATGCTGATACATCCGGTGCCACCGAGCCATCAATCGATGCCTGTGCCGGTGCCTCCGATAATTCCTCAGATTCCTTCGGAGCCTAGACCTGGACCTTCAGGTATCCCACCACCTCCAGGTATCCCACCACCTTGTCCCCCTCTAGTTCCTAGAGGGACAGGTGCTGATCCTTATGATACCTGGACTGATGATTCCTCGCCAGACACCGATGATTTACCTTCACCACAGTCACCCGCTGAAAGTAGGAAGCGTTCTCCTCCATAGGACCTCTCCTTTCCCTTCCAATTGCAGACTGAACAGGATGACAGACATCAGATGATGGAGATGCTCCCAAGGAAATAACCTCCATCCCTATTCACCAGGTTCTTCTGGATCTCCTCAAGAAGAACTGGGAACATCCTGGCTCCAGTGCACAGAAAGGCTGACACTACCTATTTGGTGCAGTCAGCTCCAGGCTTTCAGAAAACTCAATTGGATCACCAATCTGTAGTTGTTGAATCTGCACAAAAAAAGCAAAGAGATCAAAGCCTCATACCTCTTTTTTTCCCCCGGGCAAAGAACAGAAGTTTTTAAATGCCATTGGCCGCCGGGTATTCCAAGGCTCAATGCTCATCTCCCGGATTGCCGCCTATCAGCTCTATATGACCCAATATAATAGTCATTTTTAAGCAGGTACAAGACTTCTCAGATACCCTGCCTCTACAATTCCAAGATCAACTTCAAACCCTAGTAAACGAGGGTTTCGTGGCAGGCAAGCATGAGATCAGATCATCCTATGATATCTTTGACACTGCCACTAGGGTATATGCAGCCGCTATTTCAGCTGCATATACCCTAGTGGCAGTATACCCTAGTGGCAGCTCAAGTCTTCCGACCTTCGCCCTGAAGTACAAGACAAGCTATCCGACCTGCCCTATGTGGGGGACAATCTGTTTGGCGAACAGATTCAGCGAACGGTGTCTGAACTTAAGGATCATCATGAGACCCTAAGACAGCTCTCTGATGCCTTCTGACTATTCTAAACAGCCCTTCAGAAAGGACTCTAAAAAGTCATTCTTCCACCCGAAGAATTCCTACCCGCCACCAACCAGATCCCGTGCCACGAGACCTTTTCAAAAAGCACAGTCTCGTCAAACACGTAAACAAAAGCCACAAGCAGCTCCTCAGCCAGGGCCTGCTTCAGGTTTTTGAATTCCACCTAGAGAGCAGCAGCCAGATTCCACTGCCTCACATTCCAGTGGGAGGTCGTTTGTGCCACTTCCACAACATATGGCACTCAATCACCTCAGACCAACAGGTACTGGTGATAATTGCTCAGGGTTGCCATCTGAACTTTTTCTCCGTACCACCGGACTCCCCACATCTACCAATTGTGGAGAACATCCGATCACTCCATCCTTCTGGATCAAGAGGTCTCCCTCCTTATCCAGTCCAAGGCAATAGAACCTGTACCCTACTCTCAGCACAGCCTAGGGTTCTATTCCCGGTACTTCCTAATCCCAAAAAATCGGGAGGCGTTCGTCCTATCCTGGACCTATGGGCCCTCAACAAGTACCTCCAGCAGGAAAAGTTCAAGATAGTAACCTTAGGCTAGCTTCTTCCTCTTCTACAAAGAGGAGACTGGCTCTGATCTCTGGACCTCCAGGATGCATACACTCATATTGCAATAACCTCAGGTATTTGCGATGAGATGAAGTTTCTAGTAGGCCCCAAGCACTATCAATACAGAGTACTTCCATTCGGCCTAGCGTCTGTGCCACGAGTCTTCACAAAATGCCTCGTAGTAGTTGCAGCCTTCCTCAGGACCCAAGGTGTTCACGTAAACCCCTATCTAGACGACTGGTTAATCAGGGCTCCCACTCAGCAAGCTGCTCTGTCGTCCCTCAATCTAACCTTACACACTTTAATTTCATTAGGATTTCTCGTCAACCTCGAAAAATCCTACTTAGTCCCATCTAAAACCTTGTCGTTCATTGGGGCAAACTTGGACACCTTGCAGGGAAAGGCTTTTCTGCCTCGACAGTGAGCGCTCACTCTTGTGTCTCTTGCACACCAGCTGCAGTCTCAGCAATCCGTGACTGCTAGTCACTTTCTCATCCTTCTGGGACACATGGCGTCCTCGGTGCAAGTCACAAAATATGGCACGATTGGCCATGAGTCAAGCAGTGGACTCTACGGTCGCAATTGACTCAAAGCGTTCAGCCCCTGTTGACCATGGTCCACGTAACCGTCTCACTCCGTCAGTCTCTTGCCTGGTGGAGGCATCAGACCAATCTCCTCCAAGGCTTGCCCTTTTAGGCTCCAGACCCTCAAATAACCACAGATGCTTCCAACCTCGGCTGGGGAGCCCATGTGGCCAATCTGCAGACACAAGGCTCTTGGTCTCCAGAGAAAGCCAAACACCAAATAAATTTCCTGTAGCTTCGAGCAATAAGATATGCTCTCCAGGCATTTCAGGATCACCTCTCAAATCAAGTTATCCTGATTCAGACAGACAACAAGGTGGCCATGTGGTACATCAACAAACAGGGAGGCATGGGCTCCTTCCTTCTGTGTCAGGAGGCTGCACAGATATGGGGGGAAGCTCTCTCCCATTTGATGTACCTCAGGGCCACCTGGTTGTCGGGAGTGGACAATGTGTTGGCAGACAAGCTGAGTTGCATCTTTCAACCGCAAGAGTGGTCTCTCAACCCCTCTGTGGCGAACTCATCTTCCAACAATGGGGATATCCTCTGATGGACCTCTTTGCATCTCCTCAAAACCGCAAAGTAGAGAACTTCTGCTCTCTTATTCGCAGCAAACACTTTCAGCCCAGAGATGCATTCTTCTTCTCGTGGGCAACCGGTCTGCTCTATGCATTCCCTCCACTTCCTCTTCTCTCAGACTCTCGTGAAGTTACGTCAGGACAAGGGAACCATGATCCTGATAGCACCTCACTGGCCACGCCAAGAGTGGTTTCCAATACTGCAGGATCTCTCCATTCGCAGGCGCATTCCCTTGGGACAGGACCCGCTTCTGATCACTCAAAACGATGGGTGTCTCCGCCATCCCAATCTTCACACCTTGTCCCTGACGGCATGCATGTTGAAAGGTTAATCCTTCAGCCACTTAACCTTTCTGAACCAGTTTCCCATGTCATGATTGCTTAAAGGAAGCTTTCCACAAGAAAAGCTTACTCTTACAAATGGAAAAGATTCACGTCATGGTGCTCTTCAGTCCCTTGACACCTTTTCCTGTCCAATCACAAAGTTTTTGGACTATCTCTGGCATTTATCAGAATCAGGTCTAAAGACTTCTTCCATCACAATGCATGTCAGTGCGGTAGCCGCCTTCCATAAAGGTTTCGGGGATATTCCTATATCAGTACAACCCCTTGTAACACGTTTTTTTTGAAGGGCTTGCTTCATCTCAAGCCTCCACTGCATCCTCTGGCCCCTGCTTGGGACCTTAATCTGGTTTTGGGTCGGCTCATGAAACCACCATTCGAGCCTCTTCACTCTTGTGAACGATATCTCACATGGAAAGTGATTTTCCTTTTGGCTATCACTTCAGTTCGCAGAATTAGTGAATTACCGGCCCTAGTTACCTATCCGCCTTACACTAAACTTCTGCAGGACCGGGCGGTACTCCGCACTCGCCCTAAATTCTTACCTAAGGTAGTTTCAGATTTTCACCTCAATCTAGCCATCATATTACCTACCTTTTTTTCCCAGGCCCCATTCCAATCCTGGAGAGCAGGCTCTGCATACCCTTGACTGTAAACAGGCTCTAGCATTTTATCTAGACCGTACAGTTGCCCACAGGAAGAGCACTTAATTGTTCATCTCTTTCCACTCTGGACAAAGCCGGACGACAAGATTCCATCTTCGGCCAGTCTGTCCTTCGTAACCTGTTTACAACATGACGTACCAACACCCTTCCGTCTGCCCGGTGGGGTTCAGAATGCCCTCTACCAAATTCCACCCCAGTTGTCTACTTAGTTAAATTTATTTAAGCCAATTATATTCCGCCAATAGCATTAGTCAGCAAAGACAAGTTTAAAAAAATGTTTGAGGAGCTTTATGAAGCAAAGAAGTCTTCCTCTACCCTAATCTCTGTAGGGAGAGTTTCACAGTTCCGGGCCAGCAATTTTAAAAAGTCATTCTCTAAACTTAGACTGTCTGTAAGAATAACACTCTCATATGAAGCTGGCCACAATTAGATTGAAAGCTGGTTGAGATAGGGACCATTTTCTGAAATTGAGAGCATTGCACTTTAGAAAGTCTGCTTGCATATTTTCCACACTTGCTATGTGTGAACCTGCAATCATCTTCGGATTGTTTTTCTGCCCAATGGAGTAGTAAATCCTCTTCCAGGGATATCTGAGGACTTTGGTGCCTCCTTCATGACTTACATATGCCACCACTGTGGCATTGTTTGATATGTACTCTTACTGCCTGATTCCTCAGCAGAGGAGCAAATTTAACAATAGCTCTGGCTTCCAGATGATTAAAGGGCTATTTGGCTATCTAGTTTCCTCAAATTTCCATTGACCTCAAGTCATCTGTCCTAGACAATGTACCTCCCCTAGCCTATCAGACTGGCATCTGTCATTAACACTGCCTAAGCTGGAGGTTCCAGGTCCACTCCTAGTGCAGTCTAGCCCCTATTGCAAGCTCACCCTGATGGACTCTGGAAATAGCAATCTCTTGGAATAGTTTACAGATTGAGGATTCTAGAAAACACAACTCTGCAGAGGCTTCATGTAAGCCCTAAATCTAATGCCACAGCCATGGAACAGAGAAGCTAAAGATAGCTCCAACAGTCAATTCTTGATGGACAATAGAATCTGCCATTCTAGCTTCTGAATCTGTTGCTCTATCAGCTAGACACTGCCTATGTCTGTATTGCACAGAACTCCAAGATGCTCCAGAGTCTAAGTGGGTTGAAGACTGCACTTGGAAAATTTAACTTGACTAGCTGATCCAATTTTTGCAAACAAATACCTGGTTAGCTAGAGTGTAGGAAATGGAACACCATCAATTATACAGTATTTATTGCTTGGAACTTCTAATTGTCTAAAGTACAGTATTTATGAATTAATTACTCAAATTATGGTTGATTATTTTGTTTTAATCAGAACAAGGACTCATTCAGTTTGTCCAACGTTGGAGGTTTGAGTTTTATCATTTAAAATTAATAACTTAAGTCATTTAGAAAGTTAGATGTGTTTCACAGGTTTTAAAATAGCTCTGCAGATCGACTACGCGCTATCACAGATTTAATTCAGAGCAATCCGATGTTTACCCAAATGTAAAGGTAACTTCAGACCTCTTAAATTAGTTTGTTCTCTCACCATGCTGGCAAACCATAGCTGAAGGAAAGGGATAACTTTTCTGTGAAAGCTTCGGTGTCTTATGTTCATCCATTTGCAGGTCTGTAAGCTTAGGCTGAGTGCAGTCATAGCTGGTCAGCATCTAGTCTTGAACACACATGATCAGAAGGCATAAAAGCTGGTTTCCTCTGGTCCTGAAGATACTGTCTGGTATTCGGTGAGAGCCCTCTGGTGGTGCTCTCCAATAATGGGAACACCAGTTTCTTAGTTTCATTCGCTTTATAGAAGTGAATACGCATAATGCATGCTTTCCAATTGGATGCTTTCCATATGGATGAGGACCAAGCACAGAACTGAATGGAAGTTTCACACTTGTTTTTATAAGAATGAAGTGTTCATTTTAGCAGTCATAGCATAGAGAACTTATTAGAGATGACAATCTTCCAACCAGTATCAAAGCTCTTTGTTTCAAGCAGAGCTAAGGATATGTTTTACAGCTTAGGTATTCTTTTCTGCAGACTTGTATTTCTCAATCCAAGCACATAAATAGAAGAATATACATAATGCTTTGTTCTTCCATTTTCATTGGTTCAGCGAGAACAGGCTCCTTTGATATACTCAGAAAATGTTGGCCTGAATTAACTCTACAAGTATACTGTCCTGAACTGAGTTCACCATTATTAACCAATCATTCAGATAAGGATTTACAAAAATCTTTTTTGTGCAGTGCTGCTATCACTACCACCATCATCTTTTGAAAAGGTTTTTGGAGCAGAACTTGGAATTGAAAATGCCTTCCTAGCACTGAAAATCAAAGAAAGTGCTGATGTTCTGACCTTAAAGATCCAAGGAAGTCAGGAATTCTCCCTCTTGTACTGCTGTAATCCAGTCTTCAGTTTCCCTTCTGAAATGTTATCTTCATAAACTTGTTGACCCATTTAAGATCCAGAATATGCCAATAAGTTCCCTAGCTATTGGGAACTACAAAGTAAATGGAATATAGACTCTGTCTCCCCTGATCTTTTTGAACTGGGACTACCACCTTCAAGTCAAGGGGTCGTCTTAGTCATTCTTGCTGCTTGCTTTCTGACAGACGAGGAAAACCATAAAAGCATCTGATACGTGATGGGAGAATTCCAGGGCATGACCTTCTCAAATATTTTTCAGAACCCACTGATCTGATATAATTTTGGGCCTATCTCAATTTTAGAATTGTGATTAGAGGGCTGCCTATCTCCTGGAACCAGAGAAAAGGCTCATTGGGCACCTCAAGAGGTAGCTGACTGAGGGTCCCTCCTGATCACCTCTTTGGTTCAAATGAAAGGATTGAAACCTGCCAAAGCTTCTAGATCTCTGAGTCAAAGCATTACTTTTCTGCTCAAATCTTCTGGAGTCCTGAAACCCATTCTGGGTCAGATAATGACTAATCTTTTGACCTGCTCTCTAGTATCCTGGGTACCTTAGTATCTCCTCCAAGCCTTCACCATTTTCTCAAGATCTTCCCCAAATAACAGCTGCCTTTTTAAAGGAAGCTTTGTCAGATTGGTCTTTAAGCGTGGTATCCGCTGACCAATTATGCAGCCAAAGTAGTCTTCTAGCCACCACTATTGATGCCATATGCATCTGCTAAATATGCTGCTCTGGGTTCCAAATGAATGGATTCATCCTTTAAAGCATCCTGCACAAACTGTGCCAGACCCAGACCTGATTTCTCCACTATAGAACTGCAAACTATCTGAAGAGCCATATTAACCTCAAAAGTTTATTGAAGCACAGACTCTATTTTCTATCCTGAGAATCTTTTTGAATGCAGCACTTCCCTCCACTGAAGTGACTGAATAGACAAGTGCCTTTACCTTTTGGAAAGTGAAATTTTTCTTTCCTGAGGAACAAAGGGGTTCAACTTGACTAAGGATCAGCCTCCCCTAACATTTGCTTCAGGAAGCCATGGCAAATCAATTAAATCCTTTAGCAACTTGTGAAAATGAAAAGATTTGAAAGTCTTTCTAATATTGACCATATTAGGGTTATCTATGGAGCTACTATCTGCTTTCTTATATTTGACAGGGATTGAGAAACTAAAGATGCTAGCTTTTGCTTAAGGAAGAGTCGGCAGGATATATACTATCACCCTCTGGGATATTCCTCTTTCTTCCAACCCCTCCTCTCAAGCACCTTTTATAATCGCATTAAAATAAATGAATTCTGTGAATCAGAAAAGGTATAGTCTGGTAATTCTTCTCATCTCTGGATCTTGCAAAGATTTGCTGCAAGCATTTAATAAACTGTCACATCAGGTAGACCTTAACAGGTTGTTGATGATGAGTAGGACCTGAGGCACCGTGTAGTTAGCAGGAGGTTGAAGTAGGGACAGGCAACATTCATACAAAGATTAGAGTTGGGTTGAGGTCAGGGTAGGCAGTGAGCATATACAAGTGAGTCAGTCTGAGGATAGGAACAAAGCTGGATCACAAGGAGTAATTTTATTCAAAAATGTCTATTCCGACAAATTTCTGGACTTCCATTCTTGGTGGATTACAAATAAACAATGAAAGACATGCAACATATATAAAAAAAACAAAAACAAAAAAAACTGCAGCACAATATAAAAATCCTAAAAATTGGTGAAAGGACTTAAATAGCAAGTTACATTTTAAATGCATTAGAAAAGAAATGGACTTTTAATGCTTTTCTAGAAAAACGTATGCTCACAAATTTGCCAAAGAGACTGCAGAAGCTTGTTGCTTAAATATGGAGCTACTGCAGAAACTGCACAACTACTAGTCTCTTACCCAATATGAAAGCTGCATGGTTAAGGTCAATAATTGCGAATCAGCAGATCTCAAAACACATGGTGGCTGGATACCACTGTAGTAATGATTTCAAATATACAGGGCCATCTCCATATAATGCGCAATGAGCTAACGCTAAGACATTGAATTGGATCAGATACGAAACAGAGCCAATGTAAAGCCTTTAAAACAGTGAAATATGTTCTCTAATTGGACAACCAGATACTAGTCTGGCAGCTGCATTCAACAGCGATTGTAATGCTCTCAACCGGCAAGTGGGTAACCCTATGTAAGGAGCATTACAATACTCTATTATAGCTATCAGAAAGGTCAGTACCAGAAGCAGGACTAGCGAAAAGACTCAGGAGGAGGAAGATATCTGAGTGGACCTGGCTTCTCTATATATTGGAGTGGTGCTAACAGCCAGCACCACAGGAAATTCAAGGAGTCAGACCTATAAAACCTGGAAGTAGGTGAGTTCCCTGGGTAGAGTGGGATATAGAAGTGAAGCCAGATTCTAGGAGCCATGCTGGACCTAAATCATGAGGCAGGGATGTGTGGTCAATGGTATGTACAGTACCTCCCCTCTGTGTCCCCACACCAGGATTCCCTTTCTAGTCTCTAAGTTTGAGGGGGAAGAACTGATATCTTCTGATCAAGTCTGGAGTATTAATATTTTCCATGGGTTTCCAAAGTCATTCTTTTGAGGCCATAACCCTTCCAATCCACCAGATAAGTCTTTCTTACCAGTTGTGGAATTTGAAGAAAATGAAATAATGGATTCCAATCATTCAGATGAGACTCTGTAAGGTGAATGGATCATCTTGGTGTATCTGAAAATAACTGGTTTAAGTACTGAGACATGGAAAATATTAGAAATGGGGAGAGAAGATCTTGATTTTAAAGTTCACCTGATGGAGCCCAGTAAATTTAGGGGCAAATTTGACGGAGGGCACTTTAAACATGATGATCTTTGTTGAGCCACACCTTATCACCTGGAGATAATTGAGGGGCATGTCTGCGATTCCTGTTGGCATCCTTCATGTGGTGATCTGCAGCTTTTCTGAGAAGAAAATGGTGGTCTGCCAGATTTGCAAGTTGAACAACAGCCTCCGGGTTCTTCTGAGCATAGTTAATGCAAGAAAATACATAAATCTGTTCATCTTTAGTCAAGTTGGCCACCAGTAATTACAGGAAATTAGATCTATGGGCTTGCAGATGCCCTGATGGCTGGCCAACTTGGAGTTATGAGCCCATTTTAGGACTCTTTTTGGTGGAAGTGTCTGGTTGTCAGTGTCTTTCCATGGGGAACCAAAATTGGTACCATAGCCATTTGTGATGACCTTTGCTGAATCAATGAGCTGATGGATGGGGGGTCCTTGGAGGTATCAGCTGGGTCAAAAGACTTAGAGGGTGTCGACTTTGATATTTTTCTTGGCTGGCTGTTATGACTGGCGAGTCAGACTGAAAAACAGAGACCACATAGCTTGATGAGTTAATTCTCTTTGCCATCAGAAGATACCCATTCTGGAGAAGGTTTTCTTAGGTAATGATTCAGATGGACTGAAACAATCATGGTAAACCTAGAAGATGATGTAGGCCTGATTGACAAACTGAAGAGTAGTAAATCACCTGGACCAGATGGTATATACCCCAGGGTTCTGAAGGAACTAAAAAATGAAATTTAAGATCTATTAGTAAAAATCTGTAACCTATCATTAAATCATCCATTGTACCTGAAGACTGGAGGATGGCTAATGTAACCCCAATATTTGAGAGGCTCCAGGGGAAATCCTGGAAACTACAGACCAGTTAGCCTGACTTCAGTGCCAGGAAAAATAGTGGAAAGTATTGTAAAGATCAAAATCAGACATATAGAAAGACATTGTTTAATGGCACAAAGTCAGCATGGCTTTACCCAAGGCAAGTCTTGCCTCACAAATCTGCTTCACTTTTTTGAAGGAGTTAATAAACATGCAGATAAAGTTGAACTGGTAGATGTAGTGTATTTGGATTTTCAGAAGGCATTTGACAAAGTTCCTCATGAGAGTCTTCTAGGAAAAGTAAACATTTACGGGATAGGTGGCGATGTCTTTCCATGGGTTACAAACTGGTTAAAATACAGGAAACAGAGTAGGATTAAATGGACAATTTTCTCAGTGGAGGGTTGTGGGCAGCGGAGTGCCTCAGGGATCTGTACTGGGACCCATGCTTTTCAATATATTTATAAATGATCTGGAAAGGAATATGATGAGTGAGGTAATCAAATTTGCAGATGATAAAAAATTATTCAGAGTAACTAAATCACAAGTGGATTGTGATAAATTGCAGGAGGACCTTGTGAGACTGGAAAATTGGGCATCCAAATGGCAGATGAAATTTAATGTGGATAAGTGCAAGGTGATGCGCATAGGGAAAAATAACCCATGCTATACTTACATTTATTTATTTATTTATTTATTATTTTTATATACCGACATTCATCTCAATTGAGATATCACACCGGTTTACATTCAGGTACTGTAGGTATTTCTCTATCCCCAGAGGGCTTACAATCTAAGTTTTTGTACCTGAGGCAATGTAGGGTAAAGTGACTTGCCCAAGGTCACAAGGAGCGACAGCGGGACTTGAACCTTGGTCTCCTGGTTCATAGTCCACTGCTCTAACCACTAGGCTATTCCATATTAGGACCTACCATCCAGGAAAGAGATCCAGGCATCATAGTGGGTAATACATTGACATCGTAAGCTCAGTGTGCTGTGGCAAACAGAATGTTAGGAATTATTAGAAAGGGAATGGTGAATAAAACAGAAAATATCATTAAGCCTCTGTATCGCTCCATGGTGAGATCGCCCCTTGAATACTGTGTACAATTCTGGTTGCCGCATCTCAGAAAAGATGTAGTTGTGATAGAGAAGAGCGACCAAAATGATAAAGGGGATGGAACAGCTCCCTTATGAGGAAAGACTAAAGAGGTTAGGACTGTTCAGCTTGGAGAAGACACGGCTGAGGGGGGATATGATAGAGGTGTTTAAAATCATGAGAGGCCTAGAATGAGTAAATGGGAATTGCTTATTTACTCTTTTGGATAATAGAAAGACTAGGGGGCACTCTGTGCAGTTAGCATGTAGCACATTTAAAACTAATCAATAGGTTCCTTTTATCCTGTGTGTGTATGTAACAGGCAGCACCTAGTCACTAGTCAGTCTTTGTTATATTCCCCAAAAACCAGCCTGAACCTGTTCATATTGGTTCTTTATTGTTGACCATTTCCTTTCCTACAGTTTGCTCTTTAGTCCCTCTGTTTCTGGAAAAATATTTTATCTTTTTATCCACCCTTTCCTCAGGGCACAGAATTCAAATCCTGCCCCCCACAGTGCAGCATGTCTTCCAGGCCTCCTCAATGTTCCATATGTTGCTATTCTTTTTCATACTTGTATGTTTTGTCTACTAGTGTCTTTCTATCCAGTGAAGCAGAGCTGGCCAGGCCCTACCACACAAGGATTAATAATTCTTTGGAATTTTACAGCTGTGCACACTTCTACAGCTGCTATAGATCCCTACACAGAAGCTACCTGCTAGTAGAATACCTCACCTTGGTCACACATCCATACTAATAGGCACTTACCAAATAGAGAACAGAAAATATAAATATGATCCTTTTTGTTTTCAATCTTTATTTTAATTTTTCTTGGAATTTCAATGTTATGCCAACAAAAAAAATATAAGTAGAAAAATGACTGCTATAACACATAGGAGGAAAAATCAACGGAAAAGTCATTTTCCCACTTTTTTTTTTTTAGAACATTGAAATTACCATATAAAATAAAAACTAAAAATGAAGGTCCTTAAGTACAAATAAAAACTTGCAGATAAAATCTGAACTGTTCATTGTAACAAATCACCCTGTATTCAATGCTACACTGAAGAAATAAAAAAAACAAAAAAACCCCCCCATTCCTCAGACAACAAACAAAATACGGTAAATGTCATAAGCGTGAAACCATACTAATACAGTATATATATTTCAAAACAGCTGATGTTAATGTTTTCATCAATAGCTTAGAAAGTTTTTTTTGTTTTTTTTTTTAATTTTCCAAGCACCAATAAAATATTTCAAAACAGCAAGCACATTAAAAAGAAACACCTAGTTAAAGATTTAAAAAATCCCTCTTCCCATACCTCGGGACTTCTGATTTCCAAGTGGCCTAAGATTGTGATGGATTAATGGGTGGAGGAAAAGGATTATATATATATATATACATACACTCCTGCTCTCCCTCATTCTCAATCATTCTCACACCTGGTCTCCTACATGCTCAATTACCACACAGCATTCTCTGCCTCATTTCACTAATTCCTATTTTGGAAGCATAAGGGCAGCAAGAGCTTCCTTCAGCATTTCTGCTTGACAGGATGATTCCTTTGAGTACAGGGGCACAAAATGCTCTGCCTTCTGATTTCTTCTGCCCTGCAGGCTGACTCCGTTCTGCCTAGGCTTTTCCTCCTTTTCCTGTGCCATAGATATGGCTTCACCTCCTCCTCTTCTCAGCCAGTACTGCTCTGCGGCCTTCTACTTTTGGCCGGCACAATAGACATTGCTCTGAGACCTCCTTAGCTTGTGCAGCCGATGCTGCTCCGCCTCATGCGGTTCTTCGCCTTCATGGCTGAAGCTGTTCTGGGTCCACCCCCCTTCCGCTGTGTGGGCTCTATTTCTTCCACAATGGTTGCTTCTTCCTGCCCATACTAGAGAATAAGGTGATGCTGTTACTGCCCCCAGAGCAATGGCACTCTAGGTGGCCACCTAGTCTGCCCAGTGTTTCCACTGGATCTGATAATGATCTACTGTTGGAGACCAGGTTGTATGTGGACACTTAGAGGTAGATCTTAAAGTACGCGCAACGGCGCAAACAAAAGTACGTCAGATTTTATAAGATACGCGTGTATCTTATAAAATCCGGGGTCGGTGTGCGCAAGGCTGCGCAAAATCGGCAGCCTGTGCAGGCTGAGCTGCGCAGCGTGCCTTCCGCATCCCCCCCTACCTTTTTGTTGTGCAAGTTACGCCTGCTTGAAGCAGGCGTAACTTGCGCGTGCTGCTTCTGCATCCCCCGGCACAGGCGGCAGTGCCGGGGGACTCGGGACCACCCCCTGACCCTGGACATGCCCCAGGACACACCCCCAGACTGCCGACACGCCCCCTCCCACCCCTTTTACGAAGCCCCGGGACTTACACGTGTCCTGAGGCTTTGTGCGAGCCGGCGGCCTATGCAAGTTATCAGACCTTATGCATCGCCTAAGATTTTAATGATGGGGAGGAGCCAGTTGTTGTGGCACATGTGGATACCAATGATACAGGAAGGTGCAGGAGAGAGACTTTAGAGGCTCAATTTAGGCTTTTAGGTAGGAAATTTAAATCCAGAAGCTCCAAAGATATATTCTTAGAAATGTTCCCTCTTCTACACACAACCCTAGAAGCAGGCTGAGCTCCAGAGTCTCTGTGTGGATGAGACAATGGTGCAGAAAAGAGGTGCTTAGATATCTTTTAGAACATGGGAAATATTCTGGGGAAGGGGAGCCTATTCTAAGAAGATGAGATCCACATTAATCAGGGTGAAACCTGGCTGCTGGTAATAAAATTTAAGCTAAACTATGGGGGGAAAGCTGATAGTTGCTCAAAAGCACATGGTTCAGATGGAGATATCTTCTGAGGATATTTATTTGTTTTTGTATACCGACATTCGATCGAGATATCACATCGGTTCACATGTAACTGAAACAGAAATAAGACAATGGTTGCTTATTTTTACATTGTAACTTATATAAGAAATTAGAAAAGGTTAACTTACATAACTTCGAGATGTTAACATTTAACAAGTGATTTGAAGAAAAATAGACAAAGATAAAATGAAACAGATTTAACTATTTACAGTGACTTTTTACAAAGGGAATATCTAGGGTAGTTGAGGGGGACTGGGAAGATTGGGTGACAGGGAAAACAGGTGTCTTGCAAGGAGGTAAAAGTATGACATTAGGGCGGAGTGCATTTACAATGCAGTATGGAATTACAGGGGAAAATAGGGGCAAGGGTAGGATAGCGGGGAAGGGTTGATATGCTTGTGCCAAAAGAGGAAGAGGTAGATTACGGGTTGTATTCAGGTTTGGAAGATGCATTTAAGGGGGTGAAATAAAAGGGGAAAGGATGATTCACTTCTAAGCAGATATAGGGCCTAGGGTGGGGGGGGGGGCTAAGTTTCTGGCAGGAAGGCTTTCAGGAAGAGCCAGGTTTTAAGGTGTTTTTTGAAGATTTGAGTCTATGGTTCCGTTCTGAGGTGGGGTGGGAGGGAGTTTCATAGTGTGGGTCTGGCTGCTGATATGGCGCGTTTTCCGGGTAGAAGAGAGGTGTGCTGTTTTGGAGGTGGGGACGGTGAGGAGCCCAGAGTCTGTGGATCTGAGGTTTCTGTGTGGGGTGTATGAGAGTATAGCAGAGTTTAACCAGTCTATCTTATTGTTCGTTTTTTTTTTTTTATGTATGAGGGTTAGGGTTTTGTATTGGATTCTGTGGCTGATGGGTAGCCAGTGTAGTTCTTTGAGAGTCGGGGTGATGTCACATTTTTTGATGTTGGTGATGGATCTGGCAGTGGCATTTTGTAGTTCCTATAGTAGTCTGATGGTAGCATTGGGGAGGTCAAGGAGAAGTATATTGCAGTAGAGCTTGGAAAAGAGTATTGTTTGGAGGATGAATCAATAGTCTTGGGCATGAAGAAGGGGTTTGAGTTTTTTCAGGGTTTGTAGGTTAAATAATCTGTCCTTGATCATTGTGGAGATGTGATGTTTGAAGTTTAGCTCATTGTCAATAGTCACTCCAAGGTTTTTTGTGGTATGTGTAAGTTGTGACCCCATGAGGTTAGGTGTGTAGTTGCTGGGGAGGGATGAGGTGTAGTTGTTAGATATGTGTAGGATTTCGGTCTTGTTTTGGTTGAGGCAGAGTGATAGTTGTGACAGAAGATGAGTTGTTTTCATGAGGAGTTGGTTCCAGATTTTTAGGGTATTTTCAATGGTTTTGTTTATGGGAAGCAAGATTTGTATGTCATTAGCGTATACATAGTATGTGAGGTCTGATTCTGAGAGGAACTTGCAAAGTGGGAGGAGGTATATGTTAAATAGAGTGGAGGGTAGGGATGATCCCTGCGTGACGCCATGTGTAAGAGGTATCTGGGAGGATTCTGATGTATTTATCTTTGTCGAATGTTCTGTTTGTGAGATATGACTCGAACCATTTGATTGTAGTGTCTCGTAGACCAATTTCTTTGAGTGATTAGAAGTGTTTTGTGATTGATTGGTGTTGAAGGCGGCAGATATGTCGAAGTATCAAGAGGTAGGATTGGCCATGGTTTTTGGCCTTGAATGGGAGGTTGGAGACTGGTCTGTAGTTTGCTGAATCAGATTTGTCGCGTTGCGGGTTTTTGAGAATGGGTTTGTCTACTGCGTTTTTGAGTTTGTCGGGGAAGATGCATTGCTCTAGGGATAAGTTGATTATGTCTGCTATGGGTCTGGTGATGAGCTTGGAGATGAGTTTTAAGGTTTAGATGGGGTCCAGTGGGTGGGTGGCAGGTTTTGTCTTTTGAATGATGGTTTCAATTTCAGTGGATGCGATGGGTTCAAATTGTGACCACGTGGTGTTGTGTGAGGGTGGTTCTGGTAGGTCAATGTTGACGGGGGATCTTGGCGATGATGTTGGAGACTTTGTCTTTGAAGAAGTGTGCTAGGTTTATGGTGGGGATGTCATGGGTTGGTTAGGTCTGTGACGTAGAAGTGTCCTGGGGTTGAATTGATATTCGTGGATTTTTTTTTTTTTTTGTATAGTAATTTCGTTTTGCTGTGTTGGTCAGTTGAGTAGATGTGAAGTATTGTTCTGTATTTGTCTTTCAGTTCTGGCATTGGGGTTCTTCTCCATTTTTTTTTCTGTTTGTCTCAGGGTTTGCTTTGTGTTTTTTTAGTTCAGGGGGTGTACCATGGGGTCTTGTGCTTGGTTGATTTTTTGATTACTTTTCTTAGGGTGGGGCATTTTGATTTGGCTATATCTGAGTTGATGGATATCCATGAATTTTCTAGTAGCGAGATTGTAGTTAAAGCTGAAGTAGTCCATATAGATGCAAATAGAGTACAGTATGTAAATGGTTCTAAACTTTTTCACTAATAAGCAGGTTGCAAAGAGAAATACAAATGTTTTAAAATATCTACTGCTAAAGTTTGAATAGTAAGATCGAATGTATGGCAGCATTCGAGGATATAGACATAGGCATCTGACATGGTGGAAGGAAGATGATAACCAATTGGGCACTTCTAGAGTATAAATTATATTGATGTGACAGGACAGATCACATTGAAAAGGTGGAACTATATGTAAAGGATGGTATAATTAATAGGGATGTGAATCGTTTATCTGATTGAAAATATCGTCCGATATTTTCAATCTTGTCAGATATCGGGTGGCCCCTGATAGCGATAGGAAACCCCACAATTAATTTTGTGGGTTCTCTTATCGTTATGGGGGTGGGGGGGGGGGGGAGCGGGAAGAAAGGGCACTTAAAAGTAACCCAAAAACACAGCCCAACCCTTTAAAATTAGTTCTTTAGTATCCCTCAAACCTCTGGACCCCTCCAACCCCCCTCCCCCCCCCCCCCCCAATTTTTAAGTACCTGGTGGTCCAGTGGGGGTCCCGGGAGCGTTCTCCTGCTCTTGGGCCGTCGGCTGCCAGTAAACAAAATGGCACAGATGGCCCTTTGCCCTTAGCATGTGACAGGGTATCCGTGCCATTGGCCGGCCCCTGTCACATGGTAGGAGCAATGGACGGCTGGCGCCATCTTTAAAAATGGTGCGGGCCATCCAGTGCTCCTACCATGTGACGGGCCGGCCAATGGCACGGATACCCTGTCACATGCTAAGGGCAAAGGGCCATCTGCGCCATTTTGTTTACTGGCAGCCGACAGCCCGAGAGCAGGAGAACGCTCCTGGGACCCCCACTGGACCACCAGATACTTAAAAATGTTGCGGGGGGGGGTTGGAAGGGTTGGGCTGTGTGTTTGGGTTATTGGCTCGGCACAGCCAATTTAAAAAAAAAAAAAAAAAGAGTGGACCGCGGGAAAAATAATTTCCCAATGGTCCACGAAACCGGAACAGATTCCGGTTCTGATTCACATCTCTAATAATTAAGCATGATAAAAGTCCTGCAGGAAGCAAAATGTACTCTAGATTCATTATGGATGACAATTCAATTTGTGATGGGTAAGAATATAGTAATGGATGTGTATGATGCTTGGACAAGATGAAGAAACACTAAAATGTTAGCAGAAATTAGGCAAATTTTGGCAACATAGTAATAGGAAACTTCAATTTCCTCAGTATTGATTGGGTCAGTGTCTCATCTGAGCAGGCTAGAGAGGTTGTTTTTTTAGATATCATAAATCAGTGGTGACCAGCTCCAGTCCTCGAGAGTCACAGACTTGGTTTTCAGGATATCCACAATAAATATGTATCAGATTTACATGCACTGCCTCCATTGTATGCAAATCTATCTCCTGCATATTCATTGTGGATATCCTGAAAACCTGGTCTGTTTTGTGGCTCTCGAGGACTGGAATTGGCCAGCCTTGCCATAAATGATGCCCATGTTCAGGCTTTACTTGGAGTACTTTGACCATATCTCAAAAAAGAAAGACCAGATGGAATCAGTCCCAGAGAGGCAACCAAAATAGTGTGGCAAATGCACTGAAAGCCATATAATGAGACTGAAGGATGCAAATATGTATACCTAGAAGAGAGGACACATAGACTTTTAAATACCTGAGAGGTATCTAATGATACACATGAATCAAACCTTTTCTAATGGAAAGGAAGTGTAGTATTTAGGGATCATGATATGAAACTTCAAGGGGATAGACTCAGGAACAATGTCAGAACATTTCTTCACAGAAAGGGTAGATGCATGGAATGCCCTCCCAGAAGAAGTGTTGCAGACAAGTTCTGTAATAGAATTCAGAAGGGCGTGGGATTAATGGAGGATCCCTAGAGGGTTAGGGACGGAAATAAAGAAACTGAATAACTTTGGTAACTTTTGGTGTAACATTTCTGCATAGAGCTAACTGGCATGGAGTGACAGATATTATTCTGAACAAATTGATTGGCAGACTGGATGGACCATTTGGGTCTTTATCTCCTATCATTTACTTTGTTTGTGTCATGGAGCACTGGCCCTAGAATTGACAGCTGAGAGGAGATATGATAGAGAGCTATAAAAGCAAGAGGAGTAGAACAGGTAAACTCGAATGGGTAGTTTACTCTTTCAAAAAATTAAGCCTAGGGGACATGTCATGAAGTTACTAAGTAGCATATTGAAAACAAATTGGAGAAAATATTTCATTCAATATACAAGCTCTGAAATTAATTTCCGGAGGTAGTGTCGCTGGATTTAAAAAAAGTTTTGATCAGTTTTGGAAGAAAAATCATAAATGGTTACCAACCCAGGCAGACTTGGGGAAAGCCAGTGCTTACCATGAGCATAAACAACATAGAATCCTATTTGGGATCCTGCCAGGACTTGGATGCTGGGCTTTATGGTCTGACTCAGCCTGGCATTTTTTATGTAATGTTAACTTCCCCCAAATTTTCAGGCTCATCTTTGTGACAGTTATCACCTCTCATTCTACTTCTTTAGTTTAAAAAAGAAAAAAAAATCTGTATTTGTTGAATCAAAAAGCTGTTTAAATACAAGCTTAATGTGCATAAGATGGGGAATTGTAACTTAAGGCATATGCTTTTGCACTAGAATATTGGGAGGAAATGGATCACCTCTCCTACCTAAAAGTAAAATAACTGTAAAATGAATAAAATTGAATAAGCAAGCATACTATAAAAACGCTTGTTGGCAATGAAATGGAAAGGAACTGTGGTAGTATCAACATCCTACTGATACTAATTCTTCTCTCTTTAATGAGGCTCATGGAAGGGCCTTGAGTGGGGTTTCTTTATAGTTTATACTAAAATGTCGTCAAAGAGAATTAATAAAGCAACAGTCAAAACACAGCACACAATTTTTTTTAAGCAATCTACATATTGCTGCTTTGATTTTGTGTTCTGTAGGTGATTACAATATTTTGTAAATAGTGTGCCCTTCAAATGGGATTAGTATATTCTGGGATAATTGTATTATTGTAATCATGCCTCAGTATATCACAGAATGAATGCATAATAAATCATGGGAGTGAGTGTGGTAACCATAGAACAGATAAAACTGCATACTTTTCTCTGGCCTAGGTATGAAGGGACTGCAGAGGAAACTGATGTGGAAAATTCAGTGTTCAAACTTCAAGAGAATCTAATAGCAGGTGAGAATGTTATGTCCTCCTTAATTAGTCTTTCTTTGTCTACTATTGATAATAGATTAATTTTAAAATTTTATTTTGGCAGCACGGATGGCTTCTGGTATGAATGTGACATCTGGAAGCTTAGAGGCTCTTGGAGGAGATGTTTCGAAAGGGGATTTGTAAGTACATGTTATGGAATCTTCAGCAGCTGCATATATTGGTGTAATATTTTGTATCCCTGAACTACATCTTTTCTGTGAAATCTACATATTTAACAATGGCCCTTCCAATTGAAATACCTAATATATTGTAGGCAAGTCTGCATGCCTTTCCTGATATTTAGGAAGCTGGCTAGTAGGAGTGCTTCAATCTACCTTCCATTGTAGAAGTGGTATATAAAAAATTTTAAATAAATAATTTTAGAGTGACTTTGGAACAAGAAAAGAACTGATGTTACTCTTAGGGGAAAGCTTGCTGGGAGGTATAGTTTAAGAGAATCCTAGCCTTAGGAGCCAGTTGGAAAATTAACCAGGAAATTGAAAGCATGGAAAAAAGCAGAGAGCTGTCAGAATGGTCAGAGAATTAGAGGCTGGGAGGCAACAAGAAGGAAGACCTCTTGTCTCTATGCTAAATAGCCTGAGAACAAATATGCTGGTAGGGAATTTCTATTTAAGAAGTCAGAGTAGGCTGCTGGTTAAGGGTTTTAAGCAGTTTCCCAATACATGAAACAGGGTTTACTTTCTCATTGCCTGTAATTATGTGGGCTATTTACACCTTATGAATGCTTTGATGGTTTGGACTGTGACACTTTGAATGGGTGTGTTTTTATTCTATTAAATATTGTATTTGTATTGAACTATTTATTTGTGACTCACTTTGAAATTTATAGGGGAAATAAATGAAAAAAAATGTAAATACAAATTAATTATAACCTATAAATAGTACTGAGTAAAAATATGGAGAAATCCTGTCTACATTTCATGTTTCCTCTCTTGGAAATGAGGAGCATTCAAATCCCATTCCAAAGTTTAACTGAGGCGAGAACTATCTCATATATTTGTGACTAAATCAAAGTTTGTTTAAATACAAACTAAGACTAAATTTGCTTCAAGTTTATGCAGCACAGACAAATGCCTTTCTGCCCCCAAATATGATTATTTTAAGCAGGAGTGTCATTGACCCTGGGCACTCAGGGGCCATGCTTGGAGTTCAAAGATCGGTCACCAGAGTCTTAGCTGTGGTTCCCACTAACTTTTATTTTTTATTTATTTTTTTAAACCCTCAATTTATCCTGTCTACAGGTATTTGCACCATCTATTGTTGCTGTGCTGCTCTGCTCTGGATTAGGGACGGTTTGAGGGATTAAAGGCCTTGTGTTCCACTAGGTCCTTACCCCTTGTGGACTGACGAGAAGAGGCAGCTATATTTGCCACGCCTGCACAGAGGAAGAAAGAAGGCTGCTGAATTGCTTGGGTCTGCATGGCTGAAAAGATAAGGCTGCTGTCAGCTGGGCCACGCAGCCAAAGGAGGCTGCTGTCTGCCGGGTTGCACAGCTGAGAAGAGGAGGTTGTTCCAGTCAGCAGGACTGCACCGCTGAAGGATTCCTGTCTGTAGGGCTGCATTAGGGTTGCCAACTTTTAATTGTCAAATTTTTGAACATTTTGGAGATGCTGTTTAATATCTTCAATAGGGCCGGTTTTTGGGGTGGGTGAGCCGGGTGGCTGCTCAGGGTGCCATCAGCTGGGGTGTGCCCTGAACATCATGAGGGACGGAGGAGAGGCCCAGTGTGGTCACAACAGATCTTATCCCACCATGGTCAGAGAGGAATTGCATGGCCATGGTGGATCCCATCCCACTGTGGCCAAAGACGCACCCAGCCTGGCTGTGGCATATTCTACCCTACCGCGGCTGAAGACAGGCCCAACCTGGCTGTGATTGAAGACTGAAATTGCATAGCAGTGGCAGATCCCATCCCACTACAGCTGAAGAGAAGACTGGGGGAGGGGGTGCTTTTCAGCCATGGTGTAAGTCGCCTTAAATCTGGCTCTGATCTTCACTGTTGGGGTTTAAACACATGTGACTTTTATAACCACTCTTCATTACAAAACAGAAACCTGTAATTTCATAGTAGATAAGGACCAATCTAGTTTCCTCAATTATTTTCTACTACAATGGCTTAGACCCCAGTTGAACTCTGACTTTTCCCTCACTTCTTTGCAATTAATGATACCATGCTTTCTTTAATTATTGTTTTTGCCTCTGGGAGGTTATTTCATGTATCCACCATCCTTTCTGTGAACACATATTTTCCTATGTTATTCCTGAGTCTACTTCTTCAGAGCCTCATATCATGACCACTACTTCTCAAAGTTCTTTATTCTGAAAAAGGTTTGCTTTTACCAGCCCAGGGGCTAAATTATTGTTTTGTAGCATTCTTTAGTCCTCTGATTAAATCATGGACTGAAGTCTATGTAAGTAACACAAAACAAATGTATCCAGCACATTGAACATACAGTAGCTACCAAAGCACACATTTCCTGGAGTGTAGCCAGATGGACTCAGAACGAATGGGTATAGTATCTGCGTGCTAGCAGTTGGAGACTGATCTGACATCAGCACGGGGTATATATACCCCCACAGGAAGCGTAGCAACTTTGTAATTTCCGTCTCCAAAGCAGTTTGGAGAGCCTGCACGCTCACTGAGCGTGTTTTCCAAATCTACTTTCTATTTTCTTCTTTCTACTTTCTTTTCAATTACAACTTCGAGCCCCGCACTCCTGCGGTGATACCCTAAGATCCCTCCCCCAGTAGAGTTTCCCGGGGTGATTTCCGTGATCCCCCGGAGGTCTAATTCCTCAGTCCGGTGGCCGAATCGCGGCAGGGACATAGCCCCCGGGCGAGGTTCGGGTGAGGCATACGAGGCGCCTCGGTCCCGGTGTGGACGAGGCAGCGGGTGCATATCCTCAAACGCGGCGGTGAAGGTACTTGCCCTCTCCCCCCGCAGCCGGAGACCGCCCGGGTTCCAGCCGGGAAGTGCCGAGGATCAGGTAAGGCGTACATCTCTTATTTCTGGTCTCCGAGGAACAGAGGATCGGCGGCGTGGCACGCCGTGGAGGGTGCCATTTTGTGGGCCTTGTTCAGGTATTGAGCGCCCGTAATAGGCGCGGCTCTATTTCTCCTTGTGCGTATATTGCCTTATTGCTAAGAGCATATTGTATGCCACTGAGCGTGTATTGCTAACCGCCTATTGCTGAAAGCCTATTGAATGCCATTGAGCGTATATTGCTAAACACTTATTGCTGAAAGCCTATTGAATACCATTGAGCGTGTATTGCTACCTGCATATTGCTGGGAGCCTATTGAATACCATTGAGCGTAGATTGCTAATCGCTTATTGCTGAGCACTTATTGAAAGCCTTTAAGCGTGTATTGTTAACTGCATATTGCTGAGAGCATATTGCATACATTTAAGCTGTTTTCATGACCGCCTAGTGCTGCGAACATATTGCATATTATTATTATGGTTAAGAGCCTGTTGTATTAAGCGCATATTGCTGCCGCATATTATTCTTATTGTGCGCCTGTTGTATTAAGCGCATATTGCTGCCGCATATTATTATTGTGCGCCTGTTATATTAAGCATATATTATTGCCGCTTCTCTTACAAATGGAACAGAACGCATCAGCGTCTTCAGCGGCGCCGCCTGCCTCAGGCATTAAAGCCCTTGGCCTCTGCTCTGCATGCCAGCTTAGAGCCACGCACAGTGAAGAGCCAGACTCCCTATGTGCCCAATGTGAGGAGGCCGTGGGACCCTCGGGCCAGGATCCGTTTCAACCACGATTTGCCGACAGTTCACCAGGGGTTACTCCGGATTTAGCGGGCAGTCTCGACCACTCGGGAATCCCGGGGGATCTTGTACCCCGGCGATTAGAGGCTGCTTCCATCTCCTGGGTGGATATCTTTAAGGGGATTCATGCCTTTGTACAGATACAAACGGCTTCTCGTCCAGGCCCTGTGGTTCCTGCGGTGGCTACGACTGCTGCGGCTGCCGCGGCGGTGGCGGCTCCTGAGGACCCTGTTCCTGGACCCTCACGCCCTTATCGTGAGCGGGTCCCCCTGCCGCTGGACAGTCCAGATCAGTCAGACGAGGAGGTTTCACCGGATGAGTCCGAACTCCCGGACGAGGGGGAACTTCCCCCAGGGATTGAGCCATATAGAACCATGAGGTGGTTCTTCCCCAAGGAGGATCTCTCCGACCTGGTGTCTCAGGATCTGGCGGAGTTGGATATTACAGGTCCCAGCGCTACGGTAACCTCTGCGCAGAACCCCCTGCTGGAAGGTCTTCGTCCTACAGCCCGCCATTTTCCATTCTTGCAAGCAGCACAACAACTGATAGATTTAGAATGGGCAGCACCAGTGGCTTCCTTCAAAGGGGGCCGGGCCCTGACGGGAATGTACCCATTGGCACCGGCTATACAGGACCTGTTGGCGTGCCCCCAGGTGGACACCTTGATTAGTGCTGTGGTCAAGCGCACTACCATTCCAGTCGAAGGGGGGGCGGCCCTCAAGGAGCCTCATGACCGGCGACTAGACGCCATTCTGAAGCAGACCTTTGAGGTGGCACCTCTCTTTGGGGATTGCGACCTGCTGCACAGTGGTGACGCGTGCCTGTTTGTCACAGGTTAGGAACAACGCTCCAGCAGCGGACATGGAGTCAGCTCTTTCGTTCCTCACGGATGCTGCATCAGACCTCGTCTGGACAACAGCTAAGGGGATCTCTTCCTCCGTAGCCGCCAGGAGGCAGCTCTGGATCCGGAGATGGTCGGCTGATGCGCCTTCAAAGACACGCCTCACCAGATTGCCCTTTAAGGGCTCTTTCCTATTTGGCAGCGACCTTGATAAACTGGCCAGTACATGGGGTGCCTCTCCAGTGCCTAGGCTGCCGGAAGATCGGTTCAGAAGGGGCCAGCGCGCCTTTCCAAGGCCCTCCAGGGGCAGGAGTTCACATGGCTTTGTTCCTTACAGGAGTCACTACCAGGCACCATGTCCTCAGGCCAGGAATCAGTCCTTTCGGACCAAGCAGCGCAAGAGGGGAGCAGGCCCGGGCTCAGGTCCCGGCCGCGCCTCCCAAGGAGAATCCGCCGATTCATCTGGGGGACGGAGCCATAGGGGGCAGGTTAACCCTCTTCTACCCCAGATGGGTCGAGATCACATTGGACCAGTGGGTCCTCGCCATTATCCGAGAGGGATATTATCTGGACTTTCATCATCTCCCTCCGGACAAGTTTGTGGAATCATCATGTCCCATGCACAAGAAGGCAGCGTTGGAAGCTACCTTGGCGAGGCTCCTGTCCTTGAAAGCCATCATCCCAGTACCTGCCTGGGAAGTGAATTCTGGACACTGATGGTTTGGGCAGAGGCGAATCTTCAGGACATCTCCGCCGTCCACATTGCCGGGAAGGACAACACCACGGCAGACTTCCTCAGCAGAGAACGTCTAAATTCGGGAGAGTGGCAGCTGTCACCCACAGCCTTCCAGATGATTGTGGATCACTGGGGGATTCCGGACATGGACTTACTGGGGGACAAGTCCAATGCTCAAGTGCCCAGATACTTCAGCCGCGAGCGTGACCCGTTCTCACGCGGAATCGATGCCCTGGTTCAGCCATGGCCTCCAGGGACTCTGCTATACGCCTTTCCTCCATGGCCTCTGTGGGGCGCCATCATCTACAAGATTCAGAAACACCAGGGCCTAGTTCTTCTAGTGGCACCAGGCTGGCCAAGAAGACCCTGGTACGCAGACATGAGAAGACTACTGGCAGGGGAGCCTCTTCCCCTGCCTCCTCTCCGGGACCTTCTACGTCAAGGTACCATCCTCCACGAGGATCCAGTTCAATTCTCTCTTACGGTCTGGCCATTGAGAGGGCTAGACTGAAGAAAAGAGGTTACTCTGAGCCCGTGATAGATACACTCCTCCGAGCTCGCAAGTTTTCCACATCCCTCACCTACGTAAGGATCTGGAGAGTATTTGAAGCATGGTGCGACACTCATGGCACCAATCCACATGCGACCACAATCCCTATTGTGTTGGATTTCCTACAGGATGGACTTCAGAAGGGTCTCTCCCTCAGCTCCATCAAGGTTCAGGTGGCTGCACTGTCTTGCTATGGTCCCAGGAGGGCTGGCAAGACCATCGCCAAGCACCCAGATGTTTCTCGCTTCCTGCAAGGAGTCAAGCATATTCGTCCGCCACTGAAGTGGCCAGTGCCCTTATGGAACCTTAACCTTGTTTTGGATTTCCTTGTGGGATCCACCTTCAGACCCCTTCGGGGCCTGTCTCTCCGGTCTCTAACCTTAAAGATGGTGTTCTTGCTGGCTGTATGTTCAGCACGCCGCATCTCAGAGTTACAAGCACTGTCCTGCTGTGATCCATTTCTCAGAATCACTCCGGAGGCTATCCATCTTCGCACTGTTCCCTCCTTTCTACCGAAAGTGGTTTCACAGTTTCATCTTAACCAAACCATATCCTTGCCTAACACGGCGGGTTTGAAGAAATCTGAAGAAGGGCGTTTATTACGCCATCTAGACATTGGCAGATTGCTGCCCAGATATCTGGAAGTGACACAAGAACTACGAAAGACGGATCATCTGTTCGTCCTGCACAGCGGGAAGAAGCAAGGTGAAGCGGCCTCGCGGCCCACCATCGCCCGCTGGATTAAAGAAGTTATCAGAGCAGCTTACGTGGAGGCTGGGAAGTCTTCGCCTCTACAAGTCAAGGCTCATTCTACCAGATCACAAGCTGCATCCTGGGCGGAATCCAGGATGCTGTCGCCTGCAGAAATATGTAAAGCGGCGACGTGGTCCTCCCTCCATACCTTCTCCAGGTTCTACCTTCTGGATGTCCAGGCTAGGGAGGACTCAGCATTTGCGAGGGCGGTCCTACATGGTCCTCAGGCAGCCTCCCGCCCAGGCTGGGAGTAAAGCTTTTGTACATCCCATTCGTTCTGAGTCCATCTTGCTACACGCCAGGAAATGTTGAGATTACTTACCTGATAATCTCCTTTTCCTTAGTGTAGACAGATGGACTCAGCATCCCGCCCAGCTGCCTGTGTACATGGGTTTCACCGATTCAAGGTAAGCCATGTCATTTGTTTACATAAGAGCGTACACTCTACCAGGTGTGAATGCCTTCCGGTTGGGAATGCTGGCGGTCTCCAGCTGCTATCAATCTGTCAGGGGAATCCTGTTTTCACTTTTCACTGAGCGTCAGTACACACATCCATAACAGCTTTTGCAAGGAAGATTACTAAGTTGCTACGCTTCCTGTGGGGGTATATATACCCCGTGCTGATGTCAGATCCGTCTCCAGCTGCTAGCACGCGGATACTATACCCATTCGTTCTGAGTCCATCTGCTACTCTAAGGAAAAGGAGATTATCAGGTAAGTAATCTCAACATTATATTGATTTTCATTTTCAGTTTTTATTGTATTTTTTGTAGAAATTTCAGTGTTTATTACAGTAAATAAAGGGAGAAAAATCAGTAGAAAAAATGAGCCTGTTATACTGATTTTTCTCAATTTTTGTTGTAATAAACACTGATAAATTTCCAGGAAAAATAAAATGAAGGTCCCTAACTATATTGTATAATTGAAAGGGAGGTTCAGATGCTAACCTGCAGCATGAGGGCTAAAAATCACGACATTTCCAAACATTTAGCCCCCCTCCTTTTTTTCAGGACAGTATCCCAGAAATCTGTACAATCCAGAAACATTCTGGACAGTTGGGAACTCTAGTTTGCATGGACAAGAGACTGTTAGGTTGCTGAGCTGTGTGACAAGGGGACTGTCATTGGTGGGGCCACATAGTTTAAGAAAGAAGACCGATGCGGCCCTGTATGTTCCATGTAGAGAGAATGTTTGTGAGAGCATATGTGCATGTGAGCAAATAGCATGTGCAGGCCAAGTGTGTGTGAGAAAATAGCATGGATGAGTGCATGTGTGTATATGAGAGATGCTGCACAGGTTCAACAAGGAGGCTGCTGTCTGTTCCAGAGACAGGGAGAGAGACTGCATGAGAGAGAGCATGTGTGTATGTGAGCAAATACAAGACAGTGTCTGTGTGAGATGCTGTGTAGGCTAAAGGAAGAGGCGGCTGTTGTTTGAATGTTGCAGGGAGAGAAAGCAAGTGTGAATGTATGAGCATGTGAGTACGCTTGTAAGACGTATGTGCATGTGAGAAACACTGTGCAGGCCCGAGGAGGAGGCTGCCTGTACTGGAGCGAGAGACCACCTGTGGGTGTGTAGGCGCATACGTGTGCAAGGGCATATCAGGAAGATAGCATATATGTGTTTAGGAGAGTATTTGTGTGTGTGTGAGTGAAAGTGTGGAGAAAGTTTGTATGCCCCCTTCCAACTTCTCCATGACAATCTCAGGGTGATAGGAAATCCAAAAGTTCTCAGGTATGGTAAACATTAGGACTTTTAAAATTCTTATTTGTTTTAATTATTGGGTATTATCTGATATCACCATTAAAAACAGAATATATATCAAATATTTATATTCTGTTTTTACTGGTGGCTGGGAAATTTTAAAAGTTTGTATGAATTTTTATTATTGGATATTCTATTCATCAGCTGTTTCGAAGTATTCTTTTTATGAGTATGATTTTACTATTTGTTACTTGATTATTTGATGTTTATGTGGAATGGTGATTTTTGTTTTCCTGTGGCACTGTATACAGAGTCTGGCTTGTTGTGATTTTCAATTCATATATTGTCTGCATGTTTCTGTAATCCCTTTTTTTTTTTTTTTTTTTTTGGAAGATTGTTCTTCCAAAGAGCACACAACTAATTTATCTCTTCAGGGGCTGCTCCGGCTAGCATGTAACATCTTACATCCCATGGGGGGAATCCTTTTTACAGGAAGGAAGCTCTCTCTTATGTCCCAGACAATGAAAAAAGGTCGCCAGTGTATGTGGGTATGGTAGTGGTGCTTCTCATGGGGTGAGAGGCTGTAATAAGCAGTCAGGACCAGGTCTTGGTATTAAATAAGTTTACTGATTGGTAATGATAAATTAAATTCCATTATCCAGAAATGCAAGTTTACATCTGATTGATGGTAGGTAGGTGTCCTTAATTCAGTCCTTTGGGTAGAGCCCCATGGTGATTTTTAACTGTGCAATCTCTTCCAGTGGCTGTATGGGAATACTAGTAGAGGTATCCCCAGATTTACTGCAAAAATGCTACATTTCCTGGCGTGTAGCCAGATGGACTCAGAACGAATGGGTATAGTATGCTCGTGCTAGCAGTTGGAGACTGATCTGATGTCAGCACGGGTATATATACCCCCACAGGAAGCGTAGCAACTTAGTAATTTCCGTCTCCAAAGCAGTTTGGAGAGCCTGCACGCTCGCTGAGCGTGTTTTCCAAATCTACTTTCTATTTTTCTATTTTCTACTTCTACAGCCTCGAGCCCCGCACTCCTGCGGTGATACCCTAAGGTCCCTCCCCCAGTAGAGTTTCCCGGGGTGATTTCCGTGATCCCCCGGAGATTTAAGTCCTCGGTCCGGTGGCCGAATCGCGGCAGGGACGTAGCCCCAGGGCGAGGTTCGGGTGAGGCATACGAGGCGCCTCGGTCCCGGCGTGGACGAGGCAGCGGGTGCATATCCTCAAACGCGGCAGTGAAGGTACTTGCCCTCTCCCCCCGCAGCCGGAGACCGCCCGGGTTCCAGCCGGGAAGCGCCGAGGATCAGGGAAGGCGTAAGTCTTTTACTTCTGGTCTCCGAGGAACCAAGGATCGGCGACGTGGCACGCAGTGGAGGGCGCCATTTTGTGGCCTTGTTCAGGTATTGAGCGCCCGTAATAGGCGCATGTCTATGACTAAGCGCATATTCTATTCCTCATACCATTGAGCGTGTATTGCTAACCGCATATTGCTGAGAGCATATTGAATAACATTGAGCGTGTATTGCTAACAGCTTATTGCTGAGAGCATATTGAATACAATTGAGCGTGTATTGCTAATGCTAACCGTTTATTGCTGAGAGCATATTGAATACAATTGAGCGTGTATTGCTAACCGCATATTGCTGAGAGCATATTGAATAACATTGAGCGTGTATTGCTGACCGCGTATTGCTGAGAGCATATTGAATACAATTGAGCGTGTATTCATGACCGCGTATTGCTGAGAGCATATTGCATATCATTGAGCCTATATTGTTAGTCGCATATGGCTGAGCTGCCGCATATTATTATTAAGCGCCTGTTGTATTAAGCGCATATTGCTGCCGCATATTATTATTGTGCGCCTGTTCTATTAAGCGTATATTGTTGCCGCTTTTCATTCAGCACATACTTTTCAATAGAACAGAACGCCTCAGCATCTTCAGCGGGGGCGCCGCCTGCATTAAAGCCCTCGGCCTCTGCTCTGCATGCCAGCTTCGAGCCACGCACAGTGAAGAGCCAGACTCCCTATGTGCCCAATGTGAGGAGGCCGTGGGATCCTGGGGCCAGGACCAGTCTCAGCCACGATTTGCTGACAGTTCCCCAGGGGCTACCCTGGATTTAGCGGTCAGTCTCGACCAATCGGGAATCCTGGGGGATCTTGTACCCCGGCGATTAGAGGCTGCTTCAATTTCCTGGGTGGATCTCTTTAAGGGGATTCATGCCTTTGTACAGATGCAAACGGCTTCCCGTCCAGGCCCTGCGGTTCCTGCTGTTCCTGCTGTGGCTGCGACTGCGTGAGGGTCCAGCGGATCCTGTTCCTGGACCCTCACGCCCTTATCGTGAGCGGGACCTCCCGCCGCTAGATAGTCCGGATCAGTTGGACCAGGAGGTTTCACCGGATGAGTCCGAACTCCCGGACAAAGGGGAACTTCCCTCAGGGATTGAGCCATATAGAACCATGAGGCGGTTCTTCCCTAAGGAGGATCTCTCGGACCTGGTGTCTCAGTGCCTGGCGGAGTTGGATATTACAGGTCCCAGCGCTACGGTTCCCTCTGCGCAGAACCCCCTGCTGGAAGGTCTTCGTCCTACAGCCTGCCATTTTCCATTCTTGCAAGCAGCACAACAACTGATAGATTTAGAATGGGCTGCACCAGCGGCCGCATTCAAAGGGGGTTGGGCCCTGATGGGCATGTACCCACTGGCACCGGCTATCCAGGAGCTGCTGGCGTGCCCTCAGGTGGACGCCTTGATTAGCGCTGTGGTCAAGCGCACTACCATTCCAGTTGAAGGGGGGGCGGCCCTCAAGGAGCCTCATGACCGGCGACTGGACGCCATTCTGAAACAGAGTTTTGAGGTGGCAGCTCTATCTTTGCGGATCGCAACCTGCTGCACAGTGGTGAAGCGTTCCTGTTTGTCACAGGTTAGGAACAACGCTCCAGCAGCAGACATGGAGTCAGCTCTCTCGTTCCTCACGGATGCTGCATCAGACCTAGTCCGGACAACAGCCAAGGGGATCTCATCCTCCGTAGCCGCCAGGAGGCAGGTCTGGATCCGGAAATGGTCAGCCGATGCACTTTCAAAGACACACCTCACCAGATTGCCCTTTAAGGGCTCTTTCCTGTTCGGCAGCGACCTTGATAAACTGGCCAGCACATGGGGCGCCTCTCCAGTACCTCGACTGCCGGAAGATCGGTTCGGAAGGAACCAGCGTGCCTTTCCAAGGCCCTCCAGGGGTAGTCCTTTCAGACCAAGCAGCGCAAGAGGAGAGCAGGCCCGGGCTCAGGTCCTGCCCGCCTCACAATGAGAATCCGCCGATTCATCTGGGGGGACGGAGCCATAGGGGGCAGGTTTAACCCTCTTCTACCCCAGATGGGTCGAGATTACGTCGGACCAGTGGGTCCTCGCCATCATCCGAGAGGGGTATTATCTGGACTTTCATCACCTCCCTTGGGACAAGTTTGTGGAATCTTCCTGTCCCTCACACAAGAAGGCAGCATTGGAAGCTACCCTTGCGAGGCTCCTGTCCTTGAAAGCCATCATCCCAGTACCTGCCTGGGAAGTGAATTCTGGGCACTATTTCATTTATTTCATGGTACCCAAGAAAGGGGGGCACCTTTCGGCCCGTACTGGACCTCAAGTCGGTCAATCGATACTTAAGGGTCCCGAGGTTTCGCATGGAAACACTGCGTTCCGTCAAGACTGCAGTACAGCCAGGAGAATTCCTCACGGCATTAGACCTGTCAGAAGCCTACCTGCATATCCCGATCCATCCGGATCATCAGCGCTACCTAGGCTTCAAGGTTCTAGGACGCCACTTCCAATTTCGGACTCTGCCCTTCGGGTTGGCCACGTCACCGCGGACCTTCACCAAGGTGGTCGTAGCGGTGGCAGCGGCACTCAGACGGGAAGGAATTCTGGTCCATCCCTACCTGGACGATTGGCTGATCAGGGCGAAATCACGAGAGGAGAGCCATCGGACAACCGACAGAGTGATCGCCCTTCTGGAAAGCTTGGGCTGGGTAATCAACCTCAGCAAGAGCTGCCTACAGCCTTCCCAGTCGCTGGAATACCTGGGAGTACAGTTCGACACCCAGGCAGACACAGTCAGTCTCACTACCAAGAGAAGGTTAAAACTCCAGACGCGTATCCAGTACTTGATGGGAGCCAGTCGGCCCATAGCTTGGGATTATCTGCAGGTTCTCGGTCTCATGGCATCCACCCTGGAAGTGGTACCTTGGGCAAGGGCCCATATGAGACCTCTACAACACTCCCTGCTCTCTCGCTGGAGCCCCCCCGTCTAAGGAACTATTCCACGCACCTACCTCTGCCTGCCAGAGTACGGACCCAGTTACTGTGGTGGTTGCAGTCCAACCACATGAGCAGGGGGTCGAAGATGTCCTCCCCCACGTGGGCTCTCCTCACCACAGATGCCAGCCTGTGCGGCTGGGGGGCACACTGCGAAGGACTTACCGCACAAGGGCGGTGGAACAGAGAAGAGTCAGCGTGGAACATCAACCGTCTAGAGGCTCGGGCAGTCCGATTGGCATGCCTTCGATTTGCTCACAGACTGAAGAACAGAGCAGTCAGAGTGATGTCCGACAATGCCACCACGGTGGCATACATCAACCGTCAGGGCGGAACCAGAAGCAGACAAGTATCTCTGGAGATCGCCCCACTGATGGCTTGGGCAGAGGCGAATCTTCAGGACATCTCCACCGTCCACATTGCCGGGAAGGACAACACCACGGCAGACTTCTTCAGCAGAGAAAGCCTAAATCCGGGAGAGTGGCAGCTGTCACCCACAGCCTTCCAGATGATTGTGGATCACTGGGGGATTCCGGACATGGATTTACTGGCGGACAAGTCCAATGCTCAAGTACCCAGATACTTCAGCCGCGAGCGCGACCCGTTCTCACACTGAATCGATGCCCTGGTTCAGCCATGGCCTCCAGGGAATCTGCTATACGCCTTTCCTCCGTGGCCTCTGCTGGGCGCCAACATCCACAAGATTCAGAAACACCGGGGCCTAGTTCTTCTAGTAGCACCAGACTGGCCAAGAAGACCCTGGTACGCGGACATGAGAAGACTACTGGCAGGGGAGCCTTTTCTCCTGCCTCCTCTCCGGGACCTTCTACGTCAAGGTCCCATCCTCCACGAGGATCCAGCTCAATTCTCTCTTACTGTCTGGCCATTGAGAGGGCTAGACTGAAGAAAAGGGGTTACTCGGAGCACGTGATAGATACACTCCTCTGAGCTCGCAAGTTTTCCACATCCCTCACCTACGTAAGGATCTGGAGAGTATTTGAAGCATGGTGCGACACTCATGGCACCAATCCACATGCGACTACAATCCCTATGTTGTTGGATTTCCTGCAAGATGGACTTCAGAAGGGTCTCTCCCTCAGCTCCCTCAAGGTTCAGGTGGCTGCGCTGTCTTGCTACGGTCCCAGGAGGGATGGCAAGACCATTGCCAAGCACCCAGATGTTTCTCGCTTCCTGCAAGGAGTCAAGCATATTCGTCCGCCACTGAAGTGGCCGGTGCCCTTATGGAACCTCAACCTTGTTTTGGATTTCCTCGCGGGATCTACCTTCAGGTCCCTTCGGGGCCTGTCTCTCCATTCTCTCACTTTGAAGATGGTGTTTTTGCTGGCTGTATGTTCAGCACGCCGCATCTCTATCCTGCCGTGATCCCTTTCTCAGAATCACTCCTGAGGCTATCCATCTTCGGACGGTTCCCTCCTTTCTACCTAAAGTGGTTTCACAGTTTCACCTTAATCAAACCATATCCCTGCCTACCACGGCGGGTTTGAAGAAATCTGAAGAAGGGCGTTTATTACACCATCTCGACATTGGCAGATTGCTGCCCAGATATCTGGAAGTGACACAAGAAGTATGAAAGACAGACCATCTGTTCGTCCTGCTCAGCGGAAAGAAACAAGGTGAAGTGGCCTCTCGGCCCCCCATCGCCCGCTGGATTAAAGAAGTTATCAGAGCAGCTTACGTAGAGGCTGGGAAATCTCCGCCTCTACAGGTCAAGGCTCATTCTACCAGAGCACAAGCGGCATCCTGGGCGGAATCCAGGATGTTGTCGCCTGCAGAAATATGTAAAGCGGCGACGTGGTCCTCCCTCCATACCTTCTCCAGGTTCTACCGTCTGGATGTCCAGGCCAGGGAGGACACAGCATTTGCGAGGGCGGTACTACATGGTCCTCAGGCAGCCTCCCGCCCAGGCTGGGAGTAAAGCTTTTGTACATCCCATTCGTTCTGAGTCCATCTGGCTACACGCCAGGAAATGTTGAGATTACTTACCTGATATCTCCTTTTCCTTAGTGTAGACAGTGGACTCAGCATCCCGCCCAGCTGCCTGTGTACATGGGTTTCACCGATTCAAGTTAAGCCATGTCATCTGTTTCCATAAGAGCGTACACTCTACCAGATGTCAACGCCTTCCGGTTGTGAATGCTGGCGGTCTCCAGCTACTATCAATCGGTCAGGGGAATCCTATTTCCACTATTTCACTGAGAGTCAGTACACACATCCATAACAGCTTTTGCAAGGAAGATTACTAAGTTGCTAAGCTTCTTGTGGGGGTATATATACCCGCGCTGACGTCAGATCCGTCTCAACTGCTAGCACGAGCATACTATATCCATTCATTCTGAGTCCATCTGTCTACACTAAGGAAAAGGAGATTATCAGGTAAGTAATCTCAACATTTATGCAACATCTCCTTGGATACCCAGCCTATCCTGGTCCCTCAGAAGAAAATCTGGATGGAATCTCCTTATTTTTGTTCTTCCTTCCTTTAGTTTAGTTGTTCCTTTCATCTTTTGATTGTTCGTTTTGTCCTTTTTTTCTTAGGGAAAGTCAGTGGGATCAGGCATGTTTCTGCTCTGAAATCCCATTGGGGAAGGGGGATCCAGAAATTTCCCCCACTCTGCTAAAGTCCAAAAAATAATTTAAATCTTAAACTGGTTATCTCTTCTGCCTTCATAGACTCTCGCAGCAGGATCTATCACTGGTGCTTGCCTAATTAGGGTTTAGAATAGGCTCGCAAGTCTTTAGTCTCCTGGTGAGGAGCCTTTTGCCACTAAAGGGTATAAAGCTTACCAATCTACCATCTCCGTAAATTATATGAAGGACCCTAGGCAGGGAGTATTACTTCTAAAATAAACTCCTTTGGGCGAAGCTGGGAGGCCCCACCAGAGTGTGGAAAAAATGTTTATCCTCTGACTGCTTCCTCAAGCTGAGCCCCCCTGAGCATTAGCATGGCTGGGCTAAATAGCATTGAGGCATTCAATCCAGAACCTACAAGTGGGAGGGACTGAGAGGGATGAATGGCTTCTTACTAAGTGTGTTCTAAGGACAGGGACAATGACATCTAGTGGCGAAACTGGGATGGTCTGCCACATTTTTATTTATGGTCTCTTATTCCGTATTCAAGGGTTTATTTTCTGCATGTGTGACTGAGATAAGGTATTCTGCTAGCTTGTAGTTTCTGTGTAAAATTCTATAGCAGCTGGTTCTATTTTACTAATAAAAGATGCATTGGTGTTTAACAACCCTGTTTATGAAAAAGCAGCACTGCAAATTTTACACCAGGCCCTAAATGTTGGGTGCTGGCAGTTAATACTGTTTTGGTATGAGATGTTTCTATATTGTAACTGTAATTTTTTTTTTTCAGAGGATTCATTGTCAGTTTGTTTTCAGCATTAAATTAAAGACAAAAACAATTTTTAAATCTACAAGGCTGTATATAAGTGGCTGTGTGCTATGCTATATCTGAGTCCATCAGCCTGTTGTGAGAACATATTAAGAAGAGAGCAGTGGAGAATGTTCATAATTGTTGAACTCATATTTCCATAACATTTGGAAAAATGAGCAACATATGTGCACAATTTAATAGAATGCATGCATCTATGCAGATTATGCTTTGACATTATAATGGTGTTTCCAATTGATTCATGAATGCATCAGTCATTGATGGTGCTGTTGGTTCTGTTGAGCCATAGGTTGATTGCTCATTGCCAATGTCTTGGAGATGCTAGAATAGAAGGAATAGGGCGATGATGAAGAGGAAGCAGGGTCATGGGTAGTGATGCCAAATGTATGTAAATTAGTGGAGGATCAGGTGCTGTCTGAGTATTGAGAGCAAACTGATTTACTCTGACTTTCAAGTGTCTCATGCCCTTCTGGTTTTTGGAAGGGAAGCCACAGGAAGATGTTATGGGTTTGTAAGAAAACATTTGCCTTTCCTGAAATTCTGGACAGCTGGCCACTAGAGGGGGGCTTTCCAGAATTACGGGAAATCAGAAATAATGTCCCATAGGCAAAACTTGCTGGCAGATATAGTTCCAGGGAATCTAGTCTGGAAAGCCAGATTGAAGAAGGTTAAACAGAGAGAAACAGGTAATAGGACATTTTCAGAAAGGCTCTCCTGGCCTATCTGAGAGCCTCCTGGTGGGGGATCTACATTTGAGAATTGTATGGTAGCCAGTTGCTAAAGAGTCCAGTAGCTTGTTAATCTGTAGGATCGGAGGTTGTTTTCTTGCTGCATGGAAGTATATGGCTTGTATTTTTAAACTCACAATGTAAAATTGTAGGTCCTATAAACACTAACTTTTTTACTTTCTTTTAAAAAAAAAAAAAAAAAAGTTTTGTTGCTCATAAAAAAAAAATGAAAGGGTACTACCCGTATATTAGAAATCTGTGCAGTGCTTAAATGTAGTTCAATCAAGCCCGACATGGAACCATGTTTTGAGAACACTGCTTCAGGGGCTTAAAAGCATTAGAAAAACGCCAGCTTGTGCTCTTGTCTTTTTAGGTGAAAATGCCCATAGAGTCGGCACTAACACAGCAAGTACTTCATCAGGCAGTGTTTGTGGGACCTATGATTGTTTATGACCGATATAATGGTAGAAATGTCAGACCTGACTAAATAAACCGCTATGTGTTATGAAGGTCCCTTTATTCTTTTGACATGCCTTTTGCAAAATTTATTATCTAAGTATTTTTCTTACATTTGTTTTTGTTACACTTTTGGATCTGGATTGTTTCTATGTGATTAGTACTTATGTTGTTACATAAGTTGCTTATATGTAACAAGGAATGCCAGTTACAAAAAAAAAAAAAATAGAACTTAAATTGGAAACTGAAGAGAAAATCTTAAAAAAAAAAAAAAAAAAAAAAAAAAAGCCAAAGGCTTTGCTTTTTGAGGCATTTCCAGAATGGGAAAGATTACTGTGAATCAGTAGCGATACTGGAATTTTAAAAGATTTCAGGTATTGTTTTGTCTATGTATTTAGTGTACCTTGTTTTAAATATTATGAATAAATGTGTGCAAGGGTAGGATACAAAATGTGCTCTCTCTGAACGGCAGGATAATTTGCCACATATTTCCTCCTATCAGCCATTATATAGAACGAAGGAGTGTTGTGCAGCAGCAGGGCAGAGGAAACCACCTTGGGTTTGTTTTTTTTTTAATAGCTTTGGAGAAATTGTTAGATTGGCATCCACTTGTGTTGCAGATTATTCTGCTGTCCATTAACACCTGTTTCAGGTAAGGAACTTTTAAATTAGGTGCTCTAAAAGCTGTGCATTTTAATAACATTTTCCAAATGTGTGCTGCTCCATTTTTCTTTCAGAAACATTCTCTGAAGCACCACAACTTGTAATATGTCTTATTCATCCAGCACGCACATCTTATTAGTGTGTTAATTGTCTTGATCCATAGCCTTCCTTTTCAAATATTTTTTTTTTATTTTTTGTTTTAATACTACTTTGCCCCTAATGTTTTCCAAATTTAGAGCTCTCTCAAGTTTCATGAAAACCATCCAGAATAAGTCCAAAGTAATTTATTTTGGTTTCTCAACTAAAAGCCACAGATGCACTGAATTTAAGAAGTGACGTTTTGTATTTTTGTGGTGTCTCCCTGCCTTCTGCTCTGACTGAGAATTGTACTCATACTTGGAGGTCTAATAAAGCAACTCTTGGATGCTGGAAACCATGTACCCTAGAGCTTTCTATTTCCATTTTTTGCTGCAGAGTGTCAATTACCATCTGGTGAGGGAGTTGCAGGGTTTCCTGATCTGGGCACTAGCTTTAATCTATTTGTTGGCATGAAATACTTGTCTATAGAATTCTGCTACTTTTGCTGCCATGCCTTTGTCTTCAGCAGAGTAAACTTTAGATTTGCTTTTGCATTTCACCCTCGAGGCAAGAACTTCTCTCTGAGTAGTCACTTGTCTGAGTATAAACATTTTCAGTCAGGTCATGTTAAATGACCTGACTGACAATTGCTTCCCTTAAATGCATCATGTGCATGGATTATACTGTATGCATGCTCTTATCTTAATGAGAGGAATCCCTGTGGGCATGTGTAGGTTGTAGGAGGAATATCATGCATATAATATTTGACTTTCAAATGTACACATGAAATTTTACTGCCCTTTGTCTACCCATACAAACAGCTAGTGAAAAGTATGTAGATGATTAACGTGCATATCTTGCACACAATAATTTTCAAAGAGAAACTGAGTAGCTTCTTTCGCAAGTACTTTTCACAAATACCTTCTGTATATTTTCAATTTGAAACTAGATAGACTGCTGTTTAAATGCCAAAATATTAATAGGGGCAATTTTCAAACACCCTAAACCAGGGCAAATTATACAGTATGTGTGTTGTTTTTTCATTATTATGCACAGAGTAACAATGACTCAACACACCAAATCTGCACTACCTAACACTATCTCATAGAAACGTAGAAATGACGGCAGAAAAAGACCAAATGGCCCATCCAGTCTTCCCAGCAAACTCCCACACTTATTTTCCAATACTTACCTGTTTCATTGACCACCAAGTTCAGGGCCCTTGATGGTAACTGTTTGATTCGAATTTCTTGCCACCCCCTGCCGTTGATGCAGAGAGTAATGTTGGAGTTGCATCAAAGGTGAATCATAAGGCTTAATGGTTAAGGGTAGTAACCGCCGCATCAAGCAAGTTACCCTGATGCCTGTTGACCCAGACTGCACAGATCAATGCCTTTTGGTTGTTGTCTGAATGCAAATCTTCTTTTCCACATTTCCCCTTACCGGTGGAATTGCATTAACCGTGTGAAGGTTTGAGTAAGGGTAGTAATCACCATGTAGTAGCCACCATTCCAGCAAGCTACCCCCTTCGCTCTTCTCTTCATTCCTATCCTCTAGCCTTTATGGATTCACAGTGTTTATCCCAATCCCCTCTGAAATCCTTCACAGTTTGTCTTCACCACTTCCTCCGGAAGGCCATTCTAGGCATCCACCACCCTCTCCATGAAGAAATACTTCCTGACATTGGTTCTGAGTCTTCTTCCCTGCAGTTTCAAATTGTGACCCCTAATTCTACTGATTTTTTTTTCCAATGGAAAAGGTTTGTTGTTGACATGGATCATTTAAAACCTTTCAAGTATCTGAAAGTCTGTATCATATCACCCCTGCTCCTCCCCTCCTCCAGGGTTTACATATTTAGGTTAAGAACATGCCATACTGGGTCAGACCAAGGGTCTATCAAGCCCAGCATCCTGTTTCCAACAATGGTCAATCCAGGCCATAAGAACCTGGCAAGTACCCAAAAACTAAGTCTATTCCATGTTACTGTTGCTAGTAATAGCAGTGGCTATTTTCTAAGTCAACTTAATATCAGTTAATGGACTTTTCCTCCAAGAACTTATCCAATCCTTTTTTTAAACACAGCTATACTAACTGCACTAACCACATCCTCTGGTAACAAATTCCAGAGTTTAATTGTGCGTTGAGTGAAAAAGAACTTTCTCAGATTAGTTTTAAATGTGCCACATGCTAACTTCATGGAGTGCCCCCTAGTCTTTCTATTATCTGAAAAAGAAAATAACAGATTCACATCTACCCGTTCTAGACCTCAATCTCTCTCCTCAAAAGTCATTTTATGAAGACAATCTATCTTTTTGGTCACCCTTCTCTGGACCTCCTCCATCCTGTCTCTGTCCCTTTGGAGATACGGTATCCAGAACTGAACACAGTACTCTAGGTGAGGCCTAACCAAGGGCCCTGTTCAAGGGGATCATAACTTCCTTTCTCTTAGATATTCCTCTCTGTATGCAGCCCAGCATTCTTCTGGATTTAGCTATTGCCTTGTTACATTGTTTCGCTAACTTCAGATCAATAGACACTATCACCCCCAACTTCTCTCTCCTGCTCCGTGCACATCAGCCCTTCACCCCCTCATCAAATACAGTTCTTTCGGATTTCCACACCCCATATGCATGACTCTGCACTTCTTGGCATTGAATCCCAGCTTCCATATCTTCAACCACTCTTCCAGCTTCCTTAAATCCAGTCTCATTCTCTCCACGCCTTCCGGTATGTCCACTCTGCCGCAAAATGATAAACCTTACCTTCTATCCCATCGCAGTGTCGCTCACAAAGATATTGAACAGCACCGGTACCAACACTGATCCTTGTGGCACTCTGCTTAAAACTGCTCTCTTTTCAGAGTAAGTTCCTTTTACCATCACACATTGTCTTCTGTCTGTCAACCAGTTTGCAATCCAGGCCACCACCTTGGCACTCACTCCTAAGCTTCTCATTTTATTCACAAGCCTGTTCGGGACCGTATCAAAAGCTTTGCTGAAATCCAAGTTGATGACATCGAGCACTCTTCCTTGATCCAATTCCCTAGTCACCTAATCAAAAAAATCAGATTTGATTGACAGGACCTGTCAAATCTGATTGACTTTTTTGATTAGGTGACTAGGGAATTGGATGAATCCATGCTGCCTCTGGTCCAGCAATTCTTCTGACTGTAGATAATTCAGTAATCTTTCTTTCAGCAACAACTCCATTACTTTTCCCCACCACAGAGGTGAGGCTAACCTGCCTGTAGTTTCCAGCCTCCTCTCTGCTCCCACTCTTGTGAAGTGGGACCACCGCTGCTCTTCTCCAATCACTTGACACCACTCCTGTTTCTAGGGATCTATTGAATAGGTCACGCAGCGAACCCATCAGCACATCTCTGAGCTCCCTCAGTATCCTGGGATGAACCTCATCAGGCCCCATGGCTTTGTACACTTTGTTTTCCTAGCTCTTTCTATACATTCTCTTCTGTAAACAGTTTCATCTACTCCACTCCCCTCCAATAATAATGTTAGCCGCAAAAAAAGAAATGAGAATATCCCAGCAAGCCTTTAAATCAACAATCAAACTGGAAATCGGTCTATTCAAATCCACCCAGCTTCAAATCTGCCTTATATACGCCCCCCTGGGCTCTTAGAATCGGATCCCTCTCCTCTCATTGAAATTATAGCCAAACACATTAACTCCAACTCCCCAGCTATCATTTTAGGGGATTTCAATATCCATGTGGACTCTCCCTCTCCCTCATCCAATTGCGAAGCCCTTCTTTCCTCCTTCCAGGCTATGGGCTTCAAACAAATTATAAACAATCCCATGCACAAGGCATGCCACACGCTAGACCTTATATTCACAAACGAAACCATCTTGCCCATCGCCCCTCCTACGTGTACCCCCATCCCCTGGTCTGATCACTCGCTGATAGTTACGGAATTATCAGTAAAACAAAAGCAGACTCCCATGGTCACGAAAACCTTGATCCAATTCAGGAAACCTTGTTCCATGGATACACTCAGCAACAGCCTTGCCATGGACCTAACTAACCTTGACCTCTCTGATCCCGACACAGCTATTAACTCTTGGATAACCATCACCCAAGCAGTAGCAAACAAAATCTGCCCCTTGTCCTCCAAAGTTATCAATCCAGCCAGAACCAACAAAAAACCCTGGTTCTCAGTAGAATTAAAAAAACTCAAACAAGACCTACAACACAAAGAACAACGCTGGCGGAAGGATCCCTCCTCTACCTCACATGCTTCTTACAAAACCGCAATGAGTTATTACAGAACTGCCATTCTTCACACCAAACAAGATTTCTACGCCAAAAAAATACACAGCTTCCTCTACGACCCGAAAACTCTTTTCTCATATGTTGCAGCCCTCACCACCCCTGCTCCCCCTACCATTCCAGAAGAAGAAGCCCAAAACAAATCTACAGAGCTGGCAATCTACTTTGACAACAAAATAAAAAATGTACTGGCTCCTCTGGCAACATCATCTAACACCCCTCTTCCACCTAGCCAACCTTACTCCCCAGCTGTACACAAACTTGTATCTTTTGAACCCACATCAGCCTTGGAAATCGAATCGATAATCAAAAACATGAAACCTGCATCACATCCATTGGACCAAATACCTACTGATTCATTAAAAACTGCATCCCTGAAACCCAACCTGGACCCATCCAACCCTGGAAATTTCCACCCCATTGCAAACTTATGATTTATAGCCAAACTAATGGAAAAGCGGGTCAACATTCGACTCACAGACTACCTTGACTCCCACAATATTCTCTTCCCTTCTCAATTCAGCTTCAGGAAACTTCTAAACACAGAATTTCTCCTTCTTTCTTTAACAGACAATATCCTGATGGGCCTTGACAAGGGCCAATCCTACCTTCTAGCTCTTCTCGACATTTCTGCGGCGTTCGACACTGTAAACCATACAATCCTCATCAACCATCTAATGGAAATAGGCATCTCTGGCTCTGCACTTCTCTGGTTCAAATCCTTCCTCAACAACAAGGCACTACAAAGTTAAAATAAACAACAAAGAATCCCACTCCGTACCTTCTAATCAAGGAGTACCACAGGGTTCATCACTTTCCTGTTTAATATCTATCTACTTTCTTTATGCCAACTACTCAATAACCTCAACCTCACCCACTTTATATATGCCGGCGACGTCCAGATCCTAATCCCCATCTTGGACCCCATCTCTACTACTATGAACTATTGGAACAGCTGCCTGCACACCATCAACCTCCTTCTCTCAAGTCTCAACCTGGTTCTCAACACGTCCAAAACAGAACTCCTTCTCATCTACTCTAATAACAATAACCCCTTCGCCAATTACACAACCATACCGCTAGTAAACCAGGTGAGAAACCTGGGGGCCACCTTTGACTCCAGACTGAACTTCAAAAAGTTCATTAATACCACAACAAAAGAATGCTTCTTTAAGCTACAGGTCCTAAAACAGCTAAGACCGCTCCTACACTTCCACGATTTCCGCTCAGTTCTTCAGGCCATACTGTTTTCAAAGATTGACAACTGCAACACACTATTACTCGGCCTCCCCACCTCTGCTACTAAACCTCTACAGATGCTGCAAAACGCAGCGGCCAGGATCCTTACTAACACACGTCGTAAGGACCACATCACACCAATACTAAAAATCCTACACTGGCTACCCATCCACTATAGAATTCTCTTCAAGACTCTTACCATCATTCACAAATCAGTCTACCAGCAATCCTCACTCCAACTGTCCAGCCCTCTCGAACTCCTTACTTCTGCAAGGCCGATTTAGAACCGCATACAAAGGCTCTCTCAAGGCCCCCCCAAACAAATTTGCAGTTCACAAATCCATCCATAAATGAGCTCTACCCTCAGCGGGACCTCTCCACTGGAACTCAGTACCCCCACATCTATGCCAGGAACAATGTCATCTCACCTTCAGAAAGAAACTGAAAACCTGGCTGTTTGCTCAAGCATACCACTGAAGGAACATTTGACCAACCAGTACCGACCCTTTCACCTCCCCCCTTTTTACCTTCTCACCCATTCCCTTCTCCCCCTTCCCTCCACACCGGTCCCTGCCCTCCCCCCCCCCCCCCCCCTGTTTACCTCAACCGCTTAGGACAACTCTACCCATCAAAAATTCAGATACTCTATATGCAATCAATTGTTCGCTGACTATTTTGTTATATGGCTCTCCAATTGTACTCATCTGATCTTCTTCTTCTCTTCTAACGCCCATGTTTATGCTCCCTGTTTTTTGTAACTTTAATTGATTTTTCCCCCCCAGTTATACTGTAAACAGGTACGATAAGACTTTGTCTTGAGCATCGGTATATTAAAAGAATTTAAATAAATAAATGATCCTTCTCCAGGGCCCTCTTTAGTGACCACTGAACTGAAGTATTCGTTTAATATTTCTGCCATTTCTTTGCCTCTCTCCACACTGATCCTTTTCACCTTTCAATTTCACTATAGCACTTTGGACTTTTCTCCTTTCCCTGATGAATCTGAAAAATGTTTTGTCACCTAGCTTTACGTCTTTGGCAATCCTTTCTTCTGCTTAACTTTTTGCTTTCTTGATTATTTTCTTCGTCTCTCTGTTCCACCAGATATTCTTCCTTGTGATCCTCCCTCTGGGATCCTTTATATTTCTTAAATGCTGTTCTTTTAGCTTTTATTTTATCATTCACCTCCTTTGAGAATCAGGTTTCATTTTTCTCTTTCTTTTCTTTACTTTTCTAACACATAGATTAGTTGCCTTGGTAATTGCTCCTTTTAGTTTGGCCCACTGTTCCACATCTCTCATTTTCTCCCAGCCTTCTAGTTCTTCCTCCTGGTACCTTCCCCATTTCAACAAAGTCCGTGTTTCTGAACTGCAAAACTCAGGTCTTCATGCGACTTCTCTGTATCCTATTTGTGATATGAAACCATACTGTTTGATCACTGGTGCTGAGGTGGGCACCCACCCGGACATTAGTTAGTGAGCACTAAATAGAGTATAGCTCCCTCCCTCGTGAGTTCCATTAACAATTGTTTGAACAGAGCCCCTTGCAGGGCATCCACTATCTCTACTGTTAGATTCTGCAGAAGGGATTCTCCAGTCTACATCCTCCAATAATCACCACTTCTCCCTTCTTTCCCATCTTTTGGATGTCTTCAACCAGATCTCTGTCAAGTTCTTCCATTTGATTTGGAGGCCTGTAAACCACTCCAATAAAAATGGATGCCCCATCTTTTTTTTTTTTAGGATGGCCCATAATGCTTCTTTGCCCCATCTTCCTTGCAGCTCAGATGCGTGGGTATTGTTTTAGACATAGAGCCACTCCTCCCTCCTTTTCTGTCTTCTGTCCTTCCTTTGTAAGTTATAGTCCGGTATGGCTGTATCCCAATCATGAGATTCTGTGAACCATGTCTCCGAGACAGCAACAGTGTCCAAGTCCGCCTTCACCATTAGGGCTTGCAGATCTGGGATTTTATTGCCCAAACTACAAGCATTTGTGCCCATAGCTTTCCAGCTTTTCTTGTTCAGGTTACTGCTTTTCTTGGATTCCTTTTGTGACTTATACCTTTTGTGCAAATATCTTAACTGTTATTTGCGCAACTCTGTAAACCGTTGTGATATTTTTCATGAATGCCGGTATACAAAACCCAAATAAATAAATAAAAATATTTAACTGACTTTTGTTATCCACCTCACCCTTTTCCATTGCATTTGTATTTGGGGTGACATTCTAATTTCCTTCTGCCACCCCTGGCATCTAGTTTAAATGCCTTATGACATAGAATTTGAATTTATCTCTTAGGATCCTTTTTCCTGCCACAGACAGATATAAGCCATCTTTGACAAAGAGCTTATTACTGTTCCATACACAGCCCCAGCCCCCAATATATCCAAAACTTTGTTCCTTACACCAGGATTCGAGCCATACATTGAAGTTATCAATATGGATTAGCCTCTCCTTCCCCTTTCCATGAACAGGTAACACTTTTGAAAAGGCAATGGTTGTCACCATGTGACTAATCTACTTCATTAGAGACTGGAAATCTCTCTGTACCGCTTGGATGCTGTTTCTAGCAAGGTCGTTGGTTCCCAGATGGATGATAAAATCAACTTTAGAGTCTTTGCTTTCTTCTTTGATAGCTTTGACTACCTGAATAGCATTTCTGCTGGCCAGTGATCCTGGAAGTCTTTTGACTGTACTGTTTCCCTCAAAGAGTTTGAAAATTAGTGCCTCTGACAGTCACACAGCACAATGAGCTTTTTCCTTTGGTTATTGATTGTATTATGGAATTTCTGTATGCATTGGGTTTCTTCTTCTTCTTTCCTTTCAGATACCACTTCAATTTCTTTCCCAAGAGCTTCTTCATTATCTAATACAGAGAAGGCGTTTTGTACTTGTCACTTGAAAGAGCGTGGGTTTTCGCATCACAGGTCTTACTCTACCACAGCCCACTGTAATCCTGTTATTTTTTGGGTTCTTTAAAGCCCTCTGTGAGGGGGGGGGGGGGTATGGGCTGCACAGTTGTGAAGATTGGGTGTCTGTGGATCACAGGTCTTATCCTACCTGAGCCCACTGTAAACCCCTTTTTCCTTGACTTTTGGTTTTTCTGTGGTAATGGGGAATTAATTCCTGAATACTGTAAAGTGGGTAAAAATTTCTTTATTGCAGCTAATTCAGCTTTAACTTCAGCCAGCTCCTTTTTCAAGGAAGACAGTTCTGAACAAATGGGGCAAGCCATAAGTTTCCAGATTTCCCTCAGAATAAAGGCTCCACAATAGTTACATTGGATAGTAGGGGTGTGCATTCGTTTGCAATGTATTGGCAATCCGCAACGTATATGCCTTATTCATTGTATTCGTGGGGGTTATGAAACATATAGTGAACCCCCATGAATACAACGTATCACTAATAAATAAACCCTCACCCTCCTGACCCCCCTCCAGACTTGCCAAAAGTCCCTGGTGGTCCAGCGGGGGTCCTGGAGCGATCTCCTGCACTCAGGCCGTCGGCTGCCGGTATTCAAAATGGCGGCGATAGCCTTTGCCCTTAGTATGTCACAGGGGCTACTGGTGCCATTGGTTGGCCCTTGTTACATGGTAGGAGCACAAGATTGTGCCGGCGTCCATTGCTCCTACCATGTGACAGGAGCCAACCAATGGCACCGGTAGCCCCTGTGACATAGTAAGGGCAAAGGCTATTGGTGCCATTTTGAATACCGGCAGCCGACGGCCCGAGTGCAGGAGATCGCTCCAGGACCCCCCGCTGGACCACCAGGGACTTTTGGCAAGTCTTGGGGTGGTCAGGAGGGGGGGGGGGGATTAATTAAATTTAAAGGGTTGTGATGGGATTTTTTTTTGGGAAACGAATACATATGTTACTAATGAATGGATTGGGGTCCCCCGAGAATGGATGCAACAGATTTGGGTCCCGACGAATACGAATGGGACGAATCCGTCCCTGCTGCACATCCTTATTGGATAGTTCTCATTTTGTTAAATTTGATGGATAACACCTAAGGAATTACCAAATTTCCAAATTCTTGTTGCCAATTATGTATTCAGGCAGACTATATCAGAAAAACAAACCCGTGGGTGGGTAGAGGGGGTAGGGTGGGAGGGAGTTCAACAGTTAACCTTTGGCCAGGGCTGTTCACTGGACACTGTATCTGCTATTGATTTTGAACAGACCCTCCCCAAGATTGGCTAGCTAAGTTAAGCTTTTTCCTTAGCTGTTCACAAGAATCTGTAGTTATGGCTGTCTCCTTGAAGTTCAAAGCAGACTGAAGACTTGATTGCCCTCTGCAATGCACTGAGTCACCTGCCCAAAGCTGAATAACCCAATCTTGGGGTTTTGTTTTTTTTTTTGTGCTTAAACACACAGCAGTTTGAACTTAAGAAATGTATCTAAATTATTTAGCTTGTGGCTAAAAGATCATTGTGCATCCTTCATTCCTGATAGTTTCATACGTGTTCAATTTCTAATTACCCACAAAATAAGCAAGACATTAGTATCTTAAGACAACTTACTGATGATTTGTGAAAATTGTTGATATAGAATTTCTGACCTACTAGCCTGAAATCCTAGATCTTTAGTTAATATGTATCAGAACAGCAAACAGATTTATATAAATCCCTGTTGTGTTGATCTATCGCATGAATGTTACTTTTGTAAACGATTGTGATCTTCATTTGGAACGACTATATAAAATGTCTAAATTTAAAAAAAAAAAATTGCTTTTAATGTTTCATCACAAACAGCCCACCTAAATTGGTGACTAATTTCTTGAAGCTGCAAGTTTAGTAGTGGTTTACTGCCCCATATTTATTTATTTATTTCGTCAAATTTATATACCGACTTTCAAATTCATATCAAGTCTGTTTACAATAACAAATTCAAGGCCAATCATATCAAACAGATTTCATACAATAATAAACTATTTCCTAGATATATTACTATCCTAGGACAGTAATTACAATCATTAAATTACAATTACAATATCATTTAATTACAATTACATATTTACATATGTAATTACAATTACATATCATTTCATGTGTGGTGTAGATTAGCACAAGATATAATTTCATAACTCATTCTCCTATTTTTATACTTAAGAATGTTAAATCCTATTTATAAGCTCTTTTGTCAAGGGACTGGCAGGAGTTGTAGACCATGCATTCTTTTTCCTCAAATCTAGGGAGACATCGGACTTGATTAACTGTGTTGCTGACCTTCAGTATCATAATCAAAAACTGCAGGAACAAAACCACAATTTCAAGATGGCTATGGAAACCATGGAGGAAGTCAGTAATGGCCTAATGGAAGAAATAGAAGAGCTACATAACCAAGCAAAACAGTAAATAGATCAATAACTTTGTTCTCATGAGTCATTGGGTTTCGTTTTCTGATTTTGCTTTTGATATTGAATAAATTTAGCTTAGAGGGAAAGGTGGTGTGGGCAACAGGTAGGTAATTAAGAGTAGATGGCATAAGAGCATAATTTACATCCCCTGCAATTGTGCTGTATATCAGGTGTACTGGCTTAAATTTATCCCAGGAATGCATGTTAGCTGGTGTATTCATCAGCTGATGGAGTAATCTCTGTGTTACAACTGTGTGCTGAATTCCAGCACATAGTTGCTCAATGTGCAGATCTTAATTTTTTTTTAACTTATGATGTTTTAAGTTAATGCATCAGGAGTTAGTGTGTATATGACGAATGCACATATTAACTCATTAGGTGTGCATGTGTTTGAGGGACCCGCTAGCAGGAAGAATTCATCTGACACTCGGCAGGATTGGTAGTTTTTTTTTAAACATTCTGCGTAATGGGAGGCAGCAAAAAAAAAAATAAAAAAATAGTGTGATTTTAGATTATTGAGCCTGAAACACTCTAGTCATTCTGGAGCCTTTTCGATCTGATTTGGATCGTTTTTTTCCCCCCTGCCGCAAGGCTGACATCCAGGCTTTTTTTTTTGTGTGCAGAAGTTAAATTTTAATAGCACTGATCATGGACCCTGATACTTGCTACATTTCACTTTCAAACAGGCTTTTTAACTAGTGCTGGAAGCTTAACTCCATCTCTGACCAGAAGTTAAATTTCTAGTGATAAGAAAACAGAGTTAGGCCATGCGCACCTCTGCATCTGGGAGTACTGTCTAAAACCCTCATTTGCATGGAATTTCCATACAAGGACGCTAAGCAGTATGTACATTTTTGAACACACATTTTGTGAGCATGAAAGTCCTTGCTGCATCTCAGTAAAGTTTAGGCTTTCAAAATGTGCTTTCAAGTGCAGGTAAAACTGCATTTGGCTGATTACACCTTTCTGCATTTACCTGTAGGTATATGAGCACAGCAATTTAAGTGGACCTTTATCTACCACATCTCTGTAATATAGCTTCTGAATCTATTGCCTATCTAAATATAAAGGAGGTCAAAGTATAATATAGTTTGTGTAAGATTACTGTAGCCATATATATATTGAAGTATTGTCCAAAATGCAATAGGTCTTTTTCCATTAATTCAGGTCAGAATGAGATCTGTTCCAGTATAACTAGGGATCTTAGTTAAGTTTTTATTGTATTTTTCTCAGGAATTTGTGTGTTTTACAGCAAGAACAAAAGTATAACCCAGAAAAATGTCATTTTTCACTGATTTCTCCCATCTATGTTCTTGTTTGTTGCAACTGGAAAGCTCCCAGGAAAAATAAAATAAAAACTGAAAATGAAGGTCTCTACTTGCCAGTTCTACTGGTGATCAACCCTGGTGATTACAGCTGTTCAGGAGATAGTTCTTTGTTTTTACTTTGTGTCTAACAAAAGTGACTATTAGACTTGAGGTTTTTTTTTGGTCTTTGTGTTTTTTCCTAGTGCCCAGCAGGCCATAGCTAAGGCAAAGTCTTTGAAGGATGAACTGGAGGAAATGAAAACAAATCTGAACAGCTCTGAAGAGAAGAGAGCACATATTTTGGCTCAGAAAAAACAATTGGTAGAGTACTGGAAGAGAATTTGTGTATATTTTAAATAGTAGAATGCATAAAATAAGCAGATTTGTCATTTTAAAACAAATTTCGGATGAAGAATGATTTAACTTAAATTGTAGACCTTAAATGGTTGAGTAATTTTTTTTCTTAGCGTCTAGTCAGATGAAATCCAGAACCAGTGGGTTATGCACCTCTACCAGCAGATGGAGACAGAGCAAAACTGACATCACAGTATATATACTCCTGCAGTGACATAAGCCTGCCAGTATTCTCTGTCTCTAGCAGATGGTAGATGTGAATCTCCTTCCTGGGAATTGCTTCAAGTTTTAGAAGGAGACAAAAACAAGGAAATTAATTCGACCTGCTGTCATGTGGTGATATCAAATGGTCCCTCCCTCAATTGAGAATTCCTGAGGTGATTTCTGTGGTTCCTCAGATGAGTTCCTTGGTCCGGTAGCTGGCCAGTGAGCTGGCGTGGACTCAGCTGTAAAAACAAAAACTCCCCCCCCCAAAAAAAAACCAAACCCACAGCTGAAAGGCAAGTGGATATAGGAAGCCGAGCAAGGCAGTGATGGTGTTTACCCTCTTCCCCCCCCCCCTTCCCCAAATAGCTGGACACCATGCTTGTACTCAGCTGGGATGGGCTGAACTCAGTTAAAAAATTTTTTTTAATTCTTTGAGAAGAGTAGGGAAGTCTCCTTGCTCAACGAGCGATCCAATGGCCATTCCTGCCCCTGGTAGTGTTCAGGATCAGGGGAGCAGCTTGGTGGGTTGAGCAGCCCTTGTGGCTAGGCCATCTCTGAGGCTTGGCTGGTTTGCTGCATGGTAGGTTGCTGCAGCGCATTTGCATGCTTTTTGCTCTATACTGCCCTCTTCTGTTCCATTGGATCGTGACATGCGCCCAACTATGCAGCCTGTTGTGCATTTTGGTTGTGCACATAGCTGTGCGCCTAGTTCGTCTAGTTAAGACCATAGGAGCACCTACCAGGGTGCCCAAATTGTGCTTGCACGCATGTTCCTTTTTTACGCATGGGTGCAATTGCTTTTTATGCACGTCATCTCAGCTCAAGTTGTGTGCTTATTTCCTCGCAGTGCTGTGAGCCTTATCTGGTGTCTGTACCGAAGAAACCTAAGTGCCTGATCCTGTGTGTGGGATGTCATATTCGAGCGTCTCAGCCTGACATTCCTTCTAACTTGTGTTAGCGCTGTTTGGATACTCAAGAGGACTTACTGTCCTCTGATTTTACTAAGCCTGCTTCTTCCCAGCTTGTTGAAGGTCTGGGTAAAGACGTGTCAAGAGGGGCACCTGACCTTGGACCTTCTTTGTCTGGTTCATCAGCAGGGGAAGGTAGCGCAGTGGGCAGAGCACAGATGCTTTCTGGTTTTGGCATGGATCATTTCTTCAGGTGCGGTCCTCAGCCCCATCCAGACTTTCCAGACCAGAGTCGTAAGTGGTGAACTCTCACTTGCCCGGTACTAAGGTTAAGCACTGAAGTAACTCTAGATTAGCTGCATGTCTTCCCAATAGTGATCCAGATGATATGGATAATGAGGCTGATCCTGACTCTCTGGAAGATGGGGAAATTCCTCTAGGACTGGAACCCTGTAGGACTATTTTGTGGTTTTTTCATAGAGATGAGCTACGAACTCAGATTTCCCAGTCATTAAAGATGCTAGGAGTATCTAGGGCTGCTTGCATGTCCGAGCCAAAGGGAAAAAAAAATCTTATCTGGCTATTCAAGAATTGATTGATCTTGAGTGGGGCGCCCTGGAGACTAATTTCAAAGGGGGTTAGGTTTTGGCAGGCCTGTATCTACTGGAACCAGTGGCACAAGAGCGTTTTCTGAAAGTAGACACGCTTGTCTGTGCAGTCTCCAAGTGGTTGACTTTCTCCATGGAGGGAGGAGTGGCCTTGAAGAATGTGCATGATAGGATTGAGGCCATCCTTCAGCAAGCATTTGAAGCAGTGGCAATGATCTTACAGATAGCTTCTTGTTACAGGGTGGCTTGATCTTGTTTGCTTCTCTCTCAGGAAGTTATTGAGTGAATTCCAGGGCAGTTATGTAGCCAGCAGCTGCCTTTTTGGCAGATGTGGGCTGTGATTTGGTCCACACATCAGCCAGAGAGGTGGATTCGGTTATGACTGAGAAATTAGTTGACCAATGCAATCTCCAAGGCTAACCTTACAAAATTGCCCTTTAAAGGCTTGCTCTTGTTTGGAAGTGAGTTGGAGAAACTGGCCAGTAAGTGGGGCAAATCCCTGATTACCAGAGGTTAAGAAGTAGACATCACACTCCTTTGGCATGAGAGGTCATACTAGGGGATCCAAGTGTTTTCGACCCTTCAGAGGAGCGACCTTTTGGTAGGTCTCAGTCCTTTTGTCCCAGACAGCCTAATGGGACGCAGGCTTAGGTTTATTTATTTAGATATGTTATATTACATCGCTCCATGTTTAGATCACAACAGTTTCCAAAAGATGCAGAGCCTCCTAATGAAGTTTTGCCGATCCACTCCCGCAGAAATGGCAGGCAGTGGAGAGTACATTGTCAAGGCTCCTCATTGTGAGGGCTGTTGTTCCAGTGCCCACGTCTCAAGAAAATATAGGTCAATATTTCATTTATTTCGTTTTACCCAAGAAGGAGGGCTCCTTTCATCCCATCCTGGACCTCAAAGGGGTCAACTGTTTGTGGGTGGTTCATTTTTACATGGAAACATTGGGCCTCATTTTCCAATATCGCAGTGGTAATGCATGAGGGGGCGTGTCCCATGCAAATAAGGCATTTTTCGTGCAGTGGGGAAACATCGCGTGACGCGATGTTTTCGCCATTTGCGGAAATGGATTCACAAATCGCGAAAACGAGACAGACAGACAGACACTCACTTACTTGCTATAGTGCCTATGCCCTAGACAAGTATTTGTATCCCTATGGGAGGGCCACCTAGTAACTCGAGGTGGGGATTAGGTATGAGCGTAGGGGGTTGGGGGCCACTTTCACATTCAACATGAGACGTACGGAAAGAACAGTGGTCTCTAGTGAAGATTTGCTGGCCGTCGGAGTGAGGAAACTCACTCCAAGAAGAGATTTGGGCAACGTTCTCTCAACCTAGCTTGATGGACACTCTACCTGGGCAACAACAAGCTAGGTTGAGAGAACGTTGCCCAGATCTCTTCTTGGAGTGAGTTTCCTCACTCCGGCCAGCAAATCTTCACTAGAGACCACTGTTCTTTCCGTACGTCTCATGTTGAATGTGAAAGTGGCCCCCAACCCCCTACGCTCATACCTAATCCCCACCTCGAGTTACTAGGTGGCCCTCCCATAGGGATACAAATACTTGTCTAGGGCATAGGCACTATAGCAAGTCTCTCTCTCTCTCTCTCTCTCTCTCTCTCTCTCTCTCTCTCTCTCTCTCTCTCTCTCTCTCTCTCTCTCTCTCTCTCTCTCTCTCTCTCTCTCTCTCTCTCTCTCTCTTCCCCCCCCCCCCCATTCGGAATCATCGTGGACCACGATAACTCTTTACTGGCCCGTAGCGCACAATGTAACGCGAATGAAAGGGTTGTAGCTATTAGCCGCGCTAACACTGCGGCTGTTTCCCGCTTTACATATGCTCCGCCCCCTGAATACCAAATTACAAATTTGCATTCGCAAATCGCGTTATCTCCGGCGATAACACCTTGGAAAATGACCCCCATTGTGGTCAGTGATAATGGCCAAGCAGTTGGGGGAATTTCTGACCTCCTTGGATCTGTCTGAAGCGTACCTGCATGTTTCCATCTAATTAGAGCACCAACGTTTTTTCCTGTGCTTTGAACTTTTGGGATGCCATTATCAGTTTTGGGTGATGACTTTTGATCTGGCCACCACACCCAGAATTATTTTCCAAGGATATGGTGGTGGTATCGGCGGCAGAGTTGAGAGATGTTGGGATCCTGCTATACGGAAGACAGCCATGTGGTGACCTGCAAGGTGATCTCCCTCTTGCAGGAGCTTAGTTGAGTGGTAGACCTGGCCAAGAGCAGTCTTCAGCCATCTCAGTCACTAGAGTATTTTGGTGTTTGGTTCAACACCAAAATAGGGCAGAGTTTTCTTGCCAGAAGCTCATTCAGAAGTTGATGGCACAGGTGTGTCTGATAAAACACTATTTTCCCAACATTGTGATTCTATTTTCAGGTACTCTGATGGCAGCAACTCTGGAAGTGGTGCTGGGGGTGAGGGCACATATGCGTCCTCTTCGGCGCTCCTTGCTGTCTTGTTGGATCCCATAGTGTCAGGACTACTTGATTCGGTTCTACCTGCCGATGGAGGTCTGCTCTCAACCACAGTGGTGGTTACAAGCAGATAATCTAAGAAAGGGAGTTTCCTTAAAATCACCAGACTGGTTAGTACTCATGATGGATTGGGAGCTCACTGTCAGAAACTGACAGTTAAAGGATGCTGGAGTACAGAATCATTTCTTTGGACCATCAATCGGCTGGAAGCCTTGGGCATAGGTTGTAGGGTCGAGTGGTCTGGATAATGTTGGACAGTGCAACGACAGTGGCTTGGGAGGGAGGAACCAAGAGCCAGCAAGTGTCACAGGAGATAGACCAACTTATGGAATGGTAGGAAGTGCGTCCTCCTGAGATCCTGTTCTTGCACATTGCAGGAAAGACAGACTTTCTCAGCAGGAAGAATCTGGACCCAGGAGAATTATTGTCTGAGGCATTTCAGCTGATAGTGGATCACTGGTGTCTTCTGTTTCCAGACCTGCTAGTGACTTGTCACAATGTGAAGGATCCTCGATTTGTTAGTCGCAGGACAGATCCAAATTCCTTGGGTATTGATGCTCTTGTTCAGGAATGGATGCCCAAGGGTATTTTTCCAAATCTTTAATTGGTGGAGACGTGTGTGATTAATTAAAAGTGCCCGACTCACACAGAGTTTTGCCACATTCCAGTGGCTGCCTCGGGGGCTATGAGTAAACAAAAATATGAATATAATAAATCATCAATACATTAAAAATCATAAAATAAGTCAAAATAAATTAATAAAATGCAAAACATTTAAAACAGTCAAAGTTAAAATATAGTAAAAAGAACCTCACATAAATAATAAATAAATAATTAGAACATACATTGAAATATAAAAATCATTGTAACATATAAAAAAATCAATATAGCATACCTGTAAAAAAAAGACATACAGACTAACAACTGAATAAACACAACATACAGACTAATAACTGAGTAAAAAAGCATTTGAGCAACATCAATCTAAAAACTATTGTTATTAGACAATAGGAGACCTATATGTATTTTAGGAAAGGTAAAATCATTACCTTAAATAAGAGCACATTGAATAACTATTAGTTAATTCCAAAAACATCCGCATTACAGACATATCTGTGAAATCGAAAACAATTAATCAGATCCAAGATTAAAAAAGAAAAAAAAAAGGGAAAAAAGGAAAAAGAAGAGAACTTGGAAAAAGGATAGATAAAGCACACCTTGAATGAATAATGTAGCGCTTAAGCTTCTCCCGGTTCCATTCTCAAATGGCGCCGCATAATGTGAGGGATTCAAAAAGGATAAATATAATTTATAGCTATTTTAACAGTGCAAACTTATTGAGGTAGAAATGGCCTGTGGATGGATTCTGTTCGAAACGAAAGTGTAATGTGCAAACTACTATTCTAAAAAATAAAATTAAAAAATGAAATACTGTAATCAATAACATACTTTTAGTTTAAGGATTGAAAAATAAGGGCTATAAAAATAAAACTAGTCCAAAGGTCAGTGAACTTGTAAATTAACAGACTCAAAAGATGTAAAATTTGACTAGTGCTGGGCAACTTAATATTTTATAAAAGATAAAGCAGATCACAGTAAAAACAGCATTAAAGCAGTGACATTGTATGTGTGAAGAAGCTAACTAAGAGATAAACTGCATAGAGTCAGATTAATGCGAGTACAGCTACTGTGATGTATAAAGATGAAACCACAGCGTTTAAAAGTCAAAAATTTCTATTTTTACCGTGTTTCTGCGCATCAGCGTGTGCAGTCTCCACTTAGTACAGAACAAAGAGGCCTAACACTGTAAAGACTCAGTGTAACCCTTGAAGTTCAATTTTCTTTATGACTCCTTGTGTCTGAAACCTGCACTTTGATTCCCAACCCAGTATCAGAAATGAATCCACACGCTCTTTAGTGAGTAACAGTTTTATCTTTACTGGAATGAATGACTGAAATAAATCTGTTCACTTCCTAAGCATCTGCATTTGTCATATAAACACATGTATATAGTACAAGAGAAAACTCAACTTTGTCATAACTCATGTTAAGTATTTCAACCAGAATCAGCATGTGATATAGCACCCGACCTTAAGCAGTCTCTGAACAAGCAAAGTCCCAGATTGTATCCTACTGTGTGTCCATTTGAATTTAGAGCTGAAGAGGGCGTCAGTACTGCTCTTTGCTTCAACTGCCAAATCCACAATACAGCAGCCTCTATCCGAAAGAAGAGCTTCAAATCCTGACAGGGCACAGTTCAATTACTCCCAAGTCGTCCACAGCAGGGTTCCAGAAAAGAGAACCTTAATCAGTACAGATAATATTTATTAATTCAGAGCAGGGCAGGAACTCTGTTCAAGCTGAGCAGTGATCTGTTTGCACATGCTCAGACAATCCAATTTTGAATCTCCTTCCCCCCCCCCCCAGCTCTTAAAGAGACAGCACTCTATTGTCAGTCTTTTCATGTCACAATGATGATTCAACATTTCTCTGCCCTAGTTCCTAGAGGTATGTTACATCAGCATTTAAAAGGATTTTGGCGCCAAAACGGCTGTCATAGAAACATAGAAATGACAGCAGAAGAAGACCAAACGGCCCATCCAGTCTGCCCAGCAAGCCACGCAGTTTATCCATTTCCCACCCGTCACTATTGGCTTCCAGCACCCTCTGGTCCCAACTCCCTTCCACCCCTCCACCATGCAGAGAGCAGCGCCGTATCCGCATTCCAGTGAACATCCAGCTCAATCAGGGGTAGCAACCGCCGCAACAAGCAGGCCACACCCCTGCCCCATACTCTTACCCACCCCTGCTTTGTTTGTTTGTTTTTTTTTTTTTGGAGATGGCAGCCCTCCGTGAAGGCGGAACACCAACCACTGGCCACTTGCATCCCGCTCCGTGAATGCCTCTGTGGCTACTGCCGCTCCATGCAGTGTTTTGCTGCCTGAAGGTGGAACACCAACTACTGGCCACTGGCATCCCGCTCCGTGAATGCCTCTGTGGCTACTGCCGCTCCGTGCAGTGTTTTGCTGCTTGAAGGTGGAACACCAAATACTGGCCACTGGCATCCCGCTCCGTGAATGCCTCTGTGGCTACTGCCGCTCCGTGCAGTGTTTTGCTGCCTCCTCTTTATTTACGCCCACTAGATTTGATGGATCCACAGTGTTTATCCCACGCCCCTTTGAAGTCCTTCACAGTTTTAGACTTCACCACTTCCTCCGGAAGGGCATTCCAGGCATCCACCACCCTTTCTGTGAAGAAATACTTCCTGACATTGGTTCTTAGTCTTCCTCCCTGGAGCCTCAGCTCGTGACCTCTGGTTCTGCTGATTTTTTTCTGACAGAAAAGGTTTGTCGTCTTTGGATCATTAAAGTTTTTCAAGTATCTGAAAGTCTGAATCATATCACCCCTGCTCCTCCTTTCCTCCAGGGTGTACATATTTAGATTCTTCAATCTCTCCTCGTATGTCATCCGATGAAGATCCTCCACCTTCCTGGTCGCCCTTCTCTGTACCGCTTCCATCTTGTCTTTGTCTCTTTGTAGATACGGTCTCCAGAACTGAACACAGTACTCCAGGTGAGGCCTCACCAAGGACCCTGTACAAGGGGAGAATCACTTCCCTTTTCTTACTCTATATTCCTCTCTCTATGCAGCCCAGCATTCTTCTGGCTTTTGCTATCACCTTGTCGCAGTTTTGCAGACTTCATATCATTAGATACTATCACCCCAAGGTCCTTCTCCTGCTCCGTGCACATCAGCCTTTCCCCCCCCATCGAATACAGTTCATTCGGATTTCCACTCCCCATATGCATGATTTTGCACTTCTTGGCATTGAATCTCAGCTGCCATATCTTCGACCACTCTTTCAGTTTCCTTAAATCCCGTCTCATTCTCTCCACTCCTTCTGGCGTGTCCACTCTGTTGCAGATCTTAGTGTCATCCGCAAAAAGACAAACCTTACCTTCTATCCCGTCCGCAATGTCGCTCACAAAGATATTGAACAGGACCGGTCCCAACACCGATCCTTGCGGTACACCACTTAAAACCGCTCTCTCTTCAGAGAAAGTTCCATTTACCATCACACATTGTCTTCTGTCCGTCAACCAATTTGCAAATCAGGTCACCACCTTGGCACTCACTCCTAAGCTTCTCATTTTATTCACCAGTCTCCTGTGTGGAACCGTATCAAAAGCTTTGCTGAAATCCAAGTAGATGACATCGAGCGCTCTTCCTTGACTGTAGATAGTTCACTATTCTCTCTTTCAGCAGTGACTCCATTACTTTTCCCACCACCGAAGTGAGGCTAACCGGTCTGTAGTTGCCAGCCTCCTCTCTGTTCCCACTCTTGGGAACAGAGAGGAGGCTGTTCCCACTCTTGTGAACAGAGAGGAGGCTGTTCCCACTCTTGTGAAGCGGGACCACCACCGCTCTTCTCCAATCTCTTGGTACCACTCCCGTTTCTAGGGATCTATTGAACAGGTCACACAGCAGACCCGCCAGAACATCTCTGAGCTCCCTCAGTATCCTTGGATGAATCCCATCAGGCCCCATGGCTTTGTCCACTTTGTAAGATCATAACTATTTTGAAAAAACACTGGCCAATAATACAAGTTTTACCGGTTTTTAAAGACAGAGATTTGCTAATTGCTAACAAACGGGATAGAAATCTTAAGGATATTATAGCTCCTTCTGCACTACCAATTAAACATACACTAGATATTAGACCTCCTGACCATCGCCCGTGTGGGAATTGTTCAGTATGTAATGTCAATATGAAAACTTCACAGTTGAATATACCAGGAAGAGACAAAGATTTTTCACTCACGTCTTACACTACATGCAAAAGCAAAGGAGTGAAATATGCAGTTTTTTGTCCATGCAATATGATGTACATGGGGAAAACCACTAGAGAATTTAAAATAAGAATTATAGAGCATAAGAGCAACATCAATCTGTCCATTCCTTCGAAACCACTAGTTGAGCATTCAATTTCCAAAAAACACAAATTCAGTGATTACAAATTTTGTGTTGTTCAACAACCAACACCCAATTGGAGAGGAGGTGATTTTGATAACTTACTTTTACAATTAGAACAAAAATATATATACAATTGTAACACCCTTTCCCTGAATGGTTTCAACAACTACATTGATTTTTGTTTTTTTTATGATTCATCATTTTTATGTGTTTAGGAGACTTATTTAAATTTTTATGATTTTTAAGTTTTACCAGCCGCATACATAATTTTTCATTATTCAGTTTTCATTATTGGGGACCCGCCAATATATATTTTTTTGCAAGTCAATCTGGCCACAATTTATCCCACACCTACCCCCACCCTATCTTTTCTTTATATCACAGCCTTATTCACTCTGATGTACAATTTTTTTTAATTCACCATTTGCATATAGTTTCATTCATTTTTATCCACTCATTTTTAATTTACAGGTTTTAATCAATTTTTCATTTTACAATGTTTTCTTTTACTAATAATTTTTGATCTGTATTTTTGCCATTCCTCTTGATTGTAAATTATTCATTTTACAGTCACTGCCTTTCCAAATTCTGGTGGTTTATTTTTTTTTATTATTATTTTTTATTTTGTACAATCACTGTCTTCCCAAATTTGTATGTTTGTTTTCTAGTAGTTCCTCTCATTAACTTATTAAGTCATGTTTTATTCAATTTTTGTAAGTGTCTATTGAGTCGCTGTTCTCTCCTTGCTGCGATCCAACTATGCTGATTTTTTTGCACTACACTTACATCTGACTTAATGTGCCTTTTTCATTTTCTAATTTACTGGTTTTAAATCCCCATTGTTTTTTCAGTTTTTTAGTCCTTTGTTTTGCTATTTTCTTTGACTGCCGCTTCATTCATTCATTTTATAGTCACTACCCTTCCAAGTTTTGATGGTCGAATTGTTTTCTACCCACTTGTTAGTTTTTGGCTTTATATATTTTTTTGCAATTAAAAATTTTTTCCTTCCCCTGTCCCCCGCCTTTTTGCCCCTCCCCCTCCCCCCTTTCTTCCCTGTTACTGCCATTCCCTTTTTGATTTTTTGTTTTTGTTTTTCTGCCATTCTACTGGATATGTTTTTCTTTTTTTTTGATTTGCTGTTCCCTGTTACTGCTGTTTCACTTTTTCCTTCCCCTGCTCCCCATTCCCCATCCCCTTTCCCCCTCCCCCTCTTTCCGTCCCTCTCCCTCTTCCTTCCTCCCTTCCTTCCCCTCGACCCTCCACCTTTTTTGACAATCTAGTTACATTTACAACCCTTTTTTTTTTTTTTTTATTGAGCACTTTTCTACACAGTCACTGTCCTGAGAATAGCAATCCTTTCCATACCTGGTCTATTTAATTAGTTCCAACACCACACCTTGACCTTACCTTGGCTTCACCATGCCCCAACATTCTGCGTAATAAATTAAGTTAACACTGCAGCTAAGTATTTATTTATCTACAATTCATGTTTCATTTTTTATTGTAATTTTTTGATTCAGTTACAATTTTGTTGTACTAACCACACCCCCTTCAGTGATTGACAGCCGTTTTGGTGCCAAAATCCTTTTAAATGCTGAGTCTTTACAGTGTTAGGCCTCTTTGTTCTGTACTAAGTGGAGACGGCACACGCTGATGCGCAGAAACACGGTAAAAATATAAAATTTTGACTTTTAAAGGCTGTGGTTTCATTTTTATACATCACAGTAGCTGTACTCGCTTTATTCTGACTCTATGCGATTTATCTCTTAGTTAGCCTCTTCACACATCCAATGTCACTGCTTTAATGCTGTTTTTACTTTGATCTGCTTTATCTTTTATAAAATATTAAGTTGCCCAGCACTAGTCAAATTTTACATCTTTTGAGTCTCTATTAATTTACAAGTTCACTGACCTTTGGACTAGTTTTATTTTTATAACCCTTATTTTTCAATCCTTACACTAAAAGTATGGTATTGATTACAGTATTTCATTTTTTAATTTTATTTTTTAGAATAGTGGTTTGCACATTATACTTTCGTTTCTAACAGTATCCATCCACAGGCCATTTCTACCTCAAGTTTGCACTGTTAAAATCGCTATAAATTATATTTATCCTGTTTGAATCCCTCACAGTATGCGGCGCCATTTGAGAATGGAACCGGGAGAAGCTGAAGCGCTACATTATTCATTCAAGGTGTGCTTTATCTATCCTTTTTCCAAGTTTTCTTCTTTTTCCTTTTTTCCCTTTTTTTTTCTTTTTAAATCTTGGATCTGATTAATTGTTTTCAATTTGACAGATATGTCTGTAATGCGGATGTTTTTGGAATTAACTAATAGTTATTCAGTGTGCTCTTATTTAAGGTAATGATTTTACCTTTCTTAAATACATATAGGTCTCCTATTGTCTAATAACAATAGTTTTTAGATTGATGTTGCTCACATGCTTTTTTTACTCATTAGTCTGTATGTCTTTTTTTTATAGGTATGCTATATTGATTTTTATGTTACATTGATTTTTATATTTCAATGTATGTTCTAATTATTATTTGTGAGTTTCTTTTTACTATATTTTAACTTTATTGACTATTGTTTTAAATGTTTTGCATTTTATTAATTTATTTTGACTTATTTTATGATTTTTAATGTATTTATTATTTATATTCATATTTGTTTACTCATAGCCCCTGAGGCAGCCACTGGAATGTGGCGAAACTCTGTGCGAGTCGGGCACTTTTAATTAATCACACACGTCTCCACCAATTAAAGATTTGGAAAAAGACCCTTGGGCATCTATTCTTTGTTATCCTCACAGCTTTGATTGCCTACCTTGCTGTTTTCTGGGCCCTTGTTCAGGAATAGCTAGAGGTTAAGCTGCTGTATGCCTTTCTCCTATGGCCCATGTTGGACAGAATGGGTCAGAGGGTCAAGGATCACAGAGGGATGGTTTTTCAGGTGGCACCAGACTGACTCAATAGACCTTGGTATGCAGATCTGCGAAGGCTCCTAGTAGACACCCTCTTATAGCTTCAGGTACACATGAATCTGTTACTACAGGGACCTATTCTTCATGAAGATCCAACTCGATTTTGTCTTATAGTATTGCCCTTGAGAGATCTTGCTTGCTGAAGCAGGGATATTCCACTGCGGTGATTGCCCCCTTGCTACGAACAAGGAAGTTCTCCACTTCCTTTGCCTTTGTGTGGGTTTGGCAAGTGTTTGAGGCTTGGTATGAAGATCGAGGGGGTCTCCCTTGTTTAGTTAAGATCCCACTCCATTTGGAATCTTTTCAGGATGGATGAATAAAGGGTTGGCCCTTAATTCCTTAAAGGTGCAAGAGATGGCTCTTGCCTGTTTCAGGGGTCAGGTGAATGGTGATCCCTTGTCAACTCATTTGGATGTGGTCCATTTCTTGAAAGGAGTGAAACATCTTCATTCTCCTCTGTGGTTACCTGTGTCCTTGTGGAGTCTTAATCTGGTTTTGGATTTCTTAGTGGGTCCTATGTTTAGACCGATGACTAACTCCCTTTGCAGTTACTGACTGAAAACAGTGTTTCTTATGATGATTTGTTCTGTGTGTAGAGTTTCCGAGCTATAGGCCATGTCTTGCTGAGAGCCATTCCTCTGCGTGACTCCAGGGGCAATACAGCTGCATACTGTTCTTCCTTTTTGCCAAAAGTAGTTTCAGGTTTTCACTTGAGTCAGTCCATTTCCCTGCCGCCTCCAGCTAGAGAAGGAGGTGCAGAGGAATATTGCCTCTTGCAACCCTTAGATGTTAAGAGCCATATCGTAAGGTATCTGGAGGTTTCTAAATCTTTCCAGAAGATGGATCGCCTGTTTGTCCTCCATGGTGGTAGTAAACAGGATGAGCTGGCTTCGTGGGTTACAATAGCTCGCTGGATTAAGGAGGTAGTCATGGCCATGTGTCTGGATGCTGAGCAGCTGTTGCCTAGTCGTGATAGGGCTGAGGCAGTGACATAGGCAGAAGTTAGATTATCTCTTGTGGATATTTGCCAAGCTGCGATGTGGTCCTCCTTACTTACCTTCTCCAGGTATTATCATCTGGATATGCAGGCCCAAGAGGACGCAACCTTTGCACGTGCAGTTTGACTGGACTGTGGGCAGCTTCCCACCATATTCAGGAGTTGCTTGGGTACATCCCACTGGTTCTGGATTCATCTGACTATCCTAAAGAAAAGGAAATTATCAGGTAAGTAGTTTCTCATTTTAAACTTGCAGGTTCTCACCTTCCGCCATTAGCTCTGCATATTGCTGAAAAAGCCACTATAACTTTCAAATGGTCTGATATAAAGATGGAATTGAATGCAGTGTTTATCAAGAGTTTCTCAATTCAGACCCAGCCTGTGGGGTTAATTCACCATAAATCTTCATTGGCATTTTCCCAGGGATTTTTCCACCTATATTATATTCTGTCTCCCCCCCCCCCCCCCCCCCCTCATCTCAACCTAGCTACTGCAGCAAGTGCTTGCTAGGAGCCACAAACATAACTATTTAAAGTTGACTTACATGTAGGGATGTGCAATTGTTTAGGACGAATTAGGCAATTTCAACAAAATTGCCTAATCCGTCCTATTTCGGGGAACCTGAAAACTGAACCACGCTAACTCCCTGTTTAATGCGCGCTAACATTAAAATGTTAGCGTGCAGTACATCCCGTGATTAGCGTGAACTAACCCGAAATTCAGGACCCCCAAATTACAAAGGCCTGAACCGTGGGAAATACAAAATTTCTCTACTTACATGTACCTTTTATCTTGCTATTTGATATATCTGAGTGATGTCAGATTCTCTACCCCTAACAGTTCAGGGAATGAAGTTCTAATCTGGGAATCAAACCAAAGTAGTCTTCATGGCAGGGCATAGCACTGCCTTGGTGCCAGTTCCATGGATCGATTGCTTGATAAAACTTTCCCCTCACTGTCACATGCAATAAAGGGTGAGCCAGTCCTGATTTTTGTAGTTAATTCCTTTAGCATAAGCCCATAAATGAGGAAGGTTAGTGGAGTAAAACCCAGTAATGGTTTATACTGTGTCTGACTTAGTATCCAATTGATAATGTTAGTGTGTAACACTATAATATAAGAACATAAGAAATTGCCATGCTGGGTCAGACCAAGGGTCCATCCACCCCAGCATCCTGTTTCCAACAGAGGCCAAACCAGGTCACAAGAATCTGATAAGTACCCAAACAGCAAGAAGATCTCATGCTACTGATGCTAGTAATAGCAGAGGCCATTCCCTAAGTCAACTTGATTAATAGCAGTTAATGGACTTCTCCTCCAAATATTTTTTATGTTTAAACAAGTTTTATTGAGCAACAAATAAAACACAAGAACAAATCGCCCAGGCTATATAGACACTTCTACAGCCTAGGAACATCATGAAACTAACATAAATGTAAGCTCATTATGGACCCTATAAAGGTTGCCCTTCCCCCTCCCTCCCCCAAATGGATTCTCCTCTCCTTCCCCTCCTAGTTGGGGGGGGGGGGGAATCAAGTCCATAACAGTCCCCTGAGTCCCACCAAACCCAATCTAACTGAGGCAAGACCCTTTAATCGTTCACAGCAGACGCCGTGCTTTGGGAGATAGTGATTGTATATATGCATTCCATATCTTCAAAACTTCCGGTGTTGCACTGGTGACAGTCTCGATGCCAGACACTTCAAGTTCATGAGTTTATGAAAGGCATTGTGCCACATCCAGTATGAAGGAGCTTCTGATGAGCGCCACTGAGATAAAATAATTTTTTCCCCACCTGGCAGGCTTTATAAAAGAGCAACCAAGATTCGGAGCCCTTTATCATAGAGGAAGGTATAAAAACAGAACAACAAGATTGACTGTGAGAGCTGAATCTGAATATCCATTAAGCCCTCCAGATACCGGACAATCTTGGTCCAAAATGCATGAGAGAGAGTGCAACCGGAGGCCGAGCATTTTTCACACTGATCGGATGTTTTTAATTGTGCTTTAAATAGCATGCATGGGGATAAGTAGGCCCTCCAGAGAAATTTGTATTGCATTTCCCTAATGCTCCTATTACTAGACACTCGCTCTGCATCAAGGCCGGAGTCAGTCTAAATATCCCGTCCTGGTTCCACCTCTCCGCAAGCATCCCCGCTGGGTCATTGGCCACCACAGTTTGTAGCCGCCTATGCAGCCCTGCCAAAGTCATTTTAGTCACTTTTTCCAACTGCAACATTTTATTCACTGCTTCAAAGGCCGATGGGGTTTTACTGATGGCCGGCAGTGAATGCACATAATGTTGCAGCTGTAGATAGGGAAAGACCTGATTGCGTGCCAACCCATACATTTCTTAGAGGTCTGGAAATGTAAAAAGCCACCCCTCACTGTCTAGAACATGCCCCAACATCGTGACGCCTTGCAGCGCCCAGGAATGAAACGTCGCTGTCTGTGAGCCCGGCATAAACTGCGCATTCCCCTTTAAAGGGAGAAGATATGCCAGGAGAGCAGGAACGCCTAAGATTTTCACAGTCTCTGCCAAGCCCGCCGAATAGGTTCCAGAATACTGTTCCACAATGTTTCGGGAAGTTGGGAAATCGGTGCTAATAGAACATATTTCAGATCCAAGGGTGTTACCATAGTCTGGTCCACCTGAATGTGTGTGTATGTCGACGTGCCTAATATCCACTCCCGTGCGATACGTAGTTGCTAGCTACGTTATAGAGGTCAAGATCAGGTACAGCCAAACCTCCTCGCCCCATTTGCCCTGAAGCCATTTTAAAGCTATACGGGGTGGTTTACCTTTCCAAAATGTACGTAATAACATGTCTAAGACCTTTAAGTCTTTTTGTTTAAGTAGAAGAGGCAAGGTCTGGAGCACATAGAGCCATTTGGGAAACATGGTCATTTTAAACAGAGTGATACGGCCCCCCCCCCCAGCGATAGTGGTAAATTTCCTCCATGTCCGCAATTTCTCCTTCGTTTGGAGCAGCAGGGGCGGAATGTTAAGAGAGTATAGACCTTCCAGGTCCGAGGATACCATTATCCCTAGATATCAGAGAGGACCAGGGGCCCAACGAAGGAGAAATAACCCCCGCCACCCACTCCTGACAGTATCAGGGAAACCTGACGCCTCCAATTTCTCCCAATTGATCTGTAGACCAGAAAAAACTCCAAATTTCTGAAAAAGACTAACGGCAGGGGGAAGCGAGCGGTCAGGCTTGGTTAAAAATAGCAAAATATCGTCTGCAAATGCGACATATTTGTATACTGACCCCTGGAGCTGAATACCCCCTGATGTCATGGGTGTCCTGAATATGAAGCAACAAGGGTTCTAAAATAAGAGAGAGCAAGGGAGATAATGGACACCCCTGTCTTGTGCCTCTGTATACATGAAAGGGGGAAGACTGAGCATTGTTTGCAGTAATAACTGCCAGTGGGTCAGCATATAATAAATGGACGCTGTCTAAAAAAAACCCCCCTCAAGCCCCAAAAGTTGGAGAAGAAGAAACATAACTCCATTCAACCCGATCGAAGGCTTTTTCAGTGTCCAGACTTGCCACCAGAAAGGGATCCCCCACTCGCCTACACAGTGCCATAGCTGATGTTACCCAACAAATATTATGAAGAGCATATCGACCCCTAACAAATCCCACCTGTCCAGGCCTTATCAAGTCTGGCAGAACCTTCGCCAGCCTGTCAACCAAAATTTTTGCAAACAATTTATGGTCCACATTCAAAATAGAAATAGGACAGTAAGAGGCGGGGGACAGGGGATTTCTCCCCATCTTCGGGATGAGAGATATTGGCAATATTGATATGCGCTGGATATTGTCCCACCTGAATCAGGGCATGAAAGACAGACAGCAGGAGATCCTCCAAATCTACCAAAAGGGTTTTATAAAACTCTGCCGTAAACCCATCTGTGCCGGGGGTATTAAGCCGGGGTGCAAGTTGGATAACGTGGAGAACTTCCTGATTCGTGATGGGTTCCTGCAAGCGGGCTATTTGGTCCTTTGTTAAACTAGGAAGAGTCACATTGGAAAGAAAATCAGCCGCCTTCTGCTCTTGAGGTCCATCAGAAGAATACAAAGGTGAGTAGAACTGACAAAGTATCCAGAAACGCAGGAGTGGATGTAGCAAGAAGCCCTGCCTGATTGTGGAAAGCTGGCACATGTCTGGAATAACGGATTGTGCGAATCAAATTAGCCATCAACTTTCCCGCCTTATTATCCTGTTGAAACAGTCGGCATTGATAGTATAGCACACTCTTTTTTTGCTCTCTGGTGTAGCAAAGTATTCAGCGCCACTTGGACTGCGAGTATACATTCCCGATTTAGCCGAGGAATGGACGTGGATATAGGCTCTCTTAGCCTGATGAAACTGGGTCGTCAGGGCCAATAATCTTTTATCTAACATTTTCCGGCGGTGGGATAGAAAAAAAATATCACCCCGGATTACTGCCTTACCTGAGCACCAGAACAATATCTGATCTGATGCATGTTCCCGGTCGATATGAGAATAATCAGCCCACAGAGCCCTAATGAAGTCCTGGAAATGTAAGTCCTCAGCCAAATAGTATGGATAGCGCCATATATTGGCCAGTGAGGGAGTTAGAGGACCAGGCCAGTTCTAACAAGATGGGGGCATGATCCAATATGCTGAACTCCTCGATCTTGGCAGCTAACACTTTAGGAAATGCATGGTCACTAATGAAAAACTAATCTAGGCGTGAGGAGGAAGCGTGGGCTTGCGAGAGGTGGGTAAAGTCAGCTTCCGTGGGATAGAGTGTCCTCCACGTATCTACTAAGTGTAGAGATCTTTCTAGAAATGCAATATCTTTGGACGGGCGTGTCTAGCTGTCCCTATTCGAGGAGTCCAGAACAGGATCCCAGATTGCATTGAAATCCCCTCCCACTATGATAACTTGATCTAAATAAAGCATCAAATGGCCATAAAGTTCCCTGAAAAAGGCGGGTTTGTAACTATTGGGGGCATAAACGTTACACAGCACCAATGGAATGCTATAAAGCTCCGTGAGCAGAATGATATATCTCCCCTGTGGATCTTTCAGTTCTGTAATTATATTAATGGGAAGACTCTTATGTATTAGAATTGCCACTCCTGCTGATTTGGTGTTTGCGGATGCATAGTTTACTGCACCCACCCACCCCTGTTTCAATTTGGTATGTTCTTGGTCAGAAAGGTGTGTTTCTTGGAGGAATGCTATATCAACAAGCTGTTTCCGCAAGACTGTGCAAATCTTAGTACATTTAATCGGGGAGTGGATGCCACATACATTCCAGGACATCACTCGAGGCCTATGGATCATAGAAATCAAGATGGATCAACCAGTAAGAAACATTTATTATCTCAACAAAAAGTAGAGATGCCCTCCCAGTGATAAGCTTGCCCCAAAAATACAGAAGAATGAGAATCCAGGATAAACCCTAACCCTTTCCCCATTATTCCTATTGACCTGGGCAACAGGAGAAGATCACCTCTACGCAGACCAGGCCCTCCCATCCCCCACCTCTATCCCACACATACTAAAAGAAAAAGTTCACTACTTATCCCAGCTATACGGTCCTAGTTAGAGGTACTCCGACCAGCTGTTTTGCCATATGACTACCTCAAATTGCCACTGTAGCCTGCAGTTTCCCTCAGACACATGCATGACCCAGTACTCACGAGACAAATATTTAGGAAACGAAAAGAAATAAGACATAATCCAAAGCTAAAATACCAAAGCACCAAGTATTAAGTTCGAATACCCGTATAGGCACAGTCCCACTTAATGTCCTCATCTGAAGATTGGTAAGAAAAAAAAACCCCTATAGACCGCCATGGTAGTTATATTGGCCAGCGGGTAAGTCATCAAATCCGTATTTCCTGGGACAGAGGAGATTCCTCACATATAGGCCATGTGTTACCGGTCCCGGGCGTCTTCTGCAGCAGATCATTGAGGGAAAAAAACCCAAACAATCCAGAGCACCAGGAGCAAGAGAAAAAAATCAAACATGAACAGTCTGTCTCTCAAAGCAAGAAACAGTGGTTGGAGAGTATAGAAAAAAAACCCACTCCCTCAAACTTTGGGTTAGAAAATAGAAACACCTGGTGGTTGTAGCACAAAAGACCATGCGCTATCTGACCTCACCAGACTTAAAGCTGCCGCCTGTCTCGTATGTAGGAATCTCGATTAAGCTCCACTACCCTTACCCAGGTATCAGGCATCCCCTGATGCTGCAGGGTGGGCTGCAGTAGGTTGGCGGGCCGAAACGGAGTGCAGGTATTTTTTAAGTGCAGCAGCATCTGAAAACCAGTGGACCTCCAATTGGGATTGTACCCGTACTTTCGCGGGGTAAATCACAACCGCCCTTTGACCTAAAGCAAACAGTTGCGTACACAGCAGGGCCAATTCTCGGCGCTTTGCTGAGAGGGCAGAGAAGTCCTGAAATATCAATATTTTGGTATTGGCATAGATCAATGTTTTACCTTGTCGAAGGGCGCGAAGAATGTCAGTCTTATGCGCAAAATTCAATAGCTTGGCAATGACCACCCTCGGCCTCTCTCCCTCCGCCCTCTGTGGACCTAGTTGGTGTGCTCGGCGGGTAATTTCAGCTCGGCAGTCAACCAGCTTTCAAGGAACGAGGTTAATTTACTCTCTTCAAGAGATTCGGGTAGCCTCACAAACCTTAAATTCGAGCATCGCGCCCAATTTTCCAAGTCCTCCAGTGTGGCCCCTGCTTTTCGACTGTGTTCTGCAAGCCCACTATATCGGCCTGAGCCGCGTGGAGGCCATCTTGGTTCTCCAACACGGGTGACTCCACATCTGCCAGACGCCTTTGAAACCCCGCCAGCCCAGCCGACAATTCCGTGATTTGTTCCGATATTTTTTAAAAATCTGAGGATAAGGCTGCGATGACCGCAGCTGTCATATCAGTGAGCACGATCTGTGGGGAGGCTGCTCCTTCCGTCTGTCCTTCCTCTTCTTCCGCCAGTTCTGCCGTCTTCATCTTCTCCTTTCCTCTGTTCTTTTTTGTGTTCCTGGATGCCATCTGCCTCCCTCTGAAATCCCAAGCTACGGTACCGCGTCAGGGGAATTCACCAGTCGTATGGATGAAGAGCTGGGATAGTCTGGATGGGGTTAGATGGGGAATTCAAGCCTGGAGAAAGGAGCTCACATCTGCTCCCTTCAAAGCGTCACGTGATCTCCCCAAATATTTTTTAAACCCAGCTACACTAACTGCACTAACCACATCCTCTGGCAACAAATTCAGAGCTTAATTGTGCAGTGAGTGAAAAATAATTCTCTCCTATTAGTCTTAAGTGTGCTACTTGTTAACTTCATGGAATGCCCCCTAGTCCTTCTATTATTCAAAAGTGTAAATAACCGATTCACATCTACTGGTTCAAGACCTCTCATGATCTTAAAGACCTCTATCATATCCCCCCTCAGTCGTCTCTTCTCCAAGCTGAACAGCCCTAACCTCTTCAGCCTTTCCTCATAGGGGAGCTGTTCCATCCCCTTTATCATTTTGATCGCCCTTCTCTGTGCCTTCTCCATCACAACTATATCTTTTTTGAGATACGGCGACCAGAATTGTACACAGAATTCATGGTGCGGTCTCACCATGGAGTGATAGAGATATTATGACATTTTCCGTTTTTATTAACCATTCCCTTCCTAATAATTCCTAACATTGTTTGCTTTATTGACTGCTGCAGCACGCTGAGCTGACTATTTCAAAGTATTATCCACTATGATGCCTAGATCTTTTTCCTGGGTGGTAGCTCCTAATATGGAACCTAACATCATGTATTTACAGCAAGGGTTATTTTTTCCTATAAGCAACACCTTGCACTTTTCCACATTGAATTTCATCTTCCTTTTGGATGCCCAATCTTCCAGTCTCACAAGGTCCTCCTGTAATGTATCATAATCCACTTGTGATTTAACTGCTCTGAATAATTTTGTATCATATGCAAATTTGATAACCTTACTCATCATATTCCTTTCCAGATCATTTATAAATATATTGAAAAGCACTGGTCCAAGTACCGATCCCTGAGGCACTCCACTGTTTACCCTTTTCCACTGAGAAAATTGACCATTTAATCCTTCTCTTTGTTTCCTGTCTTTTAACCAGTTTGTAATCCATGAAAGGACATCGCCTCCTATCCCATGACTTTTTAGTTTTCTTAGATGCCTCTCATGAAGGACTTTATCAAACGCCTTCTGAAAATCCAAATACACTACATCTACCGGTTCACCTTTATCCACTTGTTTATTAACCCTTTCAAAAAGAAGCAAATTTGTTTGGCAAGACTTCCCTTGGGTAAATCCATGTTGACTGTGTTCCATTAAACCGTGTCTTTCTATATGCTCAATGATTTTGATCTTTAGAATAGTTTCCGCTATTTTTCCTGGCACTGAAGTCAGGCTTTACTGGTCTATGGTTTCCCGGATCGCCCCTGGAGCCCTTTTTAAAATATTGATGTTATATTGGCCTCCCTCCAGTGTTCAGGTACAATTGATGATTTTAATGATAGCTTACAAATTTTTTTTAATTTATTTTTTATTGAATTTTCAAATTATTACATTAAGACAATGTTACTGTTACATCTCAGAAGAAAAATATAATTTCCTTGCATCAATTTTAACTTATACCTAGTAACAATATCTAATAAAGTTTATAAGTAATCTGGAGAGGCAAGATACAATTAAGCAGTATACTTTACCAATTCTAAAAATATTGGAAAAACATATCGACCAACATCCTCCTGAGAATTCTTAGGAATGTGAATCTAAATATTGTCTCAGCTGCTCAGCCTCATTGAATACATATCTATTATCTTGGTACACTATAATACAGCAGCACAGAAATCTCAGAAAATATTTAGCACCTCTTGATGTAACTTCATTTTTCATTTGCAGAAAAAGTTTTCTCTTCTCCTGCATTACTTTTGTTATGTCCAGAAAAATTCTTATTTGGTTCCCATAAAATTGAATTTTCTGTTTACGAAAGTACACTGGAAGGGGCAGATTTTCAGAGCCCTGCTCGCGTAAATCCGCCCAAAACCGGGCGGATTTAGGCTTCCCGGCGCGCAGGGCCCTGCTCGCGTATTTTACATAGGCCTCCTGGCGCGCGCAGAGCCCCGGGACTCGGGTAAGTCCCGGGGTTCTCCGAGGGGGGCGTGTCGGGGGCGTGTCGGGGGGTGGGCCCGGTCGTCGCGGCGTTTCGGGGGTGTGTCGGCAGCGTTTTGGGGGCGGGTACGGAGGCGTGGCTACGGCCCGGAGCAGTCCGGGGGCGTGGCCGCGCCCTCCGTACCCGCCCCCAGGTCGCGGCCCGGCGCGCAGGAGGCCCGCTCGCGCGCGGGGATTTACGCCTCCCTCTGGGAGGCGTAAATCCCCCGACAAAGGTAAGGGGGGGGTTTAGACAGGGCCGGGCGGGTGGGTTAGGTAGGGGAAGGGAGGGGAAGGTGAGGGGAGGGCAAAGGAAAGTTCCCTCCGAGGCCGCTCCGATTTCGGAGCGGCCTTGGAGGGAACGGGGGTAGGCTGCGCGGCTCGGCGCGCGCCGGCTATACGAAATCGATAGCCTTGCGCGCGCCGATCCAGGATTTTAGCGGATACGCGCGGCTCCGCGCGTATCTACTAAAATCCAGCGTACTTTTGTTTGCGCCTGGAGCGCAAACAAAAGTAGGCTATTCGCGCTCGTTTTAAAATCCGCCCCGAAGTGTTTTGTCTCTTATCTGAGACCTGCAAAAAAGTCACCAATAGAGTAGCTCTTTTCTCTATAGTTGTTTGAAATGACTTTTCGATTATATCTGACAAATTATCAGATTTCTCAGCTTGATTTTCATCATCACCTTTCGATGGCAAATATTATATCTTTGAAACTTGGGGTATCGCTGTTTCTGAGAAGCTCAATATATTCAGGAAATAACTTTTTAGTAATTCTTTTGGGAGAATCCATTTTGTTCTCGGAAAATTGAGAAACCTTAACTTAGGCTTCCTCTGTTCATTTTCAAAATCTAGCTTCTTCCCCATACTAGATTCCGATCTTATAAGTTCAGTCTGCACTTGCTTAACTCTTTTTACCTCAACACCTATATCTTTTATATTTACTTCCATCTGTGAAATCCTTTTTTCTTGATTCTGTACTTTAATTAAATTTTCCTTAACAGTGTTCGTCAAACACTGAGAGGAGAGGATCACCTTGCTGGTGGCTGAAAGGAATCAGTAAGTTTTTGCTTGGGACATTGACTTTTTTAAAAGTATTGGGGCAAAGTTAACTATTTGGGAATATTATTTAGTGTGTTTGTGTGTTTGTGCCTTTAATAGTCAGAAACCAGTGAATAAACAAGTTAGACTGTTTGCATTTTTAGTCAGTCAATAAGGTAGCAGTAGATAGTGTGTTTATTTTTAAAAGTCTGCAGAACTGAGTGTTCTCCAGACTGAAGTTAGACTGTTCCACGCGCAGGTCACCAGAGGCAGGCAGAGCTCCGGAGTCTCAATGGGTGGATGAGACGATGGTGCAAGGAAGAGGGATTCAGTTTTGTTAGGAACTGGGGAACCTTTTGGGGAAGGGGGAGTCTCTTCCGAAGGGATGGGCTCCACCTTAACCAGGGTGGAACCAGACTGCTGGCGCTAACCATTAAAAAGGAGATAGAGCAGCTTTTAAACTAGAACAAAGGGGAAAGCTGACAGTCGCTCAGCAGCGCATGGTTCGGAGAGAGGTATCTTTAAAGGATACTAATGATGCATTAGAATTAGGGCATCCCGACAGTGAGGTTCCAATAATTAGAAAAGTAGTCCAAGTGCCTGTAACTAAAAACTCACCTGAGCTAAAAAATTCTAACTTATCCCTATTAATTAAAAAGCAGAATAAAAATACAAACAAAAAACAAACTTTGAAATGTTTGTATGCTAATGCCAGAAGTCTAAGAAGTAACATGGGAGAATTAGAATGTATAGCAGTAAATGATGACATAGACTTAATTGGCATCTCAGAGACATGGTGGAAAGAGGATAACCAATGGGACAGTGCTATACCGGGGTACAAATTATATCGCAATGACAGAGAGGAGCAGTCGGGAGGAGGTGTGGCGCTTTATGTCCGGGATGGCATAGAGTCCAACAGGATAAACATCCTGCATGAGACTAAATACAAAATTGAATATTTATGGGTAGAAATCCCTTGTGTGTCAGGGAAGACTACAGTGATAGGGGTATACTACCGTCCACCTGGTCAAGATGGTGAGATGGACAGTGAAATGCTAAGAGAAATTAGGGAAGCTAACCAAATTGGTAGTGCAGTAATAATGGGAGACTTCAATTACCCCAATATAGACTGGGTAAATGTATCATCGGGTCACACTAGAGAGATAACGTTCCTGGATGGAATAAATGATAGCTTTATGGAGCAATTGGTTCAGGAACCGACGAGAGAGGGAGCAATTTTAGATCTAATTCTCAGTGGAGCACAGGACTTGGTGAGAGAGGTAACGGTGGTGGGGCCGCTTGGCAATAGTGATCATAATATGATCAAATTTGATTTAATGACTGGAAGAGGAACAGTGTGCAAATCCAAGGCTCTCGTGCTAAACTTTCAAAAGGGAAACTTTGATAAAATGAGAAAAATTGTTAGAAAAAAACTGAAAGGAGCAGCTACAAAAGTAAAAAAAAATGTCCAAGAGGCGTGGTCATTGTTAAAAAATACCATTCTAGAAGCACAGTCCAGATGTATTCCACACATTAAGAAAGGTGGAAAGAAGGCAAAACGATTACCGGCATGGTTAAAAGGGGAGGTGAAAAGCTATTTTAGCCAAAAGATCTTCATTCAAAAATTGGAAGAAGGATCCAACAGAAGAAAATAAGATAAAGCATAAACATTGGCAAGTTAAATGTAAGACATTGATAAGACAGGCTAAGAGAGAATTTGAAAAGAAGTTGGCTGTAGAGGCAAAAACTCACAGTAAAAGCTTTTTTAAATATATCCGAAGCAGAAAGCCTGTGAGGGAGTCAGTTGGACCGTTAGATGATCGAGGGGTTAAAGGGGCACTTAGAGAAGATAAGGCCATCGCGGAAAGATTAAATGATTTCTTTGCTTCGGTGTTTACTGAAGAGGATGTTGGGGAGGTACCCGTAATGGAGAAGGTTTTCATGGGTAATGATTCAGATGGACTGAATCAAATCACGGTGAATCTAGAAGATGTGGTAGGCCTGATTGACAAACTGAAGAGTAGTAAATCACCTGGACCGGATGGTATACACCCCAGAGTTCTGAAGGAACTAAAAAATGAAATTTCAGACCTATTAGTAAAAATTTGTAACTTATCATTAAAATCATCCATTGTACCTGAAGACTGGAGGATAGCAAATGTAACCCCAATATTTAAAAAGGGCTCCAGGGGCGATCCGGGAAACTACAGACCGGTTAGCCTGACTTCAGTGCCAGGAAAAATAGTGGAAAGTGTTCTAAACATCAAAATCACAGAACATATAGAAAGACATGGTTTAATGGAACAAAGTCAGCATGGCTTTACCCAGGGCAAGTCTTGCCTCACAAATCTGCTTCACTTTTTTGAAGGAGTTAATAAACATGTGGATAAAGGTGAACCAGTAGATATAGTATACTTGGATTTTCAGAAGGCGTTTGACAAAGTTCCTCATGAGAGGCTTCTAGGAAAAGTAAAAAGTCATGGGATAGGTGGCGATGTCCTTTCGTGGATTGCAAACTGGCTAAAAGACAGGAAACAGAGAGTAGGATTGAATGGGCAATTTTCTCAGTGGAAGGGAGTGGACAGTGGAGTGCCTCAGGGATCTGTATTGGGACCCTTACTGTTCAATATATTTATAAATGATCTGGAAAGAAATACGACGAGTGAGATAATCAAATTTGCAGATGACACAAAATTGTTCAGAGTAGTTAAATCACAAGCAGATTGTGATAAATTGCAGGAAGACCTTGTGAGACTGGAAAATTGGGCATCCAAATGGCAGATGAAATTTAATGTGGATAAGTGCAAGGTGATACATATAGGGAAAAATAACCCATGCTATAATTACACAATGTTGGGTTCCATATTAGGTGCTACAACCCAAGAAAGAGATCTAGGTGTCATAGTGGATAACACATTGAAATCGTCGGTGCAGTGTGCTGCGGCAGTCAAAAAAGCAAACAGAATGTTGGGAATTATTAGAAAAAGAATGATGAATAAAACGGAAAATGTCATAATGCCTCTGTATCACTCCATGGTGAGACCGCACCTTGAATACTGTGTACAATTCTGGTCGCCGCATCTCAAAAAAGATATAATTGCGATGGAGAAGGTACAGAGAAGGGCTACCAAAATGATAAGGGGAATGGAACAACTCCCCTATGAGGAAAGACTAAAGAGGTTAGGACTTTTCAGCTTGGAGAAGAGACGACTGAGGGGGGATATGATAGAGGTGTTTAAAATCATGAGAGGTCTAGAACGGGTAGATGTGAATCGGTTATTTACTCTTTCGGATAGTAGAAAGACTAGGGGGCACTCCATGAAGTTAGCATGGGGCACATTTAAAACTAATTGGAGAAAGTTCTTTTTTACTCAACGCACAATTAAACTCTGGAATTTGTTGCCAGAGAATGTGGTTCGTGCAGTTAGTATAGCTGTGTTTAAAAAAGGATTGGATAAGTTCTTGGAGGAGAAGTCCATTACCTGCTATTAAGTTCACTTAGAGAATAGCCACTGCCATTAGCAATGGTAACATGGAATAGACTTAGTTTTTGGGTACTTGCCAGGTTCTTATGGCCTGGATTGGCCACTGTTGGAAACAGGATGCTGGGCTTGATGGACCCTTGGTCTGACCCAGTATGGCAATTTTTTATGTTCTTATGTTCTTAAACTGTAACCGCCTTGTTTAACGTCATTATAGCTTTCCATATTATTTCTAATGTTACCTTTTCAGGCATTTCAAAAAGAGTCGGCAGGAGAACTTCCAATTGAGATTCCTCTTTTCCCATCTCAGGAGGGCATCTCTCCCCAGCCAAATGCTGTCCTTCCTCATACCAGCCCTCGGAGCCCTGTAACAATGGGCTCGCCGAAGTACTCTGCCTACCGGTTGCACTTCTCGGGGCTAACTGTGTCCTCTAAGTATGCTGCTCCTTCAGCGTTATTTGTTGTCTGTCCCTCATTTCTCCAGAGGGTCCTGAAGGGGGAGTTGGCATTGTTGGTTCTCCGGCGCTGAGGGATGTTTCTACTGGCCCGGAGTCTAGCGGCTGCTCCCTGCTAAGCTCTCCTGAAGCCCCTCCCTCCAGTTCAGGCAGCATGGGTCTCCCGAAGGTGTCCTCAATCCTGAGTTGTCTCGCCGCCACAATTGGAGTCGAGGTAATACTTTCCAGAATTCTAGCCTTGCGCTTTGTGTGTCCTTTTTGTAGGCAATATAGTCAAGTAGAAAAGTTTACACGAAAAACTTCCCAGGTGCTAGGTCAACTGCGTCTTGCTGTGCGGCAGCCTTCTTGCCTCTCCTTAATAGATCAGAAATTTCATTTTTGAGTTCCTTCAGTACCCTAGGATGCATACCATCCGGGCCAGGTGATTTGCTACTCTTTAGTTTGTCAATCTGGCCTACTACGTCTTCCAGGTTCATAGTTATTTGGTTCAGTTCATCTGACTCATCTCCGGAACTGGTATCTCCCCAACATCCTAATTAGTAAACACAGAAGCAAAGAATTCATTTAGGCTTTCTGCAATGGCCTTATCTTTCCTAAGAGTCCATTAACTCCTTAGTCATCTTGCTTCGGATATATTTTTAAAAGTTTTTATGAGTTTTTGTCTCTGTGGGCCAACTTCATTTCAAATTCTCTCTTCGCCTGTCTTATCAATGTTTTACACTTAACTTGACAATGCTTATGCTTTTTCCTATTTTCTTCAGATGGATCCTTCTTCCAATTTTTGAAGGATGTTTTTTTGGCTAAAATAGCCTCTTTCACCTCACCTTTTAACCATGCCAGTAATTGTTTTGCCTTCCTTCCACCTCTCTTAATGCATGGAATATATCTGGACTGCGCATCTAGGATTGTATTTTTAAACCTTGTCCATGCCTGTTGAACACTTTTAACCTTTGCAGCTGTACCTTTCAGTTTTTTTTTAAACTATTTTCCTCATTTTATCAAAGTTTCCCTTTTGAAAATTTAGTGTTAGAGCTGTAGATTTACTTATTATCCCACTTCCAGATATTTGATCATGTTGTTATCACTATTGCCAAGTGGCCCCACCATCTCTCTTACTGAATCCTGCATTCCACTAAGAATTAAATCTAAAATAGCTCCCTCTCTCGTTGGTTCCTGAACCAATTGCTCCATGCAGCAGTCATTTAGTACATCCAAGGACTTTGTCTCTACCAACTCTGTTACATTTACCCAGTCAATACTGGGGAAACTGAAATCTCCTATTTTTACTGCACTGCCAAATTGGTTAGCTTCCCTGATTTCTCTTAGCATTTCATCATCTGTCTGACCATTTTGTCCAGTTAGACTGTAGTATACTCATTACTGTACTCGTACCCAACACACATGGGATTTCTACTCATATAGATTCTACTGAGCATTTAGTCTCTTGTATGATCTTAATCCTGTTGCACTCTATACCCTCCTGGACATAAAGTGCCATTCCCCCACCAAGTTGATCCTCCCTATCATTGCGATATAATTTGTACCCTGATTATAGCACTGTCCAATTGGTTAACCTCCTTCTGCTAGGTCTCTGTGATGCCAATTGTCACTCATCCTGTACTGCTATACACTCTAACTCTCCCATCTTACTTCTTAGATGTTTGGCATTGGCGTATAGACATTTCAAAGTGTGTTTTTTGTTTGTATTAACAACCTGCTTTTCAGTTGATAGTGATAATTTGGAAATCTTTAGCTCAGGTGATTTTTTACATATAGGCACATGGACCTCATTTGCTTTTATCGGAACCTGTCTGTTGGGATGCCCTAACTCTCCTGTTTCATTAATATCCTTCAAGGATACATTCCTCTGAACCATGCACTGCTGAGTGACTGTCAGATTTCCCTCTTGTTAGTTTAAAAGCTGCTCTATATTGTTTTTAAAAGTTAGTGCCACTACATACAGTTGAGAAAAGCAAATTACTTTTGTATTCTAACTGATAAGGTTTAGTATATAGTGGGTACTTTTATTAATCTTTTTCCAAACCCCTACAAGTCCTCTTTGGGAGTGGAATCCTACCTGGTCTCCATGCTGTACCTCATCAATGGCTCAATACAGGAAGGCTATGTATAGAATCTAGAAATATATGATTATGGCACAGGTAGCTTTTAAATGTAGCGGGTTCCCTGGTTGGTTAATTAGCTGCAACTGGAGAGTTACATAAAGCTGGGGTTCATCTGGCGGGAGATGGATGATAACCTCTTGGGCCGTAGGTGCTGTTGGGATATTATCTTGTTTTACACTCATGCCACACTTTGGAAACAACACTGGTCAGGGGTATTCTCATTTGGTAACTAGGTTCACAAGAGGATTCCATATAATAGTAGTAGTAGGAAGAACCACGGTCTCTGAGAAGTATGTTAACATTAAGTTTAAAGTTGGAAAAATAAGGGCCAGGCCAAAATGAAGATAGTAAGTAACTTCAGGAAAAATCAAAATACAAATATAGGTCTCTCTGACATGGTAAATTCCCCCTTTTTCTTTCCTCAACTCAACCATTCAAATAGTCCTTCCCTGCGAAGGGTAGGGTAACTCTTCAAGTTACAGCATAAAGTAAAGGCTGGAGCGATGAAGAACCTCTTGTTCAAAAAAATAGACTATAAGAATATGCCATACTGGGTCAGACCAAGGGTCCATCAAGCTCAGCATCCTGTTTCCAACAGTGGCCAATCCAGGCCATAAAAACCTGGCAAGTATCTAAAAACTAAATCAATCCCATGTTACTGCTGCTAGTAATAGCAGTGGCTATTTTCTAAGTCAACTTCATTAATAGCAGGTAATGGACTTCTCCTCCAAGAACTTATCCAATCCTTTTTTAAGTCGTTCACTCCAGCAATCTATATGTAACCCCCATCCCTGGGCATGGACTACACCCCAGTGGGGCCATAAAAGAATTAAGTTCTTTGGGGCAGGGACCCTGGCTAGCTCTGCTACTTTCCTTAACTCTCAAGGTATAGGTATGGGGGTAGAAAGGGGTCCTCGCAGGTCCCAGTGTGAGTTGACTACTGTCCCCTCCTGAATTTCCTGGATGAGCTGCTGTGTCCCCAAAGAAGATGGAGGGACCACTCGATTAGTGTCCAAAAATAATACTTTACTATAAACAACTTTGGACAGATGGCACAATAAATATTGAAGTTCCAGCTCCATAGTTCTTTCTGTTTCTTTCCTTAATTACAAGTCTGGGTGCTCTATCTGAGCAAGAGTATTATAACAGCCAGGTACCCAGCCACCCTTCTGGATTAGGCAGAGCAGTGGTCTCCTTTGGTTAGGGCCCTTGAGTGGGTGAAAAGCCCTTCTCAGATGGTAAAAATATCTCTGTACAGAGAGTGAATTTATCTCTCTTCCCAAATTTTGTGAAGATTCAGATTGGGTGTCCTCCATTATTAAAAATATTTTCTTATTCAGTGTTAGAAATAATGGGTCTTGATGGGTTCCTTGATGGAAGGGATCCTTGATGGAACTACAGGTTTCAGAGGTGCATTGATGGGTAGGAAGAGGGGCAGAAAACACTTCCTCCAAGATCTTGGAAATAAACTTACTTTTGTCCCAAAAAATAACATCTGATCTCCCTTGCAGTGTCTCACTACCTCAGATGGTCAGGACTTCCCTAACCCTGGGCATCTTAAACAAAGGGTTCCCCAAGCTCAGTTCAGCAGGGCTACTACCAAGCAATTTGCCTAAATTATTCCCTGGACCTCTGTACCTCTTAGAGAGCATAGCAGAAATACCCAGTCCCACTCTGGAGGATCTCAGATGGATTCCAGGGCTCCAGGTAGGCCCAAAATGTAACTTAGAAAAACTCCAACCTTCCTCTCAAACACTCAACTAAGACTGCCCCCAGAGCCCTTTGTGGAGTTCTGCTAAAAAACCTCCTGCAGGGGATATCAGTTATAGGCTCATGATGGGAGGGCTGCCAAATGAATGGATCCACCCCCTAATTATCTTTCTCTAACTGCAGTACTCTGTATGATCCCAGGGCATACTGGTAACCCAGAAAGGTGCCACTTGCTTATAGAAAGGTGGATGGGAGTGTAATATAAAAAAAAGAGAGCACACAAACACCCTCCCTCAAAGAACAACACCTATAGCACTAGGAACCATAAAATATTTTTTCATCAAGAATATAAAAAAAAAATCAGCAGTATAAATAACTCTTGCAACTTGAAGGCAGTCCAGGTTATTCCGCATTGGACAGCATTTTTCTCCAGGGCTCTCTCTGCACACAGGATCCTTCTCAATGCAGAGAACATCTCTGGGACAGTCCTACTCGCTGTTGCCCCTCCAGAATCTGCTACCAGTAAAGTGTGTGACAGTGGGGCTCTTTGGACAGCAGGTTCTTGGAGACAGCAGGGAAGGAGAGAGCTGAGCTACACTACTCACAGACAGTGATCCAGCTCTTTTTGAAGATTGTGTTGATACATGGGACATGGCTCTATTTAAGAGAGGCTCTTCTGTCTGCAGTAGTCGGCACTGCTCAGTTTCCAGTCATCAGCAACCTCTGACTTTTCCTGGGACTTCCATTGCTGCTACTGCTGCTCCCCTCGAGGTAGGTCTAGTGGCAGCCTCCTCATACACTGCAGACTCGTGCCATGGCATGGCCATGTGGGCATCTTCCCCAGTCCAGCGGTTCCTTTCTGGGTCGTGCAGCACCTGTCACTGCCGCTCTTTTCACCACCGGCATCCTGCTCTTCTGCTGGTTAGGATTGCTTTCTTCTCTGGTTGACCAGAGCAGCACCTGCTCTCTCTTCAACATGGCCAGGCACAGCTGCTCTTTTTCTTCATTGGCCTCAAGGGAGAATAAGATCAGTGGGGAACTTGCACCGCTGACAACTCCAACAAAGTGCAGGAGGTATGTGACATGGAGCACTTGCTGGAGTGCCTCAGGAGTACTCTTCATGAATCATGCTGGGGCTCACTCCCTTATCTGGCCTGTTTTTTCCTCACCAGGCCTCTCTCAGCCAACACCTGCAGGGGAGGAAACAGGGCAGGCAGGTGGTGACAGGAGCAGCTGTTCTTTGGGGGAGAACACCTGCTCTTCCATTTCAGATCTCCTAGGCCCCACAGTCACAGCCAGTGGCAGCAAAGGCCACAACTGGATTCTAGTAACCTACCTCTTCTGTCCACTGAGGGCCCACTGCTTGATTTTCTTTTCTCTTCACCTGCAGATCTGGCGTCTTTGGCTGCTGCAGATGTGCTTCTCTCATTCTTCTCATTCTCCAACCATGTCAGCTTCAGGGTTTGCTGGGAGTCAGGCAGAGACACCACCTCTGGCCCCAACAGATGTCCCTCTGGTCTAGAGAAGATGGGTTCTGCTCCTTCTCCTTTCTCTTCTGATTACCTGGCCACCATCTCCCTGAGACCAGAGCCATAAGGGCTTGCTTCTTAAGCCACTCTTCTGTTGACAAGAATGGTGGCCCCATGCAAGTCAAAGGGAGATTTTTTTTCTCAATGCCCATAAATTCTTCCAAAATCTTCAAACGTGGAATTAACATTTTTTGGTATTCAGAAAGCACAGAATACATCTATGTATCAGGTTCCCCAGTTAGATGCTTGTTTGCAACAGGGGAACTACATAAAACTGGGGTTCATCCAGCAGGAGGAAGGAAAACCTCCAGGGCCATGGGTGCAGTTGTGGGGATATCTTCCCACCACTACCTCTGTAGCACTGGTCAGGTTATCTCAGCTGATAACTTGGTTCAACAGAGGATTCCAAGTAGCAAAAAGAACTATAGACTCTAAGGATGGTGTTCAAATTAAATTAACTTACAGTTTGAAAAGGCAAAATCCAAACTAATACAGAAAAATCAAAACAGCATCAGAAAAATCATAATTGGAAGAGAGCAAAGATCTCTATCCATGATACGTCCCCAAGTTGTTCTTCCCCCAGCTGAACCAGTGTCCATTTCAATAATCCTTCCCTGTAAAGGGTATTTTATTATTTATTTATTTATTTATTTAGCATCTTTTCTATACCGTCTTTAAGTTATATACCATCACAACGGTTTACAGTAAGGCATCAATACTAATGTTACAATAGTGACAGTGATTATTCCGTAAAAAAAATTATAAAAAGTGCCATCATGGTTCCGGTTACAGAGAATTTTAATAAAGTCTATTTGATGAATGAGCTTTTGTCCATTTAATATCTGTATCCTAGTTAATTTACATGTAGGTCATTTTTGTTCTTTATTTAATGTTAAGTGTATCTCAAAATAAAACAAAAAATGAAAAAAAGTAACTGCTCAAGTTCCAGCATAAAGTAAGGCCTAGAGAGGTGAAAATCCTCTTGTTCAAAAATATATCTCAAAACAGTTAACTCTAGCAATCTGTACAAAATTCTAAAAGTCCAAAAACTACAAAAATCTCAGCAATCTCCTTTCTCTGTTAACTGGGCACAAAGGTAAAAGTTCCAGAACCCAGCACTTCAAGATACTGGGATTTTACCCTTCTCTGTGTGCGCGGTGGCCGTTAGAGGTGTATTATGTCAGAACACGCATAAACAAATGTTGCAAAAATGAAACTTAGTTTAACAAATGTTGTAAATATATGGATGATAAATCAGCAAAGATAAGTTATATCTTTTAACGAATACAGTATTGTGTTCAGTTCTGGAGACTGTACATAAATACAGGTAAATAGGAAACAGAAATAAAGATAAATTATTATACAAGAATGCTTCCCTTGCATGTCTTCTCTGTACAAGACGACAGTATCCTTCAAAAACCTGGAAGACTGCAAACTCGGGGATCCCAAAAAGAACCAGCTAATTCGCTCTTGCTTCTTTCAGATCATCCAAATAAAATGGGCAAATGCAATTCCTTATATATCCTTCTGCAAGTTAGGTGTTTCAATTTGCATGTTAGCAAAAGATTTACACACAGGAAAGTATTTCAATACTAGTCTTTGATCTTAACTCATTATCAGCTCATTGATATTGGTTCTAGTCTTTAGTCTTTTGATCTTCCCAGTTTTTAAGATACCAGATGTTCCCTGGGGCCATCTTAACTCTTTATCAGCTCAATGTTGTCAGGAATTCTCATGAACAGACTGGAGAGGGACTGTTGCTAATTAACAGGACATTGGAGGGAGGTGGAATAGTCAAAACTCCATTTACAGAAGAGAATGTATGGGAAGATCTAGAGAAACAGAAAGTGGACAAAGCCATGGGGCCTGATAAGATTATCCCAGGATACTGTGGGAGATCAGAGATGTGCTAGCAGGTCCACTGCAGGACCTGTTCAGTAGATTTCCTGGACACAGGCGTGGTGCCAAGTGACTGGAGAAGAGTGGGAGCAGAGAGGAGGCTGGAAACTACAGGCCGGTTAGCCTCACCTCAGTGGTGGGAAAAGTAATGGAGAACCTGTTGAAGGAAAGGATAGTGAACTATCTACAAGCCAGTGGGTTGCTCGACCTGAGGCAGCATGGATTCACTGGAGGATGATTCTGTCAGACTAATCTAATTGATTTTTTTTTGATTGGGTGACTAAAGAAATGGATCGAAAAAGAGCGCTGAATGTGATCTACTTGGATTTCAGCAAAGCTTTTGATAGGGTCCCGCACAGGAGGCTTATGAATAAAAAGGGGAAGTTTGGGAGTGAGTGCAAAGGTATTGGAATGGATTATAAACTACTTGACAGAAGGCAGCGTGTGATGGTAAATGGAAACTACTCTGAAGAGAGAATGGTGTTAAGCGGAGTGCCACAAGGATCGGTGTTGGGACTGATTCTGTTCAATATCTTTGTGAGCGACATAGCAGAAGGGATAGAAGGTAAAGTTTGTCTATTTGTGGATTATACTAAGATCTGCAACAGAGTGGACACGCTGGAAGGAGTAGAGCGAATGAGACATGATTTAAGGAAGCTTGAATGGTGGTCAAAGATTCAATGCCAAGAAGTGCAGAGTCATGTACTGGGGTGTAGTAATCCAAAAGTGATGTGTATGATGGGGGATGAAGGGCTGCTGTGCATGGAGCAAGAGAGGGACCTTGGGGTGATAGTGTCTAGTGATCTGAAGATGCAAAGCAGTGTGACAAGGCGATAGCTAAAGCCAGAAGAATGCTAGGCTGCATAGAGAGAACAATAGGGGGGAGGGGAGCCTAGTGGTTAGAGCAGTGGGCTATGAACCAGGAGACCAGGGTTCAAGTCCCGCTGTCACTCCTTGTGACCTTGGGCAAGTCACTTTACCCTCCATTGCCTCAGGTAAGCCCTCTGAGGATGGGGATAGGGATAGGGAAACCGATGTGATATCTCAGATCGAATGTCTCTATATAAAAATAATAAATAAAGAATAACCAGTAAGAACAAGGAGGTGATGATGCCCTTGTACAAGTCCTTGGTAAGGCCTCACTTGAAGTATTGTGTTCAGTTCTGGAGACTGTATCTCAAAAAGGACAGAGACAGATGGAGGCTATCCAGAGAAGGGTGAAACAATGGTGGGGAGTCTCCATCAAATGACTTATGAGGAGAGGTTGAAGAACCTAAACATACCCTGGAGGAGTGGAGGTGCAGGGGAGATATGATACAGATCTTCAGATACCTGAAAGATTTTAATGATGCACAATCAAACCACCTCCATTGGAAATGGAGATGGTCACAAAATGAAACTTCACGCAGGGGTCACAAAATGAAACTCCAGGCAGGAAGACTCAGAACCAACATCAAAAGATATTTCTTCACAGAGAGGGTGGTGGATGCCTGGAATGCCCTTCTGGAGGAGATGATGAAGACAAAAACAGTGAAAGATTTCAAAGGGACATGGAATAAACACTGTGGATCCCTATGGCCTAAAGGATGGAAATGAAGGAAGTGCATGGGGTAACTTGCTGTGTGGTGGTTACTATCCTTAACCAATAAGCTTTCATACTGCACTAATATTACTCTTTGCTTTAATGGGGGGTGGGGAAGGGCAATCAGACTCTGCCATCAACCAACAAGGACACTACATTAGGTATGGGGTTAAACTTGCTGATGCGGCTGTTGCTACCCTTAACCATTAGGCATAGTGGTTTTTTTTTATGACATCACCTGTATGTATGCCATGCATGGAACCAGATGTAGCCAGTCTTCTCTGCCTCCAGCTATTGGTTGAACTGTTGTGGACAAGCCTCAACCCACTTTTTTTTAATTGAAGAGAATTTTTATAACTATTTCATGGTTGTGATATAGGGCTTAAACTATTTTTGAGTCAAATTTATCTTAAGGGCCAAACTCCTGTGGTCTGTTTTCTGCAGTGAAGTGACCCAGGACAGCATTAAACATGTAGTTTGAGCAAGCCCTTTTCTAACTCGAGGACTCCCATCCCTTTAATATGGTAATAACTTGAGCAATAAGACAGCTGACAAGGAGCAAAGGTAACACTTTTATTATTCAAATTCCTTTAATCTATTTAAAGGCAGAAAAAGAACCAGAGTCTTCAGCTGGCTGAGGTAAGACAAGCACTGATTTATAAAAAAAAAAAAAAAAAAGGAAAAAAAAGGAAAGGGATAAGATACTTTCAGTTTGTATTGAAAGCTGTTTTATCCCAGGACAAGCAGGATGGTAGTCCTCACATATGGGTGACATCATCGATGGAGCCCTATCACAGAAAACTTCTGTCAGAATTTCTAGAAACGTTTGACTGGCACACCGAGCCCATTGAGCATTCCCAGCAAGGCATTATCCCTGCAGCCACAGGGGTCTCCCTTCAGTCTCTTTTTTTTCCATGTTGCTGTTAGCCTCACGTTTCAAGAGCTCTGTGAGTTTTCTCACAAACCTTTCCTCACGGAAAAAAATTTCTGTCAAAAAATATCCTACACAGGTCGCCTTTCGACATCCCGTTTGAGTACCGTTTTTTGGTCATTTTTGGTCGGTCCCTATTACCTCACTTCGGTATCCGCAGGCCACCGACCGTTACCTGGCCTTATTTTTTACCATGGCCACAGGTTTTACAAAATATCCAAGTTGCCCCCGAACGATGTCGATAACAGACCTATACGACATCTGTGTACTTTTGCCTGGGATCAGGCCACATTGTCCGCATGTTCCACCTGCGCTCAGATGACTCCGAAGGGCAGACATACCTGGCTGGACAAAATGGAGGAACTTTTAAAAAATCTATTCCATTGACGTCTTTGCAGTCATTACCAAATAAAATTCCTTCCTCCACTGGAAAACATTGAGGAAAGAAAGTCCGGTGACTTTCCGTCCCCGTCAGGATCTTCAATCGCATCATCCTCTAGCCATCACCCTCTGCAACGCCCAATCAATCATAAAGAAAGCACCAATCCTACAAGACCTACTCACAGACACCAGCCCTGATATCTGTGCCATTACTGAATCATTCTATGTAAAGCTGAATCATTCTATGTAAAGCCCCCTTATCTCTGTTGGGCAGTTTATCGTTATATGTAAACCGGAGTGATTTATAGTCTCTATAAGAACCTCGGTATATAAAAATTAAAAATAAATAAATAAATAAATAAATCATGGCTAAAGAACTCAGACCAGGTCTTCATCAACCAACTCCCAACACAGACATACGACATCTTCTCCATCCCTAGGCCCAAAAATAAAAGAGGAGGTGGCATTCTCCTTGCCGCCAAGAAATACCTGCACCTCAAACTACAGACCAACTCCCCCTCCCCCCCAAGACTCGAGATTGGGCTCTTTAAATCTAAAACCCTGCAGGTCTGCCTCATCTACGCCCCCCCCGGCATTCTGGAACAGGACCCGTCCCCCCTCATTGAATACATTACTAACAATATAAAGCCAGACACCCCAGCAGTAATACTCGGAGATTTCAACCTCCACGTAGACATCCACCCCCTCACCACATCCTGCGAAACCCTACTTGTCTCTCTCAAAGCCCTGGGCTTTAAACAGCTCATCACCAATCCCACGCACAAAGCTGGGCACACACTCGACCTCCTTTTTGCTAATACTAGCTTCTCTACACCCCATGCACCAATCACCACACCCATCCCCTGGTCCGACCATTGCCTCATCAACGCCCAGCTCAACATCAACACCAACATAAATGCCTCCAACACCAAATCACACAAAAAGACAATTTCCTACCATAGACCATGCTCCTCAGAAGAACTCTCCCAAGCCTTCAATAACGTAAGTGAAAACCTCGACCTCACCAACCCAGATAATGCTCTCCTGTCATGGGATAAGCTTACTGCTGACATAGCCAACAACATCTGCCCCACCATCCACAAAGTAATAAACCCCAACCAAACAGAAAGAAAACCATGGTACACCTGTGAACTCAAATTAAAACAAGACCTTAGAGCCAAAGAACGCTCCTGGCGAAAACAACCCACCCCCACACTCAAAGTAGCCTACAAACACACCCTACACCTATACCGACAAGCAACACTCCACGCCAAACGTGACTTCTATGCAGCAAAAATTCACAGCTACAAATTCAACCCTACCGCCCTATTCTCCTATGTAGCAGAACTCACAAAGTCCACCACTCCTTCCCCCCAGGAAGATAATAGCATAGAGAAATACAATAAACTAGCAGATCACTTTAAAAACAAAATCACCAACATTCTCAATTGTCTCCCCCCCAAACCCACTCACATCGACCTCCCACCCACCACCAACATCATTAACCTCACATCCCTTGATCTCACCACTACGATGGAAGTCAACGCCATCCTAAAAAAGATGCGGCCAGCCACCCACATCGCCGACAACATCCCATCTAAACTCCTCCTCACTATCCCTTCCGTCATAGCAAGACCGTTAGCGGATATCATAAACTGCTCCCTTACCTTCGGGACGGTTCCCGACCCGCTTAAACTCGCCATCGTAAAGCCCCTACTAAAAAAGCCCACCCTCGACCAAAATGATCCAGCAAACTACAGGCCCATCTCCAACCTACCTTTTATTTCTAAAATTCTGGAGAAAGTGGTCAACACACAACTTACCGACTTCCTAGAAGATAACAATATCCTCCACCCCGCCCAGTACGGCTTTCGCAAAAACCGAAGCACGGAAAAGCTCCTACTTGCAATAACAGACACCATCCTAAAAGGCATGGACCACGGCCAATCATACATTCTAGCCCTCTTAGATATCTCAGCAGCTTTTGATACGGTGAACCACAAAATCTTAATATCACGCTTAGCAGAGATAGGCATCTCTAACACAGCCCTATCATGGTTCTCCTCCTACCTTGACCACAGAAAGTACTTAGTCAAACTTGATAAATCCGAATCCACACACATTCCTCTTTCACAAGGCGTACCCCAGGGCTCCTCCCTTTCCTCCACCCTCTTTAACATCTACCTTCTCCCTCTTTGCCACTTATTATCCAAACTGGGACTAAAATTCTTCTTGTACGCTGACGACGTACAAATACTTATCCCCATCCAAAACTCCCTCAACGAAACCCTGCACTTCTGGGAGACATGCCTCACATCTATCAACGCCCTCCTTTCCAACCTACACCTTGCACTCAATACTTCAAAAACTGAAATCCTAATTATTACTAATCAACCCAGCTTATCCATTCACCAACTGCAACAGAACACTTCACAAAATCTCACACCTCCGTCCACTGTCAGAGATCTAGGAGTTCTCTTAGATACACAACTTAGCTTCAAATCCCACATCAAATCACTCCTAAAAGGGGGCTTCTATAAACTCCAAACCCTCAAAAAACTTAAGCCTCTCCTCCACGCACATGACTTCCGTACCGTTATGCAAACCACTATACTATCAAAACTTGACTATTGCAACTCACTGCTAATAGGCCTTCCAGCTTCCACAATCAAACCCCTCCAAATCTTACAAAATGCCATGGCTCGCATCCTTACAAACTCAAGAAAGACTGATCATATTACTCCCATATTACGAAACCTCCACTGGCTACCAATCACCTATCGCTCTCAATACAAAACACTTACTATCATACATAACACGCTATATAAAAATAACTCCCCCTGGATCGAAGATATGCCACACTTCCACCAGGCCAACCGTCCTACCAGAAACTCCCTTGCGGGCACCCTCCACACCCCTTCACTCAAAATTGCTCACCTCACAAACACCAGAGCGAGAGCCTTCTCCATCGCCGGCCCCACCCTTTGGAACTCCCTCCCCACCGAGCTCCGACTAGAACCTTCACTTAATCAATTCAAAAAAGGAATCAAGACCTGGTTATTTAAACAGGCCTATCCCAACGCCTCTCAACCCTAGCATTTGACTTCTCCTCAACACTCATTATTTCCCTCTCCCTAGTACAGTGTCCCCCCGCCCCCCCTACACACCCTCCCTCCCTCACCACCCCATCCATTTTATGGCTTCCTGATATTCAGTCACCACCTCTCCTTCCCATCGCCACCACCTGCCCCCTTGTACAGTTCCTACCCCACCCCGCCTCCCCTATGCGCTTCATCCCCCACCCCGTGCTACCCCCCACTCTGTCGCCTCTTGTATATAATTAATTTATGTCCAACCTGGTTAACCACATGTAATCTCATTTAATAACTGTGGCGCCCGTTGGCTCTACAGTAAAGTTGTCACCTTTTAACTTCCTATCCTTCCTCCATCTATCATTGTAATTTCCTTTCTCAGTTGTCTGTAAACCGACATGATGTTTTTTACGAATGCCGGTATATAAAAGTTATAAATAAATAAATAAATAAATAAATAAATCTACCAAGGAGCATCAGGAGAAGTGACACCATCGTCATCCATCAGGAGAATCGGTTACCGCATCGGCATCGATGGCCATCGATGGCTGAGACACAGAGGCGCTCTCCACCGGAATCGGTGTTGGAGTCTGTGCCACCACATCCAAATGTGGAAGAGCCACTAGCACCAGTCTTGCCTTCTCCTGTGACAGTGGACCCAGTCCCAGTCTCCAGGGAAGAAGTGACTTCCATGATTCAACAGGCTGTTATCGAGGTTTTTCAAAAATTGCAGCTGACTCCAATCCCGACATCGGCACCGACACCAGACCAGTTAGTATTGGCACCTCTGCTCAGCAGACTCGATGTCTTAATCTGAGCCTTCCCACAGCCTGCACCACCACTGTTTATGGATCCTCCGATTACTCCAGCTTTACCCATTCCAGGTTCATCGGAAGAAGACGAAGGGGACTCCGATCCCTTACCAGGTCCATCGGGTTTACAAAAACCTCACAGACCATCGATGCCTTAGATACTGCTTCCTGGTCCATCGGGTGATGCGGGCCGTTGATTCCCATCAGTGCCATTGATGCCATTTGATTCCCCATCAATGCTTTTTTTTTTTTTTTTTACCTCTATCGATGCCAAAACATATTCCTGGGAACAATCCAAAACTGCATCGATGCGTTCTCTTCCACAGGACACTCTGAATCCACTGGGGTCCCATTTTCCACCCCATTACAGTCCTTGGGAAGACGTTGATACAGATTCAGAAGACCTTGTATCTGAACCTTCTCCACCAGAAGAAAGAAGGAAGTCCCCACCAGAGGACCTTTCTTTTGCAAATTTCATTAAGGAGATGGCTGATACTATTCCTTTCGAGCTGGTCACAGAAGAGGACACCAGACATAAAACACCAGAGGTCCTCCAGTTTGTAGATGCACCCAAGGAAGTCATGGCTATCCCAATCCATGAAGTGCTCCTAGATCTCCAGCACTGCCTATGGGAGCATCCCTGTTCTGTACCACCTGCTAACAGATGGACAGATGCAATGTACCTGGTCCAATATACAGCAGGGTTTCAGAAACCACAACTGCCCCACCAGTAGTTGTGATGGAATCAGCACAGAAAAAGGCAAGGAAGCAAAAGCCTCACTCATCTGCTTCTCCAGGGAAAGAGCAACATTTTCTGGATGGGTTAGGAAGAAAGGTCTTCCAAGGGGACAATGCTCGTGTCCCATATTGCGACATATCAATTATATTTATTTATTTATTTATTTATTTATGTTTATATACCGCTTTTACAATTTGGAGGAATTAATCAAAACTGTTCACAGCCAAACATACATAATAAGTAAACTTAAATAAAAACAAATTAAAACTAACAATTAAAATAATGACACAATAAACATTCAAGACCTGCGGCTTTTAAACAATAAAATTACAGACTGAGTGAATGAAAAGAATTCTTATGGGTGTTGTATGAATTGAAAGAGATACTGCTGTTGTAATAGATGAATGAATGTTTGTTATGAATTAGGAGATAAAGAGTATGCTTTCTGAAATAAGTTTTAAGTGATTTTTTGAACTGTTGAGTAGAAGAAGTAAGACAAAGATGATCTGGTGATGCAATATCAAATTTGTGGAAGCAAGTACAGGGCATAGCTGATAATCTTCCTCAGCAGCAGCAAGTAACACTCAATGCCCTTATTCAAAAAGGTCTGGAGTCAGGCAAGCATGAAGTACGAGCAGCATATGACTCTTTTGAAACATCTTCCCGTATGTCAGCTGCTGGGATCAGCGCATGAAGATGGGCTTGGCTAAAGGCTTCGGATTTAAGGTCATAAATACAGGAAAGACTAGCAGATCTTCCATGCACCGGAGACACTCTTCGGAGAAAAGATTCAAGATACTGTCTCCCAATTGAAAGAACACCATGAGACACTCCGCCAGCTTTCCAAGTTGCCATCTGACCAGCCATCCTCTTCATGAAAGCCCGCAAGAAGGGATACCAGAAGACCCTTCTATAGGCCTCGTAGGTACTATCCACCTGCATCCAGTGCACATCCTTTCCGACCACCTAAAAGGGGACATCCACGTCAGCCAAACCAGACAAAAACTCAGCCACCCCCGCAAACAGGACCAGAATCTGGTTTTTGAAAACATTTCCAGAGAGCAGAAGCTTTTCCATCAATCCCAGACCCAACCTGCTGGTGGGAGGTCGGCTCCATTACTTCATGCACCACTGGAACCTCATTACCACAGATCAATGGGTGTTAGCCATCCTGAACCGGGGATACCGCCTCAAATTCACCACGATACCCCCGGATTCCCCACCCATTCCACTGTGGACAGCCAACGTCATAACATCTCAACTTCGGCTAGAACTGTCCTCCCTGCTGATTACCAGGGCTGTTGACCCCGTTCCCCGGTCTCAACAAGGCAAAGGGTTCTACTCCTGCTATTTCCTAATTCCAAAGAAAACAGGAGGTCTCCGCCCCATACTAGAACTCCGCAATCTCAACAAATTTTTTCAAAAAGAAAAGTTCCGATGGTCTCCCTTGGGACCATCCTTCCCTTACTACACCGAGGAGACTGGCTCTGTTCTCTGGATCTTCAAGATGCCTATGCTCACAAAGCCATTTCCCCACAACATCGCAAATATCTAAGATTCTTAGTGGGTCAAAAACATATTTCCAATACAGAGTCCTACCATTCGGACTCGCCTCAGCACCTCGGGTGTTCACAAAATGTCTAGCAGTAGCTGCTGCACATCTAAGAAAAAACAGCATTCATGTTTTTCCCTACCTAGATAATTGGCTAATCAGAAGTCCATCCAGAAAGGAAACTCTCGCTGCCTTGGAAAGCACCATAAGACTGTTGTATTCCCTGGGGTTCCTGATCAACTATCAAAAATCACATATGAACCTGTCTCAGCACCTCACTTTCATCAGAGCAGACCTCGACCCCACAGTCGCAAAAGCTTTTCTTCCAAGCGACCGTGCGAACAATCTAGCGAATCTGGCAGACTCTGACCAGCTGCAAGTTTGCCTTTGCCCATCAGTTTCTTACACTGCTGGGCCACATGGTGTCTACAGTCCACGTGACCCCCTATGGCAAAGTTAGCCATGAGAAGGACTCAATGGACCCTGAAATCTCAGTGGATCCAAGCTGTTCAATTACTGTTGTCCCTAATAGGGGTCACCCACCACCTTCGTCTCACTCTGCTGGTGGACAAACCAGCCTGCCTTACGGACTGATCTCCCATTCTAGCAACAGACTCCTCAAATCACCTTGACCACGGATGCATCCAACTTGGGATGGGGAGCTCACAACAACCTTCAGACACAAGGTATGTGGACTCGGCTCAAAAAAAAGTATCAAATCAACTTTTTGGAACTTCGAGCGATAAGATATGCTCTTTATGCCTTCAGACTGTGTCTCTCACACAAAACTGTGCTGATTCAGACAACACAGTAGCAATATGGTACATCAACAAACATGGATGCACAGGCTCCTATCTGCTATGTCAAGAAACAGTGCAGATTTGGGCCTGAGCCCTGGTACACTCTATACATCTCAGGGCCACTTATCTGGCAGGCATACAAAAAGTCCTAGCGGACAGTATCAATCGACGTTTCCATACCCACGAATGGTCTCTGGATCCTTGTGTAATGAGCAAAATGTTTCAATGCTGGGGTCACCCAACCATCGACCTCTTTGCGTCCAAACTGAAACAAAGTGGAAAGGTTCTCCTCCCTCCACAGCCATCACCAAATGTTCCCCAGGGACGCCTTTGCTCGCCCCTGGAACACAGGACTTCTATATGTGTATCTTCCAATTCTGCTCATAGCCAAACCTCTTGTGAAGCTACAGCAGGACAGAGGGTCAATGACCCTCATAGCCCCGTACTAGCCTCGACAAGTATGGTTTCCCATACTCCTCAACCTCTTGATCAGAGAACCAATTCGCCTGGGCACAGCACCTACTCTCATAACTCAGATCCAGGGCATGTTACACCATTCCAACCTACCAACCCTTGCCCTAACAGCTTGGATGTTGAAAGCTTGATCCTGTAACCACTCAGTCTTTCAACTCAAGTTTCTCAAGTTCTCGTAGCTTCACGAAAGCCTTCCACACACAAATCTTACCGCTCCAAGTGGACTAGATTTACCGAGTGGTGCACACAAAAAGGTATTGACCCTTTCTCCTGCCCCACTTCTTCTCGATTAGACTGTCTGTGACACCTCTCAGATTCTGGTCTCCAGACTTCTTCTGTGTGTGTACACCTGAGTGCCATTGCAACATACCACAAGGGAATAAGGGATGCCCCAATAACTGCAACCCCTAGTGAGTTGGTTTATGAGGGGTTTACTTCAACTTAAGCCTCCCATTCGACCACTGGTTACAGAATAGGACCTGAATGTAGTGCTTGCAAGGCTCATGTGGCCCCCGTTTGAGCCTTTGCATTCCTGTGATATAAAATTTCTTACATGGAAAGTACTATTCCTAGTAGCCATTACATCTGCTAGAAGGGTCAGTGAGTTACAAGCTCTTGTCACATACTCACCTTACACAAGGTTCCTGCATGACCAAGTAGTCCTCTGCATTCACCCCAAATTTCTGCCTAAGGTGGTAACGGATTTTCACCTTAACCAATCCATAGTCTTGCCCACTTTCTTCCCAATGCCCCCACTCTCACCAGGGCGAGAGGGTTTTGCACACCTTGGACTGTAAACATGCACTTGCATTTTATCTAGAACACACTGCAGTCCATAGGAAGTCCACCCAACTCTTCATTTCTTTTGACAAAACCAAGCCAGGAGTTGCAGTGGGCAAACAAGCTCTCTCCAACTGGCTAGCAGATTGTATCGAATTTTGCTATGAAAAAGCAGGCCTTCCTCTCCCGGGGCGATGAAAAGCGCACTCAGTAAGGGCTATGTCAACATCCATAGCACACTGTCGTTCCGTACCTATTGCTGACATCTGCAAAGCTGTGACTTTGAGTTCTCTGCATACATTTGCAGCTCATTAACTGCTTGGATAAGGAAGGAAGACAAGACTCTGCCTTTGGATAATCTGTCTTGAAAAACCTGTTTGTAGTGTAATACCCAACTCCTTCCACAACCACCTGCTGTGATGCTGGCCACCTCATCATAGTCAATGGCACCTCAGTTGTTGTGCCTGTTGCACGAGTTACTTACCATTGACCTGTTGAAAGCTGAGTCAGCCTGTAGCTTTCTAATTACCCATATGTGAGGACTACCATCCTGCTTGTCCTGGGATAAAGCAGAGTTGCTTACCTGTAACAGGTGTTATCCCAGGACAGCAGGATGTAGTCCTCATGAAACCCACTCGCTACCCTATGGAGTTGGGTCCTTTTCTGGTTTTTTTTTTTTGGTTTTTTTTTGTGCTCGCACTTATTGCTACAAATGAGACTGAAGGGAGATCCCTGTGGCTGCAGGGATCATGGCATGCTGGGCATGTTCAGAGGGATCTGTGTGCCAGTCAGAAGTTTCTAGAAACTTTGACAGAAGTTATCTGTGATAGGGCTCCATCGATGATGTCAGCCATATGTGAGGACTACATCCTGCTGTCCTGGAATAACACCTGTTACAGGTAAGCAACTGTGCTTTCTAAGGCTAGGAGAGATTTTCTGAGGATTACCATGTGCCAGATCACATGTCTGAGTGCAGCCATTGCTGTGCTATTTCTCTCTGGGGCCGATGCAATACAGTGGGCTCAGCCAAGCGCACTGTATAACCCGCAGTTGGACGCGGGTTGTATAGGTGCTAACTAATCCCTTTATGCAATAAAGAGTTTAGTGTCTCTACAACACGTATCCAACGTGGAGTGAAATTAATAGCGCTCCTCACATGCAAATGCATGTGAATGAGCCTATTAGCTATTCACTTTCAATGCAAGAAAAAAATGTGAATCTAGGACGCACGTTTTTGCGATCAGAAATTAACGCCTGCCTGGAACTAAAAAGGAAAAAGTTAAAATCGCTGACAGTCAGGTGCAGGAAACAGACGCTCAATTGTCAAGCGTCCATTTCCTGAACCCTTGGCTGTGTGGAGTTTAGAAAAAGACGCCGATAAATTCGTCACCCGTTTTCCTAACCAGCGGACAGCCGATGCTCTCTTGCTCCCGTTATCAAGGAGGCGCTAGAGGCGTGCAAGCCACCCTAGCACCTCCTTTATAACGCGACCCCTAATTTAAATATTGCATGGTATCCCCAGGAGGGATGCCTGGGGGCATGTTAGTAAGTGGGCGCTGACTGTTGAGCACCCGCTTTCTGCATATAAATATTGCATCGGCCTCTCTGTAGATCAGGAGGCAGTAGTAAAAGAAAAATAATTCTGAGCGATAAGAGGTCTTAGTAATCAGTCTTTTTCTCTAAGATAACATTTAGGTAATAAGAGGGACACACAAGGCATCCATAGTCATTCCACTCTATGCAGAATTGGAAATTAAACTCCTTTCAGAATAGACAGTCATGGAGACCAGCTATACATGTTTAATACTATTTTCAAGGTTGGCTCCTTTACCCATAGGTAAAGTAACATCTGTTTCAGAAGACACAGGTTGCTGCCAGATTCTTTCTACCGAACAGGAAATCTATCCCTGTGGAAGCAGGCATCACACGTAAGGAATTATGCTTTACATTTTTTTTCTTCAACTATTTGTGTGGAATGCAGATGGCACCTGTGCTAGTAGTGTGGCAAAAGCTCTGTTGAGTAGAAATCAGAATTATTAGTATGCATTTATTTATTTATTATGGAGAACAGATAACACAGCTTGAATCCACAGCTGCTTATCATTTTGAAAAAGTTGATGAATTTTAGTTCATCATCATTAGCATGTTAGGAGCTTAGAAGGTTTCCATGACTCGAGTATTAGACTGCTGGTTCTTGCTTCAAATTGAATCTCTGCAAAATGGCTTGCAAAGAGTTTATTTGGTGAGAAACTTGAGTCTAGCTGACTCAAAACCACAGAGACTTCCCGAGAGTAGGTCAAATTTTAGATTTTACAGGGGGTGCCAGAAAAGCCAAAACATCTTTTACAAAGAGTGAATCCACATTGCCAGAGAGTAGTAGGTTTTGGATATCATTCAAAATGTTTATGCCCTCAAGTTGGGTTCCCCAACACATTCATATTTATTTTTCATGTATATCACCAATGAAGACAATTGTTCTACTGGCAGCACTAAACAAATAAATAAAGCTAAGAGTGTTATCTCTGGCTCCATTTCAAAAGCAAGAGCAAATATGTTAATCATTATACTCTGAAATTCCAAAAGATATTAAAAAAAAAAAAAAAAAAATTTTGGCCCTTACAGACTGTGATGTTTTGGTAGTAGTTGTTCGTGCATGGAAAAGGGACTGTGCCTTTTAAAAAGCCATACTTGTTTGCTTTGTCTGAATATAACAGGGCTGAGAAACTGAGATCACTGGTTTAGGACTACATTCCCCTCAATTCCTTGCTTACTTTGGCTGATTGAGATCAGGGAAGAATGAACATTGGATGTGTCTAGACGCAGCTGCTTCTGTTGCATAAGAGGTATCTGCGGTAGCACTAAAGGAGACAGCTGGGGGGAGCACAGGAGAGCAGTAGAGTAAGCAGCTCCTCTCCTGCCCAGCTATGGAGGAAACAGAGGAGGACTCTGAGACAGATGGGACAAGCCACTACTAACAGTTAAGTTAAATGTTATAACTCTCCAGGAAGAGACTGTTTTACTTTAAACTACTGAAGTTTGATTTTAGAGAAAAGCCAAAGTGAACATTTCCTAGCATGTAGCAGATGGACTCAAAACAAGTGGGTATAGTGTGCTCGTGCTAGCAGTTGGAGATGGATCTAACGTCAGCACGGGTACATATACCCCCGCAGGAAGTGCAGCAATTCAGTAATTTCCGTCTCCAAAGCAGTTTGGAGCTACCTCACGCTCGCTGAGCGTGTTTCCATTACAACGCGCCCTCCTATCTCTGTGGAGCCCACGATTACAGAACTACACCGTACACCTACCTCTACCAGCCAGAGTGCGGAATCAGCTACGGTGATGGTTGCAGCCCGACCACATGAGCCGGGGGTCAAGAATGTCCTCCCCAACCTGGACCCTGCTCACTACAGATGCCAGCCTGAACGGATGGGGAGCACACTGCGAAGAACTCACCGCCCAAGGGCGGTGGAGCAGAGAAGAGTCGGGGTGGAACATCAACCGACTAGAGGCAAGGGCAGTCAGGCTAGCATGCCTGCGATTTGCCCACAGACTTCAAAACAGAGTGGTCAGAGTGATGTCGGACAACGCCACCACAGTGGCATACATCAACCGACAGGGCGGAACCAGAAGTCGACAGGTATCCCTAGAAATAACTCCCCTGATGACTTGGGCGGAAGCAAATCTCCAGGACATCTCCGCCGTCCACATCGCCGGGAAGGACAACACCATCATGAGAGGTCTAGAACGGGTAGATGTGAATCGGTTATTTACTCTTTCGGATAGTAGAAAGACTAGGGGGCACTCCATGAAGTTAGCATGGGGCACATTTAAAACTAATCTGAGAGAGTTCTTTTTTACTCAACGCACAATTAAACTCTGGAATTTGTTGCCAGAGGATGTGGTTAGTGCAGTTAGTATAGCTGTGTTTAAAAAAAGGATTGGATAAGTTCTTGGAGGAGAAGTCCATTACCTGCTATTAAGTTCACTTAGAGAATAGCCACTGCCATTAGCAATGGTTACATGGAATAGACTTAGTTTTTGGGTACTTGCCAGGTTCTTATGGCCTGGATTGGCCACTGTTGGAAACAGGATGCTGGGCTTGATGGACCCTTGGTCTGACCCAGTATGGCATTTTCTTATGTTCTTATGTACCACGGCAGACTTCCTCAGCAGAGAAAGCCTAAACCCGGGGGAGTGGCAGCTGTCGCCCACAGCTTTCCAGATAATTGTGGATCAGTGGGGGATGCCGGGCATGGACCTACTAGCGGAAAGGTTCAACGCTCAAGTACCCAGATATTTCATCCACAGGCGGGATCCTCTATCCCAGGGGATCGATGCCCTGGTACAGCCATGGCCTCAAGGGATCCTGCTATATGCCTTTCCTCCATGGCCCCTGCTGGGCGCCATTATACACAAGATTCAGCGACACAGAGGCCTAGTTCTTCTAGTGGTCCCGGACTGGCCAAGAAGACCCTGGTACGCAGACATGAGAAGACTACTGGCAGGGAATCCGCTACCCCTGCCTCCATACAGGGACCTGCTGCGGCAAGGTCCCATCCTCCACGAGGATCCAGCTCAATTCTCTCTTACGGTCTGGCCATTGAGAGGGCTAGACTGAAGGAAAGAGGATACTCGGAGCCGGTAATAGATACACTCCTCCGAGCACGCAAGTTCTCCACATCACTAACATATATAAGGATCTGGAGAGTATTTGAAGCCTGGTACGACACTCAGAGCACCAATCCACATGCCACTAAAATCCCTATCATTTTGGATTTCCTGCAAGATGGACTTCAGAAGGGTCTGTCCCTCAGCTCCATCAAGGTTCAGGTGGCAGCGCTGTCTTGCTACGGTCCCAGGAAGGACGGCAACACCATTGCCACACACCCAGACGTCTCACGTTTCCTGAAAGGAGTCAAACACATTCACCCGCCACTGAAGTGGCCAGTGCCCCTGTGGAACCTTGTGGAATTTCTAGCGGGACCCGCCTTCAGGCCCCTTCGAGGCCTGTCTCTCCGTTTGTTAACCTAGAAGATGGTGTTCTTGCTGGCTGTGTGTTCAGCTCGCCACATCTCAGAGCTACAAGCACTGTCCTGTCCTGATCCGTTTCTCAGAATCACTCCAGACGCTATCCGTCTTCGCACGGTTCCTTCCTTCTTACCCAAAGTGGTCTCACACTTTCACCTCAACCAAACCATATCCTTGCCAACCACAGAAGGTTTGAAGAAGTCGGAAGAAGGTCGAATACTGCGTCATCTCGACATCGGCAGGATGCTGTCCAGATACTTGGAAATGTCAGAAGCAGTACGAAAGACGGACCACCTGTTCGTCCTTCACAGCGGAAAGAAGCAAGGGGAAGCGGCCTCACGGCCAACCATCGCCCGCTGGATCAAAGAAGTTATCAAGGTGGCCTACGTAGAGGCAGGAAAACCACCACCTCTACAGGTCAAGGCTCATTCTACCAGAGCGCAAGCGGCCTCCTGGGCAGAAACTAGGATGCTGTCGCCGGCAGAGATATGTAAAGTGGCGACGTGGTCCTCCCTCCATACCTTCTCCAGATTCTACCGTCTGGACGTCCAGGCCAGGGAGGACACAGCATTTGCGAGGGCAATCCTAAACGGACCTCGGGCAGCCTCCCGCCCAGTCCGGGAGTAGCTTTTGTACATCCCACTTGTTTTGAGTCCATCTGCTACATGCTAGGAAATGTAGAGATTACTTACCTGATAATCTCGTTTTCCTTAGTGTATGCAGATGGACTCAGCATCCCGCCCGGCTGCCGGTATACATGGGGATTCGCCGACTCACGGTAAACCATGTTTTCTTATATAGGGCATCCACCCTGCCGGGTGTCGACGCCTTCTGGTTGAGGACACTGGCGGTCTCCAGCTACTATCAATTGGTCAGGGTAATCCTGTTCATTTAATCGATCGGTCAGTCACACATATATCCATAAAGCTTTTGCAAGGAAGATTACTGAATTGCTGCACTTCCTGCGGGGGTATATGTACCTGTGCTGACGTCAGATCCGTCTCAAACTGCTAGCACGAGCACGCTATACCCCACTTGTTTTGAGTCCATCTGCATACACTAAGGAAAACGAGATTATCAGGTAAGTAATCTCTACATTATACAAGTCTGTTAAACACCCTGACTGAAAGGAAAAGAACAGAGATACTAAGTTTAACTATGCAGCATTGAGAAACTTATGAATGTGGGAACTGTGTGTTCTTTTGATAGCCAGGTAGACTGTGACCCTGTAAGTATTTATTTAAATTCTCATTAAAGAGGGGGATACAAAGGCTTGTTTGAAAAATGTTTTAGCTGTAAAAGTTCCTCCTTGAATCCAAGAGAGAACCTAAGAATTTGCCTTGCTGGGTCCGATCAAGGATCCATCAAGCCCAGCATCCTGTTTGCTACAGTGGCCAATCCCAGGTTGCAAGTATCCAAAATATTAAGTAGATCACATGTTACTCATGCCAGTAATAGCAGTGACTAAGTCAACTTGATTAATAGCAGATAATGGACTTATCCAAACTTTTTTTAAACCCATCTACACTATCTAGCCTAACCACATCCTCTGGCATAAAATTCCAGAGATTAATTGTGTGTTAAATGAGAACTTTCTCAGATTAATTTTAAATGTGCTACTTGATAACTTCATGGAATGCCCCCTAGTCCTTCTCTTATCCAAAAGTTAACAGATTCACATTTACCCGTTCTAGACCTCTCATGATTTTATAGTCCTCTGTCGCAGTGGTTGTCAAATTTTTCCCATCGTGACACATCTGACAGACCATGCTCACATGTGACATACTGCTCATTACAATTCATGGTGGAAATAAAGGCTCAGAATTATTTTTATTGTTAAGAATGACACAAGAGAAAGATAAATACTCTAAACAGAAATTGCTGAAATAAACTACACACCAGCAGGAATACCTCAACTCAGTTATATGTATAGACCCTCATCTAACAAAGGGGCTGATGCAATACAGTGTGCTCAGCTGAGCGCACTGTATAACCTGCAGTCAGATGTGGGTTGAATAGGTACTAATGAGTCTCCTAATGCAATAAGGGGATTAGCGCCTATTCAACACGCGTCCCATGCAGAGTGAGTCTAATAGCACTAATCATATGAAAATGCATGTGATTGAGGCTATTAGCATTCACTCCAGATGCAAAAAAAAAAAAAGTCTAGGATGCTTTTCTGTTATGCCTCCTACTTAATATAGTTGCGATATTAAGTAGGAGGAAAAACAAAATTAAAGTTAAAAAAAAATAGAAAAAACCCCCAAAACACTGGCAGTCTTGGGTAAGAAACAGATGCTCGAATGACAAGTGTGTATTTCCTGAACCCCCCCAGGCTGTGCAGCGCTGTGGTGTATAGGAAAACCTATGCTGATAAGCTCGGCGTCTGTTTTCCTAACCAGCAGACTGCCGACGCCGATCGGGTTCTCGCTAGCAAGGAGGCGCTAGGGACACGCAAGCAACCCTATCGCCTCCTTACTAATGTGCTCCCTAATTTAAATATTGCATTGGGCCCCCCTTGGGAGGCATCTGGGGCGCGTTAAGAAAGTGGGCGCTGACTGTTCAGTGCCCGCTTTCTGCGCACATTTATTGCTTCGGTCCCTAAGAATAAAAGAGACCATAAAGTATAACTAGAAGCATGCAGACAAAAACTGAATTGGAAACCACAAAAAAACCAGTCTCTGTATGCAGTGTAACAAAGGAAAAAGAGAAACATCACTAGTCCTCATAGAAACATAGAAATGACTGCAGAAGAAGACCAAATGGCCCATCTAGTCTGCCCAGCAAGCTTCACACATTTTTTCTCTCATACTTATGTTTCTCTTAGCTCTTGGTTCTATTTCCCTTCCACCCCCACCAGGGTGTAGTAGGGGTAGTAACCGCCGCAATAAGCAAGCTACACCCATGCTTATTTGTTTTACCCAGACTATGTTATACAGCCCTTATTGGTTGTTTTTCTTCTCCCCTGCCGTTGAAGCAGGGAGCTATGCTGGATATGCGTGAAGTATCAGTTTTTCTTCTTCTCCCCTGCCGTTGAAGCAGAGAGCCATGCTGGATATGCATCGAAAGTGAAGTATCAGGCACATTTGCTTTGGGGTAGTAACCGCCGTAACAAGCCAGCTACTCCCCGCTTTGTGAGTGCGAACCCTTTTTTCTTCTCCCCTGCCGTTGAAGCAGAGAGTTCTGCTGGATGTGTGAAGTATCAGTTTTTCTTCTCCCCTGCCGTTGAAGCAGAGAGTTCTGCTGGATGTGTGAAGTATCAGTTTTTCTTCTCCCCTGCCGTTGAAGCAGAGAACTATGCTGGATATGCATCGAAAGTGAAGTATCAGGCACATTTGCTTTGGGGTAGTAACCGCCGTAACAAGCCAGCTACTCCCCTCTTTGTGAGTGCAAATCCTTTTTTCCACATTTCCTCTTGCTGTTGAAGCTTAGATCGATGTTGGAGTCACAGTAACCATGTGTATGTTTATTGAATAAGGGTATTGTCTCCAGGCAGTAGCCATCATTCTGGCGAGTCACCCACTCTTCATTGGCGGCCTCTTGACTTTATGGATCCACAGTGTTTATCCCACGCCCCTTTGAAGTCCTTCACAGTTCTGGTCTTCACCACTTCCTCCGGAAGGGCATTCCAGGCATCCACCACCCTCTCCGTGAAGAAATACTTCCTGACATTGGTTCTGAATCTTCGTCCCTGGAGCTTCAAATCGTGACCCCTGGTTCTGCTGATTTTTTTCCTACGGAAAAGGTTTGTTGTCTTTGGATCATTAAAACCTTTCAAGTATCTGAAAGTCTGTATCATATCGCCTCTGCTCCTCCTTTCCTCCAGGGTGTACATATTTAGATTCTTCAATCTCTCCTCGTACGTCATCCGATGAAGATCCTCCACCTTCCTGGTCGCCCTTCTCTGTACCGCTTCCATCTTGTCTTTGTCTTTTTGTAGATACGGTCTCCAGAACTGAACACAGTACTCCAGGTGAGGCCTCACCAAGGACCTGTACAAGGGGATAATCACTTCCCTTTTCTTACTCGATATTCCTCTCTCTATGCAGCCCAGCATTCTTCTGGCTTTTGCTATCGCCTTGTCGCATTGTTTCGCAGACTTCATATCATTAGACACTATCACCCCAAGGTCCCTCTCCTGTTCCGTGCACATCAGCCTTTCTCCCCCCATCAAATACAGTTCATTCGGATTTCCACTCCCCATATGCATGACTTTGCACTTCTTGGCATTGAATCTCAGCTGCCATATCTTCGACCACTCTTCCAGTTTCCTTAGATCCCGTCTCATTCTCTCCACTCCTTCCGGCGTGTCCACTCTGTTGCAGATCTTAGTGTCATCCGCAAAAAGACAAACCTTACCTTCTCATAAAACAAATCAAGAAATGTAAAATTAATAGCATTAAAGCCTTACTAACAAAAAGAAGATTCTTTAAAAACAGCTGATGAATGGAATATCCAATAATTAAAAACTCATAAAAAATTTCTAGATACCAATAAAATATTTCAAAATACCAGAAACAAAGACCCAATAATGAAAATTAAGGATTAAAAAATGCTTTGCTCTGCATACCTGGGAACATTTGATATCAAGGTGTCCTGGGATTGTTTTGAATTATCAAAAGGAGGTACGGTTTGCTTGCAACATTCTCCTCTCTCTGTCACACACAAGCTCTCTCTCTCACACTGGCCCTTAATCACACACACATACATGCTTTCACTTATACAGCCTCTCAATTGCTCACATATACACATGCTTTTTCTCTCACTTTTATAGGCTCTTAACACATTTACACAAATGCTGTCTCTTTTCACACTTACAGGCTTTGTCACACACTTACATACATGCTGTCTTTCACACACACACTTTCATTCACATACACACATGCTCGTTCTGTCACATACATACTCTCACCTACACCAGCTCTCAATCACACACACGCACACATATGCTCTCTCTTATTTATACACATGGGTTCTTAATCATGCATACACATGATCTGTCTCACACACAAAGAATCTCAATCGCACAAACATTCTGTCACACACACACACACAGGTTCTCAATCATATACGTACATTTATGCAATCTCTCACACAGGCTCTCAATCGCTCATACACATGCTGTCACACACACACCCACACACACACGATTTCAAACACAGGCTTACTCTCTCTCTCCCCCCACTGAACCAGCAGCAGCAGCCTCAGCCTCCTACACTTCCAACCCTAATGGTAGCAGCAGCCTCCTACACTTTCATCCCTCATGGCAGCAGCACGCATGGCCTTGAGAAAGGACTCCCATCGGCCACGGGGGCTGATGTTGCTGCTCTTTTGCTCCGTGCCATGCTACTATTTCGCGCCATTCCATTCCACGCCACATCTCTTCTCTTCTTCGGGCCAATGCTGCCTGCACTAGCATGGTCTCTTCTTCCCGTGCATACAGCCACTGCATACCACTTCCTCTTCCGGGCTGGGGGGTGGGGGGGTGCAGGAAGAACAGACCATGCTGGTGCCGCTGACTCCAGCTCTCCTGCCATGTTCCATCTGGGCTATCAGCATTTTAAGCCCAGCCAGAGGACCTATTTCGCTGGGGCAGGGGGAGCAGCTGGGCCAGCGGGGGACTGGGAAGTGTGGCAACACACTGTTGTTAACTAGATGGCCATTAGAAAAAACTACAGGTTTGACTAAAGAAGTACACTGGAATGAGCCCATAGTGAGGGAGGTGGTTGTGGAACCTTCATCTGTGAATGCAGTTGCTAAAGTTTAATGGCAGCTGTCTGTAACATGTTTACATGCTTTTTTTAGCTGGTAATAGTGTCTCAAGCTCTAATAGATAGTAAACCCAACTGGAAGTTAATGGGAATTTCCTGGCGTGTAGCCAGATGGACTCAGAACGAATGGGATAGTATCCGCGTGCTAGCAGTTGGAGACGGATCTGACGTCAGCACGCGGTATATATATCCCCACAGGAAGCGTAGCAACTTAGTAATTTCCGTCTCCAAAGCAGTTTGGAGAGCCTGCACGCTAGCTGAGCTTGTTTTCCAAATCTACTTTTCTTTTCTTTTTCTTCTTACTAAAACTTCTATAGCATCGAGCCCCGCACTCCTGCGGTGATACCCTAAGGTCCCTCCCCCAGTAGAGTTTCCCGGGGGATTTCCGTGATCACCCCGGAGGTGTAAGTCCTCGGTCCGGTGGCCGAATCGCGGCAGGGACACAGCCCCCGGGCGAGGTTCGGGTGAGGCTTTTGAGGCGCCTCGGTCCCGGTGTGGACGAGGCAGCGGGTGCATATCCTCAAACGCGGCGTTGAAGGTACTTGCCCTCTCCCCCCGCAGCTGGAGACCGCACGGGTTCCAGCCGGGAAGCACCGAGGATCAGGTAAGGCGTACATTTCTTATTTCTGGTCTCCGAGGAGCAGAGGATCGACGGTGTGGCACGCCGTGGAGGACGCCATTTTGGGGCCTTGTTCAGGTATTGAGCGCCCCTAATAGGCGCGGCTCTATTCCTCCTTGTGCGTATATTGACTTATTGCTGTGAGCATATGCCACTGAGCGTGTATTACTAACCGCCTGTTAATGAAGGCATATTGAATGCCACTGAGCGTGTATTGCTAACCGCCTGTTGCTGAGAGCATATTGAATGCCATTGAGCGTGTATTACTGACCGCTTATTACTGAGAGCCTATTGAATGCCATTGAGCGTGTATTACTGACCGCTTATTGCTGAGAGCCTATTGAAAGCCATAGAGCGTGTATTGCTAACTGCATATTGCTGAGTGCATATTGCATACAATCGAGCTGTTTTCTTGGCCGCCTATTGCTGCTAACATATTGCTGCCGCATATTATTATTATTGTGCGCCTGTTGTATTAAGCGCATATTGCTGCCGCATATTGTTATTATTGTGCGCCTATTGTATTAAGCGCATATTGCTGCCGCATATTATTATTATTGTGCGCCTGTTGTATTAAGCGCATATTGCTGCCACATATTATTATTGTGCACCTATTGTATTAAGCGCCTATTGCTGCCGCATATTGTTATTATTGTGCGCCTGTTGTATTACGCGCATATTGCTGCCGCATATTATTATTATTGTGCGCCTGTTCTTTTAAGCATTCAGCGCATACTTTTCCATGGATCAGAACGCCGCAGCGTCTTCAGCGGCGGCACCGCCTGCCTCAGGCATTAAAGCCCTTGGCCTCTGCTCTGCATGCCAGCTTAGAGCCACGCACAGTGAAGAGCCAGACTTCCTATGTGCCCAATGTGGGGAGGCCGTGGGACCCTCAGGCCAGGACCGGTCTCAGCCACGATTTGTTGACAGTTCCCCAGGGGCTACCCCGGATTTAGTGGGCAGTCTCGACCAATCAGGAATCCCGGGGGATCTTGTACCCCGGAGATTAGAGGCTGCTTCAATTTCCTGGGTGGATCTCATTAAGGGGATTCATGCCTTTGTACAGATGCAAACTGCTTCCCGTCCAGGCCCTGTGGTTCCTGCTGTTCCTGTTTTTCCTGCGGTGGCTGCAACTGCGGCGGCTGCTGCTGCTGCGGTGGCGGCTCCTGCGGATCCTGTTCCTGGACCCTCACGCCCTTATCGTGAGCGGGACCTCCCGCCGCTGGACAGTCCGGATCAATCAGACCAGGAGGTTTTCACCGGACGAGTCCGAGCTCCCGGACGAGGGGGAACTTCCCCCAGGGATTGAGCCATATAGAACCATGAGGCGGTTCTTCCCCAAGGAGGATCTCTCCGACCTGGTGTCTCAGTGTCTGGCGGAGTTGGATAGTACGGGTCCCAGCGCTTCGGTACCCTCTGCACAGAACCCCCTGTTGGAAGGTCTTTGTCCTACAGCCCGCCATTTTCCATTCTTGCAAGCGGCACAACAACTGATAGATTTAGAATGGGCGGCACCAGCAGCTTCCTTCAAAGGGGGCCGGACCCTGACGGGCATGTACCCATTGGCACCGGCTATCCAGGACCTGCTGGCGTGCCTTCAGGTGGATGCCTTGATTAGCGCTGTGGTCAAGCGCACTACCATTCCAGTTCAAGGGGACGGCCCTCAAGGAGCCTCATGACCGGCGACTGGACGCCATTCTGAAACAGACCTTTGAGGTGGCAGCTCTATCTTTGCGGATCACGGCCTGCTGCACAGTGGTGACGCGTGCCTGTTTGTCACAGGTTAGGAACAACGCTCCAGCAGCTGACATGGTCAGCTCTTTCGTTCCTCACGGATGCTGCATCAGACCTGGTCCGGACAACAGCTAAGGGGATTTCATCCTCCGTAGCCGCCAGGAGGCAGCTCTGGATCCGGAGATGGTCAGCTGATGCGCCTTCAAAGACACGCCTCACCAGATTGCCCTTTAAGGGCTCTTCCCTAGTTGGCAGCGACCTTGATAAACTGGCCAGTACATGGGGTGCCTCTCCAGTGCCTAGACTGCCGGAAGATCGGTTCAGAAGGGGCCAGCGCGCATTTCCAAGGCCCTCCAGGGGCAGGAGTTCACAGCGCTTTGTTCCTTACAGGGGTCGCTACCAGGCACCACGTCCTCAGGCCAGGAATCAGTCCTTTCGGACCAAGCAGCGCAAGAGGGGAGCGGGCCCAGGCTCGGGTCCCGGCCGCGCCTCACAATGAGAATCCGCCGATTCATCTGGGGGATGGAGCCATAGGGGGCAGGTTAACCCTCTTCTACCCCCAGATGGGTCGAGATCACGTCGGACCAGTGGGTCCTCGCCATTATCCGGGAGGGATATTATCTGGACTTTCATCATCTCCCTCCGGACAAGTTTGTGGAATCTTCATGTCCCATACACAAGAAGGCAGCATTGGAAGCTACACTGGCGAGGCTCCTGTCCTTGAAAGCCATCATCCCAGTACCTGCCTGGGAAGTGAATTCTGGACACTATTCCATTTATTTCATGGTACCCAAGAAAGGGGGCACCTTTCGGCCTGTGCTGGACCTCAAGTCAGTCAATCGATACTTACGGGTACTGAGGTTTCGCATGGAGACTCTGCGCTCCGTCAAGGCTGCAGAACAGCCAGGAGAATTCCTCAAGGCATTAGACCCGTCAGGCATACCTGCATATCCCGATCCATCCGGATCATCAGCGCTACCTACGCTTCAAGGTTCTGGGACGCCACTTCCAGTTTCGGGCTCTGCCCTTCGGGTTGGCCACGTCACCACGGACATTCACCAAGGTGGTCGTAGTGGTAGCAGCGGCACTCAGGAGGGAAGGAATTCTGGTCCATCCCTACCTAGACGACTGGCTGATCAGGGCGAAATCTCGAGAGGAGAGCCTTCGGACAACCGACAGAGTAATCGCCCTTCTGGAAAGGATGGGCTGGGTAATCAACCTCAGCAAGAGCTGCCTACAGCCTTCCCAGTCACTGGAATACCTGGGAGTACAGTTCGACACCCGAGCAGACACAGTCAGTCTCACTTCCAAGAGAAAGTTGAAACTTCAGCAGCGTATCCAGTATTTAATGGGAGCCAGTCGGCCTATAGCCTGGGATTATCTGCAGGTTCTTGGTCTCATGGCATCCACCCTGGAAGTGGTGCCTTGGGCGAGGGCCCATATGAGACCTCTACAACACTCCCTGCTCTCTCGCTGGAGCCCCCGTCTACGGAACTATTCCACGCGCCTTCATCTGCCAGCCAGAGTGCGGACCCAGTTGCGGTGGTGGTTGCAGTCCAACCACATGAGCAGGGGGTCGAAGATGTCCTCACCCACGTGGATCTTGCTCACTACAGATGCCAGCCTGAGCGGCTGGGGAGCACACTGCGAAGAACTCGCCGCACAAGGGCGGTGGAACAGAGAAGAGTCAGCGTGGAACATCAACCGTCTAGAGGCCCGGGCAGTCCGATTGGCATGCCTTCGGTTTGCTCACAGACTGAAGATCAGAGCAGTCAGAGTGATGTCCGACAACGCCACCACGGTGGCATACATCAACCGTCAGGGCGGAACCAGAAGCCGACAAGTATCTCTGGAGATCGCCCCACTGATGGCTTGGGCAGAGGCGAATCTGCAGGACATCTCCGCCGTCCACATTGCCGGGAAGGACAATACCACAGCAGACTTCCTCAGCAGAGAAAGCCTAAATCCGGGAGAGTGGCAGCTGTCACCCACAGCCTTCCAGATGATTGTGGATCACTGGGGGATTCCGGACATGGATTTACTGGCGGACAAGTCCAGTGCTCAAGTACCCAGATACTTCAGCCGCAAGCACGACCCGTTCTCACATGGAATCGATGCCCTGGTCCAGCCATGGCCTCCAGGGACTCTGCTATACGCTTTTCCTCCGTGGCCTCTGCTGGGCGCCATCATCCACAAGATTCAGAAACATCGGGGCCTAGTTCTTCTAGTGGCACCAGACTGGCCAAGAAGACCCTGGTATGCAGACATGAGAAGACTACTGGTAGGGGAGCCTCTTCCCCTGCCTCCTCTCCGGGACCTTCTACGTCAAGGTCCCATTCTTCATGAGGATCCAGCTCCATTCTCTCTTACGGTCTGGCCATTGAGAGGGCTAGACTGAAGAAAAGAGGTTACTCGGAGCCCGTGATAGATACACTCCTCCGAGCTCGTAAGTTTTCCACGTCCCTCACCTACGTAAGGATCTGTAGAGTATTTGAAGCATGGTGCGACACGGCACCAATCCACATGCGACCACAATCCCTATTGTGTTGGATTTCTTGCAGGATGGACTTCAGAAGGGTCTCTCCCTCAGCTCCATCAAAGTTCAGGTGGCTGCGCTGTCTTGCTATGGTCCCAGGAGGGATGGCAAGACCATCGCCAAGCACCCAGATGTTTCTCGCTTCCTGCAAGGAGTCAAGCATATTCGTCCGCCACTAAAGTGGCCTGTGCCCTTATGGAACCTCAACCTTGTTTTGGATTTCCTCGCGGGATCCACCTTCAGACCCCTTCGGGGACTGTCTCTCCGTTCTCTAACCTTGAAGATGGTGTTCCTATTGGCGGTGTGCTCAGCACTTCGCATCTCAGAGCTACAAGCACTGTCCTGCCGTGATCCCTTTCTCAGAATCACTCCTGAGGCTATCCATCTTCGTACGGTTCCCTCCTTTCTACCTAAAGTGGTTTCACAGTTTCATCTTCACCAAACCATATCCTTGCCTACCACGGCGGGTTTGAAGAAATCTGAAGAACGGCGTTTATTACGCCATCTCGACATTGGCAGATTGCTGCCCAGATATCTGGAAGTGACACAAGAACTACGAAAGACGGACCATCTGTTCATCCTGCACAGCGGGAGGAAGCAAGGTGAAGCGGCCTCGCGGCCCACCATCGCCCGCTGGATTAAAGAAGTTATCAGAGCAGCTTACGTGGAGGCCGGGAAGTCTCCGCCTCTACATGTCAAGACTCGTTCTACCAGAGCACAAGCGGCATCCTGGGCGGAATCCAGGATGCTGTCGCCTGCCGAAATTTGTAAAGCGGCGACATGGTCCTCCCTCCATACCTTTTCAAGGTTCTACCGTCTGGATGTCCAGGCTAGGGAGGACTCGGCATTTGCGAGGGCGGTACTACATGGTCCTCAGGTAGCCTCCCGCCCAGGCTGGGAGTAAAGCTTTTGTACATCCCATTCGTTCTGAGTCCATCTGGCTACACGCCCGGAAATGTTGAGATTACTTACCTGATAATCTCCTTTTCCTTAGTGTAGACAGATGGACTCAGCATCCCGTCCAGCTGCCTGTGTACATGGGTTTCACCGATTCAAGGTAAGCCATGGCATTTGTTTACATAAGAGCGTACACTCTACCAGGTGTCAACGCCTTCCGGTTGTGAATGCTGGCGGTCTCCAGCCACTGTCAATCGGTCAGGGGAATCCTGTTTCACTTTTCACTGAGCGTCAGTACACATATCCATAACAGCTTTTGCAAGGAAGATTACTTAGTTGCTACGCTTCCTGTGGGGATATATATACCCCGTGCTGACGTCAGATCCGTCTCCAACTGCTAGCACGCGGGTACTATCCCATTCGTTCTGAGTCCATCTGTCTACACTAAGGAAAAGGAGATTATCAGGTAAGTAATCTCAACATTTCCTAAACTCTGTGACAAGTTGGCATGATATTTTAAACCTGATGTGTAACTATAGGACAAGGAAATAAAGCTCTATTCTAATATATATTGAGTGGCTGTGTGATAACTGGAAAAAAACCCCAGAGATTAATGGAGGGTTTGAAGTGATAGTGTGTTAAGCTTAGGAAAAGTGGAATTGGTCACTGGTGTGATAAGTGACCAGAGAGGGAGCCATTCCTGAACATATCCAGATCTGTCCAGACCAGTGGGTTATGCACTCCCACCAGCAGATGGAGGCAGAGAACAAACTTTGAGGCACTGCCTTATTCCAAGAGTGCCACCTTCAGCTCCTCAGTATTTCTCTGTCTCCAGCAGATGGTGGTTGTGCATCCTGCAGCTCTTGCTTGAGTTGGACTGTGCTACCCAAGGTGCTAGGTTTCGATCGCGGGCCATCCTTTGGGTGGAGCCAGGCGAACAGGGGGTTCTGGGGTGTTGATAGCCAGGGGACTGGTTCCCTCCACATCCCGAAGCACCCCCCCCCTCCAGTGCCTCAGAAAGGGAAGTACCCCCTGTGAGGAGTTCTGTTTCCTTCTTTTCTCCAGGTGCTGGGATAATGGGGGGAGAGCAGCAGACTCCCTGGCTGGGAATCTCCCTGTGCCTCAGGAGGACCCTGTTACTGACAGGACCCAGATATAGGGGGAGGACATGCTGGACACCACTGATGAGGGAAACGACCACCAAGTGGTTCGTCTGTTCAAGCAGGAGGAATTGCGTCCTTTGATTCCACAGGTCCTTGGTGAACTGGGCCTCAAATTGTCCCAGGAGTATTCTGACAAAGAAGGGATCAACCCTGTTTTGGATGGACTTCGAGGGCCGCCCACGGCTTTTCCTATTCCGAAGAAAATTCAGAAGCTGATTAGCCAAGAATGAGATTCCCCGCAGGTTGGTCTTAAGGTGGGTCGGTCCATATCCAAGCTCTGTCCACTGCTGGAGGAGCACTTGGAGCCCTTTCGAACACCAAAGGTGGATGCGGCGGTGGCCGCCGTCACCCGAAAGACTACCATTCCCGTGGCTGGACCAGCTGCGCTAAAGGACGTGCAGGATCGCAAGTTAGCAAGCCTGCCTTTGTTGGATCCAACAGGCCCTGGACCCAGTCCCCTCAGGGATAACTGCCCAGGTTCAGGCTGCCCGGCTAAAGGCAGGAGTGGCTTACGTGATGGATGCCCTGTACTATCCCGGCTATACTTCGGTACGATCCATGGTCCCGTCGGTGGCATGACGGTTGTTGTGGCTCAGAAATTGGTCAGCAGATTCTTCCTCCAAAGCCTGCTTGTGTAATCTACCCTTCTGGGGGAAGCACCTTTTGGAAAGGAGCTGGACCAGCTGGTTAAGTCCCTGGGTGACTCAAATGGCAACAGGCTGCCGGACGATCGGAAGCTGATCTGTAAAGCCTTTGTCCCGAGAAGTTGGCCTCTGGATTCTCAGCATTTCTTTCGATGATCTGGCAGAGCAGCCCGGGGTGGTTCCGCCCAGGGAGGAGCCAGAAAATCCTCCCAATGAATAAGGGGCACCCGCTCCTCGGACACCACGGTGGGAGGATGGTGTCTCAGTATTACAAGGAGTGGGCCAAGATCACATCAGATCAATGGGTGCTTCAAGTGATCCACGTTGGCTACGCCTTACAGTTGTCTCAGCCACCCAGGGACACCTTTCTGGTGTCATGCGGCGCTTCCCCAAGCAAGCGGGGGGCTGTAGAAGGCAGATTGCTCAGTTTGCAGGCCATCATTCTGGTACCGCTGGAGGACCAAGGGACCGGTCATTACCCCATCTATTTTGTGGTACCAAAGAAGGAGGGGAACGTATTTACCAATTGTGGACCTTCAGCACGTAAACCGCAGCCAGAAGATACCGCGCTTTCGTATGGAAACTCTGCACACCGTAATAGCAGCCGGATGCAAGGGAGAGTTCCTCGCCTCCTTGGACCTCACCGAGGCTTTCCTCCATATTCCGATCAGAGCCGATCACCAACACTTTCTACGATTCAAGATCCTGGAACAACATTTCCAGTCTCGAGCACTTCCCTTCGGTCTGGCGACGGCTCCCTGCACCTTCACCATGCTGGTAGTGGTGGTGGCGGTGGCCCTCCAGAAGAGAAGGGGTACTGGTACACCTGTGCCTAGATGACTGGCTTTTCCAAGCGCAGTCGGAGGAAGATTGCCAGCGCACGGTTCTTCATGTGACGTACTTGCCCCAGTCATTGGGAGGGGTGATCAACTGCATGAAGGGCTATTTGACCCCTTCCCAGTCCCTGGAAAACCTAAGGGCAAGATTTGACACCTGGAGGGGCAGGGTGTTCTGGATCATGGACAGGATGAGAAAACTAAAACAAGAAGTCGTAGGCTTCCTAAGCACACAGTGTCCCTCGACCTGGGACTACCTTCAGATCCTGGGGTCTATGACCTCGACGCTGGAACTGGTCCCATGGGCTTTCGCACATATGAGACCTCAGCAGAGCGCCCTTCTGTCGCGTGGAGTCCAGGATGACCCTGACTCCTTAGATCAGATCCAGCCTGGAGTGGTGGTTGATCGACTCCAGCCTTCAGAAAGGGATGTCTTCGGACTGGGTTGTAGTAACTACAGACGCCAGCCTTTGCGGATGGGGTGTGGTGTGCTCGGGCAGAACTGCGCAAGGCAGGTGGTTGGAGGTGGAACGCGCCTGGTCCATCAACAGTCTAGAAACAAGAGTGGTATGCAGAGCATTGGAGGTCTTCCTGACTCTAGTCAGTGGTCGGATGGTTCGGGTGTTTTCGGACAACGCCACCACGGTGGCGTACCTCAACCACCAGGGAGGAACCAAGAGTCCAGTGGTTACCAGGGAAGCTCATCTCTTTTTCGCCTTGGCCGAACGCAATCTGGAGGGTCTAGTTGCCTCTCACGTGGCAGGAGTGCACAATATTTAGGCAGACTTCTTACGCAGGCAACAACTGGATCCAGGAGAGTGGGAGCTGTCCCAGGAAGCCTGGAACCTCTTTTGGGCCAGATGGGGGATGCCCCAGCTGGACCTCATGGCGACCCGAAGCAATGCAATTTATGGCAAGATATTTCAGCCGACTGAAGGAAATCTGGTTGGTCGGCCTGGACGCCCTGATATCCTTATGACCTCCCTGGCCATTAATAGGGTGGGTCCTGAGACGAGTGGTACAGCATTGGGGACCAGTAGTTCTAGTGGCACCACAGACCTGGTACGATTGGCCACAGACTGACATCTGCGTCTGGCACATCTTCCAAATCTGCTACGACAGGGCCCCATACTTCGGACAGAGAGGATCGCTTCTCTCTCGCGGCCTGGCCTTTGAGAGGTGACCTTTATGACTAAAGAGCTATTCGGAGCTGGGGATTTCTACCCTGCTACAGGCTCTGCGACCATTCACCTCTATGGCCTATGTCCGGGTCTGGAAGGTTTTTGTGTTCTGGTGTACGCAGCAGTGGATTGGACAAACTTCGGCGCCCTTCCCCCCTATACTAGCCTTTCTACAGCAGGGCCCTTTCAAAGGGCTTAGCGTACAATTCCCTTTGAGTTCAGGTGCTGCTCTCGGCTGCTTCCGGGCACGAATAGAAAGGCAGTTCCCTAGCCTGTCACTCGAATGTGGCTCGCTTCCTGAAGGGGGTGAAGCATTTAAGGCCGTCTGTTCAGAAACTGTGTCCAGAGTGGAACCTGAAGCTGGTCCTGCATGCCTTGTGCGCACCGTCCTGTGAGCCTGTGGGTCAGGTCTCCTCAAGGACCTGACCCTGAAGATGACTTTCTTGGTGGCCATTTTTTTGGTTAGGCGATTTCCTGAATTACAGGCTCTCTCTTGGGGGTTCCTTTTTTACTTATCTTGGCGGGTAGCATGTCCTTGCGCACGGTGCTGCCCTTCCTACCCAAGGTAGCTTCGGACTTTCATATCACTCAATCGGTGGGGCTTCCGGATTGGTCCCGAGACTCTACTTCAGGAAGAGAACCCCACCTCTTGGATTTTTACAGGAGCCTACTGTGGTAGTTGAAGGTCACCAGTTTCTTTCGCAAGTCTTTTTGTCCTGTTTGGCGGTTCCAAGAAAGTGGACAAAGCGTCCAAAGCATTGCTATCCAGATGGTTGGAGGAAACTAGTTCAGCCTATATTAGCAAGGGTTGACAAATACCGGTGGGCTTGAAAGCTCTCTCTACAAGGGCGCAAGTGACCTCTTGGACGGGCTGTCAGCTTCTTTCTCCGAATATTTGCATGGTGGCGTATGGTCGTCCTTACACGCCTTTACCAGGCATTACCGCTTGGATGTGCTGGCGCCGGAAGACTCCAATTTAGGGGAATGGGTTTTGTTGGTGTTCGCCTTGTTACTGCATAAAGTTAGTGGTTAAATACATTTTGGGAGACGTCTAACTTGGGTATTGATCAATCTTTAAGGAGCTGCAGGTGGCACCCTTGGGATAAGACAGTGCTTATAGTTCCTCTGCCTCCATCTGCTGGTGGGAGTGCATAACCCACTGGTCTGGACTGATCTGTGGTATTACAGGAATGAAAATTAGCAAGTAAGAACCAATTTTCCTTTATTAAAGGCACATCCCAGGGCTTTTGTAAAGGAAATACCTCAGGATATGACAAACTGCTCTCACACCTCTATACTGCCAAATCCACTAGTTATCCTATGTCTTCTACATAGTATCTAGCTGAAGACAGTGCCCCCTTTAGGACCAGGTGCAGGTGCATCACCACACAGACCAATTCTGGATTTCATATAGGTGAACAAATGCTTGCATTACCCTTATTTTAGATTGGAATCTCTTCACTCACGTCTTTGTCAGTAAGAAATGGCAGGTATCTGACTTTGCTAGACCTAGCAGAGAAATAAATTCAAATAAAAATACTGAATACTGAGTTTCTATTAAAATATGAGGCCAGCAATTTTATTTTGCTCTCCTAATTTCAGAGTTGAGTTTGCATGTTTTCTTTGGTTGGAGTCACAAAGAAAACTGATGCTAGGGGCCTAGTTTTCAAAAATATTTACATGTTTTTGAACTTTATGCATGTAAAAGCACTTTAGCCATGGCTTTTGAAAATTGCTATTGATTTGTTCAGTAGGATTTTGCCTGCATAAGATCTGAAAATTTCTATAATGGTATATTACATCTGCATGCATAATTCCTTTAAAGAAAAAATTCACCCGACAATATTTATATTGGTGAATAAACTCCCTGAAATTGCAGAGGGGAATATTACTCCATTTTTATTGTTAATTACCTCAGCATTATGCGTTTTTCAATTGCAGTCTGTCTTGCAAGCTCCCTTTCTAAGTTTAGTAAGGATTCTGTAATGTTGAGACCTATTTCATCCTTCTTATATAAGGTGGCTTCAGGATTCCATTTAAATCTGCGCATTGTTACCATCTTTCGATGAGGATTGCAGGGGCTTGCATTCTTTACAGTTCTTAGATGTCAGGAGATATGTAAGAGAATATTTAAAAATGATAATTGAATTTTGTAATTCTGATAGATTTTTTTGTGTTCAGTGGTGCACGTAAAGGGGAGACGTCTCAAAGGGGACCATCTCAAGATGGACTAAGAAAGCCATAGTAGCTGTATATTTACTTACAGGGGCTGCAAATGCCTGAGGGCATCAGAACCCATTTGACTAAAGCAAAGTCGTCTTCCTGGGAGGAGACACCTGCAGTAAGTTTGGTCAATATTAATAAGTGGCAACGTGAACAAATCTAGGTTCTTTTGCCAAGCATTTATAGGTAGGATATTCTCATGAGACAGGATGCTAATTTTAGGGCAGCTATTTTAGTAACGAGTTTGAAAGCCATCCACTCAATGTAATGAGGCTTTAATATATGTCACATGTTCTTGATTGGTGGAGCAGGAGGACAAGGAAGGAGAAATTGACTTACTTGATGATTTCCTTTCCTTTACTTCTGCTACACCAGTGAAGAAACCCACCCTGGGATGTGCAAATTGGGCTACCTCTTGAGTGAGCTCTGGCTAAATTTTTATAATAAAATGGGAAAATGTTTGAAGAGATTTTTTTCATTCCTCCAAGGATTTTTAAGGCTAGATTTATTAAGTTAAAGTGCTTCTCATTGTGTAAGTAATAATTTATCTCAAAGAAATTAGTTATTACTTTTTTTTTTAGGTCAGAATTTTAATTTATTACATTTTTGTATTTGCTAGTCGCTATAATTTAAATTTAGCTTTGATAGTAGTATACTGGTTATATTTGGTTCCATGTATGACATATATACAGGTGATGTACAAAAAAAATAACTCTGCTTCCAACTGCTGAATGAGGGGACTAATTCCATATGTTCTTGACTGGTGGAGCCAGAAGTAAAGGAAATTATTGGGTAAGTCTTAATTTTTCATTTCCTGAGACCTAGGGATGATCTCAAGCTCCTTACCTCTCTGTATTATCTTCTCTCTGACTCTGAGCATGCTCACAGGGCACTTTACCCTCAACCACAACCCACAAAAAGGTAGGGATAAAGAAAGGGGAGGATTGCAAAATGTAAAAAAAAACCCCTCCCAATATCTATGATGATAAACTGGGGAAACTGTTACTGACAGTCAAAGCTGAGTCATATAAGCACCTTGTTTTATGGATGAGCTTGAATAGTAATGTGACTACTTTGTACTTCAGTGGTAAATAAAAACCCATTAAGTATGTTTTGGAAAAATATTACTTTAAAAACATTGTTTTGTCTGTGGAAATGTTGAAAAAATATGCTGCTACTACTACTGTTTAAAAATACTACTGGAGTCTGTTCACCTCTCTTCAGGACCTTTTTATTTATTTATTACTATATAGAGCAAGGTTAAGGGGAAAGGGTCAAGCCACTAAGATATCGTTGGACAGTTTGGCCTTAAGGGTCTCCTGGAGGGATCTGGATTGAGACAAAGTTGTAATATTTACTCTAGTTATTACATGTGCCTTAGATCCTAACAGGGATTAGCTATTGAAAAAAATTAAGATAATGTGCTTTTTATGAATAGTCGCATTTGGAATTTCCAGATATTTCTAAAGAAACTCTGCAATTAAGGGTTCTGTTTTCCTTCAAATATCCATGTAAATGTTAGCAAAATTGCAGAGAGGTAGATTTTATTTGATTCTTCACAATTAGTATCTGCTCTTCTCAGTGCCAAGTCTTTGACTTCTAGGCCAGTTAATAATATTCAAAGCCTGGATGGTAGTTGCTGTTGGCCATGATATTTTTGCTTTTTATTATGTTTTGAGTATTTTTTTTTTCACCAGCATTTGTCAACTTATAGAATGCTTGAGATTTGCACAGTTTTCTAAAATGTTTTTTGTTTTGTAATTAGCTTGTGGCTTCTCTAATACATTTTGTTACTTGTAATATAATTTAAATAATTTAATAAAGAAAACATTTCCATCTTTATATATTTTGTTTTATATGAATTGTGTGTGTTTTTTTTTCTTTTTCTTTTTAATTTAATAAGACCAAGTGGAATTTGTAAATGCTGAAACAAGCCCTTTAACTTTTTTTTCCCCCTTATCTAGGAAAAGGATAATCTTTCACACATTAATAAGATTGCCACCCTCCAAGAAGAAGTAAGTGAAACCCATTTATAGGCATATTTCCTAAATATACTTAAGATTGTAGGAATGAGTGCATGCACTTTTGCATATTTTTCAGTGTCTGCAGATTCTTGTTTTAGTGAAGGTAACTATTATATCACTTAAGGAAAAGGGATTTGTCCTCTAAACAAATTTAAAACCTACATTTCTGTGGGAGTGGGGGTGACTTCTGGCTGCTGTGTTCTATACAGTTTTACTATTAAATGACATATTTGCAGCCTTAACTGAGGAATGTAAAGAAACTAATAGAAAATGGAAATATATAGACTTACATGCATTGCCAAAGTTCTAGTTTTGTTAGTATAGGCTACACAGAAGTATTTTATAAATGTTAATGTCTTCTGTGGTAATATTCTGTCACTGATAAATGAAAAACAGAACCTTCTGAATTCAATTTACCAAAATTTGGGACTTTGGCTGAAAGATATAGTAAGCTTGCCTAATACGAATATTAATATTTTATGTTTCTTAAAACAAATCTTGGCCACAAGGATGTGTGCATAAATTGGGTTAGCCTAAGATTTTAGGACAGTACATGGAACATTTTAGTCTTTAATTTCTTCTTGTCTCCTAATTTCATTTTGTGTATACACTGATAGACCTAGTTGTATGTTTGGTTAGGTTGGGATGTGGAACATTTGATAAGTTGATGTTCAGTGGAAGTACTGGCACTTATTCGGTTTCTTCTAAGCCTCTTTTGGATCACCTTTGTATTTATGAGACATGACTACAACAAAAGTATTTCCCCCACCCCTCCGTTAAAAGCATCTAAGATATCAACATGGCGTTCTGCCCACAGCTGATATGATTACCGATAAATGTATGATAGGCAAGGTGGATGGGCTGTCAATTGCCAGAACTGTGATTGATCAATGATTCTATGTTTTTTTTGAGCTACTTAGAGAAACCTTTTGGCGAAAGGACAGCACCTTTGAGATATTGCTCTGTTGGCCTACTCACTAGTGGAGGACTGCGATCATACCTTATCTGTTTTATATACCGATATTCTGAAACAATCATACTGGTTCACAGCAGCATAATAATTATTTAAAACATACATAAATAGCATAAAAGATAAAACTGAATACATATAAAAGAACTAAAAATCATCTACATAAAGCAAAATATATAGAATTCACATAGTACAAGTAAGAAATAAAAGAAAAAAGCCTTCTCCTAACCTAGATTTAAAATGACATGCTTATTCTCCAATTGCCTGTTTGAATAACCAAGTTTTCAAATACTTAAGTTTGAAAGTTAACCTCAAGCCTTAGTTCAATCAGTAATGAGTTCCACAATTTTGGTCCAGCCAACAACAAAGCATTCTCTCTCTCTATTCAAGTGGGCTGATCTAGAAGATCAGCCTGACCACAGGTTGCGCTGTGGAGTATGAATATGAAGCGATGCATTTAACCATTCTATTTTATCATTGTATACTGATTTATGAATTTGGTATAAAACTTTGTACTGAATTCTATATATAACAGGCAACCAATGCAAATTCTTCAGCACTGGAGTGATATGATCATACTTCTTAGTTCCAGTTAATACCCTTGCTGCTGCATTCTGAAGAAATTACAGGTCTAAGGGTATTAGAGAGAAGGTAGCTCTCACACAGAGAAAATAGAGAAAGAGAAGATACCTCTCACTCCCCTTAGTGTCACCCATTAGTGTTCCTGGATTGAGCTCCCCTGCACTGAGCCCTCCGATCGGGCCCGCTCCTCCCCTCTACCACGAGGCTGCTAACTCCTTCCCCCCCCCCCCCCCCCCCCCCCCCGCTGGAACATATCAGACAAGCAACAGGATTTGTACATTTAAATCTCTCACTCTTACACAGGCGTCGCGCGCCTAAGGAGTTTGCCCCTTGTTGCGCCCCTTAGTGTCGCCCATTAGTGTTCCTGCTACTTCATTTCATTTTTCTTCCCCCCCCCCTTCTTCCCTTTGTAGCAGCCCCTTTTGAACATGCTCACCATCCACCGCATATATCGCCCCTCCCACAGACACCCCATACCCTTTTCCCTCCGCTCTCTTGCTCAGCGCAAATAACTGCTACCAATAATGATTTCACCACTTATACAGTTTCTGGGCCTCACCATACTAGCTATATCTCTTTTCAATGTCCAATCTCTTCTTAAAAAAAAAAAAAAAAAAAAAAGCTCCAGTACTCCATGATCTACTTACTGATTCCAGCCCTGATATCTGTGCCATCACAGAGTCTTGGCTCAAAAGCACTGACCATGTTTTCATAAACCAGTTGCCTACGCATGCCTACGACATTTTCATCCCAAGACCTAAAAAAAGAGGTGGTGGCCGCCTCCTTGCCACTAAAAAACACCTCAGACTCAAACTACTAAACATCAATGTTGTGACGTCAGCCGGACATGCCTCCTTCTGTGACGTCAGACCCCTTCTGTGACCTCAGATGCTGGGGGGATGTAAACCCGGCGTCTGCTAGGTTCCCTTGCCTTGCAACGCGGTCACCTAGAAAGTTGCTGTTCCTGCTCAGCCTGCCTGCCTGTCTACCTGCCTGCCTGCTTACCTGAACTGACTTCGACTTGTCTCATCGCTCCGTATTCTGCTGCCTGCCCAGACCTCGGTCCGTCTATCTTCGCTGCCTCTGGTGGCCCGTCCAGCTTCTACTCTGCTCCTGGTCTTCTTCCACAGCGCCTTATCTCCTAAGTCCCAGCGGTCCGGGACCCTACAGGCTACTCCTGGGGGGACCGCGGACTTCCAGGGCGAAGCTGCCTAAGTCCTAGCGATCCGGATCCCAACAGCTCCTCTGGGGGGAGTCACGGGTTTCCAGGTGAAGATTCAGCTCCAGCAGCGTGTGTCTGCCTCCCGACCGTCCTCCATCGTCGGTCGGCCCAAGGATCCACTTCCGGATTACAACAATCAAAGCCCCCCACAAATTTGAAATAGGCCTTCTTAAATTCTAAAGAATTACAAATCTGCTTCATAGACCCCCCCCCTCCAGCCTACTGGAACATGACCCATCTCCACTCATTGAATTTATTTGTGACAATCTCAATATTGACACCCCTGCTGTAATACTAGGAGACTTTAAACTCCATGTGAATGCCATCCCCACCACCTTATCCTGTGAGATCTTCCTTAACTCCCAACTTTCCCTTGGTTTCAGACAACTCATCACCTCCCCCACACAAAACAAGTCATACCCTTGACCATATCTTCGTCAACTCCTGTATACACTCTCCCCACTCACCTTACAGTATCCCTGTCCCATGGGCAGACCACTCTCTTATCAATGTACTCCTCTCCATAAAATTGCCCTCCTCTACCACCCCCACACATAGTAACAAAATCTCCTTTCACAAACCATGCGCCATGGAAGACCTCATCTCTGCTTTTGACAGTTTTATCGACAACCTAGACCTCACCAACCCCGATGCTGCCCTTCCTCCTGGAACAAGCTCACCACTACCATAGCCAATGAAACTTGCCCTATCATCAATAAAGAAATACACCACTCTGTCAGCAAAAAAACCCTGGTACACCACTGATTTAAAAAATCTAAAAAATGACCTTAGAAGTAAAGAGAGAACCTGGCGCAAAAACCCTACCCCTAAGCAAGTAGCCATTTACAAATCTGCACTACATGCCTACAGACTCTCTACCCTCCAAACTAAGCACGATTATTACTCTGCAAAAATCCATAATTACCAATTCAACGCAAATGCTTTATTCTCGTATGTGGCAGAACTCACTAAATCTACCCCCCCACCACCACAGATGAAGACAATAGCAAATGTGAATAACTCGCCCTCTATTTCAAAAATAAAATATCAAACCTCCTCCTACGCTTCCCTTCCAACCCCTCTCCAGCCAATCCGCTCCCCAAAAATCCCAACCTCAAATTCGAGTTTCTCAACTTAACCACCACCAAGGAAATCAAATCCATTTTTAAAAAAATCAAACCTGCTACACACACCTCTGACACAATCCCCACTAAAGCATTCCTTTCCATTCCCTCCATCGCGAAACCCCTGTCCGACATAATCAACTGCTCCCTCTCCCATGGCAAAGTCCTAGACCCCCTCAAACTTGCTGTTGTCAAGCCTCTTTTCAAAAAACCTACTCTTGACTCCACCAACCCTTCAAACTACCATCCTATCTCTAACCTTCCCTTCATATCTAAAATTATGGAAAACATAGTCAATTCACAGCTCTCTGACTATCTGGAAGACCATAATATTCTCCACCCTTCTCAATTTGGCTTCCGGAAGTCTCGTAACATTGAAAGCCTATTACTTTCACTGACTGACACTCTCCTCAAGGGCATTGACCACGGACAATCCTTTTATCCTTGCCCTTCTTGACATTTCATCTGCCTTCGACACTATTAGTCACAAAATCCTCCTCACCCACCTAACTGAGATTGGCATCTCAGGCACAGCCATCCACTGGTTCTCTTCCTACCTCAATAATAGAGGCTACGCTGTAAAAATTGCAAATTTCAAATAATCACACATCCCCCCCTTACCCAAGGTGTCCCACAGGGCTCTTCACTATCCTCCACACTCTTTAATATATACCTGTTACCGCTCTGCCACCTCCTCTCCAACCTTGGTCTTAAGTTTTTCTTATATGCAGACGATGTCCAAATCCTCATCCCTATCCAAGAATCCTTCACCAAATCTCTTAAGTTTTGGGAAACTTGCCTAATCTCCATTTAACTCCCTACTCTCTAACCTCCACCTTGCTTTAAACTCCTCCAAAACTGAACTCCTCATCATTTCAAATCACCCTGACCGGACGCCACCATCTGCTTGTGACCTCACCCTTCCCTCAAATGCTTTTCCCTACTTCGTGCGAGATCTCAGTGTCTCCCTTGACCACCAACTAAACTTCAAAAAACACATTAACACAATCATAAAGGGAGGATTTTTCAAGCTCTATATTCTCAAACTTAAACCCCTACTCCATTCGCAAGACTTCCGCACAGTCCTGCAAGAGACAATATCAAAAAATGGATTACTACAATTCCTTAGTTCTAGGCCTTCCCTACTTTACTATTAGACCCCTGCAAATGTTACAGAATGCTATGGCAAGAAACCTTACAAATACACGCAAAGCAGACCACATCACCCCTATTCTTAATGAACTCCCTTGGCTTCCCATCTCCTCCCGCATCAGATACAAAACCCTCACCATTATTCACAACTCCCTGCACAACCACAGTCACTCCTGGCTTGAGGATGCTCTTCGATTCCGCTCCTCCAATCGTCCTATTAGAACCGCACTTTCAGGAACCCTCTACACCCCTTCCCTTAAATGTGCTCACCACACTTCCACCAGAGAAAGAGCCCTATCCATTGCAGGCCCCTCCCTCTGGAACACTATGCCACTTGAGCTCCGACTAGAACCATGCATTCAGAAATTCAAAACAGGGGTTAAAACATGGCTCTTTAAAATGGCCTACCCTGATCCGGATACTATGTAGTCCCTCTGCTTCCTCTACTCCTTCAGAGAAAGAGCCCTTTATTCTCCTTTATTCCTTTAATTATACTCTGTTTTGTCTCCCATTTCTCTGCACCTCCTTATATACCCCCATTTATACCCCTTTCCCTATCCTTAAACCCTATCTTTTCCCTATAGTAACCCTTTTATACCTCTTTTATTTACCCCCTCCGCTATCCTTTAAACCTTACTTTTCCCTATAGCAACCCTGCTAGTCTCTATATAGTTGCCTTTCTGACCGCATAATTTGTAATGTCATATATAGTGTCTCCTGTATGTACTAGTTAAAGATAATGTATATTATTGTATATAATACTTTTTGTTATTGTATATAATACTTTTTGGAGTGTATAATTTATATAAGGTTATCCACAGTGTATAAGGTTATACACAGTCCCTTACTGAGTGTATAATTTGCAAAACTACTTATGTTCTTCTGTTTTCTATCAGGTACTGTTCCTTTTCTCCTCTTCCTGTTTTTCCCTCTCTTCTCTCACCCCTTCTCTCTTCCTATCTGCTCCCTTTCCCCCCACTCTGGTTTTTTGTAACTTCCTCCTTCAGTTATATTGTAAACCGGCATGATGTACCCACAAATGTCGATTATATAAAAACGAATAAATAAAAATATTAGATGGAAGGCCTTAACAAGAGGGCATTGCAGTAATCCAATGGAGAAGATCAGAGTCTGAAAAACTGTTCTAAAATCATTAAAATACAAAAGCAGTTTTAATTTCTTTAAAATATTTAATTTATTAAAACCATCTCTGATATTAATTGTTCTCTTCAGATTAAGTTCACTTTCTAAAATGATCCCTAGATCCCTTGCCTCATTTACTACATTAAAACCATATAGCTTAATTTTATATTTCGTTAGCATATTATGGTCAAGTTTATTGCATAGTCCAAGAAAACAAACCGGTAACCGATCCAAGATGGCTAGCAGCAAACAAACAACGAGGTGGAATCGGTATAAAATGGACTTTATTGAATCTTGCCCGACTCTGGCTGAGTTTCACTCAACGAGCTGCCTCAGGGGCTTTAGAGCCACTTGAATTGGCTCAGATTAGCACGGACTTCACATATACCGTAATCCAAGAATCATTGATCAGCAAACTGACTTTTTTCAAACCGATACTTTCAGCAGTAAACCACTATGAGGGCAGTGATATCAACATTCATTAGTAGAAATGGCACTCGCGTACTCACCGCTCAAACAAATGCTGCACTGCCCTCATAGTGATTTACTGCTGAAAGTATCGGTTTGAAAAAAGTCAGTTTGCTGATCAATGATTCTTGGATTACGGTATATGTGAAGTCCGTGCTAATCTGAGCCAATTCAAGTGGCTCTAAAGCCCCTGAGGCAGCTCGTTGAGTGAAACTCAGCCAGAGTCGGGCAAGATTCAATAAAGTCCATTTTATACCAAGTTTATTGCATATAAACAGTAGTTCAGTCTTTTGGTGATTAAGGGCAATAATTTTTGAATGGAGGACAGGTATATTTCCAATAAGTTTAAAGTATTTTCTATTGAGTCTGTTACTGGCACCAACATCTGAACATCATAAGCATAGATGTAATATGTTAACCCAAAACTAGCTAATAATTTGCAGAGAAGTAGCATATACATATATATTGAAGAGCATAGCTGACAATGAAGAACCCTGTGGTACTCCTGAGGATAATAAAATCAAATCTGATTCAAAGATCCCTGTCTTAACCTTTATATGAGCGATCTCTGAGAGGATTCAAACCAACTGAGTCTCTTTTCAGCTAAACTAATTTCAAAAAGTCTCTGGATCAATATTGTGTGATGGACATAGCAGCATTTGATACTATCTAACATTAGTAGCAGATAGGATTGCCCAGAATCCAGTCCTCTAAGAACCATATCAGTTAATGAAATTAACAGCGTCTCCGTGCTAAAAAATTTGCGAAAAGCACATTGAGATGGATACAATACGTTATTCTCTTAAAGTATTCTGTTAATTGTACTTGCACAACTTTCTCAATTAACTTAGTTAAAAACGGAAGATTTAAAACAGGCCTGAAATTATTTAGGCTAGTCACATCAGAATACTTTTTAAACTATCAAAAAAAAAAAAGTGGGAGACCGGTGACGTCACCTGCTAAGATGGCCGCTTAAGACCTCGGCTCCCCTCTCCTCCACCGGTTATCCACCCCCATCGGCGCCTAGCTGGATCGGCGAACTCTGAATTTGGGTGTATCGGGGTCCCTGCACATCACTCATGGCCACTCCACGGAAAAAGCCCGATTTAAATCGCTTCTCCTTTGCGGCGGCGAGCACAGTGGCAGCACTCGAGGAAGCAGGCAAGATGGCGACGATTCCGGAGCCGGAGGGGGAGGCGGAGACGGCGATCGCACCCGCGGATGCGGAGATCCCTAACCGGGGAGAATTTCGCGCCTGGTTTCAAGAATTGCGGGGGGACATGGCCCGCTTCCGTCAGGAGCTTGGAGATATGCTAGAGAGCACAAAAACAGATGTCCGTGAACTGGAAAGGAGAGCGGCCGAAAATGAGCAGGGCCTGCAGGACACGCAAGCAGAGCTGGACTCGGTCCTGGGAGGAGCTGGGACAGCTTCGGGATGCTCACGAGGAGCTCCATTCCCATGTTGAAGATCTAGAAAACAGAACCAGGCGAGTAAATCTCAGATTCCGTGGGGTGCCAGAAGGGGACGCCTTTAAAGATTGCACACAAGTGGTGCAGGACATTTGTGCTTATTTGTTGGATCCAGAGGGTATCCAGGAGAAGCCGCGGGAAGTGGTGTTAGAGAGAGCACATAGAGCTTTTGGTAACCCGAGGAACAAGCAGACGAGGGACATAATAGCCTGCTTTCATAGCTTTCTTGTTAAGGAAGCGGTAGCACGAGCAGCGCGAGCCCAGGGTTCTATAACTTGGAAAGACTGTAAAATTGAGGTGTTCCAAGACCTGGCAATTTCCACTATCCGGAAAAGGCGTGAATTTAAGGATGTCATCAACATACTTCGCGCCCAAAATATTAAGTACAGATGGCTTTTCCCATTTGGTCTACTCTTCTCGATAAACGGCGTACAGTCCCGTGTACAGCGAGTGATGGAAGCGGAAGACATACTGCGGGGCGCCGGCTTACCAGCCGTGGGTGCCGAGGGGCCCTCTGCATCTTCTGCAGGGAGTAATAGCGGAAAACACGATCGCCCAAGTTGGAGGAGAGTGGACAATGGGGGAAGAAGATTACGCCGCAGATCCGCAGGCACCTCGGGACTCGAGGAACCAGGATGAGCTAGTCTGGACTGTGACATGGCGGCCTGGTGAGCTGGCGGTAACTGCCAGGGTATGGAGGACATAGACTGAGTTTGAGTTTTGCCGATATTACTGGACCTGTGGTATGCAGTGGATTAACAGGGGGTCTGCTTAAATCACAAGGGACCATGATTTAGCACCCATGATTATCACAGGGGGTTAACTGTTTATGATGTTAAACTTGCTTTTGTGTTTATTGATATGGAGGAGAGGGGATCCTGTTCAGGTCCTGCGGTGACGTTAGGTCTCTACTGGAGGGGATTCACTCTGTACAGAGTGGTTGGAAGTGGGGAAGGGGGGGAGGGTTGGGGGGAAGGGGGGGGAAGGGGGGGGGAGGGGGGGAACACGGGGAGGAGTAATTGTGGGAGTAGACTAACTCCAAGGGGCGAGAGGCGAACAGTTATGAAGGGAAGTTTTGGAGGGCCAAGTCTCGGCGGCTATGCAGTGACTTTATTGTGGCTTTGGCTGCCCTTTAACACAGCACCATGAAGCCTTTAAAAATAGTTTCCATTAATGTCAAGGGTCTGAACACGTATCACAAACGGCAAATGTTTACACGTGATATGGCCCATCACAAGGCGGATATTATTTTCTGCCAGGAAACCCACATTAGAAAACGCTACGAGCGTTTGTTGGTTTCTAAAGGTTACCCACAAGTTTTCCATGCTGCAGCTACTGTTCAGAATAAATACACAGGGGTTGGGATATTGTTTGCTAATATGGTAGTGGCGGATGTTTTTTCTGAGATCCGGGATGTGGAGGGTCGCTATATACTAGTAAAAGCAACTATTAATGAAGAAAAGTATACTTTCCTGAATGTATATGCCCCCAACGTAGATCAAGTTGCGTTTTATACGAAACTATCGGCTGTCATTAGCGACTGGGCCGAAGGGCGCCTCATTGTGGGGGGAGATTTTAATCTCACGAGATACCCTTATCTGGATAACTCCCACAGTGGTGGAGTGGGGGGAAAACTTGCACGGAAAACCCTTAAACATCTTGTGGGAGATCGTGGTCTCCTGGATATTTGGAGGTTGCGCAATCCCACATCCAGGAACTATACATTTTTCTCCCACCCCCATCAATCCTATTCCAGGATTGATTACTTTCTGGTGGATAAGGATTTAGTGGGGAAGGTCCTGGAAGCGGAGGTGGGCACTATAACATGGTCCGACCATGCCCCAGTATGGCTCACTCTACAGACCAAAGACTCCCGGGTTGGCACTAAATTTTGGAGACTGAACGATAGATTGCTTGAAGATAAGGTGTTTGTGGCACAGCTTAAGCAGCACATTAGCGATTATTTGGATATTAATGGGAACGGCGAAGTGTCACCAGGGACTGTCTGGGATAGCTTAAAGGCCTATGTGAGGGGTTTGTGTATAGCCAGAGCGGCATATGTTAAGAAGGAGAGGGACCGGGAGAGACTCTCTCTATTGGAGAGAGTGGCTAGTCTAGAATTGAGGCATAAGCGTACTCTCGACCCTGGTCTATTACAACCCCTATTGGCCGCTCGGCAGGCGCTTCAGGTTTTAGATGGGGATCGGATAGCGTACCAACTTCAGCTGCTGAAACAGCACCATTTTGAATGGGGTAATCGGGCTGGAAGACAGCTTGCCCGTAAATTAAAAGAAAAGACAGCGCAATCCCAAATTACTAAGCTTAAGGGAGATCAGGGGCAATATGTGTATTCTCAGCATGAAATTGGGCAATGTTTCAATCAATTTTACCGAAAACTATACGACTCGGAGCCCCTCTGCTCGGAGGAGGAGATAGACCAATCGTTACAAGCTATCGATCTACCGGTACTATCTCCAGAGCAGTGTTCTGCGCTCAATGAGGAATTGAGGGAAGGGGAGATATCCCTTATTATTAAGGGCCTCAAATTGGGGAAGGCTCCTGGGCTGGACGGGTTCTCTGGAAAGTTTTATAAAGTTTTTAGTGCAGAATTGTTACCTCCGCTAGTGGATATGTATAATGATCTTCGGGGGGGAGGAATAATATCTAAGGAATCCAATACCGCAGGAATCACAGTGCTGGCCAAGCCCGGAAGAGACCACACCCTCTGCGGGTCATACAGGCCAATATCCCTGATAAACATTGACCTGAAAATTTTGGCGAGGGCGCTGGCACTTCGTCTTGGTAGAGTAGCTCCTAGGTTGGTGGCTGGGGACCAGTCGGGATTTATTCCTGGCCGGCTCGCCTCGGACAATGTTCGCAGGGTAGTGGAACTGATGTGGTGGGCACAGTCTAAGGAAATCCCGTCGGTGCTGTTGACGGTGGATGCTGAAAAAGCGTTCGACCGGGTGCATTGGCCGTATTTATTTAAGGTTATGGAAGTTATGGGTATAGGGGAATTCTTTATTAATTGGGTTAGAAAACTTTACAGTGGTCCGCATGCTCGAATCAAAATCAATGGGGCGTACTCAGACCCTTTCGCAGTTAAGAGGGGCACGCGACAGGGTTGCCCACTGTCGCCCTTGTTGTTTGCCCTCTCGTTAGAACCACTGGCCGAGAAAGTAAGACGGCATGCGGGCATACACGGCATATCGGTTCAGGATTTAGATTTCAAGATCTCGCTCTTTGCAGACGATCTGTTATTTACTCTCAGCAAGCCAGAGCTCTCCTTACCAGTCTTATTAGAGGAGATTCGGGAGTTTGGGAGACTGTCAGGCTTTAAGATCAATGCTGACAAGTCTGAGCTGCTAAATGTTTCCATGACAGAGGCTCAGTATGCGTCCGTGGGGAAAGCACTGCCTTTTCGCCAAGCTAAGGACTCTATAAAATACCTGGGGGTTAAACTGGGGGCCCATCTGGAGTCTCTATATCAACTCAATTATGATTCCTTGTGGTCTCAGATACAACAAGACTTGGACAGGTGGGACAGGACTGATCTATCTTGGCTAGGCAGGATAGCGGCCATTAAGATGAACATCCTACCCCGGCTTTGCTATGTCTTTCAGACGTTGCCGGTGGCGGTGCCGGATGGGGCTATCAGGATATGGCAGAGAAAATTGTTCCGCTTTATATGGAAGCATAAACCGCCTAGGGTTTCTAGGACCATTTTATATAGGGACCGAACGAGGGGAGGTCTTAATGTCCCTAATATTGGTTGGTACTATACTGCAATCCTATTGGGTGTGATCGTCAGTTGGCACGCGACGGGCGCACTTAAATCCTGGATTGCAATCGAGCAGGCAGCATCTGGTGACTTTCCATTGGCAACCAGGGTGTGGAGTAAGGATGTCGGGAAAGTCAACGTATCTTCTCTGACGCCGTTCACCCAGGCGGTGTTGCGACTTTGGGCAGTGTGGAGGCCTAGGGTGGCGGGGTCCAAGAGGATTTACCACTTAACCTCCTTTTTGCGCAACACTGGGTTTCCCCCGGGATTGGAAAAAGCTTTCTCAGATAGATGGACCTGCATGGGGCTAACGAAGGCTGGACAAATGTTCCAGGGGTCAGCTGAGTTGGGTTTGGCGGAGATCCAGGAAAAGTACGGGGGAACACGAAGGGATTGGTACGCTTATATGCAAGTCACTCACTTTTTACGATCGGAGGGGGCGTCAGGGGAGCTTTCCAGAGGTAAATCCCTATTTGAATCCTTTTGTGATCAGCGCAGTCCTTTATCTAAACCGATATCTAGGATCTACTTACTTCTTAACAGTGCGGATAAAACCAAAGGATCCTATCAATTACAGTGGGAATCCGATTTGGGTCAACAGTTAGAGGACCACGAGTGGGACCGGTGTCATATGCTAGTGGGTAGGAGCTCTGTATCCGCAAACATCAAAGAAAACGGATATAAATTAATGTATCGATGGTATATGTCCCCGGACAAATTGCACCGTATGAACCCCCGAGTCAGTGGTACTTGCTGGAGATTATGCGGCGGTAAGGGGACCTTCTATCACATGTGGTGGGGGTGTCCCAAGATACAAGCTTTTTGGGATATAATTACGGGGTTTGCAACCCAAGTCCTGGGAGTTACGATACGACTGGATCCCAAGGGGTGTCTCCTAAGCCTGGTGAACGGGGATCTCAGCGACAAGCATGCCACGCTGCTAATACAGATATATATCGCTGCTAGAAGTGAAATAGCGTTCAGATGGAAATCTGATGGTGCCCCTACATTGTCGCAGGTCCAGTCACGATTGGGAAGGATCTATCAGATGGGTTACTTAACCGCACTTCGGCATGATAGGGTGGGTAAATTTCAGGATGTGTGGGCACCTTACCTGACATGGCTACAACAGTAGGCTGGTTGTTGGCTCTACTCGTCTATGGAGATTACTTAAGGGAAATCTGGGGAGGGGGGAGAGGGGGATGGGAATTAGAGGGAGGGGAGCGGGTTAGGGGGGAAAAAATTATTGAGAGGCTATTGTCTGCGACTGGGTATGATAATGTAATCTGGCTTCAAAACTGAGACGAGACATTGGTTGTTTATGGTTGTTTTATTGATCACAAATTCAGTTTGTATTTTTACATGTTAATAATCTGGATATCATGTTCTTCTGTCTGATATGCCTTTCATGCATAAATAAAAACTTGCAAAAAAAAAAAAAAAAAAAAAAGTGCTATTAAACCAATCTGGAAATTATTCTCCTTCTAATGATAAAAATCCCAATATCTATAATAGGCCTTGCTATATTTGACACTGTTTTAAGATATTTAATGGAGATAATGTCTATTGGATGAGCTGCTGGATTCATCTTTCTAATTAAAATTTTAATTTCAGAGGAGAAGACAGTTTTGAAGGTAGACCAATCATGGTCTGATACCTTTGCAAGGCTAATCTTTTGTTGCGAAGCTATCGGAATGTTTTCAATTAAATTTGATATTTTTTCCTTGAAAAAGATGGCAAAATTATTGCATTTTTTTCTGAGATATCATTAGAATGAATTGGATTAATAAGATCTTGAACATAAGAAAATAGAATCCTGGGATTAAAAATAAACTCATGTATCTTCCTTGCAAAAAAAATCCCGTTTTGCATTTGAAATTTTAATTCTGTATTTAGATAGTAAAGCTCGATAGACAGCTAAAGTTTGAGGCGTGGGATTCTTTCTCTAAGTCCTTTCCTTTTTTCTAATCACCTTTAATTCCTTTAAATCCCATGTATACCAGGAGGCATTAACCCTACAATTACCATCTATCTCCTTCCTAATAATAGGATTTAATTAATTGGCAAGAGTTGTAATAGAGCCCCAGGACATAACTGCTGTGTCAATATTATAGTCTAAATTGTGTAAGACATCAGATAGTTGCTTCACTAGGTCTTCAGTACTATAAGGTTTATGAAATTCAAACACAGAAGTTTGATGTAGAGGTTCTTTATGGGCCTGATTAAATGATAGAGTGGTATGAATCAAGAAATGATCCGACCATGGTACCAGCAAACAAACCGGGGTCATAACGTCATTAAAATGATGATTTAACAAAAATAAGATCGTGTGTGAGTGGGTTGACCAGTAATTTGTTGTTAGACCAATGGCAGTCATAGTATCTACAACATTCTCACAGGAGGTGGAGAGTGGTTTAGAATCAACATGTAAATTAGTCACCCAGGACTACTGCAGGAATGTCCATGGATATATCTGTTAAAAATTCAATTAATGGGGAGCTATTGTGCTCTAGGAGATCGGGGGGGGGGGGGGGGCATATACTAGGCATATCTGAAGGGAGCTAAATTTTAAAAATCCAACTTCAAACAGAGGAACAATATCTAAAGTCTGATTTACTAATTTAAATTTCTTATTTCGTGGCGTGTAGCCAGATGGACTCAGAACAAATGGGATAGTATCCGCGTGCTAGCAGTTGGAGACGGATCTGACGTCAGCACGGGGTATATATATCCCCACAGGAAGCGTAGCAACTTAGTAATTTCCGTCTCCAAAGCAGTTTGGAGTGCCTGCACGCTAGTCGAGCGTGCTTTCCAAGACTACTTTAATTTTTCTCTTTTCTTATCATTCTAGATTCTACTTTCTACTTTCTGCAAACATGTCGAGCCCCGCGCTCCTGCGGTGATACCCGAAGGTCACTCCCCCAGTTGAGCTGTCCGGGGTGATTCCCGTGATCCCCCCGGAGGTTAAGTCCTCGGTCCGGCCGAAGCGCGGCAGGGACACAGCCCCCGGGCGAGGTTCGGGTGAGGCTTACGAGGCGCCTCAGTCCCGGCGTGGACGAGGCAGCGGGTGCATATCCTCAAACGCGGCGGTGAAGGTACTTGCCCCCTCCCCCCTGCAGCCGGAGACCGCCGGGTTCCAGCCGGGAAGCGCCGTAGATCAGGTAAGGCGTACATCTCTTATTTCTGGTCTCCGAGGAACAGAGGATCGGCGGTGTGGCACGCCGTGGAGGACGCCATTTTGGGGCCTTGTTCAGGTATTGAGCGCCTGTAATCGGCGCGGCTCTATTCCTCCTTGTGCGTATATTTCCTTCTTTCTGTGAGCATCTGCTACTGAGCGTGTATTACTAACCGCTTGTTATATATTGGCTGCCACTGAGCATGTATTGCTGACCGCCTATTGCTGAGAGCCTATTAAATGCTATTGAGCGTATATTGCTACCCGCATATTGCTGAGAGCCTATTGAATGCTATTGAGCGTCTATTGCTACCCGCATATTGCTGAGAGCCTATTGAATGCCATTGAGCGTATATTGCTACCCGCGTATTGCTGAGAGCCTATTCCATGCCATTGAGAGTGTATTCCTAACTGCATATTGCTGAGTACATATTGCATATTATTATTATTATTATTGTGTGCCTATTGTATTAAGCGCCTATTGCTGCCGCATATTATTATTATTGTGCGCCTATTGTATTAAGCGCCTATTGCTGCCGCATATTATTATTATTGTCCGCCTATTGTATTGAGCGCCTATTACTGCCGCATATTATTATTGTTGCGCGCCTGTTGTATTAAGCATTCCGCGCATATTTGTCGATGGATCAGAACGCAGCAGCGCCGCCTGCCTCAGGCATTAAAGCCCTTGGCCTCTGCTCTGCATGCCAGCTTAGAGCCACGCGCAGTGAAGAGCCGGGCTCCCTACGTGCCCAATGTGAGGAGGCCGTGGGACCCTCAGGCCAGGACCGGTCTCAGCCAAGATTTGTGGACAGTTCCCCAGGGGCTACCCCGGAGTTAGGGGGCAGTCTCGACCAATCAGGACTCCCGGGGGAGCTTGTACCCCAGCGATTAAAGGCTGCTTCAATTTCCTGGGTGGATCTCTTTAAGGGGATTCATGCCTTCGTACAGATGCAAACGGCTTCCCGTCCAGGCCCTGCGGTTCCTGTTGTTCCTGTGGTTCCTGCGGTGGCTGCGCCTGCGGCGGCTGCTGCAACTGCTGCTGCGGTGGCGGCTCCTGCGGATCCTGTTCCTGGACCCTCACGCCCTTATCGCGAGCAGGACTTCCCGCCGCTGGACAGTCCGGATCAGTCAGACCAGGAGGTATCACAGGACGAGTCCGAACTCCCAGACGAGGGGGACCTTCCCCCCCAGGGACTGAGCCATATAGAACCATGTGGCGGTTCTTCCCTAAAGAGGATCTCTCCGACCTGGTGTCTCAGTGTCTGGCGGTATTGGATATTACAGGTACCAGCGGCTTCCTTGAAAGGGGGTCGGGCTCTGAAGAGCATGTACCCATTGGCACCGGCTATCCAGGACCTGCTGGCGTGCCCTCAGGTGGACGCCTTGATTAGCGCTGTGGTCAAGCGCACTACCATTCCAGTTGAAGGGGGGACGGCCCTCAGGGAGCCTCATCACCGGCGACTGGACGCCATTCTGAAATAGACTTTTGAGGTGGCAGCCTTATCTTTGCGGATCGCCACCTGCTGCACGGTGGTGACGCATGCCTGTTTGTCACAGGTTAGAAACAACGCTCCAGCGGCAGACATGGAATCCGCTCTTTCATTTCTCATGGATGCGGCATCTGACCTGGTCCGGACAACAGATAAGGGGATTTCATCCTCCGTAGCTGCCAGGAGGCAGCTTTGGATCCGGAGATGGTCAGCTGATGCACCTTCTAAGACACGCCTCACCAGATTGCCCTTCAAGGGCTCCTTCCTATTTGGCAGCGACCTTGATAAACTGGCCAGTACATGGGGTGCCTCTCCAGTGCCCAGACTGCCGGAAGATCGGTTCAGAAGGGGCCAGCGTGCCTTTCCAAGGCCCTCCAGGGGCAGGAGTTCCCAGCGTTTCGTTCCTTACAGGGGTTGCTACCAGGCGCCACGTCCTCCGGCCAGGAATCAGTCCTTTTGGACCAAGCAGCGCAAGAGGGGAGCGGGCCCGGGCTCGGATCCCGGCCGCGCCTCCCAATGAGAATCCGCCGATTCATCTGGGGGACGGAGCAATAGGGGAAGGTTAACCCTCTTCTACCCCAGATGGGTCGAGATTACGTCGGACCAGTGGGTCCTCGCCATTATCTGGGAGGGATATTATATGGACTTTCATCATCTCCCTCTGGACAAGTTTGTGGAATCTTCATGTCCCATACACAAGAAGGCAGCATTGGAAGCTACCCTGGCGAGGCTCCTGTCCTTGAAAGCCATCATCCCAGTACCTGCCTGGGAAATGAATTCTGGACACTATTCCATTTATTTCATGGTACCCAAGAAAGGGGGCACTTTTCGGCCTGTGCTGGACCTAAAGTCAGTCAATCGATACTTACGGGTACCGAGGTTTCGCATGGAGACTCTGCGCTCCGTCAAGGCTGCAGTACAGCCAGGAGAATTCCTCACGGCGTTAGACCTGTCAGAGGCATACCTACATATCCTGATCCATCCGGATCATCAGCGCTACCTACGCTTCAAGGTTCTGGGACGCCACTTCCAATTCCTGGCTCTGCCCTTCGGGTTGGCCACGTCACCACGGACATTCACCAAGGTGGTTGCAGTGGTAGCAGCGGCACTCAGGAGGGAAGGAATTCTGGTCCATCCCTACCTAGAACACTGGCTGATCAGGGCGAAATCTCGAGAGGAGAGCCTTCGAACAACCGACAGAGTGATCGCCCTTCTGGAAAGCTTGGGCTGGGTAATCAACCTCAGCAAGAGCTGCCAACAGCCTTCCCAGTCTCTGGAATACCTGGGAGTACAGTTCGACACCCGGGCAGACACAGTCAGTCTCACTACCAAGCGACAGTTGAAACTTCGGCAGTGTATCCAGTATTTGATAAGAGCCAGTCGGCCCATAGCCTGGGATTATCTGCAGGTTCTTGGTCTCATGGCATCCACCCTGGAAGTGGTGCCTTGGGCGAGGGCCCATATGAGACCTCTACAACACTCCCTGCTCTCTCGCTGGAGCCCCCGTCTCCTGAACTATTCCACGCGACTTCATCTGCCAGCCAGAGTGCGGACCCAGTTGCGGTGGTGGTTGCAGTCCAACCACCGCAACTGGGGTGGTTGGACTGCAACCACCCCAGTTGGTTGGTCGAAGATGTCCTCACCCACGTGGATCTTGCTCACCACAGATGCCAGCCTGAGCGGCTGGGGAGCACACTGCGAAGAACTCACTGCACAAGGGCGGTGGAACGGAGAAGAGTCAGCATGGAACATCAACTGTCTAGAGGCCCGGGCAGTCCGATTGGCATGCCTTCGGTTTGCGCACAGACTGAAGAACAGAGCAGTCAGAGTGATGTCCGACAACGCCACCACGGTAGCATACATCAACCGACAGGGCGGAACCAGAAGCCGACAAGTATCTCTGGAGATCGCCCCACTGATGGCTTGGGCAGAGGTGAATCTGCAGGACATCTCCACCGTCCACATTGCCGGGGAGGACAATACCACAGCAGACTTCCTCAGCAGAGAGAGCCTAAATCCGGGAGAGTGGCAGCTGTCACCCACAGCCTTCCAGATGATTGTGGATCACTGGGGGATTCCGGACATGGATTTACTGGCGGACAAGTCCAATGCTCAAGTACCCAGATACTTCAGCCGCAAGCGCGACCTGTTCTCACACGGAATCGATGCCCTGGTCCAGCCGTGGCCTCTAGGGACTCTGCTATATGCCTTTCCTCCGTGGCCGCTGCTGGGCGCCATCATCCACAAGATTCAGAAACACCGGGGCCTAGTTCTTCTAGTGGCACCAGACTGGCCAAGAAGACCCTGGTACGCAGACATGAGAAGACTACTGGCAGGGGAGCCTCTTCCCCTGCCTCCTCTCCAGGACCTTCTACGTCAAGGTCCCATCCTCCATGAGGACCCAGCTCAATTCTCTCTTACGGTCTGGCCATTGAGAGTGCTAGACTGAAGAAAAGAGGTTACTCGGAGCCCGTGATTGATACACTCCTCCGAGCTCGCAAGTTTTCCACATCTGGAGAGTATTCGAAGCATGGTGCGACACTCACGGCTCCAATCCACATGCAACCACAATCCCTATTGTGTTGGATTTCCTGCAGGATGGACTTCAGAAGGGTCTCTCCCTCAGCTCCATCAAGGTTCAGGTGGCTGCGCTGTCTTGCTATGGTCCCAGGAGGGATGGCAAGACCATCGCCAAGCACCCAGATGTTTCTCGCTTCCTTCAAGGAGTCAAGCATATTCGTCCGCCACTGAAGTGGCCTGTGCCTTTGTGGAACCTCAACCTTGTTTTGGATTTCCTTGCGGGATCCACCTTCAGACCCCTTCGGGGACTGTCTCTCCGTTCTCTAACCTTGAAGATGGTGTTCTTGCTGGCTGTATGTTCAGCCCGCCGCATCTCAGAGCTACAAGCACTGTCCTGCCGTGATCCATTTCTCAGAATCACTCCGGAGGCTATCCATCTTCGGACGGTCCCCTCCTTTCTACCGAAAGTGGTTTCACAGTTTCATCTTAACCAAACCATATCCTTGCCTACCACGGCGGGTTTGCAGAAATCTGAAGAAGGGCGTTTATTGCGCCATCTCGACATTGGCAGATTACTGCCCAGATATCTGGAACTGACACAACACCTACGAAGGACGGACCATCTGTTCATCCTGCACAGCGGGAAGAAGCAAGGTGAAGCGGCCTCGCGGCCCATCATCGCCCACTGGATTAAAGAAGTTATCAGAGCAGCTTACGTAGAAGCCGGGAAGTCTCCGCCTCTACAAGTCAAGGCTCATTCTACCAGAGCACAAGCGGCCTCTTGGGCAGAATCCAGGTTGCTGTCACCTGCAGAAATCTGTAAAGCGGCGACGTGGTCCTCCCTCCATACCTTCTCCAGGTTCTACCGTCTGGATGTCCAGGCCAGGGAGGACTCAGCAGGGTACTTGCCAGGTTCTTATGGCCTGGATTGGCCTCTGTTGGAAACAGGATGCTGGGCTTGATGGACCCTTGGTCTGACCCAGTATGGCATTTTCTTATGTTCTTATGCGAGGGCGGTCCTACATGGTCCTCAGGCAGCCTCCCGCCCAGGCTGGGAGTAAAGCTTTTGTACATCCCATTTGTTCTGAGTCCATCTGGCTACACGCCAGGAAATGTTGAGATTACTACCTGATAATCTCCTTTTCCTTAGTGTAGACAGATGGACTCAGCATCCCGCCCAGCTGCCTGTGAACATGGGTTTCACCGATGCAAGGTAAGCCATGTCATTTGTTTACATAAGAGCGTACACTCTACCAGGTGTTAACGCCTTCCGGTTGGGAATGCTGGCGGTCTCCAGCTACTGTCAATCGGTCAGGGGAATCCTGTTTCACTTTTCACTGAGCGTCAGTACACGCATCCATAACAGCTTTTGCAAGGAAGATTACTAAGTTGCTACGCTTCCTGTGGGGATATATATACCCCGTGCTGACGTCAGATCCGTCTCCAACTGCTAGCACGCGGATACTATCCCATTTGTTCTGAGTCCATCTGTCTACCCTAAGGAAAAGGAGATTATCACGTAGTAATCTCAACATTAGCTATTAACAGTAAACGATCTCCTTTCTTTTTGGCTCTAGGAATAGAAATGATGATATACGTTGAGGCAATTGATTGATCAGTACTAGATCAGTACTTTTAAACCAAGTTTCCGTAATACAGAAAATATCTGACAAGATTCTTCAAGAAGATAATTAATAACTGGCACCAGCTTCGCTTGGGATTGGGCATTAATTAAAAACAAAGATAAAAATGTTGTAATAAGTTGCGGACTCAGTTGGAATGAAATTAGATTTTAGAGTCCTGTTTCTTTTAAATTTATGTTTAGGATGGCAGGTCCCATAACTGCCATAATTTAGAATGGTCTTGATGCAATTATTTTCCATTTTGTTACAGTTAATATGGTAAGGCCAGGCATCAAAATATTAGTTCCAGAGAATTATTTTATGCCCAAAGGTGCAGGCTCCTTTGGTGCACCCATTCGGTGAACGGTGCCTCCGGCATCCCGCTCTTACTTTAATCCGCGCCGGAAGATGAAGTCAGTGGGGGGAGGGGCTAGCCCTCGCAGGTGGCACAGCGACTGTTCTGGGGAGTGTCAAAGAGCAGGTAAGTGGCAGGAAATTTCAATCAGCCTCAGATGGTCAAGGAGGTGAACAGTCACACGGAGGCCAGATGGTGAATTTGGCTTTGGCGTCCCACTCGTGTTTTAACCCGCGCTGGAAGATGACATTGGGGGGAGAGGCTAGCCAGTAATAGCAGTTGCCATTCCCTAAGTCAACTTGATTAATAGCAGTTAATGGACTTCTCCAAGAACTTATCCAAATCTTTTTTAAACCCAGCTACACTAACTGCATTAACCACATCCTCTGGCAACAAATTCCAGAGCATAATTGTGCATTGAGTGAAAAATAATTTTCTCCGATTAAATCTTAAATGTGCCCCCCTAGTCTTTCTATTAACCAAACATGTAAACCGATTCACATCTTCTCATTCAAGACCTCTCATGATTTTAAAGACCTCTATCATATCCCCCCTCAGTCCCCTTTATTATTTTGGTTGCCCTTCTCTGTACCTTCTCCATCGCAACTATATCTTTATTGAGATGTAGCAACCAGAATTGTACACAGTATTCAAGGTGCAGTCTCACCATGGAGCAATACAGAGGCATTATGACATTTTCCATTTTATTAACCATTCCCTTCCTAATAATTCCTAACATTCTATTTGCTTTTTTGACTGCTGCAGCACACTGAGCCGACTATTTTAAAGTATTATCCACTATGATGCCTAGATCTTTTTCCTGGGTGGTAGCTCCTAATATGGAACCTAACATTGTGTAACTACAGCAAGGGTTATTTTTCCCTATTTGCAACACCTTGCACTTGTCCACATTACATTTCGTCTGCCATTTGTATGCCCAGTCTTGCAAGGTCCTCCTGTAATATATCACAATCTGCTTGTGATTTAACTCCTCTGAATAATTTTGTATCATCTGCAAATTTGATAACCTTACTAGTCTTTTCCTTTCCAGATCATTTATAAATATATTGAAAAGCATTCTTCCAAGTACAGATCCCTGAGATACTCCACTGTTTACCCTTTTCCACTGAGAAAATTGACTTTTTAATCCTACTCTGTTTCCTATCTTTTAGCCAGTTTGTAATCCACGAAAGGACATCACCTCCTATCCCATGACTTCAGTTTTCTTAGGAAGCCTCTTATGAGACACTGTCAAATGCCTTCTGAAAATCCAAAAGACTACTTTACTTGTTCACCTTTATCCACATGTTTATTAACCCCTTAAAAAAAATGAAGCAGATTTGTTAGGTAAGTCTTCCCTTGGGTAAATCCATGTTAACAATTTTAATTAGAAATGTTCATTGTATTAGACTATGGAAATTTATTTCCTGCTATTCTGTTTAATGTAAACTGGTATGATTTACATCTGATGTAAGAATGTCGGTATATAAAAATTAAAAAATAAATAAATGTTGACTGTGTTCCATTAAACCATGTCTTTCTATATGCTGTAAGATTTTGATCTTTAGAATAGTTTCTATTATTTTTCCCGGCACTGAAGTCAGGCTCATGGGTCTATAGTTTCCTAGATCACCCCTGGAGCCTATATGGTCTATAGTTTCCCAGATCATCCCTGGAGCCCTTTTTAAATATTGGGGTTACATTGGCCACCCTCCAGTCTTCAAATACAATGGATGATTTTAATAATACTTTACAAATTTTAACTAATAGATCGAAATTTAATTTTTGAGTTCTTTCAGTACCCTAGGATGCATACCATCCTGTCTAGGTGATTTGCTACTCTTTAGTTTGTCAATCTGGCCTACTACATCTTCCAGGTTCACAGTGATTTGATTCAGTTCATCTGACTCATCACCCTTGAAAACCATCTCTGGAACTGGTATTTCCCCAACATCCTCATTAGTAAACACAGAAGCAAAGAATTCATTTAGTCTTTCTGCAATAGCCTTATCTTCCCTAAGAGCACCTTTAACCCCTCTTACTAGTCGTATCCCTTTCCAGATCATTTATAAATATATTAAAAAGCACCGGTCCAAGTACAGATCTCTGAGGCACTCCACTGTTTACCTTTTTCCACTTTGAAAACAGATCATTTAATACTACTCTGTTTCCTCTCTTTTAAGCAGTTTGCAATCCACAGAAGGTTATCACCTCCTATCCTATGGATTAGGGTAGGGAAATAGTAGTTTTTGGACCAATGCAAAAAGATATGGAACTTGTTAACAAGAGTAGTGTCTTCAGTTGTGATGAAAGCTGGAGAATCACTTGGTAAGGTTTATATCCCCTCTAGCCTGTATAATATGCATGTGCCAGCTGATAGCTTACAGCTGCTAGATGTTACAAATACAGAATGATTTTTCAGCTCCTTATTGCACTCTTGACTTGTCTTGTTCAGGTCATATTTCATCATGACATACAAAGTCAAAATATAAATGCTGTATATGTTTTCTTTGTGATTTTTTTTATTTATTTTTTTTACTGTTATATACAACCTAGGAATGGTTGATAGGCAATTTATAAATACTTTAAACAAAATAGTAAACTTTATAGGTCTTATATTTAGAGGGTTCAAGGCTTGTTGGAAACTCTCTTGTGTGGTAATGGAACTTTTAATTGTTCTAATGCTTGGGAACTTTGACATGATTAGATTAATGTTTAGCTCTACTTAATCTTTGGAATTTTGCATTACTGATTTAAAAATAAAACTTTGAATTGCTAATGCTGAATATTTTCCATACCGATGAAACTCAAAAAAAAAAAAAGTGTTAGTTAAATAAATAAATAAATAAATAAATAATGTAGAACAGAGTTCTGGTAACAGTATTTATTATTGAAGAAAACTGGATTCTTTGCAGGTCATCATACTTTATTGGGCCAGCCTTAAAATTCATATTAGGAAGTTGTACAAAAGCTTTCAAGACCACATAGTTGCCTTCAGATGTGACCTGTCAGTAGAAGGGCCTCTTGAAGGTTTTGAGTTCTTGTATAAACTCATTTGTCTTTCGTTGATTTAAATTACTCCCGGTTGTGTTGATGAATGTTACTTTTGTAAACCCTTGTGATCTTCAGTTGGAACAACTGCATATAAAATGTCTAAATAAATAAGATAAATAATGCCGCTTAATAGTGTATAAAGAACCCATGGTTGTCATACCAGAAGGAAATTACTAATTAGCTAGGGAGGTTCAGAGAAATTTAGTGAAGCAGAAGTTTGGGTTGACTCCCCCAATTGGGAACTCTAGATGGTGTGTTCTATCAACTTCTAACCTCCAAGCACCATTTTAGTGTGGATTTTTAGTTAGATTGGGGATAGGGAAGATTCTGCTATGTTAGGTCTATCCCCTGGAGAAATGATATATCAGTGACCCAATGCAGAGGAGTTTCAACCTTTAGTTGTCCTTCCTTATTGACTATGTTCTCATTTTTTAGGGAAGGAAGTTTTTCCCACTTTTCCTACCTTATGTTGTTTATTCCCTCTTTTTGTCAGTCTATTTTTTGTTCCACCTGGTACTGGTACTAGGTAATCAGTTTCTAATTTATTGGGAGAAGAGACATCCTTCACCTATGAAGAGCCTGAGGAGGGAAATTTTCACCAGATGAGAGAGGGATTCCTATCCATAGCTAGAGGGAAAGATCTGAAGGTATTGTTTAAGAACTGTGTTGTTGCTAACTCAAGTGTGCTGCACTTGAGGAGATCTAAGATATTTAAGAAGACTTCAGGAAAAGAATGAGAAATGGAACTTGTTATAAGTACTTGGGACTTTATTCTAACCATTCTACAGTGGAGAGAAGATTTTTGTGATAAATTTGGGAGTTAGATGAAAGATTAAGCTTTCTTTAGAATGAATAACTTGGAAGAAGAGAGAAATTAAGGAATTGGCTTCCATAAATTCAAAGTCTTTGCAGATGAGTGAGGTCACAAATGTATTAATCTTTCTTCATTATTGCTCATCAACCTTATTTAAAATCTAAGTGCTGTAAATATTCTTGTTAACTTATCAACTATTAGTAAAGAAGTTGGAAACCACATTGCTGTTATAGACTGGAGATTATTAGCGCTGACTAGAGATGGGCAAAAAAAGGGCTTGTAATTTTAAAGAGATATGTTGTATTGTTTCTGAATCGTTACTTTTAACTATGTATGTTTTATTTGTAAACTGCTTAGACTGTCATGCCAATGTCCAATTTGCGATATACAAACCTTTTAAATAAACGGTTAATGCAAAAGGGCTTTGAAGCTACGCTTCTCCATACAGGGAGCCCAGGGCCTCAGAAGTAGAAGCTCTCTGTGGAGAGCTAGTTGCAGATAGGGTCCATCTCTTTCTATATGCCTCTGGGTCCAGTCTAAGGGTTCCATCCCACCCAGGGGTTACAGGCGAAACAAGTGTGGCCTTCCTTTGTTGATGCTCTTCTTATACTGATTGTGCAGTAGAACATACATTATAAAGACAGCAAATGCTTTTTGCAAACTTGTGCAGGACAGGAAACACTGCCACAGGGAAAGATGGTCAGAGGACCACAAGCAGGAATAAAGAGGATGGTTACAGTAGAAATAACAGGGCAGAAAGGGGAAATGACCTGGCAGTAGGCATGTAGGGGGTTGCATGCTTGAAAAGGGGGGGGGGCTGCCCCCAGCCCATTCTTTGAATGTTAAATGAGTTGCAGCTAATATTTGTGTAATTTTTCATGTTGGTTTAATAAGATTTTACAGCCTGCAAAAAGTTTAGTTTAATATACTTAAACTTCAGTGGCATTCCCAACCATATAATTAAGAATGTGCTCCCAAAAATGAATAAATGGCACTTCTGGTATTGTATGCCATTATCTTCTTTGACTTTCATGCCATTTTTGTTCACAAGTGTACTAGCTTATCTCAAATGCTAGTTGCAGCTGAGTTTCAGTTGGCAAATTGATTTGTATTGGTCTGACCAATAGTCTGATGTGACTATTTTTTTTTATTTATTTTTTGTATGGTGGTTTTTACAGTAGTGATGTGTTGCTGAATTGCCTTTTCAGTGTCTGTTAACTACCTTTTACCTTTCTTTATTTGATTAGAATGTTAAGGCTGCCCAGGACTTTGATGACCTTAAAGTGAAGGTGGTAGAATTATCAAGCAATATTGTTGAATTTCAAGTAAGTATGTCAAAGTAAATTTTCTGTAGATTGTGTGATTTCATTAACGGATTTTTTTTTAATAAATGTGGCACTTTGCAGCTTAATTTCTTTTCTTGCATGATAGTTTCCTCCTTTGTGTTTCTAGCTTGGTTGAAAGTGATCTCCCCCAGTTGCAAATGAAGGCTTATGGTGCTGTAATTCCAGAGGTTTTCCTTTTTATTTTGTAATTTCTAGCTCATTTAGTCTAGATATTGCAGTTACCATCCTCAGCCAGGCATCATGTACCAGCACCCCTTCCAGAACCTTGATTTTCATTAGACTAGCAGCACTCCTGCTCCTTCTGCTGGTTTGTTTTTTTTTTGTTTTTGTTTTTAATCCTTAGCAACATAGTCTACTGGAATGCTAAGATTACTATGCTGCTGTCCCTGCTCAACTCCTGTTCATTTATTTCATTATTTGCTTAGCCAATAGATGTTCTATGAGAGATACAATAATTAAGACAAAACAAAAACAATCTAATCCATACATATATATTAAAATCATAAACAAACACACCACAATCTAATATCCACAAAGAACACATAATCAAATTCTAAAACCAAAACAATACTTGGAACAAGATAGACCAAAAAATAAAGCAATTTTACAAATAAAAATATGTGGCATAAGAACACTTAAAAATCCCCACTCCCCTTACTAAGGATTGCAGGCCTCCAAACCACCATCCATATAATTGCATTAATTTAATTCTAGGACCAAACAATTCTGCCCAAGAAATAGAAGTATGTCTATTTTACTAAAAACAGCATCTTCCTAACAAATTTCTGTTGAGCTGTAAAATAACTAACCCCACTCGAGCAACTGAAGCTATACAATATCTGTGATGCAAGACCATTAAGACATGCTATAAGCCTATTAAATGTCTTACTGTATGGCAAAGTCTGGACTAATTTCCTAAAGTACAGCTAGGTTACCTTGTCGTCTAATAATAATTAGTTTGATAAAAATTGAGCCACAAACCTGAAAGCCCATTACTTAGTAGTTGAGAGGTGGGCTTCCTTTAGCAGGAGTCAACCATGAAGTTGGTGATCAAGTTCAACCAGGAGTATTTCAGCTTTATCTATTAGAGTATACCCATTTCTTTAATCACTTTAAATGTAAAGCAAATCTTAAATTGCTCTCTGTACCTAATAGGCAACCAGTGTAAGGACTTCAAAATGAGTGTTCCTCTCCCAAATACCAGATCCAGAGGCTATTAATGAAAGCATTTTCCAGTAATTGTAGGCTATGCAGATCTTTTTTTGGGGAGGCCAATAAGACAACATTACATTTGTTTATTCTTACAGAAAGAAGCATGTAGAAGCTTGACTGATTTATCTAAAATCTCTCTAAGCTGTCAAATACAGAAATATGTAAAACAAAATCTGTACTAACCAATTGATCACCTAAAACAAGATCTGACCATGTAACAAATCTATGGTGGTAGATTTGACCTGTCATCTACCAGTAGCCCTAAGTTTCAGACCTGTTAAGAACATAAGAAAATGCCATACTGGGTCAGACCAAGGGTCCATCAAGCCCAGCATCCTGTTTCCAACAGTGGCCAATCCAGGCCATAAGAACCTGGCAAGTACCCAAAAACTAAGTCTATTCCATGTTACCATTGCTAATGGCAGTGGCTATTCTCTAAGTGAACTTAATAGCAGGTAATGGACTTCTTCTCCAAGAACTTATCCAATCCTTTTTTAAACACAGCTATACTAACTGCACTAACCACATCCTCTGGCCACAAATTCCAGAGTTTAATTGTGCGTTGAGTAAAAAGGAACTTTCTCCGATTAGTTTTAAATGTGCCCCATGCTAACTTCATGGAGTGCCCCCTAGTCTTTCTACTATCCGAAAGAGTAAATAACCGATTCACATCTACCCGTTCTAGACCTCTCATGATTTTAAACTTCTCTATCACATCCCCCCTCAGTCGTCTCTTCTTCAAGCTGAAAAGTCCTAACCTCTTTAGTCTTTCCTCATAGGGGAGCTGTTCCATTCCCCTTATCATTTTGGTAGCCCTTCTCTGTACCTTCTCCATCGCAATTATATCTTTTTTGAGATGCGGCGACCAGAATTGTACACAGTATTCAAGGTGCGGTCTCACCATGGAGCGATACAGAGGCATTATGACATTTTCCGTTTTATTCACCATTCCCTTTCTAATAATTCCCAACATTCTGTTTGCTTTTTTGACTGCCGCAGCATACTGTACCGACGATTTCAATGTGTTATCCACTATGACACCTAGATCTCTTTCTTGGGTTGTAGCACCTAATGTGGAACCCAACATTGTGTAATTATAGCATGGGTTATTTTTCCCTATATGCATCACCTTGCACTTATCCACATTAAATTTCATCTGCCATTTGGATGCCTAATTTTCCAGTCTCACAAGGTCTTCCTGCAATTTATCACAATCTGCTTGTGATTTAACTACTCTGAACAATTTTGTGTCATCTGCAAATTTGATTCTCACTCGTATTTCTTTCCAGATCATTTATAAATATATTGAAAAGTAAGGGTCCCAATACAGATCCCTGAGGCACTCCACTGTCCACTCCCTTCCACTGAGAAAATTGCCCATTTAATCCTACTCTCTGTTTCCTGTCTTTTAGCCAGTTTGCAATCCACGAAAGGACATCGCCACCTATCCCATGACTCTTTACTTTTCCTAGAAGCCTCTCATGAGGAACTTTGTCAAACGCCTTCTGAAAATCCAAGTATACTATATCAACCGGTTCACCTTTATCCACATGTTTATTAACTCCTTCAAAAATGTGAAGCAGATTTGTGAGACAAGACTTGCCCTGGGTAAAGCCATGCTGACTTTGTTCCATTAAACCATGTCTTTCTATATGTTCTGTGATTTTGATGTTTAGAACACTTTCCACTATTTTTCCTGGCACTGAAGTCAGGCTAACCGGTCTGTAGTTTCCTGGATCGCCCCTGGAGCCCTTTTTAAATATTGGGGTTACATTTGCTATCCTCCAGTCTTCAGGTACAATGGATGATTTTAATGATAAGTTACAAATTTTTACTAATAGGTCTGAAATTTCATTTTTTAGTTCCTTCAGAACTCTGAGGTGTATACCATCCGATCCAGGTGATTTACTACTCTTAAGTTTGTCAGTCGGGCCTACCACATCTTCTAGGTTCATCGTGATTTGATTCAGTCCATCTGAATCATTACCCATGAAAACCTTCTCCATTACGGGTACCTCCCCAACATCCTCTTCAGTAAACACCGAAGCAAAGAAATCATTTAATCTTTCTGCAATGGCCGTATCTTCTCTAAGTGCCCCTTTAACCCCTCGATCATCTAACGGTCCAACTGACTCCCTCACAGGCTTTCTGCTTCGGATATATTTAAAAAAGTTTTTACTGTGAGTTTTTGCCTCTACAGCCAACTTCTTTTCAAATTCTCTCTTAGCCTGTCTTATCAATGTCTTACATTTAACTTGCCTATGTTTATGCTTTACCCTATTTTCTTCTGTTGGATCCTTCTTCCAATTTTTGAATGAAGATCTTTTGGCTAAAATAGCTTCTTTCGCCTCCGCTTTTAACAATGCCGGTAATCGTTTTGCCGCCTTTCCACCTTTCTTAATGTGTGGAATACATCTGGACTGTGCTTCTAGAATGGTATTTTTTAACAATGACCACGCCTCTTGGACATTTTTTACTTTTGTAGCTGCTCCTTTCAGTTTTTTTCTAACAATTTTTCTCATTTTATCAAAGTTTCACTTTTGAAAGTTTAGCACGAGAGCCTTGGATTTGCACACTGTTCCTTTTCCAGTCATTAAATCAAATTTGATCATATTATGATCACTATTGCCAAGCGGCCCCACCACCGTTACCTCTCTCACCAAGTCCTGTGCTCCACTGAGAATTAGATCTAAAAATGCTCCCTCTCTCGTCGGTTCCTGAACCAATTGCTCCATAAAGCCATCATTTATTCCATCCAGGAACGTTATCTCTCTAGCGTGACCCGATGATACATTTACCCAGTCTATATTGGGGTAATTGAAGTCTCCCATTATTACTGTACTATCAATTTGGTTAGCTTCCCTAATTTCTCTAAGCATTTCACTGTCCGTCTCACCATCTTGACCAGGTGGACGGTAGTATACCCCTAACACTATTGTCTTCCCCGACACACAAGGGATTTCTACCCATAAAGATTCAATTTTGTATTTAGTCTCATGCAGGATGTTTATCCTGTTGGACTCTATGTCATCCCGGACATAAAGTGCCACACCTCCTCCCGAGTGCTCCTCTCTGTCATTGCGATATAATTTGTACCCCGGTATAGCAGTGTCCCATTGGTTATCCTCTTTCCACCATGTCTCTGAGATGCCAATTAAGTCTGTCATTTACTGCTATACATTCTAATTCTCCCATCTTACTTCTTAGACTTCTGGCATTAGCATACAAACATTTCAAAGTTTGTTTTTTGTTTGTATTTTATTCTGCTTTTTAATTGATAGGGATAAGTTAGAATTGTTTAGCTCAGATGAGTTTTTAGTTACAGGCACTTGGACTACTTTTCTAATTATTGGAACCTCGCTGTCGGGATGCTCTAATCCTAATGCATCATTAGTATCCTTTAAAGATACCTCTCTCCGAACCATGCGCTGCTGAGCGACTGTCGGCTTTCCCCTTTGTTCTAGTTTAAAAGCTGCTCTATCTCCTTTTTAAAGGTTAGCGCCAGCAGTCTGGTTCCACCGTGGTTAAGGTGCAGCCCATCCCTTCGGAAGAGACTCCCCCCTCCCCAAAAGGTTCCCCAGTTCCTTACAAAACTGAATCCCTCTTCCTTGCACCATCGTCTCATCCGCGCATTGAGACTCCGGAGCTCTTCCTGCCTCTGGTGACCTGCGCGTGGAACAGGGAGCATTTCAGAGAATGCTACCCTGGAGGTTCTGGATTTAAGCTTTCTACCTAAAAGCCTAAATTTGGCTTCTAGAACCTCCCTCCCACATTTTCCTATGTCGTTGGTGCCCACATGTACTACGACAGCCGGCTCCTCCCCAGCACTGTCTAAAATCCTATCTAGGTGACGCGTGAGGGTCCGCCACCTTTGCACCAGGTAGGCATGTTACCAGGCGATCCTCATGCCCACCAGCCACCTAGCTATCTACATTCCTAATAATCGAATTACCAACTATGACTGCCGACCTAACCCTTCCCTCCTGGGCAGTAGGCCTTGGGGAGATATCCTCAGTACGAAAGGATAATGCATCACCTGGAGAGCAGGTCCTTGCTACAGGATCCTTTCCTGCTACACCTGGTTGGTGCTCTCCCATCATGAGACCTTCTTTCCTGCAAGGTAGCACCAGGGCTGCCAGTCTGAAGTTGGGACTTGACTACTATGTCCCGGAAGGTCTCATCTATATACTTCTCTGTCTGCCTCAGCTCCTCCAGGTCTGCCACTCTAGCCTCCAGAGATCGGACTCGTTCTCTGAGAGCCAGGAGCTCTTTGCATCGCATGCACATGTACAACTTCTCACTGGTGGGTAATAAATCATACATGTGACACTCGATGCAAAAGACTGGGAAGCCCCCCTCTTGCTGCTGGACTGCTGCCTTCATTTCAGTTTTGATCAGTTCCTAGTTAAGTTTTAGGTTGCTATGGGAGTAGGAATGTGTCTAACTTCCTTTAAATGTATTAGTGAATTCACTATGTGTCTGGTAGTGGCCTACCGGGGTCTGATCGAATTCGCAAGAAAGTTTTTGTTGATGCTTTTTTTTTTTTTTTTTGTGAAAGTGGCACCTGCCTATAAATTAAGGGATGAGCTAGGGGTGGGTGGGCGAGGGTTGGGAAATACAAACATTGTAAGTTTTTCCCCGTCCTGTAATGAGTCTGTTTTGGTAATCTCAGACCTTGAAAAATGATCACCTGTTTTAGAGGAATCCAATTTTAGCATATTAATGGACATCCATTTCCTAATTACTGTAACACAAACTGAAAGATCATGTAAAGCAACCACCTAATTGCCCAGTGTTATGCAGCTGAATGTCTACGTAAAATTATTTTATGCTGAAACTTGGGATTGATCTATCCAGTGGATATAGACAACAGGCCTACCCAGATTAGTCTCCTTGCTTCCCTGCCTCTGAGCCCTCCCTCCACCCTCTCTTTCCCTGTAGCCTTCACCCCCCCCCTTTACCTTCTCCCCTCATCCCATGCCCTTCCCCCCCCCTTTTTTCCTATGACCTTACCTTCCTGCCGAGAACTCCGTGCCCTCTCTTCTCTTTTCCCCCCTTCTTAGCTAGTAATCTCTTCTTATAATTCCCTATTCTGATGTAATTATCATGCTGACTTGTTGTAATTAGTTTCAGTTTTTTTTTTCCAATTTGCTGTATTTAGTCTCAGTTTTACAATATGCCTTTTGATTTGTTTATTCTCTCTGTCTTCACAATCCTGCACTTTTGTTGCCCTGTTGGCTTTGTTTTCCCCTCCCCATCTCCTTGTTCTATTGTATTTAGAAACAGAGAAAATTTCCGCTCATTTTGTTAAAATGTGAACCGGCATGATGTCTCGCACTAATGCCGGTATATAAAAGCTGTTAAATAAATAAAATAAATAAATAAAAAGCACTGGGGAGAGGCAGGATATCTATGGAACTCCTTTGGATCAGAAAATATGTCCTTTCTTACTCAAGAGCACCATGATCTACTGTTGAATACAGATTTTAAATCCAGAGGAACTAATGGTCCATACCTATGTCCAATTCACACAGTAGATCATTGGCAAGAGCAACAGAAGTTTCAGTACCATAACTACAGTGAAAGCCAGAGTGACATTTATCTAGGAAGATATTTTCATTCAGGAAATGTTGTAATGCAGTAAAGTGAACCTTCTCCAGCAACTTATTAAATATAGCAAATTAGACATTTGTCTAATTAGTCACTTGATCAAGATTTACCTTTAATAGTGATATATAATGTTAGAGAAATAAACTGTCTCATCTTAATTGGCGTCACTTTAGTCGATACAAATATTTTCCACAGAGTGGAAGAATAATTTTTCATAACAGGAAAGGATAAATATAAACATACATGCAGCACGAACGAAAGTCTGTAGTGACCCAAACTCTTTCTTGTAATCCCCTCACATTCACATCGATTCGCATTTCACATTTATGCAAAAAGCATGTTTTACATTCCTGACCAGACGCCCAATTTCAGGAGACCCTGATGGTTTGCAGTGACAATGTTTAGTTCTTATTAAATGTCATAGCTGCTTCCTCCTAAATTTGAAAATATCTCTGCTGAGTGACAAAAGATTTAGGATGTGGCATGTTGAGAATGCACAAATGGAAATGTTTTTCTGTTTGTAGTATTAACAATTTCCAACTGCAAAATGTTGGAAATTCATCATTTTTCCAAGTTATAAAGATTCTCCCAGGACAAGCAGGATGGTAGTCCTCACATGTGGGTGATGTCACTGGACAAAGCCCTATCATGGAAAACTTTTCTGGCAAAGTTTCTAGAACTTTTGACTGGCATACTGAGCATGCCCAGCATGCCATAATCCCTGTAGCTACAGGGGTCTCCCTTAAGTCTCTTTTTTTTTCCATGCTGCAGTTTGCTTCGTGGTTAGGAGCTCTGTGAGAATTCTCACACAATTTTCCTCATGGAAAAAATCTGAAGATTACTTAATTAAAAAGTTCCCTTATAGGGGTCTCCCATCGCGATAGTGTTTTTTCATCACGGGTGAGTAAAGTTCACTGTCCCCAGTCTGTTCCTGCCCCTACCCTTTTCGGTGTCCGCAGGCCATTGACCGTCTTTTTTAGGCCTTAACCTCTGCCATCATGGCAACAGGTTTCCAAAAATGTCCGGAATGCCCCCATACCATGTCAGTTACCGACCCACATGATGTCTGAGTGCTGTGCCTTGGCTCATCACACAATGTTTCTCACTGCCCAAGTTGTGTCCAGATGACTCCGATGGGTAGGCAGGCTCGCCTTGACAAGATGGAGACTCTGTTTAAAATCAAGCTGACTCCATCGATGTCCACCCAATTGTCACCAGCAGGAGCATCGAAGAAATTAGTCATCAAACCTCGCCGGGAGAACTAGGGCAGAGGTGACCGTCCATTACCGACTCCGTCTAAGGCATCTGCATCATTTGAGAAAGACCGGACCGAGCATTGAGGGAAGCACAGACGCGAGTCTACTCCCGGTGCCGGCACAGACACCACATTGGCCTCGATGGCTATCAAGCCGCTTGCGAAGAGGACACGGGTAGAGGAGCCTTTAACAACCGGATGGTTTAACAACTGGATGGTTTCATCCGCCAGGCAGTGCTGATGCTCTCCGAGATTTACAGCCATCGATGCCGGCCTCCATAACGGCACAGACACCAGAACCATCGATATTTGCACCGTTGCTAACCAGACTGGATACACTCATCAGTGCTCTTCCAACACAACCCTGGCCACAGATGCCAAAGTAAACCCGCAAAGCCTCTGAAAGCCCCGATTCCCATTCCAGGGTCCTCAGATGACGAAGGAACAGACTCTAGTCCCCTTTTACCGATGCCGGAACAGATACCTGGTTCATCAGGGCTCTCTGGACAGAGGCCCTCGTTTTCCTTCGATGCCTCAGGTGCCTCCAAAACCCACATCTGTGCCACCCACCACATCTTTCATCAAGGCCATCGAAGGATCAATCGGTGCCTGCAGGTCCTACAGTACCAACCTTCTTCCCTCCTTCCCTCCTTCAGGATCTCAACCAGAGACCTTTTCTGACACATGGGAAGATTTTGACACAGATACATCCACGGAGGATATCTTATCAGAACCATCTCATCCGGAAGAAAGGAGAAAATCTCCCCCAGAAGATCCCTTCTTTGCCAATTTTGTTAGGGAGATGTCAGTGACAGTCCCCCTTTGATCTGATTACAGAGGAGTACATATGCCATAAAACATTGGAAGTTCTCCAATTTGTTGATGCTCCAAAAGAACTCATGGCTATCCCTGTACACGAAGTGCTAGTGGATCTCCAACATCATCTCTGGAAGCATCCTTGTGCTGTCCAGCCAGTAAATAAGAGGACAGATGCAACTTATCTGGTCCAACAAATTCCTGGATTCCAAAAACCACAACTACCCCATCAGTTAAGTCTGCACAAAAGAAGGCCAGAAGACTGCAACCACATTCTTAAACACCTCCTGGCAAAGACCAAAAATTCCTTTATCTTGGGTTGCAAGATATTTCAGGGTTCTATGCTAGTGTCACGAATAGCTGCATACCAACTTTACAAGACACAGTATCAAAGGAATCTCTGGAAGCAGGTTCAAGGAATAGCTGATTCTGTTCCCCAACAAACAGCAAGATAGTCTCAATGCCATACTACAGAAAGGCCTTGAGGCTGGGAAACAGGTTTGTGCTGCTTACGACTCTTTGAAACAGCTTCTCACATGTCAGCGAAGGGAATCAGCGCCAGGAGGTAGGCCTGGCTAAAAGCATCTGACTTGAGACCTGAAGTCCAAGACAAACTTGCTGATTTGCCATGTACCAGTGAAAACCTATTCAGAGACAAGATACAAGACACAGTGGCTCAACTAAAAGACCATAATGAGACCCTGCAGCAATTATCCACAGTTACTACTGAGGCCCCTTCTTCTGCAAGAAGATCCACTAGAAGGGATCCTAGAAAACCATTTTATCACCCACACAGATATTACCCACCTGCATCTCGTGTGAGGCCAACTAGGCAGTCTCAGAGACCACATTCTCAACAGCCCAAGACATCCAGGCCTAAGCTACCACCGCAAACAGGTTTTGAGACCTATCCAGAGAACAGCAGCTGCTCCACAATTCCAGATCCAGATTTGCCAGTAGGAGGTCGAATTCACCAACTGGCTCAACATTACCACAGACCAATGGGTTATATCCATCATAACCAGGGGATACTATCTAAACTTCCTCATGGTACCCCCGTACTCACCACCCAATCTACTGGGGCTGCAGAAAGATCACACAAGTTTTCTAGAGTCAGAACTGTCCACCCTTCTGGGCACCAGGGCTGTGGAACCTGTGCCCTGGGCACAGCAGGGCAGAGGGTTCTATTCCTGCTATTTTCTCATTCCAAAGAAATCTTAGATCTCCGCAATCTCAAATTTCTACGAAAAGAAAAATTCAGGATGGTGTCCTTGGGCACCATGCTTCCCCTTCTGCAAAAATGATATTGGCTCTGTTCTCTGCATCTTCAAGACGCTTATGCTCACATTCCAGCAATCCCACATCACCGCAAGTACCTGCGTTTCCTAGTGGGACACCAACACTTTCAGTACCTGGTCCTGCCTTTCGGACTTGCCTTGGCACCTCGTATATTTACAAAATGCCTAGCAGTGGCTGCGGCCCATCTATGCAAGAAAAGCATACACATCTTTTCTTACCTGGACGACTGGCTCATCATGAGCCAATCCAAGCAAGGAACTCTCAAACTCGCCATCTATCTGCTACACTCCTTGGGATTTCTCATCAACTACCAAAAATCCAACTTGACTCCATCTCACCTCCTTACTTTTATCGGAGCAGATTTGGACACCACAGTCGCAAAGGCCTTCCTGACGACCGCACAGTCACACTCTCAAGCCAGCTGCATCCGAACTGAATCACAAAATGGGCAGATTCTGTTCCTTGCACAGACAACCAAACAAGTTAGCCATGGATGCCTTCGCTCGCCCCTGGAACACAGGCCTCCTATATGCATATACCCCGATGCCGCTGATGGCCAAAACTCTCGTGAAGCTGCAACAAGACAAAGGGTCAGTGATACCTATATGGTTCTCATGCTTTTCAACCTCGTATGGTTCTCATGCTTTTCAACCTCTCGATCAGAGAACCCATTCGTCTGGGTGCAGCACCCACTCTCATAACTCAGAACCAAGGCATGTTACACCATTTGAACCTTCAGACCCTATCCCTTACTACCTAGATGTGGAAGGCTTGTCCCTGCAACCACTCAACCTTTCAAGTGATGTCTCTCAAGTGCTTGTAGCTTCACGAAAACCTTCCACACGAAAATCCTATTGTTCTAAGTGGAATAGATTTACGATATGGTGCACGCAAAAAGGCATCGACCGCCCCCCCCCCCCCCCTTTTTCCTGCCCCACGCCATCTCTATTAGACTATCTCTGGCACCTTTCAGACTCTGGTCTCCATACTTCTTCGGTAAGGGTACACCTGAGTGCCATCTCAGCGTACCACAAAGGAGTTGGGGATGCCCCGGTTACAGTGCAACCCCTAGTGAGTAGGTTTGAGGGGCCTACTGCAACCCAAGGCCCCTCTCTGCCACTAGTCACTGAATGGGACCTAAATGTAGGACTTACAAGACTCATGCGCTCCTCATTTGAGCCTTTGCACTCCTGCAATGTTAAATTTCTTACATGGAAAGGTCTCTTCCTAGTAGCCATTACATCTGCTCGAAGGGTTAGTGATTTACAAGCACTTGCCACTTACTCACTCTATACCAGGTTCCTACATGACCGAGTGGTCCTACGTACTCCCCCCTAAATTCCTTCCCAAGGTGGTTACTGACTTCCACTTGAATCAGTCTATAGGTTTGCCCACACTTTTCCCAAGGCCTCACTCTTACCAGGGCGAGAGAGTTTTACACACCTTAGACTGTAAACGTGCACTTGCATTTTACCTAGACTGCACTGCAGTCCATAGGAAATCCACCCAACTCTTCGTTTCTTTTGATAAAAACAAGCCAGGAGTTGCAGTGGACAAACAAACTCTCTCCGACTGGCTAGCAGACTGTATTGAATTATGCTATGAAAAAGCAGGCCTTCCTCTAAAGGGACGAGTGAAGGCACACTCAGTAAGAGCCATGGCAACCTCAGTAGCACACTATCGTTCAGTACCGATTGCTAAGATCTGCAAAGCTGCAACATGGAGCTCTCTTCACACATTTGCAGCACATTACTGCCTGGACAAGGAAGGATGTCAAGACTGGTTTTGGTCAATCTGTCTTGAAGAATTTATTTCCAGTGTAATCCCAACTCCTTCCACATCCACCAGCTGTGATTTTCAGGCTGCCTCATTTTTCCCAACAGTACACCAGTTGTTATGCCTGTCGCACAAGTTGTATGCTGTTGATCCAAACAAATGAGTCAGCCTGTAGCTTGCTAATCACTCACATGTGAGGACTACCATCCTGCTTGTCCTGGGAGAAAGCGGAGTTGCTTACCTGTAACAGGTGTTCTCCCAAGACAGCAGGATGTAGTCCTCATGAAACCCACCTACCACCCTGCGGAGTTGGGTCCGAAACGTTTTATTTTATTTTTTTGCTTGCACCTTTTGCTACAAACGAGATTGAGCATGCCCAGCATGCCATAATCCCTGTAGCCACAGGGGGTCTCCCTTCAGTGTGCCAGTCAAAAGTTCTAGAAACTTTAACAGAAAAGTTTTCCGTGATAGGGCTCCGTCCAGTGATGTCACCCACTTGTGAGGACTACATCCTGCTGTTCTGGGAGAACACCTGTTACAGGTAAGCAACTCCGCTTTACCTTTTTGGCACTAAACTTTTTTCCTGCCCCTGTGGCATACCTCATACCTCGCTAATAGAGAATACATAGTAAAGATTGACAAAGCTGAATCTTCTCACATCTCCCTCACACAAGGAGTTCCTCAGGGGTCCTCACTCTCTTCCACCCTTTTCAATATTTATATACTGCCCCTGTGCCACCTGCTCTCTGACCTAGGATTGAACTTCTTCCTATATGCCGATGACGTTCAAATCCTCATCCCTATCCAAAATAGCCTAAAAGAAACCCTCCAACTATGGGACTCCCATCTTACATCCATCAATTCACTCCTATCCAACCTCCACCTTGCCCTTAATGCTTCTAAAACCGAGATACTCATAATATCCAATCAACCTGAACTATCACTCCCTAATATCACATCCTCTCTCCACGTCCCACCACCAACTGTCAGAGACCTCGGTATCGAACTTGACCAACGCCTCGACTTCAAAGCTCACATTAAATCCATTCTTAAGGGAGGCTTTTACAAACTCCACATCATGAAAAAGCTAAAACCACTGCTCCACACACAAGATTTCCGTCTAGTCTTGCAGACCACTATCCTCTCCAAAGTGGATTACTGCAATTCCCTCCTCATTGGCCTTCCAGAGTCGACCATCAAACCCCTACAAATCCTGCAGAACGCGATGGCGAGAATCTTAACGAACACCCGAAAAAGAGACCACATCACCCCCATACTCAAGGACCTCCACTGGTTACCCATCTCTTTCCGTATACAGTATAAAACCCTCACTATACTACACAACCTCCTCTACAAATCCAACCCCTGGCTCAAGGACTCACCGCACTTCCGCATAACCAATCGTCCTACCAGATCCTCCCACACAGGTATCCTACATACTCCCTCCCTCAAAATTGCTCATCTCACCTCCACGAGAGAAAGGGCCTTTACCATAGCAGGCCCTTCACTCTGGAACACTCTCCCCACCTTTCTCCGCCTTGAACCCTGCCTGGCCACCTTCAAAAAAGGCATAAAAACGTGGCTTTTCAGAAAGGCCTATCCGGAAACCAATCAAACCTAGTCACTCCTACCCTAGTTCCTCACTTACAGCCCCCAGCCTTAATCCCTCACACCCTGCCAGCCCTTCTAAGGCACCTCCTTATCGCCTTTCCTTTGCCCGCCCTCGTTCTGCTATTTTACAAAATTGCTCATTGTATCCGATGTAATTAATCTATTGCTAGTTGTAACTGCTGTAAATAGTCCCTTCTGTAAATAAGTTCCTCCTATTTCTTATTTTTGACGGTTGTTCCTTACTCTCTTTCACGCTACCTATCTTTCTCTCTCTTCTCCTGTCTCCCTTACCCCCCCTCCTTTTTTCTGGCCTGCTCCCATCCCCTGCCCCCTGTTCATTGTAATTTCCTCCTTTAATTGAGTTACTTGTAAACCGGCGTGATGTGCCATACGAACGTCGGTATATTAAAGTTGTTAAATAAATAAATAAATTGAAATTTCTATCAATAACATTCAAATTGAGGAACCCCAATTTATCAGTTGTCCAAGATACAATCAATCAAGAGACCCATAAACTTGGCCCCAGTAAACTTGTAACTTGTGACAGCCTGTAAACATATGACACAGATTTCTATCTTGAAAATTACATTTCAAACATAGCTCTGAAGTCCAGAGCTTCATTTTATACCCTAAGATCCTAGTGATATAAACTCTGTGGAGAAGTTTAAATTGGATTTCCCTTATATTAGCAGACAAATATTGCTCTGCCAAGGTCTTTGGACTAGTGAGCTTGATCCAGATCAGAAGCCTTCCAGAACTCGCTAAGTGACTTTTTACTCATTGTTAAATGAATTCTTGTGCTGTATAATTGCAAAAGTGTCTGCCTTGTTTATAGGAGGAGGCAGTTTTTTTAAACTGAAACAAAAGGGCTGAGAGAGAAAAAAAATGCCTATTCTAGCAACTGATTAGTTCTCTCCCAACCCTGATTTTCTTTCTTACATACTCTTCCCTGGACTCCTCGATAATCACCGTATTTTTCGCTCCATAAGACGCACCTAGGATTCAGAGCGGGAAAATTAAAAAAAAAAAAAAATGGTGTGCTAAACCGGCTCTGTTTCCAGGTGTTTGTGCATCTTATGGAGCAAATTAGGGGAGGGCATAAAATGTGTTTTGTTTTGTTTTTGTCCCCATTCCAACCCTTTAAATTTAATTAACTATAACCCCCTCCCCCCAAAAGACTTGCCAAAAGTCCCTGGTGGTCCAGTGGGGGTCTGGGAGCGATCTCCTGCACTCAGGCCGTCGGCTGCCAGTATTCAAAATGGCACCGATAACTTTTGCCCTTACTATGTCACAGGGGCTACCGGTGCCATTGGTCGGCCCCTGTCACATGGTAGGAGCACAAGATGGCAACTTCCAGGATCCTCAGCTAGAAGAATTACAAACCATTAGTCCAAGTCATTGAAGAAGAAAGTAAGAACTTTGATATCAGCGCTATCATCCATCTGGGGTCTGTGATCTCGATAGAAATGGCTGCCCTGAAGTACAAAAAGATTTCCAAAATCTAGGAATGATGATAAACCATACTGCAAAGACTATTGCCTTTTCAGAAGTACTACCCATTCATATAAAGGGAAAAGAGAAGCTATGCCATATAGATTATTTCAATTCCTGGCTCAAAACCTGGAGGCTGCACTGGGCATGGAGCAATAAAAAGCTTTATGGAAAGGATGGCCTGCATTTGTCTGTAGCAGGAAGGAGAATGCTAAGTGACAAATTCAGATCATATATTATCAGACGTTTAAGCTAAAGGATGGGGGTGGCAGGATATGGCTAATAAAAGTAACATTTCACCCCCAAGCAATACAGAAAATGGGAGAAGAAAATAAAATCAATCAACTCAAAAGCAGAAAATGCGAGTAGGAAATGCAACAAAACGAAAGGAAAAATTGGAAAGTGATGACTACAAATGCTTGCAGTTTGGGCTATAAAATCCAAGACCTGTAGGCCCTAATGGTGTGGGCAGACCTGGAAATTGTTGCTGTCATGGAGACATGGTTCATGGATTCTCATGATTGGGAATCGGCCATAGCAAGCTATAACCTGATAAGGAAGGACAGAGAGGTCAGAAAAGGGGATGGAGTAGCTCTTTGTCAAAAACAATATTCAGGCAACTGAACTGCAAGGACAGTGGAGTAGAGAAGCATTATGGGCCGTCCTTTTTTTTTTTTTTTTTTTTTTTTTTTTTTTTTTTTAGGATGGTGAATCCATTTTTACTGGAGTGATTTACAGGCCTCAGACTCAAATAGAAGAACTAGACAGAATTTTGTTCAGACATCCAGAAGGTGGGAAAGAAGGGAGAAGTGTTGATTATGGGAGATTTTAATCTGCTGGATGTAGACTGGAGAATCCCTTCTATGGAATCTACCAGAAGTAGAGATCTAGTGGATTCCCTGAAAGGGGCTCTCTTCAAACATGCTAATGGAACCCACGAGGGGTGACTTGGTGCTCACTAATGAGGATAATGTCTCTAATGTCCGGGTGGGAGACCATCTTAGCACTAGTGATCATCAAACGGTATGGTTTGATATCACAAATAGGATGCAAAGAAGTCTCACGAAGACCCGGGTTTTCAATTTAAAAAATACGGACTTTGTCAAAATGGGAATGTACCTGGAGGAAGGACTAGAAGAATATGGCAGAAGTAGAACAGTGGGCCAAACCTAAAAGCAATTTCAAAGGCAACAAATCTTTGTTAGAAGAGTAAACAATAGTTAGAGAAATAAACTGATCTGGTTCTCAAAGGAAGTGGCAGATAAAATAAAAGCAAAAAGAATAGCATTCAAGAAATATAAAGGATCCCAAAATGAGGAACACAAGGAAGAATATCTGGTGAAACTGACAGGGGCCGACCAATGGCACCGGTAGCCCCTGTGATATAGTAAGGGCAAAGGCTATCGGCGCCATTTTGAATACCAGCAGCAGATGACTCTAGTGCACGAGATCGCTCCAGGACCCCTGCTGGACCACCAGGGACTTTTGGCAAGTCTTGGGGGAGTCAGGAAGGTGGGGGTTTTATTTGTTAATAAGTTGCATTCGTGGGGGTTCGCCATACGTTTCAGGACCCCACGAGTGCAACGAATAGGGACCTATATGTTGCGGATTGTGCATTCATTCAAAACGAATGCACATCCCTACTGCATAGGAGACTTGTGAATAAAATGAGAAACTTGGGTCTGAGTGCATGGATTACAAACTGGTTGATGGACAGAAGACAGCATGTGATGGAAATGGAACCTATTCTGAAGAGAAAGCAGTAAGCAGAGTGCCACAGGGATCAGTGTTAGGACCAATTCTGTTCAATATCTTTGTGAGCAATCGTGTGGAAGGGATAAAAGGTAAAGTTTGTCTATTTGCAGATGATACTAACATCTGCAACAGAGTGGACATGCTAGAAGGAGTAGAGAGAATGTGACGTGATTTAAGGAAGCTTGAACGGTGGTCAAAGATATGGCAGAAGGTATTCAGTGCCAAGAAGTGCAGAGTAATGCCTCTGGGGTGCGGTAATCTGCTTTATGTGATGGGAGGTGAAGGGCTGTTGTGCACAAAACAAGAGAGGGACTTTGGGGTGATAGTGTCTAGCAATCTGAAGACAGTGAAGCAGTGTGACAAGGCAATAGCTAAATCCAGAAGAATGCTGGGTTGCATAGACAGAGGAATAACTAATAAGAAAAAGGACGTGATAATCCCCTTGTACAGGTCCTTGGTAAGGCCTCATCCTGGAGTACTGTGTTCAGTGCTGCAGACCGTATCTCAAAAGGGACATTGACAGGATGGAGGGTGACCAAATTGGTGGGTGGTCTCCATCAAATGTCTTATGAAGAAAGGTTGAAGGACCTAAACATGTATATCCTGGAGGAGAGGATGTACAGGGGATATATGATACAGATCTTCAGATATCTGAAAAGTTTTAATGATGCACAATCAACAATAAACCTTTTCTGCTGAAAGAAATCAGAAGAACTAGGGGTCATGAAATGAAACTCCAGGCATGACGACTCAGAACCAACATCAGGAAATATTTCTTCACGGAGAGAGTAGTGGGTGCCTAGAATGCCCTTCTGGAGGAGTTGAAGACAAAAACAGTGAAAGAATTCAAAGGGGCATTGGATAAACACTGTGGATCCCTAAAGGCTAGAGGATGGAAATGAGTACATGGGGTAACTTGCTGCTGTGGCAGTTACTACCCTTAACCAGTAAGCCTTCATACTGTTGATGCTACTCTATCAGTGCTCTCTGCTTCAACAGCAAGAGGAAAAGGGGAAGTAGATTCAGACAGCAAACAACAATGACACTGAAAATTTTATGGTCAGGGAAAGCAAATAAGCATAGGGGTAACTTGCTGGTACAGTTGTTACTACTCTTAACCAATACACATGAAACTCTCTTGATGCAGCTCCAACAGCAGGAGATAACAGGGAACTGAACTGGAACAGAAACCAACAAGGGCTCTGACCTTGACGGTCTGGGAAACTAAGTGCAGAAACTACCATAAGCTTGCTGGGCAGACTGGATGGACTATTGGTCCTTTTCTGCCATTATTTCTATGTTTCTTTGATAGTAATATAAGGGGTAGAAAGCAACAATTTTATATGCACAGACCATATGTAGCAATTTTATTATTTGGGCACAGTATCCAGGAAAGCTTATTCCAATTCAGTTGCCACCATGAGCCCTAGAGTCCCTCTAGTCACTTGCATACAATAAAGTTTGCCTTCTAAATAAGCATAGAAATGTGATCTAGGCAGATCCCAAGCTTCCCACAATTGATAAAAACAATATATACTAAGATTCAGGATTGATCCATTGATTCATATTGGTGAAGTCTTTTCAGAACCATTCATGAAATACTATGTTGCCAAGCTCTGGGGGTAGTGCACATTACCTATTAAAGTTAGATAGGTGGAGATTGTGTGATCATGTCCCAGTAGATTCCTCCACCAGATCCATGCTTTCCTCACTGCAGAGAACCAAAAACTGGAAAACACACACATCCATGGACTAGATTGCTCGGTCTGTATGGGTAAGACCAGCATGCTTTCAGGACCTATGTATCAAATTTATTATTTGAGACCTCCTGAGATAAGGTATCATCTATTCCGCTTGAAATGTTCCCAGCCTCAGTTGTGCCCTTTTATTGTTCCACACAAAAGTACTCACCAATGTATGAAATGTTTTTGACCCAAAGTGGAAGAATTTGTAAGCAATAAATGAATTTGGGGAGGATTTCCATTTTTACCAATGCACACAAAGAGTAATAAAGGCATTGGCCATTGTTTCAGTAAATGTTTAATCCTGTCCAGGAGCACTTTAAAATTATAGTGATATAATTCCAAACTTGTGCATGTCAGCTGAATTCCAGATGACACATATGTTCTGAGATCCATGTTAAAGGGAAGGGCCTCACCCACCTTTCTGATGTTCACTAGTCAATCTTAAACATATTGGATATAACGTAAATTTTGATCAAGTGACTAATAAATTGACTGATGTCTATTATATAATGTGTGTATGTATATGTGTGTGGTAAGTGCAGTGTTATAGAATGCCATTCCTTTTCATATATGAGGAGAGGAGAATTGGCTTTTCAGAAAAAGGTGAAGGACTTCTATTTTTCGCAACCATTTAATTCATTTTGAGCTGGAAGGTTGGTTAGGAACAGTTTAGGTTAGTGTCCTAATTCAATAAAAACAATAACACACTATCTTATTCATATTTTGTTGATCATGTGGGTTATATTTTTGTTGTAATCCACTAAGGGTATGTTTAGGATCAACTGAATGTAAATATATGTTACAGGGACACCAGTCTCATCACCAGTAAGACCTGGGTGAGCCCTTGTTTCATCTACAGAGAGAATAGGTTAGAATAGAGGGAGGTTCCATTCAAATGCAGCTCATCCCTTTCAGAGGTCTGGAATAGCTGTCCCCCTGAGAGTCTAATTAGGAGCTCTCCACAGTAAGCTTGGGTAGCAGTCCCTTTAGGTTTGCAAAGAGGTCAGAGCTAAAGAGGAGTTTTCTTTTGTTTTGCAGGACCAGGGTTGGAAGGGGTTTCTTTTTTTTCAGTCCACAACTTGGCTGGTTAAGATTTCACTCTGGGTCTATTTTCAGGGATTTTGAGATTTTAATTGAAGGAGCCTCACTGGACACCTGGACCCTTCTTGCACACATGGATTGGGGAACCCTGTGTGGAATGCCCAGGCATAGGGAAGACCTGCTCCTGAAGTGTCCTGCTTTGAGGAGGACTCCTGTGTTAAATTCAGTTTTTTGGGGAAAAGATTATTTTGTTAGAAGATGATCCAGGAGGAAATCTGGCTGCTGCTTCCTTCCTGCTAGAAGCAAGAGAACTGCTTGCTTTAAAGAGGATCTTTCCCATCGGGGATCTCTGGAGAGAGAATTAAAGAAACTCTATGAAATAAAGAAGATCTCCTAACCACGAGTAAAAGAAAGCAATATCAATGTGGACACCAATCTGGTGTTCACTAGCCAGGGGAGAGCAAGGAGAGGAGTTGCACTGTGCCATAGACTTTTTTTTTTTTTCCAGTTTTTGTTAGTTTGGAAGGCTTTTTGCCCAGCTTAAAAGACCTTGCCCATCTGGGAGCTCTACTTCACTTAATGCAAGAGAGTGGGCGTTTTCCCTTGCCCTAACACAAGTGGGTTCTGCACAGACTGTAATAAATTGAGAAGAGAATTCTGTGGTGCTGCAGTTTGTTGTTTGTGCCTTTCATCACTATTAACAGTGTAAACTTTTATTTTGGACACTACTGACTCTAGAAAATTTCTTTGGCGCTCACTGCACCCACAATTCCCCAGGGGAAACAAAAGTGAATGTAAAAAAGGTACATAAGAACATAAGGCTTGCCGTACTGGGTCAGAATAAGAGTCAATATCAGTATCCTGTATCCAACAGTGGTCAAACCAGGTCACAAGTACCTGGCAGGATTAAAGGGGTAGATAGATTCCAAGCTGTTTATCCCAAGAATAAGCAGTGGATTTCTGCAGTTCTCCCTTAATAATTGACTTTTCCTCCAGGAACTTGTACAAACTTTTATTAAACACAGCTACACCAATAGTTTTCACTTCATCCTCTGGCAATGAGTTCCAGAGCTTAATTGTGTTAAGTAAAAATAAAAAAAAAATCTATTAGTTTTAAATGTATTACCTAGTAACTTCATTGTGTGTCCCCTGGTCATACATTTTGAAAGAGTAAACTGATTAACGTTTACTTGTTCCATTCCACTCATTATTTTGTAGACCTCTATCATCTCTCCCTCAGCCACCTCTCCTCCAAGCTGAAGACTCCTAAACACTTTAGCCTTCCTCATAGGGGAATTGTTCCATCTCCATTATCATCTTGGTCACCATTCTCTGTACCTTTACTAATTCTGCTATGTCTTTCTTGAGATATGGTGACCAGAACTGAACATTATAAATACTCAAGTTGAGGTTGCACCAAGGCATGATACAGAGGCATTATGATATTCTATTATTCTACATTTCTTTCCTATTAATCCCTAGCATTCTATTTGCTTTCTTGACTGTTGCAGATTTCAACATATTTTCAATGACACCTAGATCTTTTCCCTGAGTGGTGACTCCTAATGTGGAACCTTGCATTTTGTAGCTATAATTTGGATTACTCTTCCCTTAGTACATCCCTTTGCACTTGTCTACATTAAATTTCATTTGCCATTTGCATGACCAGTCTCCCAGTTTTGTAAGGTCCTCTTACAATTTGTCACAATCCTCTTGTGATTTGACAACTTTGAATAATTTTGTGTCGTCGGCAAATTTGATCACCTCACTTGTTTCTGTTTCCAGGTCATTTGTAAATATATTAAAAATCATTGGTCCCAGAACAGATCCCTGGGGCACTCCACTATTCATCTTTTTCCATTGGGGATATTTACCATTTAGTCCTACTCTCTGTTTTCTATCTTTTAACCAGTAGGACTCTGCCACCTATTCCAGAAAGCCTGTGAGGGAGTCAGTTGGATCGTTAGATGATCGAGGGGTTAAAGGGGCACTTAGAGAAGATAAGGCCATCGCGGAAAGATTAAATGATTTCTTTGCTTCGGTGTTTACTGAAGAGGATGTTGGGGAGGTACCCGTAATGGAGAAGGTTTTCATGGGTAATGATTCAGATGGACTGAATCAAATCAAGGTGAACCTAGAAGATGTGGTAGGCCTGATTGACAAACTGAAGAGTAGTAAATCACCTGGACCGGATGGTATACACCCCAGAGTTCTGAAGGAACTAAAAAATGAAATTTCAGACCTATTAGTAAAAATTTGTAACTTATCATTAAAATCATCCATTGTACCTGAAGACTGGAGGATAGCAAATGTAACCCCAATATTTAAAAAGGGCTCCAGGGGCGATCCAGGAAACTACAGACCGGTTAGCCTGACTTCAGTGCCAGGAAAAATAGTGGAAAGTGTTCTAACCATCAAAATCACAGAACACATAGAAAGACATGGTTTAATGGAACAAAGTCAGCATGGCTTTACCCAGGGCAAGTCTTGCCTCACAAATCTGCTTCACTTTTTTGAAGGAGTTAATAAACATGTGGATAAAGGTGAACCGGTAGATATAGTATACTTGGATTTTCAGAAGGCGTTTGACAAAGTTCCTCATGAGAGGCTTCTAGGAAAAGTAAAAAGTCATGGGATAGGTGGCGATGTCCTTTCGTGGATTGCAAACTGGCTAAAAGACAGGAAACAGAGAGTAGGATTAAATGGGCAATTTTCTCAGTGGAAGGGAGTGGACAGTGGAGTGCCTCAGGGATCTGTATTGGGACCCTTACTTTTCAATATATTTATAAATGATCTGGAAAGAAATACGACGAGTGAGATAATCAAATTTGCAGATGACACAAAATTGTTCAGAGTAGTTAAATCACAAGCAGATTGTGATAAATTGGAGGAAGACCTTGTGAGACTGGAAAATTGGGCATCCAAATGGCAGATGAAATTTAATGTGGATAAGTGCAAGGTGATGCATATAGGGAAAAATAACCCATGCTATAATTACACAATGTTGGGTTCCATATTAGGTGCTACAACCCAAGAAAGAGATCTAGGTGTCATAGTGGACAACACATTGAAATCGTCGGTGCAGTGTGCTGCGGCAGTCAAAAAAGCAAACAGAATGTTGGGAATTATTAGAAAAGGAATGATGAATAAAACGGAAAATGTCATAATGCCTCTTTATCGCTCCATGGTGAGAGACCGCACCTTGAATACTGTGTACAATTCTGGTCGCCGCATCTCAAAAAAGATATAATTGGATGGAGAAGGTACAGAGAAGGGTGACCAAAATGATAAAGGGAATGGAACAGCTCCCCTATGAGGAAAGACTAAAGAGGTTAGGACTTTTCAGCTTGGAGAAGAGACGACTGAGGGGGGATATGATAGAGGTGTTTAAAATCATGAGAGGTCTAGAACGGGTAGATGTGAATCGGTTATTTACTCTTTCGGATAGTAGAAAGACTAGGGGGCACTCCATGAAGTTAGCATGGGGCACATTTAAAACTAATCGGAGAAAGTTCTTTTTTACTCAACGCACAATTAAACTCTGGAATTTGTTGCCAGAGAATGTGGTTCGTGCAGTTAGTATAGCTGTGTTTAAAAAAGGATTGGATAAGTTCTTGGATGAGAAGTCCATTACCTGCTATTAAGTTCACTTAGAGAATAGCCACTGCCATTAGCAATGGTTACATGGAATAGACTTAGTTTTTGGGTACTTGCCAGGTTCTTGTGGCCTGGATTGGCCACTGTTGGAAACAGGATGCTGGGCTTGATGGACCCTTGGTCTGACCCAGTATGGCATTTTCTTATGTTCTTATGTTCTAACTTCCTAAGAATTCTTTCATGAGGGACTCTGTCAAATGCTTTCTGGAATTCCAGATATACACTATGAGGTAGATTTTAAAAACATACGCACGTGTGTACTTTTGTTCGCGCCACTGGCGCGAACAAAAGTACACCAGATTTTATAAGATACGCACGTAGCCATGCATATCTTATAAAATCTGGGGTCGGCGCGCACAAGGCTGTGCAAAATCGGCAGCCTGCGCGCGCCGAGCCGCGCAGCCTGCCTCCGTTCCCTCCGAGGCCGCTTCGAAATCGGAGCGGCCTCAGAGGGAACTTTCCTTCCGCGTCCCCCCACCCCTACCTAAATCCCCCCTTACCTTTGTTGGGCAAGTTTTGCGCGTGCCGCCCCGGCATCCCCTGGCACAGGCCGCAGTGTCGGGGGCCTCAGGACTGCCCGCCCCCGAGCTGTAGCCACGCCCCCCGGACACGCCCCCTCCCGCCCCTTTTACGAAGCCCCGGGGCCTTACGCGCGTCCCGGGGCTTTGCGCGTGCCGGCGGCCTATGCAAAGTAGGTGCGCCGGTGCGTGCGTAAATCCGGAAGGATTTATGCGTGCAGGGGTTTTAAAATCTACCCCTATATCAACTGGCTAACCTTTACCTACATGTTTATGCCTTCAAAAAAATGTAAATTTGAGAAGCAAACCTTCCCTTGATTAAATCCATGTTGGCTTTGCCCCATTAAACTGTGCTTACCTATATGTTCAGCAATTTTTTTCTTTGATAGTTTCTACCATTTTGCCTGGCATAGACATCTGACTTACTGGCCTGTAATTTTCTGGATCACGCTTTGATTGCTTTAAAAAATTGGCATTACACTGGCAACCTGCCAGTCTTCAGGTAGCATAGATGTTATTGATAGTTTACAGTTTTCCAGTAGCAGGTCCGCAATTTCATATTCTCAGATCTTTCAACACTCTGGGATGTATATCATCTGGTCCAGGTGATTTGCTACTCTGTTGTCAATTTGCCCTAGTACATCTTCCAGGTTCACTGAGATTTGTTTCTGTTCTTCTGAATTGTTACCATTGAGTATCATTTCTGTCATGGGTATATATCTTACATCTTCCTCAGTGAATACTGAAGCCATGAATTTATTTAGTCTCTCTGCTATGGCTTTGTCATCCCTAAGTGTACCTTTTACCCCTTGATCATCTAATGGTCCAGCTGACACTCTCACAGGCTTTTTACCTCGAACGTACCTGAAAAAGTTTTTTGTTTTTTTAAGGAGTTTTTGCTTTCACAGCAAGCTTCTTTTCAAACTCTTTGCCTTTCTTATCACTGCTTTGCATCTGACTTGCCAGTGCTTATGCTGTTCCCTGTTTTCTTCATTTGGATTCCTTTTCCATTTCTTGAAAGATGTTCTTTTAGATATAGCCTCTCTTGCCTTACTTTTCAACCATGCCAGTAGTTGTTTAGCTTTCTTTCCACTTTTTCTAATGTATGGAATACATCTGTTCTGGGCTTCCAAGATGGTATTTTTAAACATCCATGCCTGAGCTAAAGTCTTAACCTTTGGAGTCGCTCCTTTCAGTTTTTCCTAATCATTTACCTCATTTTATCAGTCACCTTTTTTGAAAGTTAAATGCTGTTGTAGTAATTTTGTTTGCACTCCCTCCAGTTTAGTCAAATTTGATAATGTGATCACTATTGCCAAGTGACTCCAACACTGTTACCTGTCGCACCAAATCCTGTGTCCTTTATTTCATCTGGGAAATTTACTTCTCTAGAATGTCCTGATGTAACATTCACCCAGTCAATACTGGGATAATTGAAATCCCCCGTTATTACTGTGCTGCTGGTTTTGTTAGCTTCCTTTAATTTCTTTTAGCATTTCATTGTCTGTCAGTTCATTTTGGCCAGGTGGATTTTATTCCCTTTTTCACCTGGAATTTTATCCATAAAGATTCAACATTGCATTTTGTTTGCTGCAGAACTTTTATCCTGTTTGACTCAATGCTTTCTTTAACATATAGTGCCACCCCTCCACCAATTTGGTCCATCCTGTCATTTTGATTTAATTTGTACTTTGTATCAGTGTTCCATTGGTTATCCTTTTTCCACCAGGTCTCTGAGATACATTATTTATTTATTTATTTAAAAATGTTGTATGCCGTCGTTTAGTGGTATACCATCACAACGGTTTACAGAAAGGCACATAAGTTTGGTTTATAACTTAACTAGTAGGTGCCAATACATTTTCGGTTACATGATCAAATATGTACTATATGGATCGTGGACTGGGTATTCCAGTTATGATTAATAGAATATCCATTCATAAGATATACTGTATTTACTCAAATTAATACTTAGTCATGAGAAAAATAATAAAGCAAGGATCTCTGCTATTTTGGTGGCTTTTACCTGGGTGTAGGAGTTCTTTTTCTTTAGTATTCCTTACTCCTCACTCTCACTTTTCATCCAGTGCTATACACTCTAAATCTCCCATCTTATTTTTTAGACTTCTAGGATTTGAATATAGACATTTCAAAGTATGTTTCTTGTTTGTATTAACAACCTGCTCATCACCTGATGAGTAATTTGGAATTTTTCTGCAATTTTATTTAAAGGCACCTGATCCCCTTTGGCATTTATTGCAACCTTTCTACTGGGATTCCCTATTTTCCCTGTTCTTTTAGTATCCTTCAAAGATACATAATTCTGAATCATTCGCTTCTGATAGATTATCTGCTTTCCCCTAGCAACTAGTTTAAAAGCTGTGCTATCTCCTTTTTAAAGGTTAGTGCTAGCAGCCTGGTTCCGCTCTGGTTAAGGTGAAGCCCATTCTTTTGGAAAGGGCCCCCCCCCCCCCCCCAAACCTTCCCCAAAATGAAGCCCAGTTCCTAACAAATCTAAAACCTTCCTTGCACCATAGTCTCATCCAATCATTAAGACCTTGGAGCTCTGCTTGCCTCTGAGGTCCTGCACATGGAACAGGGAGCCTAATACAGGGTCATGCCTGTCATATCAGGCCCTTGAAATTTATCTTCTCCCCCCCCTCCCGCTACTAAGGATCTGGTCCTGGGAGAGGGAGCACATGTGAGAACTAGCTGCCGAGAGGTTCAAGCCCCAAAGAGCAATAAGTAAGTTTATCCACCCATGTTAAGGTTGTAAACCGGGTGGCGTTAAATATATAGTAACTTAGTTAATGACTGTAGATAAAAGACCAAATGTCCCACCTAGTCTGCCCAGCAGTAATTTTATGCACATTTACCCAAAGTAGATCAAATTACTACAGGAAATATCCTGTAGATCCCAAACCCCATTGTATCCCCTTCAGAGTTGCAGCTGCCAATCTGTGCAGGTTTCCCCAGCCATCCAGGAAGCACAATGCAGTTATATCACTACTGTGTGTGTATGTAAAAAATACACAAACATACATACGTACAGAGAAAGTGTTATGATTAAAATTCTAAATAGCTTGAAGATCTTCAGAAGATGTGATATGTAAATCTAAGTATGTAAAAGTTCAGTGAGTCTAAAGTGATTTCCTTGCAGGAAAGCATTTACTATAGGATTGATACAGACCCAAATTCTCCCACTCTGGTTTTGACAAGCCATGCAGCACAGGGATCATCTGGGCTGGATATAGCTTTTGAGGCCTTCAGAATTTGTTCTAGCTCCAGTTCAGTGATTTCATAGAAATCACCTATTCTATTAACAGGGATAGATCTGAGATTGTTGACTCTAAGTCAGCTACATTGAGCTATTACCCTGATTTAATTCTTGAAGCAGTAAAAACTTAAATTTTCAATTTTTTAATAAAATATGAATTTTGAATAGTTATCCTCCTTTAAACCATTCTTAGATTTCAATGAGCAGCTTCCTATATTTATTCTGCTTTAAACAGTAAATATGTGGGTAGAGTAGTAGTGACTGCAGGAACAGAGAGAACAGTTTGTGTTTACCTGGCCCAAACTGCTTCAATCATTACCACAATGCCCTCAGACTTGGAGGATAGAGATAGGGGATATAGCTAAAAGGGAATAGAGAATATGGAAAGAGGGTGAAGAATTCAAGGTGCGGTTATCGGGTCAAGGTTACATATCTTATCTCTGAGTCATCTTGCCCTAGCCTGGGCTTCACCTCTTTGAGAGAGAGATGATCCACTCCTAGGACATCTGAACCATTTCCTGCACAAGTTTCCCGAGCTGCTTCAGCTCCAACAAGGCCTCCAGTCTGTTGGGCAGTACGCAGTTCATTTCTACAAGCTGGCCTCTGAACACCAATGGGGTAGTGGTAGCTTAATTGACAAGGGCTCTCAGAACATATTAAGGATTTACTGATTGGTTGGGATTTCTCTGATATTCTGGAATGGCTAATCAACTTAGCCATATGCCTGGACCTCTGTTTTCAAGAACTGGCTTGGCTGGATGCCCCACATTGATTGGGATAAGCTGCATGTTGCCCGTTGGGGCTCCTGCCATGAGCAGTATCTCTCTAAGGTCTCGTTAGTTGTACACATCACTCGAACAGTACCCTGCAGCTACCAGGCCTGCCACCGCAATACACAGAAATATGTAGATGCTTTAGCAAACAGGTGGAGGTCCTACCCCTACATTACCTCCAATTGACTTGATTCCAGGGAAGGTACTAGCCAAGGGTAGAATGTACCCCCTCTCTGCACTTGAAAGAGAAATCTGAGGGGAGAGGAGTCAAGATGCTGGCATGAGCATGCCACAAACCTTTGCCGACTTGCTTGGTGTGTGGTTATTTCCTCCTTTGTTCGTTTAAGATACCTTCAAAATGGAAGGGGAGAGTAAGGCTTTTCCCATGCCGAGCCCCTGTGTCTCCCTGGTCAGTATTCCATTGTTGAGTTTGCGGCACCTTATGCTAGAGAGGCTATGGAAGTCCCCATAGGCGATCTTGGTGGAGGAGAGAGCCATGTTCGCTGGGGGAAGAGGCGTCACTTAGCTCCTTTGAGGGATGACTACCACTGGCTCTTGGGAGTTCCTCAATAGCGGTGACATGATGACATGAAAGGGCCCATATCAGAGGGAACTGCTATCCAGGAAGGCTCCGTAGCTTCGAAATTGGTGGCAAGCGAGGGCTTGATTTTTGTGGACTCTGATTCAGGTCAGTCATGGGAGTTGCAATCACTGGATGCAGTGGATGTGCCCCTTTTGTTTATGTAGAAGTTACCCTGATTTCTGTGGAGTTAGGGATTGTCCAGCAGTGTCCTGCTGTCTAAACCGGAAATAGTCACACTTGAGGTCTTATGGGATCTGATGGCAAACTTTGCTGCTTTGTTTATAGCCTGTTCAGTTAGACTCCATTTTGGTAGAGATATTTATCTCGAGATACTTCTAGACAATTTCAAGAAAAGAATGAAAATATCACCATACTGGAAGATGAAGTAAAGCAGTTAAAATGTTGTAATTGTTAAAGAATGAGAGAGTTTGTCTAGAAGAGTGGAATGTATGGGAAATGAGACAGTTATATCTTCAGTTTTTAAATTATCTTTGATAGTGGGTGAATTACCCCAAGTGACTTTATGGAAATTTCTGCTTGAAATTTTACATGTTCCCTTGGATAATATTCCTCCATTTAATAAAGTATATTTTTTGCCTTTTTGCACTGCCAAACAGGAAGGAATTGTCCAGTCCTCTTTTTTTATTTTGAGAACCTAACTGCGATGCTGCAGTAATTCACTCAGGAAATTCTTGAAAGAACAATGTTAGTTTCCTTTGTATATGAATGTGATCTTTGCTTCAAATTGAGATTTTATTTCAAAACTTGAATTTCTCCTTTCTTGATCAGATAGTTAGGAGCTTTCCTGACATGGTAAGGATTACCCAAGAAAGAAGAAAAGACTTTCTGGGTTTACACCAGGAAATCAAGGCTCTTGGGGCCTCCTTTTTATTGAGGTATCCCTGCAACTGTGTAATTAAACTTAGGGCTGATTGCTTTATTTTCTTTCTACCAGAGCAACGTCATTTAAGAACATAAGAAATTGCCATGCTGGGTCAGACCAAAGGTCCATCAAGCCCAGCATCCGGTTTCCAACTGAGGCCAAAACCAGGACACAAGAACCTGGCAATTACCCAAACACTAAGAACCCATGCTACTGATGCAATTAATAGCAGTGGCTATTCCCTAAGTATAATTGATTAATAGCCATTAATGGACTTCTCCTCCAAGAACTTATCCAAACCTTTTTTGAACCCAGCTACACTAACTGCACTAACCACCTCCTCTGGCAACAAATTCCAGAGCTTTATTGTGCGTTGAGTGAAAAGGAATTTTCTCCGATTAGTCTTAAATGTGTTACTTGCTAACTTCATGGAATGCCCCCTAGTCCTTCTATTATTCGAAAGTGTAAATAAGAGTCACATCTACTCGTTCAAGACCTCTCATGATCTTAAAGACCTCTATCATATCCCCCCTCAGCCGTCTCTTCTCCAAGCTGAACAGCCCTAACCTTTTCAGCCTTTCCTCATAGGGGAGCTGTTCCATCCCCTTTATCATTTTGGTTGCCCTTCTTTGTACCTTCTCCATCGCAACTATATCTTTTTTGAGATGCGGCGACCAGAATTGTACACAGTATTCAAGGTGCAGTCTCACCATGGAGCGATACAGAGGCATTATGACATTTTCCGTTCTATTAACCATTCCCTTCCTAATAATATGTTTTTAGATTCTAGACAGCTAGTTGGCCCTCAGTGAACCAATGGGAACATGTTGGACCATAAATATGTATTGTAGCAGGGTTTCATGCTGATTGCTGTTTCTGATATGTTTCTTTGTGTTCTTCTCTTATCTGATCTTCCACCTTTTATTTGTGGTCTGTATGGAGAATGTGTTTCATTATAAGATGTTTCTGTATATTTTATTTTCCTTTTGAAATCTCATTTGTTTCTGTGCAAAGTGGATTCTTTGTAATTTATGTATTAAAAAAAAAAAAAAAATCTGGACAGAGGGTTTACTCGTCCTTCATCACCTGCTGGGGCTGGCTGCTTTTTTTGTAGAGAACAATGTCTTACCTTACCAAGAAGAACTGTTACCCACTTCCACTGATCACAGAAGGGCATAGATATTTGCCAGACTTGACCTACAGGGGCATATAACCTGATTAGGATCAGAGAGGGAGATAAATAGAAGACCGCTTTAAATACCAGGGTTGGACACTATGGATATCTGGTGATGCCCTTCAAGTTATCAAACGCCCCTGCGGTCTTTCAGTTTATGGTTGAGATTTTTCGGGACCTGCTGTACTCCTATGCAGTATATCTGGATGATATCCTAGTGTTTTGTTTTTTTCAATTTAGAATTTTTAGGGAAAAACACATCAATTAGACAATGCACATGTCCATAACCGTATATTACATGCACCAATAACATCCAACTTGCTATAATCATAAGAATACTAAATAATTGCTCGCACGTATTAGAATGTAATACAGTAGTATCATAAAAATAGTTTTATCTCCTTTTTCCCCCTCCCCCTTCCCTCACCCAATCACCCCTACTTCTTGTCCTTGATCAGTCCAAGACGGAGTCCCTATATCTTTGGATACGATATTAAGTTGTCTTTCAGTATCGCCAGTAACTTTTCTATGTAATTTATATACCACAACCGCTTGTATAAACCCATTACTCCAAGTGCCATCTGTTTTTTCCCCTTAGCTGCTTGTAAAATGAGATGCCCTCCATTTCAGTATTTAGCAAATACAATTCTGGCTTAAGATCAACTTTTATCACTGAGCAGCTCCACCAGATATGTGCCATCGTACCTCTTCCTCCACATCCTCTCCAACATGCATCAGCCCTAGAGAGAAATATTCTTTATTTTCTGAGGTGTATCATACCATTTATAATAGATTTTATGCATAGATTCTGCTAATGAAGCCAAAAATAAATATCCTTGCCATCCGTCCACTTTATTTTAACAGCATTTGTGAATCGCTTTACAGATTGTTTGTCACCCTAAGTGTTTAACAAAATAAGCAAACAAAAACAGAAATTAAAAATATATCACATGTAAATAACATAATCATTGCAAGATTAAAAATATAATAGTTAAAACTATAGATCCCAACCCATCTTCCCCCCCCCCCCCCCCACAACAAACCAAGAATAATTGTTAATCATTAATAGGGTACTCTGCAGTTGATATGAATGTCAAACCTAAATTCCACAAAACAAAAGGATCTAATTATCAACAGACATAAACCATGTTTTAACTTTTTTTTATAGAATTTTAATAAATTTACTTCTCTCAGTTTCAATGGAAAACTACTATGAATAGTCTCCCAAGTTTCTTCCTCAAAACTACATTGAAGGTTCACTTCCCACTTAAGTTCATGGTTTAACTTCCCTTTCTGTGGTTGAGCAGCCATTTGTACACTTCTGTTATGAATCCTTTCTACTTTCTCCCCCCTTATTCAATAATGCCTCAAGGCTGTGAGTTCTCTCCTAATATTTCCCGGACCAATGCACCTCTCAAGATAATGCCACACTTGTATTATCCAAAATAATAGGCAAATTAAACTTGTTGCAATTATGAGAAGGGCATTGCTCTCTCCTTATCACATGTGTCCTATTAATTTTAGCCCCTTTTCCTGCCATCCTCTAAAAATTTTCGACTTCTTTCCAGGCATAAATTTCTGGTTAAATCAAATAGTCGCCAAAGGTGACTTGTATTCCCATGAGGTCAAAGCTCCTGAGAACCCCCGCTCCAAACTTACATCATCCATTTTGTGTATGGATTTACTATCACATTCCCTTTCCTGGCCCAAGCCACAATGCAAGGAATATGGCATAACTGATAATTTTCCAAACAGTGCATTCTATAGGCACCCATGGCTTTCTAGTTCTCTTGCCAATCTACTAGAACTCACAATTGTGCTGCTCTATAATAAGAGTGCAGATTTTGTACACCTACTCCTCCTTCTCCTCTCAGCCTAAACAATGTACTTTTTATCACCCTCTGAGGTCTGTGTCCAAATAAATGCTATCAATTTTTTCTGTATCATTTTTTAGCATTTCCTTAGGAAGCTCAATTGGCAAAGTTTGAAAGCAAAAAGCATTCTGGGTAAAATATTCATTTTTATTGTTGCTATTTGTCCAAACCATGAGAATGTAAGGTCCCCCCCACCAGTCTGAAGATCTTTGGCGATATTCTGACTAAGCCGACTACAATTTGATACTTCTCTTTGCCCACTGAAATGGGAAATTGTTGGATCCTCTCATCCTGTTCCTTTGTACGGTTGATGTTTAAAATCTCCGACTTGGACATATTTATTTTAAAACCAGACATGCTCCCATACTGTTCCATTTCCTTAATTAAATTTGACAAAGTTAGTGTAGTTTGCCTATAGTGAATCACATCCTCTACAAACATCATTATTTTGTGTTCTTCCTGACCTGCTGACTTCCTAATCCTCTGCGCAAAAGGTTCTGTAACGAGCATGAACACTGGTGATAGAGGACACCCTTGTCTGGTCCCCGTTTCTTAAGACAGAGGCATCTGAGTACTTACCATTTATTTTGACCTGTGCTTCTGGTTTCTTATATAACTTTCCCACCCATATAGCAGTTCCCTGACATTCCCATTTTTTTCAAGCACTTGAAACATAAATGACCAGTATACATGGTCAAATACCTTTTCTGCATCAATGATCAATAAAAGTGATGGTACCTACTATTTTTGGGCCACCCACATCAGTCAAATCTAGCATCTATCTGATATCTGCTGCTTGTCTGCCTTGTGTAAGTTCTTACTGGTCCAAATGCAGAGATCTAACATTATGGATGCTTACCAGGTTGCTCCACCGTAGACAAAGTTTTATATCCATTTTCAACAAGGATATTGGCTTATATGAGCCACATAAGTTTTATCTATGCCTTCTTTCAACAAAATCTAAATCCCCGCTACATTCATAAAGGGGGGAAGTCCCCTCTTGTAGTAACGAGTTAAAAGCTCAACTAAGGCAAGGTATCAATCAGCTGGTCAGCAAATTTTTTTATAGGACCAGGCTGTGTACCCATCCAGACTTAGGTGCCTTGTCACTTTTTAAGGTTTTATCACTTCCAAAATCTCCATATCCTTAATTCCTTTATTCAACTGCTCTTTCTGCAAAGGAGATATGCATGGGAGTGAAACAGTCAAGATAATTAACAACCTTATCAAGTGATGCTTTCTTCCCTAGTATAAGGCTTTCTGTAAAACTTTTGAAAGCTCTGCTTTGTTTGCTTCATTTCATATACTATTTTTCCTGTTTAGTCTCTAATTTGGGTTATCTGCATCTGAGCCTTTCTCTGCTTCAATTTATAGGCAAGCAGCTGGAAGCCTTGTTTCCTTGCTTATAAAAAAAACAATTTTGCCAACTACAATCTCATCCACTGCTAATGTTCTTAATTCACCCCTAGCATGCTCAAATTCTCAGGACTTTAGCTGAGCAGGATTTCTAATGCGATTTTTCCAAAGCCTCCATTTTTGCTTTTAATTCCCCTGATTTCTGTTCCCGTTCCTTTTTCTTCCTAGAACCCCCCTTTATAAAGTTCCCTCTCAAAACTGCTTTCAGCCCTTCCCATAACATTATTTGTGATGCCTCCCCATTATCATTCAGATGCTTATATTCATAGATCTCTTCCTTAATATTGTCTATAACTTAAAGCAGAGAATCATTCAATCTCCAAAATCCCATTCATTTATGGGGGCTCAAATCATGGAGGTCCACCCATATTGGGATCCTAGTGTTTTTTAAATCTTTGCAAGAACACAGAGCATGTGAAGCAAGTTCTCCACAGGCTCCATGAGCACCACCTGTATGCAAAATTAGAAAAAAGTACTTTCGAAGAAGAAGAGCTCCCATGGCTACATCATTTCTCGGCAAGGCCTACGATTGGACCCAGCGAAAATGAAAACCATCTTGGAATGACCCAAGCATGTGGGCCTCAAAGCCCTACAGTACTTCCTTGAATTTGAAAACTATTACTGGCAATTAATTCACCGCTACTCTACATTGGCCACACATCTCACCACCCTTATTAAAAAGGGTTCAGATACCAAGAATTGGACCAGCAGTGCCATTCACGCATTTCAACCTCTCAGGAAGGAATTCACTCATGATCCATGCCTGTGCCACTCAGACCTTTCCAAGCCATTCATACTGGAGGCAGACGACTCTTTCCTCTGGATAGGGGCTATCCTCTTAGAACACGATAACCATGGAATGCTCGTGACCTGTTCCTAATTCTCTTAACAATTTACTCCTGCAGAGAGAAACTACACTATTGGAGATCACAAGCTGCTAGCAGTGAAGCTGGCCTTAGAGGAATGGTGACATCTGTTAGAAGGGGCCAGACATACTGTGACAAAATACATGGACCACACAAATCTGGAACACTTGGTGCATGCACAGCGGCTAAACCCGTGGCAAGCCCACTGGTCACTACTCAACCGGTTTAACTTTCAACTGCGATTTTGACTGGCAGAAAAGAACTGACTGGTCGATGCCTTCTCATGTTCCTTTGACCCTCAAAGCTCCCTGGAACTCCCACAACATATCGACCCCATGAGAGTCATGGTGGCTGCTGCAGTAACAGTTCCACCTGGGAAAGACCATCATTCCTCAACAATTGTCAGAATGTTCTTCACTGGACTTGCTATTCTTGTTTGGTGGGTTATCCAGGCATGACCTGAACCCTGGAGTTAATTTTTCTATCACAACTGGTGGCCTCAGATGAAGACACATGAAGCAATATGTGGCATGAATAAGAGTTCTCAAATGCGACCTTGCGGAATGTTACAGCTGCTGCCAGCCCTCAAGGAACCTTGGACCCACTTAGCCTCTGACTGTCATTGACCTTCCTTTCTCAAGTGGAAATACCACTATATGGGTAGTGGTTGATCATTTATTTATTTTATTTATTTAAAAACTCTTCTATACCGTCGTTAAGTTGGAGAACCATCACAACGGTTTACAAAGAGGGCCCATTTCATACCTCTCCCTGGTCTTTTCATCACCTGAACTGGTAAATCTCTTCATTCAGTATATCTTCCGTTGGCATGGATTTCCTCGCCACATTCTCTGACCGGGGAACAGCCTGTGCAGGAAATTTGGGATTCCTAGCGTGTAATAGATGGACTCAGGACCAATGGGTATAGTGTACTCCTGATAGCAGTTGGAGACAGATCAGATTTCAATCTGACGTCAGCCCCTAGTACATATACCCCTGCAGGAAGTGCAGCTCTTCAGTATTTTCCGTCTCCATAGCAGTTGGGGACTATCTGCACGCTCTCACAGTGTTAGAACAAAATTCAACTGAGAAAACCCAAAGTCAGAAGAAAACTTACCTGAAGACGAGCCCCACTCTCCTGCGCTGATACCCTCCGGTCCCTTCCCGAGGTGATTACCGTGGTCCCTCGGAGGTGAGCCTCAGTCCGGCGGCCGAATCGCGGCGAGGACCTAGCCCCCGATCTCGGGCGCGGCTGAGAGGCAGCGGGTGCACCCTCGAGCACAGCGGTGAAGGTATTTGCCCTCTCACCCCACAGCTGGAGACCGCCTGCAACGAAACCGGGAAGTGCCGAAGACAAGGTAAGGTAGAAATCTTCAGCATAGACTCCGGTCTCCGAGGTTCAAGGAGTCGCACAGGTCGCCGGCCGGGATCTGTGCTGCCGGGTTGATCCGCCGTAGCAGGGCCAGGCCCCAGTTAGTTTCAAGGGTCCTCCCACGTGGAGACCCTCCGAGGTGGTCGCCATATTGCCCGCGTGGTCGCCGTCGCCATATTGGCCCTATTCACCGCTCTGTCCGCCGTCTCGATCCGGGCGCACAAGGCCAGCTAGGCGCATAAAATACATGTGCGCATAAAGTTACATGCTCAAGGGACGTGCGCATAAAGTTACACGCACAAGAGCCGCGTGCATAAGATATACGCGCATCGCGTGCCTATCGGGCTGTGCGCGTATCTACACACCTTCGTCCACATGCAGACGGAGTCTCCAGCTAACCAGCCACAGTCTCCACCAGAAGACCTTTATCCTCAGGCCACGCTAGGCCTAGACAAATGTTTCCACCGCCCAGAAGCCCCACTTATGGGGACACTGACAACTCTGAAGAGGAAGCAGAGAAGGGGAACTCCCCCCGGGAACAGAGCCTCGCCGAACCATGAGACACTTCTTCACCAAGGACGAGTTCCCAGACCTGGTCACCCACAGCCTGAAGGAGCTCGCAATCCGGAGCGCAAGTGCTTCGGGGGAGTCTAAGACGAATCCCCTGCTAGAGGGACTTCGTCAGACCTCTCGCCATTTCTCTCTTACAATCCGTCCAGCAGCTAATTGACCTGGAATGGAGCGCTCCAGAGTACACATTCAAAGGGGGATGAGCTATGGCAGCCATGTACCCCCTGGACCCGGCGGCCAAAGACCTTCTGACATGCCCAAAAATGGATGCCATGGTCTGCACGGTCTCGAAGCACACTATTATCCCAGTGGAGGGAGGAGCAGCACTCAAAGATGTTCAGGACAGACGCCTGGAATCCATCCTTAAACAGTCCTTTGACGTTGCCGCTATGTCTCTACAAATAGCGGCCTGCTGCACCGTAGTGTCGTCAGCTGTGGCTGCTAGGAGACAACTCTGCCTCCGAAGTTGATCGGCCGACGCATCTTCCAATACGCGTCTCACAAGCATGCCCTTCAAAGGATCCCTTCTGTTCGGCAGCGAACTAGAGAAACTGGCCAACAAATGGGGCGAGTCCCCATTGCTGCGCCTACCGGAGGACAGGAATAAAAGTAACCAGCGACCCTTTCCCCGGGCCTCCAGGGGAAAGAGGTTCACAATGCTTCAACCCATATAGAAGCTACTATCAAGCACCCCTACGGGCAGGAACCAGTCCTTATGGAACAAGCACAGCAAGAGGGGAACCAGCTCAGGTCCAGGCCCCAGCCACACCCGACAATGAGATTCAGCCGACCCATCCAAGAGAAGAAGCCATAGGGGGGCAGACTAGCCCTATTCTACCACAGATGAGTCGAGATAACTTCGGACAAGTGGGTCCTAGCCATCATTTGAGAGGGGTACTACCTGGATTTCCTACGATCCCCTCCGGACAAGTTCGTGGAACCCACTCTGTCACGACCTTTCCAAGAGGGTGGCAGTGGAAGCTACTGGCCCTTGAGGCCATAACACCAGTGCCTCCACAAGAAATAAATACTGGGCATTATTCCATTTATTTTATCATCCCCAAGAAAGAGGGGACGTTCAAGCCCATCCTGGACCTCAAGTCTGTCAACCGCCACCTGAGGATTCCCCGCTTACGCATGGAAACCCTACGCTCTGTAATAAGGGCGACCAGGAGAGTTCCTCACATCCCTGGATCTTTCGGAGGCCTACCTTCACATCCCAATTCATCAGGAGCATCAGCGCTTCTTGCGCTTCAAAGTCCTGGACCATCACTACCAGTTCCAGGCACTACCCTTCGGGTTAGCCACAGCACCCCGGACATTCACCAAGATCATAGTGGTGGTGGTGGCGGCAACACTGAGGAAGGAAGGAATCCTCCTACACCCTTACCTAGATGATTGGCTGATCAGGGCGAAATCCCCAAAGGAAAGCAAACAGAGTCAAAAACCCTACTGGAGAGCCTCGGATAGGTGGTCAACACAAACAAAAGTTGTTTGCAGCCCATACAGTTACTAGAATATCTAGGAGTCCGATTCAACACCAAAGATGACAAAGTCAGCCTGACTCCCACAAGTAGATCAAAACTGAGGAACCGGTTACAAATCCTGCTGAGCGAACCTCGCCCCATAGCATGGGATTACCTGCAAGTCCTCGGTCTGATGGCATACAGACTGTAAGTAATGCCATGGGCGCGAGCTCACACGAGACCCCTACAGCGCTCACTCCTATCACGATGGAATCCACTGTCTCAGAACTACGCCGTCCGTCTATCGCTCCTGGGCAGGGTCCGGACCCAGTTACGGTGGTAGCTGCAGGGCACCAACCTGGACCCTGCTCACCACAGATGCCAGCCTACGAGGATGGAGAGCACACTGCGAGGAGCTAACCGCCCAAGGGCAATGGAACACAGAAGAGTCGGGATGGAACATCAACCACCTAGAAGCGCGGGCGGTCAATCTAGCCTGCCTGCGATTCGCTCACAGACTTCGAGACAAAGTGGTCAGAGTAATGTCAGACAACGCCACGACAGTGGCCTACATCAACCGTTGGGGGGGAACCAGAAGCCAACAGGTGTCTCTGGAAATCAACCCTCTAATGTCGTGGGCGGAAGTAAACCTTCAGGAGATCTCAGCCGTCCACATTGCTGGGAAAGACAACATCACGGCAGACTACCTCAGCAGAGAAAGTCTAGACCCAGGAGAATGGAAGCTGTCACCCGCAGCGTTCCAAATGATAGTGAACCGGTGGGGGACACCAGACATGGGCCTTATGGCAAACCGGTCCAACGCCCAAATACCCAGGTACTTCAGCCGCAGGCGGGAACCTCAGTCCCAGGGGATCAATGCCCGGGTACCGACCTGGCCACAGGGGACCCTATTATACACCTTCCCGCCGTAGCCCCTATTGGGCGCAATCATCCACAAGATACAGCTACACAGGGGACTAGTACTTCTAGTGGCCCCGGTCTGTCCAAGAAGACCGTGGTTCGCAGACATGAGAAGACTACTAGCAGGGACCCCCCAGCCACTACCTCCACACAGAGACCTGCTGCAACAAGGCCCGATCCTCCACGAGGATCCAACTCAATTCTCTCTTATGGCCTGGCCATTGAGAGGGCTCGCCTGAGAAAGAGCGGATACTCGGGGGCTTTAATCGACACAATACTCCGAGCACGCAAGTTCTCCACATCTTTAATGTACATAAGGATTTGGTGAGTATTCGAAGCCTGGTGCGAAGAAAACGACATCATACCATGCTCAATTAAAGTGCCCATGGTCCTGGAATTCCTGCAGAATGGGCTTCAGAAGGGTCTGTGCCTCAACTCCATCAAGGTACAGGTAGCCACGTTGTCATGCTACGGCTCCAAGAGTGAGGGCGACAGCATAGCGTCTCACCCGGATGTTTCACGTTTCCTGAAAGGAGTCAAACACATCCGCCCACCACTAAAGTGGCCGGTACCTCTTTGGAATCTCAACCTGGTCTTGGATTCCTAGCAGGAGCTTCCTTCAGGCTCCTACGAGGTCTGTTCCTCTGCCTGTTAACTTTAAAGACAGCATTCCTGCTGGCGGTTTGTTCAGCATGCCGCATTTCAGAACTACAAGCACTGTCCTGCCAAGAGCTGTTCCTCAGACTCACCCTGGGAACCATCCAACTACGCACGGTCCTTTCGTTTCTTCCCAAAGCGGTATCACACTTCTATCTTAACCAAACCATCTCGCTACCATCGCCAGATGAGTTGAAGAATTCAGAAGAGGCTCGTAGTCTACGCCACCTCAACATCGGCAGACTCCTATCCAGATACCTGGAAATATCGGAACCCGTACAAAAAACGGACCACCTATTCGTCCTTTACAGCGGGAAGAGACAAGGGGAACCGGCCTCACGGGCAACCATAGCCCGCCGGATCAAGGAAGTCAAGGCGGCCTACATAGAAGCAGGCAAGCCCCTGCTTTTACAGGTCAAGGCCCATTCTACTAGAGGCCAGGCAGTGTCCTGGGCAGAAACCAGAATGCTGTCACCCACCGAGATTGCAGGGCGGCGACATGGTCCTTCATCCACACCTTCTCCAGATTCTATCGCCTGGATGTCCAGGCTCGGGAGGACACGGCATTTGTAAGGGCAGCACTAAGTGGGTCACGGGCAGTCTCCCACTGGGTTCGGGAGTAGCTTTTACACATCCCATTGGTCCTGAGTCCATCTGCTACACGCTAGGAAATGGAGAAATTACTTACCTGATAATTTTGTTTTCCTTAGTGTAGACAGATGGACTCAGCATCCCACCCTTGGCTGTTGTTACACATGGAATTTCAAATGATTCAAGGATAAGCCATATTGTCATTTACCTAGGGTACCCACCCTACCGGGTGTCTATGCTTTCCTGTTGAGTATACTGGCGGTCTCCAGCTATAACCAATTCAACCAGATCAAGTTATAAAGTTTAACCAAGTTATAAAGTTATTCAAGTTAATCCAATTAGTCAGTCACACATATATCCACAATGCTTTTAGAGGAGAATACTGAACAGCTGCACTTCCTGCAGGGGTATATGTACTAGGGGCTGACGTCAGATTGAAATCTGATCCGTCTCCAACTGCTATCAGGAGTACCCTATACCCATTGGTCCTGAGTCCATCTGTCTACACTAAGGAAAACAAAATTGTCAAGTAAGTAATTTCTCCATTACCTTGGATTTTGCCTCTGTTTATCACCCCCAGAGTAATTGTCAAACCGAACAAACAAATCAGACTCTCAAGGCTTTCTTAAGAGTCTACTTAAACCAATGACAGGATAACTGGGCAACCATGCTCCCTTGGGCAGAGTTTTGCCACAATAATTGTGTGAGCATCTCGACTGGTTCTCACCTTTCTATGAAGTATTCTGCCATCACCGTCATATACTGAAACCTGTCTTGGTCTCCATCACCTGTCCCGCAGCCAGCTTAATGGGGCACGAACTCCAGGACCTTTGGCAAAAAATGCACCAGCTCCCAGAACAAGTGGCAGAATGTTTGCCCACCACCTCCACTCCAGCTTGGGGACCGAGTATAGCTCAGTATGAAAACTTTATGCCTGAAAATGCTTTTGCTAAAGTTTGCTCCGAGATTTGTGCGTCCATTCCCTGTATTTCAACAGCTAGGGTCAGTAGCCTACAAACTAAAATCATTTCCAGCTCTGAGGATTTGACATCTTCCATGTATCCCTGTTGAAACCAGTCATCTTACCTTGGCCAGCCAGACCACCCTTCAAGACTGCAGAAATTGCAGCTGAAGAAGACACTCAGTATGAAGTTGAGGAGATCTTACATTCCAGGAAAGTCAGGAATTAAATCCAGTGTTAATCTCCTGGAAGAACTTTGGCCCCAAAGAGAATTCCTGGAAGTCTGTCACTAACCTTCAAGCCCCACAACTATTGCAAGACTTCTATAAGAGATTTCCCAACAAGCCCAGGCCCAGAAGTTGGAAGACTTTTGAGGGAGGATACTGTTTTTTAGATTTGGTGGCTTATAGGACAGTTTTGGGAGCTGCCGGATTCATCCCAGGCTCAGTCAGTTTCCTCATGTGGCAGGGATGCCATCGGTTACGGGTACTGTCGAGTGGTTAACCCCATTGAAGATGTTGCTATGATCCAGGGCCTTCCTATGCATGCAGGAAAGTCCCTGCAACACAGTTTTGTCAGCGGTCTTCTACTAGTTAAGGTTGCCCCAGACATCTCTCAGATGCTTCAACAATGGGACTCTTGCATACTACAGTGCATATTGCTCCTGCATTCTTCTTTTCCTGTGTTCTTGTGCTTTGGTATTCCTTATTCGTCTTCCAGTGCTCCTACCTCGTCCAGTCTTGCTCTGCCCCAATGTCTCATCTAGTGTCTGTGTGCTTCGTCCATCCTTGGACTGATTTCCTGATACCGACCTCTTGCCTTTGACTTTATCTCGATTGCCTGCTGCCTTGACCCTGACCTCTTGCTTTGGATCTGACCACGCTTGCTTGCTGTCTGCCTCAATCTTTGGCCTGCCCTGGTACCTTCTGCTTGCTGCCTGTCCTGACCCTGGCATGCCCTTGGACTCTTTCGCTCTCTAGTGACCTGCCTAAGTCCTTCCAGCCACTAGAACCAAAGGGCTCAACCTATGGGGAAGGTAATTGGTATAGGTGAAACTCTAGTCTGACCTGTGCCAGGGCACATTCGCCAGCTGTTGGCATAACCTTGTAAGGTTTGCCTATGAGGCTGCGTCAACTATGCCACAGCATAAACGGTTCACTCTTACACCACTCCTGCCATTACTGATAAGGTGCAATGATGAATTAATCTTTATAGCTGTGTACTTTACTTTCCAGATGATACTTTGTGACTTTAGTCTTTTTTTCTTGAATTCAAATGTCGCTCTAGTTTATGTATTCCTTTTAGTTAGTTGATTTCTTCCCTCCCATTGGAATTCAGAGCAAGTAGGTTACTTTACTCCTAACTTAAGATGAAGTATCAAAATGTGCTTTTAAAGTGTTAAGTCCTTTATCTCCTACTTCTTGTGGTATCAAATGTATCTTTGTTCTCCTTCTCCCCTTTCTCAATCTTCAGTAGACATTCGTGGGCCATTGATATGGTCCATCTCCTTTCTTTTCCCCTTCTTCCTTCTCTCAGGATGGCTGAAAGTCATCTGCTTATTGGATTCTGATGATCTCTTGCAAGAAGGGAACCTCTTCCATTGTTTAAAAAGAGAGAACTCAAAACAGCTTACTTGAGTTCAAAGGATTTGGCACTCTAGACTTAAATAAGTTAAAGAAATCTTCATGAGGCTTAAAGTTAAGACTTATAAAAATGAGAGCACAGCTTAAGACATGCCTCCTTGAAATCAAAAAAGGTCCATGAGAGCAAAATGGTGATTGCTCTGGAACAGTGGTCCCCAACCCTGTCCTAGGGGCCCACCAGCCAGTCGGATTTTTAGGGTATCCACAGTGAATATGCATGAGAATTTGCATGCACTGCCTCTATAACATGCACATTTTCTCTCATGCATATTCATTGTGGATATCCTGAAAACCCGACTCTCTGAACCTAATTGGTATATTCCTTATCCACTATTAGTAAGGAACTAACAGGATCCCTACACGATGATTCAATTTAGCTAGCAAATTTGTAAAATAACTGATAAATGTACAGGGCATAGATATTAGCTAATACTGTTTTCTGATCATATAACAGCCCAGCCACAAGAATGTATCTGCCTTTAGGATCAACAATATTTAGCTCTACTATGCAGGGGCTATCCTTGTTAAGAATAGTCATCCTTCTTTGGCTAGCAGTAAAAGAATAAAAGTACTAACTAGTCCATTCCTAGTGCTGCTTTTGGTGTTCGTGATCATGTAAGTGAGTCTCCTTTACAAGCACAATATTTGCTTTCTAACAACTCGTTAACATTGTCTTCCACTTTATGGGAGAATGCAAGCCATCAATATTCAACGAGCAAATATTAGCCATAAAGCAAAGTTAAGCAAGCATCCTCAGTACAAATCTCTGTGAAACAAGAGGGAATCCCCCAGCCTAGACTCAATCTCTCCCCCCCCCCCCCCTTAAACTCTAAAAACATTAAAGGAGGCCAGTTTATATCACTATGGGTAACAAAGACCAGCCAGTTCCATATGTAACAGACAGCTAGTTCTGTTACCATTAAGGCCTGGGTGAACCCTTAATTCAGCTAGTGAAGGTCACTTTAGTGAATCGGGGAGCTTACTATTCAAATGCAGCCCATTCCCTTTGAGGGGGTCTGGAATGGCTGTCCCCATTGAGAGGTTTTTTTTTTTAAGCAGCTCTCTTCAGAGGTTCTGGAGGCAGTCCCTTACGATATGCTTAGAATTAGGAGGTAGAGAAGAGTTTTTCCTGAGTTGATTTTTCAGACCCAGTCTGAGGAGCCAGGCAAATCCATATCCAGTCCACTCCCTGGCTGGTTAGAATTTTCCCTCTGGATATATTTTCAGGATTTATGCATTCTGAATGGTAGGAGTCTTGTGATAGTCTGTGCACCATCAGGGCTCAGGGTATGTGGGACTCTGTCTGGGGCTGTTCAGGTTAGGGTAGACCTGCCCTTCCAAACCCTCAATGAGCTTGGAGGAGGTGGTGACCCACTGTAAGGAAGAACTCCAATGTTAAATTCAGTTAAGCGAAAAAGAACTTGTTTCAAGGTCCAGGAGGAAGATTTTACTGCCCCTTCCTTCCTGTATTGGAGCAGGGTGAGCAACCTGTTTCCAAGGGATCCTTCCTATCAGAGATCCAGAAAAAAAAAGACTGAAAGAACCAAAGAGATTTAGAAGATCTGCTAACCGTGAGTATAACTACTTTGGGACCATTGAGGACACCCATCCAGCGTCTTCACCACTGGGGAGACAGAATTGCGTGTCTGTGCCAAGGACAATTTTAAATATTTTTGCTAGTGCTGGAGTTGTTTCCTGCCTGGAGTGCCAAGTCCTTTTGGACTCAAGCTGTTTTGAGTTCTCTCTTTTAAACAATGGAAGAGGTTCCCTTCTTGCAAGAGGAACCAGAGATCATCAGAATACAATAAGCAGATGACATAAGGATGCCCCTGTCCATCTGGAAGCTTCACTTTTCCATGTCCTGGAGGGTGGATATTTCTCTGCCCTGGTACAAGATACTCCTGCGCAGATAGAAGGAAGAAAGACTGTAAGGCAAAAGGAATCTTGTGGTGCTGAAGATTTTGTTGTGACATATTTCACCAAGCGCTTGAATAGTTAAGACTGTATTTTTTGGACACTAAAGAAGTGACTCCAGAGTGGGTTTTTTGGCACATACAGCACATTGAGGACACATACCCCTCTCCATGGGGGACAGAGAACAGGGAAATGAGACCCTTTCTTCTCTCAGGGACAATCAAAGGAAAGTCACCCTTAGCACTTGGGGTCTGAAAGTTAACTCTTCCTCCCCCCCCCAAAAAAAAAGAGATCCACACAGTGGGGGAAAGAGACTATAGGAACAGCAAGGGATCCAGTCCCAAAGAGATTACGAATCCGTGTGCAGCCTGCCTCCCAGGATGGGGTTACACATACATACACATACTCAAGCACACACCAACGACACACACAACTCCAGCAACTATACCCCCAAGACCATAAATTTCCCGAGTCCCATTCCTCAGCATGTTGCTGAGGAATGGACTCCTTCTTTGGAGTACCGATTTGCATTGACTCCCATCTCTCCACACACTATCAGTTTCCAAAATCTGGGGATTAGCAAGGAATGGTCAGAACCAGAAAGACAACCTCAAGAGTCCAGTGACCATCTAGGTCAGCAACTTTGTCAAACAGCCTCGATAGTCTAATCCATGGTATTCATGAAAGACTGAACTTCTTTCTTGTTGAGCATCTTTACCTCTCCATTATAATACACTTTCAGTCAAGCTGAGAACTGAAGGGAAAACTTGATGCCCTTTTGATACAGTTGAGAGCAATATGGCAGCATCATCCTCCTTGACGCAGCAACTTGGGCAGAAAAGTCTGGGAACGGCAATTTCTCAGTGTTGTCAAACACTTTCTCCTTTGTGATCTGCATTTAATATTGTTTATCAAAGAAAGAGAAATTTCACAATACCTGAACTAGGTTTTTGGGGAGCAGTGATAACTGACCAAAAACAGTGGCGTGGCTCTCTCTATTATCTGGTGACTCTGGACATTGAATCCCAGCAGCTCAGAAAGGCCCATCTTACATCATTTAAGCAAAGCCATTACCTTGCCAATGATTCAGGAAGACCCAGGAATTTGCAAATTTCATCTACTACGATTTTGAGGTTGTCCAACTTGTCTTCCAATTGCTGGTTACGTTTTTGAAGTTGCGCTACCATTGTATCTAGTAAGTTTAGCCGATAATCAAGGTGATCTGCTTTTTGATCAGTGGTGATGGTAATACTTTAGTTTTCATATTTTTCATGCGGCTCATCTAAATAGGATTGCATCTTCTGTAGTTTATCATTGACTGCTGCCAAACAGCCGTTATAGCTCCCTCAAAAGACTGCGGAAGGCTGTCAGCTGCTAGGCTGGGTTCTGGCACCATCTTATTCTCAGGCAACCACTGCTTTCTCAGTTCCGGCTCTTTTCATTCTGCTCGATGTCTCCATAGATCTCTTCTCCATAAAATTGTCCAGGAATATTGTAAAATACACAATGCAGAGGTATTGTTTACTGATTCTTAAATTAATCGTGGATTACTGCCCATCCCCTAGAACAGGGGTGGCCATCTCTGGTCCTCAAGAGCCACAAACAGGCCAGGTTTTCAAGATATTCACGATGAATATGCATGAGATAGATTTTGCATGCTCAAGATATCTGCTCATCTCTGTGTCCTTACCAAGCTGTCCTGCAATTCTTTTGCTTTTATATGCAGTGCCAACAGCCTTCTTTCTTACCTGGTCTTTCCTGAATTGATTGTAGCCCAGAATAATTATATCCCAATCATGTTTCCATGTACCAAGTCTCCATGACAGCCACTATATCCAATTATTTTCCATGACTACCTCTAGATCTGGGACTTTATTTCTTATGAGCATTAGTGTTCATAGCTTTCTAGATGTTGCCCTTTTTTCACTATTTCTATACAAGTATTTAATGTTTAACTTACCTTAGGGTTTTGTTCCCTATCCCTGAACTTGTTTCTGGAGGATGAGGCCCAGATTAATAGTGCTTGTAAGTTTTTGTTTTGTTTTTTTTTTTTAACAAGTTTCTGGAGGACACATGCATGGGGGATCACTACTTCTTGTTTCTGGGAATGTGCATTATACATATGGATCCAAAGAGTTTGATTCTGATAATGAATACTTTCCTGGTCCTCCTCTCCCAGACAGTTTTCCTGTTGAGATGTTCCCTTCCCCATGTTGAGATGGGGAAGGGAATCTGGGGGGGTAGGCTTATTGCCCTGTGTAGTTTTCTAGCCTCACCTGTACAGGCACTTCTGCTACAAAGCAGTAGTGGTTGGATATGGGGAGGAAGGGGAGACTAGGGTTATTAATATTACCAACTGTATACCAGTTCAAAATATCGGACATACTTTTATCACTGCTCCTATCACTAGTACTGTGCTCCTTAAGTGCACTAGACTTAATTATGGATGGAGTAGGGTAGGTTTACCAACTGTTAGCCATGAGGGGGCGGACAGTGGATCTGAGGAGTTATCATACATTGGTGGATGGGCACGCCTTTTCCAGAAGCTATATGAATCTATAGAACACTATCTCTGGATAGCTCACATTAGGATACTATCTATGAATGTGAAAGGGCTGAACTCTCATTGCAAAAGACAATTGTTGCGATCGGAGATATCAGACTCAGGGGTCTCAGTGGTGCTTGTACAGGAAACCCACTTGAAGAAACATTATGAACATGTCATGGTGAGGTCTATATTCTCATCCTATTTATTTGTACCAGCAACCAAGGAGGCAAAATATTCAGGGGTTGGGATACTGTTTTTGAAGACCCTAGACTGCTCCATTACTTGTATAGTAATTGACCCAAATGGTAGATTCTTATTGGTTAAATTCGAGCTGGGGGGCAAAGTTTATACATTATTGAATTTGTATGCCCCTATTATTGAGCAAGGCCCCTTTTTTGATAGAATATCCCAGCTCATTGAGCAGGAGGGGGAAGGATACATTTGACAATCTCACACCAAGTAGACAACTCCATGAGGTGGAGGATTGGGTACCTGTGCCCACTGCAGGTGTCTAAATGCCATGATAAAATGATGGGATCTATTGGATATTTAGAGGCAGCGCTTCCCCAATACTAGGAGCTACTCCTTTTACTCCATTCCCCATGACTCATACTCGAGAACTGACCTATTCTTAAAAGATGCAACCGTGGCTCATAAGATCATTAGGGTGGAGATAGGATCCATCACCTGAGCAGATCATTCTCCCATATGGTTGGATTTTACCAGCGGGGGAATTGACATCGGGAACCGCTTTTGGAAACTTAATGATATACTCATCTCAGAAGAAGGTTATTGTGCTTTGCTTACCAAGTCCCATCTCAGAATACCTAGATACACGAAGGAATGGGGGTTCAGCTCACTTATTGTGGGACTGTGAAAAGGCAGTTATAAGAGGGACAACTGATCTCCAAAGCGACCTATGTGAAAAAAGAAAAAATGCACAAAAAAAATGCTAAAAAACAGAGATAGCAAAATTGGAAATGCAAGCATAAGAATACATTCTCTAAATCAGTATTCTCCTAATTACAAAAGGAACGGACCACATTGCGGTCATTGGAGATGGATAGAATTGCTCTTCAGCTTATCCAATTGAAACCAGAAACAGTTTGAATGGGGCAATAGATCCAGCCATTTGCTGCTCAGCAGTTGAAAAAGCGCATTTCTCAAAATCAGATTACAGGGATAAAGGATAAAAAGATCCTTATTGATTCCCTATTGATATTAGGAAACTGTTTCAGCAATTCTATGGAGAGCTGTATAGCGTGGATTCTTCCATCTCAAGATGCTCAGATTATGGCTTTTTTTCAGCCCACAATTGATCTTCCGAGACTCACTGAAGAGGATGAGGGAAGCTTTGACCAATAATAGAAAGTTTTGAAATCCAACAAGTAATTAAAGATCTTAAGGCTAATAAGCCCCTGGGCCTTGGATGGCTTTACCCCCAATTTTATAAGAAATTTGCCTCCTCCTTAGTTCTCTCTCTAAGGGCTTTGTATAACTCATTGAGGGGAGGAAAACACTGCATAAAGATGAAAATACCATGGGATTTTTCCATATTAAGGCAAACCCGAGAGGGACTTGACAATTTGTGGATCCTATCTTCCTATTTCTTGATGAATGTAGATGTAACGATATTGGCTAAAATTTTAGCTACGCGTCTGAACCAGGTAATGACCCGTCTAGTTCACCCAGATCAAGTGGGGCTTTATCCCGGGCCGTATGGCCGCCGATAACATGCGCAAAAACTATTGATCTCATATGGTGGGTGAAAGAAAAGATCCCAGCAGTCCTCCTAGCAATAGATGCAGAGAAGGCCTTTGACCTAGTGCACTAGCCATTCCTATTTAAGGCCCTAGAGAGGATGAATTTTGGCCTCCTGTTCCTCAATTGGCTGAAACAGCTATATAACGCCCCACAGGCGAGGGTAAAGGTGCATGTATTTTATTCAGACCCTTTCGAGATCCAACATGGAACTCATCAGGGATGTCCACTTTCCCCATTGCTTTTCGCTTTATTTTTAGAACTTTTTGCTATACGAATGTGGAATTCTGCTAGGCTACAGGGGGTGAAGGTGGGAGGGGCTGATTATAAAATTTCCCTCTTCGCTGATGATATCTTATTTACTTTAACATTCCCTGAGGAGTCATTAACAGAAGCAGTGAACATTTTACAAGAGTTCAGCGCAGCATCCTGATTCAAATTAAATTTAGAGAAATCCGAGCTGTTAAATATATCTACATCTGCTGATGTTTCATCTCGGCTAAAACAAAGCTTCCCCTTTAAATTGGCTTCCTAGAAGATCAAATATCTAGGGATGAATATCACCAACACTCTAGAGAATTGATATAAACTTAACTATAAAACCCTTCTCCACAAACTTTTTTATGATTTGGATTCCTGGGCTGGGCTCTCTATCTTGGTTGGGTAGAATTGCTTCCATAAAAATGAATGTGCCTTCTCGTATCTGCCATCTATTTCAATCTTTACTGATTTACCTATCATGTGCATGTTAAAGCAGTGGCAGCAGAGATTCTTCACATTTATCTGGAAATGCAGACCTCCCAGAATAGCTAGGAATATTCTGTACAGGTTTAAATTAAGGGTGGTCTAGGGGTACCTCACCTCGTTGATACTATGTGGCTGTGCAGCTCAGAACAATATTCGATTGGAATAGAAAGAGGGAACCAAAGCCGTAGGTGCTATTAGAACAGGCCTAATTGGGAAAATGCTCTTATGGGCGTTGACATGGCAACTGAGAGAATCTTGGCTACCCATCCAACAATGCCTCTCACCACAACTACCACCTTGAGACTATGCAGAGATGGAGAACTAGACTGGTGGGTCCCCGGAAGTATTTTTAGCTCCGCTATTCATTATAATCTTTCCTTCACACTGGGGGCAAAGGAGGCCAGTTCTTTTTTTCTTCATGGGCCAAGAACAGGATCTCCCCGCTTTGGACAATTTTGGGAAGCTGGTGCCGTGATAGGACTTCTCGACCCTTAGGGACAGGTTGCAATTAACCCCATTAGATGTATTCCCATATCTTCGATTACATCACTTCATGTTAGCAGAGGACATACGTAAAGACTTATCCCAAGATAAGACGCAATTCAAAAATTGGTGTGACCAGGTTGATAGGATGAAAGCTTGATCTCTTGCTTGTATAAGTATCTTAATGCAGACAAAGTGGACAAGCCGACATTTGCTAGGGAGTGGGAACAAGACTTGAAACGTGCTATCAGAGGAACAATGGAATAATATTTTTTTTAAATACTAAGAAGTGCTCTTTCTCAGCTGCACTCTGAGAATTGTTATAAGGTTTTGCTATGATGGCATTTCACACCTGTGAGACTGCACAAGGCTTACCCTTAGAGGGATGAACTATGTTGGAAGGGGTGTGGGAGGAGGGGGACCTTTTTTCATATGTGGTGGGAGTGCCCTAAAGTCTCCCAGTTCTGGGACATGACATATACCATCATAAATGAAATATTGACAATCTCACTAACAAGCACACCTGAATGTGTATTACTCAATCTACCCACGGATCTTCCTGCAGATAAAAATAGGCTAGTCCACCTAATACACATCAGCCCAATGCGAGCTAGCGGCCCACTGGTAAACTAATGTAATTCCTACAAAAGAGGTAGTGCTCCTGCGAGTGGAGAGAACCTGCTCACTCTTCTGGCTGACTGTGCTAAAAGAATCATACTCTGAATGCATTCCAGAGGCTCTGGGGACCATTCTTGACCTGGATAAATGGTCAGGATAAGCATGAGTGACCTACTTGTTCTGTTTAAGTATTGAGAGCCTGTTTACCTCTGGAACCATTAACCCTATAACTTATAAATAGAGTTTTGGGGATTCTTATTGTACGTGATAGCATTTTTATCTGATATACAATTAGGTGTTCATTGATGCATACTACCGTTGGGGGGAGGAGAAGGGTACCATATACATGTATAAGGGGAACAAGCGTCAAAGATTCATGCTACTTAGATAGAAAGAAGACCAGAAATTATGACCTGTAATGTTTATTGTATGCCTTTGATGCATTGTACTTTATAGTTTTTATTGCTGAATAATAACAATTTACAAAAAAGAAAACTCAAAGAACAGAAAAGTGTTTTCATAGGCTGTAGGTTCAGAGAATTGGGAAGTTCCCTGTACATACCAGGATCATTCCAGACGGTGGGTTATGTTCCATGTCCAGCAGATGGAGTCAGAACACAAAATTCCCAGGGGAGGAACCATATAACCACGCCTCCCCTGTAACAGCTCTCAGTAACGTTCTGACTCCAGCAGATGTGAGCAGGGGACTTGTGGTCCCCAGCTTGTTAGCTTAGGGCTACCTCCTCAGGGGGATCAAGTTTAAAAAAAAAAAAAAAGGAAGTTTTAAATTTACAGTTTAGGTCACTTTGCTAAGGCTCCTCTTACAGCAGGGGGAGAGCTCTCTGCTGGTGCTGGCTCATCGCTCTCTAGCCTGGTGACTTGCTGACAGGCTGTTGCCTGTTTTCTTTCTTTCTTTTCTAATTTTCCTCACTGATGGCTCAGTTGGGGTAAGTGTATTTTTGTTTCATCTTCTTTTTCAGCAGAAGTCTGCAATTTTTTGGACTCCGTTCGGCTCTCTGAGGTGAAAGTCGGTAGAGCTGGCCTCTCCCTCCCGACCCAGGTTTTCCCCCCTCCCTTTTGGGGAGCGACCGACGTCCCGACCTGCGGCCCCGCGAAGCACCATTCCCCGGGGCCGCCTGCTGTCGGGAGGGTAATTCCCTGTCAGTTCTTCTTCAGGTCGGTGGGGGACCGCGGCAAGCGTCCGTTGCCGGGTCGGTGCTCATTTTAGGCGCGAGCCACCTGTAGAGCTTCCCCCCCCCCCTCTCTCTCTCCCTGTGGCGATGCAGTCCGTGGCGCCATATGAGGGCTCCGACAGGGCCGGATTATTTTCTGAAGAGGGTCTGTGCTCAGGCTGTTTCCCCGAAGGGGAATGTGCGCCAGCTATTAACAAGGACATTCGAGCTGCAAACTGCGTGGGAAGGAAGCGCCAGGCCTCGTTCCCTCTCCACGCAGGAACGGCGGCCATTTTGTTGCAAGATTCTGATGCCGCGCTCTCTGAGGAGGACACGGATAATCCGTTCCCCACTTCTAGGCCCGTTTTGGACCCTTACTCCGAGTCTAATCCTGGTTGGCAGAGGGGGGATCCCCCGGTGGGTGACCCCTCAGGATGCCATGCCTTTTCCCCTGAATTCATAGTCCTGATGCACAGGGCTTTTCTTCAGAGCAGAGACACGACCTTCGGGACCTGGTTTTCCCCTGAATTCATAGTCCTGATGCACAGGGCTTTTCTTCAGAGCAGAGACACGACCTTCGGGACCTGGGGACCCTCTCCCCCCAAGATACCAGGTCCTACACCCCTCCTGGGTGGGACTCTCCCTCAGACTCACCCCCCTTTAGTAGGCGGGGGAGCGGGGACATCTCGTGGCCCTACCGGGACACCATCGATAATACAGACTTCGTCGGGGGAAGGACAATCCCAGGACCCTGATGTGGACGACCCCACCTTGGCGGCCCCGGTGGAGGGCGACGACCCTAGGGTCCTCTGCATCTTCCAAGCGGCAGAGTTAGATGACCTCATTCCCTACATCCTCCAGGAAATGAATATTGATCCCCCTCTGGAACCGGTGGGGCCTGACCCGGCTCTCAAGAAGGGGGACCCCCTCCTAGCAGGACTGCGGCCTCCAGCCAAGTCTTTTCCCACTCATCACAAGATCTTGCAGTTGATCACTCGGGAATGGGATTCCCCGGAGGTCAACCTTAGGGTCGGTAGAGCCATAGAAAGATTGTATCCTCTGCCGGCTGATTTTTTGGAAATTCTCAAAGTTCCCGCCGTAGATTCTGCGGTATCAGCGGTCACAAAGCATACCACTATTCCTATCACTGGAGGGGACGGCGTTGAAGGATATGCAGGATCGGAAGCTGGAGGGTTACCTCAAGCGTATCTTTGAGGTCTCAGCCTTAGGGATGCGGGTGGCTATCTGCAGTTCCCTCGCATAGCGAGCGGGTCTTCGGTGGGTGCAGCAGCTTCTCACCTCCCAGTCCTTACCAGACTCTGAGGCTCACCAGGCGGACAGACTGGAAGCCGTGGTTGAACTATGGAGCGGATGCTTTATAGCCCGAACCATGGTGGCGGCGGTCTCAGCGCGTCGGCTCTTTTGGCTTCGCAATTGGTCGGCTGATGCCTCTTGCAAGACACGTTTGGGGTCCCTTCCTTTTAAGGGTAGGTACCTTTTTGGTGAAGACTTGGATCAGATCATCAAGTCCCTTAATGAGAACGCGGTGCACAAGTTGCCCGAAGATCGACCCCGTTCGTCAAGATCATATAATTACTCCAGAAACAGTTATCTTAACCAGCGGAGAGCGCGTCCTCAGAGGCAACAGCCACCTCTGGCTCCCTCTTCTCGTTCGCACTCCTGGAACCGACCCTTTCGTGGGCGCCGCCAGGGTAAGGAAGCGCAGTGTGCTGGTACATCCGCTAAATCTACCCAATGATGCCGGACAGACCCACGAGGTGGTCCCTCGCTCTCTTCTACGAAGAGTGGGTCCAAATCATGTCGGATCAATGGGTTCTGGATATTCTAAGACGCGGTTACGCTTTGGATTTTGTTTGCGCTCCTCGGGACCGGTTCCTGTTTTCCCCTTGCGGGTCCTTAATCAAACAGGGAGCCGTGCGGCAGACCCTCGATCGTCTCCTTCAATTGGGGGCCATAGTGCCGGTGCCAGCCGCCGAACTGGGCCGGGGGCATTATTCAATCTATTTTGTGGTTCCCAAGAAGGAAGGTACTTTCGTCCTATCCTGGACCTCAAGCAGGTCAACTGGTCCCTCAGAGTCCCTCGTTTCCACATGGAGACACTCCGTTCAGTGTTAGCGGCAGTTCATCCGGGAGAATTCTTGGCTTCGTTGGATCTCACGGAGGCGTATCTCCACATACCAATTTGTCAAGCTCATCAGCGTTACCTACGCTTCAAAATTTTGGGTCAATACTTCCAATTTCACGCTCTTCCCTTTGGCCTGGCGACAGCTCCACGGGTTTTCACGAAGATCATGGTGGTAGTGGCGGCAACCTTGCGCAAGGAAGGCATCCTTGTGCATTCTTACCTAGACGATTGGCTCATTTTATTTATTTATTTATTTATTTTTAGATTTTTATATACCGGTGTTCCTATATGAAATAAAGATCACATCGGTTTACATTGAAACAGAACATGAAAATTGCCAAAAGGCATTACATAGAACAAGGTTATGAAACTTGGAACAGTGTACATAAGTTCAAAATTTAACAATAATCTGTGCAAAGTCACGAGCGCAGTGTATCCTCGCAGTCGACAGAGTGGTACAACTTCTCCAATCTCTGGGATGGATTGTCAACTTCACCAAGAGCAGCCTGCTCCCGTCCCAGTCATTGGATTTTCTGGGAGCTCGCTTCGACACCAAGAATGCCAGGGTTTTTCTGCATCCGGACAGAGCTCATTCTCTGCATCAGCAGATTCAAGGATTTATGGCGCTCGAGACGCCCACTGCCTGGGACTACCTGCAGGTACTGGGGACCATGGCCTCGACCATCGATCTGCTTCCTTGGGCATTTGCGCATCTGAGGCCTCTGCAGAGATCCCTACTCTCCCAGTGGCAGCCGGTGTCGAGAGATTTCCAGGCAATCCTTTCGATTCCAAGAGGAACCTTCATCAGTCTCCTTTGGTGGCTGGAACCGCAGCACCTAGCTCGGGGTGTCGCTGGAGGACCCGGATTGGGTGATTATCACCACGGACGCCAGCCTCACAGGCTGGGGAGCGGTCTGTCGGGACAGCTCAATGCAGGGTCGATGGACGGAGGAACAGTCGAAGTGGCCCATCAACCGCTTGGAGACCAGGGCGGTCCGTCTGGCGTTACAGGGTTTCTTCCCCATAGTACGCCATCAAGCAGTCAGGGTGCTATCGGACAATGCGACTACAGTGGCATACATCAATCGCCAGGGAGGCACGAGAAGTCGGTTGGTCTTTCTGGAAACTGACAAATTGATGGAGTGGGCAGAGCTTCACCTCCAACGACTAGCGGCCTCGCATATAGCGGGAGTGGACAACGTACAGGCGGACTTTCTCAGCCGACAAAACTTGGATCCCGGAGAGTGGGAGCTCTCGCAGCAGGCGATGCAGATAATAGTATGGCGATGGGGGACACCGCACGTAGACCTAATGGCAACCGCCGGAAATGCAAAGGCCGCCCGCTTTTTCAGCCACAGGCGGGAGCGCGGCGCCGAGGGCGTGGACGCGCTGGTCCTGCCCTGGCCGCGCCACTGTCTCCTATATGTTTTCCCACTGTGGCCCCTCGTGGGCAAGGTCATCCGCAGGATAGAGGCACACCAAGGGCCGGTGATCCTTGTGGCGCCAGAGTGGCCCCGACGACCGTGGTTTACGGATCTGCGCAATTTGACGGTGGAGGGTCCCCTTCGTCTCGGTCAGCTGCCATGTCTTCTACGCCAGGGACCAATATTTTTCAAGGAGGCAGATCGCTTCTGTCTTGCGGCCTGGCTTTTGAGAGGCGTCAGTTGAGGAGGCGCGGTTATCCGGAGCCAGTTATTTCAACGCTACTGAAAGCACGTAAGATGTCCACCTCTGTTACCTATGTTTGAGTCTGGAAGGTCTTTGAGGATTGGTGTGGAGCAAATGACATTCTTCCCATGCAGGCCTCCGTGCCACAAGTCCTTTCCTTCTTGCAGGCAGGTTTGGATTTGGGTCTTGCTTACAATTCTCTTCGGGTTCAGGTGGTGGCCTTTGGGGCTTTTCTTCGCAGTGGAAATAAGGAGTTTCTGTCCTCACATCCGGACGTCTCCCGTTTCCTTAAAGGAGTGAAACACTTGAAGCCTCCGATTCGCCCACCTTGTCCGTCGTGGAATCTGAATCTGGTGCTCCGAGTCCTCTGTGGTTCGCCGTTCGAACCTCTAAGCTCGGCTACCATCAAGGACGTCACTCTCAAGACCATTTTTCTCGTGGCAATCAGTTCAGCAAGACGTATTTCCGAGCTGCAGGCCCTATCCTGTCGTGAACCATACCTTCGTTTCACGCCTGAAGGGGTTTCGCTGAGGATGGTTCCTTCTTTTCTCCCTAAAGTGATTTCGGCATTCCACCTCAACCAATCGGTGGAATTACCATCTTTTGCCTCTTCTGAGTCTGAAAACCTGCGTAGACTGGATGTACGGCGGTCTCTGATATGCTATCTGGAGGTGACTAATGATTTTCGGCTCTCCGATCATCTGTTTATCCTCTGGTCCGGACCCCGGAAGAGTTGCATGGCCTCCAAACAATCTATAGCGCGGTGGTTGAAGGGAGCGATCATAGCGGCGTACCTTGGTGTAGGTAAGTCCCCTCCGCTGGTTGTCAAGGCTCATTCTCTCCGAGCCCAGGCGACATCTTGGGCGGAGAGCTCCTCCGTCTCTAATCAGGAGATTTGTAGGGCGGCCACCTGGAAGTCGATCCATACTTTTGCGAGACATTATCTCCTGGGCGTTGGTGCTCCATCGGGCGCTCAGCTTGGAGACAAGGTAATACGAGCAGGGCTGTCTGCGGCCCACCCGTGATGGGAAAGCTTTGGTACATCCCACCGTCTGGAATGATCCTGGTATGTACAGGGAAAAGAAAATTATTCCTTACCTGCTAATTTTCGTTCCTGTAATACCATGGATCATTCCAGACACCCTCCCTTGGTTTGGGGGTTTGCTTGTGGGACATCCCTGCCTACCTGTCTTAATCTTTTACTCTGTATTTCGAATACTGCGCGTCTTTTTTTGTTCAAGCACTGCTGTTCGCAAGTTCACTGTTCAGAATTTAGTTGCTGTTTATTTGGACAGTGGTTATTTCAATTCCTTCTTTGATTACTTGATCCCTCTGTGTTTAGTCTCTCTCTTTTGGGCTTTGTTAATCTAGTTACTGAGAGCTGTTACAGGGGAGGCGTGGTTATATGGTTCCTCCCCTGGGACTTTTGTGTTCTGACTCCATCTGCTGGACATGGAACATAACCCACCTTCTGGAATGATCCATGGTATTACAGGAACGAAAATTAGCAGGTAAGGAATAATTTTCTTATGCATCCCATGATCTCTGAAAATAAAAAGGAATGAAAGGGAGATGCAGGGTCACTGCAGCACGGGAACTACCTTGCATGAGCAGTGAAAGATCTCCCCCCCCCCCCCAAAAAAAAAAAAAAAAAGTTCTGTAAATGTTAGTTTTGTGTGGAGCATAATCACTTGAATGACATTACTTAAGTGAATGGCTTATCTTCGGAGAAAACATTGCAGATTCTTATTACAAGATGGATTTAGACATTCTGTTGGAAAATAACTTTTTTTTCTTTCCTTTCAGATGCAGTTACATGAGTATGAGAACCTAGTGGCAAGCAAAGATAAAGACCTACGTGAGGTAAGTTTTTGTATGGTATCACATGTTAGTTAAAATTGGGAAGTATGGAACTACTAATCACTGTGCATGCATGGCAATGCTTTAAGAGGAGTACAGTATTTCCATTTTCTTTAAATGTAGTTTTCTCCACTCTGGGGAGCTTAAACTTAGAGCTGAATCCTATTGTCATGTGTTTATGGAGGAGGGAGTTGTTAAGCTTATAATATGGTATATTTAAAGGAAAATTTCACAAACTGTAGAACATAAAATTATTTTCTTCATATTTTATGCTGGTTAAGATCTCCAGCATTTTGATAATTACATAATGCCCAAACTTTAAAATTTGAAGGCACAATGAAATAAGGAAAAGTGTAGCCATGCCTTTTTAATAGGCTTAAACGTTCATTATGTGTTACAGGTTATGATCAAGAAAAGCATTTCAAGAAAAACCCACCAAACTCCACACCCTGATGTAGGTTGGAAATGGAGGAAAAAGACTTCAAATGACAGCATGAGCAACAAGCTTACACACCTGTGTTGACAATCGGTCAAAAAACCTTCATGTATGATTGTCCAGTGTGGCAAATTGCCATTGTTGCTCACACTTTGTCATCTGAAGCTTTTTGCCCTCCAATTTCAACCTATAACCAGGTATGTAAATTTAGATTTTTCTTGAAATGCAGTTCTTGGACTTTTAACTCTGTTGCCTCTTGTTTTGTGATTTTTGGATAGCAAGTTATGATCTCCTATTTAGGTAGAGGCAGCATGTGTGAATTTCAGGCTACAGATGGCAAGAACTTTAGAGAGACAAAATTATCTGAGCATAGTAATAGTAAGATGAGCTGAAATATATCATAAGCATTCTACATAATTTGGATGTTTGGGTAAGATTTATTGAATCATTGTTATGAAGATGGGTTAAAAAAAAAAAAAAGTATTTATGGGTTGGCTGAGTTTTTTTTTTTTGCCTCTAATTTCCTCCTTTTGGGCTTCTAGCTCAGTTGGAATTAGCCTGGCATCTGTTATCTTCAGTCTCGATTCAAAACTATAGGAGCTTGTCTTGTCTTCCAATTTTATATCATCCTCCTAGTCATTGCAACAGCACCCCTCGAGAGTAGTGCACAAGGGCTCCTTGCTGATCTCTGCAGTTGTGGACATTGTCAGGACACTAGGTATCACTGTTATACTATGTGTATACTTTTGATAAAGGATCTTAGTCAATCTGACCATGATCCAGTAATTCCTGCATGCTGGTAAATACCTATAGTTTGGGAATAATGCCATGATTATGTATTTCTATTCTGCCTTATATTTTAGGAAATTAGAGATGTGCATTTATTTTTTTACAAGGCCATTTTTTGTTTGTTCCAAATGAAGCTAAGAATAGCTTTCTATGAAAATACCCAAACATTTTTAGGTATTTTTGTATTTGTTACATTTAAAAAAACCCAAAAAACAGTCCTCCGGCACGACTAAGCCTGGGCCATGAGCCAGTACCCAGGGCCCAGGGCCAATGCAGAAGCCAAGGTCTGGGCCTCCAGTTTTCATCTTCATGTCTCAGTGCTTGAAAAATTATGCCATTCATTTGGTGCCTGAAAAATATATGGTCTTAAATCAAGGTAGCGATGGCTGCTCTGGAGGAAGATACCACAGTGATTGTCACTCCAGCACAGTTCTCCAAGCATAGAGTGTCATTTTTCAAGCACTGGGATATGAAGATGTCTGGAGGCCTGGACCAGATTTTAGTAGTTCACACCTATAAGATGGATGTTATTTCTTTTTTGAAATTAGAAAACGCATAATGGTATTGTATGCAATAAGCCTAGTTGCATCACTAGAAACAAATCAAATCAAATTTTGTATTTAATTTGGGGAGTCCAATCCAATTGTATGGATGGAAGAGATGGGAGCAGTTTGCTTGCTTGTCAATGCCCTAGAAGAGAGGTGAAATTGCATCAAGTCATATGAGATTGTAGATGGGGGTAACAAAAATAAATAAAATAAATATAAATACTTGCCTTGGGTGGCAAGGAATCCCTTTTGTTGGTAGGGTTTGTGATGTTGGTAGACCTGGGTTGCTGAGTTGTTGTGGAAGTTTAGAATCCTGTCAGTGATCCAGAGAAGTTTAAGAAGAGTGGGAGTGCTTTGCTGTAGTCCCCCCTCTGAGTCTAAAAAATTTAGAAAAACAATTTGATTGACCAGGACAGTGTTGGGTTGTGTATGAGTGTAGTAGGATAAATTGGAATTAAGTATCCAGCCAAGGTAAGGTGAAGGATAGAATAAGGCAATTGGTAAATTCAGCTGATTCATGGGAATCTAGTATCAGCACTTGAGAAGCACCAAAGTGAGTGGAATTTTTGGCTATACCATGGTTGTCACAGAATTATGAAACTGAGAATGGTAACATTTGTAAAAAGAAACAAATAATAGAAACTTACTCCTGACAGAGTCCCATGAATGTACCTCTCTTAAAAGAAAACTGCCTTAACAGGGATTTTATTTATAAAAATCTTGTGTGATGCTACTGAAGTAAATAGCGAAAATTTCCTGTAAGGGGGAGAGAGCCTTAGCCCCATCCTAATTCCATGTTAGAAAAGTTGCAAGGCTCAGGGCTAAAATACATGATTCTCTGTGGTAGAGGCACTACAGAGCATATTGTCAGGCAGTTGCTCTTATATGTACAACTCTTCTAACAAGGGCGAAGCATGTAATGTATGCCCTTAACATCCCTATAAACGGATGAGGACAAGAAAAAGTGTGAGAGGATAGGACTTGGTATAGCAACCCTCTGTCTTTGTCTTAGAGTAGGGGAGCATAATTATATTTTATTTTCCTGTTAGCTAGACTCACAGTATCACCAAGCCATTGAGGACTTTCACATTAGGTAACACTCCTACTAGCTGGCAGAAGATTATCAGAATAGGGAGATAGTTTTGTGGGTTTTGTAAAGTTTAGACTAATAGGGAGAAGAACACCATAGTCAAGAGCTCCTGTCAGTACTCATCAGCCCCGTACTCTAGCAGCACAGCCAGCCCCAGAACATACTAGAGATAAGTGTCTGCACATACCATCTTTGTAACATAGAAACATAGAAATGACGGCAGAAGAAGACCAAATGGCCCATCCAGTCTGCCCAGCAAGCTTCACACATTTTTTCTCTCATACTTATCTGTTTCTCTTAGCTCTTGGTTCTATTTCCCTTCCACCCCCACCTTTAATGTAGAGAGCAGTGATGGAGCTGCATCCAAGTGAAATATCTAGCTTGATTCGTTAGGGGTAGTAGCCGCCGCAATAAGCAAGCTACACCCATGCTTATTTGTTTTACCCAGACTATGTTATACAGCCCTTATTGGTTGTTTTTCTTCTCCCCTGCCGTTGAAGCAGGGAGCTATGCTGGATATGCGTGAAGTATCAGTCTTCTCCCATGCTGTTGAAGCAGAGAGCCATGCTGGATGTGCATCGAAAGTGAAGTATCAGGCTTGGGGTAGTAACCGCCGTAACAAGCCAGCTACTCCCCACTTTGTGAGTGTGAACCCTCTTTTCTTCTTCCCTGCCGTTGAAGCAGAGAGCTCTGCTGGATGTGTGAAGTATCAGTTTTTCTTCTCCCCTGCCGTTGAATCAGAGAACTATGCTGTATATGCATTGAAAGTGAAGTATCAGGCTTTTTTGATTTGGGGTAGTAACCACCGTAACAGGCCAGCTACTCCCCTCTTTGTGAGTGCAAATCCTTTTTTCCACATTTCCTCTTGCTGTTGAAGCTTAGAGCGATGTTGGAGTCACAGTAAGCATGTGTATGTTTATTTAATAAGGGTATTGACTCCAGGCAGTAGCCATCATTCTGGCGAGTCACCCACTCTTCATTGGCAGCATCTTGACTTTATGGATCCACAGTGTTTATCCCATGCCCCTTTGAAGTCCTTCACAGTTCTGGTCTTCACCACATCCTCCGGAAGGGCATTCCAGGCATCCACCACCCTCTCCGTGAAGAAATACTTCCTGACATTGGTTCTGAATCTTCCTCCCTGGAGCTTCAAATCGTGACCCCTGGTTCTGCTGATTTTTTTTCCTGTGGAAAAGGTTTGTCGTTGTCTTTTGATCATTAACACCTTTCAAGTATCTGAAAGTCTGTATCATATCACCTCTGCTCCTCCTTTCCTCCAGGGTGTACAACCACCTTTACAGTAGGCTGAGTAGAGGAGAGTGCACTCAAGAGACAAAACTTTAAAAAGCAAGACAGGAAATAGTCAAAGGCAAACATACACATAAAAGAACAACTAAGAGAAAAAGAGGAGGAACGAGAGCAAGAAAGAATACAGACCCAACATAAACAAGGACAGACATACAAGTAAAGAAGCATAATAAAACCTACTTGCCATAGTAGAGGAATGGCTGCAGTATCCACCCTTCTTGAACAGAAGCTCCTCTGCAAGATAAAGTATAGCACAAAGACTCTCTTTAAAAGGAAAGGAGATAAATAGTAAAATAAACTGTAGTTAATAATCTTTTTATTTTATTTTTTTATCTATTATTCAAGTTCTTGATCCAGTTCTTCTTAGATATTAAGATGAAAAAGAAAAGCACATTGTTGGTTAATTTTTATTTTGAGAAATTGAATAAAATTGTTAGTTTATTATTTTCACATTCTTGCCTCCCTTCTATTCCCTGGGAGACTGTGCCAGGTGGGCTGTGTACCCCTATCCTCTTTTGAGAGACCTGGTTTGGAAGAGGCATTGAACAGAGTACCCTGTGGGACAACATCGAAGGACCCACCGCCATAGCAGATACGACTACAACTGACGATCACATCAACATCCTTTACCAAGACTAAGATCCCCCCCCCCCCCATATGGAGGTAGTGGTTTACAAGATGAGACAGAAGGTCCTAATATGTATACCCTAGGAATATATTAATACAAGGAGATTCACTCAAGAGGCCCCAAATAATATTCCGTCAGGATGAAGCAATCTGAACCAAAAAAATATGCTATATATCTTGATGTGTGTAATCTTTTACATTACATGCAATGCTGGAAGTGATCGCCGTTTTCCACCAGACACTTTTCAACATGGTGCTCCATGTTCCTGAACTTATCTGCGAGCATATCTGGATGAATAGCAATTTCACATTGGATGTTTTCCTTCAAATCTTCCACGGTGCGAGGCTTTCTCCGGTAGACTTTTCCTTTTGAGCATATCCCAAAGGAAGAAGTTTGGTGTCAGATCCAAAGCCTTTTTGAAATTACCCTGATGCCAAAAAAGGACTCCATTTCTGGTATACTCTTTGCCGATGTGTGACACGTTGCTCCATCTTGCAAACTGAAGTTTCCTGGCGTGTAGCCAGATGGACTCAGAACGAATGGGATAGTATCCGCGTGCTAGCAGTTGGAGACGGATCTGACGTCAGCACGGGGTATATATATCCCCACAGGAAGCGTGGCAACTTAGTAATTTCCGTCTCCAAAGCAGTTTGGAGAGCCTGCACGCTAGCTGAGCGTGTTTTCCAAATCTACTTTTTCTTTTCTTTTTCTACTTACTAAAACTTCTATAGCATCGAGCCCCGAACTCCTGAGGTGATACCCTAAGGTCCCTCCCCCAGTTGAGTTTCCCGGGGTGATTTCCGTGATCACCCCGGAGGTGTAAGTCCTCGGTCCGGCCGAATCGCGGCAGGGACATAGCCCCCGGGCGAGGTTCGGGTGAGGCTTCGAGGAGCCTCTGTCCCGGCGTGGACGAGGCAGCGGGTGCATATCCTCAAACGCGGTGGTGAAGGTACTTGCCCTCTCCCCCCGCAGCCAGAGACCGCCCGGGTTCCAGCCGGGAAGCGCCGAGGATCAGGTAAGGCGTACATTTCTTATTTCTGGTCTCCGAGGAGCAGAGGATCGGCAGCGTGGCACGCCATGGAGGACGCCATTTTGGGGCCTTGTTCAGGTATTGAGCGCCCATAATAGGCGTGGCTCTATTCCTCCTTGTGCGTATATTGCCTTATTGTTGTGAGCATTTGCCACCGAGCGTGTATTACTAACTGCCTGGTAATGGAAGCGTACTGAATGCCACTGAGCGTGTATTGCTAAACCGCCTGTTGCTGAGAGCATATTGAATGCCACTGAGCGTGTATTGCTGACCGCTTATTGCTGAGAGTCTATTGAATGCCATAGAGCGTGTATTCCTGACCGCTTATTGCTGAGTGCATATTGCATACAATTGAGCCGTTTCCTTGGCCGCCTATTGCTGAGAACATAATATTATTATTGTGCGCCTGTTGTATTCAGCGCATATTGTTGCCGCATATTGTTGTTGTTGTGAGCCTATTGTATTGAGCGCCTATTGCTGCCGCATATTGTTATTATTGTGCGCCTATTGTATTGAGCGCCTATTGCTGCCGCACATTATTATTATTGTGTGCCTGTTGTATTAAGCATTCAGCGCATATTTTTCAATGGATCATAACGCAGCAGCGTCTTCGGCGGCACCGCCTGCCTCAGGCATTAAAGCCCTTGGCCTCTGCTCTGCATGCCAGCTTAGAGCCACGCGCAGTGATGAGCCAGACTCCCTATGTGCCCAATGTGAGGAGGCCGTGGGACCCTCAGGCCGGGACCGGTCTCAGCCACGATTTGTTGATAGTTCCCCAGGGGCTACCCCGGATTTAGGGGGCAGTCTCGGCCAATCGGGAATCCCGGGGGGATCTTGTACCCCGGAGATTAGAGGCTGCTTCAATTTCCTGGGTGGATCTCTTTAAGGGGATTCATGCCTTTGTACAGATGCAAACGGCTTCCCGTCCAGGCCCTGCGGTTTCTGCTGTTTCTGTTGTTCCTGCGGTGGCTGCGACTGCGGCAGCTGCTGCGGCTGCTGCTGCGATGGCGGCTCCTGCGGAACCTGTTCCTGGACCCTCACGCCCTTATCGTGAGCGGGACCTCCCGCCGCTGGACAGTCCGGATCAATCAGACCAGGAGGTTTCACCGGACGAGTTCGAACTCCCGGACGAGGGGGAACTTCCCCCAGGGATTGAGCCATATAGAACCATGAGACGGTTCTTCCCTAAGGAGGATCTCTCCGACCTGGTGTCTCAGTGTCTGGCGGAGTTGGATATTACTGGTCCCAGCGCTTCGGTACCCTCTGCGCAGAACCCCCTGTTGGAAGCTCTTCGTCCTACAGCCCGCCATTTTCCATTCTTGCAAGCGGCACAACAACTGATAGATTTAGAATGGGCGGCACCAGCGGCTTCCTTCAAAGGGGGCCGGGCCCTGACGGGCATGTACCCATTGGCACCGGCTATCCAGGACCTGCTGGCGTGCCCTTAGGTGGACGCCCTGATTAGCGCTATGGTCAAGCGCACTACCATTCCAGTTGAAGGGGGGACGGCCCTCAAGGAGCCTCATGACCGGCGACTGAAAACAGACCTTTGAGGTGGCAGCTCTTTCTTTGCAGACCGCGACCTGCTGCACAGTGGTGACGCGTTCCTGTTTGTCACAGGTTAGGAACAACGCCCCAGCAGCAGACATGGAGTCAGCTCTTTCGTTCCTCACGGATGCTGCATCTGACCTGGTCCGGACAACAGCTAAGGGGATTTCATCCTCCGTAGCTGCCAGGAGGCAGCTCTGGATCCGGAGATGGTCAGCTGCTGCGCCTTCAAAGACACGCCTCACCAGATTGCCCTTTAAGGGCTCTTTCCTATTTGGCAGCGACCTTGATAAACTGGCCAGTACATGGGGTGCCTCTCCAGTGCCCAGACTGCTGGAAGATCGGTTCAGGAGGGGCCAGCGCACCTTTCCAAGGCCCTCCAGGGGCAGGAGTTCCCAGTGCTTTGTTCCTTACAGGGGTCGCTACCAGGCACCACGTCCTCAGGCCAGGAATCAGTCCTTTCGGACCAAGCAGCGCAAGAGGGGAGCAGGCCCGGGCTTGGGTCCCGGCCGCGCCTCCCAATGAGTATCCGCCGATTCATCTGGGGGACGGAGCCATAGGGGGCAGGTTAACCCTCTTCTACCCCAGATGGGTAGAGATCACGTCGGACCAGTGGCTCCTCGCCATTATCCGGGAGGGATAATGGACTTTAATCATCTGCCCCCGGACAAGTTTGTGGAATCTTCATGTCCCATACACAAGAAGGCAGCATTGGAAGCTACCCTGGCGAGGCTCCTGTCCTTGAAAGCCATCATCCCAGTACCTGCCTGGGAAGTGAATTTTGGACACTATACCATGAAATAAATGGAACCCAAGAAAGGGGGTACCTTTCGGCCTGTCCTGGACCTCAAGTCAGTCAATCGATACTTCTGGGTACCGAGGTTTCGCTTGGAAACTCTGCGCTCCGTCAAGGCCGCAGTACAGCCAGGAGAATTCCTCACGGCATTAGACCTGTCAGAGGCATACCTGCATATCCCGATCCATCCGGATCATCAGCGCTACCTACACTTCAAGGTTCTAGGCCGCCACTTCCAGTTTCGGGCTCTGCCCTTCGGGTTGGCCACGTCACCACGGACATTCACCAAGGTGGTAGTAGTGGTAGCAGCGGCACTCAGGCGGGAAGGAATTCTGGTCCATCCCTAACTATACGACTGGCTGATCAGGGCGAAATCTCGGGAGGAGAGCCTTCGGACAACCGACAGAGTAATCGCCCATCTGGAAAGCTTGGGCTGGGTAATCAACTTCAGCAAGAGCTGCCTCTAGCCTTCCCAATCACTGGAATACCTGGGAGTACAGTTCGACACCCGGGCAGACACAGTCAGTCTCACTACCAAGAGAAAGTTGAAACTTCAGCAGCGTATCCAGTATTTGATGGGAGCCAGTCGGCCCATAGCCTGGGATTATCTGCAGGTTCTTGGTCTCATGGCATCCACCCTGAAAGTGGTACCTTGGGCGAGGGCCCATATGAGACCTCTACAACACTCCCTGCTCTCTCGCTGGAGCCCCCGTCTACGGAACTATTCCACGCGCCTTCATCTGCCAGCCAGAGTGCGGACCCTGTTGCGGTGGTGGTTGCAGTCCAACCACATGAGCAGGGGGTCGAAGATGTCATCATCCACGTGGACCTTGCTCACCACAGATGCCAGCCTGAGCGGCTGGGGAGCACACTGCGAAGAACTCACCGCACAAGGGCGGTGGAACAGAGAAGAGGCAGCGTGGAACATCAATCGTCTAGAGGCTCGGGCAGTCCGATTGGCATGCCTTCGATTTGCTCACAGACTGAAGAACAGCGCAGTCAGAGTGATGTCCGACAACGCCACCATGGTGGCATACATCAACCGTCAGGGCGGAACCAGAAGCCGACAAGTGTCTCTGGAGATCGCCCCACTGATGGCTTGGGCAGAGGCGAATCTTCAGGACATCTCCGCCGTCCACATTGCCGGGAAGGACAATACCACAGCAGACTTCCTCAGCAGAGAAAGCCTAAATCCGGGAGAGTGGCAGCTGTCACCCACAGCCTTCCAGATGATTGTGGATCACTGGGGGATTCCGGACATGGATTTACTGGCGGACAAGTCCAATGCTCAAGTACCCAGATACTTCAGCCGCAAGCGCGACCCGTTCTCACACGGAATCAATGCCCTGGTCCAGCCGTGGCCTCCAGGGACTCTGCTATACGCCTTTCCTCCGTGGCCTCTGCTGGGCGCCATCATCCACAAGATTCAGGATCACCGGGGCCTAGTTCTTCTAGTGGCACCAAACTGGCCAAGAAGACCCTGGTACGCAGACATGAGAAGACTACAGGCAGGGGGAGCCTCTTCCCCTGCCTCCTCTCCGGGACCTTCTACGTCAAGGTCCCATCCTCCACGAGGATCCAGCTCAATTCTCTCTTACGGTCTGGCCATTGAGAGGGCTAGACTGAAGAAAAGAGGTTACTCGGAGCCCGTGATAGATACACTCCTCCGGGCTCGTAAGTTTTCCACGTCCCTCACCTACGTAAGGATCTGGAGAGTATTTGAAGCATGGTGCGACACTCACGGCACCAATCCACATGCGACCACAATCCCTATTGTGTTGGATTTCCTGCAGGATGGACTTCAGAAGGGTCTCTCCCTCAGCTCCATCAAAGTTCAGGTGGCTGCGCTGTCTTGCTATGAACATAAGAAAATGCCATACTGGGTCAGACCAAGGGTCCATCAAGCCCAGCATCCTGTTTCCAACAGTGGCCAATCCAGGCCATAAGAACCTGTCAAGTACCCAAAAACTAAGTCTATTCCATGTAACCATTACTAATGGCAGTGGCTATTCTCTAAGTGAACTTAATAGCAGGTAATGGACTTCTCCTCCAAGAACTTATCCAATCCTTTTTTAAACACAGCTATCCTAACTGCACTAACCACATTCTCTGGCAACAAATTCCAGAATTTAATTGTGCATTGAGTAAAAAAGAACTTTCTCCGATTAGTTTTAAATGTGCCCCATGCTAACTTCATGGAGTGCCCCCTAGTCTTTCTACTATCCGAAAGAGTAAATAACCGATTCACATCTACCCGTTCTAGACCTCTCATGATTTTAAACACCTCTATCATATCCCCCCTCAGTCATCTCTTCTCCAAGCTGAAAAGTCCTAACCTCTTTAGTCTTTCCTCATAGGGGAGTTGTTCCATTCCCCTTATCATTTTGGTAGCCCTTCTCTGTACCTTCTCCATCGCAATTATATCTTTTTTGAGATGCGGCGACCAGAATTGTACACAATATTCAAGGTGCGGTCTCACCATGGAGCGATACAGAGGCATTATGACATTTTCCGTTTTATTCACCATTCCTTTTCTAATAATTCCCAACATTCTGTTTGCTTTTTTGACTGCCGCAGCACACTGCACTGACGATTTCAATGTGTTATCCACTATGACACCTAGATCTCTTTCTTGGGTTGTAGCACCTAATATGGAACCCAACATTGTGTAATTATAGCATGGGTTATGTTTCCCTATATGCATCACCTTGCACTTATCCACATTAAATTTCCTCTGCCATTTGGATGCTCAATTTTCCAGTCTCACAAGGTCTTCCTGCAATTTATCACAATCTGCTTGTGATTTAACTACTCTGAACAATTTTGTGTCATCTGCAAATTTGATTATCTCACTCATCGTATTTCTTTCCAGATCATTTATAAATATATTGAACAGTAAGGGTCCCAATACAGATCCCTGAGGCACTCCACTGTCCACTCCCTTCCACTGAGAAAATTGTCCATTTAATCCTACTCTCTGTTTCTGTCTTTTAGCCAGTTTGCAATCCACGAAAGGACATCGCCACCTATCCCATGACTTTTTACTTTTCCTAGAAGCCTCTCATGGTCCCAGAAGGGATGGAAAGCCATCGCCAAGCACCAAGATGTTTCTCGCTTCCTGCAAGGAGGCAAGCATATTCGTCCGCCACTAAAGTGGCCTGTGCCCTTATGGAACCTCAATCTTGTTTTGGATTTCCTCGCGGGATCCACCTTCAGACCCCTTCGGGGACTATCTCTCCGTTCTCTAACCTTGAAGATGGTGTTCCTACTGGCGGTATGTTCGGCACGCCACATCTCGGAGCTACAAGCACTGTCCTGCCGTGATCCGTTTCTCAGAATCACTCCTGAGGCTATCCATCTTCGTACGGTTCCTTCCTTTATACTTAAAGTGGTTTCACAGTTTCATCTTAACCAAACCATATCCTTGCCTACCACGGCGGGTTTGAAGAAATCTGAAGAAGGGCGTTTATTACGCCATCTCGACATTGGCAGATTGCTGCCCAGATATCTGGAAGCGACACAAGAACTACGAAAGACGGACCATCTGTTCGTCCTGCACAGTGGGAGGAAGCAAGGTGAAGCGGCCTCGTGGCCCACCATCGCCCGCTGGATTAAAGAAGTTATCAGAGCAGCTTACGTGGAGGCCGGGAAGTCTCCGCCTCTACATGTCAAGGCTCATTCTACCAGAGCGCAAGCGGCATCTTGGGCAGAATCCAGGATGCTGTCGCCTGCAGAAATCTGTAAAGCGGCGACGTGGTCCTCCCTCCATACCTTCTCCAGGTTCTACCGTCTGGATGTCCAGGCCAGGGAGGACTCAGCATTTGCGAGGTCCTCAGGCAGCCTCCCGCCCAGGCTGGGAGTAAAGCTTTTGTACATCCCATTTGTTCTGAGTCCATCTGGCTACACGCCAGGAAATGTTGAGATTACTTACCTGATAATCTCCTTTTCCTTAGTGTAGACAGATGGACTCAGCATCCCGCCCAGCTGCCTTTGTACATGGGTTTCACCGATTCAAGGTAAGCCATGGCATTTGTTTACATAAGAGCGTACACTCTACCAGGTGTCAACGCCTTCCGGTTGTGACTGCTGGCGGTCTCCAGCCATTGTTAATCGGTCAGGGGAATCCTGTTTCACTTTTCACTGAGCGTCAGTACACACATCCATAACAGCTTTTGCAAGGAAGATTACTAAGTTGCTACGCTTCCTGTGGGGATATATATACCCCGTGCTGACGGCAGATCCGTCTCCAACTGCTAGCACGCGGATACTATCCCATTCGTTCTGAGTCCATCTGTCTACACTAAGGAAAAGGAGATTATCAGGTAAGTAATCTCAACATTAAATGTCATGATGGTTGTCCAGTACCTACCTCATCACTCCGATGTGGGGGCATCCTAGCTTGTTTGAAGCTCCATATACTGAGGAGCACATTGCATGTTTCGTTCAGATTGTTTCATCCTAGTGAGAGTTATTACAGAATATTTGGGGTCTCTTTAGAGTAAATCTCCCTGTAGTTTTCATGAGGCAAACCTTTTTCAATGGTAATGAAGTTGTAGAACTAGGATCATGATATGAAGCTCAGAGGAAAAAGACTTGAGAGCAATGTCATGAAATCTTTTCACAGAAGGATAAGGATGGTGGAATCCTGGAATACCCTTCCTGATGAAGTATTGGGGATTGACACTGTACAATAAAAAAAAAAAAATGCATGGGATAGAGGGTCTTTAATGGCAAGAGCTTGAAAATGAAGTACATTGGGATAACCTGAACAAAAGTAGTGGTTCTAACCCCAAAACAGCAGTGGTATGACTATCAAAGCTCAAAGAAAGCATGTTAAAGCCAACATTGACCATGATAGACTTGGCCATGCTTGGGACAGATATGAATAGAGGGTTGAGAGATGAGGTGGAAGACCCAAGGAGCAAGTTGATGATGGGTTGTAGTTGGGAATTTTATAATAGTAACATTTATATCTCACATGACTTGAGGGGGAAGAGCTGGGGTCATATCTTGGAAGTTCTGCTCAAGCCTTCTTTATGCAAAAGTTTAGTATGGCCACAATTTCTATTTAATATAGATAAATGTCTTTATCTTTTTCAACATCTGTTCCATTTCCCCCAGGACATTATACACAGTTGAACTAGGGGTGGAGCAAGCTCACTGAAGATGTTCAAAATGTGAGATAGCAGAGAAGGATATGATATGATAGAGGTGTTTAAAATCATGAGAGGTCTAGAACGGGTAGATGTGAATCTGTTATTTTCTTTTTCAGATAATAGAAAGAGTAGGGGGCACTCCATGAAGTTAGCAAGTGGCACATTTAAAACTAATCGGAGAAAGTTCTTCTTCACTCAACGCACAATTAAACTCTGGAATTTGTTGCCAGAGGATGAGGTTAGTTCAGTTAGTATAGCTGTGTTTAAAAAAGGATTGGATAAGTTCTTGGAGGAGAAGTCCATTACCTGCTATTAAGTTCACTTAGAGAATAGCCACTGCCATTAGCAATGGTTACATGGAATAGACTTAGTTTTTGGGTACTTGCCAGGTTCTTATGGCCTGGATTGGCCACTGTTGGAAACAGGATGCTGGGCTTGATGGACCCTTGATCTGACCCAGTATGGCATGTTATGTTCTTAAGGTATAAAGCCAAGCAGAGATAACCAAACACCAACTTGAAAACATATATTTCTTTGACAAGCGAGGTGATGTCTGGCGCAGAATGGATCAGTCTTTCAGCTCTACTAAGCATGTGCAGGATTTCCCATGTGAGAACGGTCTTGTGAGCTCTCTGTCTTTGTCTGTACTGTGGTTTGGATGTTCATCACTTTCTTCCAAAGGAAGAACTAAAGAGAGAGAGTGATGAACATCCAAACCACAGTACAGACAGACATTTTCTGTGCCTTACTGCCTTGGCAGCCGCATTCTCCTGCCACCAACAGCACTTTTCAGCACTGCTATTCCCAAAAAAAAAAAAAAATAGAAAAGAACATGCCTGGGCCCAAAGAACCAGACTGCGTCTGTGGATAGAAAATATCCATTATGGATAGACACAAGTTATGCTATTAGTGCCTGTGACCTTACCATGACTCTTTGAATTATCACTGTGGATTTCCTACAAATCCCAGAAGAGCTGAGCCTACAAGATGGACAAGATTTGGGTCTGTCTAAGCTCCTTGTCTTTGAGTTCAGTTCATGGCACAGCATTCCACAGCCCCAGAAAATGTTGAGTGTCTGCTGATGCAGGCTTCTTGAAATGGGTTAAATGGGTTCAGTATTCCCCAAGACTATGGGAACATGGACCAGATTAATTAGTGTGACGTGCAGGGCCCTCTTCTAAACTGGGAACATCAAAGGGGGTGCTATTGAAGGCCATGACACCAAAACATCACAGATCAGCACTATGTAAGTGTCCCAAGTGGAACCAAGAGCTGGGGTAATCAGGATAAGGCAAAACGAGTTTTTCTCCTTCCCACAGAAGGGTTCCTGTGTATGGGAAGTTTCTGAGAGAAACAGAGCAGGTGAACAAACCATTAGAGCTAATGACTGATGTGAATAATCTGAGATATATGTATTGCGAAAAATATATATATATGCAAAACATACTGTACTAACAATTTCTCCAAACAAGAAATATAAAACTCTGGTGCTCACTTATGAGAATGAACATAATTTAAAACACAAAAGAGAGAAAACAGTAGTGATAATACTGGAAACAATAGCCGTTATTACAAGCAAGAAGCAAGTTGCTAGTCACTTCCCTCAGAAAGCTCCCTCCAACTCCTGAGCAATGACAGCAAGCAGAATTTTGGTGAGGACAGGTTGCCAGGGACCCCAGGTCATACAGAGCTTGTCTCGGGTTGGAGTTCAGCAGAAGTCCGTCCCTCCTCCCAGATGTTAGGGTCTTATTTCTTTGATTGGCACATGCACTATATAATTTTCTTGGCTGCAAAGTAAATCTGGGGAGATTCAAGGGTCTTTCCAGTCCTCATATCTCTTATCATGCTAAGATTCTGGTGCTGTTTCACCGAGCATGAAACTTTACCTCCCTACCAGCTTGTTTGCTTTCACATCTAAGTGGTGGTCTTATTTTCTGACCACGTAATGCCTGAATCTTGTATTTTGTATTTCATATTTCTGGCTGTCCTTTTTACGGAGACACTGAGAACTCACACACAATTGCATCCTTTAATTGTGAATGAACATAACTTTCTTTTTCTCTCATAAAGGGCTAAATTTACCCTTTACTGTGTTCCATTGAAATAGCGTCCACAAATACCTACAGTACCTGAATGTAATCCACTTTGAAGTGCCAAAAAATGTAATATAAATAAAATAATAAATCTGTCCCTGATGAATAACACAGTAAGCATCACTGCTCTCTCTGGTCAGCACAGATGCATGACTCCTCGAAATATCCAGCACTGTCAGCACAGAAGAGCCCAACACCTGCAACACTTTGGCTCCATCTGTGCAGAAGACTCCATCGGCACCATGGAAGCATTTGGCACAGTTCATCGGTGCCAGGTATTGGGCATTTCAACACATGAGCCTTCAGAGTTAGCAATGGCTGGGAAAGGATCAAGGAGAGAATCCATACTTGTCCCTTTCTCATTCTTAGCTGGGAAGATCCCCATGCCACCTTTCCACCTGTTTTACCCTGATCATATGTTGAGCCCCTCACAAGTATGCCTTCCAGGTTTTCTGGATCTCACTCATGCTGCAACATTGGGTGTGCAGGGCTGAGGCTAAAAAGAGGAGGTCTGGTAGGGAGCATCCCCTTGGAACTTGGGAGAGGCTTTCCAGAGTGATGATCAGGTCTGTCTATGGAAAATGGGATTTTCCTAGAGTGTAGCAGATGGACTCAAAACAAGTGGGTATAGTGTGCTCGTGCTAGCAGTTGGAGACGGATCTGATGTCAGCACGGGTACATATACCCCCGCAGGAAGTGCAGCAATTCGGTAATATCCGTCTCCAAAGCAGTTTGGAGCTACCTCACGCTCGCTGAGCATGTTTCCAAATTCTAAACAACTAAATTTATAGAAGAAACCTACCTGAAGACGAGCCCCGCACTCCTGCGGTGATACCATTCGGTCCCTCTCCCAGTCGAGTTTCACGAGCTGACTTCCGTGGTCCCTCGGAGGTAGGAGCCTCGGTCCGGTGGCCGACTTGCGGCAGGGACCTAGCCCCCGAGTGAGAAGGGCTCGGGCGCGGCATAGAGGCAGCCTCGGTCCCGGCGAAGACTTGGTCCCCGAGTGAGACGAGTTCGGGCGCGGCCTAGAGGCAGCTGGTGCACTTCCTCGAGCGCGGCGGTGAATGTATTCACCCTCTCCCCCCGCAGCCGGAGACCGCCCGGGTCGCAGCCGGGAAGCGCCGAAGACAAGGTAAGGCGTACATCTTTACTGTGGTCTCCGAGGAAGTGAGGATTTGCGGGGCATGCCTACATGGCAGCCTGCCAAGGAGGTCGCCATTTTGCCTGCCTACTCGCCTTCGCCACCTACGCGCACGTTGCTGTACGCACGCTGAGATAGGCGCACGTTGCTAAGCGCACGCGGATAGGCGCCGGCTGGCTAAGCGCACGCTGCTAGGATAGACGCACGCCGATAGCGCACGTTCATAGGCGCACGTTCATAGACGTCTGTTGGTAGGCGCACGTTCATAGACGCCTGTTGGTAGGCGCACGTTCATAGGCGCACATTCATAAGACGCCCGTTCATAGCTGCACGTTCATAAGACACCCGTTCATAGGCGCATGCGGCTAAGCGCATGTTGATGAGCGCACATTCATAAGATAAGCGCATATTAGTAGGCGACATATATTGTACAGCGCATACTCCGGTTGGGAGGAAATAACAGACGAAATGGAGCATAAGAGAGCCCATACGTCCGCAGAGCCGGCACCTCCAGAATCAGGCATAAGAGCTCTAAGCCTCTGCTCAGCATGCAACCTCAGAGCCACACAGAGCGAGGAAGCAGACTCACTATGTGCCCAATGTGAGGAGGCCATGGGAGTTCCAGGCCAGGACCGGTCCCAGCCCAGCGGTTCCTCAGGGAACACTCCGGACTTAGCAGGCTGTGGTGAGCAGCCAGGGAACCCGAGAGACCTGGTGCCCCTAAGGCCAGATCCGGCTTCACTTTCCTGGGTGGAATTATTCAAGGGGATCCACGTCTTTGTCCAGATGCAGTCTGCTCCTCGAATGGGTCTTTCCATTCCGGATGATCCGGCCCCTGGACCCTCGAGACCTAGGCACGGCCACTCGCCACCCGGAAGCCCCACTTATGGGGATTCAGATTGCTCCGAGGAAGACGAGGAGCCCCCCGAGGAGGGAGAACTTCCCTCGGAGATAGAACCATATCGGACCATGAGACGCTTCCTTCGGAAAGAGGATCTTCCAGGCCTGGTCTCACAATGCCTATCAGAACTGGCTATTCCGGGCCAGGACACCCCAGGGGACCCTAAAATGAACCCCCTGTTAGAGGGCCTGCGCCAAACTGCTCACCATTTTCCCCTCCTACAAGCAGCACAGCAGCTAATCGATCTGGAATGGAATGCGCCGGAGGCCTCATTCAAAGGGGGTCGGGCCTTGTCAGGCATGTACCCTCTGGACCCGGCATCCAAGGAGCTGCTGGCGTGCCCCAAGGTAGACGCCATAGTTAGCGCAATTGTGAAGCGCACCACCATTCCGGTGGAGGGGGGAGCGGCCCTCAAGGATACACATGACTGGCGCATGGACGCCATTTTGAAACAAGCCTTCGAGGTGGCAGCCATGTCCCTACGAATTGCGACCTGCTGCACCGTGGTGACACGTTCCTGTTTATCACAAGCTAGGAACAACACCCCGGGAGAAGACATGGAATCAGCTCTCTCGTTCCTCACTGACACAGCCTCCGACCTAGTCCATACGGCAGCCAAGGGAGTGTCATCCTCAGTGGCAGCCAGGAGGCAGCTTTGGCTACGTAATTGGGCGGCCGACTCTTCCTCCAAGACACGCCTCACAAGAATGCCCTTTAAGGGATCCCTACTGTTCGGCAGCGATCTCGAGAAACTGGCCAATAAATGGGGCGCCTCTCCATTACCCTGTCTACCAGAAGACAGGTCGAGGAGGAGCCAGCGTTCTTTTTCTAGGCCATCTAGAGGTAGAAACTCTCAGCGCTTCAACCCCTACAGGACTCGCTACCAAGCACCTCGTTCTCAGGCCAGGAACCAGCCCTTTCGGGCTAAGCACAACAAGAGGATAACTGGCTCGGGTTCTGGTCCTGGCCGCAATCCACAATGACAATCAGCCGACCCATCCGGGGGTAGCAGCCATAGGGGGCAGGCTAACCCTCTTCTACTGCAGGTGGGTCGAGATTACCTCGGACCAGTGGGTCCTCGCCATCATCCAAGAAGGGTATTACCTGGATTTTCTTCGGCTCCTGCTGGACAAGTTTGTGGAATCACCTTGTTCACCCCTCAAGAAGGCGGCACTAGAAGTTACCTTGCGGAGGCTCCTGTCCCTAAAAGCCATAACCCCAGTGCCTGCAGGGGAGATAAATTCTGGGCATTATTCCATTTATTTCATAGTACCCAAGAAGGAGGGCACTTTCAGGCCCGTCCTGGACCTCAAGTCAGTCAACTGACACCTACGGGTCCCCAGCTTCCGCATGGAAACTCTGCGGTCTGTCAAGAATGCAGTACAGCCAGGGGAGTTTCTCACCTCCCTAGATCTGTTGGAAGCCTACTTGCATATCCCAATCCATCGGGATCACCAGCGCGATTTACGCTTCAAAGTCCTGAGCCAACACTTCCAGTTCCGAGCTTTACCCTTCGGGTTAGCTACTGCGCCGCGGATCTTTACCAAGGTCATAGTAGTGGCGGCGGCACTCAGGAAGGAAGGAATTCTCGTCCATCCCTACCTGGACGATTGGCTGATCAGAGCAAAGTCACCGGAGGAGAGCCACCAGGCAACCAACAGAGTTACAGTTCTTCTGGAAAGCCTAGGATGGTTAGTCAACTTGAACAAAAGTTCCCTGCAGCCTTCTCAGTCACTGGAATACCTAGGAGTCCAATTCGTCACCCAGGAAGACAAGGTCAGTCTGACATCCAAGAGGAGAGCAAGCTCCGGAATCGTCTGCAGGCCCTGCTGAGCGCCACCCGGCCCACAGCTTGGGACTACCTACAGGTTCTCGGCCTTATGGCATCCACTCTGGAGGTGATACCATGGGCGCGGGCTCATATGAGACCGTTACAACACGCCCTCCTATCTCTGTGGAGCCCACGATCACAGAACTACACCGTACACCTACCTCTACCAGCCAGAGTGCGGAATCGGATACGGTGGTGGTTGCAGCCCGGCCAAATGAGCCGGGGGTCAAGAATGTTCTCCCCAACCTGGACCCTGCTCACTACAGATGCCAGCCTGAACGGATGGGGAGCACACTGCGAGGAACTCACCGCCCTAGGCGGTGGAACAGAGAAGAGTCGGGGTGGAACATCAACCGACTAGAGGCATGAGCGGTCAGAGTGATGTCAGACAATGCCACCACAGTGGCATACATCAACTGTCAAGGCGGAACCAGAAGCAGACAGGTATCTCTAGAAATAGCCCCCCCTAATGACTTGGGCGGAAGCACATCTCCAGGACATCTCTGCCGTCCACATCGCCGGGAAGGACAACACCGCGGCAGACTTCCTCAGCAGAGAAAGCCTAAATCCGGGGGAATGGCAGCTGTCGCCCACAGCCTTCCAGATAATGATGGACCTACTAGTGGACAAGTCCAACGCTCAAGTACCCAGATATTTCAGCTGCAGGCAGGATCCTGTATCCCAGGGGATCGATGCCTTGGTACAGCAATGGCCTCAGGGGATCCTGCTATATGCCTTTCCTCCATGGCCCCTGCTGGGCGCCATTATACACAAGATTCGGCGGCACAGAGGCCTAGTTCTTCTAGTGGCCCCGGACCGGCCAAGAAGACCCTGGTACGCAGACATGAGAAGACTACTGGCAGGGAATCCATTACCCCTGCCTCCACACAGGGACCTGCTGCGGCAAGGTCCCATCCTCCACGAGGATCCAGCTCAATTCTCTCTTATGGTCTGGCCATTGAGAGGGCTAGACTGAAGAAAAGAGGATACTCGGAGCCGGTAATAGATACACTCCTCCGAGCACGCAAGTTCTCCACATCACTAACCTATATAAGGATCTGGAGAGTATTTGAAGCCTGGTGCGACACTCACAGCGCCAATCCGCATGCTGCAAAAATCCCTATCGTTTTGGATTTCCTGCAAGATGGACTTCAGAAGGGTCTATCCCTCAAATTCATCAAGGTTAAGGTGGCAGCACTGTCTTGCTACGGTCCCAGGAGGGACGGCAACACCATTGCCACGCACCCAGATGTTTCACGTTTCCTGAAAGGAGTCAAACACATTCGCCCGCCACTGAAGTGGCCAGTGCCCCTGTGGAACCTCAACTTAGTGTTGGAATTTCTAGCGGGACCCGCCTTCAGGCCCCTTCAAGGCCTGTCTCTCCGTTTGTTAACCTTGAAGATGGTGTTCTTGCTGGCTGTGTGTTCAGCACGCCGCATCTCAGAGCTACAAGCGCTGTCCTGCCGTGATCCGTTTCTCAGAATCACTCCAGAGGCTATCCATCTTCGCACGGTTCCTTCCTTCTTACCCAAAGTAGTCTCACAATTTCACCTCAACCAAACCATATCCTTGCCAACCACGGAAGGTTTGAAGAAGTCGGAAGAAGGTCTAATACTGCGCCATCTCGACATTGGCAGGTTGCTGTCCAGATACTTGGAAATGTCAGAAGCAGTACGAAAGACAGACCATCTGTTCGTCCTTCACAGCGGGAAGAAGCAAGGGGAAGCAGCCTCACGGCCAACCATCGCCCACTGGTTCAAAGAAGTTATCAAGGTGGCCTACGTAGAGGCAGGAAAACCACCGCCTCTACAGGTCAAAGCTCATTCTACCAGAGCGCAATCGGCCTCTTGGGCAGAAACTAGCATGCTGTCGCTGGCAGAGATATGTAAAGCGGCGACGTGGTCCTCCCTCCATACCTTCTCCAGATTCTACCGTCTGGACGTCCAGGCCAGGGAGGACACAGCATTTGCGAGGGCAATCCTAAACGGACCTCGGGCAGCCTCCCGCCCAGTCCAGGAGTAGCTTTTGTACATCCCACTTGTTTTGAGTCCATCTGCTACACGCTAAGAAATGTAGAGATTACTTACCTGATAATCTCGTTTTCCTTAGTGTATGCAGATGGACTCAGCATCCCGCCCGGCTGCCGGTATACATGGGGATTCGCTGACTCACGGTAAGCCATGTTTTCTTATATAGGGCATCCACCCTGCCGGGTGTCGACGCCTTCCGGCTGAGAACACTGGCGGTCTCCAGCTACTATCAATTGGCAGGGTAATCCTGTTCATTTAATCGATCGGTCAGTCACACTTATATCCATAAAGCTTTTGCAAGGAAGATTACTGAATTGCTGCACTTCCTGCGGGGGTATGTGTACCCATGCTGACGTCAGATCCGTCTCCAACTGCTAGCATGAGCACACTATACCCACTTGTTTTGAGTCCATCTGCATACACTAAGGAAAACGAGATTATCAGGTAAGTAATCTCTACAATCTCCTCTATACCTGCAGGAACAGCAGACCAATCAAATGCTGGAGATGCTAAAATCTTTCTTGTCTGTGGTGACCACAGGCAGTAATGTGATGCTGTGCCCGATGCTGTCTGGTCCCCACTCGTCAGAGCCCCCATTGGATCCTCTCCATAGGGATTACCTATCCCACAGAAATCAGCTCAATAAGTAGCATAAGCAAGTACCTGAAACCCTTCAGAGGAGGAAGAATGCAGGAAAACTGGATTCTGAGATCTTCTGTTTCCCCCTGGGTCCATCATGGTCTCCACCCCAGTCTCTTTGATCTTCCGTTGGATCATGGGTCAATGTTCCACCCTGATCAGCATCAGAAGCAGCTCAACAATTGTGCTGAATAACCCCTCCCCCAATGGAATTTCCTGAGTATTCCCCTCCCCCTACCATACTCTAAATTCCTGGATAATCTTGAAGGAGCCCTCAATATCCATATTCAGAGGAACAAGGGTCCTTGTATGGACGTTTTTGATATCTTATGTTCCTGCATGTACTAGAAACACTTTCTGAACCAGCAGCTCTTTGGTGCCTAAAATCCTTAAGGACTTTCAGGCCAGGATGCTGGACAGCCCGCCTCTTATGCACTGGTAGACAGAAAATAGACCTAAAATATAGGGTGCAACAAGTTGCAGGGTTCAGTGTGGTCCAAGCTAACATAACAGTCTGTAGCTGTAGAATCTGCACTAGAAAAGTCCAAGATTCCCCAGGATCCAAGATGGTGCCTTAGCGATGCGAACATGGGCGTCTTTCTTTTCCACACTGCTTTTTCTCTGTGCAATGCTGCACTCGGTCCGTAAGTGAAGGGCAAGGGAGCATTTGGCCCCGGAAGCTCTCTCTCCCCTTCCATCGATGGGACCAATGGACACCTACATTTGTTGGGGATCAGGCACTCCGGGTGGTAGTTCGCTGGTCATTTGGAGGGAAGAAGAGCCCAAACCTGCTCTAGAGCTGTTGACAACTCTATCCCCGGAGGAGTGGTCACCACCCACCAACCCTGTTGAGAGCCACTCCCATATACCTCGACAAGACTCAGAGGTGCCAGAGAAGGGCACCCATAGTGAATCTCTGCCGGAGTCCATGATTCTGGAGGGTAACGTCTCAGCCTGCACACCTGCAACTTTGATTGTTCCATTCCTCCTTGACTCTGATAGGGAATGGATATTCCAAAAATATTTTGGAGATCAAACTGAGCTTTTTCTAAACCACAAAATTCAAATATTTCTTGACCTTTCAAGACAAACCCAGAGGAGAAGACGTCAGTTTTTGCTATGGAAGCCCAAGGTGCTTGAATTAGGCCTGTTATTTGTGCTAAAATTTCCTTGCAAATGTTTGATTAAGCACCAAGGCGCTTATCTGTTTTTCCATCCCTCTCAATAACTTTTCTTTCTAATAAAGCTGGAGTTCAGTTTAGTTCCTCTCCGGCCTTTGTTTAATGAACTCCTGATAGTAGTAGCCTGTCAAATTATATACTGACCCACAATCGCTAATACTTCTAATTATAATAACATTTCTTCATGGATAGTGTATAACCTGGATCATTTATTGTGGGCTTGATAGATATGTGGTACTAGATTCTTATGTTTTCTGATCTTTTTTTTTTTTTTTTATTAATGCTGTAATACCAATTATATTGCCTTTCAAGTGGAAATGCTTGATTTTATATTGTAAAATCCATTAAAAAAAAAAAAGTCCAAGATTCTATTTGAACACTCTTTCCATATGAGTCTAGGAGTCTGGGGTCTTTGCCAGGAAGAAATTCTTTCAAAGTGTGATGCTTAATGCAAGGCTTGCCAATTGCCAACTCTATATGGTGCAATACCTTCATGACTGCTTCAGCAGAATGAGACCTGTCATGGCCATCCTGAATGATGAAAATGAATCCTGTCCTCAGGCTTTTTTTTTTTTTTAAGTGGAAGAAATTGAGCATTTTCTCATACAATTTGTATATGAAACCCTTTGACTCAGCAGCCAGAGGTTCAGCTGTTGCGGCCTGACGGATGGCAAGGCTCTGCCCCCATAAGTGGATTGCAGGAAGATGCCCACAACAGACTGATGTACCTTGTTAAGGCAACAACTTTTGTGACAAGGTCATGGAGACAGTGTCACAGATAAGAGTGACATATGGTTCTCTATTCCTAGCCTCCCACAGATCAGCCTTCATAACAAAGGCATCCATATTTTATCTACAAGCATACATACTTTCAGTGTCGGCTTTTTCAGGTTACAAGCATTACAGGACTTCCCCAGTGCAACCACCACAACTTTCTTTTCTAGGATGGCTGTATGAACAGCTGAAGTCATCCTAACAACTGCCAGCATAAGTAGGCCTCAGTTGTTGTCAATGCTAAAGCTTTGCTCACTTTTTCTCCCCTGGTGGGAAGAAGGATCTAGCTATTCTTCCTGGAGTGGAAATCAGTCACCAAGGTCCATTGGGTCTTCAAGATTGTGGAGTCTGAGTACTTTGTTTTTCTTCCTCTGTAAATTCAATATGTTTTATTGTCAGCCTGGATCCATTTTACTCTTCCCAGCATTCTTTTGAGGTGGATAAGTTACTTTTCCAATGGGTGATAGAATTGATTCCACTGCTGGAACAGGGCAAGGGATTTTATTCCCAGTGTTTTCTCATTCCCAAGAAGTTGGGCAGATTGAGGCTTTTCTTTGATTTTTGCAGTCTAAACTCACATCTGAAGAAAGATAAATTCAAGATGAACTCCCTCAACATTTTCCTCCTTTCATTCAGGGGAGAACTTGGATTTGCACTTTGGAACTGAACAAAGCCTTCATCCCCATCCTGATCCACCATTTGCATTGGTGATACTTTAGGTTCAGTGTGCAGTGTTTGTGTACTCAGTACAAGGTCCTTCCTTTTGGCCTATCAGCAGCTTCCCTGAGTGTTAAAGTGCTTAGCAGTGGTAGCGGCCCATCTTTGTCACCAAAGCGTGCATGTGTTTCCCTGCTTGGATAACTGGTTGGTGACTGGCCCTTCCAGGATGGCACTCTTAGCATTGAACCAAAACAATTTGGGCTTCTTCAGTCCTTGGGTTTTGTCATCAAGTTCCACAAATCCAACCTGATTCCTGCTCTAGGAACCCAGTTCGTAGGAGCCTGGATAGGTTTCATCAGGGAAAAGGCATTTCTCCCAGAAGACAGGACTACCCATTTGAAAGCCCTGGCTCTCAAGTTTATTCAAGGGGATTGATTGGCAGCCCATGCAGCACTTGTGGTACTGGATCATATGGTGACCACCGTCCATGTAGTCTAACTGCTTGTCTTTTAAATGAGACCCCTCCAGTGTGCCCTTTGATCCCAGTGGGGTTAGCTGTGGCATCCCTTATCACATTCTATCAGAGTACCGACATACTTAAAATCTGATCTCCAATGATAGCTGAAGCCAGAGTCTCTCACAGGGAGCTCCCTTGCATTTGCCCCCCCCCCCCCCCCCCCCGACCAAGTCATACTATCAACAGATGCTTCTACCATGAGGTGTGTTGCAGACAGGCTACCATTGGACCCAAGCAATTTGGTTTCAAAGAAAAGGCTGTTGCCAGATAAATGCCTTGGAACTCAGAGCTATTCTATATGCTTTGTAGGTGTTCACTCATATTTTATTAGACAAACAAGTCTTCAGATAGACAAGCAGGTTGTGGTGATCTATGTCAGCAAACAAGATGGAACAGGTTTCTGGATGCTCTGTCATGAGGCCCAAAACATTTGGATGTGGGTTCTGAGCCACAGAGCATATCTCCAAGCTATGATCTTCTGGGCATCTCCAACACTCTGGCAAACTACCTCGGTCAGATTTTTCAACTGCACAAATGATCACTGGACCAAGCTGTGGTACACCATCTGTTCTCCCTAAGGGGCCAGCTGGCAGTGAATCTGTTTGCATAAAAGGAAAGCAAACTAGAAAATTGTTTGATTCTTCCAAGTAAGCTAGGATTTGCAGCAGATTTTTTTTTTCTGCTCAAGTGGGATACAGATCTTCTATATGCTTTTCCATCCCTATGTTTGGTAGCATAGCTTCCAGAAGTGAATCCAAGACCATGGGGAAACTATTTTTAGGTCTACCTCATGGCCTGGACAGGTAAGGTTCCCATACTTAATACAACTCCTGGTGTTCCCACCAGTTCAGCACTTAACAACTGTCATTCCTGACCCAAGAAAGGGGCTGCCTATAACATACAAACCTCATTCATTTCAACCTGACAGCATAGAGATTGAGTGCTTGCTGATATTGTTGAGTGCTTTCCAGGGATGTAGAGAACATAGTAATCTCCACCAGAAAACTGTCAGTTTGAAGATTTGCATGCAGATGGAACAGATTAATCAACTGGTGCAATTCATTGTCTGTGAACCCATTGGATTGTTATCCTAGGGATTCACTTCAGTACCTTCTCTCGCTGTCCATCTTGGGTTTGTGCACATCTTTAGTGAAAGTATATCTTTCCGCCATAACGGCTTATCCTGACATGGATGTGAAAAACAATCTACCTTCCTCTGATAGTATCTAAATTAATGAAAGGATTATGGCATACACAACACCCACTGACCTGTGGTTCCATGGGACCTCAATGAGGTTCTTACACAACTGATGAAACCTACCTTCAAGCCATTGGACTCTATATCATTGGAATTTCTAACCCAGAAAGTAATTTTTTGCCTGGCTATCGTGGCAGCATGATGAATTAGTGAATTATTTATTTATTTTAAAATGTTTCTATACTGCCTTTACAAATTGATCAAAACTGTTTACAAAGATAAAAAAAATAAAATAAAAGTAAGTACAAATTATGAAATCAAAGTAGAAGAAAATTACAAAAAATTGATTAATTATAAAACAAAAATAAAAATAATTTTCATTTAAAAAACAGGAAAAGAGAGCTAGTGCTAAATGAGCTGTATTATTTAACATTTTAGAAATTAGGATAAACTTTAATTTTCAATTAAGGTTGTTCATTTGTTGGGATTTTGTATACCATATGGAAGAGGTATGTTTTTAAGGATTTTTAAAATTGCTTTCTGTTCGATATTTGATAGAGTGAAATACCCTGGTCTCATACTCCTTTTATCTGCAATTCTTTTACAATAGGGTGGTGCTTTGCACTCACCTGAAATTTCTACTGAAAGCTCTATCTACGTTCTACATTAATCAAGCCATCATATGGGCATGCAGCCTGGGGGAGAAAGTTCACAAAAAAAAGTGAAAGCCCAGCACTTGTTGGATTGTAGGAGGGCTGTAGCTTATCTACAGAAGACTCAACTTTTTCATCAGGCTTCCCAGCTGTTTGTTTCCTGTGACCACAACACACACTGAAGAATAGAGATTAAACACTATCCAACGGGGTGGCAGAATGCATCACTCACTGCTATGCTCCAGCCAGACGTTGGATTACAGAATTGGTCAAAGCCCATCACGTGTGAGCTAGGGCAGCCTCAGTGGCCCACCTCAAATTTGTCCCCATTGTAGATATCTTCAAAAGTATAACTGTTCACATCCCATTACTGTCTGGACAATATCTCAAAAAATGGCAGTAAATTTGGGCAGGCAGTTTAGTGCAAAATGTTTTCTTCATAGTCAACTCTCTATGGAAGGAGGCGGGGGGAGGGACTTGCGTTGTCATTTAGTAATGCTCCATAATACAACTCTCAGCTTGGGACTCCTGCAGTGTCATGGCTAATGTCCTTGTCAACAGAAAAAAATGAGTTTGCTTACCATAAATGGTATTCTCCATAGACAGCAGGGTTCTTTACCCATGTTTTATACCTGCCCCCACCTCTCTGGCTTTGTAATTGGACTGAGGGGGTTCATGAGGCAGCGCACACGAGAAATCCCATATATGCGCAGTAGAGCAAAGCTCTACTGACCTGAATTTGGTCCATTTGGTGTCAGTGGAATACATCATCCATGTATCATGGCCAATTCATCCTGCTGTCTACAGAGAAACCGATTTTTGGTAAGCAAACTCACTTATTTTCCACCTTAAATTCATTTTTTGGTATTTGTAACACTATAGGAATTAGTAAGAAACAAAATAAAATATTAAACATTTTATTATGTATACCACAAATCAAACAATTATATTTATAATATTGTGTTCTGTAATCTCTTTTCATGGTTCTTTATTAAGTTTTTGGAACAAAATAAGCTAATTACAGGTTTTGTTCAATGGACATTTTGCATTGCCTATATTTGCTTTTGATGTGAAAAGTATCTAATTATGAATATCTGAAATATATCTACAAACTCCCAGCTTCATAGTACAATTCAGAAGCTACATTCTACAAAAACGTTTTTTGAGTTGCTCACAGCTTTGGATAGATTGTAGAACATTTTAAAGTGATTTTAAAGATGTCTGCTTTAGAGGAATGAGTCATAGGGATTTTATAATTTTAGATTCTTTATTTGATAGTTTAATTGTATTTGTATCAGCATTGTTTTCTATAGCTATGACCACTGCTTTAAATGACTTCTTTAAAGGATAGAAAGGCGGTATATATTTTTGTACCACAAATTCTCAACCCAGCAGTCTGGTTTACAGGATATCTACAATGAATAAGCATATGAGAGATTTGCATGCACTGCCACCATTGAATGTAAATATATTTCATGCATATTCATTGTGTGTATCCTAAAAGCCTTGCTGGCTAGGTATATTCCAACTTGAAAACATTTACTTTAATGACAGTTCTTCCTGTTGTCCACAATGAATTAGGACTTAGTCAAAGTGAAGGAAATCACTTTGTATAAATTCCCTTCATTACTTGCTGTTTCAGTTCAGTCTGGAAGAACCAGACAGATCTCTCTGGGTAAATAGATTATACTCATTGTTCTAAATATCTATCAATATATTTTTGATACTAAAGATTTAATACATGATTAAATAAAGATTACATTTGTATGAGAAATGAGGGGGCATCAATTGATTCTTTGGTCTATACCAGTTTGAATGTAGCTGCCTTTAGAAGTACAATTAGTGGTGTGAATGAGGAGTAATTGACGAGGTCAATTGATTAATATGTGTGTTTTTTATATTCTTTGTCATTGTGTAATAAATCTTGCAATATTAATCATCTCAAATCATTTAAAACCGTGATATTACCCTATTTTAGGGTTCTGTGACATATATACTATATTAGGTACCCACATTCATTTTTATTTAAAGCCTAGATAAAATATATATGTATATCTGTCTATATCTCCTATATCTCTCTCTCATCTCTATATCTATCTTCCTTTTATAGTGTATGTCTACATGCGAAATGGCATTGGGCCAGATTTTAGTAGTTACGCGCAGGCGTAGATTTGTGCGTGCAACCCAGCGCACACACATCTACACCCAATTTTATAACATGCGCGCGCATGTTATAAAATTCGGGGTTGGCGTACGCAAGGGGTGCACACTTGTGCACCTTGCTTGCGCCGAGCCCTAGGAGAGCAGCCTCAGAGGGAACTTTCCTTCCGCTCCCCCCCACCTTTCCCTCCCTTCCCCTATCTAACCCACCCCCCAGCCTTACCTAAATCCCCCCCTACCTTTATTCTCTTATTTACACTTGCCTCTGGGCAGGCGTAGATTGCGCGCCGGCCGCTGTGCCAGAGGCCTCTGTCCCGTCCCCACTCCGCCCACTTCCCGCCCCGGGACATACGCATGTCCCGGGGCTTGCGTGCGTCGCTGGGCCTATGCAAAATAGTCTCGGCGCGTGTAGGAGCAGGTTTAAAAGGGTTATGCCGTATATTACGCATATAACCCTTTTAAAATCTGCCCCATTATCTTTAGTTATGAGTGCTGGCGGCCTCTAAGAATAAGCTTTCAACCCAAGGACACACATCAAAGGTCTTTCTTTTCAGTACAAGCAAGCAGTGTTTACTCTGTACTATTTATTTACTGTGTATAACTTGCATTTATGGTATGTGTTGGGAGACTCAGAAAACAAACAAGTTCACATGCTTGCAGTGAGCAGATTAGTTCATGCTAACCCTTTCTCTCATTTCTGTTTTGCAGAAATATTTACATATTGAAGAACTTAAATCTGTTTTGATGGAATACTCGTCGGTAATTGAGGTAAACTTTCAACTGGGAAATATAGTATATAAGGAATGTATATCATATATGAAGAGACTGACCTTGTGTGTGGGTTTGGTTTTTTTTAATAATTCCTAGACCTTGAGAATAGAAAAGGCTAAATTGGAGAACAACGTGCAACAAATGCAACAAGAGTTAATTTCGTAAGTGCCTGTTATTTGTAAGAACATACAATACAAATTCTATAAACTAAATTCCATACAGAGATTTTTATTTTTTTCATTGCTCCTCCTCTCCACTCAAGAAATGGTCTTAGTTCTCCAGTAGGATACAAGTGTAAACAGAACATGGAACAGATGAATTCTCTACTCAGTGAACTGGAACTTGCACAACTATCTCCAGAGGTATGATATATTTTTGGTTTAGATATTTTTAATTGTATATTTATTACTCTCCACTTCAAGCCACTAGCTTTTTAAAAAAATATATTTAAGGCTGCAAACATTTGAACCAATAAACCTAGTTCAACATTAGGTTTCATGATATCTTGAGAAACTGGTTGAAAGATGCAGAAAAATAATTCTGGGATATTCTCATACTAGTATTGTCATATCTGTAGAGCTATAGAATATCCCCAGTGCTGCTTAATGTATAACTACAAATTCAACCAATGTATTAAAAAGGGAGGAATAAGGTAGTGGAACATGCAAAACAAACACTGTTCTGGCAGAAAGGTATCACCAGTATAATTCAGGTGACCTTTAGCTAACCACTCTTCCACAAAATGGTATCTCAATTTTTATTTATCTATTTATAAAATTCAGTATTCAATCTAATTTTCACTCACATCTACAATCCCTATTTATGTAGCCCAATATTTTATCTAAGATCTACACTTCTACATATTGTGTTCCATAACGCTTTAGTTAGTTCACTCTTACATCTTCCTAGCTCACCAAGATGTCATTTCCTCTGAATAATTTCAGAGGAAAAAGTTTCAGAGGAAAAAGGTGTAGAAAAAGTTTATTGTAACTTTTTCTACGCCTGCTCTGTTAATTGGTTCCCCCCTTGTTCATTGTAAACCGGTTCGATAAGACTTGTCTTGAGCATCGGTATATTAAAAGAACTTAAATAAATAATCACCCTCAAAGAATTTGTACAGTGTAGGCTTCTCCTCAATGTTCTCCTGTATGTAGACTAGAACCCCCTGTAAAACCTTAAAGGACCACAGCTAGCTTTTTAGCTAAGTCTACCTTAAATACCTAAAGTGAGAATCTAGGCCCCAGGGTATTTCCCAGGGGAGAGGAATAAAAACCCAGGTTTAGGAAGGAGCAAAGGGGCCCAGAAGAGGAGGAGGAAATGCTAGTAACTATGCAAGAGCCTTGTATGTTTGAATACTTGATTATTTTTTTTTTTTTATTTAGCACTGCTGAGGTATGGTCTTTTTGCTGTCTGTTTATGTAAAAAAAAAAAAAGTGCATTTTTGTTGAAACCAGGGTTTAGCCGGTTTTCCTGTTCTCAGCACATCTCCTTGAAGCCAAGGACCACGCCACACTATGGTATATGGTGTAAGAAGTAAGATGTTTTTAATCTGCTCACCAAAGAAGAAGCGACCCATACTATCACTTTTGGCTTCTGGGTCTGGCTACAGTGGTAGTACCCAACTGGATATTTTGGGCTAAAGGGCCTAGCCCTGCTTGGATAGAGAACATTATTAGTCAGAGTTGGACAGTGTAGGTGTTTTTTGAAGCGAGAAAAAACATTTTCCCATGCTTTTTTTAACATGACTGCATCCCTCAGATTACAGAGAAGTTCTGGTTGCAACCCAAATGTTTCAAATTAACATGGAAAGATTACTCCAGGATCTTACAGAAGGGCAACAGCAGCTACAAGGAATTGTGTGAGGCCACTGGGTCCAGCAGCAAATCCTTCAAAAGCAACTTGATGTAGCCTAGCCTGGCCTAACCCTCTGGCTCCTGTGATATTTATGCCGACTCCCAGAGAAGACTCAGATGGTTTTCTAGTAAATTTTGAATGGCAAGAGTCAACATGGACCTGGCCAATTTGCTGACAGGTGGCAGTTAAGCTGTATTCCAGGTTGCAAACCCAGATGGAGGGGCCACGAATGTGTGGGGTGTACTCTAGAAGTGTACAGACAGTTCCACTGGGGAACCCTCCAGCCAGGAAACTTTTGCTGTAAGGGAATTTATATAATGGGACCTGAATTTTATTCTCTGGAATGCAAAAATTGTCCAAGTGCTTCAGGTATACTGCCATACTTCCTGTGGATGGTCTTCTGTTCTCTATGGGGGTATTATCGTTTATTTCACTTCATGAATTGCTGTATTTTACAACTCTTTGAAAGCGATATATAAATATATATAACATATATATTATATATAAATAGTTTAGGCTTGATATTTTGCCTCTGTTTCTTTGTTTTGTTATTTAGTTTATTCAGTTTTGCTGTCCTTTGTCTCTGGCTAACTTAGCCCCCCAAGTTACTACCTCCTTGTTATATGTAACTTTCGCCTCTTGTTATATGGTTGATTAAGTTCTACCCCTTGTTACATGTAAACCGATTTGATTTGAATTTATTCATGAAGGTCGGTATAGAAAAGTGTTAAATAAAATAACTAAAACTGAATGTTACTAACAGAAATAAACTAATCTAAATCGAGAAGCACTTGATATAGAAGTTTAACCAAAAACTAAAGTATAAAGAACATTATACATAATTGACTGGTTATAAGTAAATACATAAACTGGTCTTATCTAATTGTAGAGACAGAGGTCTTCACCAAGTGGCCCTAGTTCCCAGCCTTTAATTTTAATCCATCTGTATTGCAGACTATGCCATTCAATACTGCTCTTCCCCCAGAGGCTTGCAGGAATAGGCAGTCTATTAGGCACAAGTCAGTGTTAGACCATGTGATTAGGAAGCAGTGTAGTTTTGGTTTTGATGGAAGATGTGTTTCAGTATGCTCTCCATAGTTAGGCCCTCAGTCTAGCAAAGGAAGGAAGAGACACTGCCCTGCCATTTCTTGGTGATAGATTGGAGGGAAGAAGGAATTAGGAAGAGTGTTTCCATTTTTTCTTATCAGAGGTTTAGGATTTTTTTGACCTGCATCTTCTGGAAGGCTGTAAGCCCCTCTCCAGAGGTGCAGGAGGGAATCTGTACACCTTTTCATTCCTACAAGAGGAGGTTGCGGTGACCTGTGAACTAGGGCAAGTATTTTGCCAGATTTCCTTTCCAAAGATGGAAATTCAGTCATTTTTACTGCCCCCTTCCTTGCCCAGATTTGGATTATAACATCTGTTCCAGAATCAGCCCTTCCTTCAGAAAGGTCAGTGAGCTTTTCTTTTGAAGAGGCATTAGAGAAAAAGACCATCAGGAGATTCCCAATCGGAGTTTCCACCCTGGGACACAGGACACAGGTAGGTGAAGATTGGTAATGCCCTTCTGGAGTCAGGTACTGTTTGGGAAAAGAGACATCCTCCCTGGTTAGGATACCCCAGTCCTCGGGACAAACATTCATGCCACATATGGATGGATTTCAAGTTCCAAGTTTCAGTAAAAAGGGACACTTCCACAGAGGGATATGTAATTTAAACTTGTACTACATTGAAAAGAAGTAATCTGGATGCATTTGGACATTTTATTTATTTATTCACTTTAATGATTTTCCTACAGTCAAAATCAAATATTTTGAACACTTATCCATTGAGTCCTGCCTGCTTTGTCCCAAAGAGCATGAGTAACACACACACACACACACTCTCTCACACACTTTCCCTTGTCTGGGCCACAAAGGTTATCCTTTGACCCTGCAGAAAGAATCCTCCACTGGGAGAAAGAAGAGTTGGGGAACATAACAAGAGCTAGCCCATGTAAAGAAATTCACTTATGGCCCTTTGGAATCATTCCCCGAAAAAGGGTTACATAAGTTTAAAACATGATACATAATGAATTTAAGTGTCTGAGACGTGGGTGAGATCGATTGACTGTGTTGCTAAATCTCATCACTGAATCCCATCACTTAACCAAGTTTAAAGCACGATACATAATGAATCTAAGATGTAATACATTGGTCACAACTGGGTTTAAAATGTAGTACATAAAATTAATCATAATTTAAAAGCATCCTATATAAAACTGAAAAAAGTCAGAGCAAGAGCACCTGCTAAAAAGAATTAAAGAAATGAACATAGAGAAAAGCACGTCAAATTCTATGGTGTTGCAAATGCCTGTGAAAAACAGGCATTCAGGGCCTGCCTGAATTTTAAATCTTTTTCTAGGTGCATAGCTAGTGGTAGAGAGTTCCCAGAGAAAGTGGATTCTGGAGTGATCTCTAGCAAGATCTCTCTAGCTCAGGGGTGGGCAATTCCGGTCCTTGAGGGCTGCAACCCAGTCGGGTTTTCAGGATATCCTTAATGAATATGCATGAGAGAGACCTGCATACACACTGCCTCAGTTGTATGCAAATCTATTTCATGCATATTCATTAGGGGTATCCTGAAAACCCGACTGGTTTGCAGCCCTCGAGGACCGGACTTGCCCACCCCTGCTCTAGCTGATAGTAATCTTAGCAGTTCTTGTTGAAAAGAACAGTGTGTGATTTGTATGATATGGAACAATGAAGTTGGCTAAATAAGGAGGGGGATCCCAATTGAAAGACCTTGAAAGTTAAGCAACAAAGTTTGAAAATATGAGTAGAGAGAGACAACCAGTGAAATGCTAACTTGGGCTACTTTTTTTTTTTTTTTTTTTTTTTTACCAAAAATCAATTTGGCTACAATGTTTTTAAAAGCTTATAGCCTATTGATTTGAGTTTTACATAGGCTATAAAAAGGGCATTGTAGTAATTGAGGGGACTGATGAGTGAATGTGTAAGTAGTCTAAAGATCCCCCCTGGTCTTAAAAACAATCTTAGTTGCCACATGAAATATAAAAAGAAATATGAAGTCTTCAGAAACAATTTGCTGCAGATCTATGAAGGACTTTTTTTGCAGTGTTAGGAATGTTCTGTTCTGTCCTTAGAATAGAAAGCCTGGGATACAAAGCTAGCTGCAGTGTATGCAACCATTTGATGCTGATCTTATTTATTTAGCTTATTTATATACTGTTTACCAATATAAAAATTGACCAAAATGGTTTACAGCAATATACTTATAATTAAAACTTACTTAAAATAATAAAATAAAAATAAAATATGACTAGAATAACGTGAAATAAAATAAAAGCATAATAAAATAAATAACTAAACAAAGTTTGAATAAAAATACAATTAATAACATGATCAATAACATAAAATTTGGGTGAACTAGGATAGTAAATAATTGGCTGCTACATTACAAAACTAAAAAGGAAGAAAGAGAGAACAAAACTATGATGGTAAGATATCATTCTATTCTTGATAATGATTAAGAAGAGCTGGCATCATGACAATTTAGTTGTTAATTGGTAGTTTCTATGTTCCCGAATGCTTCCTTAAATAAGTGAGTTTTTAAAGCTTTCTTAAACTCCTTTCGATTAGAAATTAATCTCAAGGAGTCTGGCAAGGCATTCCACAGAATGGGGCCCGCAACAGAAAAAGCTCTTTGCCTTGTTATATTTAATGCGGCCTTTTTCACTGAGAGAACCTCTAAAAGGTTTTTTTCCCGCTGATCTAAGTTCTCTCCCAGGTCTATACACTCACAAGATGGAACATAGCCACATGGAATCTGTGCTATTTAGCAAAGAGTGAATTGGTGTAATGATTTTATAACGTATCCTAAATTTGACTGGCAACCAGTGAAGTTTTTGCAGAATAGGAGATATATGCTGCTTTAGAGGGGTGGCAGTAAGGAGTCTGGCTGCTGAATTCTGAATCAGTTGCAGAGGTCTAATTGCTGTATCAGGTAGACCTATGTATAATCCATTGCAATAATCAATGCCCGAAAAAATCAATGCCTGCAACACTGAACGGTAGTCATGAAAAAATAAGGGGCGGAGTCGCTTCAACACATGTAATTTGAAAAAGGAGTTTTTTACTATCTTGGAAATGTGTTGAGATAGAGATAAATTGGTATCAATCCATACTCCTAGATTGCATACCAATTTGGTAATTTGGATGACAACTTTACCTAAGGTTATATTCGCAGGGGGGGCATTGCTAGAATTTGAAAGAAAGCTGAGATAAAGGATTTCCGTTTTCTTTTTATTTAATTTTAAGCGGTTGTGAGCCATCCATTGTTCAATTGTACTGATATATAACTGAATCAATGAGAACGTCTCTGTCCAGGATGATTTGTATGGGATAAACAATTGAATGTCATCTGCATAGAGCTTGAAGTGTACATTCAAAGATAAGATGTGACATAAACGTAAAAGATAAATGTTAAATAAAATGGGCGATAATGAAGACCCTTGTGGAACACCTGTTGGTTGCATGAAGAATTGGGAGGAACAAGAACAAATATTAACTTGACAGGTACGATTGGATAGAAAACTCTCGAACCATTTTAACACTGTGGACTGTATTCCTCTATAGTGAAGGACTGACAACAGTATTTTGTGATCCAGCATGTCAAACGCTGCTGAGATATCTAAGAAAATCACAATATAGTCTGTATAGGAATCAAATCCTCTGAGAAAGGTGTCAAATGAGGATAAAAGTAGGGTCTCCGTAGAGTGCCCCTTTTTTAATCCGTGTTGGTTCGGATTTAATATGTCGAACTCAGTTAAATAATCTTTGAGTTGGTATAGAACGACTGATTCCAGGATCTTTGCTAAAGAGCATAAAGAAGGAATAGGTCTCAGATTTGAGAAATCCATAAATGAGGAGGATTTACTCTTTAAAATAGGCAAAATTGATGTCTGTTTTAGCAACTCTGGGAATTTACCTGTTCTTAATGACTGATTATCAAGGACAAATGGTCAGAACAACTTTCGGCAATGTTTTTGAATAATATGCCCGTGCAGGGGTTTATTGGAGAGTTAGACACTTTTTGCTTGCTTATGATCTTATGAATGGCTATAGGAGAAGTAGCCTGAAAATCCGTCCATTCAGAATTTACTGCTTGTTGCTTATAGATGGAATACGGCAAATTCATGAATTCTTGAGCTATGGTTTTGATCTTTTGTTGAAAAATCTTTGCTATTTGTTCACAGATATCATCATTAATTTCAGGGGTTATTATCGAATGATCAGTTGTTAGTGATTTTACTATATTAAATAATGTAGCTGGGTTGTTATTTGCCATTGCAAATTCTATCAAATTTGCAGATGATACAAAATTATTCAGAGTAGTTAAATCACAAGCAGACTGTGATACATTACAGGAGGACCTTGCAAGACTGGAAGATTGGGCATCCAAATGGCAGATGAAATTTAATGTGGACAAGTGCAAGGTGTTGCATATAGGGAAAAATAACCCTAGCTGTAGTTACACGATGTTAGGTTCCATATTAGGAGCTACCACCCAAGAAAGAGATCTAGGCGTCATAGTAGATAATACATTTAAATCGTCAGCTCAGTGTGCTGCAGCAGTCAAAAAAGCAAATAAAATGTTAGGAATTATTAGGAAGGGAATGGTTAATAAAACGGAAAATGTCATAATGCCTCTATATCGCTCCATGGTGAGACCACACCTTGAATACTGTGTACAATTCTGGTCGCCGTATCTCAAAAAAGATATAGTTGCAATGGAGAAGGTACAGAGAAGGGCAACCAAAATGATAAAGGGGATGGAACAGCTCCCCTATGAGGAAAGGCTGAAGAGGTTAGGGCTGTTCAGCTTGGAGAAGAGACGGCTGAGGGGGGATATCATAGAGGTCTTTAAGATCATGAGAGGTCTTGAACGAGTAGATGTGACTCGGTTATTTACACTTTCGAATAATAGAAGGACTAGGGGGCATTCCATGAAGTTAGCAAGTAGCACATTTAAGACTAATCGGAGAAAATTCTTTTTCACTCAACGCACAATAAATCTCTGGAATTTGTTGCCAGAGGATGTGGTTAGTGCAGTTAGTGTAGCTGGGTTCAAAAAAGGTTTGGATAAGTTCTTGGAAGAGAAGTCCATTAACTGCTATTAATCAAGTTTACTTAGGGAATAGTCACTGCTATTAATTGCATCAGTAGCATGGGATCTTCTAGGTGTTTGGGTAATTGCCAGGTTCTTGTGGCCTGGTTTGGCCTCTGTTGGAAACAGGATGCTGGGCTTGATGGACCCTTGGTCTGACCCAGCATGGCAATTTCTTATGTTCTTATGTTCTTATGTTCTTATTGGCATAGAAACTTTTCCTAGCTTGGTTCACTTCCTTTCTATATAATTTTAATGTGATCTGAAAGTCAACTTTTGTTGTAGAGGTCTTCTGTTTTAACCAGTCACGTTCCTTTTTCCTTAGAGTAGTTTTCAACTCATGAATCTTGGTATTGTACCATAAGGGGTTGGGCTTAGTTTGGGCTTTTTTTTGTGTTGTCAATTTAAATGGGGCCAAGGTATCTAAGGTTTTCGTTATTGATTGATTCCAATCCTCCACAGATTTATCTACTTTCTCTGTCAATCCAGAAGGTATATTAGAAGAAAATCCATTCAAAAACTCTTCAGAAGATATAGTTTTTCTTTTTTTAATTTGTTTGGCCATAACTCTTGAGTTTTTTTCTGGAAATGAGACTGAAAAGGAAATTAAATGATGGTCTGACCAAGGAACAGCTTGGTTTTTTAAGTCATCAGATGGCACATTCATACAAGATGGATTGTAAAAGACTAAATCTAAAATGCCACCTTTAATATGAGTAGGCTCAGTAATTAATTGAACCCAACCCATTCCAGACATAGCGTCTAAAAAAGAGGTAGTAGTGGTGGATGGGATATCGTTTTTTAGTTGCAGATTGAAATCCCCTATAAAAATGGTATCATGTAAATTTAAAGCTAAGGAGGAAATAATTTCTAAACATTTTGATAAATGAGTATTTAAAGTTTTTGGTGGACAATATGTTAAAACTAAATTAAAATACTTCATGGAAAGGATTAAAATCTCAAAGGAATCAGTGTTAGCTATCAATTTCCTTACAGTTTAGGAGAATCCTTCACAAAGGCTAGCACACCTCCTCCTTTGTGTCCAACTCGTGAAGCTGAGAAGGCACTATAGCCATTAGGACATATATTATTTACTATTCCCGAATCAGTTTCTGCAAGCCAAGATTTAGTTATGAGCAGACAATCTGGTTGTTTCTCAATTAACAAATCTGTAAATATAGGAGTTTTTTGCTTAATCGATTGTGCATTACAATATAAAAAGGTTAATACAGGCAAAATAATGGCAGACAACATTTTTGAAGGGGAGATATGAATTAGTGAGGTTCTATTAACCTTAACCTGTGTGGACTGACGTTTTTTATGTTTAATCCATTGTCCATATTTACCATATCCAATCACCATTGGAATTTCCATATTGAAATTTGAAAAGACTCTTCCTCTGCAGCTGACTCTGGAGTTAACAAAGGGGCGTGCCCCTTTGTCTCACTCTTCGTCGCGCGACATCCCAGCGCATGGTGCCTCTGGCGTTGCCGCACGCTTTTTCAAGCAAAGTCGCCCCTCAATAACGTTTTAGAAAGGGGGTGGGACCAGACAAGCTGGCCGGCGAAGTAGCGCAGGATGGCTCAACTCAGCAGAGATAACAGCTTCCAGTGGTCAATTAGAGACCTGCTCCAGCAGGTAAGGTTGATATAATAGTCCAACAAGGCTTTAACTCCTCTGGTGTCGCCACGCGCTTTTTCAAGCAAAGTCGCCCCTCAATGACATTTTAGATTTGATTTGAGTTTTACATAGGCTATAAAAAAGGGCATTGTAGTAATTGAGGGGACTGATGAGTGAATGTGTAAGTAGTCTAAAGATCCCCCCTGGTCTTAAAAACAATCTTAGTTGCCACATGAAATATAAAAAGAAATATGAAGTCTTCAGAAACAATTTGCTGCAGATCTATGTAGGACTTTTTTGCAGTGTTAGGAACGTTCTGTTCTGTCCTTAGAGTAGAAAGCCTGGGATACTATTGAATATGGAGGAAAAGAAGACACATCAGGCAGGTTGCATGGCAGGCAGGAAAAAAAGGCTGAGCCCTCACGAGGGTCCTCTTTTTATTGTGCATACATTCAAAAGCAGATGATGTGTCATCACATGATTGGTTCCTCTCCACATAGCAACAGACGTATCACCACACTATTGGCTTGGCTCGGGGGGGTATATGGATCATTTCATTGGCTGCTGAATCCTATACCTCCTGTCTTTGTCCTGCCTCTGACTAGGGAACACCCAGCCCTTCTTTCAGGCTATCAGGGTTAATTATAAGCCAGAGAAATACATGATAGTCAGGTATCCTCTCCTAGGCAGAGAGGCTTAAGCACAAGTGATGCTTTATTCAGCGCAAAGGTCAGGGAGAAGGGAAGTTAGTGTTAAACCCTGATGAAATGGCTTGCTGGCAAAGCTTATAATTCCCACATCTCACCCTTTCTGTTTTTATTTAGGCAGATCAATAAAGCTTTAGACCCTTACTGAAATCTGTTATGTCTTGGTATGGGCTGGAGATAGGGGAAGGGGGATATGGAGAGAAAAAGCTGAGTCGGCGTGGTGTGCCAGCCGCCGCTGAGCTCCTGAATCTCCACATCACCCAGAGCTGGTGCAGCATGGTGTGCCAACGGCTGCAGGGCTCAGGATTCTCTATTAAGCAGCATACAAGACATCTTTGTATCCGGGCTGAGAGTAAGGTTTCAATATGGATATGAGGTTGGGTATGCACTGAATACAGCAGCACAGGCAAATAATTAAAACAATTACAGTAATTATAATAGAAATCACCCTTTTGAGACCAGAAATATCAGGGAGCCAGGACCATAGCCAATCCCATGGAGAAGTTGGTATTCTGCCTGAAAGTGGTGCATCAGCAACCATGGTTTCTATCTGCTCTATGGTATGAGTGAGGTTTGCTTTATAGTCTGATATGTACACACAGCAATGAGATCCAATTAATGCACAAACACCACCCTTTGAAGCTAAAATGGTATCTAAGGCATAGCGGTTCTGTAATGCTACTTCTCTAATCTGAGAGACTTCTGTTGTGAGTAGTTTTAATGCATGGACTGTCTGATTAAATAGGGCAGTCGTCCAGTTAGCTAGGATGTGCAAGTCTCTGTAATCCATAGCTGTTCCCATTGGGGGAAACAGGCTTCTAGCTACCTGGGTTTCTGTATACATATCTATGGGATTCTTGATCGCCTCCCTTTTGTTACGGAGTCTTGCTTTGGGTAAATTTTTGACTGCATAGTATGAGGGGAGGATGTAGCCTAGAGTGCATCTGTCTGTCCAATTGGGGGGAATTCACATATATGCTCTACGCCCACATAACATCCATATGTTTCCTAACAGATTAGTGGACATGTCATTGGTATTTTTAATTTGTGTTATCATTTGGGCTATATAACTACAAAGGGTAAATCCCTTGTCCCCTCTATACTCTCTGCACCTGCTTGGGTCTCCCACTGCACATCCTGAAATCTGCCAATTGCACATATATGTGGTATAATTATGTAAGTGTTCAGTGATTAATACAAAGGTTCGGTTACAATATGGATATTTTCCCACCCGAAGCCCCTTCCCATCCCCTGGATCATAGTCCCAACAAAGAGTGGCAGTGTCTTGAATACGGCTGCCGATGGGTATTATGGTATTATTAACTGGAGAGTTAATGAAAACACCTCTCTGTAAAGGATAATTAGTCCATACTGTAAGGTTAAATGGTACAGCATGCATCAGTCGATTCAACAGGTGTGAAAAGTTCTGTGCATCGAGGATGTATATGTTGTCCTGTCAGAGTCCTTGTTCTGAAATCGCCATAGCTGGAGAAATAAGGCAAAGGAGGAGGGTGCAGAACACAATTGTTAATGAGTAGGCATTCAGGCAAGAAAAGGCGGCTAATAAGTTCTCTGGAGTTTTCTCAAGGCCTTGCTGTTCTAAGAGTTGTGCAGATTGGTTCGATAGGGCCTTGATCTGTCCCCAGGTCATGTGGTGCTGCTTTTTGCGAGGAGTCCGGTCTCTGTCCTTCTGAGGGCTGTGGAGGCTCGGGAGAAGTTGGTAATCGGGTCCTGTAGACCTGGACACCTTTCCATCTTTCCACGGCTTGATATAATGGCTTGGAACCCACCCAAAGTGGACCTGTGGGAGCAAGCAGAAAAGCATATCCTCGTCCCTATGTTAAGGGAACGGGACCGTACCAGACATTAAATATTCTATACAAAACTGATGGCTGTGGGTGACTAACCCTAGTCCCATAATGATTACCCATGGCTGTGGTCTTATTTGAATTTGATATGTTTAGATGATTTAATGTAAACAATACTTTGTTCAGCCAGTCCTGTTTAGGGGGAAGTCCAGGGGCATTCCCTCCTTTTTGTTTTTGTTTTGTCAAGAGCTCTTAAGGGTATGGTTGGCTCTCTCCACAATGGCTTGCCCTGTGGTGTTGTAGGGGATGCCAAATAAGTATTTAATGTTCAATTATTGACAAAATTCATGCAAAGGAATGGCTGCAGTAAATAGAGCCATTATCAGTTTTCAGAACAGAGGGTAATCCCATTATCAAGAGTTTTTATGCAGTGATCAATTTTCATTCAGTAAAATAGCATACATGTAAATTAATCATTTAAAGGAAAAATCAATTGTAGTAGGCTGAATCACAAATGACAAGTATTTTAGACATTACATTAAACATATGTTACACAAGACTGACACATATTCATTCATCCTGCAAATATTCATTTACACAAAACTGACACACATTCATCCATCCTGCAAATGTTCATTCATAGTCTTCTTGGCATCAAGACAGACAACAGATAACACATAATTTGAGCTAAAAATCTTATCAAAAAGGTATCAAAAACAAAATTAGATCAAGGATCAAAAATCAAAAGTCAAAAGGTGTTAGAAAAATGTTTGAAAAATGTTAAAATAAGCTGCAAAGTGTTCATCTTCACATCTCCTCATGGCAGGAAGGCTGTCAATCTGGAAAATATTAAAAACTGGCACACAGCAAAAAATTTACTAAGGTAAGGATTAAAGTGAAATTCTTACTTTCTTAACCTTGGATAAATCAATTCTATTATTCAATTTAATAAAATCAATTTGGATTTGCAAGAAAAGGCTTGGGAGGGATTGCTTTAGATGTAGCAACCTTTGTCAGTAAAAATTTTAAGGTTCAGAATTCTGTATAAAATTTGTGAAAAAGAAAATAAAACTGAAGTTTCTTTAAGGCATGAGGACTGTAGATCTGAAAAATAAAAACTAGTATACAACAGAATTATTAAAACAATAATATAATATAACTGGTAGAATAGCATAGCGCCTCCTAGTGGAGACACCATCATTACTTTATAGATTGCAACTATTGTTCCAGGTTGCAATCAATAATACTCTGAGCTTACTTTCAATGTGGAATATCAGAATACAATTTCTTCATATAATTATTAGAATAGGAAATTAAACACGCTGTTCAGTAATCTCAGTTCAGTATTAAAGAAGTTTGAAAGTATTAAAAAGATTAACAACAGAAAGATGAAGGGCTAGTGTATGAATGCATTGAAGGTTGAGGGAAAAGATTTGGATCAGCAGGAGATCTGATCTGTCTCGTGCCCCCCTTTGAAAGCTGCAAGCACAGTTAAACCTAAGTCCAGTTTTTTCTTTTCAAAAGTTCTCCCTCCCCCCCATGAGTGGCTACCAAGAGTTAATAACAGAAAGACAGGATAAGAGGGGGAGGAGCAGTGTTTCTCTAAAGAAAAGAAACAGAGCAGAGAACTTCATTCAATGAATTAATCCTTCAGTCAATAGGAACTGAAAGACAGCATTGTTAACAATAGATAACATCAACCAGAAACAATGACTGGCAAGGACTTGCTGATCTCTTGCAAACAGATTCTATCTTTCTCCTATAGGGAAAATTACAATAAGAATACAAGTTCTGTGCGCTGGCAATACAAGCAATTGCTATAAACTTAAATCTCAGAGAAATGGAGTCATTTTAAATGTGAGCCAAATTAACTTTGCAAAAGGGAAATTTTCACTGTAATACTGCTCAAGTTTCAGTACAGTTATAACATAAGGCTCTGCAACACTTTGTGGGGGAAAATACTCTCAAAGTATGCAGATTTTCTGTAACTGAATATCAAAGACCAAGAGAAACCATTTCTTCCAAGTCTGCTGTGTCTGCTCCAGCACTAGGTGTAGTCTGGTTTGTAACAGGTCATTGTACTGTCTCATTAAATCATTTCTTTCATATTGATATTTTTTTTGCTTGTAACGCAGGAGTGCAGCTGCCTGGCCCAAGATCTTATACACTAATTTCTTTGAAGACCTGGGGGCATAGCCACTGCCCATGGCACTCCGGGCGGCACTCAACTCTATTGCTGCCACACCTAGTTCTTTAATCCTTTTTGTAATGGGAAGAGGCTTGAATCCCTTCTAATAATTCCTCCTTTGTGAGATTTTCATTCACTTGCTCTAGGTGAAATCCCATGCTGACCGCGGCACATAAATTGTTACCGGGAGCAGCGGTTTGAGATGGTAATTTACCTGGACAAATCGGTGATGCAGAATCAATGACTGTCTCAGGCAATGGCAAATGGGGGTACAGGGAGTTGGTGGTTGGCGGGGGAAGGGCTTGCGGGCAAGGTGGAGGGAGGCTAGCAGTGTTGCCAACCTCGCTTATTTACCGCGAGATTGGACTTCTTTTTGTAGTCATTCGCGGTTTTTTTTCCGATTCGCGGGTTGCTTTTTTTTTTTTCCAAAATCATTTTTTATTAGGGAACATGCGCCAACAGCTTCAACAGCCTCAATAGAGGCAATTCATACCAATCAATAACAAGAGTGTAAGAGCAACATAGCTCAATAGAAGCTGGTATGCAAGTAACCATACAATTGTTGCAGCCCCGCATACCTCCCTTCTTTTCCAGTGTTTATCCTCCCCCCACTCATACCTCCTAACATCCATCGCAAGCAGTCACACCCTTCCATCCAGCCATCCTCCCTGTAACTCCCTACCCCCCCCCCAGGAGATGGTGTTAGCACCTACAGCAATGGAATCAAGCATTGACAATGATAAGAAATCCTTAAAAGGAAACTTGGTACACGTCCAGCAAACCTGTGAACAAAAAACACTGGGAGAGCCACATTTATGTCCATACAGTTTGATATCCAGTATTTAAAAGTTGGGTTTGTATATCCAGAGGTAGTAAGTCAAAACAAGTAGTCCAGTGAGCTACAGAAGTAGCATCCAGAGTGCGGCCCGTTGAAATAAGATTTAGGCGTGTCAGCTGCATAGTTAACGCAAGTTTAGAATACCAGGCTCTCAACGGTGGTTGTGTCATGGGATCAATCCAAACAGTACTTACTCAAGGGAGTCAGTGGTTAACCACAATATAGAATCAAATATACAGAAATGTGGAACCCAAACAAACACTTAACAATTATTTAGCCTATGAAGGTGTCAGCAAGCCTTGACGTTATGTGTCACTTTTCACTCAGACACTAACCGGTCTTATCGATCATTCACCTTCCTCATTTAATTTAATGCAAACAATTTTTTCTTTTTTTTTTTTTTTTTCTTTTTCTATATTTAAAAAATGTCCTCCGTTTATATCAACAAGAATGGCAACCATTTTTGAATGAGTCATTCTTGTTGATATAAACGGAGGACATTTTTTAAATATAGAAAAAGAAAAAAGAAAAAATTGTTTGCATTAAATAAAATGAGGAAGGTGAATGATCGATAAGACCGGTTAGTGTCTGAGTGAAAAGTGACACATAACGTCAAGGCTTGCTGACACCTTCATAGGCTAAATAATTGTTAAGTGTTTGTTTGGGTTCCATCAATCCAAACAGCCAATATCAGCTGGCAGGCCAACAGGATAGCGGTACGGCCAAAACGTCCAGCAGCAGCAGTATGCGGTGCAATATTGCCGCGTAACCCAGACAGCAAGAGCCTCCCCGATCGCAGGTTATGGGAAGTAGTGCAACACGCCACATGTGTCAAAACGCTATCCCAGAATGTCCGAAGGGTCGGGCACTGAAATAATCGGTGTGCCAAGGTGCCCGGCACAGCACCACATTTAACACACTGGGGTGAGGGTAGCCTGCCCATTTGGTAACGTCGAACGTCATCACAGACAATATGGTGCAGGATCCTAAATTGCAGGTCCCGCAGGGCGTGGTCGGGCACCGTGGCGTTCATAGTTTTAAAGCACATCAGAATGTCCTCAGCAGTAATAGGGCGCCCCCAGGCTTCCGACCAATATTCCACCAGAGCCTGCAGGTGGCAAGGTTTTCTGTTTTTTTGTCTCAATACGCACCAGCCCCTGATAGAATTATGTAGAAGAGCAGTATCAAAAAATCGATGGGCAAAGCTAGACTCCCTACGAAATTCATCCTCTGTCCATTTGAACGTCTGGATATAATGGCGAGCTTGAAGATAAGCAAAGAAGTGTTTGGAGGGTAGCGTATAGTCGTGCGCCAAAGTGGCAAAATCCTGCACCACTGGAGTATCCGGAAGATAGAAATGAAAAATGAACGGCAGTCCCTTTTGAAGCCAACCTTGAAAAATCGCCCAGCAATCCAATCCAGGCGGGAATTTCTTATTACCCAAAAGTGGCATTAACAAAGAGGTAAGTCCCGATAAACCTTCCTGCTGACGAAGTCAACGCCAGGCTTGCCTACAGGGATGCAAGAGTTCCTTGGGGATAGTCAGTGCGCCGTAAGTGGCTGTATCCGCCTGAATCAGATACACCGGTGACCACGGAGCAGTCATACTGATAAGCAAATTATCTTCACAATAAGAGTACTGGTCCAATATCCACTCCCCCACAAAGCGAAGCTGGCATGAAGCATTGTACATTCGGATGTCAGGCATATTCAATCCCCCCGCCTCCTTTGAATGTATTAATACAGAATATTTAAGGCGTGCCCGCCCCCCTACCCACAGAAATTTTTGAAAAGAGCGTTGTAACCACAAAACATCTGCACGCGATAACCAACAAGGTAACATGTGGAGCTTATATAGCAGTTTTGGTACCAATGTCATTTTAATCAAGGCACATCGCCCAAATAGGGACAGCGGCAGGTTATGCCAAGCTTTCAGCTGGGCCCCCAAGTCGGTTAATGTTCTCTTTATATTAAGGGTGTATAGCTCAGTCAAGTTTCTGGGGATCCAAACCCCTAAATACTTTAACTTGTCTGAGGCCCACGCAAAGGGAAACCCACTTCCCCAATCCCGTGCCGTAGCAGGTGTAAGCGCCAAGGCCTCAGATTTAGCATAGTTTATAGTTAGACCGGCAATCCCCTTAAAGGAGGAAAAGTGTTGAATAATCACGGGGACACTCTGCTTGGGTTTACCCACAAACAGGATATCGTCTGCAAACAACGCCAGCTTTAATTGGTGCCTCCCTATACGAAGGCCTGCAAAGGTCAGATCTGAGCGTAATTTAATCGCTAGGGGCTCAATAGCCAGCACAAAAAGCAGAGGGGACAGGGGGCAACCCTGGCGCACCCCGCAATGTAAAGAGAAAGGTGTAGTCAGTGCTCCGTTAATGAGGAGGCGCGCTCCAGGGTTACTATATAATACCTCCAACCACGTGACTATGTTTCCCATCAGGCCATACTGGCGTATGCTCCAGAACAAGTAATCCCAAGAAAGAGAGTCAAATGCCTTCTCAGCATCTAAGCTCAAGATTAAAGCATCTGTCTGCTTATGGAAACTAAGCGCTGCAATGAGCCTACAGACATTCTTCACTCCCTGTCTGCCCTTGATGAAACCTGTCTGGTCTGGGTGTATCAGCGTGGGTAAGACAAGGGCTAGCCGAGCCGCCAGTACAGCCGCAAAGATTTTTGAGTCACTATTTATCAAAGAAATAGGACGATAAGAGCCTACCTCGTGGGGGTCCTTCCCAGGCTTAGGTATAAGGACAATAGTAGATTGGTTCTCAGACACAGGTAAAGATTTTGCATGGAGCAAGTCATTAAAGTAGGGAGTCAAAACGGGCAGAACTGAGAACTTCAATATTTTATAAAACTCGGGCCCGAGACCATCAGGCCCCGCTGCCTTCCCCAATTTCAAGGTGTGGATGATAGCATGTACTTCGGTATCCTTAACAAGAGCATTCAACACCTCCAGTTGCGTTGGGGTTAATTGTGGCCACTGGAGTCCCTGAAAGTAGGCAGCCGCAGCCTCCGCAGGACTAGGTTTCGCCCCATAGAGATTCTTATAGTATTCTAAAAACCTATCCATAATTGCATCCGGTGCAGTTAAATGGGTGCCCTGTTTATCCCTTACACTCGTGATGAGAGACTTTGGTCTCCGATTACGCACTAAATTGGCTAGCATTTTACCAGGGCGGTTGCCATGGTTATATAATTGAAGTTGGTAGTAGCGAAGGGATTTAGTAGCCCGCTGATGCAAGAGAGTATTTAAAGACTCCCTAATATTGGCAACCTCCCGTTTGCTGGCATCTGACATCGTTCGCATATGAGACATTTGAGCTTTTTTAAGTTCTAGCGTTAACTGCAATATTTCTGCATTTCGTTTCTTGTTCTGCGTGGCCACATAGGCTATTATTGAACCTCTCATAACCGCCTTACCCGCCTCCCACAAAACTGCGGATGAGGTCTCCGGCAGAGCATTAAGTCGTACATATTCATCCCACTGCTTCTGCAAGTAGCGATGAAATTGCTTATCTAACATCAGCCCCGGAGCCATGCGCCAAGAAAAGGGCAGCTTGGGAAAAACTCCCAGTGTGACACCAACTGATACCGGCGCATGGTCCGAGATGGATATAGTGCCAATAGTGGCCGTAGTCACCCTAGGGAATAGAAAGTCAGAGAGCAAGAAATAGTCTAATCTTGAGTATGAACCATGAGGGTGAGAAAAAAAAGTGTAATCTTGCTCCCCAGGGTGCAAAGCCCTCCAGACATCCAGCAATCCCAACTCCTGGCTAACAAAATTGGCGCCTGTCCGAGTGTCCTGAGGCGTGACCGCTTTTGGGGGCTTACAATCTTCCTGTTTATTGGGCACCATATTAAAATCTCCACCCATAATTACTGCACAGGAGGGGAGCCCTGCCAAGATCCCTGTCACACGAACAAAGAAATCATGTGAATATACATTTGGGGCGTACACATTGCAGAGAGCCACTGGCTGTTGATGGCACTGCCCTTGAACTATGATATATCGTCCCTCCTCGTCCTGCCACACCTTGTCCGCCCGAAAAGGCACCTGTTTATGAATTAAAATTGCTACACCTCGTTTTCGTGATGTGTAAGAAGATGAAAAACATTGTCCCACCCATTCTCGCCGCAGCTTAGCATGTTCCCCGGCGGTCAAGTGAGTCTCCTGCATAAATACTATTTGAGAGCCCAGCCGGCGGAAAAGCTGTAACAACTTTTTCCTCTTAATGGGGGAGTGAATCCCATCCACATTAAGGGAAGTAAATTTGACTGTTGTCATCAGAGCAAATTAGGGGGGGACCCACCCTCCCAGACATGCATTACACACCAATGCTATTATAGTTACCCGTGTCTCCCCAGCCTGAGTCACAGGATCAAAACATACGCATTCCATATCATAATATGACAGAGCCACTGCTATGCCCAAAAAATGTGGTACAGTACACCCATCCCCTAACATCTCCTCTATCCACCCCCCTGCCCCCCCCAAAACCACTCCCCTCCCCCACAGCCATACATCAACACAACCCATACATACCCACACGATCCAAAACATCATACATACAAACAGCTCACAGAGGCACCGACCTCTGACACCTCCTGCGGACAGGCTGTGCCCTAAGTCTCCTCTGACCCCCCCCTCCCCCCCAACCCCCATCATCCCAATCAGGTTAAAGCAGCGCATTTAAACTGGTGAAACAGGATATAACCTTGATCAACTTGATCCTAGAAATAGGATATTCGCTTGACATTCAAACTCAACAGTGAATCACCAAACAAAATTATCAAGCAAGATGTAAACTTTTGAACTTGGAAATAGTGCTGCGACCCCAATCAGAGGCCAACAGATAAGGCATGGAGCAATCTTCAACCGCTCCCGGTTACTTCATCCTGGATTAATGCCATGGCTTCGGAATCCAAACCCCAACTGCAAAGAAGGGAATCAGTTTCATATCAGGTGTTTGCATCAGATGGCAGCTGTGCCAGGAATTGCAATGCCTCCTCCTTGGAGGTAAGGAATACCGTTTTATTTGCATGGTGAACCCGGAGCTTGGCTGGGTACAGCAGGGCAAATGATATTCCACACCTGTGTAGCTCGGTACAGGTGGGGGCCATAGCCTTGGTTGTGCTGCTACTGCAGCTGAAAAATCATTGAAGAGTAAAATGCGGGAATCCTGATATTCTAAAACAGCTATCTTCCGGAATTCTCTTATTATCTGAACTTTGTGCAGCCAGTTGAGAATTCTCGCCATCACGGGGCGCGGCCTACCTCCCGGTTCTCGTTGCTGTCCCATTCTATGGGCGCTCTCACAACGCAATTGCCCCACCAAGGATGCAAGTCCCAAGCGCTGGGGAAGCCATTCCTCCAAGAATTTGTACAAATCTTTATCCAACACAGTTTCAGGCAACCCCACGATTTTTAAGTTGTTGCGACTGTTCCGGTTCTCCTGATCGTCAAGACGTTCGAGTAACACCGTCTGTTGGGTAGTCAGCGCCTGGACCTGTCTCTCCGCAGTCACAAGACGGTCCTCTTGATCACCTACATGCTGTTCCACCCCATCAAGACGCCTTGCTTGGCCCTCCACAGCCGCCTTTACTTCATCCATGGCAGATTGTAACTTGAGCAGACGATCGTCCAGGGCCGCAGACACCCTCGTGGATATTTGTAATAACGCATCTTCGGACACCGAAGCCAACTGTGTAGAGTGCTCGGTCCCAGACGCCATCCTGGGTTTCTGGCTGCGGCGCTCCGTGATGGGCCTCGACCGACGCGAGCACATACCACGCCCCCAATCCTAAAAAACTCTCGGGGGATGGCGCAACCTCGCACCAGGCGCAACAGGGACCGCAACAGAGAGATAAGCAACTTAGACCTCTCGGATTATTGTGTCAACAGAGGCCCGGCAAAGAATATGCCACAAAAATGTGTACCAGCGGTAGACCATGCAAAAGTCACAGCGTTCCAGTTTATATATTCAGAAATAACAGAGTGCAACCAGCGCTGTGCAGCATCATAGGTTCAGCAATAGGTGGAGACGCATTCCGCCGGGCGCCATCTAAGCCATGGGATCATATGCACCTTATCCTGTATTTCATTCCACTTTGGGCCCCCACAGCTCCCCAAGTCCTATTTGTAGCAGCCTGCTAGTTTCTCAGATCTGGTGCTGCAGCTACACACCCACTCAATGCACTAGGATAGAGCAATGTGAGCAGCAATCGTGGCATTCAGGGGCAGTTCTGCTCCATGTACCTCCTCCTCCGGCAGTCAGCTCTTTGGTGGCAGGGGTCAGGCCCGCAACATCCAGTGCTCCCCTTTTCTTTCCTCTTTCTCCCCCCTCTCTCTCTTACTTTTGTATTATGGGAACAGTAGATGTAGGGGGAGAGCACCCTATCGATTATCCACCCTCCCACGCTGAACCGTGAGGCTTATTATTTCCAAAAAGAGTTAATTAGGGAGGAGGTGCATTTTGTCGGCGGCCATCTTGGCCACGAGGTACTTGGGCAGTCTCATCCACTACCCGCCCCGATCACCTACGTTCAGCAGTGCTGCCTTGATCTTCTATCCAGGTAAGCAGCCAGCCCCTGGAATCCGAGGTTATAGTTAATTAAAAACGGCTTCCGGATCAACTTTTGGAGCAGCTTAGATGTGTAGGGAATAGGCTCGAGGTACGATCGCGGCTGCCATCTTAGTCCGGTCCCGCAGCTCTGCTTTGATGTGCGTCCCGATCTCCTTCAGTTACCCTCCGTGGCGGCGCAAATTTTTCCCCTAGGGAGCCTGGACCCCTCCGAAACGCTGTCGATTCGGATCGCCATGAAAAGTCACGATTTCGGGGGATAGCGAGGGAAACCCGGAGGGGGGGTCACGGAGCTCAAACCTTCGGCTTCCTCGCTGGTGACGTCATCACCGGAAGTCCGCGGGTTGCTTTTAATTGGGCTATTTTTTCTGCCAGTCACGTTTTTTTGGGCTTGTTGGGCGGGACTTGTGCTCTGAATCATGTTACAGTGATTGGCTGCTGCTGCGATGAAGCCTGTCCATAGCAGGCGCACCCTATCCCTATATTGCAGCAGTAAGCCAATCCGAGCAGAATGCAAGCCTTGTTGATGCACACGACACATTTTGTGGGCAGACCCAGCCAGCACAGCATCGCACGTGGGCGGAACGGGAAGGCCAGCAGCACAGCATTGGAGTGCAACAGCAAAGGAATCCAGAGTGTGCAGCTACAGCCAGGTATCAGGAGGGAAGGAATTAGTATGCTGGGAGGGGGAAATGAGAGTGTGGGGGCCAGCGATGTGCTCGGAGGGGTTAGGGAGGGGGGAATGAGAGTGTGGGGGCCAGCGATGTGCTCGAAGGGGTTAGGGAGGGGGGAATGAGAGTGTGGGGGCCAGAGATGTGCTCGGAGGGGTTAGGGAGGGGGGAATGAGAGTGTGGGGGCCAGAGATGTGCTCGGAGGGGGGAATGAGAATGGGGGGGGCCAGAGATGTGCTCGGAGGGGTTAGGGAGGGGGGAATGAGAATGTGGGGGCCAGAGATGTGCTCAGAGGGGTTAGGGAGGGGTGAATGAGAGTGTGGGGGCCAGAGATGTGCTCGGAGGGGAGAATCAGTGTGTGCAGGGCCAGAGATGTGCTCAGAGGGGTTAGGGAGGGGGGAATGAGTATGTGGAGGCCAGAGATGTGCTTGGAGAGGGGAATGAGTATGTGAGTGCCAGAGATGTGCTCAGAGGGGGAATCCGTGTGTGCGGGGCCAGAGATGTGCTCAGAGGGGGAATCCGTGTGTGCGGGGCCAGAGATGTGCTCAGAGGAGGGAATGAGAGTGTGGGGGCCAGAAATGTGCTCGGCGGGGTTAGGGAGAGGGGAATGAGAGTGGCCAGAGATGTGCTTGGAGGGGGGTGGGGAGAGGGGAATGAGTATGTGAGTGCCAGAGATGTGCTCAGAGGGGGAATCCGTGTGTGCGGGGCCAGAGATGTGCTCGGAGGGGTTAGGGAGGGGGGAATGAGAGTGTGGGGGCCAGAAATGTGCTCTGTGGGGTTAGGGAGGGGGGGAATGAGTGTGTGAGGGCCAGAGATGTGCTCGGAGGGGTTAGGGAGGGGGGAATGAGAGTGTGGGGGCCAGAGATGTGCTTGGAGGGGGGTGGGGAGAGGGGAATGAGTGTGTGAGGGCCAGAGATGTGCCTAGAGGGGGGAATCAGTGTGTGTGGGGCCAGAGATGTGCTCGGAGGGGGGTGGGGAGAGGGAAATGAGTATGTGAAGGCGTTAAATGCTATAAAAAATAAAAAGTTTCAATCTCACGTGTTTTGGGCTTTTTTTGGGCTTGTTTTTTTGGAAAAAAGTGCTTGTTCTTTCATGAAAACCTGGCAACACTGGAGGCTAGCTTCTCTGATTTCAGCGTCCCCAGTCTCCAGGGGCCTTCTCTCTGAGGTGGACGCAGAGGAAGCCACAGGAGCCATGGTAGGGGACAGTGCCTTGTGAGTGTGTGTCCCCAGATGCTCTATTTCATATTCTGTCCCCCCTAGTTCATTGGTCTTTTCAGTGATGGGAAAGGCTTGAAGTCTTTCTAATAATTCTTTTCCTGTAAGGTTTTCTTTCTGCTGTTTCTGCTGAAATCCCATGCGAACCGCCCCACCCAGGCCAGGTTGTGGCTTAATTGTGCTCAAGGGTTGTTTTTCTATAGAAGGCGGAGAAGTGTGAACGGGTTGTGCCATGGGTGTGGGTATGGAGAGCTGATACAAAGAATTTGCTGTCTCTGAGGGAGATTGAGCATAAGATGGGGGAAGGGTATGTTGATTGAGCCTACTGATGCTGTCTGCTTCTAAGAGCACATGGTTTGGAAATGCTGCCTTGAGACTTTTTTTTCCTATGTGTTCTATGGCCTCTGTACATTTTTGCCAAATTAATAATTGCTTTATGGGGGCCCTTGGGGCCATATGAAGACTATTGCCTATTAAAATCCAGTCCTGGATATTCAGAGTTCCAGCCTCTGAATACCAGGGGCAGCGGCAAGCTATTTCACTTATCAATTTTTCTAAGTCCCCTATTTTAACTTTTGCTATTTTTCCTCTGGTGATGAAATAATGATTCTTGATTATTTTCTGCAGCTCTCTAGCATGAAGCCTTTGCTGTACAGTCAAATCACTTCCCATGCTCACGAATGTGGGGAACAAACTTGCTGACAAATACTTTAAAAATACCAAAAAGTACTTTAAAAATACTTACGATTGCAAATCTGCTGTACGGTGCGCACCTAAGCTATGTCCAGCCGAAATAAGCATGGGATTTATTATCACGTCCGGGATCACCAGATATTGAATACGGAGGCAAAGAAGACACATCAGGCAGGTTGCATGGCAGGCAGGAAAAAAAGGCTGAGCCCTCACGAGGGTCCTCTTTTTATTGTGCATACATTCAAAAGCAGATGATGTGTCATCACATGATTGGCTCCTCTCCACATAGCAACAGACGTATCACCACACTATTGGCTTGGCTCAGGGGGGGTATACGGATCATTTCATTGGCTGCTGAATCCTATACCTCCTGTCTTTGTCCTGCCTCTGACTAGGGAACACCCAGCCCTTCTTTCAGGCTATCAGGGTTAATTATAAGCCAGAGAAATACATGATAGGTATCCTCTCCTAGGCAGAGAGGCTTAAGCACAAGTGATGCTTTATTCAGCGCAAAGGTCAGGGAGAAGGGAAGTTAGTGTTAAACCCTGATGAAATGGCTTGCTGGCAAAGCTTATAATTCCCACACATTGTAGTAATTGAGGGGACTGATGAGTGAATGTGTAAGTAGTCTAAAGATCCCCCCTGGTCTTAAAAACAATCTTAGTTGCCACATGAAATATAAAAAGAAATATGAAGTCTTCAGAAACAATTTGCTGCAGATCTATGTAGGACTTTTTTGCAGTGTTAGGAACGTTCTGTTCTGTCCTTAGAGTAGAAAGCCTGGGATACAAAGCTAGCTGCAGTATGCAACCATTTGATGCTGATCTACTTGCTTCTCCATACTCTGTTTTATTGATAAAAGCAAAAGTGAAGATGTCTTTGTAACACCCTCACAGCTGAACAGACTGGTTTAAGGGATCACAGTTCCCAGAGTATAGGTAAGAAATATACCTTATCCAGGGGTGGAGTTTGTTCAGGGGAAATTTCCAACACTTCCAGGAAATAGCATTTAATAGTCATTCTTGGAAGTTCTCCAATCACCCTGGAGAAATTGAGTACCCTCAAATTCAAATGCCTCATGTTTTCCATATTTTTGATTTTTCTGTTAATATCACCACAATTCTGTATTATTGTTGCTTGTACTTGCTTAAGTTCTGAGTCTATATTCTGTAATTTCAGAGGTTTCCTGCTTTTGCTCTTGAAAGCTAGGGATGTGCAGAGCAAAAGTTTATGTCCATATGTCAATATGTCCAAAGGGGGTCCCATTTGCGGTCAATATGGACATAAAAAAATTAAATGAGTTGGGTATATGTCCATATGTGCAAAAAAAAAAAATTTAAACCCCCTCACCCTCCTTAATCCCCCCCCCCCCCAGACTTACCACAACTCCCTGGTGATCAGGAGGCCCCCCCAAGCTGGCCAAAAGTTCTTTTTGGGCCGAACGAGCTTTCCGGCGCGAACTTGCCGGGAATCACGTGACGCCGCGTCACTCGACGTGGCGCCGACGTCACATGCTTCTCGCCAAGGATTGCAGAAATGGCGTCCTCACTCCTCGCTCGATCACCAGGGAGTTGTGGTAAGTCTGGGGGGGGGATTAAGGAGGGTGAGGGGGTTTAAATTTTTATTTTGGCTCAACAATCGCGATTTCCAACATATCCAACATAGCTATGTTGGATATGTGGGAAATCCGATCGTTTATGTCACATCACTTTTTTAAGTTATAAAAAAAATATGCGTAGCGTTTTACATATGCGGTCAATACGAATGCACACCCCTATTGAAAGCTGTTATTTAATATATTAATTTGTTGTGACACTGAACTTTATTTTCCCAGAACAGTCCACTAGAGCCTTAGCCAAGGCTGACATTAGATTCCATAGTGAATCTAACGTTACAACCTCTGGTTTAGATATATTCAAAATAGCATCAGGTAAAGGAAGAGGGCACGACACAGGTCTCTCACCTCTCACTCCTCTGGTCTCCTCCTCTATCCAGTTCCGACACTCTGATGCTACTCTCTCCGTTGTCTGAGGTCTGCGCGGGGCTTCCCCTCTTTGCCGCCCCCTCAAGCTGGAAGGGACTTTCCACTTCGGGACTCGATTCCAGCCACGGTGTTTAGGTCCCTTGCACAGCCGGAGGTAGTCCAGGAGGCTAAGGGATACTCCTTCCGAGGTCGGGTCACAGTCTCCGTCCTGTGACCTGGCAGCCGGACCTCTTAGCTCCAAGTTTGCCAGTTTGGCGGCGCATTATTCGATGGCTCGCTGCTCCGAGGTGAGAGCCGAAACAGAGGGGTAATTCCGGGGTCTCCCTTTTCTTTTCGGAGGCATTTTGATTAGTTTGGAAATTCTTTTAGTCGAAAACGCTGGAACAGGTAGTGAATATGCGACCGTTTAAGTCACCATATTGACTCCACCTCCCCCCCCCCCCCCCACCCCGTTCGTTGTTTTTTCAAATCGTTTCGGGCTTCGTATTCGGGGTCCCCGTGGAAATTTCATTTGGTTTGGAGGGTTTTTTTCCGGGGGCCCTGGTTTTTGGGTTAGCACACGTGCTAACCTGAAAAATAAATTTTTCTGAAATTTCGGAAAAACTCCATTCGCTTTTTGGTTCCCCCGAACCATGCCAAATTAGGCAATTTTATTGAAATTGCCTAATTCCAGAAAAACGAATGCACATCTCTACTAATTTATCAACCACTGTGTTATTTCATAGGGACGAATGAACTAATATGTCCCTAAGATTTTTGCAATAGGAGAATTCAAAAATAGGTGTTTCTGACAGCACAGCATGTAGAGGAACATTGCTCCAATGACTTCGAAGTATTGAGGAGGAGTTGTCTGTTTCCATTTCAGTGGGGGGGATCATTTTCATGGTGGCGGTGAGTTCCCCTGATGCGGAGAGCTGGATTGCAGAGCACCCTCAGGGTGCTGTTTGGCATCGGGTGGCCAGTCTGTTGTGCTTTTGCTGCTGGGAATGGTGAGATGGATCAGTGTTTGATTTTTGGGAGCCTATTTTTGCTTGCAGGGAAAATTCAGAATTTGAGTGTGGTTGTGGCAGAGACATGTGATGGGGGTGTTTCCCCATGGCACCGGGGCTGTTGGGGTGCACTGGTTTGGTGTCTGTTTCGCTGCAGGATCCTTTTTGAGTTTGTTTTTGGATTTTGATATGATTTACAACTCATTTTTTGTGTGTATTTGTAATTAAAACAATTACAGCTTTTTTTTTTTTTTTTAAAGAGAATCATGAAGTTTTAAACCATCATCAGTATGGCTTCAGACGAGGCAACAGAACTGAAACTTTACTTATGTCAAGCTTTGATGTGTTTTGTTAGGGTTTTGACACTGGAAAAAGTTGTTTTAACCTTTTTGGTTGTATCTTCCACATTTAATATGTTCCATCATTTCATTGTTATCACATCTTGCTGAAATTGGTATTAAAAGCACGGTACATGATTGGTTTAGAATTTCTTTTTCCAACTGAGTCCAACAGGTCAGAGTAGACCAATCTGTTTCTGCTTGGCATTCAGTGACAACTGCTATACTGCCAAGTATAACTATCGTCTATACTTTAACTTATATTTGCGTCCCATCTGCAAATTATTGGCTGGTCTCAGTGTAGAATAACTTTATGCTAACGATACACAATTCTTTGTTCCTGTGTCATCCTCCGTTTAACATGCTCTTTCAAAGTTGCAATTTCATCTCAGCAATAAAACAGTGGATGACTGCATTGATGGCGCTCTCTGCTTTGATTGGGGGGGGGGGGGAGGAATTGGATTCGGACAACAACCAACATGGGCCCTGACTTTTGTGGTATAGCGTACTGATGTGCAGACATAAGGAAAAAAGTATAGGACCGCATCAATGGTCAAGTCCATAAACAATGCTCATCAAGCAGCATTGTCTGAGTTTTCAAGAAGGCTCATCACCCAGCAAAAGAGAAACAAGGGGGTGACTTACACAGCATGGCAACACTACCATAAGCTTGCTGGGCAGACTGGATGGACCATTTGGCCTTTTTCTGCCTTCTCTACTATGTTACTAGGTTTATGAACAGCACAGCTACTTTGAAAAATGCATAGAAATTAGAGGTGGCTGGCAAGTGTGTTAGGGTATTGAGAGATGCAGAAATAAGGTACATAACCATTTTTAAAAATGGCACTATTTTAGGTGATGTCAGCAGAGCAAGGATCTGCTCTGGGAAGAAAGTTTCTCATGTGAAAACTTGGACTGAAAGACTGGGGTATTGGAAGAAGGCAGAAGTGCTGTCTACCAGCTCTGCCAGACTTTGGAAAAGACTTGGAGCCAGCATGCACCAAAGGGGACAGCCACAGGGACTTGTAACACCTGTATTATTGTGTGCCTGAGAGATCTGAAGAGGGAAAAATGAGTTCAAATTCAAGTAATACTATGCTCTGAGCCAAGGCAAAGGGGAATAACAGTTAATTTGTAAAAAAGTGAATAGGAACGTGATCCTGTTTCACCTGTTCTTATTAGAGGTAAGTGGAAAATGTGGTTGAAAAAGTGAATGCTGTTCCCATAACAAATTTAAGACCAGGTATTCTTGCTTATTTATTTTCTGTAGCTAGGTAATCAATTCAATTGGCTGTCAGACACCAAACTAGCAAGACATTAGGTGGCGGAAGATTCTCAGTGCTAGGGAGGTAGACTTTGTTATTGGCTTTTAGTCAGACAGTAGGAACCACTGGAAGCCAGGACACAAAAAAAGGGAGGACCAATTACTGTGGCCATCCAGACACACAAATTCAAAGACACCCACTGCATGTGAAACCATTGCCCCAGAGATGTCTTTTGCAAAAATTGGACCAAGACCCATAGACCACAGATAGCGTGGATGCTCACATTATTGAAACCACACATTAGGTCTGGCCAATCTAGAAAAATTTGAGCTCAATAGGAAAGCAACACAAAGACACCAAGACTGAACCCCATACCCACACCCCCACAGCCACACACACAAGAAAATACACGGATACTTGCCATAAAAAGGACTGTTTCAGAAGAGCCTAAAAGAGAAAATACACTCAATTTCTTAAGGTAGAAATTTGAAGTCTGGATGCAGTCAGAGTAAAATAGAGAAACTCTGAAAGTAATACTTATCCAGCTTACAGATGGATTCAACTTAAAAGTTCTGCAAAAGAGGAAAAAATGTATATATTTTTTCAAAATGTCTGTTCTAGAAAAAAAGGTTTGAATCTGGAAAAAAATTCAAATTGTCAAAGTATGCTTATAAAAAATAATTTTTTGAAGTATTTTATTCAAAGCAGACGAATTGGCTCTTCATTTTAACAAAAAAATATCGGATCTCCTTAATCAGCTGATTCCAAACACTACGTCTCCAGATAACACATATCTTCCCCAAAATAAAGACATCCAGCTTAATGCCTTTGAACCCATCACAATCACAGAGATACAAAATGTATTAAAAAGAATGAAACCGTCATCACACCCATTTGATCAAATCCCTACCAAAATGCTGCTTCTTATCCCGGACACAATAGCAAAAACCCTAGCAGATATTATAAACTGCTCCTTATCACATGGCATCTACCCAGATGACCTAAAAACTGCCTCAATCAAGCCACTGCTAAAAAAACCAAATCTAAATGCATGTGATCCCAACAACTTCCGCCCTATTTCCAACCTACCATTTATAGCTAAAATCATGGAAAAACTGGTAAACACCCAACTATCCAACTACCTAGAGGACCACAGTATTCTGTCCCCAAACCAATATGGTTTTCGCAAAGCCGCAAGCACCGAAACGCTACTAATTTCACTCATGGACTACCTACTCTCTGGTATTGATAAAGGCCAAGCATATTTACTAATCCTCCTTGACTTCTCGGCGGCCTTTGACACCGTCAACCACGCCCTTCTTCTAAAACAGCTGGCAAACATTGGTTTAACAGGTGCCACACTAAACTGGTTCAAAACATTTCTAGAAAACAGAGGATACAGAGTCAAAATTCATAATAAAGAATCCCAATACCACCCTTCTAATAGGGGAGTGCCGCAAGGATCATCACTTTCACCCACCCTTTTCAATGTCTACCTGCTACCACTCTGCCAACTACTTACAAAATTAAGCCTGAAACATTTCCTTTTTGCAGACGACGTACAGATCGTAATCCCTATAAAAGAATCAATCTCAAAAACAATGGAATACTGGGACAGTTGCCTATTAGAAATTAAACTTCTCCTCAACAGTCTAAACCTTGTACTCAATGCTTCGAAAACAGAATTCCTGCTCATATCACCGGAAAACAATAACACACTTCCTAAACCACCCACACTCCTTCAAACAACCCACGTAAGAGACTTAGGAGCCATCCTAGACAATCGTCTCAACCTCAAAACATTCATTAACCAAACCACCAAAGATTGCTTCTACAAATTACATATCCTGAAAAGAATAAAACCGCTGTTTCACACTCAGGACTTCAGAACAATCTTGCAAGCAATAATCTTTTCCAAACTTGATTATTGCAACTCATTACTATTAGGCCTCCCAGCTTCTTACACCAAACCTTTACAAATGGTTCAGAACTCTGCAGCCAGAGTCCTTACAAATTCCAGGAAAATTGACCACATTTCACCTATTCTCAAAAACCTCCATTGGCTTCCGATTCACTATAGAATCATGTACAAAACCATTAACATCATTTACAAAACTATCAACCAACACACGCAACTCGACCTACAAATACCACTTAAAAAATTCACCTCCGCCAGGCCTATCAGGGAACACTACAAAGAGTCACTCCAAATTCCAAAGGCCAAAACCTACCAACATAAATCCTTGAGTCTCAGAGCCTTCTCATCAGCAGGTCCAGCTCTCTGGAACTCGATCCCACCTGATTTGAGACAAGAGCCATGCTCTTTAACATTTAGGAAAAGACTTAAAACTTGGCTTTTCAAAAAAGCATTTCCAAGCCTTGAATAAAACCTCCTCTCACTAGCACTAACTCGTATGCAATAATGGAATGTAAACACGAATCAACCAACCTCAAACCCTCTCTCACTAATTCCTGCTGAATATTTATCATACTATTACCATTCACAACTGTCATATTTATTCATTTGATTACCTATGTACCGTTTCATAGTCTTATTTTTTCACTTGCTATTCTAATGTATCAATAGGCTGAAATGTAAATATTGTGCTGTTCAATTTCTCCCCTTCCATCCCAAGTTTATTTTCCTTGTTTTTTGTAACTTTCCCTCTCCCTTTTTCTGATTCACTGTATTTAAAGTTCAAGGTTCTTATTGAAAATATTGTTTTTTTACGTTACGTTATGCTTTACACTCCTTGTTATTTGTAAACCGGGTTGATGTGATGCCTATCATGAAACTCGGTATAACAAAAACAATAAATAAATAAATAAATAAAGCTGCATATTGAAAGATTTGATATACTTATTGCAAGACAATTCGTAAAGTAAAATGTTTAACAGTTGTTTTTTGTACTAAAGAAAAGATTTAGGGGTTATTTCATAGGTTCTCCACACTAACATCCTCACTCAGGATGTTTTTTCTAAATTTTCCCTGCTTTTCCTCCGTACCCCTGGGAGATGATAATACGGAAACACCTAACACCCCACCAACTTTGGCCATGTCAGTGGGAAAAGACACCTTCCACAGGGAAGAGCAGCATAGAGAGCTCTTTCCCTCGAAGAAGGCCGAAAAGTGGGGTGGAGACCATCTCCCTTCATGGTTGGATCAGAGCTAAGAAGTACCTGAGTGGCAAGGAGTGGGTTTTTTCCCTCCCAGGAGATCTACTGTACAGCCAGAATGCGATGTGCAGGAGTGTGTGTGTTACCCAGTTGGTGAATTGCCTTCATGTGTTCTTGATGTGAGGAATCCAGGGAGCCTAGCACAGATGGAAAGGATAGGTTGTTTCCTTAGCAGGGGAGCTTACTGTTGTGGTGAAGTGGAAAGGCCAGTGGCTGGAATATGGAGTGCTGTACTCCTCCTGAGCACCCAAAAGGTGCTGAGCAGGATGCTCCAAAAGGGGAAGAGACTGTCTTTGAGTGGGGTGAGTCATACTGAGGTATTACCCCAATATGTTCTTGCTAGTATTGTATCCAGGGAAACCAGCACAGAATGATGGTAATGTAGAGAGTTTGGTAAAGAGGTCCATGACATTGTGAGGGGTGAACAGTACCCTGGGGAAAGTGATGGAGTAATATACCATGGGATCTTGTACTTGTACTTGGTGTACATTGAATAAGAATTTTTTTTAACTGTTTATTTTTGAAACACACAGAGCAAAAGTAATATTGCATACATCGCACTAGTATCATGTCCAAAAGTACAAAAGGAACCCATGTCACAACTTAGATTATTTACCCCCACAGGTGCCCCAGAAGAACTCACCTCTCGCTCCCTCCATGCCTAATATGGTCCCCAGTCCTTATTATAAGAGTCCACTTTATCTTTCAGCTGGTGAGTCTCTCCATCCAGGAGATTTCCATGACCTTACTTCTCCAACAGTGAAGTGAAGGACTCCACTTCCACATATGAGCCACCATCAGGCGAGCTGCGTGTAGAATGCCCCATCAGCTTCCTGCAGCCTCGCATTATGAGATGATCTGGCTAACGGCCCAGCAAGAATAACAGCGGGTCAGGATCTAAGGATTGAGAGCATATAGCTGATATGCAGCCTGCAACCGCTGCCCAAAAAATCGGTACTCTCCAGCTTTCCCACCACATATGGAGGTATGAACCCACTTGTCCACATCCCCTTCAACAATCATCCCCGGAGTTACTAAATTTAGAAAAAGTAGGTGTGTGGTACAGCCTCCAAGCCAGCTTAAAAAGCGTTTCCTATTGGATAAGAATTTTGATATGGATATTCCAGAAGGAGAAAAAAGTACAGTCCCCACATAGGACTGAAGGAGTGAAAAGATAGTGGATAGAATATCTGGCTGACCCTTATAGTCATCTGTAATTATGACCTGTGCTGATATGGAAGCCCTTGATAGATGCATTTAGTAATGCGGTGTTAAAAATATCCATGTAAATAATTCTTGGCTGGCTGGATATGCCCAAACATATTTTGTAATTTGATACCATGTGTCATGTCCATTATTGAGCCTCCTGATCTTATGGATGGAGTTAAAAGATCATGGGAGGGGAAGTGACAGGATGTCCTCCCTGTCCATACAGTAAAAGATCAAGGAAGGGCTGTGGGGAAAAAAGCATGCTGTCCCCCAACAGGTTGACTTCACTATCTGCATAACCCTTCTATTTTTTGTGTGGGTAGAATGACCAGCAATAGGCCATTTCCACCCATCATTTTATAATACCCATCAGATAGTTATATAAATCAGACGGAAAAACTTGCAAAAAGAGAAGAAAATCATCTTTGCTTCAAAACCTGAAGATTAACTCCCCAAAACTCAGCAGTCATTTCCTCATAGGTTTCTGAGTGCAGAACAGAATTTCCAATCCCTCCAGCAAGGGGTAGTAGCCTTGCTGATGGCAACTAGTCAAAAATTAGTAGTTGCAAATTTCTTCTCTAGAGTAGTCTGTTGCTGGTCATTGGTTGAAACTACTATGTAAGCTCAACTTCTCAGAAAGGGTTGAAATGGTTCTGTTAGAAACTAGTCAAAAATGCAAAATATTTCCAAACACTTCCCAATAATCTTCAAAACTCTCCACTATACTCCTCTGGTCAACTGTTTCAAAACACCTTCCTCTGTAAAACTCCTATTGAGAGGATCCAGAAAGAAAACCTGCTGAGCATGCTCAGAATGAACTCATATACCCATTGAGCCCATCCCAAAAAGGGAAATGTCAAAAACTAGAATATCCCCAAAATGCAAAACCCACAAAAAAAAAAAACAAAAAACCCCAAAATGAATATCTCCAATGAAAATGTCTAGTGAGGGGTATAAAGCCCTGTCACATTTATAAAGCATTCCTTGTTTGGAGGTCAGAGCAGAAGTACAAAAAGATGAAACAAAATTACCTTGGAAATTAAATGTTTGTGTTTGAAAAACTGACCTCCATATTGAGCATGTGACATACATTGTGGGAACAACCTGAAAACACACATTCAAAGAAATTTCATAAGCAGTAACAGCTTTTAAGTGCAGTTAAATTGTCTCATCACAGGAGTGATGCCAAGAAAAACAATGCATTGATTGTATGGATTGAAGATAAGAAACAAATGTAATATCTCAAACACTGATAATCCAAGAGAAGGTATGAAGACTTATTGTGAGCATGGTTTGAAAAAGTAACTTTGACTGTCGGGGACTAAAGAAAATCCAAGGGGGTACAAAGCAGAACAAGTTTCATGATTGAGATACACATTTTCTAGAAGTGTTTTGATAGTTGACCTCTAAATGGATTATCTATGCAGAGGCATACCACTAGGTGGCATGGTAGGAATGAATCTGGAAGTTAAAGGAATTACTGAGAGAAACTTGTGTAGCCAAGTATGTCTTCAAGTGCAGGTGCAACCAGTAAAACTTCATGTTTTTTTTCTATCCTGTCTCCACTCTCTTCTGTGAGTAAATGCAGATGCCACTGACAAAATGACCACCAGAAAACATTTACTTTCCATCACTTTCACATTGTTAACATTATCATTTACTATACAAATCACATTTAATCGGATTCAATCTTGTAACCTTGTAAATAAGTTGCTGTAAGTTAAATCCCCCTCTTCTCACCTCCAAGTCCCAGTTATTTATTTCCCTGTTTTATTGTAACTGTCACTCTCCTTACAATGCTCTTGTTACAATTGTTTGAGTTATCTCTTATCTTGCACACTTTGTTAAATGTAAACCGGTTTGATGTGATCCATGTCATGAAAGCCGGTATAGTAAAAATAATAAATAAATTAATTTATTACTAAGAAATAAAATTCTGTGGCAGGTTTTAAAACTGTCAAAGATAGTTTGACTCTTCTTCTAGAAGGCAATAATGCTAGTCACTTGAAACTGAAGTCCCCTGCTGGTGCTATCGTTCTGAAAATCCACTGGCTATTAAGTGATATGCAAAGGCAGATTTCCCTGTAATTTTAAAGATCAAACAAGAAAGCCTGGTTGACCTTTGAGCATTTTTTCAGGCGTTTCACAATATTGTTTTCCTCTGCAATCTAGCACTACTGTTAATGGTATAGTCTTGTATACAAGGCATGCTCATAAGAACATAACATAAGAAATTGCCATATTGGGTCAGTCCAAGGGTCCATCAAGCCCAGCATCCTGTTTCAAACAGTGGCTAAACCAGGCTACTGTAAACCGGTTTGATTTGTATCTAATGCAAGAAGATCGGTATATAAAAGTCAAAAAAGAAAATAAATACAAGAACCTGGCAAGTACCCAAATCCTAAAATGATCCCATGCTACTGATGCCAGTAATAGCAGAAGCCATTCCCTAAGTCAACTTGATTAATAGCAGTTAATGGACTTCTTCTCCAAGAACTTATCCAAACCTTTTTTAAACCCAGCTACACTAACTGCACTAACCAAATCCTTGGGCAACAAATTTCAGAGCTTAATTGTGCTTTTGAGTAAAAAAAAATTTTCTCTGATTAGTTTTAAATGTCTACTTGCTAACTTCATGAAGTGCCCCCTAGTCCTTCTTTTATCTGAAAGCTTAAATAACTGATTCATATCTACCCGTTCTAGGCCTTTCAGGATTTTAAAGACATCTATCATATCCTTCCTCAGCCGTCTCTTCTCCAAGCTGAACAGCCCTAACCTCTTTAGCCTTTCCTCATAGGGAAGCTGTTCCATCCCCTTTATCATTTTGGTCACCCTTCTCTTGTACCTTCTCCAGTGCAACCATCTTTTATTCTTTATAGATCATGCCTCATGCTACTTAGTCAACTTATGAGATCTGTTTGACAATGTAAGGATCGATCACCTTCCCAAAAACAAAATTGTTGATCCAACCCATGGATCAAGAAGCATTAGTCAAATTCAAGGCTCACTATTTGTAGCAAACGTGGGGGAGAATAAGGTGATAATTAAGGAATTCTGGCAAAACTATATCAGAGGATGCGCTCTAAACATTAACTTTTGAATAGAGTGTGGAAGAAATGGCCAGTGTGTTTGTACTGTCCAAGATTCATTAGAAATAACATTTCACATGTACAGCTGAATACAGGGGCTGATGTAATAAATGGTGTTGAGCTTGCCATGGGTTTCTACTCATATTTTAGCATTTATTTTCAGCACTAACCAGTTATATAAGGGCATATAGCACCCAAAAAACCCCATGCTAAAAAAACCTGCGGCAGGAGAGGAAGTGACGTCACATTGCAAGATGGACATCTATGCCCGTCTCTCCGACTTCCCCACGATATTTTAGAGAAAACTAGCTCAATAGCCCTGCTTAAACTCACCAAATATTGTTGATTTGGATGCCAGACAGGCACCAAATATGGCAGGAAAGAAAAGAACAGTCGATTTGGCCAAATTTTCATTCGATGCCAGAGGATCACGATTTGCGGCCCTGGCAGCAGATCCTGACACCATAAGCCATGCGCCTCCACCGGAGGTAAGCACTAAGGGACAACAGGCACCCAATTCACAGATTGAGACACTGACCAAAAATGATTTTAATGTTTGGTTTGAAGGGATCTAGCACAATTTTCGCGCCCTTAAGGAGGACGTTCAGGCAAATATAGACAATCTCAGGTCGGACCTGCGGGAGCTCGGGCACCGGGTGGAGGAGACTGAGGGAGTGCTTGATACACATGGCACACAAATAGAGTTAAATGCCGAAATTGCAGAGCTGAAATCCCGACAAGAAGAGGTCTCTCTCAAAATGGAGGACCTTGAAAAAGCTCTAGATGGGCGAACATTCGCATTTGCGGTCTCCCAGAGACTTCTGAGTTTGCTGATGCCATGTCTGTGGCCCCAAAAATTTGCCTGGCACTGTTAGCCGCAGCCCCCCAGCAGAGTGTGGAGGACCCTGCCCATGCTGACTTAGTGATTGAGTGGGCCCATAGGGCCTTGGGGAATTCCCCTCGCAACACCCCCAAGGACATTATTGCCTGTCTCCATAGTTTTCTCATAAAAGAAGAGGTGATGAGGTGTGCCAGACAAGTTAGCCCTTTTAGCTGGGAAGGGCATGACTTACAGATTTTTAATGATCTGGTGCCAGCTACCCTGAGACGATGGAGAACTCTGCAACCCCTCACCATGGCACTTAGAACTGAGAAAGTGTGCTATCGCTGGTTATATCTCTGGGGATTGGTCTTCACTATACAAGGTGTTACTTCGCAGGTCAAAACGATGGAGGAAGCCATTCCCATCTTACAAGCAATAGGAATAGCGCTGCCTCAGGGGAAAACCCAGGAGATGAAACCTAGCCAGCCGGCTTTACCAAAATGGCAGCAGGTAGGGAAGAGCGGACGATGACTTACCAGGCAGTCTGCCAACAAGGACAGCCCCTCATTGGATGCGCCTGCGTGATATGTATAAACTCCATTTTCTCATGCCTGGTGGGAAAATGGCGAGGAAGTTTCCTTACGATAACCCCAGTTTGTTTTTGATAAGTGGCCTGGTATTACTGCGGACTGAGTATGCAACAGAAGGGGCGAGTGGATGATGGTCCAGTGGCTGACCTCTCGAAGAGCATTAAGCCAGATCAGTAGCAGGGGTATTCTGTGGGGACTCTGTGAATTACAATGTTTTCTTGTTTACGTGTTTTCCTAGTTTAGAAGGTTTAAGAGAGTTTATACATCTATTGTGGGGATGGAAAGGTGGGCTATCCTCCCTGTGCGAAAAGTCTACCTTAATGGTGGGTGGGGATGATGGAGGGCAGGAAGGAGGGTGGTGGGAAGGGGGATTTGGGGGGGGGGGGTAGGCAGAGAAGGAGAGGGGGTGGTTTTCGAGAAGGGCGTAGATTGACTATAGAGTGGGGTGGTTTTTGAGATAGGGGCAGCTGGGGCATAGGGTCCACCCTATCTGCATTAGGAAGGGGGGGGGGGTGGGCGATGATACTACAGACTTGAGAGCTGGCATTATGGCGCATGAGTATCTTAAAGTAGTCTATGAAGGAGAGGAGAAGGCCAGAGAATTATGACTGAGATTAAATGCATTTCTTTGAATGTTAAAGGCCTTAACTCACCCTATAAGCGCCAAATGCTGTATAAAAAGCTTCAATGGGTCCAAGCCTCCATAGCCTTCATCCAAGAGACGCATCTTTGGATTTGGGATGAAAGATTACTATATTCTAAAAATACCCTATTCAATATTTTGCCCCAGCTACGCAGCATAAAAAATACCAGGGAGTTGGGATTCTTTTTGCTCAGCATCTAGTGACACAAATACAGGATCAATATCAGGACCCTGAGGGTAGATTCTTGATCCTGCAGGTCCTATTACACAAATCTCCTCTGGTGTTAGTCTGTGTCTACTGCCCCCCTTCCTCACAGATAGAGGTGATACGAGAAGTGGGACAACGTTTGTTTCCTTTTCGTTGGACACAAGGGCCAATTTGTTATCTGGGCATTAATTTAGGACTGGACTTGGGGGAGCTAACATGGGATAACTATCGGCCTTTAGTGCGCACAGTCGTGGGAGACCTAGACAGGTGGGATAGATTGCACCTATCCTGGTTTGGAAGGGTCAGTACTATCAAAATGAATGTTCTACCTCATCTGGGATCTCTCTTCCAGGCCCTGCCAAGTCTCCTCCCTACCTGAGATCTGAAACCACTGCTGAGGAAGATGTTTTTCTTTATCTGGCATCGGAGATCGCCAAGAGTAGCTAGGAAGGTGTTGTATCGGCATAGGCGGGATGGCGGGGTAGAGTTACCCTCATTAATATTTATTTATTTATTTATTTGTGGGTTTTTTAATATACCGCGGCACGTTAATAACATCACCTCGGTTCACAATAAACAGTAATTAGCAACAGGCTTTACAGACAATATAAAATAATGTGAACATATCATATATCATAACATATCTTATATAAATTAAGCACAAATTAAGAACAATTAACACTTAAACTATGAATTAGCATGATCTAAAGTGAATGGCAATTTTAAATAAATAAAATAATTGGGGGGTAAGCGACCGATAAAGTAAAGTTTAATAGCGGTGTACAATCATTAGGCGGTGATAACTAGGAGAGTTAAAAAAGGATCTTAGAAACATGGTTAAGTACTCGGCATTTCAGAAATGGTTGATTATTGGTAGAAAGCTTGTTCGAACAGCCAGGTTTTGAGGTTCTGCTTGAATTTCTTATGGCAGGGTTCCAGACGCAGGTCTGTGGGCATTTTGTTCCAGATGTCTGTTCCGGCAATAGTGAATGAGCAGTCTCTAGTAGCAACGTGTTTGATGTGTTTTAAAGAATGGATGGCAAGTTTGGCTTGGTGCATTTTTCTTATTGGTCTCTTTGATGTGCGGAAGATAAACTGATCGGAGAACCATTGCATATCTTGGTTATAAATCGACTTATGAATGAGAGTGAGGGCTTTGAATAAGATCCTAGATGCTACCGGAAGCCAGTGAAGGAACATGAGGGCAGGAGAAATGTGTTCATGGCGGTGTGTGTTAGTGAGTAAGCGTGCTGCAGCATTTTGTAGCATCTGTAGTGGTTGTAAGTTGTTTTTGGGTAGACCAAGTAGAATGGCGTTGCAGTAATCTAGTTTTGACAATATTGTGGCTTGCAGAACTGTCTGGAAGTCATGTGGATGCAGAAGCGGCTTGATTCTTTTTAGAGTATGTAGCTTGTAAAATCCGCTTTTGATTGTCGCCGTGATGAATTTCTTTAATGAAAACTGATTGTCGATGATAACGCCAAGGCTGCGGTCTTGCTGTAACTTGAGAAAGTCCGAAGGTGGGTGTTGGGAAGGATTGGAGGAGATGTTAATGTGGGGGGTGATGATGAGGAGTTCTGTCTTGTTAGTGTTTATTGCCAGGAAGTTTTCAGTAAGTAGTTTTTGTATTTCCACCAGAGCAGAGTCCCAGATTTTTTGAGCATTAGATAGTGAATCGTTGATGGGGATGAGGATCTGTACATCATCTGCGTATATAAAATGTGGGAGCTTTAGTTTTACCAGAAGTTGACAGAGTGGAGATAGGTATATGTTAAAAAGTGTGGATGAAAGAGCATATCCTTGTGGAACACCTTGTGCTAGATTTCTGGGTTTTGATACATGGTTGTCTATTTTAACACTGTATGTCCTTTCCTTTAGAAAAGATTGGATCCAGGATAGAGCAGTGCCTGCAATGCCAATCTGTGAAAGGCGGGAAAGGAGGGTATCGTGGTTTACGGTGTCAAATGCTGCGGAGATATCAAGTAGAGCGAGTAAGTAGGAATGACCCGTGTCGAGGGTTTTTAGAATAGCGTCAGATAGTGATACTAGAAGTGTTTCTGTACTGTGGTTCTTCAGGAAGCCATATTGTGATGGGAAGCGTAATCGATTTTCATCTAGAAAGTCTGTGAGTTGTTTGTTGATGACTTTCTCCATAATTTTAGACAAGAACGGGAGGTTCGAGACTGGACGATAATTGGCCGGTTCCGAGGGATCTAGGTCTGCTTTTTTGAGCGTTGGCTTTATAATTGCATGCTTGAGTTGCATTGGAAAAATACCAGACGATATAGATTTGTTTATAATGTTAGTAATGGGAGATGCAATTCTTGTAGGAATGGAGAGTAGTGTTTTAGTTGGCATTATATCAATCGGGTGCATGGCTGGTTTGATTTTTTTGAGAGTCGCTTCAATTTCTGAAGTTGTTGTTGTTTCAAACTTAGAGAGGGTAGCTGCATCCCAACTTAAACCTTTTGATTGTCATGATCCCAATACAACTAAACAATGGGTAGGGATAGAGCAGTCTTTGGTTGAGGGTGTTCCCCTATGGAATTTGTTCTGGTCGGAGGGACTCGCAACTCAGGAGATCCAGGCTCTCCCCCCTCCTTTACAATGCACGTACACCAAAGGGAAACTATGCAAATTACAATTAATAAAGGGAAAGTGATATTCGACCCTCTCCCCCATTAAGTATTTGAGATACTTTAATACTGGGAAATCTAATCTGATATTCCGCCGTTGGGAAAAGCTGGGTGTGTCCTGCCTGGGCCAGGTATGGAATAGCGGGGTAATTCCATTTGAGCATTTACAAAACCTTTATGGCCTGCCACAGACAGACTTTCTCGCTTATGCCCAGCTGAAACATTTTATTAATACTAAAGAAGTAATGCGGGACCTTCGGCAGGGGTGATCCTTATTTGAGGGGTACTGTATCCTGGCTGGTAAAGTGCAGAAAACTATCTCCAAGACCTACCAATTATTGTTAGGCCAGGAAGGCACAGAAGGGACCCATATTGCAGCATGGGAGAGGGACCTGGGAATCGCCTGGAGTAGGGACCAATGGGAAGAGTGTTTTCGAAATCTAGGGAAGGTTTCCATGTCAGTGGCCATGATGGAAAATAAATACAAACTATTGTACCGCTGGCATTACCACCCGGCTCGAATAGTCCGGTGGCTGCCTAGCCGTTCTCCTCTTTGCTGGTGGGAATGCTCGCAGGTTGGCTCTTTTCTGCATATGTGGTGGAGCTGTCCGTCTATACAGGGCTTCTGGTGAAACTGCCAGAGTTGGATAGAGAGTACCATGGGCATTCGGATCCTGCTGCAGCTAGAGATTTGGTTATTAGGGCTTCCGTATGAGGACTTTACAGAGGACCAACAGGCGTTGTTTTTATGTGTGACTACAGCTGCGCGTATGCTGGTGGCAGCTCAGCGGAAGTCAATGAATGTACCAAGCCGCTCACAGCTACTGGCCAAATTATAGCAGATATACCGGATGGAGATCTGGAATTTGTTACCAGGGGATGTGGTCAGTGCAGTTAGTATAGCTGTGTTTAAAAAAGGATTGGATAAGTTCTTGGAGGAGAAGTCCATTACCTGCTATTAAGTTCACTTAGAGAATAGCCACTGACATTAGCAATGGTAACATGGAATAGACTTAGTGTTTGGGTACTTGCCAGGTTCTTATGGCCTGGATTGGCCACTGTTGGAAACAGGATGCTGGGCTTGATGGACCCTTGGTCTGACCCAGTATGGCATTTTCTTATGTTCTTATGAGAATTTGACTGCTATCAAAAGAGCTACTCTAAGTTCTATAGAGTGTGGTCCCGCCTGACGCGCTACCTCTAAGATTGAGGGAGATACAGACCACCAGCTGGCCACCACCCTAGGCCCAAGGCTGGGAAGGTCTTGGGTAATGGGGGGGGGGGGGGAGGGAGGGTGCAGGTGGGGAGGGGTAGAGAGGGAATCATATGGGAGGTGCTCTGGTTTAGGGGCAAAAGGGGGGGGAATGGTGGAATGGAAGGGGTGGATACAATTTGGGGGGGGGCAAGTTTCGGATGTATAGTTTTCATAGGCTGTCATTTTTATTAGCGACTTTATATTGGAGGATATCTGAAGTTTGTAACTCTCCGCATGCCTTATATCTAATTGTGTACTAGTTCTATCAGTTGACAATGTTATGTAACGGCTGTTTGCCGTTCTCTAATAAAAATTGTCAACTACAAAAAAAAAAACAACCTGCGGCAAGCTTAGCTTATCTGATGGAAATTGTAGTGTAATGAGCCTTATTAGCTATTACCCTGCAATGCAAGGAGGCATGCGAGTGGGGAGACTCTCTAGCATGTCTCATTTTACCACTGGAAATTTAACACCTGGTCAGAGGCAGGAATTAAACTTTCAGCAGGCCAGTCTGGCATGTCCTCACTTCCTACCCAGAAAGTCAAACTCTCTCCCCTTCACATTTAAAGAAGTTAGGGCAGGGTCCAAGTTTAGGTCTGAGTCTTCTCCTTCTAACTCGTTCCTCTTCAAAGAATCTGGCTCAGTGAAACCCCAGTCCTAAAAATCTCCATACCTGGGACCCCCTGTTGAAGACCTTACCCCACCGCAGGGCTGTTTTCTCACTGTCAGCAATTGGGCCCCTCCACTGTCACATGACAGTGAAAGGACTAATCTAAAAGGGGATTGGTCCTTTCACTGACATGTTGACAATGGAAGAACCAATCGACAGACAGTGAATGAGTGAATAAATTGTCAGGCACAGGAACAGCCCTACCGGAGGAGGTAAGATCTCTCCGACAGGGGTTCTCAAGTTGGGGGGGTTGGAATTCCACTGGGCCAGATTCTTTGAGAGGGAGGGAGCTGGGGGAAGATGACAAGGTGACCGGACCTTGCCCTTGCCTTCTTTATATGTGAGTGGGAGGGGTTCGGCCTGCTTCACAGACTTGCCAGACTGACCTGATCATGCCAAACGGGAGGGAGAAAGTTTCACTCAGGGAGGTCAGGGATTTTTTTTTTACATGGATTGATATGCAAATGGACCAGGAGTCCAAGAAAAGCATGTTTTTCAGTATAATGTTCTTTTTTTTTCACCCCTGGTCTATTTGCATGTCATTAGATTTCTGCATCCGATGGGGACCACATTTAACTCGCGCATTTAACCCCACAGTAAAATCTGATTATATTACAGGCTTTTATATTACATTGCAAATGTCTTGTTTGAAAACATAGAATCGAATGTGGTTGAGTTGCTGCAGTCACACATCTGTCCAGTTGAGGATCTGATACAACTAGAATACAAGAAAGATTGTGTCTTAGGAAATATTTTGTACAGAGAGGGTGGTGAATTTGTAACAGCCTACCAGTGAAAGTGGTGGAGACAAAAACAGTATCTGAATTTAAGAAAGAATGAGATAAATACAGGGTATCTCTAAGAAAGTGATGAAAATTATAATGCTAAACTAATTGGACAGATGGGCAGACTGGATGGGCCATACGGTTATCTTCTGCCATCATGTTTCTAAGCTGCAGAGAAAGAAGAGTATATAGAAGCTTCACCCACTCCACATCAGTCGAAGCAACTGTCAGAAGCCTTTAAATTCTTTGAGGCAGTCTTAGTTCCCAATTCTGAACATAGCCTTAAAGTTTTCAGAGGAAAGAATGACATGTTCAAGTGCTACTAGGAACTATACAAGGAGAAGAATTCAAAGCAGCTGCCTTCAGAAACTTTCTTTTGCAAAAAATAAAAAAACAAATGTTTGTCATCTAAAAGATGAGACAGATAACAGGATAGGGAAATGAAAACAACCTCCATATCTAAAATAAATTCAAATGAAAAACTTACTGGTTTAGGTTATTGTGTGTGCGGTTATTTTTTGTATAAAGGGATCCAACTCCAGGTTCCTAAAGGAAGTTTGTGGGAGAAAAAAGTTATATAGAATTTCAAAATATGGAAACAATTACAAAAATATTTCCTTAAATATTGAGAGATTCCTGCATTGCTGTATTTATTCTATCAGCAGGACAAAATGATCAATTTTACCATTTTTCTGGATTTATTTCCCTATGGAGGAATTTACAGTTTTGGAAACTTCTACTTGCCCCGCAATATGCTAGATCTAAGCAAGTCAGTTAACGTTCATGCTGATAGTTGGAAACCCTTGTTCTTGCCTCCATGGTGCAAGGTTATGAATGTAGTAAAAATGTAAGAGACTATCAGAGTAATAGTGTAAAAAAAAGTGCAAGTGGTATCTTGATGAAAATGCATTTTGCTGTGTTTAGTATGTTTCTAAATCTTAGTGAAGTGTAGGTACTTCAAAAGGATCATGAACAACATACAGTATTTTAAGCAAAACTAGTACTGCTGTTGCTCTTGTTATCCTATGGATAAAGTACTTAGTGTTCAATGCTCAGTTTAGCAGTTTCCCATAATTTCCTGTAGAATTCACTTTTTAAAAAGTTTCAAGAAGTGGTGTTCTGCATTATAGGAAAAGTAACAACTGAGTACAACTTCAAAGCAAAAGAACAGTAAAACTCTTAACATACATTTGCAACCCTATGTGTTCTGCTTGCTTATTTTGTGCTTCAAATTTTTCATGTGAAGCATGACTTGAAACAGGAAACTAAAGCAATACTGTCTTTCTTTCTCTCTCAAGATCATGAAGCATTTTTTTTTAAAAGTAAATTTACTTTGGGCGTACTATCTTAAGTAGCAACTCTTGTTACTTCTGGTTATTTTGAATTTTGCTGGGTGTGTTAGTGCACAACACAGTAGCAATAATCTTTCCCCAGAAACAGGTACAGGCTTTGATCAAGATAGGAAAATGGAATATATACAAACATTTTAATTTGAATTGATAATGAGGTAACATTTGAATGTCCTATAACAGGAAAATATCTGTAGTGTTTCTTGTGTGGTAGCCTCAAAAGCAGCCAAGCTTTGGATCATCCTGTAAGATACAAGTAAGTAGCTTTTATTTTTCTTATTTCACTGGCAGTTTTGAGAGTTTCTCTTTATGTATGTAACCGTTCTGTAGCCAGATGTTGCTAGGCAGGTTCAGAAGTAGCAAAGCTCATGGACATGTTATATAGGTTTGGTGTTGAAATGTCCCCCAGCAAATATATCTAAGTAGTTTATGAGAAGCTTTAAGGCTAGATGTTGTAAAGCATTCTTCCCATTTCATGTCTGAGAAAAGTGCTTAGTAATTGTAGCCATAATGTTAAATTAAATCTAATTATGTATTAAACTTAATTATATACTTTCTATGCCTAATATTTGTAATGTGAGATGGGGGCGGGGAGAAAAATCTTGCAACTCTTTCCTTAACAGTTTACTTATACTAAACATAGTGGAGGAGTAGCCTAGTGGTTAGAGCAACAAGCTAAGAATCCGGGAAGCCAGGCTTAAAATCCTGTTGACACACCTTGTGATCTTGGGCAAGTCACTTCACCCTTTGTTGACTTGGGTACAAACTCACAGCCTGATTTAGTAAGACTTTTCTCCCATTCTGTCTATGGGGAAAAATGCTTAATAAATGAAGCTCTTAGATTCTAAGACTTCTGGAGACAGATAAATAGCTACAATACCTAAATGTAACTTGCCTTAGACTACCAGTGATAAGGTGTGAGCTAAATCTTAATAAATAAACCATTGTATTCTTGCTCCTAAATGATCAGTTTTACTGTATTGTTGTGAAACATACATAGTTGATGGAATTGAGGTCTGAGGAATATGCTCTATATGACTTTTTACTCATTTTATTCAGAGGACATTTTGGATACAGAAGATGGCATTGAATTCATTTTTGGTGTATGTTTGATAGTTATTGTGTTTCAACAGTAACTTGACATAGCATAGGTTGAACTGAATACATGTAAAATTTGTAGATGAGATAAGCAAATATTTTATCTAAAATTCCTTTTGCTTGATCAGCATTAAAGAAACTTGAGCTTTTGATTATCACTGTAAACCTGCATAGTTGGTGCTAATTTTAGGTTGTGTTTTATTTCACCTTCACTTTTTAAAGTGATGCAAGAGTTCAAACCATTAGGGATGTGCATTCATATGATGTAAAATGTACACATTTTTCATTTTTGAGAAATATGAAATGAAAAATATAAACCTGAAAACAAAAAAGAAAAAAAAAAGTCCAAAGAAACAAAAAAATGAAGATGAAAAAAATTAGCGAGCACATCCCTGCCATAATATCACAGTAAAGTGACGAGTCTGACCATATCTAGGAAAGTTCAATAAATCTTATATGAAAAATATTTCCATTAGTGTGATATTCATGTTTCCTAAGAAGCCTATTTTCCTTAATTAGAAATAGCTTGCTGTCCTGGTTAAGCCCCCCCCCAATAAAACACAATACCTGAATGGCTTTAAAATAGGCCGCAGTTTATTCGCAAACATGAACTGTCTCCCAACTTAACCCCATCCCCCTCCCTCCCCCGGTTCTCCACCACCTTAAACCCCAATGGTGGAGCGGCCCTCTCCCCCTGACCTAGTCTGCTCTGCCACGTACCAGCGAGAGCACACTCTACCGAACCTTAGCCCCACGGTTCAGGTCATCCGGCTTAGCAGCCCCCCCAGCTACACAGGGCACCCCCTCTTCCCCAACCAACTCCCCTTTTAAACATGTAAACACACAAACTGGGCTCGGGTTTACCGCCACAAACAACAGACATAGTCGGTTTGTTCCCCCAAACTGCGGCCCTTTACCATTTCCTTATTTCCTTTTCTAAACCTTCTTGTAACTTGTTGTTAAATAAGTCCATACCGATCTCAGGCATCCCGTCCCCACTAAACAATCCAGCCTCACTCTCCCAAGACCATTTGTGTCTTATCCAAAAGCCCCCTTCCCACCCCATCCACTTTCCCATTTGACAATTTACTTTCTTCACCCCTGTGTTCCAAATTACCTCCTCTTTATTCCTTAAACGGACTATGATGTCCGACCATCCAATGCGCATTTGAGGCCACTGGATCATGAACTGGGCTAGGTCCTTTTTGATGCATGTGAGCAGAGCATGGCATGTCTTGGAACCAATATTGCCCCCTAGGTGAATTACTAAGATGTTCGGGGTCCCCCACATTTCAATCCTGTCCCGCAAGAAAGACCACAGATTGTCCCACTGCATGCCTCTCTTGCTGAACCAGGCCAACTTCCACCCGAAGCGTTCCAACTCCAGGCTTTCTCCATACGGGCGTTTCAATGCACGTCGTTGAGCTCTATGGATAAATGAATGGCCCACGATCCAGTCACATCCAGTCCCATGTCTCCTCCCCAAGCTCTCTGAAACAGAAGACACACCAGTTAAAACAACATTTCATAATACAGCCCATCCCACCCCCCCGCCCTTACCTTTCTCCGCTGTGCCCCAATATGCTCCCCTCCTATCATCTAAAATTCCTAATATATCCTTTGTATGCATTCGAGGTCCACCTTCCCAATCTCTTAATCCCTTCAGCTGAAACACCAGCTTCTGCCACTGTGGTCGCAGCTCCAATTCGAAATGAGTGGGAACTGTATAACCCCGGATCTCTATACTCCTTCTGCACTACTAATGCAAGACCTGTGAAAATTGATATTGGGTCAGCACCGATCCATTCGCCTGAATTAAGAAGGACCGGACCCTCCCCCTTCCGGCTGCCATCGCAAGTAATTCCAAGCTGTGCGTACTGGGCACACCGCCTCATTCAAATCCGGTAACAACTGTATGCATGCCCCTTTACCTGATTGATCAGTCTTGGATTTAGGCAAGAATAGAGTGTCTTACTACCCGGAAATCCTCAAGCATCGAGACTGCAATCCTTGTTCTTGGGTTCTGTTCTGGGATTTGGCTATAAGCTCACCATGTCACGCATGGCACCAAAGAACGCCCACGACAAAGCAACTTGGAATAAGGCAACTTTGAAACTTGACCAACAGACTTTAGATAAACTTGTGGAAAAGCTCACCAATTCATGGTATCTTATAGGTAACCACTTGTCCCTGATGTTACCCAGACCTCTTTTCCAGCCATTTAACACTTTTTTTAATCGAAAGCTGCGTGCATGATGCCCTCCCCCTCACTAGCTTTTGAAAAAAGGCAAAGCCGGCTAAATAAGCATTTACCGATCCCACCGTGTTCCCCTCTCTTTTGGCCTGTAATAGGGGTGTGCATTCGTTTTGAACTTAAATGTAAAACGCAACTTTTTTTTTTTTTTAACTTAAAAAAGTGATGAGGCGAAAACGATCGGATTTCCAACTTATTCAACATAGCTATTGTGATGACTCACCGTCTGTGAGGCCTCGGGCGTCGCCCTTCCGTCGTCCGTCCTGTGCCGCCACCAGCGGCCAAGGTCCCTGGAATTCGACAGGCTAAAGTAGCTCCCGGGGTCCGTGCCTTCGCTGGCCCTGGTTTGGCTGGGCTCCTAAGTTCCCTTCAAGCAGGGTTGGGGGTAAGCAACCCCCCAATCCCCAAAGACAACACAGAGAGGGAGCAGTAGTTCCTTCAAAGTAGTTTATAACGTACCACCTGGAAACATTACATGAGGGTTGTCCCCTCCCCCTCCGGTTCTCTTACAAGCAGTGCTATTACAGAGTAACCTTTTACTTCTTAGGCTTAGCTCTATTACAAGACCTAACCCACAGGCCCCTTTAGAGTCCGCCTCCCGGGCTTCCCCTTTAGACTAAGGAGTATACCTTACCCCACACAGCTTACTCGGTATCCATATACGAACTGGAGGACTCCTCTCCTCCTGAACCTACCTCCATCTCTTCCTCCTCTGACACTGAAGAGCTGAGTTTTTGTGGCCAGTTCCACCAAGGGGGGCACACCCTCTTCCACCACCTCCATGGACTCATCAGTGTCTACCTCATTATCCTCTATGCCTGCCACCTGTTCGCCTTCAGGCTCCCTCCCCTGTCTGGTGGCGTTTCAGGGAAGCTGGGATTTGTAGTCCTTCTCCTCTTCTCCTGCGCCCCCTGCTGTCTGGCCCTGGTATTGTGGTTGTGCTTATGGTAGCTTGTCAGCTCCTGCCAGCGGCCGGGCTGCGCGCATCACACTATGTTGAATAAGTTGGAAATCGCGATTGTTGATCCTAAATAAAAATTTAAACCCCTCACCCTCCTTAATCCCCCCCCCCCCCAAGACTTACCAAAACTCCCTGGTGGTACAGCAGGGAGTCAGGACGCCATTTCTGAACTCCTTTGCGAGGAGCACGTGACGTCGGCGTCACGTGATTCCCCGCGCGATCGCTCCGGGACCCTCGTTGCACCCAAAAGGAACTTTTGGCCAGCTTGGGGGGTACGCCGACGTCACGTGCTCCTCGCAAGGAGTTCAAGAAATGGCGTCCTGACTCCCTGCTGTACCACCAGGGAGTTTTGGTAAGTCTTGGGGGAGGGATTAAGGAGGGTGAGGGATTTAAATTTTTATTTGCACGTATGGACATGACTCAACTTATGGAATTCTCCATATGTCCATATTGACCGCAAATGGGACCCCCTTTCGACTTATGGACTTATGAACATAAACTTTTGCTCTGCACATCCCTAGCCTGTAACACAAATCTAACTAGCATGTCTTCTGGGACCTGCCCTGCCATCCCATCCTAAGTGGCATAAATCTGCAACAATCTGATTTCCTTTGACGTAATATGACCATGTATTAAGCGCCACCAAACTCTGAATTAATGCCCATTCCTCTTCGTCCGTAGTTTCCTCCATGCGAGCGCAGTGCGGACTGCCATCCTTGTGTAAAAGGAAAATTGTGAACACATTCTGCTTACTTGCACATATATAACTATATATATATATTTTTTTTTTGTAATGCTCCCTTTAATCTATCTCCCTCCCTCCCCGGCAAGCTAGCCCTCTGCCTGATGCAATGCCCTCCCTCCCCTTCCTTCATCCGTCCCGCGTATGTATTCCTTCTTTTTATTTATTTATTTGATTCCTGCTATCGATGGTTTGGATATTGCCTGCAGACATTTCGCACTAGGATAGGCACCATTACACGTTGCACAGGCATGCCGGAACTTGCAATCCAGAAACAGGCACGTGGCTCTGTTATACCTCCAACATACGTCTTTATTACCTCCTGCACTCCTATCCTCTCTGATAGCCTGTAGCCCTCCCCCCCCCCCCCCCCGCCACAACACGTCCCCCGCCCGCTGCCCCTCCCAGCACGCCTATTCTCGCTCCCCCAAAGCCTTCCCATGAAGATGACCACTCTTGTTGGTCATCTGCGTCAACCATAGGTTGATGTCCTGTGAACCCCAACTCATGAATTTATTGCCAGCCATCTTTTCCCTAAACTTCTCATTGTAGTTGAGCCAAGCCCAACCTTCGTAATCCTTGTAAGCTCCTAAGATGCTGTCGCAATAAGCTAGCAATGCCCTGTGTAATTCTGGCTAATAATGCCCCACCACACTGGCTAGTCTTAAAAAAAAAAAAAAAACCCAAAAAACCTCACATCCAGTTTTTAGAATATTTTTGGCTATTTTATTCCTAGGATCGCTGTCCTGCTTCCTCTTGCTTCCCTTCTTCTTCCGCCTCTTTCTCCCCATCCTACCTGCGAGTAATTGGAAAATGTTTACATATCTGCGCTTCCTTAGTTTCTTGCGCAGCTGGCTGGGCACGCTTTCCCATAGCTCCGTTAAGGAAGCTAATGCTGAGAGCCCCATATCCTGCTGGGGGCCCTAAGTCGCAACGACGCAACACCCTCCTCTCTGCGCTTGGAATCCGTAGAGGACTCCGTGGAGGAACTGCTACTAGTGTCTGAGCTAGAGGACGTGTCCCTGCGGCACTTGACCTTCTTCTGGCTCATCTTAGCTGCTTGCCTTTCCCACGCTTTACCTGCATCTGGTCTGGGCATCCTGCTCAGCACAACGTCTCCGGTCCCTCCTGGTGACTCTTTTTCTCCCTGCATCTCGCTGCGGTAAGGAGGCATTGGTTGCCGCTCTCTCTGCGCTGCTTGTCCCGAAGTCCCTGGCGTATTCCAATCCTCTGCACCTGCAAAGACAAATGCACTGGCCGCAACATCTGGTTTCGCCGCCCAAGCTGCTTCTCCCCTACCGGACCTGTGCTCCGTATGGAGGCCCTTGCCCTGCTGCGATAGCTCCCCACCCTTGTATATCTGCTCCCGAAAATCCATTCGCTGTGCTGTCTGCCCTCGCCCTCTGCCCACACCTGTTACCTTGCCTCTCCTTCCTGCTGAGTGTAGCACCCACGAGGACACATCTGCATGGTAATAACCTGGGTCCCTCTCCTCCTGAGCCCCTACAACCCTCCCTCCCACCTCTCCAAATTCTTTGCCATACTCACCGCCTGCTGAAGTGGTGCTCTGCGTCTCCTGTTCCTCTCCTCTCTTGCTCTGCCATCGCACGCCTGCTGCTGCTCTGTTCCGCCCCCTTCTCTCACCAGCACGCGTTGGGCTTTCTTCCATCCTCGTAGGCCGCACAATGCGCTGCCCGTATGCGCTAAGCCCTCTCCGTCCAACTCCCCGCCGACCCGCATGCTCCATCCGGCGAAACTCCTCTCCTCTCAACGCCGCCATAGCGTGGCGCCTAGTCACCACTGCCGTGGCCCTGCCAGATCGCTCCTTGGCCCCTGCTTCCTTCTGCGCTCCTCTGCTGGTTACAGCGCCCTGCATGCCCAACTCCTCGATCTGCCGGCTTGGGGACTCCAGGTCGGAACCAGACGCTAACAAGGACAGTTCGCTGGCACCACCGGCGTCAGGTGGCGAATCACCTACCCACAGCTCCAAAGGTTCACACTGTTCCGCCTCTGGGCCATTCTCTCCCAAACTCTGATCTCTTCTGTGCTCTGTCACCGCTTCCTCCCCCGGGGGAAGGGAAGTAGCTGCTGACCTTGGCGCTTCTGAAACCGGCATCGGCTCGGCTCCTACTCTCCCTATCTTCTTCGGTTGGGACCTGTTGGGTCCTGCCTCCTCTGTCACCTCTATGTCTCATGATGCTTTCGAAAAACAATCGCAAATACCCACAGGGAGGGCCGTTGGGACAGCAACGATCGCACTCCTGCCCTGCTTGCCACCTTTTCTGTCTGCTGCCTGCCTCTACCTACATCACCTAACTTAACCAATGACTTGCCCCGGTTTCAAATCCAACCGTTGTCCTGACTCCTGTCTGCCCTTCCCCCTATCTTATTTCCCTCTGTTTCCCGCCTTTCTCATCTGCCTACCTATTCCCTTCCCCCTTTACTTATGCCTGCCCTCGTTTCGTGCGCTTTCCCCCATGTTATTGCCACGGCTCTGTAATCCCTCGCCGCTTGACTTTAATTTACTTGTACTTATTAGCAACTAAGGGAAGGGAAATTGTACTGTTTGCTTAAGGAAAACTTGCTTTAAGCAAAACATTTTATTAGTAATGTTAGTTGAATTAGTCTCAGTGCCCTTTTTTCCTTATTTCAAATTCTTATCTGTTATCTGATGTTGGCTAACAGCTCTGAGGTTTGTACGACCTGAAAACAGAGCAAAAATAAAATGGGAACTATGGCACTTGCAAAAAACATTCAAAGCAGATAGGCATAAATAGTCTGGATTTGCATAAGCTTTGCGTCTGGGATCCATTGATATTTATATTTTGTAAAGTTGAACGGGACAAAGTGCAGTTCAGTGCATTGGGTATGCATGTTCTGCTATATGATTCTTCTTTGTAAGTAGCCTCTATAGACCATTTAAAAAAACAAAAAAAAAAAAGAAATATCTCCAAAGGAAGATAAAACCAGTGAACTAAGATCAGATGAGCTGGAAGCCATATGGCAAAACAATAAATAAAATGTACCAGCATCCCAAAAGCCTCATTTTTTTTTTAATGTGACATTCTGTTTTCTCAAGCATCAAAGGGTTACCTTGGGGGTTTTGATCCAAAAGGATAATTAGTTATATCCTTTTGGCGAGGGATTACAGAGCCACGGCAATAACATGGGGGAAACCGCGTGAGACAAGGGCAGGCATAAGTAAAGAGGGAAGGGAATAGGATAATTAGTTATATCCTTTTGGATCATAACCCCCAAGGTAACCCTTTGATGCTTGAGAAAACAGATAATGTCACTTAAAAAAAAAAAAAAAAAAAAAAAAAGGCTTTGGGATGCTGGTACATTTTATTTATTGTTTTGCCATATGACTTCCAGCTCATGTGATCTTAGTTCACTGGTTATATCTTCCTTTGGATATATTTTCATTAATCTGAGAAAATATGAAACCACAAATTTTATTTATTTATTTTTTTGCATCAGACAAGTCATCAGCATGGTAACATATAGTAATATGGTAGTTAGTATTACAGTGGGGGGTAGGGGGGGTGAACATGTGTACACTGGCAGGGATAGTTTGTGATTTCTGGAGCACCTCTTATCTGCTATGGAGGGAGAGGGTAGCAACAGTAGCCTCTCTGGTTGTTCCCCCACTCCCAAGTGAGTCTCTTGAAGGCCCAGCAACGTTGGCCATAACCCTCCAGATATGCTATATTGCACAGTATGTTGCTGAAATAGGGTTACCAACTTTTTCATAGACCATGACTGGCCACTTGAGGACTGGGAGGAGGGGTTGCCCCATTCTTTCTGATATTAGAATAAATTTGCATATATTTGTCCTCTGCTCCTGTCTCCTCCTTTTTCCTTCTATTCCTTGTACTTCAACAGTCTCTTTTTTTCCTCCCACTGCTCCTTATATATCTCTCTCCTGTCTCCTGTGCCCTCCCTTGTCTCTTTTCCTGTCTCCTCCAGGCACTGTGCCCCCTCTCTCTCTTCCCTCATCTTCTGTGCCCTCCTGTCTGTTCATCCTTGGCCCCTGCTCTCTCTTCCTCCTCCATCTCCTCCCATGCCCTGTTGACCTCCATCTCTTGTGCCATCCTTTGTGTCTGTCCCTCCATTCTCTGTGCTCTCTGTCTCTCTCCCTCCTTCATTCCATGTGCCCCCTTCTCTCCCCTTCCTTCCTTCAATGTGGCACCTCTGGATCTCTCATCCAGCCTGTGAAACTTCCTAAGTATTCCTCCCCCTCCATTTCCCTTCTCCATTCCCTGCATCCTCTTATTTTTCTCTCCCATGCAGTCTTTTTTTTTTGCCTCCTCTGTGCTTCTTTCTCTCCTCTGAGGCATTCCTGAGATATGCAGGAAGTACTGCTAAAGCAGCCGAGAGGAGGGAGAGATTGAGTTGTGTTCTCATATCCTCTCCCCACAGCTTCCAGTCAGTAGAGAGAGGAAGTGGGGAAGAGCTGCAGAAGCAACTGCTAAGTGTGCTTAGGTGAGGTCCCACCACTATCCCCTACAGCTACTAATCACAGCACAGGGAGAGGAGACAGAGCAGACTGCAGCTCCACTCATGCTGCTTATTCTGCCTTAGGAATGTAAACATAGGTCAAAATACTTGTGTGCTTTCCTGTAAATGACAAATGTTCTGCAAGCACCAGCATCCATCGCTCAGTGTTAACAAGTTGGGAAAAGGGCTGTACTGTTTAGCCTGCCCAGAGAACAGCACTACATATCCAGCAGAGGTCAAAGCTAAAGGAATGCTGGGAGACCATTTAAGGAAGAAAAGGTGCAATTTGACTGGCTCTGTGTGTGAAGGGCGGGGATGGCCAGTAGTTAGAGCAGGAGCCAGGAAGAGAGGAGTGCACTACTTCCCCTGAAGAGCTAATTATCAAGAGGGAGAGACTTGCTTCATAGCCGAGCTACATGTAGAATCCCAGTAAGGGACAGAGGAGAGAGAGAGGAGCTGAGAAACTGAGAGACTTCCTTTCCAGAGATATCCAGGCCCAGGAGCACATGGCTGAATCACCCTCTCCTAAGATACTGAGTTAATAATCTAAAACTTTGCACAGAGAGCAGAGGAGGGAGAAGGTTTATTTCCTTGTCTTTGTTACAAATTCAGTAGCTCATCTTTTCAGCCTTCAGCTCAAAATCCAATGTTAACCCTTGCCATAGACACATGAGAGAGGGCAGAGAAGAGAAGCTGATGAAAAGTGGTTTTTCTATAAGAGACTGAAACCAGGCCCACTTTCTGTTTACTACCAAGCAAACCATGTAGGGAAGCTCCCCAAGAGAGTGAGACCTTTCACACACTACAGTGCTTATCTATTTAGTTTATCTAGCCAGCTCCACCATCAAAAGGAATTTCATTTTCTTGAGTGCTTTTTTTTTTCCACACAATTTTGTTTGGGATAGGGTACACCCTTAAACTGATGACATTGGGCTGGATCTTTTCCTGGCCTCTCTCCCCCCTCCCCCCCCTTTTTTGAGTACTCAGGGGTAAAGACAGTTTTTGAAAGCTGTGTACTTCACTGAGTTTCCCCCAACCTTTCTTTATTAGCATTTCTTATTTGTTTTTTACTATCCATATGAGTATGTTTGCTCTGGCTAATGGGCTATACCCGATTTTTACACAGCTTGACTTAAAATAAGAAATTTACAAGTTTATATTATACTTCACTACTGTACTTTTCACATTTAATGTTCTGATTGGATTTACTATCTACTTATATTAGTAAAAAGGTTAATTTCTGTTTTATTCTGGTGTGATTATTTTATCTGGTCTGTAGTGTCACAAGTGAGAAGTTGTTTGGGAAGAGCCCAGAATTGTGGTCTCAGGGTAAACAGGACTCTGTCCCATCCCTAGCTCAGGCTCCCTGTCTCATTCCTCACAAACCTGCAGATAAATCATATTAGTAAATATAATTTCTCATGTGGTACTCCCCACCCAAAGCATAGGGGCAATTCATAATCCCAACCAAGGAGGGGCAACATAATTTCACAGGATTGAGGCAGATTTCAACGTCTCAACCTCCAGGCCATTAGAGCATTAAGATGTTTCTCCAGAAAGAAACATCTTAATGTTCTAATGGCTTCCATTAGAAAGTCCATTTGCTAAAGTGGAGGAGGTTTTCTGTGTGGTGTGAACAGCAAGATCAGTTTCCCTGCTCCTCACAAAAATTGCTTGATTACCTTCTAAACCTATCAGAGGCTAGCTTGAAGACCAACTTCATTAGAGTTAATTTAAGTGCAATTAATGTAGATAATATGCCCATCTCTGAACAGCCTATAAATGTATATTTTATATGGGGCCTGCTTCAGTTAAAGCTTCCCCTAAGGCCTCCCGCTGTGACTTGGGACATCAATGTGGTGTTACTTCAGCTAATGAAAGCTCCCTTTGAGCTGCTGTGCTCCTGTGACCTGAGGTACCTGACTTGGAAGGACATATTTTTGATGGTGGTCACGTCAGCACACAGGGTCAGTGAGTGCAGGGCTTAGTGACTTATCTACCTTACACTAAGTTTTCCATGATAGGGTGCATATGCAAAATCAGCCTAAGTTCCTGCCTAAGGTGGTGATGGACTTCCAGCTTAATCAGTCCATCATCTTGCTAACATTCTTTCCCAGGCCCCATTTCTACCAAGGTGAACAAGCCCTGCATTGTTAGGACTGCAAAATGTCTTAGCCTTCTATCTGGTGCAGACAGATGCCCATAGACAGTCCACCCAACCTTTTGTTTCTTTTGATAGAATAAGTTGGGTATTGCCATTGGCAAACACTTTCTAGTTGGTTAGCAATTGCATCTCCTATTATGCACAGGCAGGATTGCATCTTGGGAGCCATATCGAGGCTCACTCTGTCAGTCATGGCAGTGTCGGTGGCCCACTTATGAGCAGTTTCCATGGAGGAGATCTGCAGAGCTGTGACATGGAATTCTCTTCACACATTTACATCACATTATTGTTTGGATAGGAATGGCCAATGTGATAGCAGTTTGGCCAATCTGTCCTTCGAATTTGAGATGTAGAACCCAACAGCTAGCTAAGGGGCTGGCTGTTGTGTCCATTGGCACCTATTTTAGTGTTTTGTTGGTTTCCTTTTATGTTGGGGAGGGGGGTAAGCCTGTAACTAGGGATTCACCCATGTGTGAGGAGTGCTATCCTGCTTGTCCTCCGAGAAAGCAGAGTTGCTTACCTCTAACAGGTGTTCTCAGAGGACAGCAGGATGACAGCACTCACAAACCCGCCTGCCACTCCACAGAGTTCAGTTTTTGCCACGTGGGTTTCTTCTCATTTTTTTATCCTTGAATTCTATATTATAAGACAGAAGAGGACCCCCATCTGGATACATATGATATGCTTGCTGAGCATGCTCATTGAGCTTAGTCAAAGTTCTAGAAACTTTGACATTTTTCCATACCAGACTCTATTGTATTATGTCACCCATGTGTGAAGACTGACAATCCTGCTGTCCTCAGAGACCACCTGTTAGAGTTAAGCAACTCTGCTTTCCTTTTCTTCCTCATGTGCAGGGCATGGGGAGCCTGGGGGCAGGGCACCATCTTGTAAGATGGTGGGATAGAAAGAGTGGGAATTGTTCCTTCATTCTTGATACTCCATAAATGGGATGTTGGAAAAGTTATGGACTGGGTGGAAGGGGTAGGAGTTAGCGGCTTACCCATAACACCAGGGATTTTGGTGCATCGGGGGGGGGGGGGGGGGGAGGGTTTTAGAGGACCTTGCAGCCTCTTTATGTATAAGGCATGCAGAAGTATTGGCTTGCTAAATTAGCCTTGTTTTTTGAAGTGCAGCAAAGTTTCCATGAGTATTGCAACTTGCAAAATTGTTTTCAAGCTGTTCTGTTTGTTGCCATGTCAGTTGAGCTGATTTGCATGCAGCCCAATATTAGCATGCTGCATTTTGCCTGATTTAGGGATAAGGAAGTAGTATATAAGGAAGTTGTATATAATTACAAATTCTGCTTGTTTTCTATTTAGCTCATGATAACACTGTTTACTCAGTGCACACATTATTGAAGCTTCAATAAATAGTGCTTTGAGGGAGGCATTCCCTCCACACTTTGAATATATGGTGTTGGGAATGAGAGAGTAAGGTACTCTGACACAATATCTATGACATCATTTATTAATGTGACATCATGGTAATATATGTTATTTACAAAAAATTATTTACATACCACATGATTGCATTTGCCATCCAGCACCCTTCGTGTCATCAGCCTTGTATCGAGGAGTTGTCAGGTCAGCAAAGGCGAGAAGGGGGTTTTCAGTGTCCAGCACTCTATATGTCTATAGAGGCAATATCTCCTACTCCCGCCGGACACTGGAAAGTCCCTGCTCTTTTATACTGTGCTGGAAACAAGTTGTGCCTGTGAGAGAGAAATGATTGATCACTATCCCCCCAGGTTATGTGTCAACAGTTGCTACTGCCCACGTCGAATCATCCTGTCCCTGGCATGTAGGCCGGTTGATCAGACCGCCGTATTCCTGACGGAGCCAGAAAGCTGAGCTGCACAACCTGTTTAACAAGAACATGTTTATCCTACATATGGTGTCCCAAACCTTAATCCACTGGCTTTACTTTTCCAACCTGTTAATGCTATTGACCATATCCAGTGCCATTACATTGATCTACAAATAAAGATCTTAGTCACTGAACACAAGCAAACACTTGACAAGACTGACCATTTCCTCTTCAGACAGCTTGATCCCAGTATTGGATGTTTGGTGCTCTTGGCAGAGAATCAGATAACTTTCTGGGATAATCTGCCTCATAGCCATGCCAGTCATCCCAAACCTTTGACAGACATCACAAAGCCTCAGTCCTCCAATATGGAGAAACTGAAGTATCAGTGGGTGACCTGAGGAGCTAATAATTAATCCCATCATCAGGGTCATGGCATTGTGATCCATGAATGGTAAGTAAGCTGGATGGTGGCTTAAATTAGGGGTAAATTGGGAGATGGATGTTGGCTTACACTGGCGCTGATTTAATAAGCCATGCTTAGCATATCATGGGTTTTTACTGCAGTTTTAGCGTAGTTTTGTCAGTGCTAACCTTGCCCATGTATATATATCTGCTTTAGCACCCAAAATACCCATGGCAAGTTTAGCCAATCTGGTGCAAATTGCAGGGTTATAAACCTGCAATGCAAGGAGAGACACTATTAAGGAGGCTGCCTAGTGTGCCTCTGTTTACTACAGGAAATTTAACTCCTGGTCAGAAGCAGGTGTTAAACTTCCTGTGCTAGACAGGAGAGCAGGAAACGAGGTTGAGCCAGCAGGGTGAGTCTTCCCAAGCCCCCACTCACCTTCAAAGAAAGTGGCTGTTCTGGAAATCCCTCCTACCCATTTTCACTGCACTTATATTAATTATTCACTTCTTTACTGCCTACCTATTGGTCCTTCCAGTGTTAGTTGATAATGAAAGGTCCATTCCTTTTTCTGACATCTGTATTTTCAGAATTCTGAAAGGGAATTGTTCTTTTCACTGATATCTGACAGTGGAGGGACCAATCCACTTTGAGTGAGCAGCCCTGCCAGAGAAGATATGGTCTGTCTGGCTAGCGCTGCCTGGAGATCGGGGGTGATTTTGGACAGCTCAGGCAATGCAAATGGGTAGGAGGAGGGTTTTTTTTTTCTTTTTAAAGGTGAGTGGGGTTTTGGAAAGGAGGAAGGACTCACCCTACCTACTCGACCAATCTGCTCCTTGGACTTGCTTGGCCCACTCTGCACAGGAAGGAAGGGAGGCCTCACATGACTGCTGGAATACATATTTGCAATTTATGGGCATGCAAATAGCCTCTGAGTATTAATTTTTAAAAAATTCATTTTTTATATCTACTATAAGTTTTATTAATACTTATGGGACACTTGCATGCCATTAGCTTACTGCATCCCACAGGGACCCTGATTTTACTGCCAGTGCTAGCCAAAACCCATGCTAAAATTTACCTCCAATTTTAGCATCTGTTTTATTACATTCATCTTGCTGCTTCTACAGGATGGAGATGAGGAGAAACAAGAAACAGCCTTCCTGTTGTCTACAGACAGGTTTCTTCTTACAGATCAGACACTCTATTATCCACATCCCACCCAGACCCATGGCCTGTAGAATTTATGAAGGAGGCTTCCCAAAGTCAATAAAGATAGCAGAGGCTATTTAACAGTTATGGTTCAAGAAGCAATTACTAAAACACATATAGCAGAGGAGAAAATGATAAATATTGGAAAAACAATTGGATACAATGGAAGGGAGAGTAAAAGAAATCGAGAAAGTTCAAATCTGATTAAGTAGGAAAAAATATTTGAAAACAAAATGGAGATGTTTGAAAATCAATTGAAAGCAAATTTAAGAATTTTAAATTTCCCCAAAACAAAAATGTTGCCACCAATGGAATTATTTAAGTTATCTTTTAAATATTTTGAATGACAACTGGCGGGAAGAGAGGGCAGGCTGCTGACAGGGCCAACATTTTTCTCTTTGGGGTTCAGTGGTGGATGAGTAGAAAGAAGCAGTGGCAACCTCTAGTGGCTCATGCACACTTGGTTCCTTTCTGCTCATGGTTGGTCCCAAACCTGATGGGAGTCTTAATTTGGTGCTGGACTTCTTGGTTGGCCCTATGTTTGAACCACTGCATAGCCTTTCCTTATGGTTGTTGATTTTGAAGACTGTGTTCCTGGTGACCATAGGTTCTGCGCGTCAGATTTCTGAGCTGCAGGCATTGTCTTGCCAGGAGCCGTTCCTTTGGGTGACTCTGGGGGTATTACAGCTGTATACTGTTAATTCCTTCTTGCCCAAGGTAATCTTGGACTTTCATTTGAATCAGTCCATCTCCTTGCCATCCATGGTTAATGTCAGGGATGTGGAGGAATTTTGCTTTTTGCACTCCTTGGATATTAAGCGTTTTGTCGTGTGGTTTCTGGAGGTCTCAGAGTCTTTTCAAAAGACTGATTGCCTGTTCTCCATGGTGGGAGTAAGCAGGGTACTCCAGCTTCGCAGGCTACCATAGCTTGTTGGATTAAGGAGGTGGTCACAGCCGTGTATGTGGATGCTGGAAGGCCATTGGTTACTCAGGTTAGGGCTTGTTCCAGTAGGGCTCAGGCAATGTCATGGACAGCGTTTAGTGTGTTGTCTCCTGTCAATATCTGCTGAGCTGTGACGTGGTCCTCATTACACACTTTTTTTTCCAGGTTTTATCGTCTGGATGTCCAGGCCCGGGAGGATGTAGCCTTTGCATGTGCAGTGTTGCCTGGACTGTGAAGATTTTTGGCTAAAGTAGCCAAAAGATCTCACCTTTTAACCATGCTGGTAATCATTTTGCCTTCCTTCCATCATTCTTAATGTGTGGAATTCATCTGGACTGTGCTTCTAGGATAGTATCTATTAACAATATCCACATCTCTTGCATACTTTTTACCTTTGTAGCTGCTCCTTTCAGTTTTATTTTTCTATTTTTCTCATTTTATCAAAAATTCCCTTTTGAAAGTTTAGCACGAGAGCCGTGGAATTACTTACTGTCCCCCTTCCAGTCATTTATTCAAATTTCATCATATTATGATCACTATTGCCAAGCGGCCCCACCACCATTACCTCTCACCAAATCCTGTGCTCCACTGAAAATTAGATCTGAAATTGCTCCCCCTCTCTTCTGTTCTTGAACCAATTGCTCCATAAAACTGTCATTTATTCCATGCAGGAGCTATATCTCTCTAACATGTCCCGATGATACATTTACCCAGTCAATATTGGGGTAATTGAAATCTCCCATTATTACTGCACTACCAATTTGGTTAGCTTCCTTAATTTCTCCTAGCATTTCACTGTCTGTCTCACCACTTTGGCCAGGTGGATGGTAGAATACTCCTATCACTATACTCTTCCCCCAACACACAATGGATTTCTACCCATAAAGATTCGATTGTGCATTTAGGCTCATGCAGGATATTTATCCTGTTGGACTCTATGCCATCCCGGACATAAAGTGCCACACCGCCTCCCGAATGCTCCTCTCTGTCATTGCAATATAACTTGTACCCCAGTATAGCACTGTCCCATTGGTTATCCTCCTTCCACCATGTCTCTGAGATGCCAATTAAATCTGTCATCATTCACTGCTATACATTCTAATTCTCCCATCTTACTTCTTAGACCTGGCATTAGCATACAAACATTTTAAAGTGTGTTTTTTGTTTTGTAATTTCATTCTGCTTTTTAATTGATAGGGATAAGTTAGGATTTTTTAACTCAGGTGAGATTTTAGTTACAGGCACTTGGACTACTTTTCTTATTATTGGAACCTCACTGTTGGGATGCCCTAATTTATCCAAGGGTCTAGCATATAACTCTCTCTGGATTCAAATATCAGCCCTAGGCTGTCTCAGGGGGAAAGTCCAGGGGGAGAATTTGGCCTTTCACCCTGATGTCCTTTGTTTTTTGAAAGGGGTAACGCATTTGAAACCCCGATATGGAAGATGTGGCCGGAATGGAGTCTCAATCTGGTCTTACGAGCTCTCTCTGAGGAAACATATGAGCCTTTGAAAAATACTTCTCTGAAAACTTTGACACAAGACACTTTTTTCCTGATGGCAATTTGCTCGGCAAGGAGAATTTCAGAGTTTCAGGCTCTCTCACATCTGCATCCATTTTTGTGAATTGATAATGACAGAGTAGTGTTGCGGACAGTCCTGTCTTTCTTGCTGAAGGTGGTTTCTTCTTTTCATGTGAATCAGGTAGTGGAGTTGCTAGGTTTTCTAGAGTGGTCTCAGGATCCAGCGATGGGGAGGGATCTCCATCTTTTGGACGTGAGGTGAGTTCTTTTACACTACCTCAAGGTCACCAACTCTTTTCGGCGATCGGATCATCTCTTCATGGCTTTTGGTGGAGCCAAGAAAGGGGAAAATGTGTCTAAGGCTACTTTAGCCCATTGGTTGAAAGAAGCTATTGCCGCAGCTTAGGGTCAATCGATACCGTTGGGCCTGAAGGCACATTCTTCAAGAGTTCATGCGAAGTCTTGGGTGGAATGTCAATTGCTTTCTCCCCAGGAAATCTGTAGGGCTGTGTTGTGGTCTCTTCATACTTTAAGCATTACTGCTTGGATGTGTGGGCGCATGAGTCTCCTACTTTTGGCGAAAGTGTACTGAGAGCAGGTCTTTTGGATTTTTGCCCAGTGTAGGGAGCTTTGGTACATCCCATTGGTCTGGACTGATCTGGGTGTGTTCAGGAAAGGAAAATTGGTTCTTACCTGCTAATTTTTGTTCCTGTAATACCACAGATCAGTCTAGAGCCCCACCCTGATATCAATGCCTGAAGACTAGAGGGTGGCTAATGTAACCCCAATATTTAAAAAGGGCTCCAGGGGCAATCCAGGAAACTACAGACCAGTTAGCCTGACTTCAGTGCCAGGAAAAATAGTAGAAAGTGTTCTAAATATCTAAATCACAGAACTTATAGAAAGACATGGTTTAATGGAACAAAGTCAGCATGGCTTTACCCAAGGCAAGTCTTGCCTCACAAATCAGCTTCACTTTTTTGAAGGAGTTAATAAACATGTAGATAAAAGTGAACCAATAGATGTAGTATATTTGGATTTTCAGAAGGCGTTTGACAAAGTTTCTAGGAAAAGTAAAAAGTCATGGGATAGGTGGCGATGTCCTTTCGTGGATTACAAACTGGCTAAAAGACAGGAAACAGAGAGTAGGATTAAATGGACAATTTTCTCAGTGGAAGGAGTGGGCAGTGGAGTGCCTCAGGGATCTGTATTGGGACCCTTACTTTTCAGTATATTTATAAATGATCTGGAAAGAAATACGAGTGAGGTAATCAAATTTGCAGAGAACAAAATTATTCAGAGTAGTTAAATCACAAGCAGATGTGATAAATTGCAGGAAGACCTTGTGAGACTGGAAAATTGGGTATCGAAATGGCAGATGAAATTGAATTTGGATAAGTGCAAGGTGATGCTTATAGGGAAAAAATAACCCATGCTATAGTTACACAATGTTAGGTTCCATATTAGGAGCTTCCACCCAAGAAAGAGATCTAGGCATCATAGTGGATAACACATTGAAATCGTCAGTTCAGTGTGCTGCAGCAGTGAAAAAAGCAGTGTTGGGAATTATTAGAAAGGGAATGGTGAATAAAACAGAAAATGTCATAATAGCTCTGTATCTCTCCATGGTGAGACCACACCTTGAATACTGTGTACAATTCTGGTCTCCTTACCTCAAAAAATATATAGTTGTGTTGGAGAAAGTACAGAGAAGGGCAACCAAAATGATAAAAGAGATGGAACAGCTCCCCTATGAGGAAAGACTAAAGAGGTTAGGACTTTTCAGCTTGGAGAAGAAACAGCTGAGGGGGGATATGATAGAGGTGTTTAAAATCATGAGAGGTCATGAACGGGTAAATGTGAATCGGTTATTTACTCTTTCAGATGATAGAAGGACTAGGGGGCACTCCATGAATTTAGCATGTGGCACATTTAAAACTAATGGGAGAAAGTTCTTTTTCACTCCATGCCCAATTAAACTCTGGAATTTTCCAGGGGATGTGGTTAGTGCAGTTAGTGTAGCTGTGTTTAAAAAAGGATTGAAATAAGTTCTTGGAGGAAAAGTCCATTACCTGCTATTAATTAAGCTGATTTAGAAAATAGCCACTGCTATTACTAGCAGCAGTAACATGGGATAGACTTAGTTTTTGGACACTTGCCAGGTTCTTATGGCTTCGATTGGCCACTGTTAGAGACAGGATGCTGGGCTTGATGGACCCTTGGTCTGACCCAGTATGGCATGTTACGTTCTTATGACTGATTATTTCTGGTGTTGTGCTGCTGTGTTCAGAATGGTTACCGTTTTAAGTTACTAAGTTCATTACGCCAATATTTTTCATGAGTATAAGCTTTTTTGTGGACCTTCAGTGGTCTGGTCATGCTTTGGGGGGGGGGGGGGGTATCCATACTGGGGTTGGTTTGCCCTGTAAGGTGATTGTTTTTTTGGTTCTAAGCTTGGGTACAGTTTAATACTGAAGGGCTGCAGGTGACACTCTTATTTATAGGGCACAGCATGAAAGGTTTGCTCTCTGCTGCCATCTGCTGTTAGGGATGCATAACCCATTGGTCTGGACTGATCTGTAGTATTACAGGAACAAAGATTAGCAGGTAAGAACCAATTTTCCTGTAAATCATATTAATGAATATAATTTCTCATGTCTCCCCACTCCAAGCATAGGGGTAATTCATAATTCTGATGAGGGGGGGGGGGGCGCATATGTCTAATGCCTTGTAGTTGTCCAAATGCTAAAAGGCAGTGCTCTGGAACTTTTCATATTGGTATTTTGGCTTTGGTGGCCAATGCACCCTCTCTTCTGGCTTAGACTCCCACCCCTACCATCAGGATAACATCCTATCTGAGTTGGCCTTGGTGCAGCAGTTAGAGGGCCTGGGTATCACTGCCAGTCTATAATTCCCTGAACCTTTAAGGGGGGGGGTCAATTTAAACAGGGAAATGCTACTACCCTTGAGCTAGATATCTAAAAGTTTGAGGCCAACTGTTTTTCCATATACTTTTGGCAGGTAATTATTTATCTGATCTTTTTCTCAGCCCTTTAAAAGTTCAGGAATCCCTGGGCTGAGTGGAAGCCAAGTTACATAATTGCTATTCAGCAGTCTGAGAAATTTTCCCTTGTATAAAGTATCTGCCTTGACCATATAAGGAGATTGAGAAACAGCAGACGCAGCAGGGAAAGTGTGAAAAGACAGAAGATTGTAGGGCCAATGCAATAAAGGCACGTAGAAAGCGGGCACTTAACAGTCAGCGCCGGCTGTCTTAACATGCGCATGGTGCCCCAAAGGGGGGCGCCATGCAATATTTAAATTAGGGGGTCGCGTTAGCAAGGATGCTCTACTCTTAGCGCATCCTTGCTAACACGAACCCAGACTGTTTCCCTGACTGCCGTACAGCGGTCACGAAAGCAGACGCCGGGTTTATCGGCATCTGTTTTCGTGACTGTCGTACGGCAGTCACAGCTCCTTCGTACCAGGATTCCTGCGCAGACACTCTACCAACAACTTAGCGGCTCTGGCCAATAACACTGCCGCAGGTTCCCTGGCAACTCCAGCCACCTGAAGGAGGGCTCGTTGAGCACGAGGTTATTATGGCTTCCACGAGCTGCGCAGCCTGACCCGCCACACCTTCCACACCATTGGCTTCTGCCCTTAGTCACGAAAACAGATGCCGATAAACCCGGCGTCTGTTTTCGTGTGATGGGCCTGATCGTCAAAATTTTTTTTAAAATTTCTCTAATTTTTCGATGCGCACATCTATTAATGCCTGCTCTGGCAGGCGCTAATAGATGACAGTTAAATGTGCGTCGGAGACGCACATTTTTCTTTTTGCATCGGGAGTGAATGCCTAATAGCCTCATTTGCATGTGAAGAGTGCTATTGCATTCACTCCGCTTTAGATGCATGTTAAATAGGCACTAATCCCCTTATTGCATTAGGGGATTGATTAGTGCCTATTTTACCTGCGTCTAACTACACGTTAACAATGTGCTGGGCTCAGCGCACCATATTGCATTGGGCCCCAGTGTTAGCATAAATTAAAAGGGTTTTATAGCCTCTGCTGTGAAGACCCACATAGAATGATAGGGAGCTAGCCACATTGCCTTTCCATTTAACCTTGTTTGCCTGAACCCCCCCCCCTTTAAAACAAACAAACAAAAAAAACAAACAGTTTTGGTTATGCCCCTGTATCACATGATATGGGTATTATGTTTACACTTTGAAAAATAAAATTATTAAAAACAATAGACTGGATACAAAAGAATGTTGGTTTTTATCAACTTTTGTTTAAATTAATGCCCAAATCTTACGTAGTGAAGCAATATTGGTTTAGCTTAAAGTTTGAAACACATGACATGAGAGGATCACTTGACTGAACAATTTTTTTAAATATTTGTCACGTCCACAAGATGGAGCTTCGTTCCCATTTGGTAACAATGGGCACATATTGGTACTATGTTCCCATTTGGGAACAACACTGTTTTAATTATGAACTAATGACATTCAAATCATAGACTCAAGTATTTTAAGCAGTTTTGACAGAAGACTATCTATTAACTACAGAAAACCATTTAATTAGCAGAGTTTGTTTGATCCAATGATCATTGGGTATGATACTGCTGTTCACAATGAAGATGAAGCGGAACCCTGCACTTGGTGCACACCAGGCGGGAGTTTTTCTTGCACATCCTATACATCTTCCTTGTTTCTCTGATGGAGTAAGGTGATGATTATAACCATCAAACCTCACATCACTGACTGGTCTACTGGAAGGTCCAGATTTCGATGGTGTGCGATGTTCTGAACGCTGAAGCAGGGTGCGAACAATGTGCCGACGAAACTCCAGGTGATCAAATTTACCTCCTACTTCAACATGAAGACGCCAAGCTGCAACAACTGCCATGTTGATGCCGTTGACAAATAGAGGCCACCACCATTTCTTTGAACGAAACACTGGACGGTAGTTTGCCATAAATCTGTCCAGTATGTCCACTCCTCCCATATGGGTATTGTATAAGCCTATTACCTCTGGCTGTGGAAGGTCAACTGGACACTTTCTGGCTTTGCTCCACCTTCTTGCTTTTCCCAGTGGTTCTATGTTGTTGTAGTTTGAAGCTACAATAACACACTGGTTGTTGTGCCATTTCACAGCCAAGACATGTCCGTCGCATACGGCATCAAAGCAGCCTCTCCTTCTTTTTCATTTGGCTTGTCTCCATCAATGAGCACTGCTTCAACCTATTTTCGCGAACAGTTCCAGTGGTCTTGATGTTTTGCTTTTGCAGTGCCAGAAGAAGATCATATGAGGTGAAGAAGTTATCAAAGAATACCTCATGGCATAATGGATTTTCTATGCAGCTCAGTAATGATGTCACAACACGATGACCTAACCTAAAACTTTGATTCTGACCATCCTGTTCGCAGTTGGTCTTTCCACAATAAACATCAACATTGAAAGGATAACCTTTTGATGAGGCCAGAACCCAGAGTTTATAGCCGAAGCAAATCGGCTTGCCTCGAATAAACATTTTCGCAGAATGGTGTCCATAATATGGGACCATCTCTTCGTCAATACTCAGATACTCACTGAATACTCCAAACTGCTGCAGGTGACCATTCAGTGCATCAATGAAAGCACAAACTTTGTACAGTTTATCATTTTGATTAATCTTGTCATTGTCTGCAAGATGTATGTATTTCTTTATGTCCATGAAACGGTTACGAGTCATATGGGAGAAAACAAAGGATTACTGAACATCTTCATCCCGATTCCAATATAGCCGTTCACGAGGCAAGGAATTATATCCACTCAATAGAAGAATTCCAACAAAAATGTCCAATTCCTTGGCCTCAAGTTCAAAATCCATGTTGTTCTTCTGCCGAGCATATTGAACGCTTTTGGTCAGAATCATGTCGCTAACAACTTTTCGCCTTTTCTGCTGCCTCGAAGTTCCATCAGAGGAACCAATGGCTGCCACATCCTTTAGTATAGCTACAGTTCCAGGCACTTCATTTGGCAGAGCCGAAGGCAGTAGATCATTTTCATCAATCACTTCTTCATCAGACACATTATCAACTTTATTTGGAGGTAGCAACACTATGCCTCTTATGTCATCACTTTCTACGGCTTCGTTAATAACATCGGCTAAACGTTCATATTCTTCTAAGAATGAATGTTAATGCTTCTGCACTGGAAATTCGTTTCTTAGACATTCTGTAAAGATATAACAGCATATTGAATATTAAATCACTTAAATATAAGGATGTTCCCAAATGGGAACATAGTCACAGTTGTGCCCATTGTTCACATTTGGGAACATCACTGAATCGATGCAATTTACATATCTATAAACATTTTCAATTTTAAAATAAATAAAATCAAAATGATAACTAAACACTTTTGTATAGTTTTCCAGCAAAATTTGTAAAAAATATTTTATTCTTACCTGCAGAGGAACTTGATAACCAAAAACACACGTGGCTGTTGTAAAAGGTCAACTTTCAAGATGGCTGCCGCAAACACAGAGTGACTAAATATACCTCAAATGATACCAACGGATGCAAAACTATTTAAAAACAAAGAATTAGAGTCAATATGGGAATATCTTACTTATCACAAAAATATTAATGTGAAATTTCAATGCTCCCAAATGTGGGCATTGGGCACTGGCATAAAAAGCTAAACTTTTTTTTTTTATATGTTCAGCTAGAAGGTTTGGAAATATTTAAAAGGAAAATTAGTTTCTTACCTGATAATTTTCGTTCCTGTAGTACCAAGGATCAGTCCAGGACACCTGGGTTGTGACTCCGCACCAGTAGATGGAGACAGACTAAAACTTGTGGGCGGAGCCATATATGCCCCTGTGTCAGTCACAGCCCCTCAGTCATACGTAATGTCAAAGTAGAACACAACCAGAGAACTAAACTAGCTATAAACCGCTAAAAGAACGGGGAAAGAAACACCCCTCCTGGAAACGGACTCTTCAACCGAGAGAGCTAAACAAGCGGAACAGAATAATTCAGAACAATGAGCGGACTCTCCGTTACTTCAGCGCAGCACTGCGGGCGGGATCCTGGACTGATCCTTGGTACTACAGGAACGAAAATTATCAGGTAAGAAACTAATTTTCCTTTCCCTGTACGTACCAGGATCAGTCCAGGACACCTGGGATGTACCAGAGCAAACCTACTGAGGGTGGGAAGCAGAGAGTCCAGCTCGGAGTACCCTCTCTCCAAAACCCCCGGAATCGGTAGCCCGGACATCCAGCCGGCAATGCCTTATAAAGGTATGTAATGACTTCCAGGTAGCCGCCCTGCAAATCTCTTGAGGCGACACCTGCGACGCTTCCGCCCAAGACGCCGCTTGAGATCGAGTCGAGTGAGCCCTCAGGCCCACGGGAAGTGGTTTTCCCCGCATCAAGTACGCCGAACCAATGGCCTCCTTGAGCCAACGGGCGATCGTTGTGCGGGACGCTGCGGCCCCTTTCTTTGGACCAGAGAACAGGACAAACAGATGATCCGTGACCCGAAACGGATTAGTGACCTCCAGATATCGGAGGAGGGATCTCCGCACGTCAAGCTTCCTTAAGTCCCTTGCTTCTGGGACGGAGGACTCCCCGCCCACCAAAGCGGGCAGCTCCACCGATTGATTCACGTGAAAAGACGAAACAACTTTGGAAGGAACCGTCCGCAAGAGACTCCGGAATCTGAAATACGCAAGAAAGGTTCCCTACAGGACAGGGCCTGTAAATCGGAAACACGCCGTGCCGAGGCAATCGCCACCAAGAACACCGTTTTTAAAGTGAGATCCTTAAGAGTTACGCGTTTCAAGGGCTGAAACGGCGCCGCGCATAGAGCGGAGAGAACCCAATTGAGGTTCCAAGCCGGACAAGGGAGACGCAATGGAGGACGAAGGTGCTTAGCTCCCCAAAGGAAACGAGAAATATCCGGGTGAAGCGCCAGGGACGTACCACGGCCCTTACCTCGCAAACAACCAAGCGCCGCTACTTGAACCCTTAGAGAACTGCACGCCAGACCTTTGGCTAGACCTGCCTGGAGAAAACACCAGAATGTCGGAAACTGAAGCCGAAGTGGGGTCCACCCCACGCTGCACGCACCATTCCTCAAAAACCACCCAGACACGGACATAAGCCAGAGATGTCGACTGTTTCCTGGAACGCAGCAACGTAGCCACCACCGCATCTGAGTAACCTTTACTCTTCAGCGCCTCCTCTCAAAAACCATGCCGCGAGACAGAAGTGATCCGCATCCTCCAAACAGACGGGGCCCTGATGGAGTAGGCCCGCCATTCCTTGGAGCCGAAGGGGTGCCGCTACTGCCAGCTGGACGAGGTCTGCGAACCACGGCCGGCGCGGCCACTCCGGTGCCACCAAGATCACCTTGGCCGGGTGCAACTCTATGCGCCGTAGAATCTTGCCGATCATCGGCCACGGGGGAAACACGTAGAGCAACACATCCGTCGGCCATGGAAGCACCAACGCATCGACGCCTTCTGCCCCCCGTTCTCGACGTCGACTGTAAAATCGCGGAGCCTTCGCATTGTGCCACGTGGCCATCAGATCCATGTGGGGCACACCCCCACGTTTCGCAAATGAGAAGGAACGCTTCGTCCCCCAGCTCCCACTCTCCGGGATCTAAGCGATGACGGCTGAGAAAATCCGCCTGAACGCTGTCGACTCCCGCAATGTGAGATGCTGCTATGTTGCTGAGATGCAGCTCTGACCAAGCCATCAAGCGCTGAGCCTCCTCCGCCACCTGGGGGCTCCTTGTTCCGCCCTGGCGGTTGATGTATGCCACGGTGGTCGCATTGTCCGACAACACTCGGACTGCCTTTCCCCGCAGCAACGGCAGGAAGGCCTTGTAGGGCCAGACGGACCGCTCTGGTCTCTAGGCGATTGATAGACCACTGGCTTGCGACACTGACCATCGGCCTTGGACCGAGCTGCCTAGGCAGACCGCCCCCCAACCGGAGAGGCTGGCATCCGTGGTTACCACTGTCCAATCGGGCACCAGAAGGGAGACTCCAGAAGACAGATGACTGGGATCCCGCCACCAGAGTAGACTGGACCTCGCGTGTCCCGCTGGAGGAAGCGGGAGATGGAAGTCCTCCGAGACCGGCTTCCAGCGGGACAGTGAGGAGGACTGTAATGGTCGCAGATGAGCGAATGCCCAGGGAACCAGCGCCAGCGTGGAGGCCATAGACCCTAGGACCGTAAGGTAGTCGCAGACTCGCGGTCGGCGGAGAGACAATAAGCGCCGTACTTGAGATTGTAGTTTGCACACCTGGTCGTGCGACAGGAACACCTTGCCCTGCTTCGTGTTGAACACCGCTCCTAGATATTCCAAGGTCTGCGTGGGTGCCAGATGACTTTTGCTGAAGTTGACCACCCATCCCAGGGACTGCAGGAGATGGAGGACCCTGGCTACCGACTTCCGACACTGATCCTCGGACCTCGCCCGAATCAGCCAATCGTCCAGATAAGGATGGACCAGGAGACCTGCTCGGCGCAACTGCGCTGCCACCACAACCATCACCTTCGTGAATGTACGGGGAGCTGTGGCGAGCCCAAACGGGCGCGCCCGAAACTGATAATGCCGTCCTAGAATGCAGAACCTGAGGAAGCTTTGGAACGACGGCTGAATGCCTATGTGAAGATACGCCTCCGTGAGATCCAGGGAGGCCAGGAACTCGCCGGGCCGTACCGTACCGCAGCAATGACTGACCGAATCGTCTCCATTTTGAAGTGAGGAACGCGAAGGCATCGGTTTACCCCCCTTGAGATGCAGAATTGGTCTGGACGTGCTGTCTTTCTTTGGGACGATGAAGTAAATGGAGTAACGGCCCTTGCCTTGTTGGCTGACCGGGACGGGGAAAATGGCTTCCAATGCTTCTAAGCGTCGGATGGTGTCTAGCACCGCCGCCTTCTTCTCGGGGGCCTTGCAGGGCGAGGCAAGGAACTTGTCCGCTGGAGTGCGAGCAAAATCTAACGCGTAGCCGTGTCTTATCACGTTGAGGATCCACTGGTCCGACGTTACACCGGGCCATCTCTCGCAAAAGGACATCAACCGCACCCCGACGTTCTGCTGGGTGCGCGGCGGGAGAGGGGCCGACCACCTTTCATTGCGAAGACTTGGCCCCCGTGATCGCCAGGGGACCCCCTTGCCTTCCGAAGTGCTTCCCCCGAAAGGACTGCTGCTGCTGCCATTGCGGGGCACGGGAGGAAGAAGACCTTTGAATGGCAGCGCCCAGAGGTGAGCCTTGGAAGAGCCATCTGCCGCCCAGTTGCATAGCCACAGGAGTCGGCGCGCCGAAACCGCAGCCACCATGGATCTCGCCGACGTGCGCAGCAGATCGTGGAGAGCATCTGCGCCATATGCTATTGCCGCCTCCAACCTGTTCGCCTGCGCTGCCTCGTCTGCAGAAAGATCCGCATTGGCCTGTAGAACTTGAGCCCAGCGCAATCTAGCTCGCATAGCGAAATTCGTGCAGATGGCGGCTCGTACTCCCAGCGCGGAAACCTCAAAAATCTTCTTAAGCTGCACTTCCAGCTTCCTGTCCTGAAGATCCTTGAGGGCTGTCGCTCCCGTGAGTGGGATAGTGGATCTCTTTGTTACCGCAGAAACCGCCCGAATCCACCTTGGGAAGTTTGAGAAGGTCCAGCGCATCCTCCGGGAGCGGGTAAAGCTTGTCCATGGCTTTGCTGACCTTCAGATCCAATTCTGGGGTGTCCCATTCCCGGAACAGGATGTCCGTTGAAGAAAAATGAAACGGAAAAGCCACTGCCGGACCCGTGAGGCCTAACAGGACCGGATCCATGCTTGCCTCCTGCCGAACCACTACCGGAGGGGCCTCTATGCCCAGCTCCTGGAGAATGGCCGGAATTAAGGGTGGCAGTTCCTCCCTGCGGAAGAGCCGGACCACCTTGGGATCGTCTCCCTCCACTGCCTGTGATCCTTTTCCTGCGCCGGATGGAGCGGATCCGCCCGCTGCCACGTTGTCGGCCCCCTTTAGGGGCTCTTCAGGGGAATCAGTGTCTGCCCCCGTGGAGGAATCTGAGTCCGCCTCCTGTGGGACGCCACGTGGAGGCCTCTTCCCCCCTGGAAGAGGCCTCGGGGGCACTTCCGCAACCCCCGATGGCCTCTTGGATTTCTTCAGCAGTGGAGCCTTGCAGGATTCCCTCCGGCCGCACTTGCTTTTCTTATATTTCAGGACTTTGCGCAGCAAAAGCGCAAAGTCCTCAGAAAAGGAGCCAGAATCGGAAGAAACCTCAGCGGGGCCCCCCGGGGCCCCCGAGGGACCCCCCCTCGCCGCGATTCGGGGGGGGGCCCCCGAGGGACACCCCCCGCCGCGATTCGTTGAGGAGACAGCGCGGGAGGCAAGGCCGGGGGGGGGCCCCCGAGGGACACCCCCCCCCGCGATTCGTTGAGGAGACATCGCGGGAGGCAAGGCCGAAGGCCCTGCCGTTTCCCGCGCCATTTCGCGGCCCGTGGCCAAAATGGCCGCCGCTCCCGCACTGAGCGAGAAAAACTCCTGGGGCCTCTCAACCGCGCCCCCCCCGCTCGGCGGCGGTCGCGCGGGTCGCAAACGAGCCCCCCGAGACGCCCCGGACGACCCTTCATCTCCCGGGATGCAGGCAGCACAAAAGCCCTCGCGCGCGCCGAGCCGCAGGCCCTGCAAACCGAGCCACGAGCATGCCGGCGAAAACGGCGCGAAGAAGGAGACCATGGCAGCAAAACAATAAATAAATAAAATTCGCGCGAACGGCCTCCCCCCCTGCCAGCAGCGCCCCCCCCGAGAGCAGACGCGAAGAAACAGAGAGCCGGCACAAAAATAAAAACACACTTTTTTTTTTTTACAATGAAACGCCTGTTGCTGTCCGGGGTCCTGGAGCCCTAATCCAGCAGGGGTGAGTGAACCGGGCTCCCCGGTGTCACCCCTGACGCTGCTACTAGGAAAGCCGGGTCCTCGACCCTAGCAGCGGCCTCAACCAGGGGGGGGTAGTCCCCTCAGGACCTCTCAACCCCCTGGGAGGCAGGGCGGACGGACGTCAGTGACAATTTGGCAAAAATCCCAATTACCAAACACCGTAGCCTAAACTGGCCTAAAACCAAAAAGAAATAACCAACCCTGACGGAGTACCCAGAACCAGGGCAGGGAGGAGCTGTGACCGCACCTGCACCATCTACTGGAGACAGAGTAAGACTGAGGGGCTGTGACTGACACAGGGCATATATGGCTCCGCCCACAAGTTTTAGTCTGTCTCCATCTACTGGTGCGGAGTCACAACCCAGGTGTCCTGGACTGATCCTGTACGTACAGGGAATTCCAGTTTAGGTTGTTCAATCTGGCCTTGCTGACATTCTTCTTGAAAAAAGAATCTGTATAGCTCAGAAAATGTTTGCCCCTTAACATATATATTTTCTAATACTGCACAGTTTTGATTAAACTGAAATGCATTCATTCAACTTACATCATTTCATAGAACTCTATTGCACCTTTTTTTTTTTTTTTAGGTTCAGCAGTGGCTCATAAAAGATATAAATTGTGATGTCATGTTACTGCACTTAAGTATTGTGATTTAAATATAAAATCAAACATGACTGTGGTTTAGATTTTACCAAATAACTTCAAAAGCATGTTTTGTTTTTTTTTCATTTTAACATGTATCATTTATGACAGTGCTCCGATTATGTATTCACTTATTTTTAATGCTTCATAAATGTTTATCAGTAGAAATAACTTTTCAATTAGAAAACGGCTCATCTCTGCTTTATGATTTACACATTCCAGAATTCTCTTGATGTGTACCACACTGAGATGTCTTATTGACTATTAACATAGGTAGGCACACTCGCTGACACACTCTCTCCCCCCCCCCCCCCCCCCTCCCTTGTACAAAAGACAAACTCTAAATAATTTGGCTTACGCATTGGGCTGTAGTTTATTTCATAACTTAACCCGAGCCCTTCAACTTTTAACAATCAGTCAAAACATTCCCCCCAACCCCCTCCTCCTCCCCTTCTTCTTCAGGTACTTCTCTTACCACTTCGTCCGAATGGTAAGACGCTTCTTCACCCCTTTCCACTTACCCCGCCGCAGCTCCTGCGAGGGTAAGTTTGCGGCCAGAGCATCGCCCCCCCCCCTTGCTCATCGGCCATCCTGTGTAGCAGCCCCAAACTACACAAGATTCCCCCCCCCCCCCAAAACAATGTCCTTTATAAACACATACAAAATTATAACTTAGGGCTCGGGTTTCCGCCACCAACAGATGCAACCTGTTTGCCTCTGTTCCCCCACTGCAGCCGCTTACATCATTTTAATTTGTCGCTCAAAACCGTCCTGTATCGCCAAATTAAATAAATCAGTGCCCACTTCTGACAAATGCACGCCATCCCCTGCAAACAAACCCTCTAAAATTTCCCACGACCAATCATGACGTACCCAAAAACCCCCTTGCCCCGTAATCCACTTTCCAGTTTTCCTATTTAGTTTTTTAACTCCTCTATTCCACAACGGTGTCCTATGATTCCGGATCCGAACCATGATGTCGAACCAACCCAACTTTGTACCTGGCATGGCATTCATGAGGCATGCTAAATCTTTCCTCATGATTGCTATCAACTCCTTGCATGAAAAATCCCCTATGTCATTGCCCCCCAAGTGGATGATCATCACCCTTGGACAGCCATACATCCTAATTAACCTATCTAGGAAAGCTTTGAGCTCCCCCCATTTCATACCCCCTTTGAAAAACCATTGGACTTTCCACTTCCTGATGTCCAATTCCAAGTTCGTTCCATAAGGACGCTTCTCCGCCCTACGATATGCCCTGCGAACAAAGGAATGGCCCACGACCCAAGCACATTCCACGACTCCAACCACCCCATTCGACTCTGCAAAAGAAAAATTGCCATTACTCCAGTATCCTTCCTCTCCCCCAACCCTTTCCTTTACTTCCTCACGTAGTATCTAAAAGCATTCGACCTCCAACGCCCTATAGATTGAATCTGCGCGCTGTTAAACCCTAACTCCGCTGCTGTCGTAGCCGCTCCAATCCTAAACGAATGCGAGGTAAAGCATTCCTCCTTCCAACCTAATCTTCGCACCACCATTTTCAAAACAGTAGAAAATTGATAGATGGTCACTGGAGACCTGTTTGCATGCACTAAAACAATCCCTTTCTGTGTGGCCTCACTCTAACAAATTCTTGTACTGTTCGAACAGGACATACGCTGACATCCTTCGCTGGAACTAACGATATCCATTGACCCTTGCCTTTCTGATCAGTTTTAGACTTGTGAATACACAAAGACACTCGTCTTTCATACACCCATACCCTATGTGCCTGTAATCCTGCCTCTGTGCTTGTCAAAGAACTAGCTACCAGCTCACTCACTCTAAAAGCTCCAAAAAAGGCAAGAACAAATGCTGTTCTAAAAAGCAGAGCTTCATACTGAGACCAACAAACCTTCCCCAATTGCTCCACTATCATTAATAAATCTGTGTACCTAATGGGCCTCCTTCTGTCCGTGACCCTTCCCCCATCTCTTCCCCAACCCCCTAACACCTGCTTGACTAAAAAACTCTCCATCGGATTACCCCATCCACCCAATTTCTGAAAGAAAGAGAACCCGACTAACTAACTGCGAGCGCACTGATGCCAACGAATAACCATTACTTTTAGCCCGCAGTATAAATTGTACCAATGCATATTCATTTACCGGTCCCCTAACCCAACCCCATTGTTCTAAATATCGCGACACTACTCCCCTGCCCGCTGCATATGCTTTCCAAGTGGCTGGTGCCACCGATTTCTGTATTAAGTTCCACGTCTCCTCAATCCCAGCTGCCATAGATGCTCCGGGAATGCCTCTCCCTTCAAGCTCGCCAAAGGAGCCATCTTTCAAAAGACATCCCACTTGAAACGAGAGAGAGCATCTGCGATGACATTCCTACTACCTGGCACATGCTTAGCAGTAAGATTCACATTCATTTTTAAACATATCAAAACCAATTCCCTCATTAAACTCGACATATATGCACTTGGCTGACTGTTTGTTAATAACCTGCACGACCCCCAAATTATCACTCCAAAAGACCACTCCCCTATTTTGCAAGCGATGCCCCCAAATCACTACTGCTACTAGGATTGGGAATAATTCTAAAAATGTAATATTCTTTGTAATCCTATTTTTTACCCATTCCTCTGGCCACCTCTCTGCACACCATTGCCCTTGAAAATAAACTCCAAAACCGACCGCTCCAGCTGCATCCGTGTACAGCTCCAAGTCTGCGTTCAATGACTCCCCTTCGGGCATAATACGCACCCCATTAAATGACTCCAGAAAAACTTCCCAAACCCCCAGCTCCTCCTTCACACTGCGCTTGATCCGAATGAAATGATGCCCCGCCCTCACACACCTCTTGTTTCGGCTGACAGCCTACGTATAAATGCCCGACCCATAGGGATAACTCTACAGGCAAAATTTAGAGACCCAATTAATGACTGCATCTGCTTTAACGTAACCTTTTTTGAGCCTCGGACCAGCCTCACCAACCCTCTGAGTTTATCTACTTTCTCAGCTGGTAAACGCGATTGCATGGCTTCTGAATCTAACTCTATACCCAAAAAAGTTATCCGAGAAACCGGACCCTCTGTTTTATCTACTGCAATAGGAACTCCTAACTGTCTGCATATTTCCAAAAAACCATTCAACTGTATCTGACATACTCTGGAGTTCTTAGGTCCAACGAACAGAAAATCATCTAAATAATGCAATATTTCCTGGTGCCCAGTAACCTTCATTGTCACCCACTGTAAAAAAGTGCTAAACGCTTCAAAAAAGGCACAAGAAATTGCATAGCCCATGGGCAAGCAACGATCTATATAATAATCTCCTTCAAAAACAAAACCCAGCAATGGAAAGCTGTCTGGGTGAATAGTCAACAATCGAAATGCAGATTCTATATCCGCTTTAGCCAACAGGGCCCCTATCCCCGCCACCCTTACTAACGCTACCGCCTCATCAAAAGACGCATACTTAACCGAACAAGCCTCTCTTGGAATAAAATCGTTAACCGATGCTCTGGGAGGATGGGATAAATTCAAAATCAATCTGAACTTTCCTGCGGCTTGCTTAGGTATCACATCTAAGGGAGACACTTGCATGAGTTCGAAAGGTTTAGCCTCAAAAGGACCCGCCACCCTTCCTGCTTTCAGTTCAGATTGAATCTTTTCTCGAGCCACCTCCGCTCTTTTAACAACTGACCTAGCATTACCAAACCTGCCACCACCACCCGGACCTATGTATGGGATGTGGAAACCCTCGCTAAAACCAACCCTTAAAAAATTTGCTTTTTCCACCTCTGGATAACACTGCAACCATTTGAGTAAAACTGGTACATTAACTGGTGAATCCGCTTTACAGCACCACCTCTCACTGCTTTCCCTCCCTTGCCTGACCCTGTGCTCTGACCCTGCGGGCATTTTGTTGCGGGATGCGCTCCTCCACATGTTGCACACACGTGCCTGAATTTGCATTCGGGAAAAAGGCATGTGAGCTTGTTGTAATGCCAACATACATCGGATGCTTTACCTGCCCCCAAACCCCCTCCCTCCAACATTTTGCTGCTCCCTTGCCCTCGAAAGGAACTCCCTTTTCCTACACTCTCTGCACTACCTATGCCTGTACCACCGGCAACACCTACCGTTCCTCCTGTTTTACCCTCTTTCTCAATCTTTTGAGTCATTTGAGTTAACCACAGGTGTATATCCTGAGATCCCCAGAACATAAACCTGTTTCCTGCCAACTTATCTCTAAATTTCTCATCATAATTGAGCCAAGCCCAACCAGAATAATCTTTGAAAGCTCCTAATATGCTGTCAGCATATGACAACAATGACCCGTACTGAGAGGGATCGAAATGCCCTACCACGCTGGCCAGCCTAAGAAATCCCCTCATCTAGTTAACCACGTTCTTGGATATTTTGGGGCCTGTCCACTTTCTTTTACCCTTCTTCTTAGCCCTCTTGCTGTCCTTACGTCCTCCCCGTCTGCCTTCTAATAATCTAAAAATATCAACATATTTTCTTTTACGTATTCTTTTCAGTAATCGCTTTGGAACCTCTTCCCACAATTCCATTAAGGACGCTAACGCAGGGTGCCCCATATCCTGCCTCGGTCCCTCTTCTAAAACTTTTCTCTGTACCGGACCTCGCTCACTGGAACTGGAGGATGAGGAAAAACTAGCTGAAGAACTGGTGCTGGGACTCCTATGTTTCCTTTTTCTAGATTTCTCTTTTACCTCCCCTTCTGTCCCTTGATTACCTGCCCCTGGTTCTTCTGCACTGCTCACTGCCACTTTCGCAGTTTGTCCCTCCTTCCCCTGTCCGCTGGCTCTTGTCGCTGCCGGTCCTACTGGGAAAGCTGTATCTCTCCACGATTCCTGCCTTGAAGTACTAGGAAATACCTCATCCGACGCACCTAGAAAGGAAAAAACAGTCCTATCCTCTCCTCCCCTTATCCCTCTCTACCTCTATCTTCATTATCTCTCCATTCATCACTCTGCCATCCCCTACTCCCCTCTCCCTGGGCTTCTTGGAAACTCCCAGCCACTCCCCTCCCCTCTTGCATATCTATCTCTCCCTCTAAACCTCTCACTCCACCCTGCTTCACTGACTCCTTCTACCCCTCCCCTTCCGAATCTAGCTTCCACAAAATGCTGTAATATGTCAGCAATGAACGCAGCCTGCGACTTGCTACCGCCCCCCTGAGTATCCTCTCTTCGATTGCTGCTACTATCCACCCAGCTGCTACGCCCCCTAATGCAAATTCCTTGCCCTCTGCCGAGACCAGGTACAGATCTACCTCTCATGACCTTTTTCTTTCCTTCGCTCTTAGCACCCCTGGAGCTCCATTGTAATTCAGCTGCCTTACAAACGCTCTGACTATCAGCACCCCTCCCCTTCTGACAACCTGCGTTCCCTGGCAACCCCCGATCACTAAGCCTGCCTGTAACTCTTTCTTTGCCCCTCCTTCCCCTCAATTTGCCTTGACCTCTCCCTTCCTCCCAGCCCCGTTGTATCTCTGTAGGTAAGCCGCTGCCAGCCGTACCTTCCTGTGGGTTAAAAGCAGGAAAAACTGCTGGAAAAAAAGATATTGTTCCCTTCCCCCTTTTCCCTCCCCTCCTCTGATCTGGGAGAACCGCCCGTCAAAAATTCACCAAGGGAGGCATTCAGAGAAATTTCTTCTAGCTCTGCTGCAGAGTAACGGGGGAGGAGGAGCAACTCCTCCCCCGGTCGTGCCTGCAAACACCTCCTCAGACTCCGGTCTGCTCTCGCCCAAGTCGTAGGCTCCCTCAGGGCCAGCCAGCGCTGGACCGCAAAAACGCGGAGAAAGTGGCAGGAGGTTCAGACACGGAGAAGAGCGATAGTCATGCTGCAAAGGCCGTACTCGACCGTCAGTAACCGCCGCGTCACACCAACCCATGGACACTGGCTCCCGGCTGCCGGCCGGCACCTCACGATCACCTCCTGAGATGTCCATCACCTCCTCCATCGTCCCTCGAACCACTCTCTCCTTATTTTTCTTCATGCTACCTACGCTGTCAACCAGGTAATACCCTGCTTTTTGCCCGAGTCAACCAGCGCAGAAAGCAAGCACTGCCTTTTGCCTCGCTGCTCCTGGTTAACTGAGGCACCAACGGAAAAGGCGCCAGAACTATTTATTCCCTGTAACCAATGGAGAAGCAGCGATTCAAACTGCTGCTGTCTCCATGAGTTACCACCCCCTCCTATTAACCCTCTGCTCCCTCTGCTTGCTCCTTGTTATCCTTCACAGCGTGAGACAAGCTCACGCTGCTTCTCTATAAACTTATAAAGCTCCTATTTCTTTGTCCTATCATTTTTTTAAGTTAAACAAAATTGCGGACCTGTTCTTCCCACTCTTTAGTGGTGAAAGTCTAGCAATCTAACCTGTGGGAAAAATTGTTGCACATAAAATAAGATGACCCAGATTTGACAAGCCTTGATGCATTGTATGGATGAGGGATAAGAAAGGCTATCCATTTTTCAAGTGAAATTTTTAAAATCTACTGTATTCAAACATTTCTAAATTTGTATTCAAATCTTAATTCATGGTCTCTTGTATGAGACTTCCATTGCAAATTGGTATAAATCAAAATTTGATCTGATATAAGAATGGAGTGAGAAAGGAAGTTAAGTAGAGGAAATGAAATAAATCCAAAAGAGAACTGAAAAATACGTGTATTTTTTGGTTCTAAATTCCTTAATATTTTTTGTTAATTCTAGGTGTTATACTACAGAGCAGCTTGTTTAAATGTGCTCACTTTGGCCCAGATTTTAAAAGCTCTCCGGATTTACGCACATAGCAGGGCTAACGCGTGCCGGACCTATTTTAAAAAGGCCTGGCCATGCGCGTAAAGCCTTGGGATGCGCATATGTCCCTGGGCTTCTAAAAAGGGTGGGGACGTCCGAGGGGCAGGGTGGGGTCAGAGGCTCCCAGCAAAGTGGCCATTTGCTGCTGTGTTGGGGGATCTCATGCTGATAGGCTGCTGGCACGCGCAACCTGCTCCTGTCCAGAGGCAGGCGCAAAAAGTAAGATAAAGGTCAGGGGGGTGGTTCAGGATAGGGCTAGGGGACGGGAAGGTTAGGGAAAGGGGTAGGAAGGTTAGATTAGGGGATTGGGAAGTTCCCTCCTATGCGGCTCTGGTGCGCACATGTTATAAAATCGGGTGTCCATGTGTGCACACCAGGTAGCGCACGCACATGGGCACCCGCGTGTACCTTTTAAAATCTAACCCTTTGGATATAATTTATAATAGTTAAGAACTGTATGTATTCAGTTTTTCAATTCTGATGCCCTGACTTGGGGGTGTGTCAATAAAATTGACAAAAACATGTTACAGAATAGCAAGGAAACTGATTAGCATAGAAAAAAGAATTTAAATATCAGGATAGGAAATGTTTATTTTAGCTTTACAGATAGACAAAGAAGTGGTATTTTGAATATAAGGGGAAGTTTCTTCCAAATACCTAGTACCTAGTAATGATGAAAGAACTAAAATAATATGAAAATGAGGTAGATTTTTTCATATGTAGGACTCTGTGTTCTTTCTCTCTCTCTGTATATATATCTATATATATTCAGCAGGACTTAGCTGGAAAAACCCCAGGACAGTGTTGCATCCGTTGGTAACAGACAGCTGCGACTGCTGTGCCTCACCTCTCTTCTACCCTTTTCCTCCACCCTGGGAAAGATGGCTACCTCTGGTGCTGATTGCCGAAACCCTTGGCATCTCCGACACAGCATGGGCGTCCCCATCCACCATGCTTCTTCCTGATGCCCACCTATGCTTTTGAATATATCACGGTGGGAACCTCGGGGGTGTCCCCACTGCATGACATCAGTACCTCTGGGTATTTAAACCTCCGCTCCGCTATAGTCCAACGAGTTAGCAAGGACTTCGGTTTTGCTACTCTGACCACTTCTAAGCTGCTCACTTGTATTCCTCTCTACCCTCCGGGGTAACTCACTCCTACGGAAACTCTGGGTACCCGCTCCTTGGGGGCCTCTCGCTTCTATCTGCCCTTCGGGGTTCAATTACCTAACCTAGGACATCTGCTCCTTGGGGGTCCTATCTACTTTCTTTTAGGATCCTTCGGCTCTCCTAGGTACTCACTCCTCGGGTCCCTCTCTCCATTCTTCTACCAAGGAAGTTACCAGCACTGCCACTCTGAGTATCGCTACCCTCCAGCTCTCCTTATTCCACCCTTCAGGTTTGGCTTATCCCGCGCTGCGGAACACTACCCAACCTTGCTACATCCGGGTGAGACCATGTATAGAGACTGTCTGAGCTTACTGTGATATTGCTGGCCTACAGTACTATCCCTTCCTTGAAGCAAGATTCAACTTACATTAGCAGTACAATAAAGCTTTCTTCCCTCAGTGTCTGCTTACTAGAGTCTAGCCTATCGCTGTGGCTCCCCACGGGGCCCCTCCCCGTGGTAGGAGTCATCGCCACTTTGACCAAGAGTCCACAATATGCCACAAACCCAACAGACAGTAACTTTCAAACTACATATGGCGGCATATACATGTTTATGGCTGCATGTGGATCTGCGATATTATTTTAGAAACTCCCTGTACCATAAAATACATGTATCTTTACTGTGAAACATATGTGCTTATGTATGCTAACAAGCGACTACATGCAATACATTGAACATGAGTATTTCAATACATTGAAAGTATGTACGTTTCCTATCTATTTTTGAAATATACAAGCTTATTATTCTGTGCAAGAACATAAAGTAGGCCTCGAATAAAACCCAAGTCACGTGTAAGTTAACAGATTTTAAAATATGTGCATATAATTGAAATTAACCAATTTACCAATTTCTCTATCAGTTCATCCAGATCGAGACCTTCCTGGTTCTTCAGCCTGAACAACCCCCACCCTGCTAGTAATATGCAATAAATAAGTAATTTCAATTAAACCAGATAATTAACAGGTATAAAATTACACAGTTTACCAAATATAGGTGTGCCTTTTAAATAAGTTAACTGTTGGTGCTGACCCAGAAAGCTCCTAGACCACTCCTTTTTTTTTTTTTTGCATGCTTATATATGCATGTGAAATGTAAAGTACACATGTAAATGCAAATTGTATAAAATACAGATTATGCACATATAGGCTTCATATGGACATATATGCAAATTTTTATGTATGTAACTTATTGAAAAGTCACCCTAAAGTTTTTTAATTTCTTACCCTTCGCAACAGGTAGATTTTAGTCTGGCATTTTGGAAATGGGACTTTAAATTTAGCCAGGAAGTGGTTGGTAGAGAGGCAAAATTATCCAGGTAAACTTAAACTGGATAACTTAAACTTAACCAGGTATATTTTGTGAGACTTGCTTCCTGCTGAATATCCCAGCCAAAGTTAGCCAGATAACTTGACGCTGCTTGCATACCTGAATATTTATTTATTTATTTATTTTTAGTTTTTATATACCGATCTTCTTGCATTAGATACAAATCAAACCGGTTTACATGGAACAAAAAACTGCCTGAAAGGCGTTACATGGAACCAAGAACATACAGTATAATAAACTGTAAAATATAGACATGTTGCACAAGAAAATCATTTAACATGTTCTTTGTGTGTTTGTTTTTGGTTTCCTTTCTCAAGGAAAATGTCAAGGATCAGCTTTCTGCATTTGCCAAACCCCAGTCAAGGTTTGAGTTTTATATATCCATAGAAAGCTAATATTTTTATATTATACTAGGCAATATTTGTAACGTTTTTTGTTTTGTTTTTTTTAAACAGTGGCAATCTAGCACAACTTGAACCGCATAACACACATGTGCCTATTTCGGAGTGCAAACTGATTTCATCTGGTTAAGAAAGTTGAAGATACACATAAAGCTGTAGCAACTGTCTTAAGGAATATACAGTCTTTAACTTCAAGATCAATGATTCGTCTTGGCCAAAGTCAGTAGTGAGGGGAAAAATGTGAACACCTTATGACTGGTGGCCTGTGTTTAATCAGGTTGTAGTTTGAGTTTTATAATATGTAGAAGGTGGTTGGATAAGTCTTTGTAGTAGTGGATCTCAATTCAGCCCTTGGGACACATCTAGCAGTCACGTTTTCAGAATAGCTGCAATGAATATGCATGAGAGAGCTTTGCATGTACTGCCTCCATTTTAAGCTAATCTCTCATTTTATTCATTTTGAACCCCTACTCTGAAAAGATATGATCTGCCTAAAAAACAAAGAAACCCCAGTAATAGAATATGAAGTGATGTCTGAGAGAGAAATAGTCACCCAATGTACCCAGAAACTCTTCAACATGATCAAATGTCATAAAACAGAGCTTATTTTTCTGGGATACTGTCATCAGAGGAAGCAATCTGGGAGCTCATTTGATGGGGACACAAACAGTTAATACCTTCGAGGATCCTCAGCTGGTAGAAATGCAAACTAGATAGTCCAAGCCATTATAGAAGAAAGAAGAAACTCTTGATATTAGTGATGTTATCCATCTGGGGACCAATGACCTCCATAGAAATGGTGTCCATGAAGTACAGAAAGATTTCCAAAATCTAAAGAAGGTAAAACACATGGCAAGGACCTATGGCCTTTTCTGAAGTATTACCTGTTCATAGGAAAGAAAAGACTATATATAGATAATTAAATTCCTGTTCAAAATCTGGTGTATGGAGAGTGGTTTTGGATACATTGGAGGCTGGGGCCATATATGGAACAAATTACATAGTAAGTGTGGCCTACATTTGTCTGTGGCAGGAAAGAAGATGCTAAGTGAGAAATTCAGAGAACGGGTGTGCAGGGGGTGGCCAATGAAATTGGTATGTCACCCCCAAACAATACAGGACGTGGGAGGAGAAAATAAAATCTGTTAGATCAAAAAAGCAAAAAATGTGACTAGGAAGAGCAAGAAATCAAGGGTGACAAGTTAGAAAGCTATGTAATGCTAGAAATGCTCGTAGTCTGTGTAATAAAATCCCAGTTCTGCAGGCCCTAATAGTGGAGGAAGGCTTGGACATTGTTGCCATTTCACGGATTCTCATGATTGTGATATGGCCATCCCAGGTTATAACTTAAGGAAGGACAGACAGGACAGAAAAGGGGATGAGTAGCTCTTTATGTTAAAAACAATATTCAGGCAACTGAAACTGTAAGGGACATGGGGTAGAGAAGAAGCTTTATGAAACCATCCTAAAAAAAGAAGATGGTGTTTCCATTTTTACTGGTATGGTCTACAGGCCTCTGATGCAGACGAATTTGAGAGATCTGGTCGAGACATCCAAAATGTGGGAAAAGTGTTGTTCGCTGGAGGTTTAAATCTATTAGATGTAGTCTAGAGAATCCCTTCTGCAGAATATACAAGAAGTAGAGAGATAGTGGATGCCCTTCAAGGGGCTCTGCGCAAACAAATGGTAATGGAACCCACAAAGTAGAGAGAAAAAATACTTGACCTAGTTCTCACTAATAGGACTCATGGCTCTAATGTCCAGGTGGGTGCCCACTTGAGTATCAGTGATAATCAAATGGCATGTTTTGATGTTGCAAATAGGATACAGAGAAGTCTCATGAAGACCCATGTTTTACATTTCAAAATACAAACTTTGTTAAAATAGGGACATGCCTGGAGGAAGAACTGGAAGACTGGGAGAAAATGGAACAGTGGACCAAATTAAAAGGAGCTATTATAAAGGCAGCAAATCTGTTAGAAAAGTAAGAGGAATAAGAAACTGATCTGGTTCTCAAAGGAGATGGTTAAATAAGTCATGCAAAAAGAATAGCATCCATGAAGTATAAAGGATCCCAAAAGAGGAACACAGGAAAGAAAACTTGGTGAAACTGAGGGAGACAGAAATCAGGAAAAACCAAAGAGGTAAAGTGAGGTGACAAAATATTTTTCAGTTATCAGAGAAAGCAGGGAGGCTCGAAGTGGTGTAGTGAAATTGAATGGTAACACAGAGCAGTGTGGGAGAGAGACAAAGAGAAACAAATACTTTAGTTCAATGTTACTAAAGAAGACCCTGGAGATAGACCGTAGATGGAGGTGGAGTACACAAAACTGTTTACAGAAGAGAATGGATGGAAAGAGGTAGGAAAACTAAAAGTGAACAAGAATTTCGGGCTGGATGAGATACATCTGTAAATCTCAGGATACTAAGCAAGCTCAGAGATGTGCTGGTTGGTCCTCGAGAATAAAATTCAAGATACTGACACTAGTGTTTAAAGGAATCAAAGGTCTTGCCCCTCAAAACATAAATGCAGCTTTGAAGCTATGTTGCCCAGTGTGAAGCCTGCACTTAGCTTCTCAAATGCTTTTAGACATTCCTCCTTCTTGGGACTTGAATTGGCTACTTTTGGAAACAGGATACTGGGCTTAATGGACCCTTGGTCTGACCCAGTATCGCTTATCTTATGTTCTCCATTTAAGCAAGTTCGCTTTGCTGAGTCATTCAGGGGCAAACCCTTTGGAACTCTCTTCCACTACAGATAAAAAGCAAAGTAGCATTAATAAACTTTAGGAAAAAGGTGAAGGCATTCCTATTTGAGCAGGTTTTCAGTTCATACATTTCACAGGTCTTAATTTTCTCAGTATCAATAAAGAGCCAGTTGAACAGCTTTACTATGGTTTTTTTGTTTTATGTTTTTATTGCTTATTTAACTACTTTTGATTTACAATATTTATTAATTTATGAATGTACTTTTGTAAATTGCTTGGAAATGTTGATAAGCGATGCATAAATTTATAAATAAAGAAATATAATAAATGGCCTTGCTGTAATTTTCCTGTAGAAGATGTTCAGGGGAGGAAGACTCTTTTTATGTTAATCTACATGTCTTGAATATTTATAAAAATGTTCTCTTTCTTCCAGGACAAGCAGGATGGTAGTCCTCACGTATGGGTGACGTCATCAGGTGGAGCCCTATTACGGAACACTTTGTCAAAGTTTCTAGAAACTTTGACTGGCACACTGAGCATGCCCAGCACAGCCATGATCCCTGTGTCCACAGGGGTCTCCCTTCAGTCCTCTTTTTTTCCATTCTGCAGTTTGCCTTGCGTTTAGGAGCTCTGTGAGATTTTTTCTCACAACTTTTCCTCACGGAAACACTTGAAGTTTTACTTCATAAATAATTTCCCTACACGAGTCTCCCTTTGCGTACATTTCATCGACGCTCGGTGAGTACTATGCCCTGTTTTCCAGTCTGTTCCTGTCACCTCACTATCGGTACCCCGGGTAACCAACCAAATTGTGGCCCTCTTTCTCCCTATGTCTATCACCCTCGCTCCGCCCCATGATGCCCACGAGTATCCTTGCTGCGATCTTCCGGGTCCTTCAGGGCTAGAGGGATTGGGACATCCACGGTTCCCGTTGCCGCCAGGCCCCCGTTGATGCCGCCATGGAGGCTCCCGTCGATTCTGTCGATGCCTCCGTCTGTGTCCTAGACTAAAAAAAATGCTCCATACTTCGGGTTCTAAACCAGAGCCCCATGTAATCTTTGGGTGACAAGCAATGCCAGGAGCAGTAGAGGTATGGTGACCGTCCATCACAGACGCCATCCATGACATCGGTGCCATCTTCTTCTGTGCTGGAGAATGACCGGGCTGAGCACCGAGGGAAACAGTCTCTGGCACAGACACCACACCGGCATCAATGTCCATTGAGCCAGTGCAAAGTGGGCCCGGGTACAAGAGTCTTCATGCTCCTCTGCACCCAAAGCACTGAAGCGTTCCCCACTGACAACCGTGCTGGGTACTGAGCCACCACAGATTCATGTGGACCGTGCCAAGTAACGCCTAGCCGCCTCCTCCTGTAGCTGCGCTTACCTATACCAGCTTCCAGGGAGGAGCTGGATGTCCTCATCAGTCAGGCTGTCCTCGATGCTTTCCAGAATCTACTAATACCAGAGCTATCGATATATGCATCATTGTGGCACCGCCTCGTTGTGGCACCTACCAATGACAGCCTAAATCATCGACGCCGACTCGTCCTTCTGAGCCTCCACGGACCCTATACCTATCCCTGGATCCTCGAAGGGCGATGGGTACTTTAATCCCGCTTCTGCACCGATCTCATTGAGACCTAAGTAAAGGATGTGTCTGAAACCATCCCTTTTGACCTGGTCACTAATAGGACCAGATGTTTTTGGGAGGTTTTAGATCATAACATCTTCCAAAAACCATATTGGTGTCACACATTGCTATTTACCTGCTAAGTTTGACACAACACCAAGGGAACCTCTCTGCCATCCACATGAAATTCGAGCAACATGTGATTGCTTCAAAACGTCCTCCCGTTGCCAGCAACAGGACTCTATACTAGATGGTAACCTGGCTTACGGCCCCTGATTTATGGCCCAAAGTCCAAGATAAACTAGCTGATCTGCCATGCACTGCAGATAATCTCTTCATGCACAAGGTCCAGCAGACAGTGCTCAATTGCAAAACCACCTCGAGACCCTGCGACAGCTCTCTACATTTCTTGCACAGCAAAGAGGGATGCTAGAAGGACCTTTTACCCGCTTACGCTTTCGTGTGAGACCAACTGATAATCCAGATCACATCAGCTCTGCCAGTCGGGCAGGCTCCTGGATTTTTTCAACCTTGCCAGACAATAGAATGGCCATCCCACTGAGAACCAGGGCTCGGGATACCGTTCCCCAGACACAACAAGGCAGAGGATTTTAATCCTGCTATTTCCTACTTTCAGAGAAAACAAGTGACCTCTGCCATCTGGACCTCAGAATCTCAACACATTTCTTCAGAAAGAAAAGTTCAGAATGGTGTCTCTCGGTACCATGCTTTCCTTACTACGACAAGGGGTTGCCTCTATTCTCTGGACTTTCTATTCTTGAAGGATTCTGCCTAGAGATCCTTCACAAAAGGTTTCAGCCCATATCTGGCTGTCTTAGGTTGTCCCCTGCAAAATATTATAATAATATTTCCATGAGATCTTACCCATCATAGCCTATCATACTCTTTATACAGAGTCTTCATGACATATAGGAGGTCTGCATATATCTCAATATCATTTTCCAGACAGAGCTGCATAGGTTGAAGTGATCTGTGTTTCCACAGTGTTGTATACATCACTTTACCAAGTGACACTGAAGTTAAACGATTTTGATATTGTGAAATAATGAACATATACATGGCATACACAAACAGCCAAGCAACAAAATTCCACCTAATCCAATGGCGAAACTTACAAAGCCCTTTAGGCCAGAACCTAAACCTGCAAACCACCAAGGTAACCGTGGACCACTAATTAGTATCTAAACCACCCTGAAAATCTTCTACCTTCAATCTCGCCAAGTTTTGGATTTTTTCCATAGCATTCTTCACAATCTCTGAACGATTAAACCACTACCGTGCAACATTCTGTGCTATTAGCATAGTACATAACCCTCTTTCCTTGGCAAAAATATAATCTAGTCCTTGCCTATTATATTTGGTAACAATATTAAGCTCATCAATCTGTGACTGAAGAGCTATCATTGCTTTATTCATTTCAAAATTCGTAACATGGAATAATGATTGCAACCTTCGGATTGCCGTTCCCAACTCAGCAGCTACCGCAAGAGGCTGAAAAATGGGAATCCAGGCTGTCCAAGATAATCCATCTAATTGGGCTTTAGTAAGAAGGTATGTGGAATTTAGATATGCAAGAGACATTTCAATCGCCTCTCCTTCAGGTATTGCTGATGGAATGCTCCTACATATACGATGTTGAAGGTGAGCTGGTGTTTGCAAAGGAGAAATAGTTAAGTCACTAGAACACAAAAATAATAATCCTCAGGCAAAGAAAGATACACCAATTCGTCACATAACCAATAGTGTCCTACATATAAATTAGTAAAATTACTAATAAAAGTTGCATTACCACTATAAGGTCCATATATAAAAGGACTAGCAAGCCCATCTCAGTCTGCATGTTGTATACAAGGGGTCAAATTGATTTCATTACCGCTCCTAAGAATGCTACAGCCTATATATATAACTAGATTTAAATTGTATGGTCGCAAAGGTCTCATTTGCTCTTTTAATGGTATTTACAAGTCTAAGAACACACTGTAATCAACCATCAGGACCACTGGTATCATTTGCATTGATAACTACAATAGAGTTGGAACAATTACACTGCTGTTTAAGGTCAGAAATTGGGGGTCTGGGCAGAACTGTACCTTTTTAGTTACCAACCATTAATTATTAGTTCTGAAATATGTATAATTACATGGAGTAGGATTAGACTCTGTATGATTGTTAGTACAGATGTATCTTCTAGGTGGCAAACTAGCCGACAATGGTGGGAATTTCGTTCTCCCTACATATTGTGACCATAATTTACCTGCCAAAGGGTCCAATGACACGTTTTCATGACCGTACGCAATAAATCCTATAATCTGGCATAATCCTACAGGTGAGGGAAACAACTGGCAAATGATTCATAGAAATTGAAAAAGGGGTACAACTAATACAATCTGAAATATTCTCAGGTAAAGCTTTGGTCAATACCTGGACTGTTTGAACCCACATATTATTCATATATGTTGCACCAATATCTCTCACAGGAAAACATTCAAACCTTGAAATGTCCCAAACAAAACTACTAATTATCATCCACATCATGATGCTTATATTGAATATCAGAATAATAAATGGATCATTTTTCCCTCTTCTCGTTTTGTCCAAATAATACTACCTGATGTATGTCTCTAATATGAGTCCACACAGTCTCCTCCCTTCAAACGTACAGCAGTAGGTGTAATGGCTTCAACTTTAAAAGGACCTAGATACACCGGTCTTTCCAGGTCTTGTGTGTAAACTGTGTGTGCCAGACTAAATCGCCAGCCTTGATAGTAGTCTTCCCCTTCTCCTTAAGTGGGGGATTCAGGAGCTGTTAAAACAGAAGAAATATATTTCAAAGCAGATAAGAAATTTGCCCAATAAACAGGAATCAATCAGGAGTAACAATGTCTGTCAATGACTTCCATGGCATAGGACATCTGGTACAAATTTAGTGAGGGGACAAATTATGCTTAGAAGATGGAGCTTGACATAAATACATCAAGGCCCATGGTAAACAAGTTAACCAACTTGTCTTGAGCTCCATCATAAGTACAACGAACTCTATTTTTTAAAAGTCCATTACAGCGTTCCCACCAGCCCATTACTGTCAGGCCGATACACTGAAACTCATCAGTGATGGCATTGCAGGTTTTGTATCAGGGATGTCATTAAATTATTGGTGAAATGTGAACCATTATCAGTTATATAACTGTTGGAAATCCAAATCGGGGCATAATCTCTGTGCAATAGGGCTTTTGCCATTTCTGCACCTGTCTCCTTCTACAAGGAAAGGCCTCAACCCACTGAGAGTAGGCATCTACACAAACAAGTAAATATCGATATGGACCAATTCTCCCACCCATATCCATGAAATCACAATGCCACTCAAGACCAGGCCCCATAGGCTTTGGAATGGTCCCTGATTGTACCTTAACTCCTCTATGCGGTATTGCAGTCTGACAAATCGTACAAGCTTGTACATAACTATGACACCACTTGTCTTGTAATTGTTGACTTAACTGTGTAGCAGGCGCGTGTACAGGTAAATGCAAATAGGGTGGTAATTTATGCATAGTGGCTATAGGTAGGCATGGCTTTCCAGAAGGATGAATATAAAGTAAACAATCATCCTTAGGAAAAGATTGAAGAATGGCTCCTGCCATTTCCCACATTTGTCTTTCATCCTGAGTGTATACTGCTGTTGTAAATCATATATAATTTCCACTGGGCTTCTTCTGTTAATGAATTCTTCCTCCTCCAGGCAGCTGTCTCCTATATCAGGAGGAGCTTCTGTAAAACTTCCCTTTGTCCTGATCTTCGATTCCTGCTGACTGGCCTGTGCCCTAGTTATAACAAAAACATTAGTGCTAGCAGCAATCACCCGCTGCCCTGGTCTGCCAAGTAATTACCATAGGCTTGCCATGAGGTATCAGGAGGTTGTTGTGCTTTAACCCATACTATGCTTACTGGAATCTGAGCCATAGAGTATTCTGCCAATACTAGGGATGTGAATCGTTTTTTGACGATTTAAAATATCGTCCGATATATTTTAAATCGTCAAAAATCGTTAGGGCCACGATACAATACCAATTCCCCCGATTTATCGTCAAAAAATCGTAAATCGGGGGAAGGGGGAGGGCAGGAAAACCGGCACACTAAAACACCCTAAAACCCACCCCGACCCTTTAAATTAAATCCCCACCCCCCCCGAACCCCCCCCAAATGCCTTAAATTACCTGGGGGTCCAGCGGTGAACGACCTCCTGCAGTCGATCTCCTGCCGGCGCCATTTTCCGTACGGAAAACGATTCGCGGCAGGAGATCGCTCCCGGACCCCCGCTGGACCCCCAGGGACTTTTTGGCCAGCTTGGGGGGGCCTCCTACCCCCACAAGACTTGCCAAAAGTCCAGCGGGGGTCCGGAACGACCTCCTGCAGTCGAATCGTGTTGGTCTATGGCCGCCGCCATTTTGCGCCGCCATTTGCAAATGGTGGCGCAGAATGGCGCCGGCTGAAGACAACACGATTCAATTAGCAGGAGGCCGTTCTGGACCACCGCTGGACCCCCCAGGTAAATTAAGGCATTTGGGAGGGTGGGAGGATTTAATTTAAAGGGTCGGGGGTGGGTTTTAGGGTGTTTTAGTGTGCCGGTTTTCCTGCCCTCCCCCTTCCCCCGATTTAGCTACGGACCGCCGCTGGACCCCCAGGTAATTTAAGGCATTTGGGGGGGTTTCGGGAGGGTGGGGATTTAATTTAAAGGGTCGGGGTGGGTTTTAGGGTGTTTTAGATGTGCCGGTTTTCCTGCCCTCCCCCTTCCCCGATTTAGCTATGGACCGCCGCTGGACCCCCAGGTAATTTAAGGCATTTTGGGGGGGGGGTTCGGGAGGGGGGGGATTTAATTTAAAGGGTCGGGGGTGGGTTTTAGGGGGTTTTACTGTGCCGGTTTTCCTGCCCTCCCCCTTCCCCCGATTTAGCTACGGACCGCCGCTGGACCCCCAGGTAATTTAAGGCATTTTGGGGGGGGTTCGGGAGGGGGGGGGATTTAATTTAAAGGGTCGGGGTGGGTTTAGGGGGTTTTAGTGTGCTGGTTCACGATTTTAACGATTTTCACGATACTCTAAACACCCAAACGGCGACGATACGATTCCCTCCCCCTCCCAGCCGAAATCGATCGTTTAAGACGATCGAGGACATGATTCACATCCTCTAGCCAATACAGTAAACAACCGCTCCCACATAGACAAGGAAGCTAGGGAAGTCCCTGTACTAGACAGCATCCCTCTCCTTTGCCATTTTTTACGATAATGATGAAGCATATACATAATGAAAATCTATGTATACAGTTAGAGCAGGTTTCAGGGCATCTAGATTTGTCTACTGACATATGATTAGTACATGCCCAAGTAACACATAACTCTGCCTCTTGTGCTGACCATTCATTAGGCAATTTAAAAGATTCCCTTTGTATCACATGATCCTGCCCATATTCCAAACATACTGTACCAAACCCTGTTCCAGTCCCTAGTCCTCCTGCATCAACAAACCAATGAGAACCTTCTGGAATAGGGTTTGATAAAATAATTAGCTCATCTTTCATTTCTGCTGTAGTGCACACATGATCCTTAGCTATTCCTGGCTTCAATATATTCTGTAACACAACAACCTGAGGAGGCATTTTCTTTCCCCATGGTTTCAAAGTGGTATTAGAAGATACTAAAAGGACCTTATATTTTTCTGTTCTCAGGGCTGTCAACATTCACTTAGAAGAATTTAACAAAAAGGCAACATAAGAACATAAGAAAATGCCATACTGGGTCCATCAAGCCCAGCATCCTGTTTCCAACAGTGGCCAATCCAGGCCATAAGAACCTGGCAAGTACCCAAAAACTAAGTCTATTCCATGTAACCATTGCTAATGGCAGTGGCTATTCTCTAAGTGAACTTAATAGCAGGTAATGGACTTCTCCTCCAAGAACTTATCCAATCCTTTTTTAAACACAGCTATACTAACTGCACGAACCACATTCTCTGGCAACAAATTCCAGAGTTTAATTGTGCGTTGAGTAAACATCATGAGTAAACATCATGAGAGCCATGTAAAACATCTGCATAAGGAATCTGATGTTGTGATTTTTCCCTGGCAGCAGCCGCAGCACTATACCTTGCTCACATGAAGTCATGCCTTTCTCAACTGAGGAAAATTTGCCTGACAAAAACATGACTTTTTTAAAATCTGATTGCAAGCCCACGGCTGCCCATGTATCAGTCCCCTTAATCTGCTCGTCCAACCCACAGTCTGGTTCTACAGGTATACATTTCACCGTCCTGCAATATCAAACCACGCCTGTTTATCACTCCCCTCTATGCAGGCACTGGAAACACTCAAGGGTCGGGGAGTGCACTCAGCAGGGCAAGGAGTGCCCATAACTCTGTCCTTGCCAACTTGAGGAACATCTGGATATAAAGATTTATATCCAACTGCCGTAATAGGTGGATCAGGAGCTACAAGAATTAGGCAGTAATGACTGAAACCTGGAACCTGACTGCAAAACCATAACTGTCTGAGGCTGAAGGATGTCCTTCTGTGGCTCTAAAGTCAAACTACTAGTATAATATGGTGGAAGTTCATGTTCCACATTAGACTCAATTTTAACATCCACAGGCATCTTATTCTGCTTTTCTAAATGTTTTAGTCATAATAAACCAGCTGTGTACCTGTACATGACTGGTTAAACTCTTATCCTTACAACTTATACAGAATAGGTATAAAAATAATATCTGCATTAAGTAGGATGTCTGGAATGACCCTCCAGCTGGCCAGACTAAGAAGGCATCCGCTTCCGCCCACTTAATCCATTTATCATGAATTTTACGAATCAATTTCTCATTTGGCTTATGGTAGGTAATAACTCGTTGCACTAGGACAGTGAGTCCTGCTCCACAGTGGAACTTCCCCTATCTTTCTTAAAGTGTTTCATAATACAGCAAAACAAAATAAAACACGGCAACAGGCAAAAAAAAAAACTTAAGAGCTAAACACAAACCAAAAATATATGTGGCATATATAACACTATTACTTACCCCTATCACTGCGGTCTGGTAAGCGCTATCTTACCCGTATCTCGTGATCACGTCGGGGTCACCAAAATGTCCAGATATGCACTCAATCAGTACCAACCCTAAGATATCTGTAAAACAAAATTTTTATTATAGCAAGAAAGGCAAGTAATAGAGTTTCTTGGGAGTAGCAGGCTTCACCAGAAAACAGGGGAAGTCCCCAAACCTACTCAATTCTTTTTACACACAGCCTTTACTTATATGCATTTTATCTTTACAGCCTCTTTCTTCTTCACTCTCCACTTCTTGGCTGGTTTCAAAATTCCTCCAATCAAGTTAGTTTCAGCTTAGGTTACTGTCTGTGTGTACGTGCAGCTTTCTTTGTTTCAGCTTGTCATACTTTATCATGCTTAGCGTGCAAAGTCTAACAGTCCAGTGTCTCTTAGTTTTTCAGCATAAGCAGTTGACTCACTATGAAGTGTATAGTGTATATAACATTTTCAATACCAAGTTCTGCTATTTGAACTAGCTTCGACAACTTGTGTATTTCACCAAATTCCTAGCAGTGACTGCCTCTCATCTACAAAGAACAGCATTCATGTGTTTCCTTACCTGGGCAACTGCCTAATAAGGAGTCAGTCCAAACAAGGAGCTCTAAATTCTCTAAGACTCACTATAAATCTACTAAATTTGGCTGGAATTTCTGATCAACTACCATAAATCCCATATGGAGCAGATCTGGGCACTACAGTCACAACAGCCTTCCTGCCCAACAACCGCGCAGACATCCTATCAAATTGTCCACATCTCTGCACGCATGCAACATAGCCTCAGCCCATCAATTCTTTCATTGCTGGGCCACATGGTTTCCATGATCCACATCACTCATATGGCCAGAACAGCAATGAGCAAAACTCAGTGGATTTTAATATGTCAGTGGCTCTAAACCGTTCAACCGCTTTCATCCCTGATCTATATCACTGATCTTGGCCACGATCGCATCCAACTTGGGTTGGAGAGCTCATATCAGCACCCTCCAAACCCAAAATGTGTCGACTCTGCTCTATGAAAAGTCTCACTTCAACTTCCTGGAGCATTGAGCCATGCATTATGCCCTTTATGCCTTCAAACAGTGCCTCTCACACACAACTTTGTGGATACAGACAGACAACATAGTGGCAATGTGGTACTCGAACAAACAGGGAGGCACAGGCTCTTATCTACTCTTCCAGGAAGCTGTGCAGTTCTGGCCCCGGGCCCTTGCACACTCCATGCATCTCTGTGCCACTTATCTAACAGGCATACCGAACATACTATCTCAATCGATGTCTCCATCCCCACAAGTGGTCTCTGAATCCATGTGTAGCAAGCAAAATCTTCTAGCGCTGAGGTCAACTAACCATCGACCTCTTGCGTCCGAATCAAACCACAGAGTGGACAGATTCTGCTCTCTACACAGGCATCAAAATACATTAGCCATGGGCCCCTTTGCTTGCCCCTACAACAAAGGTCTCCTATATGCATCTCTTCTGATACCACTCATAGCCAAAACTCTTGTGAAGGTACAGCAGGACAGATTTTCAATGATTCTCATAACCCCATGCTGGCCTCGACAAGTATGCTTCCAATTACTTCTCAACCTATCACTCTAGGAACCAATTCGCCTGCCCACAGGCCAATCTCTTAACACAGACTCGCTGATATTCTCAGGTACTTGTAGCTTCACGACAACCTTCCACACTTAAATCTTACCATTTGAAATGGGCAAGATTTACAAAATAGTGTGCACAAAAAGATATTGGCCCCTTTTTCCTGCCCCACGCTGTTTTTGAATTCATGAGTGCATGAGGCTGAGAGTCTCCATTGAATTTCTTTTGAATCACAAAGAAGCTAAGTAACGTTTAAATCTAAAAAATAACGAATGTTATAACAGATGGGTCACTACTGGTGAAAGCATAAAGAAAAAAATAATTATTGGACCTATGATTAAAATGTGGCATTGAATAACTTTTGCTCACACACAATGAGCTTTATGCTTATATATGAGGCCCATTTATAATGAGATAAAAAATCCGTAACACGGTGTTTTTCAGCACTATAGTTAATTGGGACGTTTGGCTGTTCTATTTTGACCAAGTAATTTAAAATAACCATCTTTTAATTTGGTAGTAATTTTTTTTTCACGGATAATTCTGTATTTAAAATAATCCCTAAGTCCCTGTAAAAAAACATGTTGGTGTTATCTTTATATTGTCCAATATGGTTTGGTAATGACATTTTCTCTCAAGTAAAACTATTTGTTTTATCCATATTCAAAATTAATCTCAAATGCTGTAATTTTTTTAATGCAGTTATATAAATTTTAATAATTTCGAGAGTTTGCTCTACTGACTTTTCTATGGGAACTAAAAATTGTATGTCATTCGCATAAATATAAAATTTTAGGCCTAGTCCATATAAAAAATGACAAATTGGTAATACATAAATGTTAAAAAGGGTTGCGGACAGAGTTGAGCCTTGTGGCACTCCAGTTTGCAATAATATCATCAGATATCGAGTTCTTAATTTTAACTTGAAAGAAGTATAATCCCCAACACCTTCCACAACCACCTGCTGTGATTTCAGGCTGCCTCGTCATTGCCAATAGCACCCCAATTATTGTGCTTGCTGCACCAGTTGTCTGCTATTGGCCTATTGTAATATAAGTCAGCCTGTAGCTTGCTAATCACCCATATGAGAGGACTATCATCCTGCTTGTCCTGAGAACAAGCAGAGTTGCTTACCTATAACATTTTTCTCCCAGGACAGCAGGATGTAGTCCTCACGAAACCCACCCGCCACCCCGTGGAGTTGGTTCCGCTTACGTTTATTTTATTTTTTCGCTCGCGCTTTTTGCTACAAATAAGACTGAAGGGAAGACCCCCTGTGGACACAGGGATCATGGCATACTTAGTGTGCCAGTCAAAGAAACTTTGACAAGTGTTCCGTAATAGGGCTCCGCCTGAAGACATCATCCATATGTGAGGACTATATCTTGCTGTCCTGGGAGAACACCTGTTACAGGTAAGCAACTCTGCTTTTCCTAGCGTGTAGCAGATGGACTCAAAACAAATGGGTATTGTGTGTTCGTGCTAGCAGTTGGAGACGGATCTGACGTCAGCACAGGTATATATACCCCCACAGGAAGTGTAGCTATTCAGTAATTTCCGTCTCCAAAGCAGTTTGGAGCTACCTCACGCTCGCTGAGCGTGTTTCCAAATTCTAACGACTAAATTCATAGAAGAAACCTACTGAAGACGAGCCCCGCACTCCTGTGGTGATACCAGGCGGTCACTCACCCGGTTGAGTTTCCTGAGCTGACTTCCGTGGTTCCTCGCAAGTAAGAGCCTCGGTCCGGTGGCCGGTTCGCGGTTCGCGGCAGGGACCCAGCCCCCGAGTGAGAAGGGCTCGGGCGCGGCTTGGCCCCCGAGCGAGACGAGTTCAGGCGCGGCCTAGAGGCAGCCTCGGTCCAGGCGTGGACTTGGCCCCCGAGCGAGACGAGTTCGGGCGTGGCCTAGAGGCAGCCTCGGTCCAGGCGTGGACTTGGCCCCCGAGCGAGACGAGTTCGGGCGCGGCCTAGAGGCAGCGGGTGCACTTCCTTAAGCGCGGCGGTGAAGGTATTCCCCTCTCCCCCCCGCAGCCGGAGACCGCCCGGGTCGCAGCCGGGAAGCGCCGAAGACAAGGTAAGGCGTACATCTTTACTTGGTCTCCGAGGAAGTGTGGACTAACTGGGCCTGCCTACGAGGCCGCCCGCCTGGGAGGTCGCCATTTTGCCTGCCTACTCATCTTTTTCAATTAAGCGCACTTTGCTTGCGAAGCGCACGCGACAGGCGCACGTTGTTAGCGCACGCGACAGGCGCACGTTGTTAGCGCACGCTACTAGGATACGCGCACTTTCCAAGACGCCCGTTTATAGGCGCACGTTCTAAGACGCCCATTCTAAGCGCATGCTGTTAAGCGCACGTATTAAGCGCACATCGTTGGGCGACGCCGCATTTCAGGCGAATGGAGCATAAGAAAGCCCAGGCGACCGCAGGGCCGGCACCTCCAGAATCAGGCGTGAACGCTCTAAGCCCTCTGCTCAGCATGCAACCTCAGAGCCACACAGAGCAAGGAAGCAGACTCCCTATGTGCCCAATGTGAAGAAGCCATGGGAGTTCCAGGTCAAGACCGGTCCCAGCCCAGCGGTTTCTCAGGGACCACACCTGACTTTGCAGGCCGTGGCGAGCAGCCAGGGAACCCGAGAGACCTGGTGCCCCTAAGGCCAGATCCGGCTTCGCTTTCCTGGGTGGAATTATTTAAAGGGATTCACGCCTTTGTCCAGATGCAGTCTGCTCCTCGAATGGGTCCTCCCGTTCCGGCTGATCCAGTCCCCGGACCATCGAGACCTAGGTGCAGCCACTCACCACCCGACAGCCCGCTTATGGGGATTCGGATTATTCCCAGGGAAGTGAGGAGCCCCCTGAGGAAGGTGAACTTCCCTCGGAGATAGAACCATATTGGACCATGAGACGCTTCTTTCGGAAAGAAGATCTGCCAGGCCTGGTCTCGCAATGCTTGTAGGACCTGGCCATTCCGGGCCAGGACCCCCCAGGGGACCCTATAAAGAACCCCCTGCTAGAGGGCCTGCGCCAAACGGCTCACCATTTTCCCCTACTACTAGCAGCACAGCAGCTAATCGAGCTGGAATGGAAGGCACCGGAGGCCTCATTCAAAGGGGGTTGGGCCTTGTCTGGCATGTACCCTCTGGATCCGGCGTCCAAGGAGCTGCTGGTATGTCCCAGGGTAGACGCCATAGTTAGCGCAGTTGTGAAGCGCACCACCATTCCGGTGGAGGGGGGAGCGGCCCTCAAGGTTACGCATGATCGCATGGACACCAATCTGAAACAAGCTTTTTAAGTAGCAGCCATGTCCCTTCGAATCGCAACTTGCTGCACCGTGGTGACGCGCTCCTTTTTATCACAGGCAAGAAACAACACCCCGGGAAAAGACATGGAATCAGCTCTCGCATTTCTCACTGACGCAGCCTCCGACCTCGTCCGTACGGCAGCCAAGGGAGTGTCCTCCTCAGTGGCAGCCAGGAGATAGCTTTGGCTACGCAATTGGGCGGCTGACGCGTCCTCCAAGACACGACTCACAAGAATGCCCTTTAAGGGCTCCCTACTGTTCGGCAGCGACCTCGAGAACTGGGCTACTAAATGGGGTGCCTCTCCATTACCCCGTCTACCAGAAGACAGGTCGAGGAGGAGCAGCATTCTGTTTCCAGACCAGCCAGAGGTAGAACCTCGCAGCACTTCAACCCCTACAGGTCTCGCTATCAAGCACCTCGTTCTCAGGCCAGGAATCAGCCCTTTCAGGCTAAGCACACCAAGAAGAGAACCAGCCTGGGTTCTGGCCCTGGCTGTAACCCACAATGACAATCAGCCGACCCATCCGAGGGTAGCAGCCATAGGGGGCAGGCTAACCCTCTTCTACCGCAGGTGGGTCGAGATCACTTCGGACCAGTGGGTCCTCACCATCATCCGAGAAGGATATTACCTGGATTTCTTTCGGCTTCCGCCAAACAAGTTTGTGGAATCTCCTTGTTCGCCACTCAAGATAGTGGCACTAGAAGTGACCTTACAGAGGCTCCTGGCCCTGAAAGCCATAATCCCACTACCTGCGGAAGAGGTAACTTCTGGGCATTATTCCATTTATTTCATAGTACCCAAGAAGGAGGGCACCTTCAGGCCAGTCCTGGACCTCAAGTCAGTCAATCGACACCTACGGGTCCCCAGCTTTCGCATGGAAACTCTATGGTCTGTCGAGAATTCAGTACAGCCAGGGGAGTTTCTCACCTCCCTAGATCTGTCTGAAGCCTACCTGCATATCCCCATCTATCGGGATCACCAACGCTATTTACGCTTCAAAGTCCTGAATCAGCACTTCCAGTTCCGGGCTTTACCTTTTGGGTTAGCCACTGCGCCGCGGATCTTTACCAAGGGTAATAGTAGTAGTGGCGGCGGCACTCAGGAAGGAAGGAATCCTTGTCCATCCCTACCTGGACGATTGGCTGATCAGGGCAAAGTCACCGGAGGAGAGTCACCGGGCAACCAACAGAGTTATAACTCTTCTGGAAAGCCTAGGATGGGTAGTCAACATAAAGAAGAATTCCCTACAGCCATCCCATTTGCTGGAATACCTAGGGGTCCAATTCGACACCCAAGACGACAAGGTCAGTCTGACCTCCAAGAGACAGTCCAAACTCCGGAATCATCTGCAGGTCCTGCTGAGCACCAGCCGGCCCACAGCTCGGGATTACCTACAAGTCCTCTGCCTCATGGAATCCACTCTGGAAGTGGTGCCTTGGGCGCGTACTCATATGAGACCATTGCAACGCACCCTTCTATCTCGATGGAGTCCACGATCGCGGAACTACACCATACACCTACCTCTGCCGGCCAGAGTGCGGAATCAGCTACGGTGGTGGTTACAGCCCGGCCACATAAGCTGGGGGTCAAGAATGTCCTCCCCAACCTGAATTCTGCTCACCACAGATGCCAGCCTGAACGGATGGGGAGCACACTGCGAGGAACTCACCGCCCAAGGGCGGTGGACCAGAGAAGAGTCAAGGTGGAACATCAACCGACTAGAGGCACGGGCAGTCAGGCTAGCGTGCCTGCGATTTGCCCACAGACTTCGTGACAGAGCGGTCAGAGTGATGTCAGACAATGCCACCACGGTGGCATACATCAATCGTCAGGGTGGAACCAGAAGCCAACAAGTGTCCCTAGAAATAGCTCCCCTGATGATTTGGGCGGAAGCAAATCTCCAGGACATCTCCGCCGTCCACATTGCCGGGAAGGACAACACGACGGCAGACTTCCTCAGCAGAGAAAGCCTGAACCCGGGGGAGTGGCAGCTGTCACCCACAGTTTTTCAGATAATTGTGGATCGATGAGGGGACGCCAGCCATGGACCTATTAGCGGACAGGTCCTACGCTTAAGTTCCCAGATATTTCAGCTGCAGGCGGGATCCTCGGGCTCAGGGGATCGACGCCCTGGCACAACCGTGGCCTCAGGGGATCCTGCTGTACTCCTTTCCTCCATGGCCCCTGCTGGGCGCCATTGTTCACAGGATTCAGAGACACAGAGGCCTAGTTCTTCTAGTGGCCCCGGACTGGCCAAGAAGACCCTGGTACGCAGACATGAGAAGACTACTGGCAGGGAACCCTCTACCCCTGCCTCCACACAGGGACCTGCTGCTGCAAGGTCCCATCCTCCACGAAGATCCGGCTCAATTCTCTCTTACGGTCTGGCCATTGAGAGGGCTCGACTGAAGAAACAGGGATACTCGGAGCCGGTTATAGATACACTCCTCTGAGCACGTAAATTCTCCACATCACTAACATATATCAGGATCTGGAGAGTTTTTGAAGCTTGGTGCGACTCTCACGGCACCAATTCACATACCGCAAAGATTCCTATCATTTTGGACTTCCTACAAGATGGACTTCAGAAGGGTCTGTCCCTCAGCTCCATCAAGGTTCAGGTAGCAGAGCTGTCTTGCTACGGTCCCAGAAGTGACGGCAACTCCATTTCCAAACACCCAGACGTTTCACGCTTCCTGAAAGGAGTTCAACACATTCGCCCGCCATTGAAGTGGCCAGTGCCCTTGTGGAACCTCAACCTAGTATTGGAATTTCTAGCGGGATCCGCCTTCAGGCCCCTTCGAGGCCTGTCTCTCCGTTTGTTAACCTAGAAGATGGTGTTCTTGCTGGCTGTGTGTTCAGCACGCCGCATCTCAGAGCTACAAGCACTATCCTGTCGTGATCCATTTCTCAGAATCACTCCAGAGGCCATCCATCTTCGTACAGTTCCTTCCTTTTTACCCAAAGTGGTCTCACACTTTCACCTCAACCAAACCATATCCTTGCCTACCACGGAAGGTTTGAAGAAATCGGAATAAGGTCGAATACTACGTCATCTCGACATCGGCAGACTGCTGTCCAGATACCTGGAAATGTCAGAAGCGGTACGAAAGACGGCAAGGGGAAGAAGCAAGGGGAAGACGGCAAGGGGAAGCGGCCTCACGGCCGACCATCGCCCACTGGATTAAAGAAGTTATCAAGGCAGCCTACGTAGAGGCAGGAAAACCACCACCACCTCTACAGGTCAAGGCTCATTCTACCAGAGCACAATCAGCCTCTTGGGCAGAAGCTAAGCTGCTGTCGCCTGCAGAGATATGCAAAGCAGCGACGTGGCCCTCCCTCCATACCTTCTCCAGATTCTACCATCTGGACGTTCAGGCCAGGGAGGACACAGCATTTGCGAGGGCGATCCTACACTGTCCTCGGGCAGCCTCCCGCCCAGTCCGGGAGTAGCTTTTGTCATCCCATTTGTTTTGAGTCCATCTGCTACACGCTAGGAAATGTTGAGATTACTTACCTGATAATCTCTTTTTCCTTAGTGTATGCAGATGGACTCAGCATCCCGCCCGGCTGCCGGTATACATGGGGATTCGCTGACTCACGGTAAGCCATGTTTTGCTTATAATAGGGCTTCCACCCTGCCGGGTGTCGACGCCTTCCGGTTGAGAACACTGGCGGTCTCCAGCTACCATCAATTGGTCAGGGTAATCCTGTTGATTAATCGATCGATCAGTCACACATATATCCATAAAGCTTTTGCTAGGAAGATTACTGAATAGCTACACTTCCTGTGGGGGTATATGTACCCGTGCTGACGTCAGATCCGTTTCCAACTGCTAGCACGAGCACACAATACCCATTTGTTTTGAGTCCATCTGCATACACTAAGGAAAAGGAGATTATCAGGTAAGTAATCTCAACATTCAGCTATATGATGTGAGTTAAGACATAATTTCAAACGTACCAATGATCCAAGTACCCTATGGTATATCCTTCTCCTGATGAAGCCTATTTTTAGGGTGAAACAGAAGATTTTTTGTTGAGTGAGGAGACAGAGAGAATACATAATTAGCATTTGAAATACATATGTTTATTGCCATAACCCATTTGAGGCACCGAAGCAGGTCTACTTTCGAAGAGCTTTTCATTTTCAAATCTGAGCAGCCTACTGTTTGAAGAGCAGTGTCCAATACTGAACTTATATGCAAATATTGTTATATTGTGAACAAGCAGGTTATCAGCAACTTTTTCTTCAAGACTATTTGGATCATGTTTGTGATGTAGATACTATGTTGCTAAAACACTTGTGAATGGATTAGATTTTCCTTTCCAGTTTTATTTGCATTTATATGTTGTCCAATGAAGTAGTATGTAAATGATACTATTATAAAGATTTTTAAGATTTTGTGTGGAGCATAATAAAACTTTTTCCATATTTATAATTTGACAATTTATAGGTTTACTTGATTGTGTTATATACATTAAGGATATAGTTTAGCATGTGTTCATTTTTTCTTTCTTTTTAATAAATACATGTATATATATTGACCAAAATACAACCTTTGCTCTGATTTTACAATTTATTCTTTCACTTACAATGACCTCATGAGAAACCACTTGTCAAACATTGTTTCCTGTGCAAGCCTCTCCATCATACAAACCAGTAGTCAGTTTCTAGTAAGCATTGTTCAGAGATCATCTTAATTTCTTGTGCTGCCGGATGTAAAGAGGAGATATTGTCCATAAAAACAAATCGTCCATTGTGTTTTTCTCTTGCACTCAGCAGAACTTGTGCTGATAGATTTGCATTTGAAACTTTCAACATTAATAAATGTGCTTTAAAAGGTTCTGGCTTAGTGACACAGATTTAAAGTCACTTGACCCCTTATCACCTACACTAATCAATCTATACATATTAATTCATCCCAATTATAAACTAACACCTTCTAGTGTCCTTGGATCTGAATGTTTTACTTCTGTCTGAGCCAGATGTAATTCCAGGCCAAAGTGGTGGTGTAGTCTTGCAGCCTGAAGAGATTAAAATATTTTTTTAACATTTTAAACTCTTATTTTGCACAAACTGTTTCATTATCATAACAGTTCTGTATCTTTTTGCTTTAGAAATAAAGGTTTTCATTTTTTAGTCTGTTTTTAAAGACATTTATAAAATGTGTAGCTTTCTTTTGTATTATCCATAATGTTCTCTTTGTATTTGGTATACAAAAATAAACACACAAAGGGAGAACACTATATAGTCAAAGAAAAAAAAATCTACCTTTCCCAAATGTCTTAATAGCCCTTATCCATCCAGCTGTCTATATCCATTTTTAAGGTACAGCCTTCAGAACTGAACACTATTCTAGGTGAGTTCTCAACAATGAAATATATAGAAGCATTACCAACTCCTTTTATCTGTTGGTTATGTGTTTCTCTATACACCTTTGCATCCCTTCAGCTTTGACCACCACCTTATCACACTACTTTGTTACCTTGAGATAATCTGACATGATCCTAAGGTCTTTTTCACTATAAATCAGTATCAGCCTCTTCCCCTCTCAAAAAAACACATATTGCTCCCTTGTATTTCTATATCTCAAATGCACTGTTCTGCAGTTTTTTTCATTTAATCTTAACTGCTAAGCACATGCCCTTTCCTCAAGTTTTCTTAGAGCACTTATTGGGGTTATTTTAGTTAAACTTCTCTGGTTAACTTAGCTGAGAAATTTAGCATGTGGCTGCACCACTGAACATACCTGGCTATCTTAAAGTTAGCTTGATAAGTGTTGGGTTTGCGGCATATTGCGGAATCTTGGTCAAAGTGGCAATGACTCCTCCCACAGGGAGGGGCCCGTGGGGAACCACAATGATAGGCTAGACTCTAGTAAGCAGACACTGAGGGAAGAAAGCTTTATTGTACTGCTGATGTAAGTTGAATCTTGCTTCAAGGAAGGGATAGTACTGTAGTGTGATAGTACAGAGTGATATCACAGTAAGCTCAAGACAGACTCCATAGATGATGGTCTCACCCGATGTAGCAAGGTTGGGTAGTGTTCCGCAGCACGGGATAAGCTGTACCTGAAGGGTGGAATAAGGAGAACTGGAGCATATCGATACTCAGAGTGGCAGTGCTGGTAACTTTCTTGGTAGAAGAATGGAGAGAGGGACTCGAGGTCCAAGGTGCAGGATACCCTGAGCAGGCTAGGCCCTCGGAGTGAGTACCTAGGAGTGCCGAAGGATCCTGGAAGAAAGTAGATAGTATCCTCGAGGAGCGGGTGTCCTAGGTTAGGTAGTTGAACCCCGAAGGGCAGATAGAAGCGAGAGGCCCCCAAGGAGTGGGTACCCAGAGCTTCCGTAGGAGTGAATTACCCCAGAGGGTAGAGAGGAATACAAGCGAGCAGCTTAGAAGTGGTCAGAGTAGCAAAACCAAAGTCCTTGCTAACTCGTTGGGCTATAGCGGAGTGGAGGTTTATGTACCCGGAGGTACTGACGACATGTGGTGTGGACACCCCTGAGGTTCCCGCCATTATGTATTCAAAAGCGTAGGGGGCATGCGCGTGCCTAGGTAGCCTCAGGAAGAAGCATGATGGATGGGGACGCCCATGCTGTGTGGGAGACACTCAGGGTTTCGGCAATCAACACCAGAGGCAGCCATCTTTCCCAGGGAGGAGGAAAAGGGTAGAAGAGAGGTGAGGCAGAGCGGTCGCAGCCGTCTGTAATTGGACGCAACAGTAACCCCCTTCAAAGGGCCCCCTCCAGGATCTCTTCCTAGTGGTCTGGGTTTTCGAAGATGTGTGAGATGAAATTGACGTGCCATGTCTTTATCCATGATGTTGGCCAGAGGTTCCCATGAGTTTTCTTCTGGTCCATAGCCCTCCCAGGAGATGAGGTATTCCCACATCTTGCCTCTCTCATGGACATTCAAGATGTCATCTACAGCATATTCATTGTCATCTTTAGTGTCCGGATTTGTGGGTTCTGGGGTCTTGGAGAACTCTGAGATCATCAAGGGTTTTAATAGAGAGACATGAAAAGCGCTGTGTATTCTCATAGATGGAGGTAGTTTAAACTATATGTCAGATTTCCCAAGCGCCAAAGGATAGCAAAAGGTCCTACATAGTGAGGTGCAAAGCATACTGAAGGTAGTTTAAGATGGAGGAACTTGGTACTCAGCCAGACTTTGAAACTGAGGTGCCTCTCAATGGTGAGCATTGTAGATCTTTTATGCTTTCTGTCCTGCTTTGAGGAGAAGGTCCTTCGTTTGCTTCCAAAGCTGAGATAGCTCTGCTGTAATAGCCTGTGCGGCAGGAAAAGCCACAGATAAAAAGGAACTGGCAGAGGAGGAAAGCGGTTGCCATCCATAGACGAGCTGGAAGGGAGAAGACCCTGTATATGTAGCAGGATACGAATTGATAGCAAATTCTGCCCAAGGCAGCAGTTCTGCCCAGTCACTCTGTCTTGAGTTAACGTAGGACCGTAGAAACTGTTTAAGTGTTCTGTTCATTCTTTGTCTGACCATTAGACTGAGGGTGGTAAGTGGAGGTCAAGTCCAAGGAGATATCACATTTTTCACATAAGGCTCTCCAGAATTTGGCAGTGAATTGTACTCCTCTGTCAGACAGAATATGCTTAGGCATTCCATGAAGGTGAAAGGTATGTATGATGAACAATTTCGCTAACTCCACAGCAGAAGGTAATCCTGGTAAGGCTACGAAATGTGCCATCTTGGAGAAGCGGTCAACGGTGACCCAAATGGTATTGTTCCCATTGGGAAGTGATGTCTACCACAAAATCAGTTGCTATATGTATCCAGGGTTCATCCGGTGCTGGCAGGGGTTGTAGCAGACCCCACAGACGTCCGGCTGGTGGCTTTTGCTTGATGCATACAGTGCAGGAACCCACATAAGCTTGTACATCCTTTTTCATGGTTGGCCACCAGTAATACCACTGTAACATAGCCAAAGTGTGACTCTGTCCAAGATGGCCGGCTAGGAGGGAATCGTGTGCCCACTTCAACAGTTTCTTCCTTTGATTTCTAGCCACAACCGTCTTCCCGGCGGGTATGACATGAGTGGCTGCAAGGACCACTCTCCCGGGGTCAATGATATGATGGGGTTCGTCAGGCACATCCTGAGGTGAGAAGGATTGTGACAGGGCATCAGCCCGAGTGTTCTTCTCTCCCGGACGGTATTTCAAGAGGAAATCGAATCTCTTAAAGAAGAATAACCATCTTGCTTGACGGTGATTGAGTCATTGAGCGTGTCTAAGATACTCCAAATTCTTGTGATCGGTGTATACTACTATCTGGTGTTGTGCGCCTTCCAGCCAAGGATGCCATTCCTCAAAGGCCAGCTTGATTGTGAGTAACTTTGTCTCCAATTCCGTAATTTCTTTCTGCAGGCGAGAATCGCCTTGAGAAAGAGCAGGAATTGGAGCACAATGGATTAGCTGTACTGGCTTAAAACTGCTCCCACACCGATGTCCGATGTGTCGACCTCAACGATGAATGGGCGATGCGGGTCTGGATGATGGAGGCATGGCTTCTTTTGAAAAGCCTCCTTGAGAGTCAAAAAGGTTGATATGGCTTAGGATGACCAGTTGGCAGGATTGGCTCCCTTTCTGGTCATAGCAGTGAGAGGAGCTGTCAATAATGAGTAGTTCTTAATAAAGGAACGGTAGTAGTTCGTGAAGTCCAAGAAGCGGCGCAGTGCCTTCAGACCTGTAGATTGGGGCCAATCCCAGATGCTTTCTAATTTCTTAGGGTCCATCTGAAACCTGTTTTTAGAAACAATGTAGCCCAGGAAGGGTTCAGGCTCCATGTAGAACTCACACTTCTCTAGTTTTGCGTATGTGGTATTCCCGCAGGTGTCTTAGAACCTTCTTGACATCCTCTTGATGTGTTTGTAGATCTTGTGAGAAGATCAGAATATCATCAAGATATACTACTACACATTGATATAGTAAGTCCTGTAAGATGTTGTTAATCATATTTTGAAAGACTGCAGGTGTGTTACTTAATCCGAAGGGCATGACTAGTTATTCGAAGTGTCCATTGCGGGTGTTAAAAGCTGTCTTCCATTCATCTCCTTCACGAATGCACACCAAATTGTAAGCTCCTTTGAGATCCAGTTTAGAAAATATCTTGGCTCCCTGGAGTCTGTCAAATACTGTTCAGAAATCAAGGGCAGGGGATACTGGTCCTTGATGGTAATTTCATTCAGACCCCTGTAGTCGATGCAGGGATATAAGGTGCCATCCTTTTTCCCTACAAAAAAGAATCCTGCACTAGCCGGGGATTTGGGGGGTCTGATGAAACCTTTTTGAAGGTTCTGTGGTATATAGGCGGACTTAGCCTTAGTCTCAGCTGCAGAAAGAGGGTAAACTCTTCCCTTTGGAGGCTCCGCATTAGGTTTCAGGGTTATAGCGCAGTCAAAAACCCAGTGCGGAGGGAATACATCTGCTGATTGTTTAGAGAAGATATCCTGGAAGGAGGCATATTGTGGAGGTAAGCCAGGTAACGATGGTGTAGTGGGCATGCACATTAGCGGCGAGACTTCCGCGAGACACCTACCATGACAGCCAGGTCCCCACTGGGATAATTCCAGTGTGGCCCAATCAGACTGTGGCATATAATCTTGTAGCCAAGGCAGTCTTAAGTATCACCGGGCCCAAAAAACAAAGCGGAAGCCGATCCAATATTGCTGGTAAGCGAAGAGACTAAGCTCGGTGTAAAAAATGCCTTTATTAAAAAATTGCCTGACTCTGACAGTTTCGCTCTCGCAGGAGCTGCCTCAGGGGCTATTTCTATCCTGTTTATTTTGAAAGATTCAGTGGAAAGTCATCACCGATTGCCAATATCAATCTGTGTTGTTAATACAGTCAATCCCGCATGTATTAAGTTATTTATTCGTAATCTCAAGCTGGTAAACAGGCATGATTCTTAATGCATTCCAGTTTGTTCAATGCCTTGTGTCAAAACGTATATAAGAGAGCACATTTCTTGTGTTCACCCCGTCATTGTCAACATCGGCAGGAGACTTGAGTTTTCGGTATGTGGTAAAGTCTCCTGCTGATGTTGACAATGACAGGATAGAAACAGCACCTGAGGCAGCTCCTACAAGAGTGAAACTCAGCCAGAGTCAGGCAATTTTTTAATAAAGGCATTTTTTACACCGATCTTCATCTCTTTGCTTACCAGCAAGTACCACCGGGTGCATGGCCTTTTCCAATACAAGGAAGGAAATGGATTCAGAGTGTAAAGCTCCTGTGCGCAGGCCAATGGCCTAGGTAATCAATGAAACTTCTCCAGGAAGTGGTTCCCCATGGATTGAAGACAATAGCAATGGCTTAGCTATTGGTGTGGTAGGAATCTGTAGGTGTTCTACTAAGCATTTTAAGATGAAATTTCCTCCGGCTCTGGAGTCTATGAGAGTGAAGGTCTGAAATTCAAGGCTTCTGCAGAGTAGTGAGACTGGTAAAGATAATGGAGGAGTTGGAGAGGTGAGGCCTATTTATGTATTTATTTATAGACTTCTATATTCCGGTATTAGTGGGGAACGTCATACCGGTTTACATTAGAAATCCTCCTACAGATCCTAGGCCCGTCAGTTTCCTGGACAGATGGGACAGGTTTGGACAGCGTGGCCAGATTGGCCATAGTACATGCATAACTCCATGCGTTTGTGAAAACGTCTTTCTTTAGAAGTTAAATGACTTCAGCCTAGTTGCATAGGCTTGTCTTCTTCTAAGGGAGCAGATGGTAGGCTTGAGGCAATAGGCACATGATTAGGATGGTTAGCTCCCGAGGTGGACTTTCGAGGACTCCTACCCTCTTGAGTTCGGTCTCAAATACGGCGGTCAATTCTCCCAGCCAGTTCCATAAGAGACTCAAGGGTATCAGGTAGATCATGAGCCACCGGTTCGTTCTTCAAGTGAGAGTTGAAGCCCTCCATGAAGATAGCACGTAGACATCATATGTCCCAGTGTAGTTCAGATGCTAAAGTCTTGAATTTGATTACATAGTCTGTAAGTGGCTTATTACCTTGCTGGAGGTTAAGCAGAGCAGATCCAGTGACAGTCTGGCGAGCCGGGTCATCGAAGACAGACTTAAAAAGTTTCAGAAATCCTGATAGGTCATTCAGGATAGAATCTTCACGTTCCCATAATGGTGAAGCCCAAGCCAAGGCTCTTCCTTCAAGTAGAGATAGGATATAGGTTGTCGTGGAAGCTTCTGGGAAAGAGGGTAGGCTGCAAAGAAAAATGTATACTGCATTTGTTGACAAACCCTCTACACATCTGTGCTTCACCCGTGAAGTAGGTAGACACGGATAACGGTACAGTATTTCCTATCTTTCTGACGATTGAATTACTTTTACCATGACTCTGTTCACAAATTAAACCAATTTCTAATTCTGTCTACCACCTTCAGAGCCCACCCTCAAGTTGCTCAATGTATGTGCCTCCTAAGTGAGACACTATTAAAAGGTTTGCTGAAAACCAAGTTTTGAAATTTTATCATGCGCCCAATATCTAATTCTCATTCAATCAAAGAAATCAGATTTGTTTGACATGATTTACTTCTGATAAAATCATGCTGCTTGCTTTAAGATAACTTCACTTATCTGTTCCAGCAGGTAGACTGTGGAATTTTCTATTTCTAGCAGGAAGATTTTCTTCTTAATGTGAGCCTGTGAGTCTTGTCGGTTATTATTGTAGACTTTTATTGTATTTTTTATGACTTACTTATATGCCACCTTGAACTGTAAACTAAGTGCAGGTTACAAAATTATCCTCTCCTTCAGTAGAGTATCCATTAATTTACCAGTCACTGGTGATGTTAACCAGCTTGTATTTTCCTACTTCCTTCCTACTTTCTCTCTAATGAAGAGGGACATTATTTGTCCTTCAGTCCCATGGAACAATTCCCATCTCCAAAGATTGAGCATATCCTTCAGACTTGCCAGAAGACCTCTGAAATTTCTTAATATCCTAGAGTATAATCACATCTAGCCCTATAGCTTTTTTTCAATTTTGCCAGTTCTATGCCAGCCCTTTATTTTGTAAATGGTGAAAAATCTACATTACTACTATAAGTACCTCTTCTTACTGGCTGTGGTTCTTCTCCAGTCTCTTCTACAATGACAATTGAACATAAAATATTTTTCCCTTTATCTTCCAGATATTCCTCATTTTTTCCTCTCTTCCAATCTCACCTCTGTATTTCCTGCTTTCTTTGCCATACCTGAAAAAGGTCTTGGATCTTTATTTGGGAAGCATGGCAACTATATCTTGCTGCCTCACTGATGCATGTTCAGGATGGACAGTGCAGCATAGTACCTCACAGTAGTCTTGTATAGCTCTATAGAAAACATTCACTTTCTCCCAGGACAAGGAGGATGGTAGTCCTCACATATGGGTGATGTTACTGGACGGAGTCCTATCATGGAAAAATTTTCTGTCAAAGTTTCTAGAACTTTTGACTGGTACACTAAGCATGTCCACATGCCATGATCCCTGTGTCCACAGGGGTCTCCCTTTAGTCTTTCTTTCCACGCTGCAGTTTGCCTCGCATTTAGGAGCTCTGTGAAATTTTTCTCACAACTTTTCCTCACTGAAACACTTGAAGTTTTACTTCATAAATAATTTCCCTATACGGGTCTCCCTTCGCGTACATTTCATCGTCGCTCTGTAAGTACTATGCCCTGTTTTCCTGTTACCTCACTATCAGTTCCCCCAGATTACCCCAGAGAAAAGATTGTGGCCCTCTTTTCTCCCTATGGCTATCACCCTCGGTCCGCCCCACGATGCCCGTGAGTGTCCTTGCTGTGATCTTCCACGGGTCCATCAGGGCTAGAGGGATTGGGACATCCACGGTTCCCATTGCCACCGTCAATGCCCCTGTCGGTTCCCTCGTTGATACTATTGAAGCCACCATCAATACCTACATCGATGGCCTCGATTAAAGAAAATGCCCCATACTTTGGGTTCTAAACCAGAGCCCCGTCTAGTCCTTGGATGACACACAATGCCAGGAGCAGTAAAGGCACGGGGACAGTCCGTCACCAATGCCATCCAAGACAGTGAGGGCATCTTCCTTGGTGCTGGAGAATGACCAGGCCAAGAACTGTGGGAATCATCGGCACGGTGACCATCCATCACCACCATCCATGACATCAGTGGCATCTTCCTCAGTGCTGGAGAGTGACCGGGCCAAGCACAGAGGGAAACATTGCCAGCACCGACATGGTTCTGCATTCGGTGCTTGCACTGATACCGCATCTGCATCAATGTCCATTGAGCCAGTTGCGAAGTGGGCCTGGGTACAAGAGTCTCCATGCTCCTCTGCATCTGAGGCACTGAGGTGTTCCCCACCGACCCCGGTGCCAGGTACTGAGCCACCACAGATTCATGTGGAAGTGCCAGTAATGCCTAGCCTGTCTCCCCCTGTAGCTGTGCTACTTATACCAGCTTCCAGGGAGGAGCTGGACATCCTCGTCCGTCAGGCTGTCATGGATGCCTTCCGGAATCTACTAACACTGGAGCCATCGATATTCACACTGTTGTGGCACTGCCCCAACGACAGACTAATTCATCGACGTCGACTCGTCCTTCTGAGCCTCCACGGACCCCTATACCCATCCCGGGATCCTCTAATGGCGATGGGCACTCTAACCCCACATCGGCACCGATTCCATCGAGACCTAAGTAAAGGACGTGTCTGAAACCATCCCTTTCGACCTGGTCACTAAAAAGGACCAGATGTTTTCAGGAGGGTCTAGGTCGTAACTTCTCCCAAGAATATATTGGTGTCACATATTGCTATTTACCAGCTATATTTGGCACAACACCAAGGGAACCTCTCTGCCATCCACATGAACTTCAAGCATCATGTGACTGCTTCAAAACATCCTCCCGTTGCCAGCAACAGGACTCTGCTAGATGGGAACCTGGCTTCTGCCATACACTGCAGATAATCTCTTCGTACACAAGGTCCAACAGACAGTGGCTCAATTGCAAGACCACTGAGAGACCCTGCGACAGCTCTCTACGTTTCTTGCACAGCAAACAGGGATGCTAGGACCTCTCACCGCTCCCGAGTGAGACCAACTGATATCCAGATTACACCAGCTCCACCAGCCGGGCAGGCTCCTGTATTTTTCAACCTTACCAGAGAACAGAACAGTTCATCCCACTGAGGACCAGGGCTCTGGATACTGTTCCCTAGATGCAACAAGGCAGAAGATTTTAATCCCGCTATTTCCTACTTTCAAAGAAAACAGGCGAACTCCACCCATCCTGGACCTCAGAAATCTCAACAAATTTCTTCAGAAAGAAAAGTTCAAAATGGTGTCTCTCGGTAACATGCTTTCCTTACTACAACAAGGGGGTTGCCTTTATTCTGTGGACTTTCTATACGCTTCATAGTGAGTCGTCAACATTTTCAATACCAAGTTCTGCCATTCAAACTAGGTTCGACAACTTGTGTATTTCACCAAATGCCTAGCAGTGACTGCCATTCATCTACAAAGAACAGCATTCACGCGTTCCTTACCTGGACGACTGCCCAACAAGGAGTCAATCCAAATAAGGAGCTCTAAATTCTCTAAGACTTACTATAAATCTACTGCATTTGGCTGGGAATTCTGATCAACTACCATAAATCCCATATGGAGCAGATCTGGGCACTACAGTCTCAACAGCCTTCCTGCCCAACAACCGCGCAGACATACTATCAAATTGTCCACATCTCTGCGCGCATGCAACATAGCTTCAGCCCATCAATTCTTTCATTGCTGGGCCACATGGTTTCCATGATCCATGTCACTCATATGGCCAGACTACCCATGAGAAAAACTCAGTGGATTTTAAGATTTCACTGGCTCTAAGCCATTCAACCGCTTTCAACCTTGATCCATATCACCAATTCAGTAACCAAATCCTCAGATGATCTTGGCCATGGTCACATCCAACTTGGGTTGAAGAGCTCGTATCTACACCCTCCAGACCCAAAATGCGTCTACGCCGCTCCATGAAAAGTCTCACTTCAACTTCCTGGAGCTTCAAGCCATACATTATGTACTTTATACCTTCAAACACTGCCTCACACACAACTTTGTGGATACAGATAGACAACATAGTGGCAATGTGGTACTCGAACACAGGGAGGCACAAGCTCTTATCTGCTCTGCCAGGAAGCCGCACAGTTCTGGACCCGGGCCCTTGCACACTCCATGCATCTCTGTGCCACTTATCTAACAGGCATACCGAACATACTATCTCAATCGATGTCTCCATCCCCACAAGTGGTCTCTGAATCCATGTGTAGCATGCAAAATCTTCTAGCGCTGAGGTCAACTAACCATTGACCTCTTGCATTCTAATCGAACCACAGAGTGGACAGATTCTACTCCCTACACAGGCTTCGAAATGCGTTAGCCATGGATGCCTTTGCTTGCCCCTGAAATAAAGGCCTCCTATATACGTTTCTTCTGCTACCGCTCATGGCCAAAGCTCGCATGAAGCTACAGCAGGACAGATTTTCGATGATTCTCATAACCCTGTACTGGCCTAGCCAAGTATGCTTCCCCATACTTCGCAATTCGCCTACCCACTGGTCAACCTCATAACACAGACTCACTGATATTCTCAGGTACTTGTAGCTTTACAAAACCCTTCCACATGTAAATCTTACCATTCGAAATGGGCAAGATTTACAAAATGACGTGCACAGAAAGGTATTGCCCTTTTTTCCTGCCCTACTCCATCTCTATTAGGCTATCTAGGATACCGTTCGGATTCTGGTCCCCAGACATCCTCCGCACGTGTACACCTCAGTTCCATCTCAGAGTACTATCACTGAGTAGGGGGATGCCTTGTTCATGGCTCAACTCCTTGTGAGTCTGCTTATGGGTTTTCTACAACCTAATCCTCCTCTATGATCACCGGTTACAGAATGGGGCCTAAATGTAGTGCTTACAAGGCTCATTCGTTCCCCGTTCGAGCCTTTGCATTCCTATAACATTAAAATTCCAACATGGAAAGTTCTTTTCCTCGAGGCCATCACCTCTGCTAAAAGGGTCAGTGTGTTACAAGCCCTAGTTGCATACTCACCCTATACTATGTTCCTCCGTGACAGAGTGGTCCTCCGTACTCCCCTTAAATTTCTTCCTAAGGTGGACACAGTCTCTCCCCTTACTCAGTCTATAGTCTGCCCAATCTTTTCCCAAGGCCTCTCTCTCACCAGGGCGAGAGGGTTTTGCACACCTTGGACTGTGAGCGTGCACTTGCATTCTATCTAGACCGCATTGCAGTCCATAGGAAATCCACCCAACTCTGTTTCTTTTGACAAAAACAAGCTGGGAGTTGCAGTGGGCAAACAAACTCTCTCCAACTGGCTAGCAGGCTGTATCAAATTCTGCTATGAGGAAGCAGGCCTTCCTCTCCAAAGGTGAGTGCAGGCACATTTTGTAAGGGCCTTGGCAACATCGGTAGCACACTATTGTTCAGTACTAATTGCCAACATCTGCTAGGCTGCGACATGGAGCTCTCTTCACACATTTGCAGCCCTCTACTGCTTAGATAAGGAAGTCGTCAAGACTCTGCCTTGGCCAATCTGTCTTGAAAAACTTTGTTCCAGTATAATCCCCAACTCGTTCCACATCCACCTGCTGTGATTTCAGGCTGCCTCATCATTGCCAATAGCACCCCAAGGTTTGTGCCTGCTGCACAAGTTGTCTGCTATTGGCCTGTTGTAATATGAGTCAGCCTGTAGCTTGCTAATCACCCATTTGTGAGGATTACCATCCTGCTTGTCCTGGGAGAAAGCAAAGTTGCTTACCTGTAACAGTTGTTCTCCCAGGACAGCATGAAACCCACCCGGTACCCCGTGGAGTTGGGTCCGAACAGTTTTATTATTTTATTTTTTCGCTCGTGCTTTTTGCTACAAACGCAACTGAAGGGAGACCCCTGTGGACACAGGGATCATGGCATGCTGGGTATGCTCAGTGTGCCAGTCAAAGGTTCTAGAAACTTTGACAGGTTTTCCATGATAGGGCTCCGTCCAGTGACGTAACCCATATGTGAGGACTACATCCTGCTTTCTCTTGAAAGTAGTGTCATGTCCACATATGTTGAATATGGTAGCTTAGGTAGTCAACAATAATGAGGCTTCCTTGGTTTTCCTCTCAGCTCCTGCCAGGTATGAGGGACCATCTGAATTTGTGTACTTCCACTGATATGTTAGGGAATTAATGTGAGTTTTATTATGCTGCTTTCTATTAGAGAGAAAAAAGCAAGTGGTTTCTTGGAGATTAGGTCACATTTTTAGTTCTGAGTTTACTTATGCTGCTTGTACATTTTGGGGTGAATTTTAAAAGTCCAGCGTGCGCCAAAACTGGGAGATACTTGAGTATGTCTGGTTGATGCACACCGAACGGATTTTAAAAGTCACCCGTGTATGTATATTTCTCACAGGACAAGCAGGATGGTAGTCCTCACATATGGGTGACATCAGGATGGAGCCCAATCACGGAAAACTTCTGTCAAAGTTTCCAGAACTTTGACTGGTCCCTACTGGGCATGCCCAGCATGGCACTAACCCTGCAGCCAGCAGGGGTCCCCCTTCAGTCTTCATTTTTCCGCGCAGCAGGGGTCCCCCTTCAGTCTTCTTTTTTCCGCGCAGCAGTAGCCTCGCGGTTTAGGAGCTCTGAAGAGATTCCTGACAGGAATTTTCCTCACGGAGTTAATTAAAATTAAATTGCCCCACAGGGGTCCCTCCTCTAACTTTCTCAGGCTGTGGTGCTCCGGTAAGTTTTTCACCGTTTTTTGTTGATTACCATCGAGTTTGGCCCTCGCGGCCTACTGGCCGTCGACCGTACTGCGGCTCGATTTTTTTCTATGGCCATGGCGTCGGGGTTTCTTCGGAGCCCGGACTGTACTCGCACCATGTCTATCACAGACCCTCATGGAGTCTGTGTAATGTGTTTAGGCCGTGAGCATGATGTCCTGACTTGCACCAAATGTGCCCTCATGACACCAAACGGTCGCAAACCAGAATGGAGAAGATGGGACTCCTTTTCCGTGCTCACACCCCGACGCCGTCCATCGCATCGACATCATAGGAACCGGCACCGTTGAAGTCACACCAGCATCGACAACCGTCCGGTGACCGCCCGCCATAGACGTCTTCATGGCCATCAACTCCCGTTTCTCCCCCTCAAGATCGAGGGGATCATAGGGAGAAACATCGCCATCGGCATCGTAAGTCTTGGACCGTCGAGGGAGCGAAATCATCGACCTTGCCACCGTTCGAGCCACCATCGAAGAAGCCCCGTCCAGGAACGGCACCGACCATTCCTGCGACTGGGACATAGAGGCCACCCTCACCCGATCGGGGTTTGGGAGTCGCGATTTCCGCCTGTAAAGGTGGTCCCTCCGACTGTGCCTCAGCCTCCCTCTTCTGTCATGGAGCCGGGGCTGATTGCCCCAGGTCTCCAGGAAGAACTGGACCGGCTGGTCCAGGAGGCCATCAACAAGACGATGCATCGACTCCAGGTTCCTCCTGCACTGAGAGTGGAACCAGTCACCAACCCGATTCCAGCAGTGCTGGCACCACTGCTATCCCGGATGGAGGCGCTCATGACCACCCTTCCACCAGTGATTCCCGGGTCTCTGATGGCTCCGGTGCGCTCCCCGATGACTGCTTCATTGGGAGGAGAAACACCATTCCACATTCCTCCTTCAGGGGTATTGCCTCAACCATCGATGCCTTGTCGTCCCTCACCACCGATTCATTCATCGGGGGCGATACGCACATCGGTGCCATCGATGCCTTCGATGCCGGCACCGATACCCCCCAGGGCATCCACGGTGCCCCTGGTGATTCCTTCGATTTTCTCGGAGCCTCAGCCGGGCCCTTCGGGTATCCAACCCCCTTCTCGTCCTACAGGTCAGCCTGCTGATCCTTATGACACCTGGGGTGATGATACTGCCACAGACACTGATGACTTACCTTCACCTCCCTCTCCTACTGAAAGTAGAAAGCGTTCTCCTCCAGAGGACCTTTCTTTCATTAATTTTGTGAAGGAAATGTCGGAATTGGTCCCTTTTCAGCTTCAGACGGAGCAAGATGATAGGCACCAGATGATGGAGCTTCTCCAGTTCCTGGATGGCCCCTAAAGTGATCACTTCTATTCCCATTCATCAAGTTCTTCTTGACCTTCTCAAAAAGAACTGGGAAAATCCTGGATCCATTGCCCCAGTATACAGGCTGACACTACCTATCTAGTACAGTCAGCCCCTGGCTTTTCAAAAATCTCAGCTCGACCATCACTCACTTGTGGTAGAATCAGCTCAAAAGAAAGCAAAAAGGACGAAGCCTCACTCCTCTACCCCTCCTGTTAAGGAACACAAGTTCCTAGACAACATTGGTCGACGAGTGTTCCAAGGGGCCATGCTCATTTCCAGAATTGCTTCTTACCAGCTGTATGTGACCCAATACAACAGGGTCATTTTCAAGCAAATACAGGACTTCTCTGAAACCCTGCCTGACCAATTCCAAAAACATCTTCAAATCCTTGTCAACAAGGGGTTTGAGGCAGGAAAGCATGAGATAAGAACAGCTTACGATATCGACACCTCCACTAGAGTGTCTGCAATTGCCCTTTCGGCAAGACGCTGGGCCTGGCTCAAATCTTCTGACCTTCGCCCATAAGTACAAGACAGGCTCTCTGACCTGCCCTGTATAGGTGATAATCTGTTCGGTGAACAGATTCAGCAAATAGTGGCTGAATTAAAGGACCATCATGAGACCCTCAAACAGCTCTCATCGATACCTTCTGACTTTCCTCCTAGACAGCCCTTCATGAAGGACTCTAAGAAGTCATTCTTCCGCCCAAGGAGGTACTATCCTCCACCAGCAAGGTCCCGAGTTACGAGGCCTTATCAAAAATCTTAGCCTCGCCAGCCCCAGAAGCAAAAGCCACAAGCAGCTCCCCAGCCGAGGCCTGCTTCAGGTTTTTGACTTTCCCTTGGAAAGCAGCAGCCTGATTCCTCTGCCAAGCATACCAGTGGGAGGTCGATTGTGCCATTTTCATGGCATGTGGCAATCAATCACAACCGACCAATGGGTGCTAGCAATCATCGCTCAGGGTTACCACCTAAACTTTCTTGCTCTTCCACCAGACTCACCACCTCTACAAGCGTGGAGAGTAACCGACCACTCTGTCCTTCTGGAGCAGGAGGTTTCCCTTCTTCTCCACTTAAGAGCAATAGAACCCGTCCCTCTTTCGCAACAAGGCATAGGGTTCTATTCCCGGTACTTTTTGATCCCCAAAAAATCCGGGGGCTTCGTCCAATTCTGGACCTACGTGCCCTCAACAAGTACCTCCAGCGGGAAAAGTTCAAGATGGTAACCTTGAGCTCACTTCTACCTCTTCTACAAAGAGGAGACTGGCTGTGCTCTCTGGACCTCCAGGACGCATACACCCACATTGTGATATCTCCAGCTCATCGCAAGTACCTCAGGTTTTTAGTAGGCCCAAAGCACTATCAATACCGAGTGCTTCCATTCGGCCTAGCATCGGCACCACGAGTCTTTACCAAATGTCTCATAGTTGTCGCAGCCTTTCTCAGGAAAGAAGGTGTTCACGTCTACCCCTATCTAGACGACTGGTTAATCAGGGCCCCAACCCAGCAAGCCGCTCGATCATCCCTGGATTTGATCCTACACACTCTAATTTCTCTAGGATTTCTCGTCAATTATGAGAAATCCTATTTAGTCCCATCTCAAACCTTGTCTTTCATTGGGGCAAACTTGGACACCTTACAGGCAAAAGCCTTTCTACCTCAACAACGAGTGCAAACCCTCGTGTCCCTCGCTCACCAGTTGCAGTCTCAGCAAACAGCAACAGCTCGGCAATTCCTTGTCCTTCTCGGACACATGGCGTCCTCAGTCCATCTCACACCAATGGCCCGCCTGGCCATGAGGCTGATGCATTGGACTCTGAGGTCACAATGGATTCAAGCTACTCAGCCTCTGTCGACCATTGTCCACATCACCGACGCACTCCGTCTATCTCTCGCCTGGTGGAAAGATCAGAACAATCTCCTCCAGGGACTGCCCTTTCAACTACCAGATCTTCAACTCATTCTCACCACCAACGCTTCCAACCTCGGGTGGGGAGCCCATGTGAACGATCTACAGACACAAGGATCTTGGTCTCCAGAGGAAGCCAAACACCAGATAAATTTCCTGGAGCTTCGAGCAATGCGATATGCTCTCAGAGCTTTTCAGGATTGCCTATCAAATCACGTCATCCTGATTCAGACGGACAACCAGGTGGCCATATGGTACATCAACAAGCAGGGAGGCACAGGCTCCTTTCTTCTGTGTCAGGAAGCTGCGCAGATTTGGGCGGAAGCGCTCTCCCACTCGATGTACCTCAGGGCCACCTATTTGCCGGGAGTGCACAATGTCTTGGCAGACAAACTGAATCGTGTCTTCCAACTGCACGAGTGATCTCTCAACCCCACGGTAGCGACCTCTCTCTTCCAGCAATGGGGTTATCCCCAAATAGACCTCTTTGCGTCCCCTCAGAACCACAAAGTGGACAATTACTGCTCCCTCATTCGGAGCGAGCGCTCTCAGCCCTGAGATGCATTCTCCCTCTCGTGGGCAGCTGGTCTGCTTTATGCATTCCCTCCACTTCCTCTTCTCTTGAAGACTCTCGTGAAGCTCCGTCAGGACAAGGGAACCATGATCCTGATAGCACCTCACTGGCCACGCCAAGTGTGGTTTCCCATACTCCAGGATCTCTCCATTCGCAGGCACATTCCCTTGGGAGCGGACCCGCTTCTGATCACTCAGAACGACGGATGTCTACGCCATCCCAGTCTTCAGGCCTTGTCCCGGATGGCATGGATGTTGAAAGGTTAATCCTTCAACCACTCAACCTTTCAGATTCAGTTTCTCGTGACCTGATTGCTTCACGGAAACCTTCCACAAGAAAGTCTTATTCCTATAAATGGAAAAGGTATACATCATGGTGTTCTTCGCAATCCCTTTTCCTGTCCAATCCCAAGGTTTTTGGACTATCTCTGGCATTTATCTGAATCAGGTCTAAAGACCTCTTCCATCAGAATGCATGTCAGTGCAGTAGCCGCCTTCCATAAAGGTGTCGGGGATATCCCTATCTCAGTACAAGCCCTCGTAACACATTTTCTGAAAGGCTTGCTCCATATCAAGCCACCTTTACGTCCTCTGGCCCCTTCTTGGGACCTTAATCTGGTTCTCGGATGGCTCATGAAACCACCATTCAAACCTCTTCACTCCTGTGACCTAAAATATCTCACATCGAAAGTGATTTTCCTTTTGGCGATCACTTCAGCTCGCAGGGTTAGTGAATTACAGGCCCTAGTTAACTATCCGCCTTACACTAAACTCCTGCAGGACCGGGTGGTACTCTGCACTCACCCTAAGGTTTTGCCTAAGGTAGTTTCGGAGTTTCACATTAATCAATCCATCATACTACCTATCTTCTTTCCCAGGCCCCACTCCAACCCAGGGGAACAGGCTCTGCATACGCTTGACTGTAAACGGGCTCTAGCGTTCTACCTAGACCGTACAGTTACCCACAGGAAGAGCACTCAGTTATTCGTCTCTTTCCATCCCAACAAATTAGGGAAACCTGTGGGTAAGCAGACTCTCTCCTCTTGGTTGGTGGACTGCATATCTTTTTGCTATCAGCAAGCAGGCATTCCTTTTCAAGACCGTGTTAAAGCACACTCTGTGAGGGCCATGGTGACTTCAGTAGCACACCTACAATCGATGCCGCTTCCTGAGATTTGCAAGGCTGCCACCTGGAGTTCTCTCCACACTTTCGCAGCCCACTATTGCTTGGACAAAGCCGGAAGACAAGATTCCATCTTCGGCCAATCTGTCCTGCGTAACCTATTTCCGATGTGACATACCAACACCCTTCCGCCTGCCCGGTGGGGTTCAGGATGCCCTCTACCAAATTCCACCCCAGTTGTTGTGCCTGTTGCACGCCGTTGGGTACATTTGGTGCATGTTCGGACATCCTCAGCTCGGTACTCACCCATATGTGAGGACTACCATCCTACTTGTCCTGTGAGAAAGCAAATGTTGCTTACCTGTAACAGGTGTTCTCACAGGACAGCAGAATGTTAGTCCTCACAAAACCCGCCCGCTGCCCCGTGGTGTTGGGTTCGTAACATTTGTTTTATTTTTTCGGCACTGCCTGTAGCTATCAAATAAGACTGAAGGGGGACCTCTACTGGCTGCAGGGTTAGTGCCATGCTGGACATGCCCAGTAGGGGCCAGTCAAAGTTCTGGAAAGTTTTTTTTTGTTTTTTTTTTTAATTATTTATTTATTGATTTTTCAAAAAAAATATACAGAACAAACGTTCATGAATTTCACATCTGGTTACAAAGTAAATGATTATATTTTACCGGAATTAATATCCAAAACAAAACAATTTCACCCTACGTGTAGTTATAGGAAATTTGTGGATCCAAGATGTAGAACAAGCAGTGTTACTAGGCAATATAAAACATAACTTACAAAATGTTTCAAAATTAACCAGTGCCTTTCCAATAATACCTTCCCATCCCCTGGAATTATACAGAGTGGGAGTCAAGGTATACCCGTAGTTGTTCCGGTTCTCTGAATATATATCGTGAATTCTGATGGATGATCAAACAGTAGCATGGATATCTGAGGATATACTTTGCACCTCTGGCAATAACTTCTTCCCTCATAGCTATGAATTTTTTCCTTTTGATTTGAGTGTTTTTGGTTATATCCGGGAAAATTTTTAATGGATATCCATAGAATTTTAAATGCTGATTACGGAAAAAAGTTCTCAGAATTAAGTCTCTACCAGATGGTGTTGCGAATTGTATGAAGAGAGTAGCTCTTTCTTCAACTATTAAATCATGAGATTTTTCTAGTATGTCTGTTAATTCATATGAGGAAGTTTCCTTACAATTTTGTTCGGAACTTTTCCCTCTATCCCTCTGAGGCAGGTAATAAATTTTAAGAATCGTTGAAATCTCTTGCTCAGGAATTTTAAGAAGATTTAAATAGTTCTTGAAAAGTTCACGATGGGATAATAACCTGAGTTTTGGAAAATTCAATATTCTAATATTATTTCTTCTTAAGGAATTTTCAAAATTTTCCATTTTTACCATCTGCATATTTTCAGATTTAATTAGATTTCCTTGAATTTGCTCCAGTTCTGCTATTTTCTGTTCAGCTCCCTTAACAGAGTTTTCCAAGTTTTCTACTCTCCTTTCTGTATCTTTGTGCTTCTCAATGCTTTCTTTCACCATTATAGTCAGAGACACAATCGATTTTTCCATAGATGTTATAGCTTGCATTATCTCTGTTAAAGTGACTTTATTTGAATTAAATTCAGAAACACCGCATACAACATGGATTCCCTCGTCACCCTTCCTCTCTTCCAAGGGCTCACCTTTCTCCTCGGCTCGCTGCTGTGCTGGGTCTAGTCGGTCTCTGGAGCCGGCTGTACTCAGGCTCTCCGAAGGAAGTGAAAGTGAAAGTGAAACTCCGTCACTTCTTCTCTGGACAACGGCTTCCCCAGCAGTACTTTCCTGTAGCAGGGCAGTAAAAATCTGCTCAGAACTCATCTTTCTGAGCGGGTGGTCTGGTGTGGAAGGTGCACCCGGGCTCAACGATGTCTCGATAGCCAAGGGGCTCGACGTCTGTTCCCCGCTGAAACCTCCAGCGGCTCCTCCCTCAGGGTGTACTTGCACTAGTCCAGCAAAGACCTCCTCGATTCGGGGCTGTCTAGCAGAGGAAATCAGAGTAGAGGTATTTTCTCTAATTTTTGCTTTTCGTTTTGTGTGGGGCATCTTGCCAACCCAGCTAGAGGTGAAAATGAAATATTTCAGGAAATATTAAAGCAAAAATTAAGAAGTTTCGCTCCGGAGCTCGGCGTCAGCCGTTCATTTATCCGCGGCCATCTTGGATCTCGTTCTGGAAAGTTTGACAGAAGATTTCCATGATTGGGCTCCATCCTGATGATGTCACCCATATGTGAGGACTAACATCCTGCTGTCCTGTGAGAACACCTGTTACAAGTAAGCAACATTTGCTATCTCCTGGTGCACACACAAGTGAGAGAGCCCAAAAAAGTGGCAGGGTGTGGTCGGGGCAGGACATGGGTGTTCTAGGACTTTAACATGGAATGTGCATGTAAGTATTTTATGCTCACAAGCTCGCACCAGGGTCCCCTGCTGCACAGCTTTACTACTGCTATGGATGGCGTGTAAGTAATAAAATTAAAAAATGTAGGCTAGTCTTAAACTAGGGGGGTTGGGAAATCCTATCCCTTAACTGGGCAAACTGGGAACAAACTGGGAAAACTAGTAATGGCATCAGCACACGTCCCTTATAAAATTTCCCCTCTTAAGCGGTAGAGGCGGCATTTGCGCGCACATGTGCGTATCCATATAAAACTGTGCGCACAAGTACACACGTTCAGCCTGTTTTATAACATGCATGCATATATGCGCGTATGTTATAGAAAGACTACGTTCTTTGGTATGTGTGCCCGCTCATAGTTATCAAACTTACTATCCCTATGTATTAGGAGGCACTGGTTGGAACTGGGTTATAGAACATGGCTAAACCTGTGTGAGGGGTTTTAGGAAGGATAGGTTACATGGTTTTGTTTAATTTGTTAGGATGTTTTTATGCTGTTGTAGTTGATTTAAATTCATCTTCATTAAGCATTATACATCAACAAATTATGTATTACATATATTGTATCATGTTAGGTGTATATTTTTAACGTGTTTAAGTTCAGGTATTCCACAGAAAGACATGACCAATCAAAAGACTAAACTAAATTTCTTTATCTCCTATAGATACCAGTCTCGCTAATATAACTGACTATCTCAGCACCATCTCAAGCAAGCAGGATTTGGTAAGGTTGTTACCATTTTTAAAGCAGTAGTGTCACTTTTCTTCTGCCTGTCACAAATGATACTCGCAGGTCTGAAATTTTATTTCAGAAGATGTATTCTGAACACTCTTAGGGGTTACTGTATAGATCTTTTTTTGTACTGTGGACACCCTCTTCTCTTTTCCTTTCTCCTCATAAAATAGTTTCTATTGATGTAATAACTTTAAAACACAGTCCATAAATGCTCAGATTATAAACTGAAAATAGTCTTCATATTTTCATTGATTAGACCAATAAACCTTTTAAATGAAACTGAAGTAGGTAGAAGAAGAAAATGAGGCATAATACCCCACTTCTTCCTCTTACCTCAGTCAGTATTTTTCATCACTGTTTTAAAATGGGTCAGTGAGGTGCCATGCTGCTTTAAATCTCTGTAATTCTCAGTAGGGTCAATGCTACACTAGTTGTGATTGAAGTTTATTCCATATTGGCATTCTTGATAGGGGGTCCAAGTTAAAATTGCATAGCATCATTGTATTATCTTGTGAATACGCCTGCTATAGCCATACCCAGCTAAGTGTAAAACATTGATAAGACAGGCGAAGAGAGAATTTGAAATGAAATTGGCCATAGAGGCAAAAACTCATAATAAAAACTTTTTAAAATATATCCAAAGCAAGAAACCTGTGAGGGAGTCGGTTGGACCATTAGATGACAGAGGGGTTAAAGGGGCTCTTAGGGAAGACAAGGCCATTGCAGAAAGACTAAATGAATTCTTTGCCTCCATGTTTACTAATGAGGATGTTGGGGGAGATACCAGTTCCAGAGATGGTTTTCAGGGGTGATGAGTCAGACGAACTGAACGAAATCACTGTGAACCTGGAAGATGTAGTAGGCCAGATTGACAAACTAAAGAGTAGCAAATCACCTGGACTGGATGGTATGCATCCTAGGGTTCTGAAGGAACTAAAAAATGAAATTTCTGATCTATTAGTTAAAATTTGTAACCTATCATTAAAATCATCCATTGTACCTGAAGACTGGAGGGTGGCCAATGTAACCCCAATATTTAAAAAAGGCTCCAGGGGCGATCCGGGTAACTATACACCAGTGAGCCTGACTTCCGTGCCGGGAAAAATAGGGGAAACTATTCTCAAGAACAAAATTGTAAAGCATTAGAAAGACATGATTTAATGGAACATAGTCAACATGGATTTACCCAAGGGAAGTCTTGCCTAACAAATCTGCTTCATTTTTTTGAAGGGATTAATAAACATGTGGATAAAGGTGAACCGGTAGATGTAGTGTATTTGGATTTTCAGAAGGCATTTGACAAAGTTCCTCATGAAAGGCTTCTACGAAAACTAAAAAGTCATGGGATAGGAGGCGATGTCCTTTCATGGATTACAAGCTGGTTAAAAGGCAGGAAACAGAGAGTAGGATTAAATGGTCAATTTTCTCAGTGGAAAAGGGTAAACAGTGGAGTGCCTCAGGGATCTGTACTTGGACCGGTGCTTTTCAATATATATATATATATATATATATATATATATATATATATATATATATATATATATATATATATATATATATATATATAAATGATCTGGAAAGGAATACGACGAGTGAGGTTATCAAATTTGCAGATGATAGAAAATTATTCAGAGTAGTTAAATCACAAGCAGACTGTGATACATTGCAGGAGGACCTTGCAAGACTTGAAGATTGGGCATCCAAATGGCAGATGAAATTTAATGTGGACAAGTGCAAGGTGTTGCATATAGGGAAAAATAACCATTGCTGTAGTTACACGATGTTAGGTTCCATATTAGGAGCTACCATCCAGGAAAAAGATCTAGGCATCATAGTGGATAATACTTTAAAATCGCCAGCTCAGTGTGCTGCAGTAGTCAAAAAAGCAAATAGAATGTTAGGAATTATTAGGAAGGGAATGGTTAATAGAACGGAAAATGTCATAATGCCTCTATATCGCTCCATGGTGAGACCACACCTTGAATACTGTGTACAATTCTGGTCACCGCATCTCAAAAAAGATATAGTTCCCTGTACGTACCAGGATCAGTCCAGGACACCTGGGTTGTGACTCCGCACCAGTAGATGGAGACAGACTAAAACTTGTGGGCGGAGCCATATATGCCCCTGTGCCAGTCACAGCCCCTCAGTCTTACTCTGTCTCCAGTAGATGGTGCAGGTCTGGTCACAGCCCTGCCTGACCTGATTCTGGTGGTTAGTCAGGTTTTGAATTTTGGGCTAGTTTTTGTTAGGCCTAGTTGTTTTATGCTAAATTGTTTTTCTTTTAATCCTTCGTCCCGGGTGCCCTGCCTCCCAGGGGGGTTGAGAGGTCCTGAGGGGACTACCCTCCCCCGGTTGAGGCCGCTGCCAGGGTCGAGGACCCGGCTGGTCTAGTGGCAGCGTCAGGGGTGACACCGGGGAGCCCGGTTCACTCACCCCTGCAGGACTAGGGCTCCAGGACCCGGGACAGCGGCGTCAGCGTTTTTAAAAAAAAAAAAAAAAATTGTTTCTGTTTTATTTTGTTGTGGCCGGCTTTCCGTTGCTTAGGCGTCGCTGCTCCTTCGTTTTTCATGCGGGGGGGCGCCGCTGGCAGGGGGGAAGGTCGCCAAATTCATTTTTATTAATTTTGACGCGCGCCTCAGTTTTTTTCTTCCCGCGGTCGCCGGCATGCCGCGCGGTTCTCCCTGCAAGGCCTGCGGATCGGCGCGCACGCGTTTGTCCCGGGAGGGCCTCTGCTCGGCCTGCGTCCCGGGCGGTGAAGGAACGTCCGGGACATCGCGAGGGGCTCGGGCCCGGAGCGCGCGTTCGCCGCCGCGAGGGGTAGGCCAATTAGATAGGCCTCAGGACGTGTTCCCGCTCAGCGCGGGAGTGGCAGCCATTTTGGCCACCGGCAGGGAATTCACGCGGACCGCGTCGGGTGATTCCGCTCTACCTCCCGTGTTTTCCCCGCAGCGGGGCGCGGCGGGAGGGGTCGTCGCGGAGGGGCTTCGGCCCCGGGGGGATTCCGGGGCCGATTCGTCTGACTCGGGTTCGTTTTCAGAGGATTTACGCGGTTTTGCTGCGCAAGGTACTTAAATACAAGCGTAGCACGCGCTCCCGAGGGGGGGGGGCTCTGAGGAGGGCCCCCACCAGGCCCCACCAAGTAAGCACAAGGTGAAAAAGACCGCGGTGCGCGCCCGGGAGCCCTCGCGAGGGATACAGCGGCCCCGGGGCGTACCTCAGGAGTCAGATTCCGAAGATTCCTCCACGGTGGATACTGCTGATCTCGAAGAGCCCCCGAGGGGGGCCGAGGCGACGGGGGCGGATGACGCTGCCCAGCCCGTCGCGGGAAAAGGCACACAGGCGGCGGAGGGGGATGACCCCAAGGTAGTCCGCCTGTTCCGCAGAGAGGAGCTATCGCCACTCATCCCGGCCATCCTCCAGGAGCTGGGGATAGAGGCTCCACCCGTGGTGGTCCGCCAGGAGGCCAATATGGATCCAGTTCTGCTAGGTCTCACGGGACCGGCGGTGGTTTTTCCTTTTCATTTTTTTCTTCGACAGATATATTTTTCCGGGAGTTGGATACCCCGTAGTTAGGGTTGAAAGTCAGCAAAGCCATGGATAAGCTCTACCCGCTCCCGGAGGAGGCGCTGGAGCTTCTTCTACTTCCAAAGGTGGATTCAGCGGTCTCCGCGGTGACGAAAAGGTCCACTATCCCGGTCACGGGGGCGGCGGCCCTTCGGGATATACAATACAGGAAGCTAGAGGTGCAGCTCAAGAAGATATTTGAGGTATCCGCCCTAGGGGTGCGGGCCGCAATCTGCACTAACTTCGCCATGCGAGCTCGTTTACGCTGGGCCCAGGTCCTTCAGGCGATTGCGGGCCTCTCTGCAGAAGAGACGTCTCAGGCTGATAGATTGGAGGCGGCAATAGCTTATGGAGCTGACGCCCTCCACGACCTTCTGCGCACCGCGGCTAGGTCCATGGTGGCAGCAGTTTCGGCGCGCCGTCTCCTGTGGCTGCGCAACTGGGCGGCGGATGGCTCTTCCAAGGCCCATCTGGGTTCGTTACCTTTCAAGGGGAAGTTGTTGTTCGGTAAGGAGTTGGATGATTTGATGATTTCTCTGGGAGAGAACAGGGCATTCAAGCTGCCCGAGGATAGGACCAGAGCGCGGTCCTCTTTTCCGGCCAGGTCCCGGTTTCGGGGGCCCAGGAAATCGCGCCCTCACAGATCCGACGGACCTTCGTATAGGCATCTTCTTCCCGGAACACTCAGTGGCAGCAGTCCTTTCGTGGGTAACGTTACGGGAGGCAAGCCGGAGCCCTGTTGGGTGCGGGGTCCAAGCCTTCCCAATGAAGTCCGGCCAGTAATGGACCAAGGTGACGTCGGATCCGTGGGTCCTCGACGTGATAAGACGCGGCTACGAGTTAGATTTTGCTCACATCCCAGCGGACAACTTCCTGGTCTCGCCTTGCAAGGCCTCCGGGAAGAGGGCGGCGGTGTTGGACACCATCCGTCGGCTGGAAAGCTTGGGGGCCATATCCCCCGTCCCTGTCGATCAGCGCAGCACGGGCCGTTACTCCATTTACTTCGTGGTTCCCAAGAAGGACGGGTCTTCAAGGCCAATTCTGGACCTGAAAGGAGTAAACAGATGTCTTCGAGTTCCCCACTTCAAAATGGAAACGATTCGGTCAGTTATCGCTTCGGTGCGTCCGGGCGAATTTCTGGCTTCCCTGGATCTCACGGAGGCGTACCTTCACGTGGGCATTCAGCCATCGTGCCAGCAGTTTTCTGAGGTTCTACCAGTTTCGGGCGCTCCCATTTGGCCTTGCAACGGCGCCTCGGACATTCACAAAAGTGATGGTGGTAGTGGCGGCGCAGCTGCGACGAGAAGGTCTCCTGGTTCATCCTTACCTAGACGATTGGCTGATTCGGGCGAAGTCCGAAAGTCAGTGTCGACGGGTGGTGGACAGGGTCCTCCAGCTCTTGCAGTCCCTGGGCTGGGTGGTCCATTACCACAAGGGTCATTTGGACCCCACTCAGTCCTTGGCATATCTGGGGGCCTTATTCGACACGGATCGGGACAAAGTAGTCCTCTCTCAAGATCGGATAGGCAAGCTGCAATCTCAGGTGAGGCGTCTGTTGTCGCTTCGCCGTCCGCGAGTCTGCGATTACCTGACGGTTTTGGGGTCTATGGCTTCAACGCTCGCGTTGGTACCCTGGGCGTTCGCTCACCTGCACGGTCCAGTCTTCTTTGGTGGCTGGATCCAAGTCATCTGTCCTGTGGCGTCTCCCTTCTCGTTCCAGAATGGACGGTGGTGACCACGGATGCCAGTCTCCCCGGCTGGGGAGCAGTTTGCCTAGGGAAGTCGGTACAAGGCCTTTGGTCAGAATCACAATCACAGGCTCAGTGGTCCATCAACCGCCTCGAGACCAGAGCGGTCCGTCTGGCTCTCCAAGCCTTCCTACCATTGGTGCGGGGACAGGCGGTCCGGGTACTGTCGGACAACGCCACCACCGTGGCCTACATCAATCGTCAAGGCGAGACGAGAAGTCCGCTGGTGGCGGAAGAGGTGCACATGTTGATGGCCTGGTCGGAACAACATCTCAGCAGCATAGCAGCGTCTCATATTGCCGGGGTCGACAACGTACAGGCGGATTTTCTCAGCAGGCATCGTCTAGATCCCGGAGAGTGGGAATTGGCGGACGAAGCGTTTCTCCTCATCTGCAGGACGTGGGGAGTTCCCCACATGGATCTGATGGCCCCGTGGCACAACGCGAAGGCTCCGCGTTTTTTACAGTCGGCGTCGAGAGAGGGGAGCAGAGGGCGTCGATGCGTTGGTGCTTCCTTGGCCGACGGATGTGCTGCTGTACGTGTTTTCCCCCATGGCCAATGATCGGCGAGATTCTGCGGCGCATAGAATTGCACCCGTCCATGGTGGCCCCGGAGTGGCCACGCCGTCCATGGTTCGCAGACCTCATTCAGTTGTCGGTGGCGGCTCCCCTTCGTCTTCAGGGATTCGCGGGGCTGCTTCATCAGGGCCCCGTCTGTTTGGAGGATGCGGATCACTTCTGTCTCGCGGCATGACTTTGGAGAGGACTCGGTTGAAGAGAAAAGGTTACTTGGACGCGGTTATTGCTATGCTACTGAGATCCCGGAAGCAGTCTATGTCCCTGGCCTATGTCAGGGTATGGGTAGTTTTTGAGGATTGGTGTGTGACGCGAGGTTTGGATCTCCCTACCGTTGCGGTCCCTGATATTCTGGCTTTCCTCCAGGCGGGACTGGCCAGAGGATTGGCGTGCAGTCCCTACGGGTCCAAGTGGCGGCACTTGGTTGTTTGCGGGGGAAGGTCGGTGGATCCTCCCTGGCTCTTCACCCGGATATAGCCCGTTTCCTGAAGGGGGCTAAACATCTCCGTCCTCCTTTGCGTCCTCCCTGTCCGGCTTGGAATCTCAATTGGGTTCTTTCGGCCTTATGTTCGGCACCGTTTGAGCCTTTGCAGCGCTCTACTGTCAAAGATCTCACGTTAAAGACTGTGTTTCTGGTGGCGATTTCTTCGGCTCGCCGTATCTCAGAATTGCAGGCATTGTCCTGTAGGGAGCCGTTCTTGCGAATCTCCGACACAGGCGTTTCCTTGCGGACTGTCCCTTCCTTTCTTCCTAGGGTCGTCTCGGCTTTCATTTGAACCAATCCGTTGAACTTCCCGCTTTCGCGGTCGAGGAGTCGTCGGATCCGAACTCGAGGGATTTACGGAAGCTGGATGTGCGGAGGGCCCTCCTTCGCTATCTGGAGGTCACTAATCCTTTGCGGGTAGCGGATCCTCTGTTTGTCCTCCTTTCCGGCCCCAGGTAGGGTGCTGCAGCGTCTCGTACGACGATCGCTCGATGGCTTAAAGAGGCCATAGGCTCAGCGTACATGATGCGGGGACAGTCTCCGCAGGTGGATCTTCGGGCTCATTCGACAAGGTCTCACGCTGCGTCTTGGGCGGAGGCTTCTCAGGTGTCGCCTCAAGAGATTTGTAGGGCGGCTACCTGGAAGTCATTGCATACCTTCGTCCGACATTACCGTCTGGATGTTCAGGCCGCTGAGGCCGGAGGTTTTGGGGTGAGGGTACTCCGAGCGGGACTCTCTGCTTCCCACCCTCGGTAAGTTGGCTCTGGTACATCCCAGGTGTCCTGGACTGATCCTGGTACGTACAGGGAAAGGAAAATTAGTTTCTTACCTGATAATTTTCGTTCCTGTAGTACCAAGGATCAGTCCAGGATCCCGCCCGCAGTACTACGCTAAAGTAACGGAGAGTCCGCTCATCGTTCTTTCTGTACGCTCACTGCTTGTTCGCTCTCCCGGTTGGGGAGTCTGGTTCCTACCGCAGTTGGAATTGTTTCCGGTTAATTAGCAAGTTTTGTTAGTTAGCTATGGTTGCCTACTTGGGTTTCTACTTTGACATTACGTATGACTGAGGGGCTGTGACTGGCACAGGGGCATATATGGCTCCGCCCACAAGTTTTAGTCTGTCTCCATCTACTGGTGCGGAGTCACAACCCAGGTGTCCTGGACTGATCCTTGGTACTACAGGAACGAAAATTATCAGGTAAGAAACTAATTTTCCTTTGCGATGGAGAAGGTACAGAGAAGGGCAACCAAAATGATAAAGGGGATGGAACAGCTTCCCTATGAGGAAAGGCTGAAGAGGTTAGGGCTGTTTAGCTTGGAGAAGAGACGGCTGAGGGGGGGATATGATAGAGGTCTTTAAGATCATGAGAGGTCTTGAACGAGTAGATGTGACTCAGTTATTTTCACTTTCGAATAATAAAAGGACTAGGGGGCATTCCATGAAGTTAGCAAGTAGCACATTTAAGACTAATCGGAGAAAATTCTTTTTCACTCAACGCACAATAAAGCTCTGGAATTTGTTGCCAGAGGATGTGGTTAGTGCAGTTAGTGTAGCTGGGTTCAAAAAAGGTTTGGATAAGTTCTTGGAGGAGAAGTCCATTAATGGCTATTAATCAATTTTACTTAGGGAATAGCCACTGCTATTAATTGCATCAGTAGCATGGGATCTTCTTAGTGTTTGGGTAATTGCCAAGTTCTTGTGGCTTGGTTTTGGCCTCTGTTGGAAACAGGATGCTGGGCTTGATAGACCCTTGGTCTGACCCAGCATGGCAATTTCTTATGTTCTTATGTTGTTAGTATCACCACAGAACTCTTGCCTATTCATCTCCTCCCCTGACCAGACAGCTGCTAACCCTAGAGAGAGGGTTGGATGAGGTAGCATGAATGTTGCTACTGAACCAGAAAGACTTCTCAGCTCATAGTTAACTTCTATAGCACACCTGGATGCCACAGTGTCAAGTACTTCTTAATCATTAATTATAAGTCCCTAAAATTAACACCACTTGGTGAATTTACTAAACATCACTCCAGATCTTCCACTTGAAGGCTGAAAGGCTGATATCCAGTGCCATTTATCCAGTTAAATTCAGACTTAACCGGACAAATGGTGGTGAAAACCCCACTGTGCCAACCGGCACCTAGTTAGACTTTAAACCTTTTAGCTGGATAAAAGGTTATATCTCGCTAACTAGGAGATGGGGCATTCTGGTTAGGGTCAACGATTTCCCAAGTTATCTGGATAAATTATTCAGCTAACTTAGCCTGATAACTTTGGGACACCTGAAGACGTGCCCTAAAGTTAGTTGGATAAACTTATCCAACTAATATTCAGTGGCACACCCATGCTGCTGAGTATTCATAGTAAGATAACCAGATAAGATTATCTAGCTAACTTTGCTAGACAGCCAATGGCTGAATATAGACTTCTAAAGGTCTAGTGTTGCATGTAGGCAAAAGTAAGGAATTCAACACAACCACACTACTAGTCAAGCAGCCAGCAAGCAAAATCAGTATAGTCAGGGCTTTGCAGTTCATTAAGTTCATGTTAAAGTTTATTATGCACACATCAGAAGATTTGTTAAAGAAACATTTAAAAATTGCTGTAAATATACTAGCCAATATATAACAAGTTATTTTGGAAATGGTATTAATAATCTGCCCTTCCTCTTAACATGCCACATGTTCTAGTAGTACTGTTAGTGGAAAACTGGCTCTTGCTATCATTACATGAATGATGTATACATACAATAACCTTTTAAAAGCCATGTTCTAACCATTACAGCAGATTATTTACAGATTAGAGTTATATTTTTATAATTTTTAAACAGATGCTGCTTGAAAATTAAAGCCTCATATAGTAAGTTATTACAGAACTCATTTAAAGTAATATTTTTGGGAGGAGCAGCTAGCCGGTATCATCGTGAATCTGTTTCTTGTGAGCGGAAGCCTATAAGATCTGCACAGCGTGAAAAGGTTGTGAATTCTCAGCACCTGATCCGTCGTGACCTGATTGAGCGCGCTGACGTCATCACGAGGGGACCGGCGTTTTGTTTAAAAGCCGGACACCCTCGGCGCGTTCGGAGGAGCAGCTAGCCGGTATCATCGTGAATCTGTTTCTTGTGAGCGGAAGCCTATAAGATCTGCACAGCGTGAAAAGGTTGTGAATTCTCAGCACCTGATCCGTCGTGACCTGATTGAGCGCGCTGACGTCATCACGAGGGGACCGGCGTTTTGTTTAAAAGCCGGACACCCTCGGCGCGTTCGACGGAGGAGCAGCTAGCCGGTATCATCGTGAATCTGTTTCTTGTGAGCGGAAGCCTATAAGATCTGCACAGCGTGAAAAGGTTGTGAATTCTCAGCACCTGATCCGTCGTGACCTGATTGAGCGCGCTGACGTCATCACGAGGGGACCGGCGTTTTGTTTAAAAGCCGGACACCCTCGGCGCGTGTCGCCGTCCCGGCGCGTGTGCCAAATAGGAATTATTAATATTTGAGAGAAACCTCAATTTTGAACAGAAGAACTCTTCTTGACTGTGAGTAAAAAATGAATTTATTACCAGTTTAGTTGCTCCCACCCCTCCATGTAAGGTTTATACATAGAGTTGACTACTGTGTGGGGAGAATACGTTATCAATAAACTTTTGTCCTATATATAATGCCTCATACAAAAAGAAAGGCGAAGGTAAGGGAGGTAAGTACTTCCTCCCCACTACCTGAACCAGCTCAAACACAGATATCGAACTTCTTCCCACCAGTTCCTAGTTATGAACCGGGCGAAAGGGCTATTGGAGATATAGGTATGGAGCGAATACCTATTTTCCCAGCCGAAACATCTCTCAGTCCAGGGGCCCCGTTAACTCCTCCTCCACCGCAAAAATCTATGGAGCAGTCATTTGAACTAATTCCAGTAAGAAAGGAGTTTGGAGAAAACCTGGCTAATAAGGAGAATGTAGAACTAGATAAGGAAGTAAAAATGTTGCCAACTAAGCCAAATGAAATCACTATGGAGTCATTATGGTCAGCTATAACATCCCTGGAAAAAGCTATAGTAAATCTAATGAAACAAACATCGGAATCAAATCTTCAATCAACAAAAATAGAAACATCAATAGTAAAGATTCAAGAATCAACAGGAGAAATGGAGAAGAGAATAACAGCATTAGAGACATGTCATCAAAGATTTACAAAAACTGAAATTTTGCATAATAAAAGAATGGAAATGATAGAAAATCATCAAAAGTATTTGAATTTAAGAATATTAAATTTCCCCAAGTTAAATTTAACATCGCCATTAGATATGTTTAAAGAATATCTTTCTGGCATACTAAAATGGTCTGATAAAGTAATGCCTACTATTGCAAAAATTTATTACGTTGATAGTAAGAGTAATGCCTCAGAATATAATAAAGCAGTAGAACAATCATTAAATTTGTCAGAAATTTTAGAAGTAACTTTGGAAACTAAGATAGAGGTTAGAACAACTCTGCATGTCAGTTTTGTATTTGCTAATGACAGGGATGCAGTCTTCAGACTATTTATGAGGAAAAGGTTAGAGGAATTTCATGGGGGAAGGATCTGGATATACCCTGATCTCTCCAGAATGACCCAATTGAGGAGGAAAAAGTTTCTAGAGCTTAGATCGGAAGTGGAAACTAAGGGAGGCAAGATGACCATAAAATACCCATGTAGATGCGAAATTTGGAAAAGCGGGCAAAAATATGTTTATTTTGAAGTTAATCAACTTCGTACCTTCCTTGATTCCTATTCTCATTCCCCTTGAGTAATAGTACGGGTAACGAGGCAAAGAAAATGGTAACACTAGGAGTAATGTCTCTCTTTTCAGTTGTACATGTTTATACTGTTTTCCTTTAATCGCTCTTTAATGTTTCTTATTCCTACTTGGAGTAAAACCTAATTCTTCTTGTGTTTCTTTAAAATAATTGACAGTAATTAACTATACTTCTAAATAATTGGAAATAATTGTTATTACTTGTACTGTCAATGTTAATTTTTCTTTTGTAAAATGTAAAAGCAGCATAAATAAAAAAAATTAAAGTAATATTTTTTTTTAAATTGGCAGTCATCCTTTAAATAAAGTAATATATTATGCAATATACAGTTGTATGATTATACTACATTGGTGTCCACTAGATGGCCCTAGATCCCTGCCTTGGGTATTGCAGCTTAGTGGGAAATAAAAATCACATAACAGCTCCTCCCTTAGAGGCCGGCTGTAAATGGTAGCTCTCTGGTGCACAAATGGGGGCCTAGTGGTTTAGAGAGTAGTCTTTTTGGTTTGGCCTTTAGGGAGTGAGGAACTATTTGGTTTCTTACGATTTGCATGAGGGCCTGGCTGGCCTAGCTCACACTTTGAGCCAGATTACTGTCAGGATTTGCCTTCAGTTTTGGGAAAAGACTTTTGATAGTTTGGGCACCTTTTTGGATTTCACCAGTCTGGTGAGGGACATGAATCAGATCCTGAGGCCAGGAGTAAGAAGACCTGCATTCTTCCCCTGAAATGGGAAGGGCAGCAGTGACTCATCACCTCAGAGGGGTGTTTTTTCCTTTTTGTTTGTGACCTGAGTTGTGTAATAACCTGATTCCTTCAAACATCAGACCTTTCCTAAAGAGAATTCACTTAAGGAGGAGTCTGGATAAAAGAGACTAGCTTTGGAGATCCACAACTGGATCTCCACCTTTTGGGACACAGGGCACAGGTTGGGGATGAATTGGACTCTTGTAGAACTCAGGTACAATTTTTGAGACTAAGGGGATCCTCCTTACATATAGGAAGTTCCCTTCCTAACTGAGATATCTGATCAGTTCACTACCTGAGGGATAAGCTCTAGCCCAGGAACCTGTACTAAGAACACATACACAGAGAAAAAGAAGAGTCTGCAGTGTAAATGCCCCAGAGGGAGCACAGATGTAAAGTGGACAGTTATCTACTTGACTGGACACTTTATTTATTTCTGAAGAATTACAGTAAATTTAATTTGAATACCCAGTCTGTGTCCTGTCTTCCCTGCAGCACTACTACTTGTAACCAGTACAGTAGCACAAAAGAGGGGTTTCACTACACTGCCTGGGCCTCGAAGAGCAGCCTCCCCCCCCCCCCCCCCAAAGAGAAAGGACCCACACCCTGGAACAAGCAAAGAGGTGGGGGGAAGCCCATGGGGATAGCTCCACCAATAAATGTCTTTTATAGCTCTTTGGGACACTTCCACCTCCCTAAAAAGGGTTATACTTGGAATAGCCAGGTGTAGCTCTATAAATATTACTGATTTGATATAACAGATATGACTATAATATGAGACCCTATAACAAGTAGACTTTTTAACTTAAAAAACTAAAATGAAATGACATTGTACATATTTTATGTAATAGCTGTATTTTGAAAATAAATAGCATTTCATGTGTTGAATTCCAGTTGATTAAAAATGCATCAATTTTAAAATAGAAATATTGTACTAGAATACATTTTTTGGATTTTCCAGTTGAAAGTGATTAGTTTTCTTTTTATAGCATACACTATATGGTGCACAGGTTCTTTATATGTGGGTATCATACTTTTTTTTTTTACCTATTTTGCCATATACACTACCCATACCTGGGAACTCTTGATTTCCTATCATCCTGAGATTGTAGTGGAGTAGCCACGGGGTGGGGGAGCCAGCAGAAGCATGCATACAAACTTGTTCTCTCTCACACACTAACACACTTTCATGATCACTCATATTCCTAGACATATACACGCTCATTCTCACACACATGCTTACTCTCACTTCTCATTCATCCCACACATGCACGCACACATATATGCACACTCATTTCTCTGTTTTCCACACACACATATGTACATTCACAAACAAACTTACATCTCTCCCTCTTCTACACACACACACACAATCTTGCAACTCTTCATCATCTACAAACACACGTGTGCGCGATTACTCACACATATGCGCATTCTTCCTCTCTCCTCACCAGTGGCGTAGCCAGAATTGATTTTTTGGGTGGGCACAAGGTTAACATAGGTGGGCACAAGGCATGCAGGTCTACTAGTTGTTTTCTTACTGATAAATAATGCCATATACTGCACCCTAGAATGGCTTTCTAAGTAGTTTGCAACAGCCATTATGTGTCATGTATGAAACTTTAAAATAATTTACTTCAATTATTTCAAGTATAGAAAACAATCAAATCCAATCATATAATAAAACAAAAATTAATGTATTCTTTCATGAACCATCTTTGCAGAAACCCAGAAATCTTCATAAATACAATAAAATATAATTAATCATCAGAACAGGTGCAGCGCAAAGCTGCGGCAATTCACATTACAAGTAACATGAAAAAAAAAATTCAAATTCTGGTGTAATCTCAGCAAAAAATAACCCTCCACTGCTATTTTGTGAAGTAACAAACTCTTGCAAAGAAAGAGGCATCTGGAACCTTGCCAAACAATCACAGCACTGACTCTCAGGATTCAAACAGCAACCTTATGAAAAAGCAGCAATGCAAATACTACACCAGGCCCTAGAACATTAATACATCACCTACGGGAATAACAGAACAGGCTGGACTACTACTACAGAGAAACTATATGCTAGAAATACTCATTTCTGTCACAAACAGGCAAAACTGAGACCGACCCTTACCTAATATAGAAATAAGAGACTATAAATTAGAAACAGAAACATGTAGATAAAGCCAAAATAGAAAGCCTGAGAAACTAAAATGTCTGAACAGTGGAATACTTAAGAAAGAGCAAAATACAAAAATATAAGAATGCACATTCCCAAAGATGACATATTTAAATTGCTAACATCTCTCTCTCGCTCTCTCTCTCTCTCTCTCTCTCTCTCTCTCTCTTATATATATCTATATATATATATATATATATATATATATATATATATATATATATAAATAATTTTTTTTTACCTTTGTTGTCTGATCTTTGTATTTTTCTAATCAGTTGGTCCTGGTCTCTCTTTCGCTCATTTCCTAATTCCTCTTCAGTGTCTTTTCTACTACTGTCTTCTTCCCTTCCACACACATACACATATATACATAAATGCTTTCTCTCACAGACTCCCTCACACACTCAGGCTCTCACTCTCATATGCTCTCCCCCCCCCCCCCCTCACATTCTCTGCAGACACACATACAAGCTCTCACTTTCTCACCCCTCCCCAGGCTTATATTCTTATGCACACACAGACGCACATCCAGGCACCCATTCTCATCCACACACACAAACCCATTCTCCCATTCTCACCCACACATACACACATTTAAGGTCCCATTCTCACCCACACATACACACTTTCAAGCACCCATTCTTACCCACATATTCAAGCTTCCATTCTCACCCACACACACAAACCCAGGCTCCCATTCTCACCCATATATATACACATTCAAGCTTCCATTCTCACCCACATATTCAAGCTTCCATTCTCACCCACACACACAAACCCAGGCTCCCATTCTCACCCATATATACACACATTCAAGCTTCCAACCTCACCCACATATTCAAGCTTCCATTATCACCCACACACATTCAAGACTCCATTCTCACTCCCATACGCACCCAGGGTCCGATTTTCACCCACACACACACAAGGCTCCCATTCTCATCCTCACATACACATTCAAGCCTGTGCACAGTTTCTGCTTCCTTCCCCCAGAGCAGGAAGATCAGCTGCCTCTCCTGCTGCCACCGGCCTCCTGCTATCTTCGGGCCGTATGGCCGACTGATCTTCCTGTTGGGGGGGGGGGGGAGGAGAGCGGAAGCACCGCACACAGTTTCCGCTTCCTCCCCCCAGAGCAGGAAGATCAGCTGCCTCTCCTGCTGCCACTGGCCTCCTGCTATCTTCGAGCCGTATGGCCGACCGATCTTCCTGTTGGGGGGGGGGGAAGAAGAGCGGAAGCGCCGCGCACAGCTTCCGCTCCCCCCCCCCCCCAACAGGAAGATCGGTCGGCTGTACGCAGGAGGCCAGTGGCAGCAGGAGAGGCAGCTGATCTTCCTGCTCTGGGGGGAGGAAGCGGAAACTGCGCGGCGCTTCCCCCCCCCCCCCCCCCCAAACAGGAAGATCGGTCGGCCATACGTCCCGAAGATAGCAGGAGAGGCCAGCTGATCTTCCTGCTTTGGGGGGAGGAAGTGGAAGCTGTGCACGGCGCTTCCGCTCCCCCCCCTCCCCCCGCAAACAGGAAGATCGGTCGGCCATATGGTTGTAGGACGCTTCCCCACGTGTGCCGTGATGGCGTGCCAAGCATGGGTTCTCCTCTTCGCTGTCGCGGGGATGGGATCCCGCGACAGCCTTGCAGTTCTGGTGTCAGCTGGGTGGGCCTGGGTCTAAATTGGGTGGGCAGCTGCCCACCCAGGCCCACCCGTGGCTACGCCACTGCTCCTCACTACAGTCCCTGTTAGCCACAGCAGCCTTCTCTTTCCCCTGGCCTGCAGAACCCATGCTCTTCATCTTCTTCCTCCTTCTGCAGCATTGGCTCATGCTGTCCTTGTTTCATTTTCTTTGTGCGGGCCATATGCTGCTGCTCTTCCTGAGTCTGCTCAAAGGAGCTGATACAGTTTTGTTTCCCGTGAGGGGGGACCGACACTCCTGATTCTTAGTTCTGCTGCCTGGTCCTGCCACCACTCCTTGTCCTCTTGCATTGCTGACGCTCCTCCTGCTTCAGGCCTGTGCTGCTCCAGCAGACCTTCTGCTGTATGTCACCTGGAGATTTTGGGCATTGGTTAAGAGACCTGGCAACTCATTCTAATATCCAGAAAGTTCCCAGGTATAATACTATCTCATTGTAGTTTGTCATTTAGATAAAAATTGCATTGAAGCTTACGATCTAATCCAGAATCCATTTTTATTTAAAGAAAAACAAAGAAATGAAAACCGATAGTGAACAGATGCCAGAAGAAGAATCCACTACAGGTCCCAATGCAGAAGGTGAGATGCTAACACAAAAATGATTAACAAGCGATGGTTCTTCTCATGTCTTTCCACTGATCAGCACATTTCATCACTCATGCAGGGACTGTCTTAAAGCAAGGGGTAGACTTAAAGGTGATGCATAATCTGCCTATAATGTTTGGCCGGCTGTGGGATGGTGCTGCGACTGGCTGCACTTACCCCTAGAAGCCACAACTCACCCTCTGGCAAGGACATTGCCATGATGTTTCTTCCTCTGCCCCCTTAGGCGTGTGTGACACGCACTGAATGATAAAGACCTCATAGTGGGAACTCTGGCATGGCGACTGAAGAGGTCAGTGTGGGCTGGGGATTTAAACCCCAGCAATGCTTCCAACCAGCACCTCAGTAATAGATCCTCTTACATCCCTTTCAGTGCATGTTCTTGTGTTCTTGCTGTACTGTCTTGCTCCTGTGCCTTATCTTGACTTTGCCTTGCCATGTCTTTGTCTTGCCCTGCTCTTGACATGTCTTTGTCCTACCTTGTCCTTTCTCTGCCTTGCCTCCTGTCTTGTTCCAGTTCTGCCTTGTCTGTTAGTGTATTTTCTGTCTCTTCCTGACTTCTGGTTCTAACCTCTGCTTTGGATTCTTACCATGCTACCTTACCTCTACCTAGATCTCGATGCTGCCTGTCTGCCCTGACATTGTCCTGCTATCTGGTTCCAACTGTCTGCTCTAAGGGTCTCTTGCCTAATCCCTGCCAGTCCCTGGAATCCACAGACTCAACCTGTGGGAACAGTGCTGATATAGATGAAGCCTAGATCTTGTCCCAGAGAGAGCATGTTCACATGCTGTAGTTGTGAGCCTAGTGGGTTCACCTGCCAGACTGTCAACCATGACACAGCCAAGGGCTCACACTCCATGATGCTGCCTCTCATCACAATCACAAAACTGTTTCAAGTTTGGTACAGTTTTCAAATTTTGTCAGGTCTGCTTTTGACCTGCCAACTTTGGACACACAAGTGATTTAGAGCCTTCCAGTTAGTGCCTTCCTTCTCTGCTCCAACAGGAAGGTACTAAGCCACATTTCTTCATGGACAGCCACATGAATGGTGTTACTTAACTTACTTATGTTGTCATACAGGAACTTTCTCATAATTTCAGTTCCTGAACATACCTAGATCAGTCCAGACCAGTGGGTTGTGCATTCCTACCAGCAGATGGAGTCAGAGAACATAGAACTTTGAGCACTGCTACTTAACGAGAGTGCCACCTGCAGCCCCTCAGTATTTCTCTGATTCTAGCAGATATTAGAGTTCCAAACCTGCAGTCTGTTAGTTTAAAAAAAAAAAAAAAAAAAAAAAAAGGGTTAGGGAAAGGTTTTTTTTCCTAGGATAGGCTAGTTTGTAGTTAGTTGTGTAGCTTCCTGAGGTGTTAGGCACCTTAGTGGGCCATCCCTCAGTTGAAGCCGGCATCCGGGGGGGGGGGTGTTGGATACCCCTGCCTGTGTCTTGCCCGCATCGCTGCCAGTGTGTCTTGATAGCCAAGGGCTCCTGGTTTCCTTGAGCACTGAGGAGGCTCCACTCACTCCTTCCTCAGACTCCAACTCTCTCAGGTTAGAAAGAAAGCAAGGAAGAAGCCTTTCAAGGTAGTAGGAGTTCATTTGGGGGACAGGCCGTACCGTTTCGTCGGTAGGCCAGCTGGAGTGGTGAGCTTAACCCTGCCAGTCCTCACGACGAACCAGGGCTCCGGGTAGGTCGGTGGGTGGGGGTGGGGGGGGGGGAGGTAGGCCAGCAACCTATCCACACACACGCGCGTGCAAGGCCTCTCTTTATTTTTGCGCCGGCAGCTCTCCTCACAGCAATTTCACGCCGGCAGGGAGTTTTTCTATTTTTAGCTCCTGCAGTCTCGCAAAGGTTTTCGGACTGGAATTTTTTTCCACAGCCTAAGTTGGGAACCTGCCGTGCGTGTGGGGCGTCAGGGCAGGCCATAAATGCTAGATCCCTATGTTCTGTTCTTCAGGGCAGGAGGGAACTTCTTGGGGAGAGCAGCAAGCAGGCAAGGGCTCTAGTCCTCATCGGTTGGGGAGGGTAACTTGCGGCTGCTGAGGGAGGAGGAGGCCCCTCCCATTCTTTCTCCTGTGAACCAAATTCCCGCGTTTTGGGATGAACTTGGGCCACCGGACCCTCCTGCGGGGGGTTGTGTTGATTCAGGGGAGTTTTGCCCTGAGTTTGTGCTCCTGCATCAAGCGTTCCTGGCTGGGAAACAGGAGATCCTGAAGAGAGCTTCGTAGCCAGACCCTTTGGTGGAACCTCCACCAAAGTGAATACTCACTGGATCCCCGGACCGCCATCACCCTGCAGGGGTTCACCAAGGGGCTCAAGATGTGGATAGGTTGCTGGCCCCATTCGGGGATATCTCAGACCCTGCGGTGGATCAAGATCCGGGACTCACCCAGGATATGGGTGATATGATACAGGATGACCTGGACCAATATGATCTCCCACCCTCTGAAGGCAATGATCCCAGTGTAGTGAGCTTGTTTAAGGGAGAGGAACTCAGACTTCTCATTCCCCAGATCTTGGAGATCCTGGGGATCAAAGTTTCACAGGAGGAATCGGACAGCGAAGGTATCAACCCGGTCCTGGATGGGATTCGGGGTCCGATGACTTCCTTCCCATTACCTAAGAAGGTCCGCAAGCTAGTGACCTGGGAGTGGGACTCGCCGGATGCAGGTTTAAAAGTGGGAAGAGCCATGGTGAAGCTTTACCCGCTATCGCAGGATGTTTTAGATCTTCTAAAGATACCGAAGGTGGACACAATGGTGTCTGCCGTAAGTAAGAAGACCACCATTCCTGTGACTGGGGCTGCTGCACTGAAGGACATTCAGGACCACAAACTAGAGATTCATCTGAAGCAAGTCTTCGAGGTCTCAGCGCTGAGTCTCAGGGCGGCGATTTGCACCAGTCTCATGCAGAGATCCTGTCTTTGCTGGGTTCAGGAGGTGGCCGCAACCCCCAGTCCTGATAGCAGGGGGCCCTTGCAAGCCGTGCATTTGGAGGCAGGAGTTATCTATGTCATGGACGCGTTAAATGACTTGATTAGGACCTCGGCACATAGTATGGTGTCTGTGGTTACGACTCGTAGACTGCTCTGGTTGCGTAATCAGTCAGCAGACTTATCTTCCAAGTCTCAACTTTGTCTCCTCCCCTTTAAGGGCAAGCTTCTCTTCGGGGAGGATCTCGACCAGTTGGTGGAGTCCAAGGGCAACAGATTGCCAGAGGATAGGAAACCTTCGGGGAAGGTTTTTTTCCCCCATGGACTCATTTTCGGGATTCTTGCAGATTTCGCCCTGCTAGGTCTTCAGCTCCTTCGGAGTCAGGCTGGGCTCGGGACATCAACAGTCCTTTTGCAGAGGATGACGCCCAGGCAGAGAGTCCACGGGCCAGGATGCTGGTCGTGGAAAACCTACCCAGTGAAGCCAGGGGCACCCATTCCGTCGTAGAAGCTGTCTGAGGTAGATTGTCGAGCTTTTACGTGGAGTGGGAAATTTTTACCTCAAACTAATGGGTCTTGGAAGTAGTCCGGGATGGTTACGCTCTCGAGGTTTTGCGACCGGTGCGGGAGGCCTTTGTGGAGTCTCGCATCACTTCGCGGGTCAAGCATGAAGCAGTAGAGGGGACTGTACAACGACTGCTCAATCTCCAGGCCATTGTTCCAGTTCCTCTGGCGGAACAGGGCAAGGGATGGTATTTGGTCTACTTTGTGGTTCCCAAAAAAGAGGGCACCTTTCGTCTCATTCTGGATCTGCAGAAGGTGAACAGATGTTTGCGAGTTCCCTGTTTTCGCATGGAGATGTTGAGAACTGTGATAGCCACGGTATGCAGAGGAGAGTTTCTTGTGTCGTTAGACCTCACCAAGGCGTATCTCCACGTCCCGATTCGCCGGGCTCACCAGCGGTTCCTCCGCTTCAAGGTGATGGGCCAACATTTCCAGTTTCAAGCTCTCCCTTTCGGGCTAGCGACTGCTCCACATACTTTCACCAAGGTCATGGTGGTTGTGGTTCCTGTGCAAGAAGGGAGTCCTTGTTCACCCGTATCTCGACGACCTACTAATCCGAGCGAAGTCTCAGGAGGACTGCGTAAGTCGGTTCAGAGGATGATGCTCACCTTGAAGTCGCTCGGCTGGGTCATTTGGAGCACAGGCAGTCATTGGTCTACTTGGGAGCACTCTTCGACACTTTCTGAGGCAAGGTTTCTCTGGCAGTGGACCGTGTAACAAAGTTGCAGGATCAGGTCCATGCCCCGTTTCAGAGGAAGAATCCAGTTTGGCATCACTTACAGGTTCTGGGATCCATGGCCTCCACCTTGTTTTGGTCCCATGGGCGTTCACTCATTTGCGTTGCAGCATGCACTGTTATCGCAGTGGAGTCCAGTGTCGGAACAGTTCCATATACAGTTACCTCTCCGTCCAGAGTCAGTCTATCATGGTGGCTTTCATGCAGCAACCTGGAACAGGGAGTGGACTTAGACCCTCCGAATTGGGTGGTTATCTCCACGGATGCCAGTCAATCCGGATGGGGTGCAGTCTGCCTTAAGAAATCTTCCCAAGGGCTTTGGTCTCCAAAGGAGAAATCCTGGTCCATCAACCGCCTCAAGACTAGGGCTGTCTGGCTCGCCCTCTGAGCATTTCTTCCTCTGGTCAAGGACACAATGGTTTGAGTGTTCTCAGACAACATGACGACAGTAGCTTACATCAACTGGAAAGGCCGTACATGTAGTCTTGCGGTGGCATTGGAGGCGTGACTTGTTCGCTTGGGTGGAGTGCCATCTCAAAGGAATCACTGCGTCTCATTTCGTGGGCATGGAAAATGTACAGGCAGACTTCCCCAGCAGGCAACAGCTTGATCTGGGAGAGTGGGCATTAGCTCCCGAAGCAGGGAACCTCATTTGCGCCAGGTGGGGCATGCCTCAGTTGGATCTGATGGCAACTCAAGCCAATGCGAAGACAGAAAGCTTCTTTAGCCGTCGTCGAGAAATAGGCTCGGTAGGCCTGGATGCTCTGGTATGTCCATGGCCCATGGGCATTCTTCTCTATGCATTTCCTCCCTGGCCTCTCAACGGTCAGCTTCTATGACACACAGAGCGGCATCCAGACAGTGTTCTGTTGGTAGCTCCAGAGTGGCCACGTCGCCCGTGGTACGTGGACATGGTGTGATTAGCCTTGGAAGGTCCTCTACAGCTGGCGCATCTTCCGCATCTACTCCGTCAGTGGTCCATATTTTCAGATTGGGAGGATCACTTCTCTCGCACGGCTTGGCTTTTGAGAGGTGGCAATTGCGATTTGAGGGGATATTCCAAGCAGGTCATTTCCACTCTTCTTCAGGCGCATCGGCCTTCTACTTCTATGGCCTATGTTAGGGTCTGGAAGTTATTTGAGGCATGGTGCCAACAGTGCTCCTTGGTTCCTTTGTCAACTGAGATTCCCCAGGTGTTCGACTTCCGGCAACAGGGTTGGCCAAAGGTTTAGCTGTCAACTCTCTTAGGGTTCAGGTGGATGCCTTAAGGGGCAGAGCTCTTGGTTGGTCGCTGGCAGTGCATCCAGACATTTCGCATTTCCTCAAAGGAGTACAACATTTACGTCCTCCCGTACGCCCATTATGTCCGGACTGGAGTTTGAACCTGGTGCTTCAGGTGTTTTGTGGAGCCCCCTTTGAGCCTTTATGGAGGGCTCCCATTAAGGATTTGACCTTGAAGACAGTTTTCCTCGTAGCCATTTGTTCTGCTCGACGCATTTCAGAGTTACAGGCTTTGTCGTGTCGAAATCTTTTTCTTAGGATTTACGATGATAGTTTTGCTGCACATGGTTGCTTCCTTCATGCCCAAGGTGGTCTCTGCTTTTCATGTGAATCAGGCGTTGGATCTGCCAAGATTTCCGAACTGGTCCAGGGATTCTACTCAGGAGAGGGAACTTCATCTTATGGATGTTCTTTTGCGCTATTTGGAGGTTACTAATGACTTCCAGCATTTGGACCATCTGTTTGTCTTGTTTGGGGGTCCTAAAAAGGGTGAAGGTGATTTCGTGCTGAATTAAGGAGGCTATCGCTGCAGCTTATGTTGCCCGTGGGTCTGAGAACTCATTCCACTAGAGCCCAGGCTACCTCCTGGGCTGAGTGTTGGCTTCTGTCTCCTCAAGAGATCTGCAGAGCAGCTGTTTGGTTCTCCCTGCACACTTTCACCAAGCATTATCATTTGGATGTGAGGGCACAAGATGAATCATCCTTTGCGGAGGGTGTACTGCGAGCGGGTCTTTCGGGTTCCTGCCCAGTGTAGAGTAGCTTGGGTACATCCCACTGGTCTGGACTGATCTGGGTACGTTCAGGAAAGGAAAATTGGTTATTACCTGCTAATTTTCATTCCTGAATTCGAGACCTGTCCCCCTTTTCAGATTCCGAAATACTACCTTGAGAGGTGATATTTCCTGAAGAAACAATTTGGTCTTTTTGCAAATGCTCCAGAAGGGGCAATTTCCAAGGTGGTCCAGTGGTTTTTTTGTTTTATCTGTTCTGGGCGAGAGGTTGGTGGTTATGTTTTTGGGTTCCAACCCCTTTCGACTTTTAAATAAAGTTTGGTTGTTTAGGCTTGGGTACAGGGGCTGCAGATGGCACTCGTTAAGTAGCAGTGCTCAAAGTTCTATGTTCTCTGACTTGATCTGCTGGTAGAAATGCACAACCCACTGGTCTAGACTGATCTGTGGTATTACAGAAACGAAAATTAGCAGGTAAGAACCAATTTTCCTGCCCTTTTTTTTTTTGCCACAGTATGAGTGAAAGGTGTGTGTCTATGATAGTTTGACTGTTTGGCCATGACTTTGGATCAGAGCTTAATTTGTAGACAAAAATGAAGTGGAACTGTGGAGGGCTGAAATGAGATGGTTGGGGGTTAGGGTCAGGTGTGATGTGTGCAAAGTGGTGGGTGTGAACTTTCTCTCTCATGCACACATACCCAAACACACTCTTCACACTTTATTATTATTTATTTATTTATTTATTTATTTATTTATTTTTGCATTTCCAATTAAACCCAAGCAGAACTTGTACAGAAAAACTGAGAGAATTCAACTTCAAAGTATAAACCAGGATCACAGTAAAGAAATACTTTTCTGAATAGCCTCCATAACATGTAGGAAATAGAGGGGGAGACACAAGGCCTAAATGAGCAGAAAAAAAAAAAGAAAATGGAAAGAAGAGAGAGAAACTTCCAATAAATATTATAATATGCCTCACGTCAAAGTTGCCTAACTGTGATCAGCCTGAGAATCTAAGTACTATCTCAGTTAAGGCTCAAAAAACCTAATTTTGCATTAGAATGTTTCATGATGCATTTATACAAATAACAATAAATTGTGAACCAAGGGCGAAAGCTTCATATCAAGGCGCCTAACAAGAAATTTCTTCCTTCATGAGTAACATTAGTAATATCTGGTAACACCTAGATCTTAGGACCATTAAAAAAAAAAAATATGGCAATTGCGAAAAAATAATCTCAAATGGAGTCCCGATCCTGTAGTGGAAACACAAATTTAACCGAGAGTTCCAAACCCTGTGGCCTGGTATCTGCAGAAGATTTCAGGAATTGAGATAAATCAGTCTACTCCTTGACCTTGTTCCTGTAGAGCTTCTCTTGAAAGATAATAAGCTTTGGAATAGGAGGCATAGCTTCACTAGGAAATTTCAAAATCTCAAGCAAATATTTTTTAAAGAGATCTAAAGGTGATATTAATGCCAATGAATGAAAATATAACACTTGCAGATTAAGGAAACAAAGGGAATTCTTTGTATCTTCTAATTTTTTAGCATTAAGCAAGCCACTTTGGATTAAATTCCCTTGTACACTTTGTAAGGCAACCACATGTTTATCCAGGTCATCTAATTCCCCCCTCTGAAGAGAGTGAACTTTGTTTGAATAAATGTGTTAATATCTAAAGTTGTATCAACGAGAGACGAAATTGAGTTCTCCAAGAAAATCAAGGCTAACCAAACTGACTCCAAGGTTACAGTCTGTGGGTTTCTCAGTCATTGCATGGTAGAGATGTGAATCGGAAGCGGAATCGCTTCGGATTCCGGTTCAGATTCACATGTGGGTTTTTTTCATCGGGCCCAATCGCGGTTTTGTTTATCGGCTGCGCCCAAGCCGATAAACAAAAAACCCACCCCGACCCTTTAAAACTAATCCCTTTGCTTCCTCCACCCTCCCGACCCCCCCAAAAAACATTTTACAGGTACCTGGTGGTCCAGTGGGGTTCCCGGGAGCGATCTCCCACTCTCGGGCCGTCGGCTGCCACTAATCAAAATGGCGCCGATGGCCCTTTGCCCTTACCATGTGACAGGATATCCGTGCCATTGGCCAGCCCCTGTCACATGGAGGGAGCACTGGATGGCTGGCGCCATCTTTAAAAATGGCGTGGGCCATCCAGTGCTCCTACCATGTGACAGGGGCCGGCCAATGGCACGGATACCCTATCACATGGTAAGGGCAAAGGGCCATCGGCGCCATTTTGATTAGTGGCAGCCGACGGCCCGGGAGTGGGAGATCACTCCCGGGACCCACACTGAACCACCAGGTACCTGTAAAATGTTTTTGGGGGGGTCGGGAGCGTGGGGGAAGCAAAGGGATTAGTTTTAAAGGGTCGGGGTGGGTTTAGGGGTTATTTTTGTGTGCTGTTTTTCCCGCCCTCCCCCAAAATGATAAGAGAATCCCCACGATTAATATCGTGGGGTTTTTCTATCGTTTCGGGGGAGCCCCCGATTTCTGACGATTTTGAAAATATCGACGATATTTTCAATCGTCCGAAGCCCGACTCACATCTCTATTGCACGGTAAATAGGTCTTAACACAACTTCGTTACTAGGAATGTGCAGAAGAATGACATTTTTTTGGTTCGTTCATTTGGTTTGTTGGGACCCATATTAGATTCATTATTTTCAATACAAAAAAAATTGTTTTGTTTGATCGTTTTATTAGTTATATTCGTTTTCCATTAAAACCTCTGGGGAAAGCACTACAGTCTATTCTGGGCTCCAGAATAATGATTTATTTTTTATCAATTCTAATGAAACTTGTGAGAAGAAATCATCAGAAGGGGAAAGAACTGCAAGCTATTTTACAGTATGGCAAAGTGGCATAAATAGAAGTCTAAGACTCCGCAAATAGATACCAAGCTTACAGGATTGGCAGGAGTTCTCTAAAGCAATGTGAGTGGAGCAAAGGAGGAAGGTTAGGAACACCCCCTCCCCCCAAGGTTCAAAAAAGAGGATGCCAATCTAGAAATAGTGTCATGAACGCGAGAGGCAAAGTGACACTAAAAGTGGCATCAGGACCCTAAGGCACTATGAAGGGGGTACAAAGCAGAAAATGTGGCAGGAAGAATCCCAAAGTACAGATAAAGGGACCAAGAATCAGAGTGGTATCAAGATTTCAAAAGCATAACAGAGGTGCACAGAGGCACCCCAGATTGGCAAAAGGACCTCAAAGTATAGAACTAGAGTATGCCTGGAAGGTACAGTGGCAGAATGAAATTAAGAACCTCAAGGTATAAAATCTGCACATGGCAGCAAGGTCAAGCAGCACAAGGATCTGAAGGTGTAGGATGAGGAGCATAGCATTAACACAGAGTGGCATGGGACATGGGAGATGCCAGTCATTTTGTTGGAGCATACAGACAACTATAGAAGGGAATGCCTCTCCTTGTCAAAGTATGGCTGTACCTGGTTAATACACCAGACCAGTAGGATATGTTTGTGTCATGTTATAATGCATGTCATAGGAAGGTAGTTAAACCAAGTTTGCAGTACAGTGGAACTGCAAGTAGGCCATGAAATCAGTTACAGTTCATGGAGTGGTGCAGCAAGTGTGCAAAAGAATGGATAGCTATGGCAAGAGCAAGAGATGGTAAGAAGGTGTGTCCCATAGATGAATGTCTTAAAATCCTGAGGAGTATTTCAGTAAGTTTGCAAAGCAATGTATGGTTAGGGCATAAAGAAAAGTGGGCAGGTACTGTAGTGGAAGGAGATTTAGCATGAACCTTGAACAGAGCTGGAGTATGAGGAAGCACCCTCAGGTACCAAGCCTTGACTTGGAATGGTAGTAATGGTGCTGATATATCTTAACAACTGGAATGGTAGGAGCAGAGCAATGCAGCAAGAAGGGTCTCTGTAACACCAGCAAAAGCATTTGCCAGTTCTTGCACATGCACAGGGCAGCGGAACAAGTGGGCACCATCATACCTGGGAAGTTTTGATTTCCAGTTACCCTGAGATTGTCATGGATTAGTGGAGAGGGAGGGGGTGCATACTTTATTCTCTCTCTCTCTCTCTCTCTCATATACATAAACTCCCTTACATACATATTCATTCTCTCTATCACATATGTTGACTCTCATGCACACTCTTCCTCTCTGACACACACAAACACACTGGCTTTCTCCCTACTCCCTCACACCCACACACACAGGTTCTCGTTCCTCTCCCCTCCTTACATATACAAGCTCTTTCACACTCACTAGCTCTCTCCCCACTCCCACACAGGCTCTCACACATACAAGCATTCCTCACACACATACTCACTCTCTCTCCCTCATCACATAGCTCTCACATGCACTGACTCTCTCTCCCTCACATACACACACACAGGCTTCTCTCTCCCCATTCCACTAAACAAGTGCTCTCAAACTCTAGGCCGCCTCTGTTGCTGGCGGGAAGGAAAATGCTGAAGGCCCCACTCCCTTCTCTGCTTATACATGTGCTCGACAGGGCTTGGCTATCCGGCCAGCTCTCTACTTACAAGATGTATTGTTTTCTGCTAGTCCCTACTGCTCCCTGCCAGTCTGCTGCTCTAAGGGTGCATTTTTTTCTGTCGGCTGGGCTTGGGCACATCTTTTTTTGGCCAGCAGGGCTTGGGCTCCCTGCTGGTTTGCTGCTATTGGGGCTCATCTTTATTGGCCAGCAGGGCTTAGGCTCTTGAGGCACTTCTTCATTTCTGTCCAGGTTGTGAATATTGTCCCTATTGCGAAGGTCAGCATGGCGCAGGTGAAACATAAACTGTTTGAACCTCATGGGCTATGGAGGCCCCTCCAGTTCAAACAGCTGACGTTTGACCTGCATTTCCAGAGCAACAGAAGAAGCACTGCAGTAGGGATGATGTTAACTTAGTGGAAGGCACTGAGCAGGAGGAGGTTTTAAACCCAGCTACACTAACTGCACTAACCACATCTTCTGGCAACAAATTCCAGAATTTAATTGTGCATTGAGTGAAAAAGAACTTTCTCCGATTAGTTTTAAATGTGCCACATGCTAACTTCATGGAGTGCCCCCTAATCCTTCTATTATCCGAAAGAGTAAATAACCGATTCACATTTACCCATTCTAGACCTCTCATGATATTAAACACCTGTATCATATTCCCCCCTCAGCCGACTCTTCTCCAAGCTGAAAAGTCCTAACCTCTTTAGTCTTTCCTCATAGGGGAGCTGTTCCATCCCTTTTATCATTTTGGTTGCCCTTCTCTGTACCTTCTCCATCGCAACTATATCTTTTTTTGAGATGTGGCGACCAGAATTGTACACAGTATTCAAGGTGCGGTCTCACCATGGAGCGATACAGAGGCATTATGACATCTTCTGTTTTATTACCCATTCCGTTTCTAATAATTCCCAACATTCTGTTTGCTTTTTTGACTGCTGCAGCACACTGAACTGACTATTTCAATGTGTTATTCACTATGACGCCTATATCTCTTTCTTGGGTTGTAGCATCTAATATGGAAGCTAACATTGTGTAACTATAGCATGGGTTATTTTTTCCTATATGCATCACCTTGCACTTATCCACATTAAATTTCATCTGCCATTTGGATGCCCAATTTTCCAGTCTCACAAGGTCTTCCTGCAATTTATCACAATCTGCTTGTGATTTAACTATATCATCTGCAAATTTGATTACCACTCATATTTCTTTCCAGATCATTTATAAATATATTGAAAAGTTCGGGTCCCAATACAGATCATTGAGCCACTCCACTGCCCACTCACTTCCACTGAGAAAATTGTCCATTTAATCCTACTCTGTTTCCTGTCTTTTAGCCTCTTTGTAGTCCACGAAAGGACATCGCCACCTATTCCATGACTTTTTACTTTTCCTAGAAGCCTCTCATGAGGAACTTTGTCAAATGCCTTCTGAAAATCCAAATACATTACGTTTATCTACATGTTGATTAACTCCTTCAAAACAGTGAAGCAGATTTGTGAGGCAAGACTTGCCTTGGGTAAAGCCATGCTGACTTTGTTCTATTAAACCATGTCTTTCTTATGTTCTGTGATTTTGATATTTAGAACACTTTCCACTGTTTTTCCTGGCACTGAAGTCAGGCTAACTGGTCTGTAGTTTCCCAGATTGCCCCTGGAACCCTTTTTAAATATTGGGGTTACATTAGCCAGTCTTCCGGTACAATGGATGATTTTAATGATAGGTTACAAATTTTTACTAATAGCTCTGAAATTTCATTTTTGAGTTCCTTCAGAACCCTGGGGTGTATACCATCCGGTCCAGGTGATTTACTACTCTTCAGTTTGTCAATCAGGCCTACCACATCTTCTAGGTTCACCGTGATTTGGTTCAGTCCATCTGAATCATTACCCATGAAAACCTTCTCTGGAACAGGTTTCTCCCCAACATCCTCTTCAGTAAACACCGAAGCAAAGAAATTGTTTAATCTTTCCACAATGGCTTTATCTTCTCTAAGTGCCCCTTTAACCCCTCAATCTAACGGTCCAACTGACTCCCTCACTGGATTTCTGCTTCAGATATATTTTAAAATGTTTTTACTGTGAGTTTTTGCTTCTTCGGCCAACTTCTTTTCAAATTCTCTCTTAGCCTGTCTTATCAGAGTCTTACATTTAACTTGCCAATGCTTATGCATTATCCTATTTTCGTCTGGATCCTTCTTCCAATTTTTGAATGACTATCTTTTGACTAAAATTGCATTTTTCATCTCACCTTTTAACCATGCCAGTAATCGTTTTGCCTTCCTTCCACCTTTCTTAATGTGTGGAATACATCTGGACTGTGCTTCTAGGATGGTAGGTTTTTTTTTGTTTTTGTTTTTTAACAATCACCAAGCCTCTTGTACACTTTTTACCTTTGTAGCTGCTCCTTTCAGTTTTTTTTCTAAGCTGTGGATGTCTTATTGTCCCCCTTCCAGTCATTAATTCAAATTTGATCATATTATGATCACTATTGCAAAGCAGCCCCACCACCATTACCTTTCTCACCAACTCCTGTGCTCCACTTAGAATTAGGTCTAAAATTGCTCCCTCTCTCGTCTGTTCTGGAGCCAATTGCTCCATAAAACTGTCATTTATTCCATCCAGGAACTTTATCTCTCTAGCATGTCCCGATGATACATTTACCCAGTCAATATTGGGGTAATTGAAATCTCCCATTATTACCGCACTACCAATTTGTTTAGCTTCCATAATTTCTCTTAGAATTTCACTGTCCATCTCACCTTCTTGGCCAGGTGGATGGTAGTATACTCCTATCACTACACTCTTCCCCAACACACATGGGATTTCTACCCATAAAGATTTGATTGTACATTTAGTCTCATGCAGGATGTTTATCCTGTTGGACTCTATGCCATCCCGGACATAAAGCGCTACACCGCCTACCAGGTGCTCCTCTGTCATTGCGATATAATTTGTACCCCGGTATAGCACTGTCCCATTGGTTATCTTCCTATCTGTCTCTGGGATGCCAATTAAGTCTGTTATCATTCACTGCTATACATTCTAATTCTCCCATCTTCTTAGACTTCTGGCATTAGCATACAAACATTTCAAAGTTTGTTTTTTGTTTGTATTTTCATTCTGCTTTTTAATTGATAGGGATAAGTTTGAATTTTTTTAGCTCAGGTGAGTTTTTAGTTACAGGCACTTTGGACTACTTTGCTTTTATTGGAACCTCACTGTCTGGATGACCTAATTTTAATGCATCATTAGTATCCTTTGAAGATACCTCCCTCTGAACCATGCGCTGCTGAGTGTCTGTCGGCTTTCCCCTTTGTTCTATTTTAAAAGCTGCTCTATCTCCTTTTTAAAGGTTAGCGCCAGCAGTCTGGTTCCACCCTGGTTAAGGTGGAGCCCATCCCTTCAGAAGAGACTCTCCCTTTCCAAAAAGGTTCCCCAGTTCCTTACAAAACTGAATCCCTCTTCCTTGCACCATCATCTCATCCACTCATGGAGACTCCAGAGCTCTGCCTGCCTCCGGGGACTGAGCGTGGAACTGGGAGCATTTCAGAGAATGCTACCCTGGAGGTTCTGGATTTAAGCTTTCTACCTAAGAACCTAAATTTGGCTTCCAGAACCTCCCTCCCACATTTTCCTATGTCGTTGGTGCCCACATGTACCACAACAGCCGGCTCCTCCCCAGCACGGTCTAAAATCCTATCTAGATGATGCATGAGGTTTGCCACCTTTGCACCAGTTAGGCATGTTACCAGGTAATCCTCTCACCCACCAGCCACCTGGCTGTCTACATTCCTAATAATCGAATCACCAACTATGACGGCTTACCTAACCCTTCCCTCCTGGGCAGTAGGCCTTGGAGACACATCCATGGTGCGAAAGGACAATGCACCACCTGGAGAGCAGGTCCTTGCTACAGGATACTTTCCTGCTGCACCTGGTCTGCCAGTCTGAAGTTGGGACTTGGCTACTATGTCCTTGAAGGTCTCATCTACCTTTCTGGTGGTCATGTTGCAGCAAGACGTGCTTATTAAGGATATGTTAGGCCTCAGTGGTGGTGTTTGGAGCAAAGGATGCTATGTGCAATGGTGGTGATTGTTGCAAAGCAGGCAGAAGAAGTCAATGGTGAAATGCCCCAGTGGTGGTGCTTGGGAAATTCCACCATTAAGGCATGACTCTACTGACTTTCCCTGTCATTTTCAGCTGAACAACTATTTGGGGTGAAGCAGGCAGGAGAAGTTGGTGGAGTCATGCCTCAGATGTGGCATTTGGAGAAAAAGAGGCAGAGGAACTCAAAATCATGACCCGGCTGTGATGCTTGGGGGAAAGCAGGCAGAGAAAATCAGTAGAATTATGCCCCTGTGGTGGTGCTTGGAAATTGGCAGGCAGGATCAGGATGTCAAAACTCTTCTGTGTTTGGGTAGGGCAGTGAAATTCTGCTGCTGGATGTGCTGCCAGAGCCTTGTAGAGTCAGGACCCAGTTTTGTTGGGGATGTGTAAGGAGGAAACAGGAGGAGTGAAGCTCTACTGTTGGGAACATGTAAGGAGGAAGCAGGAGGTTTTGAAGCCCCACTATTGAGGACTTGTAAGGAGGAAAGCAGGAAGAGTGAAGGCCCAGTGTTGACATGACAGGAGGCAGCAGGATTGACAAGACCCCAATTTTGATTATGGGTACCTGATAGGAAGCAGTGTGTGACAGGCCACAGATGTCTTGATGGAGACAAGTCAGGAAGTAGCAGAGTGATAGGCGCCAGCGTTGTTGATGGGGACCAGTCAGAATGTATCTGTGAATGTTGGTCTAAGTAGACAGAGGATATTGGTGCATGTTGGCCACAGTGATGTTGCTAAGGGCTAGGCAGGCAGACGTTATTAGTGCATGTTTGCTGTTTGGCCCCAGTGATGTTTTTTGGAGACATGGCAGGAGGAAGCAGGATGTGTGTGACCCAACTGACAGTGTTGGGAACACAGCAAGACTCAGCTTTTGGGATGGTTTGGCCGTCAATCTGACATCTTGGGCCTGGGTTGCAGCAGCAGTGTAATTATAGATGTGTAGCCCAACTGATGGTGTTGGGAACACAGCAGGCAGATGTAGTCAGTCACTGTATGCGGATGTTGCTGGATGTATTGAGGCCCCATTGCTGGTATTTGAAGTACTGTAGGCAGACAAACAGCAACTATGGGACCTTCAAATTCCTTTCATTTGTCTTGCCATTTGTATGGCAAATCTGGATACCCAAGCAAAAGCAAATTAGCTTTTCCAGCAATGGTAGTAACAGCCTGGAGTGATGAGGGCTTAAGATGTCCCCCTGTCATTGATAACACTCTTTCACTGGGGACACTTATTGGTGGGCAAGAGCGATCGTTCTGATCTATTCTTGTTACAGCTGGCCAGTTGTACTTGTGGGACCAATATGCCAGCACATCTGTGTCCGTATCCTCAATGGAGTCTGAGAGATGGCAGCTCAAATCTCAGAGATGTGCTATCTTCTTTGCTATTTTCGGACATGTCTTTCTTCAAAGCTGCTTTTGTGATCGCCTGGGACAGAAGTGAGAATTTCAATTTTACTGTGAAGGAAGGGAATGCTAGGTGGTGATGACAGCACTACTGTCTGAGCTGGCCAATGATAGTGTTTCCTTCTGTGCTACATCCCTCCTCTGTCTCAACATCTGGCACTATAGTTGACTGACCACCTCTGTCAGCATGCTCTTCATATGCGTCAGATTGTTGGCCTCCAGTGCACTGCCACCATTGTATGCAAAACATTACAAAACGCCATGGCAAGAATCCTTACTAACACACGCAAAAGAGAGCATATTACCCCCATCCTTGCGCAACTGCATTGGCTGCCCATCCAATTCCGCTCTCAATACAAAACCCTAACCATACTTCACAACACCCTCTACAAAAGCAACCCCGCCTGGCTCAAGAAAATGCCCCACTTTCACACTGCCCATCGCCACACTAGATCCTCCCATACAGGCGCCCTACACACGCCCCCCCTAAAAACAGCACATCTCTCCACCACCAGGGAAAGAGCCTTCACCATCGCAGGCCCTGCCCTCTGGAACTCCCTCCCGACACACCTCCGCCTTGAACCCTCCCTGACCAATTTCAAAAAAGGCATCAAGACCTGGCTCTTCAGACAGGCCTACCCTGAAACCAACCCCCCGTAAACAATCCCCCCTGAAGCAATCTCCCCCCCCCCCCCCCCACCGCAATCCATTGCACGCCCACTCGGAATTATCGTTACCATGCCGCCTTAAGACTGCTCTGACTAGCAAACTGCTGTAAATAAGTTACTATGTATAGAATTCAGAATGTAATTAAGTTACTATGTATAACCCTCTCTAAGTTATCACACCTCCGCAGCCCTTCTGCTGTAACTACCTCCTCCTGTAAATACCTCCACCATATCTATGGCTACGTTCCTCTACTTTCACAGCTGCTATCCTTTCCTCCCCTTTCCTCTCCCCCCCACACCCGCCCCTTATTTTCTAGCCTGCTCCCACACCCGCGCCCTGTTTTTTGTAACTTTCCTCCTTTCGCAAGTTTTACTGTAAACCGGCGCGATGTGCCTGCACGAACACCGGTATATTAAAAGCTGTTAAATAAATAAATAAATAAATGAATAAATCCTGAAAACCTGGCCTGTTTGTGGCACTCGAGGATTGGAGTTTGCCATCACCATCCTATTCTGTCACCTGCTTTTCCAGAGTTGCCAAATAGTGCATCACCTCAGCTCTCATTCCCTCTTCCTGTTGAAAGCCCTCCACCTTTTCTAACAGGATGTTTATTATGGGGATGACATCTCCCAAGGTGGTTCTTGTGGCACTCATCTCCTCTGTTGCATCCTTAAAGGGCTGCAGGATTGTCACAAGCTGTCTCATGACTGACCAATCATGAAGCTCTAGGGGAGCCTGCACACCTATCTCCATTTCCATAGACAGATCATGTAGGGGTTTCTGCTGCTCCACTAGCCTTTGCAGCATAATGTAGGTAAAATTCCAGAAGGTGCCCACATCTTGAATAAGCTGCTTGTGAGTGATCTCTAATTCCTCCTGCTTTTCACGGAGAAAGTCCCCCACCATCACACTTTGGTGGAAGTGCCCAGCTATTTTCATACATTTCTCTATTAAGCCATATAGGTAGATATTCTGTGGTTTCCTGGACCCCTACCCCAGCGTCTCTTTCACTGCTAGGTGCAGGGTGTGAGCAAAGTATTATATACCCTGATATCCCCCATCACATACTGCCTTTGTCATTTTGGAGCCATTGTCTGTGACAGAGGCCTGCATTTACACTTCTGGCTCTCTGATCCAGCTGCCATCCCTCCAACATTCCTCTAATGGCTCCTAAAATATTGGCTGAGGTGTGAGCCCCATCTGCCAGGTGAGTGTGCAGCAAAGCCCACCTGTACTCTTTTATTCCATCCCCTGTGGAGATGCTGTCTGCCCCTAACTCAGCCAGGTCCTACCAGTGTGCCATCAGAAAGAGGAAGGAGTGTCAGTATTTGTGGATGCCCTGATGTCACTAGTGAAAAGAACACTGTACAACCATTGCCATAGTCACATGGAAGCAAACTGGGGATGACCTTTCTGCTGAAAGTGGTCCTGGAGGGCACTTCATATTTTGGTGCTAACAGGTGCAGCAGCCGTCTGATACCCACATTCTCTACTAACTGCAGGGACTGGTCATCTAAAGCGATTATCTCGCCAATAGTCCTAGTCACTACTTTAGTTGCTGCCTGCCTCTTTCCCCATGACAGTGCCATCGACCACCACCCCATTTCCTCCGTTGTGGGCTGTCACTTCCTAGGTATAGGTGGGGTCCGCTGCTGTTGCTGTGCTTGGATGTATTTTGAAGAACACTTGTCTCCTTTTCAAATAGTGTCCTGAATGTCCTCTGCCATGTAGAAGGGGCCCACTGAACAATGCTTCTACCACCATCACCAGGTGCATATTGAAGGGGATGCTGCTGCTTCTGGGGATGCTGCATCCCATGTTTACTTAAATGGCCCACTTGCCTCCCTCTGCTGATCTCCTTTGCGCAATAGTTAGAACATACAATGCATGGGTCCTCCCTGATTTGAAAATGGCTCCAGATCACAGATTTCTTTCTTGATCTCTTGCCTCTGTCTGCATCCTTGGAGGTGGATGATGCTGGCACTGAAGTGGAGTGGAGACAAATGGAGCCTGAAAAACTGGGGTAGAGGATTCACTCATCTATTCCTACACTATCAGTGTGGCCTGCTCTCCCTCACCAACATCAGCTCCTGCCTCTCTTTCCTCCAGTACTCCTTAATTCTCCTAACTTGGGGTCTGTAACTAGCAGCTCTCACATCTGATTCAGAAAATTCTTTAAAGAGAGATTCTTCAAACTTATTGAAGAAGAGGATGACGTTTAACTGCTTTTGCTGCCTCTGCTACCCCAATAACTGATTGTGCTACTAGTGCTTTAGGTTTTACCATTTGCACTTCAACTTCCACAGGCACTGTTCATGGTTGTAGCCTATGGCTGCTCCCTGCTCTTTACCTCTCCTCCACAACAGGGGCTGGCTGAGATACAGCTGTTGCTGCTGTATCTCAGCCAGCCCCTCAGCCAGCCCCAGTATCTGTCGCTCCCAAATTTCATTTTCTTGTGGCTTGATGTTGACATCCCACCTCTTCTCCTGATGTGGATTTTAAAAAATCCCTCTATTTTGGGTGGGGGAGTCATTGTTGTTTTCTTATAAAAGAATCCTTTTCCAAATGCAGGCTTTCTTTGGCCTCTACGTTTCCTTGACATGTGATTTTATCAGGTGCTGTACTTACTGGGATTTAAAGGATGAAGTGGACAAAAGATGTTTTAAACTTTATTATTTTCAATCAGATGAATTGTGTGACACGGAGTGATCACTCCATGTGTAAAGTTGAACACAAAGAGAGAATGCATTATAGTACTATATTAATGTACTCTTCAGACTAGTGCACTGAACAACACAAACGCACAAAACAGAGAATGATGAATAATGCTATAATATGTGCATGAGTGCAGCCGTGCATGTACTATAGTAACAAAATCTACAATGTGGCTGGTGTTAAGTGCCACGCCATTTTTTATGATAATCGAATATATAAATAAATAACACCCCAGTGAATTTTAAGTTTTACAAATTATTAAATTGTTAATAACAATTCTCTGCTCGCAACCAAGTCTCTGCTTAAATAAACGCTAATAATTTTTTTAAAAGGTAAACTGCAATGTGTGATGAAACACTTGCAAGCTACCTAGTTTGCTGCAACCACAAAATTTTTAGAAAAGTGGAGGAAGGGTTTCATATATAATTATTTCAGCCCAACACCAGGTCTGATCGGTTTCCATGTATAATCATCAACCAATCCTCCTCCACCTGTATATTATTTTAGGCTCCGTGCAACCCTAGTGAAAACTGCAACACATTTTTTATCCCATTTTTCTTAAAAATAATTTTTTGAACTTTGTATGTAGAATTCAAATTTCTTAATTAAGCATAGCTTTCATAGTCCTGACTTATCTGATGATGTTGAATCCACCCGACGTAGCTACGTTTCTGCCAATTCCCCAGAACAATTTGGTGCCGTTTTGAAATTTCACGCCATTTTTTATGACACTTATATATCCAGGGATACGAGAACACTTAGATTTTTGTAGAAAGTATAATTTTTTATTGAACAATATAAGTATTCTTGGGAGATGCTTTCCATGCCTCTGACAAACAGACCACCAGCATCTCTTTGTATACAGGATGTGATCATTCTTTTATAGATAACATACAATATTGTATTGGATTAGAAGATTCTAGAGTGCGTGACTGCCTTAGAGAATAATTTACATTGGTTGTCATGTTAACAGCATGATAAGATCATCCCTAAACTGCCCTGATTACTACTCCCCAGGTGGGGCCCATTTACCATCACTCTTTGGATAGTCTTTTGTTCTGTTAGAATCTTGCTGGTCAGGACAATTAATGCATCTGAAGTTGTGTTTACAGATACTTTGGAGAATAGTGCCTCTTATTGTGACAATATAGCCTGAAGTTCCCTCGTTGGCTTCTGCTTTGTGTGGCCCTATGATTAGGCATCACCTTATGGAGCCAGCTTGACTGCCTGTCTAGATGTCCTAGGAATTCTGCAAGTCATGCTCAATAGGTCACTTAGAGTTCATATAGCTAAGGCAGGCTAAGAAACCAGAGGATTCTGGGTCAGTTTCCTTTCTCCATGTTGGTTTTCTGGTCAGGCACACTCCTCACTTGGCTGTACTTGACAGTGACTGTCTGCTTTCTTTGTAGATGCACTGATTTTGGTTCACAGACCCAGACAGACAGAAAGCTGGGAAAAAGCTTCTCTATCTTGGGCACTGTGGCACAGCTAGCATAGCACTGTCTAGCACTAATTGCCTGCCTGGCACAGATTCGACCTGGCACAGATTCGACCTGGCACAGGTCGAATCTAAAATCAATCATTGTACTGCAGACAAAAGCTGCAGCCTTCAGCCTTTCTTCCACAGGAGCGAAAAGGCTTGACATACAAACATTCTACTTCAGTGACAGTGAAATGTTACAGAAAATTTAAAAAAAAATTAAAAACCTGTTCAAATGAACACATACAGCAGCCAAAAGGATTGGAATGCAATGTTTCTGATGTCAAACAAAAGCGCACTGTTGAATAAACACTGTGAAGTATGGAACAACACAGCTCAAAAAACAGCTAGCAATGTTTCTTTCTCGAGAGATTGAAATGCACTTTCAAACAGTCTGCAAATACTATAAGAAAAATAGACAGAGCAGTGATTCACTGATTTAGAAAAATGCTTCTTTCTGATACGTTCTTACGTTGTCAGTCTGGTTTCCTTGCCAATAGATCCTGATTACTCTCTGACCTCATACATGTCATAGGCACAAAGGCTGGTTGCTATAGAAATTTCCACAAGAAGTTTATTTTCTTTACAATGCATTTAAATGCAGTCAATACTTTTCTATGGGAAATATAAACAAATGAAATGAATGACTTATTTCATTCATTGGAAGTGCCTATTCTTATTCATGGGCCCACCAATGAAACAAATTAGTCATTCATTATGGTTTGGGCATTAATTTTAAACTGATTCACATCCTTTTCCATTACTGGAAGCAAACGGAATTCAGTGGATCAGTTGAAGACTGAACATACTGATCCATTGTGGTAATCCAACCCATCAAGAAGCCGTCAAGATCTTGATTCGGGGACACAGCCCCATCCGAGATCACAGGAAAAGTCCTCCCTTAATGCAGAGCAAATCTTCTCCAGACTCTTAACATGCTTTATAAGCACTGAGGGTTGGGGATATAACATCACTGGGGTAAGGAGAAGGCAGATAGAGAGAATGGGGCAATTTCTTTCTCCCTCCTCTCTGTGCTGATGATACTGATCCTCCATCCCCAGCCCCTCCATAAATTCCCTATGGTCCTTGTCCCCTCCCCTCTCCCCACAGTGGTCAATAAAGCCTGAAAGTTTAAGGACATATTCCTGGTGATCCTCGAGTCTCTTGTCTCCCTGGAAAATCACCCTCTCCACATCTCTCATCCTCTCCCTCCTTGGCCAGTAATGTACAAGCTTCCTCTTCAAGTCAGAAGGGAGAATTGGAGAAAAACACCCCTGCTGCTCTGCCTCTTAAGTCTGAAAAGAAGTGCTGGAATTGCATTCCTGCTGTTTCCTTCACAAACTAAGCCTTGCTTTTCATTGTGGGCAGTGCTATTTCACAAAGGATCATCAAACTGACATTAGTTGGTTTAAAGGTAGCCCTTGAAAATTCATCAGCTATCATTCAGCACCAGATTGATTTGTCATATGGACAGAGAGTTCCCATACTAGCTAAGCATACTCTGCATTCAAGCTAAATGGTTGTGATTTTCTGGGTGCTTTCTCATTTTAAGTTTGCAAGATTATGAATGGTTCAGGCATGGACCTTACTATTTGTTTGTTCTATGTGGCTCTTAAAGGAGTGTGTGTGTGGTTTTATTATGAGTTTTTGCCTTTACGGACAACTTCATTGCATATTCTCTCTTAGCTTATCTTATCACTGTTTTACATTTAACTTGACAATGCTTATGCCTTTTTTCCTATTTTCTTAAGATGGATCCTTCTTCCAATTTTTGAAGGACATTTTTTTTGGCTAAAATAGCCTCATTCACCTTACGTTTTAACCATGCCAGTAATCGTTTGGCCTTTCTTCCAACTTTTTTGAATACTTCTGGACTGCTCTTCTAAGGTGGTATTTTTAAACAATGTCCAAGCCTATTGTATGCTTTTAACCATTTGCAGTTGCACCTTTCAGTTTTTTCTATTTTCCTCATTTTATCAAAGTTTCCCTTTTGAAAGTTTAGTGTTAAAGCTGTAGATTTACATATTGTCTCCCTTCCAGTCCAGATTTCATCATGTTATGATCACTACTGACAAGTGGCCCCATCACAGTTAGCTGTCTCACCAAATCCTATGTTCCACTAAGATCTAAAATAGCTCCCTCTATCATGAATTGTTGTACCAATTGCTATGTGAAGCAGTCATTTATTCTATCCAGGAAGTTTACATCTCTAGCATATCCTGATATTACATTTACCCAGTCAGCATTGGGATAATTGAAATATTCCGTTATGATGCACTGCCAAAATGGTTAGTTTTCCTGATTTCTAATAGCATTTCATTGTCCCCCTCATCATTTTGGCCAGGTGGATGGTAGTATATTCGTATCACTATACTCTTACCCAATACACATGGGATTTCTACTCATAAAGATTCTACTGTGCATTTAGTCTATTGCAGCGCTTCTCAACCAGTGTGTCTTGACACACCAGTGTGTCGCCAAGTACTGGCAGGTGTGTCGCATGCTCCCGGTCTCTCCCGCTGCTCTTCCTACCCTGCTGCCATTGCCACCGGGCTATCAGTACGTTCAAGCCCAGTGGGAACGGCAGCGGTGGTAGAAGAAGCAGTGGCACCTACGGCTGGCCTTTTCTTCTTCCCGCACCCCCCTCTTCCATGACCCGGAACAGGAAGTGATACGCGGTGCGCGGGAAGGAGAAAGAGAGCCAGGCCATGTGGAAAAATAGCGGCGGCAGCAGCAACGGCCCCTGAGCAATCGAAGCAGCCGGTAATCGGGAAAGGAGACAGCAGCATGAGTCTCCCGCAGCTGATGGGATTCTTCTTCCTTGGCCTGCGGGGGCTGGAGGAGGAGGCTGCTGCAGCTACCATTTGTGTTCGGGAGAGGGGGAGTGAGTGAGAGAAAGAGAGAGAAGCAGCCAGCCAGCCTATGTGTGATTGAGAGCATGTGTGTGATTGAGAGAAACTGGTCAGAGAGCTGATGTGTGTGTATATGTGAGGGACAATGAAAGTGACTGCTCAGGGAGGTGACTGATGTGTGTGTGTGTGTGTGTGTGTGTGAGAGAGAGAGAAAAAGCATGGAAGTGAGAAATCTGGGTATGTGAGAAAGCATGGGCATAAGAAGCCTGGTGTTGGGGGGTGTGTGTGAAAGAAAGCATGGGAGTGAGAAGCCTGATTATGTGAGAGAGAGCATGGGAGTGAGAAACCTGGGTGTGTGTGAGACACAGCATTGGAGGGAGAAGCCTGTATATCTGAAAGAGAACACGGGAGTGGGAAGCCTGTGTGTGTGTATATGCATGAGAGAGATCAGGTGACTGGTGTGTGTGTGTTGTGTGTGTGTGAGAAAGAAAGTGATTATGGGAATGAGAAGCCTGTGCATGTGGAAAGAACAAACATGGGAGTGAGAGACTGGTGAGTGTGTGTTTGTGTGAGACAGAGAAAGTGATTGAGAGTGAGAAGCCCATATATGTAAGTAGAACACGGGAGTGGGAAGCCTGTGTATGTGTATGGCATGAGAGAAACTGTTCAGGAAGGTGACTGGTGTGTGTGTCAGACTGGGAGATGATTGGTGTGTGAGAGACAGAAACTGGTCATGGGGGCATGACTGGTATGGTCTGTGTGTGAGAGACAAGAGCACTAAGGAAGAGGACCATGAGTATAGAGCTTAGCTTCTACTGCTGCTTCTGGTGTGTGCCACGGCCTGCATGGAAGGGGAGTAGGAGAGCTGCTGGAGAGGGTAAGTAAAGGTGGCTTTTTAAGTTTATCTTTCTTGATTGACTGCCATTTTAATTATTTAATAATATGTGATGTCTGCTTTTTTGAAATATTTCATTGGTGTTTGGAGAATGTTTAATAGTTTTTATGAGTTTTTGTTGGATGTTGTTCTGTTCAAAGCTGTTTTGAAACATTTATTCTGCTTATTAGTATAGTTTTACAATTATGTCTGTGTCGGGATCTATAGCTGCTTGCTAGTTCTGTTTTCCTAATAAGTGTATTTGTTTTTAGCGCCTGATTTAATAATTGTGGTGTTGCCATTTCATAGATATGGTTGCTCCTGTTTGAGTGTATTCCATAATACAGGTGTAACTGTGTGCGTATTAGTTTATGTGCATTACTACAGATCCTGGGAGTATGTTAGGTCGGTTCTGTGTCTGTTACCGAGATGAGATATTTTACTAGCATGTAAGCAATTGTATCAGTCTTATTTGTTGTGTTTTCTCAAGAGGACATGCATTGGTGGTAAACTGCTGTCTTTTCATAAGTAGGGCTATTGAGCCTAGAAGGAGTTTGAGTTGCTGTTACTGAGATGACACCAGGACCAGAATATCTTTTTTGTAGGGTGAGTTGTATGGGGAATGTCATAATTCTGCTTTACATCCATTACTGTGGGTCAGGGGAGTTCCCATGGATGCAAACTGTACTTTTACATCTAGCCCCGTGATTATCATGGGTCAGGGTGTCATGCATGTGAGAACAATCTGTCAGGTGTGTCCCGACAGAAAAAAGGTTGAGAATCACTGGTCTATTATATTCTCTTGTATGATTTTATCCTGTTGGACTCTATGCCCTCCTGGACCACCCCCACCACCAAGTTGATCCTCCCTATGATTGTGATATAATTTTTACCCTGGTATAGCACTGACCCATTGGTTATTCTCCCACTAAATCTCTGAGATACCAATTATGTCTTTCTCATCGTTCACTGCTATACACACTAACTTCCCTATCTTACTACTTACACTTCTGGCATTGGCTGACAAACGTTTCAAAGTGTGTGTTATTATTATTATTATTATTATTATTACAGCCTGCTTTTCAGTTGACAGGGATAATTTGGAATCCTTTAGCTCAGATGATTCTTTACTTACAGGCACATGGACTACTTTTGCTTTTGTTGGAACTTCTGTTGGGATGCCGTAACTCCCTATTTCATTAGTATCCTTCAAAGATACCTCCCTCTGAACCATGTACTGCTGAGCATCTGTCATCTTTCCCCCTTGTTCTAGTTTAAAAGCTACTCTATCTACTTTTTTAAAAGTTAGTGTCAGCAACCGGGTTCCACTCTAGTTAAGGTGGAGCCCATCCTTTTAGAAGAGACTGTCCCTTCCTCAAAAGATTGCCCAGTTCCTTACAAAACTGAATCCCTCTTGCTTGTACTATTCTCTCATCCACGCACTGAGACTCCAGAGCTCTGACTACTTCTGTGGACCTACATGTGGAACAAGGAATATTTCAAAGAATGCCATTCTGGAGATTCTGGATTTCAGCTTTCTACCTAAAAGCCTGAATTTGGCTGCCAGAACCTCCCTCCCATATTTTCCTATGTCATCGGTGCCCACCTGTACCACAACTACCAGCTCCTCCCTAGCACTGTCTAAAATCCTATCTAGGTGATGCCTGAGGTCCGCCACCTTCACACCAGGCAGGCAAGTTATCAGCTGGTCCTCACATCCACCAGCCACCCAGCTATCTATATTTCTAATCTAATCGCCAACTATGACGGCTAAACTAACCTTTCCCTCCTGGGCAGTAGCCCTGGATATCTCATCCTTGGTGGAAGAGAACAATGCATCACCTTGAGAGCAGGTCTTTGCTACAAGATCATTTCCTGCTATAGCATGGTGATCTTAATTTTGTTGAGTTTCTATTTAAGTTTAGATTGCTACTGGAGTAGGAATGCTTACAGTTAGTCCTTTAAATTTATTGGTGTATTCACTATTACTCTGGTAGTGACCCACAAGGAGACGATTAAACTCTCAGTAAGAGCTAGTGCAATAGTGTGATTTAGATAGCAACCTGATTGATTTTTAATGAGAAAATCTTTCTTGTCTATAAATCAAAGGATGAGCTAAGAGTGGGTGGTAAAGAGGGAAAGACAGACTATAATTAACTCCCTCTGGCTTGCTTATTATCTCAGACACATAGAAACATTAAAAATATACCTCACTATATCACCTCTCCCCAAACTTTGTCTTAAAATTTCCCAAAGCAATACTTTATGATCCTCTTCAGCCACCTGCAAGATGATCTACTCCTCTCAATGCTCCCTGTTTTACTTTGCTCCGTTTCCTCTGGGACAAGCAGGATGGTGCCATCATCCAATGGAGCCTGATGTGGAACTTTGATCTCAAAGAATCTAGAGCTTTCAGCATGTTCTACTAAGCATTTGCAGCTGAAGATTTCTCCCTGCCACCATAGGCAGAGCCCCTCAGTCTTTTTTTCTTTGGAACCATGTCATCGTGGTATTCAGTTTTGCTCTCTCTCTCACAGCTACTGCTGGGGGGGTTTCTGGAGCTGCAGCTGTTTTTTCTAACAGAACCATTCTGTTTTCTTTTTCATAATTTTTCCTTAAAGTATTTATTTGCTTTCTCCCTTTTTTTCCCCTTCCTTATTCAAGCTGTCTGCCAGGTGCATGGTGGGCCTAGTGCTCTGTGTGGTTGTGTAGAGTCTGATTTCTTTTCCTAATAAATAATGCATCTGCAGCTTATTTCTGTGGCCTTTCTTTAATCTATCTGGTTTCTTCCTTTGTCAGATGTCTGGTGGGACTGGTAATATGCAATCTAAGTGTGGACCATGCAGGCCTCTGGGTTGTGGATTCACCTGAGTTCATATCCAGGCAGTTGTTCCATGTCCTCTTGTACAACCACTGAACATCAGTGGAGGCTCTAGCAGTGAAGAAATCTAGCACTGGACACTCTGGGGAGGAGAGCTAATCCTCCCCACACTTCTAGGAACTAGTCTCCATGGGCTTCTGGTGCCCTGGATGATGTAATCTCCCCTCCTTGTTTGCTCTGGCAATGCAGTCTCCTTGCAAGAGAAGGGTGAGCATGAGCCTGGGCAGGCAGTGTTGCTGTTGCACCATCACTGCCTTGCACGGAATCTGTTGCCAATGCAGTCTGTGCCAGAGCACTGATGGTCTGATGCTTTGTCAGGGATGTGTCGGGTGCCATGGCTGCCACAGAGGCCTCAGCACTGTTGAGGTGCCATGGTTGCCCTCATCACCATGGCTGTCGTTGCAATTGAGGGCTATGGATACCGATACTGGGGCGCACCGTCAAGTGCTCTGAATGCTGCTGAGGGCTATCGTGCACTCTAGGTGTTGGCAAGCGCTTTCGAGCTCCATGCATACCCTTGATGCTGTTGGATGCCATTGAGCACCATGGTCACTGTCTGCAATGGCACCATGGTCAACATCTGCAATGGCATCAAGGGCCACTCTCAACACTGTCAGGCATCATAGATGTACTTTAATGCTATGGAAACCCTTGACACCGTCGAGCATTAGGGGTGCTCTTGTGTGTTGGAAATGTGCATCCCAGGCACACAGAGCGTCATTGTGCACCAAGGGTGCTATTGAGCGCTGTCAGGCACCAGTGGCAACTTTGATGCTTTCAAGCACCAGGGGCACAGTCGAGCATCACTGAGACTGTCTAGGTGCCATGTGGCACTGATGCTCACAATTTTCGCTGGTTTGCTTTTTTGCATTGTGCATTCACAGGCTCTAGCAGGTTGTAGCCAGTCCAGGCTATGGCATTGTGCTAGGCCCATGGGTGCTGTGTGTTGAGCACATACATGTCTCTGTCAGCATGACAGAGTACCACTGCACAAGTGCAGGGCACTGCACTGGAAAGGTGGGAATTAGGTGCAGGGGCACTACTGTTCTAGTTGCCCTCTATTGTGTGTTTCCTCTTGGCCAGCAAAACATATGTACAGCAGTCACCAGTGCACTGGAATGTCTTGGCTGAGACTATGCTCCTACTCGCTCCAAATTTGGAGTGGATTCTGGAATGCTGGTGTCAGGAGTTTTTTCCATAGGAAAAAGGGGTAGGTCTTTTTGACATCTTCTCATATTGACTTAGGCTCAAACCTCCCCTTCATGGGGAAGTCTCCAGAGTGCAGTCCCTTGAAGGTTCATTGCTTAGGTTGGAGCCTCAGTTCTCATGAATCTATACAACTCCATACAGGTTCCCTTAGGAGATCTGGGAGGTTGGGTATGGCAGCAGGGGCTGATTGAACCATGTTTGTTGATGTCCCTTCACTTAGTTACTGTGGTGGCCTCTCCTGTCTAACTAGACAGCAACCAATGCCTGGTTTTGTCGCCACTTGACCTCATAGGTCAGCGACTAAACCCTACTCTAATCTGGAGAGTAGGTTTTTCATGTTGCATTTTCCCATCCGTTCAGGGAAGGAAGATACGGCTGTTGGCTTTCCTGAGGCAACCCTTTTGGGTTTCCTCTTGGGTGTCTTGTTTTACATCCTGGGAAGAGGTTGTTTCTCGACCCTATTCTCTGGTTGGGTTTTGTTCTTGACTGGCAGTCACTCACTTCCCTGCTAGATCCAGGAGCCCATTGGGCAGAAGCACTCATTCTACCATTGCAGTACTGTATAGCAGGCCTGCTTTGTGGGGGAGCTCTTTCAGATTTGGACTTCCCATTGTTTTAGGGGTTTTCTCTCTTGGCTGCGCCCCAATGGCAAACTTGGATTTTTTCTGATACCTGCTGAGCACAATGCGCATATTTTCCCTTTGTGACATGCTTGCTAGTTTCTCATGTATGGGCCCTACCTCTGGAAAGAGGGCTCTAGTCCATCTGCATCCCTATTGGCAGGTCTGCCTTCAGATAACTCAGATATCCATGGCTGCATATCTTAGGGGATGGAAGATCTCACAACAGAGGTTCTGCAAACTTGTTGCTGTCCCATGTGGGTTTTCCTTTCCTTTTTCAGATATAGCCCTGTTGGTTGGTGGACAAGATGGTTCCTGTCCATGCTGGCATTTTCACTTTGTGTGCTGCGAGATTATTCAGTGGACGTACGAGTTATCTTGGCAATTGGTTTGACACCTGTGCCAGATTGATGAGCAGTCTATTCTGCTCATTAGCTTGAACCTGATCAAGTGCCCTCTGGGTTTCCAGTTTGGTGAAGAAGGCCTGTGTCTGTAGGGAATGGTTCTCGCAGCATCCCTCTTTTGTGTCTAAGGAGAAAGGTTCAGAACTTTTTCCTTGGGAGGTTGACTCTGTTTATGTCCAATGTTTGCTGAGAAGCCAGCCTTGGTGGCATCTCCCTACTGATAACAGGGGGTAGTATTGTTGGGGTGTTTCCCAATATTGATTTCTACAGCCTGGCATCAGCTTCTTTTTCCTGCAGTCTCAGGGTCTGCCTCCTTGTATACTTAACTTCTGACTTTGTCAGAATGTCAAAGGAAAAGTTAGTGTGAATTAAAAGGTCTTATTGTATACCTTCAGGGAAAGGTACACCATCCTTTCATTGTTTTTTGGCCAAATTCTAGCTGGTACTGCCTTTGGCTTTTGTGCTTCACTTAGTTGGCCAAGGTGTTTTCCTTTTCACCTGGACTTAACCTGCTGGTTGGGAAGATAGGCTTGTCAATGGAAGTGCTGAGGCTGGATGTACTTCAATGGCAGCTCGCCATCCATGCTCAGCGTTTCAGAGTAGTGATCCCATTGGAGGATTAACCTTCCATTCTTTGGCACTCTTAGTTCCACACCATCTGACCTGGTGGATCAGATCTCGGCAGATTGGGTCTGCCATAGACCCTGTTGCTTTTGTGGCCTCTTCTCCCAAGTATAGTTTGGTTCCTATGCCCGTTGTTAATATTGGCCAATCTGGCACATTTCTGCTACTGCATTCAATTCTTCCTCTTCAGATGCTCATGAACCACAGTTTTCTTTCTGGAGTGCTCTCTAGCCCCAGATTGGTTCTCAGTTGTCTTGTGACACTGAAGGAAATTGTACAGTCTTCAACAAAGATCTCTTCTCTTGGTGGTTTTCGTTTTGTGCCCTTTCCTGTACCCAGGATGATCTGGGTCTACTTATGATTGTTATGGTTCACTGTTCAGAATCTGAGAAGAGATAAACAAGAATATGTTTATGACATATAATTTATACAAATTAAAAGGTTAAATAAGCATATCTAGTTCAATCCTAGTCCTGTTTATCTCTTTTCAAGTATATTGGTTATGGTTAAAATGTATTTGTATGCTGCCCCTATCTGGGGTGGCTCACAACAAAACGTACACAATAAAACACAGGTAAATAAATATAATAAAACATAAAATAAGCATCACTAACATAGGTAAAGAAATCAAATATGATAAATCACCAAAAATAAGAAATAAAACCAAGAAAAATAGGAAAGCTGACAGGAGGCTCCTAATCTAATACAGAATCAAATACCCTGCTTCATCCAAAAGAAAGGAAAATGGGTCAGTTCAAGAAAAAGTAGACTCAGGAGGCAAAGAATGGAACCCCTGTAAATGCTTGTCACTAAGAAAATGTCAATTGAGAAGACTGTAAAAAGGCATATGAAGCATCTTCATATGTAACTAAGCATTTACAGGGGCATTTAAAAAAAGAAAGAAAAGCCCTAATTTGTACTACTTTAGGCCATACAATAAGAACGTTTCTTCTTTTTCTGTGTTTGCTGTAAGACATCTGGAAAGAACTTAACTTTGCATGTTTTATTTCATTAAGTTGCTGAAAGGTATAAGCTCACACATACACACACATGGGCAAAGAGACAAATATCCATATCCAGACACACAGAAACAGTTATCTCATACCCAAATAGATTTCCAGACACAGAGATAGATAACAGATGTCCAGATACAGCTACCCAACACCCAGACAGGTACAGGCATATACCTCACCTAGACAGGAGAGACACAGCATGTTTTGATATAGGGAGAGGCATAGATGCATCACACCGAGACACAGAGAAAAAGCCCACGCACACACAGAATAGGCATGGCAAATAAACACAGAAATATACACTCTATACCCAGACAGACACAGATCCAGAGAGAGACACCACAGACAAATGTTAAAAGCTAAAACATTTTTCTGAAAACGTAGTTGCCAGCCAAAATTGTGTAGGAGCTGAGGAAAACTCTGTCCTACTCTGCCCAACTTTACTTTGCCTTTTTTTTCCCTCCTGTTTTCACTAATTTTTCTATTTTTCTCTTTGTTTCCTTAGTTTGCTCATCTGTAGCTTTTCATGTTTTGATATGCTTATTTTTTTTTTTTACACTTTTTGCCCATTTTCCTCTCCTGCCTCACCACTCCTTTTCCCCCAAGCAGGCAACAGCTGTTGTCTCTATCCCGAGGTAAGGACCTGGTGGTGTCAGGAACTCCTCCCGGGCTGAGGTCTGAGGGTGGAACACACTAGTAGCTCTTCCCATGTTGACTCTGCTGTAGAGTAAGCGGCTCATCTAAGTCCGCCTTAGTGGAAGCAGCACATCTCCTGGCCCGCCCAAAGAGATGCATGGATAAGCCAAGGCATGCTTACAATGATGTCACTATGCTGTGGCAGCTCCCTCCCTCTTGAAATTTGCAGTGCTTCCACCAGTGGCGTAGCCAGAATTGATTTTTTGGGTGGGCACAAGATTAACATAGGTGGGCACAAGGCATGCAGGTCTACTAGTTGTTTTCTTACTGATAAATAATGCCATATACTGCACCCTAGAATGGCTTTCTAAGTAGTTTGCAACAGCCATTATGTGTCATGTATGAAACTTTAAAATAATTTACTTCAATTATTTCAAGTATAGAAAACAATCAAATCCAATCATATAATAAAACAAAAATTAATGTATTCTTTCATGAACCATCTTTGCAGAAACCCAGAAATCTTCATAAATACAATAAAATATAATTAATCATCAGAACAGGTGCAGCGCAGAGCTAGGGCAATTCACATTACAAGTAACATGAAAAAAAAAATTCAAATTCTGGTGTAATCTCAGCAAAAAATAACCATCCACTGCTATTTTGTGAAGTAACAAACTCTTGCAAAGAAAGAGGCATCTGGAACCTTGCCAAACAATCACAGCACTGACTCTCAGGATTCAAACAGCAACCTTATGAAAAAGCAGCAATGCAAATACTACATCAGGCCCTAGAACATTAATACATCACCTACAGGAATAACAGAACAGGCTGGACTACTACTACAGAGAAACTATATGCTAGAAATACTCATTTCTGTCACAAACAGGCAAAACTGAGACTGACCCTTACCTAATATAGAAATAAGAGACTATAAATTAGAAACAGAAACATGTAGATAAAGCCAAAATAGAAAGCCTGAGAAACTAAAATGTCTGAACAGTGGAATACTTAAGAAAGAGCAAAATACAAAAATATAAGAATGCACATTCCCAAAGATGACATATTTAAATTGCTAACATCTCTCTCTTTCTCTCTCTCTCTATATATATATTTTTTTTTTACCTTTGTTGTCTGATCTTTGTATTTTTCTAATCAGTTGGTCCTGGTCTCTCTTTCCCATTTTTTCCCTTGTCGCTCATTTCCTAATTCCTCTTCAGTGTCTTTTCTACTACTGTCTTCTTCCCTTCCACCACACACACACATATATACATAAATGCTTTCTCTCACAGACTCCCTCACACACTCAGGCTCTCACTCTCATATGCTCTCCCCCCCCCCCCCAAGCTCACATTCTCTGCAGACACACATACAAGCTCTCACTTTCTCACCCCTCCCCAGGCTTATATTCTTATGCACACACAGACGCACATCCAGGCACCCATTCTCATCCACACACACAAACCCATTCTCCCATTCTCACCCACACATACACACATTTAAGGTCCCATTCTCACCCACACATACACACTTTCAAGCACCCATTCTTACCCACATATTCAAGCTTCCATTCTCACCCACACACACAAACCCAGGCTCCCATTCTCACCCATATATATACACATTCAAGCTTCCATCCTCACCCACATATTCAAGCTTCCATCCTCACCCACATATTCAAGCTTCCATTCTCACCCACACACACAAACCCAGGCTCCCATTCTCACCCATATATACACACATTCAAGCTTCCAACCTCACCCACATATTCAAGCTTCCATCCTCACCCATATATACACACATTCAAGTTTCCAACCTCACCCACATATTCAAGCTTCCATCCTCACCCACATATTCAAGCTTCCATTATCACCCACACACATTCAAGACTCCATTCTCACTCCCATACACACCCAGGGTCCGATTTTCACCCACACACACACAACAAGGCTCCCATTCTCATCCTCACATACACATTCAAGCCTGTGCACAGTTTCCGCTTCCTCCCCCCAGAGCAGGAAGATCAGCTGGCCTCTCCTGCTGCCACTGGCCTCCTGCTATCTTCGGGCCGTATGGCCGACCGATCTTCCTGTTTGGGGGGGGGGGGGGAGGAGAGCGGAAGCGCCGCGCACAGTTTCCGCTTCCTCCCCCCAGAGCAGGATGATCAGCTGCCTCTCCTGCTGCCACTGGCCTCCTGCGTACAGCCGACCGATCTTCCTGTCTATATGCTCCGTTCTCCTAGTACTCACATGGAAATTCTGGTAAACCCAGAGGGAGGTTTATTATTTATTTATTTTAAAGAAAACCTGACTTTGAACAATGTACAAAAAGATATGTGTCTGTGTGATCCCGAAGGGGCATGCTGGCTGTCTAAATTAAAGGAATGAAAAATGGCTGGGCTGTCAAGTCTTGGCACTGTGGAAGCCAGTGGCGTAGCCACGGGTGGGCCTGGGTGGGCAGCTGCCCACCCAATTTAGACCCAGGCCCACCCAACTGACACCAGAACTGCAAGGCTGTCACGGGATCCCATCCCCGCGACAGTGAAGAGGAGAACCCATGCTTGGCGCGCCATCACGGCACACGTGGGGAAGCGGTCCTACAACCATATGGCCGACCGATCTTCCTGTTTGCGGGGGGAGGGGGGAGCGGAAGCGCCGCGCACAGCTTCCGCTCCCCCCCCCCCCCAGCAGGAAGATCAGTCGGCTGTATGGCTCAAAGATAGCAGGAGGCCAGTGGCAGCAGGAGAGGCAGCTGATCTTCCTGCTCTGGGGGGAGGAAGCGGAAACTGTGCGCGGCGCTTCCGCTCTCCTCCTCCCCCCCCCCCCCCCCCCCCCCAACAGGAAGATCGGTCGGCCATACGGCCCGAAGGTAGCAGGAGAGGCCAGCTGATCTTCCTGCTTTGGGGGGAGGAAGTGGAAGCTGTGCACGGCGCTTCCGCTCCCCCCTCCCCCCGCAAACAGGAAGATCGGTCGGCCATATGGTTGTAGGACCGCTTCCCCACGTGTGCCGTGATGGCGCGCCAAGCATGGGTTCTCCTCTTCACTGTCGCGGGGATGGGATCCCGTGACAGCCTTGCAGTTCTGGTGTCAGTTGGGTGGGCCTGGGTCTAAATTGGGTGGGCAGCTGCCCACCCAGGCCCACCCGTGGCTACGCCACTGGCTTCCACAGTGCCAAGACTTGACAGCCCAGCCATTTTTCATTCCTTTAATTTAGACAGCCAGCATGCCCCCTTCGGGATCACACAGACACATATCTTTTTGTACATTGTTCAAAGTCAGGTTTTCTTTAAAATAAATAAATAATAAACCTCCCTCTGGGTTTACCAGAATTTCCATGTGAGTACTAGGAGAACGGAGCATATAGACAGAAAATCAATGTCCATTGCCCACAGTATTGGCACTCAGCGCCATATGGTGTTGCCAGGTGCCACCTCTTGCTACTACACTGTTCTACTTGCTTCTTTCCTAGTCCAGCTTCTTGGTATTTTCTTGTACCACTCTTGGGTTCTGACCTGGTCTTCCACCCTGCTTCTCTTGGGTATACTGGTGTGTTTTATCTCCAAAAAGAAAAAATAGAAAAACAGTTTTCTCCTAACCTATCTATTTCCTAGTTCAGCACCTTGCTGCAGTGTTCTGCCACTGTTACTACCCATCCTGCTCCTCATACCAGGGAACGTTCGAGTTTTGCTCATCCAGAGAGGTGTGTGGATTGGGGGTTGGGTTACAGTAAGGACTTTCTGGCTTCTCCTCCTCTCTCTCTGGATCTGCGTCTGTCTGGGTGTGTATTTCTGTCTGGGTGTGTATTTCTGTGTTTATTTGCACCCTCCACCCAGAGAACTGCTTTCATTCAGGCCGATACAGTATCAACGTGTAAAATAAAGTGTGGCAGTGTCCAGCGCCCGCTCATTTGACGTGCGCACATTTTGGTTCACAATCCGCTTGATACAGTATTCAAATTAGACGTAAATCCAAGTGGCACCAAAGGCACGCCAAAGGTGCGCCTATCGCTATCGATTTTACTGTATAGGATGTTATAGAACTCCTATACAGTATCCAGGGTACGCTGCTTCGATACATGTCATTTCAGTGGAACAGGAGTTGTCATTTTGAAAATGTAACTAATTCCAAACTTTTCATCGATCTGGAAACTTATACCATTGTTCCCCCCTTCGTGACATCATTGCCGTGTCATAATCCTTGGACGTGTATATAAGTCACATCGCCAAGTAAGAAAGTCCCTTTGTATTTGGTTCGGGCCAGGACAAAGCGGTTACAGTGGTACCTTGGGATATCTTTCGGAAGATCGGCAACGCTTTCAGCAGGTAAGAGGCATACTAATGGACGCTTCTTTCGAACAGACCCCGCATGGACACCATGGAGTCATGTAACCTCAGAGGCCACGCTAACTACATACCCTGCTACTTTCGAACGTTCAAACAACCTTTCCAGCCTTTCCAGGTGCTCAAGGCAGCAGCCATGGACATTGGAAGGTAGCGGGGGCCTTCGACCATGGACATTCCCGCCTCTTTCCGAGCAACGTCCATGGCGTGGTCGGAGGCAGGCCTCGCTACCCGGACATCCATGATCGAAGGCCCTGCTACCTTCCACGTCCGGGCGCTCAAGGCTGCGGCCATGGACGTTGGAAGGTAGCAGGGCCTCCGATCATGGATGTCCGGTTGCTCGCGGCAGCGGCCCTCCGCCGAAGGCCATGGATGTTGGAAGGTAGTGGGGGCCTTCAACCATGGATGTTCCTGCCTCTTTCAGACCGATGTCCTTTGCTCGTGGGCCACAATAGTTGGATGACTAGCGGGGCATCCGAGCGATGACTTCCCCTCTCCTACTCCGGCGTCTAGATGCCATCCATTGGGTTATTTTTTCTTTCATTTTGCTGATTTTGACTCTCTACTGTTGCTCTCCATGTGCTCCTCTTCCTTCGGGGTCATTCTTTTCTTTGTTTTGCTGATTTTGACTCTTTACTGTTGCTCTCCATGTGCTCCTCTTCCTTCGGGGTCATTCTTTTCTTTGTTTTGCTGATTTTGACTCTTTACTGTTTGCTAGAGATGTGCATCGTTTTTTGTGTTTGTGTCGTTCTTCGTTTTTCGGCTGCCATGGAAAATGTCGTTTTTTTTCGATTTGGGTCTTTTTCGCGAAAAATCAATTTTTAGTTAGTGCGCGCTAACTCCCCGTTTAGTGCACGCTAATCGGAAAAACGAATTTTTGCAAAAAAACAGGAAAATCCTGATCTTTTTCGGTTCACTGAAACGTGGCGAATTGGACAATTTCGTTGAAATTTTCCAATTCGGCAAAAACGAATGCACATATCTACTGTTTGCTCTCCATTATCTCTCCATTCATTAATCCCTTTCCTCTGGTTTTTTTTTCTCTTATTCAGACAATCATGCCAGGAAAACGTTCCATTGCACGGGAAGAGGCAGAGTCCGGAGATCGGCAACTGCAGGAAGGCACTAGTTCAGGCTCTGGCTTGGTGCTGTCCATGGGCCCCTCTTGTTTCTGGTTCACTATTTTTTTCATTAATTCTGCTTTTGTCTATTTCCGTCATGCTGTCTCTCCATTCATTAATCCCCATTCTTCTTTTTTTTTCCCCATTCAGGCATTATCATGGTTGGAAAATGTACTATTGCGCAGGTCGAGGCAGAGTACAGTGAACATCAACAGCAGGAAGACACAAGTTCTAGCCAGCCATCCAAAAAGCCAACCCGTAACGCTCTCTTCAGGATGAAGAGAAGGAGTTACTGTGTCATGCTGTCTATGACAAATATAAAGTTCTCTTCCAGTCCAAGGTTTCTTGCTCCATGAAGAAACGGATTTGGGAGAAGATCACACAGGATGTGAGCTCCCTTTCTGTCACGCCCAGGGACGTAAAACAGGTACAGCACCGGTGGCGCAATACTAAAAAAGAGGTGAAAGAAAAGGCTGTCAAAATTGACACGGCAGCAAAGAGGACCGGTGGAGGGCCACCTTGTCATATAGTGTTGACACCTGTGGAGGAGCTGGTTCTCAGTACACACAGTTCTCAGTACACACAGTTCTGCGCTGACACAGGAGCAAGTGAAGTTATGCACAAACATTTATCTTGTTCGCATTGCATGTTAACTTTTGGGTTCATGAGGGGTAAACTGACAACTCTAACTGCAAACTCTTTCTCCATCTTTCTCCACAGATAGAGTGAACAATGGTGATATAACTAGCGAAGAATCCATTCCCACGCCTGACTAATTTGTGTTCCCCATGTCGAACGCTGACTCCCTCAGCCAACACGTCTCCACAGAGGAAGTGGCCACACTTAACCTGTTCCCTGTACGTACCAGGATCAGTCCAGACTGCTGGGTTATGCCTCCCCTCCAGCAGATGGAGTCAGAGAGAAAACTGAAAGCACCCCCTAGATATACTGGTGTGCCACCTGCGATCCCTCAGTATATTCTCTGACTCCAGCAGATTGAGAGGCATAACCTGCGGTCCTGGCCTGGTCAGTTGTTTGGTACTGGGAAAAAAAAAAAAGACATTGTTGGGGACAAGATCAATTAGTCTCTTTCCCTCTCTCGCTGTAGTTACCTTTTTTGTCTTCTGTCTGTTGGTTTTCTTTTCTGGTTGCGCAGCGCGGTTTGGAGCTTAGCGTGTGGCAGGCACAGAGGGCAGTGCCCTTTTGAGTTTCCCGGACTAGCGTGTCCCTGAGGCTGGGGGAGAGCTTACTGGTGGGCCAGTCACCCTCCCCCCACTTTCCAGGGGTTCAGCCCTGAAGGGGGTTTAAAAAACCCCCAAAACAAAACAGAAAAGGAGCAAGTTAAAAAAAAAAAAAAAAAGTAAAAACTAAGAGGACGTTTTTGTCCTTGCTTCGGAGCCACTTAAGGCCTGTTGGGGACAGGCAGTGAGCTCTCTCTTTCAGCCCCGGCCTGCCAGTGCCTCTAAGGACTCCGGAGGGGGTGGCTGGTTCACCCGGCGCGCTTACCCTGTGAGGAATCCTCACCTCATTCTTGGCGCGTTTTTTTCTGTGCAGCTCCGTTTCTGCGATGCCGCGATCTTCGGCCTGCACGGCCTGTGGGGGGTGGGGGCGCAACTCTCCCGGGAGGGTCTCTGCTCCCGATGCCTTCGCGGGGGCGAGGGACCCTCCCAGGGGCCGAGCGCTGCCCACAGCAGATCCTCTCTTCCTTCTGCAGCGCGGCATCGCAGACTTCAAGGAGCCGTTCCCCCGCGGGGAGGAGAGCGGCGGCCATCTTGGCCACGCGGGCAGCAGACCCATCGGCATCGGAGGAGGAAACCTCCCCTCCTCCTTCTCCTCCCGACCTCAGCCCGCGATCTCCACCCGATTTGGATGACCCTCGAGCACCCCCCCACTAGGTTCCACAGCAAAAGATTTAAAGCGATCAGTGCCTTTTTCTTCTGAGTTTGTGCTCTTAATGCACAAAGCTTTTTTGCAGGCAGAGTCTGGCTGGGAGGCGGAAGGTCCCTCTCCTCCGAAGGTCCCCAAGACTTCCCTGGACCAGGGGAGCTCACTGGGTCTGGAGACCACCGGGGCTCATGTCGGCCGCCCACGGGGGGGGGGGTGGGCTGAGGGTCCGGGGACCGCTCCGGATTCTCCGGGGGTACCGGATTTGCTGACAGCGGACGAGCAGGGCTCCGTAGAGGGGGACAACCCCCAGGTGCTACGCTTATTTGGGAAAGATGAATTAAGCTTTCTCATTCTCCATGTCCTGCAGGAGCTAGAGCTGTCAGCTCCTTGTCAGGATGCGGACACTTCTACGGGGGATATCGCTATGGCAGGCCTTCGGGCCCCCCCTCAGACTTTCCCCTTCCATCCCAAAGTTTTGCAGATTGTCTCAAAGGAATGGGAGCTGCCAGAGGCTTCGTTGCGGGTGAACAGGGCTATGGAGAAACTATATCCCTTACCAGCGGAATCCCTGGATCTTTTGAAGACACCAGCAGTGGATTCTGCTGTCACGGCCGTGGTCAAGCACATGACTATCCCAGTTACGGGGGGTATAGCCTTGAAGGATCTCCAGGATCGCAAGCTGGAGGTCTTGTTGAAGCGCATTTTTGACATGGCGGCCTTGGGTGTCCGGGTAGCGGCATGCGGCAGCGTCGTCCAGAGGGCCAACCTGCGCTGGGTCCAACAGCTGCTGACCACGCAGGAGCTTCCTCCGGGAGAGGCGGAGCACGCAAATTGTATTGAATCTGCGATCGCGTATACAGCGGATGCCATATATGATTTGTTGCACACCTCAGCTCGCATTATGTCCTCTGCAGTTTCCGCACGGAGGTTGTTGTGGCTCCGTCGTTGGTCGGCAGATGCCACCTCCGAGGCGAGATTGGGTTCCTTTCCCTTTAAGGGCAAGTTGCTGTTTGGCGAGGAATTGGATCAGCTCATTAAGGACCTGGGAGACAACAAAGTTTACAAATTGCCTGAGGATAAGCCTCATCAGTCTCGGTCCTTTGGGAGTGCCAGGGCTCGTTTTCGGGGTCAAAGGCGGTTCCGTGCTGGAAGAGGTGGTTCCTTTCCCCAGAAGCAGCAGCTGACAAGGTCCCAGTCCTGGTCTCCTTCCTTTTGTGGCAGGAGGCCTCAGCGGGGAGGGTCCTCGCAAGGTTTCGCTACCAGCAAGCCCGCTCAGTGAAGGCGCGCAGGCCCATTCCTCTGTTCCTTTTATCGGAGGTCGGTTGTCCCGGTTCTGGGAGGAGTGGGTCAAAATAACTTCGGATCAATGGGTCCTCGACGTTATTCGGCACGTTTACGAGTTGGATTTTGCACATCCCCTCCGGGATCTTTTTATGATATCGCCGTGCAGTCCTCCGGAAAAATGGCGGGCTATAGCTCAGACCGTCAACCACTTGCAGGCGCTGGGAGCGGTGGTTCCGGTCCCGCCGGACCAGCTCAGGACGGGTCGGTATTCCATATACTTCCTGGTTCCCAAAAAGGAGGGCACCTTCAGACCAATTCTGGATCTAAAAGGAGTGAACAAGGCGTTATGCGTGCCTCGCTTTTGTATGGAGATGCTAAGGTCTGTTATTGCGGCCGTCCACAAGGGAGAGTTTTTGGCTTCTTTGGACCTGACCAAGGCGTAACTCCACATTGGGATCCGAGAGCATCATCAAAGGTACCTGAGGTTCATGGTGATGGGGTGCCATTACCAATTTTGTGCCCTTCCATTCGGTTTGGCGACCGCTCCGCGAGTTTTCACCAAGGTTCTCGTAGTGGTTGCGGCTTCCCTCCGGCGTCAAGGAGTCCTTGTACATCCCTATCTCGATGATTGGCTCATCCAGGCAAAGTCGCAGGCGTCCTGCAAACGGGCAGTTTATTTGGTGGTGAGTTAACTTCAGTCGTTGGGTTGGGTGGTCAACTTCGCGAAGAGCCGACTCGAGCCGACCCAACAGTTGGAATTTTTGGGCACGCGGTTTAATACCTTGGTGGGCAAGGTCTTTCTTCCACATCAACGCATGCTCAATCTCATGACACAGGTGTGGCGCCTGATGGACCTCCCGACTCCTACGGCTTGGGATTACTTACAGGTCATTGGTCATATGGTGTCTTCTATGGAGATGGTGCCGTGGGCTTTTGCGCATATGCGGCCGTTACAAAGAGTGCTTCTTTTTCGTTGGGATCCCAGGTCCGAGGATTACGGTCTGGAATTGCCTTTAATGGAGCCAGCCCACTTCAGGCAATCTCCTGCAGGGAGTGGACCTGGAACCTCCGTCCTGGATAGTGGTGACGACGGATGCCAGCCTTTCCGGCTGGGGGGCGGTCTGTCAGTCCCGAGCGGTCCAGGGCACCTGGTCAGCACTCCAGTCCACTTGGTCCATCAATCGTTTGGAGACCAGAGTGGTACATCTCACTTTGCATCGCCTCCTTCCGATTGTGCGCGGCCGAGCAGTAAGGATTCTGTTGGACAATGCGACCACAGTGGCATACACAAATCGGCAAGGCGGCACAAAAAGTCGAGCAGTGGTGACAGAGGCGGTGTTATTGATGGACTGGGTGGAACGGCATTTGTCGCGGATCGCGGCCACCCACATCGCCGGCGTGGACAACGTTCAGGCAGATTACCTCAGTCGGCAGCATCTAGATCCAGGAGAATGGGAGTTGTCGGCAGAGGCGATGCATCTCATCACCCAGCGTTGGGGGACTCCGCGCTTGGACCTGATGGCGACTCGGCTAAATGCGAAAGCGGCGCGCTTCTTCAGCCGCAGACGGGAACACGGCTCGGAAGGCGTGGATGCGTTGGTGCTTCCCTGGCCCCGTCGAATCCTCCTTTATGTGTTTCCTCCGTGGCCTCTGGTGGGGAAAGTGTTATAGCGAATAGAGGCCCATCAAGGTCTGGTGATTCTCGTGGCTCCAGAATGGCCGCGTCGCCCGTGGTTTGCGGATCTCGTCAATCTGGCGGTGGACGGTCCGCTACGTCTGGGTCAACTTCCCAATCTTCTCCGTCAGGGCCCGGTATTTTTCGATCTGGCAGATCACTTTTGTCTGGCGGCCTGGCTTATGAGCGGAAGCAATTGAGGAAAAGAGGTTATTCGGACGCTGTCGTTTCTACTCTTCTTCGGGCACGCAGGTCTTCCACTACGCTTGTAAGGTCGAGGGCTCTTCCCTTGCAGGTCACCCAGATGTTGCACGGTTTTTGCGAGGTGTTAGGAACCTGTGAGGGTTCCCTGTCCTTCCTGGAACTTGAACTTGGTACTCCGGGCCTGTGTGCGGCCCCTTTTGAGCCTATTAAGGCGGCTTCGTTAAAGGATTTGACTCTTAAGACGGTATTTTTGGTGGCCATTTCCTCGGCTCGTCGTGTTTTGGAGCTGCAGGCTCTTTCATGCAGAGAACCGTTCTTGTGTATTTCCGCGTCAGGAGTCTCTTTGCGAACCGTACCCTCCTCCTTGCCTAAGGTGGTTTCGGCGTTTCATGTTAACCAGACGGTAGAATTGCCTTCTTTTTCGGAGGAGGAGCTGCAGTCTTCTCAGGGTAGAGACGTGAGGCGTTTGGACGTCCGTCGAGTCCTCTTGCGCTATTTGGAGGTTACCAACAACTTCAGACGGTCGGATCATCTTTTTGTGTTGTGGAATGGACCCAAGAGGGGACTTCAGGCCTCCAAAGTTACCATCGCTCGCTGGTTGAAGGGCGCTATTGCGTCCATGTATATTGGCTGCGGTAAGCCCGTTCCGGATGGGCTTAAGGCTCATTCATTGTGTTCTCAAGCTACTTCCTGGGCAGAAAATCAGTTGGTCTCTTGCCAAGAGATATGCAGGGCGGCCACCTGGAAATCCTGGCATACGTTTTCCAGGCATTATCACCTGGATGTCCGTGGTTCGCCTGCTGAGTCCTTTGGGAGCAGCGTGATTCGAGCGGGACTCTCAGGGTCCCACCCCAGTTAAGGCGGCTCGGGTACATCCCAGCAGTCTGGACTGATCCTGGTACGTACAGGGAAAGGAAAATTAGTTTCTTACCTGATAATTTTCGTTCCTGTAGTACCAAGGATCAGTCCAGACGCCCGCCCACAGTTTCTGGGAGTCCGCTCATGTTCAATATTCTTCAATTGCAGATTATGTTCGCAACATTTGGCACAGTTTCGATGGTAAGTTTGTCATTGTTTTATGTTTTTTACTGTACACTTTTTTGGTGTCATACTTGTTATACTTGGTTTTCTCTGCTATCAAGGAGGGTTCTACTTGATCTGGCCACTAATTTAAAAAAAAAAAAAAAAGAGAGAGAAAATTTGTTGGGGGCAGTGTCGGTAGTGTTAATTCATTACTATTGCTTTGATATCACATATACTGAGGGATCGCAGGTGGCACACCAGTATATCTAGGGGGTGCTTTGTTTTCTCTCTGACTCCATCTGCTGGAGGGGAGGCATAACCCAGCAGTCTGGACTGATCCTTGGTACTACAGGAACGAAAATTATCAGGTAAGAAACTAATTTTCCTTTCGATGTGTCTTCTGTGAGCCAACAACATGAGGCATCTGTAGCCCTGGAACCATTTCTAGCATCAGAACCATCTCCGCTACAGGCTGCTGCTCCACCGGAACAGAAAATGGCATCAGTATCACAGGACTTGGAACAGGCATTATTTGGAATTGACGGGCTAAGCGAGCAGTTTGACTGGAATCACCTCTCGACAGGATCAACACAATGACTTGATGCTCCAGGAAATGAGGTTAATCTGAGCCGACATCAGTGGTGCGCTGGCTTCTCACATGATTTTGATGAAGGAAATGACAGAATTGATCGGTGCCGTTAGAGATGTTGCCTGAGCTTTTCGTTCCATTAACCACCCATAATATTTTTTTAATAAGTTTGTTTTGTCCATAAACTGACGTTTTTTTATAACATCCCACTCCTCACAACACACAGTAGTTTCATTCGATAACTATTAAAAAAAAAAAATGTTCACTCATACAATTTTCAAATTCAAAAAATATATTTTTTTAACTATTTACAGAATTTTTTGTTTTGCAAGCAATAAATTTTTTTTTTTTTTTTTTTTTTTTATCAAAAATGGCATGGGGAAGGAAAGGGAAGGGACCATGCCATGGGGGAAGAAGAGGATCATTGTCGTTGATCAGATGGTGGCCATCCCACAGGAGCCCACGCCATAACCAGCAGGGATTATGCTGCTGCCACTGTGCACAGCAGCTCTATGATCTCCTGCTGGCCATGGTGCAGGTGGTACAGGATGGTCATCACCTGCACCGCCAGTCCCTCCAGGTCATCCAGGCTGCGGGTCAACTGGAACTGGAGAGCCAGCACAGCATCCAGGAGTCCCTCAAGGGCTGAGGGCCCTTCCCTGGATGCTGCGCTGGCCTCCGGCCGTCGACCTGCACCTGGATGCTCTGGAGAGACTGGGTGGACAACGTCAATGACGATGTCCTCCTCGTCCCCCATGGCTGCTGGGGCAGGAAAGATGGGGGCAGGAGAGACTGAGCAAGGTAAAACTTGTGATGGCTCCTCACCTTCCTCCTCTGCTGATGTGTCTGAAAAGAGAAAAAGTGAAAGTGTTTCTGCTGCCGCGCATGCAAAGATCCAGAACAGTAGGAAGGAGAACTTGCTTATAGCCATTTTTAAACAAGACCTCACCGCTTGCATGGTAACCATGACATTTCAGTTTCTAACAGCACATACCTTCCGCCGCTCTGCGGTGGGCACGGAGGCCCCGCAGATATTCAGGCTCGAGCCTTCCGGCCCTCTTTTTCAGTGCCTCAACCTGGCGAGAGAATAAAACACAAATAGGAAACATAAGTTGATATTTAACTGATTGCTTTAGAGGCAAAAAGCAATTCGAATCATACAAGTCAAGTGTCAGTTTTTCTTTTCTGACCCCCAGCAATGCAAAACACCAAAATACTAAATTTAATTTCACTTTTTTTTTTCTGCTAGCTAGAAGTATAAGCTGTGTCATTCTTTACAAGCAACATAAACCAGACCTTGGCCTACCACAACAGAGGCCTATGAACTTACCTCCCTTGGGAAGGACGACTTGGCATTGAATTGCACCCTGAGCACCTGCCAGGCCTCGTCGGCCCGATAACTGGTCCCATGAACGCCCAGGGTGGAAGTGGAGGTGACGTTCATCCTCAACTACTAATGTTGCCAAGAGCCGGACGTCCCCTTCACTAAAATTGGGGAGCCTCCCACGCAGCATTTTCCTTTTCCTCCTAATAGCAGGAAAGCAATAACAAAATGGCTGTCTGGGCGTGGCCACAGGGGATTGAGTTCCACGTTGAAGCGTCCTTCTCCCAGCGTCTGTACAGGCGTTCATCATGTCTCCGATGGAGCCGCAGGGACGCCTAATTATAGACGCCGAAGGAAGGCCTAGCGCAGCGTCCTTCTCCCGGCATCTGTAGAGGCGTCCATATCTCCGCTGGTTCACGGAGCATCATGGACGCCGAAATAACATAACGTAAGAACCTATAATATAAGGACGCATAAGAGCATATACTGAATCGCGTGTCCAGATAACACGCCTAAAACACGCTTCTAATTCGCGTTAAGCAATTTATTGAGGATTAAATCAAACACAATTTATCGATTTTATACTTCAAGAACTATAAATGAAGCAATGGAAAACACAAAAGACAAGGAAAAATTCCAAAAAATGTTTATTTTTTTCACTATTATTTGTTATTTTAAATCAACTTTTCTGCTTGCTGGGAAATGGTTTGATGGATAGATCACAGCTCCTGAAAGAAACACAACACAAGATTAAACATACTGTACTGGCATTAAAACGATTTTATCTCGAATTTTGCAGAGCTTTGTACTACAATAAAAGCGCCACATCAGTATGGAGAAATGAATGAATAACAGTTAAGAACTTACACGAGAAATAAGATTCGATGATCCTTCATCGGACATCATTCCCCCATGCAGTATTGTCCGCCTCAGCTGCCAGTTCCACAGCGGATCTGGCGGCAAGTTTTCTGCTACCTCTGCATCCACACCAAATAGCTGACAAATGTTGTGTAGCATGCAGCAGGTAACAATTATGTTCACCACTTTTTCTGCACTGTACTGCAGGGCTTCCCCAGAGCGATCCAGACATCTGAATCATCCTTTTAGAACTCCAAAAGTCCACTCGATCACGTTTGTGGTACTGCCAAGAGCATCATTGTAGCGTGTTTCGGCCGCAGTGCGTGGAGACTGGAGTGGAGTTAGCAACCAGGGCTTACAGCCATAGCAGCTATCACCTATAGGGGTAATAATCAGGAATGCATCAAAAACAACTTCACAGCGCTTAACATCATAAACACATTACATATATAAATGCACACATAATTGTATTCTGAACATCCCAGACCTGTACACATGACATAGAATCCCAGGCCGTAGCCGATGTCACTTACCAAGTAGCCAGCCTTCACCATACTTCCCCTCTGGAAAATGGATGAATGTGCCAGAATGTAGGCATCATGGCAGCTCCCAGAATACTTCGCTACAACATTTAGAATCTGAAGGTGTGCATCGCAAACGACTTAAACATTCATTGATTAGAAGTGCTTGCGATTCCAGAACGAACTCTCTTCCTCCGACCTGGGGGTAAACACAATATGGGTGCAGTCGATAGCACCCAACACATTCGGCATCCCTGCAATACCCATGAACCCACTGTGGATCTAATGCAGCTCCACTGGATCCGTAGGATACACGATGTACTTCCTCATCCGCTTCATCATGGCCTTCAAGACCTGTGCCAGATGCCGTGAGAAGAAGGCCTGTGTCATACCTGCAATGACACTCACAGGGTTTTGAAAACGTCCAGTACCAAAACAATTTAAGGCAACAAGAAGTTTAGTCAACCCTGGCACAGAATGGTGGCGATTGGCCAGGGGCTCAAGGTCGCAGCGCAGATCTTCATAGAGGAACAAGATTGCCTGTGAGCTGAACCGGTAGGTTCGGACTACATCTCGCTTGGATATGCCAAAGTTGTCCATGGGCGAATGATACGTCCTGGTCTGCCGATGGCCCTGTCCTGTGCTCAGGCGACTCTATCCTGCTGTGCCTGCATGAAAAACAACACAAGAAAATCAGCATAACCTAATACATCTTGATTATTCATTTAACAAATAATAGAAGTGGAGCCTCAGGGACGCCTAATTTTAGACACTGGAGGAAGGTCAGGCACAGTGTCCTTCTCCCGGTGTCCGTAGAGGCGTCCGTGTCTCCGCTGGACCTGTGGAGCCTCAGACGCCCAGAGAGATAGATGCTACCATTGGATATTCACAAACACATATACATACCTCCTCCGGTCTTGCTGCCGAGTTCTCCTGTTGGCTGTTGTCTCCAATCAGCCATCTAGAATTCGCTCACCGAGCATTTCTTATTCTGGTTCTCATCCGTAGGAAAAAGATTGCCAAAGCCAATATATACATGTAGTCCATGACGCTGTCCCATGCTGACTGTCAAGAGCACAGCACCACACTAACGTCAGGGTAGGCGGTAAATATAGAGGGTAAAGACGCGGAAAATATGCAGGTTAAAGACGTGATATTTTGGGCGTGCATTACTGTATCGAGGGGAATAGCTAATCCGGTCATTAAATACCATTAACATACCATCTACATGCGGCGGGCGCTAATTGTAATGCGTCTTTTTGGCACGCACTAAGGACGCGTAAGAGCATATACTGAGTCACGCATCCGGATAACGCGCCTAAAATGCACTTCTAATTCGCGTTAAAAAGTGCGCAAGCCTGGCCGCGCTTTACTGTATCGGCCTGCCAGTAAATTATATTCTCTATTAGATAATAGTTTCTGGCTTTTCTGGTTCATTGTCTTTTTCTCATTCTCTGCTCCATCTTGATTCTATTTTTTTTTTATCTTGTCTTCCCTCCTTTTCTGTTTCAGTTTTTTCTCTTGCTTTGTCTCTTTCCTTCAGAAGCAGATATTTTAATACTTTCTTTTCCTTTTTCTATTCTTGTTTCCTGTTTTATATTCATTTTCCTCTTCCTATTCTTCCTACCTTTTCTCCTTTCATTGTTCCCACTCCTCTTTCTCCTCCTTTCCTGTTACCCTTTCATCTCTTTCCCCTCTTCTTACCCTTGGAATCCCCCATCTTGCTCTCCCTTCACTCTACCCACTGTTGCTCTCACTTCCCTTCTTAGTCTTTGCCCCCCCACCCCAACACTTGATCACACCTTTCACATAAGCAAGCAGTTTATATGTCTTGGCGGTGATTCATTTTATGTATAGAGCTACCTGAACCCTCCATGTCCTTTTCCCCTAATTCCTATTCCCAATACACTCCATCCCCAAACTCTTAGAAAAGGGATCACTGACAAATATTCTAAGGGAAGGCTAAAAAAGCATTCTAATAAAGGTAAATGTGCTTTGCTGTCATCTGGGGCCCTACTGTGACCCTCTTGGGTGCTTCCATCTAGATGTCTTCTGCAAAACAGTCCCTCACGCTTACACTGCCTTGAAAATCATATACTTGCTCTAAACCCAGAGTTTCCTGGTTCACTAATGACCTTAGGCTTAAGAAACAAACTTTCTGTCATTAAAGTGCCTTGGATTTAACTAAGTCACAGTATTAAAGTAGTCGCTCAGAATTCTCTTAACTATCCATATGAGCTTTTTCTTACTGTTGATAAGTTAGTTAATGGCCTCTCAGATGTTGCTTTTCCTCAGGAATTTGCTGAATTTTACTCCAAGAAGGTTCATGCAGTAATTGAATAACTTAGCCATGATGGTGAACTCAGGCTCTGATGTTACTACTCTGAGGGAGAGATTGGAGATAATATGCCTTTTGGAGAATGAAGGGAGAATTTTGAACCAATTGGGGTGAGCGAAGTATAATCATTGATGTGTAAATTTAAAAATTGAACATGTAGTTTAGATCCTTGTCCATTTCCCATCTTATATTCTCTTAAAGACGATTTTTTAGACATTCTTATCAAGCTGCCCAATCTCTCTGTCAGAAGATAAAATTCCCAATAAATTTAAGCAGGCAGTAGTTCAACCAGTATTGGGGAAAAAGGCAGTTTGCCTGCTGAAAGCCCTGCAAGTTACTGGCCTATTTCCAATCTTACCACAAATAGGTAAACTAATTCTTCCCCATAAAGGACAGCCTATCATCTTTGCTCACTTATATAGCAAACTGTCTGACCCTTGTGAACTTTTAAATCTTTCTAAAACTGAGGTCTTGTTCTTTTTCTGATAATTTAATTCAACCTCTACTGTGAGTAATAATTTACTATCTATAGCAGGGAATTGAATTGAGGCTAAAGAAGTTGTATGTAATTCAACGCCCAGTAATCTCTGAAGCCACAAACTTATTCCTTTTTAAAGCGTGGTTATTTTAAGTTAGGAATGCTATGCCATTTATAATATATATTAGATAAAAACAATTTCTGTACAATTGTGCAAGCTTTTATGCTCACGACTTTAGGTTTTTTTGTAATTTACTGCATGCAGGCCTCCCTGCTACCCTGCTAAAAGCTCTTCAAATCCTTCAAAGTTCTGTTGCTTGGCTGGTCTTGAGAGGCTGCCCATGGGAAAATGAGCTGAACTCAGAGAGAGGATTTTCTCAGTAATGAGCTGAACTCAGAGAGAGGATTTTCTCAGTCGCTGGTCCACTTTTGTGGAACTCTTTATCAAGAGATCTTCAACTGACTGACTGCACTAGGACTTTTAAGAAATTGCTTAAGATCTTTTAATTCAGCAAGCACTTCAGAATACTAATGCTGTTGTTTGCTGTGCAGTAGTGAAGATTGGAGGAATTAAGACAGAGGTGTTGATGAAATGCATGACGTGCCGTCTAATAACTCTGCTTGTTTTATGTTTTTGCAGGTTTTGTTTTAATTAATTCTTTTATGTGGATTGCTTTTAGGAGTGATTTTATTGTAAGTTGCCTAGAGCAGTGGTCCCCAACCCTGTCCTGGGGGCTCATCAGCCAGTCGGGTTTTCAGGATAATCACAATGAATATGCATGAGAGAATTTGTATGCACTGCCTCCATAACATGCAGATTTTCTCTCATGCATGTTCATTGTAGATATCCTGAAATCCCGACTGGCTGGTGGGATCCGATGACAGGGTTGGGGACCACTGGCCTAAAGCTGCAGATATGTAGCATATAACTATCTGGAAAAAAAATAAACATTTTTTGCACCAGATTTATTGGCAGGCAGTATTTTATCATATGAAGTTTAACTTTTGGTTTTAGTTTTAAAGCTTTTAAGTTAGATGGGCCCTAGCTACTTATCAAATCTGCTTACTCTATATATCCCACAGTGAGTCTTACATTTTCAGGACAAAAAGCTTACATATTCAGGATATCCATAATGAATAAGCATAAGATAGATTTGCATACAATGGAGGCAATGTATGCAAATCTTTCTCATGTATATTCATTGTGGATATCCTGATAACCTGGCCTGTTTGTGGCACTCGAGGACTGGAGTTTGCCATCACTGCACTACAGGAAAGGTGGGATGGGAAGCTGTGATGGACATTTAAATATTTCCAAGGTATCCATACACAGGAGGTGAACTGCTTTTGCTGGAAAAGAGGCTCTAGAATGAGGGGTCATGGGATGATGGTAAAAGGGGGGGGGGGGGTAGACTGAAGAGTACCCTAAGGAAATATTTCTTTATGTACAAGATAGTGGTTGCATGGAATAGCCTCTCCAGTGGGAATGGTGGAGACAAAGACAGTATCAGAATAGAAGAAAGCATGGGACAAGTGCAGGGCATTATAGAGATTGTAGAGCTTTAGCAATTGATGTGGAAAAGCAGACCAGGCTGTATGAGCTTTTTCTGCTGTCATATTTCTGTGTAGATTTGCTTCTTCAGATGTGTCAGGTACTTGCATGGATCCTGATTGATTGGGCTTGATGGACCTTTGATCTGGCCTAACATAGTAAGCTGTATGTTGTCACCAGTTCTTGATGGTATTCACCTCAGAGAACTGAAGCAGCTGTAATATAAAATTTCAAACTTGCTACTTGTAATCTGTAATATTTCTTTAAAATGTGCTACTGTAGAAGACTGAATGATAGCCAATATAATGCAAAATTTTTAACACAGGTTCCAGGGATGATCCAGAAGGAAACTAGAGACCAGTGAGCCTGATGTTGGCAACTGATTAAAAAAGAGAAATCAGAGTAGAATTAGTTTTTTTCCCCTAAAAGTAGAGGGAACAATGTTTAAATTCATTTTTAATGACCTGGAAAAAAAGGCAGTGAATTATGTGATGGGGCTATGCCAGTCACTATCCCTATGTGATTTTTTTTTCTATTTAGGGGCAATAGGAGGGGGTTTTATATTTTGATTCCTCCCTTTGCTTTAATCCCACCTTTTTGGGGAATAAAGTCCATGGGAGCATGCTCAGTTCTTGAGGGGATAGTGGGAAGGCAACAGAGGAAGAGATAAGAGTCACAGATATATTCCGTCAGGGTCTCAAAGCAAAGAGGGTCAGGAGCTGAAACCTTCCCAGTGTTTCAATAGAGGAGATTCACTAGAGCAAGAGATTCCAAACACCTTGCTTTTGATATTTTGGGGAGAGCTGGAGATTCTTCATGGATCTCACAGAAGGCAATTCAAGCATTTTTGTAAAGAAGTTTTTGAGGAAGAACTTTGAGAAGATTTTTGGATTTTGACTGACCAGTGCCTGAGAGAAGGGCATACCCCTGGTATACCGAAGGGCTAGGACAAAGATCTTTTGACCTATTTGACCAGTTAACAGATTAGGTTAGTGGTTCTCAACCTTTTTTCTGTCGGGACACACCTGACAGATGGTTCTCACATGCATGACACACTGACCCATGATTGTCACGGGGCTAGATGTAAAAGTACAGTTTCCTAGCGTGTAGCCAGATGGACTCAGAACAAGTGGGTATAGTGTGCTCGTGCTAGCAGTTGGAGACTGATCTGACGTCAGCACGGGTACATATACCCCCACAGGAAGTGAAGCAACTCAGTAATTTCCGTCTCCAAAGCAGTTTGGAGAGCCTGCACGCTCGCTGAGCGTGTTTTCCAATACTAATTTCTATTTTCCCTTCTTGCAAGCAGCACAGCAACTGATAGATTTGGAATGGGCTGCACCAGCGGCCTCATTCAAAGGGGGTCGGGCCCTGACGGGCATGTACCCCCTGGACCCGGCAATCAAGGAGATGTTGGCGTGCCCTCAGGTGGACGCCTTGGTTAGCGCTGTGGTCAAGCGCACTACCATTCCAGTTGAGGGGGGGGGGGGGGGCGGCCCTCAAGGAGCCTCATGACCGGCGACTGGACGCCATCCTGAAACAGACCTTTGAGGTGGCAGCTCTATCTTTGCAGATCGCAACCTGCTGCACAGTGGTGACGCGTTCCTGTTTGTCACAGGTCAGGAACAATGCTCCGGCAGCGGACATGGAGTCAGCTCTCTCGTTCCTCACGGATGCAGCATCCGACCTAGTCCTCACAACAGCCAAGGGGGTCTCATCCTCGGTAGCTGCCAGGAGGCAGCTCTGGATACGGAATTGGTCAGCCGATGCTCCTTCGAAGACACGCCTCACCAGAATGCCCTTTAGGGGTTCTCTTCTGTTCGGCAGTGACCTTGATAAACTGGCCAGCACATGGGGCGCGTCTCCAGTACCTCGACTGCCGGAAGATAGGTTCAAAAGGAACCAGCGCGCCTTTCCGAGGCCCTCCAGAGGTAGAAGCTCCCAACGCTTCACTCCCTATAGGAGTCGCTACCAGGCACCTCGTCTTCAGGCCAGGAACCAGTCCTTTCAGACCAAGCAGTATAAGAAGGGAGCCAGCTCGGGTTCAGGGCCCGGCCGCGCCTCCCAATGAGAATCAGCCGATCCATCCGGGGGACGGAGCCATAGGGGGCAGGTTAACCCTCTTCTACCCCAGATGGGTCGAGATTACGTCGGACCAGTGGGTCCTCGCCATCATCCGAGAGGGGTATTATCTGGACTTCCATCACCTCCCTCCGGGCAGGTTTGTGGAGTCTCCGTGTTCAATCCATAAGAAGGCAGCATTGGAAGCTACCCTGGCGAGGCTCCTGTCCTTGAAAGCCATAATCCCAGTACCTGCATGGGAAATGGATTCTGGGCATTATTCCATTTATTTCATGGTACCCAAGAAAGAGGGCACTTTCCGGCCCGTACTGGACCTCAAGTCAGTCAACCGATACTTAAGGGTCCCGAGGTTTCGCATGGAAACTCTGTGCTCCGTCAAGACCACAGTATAGCCAGGAGAATTCCTCACGGCCTTAGACTTGTCAGAAGCCTACCTGCATATCCCGATTCATCAGGATCATCAGCGCTACCTACGCTTCAAAGTTCTGGGACGCCACTTCAAATTCCGGGCTTTGCCCTTCGGGTTATCCACGGTGCCGCGGATCTTCACCAAGGTGATCGTAGTGGTAGCAGCGGCGCTCAGACAGGAAGGAATCCTTGTCCATCCCTCCCTAGACGATTGGCTGATCAGGGCGAAATCACGAGAGGAGAGCCATCGGGCAACCAACAGAGTGATCACCCTTTTGGAAAGCCTGGGATGGGTAGTCAACCTAAACAAGAGTTGCCTAGAGCCTTCCCAATCACTGGAATACCTGGGAATCCAGTTCGACACCCAGGCAGACAAAGTCAGTCTCACCACGAAGAGAAGGTTAAAACTTCAAACGCGTCTCCGGTCCTTGATGGGAGCCAGCCGGCCCATAGCTTGGGATTATCTGCAGGTACTCGGCCTCATGGCATCCACCCTGGAAGTGGTACCCTGGGCAAGGGCCCATATGAGACTTCTACAACGCTCCCTGCTGTCTCGCTGGAGCCCCCGCTTCCGGAATTACTCCGTGCATCTACCTCTGCCAGCCAGAGTGCGGACCCAGTTACGGTGGTGGTTGCAGGCCAACCACATGAGCAGGGGGTCGAAGATGTCCTCCCCCACGTGGATTCGGCTCACCATAGATGCCAGCCTGAGCGGTTGGGGAGCACACTGCGAAGAACTCACCGCACAAGGGCGGTGGAACAGAAAAGAGTCAGTGTGGAACATCAACCGTCTAGAGGCACGGGCAGTCTGGTTAGCCTGCCTGCAATTTGCTCACAGACTGAGGAACAGAGCAGTCAGAGTGATGTCCGACAACGCCACCACGGTGGCATGCATCAACCGTCAGGGCGGAACCAGAAGCCGACAGGTATCCCTAGAGATAGCCCCGCTGATGGCTTGGGCAGAGGCGAATCTCCAGGACATCTCCGCCGTCCACATTGCCGGAAGGGACAACACCGCGGCAGACTTCCTCAGCAGGGAAAGCCTAAATCCGGGAGAATGGCAGCTGTCCCCCACAGCCTTCCAGATGCTTATGGATCAGTGGGGGATTCCGGACATGGACCTATTAGCGGACAGGTCTAATGCTCAAGTACCCAGATACTTCAGCCGCAAGCGAGATCCGTTCTCTCACGGGATCGACGCCCTGGTTCAGCCATGGCCTCCAGGGACTCTGCTATACGCCTTTCCTCCGTGGCCCCTGCTGGGCACCCTTATACACAAGATTCAGAAGCACAAGGGCCTAGTTCTTCTAGTTGCACCAGACTGGCCAAGAAGACCCTGGTACGCAGACATGAGAAGACTACTGGCAGGGAAGCCCCTTCCCCTGCCTCCTCTCAGGGACCTGCTACGTCAAGGTCCCATCCTCCACAAGGATCCGGCTCAATTCTCTCTTACGGTCTGGCCATTGAGAGGGCTAGACTGAAGAAAAGAGGTTACTCGGAGCCGGTGATAGATACACTCCTCCGAGCTCGCAAGTTTTCCACATCCCTTACCTACGTAAGAATCTGGAGGGTATTTGAAGCTTGGTGCGACACTCAGGGCACCAACCCACACGCGACCACAATCCCTATTGTTCTGGATTTCCTGCAGGATGGGCTTCAGAAGGGTCTCTCCCTCAGCTCCATCAAGGTTCAGGTGGCTGCGTTGTCTTGCTACGGTCCAAGGAGGGACGGCAAGACCATTGCCATGCACCCAGATGTTTCCCACTTCCTGAAAGGAGTCAAGCACATCCGTCTGCCACTGAAGTGGCCAGTGCCTCTGTGGAACCTCAACATAGTTTTGGATTTCCTCGCGGGATCCACCTTCAGACCCCTTCGGGGCCTGTCTCTCCGTTCGCTAACTTTGAAGATGGTGTTCTTGCTGGCTGTGTGTTCCACACGCCGCATCTCAGAGCTACAAGCACTGTCCTGCCATGATCCCTTTCTTAGAATCACTCCAGAGGCTATCCATCTTCGCACGGTTCCATCCTTCTTGCCTAAGGTAGTCTCACAATTTCACCTCAACCAGACCATATCCTTGCCAACCACGACGGGTCTGAAGAAATCTGAAGAAGGGCGTTTGCTACGCCATCTCGACATCGGCAGATTGCTGCCCAGATATCTGGAAATGACAGAAGCCGTACGAAAGACGGACCATCTGTTCGTCCTGCACAGTGGGAAGAAACAAGGAGAAGCGGCCTCTCGGCCCACCATCGCCCGCTAGATTAAAGAAGTTATCAGAGCGGCCTACGTAGAGGCCGGGAAGTCACCGCCTCTACAAGTCAAGGCTCATTCTACCAGAGCCAAGCAGCATCTTGGGCAGAATCTAGGATGCTGTCGCCTGCAGAAATATGTAAAGCGGCGACATGGTCCTCCCTCCATACCTTCTCCAGGTTCTACCGTCTGGATGTCCAGGCCAGGGAGGATACAGCATTTGCGAGGGCAGTCCTACGCGGTCCTCAGGCAGCCTCCCGCCCAGTCCGGGAGTAAAGCTTTTGTACATCCCACTTGTTCTGAGTCCATCTGGCTACACGCTAGGAAATGTTGAGATTACTTACCTGATAATCTCGTTTTCCTTAGTGTAGACAGATGGACTCAGCATCCCGCCCGGCTGCCGGTATACATGGGGTTCACCGATTCAAGGAAAGCCATGTCATTTTCTTACATAAGAGCGTCCCCTTTGCCAGGTGTTGACGCCTTCCGGTTGGGAATGCTGGCGGTCTCCAGCTCCTATCAATTGGTCAGGGGAATCCTGTTTCACTATTTCATTGATCGTCAGTACACATATATCCATAACAGCTTTTGCAAGGAAGATTACTGAGTTGCTTCACTTCCTGTGGGGGTATATGTACCTGTGCTGACGTCAGATCCGTCTCCAACTGCTAGCACGAGCACACTATACCCACTTGTTCTGAGTCCATCTGTCTACATTAAGTAAAATGAGATTATCAGGTAAGTAATCTCAACATTTGCATCCATGGGAACTCCCCTGACCCACAATAATGGAATAATGGATGTAAAGCAGAATTATGACATTCCCCATACAACTCACCCTACAAAAAAGATATTCTGGTTCTGGTGTCATCTCAGTAACAGCAACTCAAACTCCTACTTTCAGGCTCAATAGCCCTACTTATGAAAAGATAGCAATTTAACACCAATGCATGTCCTCTTGAGAAAACACAACAAATAAGACTGATATAAACACTTACATGCTAGTAAAATATCTCATCTCTGTAACAGACACAGAACCGACCTAACATACTCCCAGGATCTGTAGTAATGCACATAAACCAATACAGTTACACCTGTATTATGGAAATACACTCAAACAGGAGCAAACCTATCTATGAAAAGGAAACACCACAAATATTAAATCAGGCGCTAAAAACGAATACACTTCTTATTAGGAAAACAGAACTAGCAAGCAGCTATAGATCCCGACACAGACATAATTGTAAAACTATACTAATAAGCAGAATAAATGTTTCAAAACAGCTTTGAACAGAATAACATCCAACAAAAACTCATAAAAACTATTAAACATTCTCCAAACACCAATAAAATATTTCAAAAAAGCAGACATCACATATTATTAAATAACTAGCCGTTAAGCCCATAACAACGGGCTACATTTAAAAAAAATTTTTTATGGTCCATTTCCTTCCCACTCCCTCCCCCTCATTCTCCCTCCTCCCTCCCCTCTTCCTCCCTCTCCCCTCTCCCTCCCCTCTTCCTTCCTCTCACCCCTCTCCCCTTCCTTCCCCCTCCTCCCTCTCCCTCCCCTCTTCCTTCCTCTCCCCCCTCTCCCCTTCCTTCCCCCTCCTCCCTCTCCCTCCCCTCTTCCTTCCTCTCCCCCCTCTCCCTCCCCTCTTCCTTCCTCTCCCCTTCCTTCCCCCCACTCTCTCCTCTCCCCCCTCTCCCCTTCCTTCCCCTCCTCCCTCTCCCCCCCCACTCTCTCCTCCCCTCACTCTCTCCTCCCTCTCCTCAGTCACTCCCCCTCTCTCAATCCCCTCCCCTTTCAGATCATCCACAACCGGCAGACGGAAGATCTCCGGGGGGGGGGGGGGGGGTCCGTCCCGCGCGCATGCTGCGCCACTACTGCTCCTCCCACTCCTGCTCCTCATACTCCTGCTCCTCCCACTCCTGCTTATCGCCGCCGCTCCTGCGGCCCCAGCGCCATTTTGTTTCGTCGCTGCCGCCACTCCTGCTTCTTGCCGCCACCGCCGCTCCTGCTTCTCACCGCCGCCGCCGCTCCTGCGGCCCCAGCGCCATTTTTTTTTTTCGGGCACGCTCTGCTCTGACCAACGTGCTCGCCTGCACTTGTGCGGTAGAGCTGCTCTCTACTGCGCATTTGCGGGCCGTCTGTCAGAGCCCATTTATAAGGTAGATTAAAATGGCAGTCAATCAAGAAAAATAAAGCTTCCCACTCCCGTGTTCTACTTACATATACGGGCTTCTCACGCTCATAATCACTTTCTCTGTCTCACACAAACACACACACACACTCACCAGTCTCACACTCCCATGCTTGTTCTTTCCACATGCACAGGCTTCTCATTCCCATAATCACTTTTTTTTTCACACACACACACGCTTCCCACTCCCATGTTCTCTTTCAGATATACAGGCTTCTCCCTCCCATGCTGTGTCTCACACACACCCAGGTTTCTCACTCCCATGCTCTCTCTCACATAATCAGGCTTCTCACTCCCATGCTTTCTTTCACACACACACTCAAACCCCCCCCCCCCCCCCCCCCCCAACACCAGGCTTCTTATGCCCATGCTTTCTCACATACCCAGATTTCTCATTTCCATGCTTTTCTCTCTCTCTCTCTCTCACACACTCACACACACACACACACACACACACACACACACGTCACCTGATCTCTCTCATGCATACACACACACACAGGCTTCCCACTCCCATGTTCTTTCAGATATACAGGCTTCTCCCTCCCATGCTGTGTCTCACACACACCCAGGTTTCTCACTCCCATAATCACTTTCTCTCTGTTATACACACACCAGTCTCTCTCTCATTTCCATGCTCGCTAATGATATATGGGCAGTCTAACATGAAGACTTTGGCTCAGGACTTTAGTTCACGTACCCAGAATCCTTTGGTGCCTCAGCCTTACTCAAATGTCTGGCATACAAGGAACTCAGACTGACATGAGTTTGAATGGCTACTGGGAGACATCTGTAATGAATTCAGACCTAGCCAGATATGATGAAGGGTCATGAGGTCACAACAAACATATAGACCAAGCTATGTTCTCACAGAATCCTGTTTCGACTGAAGAGGCCCAGTGTAACTTGATATCCCCATGAGGTTAGGAGTCTGATCAAAAGGACTGGAACGAGTGACAGAACAAAGGCCTAATCATCAGACATTTGGCCAACTGAAATTAATCAGCAGACACGTGGGTCTTCGTTATGCCTAATTGGATCTCAATATGGGAGGCGGGACCAGGGAAGCTTAGACATAGGTTGTCTGATTTGGACACATGACACGTGGTACCTGATACTCTATGCCAGTGGTTCTCAACCCTGTCCTGGGGACCCCCCCAGCCAGTCGGGTTTTCAGGATATCCACAATGAATATGCATGAGAGAAAATTTGCATACACTGCCTCCATAACATGCACATTTTCTCTCATGCATATTCATTGTGGATATCCTGAAAACCCGACTGGCTGCGGGGGTCCCCAGGACAGGGTTGAGAACCACTGCTCTATGCAGTTCTATTAGGGATCATTGTATGTTTTATCTATAAAAGTCAGCACTCACTTACAAATGGAGAGACAGGCAGGCAGAGCTTTGAAAAATAAATAGCTCCCTCTCTGTCTCCCAGAGGTCTCAGAAGATTGGCTTTTAATATTAAATAAACAAATTGGTTTGTATTAAAGTTGGACCTCTGTGTCTTATTGGAGCAGCACAATTAAGCTGCTTCTAATGGCAATTAACACTCTCCATGAATCTGGGGTTACTCACTCTTCAGTAGCAAGGCAATTTTCAGCTGAAGAGGCTCAAGAGGTTCCGATATCGTGGGAATAAAGTCCTGGGCGCCTTCTTCGCCTTCGCCGGCCTAAGCCGATCCAAGCCGTGCGCCCCTTACGGAGCGCGCGGCTTAGGCAGCGTGCCGACGGCGACGACGCGCCGTCTGCAGTTCGTTTTAAAGGCAGGCGCAGGCTGCTGACGTCACTGGGCGTCCTCCTTCCGGGTCTAGAGCCCGCAGCTGTTCCGAGGGGTATCAGATGGTAAAAACAGACCGTCAAGGCGCCAGCAGCAGGTTACTCCTCTCTCTCCTCTCCGCTCAGCAGCTCCCGGGGTTTTCCAGCGTCTGCAATTCGTTTTAAAGGCAGGCGCAGGCTGCGGACGTCACTGGGCGTCCTCCTTCCGGGTCTAGAGCCCGCAGCTGTTCCGAGGGGTATCAGATGGTAAAAACAGACCGTCAAGGCGCCAGCAGCAGGTTACTCCTCTCTCTCCTCTCTGCTCAGCAGCTCCCCAGATTCATTGACTTTAACACTTTTTGGCTAGCATAATGCCGCATACTAAAAGAAAGGGAAAGGTCAAGCAGGAGTCCTCAATACCTGCGAGACCCAACCCTACTCAATCAGTGATAACGGGGATTTTACTCACAGTCGGCAAATTTAACCCCTGAGAGGCCTATTATAGAGGTAGATAAGGAGCAAGTATCTCCTCTATCAGGCGAAGTCAGTCTAAGTCCAGGGGCCCCATCAGTACCGCCTCCCCCCCAGACTACTGTCAATGCCTTGGAGTCTGGCTCACATAACATACGGAAGTCATTTGTAGTAGTGGGCCCAAATGAGGAGGCTCTAGGTATTAACACAGTACAAGAGAGCGAGCTTGAAGAAGCAGCTGATACATCTCAAAGGGGCGAGCACAAAGTCGGTGAAAAAGTAAATGGAACCGACGGGAGAACAAAAGTTCCTGGAGAGAATATTCCTTCTCCAAATCATGGGAACACTGACAGACAAGAATTTGAAGGGAACTTTTTTCTATCCTCAACCCCAATTGCAAAACCTGTAAACCCTAAGAAAGTTTCCTTAGAAATGTTGTGGCAAGCTATAACTGCTTTACAAGTAAATATTGCCAATCTAAATGTCAACATAAAAGAGATGCAGAATGCTATATTAAATATTAATCCTTTGGTTACTAATAACAGTGTTACACTGGTAAAAGTGGAGGAAGAACTAAATTCAATTAAAAATGTACAGGTTAACATCATTAAGGGAGAAAGTGTAATGGCTAAGAAAGTGGAAACTTTGGAAAATGTGGTCCGCTACCAAAATCTTAGAATAGTCAATTTTCCTAAGTGTAGATTAATATCATCTAAAGAACAATTGAAAAATTATTTTATGAATGTTCTTTCAATAACATCAGAAAATTTACCTTCAATATCCAATGCGTATTTTATAGGACAGAGTAACCAAAGTAGGAATGTAAATGTAAATCAAGAATATCAGGAAACAACTTTGAATGTTACAGAATTGCTAGAGACATCTCTTAGTGCCCAGGTAGAGAGTAGGGGTACCCTGGTGGTAAAATTCTCTCTGTCAGAAGACAGAGATAAAATTCTAAAATTGTTTATGTTAAATAGAACCTCTCTCTACCTGGGCCAGAAGATATGGATCTATCCAGATATAGCTAGAGAAACTCAAACTAGGAGAAAAAAGTTCATTGTATTGGCAAATCTTGCTAAAACTTTTGGGATCCGTACCATCATAAGGTTTCCATGTAAATGCATAATGTGGGTGAAGGATAAAAAGTATATATATTATGAGCCACAGGATTTAGAAAAATTCTTAGAAGGGCAGAGGGCTCAGGAGGAAGGAGATAGGAATTCTAGTCAGGACACTGTTGGGTCTTAATGATATGTCGACACACTTCTGTGTTTATAGCAGCTCCCCAGATTTGTTTGGTAATTGGAAGAAGGTGATTAATTGGTATGTTTGTTAGAATTTGGAGTTGTAATTATGGTAACCTTTCTTCCTCAAAAATAATTTTCATTGTATGAACATTATAGAAAAGTATTTCTGATTTTATTTTGTGAATTAAAATCATAAATAAAGAAAAAAAAAAACAAAAAACACTCTCCACATGCACAGGCTTCTCATTCCCTGAATCACATTCTTTCTCTCACATTCACACACACCAGTCTTTCTCTCACACACACCGTCACCTTACCAACCAGTCTCTCTCTCTCATCTCTCTCATGCATGCACACACACACACACAAGCTTCCCACTCCCATGGTCTCTCTCACGTAATCAGGCTTCTCACTCCCATACTTTCTTTCACACCCCCCCCCCCCCCCACCAACACCAGGCTTCTTACGCCCATGCTTTCTCACATACCCAGATTTCTCACTTCCATGCTTTTTCTCTCTCTCACACACACACACACATCAGTCACCTCCCTGAGCAGTCATTTTCATTGTCTCTCACATATACACACATCAGCTCTCTGACCAGTTTCTCTCAATCACACACATGCTCTCAATCACACATAGGCTGGCTGGCTGCTTCTCTCTCTCTCTCTCTCACACTCACCCCCCATCCCTCCTCCTGAGCACAAATGGTAGCTGCAGCAGCCTCCTCCTCCAGCCCCCGCAGGCCAAGAAAGAAGAATCCCATCAGCTGCGGAAGGCTCATACTGCTGTTTCCTTTCCCGATTACCGGCTGCTTCGATTGCTCGGGGGCTGCTGCTGCCGCCGCTGCTATTTTTCCACGTGGCACGGCTCTTTCTCCTTTCCGCGCACCGCGTATCACTTCCTGTTCCGGGTCACGGGGGGGGGGGGCGCGGGAAGAAGAAAAGGCCAGCCGTAGGTGCCACTGCTTCTTCTACCACCGCTGCCGTTCCCACTGGGCTTGAACGTACTGATAGCCCGGTGGCAACAGCAGCAGGGAAGGAAGAAAAAGGCCCCGATTGGCCTTTAAATCCTTCGCGGCGCCGAAGGAGCGCGACAAAGGAGCAGGCCCCTTTGTGTGCCCCTTCGTGCAGCCCCGAGAGAAGCCTCTTCCTACACATTTAGCTCAACATTCATCTGTTACCTCTATCTCCCAACAACCTATCTCAGTTGCTCCAGATTCACACTCCGGTATCCCCTCGCAAGCCAACAATCAAGTAAGGAACTGCGCCCAGCCTCCCACCACAGCCACCGGCACCTCCCCAACCACCCCTACTCTATCTGCCTGACTCTCCTCGCTCTTCTCTAGCCAGGATGCGTCCCTTCACCATTCCCATAATTTTCAACCACTTGACGAGACTCCCGAAACCCTATACTCACTCACTCAATCGCCAACAGAGGCTCATTCCCATCATGACTTCCCCAGTCACTCAAATTCTCGGCCTGGCATTATTCTCACTGACCTTATTCAATGTGCAATCCATCACCAGGAAAACGCACATACTCAACGACTTCCTGTCAGAAACTAAACCAGACATCTGTGCTATCACAGAAACCTGGTTAAAAACCACAGACACAGTATTAATAAATCAGCTTCCTACTCAGGACTAAGACCTCCTCTCTCTTCCCAGGCTCAAAAAAAGAGGAGGAGGGCTGTTCCTGGCAGCCAAAAAAGGGTTAGGCCTTACCCTACAGTTCACTAATGCCTCAGCCAACCTGGAATTTGCCCTCTTTAAATCAAAACACCTCCAAATTGGACTAATCTACGCCTCTCCAGGAATTCTTGAAGCAGACCTCTCCCCCATCATCGAACTCACTGCAAAACACCTCAATACCGAAAAACCAGCCATCTTGATGGGAGACTTCAACCTGCATGTTGACGCTCAACCACGCTCTACAAATTGTGAAACCCTCTCACCACACTCAGCCACATGGGATTCAAACAAATCGTCAACAACCCTACTCACAAAGCAGGTCACACGTTAGACCTGATTTTCATAAACTAATATCGCCCCACACCAACCCAACATGCTCACTAGTCCCTTGGATGGACCACCAAATCATCACCACAGTTCTAAAGATCAAGGAGCACCCTCCCCAAGCAACCCATTTAACCTCAGTATCTGTCAGGAAACCCTGCTCCGGAGAACTCCTCAGCTCGCATCTCTCCAAGAATCTAGTTCATCTTGACCTCTCGGACGTCAACACTGCCACTACTTCTTGGATCAACATCACCAACAAAGTCGCAGATCAAGTGTGCCCCATGACCACGAAAACACTCCGTCCGGATAAGGACAACAGGAAACCCTGGTTCACCCCCGAGCTGAAGTCGCTCAAACAGGAGCTCAGATGTAAAGAACACAGGTGGCGTAAAAACCCTTCCACAACAACTCTCTCGGCCTACAAAACCTGCCTAAATGCCTACAGAAATGTCATCAACAGGACCAAGAAAGAATTCTTCTCTAAAAAGATCCACCACTTTATCTTTGACTCCAGAGCATTGTTTTCCTATGTTTCAGCCCTCACAAAACCTGCTACTCCCCTCATCCCAGGCGACCAAGCTACCAACAAGGCCAATGAACTGGCGGACTACTTCGAGAAAAAAATAACCTCCCTCGTCGCACCCCTCAAGGGGCCCTCTCCTCATCCTATTTTCTTATCCCCCACTGGTCCCCAACTCACGCACTCAACCCTCCAGCAACAAAATTCAACCCCAGCTACCCTTGCAACCTTCGAGTTGACATCTGCATTAGAAATAGAAAACATCCTGAAGAAGCTGAAACCTTCGTTTCATCCTTTAGATCATATACCGTCCAACCTGCTTTTCTCCATCCAAAACATCATCGCCAAACCAGTAGCAGACATCATTAACTGCTCACTGTCTCAAGGTCTGATCCCAGACGAACTCAAGCTTGCAATGCTCAAGCCTCTCCTAAAAAAAACCCAACCTGCCACCCTCAGACCCAGCCAACTACCGCCCCATAGCTAACCTTCCAATGATCGCCAAACTCATGGAGAAGATAGTAAACAGACAACTATCTGAATACTTAGAAGAAAATGACATCCTCACCCCAAATCAATTCGGTTTCCGAAAGGCCCTGAACACCGAATCACTACTAGCCTCACTCTCGGATACCATCCTCCTTAACCTGGAAAAAGGTCAACCATTCCTACTTGCACTTCTGGACCTCTCTGCAGCGTTCGACACCGTGAACCACACCTCCCTTCTACAGCATCTAGCAGATATCGGCATCACAGGATCGGTGTTCAGTTGGTTCAAATCATTCCTTGAAAACAGGTTCTACAAAGTCAGGATCAACAACAAAGAGTCACACCCAATCAGATCAAATCTGGGAGTACCCCAAGGATCATCCCTGTCACCCACACTATTCAATATCTACCTCCTCCCACTCTGCCATCTACTAACCAACCTCAAGCTAACTCACTTCTTATACGCGGATGACATACAGATCCTCATTCCCATAGCTGAATCTCTCCACAAAACATGGTCTCATTGGAATAGCTGCCTTACTGCAATCAACAACCTACTCACTAGCCTCAACCTCGTCCTTAACACCAACAAAACCGAAATCCTTCTAATAGCCCCAGACAACTGCATTGCGCTTAACCCCCCTATCTCTTCCCAACTGTCCTTCACATCTATCAACCACACAATGCATGTAAGAGACCTTGGTGTGCTACTAGACAACCAACTCAACCTAAGCAAATTCGTAAACACCACCACCAAGGAATGCTTCTTTAAATTGCAAGTATTAAAAAAATTAAAACCACTTCTCCACTTCCGAGATTTCCACCTGGTACTACAATCTATCATCCTCCTGAAACTGGACTACTGCAACTCACTCCTTCTGGGCCTACCGGCTAGCACAATCAAACCTCTTCAGATGGTCCAGAACGCGACGGCCAGGATCCTCACAAACTCTAACAAAAGGGAACACATCACCCCTATCCTCCAGAACCTTCACTGGCTGCCAATTAAATTCAGGATACTCTTCAAAGCCCTCATGATGATCTATAAGGCCTTACACAACATCTCCCCCCTCAACCTAACTTTCCAACTTCAGCAGCACATCACCAAGTGACCCATCAGAAGAGCGTATAAGGATATGCTACACACCCAGCTGGCCAAAACCTCACTTAGGAAATGTGCACTTTCCACAGCTGGTCCCTCACTTTGGAACTCGCTCCCTCCGGACCTCCGACAAGAACCCTGCCTCTTAGCATTCAAAAAGAAGCTAAAGACTTGGCTATTTAGCCAAGCGTTCCCTGAGAGCTAAGAGCTGATGACTCGAGCCTTACAGTAGCTGGTCCAGCAATCCTATTGTAAATATGTTTTGATTTGTACTTTATTTTAACTAATCATGTTTTGAATTGCATTCCACTTGTTCTCTAAGTTTAATTTCAACCTTGTTTCAATGTATCTGCCCCTGAGGCGACAGTTCAGTTCTCTGTAAACTGGTGCGATATGTATTCTATACAGGAACATCGGTATATAAAAATTAAAAAAAAATAAGAGCAGCGGGAGAGACCGGGAGGAAGTGACACACCTGCCAGTGCTTGGCGACACACCGGTTGAGAAGCGCTGGATTAGGTGAAGAGCAGGTTGTAGACCTTTGAGCCATTTACTCGAGACTTGTATTTTTGATGAATTACAGTTGGAGTTTTGACTTTTTGATACAGAGTGGTCACTGAGATAGTGATAGACAGTGCCAGGGGCTGCAGAAGAGAAATCTTCCTCCCCCTCTGGATCTGAACTCAGACCCGTAGCACCCCTAGTCTAGGGTAATGTTCCGAAATGAGGGACCTACAGTTGTAGGTGCCACAAAAATATCCAACGTAGTTAAAACTCAGAAATTTCAAGAGGATCGTGTGAGAATGGTGAACTAGGCATCTGAATGGCAGATTAAATTTATTGTGGCCAAGTTCAAAATGATGCATATAATTGGGGGGGAAAAAACCCCAACTATATGTACATAATAGAGATGTGTATCGGGTGATCGATCGTCTTAACGATCGATTTCGGCTGGGGGGGGAGGGAATCAAATCGTCGCGGTTTTGTTTTTTTAAATATCGTGTAAATCGTAAATCGGGGAGGGCAGGAAAACCAGCACACTAAAACATCCCTAAAACCCACCCCGACCCTTTAAAATAAATCCCCCACCCTCCCGAACCCCCCCCCCCTAAATATCTTAAATTACCTGGGGTCCAGTGGGGGGGGGGGGGTCCCGTTGTGATCTTCCACTCTCGGGCCACGGGTGCGTTGATAGAAAAATGGCACCGGCGCTACCTTTGCCCTGTCATATGACAGGGCAAAGGTAGCGCCGGCGCCATTTTGGTTCCTGTCCCCCGACATCACGAGCGTAGGAGATCGCTCCCGGACCCCCGCTGGACCCCCAGGGACTTTTGGCCAGCTTGGGGGGCCTCCTGACCCCCACAAGACTTGCCAAAAGTCCAGCGGGAGTCCGGGAACGACCTCCTGCATTCGAATCGTGTTGCCGTACGGCCGGCGCCATTTTGCCGTACGGTAGAATTAGCAGTGAATGATGACACAGACTTAATTGGCATCAGAAACATTGTGGAAAGAGGATAAACAATGGAATAGTGCTATACTGGGGTACAAATTATATTGCAGTGACAGAGAGGACCATCTTGGTGGTGGGGTGGTGCTTTATGTCTGGGATGGCATTTAGTCCAACAAAATAAAGGTCCTGCATGAAACTAAATGTACAATCAAATCTTTATGGGTAGAAATCCCTTGTGTGTTGGGGAAGAGAATAGTGATAGGAGTATACTACCGGCCAGCTGGCCGAAAGGATGAGATTGACTTTGAAATGCTAAGAGAAATTAGGGAACCTAACCAAACTGGTAGTGCAGTAATAATAGGAAATTCCAATTACCTCAATATTGACTTGGTAAGTGAAACATCTGGGCATGCTAGAGAGATAAGGATTGGATAAGTTCTTGGAGGAGAAGTCCATTACCTGCTATTAAGTTCACCTAGAGAATAGCCACTGCCATTAGCAATGGTAACATGGAATAGACTTAGTTTTTGGGTACTTGCCAGGTTCTTGTGGCCTGGATTGGCCACTGTTGGAAGCAGGATGCTGGGCTTGATGGACCCTTGGTCTGACTCAGTATGGCATTTTCTTATGTTCTTATGTTCTTATAAAGTTCCTGGATGGAATAAAAGACAGTTTTATGGAACAATAGGTTCAGGAGTTGACGAGAGAGTAATTTTAGATCTAATTCTCAGTGTAGTGCAGGATTTGGTTAGAGAGGTAACAGTGGCGGGGCTGCTTGGCAACAGTGATCATAATATGATCAAATTTGAATAAATGACTGGAAGGGGGACAGTTTATAAATCCATGGTTCTAGAGCTGAACTTTCAAAAGGGAAACATTGACAAAATGAGAAAAATAGTTGTTAAAAAAAAAAAAAAAAGAACCTGAAAGGTGCAGCTACAACGGTAAAAAGTGTGCATCAGGTGTGGACACTGTTAAAAAAGCAAATTAATAAAATTAATAATAAAATTAATAAAAAATACCATCCTAGAAGCACAGACCAATTGTATTCCATGCATTAAGAAAAGTGGAAGTAAGGCAAAACACTTAACCAGCATGGTTAAAAGGTGAGGTGAAAGAGCCTATTTTAGCTAGAAGATATTCATTCAAAAATTGGAAGAAGGATCCATCAGAAGAAAATAGGATAAAGCTTAAGCATTGGTAAGTTAAATGTAAGACATTGATAAGACAGGCTAAGAGATAATTTGAAAAGAAGATGGCCATAGAGGCAAAATCTCACAATAAAAACTTTTTAAAATTATCCAAAGCAGAAAGCCTGCGAGAGAGTCAGTTAGACCATTTGGGTGATCAAGGGTTTAAAGGGGCACTTAGAGAAGATAAGGCCAACGTGGAAAGATTAAATGATTTCTTTGCTTAAGTATTTACTGAAGAGGATATTAGAAAGAGACCCATTCCAGAGAAGGTTTGCATGGGTGATGATTCAGATCAACTCAACCAAATCACAGCGAACCTGGAAGATATGGTAGGCCTGATTGACAAACTGAAGAGTAGTAAATCACTTGGACTGGATGGTATACACCCCAGAGTTCTGAAAGAACTAAAAAAATAAAATTTCAGACCTATTAGTAAAAATTGGAACCTATCATTAAAATCATCCGATGTACCTGAAGATTGCCAATGCAACCTCTGTTTAAAAAGGGATCAGGGATGATCCGGGAAACTGTAGACAGGTGAGCCTGAGTTCAGTGCTGGGAAAAATTGTGGAAACTGCTATAAAGAATAAAATCATAAAGCATTTAGATAGACACGGTTTGAGGCGACACAGCCAGCATGGATTTATCCAAGGGAAGTCTTGCCTTACAAATCTCCTACATTTTTTGAAGGGGTGAATAAACACATGGGCAAAGGTGAACTGGTAGATGTGGTGTATTTGGATTTTCAGAAGGTGTTCAACAAAGTCCCACATGAGAGGCTTCTAAGAAAACTAAAAAGTCATGGGATAGGAGGTGATGTCCTTTTGTGGATTGCAAGTTGGATAAAAGTCAGGAAATAGAGTAGGATTAAATGGTCAGTTTTCACAGTGGAAAAAGTAAACAGTGGAGTGCCTCAGGGATCTGTACTTGGACTCGTGCTTTTTAATATATTTATAAATGATCTGGAAAAGGGTACAATGAGTAAGGTGATCAAATTTGTGGATGACATAAATTATGCAGAGTAGTTAAATCTCAAGCTGATTGTGATGAATTGCAGGAGGATCTTGCAAGACTGGAAGATTCCAAATGGCAGATGAAATTTAATGTGGACAAGTGCAAAATGATACATAAAGGGAAAAATAACCCTTGCTATAGTTACATGATGTTAGGTTCCATATTAGGAGTTACCACCCAGGAAAGAGATCTAGGCGTCATAGTGGATAATACATTGAAATCGTTGGCCCAGTATGCTGTGGTGATCAAAAAGCAAACAGTTAGGAATTATTAAGAAGGGAATGGAAAATCGCTCCATGGTGAGACCATACCTTGAAGACTGTATGCATTTCTGGTCACCGCATCTGAAAAACGATATAGCTGTTCTGGAGAAAATGCAGAGAAGGGCAACCAAAATAAGGGGCATGGAACATTTGCCTTATGAGGGAAAGGCTAAAGAAGTTAGGGCTGTTCAGTTTGGAGAAGAGACAACAGAGGGGGGATATGATAGTCTACAAAATCATGAAAGGACTTGAGCAAGTTAATGTAAATTGGTTATTTACGCTCTCAGATAATAGAAGGACCAGGGGGCACTCCATGAAGTTAGCAAGTAGCTCATTTAAAACAAACTGAAGAAAATTCTTTTTCACTCAGTGCATAGTTAAGCTCTGGAATTCATTGCCAGAGGATATGGTTACAGCAGTTAGTGTAACTGGGTTTAAAAAAAGTTTGGATCATTTCCTAGAGGATGAATCGATAAACTGCTATGGCGGTAATAATGAAGTGATTATCCCCTTGTACAGGTCCTTGGTGAGGTCTCACTTGGAGTACTGTGCTCAGTTCTGGAGACTGTATCTCCGAAGGGACAGAGACAGGATGGAGGCGGTCCAGAGACGGTGGACCACAAAGGTGGATGGTCTTCATCAAATGACTTCTGAAGAGAAACTGAAGAACCTAAATATGTATACCCTGGAGGGAAAGAAGGAGCAGGGGTGATATGATACAGACTTTCAGATACTTGAAAGGTTTTAATGATCCAAAGTCAACGACAAACCTTTTCCATTGGAAAAAAATCAGCACACCAGAGGTCACAATTTAAAACTCCAGGGAGGAAGACTAAGAACCAATGTCAGGAAGTATTTCTTCAAGGAGAGAGTGGTGGATGCCTGGAACGCACTTCCGGAGGAAGTGGTGAAGACCAAAACTGTGAAGGATTTCAAAGGGGCATGGGATAAACACTATGGATCCATAAAGTCTTGAGGATGTGAATGAAGAGAAGAGGCACGGGGGAGGCTTGCGGGAATGTCGGCTACTACCTGGTGATTAATACCCTTATTCAATAAACATACACACGGTTAATGCGACTCCAACTTTGCTCTATGCTTCAACGGCAAGAGGAAATGTGGGAAAAAGGATTTGCATTCACAAATAAGTGTGGGAGTAGCTTGCTTGTTGCGGGGGTTACTACCCCAAACCAATTAAGCCTGATACTACACTTTGAATATATATACAGCGCAGCTCACTGCTTCAATGGCAGGGGGTATGAAGAAAAGAGGATTTATATTCAGACAACAACCAACAAGGGCTAAATTACACAGGCTGGGTAAACAATAAGTGTGGGAGTAGCTTGCTTATTGCGGTTACTACCCCTAACCAATTAGGCTTGATACTTCACTTTGCAGCTCCAGCACTGCTCTCTACATCAGTGGCGGGGGTGGAAGGAAATTAGAACCAAAAAGTTACCAATAAAGGCCTTGACCTCAGCGGTTAGAGTAACAGATAAGTATGAGAAAAATAAGTGTGAAAGCTTGCTGGGGAGACTGGATGGGCCGTTTGGTCTTCTTCTGCCGTCATTTCTATGTTTCTATCTATCTAATGTTTGGGTACTTGCCAGGTATTTGTGACTTGGATTGGAAACAGGATTCTGGGCTTGATGGACCCTTGGTCTGATCCAGTATAGCATATTTTATGTACTTATGTAAGCCATTGGCCCATCTAGTCTGCCAAATTATTTCCTGTTGCAATGCCATAGACACTAGTTGATATCGGGCTTTCCTTCTGAATTAAGGGTTCTCTGTTTATTCCATGGTTGCTTAAATTCTGTCACTGTTTTACCTCCTCTATATTCATTGGCAGACTGTGCCATGCATCCACCCTTCTTTCTCTTAAGCAATATTTTCTTGTGTCACTCTTTAGTCTACTTTCTTAGCGCGCCATAGTGCAACCCCTTGTTCTATAACCTCTGGTATTTTGAACTGTGACTTTGTTCTTCGGTTCTAAATGAAGAAGCTGGAAGGAGTTGGCTTTTTTTCTCTTTTTGAGGGTGTTTTTTTTTTTTTAATGAACACGTTATTTGTGGTTTTCATTATTAGGATATTCCACTTGCCCTGCCCCTCTTCCAAGCTGCAAAATGGTCAAGTTTGGTCAAAATGACACGTAAGCACCTTTTATTTTTCTATTTTTTTCTCAAATGATAAAGCTTATGTATAGTGTTCTAGAATATTTGCATAAAACAATAATACTATTTATTTTGTAGGAGATCTTCTAGTGAGAAGGAAACAGAGGTGAGTATTTATAGACATTTGATATTCTACCTTTACCAAGAGTTGCCTCAAGGCAGATTACAATCAGTGTAAATAAATTGCAATTGAATAAATTACATTCACACCAGGATAAATTCTTCCTCCAACTAGCAAGAAGATGATTTTTAAAAAAATCACATAGCCCTCTCCATTGACTCTAGTTACCTAACCCTATTCTGAAGTGAGATAGAGCAACCATCTACTAATTACCATCTGCTTCAACAAATCCACCCAATTCATACAGGTCATTTGGGATAGGAAAACATCCCACCCACTCAATCACATATATTCAATCTTCATGCCATCTCCCTTAAATCCAGTATATTTGTCCAAGATATTGAAATCACCTCTTCTCTTTTACAACTTGGTCTCCTCAATAAACATTCTGTGAACATGTCCCACCACTTCCTTGACCTAATAGAAGAGTTTAAGCTCCATATATCCTATGTGTCACAGGAGACTTGGATAGGTGAAGGTGACACTCTCAGCCTCATGCAATTCTGCCCACTTGGCTATTATATATATCTTACCTCCGACTCATGGCCAAGGAGGAGTGCCGATCATTTATACTCACTCATTGGCTCTCAAATTAGTTACTGTCAAGCAAATGGGAAAATCAGACTGCCGAGTAATTAAATTCTGAGATCAGTGAGGGATCCAAAATTGTTCGTATCTCCACTGCCCACTAGATAATGACCTTAACTCTCTCAAACTATATGAATTCCTATATGACATTGCCACTACTACCCACAATCTATTGGTACTAGGAGACCAAGCATGATGCAGAAACTCCCCTCAAAGGCTTACCACCTCCTTCCAACACAAAATGAATATATTTGGCTTGGCTCAGCCAATCAAGGTTCCCTCTCACAAACTTGGCCATTCCCTTGACCTAATCTTTCATTCATCAAGTGTTAAACTTAACCCAAACTAAATATCTGTGGTCCCCATAGTCAGACCACAACCTATTCCAGATCACCATACTAATCCAGAAACAAATTCCTCAACCTTCCACTAGAAACCAATCCTCTGTTACATGTAAAAGATTAAGCAAACTTATCAACATATCAACAATCCCTGCTTCCACAAACCTACAAGATCTACTAGTTCAGCAATAGAACAATGAATTCTCCTCAGCTAGTCCCTCTCAAACCCAATACCACTAGATTCCCAAAGGTAGTCTTCTCCTTAAACAATCCCAACAAGTTGAGCAGGGATCGTGAAAACTAAACACAACTTTCATCACTGCAAAGAACGCTCCAGAAAATATAAAGCAAAGAGACTACATCTCCAAACTAAAACTATCCATGAATCATCCAGACAAATATTTTCAATTGGTACAAAAACCTTACTACTCTTACCAACACAGGAGATCATACAGCTGATGACTTTGCTCAATTTTTCACTGAAAAAAATCCAAGCAATTCGTTCCTCTTTCAGTGCCTTCGTTCTCACCTCTGCTTCTCATATCCCTGACTGAAATCACTTCAAGAATATAATCACTACACATCTCAGAAGATTCATTTCTACTACGCCCCTCTCTAGACTATATCCCTTTATCTCACTTCAGGATATTCTCCCCCCCCCCCAACCTATAGAATCAGCCAATCTGTGAGCCCATTAGATTCTATCCCACCGCCCCAAAGATTAATCTGTAACCTGAAGGAAGACCTAACTCCCTGGGTAAACAATATACTGTAATAAACATTATCCCATGATTACTTACTTTCTTTACTTAAAACAATCAGCAAACTGATCCTAAAGAAGTCTGACTCCAAACCAAAAATAATAACTATTATCCAGCCACTAGCCTTCCTACCTTGTCCAAGATGGTGGAAAGAGTGACTTATCTCCAACTCCTAGACTGCCTGGAAGAATACAATATCTTACACCACCACTAATCTGGCTTCAGAAAAGGCCATATTATGGAATCTGTCCTCTTGGCCATCACCAATAGTATTATATAGAAGAACTAAGCAATTGGCACATACCTTTTACAGACAGAGGCGTTTTTGTTACATGGCATGATAATTTACCAATATTGAAAGGTTTCTTGCATATAATTTCTTGATAAATGGGAGTGTATCATCTGAAGGTTTTTATTGGATATGGACATTGATATTTTTTTATATGCAATTTATCTAAAAATACTTCAGAAAGACATTGATGATTATAAGTACCTGCACACTCTTGAATGGTTTTTTCATAATGAGTTATGCATTGTATGATGATTCTTTCTTTTTTTTTTCTTTTAATGAATGTGCTTTTGTTAGGTGGATATGCTTGTTTTTGGTTTACATGTTTTTCACCTTTGTGGTTTTTTTTCTTTGGTGGTATTACTTTTTTATAATGTACTTGGGCCAATAAAATATCCAACCTAGAGATCTCACCTTGGGAGTACCTCAGGGATCAGTCCGCTCCCCGACTGATCCCTGAGGTATTCAATATTTACATCTGTCCTATTTGTGACTTTATCCAATCTTTTAACCTATTTGCTGACAACATCCAATTGTGTATCAAAATGGGGTCTGACTTAATTGCTTCCATTGTAAGCCTCAATTATCTTACAGCAGTAGGCCAAAAGCTTATTGTCAACAAACTCAAGCTGAGCACTTCTAAACCAAAACTCCTTTGGCACAACCAGCAGGGTCACCCCCTGTGATCATTACTTTCCCTTTCAGGTACCCTGTTACAGCCCAAGGAGTCGTTTTAAAGCTTAGAGGTTCAGCTCAACGAATACTTCGCCATGGAATCTCACATGAAGATGGCAAGGATTTCCTTTATGTACTTGTGCCAGATCCACCAATTGCATTACTACCTAGCTGAACACAATCTCGCCACTGTAGCCCATGCAGTAACTTCCTGTTTAATGGAATCATGCAATACATTATGAATGGTCTCCAGCTCCTTCAAAGTACTGCCACTAGGATTTTAGTTGGAGTCAAAGCAACCAACCAACCATATAAAACCAATACACAGTCAATTGCACTGGCTCAGTCAAAAGCAGGATAACATTAAAAACTCTGCTTCACTTATAATTGCTGAATGAAGAAGCACCTCTACCAACTTTTCTCTTACACACCCATAAGAGATCTCTGGCCCTCCAAAATGACACCAACTATTGTCAGACTGTCCTGCACTTGACTTTGTGCCTTCAGCTGTTATGCACCAAAAATATGGAACAAGGTACTGCTACCCTTTCGACTTGAACCTTAATACTTTCAGTTTTTTCAGCCAGGTCTTCCCTGCAGACACTACATTGCCCCCTGATCTAACCATCACAGATATCAACTCAAGCAGATATTTTCTAGATATTTGATTGGCATGTTCATTTTTGTTTAATTTGGTAGAGTGGCCATGCTGGATTGAAGACATTACAGAGAAACAGGAGATGCATCTTTGATGTTTGCTTTGGAACAAACTAGCTATTGTTTAATCAGATTTCAGATACCATCCCTGCTATGCTTAGAAATCAGTAATCTACAATTTTGTTTCTCAGTAATGCCTTCAATCTAGCATGGGCCACTCTACCAAATTCATAAACAGAAATTGAACATGCCACTCAAATATCTAGAAAAAATCTGCTTTGGCACAAAGAAAAATAACTGGCTATTTTTTGTTAGTATTTATAATCCAATAGTATCTATACTTGGACATTATCTTCAACCTATGCTCACCAAAGATGCTGAAAAACACATTCAATGTGTTAAGAACATAAAATGCTGCCTACTGGGTCAGACTGAAGATACATCAAGGCCAGCATCCTGTCTCATGCAGTGGCCAATCCAGGGTACAAGTACCTGGCAAGTACCCAAACATTAAATAGATCCCATGCTACTAATGCTGGTAGTAAGCAGTGGCTAATTCCATAAGTCAACTTGGTTAATAGCAGTTTATGGACTTTTCCTCCAGGAATTTGTTCAAACCTTTTTTTTAACCACCGCTTAGCAAACTGCCTTAACCACATCCTCTGGCAACAAATTCCAGAGCTTAATTGAGTGCTATGAAGTAATTCCCTCCGACTTGTTTTAAATGTGCTACTTGATAACTTCATGGCGTGCACCCTAGTCCTATTATCTGAAACAGCAAACCTATTCACATTTACCCATTCAAATCTTTTCACGATTTTGTAGAACTCCATCTCATGCCCTCTCAGCCATTTTTTCTTTAAGCTGAACAGCCCTAAATCTCTAGCCTTTCCTCAGAGGAGCTGTTCATCCCCTATATCATTTTTGTCGCCCTTCTCTGTACCTTCTCCAGTACATCTATATCTTTTTTTTTTGAGATGCGGTAACTGGAATTGAACACAGTACTCAAGGTGTAGTCTCACCATGGAGCAACACAGAGACTTTTATGGCATTTTCTGTTTTATTCACCATTCCCTTCCTAATAATTTCTAACATTGTTTACTTTTTGACCTCCACAGCACACTGAGCTGATAATTTCAATGTATTGTCCACTATGACACCTAGATATTTTTCCTGAGTGTTAACTCCTAACATGAAACTTAACATCGTGTAACTACATAGGTGGGCCCGGAGCCCACTCTTGATGGCAGCCCGCCCAAGGATGGTGACCGGAGGACAGAGGGAGTAGGGGAGGCTCAATAGGGGTCGACCGGCCCAACAAACCCCTCCCCACCCCCCTTTGCCCGGCACATACCAGCGCGGCCGCAGCATCCCCTTGGCCCCGCCCCGGGGGCACGACATCATTGGGTGCGCCATTGGCGTCCGCCTATGACGTCCATACCCAGTTAAAGGGACGGGACACACAGCAAGCGATCCCTTTTCGGATCGCACGAGCGAAAGATGACGGGTGAAAGAAGTTCCCCCCGTTCCCTCTCTTTGTTGTTCGGTGCTTCAGCAGTTGCTTTCGGGGCCTTGAATCTCAGGTGGGTACTATATTTATGAAGATGTAAAAAAAAAAATATATATATATAGATAGAAATAATTATTTGTAGCTCTCCAGGCCCCAGCGGTTCGAGTCCTCCTCATATCTGGCTCGCCTCCCGTTCCCATTTGTCCCGGCGCTGGCTTGTTTTTGCTCTGGAGGCATGGTCTAGTAGTTACTGACGCTGGCTGTGCATGCAGAAAAAAAAAACCCCTCGTTTTTAAATTTTCCCTCTGAGGCGATAGCGTTCGGGATTTTCTGCATTCGGGGGTGGCGTCTGGGACATATAGAGTTGCGGCGACAGCAGTTCGCTTGACCCTACTGGTAGGAGGCTGCGTACCCGTCACACAAATTTTATCTATGGCATCCCCGCATCGCGCTCTTTACGCACCACAAAAAAAAAAACACGGTGGGCCGGGCGCTCGCTCGAATATTTGGCCGGTGTTTCCTTTTTTTTCTCCTCTTTCCTCCTTCCTTTTCTTTCGCTGTGTGGCCTCGCATGGGGGCCTGACACCGGCCTGGATTTTTGCTGGTGTTTTCGCCATGTGGGCTCCGCCATGGGTGGCGTGCACTCAGGGCTCATGTTGCTCAGGCGTTAGTATTCCCCCTTGCTAAGCAGGGGATATTATTTCCTATCTATACAGAGTAGTGGTACACAAGGAACGGGAGGGCTTTACATGAATGTGGGGGGGCATGGATAGTACATGCTGGAGGTATAACAAGACAGGCTGTACTTTTCCCGACTGCAAATATAAATACTTATGTACGGATTGCGCTTTACCTCACCCGTTATCAAAATGCCCAAAGAAATTGGCCGCGGGGAGTAAGCCAAAAGCTATCTCTATCGGGTCCGTTTGAAAAAGCTCCTTCACCCATAAGTTTGGAAGCCATGCAACCATGGCAGAATATTTATCCTAATCAACAAAAGGCAAACAAATTAGCCTTAGGCTTTCATCACGGTTTCCTTATACCTTTCCAAGGAAACATTAAGATATCTACACGGGCAATGCACGAAAAAAAATAGTGTGTACCTATAGACCACCTAAAAACACCACTGTATCGTATATACAAAAATAAAAATAAAAAAATATTAAAATATTAAAGAAAAAAGAGGTGAAACAGATAAAAATGAAAAAATAATAAATAAATTAGTGAACAATGTGTGTGAATGGTTATAACTACCTCTTATAACAACACAGTGTAAAACTTTAATAAAGGAAAATGAATACCTTAAAAGCCACTTGAATTGGCTTAAATAGATTCAGAGCTCGCATGCAGCATGAAGAAGTGTCACTCAGCAACAGATGGCACTTGGATCAATTTTCAAAACACGCCACTTTTAAAAGCAGACAGCTTCAAAAGTGATGTTATTGTAATACTTCCAAAAACATATAAAACAGGGTGCAAATTTAATAAATTATGCTAAAACATGTTGTAAAAGAAATAAAAGTCCTTCTACTTGCATATAAACGCGATTAATTTTGCCGCCAAAAATTAGCGTCTATGCAGTGCTTACAAAACAATGTTCTTTTCGCTATCTTAAAAGATATATTCATGCAAAAGATTAAAACAATAAAAAGATATAACCAATCATATTTAAATAAGCCAAACCAAAAAACTGCTTAAGAATTTCAAAATGTTATATCACTTCCTACTACGATTGATTACACCATCGGGACGCTAGTGCCTATACAGACAAAGTAAAACGAGGTTGCCTTAACAAAATAAAGACTGTGTTTATAAAAGAAAATTAAACATATGTATATATATAAAAAAAGGGGTCTTTTAACTAAAAAATATGCAGCCAAATGCATTTAAGAGGCTCTCACCTGCTCTCCGCTTCAGCAATGGTTAGTGCAAAGGTAAACCAGACTGCCTACCAGAATGATTTATGCTTGAGCACTCGCTCCAAATATTGCGGTATGATACGCTCTTCACGTTACAGAGTGGCAAGCTCAATACTACTTGAAACATCGTGTACGTTTAAATTTTTAATTTTTAACCTCTCAATAGTAATACCTATATCAATAACACGTATTGCAAGACACAAAACATATTAAATAATAATTAAATAATTATAATACAACCTCAAGAAAAATTCAGATACTATTTAATCAAAAGCACCCAAACCTAAATACATATAAACATCCTTTAAACGTCATTTAACCAATCACTATTTGTAATACATTCTCATATATGATGTATATAAAATATCTATTTAATTTCTATAATATCTCATAGATTTAAACCAAGAGGAAGAAAAAAGGGATGGGGGAAAGGAGGGGGAGGGAAAAGGCAGGGGGGGGGGGAGAAGGAAAAAAGGGGGAAGTGTGAGGGGGAGGGGAAGACGAGAAATAAAAAAGAGAGCAACGGAAAAAAAGGAAAAAAGGCAGAAAGGAAGAAAAGATAAGAAAAAAAGACAAAAAGAAAGGGCAAAAAAAGGAAGAAAGAAGAGCAGAAAGAAAGACAGAAAAAAGGGGGGTTGAGGAGAGGAAGGGAAAGGAGGGGGGAAGGGGGAGGGGGGAAAAAAGGGAGGGAAAAGGGGAAAAAAGGCATGGAAGGGTATGAAAAACAAACACAGAAAGGGGGAATAACAAAATAAAAATTACACAAAGTGACTTGGTAAAATGACTGCCAACATCATTTATAATCAAAAATGAATCCATCTTCAGTCTGAAATGCTCACACACGGCAAAATTAATCGCGTTTATATGCAAGTGGAAGGACTTTTATTACTTTTACAACATGTTTTAGCATAATTTATTAAATTTGCACCCTGTTTTATATGTTTTTGGAAGTATTACAATATCATCACTTTTGAAGCTGTCTGCTTTTAAAAGTGGCATGTTTTGAAAATTGATCCAAGTGCCATCTGTTGCTGAGTGACACTTCTTCATGCTGCATGCGAGCTCTGAATCTATTGAAGCCAATTCAAGTGGCTTTTAAGGTATCCATTTTCCTTTATTAAAGTTTTACACGTTGTTGTTATAAGAGGTAATTATAACCATTCACACACATTGAGGTCGATACAGTTATGCCGCGTTAGAAAGAGTGCGGCAGTGCCAGGCGCACCCTCGTTCCCCGCACGCACAGTTCTCTTCACCTACCGCTCGATACTCTCTTCAAATTGCATGCAAATGCATGCCGCGTCTGCGAAGCGTTAGGCGAAGGTTAGGCCCGCGCAACCCATTTTACTGTATAGAGTGCCTATACAGTATCCTGGGTGCGCGGGCCTAACGCTTCACGGCCACGCTGGTATCTGTCATTTCAAATGACATTTGAAATGACAGGTACCAGGAAGTGGACAGTTATGTTCTCTGATGCTCTGCAAACTTTCCCCCAGCCCCCGCTCACCTGCCCTGGCCGCGTCCGGTCTCCGGTGCAGCCCCAGTCCTGTCCCCTCCTCCCGAAGCAAAAAAAACAAAACCGAAAAAGGTAGTAAGAGAGCGAGGGGAGAGACGGGCAATCCTAGGCTCGGGCCTGCTAGTCCCTTCTCCTCTCCTCCCGAAGCAGGGCGCGAAAAGCAGCCTTGCTCTGGGAGGAAGGGGGGGGGGGGGCAGTTTAAAGCGACGAAGAGACTTACTTTTGCAGCCCCCCCCTCCGGACATCGGCGACGACCGCGGCTCCAGCCTCCAGCTGTCAGACAGACGCATCGCACGTGGGAAAGCGGCCCCTATGCGTGCAATTGGCTGCTCAAGACGTGACGTCACGACGTTTGGCGTCATGGCATGTGACGTCACGTATTGAGCAGCCAATTGCACGCATAGGGGCCGCTTTCCCACGTGCGATGCGTCTGTCTGACAGCTGGAGGCAGGAGCCGCGGTCGTCGCCGATGTCCGGAGGGGGGAGGGGCTGCGGCGCAAGGAGAGAAGACGCAACTTACTCCAGCCAGCCCCCACTTCGGCAGCTCCCCTTCGGCAGCCCCCCTACGGCGGAGACGGCAGTGTAAAGCGAGACGGACCTTCGGCGGAGACGGCACTGTAAAGCGAGACAGACCGTGGCGCAAGGAGAGGAGGAGAGAGAAGACGCAACTTACTCCAGCCAGCCAGCCCTCCTCCGGACAGCGGCTCCTCTGCCTCCCAGCTGCCGGCGAAGATAGACGCCCGAACGGGTAGGCCCCTCGTGCAATTTGACCTCAGGGCGTGACGTCGCATGCCGTGACGCCAAACGTCGTGACGTCACGCCTTGAGGTCAAATTGCACGAGGGGCCTACCCGTTCGGGCGTCTATCTTCGCCGGCAGCTGGGAGGCAGAGGAGCCGCTGTCCGGAGGAGGGCTGGCTGGCTGGAGTAAGTTGCGTCTTCTCTCTCCTCCTCTCCTTGCGCCGCGGTCTGTCTCGCTTTACAGTGCTGTCTCCGCTGAAGGTCTGCCGTGGTCCATCTCGCTTTACACTGCCGTCTCCGCCGAAGGGGGGCTGCCGAAGGGGAGCTGCCGAAATAGGGCTGCATTGGATTTTTTTTCGCTTTTTTTTTGCTTTGGGAGGAGGGAGAGGACTGGGGCTACCCCGGAGACCGGCACCCATGGACGCGGCCAGGGCAGGTGAGCGGGGGCTGGGGGAAAGTTTGCCGCTTACCCTTACTCCTGCCTCTAACGCAGGGGTAGGGGTAGGCGGTAAACTAACAGGTTAAACGCGCGGCAAATCGGCAGGGAAAAAAAGCGATAGTCGGAGCGCGCGTCACAGTATCGGAGGGAATAGCTAATTCATTCATTAAATAGCTAATTCGTTCATTTACATATCATTTACATGCTGCGTGCGGGAAAGGTTACGGGTCGGTTTCAAGAAGCGCTAAGGACGCGTGAAACTGGAGACTGTATCGCAGGATCGCCTTACGCATCCCAATTGTGCGCCGACAGCGAGTTAATCTCCAACCGCACCTTACAGTATCGAGCTGATTGTTCACTAATTTATTTATTTATTATTTTTTCATTTTTATCTGTTTCACCTCTCTTTTCTTTAATATTTATTTATTTTTATTTTTGTATATACGATACAGGGGTGTTTTTAGGTGGTCTATAGGTACACACTATTTTTAAATTATTTTTAATCATGTTCTGATCTTAAGTGTATGCCTATGTATTTGCACACACACATGTATATTAAAAAATAATGTTTGTACAGACACAGATACTACATATAAGCTGATATCATTATCATTCATTCACAGCTAATTTTATTTATGTTAATGTGATAATGTATTTGGTTTTATATTATTATTTATTATTATTTATATATTACCTTTGCATTTCATTATATCTGTTGTCTCAATTTTATATGTATGTGTGTACTTTTATTTGTTTATACTAGCCTCTGAGGCAGCTCTTTGAGCGAAACTCGGACAGAGTTGGGCAAGATTCATTAAAGTCCTTTTTTAAATCGATCCAGCCATCTGTGTGTTTTGCTGTCAGCCAAATTGGATTGATTAACAGTTTGTTTTCTTGGACCCTACATTGGGTGATGGAAAAGCGTTCATCTTCCCATAGCATTATTCATTACCTCGACGATTTCCTATTCGTCGGGCCTAGGGAATCCAACTCCTGCTACAACCACTTATCAGAATTTCAAAAAATTACTGCCGAATTTGGGGTTCCCCTAGCGCACAACAAAACCGAAGGCCCCACAACTGTTATCTTCTTCCTTGGTATCGAAATTGATTCTAATCAAATGATAGCAAAGCTCCTGGACGAAAAGGTTAACAAACTAAGATTCACCATCCAACAAGTTTCTGTAGCAAAAAAGATAACTTTACGAGCGGCGCAATCCATTCTGGGTTCTCTAAACTTCGCTTGCCGAGTCATCCCCATGGGCTGTGCATTCATTCTCTGAAATGCTCCCTGTTCCACGCGCAGGTCATCAGAGGCAGGCAGAGCTCCGGAGTCTCAATGCGTGGATGAGACTATGGTGCAAGGAAGAGGGATTTAGTTTTGTTAGGAACTGGGGAACCTTTTGGGGAAGGAGGAGTCTCTTCCGAAGAGATGGGCTCCACCTTAACCAGGGTGGAACCAGACTGCTGGCGCTAACCTTTAAAAAGGGGAGAGAGCAGCTTTTAAACTAGAACAAAGGGAAAAGCCGACAGTCGCTCAGCAGCGCATGGTGCGGAGAGAGGTATCTTCAAAGGATACTAATGATGCATTAGAATTGGGGAATCCCGACAGTGAGGTTCCAATAATTAGAAAAATAGTCCAAGTGCCTGTAACTAAAAACTCACCTGAGCTAAAAAATTCGAACTTATCCCTATCAATTAAAAAGCAGAATGAAAATACAAACAAAAAACTAACTTTGAAATGTCTATATGCTAATGCCAGAAATCTAAGAAGTAAGATGGGAGAGTTAGAATGTATAGCAGTGAATGATGTCATAGACTTAATTGGCATCTCAGAGACATGGTGGAAAGAGGATAACCAATGGGACAGTGCTATACCAGGGTACAAATTATATCGCAATGACAGAGAGGAGCACCCGGGAGGAGGTGTGGCGCTTTATGTCCGAGATGGCATAGAGTCCAACAGGATAAACATCCTGCATGAGACTAAAAGAAGAAGAAACGGATAGAAAAAAAAAATCTGAAGGACATCCCGCCGACCGCAGAGCCCACGCGGTGAGTCAGCCGCACCCCCTGAGAGGCACCAGGCCTATCAGAGGGCGCCAAAAAGATCTTTAAATCACGGCAACTCCCTCCGGTGTCGCGTGCCGAAGGAGCGCGTCCTAAGGGGCCTGCCCCTTAGTGCGCCCCCTGGTGAGCCCCCAGGTCAGAGGCTCCTGCGCCGTACTATATCTTACCTTAGTCATCACCCAGCTCTCTCCAGCCCTCTTCTTCCAGCCATTATCATCCAACCTTGGCCAGCATTCTTTCAGTGAACTATCCTTACAGGTCTACTGCTCTTCCCAAACTCAGCCAGCTTCAGCCAGTTCCCACCAGCCTCACCAAGCACTCCTCCAGCACTCGCCTGAATCCACCATATCTACACGCACCCAGCAGTTAATCTTCACTCAACCAACAATCTTCCAGGAATCTTTCATCACTCTCCCAGCATTCTTCTAGCAGTCGCCAAGTCCTCGCAGCTCTCGTCCAGTCTGGACAGCGTCTACCACCACCCACCAACTACCATCCACCTGACTCACCTCAACACAATCAGCATTCTTTCACATTCCCAGCATATATCATCTTCGAGCATACCTCCGCTCCTGCTTAGACTCCAGACAACCATCACAGACAAAACCCATTCAGCGCTCTCAGACATCTCCCCTCACATAAGGAATCCACAACCCTCTCTGCCAAGTACTAGCAATCATCTCTTAGACCGACGCAAAGATAGGGACTTAAGGACCACGATCAACAACTCACTCTCACAACATCTCCTCCCTTTCCACACCAGCCGAGAAGCTAAGAAGGTACCATGCAAACCTATCCCATCCCTATCATCTATCACCGCCACACCCACCTCTCCAAACTCTCACAACGCTCCATGAGTCATTCAACGCGATCACTCATCCCAATCATGATTTCACCCCTCACCCAACTACTAGGACTCACCATATTCTCTCTAACCCTCTTCAATGCTCAGTCCCTTACAAAGAAAACCCACATACTTCATGATTATCTGCTGGATTCCAAACCAGACGTCTGTGCAATCACGGAAACCTGGTTAAAAAGCTCCGACACCCCATTGATAAACCAGTTACCTATACACCTCTATGACTTTTTCTCAATCCCAAGACCCAAAAAAAGAGGGGGTGGTCTGTTCCTAGCAACCAAAAAAGAACTCAATCTCAGCCAGCAACCCGTCAAGACCTCCTCCAAAAAACTGGAACTCGGACTGTTCAAGTCAAAACATATTCAAATTCTCCTTGTTTACGCCCCACCAGGTTCACTAGACTCCGATGCCTCACCCTTCATAGAAGCCATTGCTAAACACATCAACATTGATTCACTTGCTATGATTCTGGGGGATTTCAATCTGCATGTCGACGCCTCCCCAATCTCCCCCAATTGTGAAACCTTCCTTTCCACACTCCAGGCAATGGGCTTTGAACAAATTGTCAATAAATCCACTCATAAAGCAGGACACACGCTTGACCTCATCTTCTTAAACTCACACCTATCATACATTAACTCTCCTGACTGCACCCCTGTCCCTTGGTCCAATCATTCCCTAATATCAGCTACTCTCATGACTCGAGGAAACTATTCAGCCACAACCTTACTCCACCATCCACTTCAGGAAACAATGTACCTCCGACATGCTCAGTGAACATCTATCCAAGGAATTCCCCAACATAGACATCTCCAACCCCAACTCAGCCCTTCTATCCTGGCGCAATATCACGGAGTCGATAGCCAATAAACTTTGCCCCAAAGCGACGAAAACTATCAATTGGACACAAAAAAAGAAGCAACCTTGGTTCTCACCAGAACTTAAACTGATGAAGCAAGACCTCCGACACAAGGAAGGCACTTGGCGGAAGACCCCCAACACCACAACACTATCAGATTACAAGCGCACCATGCATCTCTATAAGATCTCTCTTTTACAGGCAAAAAAAGACTATTATGCCAGCAGAATTCATGATATTCAATACGACACCAGGGCCCTGTTTTCCTATGTATCTCAACTCACTAAACCCTCTGCTCCTACCATTACGGACGACCAGGCTCAATCCAAAGCAAATGAACTAGCACTCTTCTTCCAGGATAAAATTGCAAACACTCTAGCGCGTCTCCCTACCAACTCAACCCCACCAGCCCTAAACTTTACCACTACATTTTCCACCAGAGCCATCCTAGACTCCTTCGAACCCACCACCCCACTGGAGATTGAATCGACTCTCAAGAAGTTGAAACCATCCAGCCACCCGATGGACCACATCCCAACTAAACTTCTGCTTCTCATCCCAGGCACTATCTCCAGATCACTGGCTGACATCAACTGTTCCCTAGCCCAAGGAATATACCCGGATGACCTAAAAACGGCATCCCTTAAACCCCTCTTGAAGAAACCCAACCTGGACACAAAAGAGCTCTCCAACTTCCGACCCATATCCAACCTCCCTTTTTTTGTGAAACTCACAAAGTGATGACCACTCAGCTTTCGGACTTCCTTGAAGAACACAACATCCTATACCCTTCCCAGTATGGCTTCCGTAAGTCATCCAGTACTGAAACCCTCCTTCTCTCTCTATCAGACCACATCCTCTTGGGTCTAGATAAAGGGCATTCATTCCTACTTGTCCTCTTAGACATCTCCACGGCATTCGACACTGTGAACCATAACATCCTTTTAAATCGCTTCTCAGACATCGGATTATCTGGATATGCCCTCCGATGGTTCAACTCCTTCCTCAATAACAGAAGCTTTAAGGTCACAATCAATAACAAAGAATCCCCTAATTTCAAATCTACTCTAGGTGTTCCCCAAGGCTCTTCTCTATCCCCTACCCTCTTCAATATCTACCTACTGCCCCTATGCCAACTGCTCACAAATCTAAACCTACTTCACTACCTATACGCAGATGACGTTCAAATCTTGATCCCTATAAAAGAATCCCTTACAAAAACGCTTTCCTACTGGGAGGACTGCCTTAAGTCCATCAACCGCCTACTCACCAGCCTAAACCTGGTTCTCAACGCAGCCAAAACAGAAATCCTTCTTATCTCCCCAGACCACTCAGATCAGACAGTCTCTAACCCACAGACCACTCAAGTTAGAGATTTAGGAGTCATCCTTGATAACCATTTGAACCTAAAGAAATCAATCAATAATACCACTAAGGACTGTTTTTACAAGCTTCAGGTTCTTAAGACTCAAACCCCTTCTTCATTTCCAGGATTTCAGAACTGTCCTCCAGTCAACACTGTTCTCTAAAACTGACTACTGTAACACTCTCCTTTTAGGACTCCCGATCTCCGCCACCAAACCACTACAGATGCTCCAGAACACAGCAGCCAGAATCTTAACCAACACCAACCAGGGAGCTCATATCACCCCTATACTTAAAAACCTGCACAGGCTACCTATAAAATACAGAATCCTACACAAAGCACTCACCATAATCCACAAATCCATCCACAACCAACTACCTCTAGACCTTCAGTTCCCATTCAAACTATACTCATCCACAAGACCAATTAGAGAAGCATATAAAGGAACCCTTCAAGTCCCCCCAACTAAATCCACACGTCTATCCTCCACCAAAGAACGGGCATTCTCCACAGCGGACCCTATCATCTGGAACAACCTGCCGACTGACCTAAGATTGGAACCCTGCCTGCTAACCTTCCGAAAAAAACTCAAGACCTGGCTTTTCCTCCAAGCCTTCCCTTAAGTCTTCCCTTAAGTCTTCCCAATTGGCTAGACACTCGGTCCAGCCACAGTATAGACATATGTTCTCAACCTCTAGTTTTTTGTGCTGTCCTTTTATTTCCAGGCTACTCTAGCCCCCAAGTTCCATCTCCCTGTTATATGTAACTGCGCTTCGGCCTTCCTGTTATTTGGTTATGTTTAGTTAGTCCCTAAGTTCCATGTAAACCGGTCTGATATGAATCTTGTCATGAAGTTCGGTATAGAAAAATGTTAAATAAATAAATACAAAATTGAATCTTTGAGTAGAAATCCCTTGTGTGTCGGGGAAGACTATAGTGATAGGGGTATACTACCGTCCACCTGGTCAAGATGGTGAGACTGACAGTGAAATGGTAAGATAATTAGGGAAGCTAACCAAATTGGTAGTGCAGTAATAATGGCAGACTTCAATTACCCCAATATTGACTGGGTAAATGTATCATCGGGACACACTAGAGAGATAACGTTCCTGGATGGAATAAATGATAGCTTTATGGAGCAATTGGTTCAGGAACTGACGAGAGAGGGAGCAATTTTAGATCTATTCTCAGTGGAGCACAGGACTTGGTGGTGAAAGGGTAACGGTGGTGGGCCGCTTGCAATAGTGATCATAATATGATCAAATTTGATTTAATGACTGGAAGAGGAACAGTGTGCAAATCCAAGGCTCTCGTGCTAAACTTTCAAAGGGAAACTTTGATAAATGAGAAAATTGTTAGAAAAAAACTGAAAGGAGCAGCTACAAAAGTAAAAAAATGTCCAAGAGGCGTGGTATCTTCTAGAAGCACAGTCTAGATGTACTCCACACATTAAGAAAGGTGGAAAAAAAGGCAAAACAATTACCGGCATGGTTAAAAGGGGAGGTGAAAGAAAACTATTTTAGCCAAAAGATCTTCATTCAAAAATTGGAGAAGGAACCAACAGAAGAAAAATAGGATAAAGCATAAACGTTGTCAAGTTAAATGTAAAACATTGATAAGGACAGGCTAAGAGAGAATTTGAAAAGAAGTTGGCTGTAGAGGCAAAAACTCACAGTAAAAAACATTTTAAAATATATCCGAAGCAGAAAGCCTGTGAGGGAGTCAGTTGGACCGTTAGATGATCGAGGGGTTAAAGGGGTACTTAGAGAAGATAAGGCCATCGCGGAAAGATTAAATGATTTCTTTGCTTCGGTGTTTTACTGAAGAGGATGTTGGGGAGGTACCCGTAATGGAGAAGGTTTTCATGGGTAATGATTCAGATGGACTGAACCAAATCACGGTGAACCTAGAAGATGTGGTAGGCCTGATTGAACAAACTGAGAGTAGTAAATCACCTGGACCGGATGGTATACACTCCAGATTCCTGAAGGAACTAAAAAATGAAATTTTAGACCTTTTAGTAAAAATTTGTAACCCATCATTAAAATCATCCATTGTACCTGAAGACTGGAGGATAGAAATGTAACCCCAATATTTAAAAAGGGCTCCAGGGGCGATCCGGGAAACTACAGACCGGTTAGCCTGACTTCAGTGCCAGGAAAAAATAGTGGAAAATGTTCTAAACATCAAAATCACAGAACATATAGAAAGACATGGTTTAATGGAATAAAGTCAGCATGGCTTTACCCAAGGTGAGTCTTGCCTCACAAATCTGCTTCACTTTTTTGAAGGAGTTAATAAACATGTGGATAAAGGTTAACCGGTAGATGTAGTATACTTGGATTTTCAGAAGGCGTTTGACAAAGTTCCTCATGAGAGGCTTCTAGGAAAAGTAAAAAGTCATGGGATAGGTGGCGATGTCCTTTCGTGGATTGCAAACTGGCTAAAAGACAGGAAACATAGAGTAGGATTAAATGGACAATTTCTCAGTGGAAGGGAGTGGACAGTGGAGTGCCTCAGGGATCTATATTGGGACCCTTACTTTTCAATATATTTATAAATGATTTGGAAAGAAATAAGACGAGTAAGATAATCAAATTTGCAGATAACACAAAATTGTTCAGAGTAATTAAATCACAAGCAGATTGTGATAAATTGCAGGAAGACCTTGTAAGACTGGAAAATTGGGCATTCCAAATGACAGATGGAAATTTAATGTGGATAAGTGCAAGGTGATGCATATAGGGAAAAATAACCCATGCTATAATTACACAATGTTGGGTTCCATATTAGGTGCTACAACCCAAGAAAGAGATCTAGGTGTCATAGTGGATAACACATTGAAATTGTCGGTTTCAGTGTGCTGCGGCAGTCAAAAAAGCAAACAGAATGTTGGGAATTATTAGAAAGGGAATGGTGATAAAACGGAAAATGTCCATAATTGCCTCTGTATCGCTCCATTGTGAGACCCGCACCTTGAATACTGTGTACAATTCTGGTCGCCACATCTCAAAAAGATATAATTGCGATGGAAGAAGGTACAGAGAAGGGCTACCAAAATGATAAGGGGAATGGAACAGCTCCCCTATGAGGAAAGACTAAAGAGGTTAGGACTTTTCAGCTTGGAGAGAGACGACTGAGGGGGAGGGATATGATAGAGATGTTTAAAATCATGAGAGGTCTAGAACAGGTAGATGTGACTCGGTTATTTACTCTTTCGGATAATAGAAAGACTAGGGGGCACTCCATGAAGTTAGCATGGGGCACATTTAAAACTAATCGGAGAAAGTTCGTTTTTACTCAACGCACAATTAAACTCTGGAATTTGTTGCCAGAGGGATGTGGTTAGTGCAGTTAGTATAACTGTGTTTAAAAAAGGATTGGATAAGTTTTTGGAGGAGAAGTCCATTACCTGCTATTAAGTTCATTTAGAGAGTTAGAGCACTAGCCACTGCCATTAGCAATGGTAACATGGAATAGACTTAGTTTTTTGGGTACTTACCAGGTTCTTATGGCCTGGATTGGCCACTGTTGGAAACAGGATGCTGGGCTTGATGGACCCTTGGTTTGACCCAGTATGGCATTTTTCTTAAATTCTTATGACTGGCTGCAGCTACCGTGGGAATACAGCGCCCCCACCACGTCCTCCGTGTATCCAAACTCATACGCGAGGGACTTCGCTATATGGAACTCATTCCTCACCAACTCTAACGGAATATCGGTGCTGCAGGGACCGCCATTTGTCCCAATGTGGACCTGCACATTCACACTGACGCATCTGGGGGGTGGGGTTTCGGTGCCATTTGTCAAGATTCATGGTGCGCAGAGAGGTGGCTGGAAGAATGGATAGAGCGGAACGTTACCAAGAACATTACCTTCCTTGAACTCATTCCCATAGGGTGACACTGGTGTTGTGGAGCGAAAGGCTAAGGAAACACACACACAGTTTTTGGAGTGATAATCAGGCGGGTAGTGCAGGTATTAAATGCACAAACGGCCCAAGTGCCCCATGGTGGTCACTCTTACTAAGGGAAATTGTTTTTAGAATCATTACATAATAGCATCACCCTGCGTGCTAGACATGTTTGCCGGGAAATACGTAATGACGCAGCAGATTTCCCTTTCCCGTGCTAAATGGACTTTGTTTCGCAAGCAGGTTACCGACCGCAGATGTAGTGGGAACACAGATGCCTGCACGCTTATGGGACCATTGGACGACAAGTACACAAGATTTGATACGCAGATCCGTCGCTCCTTCCACTTGGATTTCGTACTGCCGAAGTTATGAGATTGTGGCAAAGTTCTTGACAGAGAATGGTTGGCACTTTGGTCCCATAAGCGAAGACCTGATGGTCAGATCTATTGATTCGTCAAAGGATTCAGGGGTAACACAGAACACCGTTCTCAAGCGCATGGCGGGTTTTGCATTCTTTACCAAAGCTCACGGTTGGGGTGACCCCACTAAGTCATTCCTTATCAAGAAAATGATGTCTGGATGGGCGAGGCAAGCGTGTTCCACCAAAGATAGCAGACATCCCATCACCCACAACATGCTCAGGACATTACGGACACAGTTGTCATCAATATGCTCTTCCCAGTTTGAATAAATGCTTTTTCGCCTTGCCTTCTCAATGGCATTCTTCGGCGCATTCCGAATTAGCAAGCTAGTGGCCGACAACAAGGACGACGACAGAAGGAGCGGGCTGCTGGCAAAGAAAGTAGCGTGGACTCCAGAAAAATAATGATTACGATACAGAAATCGAAAAAAGACCAAGAATGACGAGGCACCACATTATCACTATTGAAAGTTCCCGCATGTCATACTTGCCCAATCGACAATATGAGACAGTGTATGGCGATTCGGCCGAAGGGAGGCGTGCACCTGTTGCTTCACGCCGATACTTCACCGCTTACCAGATTCCAATTCTCTGCAATTTTAAGAGCATCTATCATAGAAATGAAGTTGGACTCCAAAACGTTCACCACACACACCTTCAGGATCGGCGCTGCCACAAGCACGGCGCAGGCTGGCTTACATACAGACGCTATTAAGAAAATCGGCCACTGGAAATCTAGCGCTGTCAGCTCTTATGTCCGACTCGACAGGGTGGACACGGCGAGCAAGCACTCATTATTGCTCGACAACAATGCAGAATCGCTCGTCTTAACAATCATTGTATGGTCTTTTTACAGATGCCTGGCAGAGACACAACATTGCATGGATTATCGTCACTCTTACGTTCGATGGGTGGCAAAGAGAGCAAGTGGCCGGCCTTATGGACCTCACTTGGGGCTGGCGCATCGAATGGATGGGAAAACCAGGCATGCAATGGGAGCAGTTACTGCCATTAATTCGGCACCTGAAGTACTCGAGGGCACCGCCCGAATTTATCATATTGCATTTGGGAGGGCAGTGACTTGAGCTCATAAACATGTAAGCTTTTGATTAGAATAGTAAAACGTGACATAGCTAGAATAAGGGACCTATACCCAGGTGCCGTCGTATGTTGGTCCGATATTATTCCCCGACCAAAATGGAGACAGTCAAAATTATGGGGCTGTGGGAGAAAGAAGGTTAACAGACAGATCGGTTCCTGGGTCCAAAAAATTGGGGGACATCAGATAAGGCATCAATGGGCGGACAACATGTCCCCCGGGCTGTTCCGCCCAGACGGGATACACTTATCAGACGTTGGCTACGACATCTTCAATATTACGCTACAAGATGTCATCAAGGCACAAGTTAGGTAAAATGGCCACAGCATATATTGTGTGGGGGACACGAGGTAAGGGACCTCCCTACCTCGTGTTGTGGCGGGTACCCGGGCTGGTTTGGGAAGGATTGAGTGGTGCTGGTGTCATCACATAATGGTGCGATAGCTGATGGCGCCAGGAGGCATAAATGGTGATGGCCCCCTTGCTCGGGAGCAAGGCAGGTGGCCTACAGAGTCGGGCTGTCTTGCTTGGATCAGGCGACGGGCAGCGGTATATATATATATATCTGAAGGCCGCCGGCTCAGGTATCCCAGATAGTTAACATGTTATGTTTTAAAATAAAAGCTGCGGCCATTTTACTACCAAAGACAGACTGTGTTATTACTATTATAGGGGACAAGGCTTAAACAGTATTAAGGTACGGACATGTTAAATTTGACCAGATGACGGATGAAGGAGTGAGTGGCGGCTGCTAACGTTAAACTCTTGTCTACATTAAATTTCATCTGCCACTTGGATGCTCAATCTTCCAGTCTCGCAAAGTCCTCCTGCAATTTATCACAATCCGCATGTGATTTAACTACTCTGAATAATTTTGTCATCTACATATTTGATCACCTCACTAGACATTCCTCTTTCCAGATAATTTATAAATATATTAAAAAGCACTGGTCCAAGTACAGATCCTAAGGTGCTCCACTATTTACCTCTCTCCACGGAAAAAACTGACCATTTAATCCTAATCTCAATTTCCTGTATCTTAACCAGTTTGCAATCCACAAAAGTATGTTGTTTCCTATCCCATGACTTTTTATTTTTCTTAGAAACCTCTCATGGGGAATTTTGTCAAGCGCCTTCTCTGAAAATCCAAATACAGTATTACTATAGTCTCACCTTTATCCACATGTTTGTTATACCTTTCAAAAACATGTAGCAGATTTGTGAGGCAAGATTTCCTTTGGGTAAATCCATGTTAGCTAGATTTGTTTAAACCAAGTCTATCTATATGTTCTGTGATTTTGTTCTTTAGAATAGTTTCCAAGATTTTTCCCAGTAATGAAGTCAGGCTCACTGGTCTATAGTTTCCTGGATCACCTCTGGAGCCCTTTTTACATATTGAGTTTATATTGGCCACCTTCCATTGTACAATGGACAATTTTAATGATAGGTTAAAATTACTAGTAATCTGAAATTTCATTTTTGAGTTTTTTCAGAACCCTAGGGTGTGTATCATCTGATCCAGATGATTTGCTACTCTTATCAATCTGGCCTAGTACAACTTCCATTTTCACCATGATTTGATTAAATTAATTTGAATTATCACCCTTGAAAACTATCTCTGAGACGGGTATCTCCCCAACATCTTCATTTGTAAACAGTGAAGCAAAGAATTCCGTGATGGCCTTATCTTCCCTAACCCTTCCCTTTAACCTCTCAGTCATGTAATGGTCCAACCAACTCCCTTGCAGGCTTTCTGCTTCTATTATAGTTTGAAAAGCTTTCATTATGAGTTTTTTTCCTCTGTGGCCAGCTTCTTTTCAAATTTTTTCTTTGCCTGTCATATCAAATTTTACATTTAACTTGCCACTGTTTATTCTGTTTTCCTATTTTCTTCAGATGGATCCTTCTTCCAATTTTTGAAGGAAGAATTTTGGCTAAAATAGCCTCTCTTACTTTGCCTTTTAACCCAGCTGGCAGTCATTTGGCCTTCCTTCCATATTACTTTTTTTTTCAGTTAAATCTTTTTATTGAATGAAACAGATGCACAAATAAAATTCAGGAGAAAGACTTACAAAATAATCAGAGTAGGATATCAACTATTAACAGAGGACGGCATTTTGGTAAGAAAGTAACAATAAATATATTAAGAATAAAAAGAAAAATGGAGGCTGGAACAATTTAAAGAAGTGATATAACTAGAAATATATCTCAAACTAAGATAGAAAATCATAACAAGTTGTAGTAAAGCTTAGTCAAAACAATGATCTACTGACCTCCAGTTGAATAACCAGCGAGGAAGTCTACTGTTGCGGATGGCACCTTCCACGTTTTTTAATGTGTAGAATATAATTGGACCACGCCTCTAAGATGGAATTATTAGACAATGTCCATGCCTGTTGTATACTCTTAACCTTTGTAGCTGCACCTTTCCATCTTTTCTGTCTTCCTCATTTTATCAAAGTCTCCCTTTTGAAGGTTTAGTGCTAGAACTGTAGATTATTGTACCCCCCACCCCAGTCATTAATTCAAATTTGATCATGTTATGATCACTGTTCCCAAGTTGCCCTACCTCTTTTGCCTCTCTCACTAAATCCTGTATTCCACTAAGAATTAGATTTGAAATAGCTCCCTCTCTTGTTGATTCCTGAGCCAATTGCTCCATGAAACAGCCATTATATATGCTATCCAGGAACTTTTCCTCTCTAGCATGTCCTGATGTTACATTTATCCAGTCAATATTGGGGTAATTGAAATCTCTCATTATTACTGCATTGCCACATTGGTTAGCTTCCATTATTTCCCTTAGCATTTCATCTTCCACCTGATCATTTTTGCTAGGTGGAAGGTAGTATACTCCTATCACTATACTCTTCCCTAACACACCATGGTATTTCTTCCCTAAAGATTCTACTGTGCATTTGGTCTCATGCAGGATATTTATCCTGTGTTAAATTTTTCTCCTTTGAAATTCTCACGAGGCATTTTTCTGAGACTTTGAATATTTCCTCTGAAAATTTGCTACTTATTTATAATGTATTTTTAAATACCATTAATGAAGTCTCAGCAGATCTAGAGACTTTGTAATCTACCTTATGACCATTTTTTTGGTAAAAGGTAGAATAGTAAATGTCTACAAATAGTTTCTAATTGCTTAGACCTCAGATAAATTCAACCCAGATTAGAGACCATAATTCTTTACATCTTATAATTTATAGGAATTTTTATTCCAGCAGGCAAAGTTCACAGTAACTACAGTTAGATTAGATATTTTAGTTCATTTACCATTGAAAACCTCTTGTTCAAATGCTTTAAAATCCAATGTCAAATGAATCCCAAACGTGTACTTTTAAGGACACATTGCACTATAAATACTCAGTAGGGGTGTGCATCCGTTTTCCACGTATTTGTAATCCGCAACTTATTTTTTGCAATCTGAATACGTGGGGAGGCGAAACGCATCGCTACTCCCCACGTATTCAACAGATATCCGTTGTATTCAGCCTCCTAAATAAACATTTAAACCCCCCCACTCTCCTGACCCCCCCAAGACTTACCAAAACTCCCTGGTGGTCCAGCGGGGAGTCAGGAAGCCATCCCTGCATTCGTTTGCGGTTTCCTCACAGCGCCGATAGCCTGTGTCACAGGGGCTGCCGGTGCCATTGGTCAGCCCCTGTCACATGGTCACCGGCGCCATCTTGTGCTCCTACCACGTGACAGGTCATGTGGCAGGAGGTCGCTCTGGGACCCTCGTTGGACCCAACCGGAACTTTTGGCCAGCTTGGGGGGGGCCCTCCTACCCCCACAAGACTTGCCAAAAGTCCAGCGGGGGTCCGGGAGCGACCTCCTTTCACGCCGTCCGTCCGATCCCAATACTCAAAATGGCGCCGATCGCCGTCATAGTGAGGGCAAAGGCGATCGGCGCCATTTTGAGTATTGGGATCGGACGGACGGCGTGAAAGGAGGTCGCTCCCGGACCCCCGCTGGACTTTTGGCAAGTCTTGTGGGGGTAGGAGGGCCCCCCCCAAGCTGGCCAAAAGTTCCGGTTGGGTCCAACGAGGGTCCCAGAGCGACCTCCTGCCACATGACCTGTCACGTGGTAGGAGCACAAGATGGCGCCGGTGACCATGTGACAGGGGCTGACCAATGGCACCGGCAGCCCCTGTGACACAGGCTATCGGCGCTGTGAGGAAACCACAAACGAGTGCAGGGATGGCTTCCTGACTCCCTGCTGGACCACCAGGGAGTTTTGGTAAGTCTTGGGGTGGGGGGGGTCAGGAGGGTGGGGGGTTGTAGTTAATTTAGTAGTAACGTATTTACAGATCGACAACTTATTGAATTCTCCATACGTTCGCATGGAACGGAATTGACCCCCCACGAATACGGATCGCGTATGCAACGAAAACTTTTTGCCTGCACATCTCTAATACTCAGCATTAGAGAATAACTAGCATGTGTTAGGAGCATGGCAGCCTTTGCAGTAGTCCTGATTGTCTGGTCCAAGATCTGGTCTTGGATCAGTTAACATGAAAAGAGTCTAGCTATACCCACAGCTTAGACAGCAAACAGTTTCATGAATTCCACGTAGTCCAGGGATGACTGGTCAGATGTGCTTTCAGCAAGCTTGCGACAGGAATGGACAGGAACTTGATACACAGGGGCACAGCCAATAGTACAAGTGTAGTCAGAAACTCCAGCTTTGTCTTCTGCCTTTTTGTAAAAAAAGATTTTTCCTGGGCTTTTGCAGTTCTGCATGCAAATATATAGGTTCCAAAGTAGACAAATATGAGTTGGATAGACACCACAGGTATAGGATTGGTGGGTTTAGAAGTTGCTGCTGCTTAACAGGCATGTTTGCACAGCGTTCCCTTGGTGATGGCGTGTTATAAGACAACTGGTTAACAGAAATGGGCTGCCTCATTAAATTCAGTTTGTCAGGGCACAATTGTCACTAGCCAATTGGAGCTGTGAAAAAGAATGTTCAGTTTATTCAACAACTGTCAATTTTAATCACAATGCAGTTTGGAAACGCCCATCTTGTGTTGCTTGGATTTCATCTTTTATGGTTCAAGTTGCACATGGCTCCTTTCAGGGTGACAATTAGTACTTCTCATTTAGCTACAAGAATTTCATTTGTACACTTTATTGAACACAAAAAAACTATGCAAAATGGCTGGCAGCCATGTAAAACAAAGCCTTTGGATTTCTTCATCTCTACTGGGAAGTATAATTTTTTTAAAGTATTTTAAAATCAATATAAAAATTATAGTGGGTGAATGACTGGACATGTTTTGATTTCTTTAAAGCATTAAATATAGCAGTGTAGGCTAATGGTTAGAGCAGTGGGCTACAAACCAGGGAAGCCAGAATTTAAATCCCACTGCCACTCCTCCTGACCTTGGGCAAGTCACTTCTCTCTCCATTGCCTCAGGTGTAAAACTTAGTTTCCTAGCATGTAGACAGATGGATTCAGGACCAGTGGGTTTATGCCCCCCTGTCAGCAGATGGAGACGCAGCAAGCTGACATCACAGTATATATACTCTTGCAGTGACCCCAGCCTGCTAGTATTCTCCATCTCCAGCAGATGGTGGACGTACATCTCCCTATGGGGATTACTTCAAGCTTTTTGGAAGAAGAATTTTGAAATTCTAAATTCAGGAGGAGAAAGCCTCGCTCTCCTGTGGTGGTACCTAAAAGTCCCTCCCCCAGTTGAGAATTCCTGAGGTGATTTCCTTGGTCCCTCAGTGGTGTGCCTTGGTCCAATAGCTGGTTCCTGTCATGGACTTAGCTGCTAGTTCAGCTCAAAGGCAGTGGGTATGGAGGCTGAGCACGGCAGTGACTGCACATGCCCTCTCCCCCCACAGCCAGAGACTATCTCTGTACTGAGCCGGTAAGCACTGAGCTCCTGTAAGTTTAAAAACAAAAACCTTTTACCTACAGAGATGGAGGGTTTTTTAGGCCTTCCTTCAGTCTCCATGCTTGGCGCGTTCCTTCTCCTGTTGGGGTTAGGGGAATTGGGCAACCTGGTAGGTTGAGCAGCCTAGGTGGGCTAGGCCCCACGGTAGGCTTTTCTCTGCATGCAGCTGCATTTTCATGTACTGTTCTGTGTTCTTTCTGCTCTCTACAGGATGTTGGTGTGTGCAGTGCGTCGGCTCTGCACACACATTGTGCATGCCACTTTAGCCGCGACTTTTGCATGCATAACTAAGCATGGTGATATGCTCCAGCGGGGTGCACTAGTTTGCATGTGCCTTGCCACACTTATTGCTGGGGCACCTATAATTTGTGCGTGTAACTTTTGAACACAAGCTGTTTGAATGCACAGTTACTGCCACCCATGGCACTGGTAAACAAGACTAAGCACCTTTCTCTTTATTTTGCCTGTTCTGTTAGGGCTTTTCAACCTGAGCTGTCTTCCAACATGTCAGCGCTATTCAGATGCTCAGGGAGAGTTGTCTTCCTCGGATTTTGCTACACCTCTCATTCTGATGATTCATCTGGTTTTGGCTGGAAGTGAGCCAGATCTTAGTACTCCCTTGACTGCCTCCTCCGCCGGAGATGGCAGTTCAGTTGGGCCCACTCTGGTATTTTCTGGGCTTGGTCTGGATTTGGCTTCTTTTTCTTGAGTGGAGATTTTTCAAGGTTAACAAGTCTTTGTTCAGGTGCAGTCCTCTACTTTGCCCATTCTGGTCAGGCAGACCCTCAGGCGGTGGTCCCTCCCTCTACCAATCCTATGGTTATGCGCCGTGGTATGCCATGGTTCACCACAGGTATCCCCAGTGGGGACCTGGATGGTAGGAATGATGAGGCAGATTGTTTCCTTGGAAGATGGTGAAATTCCTCCTGGTTTGAAGCCGTATCATAGGAGCTTTTTCATAGAGATGAAGATTTCTCAGACATTAAAGCTGCTGGATGTGCCTGGGGTAGATTCTATGACGCAGCCAAAGAATCCCATTTTGGTCTCATTGCGTAAAGACTCTTGCTTTTTTTCCTGTTAAGGCTGCCATTCAAGAACTGATTGATCTTAAATGGGATGTCTCGGAGGCAAATTTCAAGGGGAGTTGGATATTGGAAGGTCTATACCCTTGAATCCAGCTGTGACAGAGCGTTTGCATTTTCCCAAAGTGGATGTACTTGTCTGCACCATTTTTGACTGGCAATTTTCTCTATGGAGGGGAGGAGTGGCCTTCAAGGATGTGCATGATAGGCAGATTGAATCTAACCTTAAGCAGGCCTTTGATGCAGTGGCGATGACCTTGCAGATTGTGCCACAAGAGCACAACAGGAAGCATTCTTGTCTGCTTCTCTCTCAGGAGTGGATGATTCGAGGGTGAATTCCAGAACAGCTATTGAATTCACTGCCGCCTTTTTGGCAGACTCTGGTTGTGATTGGTCCATACCTTGGACACAGGAGTGGCTTTGGTAGTGGCGGTCAGACGTCAGCTATGGTTGCGGAATTGATCAGCTGACACAGCCTCCAAGGCTAATCTTACAAAAATGGCCTTTAAAGGCTCACTCTTGTTTGGGAACAAGCTGGCCAGTAAGTGGGGCGAATCTCCAGTTCCCAAGTTACCAGAGGATAAGAAGCAACTGCAGCGCCTCTTTTCTATGAGGGGTCATCTCAGGGGTTCCAAGGTTTTTGTCTCTACAGAAACCCAACCTTTCAGAGGACTTGGCCTTTTGGTAGGTCTCAGTCTTTTCATCCCTGACAGTCCAAGAGAGGAGCAGGCTCGGGTGATGGCCAGTCTTGAGCTTCCTAATAAAGGTTTGCCTACCCACCTTCGGGAAGAAGAGATAGAGGGCTACCTATCTCTATTTTGTCAGAGGTGGGTCAAGATCACATCGGATCAATGGGTCCTGGAAGCGATACGGACAGGATATGTGCTGGGGTTTCACAGCATTCCTTAGGGGCATGTTCATGGTGTCTCCTTGCCACTCCCAGCAGAAGAAGCAGGCAGTGGGGTCTACGCTTCTGAGGCTTCTCTGGCTGAGGACTGTGGTTCCCATGCCTACGTCTCAGGATAATACAGGACGCTATTCCATTTATTTTGTTGTACCCAGGAAGGAAGGTTCCTTTTGTCCCAGTCTGGATCTCAAGAGTGTCAACAGTCTTCTGCAGGTGACTCACTTTTGCATGGAAACCTTATGATCTGTGGTAATGGCCAGACAATCGGTGGAGTTTGACTTCCTTGGGTCTGTCTGAGGTTTATCTTCATATTCTCATCTATTTGGAGCACCAACGTTTTCCTCACTTTGTGGTACTGGGTCGCCATTATCAGTTTCGGACACTGCCTTTTGATCTGGTCATCACCCCAGAGCTGTTTCCAAGGTTATGGTAGTCATGGCAGCGGTGTTGAGAAAAGATGGGATCCTGGTACTTGGACAACTGGCTGATTCTGGCCAAGTCTTTAGCAGAGAACAGTCTGTTGACCAACAAGGTAATCTCCTTGCTACAGGAGCTAGGTTGGGTGGTGAACCTGGCCACTATACATGCTAAACGTCCACCTCCTAGACTGAGTTCTGCATTAATCAACGTTCCTTTAAAATACTCTCCTGCCACATCTCAAGATCCACTTATGTCCTCCTTTACTCTTGTTCTAATTAATATTAGATCTCTATAAAAAAAAAAAAGCTCCTCTCATATATGACATACATTCTGATTCTACACTAGACTGTCTCTATATTACAGAATCATACCGGGCTCGCTCTAGCAAATTGGTGAAAGCCCGTGCATGATGATGAGTCCGGGGAGGTGCACTTCCCCCTTTCTCCTCCCCCCCCCCCCCCCAATGGCAAAACATTGGACTGCACGCACTGCTGGCACACAGGCGTCATCAGGCCGCGACGCACACATGGTCACGGCCAGATGTTGTCACTGTCACTACAAAGGGCCGAGGTCGACCCCTCTTGCTACTCCTCTTTCACTCGACGTCGCGGCGAGTTCAGTTCGACCTCTCCACCGCAACCCGGACCAGCAAGTACAGGCGGCATCCTAGAGCGTTCACAGGCCTCCCCACCCGGCAAGGAGATGGGGTCACCCCCAATATCACAGACATTAAAAACAAACAACCTCGACTGCCCCGGAGCACACGTGGTGGCTTAGGCCAGAGGAGCTGGAGCCTCATGAGGTTTTCCAGGGAGGAGGAAAAAAAGTGGCGACAGGGAGCGAACAGATAAGATAATTAACCTTACTTTATTAATCTACTTTTGTCATTTCTTTGCTTTGATTGCGTACTTTTCCTTCTGGAGCTGCTCCACCCAGACATGCAGCCGGCACAGCAGCCTAGGCAGCATGAAAGGCTTGCTGCTCTAAGGATTGGGAGCCAGGTTCTTAACGCTGAGGCTGTGTGGGTTCAAAGCACACACCCCCCCTCAGGTCAGCAGTGCTTTGGGTTGCCGCCTATTCGGAAGAGAGGCTTTTATTGAACCAAGGGGCAGTGAAAAAATAGGCTTGGGGCAGCTAGTCAGATAAAACAAAATGGCCGAGATGGGTCTTGTTACCTGAAGCACGAGGGCCCATTCCGGAGCACAAGCAACATGGGAGCAGTCAAAAGGCAGAGGCAGTAGAAGTAGCGGAGAGCCCCTACGCACCAGAGCCAGAAAGATGATCAAGCGCTGCGGGAATTAAGTCATGCGGTGGAGACTGGCGTGCCGGGCACATTGGGGCATGCTGAGATACTCATTGAAACAAAGGGCACAGAAGTTTTAATATGTGCCAGATGACAGCCGCACATTGCTGCAGGATCGATGGCTAGTACCTATCAGGAGACCGCTCTCCCCCCGCAGCTTGCATCCTGTAGCTTGGCGACGCGGGGGGGCTGGATCACCGTGATTTCTTTGTGATTGGATGGCCCGTGCCATTTTTTTTAAGATGGTGCCAACTGTCCATTGCTCCTACCATGTGAGAGAGGCTGGCCAATGGCACCGATAGCCCCTGTCACATGGTAAGGGCAAAGGGCCACCTGCGCCATTTTGATTAGTGGCAGCCGATAGCCTGACAAGGGAGATCGCTCCTGGGACCCCCGCTGGACCACCAGGGACTTTCGGCAAGTTTTTTGGGGGGTCGTGAGGGTGGGGGAGGTTGTATTTAATTTAATTTGAAGGGTTGGGGTGGGTTTGGATTTTTTGGATTTTTTTTGTGCCCTTTCTTCCCCCCACTCCCAAGAAATGATAAGAAAACCACACAAAATTTCGTGGGTTTTCCTATCCGTTCGTCAGGCCCCAGAACTACAATGAAATAGGAAATATCTTTATTTCCTATTTCTTGCAAACAAATGCACATCCCTAGTTACCAGTAATCCTATATTTTACAGCAGGGATATATATAGTAACATAGTAATGATGGCAGAAAGACCAAACGGTCCATCCAATCTGCCCAGCAAGCTTCCCATCATAGTAACTGCCACTCAGTGTAGGTTACCCCCAAGTCTTATGTTAAGAGTAGCAATAATTATAATCTAAACCAAGCAACTGTTAAACCCATTACAAAATTGTTAGCATTTATACAGGGTAAGGAGCCTTCATGATGATTTCAGACAATGCTGCTTACTAGGGATGTGAATTGTTTTTTAACAATTTAAATTATCGTCCGATATTTTTAATATCGTCATTAATCATTAGAGTGCGATACAATAGAAATTCCACCGATTTATCATAAAAAAAATCGTTAATCGGGTTAGTGCGCACTAACGGGAGTTAGAGCGCACTAACAGGAAATGATACAATTTGACACTTTTCAGGTCAGTTAAGGTCAGTTAGGAATGAATATGTATTCCTATTGGCTGCCCTCTTATTTATTGAAGTTACCAAGGTTCCCACTGAGGTGATGGTTTAATATATGGGGGATGGGAAATGGAACGGTGGTAGCTTGACAAAGGGAAGGGAAAGGGGGAGTGAAGGGCCAAGCAGTCCCACTCCCTGGTCTCTGAAGGACAGATCTCTTCAGAAAATCAGAGCTGCTGAATGCAGGGGCTGTCACACCCTTCACATCCCTCTTCCCCCCCCCCCCCATTCACTGTGCTCAAGTTTGCAGTTCCTGTGTTAAACTAAACTTCTTTTTTTCACTAGAGTAGAATAAAATAAAATGAAGTACTTTCTGTATTAAACTAAAGAAACCTTACATAACATGAAATTAAGTACTTCTCTATATTTCTACTTTAGTGAAACCAAAACTTTAATAAAGAAACTTGCAACCTGAGCTTCAAAACATTAACATACTATAGAAAAACTAAACAAAAAACTTTATTATTAATTTATTATATTTACAGTGATTAAATTTAAAGAGCAGGCTGAGGCTAGACTGGCTAGTGGCTACTGCTGGCACTGTCACTGCTGCAGCCTGCTGGCACTTTTTTTCTCTTTCTGGCTAGTGCGTGCTATATCTGGTAGCAAAATGGCCACAGGGGACAGCACCAAGCATGCGCGGCTTAGTGTGCACCTCTAGCTAACGAACATTTCCTCAAATGTTACTTTTAAACCATTAAGTAACAATTTTTGATAGTGCGCACTTACCTTCCGTTAGTGCACACTATTCAGAAAAATGATTTTTTTGCAAAAAAATCATGCCGATCAGATTTTTTTTTCTCCCCCCAGCTGATCCAGATCGTTAAAACGATCGGGCACACGATTCACATCCCTACTGCTTACATTTACATTTATTGAGATTTATGAACCGCCTAACGCTTAAAAAGGCCTAGGTGATGAAAAAAATAACATACACAAGTTAAATCAATACAAAAAGAAAACATATAATTAAAATTAAAATATATTGCAATAATAAAAGAAATTTAAGCAGTTAATAAACAAAAAAGTAAAATACAAGCAAATGTGCTTTGCTTTTGGACTTGGCTGTAGAAGCAGCCCTGTATTTTATCCTTAATGTCTGCATATCACTATCCCGGACCATAAAATTCAGGGATATGTTGTTCTCTGTTATGTGAATCCTGACCTATCCCTAATGTCTCAATATCAGTATACCCCAAACTGTAAAAGTCAAGGTGACAATTTTGGCTGTTGTCTGAATCCAATTCCCCTTTTTCTCCTATGTGTGAAGCTATGAGTGATGTTGCAATTGTGTCACAAGCATTAAGGCTAACTGGTTAAAGGTAATAATCCCTGTGCCTTCTGCTAAGGGTAGTAACTGCTGCTCTGTGCAAGTGACCGCCATGCACACTTTTCTTCACTTTCAACCCCTAGTCCTTCAGGATCTATAGTATTTATCCCATGCTCTTTTGAATTTAACTGTTTTTGTCCTCACCAACTTTTCTGGAAGAGCATTCCAGGCATCCACCACCCTCTCCATGAAGAAGTATTTACTGAGTTAATTCTGAGTCACCCCCCTTGGAGTCTCATTTCATGACCCCTAGTTATACAGTTTCCTTTCCAAAAGAACTGGTTCAAAGATTGTGCACCTCCTCTCTTCCAGAGTATACATATTCAAATCCTTCAGTCTTTCCTCATAAGTCTTCAATACAGTCTCTGCACCATTTTGGTTACCCTTCTCTGAACTACCTCCGTCCTGTCCTTATCCTTTTTGAGATACGGGTATGAGTACTGAACACAGTACTCTAGATAAGGCCTCACCAAGGACCTATACAAGGGCATTATCGCCTCCTTTTTTCTGTTAGTTATTTCTCTTTATGCAGCCAAGCATCCTTCTGGCTTTAGCTATCGCCTTGTCACATTGCTTTCCTGCCTTCTGATTGCCTCTCCCAGTCTGTGTACATTAGTCATTCAGCCCATCACATACAGCTCTTTTGGATTGCCGCATCCCAGATGCCTGATTGCACTTCTTGGAATTAAATCCCAGCTGCCAAATCTTCAACCAATTTTCAAGCTTTCTTAAATCTCTACTTCAGCTGTGTCCACCCTGTTGCAGATCTTAGTATCATCTGCAAAGAACTGCAACAGGTTGGATATTTCTGGATGCACTTGATATTAATAATTTCTAACCACCCCAGTTGGTTGACTATTGAACGCCACTTGATGCAGCCTTTTCCTTTGGTAATTATCCCAGGTATGTCACTACCTTCTTCTTTCATGGATAAACTCTTGTTTAATTCAATGTGCTAGTAATATTTGGAATGTGATCAGTTTATTTAGTCCAAATTTTCTTCTCTATGATACTACTCTCACATTAAGAAAGCCAACAGAAGTTTATTTTGGAAATCATGGCACTTGTGTGGTTTTTGGCTATTGGAGCATATAATCAGGGATATTAAATTGCTCTCCTTTGATATGATCCTTCAGTTTGCAATGCCCTAATCCCAATCATAATCGCTAGTTGAAACTTTATACCTCTGTGAAAATTATCATTTTGGAGCTGCTCTCTCTAGTCTTCCTAAGCTAGCAGGAATATAGACATAAGTCAAATAGGGCATCTAGCCTCATTTATATATAAAACACTTAAACAGATCAGATTCCCGAAATACACCACTCTGTGTAATACTTTGCTTTCAGAATTAAATAGTTCAGATGATGCAGTTGATTGGTCATATTTATGGAATTCATCCATTCATATTTCACTACCTTCCAGTATTACACAGGCTTTGTTTTTCACTATGCATAAAGCAGTTTGAGCTCTATGGAAACCTTTCAGATCTGTGTTTCCTGATGACCATAAATGTTGGACCTGTAACGCTCCGAAAGCAGCGTTACCTCATATGCTTTCTCATTGTTCACTCATCTTTGCATTTTGAAAATCTTTATGGAGTATATCATCACATATAGTTAATTTTACCTACCCCATCATACTCATAATCATACTCCGAGCTGTAGCTTTTCTTCTTTCAGTTTTGCCCTCTAATAGGAAAGTATTGGATTTTTTATTGGCTGTGGCTATAAAAATGGTTATTGCAAACTGGAAGCATAGTGAGATACTTAATGAGTATTTTTGGTGTAATTTCGTTTGTATGTATCATAAAAATGAAAAAGCAGTTGCTATAAAATTTCACTGAGTTGCCAAATGGCCAAGGTGTGGAGACATTTAGAATATTATTTAAAGATATCATCCCTGAAATTTATTCTGTATGGTCATTATCTTTCTCTTAACTGTGTATGACTCAGTTGCACTCTGTATTTATCGCTTTCTTGTCTGATATGCTGTATTGCAAGGTTGTTTTTCTGTTTATTATATGTTATAACTCAATAAAAACATTTGAATATTAAAAAAAAGATGCCAGCACTCAGTGCTGCCATGTATCACCTGAAAAAAGTCCTGTATAGCACATATCAGATGTATATTGCCCTCTACAGATGAATAATTCAAATACTTTTTGACTGGCCATGTAGTATCCTCATGAGACCTGCAGGAGCTATAGGTATACTGAGGCCATGGTGCAGACATTTGAGCTAGAAATGAGTCCAAGCCTTATGTTGTGCAGTGAAAAGCAGCAACATTAGACTATCAGGATTTTTAGGGCAGAAAGGCTCCGGAGTGTAGTGCTTCTTCATTTGTTAAGAGATGGGATTGAAAACCATTTGGAGGGGCAGGGGGTAATAGTAGGGATTTGTATTTGAGAGAAGACTTGGGGCTTGGAAGAGTTTTCCCCAGTTGGGATGAAGGAACTGCAGAAAAAGTTATCTGTTTGTAAGCTATGTGTCCTCTAGATCCTTGACCTTGCAGAAAGACTAAATTAATTCTTTGCTTCCGTGTTTACTAATGAGGATGTTGGGAAGATATCAGTTCCGGAGATGGTTTTCAAGCGTGATGAGTCAGACGAACTGAAACAAATCACTGTGAACCTGGAAGATGTAGTAGGCCAGATTGACAAACTAAAGAGTAGCAAATCATCTGGACCAGATGGTATGCATCCTAGGGTACTGAAGGAACTAAAAAATGAAATTTCTGAACTATTTTAGTTAAAAATTTGTAACCTACCATTAAATCATCCATTGTACCTGAAGAATGGAGGGTGGCCAATGTAACCCTAATATTTAAAAAGGGCTCCAGGGGTGATCCGGGTGGTAACTATAGACCAGTGAGCCTGACTTCAGTGCCTGGAAAAAATAGTGGAAACTATAGCATATAGAAAGACATGGTTTAAAGGAAAACAGTCAACATGGATTTACCCAAGGGAAGTCTTGCCTAACAAATCTGCTTCATTTTTTTGAAGGGGTTAATAAATATGTGGATAAAGATGTGAACTGATAGATGTAGTATATTTGGATTTCAGAAGGCGTTTTGACAAAGTTCCTCATGAGAAGCTTTAAGAAAACTCTTCCTCCTGATTTTTATTTTATTGGTTTACTTATATTTTATTTTACTTTATCTGCTCTTTTATATTCTATAGTATTTTACTTAGCTCTACTATAGTATATTTATATTATGTTCTGATTGATTTTATTTTTTAAATTATTGTAAACAGTTTTGGTCAATCCTGTATTGTATTGTTAAAGACTGTATAGAAATGGCATAAATAAATAAAAAGTCATGGGATAGGAGGTGATGTCCTTTTGTGGATTACAAACTGGCTAAAAGACAGGAAACAGTGTAGGATTAAATGGTCAATTTTCTCAGTGGAAAAGGGTAAACAGTGGAGTGCCACAGGGATCTGTACTTGGACCGGTGCTTTTCAATATATTCCTTTCCAGATCATATATATATATATATATATATATATGATCTGGAAAGGAATATGACGAGTGAAGTTATCAAATTTGTGAACGATACAAAATTATTCAGAGTAGTTAAATCACAAGCAGATTGTGATACATTACAGGAGGACCTTGCAAGACTGGAAGATTGGGCATCCAAAGGGCAGATGAAATTTAATGTAGACAAGTGCAAGGTGTTGCATATAGGGAAAAATAACGCTTGCTGTAGTTATGCAATGTTAGGTTCCATATTAGGAGCTACCACTCAGGAAAAAGATCTAGGCATCATAATAGATAATACTTTAAAATCGTCGGCTCAGTGTGCTGCAGCAGTCAAAAAAGCAAACAGATGTTAGGAATTATTAGGAGGGAATGGTTAATAAACGTAAAATGTCATCATGCCTCTGTATCGCTCCATGGTGAGACCGCACCTTGAATACTGTGTACAATTCTGGTTGCCGCATATCAAAAAAGATATAGTTGCGATGGAGAAGGTACAGAGAAGGATAACCAAAATTATAAAGGGGATGGAACAGCTCGCCTATGAAGAAAGCCTGAAGAGGTTAGGGCTGTTCATCTTGGAGAAGAGACGGCTAAGGGGGGATATGATAGAGGTCTTTAAGATCATGAGAGGTCTTGAACAAGTAGATGTGAATCGGTTATTTACACTTTCGGATAATAGAAGGACTAGGGGCATTCCATAAGTTAACAAGTAGCACATTAAGACTAATCGGAGAAAATTTCTTTTCACTCAACACACAATTAAGCTCTTGAATTTATTGCCAGAGGATGTGGTTAGTGCAGTTAGTGTAGCTGGGTTCAAAAAAGGTTTGAATAAGTTCTTGGAGGAGAAGTCCATTAACTGCTATTAATCAAGTTTACTTAGGGAATAGTCACTGCTATTAATTGCATCAGTAGCTTGGGATCTTCTTGGTGTTTGGGTAATTGCCAGGTTCTTGTGGCCTGGTTTGGCCTCTGTTGGAAACAGGATGCTGGGCTTGATGGACCCTTGGTCTGATCCTGCATGGCAATTTCTTATGTTCTTCTTTTTTTTTTTTAATAAAGACTATGCCAGCCAATTTGCTATTGGAATTACTGCAAATTGTTAATTTCTCGTTAAATAGTGGTTGTATACCAGCTCAGCTAAAACAATAGATGGTGACTCCAGTTTTGAAAAAGGCCACTTTGGAAAAAGGGGTGTTGTGCAAACTATCGTTCAGTGGCAAATAGCCTGTTGTAGTCCATTAATAGCCTGGCCAAGGTTATTGAGCATGCCATATGTTCTCAGTTGTCTTCATAATTGGAGGATATTAATGGGTTAGATGTTTCAATCAGGTTTTTGATGGGGTTATAGTACAGACACAGTGCTTTTGGAAGTTCAGGAAGAGGTTTTGTTTTTTAGGGAGAAAGAATCAGTGGTTTGATTTTATTTGGGTTTTTTTTTAAGATTTGTTTTGTGCTTTTGACCTGGTGGATACTACTCTCTTGTTGAAGAGATGTGAAGAAGGGTAGGTTTTAACTTGGTTGAGATCAGCAGTGGTGCCAGTGCAAGAGGAACAATCAAAGCAATTTGGTTTTGCGTGTGAGGGTCCATAAGGGTTCTCCTTTATCCCTCTGTTTAATGTTTTTTTTTTGTGTATAAAAGGTTTTTATTGGTAATCAAGACAAAGCATAAATACAGAACAGTAGCATAAATAACAGAGAATATAACGCAGCACAATGAGTATGCCGTAGTAATAGCAACATACATATAAATGCAGCAAGACTGGCAGAACTAATGATAGATGATTAACCAAAGTTTTGTAAAGATATATGCAACCCCAACCCAATCTGCCCCACCCCCCACCCCCCCTAACACAACCGGGAGTGTGGAGCTAGCTTGGAAAGGTTGGGAAACAATCTAGTCACAGAGAGGAAGTGAAGCATATCCACGCTAAAGATAGAAGTATATCATTAACAGCAAGGACAGGACAGGATAAATCGAGCTCTGGCAGGCTAAAATTCTGCAAAGAGTGGAAAAACATGTATCGGAAGAAGGCCCAGTAGACATAAAAAAAAAAAAAAAACCAGAAGAGAAAGACCACCAAAAAAGGCTGACAGGTTCCCGGCCTCGACCGCCCCGCACCGTGAACAACAGTTATGTGGGTCGCTGTTGCAGAGTGAGCCACTGATTATAACAGCCCCCACACCCGCTCAAACACCACCAAACGATCCCTGTGTACCGCAGTGAGTCTGCTAAGTTGGTAATATGTGTGAAGCCTATGCTGGATTCTAGCCAAACTGGGTGCGTTCGCTTGTTTCCAGAAATAGGCAATCTCCATACGGACTGCAATAAAAACGTGCAACAAGGAATTTTTGTGATCTTTCTATTGGATTAGGTACGGGGAGACCTAAAAGAGCATGCTGTGGGTCAGCTAGCACCGGCGTCAGCACCATCTCCGTGAGCCAATCCAAGACCGCCCTCCAAGTCAAGGCCACTTTAGGGCATGCCCCCACCATATGTGGAAATAGGTACCAATGTGACCACAACCCCTCCAACATCGGTTAGAGATGGTGGACTGAAATTTATGAAGGCGTTCCGGTGTGTAGTGCCAACGGTAGATTAATTTATAACAGTTTTCCTGTAGACTGGCCGAGACGGAACATTTATGGGCCAAGGAGTATATAATATCCCAGTCAGTGTCCTCTAGCGGAGAGGGTAAATCCTGGTCCCATAATGTGCGGTGGCGTGGGATGTCTTTCAATAGGCCGTTAAAGAGACCATATATTTTGGAGATGACACCCCGCACAGTAGAGGCTTGCTTACAATAGGTCTCGAACAGAGTACCCGTCAGCCGTAGGGTGCCCCGCCGGACAAAATGGTAAAGTTTAGCATAGTGCAAAAAGTCCCCGTCACCTAGATTGTGTCGGCTACGTAACTGCTCAAAGGTAAACAAGGTCCCTTGAGACTGTACATGCGCCAATCTAATGATACCCACTGACAGCCACCGCAGAACTGGCGCTGAGGTGTCACGAAGGGGATAAACAGTGTCTGTGTGTAGGTGAGTCATAGTAGTATACCGTGCGGGCCCCACCAGCCTGGCCTTCCACTGGCGCCATACTTGGAGAGTGGTGCGGAGAGCAAAAGGTAAATATGCAAGTTTTCCCCCAGTCACAGGTGGCTGCCAGGGAATAGCAGATAGAGGAACCCTCCCCACCAAGGCCTGTTCTAATAACACCCACTATGGGATGTCAGAGGTCCGGTGAATGGCTACCAGGGCCCGGAGCTGAGCCGCCAGGTCAATACCACAGCAGATTAGGAGCTGGACACCCCCCTGTAATTTGGTCCTATACAGTGTCGTCCGTGCCCACCCTTGGAGGTCGCTTGCGCCAGATATAACTGCAGAGCATGTGCTGCCACTTTTTTAAGACAGTAGTAGGCAAAAGGATAGGGATCGTGGTAAAGAAATAGAGAAGCCTAGGCAAGATATTCATTTTAGTAACGGCAAGCCTGCCCAACCAAGAATTCATCTGATGTTGCCAGTTATGTAAGTCCTTACGGAGGGTTTGTTCTAAAGGGGTATAGTTTAAGGCATACAACTGACTGTTCTTGGAGCCTAGTCGGACACCTAAATATTTAAGGGATGTAGTGGCCCATTTAAACGGGAATTGTCGCTCCAATGACTGCACCTCGGAGGGAGACAGGGTGAGGTTAAGAATCTCCGACTTGTCATAATTAACCTTCAACCCGGACACTAATGTAAAGCGTGTTAATTCGACCATGACCTGTGAAAGTGAGGTCCCCGGGTCGGTAATAGTGAGCATCACATCATCCGCGAACAATGATATCTTAAAATGGTGATCCCCCTTCCGGACTCCCAATATCCCCTGGGATTTGCGGACACTGGTGGTAAAAGGCTCGAGGAAAAGTGCAAATAATAAGGGCGGACAAGGGGCATCCCTGCCTAGTACCCCTTTGAATGGCAACGGTGTGCCATAGCTGCCATTAACCTTAACTCGGGCTGAGGGCTGGTCATACAATTTTTCCAGCCACGTCACGAAAGAGGGGCCAAAAGCCATTGTTGTTTAGCGTCTTGAAAAGAAAGGGCCAGTGCACTAGATCGAAAGCCTTCTCTGCGTCGAGAGAAAGAAGGACAGCTGGTACCCCATCAGCATGCACCAGATCAATAATATCCCGATCCTCCGGACATTGTCCGCCGCCAAGCGACCCGGCACAAAACCCACCTGATCATTATGTACCAAACATGGTAAGACCCCCATTAAGTCGGGCTGCCAATACCTAGCTAGAATTTTAAGGTCGATATTTATTAGGAGATGGGTCGGAATGAACTGCACTTGGTGGGATCACGGCCCGGTTTAGGCAAACACCATGATACCGGCGGTATTAGCGTCCCGCCCAATGGTCGACCCCAGTAGTAGGGAGTTGAAGGCGTCCGTCAGGGGGCCCACCAAGAGATGGGAAAAATTTGCGATAATAACCACCGGTAAAGCCATCGAGACCGGGGGCCTTACCAGGACTTCAGGTGTTAATGGCAGCGAGCACTTCATCAAGTCTCAACGGGCTTGTCAAGAAAAGTCCGCTGGGAGTCAGACAGGGAAGGTAATTGCACAGATGCAAGATAGTCAGCAATGGCAGAGTCAGAAATCGTGCCATCGGAGGAGGTATAGATGTGAGTAAAAATCTGTAAAAGCGCGCCGTATACTATCAGACGTGGTGTGAGTAGAACCCCCGGAGGCAACTTATTTTAGCGGACGTTCGCCTGGGTCCTCGCCAGCCCTCAATTTTTGTGCCAAATACCGCCCGACTTTATTTCCTCCCTCAAAAAATTTCTTGTTTCAACAAAAGCATATGATGGCTAATAGCCTCATCACCAGTGAACGGAGTTGGTCCTTAATCTGAGAGGAGACTATGATAAACCGAGGGTGAGGAAGTGACGCTATGTTGTGCAGTGAGGGTCCCCAAATCTACCAGTAATCTGCGGCCTGGTTGCCTCCGAGTCCTATTGCAATGGCTGCCCGAGAGATAAAGAGACCCTCATCACAGCCTTAGAGCATTCCCAGATTACCATGGGGTTCGTGTCCCCCGTCTGATTTCCCGAAAAAAAAACTGCAACTGGATCAATCTGTGCAACAAAAAGCACGATCTTTAAGTAGACCTTCATTGAGTCCTCCACTGCCTGTACCCGGGGGCAGCATCCTGGAGATCAACTTCTATCCAAATTGGGCATGGTCAGACCCAGGTAATTGGTCTATCTCTGTTTACGTACCCTATTTTGCATCTGTGCAGAAACCAAAGAAGTAATCAATCCTAGTATATGTGCTATGGGATGTGAGTAGTAGAAGGAATAAGAGCGAGAGTGTGGGGTACTTCTGTCACCAAATATCGACCACACCCCATTATCAAGAAAAACTCGCCATTGGGACCGAAACCTGAGAGCAGTACTAACACCTGTACTGCTGTCCAAAGAGGGGGATAATGTAGCATTGAAGTCACCCCCCAATATTAAATCCCCTTCGGAGTGCAACAGTAATATCTCATCAATACGAGTCAAAAAAGCCATCTGAGCTGTGTTTGGAAGTAAACATTTAGTAAAGAGAGGATATTCTTACCCCACCCTAATTTTAAAAAAAATAAATCTACCATTAGGGTCTAGCAATTAAATAACTCCTCATGAACGCACGTCGCTGAGAATAAGATACCCACCCCCGCACTATTTTTTGTTCCTTAGTGCTGGCAGCCCAATAGGAAAATAGGGTATTGAGGAAAAGCTAATAGCGTTCATGGTGCCTTCTGACATGCGTCTCTTGGATAAATGCTATTCCCGCCCCCTGCCGTTGAAGCTCCTTTTGAGCAACAAGCGCTTTCGCGGGGTATTCAACCCCTTCACGTTAAGAGAATAAGAGCTTGGTAGCCACTGTCTTAAGCAGTGGCTAGAGTCATCCAGAGCTATGAGATAATACCCCCTCCTGCTAAAGATGACCAATGAAAAAGTGAAAGCCCCCCAAGCTTCCTCCCCAATCCCAAAAGAACAAGAATTGTCCAGAACTCCCGATTGGTTTACCCTTCACTCCAACTGTGCCCATCCAGACGTCCACAGGGCACATGAAATGGGGCCTGGACACACCCGACACCCAACAGTCACCAGGTTGCACCACTCCCCCTCCCCCCCCACGCCCACCCCACCCCCCAACCACACACCAGAGCGATAATAAGTAAGCTGAATAACTACCTATAACTGTAACAGCTGATAGAAACAAACAAGAAATCCAACGCAAAACACACCTGGTGTCCCACTGTTCCCTGCCACATGTGTAGCAAGTGGTAAGTGCTCACATTTGCAAGAATGAGCAAAGGTGCACTAAATTAAACAGTCCCAGAGCTGAAGCTGCCAGTCCTGCCATTTCAACCTTGATCCTGCAGTGGCGAACGGCGAAGGTCAGACTGTCTCCGCAGCCTCTTCCCTCCCTTATCCGTGCGCTGCCATCTGGGAGCCGTGTCCAATCTGTCCGGCGGAGTCGCCATCTTGGGCGCCTGGAATGGCGCCGGAATCTGTGCCTTGGCGAAGGCCTCCAACGCCTCCACTTTATTTTGATCTTGTAAGTCACCCCCTGAACTTGAAAAAGCAATCCAAAGGGGAATGTCCACCGGTATTTTACATTCTTGTCTCTGAGGGCCAGGGTCACTTCCCGCAGCTCGTATCTCTTTTGCAGCGTGACAGGGGCCAGGTCTTGAAAGATGGTGACATGATGATTATTCCAAATAATCTCCTTCATAAGGCGGGAAGCCGAATAAACTCTCTCCTTTAGCTGGAAACTGTGGAAACAGATAACTAAGTCCCGCGGCTGCTTGTCCCTGCGCTGCCCCAAAGCCCTATGTGCGCGATCCAAAATTATGTCTGGGAGTGCTGGCAAAGGCTTAGTGGCGCCAGTATTATGTTCCGTGAGGATGTGCAGGCATATTTGCTGAGCCACCAAGGTGGCATCAGTGAACTCAGTGGTGTCCGGAACCCCCCGGATGCGAAGATTATGGCGCCTGTTTCTATTTTCCAGGTCCTCGATTTTCTCTTGCAGCGCCAGGAGATCAGCACTGTGTTGCCGCCCTTGTGAATATACAGTATTTAGGGCCTCCCCGTGTGACTCAACTCGAATGTCAATTTCATCCACTCGGGTCCCCAGAGCTGCTAGGCCCTCTTTCACCTCAGCCACAGAGTCCATGATGTCACGTTTGTGCTGCTTCATATCTCCCCGAAGCTCAATGAACCATTGTCTGGCTTCCTCCCGGGTAAGGGGAGTGCCCTCCGAGGCAGCCGGGTTGCTGGGGCCCGATTCAAGCAAGGCCTGAGAATTTTCATCCGCGCTCGCGGCGCCGTCACCATCGGGGCCGCCATCTTGTTCCGGGTCCGGGGCGATCTTGCCATACGAAAATTGGCGCAAATCCGCGGTTTTCCGTTTCGTGGCCATCAGTTGCAGTAAGGGCTTCAAAAGCGGACGTTGTTCGGGTGATTTTTGCAAAAAATTGCTGCGTTTGTGTGGATTTCAGCGGGAAGAGGGCTGCAGGGAGAGCGGAGCTCAGCAGCTATGCGACTGCTCTCATCGGCTGCTCGACAGCGCCCCCCCCCTGTTTAATGTTTTTATATAGCCACTGAGGAAGTTGGTTAGAGAACTGGAGTTTAAGGGATTTCTTTATGATGATATGCAATTGATTTTTTCAGCTGGATATAATCTTGAGGAGGCTATAAAGAAAATCAATGGGAATTTGGGCTTGCTTCCTAAGTTGTTTTTTTTTTCTTATGTTTAGTGTTGAATATAGGGAAACCAGAGTGGTTGTATACTGGAAAAGAGGATGTTTTACAAAGATCGTTGAAACTAAAGTTAGAAGGATTGGTGTTAGGAGTTAGTTCTAAAGTAAAGAATTTGGGGGTGATTTGTGATGATCATTGGGATTTTTGTAGCTCATCAAATATTTTTCAAGCGTAGGTTGAGGAAACTTCGGGCAATTTTATCTTTGGTAGTTTTTCTGTTGGTGGTACAGACTTTTATTTTGCCCCAGATTGATTACTGGTGGAGTTACCAGTTAATATAGCCACAGGTTGCAAGTCCTGAAAAATATGGCAGGAAGGTTGATCTATGGTTGTCCTCATGCACTCCCTGCTAAGTAACTCTATCTGTAATAACCATTGAGGATTTAGCATCCAAAGAACTGGATCTAGGAACATATACGATTTCCCTGGGTAAGTTACCAAACACTTAGAGCGAAACTTGAGGAAAAAAGTAGCACCAAGTAAAATCGTATGCTGCTTATTTGAAAGAAATAACTTCCTCCAAAGTTGTTTCGTGGGATACATCTGGGATCACAAGAACCTTATGACCACAAAATTCTACAGATTTAAATTTAAAATATTATTTAAAAATTAAATCCTTATCCATAACCACTGCAAAGGTAACCAATAAGTTGACTCTTTTAGTTATAATATCCTGAGAGTCCTGGAAAAACTCCGATACATTTGGACTATTATCTAATACTAAATTATCGGAGCCCCCCTCGGGACCCTGCACATGCTTATATTCCGGAAGAATAATTTGATCTCTTTATTTGTAAAACTTCACTGATATATTTCCTAAGCAATTCTATTGGTGACAATCTAGTTTTGGAAAGTTCACAAATTTTAAGTTATTTCTCATAGCATTATCTAGTTGTTCAATTCTATTATGTAAACATAAGCTATCTTTAATACTCAGTCATAACAGATTGTATGTTAAAGGTTTAGTTAAAGATTACTAGTTGTCTCTCTATTGCAGCTGTTCTATGTTCCAAGTCCAGAAGCTTTTTAGAGGCTTTTACAGTATAATCAGATAATTGGGAGACAGGTTGAGAAATAGCCTCCATTCGTGAGACTGCTCTCCAAATGTCTCTTAAAGTTAGTGTCTGGTTCTCCCGGTTCACCTGGTAGATGTAGTTTATTTTCTGGGAGCTGAAAACCTGGTTTTGGGATCGGGACCAATAATTCAAGATCTTCATTTTCCAGTTGCTGATGGGCACTGGTCTGGATAACCAAATCCTGACTCTGAGGGATTGGAGTACTAGTAGAAGTTGATGTCAAACAATTAGCTAGAGAGTGTTGTTGAGGCTCCAAGTTCATTGAATCTACATTAGATAAGGTCCCAGATGCTATTAAATCCCCAGATGATTCCAAATGAGGTGCAGGGGGAGGAGTCATACCATCCATACTTAATATAAGCTCACCTGAAGTTCCAATTACTTCCACTTCACCTTCCTCCCTGGAAGTAGTTGTTCCCATGAAGTGTTGATCCAAGGGCCCAATTATAGGTGGAGTCACCTGGGGAGCTGAAAAAAGCCTTCTCTTTCTTTTTCTCCCCATTCTGACAAAGAGAAAAAACTGTCAGAAGGGGTGCACCTATCTGGGCCTTCTGCCTTGCCCTAGCCTTGAGGCTTATCTGGGCCTTCTGCCTTGTCTAGCTTTGTGGCCTCAGGCCTCCTGTCATGCCTTGAGGCCTTTTACCTTGCTCTGGACCATTCCAAGCCTTCTGGCGTTGCTCTGCAGCCTCTCAGACCTCCTTGCCGTGCTCTGTGCCCTTCTGCACTTTTCTGTCTTACCTTATAGCCTCTAGGCCTACAAGAATTACCTTGCTCAGTCTTGTGCCCTGTTGGGCTTTCTTGTTCTCTGTTACAAGCCTAGTTTCTGTCCTAATCTTGGTGGGTTCAACACTGATCTGTTTCCTAGAGCTTTCTCAGTGGCGGCTCCTTTCCTTTGGAATTCTTTACCCGATTCACTCCGTCTCATAACACATACACAAGAGTTTAAGAAAGCATTAAAAACCCATTTATTTCAAAAGCATTTCAACATTTAATGAGACAATAACTTTTTGTACTCTCTCTCTGATTCATACTTTCCTCTCGTATTGTTAGTCTTCCATACTAATCTCCCTCCTTCCACCCTCCCTCGTTTACCTTAAACCCTTTATAATGCAGTTTATTATAGCACCTATGTTTAAAGTCTTTTAAGAATTGATAATTTGTTACTTTGATCAAATATTATTTTGTAAAAGCGGTATACAAACAATTTTTAAATAAATAAATACTTGCCATTGTCCTGGTTTAGCCCTGTCTGTATCCCTCCCCTGCCTGCCCTCAGTACCTGGTTTCAGCTCTCAGCCAGTCCCTGCTTCAGGTCCCCAGCTTGTGATGTGTGTCCAGCTTTCAGCCTGTGCTTCCCTCAGCTCCCAGTCTGTATCCAGCTTCCAGTCCATGCGCTGTCATATAGAAGACAAGTCCTACCAGCCCCCAGAACCCAAGGGCTCAACCTGTCAGGGGAGAGGGTTGTATAGGCAGAAGACCAGCTCCAGTCCTGTACCAACTCTCTGTGGGTGTGCTCCCTGACTCCAGCCTGCCAGTCTGACAGTGTATAACAGTTTAATGCCCCTTCCCTTTATGTGGATCAAAACTAGTACAACTTGGCTGTTGCTTTCATAAGATGGAAAGGAATCTATTTATAAATTTATGGCACAGAGCATGGTTTATATTAATCATTATTCCTCATTAAAATTCAATAGGCATCTCTGGCAGTTTATGGCTTGGACTTAATTCTGTTTCTCAAAGGTGTTACTGGCATTTTTAAGCAACTTCAGTGTTTAAAAATTTTGATATACAAAAATAGATTTTGTGTAAACTGTCAAGCCTATATTTGTCAATAGGCATATGGTTAGGCCTGTGCCTAGGACAGCTAAATCTGGGGGACAGCAGGCCAGTTGAAGAGTTGTTGCCTCCAAACTCTGCAGAACCTCATTTAGCAGAGAATAGCCTTCTGCTTCCTGCTCTATCCCTTCCCCTCCCAGTACAGAGAACAAGAGGGGAAGGATGAGGCTGGAAGGGACAGAGCAAAGAAAAACTGCTGTACTCCTAGTTCCAATCCCTCCCCTTCTGTCCTGTGCAGGGCAAAGGAGGGGAGAGGTGAGGCCAGAACACATAGCAGGCAGCAAAGAAAAGCTACTCTGCTCCCTTATCCAGCCTCTCTTTCCCTGTTGAACATGGACATGAAGGAAGGAGGTGAACCTGAAGCACATAGAGCAGGATAAAGAAAGCTGCTGTTCTGCTCTGTTGTCCCTTGTCTGAAGGCAGGAAAGGTGTGAGGAGGGCGAGAGGGCTCAACAGTGCCTAGGGGCAACAAAATCCTAAATCTGTCGTATACTATACTGATGCTTTCCTTTTTATCAATGGCAGGAAGAATTTCTTCGATTGTCTTTGGGTTTCACATGTGACTTATTCACATTGGATAAGAGACTTAGACTTGAAGAAAGATCTCGAGACTTAGCTGAGGAAAACTTGAAAAAGGAGATAACCAACTGTTTAAAATTATTGGAGGTGAGTGTTTATTTTTATAGGGGGAGAGGATAGCATGAAGAAAGTAATTTTGCAGTTTGTATAGTACAATAGATTTATACATTTAAGCTAAAATATAGCAACATATATTATAACTGCTCTCTATGATAGGGCCTATGTAATAAAATTTAGATTAAAATTTTTAGCATGAGCTTGCAAAACATTTAACATACCTGCAAAACCGTAACGTGCCATGCAAAGAGTTTTTTATTAGAATTTAAATTTTGGTCATGGTAGTGGTGTGTACGGTAGCCACAATCTGTGCATACGACTACTATTTGAAATCCCCCTATGCTATGTTGCCTGATGGGAATGGGCTGCTTAGATGTAAAATATCTTCTTTTATTCCCTGGTGTAACAAACAGCCCCATGCAAGACATCCTCAACACTCCATCTCTGCCCCCTCAGCAAGACTGCACCCTGTCTGTATCATCTCTCTCTCTCTAACAGAAGCCACCCTCCAACACACACACACACACACACACACACACACATCCACACATCCACACATCTCTCCCTCTTTTCTTCCCAGTGAAGACTGAGATTCTCTGGAAGGGTACGTTCTCCTGCCCTCAGTAGCACTCATCACTGAACAGAGCCACTAGAGGTGCTTTACAATAATATTGGGGTGCTGTGATAATTTACTTTAAATCTCATTGTAATTATGAACCTTTTTTTGTTTTGTATATTGTTTTATCCCCTAGTCCTTAAACCCTGTATGTGAAGAAGATAATCAGTCACAAGAAATCATTAAGAAATTGGAAAAAAGCTTGGAGTTCCTAAACCAGCACGCAGCCAGAGTTGCATGGAGGGCAGAGATGCTGGGAGCAATTCATCAGGTAGCAGTCAGGTGACAACCAAGCAACACTAAAGTGGTTATCTCTGCATTTCAAAGATTTTATATGGACATATCCTGCCACCCTGACAGTGAAAGTTGAATATTGTTAATTATAAAACTGCATGTAGGGCAATCATGAAAACACATGTACCTGTGGGCTTGCAAGATAACTTTTTAAAGGGGAACTCCCTGCGGGTTGCCACAGGAATGCAAGTACTTTCTACTTTGTGCACTTTTCCCCCTGCCTTAAAATAGGTGCAAAAGTACGTGAGAGGCTTTCAAAATGAAATCCCAGCACATGCCTTCTCCTTTGACATTTTTTGCCATGCATAAGTCCTGCTTCTTTATGCCACAGTTAAAAGTACTCATAGTGTGACCAGCATGGGTGGTGATTTCATGGACCCTTAGACCTAGGCGGGATTGAAGCAACCTGCAGAGAAGAGCTCTACAGATCCTGACTGTCTGCAGGTGGACCCGGACAAAGCGGAGGTCCACCTGGATCTTTGCCTTTACCAGCTTACATTCTCCTTGGATTGAGCCCTTGGGTGCCAGGGCTGGCAGGTCTTAGGTGGGAGCCTCTGCTGATGACAGAGATCCGTCAAAGTAACTGGGTCAGAGTGGGCATAGGTGAGTTATATCCGGTGGCAAGCAGAGGTCAGTGGCAGTTGGCGATTGAGTGTCTAGGAGTCAGGCAGTGGTCAGTGGCAGGTGGCAATCAAGAGTATCTAGAATTCAGGCCAAGGTCCATATCAGGTATGCGTCTGAAGGGAAAGGTATGATGGATAGGCAGGTCAGGAAAGCTAGGAGAAGAACTAGAGGGCAGCAAGGGAGGTATGGAGGAACTGAAGACAGCATGATGCTGGAACGGAAGAACTGAAGACAAGGAATACTGGAACTGAGACAGGATGCTGGAGCAATATGCACTGCTGTAGCAGGGAGACTTGTTGCTGAAACAAGGACATGAAAGGCTGGAAGGCCTTTTATAGGTCTGATTGCGTGAGGACATCAAGCCATATGGCAGGTCTTTTCTCTGAGTATGCTGTCTAAATTTGGCAGTGTAGAGAGGCACAGTGGCAAAGAGTTGGGTAGCCTCTTTCCGTGGGAGATTTGGTATCTGGGAGGAGCTCAGTCCGACAGTCGTATGTGCAGTGAGGAGGCAGGATCTCTGCCTTTAAGGATATCATTTTTTTTTTTTTAAACTATGCGTACTGCGGGGGAAGCCCTGGAAGAGTTGTAACCATGGTCATGTGTCAGTTAGATTTCACATGCTCCAGGCAGGATTCCACATACACTCTTGACCCAACAGGGTGAGTTGCAGAATAGCCCACTCAGTGTGGACAATGCTGTTGGAGCCAGGGTAATTGCAGAACAATGGGGTGGATGGCCCTGTAGATCAGATTACTCGTAGGCTGAGTCTTCCAGATATGAGGCCAGTGCAAAGGTTTACTGGCACCATGGTCAGGGTGACCTAGCCTGGATAAGGGTCTCTGTAGGAGGAGATTATCAAGGGAGAGGCCCTTTTGACTTTGGGAATGAGGAGTTGATCCACAAGTTCTTTCAGGATAAAGGTCCCTCCAGAGCCTGAATCCACATATGCCTGTGTGGAGGAGCGTATGGAACCCAACTCCAACATCACGGGAAGTATTAGTTGGGGAGCTGAAACAGTAAGGCCTTGTGTTATCTCCATGCTGGATCATAGGTACTGGAGTTTCCTGACTTCAGCAGGCATTGGGCCAGCAGATGTCCCCAGCTAGCAAAGTATAAGCATAGGCCCTGTTGTCTACAGCGGAGCCTCTCCTCTGGGGCCAAACAGCTGCAACCCATTTGATTGGGCTCTTCAGGAAGGGTAGTGGTCGAAGGAGCAGGAGCCAGAGAAAAAAGTGGGTGTTGGAACTGGGGTGCCAATGTAATATTCCTTAGAGGACGAACCTCTCGTGACCACTGCTGGAGATGGTTAATTTTTCCAGTCAGCGCGATGAATCCCTCTAGGGAGGCTGGGAGATCCCAAGCAGCAAGCTCATCCATAATCTTGGAGGAGACACCTTCAAGAAAGATTGTAATGAGGCAGTCCTCCCACCAGTTTAGCTCTGTTGCTAGGGTACAAACATTCTATTGCATACTCTGCCAGGGTTCTGGAGCTGTGGCGGATGGTAGAGTAAGTCGCAATCCATTGTGGCCAGGATCTTCAAAGACAATCTTAAACAGTTCACTAAATTGTTGCAAGTTTTGCAGCAGTGGATCTTCACACTCCCAGAATGGGGAGGCCCACGCTACGGTTGTTCCATCCAATAGGGAGAGAATATAGGCAGTCTTGGACAGATCATCAGGAAACAATGGTGCTTGTAAGGAAAAGTGCACATGGCATTGATTCAGCAACCCCCAGCATAAGAACATGCCTATACTGGGTCAGACCAAGGGTCCATCAAGCCCAGCATCCTGTTTCCAACAGTGGCCAATCCAGGCCATAAGTACCTGGCAAGTACCCAACAACTAAGTCTATTCCATGCTACTGTTGCTAGTAATAGCAGTGGCTATTTTCTAAGTCAACTTAATAGCAGGTAATGGACTTCTCCTCCAAGAACTTATCACTTGTGATCCCCAGCAAACTGGGGTGGGGCCAGCAGCTGGAGGCTACAGGAGGTAGCAGTACTGACGTAGGAGAGGTGGTGAGGCCACTGAAGTAATGAGTGCATCCGGTTGCATGGACAGTTGGTCCATGGGAGCTGCCAGGAGTTCCTGGATTTTTGCTGATCCTGTAGCTGGTGGGCGAGACCCGGGATGGCTTGCAGAGATGTCAAGTCCGCCAGATCAAAGGCCTTGGGCACCTTATTGTGTTTGTGGACCCTTAGACCGAGGCAGTGTTGAAGCAACCTGCAGGGAAGAGCCCTGCAGGTCCCCATTGTTGGCAGGCGGACTCAAGCGAAGCAGAGGCCTAGCTAGAGCTTTGCCTTGACCAGCCCATGCTTCTCTTGGGTTGGACCTTTGAGTGCTGGGGCCAGCAGCCTCTGCTGATGCGGATAGATCCATCCAGGAAGCTGGGTCAGAGTAGGGTGTAGGTGAGGCACATCAGGTGGCAGACAGAGGTCAGTAGCAGGCAGTGATCAAGAGTGTCCAGGAGTCAGGCAGTAGTCAGTGGCAGGTGGTGATCAAGAGTATCCAGAAGTCAGGCCAAGTTCCATATCAGGTATCCATCCAAAGAGAAAGGCGGGACGGATAGGCAGGGCAGGAAGGCTAGGAGAACAACAAGCGGGCAGCAAGGGAGGCATAGAAAAACTGAAGACAAGGAACGCTGGAACTGAGACAGGATGCTGGAGCAATATTCACTGCCACTGTGCAGGGAGACCTATTGCCGAGGCAATGACATGTGATGGTCTGGAGGGCCTTTTATAGATCTGGCTGCATGAGGTGGTCAAGCATAGCTGTGGGACTTTTTCCGCTGTGGGCTCTTTAAATCTGGCAACGTTGGCTGCAGTACACACCCACTTATGGGGAGGCGCGGCAGCACAGAATCTGCTGTATCGAGCTGTGATGCAAGCCAGCATTGTGCTGTCGCAAACAAGAGTGGGGTCTGGCATGGAGGAGAGCAGCATCCTGCCGCAAGGGCATGTTGCCATGACCGGGGCCCAGCCCGAGATGTGTGAGGGCTGTGTTTCTCGTGGGGTTAGCCCGCGGTTTGCCGAATATAATAATGGATACTTTTACCTGCCATGATGGGGGTGACTGGCAATTTTCATACTCTTCATTACCAGGGTAAAACACTGTTGCTGACAGAAATGACTTTGCGAATTGCCGTCGTAGTGACTAATTTATTGATTTTAATTATTAGCAAAGCTTGCACAATGCAAGTATTAAGACCAGTAGTAATAATGTTGAGAGAGTGAGATCATAGCCAACATACTGTGGTTTAAGAGTGTCCTTCATTCCTGTCATAGTATGCACAAAATTAAATCCATTTGGAGACACTTTTGGGATCTCATTTTGAAATGTGAACATACTTCATGTGCCAATTAGTCTCAAATATGTAAGAGCTTAATTTTTACATATTTTATAATTCAGTGTTCTAAAAGATTAATAGAAAATAATTTTTCATTTATTAAGATTATGTATTAGAGATGTGAATCGTGTGCCAGATCGTCTTAACGATCAGATTCGGCTGGGGTGGGAGGGGGGGGGAATCTGATCGTTAAGATATGTGAATTGGAATCGTTTCTGATTCCAATTCACATCACTAATTTTTTTTTTTAGGGACGCCCGCGCCCCTAAAAAAAACAAACCACCCGACCCTTTAAATCGACCCCACCCTCCCGACCTCCCCCAAAACCTTTTAAAATTACTAGGTGGTCCAGGGGGGCCTCGGGGAGAGATACAGGGGGGCCTCGGGGAGAGGAGAGATCCAGGGGGGCCTCGGGGAGAGATTTCCCGTTCCCAGGCATCAGCTGTTCTAAAAAAAAATGGCACCGATGCCCCTTTGCCCTTACCATGTGACAGGGTATCCGTGCCATTGGACAGCCCCTGTCACATGGTAGGGAGCACTGGATGGCCGGCGCCATCTTTAAAAATGGCGCCGGCCATCTTTACTCATCAGCCCCTATTATACTATACTCTATAATAGGGGCTGATGAGTAAAGATGGAGATGGTGACCGCCATCCAGTGCTCCTACCATGTGACAGGGGCCGGCCAATGGCACGGATACCCTGTCACATGGTAAGGGCAAAAGGGGCATCGGTGCCATTTTTTTTTTTAGAACAGCTTGATGCCTGGGAATGGGAAATCTCTCCCCGAGGCCCCCCTTGATCTCCTCTCTCCGAGCCCCCCTGGACCACCAGGTAATTTTAAAAGGTTTTGGGGGGGTCAGGAGGGTGGGGTCGATTTAAAGGGTCGGGTGGGTTATTTTTTTTTTTATCGGGCCATCGGCGCCATTTTAATTAGTGGCAGCCAAATGGCGCCGATGGCCCGAGAGCGGGAGATCGCGCCGGCCCCCCCCCCCCCCCCACCACTGGTCCACCAGGTAATTTAAACATTTTGGGGGGTTTGGGAGGGTGGGGGAGGGTAAGGAATTGGTTTTAAAGAGTCTGGGTGGGTTAGGGGTTGTTTTGGTGTGCCGGTTTTTCCCGCCCTCCCCCAAATAATTCCCGTGCCCTATTTAACGATACAATACAAATGCCCCCTGACGATAAATCAGGGGCATTTGTATTGTATCGTGCACAAAAACGATTCACATCCCTATTATGTATTTTTTTTTGGTAGGGGTAGGGAGAAGATGATTAATTGCTTTCAGTTGAGCCACATAAGAGTATTCATATTGATTCTTCTCCTTAGGAGAGCCGTGTCAGCAAAGCAGTAGAAGTAATGATTCAGCATGTAGAAAACTTGAAACGAATGTATGCAAAAGAACATGCTGAACTTGAGGAGCTAAAAGGAATACTTCAGGCAAATGAATGGTCTTTTGCTCTCTGGGAGATTTAGGTAATCAACCAAACTTTTTTTTTTTTTTTTAAGTAGCTTTGTCAATACTGTGATTGTATTTCTCTTTCATTGCTGTCTCTGCTATTGCAAATTTAAAAAGGCAAAAAGATATAAGGAACTTTAAAACAGCAGTGAAAAATTCTGCCAGGTAAAACATCATTTCTGTGACAGTGTGTAGATTTCCTAAAGATGTTATCTATCTACTGAATCCTATGGCATTACTTTGTCATATCACCTCATCTTATTCACAAACACACACAAAAATATTTAACACACTATCTGAAAAACCATGGCCTAACTCAGCCATATTTTGACATGTAATGCAAGGTAATTATTTTGTCAGCTAAATTTATTTTGCTGGTTGATTTTTATTACCGGATTTGAAAAGTTTGAACAGTCAGCACACAGATATACAGAGGCTAATGATTGCTGTTTGAAATTTTCAAATCTGGTAATAAAGAACCAGCAAAATAAAACTTAATTGATATGTAATGCAAGAAATAAAATGATTATAGTTTATAAAGTTTGGCATTCATATCTTAAAAACAATTTGGAAAACTTCTATAAATGCTTTAAAATTTTATATTCCCATTTGATAGACATGTAGAAAAGGGTGAATTATGAGCCACTGTAAACATATTTTTTAGGTTGATAAGATGCCATTTGTTTTTTTTTTCATTTAAGTATCTGGTTATCGTAAGTGTCATGCTAGGTATCAATTAAATTGCACATAGTCTTTGTTATATCCCACAATAACTAAAACAAAGGTACAATTAGAAGGGATGTGCACTGATTTTTTTTGTGTCAATTTTGTTTTTAAAACAGTTCGGGGGGGATGTTTATTTCGGGTTTCCCTAATTTCGGACTAATGCTCACTAAAGGGACTTAGTGCGCACTAAAGGGACGTTATTGCACACTAACTGAAAATGTTAAAAAGTGTCAATATGGGAGGAATTCGTTAGCTAGAGGCATTCCAATTGGCTGCCCCCTTAGTTACTTGTTTGTGCTGCCATGATTGCAAGGTGGTGTTTGGGGGGGTAGCAAGTGTAAACAAACAAGTGATGTAATTATAGCATCAAGTTCTAGTCGGTAAAAGCCTGTAATGCAAATGCATATTTAGAATTTGCCAATCCCTTTGTATTTTAGGAAAGGGGCCCTGGCATTTTGGAATACGCATACTTTGAATTCCCCAGGTGTGAGTCTGTATGTTTGGGTGGGGGGTGGGGGGGGGGGGGAACTGGTGAAAGGGAGAAATGACTTGGGTGAATGTATGGGGTGACAGGTGGGAAAGAGTCTGGTTGGGGTGGTGACTGGAGAGAGAGAGAAGCAGCCTGGTGTGTGTGGGGATGACCTGTCACCCCATACAATTACCCAAGTGACCCCCCCTCCCCCACATACACACATCAGGCTGCCTCTCTTTCCCACTTCATCCCATACAGTCACCCTGCCACCTCCCCTCTCACTAGTCCCACACACACACAACAGGCTGTCTCCCTCTCACCATTCACTACCCCAAGTTGTCTGTCTCACACCTGTCACCCCCATAGTCACTCCAGTTACTCCCCCTCTCACCAGTCACACCCCACATACCTGGCTGCCTCTCTCACCACTCCAATCAGTCTCTCTCCTACCTGTCACCCCATATAGCCAACTCCCCTCTCACCAGACATCCACACACAAACACCAGGCTGCCTCTCTCTCACCAGTCTCCACCCCCCCCCCCCCCCAATCAGTCTCTCTTCTACCTGCCACCCCATGCATTCACCCTAGTCACTTCCCCTCTCACCAGTTACCCCTCCCCCACCCAAACACACAGACACCAGGAGAATTCAAAGTATGCATGTACTAAAATGCCAGGGCTCTCTTCCTAAAATACAAAGCGATTGGCAAATTCAAAATATACATTTGCATTACATGCTTTTGCAATTGTTTACTAGAACATGATGTTATTATTTATTATCTCAATTGTTTGTTTACATTGTTACCAGGCACTGGCATCCCCCCCACAATACCACCTTTCACCTTGGCAACACAAAAAAGTAACTATGGGAATAAATAACCATAACTCTAGCTAACAAACTGCTCCTTCAGTTGACACTTTTTAGCTGATTGTTACATTTTCAGTTAGTACGCACTAACACAAGATACTAATTTTTACGAAATTTGTCTCTTTTTTTTCATTTTGTGGCGCTCCCGAAAAGAGATGAAATAGACAATTTTGTTGCCATTATCTATTTCATTTAAAATGAATGCATATTTCTAACATCAGTATCTTGTTTATAGTACATGTGTAATATTCGTGGCAGTTCAACAGTTGAATGCCATTTCCACAAATGGATGACTTTTTTTTCCCACCAGTAGATGGAAGAACGCCAAACATCTGGGAAACATTTTAAACATAGCTAGCTTCTAAGCCAGCTTTGAAGTATTTTTCTTGAATTTTCATACTAACCTTTTGCTTAAGTGCATGTTCATTTTTAGCTGTGATGACTTTTACTGAAGTGTTTCATTCTACCCTCTGGTATATTTTCAGTGCTATCTTGAAGTACGTATAAGCGTTCCTTTTTTGAGACTTAGCTTCAGTATACAGCATGTGCTGTAAAAGGCAGAGTGGAATGAAGCACATGCCCTTTAAGGAATTTCAGGAACAACTGAAGCTTAGTCCTTTATTTTTTATGATATGTAGCAAAATATTTTCAATAGTAAAATTGCTCCAATTTGTTCATTTTACAGATGAATCACAAAATAAAAAGTTCCCCACTTCTCTCAACTCTAAGGTACTGCACAATCATAAAATTAAATTACTTGTTATAGAAATTTTACTGTATATAGTCTTTATGTATTTTTGTAATAGACTAATTTATTATAGTGTTATTTTTACACATCTACCTCTTTGAAAATGGCACACGTATGATTTAAAACCTAGCATAGGGGTGGTCAGCTCTGGTCCTATGATTTCATTCCAGGTGCATTCTAATAATAAAGTATAATTTCAGACAGTTACATTTTTTTTTTCTTAATCTAAGTATTGTGTCATTACCAAATGCAGTAAACAATTTATTGCATAGCTTATCTATAATTTTCTCCATACTAGCACTCCATTTTGTGTAACTGACTTTGATACATTGGCTCAAGGTAACTATAACAGATTAAAAAATCTGTGTAATTGTTCATGAAGATATATACTGTACTCTATGGTGAAACACAAATAGAAGTGTATGTGAAATAGGAAAAGATAATTATTTCATTGGTTAAGGTATAGGAAGAACTGTTGGTTTTTTTTGTTTTTGTTTTTTAATCCAAGCTTGGCTTTCATTGCAATAAATCACAAAAGGAGAAGTGGTCTGTCTTCCTTTATTTATTTTTTTTAAGTGCAGCATGTAAATATTTGCTCTCTGGAGATGATGAGAGAGGGCCTGGATTTGATTTGATTTTTTTCTGAAGCCAGGAATTTTTATTAGGAAATAGGGACTGGTATTCCTAATTCCTATAGATGGTGCGAAAACCCATTATTTTGGGAGATCTAACAAATACGTATCTACATATTTCTGTAAGTATATATAATTATTTCTGTTTCCTGATTTTTATCTGCTTCGTGTGTCTTTTGATCTGGTTACTCTTACATGGTGGCAGTCCCATTACCCTTTTAGGGTTTTGGTCTGCTGCAAAACAAGAGCTGCAAACAAGTCTGGTCTATCTAAGAACATAAGAAATTGCCATGCTGGGTCAGACCAAGGGTCCATCAAGCCCAGTATCCCGTTTCCAACAGAGGCCAAACCAGGCCACAAGAACCTGGCAATTACCCAAACACCTAGAAGATACCATGCCACTGAAGCAATTAATAGCAGTGGCTATTCCCTAAGTAAACTTGATTAATAGCAGTTAATGGACTTCTCTTCCAAGAACTTATCCAAACCTTTTTTGAACCCAGGTACACTAATTGCACTAACCACATCCTCTGGCAACAAATTCCAGAGATTTATTGTGCGTTGAGTGAAAAAGAATTTTCTCCGATTAGTCTTAAATGTGCTACTTGCTAACTTCATGGAATGCCCCCTAGTCCTTCTATTATTCGGAAAGTGTAAATAACCGAGTCACATCTACTCGTTCAAGACCTCTCATGATCTTAAAGACCTTTATTATATCCCCCCTCAGCCATCTCTTCTCCAAGCTGAAAAGCCCTAACCTCTTCAGCCTTTCCTCATAGGGAGCTGTTCCATCCCCTTTATCATTTTGGTTGCCCTTCTCTGTACCTTCTCCATTGCAACTATATCTTTTTGAGATAAGGTGACCAGAATTGTACACAGTACTCAAGGTGTGGTCTCACCATGGAGCGATATAGAGGCATTATGACATTTTCCGTTTTATTAACCATTCCCTTCCTAATAATTTCCTAACATTCTATTTGCTTTTTTTGATTGCTGCAGCACACTGAGCTGACGATTTCAATGTATTATCTACTATGACGCCTAGATCTTTCTGGGTGGTAGCTCCTAATATGGAACCTAACATCGTGTAACTACAGCAAGGGTTATTGTTCCCTATATGCAACACCTTGCACTTGTCCACATTAAATTTCATCTGCCATTTGGATGCCCAATCTTCCAGTCTTGCAAGGTCCTCCTGTAATGTATCACAGTCTGCTTGTGATTTAACTACTCTGAATAATTTTGTATCATCCGCAAATTTGATAACGTCACTCATCGTATTCCTTTCCAGATCATTGATATATATATTGAAAAGCACTGGTTCCAAGTACAGATCCCTGAGGCACTCCACTGTTTTACCCTTTTCCACTGAGAAAATTGACCATTTAGTCCTACTCTCTGTTTCCTGTCTTTAACCAGTTTGTAATCCATGAAAGGACATCGCCTCCTATCCCATGACTTTTTAGTTTTCGTAGAAGCCTCTCATGAGGGACTTTGTCAAACGCCTTCTGAAAATCCAAATACACTACATTTGGATATCTAGGTAGATATTGGTATCGGGTGTTTTTATTTTTTTGGTGTCAGCCAGTGTACATATGTAGAGGTTGAAGTCCTCTATATTTCCATGACAAGGGGGACACAAGGCACGTGGTGAATACAGCTGACTGGGGTCCTGGCCTGTTCTCTGGTTCATCAAAACTAACAGTGGTCGCCATTTGTTTGAAACTAGCAGTGGTTGCCATTTGTTTGAAACCAGTTAATGTCTGGCGAGAGGGGCTTGTCTTTAACTGTTGTTTTCGAGAATCTTTGATCAGTTTGTCTGCCAAGGAGAGGACCTATTCTGAGTTAGTCTCAGATCTATAACGCAATTGCAAAAACAGATAGGGGAATGACGATGCCCCTATGAAAAGTTCACTGATGATGTACACTGGGATGGTGGAGATTTTATGTGGATAACTATTTTTGCTATGCTTTTTAGAGTTATTATGTTATGTTTGTCTTACTATTAATTGTTTAGAACAAGAGATTTCAGATCAAGAGAATTATTGAAGGCACTGATAGGTGATGTGGGATATATGTGTAGTTTTTTTTGAATGCTTGATGATAAAGAACAGACATTGTTACATTTTAGATTTTATCAATGGGAGAGTATGTTCAAAAGCTCTCCCTGCTCTGGAACACCTGCAGATATTGTGTTATCTAATAACAGACAGATATTGAATACTTGCAGAAATGGCAAGGCTGCACAAAAGGTAATAGTAAATTGCAATTTTCTTTAGAAGGTATATTTGATTTAGGAAGTTGACATACTTAAAAGAGAAATTGATGCAATTGAAAGGAAGGCTTTTCAAAGACAAAATCATTTTGTATATGGTTGCAAGAAGCAGAGATGCTGGAACAGAACATTTTATACTTTTTCTTTATTACAAAAAATACTTAACCACTGAAATAATTCTCTTTTGCTATTTCTCATACATTTCTATTTGCGTCTCACCATGGAACCAATCATGGATGAGTTATATACCTTTGTCACTGATTATACAGATTTTTTAATTATCTGATATAAGCTAATGTACGCTAGGGATGTGAATCGTTTTTTGACGATTTAAAATATCGTCCGATATATTTTAAATCGTAAAAAATTGTTAGAGGCGCGATACAAAAGGAATTCCCCCCGAGTTATCGTCAAAATCGTAAATCGGGGGAGGGGAAGGGGGAGGGCAGGAAAACCGGCACACTAAAACAACCCTAAAACCCACACCCAACCCTTTAAAATAAATCCCCCACCCTCCCGAACCCCCCCAAAATGTTTTAAATTACCTGGGGTCCAGTGGGGGGGTCCCGGTGTGATCTTCCACTCTCGGGCCATGGCTGCGTTAATAGAAATGGCGCCGGCGCTACCTTTGCCCTGTCATATGTGTGTGCCGGTTTTCCCGCCCTCCCCCGATTTACGATTTAAACGGTAGCGCCGGCGCCATTTCTATTAACGCAGCCGTGGCCCAAGAGTGGAAGATCACACCGGGACCCCTCCACTGGGACCCAGGTAATTTAAAACATTTTGGGGGGGTTCGGGAGGGTGGGGGGATTTATTTTAAAGGGTCGGGGTGGGTTTTTAGGGTTGTTTTAGTGTGCCGGTTTTCCCGCCCTCCCCTGATTTACGATTTTTAAACGATTTAAAAAAAAAAACCCAAAAAAAAACCACGACTATCAGATTCCTTCCCCCCCCCAGCCAAAATCGATCATTAAGACGATCGCTCACACGATTCACATCTCTAATGTACGCCATTTCTTCTTCCATTATTAGATCTTATTCTCTATCTTAGCTCCAAGGGCAAGTTGTCTCTTTATCCTACATCTTGGAGAGAGTACTACATGATGTATTCCATTTCTTTTCTCGTAAGCATGTTTACTTAGAAGACACAAAAGGGTATCTTGCTAGTTTTACTATGATTCATTGTAGGTGCAGTCTAATAGCATAGTTTGACAGTTCCACTTCTATTTCTTAATCTAAGTATTGTGTCATTACCAAATGCAGTAAACAATTTATTGCTTAGCTTAGCTGTAATTTTCTCTGCACTAGCACTCCATTTTGTGAAGCTGACTTTGATACATAGGCCCAAGATAACCGTAAACTAGAAGGTCTTATCCTGTCTAAATTCCACAGAGCCACAACAAGTCAGGCTTATAGGATATCCACAGTGAATATACATGATAGTTGTACATGCATTGCCTTTATTGTATGCAATTCCTTAAAGCATATATTTGTTGAGGATATCCTGAAAACCAGACTTGTTTGCAGCTCTTGAGCTGGGTCAATTTTTGTTTTCTTAGCTGTAAAGACATTAAAGCTCTGTTTGCAGAAGGACCCAGTTTATGGAGTGATGATTCTGGTTGTTGCTGGAAGCATTGTATATCTGCTTTTTTGGATGATAGTGAAAACTGGTTACCCTACAACACAGACTAGTGAGAGGGGTCTCTGACCTCAAGAGTTTTTTTCAATTGCCATCTATTGTAGGAATGTGCAGAAGAAAAAACTTGTTTTGGTTCATTCATTCATTTCATTAGTTTCAAACAAATCTATTCATTTCTTAGTTCATTCATTTTCCTTTAAAATCAAAAGGGGAAGAATTGTAGCCTATTGTGAGTTTCCTATTAATTCTGATTAACTTGTGGGAAAATAAATAAGGGGGAACAAACTCCAGGGTACCTATACTCCGGCAAATTAGCACCAAAAGTGGCATGAATAGCCTAAGGCTCCACATAGGGGTTACCAGCATTGGCAGAGGAGTTCCCAAGGCACCGTGAGAGCAGCAAGGAAGCAGCAAGAGGTAGAAGTAACATACTGAGGCTCCAAAAGAGGGCACAAACAAAAACTGAAATAAACTTTTGATGGGCATCACAAGACACAAACTGACACAGAAAGGGGCATCAGCATTCTAAGGTACCAAGAAAGGGGAAAGAAGCAGAAAAAGTTGCAGGAAAAACCTCAAGGCACTGATAAGGGACCAAGCATTAGAATAGTGTCATCAAGACTTCAAAAGTTGATGAGAGGTGTACAGTAGAGATGTGAATCGTGTCCTCGATCGTCTTAACGATCGATTTCGGCTGGGAGGGGGAGGGAATCGTATTGTTGCCGTTTGGGTGTTTAAACTATTGTGAAAAATCGTTAAAATCGTGAGCCGGCACACTAAAACCCCCCTAAAACCCACCCCCGACCTTTTAAATTAAATCCCCCACCCTCCCGAACCCCCCCCCCAATGCTTTAAATTACCTGGGGATCCGGCGGTGGTCCAGAACGGCGGCAGTCCGGAACGGCCCCCTCAATAGAATCGTGTTGTCTTCAGCCGGCGCCATTTTTCAAAATGGCCGCCGCAAAATGGCGGCGGCCATAGACAAAAACGATTCGACGGAGGAGGTCGTTCCGGACCCCCGCTGGACTTTTGGCAAGTCTTGTGGGGGTCAGGAGGCCCCCAAGCTGGCCAAAGTTTCCTGGGAGTCCAGCGGGGTTCCGGGAGCGATTTCTTGCCGCGAATCGTTTTCGTACGGAAAATGGCGCCGGCCAGGAGATCGACTACAGGAGGTCGTTCAGCGCGGGTTCCGGACCGCCGCTGAACGACCTCCTGCACTTGACTTGCCAAAAGTCCAGCGGGGGTCCGGAACGACCTCCTCCGTCGAATCGTTTTTATCTATGGCCGCCGCCATTTTGCGGTGGCCATTTTGAAAAATGGCGCCAGCTGAAGACAACACGATTCTATTGAGGGGGCCGTTCCGGACCGCCGCCGTTCTGGACCACCGCCGGATCCCCAGGTAATTTAAAGCATTGGGGGGGGGGGTTCGCGAGGGTGGGGGATTTAATTTAAAGGGTCGGGGTGGGTTTTAGGGGGTTTTAGTGTGCCGGTTTTCCTGCCCTCCCCCCTTCCCCCGATTTACGATTTTTTAACGATAAATTGGGGGAATTGGTATTGTATCGTGGCCCTAACGATTTTTTGACGATTTAAAATATATCGGACGATATTTTAAATCGTCAAAAAACGATTCACATCCCTAGTGTACAGCAGCCCCCCCGACTGGCAAGAACCACCTCAAAGTGAAAGGTCTGTGATTGAGCCTTCCTGCTCTGTGGCAGAAATAATGCAGATGTGTAAAGTTTGGGACTGGCAGCAAGGCTGAGTGACATGGGAGATGCCCAGTTATCTTGTTCAAGCACATTTACCAATTGTAGGAATCAGTACAAGATAATGAACTGGGATAAGTATCCTTTTCTGGATATAAGCTTTGATTACATTCCCTCTTGGAACTTGATCTAGCTGCTGGGAAGAATAATGATTTACCTGTGAATTGGGCTTTCTAAAGGAGCCTGTTATCACATGCAGGAATAAGTGTGGTGTGGTTGTTCCTGGAAAGTGGTGAGGTTGCTATTTTTAGAACTTTCCTATAGTCTGTAGCTGAAGTTTTATTTTTCTGGGTTTGCATGAGGTAAATCTGCCTGACTGAAACGCTATCCACACTCAGAACATGTAAATGGTTACTTTATGTATTCTGTTCTGCTTACATTTTTCCCTGATGACCAAGAGCATATTATTTCGCTAAAAGAAATAAATCTGGGTGAAAGTTAGCCAATTTGGCCAAAGTACAGGGAAGTTCAAAATTTATCAGTGGCCTAAAATATAAAGATGGTTTTCATTCTACGAATGCACCTGATATTTGTAGAACTTTCCAACAGTTTTATCAAAATGTATATCATAGTTTGATGTAGGAAGAAAGCAACAGATTGTTGGATATAAGCTTATCTAAGACATCTAAGGTAGATTTGAGGAAAATTGAATTAAAAAATATCAACACAAGAAATATTAAGTTATCAAGGAACTGCATAATTTAAAATTACCTGGCCAGATGACCTTCCTGAAAACTTTAATAAATTATTGGGGGAAACATTTGGTGATTCTCTTGAAAGATCTTTATGAATGGATGATAGTGCAAGGTTGTATGCCAGAATCAATGAGATTACACTGCTAGTCTAATAAAGACCCTAGTAGTCCAGCTTGTATAAGCCTATATCTTACTCAAATCAAGATATCAAAATATACGCTAAAATTATAGCAAATCGACTTATTTACCTGACTTAATTTCTCCAGAGCAAACAGATTTGCCTATAGGTGAAAATCAAGGACTTATGTCAGCAAATCATTACTTGCTCTTGAAGCTAACATGACAATCCAAAGATTAAGTTGGCTATATGTTTTTCGATGCAAAAAAGAAAGCATTCAATCAGATATCTTGGGATTTTTTTATATTTTAATTTATTTTTTGTATATATGGATTTGGATGGTATATTTTTTATTTAATTAAAGTGTTATATTCTAATCTGAGTGTATATGTATGTGCAAATAGCTCATTTTCAGATCTGTTTGATTTAACTAGGAGTACTAGGACAGGCCTGCCCATTTTCCCTGTAAGTATTTATTTTAATGCTGTAACCACTTATTTTCAAATTAAATAAGACTATGGAATCTCTGGTATCCAACTGGATAATCAGATATTAAAAATTATACTTTTTTCAAACAATTTTTTTTTAATTTATATTTTATTAAATTTCTTGTCATTTTAACAAATGCACATCAAAAAGGAAAAGAATAGTTTATACAACTTAACACAGGAAAAATAATTTCACTTTTACATTCAATTATAAACCAAACATAATTAGCCCACTTTATGGAGAGCAATCCAAAGACAAAATTAAAAGGAAAATTAACTCAAAACCATGAGTATTAAGAGAAGGAGAGAGTTATTTTTTTTAACCAGTCAATCGTTCCCAATCTCTAAGTTGTAACATTGTCCTGACCTTTATCTATAAGGAAACTCTCAAGATGGTTTGGTTCCTAAAAAACAAATTTGTTATTACGATACGTGACTAAGCACTTACAAGGAAATTTAAGATAAAAGGATGCCCCTAGGGCCAATACCTTTTGTCTTAATAAAAGGAACTGCTTCCGTCTTGCCTGGGTATCTTTCGATACGTCAGGGAATATCTGGATTTTCTGGCCACAAAAACTGATTTCTTTGTTTATGAAATATTTCTGGAGTACTATGTTTTATCTTGTTCCAAACAAAATTCCACTATTAAGTGGATCTAGACTGAATATCGTCCACTGATGCCTCAAGGAAAGCCCGTTAAACTTGGGACTCTCTGTACTTAACACTTCTATTTCCCCTTCGGGGTAACATTACTTCTCTTTTTTTCATTGGTATATAATACATCTTAGATATTATTACATCCTTGATTATGCCCAGTATTCTTTGAGATATTTACCAAATAACTCTTGGGCTGATAGCCTAATAAAAGGAAAATTTAAAATTCTTAATTTTTTCCTTCTTAAAGCGTTTTCAAAACCCTCCATTTTTCTATACAACATTAAAGAGTCCTTCATAAAGGCTGATCCAGTGGTTTGCAGAGCTGATAGCTGCTTTGAGGTCGATCCATATTGTACTTCAAGTTGTTTTATCCTTTCACCATGATCCTCCAGAATCTTCCCTGTTTCATTAGAAAATTTAAAGGACTGACACATGGAGAATGATACCATCTTCTCCAATTTTGTTACAACTTCTTCCACACGTCTACCAAAGTTATTTTCTCAGGATCGACATTTTCCTCCCCTACGGTTTCAGATATTGATTGTCCTATCACATTAGTCTCAAAATGTCTCTCCTGGTTTACAGGTAGATCTGCTGATGCCGCTGCAGCTGTCATTACTAGCGTATTTGGAGCAGTAATATCTATTGCCCCAATTCCATCAGCAGATATAATGGGAGTCTGGTTATCAGCAGGACTGAGGGAGGTCCGGTCCCAGATGAAAAAGAAATAGAAGTATCTGAAATCGCCTCTCTAGTAGGCTGACTCACCAATCGCAGGAAATGCTGATCCAGAGGTCCTGAAACATCCTTCCTCACTGGGGTTGAGATTGCCATTCTGGCCTTCCTCTTCCTTCCCATCGAAATTCTTGTATTCTAGAAGTGCCACTTCCAATAGTCCATGAAAAATGCTACCAGGGGCGCGCCCCTTTGGGCGGCGGCTTTGGCTGCGCGCGGCAGCCCTCGCTTGAAATAAGGGCCCAGGCGGATGTCGTCACTGGTAGGCGGGATCAAGATGTTTCAGGCACCAGGTAAACTCCCTCTGATTCATCCTCTCGCGCCGTGGCTCTCTCCGCAACGCCGACCAACCTCGGCGTGACCTCCCCGAAGGCTCCCGCTTTTCTCGCCGCAGCCCTCGCTTGAAATAAGGGCCCAGGCGGATGTCGTCACTGGTAGGCGGGATCAAGATGTTTCAGGCACCAGGTAAACTCCCTCTGATGCGTCCTCTCGCGCCGTGGCTCTCTCCCGCAACGCCGACCAACCTTGGCGTGGACCTCCCCGAAGGCTCCCCTTTTCAAACAATTTAATGGTCCTTTCTCAAGCTTGACAGTCTTTACCTGTAGTGTTAAAAAAAAACAAAACAAAAAACAAAAAAACAAAAACCAAAAAAAACTTGTTTATGGTAGTTTTCCTGGCCTAAAATTGAATCTTGGCAAGTCAGAAACATTAGATATACTAACCAAATGCAGCAAAAGAGGGAACATGGGGAAGAATATCTGTTAAAGCTGAGGTGATGAAGAAAGGAAAGCAAAAGGTTCAAGTGAAGGAAAGGATTGCCAAAGAGGTAAAGTAAGGTGCCAAACATTTTTCAGATATATCAGAGAAAGAAGGGAGGTCAGAAGTGGTATAGTGAAATTGAAAGGTAACTAGCAATGTGTGGAGAGCAGGGGCGGATTGACCTATCGGGGGATCGGGCATCCCCCGGTGGGCCGGTCTACCTTGTCACGTGGTCTCGACCGCGTGGCTCTTCCTCAGCCCAGCCTCAGCGCTTTCCAGTCAGCCCCTGCCGGAGGCCAAGCCGGCAGGGGCCGAAGAAATACAAATCGAGGCCGGCGGGGGCCGATGAAAAGAAGATCAGCCAGCGCGGGCCGAAGAAATGAAGATGGGAACCTTCCAGCCAGCCCCCACCGGAGAAATTAAAAATCGAGGCCGGCGGTGGCAGAGGGTGAAGCAAAGAAGATGGGCGCCTCCCAGCCAGCCTCAAGCGGGGGCTGGCTGGGGCAGCGCCTATCTTCTTTTCTTCGGCCTCTGTCGGCCTCGATTTTAATTTCTTCCGTCCCCGCCGACCTCGATTTTAATTTCTTCGGCCCCCGCCGGAGACCAAGAGGGCCGAAGAAATTAAAACTGAGGCCGGCGGGGGCCAAAGAAATTAAAATCGAGGCCGGCGGGGGCCGAAGAAGTGAACCGCCGCCGGAGACCAGCTGTTAAGCCTTGGATCGGAAGGGTGCTTCTGTGTGTATGTGAGAAAGGAACGGTGCTTTTGTGTGTGTGTGTGTGTGTATGAGAATAGTGCAACTTTTGAAAAGTTGGATGAAAGATTAAATTACTGAATGTTAAGCATCCCTCTTCTAGAAAATAAAATGTAGCAAAGTGGGTAGAGACAAATACTACAGCAAAAAAAAATTAAACCATTTAAAATGTTCATCTCAGCAAAATCACAAATTTAAGATACTGATGCCGGGTGGGTTTTTTTTTTTTTTTTTTAGCATAATTTAAGCATGAAGACTAGAATAGTTCCAATCTGAAATGGTTTTGCTATTTTTTTAAGTCTTTAGAAAATGTATGTTTTAAATGACTAAGACTGGAATCTTCCCATTTAAAAGGGAAGGTTGACTAAGGATGTCTTTCGGTTCCATATCTCCCACATGAATAATCATATGACTGATAGTTTGAAGAAAGACACTTGCTTTATTGCCTGAAAGCGCAAAACAAGAGAAGCTGTACGGTGTGGGTGGCTGTCCCTTGGGAGGACAGAACCTGAAGGAAGGGTGTCATTTCGCCTTCTGATAGGAATGTGGTTTTCTTATTTAATGGTTGGGATCATCACTTTCACTTTTAGTAAAAGTGAAAAATGCTGCAAGTCTGAAAGCAAGGTGCTTCTGTGTGTCAATGTGTATGTGCAAGAGATATGGAGCATGTTTTTTGGCTGGCTTGTGGCTGTGAGATAGAACATGTGTGTAATTGAGAGCTTGTGTGTAAGTGAAATAGAGAGAGCATGTGTATGATTGAAAGCCTTTGTTGTAAGTAAGAGAGAGCGAGAGCATTGTGTGATTGAGAGAGACTGGCCAGAGAGGTTGACATGTGTATGTGTGAGACTGATCAGGGAGATGACTGGTATGTGTGTGCTCAAGTGTGAGTGAGAGAGAGACTAGTTGGGGAGATGATTGGTGTGTGAGAGACAGAAACTGGTCTTGAGGGTATGACTGGTGTGTGTGTGTGAGAGAGAGAAGAGATTGGTTGTGGTCCCTAAGGAAGAGGACAGCTTCTGCAGCTACTGCTGCTTCTGGTGTCGCCTGCAAGGGAAAGGAGTAGGAGAACTGCTGGAGACGGTAAGTAAAAGGTGGCTTTTTAAGTTCATTTTTCTTGATTACCATTTAATTATTGGGTAGTATGTGATGTGTCTGCTGTTTGAAATATTTTATTGGTGTTTGTAAAGGTTTTCAAAATTTCCTTGAGTCTTTAATTATTGGATATTCTATTCATCAGCTGTTTTGAAATTATTTTATTATAATGATTTTATAATTGAGTCATGATTTATATATCTTGATTTTATTGATTGTTTCATGAGGAATGGTGACATTTTTGTTTTTCCATTGTTGCACTGTATAGAGTCTGGCATGATACGTTTTACAGTTTAGTTTTTGTCTGCACATTTCTATTTATACTTTATGTGGCTTTATTCTGTATTTGGTGAGAGTTTGTGTTCTGAATGCAAAGACTGAGAGGAAGCATTCTTTTAGCATGTGGTTTCTCTGTAGGGATCTGTAGTAGCTTGGCCTGTTCTGTTTTCCTGATAGGAGGTGTATTGATATTTTAGATTCTGGTGTAATATTTGTGGTATTCTTTTTCATAGGAGGGGTTGTTATTCTTTGAGTTTTGGCAAATAGTACTGTGTTGATACGGGAGTAGCATGCTGAATATAGGGGTGTGTACATATATATGTAAATTAAATATGTAAATTATATATGTAAATTATATTGCATATATAATTGGGTACCCATGGGCCAGTATGGAGAAAAATTCCCCGGGCCACTATTTTCCCTCAATCCGCCCCTGGTGGAGGAGAAATGAAGAAAATGGCAGAAGTATTAAATACTTCAGTTCGGTATTCAGTAAAGAAGACCCTTCCACATGAAAATCCTATCATTCTAAGTGGAAAAGATTCACCGCATTGTGCACGCAAAAAGGTATTGACCCCTTTTTCTGCCCCACGCCATCTCTATTAGACATCTCTGGCACCTTTCAGACTGGTCTCCAGACTTCTTCAGTGAGGGGTACCCCTGAGTGCCATCTCAGCGTACCACAAGGAGTTAGGGATGCCCGGTAACAGCGCAACCCCTTGTGAGTAGATTTATGAGGGGCCTGTTACAACTCAAGCCCCCTCTGTGGCCACCAGTAACTGACTGGGACCTAAATAATAGTACTTAGTAGGCTCATGCGCTTCCCATTTGAGCCTTAGCACTCCTGCAATGTTAAGTTTCTTACATGGAAAGTTCTCTAACTAGTAGCCATTACATCTGCTCAAAGGGTTAGTGAGTTACAAGCACTTGTTACATACTCACTCTGTACCAGGTTCCTACATGACTGAGTGGTCCTACGTACTCACCCTAAATTCCTTCCCAAGGTGATTACTGACTTCCACTTGAATCAGTCTATAGTCTTGCCCACCTTTTACCCAAGGCCTCACTCTCACCAGGGCGAGAGAGTTTTACACATCTTGGATTGTAAACGTGCACTTGCATTTACCTAGACCGCACTGCAGTCCATAGGAAATCCACCGAACTCTGTTTCTTTTGCCAAAAACAGGCCAGGAGTTACAGTGGGCAAACAAACTCTCTTTAACTGGCTAGCAGACTGTATCGAATTCTGCTATGAAAAAGCAGGCCTTCCTCTCCAGGATAAGTGAAGGTGCACTCAGTAAGAGCCATGGCAACCTCAGTAGCACACTATTGTTCAGTACAGATTGCTGAGATCTGCAAAGCTGCACATGGAGCTCTCTTCACACATTTGCAGCACATTACTGTCTAGACAAGGAAAGGATGTCAAAACTCTTCCTTTGGACAATCTGTCTTGAGAATTTATTTCCAGTATAATCCCAACTCCTTCCACTCAATCTGTTGTTGATTTTCAGGCTGCTTCATTTTTCCCAACAGTATGCCAATTGTGCCTCTTGCACAAGTTGTACGCTGTTGGTCCAAACAAATATGAGTCAGCCTGTAGCTTGCTAATCACCCACATATGAGGACTACCATACCTGCTTGTCCTGGGAGAACACCTGTTACAGGTAAGCAACTCTGCTTTACAGAAGAGAATGTATGGGAGGATCTAGGCAAACTGAAAGTGGTCAAGGCCATGGAGCTGCATGAGATGCATCCTGGGATTCTGAGGGAGCTCAGAGTTGTGCTGAAGTACCTGGTCAGTATATCCCTGGAAACAGAAGTGGTGCCATGGTTTTGGAGAGGAGCAGTGGTGGTCCATCTTCACAAGAATGTAAACAGAGGAGGCTGAAAATTACAGTGCCAGTTAGCCTTACTTAGGTGAAAGGAAAATTAATGGAGAGACTGCTGAAGGAAAGGATACTGAACTATCTACAATTGGTGAATTTCTGGATCCAAGGCAACATGGATTTACCAGGAGAAGGTCCTGTCAGACAAAGCTGATTGATGATTTTTATTGGGTTGTCGAGAGAATTGGATTGAGGAAGAGCACACAATGTGATTTACTTCGATTTCAGTAAAGATTTTGATACAGTCCAGCACAGGAGGCTTGTGAATAAAATGAGAAGCTTGGGAGTGAGCACCAAGATGATGGCATGGATTACAAATTGGTTGACTGATAGAAGACCATGTATAATGGTAAATGGAACCTACTCTGGAGAGAATGATATTAAGTAGAGTGTCACAGGGATCTGTGTTTGAATTGGTTCTGTTTAATATCTTTGTGAGCAGCATTGCGGAAGGGATAGAAGGTAAGTTTGTCTATTTGTGGATGTTACTAAGAGCTGCAACAGAGTAGTGAGAATAAAAAGTGATTTAAAAGCTTGAAGAGATCTGGAAGTGGATTCACTGCAAAAAGGTGCAGAGTCATGCATCTGGGATGCGCTGATCCAAAAGAGAGCTGTATGTGATGGAGGGTGAAAGATTGATGTGCACAGATCAAGACAGGGATTTGGGGGTAATAGTATCTGGTAGGGATGTGAATCGTTTTTTTGACTATTTAAAATATCGTCCGATATATTTTAAATCGTCAAAAATCGTTAGAGCTGCGATACAATAACAATTCCCCCGATTTATCGTCAAAAAATCGTAAATCGGGGGAAGGGGGAGGGCGGGAAAACCGGCACACTAAAACAACCCTAAACCCACCCCGACCCTTTAAAATAAATCCCCCACCCTCCCGAACCCCCCCCCAAAATGCCTTAAATTACCTGGGGTCCAGAGGAAGGGTCCCGGTGTGATCTTTCACTCTCGGACCTCCGTGCGTTGTAGAAATGGCGCCGGCTCTACGTTTGACCTGTCAGGGCAAAGGTAGCGCCGGCGCCATTTTGGTTTTTTTTTGTCCCCCGACGGCAGAGCGTAGGGAGATCTCTCCCGGACCCCCAGGGACTTTTGGCCAGCTTGGGGGGGCCTCCTGACCCCCACAAGACTTGCCAAAAGTCCAGCGGGGGTCCGGAACGATCTCCTACCGCGAATCGTTTTTCCATACGGAAAAAACGATTCGACTGCAGGAGATCGTTCCGGACCCCCGCTGGACACCCAGGGACTTTTGGCCAGCTTGGGGGGGGGCCTCCTGACCCCCACAAGACTTGCCAAAAGTCCAGCGGGGGTCCGGAACGACGACCTGCAGTCGAATCGTGTTGCCATACGGCCGGCGCCATTTTGTGCAAAATGGCGCCGCTGGACTTTTGGCAAGTCTTGTGGGGGTCAGGAGGCCCCCAAGCTGGCCAAAAGTCCCTGGGGGTCCGGGAGCGATCTCCTACGCTCCTGCCGTCGGGGGACAAAAAAACAAAATGGCGCCGGCGCTACCTTTGCCCTGTCATATGACAGGACAAAGGTAGCGCCGGCGCCATTTCTACAACGCACGGAGGTCCGAGAGTGAAAGATCACACTGGGACCCTTCCTCTGGACCCCCGGTAATTTAAGGCATTTTGGGGGGGTTCGGGAGGGTGGGGGATTTATTTTAAAGGGTCGGGGTGGATTTTAGGGATGTTTTAGTGTGCCGGTTTTCGATTTACACGATATTTAAAAAACCCAAACTGCGACGATCCGATTCCCTCCCCCTCCCAGCCGAAATCGATCGTTAAGACGATCGATCACACGATTCACATCTCTAGTATCTGGTGATCTGAAGATAGCAAAGCAATTTGACAAGGTGATTGCTAAAGCCAGAATAGTGCTGGGCTGCATAGAGAGAGGAATAACCAGTAAGAAAAAGGAGGTGATAATGCTCTTGTACAGGTTCTTGGTGAGGCTTCATCTGGCATACTGTGTTCAGTTCTGGAACCCCTATCACAAAAAGGATAGAGGCAGTCCAGAGAAGGGCAAATAAAATGTGAGGTCTGTATCAGAAGACCTACAAGGCTGAAGGATCTGAATACATATACCCTGGAAGAGAGGAAATGCAGGGGCGATATGATACAGACCTTCAGGTACCTGAAAGGTTTTAATGATGTATGAACTTTGAACCTTTTTCATTGGAAAGAAAACAATAGAACTAAGGGTCACAAAATGAAACTCCAGAAGGGATGACTCAGAATGACATAGAACGACATAGGAAAATGTGGGAGAGAGGTTCTAGAAGCCAAATTTAGGATTTTAGGTAGGAAGCTGAAATCCAGAACCTCCAGGGTGGCATTCTCTGAAATGTTTCCTGGTCCATGTGCAGGTCCCCAGAGGCAGGCAGAGCTCCAGAGTTTCAATGTGTGGATGAGATGGTGCAGGGAAGAGGGATTCAGCTTTGTAAGGAACTGGGGAAATTTTTGGGAAAGGGGAGACTTTTCTGAAAGGATGGGCTCCACCTTAACCAGAGTGGAACCAAGCTGCTGGCACTAACTTTCTAAACGGAGATAGAGCAGCTTTTAAACTAGAGCAAGGGGAAAGCCGACAGTCAGCAGTGCATAGTTCGGAGAAATGTATCCTTGAAGGATACTAATGAAACAGGAGAGTTAGAGCATCCCAACAGAGAGGTTCCATTAAAAGTAAACATAGTTCATATGCCTATATGTAAAAAATCACCAAAGCTAATGATTTCCGAATTATCCCAAACAGAAAAGCAGGTTGTTAAAACAAGCAAAAACTACACTTCGAAATGTCTGTATGCCAATGCCAGAAGTCTAAGAAGTAAGATGGGAGAGTTAGAGTGTATAGCAGCAAATGATGAGATTGACATAATTGGCATCACAGAGACTTGGTGGAAGGAGGATAACCAATGGGATAGTGCTATATCAGGGTACAAATTATATTGCAATGATAGGGAGGATCAACTTGGTGGGGGTGTGGCACTTTATGTCCGGGAGGGTATAGAGTCCAACAGGATAAAGATCATACAAGAGACTAAATGCTCAGTAGAATCTATATGGGTAGAAATCCCATGTGTGTTGGGTAAGAGTATAGTGATAGGGGAGTATTCTACCGTCCACCTGGACAAAATTGTCAGACAGATGATGAAATGCTAAGAGAAATCAGGGAAGCAAACCAATTTGGCAGTGCAGTAATAATAGGAGATTTCAATTACTCCAATATTGATTGGGTAAATGTAACATCAGGACTTGCTAGAGACATAAAGTTCCTGGATGTAATAAATGATTGCTTCATGGAGCAATTGGTTCAGGAACCAACAAGAGAGGGAGCTATTTTAGATTTAATTCTTAGTGGAACGCAGGATTTGGTGAGAGAGTTAATGGTGGTGGGGCCACTTGGCAACAGTGATCATAACATAATCAATTTAAACTAATAACTGGAAGGGGGACAATAAGTAAATCTGCAACTCGAACACTAAAACTTTCAAAAGGGAAAACTTGATAAAATTATTGCTCTCATTCTATTACATTATCACATGGTAGGAGCACTGGATGGCCTGCATCCAGTGCTCCTACCATGTGACAGGGACTGGCCAATGGCACAGATACCCTGTCACATGCTAAGGGCAAAGGGGCCATTGGAGCCATTTTGATTAGTGGCAGCCAACGGCCCGAGAGCGGGAGATCGCTCCCGGGACCCCCACTGGACCACCAGGTACTGTAAAGATTTTTTTTGGGGGGGGGGAGGTCGGGAGGGTGGGGGAATGCGAAAGAATTAAATTTAAAGCATCGGGGTGTGTGTTTTTTTGGCATGACAAAGCCGATTAAAATGGTAAGAATCGCGGGGAACGAAGATTTCCTGCGGTTTTTACCCAAACTCGATACCGGAAACGAGTCAGATACTGATTCACATCCCTAATCAGTAGCATGGATCTTCTTAGTGTTTGGGTAATTGCCAGGTTTTTTGTGGCCTGGTTTGACCTCTGTGGAAACAGGATGCTAGGCTTGATGGACCCTTGGTCTGACCCAGCATGGCAATTTCTTATGTTCTTATTTCTTCATGGAGAGGATGGTGGATGCATGGAATACCCTTTCAGAAGGGGGGGGGGGGCGATGTTTTCATCTTCAATCAAAGAATTCAAAGGGACATGGAATAAACACAGTGGATCTCTAAAGGCTGGAGGACAGAATGAGAAAAGCGGGCAGGGGGTAACATGCTGGTGCAGCAATCACTACCCTTAGAAGGCATGGAGATTACTACAGTTAACTACAGCATTGCTCTAGCTTAGATGGCTAGAGAACAGAAATGAATACAAAGCATGCAAGGGAGTAACTTGCTGGTGTAGCTCTTACTATCCTTTGCAGAAGGCATGATGTTATTACCCTTAACCAATATGCCTTGATTGCTATTAATGCAACTGCAACATTGTTCCCCACATTCTCGGGTTCATTACATTGTCAGATAGTGAGTGAATCGTTAAGTTTTACCCCTATAGGTCACTCTCTTTTCCCAGAACCCCATGTCATATATACATCATTGCTCCTTAGAGATAATGTAGTAGAATGAGACACAGCAACTCAGAAATCAGATGAGAAGATATTCAGTAAAATCAAATACTTATTTCGGAGGAAATGTCACAGAGGCCGTTGGCCATTTGAACCTGGGCTCCTCTACCCAATGAGCAATATCTTAAACAACTCGCTGCCATCCTAAAGTATTTTTTCCTCCTATCTACTAGTCTTCATCTGGAGTGTGTTGTCGAAGTTGGTATAAAATGAAAAAATTTGTGAATTTCTGCAAATTTTCTTATCAGAAATACGACTCTGCCCGGGAGATGGCCACATCCGACAAAATGGTACAGGAAGTAGAGGAGGCTCCTGAGATCGAATCAGATAGTGCTTTATCATTATCTGATACAGTTTTGTCTACAAGGGCATAGCTCTGAACTGTAAACTGGTTACTGCGATCTGTTGTCAAGATGTAAAAAATTATGAGAAGAAAATGATTGATCTATTAGACAAGAAGGAAGAAGTGGCAGACCTCGGACGCAGAATCGATGACACTGAATATAGTCGACTCACAGGTGGAAGAGCTCTGACACCTATGAGGTGATTTCAAATCACTGCAGCAGGACTATGCCACGTTATCCGACAAATTCAAGGACATTGAAAACCAGTCCTATCAGAATAATTTGAGATTTCGGGGAATACTGGAAATCCTGGAATTTCAAGACTGCTCGGAAGTGGTGAAGCAGCTATGCCAGAGCCTTCTGACTACATAGGATCAGCCAGAGACACAGATATCAGATAGCATGAAAGAGCAATATCTCTTTTCTTTTTCTTAGTGTAAATTCTAAAATGACTTTATCAACCTGTGATTAATTTAAGAAAACGTATGCTTGAATTGATTGTAAATTGAAGAAATATAAAATAAAAAAATAAAGAGCAGGGCTCACAGGGCATTTGGCCAGGACATAATAGCATGTTTTTTCAGTTACACTGTGAAAAAAAAAAAATACAACTCGGCCCAGCAGCTCCCCCACAATGAAATGACAAGGTAAACGAGGTGGAACCATTTTTTTCTCACCTCTCACCCAGTCCCAACTTCAGACTGGCAGCCCTGGTGCTGCCTTGGAGGAAGAAGGTCTCATAATGGGAGAGCACCAACCAGGTGTAGCAGGAAAGGATCCTGTAGCAAGGACCTGCTCTCTAGGTGATGCATTGTCCTTTCGCACTGAGGATATCTCCCCCAAGGCCTACTGCCCAGGAGGGAAGGGTTAGGTCGGCCGTCATTAGTTGGTGATTCGATTATTAGGAATGTAGATAGCTGGGGTGGCGGGTGGGCGTGAGGATCGCCTGGTAACATGCCTACCTGGTGCGAAGGTGGCGGACCTCACGCGTCACCTAGATAGGATTTTAGACAGTGCTGGGGAGAAGCCGGCTGTCGTGGTACACGTGGGCACCAACGACATAGGAAAATGTGGGAGGGAGGTTCTGGAAGCCAAATTTAGGCTCTTAGGTAGAAAGATTAAATCCAGAACCTCCAGGGTAGCATTCTCTGAAATGCTCCCTGTTCCACGCGCAGGTCACCAGAGGCAGGCAGAGCTCCGGAGTCTCAATGCGTGGATGAGACGATGGTGCAAGGAAGAGGGATTCAGTTTTGTTAGGAACTGGGGAACCTTTTGGGGAAGGGGGAGTCTCTTCCGAAGGGATGGGCTCCACCTTAACCAGGGTGGAACCAGACTGCTGGCGCTAACCTTTAAAAAGGAGATAGAGCAGCTTTTAAACTAGAACAAAGGGGAAAGCCGACAGTCGCTCAGGAGCGCATGGTTCGGAGAGATGTATCTTTAAAGGATACTAATGATGCATTAGAATTAGGGCATCCCGACAGTGAGGTTCCAATAATTAGAAAAGTAGTCCCAAGTGCCTGTAACTAAAAACTCACCTGAGCTAAAAAATTCTAACTTATCCCTATCAATTAAAAAGCAGAATAAAAATACAAACGAAAAACAAACTTTAAAATGTTTGTACGCTAATGCCAGAAGTCTAAGAAGTAAGATGGGAGAATTAGAATGTATAGCAGTGAATGATGACATAGACTTAATTGGCATCTCAGAGACATGGTGGAAAGAGGATAACCAATGGGACAGTGCTATACCGGGGGTACAAATTATATCGCAATGACAGAGAGGAGCAGTCGGGAGGAGGTGTGGCGCTTTATGTCCGGGATGGCATAGAGTCCAACAGGATAAACATCCTGCATGAGACTAAATACAAAATTGAATCTTTATGGGTAGAAATCCCTTGTGTATCAGGGAAGACTACAGTGATAGAGATATACTACCGTCCACCTGGTCAAGATGGTGAGATGGACAGTGAAATGCTAAGAGAAATTAGGGAAGCTAACCAAATTGGTAGTGCAGTAATAATGGGAGACTTCAATTACCCCAATATAGACTGGGTAAATGTATCATCGGGTCACGCTAGAGAGATAACGTTCCTGGATTGAATAAATGATAGCTTTATGGAGCAATTGGTTCAGGAACCGACGAGAGAGGGAGCAATTTTAGATCTAATTCTCAGTGGAGCACAGGATTTGGTGAGAGAGGTAACGGTGGTGGGGCCGCTTGGCAATAGTGATCATAATATGATCAAATTTGATTTAATGACTGGAAAAGGAACAGTGTGCAAATCCAAGGCTCTCATGCTAAACTTTCAAAAGGGAAACTTTGATAAAATGAGAAAAATTGTTAGAAAAAAACTGAAAGGAGCAGCTACAAAAGTAAAAAAATGTCCAAGAGGCGTGGTCATTGTTAAAAAATACCATTCTAGAAGCACAGTCCAGATGTATTCCACACATTAAGAAAGGTGGAAAGAAGGCAAAATGATTACCGGCATGGTTGAAAGGGGAGGTGAAAGAAGCTATTTTAGCCAAAAGATCTTCATTCAAAAATTGGAAGAAGGATCCAACAGAAGAAAATAGGATAAAGCATAAACATTGACAAGTTAAATGTAAGACATTGATAAGACAGGCTAAGAGAGAATTTGAAAAGAATTTGGCTGTAGAGGCAAAACTCACAGTAAAAACCTTTTTAAATATATCCGAAGCAGAAAGCCTGTGAGGGAGTCAGTTGGACCGTTAGATGATCGAGGGGTTAAAGGGGCACTTAAAGAAGATAAGGCATCGCGGAAAGATTAAATGATTTCTTTGCTTCGGTGTTTACTGAAGAGGATGTTGGAGAGGTACCCGTAATGGAGAAGGTTTTCATGGGTAATGATTCAGATGGACTGAATCAAATCACGGTGAACCTAGAAGTTGTGGTAGGGCCTGATTGACAAACTGAAGAGTAGTAAATCACCTGGACCGGATGGTATACACCCCAGAGTTCTGAAGGAACTAAAAAATGAAATTTCAGACCTATTAGTAAAAATTTGTAACTTATCATTAAAATCATCCATTGTACCTGAAGACTGGAGGATAGCAAATGTAACCCCAATATTTAAAAAGGGCTCCAGGGGCGATCCGGGGAACTACAGACCGGTTAGCCTGACTTCAGTGCCAGGAAAAATAGTGGAAAGTGTTCTAAACATCAAAATCACAGAACATATAGAAAGACATGGTTTAATGGAACAAAGTCAGCATGGCTTTACCCCAGGGCAAGTCTTGCCTCACAAATCTGCTTCACTTTTTTGAAGGAGTTAATAAACATGTGGATAAAGGTGAACCGGTAGATATAGTATACTTGGATTTTCAGAAGGCGTTTGACAAAGTTCCTCATGAGAGGCTTCTAGGAAAAGTAAAAAGTCATGGGATAGGTGGCGATGTCCTTTCGTGGATTGCAAACTGGCTAAAAGACAGGAAACAGAGAGTAGGATTAAATGGGCAATTTTCTCAGTGGAAGGGAGTGGACAGTGGAGTGCCTCAGGGATCGTATTGGGACCCTTACTGTTCAATATATTTATAAATGATCTGGAAAGAAAATACGACGAGTGAGATAATCAAATTTGCAGATGACACAAAATTGTTCAGAGTAGTTAAATCACAAGCAGATTGTGATAAATTGCAGGAAGACCTTGTGAGACTGGAAAATTGGGCATCCAAATGGCAGATGAAATTTAATGTGGATAAGTGCAAGGTGATCATATAGGGAAAAATAACCCATGCTATAATTACACGATGTTGGGTTCCATATTAGGTGCTACAACCCAAGAAAGAGATCTAGGTGTCATAGTGGATAACACATTGAAATCGTCGGTTCAGTGTGTTGCGGCAGTCAAAAAGCAAACAGAATGTTGGGAATTATTAGAAAAGGAATGATGAATAAAACGGAAAAATGTCATAATGCCTCTGTATCGCTCCATGGTGAGACCCGCACCTTGAATACTGTGTACAATTCTGGTCGCCGCATCTCAAAAAAGATATAATTGCGATGGAGAAGGTTACAGAGAAGGGCTACCAAAATGATAAGGGGAATGGAACAACTCCCCTATGAGGAAAGACTAAAGAGGTTAGGACTTCTCAGCTTGGAGAAGAGACGACTGAGGGGGGATATGATAGAGGTGTTTAAATCATGAGAGGTCTAGTACGGGTAGATGTGAATCGGTTATTTACTCTTTCGGATAGTAGAAAGACTAGGGGACACTCCATGAAGTTAGCATGGGGCACATTTAAAAACTAATCGGAGAAAAGTTCTTTTTTACTCAACGCACAATTAAACTCTGGAATTTGTTGCCAGAGAATGTGTTAGTGCAGTTAGTATAGCTGTGTTTAAAAAAAGATTGGATAAGTTCTTGGAGGAGAAGTCCATTACCTGCTATTAAGTTCACTTAGAGAATAGCCACTGCCATTAGCAATGGTTACATGGAATAGACTTAGTTTTTGGGTACTTGCCAGGTTCTTATGGCCTGGATTGGCCACTGTTGGAAACAGGATGCTGGGCTTGATGGACCCTTGTGTCTGACCCAGTATGGCATTTTCTTATGTTCTTATGTTCTTACATTTCGTAAGTGGCAAGAGCTTTGAGCTGTTGGTCTGCTCAGAAGAGATAGCATCTGCTATAGATGGCTTCACCCTTTTGGACTCTGGTTTACTATTAAGGGTACTATTAAGGGTACTATTAAGGGTAACAGAAGAGATGGCAGCACTTATGGAAGCAGGCTACACCAACCTGAACTTAGGAACAGGTCCTACAAACCTGATCAGCCGGAAAGATGAGGCTCCCCATGGCAATGCATTGAAAAAGGAGGCAGACAGTTGCACAGAAACTCTGAGAGCTCGAATACATCTAAAGAAATTTCTTGAGGCTGCTGGCACAGTATATATGGTTGCTCTTTTTCATAACATCTTTATTCTAGGTTAACTTTTTTTTTTTTTTTTGCATGCCTGAAGCTTTTTACTTTATAGCTGTATTCCAGTTAATGCGGGGTAACTATCAAGCATATTAATAATAACATAAGAAATTGCCATACTGGTCAGACCAAGGGTCCATCAAGCCCAGCATCCTGTTTCCAACAGAGGCCAAATCAGGCCACAAGAACATGCTTGTCAGGAGGGGAGATCTGTTGGCTTCATTGGCTTGTCCTCCTAGGGGATCTATGGAACAGCCATTTAACGATGGCTGTACTGATAGGGGTAGGGGTGGGGTATTAGCAGTACATGGGGATTTCGGGGGTACTTGAGGAATGGGACCTAGATTGTCATATGGCTGCAGGGCGTTTGTGAGGCTATAAATATGCATGAGCTCTTCCCTCTAGTGTCTTGATTTATTTTCAGCATCGTGGAGGCTTTGTTTAACCTAGTATGATTTCTTTTATTATTTGATCCTGGCTACCTTTAAGTTACTATCTTTAAATGTTTCTGAAGGGTTTAATACATATCGCAAATGGTGCTAATTTGTTTTGCTGAAATACAGCACTTGCAGATAGCTATAGCGTTAGTGCAAGAAACGCATCTTAAAAGTAGACATGAGTCTTTTAAGTTCTGACTTATTCCCATCCCAATTTTGGGCAGCATGTGCAAAAGAAGCAAAATATATGGGAGTGGACATTCTCATTCACAAGGATTTTCTTTTGAACTTGCCATCAGCTTAAAGGACCCATCAGGGAGGTTATATAGTTCTGGTGATTTCCGTGGTGGACAAAACTGCATGATTGTGAACCTGTATGCCCCCCAATGTAAAACAAGATTTATTTTTTAAGGGACTGGGAGAGACTCTGATGGCTCATGCCAAGGGACACATAATAGGGGGTGATTTTAATCTTACTATTAATCCCTCTCTAGATAACTCTTTCGGCGTAGGGCTGGCTTCAGGGAAGGACCGTAGGTATTTAAAGGCTTTCCTCTCTAGACAGAATGTCATGGATGTGTGGAGATGTGTGGAGGTCCAGATACCCTAAGTCTAGAAATTACACTTATTTTTCCCATCCCCATCATTCATACTCCAGAATAGAATTGTTATTGGTTGATAAAGGGATCACGAACAATATATTGCAGGTGGTCATTGAACCTATAATATGGTCAGACCATGCTCCTGTTTGGTTGTCGCTAGACTGTCAACTATGATAAGGGACTGTTTTGGAGGCTCAGTGATAGTCTGTTGGAAGATAAATAATTTATACAGCAATTCAAGGGGGACATCCAGGAGTATTTCGAATTTAATGACGCTGGGCATGTTACCCCTGTAGTGCTTTGGGATGGTTTGAAAGCTGTACTCTGAGGGAAATTGATTGCCAGGTCATCTTATGTTAAAAAGATAAGAGACAGGAAAGCTCTGCTAGGGCATATAACTGAACTAGAGACACTATATAAAAATGTGCCATCTAACCATAATTGGCATCATCTGGAATCCTGTAGAGTGCAACTGGCAGAACTAGACTCAGTTTACTGTTCTTCATCAATTAAATATAACGCACCAGGTCTATTTTCAAGGAGGGAATAAGGCTGATAAATTATTAGTTAATAAATTAAAAGCTAAACTGACCCAAAATAATGTGGTCAAAATTAAGGATGAGGTTGGGAATATACTAGCAGCTAATAAGGATATCTGACAGGGTTTTTGCACCTTTATTTTTCTCTCTATAGTACTGATTCTAATATTGATAGGGGGACATTGAAAAGCTTCTTCAAGATGTTCTTACCTGAATTGTCCTAAGCACATTGCTTGGGCTTAGATAAAGAAATTTCACAATTGGAAGTTAAGTATGCGATTAAACAACTGAAACCTGGAAGTCACCTGGCTTGGATGACTTAACTGCAAGGTTCTATCAGACATTCTCGACCTTACTCACTCCCCACTGACGAGGATGTTCAATTCCAACTCCATTCCATGAGATAGTTCTATCATGCAGGGCTCCAATAGGGCAGATATTACCTTCTTAGTCAAACCAGGACATGACCCCACGAATTGTGGACCTTATCACCTGATCTCCCTCATAAATGTAGATTTAAAGCTTTTAGCTATAATTAAGGCTGATAGGTTGAAGGGAGTTATCTCCCATATCATTCATCCTGATCAATTGGGGTTCATACCTGGGCAAATGGCTGCCGATAATGACTGAAAAATGGTGGACTCTATATGGTGGGCTTTCATCAAAGTATCCCTTTCTTGTTGCTAACTATAGATGCAGAAAAGCATTTGATCTAGTTCATTGGCCTTTTCTATTTCAAATACTGGAAAAGATGCATTTTGGTGCCTTTTTTACCAGATGGGCTCATAAATTATATATGTCCCCAGAGGCATGCATGAAAGTCAATGGGGGATATTCGGCGCTGTTCCCAGTGGGTCAAGGAATGAGACATGGCTATCCTTTGTCCCCGTTGCTTTTTACACTTTTTCTGGAGCCATTTGCCACTCGTATTCATTGCAATACTAAGATAAATTATCATTATTTACTGTGATGGACACTTCATAGACCCTTTCAGAAATAGTGGTGGAGATATCTAAATTTAGCATGGTTTCTGGCTTCAAAAGCCAGAAATATTGAATGTTAATGTTTCCACTTCTCTGGCAAAGGAGCTTCAAACATCCTTTCCATTTAAATGGACCTCCCAGAAAATCAAATATCTTGGGGTCTATATTGGCAATACGCAGGATTTATTCCAATTGAACTACCCATCTCTTTTAGCCCAAATCTATAAACATATAGAAGAATAGGATAGGTACCACATATGTGTGGGCAGAATAGTGGTGGTGAAAATGAATATCTTGCCTATACTTAGCTATTTATTCCAAAAGAATATACTTACTTATAAATAAGGAAGAATCTCTTTGATCAAGTCTTATCTTAACCATTTTTTATCTTTTTCTGTCTTTATCTTACCAATATGGGTTATGAGTCGGGTATTGATGACTGCTATCTGCTTGGTGTGCTAAAGTTGAAAATAGCAGTTTCTGAACCTTGAATTCACACTGTATTCTTTTCTTTTTTTTTTTTGGTTGACTATATATATTATTTCTTAGAAATTTAGGTACTTAATTCCTAGAAACTGAGAACTTAATTTTCCAAGAAGTTCATAACCCCCAAAACCCAGAAGCTTATGAACTAGATACCTAGGAATCTAAACACAAGTCTTCAATCAACTATTCATAGTTAGCTTGCTGATTGCTAGCTTTGCCTTGCTATCCAGATATATGACATAGTTATTAAAAACAAAAAATACCTTATTTCTACATTGCAGATATAATGCTTATAGTGTTAAAGTAAAAGCTTCTAATAACTAAATGTTATAAGTATTAGCTTAGAAAGTAATTCATTTTTTTTTAAAGAGAAAACTGCCATTTCACTACTTATTTTTTCAATATTTCATTTGAATCCCAGATTTCAAGCCCCAATTAGTGGGGCTTGAAGTCTGGGATGTCTGCCAAATCAAGGTTGCTTGCCAGTCCTTTTCTGTGGGCAGATATAATCTCTTAGAAGTAAATAACCGTGCCAGCAGGAAACGTTTATGTAAGAAATTTTTATTTCTTCTGACATTTGTGTGTGTCTAGGAGTTAAACGGTAGCCCATGCCATACTGGGTCAGACCAAGGGTCCATCAAGCCCAGCATCTTGATTCCAATAGTGGCCAATCCAGACTATAAATAACTGGCAAGTACCCAAAAACTAAGTCTAATCCCATGCTAATAATGCTAGTAACAGCAGTGGCTATTTTCTAAGTCAAATTGATTAATAGCAAGTAATGAACTTCTCCTCCAAGAACGTATCCAAACCTTTTTCAAACCCAGCTACACTAACTGCACTAACCACATCCCCTGCCAACAAATTCCAGAGTTCAATTGTGTTGAGTGAAAAAGATCTTTCTCCATTTAGTTTTAAATGTGCTATATGCTAACTTCATGGATTGCCCCCTAGTCCTTCTATTAACTGAAAGAGTAAATAACCGATTCACATTACTCGTTCTAGACCTGTCATGATTTTATATACCTCTATCATATCCCCCCCCTCAGCCGTCTCTTCTCCAAGCTGAACAGCCCCTAACCTCTTTAGTCGTTCCTCATAGGAGAGCTGTTTCATCCCCTTTATCATTTTTGTCACCCTTCTCTGTGCTTTTTCCATCGCAACTATATCTTTTTTTGAGATGTGGCGACCAGAATTGTACACAGTATTCAAGGCGTGGTCTCACCATGGAGCAGCGATACAGAGGCAGCATGACATTTTCCCATTTATTCACCAATCCCTTCCTAATAATTCCTAACATTGTTTGCTTTTTTGACTGCCGCAGCACACTGTGCCAACGATTTCAACTTATTATCCACTAGGGTGCCTAGATCTCTTTCTTGGGTTATAGCACCTAATATGGAACCTAACATCGTGTACTGTAGCATGGGTTATTTTTCCTTATATGCATTCCCTTGCATTTATCCACATTAAATTTCATCTGCTATTTGGATGCCCAATTTTCCAGTCTCACAAGGTCTTCTTGCAATTTATCACAATCTGCTTGTGATTTAACTACTCTGAACTATTTTGTATCATCTGCAAATTTGATTACCTCACTTGTCGTATTTCTTTCCAGATCATTTATAAATATATTGAAAAGTACCGGTCCCAATACAGATCCCTGAGGCATTCCACTGCCCACCCCCTTCCACTGAGAAAATTGACCATTTAATCCTACTCTGTTTCCTGTTCTTTAACCAGTTTGTAATCCACAAAAGAACATAGCCACTTGTCCCATGAATTTTTACTTTTCCTAGAAGCCTCTCATGAGGAACTTTGTCAAATGCCTTCTAAAAATCCAAATACACTACATCTACTGGTTTACCTTTACCTACATGTATATTAATCCCTTCAAAAAAGTGAAGCAGATTTGTGAGGCAAGACTTGCCTTGGGTAAAGCCATGCTGACTTTGTTCCATTAAACCATGCTTTTCTATATATATATATACTGTGATTTTGATCTTTAGAACACTTCCCATTATTTTTCCTGGCACTGAAATCAGGCTAGCTGGTCTGTAGTTTCCCAGATTGCCCCTGGAGCCCTTTTTAAATATTGGGGTTACATTAGCCATCCTCCAGTCTTCTGCTCCAATGGATGATTGTAATGATAGGTTACAAATTTTTACTACTAGATCTGAAATTTCATTTTTGAGTTCCTGCATAACCCTGGAGTTTTTACCATCCGGTCCAGGTGATTTACTACTCTTCAGTTTGTCAGTCAGGCCTACCACATCTTCTAGGTTTACCGTGATTTGGTTCAGTTCATCTGAATCATTACCCATGAAAACCTTCTCCAGAATGGGTATCTCCCCAACATCCTCTTCAGTAAACACTGAAGCAAAGAAATTGTTTAACCTTTCCGAGACGGCCTTATCCTCTCTAAGTGCCCCTTTAAACCCTCTGTCTTCTAAAGGTCCAACTGACTCCCTTGCAGGTTTTCTGCTTCAGATATATTTTAAAAAGTTTTTACTGTGAGTTTTTGCCTCTACGGCCAACTTCTTTTCAAATTCTCTCTTAACCTGTCTTACATTTGACTTGCTAACGCTTATGCTTTCTCCTATTTTCTTTTGTTGGATCCTTCTTCCAATTTTGAATGAAGATCTTTTGGCTAAAATAGCCTCTTTCACCTCACCTTTTAACATTTTAATAGTTTTGCCTTCCTTCCACCTTTTTTAATGTGTGTAATACATCTGGACTGTGCTTGTAGGATGGTATTTTTTTTTTAACTATGTCCATGCCTCTTACACACTTTTTACTTCTGTAGCTACTCCTTTCAGTTTTTTCTAACTATTTTATCGGTTTCCATTTTGAAAGTTTAGCACTAGAGCCATGGCTTTTGTCCCTGTCCCGCTTCCAGTCATGAATTCAAATTTGATCATACTATGATCACTATTGCCAAGCGGACCCACCACCGTTACCTCTCTCACCAAATCCTGTGCTCCACTAAGAATTAGATCTAAAATTGCTCTCTGTCATCTGTTCCTGAACAAGTTGCTCCATAAAACTGTCATTTATTCCTACCAGGAAATTTATCTCTCTAGTATGTCCTGATGTTACATTTACCCAGTCAATATTGGGGTAATTGAAATCTCCCTTTATTACTGCACTACCAATTTGGTTAGCTTCCCTAATTTCTCTTAGCATTTCACGCTTTGCATCGCTCTGCTCTTTATCAAAGGTGAACTGGTAGGTAGTATAGGTCTTTTCTTAAAAGGTATGGGGCTTCTTGATACTATTTGAGATCTTAGGGACATGTCCCATGTCCTCATTTAAACAGAAGGGGCAAAAGAGGAATTTAATTCAGAAAAGACAACTGAGGGCCCAGACTTCTGTGGTCTGGAGTACTGATATGCAGACATAAGGGAAAAAGCACAGGACTGCTTCCTTGGCCAAGTCCATAAGAAAAGCACGTATCACCACAGACTGAATTTTCAAGAAAGCTCATTACTCTGTGTAAAAAACAAAACAAAAAAAACAACTTGCTAGCTATAGTTTTTATGGGTTATCATAAGGCTTGGAGATAACTGCATGGAGCACCTTTAACTATTAAGAGAAATATGGGAAAAACCTGCACAGAGTGGCAGTTACTACCTTAAGCTTGTTCGTCAACTGGATGGATCATTTGGTCCCTTTATGCTGTCATTTCTGTGTTTCTATGTTTTTATAATAGCGCATAGTCTGTCACACGAATGGTATCTGTGTAATAATCCACCTATTATAAAGGAGTTTAAGAATAAATTTAAAGTTGGATGCAATTCCCATTATCCCTCTCACGTCAAATTGCTTTGGTTAAAATACTAATCCATGTGATTTTGTATGTTCTACAAATGGTGTCTTTAATTCTTCTTAAGAAAGATATTAAATTGCTATATAAATTATGCTGTAATTTCTTTTGGAGAGCCCCTAAAGCAAAGTTACCCATAACAAAACTACTAGTTCCAAAAGAAGAGGGCGGTATGGGATTTCCTAATCTTAGATACTACAACATGGCATGTATTATGTTGATTATGGGAGAATGATTAGTGGGGAAACTGAATTGTTCTGCTTTGAAACTGGAGGAGCAATTTGTTTTCCCTATGCACCTGACATATGACTTAGATGTCAAAAAGAATGTTTTCCTAGCGTGTAGCAGATGGATTCAAAACAAGTGGGTATAGTGTGCTCGTGCTAGCAGTTGGAGACGGATGTGAAGTCAGCACGGGGTACATATACCCCCACAGGAAGTGCAGCAACTCAATAATTTCCGTCTCCAAAGCAGTTTGGAGCTACCTAACGCTCGCTGAGCGTTCTTCCAAATCTTAACGACTAAACACTTAGAAGAATCCTACCTGAAGATCGAGCCCCGCACTCCTGCGGTGATACCCTCGGGTCCCTCCCCCAGTTGAGTTTCCCGAGGTGATTTCCGTGGTCCCTCGGAGGTAAGAGCCTCAGTCCGGTGGCCGAATCGCGGCAGGGACCTAGCCCCCAAGTGAGAAGGGCTCGGGCGCGGCGTAGAGGCAGCCTCGGTCCCGATCCGTTCGCGGTGAGGACTTAGCCCCTGAGCGAGACGAGTTCGGGCGCGGCTTAGAGGCAGCGGCGGTGAAGGTAATCACCCTCTCCCCCCGCAGCTGGAGACCGCCCGGGTCACAACCGGGAAGCGCGAGGATCAAGTAAGGCGACATCTTTGCTGGGTCTCCCGAGAACGAGGATTAGCGGGGTCGGCCTCCAAGGCAGCCCGCCATCTTGCCTGCCTGCTCGCAGTTGTTACGCGCACGTTGTTACGCGCAAGTCGTTACGCGCACGTCGTTAGGCGCACGTAGTTGGGCGCACATTGATAGCGTTGCTGTGCGCACACCGATAGGCGCACACTGCTAAGCGCACATTTATAGGCGCACATTTAAAGGCTCACGCTGATAGGCGCAAGCTGATAGGCGCACAGCTTTCACGCATTACAGGGCGCATAGCGATAATAATACGCAATGGAGCGTATCAGAGCCCAGGCGTCCACAGAATTGGCGCCTCCAGAATTGGGCATACGAGCTCTAGGCCTCTGCTCAGCATGCCACCTCAGAGCCACACAGAGCGAGGAAGCAGACTCCCTATATGCCCAATGTGAGGAGGCCTTGGGAGTCCCAGGTCAGGGCCGATCCCAGCCCAGATTAGTGGCCAGTTCCTCAGGGAACACCCCGGAACTAGCAGGCCGAAGTGAGCAGCCGGGGAACCCTAGAGACCTGGTGCTCCTGAGGCTAGACTCTGCTTCACTTTCCTGGGTGGAATTATTCAAGGGGATTCATGCCTTTGTCCAAATGCAGTCTGCTCCCCGAACGGACCCATACGTACCAGATGACCCTGCCCCTGGACCCTCCAGGCCTAGGCACGGCCACTCACCACCCGGAAGCCCCACCTATAGGGAGTCAGACTGCTCTGAGGAAGAAGGTGAGCTTCCCGAGCAGGGTGAACTTCCCTCGGGGATAGAGCCGTATCGAACCATGAGACGCCTCTTCATTAAGGAGGATCTCCCGGACCTGGTCTCTCAATGCCTGTCAGAGTTGGCTATCCCGGGCCAGGGCACCCTAGGGGAACCTAGAATGAACCCCCTGCTAGAGGGCCTGCATCAAACGGCTCACCATTTTCCCCTCCTCCAGGCAGCACAGCAGTTAATCGATCTGGAGTGGAATGCGCCGGAGGCCTCATTCAAAGGGGGTTGGGCCCTGTCCAGCATGTACCCCCTGGACCAGGCAACTAAGGAGCTGCTGGCATGCCCCAAGGTAGACGCCATAGTCTGCGCAATTGTGAAGCGCACCACCATTCCAGTGGAGGGAGGGGCGGCCCTCAAGGATGTGCACGACCGGCGCCTGGACGCCATTCTGAGACAAGCCTTTGAGGTGGCAGCCATGTCCCTACGAATCGCGACCTGCTGCACCGTGGTGATGCGTTTCTGTCTGTCACAAGCCAGGAACAATACCCCGGGAGAAGAAATGGAATCAGCTCTCTCATTCCTCACTGACGCTGCCTCCGACTTAGTTCGTACGTCAGCCAAGGGAGTGTCATCCTCAGTGGCAGCAAGGAGACAACTCTGGCTACGAAATTGGTCGGCCAACTCCTCCAAGGCACACCTCACAAGGATGCCCTTTAAGGGATCTCTCCTGTTTGGCAGCGACTTTGAGAACTTGGCTAACAAGTGGGGCGCTTCTCCATTACCCCGTCTACCAGAAGACAGGTCAAGGAGGAACCAGCGCCCTCTTCCTAGGCCATCCAGAGGTAGAGGCTCCCAACGCTTCAACCCCTACAGGACCCGCTACCAAGCACCTCGTTCTCAGACCAGGAGCCAGTCCTTTTGGACCAGGCACAAGAGGGGAACCGGCTCGGGTTCGGGTCCCGGCCGCACCCCACAATGAGAATCAGCCGACCCATCTGGGGGACGAAGCCATAGGGGGCAGGCTAACCCTATTCTACCACAGATGGGTCGAGATTACTTCGGACCAGTGGGAGTTAAATTCTGGACATTATTCCATTTATTTAATCGTCCCCAAAAAGGGGGGCACCTTCAGACCTGTCCTGGACCTCAAGTCAGTCAACCGGCACTTAAGGGTCCCAAGATTTCGCATGGAAACTCTGCGATCAGTCTGAAGCGCAATACAGCCAGGGGAGTACCTCACATCCCTGGATCTATCAGAGGCCTACCTGCATATCCCAATCCATCGGGATCACCAGCGCTACTTGCGCTTCAAAGTCTTGAACCAACACTTTCAGTTCCGGGCGTTACCCTTCAGGTTAGCCACTGCACCGCGAACCTTTACCAAGGTAATAGTGGTGGTGGCGGCGTCCCTCAGGAAGGAAGGAATTCTCGTCCATCCCTACCTAGACGATTGGCTGATCAGGGCAAGGTCACCGGAGGAGAGCCACCAGGCAACCAACAGAGTCATATCTCTTCTGAAAGGCCTAGGATGGGTAGTCAACATGAACAAGAGTTCCCTACAGCCTTCACAGTCGCTGGAATACCTAGGAGTCCGATTCGACACCCAGGAAGACAAAGTCAGCCTACCCTCCAAGAGGAGATCAAAACTCCGGAATCATTTGCAGGCTCTGCTGAGCACCTCCAGGCCCACAGCTTGGGATTATCTACAGGTCCTCTGCCTCATGGCATCCACTCTGGAGGTGATACCATGGGCACGGGCTCATATGAGACCATTACAACGCGCCCTCCTATCCCGGTGGAGCCCACGATCACAGAACTACACCATACACCTACCTCTACCAGCCAGAGTGCGGAATCAGCTACGGTGGTGGTTGCAGCCCGGCCACACGAGCCAGGGGTCAAAAATGTCCTCCCCAACCTGGACCCTGCTCACTACAGATGCCAGCCTAAATGGATGGGGAGCACACTGCGAAGAACTAACCGCCCAAGGGCGGTGGAACAAAGAAGAGTCAGGGTGGAACATCAACAGACTAGAAGCACGGGCAGTCAGGCTAGCCTGCCTGCGATTTGCCCACAGACTTCGAAACAGGGCGATCAGAGTGATGTCGGACAATGCCACCACGGTGCCATACATCAACCGACAGGGCGGAACCAGAAGCCGACAGGTATCCTTAGAAATAACCCCCCTGATGGCTTGGGCGGAGGCGAATCTCCAGGACATCTCCGCCATCCACATCGCCGGGAAGGAAAACACCACGGCAGACTTCCTCAGCAGAGAAAGCCTAAACCCGGGGGAATGGCAGCTGGCGCCCACAGCTTTCCAGATGATTGTGGATCAGTGGGGGACTCCGGGCATGGACCTACTAACGGACAGGTCCAACGCTCAAGTACCCAGATACTTCAGTCGCAGACGAGATCCTCTCTCCCATGGGATCGACGCTCTGGAACAGCCATGGCCTCAGGGGATCCTGCTATACGCTTTTCCTCCTTGGCCCCTGCTGGGTGCCATTATACACAAGATTCAGCGGCACAGAGGCCTAGTTCTTCTAGTGGCCCCGGACTGGCCAAGAAGACCCTGGTACGCAGACATGAGAAGACTGCTGGCAGGCTACGCCTGCCTCCCCACAGGGACCTGCTGCGGCAAGGTCCCATCCTCCACGAGGATCCAGCTCAATTCTCTCTTACGGTCTGGCCATTGAGAGGACTAGACTGAAGAAAAGGGGATACTCGGGGCCGGTAATAGATACACTCCTCCGAGCACGCAAGTTCTCCACATCACTAACATATATAAGGATCTGGAGAGTATTTGAAGCCTGGTGCGACACTCACAGCACCAATCCACATGCCGCTAAAATCCCTATCATTTTGGATTTCCTGCAAGATGGACTTCAGAAGGGTTTGTCCCTCAATTCCATCAAGGTTCAGGTAGCAGCGCTATCCTGCTACGGTCCCAGGAGTGACGGCAACAGCATTGCCACACACCCAGACTTTTCACGTTTCCTGAAAGGAGTCAAACACATTCGCCCGCCACTGAATTGGCCAGTGCCCCTGTGGAGCCTCAACCTAGTTTTGGAATTTCTAGCAGGACCCGCCTTCAGACCCCTTCGAGGCCTGTCCCTCCATTTGTTAACCTTGAAGATGGTGTTCCTGCTGGCCGTATGCTCAGCACGCTGCATCTCAGAGCTACAGGCGCTGTCCTGCCGTGATCCGTTTCTCAGAATCACTCCAGAGGCTATCCATCTTCGCATGGTTCCTTCCTTCTTACCCAAAGTAGTCTCACACTTCCACCTCAACCAAACCATATCCTTGCCAACCACGGAAGGTTTGAAGAAGTCGGAAGAAGGTCGAATACTGCGCCATCTTGACATCGGCAGACTGCTGTCCAAATACCTGGAAATGTCAGAAGCGGTACGAAAGACGGACCACCTGTTCGTCCTTCACAGCGGGAAGAAGCAAGGGGAAGTGGCCTCACGGGCAACCATCGCCCGCTGGATCAAAGAAGTTATCAAGGCGGCCTACGTAGAAGCGGGAAATCCACCACCTCTATGGGTCAAGGCTCACTCTACCAGAGCGCAGGCGGCCTCCTGGGCAGAAACTAGGATGCTGTTGCCGGCAGAGATATGTAAAGCGGCAACATGGTCCTCCCTCCATACCTTCTCCAGATTCTACCGTCTGGACGTCCAGGCCAGGGAGGACACAGCATTTACGAGGGCAGTCCTAAACGGACCTCGGGCAGCCTCCCACCCAGTCCGAGAGTAGCTTTTGTACATCCCACTTGTTTTGAGTCCATCTGCTACACGCTAGGAAATGTGGAGATTACTTACCTGATAATCTCGTTTTCCTTAGTGTATGCAGATGGACTCGGCATCCCGCCCGGCTGCCGGTATACATGGGGATTCACCCACTCACGGTAAGCCATGCTTTCTTATATAGGGCATCCACCCTACCGGGTGTCGACGCCTTCTGGTTGAGAACACTGGCGGTCTCCAGTTACTATCAATCGGTCAGGGTAATCCTGTTCATTTAATCGATTGGTCAGTCACACATATATCCCTAAAGCTTTTGCAAGGAAGATTACTGAGTTGCTGCACTTCCTGTGGGGGTATATGTACCCCGTGCTGACGTCAGATCAGTCTCCAACTGCTAGCACGAGCACACTATACCCACTTGTTTTGAGTCCATCTGCATACACTAAGGAAAACGAGATTATCAGGTAAGTAATCTCCACATTACTGTTTTGTATTTCCCAGTTGCTTCTAATACACCCTACCAGGTATGCTTACAAATTTAAGATTTTGATAGTCTTATTATGGGAAGTGTCCTATTGTTTACCTTGGTTAGGCAATCCTAAATTTGAATAATGTAATATTTGCCCAATACTTAAGACTCTGGAATCCAAGGGAGTTATGGATATTCAACCCTTTAACAACATAAATACAGGTAAAATACATACATTTGAATACTGTACTATATATTTACGAGTGACTATATGGTATACTATCAAGTATGTTATGTTTCTACAGTATGTAAAGACAGAGAAATAAATTACTCCACTGGTTCATTTCAGCTTTTGCTACATATATATGCAAAAAGCCACACTTCTATTTCTTCAATGTACCAATTTTTATATTTCATTACACATTACAAGTGTTGGCTGAGGTTTCGATGCGAGATCTCCAAGTCAATTTAATGGAAGAATATATCTGTAATAACCTGATACTGACAGCGGCTGTCGGCGCCTGCAGCCAGGGATGAGGAGCTGCAAGGCCATAATCCTTTGATTCTTAGGAGCAAGAGGCATGACTGAGGGAATCACGGCAGTGCCGCAGGGATGAGTAAAGCATGGAGGGTAAGTGAGGGGGGGTTGTGATGGCCGCTTGGAATGGATAAGGGGATTGTGGGGGAGCATGAATAGTGACTTAAAGAGGAGGTATGGGAGGGGCAACAAAACTGCTGAGGCTTGAGAGGGGACTGGGGAACAAGATTTCTGGGAAATAGGGGTCTGGGAGGGGAAAAGAAGCTGAGGAACAAGATTGCTGAGAAGTTGGGCATCTGGGTGTTTAGCGGAGATTGTGAGCAACATTACGGAAGTGGATAAAAGATAAAGTTTGTCTATTTGTGGATGATATTAAGATCTGCAACAGAGTGGACATGCTGGAAGGAGTAGATAGAATAAGACTTGATTTAAGGAAGCTTGAACAGTGGTCATAGATATGACAGCTGGGATTCAATGCCAAGAAGTGCAGAGTCATTCATCTGGGGTGCGGTAAACTAAAAGAGCTGTACATGATGGGGGGTGAAGGGCTGTTGTGCATGGAGCAAGAGAGAGATCTGATAGTGTCTAGCGATCTGAAGATGGCGAAGCAATGTGACAAGGCGATAGCTAAAGGCAGAAGAAAGCAGGGCTGCATAGAGAGAGGAATAACCAGTAAGAAAAAGGTGATAATCCCCTTGTGCAGGTCCTTGGTGAGGCCTCACCTGGAGTACTGTCTTCAGTTCTGGAGACCGTATCTCAAAAGGGACAGAGACAGGATAGAGGCGGTCCAGAGAAGGAAAACCAAAATGGTGGGTGGTCTCCATCAAATGAATTATGAGGAGAGGTTGAAACACCTAAATATGTATACCCTGGATGAGTTGAGGTGCAGGGGAGATGTGATACAGACCTTCAGATATCGGAAAGGTTTTAATCATGCACAATCAACAACAAACCTTTTCCATTGGAAAGAAGTCAGTAGAACTAGAGGTCATGAAATGAAACGCCAGGTAGGACGACTTATAACCAAGATCAGGAAATATTTCTTCATGGAGAGGGTGGTGGATGCCTGGAATGCCCTTCCAGAGCAGGTCATGAAGACAGAAACAGTGGAAAAATTTCAAAGGGGCATGGGATAAACACTGTGGATCCCTAAAGGCTAGAGGATGGAAATGAAGAAAAGAGTGCATGAGGTAACTTGCTGGTGTGGCGATTACTACCCTTAACCAATAAGCCTTCATACTGTTGGTGGAACTCCATCATTGCTCTCTGCCTCAACAGCAGGGGGGAAAGAGGAAAAAGGGAATTAGATTAAACAGCAACCAACAAAGACATTGAATTTTTGCGGTCTGGGAAAGCAAGCTTTTGTGTAACTTTTATAGCCTTTTATAGCCAAGATTATGGAGAAATTAGTTAATACACAACTATCTGATTACATTGAAGAACATAAAATTCAGTTCCCTACCCAATACGGGTTCCGTAAAGCATTAAGCACAGAATCTCTACTCATATCCCTGACAGACCACCTCATCATGGGCGTGGATAAAGGCCAATCGTTCTTACTGATTATCCTTGACCTCTCGGCAGCATTTGACACGTTAACCATTCTATCCTCCTAAACCAGCTGTCGAACATCGGAATAACATGAATGGCATTGTCATGGTTGAAAACATTCCTGAGTGACAGAGGCTACAAGGTTAGAATTCACAATAAAGAATCTCCCCGTTACAATGCCTCCCTAGGAGTTCCCTAGGGCTCTTCCCTATCCCCCACGCTCTTTAACATTTACTAGGGATGTGCATTCGGATTGACCGCATGTGTAAAACGCAACTCAAAATTTTTTTTACTTAAAAAAATGATTCGACATAAACGATCGGATTTCCCACATATCCAACAGATCTATGTTGGATATGTGGGAAATCGCGATTGTTGAGCCAAATAAAAATTTAAACCCCCTCACCCTCCTTAATCCCCCCCCCCCCGACTTACCACAACTCCCTGGTGATCGGGCGGGGAGCGGGGACGCCATTTCTGCACTCCTTGGCGAGAAGCATGTGACGTCGCGCCACGTCGAGTGACGCGGCGTCATGTGATTCCCGGCTCGTTCGCGCCGGACGGCTCGTTCGGCCCAAAAGAACTTTTGGCCAGCTTGGGGGGACCTCCTGTCCTCCCCAAGCTGGCCAAAAGTTCTTTTTGGGCCGAACGAGCCGTCCGGCGCGAACGAGCCGGGAATCACGTGACGCCGCGTCTGAGTGACGCGGCGCCACGTGATTCCCGGCTCGTTCGGCCCAAAAATAACTTTTGGCCAGCTTGGGGGGACCTCCTGACCTCCCCAAGCTGGCCAAAAGTTCTTTTTGGGCCGAACGAGCCGTCCGGCGCGAACGAGCCGGGAATCACGTGGCGCCGCGTCACTCAGACGCGGCGTCACGTGATTCCCAAAAAGAACTTTTGGCCAGCTTGGGGGGACCTCCTGACCTCCCCAAGCTGGCCAAAAGTTCTTTTTGGGCCGAACGAGCCGTCCGGTGCGAACGAGCCGGGAATCACGTGACGCCGGCGTCACTCGACGTGCCGCCGACGTCACATGCTTCTCGCCAAGGATTGCAGAAATGACGTCCTCGCTCCTCACTCGATCGCCGGGGAGTTGTGGTAAGTCTGGGGGGGGGGATTAAGGAGGGGTGAGGGGGTTTAAATTTTTTTTTTGCACATATGTACATATACCCAACTCATTGAATTTTTTTTATGTCCATATTGACCGCAAGTGGGACCCACTTTCGGACATAAGAAATATGAACATAAAATTTTGCTCTGCACATCCCTAACATTTACCTTCTTCCACTGTGCCAGCTGTTAACCAAACTGAATCTAAAACATTTCCTATATGCCGACGATGTCCAGATCCTGATCCCCCTTAAAGAAAACACTTGAATATTGGGAAAAGTGCTTTCAGGAAATCAACTGCCTCCTCGTTAGCTTAAACCTGATACTAAACTTATCTAAGAGTGAACTCCTTATCTCCCCGGAAAATAGTAATATGTCAAGTCCACCAGCCAACCTACCCATCACCCAAGCAAGAGACTTAGGAGTAATAATCTACAATCGTCTGAATTTAAAACCATACATCAGCCATACAACTAAGGATTGCTTTCATAAACTACAGGTACTGAAAAGAATAAACCTCTCCTTCACTTTCAAGATTTCAGAACGGTTCTTCAAGCAATAATCTTCTCGAAGATAGACTATTGCAATTCTATTTTACTAGGGCTTCCTTCATCTTCCACCAAACCGCTTCAGATGATCCAAAATGCAGCCGCCAGAATACTGACAAACATGAGGGGAAGAGACCACATCACACCCATCCTCAAAAACTTACATTGGCTGCCTATACACTTCAGAATTATTCAAAAAGTCCATCACCATGATCTATAAAGACATCCATCACCTTGCTCCTCTTAACCTACAAATCCTGCTCAGATGACATTCCTCTTCCAGACCCATTAGAGAAGTATACAGAGGATCACTTCATGTACCACATACCAAAACCTCACAGCACATAACATTCAGAGACTGGGCCTTCTCTACAGCAGGACCATCGATATGAATTCCATTCCATCAGACCTTCAACAGGAGCCCTGCCTCCCAACATTCAGAAAAAGGCTTAAGACTTGGCTGTTTAAACAAGCCTTTCAAAACTCTATCTAATAATCTCAATTCAACATTAACTTCAGTCAGACACTTCAGAATATTGTAAATATTTACTCTTCGTTCTGTTAATTTTCTCTAGCCTTTTTCTCTTCTCCCAGTTTTTATCAGCCTTATTTTATTGTAACTTCATGGTCTCTTTGCACTCGTTCCATGTTCATGTTCCCCTTGTTAATTGTAAACCAGCATGATGTGATTTTATCATGAATGCCGGTATAGAAAAACTTTAAATAAATAAATAACTTGCTGATGCAGCAGTTAATACCCTTAACCAATAACATGACACTTTTTATGCAACTCCAACATTGCTCTGTTTCAACAGAGTGATTTGTAACGGAGTGATTTGTAACGGAGTGATTTTCAACGGAGTGATTTGTAGCCCCTACAAGAACTTCGGTATATAAAAATTAAAAAAATAAATAAATAACAGCAAGAGGTAATGGGGAATTGGACTCAAACAGCCACCAACAAGAGCCCTGACTTTGATGGTCTGGGAAACTGAAATAGGGGTGACTTGTATGGCGTGGCAGATACTACCATAAGCTTGCTGGGACAGACAGGATAGACTATTTTGTCCTTTTTTGCCATCGTTTCTATGGGATGAAAGGGGGTCTGGAAATAAAGACTGCTGAGAAGTCTGGTGTTTGGAAGGGGAGAGGGAGCTGAGAAGATGGATACACAACTCCTGGGGAAAGGGGTCTTGGAAGCAAGAGTGCTGGTGAGTGGGATTGGGAGATGGAGCTGGAAAGTGGTAAAAGGGGAGCAAGATTGCTGGGGAGGGTGTCTGGGAGGGGAGAGAGTCCCTGATAGGGAGTGGGGGCTGGGAGGGGAGAGGGGAGCAAGACTGCTGGGGAGTGTGGGTTGGCAGAGGGGCCTTGATAGCAAGACTGGGGAGTTGGGGGTCTGAGAAGGGGCTTGGGAACAAGACTGCTTTGGAATGGGGGAGGGGATAGGGGAGCAAGACTGCTGGAGAGTTGGTCAGAGGCAGAACTGTAGTGTGCCTATGGCCTTGGCCATAGGTGCTGCTCGTACCTTAAAGATCAAGCATGGTCCCGTTGGAATAGACAGAGCAGCCGGTGGGGCATTAGCAACAGAAAGAACAAGTGCCGTCCTGCTGGAAGATGAAGTGTGGCCAATGGGGCCCTAGGAAGAAAAGGAGGGACATAATCCTGTCCCATCTGAATTAACAGCAGGGCCAACATGGCCCCTCTGGAATCAGCAGCATTGCCACTTCAGTTTTAGGAGGAGGAACAGCATGCTTTGTCCTGCCGGAAGGAGCCCACGGCTGGTCCTGGGTCGACCCCCATGGCTTGAAATCATTCTCTTGGCGGAGAGGTGGATGGAGTACTACTGCTGCTTCAAGAGGGGAGGGGAGGGGTGATTCAGAGAAACCATGTATGTGTGTGTGTGGGAAAGTATATGAGAGCATGTGTGTGTGGCAGGGGAGAATGAGAGACCATGTTTGGGGTGACAACAAGAGAGCACGTGTGTGGGGGAGGTGAGTACATGTGTATGCATGAGACTGAAAGTGCATGTGTGAATGTGTGAGATTGAGACAGTGTGTGAGAGAGAGAGTACACAACAACCCCCCTTTCTCTCTGCCTGCTAATTCATGATAATTTCAGGGCATTTGGAAATCAAAAGTGCCTAGGTATAGATAATGTTTTGTTTTTTTAATCCGTAGTTTTAATTTGGTGTTGTTTGATGTGTTTGTTTTGAAATATGTTTGGGAAATGTTTTTTTTTTTTTACTTACTGGATGTTATTTTATGTTAGTTGTTTTGAATTATTTTTATTGATATGATTTTACTACTTGTATTGTTTTGAGGAATGTTAATGTTTCTGTTTTTCTATTGTTGCAGTGCATACAATATTTGGCTGCTTGTGGTTTCCAGTTCAGTTTTTCTGTGCATTTCAATTTATACTTTCTGTTCCGCATTTGATGGTCTATCTGTTCAGCATATGTAACCGAGGTGAGGTATTCCACTAGTGTGTGGTTTCTTTGTAGGGATCTATAGCAGCTTGGCTTGTTCTAATTTCCTAATAGGGGATATATTGGTGTGTTAGGCCTTGTGTAATATTTGCAGTGTTACATTTTTATAGGTAAGGTTGTTGCTGTTTGAGTGCTGGAAGTTAGTGCTGTTTGTTATAGAAAGTTTATTGCATTGTAATTCTGTTTTTTCATGGCTTTCTGAGGGCCAAGCCCATGCCCAAGATGCATTACAGTAGGCCTAATACCATATGGGTTTCCAAGTGTCTTTCTTTTTTGCAGGGTGGTTTGGTACTATAGCATTACAGGTTAATATAACATAACTATATTGTGTTATTTTTACCTCAGAAGGCTGTACTTTGATTATCCTTTTCATGTAAAATCTGATATAAATGCATAATTTTTAATTGTGTGTGTGTAAGGGTGTGACTGAGGTGGAGGGTGCAAGGGTCAAAGGTTTGCCTAGGGCGACTAATACCTTTGGACTGACCTTAGCCATTACTGTACAAACATTTAACAGTTTCCCAACTTGTGGTGTGTAATGGGTGAGGGCTCAGTTTTTCACTTGGCCATAGTTGCAAATTGCCTGGCTATAGCTGTGCTGAGAGGGGGCTGGAGAACAAGACTGCTGGGAATTGAGAAGTAAAACTGCTGGGGATGGGTGTATGAGCCAGAGAGCCTGTGTACGTGAGGGGGAGAGAGGTTATGTGTGTGAGAAACAGCCTGTGTGTGTCTGTGAGAGAAGAGGATATGAGAGTGTGTGAGAGAAGAAAAGCAGGAAGGATATGTGAGTGTGTGTGTGAGACAGAGGATAAAGTTTGTATGGCTCCTCCCAATCCATGGCAATCTCAGGGTGACTGGAAATAAAAAAAAAAAAAAGAAAAATCCAAGATAAAGAACAGGAGATTTTTAAATCCTTATTAATTTCATTGGATATTTGATTTGACTGCTGTTTTGAAATATATATTAGTATTTTGGGAACATTTAACATTTTCCATGAGATTTTATTGGATGTTCTATTCATTAGTTGATTTGAAATATTTATTATTTTAAATAGTAAAGATTTACTATGATTTATTTTTCTTGATTTTCATGTTTGTTGATCTTTCTGGGTTCTGTATATGTGACTAAGATGAGGGATTCTGTTAATGTATGGTTTTTGTGTAGGGGGGTCTATATTTCCTGTTTTCTGTAGGAGGTATATTGGTCTTCTAGAGCCTGTTATTATATTTTCAGTGCTCGTTGCTGTTTGAGTCCTGTGTGGACTGCTGCTATGTGACATGACAAATTTGCTACATATTTGGTGATTTTTTTTTATTGGCAAGATTTTATATTTTACAGTATGCCTGGTAGTGAAGAGAATCTACATCGCTGTTACTGAGATAGCACAATTTGAATTATTTTTTGCATGGGGAAATAAGACATTTAGCACTGACACTTCTATTAGTAATTGTTGCGTCCGTCTGTCGCAGATGGCTGCGACTGCTCTGCCTCACCTCTCTTTTACCCTTTTCATCCTCCATTGGAAGAATGGCTACCTCCGCTGCTGTTTGCCGATACCCTCGGCGTCTCCGAGCCAGCATGGGCATCCCCGTCCACCATGCTTCTTCCTGCGGCCTCCTAGGGCACGTGCTCTCATGCTGCCTACGTTTTTGAATACGTCATGGCGGGAACCTTGGGGGGGCAGCCCCACCGCATGACGTCAGTACCTCTGGGTATTTAAACCTGCTCCACTCCAGTTGAACGAGTTAGCAAGGACTTTGGTTTTGCTACCCTGACCACTTCTAAGCTGCTCACTTGGACTCCTCACTACCCTCCGGGGTATCTCGCTACTACGGAAGCTCTGGGTACCCACTCCTTGGGGGCCTCTCGCTTCTACTCGCCCTCTGGGGTTAATCTTCCTAACCTTAAGGACACCCGCCCCTCGGGGGTCTTGTATGCTTACTTTCAGGAACCCTTGGTGCTCTTAGCTACTCGCGCCTCGAGGGCCTATTCTGCTCAGGGTATCTTGCACCTCAGACTTCAGGTCCCTCTCTTCATTCAACTACCGAAGGAAGTTATCAGCACTGCTACTCTGTATTACTACGCTCCAGCTCTCCTCATTCTAACCTTCATGTTCAAGGCCTATCCCGTGCTGCGGAACACTACCGGACCTCTACTACATCTGGGTGAGGCCATCATCTACAGAGACTGTCTGAGCTACTGTGATATCGCTGGACTACAGCACTTTCTGTTCCTTGGGCAAGATTCTACTCATCAACTGCAGTATAATAAAGCTTTCGGTCCTCAGTGTCTGCTTACTAAGAGTCTAGCCAATCGTTGTGATTCCCCACGGGACCCCTCCCTGTGGGAGGAGTCATCGCCACTTCGACTAAGAGTCCACAATATGCCACAAACCCAACAGATTGCTAACTCCATGGACTCTGCTCAGCTCGCAGCCTTGCAGGCCATTCCTGGTCTGGCCCAGCAGATCACCGAACAACAAAAGTCTCTGGAAAGCCTGGCTGCTGCCTTCAATCAGTTACATGCACAGCTGAATACTTCGGCAACTCAAATGAAGAATTGCTGTCTCCGGTGATGACTGTGAAGGCCACCGTACCATTATCCACACTTATCTGCTTCATGGGTGAAGCACGGATGTGCAGAGGGTTTGTCAATCAATGCAGTATGCATTTTTCTTTGCAACCTACCCTCTTTCCAACAGAAGCTATCTCTACTTGAAGGAAGAGCCTTGGCTTGGCTTCACCGTAATGGGAATGTGAAGATCCTATCCTGAATGACCTATCAGGATTTCTGAAACTTTTCAAGTCTGTCTTCGATGACCCTGCTCGCCAGACCATCGCTGGATCCGCTCTGCTTAATCTCCAGCAAGGTAATAAGCCGCTAACAGACTATATGATCAAATTCAAGTCTTTAGCATCCGAACTACACTAGGACACAGGATGTTTACGTGCTATCTTAATGGAGGACCTCAACTCTTGCTTAAAGGATGAACTGGTGGCTTGTGACCTGCCTGATACGCTTGAATCTCTCATGGAACTGGCTGGGAGAATAGACTGCCGTATTCGAGACCAGACTCAAGAGGCTAAGAGTCCTCGGAAGCCCGTCCCGGGAGCTAACCGTCCCAAACCTGTGCCAATTGCCTCAAGCCTACCATCTGCTGCCTTAGATGAAGATGAGCCTATGCAACTAGGACGAAGTCATTTAACTTCTAAAGAAAGACTATTCCGCAAACGCATGGGGTTATGCATATACTGTGGCCAATCAGGCTACGCCGTCCAAACCTGTCCCATCTGTCCGGAAAACTGACAGGCCTAGGATCCGCAGGAGGACTCCTCCTAGGCCTCACCGCTCCAACTCCTCCATTATCTCTACCAGTCTTACTTATCTGTGGAAGCCTCGAGTTTCAGACCCTTGCCCTCATAGACTCTGGAGCCGGAGGAAATTTCATCTTAAAACGCTTAGAACATCTACGGATTCCTACCACACAAATAGCTAACCCATTGCTATTGTCTTCAATCCATGGGGAACCACTGCCTGAAGAGGTTTAGTTGATTACCCAGGCCATCGGCCTGCGCACCAGAGCTTTACACTCTGATACCATCTCATTCCTCAACTTGGAAAAGGCCATGCATCCGGTGGTACTTGGACTGCCCTGGCTGCAAGATCATATGCCACAGTTTAACTGGGCAATGCTGGAATTATCCCGGTGGGGACCTGGCTGTCATGGCCAGTGTCTTGCGGAAGTCTCGCCACTAATATGCATGCCTACTACACCATCTTTACCAGGTTTACCTCCACAATACGCTTCCTTCCAGGATGTCTTCTCTAAACAAGCAGCAGATGTACTTCCACCTCAGAGTTTTTGACTGTGCTATAAACCTGAAACTCAATACGGAGCCTCCAAAAGGAAGTTTACCCTCTTTCTGTAGCTGAGACTAAGGCCATGTCTGCCTATATACAAGAGAAACTTCAGAAAGGATTTATCAGACTATCCAAATCCCCGGCTGGTGCAGGATTCTTTTTTGTGGGGAAAAAAGATGGCACCTTACGTCCCTGCATAGACTATAGGGATCTGAATGAAATTACCATCAAGGACCAGTATCCCCTGTCCTTATTTTCTGAACTATTTGACAGACTCCAGGGAGCCAATATATTTTCTAAACTGGATCTCAAAGGAGCTTACAACTTGGTGCACATTCATGAAGGTGACGAAAGGAAGACAGCCTTTAACACATGAGATGGACACTTCGAATATCTTGTCATGCCCTTCGGATTAAGTAATGCACCTGCAGTCTTTCAAAATATGATGAACGACATCTATCAATATATCAATGTGTAGTAGTGTATCTTGATGTCTGTATAAATTACCAAGCGCTTCTCTGCATGTATGAGACACAAGGATATCACACAGAATTTAGTAAAAGCGAATATAAATTTATTAGTGCATATCCTTGGGAGATACAGACAGCCAGACCTACAACACAGGGAAAGCACTACAGTCTGTCTCTCTTAGTATATCGTGAGAGCTGCGTTTTATAGGTTTAAACCATAGAGAAATGCCTGTGAGCCTATGATGATAATCACTTATGCAGTATGACATAATGAAATAGGATAGACTAAGACTACTTTAACTTGAAAACTCTCCACCCATGTGAAGGCCCCTTTGAGACTAGCCTTGCTTTTGCCAGATGTGTGCCGCTTCTTCTGAGGTTCTTTGTCCTGTCAATATGTCAGTCTCTTCAATTTGCCTTCTATTCTCATGGGGCATTGGGCCTCTCAATTGGAGACGGGTAGTCCAAGAGTGTGGCCTGGGAATGTAGCCTCAGCCATTTGCCATCTGTAACCTCATGACCTTCTAGCATAGGCTTTGCAGAGCCAAAATGTATTCCAGATGTCTTCCAAAGTCTTGAATCTCAGGTCAGTTAAAGGTTTTTTCTATGGCCAAATTTGCAGGCAGGCCACAGACAATGAAGGCTTCTGGGTACGCTGAGTGAGCCAAAGTCTTAGCAACAGTCTCCATATAAGGCTGCCCCTATATCATGACATTCTGATCTTCTCCCAGGATCTACAAACACACCAAGAGGATGTCAAGAAGGTTTTAAAACACCTACGGGAGTACCACTTATACGCGAAACTCGAAGTGTGAGTTCCACAAGGAAAATGTAACCTTCCTGGGATACATTGTTTCAAGAAATGGGTTTCAGATGGAACCCAAGAAATTAGAAAGCATCTGAGATTGGCCCCAACCTACAGGCCTGAAGGCACTGTGCCGCTTCTTGGGCTTCACAAACTACTACCGTTCTTTTATCAAAAACTATTCATCATTGACGGTTCCTTTCACTGCAGTGACCAGAAAGGGGGCTAACTCTGCCAACTGGTCTCCTGAAGCAATATCTGCCTTCCTGTCTCTCAAAGAGGCTTTAAAAAAAAAAAAAAAAAAAGCCATGCCTACACCATCCATACCCGCATCACCCATTCATAGTCGAGGTTGACGCATTGGATGTCTGCATGGGAGCAGTTTTGAGCCAGTATAGCGAATCCAATGTGCTCCATCCCTGCTCCTTCTTCTCAAGGCGGTTCTCACCTGCCGAAAGAAATTACGGAATCAGAGACAGTTACTCGCAATTAAGCTGGCCTTTGAGGAGTAGCGTCCTTGACTGGAAGGCGCACATCAGATAGAGGTGTACACTGATCACAAGAACTTGGAGTGCCTCATACATGCACAAGGACTCAATAACCGTCAAGCAAGTTGGTCACTCTTCTTTAACAGATTCGATTTCCTTTTGAAATACTGTCTGGGAGAGAAGAACACCCGGGCTGATGCCCTGTCACAATCCTTCTCCCCTCAGGATGTGCCTGACGAATCCTGTCACTTTATTGATCCCGGGAAAGTGGTTCTTGCAGCCACTCATGTTGTACCTGCTGGGAAGACAGTTGTGGCTAGAAATCAAAGGAAGAAACTGTTGTGCACAATTCCCGCTTGGCCAGCCACCCTGGACAGAGTTGTACTTTGGCCATGTTACAGCGGTATTACTGGTGGCCAACCACGAGAAAAGATATACAAGCTTATGTGGGTTCCTGCGCTATCTGTGCCAAGCAAAAACCACCAGCCGGACATCCTTGGGGTCTGCTTCAATATCAGCCAGCGCTGGATGAACCCTGAACACATATAGCAACCGATTTTGTGGTAGACTTACCACTCTCCAATGGGAACAATACCATTTGGGTCACTGTTGATCACTTCTCCAAGATGGCACATTTTGTAGCCTTACCAGGATTACCTTCAGCTGTGGAGTTAGCGAGACTCTTCATCAAACATATCTTCCGCTTTCATGGAATGCCTAAGCATATTCTGTTTGACAGAGGAGTACAATTCACTGCTAAGTTCTGGAGAGCCCTATGTCAAAAGTTTGACATATCATTGGACTTGTCCTCTGCTTACCACCCTCAGTCGAATGAATAAAATGCTTAAACAGTTTCTACGGTCCTACATTAATTCAAGTCAGATTGACTGGGTGGAACTGCTGCCTTGAGCAGAATTTGCTATCAACTCACATCCTGCTACATCTACGGGGTCTTCTCCCTTTCAACTCGTCTATGGACGACAACCGCTTCCTCCTCCTTCCCTTATCTGTGGCTTCTCCTAACGCACAGGCCACTGCAGCAGAGCTATCTCAGCTTTGGAAGCAAATGAAGGATCTACTCCTTAAAGCAGGACAGAAAGCAAAAAAGATCTATGATGCTCACCATTGAGAGGCACCTCAGTTTCTGCCAGGAGACAAGGTCTGGCTGATTACCAAGTTCCTCCGTCTTAAATTACCTTCAGTACATTTTGCACCTCACTATGTAGGACCCTTTGCTATCCTTCAGCGCTTGGGAAATCTGACATACAGTTTGAAACTACCCCTAACAATGAGAATACATATAACACCTTCCATGTCTCTCTGTTTAAACCCTTAATGCTCTGAGTTCTTTAAGAAGACCCCAGAACCCACTAACCTGGACACAGAGGACCATATTGAGTATGATGTAGATGACATCTTGGATGTCTGCAAGACGTGGGTTATGGACCAGAAGAAAACTCATGGGAGCCTCTGGCAAACATCATGGATAAAGACATGGTATGTCAATTTCATCTCGCATACCCTTGAAAATCCTGACCACCAGGAAGAGCTCCTGGGTACCCCCGTTTTGAAGGGGGGGACTGTTGCGTCCCTCGGTCACAGACGGCTGTGACCACTCTACCTCGTCTTTTACTCTTTTCCTCCTCCATTGGAAGAATGGCTACCTCCGCTGCTGTTTGCCGAAACCCTCGGTGTCTCCAAGCCAGCATGGGCGTCCCCGTCTGCCATGCTTCTTCCACGTAGGGCACGCGACTGCACGCTGCCAACGTTTTTTAATATGTCATGGCAGGAACCTCGGGGCACCCCACTGCATGACATCAGTACCTCCGGGTATTTAAACCGCCACTCCGCTCCAATTGAACGAGTTAGCAAGGACTTTGGTTTTGCTACTTTGACCACTTCTAAGCTGCTCGCTTGGATTCCTCACTACCCTCCGGGGTATCTTGCTACTACGGAAGCTCTGGGTACCCGCTTCTTGGGGGCCTCTCGCTTCTACTCTCTCTCCAGGGTTAATCTGCCTAACCTTAAGGACACCCGCCCCTTGGGGGTCCTGTCTGCTTTTTTTCAGGAACCCTCGGCGCTCCTAGGTACTCGCTCCTCGAGGGCCTATCCTGCACCTCTGACCTCAGGTCCCTCTCTTCATTCAACTACCGAAGGAAGTTATCAGCACTGCTACTCTGTATTACTACGCTCCAGCTCTCCTCATTCCACCCTTCAGTTTCACGGCCTATCTCACGCTGCAGAACACTACCCGACCTTTGCTACATCTGGGTGATGCCATCATCTTCAGAGACTGTCTGAGCTACTGTGATATTGCTGGACTACAGCACTGTCCGATCTTTGGGCAAGATTCTACTCATCAACTGCAGTATAATAAAGCTTTCAGTCCTCAGTGTCTGCTTACTAAGAGTCTAGCCAATCGTTGTGGTTCCCCACGGGGCCCCTCCCCGTGGGAAGAGTCATCACCACTTCGACCAAGTGTCCACAATATGCCACAAACCCAACAGTAATTTTCTCCTTTACCACTGTGTCTGTTTTTCTAACACGAAATTTTTTATTAATTGATCTGGGAATGAATAATTATATTCTATGATTTATGCAAAATGTGTGTATATATGGAAGAATTACTAATTGAACAGGTATAAGAAATGGGCTGGAGGCTAATAGCATCTGTGTGAGAGCTAAAGTAAGAGTAACTAAACGTTTTAAGTCATGGTTCCCCTTCTATTCATGCAATTGTTTGGGGGCCCTCAAGATTGGTATGGAGGGTACATGTGCATTGGACCCTGGGAACCTGAGACCCTTGCTACCCCAGTGCAAGGCGATAGCTAAAGAAAAAAAGAATGCTGGGCTGCATAGAGAAGAGGGATAACTAGTAAAAAAAAGAAAGTGATAATGCTCTTCTATAGGTGCTTGGTGAGGCCTCACCTGGCATACTATTTTCAGTTCTGAAGACTATATCTGAAAAAGGATAGAGAATGAAGCAGTCCATAGAAAGATGACCAAAATGATATGGGGATGGTATCAAAAGGCTGAAGGATCAAAACATGTATGCCCTGGAGGAGAGGAGGTGCAGGGAAAATGTGATTCAAACTTTCAAATGGTAGTACTTAAAAACAAACTTGTTGAATATGGAGGCCATGAACACACTTGAGACAGCTTTCATCGCAGGCAGGAAGAGAAGGCAAAAAGGGCTGAGCCCTCACGAGGCTCTTCCTTTTATTGTACATTCATACAAAGGCAGATGATGTATCATTACATGATTGGCTACTTTCCCATAGCAACAGACGAGTCCCTACACTATTGGTTTTGGCTCAGGGGGTGTGCACGGATCATATCATTGGCTGCTGAATTCTATACCTCCTGACTTTGTCCTGCCTCTGACTAGGGAACACCCAGCCCTACTTTCAGGCTATCAGGATTAATTATAAGCCAGAGAAATACATGAAGTCAGGTATCCTTTCCTAGGCAGAGAGGCTTAAGCACAAGTGATGCTTTTATTCAGGCAAAGGTCAGGGAGAAGGGAAGTTAGTGTTTAAACCTTGATGAAATGGCTTGCTGGCAAGCGCATATTTCCCACATCTCACCCTTTCTGTTTTTGTTTAGGAAGCTCAATAAAGCTTTAGACCCTTACTGAAATCTGTTATGTCTTGGTATGGGCTGGAAATAGGGAAAGGGGGATTATGGAGAGAAGAAAGCTTATTCGGCGTGGTGTGCCAGCCACCGATGAGCTCCTGAATCTCCATATCACCCAGAGCTGGTGCAGGTGGTGTGCCAACGCTGCAGGGCTCATGATTCCCTATTAGGCATCTTACAAGACATCTTTGTATCCGGGCTGAGAGCAAGGTTTCAATATGGATATGAGGTTTGGGTATGCACTGAATACAGCATCACAGGCAAACAATTAAGACAATTACAGTAATTATAATAGAAATCACCCTTTTGAGACCAGAAATATCAGGGAGCCAGGACCATAGCCAGTCCCATGGAGAAGTTGGTATTCTGTCTGAAAGTGGTGCATCAGCAACCATGGTTTCTATCTGCTTTATGGTATGTGTGAGGTTTGCTTTATAGTCTGATATGTACACACAGCAATGAGATCCAATTAATGCACAAACACCACCCTTTAAAGCTAAAATGGTTTCTAAGGTATAGCTGTTCTGTAATGCTACTTCTCTAATCTGAGAGACTTCTGTTGTGAGTAGTTTTAATGCATGGACTGTCTGATTAAATATGGCAGTCGTCCAGTTAGCTAGGATGTGTAAGTCTCTGTAATTCATAGCTGTCCCCATTGGGGGAAACAGGCTTCTAGCTATCTGAGTTTCTGTATACTTTTCTATGGAATTATTTATCGCCTCCCTTTTGTTACGGAGCCTTGCTTTGGGTAAATTTTTGACTGCATAGTATGAGGGGAGGATGTAGCCTAAAGTGCATCTGTCTCTCCAACTTGGGGAAATGTACATATATGCTCTACGCCCACATAACATCCATATGTTTCCTAACAGATTAGTGGACATGTCATTGGTTATCATTTGGGCTATATAACTACAAAGGGTAAATCCTTCATCCCCTCTATACTTTCTGTACTTGCTTGGGTCTCCCACTGCACATCCTGAAATCTGCCAATTGCATACATATATGTGGTATAATTATGTAAGTGTTCAGTGATTAATACAAAGGTTCAGTTACAATATGGATATTTCCCACCTGAAGTCCCTTTCCATCCCCTGTATCATAGTCCCAACAAAGAGCGGCAGTCTCTTGAATACAGCTACCAATGTGTAGTATGGTATTATTAACTGGAGAGTTAATGAAAACCTCTCTGTAAAGGATAATTAGTCCATACTGTAAGGTTAAATGGTACAGCATGCATCAGTAGTTCTCCGCAGGTATGGGTTGGCATGTGTGTGCAGATCAAACAGTCTGTTCGATTCAACAGGTGTGAAAAGTTCTGTGCAGAGGATGTACATGTTGTTCTGTCAGAGTCCTTGTTCTGAAATCGCCATAGCTGGAGAAATAAGGCAAAGGATGAGGATGCAGAACACAATTGTTAATGAGTTGGCATTCAGGCAAGAAAAGCGGCTAATAAGTTCTCTGGAGTTTTCTCAAGGCCTTGCTGTTCTAAGAGTTGTGCAGATTGGTTGGATAGGGCCTTGATCTGTCCCCAGGTCATGTGGTGCTGCTTTTTGCAAGGAGTCCGGTCTCTGTCCTTCTGAGGGCTGTGGAGGCTCATGGAGAAGTTGGGATCGGGTCCTGTGGACCTGGACACCTTTCCATCTTTCCACGGCTTGATATACCTGTGGAAGCAAGCAGAGAAACATATCCTCGTTCCCCATTTTAAGGGAACGGGACCGTACCAGACATTAAATATTCTATACAAAACTGATGGCTGTGGGTGACTAACCCTAGTCCCATAATGATTACTCATGGCTGTGTTCTTATGTTTGATATGTTTAGATGATTTAAAGTGATTTAAAACAATACTTTGTTCTTGTTCAGCCAGTCCTTCTTAGGGGGAAGTCCAGGGGCAATTATCCCTCCTTTTTGTTTTTGTTTTCAAGAGCTCTTAAGGGTATGGTTGGCTCTCTCCACAATGGCTTGCCCTGTGGTGTTGTAGGGGATGCCAAATAAGTATTTAATGTTCAATTATTGACGAAATTCATGCAAAGGAATGGCTGCAGTAAATAGAGCCATTATCAGTTTTCAGAACAGAGGGTAACCCCATTATCAAGAAAGTTTTTATGCAGTGATCAATTTTCATTCAGTAAAATAGCAATAAATGTAAATTAATCATTTAAAGGAAAAGTCATTTGCTGTAAGCTGAATCAAATGACATGTATGTCAGACATTACATTAAACATATGTTACACAAGACTGACATAATATTCATATTCATGCATCCTGCAAATATTCATTTACACAAAACTGACACATATTCATATTCATTATGCATTTACACAAAACTGACACATATTCATATTCATTCTGCAAATATTCATTCATAGTCTTCTTGGCATCAAGACAGACAACAGATAACACATAATTTGAGCTAAAAATCTTATCAAAAGGTTATCAAAAACAAAATTAGATCAAGGATCAAAATCAAAAGTCAAAAGGCGTTAGAAAAATGTTTAAAATAAACTGCAAGGTGTTCACCTTCACATCTTCTCATGGCAGGAAGGCTGTAAATCTGGAAAATATTAAAAACTGGCATACAGCAAAAAATTACTAAGGTAAGGATTAAAGTGAAATTCTTACTTTTTTAACCTTGGAGAATCAATTCTATCATTCAATTTAATAAAATCAATTTGGATTTGCAAGAAAAGGTTTGGGAGGGATTGCTTTAGAAGTAGCAACCTCTATCAGTAAAAATTATAAGGTTCAGAATTCTGTAAAAATTTGTGAAAAAGAAAATAAAACTGAAGTGTCCTCAATACAGAAGGTCTGTAGGTCTGAAAAATTAAAACTATTATACAACAGAATTATTAAAACAATAATATAATATAACTTGTAGAATTGCATAGCGCCTCCTAGTGGAGACCCCATCATTACTTTATAGATTGCAACTATTGTTCCAGGTTGCAATCAATAATACTCTGAGCTTACTTTCAATGTGGAATATCAGAATAGAATTTCTTCTTATAATTATTAGAATAGGAAATTAAACACGCTGTTCGCTCAGCTCTGTCTGCTGCACGCTAAAGTTTGAAAGTATTAAAAGATTAAAGACAGATTGAGAGGAAGGGCTAGTGCAGTAATGCATTGAAAGTTGAGGGAAAAGATTTGGATCAGCAGGATATCTGAACTGTCTCGTGCCCCCCCTTTGAAAGCTGCAAGCACAGTTAAAGAAAAGTATTAGTTATAACAAATATAGAAAAGTTATAACAAATATATAAACTAGAGAGAGAAACTGCAGTACTAAGTCCAGTTTTTTTTCTTTTCAAAAGTTCTCCCTCCCTCCCCCATGAGTGGCAAGCAAGAGTTACAGAAAAGGGGGGGAGGAGCAGTGTTTCTCAAAAGAAAAGAACTGCACCCAAGGAGTTAATCCTTCAGTCAATAGGAACTTGAAGATAGCATTGTTTAACAATTTAGATAACATCGACCACAGACAATGGCTTGGCAAGTACTTGCTGATTCCTTGCAGACAGATACTATTTTAATTTACTTTTGGGAGAATCACAGTAAAAATATAAGTTCTGTGTGCTGGCAATTCAAGCAATTGCTTATAAACTTAAATCTCAGAGAAATGGAGTCATTTTAAATGTGAGCCAAATTAACTTTGCAAGAAGTGGACATTTCACATGAAATTCACACAGCAATTGTTCAAATCTCAGTACAGTTTTAACATAAGGCTATGCATACACTTTGTGGGGGAAAATACTCTCAAAGTATGCAGATTTTTTGTAACTGAATTCAAGAGAAACTACTCCTTTCAAAGACTGAGAGAAACCTTTTTTTTTTTTTTCATAGTGATATTTCTTTGCTTGTAACGCAGGAGTCTAATTAAATCCTTTTTTTCATATTGATATTTTCTTTGCTTGTAACGCAGGAGTGTAGCTGCTTGGCCCAAGGTCTTATATGCTGATTTCTTTGAAGACCTGTGGGCATAGCCACTGCTCATGGCACTGGCACTCAACTCTATTGCTGCCACACCCAGTTCTTTGTTTCTTTCTGTAATGGGAAAGGCTTGAATCCCTTTCAATAATTCCTCTCTTGTGAGATTTCCATGTTCTAGGTGAAATCCCATGCTGACCGCGGCACATAAATTGTTACCGGGAGCAGTGGTTTGAGATGGTAATTTACCTGGACAAATTGATGATGCAGAATCAATGACTGTCTCAGGCAATGGCAAATGGGTGTACAGGGAGTGGTTGGTGGGGGAAAGGGGTTGCAGGCAAGATGGAGGAAGGCTAGTTTTTCTGACCTCAGTGTTTTCAGTTTCCTGGGGCCTTTTCTCTGAGATGGACGCAGAGGAAGCCTCAGGAGCCATGTGATTGTGTGTCCCCAGATGTTCTATTTCATTTTCTGTCCCCCTTTGTTCATGGTTCTTTTCTGTGATGGGGAAGGCTTGAAGTCCTTCCAACAATTCTTCTTCTGTAAATTTTCTTTCTGCTGAAATTCAATTGCTAATCGCCCCACCCAGGCCAGGTTGTGGCTCTATTGTTCTCAAGGGTTGCTTTTCTGAAGAAATGGGGAAGGTGTGAATTGGCTTGGGTGTGGGTATGGAGAGCTGATACAAAGAATTTGCTGTCTCTGAGGGAGACTGAGCATAAGATGGGGGAAGGGTATTCTGATTGAGTCTGCCTGCTTCTAAAAGCACATGGTTTGAAACTGCTGTCTTTAAACTTTTTTTTTCTATGTGTTCGATGGCCTCTGTACATTTTTGCCAGATTAATCTTTGCTTTATGGGAGCTCTGGGAGCCATATGAAGACAATTGCCGATTGAAATCCATTCCTGGGTATTTAGAGTATTTAGAGTTCCAGAATACCAAGGGCAACGGCAAGCTATTTCACTTATTAATTTTTCTAAGTCCCCCAGGCTGACTTGCGCTATTTTTCTTCTGGTGATGAAATAATGATTACTGATGATTTGCTGCAGCTCCCTGGCATGTAGCCTCTGCTGTACAGTCAAATCATTGCCCATGCTCACGAGTGTGGGGAACAAACTTGCTGAGAAATACTTTAAAAATACTAAGAAGTACTTTTTTTAAATTATGACGATTGCAAATCTGTTGAACGGTACGTACCTTTAAGCTATGACCAGCCGAAATAAGCATGGAGTTTATCATCACGTCGGGGTCACCAGATGTTGAATATGGAGGCCATGAACACACTGAGACAGCTTTCATCGCAGGCAGGAAGAGAAGGCAAAAAGGGCTGAGCCCTCACGAGGCTCTTCCTTTTATTGTACATTCATACAAAGGCAGATGATGTATCATTACATGATTGGCTACTTTCCCATAGCAACAGACGAGTCCCTACACTATTGGTTTTGGCTCAGGGGGTGTGCACGGATCATATCATTGGCTGCTGAATTCTATACCTCCTGACTTTGTCCTGCCTCTGACTAGGGAACACCCAGCCCTACTTTCAGGCTATCAGGATTAATTATAAGCCAGAGAAAATACATGAAGTCAGGTATCCTTTCCTAGGCAGAGAGGCTTAAGCACAAGTGATGCTTTTATTCAGGCAAAGGTCAGGGAGAAGGGAAGTTAGTGTTTAAACCCTGATGAAATGGCTTGCTGGCAAGCGCATATTTCCCACACAAACTGTAGAACTAGGGTTCAAAAAATGAAACTCCAGGGGGCACAACTTGGAACCAATATCAGGAAATATTATATTCACGGATAGGATGGTGGATGCATGAAATATCCTCCTGGAAGAAGTGGTGAGGTTGAAAACAGTAATTGATTTCAAAAGGTTATGGGATAAACTCTAGATTCTTAGAGGTGAGATGTTGGAAATGAAGAAAGGGGTGCATGGGGATAACTTGCACAAAGTGGCAGTGACCACCTGTAATGGGAGGTAATCCACACAGATCGGCAGTTACTACCCTTACTGTTAGGTATTGCCCTAACCTATACGAAGAGGCAGTTATTACCATGGGCAACTTGCTGAGCAGAGTGGATGGACCATTTAATCTTTAACTGCTGTCATTACTATGCCACTATAGTATGTTTCTTAGCATTCAAACAAGTTAACCACAACCAGTGGCTTATGCACCTCTACCAGTAGATGGAGCAAAGCTGACATCACAGTATATATATCCCTGCAATGACAGCCTACTAGTATTCTGTCTCCAGCAGATGGTTGATGTGATTCTTACAGGACAAGCAGGATGGTAGTCCTCACATATGGGTGACATCAGGATGGAGCCCAATCACGGAACATTTTTGTCAAAGTTTCTAGAACTTTGTCTGTCACCTACTGGGCATGCCCAGCAATGCACTGACCCTGCATCCAGCAGGGGTCCCCTACAGTCTTCTTTTTTCTGCGCAGCGGTAGCTACACAGGTTAAGGAGCTCTTGAGATTCCTGACAGGCCGTAAGACTCATTTAGACAAAATGCAGTTTCTTTTCCAGTCAAAAACCCCGACTCCATTGATAGCCTCGACTTCGTCCGAGCCGGGTGTCATCGACCTCTCGCCAGCACCGGGAAACCGCTGCTGCCCAACCGGCATCGATTCCCAAAGATGCCGATTCCCTCCCTGCCTCCTCAAGAAAGGACCGAGGAGATCATCATGAAAAACATCGACACCATCATCGCAAGGCTCAGTCCGCTGATCCAGGCAAGCCCTCGCCATCGACATCAACAGAGCCACCGACAAAGAAGCCCCGTCCAGAAAAGGTCCCATCCTCTTCTGTGACTGGGTCACCGAGGCGTTCCCCCACCTTCAGTGGTGCCAGGATCCGCGATTCCACCTTCACTGGTAGACCCTCTGGCTACGCCAGTGCTGCCTCCTACTCTGGAGCCAGGTTTCCACCACCCCAGGCGAGGAATTGGATCGGATGATCCAAGAGGCCATCGATAAAGCACTTCAGGGCTTGCAACCTCCATCGACGCCGGTACCAATTCTCATAGCGCTCGCACCGCTACGGGGTAGACTGGATGCGTTGATCGGTGCCCTACCACTGATGGAACCGAGAGCACCGGTGGGTCCGATGCCTTCCACATTGATTCCATTATCATCGGAGGATGAGGAAACACAAGATACCCATTCCACCATCTGGGATTTTACCACAGACTCATCCATCGATGTCGCCTACCCCTTCGGTGTTACCATCGATGCCGTCGGTGCCACCTCCAATGCTGTCGATGCCTAGGCCTGGTCCTTTAGGATTAGCACTATTTCTCCCCGCTGGAGAGACCCACTAGGTGCTGGAGATCAGCCCTATGATCCTTGGACTGATGATTTGACCCAAGATACAGATGATCTACCATCAGAGCCCTCTCCCCAGATGAAAGATGACGTTCTCCAACAGAAGATATTTCATTAATTTCATCAGGAAATGTCTGAAACCATTCCTTTTCAACTTCAGACAGAAGAGGACTCTAAGCTCAAAATGTTGTAAGTACTCCAATTTCTAGATGCTCCTAAGGAAATCATGTCTATACCTATTCATGAAATCCTGCTTGATCTCCTGAAGAGAAACTGGGAACACCCATGTTCAGTTCCTCCTGTCAACCGCAAGACAGATGCCACCTTGTGCAGTTAGCTCCTGGCTTCCAAAAGTCACAGTTGGATCACCACTGTCGTTGTTTGAATCAGCCCAGAAGAAGGCATGACTTTCAAAACCTCATTCCTCCATACCTCCAGGGAAGGAACAAAAAATCCCTGGATGCTTTTGGCAGGCGTGTCTTCCATGGCTCAATGCTCATATCTCGCATTGCCTCTTACCAGTTATACATGACCCAGTATAACAGAGACCTTTTTAAGAGGATCCAGGATTTCTCTGATTCTTTACCAGAGCAACTCCAGGCTCAACCTTATACTCTGGCTCAAAATGTTCTGGATGCCGGAAAGCACAAGCTCTGCGCTGCGTATGATATCTTTGACACTGCCTCTAGATTGTCTGCCGCGGGGATTAGTGCAAGAAGATGGGCCTGGCTCAAATCCTCAGACGTAAGATCAGAAGTCCAAGACAGGTTAGTAGATCTACCCTATGTGGGGTGATAAATTCTTCGGTGAAAAGATCCGAGAGACTGTGGCGCAGTTGAAGGACCACCATGAAATGCCAGCTTTCTTCTGTGCTGTCTGAGTTTCCTTCCACCCCTAAGAGAACTTTCAGGTGGGACTCTTAAGTGGCCGCCTACAAGCCAAAGAAATTTTATCCTCCAGCTTCTCGAGGGCGCCCTTCCAGATCTTACCAAAAAGGGCAATCCAGGCAGACTAGGCCTCAAAAGTCTCAGCCAGCTTCTCAGCCTGGACCAACGTCAGGGTTTTGACTCTTTCCTAGAGAGTGTAAGTCAACCTCCTCTTCCATCTTTACCGGTCGGTGGTTGGCTCTGCCACTTCAGCGTTTGGCATACAGTTACCACAGATCACTGGGTACATGCAGTAGTCACTCAAGGTTACCACCTAAATTTCCTGACTGTTCCAGCGGACTCTCCATCTCGGCTGATGTGGGGAACGTCCCGACCCACTCTCCCTTGCTCGATCAGGAGGTCTCATCTCTCCTGAAATCCCAAGCAATAGAACCAGTGCCCCTCTTCCAGCAGGGGCAAGGGTTTTATTCCCAGGTATTTTCTAATACCAAAAATGTCAGGTGGTGTACAACCCGATACTGGACCTCCGCAACCCTAAACAAATTTTTACAGAGAGAAAAATTCAAAATGGTAACCTTGGGCTCTCTACTACCTCTTCTACAAAGAGGAGATTGGCTGTGCTCTCTAGATCTCAAAGACGCTTACACACACATCTCAATTACTCCATCTCATCGCATGTACCTGTGATTCCTGGTCGGCCCTCGTCACTTCCAATACTGTGTACTACCATTCGGCCTAGCGTCCACTCCACGACGCTAGGCCAAATGGTAGTACACAGTATTGGTGTTGGTATTGGTAGTTGGTATTGGTAGTACACAGTATTGGTGGTCGCAGCCTTCCTCAAGAATCAGGGTGTGCATGTCTACCCTTCTCTCAACGATTGGTTGATAAGGGCTTCCAACTCAGCAGGGTGTACTAGCCTCCCTGTGTCTCACTATCCACACCCTGATCTCCTTAGGGTTTCTAATCAACTATCCCAAATCCAGATAGTTTCCATCCCAAACCCTATCCTTTATAGGGGCCGACTTAAACACTATGCAGGCGAAAGCCTTCCTTCCCCAGGATTACGCTTTCACCATAGCATCTCTGGCGCAAATACTTACAGACTCTATGTTCAACTGCTCGTCCACTTCCTCATACTGCTGGGTCATATGGCATCCTCGGTGCATGTCACTCCGATGGCTCGCCTAGCCATGAGAGTGATGCAGTGGACCTTAAAATGCCAATTGATTCAAGCTTGTCAGCCAATGTCCAGCACTATCCAGGTTACCAAACAGCTCCGTCTGTCACTAGCCTGGTGGATACACCACTCCAATCCATATTCAAGGCCTTCCATTTCAGGCTGCAGAACCTCAAATTACCTTAACAGATGCATACAACCTCGGGTGTGGTGCACATGTAGGCGACCTGCAGACTTGGGGAACCTGGTCTCCAGAGGAAGCCAAACACCAAATAAATTTCCTGGAGCTACAGGCGATCAGATATTCCCTCAAGGCCTTTCAGGATTGTCTATCAAACAAAGCCATCCAGATTCAAACTGACAATCAGGTTACGATGTGGTACATCAACAAACAAGGGGGAACGGGCTCCTACCTCCTGTGTCAGGAAGCTGCACAGATATGGGAATGGGCCCTTTCCTGCTTGATGTACCTCAAAGCAACCTACTTGCCAGGAGTGGACATCTTTTGGCGGACAGGCTGAGTTGCGTTTTCCAATCCGCACAAGTGATCTCTCAACCCCATGATAGCGGGCACAATATTACAGTGCTGGGGTTACCCTCACATAGACCTCTTTGCGTCGGTTCACAACCACAAAGTAGACAACTACTTGCTCTTTCATTCGCAGTCACCACTCGCAACCAAGAGATACCTTCGCCCTCTCCTGGGCCAACAGTCTTCTTTATTATTTATTATTTAACATTTTTATATACCGGGATTCATGTAGAAATTACATATCATCTCGGTTTACATTGTAACGGTAACAAGCATATAAGAATGCAATTACATTGAAACAGGGTGTAGAAATTTGAGACAATAAATGGGGGATAACGAGAGAAAAAAAACTATATAGAGAACAATGAATAAGAACTGTTTTTTTGTGCTAAGACTAGTCTAACTGTAAGGTTGGAGTGAATAGAACTGAATGGATAGATAGTCTGATATTTGATCTGTTGGCTAGAAAGGAGGTATCTCATTGGCATAAATGAAACGCTTGTTCGAATAGCCAAGTTTTAGTCTTTTTTTTGAAAGTGGATCGGGCACTGTTCCAACCGGAGTTCTGGAGGTAGAGAGTTCCATTGTGCAGGACCTGCTGTGGACATGGCTCGTTTGCTGAGAGAGGATTTGATGAGAGGGACATGGAGAGTGTCTCTATATATACTGCTCTCATCAGTCTAGAAGGTAAATGTAGTCGAAAAGGTATGTTGAGTTCCAGTGGAATGAGCTTGTGAATGGATTTGTGAATGATCGTTAGTGCTTTGTAAAGGATTTGAACTTGATTGGGAGCCAGTGTAGGTCTCTCAAGATAGGGGTAATATGATCTCTTTTGTTGGTTTTAGTTAGAATCTTGGCTGAGGCGTTTTGCAGCATTTGTAAGGGTTTAATGTTGTTAGCAGGGAGGGCCGAGTAACAGAGAGTTGCAGTATTCAATTTTTGAGAAAATGATTGTTTGGAGTACTGATCGGTAGTCTTGGAAGTGGAGGAGAGGTCTGAGTCGTTTTAGGACTTGCAATTTAAAAAAGCCCTCCTTAGCGGTATTATTGATAAATCTCTTTAGGTTTAATTGATTGTCCATAATGACTCCGAGGTTTCTAACTTGCGAAGAGAATGATGGTTGACTGGAATGTCTCGGTATTGCATAGTTACCGTCCTGTGAGATGAGGAGTATTTCCGTTTTATTGGAATTAAGGATTAAGTTAAGGCTCGAAAGCAGGTTGTTGATGGCTAGAAGGCAGTTGTTCCAGAATTCTAGGGTTTTTTGTAGTGATTCTGTAACCGGGATGAATATTTGCACATTGTCTGCGTAAATGTAATGATTTAATTTTAGTTTGGATAGAAGTTGGCAGAGTGGTAAAAGGTAGATGTTGAAGAGAGTCGGGGATAATAAGGAGCCTTGAGGGACTCCTAGTGAAGAGCAGACGGGGTGTGATTCTTTGTTATTGACTCGGACCTTGTAAAATCTTTTTTGTAGAAAAGTCTTGAACCAGTTAAGAGCAGTGTCTTTGATGCCGATGTCAGCTAGCCGCTCCAATAGTATTGAGTGTTTCACCGTGTCAAATGCGGCTGATAGATCGAGGAGTATAAGTAGGCCGGATTGTTTTTTATCAAGATTCATGAGTATGGTGTCTGTTAAGGAGATTAATAGAGTTTCAGTGTTTCGGGCTTTGCGGAAGCCGAATTGCGAGGGTGCTAGGATTTTGTTATCGTCCAAGTAATCCGACAATTGCTTATTTACTATTTTTTCTAGGATTTTGGAGATGAAGGGGAGTTTTGCAATAGGTCGGTAGTTGGCAGGGTCGTCTGGAGGTAGATTAGGTTTTTTCAGAAGAGGTTTAAGAATTTCGAGTTTCAAGGGGTCTGGAACAGAGCCTTGTGTTAGTGAACAATTAATGATGTCAGCGATTGGTTTGGCGACTGTTTCAGGGATGGCTGTGAGTAAGTTGGCCGGGATTGCATCCGTCGGGTGTGAGGCTGGTTTAAGCTTCTTAAGGATTACTTCAATCTCTAAGGAGGAAGTCATTTTGAAGTTTTCTAGATTTGAGCTCTGATGAATATGAGGTGAGTAAGGGGGAGGAGGAAGAGGACCCTTATTGGCATTTAAATTGGTGATCAGATCAGTGATTTTTTTCTTGAAGTATGTGGCTAGCTCTGAGGCTTTGCTGGCGGCTTGATTGTCTGGGATGGTTGGGGGGGGGGAGGATTTGGTGAGAGACTTGACGAGAGAGAATAAAGCTTTAGGGTCGAAAATGAAGTTGTGGATTTTCTGTGAGTAAAAATCTCTTTGTTTGGAGGATGGATATCCGGTAGCGGTGCATGAGAGATTTGTACGCCTCCTGGTTTGCTGGGGATGGATTTTTTCGCCATATCTGTTCCCTATTTCTAAGCTCTTGTTTGGTTTTAAGTTGTGGGTTATACCAGGGCTTCCTGTTCTCGTTTGAGAGAGTGTCTTTGGTAATTAAAGGGCAAGTAAGGTCTGCAATATTCTAAGTTATCTTGATTCAGGAGGAAGTGGCTGAGTCCGCATCTGAAAGGTCGAGATTGTTTAGTGCTGTCGATAGTAGTGGTCTAATGGTGTCAGGGTTGCATAATTTCCTGAATTGGACCATGGTTTTTTGTATAGGTTGGCGAGTGGGTTAGATGTTTTTCAGAGTTATAGAGATCAAACGGTGGTCCGACCAAGGGATTGGGTAGCATGTCGTGGATGAAGCGGGGTTAAGACTTTTGTTTATGAAGATTAAATCCAGAGTGTGTCCCGCTTTATGTGTTGGACCCTTAATGATTTGGTTGAAACCCATATACTTAAGCGTGGTAAGAAAAGTTTTGCAATTAGGTGATTGGGGTGATTTATCCTCGTGGATGTTGAAATCTCCCATTATTATAGCAGGGGAGTCTGTTTATGTGCTTGGCTATGAGTTCAATTAATGTGGACAGGTCAGATCTAGGCTTCCTGGTGGGGGGCATATGTGAGGCATATGTGAGGCAGATTTGAAGATGTTTAGACTTGAAAATCGCTACTTCGAGAGTGGTTGAAGTGTTTGTAAACTGTAGAGATCGGCCTAGTTCTTTTTTTGCAGCCAATAGCAGTCCGCCACCTCTTTTTTTTAGGTCTGGGGATTGAGAATATGTCGTAGGAGTATGTGGGGAGTTGGTTAATTAGTGCTGTGTCTTCAAGTTTCAGCCAAGATTCTGTAATTGCGCAGCAGTCTGGTTTAGAATCAATTAGGTAGTCATGTAGGAGGTGAGTTTTTTTAGAGAGTGATTGTGCGTTGATCAAGGTTAGGGAAAATAGTGTGAGGCCTAGAAGTTGGTTCAGGGGTGAAGTCATGATTGGAGTAACTCTCTTTTGAAGGAGGTTGGGGGTGGTGTGGTATTTTACGCAGTTTCTCCTTTGATTGTAGATGATAGGGATAGCGAACATGTGCATGATGAGTACTGACTAGGGGGCGAGCTTGAGATGTCTGGATAAATGCTGGGAAGGTTTGTTTCTCAGATGCTGGGAGATTTGTTTGGTTGCTAGCGTCGTTTGGATGAGTCTGTGTGAGTCTGGAGTTGTTTGGATGTGCAGTAAGATGTTTGGATGAGATGGAGGAATGAGATGTTTGGATGAGTGGAGGAAAAGGCGTCTGGATGAAGTCTGAATGGAAGTGCAGGAGACACCAGTAGGTGATGCTTGAATGTTAGGGGTGTCTAGAAGACTGCTAGCGCGATGTCAGGAGCTGCTGGAAGCGTCTGGTTGAAATGCTGGAAGCGTCTGGAAGATGAAATGCAGGGAGTCTGGATATATATGTAGGTGTCTAGGTGAATTGTAGGAGGCGTCTGGATGAGCATAGTAGGCGTCTCAGAGAATGGTGAGAGGTCGGGGAACGTTGAGTGAAAGATGGGGAAGACTGAATAGAATTTGTAGGCGGCTGGATGGTTCTTGGGCAAGAATGTCATAGAAAGGAGTATTGTAGAGTGGTTGTTTAGGTCTGGAAGGCGTGTAAGGGCTCTGTTATGTGGTCTACTGTTTCTATGATTCTGTATCCTGGCGCTCAGAGTAGGCCCCTTAGTTCTCTTTCTTACAGGTACAATAAGATGCAGTGCACAGTCTCTGACCATTTTGATTAGGCCGAGTGAGATAAGGGGTGCAGTTTTTACTCACCAAGCGTTTTGTTTCTCTTTTTTCTTAGGTTTATGATGGATTCAAGGTGTATGAATGCCTGATGCCTGGGGTGGCTGTACGTCTGGGAAGCTTCCGTAGTAGTATAGGGTTCCGGTGGAAGTTGTTGTAGGCTATAGGTTAATTACGGGAAGTGGAACTCAAAGAGACTCCGTGTTGCCCTCCGGGTCTGCACGAAGGGGCGCACAAAGGGGCGGGCCCCTTTGTTGCGCACCTTCGGCGCGCGGCGCCTAGGATCATGCCTGGGTTTTAAATATTTGAGCGGTCGCGCCGGAGTGATGTAAAAGGTGGGAGGACCGAGCTGCAAGGGGAAGAACGTGAAGGAGTTCCCACGTGGTCGGCGCGGGGGCTCAGCGGTGGTAGGGCGAGATTAATGGCCTTACCCTGATGGGCTCCTGCGCCGGTTGCGCGGGCCCTCTCCCAGCTCCTACGTCGCTCAGGGACTCCCTCCTTCGGTCTTGATGTCTGCCGGCGAAGTGGGCGCCTAGGTACCCTCCACTTCCTCTCATTTCAAAGACTCTCATGAAGCTCCAGCAGGACAAGGGATTAATGATCCTGATAGCTCCCCACTGGCCAAGCCAGATGTGGTTTCCAATCCTCCAGGACCTATCAGTACTCCGGCACATTCCTCTGGGGAAGGATCCCCTTCTAATAACTCAGAACGAAGGGTACCTGCATCACCCCAACCTCCAGGCTCTATGTCTGATGGCCTGGATGTTGAAAGGTTAATACTCCAACTTCTTAACCTTTCAGAGTCTGTATCCTGAGTCCTGGTGGCTTCATGAAAGCCTTCAACGAGAAGGTCTTATCGCTCTAAATGGAAGAGGTTTACGGTCTGGTGTACTTCCATGTCCATAGACCCCTTCACTTGTTCCACTGCGAAGTTCCTAGACTATCTCTGGCACCTGTCAGAGTTAGGCCTAAAAACTTCCTCTATCAGAGTGCATATTAGTGCAGTGTCTGTGTACCATAAGGGTATAGGATAGGTCTCCACTTCCACACAACCCTTAGTATCACGTTTCATGAGAGGCTTGCTCCATTTAAAACCTCCACTACACACCTCATGCCCCTGCTTGGGACCTTAATGTGGTTTTTGGGATGGCTCATGAAACCTCCGTTTGAGCCTCTCCACTCCTGTGATCTCCGCTAACTCACCTGGAAGGTAGTTTTTTCTTCTTGTGATCACGTCCGCCTTGCAGAGTTAGTGAATTGCAGGCATTAGTAGTGCTCTGCACTCACCCTAAATTTTTGCCGAAGGTAGTGTCGGAATTTCATATTAACCAATCTATTATCCTACCTACCTTTTTTCCCAGGCCCCATTCGAACCCAGGAGAACAGGCTCTGCATTCTTTGGACTGCAAACGTGCTCTAGCTTTCTATCTAGACCGCACCATCGGCCCTCAGGAAATCTACTCAATTGTTTTTCTTTTGTTACCATCAAATTGGGAAATCCTGTGGGAAAGCAGACCCTCTTCTCCTGGTTGGCAGAATGCATTCTTTTTGCTACCAGCAAGCAGGCATTCTGCTACAAGACCATGTAAAAGCAAACTCGGTCAGGGCCATGGCGACATCAGTAGCGCACCTCTGGTTGGTACCGCTTGCTTGATATTTGTAAGGCTGCTACCTGGAGTTCTCTCATACTTTCGCAGCCCGTTATTGCTTAGATAAGGCTGGCACACAGGATTCCATCTTTGGCCAGTCCATTCTTCGCAACCTCTTAACTTCCCAACATCTTTCACCGATCCGTTCAGGGTTCAGGATGCCCTCTTAACCAAATTTTCACCCCTGTTGTTGTGCCTGTTGCACGTCTTTGGGTGCATTTGGTGTTTTTTGCTCGTGCATCCTCAGCTCGGTACTCACCCATATGTGAAGACTACCATCCTGCTTGTCCTGTGAGAAAGCAGAGTTGCTTACCTGTAACAGGTGTTCTCACAGGACAGCTGGATGTTAGTCCTCACGAAACCGCACCCGCCACTCCGCGGAGTTGGGTTTCTTATTTTATTTTTTGCATATATTTACTATAATTTTATTTTTTGCACATATTTACTATAATACGAGACTGAAGGGGGACCCCTGCTGGATGCAGGGTCAGTGCATTGCTGGGCATGCCAGTAGGTGCCAGTCAAAGTTCTAGAAACTTTGACAAAAGTGTTCTGAGATTGGGCTCCATTCTGATGATGTCATCCATATGTGAGGACTAACATCCTGCTGTCCTGTGAGAACACCTGTTGCAGGTAAGGAACTCTGCCTAGTTTCCATACTGGGGATTGCAAAAAAAAAATTAAAAGGAGAAAGGAAATTAATTTGCCCCACTCTCCTGTGATGATACCTTACCTATGGTCTCTCCCTCAATTGAGTTTTCCTGAGGTGATATCTGCAGTTCCCTCCCTCAGTAGGGTGCCTCTGTCCCAGTAGCTGGTTTTCCAGTGTGGATTTAGCTGTATAGAGAGAGACAGCTGAGAGGCTAGCGGGGTGCAGGAAGCCGAGCATGACTGTGAAATCCTTGTCTTCTCCCCCCACAGCCAGAGACTGACTCTGTACTTGGCCAGGATGGGCTGAGCTAAGGTAAGAGTAAATTTAAAAAAAAAATTAAAAAAGAGTGAGGGATTCCATTCCCCTTCTGGTCTTTGAGACTGTGTGCTGATCTGATATCCATTCCTGCCTCTGGGGGTGTTTGGGGAGTCGTGGGCAGCTTGGTGGGTTTATTAGCTTTTTGGCTAGGCCCCGCTCTCAGGCATTGCTCAGACGCTGCGTGGCAAACCACAGCTGCTTTCATGCACTTTTCTATGTGCAAGTCTGCTGCGAAACAGTGTGACAGTTCACGCTTATGCACCCAAGTAGGCGCTCAAATGGGCGACTATCTGGACACATGTATTGGGTCCCTAAATTTTGGGCAGCCATAGTATGCACTTATTGACAGTTTGTTTTGGGTGCCCTATCCAGGCTCGCTTGTGCAGATGTGCAGTTGGAATGCACAATTGTCAGCCGCCTTTGGGAGTGGTGCTGTTAGTGGGTGTTTATCCATGACACCAGTAGCAAAGAAGCCTATGCGCTTTACCGTTTTTGCTGCTTGCCTTATTCGGGCATCTCAGCCTGGCATTCCCTGTAACATGTCAGTACTGCTAGGAAGCTCAAGAGAGTTGTTTCTGGCTGATTTTGATGAGCCCAGCCCTTCCCAGCATGATGTGGGAATAGGACCAGAGGGGGACCTGTCAGACATTTTTGCCTGGTTTTGGGACTCCCCTAACTGGTTCGTCAGCAGGGGAAAGCAACTCAGTGGGTGCAGGACTGACACGCCTGGTTTTGGTATGGATCCTTCTACCCTTTATTGGGTGGAATTTTTAAGGGTTGCAATCCTTTCTTCAGGCATAGTTGGCAGAGCCTGCCAAACCTAAGAGTTCAAGATAGCAGACTATGGATCCATGCACGCCTGGTGCCATGGGTAAGCGTTAGAGTAAGCTAGACTTGCTGTGGGTCATGCTAATAGGGACCCCAAATAGAACAGTTGATGAATCCTATCCTTACTCCCTGGAGGATGGGGAAAATTCTCTGGGTTGAAAGTCATATAGAATCATGTTGCGTTTCTTTCATAGAGATGAGTTGCTGACTCTCATCTCCCAGACACTGAAGATGGTGGGGTGCCATGTGCTGATTTCATGTCTGAGCCAAAGACGTGTCTATACATAAAGCATTATGGATGACATTCAAAAATTGATTGATCTATAATGGGGTTTCACGGAAGCTAATTTTAAAGGCGGATGAGCCTTGTAAAGCGCTGTCCCTGAATCTGGCAGTGAGAGAGCAGTTGTGCTTTCTGAAAGTGGATGTGCTAGTGTGTGCTGTCACCAAACGTACGACTATCCCTGTAGAAGAGGGAGCAGCATTGAAGGGATGTGCACAGGATGGGATAATTGAGCCTATTCTTAAGCAGGCATTGAGGTGGTGGCAATGAATTTGCAGATACTCTTGTTGCTCCCTGGTGGCTTGCTCTTGCTTGTTTCTCTCTCAGGAAGTCGATAGGTTCTGGTTGGAATTCCAGGACAATTATGGAACTGACAACTGCCTTTTTGCTGGTTGCGGGCTGCAACTTGGTCCACACTTCTGCCAGAAGGGTGGCTTCAGTGATAGTGGCCAGGCATCAGCTATGACTGAGGAATTGGTCAGCCAATACAATTTCAAAGTCTAATCTCATGAAATTGCCTTTTAAAGGATCACTCTTGTTTGGGAGTGAGTTGGAAAAATGGCCAATAAGTGAGGTGAGTCTCAGGTTCCTCGGTACCAGAGGATAAAAAGCAGATGCCACACTTGTTCAGCGTGAAAGGTTGTACTAGGGGTTTGTTTCAAACTATTTCGACTTTACAAAGGAGCGGCTTCTCAAAGGGCTTGATCTATGAATAGGTCTCAGTCTTTCATCCCAGGCAGTCCAGACAGGGTGTGGGCTCGAGCGGCAGTGCCCTCTGACCCCCTCAATGAGAGTGTGCCGACCCACCCCCAGAAACAGGAGATAGGGGGTGGCTTATCTTTATCGGAGGTGGGTCAAGATCACTCACCTCCAGTAGGTTCTGGAGGGTGATAAGAGACTTCTGTGCTCTGGAGTTTCTCAGTGTTCCTCAGTTCAATTTCATGGCGTCTCCCTGCAGTTCTCAGCAGAAGAGACTGGCAATGGAGTGTACAATTGTCAAGGCTCCTTTAGCCTGTGGGCCATGATCCAGTGCCTATGTCACAAGAAAATACAGTCTGATAATTCCATTTATTCCGTATGTACCCAAGAAGGAGGATTCCTTTTGCCCCATCCTAGATCTCAAGGGAGTCAAGTGTCTTTTGCAAGTTACTCGTTGCCATACAGAAACCTTACTCTGGTGATAATGGCTGAGCAGTCGGAGTTTTTATCTCTGGATTTGTCAGGCATATCTGCATATTCCCATCTGACTGGAGCATCAATGGTTTTCTGAACTTTCTCTGTTTTGGGGGCGATATTATCAATTTCAAGCGCTATACTTTGGTTTGACCACTATACCCAGAATCGTCTCCAAGGTCATAGTTGTGGTAGTGGCAGTGGTTGAGAGAGGATGGCATTCTGGTCCACCCGTAAGATGGTTGACTAATTCAGGCCAAGAGCATGAAAGAAGATCTTCAGGCCTCGTGCAAGTTGATCTCGCTTGTCTGCCAGAAACTAGGTTGGGAACCTGGCCCAAGAGTAACCTTACAAGCCACTTCAAGCACTGGAGTATCTTTGTATTCAAACATGACATGAAGCAGGCAGGGTGTTTCTGCCAGAGATTCACATTCAGAAGAACTGATGGTGCAGGGTGTGACTATTGACAGAAACAATACTCCCAGTGGGTGTGGTCTTATCTATTAGGGATGTGAATCGTTTTTGAACGATTAAAATTATCGTCAGATAATTTTTAAATCGTTCTAAATCGTCAGAATGCATGATACAATACAAATGCCCCCGATTTATCATCATAAATCATCCTAAATCGTTAAATAGGGCACGGGAATTATTTGGGGGAGGGCAGGAAAACCGGCACACCAAAACAACCCCTAAACCCACCCCAACCCTTTAAAACCAATTCCTTACCCCCCCCCACCCTCCCGACCCCCCCCAAAATGTTAAATTACCTGGTGGGGGGGGGGGGGTCCTGGTGCGATCTCCCGCTCTAGGGCCATTGGCGCCATTTTGGCTGCCACTAATTAAAATGGTGCCAATGGCCCGATTTAAAAAAAAAAAAAAAAAACAAACCCTCCTGATCCTTTAAATTGACCTCCCTTAGCCTCCCCCACCCTCCCGACCCCCCCCCCCCAAACCTTTTTAAAATACCTGGTGGTCCAGGAGGGGCCTCAGGGAGCGATTTCCCGTTCCCAGGCAATCAGCTGCGCTAAAAAATAAATGGCTCAGATGCCCCTTTGCCCTTACCATGTGATAGGGTATCCGTGCCATTGGCCAGCCCCTGTCACATGGTAGGAGCACTGGATGGCCGGCCATCTTTACTCATCAGCCCCTATTATAGGAGTATAGTATAATAGGGGCTGATGAGTAAAGATGGCCGGCGCCATCTTTAAAGAGTGGCGCCGGCCACCCAGTGCTCCTACCATGTGACAGTGGGTTTAGGGGTTGTTTTGGTGTGCCGGTTTTCCCACCCTCCCCCAAATAATTCCCGTGCCCTATTTAACGATTTAGGACGATTTATGACGATAAATCGGGGGCATTTGTATTGTATTATGCATTCTGACGAGGGTGGGGGAGGCTAAGGGGGGTCGATTGAAAGGGTCGGGTGGGTTTTTTTTTTTTAGCAGCGCGGGCCTCCCTAAAAAAAAAAAAATTAGCGATGTGAATTGGAATCGGAAATGATTCCAATTCACATATCTTATCGATCAGATTTCCCCCCCAGCCGAACCTGATCGTTAAGACGATCTGGCACACGATTCACATCTCTATTATCTATAGGTGCTCATGTTGATGGCAACCAACCTAGAGGTGGTTCCATGGGCAAGGGTGCAAATGCATCCACTTTAGTGTACACTGCTTGCACTTTGGAGTCCACAGTCTCTGGACTACTCGATACAGCTTCACTTACCAGTAGAGATCAGCATCCAGCTGTAGTGGTGGTTGCTGCAAGCAGATCTAAGGAAGGGTGTTCCCCTATGAACACCAGACTTGGCTAGTACTCATGATGGATGCAAGCCTCCAGGGGGCTCGCTGTCAGGAGTTGACCAGAGCAGGGGTGCTGGAGTACAGAAAAGTTTTCTCTGGAGCATGAATTGGCTGGGAAACCTGTGTCGTTTGGTTGACATGCTTTCAATTCATTGACCACAAGCAGGGACGAGTGGTCCAAATGATGCTGGACAATGCGATGATGGCTTACATCAATTTCCAGGGAGGAACTAAGAGCCAGCAAGTGTCACAGAAAATAGCTCAACTCATGGAATGCGGAAGTAAATCTTCAGGAGATCTCAGCCTCACACGTTGGCAGGGAAAAATGTAAGAACTGATGTCCTCAGCACAGAGTCTGGATCCAGGAGAATGGGAATTGTCAAGCATTCCAGCTTATAGTGGGCCACTGGGGCCTCCTGTTTCTAGATGTGATAGCGACATCACACAATGTGAAGGTTCAGAGAACTGATGTTTTTGGGCATCAAAGCCTTCATGCAGGAATTGCTGGAAGACAAGCTTCTATATGCCTTTTCCCTATGGCCCATGTTGGCAGAATGATTCAGAGGCTCAAGAGACACATGGGAATGGTGCTTCTGATGGTGCCAGATTGGCCTAGGAGGCCATGGTATGCAGATCTGTGGAGGCTCCTGGTAGACTCTCCTCTCCGATTACTAGTCCACAGAAATATGCTACAGCAGGAGCCTATTCTTCTCAAAGATCTGACTCTATTATACCTTACTGTATGGTCCTTGAGAGGGCTTGGTTGCTGAAGCATGGATATTCCACTGCTCTGATTTCCACCTTGCTTCAAGTGCAGAGGTTCTCCACTTCCTTATCCTAAGTTCAGTTTGGCAAGTGTTTGAGCCTTGGTGTGAGAACGAGGGGCTCATACTCATTTGATTAAGATCCCGCTCAGTTTGGATTTTTTTATTAAGGGCTTGTCCCTTAATTCCTTGAAAGTATAGGTGGCAGCTCCTACCTGTTTCCGGGGTCATGTGATTGGTGAACCCTTGTCCGCCCATCCAGATGTAGCCCGGTTCTTGAAAGGGGTGAAGCATCTTCATTCCCCCTTGCAGTTGCCAGTGCCTTTGTTAGAGACTTAATCTGGTTCTGGATTTTCTGGTGGGTCCCAACTTTTGACCACTGTGTAGCCTCTCCTTGAGGTTATTTACTTGACAGTGTCCTGTATAGAGTTTCTGAACTGCAGGCTCTGTCTTGCTGGGAACTGTTCCTGCGAGTGACTTCGGGGCATTCCAGCTGTGAACTGTTCCGTCCTTTTGCCAAAGGTGGTCTCTGATTTTCACTTGAATCAATCTATTTCCCTGCTGACACTAGACAAAGAAATGTGGGTGAATATAGTCTGTTACGTATCTTGGATGTGAAGCTGCATATCATGAGCTATTTGGAGGTTTCTAAACCTCTCAGGTAGACAGACCAGCTGTTTTATACTCCACGGTGGGGGCAGGCTACAATAGCCCGTTGGATTAAGGAAGTTGTCACAGCCATGTATGTGGATGCTGAGCAACTGTTGCCTAGTCAGGTTAGGGCTCAGGCAGTGTCATGGGTGGAGATTATATTATCTCCCATTGAGATTTACTGAGCTGCCACTGTGGTCCTCCTTACATACCTTTTCTAGGCATTACCACCCGGATGTGCAGGCCCAGGAGGATGCAGCCCCCCTTGCATGTGCGGTGTTGATCGGACCATGGACAACCTCCTCCCCTGTTTGAGAGTAGCTTTGGTATATCCCACTGCTCATGGATTAACCTGTCTGAATGCTAAGAAAAGAGAAGTTACTACTAACCTGATAACCTGTTTTCATTAATTAAAAAAAAAAAAAAAAAAAAAAAAAAAGGAAATTAATCCACCTTCCCATCCTTGGCTGCCGGATGGTGGTCCTATTATCTTCCTGAGTGGCTGTGTTTCCTGTGATTACTGGTCAGGTCCAGTCCCTAGATTAGTGATATCACACTCCTTGTCTGAGCTCAGTGTTTCCTGTTAACTGAGTATTTGAATGGTTGTCTGTTAATAGTTATGATTATGTATTGTTTAGCTGTCCACAGTTGACTTTTGCAGGGAATATTGGTGGCCTGATGTCAGTGCAGGGGTGTATATACTGTGATGTCAGCTTTGCTCCATCTCCATCTGCTGGTAGAGGTGCATAACCCCACTGGTTTGTGGATTAAGCTGTCTTCATTAAGAAAAGGAAATTATCAGGGAAGTAGAAATTTCTCCTTGTTATATTCCAAATGAGGAGTGCAGTGAATCTCAAAATAGCAGCAAAGCCTAAACAGGCCTTAATAGCCAGATGATCCTCCCAAAAAGAGATGGAGTGGGAGGAACAATTTAGATTTTTGTCTCACATTTTTTCCAGGTGACAAAACACCCCAAAATAACCAACAAGCAAACAGGGAGGGAGCATTTAAGCTTAGAGCCAAACAGCAAACATAGAAACACCAAACTCTCATGCTGGTATAAAGGTAAAAACCATGCCAGATAGGCATATCAACATAAAGACCCCCCCCCCCCCCCCAAGGTGTATATAAGGAACTGGCAGGTAGCAAAGTAGTAGCAGCAAGTGATTGAGTGGAAGAAAGGACTATTCAAGGATAAGTGATATAGCAGTAAGGCCAGAGTGGCATGTGAGATGTCTATTTCTGTGGACGTACTTGCCATATGTCAGAATTTAGTACAAGATAATATGTCATCAGTATAATTTTTTGTAACATGAGTTTATTTAAAGTTCTGTACTTGAGCTTATCTTGCTGTGGATAGCAATTTGTGTTTCTGCTTTAATTGCCTACCAGGTCCTAGTGAAAGTATTTTGAGCATCTAATTGGTTTCTCATCAGTGTGGTATCCTGGTGGTAACTGAAGTTTTTCAGCTATAGGATAGGTTTAATTGATATGAAGAAACAGGGTTGTAAAACTTTGCTTAGATTAAACAAAGAACTATACAATAGGAGGAAGGGAGGAGAAAACTTATTTTTTAATCTTTTTTTTCACATTTTTTTCTGGGGACAAAACATTTAAGTATAACCAACAAACACAGGTTGGTAGAGAACTAGGCTTGGATTAAAACAAGGAATCATATAATAGGTGAAGGGGTAAGGATAAACTTGTATTAAAACAAAAAAAACTTTTTTTCCCAGTGGAACAAAAATCTAAGAACAGCAAATTCCAACACGCCAAATCTCCCATGTTTATTCATGATGATCATGGCAAGAAGGTGGAACAATAACAGCAAACTCCTGTATTGCTATTTGAGGACTGGCAGATAGAAGCAGTGGGTTTAAGCAGATATGCCCCTGTGGTGGTGTTTGGGGCACAGCAGGCAGATGAAATTAGTGTGGTTGTGTGCCGGTGGTGGTGTTTGGGGTATGGAAGTCAGAAGCAGGATGTGTCAGGCCCCTGTGGTGATTTTGTGGACATGGCAGGCTGACGCTGTGGTGGTAGTCAGAGCACAGTTGGTAACATGATTCTGTGCTCTAAGGCTTCTGTCCTGTTTCAGGCCTAGAAGGCAGAAGCAGTGTGGTGACTGTGATGCTGTTTGGGGAATGGTAAGCAGGCAAGGCAGAACAGCAACAAGACCTTCAAATTATTTTTCATTCATCTTGCCACTCACATGGCAAATCTGGAACCCAACCAAATGCACCTGATTTTGAGGAACACTAGCATTTTCATCAACTGTGGTGACAACCTTGAGCAATGTCCCCTGTCATCAAAATGACTCATTCACTGGACATACTAGTTGGTAGGCAAGACAGATAATGCTGAGCCACTCTGGATGGGTCTGGTCAAATGGTGGATTTGTGTACCCAATATGACAGCACATCTATGTTAATTGTCCTTAGTTGTGATATAGCATTGTCACAGAGATTTGTCCTGGTGTTATCCTTTGCTTAGGCATGCTGTAAATCTTCCTAGCTGCTTTTGTGATTCCCTGTGCCAGAAGTGATGATTCTTTATGAGCAACATGGCTTTGGCATGTTGAAATGGAGGAGAAAGTCCTGGGTGGCAAGGTGCTGCTCGTACTTGCACTACTGTTTTAAGGTGCCACTGTTAGTGTTTCCTCCTCTGCTTCAGCTATGGCACTCTTGTCCACAGTAGAGATGAGCTTCATTTTTTTCTACCAGGTCGTTTTTTGAGTTGGACGCTTTGGGGTAAGTTTGTTTTTCCTCTGTTAATTTTTGGAAAAACGAAAAAAAAGCTAAACAGGGAAAAACGAAATGGGCCCAAAAAACGACGCGGGAAAACAAAGCTCAAAAAAACCCCACCCCAAGCATTAAAATTTACAATAATACATTAAATTCACCCCCCCACACACCATCCCGATCCCTCCCCAACACTTACTGACATCCCTGGTGGTCCAGCGGGGTCCCGCGAGCGATTTGTCCCTCCGTGCCGTCGGGCTGTGTGGCCTGCCTTGCATCAAAATGGTGCCGATAGCCTTTGACCTACTATGTCCACAGGGGCAATGGCTGGCGCCATCTTGTGCTCCTACCATGTGACAGGAGCTGACCAATGGCACCAGTAGCCCCTGTGACATAGTATGGGCAAAGGTTATTGGCGCCAGTTTGATTACTGGCAGCTGACAGCGAGATCGCTCCCGGACCCTCGCTGGACCACCAGCGACTTTTGGCAAGTCTTGCGGGGGACAGGAGGGTCCCCCAAGACTTGGCAAAAGTCCCTGGTGGTCCAGCAGGGGTCTGGGAGCGATCTCCTGCACTCGGGCCATCGGCTGCCAGTAATCAAAATGGCGCCCATAGCCTTTGCCCATACTATGTCACAGGGGCTACCGGTGCCATTGGTCAGCTCCTGTCACATGGTAGGAGCACAAGATGGCGCCAGCCATCCATTGCTTCTACCATGTGACAGATATATCATCATGAAAGTAACCTTTTCACCATTGTATTGAGCAGAAGATTAAAATTTCAATTGGAAAGTTTTAGCTAGAAAAAAATTGAATTTTCAAGTGGAGGATTCCTAGTTGTTCATGTGTCTTAGGAAAATCTATGTAAATAATACATAGTAAACTATTTTTTCATAATCACAAACACATTATAAATATATAGAGATCAATATTCAAAAGGATTTGCTGGTTAAGTTTGGGGCTTAGATGGTTTAATTATTTCCCACCACTGACTGGCTAAATTAGAAAACGTAACCAGATTTAAAAAAAACAGTGACGCAGGGATATTCTAGAGGTGAGCTTGAATTTTGCAGGTAATGCTGAATATCAGTTGCTACTTGGCTGAGTCATATGTGCAAATACCTACCTGGATAACTTGGAACTTAACCAGTTATATTAAATATATAACCAGTCAAAACAACAACCCAAAAAAACCCCACCCTCGGCAATTAGGCCCTTCTAACAGCATCCCATGTACCCTCCAAAATAAGGAAAAATCTGTGTGTGTGTGGGGGGGGGGGGGGGGACACATAGCACTTGATCTCGACGACTCTTTCCCCCCAAAAAATAAAACCATTGTGGGCCATAGCAGCCTGAATGGAACTTCCCCCCCACCCCCCCCGACCCGAAAACAATTAAAATTTGACTTGGGCCCTCACAAACTTCTCAGACCACAACAGGAGCAGGTAGTGTCTGTACCTGGCTGCTGGCGACTAAAATTTAATGTGAAAACTCTGCCCTCAACGTTAATACCCCAATGCTACTAGCTTTCAGGTCTATCCAGTACCGAGCGGTAGGAAGAGCTGCATTACTGCCTGCGGCACCCGCGGTTGCCGCACGCACAGTGCAGCACACCTACCGCTCGATCCTGAACACTAATTTTATGTAAATGTAAACCGCGTCTAAGAAGGGCCCGTGAAGCCTTAGGCCTGCGCAACCCAATTTTACTGGATAGAGCGCCTATACAGTATTTATTTATTTATTTATTTATTTATTTATTTATTTTTAATTTTTATATACCGGAATTCCTGTATACAATACAAATCAGTCCGGTTTACATGGAACGAAAAGATAGCCCTGGTCTGGGAAGTCAGATCAGGGTTTTTTTACAAAGAACATTGAACAATAACATATAATCCATTCATAATACAAAGAACATTGAACAATAACAATAAATCCTTAAATATTTTCGTAATTTAATTAAAATTAGGCCAATGGCATGTTGAACTTAAATTAAATGTAAGGTAAATTGAAATTTAATTTTGCTTAAAATTGCATATTATTAACTGTAACACAGAATATTCCCAAGTTCAATCAGGATGCGGCGCTTAGTTACATTCTGGAGATTGGAACACTTGCCTGAAGAGCCAGGTTTTTAACTTTTTTTTGAACTCTGGTAGACTGGGTTCGAGCCGTAGGTCAGGGGGGGAGAGCGTTCCAATGGCGTGGTCCTGCAGTTGAGAGTGCTCTTTTTCTTAGTAATGATGTTGCTGGAGGGGCGAATAATGTGCCTCTGTAAGCGCTTCTGATGGGTCTGGAGGATAGGTGTGGACGAAGTTGAGTTTGGAGTGATATAGGTGCGATGTTGTGTATTGATTTATGAATAATGGTGAGGGTTTTAAAAAAGGATTCTCTGTTTGATGGGTAGCCAGTGGAGGTTGCTCAGAATGGGGGAAATATGTTCTCTTTTATAGGTGTTTGTTAGGATTCTGGCAGCGGCGTTTTGTACCATCTGTAGAGGCTTGATACTGTTAGCAGGGAGACCAAGTAGAATTGCGTTACAGTAGTCGAGTTTTGAAAAAATAATGGATTGAAGGACGAGGCGAAAGTCTTTGAAGTGAAGGAGTGGTTTTAACTTTTTGAGGACTTGTAGTTTATAGAAACAGTCCTTGGTGGTGGTGTTTATAAAATTTTTTTAAGTTAAGTTGATTGTCAAGCCATGCTCCTAGATCCCTGACTTTTGAGGAGAGATAAATGTTTAATGAGGAGGGTTGCGAAAGGCTGGGTGAGTAGATACGTGGGTCCTGTGAGATAAGTATCATCTCTGTTTTGCTGGAGTTTAAAATCAAGTTTAGGTTGGAGAGGAGTTGTTTAATTGGTTGTAAACAATCCTCCCAGAAGGAGAAAGTATCCTGGGTGCGCGGGCCTAATGCTTCACGCCACGCTGGTATCTGTCATTTCAAATGTCATTTGAAATGACAGATACCAGGAAGTCGGGACTGCCAATCCCCCCTCCCCTCCTCCCGAAGCAGGGCGCGAAAAGCAGCCTTGCTCCGGGAGGAGGGGAGAACCTGACAGCGGCGAAGCAAAAAAAAAAAAAAAAAGCGAAAAACCAAAAGCAAAAAGTAAGTCGCTTCGCTTCTGCCCTCCTCCCGGAGCAAGGCTGCTTTTCGCGCCCTGCTCCGGGAGGAGGGGAGAAGCGGCGAAGCAACTTACTTTTGCATCCCCGATCGGACTTACTTTTTTTGCAGCCGTCCGGCCATCTGAAGAAGGTATAGTGGCTCCCCTGCCTCCCGGGGGAAGATGGATGCCAGCACGGGGGAAAGCGGCCCCTGTGCATTCAATTGGCTGCTCAAGACGTGACGTCACATGCCGTGACGCCAAACGTCGTGACGTCACGTCTTCAGCAGCCAATTGAATGCACAGGGGCCGCTTTCCCCCGTGCTGGCATCCATCTTCCCCGGGGAGGGGAAGATACCTTCTTCAGATGGACCGGACGGCTGCAAAAAAAGTAAGTTTGGGCAGGAGAAGTCCGATCGGGAATGCAAAAGTAAGTTGCTTCGCCGTGAAGCGGCGAAGCGACTTACTTTTTGCTTTTGCTTTTGGTTTTTTTCGCTTTTTTTTTTGTGCTTCGCCGCTGTCACTTCTCCCCTCCTCCCGGAGCAAGGCTGCTTTTCGCGCCCTGCTCCGGGAGGAGGGGAGAAGTGACAGCGGCGAAGCGACTTACTTTTTGCTTTTGGTTTTTTTGCTTTTTTTTTGCTTCGGGGAGGAGGGAGAGGACTGGGGCTGCCCCGGAGACAGGCACCCATGATCGCGGCCGGGGCAGGTGAGCGGGAGCTGGGGGAAAGCTTGCCACCTACCCTTACCCCTGCCTCTACCGCAGGGGTCAGGGTAGGCGGTAAGTTAGCAGGTTAAACGCGCGACAAAACGGCAGGGAAAGATAGCGATAGTCGGGGCGCGGGTTACGGGATGCTAGGGAATAGCTAATTCGCTCGTTTGCATGCAATATCCATGCCGCGTGCGGAAGGGGTTGGCCGGGGATTTTAGGACGCGGTAGGAGTAGGTTAAGTGGATTCGGGATCGCAGGAAGGGATAACGCGGCCGGAAAGTGAGTAAAACGCGGCTTAGGAGCAGGGTAAACGCGGCCGCACTTTACAGGATAGACCTGTTTGTTATTAGAGCAATGGAGGACACTGCCGGAAGCATGGTCCAGACACTACTCACTATTTGCACTGCCTCAGGGTTTTTCAGGGGGGTTCCACATAGGAGTAGGAATGATAGTGTGACAAGAGAGTAGAGTAGGGAGAGAAGTGAACCGGGCAAAATTGTACTGTTGTGGCTTGCAGTACTCAATATTATTTTTGCCAAGGGGAGTGGGGGTTGGGGACAGTCGTGGTCCGGTGCTATGCCCCCATAGGCTTTCTCTTTTTTTTGGGAGGGGGGTGAAGGAGTAATATGGGAGGGCCCTCCTGGCCAAAGGTTTTTTTTGTCTTAACCAGCTATATGCTTAATTTAGGACTTAGCTAGCCTGAATAAATGAGTCTTTAGCTGTTATTTGAGAATTGCATGATGATACATGACTCATACTTTAGATTGCAGCCAGTGGTAATTATGTATAGAAACATCCTGCTATAATAATTATACTTGTTTGTCTCATTAATTTTGTTATGTACTTTTTATTTAATTTTTAATTTTATTCTGCATGAAATGTTTTTACTTTTTGTTTCTTATACTTGAATGTATTTTTTGGATAGTGCAACATATAAATATCTAAAAATGAAAAATAAAATATATTATCTGGGTAAACCTACATGTTAACTTTAGCCAAGCATATTAAAAAAAAACCAAGTTTTCTGGATAACTTTTGCCAAGGATATTCAGCAGGAGACTTGTCCTGCTGAATATCTGTGACAAGTCATCTGGCTAACTGAAACTAGATAACTTGTCTACTCCCCATTTTACAGAGCATGGCCCTCCTAGTTCTTTTTTTAGTACGCATTTTATATTTTACATCATTGTAAAATAGGAAGAATCTGATGTGTGACTGGATCTAACCTATATTATTCTGAAATGCTGAAAAACCTCCAATAACCAAATACTATAAAATGACAGAAATATTAGAACTGTAATAAGGCATACCAATGGTGTAAATTATAGCTGAATATCTGTACTACTTTGGCCTTGGCCAGCCTTTGGCTTTGTGCCTTACAGAAAACCTGAAGCAAGCTTAATGATCTACCAATTAAGTATAAAGTTTTGATTCATTTGATTAGTGTACTGCCAATTTTTTTTAAACTGTAGTACACACAGATGGTATATATCTGTATTTTTCAAACATCAGGTGCATCTCCCATTTTAGCATGTTTTTATCTGTTTCTAGCCACCTTCACTCCGTAGAGTAAGTGTTGCTTCATTCCCAAGGAATGCAGGAAATGCTGGGTCTAGCATGCCACAGGTAAGCTCATGCTCGATAAATTTTATCTGGCTGAATTCATCTAAATGTTTTGCTTAACATAAGAAATGCCATACTGTGTCAAACCAAGATTCCTCGAGCCCAGCATTCTGTCTCTGATAGTGGCCAGTCAGGGTCACAGGTACTGGTCAGATCCCCCAATAGTTGAGCTTTTCTTATACTCCCAGGGATAAGCGCTAGCTTTCCCAAGTCTACCTGGCTAATAACTGTTTGACATTTTCTTCAGGAAAATGTCCAATCCTCTTTTGAACACTGCTATGTTAGTTGACATGACCACATCCTCCAGCAACAGATTCCATAGATTCATTGTACATTGAGTGAAAAAATACTTCCTACAATTTGTTCTAAATCTGCTGGTTGCTAGCTTCATGAAATGTCCCCTAGTCCTAGTGTTATTTGAAAGGGTAAATAACCATTCTTTATTTATCCATTCCACTCATGATCTTCTAAATTTCAATCATGTCCCTTCTGTCATATCTTTAGTCTTTCTTCATAAGGAGTTTTTCCATCCTGTTAAGGAGTGGTCTTATTATCCCTTCTTAACCTGTGCCAGGACCAGGCTAGATACCTGGTCCACTTTAAAACTGAGAGAGAGTGCTCTGTGGGTAGGACCCTGCTGGGGAAGGATAAGAAGCTGATCCCAAGTGGAATCAGGTGGCCCTGCCTCTCCAAGAGAAGGAGCTCCTGAATTCTGTCTGTATAAGCTTATGGTGTGAGTACACTTCTGGAAGGTGAGCAGTCTACATCATTGTATGCTGAATACTGCTATAATAAGATGGAAACCTGTTGTGAAAGAGGCTGGTGTTAGTATAAATGTGTCTCAATCCTGAAAGTTACTCTGCTATCCCACATATGGTGTCAGTTTGGGGATTTCTGCTCTATCCTTGGCACAAAGAGAAACCCAAATCTCCAAGGAAGGAAATAAAGAAGAAAATAGTTTTGCTTGTGTGTGTGGCCTCCATGAAGCATTTTGGAGGCAAAGCAATGCTGTTGAAAGTGTGCATAAAGGGTTGTGTGGCTCAGGGAGCACACAAGTAAATAGCTGCCACCATTTTTTCTGTTTCAACACAAAGAATTGAGCAGAATACCTGTAGCTCTAAACAGGGTACAGAGCACAGGACTGCACCAAGGACTGTAAAAAAAAACTGTGGCTCTGGGAGGTGCACAGCATCTAACAGTTTAAAAGTTTTTCTTCAATACAGAGAGCTATATCTTGGGGCCTGAAGGAAAAAGTAAAAACTTTAATAGTTTGCAAGTAAGGAGACAAGCACCATTTGCCTCAAGTCAGGGATTTTAAGTAAGTTAATGGCTGGAGGAGCAGGAGTTTTTCATTTTTTTTTACCTTTTCACAGAAGAAAAAAAAAAACCAGTTGTGCAGAAAGACTGTTTGAACTGGGTGTGGGTCCTGAAAAGAAGTGCATCTACCCTAGTGGAGCCTGGGCAGTGCTACAGAAGACCTGGAATGGAGCCAATGAAAACAGGTGGCAGAAGAGAAGCCAGCATGTTTTGAAGAAGTAGACAGCCATGTATTCTTAAATGGTAGGTATTCTCTTCCCCCCCCCCCTCCCCCCCAAGAGCAGGGGGAGAGAGAACCTGAGGTTGGAGGTATGGCAGCCAGAAAATCAAGCCAAGGTAGTGGAGCCAGAGAACCCACTCCCAGAATTATTGGACAAGCAGAGAAGTGAATGCCTAAAGCTGGATGAAACAGATGAGATTCTGGCAGAGATGACCCAAGTGGAAAGCGAGTTGGGACAACTTTCTGAAGAGACCATTGTATTTAAAAAAAAAAAAAAAAAAAAAGTAAGAAGGAAAGACTATCAATCTGCTTGAAGTAAATCCAAGCAAGGGCTCAGGGCTTCTGGAAGCTGAGGAACTACAGCAGCCATTTGAATCACATGACTGGTACTTTGCCCTTCAGAGGGACAAAGCTGCAAAGGAAGTTAAAAGCAGCAATGGTGCTGGAGCCAGAGAAAAGCCTGTGAACAGTGTGACAAGAAAGCCTGGAAGGAAACCAGTGAACACACTAGTGGAACAAATGATAGAAGGAAAGCGTACTTTACAAAGGCAGACACAGCCTACATGCCAGAGAAGAGAATGAGTCAGCTGACTGTGAACTGGCAGTGACTATGACTTGTGTGTAGGACAGCTTGTGGTGGAGCTTTAAAGAACGGCCTAAAGGAAGCAGTACAGACTGCCCTGAAGGAGGCAGTATATAACATTATCCCGGTTGGAAACCCCATAGATTGACTGGAGAGAGGCACGATAGAGGACCAGATGCAGGCACTGAAGATAGGTACCAAACGGCGTCCCGCAGAGGAGGCCAGGACAGGTGCCTTTTCATACCCACGATGCAACCACTGGCCAGAATGGCCAGAAATCGGTGTTACAGGTAAAGATGGTACAGAGGAAGTCAGATGCCATAGTTAAAATTGTAAAAGACTGGAAGCCACCACAGGAACTCCCATATATAAAGGCCAGAGTCCAGCCTGAGAAGGAGGTGGAACCTAGAGTAATAAATAGACTCAAGTAAAGGACTGGGGGTGGACACTGTTTCAAAGGGTTGCAGTGGATGGTATTAATGGTGGTATTTGGGGTAACTTTAGCGAGAAAGGGGCAGTAGTTCCTCTAGCCCCAACTAAGAGTGTAATTAACTGAAAGCCAGAAGTATTGGGAAGTAGAGTGAAAGCCAGAAGTATTGGGAAGTAGAGTGAAAGCCAGAGTTATTGGGAAGTGAGTGAAGATGCTTGTTCCAACGAGTTCAAACTGAGGGTGAAAGGTATGTGAAAGAGTGGCCTTACTACCCCTCTTTAACATATGTGGGACCAGGCTAGATGCCTGATCCACCTTAAAACCATGAGTGAGAGAGAGCTGTATGGGCAGGACCCTGCTGGGACAGGATAAGAGGCTGAGCCCAGCTGGGATCAGAAGGCCCTGCATCTCCAGGAGAAGGAGCTCCTGAATCCTCCTGAATAAGCTTATGATGTGAGTAACACTGATGGAAAATACGCAGTCTACATGACCGAATGCTGTTATAATATAGTGGAAACCTGTTGTCAAAGAGGCTGGAGTTGGTATAAAGTTTTTCTTCAGCCTGAAAGTTACTCATCTCTCACATCCCCCTTATCCTTTTTGTACCTTTTCTGTCTTTTTTTTTTTTTTTTTAGATGGGGCAACCAGAGCTGTGCCTAATACTCAAGGTGCTGTTACACCATGGATCTATACAAATGCATTATGGTATTCTGTTTTGTTCCATGTTCCTTCCAAATAATTCCTAACATTTCCTGGCGTGTAGCCAGATGGACTCAGTACAAATGGGATAGTATCCGCGTGCTAGCAGTTGGAGACGGATCTGGCATCAGCACGGGGTATATAGCCCCACAGGAAGCGTAGCTATTCAGTAATTCCGTCTCCAAAGCAGTTTGGAGTGCCTGCACGCTAGTTGAGCGTGCTTTCCACGACTACTTTAATTTTTCTCTTTTCTCATCGTTCTAGATTCTGCAGCTGTCACCCATCACCCATCACCCATCATCTGGAAGGCTGATTGTGGATCATTGGGGAATTCCAGACATGGATTTCCTGGCGGACAAGTCCAATGCTCAAGTGCCCAGATACTTCAGCCGCAAGCGTGACCTGTTCTCGCCCGGAATCGATGCCCTGGTTCAGCCATGGCCTCCACGGACTCTGCTGTACGCCTTTCCTCCGTGGCCTCTGCTAGGCGCGGTCATCCGCAAGATTCAGAGACACCGGGGCCCTAGTTCTTCTAGTGGCGCCAGACTGGCCAAGACGACCCCCTGGTCGCGGACATGAGAAAGACTACTGGCGGGGGAGCCTCTTCCCCTGCCTCCTCTCCGGACCTTCTACATCAAGGTCCCATTCTTCACGAGGATCCGGCTCAATTCTCTCTTACGGTATGGCCCTTGAGAGGGCTAGATTGAAGAAGAGGGGTTACTCGGAGCCGTGATTGATACCCTCCTCCGAGCTCGCAAGTTTTCCACATCCCTCACATACATCCGGATCTGGAGAGTTTTTGAAGCATGGTGCGACACTCACGGCACCAGGTCCACATGCAACCACAATCCCTATTGTGTTGGATTTCCTGCAGGATGGACTTCAGAAGGGCCTCTCCCTTAGCTCCATCAAGGTTCAGGTGGCTGCGCTGTCTTGCTATGGTCCCAGGAGGGATGGCAAGACCATCGCTAAGCACCCAGATGTTTCTCGCTTCTTGCAAGGAGTCAAGCATATTCGTCCGCCACTGAAGTGGCCTGTGCCTTTGTGGAACCTCAACCTTGTTTTGGATTTCCTCGCGGGTTCCACCTTCAGACCCCTTCAAGCCTGTCTTCTCCGTTCTCTAACATTGAAGATGGTGTTCCTTGCTGCTGTATGTTCAGCCCCTCCGCATCTCAGAGCTACAGGCACTATCCTGCCGTGATCCCTTTCTTCAGAATCACTCCGGAGACTATCCATCTTCGTACGGTTCCCTCCTTTATTCCTAAGGTCGTTTTCACAGGTTCATCTTAATCAAACCATATCCTTGCCTACCACAGCGGGTCTGAAGAAATCTGAAGAAGGGCGTTTATTACGCCCATCTCGACCATTGGCAGATTGCTGCCCAGATATTTGGAACTTACACGAGACCTACGAAAGACGGACCATCTGTTCGTTCCTGCACAGCGGGAAGAAAGCAAGGTGAAGCGGCCTCGCGGCCCCACCATCGCCCGCTGGATTTAAAGAAGTTGTCAAAGCAGCAAAAGTAGAGGCTGGGAAGTCTCCGCCTCTACAAGTCAAGGCTCATTCTACCAGAGCTCAAGCGGCATCCTGGGCGGAATCCAAGATGCTATCGCCTGCGGAAATATGTAAAGCAGCGACATGGTCCTCCCTCCATACCTTTTCCAGGTTCTACCGTCTGGATGTCCAGGCCAGGGAGGACTCCGCATTTGCCAGGGCGGTATTACACGGTCCTCAGGCAGCCTCCCACCCAGGTGGGGAGTAAAGCTTTGGTACATCCCATTTGTACTGAGTCCATCTGGCTACACGCCAGGAAATGTTGAGATTACTACCTGATAATCTCCTTTTCCATAGTGTAGACAGATGGACTCAGCATCCCGCCCAGCTGCCTGGGTACATGGGTTTCCCCGATGCAAGGTAAGCCAGGTCCTCTCTTGCTATACGAGGATGCACTATACTAGGTATCAACGCCTTCCGGTTCGGTCTGCTGGCGGTCTCCAGCTCCTATCAATCGGTCAGGGGAATCCTGTTTTCACTTTTTCTCTGAGCGTCAGTACACACATCTATAACAGCTTTTGCAAGGAAGATTACTGAATAGCTACGCTTCCTGTGGGGCTATATACCCCGTGCTGACATCAGATCCGTCTCCAACTGCTAGCACACGGATACTATCCCATTTGTACTGAGTCCATCTGTCTACACTAAGGAAAAGGAGATTATCAGGTAGTAATCTCAACATTTTATTTACCTTTTTGATCACTGCCACACGCTGAGCCGAAGTCCATAAGAACATAAGAAAATGCCATACTGGGTCAGACCAAGGGTCCATCAAGCACAGCATCCTGTTTCCAACAGTGGCCAATCCAGGTCATAAGAACCTGGCAAGTACCCAAAAACTAAGTCTATTCCATGTAACCATTGCTAATGGCAGTGGCTATTCTCTAAGTGAACTTAATAGCAGGTAATGGACTTCTCCTCCAAGAACTTATCCAATCCTTTTTTAAACACAGCTATACTAACTGCACTGACCACATCCCCTGGTAACAAATTCCAGAGTTTAATTGTGCGTTGAGTAAAAATGAACTTTCTCAGATTATTCTAAATGTGCCCCATGCTAACTTCATGGAGTGCCCCCTAGTCTTTCTACCATCCGAAAGAGTAAATAACCGATTCACATCTACCCGTTCTAGACCTCTCATGATTTTAAACACCTCTATCATATCCCCCCTCAGGCGTCTCTTCTCCAAGCTGAAAAGTCCTAACCTCTTTAGTCTTTCCTCGTAGGGAAGCTGTTCCATTCCCCTTATCATTTTGGTAGCCCTTCTCTGTACCTTCTCCATCGCAATTATATCTTTTTTGAGATGCGGCGACCAGAACTGTACACAGTATTCAAGGTGCGGTCTCACCATGGAGCGATACAGAGGCATTATTACATTTTCCGTTTTATTCACCATTCCCTTTCTAATAATTCCCAACATTCTGTTTGCTTTTTTGACTGCTGCAGCACACTGAACCGACGATTTCAATGTGTTATCCACTATGACACCTAGATCTCTTTCTTGGGTTGTAGCACCTAATATGGAACCTAACATTGTGTAATTATAGTATGGGTTATTTTTCCCTGTATGCATTACCTTGCACTTATCCACATTAAATTTCATCTGCCATTTGGATGCCCAATTTTCCAGTCTCACAAGGTCTTCCTGCAATTTATCACAATCTGCTTGTGATTTAACTACTCTGAACAATTTTGTGTCATCTGCAAATTTGATTATCTCACTAGTCGTATTTCTTTCCAGATCATTTATAAATATATTGAAAAGTAAGGGTCCCAATACAGATCCCTGAGGCACTCCACTGTCCACTCCCTTCCACTGAGAAAATTGTCCATTTAATCCTACTCTCTGTTTCCTGTCTTTTAGCCAGTTTGCAATCCACGAAAGGACATCGCCACCTATCCCATGACTTTTTACTTTTCCTAGAAGCCTCTCATGAGGAACTTTGTCAAACGCCTTCTGAAAATCCAAGTATACTATATCTACCGGTTCACCTTTATCCACATGTTTATTAACTCCTTCAAAAAAGTGAAGCAGATTTGTGAGGCAAGACTTGCCTTCGGTAAAGCCATGCTGACTTTGTTCCATTAAACCATGTCTTTCTATATGTTCTGTGATTTTGATGTTTAGAACACTTTCCACTATTTTTCCTGGCACTGAAGTGAGGCTAACCAGTCTATAGTTTCCCGGATCACCCCTGGAGCCCTTTTTAAATATTGGGGTTACATTTGCTATCCTCCAGTCTTCAGGTACAATGGATGATTTTAATGATAAGTTACAAATTTTTACTAATAGGTCTGAAATTTCATTTTTTAGTTCCTTCAGAACTCTGGGGTGTATACCATTCGGTCCAGGTGATTTACTACTCTTCAGTTTGTCAATCAGGCCTACCACATCTTCTAGGTTCACCGTGATTTGATTCAGTCCATCTGAATCTTTACCCTTGAAAACCTTCTCCATTACGGGTACCTCCCCAACATCCTCTTCAGTAAACACCGAAGCAAAGAAATCATTTAATCTTTCCGCGATGGCCTTATCTTCTCTAAGTGCCCCTTTAACCCCTCGATCATCTAACTGTCCAACTGACTCCCTCACAGGCTTTCTGCTTCGGATATATTTTAAAAAGTTTTTACTGTGAGTTTTTGCCTCTACTGCCAAGTCCTTGCCAACTTCTTTTCCTGAGCGGTGATTCCTAACTTGGCATTCAGTATTGTCTACTTGTAGTTAGGATGTTTTTTCCTACATGCATTACTTTATGCTTATCCATATCTATCTTTTTATTTATTTAAAACTTTTATATACTGATATTCAATAATTTATCACACTGGTTTACATAACCTAAAAATTAAAAAATATAAGGTACAACACATTCATGTATAGCACTGTTATAATCTGGTATGGTTGTGGACCCTGGATCATAGTGAGAGCTGACTCCACCCATAGGCCCTGTGGGGACTCACTACAATAGGCGTGGCCTCAGCTGAGACGAACACAGAAGTAAGACACTTATTAGACTGGAATGTGGGTAATACCCACAGAGTGGCATGAAGACTCAGTCCAGAGTATTGAGGTTGCTGAATGATGATATCCCTGATAGTGGCCCACAGAGTGGGGTATGCCAGGAACTCTTTCCCGATGACACACCTCTCAGGGTAGATCCAGTAGTGGCCTGCAGTGCGGGGTACGCCGAGAATCAGTGAGTAGTAGTTCAGAGAGATGCAGGAGGTCAGTAGAGCAAGGTAGATGACTGTACTCACTCCGAAGTGTAGAAGAAGGCAGCTGAGATGAGTACGGTAGTGGGCCCAAGGTACGGGCTACACCAGTGGTTCCGTCAGCAAGCTGGTAGAAATGAGAAGCGTACTAACAAGGCTGAATTAAGCAAGATCCCACACAAGGATAGATGGATTCTCCAGGCAGGAAGGCCCTCCGAGGAGCGGATAGCCAGAACGTGACAAGGCCCCCGAGGAGTGGGTACTTAAGGCGTTCTAAGTCCAGGAATTCAGGAACGTGTTCAGAGTAATGAAGCGAAGCATCTCCAAGAGGAGTGGAATAAGCAAGAAGGAAGTCCTTGCTAACTCGTAGAAAGCATAGGCTGGATGGATTAAATACACTGGCGGATGACGTCATGCGGAGGGGATGCTCCCGAGGCTCCCACCATGACATGAATAAGAGAGGGCCTGGCACGCGCACACCCTAGGTAATCCCTGGTTCAAGATGGCGGACAGGATCGCCCACGCCATCCCGGGGATGCCGAGGAAGGCGGCGTTTGCAGGCTGAAGCCACCATGGCTCTGAGAATCACTGGTGCAGGGAAAAGAGGTGAGCAGCAGAGGTCGCAGCTGTCTGCGACCGGGCGCAACAAGCACATAATTTTTAAAAAATGAATACATTAAAACAAAGGAAGTCTAAAACTTAAAAATACATGGAAGTTAAATAATAGAAAGTAAACTAAAAGAAAAAGTAATTTCTTTAGTATAATCTTCTCATATTGATGTACTGTGCCTTGTCTAATTTAAAGCTGATCAATTTTTCTGTTAGTTATTTTCTTATACCTATTACAGCAGTCATATCACTTGTTTTCATTAAAAGCTTTTTTTAATAAGCCAGGTCTTTAGATATTTCTTAAAAGCTTTAAAATCTGCCTGCATTCTTAAATCAGGTGGCAAAGAATTCCAGACCTTCGGGTCAGCAATCGAGATAGCTCTGTCTCTGACATTGCAGATGGGCCAAACGGATCGAGGATACAGTGAGGAGGGCTTTGTTAGCAGATCTTAAGTTTCTTTGTGGGGGGGGGGGGTATAAAAATGTAATGCTGCGTTAAGCTTTTTGGTGTTATTACCACAGATTAATTTATGTAAAAGACATAAAACTTTGTATTCAATTCAAAATTTAACAAGAAGCCAGTGAAGGGAAATTTAAAGTTGGGGTGATGTGTTCAAACTTTTTGCCATTCTGTAGTAGTTGCAATGGTCTAATAGTACATCTGGGTAAGCCTAGTATCAGGGAATTGCAATAATCCAAGTTAGAGAGTATGAGAGATTGGAATAAGGTACGAAAATTATCAGGTGTGAGAAGGGGTATCCATCTTTAATTTTTTTGCTAATATGTTTACTCATATTCAGTGAACTATGAATAATTATACCTAAATTCTGTGTGTGGTTTTTTAGTTCGATCTTGCTGGTGTCCATTTTGAAAAAGTAATGGTCATTTCTGGGCAACTTCCTATTTAATAGGATAATCTTTTTTTTTTTTCCAAAATAATTTTTATTAGCACAGAGGAAAAGCTTCCACAAATAATTTCCAAAAAGCCGTCAAGACGCATAAGAACATAGAACAAAGCAACATTAATCAGTAAACAAGTAAACCGCAGATTATTAGGGAAGCTTGTACCTCCATCATTTTATGTAAAGGGTGTCCCCTCCCCAACCCCCAACTACCCTCCCCCCTTATCTACTCACTCCAATAGCTATCAGTACAGCCCTCTCACAATCATACCTCAAGCAAACCTCAGACATTCCCCAGGTATACCTATTCTCCCCTCCCGCCCTAGCTTTCCCTGAGGACCACTCAGACATGTAGCCATTGTTTGAGTCCATCTTAAAGCCCTTGTGGAAACAAAGCAAAACAGTTATTCCAACAAGCAGTGTATATTTTATCTGGTTTATGCATGCTGACTAGAAAGTCCAGTCTCTCCATCTGTAGGAGTGATGCCATTCTACCACACCAGGCTGCATGGGTTGGTCGCATTTTTGGGTCCGTCCAGTCTGCCAATATGGTGCGGTAAGCCAACAATACTGCCATTCACTCGAATTTCGCCTTCAAGGAACTCCCTGGAGAGGAATGCGGCACCGAGCTAGCTAGCAGTATCCGACCGGTGGTAGGTATGCAAGTGTCCGTACATCGCTTAATAGTAGACAGGACAGCCTCCCAAAAAACCTTCAGCAGCTCACAGTCAGCAATGAAGTAAAGTGCCCTCCTCCTTGCCACACTTAAGACACACAGAAGATTGGGCAAGCTTCTTCTGAAACCGACGAACATCATTGCAGTAAATAGCATGTAGTATTTTAAATTGAACCTCCCTGAGGCTCACATCAGGCAATTGTTTATAGAGAGCCACAAAGTATGCTGTCATTTGTTTGGCAGAGACCGGCGAGTCCAAAGTATTAGACCATCTGGCAGCAAGTGAGACCAGACGATCACCCTGCCGCATCGTAAGTCCCACTTTTTTCCATCCAGTAATGGTATTAGCAAGGCACGCCACATCAAATATTTTAATGGCGAAGTCAGTCTCCGCCTCCAGCTCTGCCATGGACCACGAAAAGGATTGCACATAGTGTCGTGCCTGCAAATAAGCACAAAACTGGTGCCCTGGTATCTGAAAGGTACGTGCTAGTGTGGCAAAGTCCATTATTACATGAGAGGCCGGATCATACATATGAAACAGACCACTCCATTGTCCGCCCATGATTGAAACACAGCGCCACTGTCCCTTCCAGGCAGGAAATCCCGATTACCTAAAAGGGCATCAAAAGAGAGGCAATGCTCGTCCTCTTACCAAGTTGGCAGAGCCACCTCCAGGCCCATATGCATGGTCCCATCAGGGCCCTTGGGTAAGCCACCGCACCTCGTGCCCCTGGCCTTTGTTGAATAATGTGCAGTGGAGATCCTGGGGCAACCATTCTGGCTAATCTTTTTTCACAATATTTATAGGTCCCAGTTAACCATTCCCCCACGAATCACAGCTGGCACGCCACATTGTACATCCAAACATCTGGCATATTAAGGCCTCCTTGCTCCCGGGGGCATTCCAATACACCATATGCTAGTCTAGCCCACCTCCCCTTCCATAAACGTATGCTAGAGCGCAAACGACGAAGATCTCCCCCCATCACCCAGCAAGGAACCATATGAAGAAGATATAATAGTTTGTGCACAAGCACCATTTTTATCAAGGCACATCTGCCAAAAAGGGACATGGGAGGGGAGTCCACAACCGCATCTGTGCTTGTAGTTTATCGATACAGACAGTAATATTTAGGCCAAATAGTTGATCCAAGTGTCATGGGACCCATATACCCAGATATTTAAGTTTATTCGGGGCACACTGAAATGGAAAAGGGCCCCCCCAGGTATCAGGCAGCCGGTCAGTTGATTTAGAATAATTGATTTTGAGGCCCGCCTCTCTCTGAAACTGATCGAATAGATTAATAATGACAGGCACACTGGTGCGGGGCCTCCCAACAAACAACAAAATGTCGTCAGCAATGGGAGCAGTTTTTAAGGGATGCCCCGCTATGCTAAACCCGCTGAACTGTCTCTCGCCTTGCAAGCGAGTGACAAAAGGCTCCAATACCAGCACGAACAGTAAAGGAGACCATGGGCAATCTTGCCGGACCCCACAATGCAAGGTGAAAGATTCCGTAGGGGCCCCATTGATTAAAATTGCGGCACTCTGATTACTGTATAGGACCCGTAACCACTGCAAAAATTCACCATTAAAACCAAACCTCTGCAGCACCCAGAACATGTACTCCCAAGATAATGAATCGAAGGCTTTTTCAGCATCCAGGCTAAGGATCAGGGCATCCGCCTCTGGCTGATAGCTAAGGGCTGCCAAGAGGCGCCGCACAATGCGAACACCCTGCCGGTCCTTGACAAACTCCATTTGATCTTCATGAATAAGCGATGGCAGTATATTATTCAATCGGGATACCAGGATGGCGGCCAAAATTTTTACATCAACGTTTAGAAGGGAGATAGAATGATACGAACCCACCTCCAGGGGCTCTTTCCCCAGTTTATGGAGGACCACAGTGATAGAATGGTTAGAGAGCTCTGATAACGTTTTAGTAGTTAATAACGCAGTATAATGTTTTTGCAGAGGGGACAGGACACTGAATTTCAGTATCTTATAAAATTCTGGCCCTAACCCATCTTGACCCGCTGCTTTACCCAACTTTAAATTTTTAATCACAGCATAAATTTCCTGGGGGGCTAGAGGACTGTTTAAGGCGGCAAGATGGTCATTTGTTAGTTGCGGGCACTCAACTGCACCAAGAAGCGATTCTGCCTCTGCTGTGTCTATAGACCTGCAGCTATATAGTTTGTTTATAGTAATTCAAGAACCCTCTCCACAATTGCCGTGGGAGAGGTCAGGTGTATACCCCGATCATCCCGGATACCACCTCAGACGTCCTTTTGGCCCGAGGGCTGCACCAGATTAGTCATTGGGTGGCTAGCCCTATTACCTTGCTTATAAAGCTGATATTGATAATACCTAGCTGATTTAGTCACCCTCTGATGCAATAAATAATTTAAAGTCTTCCCGGGCCTTACCTACCTGAGTCTTAGCTTCCACCACAGACAGGACCTGCATATGATGTTGCTGGGACAGCCTGGTCCACAGTTATCCGCAGAATTTCTGCATTTCTTTTGCCTGTTGCGCTTGGCACCATATGCTATTATGACTCCCTGCAGACTATCTTTTAGCCTCCCATACCCGTCGCCGGAGAAGACATCGGTTGGTAGTGTTCGTGGTCACATAATCTTTCCAGCATCCCTGCAGGTACTGATGTGAAACTGTTGATCTATGTACAGAACCGGCCGCATGCCCATGAGAACGGGGGTCTAGCTTTCAGGCCACAACGCAAAACCACAGTGACAGGCATAATCTGAAAGAGAGATGTGTGCTGTATACCAGCATCAGTCACATTAAGGAAGCACTGATCTGAAACTAACAAGGTAATCAAGCCTGGAATAGGTGTGGTGCGAATTAGAAAAAAAATGTATAAGAACATAAGATGATGCCATACTGGGTCAGACCAAGGGTCCATCAAGCCCCAGCTTCCTGTTTCCAACAGTGGCCAATCCAGGCCATAAGAACCTGGCAAGTACCCAAAAACTAAGTCTATTTCATGTAATCGTTGCTAGTAATATAGCAGTGGCTATTTTCTAAGTCAACTTAATAGCAGGTAATGGACTTCTCCTCCAAGAACTTATCCAATCCTTTTTTAAACACAGCTATACTAATTGAACTAACCATGTCCTCTGGCAACAAATTCCAGAGTTTAATTGTGCGTTGAGTGAAGAAGAACTTTCTCCGATTTAGTTTTAAATGTGCCACATGCTAACTTCATGGAGTGCCCCCTAGTCTTTCTATTATCCAAAAGAGTAAAAAACCGATTCACATCTACCCGTTCTAGTCCTCTCATGATTTTAAACACCTCTATCATATCCCCCCTCAGCAGTCTCTTCTCCAAGCTGAAAAGTCCTAACCTCTTTAGTCTTTCCTCATAGGGGAGCTGTTCCATTCCCCTTATTTTGGTAGCCCTTCTCTGTACCTTCTCCATCGCAATTATATCTTTTTTTAGATGCGGCAACCAGAATTGTACACAGTATTCAAGGTGCGGTCTCACCATGGAGCGATACAGAGGCATTATGATATTTTCTGTTTTATTCACCCATGCCCTTTTCTAATAATTCCCAACATTCTGTTTGCTTTTTGACTGCCGCAGCACACTGAACTGACGATTTCAATGTGTTATCCACTATGACGCTAGATTCTTTCTTGGGTTGTAGCACCTAATATGGAACCCAACTTGTGTAATTTATAGCATGGGTTATTTTTCCCCTATATGCATCAGCTTTGCACTTATCCACATTAAATTTCATCTGCCATTTTTGATGCCCAATTTTCCAGTCTCACAAGGTCTTCCTGCAATTTATCACAATCTGCTTGTGATTTAACTACTCTGAACAATTTTGTGTCATCTGCAAATTTGGATTCTCACTCGTATTTCTTTCCAGATCATTTATAAATATATTGAAAAGTAAGGGTCCCAATACAGATCCCTGAGGGCACTCCACTGGCCACTCCCTTCCACTGAGAAAATTGTCCATTTAATCCTACTCTCTGTTTCCTGTCTTTTAGCCAGTTCGCAATCCACAAAAGCATCTGGGTGCAGAACTCTCCAAACATCCAACAGCTGCAACCTCTCGGCATAACAGGTTGACACCCATATCCTGGTCCGTCTTGGAGACCAGTGTAGGGGGCTTGCATCTAGCTGGCTGTTGACTACCACATAGTCTCCACCCACAACTAGTTGACAGTTGGACAGGTCGGCAAGCAAGCTCACCAATTTATTAAAAAATCGTGGGAGTACACATTCGGGGCATATAGATTGCAAAACACCACCTTTTGTTGATATAAGGTGCCCACAACTATTAGGTACCTCCCCTCAGATACTTGACATGTTCTCAACAGTTGGAACGGTAAATGTTTGTGTATCAGGATGGCAACCCCCTCTCTTATGCGACGTGTATGAAGAGTAGTAACATTGCCCCCACCCCAATCCCTCTTCAACTTAGGCATGTTCCCCATTCCCCAGGTGGGTCTCCTGAAGAAACACCACTTGAGCTTTCATCCTTTTAAACAGTGTGAAATGTGTTTGCCATTTAATTGGAGAGTGAATGCCGTCCACATTTAGCAAAACAATCTTAGCTGAAGTCATTACCTTTCAAGTCCAAAGAGCCCATACGCAGAGGCCCAGGCAAGGCCTCTGATGTTACTGTAGGGACTCTCTGTGGTCTCCCAGCCTACACCCCGGAGAGATTACAAACCCAGCTACTTCACCTTGTATCCTGAGTCTCTGTCCTGACCAAGGAAAGCCCAACTCTACCCTACCCCCCCCCCCACGCTGCCTCACCCCTTATGACACATATATCAGAAGTTTCCCCCCACATCCATAATATTCACACACCATACACCCAGGAAACCCCCACAAACCAGTGCTCCAAGAGGCCCAAGGCCCACCCCCTCCTACACCAATACTCCAAGGTCGAGGGCTTCCCCTCCCGTCCCTTGTGTCTCAAGTTATACAGTGTCATCACTGCTATATTTCACCAAGGTCCAGAACTGCGGGTTGAAAAACCCCACCCGGACTCCAGGAAAAATACGAAGATTATTGTAGGTTTAAGTCCTAAAAATGAAAGATACAAAATATTGAGATTGGCTGCATATAAAGTCCAGGGTTATATGGAACTATCAACATCCATAGGTCCCATCGAAAAAAGGGGAACAGGTGTCCCAACAGGTTACAGGACCCCACCGTCCCTACTTCCACAACGACTAAGAAAACACAGTCAAACTCAGTTTCCGGATCTGTTAAGTAGAAGATTCAACTATTGGTAAAACAGATCTAATAAATGAACTGTGGCCCCTTAAAACAAGCCAATTGAACATAGTAAACAAAAAGCCAGAAACAGGTCAGGCCGCTCATTCCTTTCCAGGCTGTGGCAAAGTCTTGATAAAGCCATCTGCACCCTCCTTAGAATGAAAGTAGAGGATCTTGTTAGCGTGGTATATCTGAAGGTTCGCCGGATACAGTAAGGCAAAGCTTATGCCCCGTTTGTGCAGCTCTGTACACACTGGAGTGAGAACCCCTTCCTTTGGGCTGCGGTGCTGGCGGAAAAGTCATTAAACAGCCAATTCCCTTGATAATCCACTGTGGCTTTCTGCCGATAGGCTCTCCTCGGTTGTCTTGTGGTCCCAATTTAAAATTCGCACCATTACCCGGCCTCGGCTGGGTGTTGCCGTCCTGCAGGGTCCATGTGATGCACTCTTTCACATTAGTCGTTCACCCTCCAGTGTTAGCCCAACCTGTTGTGGTAACCAATTGCTCCACAAATTCCTCTTTTACGGTTGAAATAGTGAGGGCAAAGGTAGCGCCGGTGCCATTTTGAATATTGGCAATACGGCCCGCGTGCAGGAGGTTGCTCCCGGACCCCCTCTGGACTTTTGGCAAGTCTTGGGGGGTCAGGAGGCCCCCCCCAAGCTGGCCAAAAGTCCCTGGGGGTCCAGCGGGGGTCCGGGAGCGATCTCCTGCACTCGTGATGTCGGGTGCCAGGAACCAAAATGGCGCCGGCGCTACCTTTGCCCTGTCACATGGTAAGGGCAAAGGGCCACCGGCACCATTTCTATTAACGCAGCGGTGGCCCGAGAGCGGGAGATCGCGCCGGGGCCCCCCCCCCACTGGACCCCAGGTAATTTAAAAACATTTGGGGGGGGTTTCAGGAGGGTGGGGGGATTTGTTTTAAAGGGTCGGGGTGGGTTTTAGGGTTGTTTTGGTGTGCCGGTTTTCACGCCCTCCCCCGATTTATGATTTTTTGACTATAAATCGGGAATTGCTATTGTATCGCGGCTCTAACTATTTTTGATTATTTTAAAATATATCTGACGATTGTTTTAAATCGTCAAAAAACGATTCACATCCCTAGTCCTCAGTGCTCTTTTTGCCAGGAAACCGCCATGTTTTAGAGGTTCCCAATAGGGGAGAGGGAAGCGGAGGAAAATTCGTTCGCCATCTTGCAATCCCTGCCTCTCAGGGCAATAGCGGTGAGGAAGCTATGCCCCTTCATCTCTGCTCACCTTCCTCCAATTTAGGCTGCTGCGGCACCTTGAAGGTTCAAGCTACCCGAGGCATCAAAGATTTTGGGGAATCGCCGTGTTTTGAAGGGGCCAGATGTTGTAGGGGGATGGGAGGGGACCGTGGAGCTGTCTCCCCTTGCTGCCGGCTCGTATTATGTCATCGCCAGAAGGATAATCTTTCTTATTTAGGTTTATTACAAGTTTCAAATTGATTAATAATTGTCTAATAGCAGAGAAGCAAATCTCGACTAATTTCAAGATGTTATTGATGGAATCATTAATTGGCACCAGAAATTGTATGTCATCTACATAAATATAGTGTGTAATGCCAAGACCAGCAAGAAGTTGGGACAAAGGTAAATAGACATTAAGAATAGTGGACAAGGATGATCCTTGTGGTATGACTGAATCCATATTGAACTTTTCAGACATGGTGTTTCCTATTTTAACTTGGAGGGATCGAATTTTTTTTTAAGGTAAGAAACAAACCACTGAAATGTTCTATCAGTAAGGCCAATTTTGCAGAGTCTTTGAATTAGAATATCATGATTTACAGTATCGAATGCAGCTATTTTAGCCAAAAAAAAAAAATCCTTCAAAAATTGGAAGAAGGATCCAACAGAAGAAAATAGAACAATGCATAAGCGTTGGCAAGTAAAATGTAAGACATTGTTAGACAGGCTAAGAGAGAATTTGAAAAGAAGTTGTCCATAGAGGCAAAAACTCACAGTAAAAACTTTTTAAAATATATCTGAAGCAAGAAACCTGTGAGGGAGTCGGTTGGACCATTAGATGTTCAAGGGCTTAAAGGGGCACTTAGAGAAGATAAGGCCATCGCGGAAAGATTTAATTATTTCTTTGCTTCCTTATTTACTGAAGAGGATGTTGGGGAGATACCCATAGCGGAGAAGGTTTTCATGGGTAATGATTCAGATATACTGAACCAAATCACGGTGAACCTAGAAGATGTGGTAGGCCTGATTGATAAACTGAAGAGTATTTAATCACCTGGACCAGTTGGTATACACCCAGGGTTCTGAAGGAACTCAAAAATGAAATTTCAGACCTATTAATAAAAATTTGTAACCTATCATTAAAATAATCCATTGTACCTGAAGACTTGGAGGGTGGCTAATGTAACCCCAATATTTGAAAAGGGCTCCAGGGGCGATCCGGGAAACTGCAGACCTGTTAGCCTGACTTCAGTGCCAGGAAAAATAGTGGAAAGTGTTCTAAACATCAAAATCACAGAACATATAGAAAGACATGGTTTAATGGAACAAAGTCAGCATGGCTTTACCGAAGGCAAGTCTTGCCTCACAAATCTGCTTCACTTTTTTGAAGGAGTTAATAAACATGTAGATAAAGGTGAACTGGTAGATGTAGTGTATTTGGATTGTCAGAAGGCATTTGACAAAGTTCCTCATGAGAGGCTTCTAGGAAAAGTAAAAAGTCATGGGATGAGACCATGTGATGCAGTGAACGAAGGTCACCTTCCCTGAGGCCCCGGGCGCCATTCCCCAGGATCCAATAACATCGGGATCCCCACCTCATCCTTCTCCATCCAAAACCTGTTGCGTGCATTTGGACTAACAGCTAGTGTGTCTTGCGATGTGGTGGAACGGGTTTGACAACAAGAACTGCAAAAACAAAGGTGAAGGAGAATCCTACCAGCATAGAGGAGAAAATGGCCACCAACAAGCTGTATCGGGGCTGACTAATGCGGTGGTTACAGCACTGGCAGCCCACTTTGATGATTTATCGGCCCAGATAGTCGAGGTGAAAAATTCCATATCTGATTTTTAAACAAGGTTCGAAATCATTGAGGGTCAGGTCAGCCTAGTTGAAGATGATACGCTCGCACTCACGGCCAAAGTGGAGAAATTAGAAAACAAGTGGAAGCCTAGGAATTGAAAATCGATGACTTTGAGTATAGATCGCGGTGCTCCAATTTGCGCTTCTTGGGATTTGAAGAAAAGGTATCAGATGGGAAGTTAAGAGACATATTAGAACATTGGCTGCCAATGGAATTAGGCCTTGTGGACATGCCAGATTCTTTGCATATAGAGCGGGTGCATCAAGTGGGAGCGGCAAATATGAGCATGACCCCAACCTCACATAATGCTTGTTGCTAAGATTCTCAACTTTGCACACAAGTCCCATATATAACAAGAATATTGCAAACAAAAAGATCTTACATATGAAGGCCAACAGATTACAATTTTCCAGGACTTTTCTCAGAGAGTGGCAGCCATGTGTAGAGTCTATGGACCCATCTGCGTGGAGCTGATTAAACACCAACTGCGATTCGCAGTGCTTTACCCAACTAAACTAAAATATGGACCAACCAAGGAATTAAGTGGTGTGAATTGGAAAAAGACGCTAAAGTGTTTCTGCAATCTCTTCCACCCCAAAATGGCGGCACAGCAACATCTTAAACGTCAGGACTTTGTGGACTCCCCGGGGGATCCACCGAATCTGGATATTGGATTCCAGGGGGCTATCTGTTTTGATATGTCTGCTCGGCTGGAAAATCCCCCAATGGAGAGAAAGGAGTGAAACATAGTGGATCACAGAGAGCTCACTGATGTGCCAGAGACAACGGTAGACATTTGTCAGTATACTCAGGTTGAAGGGCAGGACAGTGTTGATATTTACGTTTACATTTACTGGGTTAAATGGGATTGCTGAGTCAACTCGACGGGGTTGGCAGAGATACCTACGGAGCACGGCTGCCCAACTCTATCTTAAACCAGGCCGCGAGCAGATTTCACCGTTTAGGTATTCTCTGTTGTGTGCAAGTTGAATTTGGGTTTAATTGGGGAGTCCTGGCTATCCTCGGAGTTGGGCGTACAAGAAGTTGAGGAATGGTGCCCGAACGCACCTGAAGTTCTCCAGCTCTCAAATGGCTGAGGGTAATAGGAGGATGTGTTTAGCACAGAGGGTAGGGAGTTGGGGGGGGGGGGGGGGGTGCTGATTTCAGGGATGGTTCACCACAATTCAATGTCAGCGTGAAGAGAGGTCTATTCTACATACGTTCGGGGAGGTTCTGGTACACTATTGCATTGTGTTCATGGGGATTGTTGAATTGGATTTTCGGGCTGTGGTGTGATACTGAGGTCCTGGTGGGCATTCAGAGTATACTGAGGAATAGATGTGGGGACACCAGATTAAAGTGGTCAACATGGGAATGTGGCGACCTCAGCACCCCGATTTAAACGAGGAAAAGGTAATCTCCCAATTAAATAGGCTGAAATGCTCCATCATGCTTTTAGAGGAGATGCATATGTCTCAGCGAGAGCATTTCAAATAAAGCGGCAAGGGTAGCTCACAGTGTTCTGTAGCTTCTGGTACCTCCCATAGTTGTGGGGTAGTGTGATTCTTCTCCACAAATCAGTGTCCTTTCAAATGCAGACGCAGCTGGCAGATACGGCAGGGTAATATATATTGGTGAAGGAATTACTGTTTGGGAAACCCCATATATTGGGTTCAATTTATGGCCCTAATAATTATGATCACAAGGTATTTACTGATATTGTCTCATATTCTCACATTGGGGCCAGTACCTATAATTTTGGGGGCGACTTTAACTGCGTGGCAGATGAGGTGCTTGATAGGTCATTGGGGGGAAGGGTATCCAAATAGAAGGCAGCTAAGGGGATCCCTTTTTTTTTGACTGGTACTCTGAAGCTCGGACTCTTGGAGAGTATTGCACCCAGGGGAAATTGATTTCACTCACCTTGCCAGGGCTAGTGACTCTAAGTTTAGATTGGAGTATGTGCTACTGACTGAATGCTTGTTCCCCCAATTACTGGAAGCTAGCATTGAAGCCCTAGTTATTTCTGATCACTGCACAGTGGCGTGTACATTCCGGGGACCCAACCCAAGGCGAGATTATGCAGACTGGAAGATGCCACCCTGGTTAAAGTCAGGACAAAGCCTTTCCAAACTTTTTACAAACATGGTGGCAGGAATATGAGCTCAGGAATGCACAACATAAGGACAACCCAGTTTTATTTTGGGAAGCTGTGAAGGCTGTGCTGCACGGGGATATCGGCTACGTGGCAGCAAAGAAAAAAGAACTAAATAAGGACATCTTAGACCTCACAGCCCAAGTGAATCAATTAAGACAGAAATTAGTGAGAAGTCACGTGATGTGGTGAAGCTGGTTGGACGTGTCTTGTACTAGCTCTAAGCACCATCCACTACAATCCATAAAAATCTGTGGTTTTTGGCAGGCGGAAAACAGATCTATCAACCCAGCTGAAGGAGTACATGTCGATCGACAAATTTATGCTTAAATCCAACAATAGCATGCCCTTGAGAGGGGGGAAAAAAAGAAAAAGAAAAATCTAAGGAACCAGCTGACAAGATGGCGCTGGCATCAGGCTGGAGCCCTTCCTCTCCTCAACAGCGCGATCACCCCAGGGACTCTTTGATGGAGTTAACAACACAGGTTACCAAAGCGGTTGTTAAAGCCCTAGATTCCAGATTCACAGATCTGGCCTCTACATTTCAGGATCTCCAGCACTCCATAGAGGAGATCCCTCCACGTTTAGAACAAGCGGAGGCCCATATATCAGGCCTAGAGGATGAACATGCTAAGATGGCTAAGAAAATCAGCACCCTGGAAAAAAAGATAGAGGAGCAGGCAGAGAAATTAGAAAATCTCAAGAACAGGGCCCGATGCAACAATATCCGGATTACAGGTCTCCCGGAAACATTGGAGGAGCAAAATATGGAAACCTTTTTGGAAAAATGGCTCCCTGAGGCCCTGTCTCTCCCGGAATTAGATGGGAGGCTGCACATCGAAAGAGCTCATCGCCTTGGTAAGAAATGGGACGGGGAAACCCGACCACTCACTGTAATAGCCCGAGTTTTCAACTGGGCGCATAGACAAAAACTGTTACAAGCCTCCCGTGCACATGCCACTTTGACTTACCAGACCTCTCCGATCCGCATGTTCCAAGATTTTTCTCTGCCTCTCACACAGAATCGGAAACGATTCAGCCCACTGTGCTCAGACTTATACCATAAGAACATAAAATTTCAGCTGCAATATCCAGCAACTCTAAAGATTTGGCATGCTGGGCAAGCACATCTGTTTTCTGATGTTGAAACGGCAAGAGCCTTTTGTGAGGGGCTTAAATCACCTTGAGCTCTGCCAAATTTGATCGCTCCCTGTCGCACCCCGCAGCCGGGAAGCGCCGAGGATCAGATAAGGCGTACATCTCTTACTTTTGGTCTCCGAGGAACCGAGGATCGGCGGCGTGGCCTGTGGGCGGCATGCCGTGGAGGGCGACATTTTGTGGGCCTTGTTCAGGTATTGAGCGCCCGTGATAGGCGCCTGTTTATGACTAAGCGCATGTTATATACATCATTGTGCGTATATTGCTAACCGCTTATTGCTGAGAGCATATTGAATACCATTGAACGTGTATTGCTAACCGCTTATTGCTGAGAGCATATTGAATACCATTGAGCGTGTATTGCTAACCGCTTATTGCTGAGAGCATATTGAATACCATTGAGCGTGTATTGCTAACCGCTTATTGCTGAGAGCATATTGAATACCATTGAGCGTATATTGCTGACCACATATTATTAAGCGCCTGTTATATTAAGCGTATATTGCTACCGCATATTATTGTGCGCCTGTTCCATTCAGCGTATATTGCTGCCGCATATTATTGTGCGCCTGTTATATTAAGCGTATATTGCTGCCGCATATTATTGTGCGCCTGTTGTATTAAGCGTATATTGCTGCCGCATATCATTAAGGTCACTTTTAGCGGCAAGAATCTCGGCAAGGCTGCTCACCTTCGGGGCACCGATTTCAGCCAGTGTTTTGCACCGCTTCTTGAATGACCAGAAACATCATTTCAAAAATTGCACCAGCAAACCACCTCCCTGAAGTTCCCTGAGGAAGGAGTCTGACACTCCGAAACACTGCCGTGTTGGAGCGTGCACTTCAGGAAGTATTACTCCCCTGGCTGGTGGAAAACGTTTAGAGCAAACATTTATAGTGTTTACACAGTGTTTGCTTCTTAAATTCTTACAGCAACCTATGATTATTCAAGCCCAGAGTTGCATGGGCTTGACACTATAAGCCATTATACTACTGAGGCTATGTATGACGGTTGCAAGTAAGCAAGTTCACATTGAGTTCTACATATAGCTGGATCCTTTGTATATTGACAGTTTCTGATTTTCAGCTATCCTGAGTTTTTCAAAAATAGCATATCATTAAGCGCATACTTTTCAATGGAACAGAACGCCTCAGCGTCTTCAGCGGGGGCGCCTCCGGCATTAAAGCCCTCGGCCTCTGCTCCGCATGCCAGCTTAGAGCCACGCACAGTGAAGAGCCAGACTCCCTATGTGCCCAATGTGAGGAGGCCGTGGGACCCTCGGGCCAGGACCAGTCTCAGCCACGATTTGCTGACAGTTCCCCAGGGGCTATCCCGGATTTAGCGGGCAGTCTCGACCAATCTGGAATCCCGGGGGATCTTGTACCCTGGCGATTAGAGACCACTTCCATTTCCTGGGTGGATCTCTTTAAGGGGATTCATGCTTTTGTACAGATACAAACGGCTTCCCGTCCAGGCCCTGCTGTTCCTGCTGTGGCTGCGACTCCGGCGGCTGCTGCTGCGGTTACGGCTCCAGCGGATCCTGTTCCTGGACCCTCATGCCCTTATCGTGAACGGCACCTCCCGCCACTAGACAGTCCGGATAAGTCAGACCCCAGGAGGTTTCACCGGATGAGTCCGAACTCCAGGACGAAGGGGAACTTCCCTCAGGGATTGAGCCATATAGAACCATGAGGCGGTTCTTTCCTAAAGAGGATCTCTCTGACCTGGTGTCTCAGTGCCTGGCGGAGTTGGATATTACAGGTCCCAGCGCTAGGGTACCCTCTGCGCAGAACCCCCTGCTGGAAGGTCTTTGTCCTACAGCCCGCCATTTTCCATTCTTGCAAGCAGCACAACAACTGATAGATTTAGAATGGGCTGCACCAGCAGCTTCATTCAAAGGGGACCGGGCCCTGACAGGCATGTACCCACTGGCACCGGCTATCCAGGACCTGCTGGCGTGCCCTCAGGTGGACGCATTGATTAGCGCTGTGGTCAAGCGCACTACCATTCCAGTTGAAGGGGGGGCGGCCCTCAAGGAGCCTCATGACCGGCGACTGGACGCCATTCTGAAACAGACTTTTGAGGTGGCAGCTCTATCTTTGCGGATCGCAACCTGCTGCACAGTGGTGATGCGTTCCTGTTTGTCACAGGTCAGGAACAACACTCCAGCAGCAGACATGGAGTTAGCTCTCTCGTTCCTCACGGATGCTGCATCAGACCTAGTCCGGACAACAGCCAAGGGGATCTCATCCTCTGTAGCCGCCAGGAGGCAGCTCTGGATCCGGAAATCATCAGCCGATGCGCCTTCAAAGACACGCCTCACCAGATTGCCCTTTAAGGGCTCTTTCCTGTTTGGCAGCGACCTTGATAAACTGGCCAGCACATTGGGCGCCTCTCCAGTACCTCGACTGCCGGAAGATCGGTTCAGAAGGAACCGGCGCGCCTTTCCAAGGCCCTCCAGAGGTAGAAGCTCTCAGCGCTTCGTTCCCTACAGGAGTTGCTACCAGGCACCTCGTCCTCAGGCCCGGAATCAGTCCTTTCGGCCCAAGGAGCGCAAGAGGGGAGCAGGCCCGGGCTCAGGTCCCGGCCGCGCCTCACAATGAGAATCCGCCGATTCATCTGGGGGACGGAGCCATAGGGGGCAGGTTAACCCTCTTCTACCCCAGATGGGTCGAGATTACATTGGACCAGTGGGTCCTCGCCATTATCCGAGAGGGCTATTATCTGGACTTTCATCACCTCCCTCCGGACAAGTTTGTGGAATCTTCATGTCCCACACACAAGAAGGCACCATTGGAAGCTACCCTGGTGAGGCTCCTGTCCTTGAAAGCCATCATCCCAGTACTTGCATGGGAAGTGAATTCTGGACATTATTCCATTTATTTCATGGTACCCAAGAAAGGGGGCACCTTTCGGCCTGTACTGGACCTCAAGTCAGTCAATCGATACTTAAGGGTCCCGAGGTTTCGCATGGAAACTCTGCGCTCCGTCAAGACCGCAGTACAGCCAGGAGAATTCCAAAACGGCATTAGACTTGTCGGAAGCCTACCTGCATATCCTGATCCATCCGGATCATCAGCGCTACCTCCGCTTCAAGGTTCTAGGATGCCACTTTCAATTCCTGGCTCTGCCCTTCGGGTTGGCCACGTCACCGCGGACCTTCACCAAAGTGGTCGTAGTGGTAGCAGCGGGTACTCAGGCGGGAAGGAATTCTGGTCCATCCCTACCTAGACGATTGGCTGATCAGGGCGAAATCACGAGAGGAGAGCCATCGGACAACCAACAGAGTGATCACCCTTCTGGAAAGCTTGGGCTGGGTAATCAATCTCAGCAAGAGTTGCCTACAGCCTTCCCAGTCGCTGGAATACCTGGGAGTACAGTTCGACACCCAGGCGGACACAGTCAGTCTCACTACCAAGAGAAGGTTAAAACTCCAGACGCGTATCCAGTACTTGATGGGAGCCAGTCGGCCCATAGCTTGGGATTATCTGCAGGTTCTTGGTCTCATGGCATCCACCCTGGAAGTGGTACCTTGGGCAAGGGCCCATATGAGACCTCTACAACACTCCCTGCTCTCTCGCTGGAGCCCCCGTCTACGGAACTATTCCACGCACTTACCTCTGCCTGCCAGAGTACGGACCCAGTTACGGTGGTAGTTGCAGTCCAACCACATGAGCAGGGGGTCGAAGATGTCCTCCCCCACGTGGACTCTGCTCACCACAGATGCCAGCCTGAGCGGGTGGGGAGCACACTGCGAAGGACTTACCGCACAAGGGCGGTGGAACAGAGAAGAGTCAGCGTGGAACATCAACAGTCTAGAGGCTCGGGCAGTCCGATTGGCATGCCTTCGATTTGCTCACAGACTGAAGAACAGAGCAGTCAGAGTGATGTCCGACAACGCCACCACGGTGGCATACATCAACCGTCAGGGCGGAACCAGAAGCCGACAAGTATCTCTGGAGATCGCCCCACTGATGGCTTGGGCAGAGGCGAATCTTCAGGACATCTCCGCCGTCCACATTGCCGGGAAGGACAACACCACGGCAGACTTCCTCAGCAGAGAAAGCCTAAATCCGGGAGAGTGGCAGCTGTCACCCACAGCCTTCCAGATGATTGTGGATCACTGGGGGATTCCGGACATGGATTTACTGGCGGACAAGTCCAATGCTCAAGTACCCAGATACTTCAGCCGCAAGCGCGACCCGTTCTCACACGGAATCGATGCCCTGGTTCAGCCATGGCCTCCAGGGACTCTGCTATACGCCTTTCCTCTGTGGCCTCTGCTGGGCGCCATCATCCACAAGATTCAGAAACACCCGGGCCTACTTCTTCTAGTGGCACCTGACTGGCCAAGAAGACTCTGGTACGCGGACATGAGAAGACTACTGGCAGTAGAGCCTCTTCCCCTGCCTCCTCTCCGGGACCTTCTACGTCAAGGTCCCATCCTCCACGAGGATCCAGCTCAATTCTCTCTTATGGTCTGGCCATTGAGAGGGCTAGACTGAAGAAAAGAGGTTACTCGGAGCCCGTGATAGATACACTCCTCCGAGCTCGCAAGTTTTCCACATCCCTCACCTATGTAAGGATCTGGAGAGTATTTGAAGCATGGTGCGACACTCATGGCACCAATCCACATGCGACCACAATCCCTATTGTGTTGGATTTCCTGCAAGATGGACTTCAGAAGGGTCTCTCCCTCAGCTCCATCAAGGTTCAGGTGGCTGCGCTGTCTTGCTACGGTCCCAGGAGGGATGGCAAGACCATTGCCAAGCACCCAGATGTTTCTCGCTTCCTGAAAGGAGTCAAGCATATTCGTCCGCCACTGAAGTCCCGGAGAGACAGGCCCCTTTGGGGCCTGTCTCTCTGTTCTCTCACTTTGAAGATGGTGTTTTTGCTGGCTGTATGTTCAGCACGCCGCATCTCAGAGCTACAAGCACTGTCCTGCTGTGATCCATTTCTCAGAATCAGTCCTGAGGCTATCCATCTTCGGATGGTTCCCTTCTTTCTACCTAAAGTGGTTTCACAGTTTCATCTTAACCAAACCATATCCTTGCCTACCACGTCTGGTTTGAAGAAATCTGAAGAAGGGCGTTTATTACGCCATCTCGACATTGGCAGATTGCTGCCCAGATATCTGGAAGTGACACAAGAAGTACGAAAGACGGACCATCTGTTCGTCCTGCACAGCGGAAAGAAACAAGGTGAAGCTGCCTCTCGGCCCACCATCGCCCGCTGGATTAAAGAAGTTATCAGAGCAGCTTACGTGGAGGCCGGGAAGTCTCCGCTTCTACAAGTCACGGCTCATTCTACCAGAGCACAAGCGGCATCTTGGGCAGAATCCAGGATGCTGTCGCCTGCAGAAATATGTAAAGCAGCGACGTGGTCCTCCCTCCATACCTTCTCCAGGTTCTACCGTCTGGATGTCCAGACCAGTGAGGACACAGATTTGCGAGGGCGGTTCTACATGGTCCTCAGGCAGCCTCCCGCCCAGGCTGGGAGTAAAGCTTTTGTACATCCCATTTGTTCTGCGTCCATCTGGCTACACGACAGGAAATGTTGAGATTACTTACCTGATAATCTCCTTTTCCTTAGTGTAGACAGATGGACTCAGCATCCCACCCAGCTGCCTGTGTACATGAGTTTTCACCGGTTCCAGGTAAGCCAGGGCATTTGTTTCCATAAGAGCGTACACTCTACCAGTATCTGCGCTTTCCGGTTGTGAATGCTGGCGGTCTCCAGCCACTGTCAATCGGTCAGGGGAATCCTGTTTTCACTTTTCACTTTTCACTGAGCGTCAGTACACACATCCATAACAGCTTTTGCAAGGAAGATTACTGAATCGCTGCGCTTCCTGTGGGGCTATATACCCCGTGCTGACGTCGGATCCGTCTCCAACTGCTAGCACGCGGATACTATCCCATTGGTTCTGAGTCCATCTGTCTACACTAAGGAAAAGAAGATTACCAGGTAAGTAATCTCAACATTTGTTTAACTATGGAGAGCCGGACAGCGTGTTGACGCGGGACTAGCGTCCTCCCCCCACATTACCATCTTCGTTTGGAAATCGCAGAGTGCACACTGCATGGTTTTTTATCTTTTTTTTTTTTCAATTTATACTTTATTAAATTTCTCATACATTTTTCAATGAAAAGAAAATAGGAATTCTGGGATACCATATCTTCAATTTACAAAAACAGAAAAGAAAATACAATCTATACACATTCCCATTATTTAAGTCCACATAATGGGGAGCTTACCTCTAAGAAAAATCAAGACAATAAATCATAATATCTTATGAAATTCAGGAGATTCATCATTTTTACCAGTTTACAATCTATCCATATTCAGGCTAATTACAATGCCTTCAACTACCTTTATCTATAAGAAAAACTTCCAGATGAGAAGGTTCTAAGAAAACAAACTTATTTTTTTCTAGTGAAATAATACACTTACAGGGAAATTTGAGAAAGAATGTGGCCCCTAGGGCCAACACTCTCTGTTTCATCGAAAGAAATTGTTTCCTTCTCATCTGTGTGTTCCTTTATACGTCAGGGAATACTTGAACTAAATTACCACAGAACATAAAACTTTTGTTTTTAAAGTATTTTTGTAAGACCAGGTTTTTGTCCTGTTCTAATACAAAGGTCACTATCAAGGTTGCCCTAGTTGGAATTTCATCTTCAGAAGCCTCTAAAAAAGATGTTAAATTTGGGCTATTAACAACTAACACATCCATTTCACCTTCTGGGGCTATACCTTCTCTCCTAGAATTAGATAAATAATATATCTTTGATATAAGCACTTCAGTTGAAATACACAATATCTCTTTAACATATTTTTAAAATAACTCTTGCGCAGATAGTAATCTCATATAAGGGAAATTTAAAAAACGTAAATTTTTCCTTCTCAAATTATTTTCCAACCTCTCCATATTTTTATATATCATCAGAGAATCTTTTACGAAGGTGGCCCCTGCTGTTTGTAATGCAGTTATCTGAGAATTCAATACAACGTTTGTTGCTTCAATCTGGTCTATTCTTTTTCCATGGTCTTCAAGTTTCCCTTTAATCTCATTAGAGAAAACTGTAGATTGGGCCATGGACTGGGATAATCTCCTTTCCATGTTTGTAATTGCCTTCCAGATATGTGCGAGAGATATATTCTCTGGATCTGACACAGTCACCTCCCCCTCTGCTCCTCCAACACTGACTGTAGTCTGCTCCAGAGGTTTCTTCTCTCTATCTTTAGATGTTATCACCTCTCCCAGAGTAGGGGTATTTAAGATATTTACCCCTACACTTCCTGAGGTGCTAATGGATAACTGGTCTTGGGCAGGACTAGCTGTAGCCCCTGATGAAGGAGATAAATCTTGAGGAACCTCTTTAGAGGTTTGACTCACCCTTCGCACTAAATGTGTGTCCATCGGTTCTCTTAACTCCTTCGCAACCGGCGTTGATGTTAACAGCTTCATTTTACGCTTTTTCCCCATTCAGAAAGAAGGGCACTTCCTCCTCAAAACATTTCTCCAGGGGCGCGCGGCTTCGGCTGCACGCCGCTGTGCAGCACTTTAAATACACTCAGCTGGCGTCGGGCACAAATGACGTCAGGAAGGGGCGGGAGACATTTCTCTCAGCTCACCAGCTTGGTCCCGTTTGCCCTCGCTCCCCTGCAGTTGCGGCTCTCTTCAGCAAGGCTCCCCTTTTTTTCTTTTTTTTTTCTTCTCTCCTTCTCCGCTATACTGCCCAAACCGGTTTTCAAAGCAATCAGACACTCCCACAGGACCCTGGAGTACACAGAATGGATACAATCCTCGCAAGGGGAAGTAGCAGGAATGCTAAGTATTTGTGGTTTTTCACCTACGATATAGGAAATCTTTATGCGAATACCGGCAAAAACAGAGGAACAATGAGTCTAACGTGATATAACTTATGAAGTTTAAACTACCATACAGGTTGCTAACCAGGAGGATGGTGCTGTGCACATCTTTGTGACCTCCTATTCTCCCAGGTTCAGGGTAGTGCTATGGTTTTAGGTTTTAAGAAAGGGGGAGGGGTAGGGGAGGAGGGAATGGAGGGGGAGGGGTAGGGGAGGAGGGAATGGAGGGGGAGGGTATGGGGTGGGGATTTGGGTCCTTCCAACACAGAGCAATAATGAGGAAATGTGCATTTTTTTGGGGGATACTTTCTTTGAACATGTATCAGTTTCACAAGGGCTGTCTATATGGGTTGGTGAGCCTAGGCTGGGGGGCTCACGGACCCTTACTGCCAGAACACTATCTAGGTGGTACAATTGTTTGTAAAACCAGTTAGTCCAGTATGAAATTAGCCAGTCTAAATGTAAATGGTTTGGGGACACCCATTATGAGAGCCAAATTGTTGCAAGCCCTCAGGAGAGCTAAAGTCGATATTGCCTGCTTGCAGGAGACCCACCTGAATCCAACGGAAAGTAAGAAACTACTTCAGGAATGGGTGGGTCAGATATATTTTTCTCCTGCAAATGGAAAGAAAGCCGGAGTAGCAATACTCTTTCACAAAAATACCAACTTTCAAATAACAAATGAAATTGTTGATCCAGAAGGTAGATTTATTATACTAACAGGGAAACTAGAGGGTAAAGACATCACACTATGTAATGTCTATGGCCCTAATGCACCATCCCCAACATTTTTTCAAAATATTGCAACCCTTTTGATGATGCACAGGCAAGGGTGGCTTTTCATAGCAGGAGATTTTAATACCATAATGGATCCTGCATTAGACAAATCAGCTACACCTAAAAAAATACCTAAGTACTTCTCACATACTCCTCTAGTGACATTTTGCAAAGACCTCCAACTCTTAGGTCTGTGGCACATTTTACACCCTGAGGAATGAGACTATACACACCTCTAAAGCCCACAATACTTTATCTCATATAGATTATATATTTTATTTATTTATTTATTATTTTGCTATACCGATTTTCATGACAAGAATCACATCAAACCGGTTTACATTTAACAATGTGTAAGGTATAGAGAACTCGAACCACAGTAACAAGAGTGTGGTTAAGAAAGTGCAACAGTTACAATAAAACAGGGAAATGATAACTGGGATCTGGAAAAGAAAGAGGGGAGATAACTTAACAAGAACATATTTACAAGGTAGCAATGTTTGGAACCTCAAATGTATTTTCGTATGTTAAAGATGCAAGTATAGGACATGCCACTGTCTCTGACCATGCTCTCATTTGGTTAGACTTTAATGTGGGTGATCCAGAGCCACAGATGCGTTGGAGGCGTTTCCCCGCATATATGAAATCGGTCTCTGAGTTTCACCAGTACCTACACTCTAAATGGCGTCTCTTTCGGGAGAACAACGTGCAGCATGAGGACAACCCTAGTTTATTTTGGGAAACTAGTAAGGTTGTTATAAGAGGTGAAATAATCTCCTACCTGAGACACCGAAATAAGAAGATGAATGCGCAGATTCTGCAATTAGAAGGTGAACTAAAACAGGCCAAACAGAATATGATCCAAAACCCCTCCCCGGACAATATCAGCCAATATCATGTTACACTTAGTTCTTTACACACATACTTACAGCAAAGGGCTTTGAAGCAATTACAATATGCAGACCATAGTTTTTACAATTATGGCAATAAAACTGGTAAACTATTAGCGAATCTCATACGTGTTTGGCGCAGCAAAATATTCATTAATAAATTGCAGAAGCCTAATGGCACTTGGGCAATAAGAGGGGCTGAAATAGGAGAGACACTCTGGGATTTTTATGCCCAGTTATACACCGATGACAGAACGGAAGGGGGTCAAGCAGAAGCAAGTTTCTTTGAAAAGCTTCTGCTCCCTCAGTTAACACCACAACAACTGGACACTTTAAACAAACCCATAACCACATTAGAAGTATTACAGGCCATTAAATCCAGTAAAATAGGTAAATCACCTGGCCCTGATAGGTACTCATATGACTACTACAAAATTCTAGGAGACCAAATTTCTGAACCCCTTTGTAAATTCTGGCAGGATAGTTTGGACCAGGATCATTTCCCCCCTGACTTTAATAAGGCATACATAACAGTATTGCCTAAGCCAGGGAAGGACCTAACCTAACCAGCCTCATACTGTCCTATTTCATTATTAAACTGCGACCTTAAATTACTAGCAAATGTATTAGCTTCCCGACTCAGTGCCATACTCCCTTGTTTAATATCAGAAAATCAAGTGGGGTTCGTGAAAGGGAGATCAGCAAGTTTATATATTAGCAAATTAGTCACGGCTATGGCTTACTGTCAAACTCACTCACTGGCTTCATTAGTCGTGAGTTTTGACTCGGAAAAAGCCTTTGACCGGATATCATGGCCATATTTATTTTCGGTACTTGGCTGCTATGGCTTTAAAGGAGATATATTAAAATATATATTGTTACTATATACAAACCCTTCCTCACACCTGCTGGTCAATAATATTACAAATGCCTTCCTTCCCCAACGGGTCGTTCGCCAGGGTTGTCTCCTTTCACCGCTTTTATACATTCTGTCTATTGACCCCTTATTATGAACTATTGCAGTAGATGGGGAAATATGTGCACTGGAGGTTGAAGGCTCTTCATTTCATGTTGCAGCCTTTGCAGATGATTTCCTCATATTCCTCACCAACCCTCAATATTCCTTTCCTAAAGTCTTAAATCATCAGGTTAGATTTGGAGCTTTCTCTGGTCTAAAGATAAATAGAGAGAAGTCAGAGGCTATGGTAGTGTACGGGAATTTACAACAGATCTGGGGCCCAACATTTCCACTCAGGTGGATGGCCACTCATCTTAAGTATTTAGGAGTCCTTATTCCCCCTGAGGTAGACAAAATATACCTGTGTAATTTACATCCAATGCTGCACAAATTAAAGACACGACTAAAGCAATGGCAAAACCTCCCTCTATCCTTTGGGGGCAGAATACACTTATTTAAGATGAGTGAACTTCCCAGGTGGCTGTATTTATTACAAATGCTCCCCCTTTGGATACATACATCTGACCTTCAGAAAATAAACAGTTGCCTTCAACAATTTCTGTGGCGAGGGAGCCGATCCAGGCTAACATTGCATTGGTTGTACAATTCACCTGCTATGGGGGGCTTGGCATGTCCAGACTTCAGGTTATACAATGTTATATATATGCTGCGCCATCTCAAAGACTGGTTTTCTGGCACTCAATATTCACCTACTGCTCACTTGCAAACTTGGTGCCAAGGTTGCAGTCTATCAGCTCTGGTACAAATCCTGATGTCACAGGTCCCAAAACACTATCTGAATTACCTCATAGTAGACTCTGGGAGGAAAACTTGGGTGTGTCTATGTAAACATTTTGGACCTCAATCCACAGTCACACCTTTGATGCCCATATTTGGGAACCCTCAGTTTATCCCAAGTAGAGGATCGGGTATATTTCGACAGTGGGCGGTACAAGGATTACGAACAATCCATCAGGTCCTTTCCAATCAAACCAAGGGGGTGCATACCTTTCATGACCTTCAAACCAGATACAAATTACCAAACTCAGACTTTTATGCTTATTTACAGCTTAGACACTACATCACATCTACAAACCTGAATACCATCTCAGTAGGGGGAATGCAAGCAGTACTCAACGTCTTATCCAACCCCCGAATGAGTAAAATTACAAGCTTCCCAGTATGCGAACCTACTGAGCCATAATTCGTTCAACAAAGCATACTCGGAAATTGTGAACAGATGGGCAAAATACCCTCAGTTAAGGATCACTGGTACAGATATTAGATCATATTTACAGAAAATATATCAGGTGTCCATTAATGCCAATTCACGAGAAATACTTTTTAAATTTATATGGCAACTTTACTATACACCTGCTACAGCCTGTCAGATGGAAATATGTCAATCAGAACATTTCCTAGCGTGTAGCCAGATGGACTCAGAACGAATGGGTATAGTATGCTCGTGCTAGCAGTTGGAGAAGGATCTGACGTCAGCATGGGTATATATACCCCCACAGGAAGCGTAGCAACTCAGTAATTTCCATCTCCAAAGCAGTTTGGAGAGCCTGCACGCTCGCTGAGCGTGTTTTCCAATACTACTTTCTATTTTTCTACTTTTTTTTCTTCTCCTTAATAAACTTTCTCCAGGAACATCGAGCCCGCACTCCTGCAGTGATACCCTAAGGTCCCTCCCCCAGTTGAGTTTCCCAGGGTGATTTCCGTGATCTCCCGGAGGTCTAGGCCTCGGTCCAGTGGCCGAATTGCGGCAGGGATCTAGCCCCCGAGTGTGGCAGCCTCGGGTCGGGCTGAGAGGCGCCTCGGTCCCGGCATGGACTTAGCCCCGAGTGAGACGAGTCCGGCGGCTCAGAGGCAGCGGGTGAAATCCTCAAGCGCGGCGGTGAAGGTATTTCCCCTCTCCCCCTGCAGCCGGAGACCGCCCGGGTTACAGCCGGGACGCGCCGAGGATCAGGTAAGGCGTACATCTTACTTTTTGGTCTCCGAGGGACGAGGATCGGCGGTGTGGCCTGTAGGCGGCACGCCGTGGAGGGTGCCATTTTGTTGGCCTTGTTCAGGTATCGAGCACTCATGATAGGCGCCTGTCTATGACTAAGCGCATATGGTATATCATTGAGCGTATATTGCTGACCGCATATTAATGTGCGTATATTGGATGGTATTGAGCGTATATTGCTGACCGCATATTGATGAGCGCATATTGGATATCATTGAGCGTATATTGCTGCCGCATATTATTGAGTGCTTGTCGTACTAAGCGCATATTGCTGCCGCATATTATTGAGCGCCTGTTGTATTAAGCGCCTATTGCTGCCGCATATTATTGAGCGCCTGTTGTATTAAGCGCATATTACTGCCGCATATTATTGAGCGCCTGTTGTATTAAGCACATATTGCTGCCACATGTTATTGAGCGCCTGTTGTATTAAGCACATATTGCTGCCGCATATAATTGAGCGCCTGTGGTATTAAGCGCAGATTGCTGCCGCATATTGTTGGGCGCATATTGCATTTTAAGCCGCGATGGAACAGAACGCTTCAGCGTCTTCAGCGGCGGCGCCTCCTGTTTCCGGCATTAAAGCCCTCGTCCTCTGCTCAGCATGCTAGCTTAGAGCCACGCACAGTGAAGAGCCAGACTCCCTTTGTGCCCAATGTGAGGAGGCCGTGGGAGCCTCGGGCCAGGACCAGTCTCAACCGAGGTTTGCTGACAGTTCCTCAGGGGCTACCCCGGATCTAGCAGGCAGTCTCGACCAACCTGGGATCCCGGGGGACCTGGTACCCCGGCGATTAGAGACCGCTTCCATTTCCTGGGAGGATCTCTTTAAGGGAATTCATGCCTTTGTACAGATGCAATCAGCTTCCCGTCCAGACCCTGCTGCTGCTGCTGTGGCTGCTGCTGCTGTTGCGGCTCCTGTGGATCCTGTCCCTGGACCTTCGCGCCCTTATCGTGGGCAGGACCCTGATACTTCACCGGACGAGTCCGAACCCCCGGACGAGGGGGAGCTTCCCTCAGGTATCGAGCCATACCGAACCATGAGGCGGTTCTTCCCTAAAGAGGATCTCTCCGACCTGGTATCTCAGTGCCTGGCGGAGTTGGCTATTACAGGTCCCAGTGCTACGGTACCCTCTATGCAGAACCCTCTGCTGGAAGGCCTTCGTCCTACAGCCCGCCATTTTCCTTTCTTGCAAGCAGCACAGCAACTGATAGATTTAGAATGGGCTGCACCAGCGGCCTCATTCAAAGGGGGTCGGGCCCTGACGGGCATGTACCCCCTGGCACTGGCTATCCAGGAGCTGCTGGCGTGCCCTCAGGTGGACGCCTTGATTAGCGCTGTGGTCAAGCGCACTACCATTCCAGTTGAGGGGGGGCCGGCCCTCAAGGAGCCTCACGACCGGTGACTGGACGCCATTCTGAAACAGACCTTTGAGGTGGCAGCTCTATCTTTGCGGATCGCAACCTGCTGTACAGTGGTGATGCGCTCCTGTTTGTCACAAGTCAGGAACAATGCTCCAGCAACAGACATGGAGTCAGCTCTCTCGTTCCTCAGGGATGCTGCCTCAGATCTAGTCTGTACAACGGCCAAGGGGGTCTCATTCTCCGTGGCCACCAGGAGGCAGCTCTGGATCCGGAATTGGTCAGCCGATGCTCCTTCGAAGACACGCCTCACCAGAATGCCCTTTAGGGGTTCTTTCCTGTTTGGCAGCGACCTTGATAAACTGGCCAGTACATGGGGCACCTCTCCAGTACCTCGACTTCCGGAAGATCGGTTCAGAAGGAACCAGCGCACCTTTCCCAGGCCCTCCAGAGGTAGAAGCTCCCAGCGCTTCACTCCCTATAGGAGTCGCTACCAGGCGCCTCATCCTCAGGCCAGGAACCAGTCCTTTCGGACCAAGCAGCGCAAGAGGGGAGCCGGCTCGGGTTCAGGGCCCGGCCGCGCCTCACAATGAGAATCAGCTGATCCATCCGAGGGACGGAGCCATAGGGGGTAGGTTAACCCTCTTCCACCCCAGATGGGTCGAGATTACGTCGGACCAGTGGGTCCTTGCCATCATCCGAGAGGCGGTTTTCTGGACTTTCATCATCTCCCTCCGGACAAGTTTGTGGAATCTTCGTGTCCCATACACAAGAGGACAGCGTTGGAAGCTACCCTGGCGAGGCTCCTGTCCTTGAAAGCTGCACAGTGGTGACGCGTTCCTGTTTGTCACAGGTCAGGAACAATGCCCCGGCAGCGGACATGGAGTCAGCTCTCTCGTTCCTCATGGATGCCACCTCCGACCTAGTCCGTACGACAGCCAAGGGGGTATCATCCTCCGTAGCAGCCAGGAGGCAGCTTTGGATACGGAACTGGTCAGCCGACGCTCCTTCTAAGACACGTCTCACTAGAATGCCGTTCAAGGGTTCTCTTCTGTTTGGCAGCGACCTAGAGAAACTGGCCAGCACATGGGGTGCCTCTCCAGTACCTCGACTGCCGGAAGACAGGTCCAAGAGGAACCAGCACACCTTTCCGAGGCCCTCCAGAGGTAGAATCTCCCAACGCTTCACTCCCTATAGGAGTCGCTACCAGGCACCTCGTCCTCAGGCCAGGAACCAGACCTATCGGACCAAGCAGCACAAGAGGGGAGCCGGCTCGGGTTCGGGTCCCAGCCGCACCTCACAATGAGAATTAGCCGATCCATCCGGGGGACTGAGCCATAGGGGGCAGGTTAACCCTCTTCTACCCCAGATGGGTCGAGATTACGTCGGACCAGTGGGTCCTCGCCATCATCCGAGAAGGGTATTATCTGGACTTCCATCCCATCCCTCCGGACAGGTTTGTGGAATCTCCGGGCCCAATCCACAAGAAGGCGGCATTGGAAGCTACCCTGGCGAGGCTCCTGTCCTTGAAAGCCATAATCCCAGTACCTGCCTGGGAAATGGATTCTGGGCACTATTCCATTTATTTCATGGTACCCAAGAAAGAGGGCACTTTCCGACCCGTCTTGGACTTCAAGTCAGTCAACCGATACTTAAAGGTCCCGAGGTTTCGCATGGAAACTCTGCACTCAGTCAAGACCGCAGTACAGCCAGGGGAATTCCTCACGGCCTTAGACTTATCGGAAGCCTAGCTGCATATCCCGATCCATCGGGATCATCGGTGCTACTTCCGCTTCAAGGTTCTGGGACGACACTTCCAATTCCGGGCTTTGCCCTTCGGGTTAGCCACGGTGCCGCGGACCTTCACCAAGGTGATCGTAGTGGTAGCAGCGGCGCTCAGACGGGAAGGAATCCTTGTCCATCCCTACCTAGACGACTGGCTGATCAGGGCGAAATCACGAGTGGAGAGCCATCGGGCAACCAACAGAGTGATCTCCCTTCTGGAAAGCCTGGGATGGGTAGTCAACCTAAGCAAGAGTTGCCTACAGCCTTCCCAATCACTGGAATACGTGAGAGTACTGTTCGACACCCAGGCAGACAAGGTCAGCCTAACCACCAAGAGAAGGTTAAAGCTCCAGACGCGTCTACGTTCCTTGATGGGAGCCATACGGCCCATAGCTTGGGATTACCTACAGGTTCTCGGTCTCATGGCATCCACCCTGGAAGTGGTACCATGGGCGTGGGCCCATATGAGACCACTGCAATGCTTCCTCCTCTCTCGATGGAGCCCACGCTTCCGGAATTAATCCGTGCATCTACCTCTACCCGCCAGAGTGCGGACCCAGCTACGGTGGTGGTTGCAGTCCGACCACACGAGCAGGGGGTCGAAGATGTCCTCCCCCACGTGGACCCTGCTCACCACAGATGCCAGCCTGAGCGGATGGGGAGCACACTGCGAAGAGCTCACCGCCCAAGGGCGGTGGAGCAGAGAAGAGTTGGGGTGGAACATCAACCGCCTAGAGGCACAGGCAGTCCGGTTAGCCTGCCTGCAATTCGCTCACAAACTACGGAACAGAGCAGTCAGAGTGGAGAGCCATCGGGCAACCAACAGAGTGATCTCCCTTCTGGAAAGCCTGGGATGGGTAGTCAACCTAAGCAAGAGTTGCCTACAGCCTTCCCAATCACTGGAATACGTGAGAGTACTGTTCGACACCCAGGCAGACAAGGTCAGCCTAACCACCAAGAGAAGGTTAAAGCTCCAGACGCGTCTACGTTCCTTGATGGGAGCCATACGGCCCATAGCTTGGGATTACCTACAGGTTCTCGGTCTCATGGCATCCACCCTGGAAGTGGTACCACCACGATGACATACATCAACCGACATACATCAACCGACAGGGCGGAACCAGAAGCCAACAGGTGTCCCTAGAGATAGCCCCGCTGATGGCTTGGGCAGAGGCGAATCTCCAGGACATCTCTGCCATCCACTTTGCCGGAAGGGACAACACCACGGCAGACTTCCTCATCAGGGAAAGTCTAAATCCGGGAGAATGGCAGCTGTCCCCCACAGCCTTCCAGATGATTGTGGATCAGTGGGGGACTCCGGACATGGACCTACTAGCGGACAGGTCCAATGCTCAAGTACCCAGATACTTCAGCCGCAAGCGAGATCCGTTCTCTCACGGGATCGACGCCCTGGTTCAGCCATGGCCTCCAGGGACCCTGCTATACGCCTTTCCACCGTGGCCCCTGCTGGGCGCCCTTATACACAAGATTCAGAGGCACAGAGGCCTAGTTCTTCTAGTGGCACCAGACTGGCCAAGAAGACCCTGGTACGCGGACATGAGAAGACTACTGACAGGGGAGCCCCTTCCCCTGCCTCCTCTCAGGGACCTGCTACGTCAAGGTCCCATCCTACACGAGGATCCGGCTCAATTCTCTCTTACGGTCTGGCCATTGAGAGGGCTAGACTGAAGAAAAGAGGTTACTCGAGCCGGTGATAGATACACGCCTCCGAGCCCGCAAGTTTTCCACCTCCCTCACCTACATAAGGATCTGGAGAGTATTTGAGGCCTGGTGCGATACTCATGGCACCAATCCACATGCGACCACAATCCCTATTGTCCTGGATTTCCTGCAGTATGGGCTTCAGAAGGGTCTCTCCCTAAGCTCCATCAAGGTTCAGGTGGCTGCGCTTTCTTGCTACGGTCCCAGGAGGGATGGCAAGACCATTGCCACGCACCCAGATGTGTCCTGCTTTCTGAAAGGAGTCAAGCATATTCGTCCGCCACTGAAGTGGCCAGTGCCCCTGTGGAACCTCAACATAGTTTTGGATTTCCTCGCGGGATCCACCTTCAGACCCCTTCGGGGCCTGTCTCTCCGTTCGCTAACTTTGAAGATGGTGTTCTTGCTGGCAGTGTGTTCAGCAAGCTGCATCTCAGAGCTACTAGCGCAGTCCTGCCGTGATCCCTTTCTCAGGCTCACTCCAGAGGCTATCCATCTTCGCACTGTTCCCTCCTTCTTACCTAAAGTAGTCTCACAATTTCACCTCAACCAAACCATATCCTTGCCAACCACAGCAGGTTTGAAGAAGTCAGAAGAAGGGCGTTTGCTATGCCATCTCGACATCGGCAGATTGCTGCCCAGATACCTGGAAATGACAGAAGCAGTACTTCACAGCGGGAAGCAGTCCTTCACAGCGGGAAGAAACAAGGGGAAGCGGCCTTACGGCCCACCATCGCCCGCTGGATCAAAGAAGTTATCAGAGCGGCCTACGTAGAGTCCGGGAAGTCACCACCTCTGCAGGTCAAGGCTCATTCCACCAGAGCGCAGGCGGCCTCTTGGGCAGAATCTAGGATGCTGTCGTCCGCGGAGATATGTAAGGCGGCGACGTGGTCCTCCCTCCATACCTTCTCCAAATTTTACCGTCTGGACATCCAGGCCAGGGAGGATACAGCATTTGCGAGGGCAGTCCTACGCAGTCCTCAGGCAGCCTCCCACCCAGTTCGGGAGTAGCTTTTGTACATCCCACTTGTTCTGAGTCCATCTGCTACACGCTAGGAAATGTTGAGATTACTTACCTGATAATCTCCTTTTCCTTAGTGTATGCAGATGGACTCACCATCCCGCCCAGCTACCAGTATACATCGGTTGCACCAATTCAAGGTAAGGCATGTCATTTCTTACACGAGAGCGTCCACTCTACCAGGTGTCGACGCCTTCCGGTTGGGAACACTGGCGGTCTCCAGCTACTATCAATCGGTCAGGGGAATCCTGTTTCACTAATTACTTGATCGGTCAGTACACATATATCCATAACAGCTTTTGCAAGGAAGATTACTGAGTTGCTTCACTTCCTGTGGGGGTATATGTACCCGTGCTGACGTCGGATCCGTCTCCAACTGGTAGCACGAGCACACTATACCCACTTGTTCTGAGTCCATCTGCATACACTAAGGAAAAGGAGATTATCAGGTAAGTAATCTCAACATTTGTATGGCTTTCTCATTTTTGTTCTAATACTACTAGTAACTTCCATACATTGTTGACCGCATATCAGCCCATCACAAATCCTGTTTGATCAGACTCTGTAAACAGTGGGCAAAAATTTCCCCAGGCTATTGGCTAATATGGAAACCAATAATTTAACATCTACATTAAGAGTGAAATAGGCCGATATGATGCAGGGGTCCCAAGATCTCTCCCCTTTTTTGGCAATACAATAACTGCCTGATTCATATCTAATGAATGGAAATTATATTGTAAGGCATCATTAAACATTTCTTTCAGAGGGATCAATAATGCAAACTTGAAAGTCTTATGAAGCAGAGCCCAGGCCATCTACCCCTGGAGCTTTTCCCAATTTCAGCCTCCTAATAGCCCTAAAAATCTCCATCTCATTCACAAGTAAATTTAGAGACTGAAGACATTCTGCGCTCAATTGGGGAATAGTAATGTTCTCGAAAAAAAATATCATGATCACCACTATCAGACTGAGCCTCAGAATATAATGTCTGATAATATTTAAAAATTGCCAGGATTTATTTTGTATCCGTAAGTGAAGACCCCCATTTGGTCTCGTATACCTGTGACATAAGTTCTAGATTTTGTTCCCTTAACCAGTCAGTCATTCATTTCCCAGCCTTATTCCCAAATTTATGAAACTGAAATTTGTAATAGTTGATAGAGCACACCACCTTAAGATGCAACAAATGATTCAGTAACTTTAGTCTCATCGATTATCTGCTTGCTCTCCTTGGACATAGAGGAGACATGATTCCTTTTTAACTGTTTTAATGTATTAGGCGCAAGATCTCTGCATCTCTCTCCTTCCGATTCCTAGCAGTATAGGCATGGATATCGCCTCTCAACATTGCTTTCCCCACTTCCCAAAAAGGAGTAGGGGAAATATCGAACATACTCTTAAACTACTTCCATTTCTATTGTAAGTACTCATGAAACTCTCTATTTTTAGAGTCCTGAGTACATCTGCCACATACGCCTCCATTTCTTAGACTTCCCCAACTTTAAAACTAAGAAATCCAGAGCATGATCAGAAATGAGTTTCCAATAGACGCACTAATAACCCTGGAAAACAAATAGTCTGAAATGAGAATATAGTCAATTTTGGAGTAATTTTGATGAATTTTAAAAGCGTTGCACATGGTAAAATCGGGGGTTACGCATGTGGCTGGATCTTGTGTGCGCTGCGCGCATTTTAGAACAGGCCCGGCCACGCATGTAACCCCTGATATGTGCAGACATGCTGGGCCTGTTAAAAGGGGCAGGCTTGGGGGCAGGGTTTGGGAGGGGTGGGCTGGGACATTGCCATTAGATCCTGTTCCGGGGAAGCATGTGCAGGCAGCCAGCCAACATGCAGAGTTTACTTCTGTGCTGGAGGAGAAGGGAAGAGGGAGAAAGAATAGGGTTAGGGAAGTTCCTTCCCAATCTGTTCCTTAATTGGAATGGACTGGGAGGGAACTAGGGGAAAAAGGGCAATCGTGTCGCCGTGTGGAATTGAAAAATTCTTCCCCCCCCCCCCCCCCCGCCCGCGAATGGGGCACCTGCTCGCACAAGTGTGCCAATTATAAAATCAGGTATGCATGTGCACATGGATATCGTATTTTATAACATGCTCGCGGCAAAGCAAGCATGTTATAAAATCAGCACGTCCATGTGCATGCGCATCTTAAAATAGACTCCTTTGTGAATAAGTTACCACACCTCTCTTTCTACGCAATTATGATGCAAAACTACAAATACCCACCCAATCTTTTTTCAGTTTCAAATGTTCCTCGTCTGGTAAATGTTTCCTGCAAACAAGCTATATTTTATTTCCCTCTCTTTAATAAGGTCAATATCTTTATTCTCTTAATTGGGGAATGGGTATTATCTACATTCCAGGTAGCAATTTTAATATCACCCATTGCCAATGTACCTAGCAGCAATCCTACTGCCGCTCCACCAGATACTGACATATGTTTAATGTATACTCTGCCATGTATTCCCCAGTTTGAATGCAAGGCAGTGTTATCAATGACTAACAGGTAAGCAATACAGGGTCTCTCCCTATGTAATATTCCACTTAGCCTGGTCAGAAGAGACTCACCCCAAAGATTCTTCCATACAGCCTTTATACATACGCCATCATTATCCCCAGTTTTCCCCACATCTCCACAGACATAGTCCCAGATACACATCAGCCATGCCCCCCCCCCCCCCCCCCCAAAAATAGTATGAACTCCACCACTCCTTTCTGAGCTCCAAGGGACTACCCACACCTGCATCTCTCAGCCAGAAGATGCACCAGTGTGGAACCCCCACATCCCCAGATAGACAATGTTACTAATACAGGTCATATTAGCACATAATGTAAGAACTATCCCTCAAACAGTAAAATGTAGATACTTAAAATGAACACCATTCATGATCAGCGCAATGAAAAAAACTAAGTGATCAAGACCAAGAAAAAAGAATAAACAAGTGAAAAGCGAAAGAAAAGCAGTTCAACATGAGAAAATAAAACGTTCCCCAGCACAGTATGCAGCCCATTTGCACATCAACATATATCAGGCTTCACAAAGTAGAAACACAAAAGAAACAGATCAGTAGAAATGTTCCAAAGACGATTGCAGAAGTCCAGTTCCGTTTACCCTGACCACTAGAGTGGTCCCAATGATCCAAGTCCAAAGAGGGGAAAAAAAAAATATATATATATACATATAAAGTCCAGACTTCAGAACCCTAAAGCTCTGTTACATATATTAGTGCGCATTGCTACCACGTGATTAACTGTACTGTCAAAAGGAGAATTCAAAACCAAGGCTCACAGCAAACCTCCTTTCGGCATATTTCAACCATCATAAATAAATCGAGCACCGTTCCTCTTTACCCTCTCAGGCCCGTGTCTCTATATCCACCACAAATAATGCTGCCAGGCCAAATGGCCCATTCTGATAACGTAAAAGTTCCCACTTTCCTAGCGTGTAGCCAGATGGACTCAGAACAAGTGGGTATAGTGTGCTCGTGCTAGCAGTTGGAGACTGATCTGACGTCAGCAGGGGTACATATACCCCCACAGGAAGTGAGGCAATTCAGTAATTTCCGTCTCCAAAGCAGTTTGGAGAGCCTGCACGCTCGCTGAGCGTGTTTTCCAATACTACTTTCTACTTTCTATATTCTACTTACCAAACTTCTACAGACGAGCCCCGCACTCCTGCGGTGATACCCTCGGGTCCCTCCCCCAGTTGAGTTTCCCGGGGTGATTTCCGCGATCCCTCGGAGGTCTACGCCTCGGTCCGGTGGCCAAATCGCGGCAGGGATCTAGCCCCCAAGCGAGAAGGGCTTAGGCCTGGCTGAGAGGCGCCTTGGTCCCGGCGTGGACCTAGAGGTAGCGGGTGCATTTCCTCAAGTGCGGCGGTGAAGGTATTTCCCCTCTCCCCCCCGCAGCCGGAGACCGCCCGGGTTCCAGCCGGGAAGCGCCGAGGATCAGGTAAGGCGTACATCTCTTACTTTTGGTCTCCGAGGTACGAGGATTGGCGGCATTGCCTGTATGCGGCACGCCACGGAGGTAGCTATTTTGTCGGCCTTGTTCAGGTATTGAGCGCCCATGATAGGCGCCTGTATCTTATTGAGCGCATATTGCTGACCACATATTATTGAGCGCATATTGTATATCATTGAGCGTATATTGCTGACCGCATATTATTGAGTGCGTATTGTATATCATTGAGCGTATATTGCTGACCGCATATTATTGAGCGCGTATTGTATATTATTGAGCGTATATTGCTGACCGCATATTGAGCGCATATTGTATATTATTGAGCTTATATATCTGACCGCATATTATTAAGCGCATATTGTATATTATTGGGCGTATATTGCTGACCGCATATTATTAAGCGCATATTGTATATTATTGAGCGTATATTGCTGACTGCATATATTAAGCGCATATTGTTCAGCCGCATATTATTATTGAGCCACGATGGAACATTTGAACGCCCCGGTGTCTCCTGCGGCGGCGCCTCCTGATTCCGGCGTGAAAGCTCTCGGCCTCTGCTCAGCATGCCAGCTTAGAGCCACGCAGCGCGAGGAACCAGACTCCCTTTGTGCCCAATGTGAGGAGGCAGTGGGAGCCTCGGGCCAGGACCATTCTCAACCAAGGTTTGCCGACAGTTCCACAGGGGCCACCCCGGATCTAGCGGGCAGTCTTGAACAACCTGGGATCCCGGGGGACCTGGTACCCCGACGGCTAAAGACCGCTTCCATTTCCTGGGTGGATCTCTTTAAGGGGATCCATGCCTTTGTACAGATGCAGTCAGCTTCCCGTCCAGGCCCTGCTGCTGCTCCGGCTGATCCTGCCCCTGGACCTTCGCGCCCTTATCGTGGGCACCCGCCTCCGGGCAGTCCGGCTCATGCGGACCCTGATGTCTCGGAGGACGAGTCCCCCGAGGAGGGGGAACTTCCCTCTGGGATTGAACCATATCGAACTATGAGGTGGTTCTTTCCCAAGGAAGATCTCTCCGACCTGGTTTCTCAGTGCCTGGCGGAGTTGGCTATTACAGGCCCCAGCACTACGGTGCCATCTACGCAGAACCCCCTGCTGTGGAAGGTCTTCGTCCTACAGCCCGCCATTTTCCCTTCCTGCAAGCAGCACAACAACTGATAGATTTGGAGTGGAATGTGCCAGCGGCTTCTTTCAAAGGGGGTCGGGCCTTGTCGGGCATGTACCCCCTGGACCCGGCAATCAAGGATATGCTGGCGTGCCCTCAGGTACACCCCTTGGTTAGCACTGTGGTCAAGCGCACTACCACTCCAGTTGAGGGGGGGGCGGCCCTCAAGGAGCCTCATGACCGGCGACTGGACGCCATCCTGAAACAGACCTTTGAGGTGGCAGCTCTATCTTTGCGGATCGTTCCTCATGGATGCCGCATCCGACCTAGTCCGTACGACAGCCAAGGGGGTCTCATCCTCCGTAGCAGGCAGGAGGCAGCTCTGGATACGGAATTGGTCAGCCGATGCTCCTTCGAAGACACACCTCACCAGAATGCCCTTTAGGGGTTCTCTCTTGTTCGGCAGCAACCTTGATAAACTGGCCAGCACATGGGGCGCCTCTCCAGTACCTCGACTGCCAGAAGACAGGTTCAAAAGGGACCCAGCGCACCTTTCCGAGGCCCTCCAGAGGTAGAAGCTCCCAACGCTTCACTCCCTATATAGGAGTCGCTACCAGGCACCTCTTCCTCAGGCTAGGAACCAGTCCTTTCGGACCAAGCAGCACAAAAGGGGAGCCGGCTCGGGTTCAGGGCCCGGCCATGCCTCCCAATGAGAATCAGCCGATCCATCCGGGGGACGGAGCCATAGGGGGCTCTGTCCCCATAGGGGCTCCCTCTTCTACCCCAGATGGGTCGAGATTACGTCGGACTAGTGGGTCCTCGCCATCATCCGAGAGGGGTGTATTATCTGGACTTCCATCATATCCCTCCGGACAGGTTTGTGGAATCCCCGTGTCCAATACACAAGAAGGCAGCATTGGAAGCTACCCTGGCGAGGCTCCTGTCCTTGAAAGCCATAGTCCCAGTACCTGCATGGGAAATGGATTCTGGGCCTTATTCCATTTATTTCATGGTACCCAAGAAGGAGGGCACTTTCCGGCCCGTGTTAGACCTCAAGTCAGTCAACCGATTCTTAAGGGTCCCGAGGTTTTGCATGGAAACTCTGCGCTCAGTCAAGACCGCAGTACAGCCAGGGGAATTCCTCACGGCGCTTAGACTCGTCAGAAGCCTACCTGCATATCCCGATCCATCGGGATCATCAGCGCTACCTACGCTTCAAGGTTTTGGGACGACACTTCCAATTCCGGGCTTTGCCCTTCGGGTTAGCCACGGCACCGCGGACCTTCACCAAGGTGATCGTAGTGGTAGCTGCGGCGCTCAGACGGGAAGGAATCCTTGTCCATCCCTACCTAGATGATTGGCTGATCAGGGCGAAATCACGAGAGGAGAGCCATTGGGCAACCAACAGAGTGATCGCCCTTCTGAAAAGCCTGGGATGGGTAGTCAACCTAATCAAGAGTTGTCTACAGCCTTCCCAATCACTGGAATACCTGGGAGTCCAGTTCGACACCCAGGCAGACAAAGTCAGTCTTACTACCAAGAGAAGGTTAAAACTTCAGACGCGTCTACAGTCCTTGATGGGAGCCAGCCGGCCCATAGCTTGGGATTATCTGCAGGTTCTCGGTCTCATGGCATCCACCCTGGAAGTGGTACCCTGGGCAAGGGCCCATATGAGACCTCTACAATGCTCCCTCCTCTCTCGATGGAGCCCCCGCTTCCGGAATTACTCCGTGCATCTCCCTCTACCAGCCAGAGTGCGGACCCAGCTACGATGGTGGTTGCAGCCCAACCACATGAGCAGGGGGTCGAAAATGTCCTCCCCCACGTGGATTCTGCTCACCACAGATGCCAGCCTGAGCGGATGGGGAGCACACTGCGAAGAACTCACCGCCCAAGGACGGTGGAACAGAGAAGAGTCAGGGTGGAACATCAACCGTCTAGAAGCACGGGCGGTCCGGTTAGCCTGCCTGCAATTTGCTCACAGACTGAGGAACAGAGCAGTCAGAGTGATGTCGGACAACGCCACCACGGTAGCATACATCAACCGTCAGGGCGGAACCAGAAGCCGAAAGGTGTCCCTAGAGATAGCCCCGCTGATGGCTTGGGCAGAGGCGAATCTCCAGGACGTCTCCGCCGTCCACATTGCCGGAAGGGACATCACCACGGCAGACTTCCTCAGCAGAGAAAGCCTAAATCCGGGAGAATGGCAGCTGTCCCCCACAGCCTTCCAGATAATTGTGGATCAGTGGGGGATTCCGGACATGGACCTACTAGCGGACAGGTCCAATGCTCAAGTACCCAGATACTTCAGCCACAAGCGAGATCCGTTCTCTCATGGGATCGACGCCCTGGTTCAGCCATGGCCTCCAGGGACACTGCTATATGCTTTTCCTCCGTGGCCCCTGCTGGGCACCCTTATACACAAGATTCAGAAGCACAAGGGCCTAGTTCTTCTAGTGGCACCAGACTGGCCAAGAAGACCCTGGTACGCGGACATGAGAAGACTACTGGCAGGGGAGCCCCTTCCCCTGCTTCCTCTCAGGGACCTGCTACGTCAGGCTCCCATCCTCCACGAGGATCCGGCTCAATTCTCTCTTACGGTCTGGCCATTGAGAGGGCTAGGCTGAAGAAAAGAGGTTACTCGGAGCCGGTGATAGATACCCTCCTCCGAGCTCGCAAGTTTTCCACATCCCTCACCTACGTAAGGATCTGGAGAGTATTTGAAGCCTGGTGCGACACTCACGGCACCACTCCACATGCGACCACAATCCCTATTGTTTTGGATTTCCTGCAGGATGGGCTTCAGAAGGGTCTCTCCCTCAGCTCCATCAAGGTCCAAGTGGCTGCGCTGTCTTGCTACGGTCCCCGGAGGGATGGCAAGACTATTTCCACGCACCCAGATGTTTCCCGCTTCCTGAATGGAGTCAAGCACATTCGTCCGCCACTGAAGTGGCCAGTGCCTCTGTGGAACCTTAACATAGTTTTGGATTTCCTCGCGGGATCCACCTTCAGACCCCTTCGGGGCCTGTCTCATCGTTCTCTAACTTTCAAGATGGTGTTCTTGCTGGCTGTGTGTTCAGCACGCCGTATTTCAGAACTACAAGCACTGTCCTGCCATGATCCCTTTCTTAGAATCACTCCAGAGGCTATCCATCTTCGCACGGTTCCATCCTTCTTGCCTAAGGTAGTCTCACAATTTCACCTCAACCAAACCATATCCTTGCCAACCACGGCGGGTTTGAAGAAATCAGAAGAAGGGCGTTTGCTATGCCATCTCGACATCAGCAGATTGCTGCCCAGATATCTGGAAATGACAGAAGAAGTACGAAAGACGGACCATCTGTTCGTCCTTCACAGCGGGAAGAAACAAGGAGAAGCGGCCTCGCGGCCCACCATCGCCCGCTGGATCAAAGACGTTATCAGAGCGGCTTACGTAGAGGCCGGGAAGTCACCGCCTCTACAAGTCAAGGCTCATTCTACCAGAGCCCAAGCAGCATCTTGGGCAGAATCTAGGATGCTGTCGCCTGCAGAAATATGTAAAGCGGCGACATGGTCCTCCCTCCATACCTTCTCCAGGTTTTACCGTCTGGATGTCCAGGCCAGGGAGGACACAGCATTTGCGAGGGCAGTCCTACGCGGTCCTCAGGCAGCCTCCCGCCCAGGCTGGGAGTAAAGCTTTTGTACATCCCATTCGTTCTGAGTCCATCTGGCTACACGCTAGGAAATGTTGAGATTACTTACCTGATAATCTCCTTTTCCTTAGTGTAGACAGATGGACTCAGCATCCCGCCCAGCTGCCAGTGTACATGGGTTTCACCGATTAAAGGTAAGCCATGTCATTTGTTTACATAAGAGCATCCCCTTTGCCAGGTGTCGACCCTTGGAGGCTATAAATGAAATATGCCTGCTATTTGCAAATTTTATGTTTGAGGATATTCGGGGAGGTCCACGGAGTTTACCCTAAACACATCTTAGCAGCTAGCTCTCGTGACCAGAAGTCCATCTTATATATGTTTTAATTGTAAACTGTTGTGATATTTATTTGGAATGATGGTATATAAAATGTTTAAGTAAATAAAATTTAAAAAATTTTCATTTTGAAATTAAAGAAACAAAGTAGGGTCCCCACAAAACAAATTTTAAAATGAAACATTTTTCCTGCTGCACATGCCTACAGCATATGTCTTTAAGGCCTTTAGTTTACTTAAGATCTTGAGGGAGATCACGTGACGCTGTGAGGGAGAGCAGATGTAGGTCTCCTTCTCTGGCCCTTATCCCTCTCATCCAACCCCTTCCAGCGCCCCTAATCATCCGCAACCGGTTTAAATTCGCAAACCCGACTCCTAAGATAGTGGTCAGTGATCTTTTTTGAGACGATGGCCACGAGAACAGCACGGAAAGATAAAGAAAAGGAAAAGGAGAAGGTGAGGCCTACAGATCAGGTTCCGGATGATGACCAGCCTCAGCCTGAACTGCCAGTTCCTGCCAACTGGGCAGACATCAAAGCCGCAGTAGTGGAGGCTTTAGAGCCAGAATTTAAGAAGCTCTCGCACCAGTTGGGAGAAGTGTCGGCCTCAATTGCGGGGTATGAAGCCCGATTTGGAGAATTAGAGCATAGAGTCTCTGATGCGGAAGATGGCCTCCATGGCACACAGGCGACGCTGGAAAAACTGCAGAAAACGGTGGCTCTCCACACTGAACGCCTGGAAGACCTGGAAAATAGATCTCGCCGTTCAAACTTGAGATTTGTGGGTCTTCCTGAATCTATTAACGAGCGAGAACTACCAGTACTGCTGGAATCATGGCTTACTAACGAACTGGAGCTGAGTGTGTCTCACGGCCCACTGAGAGTGGAGAGGGCACACCGTCTGGGTAACTATAAATCCCAGCAGACCCGGCCCAGGGTTGTCATTGCAAAACTCCTGAATTACCGGCATAAAGAAAATATACTGCGTGCTGTGAGGGGAGGTAAGAATTTGCATTATGAGGGCCAAAAAGTACTGGTTTTTCAAGATTTCTCAGCGGCCCTGTCAGCTCAGAGGAGGGCTCTCTCCCCCTTGTGCGCGCAGCTGCACAATTTAGGTCATCGGGCGATAATAATATACCCAGCCAGGGTGAGAGTTGATAGCCCGACGGGACCCCGTTGGTTTACTAGCGGGGGGACCTGAAAGAATACATCAAAACACTCACCGCCGTTTCTGCAACTAGCCAGGAGGACCCAGGAGCACACCATGCCTGAGTGCCATGTGTTCAAAATGGCCGCCGGCACTCGAGCGCTGAGGATTCTCTGTTTCCCCATAAAGCCTGCGACCCAAGGCAGTGGCCGAGTGAACAAGCTGACCTTCTCAGTTGTTTTTCTGGTGGTGGTGGACTGGAGATGTTTAAGCGGTGTGGAACCCCATAACGGTGGAGCCAGGTTTGTTTTCAATTTGCTATCATGGCTGGTCGTCGGGAAGCGGTTAGTGCGCTGGCCCCTGCTAGCTACCCGCGGTCTTTTTTTTTGTTTTTTTTTCATCGTGCCTGCCGCTTTGAAAGCACTTTCCACTTTTTACGCGGCCGATAACACAAAGGGGTTGGTCCTGCTTGATCTGTCCCAGTCGTGATCAGTGCTAATAGGCGCCACTTACAGGGGGACACCCGAGGAACACTCGACCGTCTCGGGCATTTCATTTATGCACAAACAGTGGGGAGCGCATCGGGGGACAGCCACCATATGATTTCACCTTTTTCGCTGATCGATGGACTGGAGGCCGATCCAACATTCTTCCTGCCGGTGGGTGCGCGCAGCCTGAGTCGTTTAGCCAGTGCCCGGGTGGACTCTGCAGGAAGGATTGCGGCGCTCTCTGAGGTCGAGCTGCCGTAGCAGCCGTGGAAACTGCCTTTGGGCAAGAAATACACCGCCACTAAGCAAGTCCTTTGTAAACTTCTCAGTGTTCCACGGACTACCAGGAACAGAACGGTGGGGTGAACTGCTTTGCGATCGGGGTTGTGGGGGCGGGGAGCCAATTTTCGTGTTTGGGTTACTTTAAAGGCACTCGATTTGAATAGGGCATTGTATAAAGCTCTGTGGTTTGAAGTTTTACTGTTGTATGTTCACGGAGCTAATGTATTTGTACTTGTTGGTTGGACGCAAGGGTAAGAAGGAAAGCTTGGGTGGATGTGGGGCTGGGGGGGGGGGGGGGGGGGAGGGAGGAGGGTCAATGGCGTTAGTAGTGATCTCCAACCTGGGGGTTGTATGGTGTGGGCAAGTGGGGAAAGGGTTGGGGAAGACAGGGGGGGTTGGGAGTGACGAGGTTCAGCGGGGGTGGGGAAGGAGGGGGGGACGGGGGAGGAAGTTTCTAGGGTTCGAGGTTTGGGTTTCGGGGATGGGGTGGGTTAGCCATATAGGTTGGGTTCTGGGATTCCGCGCTAGGGACTTGAAGAGACTTAGGCTGGGACAGCCTTCCTCTGCTTTACGGCCACAGGATTTTGTTCAGCTCAAATTTTTTATTTTTGATTATGGCTAAGACAACGTCTAGGATAGTCTCCTGGAATGTTTGTGGTATACAGACACCAGTAAAGAGATATAAGATTTTGCAAGCCCTTAAACATAAGTCGGCGGATGTGGCCCTTTTACAGGAAACACACCTCACAGACACTGAACATCCAAAACTGAGACAAAATTGGGTGGGAGAAGTTCATTTTGCATCCGGGACCTCAAAATCGGCGGGAGTGGCTATTTTAGTCCGGAAAAATGTCCCTTGGCAGGTTAGGAAGGAGATTAAGGATCCGAAGGGAAGGTATTTGCTCGTGGAAGCGGAACTTTTCAAAACCCCGATAGTGATCTGTAACGTATATGCCCCTAATACGCAGCCGGCGAGCTTTTATTGCTCGCTGCAACAGGTGCTGCTTCCCTACCAGGACAAAAATTTGGTGGTGGGGGGAGACTTTAATGCCTGGCGAGACCCAGCATGGGACAGAATCTCGGTGGGGCACACTATGATCCCCCCTAGTAAACACTTGAGGGCTCTGGAGGACACCCTCCATTTGGTGGACTCCTGGCGAACGCTTCATCCTCTTGAAAAAGGATTTTCCCATATAGCAAGAGCACATGCGACTCATTCTTGCATTGATTATATATATGTGAGTGAAGTATATTTTTCGCAGGTAACAGGGGCTGACATGGGAGATGTGCTTATTTCCGATCATGCCCCGGTTTGGATCGACCTGGTTGTAAACATGGCACGCCTACATGGTCGCTTATGGAAATACCCGTACTTTTTGGCGCAGGAGACGGGTTTCCAGGCATATGTCAGGGAGCGCTGGGACGATTTTGCGACCCTAAATAACCAGCATTTGGGGGATCCGATTTTATTTTGGAATACAGCCAAGGTAGTAATACGTGGCGACCTCATCTCTTATGTTGCCCATTGGCGGAAGACGCTGGACAAACGTCTTTTTCGCCTTAATGCTCAATTACAGGCGGCAAGACGGGGTTGGTTAGCGCAACCCTCCCCCCAGGGGAAAAACACGTATCTCACTTTGCAAACTGCAATAAATGAGTTGTTGCACCAGCGGGCGATGAAAAGTATCTTCTATTATAGATACAAATTATACCAATTCGGGAACAAATCAGGGAAACTGATGGCGAATTTGGTACGATTGGTGGGAGGCTCCCGGCATGTAGCAGCACTGCGTACAGTACATGGAAAGATAGTTAACACTAATAAAGACATCCTAAACACTTTTCAAGACTATTACGTCAAGCTTTATAGTTCTGGTGGCTGGTCCCCAGAGAAATGGGAAGAGTTTTCAGCCCGGGTTCAGCTTCCTTCGATCACAGTAGCCCAGCAGAGGTGGCTTAATGAACCCATTCAGGAGGAGGAGGTAAGGAGAGTCATTACGCAGGCAAAACCACTTAAGGCACCGGGCCCGGATGGGTATAGTTCGGAGTTCTATCAATGTTTGGCAGAACCCCTGGTGGGTCTCCTCCCCTTAGTTTTTACTAAATTAATCCAACGGGGTTCATTTCCCCCCTTTGGCAACACTGCCCATGTAACCCTTATCCCGAAACCGGGCAAGGATCTGATGGATCCGTCTGGTTATAGACCAATTTCATTGCTGAATGTTGATCAGAAGTTCCTGGCCAAGATTTTGGCAGACCGTCTTAGTACGATCGTGCCCTTTTTGATACAACCAGGTCAGGTGGGCTTTGTTAAAAGACGGTATGCCTTAACAAATATTCGAAGGGTGGCAGTGGCGATGGCTCTCTGTAAACGCTCTGAGGTCCCCTTCTTGGTCGTTAGTCTCGATGCCGAAAAGGCATTTGACCGGGTTGAGTGGGGCTTGTTATTCCAGTTGCTTGAAGAAATGGGTTTTCAAGGGTTCTTTTTGCAGGCCATTCAATTGTTGTACGCAGATCCCCAGGCCCGTTTGTTGGTAAATGGTGAGCTATCACCTCCTCTGGCGGTAGGACGTGGAACAAGACAGGGTTGTCCGCTATCCCCCTTGCTATTTTTGCTTACGCTGGAACCCTTGCTTTTGGCGTTGCAGGCAGCGCCTACTATTCGAGGCCTGCTATTTTACTCCCAAACCAAGAGAGAGATATTCAAATATGCCGCCTTTGCGGATGACATTCTTGTTTTTCTTACGTCCCCAGAACGCTCTCTTCCAGCTTTATTGACGTTATTTCATAATTTCAGGGAGTTTTCTGGGCTAAGTATTAATTGGGACAAATCTGAGGCCTTGGGTTACCCGTCCGCTTTGCAGGAGGGCTGGTCTGGAGTATTCCCTCTTCGTTGGGCGGGGTCTGCTTTACAATATTTAGGGATCTCCCTTTCCACAGATTTGCATTCCATATATTCCCTTAATATCACCCGTTTGTTACGCATAACACGAGATAGACTGGAAAGATGGCGGGAGTTACCACTATCCCTGGGGGGCCGTGTTAATTTGTTCAAGCTCCTCATCCTACCTAAATGGCTGTATGTGCTCCAGAACTTTCCTCTTCATCTCACGAGGAAGGATGTGGGGACGCTGGAAACCATGTTACGGACCTTCTTGTGGAGAGGGAAAAAAGCACGTATTCCACTGCGCTGGTTACACCTAAAGTGGGGTAATGGAGGTATGGGGGTGCCAGATATGCAACGCTACGAGGTAGCAGCCAACCTGCGGGTGGTCAGGGATTGGATATCGGGGGGTTCTACCATTGTAGAAGGTTTGGCGGAGCAGACGCTGTTGGCACCACTGGACTTAACTTTCGTCCTCATGTGCCCCAAGAGAGACTTGGCGGAGTCTGTGCGTAGAGATCCACTTGTCGCACCTCTTCGGTACGCTTGGAGGTATTTAAGTCAGAAATTAGGAATTCCATCATATAATGCGTTTTTGCTGCCAATTAGGGGGAATCCCCATTTCACACCGGGCTCCCAGTCTCGCGTGTTCCGGGAATGGGGGGCGGCCGGGATTACTATGCTGGGACACTTGATGGATAGTTCAGGGACTTTCTTCCCCTTCGGGGATTTTCAGGCTGAACATGGTTTGCCGGGCTCACACTTATTTGGTTACCTACAGCTGCGCCATTATTATCAATCGCTACCGATAATCTCTAAAGAGCCCGCCCATTTTGCAGGCTTTGGAGCGGTTTTTGCTGCAGGGTCGCACGGCAGGGCCTTCCCTGTCTATATACTACAGCAAGCTGGGCCCAATTAACTCAACCGAAGTTTATCAATGTGTGACAGAGAGGTGGGCTCGGGACGGGGGTTTTCAGGTTCCCATTGGAGTAATACGCGCCAGTATGAAACGACTGATGGAAACGACTACTAATATGTATTACAGGGAAATGCAACTAAAATTGATTTACCGAGCATACGTAACCCCGCAGAGAGCATTTTATGCGAAACTGGTGCATACAGCGGCGTGCCCTCGATGTTCTTGTCCCAGCGGGACACTTTTTCATGTTTTTTGGGAATGTCCGGGTATACAAGCATATTGGGGGAAGGTTGTGCACTATTTGAGGGGGTTAGTAGGGGTGAATATGTCGTTATCTCCGTATATGATTCTCTTTGACTGTATTCCCAACACTTTGATTCGAGGGGTGGGTATTAGATGTTTTGTTCGAAAAGCTTTGCAGTGGGGAAAAAAGTCATTCTGGTTAATTGGAAGGAGCCCACTAGTCCTTCATACTGGATGTGGAGGAATCATCTCCATAGAATGATGCAGATGGACAACATGTTCTCTAAATCCAACCCACAGCAGCGTCGCCGATTTCTACAGGTGTGGACTGTTTACATACAAGCTTTACCTCATCGAGCAAGGAGTCTTATTCTTAACTGTTGAGGGGTATTGCCTCAGTTTGGTGTCAGGAAGAGCAATAGCGGCGCGGGCTCTGCGGTCACCTGGATTCAATCGCCAAGGATGTACCAGGGATGGGGGGGGGGGGGGATTTAAGAGGGTTGCTTAGAAATACTGACGTATGGTTCTTTCTTGGGATATATTAGAAAACCAAAGTGTATCGGTGAATTGTGTTGTACTCTCCCTTTTTGCAATTAATAAAAATCGTTTATTCAAAAAAAAAAAAGATCTTGAGGCCAATCTATGATGTATCAATTCACTTTTGGAAAGAAGTGGGAAGGCAAACATATCCAGGTGTATATCAGGCAATGGGGTAATTACTGTAGGATCAATAAAGTTAGAGGATTTATGAGAGAGATTAAATGTACACACATTGCAGTCAGGTGTAAAGAACAAAAATTTAAAAAAAAAAGTTAAAAATAAAAGTTCTCTGAGTAGCTTTTTTCACAAAAAAATATTCTAGTCTGTGTAAGCCTGATAAGTTTCACAAAATGGAAATGTTTTTATTTCTAAATGTATAATGGAAATACTAAAGATGTTAGTGATCTTAAAAATAAACTTTCTTTGTTAGTATAATACTATCATTTCTGTGTTTTTTCACTTACAAATGTTATATTTTGAGTGATTTTTCTTAATTAGTAATTGCTGAAATAATATAAATGTATGGATTCTAAGAATTGTAGTAATTAAGTTGATAACATATACTTGCAAGGTAAGAATAGGAAGCATACTCTTTATGGTGGACAGTAATATTAACTATATGTTGAGAAATAGGAAGGTTCCAAATCTTTGTGGTGTGTGTGTGTGTGTGTATATATATATTCATTATTTATTTATTTTTTTTAACAATCTCATATCTTTTGTTCAGTGAATTGTAAATATGGAAAACATTAGACAGATAAAAATTGAAGGCAATTAATAAAATGTGTTTGCATATGATTATTAACCAGTCTGAACAATTTCAAATCTTGTATATAGTTGAATATTGTTAAGAGTATATGTTAACAGTTTGTTGTTTTCAAGCTCAGTAGGACATCCTTGTTTGTGGTTTTGTCCCTCACATACTTTGGCTGGTAGGTTACAGCAATAAATATTAAAACTTAGGTGGTTGAATCAAGGAGTGAGATGTCAGTAGTTTTTACTCAGTCTTTCTGGTCATCTGTTCTTCTAAGATTGGAAATTAAGTTGTGCATAAATTTATACCAACTGATTGGATCTAATAGGATCAGTTGCTGTATTTTCATTTGCTGATGATAATGAAACAAATAATCATGGAAGCATTGACATAACAATGGATAGAGAAGCTGAAAAATGATGTATTTCAAAGGTGATGGAAAATCAGTCTTTTAAAAGCTCTTTGGAAGTGACAAGATGCTGTAACTCTTACACTTTGGGCCTTCCATGTGAATTATATGACTGGGTTATGATGAAACAGATTGGCAAGATTAGCGTAGACTTGGCAATTATGGTCGGATGGAATGGTGTTCAGCAGAGTTAGGAAATTTGAAAGCGGGTGATGAGTCTTGGAGCCAAAGGATACTATTAGGAAAAGTCCACAGAAATAAAAGTTGAAAAGTTAGCCTTGTCAAAGTTCTAGGATTGGTATTAATAGACCATTATGATAATTGTTGTCATTGAGTTGACCCAAGAGTGAGCAGCTTAGTATCTTGTAAAAGGCAAATCCAACGGGGGAAGATCCAAGATGGCTCCCTGAATGGTCGCAGACGCTGACGCTCCTGGAATTTCTCAAAGTTTTTCTTGTAAATCACTTTCTTGCTAATATGCCACAGAAGAGAAAAGGAAAAATGAGGGTATACCCACCTGAGCCCTCACTTCTCCAGGACAGCATGTGATATCGCAGTTTGTGACACCCATATCTCACATTGGGGTCCCGAGCCCCGCGGGCGGGAGTAGGAGTCCTTTCGTCACCTGGGGAGATATCGTTGACTCCGCCAGAGCCGAAAGAACAGCCGAAAGCAATTCCTCCAAGCAGCACAAGTTTTCCACATCCCTCACCTACGTAAGGATCTGGAGAGTATTTGAGGCCTGGTGCGACACTCATGGCACCAACCCACATGCGACCACGATTCCGACTGTTTTAGATTTCCTGCAGGATGGGCTTCAGAAGGGTCTCTCCCTCAGCTCCATCAAGATTCAGGTGGCTGCGCTGTCTTGCTACGGTCCCAGGAGGGACGGCAAGACCATTGCCAAGCACCCAGATGTTTCTCACTTCCTGAAAGGAGTCAAGCATATTCGTCCGCCACTGAAGTGACCAGTGCCACTATGGAACCTCAACCTTGTTTTGGATTTCCTCGCGGGATCCACCTTCAGACCCCTTCGGGGCTTATCTCTCTCTTCTCTAACTTTGAAGTTGGTGTTCTTGCTGGCGGTGTGTTCAGCACGCCGCATTTCGGAGCTACAAGCGCTGTCCTGCCGTGATCCCTTTCTCAGAATCACTCCTGAGGCTATCCATCTTCGCACGATTCCCTCCTTTCTACCTAAAGTGGTCTCACAATTTCACCTTAACCAAACCATATCCTTGCCTACCACGGCGGGATTGAAGAAATCTGAAGAAGGGCGTTTACCTCGCCATCTCGACATAGGCAGATTGCTGCCCAGATATCTGGAAATGACACAAGAAGTACGAAAGACGGACCATCTGTTCGTCCTGCACAGCAGGAAGAAACAAGGTGAAGCGGCCTCTCGGCCCACCATCGCCCGCTGGATTAAAGAAGTTATCCGAGCAGCTTACGTAGAGGCCGGGAAATCTCCGCCTCTATAAGTCAAGGCTCATTCTACTAGAGCACAAGCAGCGTCTTGGGCAGAATCCAGGATGCTGTCGCCTGCAGAAATATGTAAAGCGGCGACATGGTCCTCCCTCCATACCTTCTCTACGTTTTACCGTCTGGATGTCCAGGCCAGGGAGGACACAGCATTTGCGAGGGCAGTCCTACAAGGACCTCAGGCAGCCTCCCGCCCAGGCTGGGAGTAAAGCTTTTGTACATCCCATTCGTTCTGAGTCCATCTGGCTACACGCTAGGAAATGTTGAGATTACTTACCTGATAATCTCCTTTTCCTTAGTGTAGACAGATGGACTCAGCATCCCGCCCAGCTGCCAGTGTACATGGGTTTCACAGATTCAAGGTAAGCCATGTCATTTGTTTACATAAGAGCATCCCCTTTGCCAGGTGTCGACGCCTTCCGGTTGGGAATGCTGGCGGTCTCCAGCTACTATCAATCGGTCAGGGGAATCCTGTTTCACTATTTCACTGAGCGTCAGTACACACACATCCATAACAGCTTTTGCAAGGAAGATTACTGAGTTGCGACGCTTCCTGTGGGGGTATATATACCCGTGCTGACGTCAGATCCGTCTCCATCTGCTAGCACGAGCATACTATACCCATTCGTTCTGAGTCCATCTGTCTACACTAAGGAAAAGGAGATTATCAGGTAAGTAATCTCAACATTTCTCCGCACAATAAAGCTCTGGAATTTGTTGCCAGAGTATGTCATTAGTGCAGTTAGTGCAAAGTGATGCACATCGGGAAGAATACAAACTATAGGTGTACACCTATAGTTTGTATTAGGAGTAACCAGCCAGAAAGGCACTGTGAATAATATGTTGAAATTCTCAGCTTAGTGTACTGCAGCGGTTACAGAAAATAATAAAATTATTCAGAAATAACTACCAACAGCATGAAGCAGAGAGGACTTGAAATATCATCGGGAGGTGAGGGGGAACTGAAAATGCGTAAATGAGAGAGGGACCCGATCGCGAGACCACGCCCCCCCCGACGTCACTCAGAGCCCCGGCGACCGTTTGAAATGCGCCTCACCATCAGGCGCCGCGCACCGAAGGGGTGCACAAAGGGTTTGTGCACCCCTTCGTGCAATCCATAGTGCACGCACCAATTTTTTTCTGTAATCGGTTGTCTCTGTTTAATATGATATCAGTTTACTATTTTACCAACTGTGATAAAAATTGTAATCTGAACTTTGTAAACCGTTATGATGGCTTTCCGAATGACGGTATATAAAACTCAGCAATAAATACATAAATAAAGGGAGAATAAAACTGAATATTGTAATACTTGTGTGCGACCATATCTTGGGTATTGTGTATCACTGCATCTCAAAAAAGGTATTACAGAATTATAAAAGGTGCAGAGAAGGACAACAAAAATGTATAAAGAGAATGGAATGGCTCCCTTATGAAGAAAGACTAAACAGGTTCTGCAGCTTGTAGAAGAGATGGTAAGAAGGGGATATGATAGAATGTTTATAAAATATGAGTGGGGTGAGAGCAGTGAATTAGGGAACAGTTTTTAACCCTTTCATATAGGACTAGGACTCTCACTGAAACTACAGGGAGAAAATTTAAAACAAATTGGGGACAGTATTTTTCATTTGACACACAAGCTGTGGAATTTATTGCTGGAGGGCTTGGTAAACGCGTCTAACATAGCTGGGTTTAAGAAAGGTTTGGACAAGTTCCTGGAGGAAATGTCCATTAACAATTATGAGCCAGGTGGATTTAGAGAAAGCCACAGTTTATCCCTGGGTGTAAGCAATAAGGAATTGATCCTTTCTTTGGTCTGACCCAGCATGGCAATTCTTATGTTCTTATTTTGTCCCTGACTGCTGCATGGGTGGAATTGGAATTACTGGAGTATCTATGGTGGCCATTCCTTATGCATGTCAACTAGCATTTCACAGCCTATGCCACGTATTTTCAACTACAATTATTGGCCAAATATCACCTTTTTGGGACAATTGATATTCTGTATATTTCCACCATTCACCTGCCAGAGACCAAAAATATTTTGGTTGAGTCAAGCCTATTGTTTTTAATTGCCATTTTGATTTGTTTACAAATTGTTATAATTTTGAATTTTTATTTTAAAGTCTCAGATACATGAAGCTACTGGAACTGAAGAAAATGATAAACTCAGCAGGATGTCAAATAGCTGGTAAGTTTTGTGAGGTTTCTTTCCGAACAGAGGAAAATAACTTTAGGGCCCTACTGGTGTTCAACTATTAGGAATCAGACATTACAGCATAAACTTCACATGCCATATAGTTGTCCCAAAGAAAATTTTTACTGTAAGTATTTCTTCTATGATGACAATTGCAAAAACAGTGCATTCTATTCATAAAGCATCCAAAAAACCTAATCTCTTATGGACATCCTTATTAGGATTTGACTTTCCCAAAGATAACTTTTCTGTTAGATTGTGTTACATTTCATTCACAAGAGGTCACTATAGACATTCTATGACTTTCTTCCTCATACTTTACTCTTTGTGTGGCTATTTATCTTAGCTAAGTAGTCTTACATCATGCTGGTTACTAGACCACAATACCTGAAAATCCTCATGCTGTTAGCTACAGGCAAGACTCTTTTCTTACATGCTTGTACCAGATAGGTACTTTTGGGAGCATGATATAGTTTAGTTGCTATTCTGTCTTCCCCCTCATTGTTTGTTATATTGGATTCTAGAAACTTGTTAAAATAAGGGTCATTAAAAAGTTGTAGGTGATACTTTTTTATTGAACTAGCGTAATGCATTTCAAGTGTTAGCCTCTCCATCTGGTCAGTGAATATCCAGTGCAGTTACACTGGGTTTAAATAATATATAGTCAACAAGGTCTTAGGTTGCTTGCATATACCATTACAACTCAGTAAACAGAGCCGGATTTTTAAAACTACATGCGTGGCCTACATTTGTGCATGCTACCCGCAGCGCACAAATGTATGCCCGATTTAATAACATGCGCAGCCGTGCGCATGTTATAAAATCCGGGGTCAGTGCACGCAAGGGGGTGCACACTAGTGCGCCGAGCCCTAGGGGAGCCCCGATGGCGTTCCTCGTTCCCTATGAGGCCACTCCAAAATCGGAGCAGCCTCGGAGGGAACTTTCCTTCGGCTTCCCCTATCTAACCCGCCCCCCCAGCCCTACCTAAATCCCCCCCACTCCCCACCTTTATTTTGTAAGTTAAGCCTGCCAGCCAGCTGCTGTGTCAGAGGCCCCGGGACATACGCGCGTCCCAGGGCTTTATGCGTGCCGCCGGGCTTTTTGAAAATAGGCCCAGCATGCGTAAACCCCCCCCCCCCCCCACATGTGTAAATCCACCCCATATTGATTGGGAGAGGGCGGAGCCTTGATAGAGGTTGGGTGGGAAAGGGGAGCCTTGACACAGGTGATCAAACCAGTAAAACGTAACAGTTCAAATGGCCCATATTTGATAGTGAGTGAGAGAACCAATGTATTTTATATCCTTTTATGTGTCAAAGTATTTGACCTTCTTAATGACAAATGTTTTGAGTCCTTGTGTATTACTAAAGTTCTCTTTAAGTACCTTGATTGTAAGGTTGTTAAGGGAGAAATCTTCCGTTGATAAATGTTCCTCTGCTGAGATCTTTCTGTTGTTCTCTGTAATTTTATGTAATGAGGACTGATGGGTGTCCTTAATTTTTTACTTGTTTCACCGATGTAGCATCTTTCACATGTTTTGCATTGGATTTGCATTCATAGAGAAGCATGAATGTGAACCTTTTTATTTTGAAAGGCTTTCATATGTGGGTAGCTGTAAGGTTCTGTGATATATGCTGGCACAATTTGCGTAGTGATGTCTTGAGGGTCTTTGTACCAGCAGAAATCACAGAACCCTACAGCTATCTAAATATGAAATATTTGGAACTTATACGTTTTTCTGATTAGGTGGTTGCTGGAAGGCTAGAACTGGAGGAGCAGGAAATATTTTTTTCAGTATTTCATCCTCTAGTAATAGAAGTTTTAGGTCTTTTATGATTTTCCTTATGATTTCTAGTTCTGGATTGTATGTTACTACATATGGTATCTGCTCTATGGTTCTCTTCTTGTAGAAGATTTTCCTTAGATGTATTTGAATGAGGATGCAGTTTTCTTGATTTTATTATAATAGCCCATTTGTTTGAAGGATCCATTTAAAACTTTGAGGTGTTTATTCCTGTCCTTTGGATCAGAACAAATACATGGTATCCTGTAGCTTAGCATAATTGACTTTTCTGTACATTAAACTAGAATTTTGAAGGTAGTTACTGTCAGTTTGAGGCTATAGTGTCTACAAATGTAATTATTTCTATAAAGTAGTTCATTTTAAGTCTGAGATGGAATGCATTGAAGTAGTTGTAAAAAAAATCTAAGGTTCTCTTCTCCTTCAGTACAAAGGTTTTTGGCTATCACAAGTTGCCATAGCCTAGAGAGCAAACCCCCTAGGCCCACACCGAAAGCTGGTGAATGTACTCTGGAACTGGACTGGACAAGAGCTTCACCTATACCAATTTCCAGCCAGTGTCTAGTATCCATACCCTTCTTGGTAAGAATGGTAAGGGGAGAGGCGGGAAAGGAATATCCAGGTATGAATTATCTATAATGGTTTGTAAACCCTAGGAAATGCTGCAGTGCCCTGAGTCCCATGGGAAGGGGCCAATCCAGGAAGGCTTTTACCTTTGCGGGGTTCATGTGAAACCCATGTTGGGAAACGATATATTCCAAGAAGAGAAGCTCTTCCTACTTGAATGTGCATTTTTCCAATTTTATGTATTGGTGATGATCCTGCAGTCTCTATAATACTTGCTTGACATGCTCCCTATGTTGATTCAATGAGCAGGAGAATGAGAATATCATTGAGGTAGACTACCATGTGGTAGTACAAAAGATCTCATTAACCATATGTTGGAATACTGCAGGGGCGTTACATAGCGGCAATTCCTCATATTAAACACTGTTCACCACTCATCTCCCTCACATGTGTATAAGATGATACACTGCTCTTAGATCAATTTTAGTCAAAATCCTTGCAGTCGAATGCAAAGGATATTGATTCTTCTTAGTAATGGCATTGAGGCCCCTGTAGTCTATACAATGCCTGAGAGACTCGTCCTTTTAACCAATGAAGAAGAAATCTGCCCCAGCCACTAAGGTTTTCCTTTATATATTGTGACATAGCTGTGGTCTCTGGAACTGAGAGGGGCTTTACGCTACCCTGTGGAGGCATCTTTCCTGCGGGAAAAGGTCTCTGCGTGCTACTTGTTCAGCACATCTGCATAATTGGCTTACTAGGATGGCAGGCACAGCAAAGTTGTAGCCACAGTCAAGACGAGCAGGGATAGAACTGTAGAGAAACATATCATGGCACATGTAGGGCCCCAGCATGCCAGCTGTGTTCCAGTTGATGATGGATTGGTGCTTTGGAGGCAAGGTAGTCCTAGGTTGATGGGATTAACTGCCCTGGGTATTACATGGAAAGGCAGAGTCTCTTTATGGAGAAGACATGTATGAAATGTGAGTGGCAAGGTCATCTCGGTGAGTCGGCCTGGGAGAGGATCTCCGTAGACAAAGGAGATGGTGTCCGCATTCTCCAGAGAGGTGGTGGATATGCCATGATGGTGGACCAATGATTTCTCTATTAAGTTCCCACCAACCCTGAAGTTGAGGAAAACTTTGGTATAAATCTGGGAGTTTTCAGTGAACAAGCACATGGGTATCAGCAGTTGTGGAGAGGAGAATATCTGACCTAGGGTTGTCTCTCCAACCAGCCCTAGGTGCAGGAGTTTCCCCTTCTTGAGTCAATGAGAAGCAAAATGCCCCCAATTGGCACAGGACAAACAGTCTGAGTTGTCATTGCCTGTTTCTCTTCCTGAGAAAGTTTTGAATGTCCCAATTGCATGGTTTCCTTTGCCAGCTTAGATTGCTGGCTGGCTGGGGTCACAGGAGGGTGCTGGAATTGGGGGGGTCAGGTGGACAGGTTGCCGGGAGGCCTTATATTCCTCAGCTTACTCTTGAAATCTCCTGTCTACCTGGGTAGCCAGAGTGATAAAGGCATCCAAGGTGGATGGAACCTTGCAGCCAGTTAGCTCTTCTTTAATCCAGCTTGGCAGCCCCTGCCAACACTCTGAAAAGGGTATGAAACTGGATCACAAACTCTCTGATGGTACAAGTTCCCTGCTGGATACAAAGGAGATCTGCTGCCATGGAGTTCCCAGGCTCTGTTCATAAAAAATGAGGCAAAACTAGCAGAGGAACTCCTTGGAGCATGGGGTCCTCATGCTCCCACAACAGGAAGACCCAGGAGAGGGCCATACCATCCAGGAGAAAAAGGCAGCAGAAGAAGACCGGAAGGCTCATCTACATATTATTCCCAGCAGTCAGAGGTCATAGCGAGCTATCCAGGCTTCGAACTCCACAGCCTCAGCTTCCAGAAGCCCCGAACCCCTTGTAGCAGAAGAGGACTGGAAGCCAGTTCTATTAGGTGCATGCACCTCAAACATCTACTATACTCTATCCATTTACCTTGCTATACTTTATCTATTTACTAGACCTGATCTGTTTTTGTTTGGTTTTATATGTTTTGATTTTACATGGCAATTGTATTTGGTAGGAGTACTTTGTTACAGATGTTATACATAAGGAATCCAATTCAAAACAAGAGTCAATAATTTGGATAACTAGGAGATATAGGTAGATTAATTGTAGCATTTTGAGGGTCATTGCCAGACACACACAAAATAAATCCATAGACTAAAAGTAATTTAGGTTAGCTTTACATCCCTTCTCCCTTAGAAATTTTAAATTGATAAATCAACAAAATTATGTTGCAGAAAGTAGTCCAGCAGCAGGTATGATTATCTCTCAGCTGGTGAAAGGTCATATGTGTGCGCAGAGTGCAAAGAGCAAAGTGCAAAGAGCCCCAAGCCCTGAGAGAATGATTCTGATCTCTGGAGGCTAGTGTGTCAGACCTGGAGGAGCTAGGGGAATACAGAGAGTTATATAGAGGAGAACTTCAGGGACATAGTAGAGAAAGTTCACTTCCAATCTAGTAGGCCCTATGCTGCTTTGGAGGAGAAAGATCACCTGGAAGGACAGCATCAGCTTGATGAGGCAGGAAGCAATCCTGTAGCTAGGACCTGCCATCAAGATGAGGTAGTATCCTCTCGCACTGAGGATAGATCTCCAGGGGCATGTGCCCGAGAGGAAATGGTTAGGATGGCCATTATAGTTGGTGATTCAGTTAGGAAGGTTGATAGCTGGGTGGCTGGTGGAAATGAGGATCGCTTGGTAACTTGGCTGCCTGGTGCAAAGGTGGCGGACCTCACGCATCACACAGATAGGATTTTAGATACTTCTGGGGAGGAGCCGGCTGTCTTGGTACATGTGGTGAACTATGACATAGGGAAGTGCAGGAGAGAGGTTCTAGAATCCAAATTTAAGATTTTAGGTAGAAAGCTGAAATCAGAACCTTCAGTGTAGCATTCTCAGAAATGTTCCCTATTCCACATGCAGGACCCCAGTGGCAGGCAAAGCTCCAGAGTCTCAATACATGGATGAGGCGATGGTGCAGGGAAGAGGGTTTCAGATTTGTTAGGAACTGGGCTGCATTTTGGGGAAGGTGGGGCTTTTTCCAAAAGGATGGATTCCACCTTCACCAGAGTGGAACCAGACTGCTGGCACTAACCTTTAAAAAGGAGATAGCGCAGCTTTTAAAATAGGGGGAAAGCAGACAGTCACTCAAATGCATATGGTTTGGAATGATGTATCTTTGAAGGATTCTAATAGAATAGGGAAAATAGGGCACCCCAGTAGAGAAGTTGCAGAAAGATTCCAAATTATCCCTGACAATAGATGAGCAGATTAATACAAACAAGAAACATACTTTGAAATGTTGGTATACAAATGCTAGAAATCTAAAAAATAAAATGGGAGAGTTATAGTGTAGATAAAATTGGCATCTCAGACACTTGGTGGAAGGAGGATAACCAATGGGACACTGTGATACTATCAAAATGATAGGATTGATCAAATTGGTAGAGAGGTGGCACTATATGTTAGAGAACACTGAGTCAAACAGGGTAAACGTTCTGCAGGAAACAAAATGCAATGTTGAATCTTTATGGATAGAAATTCCAGGTGAAAAGGGGAATAAAATAGTAATGGGGATGTATTGCCCTCCACTTGGCCAGAATGAAATAACACAATTAAATGCTAAAAGAAATTAAGGAAGCTAACAAAATCAGCAGCACAGTAATAATGGGTGATTTCAATTACTCCAGTATTGACTGGGTGCATGTTAAATCAGGACATTCTAGAGAAGTAAAGTTCCTAGATGAAATAAATGATTGCTTCATGGAGCAGCTAATACAAAAACCAACAAGAGGGGAAACTATTTTAGACCTAGTCCTTAGGGGAGCACAGGATTTGGGCCAAGAGGCCAAGTGTTGGAGCCACTTGGCAATAGTGATCACAACATTATCAAATTTGACTTAATAACTGGAGGGAGTGCAAAAAAGCAATCTGCTATGACAGTATTTAACTTTCAAAAATGAGGAAAATGGTTAGAGAGAGACTGAAAGGAGCCAACTACAAAGGTTAAGAGTTTAGCTCAGGCATGGATGTTGTTTACCATTTTGGAAGCCCAGAACAGATGATTTCCATGCATTAGAAAAGGTGGAAAGAAGGCTTAACTATTACCAGCATAGTTGAAAGGTGAGGTGAGAGAAGCTATAATACCTAAAAGAACATTTTTCAAGAAATGGAAAAGGGATCCAAATGAAGAAAACAGGAAACAGCATAAGCACTGGCAAGTCAGATGCAAAGCATTGATAAGGAAGGCAAAGATAGAATTTGAAAAGAAGAAGCAGAGGAAGCAAAAACTCATAATAAAAATGTTTTCAGGTACATTCGAGATAAAAAGCCTGCGAGGGAGTCCGTTGGACATTTAGATAATCAAGGGGTAAAAGGATCACTTAGGGATGACAAAGCCATAACAGAGAGACTAAATGAATTCTTTGCTTCAGTATTCACTGAGGAAGATGTAAGAGATATACCCATGCCAAAAATGATATTCAAGGTGGAACTGAAACAAACCTCAGTGAACCTAGAAGATGTACTAGGGCAAACTGACAAACTAAAGAGTAGCACATCACTTGGGCCAGATGGTATACATCCCGAATGCTGAAAGAACTGAGAAATGAAATTGTGGACCTGCTATTAGAAATTTGTAAGCTATCAATAACATCATGTATTGAAGACTGGAGGGTTTCCATGTAATGCCAGTTTTTAAAAAGAGATGATAGGGTGATCCAGGAAATTACAGTCCAGTGACTATATCTGTGCCAGCAAAAATGGTAGAAACTATCACAAAGAACAAAACTAATGAACATATAGATAAGCATAATTTAATGGGACAAAACCAACATGGATTAGCCAGGAGAAGTCTTGCCTCACAAATTTGTTACATTTTTTTTCAGGGCATAAATAAACATGTGGATAAAGGTAAGCCAGTTGATATAGTGTATCTGGATTTCCAGAAAGCATTTCACAAAGTCCCTCATTAAAGACTTCTTAGGAAATTAGAAAGTCATGGGATAGGTGGCAGTGTCCTATTGTGGATTGCCAACTGCTTAAAAGATAAAAAACAGAGATTAGGGCTAAATGGTAAATTTTCCCAATGGAAAAATGTGAATAATGGATTGCTCCAGAGATCTGTTCTGGAGCGATGCTTTATAAATGACTTAGAAATGGGAACAAGTGAAGTGATCTAATTTGCCAATGATACAAAATTATTCAAAGTTGTCAAATCATAAGAGGATTGGGAGAAATTACAAGAGGACATTGCAAAACTGGGAAACTGGGCATGCAAATGAAATTTAATGTAGACAAATGCAAAAAGATGCACTTAGGGTAGAGTAACCCAAATTATAGCTACAAAATGCAAGGCTCCGTATTAGGAGTCACCACTCAGGAAAAAGGATCTAGGTGTTATCATTGAAAATATGTTGAAATCTTCTGTTCAGTGTTTAGCAACAGCAGCCAAAAAAGCAAATAGAATGCTAGGGATTATTAGGATAGGAAAGGAATGGAGAATAAAATAGAGAATATCATAATGCCTCTGTATCACTCCATGGTATGAACTCTTCTTGAGTATTGTGTTTAGTTCTGGTCACCACGTCTCAAGAAAGATATAGCAGAATTAGAAAAGACACAGAGAAAGGTGACTAAGATGATAAAGGGGATGGAACAATTCCCCTATGAAGAAGGCTAAAGAGGTTGGAGAGGAGATGGTTGAGGAAAGATATGATAGAGGCTATAAAATAATGAGTGGAATGGTACGAGTAAACGTTAATAAGTTTACTTGTTTGAAAAATACAAAGACCAGGGGACTCACAATGAAGTTACTGGGTACTACATTTAAAACTAATAGGAGAAACTATTTTTTTACTCAACACACAATTCATCTCTGCAATTCCTTGCCAGAGGATTTAGTGAAAGCTATTAGTATAGCTGCGTTTAAAAAAAGGTTTGGACAAGTTCCTGGAGGAAAAGTCCATTAACAATTAAGGTAGAGTTGCAGACATCCATTGCTTATTCTTGGGATAAGCAGCTTGGAATCTCTCTACCCCTTGGGATCCTGCCAAGTACTTGTGACCTGGCTTGGCCACTGTTGCAAACAGGATACTGGGCTTGATGGACCCTTGGTCTGACCCAGTATGGCAAGCCTTATGTTCTTATGTTTACCTTGGTTTGATCAGTATAGAATAGGACATACTGGACTTCAAATTGCATCCTGCACTGATTCAGGAAGCTCCTGTATTCCATAGGATCCTCATGATAACGGGGAGGTGGCGGCAACTGTGGGAGGAGGATCTGGCACTGGAGGTGGAGTCTGCATGACATCCATTCTTACAGCAAGTGTCTCAAGCACCCTGGTTACCTGATCTAAAATGCCCTGCTGCGTTGGAGATGCTATATGAGCCCCAGAATGGCCTGGAGGGCGGTGGGCAGGTATGCTGGGTCCATGGTCTCAGCAGTCTGCAAGGAAGATGAATTCTTAGTGCTGTGGTGTGGTTGGCACAGCCTAGAGAGCAAACCCCCTGGGATGGGACTGGACAGGAGCTACACTATACCAATCCCTTCCCTGTAGGTTGAGCCCTTGGGTTTCGGGGGCCAGCAGGACTTAGGCGATAGGCCGCAGGAAAAGTATAGATAGAGAATCGGGATGAGCTGGGTCTGAGCAAGCAGAAATCAGAGAGAGACACCAAAGACAGGCCAAGGGTAAGGAAAGGAAGCGAGCAATGAGGTCCAGTTTCCAGGAGAAGGTCATTGGCAGGCAGCAAGCACAGAGGAGTCAAGGAACAGGCAAAGGTCAGATCTAGAAAATATGTCCGAGGTAGGCAGGAGCAAGGCAAGAAGGATAGAATTGAGACAAGGCAGGCTGGATGAGACAAGACAAGGATGAGGCAGACACGAATGCAGGTAACATGTACTGTAGAGGAGCAGAACCATTGCTGAGGCGCAGACTGGGAGCACGGCTAGGGTTTAATTCCCCAGTTGCCTCTATCATCTCCAGGCACCTCATGCACTTTTCTGCTGTGGAGCCTTTATGTTCAGGTGCACGTTAAGAGGGACCAGTGGGAGAAGCATAGCAGAGGTGTCCCAACCACAGCAGAAACTCCCTCAGTGTTGGTAGCTCTCGGGGGTGAGTGCAGTCAGTTGTGGAGCTTTCTCACAAACGACCAAACATAACAAGGAGATGTTGCTGTATATTGAATATACATCTGTTGCGACAAAGAGGCAGTAGCTGCTTGATGTTTAATCTGTTTAGAAACTCTATGGTGTCTTGTTTGAAGCTGTTTTTCTTATTTAAGAAAGTAGTAGTCCAGATATGGGAATCTGCAAACACAAATGGACTTAGACATTTTTTTCTCACCTGTTATCAGATTTAGGCCTTTTCAACTCTTAAGTTTTTCAGTGAGGCTTTCTCCCTGTTTCTCCTCTGGATTCAAGGAGTTGTATTTCTCTGTGATGGAGAGCTTCTGTTCATATCTCCTATAAACTCCTCAGAAGAGATCTCTCTGCTGGAGCTCAGACTCCTGCCGTTCCTGGAACTCTCTAGAAAACTAAGTAGGGGTTTCTCTATCCCCTTATAAGAACATACTATTCTCACAGGACAAACAGGATGGTAGTCCTCATATATGGGTGACATCATCAGGATGGAGCCCCCAGGGAACACTTTGTCAAAGCTTCTAGAACTTTGACTTGGCACACTGAGCATGCCCAGCATGCCACCTAACCCTGCATCCAGCAGGGGTCCCCCTTCAGTCTCTTTTTTTTTTTTCCGCGCAGCAGTAGCCACATGGTTTGAGGAGCTCTCACAACTATTCCTGACAGGATTTTTCCTCAAAATTTTTTCAAAAACTTTATCAAAATTCACCCCATCTAGGGTCCCCCTTTCAACTATTGATACCCACAGATGTAAGGTAAGGCTTTACCTCGTTTTCACAGTCGGTTACCGGCGGTTCCCCTTTTTAGGTCCAATGGCGATGGGTTTTAGGCGGTACCCCTACTGTCCGTGGACTATGTCCATTACAGACCCGCATCAGGTATGAGTCCTGTACTTACGGGTTACCCATGATGTCACGACCTGTACCAATTGCACCTAAATGACACCCAAGGGCTGCTGGGCTCGCTTAGAAAAGATGGAGTTTTTGTTCCAAACAAATCAGCCTACCCCTTCCAAATCATCGGCGTTATCGACTCTGTTGCCGTTGATGCCTCTGCACAGACTGGCCTCCGGTGATTCCCGGCCACCTAGTTTTCTGCCGAAAAAAACTACCTCGATGTCCTCTGTGCCGGACCAGCCCAAGCACAGAGAAAAACATCGGCATAGACACCGGAAGGCTTATTCTGCCGATCCAGCTAAGACATTGGCATCGGTGGAGCCACCAGGAAAAAAAGACCCGCATGGATGAGCCACCATCTTCCTCCAAGCAAGGGTCACTGAAGCGTTCCCCACCTCCAGTGGGGCCGAGAGCTGAGATTTCATTTTCACCAGTGGACCCTCCAGCGATGACAATGCAGCCTCCAACTCTGGAACTGGTACTCCAAGTACCAGCCTTCCATGAGGAATTGAACCGGACGGTTCAAGAAGTCATCCAGGCACTGCAAGGACTCCCGCCTCCATTGGCACTGGCACAGACTCCTGTTCCCATCACCGACCCAATGCCCACGGTGCTGGCTCCACTCCTGGACAGGTTAGACACGCTCATCGGCATGCTTCCACTGGTGCCCTCGAAGGAACCAGTCTATCCATCGACACCGATCCATCTTTCATCGGAGGATGAGGAAACACCGATGCGAATCCTGTCCCAGGGCCTTCAGGAGTTCCTCCGCCAAAGCGTCCACCGAAATCACTGGTGCCCATCCCTTCTTCTGTGCCACATCGGCCTCTCTCGGTTCCTCCTTCGATGCCATTGGTGCCACCTCCAATTCCTTCTGTGCCAAGACCGGATCCATTGGGAATAGGCCTTTTCCTCCCTTCAGGAGGCCCGCCTGATGCAGGAGACCAACCATATCAGCCCTGGTCTGAAGATACCTCTGATTCCCAGGATACTAATGATATTTTTTCTGAGCCATCTCCTCCTGAAGAAAGAAGATGTTCTTCCCAGAGGATTTGTCATTCAATAGCTTTATTAAGGAAATGTCCGAGGCCATTCCTTTTAAGCTTCAGACTGAAGAGGATTCCAGACCCAAAATGTTGAAGTCCTCCAGTTTGTAGATGCCCCCAAGGAGGTGATGTCTATACCTGTGCATGAAATCCTCTTAGATCTTCTCCAATGTGCCTCTAGTAAATCTCAAGACCGACACCACCTACTTAGTTCAATCTGCTTCTGGGTTCCAGAAGACCCAGTTGTTCTGTAGTGGTGGAATCTGCCCAGAAAAAGGTGAGAAGACCTAGGCCTCATTCTTCCACACCCCATGGGAAGGGGCAGAGGTTTCTGGATGCCCTGGGGTGCGGAGTATTTCATGGATAACAAACATAAGAACATGCCATACTGGGTCAGACCAAGGGTCCATCAAGCCCAGCATCCTGTTTCCAACAGTGGCCAATCCAGGCTATAAGACCCTAGCAAGTACCCAAAAACTAAGTCTATTCCATGTTATCATTGCTACTAATAGCAATGACTATTTTCTAAGTCAACTTAATAGCAGGTAATGGACTTCTCCTCCAAGAACTTATCCAATCCTTTTTTAAACACAGCTATACTAAATGCACTAACCACATCCTCTGGCAACAATTTCCAGAGTTAATTGTGCGTTGAGTAAAAAAGAACTTTCTCTGATTAGTTTTAAGTGTGCCACATGCTAACTTCATGGAGTGCCCCCTAGTCTTTCTATTATCCGAAAGAGTAAATAACTGATTCACATCTACCCATTCTAGACCTCTCATGATTTTAAACACCTCTATCATATCCCCCCTCCGCCGTCTTTTCTCCAAGCTGAAAAGTCCTAACCTCTTTAGTCTTTCCTCATATAGGAGCTGTTCCATTCCCCTTATCATTTTGGTAGCCCTTCTCTGTATCTTCTCCATTGCAATTATATCTTTTTTGAGATGCGGCGACCAGAATTGTACACAGTATTCAAGGTGCGGTCTCACCATGGAGCGATACAGAGGCATTATGACATTTTCTGTTTTATTCACCATTCCCTTTCTAATAATTCCCAACATTGTTTGCTTTTTTGACTGCCGCAGCACACTGAACAGACTATTTCAATGTGTTATCCACTATGACGCCTAGATCTCTTTCTTGGATTTTAGCACCTAATATGGAACCTAACATTGTGTAACTATAGCATGGGTTATTTTTCCCTATATGCATCACCTTGCACTTATCCACATTAAATTTCATCTGCCATTTTGATGCCCAAATTTCCAGTCTCACAAGGTCTTCCTGCAATTTATCACAATCTGCTTGTGATTTAACTACTCTGAACAATTTTGTATCATCTGCAAATTTGATTATCTCACTCGTCGTATTTCTTTCCAGATCATTTATAAATATATTGAAAAGTAAGGGTTCCAATACAGATCCCTGAGGCACTCCACTGCCCATTCCCTTCCACTGAGAAAATTGTCCATTTAATTCTACTCTGTTTCCTGTCTTTTAGCCAGTTTGCAATCCACGAAAGGACATCGCCACCTATCCCATGACTTTTTACTTTTCCTAGAAGCCTCTCATGAGGAACTTTATCAAACGCCTTCTGAAAATCCAAGTATGCTACATCTACCGGTTCAACTTTATCCACATGTTTATTAACTCCTTCAAAAAAGTGAAGCAGATTTGTGAGGCAAGACTTGCCTTGTTTAAAGCCATGCTGACTTTGTTCCATGAATCCATATCTTTCTATATGTTCTGTGAATTTGATGTTTAGAACACTTTCCACTATTTTTCCTGGCACTGAAGTCAGGCTAACTGGTCTGTAGTTTCTCGGATCGCCCCGGAGCCCTTTTTAAATATTGGGGTTACATTAGCTATCCTCCAGTCTTTCAGGTACAATGGATGATTTTAATGATAGGTTACAAATTTTTACTAATAGGTCTGAAATTTCATTTTTCAGTTCCTTCAGAACTCTGGGGTGTATACCATCTGGTCCAGGTGATTTACTACTCTTCAGTTTGTCAATCAGGTCTACCACATGTTCTAGATTCACCGTGATTTGATTCAGTCCATCTGAATCATTACCCATGAAAACCTTCTCCAGTATGGGTATCTCCCCAACATCCTCTTCAGTAAACACTGAAGCAAAGAAATCATTTAATCTTTCCACGATGGCCTTATCTTCTCTAAGTGCCCCTTTAACCCCAACTGACTCCCTCACAGGCTTTCTGCTTCAGATGTATTTTTAAAAGTTTTTACTGTGAGTTTTTGCCTCTTCGGCTAACTTCTTTTCAAATTCTCTCTTAGCCTGTCTTATCAATGTCTTACATTAAGTTGCCAACATTTATGCATTATCCTATTTTCTTCTGTTGGATCCTACTTCCAATTTTGAATGAAGATCTTTTGGCTAAAATAGCTTCTTTCATCTCCCCTTTTAACCATGCCGGTAATCGTTTTGCCTTCTTTCCACCTTTCTTAATGTGTGGAATACATCTGGACTGTGCTTCTAGAATGGTATTTTTTAACAATGACCACGCCTCTTGGACATTTTTTACTTTTGTAGCTGCTCCTTTCCGTTTTTTTCTAACAATTTTTCTCATTTTATCACAGTTTCCCTTTTGAAAGTTTAGCACGAGAGCCATGGATTTGCATACTGTTCCTCTTCCAGTCATTAATTGAAATTTGATCATATTATGATCACTATTGCCAAGTGGCCCCACCACCGTTACCTCTCTCACCAAATCCTGTTCTCCACTGAGAATTAGATCTAAAATTGCTCCCTCTCTCATCTGTTCCTGCACCAATTGCTCCATAAAGCTATCATTTATTCCATCCAGGAACATTATCTCTCTAGCGTGTCCCGATGATACATTTACCCAGTCAATATTTGGGTAATTGAAGTCTCCCATTATTACCGCACTACCATCCATGCTCATTTCTCGTGTTGCTGCTTACCGCTTTACATGACTCAGTACATGAGGAATATTTTCAAGCTTCTCCAGGATTTCTCTGACTCCCTGTCAGATGACTTCCAAGAACAACTCAATGCCATCCTCAAAAAAGGTCTCTATGCTGGAAAGCACGAGGTCCGTGCAGCTTATGATATCTTCGATGCATCTTCTAGAGTGGCTGCGGCTGGTATAAGTGCCAGTAGATGAGCATAGCTCAAATCCTTGGATTTACGGCCTGAAGTTCAGGAGTGATTGGCAGATCTCCCCTGTACTGGTGATAATCTTTTCGGGGACAAGATTCAGGAGACTGTCACACAACTCAAGGACTACCATGAGACATTACGCCAACTGTCGTCTGTGCCCTCTGATTTTGCCTCCACTTCAAAACGTCCGTTTAGAAGGGAGCCTAAGAGGACAACCTATAAGTTTCATAGGTAGTATCCTCCCCCATCTCGCAGTCGCCCAGCCAGACCTTACCAGAAAGGTCAATCTCACCAGTCCAGAAGACCCAGCCAGCTCCACAGACTGGCCCTGCTTTGGGGTTTTGACTTCCAGCTAGAGAGCAATCATCAACCTCCACTACTGTCTCTGCCAGTAGGCGGCCACTTGTGTCATTTCACCACCGTCTGGCGTACGATCACAATGGATCAATGGGTCTTTTCAGTAGTGTCTGAAGGTTATCATCTCAACTTCCTTTCAGTGCCATCGGACTCCCCACCTTGGCAGTGGTGGGGCCTATCCGACCACTCACCACTCCTGGAGGAGAAAATTACAAACCACCTCTGATCCAACGCCATAGAACCAGTAACCCCTCTACAACTGGGAAAAGGGTTCTATTCTTGGTATTTCCTAATAACAAAAAAATCAGGAGGCATTCATCCAATTTTGGATCTGCATGCCTTGAACAAACATCTACAAAAGGAAAAGTTCAGGATCGTAACCTTGGAATCCCTCCTCCCTTGTCTTCAGAAGGGAGATTGGCTTTGCTCTCTAGACCTACAGGACGTCAACACCGTCTCATCGACGATTCCTCCATTTCCTGGTCAGATGCTGACACTTCCAGTATCGAGTATCGCCATTCGGCCTAGCATCAACACCTCGTGTCTTCACGAAATGCCTGGCAGTAGTAGCAGTGTACCTTTGCCAACAGAGCATCCATGTCTACCCTTACCTAGACGACTGGTTGCTAAGGGCCCCGTCAGAGAAGGAGGTACTATGATCCCTCCGTCTAACCCTGCAGCTACTATTGTCACAGAGATTTCTAGTGAACTACCAAAAATCCAATCTTGTTCCATCGCAGATCCTTTCCTTCATTGGAGTGGGCTTGGACACCGTTCAGGCAAGAGTGTTCCTCCCAAGAGATCATGCCCACGCTTTAACAGCCCTTGCAATTCAAATGCTAACTCGTCGCTTCACGACGGCTTGCTGATTCCTCATCTTGTTGGGTCACATGGCGTCCTCAGTACATGTGACGCCTAAGGCTCGCCTGGCCATGAGTGTAACCCAGTGGACCCTAAGGTCCCAATGGTCTCAGGCTCATCATCCAATGTCCAACATTGTCCACGTCATCAGGCAGCTTCGTCTCTCATTAGCATGGTGGAGTCAAGAGTCCAATCTTCTCAAAGGGACTGCCTTTTCAATCTCCAGCTCCTCAGGTGATACTAACGACAGATGCTTCCACCCTTGGTTGGGGAGCCCATGTCAACCTGCAAACTCAGGGAACCTGGTCTGCACAAGTCACAACATCAGATAAATTTTCTAGAGCTCAGGGCCATAATATATGCCCTAGTGGCTTTCCTGAATTGCCTTACCAACAAGACAATCCTGATCCAAACAGACAACTAGGTATCGATGTGGTATATCAACAAGCAGGGTGGAATGGGCTCATACCTGCTGTGTCAAGAAGCAGCACAGATATGGTCCTGGTCTCTCTCCCACTCCATGTTTCTCAGAGTGACCTACCTGGCAGGCATGGACAAGTTGTGCTTGTGGACAAGTTGAGTCGGACCTTTCATCCCCACTAATGGTCCCTGAATCCCACTGTGGTGGTGGGAATCTTCCAACGGTGGGGCTATCCACACATAGATCTCTTTGCTCATGTCACAACTGCAAAGTGGACAATTACTGCTCCCTAAACCACCGAGGGATGCTGTCGCCCTCTCGTGGTCCCAAGGCCTCCTATATGCATACCCTCCACTTCCACTCATCAGCAAGACTCTCGTGAAGTGTCGGCAGGAAAGGGCTTAATGATTCTCATCACCCCTTACTGGCCGCGGCAGGTGTGGTTTCCCATCCTTCGCGACCTCTCAGTCCATCCTTATGTTCGCCTGGAAGCAGATCCGTCTCTGATAACTCAGAACAATGGACAGCTCCGTCATCCGAATCTCCAGGCCTGTCACTGACAGCATGGATGTTGAAAGGCTAATTCTACAGCCTCTAAACCTCTTGGACACTGTATCCCAAGTCCTCGTAGCTTTACAAAAGCCTTCCACAAGGAAATCTTATCTCTCCAAATGGAAAAGGTTTTCCTTATGGTGCATCTCGAAGGAAATCAACCCTTTTACCTGCCCCACTTTGAAGTTCCTAGACTACCTCTGGTACATGTCAGAGGCTGGTCTCCAAACTTCCTCCATCAGAGTACATGTCAGCGCCGAAGCCGCGTACCATAAAGGTGTGGGGGAGGTGTCAATATCAGCGCAACCCTTAGTAGCACGCTTCATGAGGGGTTTACTGCATTTAAAGCCCCCACTGCATCCTCCAGCCCCTGCTTAGGATCTCAATGTTGTATTAGCACGGCTCATGAAACCTCCCTTTGAGCCTCTACACTCCTGCGAGCTACGTTATCTCACGTGGAAAATGATTTTTCTCCTAGCAATAACATCTGCTTGCAGGGTTAGTGAGCTACAAGCACTAGTAACATACCCACGTTACACAAAATTTCTCCATGATGGAGTGGTGCTTCCCACTCATCCTAAATTTTTACCAAAGGTAGTATCTGAATTTCATTTAAATCAATCCATTATACTGCCTACTTTCTTTCCAAAACCTCATTCGCATCCAGGTGAGCGAGCGCTGCATTCCTTGGACGGCAAACATGCATTAGCCTTTTTATTTGGAATGCACTGCAGCCTTTAGAAAGTCCACCCAGCTGTTTCTCTCCTTTGATAAAACTAAACTGGGAGTTCTGGTGGGCAAGCAGACCTTATCCTCCTGGCTAGCGGACTGTATTTCCTTCTGTTACCAGCAAGCCGGCCTCCCGCTACAGGAGCATGTGAAAACACACTCAATAAGAGCCATGACAACATCAGTGGCGCACCTCCGTTCAGTGCCCCTGACTGACATCTGCAAAGCTGTGACATGGAGTTCTCTCCATTAGGGATGTGAATCGGGCTTCGGACGATTGAAAATATCGTACGATATTTTCAAAATCGTCAGAAATCCGGGGCGCCCCCAAAACAATAGGAAAACCCCACGAAATTGTTCGTGGGGTTTCTCTTATCGTTTTGGGGAGGGTGGGAAAAACGGCACACAAAAATAACCCCTAAACCCACCCCGACCCTTTAAAACTAATCCCTTAGCTTCCCCCCCCCCCAAAAAAAAACTCCTACCCCAACCTACCCCTGTTGTTCTGCCTGTTGCATGTCTTTGGGTGTTGGGTAGTAGCTCTCACATATGGCATTCTCCCATATGTGAGAACTACCATCCTATTTGTCCTGTGAGAAAGCAGAGTTGCTTACCTGTAACAGGTGTTCTCACAGGACAGCAGGATGTTAGTCCTCACGAAACCCGCCCGCCACCCCGCTGAGTTGGGTTTGCTTACGATTTCTTATTTTATTTTTTTGCTCCTACTTTTACTATAAACGAGACTGAAGGGGACCCCTGCTGGGTGCAGGGTTAGGTGGCATGCTGGGCATGCTCAGTGTGCCAAGTCAAAGTTCTAGAAACTTTCCGTGTTCCATGAGGGCTCCATCCTGATGATGTCACCCATATGTGAGGACTAACATCCTGCTGTCCTGTGAGAACACCTGTTACAGATAAGTAATTCTGCTTTTTCCTTTCAAAGCAAAGGGCTGACTTTAAATGTTGGAGGAATCACTACAGGCCCTATACTAGAGACAAGGGGCCCTAGTAGAAATCATTTTCAGACCTATTGCAGTAAAATTCTATTCCTGCTGTTTAAAAAGTTCTATGCTTGGAATAAGGGAGGATGGGGCAGAAAATGCTTTATTTAAATGTTCTTAACATAATTTAATATGTAATTTGTTTGTAATATTGTTTGTATTTTACACAAATTTAATAACTTTTTAAAGTTAACTAGTACAGCAGCAACTTACTAAAGTTCATGTAGAGCAGTGTATAAGTTTCCTGACTCTATTATTTATCTTCATCTTCTTTCTAGTTGTTAGCTGTTACAGCACTTTTTTTTTTTGCTTATTTTCTGTTGGCAAACGTGAATTCTAGCCAATGATGCACAACAAAATCTAGTTTTAGCCAATGGGGAAAGTGGGATATCTTATTTCATAATATCTGTTAATTTTAAGAGATTTGGTTTTGTTTTGGGGCAGGCGATTTGGGTCAAAGCATAATGAAAAACATCCATCGCTACAAAGATTGAATAGTACATGTTCCTGGGCAGAGCCTGAGGAGGCACTTTTAATAAAAGAGTAAGTATATATATATATATATATAGAGAGAGAGAGAGAGAGAGACCACTTTGCATCCACTGTTGCATTAAACTAGCAATTCAATTACAATCGCATGCCAACCACCAAGAAGGCATCCAAAGATCTAGAAAAAGTCCTCTCATAATTAGCTACAGTGCAGTTTTACATCTAACATTGTCTTTTATTTATTGACTTTCCATAATATCTTGAGCAATGACTGCTGGCTCCGCTTGTAAATTGGAAAAGTCCACCATTTTTTTAAATTAAGCACCCAGGTTTTTTTCACTGTTAATGTTTTTCCTTGGAATTTTTATTTTCAAACAATATTAATATATAATTTTATAAACTTCCAAAGACTTTACTCCTGATTTACTATATATTTTTCCATTTTTCACAGAAAAGCTTTAGTAACTTAGGTCCTCAATTACAAAATATTGCATGTTGCAGCTGGCCAATGAGCAGTGATATTCAACAGGGCTTACAGTCCCTGGTAATCAGCATAGTTAGATTTGGTTTTTGGATTTAATAAACTTTCAAAATGTGTACCAGGAGAGTTACAATTCAGGTGTTATAAGTAGGTCCCTGCACAAGAGGCCTTATAATCTAAGTTGACAATACTGTTTTTGCTTAGTGAATGTACTAACGGCAGTGGAGATGATCTCTGTCTAGTGAAGAGGTACTGCACAAAGAGTAGCAATGCAAGCTTCCATCTCCCCCTGCTGTTCTAGTATGCTTCTGTTCCATGGAAACCATTTGTATGATGGTTAGTCTTGGATTTCCCTATTAAAACTATCGAGGGTGTCATTTGGTATCCATATTCTTATTATGATGATTTTAATGATATGCGTTCCTATTGAGACCATAAACTAATTTCATTTGGGAATGTGTGGTAATGAATTTTGGCCACTAATGATCTGAAGTGGATTTGAACTGATGACTTAGGACCTGATTTACTAAGGCACAAATATAGTAAATTGGGCCCTTAGTGCTCAATTTAATGAAATTCAGGACTTGGAAACATAAAGGTGAATTTTAAAAGTCCTGCATGCACATTAATTAGGGGATGTGCGAATAAGTTGAGCTCATTTGCACCGAGCAGATTTTAAAAGCTGCCTGAATATGCATGCATCTCCCGCAGTGCGCACATCTCCAAAATTTTCAAAAAGGGGCAGGGTGTAGTCTGAGCAGGGTATGAGCATTTTGGGTGTGAGCCAGAGATGCGCATGTAAATATTTACATGTCTGGGCATGCGCCCAGATCCCCTGCTGTGTAAGTTTACTTCTGCTATGGAGGAGGTGTAAGTTATAAAATAAAGAAAAATAGGCAGATCAGGATTTTAAGGGTCGGGGCTAACTGGGGGAAGTGAAGGCTATTAAACTAGGAGGTTTGGAGGAGCCAACCTTAACTGGGCGAATTAGAGATTAACTGATTTAACTGGCAATGGCATAATCCCCTGACTTACGTGGTAGAAGCCACATTTGCACGAACATGCACACAGCCACTTAAAACTTGGCGCACATATGCATGTGGCCAGACTATTTTATAATATGCATGCACATGTTATAAAATGGCCATGTTCCTGGGCGCAGGCCAACACACGTGCGCAAATGGGCACTTGTGCGCTGGTTTGAAAGTTAGTATGGCAATAAAAATAATCAGATGCCATGTTAAAAAAAAAAAAAATAGAAACAAAAAATAAACTGGAAGGGAATGTGTATCAGTCTCAGAAATGTCTTGTAAACCTCCTTTATCTTTTATAACATTCCCCACCCGGCTGTACAACATATACACTTCATTTCAGTATCCATGAGCTTCATACGGGTAAGCATATAGAAAAGGAACGATATGCATCTGTAACAGAATTGAACTAACCAAATCACTCATTATTAGTACACAGGAAGGGCATGCAGCTAGGACTGGTTACACATCAACATAAAATACACCCTTTATCTATTTATTTATTTATTTATTTAAATTGTTTATAGCTGGCTCCCTCCAAAGTTCAGGGCAGGTTACAGTTGAGCATACATAATAAAATGTATTTAAAACAATAAATGAATAAACAACCTAAAATACAAGAAAAAATTTAATATCAGGCAAAGACCTGAAGGTTGTTGCAATCTGCTGTTTTTTGGAACTTTTCATAATGTACTGGTCATGAGACAGGAAAGAATTTTATAAGGCTGGTTAGACCTGGAGTAGGTTCGGTTTTTTTTTTTAATTTAATTTTTATTGAATTTTTCAAATAGTTTACAAGATATTGGAGTAGGTTCTTAAAGGTGAGGTTGAAGAGAGGTTTTTAGGGCCTTTTTACAATTTTCTAGAATCCTCAATGGTTCATAAATGTATAATGAATTCCAGAGGGCAGGGCCAGTGATTGAAAAAGCTCTTTCCCTTGATTTTTGAAACTTCCATCTCTTATCTCCTCATATGCAGGTTCGGGTGGCCAACTTGGATACTTCAAAAAGGATGACAAGTATCCCAAAATGGAAGACAAAATGCAGGACAAAAATTTGCATTGAATTTTCATATATAATTAGCAGAAATGTATTTGAATATGCAAATATGTTTCTGTAGATGCAACATACATTATTGCTATAAATACAATTTAAATATATTGTAGGAGATCACGTGATGCTGTGAGGGGATAGAATGCATGCTTCCCTTCTCGATGCCCCCACTCGGCATCTAGCCCCATCCACTGTGGCTAAAACGTTTTCCCTGTACGTACCTGGATCAGTCCAGACCCTGGGTTATGTCACCAATCCAGCAGAGGGAGGCAGAGAAAACATTCTAATGACTCTGACGTATACCCTGGAGCACCACCTGCAGTCAATCAGTATTTCTCTGTCTCCCAGCAGAGGTGGACGTCCTTAACACCTGTAGTCTGTGGAGGTTTGTTATTTTTTAGTCAGGCAGTTTAGGAGTTAATTTTTTGCAGGCTTTCTTTTTCTTTTGAAGAGAGCCTGTTCTTTTCATTTAAGTTATTTAAAAAAAAAAAAGAGGTTTTATTTTTTCTTCACAGCTGTTTCACTGCCTCCCGGGAGGTTGCCAAGTCCTGGGAGGACTATTCCCTCCTGGTTTTTGAGGCTGCCGGAGTTGGGGAGGTTTTGTACCCAGCAACCACTCCTGGTAGGGGTGATACCGGGGGGCCCGGCTCAGTCACCCTACTTGGAGCAGCTCCTGGGGGCCGCGGCGTTTCGGTCAGATAAAAAATAAATAAAAAAAATTCTTGTCAGCTGAATTGTTTACTTACCTTTTGGTGTTCGGTGGGCCCGTGCCTTTGTTTTTCGCCGGGGTTTCTTTTAGTTTATTTCATACTTTTTATTTCGCGCCGTTTTTTCTTTATAATGCCACGAGGCGCGGCCTGCCGCGCTTGTGGAGATGCACACGCGCGTCTCTCCAGGGAGAGTCTCTGTTCATCCTGTCTCCCCGGGGGGGAAGGCTCATCAAGTTTTCCGATTTAACTTCAAGTATTAAAAAGACTAAGACCCCTCCTTCATTTTCAAGATTTCAGGTCTGTCTTACAAGCGATCATTTTTTCAAAAATCGATTACTGCAATGCTCTTCTTCAAGGCCTTCCAGAGAACTCCATTAAACCTTTCCAGTTGCTTCAGAATGCAACTGCAAGGATACTCACAAAGTCTAACAAAAGGGACCACATAACACCGATCCTTAAGAAGCTCCATTGGCTCCCAGTCAAATTCAGAATCCTCTACAAGCTTTTAGTAATCACCCACAAAGCCATTCTTAACATCTCCCCGCTGGACCTATTGACCCCCCTGCAACTTCATACTTCAACCCGTCCTCTGAGATTAGCGCAAAGAGGGACTCTTAGAACACCTACATTCAAAACCTCCTTTAGTAAAAGAGCCTTTTCCACCGCAGGCCCCAAACAGTGGAACCTGCTCCCACCGGACCTTAGGCTGGAACAATGCCCAATTACATTCAAGAAGAGACTTAAGACACTACTATTCAGACAAGCCTTCCCATAACACTCGTCCTTGCCTCATTCTCCACGGACCTTCTCTTCCTAAGCTCAGATGCCTAAGCACTTTTTCTTCCGCTGCCTAAGCTATTTAATATATGTATATTAGTTTCATTAAATCTATGGTAACCCTCAGCTACCCTCCCCCCCACCTTCCTACCCCCTCCCTCGGAATACCTTGTTACCCCAAAAAGCCAACTTTTATCAGTTCTTACCAGTTTTGACACGTTACTCCCCATGCTTAAGCTGTATCAAAGTTTTTCTCTCCCCCTGTTCTATGTAAGACAACTTTGTCGCTGTTTTTTATGGTTGCAATGTAAACCGGAGTGATAATTAACTCTGTTATTTGAACTTCGATATAGAAAAGTTATAAATAAATAAATAAATTTAAAAAAAAAAAAGGGACTCTGCCACTTCGCGTGGCCCCAAAACCTGGGCCTAGCTGCTGTCCTGCCCCGGACTCTTTTAGCTGCAGTGCGGGAACTGAGGCACTCCTGTCTACTCTGAGGGTGGCGACATAACAAGCTATTCAGGGTACTTCTGACCCGCCTCCACTGTCGCCGCAGCCGGCGGTCCCTGGGGGGGACAAGCCACGCGAAACAGGGCCATATTTATCGGCTGAAAGCCTGGAGGAGATTTCAGATTCTTCTTCCTCTTCTTCTGCCTTTTCAGGGGATTTTCTTCATTTTCTTCGCAAAGCTTACAAATCTAAGAAATTTCATAAGAGACATAAGAGTCTCTCATCTGAACAGAGGTTAAGGCCACGTTCCTCAAAAAGGGCTAGTCCCACGGATTTGGGAGTGGAGTCAGCTCCGAAGCGTCCCATTCATCAGGGTCCGGATCAGACAATTTTTTCTTTTTTAGATGATTCTGAGCATGGCTCTTTACCTATCCCGGACAAGTCCTTTCCGGAGGGGAATTTAAATGAAGACCCTGCTTTGAGTATTAGTTCAGACCCTCATGTTGCGGATGGGGATGACCCCAAAGTAGTCCGCCTGTTTAGAAGAGAGGAACTTAGTCCCTTAATTCCAGCTATTTTACTGGAATTGGGTCTCGAGGTTCCAGTAAAGGATTCTCGGATGGGTGACGACGCAGTGTTGCTTGGCCTTAGAGGTCCCTCGACATCATTTCCTTTTCATCTTTGTCTCACTGACCTTATGTACCGGGAGTGGGATACTCCTGAGTTGGGGCTTAAGGTAGCACGAGCTATGGAAAAATTGTATCCATTACCTGAGGAAGCTTTGGAAATTTTAAAATTTCCTAAGGTGGATGCCGCTGTTTCAGCCGTCACTAAGAAAACAACTATTCCAGTAACTGGGGCTACGGCTCTTAAAGATCTCCAAGATCATAAGCTGGAGGTTCAGCTTAAGTGAATTTTTGAGGTTTCTGCTCTTGGTGTGCGGGCGGCCATGTGTAGTAGCTTGGCTTTGCGAGCTGGACTAAGATGGGTCCAGGCTTTACAAAACAATTCTTCCCTCTCTGAAGAAGAAGTTGTTCAGGCTGGTAGACTGGAAGCTACAGTTGCTTATAGTGCAGATGCTTTTTATGATCTCATTAGGACCTCGGCTCGCTCTATCGTTGCTTCTGAATCGGCTCGCAGACTTCTCTGGTTGAGGAATTGGTCTGCAGATGCATCCTCCAAAGCTCAATTAGGGGCTTTACCCTTTAAGGGAAAATTATTATTTGGTAAGGAATTGGAAGATTTAATTTTGTCCCTAGGGGAAAATAAGATTCACAAATTGCCAGAGGACCATCCTAGGCCTAGAAGCTCTTTTTCATCTCATTCTAGTTTTTGGTCTAACAGAAGATTTCGTTCTTCTTGTCCGTCGGCTCCTCCAGCTAAACAGTCTTCAGGTAGACAACAGAATTGGTCTCAGTCCTTTCGTGGCTGCCGCTTTGGTAGACCTGGAACTTCCCAAGTCTCAGGAGGCACAAAGTCTGTCCAATGAGATAAGGCCGGTCCTTTCTTCGGTTCCCGTCATAGGGGGCAGGCTGTCTCTGTTTTACGGAGAATGGGCCAGATGTACGTCGGATCAATGGGTTGTATTAGTGATAAATCAAGGTTACGCTTTAGATTTTGTTTGGCGACTTCACCACCTGTTCCTAATTTCACAGTGTTCTTCCCTATAAAAGCGTCTCATAATCCAAGACTCGCTACAGCGTTTAAGCGACCTAGGAGCTATAGTTCCATTTCCAACATCAGAACATTGGAAAGGTCGTTATTCAATTTTCTTTGTCATTCCCAAAAAGGAAGGAACCTTTCGTCCCATTCTCGATCTCAAGAGGGTCAACCGTTGTCTAAGGATTCCAAAGTTCCGGATGGAGACTCTTCGGTCTGTTATAGCTTCGGTTCACAGAGGAGAATTTCTAGCATCTCTCAACCTCACCGAAGCTTATCTTCATATTGGCATTCGATCCGATCATCAGAAATTTCTCAGGTTTTGCATTCTAGGGCAACATTATCAATTCAGGGCTCTCCTGTTCGGATTAGCCACAGCTCCCAGAACATTTACCAAAATAATGGTTGTGGTGGCCGCTCAACTCAGGAAGGAGGGCCTGTTGGTACATCTGTACCTGGACAACTGGTTGATTCGAGTGAAGTAGGAATCTCTTCGTTATTATACAATCAACAGGTTAATCAGCCTTTTGCAGTTTCTAGGCTGGGTGAACAACGAAGACAGGAGTCACCTATTACCTTCCCAATCTCTGGAGTTTTTGGGTGCATGGTTCGACACTCGTCAAGGGATAGTGTTCCTTCCGGAGCATCGCCTTCTCAAGATTCAATCACAAATTCGAGACTTACAGTCTATTCCTATTCCTTGTGTGCGGGATTACTTGATAGTTTTAGGTTCAATGACCTCTACTCTGGAGTTGGTTCCCTGGGCCTTTGCGCACATGAGACCACTTCAGTCTGCATTGCTTTCACGCTGGAATCCGATTTCGGAACTATACCACCTTCCCCTTCCTCTTACAGAGACTGCTCGTTCCAGCCTAGATTGGTGGTTACAGACAGCGAATCTGCAACGAGGTGTACCACTAGAGATTCCGGAATGGACTGTGGTCACTACCGACGCCAGTCTTTCAGGCTGGGGAGCGGTATGTCAGAATACATCTGTTCAGGGTCAGTGGTCCGAAGAGGAAGTGCAGTGGTCGATCAATCTTTTAGAGACCAGAGCAGTTCGTTTAGCCTTAATCGCTCTTCAACCTCTCCTTTGCGGGAAGTCGGTTCGGGTTCTTTCCGACAATGCGACCACGGTAGCGTACATCAACCATCAGGGAGGAACCCAAAGCTTCCTGGTAGCTCAGGAAGCACAACAGCTGATCACCTGGGCGGAGCAACGTCTGCTCAGCATCGCAGCCTCACACATTGCCGGGGTGGACAACATTCAAGCCGACTTTCTCAGTCGGCATCATCTCGACCCAGGCGAGTGGGAACTGTGCGAGGAAGCCTATCAAATGATATGCAACAGATGGTCCACTCCGGCAATGGATCTCATGGCCACATTTCAGAATGCCAAAGCCCCTCGGTACTTCAGCCGCAGGAGGGAAAGAGGAGCGGAAGGAGTAGATGCTCTGGTACTTCCTTGGCCAAGGGATGTTCTTCTCTATGTATTCCCTCCCTGGCCTCTAATCGGCAAGGTTCTGCATCGGATAGAAGTTCAACAAGTCGACGTTGTCTTAGTGGCTCCGGAGTGGCCACACCATCCGTGGTTCGCGGACCTGGTCAGACTAGCACTGGATGGTCCCCTTCGATTTTGAGATCTTCCCTGCCTTCTGTCTCAGGGTCCAGTTTGTTTGGAAGAGGTCGAACGCTTCTCTCTAGCGGCATGGCTTTTGAGAGGCGTCGGTTAAAGTATAAAGGTTATTCAGATGCTGTAGTGACTACTTTATTGTGTTCTAGAAAACCTTCTACATCTTTGGCTTATGCAAGGGTGTGGAAGGTTTTTGAATCTTGGTGTAATGAGCATCAAGTAGATCCAGTTCACTCTTTGGTATCCGATATTTTATCTATACTTTATCTTTTTTACAAGACGGTTTAGCCAAGGGTTTGTCCTGTAGTTCCTTATGGGTACAAGTAGCAGTGCTTGGATGTTTTCGTGGTAAGGTTCAGGGATTATCCTTGACTGCGCATCCAGATGTGTAGCGCGTTTTCTCAAAGGTGCGCAACATCTACATCCTCCATTTCGGAATCCTTGTCCTGCTTGGAGTTTGAATTTGGTTCTTAGGGCTCTGTGTTCGGCTCCCTTTCAACCCCTCAATCATGCGACTTTGAAGGATCTCACATTGAAGGTGGTGTTTCTTGTGGCCATTTCTTCAGCTTGTAGAATTTCAGAGTTGCAGGCCTTGTCTTGCCTTTTCTTAGAATTTCTGATTCAGGAATTTCATTATGGACTGTACCATCTTTTTTACCTAAGGTAGTATCTTCTTTCCATTTAAATCAGTCCATAGAGCTTCCGGCTTTTCTGTCTTTAGATTGTTTGGATCCTTCCTCTAGGGATCTTAAAAAATTGGATGTACGACGAGCTCTGTTGCGTTATCTTGAAGGTACAATTTTCTATTGTCTGATCATTTGTTTGTTTTGTGGAGTGGCCCTCGCAAAGGTCATAAGGTTTCGAAGGCTACGATTGCTCGTTGGTTAAAAGAGACAATTCGTTCAGCTTATCTTCTAGCTTGTCGTGACCTTCCTGAAGGGTTGAGAGCTCATTCTACTAGGTCACAGACTACTTCTTGGGCAGAATGTCAGTTAGTTTCTCCTCAGGAGATTTGTAAAGCAGTGACTTGGAAGTCGTTGCATACTTTTGCTTGTCATTACTGCTTGGATGTTCATGCTCCAAGTTCGGCAGCCTTCGGAGAGAGTGTTCTCCGAGCGGGACTCTCTGGGTCCACCCTAATTGAATCAGCTCTGGTACATCCCAGGGTCTGGACTGATCCAGGTACATACAGGGAAAGGAAAATTGGTTCTTACCTGCTAATTTTCTGTAGTACCATGGATCAGTCCAGATGCCCACCCTCTATGTCTGTGTATTATATTTGTCTTTTAGGAGAGTCCGCTCGTTCACTGTTTGGGTGATTAAACCGCCTTTCATGCTGTCTATTTTTCTTAATATTTTCTTGTTTATTCCTAAGATTTTTTTTGGGATTCTGCTTCCATTTAGGATTTGTGAGTTGGAAATTCGTTCTCCTATTTAGATAGCTCGTTAATATGTTTGATACTGCTCAATACTGATTGACTGCAGGTGGTGCTCCAGGGTATACGTCAGAGTCATTAGAATATTTTCTCTGCCTCCCTCTGCTGGATTGGTGACATAACCCAGGGTCTGAACTGATCCATGGTACTACAGGAATGAAAATTAGCAGGTAAGAACCAATTTTCCTATTTTGCCTATTCTGACTTGTGCCCTAAATAAGAGTTCGCTTCAGGTCTTGATTGTTGTGCGATGGCCTCCTGACAACAAAAGAAAGAGAAGGAAAAAGAGAGAGATCGCCAGCAGGCCCCGGAGGCCCAAGTGGATGAGGGGGAATCGCCGATAGTCTCGGCCACGAACACGGGACTTGAAGAGCTTAAACTTGTGATTCAGGAAACGCTTCGCATAGAATTGCTCTTAATTTCCACTAAACTCATCAAGTTGTCCACCTCTATTACCTCCTTTGAGACCCGCTTTCTTGATGCGGAACATTGCATCTCGGAGCTACAAGATGGTCATCAGACTCTGCACCAGGAAATGGCAGCACTGCAGCGCACAGTGAGTAAACATACGGCGCGTTTAGAAGATCTCGAGAACCGGGCTCGAAGATCAAATCTCCGATTTGTCGGGTTGCCAGTCTATCGCAGACGCTGACCTTCCCAAATGTTTGGAAGAATGGATTCCTCACGCACTTGACCTGCCTCATGCTCTGGGCCCATTTCGCATTGAAATAGCACACCGTCTTGGCCCTAAGCGGGCGTCTGAAGCACACCCGAGAGTCGTCATAGCCAAGGTGCTCAATTATGCGCACAAAGTGGGGGTCTTGGCAGTGATCCGCAAAGGGTAGGTGTTGCAGCACAACAACCAGAAGATCTTAGTCTTCCAAGATTTTTCTGCCGCGGTCACTCAACAGCGACGTGCTATGACCCCCCTTTGCAACAAACTCCATACTTTGGGAGAGAAGACGGTAATTATTTATCCGGCATGTCTCCGTGTGGCCTCAGAGAAGGGTATTAAATGGTTTACTGACCCGGCAGAGGCTGCCAAATATGTGCAGGAGCATGGCAATGCAATGGATACCCCCGCGGGACCTACCTGATTCAAAGGGCATGGCATGCTCTGGTGGCTTCGTGGCAATTAGCCCGGGCTCACAGCCAGGTTGTTTTCGCCCGTGTGCTGGATAGTTTTGTTTTTTTTTTGTGTTCCCGCATTGGTGCCCACTTCTGGGTCCAGTAGTTTTAGCTTTATTACTTCGATTCACATAGGTCCATGCGTCGGTCTGGCTACAGCTTCATTGTTCCGGAATACCTCTGTGTAGGTGTGCAGGCCAGGCAACAGACACTCTGGGAGATTGGAAGCAGCCCCGATGTTTGTACTGGGGACACTTCATCTGTTCCTTTTTTTTTTTTTTTTTTAAGTTCGCAGTTTGAGTCAGCAGCACTTCTTTTTCTGAGGCACTAATATAGTTCAAGCTGGCGTAGCTGGGTTTCATTATTAAAGGCTGCCTCAATGCTGTTGGTTTTTTTTATATGGAATGTACAGAAGGCATGTGCATTATGTGTGGATGGGGGAGGGGTAGTTGGCTCTCTAAGTGATCTTTTTCCTCTTAGGTTTTTGGGGGTTAGAGATTACAGTTTGTTCCGGGGTTTGGGGACGGTGGGGGGGAGGGGCTGTTTTATGGCTCTGTGCGCTCATGGTCTGCAACAGGGAATTGTATTTAACAGTTTCATGGTATGGGAAGGTGGTTACTGTCCCACTTGTTTCTTATGTGGAGTTCTTAGCTGGGACAGTCTCCATATATCATAATTTTAATGTTATGTACTATGTTCTTTCTACTTTATTCTATGGGCTCTAAATAATGTCTAATAAACCATTAAGATTATTTTCTTGGAATGTTTGTGGTATAAACTCTCTAGTCAAAAGAACAAAGAAATTAATGGTTTTAAAAAAGAAAGCTGCTGAGGTGGTCTTTGTACAAGAAATGCACCATAACGATGTAGAGCATCAAAAACTTGCTTGTCAATGGGTGGGGGCGATGCACTATGCCTCAGCGACGATGCGGTCTGCTGGAGTCACCATTCTAATACATAAAAATCTCCCTTTATTGGTTAAAACTGAAATCAAGGACCCCCAAGATCGTTACTTAATTTTGGTGGCTGAAATTGATAGCAAACCGGTCCTCTTATGCAATGTTTATGCCCCTAATAGCCCTCATTTAGATTTTTTCAAAAAATTATATAACCCTATCTAGACTATGCTATTATCCTGGGAGGGGATTTCAATTCAGCTCGGGTCCCCCAGTTGGACAGGATATGTTCTCGTACTAGGGGTCTGGCTCCAAGTAAGGGTATTCATTTTTTAGAGCGGTCTCTGCATTTGGTGGATCCTTGGTGGATCTTAGATCCCACTGATAAGGGGTTTTCTCATATCTCTAGAGCACACTCTTCTCAATCTCAGATTATTTTTTGATCAGTGATAGTTTGTTTTCTAAGATCACGGAGGCAGAGATTGATGATGATTGTATCAGATCATGCTCCTATATGGCTTGAGTTGAGTTGGTTCCCAGTTACTAATTTTGGGCGCCTTTGGCTATATCCCTATTTTTTGGTTGGGGATACTTCATTTCAGGACTATTTATGGTCTAAATGGGCAGAATATATTTCCTTTAACGGTGCACACACAGCAGACCCAATTCTGTTCTGGTACACTGCTAAAACAATCCTGAGAGGGGAAATTATTTCGTATTTATCTCTTTTCAGCTTGGAGAAGAGACGACTGAGGGGGGATATGATAGAGGTGTTTAAAATCATGAGAGGTCTAGAACGGGTAGATGTGAATCGGTTATTTACTCTTTCGGATAGTAGAAAGACTAGGGGGCACTCCATGAAGTTAGCATGGGGCACATTTAAAACTAATCGGAGAAAGTTCTTTTTTACTCAACGCACAATTAAAGTCTGGAATTTGTTGCCAGAGGATGTAGTTAGTGCAGTTAGTATAGCTGTGTTTAAAAAAGAATTGGATAAGTTCTTGGAGGAGAAGTCCATTACCTGCTATTAAGTTCACTTAGAGAATAGCCACTGCCATTAGCAATGGTTACATGGAATAGACTTAGTTTTTGGGTACTTGCCAGGTTCTTATGGCCTGGATTGGCCACTGTTGGAAACAGGATGCTGGGCTTGATGGACCCTTGGTCTGACCCAGTATGGCATTTTCTTATGTTCTTATGTTCTTATCGACGGAAACTCTTAGATAAACAGTTAATTTCTCTTAGTGCTCAATTGCGTCAGGCTAGACTGGTTTTACAACATGAACCTTCAGGAGCTCACAGGGAATGATATTTTGCTCTCCAAAATTCTATCAATACGCTGATTTACCAAAGGGGAAAGAAAAGTTTAGCCTATTTTCAATTTTAATTGTTTCAATATGGCAATAAGCCAGGTAAAATGATGGCTAATTTAATCAGATCACATAGGGCATCTCACCATATATCTGCCCTATGATTCCCACAGTGTTTGATAGTGTGGGACACTCCTATTTTGAGCTCCTTTAGGGTATTCTACTCTAGATTGTATTCAGCTGAATCCAGGAATACAGTGGCGTGTGATAATTTCTGTGAATCCCTGAATCTCCCTCAGTTAACTACTGAGCAACGACTCTGGATAAATGGCCTTATTACTGAAGACGAGGTTTGGATGACTGTTAAGCAGGCTAAACGCTATAAAGCTCCCGGGCCGGATGGCTATATGGCTGAATTTTACAAAACTCTATTAGATGACATAGCTAGTCCCTTGACCAATGCTTTTAATGCTCTGGTGGCTCAGGGCTCTTACCCTGACCATGTAAACACCGCACACATCACTTTAATTCCTAAAGTAGGGAAAGATCCATTACTTCCTGAATCCTATCAGCCCATATCCTTGTTGAATATAGATAAAAATGTTTTGGCTAAAATAATGGCTGACAACCGGGCCAGGTGGGGTTTGTCCACAATCGTTATGCCTTAACGAATATACGGAAAGTCCTGGCGGCTATGGCTTTGTGTCAGCTTTGATGCAGAAAAAGCGTTCGACTGGGTGGAGTGGGACTATCTTTTCCATGTGTTAAAGTTGGTGGGAGTGACGGGGGTTTTTTTGCAGGTGGTTCAGCTTTTATATCAGGCTCCCCAGGCACTTATTATAGACAACCGGTCACAGTCGGCACCCTTCCCTATTAACCGCGGTACTCGCCAGGGCTGTCTGCTCTCTCAATTGTTGTTTCTTTTACAGCTTGAACCGTTCCTATCATTAAAATCATCCATTGTACCTGAAGACTGGAGGGTGGCCAATTTAACCCCAATATTTAAAAAAGGATCCAGGGGCGATCTGGGTAACTAGACCAGTGAGCCTGACTTCAGTGCCGGGAAAAATAGTGGAAACTATTCTCAAGATCAAAATCATAGAGCATATAGAAAGACATGATTTAATGGGACACAGTCAACATGGATTTACCCAAGGGAAGTCTTGCCTAACAAATCTGCTTCATTTTTTTGAAGGGGTTAAAAAACATGTGGATAAAGGTGAACCTGTAGATGTAGTGTATTTGGATTTTCAGAAGGCGTTTGAAAAACTCCCTCATGAGAGGCTTCTATGAAAACTAAAAAGTCATGGGATAGGAGGCGATGTCCTTTCGTGGATTACAAACTGGTTAAAAGACAGGAAACAGAGAGTAGGATTAAATGGTCAACTTTCTCAGTGGAAAAGGGTAAACAGTGGAGTGCCTCAGGGATCTGTACTTGGACAGGTGCTTTTCAATATATATATAAATGATCTGGAAAGGAATACGACAAGTGAGGTTATCAAATTTATGTCCGGGATGGCATAGAGTCCAACAGGATAAACATCCTGCATGAGACTAAATACAAAATTGAATCTTTATGGGTAGAAATCCCTTGTGTGTCAGGGAAGACTATAGTGATAGGGGTATACTACCGTCCACCTGGTCAAGATGGTGAGATGGACAGTGAAATGCTAAGAGAAATTAGGGAAGCTAACCAAATTGGTAGTGCAGTAATAATGGGAGACTTCAATTACCCCAATATAGACTGGGTAAATGTATCATCGGGTCACGCTAGAGAGATAACGTTCCTGGATGGAATAAATGATAGCTTTATGGAGCAATTGGTTCAGGAATCGACGAGATAGGGATACATTTTAGATCTAATTCTCAGTGGAGCATAGGACTTGGTGAGAGAGGTAACGGTGGTGGGGCCGCTTGGCAATAGTGATCATAATATGATCAAATTTGATTTAATGACTGGAAAAGGAACAGTGTGCAAATCCAAGGCTCTCGTGCTAAACTTTCAAAAGGGAAACTTTGATAAAATGAGAAAAATTGTTAGAAAAAAACTGAAAGGAGCAGCTACAAAAGTAAAAAATGTCCAAGAGGCATGGTCATTGTTAAAAAATACCATTCTAGAAGCACAGTCCAGATGTATTCCACACATTAAGAAAGGTGGAAAGAAGGCAAAACGATTACCGGCATGGTTAAAAGGGGAGGTGAAAGAAGCTATTTTAACCAAAAGATCTTCATTCAAAAATTGGAAGAAGGATCCAACAGAAGAAAATAGGATAAAGCATAAACATTGGCAAGTTAAATGTAAGACATTGATAAGACAGGCTAAGAGAGAATTTGAAAAGAAGTTGGCTGTAGAGGCAAAAACTCACAGTAAAAACTTTTTAAAATATATCCGAAGCAGAAAGCCTGTGAGGGAGTCAGTTGGACCGTTAGATGATCAAAGGGTTAAAGGGGCACTTAGAGAAGATAAGGCCATCGCGGAAAGATTAAATGATTTCTTTGCTTCAGTGTTTACTGAAGAGGATGTTGGGGAGGTACCCGTAATGGAGAAGGTTTTCATGGGTAATGATTCATATGGACTGAATCAAATCCCGGTGAACCTAAAAGATGTGGTAGGCCTGATTGACAAACTGAAGAGTAGTAAATCACCTGGACCAGATGGTATACACCCCAGAGTTCTGAAGGAACTAAAAAATGAAATTTCACACCTATTAGTAAAAATTTGTAACTTATCATTAAAATCATCCATTGTACCTGAAGACTGGAGGATAGCAAATGTAACCCCAATATTTAAAAAGGGCTCCAGGGGCGATCTGGGAAACTACAGACCGGTTAGCCTGACTTCAGTGCCAGGAAAAATAGTGGAAAGTGTTCTAAACATCAAAATCACAGAACATATACAAAAGACATGGTTTAATGGAACAAAGTCAGCATGGCTTTACCCAGGGCAAGTCTTGCCTCACAAATCTGCTTCACTTTTTTGAAGGAGTTAATAAACATGTGGATAAAGGTGAACCGGTAGGTATAGTATACTTGGATTTTCAGAAGGCGTTTGACAAAGTTCCTCATGAGAGGCTTCTAGGAAAAGTAAAAAGTCATGGGATAGGTGGCGATGTCCTTTCGTGGATTGCAAACTGGCTAAAAGACAGGAAACAGAGTAGGATTAAATGGGCAATTTTCTCAGTGGAAGGGAGTGGACAGTGGAGTGCCTCAGGGATCTGTATTGGGACCCTTACTTTTTAATATATTTATAAATGATCTGGAAAGAAATACGACGAGTGAGATAATCAAATTTGCAGATGACACAAAATTGTTCAGAGTATCTTTCGGATAGTAGAAAGACTAAGAGGCACTCCATGAAGTTAGCATGGGGCACATTTAAAACTAATCGGAGAAAGTTCTTTTTTACTCAACGCACAATTAAACTCTGGAATTTGTTGCCAGAGGATGTGGTTAGTGCAGTTAATATAGCTTTGTTTAAAAAAGGATTGGATAAGTTCTTGGAGGAGAAGTCCATTACCTGCTATTAAGTTCACTTAGAGAATAGCCACTGCCATTAGCAATGGTTACATGGAATAGACTTAGTTATTGGGTACTTGCCAGGTTCTTATGGCCTGGATTGGCCACTGTTGGAAACAGGATGCTGGGCTTGATGGACCCTTGGTCTGACCCAGTATGGCATTTTCTTATGTTCTTATGTTCTTAAATTTGCGGATGATACAAAATTATTCAGAGTAGTTAAATCACAAGCAGACTGTGATACGTTACAGGAGGACCTTGTAAGACTAGAAGATTGGGCATCCAAATGGCAGATGAAATTTAATGTGGACAAGTGCAAGGTGTTGCATATAGGGAAAAATAACCCTTGCTGTAGTTACACGATGTTAGGTTCCATATTAGGAGCTACCACCCAGGAAAAAGATCTAGGCATGATAGTGGATAATACTTTAAAATTGTCGGCTCAGTGTGCTGCAGCAGTCAAAAAAGCAAATAGAATGTTAAGAATTATTAAGAAGGGAATGGTTAATAGAACGGAAAATGTCATAATGCCTCTGTATCGCTCCATGGTGAGACCGCACCTTGAATACTGTATACAATTCTGGTCGCCACATTTCAAAAAAGATATAGTTGCGATGGAGAAGGTACAGAGAAGGGCAACCAAAATGATAAAGGGGATGGAACAGCTCCCCTATGAGGAAAGGCTGAAGAGGTTAGGGCTGTTCAGCTTGGAGAAGAGACGACTGAGGGGGGATATGATAGAGGTCTTTAATATCATGAGGTCTTGAACAAGTAGATGTGACTCTGTTATTTACACTTTTGAATAATAGAAGGACTAGGGGGCATTCCATGAAGTTAGCAAGTAACACATTTAAGACTAATCGGAGAAAATTCTTTTTTACTCAACGCACAATAAAGCTCTGGAATTTGTTGCCAGAGGATGTGGTTAGTGCAGTTAGTGTAGCTGGGTTCAAAAAAGGTTTGAATAAGTTCTTGGAGGAGAAGTCCATTAATGGATATTAATCAATTTTACTTAGGGAATAGCTATTGCTATTAATTGCATCAGTAGCATGGGATCTTCTTAGTGTTTGGGTAATTGCCAGGTTCTTGTGGCCTGGTTTTGGCCTCAGTTGGAAACAGGATGCTGGGCTTGATGGACCCTTGGTCTGACCCAGCATGGCAATTTCTTATGTTCTTACGTTGCTTCTTGCTCTTCAAAATACGCTGTCGATTAAAGGGGTGCGTTATCATGCGGAAACATTTAAATATGCAGCCTTTGCTGATGACATTCTGGTCTTTTTGACAAACCCAATGCAATCGCTCCCGGCTACCCTTCATCTATTGCAAGTGTTTGGAGTTTTTTCAGGGTTTAAATTGAACCAGGGAAAATCTGAAGTCTTGGCATTCCCAGCCACTTTGCGGGATAACTGGGGAGCTCCTTTCCCGCTTATATGGGCGGATTCCAAACTTAAATATCTGGGTATTTACCTCCCGATACATCTACCTAACCTATACACCCTTAATGTTCTTCCATTATTGAAGAATGCGGTGGAGCGCTTGGAGACTTGGTGTGCTCTCCCTCTTTCTTAGATGGGACGATTGAATCTGTTCAAGATACTTCTCCTTCCTAAATGGCTCTATTTATTCCAAAATCTGCCATTCACGTTTAAATATGCAGACATTGGAGAGAGCGCTGAACAGGTTTTTGTGGGGTGGTAAGAAAACACGGATCCCGTTTCAACATCTGCAGGTTCCCTGGGGAAGGGGAGGCCTGGGTGTGCCTGATTTATGCCTTTACACTCTAGCAGGTAATTTGCGTATTACTCATGACTGGCTCCTGGGTGAATCTTTTTATGATGCCCTTTCCGCAGAACAGACCCTGGTGGCTCCCTTAGACTTATGGTTTGTATTACAGGCTGGGGTGACTCAGCTCTTGCTACCCTCATTGATTGTGGTCTTGATTACTCCCCTACGCACTGCGTGAAGGCTGACCACTAAACTATTAAATATCCCTGTTCTGTCCCCCAGCAGTGGGTACATTTTGGTATCTGTATATACATTGCAGTTTAACTGTGTCTAGTGCAGTCCTTACTTGTAACCCATGATAAAAGCCTGTGAGCCCTGCCTTTAAGGGGAGTTTTGCCTTTAAGAGAAAGTCCCTCCCCCCTGCTTCTCTCATTGGGAAGGGTCTGCATGCCCTCTCAATCTAACTTGAGTCTTCTTAAGTGTCTTATTGGCCCAAGGAACTGCCCTTCATGCCCCCCCTCTGTCACATGGATCCTAGGCTCGCTACCATTGGATCTCACCCTCTAGCCCCAGCTTGTTGGAATGTTTCCTGTAATCACTCTCCAAGACTGTTAGTCAGTCTCAAGCATGCTGCCTAAAGGCTAGAAGTACCTGCAGCTCCTGAAATACAATTAGCTTTTTTACATCTCTCCTCATCACTTTAATCCTAAAGACTAATCAGCTTCAGAACCCCTTGCCTTCTCATCCTGAATCCCAAGAAACTCCATCTCCCTTCTCCTGCCTATCTCCAGCTACAAAGATCTCTGCCTGGGGCATATATATACGTTTGGAAGCAAGAATTGTGAGTAATGGAAAATTATCTGTGCAATAAATAATTTCAAACTTAAAAGATCTTTGCCTGATGACTGATTAAGGGGAGAAGTAGCTGCGTGAAAAAGGGAAATCCATGTATTTCTTATTAAGCCAGCACAATCCCTGATCACTGTGCTTATTTTCTCCCCATTAGTGGAAATTTGGACTTATCGGCAGGCTCCGAAACCGCTGGCTTTCGAATGTGGGTTCACCAGGGAATCAATTATTTAGGGCATTCTCCTAGATGACGCTGGCCAACGCTTACCGTTTCACACCTTGACCACGCAATATGGACTCCATAGGTCGCAGGTCTTTCCATACCTACAAATCCAACATTACATAAAGTCAGTACCCATGGAGGTGAAACGGCCTCAAAACTTTTTGTTTTGGAAGATTTATTTGCTTTGGGAAAGCAGTGTAGCCCCCGTCTTGCCCAGTATTACAAAAAATTATGGGGGCATGTTCCCGACTAGATATGTCCCCAGCTGGCTTGTGTGAAAAATGTAAAACTATACAAAGTTCCTACCTCCATATGTTTTGGGAATGTACTTTTGGGAATGGTCAGCTCCTTTTGGGGCAGAGTCTTAAGCTATATGGCCTGTTTATTGGCTGTTGCGCTTCCTCCTTCATGGGAATTGATGGTGTTTAACCGAATACCTCAGACACTGCTCCGTGGGAAAGGTCCCCATTTGCTGCTCCGCAAAGCTTTGAGTGTGGGGAAGAAGCTGATCCTCCTCTACTGGTGGTCTCCAGATCCGCCATCTTTTTGGATATGGCGGAATCATCTCCACCGATTGATGCAGATGGAACGACAAGTGACTCGTACATTCTTTCGCCATCAACGAGCTTTTCCTAGCGTGTAGCAGATGGACTCAAAACAAATGGGTATAGTGTGCTCGTGCTAGCAGTTGGAGACGGATCTGATGTCAGCACGGGTACATATACCCCCACAGGAAGTGTAGCAATTCAGTAATTTCCGTCTCCAAAGCAGTTTGGAGCTACCTCATGCTAGCTGAGCGTGTTTCCAAATTCTAACGACTAAATTCATAGAAGAAACCTACTGAAGACGAGCCCCGTACTCCTGTGGTGATACCAGGCGGTCACTCACCCAGTTGAGTTTCCCGAGCTGACTTCCGTGGTCCCTCGGAGGTAAGAGCCTCGGTCCGGTGGCCGGTTCACGGCAGGGACCTAGCCCCCGAGTGAGAAGGGCTCGGGCTCGGCTTGGCCCCCAAGCGAGACGAGTTCGGGCGCGGCCTAGAGGCAGCCTCGGACCCGGCGTGGACTTGGCCCCCAAGAGAGACGAGTTCAGGTGCGGCCTAGAGGCAGCGGGTGCACTTCCTTAAGCGCGGCGGTGAAGGTACTCACACTCTCCCCCCGCAGCCGGAGACCGCCCGGGTCGCAGCCGGGAAGCGCCGAAGACAAGGTAAGGCGTACATCTTTACTTGGTCTCCGAGGAACTGTGGACTAACTGGGCCTGCCTACGAGGCAGCCCGCCAAGGAGGTCGCCATTGTGCCTGCCTACTCACCTTCGCCAACTAAGCGCATGTTGCTAAGCGCACGCGATAGGCGCACCCGTTGTTAGCGCACGCGATAGGCACACCTTGTTAGCGCACGCGATAGGCGCACGTTGACTAAGCTCACGCTACTAGGATACGCGCACATCTATAAGACGCCCGTTTATAGGCGCACATTTATAAGACGCCCGCTATAGGCGCACAATATAAGACGCCCGCTATAGACGCACATTATAGGATGCCCGTTCTAGGCGCATGCTGTTAAGCGCACTTGTTAGGCGCACATTGTTGGGCGACACCGAATTTCAGGCGAATGGGAGCATAAGAGAGCCCATGCGTCCGCAGAGCCGGCACCTCCAGAATCAGGCATGAAAGCTCTAAGCCTCTGCTCAGCATGCAACCTCAGAGCGAGGAAGTAGACTCACTATGTGCCCAATGTGAGGAGGCCATGGGAGTTCCAGGACAGGACCGGTCCCAGCCCAGCGGTTCCTCAGGGAACACATTGGACTTAGCAGGCCGCGGCGAGCAGCCAGGGAACCCGAGAGACCTGGTGCCCCTAAGGCCAGATCCGGCTTTGCTTTCCTGGGTGGAATTATTAAAGGGGATTCACGCCTTTGTCCAGATGCAGTCTGCTCCTCGTATGGGTCTTTCCATTCCAGTTGATCCGGCCCCTGGACCCTCGAGACCTAGGCGCAGCCACTCGCCACCCGACAGCCCCAATTATGGGGATTCGGATTACTCTGAGGAAAATGAGGAGCCCCCCGAGGAGGGTGAACTTCCCTCGGAGATAGAACCATATCGGACCATGAGACGCTTCTTTCGGAAAGAGGATCTTCCGGGACTGGTCTCACAATGCCTATCGGAACTGGCCATTCCGGGCCAGGATACCCCATGACAACCCACAATGAACCCCCTGTTAGAGGGCCTGCGCCAAACGGCTCACCATTTTCCCCTCCTACAAGCAGCACAACAGCTAATCTATCTTGAATGGAAGGCACCGGAGGCCTCATTCAAAGGGGGTCGGGCCTTGTCAGGCATGTACCCTCTGGATCCGGCATCCAAGGAGCTGCTGGCGTGCCCCAAGGTAGACGCCATAGTTAACGCAATTGTGAAGCGCACCACCATTCCGGTGGAGGGGGGGAGCGGCCCTCAAGGATACGCATGACCGACGCAATGACACCATTCTGAAACAAGCCTTTGAGGTAGCAGCCGTGTCCCTACGAATCGTTACTTGTTGCACCGTGGCGATGCATTCCTGTTTATCACAAGCAAGAAACAACACCCTGGGAGAAGACATGGAATCAGCTCTCGCATTTCTCACTGACGCAGCCTCCGACCTCGTCCGTACGACAGCCAAGGGAGTGTCCTCCTCAGTGGCAACCAGGAGACAGCTTTGGCTACGTAATTGGGCGGCCGACTCGTCCTCCAAGACACGACTCACAAGAATGCCCTTTAAGGGTTCCCTACTGTTCGGCAGCGATCTCGAGAAACTGGCTAATAGATAGGGCGCCTCTCCATTACCCCGTCTACCAGAAGACAGGTCGAGGAGGAGCCAGCGTTCTTTTTCTAGACCATCCAGAGGTAGAAACTCTCAGCGCTTCAACCCTTACAGGACTCGCTATCAAGTACCTCGTTCTCAGGCCAGGAACCAGCTCTTTCGGGCTAAGCACAGCAAGAAGAGAACCGGCTCGGGTTCTGGCCCCGGCCGCAACCCACAATGACAATCAGCCAGCCCATCCGGGGGTAGCAGCCATAGGGGGCAGGCTAACCCTCTTCTACCGCAGGTGGGTCGAGATCACTTCGGACCAGTGGGTCCTCGCCATCATCCGAGAAGGATATTACCTGGATTTTCTTCGGCCTCCGCCGGACAAGTTTCTGGAATCTCCTTGTTCACCGCTCAAGAAAGCGGCACTAGAAGTGACCTTACAGAGGCTCCTGGCCCTAAAAGCCATAATCCCCAGTACCTGCAGGAGAGATAAATTCTGGGCATTATTCCATTTATTTCATAGTACCCAAGAAGGAGGGCACTTTCAGGCCCGTCCTGGACCTCAAGTCAGTCAACCGACACCTACGGGTCCCCAGCTTTCGCATGGAAACTCTGCGGTCTGTCAAGAATTCAGTACAGCCAGGGGAGTTTCTCACCTCCCTAGATCTGTCGGAAGCCTATTTACATATCCCAATCCATCGGGATCACCAGCGCTATTTACACTTCAAAGTCCTGAATCAGCACTTCCAGTTCCGAGCTTTACCCTTCCGGTTAGCCACCGCGCCGCGGATCTTCACCAAAGTCATAGTAGTAGTGGCGGCGGCACTCAGGAAGGAAGGAATTCTCGTCCATCCCTACCTGGACGATTGGCTGATCAGGGCAAAGTCACCGGAGGAGAGTCACTGGGCAACCAACAGAGTTATAGCTCATCTGGAAAGCCTAGGATGGGTAGTCAACATAAACAAGAGTTCCCTACAGCCGTCCCAGTCGCTGGAATACCTAGGGGTCCAAGTCAACACCCAAGGTCAGCCTGACCTCCAAGAGAAAGTCAAAACTCCGGAATCATCTGCAGGTCCTGCTTGAGCGCCAGCCGGCCCACAGCTCAGGATTACCTACAAGTCCTCGGCCTCATAGCATCCACTCTGGAGGTGGTGCCATGGGCACGGGCTCATATGAGACCATTGCAACGCGCCCTTCTATCTCGATGGAGCCCACGATCACGGAACTACACCATACACCTACCTCTGCCGACCAGAGTGCGGAATCAGCTACGGTGGTGGTTACAGCCAGGCCACATGAGCCGGGGGTCAAGAATGTCCTCCCCAACCTTGATTCTGCTCACCACAGATGCCAGCCTGAACGGATGGGGGAGCACACTGCGAGGAACTCACCGCCCAAGGGCGGTGGACCAGAGAAGAGTCAAGGTGGAACATCAACCGACTAGAGGCACGGGCAGTCAGGCTAGCGTGCCTGCGATTTGCCCACAGACTTTGCGACAGAGCAGTCAGAGTGATGTGAGACAACGCCACCACGGTGGCATACATCAATCAACAGGGCGGAACCAGAAGCCAACAAGTGTCCCTAGAGATAACTCCCCTGATGATTTGGGCAGAAGCAAATCTCCAGGACATCTCCGCCGTCCACATCGCCGGGAAGGACAACACCACGGCGGACTTCCTCAGCAGAGAAAGTCTAGATCCAGGGGAATGGCAGCTGTCGCCCACAGCTTTCCAGATGATTGTGGATCAGTGGGGTACGCCGGGCATGGACCTATTAGCAGACAGGTCCAACGCTCAAGTAACCAGATATTTCAGCCGCAGGCGTGATCCTCGAGCCCAGGGGATCAATGCCCTGGTACAGCCATGGCCTCAGGGGATCCTGCTATATGCCTTTCCTCCATGGCCCCTGCTGGGCGCCATTATACACAAGATTCGGCGGCACAGAGGCCTAGTTCTACTAGTGGCCCCGGATTGGCCAAGAAGACCCTGGTACGCAGACATGAGAAGACTACTGGCAGGGAATCCTCTACCCCTGCCTCCACACAGGGACCTGCTGCGGCAAGGCCCCATCCTACACGAGGATCCAGCTCAGTTCTCTCTTACGGTCTGGCCATTGAGAGGGCTAGACTGAAGAAAAGAGGATACTCGGAGTCGGTAATAGATACACTTCTCCGAGTACGCAAGTTCTCCACATCACTGACATATATAAGGATCTGGAGAGTTTTTGAAGCCTGGTGCGACTCTCGCAGCACCAATTCACATGCCGCTAAGATCCCTCTCATTTTGGACTTCCTACAAGATGGACTTCAGAAGGGTCTGTCCCTCAGCTCCATCAAGGTTCAGGTAGCAGCGCTGTCTTGCTACGGTCCCAGGAGTGAAGGCAACACCATTGCCAAACACCCAGACGTTTCACGTTTCCTGAAAGGAGTCAAACACATTCGCCCACCACTGAAGTGGCCAGTGCCCTTGTGGAACCTCAACCTAGTATTGGAATTTCTAGCGGGATCCACCTTCAGGCCCCCTTCGAGATCTGTCTCTCCGTGTGTTAACCTTGAAGATGGTGTTCTTGCTGGCCGTATGTTCAGCACGACGCATCTCAGAGCTACAAGCACTGTCCTGCCGTGATCCGTTTCTCAGAATCACTCCAGAGGCTATCCATCTTCGCACGGTTCCTTCCTTTTTACCCAAAGTGGTCTCACACTTCCACCTCAACCAAACCATATCCTTGCCTACCACGGAAGGTTTGAAGAAGTCGGAAGAAGGCCGAATGCTACGCAATCTCGACATCGGCAGACTACTGTCCAGATACCTGGAAATGTCTGAAGCAGTACGTAAGACGGACCACCTGTTCATCCTGCACAGCGGGAAAAAGCAAGGGGAAGCAGCCTCACGGCCAACCATCGCCCGCTGGATTAAAGAAGTTATCAAGGCAGCCTACGTAGAGGCAGGAAAACCACCACCTCTACAGGTCAAGGCTCATTCTACCAGAGTGCAGGCGGCCTCCTGGGCAGAAGCTAGGATGCTGTCGCCTGCAGAGATATGTAAAGCGGCAACGTGGTCCTCCCTCCATACCTTCTCCAGATTCTACTGTCTGGACGTCCAGGCCAGGGAGGACACAGCATTTGCGAGGGCAATGCTACACGGTCCTCGGGCAGCCTCCCGCCCAGTCCGGGAGTAGCTTTTGTACATCCCATTTGTTTTGAGTCCATCTGCTACACGCTAGGAAATGTTGAGATTACTTACCTGATAATCTCCTTTTCCTTAGTGTATGCAGATGGACTCAGCATCCCGCCCGGCTGCCGGTATACATGGGGATTCGCCGACTCACGGTAAGCCATGTTTTCTTATATAGGGCATCCACCCTGCCGGGTGTCGACGCCTTCCGGCTGAGTACACTGGCGGTCTCCAGCTACCATCAATTGGTCAGGGTAATCCTGTTCATTTAATCGATCGGTCAGTCACACATTTATTTATTTATTTATTTAAAAACTTTTCTATACCGTCGCTAAGTTATATACCATCGCAACGGTTTACAAATAGGCACATAGACTAAGGTAAGTAAATGTAGGATATCTTACATTCTAACAGGTGCCAATAAAGTTCGGTTACAATTTCATAAATAAAATCATTATTTGAGTAATGTTGGTCAAGCCCAGGTATATTATTGAGTTACATATATCCATAAAGCTTTGCAAGGAAGATTACTGAATTGCTACACTTCCTGTGGGGGTATATGTACCCGTGCTGATGTCAGATCAGTCTCCAACTGCTAGCACGAGCACACTATACCCATTTGTTTTGAGTCCATCTGCATACACTAAGGAAAAGGAGATTATCAGGTAAGTAATCTCAACATTTCTACAGACTTGGGAGTCTTATATCCAGACCTTGCTGCATAGGCTTTGGATTCTTATTCTCAATGGCTGATTTCTTCCTTTGTGGAACTTGAGATTTTGAATCTATTGGATATTAAGAACTGCAGACCATAAGGAGCCTGAGTGTGGGGGAGGGGTGGGTGGGTGGTGGGGTTTGTGACTAGTGTGTGAAAAATGTAAATTGTACATTTTCTTCGTTTACTGCTCTGCCTGCTTGCAAGTGCTGTTCCGGCAATGTCCTGCTGGGTTTTGATCAATGTATGGCTGAGCTACATTATTTTTGCATTCTTAATAAACCTGCGTTGAAGTAAATATATTGTAAATAAATATAACTATATTGTAGAAGACTGTAACCATGTAATGCAGATTACATCATATTTAGGATTCAGGTAAAAAATTCCCTGCCCAAGAGCTTACTATTTTAACCCTTTTTTTGGAGGATTGTTCCCCCCTAAGGGCATATAAGTAATTTATTTCTTCCGGGCTGCTTTGCTAGCATATTACATCCCACGCTGACTCTTAATCCCTGGGAGGGACTCTTTATGGGGGGAAGCTCTTGCTTATGGCCCAGGCCCCAGACAATGAGATGAGGTCGCCAGTATGTATGTAGTCCTTTTGTGCTTCCCATGGGGTGAGAGGCTGTAATAACTCAGACCGAATCAGGTCTGGGTGTTAAAATAAAATAAAGTTTACTGATTAATACTCATAAATTAACGTCCATTATCCAGAAGTATGAATTTAATTCTGGGTAGATAGGTGTCCTTTTACCAGACCTCTGTGTAGAGCCTATGGTGATATTAAATGTGCTAAACTCTCCCGCGGCTATGCAGGAATACTAGTGGAGGTGTCCCCAAGTTTACTGCAAAAATCCTACCTTTAGACATCATTTTCTCAGAAACCCAGCCCGTCCTGGTCCTTTGGTGGTGGAGATCCGAATGGGGTCTCCTGCTCTTATTCTTCCTTCTTTAAAGATTCTTTCATCTTTATTCTTTGATCTTTCTGGGGAACTTCTCTTGGGGAAAAGTTAGTGGAATCGGGCAAATTCTCCACTCATAAATCCCAATGGGGAAGGGGAATCCCAAAACCTCCCCACTCTTCTTCAGTCTAAAAATATTCTTTAAAGCTTAAACTATATATCTCTTCTGCCTTCTTAGTCTCTCGCAGCAGAATCCTTCACTGGTGCTTGTCAACATAGGGTTTAGAGTGGACTCACTGGTCTTTGGTCCCCTGGTGACAGCCTTCTTATCCCTAAAGTATATCAGACTAGGAGGGTCTGCAGTATGCAGATCATTTGCCCAAATATAGTCTAGCGCCCTACCCCCACAATCATCTTATTATATATAGGGTATCCTGCTATTTCCTTCCTCTTCCCCATTTCCCCTCCCTTTGTTCCCCCTACCAAACCCTTCATTCTCCTGTATACCAGGTCCTGTAATCCCTCCTCCATCTCCCCATATCCAGCAGTAATCCCTGCACCCTTCTTCCTAGCTAGCAGCAGGTACAGGTTCCCTCTGCCCAGCACCAGGTCCCATTCTCCCTCCCCAGTTCCTCTTAACTCACCCCCTACCCATCACCAGATTTCTCTGACATACTCACTTTCTCTGTGTCACACAAGTGTGCATACTCCTCTGCTTTTGTGCTGTTGCTCATGTACTCAATCAGAAAGTACTTCCACCCCTCCCTACAGAAGACCTCTGCAGCTTGTAAATTGTTTTAGATAGTGACTGCCCCATTTCCCCTCTGTTATAGTATCTGGCATGGACTTTTCTGACTCACCCCTTTCTTCCTGAGATTAAGCATGCTTTCATCTTCAGGTTCACAGTACTGCATTCCTATTGGTTGCCAGTGTCCCACACAGCCCTGCTGACTCCTGACCCTTCCCACTCACTGCTTTAGTCCGACTGCTCTAAAGTGAGATTTTTTAATTTTTTGGCCAGGCACGGGTGTTGGACTTCTAGACAGTGGCAGAGAAAGAAGGACACGTGACCATCATATATACATGCATGCTCATTGAGCAATATAAAAATATAGAAATAAACACAAATCCTTCCTTTACATATGAATTTATATGTATCTTCAGAGGATACATATTCATAATAAGAAAAAAACATTTTTTTAAAAAACCTGTTAAATGCAGCATAATGAGAGCATGTATATTTCATAGAGAAATTAATAAAAGGTGCATACATAGGTGCTAAAATGCATGATGCACACTCAGAATTCATTCATAAATGCAGTGAATATAAAATGGATACACATGATAAATCATTTTTTTCTTTGAATTTTCACTTGGAAAAACACACAAAATAACCAGGACTTATCGTACACCTTCATTGCAGAGCAATGGAAGTATACATTAAGAAAGTAGGAAATACAAGAGATGCCCCCCTTTTTCCATGAAGGGAGGTTAGCCTGTGGGAAGCCCTTCCCAATTTGTATGGGGAATGTTTCCCAGTAGCCTGAAACTTGGGCCAATTTTTTCTTCCTATCATACTTCTCATCTCCTTTACCGATTAAAAAGTGGTGTTCCAGGTAACATGACAGAGTAAAGAAACAAGGGGATGCAAATAAGTAACCAGGCTGGTGAACCACCTTCTTTAGGCCAGCAGTATAATCCCTTGTACAGAGCTAGAAAATTACAAGCTTATACCAAGATCATCAGGCTACTGCAGAGTGCTTCAGTGCTTGTTAAACCTTTACATATAGAAAGGAGAGGAAGTCTTACAGGGATATGGGTGTTATATCTCTCTTCCAATACCTCTTTGAGAGCGCACTCAAACCAATAATACTGAAAACAAAAAAATACATCTGGAATCTAATCAAGACTTATGTCAGTAGCACATTGGTTGGCACATTGCACTTTAGTTTTATGAGTTTAGTAATTTGTGTTTCTCCCTCAGTCCCCCCCCCCCCCCCCCCCCCCGGCCAGTTTGTGCGAAGCCAGTCCAAGTACCAACTGTAGTGTTAAACTGTCTACTTTAAACCATTTCAGATTGTCATTTTATATTATCTATCCCACTGCAGGATACCCATATAAACCATAGGGTCTAGGTTGTAATTTGTAAGTGTAAGGGACCCTGCGGTCACATTACTAGTATGCCCTGGGTAACCATATGTTCAGCTAGTGCGGTTAGTAAGGGATAATTAGGAGAGGCACCATTCTGAACAACCCCTCTCTTTGAGGGATCTGAAATGACCATCCTCTTGAGAGGATTTATAGCAGCCCTCATCTGAGAGCTCTGGGGTCAGTATAGCTTGTTTGGTTTAGGAGGTGTGTGAGTTTTTTCTGATTTGGATTTTTGGGCATACTCTTAGGGCTCAGGCAAACCCGTCTGGAGCCTGTCAGCAAGGATGGTGATCTGCTCTGTCTATCTCAGGGCTTCCCAAACCTGTCCTGGGGACCCCACAGCCAGTCAGGTTTTCAGGATATCTGAAATGAATATGCATGAGAGAAATTTACATACCATGGAGACTCAATACATGCAAATGATCTAATGCATATTCATTGTGGGGTTCCTGAAAACCGGACTGGCTGTGGGGTCCCCATGACAGGTTTGGGAAGCCCTGATCTATCTGCTTCTAGGTATATTTCCTGGGATATTTTGGGCTTAAAGTGCACTTGCGCATAAAACCTATTGCAGTTCAGTGGCATATATCGTAGCAATTTTCAAAAGCCCACTCATGTGCGTAAAGTGTATTTATGCACATAAAACCCCATTTTAAGTTTGTTAATCCTTTTGAAAATTACTTCCCCAGGGACTTTTATGAACTGATGCTGCAGTATTGACACATATGTAGATAGTATACCAAGCATCAAGAGCTAGTCTGATAAGTCTTATTAAAGAGGGAGAATATTAGAGAGCTAACCAAGGAAATATTTTCATAATTTCACTGCTCCCATCTCTGTACTGTTTTATTCTTTTAATCCCTTAAAACTGTCATAGATTACATGCTCATATTACTTGGTATATCATCCACTTTTGACACTAAATCATTCCATTTTATTACCATGTCTTTCTGTATGAACTGGTTTAAATACTTTCTTTCAATTAAGTCCCAACAAGTAAAAGTTAACACCGAGACCTCCTCATGGTCGTTCATTGACTGGTGTACATCATGGCTCTGTAGGGTCAGCAGTACTTTTTAACATATATTTGAGGCCTCTGTGTCATTTATTTGAGAGCCTTGGGGTACATTACAGGATTTTTGCAGATAATATCCATTGCCTGTACGTACCAGGATCAGTCCAGACTGCTGGGTTATGCCTCCCTTCCAGCAGATGGAGTCAGAGAAACTGAAAAGGCACCTCCCATATACCCTGGTGCACCACCTGTGATCCCTCAGTATATCTCTGACTCCAGCAGATGAGAGAGCATAACCTGCGGTCCTGATCTCCTCTAAATTGGGAAGGGTTCCTCGGCCAGGTTTGATTTAAAATTTGTGGGGAATCCTCTGACTGACTTTTTAATTTTTTTTTTAATTGATCTAAACAAGAGCCTTAGCAGGCCAGGCAGGGCATTGCTAGAGCCTTTTCCCGGAGTGTAGTTGCTCCCCTGCCCAGTGAGAGGAGGGGGAGGATTCATCGGTGGGCCGGTCACTCTCCCCCTCAGCCTCCAGAGAAGCTCAATTCCTCAGAGAAGATGGGGCAGAGGAGTATTGTTAATTAACCCTCTGCAGGCTCTAAACTTTTCGAATAAAGTTAAAAAAAAAAAAAAAAAAAAAGGCAATAAGGAAACTACAGCCAGCTGCTGAGGGCAGTGAGTGAACCCCCCCCCCCCCCCCAAAAAAAAAACAAAACAAGGTAATTTATTTTATTTTGTATTGCCCTGTGCCTGCTTTCCTCACTTGGGTCTCCGGAAGGGGTGGCCTGCCACCCGGTCCCTTTTCGTGCCATTTTCGTGCCGCTTCAGGATGCCTAGGGGGACTGTCTGTGCCGCGTGTGGGGAGGCGGGGCTACGGCTCTCGCGCAAAGGCCTCTGCTCCCAATGCGTCCCCGGGGATGAGGGGCCTTCGCGGAGAGCGGCCCCGATGGGAAAACCTCTACTGCCACGGCAGAAAGCCTCGGGCAGGCAGCGACACGGCTTGCTCCCGATATCGGGGGCGGCGGCTATCTTGCCATTTTCTGAGCAAGCGGCGGACATTTTAGAGCAGTCGGGAAGTGATGCTGATTCAATAGGGGAAGAAGGGGATTTCCCTCCTTGGTCTCCTCCGGACCTTAGCCCCCACAGACCTCGCGATTTGCAAGGAAAGTTTGATTTACCTCCATTGGGCACAAAGGGAGGTCCTTTGAAGAGACAACATCCCTTCTCCTCACAGTTTGTGCTATTACTACATAAGGCTTACATGGAAGCCGAAGCTGAATGGGAGCAGGGGGTCCCGATCCCCGATAAACGTGGTAAATCTTCTCCAGGTCAGGATGGCCTGGAATTGGGGGGTTCTGGTCCAGCCCCAGCTCCTAGGCCTTCCCCCAGCGCAGATGCGGATCCGTTATCCCTGGGCTCGCACTCTCCGGATACAGGAATTGACGTGGTGGCTGCGGACTCAGTAGAAGGGGATGATCTGCAAGTACTTCGGTTGTTCCGCAAGGAGGAACTGGATCCCTTAATCACACATGTCCTTCAGGAGCTGGGGATTCCGGTTCCACAGGCAGACTCCAATTCTTTGCCAGGGGACATAGAGTTGTCCAGGCTCCGCGAGCCGTCCCATACATGCCCTTTCATTATAAGCTTTCTCAGATTGTATCCCGGGAATGGGATGCTCCGGAGGCTACTTTGAGAGTCAGCCGTGCTATGGATAAACTTTATCCGCTCCATCTTGATTCCTTGGAGCTCCTCAAGGTGCCTAAGGTGGATTCAGCGGTCACGGCCATTGCTAAGAATACCACCATCCCAGTGACAGGTGGCACGGCTCCTAAGGATCTTCAGGATCGGAAATTGAAAGTTCTACTTAAGCGGATTTTTGAGGTTTCAGCTTTGGGAGTGCGGACTGCAGAGTGCAGTTGCATGGTGCAGAGAGCTACCCTCCGCTGGGTACAACAGCTATTAACGGCTCAGTATTTGCCTCCGGAGGAAGCTGAACAAGCGAACTGCATGAAGTCGGCGGTGGCCTATGCTGCAGATGCCTTGTATGACCTCTTACGCACCTCAGCCCGTTCCATGGCTTCGGCAGTCTCAGCACGACAGCTACTATGGCTGTGTCACTGGGCGGCAGATGCCTCTTCCAAGGCTCAGCTAGGTTCCTTTCCGTTTCGAGGTAAACTTTTGTTTGGAGACGAGTTGGAGCAACTTATTTGCTCGCTAGGGGAGAGCAAGGTGTTCAAGTTACCGGAGGACAAGCCCAAATCCTTTTGTGCTACAGGCGCTTTCCGTGGCCGTTTTCGAGGTCAACGCTGGTTTCGCTCCGGGAGGAGCTCATCGTCATATGCTCCGAGGCAAGCACCCACGCGATCGCAAGCATGAACACATTCCTTTCGGGGCAGATGGCCACCGCGCAATGGTGCGTCTCACGCTTTTGCCAACAATAAGGGGACGCTGGTCCATCCCTCCGTTCCGGAAGTCGGGGGACGACTCTTCCACTTTCGGGAGGAATGGGCCAGGATTACTTCCGACCAGTGGGTTCTCGACATTATAAACCACGGCTACGCTTTGGATTTTGCACGACCCCTGTTCGATCTGTTCCTCATTTCTCCCTGCGGGTCTCCGGCAAAACAGCAAGTGATTTTGCAGACACTAGTGCGGCTACAGGCCCTGGGGGCTATAGTTCCGGTGCCAATAGCCGAACAACGAACAGGTCACTACTCGGTTTACTTCATCGTTCCCAAGAAGGAGGGCACTTTTCAACCAATACTGGATTTAAAGCAAGTCAACAGAGCCTTACAGATACCGCGATTCAGGATGGAGACCTTACATTCAGTCATTGCGGCCATTCACAAAGGCGAATTTTTGGCTTCTTTGGATCTAACAGAGGCCTCCCTACACACATAGGGATCCAGAAGTTTCATCAGCGGTTTCTGCGGTTCATGATCATGGGATCCCATTACCAATTCTGTGCCCTGCCATTCGGGCTAGTCATGGCCCCGAGAGTCTTTACCAAGGTGATGGTGGTGGTAGCAGCGAGCCTTCGGAGGGAAGGCATATTGGTACACCCGTATTTGGACGACTGGCTCATTCGGGCAAAATCACGGATACTCTGCGAGGAAGCAGTATGGGCGGTCCTACACCGTTTGAGTTCCCTCGGCTGGGTAGTCAACCAGTCCAAGAGCAAGCTGACGCCTTCCCAGAGTTTGGAGTTTCTGGGAGCCCTTTTCGACACCAAATTGGGCAGGGTTTTCCTACCACAGGTGAGGATGGAGCGCCTGATGGCACAGGTTCATCGTCTATTAGCTCTTCCCTTGCCGGTGGCATGGGATTACTTGCAGGTTCTTGGGTATATGGTGTCCACTCTGGAGTTAGTTCCTTGGGCTTTTGCGCATATGCGACCTTTGCAGAGAGCGATCCTTTCACGGTGGGACCCCAAGTCCAACGAGTTCGGGTTGCCTTTACCGCTTCTAGACCCGGCCAGGTCCAGTCTGCATTGGTGGTTGGTGCCGGCGCACTTGCTCCAGGGCTTGGATTTGGAGCCCACTCAGTGGATCATCGTCACAACAGATGCCAGTCTGACGGGTTGGGGAGCAGTCTGTCAGTCTCTGTCTGCCCAGGGGCTTTGGATGCCCCAGCAGACCAAGTGGTCCATCAATCGTCTGGAAACCAGGGCAGTTCGCCTGGCGTTACAGCGTTTTCTCCCCCTGGTACAGCATCGAGCAGTTTTGGATTTTGTCCGAAAATGCGACTACAGTGGCTTATATAAATCGCCAAGGGGGTACCAAGAGTCAGCTGGTAGCTGCCAAAGCAAGCAGATTGATGAATTGGGCGGAGAAGCATCTGCTTCGCATAGCAGCGACACACATAGCTGGCGTTGACAACATTCAGGCAGACTATCTCAGCCGTCAGCAGCTAGATCCGGGGGAATGGGAGCTGTCACAGGAGGCACTAAGGCTCATCATTCAAAGATGGGGGACTACTCGGTTAGACCTCTTGGTGACTTGTTTGAATGCAAAGGCAGCGCGTTTCTTCAGACGCAGAAGAGAACACGGGTCGGAAGGGGTGGACGCGTTGGTTCTTCCATGGACCACTCATGTTCTTCTTTACGTGTTTCCCCCGTGGCCGCTGATCGGGAAGATCTTGCATCGAATCGAGACCCTCAGGGGACCAGTTATTCTCGTGGCTCCGGAGTGGCCAAGGAGGCCGTGGTTCGCTGACGTGGTCAACTTAGCAGTGGAAGGTCCGTTGCGTCTTGGTCACCTGCCTCATCTTCTGCGGCAGGGACCAGTGTTTTTCAATCAGGCTGATCGCTTTTGTCTAGCGGCTTGGCTTATGAGAGGCGGCAATTGAGAAAAAATGGATATTCAGAGTCTGTCATTACTACTCTTCTTCACGCTCGGAAACCCTCCACTTTGGTTACCTACGTGCGAGTATGGAAGGTTGGTGATTCTTGGTGCCGTGGCTTGGACATGTCTCCACGGCAGGCCACGGTGGCTCATATTTTGACTTTCTTGCAGGAGGGTCTGAAGAAAGGGTTATCCTATAATTCCCTCCGAGTGCAGATAGCAGCTTTAGGCTGTTATCACGACAAGACTGATGGTAGTTCCATTGCCATGCATCCTGACGTAGCCAGATTTTTGAAGGGAGTCATTGCGCCCGCCGGTACGAGCTATCTATCCCTCTTGGAGTCTGAATTTGGTTCTTCGTGGTCTCTGTACTTCTCCTTTTGAGCTGCTACGGAGAGCTACACTTAAGGATTTGACTCTTAAAACGGTTTTCCTCGTGGCTATTTGTTCCACTAGACGAATTTCAGAGCTTCAAGCGTTGTCCTGTAGGGAACCTTTTCTCCATATTTCTGATTCGGGAGTCTCACTTCGCACCGTTCCTTCCTTCTTGCTGAAAGTAGTTTTGGCTTTTCATGTCAATCAGATGGTTGAATTACCAGCCTTCTCCGGGAGTGTCACTAACACTCCTCGAGACAAGGAGCTTCGGCGATTGGATGTTCGAAGGACACTGTTACAGTACTTGGAAAGTACCAATCCTTTTCGGTTATCCGATCATCTTTTTGTTTTGTGGAGCAGGCCTAAGAAGGGGACTAAGGCTTCGAAGACTACTATAGCCCGATGGTTAAAGGATGCGATTGCTTCCACTTACATTTGTCAGGGACGTGCTGTTCCAGAGGGACTTAAGGCACACTCTCTTTGATCTCAAGCGGCTTCTTGGGCGGAGAGTAGTCTTGTCTCACCTCAAGAAATTTTCCGGGTGGCTACTTGGAAATCTTTACACACGTTTGCCAGACACTACCGATTGGATGTTCGAGATCCGGCGGTGGATGCGTTTGGCAGCGGTGTGCTTCGAGCGGGACTCTCTAGGTCCCACCCCATTTAGGGCAGCTTGGGTACTTCCCAGCAGTCTGGACTGATCCTGGTAAGTACAGGGAAAGGAAAATTAGTTCTTACCTGATAATTTTCGTTCCTGTAGTACCAAGGATCAGTCCAGACGCCCGCCCATAGCAGTATGAGTCCTGCACGTATTCTGGTATTTCTGTTTCTTTTTTATTCCAGTTTTCGAGAGTATGTGGATTATACTTATGTACGATGGCGTTTTTCACCTGGTTTCCTCATTTTCCAAAGTTCAGGTTTGACTTGATCTAGTCACGGGTTGTTACCATAAGTTTTTATCATTATGCTTTGATATCGATTATACTGAGGGATCGCAGGTGGTGCACCAGGGTATATGGGAGGTGCCTTTTCAGTTTCTCTCTGACTCCATCTGCTGGAAGGGAGGCATAACCCAGCAGTCTGGACTGATCCTTGGTACTACAGGAACGAAAATTATCAGGTAAGAACTAATTCTCCTATTTATTTCTCTTAAAATCAGCGCGCGCCGACCCGACCGTCTCCCCCGAATCGACGCCTTTCCCCCTGCGCCATCTGCTCCGGTCCCAACCCGAACCACCCCGGTCCCACCGTAAGACTGAGAAACACCATCGGAAGTGACTGCGAGGGAGAGAGACGCTGGGACAGTGAAAAAAGAAACGCCAGGAGAGTAAAAAAGAGAGACACCGCTAGAGTGAGAGAGACGCCGTGTTTGGGAACGAGAGAGACCCCACCAGGAAAACAGAAAAAGAAACACCATCCTCCTCCAAAAAATAAGAGTAAGACAAAAGCAAGAAACGCGCCGACGCTCAAGGCTGCCCACGCACCCTCCCTGCGCTCCCGAACTTCCAATCACAGGGCGGGAGCAGCATCCTTGCTGATTCCTGGGAGGCCGGCCATTTCAACCCTTTAAACTTGGGCTCCGTTCAGCGGCGCCGCGCGTCTTGCACCACGCACCGAAGGGGCGCAACCGAAGGGGCCTGCCCCTTTGTGCTCCCCTACCTGCCTTGACTTTCAACGGCCTCCACCAAGCTTTTCCAATACTGGACTAACTAAAGTGAGCAAACTGCATAAATCACCGCCTCCTTCCTGCTCTCTGACTACATATCCACCTACTGCCTGCTTTGCAATACTGTATGTACTCTATCTACTATTTTTACCTGTAATCAACCTCAGCATCTAATGTACAGCTTTAATTTACATAACACACCTGCACCTTAGCACTGTTGTTCTTTGCTCCTCCCACTGTGATCCAAAACCTGCATCTGTGACCCAAACCCCCACGGACATCTTTATACACTTCCTGTTGCACCCCTACATTCCCACTATGACAAGCTACTTCAGCTTCGCAATCCCCTGCATACACTTCCCCTCCCGCAGACCACCCCGACCCCCTCTTTTCACTATGCTCCCGTTTACCATAAGTCCCTTCTACCCATCCTCATCTCCCCGCTTACCCAACTCATAGGACTCGCAACCCTCTCCATAATTCTCTTCAACGCTCAATTTCCAAAAAAAACATCATCCTCGACGACTTACTAACTGATTGTAAGCCAGACGTATGTGCCATTACAGAAACCTGGCTCAAGTCCACCGACATTGCCCTTCTCAATCAACTCCCTAACCATATCTACGATATTTACAACACTCCTAGACCCAAGAAACGAGGCAGAGGCCACCTTCTAGCAGTTAAGAAGCACTTAAACCTCAAGCCTATCAACATTGAACCCCCCCCCCGACTCGAGATAGGGCTCTACAAATCTCATGAACTACAAATCTGCCTCGTCTATGCCCCCCCTAACCTCCTAGAGCTAGACCCTTCCCCCCCTTACCGAATTCATCAACGACAACATCAATATTGATCTCCCTGCCATCATTCTAGGAGATTGTTAGCTCCACGTTGATGCCGTACCCCTCTCCTCATCTTGCGAAGTCTTTCTAAACTCTCTCAAGGCCATTGGTTACAAGCAAATTAGCACCTCCCCTATCCACAAAGCAGGCCATACGTTGGACCTGTTATTCATTAACTCACTCATCAACACCCCTACATGCACCCCAGTTCCCTGGTCTGACCACACCCTCATCAAAACCTCCCTCTCCATTACAACACCTATATCGCACCCTCCTGCCACCAACACTATAACCTTCAGAAAATCCTGCCCAAGCGAAGACCTTAGCTCTGCCCTGTCCAAAGCCCTATCCAACCTCAACTGCTCCAATCCCGATGACGCTATAAACTCATGGAGCTCCCTCACCCTTGAAATTGCAAACAAACTATGCCCCACCACACGTAATCTTAACTCCTCCACCAAAAACCTAAAACCATGGTACACGGCTGACCTAAAACGCTTGAAAAACAATCTCAGACAAAAGGAAAGAGCCTGGTGTAAAGACCCATTGCCCCATAAGACATCCTCATTCAAATCAGCACTGCACCAATACAGAACCTTCACCCTCAATGCCAAACGTGACTTCTACGCCAAAAAAATTCACGACTACATTTACAATCCAAAAGCCCTTTTCTCCTATGTCACTGAGCTTACAAAACCAGCCCCGCCAGTCATCCCTGACAAAGAGGCAGGCAGTAAATGCAAAGAATTGACTCTATACTTTCACAACAAAATAGCAAACATCCTTCTCAGATTCACTCCAGACCCTCAGCCCATCTCCCTCAATTCCCTCGATCTTACATCCTCAATGGAAATAGCCTCAATCCTCAAAAAGATTAGGCCAGCCACCTTCCCCACCAAAGCCCTCCTTACAATACCTGACACCATAGCCAAACCCCGGGCCGACATTATCAATTGCTCACTATCAACTGGCATTGTCCCTGACTCTCTCAAGCATGCTACAGTTAAACCCCTCCTAAAAAAAAATCCTTGAACCCAAAGGACCCAACCAGTTACCGCCCCATCTCCAATCTCCCTTTCATCTAAAAAATTATGGAAAGGGTTGTCAACAGTCAGCTATCAGACTATTTGGAGGAAAATAAGATCCTGCACACTTCCCAATTTGGATTCCGCAAGCACCTTAACACAGAAACCCTCCTTCTTTCCCTCACCGATTTCCTTCTTAGAGGCATGGACCAAGGAACCTGCTGTACTCTAGCCCTCTGCTGCTTTTGACACTATAAGCCACAAGCAACATATACCTTACCCCCCTCTGCCAACACCTATCCGACTTCGGTCTCAAATTCTTCCTATACGCTGATGATGTGCAAATTATCATACCCATCCAGGACACCCTGAGAAACGCGCTGGACCACTGGAGAAACTGTCTTGCATCCATCAATGCCTTACTCTCCGACCTTCACCTAGCCCTAAACGCATCAAAAACCAAGCTGCTCCTCATCTCTAAACAATCACCCCCCAAACCAGTCATTGTAAATGATCCCGCCTTTGACACCTTCATAAGGCAGCCCGATGCACGAAATCTTGGGGTTCAGATAGACCAACAACCGAACCTAAAAAAACATATCAATCTGATCCTCAAGGAAGGTTTCTTCAAACTTAATGTCATGAAGAAACTGAAACAGTTACTTCATGCCAGTGATTTTCGCACCGTCATTCAAGCTACTCTCTCAACAAAAATGGACTACTGCAACTCCTCTTCCTAGGACTCCCCTACTCTACATTAAAACCCCTCCAAATGCTGCAGAACACAGTAGCGAGAACCATCTCTAACGCCCGCAAATACGACCATATTACGCCCCTCCTAGAGAATTTGCACTGGCTTCCAATCCCCTCTCGCATCGTATACAAAACCCTAACCCTGACCCACAAAGCTATACACACACACAATTCAAACTGGCTCGTTGAGCCATTCTGCTCTGTACGATCCAACAAATCCACCAGAGCTTCCAATAATGGAACCCTCCACGTACCCCCTCTAAAAAACAAAAAAACAAAAAAAAAACCCAACCCACACCTTACTTCCACAAGGGAATGAGCCCTGTCTATTGCTGGACCCACGCTCTGGAATTCCTTACCACCCTATCTTAGACTCGAGACTTGCACCTCTAAATTCAGAGTAAAACTTGAAAACCTGGCTTTTCAAACAAGCCTATCATCAATAATTCCTCTTCTCACTACCATGCTAACACACCAGAACCATGCAATCACACCGGAACACCGGAACCTTCAATGCAAACCAATCCTGAACCCCCTGTACATAGTCCTTTTTGGTTTTGTTTGTTTGTTGTTTTTACAAATATTATCCTCAATGTTAACTTATTGGCTCTCACATGTTCAGAGCAGCCTGATTCCTATGTATTTTCAACCTTCGTTCTTACAGTTCCTATCTCTCCCTCCCCACCTCCCTGTTTTATGTAATTTCCTTTCCTTTTTTGCTGTTTGATGTAAATCAATATGATGTCCACACTAATATCGGTATAGAAAAATAACTAAATAAATAAATTGGGTTTCCACTACACAATTTGCATCCTTTTGATTGAGCATAATTCGTAACTGGTTGAAACACAAACATAAGAAATTGCCATGTTGGGTCAGACTAAAGTCCATCAAGCCCAACATCCTGTTTCCAACAGAGGCCACACCAGGCCACAAAAACCTGGCAAGTACCCAAACACCAAGGAGATCCTATGCTACTGATTCAGTTAATAGCAGTGGCTATTCCCTAAGTCAGCTTGATTAATAGCAGTTAATGGAAACCTCCAAGAACGTATCCAAACCTTTTATAAACCCAGCTACACTAACTGCACTAACCACATTCTCTGGCAACAAATTCCAGAGCTTAATTGTGCGTTGAGTGAAAAAGAACTTTTCTCTGATTAGACTTGCTAACTTCATGGAGTACCCCCTAGTCCTTCTGTTATCCGAAAGTGTAAATAACCAATTCATATCTATTCATTCATGACCTCGCATGATCTTAAAGGCCTCTATCAGATCTCCTTCTCAGCCGTCTCTTCTCCAAGCTGAACAGCCCTAACCTCTTCAGCCTTTCCTCACAGGGGAGCTGTTCTATCCCCTTTATCATTTTGGTTGCCCTTCTCTGTACCTTCTCCCTAACAGCTATATCTTTTTTTTTTTTTTTGAGATGCGGCGACCTGAATTGTACACAGTATTCAAGGTGCGGTCTCACCATGGAGCGATACAGAGGCATTGTGATATTTTCCGTTTTATTAACCATTCTCTTCCTAATAATTCCTAACATTCTGTTTGTAATTGTCGGCTCAGTGTGCTGCAGCAGTCAAAAAAGCAAAGTGTTGTTCACGATAATGTCTAGTTATTTTTCCTGGGTGGTAGGTTCCATATTAGGAGCTAACATCGTGTAACTACAGCAAGGGTTATTTTTCCCAATATGCAACACCTTGCACTTGTCCACATCTGCCAATTGGATGCCCAATCTTCCAGTCTTGCAAGATCCTCCTGTATTTTATCACAATCTGCTTGTGATTTAACTACTCTGAATAATTTTGTATCATCCGCAAATTTGATAACCTTACTCATCTTTCCAGATCATTTATAAATATATTGAAAAGCACCGGTCCAAGCACAGATCCCTGAGGCATTCCACTGTTTACCCTTTTCCACTGAGAAAATTGACCATTTAATCCTACTCTGTTTCCTGTCTTTTAACCAGTTTGAAGTCCACGAAAGGACATCGCCTCCTATCCCATGACTTTTTAGTTTTCTTAGAAGGCTCTCATAAGGGACTTTTTCAAATGCCTTTTGAAAATCCAAATACACTACATCTACTGGTTCACCTTTATCCACATGTTTATTAACCCCTTCAAAAAAAATGAAGCAGATTTGTTAGTCAAGGCTTCCCTTGGGCAAATCCATAATCTGCTTTCTATATGCTCTACAATTTTGATCTTTAGAATAGTTTCCACTATTTTTCTCAGCACTGAAGTCAGGCTCACTGGTCTATAGTTTCCTGGATCGCCGCTGGAGTCCTTTTTAAATATTGGGGTTATATTGGCCACCCTCCAGTCTTCAGGTACAATGGATGATTTTAATGATAGGTTGCAAATTTTAACTAATAAATAAAAAAATTTATTTTTGTGTTTCTTCAGTACCCTAGGATGCATACCTTCTGGTCCAGGTGATTTGCTACTCTTTAGTTTGTTAATCTGGCCTACTACATCTTCCAGGTTCACAGTGATTTGGTTCAGTTCGTCTGATTCATCACTCTTGAAAACCAGCTCCAGAACTGGTATCTCCCCAAAATACTCATTAGTAAACACGGAAGCAAAGAATTAATTTAGTCTTTCTACAATGGCCTTGTCTTCCCTAAGAGCCCCTTTAACCCCTCAGTCATCTAATGGTCCAATCGACTCCCTTACAGGTTTCTTGCTTTGGATGTATTTTTTTAAGTTTTTATTATGAGATTTTGCCTCTATCGCCAACTTCATTTCAAATTCTCACTTCACCTATGTTATCAATGTTTTACACTTAGCATGACAATGCTTATGTTTTATCCTATTTTCTTCAGATGGATCCTTCTTCCAATTTTTGAAGGATGTTCTTTTAACCATGCCAGTAATCGTTTTGCCTTCCTTCCCCTTTCTTAATGCGTGGAATACATCTGGACTGCGTGTCTAGGATTGTATTTTTAAACAATGTCCATGCCTGTTGTACACTTCTAACCTTTGCAGCTATACCTTTCAGTTTTTTTCTAACTATTTTCCTCATTTTATCAAAGTTGTTTCTTTTTGAAAATTTAGTGTTAGAGCTGTAGATTTACTTACTGTCCCCCTTCCAGTTATTCATTTAAATTTTCCTGGCGTGTAGCCAGATGGACTCAGAACGAATGGGATAGTATCCGCGTGCTAGCAGTTGGAGACGGATCTGACGTCAGCACGGGGTATATATATCCCCACAGGAAGCGTAGCAACTTAGTAATTTCCATCTCCAAAGCAGTTTGGAGAGCCTGCACGCTAGCTGAGCGTGTTTTCCAAATCTACTTTACTTTTCTTTTTCTACTTACTAAAACTTCTATAGCATCGAGCCCCGCACTCCTGCGGTGATACCCTAAGGTCCCTCCCCCAGTTGAGTTTCCCGGGGTGATTTCCGTGATCACCCCGGAGGTGTAAGTCCTCGGTCCGGCCGAATCGCGGCAGGGACATAGCCCCCGGGCGAGGTTCGGGTGAGGCTTCGAGGCGCCTCGGTCCCGGCGTGGACGAGGCAACGGGTGCATATCCTCAAATGCGGCGGTGAAGGTACTTGCCCTCTCCCCCCGCAGCCAGAGACCGCCCGGGTTCCAGCCGGGAAGCACCGAGGATCAAGGAAGGCGTACATTTCTTATTTCTGGTCTCCGAGGAGCGGAGGATCGGCGGCGTGGCACGCCTTGGAGGACGCCATTTTGGGGCCTTGTTCAGGTATTGAGCACCCGTAATAGGCACGGCTCTATTCCTCCTTGTTCGTATATTGCCTTATTGTTGTGAGCATTTGCCACCAAGCGTGTATTACTAACCGCCTGGTAATGAGTGTATTGAATGCCACTGAGCGTGTATTGTTAAACCGCCGGTTGCTGAGAGCATATTGAATGCCACTGAGCGTGTATTGCTAACCGCTTATTGCTCAGAGCCTATTGAAAGCCATAGAGCAGGTATTACTGACCGCTTATTGCTGAGAGCCTATTTGAAAGCCATTGAGCGTGTATTGCTAACTGCATATTGCTGAGTGCATATTGCATACAATTGACCCATTTTCTTGGCCGCCTATTGCTGAGAACATATTATTATTATTGTGCGCCTGTTGTATTCAGCGCATATTACTGCCGCATATTGTTGATATTGTGCGCCTATTGTATTGAGCGCCTATTGCTGCCGCATATTATTATTATTATTGTGCACCTGTTGTATTAAGCGCCTATTGCTGCCGCATATTATTATTATTGTTGTGCGCCTGTTGCGCCTATTGCTGCCGTATATTATTATTTTTGCGCGCCTGTTGTATTAAGCATTCAGCGCATATTTTTCAATTGATCAGAATGCAGCAGCTTCTTCAGCGGTGCCGCCGCCTGCCTCAGGCATTAAAGCCCTTGGCCTCTGCTCTGCATGCCAGCTTAGAGCCACGCGCAGTGATGAGCCAGACTCCCTATGTGCCCAATGTGAGGAGGCCGTGGGACCCTCGGGCCAGGACCGGTCTCAGCCACGATTTGTTGATAGTTACCCAGGGGCTACCCCGGATTTAGGGGGCAGTCTCGACCAATCGGGAATCCCGGGGGATCTTGTACCCCGGAGATTAGAGGCTGCTTCAATTTCCTGGGTGGATCTCTTTAAGGGGATTCAATGCCTTTGTACAGATGCAAACGGCTTCCCGTCCAGGCCCTGCTGTTCCTGTTGTTCCGGCAGTTGCTGCGGTTCCTGCGGTGGCTGCGACTGCGGCAGCTGCTGCGGCTGCTGCTGCGGTGGCGGCTCCTATGGATCCTGTTCCTGGACCCTCACACCCTTATCGTGAGCGGGACCTCCCGCCGCTGGACAGTCCAGATCAATCAGACCAGGAGGTTTCACCGGACGAGTCCGAACTCCCGGACGAGGGGGAACTTCCTCCAGGGATTGAGCCATATAGAACCATGAGGCGGTTCTTCCCTAAGGAGGATCTCTCTGACCTGGTGTCTCAGTGTCTGGCGGAGTTGGATATTACAGGTCCCAGCGCTTCGGTACCCTCTGCGCAGAACCCCCTGCTGGAAGGTCTTCGTCCTACAGCCCGCCATTTTCCATTCTTGCAAGCGGCACAACAACTGATAGATTTAGAATGGGCAGCACCGGCGGCTTCCTTCAAAGGGGGCCGGGCCCTGACGGGCATGTACCCATTGGCACCGGCTATCCAGGACCTGCTGGCGTGCCCTCAGGTGGACGCCTTGATTAGCGCTGTGGTCAAGCGCACTACCATTCCAGTTGAAGGGGGGACGGCCCTCAAGGAGCCTCATGACCGGCGACTGGACGCCATTCTGAAACAGACCTTTGAGGTGGCAACTCTATCTTTGCGGATTGCGACCTGCTGCACAGTGGTGACGCGTGCCTGTTTGTCACAGGTTAGGAACAACGCTCCAGCAGCAGACATGGAGTCAGCTCTTTCGTTCCTCACGGATGCTGCATCAGACCTGGTCCGGACAACAGCTAAGGGGATTTCATCCTCCGTAGCCGCCAGGAGGCAGCTCTGGATTTGGAGATGGTCAGCTGATGCGCCTTCAAAGACACGCCTCACCAGATTGCCCTTTAAGGGCTCTTTGCTATTTGGCAGCGACCTTGATAAACTGGCCAGTACATGGGGTGCCTCTTCAGTGCCTAGACTGCCGGAGGATCGGTTCAGAAGGGGCCAGCGCGCCTTTCCAAGGCCCTCCAGGGGCAAGAGTTCACAGCGCTTTGTTCCTTACAGGGGTCGCTACCAGGCACCATGCCCTCAGGCCAGGAGTCAGTCCTTTCGGACCAAGCAGCGCAAGAGGGGAGCGGGCCCGGGCTCGGGTCCCGGCCGCGCCTCTCAATGAGAATCCGCCGATTCATCTGGGGAACGGAGCCATAGGGGGCAGGTTAACCCTCTTCTACCCCAGATGGGTCGAGATCACGTCGGACCAGTGGGTCCTCGCCATTATCCGGGAGGGATATTATCTGGACTTTCATCATCTCCCTCCGGACAGGTTTGTGGAATCTTCATGACCCATACACAAGAAGGCAGCATTGGAAGCTACCCTGGTGAGGCTCCTGTCCTTGAAAGCCATCATCCCAGTACCTGCCTGGGAAGTGAATTCGGGACACTATTCCATTTATTTCATGGTACCCAAGAAAGGGGGTACCTTTCGGCCTGTGCTGGACCTCAAGTCAGTCAATCGATACTTACGGGTACCGAGGTTTCGCATGGAGACTCTGCGCTCCGTCAAGGCCGTAGTACAGCCAGGAGAATTCCTCACGGCATTAGACCCGGATCATCAGCGCTACCTACGCTTCAAGGTTCTAGGACGACACTTCCAGTTTTGGGCTCTGCCCTTCGGGTTGGCCACGTCACCACGGACATTCACCAAGGTGGTCGTAGTGGTAGCAGCGGCACTCAGGCGGGAAAGAATTCTGGTCCATCCCTACCTAGACGACTGGCTGATCAGGGTGAAATCTCGAGAGGACAGCCTTCGGACAACCGACAGAGTAATCGCCCTTCTGGAAAGCTTGGGCTGGGTAATCAACCTCAGCAAGAGCTGCCTACAGCCTTCCCAGTCACTGGAATACCTGGGAGTACAGTTCGACACCCGTGCAGACACAGTCAGTCTCACTACCAAGAGAAAGTTGAAACTTCAGCAGCGTATCCAGTATTTGATGGGAGCCAGTCTGCCCATAGCCTGCGATTATCTGCAGGTTCTTGGTCTCATGGCATCCACCCTGGAAGTGGTGCCTTGGGCGAGGGGCCATATGAGACCTCTACAACACTCCCTGCTCTCTCGCTGGAGCCCCCGTCTACGGAACTATTCCATGCGCCTTCATCTGCCAGCCAGAGTGCGGACCCAGTTGCGGTGGTGGTTGCAGTCCAACCACATGAGCAGGGGGTCGAAGATGTCCTCACCCATGTGGACCTTGCTCACCACAGATGCCAGCCTGAGCGGCTGGGGAGCACACTGCGAAGAACTCACCGCACAAGGGCGGTGGAACAGAGAAGAGTCAGCGTGGAACATCAACCGTCTAGAGGCCCGGGCAGTCCGATTGGCATGCCTTCGGTTTGCTCACAGACTGAAGAACAGAGCAGTCAGTGTGATGTCCGACAACGCCACCACGGTGGCATACATCAACCGTCAGGGCGGAACCAGAAGCCGACAAGTATCTCTGGAGATCGCCCCACTGATGGCTTGGGCAGAGGCGAATCTTCAGGACATCTCCGCCGTCCAGGTTGCCGGGAAGGACAATACCACAGCAGACTTCCTCAGCAGAGAGAGCCTAAATCCGGGAGAGTGGCAGCTGTCACCCACAGCCTTCCAGATGATTGTGGATCACTGGGGGATTCCGGACATGGATTTACTGGCGGACAAGTCCAATGCTCAAGTACCCAGATACTTCAGCCGCAAGCGCGACCCGTTCTCACACGGAATCGATGCCCTGGTCCAGCCGTGGCCTCCAGGGACTCTGCTATATGCCTTTCCTCTGTGGCCTCTGCTGGGAACCATCATCCACAAGATTCAGAAACACCGGGGCCTAGTTCTTCTAGTGGCACCAGACTAGCCAAGAAGACCCTGGTACGCAGACATGAGAAGACTACTGGCAGGGGAGCCTCTTCCCCTGCCTCCTCTCCGGGACCTTCTACGTCAAGGTCCCATCCTCCACGAGGATCCAGCTCAATTCTCTCTTACGGTCTGGCCATTGAGAGGGCTAGACTGAAGAAAAGAGGTTACTTGGAGCCCGTGATAGATACACTCCTCCGAGCTACGTAAGGATCTGGAGGGTATTTGAAGCATGGTGCGACAGTCACGGCACCGATCCATATGCGATCACAATCCCTATTGTGTTGGATTTCCTGCAGGATGGACTTCAGAAGGGTCTCTCCCTCAGCTCCATCAAAGTTCAGGTGGCTGCGCTGTCTTGCTATGGTCCCAGGAGGGATGGCAAGACCATCGCCAAGCACCCAGATGTTTCTCGCTTCCTGCAAGGAGTCAAGCATATTTGTCCGCCACTAAAGTGGCCTGTGCCCTTATGGAACCTCAATCTTGATTTGGATTTCCTCGCGGGATCCACCTTCAGACCCCTTCGGGACTATCTCTCTGTTCTCTAACCTTGAAGATGGTGTTCCTACTGGCGGTATGTTCGGCACGCCGCATCTCAGAGCTACAAGCACTGTCCTGCCGTGATCCCTTTCTCAGAATCACTCCTGAGGCTATCCATCTTCGTATGGTTCCCTCCTTTCTACCTAAAGTGGTTTCACAGTTTCATCTTAACCAAACCATATCCTTGCCTACCACGGCGGGTTTGAAGAAATCTGAAGAAGGGCGTTTATTGCGCCATCTCGACATTGGCAGATTACTGCCCAGATATCTGGAAGTGACACAAGAACCCGTCCTGCACAGCGGGAGGAAGCAAGGTGAAGCGGCCTCGTGGCCCACCATCGCCCACTGGATTTAAAAAGTTATCAGAGCAGCTTACGTGGAGGCCGGGAAGTCTCCGCCTCTACAAGTCAAGGCTCATTCTACCAGAGCACAAGCGGCATCCTGGGCAGAATCTAGGATGCTGTCGCCTGCAGAAATCTGTAAAGCAGCGACGTGGTCCTCCCTCCATACCTTCTCCAGGTTTTACCGTCTGGAATTCCAGGCCAGGGAGGACTCAGCATTTGCAAGGGCGGTCCTACATGGTCCTCAGGCAGCCTCCCGCCCAGGCTGGGAGTAAAGCTTTTGTACATCCCATTTGTTCTGAGTCCATCTGGCTACACGCCAGGAAATGTTGAGATTACTTACCTGATAATCTCCTTTTCCTTAGTGTAGACAGATGGACTCAGCATCCCGCCCAGCTGCCTGTGTACATGGGTTTCACCAATCAAGGTAAGCCGTGTCATTTGTTTGCATAAGAGCGTACACTATACCAGGTGTCAACGCCTTCCGGTTGTGAATGCTGGCGGTCTCCAGCTACTATCAATCGGTCAGGGGAATCCTGTTTCACTTTTCACTGAGCGTCAGTACACACATCCATAACAGCTTTTGCAAGGAAGATTACTAAGTTGCTACGCTTCCTGTGGGGATATATATACCCCGTGCTGACGTCAGATCCGTCTCCAACTGCTAGCACGCGGATACTATCCCATTTGTTCTGAGTCCATCTGTCTACACTAAGGAAAAGGAGATTATCAGGTAAGTAATCTCAACATTGATCGTTATGATCACTATTGCCAAGTGGCCCTACCACTGTTATCTTTCTCACCAAATCCTGCATTCCACTAAGAATTAAATCTAAAATAGCTCCCTCTCTTATTGGTTCCTGAATCAATTGCTCCATGAAGCAGTCATTTATTACATCTAAATTACACTGCCAAATTGGTTAGCTTCCCTGATTTCTCTTAGCATTTCATCATCTGTCTGACCATTTTGTCCAGGTGGATGGTAGTATACTCCTATCACTTTACTCTTACCCAACATAAATGGGATTTCTACCCATATAGATACTACTGTATGATCTTTATCCTATTGGACTATATACCCTCCTGGACATAAAGGGATGGATTTTAAAAGGGTTATGTGCGTGCCGAGCCTATTTTGTAAAGTCCCGGCGACGCGCGCAAAGCCCCTGGATGTGCGTATGTCCCGGGGCTTTGTGAAAGGGGCGGGGGCGTTCCAGTTATGCCTGCCAGAGGCAGGCATAACTTACAAAATAAAGGTAGGGGAGGATTTAGGTAGGGCTGGGGGGCAGGTTAGATAGGGGAAAGTGGGGGGGTGGCGGAGGGAACTGGTAAAGCCATCGGGGCTCCCCTAGGGCTCGGCGTGCGCAAGGTGCACTAATGTGCACCCTCTTGCGCACGCTGACCCCGGATTTTATAACATGCGCGCGGCTGCACGCGCATGTTATAAAATCTGGCGTACATTGCGCACAAATATACCCCGTGCACACGCGTATGTTTAAAAATCCAGCCCAAAGGGCCACAACCCCACCAATTTGATCCTCCCTATCGTTGCGATATAACCTGATTATAGCACTGTCCCATTGGTTATCCTCCTTCCATCAGGTGTGTGTGATGCCAGTTATGTCAATCTCATTTACTGCTATATACTCTAACTCTCCCATCTTACCGCTTAGATGTCTGGCATTAGCATACAGGCATTTCAAAGTGTGTTTTTTGTTTGTATTAACAACCTGCTTTTCAGTTGTTAGGGATAATTTGGAAATCCTTAGCTCAGGTGATTTTTTTACATATAGGCACATGGACTACGTTTGCTTTATTGGAACCTCTCTGTTGGGATGCGCTAACTCGCCTGTTTCATTAGTATCCTTCAAGGATTCATTCCTCTGAACCATGCATTGCTGATTGACTGTCTGCTTTCCCCCTTGTTCTAGTTTAAAAGCTTTCTCTAAATGTTGATAAATCAGAAATTATGCTTTTCATGGTTTCCAGCTGATAACTATCCTCAGCCTCTTGTATTTGATGGATATCACATTCTAATTTCAAATACAGTATGTAACCTTGGTGTAACCATTGATCTCGCTTTGAACGTGAGCTCGTTTTAAGTCTGTCATTCAGATTTCTTTAGCCAAAATGTCTATTGTGGCACCTGAAACCAATTCTTGACTTGGTACTTTTTTGGACAGTGCTCCAGTCCTTTGTTCTAGCCAGGCTTGATTATTTTAATGGAAATACAAACAACAATTTGTCACTAAATATTTTAAATTCAAAGGGGATATTTCAAATTATGATTAATATACATAATTTATTTTCTGTTTGTTTAATTTTTAATATTTTTTAAGGAGGAAATAAGACCTCAGAAAACCAGCAAGTGTTAACACCACTACTTGCACTATTCCAGTCATTATCTTAAAAGCTCCTTCATCCCTATTTTGTTTTCAGATATGATGATTCAGGTATAAAATTTTTGTGAGATAGTGATATTAAAAATTTAAATGTCACAAAAAATACAATGCAAATTCCAATTTCCAAACAAATTTTTACTTATTTGGTTCCAGCTTCAGAGTTTTGTTTCTAGCTTCAAAAATCAATCCCTATGATGCACAACAAAGAATTGACAAACCAATGATGAGCACATGTTTCACCATCAGCTGCCTTAGGGCTTTCTTTCTCTTTAAACTACTTTAAATTGCATTTGCTGGACACTGAAAATATCAAAAATTACATTAGAAAGATATTTTCAGTTCAAGCTGTCCCACCTAATTGAACATCATAATAAAGCTGTTCTTTTTTTCAACTTCAGCGGTGAACATCTAACATCCTTCTTTAGAAAATGGTGCAGAGACATGGAACAGTGTCATCTCTCATTAAACAGTTTTATAGTCACATAATATTATAACAAAACTTCAAAATCTCAGTGCAGTTTAAACAATCAAATTGTTGTGGTCCTGACCACTTCTCTTCTGTTAGGGCTCAGGACCACCTACCTCCGCTTCAGTAGTCGCCGCGTTCCGCCCGCTCCGGACCCCGGGGGCTTCTCTCACTCCACGTGGCGGCCGCCATTACGGGCCTACTTCCCACCGGTCTCGCGCGCCCAGCTCCTGGAAGCCCGGCACCGCCCGCGCGGCTGACATCTCGCCCGATTCCTGATTTAACCGGCGTTCAGACTCTCTCTCAACGCCTTGCAACGAGGTTCACAACTTCTTAGTTGCTTCCAGTTGCGTTCCTGTTGATCTCCACGTTGCCTGCTTCTGACTCCGCTTCAGCCCACTGCCTGCCTCTGACTCCGGTTTGCTTCTGACTCCGCTTCAGCCCGCTGCCTGCCTCTGACTCCGGTTTGCTTCTGACTCCGCTTCAGCCCGCTGCCTGCCTCTGACTCCGGTTTGCTTCTGACTCCGCTGCAGCCTGCCTCTGACTCCGGTTTGCTTCTGACTCCGCTTCAGCCTGCCTCTGACTCCGGTTTGCTTCTGACTCCGCTTCAGCCTGCAGCCTGCCTCCGACTCCGGTTTGCTTCTGACTCTGCTTCAGCCTGCTTCAAGACTCCGGTTTGCTTCTGACCCCGCTTCACCCACTGCCTGCCGCTGTCTCTGGTTTGCTACAGACTCCGCAGCCGCCTGCTGCCCTGCCTTCAGCCGGCCCTCGGCTCTGCGCAGCCGGTCCCCAGCCTTCTGGGTACCTTGAACTTCCTATTCACTCTGCCTGCTCCGGTCCCGGCCTACGCCCCACCACAGCCTTCTGGACATTCTGTATACAGCTCCCAGTCCCGAGGACTCGGGACCCTACGGGCTCCTCCCGGGGGGTCCCTGGTTCCTGGGTGAACCCTTCCAGCTTGTGGCTCCACCTCCCGGCCTACCCTGTCTCCCTAGGTAGGTCGGCCCAAGGGTCCACTATCTTCTCCAGCAGCATCAACTGCAACACAAATAATATCTTAAAATTAATTTTATTTTTCACCCATGTTTCTAATAAATTGAATTTGAAAAATTGAATTTGAAAAAATAATGGTGCTTCCATTTACATTGGTATAGTCTACAGGCCTCTGATTCAAAAGAACTGGACAGACATCTGGTTGAGTGGTAGCAGAGAGGAGGCTGGAAACTACAGGCTGGTTAGCCTCACATTGGTGGTATGATAATTAATGGAGAGACTACTGAAGGAAAGGATGGTGAACTATCTATAATCTGATGGGTTGCTGGACCTGAGGCAGCATGGATTCATCAGGGGAAAGGTCCTGTCAGACAAATCTGATTGATTTTGTTAATTGGGTGACTAGAGAATTGGATTGAGGAAGAGTGCTCAATGTGATCTACTTAGATTTCAGTAAAGCTTTTGATACAATGCCACATAGGAGGCTTGTGAATAAAATGAGTAGCCTCGGAGTGAGTGCCAAGGTGGTGGCATGAATTACAAACTGGTTGGTGGATAGGATACAGCTTGTAATGGTAAATAGAATCTACTCTGAACAGAGAACAGTATTAAGCAAAGTGCCACAGGGATCGGTGTTGGGACCGGTTCTGTTCAATATCTTTGTGAGCGATATTGCGGAAGGGATAGAAGGTAAAGTATGTCTATTTTCGGATGATACCAAGATCTGTAAGAGTTGGAGATGCCTGAAGGAGTAGGGAGAATGACATGTGATTTAAGAAAGCTTGAAGGATGGTCGAAGATTTGGCAGTTGGGATTCAGTGCCAAGAAGTACAGTTATACATCTGGGATGCAGTAATCCAAGAAAGCTGTATGTGATTTGGGGGGGGGGGGGGGGGGTGAAAGACTGATGTGCACGGATCAAGAGAGGGATCTGAGGATGGTGAAGCAATGTGACAAAGCGATAGCTAAAGCCAGAAGAATGCTGGGCTGCATAGAGAGAGGAATAACCAGTAAGAAAAGGGAGGTGATTATGCCCTTGTTCAGGTCCTTAGTGAGGCCTCACCTGGAGAATTGTGTTGTTCTGGAGCCTGAACCTCAAAAAGGATAGAAACAGGATGGAGACTGTCCAGAGAAAGCTGATGAAAATGGTGTGGTGTCTGTATCCGAAGACCTATGAGGAGAGGCTGAAGGATCTGAATATGTATGCCCTGGAAGAGAGGAGGAGCAGAGGAGATATGATACAAACCTTCAAATACCTAAAAGGTTTCAATGATATATGGACTTCAAACCTTTTCTGTTGAAAACAAAACAATAGAACGAAATGAAATTCCAGATGGGACGGCTCAGAACCAACATCACGAAATATTTCTTCATGAGAGAGTGGTGGAGGCCTGGTGAAGAAGAGAACAGTCAAAGAATTCAAAGGGGCATGGGATAAACACTGTGGATCTGTACAGGCTAGAGGACGGAAATTTATTTATTTAACGGTTTTATATACCAACGTTCATTGGTGATATTGGGGAAATTATGGAAATGAGATAAGCATGCAGGGAGTTAACTTGCTGGTACGGCGGTTACTACCTTTAGCAGAAAGCATGACAATTACCACCCTTAATCAATATGCTTTGATTCTTTTAATGTAACTGCAGCATTGCTCCCTGCTTAGACAGCAGGGGGGAAAGAGAAATTGTATTCAGATGACAACCAAGGGCCCCAACTTCCATGATCTGGGATACTGTTATGCAGATATAAGAGAAAAAGCACAGGATTGCTTCTACGGCATAATCCTAAAGAAACAAAGAAAGCATGCCTGGGGGTAACTTGCTAGTGCTATGGTTACTACTCTTAACCTACTGACGCAACTCCAAAATTGCTCTCTGATTCAACAGCAGGGAAAAGGGGAATTTGATTTAGACAGCAACCAATGAGGGCCCTGACTGGTCTGGGGAACTGATAAGCATGGGGGTAACTTGCAAAGAGCAGCAGTTACTACCATTAACAGAAGGCATGGGTTACTATCCTTAACCAATAAGCCTTGATGCATTCGATGCAACTGCTACATCACTCTCTGCTTCGAAGGAAGGGAGTGCGGGGTGGAGCGAAAGAGAAATTTGAATTCAGAGACAATCAACATGAATCATTACTTTTTTACAGTCTGGAGTGCTGATGCGCAGACAACAAGGAAAAAAACACAGCACTGCTTCTACAGCCAAGTCCATAAGCAAACACATCAAGCAGCACTGACTGATACATGGGGATAACCTACACGGCAAGGCAGATACTACCATGGGAAGCTTGCTGGGCAGACTGGATGGCCCATTGGTCCTTTTCTGCCTTCATTTCTATGCTTCAGAAGGACCTGTTGATAACATCAGATAAGCTATAGAATTAAATTCAGATCAATAAAAAAAAGCTTATAGTTCTATGCTGTTAAAATTTTTATTTTTTTGCTTTCTTCCTTTATTCTGAAGGCACATAATTCATTATGTATCTGTGGGACTTGAACTCATGCTCATACTCTACTCAATTTGACGCGTACATGCTGTTAACTTACGCAGTCTCAGACAACACCGATGTTCCACCAGAGTTTTAAAAACTCTTAAAAAAAATGTACTACACATGAACTTTTAAGATAAGATAGATAATTATAATAACCTCAAAAATACATTTGCATGTAAAAAAAAAAATTGTAAATCCTGTTCTTTTATCTAAGTTTTCCAAACATTTTGATTGATTATAAAATTGCATACTAAACAGTGTCAACACCTAAAGGACAAACTGATTCTTCTTCAACCATTGACATTTGTCTCTTCTCTGTTTTTAACCTCAAAAAAGACAATTTTCCCGCTCTTGGACCATCGGCTGCCAGTAAACAAATTGGTGCCTGTGGCCCTTTGCCCTTACCATGTGACAGGGGCAATCAGTGCCATTGGCCAGCCTCTGTCACATGGTACCTAGAGAACATGTCATAACAGAAATTCAAAGCCTCAGCCCAATTTAAAAAAAAAAAAAATTCTAAGGAATTCCTTTAAATTTGATTTTCTTTCACTCTTATTTCTAACATGCACACGTTTCACCAACAGCTGTCTTAAGACTTGCCTTCTATTTTAACTACTTTAAAGTATGTTCTCTAGGTACTTAAAACAGCAAAAATTACATTAGAAAAATATTCTCTAAAGTTCAGACTGTCCCTCCTTATGAACTTACTGATAATAAAGCTGTTCTTTTTTTCAACTTCAGCGGTGAACATCTTCTACCATCTGCCTTCGGAAAAAGGTGCAGAAACACAGAAAACGTCTCTATTATGGGCCCCAGAGCCCAGGAAACCCACCTGGGGAACAGCACGAGACTGCAAGGAAGGACTTGGAGTAAGACCAAGACTGGTCTTCTGCCTAGCCAGCCCTCTCCCTCGCAGGATGAGCTCTTGGGTTCTCGGGGCCAGTAGGTCTCTGCAGCAGAGGTACATCATAGTGATGAGTTCAAACAGGCAAGGCTTGGACAAAGGCAGGCTGGAGACCAGGCTTGGACAAAGGCAGGCAAGGCTAGATTGGCAGGATGAGGAAAGTCTAGATACTAACAAGGACCTGGAACTAGACAAGACAAGGCTGAGACAAGGTAAGGATAGTACTCTGGTATAGGCAGGACTGGAGACTGGAGCAGACTAGGGCAGGACGTAGACAAAGGAGACATGGGAAACACCGAACAAAGAACAGAGAAGCCCGAAGGCAGCAAGGCTTGGAACAGATGGAATAGGCCCAAAGGCCTCAAGGCAAGGCGGAAACCCCGTAGGCCACAAGGATCAGGTCACGGAGCCAGAAGTGACACCATGATAAGACAAGGCTATTAGGAGAAGACAGGATTACATAAGGCCTGGGACTTGGGCATGGCAAAGGCAGTGAAGAGGAACTTGACAAGACTAGTGATGAAGCATACGGCGAGCTTCTGCTGGTGAGGAGGCATCATGAAGGTAGGATAAGGCTACGTAGCAGGCAAAATCCTAATCTCATCTCGTTAGATGGGTATATAGCCACATGTTGTTATAACATAAATTAAAATCTCAGCCCAATTTAAATCAAGGAATTGCTCTAATTTGAATTTATCTTAACTCTTATTTCTAGAGATGTGATTCAGCCGAACCTTTTGGTTTGGCCTTCGTTATTGGCCCGCCACAGGAAATTTCGTTTCCCGCGGTTCGGGCTGATTTTTTTTTTGGCTGTCCAGATAAAAAAAAAACAAACAAAAACCCACCCCCCAACCCTTCAGATTTAATTAATTAAAATCCCCCACCCTCCTGACCCCCCCCCCCCCCAAACTTGCCTAAAGTCCCTGGTGGTCCAGCGGGGGTCCTGGGAGCAATCTCCCACTCTCAGGCCATCGGCTGCCAGTAAACAAATTGGTGCCGGTGGCCCTTTGCCCTTACCATGAGACAGGGACTATCAGTGCCATTGGCTGGCCTCTGTCACATGGTAGGAGCAATGGACGGCCGGCGCCATCTTAAATGATGTGCATTGGAATAGTGCACTGAGAAGAGAGGATCACCTTTCTGGTGGCTGAAAGGAATCAGTAAGTTTTTGCTTGGGACATTGTCTTTTTTAAAAGTATTGGGGCAAAGTTAACTATTTGGTAATATTATTTAGTGTGTTTGTGTGTTTGTGCTTTTAATAGTCAGTAAGGCAGCAAATAAACAGAAGTTAGACTGTTTGTATTTTTAAATAGTCAGTCAGTAAATCAGCTAGTAAGCAGTAGTTAGTGTTTGTATATTAAAAAAAAAAAATAGCCAGAAGCTAGAAATAAGCTAGGAGCAGTGTATACCTAAGTAAATAGGTTGAAAAGTTCAGTTAAGTTACTCACCTTGGAAAGGTGTTGAGGTAGTGTGATTTGGTTTGATTAAGTACCAACATTTGTTAATCAAGAGAGCAGTGAGTCACTCTGGCTGACTAACTGAAGTTAGACTGGATTTCCCAACCCTCTCACCTCTCACCCACCCACCCCTAGCTCATCCTTTAATTTATACGCTGGTGCCACTCAGGGCCGGTGCAAGGGGATTTGGCGCCCTAGGCGAGCCTTCTTCCTTGCGCCCCCCCCCCCCCGGTCTCGGCCCCGACTCCTACCTCATTCTCAATCACGCCCGCTGACTGGGGTTTTCTGGGTCGCGAGCAGATTGGGCACTGCTTGCGGCCCGCCAAATCTCCACTCCTCTTTGCCACCACTTGCGGCCCCATATGGCTCGCACCCAGTGGCGCACCAAGGGTCTCCAGCGCCCAGGGGCCAATGCATTTGTGTGCCACAGAAAATCAGTGGCATCTCTAGACAGAAGAATTTGTTTTGGGTGGGGGGGGGAGCCAAAACGACATTTCTTCATCACACCCACCTCTATAGCATGGATCCTGCTTTAAAATTGGTTATAAAAAAAAGTGTTGTTAAAAAAAAGTCCAAAGGGTCCTCTGCATTATTTTAAAAAGCTGGCCAGTTTCACACTTCTAGTAAAACTACTATAAAATTATTTGATAGCCTCATTCAACTAATTCTATATGATTATGAGAATGAAGTCTGGAATATATAGGAAGGGACAGAATGTCAATATAAATCCTGCACCTCCAGTTCTGTATCTCTGTGCATCCACTGAAATTCCCCCAAACAATGGAGCTTGGATGTTTCCCTTACAGCTCATCATACTAAAAGATATTTTCAAATTCTGGTGTCACCTCACAGTAACAGCAGCACAAACACCTTCCACTGCCAGACACATTGTGAACTAACATAAAGCACCGCAAAAGAGACACCCAAAATCTATACTGCAATCCCATCATAACATAACAGTAATAACACCAAGGATTCAAACAATAATAACCCTACCTGTGAAAAAGCAAGGGTAAATATTACACTGGGTCCTGGGATAACAATACACCACCTACTGAGGAAACAAAACAAACCCGATTGCTATAGATCCCTATACAGACACTACATGCTAGCAGAATCTCTCATCGTGGTCACACACACAGAGCAGAGACAGACCCTCACCAAATACAGAATACAAAATAAAGGAGCACAAATTAGACAAAAACTGGAATGGAAACCCCAAGAAGCCAGACTCTGTGTATTAATAATGGAAAAACAGAACCACCATTCCTCATAAAACAAATAAAATCAAGAAACAAAGCATCAGTTATAATAGTAAAACCATACTAATAAAATATTTTAAAACTACTGATAAATAGAATTTCTATTAATTAAAATCATATACATTTTTTACAATTTCCCAAACACCAATAAAATATTTCAAAACAGTACATATATCAAATAACACACAATAATTAAAATTAATAAGGATTTTAAAAAGCCCCTGCTGTCCATACATGGGAGCTCTTGATTTCCAGTCACCCTGATATTGTCGAGGATTAGGAGGTTATCCTCTCTCTCTCACACATACTCACATGTCCATTCTCTCTCACACATACACTGTCACATACATACACATTCATGCTCTTATACCCAACCATAACCTCTCGCTCTCACAGACACTGACACACTCAGGCTCTAAGGCACTCTCTCCCCCTCCACACACACCCCCACACAAACTCTTACTCCCCTGGATTTTCTCATACACACTCATGCTCTCACTCTCACTGGCTCCCTCACATACACACAAACACACACTCCCAGGCAAGCTCCCACTCGTTCTCACACACACATACACACACACAGGCAAGCTCCTAGTCATTCTCACACTGAACCCCAGGCAGGCTCCCATTCATTTTCACACCACTCCCTCCCCATCCCCCAGGCATGCACACATTCATTCTCACACACACAGACCCCCAGGCAGGCACCAATTTATTCTCACACACACCCATACACCACAAACAGGCAGGCACCTATTCTCACACATACAAACCCCAGGAAGACACCCATACATTCTCATTCACAGACACACCCTCAGGCAGGCACCCATGCATTCACACACATACACCCCCAGGCAGACTCCCATTCATACACATGCACACACTAAAGGCAGAGACCCCCTCTCTTTCTTTTGCCAGCAACCTCAGAGCCTCTCTCATTCTTCTGCTGCCACTGTCACTGCCGCTGTATGGCTATTGCGGAGGTGCTGATTGCTGCTATTGGCACTGAAGCCCATTCTGCTGCCTCCTCTGTGCAGGCCCCATGGGCTTCCAGTTCCTCTATGCTGATCTCGTACATTGTGAGATCCGCATAGAGAAAGTGCTACTCTTGCACATTCCCAAAGATTACATGTTCCAATCAGTAAAAAGTAATTTATTTCTTTTTACATTTGCTGTCTGATCTTAGTTTTCTAATCGGTTGGTCACAGGCTTTTTTTTTCCACCTTCCCTTTCTTATTTTTTTGCCAATTCCTTTTATAACATATTTATTTTCTCTCCATCTGTCTGCTTCCCTCAAACACACGGTCAGGTTCTCATTCTCACATGCTTTCTCTCTCTCACATACACAGGCACTCATTCTCACATGCTGTCCCTCATACAATCATTTATACACAGTCTCTCTCTTGCACATGCTGTCTAACTCTCACTCCCACATGCTGTCCTGCTCAAGCACAGGCTCTCACTGTCACATGCTCTCTCTCATACAATCATTCCTACACACGGGCTCTCACTGTCACATGCTGACTCACACACACACACACACAGGCTCTCTCTCACTCCCACATGCTGTCTTGCTCAAGCACAGGCTCTCACTACCACATGCTGTCTCTCACACACACAAAGGCTCTCCCATGCTGTCTCTGCAAACATTCAGGTCTTCACTCCCACACACACACACAGTCTCTCAACTCATCTCATACACGCACACATACACACTGTACAAACCCTCAGTCTCTCTCTCTCACCTCTGGGCCTCCTCTTCACGGGGCTCTGCAGCGGCCCCGGTCTTCTGGAGCCGCGCTGATCCTCTTCTGAACGTGGCAGATGCTCCTCCTCCTTCCGGCACGCGGCTGATGCTCCTCCTCTTTCCTGCCCGCGCGGCTCCGGCAACATTTTTCTTCCGGGGCCGCGCGGGCAGGAAGGAGGAGAAGTTCCTGCATTGGCTGATGCTCCTCCTCCTCCTTCCTGCCCGCGCGGCTCCGGCAACATTTTTCTTCCGGGACCGCGCGGGCAGGAAGGAGGAGAAGTTCCTGCATTGGCTGATGCTCCTCCTCCTTCCTGCCCGCGCGGCTCCGGCAACATTTTTCTTCCGGGGCCGCGCGGGCAGGAAGGAGGAGAAGTTCCTGCATTGGCTGATGCTCCTCCTCCTTGCTTCTCCTCCTTCCTGCCCGCGCGGCTCCGGCAACATTTTTCTTCCGGGGCCGCGCGGGCAGGAAGGAGGAGGAGCACCAGCATGTTTAGACGCGACTGTACCACGGCCTTGCGATCTTCTTGCTGTGTGTATCTGCCATTGGGATGACGTCCACCGGCGGCCATTGGCCGTCAGCGGCTCGGCGCCCCCTAATGCTCAGCGCCCTAGGCGATCGCCTAGTTCGCCTAGTGCTTCCGCCGGCCCTGGTGCCACTTTAAAAAAAAAAGCTAACACCTTATTGGAGAGTTTGATCATTCCCCTGTAGGGCCACTACTAGACATATAGTGAATTCACTAATACATTTAAAGGACATTAATTAGACACATTCCTACTCCCATAGCAACCTAAAACGTAAGTAGGAACTGAACAAATTTGAGATGAAGGCAGCAGTCCAGCAGCAAGAGGGAGGCTTCCCAGTGTTTTGCATCGAGTGTCACATGTATGATTTTTTACCCGCCGGTGAGAAATTGTACACGTGCATGCGATGCAAAGAGCTCCTGGCTCTCAGAGAACGAGTCCGATCTCTGGAGGCTAGAGTGGCAGACCTGGAGGAGCTGAGGCAGACAGAGAGGTATATAGATGAGACCTTCAGGGACATGGTAGCCAACTCCCAGCTTCAGACTGGCAGCCCTGGTGCTGCCTTATTTATTTATTTATTTATTTAAAAATGTTTATATACCGTCTTTACAATTCAAAAGGAATTAATCAAAACGGTTTACAACAAACATACATAATAATAAATAAAAGAAAATAAAAATCATAAAATAACAATACAAAAAACTAAAAAGACAGTCATGCCCTGCAAAAATTAAACAAAACTAAATTGGGTCTGTATTATAGCTCAAAGAAAAATCTATCTGGACCAAAAATGATTTAAAAGAAAATAAATGGATATTAACTTTGGGAATTTATGAATGGACTGTATGCTTTCTGGAATAAGTATGTTTTTAATGATTTTTTAAACTGTAGATGGAATAAGAAGAGAATCTGGAAGTGCGTTCCATAATATAGGGCCAGCTATTGAAAATGCCCTTTTCCTTGTTAACATGTGTTTTGCCAGTTTAATTGTAGGTACATCTAAGAGATTTCTAGATAAAGATTTGAGTTGTCTGGCTGGTTTATAAATACGAAGATTACTACAAAGCCAAGTGGATGTTGTATTATAAATGAGAGAATGAATAATTGACAAAACTTTATAATGAATCCGATATTTAATTGGAAGCCAGTGAAATGAAATAAGACAGGAGTAATATGATTTCGAAGCGAGGTTCCTGAAAGCACACGAGCAGCTGAATTTTGAATCAATTGCAGAGGGTAGAGAGCAGAGTCTGATAGACCTAATAATAGAGCATTACAATAATCTAGTCCCGAAAATATCAAAGATTGTAGTATAGTGCGGTAATCTTGAAGGAAAAGAAGAGGACGAATTCTTTTTAAAAGATGTAATTTGTAAAAAGATTTTTTGTAAGATTGGCAATATGGAGGAAGAAGGTCTCATGATTGGAGAGCATCAACCTGATGCAGCAGGAAAGGATCCTGTAGCAAGGACCTGCTCTCCAGGTGATGCATTGTCCTTTCGCACCGAGGATATCTCCCCAAGGCCTACTGCCCAGGAGGGAAGGCTTAGGTCGGCCGTCATAGTTTGTGATTTGATTATTAGGAATGTAGACAGCTGGGTGGCTGGTGGGCATGAGGATTGCCTGGTAACATGCCTACCTGGTGCGAAGGTGGCGGACCTTACGCGTCACCTAGATAGGATTTTAGACAGTGCTGGGGAGGAGCCGGCTGTCATGGTACATGTGGGCACAAACAACATAGGAAAATGTGGGAGGGAGGTCCTGGAAGCCAAATTTAGGCTCTTAGGTAGAAAGCTTAAATCCAGAACCTCCAGGGTAGCATTCTATGAAATGCTCCCTGTTCCACGCGCAGGTCACCAGAGGCAGGCAGAGCTCCAGAGTCTCAATGCGTGGATGAGATGATGGTACAAAGAAGAGGGATTCAGTTTTGTTAAGAACTGGGGAACTTTTTGGGGAAGGGGGAGTCTCTTCCGAAGGGACAGGCTCCACCTTAACCAGGGTGGAACCAGACTGCTGGCGCTAACTTTTAAAAAGGAGATAGAGCAGCTTTTAAACTAGAACAAAGAGGAAAGCCGACAGTCGCTCAGCAGCACTTTGTTCCGAGAGAGGTATCTTCAAAGGATACTAATGATGCATTAGAATTAGGGCATCCCAACAGTGAGGTTCCAATTATAAGAAAAGTAGTCAAAGTGCCTTTAACTAAAAACTCAGCTCAGCTAAAAAATTCTAACTTATCCCTATCAATTAAAAAGCAGACTGAAAATACAAACAAAAACCAAACTTGAAATGTTTGTATGCTAATGCCAGAAGTCTAAGAAGAAAGATGGGAGAATTAGAATGTATAGCAGTGAATGATGACATAGACTTAATTGGCATCTCGGAGACATGGTGGAAGGAGGACAACCAATGGCACAGTGCTATACCGGGATACAAATTATATCGCAATGACAGAGAGGAGCACCCGGGAGGTGGTGTGGCGCTTTATGTCCGGGATGGCATAGAGTCCAACAGGATAAACATTCCTGCATGAGATTAAATGCACAATTGAATCTTTATGGGTAGAAATCCCTTGTGTGTCGGGGAAGACTATAGTGATAGGAGTATACTACCATCCACCTGGTCAAGATGGTGAAACTGATAGTGAAATGCTAAGAGGAATTAGGGAAGCTAACGAAATTAGTAGTGCGGTTATAATGGGAGACTTCAATTACTCCAATATTGACTGGGTAAATGTATCATCGGTACATGCTAGAGATGTAAAGTTCCTGGATGGAATAAATGACATTTTTATGAAGCAATTGGTTCAGAACAGACAAGAGAGATAACAATTTTAGATCTAATTCTCAGTGGAGAATAGGATTTGGTGAGAGAGGTAACAGTGGTGGGGCCGCTTGGCAATAGTGATCATAAATATGATCAAATTTGAATTAATGACTGGAAGGGGGACAGTAAGCAAATCCACAGCCTTCGTGCTAAACTTTCAAAACTGAGAAAATGAGAAAGATTGTTAGAAAAAAACTGAAAGGAGCAGCTTCAAAGGTGAAAAGTGTGCAAGAGGCATGCTCATAGTTAAAAAATACCATCCTAGAAGCACAGTCCAGATGTATTCCACACATTAAACAAGGTGGAAAGAAAGCAAAACGATTACCGCCATGGTTAAAAGGGGAGGTGAAAGAAGCTATTTTAGCCAAAAGGTCTTCATTCAAAAATTGGAAAAAGGATCTAACAAAAGAAAATAGAACAATGCATAAGCGTTGGCAAGTTAAATGTAAGACATTGATGAGACCTGCTAAGAGAGAATTTGAAAAGAATTTGGCCGTAGAGGCAAAAACTGACAGTAAAAACTTTTTTTTAAATATATCCGAAGCGGAAAGCCTGTGAGGGAGTCAGTTGGACCCTTAGATGATCAAGGGGTTAAAGGGGCACTTGGAGAAGATAAGGCCATTGTGGAAAGATTAAATGATTTCTTTGTTTCAGTGTTTACTAAAGAGTATGTTGGGGAGATACCCGTTCCAGAGAAGGTTTTCATGGGTAATGATTCAGATGGACTGAACCAAATCACAGTGAACCTAGAAGATGTGGTAGGCCTGATTGATAAACTGAACAGTAGTAAATCACCTGGACCGGATGGTATACACTCCAAGGTTCTGAAGGAACTCAAAAATGAAATTTCAGACCTATTAGTAAAAATGTCTAACCTATCATTAAAATAATCCATTGTAACTAAAGACTGGAGGATAGCTAATGTAATCCCAATATTTAAAAAGGGCTCCAGGGGCGATCTGGGAAACTACAGACCGGTTAGCCTGACTTCAGTGCCAGGAAAAATCGTGGAAAGTGTTCTAAGCATCAAAATCACAGAACATATAGAAAGACATGGTTTAATGGAACAAAGTCAGCATGGCTTTACCCAAGGCAAGTCTTGCCTCACAAATCTGCTTCACTTTATGAAAGGAGTTAATAAACATGTGGATAAAGGTGAACCGGAAAATGTAGTGTACTTGTAATTTCAGAAGGCGTTTGATAAATTTCCTTATGAGAGGCTTCTAGGAAAAGTAAAATGTTATGGTATAGGTGGCAATGTCCTTTAGTGGTTACAAACTGGCTAAAAGACAGGAAACAGAGAGTAGGATTAAATGGACAATTTTCTCAGTGGAAGGGGAGTGGGAAAGTGGCGGACCTCATGCGTAACCTAGATTTTAGACAGTTCTGTATTGGGGTTCTGTATTGGGGTTCTGTATTGGGACACTTACTTTTCAATATATTTATAAATGATCTGGAAAGAAATACAACGAGTGAGATAATCAAATTTGCAGATGACACAAAATTGTTCAGAGTAGTTAAATCATAAGCAGATTGTAATAAATTGCAGGAAGACCTTGTGAGACTGGAAAATTGGGCATCAAAATGGCACATGAAATTGAATGTGGATAAGTACAAGGTGATGCACATAGTGAAAAATAACCCATGCTATAGTTACACAATGTTAGGTTCCATATTAGGTGCTACCACCCAAGAAAGAGATCTAGGCGTCATAGTGGATAACACATAGAAATTGTCTGTTCAGTGTGCTGCGGCAGTCAAAAAAGCAAACAATGTTGGGAATTGTTAGGACTGAAATGGTGAATACAACGGAAAATGTCATAATGCCTCTGTATCACTCCATGGTGAGACCCCCACCTTGAATACTGTGTACAATTCTGGACGCTGCATCTAAAAAAAGATATAATTGCGATGGAGAAGGTACAGAGAAGGGTGACCAAAATAAGGGGAATGGAACAGCTCCCCTATGAGGAAATACTAAAGAGGTTGGGACTTTTCAGCTTGGAGAAGAGACGGCTGAGGGGGATATGATAGAGGTGTTTAAAATCATGAGAGGTCTAGAACGGGTAGATGTGAATCAGTTATTTACTCTTTCGGATAATAGAAAGACTAGGGGGCACTCCATGAAGTTAGCATGTGGCACATTTAAAACTAATCGGAGAAAGTTCTTTTTCACACAACGCACAATTAAACTGGAATTTGTTGCCAGAGGATGTGGTTAGTGCAGTTACTATAGCTGTGTTTAAAAAAGGATTGGATAAGTTCTTGGAGGAGAAGTCCATTACCTGCTATTAATTAAGTTGACTTAGAAAATAGCCACTGTATTACTAGCAACAGTAATATGGAATAGACTTAGTTTTTGGGTACTTGCCAGGTTCTTATGGACTGGATTGGCCACTGTTGGGAAACAGGATGCTGGGTTTGATGGACCCTTGATCTGACCTAGTATGGCATGTTCTTTATGTTCTTATGCACTAGGAGTCTGCCGACATTTAGATGGTGAAGAAGTTCTTATGTTCATCCGGAGATGGTAGTGAGAAGGTTTTGTTCAAGTGAAACTCAGAAACAACTTTCGGTAGGAAGGAGGGGACAGTGTGCAGCTGTATGGTTCCTGGCGTGAACCTAAGGAATGGTTCCTGACAGGATAGTGCCTGTAGTTCAGAGATTCGACAAGCTGAACATATTGCTACCAGGAATACCGTCTTCAACGTTAAGAGGCTTAGTGACAGACCGCGTGTTGGTCTGAAGGAAGCCCCAGCTAGGAAGTCTAATACTAGATTGAGATTCCATAGAGGCACCGGCCACTTTAGGGGTGGTCAGAGTTGTTTAACACCTTTCAGGAAGCGGGTCAAATCCAGATGGGTTGATAGCTGGATACCGTCCACTTCGGCTCTGAAGCAGGACAGGATTGGCTTCTGTTAGAAACAGAATGCTGGGCTTGATGGACCCTTGGTCTGACCCGGTATGGCATGTTCTTATGTTCTTCCTAAATATTATTGTGAATTCTCCATTAGCATCTTTTCTTAATTTCAAATTTAAAAAAGAGATCTCAAACTGACTGTATTCTGAGAACTGTATAGTTTCATGATATAAATTGATTCATGAATGAAAAGAGTTCTGCTTGACTACCATCCCAAACACCAGACATCTCTATATCTGTGCCAAAATTTAATTTTCTCCATAAATGGTGAACAATATGCCCATTTCCTAGCGTGTAGCAGATGGACTCAGAACAAGTGGGTATAGTGTGCTCGTGCTTGCAGTTGGAGACGGATCTGACGTCAGCACGGGTACATATACCCCCACAGGAAGTGAAGCAACTCAGTAATTTCCGTCTCCAAAGCAGTTTGGAGCGCCTGCACGCTTGCTGAGCGTGTTTTCCAAATCTACTTTCTACTTTCCAAATTTCTCAGAAGACTAGCCCCGCACTCCTGCGGTGATACCCTCAGGTCCCTCCCCCAGTTGAGTTTCCCGGGGTGATTTCTGCGATCCCTCGGAGGTCTACGCCTCGGTCCGGTGGCCGAATCGCGGCAGGGATCTAGCCCCCGAGCGAGAAGGGCTCGGGCCTGGCTGAGAGGCGCCTCGGTCCCGGCGTGGACTTAGCCCCGAGCGAGACGAGTTCGGTGGCTTAGAAGCAGCGGGTGCATTTCCTCAAGCGCAGCGGTGAAGGTATTTCCCCTCTCCCCCCGCAGCCGGAGACCGCCCGAGTTACAGCCGAGAAGCGCCGAGGATCAGGTAAGGCGTACATCTCTTACTTTTTGGTCTCCGAGGGACGAGGATCGGCGGCGTTGCCTGCATGTGGCAGGCCGTGGAGGTCGCCATTTTGTCTGCCTTGTTCAGGTATGAGCGCCCATGATAGGCGCCTGTTGATGGGCGCACAACACAGCATTTTGTTGAGCGCATATTGTACATACATATGCGCTCAACATGAGCGCATATGTATGTACAATATGCGCTCAACATGAGCGCATATGTACAATATGCGCTCAACATGAGCGCATATTGTACATACATATGCATTCAGCATATTGCTGAACGCATATTTCCTGTCGTGTAGCCAGATGGACTCAGAACAAATGGGTATAGTATGCTCGTGCTAGCAGTTGGAGATGGATCTGACGTCAGAATGGGTATATATACCCCCACAGGAAGCGTAGCAACTTAGTAATTTCCATCTCCAAAGCAGTTTGGAGAGCCTGCACGCTTGCTGAGCGTGATTTCCAAATCTACTTTTTCTTTTCTACTTACTGAAACTTCTACAGCACGAGTCCCGCACTCCTGCGGTGATACCTTAAGGTCCCTCCCCCAGTAGAGCTTCCCGGGGTGATTTCCGTGATCCCCCGGAGGTTTAAGTCCTCGGTCTGGTAGCCGAATCGCGGCAGGGACACAGCCCCCGGCGAGGTTCGGGTGAGGCTTTGTGGCCTTGTTCAGGTATTGAGCGCCCGAGATAGGTGCACATACTAAGCGCATATTCGATTCCTCATTGTGCGTATATTGCTACCCGCTTATTATTATTATTAAGCGCATGTCGAATACCATTGAGCGTGTATTGCTAACCGCTTATTGCTGAGAGCATTTCAATGACATTGAGCGTGCATTGCTAAACGCTTATTGCTGAGAGCATTTGAATGACATTGAGCGTATATTGCTAGCCGCTTATTGCTGAGAGCATACTGAAAAATATTGAGCGTGTACTGCTAACCGCTTATTGCTGAGAGCATACTGAAAAATATTGAGCGTGTATTGCTAACCGCTTATTGCTGAGAGCATACTGAAAAAAATATATATATATATTGAGCGTGTATTGCTAACCGCTTATTGCTGAGAGCATATTGAATACCATTGAGCGTGTATTCTTGACCGCATACTGCTAAGCGCATATGGCATATCACTGAGCGCATATTGCTGCCGCATATTATTATTGTGCGCCTGTGGTATTAAGCACATATTGCTGCCGCATATTATTCAATGGAACAGAACGCCTCAACATCTTCAGCGGGGGCGCCTCCGGCCTCAGGCATTAAAGCCCTTGGCCTCTGCTCTGCATGCCAGCTCCGAGCAACGCACAGTGAACAGCCTGACTCCCTATGTGCCCAATGTGAGGAGGCCGTGGGACCCTCGGGCCAGGATCAGTCTCAGCCACATTTTGCTGACAGCTCTCCAGGGGCTACCCCGGATTTGGCGGTCAGTCTCGACCAATCGGGAATCCCGGGGGATCTTGTACCCCGGCGATTAGAGGCTGCTTCAATTTCCTGGGTGGATCTCTTTAAGGGGATTCATGCCTTTGTCCAGATGCAAACGGCGTCCCGCCCAGGCCCTGCGGTTCCAGTTGTTCCTGCTGTTTCTGCGGTCCCTGTGGTGCCTGCGATGGTGGCTGCGGTGGCGGTTCCAGCGGATCCTGGACCTGGACCTTCACGCCTTTATCGTGAGCGGGACCTCCCGCCGCTGGACAGTCCAGATCTGTCAGACCAGGAGGTTTCACCGGATGAGTCTGAACTCCCGGACGAGGGGGACCTTCCCCCAGGGATTGAGCCATATAGAACCATGAGGCGGTTCTTCCCTAAGGAGGATCTCTCGGACCTGGTGTCTCAGTGCCTGGCGGAGTTGGATATTACAGGGCCCAGCGCTACGGTGCCCTCTGTGCAGAACCCCCTGCTGGAAGGTCTTCATCCTACAGCCCGCCATTTTCCATTCTTTCAAGCGGCACAGCAATTGATAGATTTAGAATGGGCTGCGCCGGCGGCCGCATTCAAAGGGGGTTGGGCCCTGACGGGCATGTACCCACTGGCGCCGGCTATCCAGGAGCTGCTGGCGTGCCCTCAGGTGGATGCCTTGATTAGCGCTGTGGTCAAGCGCACTACCATTCCAGTGGAAGGGGGAGCGGCCCTCAAGGAGCCTCATGACCGGCGACTGGACACCATTCTGAAACAGACTTTTGAGGTGGCAGCTTTGTCTTTGCGGATCACGACCTGCTGCACAGTGGTGACGCGTGCCTGTTTGTCACAGGTCAGGAACAACGCTCCAGCAGCAGACATGGAGTCCGCTCTCTCGTTCCTCACGGATGCTGCATCAGACCTAGTCCGAACAACAGTCAAGGGGATCTCCTCCTCCGTAGCTGCCAGGAGGCAGCTCTGGATCCGGAAATGGTCAGCCGATGCGCCTTCAAAGACACGCCTCAACAGGTTGCCCTTTAAGGGCTCTTTCTTGTTTGGCAGTGACCTTGATAAACTGGCCAGCACATGGGGCGCTTCTCCAGTACCTCGACTGCCGGAAGACCTGGTCAGAAGGAATCAGCGCGCCTTTCCGAGGGCCTCCAGGGGTAGAAGCTCTCAGCGCTTCATTCCCTACAGGAGTCGCTACCAGGCACCTCGTCCTCAGGCCAGGAACCACTCCTTTCGGACCAAGCAGCGCAAGAGGGGAGCGGGCCCGGGCTCCGGTCCCGGCCGCGCCTCACAATGAGAGTCCACCGATCCATCTGGGGGACGGAGCCATAGGGAGCAGGTTAACCCTTTTCTACCCCAGATGGGTCGAGAATACGTCGGACCAGTGGGTCCTCGCCATCATCAGAGAGGGGTATTATCTGGATTTTCATCATCTCTCTCCGGAGAAGTTTGTGGAATCTTCCTGTCCCACACACAAGAAGGCAGCATTGGAAGCTACCCTGGCGAGGCTCCTGTCCTTGAAAGCCATCATCCCAGTACCTGCCTGGGAAGTAAATTCTGGACACTATTCCATTTATTTCATGGTACCCAAGAAAGGGGGCACCTTTTGGCCCGTACTGGACCTCAAGTCGGTCAATCGATACTTAAGGGTCCCGAGGTTTCGCATGGAAACTCTGCGTTCCGTCAAGACCGCAGTACAGCCAGGAGAGTTCCTCACGGCATTAGACCTGTCAGAAGCCTACCTACATATCCCGATCCATCCGGATCATCAGCGCTACCTACGTTTCAAGGTTCTAGGACACCACTTCCAGTTTCAGGCTCTGCCCTTCGGATTGGCCACGTCACCGCGGACCTTTACCAAGGTGGTCGTAGTGGTAGCAGCGGCACTCAGGCGGGAAGGAATTCTGGTCCATCCCTACCTAGACGACTGGCTGATCAGGGCAAAATCTCGAGAGGAGAGCCTTCGGACAACCGACAGAGTGATCGCCCTTCTGGAAAGCTTGGGCTGGGTAATCAACCTCAGCAAGAGCTGCCTGCAGCCTTCCCAGTCACTGGAATACCTGGGAGTACAGTTCGACACCCGGGCAGACACAGTCAGTCTCACTGCCAAGAGAAAGTTGAAACTTCAGCAGTGTATCCAGTATTTGATGGGAGCCAGTCGGCCCATAGCTTGGGATTATCTGCAGGTTCTGGGTCTCATGGCATCCACCCTGGAAGTGGTACCTTGGGCGAGGGCCCATATGAGACCTCTACAACACTCCCTGCTCTCTCGCTGGAGCCCCCGTTTACGGAACTATTCCACGCACCTTCATCTTCCAGCGAGAGTGCGGACCCAGTTGCGGTGGTGGTTGCAGTCCAACCACATGAGCAGGGGGTCGAAGATGTCATCACCCACCTGGACTTTGCTCACCACAGATGCCAGCCTGAGCGGCTGGGGAGCACACTGCGAAGAACTCACCGCACAAAGGCGGTGGAACAGAGAAGAGTCAGCGTGGAAAATCAACCGTCTAGAGGCCCGGGCAGTCCGGTTGGCATGCCTTCGCTTTGCTCACAGACTGAAGAACAGAGCAGTCAGAGTGATGCCCGACAACGCCACCACGGTGTCATACATCAACCGTCAGGGCGGAACCAGAAGCCGTCAAGTATCTCTGGAGATACTTCAGCCGCAAGCACGACCCGTTCTCACACGGAATCGATGCCCTGGTCCAGCCGTGGCCTCCAGGGACTCTGCTATACGCATTTCCTCCGCGGCCTCTGCTGGGCGCCATCATCCACAAGATTCAGAGACACCGGGGCCTAGTTCTTCTAGTGGCACCAGACTGGCCAAGAAGATCCTGGTACGCGGACATGAGAAGACTACTAGCAGGGGAGCCCCTTCCCCTCCCTCCTTGCCGGGACCTTCTACGTCAAGGTCCCATCCTCCACGAGGATCCGGCTCAATTCTCTCTTACGGTCTGGCCATTGAGAGGGCTAGACTGAAGAAAAGAGGTTACTCAGAGCCCGTGATAGATACACTCCGAGCCCGCAAGTTTTCCACTTCCCTCACCTACGTAAGGATCTGGAGAATATCTGAAGCATGGTGCGACACTCATGGCACCAATCCACATGCGACCACAATCCCTATTGTTCTGGATTTTCTGCAAGATGGGCTTCAGAAGGGTCTCTCCCTCAGCTCCATCAAAGTTCAGGTGGCTGCACTGTCTTGCTATGGTCCCAGGAGGGATGGCAAGACCATTGCCACGCATCCAGATGTGTCTCGCTTCCTGAAAGGGGTTAAGCACATTCGTCCGCCACTGAAGTGGCCAGTACCTTTGTGGAACCTCAACCTTGTTTTGGATTTCCTCGCGGGATCCACCTTCAGACCCCTTTGGGGCCTGTCTCTCCGTTCTCTAACCTTGAAGATGGTGTTCTTATTGGCGGTATGTTCAGCACGCCGCATCTCAGAGCTACAAGCACTGTCCTGCCGTGATCCCTTTCTGAGAATCACTCCAGAGGCTATCCATCTTCGCACGGTTCCCTCCTTTTTACCTAAAGTGGTCTCACGATTTCACCTTAGTCAAACTATATCCTTGCCTACCACGGCGGGTTTCAAGAAATCTGAAGAAGGGCGTTTGCTAATCCATCTCGACATAGGCAGAATGCTGCCCAGATATCTGAAAATGACACAAGAAGTACGAAAGACAGACCATCTGTTCGTCTTGCACAGCGGGAAAAGACAAGGGGAAGCGGCCTCTCGGCCCACCATCGCCCGCTGGATTAAAGAAGTTATTAGAGCAGCTTACGTGGAGGCCGGGAAGTCTCCGCCTCTGCAAGTCATGGCTCATTCTACCAGAGCACCAGCGGCATCTTGGGCAGAATCCAGGATGCTGTCGCCTGCGGAAATATGTAAAGCGGCGACGTGGTCCTCCCTCCATACCTTCTCCAGGTTCTACCGTCTGGATGTCCAGGCCAGGGAGGACACAGCATTTGTGAGGGCGGTCCTACATGGTCCTCAGGCAGCCTCCCGCCCAGGCTGGGAGTAAAGCTTTTGTACAACCCATTTGTTCTGAGTCCATCTGGCTACACGACAGGAAATGTTGAGATTACTTACCTGATAATCTCCTTTTCCTTAGTGTAGCCAGATGGACTCAGCATCCCACCCAGCTGCCTGTGTACATGGGTTTCACCGATTCAAGGTAAGCCATGTCATCTGTTTCCATTAAAGCGTACACTCTACCAGGTGTCAACGCCTTCCGGTTGGGAATGCTGGCGGTCTCCAGCTACTATCAATCGGTCAGGGGAATCCTGTTTCACTATTTCACTGAGCGTCAGTACACACATCCATAACAGCTTTTGCAAGGAAGATTACTAAGTTGCTATGCTTCCTGTGGGGGTATATATACCCGTGCTGACGACAGATCCGTCTCCAACTGCTAGCACGAGCATACTATACCCATTTGTTCTGAGTCCATCTGTCTACACTAAGGGGCGGATTTTCAGAGCCCCGCTCGCCGATGCGCCTATGTTCAATAGGCCTACCGGCGCGCGCAGACCCCGGGACTCGCGTAAGTCCCGGGGTTTTCCGAGGGGGGCATGTCGGGGGCGGGCCCGATCCGCAAGCTGTTTTCGGGGCGGGGCATAGCGTTTCGGGGGCGGGCCCGGGGGCGTAGCCACGCCCTCCGGACTCGCCCCCAGGTCGCGTCCCGGCACGCTAGTGGCCCGCTGGCGCGCGGGGATTTACGTCTCCCTCTGGGAGGCGTAAATCCCCCGACAAAGGTAAGGGGGGGGTTTAGACAGGGCCGGACGGGTGGATTAGGGAGGGGAAGGGAGGGGAAGGTGAGGGGAGGGCAAAAGAAAGTTCCCTCCGAGGCCGCTCCAATTTCGGAGCGGCCTCGGAGGGAACGGAGGTAGGCTGCGCGGCTCGGCGCGCGCCGGCTATACGGAATCGATAGCCTTGCGCGCGCCGATCCCGGATTTTAGCGGATTCGCGCGGCTACGCGCGTATCTACTAAAATCCAGCGTACTTTTGTTTGCGCCTGATGCGCCAACAAAAGTACGCCAAATCACGCTATTTGAAAATCTACCCCTAAGGAAAAGGAGATTATCAGGTAAGTAATCTCAACATTACTGAGCGCATATTGTATATTGAGCGCATATTGCTGACTGCATATTATTGAGCGCATATTGCGTATATTGCTAACCGCATATTATTGAGCGCATATTGTATATTATTGAGCGCATATTGCTGACCGCATATTGTATATTGAGCGCATATTATTGAGCGCATATTGTATATTGAGCGCATATTGCTGACCGCATATTATTGGCAGCATAAGCGCCGGCACCCTGCATTCGCAAGACGCGATGGAACATTTAAAGCCCCCGGCGTCTCCAGAGGCGGCACCTCCTGATTCTGGGGTGAAAGCTCTCTGCCTCTGCTCAGCATGGCAGCTCAGAGCCACGCAGAACGAGGAGCCAGACTCCCTTTGTGCCCAATGTGAGGAGGCCGTGGGAGCCTCTGGCCAGGACCAGTCTCAACCGAGGTTTGCCGACAGTTCCCCAGGGGCCACCCCAGACTTAGCGGGCCGTCTCGAACAACCAGGAATCCAGGGGGACCTGGTACCCCGATGGCCAGAGACCGCTTCTATTTCCTGGGTGGATTTATTTAAGGGGATCCATGCCTTTGTACAGATGCAGTTAGCTTCCCGGCCAGGCCCTGCTGCTGCTCCGGCTGACCCTGCCCCTGGACCTTCTCGCCCTTATCGTGGGCACCCGCCTCCGGGCAGTCCGGCTCATGCGGACCCTGATGTCTCGGAGGACGAGTCCGAACCCCCCCGAGGAGGGGTAACTTCCCTCGGGGATTGAGCCATATCGAACCATGAGGCGGTTCTTTCCCAAGGAAGATCTCTCCGACCTGGTTTCTCAGTGCCTGATAGAGTTGGCTATTCCAGGCCCCAGTACCATGGAGGCATCTACGCAGAACCCCCTGCTGGAGGGTCTTCGTCCCACAGCCCGCCATTTCCCCTTCCTGCAAGCGGCGCAACAACTGATTGATTTAGAGTGGAATGCGCCGGAGGCCTCATTCAAAGGGGGTCAGGCCCTATCTGGTATGTACCCCCTGGATCCGGCAATCAAGGATATGCTGGCGTGCCCTAAGGTGGACGCCTTGGTTAGCGCTGTGGTCAAGCGCACTACCATTCCAGTGGAGGGGGGGGGGCGGCCCTCAAGGAGGCTCATGACCGATGCCTGGACGCCATCCTGAAACAAACCTTTGAGGTGGCAGGACCTGTCTTTGCGAATCGCAACCTGCTGCACAGTGGTGATGCGTTCCTGTTTGTCACAGGTCAGGAACAATGCTCCGGCAGTGGATATGGAGTCCGCTCTCGTTCCTTACGGATGCCGCCTCCGACCTAGTCCATACGACAGCTAAGGGGGTCTCATCCTCAGTAGCAGCCAGGAGGCAGCTCTGGATACGGAATTGGTCAGCCGATGCTCCTTCGAAGACACGTCTCACTAGAATGCCGTTCAAGGGTTCTCTCCTGTTCGGCAGTGACCTAGATAAACTGGCCAGCACATGGGGTGCCTCTCCAGTACCTCGACTGCCGGAAGACAGGTCCGAGAGGAACCAGCGCGCCTTTCCGAGGCCCTCCAGAGGTAGAAGCTCCCAACGCTTCACTCCCTATAGGAGTCTCTACCAGGCACCTCGTCCTCAGGCCAGGAACCAGACCTTTCGGACCAAGCAGCGCAAGAGGGGAGCCGGCTCGGGTTCCGGTCCCGGCCGCACCTCCCAATGAGAATCAGCCGATCAATCCGGGGGATGGAGCCATAGGGGGCAGGTTAACCCTCTTCTACCCCAGATGGGTCGAGATTACGTCGGACCAGTGGGTCCTCGCCATCATCCGAGAGGGGTATTATCTGGACTTCCATCACATCCCTCCAGACAGGTTTGTGGAATCCCCGTGTCCAATCCACAAGAAGGCAGCATTGGAAGCTACCCTGGCGAGGCTCCTGTCCTTGAAAGCCATAATCCCAGTACCTGCATGGGAAATGGATTCTGGGCACTATTCCATTTATTTCATGGTACCCAAGAAAGAGGGCACTTTCCGGCCCGTATTGGACCTCAAGTCAGTCAACCGATACTTAAGGGTCCCGAGGTTTCGCACCTTTGAGGTGGCAGGACCTGTCTTTGCGAATCGCAACCTGCTGCACAGTGGTGACGCGTTCCTGTTTGTCACAGGTCAGGAACAATGCTCCGGCAGTGGATATGGAGTCCGCTCTCGTTCCTTACGGATGCCGCCTCCGACCTAGTCCATACGACAGCTAAGGGGGTCTCATCCTCAGAAGCAGCCAGGAGGCAGCTCTGGATACGGAATTGGTCAGCCGATGCTCCTTCGAAGACACGTCTCACTAGAATGCCGTTCAAGGGTTCTCTCCTGTTCGGCAGTGACCTAGATAAACTGGCCAGCACATGGGGTGCCTCTCCAGTACCTCGACTGCCGGAAGACAGGTCCGAGAGGAACCAGCGCGCCTTTCCGAGGCCCTCCAGAGGTAGAAGCTCCCAACGCTTCACTCCCTATAGGAGTCTCTACCAGGCACCTCGTCCTCAGGCCAGGAACCAGACCTTTCGGACCAAGCAGCGCAAGAGGGGAGCCGGCTCGGTTTCCGGTCCCGGCCGCACCTCCCAATGAGAATCAGCCGATCAATCCGGGGGATGGAGCCATAGGGGGCAGGTTAACCCTCTTCTACCCCAGATGGGTCGAGATTACGTCGGACCAGTGGGTCCTCGCCATCATCCGAGAGGGGTATTATCTGGACTTCCATCACATCCCTCCAGACAGGTTTGTGGAATCCCCGTGTCCAATCCACAAGAAGGCAGCATTGGAAGCTACCCTGGCGAGGCTCCTGTCCTTGAAAGCCATAATCCCAGTACCTGCATGGGAAATGGATTCTGGGCACTATTCCATTTATTTCATGGTACCCAAGAAAGAGGGCACTTTCCGGCCCGTATTGGACCTCAAGTCAGTCAACCGATACTTAAGGGTCCCGAGGTTTCGCACCTTTGAGGTGGCAGGATCTGTCTTTGCGAATCGCAACCTGCTGCACAGTGGTGACGCGTTCCTGTTTGTCACAGGTCAGGAACAATGCTCCGGCAGTGGATATGGAGTCCGCTCTCGTTCCTTACGGATGCCGCCTCCGACCTAGTCCATACGACAGCTAAGGGGGTCTCATCCTCAGTAGCAGCCAGGAGGCAGCTCTGGATACGGAATTGGTCAGCCGATGCTCCTTCGAAGACACGTCTCACTAGAATGCCGTTCAAGGGTTCTCTCCTGTTCGGCAGTGACCTAGATAAACTGGCCAGCACATGGGGTGCCTCTCCAGTACCTCGACTGCCGGAAGACAGGTCCGAGAGGAACCAGCGCGCCTTTCCGAGGCCCTCCAGAGGTAGAAGCTCCCAACGCTTCACTCCCTATAGGAGTCTCTACCAGGCACCTCGTCCTCAGGCCAGGAACCAGACCTTTCGGACCAAGCAGCGCAAGAGGGGAGCCGGCTCGGGTTCCGGTCCCGGCCGCACCTCCCAATGAGAATCAGCCGATCAATCCGGGGGATGGAGCCATAGGGGGCAGGTTAACCCTCTTCTACCCCAGATGGGTCGAGATTACGTCGGACCAGTGGGTCCTCGCCATCATCCGAGAGGGGTATTATCTGGACTTCCATCACATCCCTCCAGACAGGTTTGTGGAATCCCCGTGTCCAATCCACAAGAAGGCAGCATTGGAAGCTACCCTGGCGAGGCTCCTGTCCTTGAAAGCCATAATCCCAGTACCTGCATGGGAAATGGATTCTGGGCACTATTCCATTTATTTCATGGTACCCAAGAAAGAGGGCACTTTCCGGCCCGTATTGGACCTCAAGTCAGTCAACCGATACTTAAGGGTCCCGAGGTTTCGCATGGAAACTCTGAGCTCAGTCAAGACCGCAGTACAGCCAGGGGAATTCCTCACGGCTTTAGACTTGTCAGAAGCCTACCTGCATATCCCGATCCATCGGGATCATCAGCGCTACCTACGCTTCAAGGTGCTGGGACGACACTTCCAATTCCGGGCTTTGCCCTTTGGGTTAGCCACGGTGCCGCGGACCTTCACGAAGGTGATCGTAGTGGTAGCAGCGGTGCTCAGACGGGAAGGAATCCTTGTCCATCCCTACCTAGACGATTGGCTGATCAGGGCGAAATCACGAGAGGAGAGCCATCAGGCAACCAACAGAGTGATCGCTCTTCTGGAAAGCCTGGGATGGGTAGTCAACCTCAACAAGAGTTGCCTACAGCCTTCCCAATCACTGGAATACCTGGGAGTCCAGTTCGACACCCAGGCAGACAAAGTCAGTCTCACCACCAAGAGAAGGTTAAAACTCCAGACGCGTCTGCGGTCCTTGATGGGAGCCAGCCGGCCCGTAGCTTGGGATTATCTGCAGGTTCTTGGTCTCATGGCATCCACCCTGGAAGTGGTACCCTGGGCAAGGGCCCATATGAGACCTCTACAATGCTCCCTCCTCTCTCGATGGAGCCCACGCTTCCGGAATTACTCCGTGCATCTACCTCTACCAGCCAGAGTGCGGACCCAGCTACGGTGGTGGTTGCAGTCCAACCACACGAGCAGGGAGTGAAAGATGTCCTCCCCCACGTGGACTCTGCTCACCACAGATGCCAGCCTGAGCGGATGGGGAGCACACTGCGAAGAGCTCACCGCCCAAGGGCGGTGGAACAGAGAAGAGTCAGGGTGGACCATCAACCGCTTAGAGGCACGTGCAGTCCAGTTAGCCTGCCTGCGATTTGCTCACAGACTGCGGAACAGAGCAGTCAGAATGATGTCCGACAACGCCACCATGGTGGCATACATCAACCGACAGGGCGGAACCAGAAGCCAACAGGTGTCCCTAGAGATAGCCCCGCTGATGGCTTGGGCAGAGGCGAATCTCCAGGACATCTCCGCCGTCCACATTGCCGGAAGGGACAACACCGCGGCAGACTTCCTCAGCAGGGAAAGCCTAAATCCGGGAGAATGGCAGCGGTCCCCCACGGCCTTCCAGATGATTGTGGATCAGTGGGGGACTCCAGACATGGACCTACTAGCGGACAGGTCCAATGCTCAAGTACCCAGATACTTCAGCCGCAAGCGAGATCCGTTCTCTCACAGGATCGACGCCCTGGTTCAGCCATGGCCTCCAGGGACACTGCTATACACCTTTCCGCCGTGGCCCCTGCTGGGCTCCCTTGTTACGGCTATGGCTGCTGTGCAACCGCCTCACCACCAGGGGTCCCTCTAGAGCTGGATCTCCTGACAGGCCCAGTCCATCTCCCTTCTCATCTCTATGTTCTGGGCGGTCCCTTATAACCCTGCCTGACAGTTCCCTCAGTGCTTCGGCATCGAGCTCGCCTGGGCTCCCTGCTCTAGCCTTCCTTGCTTGCTGTGCATTTGGTCCCTGGACCTTCCCTTGCCTTGCGCGGCCTTCGGGCCTTATTCCTTGCCTTGCCTTGCGCGGCCTTCGGGCCTTATTCCTTGCCTTGCCTTGCCTTGCGCGGCCTTCGGGCCTTATTCCTTGCCTTGCCTTGCCTTGCCTTGCGCGGCCTTCGGGCCTTATTCCTTGCCTTGCCTTGCCTTGCCTTGCGCGGCCTTCGGGCCTTATTCCTTGCCTTGCCTTGCGTGGCCTATGGGCCTTCTGACCTGCCTTGCCCTGCTTACTGTGTGTGGCCTACGGGCCTTCTGTGTGTGTGTGGCCTACGGGCCTTCTGACCTGCCTTGCCCTGCTTACGGTGTGTGGCCTACGGGCCTTCTGTGTGTGTGTGGCGTACGGGCCTTCTGACCTGCCTTGCCCTGCTTACGGTGTGTGGCCTACGGGCCTTCTGTGTGTGTGTGGCCTACGGGCCTTCTGACCTGCCTTGACTTGACCCAGCCTGAACCCAGACACTGCTACTTGCCGCCTGCCCTGACCCAGCCTGAACCTAGACACTGCTACATGCCGCCTGCCCTGACCCAGCCTGGACCCAGACACTGCTACTTGCTGCCTGCCCTGACCCAGCCTGGAACCAGACACTGTTTCTAGCCATTCCTGTCTCTCTCCACCTGGAGCCACCCTGCTGGGTGGTGTTCACGACTCCTGACCGGAGCCCAAGCGTAACATCCCTTATACTCAAGATTCAGAAGCACAGGGGCCTAGTTCTTCTAGTGGCACCAGACTGGCCAAGAAGACCCTGGTACGCGGACATGAGAAGACTACTGGCAGGGGAGCCCCTTCCCCTGCCTCCTCTCAGGGACCTGCTACATCAGGGTCCCATCCTCCACGAGGATCCAGCTCAATTCTCTCTTACGGTCTGGCCATTGAGAGGGCTAGACTGAAGAAAAGAGGTTACTCGGAGCCGATTATAGACACACTCCTCCGAGTTCGCAAGTTTTCCACATCTCTCACCTACGTAAGGATCTGGAGAGTATTTGAAGCCTGGTGCGACAGTCATGGCACCAATCCACATGCGACCACAATACCTATTGTTCTGGATTTCCTGCAGGCTGGGCTTCAAAAGGGTCTCTCCCTCAGCTCCATCAAGGTTCAGGTGGCTGCGTTGTCTTGCTACGGTCCCAGGAGGGAGGGCAAGACTATTGCCACGCACCCTGATGTTTCCCGCTTCCTGAAAGGAGTCAAGCACATTCGGCCGCCACTGAAGTGGCCATTGCCTCTGTGGAACCTCAACATAGTTCTGGATTTCCTCGCGGGATCCACCTTCAGACCCCTCCGGGGCCTGTCTCTCCGTTCTCTCACTTTGAAGATGGTGTTCCTGCTGGCAGTGTGCTCAGCACGCCGCATTTCGGAACTACAAGCGCTGTCCTGCCGTGATCCCTTTCTCAGAATCACTCCAGAGGCTATCCATCTTCGCACGGTTCCCTCCTTCTTGCCTAAAGTAGTCTCACAATTTCACCTCAACCAAACCATATCCTTGCCAACCACGGCGGGTTTGAAGAAATCAGAAGAAGGGCGTTTGCTACGCCATCTCGACATCGGCAGATTGCTGCACAGATATCTGGAAATGACAGAAGCCGTACGAAAGACGGGACCATCTGTTCGTCCTTCACAGCGGGAAGAAACAAGGGGAAGCGGCCTCTCAGCCCACCATCGCCCGCTGGATTAAAGAAGTTATCAGAGCGGCCTACGTAGAGACCGGGAAGTCACCACCTCTACGGGTCAAGGCTCATTCTACCAGAGCCCAAGCTGCATCTTGGGCAGAATCTAGGATGCTGTCGCCCGCAGAAATATGTAAAGCGGCAACATGGTCCTCCCTCCATACCTTCTCCAGGTTTTATCGTCTGGATGTCCAGGCCAGGGAGGACACAGCATTTGCGAGGGCAGTCCTACGCGGTCCTCAGGCAGCCTCCCGCCCAGTTCGGGAGTAGCTTTTGTACATCCCACTTGTTCTGAGTCCATCTGCTACACGCTAGGAAATGTTGAGATTACTTACCTGATAATCTCCTTTTCCTTAGTGTATGCAGATGGACTCACCATCCCGCCCGGCTGCCAGTATGCATGGGTTGCACCTATTCAAGGTAAGGCATGTCATTTCTTACACGAGAGCGTCCCCTTTGCCAGGTGTAGACGCCTTCCGGTTGGGAACGCTGGCAGTCTCCAGCTACTATCAATCGGTCAAGGGAATCCTGTTTCACTAATTTATTGATCGTCAGTACACATATATCCATAACAGCTTTTGTAAGGAAGATTACTGAGTTGCTTCACTTCCTGTGGGGGTATAGGTACCCGTGCTGACGTCAGATCCGTCTCCAACTGCTAGCACGAGCACACTATACCCACTTGTTCTGAGTCCATCTGCATACACTAAGGAAAAGGAGATTATCAGGTAAGTAATCTCAACAATATTTTTCAAATTTAGCCATGAAAAGATTAGCCATATATACAAGTGTCTGGAATAGCAATGGGAGCCATACTGGCTCCCATTGCTATTCCAGACACTTGTATATACAAAGTATCTTCAAATACAAAAAAAATGTGTTTCATTTCCAAAGTAGCAAACTTCATTAGAAATTCTGTTGGTATTCTAAATAGTCTATTATTTAAAGTCTCCTTTATAATCTCTAACATCTCTTCCTACAGTATGGATATATATAAGAATGAGACATCCTTTGTCACAGACATGCCTTCATTGCACTGTACTTCATTCAACATTTGCATAAAGTGTGTCCTATCTCAAATATTTGAAGGTGTTTGACTCACATATACTTTCAATAACGTATCCACTTATATCAACATAAGAACAGGCCATACTGGGTCAGATCAAGGGTTCATCAAGTCCAGCATCCTATTTCCAACAGTGGCCAATCCAGGCAATAAGTACCTGGCAAGTACCCAAAAACTAAGTCTCTCCCATGCTACTGAAGCTAGTAATAGCAGTGGCTATTTTCTAAGACAACTTGATTAATAGCAGGTAATGGACTTCTCCAAGAACTTATCCAAACCTTTTTTAAACCCAGCTACACTAACTGCACTAACCACATCCCCTGCCAACAAATTCCAGAGTTTAAATGTGCATTGAGTGAAAAAGAACTTTCTCTAATTTAGTTTTAAAAGTGCTGCATGCTAACTTCATGGAGTGCCCCCTAGTCCTTCTATTATCCGAAAGAGTAAATAACAGAGTCACATTTAATTGTTCTAGACCTCTCATGATTTTAAACACCTCTATCATATCCCCCCTCACTGTCTCTTCTCCAAGCTAAACAGTCCTAACCTCTTTAGGCTTTCCTCACAGGGGAGCTGTTCCATCCCCTTTATCATTTTGGATACCGATGCTGGCAGAAGCTTCATTCATGAGGCTTTGGTCCATCACTTCTAGGTATGGATTGGGCCTTTGGATATTCATTCTGCTCTCAATCTCATCCGTATACAGAGAACCTTTGCCTGGACATGTTATGAGAGCCACATACCGCTTACCATGAATACAGGTATTCTGCATGGCAATCAAATCAGTCTTTGTGTTACCCAAAGCACTCAATATAGTCATCTTGTGCCTACTGTGGTTCATGCTACATCAGCCCCACATTGAGTGGGCCACATTACAGAATACCAAATCTATAGCTGCCATGAGTGATACCTTACCAAAGTTTCGTCTTTTATGCTCTTGGCTCGGACCGTTACCTCAGAGTTTCCGGATCTACTGACACAATACACAGAGTTTGCAGATGTGTTCAGCAAACAGCAAGTGGAGATACTCATCTCTCCTACGACTGTGTTATTGACTTGGTCCTCGGCAAGGTTCCGCCCAGAGGCATGGTATACCAGTATACCCACTCTTTGCCCCAAAACAGAGGCTATGATCAAATATATTAGAGAATTTGGACATAAACTTAATTTGCTCCTCCTCATCACCTGCCAGGGCTGGATTGTTTTTTGTAGGCAAAAAGGGTGGGTTATTACGTCCCTGTATTGACTATCATGGTCTTAACTCCATTCTTCCCTTGATGCCTGATCTCCTTAATTACCTTTGGGGCACACGGACATTTACAAAGCTGGACCTTTGGGGGTATACAACCTGAATCCATGAAGGCAATGAATAGAAGACCACCTTTAATACACATGATGGCCACTATGATTACCTAATGATGCCCTTTAGATTGTGCAATGCCCCTGCAGTCTTCCAATTTATGGTCAATGAGATCTTCCGGGACCTTCTCAACTCCCATGAGGTAGTTTACTTTGATGATATTCTAATCTTCTCTAAGTCTTTGCTGCAGCATCGATGTCATGTTAAACAGGTCCTGCAGAGACTCCGTGAACACCACCTCTATGCTAAGGTCTCACCCTGCATGCAGATACAAATGTCCGTGGTTACAAATGATTACCTATGGGCAGGAAGAAAGTGATGGCAGAGATGCAAAATTGTGACCTACCCATGGAGATCCCAGGCACTTCTGGCAGAAAAGTTAGCAGCAGCAGCCTGAAATTGTAATCTGTCTGTGGGGATCCCAAGCCCCACAAGCAGGAAGAAGACAGCTGTGGGGTGGCCTGAAATTGTGACCTATCCGCGGGGATCAGAGTCTTCTCAGGCAAGAAGACAATGGCAGCGACAGCCTGAAATTGTAATCTGCCTGCGGGGATCCCAAGCCCCACGGGCAGAAAGAAGACAGCAGCAGTGCAAACTTGTGACGCTCCCATAGGCAGGAAGAAGACAGCAGCATCACAAAATTAAGTGTCCCGTGTGACTACAGGGATCCCAGGCCCCATGAGCAGAAAAAGAAACCTTGAGCCAGAGCATGATTATGATGGGAACACCGCAGGCACAAAGAAACATAGAAATGATGGCAGAAGAAGACCAAACGGCCCATCCAGTCTGCCCAGCAAGCTTTCGCACTTTTTTTTTCTCTCATACTTATCTGTTACTCTTGGCTCTTAGTAAAGTTTTTTTTATTCTATTTCCCTTCCACCCCGCCATTAATGTAGAGAGCAGTGTTGGAACTGCATCTAAGTGAAATAGCTTAATTAGTTAGGGGTATGAACCACCGCAATAAGCAAGCTACACCCATGCTTATCTGTTTATCCAGACTATGTAATTCAGTCCTTGTTGGTTGTTGCCTGAATATAGATCCACGTTTCTTCATTCCCCCTGCCTATGAAGTAGAGAGCTATGCTGAATATGCGTGAAGTGTCAAACTTACTCCCCTGCCGTTGAAGCAGAGAGCTATGCTTTATATGCATTGAAAGTGAAGTATCAGGCTTATTTGGTTTGGGGTAGTAACTGCCGTAACCAGCAAGCTACTCCCCGCTTTTTTGTGAATGCAAATCCTTTTTTCCACATTTCCTCATTGCTGCTGAAGCTTAGAGCAATGTTGGAGTCGCATTAACCGTGTGTATGTTTATTGAATAAGGGTATTATCACCAGGTAGTAGCCATCGTTCCCATGAGCCACCCACTTTTCATTCACATCCTCTAGACTTTATGGATCCACAGTGTTTATCCCACGCCCCTTTGAAGTCCTTTACAGTTTTGGTCTTCACCCCTTCCTCCGGAAGGTCATTCCAGGCATCCACCACCCTCTCCATGAAGAAATACTTCCTGACATTGATTCTGAGTCTTCCTCCCTGGAGTTTTAAATCATGACCCCTGGTTCTGCTGATAAACCTTTTCCAATGGAAAAGGTTTGTCATTATCTTTGGATCATTAAAACCTTTCAAGTATCTGAAAGTCTGTATGATATCACCTCTGCTCCTCCTTTCCTCCAGGGTGTACATATTTAGATTCTTCAATCTCTCCTCATAAGTCATTTGATGAAGACCATCCACCTTTTTGGTCGCCCTTTTCTGGACCGCCTCCATCCTGTCTCTGTCTCTTCGGAGATACCGTCTCCAGAACTGAGTGCAGTACTCCAGGTGAGGCTTAACCAAGGACCTGTACAAGGGGATCATCACTTCCCTTTTCTTACTCAATATTCCTCTCTATGCAACCCAGCATTCTTCTGGCTTTAGCTATCACCTGGTCACATTGTTTCGCTGACTTCAGATCAGACACTATCACCCCAAGGTCTCTCTCCTGCTCCGTGTAAATCAGCCCTTCACCCCCCATCGAATACAGTTCTTCCGGATTTCCACACCCCATATGCATGACTCTGCACTTCTTGGCATTGAATCTCAGCTGCCATATCTTCGACCATTCTTCCAGCTTCTTTAAATCTCATCTCATTCTCTCCACTCCTTCCGGCATGTCTACTCTGTTGCAGATCTTAGTGTTATCTGCAAACAAACAAACCTTACCTTCTATCCCGTCCGCTATGTCGCTCACATAGATGTTGAACAGGACCAGTCCCAACACCGATCCTTGCGGCATTCCGCTTAACACCGCTCTCTCTTCAGAGTAAGTTCCATTTATTATCACACATTGTCTTCTGTCTATCAACCAGTTTGCAATCCAGGCCACCACCTTGGCACTCGCTCCTAAGCTTCTCATTTTATTCACCAGCCTCCTGTGCGGGACCGTATCAAAAGCCTTGCTGAAATCCAAGTAGATGACTTTGAGCGCTCTTCTTTGATCCAACTCCCTAGTCACCCAGTCGAAAAAGTCAATCAGATTTGTCTGACAGGATCTTCCCCTGGTGAATCCATGCTGCCTCTGGTCCAGCAATTCTCCCGACTGTAGATAGTTCACTATTCTTTCTTTCAGAAGCGTCTCCATGTTAGGACCGCCGGCCGCGGCAAGCCGCGACCGGGGTCAGCTTCTCACGGCGTGGCATGTTGAATCACCGATGGCAGTTGGCGTCAGTGATTTCCCTGTTGCCATAATGGCCGCGGCATCGGCCGTCCCTCGGCGTGCTCTGGCTCCGCCCCCACCGAGGTTTCCTGAGCTGCGTGATGCGGCTGAAGATAATTAAAGGGCCATACAGGAAGTGGACTGGTTCCTTCCTGTAGGCTCCAGCAGCTGGAGACTATTTCAGGCAAGGTCTGCACCTCAGACCTTGCCTTGGCTTCTTGGCTCTCATGGTTTGTTCCTGAGTTCTGTTCCTGCGTTTGATCCTCCGTGCCTGATTCCTGGACTGGCTGCTGTTCATCCCTGGTATCTGATTTTGGACTGGTTGCCGACTTCCTCTGGCTCTGGACCCCTGGACTGGCTGTGGAGTATTCTTTGGTTCTTGACCCCTGGACTGGCTATGGAGATTCCTCTGGCTCTTGACCCCTGGACTGGCTGCGGAGTATTCTTTGGTTCTTGACCCCTGGACTGGCTGTGGAGTTTCCCTTGGCATCGATCCCTGGACTGTGCATGACGATCCTTCGACCTGCTGGAGGCGCCAGCTTCTGATCACATGACCTGCTGGAGGCGCCAGCTATCTGGAGGCGCCAGCTATCTGAACCACACGACCTGAAGGAGGCGCCTGCATCCAGATTACCCTCTTCCACTTCTTGTGACCTCTGAATTGGCCTCGCCTTCCGACGATAGGACGTTTTCGTTCATCGCCGGACCAAGGGTCCACCTCCCAATTCATAACAGTAAGCCAAGGCCATGGACCCGGCAGAGGCTTCCGCACTGCGTGCCATTACCGGCTTGGTTCAAAAGATAATTTATTTATTTATTTATTTCGGATTTTTATATACCGACATTCTCAATACAATTATCGAATCAGGTCGGTTTACATATAACAAAACTTTCGCAACAAAGGCGTTACATTGAACAGCGTTTTCTTAACATATAACGTATAACATATGGCATATAACATATAACATATATGTATAAATAATAAGAATTAAATATTACATAGATAATAATAATAACTCGTCAACAGGACGTGGGTAAATGTTCGGCATGTTTAAAGCGAGAATAAATATCTAGAAAAATTGAAGGGGTGGACTAAATTGTGATATGAGGGTACATAGTCCGTGCTGATGTGCAAAAAATGCGAAATATGCATGAGTTGAGGAATACTGATAATGGAACAGAGTATGCTGGAATCCATGGCAGCCTCCATGGAGCGACTCAATGCTCGACTGGATGCAGTAGTCTCTACGCACTCCAGTACCCCAGCTGTAACTCCTTCACCTGCACCAGTTCCGTCTGCAGCACAAGGCTGTCTCCGCCTGATTCTTCCTTTACCAGCCCCATCATGATATGCCGGAGATCCCCCATCTATGCTTGGGGTTTCTCGACCAGTGCAATATGCATTTTCGTCTACAATCTCCTTTCTTTCCGGACGATATAACCAAGACCACCTACATCTTATCGTTATTGGAAGGCAAAGCCCTAGCTTGGGCCTCTCCGCTGTGGCAGCGCTCGGACCCAATATTACAGGACTTCCCACGGTTTCTGGAATTATTTCGGACCATCTTCGAGGAGCCTGGGAAACAAGCAGCCGCTGCTTCCGACCTGCTTCATCTCCGTCAAGGAGGGCACTCTCTCACGGACTGCAATATTGACTTTCGCACCTTGGCAACCGAGCTTCATTGGGAGGAGAGTGTCCTTCGAACCATATACCTGGAGGGATTATCAGCCAGGATTAAGGATGAGCTAGCCGCCCGTGAACTTCCATCCTCCTTAAATGGCCTCATTGCACTAGCAACTAGAATTGACCGCCGACTGCAAGAAAGGGCTCGTGAAAGCCTAAGTTTGAGAGACACCCAGCTATCTCCCATGTTCCACAGTCTACCTCTGCGACCCCTCGAGAAACCTCCACCAGTGAAGGGTCTGCGGAGGAGCCCATGCAGCTAGGTAGGGGTCCCTTATCACCGGAGGAATGTCAGAGATGCCGCAAAGCAGGCTTTTGTCTAAAGTGTGGAGGTTCCGGCCATCGAATAGCAACCTGCCCTATCCGTCCGGGAAACTACAAAGCCTAGGAACCATGGGGGCGTCACCCTAGGCCTCACATCTCCAGCTCCTCCACTCACCTTACCAGTTACCCTCCGTACTGACGGACAGGAATTTATGACCTTGGCTCTAGTAGACTCCGGAACAGGAGGAGACTTCATATTACAAGAAATAGTGGATAAACTCCAGATCCCCACCCGTCTCTGTCATAAGCCACTGATCATTTCTTCCATTCATGGGGAACCTTTACCAGGAAGAATAACCCATCACACGGAACCTCTGGATTGCTACATTGCGCCCGACCACACAGAACAAATCACCTTTTACGTCCTCGAGAGAGCCATTCATCCAGTGGTTCTTGGCATTCCCTGGTTGCAACGCCACAATCCACAATTCGATTGGACTTCTTTACGACTTATTCATTGGGGACCAGAATGCCGTGAGACTTGCTTGAAAGGAGCAACCCCTGCTTCTGGCTTCATCTGCACCTCAGTCTTGAAGGATTTATCTTTTCAGTACAATCTGCGGACGTATTTTCTAAGGAGGCCGCAGACACATTGCCCCCGCATCGAGATTTCGACTGCACTATTAAGCTGATTCCAGGATCTACACCACCGCGAGGGCGCGTCTACCCCTTATCAGCTGCTGAGACTCGGGCTATGTCCGAATATATTCAGGACAATCTATGGAAAGGGTTTATTCGATGATCCACCTCTCCTGCGGGGGCTGGATTTTATTTTGTTGAGAAAAAAGATGGGACATTACGCCCTTGCATTGATTATCGCGGACTCAACGCTATCACCATCAAAGATCGATATCCCCTGCCTCTTATTGCGGAACTGTTTGACCGCCTGCAAGGAGCCCAAGTGCTCTCCAAACTGGATCTACGAGGAGCCTGTAACTTGGTCCGAATTCGGGAGGGGGACGAGTGGAAGACTGCTTTTAACACCAGAGATGGACATTACGAATATCTTGTTATGCCATTCGGGTTAACTAATGCTCCTGCTGTTTTCCAACACTTTGTTAACGAAATTTTTAGAGACTTGTATATCTGTGTGGTGATTTATCTCGATATTTTGATTTTTTCCAAGGATCTACAGACTCATCGCCAAGATGTCATGCAAATTTTGCAGTGTCTAAGGGAACACTGGTTATATGCCAAACTAGAAAAATGTGTTTTTGAAACAGAATCCTTACCTTTCTTGGGCTACATTATTTCCAAACAAGGTTACCAAATGGACCTGACCAAAGTGAAATGCATACAAGAGTGGCCTCAACCAAACGGACTACGGGCACTCCAACGGTTTCTTGGATTTGCTAATTATTACCGACATTTCATCAAAGATTTTTCCAAGCTGGCTGCGCCACTTACCGCACTCACATGAAAAGGAGCTAATGTCAAAACCTGGCCTGCAGTAGCGGTAGAAGCATTTCAAGCTCTCAAAGACTCCTTCCTACAACGACCTTGCCTTCACCACCCTGATCCTAGACGTCCATTTATAGTAGAGGTTGATGCGACCACTGAGGGAGTGGGAGCAGTGCTGAGCCAGAATGATGTAGGAGGAACGTCTCATCCAAGTTCCTACTTTTCGAGGAAATTTTCACCTGCAGAACGCAATTATTCCATTGGCGACAAAGAACTATTAGCCATTAAACTTGCCTTTGAAGAATGGCGACAATGGTTAGAGGGGGCCCAATACCGTATTACAGTTTTTACAGATCATAAAAATTTAATATAGCTACAGCAAGCTCAATGCCTGAACCCACGTCAGGCCCGTTGGGCACTATTCTTTACACGTTTTGACTTCAAATTAAGGTATCGACCAGCAAACAAGAATGTCAAAGCCGATGCATTATCTCAATCTTTTGTCAGTGAAGACGGAGAGGAGCCTCTACAGAATATTATTGATCCAGCCCGCATCATTCTCTCGGCAACCTTTACGGTCCCGTCGGTAAGACTGTGGTACCCAATAGACTCCGCAATAAGGAATTGAAATGGGGACATGATTCCCAGTTAGCTGGGCACCCAGGACGTAAACGAACACAAGATCTTCTTCAACAAGATAACTGGTGGCCTGGGATGCGCAAGGACATTCGCACATACGTAGATTCCTGCCCTGTTTGTGCGCAACATAAGAATCCTGTGGGGAGACTTTGGGGGCAGTTACAACCACTTCCGGCACCGGCCAGACCATGGACTCACATCTCTACCGCCTGTTTCAGAAGGACATACTGTAATTTGGGTAGTGGTCGATCGATTTTCCAAGATGGCCCACTCTACTCCACTACCTGCCCTCCTCTCTGCTCCCCATCTGGCTCAACTATTTGTTACATGTTTTTCGTCTTCATGGCATACCTCAGCATATCACATCTGACCGAGGATCGCAATTTACAGCCCGATACTGGCGGAGTCTCTGCACCAAATTTCACATTGCGCTAGACTTCACCACCGCCTTTCACCCTCAAGCCAACGGGCAGGCGGAACGGACTAATCGTGCTCTAAAACAATTCTTACGCTCCTATGTTAACACTCGATAGGACGACTGGGTGGCCTTGCTGCCCTGGGCAGAGTTTTCTCATAATTTTCATGCCTGTACTTCGACTGGGACTTCTCCTTTCCAAATTGTTTTTGGACAACAACCCACACCACCGGTGCCGCTTCCCCTGCCTGTCTCTTCCCTGGCAGCCCACCTTATGGCTACACAACTTAAACGTCTTTGGGCGCATACCCAGCAGCTGTTACGGAAGGCCACCAGTACTGCCAAAAGATTCACAAACCAACATCGATGACCGGCATCACGTTTTCACCCTGGAGAAAAAGTGTGGCTCAGCACTAGACATATACATTTAAGAGTTCCTTCAATGAGATTGGCCCCTCGTTACATTGGTCCTTTCCCGGTGACAAGACAAATTGGTCCCGTGACCTATCAATTGCGCCTGCCCGCCACGCTACAAATTCACAATTCCTTTCATGTATCTCTATTGAAGCCTTTGCTCCTCAACTGGCCTTCCCGGAAGATACCTGTTACTCCTGAATTGAGGGCTGAGGAAGACACTATCAAGTTTGGGAGGTCCTCGATGTTCAGAGACGCAGTCGTAAATGGGAGTACCTCCTAGCTTGGGAAGGATTTGGGCCGGAAGAGAATTCGTGGGAACCTGCTACTAATATCCTAGATAAAGAACTTCTCAAGAACTTCCACGCCACTCATCCCAAGCCTTCTAGGGGGACGCCTAAAGGAGGGGGTACTGTTAGGACCACCGGCCGCGGCAAGTCGCGACCGGGGTCAGCTACTCACCGGCGCGGCATGTTGAATCACTGACAGTAGTCAGCGTCGGTGGATTTCCCTGTTGCTGTCATCATGGCCATGGTGTCTGCCGTCCCTCGGCGTGCTCTGGCTCCGCCCCTGCCAAGGTTTCCTGAACCGTGCAACACCGTTTTTCTATGCTTCTCGATCTTGGACCGTCACTACCATTTGGGTTAGCCACTGCACCCCGGACGTTCACCAAGATCATAGTAGTGGTGGCAGCAACACTGAGGAAGGAAGGAATCCGTGCGGCTGAAGATAATTAAAGGGCCATACAGGAAGTGGACTGGTTCCTTCCTGTAGGCTCCAGCAGCTGGAGACTATTTAAGGCAAGGTCTGCACCTCAGACCTTGCCTTGGCTTCTTGGCTCTCGTGGTTTGTTCATGAGTTCTGTTCCTGTGTTTGATCCTCCGTGCCTGATTCCTGGACTGGCTGCTGTTCATTCCTGGTATCTGATTTTGGACTGGTTGCCGACTTCCTCTGGCTCTCGAACCCTGGACTGGCTGTGGAGTATTATTTCGTTCTTGACCCCTGGACTGGCTGTGGAGATTCCTCTGGCTCTTGGCCCCTGGACCGGCTGCGGAGTATTCTTTGGTTCTTGACCCCTGGACTGGCTGTGGAGTTTCCCTTGGCATCGATCCCTGGACTGTGCATGACGATCCTTCGACCTGCTGGAGGTGCCAGCTTCTGATCACAAGACCTGCTGGAGGTGCCAGCTTCTGATCACAAGACCTGCTGGAGGTGCCAGCTTCTGATCACAAGACCTGCTGAAGGCGCCAGCTTCTGATAACATGACCTGCTGGAGGCGCCAGCTATCTGGACCACACGACCTGCAGGAGGCGCCTGCATCCAGATTACCCTCTTCCACTTCTTGTGACCCTCTGAATTGGCCTCGCCTTCCGACAATAGGACGTTTTCGTTCATCGCCGGACCAAGGGTCCACCTCCCAAGTCATAACATCCATCAATTTACCGACCACTGAGGTGAGGCTAACCGGCCAATAATTACCAGCCTCTTCTCTGCTCCCACTCTTGTGAAGAAGAAGATACCGTCATTCCATATAATGATCACAACAATTTACAGAGTTAAAATTAATATCTATTAATCAAAAGATCTTGACGGTTTACATAGGTAATATTCATTAACAATGATTAACATATCTCAAATGAAATGATATGTTCCAATGCATATTATATAGCTTAGCAAAGATCTTAAGGCAAGTAATACAGGAAAATAATATAACAAATCTCACATAATAGTCTATATTGTTTTATGATTCTTAGGCTCTCTCATAATGTTTTATTCCTCTTGCTTCAGTTAATATCTCATCTATCTTGTTATTGTATTTCTTTACATTCTGATTTTAGATTATTTACATTTTTGAATAGCCATGTTTTTAGCTCAAATTTAAATCTTTTTATCTGGTATCACATGTCACATCTCAGGTAGAGAATTCCAAAGCTTTGGACCTGCTATGGAAAACGCATGCTCTCTTGTCAAATGTGTAGTCCATATAGTCGGAATAGTCAATATTAGTACTTTATTTTGAGATCTTAGTGATTGCTGAGATGTGTATGGATGTAATGTCATGCTGATCATACCAGTGTTACTAGAATGAATGATTTTGAATATTAATGTTAATACTTTGTAATAGATTCGGGATTGTACAGGAACTCAGTTCAGTGAGATCATGACAGTGTAATGTGATCAAATTTCCTGGTTCCTAATAAATGTCTAGATGAGGCATTTTGTACTAGTTGTAATGGGTTTAAGACACATGCAGGAAGACCGAGTAATAGAGAGTTACAGTAGTCTATATTTGAGAAAATAAGAGTTTGAAAACAGTACGGAAGTCTTCAAAAGTTAATAAAGGTTTCAACCGATGTAATATATGTAACTTGATGTAACCTGTATTAATTTATTGATGTGCTTTTTCATAGTAAGTTTTTCATCCAGCTGGATACCTAAATTCCGTACTTGGTTTGTTGAAGTAATTTGAAAAGTACCCAAGTCTAGAACTGGTGGTTTAACTTCAGAAGGATTTCTACTTAACTAAATGATTTCAATCCTTCTAGGGTTTAATGTTAGTTTAAAATGTGTTAGTTCTTGTTATATTACTTTCATATAGGTTGATAGTGTTGATACTGTATTTTCAAATGATTTAATGAATGGTAAGACAGCATATAATGGTAAGACAGCATACAAGAAGAAAGAAATTCCTAATTCTGCCAGTAATTTGCATAGTGGGAACATATAAATATTGAATAGTGTTGAGAAGAGCGCTGAACCTTGAGGGACACCTGTATCAATTTTGAAAGTATCAGATATGTGATTGTCCAATTTGACTTGGAATGTCCTATTAGATAGGAAGGAAGAGAACCTTCATTCACTTTTTCTGCTCATTGTCGAACTGTAGAAGGAATTGTATTGTAGTGGTTAGAGCAGCAGGCTATGAACCAGGAAACCAAGTTTCAAGTCCTGCTGCCACTACTTGTGACCTTGGGCAAGTCACTTTATCCTCCATTGCCTCAGGTACACATTTAGAATGTAAAACCTCTGGGGATAGGGAAATAACTACAGTTCCTGAATGTAATCCAAAAAAAGTGCAAAAAGTGGAATATAAAAAAAATCTAAATAAATAAAGTACTTGGATTTATCCTAGATTCTGACCTGACTTTTCAGAGTCTAATTGAATATTATGTGATCCTTTCTTTGGTCAAATCTGTGCGATTTGTAATTTGTGCCTTCATATTTCAAAAGATAATTTGTCAACTGTAATTACTAAAACTAATTGGGGCGGATTTTAAGAGCCCTGCTCTCGTAAATCCACCCGGATTTACGCGAGCAGGGCCTTGCGCGCCGGTGCGCCTATTTTACATAGGCCTGCCGGCGCGCGCAGAGCCCCGGGACTCGCGTAAGTCCCGGGGTTTCTCGAGGGGGGCGTGTCGGGGGCGGGGCCGATCGGCGCGGTGTTTTCGGGGCGGGAGGCGGCGTTTCGGGGGCAGGCCCGGGGGCGTGGTTTCGGCCCAGGGCGGTCCGGGGGCGTGGCTGCGCCCTCCGGAACCGCCCCCGGGTCGCGCGCGGGGATTTACTTCTCCCTCTGGGAGGCGTAAATCCCCCGACAAAGGTAGGGAGGGTTTAGACAGGGCCAGGGGGGTGGGTTAGGTAGAGGAAGCGAGGGGAAGGTGAGGGGAGGTAGGCTGCGCGGCTCGGCGTGCGCCGGCTACACGAAATCGGCAGCCTTGCGCACGCCGATCCGGGATTTTAGCAGATACGCGCGGCTACGCGCGTATCTACTAAAATCCAGCGTACTTTTGTTTGCGCCTGATGCGCCTACAAAAGTACGCGAGGGCGCCCTTTTTTAAAATCCACCCCATTGTTTTTAGGACCTAAGTCTACATCATAGCAAAGGTTACAAATCATTCAGAGCATAGCTGCCAGAATATTATGCAATTTGAGACCTCATGGCCATATCTACCCATCACTGAGCTGTCTTTATTGCTTATATAATCCACTTTAAAGCTTTATCTTTTGTTGTTAAATCGCTTCATGAGTCATTTCCTCAATATTTGAAAGACCATATCCCTTGTAGCTCCCCTAAAAAGAAACTTATGCTCCTCTCAGACTCTGGAATTCTACATATGTAGGTCCTTACGCCTTTCCCATATATTGGAGACAACCCTTCATTACATCAGCAACTCCATCCTGTTTATATTCTTTTCCATGTGTGATCTCCAGAACTGAACATTATACTGAGGTCTCTCACCAGAGATTTATATAGAGGTATTGCCTCTTTTCTTTTTTTTCTGTTATTCCTCTCCTTATTCACCCTAATATTCTTAAGGCTTTTGCTGCTGCCTTGTCATATTGTTTGGCCAACTTCAGATCCTACAGTTTAACCCTCAGATCTTTTTTGTTTAGTTGTGTTTAGTGCACATCTCCTCCTCTTTCTCCTTCCTACCCTGAGGTTTTGAAAATTAACTCAATCACAATCAGCGACTTTCCCCCCAAAATATACACACTCAAAAATAGTCCTTTAAAAACATAAAATTGGGCATCATACACAGGATCTTCTGTGTTCCCATAGAACCGTCATTAGGGAGTTGTATATGCAGGGAAACCACCCTGTTAGTTTGATCCTGATGGGGATCTGCTGGCTCTCTCCCTACCCACCTCTTAACAAATTCTGTTCATGCAGAGACAGGTGACCCCTATTTATGAAGCAGGAGGCATTGCTACAAATGTTTTGCACTGTTGTTGCAAGGTGCAAGGCATTATTAGAACTTTCATTGTTTCTGATTGTTGGATATGCATGCTTAGGCCCTTATCCTTTTCTGCTGGGATATTTTCTGCTTACCCTTTAACACGTTCCCAATTAGCTGTCAATTGTAGTGCTTGGTTTCCCCATATTCTAATTCTACTTTACAATACGCTTTCTTATTTTACTTGGGCTAACAGTTCCCTTTCTCTTACTGAGACTCAATTTCTTGTACGTACTACCTCACCTGCTTTCCTCTGGTTTTTCTAATTGGGAAACTGGCCCTTACATAGATAACTCGTCTACCTCATGTATCTGGACTTTTACGCCTTTTCCTTGCTGCCCAAGGACTTTTAAACAGGGGTTTTGTTGGCAAGTGGTAGACTTCAGCTCATTGGGATCTCACCCTGACATACATACACAGCAGAAGCCCAATTGTGATACTTCCCTGAATAATAGTAATAAAGGTACAGGTCATTTTGATAATGAACCTGTTCCATTTTCTGGTTACCTTCGTCCTGTCTTTGCTGTTTATTTTGATGTTACAAAAGGGTTTGCTCCAAACAGTGTTGTTGCTCTTCTGGGCCAATATTTTATTTGTGGTAACCATGCATATAAAGAATTACCTGCTAACTGGGTAGGTTCATGTTTTGTTGCTTTTGTCTATCCCCCTGTGAAAATTCATACTAATATTTCTGATATCACTCATTCTCATCATTGGTTTCCTCATTCTAAATGTTCACTTACACAATCTGATCTTGACCAGGCTTTTCCTTTGCTTAATCACACTACTCCCTTGACTGAAGGGGAATCTATACAAATGTCTATTTTATGCTTTACCCCTCCCATTGCTATTTCTAGAGTTGTAGATATTTTCTTTTCTGGTAAGACTTGTCGTTTGCAAGCAATATTATAAGTTATGGCTTATGAATATGAACTTGCTTTTAAAGCTATCGCTTCAGAATTACGCCAGCTATGTACTTTTTCTCTTCAAAACCGCATGGCTCTTGACTACCTTCTGCTTTCTCAGGGAGGTGTTTGTGGTGTCATTCATGATCAATGCTGCTTATATGTGAATGATACTACTCAGATTGCTTTGAATGCTGCACATTTAATGACTGAACTCTCTGTTAAAGATCCTGAAGTTGTTTCTCACTGGTTTTCTGATTTTCTTTCTTGGTTTGGCTCTTTAGGTAGTATTTGGAAAACTATTATATATATTTTACTTGCAATTATTATTTTTCTTTTTTCTTTTGTATTGCTTATCATTGTGTTGCTCGGTTATGTATTTCTTTTTCTTCTAAAGTTATGATTTTGCAAGATTCTTCTGCATAACAGATCTCTTTGAATATGCAAGACCTGGATTTGGATCCTCCTACTGTTCCACTTAGACATGTCTCTGATTATGTCACTATTTTTCCTTGTCACCAGCCTACATATTTGAATTTACATTCCTCTTGATTATGTCCTATGCACCTTCTACCCTGCATTTTTGCTTTCCCACAGTTTTCTCACTTTCTCACTTGTCTGTTTTTTCCCTTCCTGATAAAGGACCCCGCTAGCTAGTGTACCTGTTTGCCACTCACGTTTTTTGTGATGAATCCTTCAGTATGCTTTCCGGATTCATCAAGAGGGAAATGTGAAGATGTATATCCAGATATACCTGGAGAGAATGAACCTTGGAAAGTGTTAACGTTTAACACTTGCCCTGTTCTCTCCATGGTACTTGTTTTTGCAAACACTATTTGGGGATGTGGGCAGCAAGGAAAAGAGAAATGATAAATACTCATTGTTTCCTTTAAGTGGCATTGCAAAAACAGAAACTTAGCTAAGTGGAGGATTGGTGCAGACTCCTATGAGTGATGGCTTATTTTTGACAAGACAGAATGAGAATACCACAGAGGGAAGCAGATGCTGGGGTAGTTGATGTAAAGGAGTTGGGTAATAAAATATATGCATGCAGGCATTTATGGTTCACTATGAACTTTTGTACCTTTGCACAAGGAGAAAGAGAGAACTGTGCATAAATTGGAAATATATGATAAAAATAATCAAGAGGGATGCAAGGGTGGGAGTAATGTATAAGTGACAAGACAAAGGAAAATATGTATCCTAGCATCATAACGCAAGAATTTATTATACACAAGATATTGTAAAGATCAGGTATATTAAGGGGGTGATAAAGCCTGAGAATTTTGGAGAAGGCTAGCATATTTGCTGAGGCATGTGACTACGTTATTACGTGGCACTCCATATCTTCTCTCTGGGCTAAACAAATAAAAGAACTGATTGGGATATTGCTTTTATGCTTTTAATAATACTTATAGTTGAGTACAAAATTATTATTATACAAATTATACTTATGAGAGAAATGATTATTAGTCACTTGTAGTAATTTTCATATTTTTACTAATAAAAAATATATAATACATCTGAATACAAGTCTTTCTCTTACTGTAATATATATAAATGTGTTCCAGTTCTCCTTGTAGGAGATTGCCAATTTAGTCAGGCTAAACCTTCCTCCCCCAAATGTCCCCTTTTCTCTTTTATTTATTTATCTCTCTCTCTCTCTCTCTCTCTCTCTCTCTCTCTCTCTCTATATATATATATATATATATATATATATATATATATATATATAAGAGAAGAGGAGACATTTGGGGGAGGAAGGTTTAGCCTGACTAAATTGGCAATCTCCTACAAGGAGAACTGGAACACATTTATTTCCAGAGTTATAAACAGTAAATGTAGGGTAAAGTTCAGTTGGGCTAAACAGCATGCATGTCAATGGTGTCTCTAGACAGAAGGTCCTTCTAACCAACAAAGAAACACATGGCTAGTTTCAACCATCTAGTAAAACTACCACAAAATTATTTGAGAACATCAATCAAATGTTCTGTATGGGATTGAAGTTTGGGGTCTATACAAGGTAGGATAGAATTCCAATATAATGCCTGTACCTCAAGTTCTACAATACCTTGCATTCACAGAAGTTCCCCAAACAGAGTACAGAGCGGAACTAGGATATTTCCCTTTTCCACTCACTATAGAAAAATAATAAACAAATTCTTGTTTCACCTTAGTAACAGCAATATAAACTCCCTCCACTACCAGGAACATTGTGTGATAAATAAAAAATCTACAAAAAATGTACTCAGAACCTATAGTAAACCTGCCATACCATAACACACTAACTGCCAGACTCAAACAGTAACAATCCTACCTATGAAAAGGCTACACACCAGGCCCTATAACACCAATATGTCTCCTGTTAGGAAAACAGAACAAGCCAAGCTGCTATAGATCCCTACACAGAAACTACATGCTAACAGAATACCTCATCTCCATCACACATGCAGAATACAGACCCACACCAACAACAGAATAAATAAACCAAAGAGTAGAAATGCAAATGTCAGACCAAAACTGAACCTGGAAACCGCAACAAGCCAAATTCTGTATGTAGTGCAGCAATGTAAGAACAAGAACATTACCTTTTCTCATAAAACAATAAAATCAAGAACTATAAAACATCAATCATAATAAAAAAAGAAAACTAATTTAAAAAAAAAAAAAAAGTTTTTTTTTTTCAAATATACATGCCAGCGGGTCTACAAATGTGGTAACAAAACTGGAGCCATGTTTGCCCGACCGTTAAGAAGCAGGTACCAGCAAACTTTAATATTGGGTATACGTAATGCTGACAGCATGATTACATACTCTTTAACCAGTATTAGCAAACTATTCAAGTCTTACTTGGATCATTTATATGCTGCTGATGATCTGGCTTCAGAAAATGCTATTAGGGGCTATGTAGGAGAGATACAGCTACCTACACTTAGTGAAAGGCAGAAAGAGAAATTGACCAAGCTCATATCTGTGTCTGAATTGCAGAAAGACATTCTAGAGCTGCCAGTGAAATAAAGCCCTCGCCCTGAGGTTACCCAGTAGATTTCTATAAATGTTTTTTGCAGGAAATGATAGGACCTCTAGAACATGTTTTTGATAATTTGCAGCTTCATCCTGACCAGAGTGGAGGTTTTATGGACACAATCATAGTCTTAATACATAAGAAGGTATAAGATGGGTTGAAGACTGAGGCTTATTGTCTAATTTCCCTTCTAAACACTGATATTAAGATACTTGCAAAGATCCTGCAAATGCATCTGGAAGGATGTGTGTGTGTGATTTGGTAGTGGAAAATCAAACAGTATTCATTAAGGGGAGGCCATCGATTAGCAATATGAGGAGACTATTTAGTATAATGTTGGCTAAGAGGGCCAGGACCCCTGGTTTGGTGGTCTGGTTAGATGCTGAGAAGACTTTTGAAATGCTATGATGGCCTTTTCCTTTTGCTGATATGGATAAATATGTGCTGCTTCCACAGTTTTGTAACTGAGTTCAGGCCTTGTATGCACACCCCAGGGCCAGGATCCTGGGGTAACAGAACAGGGTTTCCTGTTGTCCCCTATATTTGATCTAGCAGTAGAGGTGTTGACTCACAAGATACAGAAAGATCCAGTCTTGCGAGGCTTCAGGGCTGGGAGGAAACACATCATATTGTGTTATGTGGATGATGTCCTGCTCTTTCTTTCTAACACCAAGGAGTTGAGGCTGCAGCTGCTGTCACTTCTCAACAGTAACAACCTTATCTCTGAAAAGGCAAATCTCTACATATTATACCAGGACCTAGAATACCAATACACCTTTTATTAGGAAAACAGAACAAATCAGACTTCTATAGATCCCTACGAATAAATTATACGGAGGTAGACTACCTCACCTTGGTCACACATGGAGAACATAGACCGGCCCTGACCAAATACAGAATAAAGGTACCAGAGAGTATAAATAGAAACCTGTAGAAACTGAACTGGAACCCACAAGCAGCCAGCCTCTATAAGCAGAGCAACAATGGAAAAACAGAAACATTTTAAATGGTCTAGGGGGCCAATCAACCAATTAAGAAATATTATAAATTCCAAAAAACTTTTAGAAAAAAATGTTTGGAAAAAAAATCCACCATAAAGGTCACCCTCATACTTATCAGTTTCTCAGACTGTAAGAGTCAGGGCCCTTGTTTATTGCTGTCTTGAGTTCAGTTCCCCATTATCTCTTGCTGTTGAAGCAGAGAGCAGTGTTGGAGTTGCATCAAAAGTGTTAGGCTTATTGGTTAAGTGTACTAACCACCACATCAACAAGTTATCCCCATGTACTCTTTTCTTCATTTCCATCCTCTAGCCTTTAATGATCCTCAGTGTTTATCCCATGCCCTTTTGAATTTTTTCACTGATTTTGTCTTCATCTCCTCCTCCGGAAGAGCATTCAAGGCATCCACCACTGTCTCCATGAAGAAATATTTGCTGACATTTGTTCTGAGTTGTCTTCTCTGCAGTTTCATTTCATGATGGAAAAGGTTTGTCAAAGGTTCATCATTAAAACCTTTCATGTATCTGAAGGCCTGTATCATAACTCCCCTGTATCTCCTCTCCTCTAGGGTCCTTCAACCTCTCCTCATAAGTCATTTGGAGACCCCCACACACAAACACACACACCACCACCACCATCATTTTGATCACCCTTCTCTGGACTTCCTCCATCCTTTCTCTGTCCCTTTTGAGATACAGTCTCCAGAACTGAACATAGTACTCCAAGTGAGGCCTCACCAAGGACCTGTACAAGGGGATTATCACTACCTTTTTCATACTGGTTATTCCTTTCTCAATGCAGCCTAGCATTCTTCTCACTTTAGCTATCGCCTTGTCACATTGCTTCACTGTCTTCAAATCACTAGACACTATCCCCCAAGGTCCCTCCCTTATTCTGTGCACAACAGCCTTTAACCCCCAACACAAAAAAACTCTTTTGGATTACCGCACCCCAGATGCATGTCTCAGCACTTCTTGGGATTAAATCCCAGCTGCCATATCTTTGACCATTGTTCAAGCTTCCTTGTATCATATTTCATTCTCTCTACTCCTTCCGGCATCTGCACTTTGTTGCAGATAGTCCAAGAAAACAAACCGGTAGCCGATCCAAGATGGCTGTCAGCAATGAAAACAAGTAGATGGATCGGTGTAAACAGGACTTTATTGAAGCTTGCCCGACTCTGGCCGAGTTTCGCTCAAAGAGCTGCCTCAGGGGCTTAAAAGCCACATGAATTGGCTTAAAACATCACAGGATGAAATCAAGCAGGATTCGCACAAGAGGTTCCTTTAGGCTATCAAAAGCTTGCAAAGCAGAGCTTAAAAAGTATCAGTATTGCATACCAATAAAAGAAGTACTTCAGACGAGAGTGCTGATTTTGCCAGTTTTCTTGTCTGAAGTACTTCTTTTATTGGTATGCAATACTGATACTTTTTAAGCTCTGCTTTGCAAGCTTTTGATAGCCCAAAGGAATCTCTTGTGCGAATCCTGCTTGATTTCATCCTGTGATGTTTTAAGCCAATTCATGTGGCTTTTAAGCCCCTGAGGCAGCAATTTGAGCGAAACTCGGCCAGAGTCGGGCAAGCTTCAATAAAGTCCTGTTTACACCGATCCATCTACTTGTTTTCTTTGTTGCAGATAGACAAACTTTACCTTCTATCCCTTCCGCATTGTTGCTCACAAAGATATTGAACAGAACCGGTCCCAACTCCAATCCTTGTGGCTCTCTGCTTAACACTTTCTCTCTTCAGAGTAGATTCTGTTTACTATTACACACTATCTTCTATCAGTCAACCAGTCTGTAATCCACGTCACCACCTTGGTGCTCACTCCAAGCTTCTCATTTTATTCACAAGCCTCCTAAGCAGGACTGTATCAAAAGCTTTGCTGAAATCCATCACCCACTCTTCCTCAATCCTATTCTTTAGTCACCCAATCAGATTTGTCTGACAGGACCTTCCCCTGGTGAAACCATGCTGCCTTGGGTCCAGCAATCCTCCTGACTGTGGATAATTCACTATCCTTTCCTTCATCAGAGTCTCTATTAATTTTCCCACCACTGAGGTGGAGGCTAACAGTCCTGTAGTGTCCAGCCTCCTCTCTGCTGCTGCTTTTCTGAAGCGGGACCACTACTGCTCTTCTCCAGTCACTTGGCACCTCTCCCGTTTCCAGGAATTTATTCAACAGGTCATGCAGCAGACCCACCAGCATGTATCTGTGATTCCTCAATATCCTGGGATGAACCTCATCCTGCCCCATGGCCTTGTCCATTTTCAGTTTTCCTAGCTCTTCCCAAACATTCTCTTCTGTAAATGAAGTTTCATCTATCCCCATCTCCATCTATGGTCTTGTCAACCAATGACGGTCCTTCTCCATGGTCTTCTTTAGTGAACACCAAACTGAAGTATTTGTTTAATATTTCCGCCATTCCTTCATCTCTCTCCACACAATGTTGCTTATAACCTTTCAATTTCACTATACCACTTTTGGCCTCCCTTCTTTCTCTGATATATCTGAAAAATGATTTGTCTCCTCTGTATACTTCTTTGGCAATACTTTCTTCCACTTAACTTTTTGCTTTCCTGATTTCTTTCTTCATCTCCCTCAGTTTTAACAGATATTGTTCTTTGTGTTCCTTTTTTTTTTTGGGATCCCTTATTTCTTGAATGTTGTTCTTTTTGCCTTAATTTTTTCAGCCAGCTCCTTAAAGAACCAGATCTGTTTCTTTTTCCTCTTACTCTTCTTTCCTTTCCTAACGTATAGATTTGTTGCATTTGTAATAGCTCCCTTTAATTGGCCCACTGTTGTTCCACCTCATCCGTTTTCTTCCAGTTCATTAGTGCTCAGGTGAGCCCCTACCCGCACATCAGAGACATCCCCATTATTGAGCATTAGATCCAGGATTATACCCTCCCTCGTGGGTTCCTTTACCATTTGTTTGAGCAGAGCACCTATCTCTCAAACCTTTTGTAGATTCCACAGAAGGGATGCTCCAATCCACATCCAGAAGATTAAAATCTCCAATGAGCAACATTTTTCCCTTCTTTTGGATGTCCTTGATCAGGTCTCTGTCCAGTTCATCTGTTTGGATTGGAGGCATGTAGATCCCACCAGTAAGAATGGAAGCACCATCTTCTCTTTTTAGGATGGTCCATAATGCTTCTTCTTTACCCCAAGTCCCTTGCAATTCAGTTGCTTGTATATTGTTTTTGACATACAGCTACTCCTCCCCTTTTTCTGTCCTCTCTGTCCTTAAGTTATAGCCTGGGATGGCCACATTCCAATTATGAGACTCAGTGAATCATGGCTCTATAATAGCAACAATGTCCAATTCCATCTCTACCATTAAAGCTTGCAGGTCTTGGTTTTATTGCTCAAACTGAGCATTTGTGGATATAGCTTTCCAGCTGCTCTTCCTAGTTGCCTTTTCTGTTTTATTTGAACTTATTGTTACTTTCTCTTCCCACTTCCTGTATTACTTAGGGGTGACATTCCAATTTCACTGGCCACCTCCTGCCACCCCCACTCCCTACTTTAAATGCCTGTTAATGTATTATGTGAATTTTTCACTTAGAATCCTCTTTCCTGCCACAGACTAATATAGGCCATCCTTACTATATAATCTTTTATTGCTCCATAAGTAGCCCCAGCCTCCAATGTATTCTAACTATACTAAACAGGAGGAACCACAGAAAGCAGAATTCTCACTCAAGGGCTTAACAAAAACAAAATCCTGCTTTCTGTGGTTCCTCATGGGGGAACCACAGAAAGCAGCATCTCCAAGGTTTGGCCCAATCGGAACCCCTGTTAGTGAAGGAATGAATACGTTAATACTAAGTGTCGGGCACTGGATATTCACTCCTTCACTTCCTTCTGATTGGTCCATTCACTGTCACATGTCATTGAAAGGACAAATGCCCTTTTAGAAGGCTGTCCTAGGGACACCCTAATTACCCATTGCACGTCCCTTTTAGCGCAGCAGCTCATTTGTCTATTGCATTGAGCGCCCAGGACAGGTGGATGTGTATGCATTCAAAAAATGTGTGTCCAGTTTGGATGCATGTTTTTTTACATGCTGATACTGCATCGGCCTGCAAATGATCCTCATACCTACCAGCCACTGAGCTATCTTGGAAGCCCAGATCAGATGTGTTCCACGCATTACAAAAAAAAGTGGAATGAAGATTAAAAAACTACCGGCTTGATTAAAAGGTGAGGTGAGAGAAGCTAAAAGAACTTCTTTCCTAGTGTGTAGCCAGATGGACTCAGAACGAATGGGTATAGTATGCTCGTGCTAGCAGTTGGAGACGGATCTGACGTCAGCACGGGTATATATAACCCCACAGGAAGCATAGCAACTCAGTAATTTCCGTCTCCAAAGCAGTTTGGAGAGCCTGCACGCTCGCTGAGCGTGTTTTCCAAATCTACTTTCTATTTTCTACTTTCTTTTCACTAAAACTTCTACAGCATCGAGCCCCGCACTCCTGCGGTGATACCCTAAGGTCCCTCCCCCTGTAGAGTTTCCCGGGGTGATTTCCGTGATCCCCCGGAGGTTTAAGTCCTCGGTCCGGTGGCCGAATCGCGGCAGGGATGTAGCCCCCGGGCGAGGTTCGGGTGAGGCATACGAGGCACCTCTGTCCCGGCGTGGACGAGGCAGCGGGTGCATATCCTCAAACGCGGCGGTGAAGGTACTTGCCCTCTCCCCCCACAGCTGGAGACCGCCCGGGTTCCAGCCGGGAAGCGCCGAGGATCAGGTAAGGCGTACGTCTTTTACTTTTGGTCTCCGAGGAACCGAGGATCGGCGGCGTGGCACGCCATGGAGGGTGCCATTTTGTGGCCTTGTTCAGGTATTGAGCGCCCGTAATAGGCGCATGTCTATGACTAAGCGCATATTCTATTCCTCATACCATTGAGCGTGTATTGCTAACCGCATATTGCTGAGAGCATATTGAATACCATTCAGCGTGTATTGCTAACCGCATATTGCTGAGAGCATATTGCATATCATTGAGCGTATATTGTTAGCCGCATATGGCTGAGCTGCCGCATATTATTAAGCGCCTGTTCTATTAAGCGTATGTAGCTGCCGCTTCTTATTATTGTGCGCCTGTTGTATTAAGCGCATATTGCTGCCGCATATTATTATTGTGCGCCTGTTCTATTAAGCGTATATTGTTGCCGCTTTTCATTCAGCGCATACTTTTCAATAGAACAGAACGCCTCAGCGTCTTCAGCGGGGGCGCCGCCTGCCTCCGGCATTAAAGCCCTCGGCCTCTGCTCTGCATGCCAGCTTCGAGCCACGCACAGTGAAGAGCCAGACTCCCTATGTGCCCAATGTGAGGAGGCCGTGGGACCCTCGGGCCAGGACCAGTCTCAGCCACGATTTGCTGACAGTTCCCCAGGGGCTACCCCGGATTTAGCGGTCAGTCTCGACCAATCGGGAATCCCGGGGGATCTTGTACCCCGGCGATTAGAGGCTGCTTCAATTTCCTGGGTGGATCTCTTTAAGGGGATTCATGCCTTTGTACAGATGCAAACGGCTTCCCGTCCAGGCCCTGCGGTTCCTGCTGTTCCTGCTGTGGCTGCGACTGCGGCGGCTGCTGCGGCTGCTGCTGCAGTTGCGGCTCCAGCGGATCCTGTTCCTGGACCCTCACGCCCTTATCGTGAGCGGGACCTCCCGCCGCTAGACAGTCCGGATCAGTCGGACCAGGAGGTTTCACCGGATGAGTCCGAACTCCCGGACGAAGGGGAACTTCCCTCAGGGATTGAGCCATATAGAACCATGAGGCGGTTCTTCCCTAAGGAGGATCTCTCGGACCTGGTGTCTCAGTGCCTGGCGGAGTTGGATATTACAGGTCCCAGCGCTACGGTTCCCTCTGCGCAGAACCCCCTGCTGGAAGGTCTTCGTCCTACAGCCTGCCATTTTCCATTCTTGCAAGCAGCACAACAACTGATAGATTTAGAATGGGCTGCACCAGCGGCCGCATTGAAAGGGGGTCGGGCCCTGACGGGCATGTACCCACTGGCAACGGCTATCCAGGAGCTGCTGGCGTACCCTCAGGTGGACGCCTTGATTAGCGCTGTGGTCAAGCGCACTACCATTCCAGTTGAAGGGGGGGGCGGCCCTCAAGGAGCCTCATGACCGGCGACTGGACGCCATTCTGAAACAGACTTTTGAGGTGGCAGCTCTATCTTTGCGGATCGCAACCTGCTGCACAGTGGTGATGCGTTCCTGTTTGTCACAGGTTAGGAACAACGCACCAGCAGCAGACATAGAGTCAGCTCTCTCGTTCCTCACGGATGCTGCATCAGACCTAGTCCGGACAACAGCCAAGGGGATCTCATCCTCCGTAGCCGCCAGGAGGCAGCTCTGGATCCGGAAATGGTCAGCCGATGCGCCTTCAAAGACATGCCTCACCAGATTGCCCTTTAAGGGCTCTTTCCTGTTTGGCAGCAACCTTGATAAACTGGCCAGCACATGGGGCGCCTCTCCAGTACCTCGACTGCCGGAAGATCGGTTCGGAAGGAACCAGCGTGCCTTTCCAAGGCCCTCCAGGGGTAGAAGCTCCCAGCGCTTCATTCCCTACAGGAGTCGCTACCAGGCACCTCGTCCTCAGGCCAGGAACCAGACCTTTCGGACCAAGCAGCGCAAGAGGGGAGCAGGCCCGGGCTCAGGTCCCGGCCGCGCCTCACAATGAGAATCCGCCGATTCATCTGGGGTACGGAGCCATAGGGGGCAGGTTAACCCTCTTCTACCCCAGATGGGTCGAGATTACGTCGGACCAGTGGGTCCTCACCATCATCCGAGAGGGGTATTATCTGGACTTTCATCACCTCCCTCCGGACAAGTTTGTGGAATCTTCCTGTCCCACACACAAGAAGGCAGCATTGGAAGCTACCCTGGCGAGGCTCCTGTCCTTGAAAGCCATCATCCCAGTACCTGCTTGGGAAGTGAATTCTGGGCACTATTCCATTTATTTCATGGTACTCAAGAAAGGGGGCACCTTTTGGCCCGTACTGGACCTCAAGTCGGTCAGTCGATACTTAAGGGTCCCGAGGTTTCGCATGGAAACTCTGCATTCCGTCAAGACCGCAGTACAGCCAGGAGAATTCCTCACGGCATTAGACCTGTCAGAAGCCTACCTGCATATCCCGATCCATCCGGATCATCAGCGCTACCCTATGCTTCAAGGTTCTAGGACGCCACTTCCAATTTCGGGCTCTGCCCTTCGGGTTGGCCACCTCACCGCGGACCTTCACCAAGGTGGTCGTAGTGGTGGCTGTGGCACTCAGACGGGAAGGAATTCTGGTCCATCTCTACCTGGACGATTGGCTGATCAGGGCGAAATCACGAGAGGAGAGCCATCGGACAACCGACAGAGTGATCGCCCTTCTGGAAAGCTTGGGCTGGGTAATCAATCTCAGCAAGAGTTGCCTACAGCCTTCCCAGTCGCTGGAATACCTGGGAGTACAGTTCGACACCCAGGCAGATACAGTCAGTCTCACTACCAAGAGAAGGTTAAAACTCCAGACGCGTATCCAGTACTTGATGGGAACCAGTCGGCCCATAGCTTGGGATTATCTGCAGGTTCTCGGTCTCATGGCATCCACCCTGGAAGTGGTACCTTGGGCAAGGGCCCATATGAGACCTCTACAACACTCCCTGCTCTCTCGCTGGAGCCCCCCGTCTACAGAACTATTCCACGCACCTACCTCTGCCTGCCAGAGTACGGACCCAGTTACGGTGGTGGTTGCAGTCCAACCACATGAGCAGTGGGTCGAAGATGTCCTCCCCCACGTGGGCTGTGCTCACCACAGATGCCAGCCTGAGCGGCTGGGGGGCACACTGCGAAGGACTTACCGCACAAGGGCGGTGGAACAGAGAAGAGTCAGCGTGGAACATCAACCGTCTAGAGGCTCGGGCAGTCCGATTGGCATGCCTTCGATTTGCTCACAGACTGAAGAACAGAGCAGTCAGAGTGATGTCCGACAATGCCACCACGGTGGCATACATCAACCGTCAGGGCGGAACCAGAAGCCGACAAGTGTCTCTGGAGATCGCCCCACTGATGGCTTGGGCAGAGGCGAATCTTCAGGACATCTCCGCCGTCCACATTGCCGGGAAGGACAACACCACGGCAGACTTCCTCAGCAGAGAAAGCCTAAATCCGGGAGAGTGGCAGCTGTCACCCACAGCCTTCCAGATGATTGTGGATCACTGGGGGATTCCGGACATGGATTTTCTGGCGGACAAGTCCAATGCTCAAGTACCCAGATACTTCAGCTGCAAGCGCGACCCGTTCTGACATGGAATCAATGCCCTGGTTCAGCCATGGCCTCCAGGGACTCTGCTATACGCCTTTCCTCCGTGGCCTCTGCTGGGCGCCATCATCCACAAGATTCAGAAGCACCGGGGCCTAGTTCTTCTGGTGGCACCAGACTGGCCAAGAAGACCCTGGTACGCAGATATGAGAAGACTACTGGCTGGGGAGCCTCTTCCCCTGCCTCCTCTCTGGGACCTTCTACGTCAAGGTCCGATCCTCCACGAGGATCCAGCTCAATTCTCTCTTACGGTCTGGCCATTGAGAGCGCTAGACTGAAGAAAAGAGGTTACTCTGAGCCCGTGATAGATACACTCCTCCGAGCTCGCAAGTTTTCCACATCCCTCACCTATGTAAGGATCTGGAGAATATTCGAAGCATGGTGCGACACTCATGGCACCAATCCACATACGACCACAATCCCTATTGTGTTGGATTTCCTACAAGATGGACTTCAGAAGGGTCTCTCCCTCAGCTCCATCAAGGTTCAGGTGGCTGTGCTGTCTTGCTACGGTCCCAGGAGGGACCGTAGCAAGACAGCACAGGAAGCAAGCACCCAGATGTTTCTTGCTTCCTGAAAGGAGTCAAGCATATTCGTCCGCCACTGAAGTGGCCTGTGCCCTTATGGAACCTCAACCTTGTTTTGGATTTCCTCGCGGGATCCACCTTCAGACCCCTTCGGGGCCTGTCTCTCCATTCTCTCACTTTGAAGATGGTGTTCTTGCTGGCTGTATGTTCAGCACGCCGCATCTCTGAGCTACAAGCACTGTCCTGCCGTGATCCATTTCTCAGAATCACTCCTGAGGCTATCCATCTTCGTACGGTTCCCTCCTTTCTACCTAAAGTGGTTTCACAGTTTCATCTTAACCAAACCATATCCTTGCCTACCACGGCGGGTTTGAAGAAATCAGAAGACGGGCGTTTATTACGCCATCTCGACATTGGCAGATTGCTGCCCAGATATCTGGAAGTGACACAAGAAATACGAAGGACGGACCATCTGTTCGTCCTGCACAGCGGGAAGAAGCAAGGTGAAGCGGCCTCGCGGCCCACCATCGCCTGCTGGATTAAAGAAGTTATCAGAGCAGCTTACGTGGAGGCTGGGAAGTCTCCGCCTCTACAAGTCAAGGCTCATTCTACCAGAGCACAAGCGGCATCCTGGGCGGAATCCAGGATGCTGTCGCCTGCAGAAATATGTAAAGCAGCGACATGGTCCTCCCTCCATACCTTCTCCAGATTCTACCGTCTGGATGTCCAGGCCAGGGAGGACTCTGCATTTGCGAGGGCGGTACTACATGGTCCTCAGGCAGCCTCCCGCCCAGGCTGGGAGTAAAGCTTTTGTACATCCCATTCGTTCTGAGTCTATCTGGCTACACGCCAGGAAATGTTGAGATTACTTACCTGATAATCTCCTTTTCCTTAGTGTAGACAGATGGACTCAGCATCCCGCCCAGCTGCCTGTAGACATGGGTTTCACCGATTCAAGGTAAGCCATGTCATTTGTTTACATAAGAGCGTACACTCTACCAGGTGTCAATGCCTTCCGGTTGTGAATGCTGCCGGTCTCCAGCTACTATCAATCGGTCAGGGGAATCATGTTTCACTATTTCACTGAGCGTCAGTACACACATCCATAACAGCTTTTGCAAGGAAGATTACTGAGTTGCTACGCTTCCTGTGGGGGTATATATACCCGTGCTGACGTCAGATCCGTCTCCAACTGCTAGCACGAGCATACTATACCCATTCGTTCTGAGTCCATCTGTCTACACTAAGGAAAAGGAGATTATCAGGTAAGTAATCTCAACATTTCAAGAAATGGAGAAGGGATCTGAATGAAGGAAACAGTATAAGCACTAGAGATGTGCATTCATTTTTCATGAATTAGACAATTTCAATGAAATTGACTAATTCGTAATGGTTCATGGGCATCGAAAAACAAACGGAATTTTTCTGAAATTTTGGAAAAATTCATAGTTCAATTTAGTGTGCACTAATAGGAGTTAGTGCGCACTGACACAAAAATCAGGACTCACGGGGGAAAAAAACGAACCGCAGGAAAAACTAAATTTCCCGTGGGGACCCGAAAATGAAGCCTGAACCGATAGGGGTTAACAATGCACATCTGTAATAAGCACTGGCAAGTTAGATGCTAAGCATTGTTAAGGAAGGCAATGAGAGAATTTGAAAAGAAGCTTGCCGTGGAAGCAAAGACACATAATAACTTTTTTTGATACATTCGAAGTAAAAAGCTTGCAAGGCAGTCAGTTGGGACCATTAGATGATCAAGGGCTAAAAGGGGCACTTAGGGATGACAAAGCCATAGCAGAGAGACTAAAGGGTAGATTTTTAAAGACTGGCGTGCAAAAACTGGAAGATACACTTGTGGCCAGGCCAGTTGTGCACCTCAAGCGTATTTTAAAATGACCTGGCCACGCGCATTTTCCCGGTATGCGTGGAAGTGCTGGGCTGGTCAAAAGGGGTAGACCGGCAGCCGACCAGAGCATGGAACTTAGTTCATCTCGAAAGATAAAGTATGTTCCAAAATGAAAAAAGAAAAAAGGGAGGAAGAGGGGTTTTAGGGGTTAAGGAAGAGAGGGGAAAAGGGAGGAAGAGTAGGTAGGTGGTTAGGAAAGTTCCCTCCCAATCTGCACACACCGATGTAAAATCAGGCACATGTGCGTGCGGGTATCATATTTTATAACGTGTATGGTGACACGCGCATGTTATAAAATCGGCACCTCCATGTGTGCATGCTGGGAACCATGGACACGTGCACGAGGCTTTTAAAATCTACCTCTAAATGAATTCTTTTGCTTTGGTCTTCACTAAGGAAGATGTAAGAAAGGGATCCATGCCAGAAACGATATGCAAAGGTGATGATTCAGCAGAACTGAAACAAATCTGTGTACCTGGAAGATGTAATAGGGCAAATTGACAAACTAATGAGTAGCAAATCACCTGGACCAGATGGTAGTAATATATAAACTATCATTAAAATTGTCTTTGTTACCTGACACTGGAAGATTGCCAATGTAATGCCAGTTTTTAAAAAGGGATCAAGAGGTGATCCAGGAAACTACAGTCCGGTGAGTCAGATGTCTGTGCCAGGCAAAATGGTAGAAACTATTGCTGAACATATAGATAGGCATAGTTTAATGGGACAAAGCTAACATGAATTTAGTCAAGGGAAATCTTGCCTCACCAACCGGCTACATTTTTTTGAGTGTGTAAATAAATGTGGATTTCCAGAAAGTATTCGACACAGTCCCTCATAAGCAACTTCTTAGGAAATTAAAAACTCATGGGATAGAGTCCGATTGAAGATTTCCAACTGGTTAAAAGATAGAAAACAGAGATTAGGACTAAATGGTTAATTTTCCCAGTGGTGAAAGGTGAATAGTAGGGTGCCCCAGGGGATTCATTATAGGACAATTATGTTTTAATATATTTATAAACAACTTGGCAATAGGAGCAACGAGTGAGGTGATCAAATTTGCCGATGATACAAAATTATTCAAAGTTGTTAAATCACAAGAGGATTGTGAGAATTGCAGGAATACCTTGCAATACTGGGAGGACTGGGCATGCAAATGAAATTTTATGTGGACAAGTGCAAAGTGATGCACATAGGGAAGAGTAGGGCAACCAAAATGATAAAGGGGATGGAACAGCTCCCCTATGAGGAAAGGTTAAAAAAGGTTAGGCTGTTCAGCTTGGAGAAGAGACTGCTGAGGGGGGATATGATAGAGGGATTTAAAATCATGAGAGGTCTAGAATGGGTAGATGTAAATCAGTTATTTACACTTTCAGATAATAGAAGGACTAGGGGGTACTCCATGAAGTTAGCAAGCAGCACATTTAAAACTAATCGGAGAAAATTCTTTTTCACTCAATGCACAATTAAGTTCTGGAATTTGTTGCCAGAGGATGTGCTTAGTGCAGTTAGTATAGCTGGGTTTAAAAAAGGTGTGAATAAGTTCCCAGAGGAGACATTAATTAACTGCTATTAATCAAGTTGACTTAGGGAATGGCCTCTGCTACTACTGGCATCAGTAGCATGGGATCTTCTTAGTGATTGGGTACTTGCCAGGTTCTTGTAGCTTGGTTTGGCCACTGTTGGAAACAGGATGCTGGGCTTGATGGACCCTTGTTCTGACCCAATATGGCAATTTCTTATGTTATTAACCCAAATTATAACTACAAATTACAAGGATCTGCATTAGGAGTCACCATTCAGGAAAAGGATTTAGACGTCATTGTTGATGATAATACATTGAAATCTTGTGCTCAGTATGCAGCAGCAGCCAAAAAAGCAAGTAGAATGCTAGGAATTATTAGGAAAGGAATGGAGAATAAAACAGATATTTCCTAGCGTGTAGCAGATGGACTCAAAACAAATGGGTATTGTGTGCTCGTGCTAGCAGTTGGAGACTGATCTGACATCAGCACGGGTACATATACCCCCACAGGAAGTGTAGCAATTCAGTAATTTCCATCTCCAAAGCAGTTTGGAGCTACCCCACGCTCGCTGAGCGTGTTTCCAAATTCTAACGACTAAATTCATAGAAGAAACCTACTGAAGACGAGCCCCACACTCCTGTGGTGATACCAGGCGGTCACTCACCCAGTTGAGTTTCCCGAGCTGAAGTCCGTGGTCCCTCGGAGGTAAGAGCCTCGGTCCGGTGGCCGGTTCGCGGCAGGGACCCAGCCCCCGAGTGAGAAGGGCTCGGGCGCAGCTTGGCCCCCGAGCGAGATGAGTTCGGGCGCGGCCTAGAGGCAGCCTCGGTCCCGGCGTGGACTTGGCCCCCGAGCGAGACGAGTTCGGGCGTGGCCTAGAGGCAGCGGGTGCACTTCCTTAAGCGCGGCGGTAAAGGTATTCCCCTCTCCCCCCGCAGCTGGAGACCGCCCGGGTCGCAGCCGGGAAGTGCCGAAGACAAGGTAAGGCATACATCTTTACTTGGTCACCGAGGAAGTGTGGACTAACTGGGCCTGCCTATGAGGCAGCCCGCCTAGGAGGTCGCCATTTTGCCTGCCTACTCATCTTCTCCCATTAAGCGCACGTTGCTTGCTAAGCGCACGCGATAGGCGCACGTTGTTAGCGCACGCGATAGGAGCACGTTGTTAGCGCACGCGATAGGCGCACGTTGTTAGCGCACGCTACTAGGATACGTGCACTTTCTAAGACGCCCGTTAAAGGCGCACATTTATAAGACGCCAGTTATAGGCGCACATTTATAAGACGCACGTTTATAGGCGCACGTTTATAAAGCCGCCCGTTCTAGGCGCATGCTGTTAAGCGCACGTGTTAGGCGCACATCTTGGGCGACACCGCATTTCAGGCGAATGGAGGATAAGAAAGTCCATGCTTACGCAGAGCCGGCACCTCCAGAATCAGGCATGAACGCTCTAAGCCTCTGCTCAGAGCCACACAGAGCGAGGAAGCAGACTCCCTATGTGCCCAATGTGAGGAAGCCATGGGAGTTCCAGGACAAGACCGGTCCCAGCCCAGCGGTTCCTCAGGGACCACACCAGACTTGGCAGGATGCGGCGAGCAGCCAGGGAACCCGAGAGACCTGGTACCCCTGCGGCCAGATCCGGCTTCGCTTTCCTGGGTGGAATTATTTAAGGGGATTCACGCCTTTGTCCAGATGCAGTCTGCTCCTCGAATGGGTCCTCCCGTTCCAGCTGATCCGGTCCCTGGACCCTCGAGACCTAGGCACAACCACTCACCACCCGACAGCCCCGCTTATGGGGATTCGGATTACTCCCAGGTAAGTGAGGAGCCCCCCGAGGAGGGTGAACTTCCCTCGGAGATAGAACCATATCGGACCATGAGACGCTTCTTTCGGAAAGAAGATCTGCCAGGCCTGGTCTCTCAATGCTTATCGGAGCTGGCCATTCCGGGCCAGGACCCCCCAGGGGACCCTATAAAGAACCCCCTGCTAAAGGGCCTGCACCAAATGGCTCATCACTTTCCCCTCCTACAAGCAGCACAGCAGCTAATCGAGCTGGAATGGAAGGCACCGGAGGCCTCATTCAAAGGGGGTCGGGCCTTGACTGGCATGTACCCTCTGGATCCGGCATCCAAGGAGCTGCTGGCGTGCCCCAGGGTAGACGCCATAGTTAGCGCAATTGTGAAGCGCACCACCATTCCGGTGGAGGGGGGAACGGCCCTCAAGGATACGCATGACCGATGCATGGACACCATTCTGAAACAAGCTTTTGAGGTAGCGGCCATATCCCTTCGAATCGCGACTTGCTGCACCGTGGTGACGCATTCATGTTTATCACAGGCAAGAAACAACACCCCGGGAGAAGACATGGAATCAGCTCTCGCATTTCTCACTGACGCAGCCTCCGACCTCGTCCGTACGGCAGCCAAGGTAGTGTCCTCCTCAGTGGCAGCCAGGAGACAGCTTTGGCTACGCAATTGGGCGGCCAACTTGTCCTCCAAGACACGACTCACAAGAATGCCCTTTAAGGGTTCCCTACTGTTCGGCAGCGATCTCGAGAACTGGGCTACTAAATGGGGTGCCTCTCCATTACCCCGTCTACCAGAAGACAGGTCAAGGAGGAGCCAGCGTTCTGTTTCTAGACCATCCAGAGGTAGAAACTCGCAGCGCTTCAACCCCTACAGGACTCGCTATCAAGCACCTCGTTCTCAGGCCAGGAACCAGCCCTTTCGGACTAAGCACACCAAGAAGAGAACCGGCCTGGGTTCTGGCCCCGGCCGTAACCGGCCGGCCGTAACCCACAATGACAATCAGCCGACCCATCCGAGGGTAGCAGCCATAGAGGGCAGGTGGGTCGAGATCACTTCGGACCAGTGTGTCCTCGCCATCATCCGGGAAGGATATTACCTGGATTTCTTTTGGCTTCCACTGAACAAGTTTGTGGAATCTCCTTGTTCGCCGCTCAAGGCAGTGGCACTAGAGGTGACCTTACAGAGGCTCCTGGCCCTAAAAGCCATAATCCCAGAACCTGCGGAAGAGGTAACTTCTGGGCATTATTCCATTTATTTCATAGTACTCAAGAAGGAGGGCACTTTCAGGCCCGTCCTGGACCTAAAGTCAGTCAATCGACACCTACGGGTCCCCAGCTTTTGCATGGAAACTCTACGGTCTGTCAAGAATTCAATACAGCCAGGAGAGTTTCTCACCTCGCTAGATCTGTCGGAAGTCTACCTGCATATCCCCATCCATCGGGATCACCAGCGCTATTTACGCTTCAAACTCCTGAATCAGCACTTCCAGTTCCGGGCTTTACCCTTTGGGTTAGCCACCGCGCCGCGGATTTTTACCAAGGTAATAATAGTAGTGGCGGCGGCACTTGGAAAGGAAGGAATCCTCGTCCATCCCTAACTGGACGATTGGCTGATCAGGGCAAAGTCACCGGAGGAGAGCCACCGGGCAACCAACAGAGTTATAGCTCTTCTGGAAAGCCTCGGATGGGTAGTCAACGTAAACAAGAGCTCCCTACAGCCATCCCAGTCGCTGGAATACCTAGGGGTCCGATTCGACACCCGAGAAGACAAGATCAGCCTGACCTCCAAGAGAAAAGCAAAACTCCAGAGTCATCTGCAGGCCCTGCTGAGTGCCAGCCGGCCCACAGCTCGAGATTACCTACAGGTCCTCGGCCTCATGGCATCCACTCTGGAAGTGGTCCCATGGGCGCGGGCTCATATGAAACCGTTACAACGCGCCCTTCTATCTTGATGGAGCCCACGATCACAGAACTACACTGTACGCCTACCTCTACCGGCCAGAGTGCGGTATCAGCTACGGTGGTGGTTGCAGCCCGGCCACATAAGCCGGGGGTTAAGAATGTCCTCCCCAACCTGGATTCTGCTCACCACAGATGCCAGCCTGAACGGATGGGGAGCACACTGCGAGGAACTCACCGCCCAAGGGCGGTGGACCAGAGAAGAGTCGAGGTGGAACATCAACCAACTAGAGGCATGGGCAGTCAGGCTAGCATGCCTGCGATTTGCCCACAGACTTCGCAACAGAGCGGTCAGAGTGATGTCAGACAATGCCACCACGGTGGCATACGTCAATCGTCAGGGCAGAACCAGAAGCCAACAAGTGTCCCTAGAAATAGCTCCCCTGATGATTTGGGCGGAAGCAAATCTCCAGGACATCTCCACCGTCCACATTGCCGGGAAGGACAACACGACGGCAGACTTCCTCAGCAGAGAAAGCCTAAACCCGGGGGAGTGGCAGCTGTCACCCACAGTTTTTCAGATAATTGTGGATCGATGGGGGACGCCAGCCATGGACCTATTAGCGGACAGGTCCAACGCTCAAGTTCCCAGATATTTCAGCCGCAGGCGGGATCCTCGGGCTCAGGGGATCGATGCCCTGGTACAACCGTGGCCTCAGGGGATCCTGCTATACGCCTTTCCTCCATGGCCCCTGCTGGGCGCCATTGTTCACAGGATTCAGAAACACAGAGGCCTAGTTCTTCTAGTGGCCCCGGACTGGCCAAGAAGACCTTGGTACGCAGACATGAAAAGACTACTGGCAGGGAACCCTCTACCCCTGCCTCCACACAGGGACCTGCTGCGGCAAGGTCCCATCCTCCACGAGGATCCGGCTCAATTCTCTCTTATGGTCTGGCCATTGAGAGGGCTCAACTGATGAAAAGGGGATACTCGGAGCCGGTTATAGATACACTCCTCCGAGCACGCAAATTCTCGACATCACTAACATATATCAGGATCTGGAGAGTTTTTGAAGCTTGGTGCGACTCTCACGGCACTAATTCACATACCGCGAAGATTCCTTTCATTTTGGACTTCCTACAAGATGGACTTCAGAAGGGTCTGTCCCTCAGCTCCATCAAGGTTCAGGTAGCAGCGCTGTCTTGCTACGGTCCCGGGAGTGACGGCAACTCCATTGCCAAACACCCAGACGTTTCACGCTTCCTGAAAGGAGTTAAACACATTCGCCTGCCACTGAAGTGGCCAGTGCCCTTGTGGAACCTCAACCTAGTATTGGAATTTCTAGTGGGATCCGCCTTCAGGCCCCTTCGAGGCCTGTCCCTCCGTTTGCTAACCTTGAAGATGGTGTTCTTGCTGGCTGTGTGTTCAGCACGCCGCATCTCAGAGCTACAAGCACTATCCTGTCGTGATCCATTTCTCAGAATCATTCCAGAGGCCATCCATCTTCGTACAGTTCCCTCCTTTTTACCCAAAGTGGTCTCACACTTTCACCTCAACCAAACCATATCCTTGCCTACCACGGACGGTTTGAAGAAGTCTGAGGAAGGTCGAATGCTACGCCATCTCGATATCGGCAGACTGCTGTCCAGATACCTGGAAATGTCAGAAGCTGTACGAAAGACGGACCTCCTGTTCGTCCTGCACAGCGGGAAGAAGCTAGGGGAAGCAGCCTCACGGCCAACCATCGCCCGCTGGATTAAAGAAGTTATCAAGGCAGCCTACATGGAGGCGGGAAAACCACCGCCTCTGCAGGTCAAGGCTCATTCTACCAGAGCACAGTCGGCCTCTTGGACAGAAGCTAAGCTGCTGTCGCCTGCAGAGATATGCAAAGCGGCGACGTGGTCCTCCCTCCATACCTTCTCCAGATTCTACCGTCTGGACGTCCAGGCCAGGGAGGACACAGCATTGGCGAGGGCAATCCTACACGGTCCTCGGGCAGCCTCCCGCCCAGTCCGGGAGTAGCTTTTATACATCCCATTTGTTTTGAGTCCATCTGCTACACGCTAGGAAATGTTGAGATTACTTACCTGATAATCTCTTTTCCTTAGTGTATGCAGATGGACTCAGCATCCCGCCCGGCTGCCGGTATACATGGGGATTCGCCGACTCACGGTAAGCCATGTTTTGCTTATAATAGGGCTTCCACCCTGCCGGGTGTCGACGCCTTCCGGTTGAGAACACTGGCGGTCTCCAGCTACCATCAATTGGTCAGGGTAATCCTGTTGATTAATCGATCGGTCAGTCACACATATATCCATAAATCTTTTGCTAGGAAGATTACTGAATTGCTGCACTTCCTGTGGGGGTATATGTACCCGTGCTGACGTCAGATCTGTCTCCAACTGCTAGCACGAGCACACAATACCCATTTGTTTTGAGTCCATCTGCATACACTAAGGAAAAGGAGATTATCAGGTAAGTAATCTCAACATTATAATGCCTCTGTATCACTCCATGGTGCGACCTTATCTCAAGTATTGTGTGCCGTTCTGGTCACCACATCTCAAAAAAGATATAGCAGAATTAAAAAAGGTACAGAGAAGGGCAACCAGAATGATAAAGGGGATGGAATGAGATGAAGAGATGGCTGAGGAGAGATATGATAGAAGTATATAATATGAGTGGAGTGGAACGAGTAAATGTTAATCATTTGTTTACTCTTTCAAATAGTCCAAAGACTAGGGGGACACGTAATGAAGTTACTAGGTGATACTTTAAAATTAATAGAAAATATTTTTTACTCAATGCATAATTAAGCTCTGGAATTCACTGCCAGAGGACAAGGTGAATGTTATTAATGTAGCTATGTTTAAAAAAGGTTTTGACAAGTTCCTGGAGGAAAAGTCCATAAACCATTATTAAGTTGGAGTTGCAGAAATCCACTTTTTATCCATGGGCTAAGCAGCATGGAATCTATCTACTCCTGGAGATCCTGCCAGGTACTTGACTTGGATTGCTGGGATGCTGGGCTTGATGGATCTTTTGATCTGACCCATTATGGCAAAACTTATATACTTTTGTACTGATGTGCTTATTTATGTGCTTTGATTTTAACCATTGTTTGTTGTAGAGTCTTTGATGCTGGGACAATAGTAAGATATATTATTTTTATTTATAATTATAATTCCTGAAGCTTTTATGAGATTGTATAAGCTTTTGTTAGTCTACTTTGTTGTTTGTACAGTGACTTGCAAAATTATTCAACCTTCTAAAAAGTCAGCAGTGTGGATTACAAATGACACTTACACAAATGGTTTCAGATATATGTCTATTGCAAACCAGTATGCTCTTAAAATAAATTTTCAAAGTCACAATTCATTATTTCCCTGCATTTTTTGTAAAATAAAATTAAAAACTGAAAAATGGTTTTTGCATAAGTATTCAGCCACTTCAGACTAGTACTTGGTAGAACCAGCTTTTGCTACAATAAAAGCTGTAAGTCTGTTGGGGCAAGTTTCTACCTGCTTTGCACACTGGGAGTGATTTATGCTCATTCTTCCTGGCATATTTGCTCCAGGTTGTTCAGGTTGATTGGGTGACACTTATGGACTGCAATTTTCAAATAATACCGCAGATTCCTAATTGTATTGAAATCTGGACTTTGATTTGACCATTTTAGAGCATTCACCTTTTTGTTGTTCAACCACTCCTATTTGCTTTGGCCTTGTGCTTGGGATCATTGTCCTGCTGAAAGGTGAACTTTCTCCCAAGTTTGTTTTTTAGCAGACTGAAATAGGTTGACAAAGTATCTCCCAGTATGTTGCACCATCCATCCTTCAGTTTTAACAAGATGCCCAGTCCCCACTGAGGAAAGCATCCACACAGGATAATACTGCCATTCCCATATTTCACTGTTGGGATAGTGTTTGCTGAGGAATGGGCAGCGTTAAGTTTGTGCCACACATAGCATTTTGAATTTTGGCCAAAAAAGTCCATTTTTGTCTCATCTGACCACAAAACTTTATCCCACATTTTAGCTGTGTACTGTAATGCTTTCTGGGAAACTCCAGGCATGCTTTGATATGATTTTTTTTTCAGTAATGACTTCTTTTTAACTACCCTCCCATGCAGGCCAGTTGTACACAGAGGTCTTGATACTGTTGACTGGTGCACTTCCACTCCAGTCTCAGCCACTGAACTCGCTTTTTCAAAGTAATTGGCCTCTGTGGCTTCCCTCACAAGTATCCTTGCTCTGTTGCTGAGTTTTCAGGGACTCCTTTCCTAGGCAGTGTCTGGGTGGTATGATGCAGCTTCCATTTTCTCACAGTTGATCCAACAGTGCTCACTGGGATATCCAAGTACTTAGGGAAAGGCTACAAAATAATATGTATCTTGTGCATGTCTATAACTTTATCTTTAATTTCCTTAGAATTGTCTTGGTCTTCATTTTCACAGGTTTCCTTCAGATTCACAGTCTGACCAATAATACTGGAGTTAGGGGTCTTTCAACCAGGAAAGCTGACTTTTTTTTTTTAATTTAAATCTTTTTATTGAGAGGTTAAACATGAGTACAAACAAGGACATACAAAACAACTTTAAGTCCAAAACAGTAAAAATAAAGAAATGTCACAAACCTCTTATTGGTAAAGAGAGAGCGAGAGGAGGTAAAGAAAAGGAGAAAGGGAAAAGAGAAAAGGTAGGATAATGGGGAACAAAGAAAAGGAGAGAGGGAGCAGCCAAACAAAAAAAGAGGAGGAAGATAAGCAATGCATAGTCAAGGAACCGGCATATATTCACCACCCAGTTTAAACAGATAATGATCCTACATAATCATCAAGCGGCATCCACACCTGACACCAGGAAGTCAGCCTATGGAATTTAGTCACCATTGCCTTTTCATATTTACTAAACAAGCAGAGTTCCACCATAAGTGATCTGAGAGCATATCACTGTTTCCAGTTGGCCAGTATATTATGCAGATCTACAGTCAAAAGAAAATCCAATAGCTTACGCGGAGCCATGGAAAGAGGTGTAGCCGGGTCTGCACCTCTTAATTTAACCGCTGAGTAAGTAATGGGCTGGGATAGGCCCAGAATCGCAGAAATGGTGACCCAATTTGCTTCCAAAAAGTGGAAACATAGGGACAAAAAAAAAAGCATATGGGATAGAGTGCCCCTGTCCATGTTGCATGACCAACATCCATGTGATGTGAGCAGTCTGGCTCAATACAATTTCCAGGGAGTCCATACAGCCCTGTGCAAAACAAAAAATGCCTGGGTTAAACTAGATGAGTGATATGCAAACAGATTTTTTCCAACCATAAGCCCAATTGATGGAATTGGGAATTGTACTAAGCTCAGACAGCCAGAGTACAATCCTAGAGTTGATCGAGGACATAGTTATTTTAAACAATCTGTATAAATGAGAGGCCAGATGTCCCCGGTTACCGTAGGTACGGATGATTGCGAATATGTAGGGGAAGTCATTATTAACCAGGTCAGGCAAGTGGAAAGTATGAAAGGTGCTATGTAATTGAAGCCAAAAATAACACACAAATAATATTTTTCTATGGGACCATCATATAAACCCCAGTTATTAATATCTTTTAGAGCATTGAATATGCTCCATCGATAAATCAAAGGGATTTTTTTAAGCATTTCACAAAAAATTATTTTAAAAAGTGCACTACTTCCATTAGTTGAAATGAATTCATGCCCAACACGGTACCATGTTTCGCAAAGCAGCTGCTTCAGGGGCTGGAATCAGCATATTTCAGAATCCAAAAAATCTTTTTTTCTTTTCAGTCCCGTAATTATTTTTATGGATTGACACGGCTGCTTGTTTCTTCAGAAAGCATTTTTTCCTGCCACGTATAACGTCATTACATATAAAATTTAAAACTGGCTCGTCAGCTCAGTAAAAATGCTGAGTTTGTGGTGGGTAAAAATGCTTTCTGAAGAAACAAGCAGCCGTGTTAATCCATAAAAATAATTACGGGACTGAAAAGAAAAAAAGAGAGATTTTTTGGATTCTGAAATATGCTGATTCCAGCTCCTGAAGCAGCAGCTTTGCGAAACATGGTACCGTGTTGGGCATGAATTCATTTCAATTAATGGAAGTAGTGCATTTTTAAAAATAATTTTTTGTGAAATGCTTAAAAAAATCCCTTTGATTTATCGATGGAGCATATTCAATGCTCTAAAAGATATTAATATCTGGGGTTTATATGATGGTCCCATAGAAAATATTATTTGTGTTATTTTTGGTGAATACGTGGTTATTGCAGTCTATTATTTTTTCATATTATCCACTAAGGCTTTTTCTATACTATGTAATTGAAGCCAGGCATAGAACTGAGATGTTGATAGGGCAAATTGTTCCCTAATATACTCAAAGGGGAGTAACTCGTCTCTCAGGACAGAGGAAAGAAACCATATCCCATGTTGTTGCCATATGGACCAGTTAATCAGATGGCCTTCGATTTTTATCATGGAGTTGCGCCACAGCGGGGCAAACCGAGACAGCTTCCAGTAGGGCACGATGAAAAGAGCACACGATTGGATTGGAAGCGGGGCACGAAGGCAGGGGCACTCCGGGGAAATACTCCATCGGATAAGGATAGAGTAGATAACATTCTATTTTAAGCCATCTAGGGGGGTCAGTATTAGGAAGGCTAGGTGCATAATGGTATCCTTGTTGTAAAATAAAGGCTTGGTGATAAGTATAAAAGTCAGGAAAATTAACCCCACCATGTTGAATAACACATTTCAGTTTGGACAATGCAATTCGAGGAGCTTTGTTGCACCACAGGAAGCGCAACAAAATCTGATCAATGTGCCTGTAAAATTCTTTAGAGAAGAGTATAGGGATCATGGTGAGAATATACGTTATCCTAGGGGCAATCACCATTTTAATAGTGTCTAATCTCCCCAACCAGGAGAGGTGCAAGGGAGTCCATTTCAGTATGGTGTCTCGGAGTTTCTGAAGAACAGATGATTCACAGTGACCAATGGTGGTTAGGGCATCCATATGGAATCGAATACCCAAGTATTTGAGTCCACCAGCTACTTTTTGTATGGGAAAACATGACAAATCTGTGAAAGACCCTAGAGAATTTAAGCATCTCAGTTTTATGCCAGTTGATTTTATATCCAGATACCAAAGAGTAAGTAGTAATAAGATGAAACAAAGAAGGAAGGGAAAGGTCAGGGCTGAGCAAGAAAAGAACATCATCTGCATATGCAGATAGTTTAAAAGTCATATCACCAATTGTTATGCCTTCGATGGCTTCAGTTTGTCTGATAGCAAGAAGTAGCGGTTCCTAAACCAGGTTTAAAAAGTAGAGGGGAGTGTGGGCACCCTTGCCTCATACCTCTGAGTAGTGTGAAAGGTGGAGAGGCACGATTATTAACATATAAGAAGGCAGATGGAGAGGAATAAAGAAGCTGTATCCAAGAGAGAAAAATGGGACCAAAACCAAACCATTTGAGTGTGGCTAGTAGAAAAGGCCACTCAACATGATCGAAAGCCTTTTCTGCGTCCAGGGAAATGGCCACAGCAGGGGATGTCAAAGTGGGCACATATTCCAGGACATGTAAAAAGAGATGGGTGTTATGCACAATCAATCTGCCCTTAATAAAACCTGATTGGTCAGGATGTATAAGTGAGCACATTAGGTGGGAGAGCCTTGTGGTTAAAATTTTAGCAAAAATTTTATAATCAGTGTTCAATAAAGAAATCGGCCTGATAATTTTCGTTCCTGTAGTACCAAGGATCAATCCAGACAGTAGGGTTATGTCTCCCTTCCAGCAGGTGGAGTCAGAGGCCAAAGTTCTAAGCACCTCCCAGATCCCAGGGTGCCTCCTGCGATCCTCCAGTATTTTGAATAACAAAGCAGAAACTCATGAAGAAGGATAATCAATGACTAGATCAACTATATATATGAATAGAACAAATACAAAACATGAAAAAAAAATAATGTAACAATATTCAGAGCTTCTTAAATCATTGCATAGGAAAAATATAAAAAGGAAATAAACAATAATCAATAGTGGACTCTCCGGAAAAAAAATGGGCGGGTGTCTGGACTGATCCTTGGTACTACAGGAACGAAAATTATCAGGTAAGAACTAATTTTCCTTTCCCTGTACGTACCAGGATCAGTCCAGACAGTAGGGATGTACCAAAGCTGCCCTAAATGGGGTGGGATCCGGAGAGTCCCGCCTTCAGCACACTACTACCGAAAGAGTCGACGTCTGGAGCACGAACATCTAAACAATAATGTTTGGTAAAAGTGTGCAAAGATTTCCAAGTCGCCGCTCTACAAATTTCTTGAGGTGAAACACAATGACTCTCGGCCCAAGACGCCGCCTGAGAACATATCGAATGCGCCTTGAGACCATCAGGAACTGGATGACCGTTACAAATGTATGCCGAAGCAATTGCTTCCTTCAACCACCGTGCAATGGTAGCTTTTGAAGCCTGATAGCCCTTTTTAGGACCGCTCCATAGAACAAAAAGGTGGTCCGAAAAACGAAAGGCATTAATAATCTCTAAATAAAGTAAAAGTATTCGGCGGACATCAAGTCTTTTGAGCGTTAAGTCCTTCAAAGTTATTCGCTTAAGGGGTTCAAAAGGAGGAGCCCAAAGACTACGAAGAACCAAATTCAGATTCCACGATGGACAGATAGCCCGGATTGGTGGTTTCAAATGTTTGGCTCCTTTGAGAAAACGGACAACATCCTGATGCATAGCAATAGACACACCAATCTCCTTGCCTCTTAAACAGCCAATTGCCGCAACTTGGACGCGGAGCAAATTATAAGCCAGACCCTTTTTTAAACCGTCTTATAAGAAAGCCAAAATGTCTGACTGTAGCTCTGCGCGGAGACAAGCCGGACTTACTACACCAAGTATCAAATACCTTCCATAATCTAACATAGGTGAGAGAAGTAGAAGGTTTTCTCGAACTAAGCATGGTGGTGATGACTGAGTCTGGATAGCCTCTCTTTTTTAATTGCCCCCTTTCATAAGCCAGGCCACTAGACAAAAGTGAAACACCTGGTCGAAATATACTGGACCCTGTCGAAGGAGGTTGTTGAGGTGGCCTAGGCGGACTAGACCGTCGATTGCTAATTGATGAGATCCGCATACCATGGTCTGTGAGGCCATTCTGGAGCAACGAGAATCACCGGACCTTCGTGGTATTCTAATCGTCTCATGACTTTTCCTATTAGTGGCTATGGTGGAAACACATAGAGAAGGATGTCTTTGGGCCAAGGTAGAACCAAGGCATCCACCCCTTCTGCTCCATGTTCTCTCCTTCGACTGTAGAACCGAGCCGCTTTCGTATTAACACGGGTAGCCATCAGATCTAGCCTGGGTGTCCCCCACCTTTGAGTGAGAATGTTCATTGCCTTCCAGGAAAGTTCCCACTCTCCGGGATATAGATACTGACGACTGAGGAAGTCTGCTTGAACATTGTCTACTCCTGCTATGTGCGATGCCGCTAGCCGGTGTAGATGAGAATCGGCCCAGGTCATTAGCATGTCTGCTTCTATGGCGACAGAGCGACTTTTCGTGCCGCCTTGTCTGTTGATGTACGCTACTGTCATGGCATTGTCGGAGAGAACCCTCACCGACTGATGTTGAATAAGTGGTAGAAATCTGCGGAGAGCTAGTCGTACCGCTCTGGTTTCCAAACGATTCATGGGCCACTTGGCTTGTGAAGCTGTCCACTGACCTTGTGTCGAATGTGACTGGCATACAGCTCCCCAACCAAAAAGGCTGGCATCCATTGTCACTAATATCCACTGAGGAGGCTCCAGGTCCATTCCTTCCTGCAAGTGACGCGGTATCAACCACCAATTTAAACTGGACCGAGCCGGCTCCAGAAGGGGTAGAGGAAGATGAAACTTCTCTGACTTGGGGTCCCACCTGGAAAGCAACGCCCTTTGCAAAGGTCTTAGATGTGCAAAAGCCCAGGGGACCATGTCCAGAGTAGATGCCATAGAATCAAGAACCTGTAAATAATCCCATACCGTGGGTAAATTTAGATCCAAAAGCAGACGGACTTGAGACATAAATTTGATCATCCAGTCCTGTGGAAGAAAAACCTTTCCCACAGCTGTATCGAATCGTGCACCCAGAAACTGCAAAACTTGTGTTGGGACTAGATGACTTTTCTTGAAGTTGACTACCCAACCAAGTATATGAAGAAGATGCAGAACTTTTTGGATCGCTAGTTTGCAAAGAGTCTTTGACTTCGCTCGAATGAGCCAATCGTCGAGATAGGGATGAACCAATATCCCTTCTCGTCTGAGTGCTGCTGCAACTACCACCATTACCTTGGTAAATACTCGAGGCGCAGTTGCTAGACCGAACGGAAGAGCCCGAAACTGATAGTGATCGCCCAACACCATGAAACGAAGATATCTCTGGTGGGATTCTTGAATTGGTATATGAAGATAAGCTTCTGACAGATCTAAAGAAGCCAAAAATTTGTTTTTGTGGATGGCCGCAATGACTGATCTCAAGGTCTCCATTCAGAAACGAGGAACCCGAAGTGACTTGTTTACTTCCTTCAAGTCTAATATTGGACAATATGTTCCTTCCTTTTTGGGAACAATGAAATAAATGGAGTAACGACCGGTTCGATATTGGGACAGAGGGACCGGAACAATAGCTTCTAAATCCTGCAACCGATGTAAGGTTTGACGAACAAGTTGCTGCTTTAGAAAAGAACCGCTTGGAGATACTAGAAAAAGATCCTTTAATGGGCGAGCAAAATCCAAAGCGTAGCCTTGTTTTATAATATTGAGGACCCAATTGTCTGAGGTAATTTTGACCCATTCCCTGTGAAAACGTGAGAGACGTCCTCCTATTTCTGGCACCAAGGAATGGGCCGGCGCACCTTATGTGGAGTTTTGGAGGATGGAAAAATTTGGGAGCTGTTAGAATGGAGAGGCCATCTCCCATGAAAGGAATGGGCCCATACCTGAGCCCTTGAAAGCTGTTGACGTGTAGAAAAAAATTGAATCCTACCAGTTCTGAATCTTCTCTGGCCCCGAAAACGGCCTCTAAAGGTATTGAATGAATGATAGGAACGAGGTATATCCTCAGGTAATTTATAAACTTTATTATCTCCCAAATCCTTAATGAGCTGCTCTAACTCTTTCCGGAAGAGTAATGATCCTTTAAAAGGAAAAGAACCCAAGCGAGATTTGGAAGTTGCGTCAGCTGTCCAATGACGAAGCCAAAGACGTCTCCTTGCAGAAACTGCAGAAGCCATAGAACAAGACAAAGTATGTAATAGGTCATATAATGCATCAGCAGTGTATGCTACTGCTGATTCTAAACGATTGGCTTGCTCAAGTTCTGCTGACGGCAAATCCTGAGAGGTAATTGTTGGACCCACCGAAGAGTCGCACTCTGCATTAGACTACTGCACACCGCCACCTGCACACCTAAAGCGGATACCTCAAAGATACGCTTAAGAAGAACCTCAAGTTTTCTATCCTGAAAATCCTTTAGAGCAGTGCCTCCAGTTACTGGAATTGTGGTGTGCTTAGCAATAGCAGAAACTGCAGAATCAACCTGAGGGACCTTTAGCAAGTCCAAAAATTCTTGTGGAAGTGGATAAAGTTTATCCATAGCTCTAGTAACCTTAAGTCCAGCTTCTGGGAAATCCCATTCTCGAGTAAGCAACTGGAAAAGTTTAGGATGAAAAGGAAAAGATTTAGGTGGAGCCCTAATCCCTGCGAGAACAGGATCCCCAGGAGTGGAATCAGTTACTGGCTGTGGTGCTGGAATTGCCAGTTCCTCTAGTACAAAAGGAATAAGAGGATCTAACTCCTCTTTGTGAAACAATCGCAATACTTGGGGATCATCACCTTCCACCAGCGCTGCTTCCATAACCTCCTCATCAATAGTATCAGCTTGGAGAAGAGACGACTGAGGGGGGATATGATAGAGGTGTTTAAAATCATGAGAGGTCTAGAACGGGTAGATGTGAATCGGTTATTTACTCTTTCGGATAGTAGAAAGACTAGGGGACACTCCATGAAGTTAGCATGGGGCACATTTAAAACTAATCGGAGAAAGTTCTTTTTTAATCAACGCACAATTAAACTCTGGAATTTGTTGCCAGAGAATGTGGTTCGTGCAGTTAGTATAGCTGTGTTTAAAAAAAGGATTGGATAAGTTCTTGGAGGAGAAGTCCATTACCTGCTATTAAGTTCACTTAGAGAATAGCCACTGCCATTAGCAATGGTTACATGGAATAGACTTAGTTTTTGGGTACTTGCCAGGTTCTTATGGCCTGGATTGGCCACTGTTGGAAACAGGATGCTGGGCTTGATGGACCCTTGGTCTGACCCAGTATGGCATTTTCTTATGTTCTTATGTTCTTAAGTGGGTCTTGTAAGTCAGGATCCTGACCCATATTAATTAAATGTGACATAGATTCCTCTGCATGCTTAGGAATCTTAGCAGAGGGTGGCTGATTACCTTCTGTATCTGCTGTAGCCTCCAAATATGCCTTATGCATAAGCAAAATAAATTGTGAAGAAAATGGCTGCTTTAATACCCCCCTCCCCCCCCCCCCCCCCCGGGGGTAAAGAAGGTTGAATACTATCATTTTCGTTCAAACTAGAGTGTTCTGGGGCTAAAATAGGAGGTGATAAACATTCAATGTGCTCCTCTCCGTCTGACCGCGAGCCATCGCAATAGTCGTTTAAATTCAAAATAGCCACCACTGCCCCGTTTTCTGCCAGTAAGAGTCAGCTCTGATGGCCCTTCGCCGCCAGAAACGCAGCGAAAGCACAGACTGTCTCTGGAGAGCCGTGCTGCCGGCTCTCCACATGCAGAACAGCGGTAACCGCGTGGCATAACAAAAAAAAAAAATTAATAAGCAGCTCTGGAAAAAGAAAAAAACCTGAAATAAATTTTGCTTGTGTCCTTCCCAATATTGAAATTTGCCTTGAACTTAACAGTTTTGTTTTTTTTAAACTGCTATACAGTTAATGGAGCTTTCTCTTCAGGGGAATGAAACCTCCCTGGAAATCAACAAAAAATCTCTAAGCTCCCTTCAGAGGCATATAAACTTCTCTGGCACTGAAAGGGGGAGGGACCGGCCCACCGGTAAATCCCCTCTTTGCCCGGGAATAATAAGTCTTCCAGGTGTCAAGGCCAACGGACACAGCTTCAAATTAATTCTAAATTCTTCTTTTTTTTTTTTTTACGTAAGATGATCTAGTCAAAGATCAGCCAGGGACAAAAACTCCCTTCACTACAAATAAAGGTAAATTTACTCAGCTGACCAAAGTAACAGAACCGCAGGGGATGTCTTCCTTCACCTGCTGGAGTCAGAGGAATACTGGAGGATCGCAGGAGGCACCCTGGGATATGGGAGGTGCTTAGAACTTTGGCCTCTAACTCCACCTGCTGGAAGGGAGACCTAACCCTACTGTCTGGACTGATCCTGGTACGTACAGGGAATTAGAGATACAAGTGGGATCTCTCCCTGACTTCAGAAGTACTACTATACAAGCTTCAGTGAAACTGGAGGTCCCTGTTGGATGGGAAAAAAGAGAGGAGAGATAATTGTGCAGGTGTGGAACAAGATCAGTCTTGAAAGCTTGATAGAAATCTGAGGTGAAGCCGTCAGGACCGGGTGCTTTCCCACTAGACAAGGAGGAGATAGCGGAAGCAATTTCAGTCTATGAAATAGGAGCATTCATTACCGGTGAGTGAGTCGGGATAAAAAGTGATGGATCTTATCCAGGAATGGTTCAGCTTCGGACTGGTAGACTCATAAAAGATCCGAAACGCAAGAAAGATATCTGTGTCCGATGTCAGTGGAGTCTGAGCAGATGACATTACAGTTGCTATCCGCTTCTTCTCTAGACGCTTTTTAAGATATGTGGCTAACAGATGACCACATTTATTGTTTTCCATATAGTACAGGGCTTTAGTGTGAGAGACGCCTAACTGGACTTGTGCACTCAGTTGTTGATTGTAATGATACCTGGCCTTAAGAAGGGATGTGAGGGAAGCTGGTGTCGGAAAGATACTATGAGCTTGTTCAAGTATGGCAACTTCCTTCTGTAAAGCAAGTAGAGTGGCTTTCTGAGACTTCTTTAGCTGAATTGTATGGGTGGTGATCTCTCCTCAGATGGTAGCTTTGAAGGCAGCCCAGATTCAACAAATCTTCCAATGGTCAAAAAGCTGACCCTTTTTTAATGATTCACAGGTGGAGGCCAATTGTAAGCTAATTGTTAGGGTAATATCTTTCATTTGTATAAACTTGCAACTTCCACAGCATAGGGGTTAAATACTTATGCAAGCAGCATTTTTTAGTTTTAATTTTTCAAAGAAAATGCAGGGAAATAATGAATTGTGACTTTGAAAATTTACTTTAAGAGCATATTGGTGTGCAATAAGCATACTGTCTAGAACAATCTGTGTAAGTGTCATTTGTAATCCACACAAATCTGACTTTAGGGGGTTGAATACTTTTGCAAACAAAATGTCATATGAGTTCAATATTTGTTCATTTTTTATTTGGTGATTTATGCATGTTTTAATTTGAAATACACAGGGTATAAATCTTAAATTAATAAATCCCTTTTTTCTAAGATCTTTCAGATGTGATTTCAGGTATGTTTTATATTGGAGACCAGTGCTGCAGATGAATGAATTGAACACACAGTATTAGTAAGACAGCTGGCATGAGAATGAATGATGAATACATTTAAGATGGTTTCCTGGAATGTTGTTGGCTTAAATTCACCTATTAAATGTAAGAAGATATTATCATAGGGTGGTCATGAGTCCTCCTTTCTCCTGGACAATCCTGTTTTCTCTGCTCTTGTCTGAGTCCTACACACCTGCTCCCTGCCTGGCCAAAAAAAAAAAAAAAAATCACCTCAGGGCAGGCAGACTGAAGCAGTGTATGGGAAGGAGCCAGAGACAGCAGGACTGTGTGGACACCAGCAGCCAAAGGGAAAACACTTCAACTTGAAGGTAAAAGCAAGCTTAATTTCAGAAAGGGAAGGGTGAGTCAGGGAAAAGTATATGCCAGGGACTGTAAGAGAGTGGGAATGGGACAGTCACTATCTGTAAGACAACTTAGAAGCTGCAGATGTCTGGGGGGTTGGGTTGGGGTGGAATCATTTGTTGATTGTGTACATGAACAACAGCAGAAGTGTGTCACAGAGAAAGTGAGTGTCAGAGAGAGATCTATTACTGGGTAGGGGGTGAGGCAAGAAGGGGGATCTGCTTCTGGGAAGGGGGAGGGAGAATAGAAACAGGTGGGAGAGTAGGTGGTAGGGAGGGGTACCTGTAACTTTTGCTAGTCAGGAAGAGGGGCACAGAGATCTACTGCTGGTCATGGGGAGAGTGAGAGGGGTTGTGGGAACTGGTACTGGTAGGGAGAGTTAAAGAGAGGTTGGAAGGGGAAGATAGGGAGAAGAAATGAAGAACAAATGACCAGTGTAGATATCAAAGCAATTCCAAAAGTGCAGAGAGCTGGAGCTTCTTCCCAGCTCTTGGTGGCATTTGGAGGTATAGGGGTACAGGATGGGTTTACTAGTGGAGGGAGGAGGGAAGGGGATTGGAAAGTGCATTTTCAGGCATATAGGACTTTAACTTTTTTGATGCGTTTTGGGGAGGGGTTGGGGGCACTTAACTGGGGAGTAAAGCTTGCCAGATAGGTGAATGTCAGTTTTACTGTAGTAGGTGGAGGAACACGCTGGCAGGCCTGCACCACTGCCTTTTTAATTTTTTTTAAATCCCACATTGGCACTTAACACTACAGGCCTTTGAATATAGCCAGTTAAAGGCAAAGTTATCCAGGTATATGTACCCAGAAAACTTTGAAAACCTAACCAACGATATTCACAGATAGTGAGTTAAGTTTAGAGTTATCTGGCTATATGTATTAAGGAATAGTCAGCAGGATGATTATTCCATTTAATATCCTTGATAACTTTTCCAGCTAATGTTAGCTGGATAAGTTATCAGTATTAGGATATTTTGAATATTGGCCTCATTATGTTTATAGCCCGATTTAATACAATTTTATGAAAATACTATGTGAACTTTATTCCTTGTTGTGGACAATAAAATCTTGTGTGTGTGAAAATGAAATAGTAAGAAGAGCATTTTGAAACTGGTAAATGATGCAGTTCCCCTGCTTTAAATTTTTGCTTCTATAAATGCAGCTAGTAATAATCAGGTGTCAATGCTGATGCAAACTTCCTGGATACTTTTATTCACGGAATTTGCAACAATAATCAAAGAAACGGTGCCAGTAGTTTTTCTTTGATTATTACCTAGCCAAAAATTACCTGAAGAAATTTGTTTGCTTTCTCTGTAGATAATTGTTTTAGAACAAAATGTGCATTTTGTATAATCAAAACTGTTCTATTCTCTGCCCTCCCTCTGCCCAGGAAACACTATCATAGTATGTTTATAAAAGTTCATGCATAATTGAAAACAACGCATACTTATACCCAAATACATGGATGATAATGCATTTCTATGAGGAAATGCTGTTTATCCTTTAACATGCTTTCATTATTGCCCTTAAATATAGTAAGAAATACGATTTTGTTAAAGGGTTAAAAAATGTCCATAGAATGAAATGAGACTCCACAACAGTGCCTGCTGTCCAAGTTGGGTTTTACCCTACCTGAAGCAAGGATAAAGATATTTGGATCAAAAAACTCTGGGAACAATTTAAAAAAAAAAAAAAAAAAGGCTGCTTATTTAGTTGGGTGAATCATTCCTGGGAGGCAGGTGCATGAACAGAGTTTGATGCATTACTGGAGTGTCTGGTAGATCGTCCTCCCCTCTATCTGTTATTTGAAAAAAAAAAAAATCAGTGGCCTGAATATCTGGCAATACAGTTTATTTGGTAAAACCAAATACCTGCTGTTACCCATCTTTTACATTATACTAGGATTAAGGATATCCCATGAAACTAGAAAATTAAAAACAATTTTAAGAAACATTTCTTCATTCAACGCACAATTAAGATGAAGGTGGTGGTCAAGTATAGCCAGTTTAAAAAACAACGGGACAACTTTCTAGAGAACGGGTCCTTTAACAATTAGGAGCCAAGCAGATTTGGGGATATCCACCTTTATTGATATTCTACCTTTCTGAGGGTATTTCCTGATCCCCAGAGAGGGAGGGTAAAGAAGTAGCAGTGGGATTTGAACCTTTGCAGCCAGTTGCTCTAACCATTAGGCTACTCCTCCATGCCACTTATAAGATCTGCGGGCTATTTGTAAGTGACCCAGAATATCTGCTTGGACTGCCCAGACTAACCATTGGTCTAAACCAGTATGGCACTATTTATGTCCTTAAATCTCATAACCTAATTTATTTTGTGCTGAATTAAACCTTTAGTGATAGAAAATAGGATGTTTATGCTAATTGAAACATTTATTTGCAGATATGAACATAGCTCAGAACCATCTGATCCAGAAATAATGGAAGAAAAAACAAGAAAGTTAAGTCTTACAGAAAAACATGCACGAAATGCAAAAGTTTACTCAATGTAAGTTATTCAAATATTTCATTTTTTCCTGAAAACTGAAGGAATGGGCTTAGTATTTGAAAGATTTTATTCTGAAGCATCTATTCCATACATTTTCAAATGGAGACCTATTATAGTACTATATTTAACAGACTAGCCTACTCATCATTCATATTTTTGTGGCCAAAGAAATTTCTTCTTTATCCAGATAGACTACTCCAAATACATGGGTTATGTTCACCAAAAAGCAGACAGAGGTAGAGATTAACAGGCTTTTTGATTTCACCTTACATATGCTGCGCTCTGTCTCCAGAAAATGATAGAAGAGTATGTCCCATGCTCAGAGATGAGGCCTACTTAAACTGTTTGAAAAAGATTGGATTAGAAGGGCAGCTATTACAGTGAAAACCTTGTCTTCCCTCCCCTAGTTGAGCATGGCCTTAGACTAGGGGGCTTCCAAGGATTTGGTTTAGGCTCCACATTTCATTCACTGTTGCCCTGTTTCCTCCCATTTCCCTTCCTTCCCATTCTTTCTCTCTCTCTTCTCTATCTGAACCTTCTAAAAAAGAAACCAGAAAACAGGGAAACAAAATTCTTATTAATTTTACGTAAAGTATTTAAAAAGAGAGAGAGATTTAGATTTCTGCACAGGACATTATTTCCTTTTGGGAAACTCAGTGGTGGTCAGGTGTGCTTCACACAGTATCACAGGAAAATTAGTTTCTTACCTGATAATTTTCGTTCCTGTAGTACCACGGATCAGTCCAGACACCTGGGTTCTGCCTCCGCACCAGCAGATGGAGACAGAGCAAGATTTTGATTGGCTCAGCCCTGCATATATATAGCAGCGTGCCAGCCTCAGCCTCTCAGTCTTACGTAATGTCAAAGCAGAATGAGCAAACCAAACAGACTATCTAACTAAATCGGCCCTAAAAACCCAAGGCCAAGTTCAAACCCCCAACTGGAACAAGACTCCCAGAACCAAAGGAGTAAACAATGGAACATAAAACCACGAGCGGACTCTCCGTTACTTCAGAAGGTACACGCAAACACTCAGACAGACAAACCAAGGGCGGGTCCCTGGACTGATCCGTGGTACTACAGGAACGAAAATTATCAGGTAAGAAACTAATTTTCCTTTCCCTGTAGGTACCCGGATCAGTCCAGACACCTGGGACGTACCAGAGCTAACTTACCTAGGGTGGGGCCCAGAGAGTCCCGCTCAATGAACTCCCTCACCAAAACCATCCGAAGCTGTAGCCTGAACATCCAAATGATAATGCCTCGCAAAAGTATGTAACGATTTCCAAGTAGCCGCCCGACAAATTTCCTGAGGCGACACTTGTGAGGATTCCGCCCGAGGTGGCCTGAGACCGCGTCAAATGAGCCCGAATACCCACAGGGGGAGGTTTCCCCCAAAGTAAGTATGCGGTGCCAATGGCTTCCTTGAGCCACTGAGCGATCGTAGTCTTGGAGGCCGCACTTCCCCTCTTGCGACCCGTACACAAAACAAACAAATGCTCAGAAATGTGAAAGGGATTCGTAACCTCAAGATACCGCAGTAAGGCCCTGCAAACATCCAGTTTACGTAAATCTCGTGCCCTAGGATCCGACCACTCCTCTTCCGGAAAAGAGGGAAGCTCCAACGACTGATTCAAGTGAAAAGCTGACACTATCTTAGTTAAAAAGGAAGGGACTGTCCGTAGAGAGACCCCGGAATCCGAGATACACAAGAATGGCTCCCGACAGGACAAAGCTTGCAATTCCGAAACTCGCCGAGCTGAAGTGATCGCGATGAGGAACACCGCTTTTAAAGTAAGATCCTTTAACGTCGCCCGCTTAAGAGGTTCAAAGGGCGATAAACATAAGGCCGAAAGCACCCAATTGAGGTTCCAGGACGGACAAGGGTGGCATACGGGAGGACGTAAATGCTTAGCCCCTCAAAGAAAACGCGCGATATCCGGATGTAGAGCCAAAGACACTCCTTGAACCTTTCCTCTAAGACAACCGAGCGCTGCCACCTGGACCCGAAGGGTACTACAAGAAAGTCCTTTCGAGAGACCCGCCTGAAGGAAAACTAGGATATGAGAAACCACAGCCTTCATAGGATCCACCCCGTGATCTCTACACCAGTCCTCAGACACTGACCAGACCCGCACATAGGCCAAGGACGTAGACTGCTTCCTAGTCCGTAACAGCATGGCTATAACCGCATCCGAATATCCTTTCGCCATCAAGCGTTGCCTCTCAAAAGCCATGCCGCGAGACAAAAGTGATCCGCGAGACCGAACGGAAGAGCTCGGAATTGATAATGCACTAAGCGGGAACGGCTCTGCACTCGCTGAGGTGATGCTACCCTCGCACGGCGGCAAATGCGGCGCCCGAGATCGGCCTTCCCAACCAGCCCCCGATGGCCCTTCACCGCCCGGAACACAATTAGCGCAAATTCTGTTGCAAGACACGCGCGACATGCTGACCCCCGCGGCATTGGACTCCCCCCCGCCGAACACCTCCAACGAATAAAAACGAAAAACGAGGCGAAATAAAATTAAAACAAGCAGCAGAGAGTCGGCTCGCAGAGTAAAAAACAAAGCAGGTTTTTTTTTTTTTTACTTGCCAGCGCTGTCCCAGGTACTGGACTCCTGCTCCAGTAGGGGTGAGTGAATCGGGCTCCCCGGTGTCACCCCCGATGCTGCTAACCGGATAGGCCGGGTCCTCGACCCTTAGCAGCAGCCTCGACCAGAGGGGGATGGTCCCCTCAGAACTTTCAACCCCCCTGGGAGAACTCATGGCGTGGGACAGACTTCCAAATTATTCTTCCTTCTTCAAAACCTTTTTTTTTTTTTATACCCTCAGAAAAAAACCTGACTAAAAAACTAACACTACCACAACACCAACTTTCACAGAGACTGAGGCTTAGCAACTGCACCATCTGCTGGAGACAGAGTAAGACTGAGAGGCTGAGGCTGGCACGGTGCTATATATATGCAGGGCTGAGCCAATCAAAATCTTGCTCTGTCTCCATCTGCTGGTGTGGAGGTAGAACCCAGGTGTCTGGACTGATCCGGGTACGTACAGGGAAAAAGAGTTTATTTAAAAAAAAGAAAAAAAGGCAACCTTCTCTTTTTCACATCCCGGAGTTTTAGTTTTAGGTGGTAAAGGAGGGCCATTCTCTCTGTTGAAGCATAGAGGAAAGCCTGTATTCTGTACGCATTGTGCAACGCAAAAGAAGATGGGGGAGGAGGTCCATTGAGTCACAGCTATACAGATAGAGGAAAATTCAGGGAACAGAAGATTGTGCCCTGGAGGGGAACCTTTCCAGCGGGCCTGGTAGTACAATTGACTCCTGCTGGCAGTTGTTCTGGCACAGCCGGTCTGGTGGCCATTTTGTATGCACAAGAGGTTTGAATTAGGCCCTCCACCCTGGGATCATGTGGTGTAGCAGCCTACGGTTTGTTCCTCTGAGGCTGCATTAGCTGCAGTTTTCTCTCTCTGTTGTCCATCTCCTCTGTAGCCTGTCAGAATTTCCTCAGACCTTTTAAGATGTCTGTAACAAGCATTCTCTTGGTGGTAGAGTAAAGCATCCGTTCCTTATCCTGGGATTTTGCTTTCCCAGGGGAACAGCCCTGAGATTTCAGGTGTTAAGAAATCTTGAGTGAAGATCAACTTAATGGTGGTTGAAGAGGATTGATAAGTATATTGTTGGAGATTCTTAGGACTTAAAAAGTTTGGAGAGAAGTTTAATAGTGGGATATATTCTTTAGAGTTTGTGTGTTTCTGAGATAAGTAAGCCAGAGGGAGTTAATTCTAGTGTCTGTCCTTCCCTCCCACTCACCCGTAGCTCAGCTCTTTATTTTTAGGCAAGAAACACTTCCTCAATAAAAATCAATCAGTCTCTTTTTTTAAATCATACTGTGGCACCAGCCCTTATTGAGAGTTTAATCATCCCCTAGTAGGTCACTAGCAGATTAATTAGTGAATACACCTATACATTTAAAGTACTGTAATTGCAACTCCCTTAGCAACCTAAACTTAATTAGGAACTCAACAAAATTAAGATGAAGGCAGCAGTTCAGCAGCAAGAGGGGGCTTTCCAGTCTTTTGCATCGTGTCACATGTATGATTTTTACATGCCGGTGAGAGATTGTATGTGTGCACCTGGTTGCAAAGAGCTCCTGGCTCTCAGAAGCTAGAGTGTCAGACCTGGAGGAGCTGAAGCAGACAGAGAGGTACATTGATGAGACCTTCAGGGACATAGTAGCCAAGACCAAATCCAGTCTGGCAGTCCCAGTGCTGCCTTGGATCAGAAAGGTTTCCCAGTTGGAGAGCATTACCCAGTGTAGCATGAAGTGATCCTAGGTGAAGCATTTTCTTCTTGCACTGAGGACAAGTCTCCCAGGGCTACTGCCCAGGAAGGAAGGGTTAGGTCGGTCATCATAGTTGGTGATTTGTTTATTAGAAATGTAGATAGCTGGGTGGCTGGTGGACATGAGGACCAACTGCTAACTTGCCTGCCTGGGGCGAAGGTGGTGGACCTCACGCATCACCTAGATAGGATTATAGATAGTGGTGAGGAGGAGCCGGCTGTCATGGTACATGTGGGCACCAACGACATAGGAAAATATGGGAGGGAGATTCTGGAAGCCAAATTTAGGATTTTAGGTAGAAAGCTGAAATCCAGAACCTCCAGGGTGGCATTCTCTGAAATGCTCCCTGTTCTATGGCAGGTCCCCAAAGGCAGGCAGAGCTTCAGAATTTCAATGCATGGATGAGATGATGGTGCAGGGAAGAGGGATTCAGTTTTGTAAGGAACTGGGCAACCTTGTGGGGAAGGGGTAAACTATTCTGAAAGGATAGGCTCTACCTTAACCAGAACAGAACCAGGCTGCTAGTGCTAACTTTCAAAAAGGAGATAGAGCAGCTTTTAAACTAGAATGGGGGGAAAGCAGATAGTCACTCAGTGCATGGTTCGGAGGAATGTATCTTTGAAGGATACTAATGAAACAGGAGAGTTAAGGCATCCCAACAGAGAGGTTCTAATAAAAGCAAATGTAGCCCATGTGCCTATAAATAATCCCCTGAGCTAAAGAATTCCAAATTATCCATATCAATTGAAAATATAAATTGGACAACATAAATATTAAAATAAAATAATCTTAAAAATAACAAAATGCTGAGAAATAAAATAATAAAAGAGAACAGGATTACTTCAATGTAGAAAGTTGGAAAAGAGAGGAGTAAGAAAAAGGATAATCAAGACATAAGTCTGGGAAGGCCTGAAGGAAAAGATAATGTTTGAGAGATTTTTTAAAGTCTTTTGTGATGGCAGTTAGTCTTGTTAGGAGGTAGTGTATTCCAAAGAATGGGGCCTGCAATTGAGAATGCTCGCTCTGTGATTATTGTTAATTTTGTTGGTTAATCTTGTTGATTAATAGCAGTTAATGGACTTCTCCAAAAATTTATCCAAACCTTTTTTAAACCCAGCAACACTAAATGCACTAACCACATCCTCTGGCAACAAATTCCAGAGCTTAATTGTGCTTTGAGTGAAAAATAATTTTCTCCAATTAGTTTTAAATGTGCTACTTGCTAACTTCATGGAGTGCCCCCTAGTCTATCTGTTATCTGAAAGAGTAAATAACCGATTCACATTTACCTGTTCTAGAACTCTCATGATTTTAAAGACCTCTATCATATCCCTTCTCAGCAGTCTCTTCTCCAAGCTAAACAGGCCTAACCTCTTTAGCCTTTTCTCATAAGGGAGCTGCTCATCTCCTTTATCATTTTGGTTACCCTTCTCTGTATCTTCTCCATCATTAATTAATCTGCTAGTGACCTACAAAAGGATGATTAAACTCTCAATAAGGGCTGGTGCCACAGGATGATGTAGAAACCATATTTACTAATATGATTTATCTTTGGATTTGTAGCCTGAGTCCGGGGATGAGATAGGGTCCCGGTCACCCTGATACCACAATTCTGTGCCCTTTACAAACAACCTCTTACATGTGGCACCACAGATTAGATAAAATATCAGAATAAAACAGTAATTAACCATTTTACAAGTACTGTGTAAATAGACAGTAAATCCAAACAATCAAGCAATGCAAAAATAACACTGGGTATGGCCTGTTAACCAGGGTAACCAATATATTCATATGGATAGTAAATTAAAAAAAAAAAAAGGGAACGTTAATAGGGAAAGGTTGGGGGGGGAGAGGCAGTGAAGTACACAACTTTCAAAAATTGTCTTTACCCCGAGTACTCAAAAAAGAGGGAGTGGGAACAGATCTACCCTAATGTCACCTGTTTGTAAAGGGTGCACCCTGTCCCAAACACAAAATTGTGTGGGGAAAAAACCAAGAAAGAAAATGAAGTCTACCCTCTTGGTAGAGCTGGCTAGATGACAAAACAAATAGATGAACAGGTCTCACTGTGTTGGGGAGCTTCCCCAAATGGTTTACTTGGTAATAAATAAAAAGCAGGCCTGCTTTCAGTCTCTTACAGAGAGACTATGATCCACCAGTTTTTCTTTCCCAGTACCTACCAACAAGGGTTTAGCTTGACATGGGCTTAAAGGCTTAAATGACTAAGATGAGATACTGATTTTGGGGACAAAAAGCAAGGAAATAAATCTTCCCTCCTCTGCTATGATACACTCTGTGCAAAGTTTAGATTATGTAACTCAATCTCTTGAGAGGATGATCCAGTCATGTGCTCCTGAGCCTGGATATCTCTAGAAAGGAAGTCCCTCAGCTTCTGGCTCCTGTCCCTTGTTAGGAATTTACATGTAACTTGGTTATGAAGCAAAAACAGCTGTTTATTTCCTCAGAGTGCAGACTTCAATCTCATCCTCTTGATAATTAGCTCTTCAGGAGAAGAACTGATTGCAGAGCTGCCAGATGTTCTCCTCTCTTCCTGGCTCCAACTCCTGGCCATCCCTGCCCCGCACATACAGATAGAGAAAGCCAAATTGCACCTTTTCTGCCTTAAATGGTCTCTCAATAATTGTTATATTCTCCACTTCAAGGGGTTGTCCCCATTATACACCAATACTTGCTATCAACCCCTCTATACAAATTATTTATTAATTTCTACGGGATCTTGGTTTTTTTTTTTTTTTACACAACTTATTCATATTCATTACCTTCACCAGTTAAGTCTAAACAACTTTTAAAATATAAACAAAAAAAAAATTAAGGCAGGATGTGGTAGTTTCATTTATCGACCCACTCATTAAACATCAAATACATTGAGTTAATGCTGGTCTTTTCTTTATGGTTTTAATCATCAACATACCACCATCCATCCTACTTTTTTTTTATTGCAAAACCAAAAAAATCTCACCCATTAATTCTTTTTATTTATTTTAAATATCGCAATGTAATCTCAATTTATTTAAAAATTTTCCGTCTTTTACTTCCCCTGAGGAAGAAATCTTTGAGTTTTGAAACATGACCATGTTGGGAGAATAATGAACAAAGTTACAGGAATTCAGCTACAAGCTAAGTAAAAGACGGAAAAATTTTAAATAAATTAAGAGATTACATTTGCAATATTTAAAATAAATAAAAATAATTAATGGGTGGGATTTTTTTGGTTTTGAATAAAAAAGTAGGATAGATGGTGGTATGTTGATTAAAAGCATAAAGAAAAGACCAGCATTAACTCAATATATTTGAAGTTTAATGAGTGGGTCGATAAATGAAACTACCACATCCTGCCTTAAATTTTTTTTTTTATATTTTAAAAGTTGTTTAGACTTAACTGGTGAAGGTAATGAATATGGATAAGTTGTGTAAAAAAAAAAAAAGATCCTGTAGAAATGAATAAATAATTGGTATAGAGTGGTTGATGGTGAGTATTGGTGTTAAATGGTCTCCCAGCATTCCTTTGGTTTCCCTCTCTGCTGGCTATGCAGTGCTCTTCTCTGGCTGGCTAAACAGTACAGCCTTTTTCCCAACTTGTTGACACTGTGAATGCTGGATGCTGGTTCTTGTAGAACATTTGACATTCACAAGAGAGCACACAGGGGTTTTTGACATTTTAAATTCCTTCACTTCAGCTGCAGTGGCTTGCACTCTCTGCAGGGTTGGAAACCCTTTTTTAACAGGTCCAAAACACATCACTCAGATTCAGATGCAGCTTATTACACATGCTAAGGTTCCAACACATAAGCTTGTGGGGAAAGGAACCTGGTTTATAGTAGCTTGCTACACAAGAAATGATATTCTCAAGAGATGGTAGATACCTATTTGTCTTCTCAGGAAAGTTCTACATCCATGGCATATATTTTACTTAATTATTATAAATTGCTTCAAACTAAGTGGTGAACAATAAAACATCATTTATAAATCAAAATAAAACATTCACACACAGAGCCTCAAATAAAACAGGTTCAACAATTCAAAATAAAACAGTACACATCACTGCAGGACAGTTGCAAAAGCTTCCTGAAATAGCCATGTTGTTTATGAAATTACTTAATATCTGGCAGCAACAAATTCCATAAAGTAGAGCTGATTATAGAAAAAGCCTGTACATGAGTTTCTGCTAGGTGAGATTCCTTAAAAGAAGGAACAACAAGTAAAAGATTCTCCTGTGAACTTAAAGAACAGGAGAGTCTATATTATGTAATTGGACAAGATAGGCAGGGCCTGTTTCCTTAATAGCTTTAAATACTGAGGTTAAAATTCAAAATTTTGTTTGAGCTCCAGGCAACCAGTGTAACTAGACAAGCACAGAGGATATTTGATCTTGGGCTTGCTAAGAGTTATCAGCCGAGCAGCCGCATTTTGTAGCAATTGCAGCATTTGGGTTTGGCAGATTTTTCAAGATTGGTACACTGGCAGTATCCCTAACACTCAAGGTATTGTTTGGGTACATCCCATGGTTTGGACTAGTCTGGCTGGATGAAGAGGATGGAAAAATTAGTTCTTGCCTGAAATTAGTAATTTCCTTTCCTTGAGTTCAGCCAGACCAGTCCAGTCCAGGAGTCTCTTATCTGTCATCATGTGGCATTGTATGATTATTTCTATTCAGAAAATGTATATATAATTTTAATCAAACCTTCAATGGAAAGGTAAGGGGATATTAGTCTATTTGGTTTCTCCTAATTTTGTTTTATTGGTATCTGTATAGCAAGTGTTGCTTACCTGTAACAGGTATTCTCACAGGACAGCAGGATGTTAGTCCTCACATATGGGTGACATCACAGGATGGAGCCCTGTATGGAAAACTTTTCTGTCAAAGTTTCTACAAAGCTCTGACTGACACTGGCACACTGAGTGCACTGAGCATGCTCAGCCAGCAATTATCCCTGTGAACCACAAGTGTCTCCCTCAGTCTAGTCTTATAGCTAAAAGCGCAAGTGAAACTTGCGCTTTTAGTGAAACTCCCTCCCTGTTCATTGTAATTTCTACCTTTAAAGTTACATTGTAAACCGGTATGATGTATGCATACTAATACCGGTATATAAAAGTTTTTAAATAAATAAATACAATAAAAGTAAAAACGTATACAGACCCAACTCCGCGGGGTGGTGGGTGGGTTTCATGAGGACTAACATCCTGCTATCCTGTGAGAACACCTGTTAAGGTAAGCAACACTTGCTTTCTCACAGGACAAGCAGGATGGTAGTCCTCACATATGGGTGAGTACCGAGATGAGGATGCCCGAGAGTGCACCAAATGCACCCAAGACGTGCAAAAGGCGCAACGACGGGGGTGGAATTTGGAATGGAGGGCATCCTGAAACCCTTAAAGGGTTGGTATAAGGATGTTGGGTAGTTAAACCGAAAAAGATTAAGAGTAGACGGACTGGCCAAACATGGAGCATGTGTGTGAGAGACAAAGGGAGATTGGTCAGGCAGGTGACTGGTGTGTGTGTGTGTGGTGTGTGTGTGAGAGAGATAGACTAGTCATGGGCCCTAAGGAAGAAGAGTGCGAGGACAGAGCTTCAGCAGCCCTTGCTGCTTCTGGTATGTGCTATTGGCCAAAAGGGAAAGGAGTACGAGAGTTACTGGAGAGGGTAAGTAAAGGTGGCTTTTAAAGTTCATCTTTCATGATTGACTGCCATTTTAATTATTAGGTATTATGTGAATTGTCTGCTGTTAGAAATATTTTATTGGTGTTTGGAGAATTTTTAATAATTTTGAAAATTTTTAATGATTGGATGTTCCATTTATCAGTTGTTTTGAAACATTTATTATATTCTAGTTTTAGAATTATTTTATATTTCTCGGGGAATGTATCAATAGAAATGTGGAGACAAAAACTGAACTGGAAACAGCAAGAAGCCAAACTCTGTATGCAGTAAAATGCAAAAACAAAATATTAGCATTATGGTCACTTTATTCTGTATTTGGTGAGGGTCTGTTTGGGTTCTGCATGTGTGACCCAGCTAAGGGTGTTCTGCGACCTTGTAGTTTCTTGTTAGGGATCTATAGCAACTTGGTTTGTTCTGTTTTCCTAATAGGAGGTGTATTGGTGTTTAGGGCCTGGTGTAATTTTTGCAGTGCTGCCTTTTCATAGGTAGCGTTGTTACTGTTTGAGTTCCATAATGCAGGTGTAACTTTGTGCACATTAGTTTGTGTACATTATTGCAGATCCTGGAAGTCTGTTAGGTGCTATATTTTTGTTTTGCACAGAATGCAGAGTAGCTTTTTTGGGTTTCCATTCCAGTTTCTGTTTCCATATTTGTAATTTGTGGTCTTTCTGTACTTGGTGAAGGTAGATTCTGTGTGTGACCGAGGTGACGTATTTTACTAGCATGTAGGCATTTATATCAATATTATTTGTTGTGTTTTCTCAATAGAACATGCATTGATGGTAAATTACTGTTTTTTTCATAAGGAGGGTTATTGCACCTGGTAGGAGAGAGTGTTCATGTTGCTGTTATTGAGATGTCACCAGAAATATCTTTTTTTTGTATGGTAAATTGAACGGGGAATGCCCATTGTTGGGGGTCGAGGGGGTTCCTGTGGAATGCAGATTGTTTGTTTACATTTATCCTGGTGATGGTCACATGTTCAGTGTGTCACACATGTGAGAACCATCTGTCAGGTGTGCCCCGATCGAAAAAAGGTTGAGAAGCACTGCTTTAGATATACCCCTGCAGTAACCTCAGCTCTTAAGTATCTCTCCATCTCCTAGCAGATGCAGACGCTATCCCACACACTAGAATAGTGTTAAGAATTACAGCAAAGAAGAAACAAAATTTACCTTAAAGAACGAAACCCGCTCTCCTGCGGAGATACCAAAGGGTCCCTCGCCCAGTTGAGAATTCCTGAGGTGATCTCCGATATCCCTCAGAGGTGTGCCTTGGTCCGGTAGCCAGTTCCCAGCATGGACTTAGCCCCCAGGGTGGCTGAAAGGCAGCGGGTGCAGAACCGAGCATGGCGGTGAAGGTAATTCCCTCTCCCCCCGCAGCTGGAGACCATCCGGCACACGACGGTGAGTGCCAAGGCCAGGTAAGAAAAAATCTTTAAATTCAGGTGTCCGGTCTCCAGAGCTCAGATTGCCGTACTGAATTCTCCTTCCGGCAAGGTTAAAAGGGAGCACCAATCGGGTTGAGCAGCCTTGGTAGGGCTAGGCCCCGATCCGGTGCGAGGGTCCACACATGTGGAGACCCTCGGGGGGCACCATCTTACGCCCGGGGGTTGTTGGTGACATCTTCCCTTCTTGACTGGCGGTACGTGCGCGGCAGGCCGGTCAGCTGATGCTCCTAACTTGCTCTCATCCAATATAGACGCGTGCTCAGCTGTGCGCATAGCCGCGCGCACAACTATACGCTCAGCTGCGTTTACAGCTACACGCACGCATTGAAGTTGGAGGCAGTGGCACCAGCACCCAAGAAGGCCAGAAGGCACTCTCTATGCACAGCCTGCCACATAAGGGCAGTGCAGCCGGAATTGGAGTCCTGCCTGTGTCAACATTGCAAAGAAGCCCAGGGGGAACCAAAGCCTGGTCCCTTACTGTTGGGAGATGGTTCCGGAACTACCGATGGTAGATCCCCGGATCTATGCATCTCCGAGATGGCTTCTCCAAAGGAGGGCACCTCTGGGGCTTCTACTCCGACTCCCCCTCGGATTAACATGGACCTAGGGACCTTCTTCTGGTTGGAATTTTTCCAGGGCCTGCAAGCCTTCGTTCAGGCGCAATCAATCCCAGCCGCACCCCGGGTTCAAACCCTGATGGAAGCACGAGATCCGCCCGGCCCTGCTCAGATGCCTCGAGACATGCCTTGCCTAACCAAGAACTTCCCTGACAGGGTCCCAGACACCTCAGATGATGAGGGTGACTCCCTGGAAGAAGGAGAAATCCCTCCAGGAATGGAACCATACCGAACCATGCTTCGCTTCTTCCACAAGGACAAATTACCAGCCCTTGTTTCCCAGACTCTGAAGACGCTGGGTATTCCAGGCATGGACCCTATGGTGGAACCAAAGAAGAACCCCATCTTGATGTCCCTTCATAAGGCCTCATGCTACTTTCCAATGATGGAAGCCATCCAGGAACTGATTGACCTGGAGTGGGATGCCCCAGAGGCCAGCTTCAAAGGGGTTCAGGCCTTGGAAGCTCTATACCTCCTAGAGCCAGTGACCAAGGAACGCCTGCATTTCCCGAAAGTGGACGCTATGGTCTGTGCCATCTCAAAGCGAACAATGATTCCCATTGAGGGAGGGGCTGCATTGAAGGATATTCAGGACAGACGATTGGAATCCATCAACGCAACAGCAATGACACTATAGATTGCTTCCTGCTGCGCACTGGTGGCACGTTCCTGCTTGCTCCTCTCGATAGAGGCAAATAACTCCTGAACTTATACCAGTGAAACGATGGAACCTGTAGCAGCCTTCCTGATGGACACAAGCTCAGACCTGGTGTGCACCTCAGCCAGGGGCGTAGCCTCGGTAGTGGCACCTAGGACAACTATGGCTACAGAATTGGTCTGCAGATGCAACATCTAAAGCGAATCTCACAAGAATACCCTTTAAAGGACCTCTCTTGTTCGGAAGCGAATTGGAGAAATTAGCCAGCAAATGGCCAGTGCCTCGGCTACCGGAAGATAGGAATAAAAGATCTCAGTGTCCCTCCCCCAGAAGAACCAAGGGCAGAGGCTCGCAGCACTTTAGATTCTACAGGAACTCACAGTTTCAGGCACCTCGTCCCTCCGGAAGGTCCCAGCCTTTTCGGAACAGACAGACCAAGAGGGGAGCAGGCCCGGGGGCAGGCTCCAGCCATGCTCCACAATGAGAATGGGACGACCCATCCACAGGATAAGGAGATAGGGGGTTGACTTGCCCTCTTCTACCAAAGATGGGTTGAGATAATATCGGACAAATGGGTACTAAACATCATTTGAGAAGGTTACTCTCTGGAGCTCCGCAGCATCCCTCGAGACAAATTTATGATGTTACCCTGCCACTCCCACACCAAGAGACTGCCAGTAGAAACCATTCTAACAAGGCTACTCAGTCTGAAGGCAATAACTCCGGTTGCCATGCCCCAACAAAATATGGGGTGCTATTCCATCTATTTTTATCGTTCCCAAGAAGGAAGGAGCTTTCCGCCCATCTTGGATCTCAAGAACGTCAACAGTCATCTATGGGTACTACACTTCCGCATGGAAACTCTTCGCTCCATAATAATGGACCTCTCTGAAGCCTACCTTCACATCCTAGTCCATCAGGATCACCTACGCTTTGCGATACTGGGTCACCATTACGAGTTCCAAGCACTACCCTTCGGCCTAGCAACCGACCCCAGAACTTTCACCAAAATCATGGTGGTCGTGGCAGCAACACGGAGGAAGGAAGGGATCTTGGTACACCCCTACCTGGATGACTTGCTGATCAGGGCAAAGTCTTCGGAAGAGAGCCGACAGATGACCAGCAGAGTCAAGAGACTACTGCAGGAACTCGGTTGGGTCGTGAACACGCGCAAGAGCAGTCTACAGCCCTCTCAATCTCTAGAGTACCTGGGGGGCCCATTCGACACCAAACAGAACAAAGTCTTCCTCCCTCCTCTGAGTAGGAAACTGATGGAACAATAACTATGATTGATGACCAATGCACGCCCCAAGGTATGGACTATCTTCAAGTCCTCGGCCTCATGGCATCAACTCTGGAGGTCGACCCATGGGCAAGGGCCCAGATGTGAACACTCCAGCACTCCTTACTGTCACGGTGGAACCCACTGTCCCAGGACTACTCAATTCACCTCCAACTACCAGTAGAGGTACGTTCTCAGCTCCAGCGGTGACTACAGGAAGACCACCAAAGCAGAGGAGTAAGCCTATTCCCACCGAACTGGACCTTGCTCACCATGGATGTGAGCCTGCGAGGGTGGGGAGCCCACTGTCAGGAACTGACAGCCCAGGGACAATGGAACAAGGAAGAGGCAGAATGGAACATAAACCGCCTGGAAGCTCAAGCAGTCAGACTAGCGTGCCTGCGATTCAGCCACAGACTCAGAGGCAAAGCGATTCGAGTAATGTTGGACAACGCGACAACAGTTGCTTACATCAACCACCAGGGAGGAACCAGGAGCCAGCAGGTGTCTCTGGAGATAGATTCTCTCGTGGAATGGGCAGAGATAAACCTACAAGGGATCTCTGCCTCCCACATCGCAGGAAAAGACAACGTCTCAGCAGACGTCCTCAGCAGAGAGAGCCTGGACCCGGGAGAATGGACGCTGTCGACCACAGCCTTCCAAATGGATAGTAAATCGCTGGGGCCTCCCAGCCATGGAGGTACTGGCCCACCCGTCTCAGTGCCCAAGTTCCCAGGTTCATCAGCCACAGACGAGAGCCACACTCCCAAGGGATAGACGCTCTTGTCCAGACTTGGCCAGAGAAAGACTTACTGTAGCCTTCCCCCCGTGGCCACTACTGGGCAAGGTCATCCACAAGATAGAACATCACAGGGGACAAGTTCTACTAGTGGCCCCAGATTGGCCAAGATGACCATGATACGCAGACATGCAAAGACTGCTAGCGGGGAACCCTCTGTACCTACCTCCACAAAGGGACCTTCTCTGACAAGGCCCGATTCTTCACGAAGATCCAGCTCGATTTTTCTCTTACGGTCTGGCCCTTGAGAGGACTCACCTAAAGAAGCACGGTTACTCAAAGGCCATGATTGACACCCTGATCTGAGCATGCAAGTTCTCAACATCCCTGTCTTACATACGGATCTGGAGAGTATTTGAAGCCTGGTGCGAGGACTGCGGGATACTCCCGCAGACATCCAAGATTCCCATGATTCTGGAGTTCCTACAGGATGGTATGAAGAAGGGGTTGTCACTCAACTTCCTCAAGGTCCAAGTAGCCACACTGTCCTGCTTCAGAGCCGAAGTGGACGGTATCCAGCTATCAACCCATCTGGATTTGACCCGCTTCCTGAAAGGTGTTAAACAACTCTGACCACCCCTAAAGTGGCCGGTGCCTCTATGGAATCTCAATCTAGTATAAGACTTCCTAGCTGGGGCTTCCTTCAGACCAACACGCGGTCTGTCACTAAGCCTCTTAACGTTGAAGACGGTATTCCTGGTAGCAATATGTTCAGCTTGTCGAATCTCTGAACTACAGGCACTATCCTGTCAGGAACCATTCCTTAGGTTCACGCCAGGAACCATACATCTGCACACTGTCCCCTCCTTCCTACCGAAAGTTGTTTCTGAGTTTCACTTGAACAAAACCTTCTCACTACCATCTCCGGATGAACATAAGAACTCTGAAGCCTCATGCCTTCTTCACCATCTAAATGTCGGCAGACTCCTAGTGCATAAGAACATAAAGAACATGCCATACTAGGTCAGATCAAGGGTCCATCAAACCCAGCATCCTGTTTCCCAACAGTGGCCAATCCAGGCCATAAGAACCTGGCAAGTACCCAAAAACTAAGTCTATTCCATATTACTGTTGCTAGTAATACAGTGGCTATTTTCTAAGTCAACTTAATTAATAGCAGGTAATGGACTTCTCCTCCAAGAACTTATCCAATCCTTTTTTAAACACAGCTACACTAACTGCACTAACCACATCCCCTGGCAATAAATTCCAGAGTTTAATTGTGCGTTGAGTGAAAAAGAACTTTCTCCAATTAGTTTTAAATGTGCCACATGCTAACTTCATGGAGTGCCCCCTTGTCTTTCTATTATCTGAAAGAGTAAATAACCGATTCACATCTTCTCTTTCTAGACCTCTCATGCTTTTAAACACATCTATCGTATACCCCCTCAGCCATCTCTTCTCCAAGCTGAAAAGTCCTAACCTCTTTAGTCTTTCCTCATAGGGGAGCTGTTCCATTCCCCTTATCATTTTGGTCGCCCTTCTCTGTACCTTCTCCATCGCAACAATATCTTTTATGAGATGTGGCGACCAGAATTGTACACAGTATTCAAGGTGCGGTCTCACCATGGAGCGATACAGAGGCATTATGACATTTTCTGTTTTATTCACCATTCCTTTTCTAATAATTCCCAACATTGTTTGCTTTTTTGACTGCCACAGCACACCGAACCAATGATTTCAATGTGTTATCCACTATGATGCCTAGATCTTTCTTGGGTTGTAGCACCTAATATGGAACCAAACATTGTGGAACTATAGCATGTCTTATTTTTCCTTATATGCATCACCTTGCACTTACCCACATTAAATTTCATCTGCCATTTGGATGCCCCATTTTCCAGTCTCACAAGGTCTTCCTGCAATTTATCATAATCTGCTTGTGATTTAACTACTCTGAACAATTTTGTATATGCAAATTTGAATACCTCACTTGTCGTATTTCTTTCCAGATCATTTATAAATATATTGAAAAGTAAGGGTCCCAATACAGATCCCTGAGGTACTCCACTGCCCACTCCCTTCCACTGAGAAAATTGTCCATTTAATCCTACTGTTTCCTGTCTTTTAGCCAGTTTGTAATCCATGAAAGGACATCGCCACCTATCCCATGACTCTTTACTTTTCCTAGAAGCCTCTCATGAGGAACTTTGTCAAACACCTTCTGAAAATCCAAATATACTACATATACCAGTTCACCTTTATCCACATGTTTATTAACTCTTTCAAAAATGTGAAGCAGATTTGTGAGGCAAGGCTTGCCTTGGGTAAAGCCATGCTGACTTTGTTCCATTAAACCATGTCTTTCTATTATGTTCTGTGATTTTGATATTTAGAACACTTTCCACTATCTTTCCTGGCACCGAAGCCAGGCTAACTGGTCTATAGTTTCCCGGATCGCCTCTGGAGCCCTTTTTAAATATTGAGGTTACATTAGCTATCCTCCAGTCTTCAGGTACAATGGATGATTTTAATGATAGGTTACAAATTTTTACTAATAGGTCTGAAATTTCATTTTTCAGTTCCTTCAGAACCCTGGGGTGTATACCATCCGGTCCAGGTGATTTACTACTCTTCAGTTTTTCAATCAGGCCTACCACATCTTCTAGGTTCACCGTGATTTGGTTCAGTCCATCTGAATCATTACCCATGAAAAGTCTCTGGTACGGGTACCTCCTCAATATCCTCTTCAGTAAACACCGAAGCAAAGAAATTTAATCTTTCCGCGATGGCCTTATCTTCTCTAAGTGCCCCTTTAACCCCTCGATCATCTAACGGTCCAACTGACTCCCTCACAGGCTTTCTGCTTCAGATATATTTTAAAAAGTTTTTACTTTGAGTTTCTGCTGCTACTGCCAACTTCTTTTCAAATTCTCTCTTAGCCTGTCTTATCAATGTCTTATATTTAACTTGCCAATGCTTATGCATTATCCTGTTTTCTTCTGCTTTATCCTTCTTCCAATTTTTGAATGAAGATCTTTTGGCTAAAATAGCTTCTTTCACCTCCCCTTTTAATCATGCCGGTAATCGTTTTGCCTTCTTTCTACCTTTTTTACTGTGTGGAATACATCTGTACTGTGCTTCTAGGATGGTATTTTTTAACAATGACCACGCCTCTTGCAAACTTTTTACCTTTGTAGCTGCTCCTTTCAATTTTTTTCTAACAATTTTTCTCATTTTATCAAAGTTTCCCTTTTGAAAGTTTAGCACAAGAGCCGTGGGTTTGCTTACTGTGCCCCTTCCTGTCATTAATTCAAATTTGATCATATTATGATCACTATTGCCAAGCAGCCCCACCACCGTTACCTCTCTCACCAAATCCTGTGCTCCACTGAAGATTAGTTCTAAAATTGCTCCCTCTCTTGTCTGTTGCTGAACCCATTGCTACATAAAAATGTAATTTATTCCATCCAGGAACTTTATATCTCTAGCATGTACTGATGAATCATTTACCCAGTCAATATTGGGGTAATTGAAATCTCCCATTATTACCGTACTACCAATTTGGTAGCTTCTCTAATTTCTCTTAGTATTTCACTGTCAGTCTCATCATCTTGACCAGGTGGACAGTAGTATACTCCTATCACTATAGTCTTCCCCGACACACAAGGGATTTCTACCCATATTCAATTGTGCCTTTATTCTCATTCAGGATATTTATCCTGTTGAACTCTATGCCATCCCGGACATAAAGTGCCACACCGCCTCCCGGGTGCTCCTCTCTGTTGTTGCGATATAATTTGTATCCCATTGGTTGTCCTCTTTCCACCATGTTACAGAGATGCCAATTAAGTGCAGTACCTGGAAAGATCGGAACCAGTGTGCAAAATGGATCGCTTGTTCGTTCTTCACAGCAGGATGAAACAAGGAGAAGCAGTTTTGTGGGCGACCATAGCCCGCTGGATCAAGGAAGTAATAGAGACAGGAAAGAATCAAGGAAGTAATAGAGACAGGAAAGAATCAAGGAAGTAATAGAGACAGGAAAGAATTTCACTACAGGTTAAGGCTCATTCTACAAGGGCACGGGCAGTTTCTTGGGCAGAAATCAAGCTACTGTCGCCCGCCGAGATCTGTTGGGCGGCAACATGGTCTTCCATACACACCTTCTCCAGGTTCTACCGCCTGGATGTTCAAGCCCGAGAAGACGCAGCGTTTCCAAAAGCAATACTAAGTGGGCCATGGGCAACCTCCCGCCCTGTCCAGGAGTAGCTTTTGTACATCCCACTGGTCCTGAGTCCATCCGGCTACACGCTAGGAAATGGAGAAATTACTTACCTGATGATTTCGTTTACTTTACTGTAGACAGATGGACTCAGCATCCTGCCCACGGCTGCCCCAGAAAAGGAGAACCTCTGATAGAAACCTTGGGAGTAAGCAAATATTGGTAAGCTGCGGCCTACCCCTAGTTCAAGACACCCACAGTTTGTCCAATGTCGGCTCTGATTGGTTGAGTGCACTGGCAGTCTCCAGTTTTGAAATTAGTTGAACCAGTTCCAGTTTTAATCAAGTTATTTAAGCAAAGATATATCCACAATAGCTTTTCGAAGAGAATACTGAAGAGCTGAGGTTACTGCAGGGGTATATCTAGAGTGACCATCAGCTTTGAAATCTGACTCCGTCTCCCATCTGCTAGCTGAAGAGCACAACATCCACTGGTCCTGAGTCCATCTCTCTTCTAAGGAAAACAAAATTATTAGGTAAGTAATTTCTCCATTAAACACTCGCCATCTCCGATGACATGTGTAAGCACGGCTGCCTCCTGAGATGCTGACTGGCCCCTGGTACCCTCTGTCATTTAGGCCGCTCACTCCGTTTTTCTACACAAGACCTGGAAGGTGCTGAGGATTAGGGATGTGAATCGTTTTTTGACGATTTAAAATATTGTCCGATATATTTTAAATCGTCAAAAATCGTTAGGGCCACGATACAATAACAATTCCCCCGATTTATCATCAAAAAATCGTAAATCGGGGGAAGGGGGAGGGTGGGAAAACCGGCACACTAAAACACCCTAAAACCCACCCCCAACCCTTTAAATTAAATCCCCCACCCTCCCGAACCCCCCCAAAATGACTTAAATTACCTGGGGGTCCAGTGGGGGTCCGGAACGGCCTCCTGAAATCGAATCATGTTGTCTTCAGCCGGCGCCATTTCGCAAAATGGCGGCGCAAAATGGCGCCGGCCATAGACCAACATGATTCGACTGCAGGAGGTCGTTCCGGACCCCCGCTGGACCCCCAGGTAATTTAAGGCATTTTGGGGGGGTTCGGGAGGGTGGGGGATTTAATTTAAAGGGTCGGGGGTGGGTTTTAGGGTGTTTTAGTGTGCCGGCTCACGATTTTAATGATTTTCACGATACTTTAAACACCCAAACGGCAACAATACGATTCCCTCCCCCTCCCAGCCGAAATCGATCATTAAGACGATCGAGGACACGATTCACATCTCTACTGAGGATTCTCCCTCTGGAACAGAGATGTCAGCCTCTGCTGCCACTTCCACAGATTTCACCCTAATAGATTGATCTTGAATAGTGAACCGAAGGCCAAATGGAAAAGTCCATCTATAATTGATGTCTTCCTGCCTTTATATGGGTAGTATATCCCAAAAACCTCTCTCTGAGAATGGCGATCAGCGAAAGATCTTGAAAGATGTCTACCTGATAATCATTCCATGTAATCTGGCCCCTTTTCCAGGCCATTGTGTCTACCTTCTCCTTGAAGGTGAAATCATGAAAGCAAACCACGATGTCACAAGGGAGGTTGCTTCTAGATTGACTAGTGGCTCTGTGTGCTCTCTCAAGTTTTCAATAGCAGGCAAAAGTGCAGCGACGTCATCTGAATCCAGCACTTGTGTACAGATACTAGTTACTACCTGGAAGCAATCTTTAAAGGCAGGCAATTCAGAAACACCCCTAAAGCGCAGATTAGACTTCCTCAACCTGTAATATAGTAACATAGTAATGACTGCACAAAAAGACCAAAATGGTCCATCTAGTCTACCCAGAAAGCTTCACAAGGCAGTCACTGCCGCTCCATGCAGGTTACCCCCAAGCTTTTAAATTTATTCCCATCCTCTAGCCTTTAGGGATCCACAGTGTTTATCCCATGCCCCTTTGAAATCCTTCACAGTTTTAGTCCCAGTTTTATCCCATGCCCCTTTGAAATCCTTCACAGTTTTAGTCTTCACCACTTCCTCTGGAAGGGCATTCTAGGCATTCCAGGCATCTACTATCCTCTCTGTGAAGATATATTTCCTGACATTGGTTCTAAATCTTCCTCCTTGGAGTTTCAAATCGTTACTCCTAGTTCCACTAAATTTTTCCAATGGAAAAGATTTGTTGACGACCATGGATCATTAAAAAATTTCAAGTATCTGAAGGTCTGCATCATATCACCCCTGCCCCTCCTTTCTTCCAGGGTATACATATTCAGGTTCTTCAACTTCTCCTCATAAGTCATTTGATGGAGACCACCCACCATTTTGGTCACCCTTCTCCGGACTACCTCCATCCTGTCTCTCTCTCCTTTGAGATACAGTCTCCAGAACTGAACACAGTACTCCAGGTGAGGCCTTACCAAGGACCCTGTACAAAGGGATTATCACTTCCCTTTTCTTACTAGATATTCCTCCCTCTATGCAGCCTAGCATTCTTCTGGCTATGGTTATCGCCGTGTCACATTGCTTCATCGACTTCAGGTCTTTAGACACTATCACCCCAAGGTCTCTCTCCTGCTCCATGCACATCAAACCCCCCCCCCCCCCCCCCCTCCAATGCATACAGTTCTTTGGGATTACCACACCCCAGATGCATGACTCTGTACTTCTTGGCATTGAATCCCAGTGGCCATATCTTTGACCACTCTTCCAGCTTCCTTAAATCCCGTTTCATTCTCTCTACTCCTTCCGGTGTGCCCACTCTGTTGCACATCTTAGTATCATCCGCAAATAGACAAACTTTACCTTTTATCCTTTCTGCAATGTTGCTCACAGAGATGTTAAACTGAACCAGTTTGAACATCGATCCCTGTGGCACTCCACTTAACACCATTCTATCTTCAGAATAGGTGCCATTTACCATTACCCATTGTCTTCTATCTGTCAACCAGTTTGTAATCCATGCCAGCACCTTGGAGCTGACTCCCACTATTTTGTTGATGAATCTTCTATGTTGGGACCGTATCAAAAGCTTTACTAAAAGTAAATTACATTGAGCGCTCTTCCCTGATCCAGTTCTCTAGTCACCCAATCAAAGAAATGAATTAGATTAGTCTGACAGGACCTTCCCCTGATGAATCCATGCTTCTGATCGAGCAACCCACTGGATTGTAAATAGTTCACTATCCTTTCCTTTAGCAGAGTCTCCATTAATTTTCCCACCACCGAGGTGATGCTAACCGGCCTGTAGTTTCCAGCTTCTTCTCTGCTCCCACTCTTGTGAAGCAAGACCATCATCACTCTTCTCCAGTCACTAGGTACTACGCCCTTTTTCAGGGATCTATTGAGCAGGTCACACAATGGACCTACCAACACATCTCTGAGTTCCCTCAGTGTTCTGGCGTGAACCTCATCGGGCCCCCCATGGCTTTGTCCACTTTCAGTTTTCTTAGCTCTTCCCATACATTATCTTCCGTAAATGGTGTTTCATCTACTCCACCCCTTTCCACAGTCTTGATAACAAGTGACTATCCTTCTCCAGGGTTTTCCTTAGTGAACATTGAACTGAAGCATTTGTTTAATATTTTTATTAATTTGTCTCTCTCCACCCATTGATCCTTATCACCTTTCACTATACCACTATGGACCTTTCTCCTATGTAAATTTAAAGTACTCTAGTTCCAACTCCTTTAGTTTCCTAAATTTTACTAGGAACTTAATAAAACTAAGATGAAGGCAGCAAGAGTGGGGCTTTCCAGTCTTTTGCATTGAGTGTCACATGTATGATTTTTTACCCACCAGTGAGAGATTGTGTGTGTGCACTCTGTGGAAAGAGCTCCTGGTTCTCAGGGAACGAGTCCCATCTCTGTAGGCTAGAGTTGCAGACTTGGAGGAGTTGAGGCAGACATAGAGGTACATTGATGAGACCTTCAGGGATATAGTAGCTAAGTCCCAAATCCAGCCTGGCAGCCCCAGTGCTGCCTTGGATCAGAAAGGTCTCCCAGTAGAACATCACCCTGGTGTAGCAGGAAGTGATCCTGTAGCAAGGACCTGCTCTCCAGGTGTTATTGTCCTCTCGCACTGAGGACAAGTCTCCCAGGGCTACTGCCCAGGAGGGAAGGGTTAGGCCGGCCATCATAGTTGGTGATTCAATTATTAGAAATGTAGATAGGGTGGCTGGTGGACTTAAGGACTGCCTGGTAACTTGCCTGCCTGGTGCTAAGGTGGCAGACCTCACGCATCACCTAGATAGGATTATAGACAGTGCTGGGGAGGAGCCGGCTGTCGTGGTACATGTGGGCAGCAATGACATAGTAAATGTGGGAGAAGTTCTAGAAGCCAAATTTAGGATTTTAGCTAGAAAGCTAAAATCCAGAAACCTCCAGGGTAGCATTCTCTGAAATGCTTCCTGTTCCATGTGCAGATCCCCAGAGGCAGGCAGAGCTCCAGAGTTTCAATGCGTGGATGAAACAATGGTGCAGGGAAGAGGGATTCAGTTTTGTAAGGAACTGGGGAAACCTTAGGGGAAGTGGGAGACTTTTCCAAAAGGATGGGCTCTACCTTAACCAGAGTGGAACCAAGCTGCTGGCACTATCTTTCAAAAAGGAGATAGAGCAGCTTTTAAATTAGAACAAGGGGGAAAGCCAACAGTCACTTAGCAGGGCATGGTTTGGAGAATTGTATCCTTGAAGGATATTAATGAAACAGGAGAGTTAGGGCATCCCACCAGAGAGGTTCCAATACAAGCAAACATATCCATGTTCCTATATGTAAAAAATCACCAAAGCTAATGATTTCCAAATTATCCCTAACAACTGAAAAGCAGGTTGTTAATACAAACAAAAAACACACTTTGAAATGTCTGTATGCCAGTGCCAGAAGTCTAAGAAGGAAGATGGGGGAGAGAGAGAGTGTATAGCAGAGATTGACATAATTGTGTATAGCAGAGATTGACATAATTGGCATCACAAAGACTTGGTAGAAGGAGGAAAACCAATGGGACAGTGCCATTTCAGGGTACAAATTATATCGCAATGATAAGGGAGGATCAACTTGATGGGGGTGTGGCACTTTATGTCCGGGAGGGTATAGAGTCCAACAGGATAAAGATCATACAAGAGACTAAATGCTCAGTAGAATCTATATGGGTAGAAATCCCATGTGTGTTGGGTAAGAGTATAGTGATAGGAGTATACTACCATCCACCTGGACAAAATGGTCAGACAGATGATGAAATGTTAAGAGAAATCAGGGAAGCTAACCAATTTGGCAATGCAATAATAATTGGAGATTTCAATTATCCCAATATTGACTGGGTAAATGTAACATCAGGACTTGCTAGAGACACAAAGTTCCTGGATGTAATAAATGACTGCTTCATGGAGCAATTGGTTCAGGAACCAACAAAAGAAGGAGCTATTTTAGATTTAATTCATAGTGGAATGCAGGATTTGATGAGAGAGGTAACGGTGGTGGGGCCACTTGGCAATAGTGATCATAACATGATCAAATTTAAACTAAGTAATAACTGGAAGGGGGACAATAAGTAAATCTACAGTTCTAATACTACATTTTCAAAAGGGAAACTTTGATAAAATGAAGAAAATAGAAAAAAACTGAAAGGTGCAGCTGCAAAGGTTAAGTGTGCAACAGGCATGGACATTGTTTAAAAATACAATCCTAGAGGCGCAGTCCAGATGTATTCCATGCATTAAGAAAGATGGAAGGAAGGCAAAACGATTACCGTCATGGTTAAAAGATGAGGTGAAAGAGGCTATTTTAGCCAAAAAAAACATCCTTCAAAAATTGGAAGAAGTATCCATCTGAAGAAAATAGGATAAAACATAAGCATTGTCAAGTTAAGTGTAAAACATTGATAAGACAGGCGAAGAGAGAATTTGAAATGAAGTTGGCCATAGAGGCAAAATCTCTTAATAAAAACTTTTAAAAATATATCCAAAGCAAGAAACCTGTGAGGGATTCAGTTGGACCATTAGATGACTGAGGGGTTAAAGGGGCTCTTAGGGAAGATAAGGCCATTGCAGAAAGACTAAATGAATTCTTTGCTTCAGTGTTTACTACTGAGGATGTTGGGGAGATGGTTTTCAAGAGTTATGAGTTAGACGAACTGAACCAAATCACTGTGAACCTGGAAGATGTACTAAGCCAGATTGACAAACTAAAGTGTAGCAAATCGCCTGGTCTGGATGGTATGCATCCTAGGGTACTGAAGGAACTCAAAAATAAAATTTCTGATCTATTAGTTAAAATTTGTAACCTATCATTAAAATCATCCATTGTACCTGAAGAGTAGAGGGTGGCCAATGTAACCCCAATATTTAAAAAGGGCTCCAGGGGTAATCCGGGTAACTATAGACCAGTGAGCCTGACTTCAGTGCCAGGAAAAATAGTGGAAACTATTCTAAAGGTCAAAATTATAGAGCATATGGAAAGACATGGTTTAATGGAACATGGTCAACATGGATTTACCCAAGGGAAGTCTTGCCAAACAAATCTGCTTCATTTTTTTGAAGGGGTTATTAAACATGTGGATAAATGTGAACCGGTAGATGTAGTGTATTTGGATTTTCAGAAGGCATTTGACAAAGTCCCTCATGAGAGACTTCTAAGAAAACTAAAACGTCATGGGCTAGGAGGCGATGTCCTTTCGTGGATTACAAACTGGTTAAAAGACAGGAAACAGTAGAATTAAATGGTCAATTTTCTCAGTGGAAAAGGCTAAACAGTGGAGTGCCTCAGCTTTTCAATATATATGTAAATGATCTGGTAAGGAATACGACGAGTGAGGTTATCAAATTTGAGGACGATACAAAATTATTCAGAGTAGTTAAAACACAAGCGGATTGTGATAAATTACAGTAGGACCTTGCAAGACTGGAAGATTGGCATCCAAATGGCAAATGGAGTTTAATGTGGACAAGTGCAAGGTATTGCATATAGGGAAAATTAACCCTTGATGTAGTTACACGATGTTAGGTTACATATTAGGAGCTACCACCCAGGAAAAAGATCTAGGCATCATCGTCTGCTCAGTGTGCTGCAGCAGTCAAAAAAGCAAACAAAATGTTAGGAATCGTTAGGAAGGGAATGGTTAATAAAACGGAAAATGTCATAATGCCTCTGTATTGCTCCATGGTGAGACCGCACCTTGAATACTGTGTACAATTCTGGTCGCCGCAGTATGATGCAGCGCACTTGCCTGTGTTAGATCCAGCAGCCACAGGACCCGGCCTCCACAGGGATCATGTCCCAGGCGCAGGCGGCTCGCCTGGAAGCGGGGGTGGCATACACAGCAGATGACCTGGTACAAACATCGGAGCGTTCCATGGTCTCTTCGGTGGCAGCCTGTCGCCTGTTGTGGCTCCGGAATTGGTCGGCTGTCTCTTCTTCTAAAGCTAGCTTGTGCAATCTCCCCTTCAGGGGGAAGCTCCTGTTTGACGAGGACCTGGACCAGCTGGTGATGTCGCTGGGAGAGTCCAAAGACAATAGACTCCTGGAGGATAAAAAGCCCTTCCGGAAGGCATTTACCCCAAGGAACCGGATTAGAGACTCCAGGAAATTTAAGTTGGGAAGGGGGGGTTCCTCCTCTTCCTATGGATCCAGACCTTTCTCGGGGCGACAACAGCCCTTTTGGGGTTCCAACCAAGCAGTAAGGCAAGGTGCCGGCCAGGGCTCTGGGGCCAGAAAGGCTTCACAATGAAATCAAGATCACCCGCTCCTCGGAGACAGCCGTAGGAGGATGGCTGTCCCAGTTTTATGAGGAGTGGGCAAGGATCACGACCGACCAGTGGGTTCTCCGGGTGATCCGCGTAGGCTACGTCTTAGAATTTTCACACCCTCCCAGGGCCGCCTTCCTGGTGTCGCGCTGTTCTTCCCTAAATAAGCGTGCCGCGATGGAGACACGCTACGCCGTCTGTTAAGCCTGCAGGCTATTGTTCCAGTTCCAGGGGCGGAACAGGGAGCAGGTCTGTACTCCGTGTACTTTGTGGTGTCAAAGAAAGAAGAAACTTTTCCACCCCATCCTGGACCTCCAGCAAGTGAACCGGAGTCTGAAGGTACCGTGCTTTTGAATGGAAACTCTGCGCACAGTGATTGCGGTGGTGCTCAAGGGAGAGTTCCTCACCTCCCTGGACCTAACAGAAGCTTACCTCCATATCCCGATTCAGAGAGATCATCAGCGGTTTCTGCGGTTCTCGATCCTGGGGCAGCATTTTCAGCTTTGTGCGCTCCCCTTCAGTCTAGCATCGGCACCCCGCACCTTTGCCAAGGTTATTGTAGTCATGGTGGCAGCCCTCCTGCAGGATGGGGTGTTGGTGCACCCGTACCTAGACGACTGGCTCCTCTGGGCAAAGTCTGAGGACTCACATGCTGCAGTCATTGGGCTAGGTGATCAACCTTCCCAAGAGCCGAATATCTGGGGGCTCGCTTCGACACTCGCCTGGGCCAGGTGTTTCTAACGGAGGACCGGAGGCACAAACTACAACAGCAGGTGATCAGTTTTCGGTGGCCGCGGACTCCAACAACCTGGGACTATCTGCAGATTCTAGGATCCATGGCCTCAACGCTCGAGCTCATCCTGTGGGCCTTTGGTCACATGAGACCTTTGCAGTGGGCTCTCCTGTCCAGGTGAAGTCCATTGACTGAGCAATATCAGGTACGCCTGCCCCTGACCTCAGTCCAGATCCAGCCTGGAGTGGTGGTTAGTAGATGCCAATCTGCAGAAAGAAATGCCCCTTGAAACCCTGGACTGGGTGGTGGTTTCCACGGACGCCAGCCTGCGAGGCTGGGGTGCGGTGTGCTTAGGCAGAGCCGCACAAGGCGTGTGGTTGGAATCAGAACGCCTTTGGTCCATCAACCGCCTGGAGAACCAGGGTAGTCCGCAGGGCCTTGGAGGCCTTTCTGGATCTGGTACAGGGGCGGATGGTTTGCGTGTTTTTGGACAACGCCATCACGGTGGTATACCTCAACCGTCAGGGAGGAACCAAGAGCCCAGCCCATAGCCCTCTTCAACTAGGCTGAACGCCATTTGGAGGGCATCGTGGCCTCACACATGGAGGGTGTAGACAGCGTCCAAGCGGCCTTCCTAAGCAGATAACAGCTGGACTGAGGAGAGTGGGAGCTGTCCGGAGAGGCGTGGAACCTCATTTGTGCCCGATGAGGAACTCCCCTGTTGGACCTCATGGCGACCTGACTCAACGCAAAGAAGTCGCGATTTTTCAGTCGATGGAAGGTATTGGGTTCCGTGGGTCTCGACGCACTGGTGTCCAAATGGCCTTCGGGGATCCTATTGCACGCTTTCCCTCCATGGGCTCTCATAGGTCGAGTTTTCAGATAAGTGGAACAGCACCCGGGTCAGGTGGTGCTGGTGGCTCCGGAATGGCCTCGGCACCCTTGGTTCGCAGATCTGATACGACTAGCCACGGACGGTCCCTTACGGCTGGCGCATTTGCTGGATCTGTTGAGTCAGGGACCCATGTTTTTGGATCGGGAGGATCACTTCTCCCGCGGCTTGGTTTTTGAGAGGCGATGCCTGTGACTGAGGGGGGTATTTAGAGGCGGTGATTGCCACTCTGCTGCAGGCCAGGCGGCCTTCCACTTCCATGGCTTATGTGCGAGTATGGAGGGTGTTTGAGTCCTGGTGTGTGCAAAAGGAGGTGGGCCGGGGTTGGCATCTGTTCCCCACATTCTGGCTTTTCTGCAGCAGGGACTTTCCAAGGGCCTGGTGTACAACTCCATTCAGGTTCAAGTTTCAGCTCTGGGGTGCTTCAGGGGATGAATAGACAGCAGATCCCTGGCTTGCCACTTGGATGTGGTTTGCTTCTTCAAAGGGGTGAAGCATTTGAGGCCGCCTGTTTGGAAACTGTGCCCAGAGTGGAACCTGAATCTCGTCCTGTAGGCATTATGTGTACCGCCCTTTGAGCCGGTGGGGCAGGCTTCGGTCAAGGACCTGACACTGAAGACTGTCTTTTTAGTGGTGATCTGTTCGGTGCGGTGCATTTTGGAATTGCAGACCCTATCCTGCTGGGACCCGTTTTTACGGATTTCAGCGGATAGGGTGTTCTTGCGTACAGTGCTGTCCTTTCTGCCGAAGGTGGTGTCGGCATTTCATGTTAATCAGTTGATAGAGCTCCTTGGCTTCCCGGACTGGTCTCGCGACTCGGCGACGGATTGAGACCTGCATTTATTGGATGTTCGCTGAATCCTCCTGCGCTATTTGAAGGTCACCAATCCTTTTCGGAAGTCGGATCATTTGTTTGTTCTGTTTGGTGGTCCTAAGCTGGGGGGGACAAGGCATCCAAGGCCACTCTGTCTCGGTGGCTGAAGGAGACCATTGGTTCAGCATAAATTAGCAATGGTCACTCCGTTTCAGATGGTTTGAAAGCTCATTGCACACGGGCACAGGCGGCCTCTTGGGCGGAGCGCCAGCTGGTTTCTCCTCGAGATCTGTAGAGCCGCGGTCTGGTCCTCTCTGCATACCTTTTCCAAGCATTACCGCTTGGACATAAGGGCGCCGGAGGAATCCAATTTCGGGGAAAGGGTTCTAAGAGCGGGTCTTTCGGGATCCCTCCCACAGTAGGGTGGCTTTGGTACATCCCACTGGTCTGGACTGATCTGGGAATGTTCAGGAAAGGAAAATTGGATCTTACCTGCTAATTTTCATTCCTGTGATACCACACATCAGTCCAGAGGCCCACCCAGACGTGACTGACGAAAGATGGGCTGACCTTTGGGTTAGCTACTGTATTGAAGAATACTGAAGGAAATAGTTTTGATGCCAATATTAACAAAGATCCGGGGTAGGGTTTCCTACTTTAGGGGAATCCAACCCTCCTGGTTTTTGAGGTTTGCCTTGTTCAGGGTGAATAGTTGATAAGTTGGTTTGAAGTTGGTTCCAGTGGTTTTTTTGCTTGGGGATTGACCAATACTGAGGAGCTGCAGGTGGTACTAGTGGTATATAGCAGTGCCTCAAAGTTTTTTTTTCTCTGCCTCCATCTGCTGGTGGGAGTACATAACCCACTGGTCTGGACTGATCTGTGGTATTACAGGAAAGAAAATTAGCAGGTAAGATCCAATTTTCCTTTCCATAAAGTTAGCAAGTAGCACATTTAGAACTAATTGGAGAAAATTCTTTTTCACTCAACGCACAATTAAACTCTGGAATTTGTCAGAGGATGTGGTTAGTGCATTTAGTGTAGCTGGGTTCAAAAAGGGTTTGGATAAGTTCTTGAAGGAGAAGTCCATTAACTACTATTAATAAAAATTACTTAGGGAATAGCCACTGCTATTAATTGCTTTAGTAGCATGGGATCTTCTTGGTGTTTGGGTAATTGCAAGGTTCTTGTGGCCCGTTTTGGCCTCTGTTGGAAACAGGATACTGGGCTTGATGGACCCTTGGTCTGACTCAGCATGGCAATTTCTTATGTTCTTATATTCTAGGCACTCCTCCATTGAGTAAGAGAGGCCTGCCATTTCTTCCCAGCAGGACGCTGCACCTGTGACCTGCTCCTCTGCCTGAAATTCCATCTCTGTCATGCAATTCCCATGTCAGCCACATCGCCCTGCAGCTCTGCAACCAGACTGCTGAACTCCTGCTTTGTGTGCGCCATATCCTGGCGAGCCACTGGCGGAAATCTGCCCGTGAGGGTATCCCCTTAACCTCATCACCCCTGCATGGCTCACCTTCCACTGCCCAGCAGCAGCCATGTCATCCTCCTCATCACAGCCAAGAGCCTGCACAGCATAATGGCTGGCAAAGGAGAACTTCCTCAGGTCAGATTTTTTCTTCAGCTGGGATATGCCAAGGAACCTCTGAAAGCTTTCCTGGGTAAGCGCTACTGCAAAAGAACAAAGCTGCATCAGGATGCTTTCTGATTGTAGGGTCAGGAGAGCCGCCTTTAAGCTGCCATTTCTAAGGGCGATGTCACATCCTCCTGGCTCCCTGAATTCTGGTTAAATTCTGATCCAGGTGGGCCATGGGCCACCTGGACAGGGGCACGATTTTGTTCAGTTTCCTGTCATCTGTAGCTAATCTCCATGTACCATTCTTTAACAAGATGAGCCATATGGGACTGTTAAAGTACTGTTACATTGTCTGATAATTCCTCTTTCTGCTAGGGTGCCTAAGATTTCTTGCAGTATTTTGTATTGGCAAACAAAGACCTGCTTTTGTTGGGGTCTGTTGGCACTTGAGTAACATGTAAGTCAGTCAGCCCGCAGTCATAGGCATCGATGGTAAAGATAATTTTATATTTATATCGCAGTTCCTTAAACTGATCTCTTTCTGCTGGGCTCCTACAAGCATCTGCTTCCATGATCTGATTGTTTACGGTCTCCTCAAACCCAGTAAGAGTTCATTCTGAGCTATCTCCACTTGCTCTTCTATCTCCTCCGAGATGGAACGCATCTGAACTGAGCTAACTGTTCGGACTCCTTTAGACTGGATTTCGCCTGTCTCACTTCCGTCAAGTTCCCTTGACAGTAGGAAGCAGTCATTTTCCAGTTGAACCTTAGAAGCATGATCATCATATGGCCAAATAAACTGTAAATTGATAAGACCTTTGGGCAGCATTTTGCCCCACTCAGGGGGATCTTCTCTAGGGCCTACCTCAGGGTTCTCAGGTAATTTACCTATGACTGGCAGGTTTAGTTCTAAAACAGGAAAGGATTCACCAATTAGGGAGCCTAGGGGTCCTTTTCATCCCCAGTGCAATTCAGCTTGGGCTGGTATTAATCACCAACAGGTACAGTATTGTGTCTGACAGCTCCATACAAAGTATGGCTCCATAAACAATCCAGATTCTAAAAATCTGGTGTTTGGTAAGAAGAAAGCCAATTTATCTAACATTTGTTGACCTTTGGTTATTGTGATTTTGAGGGGATAGTTTTGTACACTGCTAGGGATGCATTTTTCTATGTTCACCACTTCACATACCTGTGAGACTGCCTAGCCAGACCTGAGTGATTTGGGAATGTCGGGGATACCTGCCGGATCAGTCTGCTCCAGACAATATTATTCACTAGGTCGACATAGGCTCCCAGTCTGATTAGACAGTCGGAGCCCAAGTACAGTGGTAAATCAAAACCTCTAATTATGGAGAAGTTGTGTTTGAAGGTTTTACTACCCATCTTCAGCTCTAAGTTACAACTTAGTTTCATGTCCAGGTATCTCTAACAAAGTGTGTGTGTTTTACTGCATCCAGTTCTATCTTACCTTTCACCTTGCGGAAGAGAGACTCATGAAGGAGTCCTCGCTACTGAGCATCAGGGGTACCTCTATGTTTTGTGTGTCTGCTAGCTGGACATACACTAAAATGGCATCTCCATTCTGGTGTATGTTGGTCAGCTTCCCGGGGCGTCCCAGATGTGTGTGTTTGGTTACAGGTGCACTTTACCTCCTGAGCTCCTGAGTCTGCTCAGCTCTGGTCAGTTAAAGGTGGGTTTTGGATGAGGCAAATCTCTGTTCAATCACTGTCTAGGACAATACGGAGTATGGTCTCCTTTTTCAAGAGGATAGCATTGTCGTCATTATTTCCCCCTGCTTCAGGCTGTCTGTACTGAAGTACTAGGAGAGAGGGATCTGCTGATCTCTGGACATTTTTTCTGAGAGTAGTCTTTCTGCTCTATGGAGCAGTAACTATGGGCCTCCTTCCCACTTTGAGCCACTCTTCCATATGGGAGAGTGTACCTGACATTGAGTCCACATGACCTCATTTACATAATCAAGGATGGAGAACAATCTCATGAGGAGTTCATTCCCAATTAGGACCAGGGGTCTTGGTGATCAGAACTGGGTGCTTTACTTTCATCTTCCCTATCTGAAAGGTGTGCCATGCCTTACCTCTGAACTCTGCAGGCATCCCTCCATAAGCTCCCAAGTTCACTTCCTATGGGACTACTCTTGTAGTGGACCTACTTTGTAAGGAAGCAGAGAGCCTGACAAACAAGCTCTGCGTGATTATGATGACCTCAGAACCCGTATCTAGGAGCCCCTCCCAATTGAACACATTTTGTATTCTGATGTGGACGTATGTAGTGGAGTCTCTGAGGCTTTAATTTCCCTAAGAAATACTGGTGCTTCCTGATAAGAGTCCACATCCAGAAGGGGCACAGTACTTTCCTGCAGCTGGATATCACCTGGTACTGTAGAGGTATGTGCATCTCTGGGTTCGAACAGGGAAGGCTCCCGGGCCCTTATGGTAGAGAGCTGGGGAGAAAAACAGGATCGGTTAGTCATGTGGGACCCAGATATACTGGGGCCTTCTTTTGGAGACTTTCTCTTTTTCTGCGGAACATTTTCAGGTGGAACAGTCACACTGTGGCTTTGGTTGACGAGCTTCTGGATAGAGATGTGAATCGGAACTGGAATTGGTTCCGATTCACATCGTGTTTTTGTTTTTTTTTTGTCCGGCCCGATTGCGGTTTTGTTTATCGGCTGCGCCCGAGCCGATAAACAAAAAACCCACCCCGACCTTTAAAACTAATCCCTTAGCTTTCCCCACCCTCCAGACCCCCCCCCCAAAAACTTTTTACAGGTACCTGGTGGTCCAGTGGGGGTCCCGGGAGCGATCTCCCGCTCTCGGGCTGTCTGCTGCTACTAATAAAAATGGCACCAATAGCCTTTGCCCTTACCATGCGACAGGGTATCTGTGCCATTGGCCGGCCCCTGTCACATGGAGGGAGCACTGGATGGCCTGCGCCATCTTTAAAAATGGTGCGGGGGATTAGTTTTAAAGGGTCGGGGTGGGTTTAGGGTTATTTTTGTGTGCTGTTTTTCCCGCCCTCCCCCAAAACGATAAGAAAACCCCCACGAACAATTTCGTGGGGTTTTCCTATCGTTTTGGGGGAGCCCCCAATTTCTGACGATTTTGAAAATATCGTATGATATTTTCAATCGTCCGAAGCCCGATTCACATCCCTACTTCTGGATGACGGCTGTCAACTCGGCCAGCTGATTCTCCATAGGAGGTCTCTGGTTATATGTCTGCCACTGTCCCCAGTTGTGATTTCTTTTGGGAGGCTGTGAATTTCCTGCACCATTTTCTGAATTAGCTGCTGTGCTATCTGATTGCTCCTGGGGAGGAGGCGTCCAAGGCCTTTCAGACTTAGGATAAGAAGAGAGGGGATTAGTTTCAATGTGTATTTCTGGACTCTGACTCATGGTGGACACTTGGATCCTCTCCTCCTTCTTATCCCTAAGGGAAGACTTTCCTTTATGACAAATGGCATATAGCTTTTCTGCTTCCTTTATGAGGAAACATAAGGGTGCCTCCATGTGGAGATATAATGGAGTTTGCAGAGTTAGGGGGAAGAGCCTCAAAAAGGTTTCTGAGAGCAATCTTGTCTGCTTTGGTGGTACAGGGTGCCTCATTTATTTATTTATTTAAAAATTTTTCTATGCCGTTAAGTTAAATACCATCACAACGGTTTACAGAAGGGCACGATAAAGAGAAATATGGGTAGTATAGATTACAAATTACTCGTGTGCCATCATAGTACGGTAACAATTTAAAATAATAAACTAGGTGTGTAAGTTAAACCTGATTGTTAGGAACAAATTAGGCAGTTTGATTTTAACATTAATGTGCTTATGTAGGTTACTAAAAACTTCTAGCTTGGTGCATCCTTATCGCTCAACTATTTTTCTCCTTTTCTTTATCTTTATAAAATGCTTGTTTAAAAAGCCAGGTTTTCAGATTAGTTTTGAATAATTTCAGATTTGTCTGTAGTCTTATTTCGAGTGGCATGGTATTCCAGAGTACAGAACCTGCCAGTGACAGTGCTCTTTCCCTTACTTGCGTGAGATGTGCTGATTTGACAGAGGGGATAGTTAGTAGATCTTTATTTGCAGATCTCAGATTTCTTTGTGGTACATGCACGCGCAATGCTCTGTTAAGCCAGTCGGCTTTATCATCGTGGATTAGTTTATGGATTATGCAAAATGCTTTATATTGTATTCTTTGTTCAATTGGAAGCCAGTGGAGTTCAGCAAGTGTTCCTGTAATATGGTCACTCTTTTTTTTTGCCTGTCAAAACTCTGACAGCGGAATTTTGCTAAAAGCTCTGGGACGTTCTTCAGGGCCACATCTTAGATTGTAGGCAGCCTGCCATGCCAAAACACTGTTAGCATAAGTTCCAAAGTGCTTTTTGAGGGCAAACTTAAGAATTCTTTTACCTCAGCTGGGATGCTAGCTATATATTGCCTAGCTTCTTCACTGAAACTCCATGGAAGTAGGGCCACCTGGTCTTTTTCAGAATGGGTACCTACTACCTAAAATATTTCATGCAATCTGGTAAAATGCTGCAAGATATCTGAGCCAGAATTCTCTTTAAACAGCGTAATTAATTTATGAAACAACTCGATTTGTTTGAGATTTGAAGCTCCCGCTAGTGTCGGCTGGTGGTAAGCCTGTTGTGGTATTGGCCTTTGATCCCAGCCCCCCTTCTGGGAGGAGGAGAAGGGCAGCTCCCTGTCTCCGTCCCAGGCTGTATAAGGAGATGCAGGTGTGTGTGTGTGTGTTTTGTTTTTTTTTCTTTGTTGAATTTTCATTTTTTCACAAGTAGAACTTGTTCCAGAAAATTAAGACAAAACAAACTTGTATTATTACAAACCATGAAATATTCAAGAGGTAATCTCCCCCAATATTTGTCTTACAATAATAACAGGCAATTTAGGGGAAATCAAGGTTACAATAGAGCGATTTTTCAGGAAATATTAATTATTTAAGAAATAATCTGATCCTACATCCCGTACACAAATATATACCGAACCAGGCCTAGGGACTATTAGGAATGAGAGTCCAGGAATTCCCGTAGCTGAGAAGGTTAAAAAAACAGGTACTTAGAGCTTTAACTAAGCAAACATTTGCAAGAGAATCTCAAGTCAAATTTTGCACCTTTACTTAAAACTTCCATTTTCATATTGAGAAATTTCTTCCTCCGTTCTTGCGTTACTTTAGTATTGTCTGGAAAAACCCAAACCTTTTGACCATGAAACAGCAAATGACTATTCTGAAGAAAAAACCTTAACACAGAATTTATTTCAGATATAAATGCGAAAGTAATTAATAAAGTTGATCTGTTCTGAATAACCGTCTCTTGGGACATCTCTAAGAATTCAGAAATATTTGTAGGTGAAATAGATTCCGGATTCTTTGGTATATCTCCTACTGATTTAAATTGAAAAGTAGCTTTAGTTATCATTGGCACAGCTTCAGATGGAAATTTAAGGATCTATGTTAGGTAACTTGAATATTTCCTTAGGAGATAGCATTTTAATATAAGGAAAATTCAAAAACCTTAAGTTAAAGCTTTGTAGAGAATTTTCCAAATTTTCCATTTTCTTTGCCGCAACAATATCTGGTTGTACTAGTTTTTGTTGAATCGTTTCAACTTTAGTAATTCTTGTTTCCATTTCCACAACTTTAATATCCAGCTGTTCAACTTGGTTTTCTATTACTTGCACTCAATGATTATTTTCCATAATTACAAAGGTTAAAGATGATATAGCTTTTTCAACTGCAATTAACACTGGCCATACATTCTCTAAGGTGATCACTTTAGATTTCTCAAATAAAGAAATTGGCTTCGGACATACCTAGGATTTCTCTACTCCTTCTCCCATAGTACTGCCTCTACTTCTGACATTTTCAGCAATTTTATTGCGAGAGATAGGCCCTTGAAATCCATCATGGGTGGATTCTCCAAAGGTAAAACCACAAAAGTTTCCCTTCTCGGGGCTATAGTTGTAACGATGCTACTCACATCCAAATTCTCTGATATTAACGCTGCAGGGAGTGAAGGTATTTTCTGTTCACCAGGGCTTAATGATATTACCTTGGCCAGTGTAGATGGCGAACACTCAATGTTGATCTGCACAGCGGCTCTCCCCTCGGGCGTTGATACTAGGGGTGCTGCAAACAGGGTTTCAATCTGTGGTTGCAAATGCTCAGGCATGGGGAAGAGCTTGATATTTCCTTCAGCCAAGCTTTCCTCTTTGTATGTGGCATTATTCAAGGAAAAACAAGTAACAATAAAAAGACAGAGAACTCTCCTTCAGCGTGTGGATCAGTTGGCGTGTGTGTATTTTGCTGGAGACTACAGCTGTATTTAGAAGCTAATACCTCTGCTTTAAGCTATTCCCCATTTTGAAAAAAAAAGTCAGATTATGGCTCTGTTATCCCTTCCCCTTTCCACCCCCACTGACCCTGAGGGAGGTGTGGGGTCAGTGGCACTGCTTGAGCTGTGCTGGGATATTCTGGTGTCTGCATACTCAGGTTTGGAGAGACAGGATTTGGCATTATTTATTTATTTATTTATTTATTTGTTATTTTTATTATACCGAGTTTCATGATAGGAATCACATCAACCCGGTTTACAATTAACAATGTGAGTAAAGGCAGAGAGTAACAAAGTAAAGAACATTTCCCAATACAAGAACAAATATAGTATGAAACTTAACAAATATTATAACAATATTTTGGATGTGAGAAAGTTACAAAAAACATGGAAAAATAACTAGGATATGAAAGGGAAGGAATTGTAGAACAACTATAAGCATTTTAACCAGCATTACATTAGCTTCCCCCCTCCCCCCCCCCCCCCCCAATAATTGAATCATACTTTGGGACAGTTGCAATTGGTACCTAGATTCTTTTAAATCAGATATGAACTCTTGATTTTCTTGCTCTGATTTTAAATTATCTTCCTGCAGCTGGCAAAGATGAGCTACATTGTTTGCTTTCCCTGTTTGCAGAGAGCTTCTTATCTCTCTATTCTAACAAGCATTTGAGTCTCCGCAAGCTGGTGAGTTAATGTGTTATTTTCAGCTTTTAACAACTCGACCTCAGTAAGATGTGTTTCTTGTAGCCCCTGATGCAGCCCTAATCTTGGACAAAATTCAGCCAGAGTTGGGCTCTTTGGGCACTCTGTTTTATTCTATGTAACTTTTGTTCCCCCCAATAAAAACATCCCTGCAACTAAGATGACTGGTCTACATTTTGTTTAAATTATGCATAACCTTGTGATGAATGGAGGGACTTTGCCACCTTGTAGGTATTTCCCCCCCTCCTCATTACTTCCAGAAGTGTCCTGCCACATTGTAGGTCTTGTTCCCCCTCCCCATTTCTTTGGGGGCAGAACTGTCACATCTGTATGTCAAGTTGTATTGCCAGTATTCTCTGACTTATAAACTCACCTTGGCTCATCCATTTCACTGGATTAGGAGCTTAAGTCATATTGTCTCCTTGTCTGCTTTGCTCCTATTGACATAGGAACATGTAAACAGGCACATTTGATAAGGTATCCTTCAGTGTAACAGGACAAAAGTTCTTCATTTTCTACTGAGACAGTGTAGTTTTAAAGTTCACCTGGGTAAAAGTATTTCTTCTTCCTTATGGTGACAGTGTCTGGGGCTTGTTACCACACTGGTGTGTAAGTTTCTTGGCTCTTATGATTCATAATTAGTGAATCAGTGGTAAAACAAGAGATATCTCCCTACAACATGTTTTAAAGTCTTCCTATTTTCTGCTGAATGGATAGCAAATACTTCTTGTTCACTCTTGGACTGATTTTTCTAAACTCAAAGGCTGCTGTACTAAGCTGTAGAACTTTAAAAAAAAAATTCAAATGAAAATTTTTGAAAGATGCATAAAAATACTAAAGTGAGGTGCTTTGCATGAAGTATTTTGTGAATATGCCTATTGCAAAAAAAAATGTGCATACCCGGAGCGCAGAGCAAATATGATAGCATAACCATGCTCAATGATTAACTACTGCTGTGTTACCTTGCCTGTTGCCTTTTCCGCAGATAAGCAGGTTGAATGAGCCATGATATTTGGGGAATGTCCCTCTGGTCCTCTAGGTGGCGGAGCTCCAAAGAGCACACAGAGTTGAGCTCTGTGTGCTTGCCTGTGTACATCACCATGTGGCTCCCAGCCTGCCTCGGTCTTGTTCTTCTGCGTTGCAGGCTGCACCCGGAGCTCCGTGTCTCTCACTGCAACATTGTTGGAACTGCAGAAATTAACTCCTCATGGGCTCAAACAGCGAAGTGAAGATGCCAAGATTGCCTGGGTTCAAATCTTGCCAGTGTGGCAAGATTATGTCGATAACGGATGGACATACACTCTGCTATGTTTGCCTGGGGCCTGACCATGACCAGGCCAACTGCAGGGCCTACAGCCGCATGTCCCCAAGGGCACACAGGCAGAAAGCGAAAATTCAAAATCTGAAGGAGGCAGCAGCAGCACCCCAGACTGCCCAGGCATCTACCTAGTCCTCTCCAGGGCCCAGCCGGGAACCCCTGAGAGCGAAAGAGAAGAGGGCCTGCTAAGTAGGACCCTTGGCTGATGAAAGGGCTCCGCAGAAATGCACCCTTGCCGCCTCGATGCATGGAGGGTCGGAAGAGCAGCAACTCCTTAGACCCTGGCAAGTTGTGGTTGACATACCTGATGCATCAACCTGACTCACCCGACGCAACGAACCACTGACACGAATTAAGGCACCAGACGGAAACACGTGTGATCAAAGCGCCGAAGAGTGTCACTCAACGAAACTACCCACTAACATACCAGCCCTTGTCGGGGACACCATGCAGACCCCTTGGAATAAGGGGGGCCTGCAGACCACTGGGTCCCACATGCAGCAGATACGGGTTCGTCACCTACAACCCAGCCGCTATCTCTACACAGAGCCCCTGTCCCAGATTGGGAAGGGCTGTCAGATGTGGTTAGTCTGCTCAGGGGTCGATGGGATTATCTCAGTCATACAAAATCTCAGATCTGTTGTCGACCTTAAGGTAAAAACAGATGGTATCTGGCCTACAAGCGCCACTGAAGGAAAGGAATAAATGTGGCCCCCGTGTACAGCATGAACTGATACAACCGAGAGGCCCAGGTTTTGATATTCTGTTAGCGGCAGTATCCCCCCTGAGGAGCCCCAAGGGAACCCCCTCTGGGAGCACAGGGCTCTCTGGCCGCAAAGGCAATAACACAAATATCACGTACTGATGCATTTCTTGTCCTCACTAGAACAACACCACGGGCAGGGAGGGACCAACCCCCCCCCCCCCCCCACATACCACCATTCCCAACGAGAGAAGATAATCGGCCGGGCATGACTCCCCCCACAGGAGGAGCCACAAGGAATATCTCCATACGAGTCACTCATCTCGTCACTGGACTACTTGATGGGGTACCCATCAGATCCCCCGGAGGAACAGCCTCGGCCCATATCCCCACCAGAAGACCTCTCCTATTTTAAATTCGTGGAGAAGTGGAAAGTGCTCTCAACATCAAAACCAAGAAAGAGCCAAACCCTAAAGTGGAGGTTCTAGGGATCCTCAAGATTTTTTGAGTCACCAGCGGAGCTGACTTGCGCTGCCTTCACACGCAGTTCTAGATGACTTGACCCGGGCATGGCAGCTTCCCTTTCAGGAGCGGCAACCTCGCGCAAAATGGACCTGAAATTCAGGATGCGGGAGTCCCCTTTTATAGCATGGTGGCAGCTTCCTCATGCCTCTATTGTGGTAGAATCAACCATGAAGAGGGCAAAGAAACCCTGGTTGCACGCGAATGCCCCCCTGGGGAAAATCAACAAGTAGGCGACCAAATAATAAGGGGAATGGAACAGCTCCCTTTGAGGAAAAGACTAAAGAGGTAAGGAACTTTTCAGCTTGGAGAAGAGACGGCTGAGGGGGGGGGGTATGATAGAGTGTTTAAAATCATGACAGGTCTAGAACGGGTAGATAATAGAAAGACTAGGGGGGCACTCCATGAAGTTAGCATGTGACACATTTAAAACTAGTCAGAGAAAGTTCTTTTTCACTCAACGCACAATTAAACTCTGGAATTTGTTGCCAGAGGATGTGGTTGGTTCAGTTAGTATAGCTATGTAAGAACATAAGAAAATGCCATACTGGGTCAGAGCAAGGGTCCATCAAGCCCAGCATCCTGTTTCCAACAGTGGCCAATCCAGGCCATAAGAACCTGGCAAGTTCCCAAAAACTAAGTCTATTCCATGTTACCATTGCTAATGGCAGTGGCTAGTCTCTAGGTGAACTTAATAGCCGGTAATGGACTTCTCCTCCAAGAACTTATCCAATCCTTTTTTAACACAGCTATACTAAATGCACTAACCACATCCTCTGGCAACAAATTCCAGAGTTTAATTGTGTGTTGAGTAAAAAAAAACTTTCTCCGGTTAGTTTTAAATGTGCCCCATGCTAACTTCTTGGAGTGCCCCCTAGTCTTTCTACTATCCAAAAGAGTAAATAACCGATTCACATCTACCCGTTCTAGACATCTCATGATTTTAAACATTTCTATCATATCCCCCCTCAGCCGTCTCTTCTCCAGTTGAAAAAGGTCCTAACCTCTTTAGTCTTTCCTCATAGGGAGCTGTTCCATTCCCCTTATCATTTTGGTAGCCCTTCTCTGTACCTTCTCCATCGTAATTATCTTTTTTTGAGATGGCGGCGACCAGAATTGTACACAGTATTCAAGGTGTGGTCTTAGCATGGAGCGATACAGAGGCATTATGATATTTTTCGTTTTATTCACCATTCCCTTTCTAATAATTCCCAACATTCTGTTTGCTTTTTTGACTGCTGCAGCACACTGAACAGACGATTTCAATGTGTTATCCACTATGGCGCCTAGATCTCTTTCTTGGGTTGTAGCACCTAATATGGAACCCAACATTGTGTAATTATAGCATGGGTTATTTTTCCCTATATACATCACCTTGCACTTATCCACATTAAATTTAATCTGCCATTTGGATGCCCAATTTTCCAGTCTCACAAGGTCTTCCTGCAATTTATCACAATCTGCTTGTGATTTAACTACTCTGAACAATTTTGTCATCTGCAAATTTGATTACCTCACTTGTTGTATTTCTTTCCAGATCATTTATAAATATATTGAAAAGTAAGGGTCCCAATACAGATCCCTGAGGCACTCCACTGTCCACTCCCTTCCACTGAGAAAATTGTCCATTTAATCCTACTCTCTGTTTCCTGTCTTTTAGTCAGTTTGCAATCCACGAAAGGACATCGCCACCTATCCCATGACTTTTTACTTTTCCTAGAAGCCCCTCATGGGGAACTTTGTCAAACGCCTTCTGAAAATCCAAATATACTACATCTACCGGTTCACCTTTATCCACATGTTTATTAACTCCTTCAAAAAGTGAAGCAGATTTGTGAGGCAAGACTTGCCTTGGGTAAAGCCATGCTGACTTTCTGTTAAAAAAGGATTGGATAGTTCTTGGAGGAGAAGTCCATATACCTGCTCTTTATTAAGTTGACTTAGAAAATAGCCACTGATATTACTAGCAACGGTAACATGGAAATAGACTTGTGTAGATTTACGCACCCCGAAGAACTAAACTGTTTGATCTCCTCCTTGGTTACTTGTCAAGTTAAGTTTATAATCTACTAATATTTTCTCTATATTAACACTAGGTTTAGCCTATTCTTCCTTGCTCTCCTGTCTCCCATTGCAACACCCTGTTTTTTGTAACTTCCTCCCTACTCGTTTTGGTTATCCCCTGTTTATGCTGTAAACTGGTACGATAAGATATTTATCTTGAGCATCGGTATATTAAAAGTTTCTAAATAAAAATAAAATAAAAAATAGTTTTTGGGTACTTGCCAGGTTCTTATGGCCTGGAATTGGCCCACTGTTGGAAACAGGATGCTGGGCTTGATGGACCCTTGGTCTGACCCAGTATGGCATGTTCGTATCTGGAGAATTTTGGCAAGTACATGTTCCAGGCTGCGATGCTGACTGCGAAGATTCAGCAGCATCAATTCTACATCACCCAGTACTTATACAAATGACTTCAGTCATTAAAGCCGGTGGTGATGGCTGCTGATCAGGATAGCAATCCCTCCCCCCCCCCACACACACACAATTGCATGCAATGGAGGAGGGACTGCGCCATTTGCTTCGCACAATCTATGAATCCATTTCACCCCTCAGCGAGGTGAGGATAAATATGGGAGACAGTGAACTCAATTAAAAGAACAAAATGTTGCAGTGTAGTTTCTGAATTCCTCAGTAGAGCAACAACTTGGGAGGAGATTTTATTCAACCCACCGGAGGATGCAGACGCAAACTCATGGGGGGGTACAGCCTACCCTCTTTTTTTTTGCCTGCAACCGTACCAACCCCTCCAGGGAGCCACAGCAATCCCAGAATTGCATCCAACAATGCAACCCGCACCAGCAGCGGGCCTCTGAGGACCCAACCAGCTCCAAGACCCAGCAAGGGTTTTAGGGGCAACCAGTCTATTGTTACCAATACTGAAACCTCAAATAGACTCCCAGGATCAACACCAGGAGAAACCCATGGTCAAGACAGGAAAGATCCACGAAGTACCCTGCAGGAGCACCACCCATCGATTCACCTTCTGGTGGGATCGGGGGGCATTGATCCCCATGTTGCCCCTCTCCCAGGAGACAGATAATTACACCTTCCAGAGGCAAATGGTCCACATCCAGCATACCTGTGGGCAATACCGTTACTTCCAGTCCAGTGAACATCGCTTTCAGTGCAGGATACCCTTGCCCACACTGAAACTGTCCCTGTGGATGTACCACCAATCAACCATTTGCCCCAGCCCTGCTTCGGTTGTGGTAATAGACAAGGACCATAAGCAGGGGGGGGAAGCTCCAGGGTACATACCCTGTTATGGCCATAAATTCCATGTACAGTGACACCAGGGGACTTAGCAGCCCAAGAAGGATGAACCACTTTGATCACCTCAGCAACTGTTGCCGGTCAGTAGCAATGTCCACAGCCCTGGGGAAGACAGACCTGACTGGACCCCTGACACAAGCAGAGCAAGGGCTGCTCAAGGGCGGGGCATGGGCATCATTCCCCTCACTCTCCCAGTTCTGTGGGTGATCAAGGGGTAGAGAGGCGCCCACCTACTCCTTTAGTCCAGTAGGCAAACATGACTCCTGGGACACATCCAGATCTGACCGCTGAAAGACAGGAGAGGTTACAGCCTCCTCCACCAGCGGATAGCGTAGAAATTGAGAGGATAGTTCTAACACACTTGGACTTACCACAACCAATTCAGGATGTACGAGTCTTCTCTAGGAAGCACTCAACTAGGAAGAACTACCAAGCCAAGTGGGACAAATACTCGAGGTGGTGCGGAGAGCAAGGACTTGACCCCTTCTCATGCCCCCAAGAGTGCTTGCTACATTATCTTCATTCCTTATACCAAGCAAGCCTAGCAACTGCATTAGTCAGAGTGTATGTAAGCATGATTGCAGCTTACCACCTCCCTCAAGATGGCTCTCCAGTATAATGCCACCCACTTTTCTACAGGTTTGAGGGGCATTCTCCAGCTGCGCCCACTGGTAAAAAAAAAAAAAAAAAAAAAAAAAGCTACCAGTGCCATGGGATCTTAATCTGGTCCTAGAACAGTTGATGCTCCCACCCTTCGAACCTATGGAGAGTAGTCACATGAGGTATCTCTCCTGGAAGGTCGTCTTTCTAGTGTAGCTCACCTCAGCAAGGAGAGTCAGTGAGCTACAAGAATTAGTTAATAGTTTACCATACCTGGAGTTTTATCATGACAAAGTAACATTAAGGACTTGCCCATCATTCCTTCCCAAGATGGTTACAGCCTTCCATCTTAATCAGACAACTCATGATCAGAGGCAGAAAAACAGCTTCAAACGCTGGACTGCAAACGTGCCCTAGCGTCTACAACTGCGTACACAGTCGAACCGCAGAGCCTCTCAACTATTTGTCTCATTCAACCTGAATGCCCCAGACTTCCCGTTACCAAAAGGACATTATCATCGTGGATTTCCCACTGCATCGGGTTCTGTTATGATAAAAGAGTGGAAACCTTGTCTACCGCACCAAAGGCTCACCAGGTCAGAGCAGTGGCAGCCTCTATGGTACAGTTGTGTGAAGTGCCTATCCAGGACATATGTATACTACCACATCGTCATCATTGCACACTTTCACGACATATTACTGCCTTAACCAGCAAGCAACCGCAGATGTGGCAGTAGGTCAAGCCATTCTGCTGGTGGGAACAACAAAGGAGACTGTCCGCAAAGGGGTGCCAGGTTGAGCACACCCCAATGCAAGAACCAGAATGGACTACACTTCACTTCCAACACCAGGGGGTGCTCAACTTTTCAGCTGGGGGCCCTCAGATATTATGGCTAATTCAACCTGCTTATCTGTGGGGAAAAAAAAACAAGTTTGCTTACCATAAACAGTGTTTTCTGTGGATAGCAGGGTGAATTAGCCATGCTAGACCACCCACCTCCCTGGACGGTTTCCGGATGGTGCAATTGCAAGCTTTAGTAACAGACTGAGGCAGGCTAGGTGATGTACAGGGGCAGGCACTCAGAGTTCAATTCTGTGTGCTCTTTGGAGCTCCGCCACCTAGAGGACCAGAGGGACGTTCCCCAGATATCATGGCTAATTCACCGTGCTATCCATGGAAAACACCATTTACGGTAAGCAAACTTGCTTCTCCATACATAAGGAAAAAGTAGGATTCTTCCCTCCAGACTCTGCTTTGCTCCCCAGTCAGCAGCAGATTTCATCTTTTGTGTGACAGACCTCTGCTTCAACAGGGGATGAAGTCCCCATTACAGTTGGAGGTAGGGAGCACTTTCATTTTATTTATTTATTTATTTGGTTTTTATATACTGTCATTTAGACTAGCTGTCACAATGGTTTATAAACATGTTTATATTTTTATTGGATTTTTTTGTTTGAAATAAGATGAAATATAATCATAAAACAAGATAATAAAAGATGTAAAAAATAAGAATAATACAAAGCTTCATGGTCATAAATACAATTAATAAATCAATAAAAAAATATAGAAATATAAAAAGTAATCTGTAAAACTGTGGTAGTTAAAAAAAATAAATATATATATATATAACTGGAAGCTAAAAAATTTACCATTACCTATCGTGTAAGCCTGCTCAAATAGTCAGGTTTAAGCATCTTTTTAAACTTGAGTTCTGCTTGTAATCTTAAATCTACTGGTAAAGCAATCCATAATTTAGGTCCTGCAAGTGAAATCGCTCTCTCTCTAACCAGGGTGAGTCATGCAGAGGTAACTGAAGGGATTGAAAGCAAACCTTTATTAGCGGACCTTAAGTTTCACTGCAGAGTGTGCAATCAAATGACAGCATTCATCCAGTCTACTTGCTCGCCATAAATTGCTTTATGCAGAATACAAAGTGCTTTATATTGAATTCTGTATTCAATGGGCAGCCAATGCAGAGATTTCAGAATATGATCTTTTTTCTTACTGCCCATAAGCACCCTAGTGGCTGTGTTCTGCAGAATCTGGAGAGGATGAATAGTGGACTGTGGCAGACCGAGAAATAATGAATTGTAATAGTCTGTACCAGTAAATATCAGGGATTGTAATGCTGTACTAAAATCATTTGGATTTAATAGTGTTTTTAATAGTCTAAGCATTAAAAGTTTGCTGTATCCCTCCTTGATTTTAATAGAAATGTGTTTTTTAAAATTGAGCTCTGGGTCAATCCAGACTCCAAGGTCTCGTACTTTATCTCCAAGGTTAATCGAGAGATTGTCTTGGGGCACTATTAGTTTTGATCTAAAATTGAAACTTTCCTTTCTAAAAGAATGATTTCTGTTTTACCGATATTTAAGCTAAGTTTCATTTGCATTAGCAGCTGTTTGAAAATATTCAGATATACAGATGTAATTTCATAAGATTTATCTAGTATATCATGAACAGGAATAATAATCTGAATATCATCAGCGTAAATATAGATGACAGAGCGGCAGCATATATATATTAGAGAGTGGCTGAAATAGAGGAGCCTTGTGGTACTCCTGTTTCAAGGGTAATGGTGTCTGAGTATGTATTGTTCCTGTTAACCTATGACCTGTTGCTCGGGTAAGAAGTGAGCCAGTGCAGGGTTTTATTCTGGAGCCCTATCTCTGAAAGTCTTTGCAGAAGACTTGTGTGGTTCAGTGTCAAATGCCGTTGAGTGGTCTAGCAATATTAAAAGATATTTATGTCCACTATCAAATCCTCTCATTATAGTATCTGAAAGGGATAAAAGTAGCATTTCAGTACTAAAGTGTCTTCTGAACCAGAATTGCATTGGGTAAAGGATGATATTGGCTTCTAGATGTTCTGTCAGTTGTTTCTGAACCACTTTTTCGATTAACTTTGAGAGGAATGAAAGGATGGATATTGGTCTGTAGTTATTTAATACATTGGGGTCCAGGTTCTTTTTTTTTTTTTTTTTTTTTAGAATTGGCTTGATAATAGCCTGTTTCAATATATCGGGTAGAATGCCTTCATTTAGGGATTTGTTGATGATAGATGATGATAGGTGGGAGCTATTATATTCAGTATTGGTTTCAAGGCTACTATTAGGATTGAATCTAGTGAGTGATTTGCTGGGTTTAGGTTTTTGATCAAACATTCTACCTCACCTACTGTAGCGTCCATTTCAGGACTTCTTTCGTTTTCAAGGTTATTTCTTGCTTTGGCGTATTATCTAAACTAGATATAAGCTTTTCTATGTTGTTTTTGAAAAACAGGGCCATGTCTTGGCTAATGTTTTCACTATGATCAGTGCAGGCATTTTGTGATTCACTAGTAAGATTTTTAACAATATTAAACAAGGTTTTTGAATTGTATGAAAACTTTTGGATCTTCTTACTATAATAGTCTTTTGGCTCTATTTATCAGATTTTTATAGAAGGCTAGATAAGTATGGTAATTCCTTAGAGTCTGGAATGATTTATTATTTCTCCATGCTTTTTCTTTTATTCTAAGAATTTTTTTCGCTTCTTTAATTTATTATCCCAAGGGTTCAATTTTTTTTATTTGTTATACATTTGGTTTTTATCGGATTAAGATTGTCTGCTATCTCTGAAGTGATCTTAAGTCAGGATAGTGTGGCTTACCATCCGAGAAATCAACTTTAACAAGATTATCTTCTAATTCCCGTTGCAAATCCTCTGTTTTAAAAGGAGGATGAAAATTGAATGTAATTGGCTTAGAAGAGGTTAAAACTTTCTCAATTTTGAATATGTTAGAATGGAGTAAGAAATGGTCTGACCAGGGAATTGGAGTATATTTCACTGCTGAATCAATTACTTTTCCATAGTTTGTAAAGATAAGGTGTGTCTGGCTTTGTGTCGCCTCTGAGGTAAGTAAAGCGTAGCCGAGTACCATCAGAGCTTCAATGAGAGTCTGATAAGTAGATGAAAAAGGTTTCGTATCAATGTGTAGATTGAAATCGCTCAACATTATAGAGGGTTTATTAGGATTAAGATAGGTGACAAAAAATTCTATGATTGGAGTGATATTGTATTCCAGAAGCCCTGGAGGACAGTATAATAAACATATTTGCAGGTTTGCAGAATCAAATAGAGCAATTTCATACTGATGAGAGAGATTCATCACCAGAGAAGGAGGTTTCTCTCAGCCCCATAGATCAGGGTGATCAAACTGGGTGACCCACCCCCAACCAGTTGCGTTTTCAGGATATCCCTAATATGCATGAGAAATATTTTCTTACACAGGAAGTAATGCATGCAAATAAATCTCTCTTACTGCCTTTGTCTGAAGACTAAATCAGCCTCATATCCCTCAAGCTTCCTACCTCTACCATAAACTAACTAACTCCAACACAAGAGACCTCCTTCTCTCTCCTGCTACCCTGTCTCCAGTTACCAAATATCTTTGCCTAGGAGCTCACGTTTGAAATGCAACAATTGTAAGTAGAATTTACTTGTACAATAAATAATTTCAAACTTAAAGAATCTTTGTCTTGAGGACTGATTGGAGAAAAAGTTTAGCTGCCTGAAAAGGAAAAAGCACGGACATTTACCTCATTCATTCCATCACACATTAATATGGACACACCAGCAATCATCCTAGGAGATTTCGACCAACATCCCATGGTCCGACCACAAACTCATCCAAACCACACTACAATTCAAAATCAACCATACAGAAACCAACAACAACAAAAAATACATCACATTCCCCAAACCATGCCCCAGTGAAGTCATCGCAGAAACCCTCCCCACCGTCTTAACAGATCTTAACCTCAACACAGCAAACACAGCCATAAACTCATGGCTCAACATCAATGCTGAAATTGCAAAATCAAAATGTCCTATCATCACCAAAGAAATCAGAACTGAAAACACCCATAAAGTGCCATGGTACAAACATGAACTGAAAAACATAAAGAGTTTACTCAGTCAAGCCGAAAAAAATGGAGAAAAGATCCTACCCCACCCCACCTGGACAAATACAGAATACTCTACATCTACAAAACGGATATAAACAAGGCCAAACGCATATACTATGCAAAGAAAATCCATGAACACCAATACAACCCAAGAGCCCTCTTCAACTTCATCACCAAGCTGACTCAACCCATCCAAACCCCACTCCCCAATGAGAACAACTCAATAACATGTGACAGGCTAGCTCACGTCTTTCTGGACAAAACCACCAAACTAATAACATCCAACCCTCAAGCAACCAAGGAAACACTGACTCCCCAGCCCATCACTGTCCCCACCTGGACCACCTTTGAACCCACAGCCTCCTCTGAGATAAAAACCATCATACAAAAAACAAACCAAGCCACCCACCCCCTTGAAACTAATCCCAGACATAATAGCCAAACCTATAGCTGACATCATCAACGTATCGCTAGAGCAAGGAATCTTCCCCGAGGCCCTTAAATGTGCCATCATCAAACCTATACTCAAAAAACCACACCTTGACACTGTTGACCCTACCAACTTCAGACCCATATCGAACCTCTTTTATCTCAAAAATCCTTGAAAAAACTGAAAACCATCAACTCTCCGAACACCTGGAAACCCAAAAAAATACTATACCCATCCCAGCACGGATTCAGAAAAGCACTCAGCACCGAAACACTCCTACTCACCCTTACCGACTCACACTCAGAGGTCTTCACGCCAGCAAATCCTACCTTCTTATACTACTTGACATATCCGCTGCTTTCGACACCGTCAACCACAACACCCTCCTAATCAGACTAAGTGAAATTGGACTAGACGGCACCACAATCAAATGGATCAGCTCCTACCTATTGAACAGAACCTACAAAGTTATCCTCAACAACAAGGAATCAAAACAATTCCCCCTTTCACAGGGCATCCCTCAAGGATCATCACTCTCCTCCACCCTTTTCAACATCTTCATGCTCCCACTATGCAAACTCCTCACTGACCTGGGCCTCCAATACTTTGTCTGCGCCGATGATGTCCAGATCCTTATCCCTATGAAAGAAAACATACAGAGCACCCTTCTACAATGGAGCTCCATCTTTACCCAAATACAAAAACTCCTAGCCCAAATAGCATTCACCCTTAACCACGCCAAAAACAGAAATAAGAAAATTATTCCTTACCTGCTAATTTTCGTTCCTGTAGTACCAAAGATCAGTCCAGACGGTGGGTTATGTCCCCCGTCCAGCAGATGGAGTTAGACAAGTCTTCGGAGGGTGCTGGCATAAGTACACGTGCACCCTCTATAGGAGCTCAGTATCGAGAATATCAAAGCCAAAAACAAACTAGTGAGGCTGGATCAAGTGTAACAATCGTAAACATCATAACTGAGGCAACTAATGCCCAAACTGAAACTTGCAGAACGAACTAAAATAACAGACCCATGAGACCCAACAGAGTCAGATAAGAGGCCCACAGACCCCGAGCAGGGAGAAAGCAAGACCCAGAGGTGGGCGTCTGGACTGATCCTTGGTACTACAGGAACGAAAATTAGCAGGTAAGGAATAATTTTCTTTTCCCTGTACGTACCAGGATCAGTCCAGACGGTGGGATGTCCCAAAGCTTCCCTACACTGGGTGGGCCCTTGTAAGCCCTGCTCGAAGGACTCTGTCTCCGAAGCATCCCGAGGACGATGACGGGAGATGCAATCGGTAATGGTGAGCGAAGGTATGAAGGGACTTCCAAGTCGCCGCCCGACAAATCTCTTGCGAGGAAAATAGACTGTACCTCTGCCCATGAAGCAGCCAGGGCCCGAAGAGAATGTGCCTTGATCCCCCGCGGAGGATCCCGACCCACGCCTATGTACGCAGAAACGATCGCTTCCTTCAGCCATTGAGCAATCGTCATCTTCGAGGCCGGGGAACCCTTCCTCGGACCAGACCACAAAACAAACAAGTGGTCTAAGACCCGAAAATCATTTGTAATCTCCAAATAGCGAATGAGGATCCGCTTGACATCCAGGGAACGAAGATTACCCAATTCCCCTGCTGAGAAGGACGGGAGCTCGACCGTCTGGTTCAGGTGAAACGAGACGACCTTGGGCAAGAAGGAGGGCACTGTCCGGAGTGACACTCCCGAATCCGAAAACCTGAGATAGGTTCTCTGCAGGATAGTGCTTGGAGCTCCGAGATACGGCATGCGGAAGATATGGCCACCAGGAATACAGTCTTGAGCATGATGTCTTTAACGGAAGCGTTAGAGAGAGGCTCAAAAGGAGGCCCCGCAAGCGAGCGGAGTACCAGGTTAAGGCTGCAAGAGGGGAAGGGATCCCTGACTGGAGGCCGAACATGCTTCACCCCTTTGTGAAAACGGGCGATATCGGGCTGTTCCATGAGAGAAGCGTGACCTGCATACTGAAGGAGCGAGCCCAGGGCAGCTACCTGAACCCATAAGGAGTTGTAGGCAAGCCCTTTATCTAGACCGTCCTGAAGAAACGCTAGAATCTGAGTCACAGAAGCCCTCGAAGTGTGGGCAGCGTGATCCACGCACCAGGCCTCAAAGACCCTCCAGACTCGCATGTAAGTAGCAGACGTAGAAAGCTTCTGGGCCTTGAGGAGAGTTGAAACTACGGCCTCCGGGAATCCCTTGCATCGGAGACACCGCCATTCAAAAGCCAGGCCGCAAGACAGATGCGTTCTGCCTGGTCGAAAAATACTGGCCCCTGGTGAAGCAACCACAGGAGATGGCCCAGACGAACCGGACCGTCCACAGCCAGGTGAAGCAGATCTGCAAACCATGGGGAGCCTTGGCCACTCTGGAGCCACCAGGATGACGGGTCCCCGATGAAGCTCTATTCTCCGAAGCACCTTGCCCACTAGCGGCCAGGGCAGGAAGACGTAGAGAAGAATCTGTTCTGGTCAGGGGAGTACTAGGGCGTCCACTCCTTCCGCCCCGTGCTCCCGCCGGCAGCTGAAGAACCGGGATGCTTTGGCGTTGAGAGCCGTCGTCATGAGATCCAGACGCAGTGTCCCCCAGCGATGCCGGAGTAGGCGCATGGTGTCGTCGGAAAGGGACCACTCCCCGGGATTCAAATGTTGACGACTCAGGTAGTCGGCTTGGATATTGTCTACGCCTGCGATGTGCGACGCTGCCAGGTGTGCTACATGCTTCTCCGCCCATGACATGAGGCGGGCGGTTTTGATCGACATGTGCCGGCTCCTGGTGCCTCCCTGGTGATTGATGTATGCAACGGTCGTCACGTTGTCTGAAAGGATCCTCACAGCACGATTCCAAACCAGGGGCAGGAAATGAATGAGGGCGAGGCGCACTGCCCTCGTTTCCAGGCGATTTATCAGCCAGGCTGCCTGCTCCTTCGATCACAGTCCCTGAGCCGAACTCCGCTGGCAAACCGCCCCCCCAGCCAGAGATGCCTGATTGGGTGGTAACCACCACCCAATCAGGCATCTCCAGAGAAATACCTTGGGCCAGATGATGTGGTTCCAGCCACCAGGCCAGACTGTCCCTCGCAGACTGAGGCAGAGGCAACACCAACTCGTAATGTTGCGAGACCGGTTTCCAGCGGGAGAGAAGAGCCGCTTGCAAGGGGCGGAGGTGTGCAAATGTCCATGGCACGAGGTCAATCGTGGATGCCATGGAGCCCAGGAGCTGCAGATAGTCCCAGGACGTGGGCTCTTGTAACACAGAAAAACACTGAACTTGCTCCCGGAGGGATTGGGCCCTGTCCGGGCGTAAGAAGACCTTGCCCTGAAGTGTATCGAAGTGCGCTCCCAAGAAGTCCAAGCACTGAGAAGGCGTGAGGGAGCTCTTGGCAAAATTCACCACCCATCCCAGGGACTGGAGAAGCTGAACGACCCTGGAGACCACCTTCAGCCCATGGGAAAAGGACTTCGCTCGGATGAGCCAGTCGTCCAGGTAAGGGTGAACGAGGATCCCCTCCCATCTCAGAGCGGCCGCTACCACCACCATGATCTTTGTGAACGACCGCGGGGCGGTCACCAGCCCGAAGGGGAGGGCCTGAAACTGAAAATGCCGGTTCAGGATCTTGAAACGGAGAAACCTCTGATGAGCCTTGAGGATGGGAATGTGTAGATAAGCCTCCGTCAGATCGAGGGAGGCGAGGAACTCCCCCTGGTGCACCGCAGCAATCACGGATCGCAGAGTCTCCATGCGGAACCGGGAGACGCACAGGGACTTGTTGACCTCTTTGAGATCCAGAATTGGGCGAAAGGAGCCGTCCTTCTTGGGCACGATGAAGTAAATTGAATAGTGCCCTGAGCCCACCTCTCCGAAGGGGACGGTAGAGATGGCCCCGAGACTCAGAAGTCTGTCCAAGGTTTGCTATACCACCAGCCTCTTGAGAGGAGAGCCGCAAGGGGAGAAGAGAAACCTGTCCCTTGGACGGCGGGCAAACTCCAAAGCATAACCGTTCCTTAAAATGTCGAGGACCCACTGGTCCGAGGTGATGTGGGCCCACTCCTCGTAGAAGCGCGAGATCCGGCCCCCGATCAGCGGCATCGAGGAGTGGGCAGGTCCAGCATCATTGAGAGGGCTTTGGTCGAGGCCCCCTGGCCCGTTCCTCCCTTGAGGGTCTGCGGCCGCGAAAGGAACGAGGTCAGGACTGAGATCTGGACGACGGAGCTCGAGCCGCCTGCTGCTTGTATCCACGGTAACGGGATCTGGATGAAGTGAAGCTCCTGGGGTTCCGCTGCCGATCTTCCAGCAGTCTGTGGACCGGATTCTCCCCCCAGTGACTTGATGAGCTGATCCAGATTGTCACCGAAGAGAAACCTGCCCTGAAAGGGAGCGAGCCAAGGCTGGACTTGGAGGAGGTATCGCTGACCAGTTGCGTAGCCATAGAAGACGCCGGGCGGAAACCACGGAGACCATGGCCCTCGCAAGGACTCGAAACATATCATATAGGGCGTCCGCTCCGTACGCTATGGCGGATTCCAACCGGTCTGCCTGCCGCGCTTCCTAAGGTGGCAATGCCTGTGAGGTGAGAAGCTGTTGCACCCAGCGAAGGCTTGCCCTCTGGGCCAAGGAACCACAGGCGGAGGCCCGAATCCCCAAGGCCGAGACCTCAAAGCCCCGCTTGAGGTAGACCTCCAGTTTTCTGTCCTGCGTGTCGCGTGGGCCGTGCCCCCCGTCACCGGAATTGTTGTCCTCTTGGTCACCGCTGACACTGCCGAGTCAACCTTCGGAACTTTAATCAACTCCAGGAAATCCTCTGGCAGGGGATACAGTTTCTCCATGGCTCGTCCGGACCCTAAGGGATGTCTCGGGAGAGTCCCACTCCCTGGTAAACAACTGTAGGAAGGTCGGATGGGTGGGAAAAGCCCGGGCGCGTGGACGGAGGCTGGCTAAAAGAGGATCGCCCTTTTTGGTGGAAGCGACAACCACAGGTACCGGCGGCGTGGGAGGCTCAGGAGGGGGGGTCGAGGTCCAACTCCTGAAGGATCTGTGGAATGAGGTCCTCCAGCTATTCCTTGCGAAAGATGCCGCAGGACCCATGGATCATCGCACTCAAGCTGTGCCTCCGACCCTGGATCATCTGGAGGAGGGCGGAGGGACTCCCCGCGAGTCCGGGGAGGGTTTCTGCCCCCCCCCTCAGGGAAAGAGGAGCGAGAGGAGGTCTGAACGCTCGTGGTTGGCCCCCAGCCCCCCCCCCCCCCATCGAACCCTGGGCCCCCTGAGTCAGCGTTGACAGCCGTGGCATCTTGGCGGGTGGTGGATCAGAACTGGGCACTCCAGGGAATTCCAGACGCTGAAGATATGCATTGTGCATCAGCACAACAAACTCTGGTGAAAATGGTGGGGGGCCCCGGGGGGGGGGGGCGGTGGGTGGACATCCTGGGGGCCTGGGGACCGTGCACCCTCAATCGGGGCCAGAATCAGCTGTTCCCGCCATCGGAATCCTCCCCTTCTCCTCCTGTAGGCTGCTGTGGCTGATCGCAGGAATTCAAGATGACTGCCGTTCGTGCCAAAATCGGCGGGGGGGGGGGCCGACCCCCGAGCTCCAGATCGCGCTGAGGCGCGAGAAGGGATGGAGTTCCGCGGTCCGGAGGTGCCCTCCCCACCAGGGAGGCACCTGGAACAGGCGCCCTCCCTCGACAACCTTGCCCCCGGCTCTCCACAGGCAGAACAGCGGGCTGGCCGCGACATGGAGCAGCCGGGGGAGGGGCGAGCCGCGCGGGAGGTCTGAACTGAAAGCAAGAACCGCGGTAAGCAGGAGACCCTGCGCTGCCCCTAGGACGACCGACAGAGCAGCAGGGGAATGTCCATCCCTGCTGCGGCGGCCCGGGGGAATGTGAGCGTCTCGGGGCCGCGGGCCACCTGTGGTAGTGGGGGAAGAGGCTGGCACCACCAGCTTTCCCCAGCAACCCCCGGCGACTTTGCTGCAAACAAAAACTTCAGGGCAACAACCCCCGACTAGTTTACTGTAAATAAAGAAGTGAATAAGTGAACTAACCAAAGTCAGAACAGTAGAGAGAAGGGGGGGGGGGGGGAATGGCAGAGGCTGTATTAAGCCCTGCCTGCAAGTCCTTAGACACTCCTCCCACCAGTATCTCTCTTTTTTTTTTTTTTTTTAACAAACTTGATCCAGCCTAGACAAACATCAAGAGAAGGAAAGATAGCCTTCAAGAAGGGGAAGCTCCAGGTTCCCCTGCTCTCATCTGCTGGAGTCAGAAGTATACTGAGCTCCTGTAGAGGGTGCACGTGTACTTATGCCAGCACCCTCCGAAGCCTTGTCTGACTCCATCTGCTGGAAGGGGGACATAATCCACCGTCTGGACTGATCCTGGTACGTACAGGGAAAATACACATCTCTAACAAACCCCCAACATGGAATATTCAAGACGGCCCCTCCATGCAAAGCATGAGCCATCTCGTTACAACTGCAAGAAACCTAGGCGTCACCATAGACTCCCAGCTCAGCCTGAAAACCTACATCAACACCATAATATAAGAAGGCTACTTCAAACTACAAGTCCTCAAAAAAATCAAACCACTACTTCTCATTCAAGATTATAGATCAGTACACCAAGCCCTCATTTTCTCCAAACTCGACTATTGTAACTCCATCCTCCTTGGGCTCCCAACCTCCACCCTCAAGCCCCTCCAACTAATCCAAAATGCAGCAGCCAGATCCCTCACAAACAGGAAACGCTCCACACACATCACCCCCATACTAAAAGACCTCCACTGACTCCCCATAACAAACAGAATTCAATATAAAGCCCTTACCCTAATGCACAAGTCCCTCAACAATGAAAAGACAGACTGGCTAAGGGACACCCTTCATCCATACACCTCCCAAAGAAACCTACGATCCAGTAACACCGGATTACTTTCTATCCCATCCAGCAAACAGGCCCACCTTGCCTCAATGCGATATTGAGCAATTTCAATAGCAGGCCCCGCACTATGGAACAAACTACCAGCAAATCTCAGAATGGAACCCTCATCAAAGAACTTCAAGAAATCACTAAAAACATGGCTATTCCAAAAAGCCTACCCAGCTAAGTTATAACCCCATGCCATCCCCAAAAAAACAATACCAAACAGATCCCCAACCCCGCACATAACCCACAATGAGAACTTTCAATAGTCAAATCGTTAGCTGTTATATTATTAAGATATCAAATCGCCTTTATTTTACAATGTAAGAATTGTATACGTTACAAAACCTTATTTCGCTATAATTTCACAATGGCTCAATGTAAAGATAGTATGACCTGTTATCACACTATCTCACTAAATACTATGTAAACCGATGTGATACTCTTGGATGAATGTCTGTATACAAAATAAATAAATGCATATTCATTAGGGATTTCCTGAAAACCTGACTGGCTGAGGGGGCCCATAGGACCAGTTTGAGCATCTCTGCCCTGGATCAACGGCTTCCTCCGGCAGAGAGACATGATTCAGCAGGCTTGTTGATTCTGACAATGATGTCAGCAATGTGCCAAGATCAGAGGGGGCAGTGGCTGTTTTGGTGTCCTTGTTTAGTTCATTGTTGAGGGTTGTGAGCAGCACTAGATAGCTTAATCAGGAGGAGCTATTGTATAGTTGTTTAAAATTAATATTAAAAAAAAAATTTGCAAACCTGTGCTTCTGGGTGGAACTTTAGGGGTAGATTATAAAGCATGCATGTCCATGTGCGCTCGCTACCTGGCGCACGCATATGGACATGCCGATTTTATAACATGCGCGAACTGGCGCATGCATGTTATAGAATACGTTGGCCGCGCGTACGTGCACGCCGGATTTTATAGTCCACGTGCGTATGTGCAGGCAGCGAGTGCAAGGAAGGGGGAGGGGGGTAAAAAATATGCAAATTTGCGCGGTGACTAGATCAGGGCTCCCCCAGGGAACTTTTCAACCCCCTACCTTAACCTCCCTTCCCCTTCCCCTCTCCTCCCCACCCTCTAAATCGCCTTTTTTTTTTATCTTTTATTCTACACTTACTTCAGACCCGACCTGACGTATCTTGCGCGCTGGCAGCCGGCTGATGTTCAAGGCTCTGGGACAGCGATGAATGGGGCTGTCCCTGGCCCACCCCCACTCCGCCACCTGGCCTGCCCATTTGTCAGGGCCCGCCACTTATGTGCGTACTGCTACTTATGTGCGTGGCTCTCGCTGCGCGCATTTTAAAAAGGGCCCAGCCACGTGGGGTAAGTGGCAATTTCTACACACATGGCCGATTTAAAATCCACTGTAGAAACAGAGGACTCGGCAAATTATAATGCCAATCGACGAGTGTGTGTTAAATTTTTATTCAAAGATAAATTTCATATATTATATTAGGACCACTATGTGCTGAAAACATCACAAATTAAAACCAACAACGACGCATCACTCCCATCATACCATTCATACCATATATCCCCAATGACCCCTGAAAATCAGTATACTAAAATACTTATATCTTCACCAAAACCACCCAATGTTGACATGCCCAACATATAGCATACAATAAATCTGTATAATAAATCTCTGTAATATATTCTATCAGGTAAATACGTATGATGATTTAATCAATATAATATATGAAATGTATCTTTGAATAAAAATTAACACCACACTCATCGATTGGCATTATATTTGCCGAGTCCTCTGTTTCTATAGTCTAGCTATTTTGAGTAACAGAGGTAATACACATTGATTTATGACCCGATTTAAAATCCAGCCTTTAATGCATAGTTCACTATGCTCAAATATTCTACTCAAATTGCACAGTAATGGCAATTGTGATGGCAAAAATCTATGTAAAGTAGTTCATTACTGGGCAATTTAAAAAAAAAAAGGAATGTGAAAAATGCTTCAGTCCTGGTTTTTTTTTTGGTTTTTTTTTTCAGAAAAAAAAATCCTGCATCTCAGTGAGGGTAGTGTTCTTTTTCCTAGTGGGAATGGCAAGTGGTGATTCGTGAAGTGCTGCAGGAGTTTAAAGGGGTCACGCAGCCCATACCAGGTCCTCCCACCCCCAAAATGACAATGAAAGTCTCTGTGAACTTAGTGGCTCCTCCACCTGGACCCCAATGCCCTTTGCAGCCAAAAATGTGAAATTCAGAGCCCTTTTAAGTATTGGTCCTTGTCTCTCTAAATCATACCAAACCCCAATTTGGGGTTCACATTCACATACATCCTTCACCCATTACACCAAAAGCTTACTCTAGTGATGGGGGTCATCTTTTAGGGACAGGAGCAAAACCCACTTCTGCCATTTTTCCGCCCAGTTCCAAAATAACATGAGCTAACTTGAGGAACTCCTTTGCATATGTAGCAAAATTACATGCAAAATGGCTGCTATCCTTCAGTAAATATCATGGGTTAGTACATCAGTCTCTCAGAGCTTAAAGGTCATTTTGAATCCATTTCAGCTGGGAACAGGAGAAGAGCAAGGGTGGTCATATGCCATGACTGCAATGCTGCAAACAGCTGAGAATGAGGCTGAGGCACTGGCTTATGACCACACACATTCTGGATAATCAATGTTTTTCTATTACAACCCAGGGAGTGTAACTTTTTCTAGATAATGAATTTACAATTAGATCTTCTGATAAATTTGTGCTCTGTGATATTAAGAACATGCCATACTGGGTCAGACCAAGGGTTCATCAAGCCCAGCATCCTGTTTCCAACAGTGGCCAATCCAGGCCATAAGAACTTGGCAAGTACCCAAAAACTAAGTCTTTTTCATGTTACTGTTGCTAGTAATAGCAGTGGCTGTTTTCTAAATCAACTTAATAGCAGGTAATGGACTTCTCCTCCAAGAACTTATCCGATCCTTTTTTAAACACATAGCTATACTAACTGCACTAACCACATCCTCTGGCAACAAATTCCAGAGTTTAATTGTGTGTTGAATGAAGAAGAACTTTCTCAGTTTAGTTTTAAATGTGCCACATACTAACTTCATGGAGTGCCCCCTAGTCTTTCTATTATCTGAAAGACTAAATAACCGATTCACATCTACTCGTTCTAAACTTCTCATAATTTTAAACATCTCTATCATATCCCCCCTCAACTGTCTCTTCTCCAAGCTGGAAAGTCCTAACCTCTTTAGTCTTTCCTCATAGGGGAGCTGTTCCATTCCCCTTATCATTTTGGTTGCCCTTCTCTGTACCTCTCCATCGCAATTATATCTTTTTTGAGATGCGGTGACCAGAATTGTACACAGTATTCAAGGTGGGGTCTCACCATGGAGCGATACAGAGGCATTATGACATCAACATTCTCAACATTGTTTGCTTTTTTGACTGCCGCAGCACACTGATCTATAGCTATATGAAATAATATCCCCCTTCAATCTATTAGATGTCAAGTAAAGAAAATACTTCAGCCATTCATTTAAAAATCATTGGGAAAAAATCTATTTTTCTCAAATTATCATGTAACAATGGACTTTTTTCTGACTAACATGAATACAGAAGTTCTAGGGGAGTACAGTTGTTTTCTAGAGTTCCCAAATGAACTGAATTTTTTTCTCTAACCTGTTTATTTTTCTCACTTTTCTGTATCATTTCTCACCTTCCAACTTCTATCATTCCATTCATGTCTTTGTATTTAATTGTTTTTCCTTTCTCACCCCTTTTCTTATCCTAAACCACTTCTAAACATATTAAGAAATTTAAAATAGATCTCAAAACGTGGCTTTTTAAATGTGCGTACTTGGAACCACAGTGACAGCAGAATACAGTATTAATGCAGCACTTTTCTACTTTTGTATTTTATCTTATCTTATCCTATCCTTGTTTTAAATAATTAATCAGCTTCTAGTGTTTGTTTTATTGATTTATATTTATATGATTTGATGATGTTTTGTGTTTTCCTACTTTAATTTATTGCTCACCGTTATGATGGTTTTACTGAAATGACAGTATAAAAAATAATAAACCTTAAACCTTCTTCTCCAGCCTAGCTGTTTCCTCCCTTGATGCTTTTCAACCTGCTTCTTTTTTTATACTGATTTTCCTTCCCACTTCCCCAAACAAATCCATGCTTCAATGTCTTCTCCCTCCTACTCCTTAACATGGCATTACACCTGCCAATATCAAGCATTAATACACAGTAGCAGCAAAGCTTTCTGATACCATGCAGGAGCGGGGTTCTATGGTCTAGCACATGTCAGGCAGCAAAAAGGTTAACAGTTTACAATATATTTGTTTAAAGGAGAGATCTTTAGTATTTAAATATATACTTCTAATAATGGTTGCAATAGTTTTGATCTTTTATCTATCTCTGTTTAACTATTCCTGCATTCATCTTATCCTCAAAAAGTTCTGTTTTTACTTATGTCTGCACCTAAAGGAAGTGTAAGAAACATTTCAGAAAAATAAAAAAGAAGTTTGTGACCATAGATGTTAACAGAAAAGGAATACTTGGTCCATTCTATCTGCCTGTTCTTATCCACCTACTTTGCTGTCACAGGTATTACTTAAACTGCTGGAAAACACAAACAGTACAAACCAAATGTTTTTGTTATTTAATGCTGATAAAGGAGCCTAAAGGTATTTTTCATAGACACAGTGGCATTGCAACATATAAGTATAGCTGGGAAGGCCAGCTGCAGCCTATAGGTCATATGCGGCCTTTATGGGAATTTCATATGATTTCTGGTGTTACCTCCTATCCTAACAAATTGTACATTGGCCTGCAAGCTATTGTTTATTCTATGAATAGAGAAGTCTGCAGAGTAGGGTGGAGGCAGAACTTTGGTTGGTGGAAGGCCAACGTGCACAGCTGAAAGCACTACTCTTCTTTCTCCTTTGTAGCTCAGTATCGGGCCGATACAGTAAAGTCCGCGGGAGAGCGGGCGAATGCCCACTCTCTCGGCGCCCGCATAGGCCACTCTCCTGTGCACACGATTCAGTATTCAATTAGGGTCGGCGGTTTAAAAATAAAATAGGTAAAAAGAGGCGTAGGGACACTAGCGCATCCCTAGCGCCTCTTTTGGACAGGAGTGGCGGCTGTCAGCGGGTTGACAGCCGATGCTCAATTTTGCTGGCATCGGTTCTCAAACCCACTTGACAGCCACAGGTTCGGAAACTGGATGCCGGCAAAATTGAGTGTCCAGTTTTCAAGCCGCGGGCCAACTTCAAATTTTTTTTTTCTTTTTAACCTTTTGTAACTTTCGGGACCTCCGACTTCATATTGCCATGATATTAAGTCGGGGGTGCACAGAAAAGCAGTTTTTACTGCTTTTCTGTGCACTTTCTCGGTGCCCGGAAAAATTAGCACCTACCTTTTGGGTAGGCGCTAATTTCTGAAAGTAAAATGTGCGGCTTGGTTGCAAATTTTCCTTTCTGAATCATGCGGGGAATACCTAATAGGGCCATTCAACATGCATTTTGCGTGTTGCGGGCGCTATTTAGGTTCGGGGGGGGGGGGTTTGGACGCGCGTTTTCGACCCCTTACTGAATAAGGGGTAACGCTAGCGCATTGAAAATGCACGTCCAATCGCGGGTTAACAGTGTGCTCCGCCGGAGCGCACTGTACTGTATCGGCCGGTATGTGCTTTTAAATTGTGATGCTATAGCATTAGAAACAATAGCTTTTTCTGTAGTGTAGAATTGACACTTTATAGTTCACATACCTTTTGATGATCCATTATATGTAAATATAAAGAATACAATTTTTCCTTAGGGTTTTTACATTAGCAATATAGCAATTTCTGATGGGAGATAAAGCAAGGGAGAGCAAGAAAATGATACTGAACAAGTTTGTTTTTTAATATGACTTGGTATCTTATTTTGTAAATGCCAAAAAATGTAAATACTTTAAAATTTGGAAGCTTAGAAAAGTACATAGTATGGCAACCCACAAGCCTAGAATAATTGGGCCACATTTTTAGTGTTTCAGCTTTTGTCACTGATTTTGAGGCTGAATCACTAAGGTGTGGCAACATTTGGTGAATAGCCCTCATTGAAGAAAATGGGAACTGTGATAAATCAACATGCATTTTCCTTGTTAGAAATTTACCATACCATACCTTACCTTAGTGAATCAGCCTCTAGTCACCTGCATCTCATAAGCATTCAGTTTCCATAGCCTACTTCCAAGGTACAGAAAAAGCCAGCAAGGGAGATGAGGGTTAAAAAAAAAAAAGCAAAGCTTTATAAGGAGCATAATAATCTGGATGAGTATGTGAAGAAACTTAAAGGGGATGTGAGAGGAAGGATGACTGAAAAATGAAAAAACTTGAAAAAGATTAAAACACAATACATAATTATAAATTGCCATGGGTTCTGCAATTTGGCGGCAAGATTGTGATTTATAAGTAATTTTGAATTGGTTAAAAAAGTTCTCTTGCAAGCTGCCCTTCTTTTCTTTCCACAGGTTTAACAAATTATCTTTATGGACTTCTGGTTTCAAGACTTCTTTCTTCAAGGTCAATGCAACTCTTTGGATTTTTTTTCTCTTTGTACTACTTTTTGCTGCTTACATGAGTTTCCTTACAGTTATGTCTTTCCAAAGGCATGCAAATGCTCCTGTTGGAACTGGTAACTCATGGACCTCAATACAACAGCTGTTGTGGCCTTACACTGGACTTAGACATAATCAGCAGCCACCAGTTTGACAAATTTTGCCAATGGAAGTCTGAATACCGATTGCCCTATGTTTTATTTTTAATGGAAACTATCATGATGTAAAGCATATTTCTAAATTGTACAATCATTTAATAAAGATATGGAAGAAAAAATGGATATACTCAAAACACTTTTAATGCTTCTAATTTACTTTCAGATTACTTAATTTGTTTTTGTTTATTTTGAAGAGAAAAGAAAAAGCAATTATTCAAATATTTGATAGTGCAGTTTTTTCATTTAATTTTTAAGTGCCAGTGGCATTCTTGACTTGCAAAACAATTAATGAAAAGTAGATGTAGTTCTTATGCTGCTTGAAAACAAATGCATGTTTATAAAGCAGGTTAGTACTTTTTCTTATCAAAACTATCTTAAGACCTCCATGGTCCATGCCTGATACATTCAATATAGTTCTGCTAAATGTAATTTATCAAGATATATTTTAATATTGTTTGGAGAGAAAGCAATCAGAACTCTATAGAATAACATACTGTGTTTAAGAGTAAGTTAACACTTTTGTAGATGTTAGCAGTTGATAAACACAGTCTACAAACTGATAATTAGAGTTCATGATGTTTTCCATTGCAGTGTCAGTAGAATAGGCTTTAATCGCATGGTAGAGTGTTGAATGAAATTCACAGTTTTCAGGTAAATTATCTGAAAATATTATGCTTGACTCTGTAATCTTCAATCTGTGTGCTCTGCGATCACTAAGCATATACAGCAACCAAACGTCTTTGTTTTCTTCCTTAAATTGTCCTTTGACCTATGGTGCAAGAGATTAGAAACAACTATCATTCAACATCTCTGTACCCAAATTTAGTTCCTGTGCTCAATAGATCATTATGTTCTCCTTTTACTCAACTATTTAATTCTGAAAAATGTGCTTTGTATCAGTATCTAGATGAGTTCATATTTGAAGCATAACCCTTAAGCTTATATTGTATAGAACTGTTCTTCTGCTGATCTGTTAATGCTTTAATAAAAGTTAAATAAAATTTGGATTTAAGAAAGACTAAGAGTTTAAATTTGGTGTCAAATAAGTGTTGACATCTAAAAGTCACCTTGAAATAATGATGAAAATAAACACACTGGCACACTACAATTTTAAATATTTAATAAAACAATATAGAATAAGCCAACACTTTAGTTATCTGAAATGTGCCTATTTTCTTTATTCTATAATAAGACAAGTTTGCAGAGGCAGCACTCATGGCATCTAAAGTTAGAGAGAGGCTCAAAAGTTATTTCAAGAGCTACATTTGTTTAATAATCTGAGTATAACAAATACCTACATATCTTGCCACGATGCAGCTTAGTGAAAATTACCCTATCATCTTCAAGCCAAGGTTAATGTTTGTACCACATGGCCCACTTGAAACCTTTTTGCAATGTAATTTGGCAAGACAATGAGGCTTTAGACCTTCTATAATGCTATTTAATTTAATTGGCAGAATTAGTGGCTTACTATCTATGAATCATGATGGTCATCAGATCTGCTAAAACAATGTTACCATTGGGCTCAAAATTAACTGTTCAGAAGGTTCTTCAGCACTTACATAATTACTCTTTTTAAAAATGGTTAAGACATATCAGTATACCTTGTCTTAAAGATAGCATTAACATTTTGACCAAAGACTCTAAATCAGGTTACATCACAGATAAAGATTTTGTTTTTATTTAACATCTACCTCTTAGTGTTATATATCATACATAAAATATGACTTCATATAAATCAGCTGGTCTGCCTACTTTTTAGTTAACACTTCTCTGCTGGAATCTTTTGTTTTTGATTGCTCACCTAAACATCCTTTGACTTCACAGAATGGATCAATGATCTGGAGGGCATTAGACCTGGTCACTTTTGATGTGGAGTCACTGAATGCCGACATATAGTGCTGAGAAAGTTTATGAACCCCAGTTGTAATGAGAAAGCAGAGTTGCTTACCTGTAACAGGTGTTATCCCAGGACAAAAGGATGTAGTCCTCATATGTGGGTGATGTCACTGGATGGAGCTCTATCACGGAAAAAGTTCTGTCAAAGTTTCTAGAAACTTTTGACTGGCTCACTGAGCCTACTGAGCATGCCCAGCATGCCATGATCCCTGTAGCCACAGGGCTCTCCCATCAGTCTCGTTTGTAGCAATAAGTGCAAGCGAAAAAATAAAATAATAAAACGGCAGTGGACCCAACTCTGTAGTATGGCGGGTGGGTTTCGGGAGGACTACATCCTGCTATCCTGGGATAACACTTATTACAGGTAAGCAACTGTGCTTTATCCCAGGACAAGGAGGATGGTAGTCCTCACATGTGGGTGATTAGCAAGCTACAGGCTGACTCATCTTTTAACAGGTCAATGGCACGCAACTCGTGCAACAGGCACAACAACTGGGGTGCTATTGACTATGATGAGGCAGCCTGAATCATAGCAGGTGGATGTGGAAGGAGTTGGGTATTATACTGGAAATAGGTTTTTCAAGACAGATTGTCCAAAGGCAGAGTCTTGTTGTCCTTCCTTGTCTAAGCAGTAATGAGCTGCGAATGTGTGCAGAGAACTCCAAGTCACAGCTTTGCAGATGTCGGCGATAGCACACTACCGTTCAGAACCTATGGAAGCTGACACAGCCCTTACTGAGTGCGCTTTTACTCGCCCCTGGAGAAGAAGGCCTGCTTTCTCATAACAGAATTTGATATGGTCTGCTAGCCAGTTGTAGAGAGTTTGTTTGCCCACTGCAACTCCTGGTTTGTTTTTATCAAAAGAAACAAAGAGTTGGGTGGATTTTCTATGGACTGCAGTGCGTTCTAGATAAAATGCAAGTGCACGTTTACAATCCAAGGTGTGCAAAACTCTCTCTGGTGAGAGTGGGGCCTTGGGAAGAAAGTGGGCAATAGTATGGATTGGTTAAGGTGGAAATCCGTTACCACCTTAGGCAGAAATTTGGGGTGAGTGCATAGGACCACTCTATCATGCAGGAACCTTGTGTAGGGTGAGTCTGTGACAAGGGCTTGTAACTCACTTGACCCTTCTAGCAGATGTAATGGCTACTAGGAAAAGGACTTTCCATGTAAGAAGTTTTACATCACAGGAATGCAAAGGCTCAAATGGGGATCACATGAGCTGTTTAAGCACTACATTTAGGTTCCATTCTGTAACTGGTGGTCGAATGGGGAGGCTTAAGTTGAAGTAAACCCCTCATCAATCAACTCACTAGGGGTTGCGCTGTTAGTGGGGCATCCCCTATGCTTTTGTGATGTGCCACAATGGCACTCAGGTGTACACATACAGAAGACTTCTGGAGGCCAGAATCTGAGAGGTGCCATAGATAGTCTAGTAAAGATGGAGTGGGGCAGGAGAAAGGGTCAATATTTTTTGAGTGCACAATTGGTAAATCTAGTCCACTTGGAATGGTAAGATTTAGGTGTGGAAAGCTTTCGTGAAGCTATGAGAACCTGAGAGACTTGAGTCGAAATTTAGTTCCTGTGCTCAATAGATCATTATGTTCTCCTTTTACTCAACTATTTAATTCTGAAAAATGTGCTTTGTATCAGTATCTAGATGAGTTCATATTTGAAGCATAACCCTTAAGCTTATATTGTATAGAACTGTTCTTCTGCTGATCTGTTAATGCTTTAATAAAAGTTAAATAAAATTTGGATTTAAGAAAGACTAAGAGTTTAAATTTGGTGTCAAATAAGTGTTGACATCTAAAAGTCACCTTGAAATAATGATGAAAATAAACACACTGGCACACTACAATTTTAAATATTTAATAAAACAATATAGAATAAGCCAACACTTTAGTTATCTGAAATGTGCCTATTTTCTTTATTCTATAATAAGACAAGTTTGCAGAGGCAGCACTCATGGCATCTAAAGTTAGAGAGAGGCTCAAAAGTTATTTCAAGAGCTACATTTGTTTAATAATCTGAGTATAACAAATACCTACATATCTTGCCACGATGCAGCTTAGTGAAAATTACCCTATCATCTTCAAGCCAAGGTTAATGTTTGTATCACATGGCCCACTTGAAACCTTTTTGCAATGTAATTTGGCAAGACAATGAGGCTTTAGACCTTCTATAATGCTATTGATGATCCTTTTGATGATGGTTGTAGGATCAAGCTTTCAACATCCAAGCTGTTAGCACAAGGGTTTGTAGGTTGGGATGGCGTAACATGCCTTGGTTCTGAGTTATTAGAGTGGGTGTTGTGCCCAGGTGAATTGGTTCTCTGATTGAGAGGTCAAGGAGTATGGGAAACCATACTTGTCGAAGCCAGTACTGTTAGGAGTCATGGACCCTTGGGCCGGCCAGCGGATGATAAGAACATAAGAAAATGCCATACTGGGTCAGACCAAGGGTCCATCAAGCCCAGCATCCTGTTTCCAACAGTGGCCAATCCAGGCCATAAGAACCTGGCAAGTACCCAAAAACTAGGTCTATTCCATGTTAACATTGCTAATGGCAGTGGCTATTCTCTAAGTGAACTTAATAGCAGGTAATGGACTTCTCCTCCAAGAACTTATGCAATCCTTTTTTAAACACAGCTATACTAACTGCACTAACCACATCCTCTGGCAACAAATTCCAGAGTTTAATTGTGCGCTGAGTAAAAAACAACTTTCTCCAATTAGTTTTAAATGTGCCCCATGCTAACTTCATGGAGTGCCCCCTAGTCTTTCTACTATCCGAAAGAGTAAATAACCGATTCACATCTACCCGTTCTAGACCTCTCATGATTTTAAACATCTCTATCATATCCCCCCTCAGTCGTCTCTTCTCCAAGCTGAAAAGTCCTAACCTCTTTAGTCTTTCCTCATAGGGGAGCTGTTCCATTCCCCTTATCATTTTGGTAGCCCTTCTCTGTACCTTCTCCATCGCAATTATATCTTTTTTGAGATGCGGCGACCATAATTATACACAGTATTCAAGGTGCGGTCTCACCATGGAGTGATACAGAGGCATTATGACATTTTCCATTTTATTCACTATTCCCTTTCTAATAATTCCCAACATTCTGTTTGCTTTTTTGACTGCCGCAGCACACTGAACCGACGATTTCAATGTGTTACCCACTATGACACCTAGATCTCTTTCTTGGTTTGTAGCACCTAATATGGAACCCAACATTGTGTAATTATAGCATGGGTTATTTTTCCCTATATGCATCACCTTGCACTTAGCACGAAGGAAGGCGATCTATAAAAGCCGTCAGGATGAACAAAAGAATAGATGCCTGTAGTCTTTTTCAATTTCTTTATTGAAGTGGAGACACAAAGGTGAGTCCTGAACTCAAACTGCTATAGAATTGACCTGGACAGAATAGTGATCACAATTATTTAACATCTAGCTTTGATTAAAAAAACTATGTTACCGAACCTAATGGCACCTGTGTAAATTGATAAATTTTAATAACATTATTTTTTGTGCCTTACTGTAAACCGTTGTGACGGTACCCACCTTAATGACGGTATAGAAAAGATTTAAATAAATAAAGGTAGCCCGACTCTGGCCGAGTTTCGCAGTTTCAAAACAGCTGCCTCAGGGGCTAAAACATAAATGGATAATTTAAAATAATATAAAAACGATATTAAAAAATACATCACGTAATAATAATAAATAAATAGATTCATAATTTAACACGACATCTATTTGTAAAAAATTATTATAATAATGGTGACATATAAAAACATATTTGTCTAATAACTCTTATAAAAACCTCACGGTTAACACAAAAATTCAGATAAATTAAAACAATATTGGTATAAGAAGCTGTATTACCTTACATATATTGTCTTGAGTTCCCAATTTTGTTCAAACAAAATGTGTGTAAGAGAATCACATAAGCAACTATATGATCCACAACAGTATTCAATCTGTAATGATGCAAAAATTGATGGCAATATTATGAATAACATTTTTTTATATGAAGGAAACTGTTCAAATATACTGAATATTAAACCAAGTTATATAAATAGTCATTCCTTGTATATCTAAGTAATCATTCTTTATATATCTTGAAAGGTTATGATTTGCAATTTGTATTGGTTAGATCGGTAATAAAAATAAAATCTTATCTGTTTTCAAATTAACTGTACAGACGGAACACGATCCGCACGGACGGTGGCCCGGGGGTCTGCAATCTCGGACTGAATTTGATGGTAAAGCTGACGGTGCTAACATATCTCTTAGATTCTTATCCCATTTGTTGGCTATCATTAGTCCTTTATCTTTAAATGTGGCTAATACTTGAACAATTGGCCAAAATATTTTCAAAATAGTAATGATGTTATGTGAAAGATGTGTATAAGTAAGGGGACACACCATCCGATCTAACGATGTTTTGTCTTTCTTAGTCAATAAATCTGATCTCTTTTGTTTCGCAGCTTTCTTGTATCCATTTTCTATATGTTGAATAGGATATTCTTTTTCTAAAAATCTCTCCTTCATTTCTATTGATCTGCTGCGGAAAGTGGAATCGTCTGCACATAATCTCCTTAGTCGCAAAAACTGAGAGTACGGCAAGTTCTTAAGTAGTGATTTGTTATGGCAGCTCTTGTAATGCAAAAATTTGTTTGTGTCCGTGGGTTTTCTATAAATATCTGTGGAGAAGAACCCATTAATAAAGCTAACTTGAATATCTAAAAAAGGAATGGACCTATTGTTGTAATTCATTGTAAATCTCAAATTCTGATCTAAAGTGTTAAGCCATGTAAAAAATACTTTTAAAGTGTCAGGATTGCCTTTCCAAATTAAAAAAAACGTTGTCAATATATCTTTTCCATAAGATGATATTCTCTTTAAATTCATGCTCTGTTAAAAAATCATGTTCAAATTTGGCGACGTATAGGTTGGCTATAGAGGGGGCCATTGTAGAACCCATGACCACCCCTTTGATTTGTTTAAAAATTGTGTTCTTAAAACAGAAAAAAATTTTTGTTAATGCTATTTCTGATATTTGCATCAAAAAGTCATTGGGTATCCTTTTGTATATGGTACGCTTCTCTAATTGTTGAGCAACAATATCAAGTGCTGCTAACTGTGGGATATTCGTATATAGAGCCTCTATATCTAATGTCACCATTAAAACTTCATCTGTTATCTCTACAAAAGTTTCTAAAATATTTATAAAATGTGACGAATCACGTATATAGGATGGTGTCTCTATAACCTTAGATTTAAGAAATGTATCTATGAAGGTCGAGAGGGGTTCAAGCAATGAACCAATAGCAGAAACTATGGGTCTACCTGGTGGGTCTGAAAGTGATTTGTGTATTTTGGGTAATACATACAGGGGCGGATTTTAAGAGCCCTGCTCGCCTAAATCCGCCCAAATCCGGGTAGATTTAGGCGAGCAGGGCCCTGCGCGCCGGTGAGCCTATTTTACATAGGCCTACCGGCGCGCGCAGAGCCCCGGGACTCGCATAAGTCCCGGGGTTTTCGGAGGGGGGGGGTGTCGGGGGGCGGGACCGAGCGCAGCGGCGTTTTCGGGGCGTGTGGGGAGCGTTCCGGGGGCGGGCTCGGGGGCGTGGCTACGGCCCGGGGCGGTCCGGGGGCGTGACCGCACCCTCCGGACCCACCCCCAGGTCGTGTCCCGGCGCGCTAGCGGCCTGCTGGCGCGCGGGGATTTACTTCTCCCTCCGGGAGACGTAAATCCCCCGACAAAGGTAAGTGAGGGGTTTAGACAGGGCCGGGCGGGTGGGTTAGGTAGGGGAAGGGAGGGGAAGGTGAGGGGAGGGCAAAGGAAAGTTCCTTTCGAGGCCGCTCCGATTTCGGAGCGGCCTCGGAGGGAACGGAGGTAGGCTGCGCGGCTCGGCGCGCGCCGGCTATACGGAATCGATAGCCTTGCGCGCGCCGATCCCGGATTTTAGCGGATACGCCTGGAGCGCCAACAAAAGTACGCCTATTCGCGGTATTTGAAAATCTACCCCACAGAGTTGGCATGATAGGATTGTCAACTTTCAGGAATTGTAATTCTTTATTTGTCAAAAATCCTCTATCATTTGCATTCGATAGTATGGAGTCAATTTCTTTTTTAATAGTAGTGGTGGGATTACTGTCTAATTTTAGATAGCATGTGTGGTCCGAGAGTTGTCGTTCAATCTCTCCAACGTATTTGTCAGCGTCCATTACCACTATTGCCCCACCCTTATCAGCAGGTTTAATGATAATATTACAATCATTTCTCAACTCTTGCATTGCTTCTCTCTCTTTCCGGGTGATGTTATAAAAATTTTTTATTCCTTCATCTTCAAGTTTACATATTTCTTGTAAAATTAACGTTTCATATGTCTGAATGACCGGATTGACCACGCCAGGCGGAATCCATGTACTAGGTTTCTTTACAATCGAAATATCTGTATTATTTGACTGTTTATTTGAAAAGAAATCTATTATTTTTAATTTACGTGTAAATTTGAATAACTCAATCCTAGTACGAAATTAATTATATGAGGGAGTAGGAATAAACGAAAGTCCTTTGTTTAATATATTGACTTCATCTTTACTAAGGATCCTTGATGAAATATTTATGATTCTATCTGTGTTATTTACAATTCTCTCTGTATTTATTGTTCCTGGTCTTGATTCCAAGCCCTCTGATCTTGTTGCATTTGAAAATGATTGTTGTAACTCGGTCTCCTTCCTCTCCCTCTCCCTATCCCCCTCCATTCTCCTCTTCCCCTGAAAAAAGAAGTAAATGGTTTAGATGTAATGTTTTCATCTCTATCTGAATCACGCCTCCAAAATTTTCCTATCTCATTGAGTCGCGTATAGGGTCTATCTTTATCACTGGTAGTAAACAATGGAGCTGATGGATCGATATCTGATTCGTTATTGCTGCGTACTCTTTTAGCGTTTCTATCTACATTTGGACTAGCCCAGGGGTAGGGAACCTATGGTTCACGAGCAGATGTGGCTCTTTTGATTGCTGCATCTGGCTCGCAGACAAATCTTTAAAAAAAAAGTAAAAAATTTAACAAAACCCCCCACCCTCCTGATCCCCCCCCCCCCCCCAAGACCTGCCAAAAGTTCCTGGAGGTCCAGCGGGGGTCCAGGAGCAGTCCGGGAACGATCTCCTGGACTTGGGCTGTCGGCTGCCAATAGTCAGAATGGCGTCGACGGCCCTTTGCCCTCACTATGTCACTGGGGTCGACCAATGGTGGCGGTAGCCCCTGTGACATAGTGAGGGCAAAGGGCCATTGGCTGGAAATGGCATCGACGGCCCTTTGCCCTCACTATGTCACAGGGGCTTCCGCCGCCATTGGTCGACCTCAGTGACATGGTGAGGGCAAAGGGGCGTCGGCGCCATTTTGACTACTGGCAGCCGACAGCCCAAGTCCAGGAGGTCGCTCCCGGACCGCTCCTGGACCCCTGCTTGGACCACCAGGGACTTTTGGAAGGTCTTGGGGGGGGGGGGTTTGTAGTAAATTAATTTTGGAGGTCTTGGGGGGCATCAGGAGGGTGGAGGGTTTTGTTAGATTTTTACTTTTTTATTAAAGATTTGTCTGCGAGCCCTGGACCCCCCGCTGGGCACCAGGGACTTTTGGCAGGTCTTGGGAGGGGGGGGTCAGGAGGGTGGGGGGTTGTAGTAAATTAATTTGGCAGGTCTTGGGGGGGGGGGGGCGCATCAGGAGAGTAGGGGGTTGTAGTAAATTAATTTGGTAGGTCTTGTATGGCTCTCACGGAATTACATTTTATAATATGTGGCGTTCATGGCTCTCTCAGCCAAAAAGGTTCCCAACCCCTGGACTAGCCGGTAACCGTTTATCATTCCTATCTTCTCTACCGATAGTTTTATCTTTTCCATTTTTAGTGTATTCATTCTTTTTATATATTGGTTTATTGGAATATTCCCATGAATAGACATTAGTCAGTCGGGCTACCTTTGTGTCTCCACTTCAATAAAGAAATTGAAAAAGACTACAGGCATCTATTCTTTTGTTCATCCTGACGGCTTTTATAGCTTGCCTTCCTTCGCCTTCCTTCGTGCTTTCTGGGTCCTTCCCTTTCAAGGATCATGTCTTTTTCCCCCTGGAAAGATGTCCTCAGCTTTACAGAAGGTGAACTCAATGACCCTTTACCTTCAGAACCGTTCTTCAAGAATGATGACGTGTTTGATGACTTTCTCAAGAAGTGGGAACGAGCTATAAGTATCAGTAAAAGTCTTATTAGGAGCTCTCTGCATGCATCAACATTATTGGATTATTGCCGGTATAAGCGTATACCCAGAGGTTTACGCATCAATAAACCTCCGAGCATGTATCAGGAGGATTCGGAATTTATGAATTGTTGGGAAGCCATACTCAACAAGTGCTCATTGGATCTTATGATTCTGATAATCAAGACATCGAAAAAGAGAGAAGAAAAACTCAAATGCGAACTAGATACACAATTGGATTATTTGAAAAAACATGACATTTGTTTTGATATCATTCATGAGGATTTCAAGAAGAATGTGGATGTATTTACAAAAGATTTGAAAACTACTAAGTTTGAGAAATTTAAACGTGATAAAACTGATTACAGGAACAATCATGTCTATTCATGGCAATATTCCAATAAACCAATATATAAAAAGAATGAATACACTAAAAATGGAAAAGATAAAACTATCGGTAGAGAAGATAGGAATGATAAAAGGTTACCGGCTAGTCCAAATGTAGATAGAAATGCTAAAAGAGTACGCAGCAATAACGAATCAGATATCGATCCATCAGCTCCATTGTTTACTACCGGTGATAAAGATAGACCCTATACGTGACTCAATGAGAGAGGAAAATTTTGGAGGCGTGATTCAGATAGAGATGAAAACATTACATCTAAACCATCTACTTCTTTTTTCAGGGGAAGAGGAGAATGGAGGGGGAGAGGGAGAGGAAGGAGACCGAGTTACAACAATCATTTTCAAATGCAACAAGATCGGAGGGCTTGGAATCAAGACCAGGAACAATAAATACAGAGAGAATTGTAAATAACACAGATAGAATCATAAATATTTCATCAAGGATCCTTAGTAAAGATGAAGTCAATATATTAAACAAAGGACTTTCGTTTATTCCTACTCCCTCATATAATTAATTTCGTACTAGGATTGAGTTATTCAAATTTACACGTAAATTAAAAATAATAGATTTCTTTTCAAATAAAGTCAACTAATACAGATATTTCGATTGTAAGGAAACCTAGTACATGGATTCCGCCTGGCGTGGTCAATCCGGTCATTCAGACATATGAAACGTTAATTTTAAAAGAAATACGTAAACTTGAAGATGAAGGAATAAAAATTTTTTATAACATCACCCGGAAAGAGAGAGAAGCAATACAAGAGTTGAGAAATGATTGTAATATTATCATTAAACCTGCTGATAAGGGTGGAGCAATAGTGGTAATGGACACTGACAAATACGTTGGAGAGATTGAACGACAACTCTCGGACCACACAATGCTATCTAAAATTAGACAGTAATCCCACCACTACTATTAAAAAAAGAAATTGACTCCATACTATCGAATGCAAATGATAGAGGATTTTTGACAAATAAAGAATTACAATTCCTGAAAGTTGACAATCCTATCATGCCAACTCTGTATGTATTACCCAAAATACACAAATCACTTTCGGACCCACCAGGTAGACCCATAGTTTCTGCTATTGGTTCATTGCTTGAACCCCTCTCGACCTTCATAGATAAATTTCTTAAATATAAGGTTATAGAGACACCGTCCTATATACGTGATTCGTCTCATTTTATCAATATTTTAGAAACTTTTGTAGAGATAACAGATGAAGTTTTAATGGTGACATTAGATATAGAGGCTCTATATACGAATATCCCACAGTTAGCAGCACTTGATATTGTTGCTCAACAATTAGAGAAGCGTACCATATACAAAAGGATACCCAATGACTTTTTGATGCAAATATCAGAAATAGCATTAACAAAATTTTTTTTCTGTTTTAAGAACACAATTTTTAAACAAATCAAAGGGGTGGCCATGGGTTCTACAATGGCCCCCTCTATAGCCAACCTATACGTCGCCAAATTTGAACATGGTTTTTTAACAGAGCATGAATTTAAAGAGAACATCATCTTATAGAAAAGATATATTGACAACGTTTTTTTAATTTGGAAAGGCAATCCTGACACTTTAAAAGTATTTTTTACATGGCTTAACACTTTAGATCAGGATTTGAGATTTACAATGAATTACAACAATAGGTCCATTCCTTTTTAGATATTCAAGTTAGCTTTATTAATGGGTTCTTCTCCACAGATATTTATAGAAAACCCATGGACACAAACACATTTTTGCATTACAAGAGCTGCCATAACAAATCACTACTTAAGAACTTGCCGTACTCTCAGTTTTTGCGACTAAGGAGATTATGTGCAGACAATTCCACTTTCCGCAGCAGATCAATAGAAATGAAGGAGAGATTTTTAGAAAAAGAATATCCTATTCAACATATAGAAAATGGATACAAGAAAGCTGCGAAACAAAAGAGATCAGATTTATTGACTAAGAAAGACAAAACATCGTTAGATCGGATGGTGTGTCCCCTTACTTATACACATCTTTCACATAACATCATTACTATTTTGAAAATATTTTGGCCAATTGTTCAAGTATTAGCCACATTTAAAGATAAAGGACTAATGATAGCCAACAAATGGGATAAGAATCTGAGATATGTTAGCACCGTCAGCTTTACCATCAAATTTAGTCCGAGATTGCAGACGCCCGGGCCACCGTCCGTGTGGATCGTGTTCCGTCTGTACAGTTAATTTGAAAACAGATCATCTGCTGATACCTAAACAGAGAACTTTTAAACTCACTTCTTTTACAAATTGTAAGAGTAAAGGAGTAATATATATAGTTATCTGTCCGTGTAATAAGTTTTATATAGGGAAAACCATTAGAGAGTTCAATAAAAGGATTATAGAGCACAAAAGTGCTATCACACGTTGTGTTCCGTCTAAACCACTAGTTGAACACTCCATTGAATATAAACACAAATTCATAGATTACAAATTTTGTGTTCTTCATAAACCTGTGCTTAATTGGAGAGGACGTAATCTATATCGGTTATTACTACAACTAGAACAGAAGTACATATATGAATTTGATACTCTGTCTCCGAATGGTTTAAATGCAGAAATTGATTACTCTGTGTATCTATAAGGGACTTTTTAAATATTTTAATATATTTCTAAGCCTCATTTATGAATTATGTCATTTTTCTGCTTCACAGTTTTATGCAATTATTTATAAGATGCTATTGATTTATTTATTATTGTTCAATTGTTTTTATGATTTTTAAAAAAATACTTTTTTGTGACTTTTACAATATTGGTGATACATTTTTAATGAGTTCCCTATTTTTTCATTCAAAGCCATCCACAACAGTTCACTTTTTCTTGTGGTTTTTTGGTATTAGCTATCCAATTTGTAAAACTGTAAAATTTGTCTCAATTCATAATTTAAATATCCTTTATATCATCTATAAAATAATTTTCCAAAACCTCATTATCGATCTTATTTTGAGTAATATTTGCTCAATCATATTCATATAATATTAATTTGGAGATACAATATATTTTGCCACTCATTTGGTGGTTGCAAAAATATGATGGCATATAACTTAGGGAAACTACTCATATAGCATTTTTTATTGACACCAAGTTTTATTAAAAAATTCACACAATTCATTCTAACAATCATTTCACAATCGCTGTAACATCACTGACACGCCCCCAAGATGACTGACAGTTCACCTCCGTTGTTTTTCTTCACAACAATTCACACATACTACCTAATATTGAGTGGTTTTTCACGGTTTTTACACATTAAATTACATTTCTTCTTGAAAGTTAAATTGGAACTCTTCTTTTTATAAGCATTGTCATAATATAGACACGCCCCTAGCATGATTGACAGTTCACCCCCGTTGTTTTTATATACAATAACTTGAACACACTATAGAGAGTTTATTTCTCACTAAGTTAGCTTTTCACAGCACATATAGAAACCAATTTATTTGCACTCTCATAAAACTTTTTTGACATAGTCGGCAGTGATTGACAGCTGAATTTTGGAGCGCAATTTGAGTATAAAGACCTTCAAGACACAGCAACTTCAATGTTTGACTTCTCGAGTGGAGATTCGATTTTGAACGCGACAGTAGGTAAATTATGCTTCTGAACTTTTAGTTTTGATAGCATTTCATCATAACATGTTAACATCTTCGTTGTTTTTTATTTAACACTAGTCAGTTCTTTCAATAACACTGAGTAGGTAGGTATTCTTTGGTTTTTTCAACAAGTCGCTGTTCAGCACTGATCGCTAGAGAAACAGCTCCTTTGTCTTTTTCAGCTGTTCTTGCTCAGCCGGACACCGGCGTTTTCACATTAACATAAAAGAAAATTATTCCTTACCTGCTAATTTTCGTTCCTGTAGTACCATGGATCAGTCCAGACAGTGGGTTATATCCCCCGACCAGCAGATGGAGTCAGAACAGAGTTTGAGAGCGTCAGCATATAGAGTAGTGCACCCTCTGCTGGAGCTCAGTATTACGCATAGCAAAGCCCAAAAGCAAAACACAACATTTTGGATCCAGATCCGTCCCCAAAAAGGAACAGAGAAAGATATAATGTTATCATATACATATATAATTATCTGATCTTCTTTTTCCTTCTTAATCCAAGTTATTGTTTCCCTGTTACATGTAACTGCTTTTCTGCACTATTGTTCAAATTGTAAAGTTTATTATATTGTGCACCCCTGTTCCTTGTGAACCAGCATGATGGGACTTCTGTCTTGAATGTTGGTATATAAAAAAAACTTAAATAAATAAAATAAAAATAAGTAAACAAACGGTCAACGGGACCACCAACAGCCAACTTGTGAGGAGCTGTGAACAGTAACAATAATCAGAGACAAACAGAATGAAAGTTACCTGGAAGAATCCGAGCAGGACCTAATGAAACCCCTAGTGGCAGGCGTCTGGACTGATCCATGGTACTACAGGAACGAAAATTAGCAGGTAAAGAATAATTTTCTTTTCCCTGTATGTACCTGGATCAGTCCAGACAGTGGGATGTACCCAAGCTTCCCTAAACCAGGTGGGGTCCTGAGAGACCTGCTCGGAGAACTTGATCGCCAAAAGAACCCGTGTACTGAGGCGCCAGGTGTAGTCTGTAATGTCTGGAAAAAAGTGTGCAACGACTTCCACGTCGCCGCACGGCAGATTTCCTGGGAGGAAACGGAGCGAGATTCCGCCCAGGACGCCACTTGGGATCGCGTGGAATGAGCCGACACGCTGCGAGGCGGCACCCGCCCCGCCGCAATGTAAGCCGATGAGATGGCGTCCTTTATCCAGTGCGCAATAGTCGTCTTGGATGCCTGAGAACCTCTCCTCGGTCCTGACCAGAGGACAAACAAATGATCGGATACCCGGAAGTCATTGGTAACCTCCAGGTAACGGAGCAGCACACGCTTGACGTCCAGGAGCCGGAGAGACCGGGGTTCCTCTGGAGCGAACGCTGGAAGCTCCACCGTTTGATTGACGTGGAAGGCCGAGACCACCTTTGGTAGGAAGGATGGCACCGTACGAAGGGAAACCCCAGATTCGGAGAAACGCAGATAAGGGTCCCGGCAGGACAAGGCTTGGAGCTCTGAGATCCGGCGAGCAGAAGAGATGGCTACCAGGAAAACCGTCTTGAGGGTCAGGTCCTTGAGGAAGGACCCCCTCAGGGGTTCAAAAGGAGGGCCCGATAGCGTTCGCAGCACCAAGTTGAGGCTCCAAGAAGGGAAAGGATCCCTGACCGGTGGCCGTAGGTGTTTGGCACCCTTCAGAAAACGTGCGATATCCGGCTGAAGGGGTAGAGAGCAGTCCTTCTGTACCAAGACATTCAAGGCCGCCACCTGAACCCGGAGCGAATTATAGGCGAGACCCTTATCCAGACCATCCTGTAGGAAATGAAGGATCAGCGGGACAGTCGCCTCCATGGTTTGGACCCCATGCTCGGAGCACCAGGCTTCGAAGACCTTCCAAACTCGAACGTAAGCGATGGAGGTCGAAGGCTTGCAGGAACAAAGCATCGTTGAGATCACTGTCTCCGGGTAGCCTCTGTGGTGGAGACGGCGCTGTTCAAAAGCCAGGCTGCAAGACAGAAGAGTTCTGCCTGCTCGAAAAAATACCGGCCCCTGACGCAGAAGATGAGGAAGATGGGACAGGCGAAGTGGGCCGTCCACCGTCATCTGAAGTAGATCTGCGAACCATGGCCGACGGGGCCATTCCGGGGCTACGAGAATTACAGTCCCTCGATGATGTTCCAACCTGCGGAGAACCTTGCCGACCAGAGGCCAAGGAGGAAACACATAGAGCAGTTGAACCGATGGCCACGGAAGGGCGAGGGCATCCACCCCCTCCGCGCCGCGCTCTCTTCTGCGGCTGAAGAAGCGTGGAACCTTGGCGTTGAGAAAGATCGCCATGAGATCGAGGCGTGGAGTCCCCCAACGACGGATGATGAGATGCATTGCCTCGTTGGAGAGAGCCCACTCGCCGGGGTCTAGCTGTTGACGACTCAGGAAGTCCGCCTGAATGTTGTTCACCCCGGCGATGTGAGAGGCCGCTATCCGGACGAGATTGCTCTCCGCCCACTCCATCAGGGGAGTTGACTCAAGGGAGACATGCTTGCTTCTTGTCCCCCCTTGACAATTGATGTAGGCCACGGTGGTGGCGTTGTCCGAGAGGATCCTCACCTCTCTGTGTCGCACCAGGGGAAGAAAACGCTGAAGAGCGAAACGCACGGCTCTCATTTCCAGGTGATTGATCGGCCACTTTGACTCCTCTGGCGTCCAAGTCCCCTGCGTGGCGCTTCTTTCGCAGATGGCACCCCATCCCGCGAGGCTGGCATTGGTGGTCACCACCACCCAATTGGGAACCTCGAGCGAGACTCCCCGAGCCAGATGCGAGGGGACAAGCCACCAATCCAGGCTTTTCCTGGCTAATGGTGGAAGCGGCAGGATCACCTGATACTCCTGGGAGACTGGTTTCCAACGGGATAGCAGGGACGCTTGCAGTGGACGCAGGTGTGCAAACGCCCAGGGTACCATGTTGATGGTGGAGGCCATTACTCCCAGGAGCTGCAGATAATTCCAGGCGGTTGGTTCTTCCAAAGCCGAAAACCGAGACACGTGCTCCCTCAGGGCTTGCGCCTTGTCCTGGCGCAGGAACACCATACCCCGCCGGGTATCGAAGCTCGCTCCTAAGAAATCCAGGTGTTGCGAGGGCACAAGGGAACTCTTTGGAAGGTTCACCACCCAGCCCAGAGAGCGTAGGAATTGTACTACTCTGGCCACTGAGGTCTGACCATGTGAGAAGGACTTCGCTCGAATCAGCCAGTCGTCTAGGTATGGATGTACTAGGATACCCTCCTTGCGGAGGGCCGCCGCCACCACTACCATGATCTTTGTGAAGGTCCGAGGTGCGGTCGCCAACCGAAGGGAAGCGCCTTGAACTGAAAGTGTTGACCGAGAATCTTGAAGCGAAGATACCGCCGGTGAGCCGGCAGGATGGGAATGTGCAAGTATGCTTCTGAGAGATCCAGTGAAGCGAGGAATTCTCCCTTGTGCACTGCGGCAATCACTGATCGAAGAGTCTCCATGCGGAACCAGCTGACCCTGAGGGCCTTGTTTACCTCCTTCAAGTCCAGGATGGGCCGAAAGGAACCGTCCATTTTGGGAACGATGAAGTAAATGGAATAGTGGCCCAAGCCCACCTCGTCAAAGGGGACGGGAACGATGGCCCCTATTTCCTGCAGTCGGTCTAGTGTTTGTTGAACCGCTATCCTCTTGAGATCCAAACCGCAGGGGGAGAAGATGAACCAGTCCCTCGGGGGGCAGACAAACTCCAAGGCGTAACCGTCTCTTATGGTGTCCAGCACCCACTGGTCCGTGGAGATAACTGCCCACTCCTCGTAGAAGTCCATGAGGTGGCCTCCGATCCGGGGAGGTGAGAAGTGGGCTCCTTTGGCAACATTGGGATGACTTTGTGGGCGGATTTCCCTGCCCTGGACCCTCTCTCGCGGGCCTCCGCCCTTCGGCTGTATCCGGGAACCGGAATGCCGGTAAGACCTGTAACGTCGCTGAGCCCTGGCCCTGGTTCTACCGGAAGAAAATGACCTGAAGGAACGCTGTCTATCCTCCGGCAGCCGATGCACCGAATTTTCCCCCAGTGACTTGATGATCTGATCCAGGTCCTCTCCAAATAAAAACTTCCCCCGAAAGGGGAGGGAGCCAAGGCTCGACTTGGAGGAAGCATCCGCCGCCCAGTTGCGAAGCCACAAGAGCCGTCGGGCTGCTACAACCGAAACCATGGACTGCGCCATTACGCGAAAGAGATCATACAAGGCGTCCGCCCCGTATGCTATGGCAGATTCCAGACGGTCCGCCTGGGCGGCCTCTTCAGGGGGAAACTCCTGAGAGGTGAAAAGCTGCTGTACCCAGAGTAAGCTGGCCCTTTGCGCGAGCGAACTGCACATCACGGCCCGCATACCTAGGGCGGAGACTTCGAAGACCCTCTTGAGGAAGGTTTCTAGTTTACTGTCCTGCATATCCCGCAGGGCTGTTCCACCCGTGACCGGGATGGTCGTCCTCTTGGTCACTGCCGACACCGCTGAATCCACCTTGGGCACCTTAATAAGATCCAAAAAATCCTCAGGGAGCGGGTATAGCTTTTCCATGGCGCGTGTGACTTTCAAGGACGCCTCGGGAGTGTCCCTCTCCCTGGTGAGAAGCTGTAGGAAGGACTCATGGATAGGGAAAGCCCTTGCCCTAGGACGGAGGGCGGCAAGTACTGGATCCCCTTTGCGAGAAGAGGTGGCGATGGCAGGAGCCACATGGATCGGCGGATCTGGAGGTGGGTCGAGGTCCAGCTCCTGAATAATATGGTGGATGAGTTCATCCAGCTCTTCTTTTTGAAAAATCCGTAGGGCTCGAGGGTCATCCCCCTCCGTATGTCCATCCGGATGCGCCTCCGGGGGTTCCGGGGAGTCGTCTCTCACCGGCGAAGCCGCCCCCGTGGTACGCCGGGGTGGCACGGGAGAGGGACCCGGCAAGGATCCAGGCGTAACGAGCGAGGCGGTGAGACCAACAGCAAGTTTAGGAACCTTGGGGGGAGGGGCCCCCAGGGGATTCGGCGCCTGTGCTCCCATACCCTGCAAATAAGCCATGTGCATTGCCAGAATAAAATCAGGTGAGAAAAATGGGGAGCTGATTGGAATCCCTGGGGGGGGGACCGTCCTGGGAGCCCCGGTCGGGCAAACCCCCCGCCGGGGGCAAAGCCTGTTGAGAGCCAGTGCAACCAATCCTGTCTGCATCTGGGAGCGAGTCCATCTCACGCTGTCCCCCTAAAATGGCCGCCGTTCCCGCCAAAGGCGGCGTCGTGGCCGGCCCGCGCCGCCCGGGCTGAGCAGGAGGCAGGTCCGAAATCGCACCGGAGGACTGCAGGGTGCCTTCCCCGTCGGGGAAGCACCGCTCACAAAGTCCCTCCCTCAGAAATTGATTCCCCGGTTCGCCGCAGGCCTCACACCTCGAGGACCGCGGCATGTCAGCACCGGGAAAAAAGCCTTGGGGGGGGCCAAAAACAAGCTAGTGCCGCGGGGGGGCCTGGAATGGCCCTAACAACCCGCCGAAGGGGTCCAGGAACTGCGGAGGAAAACCCCCGTTTCAGTTGAGCACACACCCGCGAGCGGAGCTTGCGAACCGTGGGACCCACAAACGACGCGTGGAGCGGCCGGAACCACCGGCATCCACGGGGCACCACCAAAAAGAAGCAAACCTGTGGAGAAAGAAACTCAAAAAACTTCCACTTACCCCAACGGAAGAGGAAAGGAGTACAGAATAGAGAAGGCAGAGCCACAGACACACGCCTCCACAAAAATTGAAAAGTATTTTTTTTTTTTTTAATTTTAAGGATCCAAAATGAAGAGAAACATAAGACAGGGAAATACTGTGGAGAAAAAGAAAGAAATAACCAAAAATGAAGAGACCCTATCAATCTGGGGGAGCTAGTGGATCCCCCCACTCACATCTGCTGGAGTCAGAAGAATACTGAGCTCCAGCAGAGGGTGCACTACTCTATATGCTGAAGCTCTCAAACTCTGTTCTGACTCCATCTGCTGGTCGGGGGATATAAACTACTGTCTGGACTGATCCAGGTACGTACAGGGAAATCTTTAATAAAAAAAAATTTTAGATGCGATTTTGGCTTTTTCTCTTTTTCTGTTTTGGGTAGTTTAGTGACTTTAGTTAAAATAAGTTTATATTTGTATGAGCCTCTCTATTACTACAATTTTTACGTTTGAGCCAAGTGTAGACATAATTCGACTTTTTCATTTTTAGACGCTACGTAAAAAACTGTTCGAATTTTAATTTGTTAAATTAACACAAAAAACACTGTTTAATATAGATCGCTACAGAATTGGCTCGGTAGTAATCATTTAGTGTTCATGCTCAGCTAAACACCGGCGATTTTACAATAACAAAGAATCATTAGAAAATACATTATATGTGTTTTTGTTTTGGGTAGTTTAGTGATTTAGTCAATAAAACTTCAGATCGAAATAAGTTTCTCTATCTCTATAGTTCTTACGTTTAAACTAAGTGATGACATAATTAAACTTTTTCCATTTAGATACTATAAAAAACTGATCCAATTTGAATTTGTAAGACTACATGAAATATGAATGTATTATAACATCTATTAATGTTTAATATAGATGGCTAGAGAATTCGCTCGGTAATAATTATTAATTGTTCATGCTTTGCTGAACATCGGCGATTTCACAATAACTAAGAATTATTAGTAAGCACAATATAGATTACATTTGATTAATTGGTCTCTTTCTGTTTTTAATATTTTAAGGATTAGGTTTTACATAAGTTTAGATTTAGATGAGCCTCTCTAATTCTATAGTTTCCAAGCTTTAAGGCTATATTTTGATGACATAAACAAAAAAACCTTTTTAACATTAATTTGTGATTAGGTAGATCTTTTTTGATCATTGTTCTTTTTAAAATAAATTAAAAAAAATATTTTGACATGTAAAGTTTTTGTATAATATACACACACAATTTTATTTAAAATGGTCATTGATTTATCTATATCGTTATCTATTTTGTTCCACTTATAGAATACAATCAATTATAAGTATCACATTTGATTTTCATTTCAATTCAAAATAGAAGTTTTTATCAAGACATTAAGATCTTATACAGTATTTGTCATTAATTATATTTATTCCATTTCAAAAGTTTTTTAACACCTGTGTTATATTTGTTTCTATATTTGAACTCAGATTGAGCAATAAATTTGCTATCAACACAATTGTCACATTAGTAGGTTGTAATCACTCAACAAAGCCACTTGCCATTTTGGTTATTCACGCAACACATCCACTAATTTTTTATCCTAATAAGTTAAGTTTTCAAAAATTTGTTTAATTGAAATATTTTTTATAATATGTTTGTATAATAATTGATGATATAACAAGTCTGCACATATGACATATCACTTTTCATTATTTTTACACATGTTATAAATTATTTATTCACATATGATATTTTATAATTTTTTGGACACTTGTTCTCTAATTTATACTATTCATGCATATAAGATTTTATTTTTATTACCGATCTAACCAATACAAATTGCAAATCATAACCTTTCAAGATATATAAAGAATGATTACTTAGATATACAAAGAATGACTATTTATATAACTTTTCCTTTACTTGGTTTAATATTCAATTTATTTGAACAGTTTCCTTGATATAAAAATGTTATTCATAATATTGCCATCAATTTTTGCATCATTACAGATCGAATACTGTTGTGGATCATATAGTTGCTTATGTGATTCTCTTACACACATTTTGTTTGAACAAAATTGGGAACTCAAGACAATATATGTAAGGTAATACAGCTTCTTATACCAATATTGTTTTAATTTATCTGAATTTTTGTGTTAACCGTGAGGTTTTTATAGGAGTTATTAGACAAATATGTTTTTATATGTCACCATTATTATAATATTTTTTTACAAATAGATGTCGTGTTAAATTATTAATCTATTTATTTATTATTACATGATGTATTTTTTAATATCGTTTTTATATTATGTTAAATTATCCATTTATGTTTTAGCCCCTGAGGCAGCCATTTTGAAACGGCGAAACTCGGCCAGAGTCGGGCTACCTTTGTGTCTCCACTTCAATAAAGAAATTGAAAAAGACTACAGGCATCTATTCTTTTGTTCATCCTCATTTGGATGCCCAATTTTCCAATCTCACAAGGTCTTCCTGCAATTTATCACAATCTGCTTGTGATTTAACTACTCTGAACAATTTTGTGTCATCTGCAAATTTGATTATCTCACTCGTCGTATTTCTTTCCAGATCATTTATAAATATATTGAAAAGTAAGGGTCCCAATACAGATCCCTGAGGCACTCCACTGTCCACTCCCTTCCACTGAGAAAATTGTCCATTTAATCCTACTCTCTGTTTCCTGTCTTTTAGCCAGTTTGCAATCCACGAAAGGACATCGCCACCTATCCCATGACTTTTTACTTTTCCTAGAAGCCTCTCATGAGGAACTTTGTCAAACGCCTTCTGAAAATCCAAGTATACTATATCTACCGGTTCACCTTTATCCACATGTTTATTAACTCCTTCAAAAAGTGAAGCAGATTTGTGAGGCAAGACTTGCCCTGGGTAAAGCCATGCTGACTTTGTTCCATTAAACCATGTCTTTATATATGTACTGTGATTTTGATGTTTAGAACACTTTCCACTATTTTTCCTGGCACTGAAGTCAGGCTAACTGGTCTGTAGTTTCCCGGTTCGCCCCTGGAGCCCTTTTTAAATATTGGGGTTACATTTGCTATCCTCCAGTACAATGGATGAATAGATGGATAGCGAGAAGATCTCCGCAGAGTATGTAGTGGCCGGGAGGCGGAAAGTGCCAGGAAACCAGAAGGAAGCTTCACCCTTGGAAGCCCGAGGTCCCCCCCAGGAGGAACCCATGAGAACCCGAGCTGCTGGGACGTAGGCGAGGTCTCCTGGAGGGGAAGTCCAAAATGAAGTCCAGAAGTCACAGTGGAGAAAGAAGCAGAGCGGTGGGACGGTCCGAGAGTCAGGGCTGGAGGCAGACAGGAGAATCCAGAAGGCGTACCAAATCAGAACCAGGAAGACAGGCCTAAGGATCAGGAACCAGGACTGGAATAGGGACGGAAGCTGGATCAGGAACAAGGCTGGAGCAGGAAGGGAAGCTGGAACTGCAACTCGAAACTCTCACAGGAGTGAACCTCGTTGCAAGGCAATTCGCTGGAACAGGGCCTGGGTTTAAATACCCTGCGGCGTTTGATGTCACTCCGGGGGCTGGCCATGGTTTCCCACCCCTGTCTCTTTAAATTCCGGCTCTTCGTGCGCTGTACCAAGTGGGAAGGGCCAAGGCAGGGAGCTCGGCGGCGTCTCCCTCATGGAGATGCTGCCGTGGAGAAAGGCCTGTGCAGGCCTGAAGCAGCATCGGGGAGAGTGGCTCCTTGGGGCAGACAGTGAAGGCAAAAGCCTGGTCGCGGGAGCCGCGACCAGAATCGCAATAGTACCCTCCGTCTTATGCCCCCTCCTCTGAGGCCGGGTTTACTAGGATGATCTAGATGAAACTGATGCAGAAGCGATTTGTCTAGGATGTTGCTGGCAGGTTCCCAGGTATTGTCCTCAGGACCACATCCCTCCCAAGATAATAGATACTCCCATGTACAATGATGGAAACATACATCCAGTACTTCACGGACTTGATAGATCATCTCTGCTGTTGAGGGTATCTCCAGGGAATCAGGTGGCTTGGGATGAAACTTGGAGAGAATCACAGGCTTGAGAAGAGAAACGTGAAATACATTATGAATCTTCAATGTGGTGGGCAGATGTAACCGATAAGACACTGAATCCACTCTCTCTGCCACTCTGAATGGTCCGAAGAATTTAGGTGCCAGGCACCTAGAAGGTATATGAAGATGAATATTTTTGGTGCTCAGCCAAACCTTGTCTCCTGGCAGGAATACTGGAGCTGGATGGCGATGACTATCAGAAAACTTTTTTGCTGTAGCCGCTGTGTGCTGAAGCTTCTTTTGAATTGAGTTCCAGAGGACGTGAACTTGCTGAGCTGACATTTGGGCTGCCAGAGACGGAACTGTTACCGGAAGTGGTAGAGGTAGTTGGGTTGTTTCCCATACACCAGCAGGAATGGAGATTTCCCTGTGGATGAGTGGGTATAAGTGTTATATGAGAACTCAGCCCATGGTAGTAGGGACACCCAATTATTCTATCTCTCTGTAGCGAAGGTCCACAGGAAAGTCTTCAGTGAACGATTATTGGTACTTTCTGTTTGTCCATTACTCTGTGGATGAATCGCTGAGGTGAGATCCAACTGGACCCCAAATTTCTTGCATAGTGCCCTCCAGTATCTTGCAGTAAACTGTGGACCCCTATCAGACGCAATATGCAGAGGCAGGCCATGAGCTCGGAAGATGTGCTGCGTGAAGAGCTGGGCCAGCTCTGGGGCAGAAGGTAGTTTGGCTAGTGGAACAAAGTGAGCCATCTTAGAGAATCGGTGCACTGTGACCTATATGAACGTCTTTCCTTCTGAAGTGTGCAAATCCAATTCAAAGTCCGTGGATAGATGCGTCAAGGGTTCCACTGGGATTGGCAGGAGTTGGAGAAGACCCCAAGGATGACCTGGTAAAGGTTTCTGTTTCACACAAGGCAGGAACTGACGTACAGACTGACATCTTGTCTCATGTGAGGCCACAAATAGTACAGAGCTAAGAGGTCCAGAGTCCTAGTTCTCCCCGAATGTCCGGCAGTGTGGGAATCATGTGCCCAAAACAGAACTTTTCTCCTGAAACGAAGTGGAACCACTGTCCTGCCTACTGAAGCTATGTTGGTGCTTGCCACACTGACTCTCACTGGATCTAGGATATACTGGGGTGAATTACCCACTTCCTCAAGCTCGGTGGTGCGGGATAATGCATCAGCTCATACATTTTTGGTCACTGGTCGGTAGCATAAGGAGAAGTCAAAACGACTGAAGAATAGGGACCAGCGGGCTGGTCTAGGGTTCAAACGCTGAGCACAGCATAAGAATTCTAAATTTTTGTGATCAGTATATACTATAATAGGATGTTGGGCCCCTTCCAACCATTGCCTCCACTCCTTGAACACCAATTTGATGGGTAAGTAGTTCCTTGTCCCCGATACCGTAGTTTCTGCAGCAGAGAACCTTCGGGAAAAATAGGAGAATGGAAGTAATCTCCCTTTACTGGAAACTTGGCTGAGAACTGCGCCCATGGCTAGATCGGAAGCATCCACTTCTACGATGAACAGTCGCAGAGGATCTGGGTGATGTAAACATGTGTCTACTAAGAAAGCCTCCTTCAAGTCCTTGAATGCATGGCGTGCTTCCAAGGGCTACTCTTTGGCATCCGCCCCTTTCTTCGTAAGGGCTGTGAGAGAGGCCACCTTTCGGGAGTAGTGTGGGATGAATTGCCTACAGAAGTTGGCGAACCCCAGAAAACATTGAAGGGCATTTACTCCCACAGGCTGGGGCCATTCTCAGATGGTGGACACCTTGTCTGGATCCATCTGGAACCCTGTGGCAGATACATTGTAGCCCAAGAAGGGGAGTGACTCTTGTTCGAAGAGGCATTTCTCCAATTTTGCGAATAGACTATTCTCCCTCAGGATTTGTAAGACTTGTCTTACGTGTTGACGATGGGTATCTAGATCTTTGGAGTAAATTAAGACATCGTCTAGATAGACTCTGACAGACGAGTGTAGCATCTCCCGCAGTACCTCGTTCATCAAGTGTTGGAAGACTGCTGGGGCATTGCAGAGCCCGAAAGGCATTACTAGATACTCGTAATGTCCATCACGGGTATTGAATGAAGTCTTCCATTCATCTCCAGGACAGATGCGTACCAGGGTGCAGGCTCCACGAAGATCGAGCTTGGTGAGTACCTTGTAATCGATCGAGAAGTTCAGGAATGAGAGGTAGCGGATAGCGATCTTGTCAGGTGATAGCGTTTAGTCCTCTATAATCAATGCAGGGGTGGAGAGACCCGTCCTTCTTCCCTAAAAAGAAGAACCTGGCCTCCACTGGTGACTTGGAGGGTCGGAAGAATCCACGGGCAAGGTTCTCAGAGATGTATTTTGACATGGCTCGTGTCTCTGGAAGAGATAGCGGATAAACCCGCCCCCTGGGTGGAGTGGTGCCAGGTAGCGAATAAACAGCGCAGTCGAATGGACGATGCTGTAGTAGCAATTCTGCCTTTTCTTTAGAGAATACATCTGTAAAGTCCTCATATTGGGAAGGTATAGCTAATGAAGTGGTCATCAAAGTAATACTAGGATGAGGCCGAGCGGACAGGCAAGTCGAGAAACAATTCGGATTCCAAGCTACCACTTGGAGAGTGTCCCATGAATGACAGGGGAGTGTCTTTGGAGCCAAGGGAACCCCAGTTCGATGGGGTGAACCGCTTTTTCCAGCACCAGGAAAGTTATCTTCTCTGTGTGAAGAACTCCTGTCCGGAGAGTGACCGTGTGGTAGTGGCTGTGAGTACCCAGGAAGCAGAGTGCCCCAAATAGAAGTGATCCAGAGTGGCGGGTTATGGGGAAGAACCGGAAGCTGGAGTTGCTGTACCAGGTCGGCCAGGATAAAGTTCCCTCCTGCCCCGGAGTCAATGAAGGCTACTGTGGAAAAGGTCCCTCCTGGGTACTCCAAGGTTACCAGGACTATACATTGAGGAGCAGGATTAACACAGCTCCAATGTGGTGCCTAGTCCTTGGCATTTTCCGAACACTCTACACTGGGCCAGGAAGTGGCCCTTCTCGCCACAGTACAGGCAGAGGCCCAGTGTTCGCCATCGTCTTCTCTCCTCAGGCGTCAGAAAGCTATGGCCTAACTGCATGGCTTCCTCCCCATGAGGATCTGAGTGAGGGTTCGATGGAGCTTGAGAAGGCATCAAAGGCCTTGAGAAGGCTGGGGCCAGTGAGACCTGCCTCCTTGGTGGGCGGAGCTCATGAGACCTTTGTTGTAGTCAGTGGTCTACTCTCCTTGCAAGATCGATTAAGCTATTGAGATCATCTGGGAGATCTCTGGCTGCCAATTCGTCCTTTATACGAGCCGCCAATCCTTCTAGGAATATACCTCTCAGGCTGTCCTCTCGCCAACCCAACTCTGGCCAGAGTCTGGAATTCTATTGCGTAATCTGCCAGTGAGCAAGATCCTTGGCGAAGTTGCAACAGTTCTGTGGTTGCCGTGGAGTGACGTGCTGGTTCGTCAAATACTTGTTTAAAATTGATTATAAATTATTGAAAGTTACCCAGCATAGGATCACTGCGTTCCCACAACGGCAAAGCCCAGGATAGGGCCTTCCCATCCAGCAGTGAGAGGATATAGGCGACTTTCACTGAGTCAGTCGGGAACTGATTCAGTAGCAGAGCGAACCTTATGTAGCATTGATTTAAAAACCCATGGCAGTGTTTAGCTTCGCGTGAGTAGCGAGGAGGATCCGGCAATTGAGTGGGAGCTGTAGGTTCGAGAACTGGGACCGCTGGATGTGTCTGAGGAGCCTCTGGTGGTTGGGCATCCAAGCGATTGGCCAGTTGCTCCACTGTGGCTGCCAGGATGTCCAAACAGTGCTGCTGCTGTTGAAGTCGTTGTGCCATTCCAGGAATGGCCTGCAGACCTGAAATATCCACTGGGTCCATGGCCTTGCAAATTGTTAGGAGTCATGGACCCTTGGGCCGGCCAGCGGATGATGACAGATAGAGAGAAGATCTCTGCAGAGGATGTAGTGGCCGGGAGGCGGAAGGTGCCAGGAGACCAGAAGGAAGTTTCACCCTTGGAAGCCCGAGGTCCCCCCGGGAGGAGCCCGTGAGGACCCGAGCCGCTGGGACTTAGGCAAGGTCTTCCAGAGGCGAAGTCCAAGATGAAGTCCAGAAGTCACAGCGGAGAAAGGAGCAGAGTGGTGGGATGGTCCGAGAGTCAGGGCCGGAGGCAGACACGAGAATCCAGGAGGAGTACCAAATTACAACCAGGAAGACAGGCCGAAGGATCAGGAACCAGGACTGGAGCAGGAACGGAAGCTGAAGCAGGATCAAGGCTGGAGCAGGAACGGAAGCTGGAACTGCAACTCGAAACTCTCACAGGAGTGAACCTCATTGCAAGGCAATTCTCTGGAGCAGGGCCTAGGTTAAAATACCCTGCCGGCGTCTGACATCACTACGGGGGCTGGCCGGGGTTTCCCGCCCCTGTCTCTTTAAATTTCGGCTCTTCGCACGCGCGTGTACCCAGTGGGCGGGGCCAAGGCAGAGAGCTTGGCGGCGTCTCCCTTAGGGAGATGCTGCCACGGAGAAAGGCCTGTGCAGGCCTGAAACAGCGTCAGGGAGAGTGGCTACTTGTTGGGGCAGACAGCGAAGGTAAGATCCCAGTCACGGGAGCCGCGACAGGGACCGCAACAAGTACGGGTCTATGAGGATCATTGACCCTCTGTCCTGTTGTAGCTTCACGAGAGTTTTGGCTATGAGCGGAATCAGAGGATACGCATAGAGAAGACCTTTGTTCCAGGGGCGAGCAAAGGCATCCCTGTTGAACGTCTGTCAACGGCTGTGGAGAGAGCACAACCTTTCACTTTGTTGTTCAGTTTGGATGCAAAGAGGTTGATAGTTGGTTGACCCCAGCGATGAAAAATTTGCTTGCTACACAGGGATCTAGAGACCATGCGTGGGGATGGAAACGTCAACTGAGATTGTCCGCTAGGACATTCTGTATGCTTGCTAGATAAGTGGCCCTGAGATACATGGAGTGTGCCAGGGCCCAGGCCCAAATCTGCCCTGTTTCCTGACACAGCAAATAGGAGCCTGTGCCTCCCTGTTTAATTATGTACCACATTGCCACTGTGTTGTCTGTTTGCCTCTCACACAAGACTTTGCTACTACAATCTTTGAAGGCATAAAAGGCATAGCGTATCGCTCGAAGTTCTAAAAAGTTGACTTGAGCAGAGCCAATGTACCTTGGGACTGGAGGTTGCTGACATGAGCTCCCCAACCCAGGTTGGATGCATCCGTGATCAAGGTTACTTGAGTAGCTGGTTGCTGGAATGGTAGACCAGTCTGTAAGGCAGGCTGGTTTGTCCACCAGTGAAGTGAGAGACGTAACTGGTGGGTGACTCGTATTAGGGATGACAGTGGCTGAATCACTTGGAGCCACTGAGATCTCAAAGTCCATTGAGTCCTTCTCATGGCTAATTTCGCCATAGGTGTAATGTGGACTGTAAACGCCATGTGGCCCAGTAGTGTAAGAAATTGATGGGCAGAGGCTACAGTGCACCTGCTCAGAAATCTTGCAAGGTTCGTAAAGTTGCATGCTCGGTCGCTTGGAAGAAAAGCTTTTGCGACTGTGGTGTCGAGGTCTGCTCCGATGAAGGTGAGGAGCTGAGATGGATTCATATGGTATTTCTGATAGTTGATTAAGGGAATCCCAGGAATGTGACAAAGTCATGGTGCTTTTTATGGCAGCGAGAGCTCCTTGCCTGGATTGACTCCTAATGAGCCAATCATCTAGGTAAGGAAAAACATGTATGCTGTTTTTCTTAGGTGTGCACCAGCTACTGCCAGGCATTTTGTGAACACCCGAGATGCTGAAGCCAGTCCAAATGGGAGAACTCGGTATTGGAAATGTTTTTGCCCCACTATGAATCGTAGATATTTTCTATGTTTTGGGGAAATGGGAATGTGAGCGTAGGCTTCTTGAAGATCCAGAGAACAGAGCCAATCTCCTTGTTTTAATAAGGGAAGAATGGTCCTGAGGGAGACCATACTGAATTTTTCTTTTTGAAGAAATTTGTTGAGATTGCAGAGGTCTAGAATGGGGTGGAGACTACCTGTTTTCTTTGGAATTAGGAAATAGCGGGAATAGAACCCTCTGCCTTGTTGAGACTGGGGAACAGTTTCAACAGCTCTGGTAGTCAGCAGGGTGGAGAGTTCTAACTCTAGTTGAGATGCTATGATGTTGTGTGACCACAGTAGAGTGGGCGGGGAATCCGGTGGTAGTTTGCGACATTTGAGACGGTATCCCCGGTTCAAGATGGCTAACACCCACTGATCTATGGTGATAAGACTCCAGTTCTATCTGAAATAATGGAGCCGACCTCCTACAGGCAGGTCTGGTCTGGGATTGATGGAGAGGGTTCTGTTCTCTGGGAAATCTTCAAAACCCAGATGCCGGTCCAGTTTGTGGGGCTGGTTGAGTTCTGGCCTGTTTGGACTGGTGCTGAGGAGGTCTTGAAGGCCGCACGCTAGATGCAGGTGGGTAGTATCTTCGAGGTCGGTAGAAGGGCTTCCTGGTATCTCTCCTTGCAGGCTTGCCTGCTGAGGATGGATGCTCAGCAGGCAACTTTGAGAGCTGGTGTAATGTCTCATGATGGTCTTTTAATTGAGGCAGCATCCTGAATCTTATCACCGAAGAAGATGTCTCCAGTGCATGGAAGATCTGCTAATTTTTCTTGTACCTCTGATCAAATATCTGAAGCCTTTAACCAAGCCCATCTTCTTGCACTGATTCCAGTAGCTGACATGTGTGCAGAGGTTTCAAAGAAATCATATGCCGCCCAGACTTTGTGTTTGCCTGACTCAAGACCTTTCTGAATAAGGGCATTGAGTGGTTCTTTTTGTTGTTGTGGAAGATTGTCTGTGATATCTTGTACTTGCTTCCATAAATTTCTCTGATACTGCGTCATGTACAGTTGATATGCTGCAATACGTGGCACCAGCATGGAACCTTGGAAGATTTTTCTGCCTAAGACATTGAGAAATTTTTGTTCTTTTCCTGGGGGGGTAGAAGAATGAGGACTTTGTTTCCTAGCTTTCTTCTGTGCTGATTCCACAACTACTGACTGGTGTGGTAGTTGTGGTTTTTGAAACCCCGGTGTGTGCTGTACAAAATATGTGGCATCAGTTCTTCTCTTAACAGGGATGCTCCAACGGGCGGTGCTGTAGATCTAAAAGCACTTCATGGATTGGTATAGCTATGACTTCCTTGGGGGCATTGCCGAACTGGAGGACTTCCAGTGTCTTATGCCTGGTGTCCTCTTCTGTAACCAGATCGAATGGTATTGTTTCTGACATTTCTTTAATAAAATTTGCAAAAGAAAGGTCTTCTGGTGGGGAAGGCTCTGATAAGAGGTCTTCTGTATCTGGGTCCATGTCCACATCTTCCCATGGACTATAATGGGGTTGGAAATGGGACCCAGGTGGAGGAAGAGTATCCTGAGTAAGAGCATATTTTGGCATTGATGAAATTTTTGTTGGCTTTTCAGGAGGATGCTTTGGCATCAATGGTGAGTCAAATGGCATTGATGGCATCGATGGGAATCTATGTCCGGTGTCCCCGATGGACCGGGAAGAGGCATCGAAGGCATCTATGGATGTTTTGGTCGTTGGTGTTTTGTAGTCCAGACAGACCAGGTAAAGAGTCTGAGTCTACGTCATCTTCTTCTGATGAAACTGGAATGGGTATAGCCGGAGTCATCGGAGGATCCATCGGTGCTATCTGTGCTGGTTGTGTAGGGAACGCACCAATTAAGGCATCGAGTCTGAGTAGATGCACAAATACCGATTGCTCCGATGCCGGTAAGGGTCTCGGCGTTGGTGGAGGCTGCAGTTTCTAGAATGCCTCAATGACTGCTTGTTGTATCATGGTATCCCCTGTCACCCATGCCCGCAACCTAGGAGTCATAATCGACAAGGAACTATCCTTCAACAACCACATCTCTGCTAAAATCAAAGACGGATATCACAAACTCCTACCCCTATGACATCTAAAACCTTTCCTTTCCCCCAACGACTTCAGAACAGTCCTCCAACTACTCATCTTCTCCAACCTGGACTACTGCAACTCCCTACTATTTAACTTACCTGTCACCACCATCTGACCTCTCCAAATACTTCAAAATACAGCCACCAGACTACTCACAGGAATGATAAAATACGATCACATTACTCCAACTCTCATCTCACTACACTGGCTCCCAATAAAATACAGGATAGACTACAAAATACTATCCATATTACACAAAATAATATATGAAAAACAAACAAAATGGCTAAGTGCATCCATAAAACTCCACTCACCAAACCGAAATCTCTGTTCAGCTAACAAAGGTCTACTAAAAATTTCACCTGCTTGCCACAAACAACTTACCTCAACTCTGAAAAGAGCCATTTCCCTAGGAAGCCCCGAACTCTGGAACACCCTCCCAACTGAACTGAGAACACAGCAAAATTTAAAAACTTTCAAAAAAGAACTAAAAACTTGGATGTTCACCAAAGCCTACCAAAACACCCAATGACTCTATGCTACAACTTCCATTGCAGAACCAATACAAAGCACGTAACTTAACCTGTACATATGTTTATAATGACTATGATAACTATGTTAACAAGCAAGTGAATTTCTGAGCATTCTGTTAAACATCGAAACTTTGTAAACCGTTGGGATGGTGAAACTGAACGACGGTATATAAAACTCGATAAATAAATGGTAGTCACTTCTTCCCTGGAGACTGGGACCAGGTCCACTGTCACAGGAGAAGGTGCGGTGGGTGCTAGTGGCTCATCCACATGTATATGTGGTGGCTCAGTCTGCAACACCGATCCTGGTGGAGAGCGCTGCGGTGCCTCAGGTATAGAGGGGCATGGAGGCTCATATAGTCGGGCCCGCTTCGCTATCAGCTCGATGGCCATCGATGCCAATGCAGTATCCGTTACTCCAGTTGGCATGGAGTCAGTCTGATGATGGTGACATCGTTTTTCTCGATGCTCTTTACCAGCCACCGATGCCCCAGAGAGAGTCGGAGACTGACGGTCACTGGTTTTTTTTCTTTTCTCGGTGAGGTTTATCGGTGGAAAAAGGAATTATCCTCGGTGATTGAGTCAAAGTGGATGAAGTAACCTTTTTTAAAAGATTTTCCATTTTATCCAGTCGGGCACGCCTGCCCTTTGGAGTTATCTGAGCGCAGGTAGAACATGCGCGGACATCGTGACTGGAACCGAGGCAAAGTACGCATATTTTATGTGGATCTGTTATCAACATCATTCAGGGGCAATTTGGATACTTTTTGAATCCTGTGGCCATAATTGAAATAAAGGCCGGGAAACGGTTGGTGGCCTGAGGATACCAATCTGAGGTGACAGGAACTAATTGAAAAATTACCCAGAACGGTGCTCGCTGAGTGCTTCGTCGAAGGGAGACCCTTGTAGGTAATTTTTAAAGAGAAAAATGTAATTTTTCTATGAGGAAAAGTTTGTGAGGGAACTCACAGAGCTCCTTAAATGTGAGGCTAACAGCAATGCAGAAAAAAAGAGAATGAAGGGAGGCTGCAGGGATCATGGCATGCTGGGCATGCTCAGTAGGCTGTGTGCCAGTCAAACGTTTCTAGAAACTGACAAAGTTTTCCATGATAGGGCTCCATCCAGTGACATCACCCACATTTGAGGACTACCATCCTGTTTGTCCTGGGATAATTACAAGATCTTACCATGATATCATTTTTTAATTGAAATCAGCCTTTTGTTAAGCAATTCTGTGTTTCTTGAGACATGATTGTACAAAGTAGGAATAATACTAATTCAGAATCAGTATGTGTTGTGGTTTAATGGGAGAGAGTCAACAGGGCTTTTGCAGAGGATAGTTTTATCTTAAAATTGTACTAGATTTTTTTGAAGGTGAATAAACATCCAAAGAAAGGTGAGTTGGTTGATAGTTTATTTGGATTTTCAAAAGACATTTGACAAAGTCCCTCATGAGACTCCTCAGGAAATTGGGAAGTCATGGGATAGGAGGTAGTGTCCTCTGGTGGATTAATAACTACACACTAAATGATCCATTTTCCAAATGGAGAAAAGTCATTAGTGGAGTATCCTGAGTGTCTGTACTAAGACCTGTGCCATTTAGCATATTCATAAATAATCTGGAGAAAGGAATGATGAGTGAGGTGACATTTGCAGATAAAATTATTTTGAGTTAAAACAACAGTGAGGAGCTGCAGAAGGCCTCTGTGAGATTAGGAGACTGGGCATCTAAATGGCAGATGTAATTTAATATGGATAAGAAAAAAGAAATGCACATACGAAACAATCTGAAATACAGGTTATGATGCTGGATTCCATGTTACTCACCACCCAGGAAAAGGACCTTTAACTATTATAAACACCCTGAAATCTTTGGTAGCGGTGAGCAAAAAGGCAAATAGAATGTTAGGAAATATTTGGAAAGAAATAGAGAACAAAACTGAAAATATCATAATGCCTTTGTATAGATCCATGCTGCAGCCACATCTTGAGTACTGTATGCAGTTCTTGTTACCCCATCTAAAAAAAACCATAGGGTATCGATTTTAAGACCCGCACACGCGTCCTTGGACGTGACTTTTATTACATTATGGGTCCTGGCGCCGGATTCTCATGTCCCCACATCTGCGGGCAGCTGGCCTGCTCTGCACACAATGGGGGGAATTTATAAAAATACGCGCAGCGACACAATCAAGCCTCCCCCAGTCTGCTCCAATTAACTCTAACTATTCCCAAATTTTTTATTTTGCTACTTACTGCTCCTCTGGAGCAGAAGCAATCTCTGCATGCCGGTCAGCTGCTGGCACATGCTTTCCAGGACAGTGTTGCATGGTGTTGTCCCAGTCTCCTCCACCCAGAACCCACCCTCTGCCCACCCCTTTTGAAAGGCCCGGCACTTTGGAGTGTAACAGGGTTACACGCATGGCTGGGCCCTTCCGAAAATGTACGCAGCACGCACAAGGCTTGGCTATGTGCGTAATCTCTAAAATTTACGTGTGCGGTCCTTTTAAAATCAGGTGGTGAAAATGATACACAGAATGGAAAAACTCCTTTATGGAGAAAGACTAAACAGATTAAGGCTCTCTAGGTTGGAGAAGAGAGAGGCCACAATCAAAAGAAATTTCAAAGGACCTACCAAAGAGAAGTTGATAATTTGTCTTGACAAGGTGACGACCATTTCTAAACATTTGGGGCTTTTTCCATTCACCATCAGACAGTTTACAATTGGAAAAATTTGAAGACTACAGTCACTCTACTCCAACTAGGTTGCCCTGCTAAATTACCCAAGAGCAAACTGGAAAATCAATCACAAAGTCGTGAAGAACCTCAGACTAACATCTACAGGTTTGCAGGATACTCTAGCTGTCGCTAAAGTGAGGGTTAATATATTAACTATAGGAGAAAACACTGATTGGGAATGATCATAGGAGGATAGCTAGGAAGAAACCACTGCTCTCTAAAAAGAACATTACTGCTTGCCTCAGGTTTGCTAAAGAGCATATAGATGAACCATTTATTGTACTGCATAGAAAAAAACGAACATAAAATAAATACTTCTGGAATTTTTTTTTCTGAACAGACAAGACAAAAATTGAACTTTTCAGGCACAAATAATTGTTTTCTTAGAAAACCAAACACTGTTTTCCAAAGAACCTCATCCTGAATATCAAGCATGGTGATAGAGGTATCATGGGGTGGGACTGCATCAGTTCCTGAATGGCTTGCCGTAATCCAAACATTTTAGAGAAGAATGTCAGGCCATCCAACTATGAGCTGAAGCTAAGCTGAGCTGGGGTTTTCAGGATCCAGGAGCGGATATCATACTGTTCCTATGAGGTTGTGCGTGGGTAGATGGTGGGAAGGAGCTTTATTAAGAAATTTAAAAAAAAAAGGGAAGGAAGTGGTGGGTGACTGACCTGTGGACCCTGCAACTTCTTAAAACACTTTTGGAGGGATTTGGGGGTTTGAGGGTGATCAGTTTGGCAGGTCACTTTTCAAATATTGGAGGGTGTTGGTTATTTGGCCACAGGCCTGTAGCTTACTTTTTAAATATAATACCACTTAACCAGCTATGTTGTTTTGAATATAGCTGGTTATGTGTTAAATTATCTGGCTACACAAGGATGGATAACTTTAGACCCCTTTCTGAGGCAGACTAGATTATACCTGGATAATGATTTATGCGTATAATGAGTATAGTGATAGGAGTATACTACCGTCCACCTGGACAAAATGGTCAGACAGATGATGAAATGCTAAGAGAAATCAGGGAAGCAAACCAATTTGGCAGTGCAATAATAATGGGAGATTTCAATTACCAAAAGTACATGCTAGAGCAAACTGCACTTTGAGGCAATATCACATAGTACAAGAAGTGCAGGTAAATTGACAATCCTGACAAAGGACTCAAAACGGACTTCCAAAAGTGAAATGGGTTTTTATTAATTCATTAGGCAGCTCCACTGATTTAAATCGCAAGTAGCTTTACGGCGTCCCCCGACACGGTCCCGTGTTTCGCCTAGGGCTGCATCGGGAGGGCTCGCCAGCAGGAATTCACATATGAAATACTGACAGCTGATGTGCTTGGTTTTGACAGGGACGCCGTAAAGCTACTTGCGATTTAAATCAGTGGAGCTGCCTAATGAATTAATAAAAACCCATTTCACTTTTGGAAGTCCGTTTTGAGTCCTTTGTCAGGATTGTCAATTTACCTGCACTTCTTGTACTATGTGAGATTTCAATTACCCCAATATTGACTGGGTAAATGTAACATCAGGACTTGCTAGAGACATAAAGTTCCTGGATGTAATAAATGACTGCTTCATGGAGCAATTGGTTCAGGAACCTACAAGAGAGGGAGCTATTTTAGATTTAATTCTTAGTGGAATGCAAGATTTGGTGAAAGAAGTAACGGTGGTGGGGCCACTTGGCAACAGTGATCATAACATGATCAAATTTAAACTAATAACTGGAAGGGGGACAATAAGTATATCTACAGCTCTAACACTAAATTTTAAAAAGGGAAAACTTTGATAAAATGAGGAAAATAGTTAGAAAAAAAACTGAAAGGTGCAGCTGCAAAGGTTAAAAGTGTTCAACAGGCTTGGACATTGTTTAAAAATACAATCCTAGAGGCGCAGTCTATATGTATTCCGTGCATTAAGAAAGGTGGAAGGAAGGCAAAACAATTACCGTCATGGTTAAAAGGTGAGGTGAAAGAGGCTATTTTAGCCAAAAAAACATCCTTCAAAAATTGGAAGAAGGATCCATCTGAAGAAAATAGGATAAAACATAAGCATTGTCAAGGTAAGTGTAAAACATTGATAAGACAGGCGAAGAGAGAATTTGAAATGAAGTTGGCCATAGAGGCAAAAACTCATAATAAAAACTTTTTAAAATATATCCAAAGCAAGAAACCTGTGAGGGAGTCGGTTGGACCATTAGATGACAGAGGGGTTAAAGGGGCTCTTAGGGAAGATAAGGCTATTGCAGAAAGACTAAATGAATTCTTTGCCTCCGTGTTTACTAATGAGGATGTTGGGGAGATACCAGTTCCGGAGATTGTTTTCAGGGGTGATGACTCAGACGAACTGAACGAAATCACTGTGAACCTGGAAGATGTAGTAGGCCAGATTGACAAACTAAAGAGTAGCAAATCACCCGGACTGGATGGTATGCATCCTAGGGTTCTGAAGGAACTCAAAAATGAAATTTCTGATCTATTAGTTAAAATTTGTAACCTATCATTAAAATCATCCATTGTACCTGAAGACTGGAGGGTGGCCAATGTAACCCCAATATTTAAAAAAGGCTCCAGGGGCGATCCGGGTAATTATAGACCAGTGAGCCTGACTTCAGTGCCGGGAAAAATAGTGGAAACTATTCTCAAGATCAAAATTGTAGAGCATATAGAAAGACATGATTTAATGGGACACAGTCAACATGGATTTACCCAAGGGAAGTCTTACCTAACAAATCTGCTTCATTTTTTTGAAGGGGTTAATAAACATGTGGATAAAGGTGAACCGGTAGATGTAGTGTATTTGGATTTTCAGAAGGCGTTTGACAAAGTCCCTCATGAGAGGCTTCTACGAAAACTAAAAAGTCATGGGATAGGAGGCGATGTCCTTTCGTGGATTACAAACTGGTTAAAAGACAGGAAACAGAGAGTAGGATTAAATGGTCAATATTCTCAGTGGAAAAGGGTAAACAGTGGAGTACCTCAGGGATCTGTATTGGGACCGGTGCTTTTCAATATATATATAAATGATCTGGAAAGGAATACGACGAGTGAGGTTATCAAATTTGCGGATGAAACAAAATTATTCAGAGTAGTTAAATCACAGGCAGACTGTGATACATTACAGGAGGACCTTGCAAGACTTGGAGATTGGGCATCCAAATGGCAGATGAAATTTAATGTGGACAAGTGCAAGGTGTTGCACATAGGGAAAAATAACCCTTGCTGTAGTTACACGATGTTAGGTTCCATGTTAGGAGCTACCACCCAGGAAAAAGATCTAGGCATCATAGTGGATAATACTTTAAAATCATCGGCTCAGTGTGCTGCAGCAGTCAAAAAAGCAAATAGAATGTTAGGAATTATTAGGAAGGGAATGGTTAATAGAACGGAAAATGTCATAATGCCTCTGTATCGCTCCATGGTGAGACCGCACCTTGAATACTGTGTACAATTCTGGTTGCCGCATCTCAAAAAAGATATAGTTGCGATGGAGAAGGTACAGAGAAGGGCAACCAAAATGATAAAGGGGATGGAACAGCTCCCCTATGAGGAAAGGCTGAAGAGGTTAGGGCTGTTCAGCTTGGAGAAGAGACGGCTGAGGGGGGATATGATAGAGGTCTTTAAGATCATGAGAGGTCTTGAACGAGTAGATGTGACTCGGTTATTTACACTTTCGAATAATAGAAGGACTAGGGGGCATTCCATGAAGTTAGCAAGTAACACATTTAAGACTAATCGGAGAAAATTCTTTTTCACTTAGCGCACAATAAAGCTCTGGAATTTGTTGCCAGAGAAGGTAGTTAATGCAGTTAGTGTAGCTGGGTTCAAAAAAGGTTTGGATAAGTTCTTGGAGGAGAAGTCCATTAATGGCTATTAATCAATTATACTTAGGGAATAGCCACTGCTATTAATTGCATCAGTAGCATGGGTGCTTCTTAGTGTTTGGTTAATTGCCAGGTTCTTGTGGCCTGGTTTTTGGCCTCTGTTGGAAACAGGATGCTGGGCTTGATGGACCCTTGGTCTGTCCCAGCATGGCAATTTCTTATGTTCTTATGTTCTTAATCTAGTCAGATAAGTGGTGCAATATTCAAAATTTTGCTGTTTAGCTGGATAACTTGTGAGTTGTCCGCTAAATGGATTTGAATGTTGATCTCCCCCCCTTATCAATTATTTTATTAACTGTGACTGCACATCTATAGTTTCATTAGTACCCCTATCTTAAATCTTTATGTAGGGAGACTACATGTGTTCTTTAGGAGCTACCTGAATAAAATAATGCCTATGTTCCCCTTGCATACCACTACATAGATGCAAACTGTATTAGATGATGCTTGTGAATGGTTTGTAGAAAAGGTTAAACTAACTAGGATTGGGACCATTTTGACTATTTAACTGAGTAAAAAGAGAAAAAGTTGATCTACAATCTTAACGTCTAGGGACCTCTGTGATTTCTTTATGGTGAACTTAACCTATCAGTATTACTTTGTAGAGATGTGAATCGTGTCCTCGATCGTCTTAACGATCGATTTCGGCTGGGAGGGGGAGGGAATCCTATTGTTGCCGTTTGGGTGTTTAAAGTATCGTGAAAATCGTTAAAATCGTGAGCCGGCACACTAAAACACCCTAAAACCCACCTCCGACCCGTTAAATTAAATCCCCCACCCTCCCGAACCCCCCCCCCCAAAATGCCTTAAATTACCTGGGGGTCCAGCGGGGGTCCGGAACGGCCTCCTGAAATCGAATCGTGTTGTCTTCAGCCGGCGCCATTTTGCGCCGCCATTTTGCAAAATGGCGGCGCAAAATGGCGCCGGCCATAGACCAACACGATTCGACTGCAGGTCGTTCCGGACCCCCGCTGGACTTTTGGCAAGTCTTGTGGGGGTCAGGAGGCCCCCCCAAGCTGGCCAAAAGTCCCTGGGGGTCCAGCGGGGGTCCGGGAGCGATCTCCTGCCGCGAATCGTTTTTCCGTACGGAAAATGGCGCCGGCAAGAGATCGACTGCAGGAGGTCATTCCGGACCCCCGCTGGACTTTTGGCAAGTCTTGTGGGGGTCAGGAGCCCTCTCCCCAAGCTGGCCAAAAGTCCCTGGGGGTCCGGGAGCGATCTGCTGCCGCCAATCGATTTTTGCGATTCGCGGCAGCAGATCGCTCCCGGACCCCGTTAGGATTGCTTTTTTCCCCACTTCAGCAGCTTTAGTGATAAAAACCTGCAGCAGCTGTGGCTTGACACCCTGCAAGGTACCCTGAGACTGAACTCCAAACAGCCATAATCCGGGCTCCAGCGGAATTTCACAATGCCATATGTTCATACAGAATACTTGGATTTCTGACCAAAAGATTCATATAAGAGGGCAATACCAGAAAACATGATCGTAGGACCTGGGTACTAAACCACAGTTTTTTTGCATATAGGGGAGTCACAAAATTTGAGTTTGAATGCTTGAGTTGGGGGTATAAACCCTTGCAACAAAAATTTATACTGAGTTTCCCTCAGGTCTTCATTGGTGGTAATATGTGAGATTTGGGAGAAGCTTTTCAGAAAGCTCTCATAAGACCAGGTAAATTCAGTCCAATTTTTCCATTTTTGAAATAGGAGTTGCATATTATTACCGACATAACAGACCCCCAATTCATTACAAAATACGGATATACTCAGTCCTTTTACAGACTTACTAGTTAATAGGTGTTGTAATGCCGCAGTTGTCGTAGTCATCTGCCAGTTTATAGTATAGGTCTGCATAAAATGCGGATTTGTAAAAAGTATAGAAATCCGTATTGGGGAGATGGAATTGCTGTTGGAGCTCAGAAAAGCTATACAGTATTCCAGAGATAGGATAAATCAATTGATACAGGTGTTTGAGACCTTCCTTGTGCCAGCGTTTAAAAGGGGTTTCTCCATCACCTGGCTGAAAGTATGAGTTGTTAATCAGGTGTAACATGGGTGTGATCCCTTGCAGTTGTTTAAGCTCTTTATAAATGTGCGCCCTCTTTTTCCTGCAAGTGGAAACCATAAGGTGATCTTTTAAAAAAAAAAAGGTGGTGCAGCTTTCGCCTCCATATGGAGGCGAAAGCTGCACCATTTTATTAAGAGGTGATATGGTAAGTAATGGGAGGATTTGAAAATCCAGTCTCTTATAAATCGTAAATTGCACGCTACATTATATTCACCCAAATCAGGACAGCACAAGCTGCCCCTCTGACTGGATTGCTGTAACATGGTTAGGGGAATTTGAGCCTCCCACACCCCCCCCCCCCCCATAAGAAAGTATGAAGCGCTTGGTTCATAGTTTGAGTGTCCTGCGGATAAAGCCGTATTGGAAGCATTTGTAAAACGTACAGCCACTTAGGTAAAATTACCATTTGATATAAATGGACACAACCTTTTAAAGACAGTGGTAGTCCCTCCCATCTATTTAGGGCATCTAGAGTGTGTCAGAATTGTGAGTGTATATTTATCTGATAGATAGTCCCGAGAGACATCTGTATCTTAACCTCTAAATATTTAATTACTGCTGGGGCCCAATGCAACAGAAACTGATCGGCCCAGTTCAGTGCACGAATTACGGACTTTTTGCCTAGTATTTTCAGGGCTGTTAAGATTATCCCTATACAGGGATGAGTTTATATTTAGTTAAAGGGGGAGGGAGGGGGGGGGGGGGCGAAGCAGGGACAGGAATTGCCGGTTAGACAAGGGAAGGAGGGGTCTAGGGTAGAGGTACCAGAAGGAGGAAGGCTGATGATCCAGGCTGGGAGGTCATCAAGCTGGGTTTGGCAAGGGGACTTGGATAGATATGCTACAGGACAGATACAGTGCGGTATATTTCTTTGAAGTGCACTGAGTACCTTCTGTCTCTTAATTGGAGTGCCAATCCCTCCCACATTCTAAGACAGAAGGTGGGAGGTGCTGGAATACAAGAGACCCATCTAACAGCGGGGGAAAGTATGAAACTGAAAAAACAATGGGTGGGCCAATGTTACTATACCCCAGCCATCGGTCGTAAGGCGGGAGAAGCCACCTTGATACATAAGAATCTCAAGTTTGAACTAATAAAACAAATCTCAGATGAAATGGGAAAATATCTTATATTAATATATATTAATATTTAATATATTTAATATATTAAATATCTTATTAAATATATTAAATATTGAATAATTAATAGTATTATATTAAATATCTTATATTATATAAAATATCATTGCTACTCATCAATGCACAATCTATCACCAAAAAAATCCCTATTCTTCATGACCTACTGACAGACAATCACCCAGACATCCTATGCATCACCGAAACATGGCTCAAAAAATCAGACACAGCGCTAATCAACCAACTGCCACACACAACATACAACATATACTCAATAGCCAGACCAAGGAAAAAAAGGAGGCGGCCTTCTCCTCTTAGCACGCAAAAAGCTCAACCTCACGTGCATCCCTATTACTACCTCCTCCCCCCTTGAAATGGGCATGTTTAAATCCAAAAACCTCCAAATCCTACTTCTATATGCCCCTCCTAATAGCCTAATTCCAAACCTCTCCACCCTAATTGAAACCATCTCCTCACAAATCAACGTTGACCTATCAGCCATAATACTGGGAGACTTCAACCTCCACATGGACACATCCCCTCTACCTCCACAATGTAAACTTCTCCTCGACACCATGAATGCTATGGACTTCAAGCAAATCATTTACTCCCCAATGCAAAAATCAGGACACACCTTTGACTTGATCTTCATCAACAGCAAAATCTCAACCACCAAGAGTCCACCCACCACCACCAGCATTCCTTGGTCTGACCACAAACTCATTCAAACCTCACTACTCTTCAATACCCACCAGCCATCACCTAGCAACTACAAAAAATACATCCGCTTCCCCAAACCGTGCCCCAGCGATGTCATCGCCGAACTCCTCCCCGGTGCCCTAACCACTCAGGACCTCAAAGACCCAAACTCCGCCATCAACTCCTGGATCGACATCAATGCTGAAATCGCCAAAACCAAATGCCCCATCATATCCAAATCCATCCCCAACAACACCTCCCACAAAACCCCATGGTATACTCCAGAACTGAAAAATACCAAAAGAGTCCTCCGTCAAGCTGAAAAAACCTGGAGAAGAAATCCCACTCCTCCCCACCTCAACAGATACAGAACCCTCCTCTATATTTACAGAACTGACACCGACAAAGCCAAGCGTGAATTCTATGGAAGAAAAATTCACCAGCACCGGCACAACCCCAGAGCACTATTTGAATTAATCGCCAAACTGCTGCAACCCAGCCACCTCACCCCTTCTTCAGACAGTAACGCAAAGACCTGCGATGAACTTGCCCGTTTCTTCTCTGAGAAAATCACCAATCTCATATCTCCCAATCCTCACACAAAAAAAGAATCAACAACCCCATCCTGCGAAACATCAACCACCTGGACCAACTATGAGGCCATTGCCTCAACCGAAGTAAATAAGTTCATCCAGAAAATCAACCCAGCCTCACACCCCACTGACACAATCCCAGTCAAGACCCTCAAACTCATCCCCAACATCATCGCCAAACCCATCGCAGACATAATCAATACTTCACTTGAAAAAGGCATCTTCCCGGAAGCACTGAAATGTGCCATAATTAAATCCATCCTCAAAAAGCCACATCTCAACCCGTCTGACCCCTCCAACTACAGACCAATCTCTAATCTCTCCTTCATATCCAAGATCATCGAGAAACATGTGAACCTCCAACTATCCGAGCATCTAGAAAATCAAAACATCCTGTACCACAACCAACACGGCTTCAGAAAATTCCTAAGCACCGAGACCCTTCTCCTATCGCTCACAGACACAGCACTGAGAGGCATCGACGCCAGTCACTCTTACCTCCTCATCCTCCTGGACATCTCTGCCGCCTTTGACACCGTAAACCATGACTTACTCATAACGCGACTGGTGGAGATCGGCCTAAGAGAAAACACCCTTAACTGGTTTCAATCATACCTATCCAACCGATCCTACAAAGTCCACCTCAACAACTGCGAATCAGACCATTACCCACTCCCCCACGGAGTCCCACAAGGAATCGTCCCTTTCATCAACCCTGTTCAATATATACATGCTCCCACTCTGTAAGTGCCTCTCCAGCTTGAACCTCACTTTCTACATCTACGCAGACAATGTCCAGATTCTCCTCCCCATCAAAGAAAGCTTAACCAACACCATTACACTCTGGGACACACTTGCCACCCAAATAAAGAATCTCTTCTCACAGATATCCCTCACCCTCAAAGACAAAAAAACTGAAATACTATACATATCAAACAAATCCTCCACCAAAACCAACAAAGACCTCTCCTCTCCCCTACCTAACACCTCCATCCCCAATGAGGTCAGAGATCTCGGCATCACCCTCGACTCAGACCTCAATATGAAAAAACACATCAGCATGACAATCAAAGAGGGCTTCTACAAACTACAAGTCCTCAAAAAGCTCAAACCACTTCTTTTCCACCATGATTACCGCTCCGTGCTACAAACCCTCATACTATCCAAGTTGGACTATTGTAACTCCCTCCTCCTTGGATTTCCTGCCTCCACCTTAAAACCCCTCCAGCTGCTTCAAAACACAGCAGCCAAGATACCTCACAAACAGCAACCTTTCTTCACACATCACTCCCATACTAAAAGAACTCCACTGGCTCCCCATATCATACCGATCACAATACAAAATCCTCACCATACTACACAAAACCGTCAACAACCATAAAATCAAATGGTCCAACAACCCTCCCCAACCACACCACAGCCAGAAAAACCTGCGATCTCAAAACACAGGCCTACTTATCATTCCCCACACTAAACTAGCACACCTCACCTCCACCAGACAACGCACCTTCTCTGTAGCTGGCCCCACCCTCTGGAACAAGCTCCCTTCTCAACTCAGACTAGAACCCTCCATTCACACATTTAAAAAGAAATTGAAAACATGGCTGTTCCTCAATGCCTACCATGACACAACCTAACCCTCCTCCCCCCCCCTTCACTCCCCACTGCAACGCAATCTGTGCCTCTCAGACCCACCATTACAATCACTGTACTTCTGGCATCCAATATTGAGACCCCCCAACCCTCACCCTCCATATCACCCTCCGCTATTCTTGTCAAATGCTACACCCGCCACATGTTCTCTCCACAACGCCTATACCACTCTTTTTTTAAAACTCGCTATCTAAACTTACGTTACATAATATGTATTAGTACCAGTCACAGTTATTGTAAAATGATTTTTGTTAAATGACTTTTGTATATTTTGTATCAATCTCAGTTAATGTTAAAATGTAAAATAGTACGACCCTTGTCATACTATTCCAGTTGTTGTAATGTGAACCGATGTGATGTACACCAACGAATGTCGGTATATAAAAGCAAATAAATAAATAAATAAATAAATAAAGCTGCAAGGACGGGAGGTTACGATTTGTAACATGTATGCTCCTAACTCCTATACACATGCGTATTTCCAGACTCTGATACAGGTGCTTATACAGATACAGAGGAGCCCAAATTATGATGGGGGATTTCAACTGTGTCCATGATCCCAATAGTGATAGATCCAGTCCAAATCTACCGATACCAGATCTCTCAGGCAAAGGCTTTGCTTATTTATGCTCTGAACTACTGTTGCTGGACATCTGGCGAACATTAAATCCAACCGAGCGCGACTATACGCATGTCTTGAGGGCCCATTCCACTTTATCATGCATAGACTATATTTTAGTTTCAGAGTCCCTATTCGCTAAAGTTAATCAGGTGAAAATAGGGCTGAGAGAGATCTCTGATCACGCTCAGATCTGGGTCGACATAGGAGTGGGATCTGGGGATTGCCAGTTTTGCTCCCAGTCACATGATGGGAGATAGGAAATTTATAGACTTCTTGCAAGAGGAAATGGAAAGAATTTGAATTAAATAATGGTATTCATAAAACTGATCCTTGGCTCTACTGGGAGACCAGTAAAATAGTTATGTGAGGGTAGATTATGTCTTACATGATTGCCAAATCCAAAGCATTGTCTAAATCTATACTTATACTAGAAAAGAAATATGCAATAGCCAAGGCTCGGCTACTCAGCACAATCAGATAGAGTCACAAATGTAATATAGGGACATTCTCTGTACCCTCAATACTTTATGGTCCAAGAAAGCAAACCGGTAACCGATCCAAGGTGGCTGTCAGCAATGAACACAAGTAGATGGATCGGTGTAAAACAGGATTTTATTGAAGCTTGCCCGACTCTGGCCAAGTTTCGCTCAAAGAGCTGCCTCAGGGGCTTAAAAGCCACTTGAATTGGCTTAAAACATCTCAAAATTATCGCGTAGCAAAGTCAGAGAAGAATTACACAGCAGGTTTTTTAAATGGTATTCAGATCAAGTACTTTTAAATGCAAAGGCTTTAAAAGTATGGGTATTGCATTCCCACTCGCCGCTCAGCATAGGTTAATGCATAGGTTACTACTGCTGCAGTCAGCCGGGTGACCATTGTATCGTTGAGGCCCGTGCCATCAGAGACTCATCTGCTGTTGGCCATTTTAGGGTCGGCGCTGCAGATTTTGATTTTTTCTTTTTCCTGTCTTTGTGGCTTTGCTGACATTGCCGGTAAGAACAGACCAGCGAAAAACAGTGCTGCATCTGTCCCCCATAGCTAGCTCCTCTTTTGTGCCAGAATGCAGTAAAATTTCACTTCGGTTTGTTAGATTTTAGAGGGACAGTACACGGAGCTCTGATGAACGTGGCTCACCAGGCTCACTGCATCACGTGACCCCCTTTCGTGCCTGTTTAGTTAAGGTATTTAAACGCAGTATGACTCTGTTCATACATTTATATCGTGCACTAATGTAGCTGATAATCTCACCCCTCAAGACAACTTTTCCAGCCTCCCAAAACAGTTGGGGATTGCATGCATGTTGAGCATTATTCTTTTTATAGTCCAGCCATTTCTCCTTTAAGAATTGCTGGAAATCCTTGTCACCTTTAAGATCATGGGGTAATCACATTTTGGTGCCTGCAGTTTTAGGTCCCAAATTAATAGACAAAGATACCGGTGACTGAGCGGAAATCACTGAGGTTTCTATATCTGCCCTGACGACCTGATGGAATGCCTCGCTAGCTAGTAAGATATTACCAATAGAGATGTGAATCGGAACCGGAATCGGTTCGGATTCAGGTTCTGATTCAATGTGGGGTTTTTTTCATCGGGCCCGATCGCGGTTTTGTTTATCAGCTGCGCCCGAGCCGATAAACAAAAAACCCACCCTAACCCTTTAAAACTAATGCCTTTGCTTCCACCATCCTCCTGACTCCCCCAAAAACATTTTACAGGTACCTGGTGGTCCAGTGGGGGTCCCGGGAGCGATCTCCCGCTCTCGGGCTGTCGGCTGCCACTAATAAAAATGGCCTTTGCCCTTACCATGTGACAGGGTATCCGTGCCATCGGCCGGCCCCTGTCACATGAAGGGAGCACTGGATGCCATGACTCCGTCAAAAAATTTAGCCACGGTGCGGTCGATGGCCAGTAGGCCCCGAAGGGATAACTCGACAGGAATCGACCGCAAGAAGGGTAAAACCTTACCTTTCGACCGCGGTGTATGGATATTGAAAGAGGGACCGCTATGGGGTAAAATTTTTTGAAATTTTTGAAAGAGGTTCCATGAGGAATATTCCTGTCAGGAATCTCAAGTGAGCTCCTTAACCCGCGTGGCTGATTATGAAAACCAACGCCAAGTTTACCGGCATCGGTCTTCAATAACTCGGCGGTCTGCCGAGGTATTTTTTTTGTTTTTGTTTTTTTTACTGAAGAAGTACAGAAAAGCAGTTTTTTCTGCTTTTCTGTACTTCTTTTACACGCGCTCAGCTATTAATGCCTGCTCCAGGCAGGCAGTAATATCTGAGTGATAAATGTGCGTGTGAGACGCACATTTATTTTTTTGAATGTGGAGTGAATGAGTAATAGCCTCATTCACATGCATTTGCATGTGATGAGCGCTATCTCATTCACTCCGCTTTGGACGAGGGTTAAATAGGCACTAATCCCCCTATTGCATTAGGGGGTGGATTAACGCCTATTTAACTCATGTCCAACAGTGGGTTGAATAGTGCGCTCATGTGAGCGCACTGTATTGCATTGGCCCCACAGTATCCTACTGTTGTATCTGTCGGTCTCAGACGGCTTCGTCCGACATGCCTCACCTCTATTTCAGCCTTCTCCACCAGCCTCGGGAGAATGGCGTCCGTAGCATCTCCTTGCCGCACTCTCCGGCCTCCCCGGAGCCGCTCTGGCGTGGCATCCTGCCATGTTGACCTGAGGCCTCCTAGGGCGCGTGCATGCCTCATGTCTTGTAGCAGTGTTGGCGTGAACCTCGGGGGCGTCCCCCTCGAGTGACGTCACTGCTTCCTTCCTTAAAAGGTTGCCCATTTGCTGACTCTCGCCGAGTTAGCAACTAGGGATGTGCAGCCAAAAAGTTTTCGTTGCATTCGTGATACGTTTTCGTAGAGGGTCGATTCCATTTTATACGGAAGTATGGAGAATTCCATAAGTTGTCGATCTGTCAATACGTTTCCCGGTTCCCATTAAAGTCAATGGGGGAAGGATTTCCAGCCTATTTTTGGCTGCAGAATTGGGGTTTTCTTATCAATTTTCATGAAACTTCTGGGAAGCAATCATCACAACAACAAAAGAGCTCCAAGGTACTTAGACTGTGGCAAAGTGGCACCAAAGTGGCATGAATAGCCTAAGGCACTGGAAAGGAGCAAAGGGGTACCAGAAGTGGCAAGAGTGCTTTAACAGAGGCACAAAGCAGCATTGAGAATATCAAAAACACACCACAGCTTCAAAACAGAGCACCGATAGCAGATGCATGAACCATCAAAGGCAGCACGACAGGCAAAGCGGCAAGACAAGTGGCACTGACATCCAACAGCACAATGAAGGGGGAACATAGCAAGCAGATAGACTAGCACCAACACACTGAGGAACCATGAGAGTGGCAAGAACACCACAAGGAGTTAAGTGAGTCATCTGGTGTATGGCAGCAAAGCAGAGTGGCAGAAAGCTGATAGGGGCAAGACAGGCTGGCAGAGTGGAGGTAGTCTGGTCTGGTCCCTGTGGTTTTGATAGGGGAAAGACAGGCTGGCTCAGGAGAGAGTTCCCTTTCCTTTGTGCAGGGAAGGACTCCCTGGAATGGGTTCACCCCTAGAGTTGGGTGTACCCGGTGTTTACATTGGCGTCTAGTGAATATCGTTGGCGTCTAGTGAATTCCGACTGTACTTACGCACTTCAGCTGATGACAAAGGAACTGGAAGAGCTCTCAGAAATAAGAATACTGCTACTCAAGTCCAAATCTGCAATATCAACCTATGTTGACTTTGTACCGTAGAGGTCAAACACTTTTAGGAACAGAAGGCCTGGATGAACAGGCGCAGCTAACGAGGTCAAACACTGGTAGGAACACAAGGCCTGCACAGTAGACGGTCAGGCACAGCGATTCATGTCAGGAACATGTGCTGCAGTGCTTACATTATCTGGAGCATAGGAGGCAATTGGAGCTGCTGCAAGGCTTTGAATAGCTTTTATTCATCTTGCCATTCACAGGAAAAATTTGGAAAGCCAAGCAAAGGCAGGTTTACTTTCAAAAACACTAGCATTTCCATCAACTCTGGTGCCAGCCTTGAGCGGTGAGGGCTCATGATATCCCCTGTCATTGAAAAGACACGTTCACTGGGCACACTGGTTGGTGGACATGACAGATATCGCTGAGCCACTTTGGCTAGGTGTGGCCAGACAGTGGACTTGTGTGCCCAATATGCCAGCGGATCTGTCTGCATTTTCTCTATCGGCTCTGAGAGATACCGTGTCACTGACAGCTGTGCTGCTGTCTCCTCCTGTGCTTGGGAGGGCTCAGAGTCACTCAATCCAGCTACTTTCTCTCTCGTCCGTTGCACAACTGATGAATCTTTATGGCCAACATGCTTGGGCGTTCTGACGTGCAGGAGGAGGTACTATCTGTCACTGACACAGTGCTGCTCCTGCCTGGGCTAGCAGCACAACTCTCTGACGTGCCTGCTGTTTCCACCTCTGCTTCAAGCCTAATCTGTCTCCGCCTATGGCGCTCCTGTTCACGGACCTTTGCTAACAGCAGCTCCTTCACAAATGACAGACAATTGGTCTGTAGGGCGAGTTTACCTTTCACACAGGGATCACAGACAGAGGCGAGCATGTATGTGCAGTTGTCTGTTAAAGGCCTTAATCTGTCTTTCACCTGCTGCTGCAAAACGTCCAGACACTGCAGCACCTCAACAGTCATTCCCTCTTCCCGTTTAAAGGCCTCCAAATGTTCATCCAGGAATTTAACTATAGGGATGATGTCAGCCAAGGTGGCACTTCTGGAACTCAGCTCCTCCGTGACATCCTTGAAGGGCTGCAGGATTTTTACCAGCTGACTCATGACTAACCAATCATGATGCCCTAGGGGATTCTGCACACCTATGTCTATTGTACCAGAAAGTTCATGAAGGGGTATCTGCAGCTCCAGTAACCTCTCCAGCATCATAAAGGTGGAATTCCACCGGGTGGCAATGTCTTGAATGAGACGCTTGTGAGGCATATCCAAATCAGTCTGCTTTTGTCGGAGAACCTGCCCCGCCTTGACACTTCTGTGGAAGTGTGCTGCTATGTTCCTGCACTTCTGTATTAACCTATGCAGGTATTCATTCTCCTTGTCATTGGACTCCAAGCCCAGAGCTGACTTCACTACCAGGTGCAGAGTGTGTGCAAAACATCGGATGTTCTTAAACCGCCCATCGCTTATTGCCTTAACCATGTTTGCACCATTGTCTGTGACAAAGAACCCTGTCTGCGTTATCCTGTCTCGCTGGTGTAGTTGCCAGCCCTCCAGCATCTTTCTGATGCATGCTAGAATATTGGCTGCGGTATGGGCCTAGTCCGTAAGGTGGGTGTGCAGTAAAGCCCACCTCCACCCTGATACTTCTTCTGTGATAGAGCTGCTGGCTGCCCCTGCCTCTGCCATGTCCCACCAGTGTGCTGTCAGAGAGAGGTAAGAGTGTGCAGCATTCATGGCGGTCCAGATATCGCAGGTGAAATGCACTCTTCTGTCTGCCTTAGCTAGCAGTGCTTGCAAGCGACTGCGACACTGCTTGTACAGGTTGGGGATGACCTTTCTACTAAATGTGGTTCTGCACGGGATTTTGTAATTTGGTAGTACGACCTTCAAAAAACGCTTGAAACCCACATTCTGCACTAGGTGCAAGGGCTGGTCATCAAGGGCAATTATTAGAGATGTGAATCGTGTGCCAGATCGTCTTAACGATCAGATTCGGCTGGGGGGGGGGGGGAATCTGATCGTTAAGATATGTGAATTGGAATCGTTTCCGATTCCAATTCACATCGCTAATTTTTTTTTTAGGGAGGCCCGCGCTGCTAAAAAAACCAAACCCACCCGACCCTTTAAATCGACCCGACCCCCCCCAAAACCTTTTAAAATTTACCTGGTGGTCCAGGGGGGCCTTGGGGGGCGTCGGGGAGAGATCCAGGGGGGCCTCGGGGAGAGGAGAGATCCAGGGGGGCTTCGGGGAGAGATTTCCCGTTCCCAGGAATCAGCTGTTCTAAAAAAAAAATGGCACCAATGCCCCTTTGCCCTTACCATGTGACAGGGTATCCGTGCCATTGGCCGGCCTCTGTCACATGGTAGGAGCACTGGATGGCCGGCGCCATCTTTAAAGATGGCGCCGGCCATCTTTACTCATCAGCCCCTATTATAAAGTATAGTATAATAGGGGCTAATGAGTAAAGATGGCCGGCGCCACATGGTAGGAGCACTGGATGGCCGGCGCCATCTTTAAAGATGGCGCCGGCCATCTTTACTCATCAGCCCCTATTATAGAGTATAGTATAATAGGGGCTAATGAGTAAAGATGGCGCCGGCCATCCAGTGCTCCTACCATGTGACAGGGGCCGGCCAATGGCATGGATACCCTGTCACATGGTAAGGGCAAAGGGGCATTGACGCCATTTTTTTTTTTAGAACAGCTGATGCCTGGGAACAGGAAATCTCTCCCCGAGGCCCCCCTGGACCACCAGGTAAATTTTAAAAGGTTTTGGGGGGGTCGGGAGGGTGGGGTCGATTTAAAGGGTCGGGTGGGTTGTTTTTTTTAGTGGTGCGGGCCTCCCTAAAAAAAAAGGGTCGGGAGGGTGGGGGAGGCTAAAGGGGGTCGATTTAAAGGGTTAGGGTGTTTTTTTTTTTATTGGGCCATCGGCGCCATTTTAATTAGTGGCAGCCAAAATGGCGCCGATGGCCCGAGAGCGGGAGATCGTGCCGGGACCCCCCACACTGGACCACCAGGTAATTTAATATTTTGGGGGGGTTCGGGAGGGTAAGGAATTGGTTTTAAAGGGTCGGGGTGGGTTTAGGGGTTGTTTTGGTGTGCCGGTTTTCCCGCCCTCCCCCAAATAATTCCCGTGCCCTATTTAACGATACAATACAAATGCCCCTGACGATAAATTGGGGGCATTTGTATTGTATCATGCACTCTAACGATTTAGGACAATTTTAAAATTATCTGACGATAATTTTAATCGTTCAAAAACGATTCACATCCCTAGCAATCATTTCCCCAATGCTCCTGGTTACAACTTTTGAAGCTGCCTGCCTCCTACCCCGGGATAGCGTTACCGCTAGGGATGTGCAGAGCAAAAGTTTAAGTTCATATGTCCAAAGGGGGTCCCATTTGCGGTCAATATGGACATAAACAGAATTCAATGAGTTGAGTATATGTCCATATGTGCAAATAAAAATTTAAACCCCTCACCCTCCTTAATCCCCCCCCCCCAAGACTTACCACAACTCCCTGGTGGTCCAGCGGGGTCAGGACGCCATTTCTGACCAACTTTGCAAGGAGCACGTGACGTCGGCGTCACATCGGAGTGACGCCGCGTCACTCCGACGTGACGCCTCCTGACCCCCCCAAGCTGGCCAAAAGTTCCTTTTGGGCCGAACGAGCGTTCCGGCGCGAACCTGCGGGGAATCACGTGACGCCACGTCACTCCGATGTGGCGCCGATGTCACTTGCTCCTCGGAAAGGCTTTCAGAAATGGCGTCCTCACTCCTCGCTGGATCACCAGGGAGTTGTGGTAAGTCTTTGGGGGGGGGGGATTAAGGAAGGTGAGGGGTTTAAATTTTTATTTTGGATCAACAATCGCGATTTCCAACTTATTCAACATAGCTATGTTGAATAAGTTGGAAATCCGATCGTTTATGTCTTATCACTTTTTTAAGTTAAAAAAAAAAAAAAAGTAGCGTTTTACATTTATGTTCAATACGAATGCACACCCCTAGTTACCGCACTCCACCCCATTTCCTCCATGGTGGTTTGTCGCTTCTGCCACATGTCAGGGGGTTGCTGGCGTCCCGCCTGACTGCTAGAAGGGTATGAGGGCATGGGCAGACTCTGCTGCTTTCCTACCACTGCACACTGGTTGGAAGGGGTTCCCCGACTAGAACTGCCACCATCCCCAGATGGCAGTAATCTTGTTGGGTGTTGCCTCTTCATATGATGGTTCATGCCAAAATTAGATAGATGTCCCATTTGCTTGCCTCTGCTAATATCCCTGGCACAGTAATTACACCGAGCATAACGCGGGTCTTCCGTCACTTTAAAGTGTTTCCAGATCAGAGATGTCTTTCGTGATCTTCCCCTCTCTAACACCTTGGGGGTGGATGCTGGCACTGGAGTTGAGGTAGTGGGTGCACCCTGAGAAGCAATGCCAGAGCGGGCACCAGTCACCCTCTGTCCCCGTACTGACTGCTCTTCCTCCTCCTCGATATCACTGTCATCTCTCCCCTGCTGCACAATTCTGGAGGCTAAGACAGGACTAACTGATTCTACCGAAGATTCGTCAGCTATTACTTCTTCCGTATCTGATGAGAATCCCACCCAAGAAGATTCTTCATCTGAATCAGAAGCTAACAGTGACTGCGCTACCTTGTGAACGCTAAGTGTTAGTCGAGACTTCTGCCCCCCTGCTGCTTTTGTGTGTCTACATTTTGTCTGTCATGACTCTGCCTCCCCTTCCCTTCCCTCTCCTCCAAAATTACAGGGCCAGAAACAAGTGGTGGCAATGGCAATGTATCATGGTCAGATTTTGTTTTTTTTGGCATGGAACTGCCATCTCCTACAAAGAGTTTAGATTGCGACAGTTGCCTTTTTAGCTGTACTGGTAGTGTTGCACTAGTGTCTTTTGGGGTGCCTCCTCTGCCAGTCCCAATAAGTCGATTGCATCTCTCTTTCCCTGACATTATGGATTTTATGTCACTGAGTGGTAACACTGGCCCACAATAATAATATTCAGTCTGTTTAAAATGCCCACTGCCCACTGTCACACTGCCTGCCCGGCTGTACTGTGTGTGGTGTGCACACAGAACTAGCTTGCTTGTAAGCACAAAAGAGGCAGACTACTCCCCGGGCACTTGACTGCACAGACCCACTCAATGACAATGCTCAGCCTGTTTAAAATGCCCAGATGCACAGACCCACTCAATGACAATGTTCAGTCTGTTTAAAATGCCCACTGCCCACTGTCACACTGCCTGCCTGGCTGTGCACTAATGTGTGTGAAGTGCACACAGAACAAGCTTGCTTGTAAGCACAAAAGAGGCAGACTACTCCCCAGGCACTTGACTGCACAGACCCACTCAATGACAATGTTCAGTCTGTTTAAAATGCCCACTGCCCACTGTCACACTGCCTGCCTGGCTGTGCACTAATGTGTGTGGAGTGCACACAGAACTAGCTTGCTTGTAAGCACAAAAGAGGCAGACTACTCCCCGGACACTTGACTGCACAGACCCACTCAATGACAATGTTCAGTCTGTTTAAAATGCCCAGATGCACAGACCCACTCAATGACAATGTTCACTCTGTTTAAAATGCCCACTGCACTGACAGACTAAGTAATTGGAATTTAATAAAGCAGGAATTTTTGTCACTCCAGAAAAATGGATGACATTGAAAATAATATCTTTCTCCAAGCCAGCCCAACACCCTCAATGGTAAATGGTGGTCAATGCTAGCTGACCTAGCACAGTCAGCTTCTCTTCTCAGTCAGAGATGAGTCTGACCAAAATAAACTGCTTGAAAGAAACAGGAATACTAGTGACTGTAGCTGACCCCTGGCACTACAGCAAGACAAGGAATATTTTTCTTTCCTTTGCTAGCCTAGTATCTCTTCTCTATCAGTTCTGCTTCTGCCTGCCTGCCTGCCTGCCCACCTCCCCACAGAATCGCTGGAAATAACTGCATGCCTCCTCGTGCTGCTGTTTATATACTGCTGGCTCGTCACTAAAATCCACAGAGAGCACTGAATGACAGCGCAATTGGCTGCATTCAGTGCTGCTCAGAAAATGTCAGCGCCGATACCTGCGTTCCGGTATCCATGCCGACCTGTCCGACCCATTCCTGTGAGTCACTGCGACTCACAGGAAAGGGTCAGACAGGTTGGCATGGTTACCGCAAGGGCACCGCCATTTTGTAATCCTGGGTACTAGCTCGCAGCTAATGGCGAGGAAAAGCGCGTGCCTCGCGGCGCGCCGAATCAAACAGAAATCTGTTTTATACGTGGGGAGTTGCGATGCGTTTCGCCTCCCCACGTATTTAACAGATAGCAAAAAATAAGTTGCGGATTACAAATTTGTGGAAAACGGATGCACACAACTATTAGCAACAGATTGGATTCGCTCCGGCCTGAAGCTGCTCTGCCGCTTCTACTGCCTTCTGGAAGCTACCTTCGCCCTTCAGGGTTCTACTAATCTGGGTACCCGCTCCTCGAGGGCCCTTTGCTTATTTCCAGGTGCGTATCCTAAATACAGGTACTCGTTCCTCGAGGGCCTGTGTGTCTATCCTGGTGCCTGCTACATATTCTTCTACCTGTTGGAACACTACCTAACAGCTACAGAGAGTAAGTACTACTTCTCTCAGTCTGTCTGTCTACAGCTCCTCGCTGTCCATCTGCATCGGGCCCTACACCACCATTATGGAATGGATCTCCTCTGCCGAGGATCGCAGACTGTTGATACTTATCCTCTCTCTACTGCTCACTGGGAACTCTATCTACTCAGCTATAAGGGAGTATGTTATAACATCTGCCAGTCTGTCTCTCCCACAGTGCCTTATTGGATATCTGCATCGGGGCCTTACACCATCATTGTGAGATGGGTCTCCTATGCCAAGGATCACAGACTGTTGCTATCTATTCCACTCTCTACTGCCACATCTGGTGAACCACACAAGCTGAATAATAAAGATATATTCTCTGTGTTTGTGCATCTGAGTCTAGCCCGGTGCTACAGTTCCCTACGGGGCTCCTCCCTGTGGGAGATACCATCACTGTTGCCCCTGAGAATCCACCAAACACCTCAATATCATAGCACCTGTCTGACAGTGGCCAGTCTGAGTAACAAGTACCCAGCAAATCTGATAAAGTAAATTTATTTCCTTTTACTCACTCCCAGGGATAGCAGTAGCTCTCTTTAGTCTAACTGACTAATAATGTGTTATGGACTTTTCCTCTAAGAACTTGCTAGTAACCGATTTTACAACTTGATTGTGTGCCAAATGAAACAGTACTTTCTACAATTTGTTTTAAATCTGCTGGTTTCTTTTCATGGAGTGTTGTAAATAACTATCATTTATTTATCTGTTTTACCCCACTCATGATTTTATAAACGTCTGTCATGTCCCCTCTCAGTTGTCACTTTTCCAAGCTGAAGAGCCCTAGCCTCTCACCATAGGAGAGCCATTCCTTCCTCTTTATCATTTGTCACTCTCCTCTCCACCTTTTCTAGTTCCACTATGTCATTTTTGAGATGGGGTAATCAGAACTGCATGCAAAATTCACAGCACAGTTGCACTATGGCTCACTACATGATATTTTGTTTTATTCTCCATGTCTTTTCAGATCATTCCTAACATTCTATTTCCTTTTTTTTTTTTAGCCACCGCCATACAGTGAGCGGAGGACTCTCAATACAAAACACAGCATTGTGGACGTGGATATGCAGTGGGATTTTTTCCTATGTGCATAAGTTTGCACTTTTCCACATTAAATTTCATCTGCCATTCTGATGCCCAGTTTTCTAGTCTCACATGGATCTTATGTAGTTCCTCCAATTTGCTGCTGTTTTGAATAATTTTGGGTCATTTGAATAATTTTGGGTCATTTGCAAATTTGATCACCTCATTCAGTCCCTTTTCCAGATCATTTATGAATAGCAAGCTACTATAAACCAGGTTCCTGCCCCCATGAGCTTATCATGTGTTGGAGCCTTACCTTGTGGACTGAGCTGCTTCTGGATCTGAGTGATGTGTTTTGGACCTATGAAAAAGGGGTTTTCAACCCTGCAGAGACTGCAAGCCACTTCAGAAAAGGCGATGGAATATAAAAATATGTCAAAAAATCCCCGTGTGCTCTCCTGAGAATGACATATGTTCTGCAAGAGTCAGCATCGAGAACTCACAGTGTTAATAATTTGGGAAAAGAGCTGTAATGTTTAGCCTGCTCAGAGAATAGCACTATATAGCCAGCAGAGGAGGAAGCCAAAGAAATGCTGAAAGACCATTTAAGGTAAAAACAAAAGGCACAATTTTACAAGCTCTGGGATAGATTTTAAATACTTGTGCGATCGCGTACTTTTGTTTGCGCACCAGGCGCGAACAAAAGAGCACTGGATTTTATAAGATACGTGCGTAGCCACGCATATCTTATAAAATCCGGGATCAGCACGCGCAAGGGGGGTGCACATTTGTGCAACCTGCACGCGCCGCCTGTTCCCTCCGAGGCCGCTCCGATTTCGGAGCGGCCTCGGAGGGAACTTTCCTTTACCCCCCCCCACCTTTGTCGGCAAAGTTATGCCTGTCGGCTGGCAGCCCCGCTCCGTCCTCCGGTCCCGGGGACTGGTCCGGAGGCCTCGACCACGCCCCCGGGCCAGCACCATGCCCCCAGGCCCGCCCCCAAAACGCCGCGGCACGCCCCTGAAATGCTGCATCATTTCGGGAACGCCCCGGACACGCCCCCTCCCGCCCCTTTTCGAAAGCCCCGGGACTTATGCGTGCCGGCGCGCGAGGGCCCTGCGCACGTAAATCCAGAAGGATTTACGCGCGCAGGGCTTTTAAAATCCGCCCCTCTGTGTGTGCGGGGCAGGGATGGCCAGGAGATGGATCCAAAAAGAAAGGAGTTCATGTGGAAGCCCTGCAATCAGTTCTTTTCCTGAAGACCTAACTAGCAAGAGGGAGAGACAGATGTTTGCAGTATAAGGAAATAAAGGCTACATGTAAAATCCCAACAAGGAACAGAGGAGCCAGGAGATGAGAAACTTCCTTTCCAGAGATATCCAGGCCCAAGAGCACATGGCTGGATCACCCTCCCAAGAGACTGAACTAAATAATCTAAACTTTTCACAGAGAGTATCTTAGCAGAGCAGGGAGAAGTTTTATTTCCTTGCCTCTCATCTTGTATCTCATCTTAACTGCTTCAGCCTTTCAGCCGAAGTCCAGCATGAACTCTTGCTGGCAGGTGTTGGGAAAGAAAAACCGGTGGAATATGATCTTTCTGTAAGAGACTGAAACCAGGCCCGCTTTCTGTTTTGTATTAAGTAAACCATTTGGGGGAAAGATCCACATGATAGGGAGACCTTTCACACAATGCAGTGCTCATTTATTTGGTTTGTTATCTAGCCAGCTATTCCATCAAGATGGACTTCTTAATTTTCTTGCTTTTTTTCCCACACAATTTTGTGTATGGGGCAGGGTGCACCCTTTACAAACTGGTGACTTTGAGGTGATTCTGTTCCTCCTCTTTCCTTTTTTAGTATTTGGGTAAAGACAATTTTTGAAAACTGTGTACTTCATTGCTTTTTCTCCCGTTTCTCTATTAGCATTCCTTTTTTTTTTTTTTTTTTTATTATCCATATGAGTATGGTGGTTACCCTGGCTAAAAGGCTATACCCAGTGTTATTTTTGCATTACTTGGTTTAAAATAAGAAAACTGCGAGTTTATATTATACTTCACTACTGTACTTTTCCCATTTAATGTTCTGGTTGGATTTACTGTCTACTTAGACAAAACTAGTAAAAGGATTAATTACTGTTTTATTCTGGCGTGATAATTTTATCTGGTCTGTGGTGCCACAAGTGAGAGGTTGTTTGAAAAGGGCACATAATTGTGGTATCAAGATGACTGGGCCCCTGTCTCAGCCCCCACTCAGGCTACGAACCCAAAGATGAATTATATTAATGAATATAATTTCTCATGTGGTGCTCCCCATCCCAAGCATAGGGATAATTCATAGTCCGAACCAAGGGGGGCCTCATATGAATATGTTAAACAGGATAGCTGTCAATACCAATTCTTCTGGTACTCTACTACTGACCTTTCTCTATTTGGAAAATGGACAATTTAGTCCTATCCTCTATTTTCTCTCTTGTAACCAGTTACCAGTTCACAGTAGGACTTTGTATTTTCTGAGGAGTTTCACATGGGGTACTTTGTTAAATGCTTTCTGAAAATCCAAATATATTATTTACCAATCAACTCACCTTTATATACATGTTTCTTTATACCTTCAAAAAAAATGTTAAAGATTGGTAAGGAAAGTCTTCCCTTTGCTAAAACCATGTTGAGACTTCCCCATTAAACAACGTTTAGCTACATGGCTAGTGCTTTTATTTTTAAGAATAGCTTCTACCATTTTGCTTGGCCCTGACAGCAGGCTTACTGTTCTATAGCTTCCCAGATTACTTCTGGAGTACTTTTTAAAAACTGGGTCAATAAATGACAATTACCTGGTGAGGTAATTGGGCAAACAGGCAGATGACAAGGATCTTGAAGAAAAAAAGGAGTGGGATTGATGTGAAAGAAGAGGTTGAAACATACCAGACGAGGGACAGTAGTTCCCAACCTGTTTGGCCAACTGAATGAGATATATAGTAGATAAGGTAATCATACCAGGGCAGCAACTGAGGCAGAGTCCTCAGGGGAAAGCCAAGTCTCACTCAAATAGAGAAGATAAAAGTATGAGAGAGGTTAAGAAGATAAACAGGCTTATTTCAGATACAGTGGGCATTCTACAGGGATCAAGATAAAGGTAGAGAAGAGGGATGGAGGAGGAGAATAGGGTTACAACTGAAGAGGTAACAATGTGCACAGATGGGGGTGAGTGTTGGCTTGGAGGACTAGGACTGGGATTGATATCCCCAGCTCAGAAGAGGAAGAGCAGACGAATACAGCGAAGGGGCAGTGTGATAAGGATGAGATTCTGTTGGAGAGAATGAAGATGGCTAGATCAGAGGAAGAAAACTTTGAAGTTCAAAAGCAGAATGGCTGCTGAGGTGAAGAATGTAGAGAATGAGGACAGTGGATTTGTTTATCATAGCAGATTGCTGTAGGGAATAAGATTGGGAAGGATCAACCTCAGAAAGAGATTATTAAAGTCATAAAAAAACAAATTATTTATCTGAAGGTATGTAGGGTTGCACCAACCCAAGCCCAGTTGAATTGTACTGGATTCTTCCAGCAAGCAACTGGCAGGAATATGCAGCTAGATTGCAACCTCCAGGTTACCAATAGAAAGAGGAAGAATTAAGGGTCACAACAGATAGCTCCAAGGGAGTAGGGACCAATGTCAGGCAATAGTTTTTGATGGAAAGGATGATGGATGCCAGGAATGCTCTCTCACAGAATGAGATGGAGACAAAACCAATAATGGAATTCAAAAAGACATTAAATGGCACAGAGGATCCCTAGAGGCAAAAGAATGGTAATGAAACACTGGGGTAACCTCCACAAAGAGGTGGTTCAGTCTGAAACAGCACTAAAATGTCTGCCTTGTGCTTCCAAGAAGGCATGGGGGAACCTGTATGAAGCAGCCGGGTAGACTTAATGAGTCATTTTGATCTTTATCTGTCAATATTTACTATGTTACATAGGGGAGTCAAGACATTAATAGGCCATATTACAGCCTTGCAAATCTCATCCAAAGAAGCTGATCTTAGATGGGCAACTAATGTAGCTATGGCTCTTAACATTACAGTATAAACCTTGTCATGCCCATTTAGATTTACTCCTGCTTCAGCATAATAGAAAGATATGCAATCTTCAATCCAATTAAAATAGTACATTTCACTAAAGCAAGTCCAGGCTTGTTTGGGTAAAATGTAACAAAATGTTGAGTGGACCTTCTAAAAGTTTGTTTGCGCCAAGTAAGCGACAGTGGTTTCTTGCAATCTAAGGTGTGTAAGGCGTGTTCATTTTTGTTAGCAGGAAATTTAGGTAAGCAAGCTGGAAGGACAAAAGACACCCTCAGTCCATGATATAGCTCATACATGGAGAAATTAACTCGCATGGGAGGTGGGTGGCTTTTGTGAGGACTAACATCCTGCTGTCCTCGGAGAACACCTATTAAAGTTAAGCAACTCTGCTTTCTCTGAGGACAAGCAAGATGGTAGTCCTCACATATAGGTGATTTCCAAGTTATAGGTTGTCCAAACAGGACAAAGCGGGAAACCACATAGTGCTGAAAATACCACATCTCGCCCTTTTGCTGGTGAGGCAGCCAACCCACAAAGGGATCTACGCGGGAAAAGAGTTGGATTCTACAAACAGAAAACCATAAAATAGACTGAGACACAAAACCCTTATGTGTAGCAGAGGCGCCTAAGGCAGGGGAGTAATGCGAGTGTCAGCAAGAAACCTGCTCCACATCACAGAAAACATTACAAGCAGGGTTTTGTATCAGTAAACTCTGACAACAATAGTAGGTCTAGAACCTCCTGGATACAGGAAAAGTCTAGAGATGTAAACAAGAGAAGGATTCTTGGACAAATACCGCATAGTTCCCTTCAGTGTTACAAGACAACTTAAAAACCAACTGGGGCCTGATAGCTTTCAGAAAGAAACTGCGGTCCACTGGCATCTGAAGGAAATAATGCATCTGCACAAATGTGCCCTATGTTTGGCTGATATTTAATTTATTTATTTATTTATTTATTTATTTATTTAAAGTCTTTTATATACCGGGGTATAGCAAGCTGCCTTCACTCCGGTTTACATTTTAACAACTCATTACAAATAATAGACGGTATAACTGAGTGGCTTATTAACAGAAATCCTTATAACATTCAAAGAACAAGCAACATAAACAGATTAAACATAGGTCATGCAGAGTGCAAGAAGTGTACAATAGATTGCAAAAAAGTACTTGATACATATGTTACAGAATGACATGAGATATTTGGGATACTCTTTCTAGGGTAGAGTTAGGAAAGGAACGGGAGGATTATATCTCGGGGGTCGGTCGGAGTCAAGCTAGGTTGAACAAAATAATCCTCAAACATCTCAAACAAAGTACTAACAAAAATAATCATAATATTTTAAGGGGTTTGTGGTAGGGGGTGGGTTGTCGAGGAACAGGGAGGGTGAGCCGAACAGGGAGGGTGAGGTATACATAGAGAGATTAGTGCCTTTATAATTGAGAGGGAAAATGTTTTAGAGCGGTTGCGTTTGGCTTAGCCAACACCATCTGGAAATGATTGTCTGAATAACCATGTTTTGATTTCCTTTTTGAATGTTTTGAGGTCGCTGAGTGTGCTTAGGTGATCTGGTAAGGAGTTCCATAATTTTGGACCAGCAATTGAGAGGGCTCTATTCCTAGTGTTGGAAAGCTTTGCTGAAGGAAGAGGGGGTATGACTAGGTGTAGTTTGTTGGAGGTTCTCGTCGTTCGTTGTGATTTGTGTAACTGAATCATGTTGTCGAGGGTGGTGTTTTCAGCTTTGTAAATTGCATTGTGTAGTATTGTTAAAGTTTTGAATTCGATTCTTTGTTCGACCGGAAGCCAGTGAAGACTTTTCAGAACAGGGGTGATGTGGTCTGATTTTTTCTTGCTGGTGAGTACTCTGGCTGCGGCGTTTTGTAACAGTTGGAGCGGTTTTAGTGTGGATTTTGGCAGGCCGATCAGGAGTGAGTTGCCGTAGTCGAGGGTGGTGAAGATAAGAGATTGCAGTACGGTTCTGAAATCTTGTTGGTGTAGTAGCGGTTTGAGGATGTGAAGTTTATGAAAGCCTTCTTTGGTTTTTGTTGCGATGTTCTTTTTGAGGCTTAGTTCATTGTCGATCCAGATACCGAGGTCTTTTGCATTGATCTTCAGTTGTATGATGGTGTTGTCAATTTGTAGGGAAGGCATTGGGGATATTTGTCCTGTGTTTTTTCTTTTGATGAGGATGCATTCTGTTTTGCTCATGTTGAGGCATAATTTTAGGTGGTTCAGTATGTTTCTGATAGAGATAAGGTGGTTGGCTGTTAGGCTCAATGCATCTTCAATCGTAGAGGTTATAGGAATGAGGAGTTGAATGTCGTCGGCGTACATATAAAAAGTTACGCCTAGACTTGAGATGAGTTGGCATAGTGGTAGTAGGTAAATATTAAAGAGGGCGGATCCTTGTGGTACCCCTGTTTCGAGGGGGATGAGATCAGAAGAGTTGTTGTTAAGGGTGACTTTGAAGAACCTGTCTTTTAGGAAAGAAGTGAACCAGTCAAGAGTTTTTCCTGAAAGACCTATGCTTGCTAGTCTAGATATCAGACTGTTGTGGTCTACGGTGTCAAAAGCCGCAGAGAGATCGAGTAGGATTAGTAAATGGCTTAATTTGTTGTTGAAGCCTCTTATTATTTTGTCTGATAGTTTGAGTAGCAGTGTTTCTGTGCTGCGGTTTTTCCTGAAACCATGTTGTGCGGGATGTAGAATATTGTTGATCTCTAGGTGTTCGTTAAGCTGTAGCAGTGCTGCTTTCTCTGTCATTTTTGTGAGTAATGGAAGGTTAGATATAGGACAGTAATTATTCAAATCGTCAGGATCGAGGTTCTTTTTTTTTTAATATTGGTGTGATTGTTGCGGTTTTTAGTTTAATTGGTAACTCACCATCTTCTAGGGATTTTTTTATGATTGCTGCTAAGGTTGGGGTGATGATGCATGCCATTTCCTTTAGCTCTCGGGTTGGGATTATATCAAGTTCATGACAAGCTGGGTTTATTTTTCTTAGCATTTTTTCAGTTTCGGAATTTGAAATTGGGTCGAAATTTGACCATGGTGTTATGGTTGTTGTGTTCGAAGGTTCTTCTGAGAACGGGGATTTGTTGAAGGTGCTAGTAATTTTGCTTATCTTGTTCTTAAAGAACCTGGCAAGTTCTTGACTTAAGTTATTTGTATCGGATGTGGGTGTGTTGTTGTTATTTACATCGATGAGGTTTCTTACGATGTTAAAGGGGGAGTTGGAGTTATTTGAGGAGTTTCTTATCTTTTGACTATAGTAGTCACGTTTGGTGTTCAGAATCGATTTTTTGTAGAAGGCGAGTTGTGTGCGGTATCTTTGTAGGGTTACTGGACATTTGGATTTTCGCCATTCTTTTTCTATCTTTCTCAGGTTGGATTTCAGTGACCTCAGTTGAGCATCGAACCATGGGTTGTTTTTTCCTTTGTTTTTTTTAATCAATTTCGATTTCTCAGGGTTTATGGTATTTGCAGTTTGTTCTGTGAGGTGGAACCAGGATTGAATAGCATTGTTTATATTGGAGAGGTCCAGATTAGCTAATTGTTTTCCAAGTTCTTGTTGGAGTAAATTGAGCTGGAAGGGTGGTCTGTATTTGAAGGACAGTGGCTTGTTTGTTCTTGTCATGTTATTGGTTTTTACATGTGTCCTGCATTGTAAGAGGTGGTGGTCGGACCAAGGGACTGATTTGGATGAAATTGAAGTATCAGAGAAATAGTTGTTGGTGAAGATCAGGTCTAAGGTGTGACCTGATTTATGAGTAAGGTTGTTAACTAGTTGATTCAGGTTTAGGCTGGATAGCATGTCGAGCAAGGTTTGACAGCTTTGTGATCTGGGGTTAGCATCTGTGTGGAGGTTGAAATCCCCGAGTAATATGGTTGGTTTTTTCCTATTAATGTTTGATATTAAGAATTCTAAGAGTGGGGAGATATCGTTGTCTAGAAGTTTGGGAGGGCAATAAACTAGACATAATTGTAGGCATTCTGAGTCAAATAGTGCAATTTCATATTTCTTAGGGAGGTTGTGACGTATCTGTTTCATTGCAAGATGCTTTTTTATGATGAGGAGTAGTCCTCCTCCTCTGCGCGACTTGCGTGGGACTGAGAATAAGTCGTAAGCATTGTTGTTTAGATGATTGGTTAGCACTTGATCGGTATTTTTAAACCAGGTTTCGGTTATGGCGATGAAGTCAGGGTTCTTGTCTTGGATTATGTCTGAAATTAGCATGAATTTCTTGGTTAAAGATTGGGCGTTTATCAGAAAGAAGGTGATATAAAATAGGTTTTTGATCTGTTTCATAAGTGGGATGTTAAGCAGGTATCTGTTTCTTTTCTGATGAGTCATGTTGGGGGGTGAGTCCATGATTGAGTTGTTTGGAGTTTCTTGGTGTGCTCGTGCGACCCTCTGGTCTAGGATTCGAGGGCTCAGTGTGGTAGTGATGGAGAAGATGTTTGTGGATGGGAGGTAGGTAGGAAGATTTTGGGAGGTGGTCGGGATGAGCGAAGGAGTAGGCTGTAGTTGGAGTTTGGTGGGATGATTGTAGGAAGAGGTCTGTATGGTTCGAACAGTTGATTAGGGAGATTGTTTGATGAGGAGCGGATGATTTCTTGTTGAGGTTCGGATGAGTGCTGAATGAGAGCAGGTGGAGTCAGGATGAAAGCTGGATGCAGTCAGGATGAGAGCTGGATGCTGTCAGGATGAGAGCTGGATGTAGTCAGGGTGAAAGTTGGATGCAGTCAGGATGAGTACTGGATGGAAGCGGATGATGTTAGGATGAATGTTGGATGTAGATCAGGTGAATGCTCGAAGAAGCCTGGATGCGGCTGGCAGATGCCTGATGCCGGGGCGAGATCAGAATGAGTGCAGGTGAGGTTTGATTAGGATGGGAGGTTGCTGGTGGAAGCTGAATGGACGTTTGGCGCGGTAGAGTGGAAGCCTGGGAGGTTTGCGAGTGTTGGGGTTGGATGTTTTAAGTGTAGATGGTAATGCAGACTGTGAAAGGGAGAGGCCCTTGGTCCTTGGGCACTCCAAGGGGCGCGCTAAGGGGCAGGCCCCTTATGTCGCGCTCCTTCGGACACGCGACTCCGCTGGGAGGCACGAGGATTTAAAGCCCTTCTCGGCGCCTTCTGATAGGCTTAGAGCCTCTCAGGGGGCGTGTCACTCACTGCGTGAGGTTGGTCGGCTTTTTTCTAGTTTTCGCTGAATTTTTTTTTTTTCCTTTGTGACTCCGATGGCCTCCTCTGCACGGCTCGCTGCTTCAGGCGAGCAGGCTCTTGCCCCGATTGGGCCTCGGGAGCCCCAGCAGAGGAGGAGGCGAGAAGCGTCTGAAGTCGGGAGCGGGAGGGCGAGAAGAGGGCCGCCGCTGGGAGGCGCGAGGATTTAAAGCCCTTCCCAGCACCTTCTGATAGGCCTAGAGCCTCTCAGGGGGCGCATCACTCACCGCGTGAGGTTGATTGGCTCCTTTTTTCTAGTTTTCGCTGTATTTTTTTTTTCCTTTGCGACTCCGATGGCCTCCTCTGCATGGCTCGCCGCTTCAGGCGAGTGGGCTCTTGCCCCGATTGGGCCTCGGGAGCTCCAGCAGAGGAGGAGGCGAGAAGCGTCTGAAGTCGGGAGCGGGAGGGCGAGAAGAGGCACAATGGGCTGAAAAAGAGGGCGAGAAGATATGCACAATGGGCTGAAAAACCCAAGCAATGTTTGGAAGAAGAATAAGCAACAATGGCAGGGTCTGTGACAGACCCTACATGCCAAAGTACCAGACATAACTGACCACTAGGACAGCATCAAGAGTTTCAGGGGATGAAAGGCAATCCCTGAATGGGATCGCTAACCCAAACCCCTGAGTAGGGAGATAAATTATGCCTGAAGCTCACTCATATACTGCACCCTGTCAAGGGCAGGTCTATCCATCCTGTCCAGGGCCGGTGGAAGCACTAGGCGAACTAGGCCTGGGCCTAGGGCGCTGAGTATTAGGGGCGCCGCGAGCAGTGGTATCCCAAGGGGAGCCAAAGCCCCCGGGCACAGGGAGGCTCATGCAGCTGCCAGTGGACCTCATCCCACTGGTGGCTGAGCAGCGACATGCATATAGCAGGCAGATCGGCAGGGCCGTGGTGCAGCTCACGTCACCACAGCCCAAAGAAAAAGATCGAGTTTAAACGCGCTGATGCTCCTCCTCCTCCTTGCCTGCGCGGCCCCAGAAGTAAACGTTTCCAGAGCCGCACAGGCAGGAAGGAGGAGGAGCATCAGCCGCGTGCTGTGAGCTGGATACACAGAGCAAGAAAATCGGCAGGGCCATGGTGGAGCACGGCCTGAAGAAAAAGGTCGCGTCTAAACATTTATTTTATTATTTATTTAACGGTTTTATATACCGACATTCATCAAGGATATCATATCGGTTCACAGCATAACATAAAACAGATGCCTGGGGTGGCATTTTACATCGAATAAATTTAACATAGTATAGATATAACATATTAACAAGAAAGTAATTGAAAGGAGTGGGGAAATATAAAGTTTAGCATAGTGTAAAGATAACATATTACCAAGAGAGTGAATGAAAAAGGGGGGGGGGGGAGATATAAAGGGAAATAGTGTTAAATTATTAAATTATTGTAAGCAAAGTTTGCAAATATGTACAATATGTACAATAATAGGGAATAACATAAGATATAACATTTGGGCAGAAATAGAGTGAAAGGGAGGAGAAGGGAGGGGGGAGAAGGGATGGGAAGGGGGGTAGGGAAACGCGTTAAAGAGAAAGGGGAGGTTAGGTGTAAGCTTTAGGGTAAGACAGGTCTTGAGGGGAACATAGATGGGAGAGAGGAGAATTTAGGTGTATGCTTTAGTGAAGAGCCAGGTCTTAAGCTTCCGCTTGAAAGTTTTTAGGCATTCTTCTTGCCGTAGTTCGAGGTGCTCCTCCTCCTTCCTGCCCGCATGGCCCCGGAAGAAAACATTGCCGGAGCCGCGCGGGCAGGAAGGAGGAGGAGCATCAGCGCGTGCAGAAGAGGAGCAGTGCTTATGGGGCCACCACGAATCCCAAGTCCCGAGAAGAGGAAGCAGCCCGAGAAGATCAGGGCCGCTGCAGAGCCCATCCTGTGGCGACCCGCGAAGAGGAGGCCCAGAGATGAGAGAGAGGATGAGGGTCTGTAGAGTGTGTGTATGTGCGTGTATGAGATAGCAAATGTTGCTTACCTGATGTAACAGGTGTTCTCACAGGACAGCAGGATGTTAGTCCTCACAAATGGGTGACATCGAGGATGGAGCCCAACCACGGAAAACTTCTGTCAAAGTTTCAGGAACTTTGACTGGCCCCTACTGGGCATGCCCAGCACGGCACTAACCCTGCAGCCAGCAGGGGTCTCCCTTCAGTCTTCTTTTTATAGCTACAGGCAGTGCCTAAAAAGTAAAATAAACGAACCCAACACCGCGGGGTGGCGGGCGGGTTTCGTGAGGACTAACATCCTGCTGTCCTGTGAGAACACCTGTTACATCAGGTAAGCAACATTTGCTTTCTCACAGGACAAGCAGGATGGTTGTCCTCACAAATGGGTGAGTACCGAGCTGAGGATGTCCTGACTTGCACCAAATGCACCCAACGGCGTGCAACAGGCACAACAACTGGGGTGTAATTTGGGAAAGGGCATCCGCACCCTACTGGGAAGGTGGAAGGGTGTTGGTACATCATGTTGGAAAAAGGTTACGCAAGACAGATTGGCCGAAGATGGAATCCTGTCTTCCAGCTTTATCCAGACAATAGTGGGTTGCAAAAGTATGGAGGGAACTCCAGGTTGCAGCTTTGCAGATGTCAGGAAGCGGCACCGATTGAAGGTGAGCTACTGAAGTTGCCATGGCCCTCACAGAGTGTGCTTTGACACGGTCTTGGAAAGGAATGCAGCTTGCTGATAGCAAAAGGAAATGCAGTCCGCCAACCAGGAGGAAAGAGCCTGCTTACCCACAGGTTGTCCTAACTTGTTAGGATGGAAAGAGACGAATAATTGAGTGCTCTTCCTGTGAGAAACTGTACGGTCTAGATAAAAAGCTAGAGCTCGTTTACAGTCTAGGGTATGCAGAGTCTGTTCCCCGGAGTTGGAGTGGGGCCTGGGAAAGAAGATAGGTAGTATGATGGATTGATTGATATGAAACTCCGAAAGTACCTTAGGCAAAAATTTAGGGTGAGTGCGGAGTACCGCCCGGTCCTGCAGGAGTTTAGTGTAAGGCGGATAGGTAACTAGGGCCTGTAATTCACTAACCCTGCGAGCTGAAGTAACAGCCAAAAGGAATAATACTTTCCATGTGAGATATTTTAGGTCACAGGAGTGAAGAGGTTCGAAAGGTGGTTTCATAAGGCGACCAAGAACCAGATTAAGGTCCCAAGATGGGGCCGGAGGACGTAAAGGTGGCTTCAAATGGAGCAAGCCTTTAAGAAAGCGTGTTACCAGGGGTTGTACTGAAATAGGAATACCCCCGATACCTTTATGGAAGGCGGCTACCGCACTGACATGCATCCTTATAGAAGAGGTCTTTAGACCTGATTCTGATAGGTGACATAAATAGTCCAAGAATTTAGAGATTGGACAGGAAAGGGGATCAAGGGACTGAGAAGTGCACCATGATGTGTACCTTTTCCATTTGTATGAGTAAGATTTTCTTGTCGAAGGCTTTCGTGAAGCTATCAAGACACGAGAAACCGAATCCGAAAGGTTAAATGGCTGAAGGACTAACCTTTCAACATCCATGCCGTCAGGGACAAGGCTTGGAGGTTGGGATGGAGGAGGCATCCGTCGTTTTGAGTGAGCAGATGCGGGTCCTTTCCCAGAGGAATGTGCCTGCGGATGGAGAGATCCTGGAGTATGGGAAACCACACTTGGCGTGGCCAGTGCGGTGCTATTAGGATCATGGTTCCCCTGTCCTGGCGGAGCTTCACGAGAGTCTTCAACAGAAGAGGAAGTGGAGGGAATGCATAGAGTAGACCGGTCGTCCACGTGAGGGAGAATGCATCCCTCGGCCGAAAGTGCTGGCTCCGAATGAGAGAGCAGTAATTGTCCACTTTGTGGTTCTGAGGGGATGCAAAGAGGTCTATGTGGGGATAACCCCACTTGTGAAATAGAGAGGTCGCTACCAGAGGATTGAGTGACCAATCGTGTGGTTGGAAGACACGGTTCAGCTGGTCTGCCAGTACATTGTCTACTCCCGGCAGGTAGATGGCCCTGAGGTACATGGAGCGGGAGAGGGCTTCTGCCCAAATCTGCGCAGCTTCCTGACACAGAAGGAAGGAGCCTGTGCCCCCCTGCTTGTTTATGTACCACATAGCCACCTGGTTGTCTGTCTGGATTAAGATTGCATGGTTCGATAGGCAATCTTGAAAAGTCCTGAGAGCATAGCGAATTGCTCGGAGCTCCAGGAAATTTATCTGGTGTTTGGCTTCCTCTAGTGACCAGAATCCTTGAGTTTGTAGATTGTTGACATGGGCTCCCCAACCGATGTTGGAAGCGTCGGTGGTGAGGATGACCTGAGGATCTGGTGGAAGAAAGGGCAAGCCCTTTAGGAGGTTGAATTGATTCGTCCACCAGGCAAGAGACAGACGAAGAGCGTTGGAGATGCGTACCATGGAGGACAGAGGCTGAACAGCTTGAGTCCATTGGTGTCTCAGAGTCCATTGTGTGACTCTCATGGCCAATCGGGCCGTGGGAGTCACATAAACGAGGAGGCCATGTGTCCCAGAAGAACGAGGAATTGGCGAGCTGTGGCTGTGTGTTGAGACTGCAGCTGGCGAGCTAGGGACACCAGGGTTTGGACCCGTTGATGAGGAAGGAAGGCTTTTGCCTGTAAGGTGTCCAAGTCTGCCCCAATGAAGGATAAGGTTTGAGATGGGACTAAGTAGGATTTCTCGTAATTGACAAGAAACCCTAGAGAAAGCAAAGTTTGAATTGTTAGGGTCAGGGAGGACCGAGCAAGTTGCTGGGTTGGGGCCCTGATCAACCAATCGTCCAGGTAGGGGTAGACGTGGACACCTTCCTTCCTTAGGAACGCTGCAACCACCACGAGGCACTTGGTAAACACTCGTGGTGCGGATGCCAGGCCGAAAGGTAATACACGATATTGGTAGTGATTTCGGCCTACTAGAAAACGCAGGTATTTGCGATGAGATTGTGTGATCGCAATGTGGGTATATGCGTCTTTCAGGTCTAGAGAGCATAGCCAATCCCCTTTTTGCAGCAGAGGGAGAAGTGCGCCCAGGGTTACCATCTTGAACTTCTCCTTGTGAAGGTACTTGTTGAGGGCCCGTAGGTCCAGGATGGGACGAAGCCCCCCTGACGTTTTTGGGATCAGGAAGTACCTGGAGTAGAACCCCAGTCCTTGTTGTAAGGGAGGAACGGGTTCTATAGAATTTGATTGAAGGAGAAGAGAAACTTCCTGCTCTAACAGAATAGAGTGATCGGAGAGACTCCACGGCTGCAGGGGTGGGGAGTTCAGAGGGAGGGTCAGGAAGTTGAGATGGTAACCTTGTGCGATTATAGCTATCACCTACTGATCTGTGGTGATATGACGCCACCTTTCTAGAAAGTGGCACAGCCGACCTCCTACTGGTATAGCTGGAAGAGGGGTTTGGCAAGTGCTCTCTAAGTGAGAGTCAAAAACCCGCCGCAGGGCCAGGTGGTGGAGCTGCTGCGGGCTTTTGTTTTCGAGTCTGGCGAGGTTGAGTCTTGTGATAAGACCTTGCAGGCCGAGGCTTAGAGGACGGGGGATAATACTTTCGTGGCCGGAAGAAAGACTTTTTGGAGTCTTTTCTAAACGGCTGCTTAGAAGGCAAGTCAGGAGGAATGGATGAGAGCTATTTAAGGGTCTCATGGTGATCCTTTAGTTCAGCAACAATTTGCTGAATTTGCTCACCGAACAAATTATCCCCAAGACAAGGTAAGTCAGAAAGCCTATCTTGAACTTCTGGACGAAGGTCAGTTGACTTGAGCCAAGCCCAGCGTCTAGCAGAAATAGCTGTAGCAGAAAGTCTAGTGGAAGCATCAAATATGTCATAAGCTGTTCTTATTTCATGCTTCCCCGCTTCAAACCCTTTGTCGAGAAGGGATTGAAGCTGTGGCTGGAACTGTTCTGGAAAGGTGTCTGAATAGTCCTGCATTTGTTTTAGAATGACTCTATTATATTGAGTCATATAGAGCTGATAAGAAGCTATCCTGGAAATCAGCATTGCTCCTTGATATACCTTTCTACCTATACTATCAAGGAATTTATTTTCCTTAGTAGGAGGTATGGAAGAGTATGGTTTTAGTCGTTTAGCTTTCTTTTGAGCTGATTCTACGACTACAGAATGATGGTCCAATTGTGGTTTTTGAAAACCAGGTGCTGACTGTACGAGATAGGTAGAGTCAGCTTTTTTGTTTACGGGAGCAACAGACCCAGGAGATTCCCAATTCTTCTTTAGAAGGTCTAGGAAAACCTGATGAATTGGAATAGAGGTAATGACTTTTGGGGCATCCAGGAACTGGAGTAATTCCATCATCTGGTGCCTGTCATCGTGTTCAGACTGGAGTTGGAAAGGAACCAACTCCGACATTTCCTTCACAAAGTTAATGAAAGAGAGGTCCTCAGGTGGAGAACACTTTCTACTTCCCGTAGGAGAAGGTGGTGAAGGCAAATCATCAGTGTCAGTAGAGGTATCATCACCCCAAGTGTCGTAAGGATCAGGTTGGTGACCTGTAGGAGCACAAGGGGGTTGAACACCTGAAGGCACTGGTTGAGGCTCCGAGAAATTGGAAGGAACCACCGGGGGCATCGAGAATACTCTCAATGGAATCGATGTCGGAATCGGTGCCGGTGCCGGCATCGAAGGAACCGGTGCCGGTCTCGATGGAATCGGTGCCGGCATCGGAAACCTCGGTGGAGAGGAGGTGCGTATCGCCCCCGAGGAAGAGATCGGTGGCGAGGGACGACCTGGCACTGATGGAACTATCCCCGAAGGGGGAATTCGATACGGTGTTTCTCCACTTGATGAAAAACCTGTCGGTGACAGCGGTCTTGCCGGTGTCGGTGACACAGGTATCACCGGTGGAAGGGCTGTCATGAGCGCTTCCATCCGGTTTAGCAGCGGAGCCAGTGCTGCTGCAATCGGCTCGGTGACCGGTTCCACTCTCGGTGCCAGAGTCGGTGCCGGAGGAGTCTGGAACCGTTGCATCGCCTTGTCGATGGCCTCCTGGACCAGCCGGTCCAGTTCTGCCCGGAGACCAGGGGTAACAAGACCCGGCTCGACGGGAGAGGGAGGCTGAGGCTGAGCCGGAGGGACCACCGTCACCGGTGGAATCGCGGCTCCCAAACCCAAAGGGGGTGAGGGTTGCCTCGGTGCCTGCGAAACAAGAGGGGACGGTGCCACCTCTGATCGAGGCTTCTTTGTCGGTGGCTTGGTCGGTGCAGAGGTCGATGACGTCGATTCCTCGACTGGCCGAGACTTATGACGTCGATGGCGATGTTTCTCCTTTCGATGGCCGTGAGGTCACCGAAGGCGGACGGTCACCGAAGGGTTGTCGATGATGATGAGACCTCGACGGTGCCGGTTCCGATGACGTCGATGCAATCGATGGCATTGGGGTGCGGACATGGAAGAGGAGCCCCATCTTCTCCATTCTGGCTTTGCGACCTTTTGGTGTCATTAGGGCACATTTGGTGCAAGTCAGAACATCATGCTCACTCCCTAAGCACAAAACACAGACTCTATGAGGGTCTGTGATTGACATAGTTCGGGTACAGTCCGGGCAACGACGGAAACCCGACGCCATGGCAGAAGGCCAAAAATTTAGCCGCGGCACTGTTGACTGCCAACGGGCCTCAAGGGCCAAAGTCGACGGTAGTCGAAGAAAACGACGGCAAAACTTACCGAAGTTCCGCGGGTTGAAAAATTTATCGAAGGGAGACCCCTGAGGGGCAAATTTTTCTTTAAAGAAGTAAATTCTTAAATTCCTGTCAGGAACGTGGTTAAGAGCTCTTTCACCGCGTGGCTACTGCTGCGCGGAAAAAAGAAGACTGAAGGGGCCAGTCAAAGTTCCTGAAACTTTGACAGAAGTTTTCCGTGGTTGGGCTCCATCCTCGATGTCACCCATTTGTGAGGACAACCATCCTGCTTGTCCTGTGAGAAGAATTGAGAGACTGTGTGTGGGAGTGAGGACCTGAATGTTTGCAAAGACAGCATGTGAGAGCCTCTGTTTGTGTGAGAGAGACAGCATGTGACAGTGAGAGCCTGTGTGTATGAATGATTTTATGAGAGAGAGCATGTGACAGTGAAAGCCTGTGTGTGTGTGAGAGAGAGAAATGCATGTGAGAATGAGAATCTGACTGTGTGTTTGAGGGAAGAAGATGGAGAGATATCTCCCCAAGGCCTACTGCCCAGGAGGGATATCTCCCCAAGGCTTACTGCCCAGGAGGGAAGGGTTAGGTCGGCCGTCATAGTTGGTGATTCGATTATTAGGAATGTAGACAGCTGGGTGGCTGGTGGGCATGAGGATCGCCTGGTAACATGCCTACCTGGTGCAAAGGTGGCGGACCTCACGCCACAGTGCTGGGGGGGAGCCGGCTGTCGTGGTACATGTGGGCACCAACGACATAGGAAAATGTGGGAGGGAGGTTCTGGAAGCCAAATTTAGGATCTTAGGTAGAAAACTTAAATCCAGAACTTCCAGGGTAGCATTCTCCGAAATGCTCCCTGTTCCACGTGCAGGTCACCAGAGGCAGGCAGAGCTCCAGAGTCTCAATGCGTGGATGAGACAATGGTGCAAGGAAAAGGGATTCAGTTTTGTTAGGACCTGGGGAACCTTTTGGGGAAGGGATGGGCTCCACCTTAACCAAGGTGGAACCAGACTGCTGGCGCTAACCTTTAAAAAGGAGATAGAGCAGCTTTTAAACTAGAACAAAGGGGAAAGCCGACAGTTGCTCAGCAGCGCATGGTTCGGAGAGAGGTATCTTCAAAGGATACTAATGATGCATTAGAATTATGGCATCCCAACAGTGAGGTTCCAATAATAAGAAAAGTAGTCCAAGTGCCTGTAACTAAAAACTCACCTGAGCTAAAAAATTCTAACTTATCCCTATCAATTAAAAAGCAAAATGAAAATACAAACAAAAAACAAACTTTGAAATGTTTGAATGCTAATGCCAGAAGTCTAAGAAGTAAGATGGGAGAATTAGAATGTATAGCAGTGAATGATAACAGACTTAATTGGCATCTCAGAGACATGGTGGATGGAGGACAATCAATGGGACAGTGCTATACCGGGGTACAAACTATATTGCATTGATAGAGAGGAGCACCCTGGAGGTGGTGTGGTGCTTTATGTCCAGGATGGCATACAGTGCAACAGGATAAACATCCTGCATGAGACTAAATGCACAATTGAATCTTTATGGGTAGAAATCCCTTGTGTGTCAGGGAAGACTATAGTGATAGGAGTATACTACTGTCCATCTGGTCAAGATGGACAGTAGTATACTCTGTCAGGTGAGACTGTCATTTCACTGTCAGGTGAGACTGACAGTGAAATGCTAAGAGAAATTAGGGAAGCTAACCAAATTGGTAGTGCGGTAATAATGGGAGACTTCAATTACCCCAATATTGACTGGCTAAATGTATCATCGGGACACGCTAGAGAGATAAAGTTTCTGGATGGAATAAATGATAGCTTTATGGAGCAATTGGTTCAGGAACCGACGAGAGAGGGAGCAATTTTAGATCTAATTCTCAGTGGAGTGGAGAACAGGATTTGGTGAGAGAGGTAACGGTGGTGGGGCTACTTGGCAATAGTGATCATAATATGATCAAATTTGATTTAATGACTGGAAGGGGGACAGTAAGCAAATCCATGGCTCTCGTGCTAAACTTTCAAAAGGGAAACTTTGATAAAATGAGAAAAATAGTTAGAAAAAAAACTGAAAGAAGCAGCTACAAAAGTAAAAAGTGTGCAAGAGGCGTGGTCATTGTTAAAAAAAATACCATCCTAGAAGCACAATCCAGATGTATTCCACACATTAAGAAAGGCGGAAGAAGGCAAAACGATTACCGGCATGGTTAAAAGGGGAGGTGAAAGAAGCTATTTTAGCCAAAAGATCTTCATTCAAAAATTGGAAGAAGCATCCAACAGAAGAAAATAGGATAAAGCATAAACATTGGCAAGTTAAATGTAAGACATTGATAAGACAGGCTAAGCGAGACTTTGAAAAGAAGTTGGCTGTAGAGGCAAAAACTCACAGTAAAACTTTTTTTAAATATATCTGAAGCAGAAAGACTGTAAGGGTGTCAGTTGGACCGTTAGATGATCGAGGGGTTAAAGGGGCACTTAGAGAAGATAAGGCCATCGCGGAAAGATTCAATGATTTGTTTGCTTCTGTGTTTACTGAAGAGGATGTTGGGGAGGTACCCATACTGGAGAAGATTTTCATGGGTAATGAATCAGATGGACTGAACCAAATCACGGTGAACCTAGAAGATGTGGTAGACCTGATTGACAAACTTAAGAGTAGTAAATCACCTGGAACGGATGGCATACACCACAGCGTTCTGAAGGAACTAAAAAATGAAATTTCAGACCTATTAGTAAAAATTTGTAACCTGGCATTAAAATCATCCATTGTACCTGAAGACTGGAGGATAGCTAATGTAACCCCCATATTTAAAAAGGGCTCCAGGGGCAATCCGGGAAACTACAGACCGGTTAACCTGACTTCAGTGCCAGGAAAAATAGTGGAAAGTATTCTAAACATCAAAATCACAGAACATATAGAAAGACATGGTTTAATGGAACAAAGTCAGCATGGATTTACTCAAGGCAAGTCTTGCCTCACAAATTTGCTTCACTTTTTTGAAGGAGTTAATAAACATGTGAATCGGTTTTTTACTCTTTCGGATAACAGAAAGACTAGGGGGCACTCCATGAAGTTAGCATGTGGCATATTTAAAACTAATCGGAGAAAGTTCTTTTTCATTCAACGCACAATTAAACTCTGGAATTTGTGGCCAGAAGATGTGGTTAGTGCAGTTAGTATAGCTGTGTTTAAAAAAGGATTGGATAATTTCTTGGAGGAGAAGTCCATTACCTGCTATTAATTAAGTTGACTTAGATAATAACCACTGCTATTACTAGCAATGGTAACATGGAAGAGACTGGGGGTCGGATTTTAAATGCCCTGCACGCGCCGGCGCGCCTATTTTGCATAGGCCGCTGGCGCGCGCAGAGCCCCGGGATGCGCATAAGTCCCGGGGGTTTTTAAAAGGGGTGGAAGGGGGCGTGTCAGGGGCGTGGCCGAATGACGCGGCGTTTCGGGGGTGTGATGCGGCGTTTTGGGGGCGGCAACGCGGGTGTGGTTTCGGCCCGGGGGCGTTCCGGGGGCATGGCCGCAGCCTCCGGACCAGCCCCCAGGACCGGAACACAGAGCGGGCAGCCGGCCAATGCGCACAGATTTACGTCTGCTTTTCGCAGGCGTAAATCGTGGAATAAAGGTAAGGGGGGGTTTAGATAGGGCCAGGGGGGTGGGTTAGGTAGGGGAAGGGAGGGGAAGGTGGGGAGAGGGCGAAGGAAAGTTCCCTCCGAGGCCGCTCCGAAATCGGAGCGGCCTCGGAGAGAACAGGCAGTGCGCGCTGGGCTTGGCGCGCGCAGGTTGCACAAATGTGCACCCCCTTGCGCGCGCCGATCCCGGATTTTATAAGATACGCGTGGCTACGCGCGTATCTTATAAAATCCAGCGTACTTTTGTTTGCGCCTGGTGCGCAAACAAAAGTACGCGATCGCGCAATTTTTTAAAATCTACCCTTTAGTTTTTGGGTACTTGCCAGGTTCTTATGGCCTGGATTGGCCACTGTTGGAAACAGGATGCTGGGCTTGATGGACCCTTGGTCTGACCCAGTATGGCATGTTCTTATGTTCTTAAGGAATTGGCAAAAAAATAAGAAAGGGAAGGTGGAAAAAAATAAGAAAGGGAAGGTAAAAAAAAAAAAAAAAGCCTGTGACCAACCAATTAGAAAACTAAGATCAGACAACAAAGGTAAAAAAAAATAAATAAATTACTTTTTAGTGATTGGCACATGTAATCTTTGGGAATGTGCAAGAATAGCACTTTCTCTATGCAGATCTCAAAATGTACAAGATCAGCATGGAGAAAGTGGAAGCCCATGGGGCCTGCACAGAGGAGGAAGCAGAATGGGCTTCAGTGCAGTAGCAGCAATCGGCGCCTCCCCAATAGCCATGTGGCAGCAGTGACAGTGGCAGCAGAGGAATGAGAGAGGTTCCGAGGTTGCTGGCAAAAGAAAGAGAGGGGGGTCTGCCTTTAGTGTGTGCATGTACATGAATGGGACTCAGCCTGGAGGTGTATGTGTGTGAATGCATGGATGCCTGCCTGGGGGTCTGTGTGTATGAGAATGAATGTGTGCATGCCTGGGGGATGGGGAGGGAGTGGTGTGAAAATGAATGGGAGCCTGCCTGGGGGTCAGTGTGTGTGTGTGTGTGTGTGTGATAATGACTGGGAGCTTGCCTGGGTGTGTGTGTTTGTGTGTATGTGAGGGAGCCAGTGAGTGTGAGAGCATGAGTGTTTATGAGAAAGTCTAAGGGAGTAAGAGTTTGTGTGTGTGAGGGGGGGGTGGAGAGGGAGAGAGTGTCTTAGAGCCTGAGAGCGTGTCAGTGTCAGTGAGAGTGAGAGGTTATGGTGGATACAAGAGCATGAATGTGTATGTATGTGACAGTGTATGTGTGAGAGAGAATGGACATGTGAGTATGTGTGAGAGAGAGACAATATCAGGGTGACTGGAAATCAAGAGCTCCCACAGAAGGGGACAGCAGGGGCTTTTCAAAATCCTTATTAGTTTTAATCATTGAATGTTATTTGATATATGTGCTGTTTTGAAATATTTTATTGGTGTTTGGGAAATTGTAAAAAATGTATGATTTTAATTAATAGAAATTCTTGTTTATCAGTTGTTTTAAAATATTCTTTTATTATGGTTTTACTATTATAACTGTTGTTTTATGTTTCTTGATTTTATTTGTTTTATTTTAAGAGCCCTGCTCGCCTCAATCCGCCTAAATCTGGGCGGATTTAGGTGAGCAGGGCCCTGCGCGCCGGTGCGCCTATTTTACATAGGCCTACCGGCGCGCGCAGAGCCCCGGGACTCGCGTAAGTCCTGGGGTTTCTGAGGGGGGCGTGTCGGGGGCAGGCCCGGTCGGCGCGGCGTTTTGAGGGTGTGTCGGCAGCGTTTTGGGGGCGGGCCCGGGGGCGTGGTTACGGCCCGGGGCAGTCCGGGGGCGTGGCCGCGCCCTCCGTACCCTCCCTCCAGGAGGCGTAAATCCCCCGACAAAGGTAAGGGGGGGGAAGGTGAGGGGAGGGCAAAAGAAAGTTCCCTCCGAGGCCGCTCCGATTTCGGAGCGGCCTCGGAGGGAACGGGGGTAGGCTGCGCGGCTTGGCGCGCGCCGGCTATACGGAATCGATAGCCTTGCGCGCGCCGATCCAGGATTTTAGCGGCTACGCGCGTATCTACTAAAATCCAGCGTACTTTTGTTTGCGCCTGATGCGCCAGCAAAAGTACTCCAAATCGCGCGGTTTGAAAATCTACCCCATATTGTATACTATTGAGCATGTATTGCTGACCGCTTATTGCTGAGCGCGTATTGAATACCATTGAGCAGGTATTGCTGACCGCATATTGCTGAGAGCATATTGAATACCATTGAGCGTGTATTGCTGACCGCTTATTGCTGAGAGCATATTGTATACTATTGAGCGTGTATTGCTGACCGCATATTGCTGAGAGCATATTGTATACTATTGAGCGTGTATTGCTGACCGCTTATTGCTGAGAGCATATTGAATATCATTGAGCGTATATTGCTGCCCACATATTATTAAGCGCCTGTTCTATTAAGCGTATATTGCTGCCGCATATTATTGTGCGCATGTTATACTAAGCGTATATTGCTGCCGCATATTATTGTGCGCCTGTTGTATTAAGCGTATATTGCTGCCGCATATTATTGTGCGCCTGTTCTACTAAGCGTATATTGCTGCCGCTTATTATTGTGCGCCTGTTGTATTAAGCGTATATTGCTGCCGCATATTATTGTGCGCCTGTTGTATTAAGCGTATATTGCTGCCGCATATCATTAAGCGCATACTTTTCAATGGAACAGAACGCCTCAGCGTCTTCAGCGGAGGCGCCTCCTGCCTCCGGCATTAAAGCCCTCGGCCTCTGCTCCACATGCCAGCTTAGAGCCACGCACAGTGAAGAGTCAGACTCCCTATGTGCCCAATGTGAGGAGGCCGTGGGACCCTCGGGCCAGGACCAGTCTCAGCCACGATTTGCTGACAGTTCCCCAGGGGCTACCCCGGATTTAGCGGGCAGTCTCGTCCAATCTGGAATCCCAGGGGATCTTGTACCCCAGCGATTAGAGACCGCTTCAATTTCCTGGGTGGATCTCTTTAAGGGGATTCATGCCTTTGTACAGATGCAAACGGCTTCCCGTCCAGGCCCTGCGGTTCCTGCTGTTCCTGCTGTTTCTGCTGTGGCTGCGACTGCGGCGGCTGCTGCGGCGGTTGTGGCTCCAGCGGATCCTGTTCCTGGACCCTCACGCCCTTATCGTGTGCGGGACCTCCCGCCGCTAGACAGTCCGGATCAGTCGGACCAGGAGGTTTCACCGGACGAGTCCGAACTCCCGGACGAAGGGGAACTTCCCTCAGGAATTGAGCCATATAGAACCATGAGGCGGTTCTTCCCTAAGGAGGATCTCTCGGACCTGGTGTCTCAGTGCCTGGCGGAGTTGGATATTACAGGTCCCAGTGCTACGGTACCCTCTGCACAGGACCCCCTGCTGGAAGGTCTTCATCCCACAGCCCGCCATTTTCCATTCTTGCAAGCAGCACAACAACTGATAGATTTAGAATGGGCTACACCAGCGGCAACATTCAAAGGGGGTCGGGCCCTGACGGGCATGTACCCACTGGCACCGGCTATCCAGGAGCTGTTGGCGTGCCCTCAGGTGGACGCCTTGATTAGCGCTGTGGTCAAGCGCACTACCATTCCAGTTGAAGGGGGGGGCGGCCCTCAAGGAGCCTCATGACTGGCGACTGGACGCCATTCTGAAACAGACTTTTGAGGTGGCAGCTGTATCTTTGCGGATCGCAACCTGCTGCACAGTGGTGACGCGTTCCTGTTTGTCACAGGTCAGGAACAACGCTCCAGCAGCAGACATGGAGTCAGCTCTCTCGTTCCACACGGATGCCGCATCCGACATAGTCCGGACAACAGCCAAGGGGATCTCATCCTCTGTAGCTGCCAGGAGGCAGCTCTGGATCTAGAAATGGTCAGCCGATGCGCCTTCAAAGACACGCCTCACCAGATTGCCCTTTAAGGGCTCTTTCCTGTTTGGCAGCGACCTTGATAAATTGGCCAGCACATGGGGTGCCTCTGAGGATTCATGTATGAAACAGGAAAAAACTGAAGGGGAATGGACCCTATAATATTACAACACCCCGCCCAGTGATGGGAGCTGGTTAGCTTCTGCGAGGGATGCTCATGCTTGCGAGGATGTTAAGGACATAGGGATCACAGATACATAAATCCACAGGACTGATTCCATTAAAGATATTCAATTAATTTACGGCTAAAATTGGATCAATGAAGTCACTAGATCTATTTTTTTACAGCTATTACTGGATCAATATATTAAAAAATGGAAAGGGTATATTGGTATCATAGCTAACAACTTATATAAGAAAAAATCTACGATGATCCTTTGGCGAACCTCAGAGCCTCTCACTGTGTTGTCCACCTCAGATGCCAGTTCTACAGGTGGATCTGGTGGCAAATGTTTTGCAACCTCTGCTTCCATCCCAAAGCACAAAGCAATGTTATGGAACATGCAGCAGGCCATAACAATGCTTGTGATCTTTTCCGCACTGTACTGCAGGGCACCACCAGACTGGTCCAAACGTCTGAATCGGCTTTTCAGCATGCCAAATGTATGCTCAATGACATTTCTTGTGCTGGTATGTGCCTCATTATAATGCCTTTCGGCCACTGTGCACGGGGATAGGAGTGGAGGTAGCAACCACAGCTTACAGCCATAGCTGCCATCACCCATAAATGGGGAAATAAATATTGCATTAGCCATCACAGACGCAAATCCATTTGGCATATACTCATTTTACATCTGCCCCACCTCCCTAAGAATACAGTGGTTCAGAAATACTTTCATAAATAAACATACATATTTTTTAACAATGGGCCAATGTTCTCATGCTGGGCCCTGCATGCCTCCATCCCACTTATCTAAAACCCCAGCCCAAAGCAAATGTTACTTACCAAGCAGCCAGCCATCACCGTATTTTCCCCATGGGAAATGGGTTCCAAGCAACGAATGGGCAAGGATGAAGGAAACATGGCAGCTCCAATGAAACCTTGATACTACATTCAGTATTTGAAGGTGTGCATCACATACAACCTGCACATTCATGGAATGGAATTGCTTGAGGTTGCAGAATGCATTCTCTTATTCCCACTTCGGGGTCAATGTGATATGAGTGCAGTCTATCGCACCCAACACATTGGACATCTCCGCTATTTTGAAGAAACTACGCCGGATCTCCTGAAGTTGTGCTGGGTCCTCGGGATAACAGATGTATTGCTTTTTCCACTTCATCATCACCCTCAAGATTTGTTCTAAGTGACGGGAGACTAAGGACTGATCCATCCTAGAAGCGATACCAACAATGTTTTGGAAACTTCCAGGGGCGAAAAACTGCAAAGTGCAGCCCAGGCTCGGCATACTTGCAAAAGGCGACTGGGTCAAGGTCACTGCGCAGGTCCTCCATAAAGGCTTAAAATCTTTGCACCACATCTGTCTCGGGCAATCCATGGAGGGTTATCCTTGGCTAAATGATATGTTGCCAGCAGGGTCTATGGATGGCTCCAGGATGTATGTACAAACAAAGGAACATAAGACATGCCATACTTTGGTCAGACCAAGGGCCTATCAAGCCCATCAGTTCAACAGTGGCCAATCTAAGTCACTATCACTTTGCAATTCAAGATAACATGTAAGAATAGCAACTGTCCACTAATCTATGTAACTATAACTTTCCCTAACTGACTCCTACAAACCTGAATACATGGAGGGAATGGAAGGACAAAGGAATAGGCCACATGTAGATAGTATAAACAGGAAAACCAGCATTTAATAGAAGGATGTGCATTTGTGCCTCCATGGACAAACCACAGGCGCTCCTTACCCGGACGACCAGAACTTAGGCACCTAAGTACAGGCTCGTATTAGGCGCCCGGGTCCTACTTCTCACCTGGACCTTCAGGACTTGGGCACCCGGGTACAGGCTTGTTTTGGGTGCCCAGGTCCTTCTCCTCATCTGAACATCCAGGGCTTGGGCGCCCGGGTATAGGTTCGTATCAGATGCCCGGGTCATGTTCCTCACCTGGACATCCAGGACTTGGGCACCCGTTTGCTAACATACAGCAATCCCAAGTTTAATGGAGCTATTTGCTTACCTGTGCTACCATCTGGTCCTGTTATCATACATTCACTGGATTGTTTGCCTGAATAATCACTTTTCTTTGCCTGACATTCTTTATTCTCGCTTGCACTCACAAGAGAAAAGTGAGCAGGACATGAGAATGAATATAATCCATTGTTGAAATGGTAGAAATTACACGGAAATCTTTAAGGAACTTCTGCTACCATCTGCTACTGATAGCACCACCAACATAACACCAGGGATAGGTATGGCACTAAATTTCATTCGTAAAAAAAACTTGTTATGGTCGCATTAGGTTTTAGGCACACGTTACTGCATGGGGAGCAATAGCTGTTCAGCTCATTTCTATGCAATTTAAATGTGATGGGTGCTATTTGCTATGTACTGGTATGGACGTGCTAATAACAGTATAACATTAGGGGCAGATTTAGCACATCCAAAATGTGCGTTCAATACCCGTATGGTGGTGCGCTGGCCGGAGGGCCCGATATTGCATCGGCCTGAGAGCAGGATGACAGAGGTCCTGTGTACTCTATGGACATGAAGATACCATGGTACTTTTGGCCAGGTTAGAAATAGTAAGCCTAGTCTCATGGCTAGAACTGACCACAGGTTGTATAATATGACTTGCTGAAATTTCCACCTGTAGACGTAGCTAATTTGGCTTTAAAGAAATCTCTCTACCATTCTTTTGTGAATAGTTTTCATTAAATTGACTGTATAGTGATTTGAATGAAAGTAATGTATAAGAAAAATGAAACATATATTATAGGGACTGTACCTTCAAAACGATATGTTCATACCCAGATTCTGCATTCCATTTGCTCCAACTGAAACTGTAAGTGGGTGAAAGGAGAGCCATCTGTTCATAGGCTGCTTTTTCTGCTTGGTTATTCTGCAGTAGAAGAAGGCATAATTATTATTGTACCATTAGATTTCAGAAACCCACCTTTGAAATGAGTACTGTACTTATTACATAGATTTAAACTTCCATTTATCAAGGAAATTTATAATATATTTAATACAACTGACCTCTCTGGATTTTAAGATTGACTAAACTAAAAGTTCAGTAGTAAGCCTTTAGGTTGTTACTAATTCCCTTAATAGTTCTTAGTTGCTAAGTTTTAAATATTATCTAAGTGAATGCTGGAAAGTACTTCTGACTTTTGTATATTTTGAAACCTTTGAATGATTTTGATACAAAAATCAAGTATTAATATCAGTGCCACATTATCTTGATTTCCTTTTCAAAACCCTATTATATCTGTTTTTAATTAAGAGGTTTTGAGAGCAAAAATTGATTACCTGGAAAAGGTGTTCACAGTAGCTTTCACTAAATATGTCTTAAACAGTTTCTTGCGGTATCTAGTCCTTACTATATGCTTCCAGAAAAAAATTATTCAGCTTGAAGAATTAAATTTCAAATCAAGAATCAAGTCAAAAGTCTTGGCATTGTCTTCGACAGTACCCTTTCTTTTTTACCTCAAGTCAGTCAAGTGATATGAAAAGGATTTTACAGGTTGTGTGTTGTGTTTGGGCTTAAGAAACTTTCACATGCTCCAGAATTTCATACTGCAATCTTCGATATTCTCAATTATGGACTACTGTAATAGTCTTTATATTGGCCTCCCATACTTAACAATACGACCACTTCAGCTTTTGCTAAACTCTGCTGCTTGCTTAATCAACGGTTTGAAATGATTTGATCATATTACCCCAGTTTTGATCGAGCTACACTGGCTCTCAATTGGTGAGAGAATTAAATATAAAATTGTTATGACTATTTTTAAACTGCTTACTGATCAGTCTTATCCATGGGCGAATGCTCTCTTGAAATTTTACCAACCCTCTGGAAATTTACATTCTTCCCAATGGGGCTTATTAGATGTTCCATCCCCTAAAGCCATGCACTTACATATCACCCGAGAATGCTCTTTTTCAATTGCTAGCCCATCCCTCTGGAATTCTCTACCAAACGAGTTACAGCAGTGTGATTTGGCTAAAAGCTTTAAAGAACGTGTAAAGACCTTTCTGTTTAAGGCAGCATATCTTTAATGCATTATGATTTTTATTATTACCTGTTCATTTTAACTTGTTTTAATTTGATTTTTTAAATTTCATTTATTGTCTATTGTATATTTGTTTTATGTTGTTGTTTTAGTTCTTTGGCTATTTTTATTATGTTTTATGTATGTATTTTTGTTCATCGCCTAGACCTATTTTTTAGTGTTAGGCAATTCATAAATTTTAATAAATGTAAAATGTAATAATGTAAGTATTCATAGGTGGTTGATGGTATCTGACAGAGCCTGGCTGATAAAGATTACACCAAAGCTTTAAAAAGCTTTTGGCATACTCTATGGAATATGTGCTTTCCATCCTTCTTGTGGACATTGCAGTGGGCCCCTTCAGTTCTTAATCTAGCTATCATATAGGAACCAACTCCAAGGGCAATGGGGAGGGTTCTGTGAGGATGTGGAGAACATATTTTACAGTTAAGCAAATTTTGCTTTTTCTGAGGAAACACAGGTTGTTAATCCTCACAAGTGGGGAATCACTCGCTACAGGCTGCCTTCAACTAGAAAAGGGGGAAAAACATTTAGAACAGTGCTTCTCAACCAGTGTGCCTTAGGAAAGTTCTTCCTATGCCTCAGTGCTGGCAGCCCTAGCAAAATCCTCCCCTCCCGATTCCTGTTCTATTTTGGATAATACCTCAAATCTCTTGCTTACTGCTCCAGCTCCTCATATCCCCACAGCAACCAGACAGTACTCTGGACAGCTTGAAGGAATGGGTAGGAACAGTGAGCTAGCACTGCAGCAGTGAATGGCAGAAAATAGCTTCTGCTCCCTGTTCCATCCCCTCCCTACCTATTCATTACCCACTATCCTCTGCTTCCTGGAGTACAGGGCTCTTCTTTGTTGTGTCCTTTTTGCTTGGAGAGTCAGGGCTCCAAGCCTGCAGAGACTTGTGAACCAGCTAACAGCAAAGTAGGGAGACATCCGGAGCTCGTCAGACAAGAATAATTTGTGGAAAGGGAAGGGGAGAATGTTGAAATGAGATGAGGGGAGAAGTGGGTTAATGCTTGTGGTGGAGCATGCAAAAAGGTGGTAAATGTTGGGGGAGGTAAGGAGGGGATGTGAATGCTTGGGGAAGGAGGCATAGGATGCTAACATATGTATTGCTGCTCCTGCCTTCCAGGGGCAGTGAAAGAATTGGGAGGACAAGCTGGGGCATATCAGGGGAGGAGATGAGGGAGGGACAGAGAATCAGGTCTGAGGAAGAAGGGTTGAAAAACCAGGAGGGTGCATGAGAAGATAGAGGACCAAGGACTGAGGGACAGGAAGAAGGGAGAAAGGACCCTGGATAAAGGGGCAGAGAAATGGAGAGGAAAAGAGGACCCAGGATAGAGAAAGAAAGGACCATGACTTGGAAGATAGATATGGAGAAATGCTGCAGGATTAGGGAAAGGAGAACCTGGAATAGAGGGAAAGATTTGGAGATGGAAAGCCAGGGAAGAGAGTGAAACTAGGTAGGGGAGAAGGAGAGGGGACCTAGTATTAGATGGACAGAAAGGGAGAGAGAGAAAGAGCATTGGAAAAGGAGAGAGCTGGGGATGTGAGAGACAGAGAGATAACTTTGGATTTAGGAGTGGAGGAATCCTGCATGATAATGAAAGAAAGGGAATGAGGAATAGAGGAGACAGAGGAGGAGGATGAGCCACAGACACCATCATGTCTCTAACACTTATGAATATTGATATGCCCATCTAGAATTTGACCTACTTGGGCATAATAGAAATAGATGCACCTGCTATCCAATTAGAAAGTGTGTGCTTGGCAATGGCATTTTCACTTTTGTTGGGGTCAAAGGAAATAAAGCTGGGTGGTCTTTCTAAAGGCTTCAGTCCATTAGAGATCAAAGGCTTAGGCTCTTTGCAATCCAAACTGTGTAACTATCAGGGACTAATTGGCACAAAGGTGTCCATGGGGTAATACCACATACCTTAAGTGGTAAACTCAGGCAAAACATGCTTTGATCAAGGAAGCATGTAGCAAACATAAGATACTGGCACAATCTATCAGGGATCAACTGGGATGTAGGCAGTCTTGGGAAAATACCACATCCATTAAGTAGCAGGCTTGGACACAATAATTCAGTGTTCACAATAGGACTTTAATTGAGGAAGCAAGCAGCAAACACAATAAAATCTTGTCTTACATTATGCAGGAGAAACACAGAAGTTACAAGATACTTCCTTACAAGGCAAACAAGGTTTTAGGTTCACAACAGCTCAAACAAGAATCAAGAGCAGCTTCAGAGATTCAAAAGGGGCAAGGTTGAATACAGAAACAAGGCTCAGACAGGCCTCACAGTTTCAGAATCAGGATGAAAGAAATATAAAAATGATGGCAGAAAAGGACCAAATGGTCCATCCAGTCTGCTCAGCAAGCTTATGGTAGTATCTGCTACCCTGTGCAGGTTACCCCATGCTTATTTGTTCCCCAGACCATAAACGTCTGGGCTCTCATTGGTTGCTGTCTTAATCTAATTCCCCTTTTCCCCCTGCTATTAAAGCAGAGGGCAATATTGGAGTTGCATCAAAAGTATACAGCTTATTGGTTAAGGGTAGGAACCACCGTACCAGCGAGTTACTCCCATGCAGTCTTTTCCTCATTTCCATTCTCTAGCCTTTAGGGATCCACAGTGTTTATCTGATGCCCCTTTGAATTCTTTCACTGTTTTCGTCTTCACCACCTCCTCTGGAAGGGCATTTCAGGTATCCACCACCCTCTCTGTGAAGAAATATTTCCTGACCTTGGTTCTCAGCCATCCTCCCTGGAGTTTCATTTTGTGATTCCTAGTTTTACTGATTTCTTTCCAGTGGAAAAGGTTTAACAATTGTGCATCTTTAAAACCTTTCAGGTATCTGACAGACTATATCATATTTCCTCCCTGCACCTCCTCTTCTCTAGGGTATACATATTCAGATCCTTCAACCTCTCCTCATAAGTCTTCCGATGCTGACCCCCAGACCATTTTTGTCGCTCTTCTTTGGACCACCTCCATCCTGTCTTTATTCTTTTTGAGATATGGAACACAGTACTCGAGGTGAGGCCTCACCAAGGACCTGTACAAGGGCATCACCACCTTCTTTTTCTTCCTGATTATTCCTCTCTCTAAGCAGCCCAGAATTCTTCTAGCTTTAGCTATTGCCTTGTCACATTGCTTTGTCACCTTCAGATCACCAGACACTTTCACCCCAAGGTCCCTTTCTCAGTCCATGCACATTGGTCTTTCACTGCTGCCAAATCCTCAACCATTCCTCAAGCTTTCTTAAATCTCTTTTCATTTTCTCTACTCCTTCAGGCATGTCCATTCTGTTGCAGATTTTATTATCAACCACAAACAGACAAAGTTTACCTTCTATCTCTTCTGCAATGTTGCTCACAAAGATATTGAACAGAACCGTTCCAAAAACTGGTCCCTATGGCACTCCACTTAACACCATTCTTTCTTCAGAGTAGGTTTCCTTTATCATTACACACTGTCCCCTGTCAGTCAACCAGTTTGCAATCCATGCCACTAACTTGGCACCCACTCCCAAACTTTTCATTTTGTTCAAGAGTCTCTTATGTGGGACCGTATCAAAAGCTTTACTAAAATCCAAATAAATCATATTGATCCAATTCTCTAGTCACCCAATCAAAACAATCAATCAGATTTGTCTCACAGGACTTTCCCCTGGTGAATCCATGTTGCCTTTGGTTGAGCAACCCACAGGCTTTTAGATATTTATTTATTTAGTTAGTTTTTTATATACTGACATTTGTAAGTACATCATGTCGGTTTACATGGAACTGTATTAACAAGGAAAGAGAAATACAGGAAACTGAAGAAGTAATAACTAACACAGAGTTATTGGTAATTCAAGAGAGAGAATAATATAGTATATTAACAATATGAATGGTAACACAACTGGGAGGTTATAATAGCAAAGGTAGCATCAAGAGTGGCATGAACAGTTCATAGGGTGAAGAAGAGGGCTCATAGGGGAGAAGAGGGTGTTGAGTGCATCAAGAGATATGAGGGCAGGTAAGGAGCTAAATGTGAGGAAGAGCTAAGGTGGAAGGGGGGTAGATTCCTAATAGATTAAATAAGCAAGGGGGAGCAAGTGAACAGAAGCAGGAGGAAAAAGAAAAAAGGGAGGGGTAACTGAGAAAATGTGGGATTAGGCAAATGCTTGTTTGAAGAGCTAGGTTTTTAGTTTTTAGTTTTTTTATTTCTGGGTGCACTGTTCTTGCCGCAGATCAGGTGGCATGGAATTCCAGATTGAGAGGCCTGCAATGAATAGTGCACGTTCTTTCGTGGTAGTAAGATGGGTGAGCTTAGGGGAGGGTGTGCGTAGAGTACCTTTGTAGGAGGATCTGGTTGGTCTGTTAGTGGTGTGAAATGTATGGAGTCATTTAGCCAGCATATGCTCTGGTTGTGTAGGGTTTTATGTATGATAGTGAGGGTCTTGTAGATGATACTGTGGGAGATAGGGAGCCAGTGGAGATCTCTGAGGATGGGGGTGATATGATCTATTTTGCGAGTATTTGTAAGGATTCTAGCAGTGGAGTTTTGAGCATTTGGAGAGGTTTAATAGAGGATTTGGGGAGGCCTAGGAGTAGGGAGTTGCAGTAATCTATTTTAGAAAATATTGTGGCTTGGAGGACCGTGCGGAAGTCATTGAAGTGGAGAAGTGGCCTTAGTTTCTTCAGAGTGTTTAGTTTGAAATAGCATTCTCTCATTGTTGAACTAATGAATTTTTTTAGGTTAAGTGATTATCTATGGTGACGCCAAGGTCTCGTACTTGCTTTGAGAAGGTTATTGCATGGGGCTGGGAGTTTATGGAGTTGTGGAGGGGCAAGATGATAATAAGTTCAGTTCTGGAGGTGTTAAGGGCAAGGTTAAGGTTAGTGAGGAGACTGTTGATTGCTGATAGAGCGTTTTCCCAGGTTTTGAGGGAATTGTGTAAGGAGTCTGTGATGGGGATAAGGATTTGGACGTCATCACTATCCTTTCCTTCAGCAGAATCTCCATTAATTTTCCCACCACCGAGGTGAGGCTAATCAGCCTGTAGATTCCAGCCTCATTTCTGCTACCACTCTTGTGAAGTGGGATCACTAATGCTCTTTTCCAATTTCACAGCACCTGTTTCCAGGGATCTATTGAACCTCAGTATCATAAATTTATTTACTCATTTATCCAGCAGAGAGTTTGCTAGCTCAGAATTTAAAGAGGGAGTGCTATCACGGGTAGGTCTCTCTTTGAACCAATAAGCACTTCACTGGATATGCCCAAATCCTCAAGGGTAGAAATAGCACTGCTCTCCCAGATCTCCACAACTATTTTAACTCTTTCTGGTATAGTCTTGGCCCACAATTCCTATGGCTGCCATTTCTAGCTCCGCTGATCCAGACCGTAAGGTTAGTTTACATTTGTGGCCTTGGGAAAAAATGTTGGAAGCATGATTAACCGGATAAGGTTGAAATCTGACACCTCCTTAGGCAGGAGCTGAGGATGTGTGAGCAGAACCACTCTGTAATGGAAAAGCTTAGTGTAAGGAAGGTGAATAAGTCACTAAGGCCTGAAGCTCACTGCCTCTGCATGCCAAAGTGACTGTCACCAAAAATATGACCTTGTAAGTCAAGTGCTTCAGCTTACAGGAGTTTAATGGCTCAAAGGGAATTTTCATCAACTTGGTCTGTAGCACGCTGAAGTTGATGGGAGGCTTCAGCTAAAGCAAGCCCTGCATGAATCTCACAACTATAGGCTGTAGAAATGGGTTTACCCAAATAGACAAAGATATAGAAGGTATTCACGCAATTTTTGTGTGGGACAGGAGAAAAGATCTAGAGTATTTCCTTCACATCTGAAGGCAAACCTCCTACATTTTAAAACCATTATCATTTCCTTGTGGAATCCACTGTGGGCATTGAGCATAGCACCTTAATAAATCTTTTTCCCAATCATGCCAAAGGTATGAAAATCCTTCCCCAAGCGTGGAGAGGAGTGGGCTCTTAATTTGTTGGTCTTTTTTGAGAGTGGATTTGATGACATCTGACTGACTGACAGGCAATTGTTGCTTCTTGAATCTGGGAGCCTTCTGGATGTGGGAAAATGCACCCACCTTATTTACTGATGACACACAAAGGAGCATTTTCATCTGTGTCTCCTGTAGGATTTTGTGAATAGACACTGCCATGAGCTCCTTTGGGGAATCCACAAACTGGAGGATGTTGAACATTTTTTCCCTGGACTCTTCTTTCTTTTGTAAATCAAATGGCAAGGTCTCTGCCATTCTCTTTACAAAATTGATGAAGGAAAGGTACTCTGGAGGAGATTACTCTTTTGTATATAGGAAAGGGATCCAATAGGAGATCTTTTGACTCATGATCAGAATAATCTTCAGATCCATAGCTTATACCCAAGAAATACTCTAAGCCAGAATAAAAAAATTGGCAGTTTGATCTGACTTTGCATTTAGTTATAAGAAAAGGCCCCTTGCCTGATGACACCTAGATCCAATGAACTGGTGTGCCTTGAGGAAACTTCCAACTCAATGCACTGGAAACTGACACCATTGCAGCAGTCTTTGAAGACAATGCCTTTCCTTCTGCCATAAGTCTTCAGCAGGGGTTGGACCCGGGGTGGATTGCAGGAAAATATCAGCCCGGGGGATTTTTTCAAAACTGGCCCTCGGGGTATCTGAATCTTTCATATACTTTTCTTGCAGCACATATTTCAACAGCTGACCCTATAGAAAGACATCATGTGACCTGGAACCTGGCAGAACTGAACCAAAAAAATCTCCAACATAAAATTTTACACTTTTCCTAAATAAGTAGAGGACACCCTTGAGCAGGTATGAGCAAACACAGCTGTAGTCCCCCTTCCATCCATTCAATTGGTTGCGTCCTCCACAAGTTTGGTTACATCTCTTATATATAGTTAGATAGACCGTTTAAAGTCTCTTGTCAACCAATCAGCTTTTGAACTAGTTGCCGAAAAATGAGACAACCACACTGCCAGCCAGTGTCAGACACACACCCCTCTCTCTGTTACTCTGACATATTTTCAGATTGAGAAAACTATTGGTACATATAGCAAATGTTGCTTACCTGTAACAGGTGTTCTCACAGGACAGCGGGATGTTAGTCCTCACATATGGGTGACATCACAGGATGGCGCCCTGTACGGAAACCTTTTCTGTCAAAGTTTCTATAAAGCTTTGACTGACACTGGCACACTGAGTGCACTGAGCATGCTCAGCCTGCAATTATCCCTGTGAGCCACAGGTGTCTCCCTCAGTCTCGTCTTATAGCAAAAAGCGCAAGCGAAACTATATAAAGGTAAAAAGTATACAGACCCAACTCCGCGGGGTGGCGGGTGGGTTTCGTGAGGACTAACATCCTGCTGTCCTGTGAGAACACCTGTTACAAGTAAGCAACATTTGCTTTCTCACAGGACTGAGCTGAGGATGCCCGAGAGTGCACCCAAGATGCACAAAAGGCGCAATGACGGGGGTGGAATTTGGAACGGAGGGCATCCTGAAACCCTTAATGGGTTGTTGGAAGGATGTTGGGTAGTTAAACCAAAAAGAATAGGAGCAGACGGACTGGCCAAATATGGAGCATGCCGGCTAGTCGTATCTAAGCAATAATGGCTGCGAAGGTATGGAGAGAGCTCCAGGTCGCAGCCTGATAATATGTACAAGCAGCACCAGCCGAAAGTAAGCTATGGAGGCTAGGACAGACAAACAGAGGATGGTTACACACAGTGTTGTAGTGAAATGCTTGCTTGTTGGTAGGAAAAGAGATACAGACTGTCAATTAGGAGGACCAGGTCTGTTTGCCTACTGGAACTCGCAGCTTGGCTCTTGCCACAGAAGGAAAGAGTTAGGTGGAATTCCTATGGAGTGTAGTGCAGTCTAGATAGAATCCAAGTGCACTATTACAGTCCAAGGAGTGGAAAAACCCTCTTGCTTTGGTGACAGAGAGGTGTTGGGAAAGTGGGCAGAGTATATTCTGAGTAAGGTGAGATGCAACATCTACCTTAAGAAGGATATGAAGTTGAAAACGTAAAAGCACTCGGTCACAGAGGAATGTAAGGTCGGGTGAGTATGTAACAAGGTGTGTAACTCACTGACCCTTATGGTAGAAGTGATGTCTATGAGGGAAAGAGTTCCCCATGGCAGACTGTTAAGTGAAAGGAATGGAAAGGCTCGAATGGAGAACGTATGAGTCTTGTAAGCACGAATTACATGTCCCATTCCGTGACTAGTGAAAACAGAGGCGGCTTGATCAGTGGATAATCCTTGGTAAGCTGACTCAGAAGGGGTTGACCGTTAAACTGGTATCCCCACTCCCAAGTGGTACGCCAATTGGAACTGAGGCATACCCATGTGAAGGATGTCTGGGGAGCAGAATCCGAGGGAGTAAGAAAAAAGAGTAGTGTAGAAAAAAGAAAAAGGGTAAAACCCTTTTGTAAGCGTCATGTGGTAAATCATGCCATTTTGAATGGTAGGATTTGGGTGTGGAAGGGTTTTTGTGATGCTACCAGTACCTGAGAACATCAGTGAGTCTATGATATGAGACTGACTTGTGAGAAGGCGAATTGGTTACTGGTGTGATAGACCGAGAAGTATGGGAAGCATACTGGTCTCGGCCAAGACGTGGGTCTGAGGAACAGTGAACCCCATCCCGTTTCAGCATTAGAAGAGTGCTGGCTATGAGAGGCAGCGGAAGAGACACATATAATAGGGCCTTGATGGAACAAAGGCGCCTATGGGAATGCATTGGAAACATGTGTAGGGAGGAGAATTCATGCACCGTATTGGTTCGATGCGGACGCAGAGGGCAAGTTAGGTTGACCTCGGCGCCAGAAGATTTCTCTCACTACACATGTAGTCCAAGACCATTCAAGAGGATGGAAACCTATATGGAGAAGGTCTGTTAATGCGTTCAGTAAGTCTGACAGATAAGTGGCCCGAGGACTCATGGAGCGAGCAAGGGCCAAGGGTAGAGCTGCGGAGCTTCCTAGCAGAGCAGCTAAGAGGTTATGCGTGCTTGTGTGTTGGAAAAGCACATTGTCCCTATGCTGTCTGTCTGTATGCACAAAGATCTGTTGCAGAGGCAGTATTGGAAGGCATAAGGGCATAACTCACGGCTACAAGCTCCAGGAAGTTCATGTGAAACTGTGTCTGGAGTGGAATAGACGCATATTGGTTGAGAAGAGTTTGGTCAAACTTTACAATCCTGAGTAAATGCGAGCATTAGCAGGAGCAGACTAGGTTTTGGTTCTAGATCTGCAATATGGATGAGGGACGAAAGCGGTTGAACAGCTTAGACCCACTGATAATAAAATTTCACTGAACTTAACCCATAGCAATTTTGGATCTATGAGGAAAGTGCATAGTGAAAGGCCCCATGGCTCGACAATGAAAGAATTGAGGGGCTGAAGTTATGGAATATGCGCCCAGGAACATATAGGAATTTGTTAGAATGTCTGCACGGTTGCTGGACAGGAAGGTCGTTGTGACTATGGTGTCCAGAAGTGTTCTATAAGGGATTTATGGCAATCCCAGGTAGTAGATTTATAGTGAGTCATGAAGAAGTTAGAGCTCCTTGCTTGGACTAACTGTGGTTATGCAGCTATCCATGCAAGGAAAAGCGTGAATGATGTTGTACTCCGTAGAGAAACAGCAGTCACTGATAGTGATTTCATGAAATACCCCAGTTGCCGGAGCTGGTGCAACCGGCAGAGCTTGGGAATGTAATATTGTTGACTCACCATGAAGCACATAGAAAGATTAGACGCAATCTACTTACTGCGATATGGAAGCATGGTGACAAGAGATACCATTTTACCTGTGCCTTCTGAAGAAAGTTGGTATTTCTGAGGTCCAGGATGGGCGGAGAGTAACCACTTTCTGTTGAAAGAAAGAATAGTGAAATTAAAACCCCCCAACTCCCCCTCCCTCCCTCCTGCGCTTTGTAGCGTCCGGGGGAGTGTACTGTGAATCTTGGTACAGAGTGGGGTGGCCGCTCTGACATCGGGCAAGTTGAGAGACCCGGAGGTGTCCAACTGGCGGAGCTGATGTAACCTGGATATCATGTAACCTCCCAAGGGAGCGTGAGCGGTAAAGTCTTACCCACATTTCTGTGTGCTGTACAAGAAAACGTCGAGACCTGTCGCCAGGTTTCAAGGTGGACTTGCACTTGAGGCAGTATTTGCTGGATCTCGTGTTTAGCAGATCAGCAAATCCATCTGGAACGTCGGTCCTGAATCAGGAACCAGAAGCCAGAGTATTAATCAGTACAGGGTCCCATTGCTAACAATGAGAGAATGTCCTGATGCAATCCCAAATAAATGGTAGAGAGGTTCTCTCGGTATGGTGTCTGACATAGCTGGCAATAGCGATATGTGAACTAATTCGGTTCTTGGAAGACAGGCGACCTAGAACCTTTCGAACCATGTGGCCCGAATTAGAGAATAGATCTCAATGGGAATGCCGCTGAAGCGGGATTAGACTACTTACCATCCGACGTGGATCGCTGAAGGATGAGCCGGTGAAGATTGATGGCTCCGTGGATTTCAGGAGTCATCGAGGGGTAGCCTGTCGGACGTAACATCCGTCTCAACTCTGAAACCTGGTATGGTAGCGCAGATATAGAGGAGACAGGCTGAGCGTGGCTGGCGCTACCACAGTAATTTGTAGAGGGCCACAATCCCACACCGATGTTGGTGGGGCATGCTTCGGGTACAGGGGAGCCATTGTGACTCGTTAATCCGGCACTCATTGCAGCGGCTTGATGTGTCATGACACCAGTCCAGAATTCTTCGGAACTCGTTCCGGTGTTGCTGGAGCACCAAGGACTGCCAGCACTGTGCGGAACAGTGGCGATGGCAATGGTGATGTTGCTCGGCCCGGGCATTTTCCAGCACCAAGAAGGATAGCAACAATGTGCTGGATGGTGTCGGTGGCGGACGGTCACCATGCCGGTGACAATGAGCGCTACTGTACTCAGCTCGGTCTTTCCGCAGCACCGAGGTGGATGCCCTCGCTGTCTTGGATGGTGAATGTTGACGGACTGTCAGCATGCCTGCACTGCTCCTGGTACTATGTAGTGTCGTAGGCTAATATGGGGTTTTAAGAAGAACCCAAAGCATGGAGTACTGTGTTAAGGTGAGAGCATTACGTGGAGGTGCTATGTCGGTATTGACGGTGTCGATGGCGGCTGAAGCGACCTCGAGGGCATCATCAAAAATATATATATGAAAAAACGTTGATGACCTGGGCAGAGCAAGGATAACAGTGATGAAAGCACTGATGGCATCGGCATAGGTATCTATGGAAACGATGTGGCATCGAAAAGTCGAAAAACATCTTTGGCATCAGAAAAAATGATCCCGGCATCGACGGAGTCAATGACCGCATCGATAGGAACATCGAAGACATTGATGGAAACGCCGTGGGCGTCTGCATCGATGTATGGAGGCAGGCACCGACGGCATCGATGGCATGGCCACAGGTGTTGATTTCATCAATGGGATTGACTTGGGCACCAATGGCATCAATGGCATCGAAGGTACCAGAATGGGCACCGATGGCATCGATATGGGCATCGATGGCATCGACCTTGGCTTTGATGGAATCAGCATTGGCATCGATGCCACTGTTGGAATCGACATTGACATCGATGGCATCGACCCAGGCATTGATGGCATCGATGGAATCGACCTGGGCATCCCCTTTATCATTTTGGTTGCCCTTCTCTGTAACTTCTCCATCGCAACTATATCTTTTTTGAGATGTGGCGACCAGAATTGTACAAAGTATTCAAGGTGCGGTTTCACCATGGAGCAAAATTGAGGCATTATGACATTTTCCGTTTTATTAACCATTCCCTTCCTAATAATTCCTAACATTCTGTTTGCTTTTTTGACTGCTGCAGCACACTGAGCCGACGATTTTAAAGTATTATCCACTATGATGCCTAGATCTTTTTCCTGGGTGGTAGCTCCTAATATGGAACCTAACATCATGTAACTACAGCAAGGGTTATTTTTCCCTATATGCAACACCTTGCACTTGTCCACATTAAATTTCATCTGCCATTTGAATGCCCAATCTTCCAGTCTTGCAAGGTCCTCCTGTAATGTATCACAATCCGCTTGTGATTTAACTACTCTGAATAATTTTGTATCATCCGCGAATTTGATAACCTCGCTCGTCATATTCCTTTCCTGATCACTTATATATATTGAAAAGCACCGGTCCAAGTGCAGATCCCTGAGGCACTCCACTGTTTACCTTTTTCCACTGAGAAAATTGACCATTTAATCCTACTCTGTTTCCTGTCTTTTAGCCAGTTTGTAATCCATGAAAGAACATCGCCTCCTATCTCATGACTTTTTAGTTTTCTTAGAAGCCGCTCATGAGGGACTTTGTCAAATGTCTTCTGAAAATCCAAATACACTACATCTACTGGTTCACCTTTATCCACATGTTTATTAACCCCTTCAAAAAAAATGAAGCAGATTTGTTAGGCAAGACTTCCCTTAGGTAAATCCAAGTTGACTGTGTTCCATTAAACCATGTCTTTCTATATGCTCTATGATTTTGATCTTGAGAATAGTTTCTACTATTTTTTCTGGAACTGAAGTCAGGCTCACTGGTCTATAGTTACCCGGTTCACCCCTGGAGCCTTTTTTAAATATTGGGGTTACATTGGCCAGTCTTCAGATACAATTGATGATTTTAATGATAGGTTACAAATTTTAACTAATAGATCAGAAATTTTATTTTTGAGTTCCTTCAGTACCCTAGGATGCATACCATCCGGTCCAAGTGATTTGCTACTCTTTAGTCAATCTGGCCTACTATATCTTCCACATCCACAGTGATTTCATTCAGTTCGTCTGACTCATCACCCCTGAAAACCATCTCCAGAACTGGTATCTCCCCAACATCCTCATTAGTAAACACGGAATCAAAGAATTCATTTCATCTTTCTGCAATGGCCTTATCTTTCCTAAGAGCCCCTTTAACCCCTCGGTCATCTAATGATCCAACCGACTCCTTCACAGGTTTCTTGCGTCGGATATATTTAAAAATATTTTTATTATGAGTGTTTGCTTCTATGGCCAACTTCATTTCAAATTCTTCGCCTCTCTTATCAATGTTTTACACTTAACTTGACAATGCTTATGCTTTATCCTATTTTCTTCAGATGGATACTTCTTCCAATTTTTGTAGGATGTTTTTTTGGCTAAAATAGGCTCTTTCACCTCGCCTTTTAACCATGATGGTAATCATTTTGCCTTCCTTCCACCTTTCTTAATGTGTGGAATACATATGGACTGCGCCTCTACGATTGTATTTTTAAACAATGTCTATGCCTGTTGAACACTTTTAACCTTTGCAGCTGCACCTTTCAGTTTTTTTCTATTTTCCTCATTTTATCAAAGTTTCCCTTTTGAAAGTTTAGTGTTAGAGCTGTTTGATCATGTTATGATCACTGTTGCCAAGTGGCCCCATCACCGTTACCTCTCTCACCAAATCATGTGTTCCACTAAGAGTTAAATCTAAAATAGCTCCCTCTCTTGTTGGTTCCTGAACCAACTGCTCCATGAAATAGTCATTTATTACATCCAGGAACTTCATGTCTCTAGCAAGTCCTGATATTACATTTACCCAGTCAATATTGGGGTAATTGAAATCTCCAATTATTATTGCACTGCCAAATTGGTTAGTTTCCCTGATTTCTCTTAGCATTTCATCATCTGTCTGACCATTTTGTCCAGGTGGACGGTAGTATACTCCTATCACTATACTCTTACCCAATACACATGGGATTTCTACCCATATAGATTCTACTGAGCATTTAGTCTCTTATATGATCTTCATCCTGTTGGACTCTATACCCCCCCCCCCCCCCCCCCGGACATAAAGTGCCACACCCCCACCAAGTTGATCCTCCCTATCATTGCGATATAATTTGTCCCCTAATATAGCACTGTCCCATTGTTTATCCTTCTTCCACCAAGTCTCTGAGATGCCAATTATGTCAATCTCTTCATTTGCTGCTATACACTAACTCTCCAATCTTACTTCTTAGACTTCTGTCATTGGCATACAGACATTTCAAAGTGTGTTTTTTGTTTGTATAACAACCTGCTTTTCAGTTGTTAGGGATAATTCGGAAATCATTAGCTTCGGTGACTTTTTACATATAGACACATGGACTATGTTTGCTTTTAATGGAACCTCTCTGTTGGGATGCCCTAACTCTCCTGTTTCATTAGTATCCTTCAAGGATAGCAAATGTTGCTTACCTGGTGTAACAGGTGTTCTCACAGGACAGCAGGATGTTAGTCCTCACAAATGGGTGACATCATCAGGATGGAGCCCTGTACGGAAAACTTTTCTGTCAAAGTTTCAACAAGCTTTGACTGACACTGGCACACTGGGTGCACTGAGCATGCCCAGCCTGCAATTATCCCTGTGAGCCACAGGTGTCTCCCTCAGTCTCGTCTTATAGCTAAAAAGCGCAAGCGAAACTAAAATAAAAATATACAGACCCAACTCCGCGTGGTGGCGGGCGGGTTTCGTGAGGACTAACATCCTGCTGTCCTGTGAGAACACCTGTTACACCAGGTAAGCAACATTTGCTTTCTCACAGGACAAGCAGGATGGTAGTCCTCACAAATGGGTGAGTACCGAGCTGAGGATGCCCGAGAATGCACCAGATACACCGCAGACACGCGAAAGCGTAATGATGGAGGTGGAAATGGGAACGGAGGGCATCCGCAACACCATAATGGGGTCGTGGAAGGATGTTGGGTAGTGAATAGAAAAAGGTAAGAGTAGGCGGACTGGCCAAACATGGAGCATGCCGGCTAGTCAATGTAAGCAATAATAGGCTGCGAAGGTATGGAGAGGACTCCAGGCTGCAGCCTGATAAAAAAGTACAAGCAGCAGTAACCAAGGGGAAGCTGTTAAGGCTAGGACGGAAACAACAGTATGTGGATACCCACAGTGTTGTAGTGAAATGTCTGCTTGTTGGTAGCAAAGGAAATACAGACCACTTAGTCAGAAGGATTAGATCTGTGTGGCCACTGGAAGTCGCAGCTTGACTCTTGCATGGAGGAAAGAGTCAAGTGGAATTCACATGGAATGCAGTGCAATGTAGATAGAATGTAAGCGCAGCATTACTGTCCAGGAATGTGGAAAACCCACTCTCTCCCTAGGGCGAGAGAGAGAGGCTAGGAAAAATTGGCAGAGTATTTCCTGAGTAAAGAGAGATGCAACATCTACCTGAAAAGGATAGAAAGATGAATGCATAGAACCACTCAGTGACGGAGGAACGAGTCAGGTGAGTATGGAAAGAGTGCATAACTCACGGACCCTGCTGGCAGGAATGACATTAAGAGGGAAAGAAGTTCCCTTGCCAAACTGTGGAAGAGAGGAATGGAAAGGCTCAAACGTAGAATGTATGAGACTTATAAGGAGAATATATATGTTCATTCCGTGATTAGAGAAATAGAGGCGGCTTGATCAGTGGATAATCCTTGGTAAGCCGACTCAGAGAGGTTTACCGTAAACGGGAACCCAACTCCCAAAACGATACACCTACTAAGAGAAAGGTGTAACTATGTGGAGGATGTCTGGAGAACAGAATCCGAGGGAGTAAGAAAAAATGGTGGAAAAGTAAAAGGAGTAATACCTCTCTTTTTTTTTTTTTTTTTTTTAGCGTCAGGAGGTAAAGCCTGCCATATTAAACGGCAAGATTTATGTTTAGAAGGTTTTGTGACGCTACCAGAACCTAAGAACATCAGTAAGTCTATGATTTGGGACTGACTGGTGAGAGAATAAAAGGTTACTGATATGATGGATTGAGAAGTATGGGAAGCATACTGATCTCAGTCAGGGAGTGGGGAAAAGAATACTGAACCCCATCCCAGTTCAACATTAGAAAAAATGCTGGCTACGAGAGGCAGCAGAAGAGACATATTGAAGAGGCCTTTGATGGAAGAAAAGGCATCAAAGGGAACGCATAGGAAACATGTGTAGGGAGCAGAACCTGTGCATCGTATGGAATGATGCAGACGCAGAGGAAAGTTTAATTAACTCAGCGTTAAAAGATTTTCCCTGTACACATGTAATTGAGACCATTCGAGAGGATAGAACCTACGTGGAGAAGGTCTGATAGAGCGTTCATTAAATCTCTTAGATATGTGGCCCAAGGACGCATGAAGTGAACAAGGGCCAAGGTAGAGCTGCGCAGCTGTCTAGCAGAGCAGCTAAGAGGCAATGCGTGCTTATGAGTTGGAAAGCACATTGTCCCTATGCTGTCTGTCTGTATGCACAAAGAATTGTTGCAAAAGCAGTATTGGAAGGCATAAGGGCATAACTCATGGGTGCAACGTCCAGGACGTTTATGAGAAACTATGCTGGAGTGCAATAGACGCATAATGGGTTGAAAGCTTTCAGGAGAAACTTTATAACCCTAAGGAATTGCGAGCATGAGTCGAAGGAGACTAGGTCCTAGTTCGAACTGGGATAAGAATCAGGGACGAAAGCAATGAAACCACTTAGGTCCATTGAGTATAGAATGTCACTGAATATAACCCATAGCAGTTTTGAATTATGAGAAAAATGCATAGTGGGAAGAAACCCCATAGCCCAACCATGAAAAGTTGAAGGGCTGAGGTTATGGAAAATATGCACAGGGACATATACGAATGTATCAGAATGTCTGTGCGCATGCTGGACAAGAGGGTCTTAAGACTGTGGTGTCCAGAAGTGTTACAGAAGGGATTTATGGCAGTGACAGTAATCCCAGTTAGTAAATGTATAGTGAGTCATGAAAAAAGTGAGAGCTCATTGCATGTACTGAAAGTGGTTAGCAGTAGTCTATGCAAGGAAAGTGAATGATGTTACACTCCGCAGAGAAAACAGCATTCACCATGATGCAAGAGACAGTTCACTTACCGAAGCTGGTGCCAACGGCAGAGCTTGGGGTTGTAATGTTGACTCACCATAAAGCACATAGAAACATTAAAATAATGTACTTACTGCAATATGGAGTGATGGTAACCAAAGATACCATTGTACCTGTGACTTCTAAAGAAAGTTGGAGTTTCTTAGGTCCAGGATGTGCGGAGAGTAACTATTTTCTGTTAAAAGAAAAAATAGTGCAATTAAAACTCCCCAACCCCCCTCCCTTCTCCCCTCTACACTTCGTAGCACCTGGGGGAGTGTACCGGGACTTTGGTACAAGGTGGGGTGGCCGCTCTGATATCTGACCAGATGGGAGACCAGGAGGTGTCCCAATGGAGGATATCATGTAGGCTCCCGCAGGAGTGTGAGCGGTAAGTGGTACCCGCATTTCTGTATGCTGTACAAGGAGACCCTGAGACCTGTGGCCAGGCTTCAAGGTGGACTTGTACATGGGGCAATGGTTGCTGAATCTCATGTTTAGCAGATCCGGCAATGCAGCTGGAACTTTGGTTGGGAGGGAACCAAGAGTCAGAGCATTGGTCGGCACAGGGACTTGTTACTGACAAGAGAAGAAGCCCTGCTGCAATCCCAAGAAAATAGAGGGGTTCTCCTGGTATTGTGGCTAACATAGCTAACATAGCGATATGTGACACTAATACAGCTCCTAAGGCACATGACCCAGAACTTTTTGAACCACGGTCCGAATGGGAGAACACAACTCTATGGGAATGCCGCCGAAGCGGGTACTTACCATCCGACGTGGATCGCCGCAAGACGAGCCGGTGAAGACTGTTGACTCCGTCGGTCTCCGGAGTCCTCGAGGGGAAGGCCGGGGACGTAAACGTCCATCTCACACTGAAACCCGGTATGGTGGCACAGGTACAGAGGAGACAGGCCAGGCGTGATTGGCGCTTAGACTGCTAAGTGTAACAGATGGCCAGTGTCCCACACCACTTAACGGTGGGGCACGCCAGGAACAGGGGAGCCCATTACGGAACTCATGTTCCATTCCTTCGTCGCAGCGGCTCGATGTGTCGTGACGCCAATGCAGAAGCCGTCGGACCTGGATCCGGAAGTTCTGGATCACCAAGGACTGCCAAAACTGTAGGAACAGTGCTGATGGCAGTGGTGATGTTGCTCTGCCCGAGCGTTGTCCAGCCTGGAGAAGGATGGCACCGACGTGCTGGATGGCGTCAGCGGCGGACGATCACGATGTCGGCGATGATGGGTGCCACGGTGCTCGGCCCGGTCTTTCCCCAGCGCCGAGATGGAAGCCCTCGTCGTCCTGGAAGGCGATCGATGACGAACTGTCAGCACGCCTGCTCTGCTCCTGACACAATGGAGTGTCTTAAGCTAATATGGGGCTTAAAAAAAAAAACCCAAAGCGTGGAGCAATGTGAGGAGGCGAGGGTATTATGTGGCGGTGCTATGTCGGTATTGACGATATTGAAGGCAACCTAAGGGGCTTCAAGGATATCATCAAAATGGGTATGAAAAATCGTCGATGACTGGCCAGGAGAATGATGACAGTGACGGGCACTGACAGCACTGGCATAGGTATCTTTGAAACGATGTGGAATCGAATAATCGAAAAACATTGCCGTTATTGAAAAAGATACTGGCATCGACTGAGTCGAAGTCGAATCGATAGGGCGTCAAGGACACCGAAGGAAAACGTAGGTGTCGAGGGCATCGATGCATGGAGGCGGGCATTTATGCCTTTTGTGGCATGGCCACGGGCATCAACTATAGGGCCACAGACGTTGACGGTTTCGATTTGGACAGACTCAGATTTCCAAGTGTACATGGTATCGGTGCCCCAGACATGTGTCGGTGGCATCGATATGGGCACGTATGGAATCGATGGCATGGATCTCCCAGTCGATAAATTCCATCCCGGCATCAACGCCAGTCATGGAATCGGCATGGGCATCGATGCCAGCCATAAGGCTGGCATTGGCATCGACGCCCATCCACGGAATCGAGCCGGCATGGATACCCACCGATGGGACCCACCTGGGCATCGAATTTCACCGATGGGAGCAGCCTGGCATCGACTGCCCTCGATGGATGCATTCTAACATAGATGCCCATGGATGAAACACCTGGGCATCGGTGTCCATCGATGCAAAAGGACCTGGCACCGATGCCATCGACGGACGGCCGTCCGGCACCGATGCCATCGATGGACAAGCCATCCGGCAACGATGTCCATCGATGGGGACCATCCGGCATCGATGCCCACCGACGAAATCGATGTGGCACCGATGCCCACCGATGGAAAAGGGCTGGACATCGGTGGGGAGGATGGGGCATCGATGGCATCCCCAAAAAGGGGGGGTGGCATCGATGAAGTGACCCTGGGATCTTTAAAAAGTGTCTCGGGCAACGGTGGCGGCGACCCGAGTATGCATGGCAGTGACTAACAGCGTGTGCGTCAATGGCATGCATCCGGGTAGGGACGGCACCGAGGAAGCCCAAGGAAAAAAAACAGGGCGTAGGAGGAAAAAAGCCTGGTAGCACTGAAAAGCAAAAAACATGGATAAAGGCATCAGGGCACCGTGGGGGGAGGGGCGCTGATGACATATAAAAGCCCAGGGCGGTTTAGGAGGGTACCGGTGTAGCGATAGGGTATCGACTGCGTGAGGGTACCAGGGAACGAAGGACTTGAAGCTACAGAGGTCCTAAAGTTAAGGAAAAATTCCCTACCCCACTAGCATAAGCAAGCAGAGTGTCACAGAGATACTCGCAAGCTGTTTAAAGCTAACTGAAAAATGGGGGAAGGGAAGGCTTCAGTCAGTTAACAGCCTTAAGATAGTGACAGGAACCGACCGAAAAAATAAGAATTAGTACTCACCGAGCGTCGTAAAAACGTACGCGGAGGGAGACCTGTGCAGGGAAAAGTGTTTTTGAAGTGAAAGTTAAGTGTTTCCATGAGGTAATTAGTTAAAAAATCCTCACAGAGCTCCAACCGCTATGCTGACTGCAGAGCGGAAAAAAGAAGACTGAGGGAGACACCTGTGGCTCACAGGGATAATTGCAGGCTGGGCATGCTCAGTGCACCCAGTGTGCCAGTGTCAGTCAAAGCTTGTTGAAACTTTGACAGAAAAGTTTTCCGTACGGGGCTCCATCCTGATGATGTCACCCATTTGTGAGGACTACCATCCTGCTTGTCCTGTGAGAAACATTTCTCCAAACCATGCACTGCTGAGTGACTGTCGGCTTTCCCCCTAGCTGCTCTATCTCCTTTTTGAAAATTAGTGCCAGCAGCTTAGTTCCACTCTGGTTAAGATGGAACCCATCCTTTCAGAAAAGTCTCCCCTTTCCCCAAAGGTTTCCCCAGTTCCTTACAAAGCTGAATCCCTCTTCCCTGCACCATCATCTCATCCACGCATTGAAACTCTGGAGCTCTGCCTGCTTCTGGGGACCTGCATGTGGAACAGGAAGCATTTCAGAGAATGCCACCGTGGAGGTTCTGGATTTCAACTTCCTACCTAAAATCCTAAATTTGGCTTCCAGAACTTCTCTCCCACATTTTCCTATGTCGATGGTGCCCACATGTTCCATGACAGCCAGCTCCTCCCCAGCACTGTCTATAATCCTATCTAGGTGACGCGTGAGGTCTGCCACCTTCGCACCAGGCAGGCAAGTTACCAGGCGGTCCTCATGTCCACCAGTCACCCTGCCATCTACATTTCTAATAATCGAATCACCAACTATGATGGCTAGCCTAACCCTTCCTTCCTGGGCAGTAGCTCTGGGAGACTTGTCCTTAGTGTGAGAGGACAATACATCACCTGGAGAGCAGGTCCTTGCTACAGGATCACTTCCTGCTACACCAGGGTGATGTTCTCCATTGGGAGACCTTTCTGATCCAAGGCAGCACTGAGGCTGCCAGACTGGATTTAGGACTTGGCTACTATGTCCCTGAATGTCTCATCAATGTACCTCTCTGCCTCAGCTCCTCCAAGTCTGCTACTCTAGCCTCCAGAGATTGGACTCATTCCCTGAGAGCCAGGAGCTCTTTGCACCGAATGCACACATAGAATCTCTCACCAGCGGGTAAAAAATCATACATGTGACACTCAATGCAAAAGACTGGAAAGCCCCCCTCTTGCTGCTGGACTGCTGCCTTCATCTTAGTTTTATTGAGTTCCTAGTTAAGTTTAGGATCCTAAGGGAGTTGGAATGAGAGTACTTTAAATTTACAGGTAAATTTACTAATTAATCAGCTAGTGTCCTACAAGGGGATGATTAAACTTTCAATAAGGGCTGGTACAATAGTATAATTTAGATAAGACCCAGATTGATTTTTAAGGAGAAAGTGTCTTGTGCCTAAAAATCAAGGGTTGAGTGGGTGGGAAAGACAGACACTAGAATTAACTATCTCTGGCTTGCTTATTAGCTCAGACACACACAAACGCTAAAGAATATATCCCTTAATTTCACCTTTTACCAAACTTTTAAAAGCCCAAAAATTTCTGAAAGCTATACTTACCAATCCTCTTTAACCACCGTTAAATTGATCTTCACCCAGTTAATGGAAGGGTTTGAGATTCCGGTGCGCGCTTCCAGTCCTCCTCTACTGCAAAGGGTACGGGGCCTTTGGAAGCTGGGGCTGTGGAAGTCAATCCCTGTATCGCTTGCAGTGACCTCTGGACTCCTCTCCCGGGGGATGTTGGGAGCAGTATGCAGATGAGCCTTCCGGTGTGGAAGGGTGACAAGACTTCTGGGCAATAGAGGTGTGGGTGGGTAAAAAAGGCTGGGGGGCAAGACTGCTGGGAAGTGGAGGTCTGGGAGAGGAGGGCTTGTTGAGCAAGACTGCTGGGGAGTGGGGTGTCAGAGAGGAGAGGGGAGCAAAACTGCTGGGGCATTGGGGTTCTGAAGGGGAGAGGGGGTTGGGACCAAGGGTGCTAGGGAGGGGGGGAAGGGGACCAAGACTGTGTAGGAGAGAGAGAGAGAGCATGCGTGTATGTGTGTGGTAGAGAGAGAAAGCTTGTGTATGAGAGTGAGTGCATGCACGTGTGTGTGCATGTATGGGAGAGAGAGAGAGAGCGTGAGTGTGGGAGACTGACCACACTTTCTCTCTGTCTGCTAATCCATGACAATTTTAGGGTTTCTAGAAATCAAAAGTTCTAGATATGGATAATAGGGGATTTTTTAAATGGGTGTTATTTGATGTGCTATTTGAAATATTTTATTGATGTTTATAAAATTTGTATGCGAGTTTTTACTTTTTGAATGCTATTCTATTCATTAGTTTCAGATTATTCTTTTCATTGGTATGGTTTTACTAATTTTGTTTTATGAGGAATGGTAATGCTTCTGTTTTTCCATTGTTGCAGTTCATAAGGAATTTGGCTTGTTCAGCTTTTGTCTGTACATTTCTATTTCTATGATATGGTCTCTTTATTCTGTATTTGAGGGTCTATCTGTGTTTTGCATGTGTGACTGAAGTGAGGAATTCCAATAGTGTGTGTAGTTTGTATATAAGGATCTATAGCAGCTTGACTTGTTCTGTTTTCCTAATAGGGGGTATATTGGTGTTTTAGGCCTGGTGTAATATTTGCAATGTTAACTTTCATAAGTAAAGTTATTGCTGCTGGAGTGCTGGCAGTTAGTGTTGTTTTGATTATAGAAACTTTATTGCATTGTAATTTTGTTTTTTTTTTTGTGGCTCTGAGGGTCATGCCCATGCCCAAGATGTATAACAGTAAGCTTAATACCATATGAGTTCCAAGTGGCTCTTGCTTTTTTGCAGGGTTTTCTGGTTGGCACCACAGCAGTGCATGTAAATACAATATACATATTGTAATTTTGTGATATTTTTATCTCAGAAGACTGTGCTTTGAATGTCATTTTTCATGTAAAATGGTATTATAAATGCATACATTTTAATTGTGTGTGATGGAGTGGTGGGCATCTAATAGCCTTGCCCTGGCCATGGGCATTGCTGTACAAATATTTAACAAAGTCTCCCAACTCATGGTGTCATGCGTTGTGTAATGGGTGAGGGTGCAGTTTTTCACTTGGCCATAGGCGCCAAATTGCCTGGTTATGGCTCTATGCACATGCAGTTTCCTGCTTGATTGAAGGTTAGGATGGTATGGAGGGTGTTTATCTTGAACTTTTCCTGTTAACAGCTCTTGTTCAGTCTTCTTGAATCCAGGATATGTTTCAATCCCCCTGACTTCTTGGGGATAAGAAAGTAGTGGGAATAGAACTCCTTGCCACTATCATTGGGAAAGACAGGTTCTATCATCCGTTGGTTAAGAAATGACTCCACCTCAAGACGAAATAGGGTTGAGTGAGATGGATCTGGAATGAAGGCTAAATATTACTGCAGTGTTAGAGGATGGGAAAAGTGCAAAATTTGTAACAAGACTCCACAATTTTGAAAGTCCATGTGTCCCTGTTAATCTTCCACCACTCATCCATGAATCGGTGAATCCTATCCCCTACTGCAGAGCTTTCCAAACTTTTCATGTTGGTGACACACTTTTTAGACAAACATAATTTCACGACACAGTAATTCAGTCTACTAGCAAACCAGAGGTTAAAGGTTAAATGCACGAAACGGAAACATACATAAATTGTCAAAATACATAAATATATACATAAATAAAATGTTTCACGACACAACCTATCTCATGAAAACCTTTCATTTATATTAAAAATATATGATATTCCAAGATTAATGTTATTGTTATAATTTATGAGTAACAATAATAAAACAAATTGAATAACACCAATAATTATTTACCTCTTTAATGAGATGTATGAGCTTTTGAATATTTGGTGGAATATTAGATAAAGACACTCGCATTTCATCATCAAGCATTTTTAAGCTTCCACATTTCAATGTCTTCAAATTTATCATCATTGAAAAGGATACTTCACAAGTGTATGAGGTGGAAAACTGCAGAAGAATTTTTAACGCTTTTTTACTTATGTTTGGATGCATTTTTGAAACACGAATCCAAAAGTTGTCTAAGTCACCCTCTTCATACATCATTAATAGACTTCGATTATTTTTTTTTTTTAATTTATTTATTTATTTATTTAAAAACTTTTTTATACCGGCATTCGTAGGACACATCATGTCGGTTTACAAAAAACTGAGAAGGAAAGGAAATTACAATGAACAGGGGAGGGGATAACTGGGTGAGTACACAGCTAATTCTTCTTCAATAAGTGAAAAGTCAATCATTGCAGTTGAAAGAAATGGATTTCTGATCCAATCATAATCTTGGAAATCAACATTTGGGAAGTAGTGATGAACTTTCTCTCCGAGCAATGCTAAATGGTCAACAATTAGCAAAATGATCTCACATTTTAGCTCATAGCAGTTTTGGAAAACATTTCAAAAATTCCTTCTGTCACTTTCCTTTTCCAAATTGCTACCTTGTCTCTCATAGCACAAATTTTATCTACTGCTGTTAAAATATTTTCTACTTTTCCTTGCATACTGCTGTTTATTTTATTCAAGTGTTCAAATATGTCGGCAAGATATGCCAATTTTGTGCATCATAGTTTGTTTTGAATTAGATCACAGTATTTATTTTGCTGATTTTCCTCAAAAGGTTTAAGCATCATTTCCTTCAATTCATATATGACAATGCACTCGACCTCTTGAGAGCCAACGAACTTCTGTGTGTAGTATAAGTTTTTTAAATTTTGCTCCCATTTCTTCACAAATATGAGCAAATAATCTTGATTTAAGAGGTCTACTTTTAATGTAATTGACCATTTGAACCACTTGATCCATAACCTTTCTTAATTCATTACCAATGTTTTGCGCGATTAGTGCTTCGCGATGGAAAAAGTAATGAGTAATTATAATATTTTCATTCTCTTTCTTTGTTAAAGCTGTAAAACCTTTGTTTGAACCAACCATTGAAGGAGCGCCATCTGTGCATATTCCTATACAATTTAACCATTGCAAATTATTTTCCTTCATGAAGCAATCTAATGTTGTAAATATATCTTCGCTTCTGGTTCTCATTGGAAGTTCTAGTCAACACAAGAATTGCTCAATAATTCTGTCAGTATGAATGAAACGTATAAAAACCAGTAATGTGTGCTAACCCACTGATATCTGTTGATTCATCTAACTGCAATGTAAAAATCATATTATCGTCTTGAAAAATATCCTTCATTTGAAGCTTAATGTCAGCAGACATGTCTTGAATACGTCTTCCAATCGTGTTATCTGCCAAAGGGATTTTATTAACTTCTATCTCAAATTCGGGCCCAAACATTGTTCGAACAATAGCACAGCAAGATTCCTTTAGTGGTTTCGGCAATAGTGTGTGGTTCCTTATTTTTGGCAATTATTTGAGCAACCAAGTAACTTGCCTTTTGAGCTTTCTCTGATGTCTTCATTCTCTTGGTGAACGATGCAGACTGCTTCTTTATAGGTTTTGAAAGTTCAATGAAGTATTTTACTGGCTTTTCTGACAAATGACTGGGGTTTGAGGTAAAATGGTGCTTTAATTTGTTTGGTACCATACTTTCATTTGCAAGTATCACCCCACAAACTAAACACTGGGGGACAAGGATTGTTTTCATTACCAGAAAATGTGAACCCCAGTTTTATATAATCTGCATTGTATAAACGAGGCATGGAAATTTTTCCTTTACATTTCTTGCTTATTAATGTAGACCACTCAACAGTTGATTCTTGCGTAGTTTTCTCTTTAGTCGATACATTTTGTTCATCACAAATGTCGTCTTCAGATTTTCTTTTCTTAATTAGAAACTTATCCATTTTACGGTAACTCAACACCAATTTAATAAATAAAACTACAAATTTACCAGCACTAGCTCTCCAGTGATAAAATGAGAGACCATTCTGTGTTACACACATTTAGAAAACCCTGATGAAACAGATGGTTGCATGCAATTTGGTATTGCTTATTTCAGTTGGCCAATGTTAGCGCTGGGTTGTGTGCAGTCAAATATTATAGCCATGTATGCGCATGTCGCTGGAGGGGAGTGTTTTCCGATGTGCCGACTGCTATGTGGAACGGGTTTTAACACGTTATGTTCACGCGACACCAGGCCATCTGGAGTGCCCAAGTGGCTGCTGCAGATGTTCTTGCAATGGTGCCAAAGGGCTTGTCCAACAACCAGGTGAGATGACATTCGTACTTCTGCATCCAGAAGAGCCTGCTGATAGCCCTCCTGGTCTCTGTTCAGGGAATCCACCAGAGGCTTCAACTAGTCAATGTAGTTGAGTAATTATTGCACCATATAAAGTCCGGCATGCAGGAGGCCAGATTATCCCACATTCTCTTTTGCAGATCCTACAGGATTTGATGAACTGGAATTGCTGGTTCAGAAGGGGTTTCCAGAATCTGAAGTAGGCCGAAGACCTCAGTGCAGGAATCTTTGTCCCTCCAACCATTGGCCCTGATTCGCATATTCAACTTGTTCAGGAATCTAGAGTACAAGAGTCTTCTAGTGGGGATGAATGCTCCGACAGGTCAGGTAAGGGGCCTGAGAGGATCTTGCTCAGACCTAAGTGGTGGAGGGATGTTAACCCTTGAAGATGATGGTGATCAGGGTGGAAATCTCGATAGTCTTGAAGAGAAAAAGTCCTCAGTGTTATGTTCTGTGTCTTGAACTAATAGTAGGCCCTTGCGTCGTGGCGAGTAAAGACTCCGCCCACAGGGAGGAGCCCTGTGGGTACTCACCACAACAGGTGAGGTCTCAGCAGTGATGGACAACAGAGGAAACAACTTTATTATACAGCCAATGGTGATCCGAGGAGTGGATCAATAGAGTTAGTCCAGAGAGTATGACCTGCAAGCTGATCAGTCCGATAATAATCCTCAGCGTGGAGTAGTCCGGTGAATACCTTCTCTAGGCGTAGCTTGTGTTGGCAACTCTGGAAGTGGTCCACAGCGCGGGGTAGGCCGGAAGCCTGGTGGAACAGTTGCACAAGACAGGAGGGATCCAGTAGTGGCCCGCAAGCGGGGTAACCCGAGAATCCGTGCCACGAAGGTAGAAGAGCAGGTTCTGTACTCATCCCAGTACTATGGAAGTAGATGGAAGATCAGGCACAGAGGAGGCCTCGAACAGGAACAGCAAGGTCATCCGAGAACGATGCAGGAACTCACTGGTAAGAAATGAGGCAGGTAGTATGGCTCTCCGAGGAGCGGATAGCCCTGAGTGTGGCAAGGCCCCCGAAGAGCGGATACCTAGGACACCCAAAAAGGACAGCGAGGTGAAGTCCCAGAGAGGCGGAAATAGCAAGACAGGAATCCTTGCTAACTCGTATAGGAAGAAGTCAGCTGAGCATAAGTATGGTAAACGGATGATGTCATGTGGTGGGGACGTCCCCGAGGTTCCCGCCATGACGCGTTTAAGAAGGGAGCAGGCGCACGCGTGCGTGCCTTAGGTAACCCTGGATGTAAGATGGCTACCGGGAGCGCCCATGCCATCCCGGGCATGGCATGAGGGTCGGCATGTGGAAGCGGAGGTTGCCATTCTCCCCAGACTCTGAGCTGCATAGAGAAAGGAGGTGAGCAGCAAAGGTCTCAGGCGCCTGCGACCGATGGGCGCAACACTCAGGCAGTGCCCCATGATTCATTCTTGGAATGCTGGCTGGACTCCTCCACAGAGATGGATGGCCTGCCCAACTATATCAGGCTAGTTTCCAATGCTGGGATTTCTGATGGAAGATCCTGCAGTGTGATATCAGGAGGGGACTTCCCCTTGAGGGAACAATGTCCTATGTAGATAGCAAAAGGGCATTGCTGGCAGCTGATAGCATATATTACATTGGAAGAAGAGCAGGTAATATATGCCATCACCTGCCTGTCCCTTGCTGTCTACATAGGACAAACAGGTCAATCTATAAAGAAAAGAATAAATGGACATAAATCTGACCTTAGAAATGGCAACATTCAGAAACCAGTAGGAGAACATTTCAATCTTCCAGGACATTCTCTATCTGACCTTAAGGTTGTCATACTCCTACAGAGAAACTTCAAAGGAGCACTCCAGCGTGAAACTGCTGAATTGGAACTCATTAAATTGGAACAGAGACAATGGCTTCATGACTCATTACAACTATCTATGAACTTAACTGTTATCAGATCATTCTGTTTTTTCACACTTACCTCCGGTGTCAGTAGGCTATACTATTATGCTATTAACACTCTCTCCACACCATGTCCTGCCTATCCAATGCCTTCACTCTGTTCTGTATATATTTTAGCCATCTCTTCTGTATCACTTTGTGCATCTGATGAAGAAGACTCTGTCCTTGAAAGCTCATGGTTTAATAAATTAGTCTATATGGTGCCATTCGACTCCTATCTTTTTTGTTACACCAGATTAACATGGGTATCCCTCTGAAGATTTTTCATCTTGTTCTTGTTTTTTTTTTTTCACCCCATGGGATATTCCCAAACTCCCCATCCATTTTAAATAGTTTCAAAACTTTGAAAGAAAAAAATGAATGAATAGAATTGGACATATTTAACTGGGATAATTTTCCGAGTTTAGACAATTTCAAAGAAAAGAAAAAAGCTTGGCTCATTTCCTGTGTTGAAGTACCAGGAGTTAAAAGGAGTTTTCACTGAGGAAAGCTATACTCCTTAAAGTAAACAGATGATAACAGAATGTGAAAGATTAATCACAAAAAAGACAAAAAGCAAAGGGGTAGATTTTATAAATATACGCGCGCGTGTACTTTTGTTCGCGCACCAGGCGCGAACAAAAGTACGTTGGATTTTATAAGATACGCGCGTATCTTATAAAATCCGGGGTCGGCGCGTGAAAGGGGGTGCACATTTGTGCAACCTGTTCCCTCCGAGGCCACTCCGAAATCAGAGCGGCCTCGGAGGGAACTTTCCTTCCGCCTCCCCTCACCTTCCCCTCCCTTCCTCTACCTAACCCACCCCCCCGGCCCTATCTAAACCCCCCCCTACCTTTGTCGGCAGATTTACGCCTGCCGACCCGGGGGCTGGACCGGAGGACTCGACCACACCCCTGGGCTGGCGTCACGCCCCCGACACGTCTCCCGCCCCGCCCCGAAATTCGCACCGCCCACCCGACATGCCCCTGACACGCCCCCTTTGCAAAGCCCCGGGACTTACGCACATCCCGGGGCTTGTGCGCGCCGCCGAGCCTATGCAAAATAGGCTCTGCGTGCGCAGGGGGGGTTTGGGGTAGGTTTTCGGGGGGTTCGCACGTATCCCTTTGAAAATCTACCCCAAAGAGTTTATCTTTAGAATATATTATATTTGGCTTCAAAATAAGAAGACCTTGCTGGCTAGAAGTATGTGAGCTTTAGAGATAGACACCAAGCACTTGTATAAATGAAGACAAATGAGGATGTGTCCAAAGGATGTTCCATAACTGGCAAATTATAATATAGCTTTGTTATTCAGATATTATCCTACTCCAGATCTATGTGATGGGGGGCTATGCCCATCACTAATACAATCCCCAGTATTTTTCCATCATTAGGCATTCGGAGAGGGGTTTTGAATTTTTTAATCCTCCCCTTGCCAAAATTCTACCTTTTCAGGGGATAGGCTTCATGGGGTATATAATCCATGAGAGCATGCTCAGTTCTTTAGAGGGTTAGGAGCCAGAAGGAAGGAGACACCCGCAGAGGGTTGGAGATAGAGATTCCCCCAGAATCTCAAGCAAGAAGTGGTTGGAAAAGTAGAGTTAGAGGAGAGAAGCTGGAGATCCCCTCAGGATCTCAAATCCTGTAATTTTGGGAGTTTGTGGACTTTAAGAAGATTTTGAGGGTTTTGGAGTGTTGGGACCAGGATTCAGAGATTTGAAGAAGCTTTTTGCAAAGATTGATCAGTGCATCCCAACAGACTGGATCAAGTTTCTTTTTGCCCAAATGACCGGAAAAGCAAGGGTGAAGAGATTTGTGTTTTGGATTCTTGTATTGGAAAAAACTAAGAAACCAGGTTGGACTCTTGTATTGGAGACATCTGAATAGGGTTGGATTTTGATTACAAATTGAAAGTTTTTGACCCATGGTTTGGAATTTTTGCTATGGTGCAATGTACATAGACAATGAAATCTTTTTTTGAATGTGACTATTGGTTGATGCTGATTTTGATTTTTTTGTGATATTGGACTCAATGCTCTTTTAATAAGTTGCAGTAAAGGCTTTATTTTGAATGCCATTTTGGCATCCACAATTTATTTTTGGTGACTGCACCAGGGGCCCTAGATATTAATCTCCAGGGGCCCTGGAGATTAACTTATCCCCCACCCATCCCCAATCTGGACTTGGATCCAGACCCATGGCACCCCTGAATGGTATTCATAGAACAAGATGGGGGGGGGGGGGGGGTTGGTTACAGACTACTGTTGGTTGTTAATCCACTCATTACTTGGCTTTCAAGCACCCCCCTCAATATACTTTGTTTTATAATATGTTATTTCAGCTATCCTCATAAAGACATCAACCACAGCTTCTCTCATGCAGTTTTGCTCTCTATCATAACTAAAGCCTTTCTAATACATACCCACCTCCATACTTACTCATGAACAGTTTCCTCTCTCATACACAAACGCTGAGGTAGATCTTCAAAAAATACGCGCGCGTACTTTTGTTTGCGCGACTGGCGCGCGTATCTTATAAAATCCAGGGTTGGCACGCACAAGGCTGTGCAAAATCGGCAGCCTGCGCGCCGAGCCACGCAGCCTGCCTCCGTTCCCTCCGAGGAAGCAGGCGTAACTTGCGCGCGCCGCCCTGGCATCCCCCGGCACAGGCTGCAGTGCCGGGGGACTCGGGACCGCCCTCCCGGCCCGCCCCCGGACCCGCCCCGGACTGCTCCCTGCTCCAGACATGCCCCGGACACGCCCCCTCTCGCCCCTTTTACGAAGCCCCGGGACTTACGCTCGTCCCGGGGCTTTGCGCGCGCCGGCGGCCTATGCAAAATAGGCACGCCGGCACGTGAGTGCCTTGCGCACGTAAATACGGGAGGATTTACGCACACAGGGGTTTTAAAATCTACCCCACAGAGTACCAAACACACATCCTCCAATCTCATACACACATGCACATTCCCAAACATACACCCTCCTCTCTCAGTCCAGGTGGCTTGCTCTCCCTTTCCTTAAAATCCTCTCAGACTTTCATCTGTATCTCCTTTGTGCCACCTGTCTCCTAATATGCTCTCCCCCTCCTATGTGCACTTCTCTCTTGTGCTGCCTTCCTATGTCTTATCCCCTCCCTCACCATGCTTGTCTTTTTCTCCCTCCTGTCTCCCTCTCCTCCCCAGTGCCTTCCTCTTCCTCTAGCTCCTTTCCTCCTGTGTCCCCATCTCCTCTACACCTCTTCTTTCTCTTCTTTCCCTTCGACCATCTGTTTTCCACCTTCCCTCATGCTTCCGTTGTGCTTCCTGTAGCCTTCCTTCCTTCCATACTCCCTCTGTATCTTTCCTCTCTTGCTCCTTTCCCTCCCCTTTTCTCTGTGTCCCCTCTGTCTCGCCCCTTTCCTCACTCTGTGACTCTGTCTCTTTCTTCACTTTCCACTCCTTTCTTCCTGTATCTCTCATCTAGCTCGCTGCAGCCCCCTCTCTTGGGTCTTGACCCAGCATTCAGTGAAGGAGGGGAAGGGACCCAGATGGCATTGTTACAGAGATCTGTGGAGCCACTGGGAACTGAGAGCTGTGCTGTGCCCTGCCTCCGCTCCCCATCCCATCCAATCAGAACACACGAAAGAGGGCAAGAGAGCAGAGACACAGATCAGCTCTCAGTTCTGTATTTCCCTGTAACCAGGAAGCTGTGTGAAAGAGGAACCTCTTGAAAAAAATGGATTTTCAGTGTCCGGTCAGTACTTCTGACCGGACATTGAAATGCACAGCTAAAAACTTAGCTGTCCAGTCAAAAAACGAGCAGTTGGCAACTCTACCGATGTGTATCTAATAAGCAGTCTCTACAATTGTGTGTTTTTTAATTTGCTTTGTTTTACCACGTTGCCACTTTCTGATTCCTTTATTTTATTTATTTTATCTTTGCTCTCTTTCATTCTTTTCTTCTATCATCTTCTTTTTGTCATTCTCTGGCAGTGTCCCTCCATTCCCATCTTTTTCTATCACCTTCCCTAAAATCCATTCGTTCTTGTCTTTCTCTTCTTATCCCATCCTATCATTTTCTTCTGTTCGATGGCTCCTTAAGTTTATCTGATTCACTCTTAAATGTTATATCACACTACCTACAAATGCTATTCTTTACTGCAACTTCCTATATTTTTTCTCCTCTTTCTTCCTGCAGCCTGATCTTATTTATTTAAAAGGCTTTATATTCTGTAAACTGAATGATTATGATCAAATTGGACCTTAGTCTCTAATGTATGCAAATATATTTATTTCATGCATATTATAGATAGCTTGAAAACCAGACCAGGTAGGTATGCTTCCAGGGCAGATTTGAGAATGATATTTATAGTTTTGAACATGATAGCATGCATTTATGTGGTTCTTAGGTCTTTGAAGTTTTCCTATAATTATTGCTTTTCAAAAGAATTTTAAATAGAAAAGCTGGAATATTGAAAATGACAGAGTAAAAATGAGCATCAGTTTTTCTTTATTCTGTTTTTAATCTCCTCTTTGGTAGAAATAAATACAGTTAATATTTTTATTCTTGTTTGTGTACTAATTGAAAGCAGAGTTGCTTACCTGTAACAGGTGTTTTCACAAGACAGCAGGATGGACGGAGCCCTATCACGGAAAACGTTTCTGACAAAGTTTCTAGAAAGCTTTGACTGACACTGGCACACTGAGTTTGTAGCAAAAAGTACGAGCGAAAAATAAAATAAAATAAGAAACGTATGCGGGTGGGTTTCGTGAGGACTAACATCCTGCTGTCCTGTGAGAATACCTGTTACAGGTAAGCAATTCTGCTCACATATGGATGATTAGCAAGCTACAGGCTGACTCGTATTACAACAGGCCAATAGCAATTGGGGTGCTATTGGCAATGATGAGGCAGCCTAAAATCACAGCAGGTGGTTGTGGAAGGAGTTGGGGATTATAGTGGAAGAAAGCTTTTCAAGATAGGTTGGCCAAAGGCAGTCTTGATAGACTTCCATATGTAAGCAGTAGGGGCTGCGAATGTGTGAAGAGAGCTACAAGTCGCAGCCTGGGAAATATTGGCAACTGGTACTTAATCATAGTGTGGTACCGACGTTGTCATGTCCGTTACAGAATGTGCCTTCATTCACCTCTGGAAGAGAAGGCCTGCTTTTTCATAGCAGAATTCGATACAGTCTGCTAGTCAGCTGGAGAGAGTTTGTGTGCCCACTGGAACTCGCAGCTTGTCTTTGACAAAGAAGGAAAGAGCTGGGTGTATGTTCTATGGAGTGCAGTGCGGTCTATATAGAATGCAAGTGCACATTCACAGTCCAAGGTGTGGAAAAAAGACCTCTCACCCTGGTGAGAGAGGGGCCTTGGGAAAAAGTGGGCAGAGTATATTCTGAGTGAGGTGAGAGGTTGCGTCTACCTTAAGAAGAATATTAGGGTAAGTACGGAGGACCATTCAGTCACGTAGGAACCTAGTGTTGGGTGAGTATGTAACAAGGGCTTGCAACTCACTGACCCTTTCAGCAGAAGTAATGGCTATGAGGGAAAGAATTTCCCATGTTAAAATTTTTAAGTTATATGAATGCAGAGGCTTGAGCGGGGAACGTATGATTCTTGTAAGCACTACATGTAGGCCCCATTCCGTAAACAATGATCATAGAGGAGGCTTAATCTGTAGAGGACCCATGATAAACTGACTTATAAGGGATTGAGTTGATTATCGGGCATCCCCTAGACCAGAGCTTTCCAAACTTTTCATGTTGGTGACACACTTTTTAGACAAACATAATTTCGTGACACAGTAATTCAGTCTACCAGCAAACCAGAAGTTAAAGGTTTAAACGAACAAAATGTATTTCAACAATTTATGTATGTTTCCTTAAATATATACATAAATAAAATGTTTCACAACACAACCTATCTCATAATAAATATTTGCAGGCTTCCACTTCCTCCATGCTGATCTCGTACATTGTGAGATCGGCATAGAGAAGTGCTACTCTTGCACATTCTCAAAGATTACATGTGCCAATCACTAAAAGTAATTTTTTTTTTTTACCTTTGCTGTCTGATCTTAGTTTTCTAATCGGTCACAGGCTTTTTTTTCCACCTTTCCTTTCTTGTTTTTTTGCCAATTCCTTTTACAGGGTCTTTTTTTCTATTTCTTTTCTCTCCATCTGTCTTCCCTCAAACACACAATCAGGTTCTCATTCTCACACGCTATCTCACACATTCTCACACACACAGGCTCTCACTCACATGCAATCTCACACATCCACAGCTCTCACTCTCACATGCCTCTCTCTCATACATACATACATACTGTCTCTCTCGTGCACATGCTGTCTCACTCTCACACACACAGGCTCTCTCACTCCTACATGCTCTCTTGCTCAAGCACAGGCTCTCACTGACACATGCTGTCCCTCTGCACGGGTTGCCGAAGGATGGGCTCTTCAGAGGCCCTGATCTTCCCTGGCCGTGACATGGGATCTGCAGCGGCCCTGCTATCGGGTTTCCTCCTCTTCTCGGGCCGTCGCGACGTGGGATCCGCAACGGCCCATTAATGCTGCTCTTCTTCTGTACGCAGCAGATGCTCCTCCTCCTTCCTGCCCACGTGGCTCCGGCAACGTTTTTCTTCCAGGGCTGCACAGGCAGGAAGGAGGAGGAGTGAATGTGACCCTTTTCTTCGGGCCGTGGTGATGTAAGCTCCACCACTGCCCGCCGATCTTCCTGCTATAGTTCCCTGCTTCCGCCGGCCCTGTGGACCGGGCGACACACCTCCACACTACAGGCGACACACTAATGTGTCCCGACACACACTTTGGAAAGCTCTGCCCTAGACCCAGGTGGTACGTTGAAATAGAACTGAGGTGTACCCATGCGGAGGATGTCTGGGGACCAGAATCCGAGAGGTATGCTAGATAGCGTAAGAGAGATGGAGTGCTGCAGAAAAAAGGGACTAATACCCTTTTGTGTACACTGTGAGGTAAATCTTACCATTTCGAATGGCAAGATTTACATGTGGAAGTCAGTTGGGATGCTACCAGTACCTGAAAACATCAGTGAGTCTGTGTTATGAGACTGACCTATGAGCAGGCGAATTGGTTACTGGAGTGATAGGTTGAAAAGTATGGGGAAGCATACTTGTTGAGGCCAGGACGTGGTTCTGAGAACATTGAAACTTGTCCTGTTGTAGCATCACGAGAGTTTTGGTTATGAGCGGTATCGGAAGAGACACATATAGGAGGCCTTTGTTACATGCATGGGAACGCATTTTGATGCATGTGTAGGTAGTAGAATCTGTCCACTCTGTGGTTCGATTCGGATGCAGAGGTCAAAGGTTGGTTGACCTCAGCGCTATAAGATTTTGCTCACTACACATTGATTTAGAGACCATTCGTGAGGATGGAGTCTATGGAGGTCTGCTAGTGCGTTCATTATGCTTATTAGATGCATGGATTGTGCAAGGGGGTAGAGCTAGAGCTGCCTGGCCTCCTGGCAGAGCAAATAAGAGCCTGTGCGTGCTTGTGTGTTGGAATACCACATTGCCACTATGCAGTCTGTCTGTATGCACAAAGTTTTGTGAGAGAGGTAGTGTTTGAAGGCATAAAGGGCATAATGCATAGCTCGAAGCTCCAGGAAGATGATCTGAGAATCTTCATGGAACGGAATAGACGCATCTTGGGTTGGAAGGATATGGATTCGAGCTCTCCAACCCTAGTTGAACGTGAGCGTGGCCAAGATCATCTGAGGATTTGGTACTGGATCGGTAATAAGGATCAGGGAAGAAAGCGGTTGAACAACTTAGAGCCCCTGAAATTTGAAAATCCACTGAGTGGTACTCATAGCCAATCTGGCCATATGAGTGACGTGGATAGTTAAAACCCCGTGGCCCCGTGAAGTAGTGAAAGAATTGATGGGCTGAGGCTATGCGGCATGCGTGCAGAGATGTGAAAAATTTAACAGGATGTCTGCTCGGTTGTTGGGCAGGAAGTCCGTTGCAACTATAGAGCCCAGAACCACTCGATATGGGATTTATGGTAGTGATCAGAAATCCCAGCCAAATTGAGAAGATTTATAGTTAGTCTTGGTGAAGTTAGAGTTCCTTGCTTGGACTGACTCCTATTAGGCAGTTGTCCATGCAAGGAAAAGAGTGAATGCTATTTTGCTCCAGAGAGAAACAGCAGTCACTGTTAGGCATTTGGTGAAATACACAAGTTGTCAAATTTAGTTCGAACGGTAGAACTTGGTATTAAAAATGTTGTTGACTCACTATGAAGCGTATAAAAAGACCAGAGGATAGAGGCCACCCACTTATTGTAGTAATGGAAGAATGGTGCTGAGAGACACGATTCTGAACTGTCCTTTCTGAAGAAAATTGTTGAAAAAAAGAACATAAGAACATAAGAAAATGCCATACTGGGTCAGACCAAGGGTCCATCAAGCCCAGCATCCTGTTTCCAACAGTGGCCAATCCAGGCCATAAGAACCTGGCAAGTACCCAAAAACTAAGTCTATTCCATGTAACCATTGCTAATGGCAGTGGCTATTCTCTAAGTGAACTTAATAGCAGGTAATGGACTTCTCCTCCAAGAACTTATCCAATCCTTTTTTAAACACAGCTATACTAACTGAACGAACCACATTCTCTGGCAACAAATTCCAGAGTTTAATTGTGCGTTGAGTAAAAAAGAACTTTCTCCGATTAGTTTTAAATGTGCTCCATGCTAACTTCATGGAGTGTCCCCTAGTCCTTCTACTATCCGAAAGAGTAAATAACCGATTCACATCTACCCGTTCTAGACCTCTCATGATTTTAAACACCTCTATCATATCCCCCCTCAGACGTCTCTTCTCCAAGCTGAAAAGTCCTAACCTCTTTAGTCTTTCCTCATAGGGGAGTTGTTCCATTCCCCTTATCATTTTGGTAGCCCTTCTCTGTACCTTCTCCATCGCAATTATATCTTTTTTGAGATGCGGCGACCAGAATTGTACACAGTATTCAAGGTGCGGTCTCACCATGGAGCGATACAGAGGCATTATGACATTTTCCGTTTTATTCATCATTCCTTTTCTAATAATTCCCAACATTCTGTTTGCTTTTTGACTGCCGCAGCACACTGAAACCGACGATTTCAATGTGTTATCCACTATGACACCTAGATCTCTTTCTTGGGTTTGTAGCACCTAATATGGAACCCAACATCGTGTAATTATAGCATGGGTTATTTTTCCCTATATGCATCACCTTGCACTTATCCACATTAAATTTCATCTGCCATTTGGATGCCCAATTTTCCAGTCTCACAAGGTCTTCCTGCAATTTATCACAATCTGCTTGTGATTTAACTACTCTGCACAATTTTGTGTCATCTGTAAATTTGATTATCTCACTCGTCGTATTTCTTTCCAGATCATTTATAAATATATTGAACAGTAAGGGTCCCAATACAGATCCCTGAGGCACTCCACTGTCCACTCCCTTCCACTGAGAAAATTGCCCATTTAATCCTACTCTCTGTTTCCTGTCTTTTAGCCAGTTTGCAATCCACGAAAGGACATCGCCACCTATCCCATGACTTTTTACTTTTCCTAGAAGCCTCTCATGAGGAACTTTGTCAAACGCCTTCTGAAAATCCAAGTATACTATATCTACCGGTTCACCTTTATCCACATGTTTATTAACTCCTTCAAAAAGTGAAGCAGATTTGTGAGGCAAGACTTGCCCTGGGTAAAGCCATGCTGACTTTGTTCCATTAAACCATGTCTTTCTATATGTTCTGTGATTTTGATGTTTAGAACACTTTCCACTATTTTTCCTGGCACTGAAGTCAGGCTAACCGGTCTGTAGTTTCCCGGATCGCCCCTGGAGCCCTTTTTAAATATTGGGGTTACATTTGCTATCCTCCAGTCTTCAGGTACAATGGATGATTTTAATGATAAGTTACAAATTTTTACTAATAGGTCTGAAATTTCATTTTTTAGTTCCTTCAGAACTCTGGGGTGTATACCATCCGGTCCAGGTGATTTACTACTCTTCAGTTTGTCAATCAGGCCTACCACATCTTCTAGGTTCACCGTGATTTGATTCAGTCCATCTGAATCATTACCCATGAAAACCTTCTCCATTACGGGTACCTCCCCAACATCCTCTTCAGTAAACACCGAAGCAAAGAAATCATTTAATCTTTCCGTGATGGCCTTATCTTCTCTAAGTGCCCCTTTAACCCCTCGATCATCTAACGGTCCAACTGACTCCCTCACAGGCTTTCTGCTTCGGATATATTTAAAAAAGTTTTTACTGTGAGTTTTTGCCTCTACAGCCAACTTCTTTTCAAATTCTCTCTTAGCCTGTCTTATCAATGTCTTACATTTAACTTGCCAATGTTTATGCTTTATCCTATTTTCTTCTGTTGGATCCTTCTTCCAATTTTTGAATGAAGATCTTTTGGCTAAAATAGCTTCTTTCACCTCCCCTTTTAACCATGCCGGTAATCGTTTTGCCTTCTTTCCACCTTTCTTAATGTGTGGAATACATCTGGACTGTGCTTCTAGAATGGTATTTTTTAACAATGACCACGCCTCTTGGACATTTTTTATTTTTGTAGCTGCTCCTTTCAGTTTTTTTCTAACAATTTTTCTCATTTTATCAAAGTTTCCCTTTTGAAAGTTTAGCACGAGAGCCTTGGATTTGCACACTGTTCCTTTTCCAGTCATTAAATCAAATTTGATCATATCAAAGGACTAGCGGGATTAAAATCCCCTGCCTTGTTGCGTCCGGGGAACGGCAGACTGAGCCCTGGTTTTTAGTGGGATTGCTGCTCTGATGTCTGGCAAGGTTGAAAGACCAGGAGCCTGCCTGACTGGTGGAGCTGGTGTGATCTGGATATCAGTTGGTCTCACGCGGGACGTGAGTGGTAAAAATCCTTCCTGCATCTCTCTCTCTGCTGTGCAAGAAAAAACGTAGAGAGCTGTCATCAGGTCTCAAGGTGGGTTTGCAAATGAGGCAGTGTCTGCTGGATCTTTTGTCTAGCATATCAGCTAGTGTATCTGGGACATCGGGCCGTAATTAGGCTCCAGAAGCTAGAGTATTATCGAGTATGGAGTCCCGTTGCTGGCAATGGGAGGACTTCTCAAAGCAATCCCAAGTTGTTGGCAGAGAGGTTCCCTTGGTGTTGTGTCAAACATAGCTGATAATAGCAATATGTGACACAAATATGGTTCTCGGAAGATAACATGACCTAGAACTTTCCGCAACCATCTGGTCCTTTTTAGTGACTAGGTCTCGATGGGATTGTTGCTAAAGGGGGATTAGAATGTTTATCATCCTTCGTGGTGAAGGCGCAGAAGGACGGGTCGGCAGCAATGACTTAGGCTGTCGTTTGTAGGTATCGCAATGAGGATCCGCTGTTGGTAGATTTCAGGAGGCATCGAGGACAGCTTGAGGGCCGTAAACATCCAGCTCGACTCTGTAAGCTGGTATGGGAGCACAGCTACAGAAGAGACAGCTTAGGCGTTACTGGAGCTTCCACATTAATTTGTGGTGGCTCAGTACCCGGCACCATTGTCGGTGGGGAACACCTCGGCACCTCGGGTACAAAGGAGCACATGACTCATGAAGCCGGGCTCGCTTCGCAACCGGGTCAATGGACATTGATGCCAGGTGGAATAAGTGCCAGCACCGAACGTGGATCACATCTGTGCTGGCTGTATCCCTTGGAGCTCGGCCCAGTCATTCTCCAGCACTGAGGATGTGGCAGTAGCAATGCTTCCCTCGGCGCTCAGCCCGGTCATTCCCCAGCACCAAGTAAGATGCCACCGATGTCATGGATGACATCGCTGGCGGACGGTCACCGTGCCGGTGATTATGATTGCCACGGTGCTCGGCCCGGTCATTCTCCAGTGCCGAGAAAGATGCCCTTGCTGTCTCAGATGGCAATTGGTGACGGACTGTCACTGTGCCTTTAGAACACGAAGTATGAAGCGTTTTGTTCAGTTGAGGGCATTGATTAAGGTATTGATGGCGGCATTGGCGAAGGCATCGATGGAAACATCAATAACATGGGCGGAGCACCGATGGCCTCGGTGGTGTCGACGCGGGCGCCCACGGAGGCGCGGGCGCCCATGGAAGCACGGGCGTCCATGGAGGCATGGATGTGGGCATCCATGGAAGCACGGGCATCCATAGAGGCATGGATGCGGGCGACCATGGAAGCACGGGCGTCCATGGAGGCAGGGATGTGGGCATCATGGAAGCACAGGCATCCATGGGAGGCATGGGCATCCATGGAGGCATGGGCATCCATGGAGGCATGGGCATGGGCGTCCATGGAGGCATGGGTGTCCATGGAGGCATAGGCACCCATGGAGGCACCGATGTGGGCGTCCATGGAGGCATAGGCATTGGCGTCCATGGAGGCATGGGTGTCCATGGAGGCACCGATGGCGCCCATGGAGGTACGGATGGCGCCAATGGAGGCATAGACGACATGGATGAGGGCATCAAGGGAATCGATGGAGGTACCGATGGAATCGATATGAGCATCGATAGCGGCTCTGTTGGCAACGGGAACCGTGGACGTCCCTATCCATCTAGCCCCGAAAAACCTGGTGGAGGATCGCAGAAAGGACACTCGCAGGCAGTGTGGGGCTTACGGAGGGTGATAGACATAGGGAGAAAAAAGGCCGCAAGTCAGTTGGTAACCTGGGGAAACCATTAGTGAGGTGACAGAAACCGACCGAAAAACAGGGCATAGTAGTCACCGAGCATTAATGAAATGTACGCGAAGGAAGACCCGTGTAGGGAAAAATTATTTGTGAAGTAAAACTTCAAGTGTTTCCGTGAGAAAAAGTTGTGAGAAATCTCTCACAGAGCTCCTGAAAGCAATCAAACTGCATCGTGGAAAAAAAGAGATTGAAGGGAGACCCCTGTGGACACAGGGATCATGGCATGCTCAGTGCACTCAGTGTGCCAGTGTCAGTCAAAGCTTTCTAGAAACTTTCCGTGGTAGGGCTCTATCCATTTGTGAGGACTACCATCCTGCTTGTCCTGTGAGAATTAAACTTATCTGTGAAATACTATAGATCTGACTTCTGATACTGCAGTCTGTACATTAGAATTGATATATAGTGAAGATGGTGGAATAACTTCAGAATTATGCAGAACTCTGCAGGTAATTTATGGGACATATGGATAATCATCTGCCAGTGGCATAGTAAAGGGGGATGCGGTCTGCCCCGGGTGACAGCTGGGAGGTTAGTGGCCGCAGGCGAAGCGCTAGAAGAAGAGGGAGACCTCCGGGCTGCGAGCAGTGGGAATACTGGGTGGCCACCTAGAGCGCCACTGTTCTGGAGCCGGCAACTGCATAGCCTTTTCTTCTTCCCGCCCCCTGTGGCCCAGAAGAGGAAGAGGTGAGTCCCCCACGGGCGGGAAGAAGGAAAGGTCATGCAGTCATGGCCCAAAGCAAAAGGAAGAGCAACAGTGGTGCCCCCCACCTTCCCCACTGCAGATGCAAGAAGTAGAGCCGCACTAGCCCCTGTTCCACCTCAAGAAAAATAAGCATCCCCATTTGTCGCAGGGGAGGAAACTGCTGCTGTGCTTCTGATAGGCAGTGGGGTAGGAAGTGAGAGAGAGTGTGTTTGTGTCTATGTATGTGTTAGAATATGTCTGTGTATGGGAGTGAAGGTGCATGTTTGTATGAGAGAGAGGGAGCTCTGTGAAGGGGTGTATATGTATGAGAGAGAGAAATGGAGAGAGCCTGTGTGCAGGGGTATGTAAAAGTCTGTGCAAGAGAGAGAGAGAAAGAGAGCCTGTGTGAGAGAGAGGGGAACTGGAGATCACTGGGCGGGGAGGGGGGGGGAGAGGAGGGATGGAGAAGTGAGGGGGGAAGAGGGACAGAGAAGTGATTTGGGGGGAGGTGCCAAAGGAATTATCCAATTGGCCAAATACTTTAGGTACGCCACTGTCATCAGCTCCTTGTAAAGCCATGGAGCATTATGCAGATACTATATCCTTAGGTCATCCATGGACATTTTGCAGAGTTTTGATTGTGTAAGATTTAATAAATTGATTTTGCCACATCTGCATCAATAGAGATCATTAAAATGATGCAAGCACTCTAAAGATTGACCTATAACCTCGTAACACTGGGTCTATGAATCACACAGTTAAGTATATCACATAGTCTTAAAAGAATTGAGCCATGCTAAGTAAGCAATTGCATTTATGATGAGACCAGGTAATTATTTCTTTTACAAAAGCAAAACATATTAGGGATGTGAATCGTGTGATCGATCGTTTTAACGATCGATTTTGGCTGTGGGGGGGAGGGAAATCTGATCGTCATGTTTTGTTTTTTTTAAAAATCGTAAATCGGGGGAGGGCGGGAAAACCGGCACACCAAAACAACCCTAAAACCCACCCCGACCCTTTAAAACAAATCCCCCACCCTCCCGAACCCCCCCAAAATGTTTTAAATTACCTGGGGTCCAGTGGGGGGGTCCCGGTGCGATCTCCCGCGATCTCCCGCTCTCGGGCCACGGCTGCGTTAATAGAAATGGCGCCGGTGGCCCTTTGCCCTTACCATATGACAGGGCAAAGGTAGCGCCGGCACTACCTTTGCCCTCACGATGTCATACGACCCATACGACCCGTATGACATCGTGAGGGCAAAAGTAGCGCCGGCGCCATTTTGAATATTGGCAATACGGCGCGAGTGCAGGAGGTCGCTCCCGGACCCCCGCTGGACTTTTGGCAAGTCTTGTGGGGGTCAGGAGGCCCCCCCAAGCTGGCCAAAAGTCCCTGGGGGTCCAGCGGGGGTCCGGGAGCGATCTCCTGCACTCGTGACGTCGGGTAACAGGAACCAAAATGGCGCCAGCGCTACCTTTGCCCTGTCATATCGTAAGGGCAAAGGGCCACCAGCGCCATTTCTATTAACGCAGCCGTGGCCCGAGAGCGGGAGATCGCGCCGGGACCCCCCCCCCCCCCCACTCGACCCCAGGTAATTTAAAACATTTTGGGGGGGGGGTTCGGGAGGGTGGGGGATTTGTTTTAAAGGGTCGGGGTGGGTTTTAGGATTGTTTTGGTGTGCCGGTTTTCCCGCCCTCCCCCCTCCCCCGATTTACGATTTTTTGATGATAAATCGGGGGAATTGTTATTGTATCGCGGCTCTAACGATTTTTTACGATTTAAAATATATCTGACGATTGTTTTAAATCGTCAAAAAACGATTCACATCCCTAAAACATATTGAATGTCCTGCTTTTTACAAAACAAAGATTGTCTTGAAGTCAAGCAATTTATTTCTTGTTCCCTGACTTCTCACCTTTTTGTTTATGAGGACATAGTTGTCTGAGTCTTCTGCAGGAAAGAGATTCAGTCCTGCTTTCTTAAGTGCAGTTTTCAGAGCAATAGGTGTCATCCATTTTTTCACTATATTTGAAAGAGTATTATTTCCTTCATCTGACGGCAAATTCAGTCGGCATTGATTGTCCTATTATAGAGCACAAAAATTATAAAATGTTAGATCGTCACTTTGTAAAAGAATTCTCATGATGCATCCAAAGTACTATGGGACCACATTCAAATAGTATCAAATAATTTAGAATTTTATTTATCAGAAAGAGTGTCATAGTCATCTTCCCTAGTTTTCTGCACCAGCTCAGGGGTAAATTTTGTGACCAGGATTAGAAAATGTATTTGTCTATATTTGCACAGAATTGTATATGCAAACCCCAAACTTTTAGCTAATATGTGATTTTAAATATTCCTTTAAAATGATTTCTCTAATTGTGTACATCTGAATCATTTTTAGACTGGTTTGATATAAAAATAGGCATATCAGATCATCCTGATGTCTGCGTTTCTGCATGTCTGTCTGTGTCCCTTGTAATTTTTGAATGGCTGGACTTAGAAGCTAGGTCTTTATCTTTTCTGCTACTTATCCCACCATCTACTCTAACCTGCAGCCTTTTCTAGGCTCTGCACCCCCTATGGCAGAGCTTTCCAAACTTTTCATGTTGATGACACACTTTTTAGACAAACATAATTTCGTGACACAGTAATTCAGTCTACTAGCAAACCTGAGGTTAAAGGTTGAACGAATGAAATGTATTTCGACAATTTATGTATGTTTCCTTAAATATATACATAATCTTGTAAAAACCTTTCATTTACATTAAAAATATATAATATTCCAAAATTAATATTATTGTTATAATTTATGAGTAACAATAATACAACAAAGTTATTGTGTTATTCAATTTACCTCTTTAATGAGATGTATGAGCTTCATGGGATGAACATAGATTTTGAATATGTGGTGTTAATAAAAAAGTCCAAAGGGTCTTCTGCATAATTTTAAAAAGCTGGCCAGTTTCACACTATAAAATTATTTGATAGTCTCATTCAACTAATTCTATATGGCTATGAGAGTGAAGTCTGGAATATATAGGAAGGGATAGAATGTCAATATAAATCCTACACCTCCAGTTCTGTAACTCTGTGCATCCACTGAAACAGAAATTCCCCCAAACAATGGAGCTTGGATGTTTCCCTTACAGCTCATCGTACTAAAGGAAAATTGGTTCTTACCTTCTAATTTTCGTTCCTGTAGTACCACGGATCAGTCCAGACCATGGGTTGAGTGTTATGGCCGCTGGCCGTGGCAAGCCGCGACCGGGGCCGACTGTCATGGCCGCCGACTGCGGTGCTCCCCGGTCGGGACCAGGTACTCACCCACGACGTCGGGTGGGCCCGGAGGCTCCTGCAGGAGCAGGGAGCCTCCTCTGGCGTTCTTCCCTCAGCCATGGCTGCTGCCTAGACCGGCCACGGAGCCCAGCGGGGCTGAGCTGACTTCGCCCCCTTCCTGGCTGCATTAGAGCCGCGCGTGCGACTGAAGAGAAGATTTAAAGGGGCCACAACAGGAAATGGTCGTGGCTCCCTCCTGAGACTCCTCCCTCATTCCAGGTATTTAAGGCAAGGTCTGCTCCTCAGACCTTGCCTTGGAATTGAAGCTTCTGGTTCGGTTCCTGTGCTGGTGTTCCTGGTCCCCGTTCCTGGTCTTTGTCCCGCTTCTGGTCTTCTTCCTCGTTGGACTGATTCTTGGCTCCTGACCCTTGAACCGGCTTTCGTTCTTCTCTCGGCTCGACCTTGGACTGGCTGCGGACCCTTCTCCTGGTTTACTTCTGGATTGGCTGCGGACCCTTCTCCTGGATTGCTTCTGGCCTGGCTGTGGACCCTTCTTCAGGCTTGAACCCTCGGAACAGCCTTCGACTACTCTTCAGCTTCTACTCCTGGACTGACTCGACCTGCAGGAGGCGCCAGCCATCTGGAACCTACGACATGCAGGAGGCGCCTGCATCCAGACTAATCTTCAGTCTTGAGGGAGTCTCCTAAGTCCCAGCGGCCGGGTTCCTATGGGCTCCTCCTGGGGGAACTACGAGCTTCCAGGGCAAAGTCTTTACTCTACGGGTGAACCTTCAAGCCTTGCCCTCTGACGATAGGGACCAGAGAGGGTTAACTCCCTCTTTGGCAGCGCTAACCTTACCTCGGAACAGGGGTCCACTTCCGGAACTGCAACAGAATATCAAGGCCTTGGACCCGGCAGAGGCTTCCACTCGTCAGGCCATTCCTGGATTAGCCCAGAAAGTCATGGAGCAGCAACGGATATTGGAATCTATGGCCACCTCCCTGGAGCGACTCAACGCCCATCTGGTTTCCATTGCTGTGGCTCAGCCAGCTGCTTCATCATTTCCACCACCATCCGTGGGACAGGGTAATGCCCGTTCTATGATTCCTTTGCCTATTCCTCCATGTTATGATGGTGAACCTCGTTCATGCCAAGGATTCCTCAATCAATGCAATATGCATTTCCAGCTACAAGCTTCACTTTTTCCGGATGATCTAACTAAGACTACGTATATTTTATCTTTATTGGGAGGCAAGGCACTAGCATGGGCGTCTCCCTACTGGAGACGATCAGATCCTATTCTGCAAATTCTTCCTCAGTTCCTGAAACTGTTTTAAACAATATTTGATGAACCTGGAAAATAAGTAGTCTCAGGCTCCAAGCTTCTTCAACTCTGCCAAGGAGGTTGTCCGTTGGTGGATTACACTATAGAGTTTAGAACTCTTGCATCAGAACTCCATTGGGAGGAGAACTGTATCTGGACTATATTCTTGGAGGGACTGTCATCTAAAATTAAAGACAAAATGGTGGCCAGTGAGTTGCCTCGCTCCTTGCATTCTTTGATTGACCTTGTCACCAGGATTGATCGCCATTTACAAGAAAGAACTCGTGAAGGACGTAATACCAGTAGACACACGACTGTGTCTATTCCTGTTCGTCCCTCGACTCTGGCAGCTCGATCTACATCCAGCACAGAGAGGTCAGGCGAAAGACCCATGCAGTTGGGTCGTGGACCTCTCTCTCCAGAAGAAAGGCAAAGGCGACGTAAGGCAGGACTCTGTTTATATTGTGGAGGAGTGGGTCATCTCATTGCGAGCTGCCCTACGCGTCCGGGAAACTGCCAAGCCTAGGGTATATTGGGGGAGTAACCCTAGGCATCACTACTCCTGCTCCTCCACTCACACTACAAATAACCCTGCTTCTAGGAGATCACCAGTTTTCTATTTGGCGTTAGTAGATTCTGGGGCTGGAGGAAGTTTCATCCTGCAAGATCTGGTGGAACAACTACATATTCCTACCAGTCTATGCCCCAGGCCTTTAATCATCTCTTCCATCCACGGAGATCCTCTGCCAGGAAAAATAACTCATCACACAATTACCTTGGAGTGCCATATTGAACCAGATCATACCAAAAGCATCACCTTTTATATCATTCAGAAAGCCATTCACCCAGTCGTTCTTGGGATTCCTTGGTTACAACGGCACAATCCACAGTTTGACTGGACATCACTAAGACTGGTTCATTGGGGGCTGGCCTGTTATGGAACTTGCATTAAAGAATCCAATGCCTCTAGTACCAGTATCTTCACCACTCATCTGGAGGGCCTTCCTTCCCAGTATAAACAATTCATTGATGTTTTCTCTAAGAAAGCTGCAGATACATTGTCTCCACACCGGGAGTTTGACTGTACCATTAACTTGGTTCCTGGAACTTCCCCACCGTGTGGTAGGGTTTATCCGCTATCCGCATTGGAGACTCGTGCTATTACTGAATATGTCCAAGAAAATCTACAGAAGGGATTCATTCGATGATCCATATCTCCAGCAGGGGCCGGGTTTTTCTTTGTTGGGAAAAAAGACGGTATGTTACGCCCTTCTATTGATTACCGTGGACTCAATGCAATTACCAATAAGGATCAATACCCTCTACTGCTGATAGCGGAGCTTTTTGACCGCCTACAGGAGCCAGAGTGTTCTCTAAACTGGATCTGCGAGGAGCATATAATCTAATCAGAATTCGAGAGGGTGATGAATGGAAGACTGCTTTTAACATCAGAGATGGTCATTATGAATACCTTGTTATGCCCTTCGGATTGACTAATGCCCCTGCAGTGTTTCAGCATCTCATTAACAACATTTTCCGAGACCTACTTTATGTATGTGTGGTAGTCTACCTAGATGACATTTTGATTTTTTCCTCCAATCTACAGACACATCGGCAACATGTTGTTCAGGTGTTAAAACGCTTAAGAGAGAATCGTTTATACGCCAAGATTGAAAAATGCATCTTTAAACAGGAATCCTTACCCTTCCTGGGGTATATTATTTCCAAACATCGCTTCCAGACGGATCCTTCCAAATTAAGATGTATCCAAGAGTGGCCCCGGCCTAAAGGATTACGTGTACTTCAGCGTTTCCTTGGATTCGCAAACTACTATCGTAGTTTTATTAAGAACTTTTCCAAACTGGCCACACCCCTTACCGCACTTACCCATAAAGGGTCGAACATCAAGGAATGGCCTATCGAGGCTGAACAGGCCTTTCAAGTGCTTAAAAGCTTTTTTCTACAACAACCCTGTCTTCGACATCTCGACCCTAAACGTCCATTTATTGTGGAGGTGGGTGCTTCTGCTGAAGGAGTAGGAGCTGTTTTAAGCTAGAATGACATCTCGGGGACCTCCCATCCTTGCTCCTACTTTTCTAAGAAATTTTCATCAGCGGAGCGTAATTACTCCATCGGGGACAAAGAATTGCTTGCCATAAAACTGGCTTTTGAGGAGTGGCGGCAATGGCTGGAGGCAGCACAACACCGTATAACGGTATATACAGATCATAAGAATTTGGTATACCTTCAACAGTCTCAAAGTTTGAACCCGCGCCAAGCTCGTTTGGCACTCTTTTTTTACACGTTTTCACTTCGAATTGCGATATCACCCAGCTAACAAAAATGTTAAAGCTGATGACTTGTCCCGATCGTTTTCCACTGAAGACACAGAGGAACCCATTCAGCATATTATAGATCCAGCCTGCATCACCCTAGCTGCTATCTTCACGGTTCCACCTGGTAAAATGGTGGTACCCAAGAGACTGCAGAATAAAGTATTGGCCTGGGGACATGATTCGCAACTAGCAGGACACCTGGGACGAGCCCGGACTCAGACACTTCTACAACAGTACTATTGGTGGCCTGGAATGTGTAAGGACATAAAAGCTTATGTGGCTTCCTGTCCAACCTGTACCCAACATAAGATTCCTACAGAGAAAATACAAGGACTGTTACAACCATTACCAGCACCCTCCAAACCTTGGACACACATCTCCACTGATTTCATTGTGGAACTTCCGCCCTCGGAGGGCAATACTGTTATATAAGAACATAAGAACATAAGAAATTGCCATGCTGGGTCAGACCAAGGGTCCATCTAGCCCAGCATCCTGTTTCCAACAAAGGCCAAAACCAGGCCACAAGAACCTGGCAATTACCCAAACACTAAGAAGAACCCATGCTACTCATGCAATTAATAGCAGTGGCTATTCCCTAAGTATAACTGATTAATAGCCATTAATGGACTTCTCCTCCAAGAACTTATCCAAACCTTTTTTGAACCTAGATACACTAACTGCACTAACCACCTCCTCTGGCAACAAATTCCAGAGCTTTATTGTGCGTTGAGTGAAAAAGAATTTTCTCCGATTAGTCTTAAATGTGCTACTTGCTAACTTCATAGAATGCCCCATAGTCCTTCTATTATTCGAAAGTGTAAATAACCGAGTCACATCTACTCGTTCAAGACCTCTCATGATCTTAAAGACCTCTATCATATCCCCCCTCAGCCATCTCTTCTCCAAGCTGAACAGCCCTAACCTCTTCAGCCTTTCCTCATAGGGGAGCTGTTCCATCCCCTTTATCATTTTGGTTGCCCTTCTCTGTACCTTCTCCATCGCAACTATATCTTTTTTGAGATGCGGCGACCAGAATTGTACACAGTATTCAAGGTGCGGTCTCACCATGGAGCGATACAGAGGCATTATGACATTTACCGTTCTATTAACCATCTCCTTCCTAATAATTCCAGCATTCTATTTGCTTTTTTGACTGCTGCAGCACACTGAGCTGACGATTTTAAAGTATTATCCACTATGATGCCTAGATCTTTTTCCTGGGTGGTAGCTCCTAATATGGAACCTAATATCGTGTAACTACAGCAAGGGTTATTTTTCCCTATATGCAACACCTTGCACTTGTCCACATTAAATTTCATCTGCCATTTGGATGCCCAATCTTCCAGTCTTGCAAGGTCCTCCTGTAATGTATCACAGTCTGCTTGTGATTTAACTACTCTGAATAATTTTGTATCATCCGCAAATTTGATAACCTCACACGTCGTATTCCTTCCCAGATCATTTATATATATATTGAAAAGCACCGGTCCAAGTACAGATCCTTGAGGCACTCCACTAATTACCCTTTTCCACTGAGAAAATTGACCATTTAATCCTACTCTCTGTTTCCTGTCTTTTAACCAGTTTGTAATCCACGAAAGGACATCATCTCCTATCCCATGACTTTTTAGTTTTCGTAGTTGCTCAGCAGCGCATGGTTCGGAGAGAGGTATCTTCAAAGGATACTAATGATGCATTAGAATTAGGGCATCCCGACAATGAAGTTCCAATAATAAGAAAAGTAGTCCAAGTGCCTGTAACTAAAAATTCACCTGAGCTAAAAAATTCTAACTTATCCCTATCAATTAAAAATCAGAATGAAAATTCAAACAAAAAACAAACTTTGAAATGTTTGAATGCTAATGCCAGAAGTCTAAGAAGTAAGATGGGAGAATTAGAATGTATAGCAGTGAATGATGACATAGACTTTATTGGCATCTCAGAGACATGGTGGAAGGAAGACAACCAATAGGACAGTGCTATACCGGGGTACAAATTATATCGCAATGACAGAGAGGAGCAACCGGGAGGCGGTGTGGCGCTTTATGTCCAGGATGGCATAGAGTCCAACAGGATAAACATCCTGTATGAGACTAAATGCACAATTAAATCTTTACTCATGATGGCGTCTAAGAAGAAGAATCTTGATCTACAACGATTTTCCTTCGTTAAAGAGGGAAGCCGCGCCTCCGAAGCCGTGCCTGACCGCGAGGTAGGAGCACAAAATGGCGCCGACACTCGCTCCGCCAGCCCCGACCTAGAAGATGCGTGTCCTGACTCACCGGACCCTCAGATAGCAGAACACCCCACACACGCTGAATTCCGCGAGTGGTTCGCAAGCATCCGCGCCGACATCAAAGCTTATAGGAAAGAACTCCTTGCTCATGTCGAGGAAATGCGCGAAGATCTAACATCCCTGGGGCACCAGGTAGACGAGATGGATGAGTGCATGGAGAGCCATTATGAACTTGCCTCCTCTAACAAACAGGCCTGTGACACTCTACGGCTGATAACATTAACCTGTCTACAAAATTAGCAGACCTTGAGAACAGAACCCGACGCAGCAATCTGCATTTCCGTGGCTTCCCAGAAACATCAGGCCCTGAAAACTGCTCTGATCTCATTAAACAATTTTGCCTTCACTTACTATCAGAGACTAACCGGTCTGAAGACTATACTCCTCCTGATATCAGACTTGACCATGCCCACAGAGCTCTCAGGGCACCACAACCAAATCGCCACAGGGATATCATAGTATGTTTCTCTGATTCCACCATTAAAGAACAAATTGCTGTGGCTGCCAGAGCGCGCAGCGCCTGGTCGTGGGAAGATCATAACATATCAATCTTTCCAGATTTCTCATCCGCACCCTACAAAATTGTCAATCTTTCAGAGAAATCACTACCTTTCTGCGCAGTAAAAACATAAAATACCGATGGCTGCACCTCTTTGGCCTCTCGTACACATTAGAAGGCACTTCATACCGACATATCCAACCATCTGAAGCTGTCCAGCATCTCTCCAATTGCGGGTTCTCTAGCACAGTGGTTCTCAACCAGTGTGTCGCCAAGCTCCGGCAGGTGTGTCGCGGCTCCCGGTGTTCCACTGCCCCGCTTGCGCTTCCCTTCTCCCTAGGGGCGGGGCCGAAGAATGAAGAGACGCTGCGCGCCAACGCCAGCGGGGCCGAAGAACGAAAAGACCTGCGTGCCGACGTCAGCGGGGCCGAAGAACGAAAAGACCTGCGCGCCGACGTCAGCGGGGCCGAAGAACGAAGAGACGCTGCGCGCCAACGCCAGCGGGGCCGAAGAACAAAAAGACTTGCGCGCCGACGTCAGCGGGGCTGAAGAACAAAAAGACCTGCGCGCCGCCGGCAGCTGAAGAGCAGAGAGACCTGTGTGTCACCAGCGGCGGGGCCGAAGAACAAAGAGACGCTGCGCGCCGCTGCCGGTGGCTGAAGAGCGCAGAGATCTGCACGTTGCCGGCGGCGGGGCCGAAGAACGAAGAGACGCTGTGCGCTGCTGCCAGCGGCTGAAGAGCGGAGAGACCCTGCACACTGCGGGAGGCGGCTGGAGAGACGTTGCGTACCGCGGGAGGTCAGGCCAGAGGTGGCTGAGAAGTGGAGGCCAAACAATGAGAAGAGGCTCCATGTGAGCTTGTGTGCTTGTGGTAGAATGGGTGCCTGGGTGCATTAGTGAGAGCTTGTGTGCGTGTGTGTGGTAGAATGGGTGCCTGGGTGCATGAGTAAGAGCTTGCGTGTGTGTGTGTGTGGTAGAATGGGTGCCTGGGTGCATGAGTAAGAGCTTGTGTGTGTGTGTGGTAGAATGGGTGCCTGGGTGCATGAGTGAGAGCTTGTGTGCCTGTTGTAGAATGGGTGCATGAGTGAGAGCTTGTGTGTGTGTGTGTGTGGTAGAATGGGTGCCTGGGTGCATGAGTAAGAGCTTGTGTGTGTGTGTGTTAGAATGGGTGCCTGGGTGCATGAGTGAGAGCTTGTGTGCCTGTGGTAGAATGGGTGCCTGGGTGCGTGAGTGAGAGCTTGTGTGTGTGTGTGTGTGGTAGAATGGGTGCCTGGGTGCGTGAGTGAGAGCTTGTGTGTGTGTGTTGGAATGCATGCCTGGGTGCATGAGTTGCAGCTTTGTGTGTGTGTGTGTGTGTGTTTTGGAATGCATGCCTGGGTGCGTGAGTGGCAGCTTTGTGTGTGTGTGTGTGTGTGTGTGTTAGAATGCATGCCTGGTTGCATGAGTGGTAGTGTGTGTGTGTGTGCGGTACAATGGGTGCATGAGTGGCAGTGTGTATGTGGTAGAATGGGTGCTTGGGTGCATGAGTGAGAGCTTGTGTGTGTGGTACAATGGGTGCATAAGTGGCAGTGTGTGTGGTTGTAAGTGACAGAGTATGTGTGAGCTTGTATGTAAGTGACAGCATGTGTGTGATTGAGAGAGACTGGTCAGGGAGGTGACTGGTGTGTGTGTGAGGAAGAGATACTAGTTAGGGAAGTTACTGGTCTGTGTGAGACAGAGACTGGTTGTGACTGGTTGTGGGCCCTAAGGAAGAGGACTGTGAGGACAGAGCTTCAGCAGCCACTGCTGCTTCTGGTGAGTGCTATTGGCCTGCAAGGGAAAGGAGTAGGAGAGTTGCTGGAGAGGGTAAGTAAAGGCAGCTTTTTAAGTTTATTTTTCTTGATTGATTGCCATTTTAATTATTGGGTGTTATGTGATGTGTCTGCTGTTTTGAAATATTTTGATATTTAGACAATGTTTAATAATTTTTATGAGTTTTTAATTGTTGGATGTTATTCTGTTCATCAGCTGTTTTGTAACATTTATTAGTATAGTTTTACAATTATTTCTAAGTGGGTATCTATAGCAGCTTGGCTTGCTCTGTTTTCCCAATAGGAGGTGTATTAGTGTTTAGGGCCTGGTTAAGTATTTGTAGTGGTAAATGACTGTCTTTTCATAAGGAGGGGTATTGTGCTTGCCAGTAAAGAGAGTTTGCTTTGCTTTTACTGAGATGTCATCAGATCCAGAATATCTTTTTTTTGTATTGTGAGCTGTACGGGTAATGCCCTAGTTCTGCTCTGCACCCATTTTTGGGGGTCGACGTGGTTCCTGAGGATGCAGAATGTATATTTACATTTTGTCCCGTGATGGTCACATGTTCAGTGTGTCACGCACGTGAGAACCATCTGTCAGGTGTGTCCCGGCCGAAAAAAGGTTGAGAACCACTGCTCTAGCACACAAGCGGCGATCAAATCCCCCGGAGAAAATATTCTTCGCACACCATTTTCAGCTTGGCATTCTGGGGGCCCTACTAATCGACAAGATCCCACCTGAAATTTGGGCTATACTTCACAGATTTCTAACGATGTCACATGAGTAAGACCGTTCCCAGTTTTGACATCATTGGCTTCTCGATGATCTCACCGTGTTCTCTCCTATGGCTGACCAATATATTCTTGTTTTAGTTACACTTTTGAATCCTGATGTTATGGTTGTAAATGTTTATCTTTAAAATAGCAGTTGCAGATGCTAAGGGAGATGGCGACGCCACACTCCATCTAAGCGTGGCATACTCCACCACCCTCCCTGATTTAGGGGAGATTCGAGATTGCTTGGAGGTTTATGCAGGCTCTTATATGTGTTTGAGGGTGCTTTCAAGCCCTCAGGGGTCTCATGCTATTCATCAGCTTTTCTTTATTTTTATGCCAATTATGTATCCCACAGTGTATTTTCTATATCAATCTGGTCCACTGTCTGTGCCTGCTAATTTTCCCTGTTTTGTATATTACCTTTGGCTTGTGCTAGTCATCACGAACAATGTTACCATAGTTGGTATCATTCTCTCCCATAGGCTGAGCTGCCCACTTAATCTCTTCATGTCTCCCTACCTGACATCACGGACATAGCAAGTTTAAAACTTCTTTCAATAAATGCTAAGGGACTAAATTCTCCACAAAAACATGCCCTTCTCTACAGAGAGCTGGCAGCCTCTCTGTAGAGAAGGGTGGTCTTCATCCTGGTCTTCATCCAGGTCTTCATCCTGGTCTTCATCCAGGAAACCCACCTTACTGCCCGTTATGATTCTTTAATGAAGTCCCCTAAATATGCCTCTCAGTACTATGCACCTGCTAACAAAAATGCTAAATATGCAGGGGTTGGAATCCTATTTGCTTCGAATTTGGTATTTGCTTATAAAAAGTATATTAAGGATCCCCTGGGATGATACTTGCTGTTATGTATTACCATTCGTGATTGCACTTATACTCTCTTTAATCTATATGCTCCAAAGAGAGAACAGGCTGCATTTTTTCAATCAATCCACCGACTTCTGCTCCATCACACAGAGGGAAAACTGATCTTAGGAAGGGATTTTAATGTTCCTCTCTCCCTGCCTCTTGACAATTCCAAGGGACATTCTCACACTCCCATGGTTCATACCCGGGCCCTTAAAGGGCTTCTTGAGGACCTCCAACTAATAGACTCATGGAGAGTTAAATACCCTCATTCACACTCATACTCATATTATTCATCAGCCCACAATTCCTACTCTCGAATTGATTATTTATTCATTGACAAAACATTATACCACACCGTATTTCAATCCGAGACAGGCATAATCTCCTGGTTTGATCACGCTCCTATACTCTTGGCCCTGAAACTTAAGGGAGGAGACCATGGATGTCGATTCTGGAGATTGAACGACTCAATACTGCATGATTTATCATATATACAGACATCCACACAAACTATTCGGGACTTTTTCATAGATAATACAAATTCGGTCGCCTCCCCGATAGTTCTCTGGGATTCCTTTAAATCCTTTATCCGGGGCCACTTCATATCTCGCTCCTCCTATTTGAAAAAGCAGAGGGAGTCAGCCTGTTCTCTATTACAAGATCAAATTGCGAGTTTGACCAGCCAACATATACTTACCGGCAATGTCAAAGTATTGGCACAACTAACCAAGGCCAGGGAAGACCTTCATAGGTTAGAGAGAGATCATATAGCACATGCAATGAATATCACCCATCAGACTTACTTCGAGGGCAGTAATAAGGCTGGAAAGATCTTGGCCCATCAATTGAAGAAATTATCCTGCCAAAATCATATTCTCAAAATAAAAAATGATCAAGGCCTTCTTGAGTCTACCAATAAGGGAATCACGCATCAATTCCTTAAATTCTACCAAACCCTATATGTGGCAGAGTCCCATATTGATAATTATCTTCAATCTACACCTGTCCCTCATCTCTCTCCTGACATGAGAGATCAACTCAATGCGGAAATAACTAGTTCAGAAATTCTATCCGCCATACGAGACCTCAAGGTAGGAAAAGCCCCGGGACCTGATGGCCTTACAGCCCAATTTTATAAAACCTATGGACCAATCCTTGTTTCTCATTTACAAAACCATTTTAACTATTTGCGGGAAGAGGGGGGGGGGGTTATTACCTGAATTCAACAAAGTGGGAATTACCATCATTGCTAAACCCGGTAGGGATCCAGCTTTATGCGCCTCCTATCGGCCTATCTCTCTGATAAATCTCGATCTTAAACTTCTGGCCAAAATACTTGCCGATAGACTAAACTGCTTCATAGCCAAAATCATTCACCCAGATCAGGCAGGCTTCATGCCAGGTCGTATGGCCTGCGACAATGTGCGCAATAAATATTCTATGGGGCTCTTCTCAACAACAATTGGATCATATTCTGATAGCTATTGATGCTGAAAAGGCCTTTGATATGGTCCACTGGCCTTTCCTTTTTCGAACTCTTACTCGAATAGAGTTCGGACCTTCCTTTCACAATTGCATTCAGGCCCTTTACAGCTCCCCCTCAGCCTGCTTAAAGATAAATGGTAAATATTCTGACCCCTTTTCAGTACAGAGAGGCACCAGGCAAGGCTGTCCTCTTTCTCCCATACTTTTTGCTATACTTCTAGAACCATTGGCCACTCGCATACGTAACAATCTGAATATCTTGGGCTTCCCTCTAAACTCCCAGCAGTACAAATTATCTTTATTTGCAGATGATATCATGTTTATGGTCAGTAACCCAGCCCTTTCCCTTAAGGAGATAGAATCTGAACTAGCCCACTTTAGTGCTATCTCAGGATTCAAAATCAACTGGGACAAGTCTGAAATTCTGAATATATCCTGCCCCCCGGATATAGTACTCTCCCTTCAATGCTCCCACCCTTTCAAATGGGCCCCTACCAAGCTAAAATATTTGGGAGTATATATTGGAAAAAACTTATCTGATCTCTTCCAGCTTAATTATGTCCCTCTCCTTTAAAAAGTGGATAAGGATCTTATTAGATGGAATTCCCTGCCTTTAACCTGGTTGGGCCAGTTAGCAACACTTAAAATGAATGCACTGCCTCGATTTCTGTATTTGTTTCAAACTCTGCCACTTTTGATACACCCTGATATTCTGAAAACATGGCAATGGAAACTACTGCGCTTCTTATGGAAATGTTGACCAGCTCGAGTAACTCGTACGGTTCTTTACCAACCCAAAGCTCAGGACGGCTTGGGCCTGCCTAACCTTATCTGGTACTATGCTGCAGCACAACTACGTCCGATCACAGACTGGTACCGTATTGATGACAATAAACCCTGGGTTCAGATTGAACAGGCATGGCTATCTACCATACCATTATCCGCATTGGTGTGGCAGCCCAATCGGACCTGGAGACCGGACTCTTTACTCTCTCCATGCACCAGACACACCCTTACTGTTTGGAAAAGCTGGAAACTCAAGCTAGTGGGACATGCCTCATACTTTTAACACTCCTCCCTATTCCACAATACCTCTTTCACTCCAGGACTACCCAGCTCTGCTTATAAATCCTGGAAGGCTGTGGGAATCACCCACTTCTCACATCTATATTCTCAGGGTTCCATTCTTTCCTTCACAAGTATTCAGGAAACATATCGACTCTCAGACGCTGAATTCCTACCATACATGCAACTGCGGCACTTTCTCTTGCGGACACAGGCACAAGGTCTACTCTCTCCTCAAAGGTCACTATTTGAAGGGTATTGCACTAATCCTAAGTTACCTAATGGCCTGATATCCAAAATATACAAACTGCTGGTGTCCCGGCCCCCCACTAAGCCGGCTCACCTAAAGGCATGGGAACAAGATATTGCACAAGCCTCTCGCCGATGAGGAATGGGAAATCATATTTACACGAATGTCTCATGGCTTAGTTTCTTCATGTATCATGGAAGCCAATTATAAAATTCTATACCGGTGGCATCTCACCCCAGCTCATCTCCATCATTTTTCCTCCTCCAATGATCCACTGTGCTGGTGGAAGTGCCAACAACTAGGCACATATGTCCACATGTGGTGGGACTGCATTCACATACAACCTGTCTGGCAATTTATTTCTATGACTCTATCTGACATCCTCAATAGTACTATTCAGCTCAGTAAAGAATGGGCCCTTCTTCACTACTCCGATGCCAACTTATCCGCACATACTCAGCCTTTATTCAAATGGTATGCACCTCTACTAGCATGGCAATTGCAGCGTCATGGAAAAGGACCCAACCTACCACTTCAGCTGAGATCCTGAGCCGACTTGATACAACCTGTACCTTATATCGCTTGACGGCACTTAAACACCATCGCCTATCTAAATTTTATCTTATTTGGGACCCTTATATTTCGTGGAGACACCTCTCTTTTGCAGCACATCAATCAAACTGATGGACAGACACTCGGACATTTATTATTTCTTTTCTTTTCTTTCTTTTCTTTAAAATGACTATACATGGCACGATATGGTGTTATCTTATCTTAATTCCTTGTATTTATTTCTTTCTTTATATAGCATGATGGGGGGAGGTGTTGCAGTCTGGGAAGCTGCAGTCCAGGTGTGAACCCTTGAGCCGAACTACCCTGAAGGCAGAGTAGGTCGGGAGGCGGAGCCACAGGCAAAGGTCTTCACCCAGGAACCAGGAACCCCCCAGGAGGAGCCCGTAGGGTCCTAGAACCTTGGGACTTAGGAGCACAGCACAGTCTCTATTGCAAGGATGCCTGGGCAAGGGTAAATCACTGAGACCAGTAAACAGGGGGCTGGAAGGCCCGGTGAAGGCAGAGCAGTCAGAGAGAGTCCCTGGCCTGTTGAAAGGAAACCGTCTGAGCACAGGCCCGGGGTCAGTAGTAACCGTGGAGCGGAGCAGGTAGGAGACAGGATCGGAGTCTGTAGCATGTAGTGGGCTGACCAGAAGAAGGCAGGACTTGAGTCTGTAGTGAGCAATGGAACTGGAACAGGAGGAGAGCACGAATGGAGATGAACCCAAGTCGAGCTGGCAGCAGAAGAAGCAATCGCAGGAATAGCGGAGGTCAGAGGCTGGCGGCAGGCAGAAGCGGAGTCGGGCACAAGCTGAGTTCAAGGCAGGCGGCAGGCAGAAGCGAAGTCGGGCACAAGCTGAGGTCAAGGCAGGCGGCAGGCAGAAGCGAAGTCAGGAACAAGCTGAGGTCAAGGCAGGCGGCAGGCAGAAGCGAAGTCAGGAACAAGCTGAGGTCAACCGGAATGCAGGACAGCAGAAGTGCAACTAAGAACTACTAACAGTAGCGACCCTCGTTGCAAGGCAATGAGAAGGCAGGCGAACGCTGGTTAAATCGGGCTTGGGGCGTGGCGTCATTAACCCAGGCGGGGCCAGACTTCCGGTGGCCATGCGTCCAAAATGCGCGTCCGGCAGCAGTGAGCTGATCGAACAATGGCGGGCGCCCTGGAGGCCCAGTGAAGCCGCGGGCGCGGCGTACCCACCGTCGGAGGTGAGTCCCAAGCATAACAGATAGGGGGGAAGCGGTAGAGACCGCAACAGGAGGGGGTTGGGGAATAATACACTGTACATCTCGTAACATATTTCATTTCATTATCTTGCTTGCTCATCATCGAGTTGTACTATATATTGCTCTTTCATATTAATCTCAGGTTTACATTATATTTTCTATGTTTTGTTTATTCAGCAATAAAAATTATAAATTAAAAAAAAAACTCACAGTAAAAACTTTAAAAAAAATATTCGAAGCAGAAAGCCTGTGAGGGAGTCAGTTGGACCGTTAGATGATTGAGGGGTTGAAGGGGCACTTAGAGAAGATAAGGCCATCGCCGAAAGATTAAATGATTTCTTTGCTTCGGTGTTTACTGAAGAGGATGTTGGGGAGGTACCCGTACTGGAGGTTTTCATGGGTAATGATTCAGATGGACTGAACCAAATCACGGTGAACCTAGAAGATGTGGTAGACCTGATTGACAAACTGAAGAGTAGTAAATCACCTGGACCAGATGGTATACACCCCAGAGGTCTGAAGGAACTAAAAAAATGAAATTTCAGACCTATTAGTAAAAATTTGTAACCTATCATTAAAATCATCCATTGTACCTGAAGACTGGAGGATAGCTAATGTCACCCCAATATTTAAAAAGGGCTCCAGGGGCGATCAGGGAAACTACAGACCGGTTAGCCCGACTTCAGTGCCAGGAAAAATAGTGGAAAGTGTTCTAAACATCAAAATCACAGAACATATAGAAAGACATGGTTTAGTGGAACAAAGTCAGCATGGCTTTACCCAAGGCAAGTCTTGTCTCACAAATCTGCTTCACTTTTTTGAAGGAGTTAATAAACATGTGGTCCTGTGCTATGGAACACTATGCCACTCGAAATAAGGCTACAGAGAAATCTGAAAATATTCAAAACTAATCTGAAAACCTGGCTCTTTAAACAAGCTTTTTATAAAGATAAAGAGAAGGAGAAAAACAGTTGATTAATACAGACGCACCAAACAAGAAGCTGTTATTATTTTTAACCTAGAAATGCATATTAATGTTAATATCAAACTGCCTAATAACTTCCTAACAAACAGGCTTAATTTAAACACATAGTTTATTTTACTAAATTGTTACCACTTTAATTTTCATTATCGTGCCTTTTTGTAAACCATTGTGATGGTTATCTAACTTAACGATGGTATAGAAAAGTTTTTAAATAAATAAATAAAATAAAGGTGAACCGGTAGATGTAGTGTACTTGGATTTTCAGAAGGTATTTGACAAAGTTCCTCATGAGAGGCTTCTAGGAAAAGTAAAAAGTCATGGGATAGGTGGTGATGTCCTTTCATGGATTACAAACTGGCTAAAAGACAGGAAATAGTGAGTAGGATTAAATGGACAATTTTCTCGGTGGAAGGGAGTGGGCAGTGGAGTGCCTCAGGGATCTGTATTGGGACCCTTACTTTTCAATATATTTATAAATGATCTGGAAAGAAATACGACGAGTGAGATAATCAAATCTGCAGATGATACAAAATTGTTCAGAGTAGTTAAATCACAAGCAGATTGTGATAAATTGCAGGAAGACCTTGTGAGACTGGAAAATTGGGCATCAAAATGGCAGTTGAAATGTAATGTGGATAAGTGCAAGGTGATGCATATAGGGAAAAATAACCCATGCTATAGTTACACAATGTTAGGTTCCATATTAGGTGCTTTAACCCAAGAAAGAGATCTAGGCGTCATAGAGGATAACACATTGAAATCGTCGGTTCAGTGTGCTGTGGCAGTCAAAAAAGCAAACAGAAATTTGGGATTTATGAGAAAGGGAATGGTCAATAAAACGGAAAATGTCATAATGCCTCTGGTCTCCATGGTGAGACTGCACCTTGAATACTGTGTACAATTCTGGTCGCTGAATCTCAAAAAAGATATAATTGCGAAGGAGAAGGTACAGAGAAGGGCGACCAAAATGATAGAAACATATAGAAACATAGAAATGATGGCAGAAGAAGACCAAACGGCCCATCCAGTCTGCCCAGCAAGCTTCACACATTTTTTTCTCTCATACTTATCTGTTTCTCTTAGCTCTTGGTTCTATTTCCCTTCCACCCCCACCATTAATGTAGAAAGCAGTGATGGAGCTGCATCCAAGTGAAATATCTAGCTTGATTAGTTAGGGGTAGTAGGGGTAGTAACCGCCGCAATAAGCAAGCTACACCCATGCTTATTTGTTTTACCCAGACTATGTTATACAGCCCTTATTGGTTGTTTTTCTTCTCCCCTGCCGTTGAAGCAGGGAGCTATTCTGGATATGCTTGAAGTATCAGTTTATTCTTCTCCCATGCTGTTGAAGCAGAGAGCCATGCTGGATATGCATCGAAAGTGAAGTATCAGGCACATTTGGTTTGGGGTAGTAACCGCCGTAACAAGCCAGCTACTCCCCGCTTTGTGAGTGGGAACCCTTTTTTCTTCTCCCCTGCCGTTGAAGCAGAGAGCTCTGCTGGATGTGTGTAGTATCAGTTTTTCTTCTCCCCTGCCGTTGAAGCAGAGAACTATGCTGTATATGCATAGAAATTGAAGTATCAGGCTTATTTGGTTTGGGGTAGTAACCGCCGTAACAAGCCAGCTACTCCCCTCTTTGTGAGTGCAAATCCTTTATTCCACATTTCCTCTTGCTGTTGAAGCTAGAACGATGTTGGAGTCACAGTAAGCATGTGTACGTTTATTTATTTATTTATTTATTTATTTAAATTTCTTATATACCGGCATTCGCGATGGGAGTCGCATCATGCCGGTTTACAAATAACAAGGTGTGACAACAGAATAAATACTTAATAACTTAAAAACATTAACATGTGATAGAAGAATAAGGTAGCAGTTACAATAAAACAGGGATAAAATGCAACTTGGAATGAAGAGAAGGCAAAAGAGAGATTAACACTGAGATAACAAAAGAATGACCAAGGTAAATAAAACCAAGGTAAATAAACCTGCCTCATTAAAAAAGAGAGAACATTATTGAGTTGTCAAAGGTTGTTGATTACCCTGACGGGAGTTCTTAGTTGCTTAAGTTGAGAGTGGGTTCAGTTGGTGTCTGGAAAGGCTTTCAAGAATAGCCAGGTTTTAAGTCTTTTTCTGAAAGTGGGGAGGCAAGGTTCCTGTCTCAGTTCTGGTGGTATAGAATTCCACAAGGTAGGTCCTGCTGTAGAGAAAGCCCTGTCTCTGAGAGTCCTATGGTTAAAGGTTTTTGCAGGAGGCACCTGTAATGAGTCTCTGTAGGACTCTCTGATAGGTCTGATGGAGGTATGTTTTTTAAATGGGATTTGGAGGTTAAGCGGAGAGAGTTGATGGAATGCTTTGTAGATGGTAGTAATGGATTTATATAAGATTCTATAGTGCACTGGCAGCCAATGTAAGTCTTTGAGAATCGGAGATATGTGGTCTCTTCTTCTTGTGTTTGTCAAAATTCTGGCCGCCGTGTTCTGAACCATCTGAAGAGGTTTAGTATGAGAAGACGGGAGACCTAATAGAATAGAATTGCAATAATCTAACTTAGAGAAGATTATTGATTGCAAAACTGTTCTGTAATCGTGGAAATGGAAAAGTGGTTTGATTCTTTTTAAGACGTGTAATTTATAAAAGCAGTCCTTCGTGGTTTGATTAATAAAAGATTTTAGATTTAGCCGATTGTCGATAATGGCTCCTAGGTCTCTTACATGTGAAGTTTGAAAGCCGGTTGGAGGATTTGAGGTGAGGTTACTGTTTTCAGGGGAAATTATGAGGACTTCGGTTTTAGCGGAATTTAAGATTAGATTTAGGCTGGAGAGGAGGTTGTCAATATTTTGAAGACAGTTTTCCCAGATTTTGATAGTTTTTGTAAGGGATTCTTTGATAGGGATGACAATCTGGATGTCATCTGCGTATAGAAAGTATTTGAGGTTAAGATTAGTTAATAGTTGACATAGGGGTAGGAGGTAAATGTTAAAGAGCGTGGGGGAGAGAGAGGAGCCCTGTGGAACACCTAGCGAAGAAGGGTAAAACTGTGATTCTTTGTTATGTATTTTGACTTTATATCCTCTGTTTCCCAAGAATGATTTGAACCAGGCAAGAGCAGAGCCTGTAATTCCGATGTTCGCTAGTTGATTTAGGAGAAGGGAGTGATTCACGGTGTCAAAGGCCGCCGATAGGTCGAGGAGTATCAGCAAGTAGGCGTGACCTTTATCGAGGCCCATGATGAGGTAATCTGTCAGAGATATGAGAAGTGATTCTGTACTTAAAGATTTTCGGAAGCCGTATTGAGTGGGGAATAATATGTTGTTGTCTTCGAGGTATTCTGATAATCTGGTGTTGACTAATTTTTCTGTAACCTTGGCTATAAAAGGAAGGTTGGATATTGGGCGGAAGTTGGATGGATCTTTAGGATTAAGGTTCGGTTTTTTTAATAGGGGTTTGATAGAAGCAACTTTCAGGTCGTCTGGATAAATTCCTTGGGCTAAGGAACAATTGATAATGTCAGTTAGGGTTTTGGAGATGGTATCTGGAATTAGCAGCAGTAGTTTGGGAGGGATCTGGTCAAATGGGTGGGATGATGGTTTCATTCTCTTCAATACTAACTTGGTCTCTGATATTGCAATGGGTTCGAAGGCTTGTATAGCCATGTCATTGCAGTGATGGCGGAATGTGCTGGGTGGGGCTAGGGTATTCGTTTTTAGTTGAGATTGCAGGTTGGAAATTTTGTTACTGAAGAAGATGGCCAGCTCCTTAGCTTTTTCGTGCGCTTGGTTGAGTGGGATGTCCGGAGAATTGGGTTGAGTTAAGTTCGAGACGTAAGTAAAGAGGGCTTTTGAATCGAAGATGAGGTGATGTATCTTGTGAGCGTAGTAGTCCCTTTTTGTTTTTAGTGTGGCGCTCTTGTAGATGTGAAGAGCAAGTTTGTAAGCTGAGAGGGAGGTCGGTGATGGTGCTTTACGCCATTTATTTTCTTTTTGTCTCAGTGAAAGCTTGAGTTTTTGTAGTTGGTCATTAAACCAGGGTTGTCTTCTGGCGGCATTATGTTTAGGTTTTTTTGTTGCCAGTGGGCAGAGTTTATTAGCTGCCGATTCTGTGATGTTGGACCATGAGTGGAGAGCCGTGTTGGGAGTGGAGATGTCTATGTGGGGGAGTTCTAGGACAAGGTGTTCGTGAAGTTCATCTGATGAACATAGGTTTCTGTAAGTAAATTGAGGTTGAAGATCTTGTTTGATGTTAGATTGTGCCAGCGAAAAAGTGGTAGAAATTAAAGCATGGTCTGACCAGGGGACTATTTTGCATATGGGGGGTGCTGAGTACGCGATGCCTGAGTTTACAAAAATGAGATCCAAAGTGTGTCCTGCTCTGTGAGTAGGGTTGTTGATTATCTGCTTGAATCCCATGGCGGTCATTGCATTTAGGAAAGTTTCACAGTTTGTAGATGGAGAGGGGTCATCAACATGTAAGTTGAAGTCTCCCAAAATGATGGCTGGAACCGCAAGATTTAGGTTAGTAGCTATTATTTCTAGAATGGGGGAGGCATCTGATTCCAGCAGTCCCGGAGGGGCGTAGACTAGAATGATTTGTAGCTGGTCAGATTTATTGAATAAGGGTATTGTCTCCAGGCAGTAGCCATCATTCTGGCGAGTCACCCACTCTTCATTGGCGGCCTCTTGACTTTATGGATCCACAGTGTTTATCCCACGCCCCTTTGAAGTCCTTCACAGTTCTGGTCTTCACCACATCCTCCGGAAGGGCATTCCAGGCATCCACCACCCTCTCCGTGAAGAAATACTTCCTGACATTGGATCTGAATCTTCCTCCCTGGAGCTTCAAATCGTGACCCATGGTTCTGCTGATTTGTTTCCTACGGAAAAGGTTTGTCGTTGTCTTTGGATCATTAAAACCTTTCAAGTATCTTAAAGTCTGTATCATATCGCCTCTGCTCCTCCTTTCCTCCAGGGTGTACATATTTAGATTCTTCAATCTCTCCTCGTACGTCATCCGATGAAGATCCTCCACCTTCCTGGTCGCCCTTCTCTGTACCGCTTCCATCTTGTCTTTGTCTTTTTGTAGATATGGTCTCCAGAACTGAACACAGTACTCCAGGTGAGGCCTCACCAAGGACCTGTACAAGGGAATAATCACTTCCCTTTTCTTACTCGATATTCCTCTCTCTATGCAGCCCAGCATTCTTCTGGCTTTTGCTATCGCCTTGTCGCATTGTTTCGCAGACTTCATATCATTAGACACTATCACCCCAAGGTCCCTCTCCTGCTCCGTGCACATCAGCCTTTCCCCCTCCATCGAATACAGTTCATTCGGATTTCCACTCCCCATATGCATGACTTTGCACTTCTTGGCATTGAATCTCAGCTGCCATATCTTCGACCACTGTTCCAGTTTCCTTAGATCCCGTCTCATTCTCTCCACTCCTTCCGGCGTGTCCACTCTGTTGCAGATCTTAGTGTCATCCGCGAAAAGACAAACCTTGCCTTCTATCCCGTCCGCAATGTCGCTCACAAAGATATTGAACAGGACCGGTCCCAACACCGATCCTTGCGGTACACCACTTAAAACCGCTCTCTCTTCAGAGAAGGTTCCATTTACCATCACACATTGTCTTCTGTCCGTCAACCAATTTGCAATCCAGGTCACCACCTCGGCACTCACTCCTAAGCTTCTCGTTTTATTCACCAGTCTCCTGTGCGGAACCGTGTCAAAAGCTTTGCTGAAATCCAAGTATATGATATCGAGCGCTCTTCCTTGATCCAATTCCTTGGTTACCCAGTCAGAAAAGTCAATCAGATTTGTCTGACAGGATCTTCCCCTGGTGAATCCATGTTGCCTCTGGTCCATCAATTCTCCGGACTGTAGATAGTTCACTATTCTCTCTTTCAGCAGTGACTCCATTACTTTTCCCACCACCGAAGTGAGGCTGACCGGTCTGTAGTTGCCAGCCTCCTCACTGTTCCCACTCTTGTGAAGCGGGACCACCACCGCTCTTCTCCAATCATTCGGCACCACTCCCGTTTCTAGGGATCTATTGAACAGGTCACACAGCGGAGCTGCCAGAACATCTCTGAGCTCCCTCAATATCCTTGGATGAATCCCATCAGGCCCCATGGCTTTGTCCACTTTCAGGTTCTTTAGCTCTTCCCACACATTTTCTACTGTAAAAGGATTTTCATCTATTCCACTTCCCTCCAGTTTTTTGTTGTGTAGAGATGGTCCTTCTCCAGGGTCTTCTTTAGTGAACACAGAGCTGAAGTATTCGTTTAATATTTCTGCCATTTCTTCGTCTCCCTCCACACATTGATCATTACCACCTTTCAATTTCACTATACCACTTTGGACCTTTCTCTTTTCGCTGATGTATCTGAAAAATGTTTTGTCACCATTTTTTATCTCCTTGGCAATCCTCTCTTCCGCTTGACTTTTTGCCAACTTGATTAATTTCTTTGTCTCCCTCAGTTGATACAAATATTCTTCTTTGTGTTCCTCCCTTTGGGATCTTTTATATGTCTTGAATGCTGTTCTTTTAGCTTTAATTTTGTCAGCCACCTCCTTTGAGAACCAGATAGGTTTCAATTTTCTTTTGCTTTTCTTTACATTTCTAACATATAGAGCAGTTGCCTTGGTGATTGCTCCTTTTAGATTGGTCCACTGCTGATCCACATCTCTCTTGTTCTCCCATCCTTTAAGTTCTTCCTCCAGGTACTTCCCCATTTCCTCAAAGTCTGTGTATTTGAACTGTAAAACTCGGGTCTTTGTGGTTCTTTTCCCTATTCTTTTAGTGATATTAAACCATACCGTTTGATTATCACTGCTGCTGAGGTGGGCGCCCACCTGGACATCTGAGACATTATCTGCATTAGTGAGCACTAAGTCGAGTATAGCTCCTTCTCTGGTGGGTTCCAACACCTTTTGTTTGAACAAAGATACTTGCATGGCATCCACTATCGCTCTGCTATTTTTAGTTTCTGCAGATGGGATTTTCCAGTCTACATCTGGCATATTAAAGTCACCCACGATCACCACTTCTCCCTTCTTACCTATCTTATGGATGTCTTCGACCAGGTCTCTGTCCAGCTCTTCCTTTTGGTTTGGAGGCCTGTAAACCACTCCAATATAAATGGACGCTCCGTCATCTTTTTTTAGGTCGAGCCGTAGAGCTTCTTCCTTACCCCAACTTCCTTGTAGCTCAGATGCTTGGATGTTGTTTCTGACATAAAGAGCCACACCTCCCCCTTTTCTATCCTCTCTGTCCTTCCTTAACAAGTTATAGCCTGGTATTGTTGTATCCCAATCATGAGATTCTGTGAACCATGTCTCTGTGATAGCAACAATGTCCAATTCTGCCTCAGCCATTAGGGCCTGCAGATCTGGGATTTTATTTCCCAAACTATGAGCATTTGTGGTCATAGCCTTCCAGGTACTCTCTTTAAGGTTATTGCTTTTCCTGGACTCCTTATAAGATATTAGTTGAGATTTGCTATTCACTTCACTCTCTCTTTTTGTAGTTGTGCCACTGTTGACAGAGTTATTCATCTGAATTAGATTTTTCTTTTAGTTATGGATCTTGAAATACTGCATGCATTGTGTTTTTTCTCTCATTTCTGGTAACACTTCAATGTTTTTCTCAAGAACTTCTTCAGTTTTTAATATAGAGATGGCTTGTTGTTCTTTTTGCATTTGGTACATTGTGTGTCTCCTCATCACAGGTCTAATTCTACCTGAGCCCACTGTATTCCTGGATTTTAAAGAACTTAATGACCTGTTTGAGTGGGGGGGGTGTACCTGTTGGCTGCCCATCTGTCAAGAATGGGTGACTGTGGGTCCTACCTGAGCCTAATGAATCTCCTTTTCTTGACTCCTGGTTTTTTTGTGATATTGGGGAATTATGTTCTGAGTAATGCAATGTGGGTGTATTACTTTAAATTGAAGCTAATTGATCTTTAATCTCGGTCAGCTCCTTTTTCAAGGAAGAGAGTTGTGCACAAATTGGGCAAGCTCTAAGTGTCCAGATGCTTTCCCTCAGAATAAAGGCTCCACAGCAGTTACATTGGATAGTCCTCATCATGGTAATTTGTGAATTGTATTTTCTTGACTTTTACCAATGCACTAATTTATCTCGCTGCCAATGGTACGTTAGGCAGTCTTTATTAGAAAACAAGCCCCAGGGGTGGGTGGATAGAGGGGCAGGGTGGGAGGGAGTCAAACAGTTAAGCCTGGGACAAGCTGGGTAAAGCAGGGCACTTCTGGACGGCTCTCTTTGCTTTTAGGTCAATTGTTTTAAAAAACAGTCTTTATGCCCCAATTTTTACTTTGAACAGCTTATTTGTGCCAGCTAATTCCAAAACAGAGAGACTTAAACAGTTTACAAGCTGGAGAGCGATTTGGTTTGGGGGGGGTGTGATTTTTTTTTTTCAACTTATGCAGCAGACAGCAAAATTAACTTACTAGAATAATATCTTACTATCAAGAACTGAAACACACACTATAAATAAAATTGAAACACAGACAGGAATTAAGAACAGAAGCTTTCTACACAACTTCTAAGCAACAGCAGAAATACTTAGCTCAATGCAATATACACTGCCTCCAAGAGAACACACTCTAGCGTGTGCACAGGACCACAATGGCTCTCCTGCAGATTACCTTCCTCAAGGTCTGAGTCACACCCAATTCAGTTAGATTACGTCACTTCTGGACGGCTCCTTGCTTTTTGGTCAATTGTTTTAAAAAACAGTCTTTATGCCCCAATTTTTACTTTGAACAGCTTATTTGTGCCAGCTAATTCCAAAACAGAGAGACTTAAACAGTGTACAAGCTGGAGAGCGATTTGGTTTGGGGGGGGTGGGTTTTTTTTTTTTTTTTTCAACTTATGCAGCAGACAGCAAAATTAACTTACTAGAATAATATCTTACTATCAAGAACTGAAACACACACTATAAATAAAATTGAAACACAGACAGGAATTAAGAACAGAAGCTTTCTACACAACTTCTAAGCAACAGCAGAAATACTTAGCTCAATGCAATATACACTGCCTCCAAGAGAACACACTCTAGCGTGTGCACAGGACCACAATGGCTCTCCTGCAGATTACCTTCCTCAAGGTCTGAGTCACACCCAATTCAGTTAGATTACGTCACTTCTGGACAGCTCCTTGCTTTTTGGTCAATTGTTTTAAAAAACAGTCTTTATGCCCCAATTTTTACTTTGAACAGCTTATTTGTGCCAGCTACTTCCAAAACAGAGAGACTTAAACAGTTTACAAGCTGGAGAGCGATTTGGTTTGGGGGGGTGGGTTTTTTGTTTTTTTTCCAACTTATGCAGCAGACAGCAAAATTAACTTACTAGAATAATATCTTACTATCAAGAACTGAAACACACACTATAAATAAAAGTGAATAAATAAAGGGAATGGAATAAAGGTGAATAAAGTGAATAAATAAAGGGAATGGAACAGCTCCCCTATGAGAAAAGACTAAAGAGGTTAGGACTTTTTAGCTTGGAGAAAAGATGGCAGAGGGGGGATATGATAGAGGTGTTTAAAATCATGAGAGGTCTAGAACGGGTAGATGTGAATCGGTTATTTACTCTTTCGGATAGTAGAAAGACTAGGAGGCACTCCATGAAGTTAGCATGGGGCACATTTAAAACTAATCGGAGAAAGTTCTTTTTTACTCAACGCACAATTAAACTCTGAAATTTGTTGCCAGAGGATGTGGTAAGTGCACTTAGTATAGCTGTGTTCTAAAAAGGATTGGATAAGTTCTTGGAGGAGAAGTCCATTACTTGCTATTAAGTTCACTTAGAGAATAGCCACTGCCATTAGCAATGGTAACATGGAATAGACTTAGTTTTTGGGTACTTGCCAGGTTCTTATGGCCTGGATTGGCCACTGTTGGAAACAGGATGCTGGGCTTGATGGACCCTTAGTCTGACCCAGTATGGCATTTTCTTATGTTCTTTAAACGTATCGGACCCAACTCCGCAGGTTGGCGGGTGGGTTTCGTGAGGACTACATCCTGCTGTCCTGGGATAACACCTATTTCAAGGTAAGCAATTTTGCTTTATCCAAGGACAAGCAGGATGCTAGTCCTCACATATGGGTGATTAGCAAGCTAGAGGCTGAGTCATTTTGTAGTGAAGCAACACTGAAGTATTGTTGGTGAAAATGAGGCAGCCGAAGATCACGGCAGGTTGGATGTATAAGGAGTTGGGATTAAACTGGAAACAAGTTCTTTAAGACAGATTGTCCGTAGGCTGAATCTTGTCGTCCTTCTTTGTCCAAACAGTAATGAGCTGCAAAGGTGTGAATAGAACGCCATGTTGCTGCTTTACATATGTAAAGAATTGGCACTGAACGATAGTATGCTACTGAGGTTGACATTGCTCTTACTGAATGCGCGTTTACTCACCCTTAGAGAGGAAGGCCTGCTTTTTCATAGCAAAACTGTATGCAATCTGCTAGCCAATTGGAGAGAGTATGTTTACCCACTGCTTTACCCGGTTTGTTTGGATCAAAGGAAACAAAGAGTTGAGTGGATTTCCTGTGGACTGCAGTGCGGTCTAAGTAATATGCTAGCGCACATTTTCAGTCCAAGGTATGTAAGGCCCATTCTCCTCGGTGAGAATGAGGCCTTGGAAAGAATGTGAGTAAAACATTTTGCGTAAAACATTTTGAGTAAAACATTTTTGGACCGCGAACGCCGCAACCGCGCCACCCGACCCGGACCTCAGCCGCAGGCCTGCGCAGCCAGCGCTGAAGCCCATCGGGGCAAGGCCTAGTGATCTTTCAACACTCACCTCCGGGGCTCCAGCGCCGGCCATGCGGCTCGTCTCGGCGCTCCTCCCCCAGCGAAGCAGCCTATCAGGGACAGGCTGGAAGTGACGTCAACAGCGAGGTAAGCGGGGGATTTAAATCCCTGCCGCTCCGATCGACCTCCTTTTGGACCGCGAACGCCACAAACGCGCCACCCAACCCAGACCTCAGCCGCAGGCCTGCGCAGCCGGCGCTGAAGCCCTTTGGGGCAAGGCCTAGTGATCTTTCAACACTCACCTCCGGGGCTCCAGCGCTGGCCACGCGGCTCGTCTCGGCGCTCCTCCCCCAGTGAAGCAGCCTATCAGGGATAGGCTGGAAGCGACGTCAGCAGCGAGGTAGTCGGGGGATTTAAATCCCTGCTGCTCTGCTCGGCGTCGTGCGCCCCTTCGTGCAGCCCTGAAGACAGATGCAGTATCTCATCTCAACCGATTTCTCCTCCTCGTTCCCCTCATCCTCATCATCTAATCTCTCCCGACAATCAAGTATGAAGTTTGTCTCCTGACTGGACTCAACAACGACCAACGCCAATCGCAAACCAGCTTCTACACGCCAGTACCTTACCGTACTGCACCCCGGTAGGATACTTCTTTGTTAGTGTCTAGTTTCCCTCTGGGCTTCCGTACACGGCCCAAGCTCTACCACAAGGAGGTCTTGCCAGGCTTCCACGACCCTTCCCCCTCCACTCTCAGAGGTATAGGCTAACCCTAGAAAAGTCAGACTTACCTAACAGCGGCAAGGCAGTATACCTTATTCGTCTACTGCTTCAATTATTTGAAATTGGCCCTCACACCTTTCCTGGAAGAGTGATTCCCCAAATCGTACAGGGACATAATCCATTCCCTCCCTCATGATGATTTCACTCCCCATACCCACTATTCCCTACTCTTTCACGCTCAAGATAAACAGACCCAGGACACTAGGAATTCGCCAACAAAGATTGATCCCAATCATGATCTCTCCAGTCTCCCAAATGCTCGGTCTCACTCTATTCACATTAACCTTATTCAACGCGCAGTCCATCTCTAAAAAAAAGTCACCTTCTCAATGACCACCTGATAGATGCCAACCCTGACCTTTGCGCTATTACAGAAACATGGTTGAAACCAACAGACACAGTACTATTAAACCATCTCCCCAACCAACCATACAATATCCACTCAATCCCCAGAGTCAAAAAAAGAGGCGGAGGCCTACTGCTAGCTGCAAAAAAGGGCCTAGCACTTTCCCTGCAATTATCCACCAGAATAAGCAACCTAGAATTAGCTCTTTTCAACTCGGACCATCTCCAAATCGCTCTGGTCTACGCACCACCAGGAATATTGGAATCTGATCCCTCCCCACTTATCGAATTTACAGCCAAACATTTCAAGAGGGATAAACCGGCCATCCTGATGGGAGATTTTAATCTTCACGTGGACACATCTCCATTATCCCACAATTGCGATATCCTACTTACAGCACTCAGCCATTTGGGCTTTAGACAAATTGTTAAAGGTCCCACACACAAAGCGGGCCACACCTTAGACCTGATTTTCCTTAACGATGGTTTAACATCCGTCAATCACCCAAATTGTGTCTCAATCCCATGGTCAGACCATCAGATTATCTCATTGGAATTTCCAATTAAAGATCATCCCCGGCCTATCTTCCTTAAAACTATAATACAATACAGGAAACCTTGCTCCTCGGACCAACTTACCAAAATGCTTTCAAAAGAGCTAGATCGACTTGATCTTACGGACACCCCCTCGGCTATTAACTCATGGGTCAAGATAACATAGGAGATTGCAGATCAATCTTGCCCAACCATCACCAAGTCTCTGCACCCACCCCAGGATAACAGGAAGCCTTGGTACACCCCGGAACTCAAAGCCCTCAAGCAAGAACTTCGCAGTAAAGAACTCAGATGGCGCAAGACCCCGTCATCCTCCACCCTATCCAACTACAAAGCCCACGTCAACAAATACAGGAATGCCATCCTCAAAGCCAAAAAAGACTTTTTCTCTAAAAAAAATCCACAACTTCACCTTCGACCCCAAAGCCTTATTCTCTTTTGTTTCATCTCTCACAAAACCCTCACCCCCCTTAATTCCTGATGAGCAAGCATCTAACAAAGCCACAGAACTAGCCATCTTCTTTGAAAATAAGATATCTAACCTCCTTAAGCCTCTCTCCACCTCACAACTATCAACCCCACCATCCAGCACTTCAACAACTACTCGGAGTGTCAAACCTACATCCTTCGAGACTTCATCGTCACTGGAAATTGAAATCATCCTCAAGAAGATAAAACCTACTTCTCCCCCACTGGACACAAAACCCTCTAATCTACTTCTCTCCATCCCAAACATCATTTCAAAATCGTTAGCAGACATCATCAATTGTTCCTTAACACAAGGAAGGGTTCCAAACCAACTAAAACTTGCCATTCTAAAACCCCTACTGAAAAAACCTAATCTTTCGACGTCTGACCCAGCTAACTTCCGCCCAATAGCAAACTTACCTTTGATCTCCAGAGTCATGGAAAGAATTGTAAACAAACAACTGTCTGATTACCTAGAAGAGAATAACATTCTCTCCCCCTTCCAGTTCGGATTCAGAAAATCCCTAAATACTGAAGCACTACTAACCTCACTATCGGACACCATCCTTCTTAATCTGGAAAGAAAACAACCTTACCTTCTCGCACTTCTCAACCTATCGGCCGCCTTCGATATGGTTAATCACTCCATCCTACTGGAGCGCTTATCAGAGATCTGCATTCAAGGAGAGGCACATAGTTGGTTCAAATCTTTCCTTGAGAATAGATTCTACAAGGTCAGGATCAATAACAAGGAATCTCACCCAATCAAATTGACCCTGGGAGACCCGCAAGGATCATCCCTCTCCCCCACATTCTTTAACATTTATCTGCTGCCACTTTGCCAATTACTTTCCAACCTCAATCTTTCATACTATATATTCGCTGACGACGTACAGATTCTTCTACCAATCACAGATTCCCTGCAAAAAACTTGGGCACACTGGAACAGCTGTTTACAATCCATAAATAGTCTGCTTACCAGCCTTAGCCTTATCCTCAATCCAAACAAGACGGAGATCCTCATCATTTCATCAGACGAAAACCACGCTCTCCTCAGCTCTCAAAGCGCCTCTCAATTCCCCAAAACATTCATCAACCATTCCCCGTCCGTCAGAGACTTAGGGGTTCGGCTCGATAACAACTTCAACCTAAAATCATTCATCCAAAACACAACTAAAGAATGTTTCTTTAAACTACAAGTACTCAAAAATCTGAAACCTCTCCTGCATTTTAGGGACTTCCGTTTAGTAGTTCAATCAATTATACTCAAAAAGTTAGACTATTGCAATTCTCTCCTGCTAGGGCTCCCAGCAACAACTATCAAACCCCTACAGATGGTCCAGAATGCCGCGGCTAGGATACTTACCAACTCAAACAAAAGAGCCCACATCACGCCCATCCTTCATTTCCTTCACTGACTTCCCATTAAATCTAGGAGCACCTTCAAAGCATTAATGATGATACACAAGGACATTCATGGCATCGCCCATCTTAAACTAAGCACTCAACTCCGTCCTCATACATCAGACAGACCAATTAGAAACGCATACAAAGGATCATTATACGCCCCACCGGTCAAATCCACACTAAGAAAGCGTGCTATTTCGACAGCAGGGCCCACTCTCTGGAACTCTCTGCCACCGGAGCTTCGACAAGAACCTTGCCATCAAACATTTAAGAAACACCTCAAAACATGGCTTTTCAGACAAGCCTTCCCGGAATCCCAAGACCACTCGGACACCGGTTGAAGGACATAACAAGACATAATTGGGCTCTAGGATCTCCCCTTCCCCAACTATTTTAACCTGTTCCTCTCTCTTTTCTTCCTGACCCACAGCCTTACTTCTTGCCCCCTTCCCTCTTATCTCTTGTCCCTTCCGCACCTCTTATCTCTTATCTCTACCCATTGCCCTGTCCCTCTCTCCACACCCTGTGCCATCTGTTACTCTAAGTTAACCCGTATTATCCTACTTAGTGCTAAAGTTAAGGTTATTATTAATGATTTAAATGTTCTAATGTGCCAATGCTCCTTAAAGACCCTATTCGTTCCGTTCCAAGTGTTCTTATGTACTCATATTTATATATTCTACTAGACGTTATGTTCTAATGTTACGCCCTAGCCGCGATTGTTCTGTTGTTATATTCTTTTGACGCTATGTTTTAATGTAACGCCTTAGACGCGATTGTTCTGTTGTATTGTAAACCGATATGATTTGTAAATCCTGCAAGAATGTCGGTATATAAGAATTCAAAACAAATAAATAAATAAATAAAACTATGGATTGGTTCAAGTGGAATTCCATAACTACCTTGGGGAGGAATTTTGGATGTGTCCGGAGAACCACTTTGTCATGTAGGAATTTTGTATAGGGTGAGTACATGACACGTGCTTGTAACTCACTAACCCTTCTAGCTGATGTAATGGCTATAAGGAAGATGGTCTTCCATGTGAGAAATTTAGGATCACAGGAAGTCATGGGTCCAAAAGGAGAATGCATGAGCCTTGTTAAAGCCAGATTCAGGTCCTATTCTGTGACTGGTGGCCGAATTGGTGGTTTAAGTTGAGTTAAACCTCTCATAAATCTACTGACAAGAGTTGTATGGATATTGGTGCATCTCCCATCTTGTTATGGTAAGCTGAGATTGCACTTAGGTGTACTCTGACAGATGAAGTCTGGAGACCAGAGTCTGAAAGATGGCATAAGTACTCTAGGAGAGAAGTTGTGGGGCAGGAGAAAGGGTCAATGTTCTTTTGTGTCACCACAAAGTAAACCTTTTCCATTTCAAAGAATAGTTCTTTCGTGTTGAAGGTTTACGTGAAGCTATAAGCACTTGAGAGACATTAGATGAAAGATTGAGTGGTTGTAAGATCAAGCTTTCAACATCCATGCTTTCAGGGATAGGGATTGAAGGTTTGGATGGCGCAACCGATCCTAATACTGAGTTATGAGAATGGGTGCTACACCCAGGCGAATTGGTTCTCTGATCGAGAGGTCTAGAAGTATGGGAAACCATACTTGTCGAGGCCAATACGGGGCAATGAGTATCATGGACCCTTTGTCCTGTTGTAGCTTCACTAGAGTTTTAGTTATGAACGGTATTGGAGGATACGCGTATAGAAGGCCTGAGTTCCAAGGGCGAGCAAAGGTATCCTTGGCTGGCTGGTGGTTCTGTCTGTGCAGAGCGCAGAACTTGTCCACTTTGTGATTCAGGGGTGATGCAAAGAGATCTATTGTTGGTTGCCCCCAACGTTGAAATATCCTGGTCGCTACTAAGGGATCCAGGGACCACTCGTGTGGTTGGAACTGACGACATAAGAACATAAGAAAATGCCATACTGGGTCAGACCAAGGGTCCATCAAGCCCAGCATCCTGTTTCCAACAGTGGCCAATCCAGGCCATAAGAACCTGGCAAGTAACCAAAAACTAAGTCTATTCCATGTTACCATTGCTAATGGCAGTGGCTATTCTCTAAGTGGAGCTGTTCCATTCCCCTTATCATTTTGGTAGCCCTTCTCTGTACCTTCTCCATCGCAATTATATCTTTTTTGAGATGTGTCGACCAGAATTGTACACAGTATTCAAGGTGCGGTCTCACCATGGAGCGATACAGAGGCATTGTGGAGATTACTTACCTGATAATCTCGTTTTCCTTAATGTGGACAGATGGACTCAGAACAAGTGGGTATAGTGTGCTCGTGCTAGCAGTTGGAGACGGATCTGACGTCAGCATGGGTACATATACTCCCACAGGAAGTGAAGCACTTCAGTAATCTTCCTTGCAAAAGCTGTTATGGATATATGTGTACTGACGATCAATGAAATAGTGAAAACAGGATTCCCCTGACCGATTGATAGGAGCTGGAGACCGCCAGCATTCCCAACCGGAAGGCGTCGACACCTGGTAGAGTGGACGCACTCATGTAAGAAGTGATAAGGCTTACCTTGAATCGGTGAAACCCATATATACTGGCAGCTGGGCGGCATGCTGAGTCCATCTGTCTACACTAAGGAAAACGAGATTATCAGGTAAGTAATCTCCACATTTCCTGTCGTGTAGCCAGATGGACTCAGAACAAGTGGGATGTACAAAAGCTTTACTCCCGGACTGGGCGGGAGGCTGCCTGAGGACCGTGTAAGACTGCCCTCGCAAATGCTGTGTCCTCCCTGGCCTGGACATCCAGATGGTAAAACCTGGAGAAGATATGGAGGGAGGACCATGTCGCCGCTTTACATATTTCTGCAGGCGACAGCATCCTAGATTCTGCCCAAGATACTGCTTGGGCTCTGGTAGAATGAGCTGTGACTTGTAGAGGCGGTGACTTCCCGGCCTCTACGTAGGCCGCTCTGATGACTTCTTTAATCCAGCGGGCGATGGTGGGCCAAGAGGCCGCTTCTCCTTGCTTCTTCCCGCTGAGAAGGACGAACAGATGGTCCGTCTTTAGTACGTCTTCTGTCATTTCCAAACATCTGGGCAGCAATCTGCCGATGTCGAGATGGTGTAGTAAACGCCCTTCTTCTGATTTCTTCAAACCCGCCGTGGTTGGCAAGGATATGGTTTGATTGAGGTGAAATTGTGAGACTACCTTCGGCAAGAAGGATGGAACCGTGCGAAGATGGATAGCCTCTGGAGTGATCCTAAGGAAGGGATCCCGGCAGGACAGTGCTTGTAGCTCTGAAATACGGCGTGCTGAACATACTGCCAGCAGGAACACCATCTTCAAACTTAGCGAACGGAGAGATAGGCCCCGAAGGGGTCTGAAGGTGGATCCCGCGAGGAAATCCAAAACTATGTTGAGGTTCCACAGAGGCACTGGCCACTTCAGTGGTGGCCGAATGTGCTTGACTCCTTTCAGGAAGCGAGAAACATCTGGGTGCGTGGCAATGGTCTTGCCATCCCTCCTGGGACCGTAGCAAGACAGTGCCGCCACCTGAACCTTGATGGAGCTGAGGGAGAGACCCTTCTGAAGTCCATCCTGCAGGAAATCCAAAACAATAGGGATTGTGGTCGCATGTGGATTGGTGCCATGAGTGTCGCACCAGGCTTCAAATACTCTCCAGATCCTTACGTAGGTGAGGGATGTGGAGAACTTGCGAGCTCGGAGGAGTGTATCTATCACCGGCTCCGAGTAACCTCTTTTCTTCAGTCTAGCCCTCTCAATGGCCAGACCGTAAGAAAGAATTGAGCTGGATCCTCGTGAAGGATGGGACCTTGACGTAGCACGTCCCTGAGCGGAGGCAGGGGAAGGGGCTCCCCTGCCAGTAGTCTTCTCATGTCCGCGTACCAGGGTCTTCATGGCCAGTCTGGTGCCACTAGAAGAACTAGGCCCCGGTGCTTCTGAATCTTGTGGATAAGGGTGCCCAGCAGGGGCCACGGAGGAAAGGCGTATAGCAGGGTCCCTGGAGGCCATTGCTGAACCAGGGCGTCGATCCCGTGAGAGAATGGATCTCGCTTGCGGCTGAAGTATCTGGGTACTTGAGCATTGGACCTGTCCGCTAATAAGTCCATGTCCGGAATCCCCCAGTGATCCACAATCATCTGGAAGGCTGTGGGCGACAGCTGCCATTCCCCCGGATTTAGGCTTTCTCTGCTGAGGAAGTCTGCCGTGGTGTTGTCCCTTCCGGCAATGTGGACGGCGGAGATGTCCTGAAGATTCGCCTCTGCCCAAGCCATCAGCGGGGCTATCTCTAGGGACACCTGTCGGCTCCTGGTTCCGCCCTGACGGTTGATGTATGCCACCATGGTGGCGTTGTCGGACATCACTCTGACTGCCCAGTTCCGCAGTCTGTGAGTAAATTGCAGGCAGGCTAACCGGACTGCCCGTGCCTCTAGGTGGTTGATGTTCCACCCCGCTTCTTCTCTGTTCCACCGCCCTTGGGCGGTGAGTTCTTCGCAGTGTGCTCCCCATCCGCTCAGGCTGGCATCTGTGGTGAGCAGAATCCACGTGGGGGAGGACATCTTCGACCCCCTGCTCGTGTGGTTGGACTGCAACCACCACCGTAACTGGGTCCGCACTCTGGCTGGTAGAGGTAGATGCACGGAGTAGTTCCGGAAGCGTGGACTCCAGCGAGAGAGCAGGGAGCTTTGTAGAGGTCTCATATGGGCCCTTGCCCAGGGTACCACTTCCAGGGTGGATGCCATGAGGCCGAGAACCTGCAGATAATCCCAAGCTATGGGCCGGCTGGCTCCCATCAAGGACCGGAGATGCGTCTGAAGTTTTAACCTTCTCTTGGTGGTGAGGCTGACTTTGTCTGCCTGGGTGTCGAACTGGACTCCCAGGTATTCCAGTGATTGGGAAGGCTGTAGGCAACTCTTGTTTAGGTTGACTACCCATCCCAGGCTTTCCAGAAGGGCGATCACTCTGTTGGTTGCCCGATGGCTCTCCTCTCGTGATTTCCCCCTGATCAGCCAATCGTCTAGGTAGGGAAGGACCAGGATTCCTTCCCGTCTGAGCGCCGCTGCTACCACTATGATCACCTTGGTGAAGGTCCGCGGTGCCGTGGCTAGCCCGAAGGGCAAAGCCCGGAATTGGAAGTGGCGTCCCAGAACCTTGAAGCGTAGATAGCGCTGATGATCCGGATGGATCGGGATATGCAGGTATGCTTCTGACAAGTCTAAGGCCGTGAGGAACTCTCCTGGCTGTACTGCGGTCTTGACTGAGCGCAGAGTTTCCATGCGAAACCTCGGGACCCTTAAGTATCGGTTGACTGACTTGAGGTCCAGTACGGGCCGAAAAGTGCCCTCTTTCTTGGGTACCATGAAATAAATGGAATAATGTCCAGAATCCATTTCCCATGCAGGTACTGGGATTATGGCTCTCAAGGACAGGAGCCTTGCCAGGGTAGCTTCCAATGCTGCCTTCTTGTGGATTGGACACTGAGATTCCACAAACCTGTCTGGAGGGAGATGATGGAAGTCCAGATAATACCCCTCTCGGATGATGGCGAGGACCCACTGGTCCAACGTTATCTCGACCCATCTGGGGTAGAAGAGGGTTAACCTGCCCCCTATGGCTCCGTCCCCCGGATGGATCGGCTGATTCTCATTGGGAAGCGCGGCCGGGCACTGAACCCGAGCCGGCTCCCCTCTTCTGCTGCTTGGGCCGAAAGGACTGGTTCCTGGCCTGAGGACGAGGTGCCTGGTAGCGATCCCTATAGGGAATGAAGCGTTGGGAGCTTCTGCCTCTGGATGGCCTTGGAAAGGCTCGCTGGTTCCTTTTGAACCTGTCTTCCGGCAGTCGAGGTATTGGAGAGGCACCCCATGTGCTGGCCAGTTTATCGAGGTCGCTGCCGAACAGGAAACAACCCCTAAAGGGCATTCTGGTGAGGCGTGTTTTCGAAGGAGCATCGGCTGACCAATTCCGTATCCAGAGCTGCCTCCTGGCAGCTACAGAAGATGAGATCCCCTTGACTGTTGTACGGACTAGGTCGGATGCGGCATCCGTGAGGAACGAGAGAGCGGACTCCATGTCCGCTGCTGGAGCATTGTTCCTGAGCTGTGACAAACAGGAACGCGTCACCACTGTGCAGCAGGTTGCGATTCGCAAAGACAGAGCTGCCACCTCAAAAGTCTGTTCAGGATGGCGTCCAGTCGCCGGTCATGAGGTTCCTTGAGGGCCCGCCCCCCCCTCAACTGGAATGGTAGTGCGCTTGACCACCGCGCTAACCAAGGCGCCCACCTGAGGGCACGCCAGCATCTCCTTGATTGCCGGATCCAGGGGGTACATGCCCATCAGGGCCCGACCCCCTTTGAATGAGGCCGCTGGTGCAGCCTATTCCAAATCTATCAGTTGCTGTGTGGCTTGCAAGAAGGGAAAATGGCGGGCTGTAGGACGAAGACCTTCCAGCAGAGGGTTCTGTGTAGATGGCACCGTAGTGCTAGGGTCTGTAATAGCCAACTCCACCAGGCACTGAGATACCAGGTCAGAAAGATCTTCCTTGGGAAAGAACCGCCTCATGGTTCGATATGGCTCAATCCCCGAGGGAAGTTCCCCTTCCTCGGAGGGTTCGGACTCGTCCTCTGAAACATCAGGGTCCGCCTGAACCGGACTGCCCGGAGGCGGGTATGCTTGCCCACGATAAGGGCGCGAAGGTCCAGGGGCAGGATCCGCTGGAGCAGCCACAGCAGCAGCAGCAGCAGGGCCTGGACGGGAAGCTGATTGCATCTGTACAAAGGCATGGATCCCCTGAAAGAGATCCACCCAGGAAATGGAAGCGGTCTCAAGTCGTCGGGGTACCAGGTCCCCCGGGATCCCAGGTTGTTCCATTGCGCGCTGAAGAATATGCGCTCAATAATGTGCGGCAGCAATATGCGCTCAATACAATAAGCGCTCAATACAATATACGCACAATAAGAAGCGGCAGCTATATACGCTTAATACAATATGCGCTCAATAATATGCGGTCAGCAATATACGCTCATTACAGTATGCGCTCAATACAATATGCGCTCAATAATAAGCGGCAGCTATATACGCTTAATACAATATGCGCTCAAGAATATGTGGTCAGCAATAGACGCTCACTACAATATTCGCTCAATAATATGCGGTCAGCAATATACGCTCACTACAATATGCGCTCAACAATATGCGGTCAGCAATATATGCTCAATTCAATATGCGCTCAACAATATGCACTCAACAATATGCGGTCAGCAATATATGTTCAATACAATATATGCTCAATAATATGCGGTCAGTAATATACGCTAAATGATATACAATATACGCTCAATAAGAAGTGGTCAGCAAATATGCGCTCAATACGATACAGGCGCATATCATGGGCGCTCAATACCTTAACAAGGCCGACAAAATGGCGACCTCCACGGTGTGCCGCATACAGGCAATGCCGCCGATCCTCGTACCTCGGAGACCAAAAGTAAGAGATGTACGCCTTACCTGATCCTCGGCGCTTCCCGGCTGGAACCCGGGCGGTCTCCGGCTGCGGGGGAAGAGGGGAAATACCTTCACCGCCGCGCTTGAGGAAATGCACCCGCTGCCTCTAGGTCCACGCCGGGACCGAGGCGCCTCTTAGCCCACCCAAGCCCTTCTCGCTCGGGAACTGGGTCCCTGCCGCGATTCGGCCACCGGACCGAGGCCTAGACCTCCGAGGGATCACAGAAATCACCCCGGGAAACTCAACTGGGGGAGGGACCCGAGGGTATCACCGCAGGAGTGCGGGGCTCGATGTTCTGTAGAAGTTTGCTCAGAGAGCGTGCAGGCTCTCCAAACTGCTTTGGAGACAGAAATTACTGAAGTGCTTCACTTCCTGTGGGGGTATATGTACCCGTGCTGACGTCAGATCCGTCTCCAACTGCTAGCACGAGCACACTATACCCACTTGTTCTGAGTCCATCTGGCTACACGACAGGAAATATGACATTTTCCATTTTATTCACCATTCCCTTTCTAATAATTCCCAACATTCTGTTTGCATTTTTGACTGCCGCAGCACACTGTACCGACGATTTCAATGTGTTATCCACTATGACACCTAGATCTCTTTCTTGGGTTGTAGCACCTAATATGGAACCTAACATTGTGTAATTATAGCATGGGTTATTTTTCCCTATATGCATCACCTTGCACTTATCCACATTAATTTCATCTGCCATTTGGATGCCCAATTTTCCAGTCTCACAAGGTCTTCCTGCAATTTATCACAATCTGCTTGTGATTTAACTACTCTGAACAATTTTGTGTCATCTGCAAATTTGATTATCTCACTCGTCGTATTTCTTTCCAGATCATTTATAACTATATTGAAAAGTAAGGGTCCCAATACAGATCCCTGAGGCACTCCACTGTCCACTCCCTTCCACTGAGAAAATTGCCCATTTAATCCTACTCTCTGTTTCCTGTCTTTTAGCCAGTTTGCAATCCATGAAAGGACATCGCCACCTATCCCATGACTTTTTACTTTTCCTAGAAGCCTCTCATGAGGAACTTTGTCAAATGCCTTCTGAAAATCCAAGTATACTATATCTACCAGTTCACCTTTATCCACATGTTTATTAACTCCTTCAAACAAGTGAAGCAGATTTGTGAGGCAAGACTTGCCCTGGGTAAAGCCATGCTGACTTTGTTCCATTAAACCATGTCTTTCTATATGTTCTGTGATTTTGATGTTTAGAACACTTTCCACTATTTTTCCTGGCACTGAAGTCAGGCTAACCAGTCTGTAGTTTCCCGGATCGCCCCTGGAGCCCTTTTTAAATATTGGGGTGACATTAGCTATCCTCTTTTGGAGGGTCCATGAACTGTAGGACTTCCAAAGTTTGCTGTCTTGTGTCCTCTTCAGATACCAAGGTAAATAGTATGGTGACTGCCATATCCTTAACAAAATTAGTGAAGGATAAATCTTCCGTTGGGGATTTCTTCCTTCCTTCTGGAGGAGAAGGGTCAGACATAAAACTTTCAGAAGAAGTATCTGTGTGTTTGTCCTCCCAGGAATCGTATGGGTCTTCTCTACAAGGAGAAGTGGGAGAAGACCTTGGTGGTCGAAAAACCCCTGAAGGACCTGGCTGTGGATCATCAAACGGTTGTCCGTCCAGGGACTTCTTCATGTGGTTTGGCTGGAAACGGTTTCGGTGATAGAGCACCAACGATTGCGTCGAATCTGTCCATGAGAAGTTGAAACAATGCTAATTCTGGTTGTCCTGGGGCCCCAGGCACTGGTGTCAGCATTGATGGAACTGGTTCTGGCATCGAACCGGGCCTCAGCGATGGTAGAAGCATCGGCGTCGACGGCAGCTTTGGTGCAGGTAGTGGCTTCGGTATAGGTACCGGCATCGGTGCAGGCACTGGTATTGACGTCGCCGAGGGCATCAGTGGTCGATGATCCTGCAACGCTTGGAGCACCGCTTGATGGATAAAATCTGTCAATTCCTCCATGATAGCTGGTGCAGGCAGAGCAGCTACACGTGGTGGCGGTGGAGGTGTTGTTGGTCCTTCCACAGGGCCCTGTGGAGGTTCGATGATCAGCGCATCGAAAGGAGATGAACTCCTCGGTGTCGAAGGCCTCGGTATTTCTTGAAGGCGAGGCCGTTTTGCAGTCGATTTCTCTGGGGAGAGAAGCTCCTCCGGGATCGATGGTGGCGATGTCAATGCTGATGCTTCAGCCGATGTTCCACCGCTGACCTTGTCGATGCCACAGATGTGGTTGGCGATGAATGATCCCCCGAGCCTTCCGGATGATGTTTTTTGAGAATTATACATTTTGAAACTCCGTCCAGAGATGATTGAGTGGACATTGATGGGGAAGGCAAATGTTGTAGATGAAATAAGTGTTCCATCTTTTCTTGTCAGGCCTTTCGACCCTTTGCGGTCATTTCAGCACACTTTGGACAAGATGTTACATCGTGTGTTTGACCTAAACAAAGAACACACTCGAGGTGTGGATCTGTAATGGACATAGTCCGATTACAATTGGGACATTTTTTGAATCCCGTGGCCATATTTTCCTCGACATCCATGGTATAATGATAGCATCAGAGCATCTAACGATTACTCAGGAAAAAAGAAAGAGAATGGAGATGAAACAAACCTCAGTCACTCTAAACAGATACCGAACACATCTAGCACAATATAATATTCCATCAACAATGCAAAAAAGAATATTCTCAAACCCAAGAATGCTCTTCTCAATTGTACAATACCTCACAAAAGCTACCCATAAACCTACCTGACATCATTCAAAAGTGACGATTTTGCTGAATTCTTTAGTAATAAAATATTAAACCTAATTCAATCCAACTTCATCAATAACACCCAATCCATGTCTGAACACAAAAATAAAATCAAAATGGACCAGCTTCGACACCTCCTCCATTATCCAGATACAATCAATTATCAAGAAAATGAATCCTGCCAACCACCCCCTGGATAGCATCCACATTACAAGCCTCAAGACAATTGAACCTATTATAACAAAATTAATCACCAAGATTGTCAGTTTATCACTTTCTGAAGGAAACTATCCCAATTGTCTCAAATCAGCAATAATCAAACCCATACTAAAAATAGGTTATTTGGGTCAAGGTTATTCTATCAATTACCGCCCTATTCTAATCTACCCTTTATTGCCAAAATCATAGAAAAGTAGTTCTTTCACAACTGATGAATACCTCGAAACAAACATCCTATCCCCAAACCAATATGGTTTCAGAAAAAATCTCAATACTGAGACTCTCCTCTCTTTAAATGACACCATTCTAAGAGGATTTCATAACGGAAACAATTTCTTCTAGTACTCTTGATCTCTCTGCAGCATTTGATACAATAAATCATCAAATTCTTCTAGAACGACTATCTGAAATCATTTAGCTGAGACTACATTTCAATGGTTTTTCATCTTATCTCTCTAACAGAAGCTACCAAGTTTCATTGAATAATAACATCTCTAAAAAAATTAACCTCAATACTAGAGTTCCACAAGGTTCAGCATTATCTGCCACTCTATTCAATATATAACTTTACCATATTTGCCAGCTACTAAATGATCTTTAAATCACCCAGTACCTCGATGCAGCTGACATACAACTTTTAATTCCCATAGAAAACTCCATTGATGAAACATATAAAGACACTTCTGTACTACTTGAATCAATAAAATAACTCCTTACAAAATTAAAACTCATAATCAACATTGATAAAATAGAAATACTTATCATGAACAAAAAACCCAATATAACACCAATCAAAAAACTCAATATAACACCAATCAAATTAACTCAATATCCCCTGTCACTCACGCCAGAAACCTTGGAGTCATAATTGATAATAACCTATCTTACAATGACCACATAAATACCAAAATCAAAGAAGGATATCATAAACTCCTAATCCTAAGGCAGATAAAATCCTTTCTAAATTCAGTAGATTTCAGAACAGTTTTACAACTAGTAATTTTCTCAACAATTGACTACTGTAATTCCCTCATGATTGGCCTTCCGTATATTAACATCAAGCCTCTGCAGATTCTTCAGAATTCAGCAGCCAGAATTTTAACTGGGAATAAAAAAGAATGATCACATCACCCTAATATTAACTTCACTACATTGGCTTCCTATTAAATCCCAAATTGAATATAAGATTTTGACCATTATACACAAATCAATACATTCCGATCACCATAAACTAACAAACTTGAAAATCACTCCACAGAATAACAAAAGGAATCTTCGATCAAATAACACTTCTCATCTAATAATTCCTCCCATCAGAAATGCTCATCTATCAACAACAAGAAATAGAGCTTTCTCCATTGCCTGTCCTAAAAAATGGAACTCCCTACCACCTTATTTGAGAACTCAAACTAATATCAAAACGTTCAAGAAGTATCTTAAGACTTTCCTTTTTCACAAAGTCTACATTAATGATTTAATTCAACAATCTAACTTCAATCAATACTACCAACCAGACCCATGCAAGAGAGATACTGAAATAACATCTGGCATCAACCATTGTAGCAGCAATATGAACTTATAATTAACAACGCTAGAAGTCTATCCCAAAGATGAATACATACCAAGACTATTACCATCCTCCTTTTCCCTTTATTTCCTTGTCCTCCCCTTTTTCACCACCACCTCACCCCCTTCCCTTCATCTCTCCCACTGTTAATTTATGCAAATATGTTTTAATTGTATATTCTCTGTTTGATTTTTGTAAACCGTTATGATGGCTGCATCGAATGACGTTATATAAAACTGAACAAACAAATAAATAAATAAATAAGAAAAATATTTTTACTCAGAGAGTGAAAATGAGACAAATTTTACTCACTGGCCGTTGGTAACACAGGAGACCCCGATATGGGAGAGAATAATTGTTTTTAATCTGATTTTTAGTCAGACAGTATGTGAGAAAACTCACACAGGCTCCTGCTCCGCGATGCCAACAGCAGCGGGGAAAAACGAAGGACTGTGTTGTGTCCGCAGCCGTGGGAGGCCACGACCACGGTCCCCTACCTCATCCGCAGCAGCGACCCGCCGCGGCAGCTTCGGGGGTGCCCGCTGCCCCGGTGCGGGCCCCCGGCCTAACCGCTGGGTGGAGAGTCGTTCCTGCTCTGCCCCCGCACCGTCCCTGCAGCCTTTCCTCCGTGGAGGAAATCCAAGATGGCCACCGCCATCCTTAGGCACGAGGCCATGCCTCCTCATTAGAATTAAAGGGCCCTGATCCCTTTAATCCCCTACAGCTGTTCCTTATGAGCCAGAGCAGAGGAAGTATAAAAGGAGGCTTTCCTCTGCTCATTCCTCAACTTGGCAACGTCTCCTGTTGTTTGAGACTGCTTGCTTCGGTGAGTTCTGGCGTCTTGACTCCTTGTTCCAGTTCCGTCTTGATTCCTGGTATTGACTTTGGATCGGCTAGCGGTGATTCCTGGTATTGACTTTGGATTGGCAAGCGGTGATTCTCTGGTGTGTGACCTCGGACTGGTAAGCGACGACCCTCTGGCACTTGACCCTGGACCTCTTCTGACCATCACCTCCAAGGGCCCACCTAGGTCCCAGCGGCCCGGGTTCCTACAGGCTCCTCCCAGGAGGACCGCGGACTTCCAGGGGTGAAGCTCCAGTCAGCCCTTGCACCGTACATCTGTTCCTCAACCTCTCAAAGGTCCACCTAAGTCCCAGTGGTCCGGGTCCTTACAGGCTCCTCCTGGGGGGACCACGGACCTCCAGCGGTGAAGACACACCTCCGTTCCTCGATGTCCTGACTCTTGGTCCACCTTCAGTCGCTCCTGCCTACAGTGCTGAGGGTTAGCTGGTCACATCTTCTGTTCCTGCCTTGCCTCCCGACGGGAGAGCCTACCATCTTCCCGTCGGCCCAAGGGTTCACAAGCCTGAGCATAACAACTGAAGGGAGACCCCTGTGGCAGAGAATATCATGGCATGCTGGGCATGCTCAGTGGGCTCAAAGTGCCAGTCAAAAGTTTCTAGAAACTTTGACAGAAAGTTTTCCGCAATAGGGCTCCATCAATGATGTCACCCATATGTGAGGACTAGCATCCTGCTTGTCCTGGGATAATGCCCTCAATATACATGCATACTTTTTTGCACAGCAGCAACAGTACATGTGTACTGCTGTCTTTCTCAAAAGTTGCTTACCATGCACAGAGGCTACTTACACTCTGACCGCCTACCACCATCATCCACCTCATTAAGGTGGCGATACTGCGGGAAGAGAATGGCCTACTTGGCTGCAACAACCAGCATAAAGGGGCAGCACTGAGATTGTGCTGAAGGCGCTCCATTTTCCATGGAATTAGGAGGGAGTGAAGGAAGACACTGGCGCCAGGTCTCTATCTCACCCACTGCCCGATCCATCACCACCGTCCACCTCAGTGTGACGGTGATGCTGTGGGGAGAGAACAGCTTACCTGGCTGCAACAACATTCTGAGGTAAAATTAATAAAAATGTTGTTGTGATAATTTCATGCACTGTTGTGATGCCAACAAGAAAACTTTGCATCTTGAAATTTATATGGCATCATACCTATTAAGATGTTTTGGCATGGTCCTCCCGTATCAGCACAGTACTATCTGCCAACACCTTACCTATGAAAAAGAATACCACCAATATTACACCAGAATCTAAAATATCAATACACAGGAAACAGAACAGGCCAAGCTACTACAGATCCCTACAGAGAAACCACATGCTAAGAATGCTTCATCTCAGAATTTGCATGCAGAACACAAACCCTCACCAATTACAGAATAAAGCCACATAAAGTATAAATAGAAATGTGCAGACAAAAACTGAACTGTAAAACGCATCACGCCAGACTCTACTGTGCACAATGGAAAAACAAAAATCACCATTCCTCATGAAACAATCAATAAAATCAAGATATATAAACCATTAATCATAATAGTAAATCATACTAATAAAATAATTTCAAAACAGCTGATGATAGAATATCAATAATTAAAGACTCCTGCAAACTTTGAAGCTTTACCAAACACCAATAAAATATTTCAAAACAGCAGACACATCACATACTACCCAATAATTAAAATGGTAGTCAAATCAAAAAAAATGAAACTTAGAAAGCCACCTTTACTTACCCTCTCCAGCAGTTCTCCTACTCCTTTCCCTTGCAGGCCACACCAGAAGCAGCAGTAGCTGCTGAAGCTGTCCTCACGGTCCTCTTCTTTAGGGACCACAACTAGTCTCTTCTCTCTCTCTCACAAACACACACCAGTCACATCCTCAGGACCAGTTTTTCATCTCTCACATACCAATCATCTCCCCAACCAGGCTCTCTCTCACACACACAAGCACACACATACCAGTCATCTCCCTGATCAGTCTCTCTCTCACACATACACACAGTCTCTCTCAAGCACACAATTATCTCGCTCTCTCTTACATCCAGGCTTTCAATCGCACACATGCTCTCTCTATTTCACTTACAGACAAGCTCTCAATCACACACATGTTCTATCTCACTTATAAACGGGCTCAATCATACACAGCCACAGCCTGTCAAAAACATGCTCCATCTCTCTCTCGCACACACACACACACCCACACACACACACAGAAGCACCCTCCCTGTCTCACACCACACACACATAGAAGCACCCTCCCTCTCTCACACCACACAGAAGTACCCTCCCTGTCTCACACCACACAGCACTCTCCTTGCTCACATACACACCACACTCAGACAAAGAAGCACCCTCCCTGCCTCACATACATACCCACACTCAGACACAGAAGCACCCTCCCTATCTCACATACACACCCACAAACATACACAGAAGCACCCTCCCTTGCTCACACCACACACAGACAAAGAAGCACCCTCCCTGTCTCACATACACACCACACACATACACAGAAGCACACCCTCCCTTGCTCACACCAGACACAGAAGCCACCCTCCCTGCCTCACACTTGGTCATGACCTAGTTCACTAAACAATTGATTGTCTTTAACGATTTATTGTAACTGAACCTTTTGTGGCACCTGTTAGAATGTACTATAGTACACACCTACCTACATTAATTTATGTGCCTACATGTAAACTGTTGCCGATGGTATATAACTTTGCGCCGGTATAGAAAAGAATTTAAATAAATAAATAAATCTAAACTGCTCTTTGAGGTTGTTAAAAATTTTAATTAGATATCCAACATCTTCCATCACAAGAAACTACAACTTCACAAAGGCCACTTGCAATGAATATGCCACAGTATTCTTAGACAAAATCAATAAGTTAAAAATCACAATTCCCTATCTGCTCTTCAACAAACAAGCACCTGAATACTCTAATGGCATCCATGTTCGACAGAGTATTGAAACTGGAAATTAGTCAAATCATTACTGAAATTAAACCACCCATTCACTCACGTGTCCCAATTCCATCTAGTTCTTTGAAACAAGTTCACGGAGTTATCACTCAATCACAACATTAATCTGTCTTCCTCAGAAGGAACTGTTCCAAATGGGTTAAAGCAAGCTGTGATAAAGCCAGGGCAAGTGCTAGCTTTTTTGCTGCCCTGTGTGAACAATTAGTGTGCAAGGGTATTAGGTGCCCCAGAAGAACCTTATAGCCTTACACAACGTGCCTCCTCGCCCCATTACACACACAGGGCCAGATCTTAAAAAATACGCGAGGGCATAGATTTGTTCGTGCAACCTGGCGCAGCTGCGCGCATGTTATAAAATCCGGGGTTGGCGCGCGCAAAGGGGTGCACACTTGTGCACCTTGCGTGCGCAGAGCCCAAGGGGAGCCCCGATGGCTTTCCCCGTTCCCTCCAAGGCCACTTCAAAATCGGAGCAGCCTTGGAGGGAACATTTTGGCTCGCCATCCCCGGCACAGGCTGCTGTGCTGGAGGATTCGTGACTGCCCTCAGACTACCCCCGAACCACTGCCACGCCCCTGGACCACCCCCGAACCGCCACCAGGCCCCCAGCCCCACCCCCGGACTGCCCATTTTTGAAAGCCCCGGGACATATGCGCGTCCCGGGGCTTGTGCGCGCTGCCGAGCCTTTGCAAAATAGGCTCGGCGCGCACAGGGGCAGATTTTCTCAGGTTACACGTGTATGTTACGCGCGTAGCCTTTGAAAACCTGCCCCACATACTTAAGAGTTATGCATTTATATTTTATATTTAAATATCAAACTACAGTATTCTCAGGGAACAAAATTTCACTTATATTATATTTACCTGCATTGTTGTGATGCCAACCAGAAAACCCTGCAAAAAAACCCCAAAACACTTGGAACCCATATGGTATGGTATGGTGTGGGCTTGACCATCTGAAAGCCCGAATATACTAATACATTTCCTATTAGGAAAATGCCTCACCTCAGTCACACATGCAGAACATAAACAGACCCTCACCAAATACAGAATACAGCAACCATAAAGTAAAAATACAAATGGGCAGACAAAAACTGAACTGGAACCACAAGAAACCAGACACTCTATGCAGTGCAACAACGAAAAAACAGAACCATCACCATTCTTCAAACATCAAACAATAAAATCAAGAAATAAAATAAATACATAATGATACTAAAAACATAATAATAATATTTCAAAAAAAGCTGATCAAATAATTAAAAACTGATACAAGTTTTTTTAAATGTCCCAAACACCAATAAAATATTTCAAAACAGCAGACACAGCAAATAACACCTGAAAATAAAACTAAAATGGATTTTAAAAAATGTGCTCTCCATACCTGGGAAATTTTGATTTCTAGTCACCCTAGGATTGTCGTGGAGTAGTGGGATACACAAACCTTTTCCTCTCTTATACACACACACACACACACACACACACACACACACACACACACACATAAGCTCATTCACACAGACGCTCCCTCTCAGACAAAAACACAGGTATCTCCAGCTCTTCTTTGGTTGGGTTTTACCAGAAGCCCTAGGCCCTCATTTTCATTTCAGCTGCTGGCAGGTTGGAATCCACCTGCCCTCCCCCCCATTGTCTCTTTCTCTCACACACACTCCCATTCCAGGCATTCACACATACATACCCACTCCCATCACAGGCAGCCTCCCATTCACACACACACACATACACATATGCAGCCCAGGTACAGGCAGTATCCCATTCATACATCCACCCATCCCAGGCAATCTCCCATTCTTATGCAGACACACACAGTCATCACAGGCTGCCTCCCATTTATTCACACACATGTACATTCATTCCTCCTCTGCTGCTGCTGCCTCTCTGTACCTTTTACTTTGTGGATAGCAATCCTTCTGCAACTCCTTTTCCTGTGCCGGCACTGGGGTAATTCATCACTCATGGTGCTAGCACTTCCTGTATTCTCTGAAACCCAAAACTGGATTAAAATTTCCAGGATATCATAATTCATAAAAATATTAATCTTGTTTTTTGTGATTCATGTCAAAAATAACTTGAGCTTTGTATTCAAATTTCCTGCATACTGTAACTAAGTAAGGAAAGTTATTTTATATATTGGGCCCTGATTGACATTTTGTATGGATCCCGGGAGGAGGAATAGCCTAGTGGTTAGAGCAGTGGACTATGAACCAGGAGACCAAGGTTCAAGTCCTGCTGTCACTCCTTGTGACCTTGGGCAAGTCACTTTACCCTCCATTGCCTCAGCTACAAAAACTTGTAAGCCCTCTGGGGATAGAGAAATACCTACAGTACCTGAATGTAAACCGGTGTGATATCTCAATTGAGATGAATGTCGGTATATAAAAAATAATAATAAATAAATTTAAATCAGCAAGCTCATGAGAATACAGGAAGTTGTAGCACCATGAGTGTTAAATACCGTGGGACCAGCACTGTGTGAGGAGCTGCAGAAGGGATTCCTCTGCTGTAACCTCTTCTGCTGCCGGTAGGATCGGGTCCCATCGACAGCACCACGGAGCTCCTTCTACCACCAGTGGGATTGGGTCCACCGGCAACACCACAGACCTCCTTCCACTGCCAGTGGGATCATGTCCAGTGCTGCCAGTGGGATCGGGTCCACTGGCACCAGCGCGAGCTTCTCCCTACTCCCGACATCACCTCACCAGGTCTTCTGCCCTGTGCAAATTCATAGCTTGCACACCGGGTAGTGCTGGGCTTGGATAAAGTCGATCCTAAAATATAAAAATGGTAGAACTGACAATTGGGACAACTATCGTCCAATATCCAACTTGTCTTTTCTTTTTTAAATATATCTGAAGAAGAAAGCCTGTGAGGGAGTCAGTTGGACTATTAGATGATCGAGGGGTTAAAGGGGCACTTAGAGAAGATAAGGCCATCGCAGAAAGATTAAATGATTTCTTTGCTTCGGTGTTAGTGAAGAGGATGTTGGGGAGGTACCCGTAATGGAGAAGGTTTTCATGGGTAATGATTCAGATGGACTGAATCAAATGACGGTGAACCTAGAAGATGTGGTAGACCTGATTGACATACTGAAGAGTAGTAAATCACCTGGACCAGATGGTATACACCCCAGAGTTCTGAAGGAACTAAAAAATGAAATTTCAGACCTATTACTAAAAATTTGTAACCTATCATTAAAATCATCCATTGTACCTGAAGACTGGAGGATAGCAAATGTAACCCCAATATTTAAAAAGGGCTCCAGGGGCGATCCAGGAAACTACAGACCAGTTAGCCTGACTTCAGTGCCAGGAAAAATAATGGAAAGTGTTCTAAACATCAAAATCACAGAATATATAGAAAGACATGGTTTAATGGAACAAAGTCAGCATGGCTTTACCCAAGGCAAGTCTTGCCTCACAAATCTGCTTCACTTTTTTGAAGGAGTTAATAAACATCTGGATAAAGGTGAACCGGTAGATGTAGTATACTTGGATTTTCAGAAGGCGTTTGACAATGTTCCTCATGAGAGGCTTCAACGAAAAGTAAAAAGTCATGGGATAGGTGGCAATGTCTTTTCGTGGATTGCAAACTGGCTAAAAGACAGGAAACAGAGAGTAGGATTAAATGGACAATTTTCTCAGTGGAAGGGAGTGGGCAGTGGAGTGCCTCAGAGATCTGTATTAGGACCCTTACTTTTCAATATATTTATAAATGATCTGGAAAGAAATACAACGAGTGAGATAATCAAATTTGCAGATGTCACAAAATTGTTCAGAGTAGTTTAAATCACAAGCAGATTGTGATAAATTGCAGGAAGAACTTGTGAGACTGGAAAATTGGGCATCCAAATGGCAGATGAAATTGAATGTGGATAAGTGCAAGGTGATGCATATAGGGAAAAACAACCCATGCTATAATTACACAATGTTAGGTTCCATATTAGGTGCTTCAACCCAAGAAAGAGATCTAGGCGTCATAGTGTATAATAGGGATGTGAATCGTTTTTTGACGATTTAAAATATCGTCCGATATATTTTAAATCATCAAAAATCGTTAGAGCCGCGATACATAACAATTCCCCCGATTTATCGTCAAAAATCGTAAATCAGGGGAAGGGGGAGGGGAAGGTGGAGGGCGGAAAAAACCGGCACACTAAAACAACCCTAAAACCCACCCCGACCCTTTAAAATAAATCCCCCCCCCTCCCGAACCCCCCCCCAAAATGCCTTAAATTACCTGGAGTCCAGAGGAAGGGTCCCGGTGTGATCTTTTACTCTCGGACCTCCGTGCATTGTAGAAATGGCGCCGGCGCTACCTTTGACCTGTCATATGACAGGTCAAAGGTAGCGCCGGCGCCATTTTGTTTTTTTGTCCCCCGACGTCAGGAGCGTAGGAGATCACTCCCGGACCCCCGCTGGACCCCCAGGGACTTTTGGCCAGCTTGGGGGGGGGCCTCCTGACCCCCACAAGACTTGCCAAAAGTCCAGCGGGGGTCTGGAACGATCTCCTACCGCGAATCGTTTTTCCGTACGGAAAAACGATTCGACTGCAAAAGGTCGTTCCGGACCCCCGCTGGACCCCCAGGGACTTTTGGCCAGCTTGGGGGGACCTCCTGACCCCCACAAGACTTGCTAAAAGTCCAGCGGGGGTCCGAAACGACCTCCTGCAGTCGAATCGTGTTGCCGTACGGCCGGCGCCATTTTGCGCAAAATGGCGCCGTGCGATTTCGGCGCTCAAGGCGGCCGTGCATTCATCCAGGCAGAGGGAAGCCGGCGGCGAAAGCGGCCGGCTCCCTCTGCCTGGATGAATGCACGGCCCCCCGCCGGCAGTGAATGAATGCCCGTGCGATTTCGGCGCTCAAGGCAGTCACATGCCGTGATGTCAAGCGTCGTGAACGTCACGCCTTGAGCGCCGAAATCGCACGGGCATTCATTCACTGCCGGCGGGAGCCGTGCATTCATCCAGGCAGAGGGAGCCGGAGGCCGCTTTCGCCGCCGGCTCCCTCTGCCTGGATGAAATGCACGCCCACCCGGCCAGCCTTGAGCTCCGAAATCGGGAAGAGAGGAGAAGGGAGAAGGGACTACCGTAGCAGGGCCCGAGCCTTGCTACTTTTTCGGGTTTTTTTTTTTTTTTTGCTTCGGGAGGAGGGGACAGGACTGGGGGCTGCACCGGAGACCGGACGGGGCAAGGGCAGGTAAGCGGGGGCTGGGGGAAAGTTTGCTGAGCATCGGGGAACATAACTGTCCACTTCCTGGTACCTGTCATTTCAAATGTCATTTGAAATGACATTTGAAATGACAGATACCAGCGCGGGCCGTGAAGCGTTAGGCCCGCGAACCCAGGATACTGTATAGGGCGCTCTATACAGTAAAATGGGTTGCGCGGGCCTAACGCTTGCCTAAGGCTTCGCAGCCGCGGCATGCATTTGCATGCAATTTGAAGAGAGTATCGAGCGGTAGGTGAAGAGAACCGTGCGTGCGGGGAACGAGGGTGCGCCTGACACTGCCGCACTGTTTCTACCGCGGCCTTAGAGTATCGATCTGTTAGAGAATAGAAACATAGAAACATAGAAACATAGAAATGACGGCAGAAGAAGACCAGACGGCCCATCCAGTCTGCCCAGCAAGCTTCACATTTTTTCTCATACTTATCTGTTTTCTCTTAGCTCTTTGGTTCTATTTCCCTTCCACCCCCCACCATTAATGTAGAGAGCAGTGGATGGAGCTGCAACAAGTGAAAATATCAAAGCTTGATTAGTTATGGGTTTAGGGGAAGTAACCGCCACAATAAGCAAGCTACACCCATGCTTATTTGTTTTTTACCCAGACTGTGTTATTCAGCCTTATTGGTTGTGTTTTTTTCTTCTCCCCTGGCCGTTGAAGCAGGGAGCTATGCTGGATATGCCGTGTAGTATCAGTTTTTCTTCTCCCCTGCCGTTGAAGCAGAGAGCTATGCTGGATATGCGTGAAGTATCAGTTTTTCTTCTCCCCTGCCGTTGAAGCAGGATATGCATTGGAAAGTGAAGTATCAGGCTTATTTGGTTTGGGGTAGTAACCGCCGTAACAAGCCATGCTACTCCCCGCTTTGTGAGTGCGAATCCTTTTTTTCTTCTCCCCTGCTGTTGAAGCAGAGAGCTATGCTGGATATGCGTGGAAGTATCAGTTTTTTCTTCTCCCCTGCCGTTGAAGCAGAGAGCTATGCTGGATATGCGTGAAGTATCAGTTTTTTCTTCTCCCCTGTCCGTTGAAAGCAGAGAGCTATGCTGGATATGCGTGAAGTATCAGTTTTCTTCTCCCCTGCCGTTGAAGCAGAGAGCTATGCTGGATATGTATTGAAAGTGAAGAATCGGCTTATTTGGTTTGGGGTAGTAACCGCCGTAACAAGCCAGCTACTCCCCACTTTGTGAGTGCGAATCCTTTTTTCCACATTTCCTCTTGCTGTTGTAGCTTAGAGCGATGTTGGAGTCACAGTAACCATGTGTATGTTTATTGAATAAGGGTATTATCTCCAGGCAGTAGCCGTCATTCTGGCGAGCCACCCACTCTTTATTGACGGCCTCTTGATTTTATGGATCCACAGTGTTTATCCCACGCCCCTTTGAAGTCCTTCACAGTTCTGGTCTTCACCACTTCCTTCGGAAGTGGTGAAGACTATTACTAGCTATTACTAGACTATTACTAGACTATTACTATTACTAGACTATTACTATTACTAGACTATTACCGTTGCTATTACTAGCAACGGTAACATGGAATAGACTTAGAGGTAGATCTTAAAACAGTACGCGCGCGCGTACTTTTGTTGGTGCAACCGGTGCCAACAAAAGTACGCCAGATTTTATAAGATACGCATGTAGCCGCATGTATCTTATAAAATCCGGGGTCGGCGCGCGCAAGGCTGCGCAAAATCGGCAGCCTGCGAGCGCCGAGCCGCGCAGCCTGACTCCATTCCCTCCTTCCGCGTCCCCCCCATCTTCCCCTCCCTTCCCCTATCTACCCCCCCTCCAGCCCTACCTAAATCCCCCCCCTACCTTTTGTAACTTGCCCGCGCTGCCTCGGCATCCCCCGGCACAGGCTGCTGTGCCGGAGGACTCAGGACCGCCCCCCGCCTGCCCCCGAACCATCGCCACACCCCCAGACCTGCCCCGGACCGCCCACTGACCCCGGACACGCCCCCGGACTGCCGACATGCCTCCCGGACACGCCCCCTCCCGCCCCTTTTATGAAGCCCAGGGACTTACGCGCGTGCCGGCGGCCTATGCAAAATAGGTGCGCCGGCGCACAGGGCTTTTAAAGTCTAGCCCTTAGTTTTTGGGTACTTGCCAGGTTCTTATGGCCTGGATTGGCCACTGTTGGAAACAGGATGCTGGGCTTGATGGACCCTTGGTCTGACCCAGTATGGCATTTTCTTATGTTCTTAAAATATACTCTCCGCAAATCAATTTGGATTTAGGAAACATCACTCAACTGAGAAATTACTCCTCCCATTAATGGACTTGCTTCTTCAAGGACTTGACACAGATAAATCTTATTTTCTTGCACTAATTGACTTAATGACTGCCTTCAACACTGTGGACCATAACCTTTAATGCCATCATATGAAAAACATTGAGATCTACGACAGGGTACTCAGATGGTTCTCTTCATTTCTATCTAACAGAACATTCCAAGTCAAACTAGGCAACCATATATCTGATACTTACAGTGTGATACAAGTGACCCTCAAGGCTCAGCCCTCTCAGCAACACTATTCAATATTTACATGATCCTACTCTATAAATTACTGATGAATCTAGTAATATCTTTCTCCCTGTATGCTGATGACATACAGTTTGACATCCCCCTCTCCAGATCATTTAAATATACAGCTTTGTTACTCTTTACCTATATGAAAGCAATTCAATAAGAACTTTCACAATTTTAATTAACATTAAACCCCAAAAAGACTGAAATCACTTGGCTAAGTAGTAACTCATCGATAGTTAAACCACCTGCCCTGGACATGAGTAATTTTCAAATTAATCCCTCAAATCAAGAACTGGATTTAGGTATACAGCCAGATGAGAACCTCACAATGAAAATGCACATCAGTAAATTAATTAAGACAGGTTACGTCAAGTTGCAGATACTACAATGATTGAAACCACTATTAACTTTTGCAGACTTTCGTACTGTATTGCAAACTCTAAATTTCTCAAACCTTGATTACTGTAACTCCTTACTACTAGGTCTTCCAGCAAGCCACTTCAAACCACTACAACTATTACAAAATGCTTCAGCACGAATATTATTAGGAATCAGGAAATATGATCACATTACACCCACACTGTTGTCACTGCATTTGTTACCAATACAATCCAGAATCTACTATAAAGTATTAATGCTAATATTCAATCATCATTCATTCCAATAACACCGGCTTGTTAGGAGTGACACTACAACCTTACAATCCGCAGCGCACACTAAGATCTCAAAATAAAGGACTACTGACTATTCCCATAATTTGGATCACACACCTGACGCAAATAAGAGATGGACTGTAATTCTATGCCTAAGACTTTACATATTTTACCAGATAGAAACAGATTTAAATGTGAATTAAAAACTTGGCTATTCAAAAACTCTCTACCTGGGTACAAATCTCATCTTTGTGTGAGTTTCCTCACTCCGAAGGACATCAAATCTTCGCAAGAGTGTACTGTCTGTTCGTATGTCTCACTCTGCATGTCATAGTGGCCCTTAACCTCCCTACATTACTGCCTAAACCTCACCTCGAGTTACTAGGTGGGCCTCCTATAGTTGCATAAATAGCTGCTTACTATGGTGCCACCCCAGAGGTGCTCTCTCTCTCTCCCTCCTTCAATCCTTCCCTAGCCTAAAATTGTCCAAAACGCAATTTGCAAAAAAATCACAATTTGCATTATGGGCATATTATTTATTTATTTATTTATTTAATTTCTTTTCCTATACCGATGCTCAAGACTAGGTCTTATCGTACCGGTTTACAATGTAACTGAGGGGAAACCAATTAACATCAAGGTAGAAAGTAAAGTTACATTAAACAGGGAGCATAAAACCTGGGCAATGGAAGACAGTACAGAGTTTAACTAAGAAACAATTAGAGAGAGAAAAATATATAAATCAACAAAAACTGTAAGATACAAAAACATAGGTTTATCCTAGGCAGTTATTAGCCTGGTATGTCCAGAGGGAGAAAGGAAAGGGTGAGGTTGGGTGGGGGGAAGGGATTGGGGAGGGGGTGGGGGGAGTGGAGAGTCAGTGATGGTTGAGGAGATCCTTCAGCGGTAGGCTTCTGCAAAAAGCCAGGTTTTCAGTTTCTTTCTGAAAGTTGAATGGCATTGTTCTTGCGTAAGTCTTGTGGAAGTGAATTCCAATGTAGTGGACCTGCTGTTGAAAGAGCTCGCTTGTGAATAGTGTTGTGGACCGATGATTTGTTGGGGGGGGCCTTGAGCGAACCTTTGTAGGCGGTTCTGATCGGTCTTGCGGAAGTATGTAATTCAAGTGGGAAGGTGAGTTGGAGAGTGGATTGCTGGTAGACTGATTTGTGGATGATGGTGAGAGCCTTGAAAAGTATTCTATATTGGATGGGCAGCCAGTGTAGAATTTTTAGTATTGGTGTGATATGGTCCTTGCGACGAGTGTTTGTAAGGATCCTGGCCGCTGCGTTTTGCAGCATCTGAAGAGGTTTGGTGGACGAAGCGGGCAGACCAAGTAATAGAGCATTACAATAGTCGATCTTTGAAAACAGTATGGTTTGAAGCACCGAACGGAAATCCTTGAAGTGTAAGAGCGGTCTAAGTTGCTTCAGGACCTGTAGCTTGAAGAAGCATTCTTTGGTTGTGGCGTTAATGAATTTTTTGAAATTCATTCTAGAGTCAAGGGTGGCCCCAAGATCTCTGACCTGGTTTGCTAATGGGATTACACAGCTAATGGGATTACACAGCTTAACGCCAATGAATAAGGTGTAGTTGTTTTCGGCATTAAAACTGTGCGATATGGCTTTGCACTTTGCAAAGCCAGCCCACTTTTCCCAAAATCCCTCCCTCAACTCCTCCCATTTTAAAAATTTGCATCGCACCAATGCGTTATGGTACTTTTCGCATGCGTTAAGGCGTTTTTCGCATGTGAAAGACCAAAACGCGAGTTGGAAAATAACCCCCTTTTGTTTGTTTGTTTGTTGCGTTATGAATGTCACTTTGTAAACCATTGTGATCTTTACATGGAACAATGGTATATAAAATGTATACATAAATTACAAAAAAATAAAATAAAATATATATATATATGCTGATTTTGCACACACAACTCCTGAATATGTCTTTGAAAATTGCCCCCTTTATGTACAGTATAACTAATCTTTTCTGCCCATTTACTTCCTTACCTTCTCCTACTAAAAATATTTTAGCATTTGGTTGCATGAATGCCCATTTCATTCTATTGAATTCTTTCAAAAAAGAGTTTGTGTTAGAAATTTCTAGACATGTTAAAATGCATCTCAGATTTATTTGGCATAACAAATACTCTGGATTTAATGTACATGCTTTAAATATATTTACCTTGATTTCTAATTGGGCTTCAATAAAAGCAGAAGTGATGATAAATTCAACTGTATTCACATCCTTTGGTCGCAGCTCCCATGACTGGTAAGGCATATTAATATGAGAATTCTGAATCAGTGTAAATGTATAAAAAGAATTCATCCTGAATGATAGCTTTTTATCTTTCGTGTTGTACTTTTTATTGGTGATATAGTCTGTTCTCCAATTTTTTCCTTGGAAAAAATACAAAAATATTAGTGTGATATTCTTAAAGTCAAAAACATTTATTGTAGAGTTACTGAAATTATAGCAATGAATAAATATCTGGTAAAATGGATGGATAGCCTTATGAAAAAAAGATTGCTGTTCACTGGTTGATTTAATGATGTAAGACTGAAGGAGATGAATGGAGCTGATGAAACAGACCAGTAAATTGTTTTATTCAGTACATGTTATGCTGCTACAATGCCTTACTTGCTCCCTGATTGGTAGTCTGATGCAATAAGGTGCGCTCGACTGTGCACACATCTATTTGTGTGCACAACTCTACTTCTGCTTCAATAAGATGTTTCAATACTATATATTGGTGGAGATAATTGATTCAGGTTGTCCTCAATATATCCCTCAATGTTACCTGAATCACATATATGTTCCAACCAGTGTTGCTGCCCGACTCAAACTTATCCAAAAATGATTTTGAAAAATTTATTATGAGGATGGATGGAAGTTTCATAAATTTATACGGCACTCACCATCATGCCTTCTTTAATTTAATCATTAACTACCTTCCAACCTCCATTTTTTAGAACAAATCTTTTAATATTTTAAGTATGGCTTCATCACAAGTATATTACTCATACCTTTATTTTATTAACTTTTTTTTCCTTTTTTCTTTTTTAAAAACTTATTCGTGTGTGCACACCTCCTAAATTTATCACCATCAAAATGGCCCAAATTCTTCCATATATTTTCACATCCTAACTAATGTTCTTTGAAAATCACCGATGATAATGTTGCAATGATAATGCTCTAAATTTCAAAATTTACTTAGCTTTTAAAAGTCTCTGACAATTCCGATATTAAATCGCTCTGTCCCCTAACATGATGTAACAATGTTCCATTCTTTGAAAATCACCAATGGTAATATTGCAATGATAATGCTTTAAATTTCAAAATTTACTTCGCTTTTAAAAGTCTCTGACAACTCCAATGTTGAGTCGCTCTGTCCACTAAAATGATGTAACAATATTCCGACTTGTACAAGTTTCGGTATGGGCTGGCTTCCTCAGGAAACATTTTACTTCTTTTTCTTGCTTCGAACGCTGACTTGTAACTGAAATTTCTGTCCTTAGTTGTGCTCACGCAGAGCCTTCTCTCTACACTGACCGTCGGTTCCTCTCCCCTCATCACTTCCTGTTTCCTTTATAAAAAAAACCCCATGGAATACTAGTGCTACCAATCAGAAGGCTCTATACTAACGACATCCACTCCATTTGTTCATTGAGCCCAGCGGGATGTTCAGTCTGTAATTTAAAAATCCATGACTGCTCCTGGTAATTTAGTAATGTTGTACTAATCTTCTTAACATCAAGGCTATCGATAACTGTCCACCGTAGCTGGTCAAAAGTGTGGTTCTTTTCCACACAATGTTGAACTATAGGGGCTGTTACTATCACAGTGTTCAATCTTGATCTGTGCTCCATAATGCGAGCCTTAATGGCTCTGCTGGTCCGTCCCACGTAGACCTTTAAACATGGGCATATAATGGCATATACAACTGATTTTGTGGCACAATCCATGTCATTGTGCCTATATACTGTATAGCCTGTGGTCAGATGAACCCATGTGGTGCCTTCAATTGTTGTGGCACATACTGTGCATTTTCCACATTTCTTATGTTGTCCCTTCCCATACATTTTATGGGCTGTCTCTTGTGTATGCACTACTTGATCACGAATATTCCGGCCCCTCTTAGTTGTTATTAATGGTTCCTCCACCAAAGATTCATGCAATGCCACTATATGCCAAAGTCTCTTAATAGACTGTCTAATCACAGATGTTGATGTACTTTGCGGTAAGACACATACAAGTCTACTTGTCTCTCTATTGGGCTTGTATTGCAGTAGCATTTCTCTGTCACTATATCTCGCCCTCTTGTAAGCCCTTCTTATTACTTTCCTTGGATAACCCCTATCAAGGACTGAGCAGCTCTGCCTATACATTAAACTCCGCTAAGGTTGCACAGATCCGCCTTATGTGAAAAAACTGGGATACCCTGCTTGAAACCTAATGGGTGGTAACTTTCATAACACAATATATTATTGCAATCTTTGGATTTCCTATTGACCGTGGTATGTAATATTTCTCCTGAAATGATGACTACCACATCTAGGAAGGCTATCTGTTCCCTACTCTGATTACCTGTAAATTTTAGGTTGTGATCCAATGAATTGATCCATTGTATAAATCTGCCAAGTTGCTCTTCGGTTCCCCTCCATACAAAAAAAATATCAATGAATGTCCACCCAATGCTCTATGTACTTGCCACCACTCTGAGGTATATATAAACTTAGCCTCAAAGTCTGCCACATACAAATTGGCTACCGCAGGGGCTAGCGAGGATCCCATTGGAATGCCATGGTCTTGATGGTATATTTTTCCTTAAACAAAAAAATAGTTATTAAATAATACCATTTTTGTTAAAGAACGCATGAAAATCTCCCGGTATCCTTTTTAACCCACCGTGGTGTGATATTTCCTTGATCACAACTTCTAACGCCGATTGTTGGGGGATCTTGCGTATATAATATTGAATATCCATTGTAACTAGAATGGTGCCATCTGGTACTATTGTAAACCTCCTTTAATACATTTAAAAAATGTATTTGTATCCTTTAGATATGATGGTTACTTGCACCAATTCTTGTAAATGGCGATCCACAAATACCGCTGTGGTTCAAAGATGGATTGATTCAAATATACTATCGGTCTTATAGGGTGGATTATGTAAAGAAAAAAGGAAAAAAAAGTTAAAAAAATAAAGGTATGAGGTAATATACTTGTGTTGAAGCCATACTTAAAATATTAAAATATTTGTTCTAAAAAATGGAGATTGGAAGGTAGTTATGATTAAATTAAAGAAGGCATGATGGTGAGTGCCGTATAAATTTTATGAAACTTCCATCCATCCTCATAATAAATTTTTCAAAATCATTTTTGGATAAGTTTTGAGTTGGGCAGCAACACTGGTTAGAACATATATGTGATTCAGGGTAACATTGAGGGATCAATAAGATGTTTAGGCACAGAAAAACTATGGGTCTGATTTAAAAAGCATTTACATGCGTAAAACCCAGATTTACGCATGTAATGCACTTTACTCGAGTAAGTGGGCTTTTGAAAATTGCTACAATATATGCCATTGAATCGTCCATAGGATTTATTCGCATAAGTGCACTTTACGTGAGTAAATGGCTTTTGAAAATTGCTACAATAGTAGTTACATTTATGCACGTAACTCCTTTGAAAATTAACCCCCGTAGTGCACAATTGTGAGCAAAAATGTGTGCACAAATTACTGTACCTCTATGTAAATCCCATGTTAATCAAGGCATTAGCTATTACTCCCCAATACAGAGCTGTTTAGGCTTAGCTCATTTTTTCTTAATAATGAAAATTTAAGGCCTTCTCAGAAACTGAGTAAAATTCTGGGGCTAGAATTAGTCAAAGGGCTCTACCTGGAATTTGTGGTGTGGAGGGTCCTGTAATCAGGATTTATGCACAGAAAATATGATTTGTGCAGATATTTTAGGGTTAGCATGATTTTTTTAAATTCCCTAAGCATTAGCATATTATTAGCTTATTGCATTAAGAGTTATTTTCTTAGCATGTGAGTAAGAAAATGTGTGCTTACGTTCAGTACACATGTTTTTACTCACATCTTATTATATCAGGCTATGGTTAAGTATACTGTAATCAGTCAAGGTTGATTTGTAGTCAGGGCTTGATTTGTGGGGGAATGGCCTAGAACACAATTCTGGCACTTCTTTTCAGGTTTAAGGGACAGAGAAGGGGGCGGGGGGCGGTGTTCTTTTCCTGCCCCTCCCTCCCAGGCAGCCTGCAGGGAAAAAAAGAAGAGGGGTAAGCCTGAAGCAGAAAGAGAAGCCACTCTGATCCTTAATCCTTCCCCTGTCATCCCATCCCATGCCTCCCCACCCCACCTCTCCTCTTGTATTGCAGGAAACAAAGGGAGAGGGGTGATACGGAAGTATACACAGCAGAGCAAAGAACATCCACAAAAAGGGGTTTAATTAGCATAAGTTTGAAACTTAAGAGCAGCAGTGCTAATTGTCAGTGCTTCAACCGTAGCCTTGATGAATGGCATTACTGCTCATAAGTTTCAAACTTTTGCTAATTCAACCCCTTTTTTGTGTCTGTTATTTTCTTACAGAAAAAAACCAAAACAGCATTCTTACTTCTTTTTTTTTGGGACATGAGAAAGCGTAGTAGAACCAACAGTGTAAAGCAATTCTGGTTATATGTGGTTATATGTCATCAATATTTAGGGATGCTTGGCAATCTGAGTTTGTACACCACAGGACTGAGTTGTTGCTCAATGGACAAGAGCCCTACGAATTGCGAGGCAAACTTCATGGATGGCATCTCAAAACCATAGGTTCATGGTGCTAAGACAGACTAGACATTTTGGGGTAGATTTTCAGAGAATACGCGGGCGTACATGTGTGTGCGCTACCCTGCGTGCACACATGTACACCCGATTTTATAACATGCACGTCCAATTTGAGGTACAAGAGATTCTAGATTCTCAAAGGGTCCAAAATCAATTAAAATACCTCATTTCTTAGAAAAACTATGGACGAGGAAAATTTTGTGGGAGCCAGTCCCAACCTACAGCCCCTCACTTGTATTGGAAATTCCACAGAAGATTTCCTGGGAATCCCAAGTCCAGAAGATTGGTGGAAGGGCCTTTGGAGGGAGGGTACTTTTAGGATTCATGGCCCATATGTAGTCAAGTGAACTGTGGCACTCACCTCCGATGCCACCTGGTCTCAGCATGGCAAGAATGCCACCAGGATCCAGCCTCCTATGCTCCCACAGCCCATCCTCTCCTTAAGCACTCATGGAGTACCCAGTCTTAAAAGACCTGTAGCAGGAAAGTCCTTGCGGTGTCCTCTGATGACATCAGCCAGCCCTTCCTATATAAGGGCTTTCTTGAACAGCTCACCTTTGCCTCAGCAACAGGTCTCCTGCTTTGCAGTGCATATTGCAAGGGTTCCAAAGTTCCTGCATTTTCAGTGTGTCTTCTCCTATTTTGCCTTGTGTTCTCCAGCCATTGCCTGTCCATTCAGCCTCATTCTTGCCTTGTTCTGTTCTCTTCTCCTGCTTCCTTCTTCCAGCTTTGTCTTGTTCGTCTCGTCCAGAGTCTTCAGTCTCCCTTAGCCTGATTCTCTGGATCTTAACCTTCTTCCTGGATGGAAATGCTTTAACTGCCACCTGGACCTAACCACATTTTGCCTGCCACATGGGCCTGGCCTTCTGTCTGGATCTGAAATAAGCCTGTTTACAGCTTGCCCTGACCTTGGCCTGTCTCTGATTCTGTCTGCCTGTTGCTTGCCCTGATCCCAGTGTGCTATTGGACTCTTGTTCTTGTTTCATCACCCTAGGGACTTGCCTAAAACCTGCCAGAACCCAAGGGCTCAACCTGCGAGAGAGATGGCTGGTATAGATGAAGCTCCAGTCTGTCCCACTACAGGTCACGTTCACCAGCTGCTGGCGTATGCCTCCTAGGTTTTCCTATGAGGCTGCACCAACTGCTCCACAGCAACCTTTACATTGTCTTCAGTGATTCACCATCCCCAGCCCCATCTAGTGCTTAATACCAGCTGTCTTTTGCCCATTAGTGCTCATCGAGCATGTTAAGAGAGTGAAGTGTATGTTTGTGTATTTGTGTGTGAGAGCCCAAACCGAGTCATGGTCCCTTCCCTTTGCACAGATTACAACTGGCCCTAGTCCCTCCCACCTCAGCCCCCACCCCATCACAGTTCCACTTCATTTTTGTCTACAAATAAAGCCCTGTTTATAGTTGGCTGCTCAAGGAAAAGAGCAAAATCTATCAAGTTGATTTTTTTAACTTCTAAAAATAAAATCCTGTTTTCAATAGTCATACCATTATATGAAGAAAGTAGTACCTATTAGTGATCAGATGATGATGCAGGGCTCTCTATTTTCCCTTGAACTCGTCAAATAATTATTTACTACCATGATATGCAGGCTTCATTAGCTAACCCTGCTTATGTAGCTCGGAAATATGGTCACATTTTAGATGGAAATTTCTCTTGTTTCCACATGCACTAGCAATGTAGAACAGTGGTTCTTGACTTGGTCCTAGACAGTGTATTCCCTCAGCAGACTGAATTTCAGGATATCCACAGTGAATATGCATGTGATAGATTTGCCTGTACAGCCTCCATTGTATGCATCTCTCACATGCATATATGCTACCCTAGTCAAGACCCAGTTTGTGTTATCTATGGAAACCTTGCCACAAGAAGAGATTGCCCTAGTCAAGACCCAGTGAGGACCAATGGAGGGATCTGCTGCTGAGTCCTGCACCAGCCTACTGTTCTCTCTGCTTCTCCCTTGCTGTTGGACCAGTGTGGCCTTGCCCCCAACCCTCTGTCTTCATCCAGGGAGGCTTTTAAGAAGAACCCTGCTGAAAACCTAAGGGGTTTGCCTCTTTAGGAGCTCCTTCATGAGGCAGTAACCAGGAGGACAGGAGAACCTGGGACTTGGTGACTTGGTAATCATTTGAGGATGGGGGATGGGACAGGTTGTGAAGGTTAAGATGAATGGTATTGGCTATGGCTACTGTTAACTAATCTAACAGATTGTGGTCTTCCTCACCTTAATGAGAGTAGGATTTCCCTGTGTTAGATTATTAATCTCTCGTATGTGTAATGGATGTATTTTTATGTATTAAGTGAGGTAAAGATGTATAACAAGAACTTTATATTGAAGGAATAACCATACCAATGGTGGATGAGGCCCGTAATTTAGGGATGGTTCTGGATTCAAGGTTAACTATGAAGCCACAAATACAGAAGGTAGCTAAAGCTGCGTTTTTGGGGTTACGTTTGGTACTACAATTGAAGCCTTTTTTGTCTAGGCCTGAACATAAGAACATACCATACTGGATGAGACCAAGAGTCCATCAAGCCCAACAGTGGCCAATCCAGGTTACAAGTACCTGGCAAGTACCCAAACATTAAGTAGATCCCATGCTACTAATGCCAGTAATTGCAGTGGCTATTTCCTAAATCAACTTGATTAATAGTAATTAATGAATTTCTTCTCCAGCAACTTATCCAAACCTTTTCTAAACCCAGATACACTAACTACCCTAACTGCATTCTCTGGCAACAAATATCAGAGCTTAATTATATGTTGAGTAAAAAAGAATTTTCTCTGATTTGTTTTAAATGTTCTTACTTGTAAACTTCATGGAGTGCCCCCTAGTCTTTCTATTATCCGAAAGAGTAAATAACTGATTCATATTTACCTGTTCTAGACCTCTCATGATTTTGCAGATCTCTATCATATCCACTCTCAGCCATCTTTTCTCCAAGCTAAACAGCCCTAACCTTTTTAGCTTTTCCTTATAGGGGAGCCGATCCATCCCCTTTATCATTTTGGTCGCCCTTCTCTGTACCTTCTCCACTGCAAATATATCTTTTTTGAGATGTGGCGACCAGAATTGTTTACAGTACTCAAGGCGCGGTCTCAGTATGGAGTGATACAGAGGAATTATGACATTTTCTATTTTATTCACCTAATAATAATTACTAACATTCTGTTTGCTTTTTTGACTGTCGCAGCACACTGGTTTCAATATATTATCCACTATGACATCTAGATCTTTTTCCTGGGTGGTAGCTCTTAGGGATGTGAATCGTTTTTCAACGATTAAAATTATCGTCCGATAATTTTAATATCGTCTTAAATCGTTATAGAACACAATACAATAGAAATTCTAACGATTTATCGTTAAAAATCGTTAAATCGAGTTAGTGCGCACTAACGGGAGTTAGTGCGCACTAACTGAAAATGATACAAATTGACACTTTCCAGGTCAGTAAAGGTCAGTTAGGAATGAATATGTGTTCCTATTGGCTGGCTGCCCTCTTATCTATTGATGTTAACCAAGTTCCCACTGAGGTGATGGTTGGGGGGATGGGAAATGAAAACTGTTGGTAGTTGACAAAAAAAGTAATGTGATCAGTCAATATGACTAGAACCTGTGCCCTATTCCTGATACCAGGGGTGTTGTGATCTTCCTGCACTCAGTGCCCTATCCCTGATACCAGTCTGAGACAGCTCCCTCCCTGCATTACTAGTGAGAGGCTGGCTTCACAGACAGGGGGGAGCTGCCTGACCCTCACTCCTGACTTCCCCCATGTCCCAGCCAGTGAATGGTGTGGTGAGGGGGGGGGGGAGGATGGTGAAGTCTGAGACAGCTCCCTCCCTGCATTACTAGTGAGAGGCTGGCTTCACAGACAGGGGGGAGCTGCCTGACCCTCACTCCTCCGGGGTATTGTGATCTTCCTGCACACAGTGCCCTATCCCTGATACCAGGGGTGTTGTGATCTTCCTGCATGCAGTGCCCTATCCCTATTAATACCAGGAGTGTTGTGATCTTCCTGCATGCAGTGCCCTATCCCTGATACCGGGATGTGTGCAAGAAGATCACAACACCCCCGGTATCAGGAATAGGGCACTGTGTGCAGGAAGATCACAACACCCCCGGTATCAGGAATAGGGCACTGTGTGCAGGAAGATCACAACACCCCTGGTATTAGGGATAGGGCACTGTGTGCAGGAAGATCACAACACTCCTGGTATTAATAGGGATAGGGCACTGTGTACATGAAGATCACAACACCCCTGGTGCCAGGGTTAGGGCACTGTGTGCAAGAAGATCACAACACTCCTGGTATTAATAGGGATAGGGCACTGTGTGCAGGAAGATCACAACACCCCTGGTGTCAGGGTTAGGGCACTGTGTGCAGGAAGATCACAACACTCCTGGTATTAATAGGGATAGGGCACTGTGTGCAGGAAGATCACAATACCCCTGGTATCAGGGTTAGGGCACAAGTTCTAGTCACATTGACTGATCACATTACTTGTTTTGTCAAGCTACCAACTGTTTCCATTTCCCATCCCCCATATACTGTCAGTGGCAACCTTGGTAACATGAATAAATAAGAGGGCAGCCAATAGGAATACATATTCATTCCTAAACTGACCTTAACTGACCTGAAAAGTGTCAAATTGTATCATTTTCAGTTAGTGTGCACTAACGCCCGTTAGTGCGCACTAACTCAAGTTAGTGCGCACTAATCGGAAAAAACTATTTTTAACGATTTTGTAACTAAAAAATCGTGCCTAACACGATTTTCTTGCCCTGCCACACGATTTCTATTGTTAAGACGATATGGAAAACGATTCACATCCCTAGTAGCTCTTAATATGGAACCTAACATCATGTAACTATAGCATGGGTAATTTTTCCTTATATGCATCACCTTGCATTTGTGCACATTAAATTTCATCTGCCATTTGGAGGCCCAGTCTTCCAGTCTCGCAGGGTCTCCCTGCAATTTATCACAATCTGCATGTGATTTAACTACTCTGAATAATTTTGTATCATCTGCAAATCTGATCAACTCACTTCTGTATCCCTTTCCAGATCATTTATAAATATATTGAAAAGCACTGGTCCAAGTACATATCCCTGAGGCACTCGACATTTATCCTTTTCCACTGAGAAAATTGACCATTTAATCCTACTCTTTCTGTTTCCTGTCTTTTAACCAGTTTGTAATCCACGAAAGAACATTACCTCCTATCCCATGACTTTTTAGTTTTCTTAGAAGCCTCTCTTGAGGGACATTGTCAAACACCTTCTGAAAATCCAAAAACACTATATCTACAGTTCACCTTTATCTACAAGTTTATTAACCCCTTCAAAAAAATGAAGCAGATTTATGAGGTAAATCCATGCAGGCTCTGTACCATTAAATCATGTCTTTCTATATGCTCTGTGATTTTGATCTTTAGAATAATTTCCACTATTTTTCCCAGCGTACGGGTCTATAGTTTCCCGGATCACTCTTGGAGCCCTTTTTAAATATTGGGGTTACATTGGCTAGCCTCCAGTCTTCAGGTGCAATGGATGATTTTAATGACAGTTTACAAACCTTACTAATAGATCTGAAATTTCATTTTTGAGTTCCTTCAGAACCCTAGGGTGCATACTATCCAGTCTAGGTGATTTGCTACTCTTTAGTTTGTCAATCAAGCCTACTACATCTTCCAGGTTCACCGTGATTTGGCTCAAATGACTCAATTCCCTTGAAAACCTTTTCCAGAACCGGTATTTCCTCAGCATTCTCATTAGTAAACACAGATGGAAAGAATTCAATTAGTCTTTCTGCGATGGCCTTATCTTCCCTAAGAGCCCCTTTAACTCCTTGGTCATCTAATGGTCCAGCCAACTCCCTCACAGTTTCTTGCTTTGGATATATTTTAAAAAGTTTTATTATGAGTTTTTGCCTCTATAGCCAACTTCATTTCAAATTCTCTTTTAGCTTCTTTTATCAATATTTTATACTTAACTTGACAATAGTCGTGTTTTTCCTATTTTGTTCAGATGGATCCTTCTTCCAGCTTTGAAGGATTTTTTATTGGATAAAAATGTATATATTTAAGGTATTTAAAAGTCTATATCATATCCCTCGTTCCTCTTTTCCACTAGGGTATACTTATTTAAGTCTTCCAGTATCCTCTCATAAATCTTCTGTTGCAGACCCCACACGATTCTGGTTACCTTTCTCTGGACCCCGTTCATCCTGTCTATTCTTCTTGAGTTGCAATCTCCAGAACTGAATACAATACGCCAGGTGATGCTTCACCAAGTATCTGTACAGTGGCATTCCTTATCATTCCCAGATCAGTCCAGACAATTGTTTTATCTCTTCTACCAGCAAATGGGGATAGAGAAGAAAAGCTGTACAGTACGTTGTTCCCACAAAATTAGAGACTACTGAGTAGAATAAGCTAGATACCAAAAAATACCCAGTGCACAAAATATTAAATATTGATTTTTGTACTTTTTAAATTCTTATTAAATGGAGGAAAAGACTTCAGATACCAAGTCTTAAGTGAAAATCTGCCTTCAAGATGGCACTTGAATGCACAATCATTAGTCTGAAAAACCTCTGTGTAAAACAAATTTAATTCAAAATTTCTTGTGTAAATGTATTTTGATCATATGTGTGTGATCCATCATCTACTTAAAAAAAAATGTCAAAAATATAATTTCACTATTTTAGAATCCTATTTTTAAAGGCAAAACAATAAGTCCATCTTCAAATGTCATGCACTCAAGATGTTTAATATTAAATTTTTATATGTTGGTTAAATAATCCAAAATTTCATAGTCATGGATTCCAACACTTAAGAGTTTCATTTGGATGGGCTGCCTCAGGGAAAATCCTGTGATTGGAATTATTTTTCATCACTTTAAACTTTTCCACATTGAATTTCAAATGCCCTAGTCTCGCAAAGTCCTTTTGCAATTCATCACAATTCACTGTTGTTTTAACAACATCTGCAAATCTGATCACCTGGAAAAATCATTTATGAATGTTAAACGGCACAGGTCCCAGCATAGATCCCTGTGGTATTCTTCTACTGCCCTTCCTTCATTTGGAAAACTATTTGAGTCCTATCCTCTTTTTCTTTCTGTTAACCAGTTACCAATTCACAATAGGATGCTGCCTCCTATCCCATAACTTGTTAATTTCCTGAGGAGTTTCTCATGAATCCCCAAACTATCAAATGGCTCACCTTTATCTACATGTTTATTTGCACCTTCAAAAAAAATCCAATAGGTTTGTAAGACAAGACTCCTCTTTGCTAAAATCTTTAACCACAACCATCTGGAATACATTTATTTATTAGGTTTTTATATACCGTCATTTAGATTAGCCATCACAACGGTTTACAAACATTTCATACAAAAAACATCCAATCAAAATAGACATAAGATGAACTATTAATCATAAAACAGAGTTAATAAAGACATAAAAATAAAATAATACAAAGCTTCTTAGTCATAAAAACAGTTAATAACCAATAAAAATAAAAGTATAGACATATAAAATTAAGCTATAAAATGTGGTACTTAAAAAATATAACCATAACCTCTCTACTGTAATAATTTTAACTTTTCCAATAAGCCCTCTCTTATATGTTCTGTAATTTTGTTTGTTTTTTTTTTTAATAACAATTTTTATTGGAGCAACTTGTATACAACTACAAACACAGTTGGGTACACCGTACACTTTGCAAGTACAACCCCAATACGTTTTTCATTTTCGGAGAAATGCTTACTTTGAGGTTACCCATACCACCCCCCTCCCACCCTCCCATAGAGAACCATAAAGATCAATGCAACTTAAAGGGATAACAAATGTCAAATGTCAAACATCAGCTTAAGGATGGTTGATAGTAGTCTTACTGGGACGGCCAAGAGCACTCACCAGGCCCCAAGAAAGCCCATGAAATGAGACCAGCGATCCGACCCTCCCAGGTCTGTAATCCTAATCCAGGGCGTCGCATAATTACAAGTCCACCAATGGAGCCGCTTTCCGTACTGTAGACGAGAGAGTCAGATAGAATGGTAGCCAAAGCTCCCGAAATTGTTGTCTCCGCTTAGTTGTAAAGCATCTGTACATAGAGCCATATTCCAGCTGATAAAGCTCCGTCAGCGCAGAAAGCCACATAGTGTGAGAGGGAGGGCTCGAATCAAGCCACTTGAGCAGAATGCACTTTTTGGCAATCAAACAGGCTTTAGAAATCAGTCCGATATTGTCCACATTTAAACTTTGATCTCCCACATCGTTGTAGAGAAGGCAGAAAGAGGGCGCCCATTGGACCTCCTTGTGAAGAATAGAAGATATACATCCTCTTATGGCATCCCAGTAGGATTGTATACAAGGACAACTCCACAGGCAATGGAACAATGTAGCCGACAACTCTGGACATTTTAGGCACGCCGCCGATGGCGCACACCCCATGCGATGGGCTCGGGCAGGAGAACATATGGTACGATGGAAAATCCTTTGCTGTAACTCTCGAAGTCCAACATTATTCGTTATTGAGGAAATAGCAGCATAAGAATTCTTAAGCATACAGGCCTGTATCCCACCACAGGTCCCGAGACCACTTAGCAGACAAGTCATGATATATCCGATACGATTGCACAGTTACATAAAAAGAATAAAGACAGGACAAGGAACCCTTCCGCAATTGGAAACAGGACATCAATCATCATACTGAGAACTACTCACCCTGCCTCTTGTCCCCGGAGCAACATATGAGACCTGGCTCGCAACTGCCCATACAGCAGAAAGTGACTAGGTCGAAATCCCAGATGAGCTTGGCAGTGAGTAAAGGAATACATTTGACCTGTGTTGGGATCCAACAAACCACCCAGGGGCCAGGTAGCCGGTAGTGAGAGCGGGTCTGGAGGAGTGTTTGCAGACAAGGAGGCCAACAAAGAGCCCCGCATAGGAAATTGGGGAGAAACATCTACAGAGAGCTGTAGCATCTTGCGCAGAATTCTCCACACTTTCCTCATTGTTTGAACTAATATAAAGTGACTGAAAAACCTGTGTGGAAGATGAGATGAAGTATGCAGCAAAAACTGGGAACATATGGAGTACAGAGCGTGCATATTAAGGGGTAGTCAGTATATTCCGAAGTTCCAAAGAACCAGTCTCCAAGAAAGCGGAGGTTAGCCGCCAGAGAGTACAGATGGAAATTAGGCAGCCCATACCCCCCTTGAGACCGTGGCGCCATTAAAGTGGCCAAAGACAATCTCGGCCTCCTACCCCTCCATAGGAATCTGCGGAGCTCAGTATTAAGCAATCGCCGATCCCGCGAGAGAAGCAGGAAAGGTAACATTAATAGCTTATATAATAATAAAGGTGCAATCACCATTTAATTACTGCAATGCGCCCTGGATAGAGAGGGGGGCGAGATTCTGCCAATCCATGCAACTTGTGCGTCATTTTGGTAATCGTGGGGGAATATTAAGAGTATACCATTTTGTCGGGTCCGCATGTATGGTAATTCCCAGATATTTTATCGTACTCGCTGCCCATTTCACCGGGAAATGTTCCCATGTGTCCCGAAGGGATCCCGACAAGTCAAGAGCCTCCGTCTTATCAAGGTTCAATTTAAAGCCTGATAGGAGTTGGTAAGATTGAAAAATTGTCACCGCCGCTGGGAGGGCAACTCTAGCCTGGGATAACAATAGGAGGATATCGTCAGCAAACAAAAGGGTGTGAGATACGAATTCCGCCCCCACAGGAATACCAGTAACTTCAGGGGTAATTTTAATTTACACACAAGGGGCTCCACCGTTAAAATAAATAAAAGAGGGGACAGGGGGCAGCCCTGCCGCGTTGAAGCCGAAATTCTTCCGACAGTTCCCCCATTAACCAAAATGCGGGCTGTGGGATTTGTATATAACAAGGTAATATAATCATAAATTCTACCCACAAACCCCCAGTTTAGTCAGTACCTGTTTCAGAAAAGGCCAGGCCACCCTGTCAAATGCCTTCTCGGCATCACAGGTCACCAATAGAGGATCACGAACGTGAGCAGATGAACAAAGCTCCAGGGCAGCCAGAACCTTATGTATGTTTACGGTAGATCGCCTCCCAGTTAGGAAATCCCACCTGGTCCGGGAGACCACGAGGGCATAAGAGATTTTAAAACGGGTTGCTAAAATTTGGCATATATTTTGATGTCTAAGTTGAGAAGAGATATCGGCCTATAGGAGGAGGGAAGCAACGGATCCCTTCCAGCCTTAGGTAGGACTACAATAGTGGGCAGCTCGCATTGTCAGAGGCATCTCCTGATTATCTGTCATCCTTTCAAATACCGATTGGAGAAGGGAGCTAACCTCTGTTTTAAGGCCTTATAAAAAAACTGAGGTCAGACCATCAGGTCCCGGGGCTTTTTGATGAGGAAGCGATTGTATCGCATCCTGCACCTCTTCCTCCGCAATAGGTCGCTGCAAGTTCTGAAGCTGCGTAGAGGATAGACTAGGCAAAGGCAAACCCTGCAAAAATCGGAGTATCTCCTCTTCATTGACAGGGTCAGCAGCATAGAGAGACCGGTAATAGTCTGAAAAAATTTGTGCAATGTCTCTAGTGTTGGACTTTATCTCCCCCTGCGTATTTTTAATGTTAGCAATAAACTTTGAGGCTTCCTGCGCCCTTAAAAGACGAGCCAGGAGATGGCCAGCCCTGTTACCATATTGAAAAAAATTGAATTGACGATAACGTAGGGCACGTGCCGCCCTGGCATGTAGTAAGTCATTAAGGGCTACCTGGATTTCCTTAAACTGGGCAGCTATTGTGGGATCCCCAGAGATGGACAATCGTCTTTTAACACTTCTTAGTTTCTTCTCCAGGCTAACAATCTCATTATTGAGTTTTTTTCTTTTTATAACTGGCATAGCTAAGAATATCGCCCCGCAGAACCGCCTTCGCGGTTTCCCATAAAAGAACCGGTTGACCCAAGTGTTGGGCATTATTTGCCAGAAAGTCCTGCCATTTACACTTCAGAAACTGCGGGAAATCCGGGTCAGAAGCTAGTGTGGCAGGAAGTCGCCATTGTCCCCCCACACCAGGGCCACCCACTTGGAGAGTCCCTGACACCGGACTGTGATCAGATATCACCAGGGCTTCGATGTCAGATTTAGTGAATTTAGAAAAGAGAGACTCAGATATAAGGAGATAATCGATTCTAGATTGAGTCGGGTGCGCCTTCGACACATGGGTAAATTCACGTACACCGGGGTGTAGAACACGCCATAGGTCCATAAGACCAAGATGGTTACAGAGAAATCCCGGCCCCTTTCTGAGACTGCATTGATGCCCCCCTCTGGCTGGTTGCCTATCAAGCTCAGGATCAATTGCAAAGTTGAAGTCTCCCCCCAGGATCATAGGACAATCCCCCAGTTTGACCAAATGCGATAGTAAGGTAGTGTAAAATGTGTGGTCATAAACATTCGGGGCATAAATAGAAGCAAGAAGTATGGGGAAGCCCAACAAGCACCCCTTCACTAACACATAACGACCCTGGGGATCCTCTATACATTCCTGTTTGGTAAAAGGAACAGATTGATGAATCATAATGGCAACCCCCCGGCTCTTCGAAGACCCCGTGGCATAATAAAGTTGGGAGACCCACTTCTTCTTTAGTTTCAGTATTTCCTGGGACAACATATGAGTCTCCTGTAAAAATATAATTTTGGCACCTAGTTTGTTTAATCGGGCAAAAACTTTTTCACGTTTTATGGGGGTACCCAAACCCGCCACATTCCATGTAACAACATTTATCGCCATAGCAAAGAGCAAAAGAAATGTCCATGAGGAGGCGGTGTCAATTCAGAGCTCTCTGGCGGGATCCAAAAAAACCGCATTCCGCTCTCCCAGGGGAATACTACTGATGTACCCTATCTGTCCCGGCGCAAAGAAAACTCCCATCCAAACCATCAACCATACATACATCCCACAAATCCCCAAATAACATAGGTTCTCTATTTGTCCCCCCCCCATCCCCCCCCACTTGAACTCTCAAGTAAGCTGGGCCCATCAGGAACCAAGCCCAGGTTCCCAACGCTTCAGCCCACCACACCCACTCCCCACTTTAGTAAACCTGATTTATATCAGGGATAGATCACGTAGATTAGATGTACAATGTGTTCAGCTGCCTCTCCAGCCCTACTACACAAAATAAAGGCAAAGGAAGCCCATACAGTGAATCACAGCGTGGCAACATAAGCCAGTATACACCAGATTAATACAGTAACATAAGAAGTAAAGAACAAAATGCAAACAGCAAACAGGAACAACTACCAGGTGCCAAGATGCAGAGGTCCACGCCGAAAATAGAGGAGAAGACTGAGTTCTGCTATGGACCACCAGAGGAATCCCCTTCACCATCAAGGCTCATAGATATTCCATAGCGCCTTTCTGAGCAAAAAGGTAGTCGTGGTCGCATCGGTTTTTTTTTTTATTTTTCTGTTGTTGTTTGTCGTCTGTGTGTGCCAGCGTATTCTTTAGCCAACTGGGAATGATGTAGATATATTAAGCTTAGCGGTGCTTACGATCCCCGTCGCATTGGACCACACACCATTCTATGGACTGGCAACTCAATTCCCATGGTAGTTCGCTTTGTTCCATAACAGCAAGCAAGTACACAATTAGCGCCCATCCGAAGACACGGCCTCGTGGGGGCTCGATCCGACTAGGCCATTGACAAACACACGAGCCTCCGACGCTGAGTCAAACACTTTGGTTTGCCCCTGATGCATAATCTTAAGCTTAGCGGGAAACATGAGCGCAAATTTGATTTGCTTGTTGACGAGTTCTGAGCAAACATCATGGAAAGTTTTACGCTGCAGCGTCACCCGAGATGAAAAGTCCTGAAACACCAAGATCCGATGTGACTCATATGAGAACTCACGCACTTTTCGGAAGTGTTGGAGAACGAGGGATCGATGCACAAAGTGCAAGAAACGAGCAATGACCACCCGGGGCCTGCGATCCGACTCGCCCTCCCCTCTTCGGCCCAGACGATGTGCTCTCTCAAAAAGCCCGCCCGAGGGCGAGGCCAAGGTAGGGACAAGCCCCAGCAGCCATGCTTCCATGATACGCGGAAGGTCTGCCTCCGGAATCGCCTCTGGGAACCCGACAAACCTTAAGTTGTTTCTACGGGATCGGTTCTCCAGATCCTCAATTCGGTCCTCACTCGCCGCTGCTTGTTTGGTCAGCTCCTCCACTCGTTTTTCCAGTGCGGTGATGTTGTCTTCGGCAAGGCCCACTCGCCCCTCAATTTTTTCGGCACGGGCATCAAATTCAGTCAAAGAGGCCCTCACATCCGCGATCTGATCGGACAATTGATGTAAACGCACATCCAAAGCGGTAACCACTGCATGCGATATTTTCTCTTCCAAAGTTTCGCCATCTGCAGAGAGGGCCGCCGTCGCAGCCGCGGCCATTTTGTTGCCAGGAGCTAGTAATTTAGGTTTGTCCTTGCGGAGGGTCCGAGTAGCCATATACCCACTGCAAATTCAGAGGATGGTGTACTGCGGATCGCGCTGCACCCGAGGATGATTTTGGTAGCCAATCAGTTAGTCATTTGGGCCGGATGAGGGTGGATAAGGCCAGAGAGGCAGCCGGAGTGTGGAGGAACACGTCCTACCAGACCCACCACATCACGTGATCTCCTGTAATTTTGTTTTTAAGTATAGCTTCTACCAATTTGCTTGGCACTGATGTCAGGCTCCCTGGTCTATAGTTTCCCAGATTACTCCAGAACCCTTTTTAATGATTGGCAGAACATTGACCACCCTGCAGTCTTGAGGTATTGTGGCTGTTTTAAATGATAGGTTACAGATTACTAGCAGCATAAGAACATAAGAACATAAGAAATTGCCATGCTGGGTCAGACCAAGGGTCCATCAAGCCCAGCATCCTGTTTCCAACAGAGGCCAAAAACCAGGCCACAAGAACCTGGCAATTACCCAAACACTAAGAAGAACCCATGCTACTGATGCAATTAATAGCAGTGGCTATTCCCTAAGGGGCGGATCTTCAAAACTCCGCGAATAGCTTACTTTGTTTGCGCTCCAGGCGCAAACAAAAGTAAGCTGGATTTTAGTAGATACGCGCGGAGCCGCGCGTATCTACTAAAAAACCTGGGTCGGCGCGCGCAAGGCTATCAATTTTGTATAGCCGGCGCGCGCCGAGCCGCGCGGCCTACCCCCGTTCCCTCCGAGGCCGCTCCGAAATCGGAGCGGCCTCGGAGGGAATCCTCTAACACCCTCCCCTAACCTTCCCCTCCCTTCCTCTACCTAACCCACCCGCCCCGCCCTGTCTCACCCCCCCCCCTTACCTTTGTTGGGGGATTTACGCCTCCCAGAGGGAGGCGTAAATCCCCGCGCGCCAGCGGGCCTCCTCCGCGCCGGGCCGCGACCTGGGGGCGGGTACGGAGGGCGCGGCCACGCCCCCGGACCGCCCAGGGCCGTAGCCACGCCCCCGTACCCGCCCCCAAAACGCTGCCGACACGCCCCCAAAACGGCGCGCCGACAGGGACCGCCCCCGACACGCCCCCCCTCGGAGAACCCCGGGACTTACGCGAGTCCCGGGGCTCTGCGCGCGCCGGTGGGCCTATGTAAAATAGGCGCACCGGCGCGCAGGGCCCTGCTCGCGTAAATCCGGGCGGATTTACGCGAGCAGGGCTCTGAAAATCCACCCCTAAGTATAATTGATTAATAGCAGGTTTGCAATTTTATGTTTCAGTTCTTTCAGGACTCTGGGATAGATACTACCCAGTCCTGGTGATTTTGTTATTCTTCAGTTTGTCAGTTTGATCTATTATATCCTCCATTATCACATACTGTTGTAATTGCTCAGAATCATTACCTTCAAAGAATGCTTCTGGCATGGGTATGTTCCCAATATACTCCTCAGTAAAGACCTAGGCAAAGAATTTGTTCTGTTTTTCTGTTATTTCCTTGTTCTCCCTTTAGCACGCCTTTTACTCTTCAGTGATCTAGCAGCACTTCACAGGCTCTCAGCTTTAAATGTAATTAAAAAAGATGACCGTTGGTCACAGACGGCTGCAACCGCGTGTACTTACTTCCTGCACTACTCTCCTGCCCTCCTCGAGGCTCCTCTCGGCTCAGGCCAGCTTTCACCGCCGTGTTTCCTGGGACTCCTCATGGCGGCCTGGACGCCGCCGCCATCTTTCTCGACTTCAGGCCTTCCTAGGCGTGCACACCACTGGGCCCTCCTTTCAAGCCTCCTCTGCAGGAACCTCGCTGGAATCTCCAGTTGATGACATCATTTGACTGGTGTACTTAAACTCCACCTTCGCCCTCAGCTAGCCGACTTGGCAACAAGTTCCGTACGTCTTCAATTACTGCTACGTGTTCCTGAGATTACGCTTCGTGCCTTTGATTGAATTGTCTGGTACCCGCTCCTCGGGGCCAGTGCACACACTGGGGACTCGCTCTCCTTGTCTATCCTGCTCTTCAGGCTGGCTCTGCGTCTCCTGGGTTCTAACCTGCAAGGCCTCCCATTCCCTGGGACTACCTCTGGGACACTTCAACTACCTGTGAATTCTACTAAGGGACTTTCCCACTCCTCGGGGTTGTGCCCACATCCTGAACAGGACTGGCCGCGCCTCCCTCTCCTCGGGACTGCGCAATAGTAATTGGCGAAGCCAAGGAATCTCTGGAGGGCCATAAGGCCAGAGGGTTGAGGCCAATCACGGATGCTCTTCAGTTTTTGAGGGTCCAAACAAAACCCGTGGCTAGATACCACATAGCGTAGGAAAGGGATGGTCTCCTGTTCGAACAAACACTTTTCAAGCTTGGCAAATATCTGATTCTCCCACAGCTACTGTAGAACTCGAGAAACAGCCTGGTGATGACTTTCAAGGTCTTGTGAAAAAACTAGTATATCATCAAGATATACGACAACGCACTGGTATAGCATATCTCTGAAAACCTCATTCATCAAGTTTAGAAATACCGCGGGAGCATTACACAACCCAAATGGCATTACGAGGTATTCGAAGTGTCCGTCGCCGTTGTTAAAGGCGGTTTCCACTCATTGCCCTCGTGGATCTAGACCAAGTTATAGGCCCCGTGGAGATCTAACTTTGAGAAGATCTTAGCTCCTTGAAGCCTGTCGAAGTGCTCTGAGATAAGTGGCAGCGGGTAGCGATTCTTGAGGGTTATTTCATTTAAGCCACGATAGTCGATGCAGGGGCGCAGGGAGCCATCTTTTTTCCCTACAAAGAAGAACCCTGCTCCTGCAGGGGACTTGGAGGGCCGAATGAATCCCTTTGCCAGGTTTTCTCAAATGTATTCTGACATGGCTTGGGTCTCCATCTGTGAGAGGGTAGATTCTGCCCCGTGGGGGCTCCAAATTAGGTAGTAAGTTGATCGCGCAGTCATATGAGCAATGTGGAGGTAATGTATTTGCGGCCTTCTTAGAGAACACATTGGAGAAGGATGCTTATTGTGGTGGAAGGCCGGAAAGAATGGTTGTGAATATCATGTAATGGTGAAATGAGTTCCAGGCAATTCTTGTGACAAGCAGGGCCCCAAGAGAGAGCTGTAAGGTGGCCCAGTCAAAGTGTGGGGTGTGCTGTTGCAGCCAAGGTAGTCCCAATACTACGGGGTGGATGGCCTTGTCTAAGATGTGGAACGAGATGGTCTCCACATGCAAGGTTCCGGTGCGTAGTTGGATGGGAGCTGTAGTGTGGGTAACTTCACCAGGAAGAGGTTCCCCATGAATCGAGGACAGAAGTAGGGGTACTGGAGACTGGATAGTACGGATCCGTAGATGTTCCGTGAGCTGCTTTAGAATGAAGTTCCCACCGGCCCCAGAGTCTACCAGTGCCAAGATGTGGAACTCTTGATTGTCCATCTTTATTGATATGGGAATGGTCAGTGGAGAAGAAGGCAAGGTTAGGCCTAGGAAAAGTCCTTTATCAGATCCTAGGCCCGGAAGTTTCCCGGACAGACCGGTCACGAGGCAATAGCATGGCCCAGCTGGCCGCAATACAGGCAGAGGCCAGACTGTGGGTGACGATGACGTGTTCTTCCTCCGTTTGATTCAGTGGTGGGTTCAGTCTAGGCGAAGATGAGCGTCTGGTTCAGGATGGTCCTGGTGCAGTCTTCTGGGATGCTTTGGACTCCAGAGAGCGTTCTTGTATTCGATGGTCAATGCACCCAGTAAGGTCAATCAGAGAGTCCAAGGAAGAGGGCAATTCACGGGTCGCCAGCTCATCCTTAATCCGAGGACTCAGCCCTTCAAGAAATATGGAACGTAAGCAGTCGGCGTCCCAATGTAATTCCGATGCAAGGGTGCGGAATTCAATAACATAGTCTGTTAAAGGGCGAGAGCCTTGCTGAAGATACAGAAGGGATGAACCGGACACGGCTCATCGACCAGGGTCTTCAAAGACGGATCGAAACAGGGCTAGGAATCCTGGAAGGTCCTGGAGGACTGGGTCTGCTCGCTCCCAGAGAGGTGACACCCAGGCCAAGGCCTTACCATCCAAAAGGGCCAGGATGTATATGGTTTTAGTGATCACATCTGGGAAGTAAGCAGGTTGCAGGAAGAAATGCATATTGCATTGGTTTAGGAACCCCTGGCAGAAAAGAGGGTTCCCAGAAAAGCACGGTGGAGCCGGCAAGGGCACAATCAGCCGAGGAGCCGGCGAAAAGGTAGAGGTATTAAGCTTGAGAGACGAGGTTGTGGCAGCCACAGTAGCGTCTAGATGAGAGCTCAGGTTGTCGATGGCAGCAGCCAGAGACTCTAAGAATTTTTGCTGTTCACTGATCCTTTGCGCCAGGCCAGGGATGGCCTGGAGGGCCGAGACCTCTGCCGGGTCCATGGACTTGGCAATCTGTTGTGATTTGTGGGTATGTGGGCCCTTGGCCCGGGATGCAAGTTGTTACTACCTGTGGGAAGGACCCCCACAGGTCTGCACCATCGGGAGGCGAGGTCAGAGACAGCGGAGAGCTCTGGGTGAGGCAATAGAGAGGTCCTGCAGCACCAGGAGAGGACCCCTGTGAGAGTAGACTGGAGGCAATACCTCAGCAGGGACCCTGAAGGAAGGAAGACAGACCACAGAGCAGGGGGCGTGAGGCTTGACCAATCAGAAGGTACTCCGGAAGAGGGAGAAAGAATTTGTGAGACTTCAGTAAGGAGGCGTAAAGAACTGCTTGATGACCCGGGGGTAAAGTTTTGTTGAAGCTAGCCCCGACGGCGTCTCGGAAGCCACGCCCTCCCGTGTGATGTCAGCCCGGTGAGAGTTCTTAAACTGGACTGTAATTGAATTTATTTGGGAGAAAGAATTTGTGAGACTTCAGTAAGGAGGCGTAAAGAACTGCTTGATGACCCGGGGGTAAAGTTTTGTTGAAGCTAGCCCCGACGGCGTCTTGGAAGCCACGCACTCCCGTGTGATGTCAGCCTGGAGAGAGTTCTTAAACTGGACTGTAATTGAATTTATTTGGGAGAAAGAATTCATGAGACTTCAGTAAGGAGGCGTAAAGAACTGCTTGATGACCCAGGGGTAAAGTTTTGTTGAAGCTAGCCCCGACGGCGTCTTGGAAGCCACACCCTCCCGTGTGATGTCAGCCTGGAGAGAGTTCTTAAACTGGACTGTAATTGAATTTATTTGGGAGAAAGAATTCATGAGACTTCAGTAAGGAGGCGTAAAGAACTGATTGATGACCCGGGGGTAAAGTTTTGTTGAAGCTAGCGTCTAGGAAGCCATGCCCTCCCATGTGACGTCACCCTGTTTGGGGTTTAAATTCTGGTGATAGCGGCGCATCGCATCCGCCAGTGTGTCGCCTAAGCCGCGCGCGCCCAAGGGGCACGCGCGACTTAGTTTCCAACTTTGTTTTGGACTTAATTTATTTTATCCCTTTTACCTTACAATGTTTTAATTAATTGCTGAATCTCGAATAACTTTCTTCTCATAAGGAAGTCTGTGAGGTTTAGGAAGGAGAACTAGGTAAGAGACTGTAGTTTAATTTATAATTTTGATATGCCTCATACCCAGCAAAAGGGGCGATTGAGGCTTGAGTCCCCTGCCTCTGCCTCAAACACCCCTGTTCAGTCTAAAATTCAAGGTTTCTTTACACCGGTTGCAGTTTCAACACCGGGAGAATTGTCCGTTGAGGGTATAGATAAGGAACAAAATCTATCCCTCCAGGACAACTAAACATCTCTGTCCCCAGGTGCACCAGTTATCCCTCTACCTTCACAACTTGGAAATCCACAGGAGCATTTCTTGGCCCAGGTGGAAGGCACCAAAGGGTCTAAGGAAGCAGAGGGAATAACTGCGGAATTAACAAGGAGTATAGAGGAGGGGGGGTGACTCGACAGGGGAAATTCAGATGATTTCCAATACTTGTCGAGTGGGGGTGGATATTGCTAGCATTAATATACCTAAAATAGATAAACCTAATAAAATTACATTGGAATCAATTTGGCAAGCAATAACTACAATGGAAAAATCTCTCTTTATTACCTTCCTCAATGAATAGTTCCCAAGATATGCTATCTATGATTGAACCTAAAATTAATAGGGGTGTGCATTCGATTTGAACTTAAATGTAAAACGCTACTTTTTTTTTTTAACTTAAAAAGTGATGAGGCGAAAATGATCGGATTTCCAACGTATTCAACATAGCTATGTTGAATTCGTTGGAAATCGCGATTGTTGATCCAAAATAAAAATTTAAACCCCTCACCTTCCTTAATCCCCCCCCAAAGACTTACCACAACTCCCTGGTGGTCCAGCGAGGAGTCAGGACGCCATTTTCTGAACTCCTTTGCGAGGAGCACGTGACGTCGGCGCCACGTCGGAGTGACGCGGCGTCACGTGATTCCCCGTGGGTTCGCTCCGGGACCTTCGTTCGACCCAAAAGGAACTTTTGGCCAGCTTGGGGGTGTCAGGAGGTCGTAGGTAATCCAGAAGTCGATCCAGGAGTCGGAGTCCAAGAGCAGTCCACAGCCAGTCCAGGGGTCGGTATCCAGAGAGCGGTCCAAAGCCAGTCCATGGGTCGAAGCCGGGAGAGCAGTCTGCAGCCAGTCCAGGGGTCGGAGCCAGGAGAACAATCCAAAGCCAGTCCAGGGGTCGGAGGCCAGAGAGCGATCCAAAGCCAGTCCAGGGGGTCGAAATCCAGAAAAATCAAACAGCGGAGGAGAGCAGAAGCGGGGACGAAGAACAACCAAGAACGCAGCAACAGCACAGCAACACCAGGAACCTTGTTGCAAGGCACTGGAAGGATCTGGGTGCAGGGTAATTATACCCTGAGGCGTCTGACGTCATCCACAGCTGTCTGGAGGATTTTCCCATGCTGGCCCCTTTAAGGGGAGCTCCTCCCCGCTGTGCGCGCGTGCGTCAGGGGGCGGGGCCAGCCACGGCCAAGTCGTCGGCGTCTCTCCCGAGGAGGGAGAGACGCGCTTGAGGGCCTGCAGGCCCGGAGGAAAGCTTCAAAACGGCCCGGGCCGCCCCCCAGGTAGGTGGGAGGGACCGGGGCACGGCCCGGGACCGTAACAGTACCCCTCTCCTACGTCCCCTCCCTGGAGGCCGGGGGGTTTACTTGGGTAGTCGAGATGGAACTGATGGAGGAGACTCTTGTCCAGAATATTGGAGGACGGCTCCCAGGAATTCTCCTCAGGACCATACTCCTCCCATGAGAGGAGGTACTCCCCCGGCGACGATGATGAACCGGACCGTCCAAAACCTCCTTTACAGTATAAATGCTGTCTGCTTCAGCTTCGGTGGGTAGTAGGTATTGGGTGTCTTGTCATGAAAGGAAGAGAGCACCAGCGGTTTAAGCAGGGAGACGTGGAATACGTCATGGATCCGCAAAGTGGAGGGTAATCGTAGACGGTAGGATACTGTCCCTACTCATTCCAAGACCGTAAATGGTCCTACGTACTTAGGAGCTAGTCGCATAGACGGAATCCGTAGGGCGAGGTTCTTGGTGCTTAACCAAACTTTACTTCCTGGAAGGAAGATCGGAGCTGGCCGTCGTCGACGATCGGCATATTTCTTCGCTTTAGCTGAAGCAAGTCGGAGCTTCTCCGGGGTGGACTTCCACAGGGAGTGCAGCTGCTGGGCAGTAAGCTGAACCGCCGGAGAGGAGACTGATAGAGGCAGAGGGTAACGGGGGGCCTGGGGGTTTTCCCATAAACAAGCTGCAAACGGAGACTGGTCGGTCGCTGAATGCTTATGACGATTGTAGGAGAATTCGGCCCACGGTAAAAGGGAAACCCAGTCATCTTGCAGATCCCCAACAAAGGCTCGAAGAAGGCCTTCAGTGTTCGGTTGGTCCGTTCGACCTGGCCATTGGCCTGTGGGTGGAAGGCTGTAGTAAGGTCCCAAGTGTACTCCAAATTTCCTGCACAGGGATCTCCAGTATCTTGCTGTAACTGCGGCCCACGGTCAGAGGAGATGTGTGAAGGTAAACCATGTAGATGAAATACATGCTGTGTGAAGAGGTTGGCCAGTTCCGGCGCCAAGGGTAGCTTAGCGAGGGGCACGAAGTGGGCCATCTTGGAAAAGCAGTTGACCGTGACCCAAATCACCGTCTTCCCTTCGGAAACAGGGAAGTCTACGATAAAGTCTGTGGAGAGGTGGGTCCAAGGCTCCGTAGGAATAGGCAGTGGCTGCAGAAGCCCCCAGGGACGTCCATGGAAAGGCTTGTGTTGAGCACAAGTAGGACACGACTGGACATATTGTCGTACATCCTCCTTAACTCGGGGCCACCAATAGAATTTGGTCAGGAGTTCCAGAGTCCGGGTGATCCCCGGGTGTCCGGCAGTCAGCGAATCGTGGGCCCAGGCTAAGACCCTCTTTTGGGACCGAGTAGGAACTACCGTCTTACCCGCTGGAGCCACTTCAGCGGCTGCTAACAAAACCCTGGCTGGATCCAGCATGTATTGAGGCGGGGGTTGAGTGCATCTTCGGGTCGGATGTCCGAGAGAGCGCATCCGCTCGTATGTTCTTCGCTGCTGGTCGGTATCGAAGGGAAAAATTGAAGCGACTGAAAAAGAGTGCCCATCGTGCCTGCCGCGGATTGAGGTGCTGAGCCCGACACAAGTACTCGAGATTTTTGTGATCGGTGTAAACAATAACCGAATGTAGTGCTCCCTCCAACCACTGACACCACTCATCAAATGCTAGCTTAATCGCCAGTAGTTTTTTATCCCCAATGCCGTAGTTCCTCTCAGCGAGGGGAAATTTTTGAGAGTAGAGCAGAAGCTTGCCTCTGGTAGATAGCTGGCTTAGAACTGCCCCCACAGCTGTATCAGAGGCATCCACCTCTACGATGAACTGATGCTGGGGGTCAGGATGGCGCAGGCAGGTGTCCTGGAGGAATGCTTCTTTCAAGTCATGAAAGGCCTGAATGGCCGTAGTCGGCCAATTTTTGACATCGGCCCCCTTCTTGGTGAGCGCAGTTAGTGGAGCCACCTTCTGTGAGTAGTGTGGAATGAATTGCCGGAAAAAGTTGGCGAACCCCAGGAATCGTTGGAGGGCTTTCACCCCCTGAGGTTGTGGCCAGTTCTTGACTGCAGCAACCTTCTCGGGATCCATCAGAAAACCGGTGGATGACACAATATACCCTAAAAAGGGTAATGACTCTTGTTCGAACACACATTTCTCTAACTTAGCGTAAAGTTTGTTCTCTTGAAGCTTAAGCAGTACCTGTCGGACGTGTTGGCGGTGCGTTTCTAGGTCCTTGGAGTAAATAAGGACGTCATCAAGGTAAACAATGACTGAAGAGTGTAACATGTCTCTAAGAACCTCATTCATAAGGTTTTGGAAGACCGCCGGGGCATTACACAGACCAAACAGCATAACCAGGTATTCATAATGGCTGTCCCTCGTATTGAAGGCGGTCTTCCATTCATCGCCAGGACGAATCCTTACCAGATTGTAGGCTCCCCGCAGGTCCAATTTAGTAAAAAACTTGGCCCCCTGTAACCTGTCCAGGAGCTCCGGAATCAAAGGCAGAGGGTAACGATCTCGCCGAGTGATGCTGTTCAGGCCACGGTAATCGATGCAGGGGCGGAGTGACCCATCTTTCTTGGCTACGAAGAAGAAGCCTGCCCCTGCCGGGGATTTAGATGGCCGAATGAATCCTTGCTCCAGGTTCTCCCGGATATAAGTAGACATGGATTGAGTCTCTGGAAGGGATAATGGATAAACCCGGCCCCGCGGCAGAGTGGCACCTGGCAAGAGGTTGACTGCGCAGTCGAATGGACGATGCTCTGGAAGAATTTCAGCTTTCTCCTTGGAAAAAACATCATGGAACTCCCGGTACTGAAGAGGTAATGCCAGAGGGGTAGTCATTAGAGCCACTGGGGCATGGGGTAAATCCGTCAAGCAGGTACTAAAGCAGGCATGACCCCAGGACGCCAACTGGAGCGAATCCCAAGCAATGACTGGAGAATGCTTCCGAAGCCAGGGTAACCCCAAGATGATAGGATGCATAGACTTCTCTAAGATGAGGAAGTAGATTTCCTCCTGGTGCAGGGCGCCTGTACGCAAGACGAGGGGTGAGGTACGTGTAGCAATGGTACCTGGAAGAATTCTCCCCTGAATAGAGGATATCCGGAGTGGAGGTTCTTGGGGTTGTACCCCAATTTGGAGTTGCTGCACAAGCTCCTGGAGGATGAAACTCTCCCCGGCCCCTGAGTTGATCAAGGCTTGGGTCTCTAACTCCCCGAACGGGAGTAGCAGAGTTACTGGAACAAAGCATGGGGAGTCAGCAGCGGCATGACCTAGGGTTAGCTCCCCCATCATCCCTAGGTCCGAGCGTTTCCCGGACGCTCGCTGCAATGGGAAAGGAAGTGGCCTTTTCCCCCACAGTACAGACACAGACCTAGTGACTGACGTCTTCTTCTTTCCTCCTGGGAGAGAGGACCTTGACCCACCTGCATGGGTTCAACATCTTGGGGCCTTGAAGAAGCTGGGGGAGAATTTCCACGGTGTACGGACATGGTTCCAGAGGTGTCGGTTCAATGGGGTGCTCTCCTCTCCCGAAAACGACGCTGTAAGCAGCGGTCCACTCGACCTGCTAATTCAATTAGTTCATTCAGCTCGTCGGGAAGATCTCGGCCCGCCAACTCATCTTGTAATCTTGAAGAGAGGCTTTCCAGGAAGATACTATGTAAGCTGTCACTTCCCCAATTTAATTCTGCAGCGAGGGTTTGGAAGTCCATAGCATGGTCAGCCAAGGGCCGATTGCCCTGCCGTAGTTGTAGCAGTTCAGAAGCAGCGGTGGGTTTACGGGCGGCCTCGTCAAAGACCTGCCTAAATGCTGAAATGAAGTGCACCAGGTTGTTCAGACGAGGATCCTGGCGCTCCAAAAGGTTGAACGCCCAGGCTAAAGGTTTCCCTTCCAAAAGGGAAATAATAAAACTGGTCTTGATTCGGTCAGTTGGGAATTGAAGCGGGAGAAGGTCGAATCGGATATAGCACTGGTTCAAGAAACCTCGGCAAAGCTTCATATCTCCGGAGAATCGCGACAGTACTGGCATCTGGATAGGGGCAGAGGCAGCAGCAGAGACCCCAGCTATGGGTGCATTAGAACTAGCAGCCGAGGTTCCACTCACGTGGTCGGCTAAGGCCTGTACTGTGGCCGTCAAAGTGTCCAAGCATGCTTGCTGTTGTTGCAGCCTCTGGGCTATGCCGGGAATGGCTTTCAGGCCCGCAAGGTCCGCCGAGTCCATGGCCTTGCAAACTGTTATGCTTGTGGACCCTTGGGCTGGTTGGGACAGAGAATGGAGTGTGGTAGCGATCCTCAGCAATAGTCCCAACCAAGAGGCGGTACGAAGGCTCGGTGCTGGCTGACACACTTGACTATGGTAAAGTCCTTTGCGACCAAGGACTAGATACCCACTGGACGGATGGACGATGTTGGACCTGGGTGGTAGGAAACTCTTCACCCTGGAGACCGGTACTCCCCCGTGAGAAGCCCTTAGGAGTCCAGCCGCTGGGACTTTTGGAGATTCACCTTGGAAGCCGAAGTCCCCCCAGGAGGAGCCCGTAGGGACACGGCCGCTGGGACTTAGGCGACTTCCTGAAGGTGAGGGTGGTCCAGATGCAGGAGCCTCCTGCAGGTAGTGGTTCCGGACGGCTGGCGCCTCCAGCAGGTCGTAGGTAATCCAGAAGTCGATCCAGGAGTCGGAGTCCAAGAGCGGTCTGCAGCCAGTCCAGGGGTCGTTATCCAGAGAGCGGTCCAAAGCCAGTCCATGGGTCGAAGCCGGAGAGCGGTCCACAGCCAGTCTAGGGATCGGAGCCAGAGAACGATCCAAAGCCAGTCCAGGGGTCAGAGCCAGAAGAATCAAACAGCGGAGGGAGAGCAGAAGCGGGACGAAGAACAACCAAGAACGCAGCAACAGCACAGCAACACCAGGAACCTTGCTGCAAGGCACTGGAAGGATCTGGGTGCAGGGTAATTATACCCTGAAGGCGTCTGACGTCATCCATAGCTGTCTGGAGGATTTTCCAGCACTGGCCCCTTTAAGGGGAGCTCCTCCCCTTGTGCGCACGTCAGGGGGCGGGGCCAGCCGAGCCGAGCCGTCGGCGTCTCTCCCGAGGAGGGAGAGACGCGCTGGAGGGCCTGCAGGCCTGAGGAAGCTTCGAAACGGCCCGGGCCGCCCCTGAGGTAGGTGGAGGGACCGGGGCACGGCCCGGGACAGTAACAAAGAGGGTTCTAAGATAAACTTAGAATTAGATTTGACGGGTTACTTGGAAACTCTATCAGAAGAATTAATTGAACAATGAGGTACCCTATTTGTTTCTTTCAGTTTACCTTCAGATAGAGATCTGATATTAAGTACCTTTTTGAAAAATCGAAATAAAACCTTTTTAGATTACAGATATATCCTGATATTGTAAAGGATACACAGATACATAGAAAAATCTTTGTAGAATTGAGTCAAGAAGCTAGAAAGTTGGGAGCACAAGTCAATATTAGATATCCATGCAAATGTTTGTCTATTATGAACCAGAGCAAATGAAAAGCAAAATTGCTTACCTTGTAATAGGTGTTATCCCAGGACAGCAGGATGTAGTCCTCACATATGGGTGACATCGGTAATGAAGCCCTATATGGAAAAACTTCTGTCAAAGTTTCTATGAAACTTTTGACTGGCACCCAGAGTGCCTACTGAGCATGCCCAGCATGCCATGATATTCCCTGCCACAGGAGTCTCCCTTCAGTCTGTTTTGTAGCAATTAGCGTTAGCCAAAAAATAAAATAATAAAAACGTATTGGACCCAACTCCGCAGGGTGGCGGGTGGGTTTCGTGAGGACTACATCCTGCTGTCCTGGGATAACACCTATTACAAGGTAAGCAATTTTGCTTTATCCCAGGACAAGCAGGATGCTAGTCCTCACATATGGGTGATTAGCAAGCTAGAGACTGAGTCATTTTGTAGTGAAACAACGGTGAAGTAATGTTGTTGGAAATGAATCAGCCGAAAATCACAGCAGGTTGGATGTAGTAGGAGTTGGGATTAAGTTGGAAACAAGTTCTTTAAGACAGATTGTCCATAGGCTGAATCTCGTCTTCCTTCTTTGTCTAGACAGTAGTGAGCTGCAAAGGTGTGAAGAGAACTCCATGTTGCCGCTTTACAAATGTCCAGAATAGGTACAGAGCGAAGGTGTGCTACTGAGGTTGACATTGCTCTGACTGAATGTGCTTTTACTCGCCCTTGAAGAGTAAGGCCTGCTTTCTCATAACAGAACTGTATGCAATCTGCTAACCAGTTTGACAAAGTATGTTTACCCACTGCCTTACCTAGTTTGTTTGGATCATAAGATACAAAAAGTTGACTGGATTTCCTTTGGACTGCAGTGCGGTTTAAGTAAAAAGATGGAGCACGCTTACAGTCCAAGGTATGTAAGGCTCTTTCTCCCTGGTGGGAATGAGGCCTTGGAAAGAATGTTGGTAAAACTATGGATTGGTTCAAGTGGAATTCCGTGACTATTTTAGGAAGGAATTTGGGATGAGTATGGAGGACCACCCTGTCATGTAGAAACTTTGTAAAAGGTTCGTATGTGACAAGTGCTTGTAGTTCACTGATTCTTCTAGCTGATGTAATGGCTATGAGGAAGACAGTTTTCCATGTAAGAAATTTTAGGTCACAGGTATCTATGGGTTCGAATGGAGAATGCATGAGCCTGGTTAATATTAAATTTAGGTCACATTGTATGCTTGGGGGATGAACTGGAGGTTTAAGGTGAGTTAAACCTTTCATAAATTTACTGACGAGAGGCTGTGTAGAGATAGGTGCGTCTCCCAGCTTGTTATGGTAAGCTGAGATTGCACTCAAATGTACTCTTACAGATGAAGTCTGAAGACCAGAGTCTGAAAGATGGTATAGGTAATCTAGTAGTGAGGTAGTGGGGCAAGTGAAAGGATCAATAGATTTCTGAGTGCACCACAAAGTAAACCGTTTTCATTTATAGGAATAATTCTTTCTAGTGGAAGGTTTACGTGACGCTATAAGCACTTGAGATATAGTGGTTGGAAAGTTGAGTGGTTGTAAAATCAAGCTTTCAACACCCATGCTGTCAGGGATAGGGATTAAAGGTTGGGGTGGCGCAACCGACCCTGTTCCTGAGTTATGAGATTGGGAGCTACTCCCAGGCGAACGGGATTCCTGACTGAGAGGTCTAGCAGTGTGGGAAAACATACTTGTCGAGGCCAGTATGGGGCTATGAGTATCATGGTCCCTTTGTCTTGTCTCAGTTTCACTAGAGTCTTGGTTATGAGCGGTATTGGTGGATATGCATATAGCAGGCCTGAGTTCCAATGGCGAGCAAAGGCGTCCTTCGATAGGCTGTTCTCCTGCTGTAGCAGGGAGCAGTAATCGTTCACTTTGTAGTTCAGATGGGATGCAAAGAGATCTATTGTTGGTTGACCCCAACGTTGAAAGATCTTGGTTGCTATCGTTAGATCCAAGGACCACTCGAGTGGTCGGAACTGATGACTGAGGCGATCGGCTATTATGTTGTGGATGCCTGCTAGGTAAGTGGCCCATAGAAGAATTGAATGTGCTAGGGCCCAGTCCCAAATTTGTGCTGCTTCTTGGCAAAGGAGGTAGGAACCTGTTCCCCCCTGCTTGTTGATGTACCACATGGCTACTGTGTTGTCTGTTTGGATCAGAACTGTCTTGTGTGAAAGGCAGTCCTTGAACGCATGCAGTGCATAACGTTTCGCTCGAAGCTCTAGGAAATTTATCTGAAAAGAGGCTTCGGTCTTTGTCCATGTCCCCTGGGTCTTTAGATGACCAATGTGCACTCCCCAACCTAAAGTGGACGCATCTGTAGTTAATGTTACTTGTGGAACTGGTTGCTGGAAAGGTAGACCTTTGAGCAAGTTGTTCATTGATGTCCACCAAAGGAGGGAAGAACACAGTTCTTGAGTTATTTGAATTTGAGAGGACAACAGTTGAATGGCTTGAATCCATTGTGTTTTTAGCGTCCATTGCATTAGTCGCATGATCAATCTGGCCATGGGAGTGACGTGAACTGTGGAGGCCATGTGACTGAGGAGGGTGAGGCACTGATGAGCTGTGACTCGAGATTGAGTTCGGAGAGAATGTGCTAGGAGAATGAGTGTATGGGCACGGTCTCTTGGAAGAAATGCTTTTGCTATGGTGGTGTTTAAATCTGCACCGATGAATTGTAGAAGGTGAGATGGTGTGAAATGGGATTTCTGATAATTGATGAGAAACCCCAAGGAGTGAAGCAAATTGACTGTGAGCTTGAGGGAATTGAGAGCTCCTTCTTTCGTCTGACTCCTGATGAGCCAATCGTCTAGATAAGGGAATACATGCACCTTTTGTTTGTGGAGGTGTGCCACCGCCACCGCCAGACACTTTGTGAATACTCGAGATGCTGAGGCTAGGCCGAATGGGAGCACTCGGTATTGAAAATGTTGTCCTTCGACCAGAAATCGCAAGTATTGGCGATGAGGAGGAAAGATGGGAATGTGAGCGTAGGCGTCTTGAAGATCTAGAGAGCAGAGCCAATCCCCTTTCTGAAGAAGAGGTAGCATGGTGCCTAATGACACCATCCAAAATTTTTCTTTTTTGAGAAATTTGTTGAGATTTCTGAGGTCTAGGATAGGACGTAGGCCTCCTGTTTTCTTTGGAATGAGGAAATAGCGGGAGTAGAATCCTCTGCCCTGCTGAGGCCCGGGAACTGGTTCTATGGCCATGGCTCTCAGAAGGGTGGATAATTCTGTTTTTAGAAGTTTGGAGTGGTGGTTCACTGTCCAAGAGGAGATTGGTGGAGTGTCTTTTGGTACAGTGAGAAAATCCAATCGGTACCCGTGAGCTGCAATGGAAAGTACCCATTGGTCTGTAGTTATGGAGGTCCAGGCGTGATGAAAAAAGGCTATGCGACCTCCTACTGGTAGGTTTGGGAGTGGATTGAGGGATGGGCTTCTGCTCTCTGAGTATATTTCAAAACCCCGATGTTGATTAGGACTGAGGAGGGGGTTGAGGCCTGGAAGGCCTTTGTCTAGACTGGGGACGCTGAGCTGGGTGAGATGGTCTTGCACGGCTTGTTGGAGGATAGTAGCGTCGTTGGTGGTAATATGGATGCCTTGTATCCCGTCTGGGAAGTCTCCTGGAAGGAGGTTGAGACTCCTGAGGTATTAAGGAGAGCTGCTTTAGAGTCTCCATATGCTCTTTTAAAGTGGCGACTGCTTCTTTCACCTTGTCTCCAAAAAGATTGTCGACAAGGAAGGTCGGCCAGTTTCTCTTGTACCTCTGGCCTCAAATCTGATGCCTTAAGCCAGGCCCATCAACGAGCTGTAATACCTGAAGCTGACAGATGAGATGCCGTTTCAAAACTGTCATAAGTTGCCCTAACCTCATGCTTGCCTGCTTCTAGGCCTTTATACACCAGTTGAAAAAAGGCTTCCTGGTACTGATCAGGGAGTGTCTGGGTAAGCTCCTGGACCTGCTTCCAGAGATTACGTTGGTACTGGTTCATGAAGAGTTGATAAGCAGCAATTCGAGATACCAACATAGATCCTTGAAATACCTTACATCCTAAATTATCAAGGAATCTATTATCCTTTCCTGGTGGCGTTGAGGAGTGAGTTTTCACCCTCTTAGCTTTCTTCTGTGCTGACTCAACTACCACGGATTGGTGAGGTAGCTGAGCCTTTTGGAATCCAGGAATTGGTTGAACCAGGTACGTCACATCTGATCTCTTGTTGACCGATGCAAGTGATACAGGATGTTCCCACATTCGGTACATAAGTTCTTGGAGCACCTCATGCACAGGCACAGCCAAAATTTCCTTTGGCGGATCTACGAATTGTAGGACCTCCAGTGTTTTTTGTCTGGAATCTATCTCCGACTGCAGCTGGAAAGGGATAGTCTCCGCCATGTCCTTTATGAAGTTGGAGAATGACAAATCCTCCGGAGGAAACTTTCTACGGTCCTCGGGAGGTGATGGTTTGGAAAGCATATCTTCATCCGAAGATATATCTGTGTCAGTATCTGTACCCGTGTCCCTTGGGTGCAATACTGGCTGTGGCCTAGTAGGCATCGATGGTGGAACCTTTGGAATTGATGGAAATAGAGGAGAGTGTGGATGATGAGGCCTAAGAACTCCTGAAGGTCCTGGAATGGGTTCTTCTTCGATGTCTTGAGGTTTCTTGGACATGGCATCGATCAAAGTATCCAATTTTTGCATCAGAGGTTGGAAAAAAGATACCTCTGGGGCTGGCATCGATGGAGTCATCGGAGGAATCGATGCCGGAATCGAAGGTGGCACCGATGGCATCGGTGGCGGAATCGATGGTGACATCGGCATCGACGGTAACGGATCTGATGGCACCGGAGCCGGTGTAGATGGCAAAGTCGGTGACGCTGGTTGTATTGGCATCGTGTCGAGGAGCGCTTGTCGTACCGCTTGACAGATATATCCATCAAGTTACGCCCGCATAGCTGATGGAATCAGAGCAGCTATGGGGGGAGGCGGTGATGGCGATGCCGGTACCTCCTCAGAGCCCTGAGGAGGTACGGTACCCTGCACCGATACCAGTGGGGATCGCCCTGGAATTGTAGGCCTCGAAGTCTCTACACTCAGCCGAGCTTTCTTAGCGGAGGAGGCCTATTCCGTCGATGACGTAGCGGGCACCAGTTCAATGGTCGAGGCGTGCGGGCGTCGATGCCGATGTCGATGCTTTTTCGATTTCTCACTGCCCGATGTGGTCGCCTTCGACGATGGCGAGGGGGAGAGAGTGGAAGCATCTCCGGCCTCACCTGGAAGTCGTTTTTAAGGATTACCTTATGAATCGAACCGGAGGGAGACGATTGGGCTGACGTCGATGGTGCTGGGAGCAATTGAATTTTGAAAAGGTGCTCCATCTTCTCCATCCGGAGCCGACGTCCCTTCGATATCATCTCGGCGCAGAGATTGCAGGACCTGACATCGTGTTTTTCGCCCAGGCAGAGCACACATTCCTGGTGCGGGTCCGTTATGGACATGTTTCTGGCACAATTTGGGCACTTTTTGAAACCTGAGGCCATTTTAGTCGGACAGGCGTCAACGACTATGGCGCGAAAAAACGGTACGGAACAGACAAAAATGAAAGAGAAAAACTTACCGCAATGGTAAGTAAGGGAGAACCTTGCGGTAGGAAGTTTTTCTAACTTTTTTCGTAAAGTTTTAAAGTGTAGTGAAAAATCACCACAGGACTCCAATTTAACCGTGAGGCTAACGGCTCCGCGGAAAAAAGAAGACCGAAGAGAGACCCCTGTGGCAGGGAATATCATGGCATGCTGGGCATGCTACGTAGGCACTCTGGGTGCCAGTCAAAAGTTTCATAGAAACTTTGACTGGCACCCAGTTTTTCCATATAGGGCTTCATTACCGATGTCACCCATATGTGAGGACTAGCATCCTGCTTGTCCTGGGATAAATCTATTTAGAGAATTTAAAGAAAATGCAAGCAACACCTAACCAACTAGGTGAATAAAAATAATACTGCATCATTCTCCTAATTGTGTAACAATATGTATAAAAATTGTTCCATATTTTCTTTATGAATCACAGATTTCCTGTTCTTTATAACTGATTTGCAGAAATTGAAGTTTGCTGATTTTATTGATGTAAACTTTATTTCGCATTGTAATTGCTGAAACTTATAAATAAAGAATTAAAAAAAAAAAAAAGAAGGTACTCCAGAAGGCAACCCCGAAGGGAGGAGTTGCACAGCGTAGGATGATGATGTAATGCCGTAGGCCAGCCCACGGGACAGGGAAGCCTGAGCTGAGCCTCTAGTGATGACGTAGCAATGCCCTGAGGAGCGGGGAAGTGTAGGCAGTCCCAATATCATTCGTAGGCACAATCCCGAGGAGCGGGGAAGTGCACAAGTCCTGGGGAAGTGCACAAGGAAGCCGGAGAGCACTGCCCTGAGGAGCGGGAAAGCTCTGGAAATCCCTGTAATACGAAAGCGTGGTTCCGAGGAGCAGGAGGCACGGCCAGTCCTGTTTAGGATGCGGGTACAACCCCGAGGAGGTGGAAAGTCCCTTAGTAAAACTCACGGATAGTTGAAGTGTCCCAGAGGTAGTCCCGAGGAAAGGGAGGCCTTGCAGGTTAGAACCCAAGAGACGCAGAGCCAGGAGCGGGGTAGGCAAGGAGAGCGAGTCTCCAGTGCGTGCACTGGCCCCTGAGAAGCAGGTACCAGACAGGGTTCAATCCAAGGCATGAAGCATAGTCTCAGGAACATGTAGCAGTAGTCGAAGACGTACGGAACCTTTTGCCAAGTCGGCTAGCTGAGGGTGAAGGTGGAGTTTAAGTACACCAATCAGATGATGTCATCAAGCGGAGATGAGGGCCTGGTGGCGCATGCGCACCTAGGAAGGCCCAAAGTCGAGGAAGATGGTGGCAGCGTCCAGGCCACCATGAGGAGTCCTGGGGAACGCAGTGGTGAAAGCTGGCCCGAGCCGCGAGCAGCCCCGAGGAGGGCAGGAGAGAAGTGCAGGAAGAAAGTACACGTGGTTGCAGCCGTCTGCAACCAATAGTCATAACAGAAACTATTTAAGAACAAATCACCCTAGGAGTGAGTAGTTGTGGAGCAGGAGGGGAGGGAATAAACAACTCTTGTAGATACCAGCCTTTTTTTAAATAAAAAATGTCAGACAAAATCTGTCTGACATTTTTTTTGTCTGACTAAATCTGTCAGACAAATCTGATTGACTTTTCTGACTGGGTAACCAAGGAATTGGATCGAGGAAGAGCGCTCAATGTCATCTACTTAGATTTCAGCAAAGCTTTTGATACGGTTCCGCATAGGAGACTGGTGAATAAAACGAGAAGCTTAGGAGTGAGTGCCGAGGTGGTGACCTGGATTGCAAATTGGTTGACGGACAGAAGACAATGTGTGATGGTAAATGGAACTTTCTCTGAAGAGAGAGCGGTTTTAAGTGGTGTACCGCAAGGATCGGTGTTGGGACCGGTCCTGTTCAATATCTTTGTGAGCGACATTGCGGACGGGATAGAAGGTAAGATTTGTCTTTTTGCGGACGACACTAAGATCTGCAACAGAGTGGACACGCCGGAAGGAGTGGAGAGAATGAGACGGGATTTAAGGAAACTGGAAGAGTGGTCGAAGATATGGCAGCTGAGATTCAATGCCAAGAAGTGCAAAGTCATGCATATGGGGAATGGAAATCCTAATGAACTGTATTCGATGGGGGGGGAAAGGCTGATGTGCACGGAGCAGGAGAGAGACCTTGGGGTTATAGTGTCTAATGATATGAAGTCTGCGAAACAATGCAACAAGGCGATAGCAAAAGCCAGAAGAATGCTAGGCTGCATAGAGAGAGGAATATCGAGTAAGAAAAGGGAAGTGATTATCCCCTTGTACAGGTCCTTGGTGAGGCCTCACCTGGAGTACTGTGTTCAGTTCTGGAGACCGTATCTACAAAGAGACAGAGACAAGATTGAAGCGGTGCAGAGAAGGGCGACCAGAAAGGTGGAGGGTCTTCATCGGATGTCATACGAGGAGAGATTGAAGAATCTAAATATGTACACCCTGGAGGAAAGGAGGAGCAGGAGTGATATGATTCAGACTTTCAGATACTTGAAAAACTTTAACGATCCAAAGACAACGACAAACCTTTTCCGTCAGAAAAAAATCAGCAGAACCAGAGGTCACGAGCTGAGGCTCCAAGGAGGAAGACTAAGAACCAATGTCAGGAAGTATTTCTTCACGGAGAGAGTGGTGGATGCCTGGAATGCCCTTCCAGAGGACGTGGTGAAGTCCAAAACTGCGAAGGACTTCAAAGGGGCATGGGATAAACACTGTGGATCTATCAGGTCTAGAGGAAGTGTATAAAGAGGAGGCAGCAAAACACTGCACAGAGCGGCAGTAGCCACAGAGGCATTCACGGAGCGGGATGCCAGTGGCCAGTGGCTGGTGTTCCACCTTCACGGAGCGGAAGGATGGAGGGCTGCCATCTCCAAATTAAAAAAAGAAAAAAAACAACAAAAAAACAGGGATGGGTTCATGGGCTATAGGTATTACCAATTATTAGGCATTTTAATATTAGATGATAGTTAATGTGACCTTCAAGGCATACTTCACTTTCAATGCATATCAAGCATAGCTCTCTGCTACAACGGCAGGGGAGAAGAAAAACTAATACTTCACGCATATCTCTGTTTCAACGGCAGAGAGCTATGCTGCCGCTTAACCAACTAATCAAACTTAATATTTCACTTGGAAGCAGCTCCATCACTGCTCTCTACATTAATGGTGGAGGTGAAAGGGAAATAGAACCTAAGGTTACTAAGAGCCAAGAGAAACAGATAAGTATGAGAAAAAAGAAGTGTGAAGCTTGCTGGGCAGACTGGATGGGCCGATTGGTCTTCTTCTGCCGTCATTTTCTATGTTTCTATGTTTCTAAAAACATAGCAACTTATTACAGACTAGCAATATCAATACTTGAAAAATAGAGAGAGATTTCAAAGAATGAAACAAAGAAATGCAGAATACTAAAAGTCAGCAAGAAAGCAATCTATGTTATGGATAACTTTAAATTATTCAAATTAACTGGCTCCAAGGATAGGTAGCAGTGTGTGTCTACTTGCAATGCATTTCAATCCTGACTAAAGAAATTATTGATGACCCCCTGCAATGCACTATTGATTGTTGTGAGCATGGGGGAGCGATCACTTGCTCAAGAGAGTGTGCCCTTAGGCCACAGCACGACCTCAGAGGAAGACACCAGGGTGTGTGCCGTGGCAGGTGAGGTGTATCCGAGCACAGGCAGACAGGCTGAAGGCTTGAAGCACTCGGACCTTTGCCGTACCTGAACAAACCAAGAGGAGACCCAGCAACGCAATGCTGGTCTCTGGGGTCGCCCTCCGGCCACTCGATAACCCTTTCGGACCTGCCGCATGGGAACGGCAAGTGTGTCAAGACGGACAGAGGTCGAGGACAGAAGATGACTCTGGAACAAGGACAAGACATGGCAAAGACAACTGAAAACTTGGGTGAGATGAAGGCACTTGAAGACTTGGAGTAGTCAAGACGTAGGGACGGAAGAGTCAGACAAGGCGCTGCCCCTCAGCACGCCCTTTCACAGCTCCCCATGGGCTGGTTGTGGACCACGCTGTCCCAATGCACACCCTACACAACCTAAACAGACTGATTGCAGACCACGCAGAGAGTGGGACAGGCTCAGGGCTGGAACTCAGGAAGTGAGAAAAATCTGGGCTACACTTGGAAAGAGGACCAAACTGGAACAGGAATCCAAAGACCGGGAACAGGACTCAGGTTCAGAATTCGGGTTCGGGTTCAGATTCAGGCTTAAACTTAAGGGTGATCTTCTGGAGACTGGATCTGGCAGCAAGGAACTAGGCTAGAACACCCGGACTTGGGAACTGGAGAAATAGGAACATCTGGAGACAGTAACCAAAGAGACTGGAACATCTAGATGCATGAAGCAAAGAGACTGGAACATCTGGACACAGGAACTGAAGAACTTGAACATCTGGATGCAGGAACAAACAGGACACAGGATCTGTTGAGAGACCAGGAACACACAACAAAGGAGCTCCCACGAAGAACAGAAGACCTTGAAGAAGCAGAGATGGACCTCAGAGCCCCCCTGGAGAGACAAGCTGGAACAAGGAATCCAGGAGCAGGTAGCTCCTTGCAAAGGCCCAGAGGAACTGGCGAAGAGTACTTTTATAGGGCTGAAGATGCGACGAGGGATGACCTCATCAGTTGGGGCAACGGGGCTTTTCCCACCACTGACACTTTATAGAAGAGAGGCATGCACGCGCGCCTAAGCAGGAACCAGGGCCAGGATGAAGCAGAGACAGCAACGGTGTCAATGGTATCCGGGCCATGAAGAGGAGAGTGGCAGCGGCACTCCCACCGCGAGGAAGACGGCATCTGTGGCATTCAGGCTGCGAAAGGAAAAAATGCGGCGGTGGCACCAGGGCTGCGGAGAGGAGAATGTCAGCAGCTCTCCTGCCGTGAGAGAGGCAGCGGTGTCAGGCTGGCGCCCGGGCCGTGATGGAGGAGAGCGGCAGCGGTACTCATGCTGCGAGAGAGGCAGCAGCGTCGGGCCGGTGAGGAAGGTGAGAGGCTGCTCTCGGGCCTGACCGCGAGCAGCATCGCAACAATTGATGACCCCCTGCAATGCACTATGAGTCAAATTAAATACACAGCAACTTAGTACAGTCTAGCAATATCAGTAATTGGAAAAATAGAGATTTCAATGCATGCAAAAAAGAAATGCAGAATACTTAAAGATAGCAGGATAGCAATCTCACAGGGAGAGTTTTATAAGGCTGACCTTCGTGCGTCAAGCAACCTTCAATCAGGAGTCTAGAGCGGATTCCAGAGGCCCATTGAGAACCTCTGCCAGCAGGGGGCTGGCAGAGGGGGGCTACCTAGTAGCCAGCCTCATTATAGCCCTTTTCTGTATATTTTCAAGCTCTGCTATATCATTTTTGAGGTGTAGTGACCAGAAATGCACACAATACATGAAGTGTGGCCACACTTTTCATCGATAGAGAGGCATTATTATATTCCTAGTTTTTTTTTTCTATTACTTTCTGATTAATCCCTAACATTCTATTTCCTTTAATGGCTGTAGTTGCACATTAAGCTGAAGATTTCAATGTGTTGTCTACAATGACCCCAAGGTCCTTTTCCTGGCTGGTAAGTCATACTATGGAACCCAGCATTGTATTTACATAGTAAGAATTGTTTTTCCTTATGGCCATCACATCTTTACTTTTCCACATTAAATTTCATTTGCCATTTAGATGCCCAGTTCACCAGTCTTGGAGTGTCCTCTTAAATGCACAGTAGAATATTTATGGGTAGAAATATAGTGATTGGAGTATACTATCATCTACCTGGCCAAAATGAGACAGTCAATGAAATGCAAAGAGAAATCAGGGAAGCTAACCAATTTGGCACTGCAGTAATAATGGGAGATTTCAATTATCCCAACATTGACTGGGTAAATATAACATCAGTATTACTCTGAAAATACACCAAAATTTCAGGGAAACACTAGTATCCAAATGACAATCACACTAAAACTAATGTAATGAGTTTTAATAATTGTTCAGATTCTACTTTCAAATTAGTAAAGTCTTTATTTATATATTTATTTATTTATTTATTAGGTTTTATATACCATCGTTTAGAAAACATTCCATCACAATGGGTTAAAATAATAAAAGAAATAAAATAATCACATATAATCGGTATCATTAAGTCATAAAAATCATAAAAATAATAAGAACTTTTAATATAAAAGACAGAAAATCATAAAATAATCATAAATACAATAATAAGAAACTTAATAAAATATATAGAGGAGAGTGGCAGCGGCATAAAATTAATTATCCTGATCAACTATTCTGGTCTTACTGGTTTTGTTCATGCTCATTATATGCCCTGTGAAAGAGCCACGTTTTGAGGTCTCTTTTAAATTCTTTCATGTTTTGTTGAAGTCTTAGCTGTTCTGGTAGCTCATTCCAAATTTTAGGTCCAGCTATAGAAATTGCTCTATTTCTCACTTGCATTAAGGGTGCTGATTGTATTGTTGGAATTGTAAGCAGACCCTTGTTACGTGACCGTAAATTTCTTTGAGGTGTATAAAGTCTAATAGTGGCATTAAGCCATTCTGTTGCTTCTCCATATAAAATTTTGTGAATAATGCATAGAGTTTTATACTCTGTGCATTGGTTTATAGGTAGCCAGTGTAGAGTAATTAGAACAGGTGTAATGTGGTTACATTTTTTTTGTGTTTGAAAGGACCCTTGCTGCAGCATTCTGAAAAACTTACAGGGGGCGAATAGTGGTTTGGGGGAGACCTAAAAGTAAAGCATTGCAGTAATCGATATTAGAGAATAATAATGATTGGAGTACAGTTCTGAAATTATAATCGTCCAGCAAAGGTTTTAATCATTTTAGCGTGTGCAGTTTGTTATATCCTTCTTTCAGTTTATTGGCAATATGTTTTTTTAGCGTCAGCTTGGAGTCAATTATGACTCCTAGATCCCGTGCGCTATTATTTATTTGAAGCTTGGTTATATTATCTTCCAGAATAAAATTTAGAGGTTCAATGTGTTCAGCTCTCCTGTCTAGTGATATGATCTTGGTTTTCTCCATGTTTAACATTAGTTTCATGTTAGTTATTAATTTCTTAATGAAAGATAAGTACATCGCTGTTAATTTAAGGGCAGATTCGATTGAAGAGTTTATTGGGATTAGGATTTGGATGTCATCTGCATATATATAATGGGTCAATCCAAGTCCACTTAGGAAATGACAAATTGGAATCATATAGATGTTAAATAATGTAGCCGATAAGGATGATCCTTGAGGAACCCCCGTATTTAATTCCATTTTTTCAGACATCATGTTTTTAATTTTATCTTGGAAATGTCGATTATCTAAATAAGATGAGAACCATTTTATTGTATTATTTGTTAACCCTATTTCTGTCAATCTGTTTAAAAGAATGGAGTGATTCACTATGCCAAAAGCTGCTGACAGATCCAACAAAATTAGCAGGAAACTTTGTCCATTGTCAAATCCTCTTAGTATAGTGTCAGTGAGAGGAGGTAAAGCAAAATTGCTTACCTTGTAATAGGTATTATCCTAGGACAGCAGGATGTAGTCTTCACATATGGGTGACATCATTGATGGAGCCCTGTTGCGGAAAGTTCTAGAAACTTTTGACTGGCACTCTGAGCTTACTGAACATGCCCAGCATGCCATGATATTCTCAGCCACAGGGGTCTCCCTTCAGTCTTGTATGTAGCAATAAGCTTTAGCAAAAAATAAAATAATAAAACTATCGGACCCAACTCCGCGGGGTGGCGGGTGGGTTTCGTGAGGACTACATCCTGCTGTCCTGGGATAACACCTATTTCAAGGTTAGCACTTTTGCTTTATCCCAGGACAAGCAGGATGCTAGTCCTCACATATGGGTGATTAGCAAGCTAGAGGCTGAGTCATTTTGTAGTGAAGCAACACTGAAGTATTGTTGGTTAAAATGAGTCAACCAGAGATCACAGCAGGTTGGATGTAGAAGGAGTTCGGATGATACTGGAAACAAGTTCTTTAAGACAGATTGTCCATAAACTGAATCTTGTCGTCCTTCTTTGTCCAAACAGTAATGAACTGCAAAGGTGTAAAGAGAACTCCATGTTGCTGCTTTACATATGTCAAGAATTGGCACTGAACGATAGTGTGCTACTGAGGTTGACATTGCTCTTACTGAATGCGCCTTTACTCATCCTTGGAGAGGAAGGCCTGCTTTTTCATAGTAAAACTGTATGCAATCTGCTAGCCAATTGGAGAGAGTATGTTTACCCATTGCTTTACCCGGTTTGCTTGGATCATAAGATACAAAGAGTTGAGTGGATTTCCTGTGGACTGCAGTGCGGTCTAAGTAAGATGCTAGCGCACCTTTACAGTCCAAGGTATGTAAGGCTCGTTCTCCTTGGTGAGAATGAGGTCTTGGAAAGAATGTGGGTAAAACTATGGATTGGTTCAAGTGGAATTCCGTAACTACCTTGGGAAGGAATTTTGGATGTGTTCAGAGAACTACTCTGTCATGAAGGAATTTTGTATAGGGTGAGTACGTGACAAGTGCTTGTAACTCATTAACCCTTCTAGCCGATATAATGGCTATGAGGAAGATAGTCTTCCATGTGAGAAATTTAACATCACAGGAATTCATGGGTTCAAAAGGAGAATGCATGAGGCTTGATAAGACCATATTCAGGTCCCATTCTGTGACTGGTGGCTGAATTGGTGGTTTAAGATGAATTAAACCTCTCATAAATCTACTAACAAGAGGATGTATGGATATTGGTGCATCTCCCATCTTGTTATGGTAAGCTGAGATTGCACTTAAATGTACTCTTACAGATGATGTCTGGAGACCAGAGTCTTAAACATGGCATAAGTACTCTAGTAGAGACGTTGTGGGGCAGGAGATAGTGTCAATACTCTTTTGCCTGCACCACAAAGTAAACCTTTTCCATTTTGAGGAATAATTCTTTCATGTTGAAGGGTTATGTGAAGCTATAAGCACTTGAGATACATTGGTTGAAAGATTGAGTGGTTGTAAGATCAAGCTTTCAACATCCATGCTGTCAGGGATAGGGATTGAAGGTTGGGATGGCATAACCGACCCTGATCCTGAGTTAGGATAGTGGGAGCTATGCCCAGGCGAACTGGATCCCTGATCGAGAGGTCCAGAAGTGTGGGAAACCATACTTGTTGAGGCCATTACGGGGCTATGAGTATCATGGTCCCTTTGTCCTGTTGCAGCTTCACTAGAGTTTTGGTTATTAGCGGTATCGGAGGAAGGCCTGAGTCCGAAGGGCGAGCAAAGGCATCCTTGGCTGACTGGTTTTTCTGTTTGTGTAGGGAACAGAATCTGTCCACTTTGTGATTCAGATGTGATGCAAAGAGGTCCATTTTTGGTTGTCCCCAACGATGGAATATCCTGTTCGCTACTGAGGGATCCAGGGACCACTCGTGTGGTTGGAACTGACGACTGAGGCGATCTGCAACTACATTGTAGATGCCCGCTAGATAAGTGGCCCAGAGAAACATTGAGTGTGTTAGTGCCCAGGCCCAAATCTGAGCGGCTTCTTAACAAAGGAGATACGAGCCCATACCTCCCTGTTTGTTGATGTACCACATGGCTACTGTGGATTAGAACAGTCTTGTGTGAAAGGCAGTCCTTGAATGCATGCAGCGCATAACGTATAGCTCGAAGTTCCAGGAAATTGATTTGAAATGTTGCTTCGAGTTTTGTCCAAGTACCCTGGGTTTGGAGATTGTTCATGTGAGCTCCCCAACCTAAGTTGGATGCATCTGTAGTTAACGTTATTTGTGGGACTGGTTATTGGAAGGGCAGGCCCTTGCGCAAGTTGCCCTTGTTCGCCCACCAAAATAGGGATGACCTTAACTGGCGGGTTACTTGAATTGTAGAGGATAGTGGTTGAATGGCTTGGATCCATTGTGATCTTAAAGTCCATTGGGTTACCCTCATGGCTAGCCTTGCCATAGGAGTGACATGAACTGTGGAGGCCATGTGGCCTAGTAGAGTTAGAAACTGATGAGCTGTTGCTTGTTTCTTTGAATGTAGCGAGTTTGCCAATAGGAAAGTGTGTCTGCCCAATCCTCGGGTAGAAAAGCTTTTGAAAGTATGGTGTTCAATTCTGCTCCTATGAATTGAAGCAGGTGAGACGGAATGAGGATGGGACTTTTAAGAACATAAGAAAATGCCATACTGGGTCAGACCAAGGGTCTATCAAGCTCAGCATCCTGTTTCCAACAGTGGCCAATCCAGGCCATAAGAACCTGGCAAGTACCCAAAAACTAAGTCTATTCCATGTTACCATTGCTAATCGCAGTGGCTATTCTCTAAGTGAACTTAATAGCAGGTAATGGACTTCTCCTCCAAGAACTTATCCAATCCTTTCTTAAACACAGCTATACTAACTGCACATTGATGAGAAACCCCATGGAGTGAAGTAGAGTAATTGTTCAACTGAGAGAAGCCAGAGCTCCTTGTTGAGATTGACTTCTGATGAGCCAGTCGTCTAGACAGGGGAAGACATGGACACTTTCCTTGTGCAAGTGTGCTGCTATTACTGCCAGACATTTGGTGAATACTCTGGGAGCTGAGGCAAGTCTGAATGGTAGTACTCTGTACTGGAAATGTTGATGACCCACCATGAAGCGCAGATATTTGCGATGAGGAGGGAATATTGGAATGTGAGTGTAAGCGTCTTGAAGATCCAGAGAAGAAAGCCAATCTCCTGTTTGAAGAAGTGGAAGCATGGTGCCTAGAGAAACCATCCTGAACTTTTCTTTCTTCAGAAATTTGTTGAGATTTCTGAGGTCTAGGATGGGACGTAGACCTCCGGTTTTCTTTGGAATGAGGAAATAACGGGAATAGAATCCTCTGCCCTGCTGAGTCCGGGGCACCGGCTCTACAGCTCTGGCTCTCAGAAGGGTGGATAATTCTACTTGTAGATGGATTATGTGATTTTCGCTTAGAGGAAGAGGTCTTGGAGGAGAATCTCCTGGAGATGAGAGAAAACTGAGTTGGTAACCTCGAGATATTATTGCGAGTACCCATTAGTCTGTTGTTATTTGTACCCAATGGTTGTAAAAGGAGGATACTCGGCCTCCTACTGGTAGATCTGGTTGAGGGTTGAAGAGATGGCTTTGGTCTCTGGGAATGGCCTCAAAAGCCTGCAGTTGGTCCCGTCTGTGGCGGAGGTTGAAGCCTAGCAGCTCTAGGTTGTCTAGGCTGAGATCTTTGCTGTGGCCTAGAAGATCTGCCTCTTGATGCTGGAGGGTAATAACACCTCTGTCTGTAGAAGGGTCGCCTAGATTCCTTCCTTGGAGGTCGGCGGGATAAAGTTGTAGCAGAGTCCTGTGGAACTGACGACAGTTGACGCAGGGTTTCTGTGTGTTCCTTTAAATGTGCTACAGCATCTAGTACCTTAGAGCCGAAAAGATGTCACCCACACAAGGTAAATCAATCAACTTTTCCTGGACCTCAAGCCTGAGGTCCGAGGCTTTAAGCCATGTCCAGCGTCTCACACTTATACCAGAGGCCGCTACTCTGGAGGCCATTTCAAAACTATCATAAGCGGCTCAGACTTTGATTGCTTGGGCCTCTTCTTGATATTGCTGTGGTAACGAATTTGAAAAATCTTGTATCTGTTTCCACAGGTTTCTTTGATATTGTGTCATGTATAATTGATACGATGCAATTCTTGTGTTTAGCATGGCTCCTTGATAAATTTTCCTGCCCAGGGAATCCTAGAATCTATGATCCTTGCCTGGAGGAGTGGAGGTATGAGGTCTTATCTGTTTTTATTTCTTTTGCGCAGACTCCATCACAACTGATTGATGTGGTAGTTGTGCTTTCTGGTAACCAGGGACAGATTGTACCAAATAAGTGGTGTCCACTCTCTTATTTATGGATGGTACTGAGCATGGATGCTCCCAGAGTCTGCGCTGTAAGTCTAGGAGGACTTCATAGACAGGTATAGCCAAGACTTGTTTTGGAGGATCCACGAATTGGAGGACCTCCAGTGTTTGCTGTCTAGTGCCCTCTTCAGCTACCAGAGTAAACGGTATGGTGTCCGCCATATCCTGAACAAAGTTTGTGAAGGATAAATCCTCCGGTGGAGATTTCTTTCGTTCTTCTGGAGGGGAAGGATCAGACATAAATCCCTCAGAAGAAGTGTCTGTATGCCTGTCATCCCAGGTATCATATGGATCGTCCTGATGTGGAGACGTTGGAGAAGACTTTGATGGATGAGAAAGTCCTGAAGAACCTGGCTGTGGATCATCTAAAGGTATCCGTCCAGAGACTTCTTCTCGTGGCTTGGATGGAGTTGAATGAAGAGCACCGACTATTTCATCAAATTTTTTCATTAGAAGCTGGTACAGTGTGAATTCAGGATGTCCTGGAGCCCCAGGTGACATTGGCATCAATGGTATCAGGTCGGGCATCGGCATCGATGGTCGCCTCGGTATAGTATTCGGCTGTGGTACCAACATCGGTGCAGGCACCGGCATCGGCAGGATCGCCGGCATCAGTGCAGTCACCAGCATCGGTGCGGGCATCGGTGTGGGCACCGGCATCGGTGAAGGCACCGGTATCGACGTCTGTTAATCCTTCAAGGCTTGGAGCACCACTTGCCGGATGAAATCCGACAATTCCTCCATCATAGCTGGTGCAGGCAGAGCAGCTACACGTGGTGACGGTGAAGGTGTCGATGGTCCTCCCACAGGCCCTGTGGAGGGTTCAACGTTGGTGTTTCAACATGGGATGAAGGCCTCGGCGTCGAAGGCACCGGTGTTTCCTGGAGTCTAGGCCATTTCGTGGTCGATTCCTCCGGAGAAAGAAGCGCCTCTGGTATCAATGGGTGTCGGTGCCGATGGCGATGCTTCGGGTGGTGTTTGGTTGCTGACTTCGTCGATGCTATCAATGGTGTCAGCGAAGAATGATCCCCCGACCCTTCTGGACAACATTTTTTCAATATTATATGTTTGGGGACTCTGGCCGGAGACAACTGAGTCGATGTGGAAGGGGATGGCAGAAGCTGTAGATGGATTAAATGCTCCATCTTCTCTTGGCGGGACTTTCTCCCCTTTGCGGTCATTTCTGCACACTTGGGACAGGTTGTTATGTCGTGTGTTTCTCCTAAACAAAGGACACACTCGAGGTGTGGATCTGTAATGGGACATTTTTTAAATCTCGTAGCCATATTTTTTCGTCGACAGCCGTCGATGAAAGTGAAAGAAACGTGAGAGGAAACAAATTTTACTCAGAGTAAAAAAGAGACTAAGATTTACTCACCAGCTAGTGGAAACCAGAGAGACCCCGATATGGGAGAGAATAAATGGTTTTTTTAAATCTGATTTTAGTCAGACAAACTGTGAGAAAAACTCACACAGGGTTAAAGGGGCACTTAGAGAAGATAAGGCCATCGCGGAAAGATTAAATGATTTCTTTGCTTCGGTGTTTACTGAAGAGGATGTTAGGGAGGTACCCGTAATGGAGAAGGTTTTCATGGGTAATGATTCAGATGGACTGAATCAAATCACGGTGAACCTAGAAGATGTGGTAGGCCTGATTGACAAACTGAAGAGTAGTAAATCACCTGGACCGGATGGTATACACCCCAGAGTTCTGAAGGAACTAAAAAATGAAATTTCAGACCTATTAGTAAAAATTTGTAACTTATCATTAAAATCATCCATTGTACCTGAAGACTGGAGGATAGCAAAATGTAACCCCAATATTTAAAAAGGGCTCCAGGGGCGAATCCGGGAAACTACAGACCGGTTAGCCTGACTTCAGTGCCAGGAAAAATAGTGGAAAGGTTTCTAAACATCAAAATCAACAGAACATATAGAAAGACATGGTTTAATGGAACAAACAGGTCGATCCAGTATCGTCCGCTCGAGGATTGCCCGTCTGTAACGTGCTCGTAGCGCACAATTCGGGCGCGCAAGGCAATTCGGCGATACAGTCTCCAGTTTCACGCGTCCGTATCGCTTCTGAAAACAGACGCATAACCCTTTCCGCACCCGGCATGTAACTGAACGAAAAAGCTGTATAATGAAGGAATTAGCTATTCCCCTGGCGATACTGTAACGGGAGCTGATATTATCTCCTCCGTAACCCGCTGTTCTGCCGCGGCCTTAACCTGCTAGTTTACGCTCCCCCTAGTAGGAGTTTAGTGTAGTGTAGTGTAGGGTAAAAACATTGCTTACCCGCCCTGGTCCCGTCGGTCTCCTGCAGCCCCGTCCGGACCGGACGGGGCCTGCAGGAGACCGGATGGGACCAGGGCAAAAAAAAACAAACGAAAAAGTAGCAAGGCTCGGGCCTGCTATGGTAAGTTTAAAAAGTTGTAAAAAACAAAAACCTGTGTGTTATATAAAAAAATAAAACAATTTTAAATACCTGTCGGAGGGCCGTGGGTCCCGGTGGGCGGCGGGCAGCCATCAGCGGCATCCGGTAGTCCCTTCTCCCCTCCCTCCCCTGCCTGGATGAGCGCCAAAATCGCACGGGCAGGTCGGCAGCGGGGGGGGGGGGGGCGGCAGCAGGATCCGGGAGCGGCGGGTAGGCGCAGCGGGGTCCGGGGGGGGCAGCGGCAGTGGTGTCCGGGGGTGGCAGGCGAGATCCGGGGAGCCAGCCGCGGCAGCATGTTCGATCGGGTAGGCAGCTAGGTGGCAAAGTAAGATGGCCGCCTGCACGGGAAAATCGTGCAATTGGCCGCTGAAGACGTGACGTCACGACGTTTGGCGTCACGGGGTGTGACGTCACGTCTTCAGCGGCCAATTGCACGATTTTCCCGTGCAGGCGGCCATCTTTACTTGCCACCTAGCTGCCTGCCCGATCGAACATGCTGCCGCTGCTGGCTCCCCGGATCTCGCTGCCACCCCCGGACCCCACTGCCGCTGCCCCCCCGGACCCCGCTGCCGCCTACCCGCCGCTCCCGGATCCTGCTTGCCGCCCCCCCCGCTGCCGACCCGGCCCGTGCGATTTTGGCGCTCATCCAGGCAGGGGAGGGAGGGAGGAAGGGAGAAGGGAACTACCGGATGCCGCTGATGGCTGCCCGCCGCCCACCGGGACCCACGGCCCTCCGACAGGTATTTAAAATTGTTTTATTTTTTTATATAACACACAGGTTTTTTGTTTTTTACACTTTTTAAACTTTTTTACACTTCCTGGTGCCTGTCATTTCAAATGTCATTGAAATGAACAGGTACCAGCGCACCAGGTTACTGTATAGGCGCTGTTACAGCGCCTATACAGTAAAATGGGTTGCGCGGGCATAACCCTTCCCTAACGCTTCACAGCCGCGGCATGCATTTGCATGTGATTAGAGGAGAGTATCGGGGAGTTAGTGAAGAGAACTGTGCGTGCGGGGAGGAAGGGTGCGCCTGACACTACCTCACTGTTTTTACCGCGGCCTTACTGGATCGACCTGAAGTCAGCATGGCTTTACCCAGGGCAAGTCTTGCCTCACAAATCTGCTTCACTTTTTTGAAGGAGTTAATAAACATGTGGATGAAGGTGAACCGGTAGATATAGTATACTTGGATTTTCAGAAGGTGTTTGACAAAGTTCCTCATGAGAGGCTTCAAGGAAAAGTAAAAAGTCATGGGATAGGTGGCGATGTCCTTTTCGTGGATTGCAAACTGGCTAAAAGACAGGAAACAGAGAGTAGGATTAAATGGGCAATTTTCTCAGTGGAAGGGTAGTGGACAGTGGAGTGCCTCAGGGATCTGTATTGGGACCCTTACTGTTCAATATATTATAAATGATCTGGAAAGAAATACGAACGAGTGAGATAATCAAATTTGCAGATGACACAAAATTGTTCAGAGTAGTTAAATCACAAGCAGCTGTGATAAATTGCAGGAAGACCTTGTGAGACTGGAAAATTGGGCATCCAAATGGCAGATGAAATTTAATGTGGATAAGTGCAAGGGTGATGCATATAGGGAAAAAAAACCCATTGCTATAATTACACAATGTTGAGTTCCATATTAGGTGCTACAACCCAAGAAAGAGATCTAGGTGTCATAGTGGATAACACATTGAAATCATCGGTGCAGTGTGCTGCGGCAGTCAAAAAAGCAAACAGAATGTTGGGAATTATTAGAAAAGGAATGATGAATAAAACGGAAAATGTCATAATGCCTCTGTATCGCTCCATGGTGAGACCGCACCTTGAATACTGTGTACAATTCTGGTCGCCGCATCTCAAAAAAGATATAATTCAATGGAGAAGGTACAGAGAAGGGGCTACCAAAATGATAAGGGGAATGGAAACAACTCCCCTATGAGGGAAAGACTAAGAGGTTAGGACTTTTCAGCCTGGAGAAGAGACGACTGAGGGGGGATATGATAGAGGTGTTTAAAATCATGAGAGGTCTAGAACGGGTAGATGTGAATCGGTTATTTACTCTTTCGGATAGGAGAAAGACTAGGGGGCACTCCATGAAATTAGCATGGGGCACATTTAAAACTAATCGGAGAAAGTTCTTTTTTACTCAACGCACAATTAAACTCTGGAATTTGTTGCCAGAGAATGTGGTTAGTGCAGTTAGTATAGCTGTGTTTAAAAAAGGATTGGATAATTTCTTGGAGGAGAAGTCCATTACCTGCTATTAAGTTCACTTAGGGGTAGATTTTCAAACCGCGCGATTTGGCCTACTTTTGCTGGCGCATCAGGCACAAGCAAAAGTACGCTGGATTTTAGTAGATACGCGCGAAGCCGCGCGTATCCGCTAAAATCCGGGATCGGCGCGCGCAAGGCTATGATTCTGTATAGCCGGCGCGCGCCGAGCCGCGCAGCCTACCTCCGTTCCCTCCGAGGCCGCTCCGAAATCGGAGCGGCCTCGGAGGGAACTTTCTTTTGCCCTCCCCTCACCTTCCCCTCCCTTCCCACCTACCTAACCCCACCCGCCCGGCCCTGTCTAAACCCCATCCTTACTTTTGTCGGGGGATTTAGGCCTCCCAGAGGGAGGCCTAAATCCCCGCGTGCCAGCGGGCCGCTAGCGCACCAGGACGCAACCTGGGGGCGGGTACGGAGGGCGCGGCCACGCCCCCGGGCCCGCCCCCAAAACGCTGCCGACACGCCCCGAAAACGGCGCGGCGCTCGGCCCCGTCCCCCGACACGTCCCCCTCCGAAACCCCTGGACTTACGCGAGTCCCGGGGCTGTGCACGCGCCGGTAGGCCTATGTAAAATAGGCTCACTGGCGCGCAGGGCCCTGCTCGCCTAAATCCGCCTGGATTTGGGCAGATTTAGGCGAGCAGGGCTCTTAAAATTCGCCCCTTAGAGAATAGCCACTGCCATTAGCAATGGTTACATAGAATAGACCTTAGTTTTTGGGTACTTGCCAGGGTCTTATGGCCTGGATTGGCCACTGTTGGAAACAGGATGCTGGGCTTGATGGACCCTTGGTCTGACCCAGTATGGCATGTTCTTATGTTCTCCTGCTTCGCGATGCCCACAGCAGCGCGGAAAAACAAAGACTGAAGGGAGACCCCTGTGGCTGAGAATATCATGGCATGCTGAGCATGCTCAGATGGCTCAGAGTGCCAGTCAAAAGTTTCTAGAAACTTTGACAGAAAGCTTTCCGCAACAGGGCTCCATCAATGATGTCACCCATATGTGAGGACTAGCATCCTGCTTGTACTGGGATAAAAGAGTTTCTGTGCTATGATACTTTCTAAAACCATGTTGCGAGGGGAACAGAATATTGTTCATTCTAATGTTCTGTTAATTGGATCTGAACTACCTTCTCAATCATTTTTGCGAAAAACGATAAGTTAGAGATTGGACGATAATTAATTGGTAGATCCGGATTGAGCGATGATTTCTTTAATATTGGTTTGATAATAGCAGTTTTAAGTATTTGGGGAAAATGTCCTTCCTGTAGTGATACATTTATAATTTTTGATATACTTGTAGAGATTAGATGGGCTGTTGCTTTTAAAGCAGGGATTGGTATATTATCTAATGGACGTGTTGCGGGATTCATGTTTTTAATCAATTTTTCAACTTCAGATGGAGAGATCTCATCAAATGTTGCCCATTTGGAGTATTCTTTCATTGTCAATTTAATTGTTTGAATCTTTTCAGATTTAATTCCGATTAATAAGTCTGTCATCTTGTTTTGAAAAAATTTGCAAGATCTGTACATTTTAGTTCAGAAGGAGAACAATTAATCTCATTCAGATCTTTTATAAGTTTCTGTACTGTTGAAAAAAGTGTCTTAGATTATGTAGAAAATTCGGGATTTTTCCTAGAGAAAAAATATTTTTTGTATTGTTAATAAGTTTTTTGTACTGAGCCAGGAGACTTCTACAGGATGCTAATTGGGTATTGTAGGATTTTTTCTCCACTCCTTTTCCTTTTTTCTTAAGTGTTTTTTGGTATCTCTATTTGCATTGGTGTAGCATGGTTTATGGTTTTTGTTAGTGTTATTAATTGTGATTGTTTTCTGAGGAGTTAATTTATCTGCTATATTGTCAACAAACTGTAACCATGTGCTAGTGGCATTCTCGCTGTCTAAAAGTTGGAGATCAGTTATATTTTGTTCTATGTCTGTTTCAAGGTCTTTAATCGTGATCGGAGGCCGCAGTGTAAAGGACTCAAGAAGCTCAGGTTTTGCTGCAAAGTCTAAACTAAGTGATTTAAATTTTTGAAGAGAGTTCAATTCAATACAATCCCCCTGACACGATCGTGTTTTGCCAATAGGGCTACTTTGGGAGGAATCCACAACAGTATCTCAGCTGAAGACTGAAGAAGGTTTAAAGAAGCGAAAATGCTGAAGGCTGACTAGTGCGGCTCAGCTTGTCAGGACAGCGGTGCATGCATGTCACAGCACACACATCTTCTCACTAAAATGTACTATGTGGTATAAATATCTTTTCTGCCTCTAACAGGCTCCTTCTTTAAGTTTATAAACTTTCAATATAAGCCATTTCTTCTTGCCGCTCTGCACCTTGCTGGCCGACGGTTTGTTTATCTAAAACTTTCTCTGGCTTCAGTTGAATCCCTCTCCTAAAGAGCTGAGCCATGCTGGTCAGCCCTCAGCATTTTTGCTTCTTTAAACTCTCTTCAGTCTTCACCTGAGATACTGTTGTGGGTCCTTCCCGATGCAGCCCTAACGGCAAAACATGGCTGTGTTGGGGGATTGCATTGAATTGAATTCTCATCAGAATTAAATCACTCACAGGGTCATTCTTTATTCTGCGATGGGCCATTAATTATTGCACGGGATAAGGCCCTACCACACGTGATACCGGCTGCATTGCAGCATTATTCTAATTAGGGGAAGGGGGAAGAGTGTGGGCGCGGTTGGGTGGAGTTATCTCACAGCAGTGCTGCGGGCAATAATGTTTTCACATTATCACTAGCAGCACCATGGGAAATAACTATACCTTTTCCTGTGGCGTTATGGAGGCGATAGTGTATGGCTATAAATATAGCAGAATGATGAAACTAGGGGTCAGTTTGGACTTTGCAAGTAGTAATTCTCCTCCTTGATTTTTTTGGAGTGAACAGGCTTCATTTTATTTCACACATCCCTTTATTTATATCAGGAAATATTTCTTCACAGAAAGAGTGGTGAATGCATAAGAATACCCTCCTGGAAGAGATGGCGAAACAAGAAAGGTAATGGATTCAAAAGGGTGTAGAATAAACATAGAGGAACCCTGATGGCTAAAGAATGGAAATTAAAAATGGGTAACTTATTACTAACTAATTGGCCAAGCAAAAAACATGCGCTGAAAGCGGGTGCTGTGTATTCAGCTCCCACTTTTATAATGTGCCCCCAGGCACCTCTCCTGGGGGCGCGATGCATATTTATATTAGGGCTCGCACTGTCGAGGAGGCACTAGGGCGCACATTTTTGTTTTTGCATTGGGAGTGAATGCTAATAGCCTCATTCACATGGATTTGCAATGTGGATGAGCGGTATTAGGTTTCACTCCGCGTTGGAACGTGCGTTGAGAGGCGATAAGGGGATTAGTTAGCGCCTCTACAACCCGCGTCCAACTGCGGGTTATACAGTGCGCTGGGCTCAGCGCACTGTATTGCATCGGCCCCTTTAGATGTAATGCTTCTGAATGGAAGTAACTTGCACCATTGTGGCAGTTACTACCCTTAACAGAAGGCACAGCCTGCCACCCAAACAACTTGCTGGGCAGACTAGATGGACCATTTGAGTCTTTATCTGATGTCATTTATTGGTCACTAATAGTATCATTTACAAAAAAGAGAAATTGCCTCAATAAATAGTACAACATCCTGATCCAATCCAAATTTGAAGGAAATCCACAATGGAATTGTGTTTGTTTCATAGAAACATAGAAATGACGGCAGAAGAAGACCAAACGGCCCATCCAGTCTGCCCAGCAAGCTTCACACATTTTTTCTCTCATACTTATCTGTTTCTCTTAGCTCTTGCTTCTATTTCCCTTCCACCCTCACCATTAACGTAGAGAGCAGTGATGGAGCTGCATCCAAGTGAAATATCTAGCTTGATTAGTTAGGGGTAGTAGGGGTAGTAACCACCGCAATAAGCAAGCTACACCCATGCTTGTTTACCCAGACTAGTTATACAGCCCTTATTGGTTGTTTTTTCTTCTCCCCTGCCGTTGAAAGCAGGGAGCTATGCTGGATATGCGTGAAGTATCAGGTTTTTTTTTTTTCCTCCCCTGCCATTGAAGCAGAGAGCTATGCTGGATATGCGTGAAGAATCAGTTTTTCTTTCTTCTCTCCTGCCGTTGAAGCAGAGAGCTATGCTGGAAATGCGTGATGTATCAGTCTTCTCCTGATCTAGGAGAGCACAGCTGGCAGCAAGCCTGATGCTGTTCTAACCTGCTTTGTTCCTGTTGCTGGCACTTCTTCTGCCATGCAGTTCAAGCTCAGATTAGCTAACTGAACCATGCAGTGCTCCAAAGATTTCAATGGCACATGGTGAGTTAAATAGCTGTAAACCACCTGGGTGGGAAAGATGCTAATTGCAATGTAGGATGAGTGATATTTTTTGCCAAATTATTAATTATACCAATGCAGGAATAATACATGATTGGAACATGAGTGAAATTACTAAAAAAAAATGAAGAATGCTGTAATACTGTAATTTTCTCCGGCACAAAGCAAAGTCTGTCAGTTGGAAAACTGATTACTAAAAGAATAATCTCTGAGAAGGGGCACAAAGCCTACAAACAAAAGACCCAGAAGAGGTATACAACTAAGACAAAGATCAATTATTTACCCAAAAATGGGGTCTAAGTGTTGTCAAGATAGACTAGTTTCCCTGTTGTACTTTGCATCTTTCCTGACAATAGCCTATAATTAAGGATCAAGTACCCATAACCTCTGATGTAATCATCTGTAAGTTTCTGGAAATGATACATGCAGAAAATGACCACCTCACCTAGAAACCCATGATCAAATTGATTTGGTCTACACTATTTCTACTTCTCTATCTGAAGAACCTGGGAAAGTTGGTTTCACCATTTCCTGCTACATGATTAGCTCACTACATAACATATGACCTACATCTCTGCAATCCTTTCAGAATACTATAAGAACAGAATAAAGACAGATATGAGAAAAGAGAAGTGAAAAGGAGAAGTAAAAGGAAGTACTTCAGGCTGCAAAAATTACACAGACATCTGGAGAAGCCACCAGTAAGGACAGAGACCTGAGAAAACAAATACCAAAGAGATCAAAACCAGAATAAAGGCTCCACATATCATCTCAAAAGGACTAGAGACCTCAAAACACAAAAAATGTCTTGCTATCAGTAAATTTCCATTCAAAAATAATTTATTATAAAGAAAACATAGCTCTTTTGCATGTTTTTGCTAAATGTTTCCAAAAGAGAATCTGCAGGTATTTGAGTAATATTGTGTTCCTAGATTATAATAGAGAAAATTGTCAAAATGTTTGATGCAGCAAATTGCTGATTGGAATATTTAACCTATAATCTTCTCTAAACAAAGTAGAGATTTAAAACAAGCAACATCTGGTTATTGCAGATATATATATAATTTTTAACTTATGTTAACTCATGCAAGGATTTGTAATTAGGTAATAACTTTTTTACATTTCTTAAAAGACCTGCCTTTCTCTCGCATCAACAGGAAGAAAGTGGGTTAGAGAAGCACCAGACTTGTTGCATATGGGATCTATTCTCTTGCTGTCTGCTTGGGCATAGGATCAGGCCACAGAGTGTGAGAAGGTAACTAGGAATGTGGGGGAGATAAGTGCAATGTGCTGGCATGGGGAGCAGGATGAGGGTTGGGGCAATAATTTATTTGGAGGGGATGAAAAGAAGGGGCACTTGCCCTCTATAATGACATTTATGAGTGGTGGAAGCATTTGTGGTGACTCCCAGGCCTGCACACAGAAGTCATTTATTTATTTATTTAAAATACTGATTACTTGCACCTTTCAATGTTCAGAGCAGGATACATAGTAACATACATGTCATGACTCATTTCCCGCGCATCCATCCTTCTCCTTGGTATGACACTGATTCTCCAACTTTCCCACTTCAAGAATATAATCCTCTCCTCCCCTGAAAATAAATGGAGCAAGAGCTTTCTTCCATTTCTTGGCAAACTCTCACTTCTACTTGTCCTCAACTTTAGGATACTAGAAAGTGCTGTGGGAATGGAAAGCTTCTGCTTTCCTCTCCCTTGTGCCTTGGTAGGGAACTTAAATTCATGCCCTTCAGTTTGCAGCTACTTCCTCTTCTGACTGAACTTTCTAGAAACTTTAGGTCTATATATCCCTTCATAGGCACAATCTATTATGGCACATTGAAAATTGAAGCTGTTAAAAATGGAATATACAATAGAATCCTAACACCAAAATATGTTTTTATAAAGGGAACACACAGTGGGAATCTAAAGGGTCCCTACATATCTTTAACATGCTTTGTGTTCACTGACATCCTTTGTTCAAAGTGGTTTGTCTTTCATCTTAATAAAAAAAACAACAAGTTTTTGAAATGCACAAAAAAAGTTGACCATTTTCTTTAGTATGGTAGGCACTAAATAAAATTTGAGTTCTTTTGCATGTTTACAATAATTTAGAAAACCATCACCATCAAACAGGATCTTTGTTTTCCTTTTGTAGCGTTTACGGAAATCCTATAGGTATTCAGTAAAATGAGACATATACCAAGACAATACAGCAGAGTGTTCCTGAAATAAATCTTTCTTAATTCCACATTCTTTTTCATGTAACCCCTGAGCTAGTAGTCAGCAAAATTGCTTACCTTGTAATAGGTGTTATCCAAGGACAGCAGGATGTAGTCCTCACATATGGGTGACATCGGTAATGGAGCCCTATGTACGGAAAACTTCTTTAAAAGTTTCTATGAAACTTTTGAATGGCACCGGAGTGCCTACTGAGCATGCCCAGCATGCTATGATATTCCCTGCCACAGGGGTCTCCCTTCAGTCTTGTTTTGTAGCAATAAGCGTTAGCCAAAAATAAAATAATAAAACGTAACGGACCCAACTCCGCGGGGTGGCGGGTGGGTTTCGTGAGGACTACAACCTGCTGTCCTGGGATAACACCTATTACAAGGTAAGCAATTTTGCTTTATCCCAGGACAAGCAGGATGCTAGTCCTCACATATGGGTGATTAGCAAGCTAGAGGCTGAGTCATTTTAAGGTGAGCAACAGTGAAGCATTGTTGTTGAAATGAATCAGCCGAAATCACAGCAGGTTGGATGTAGAAGGAGTTGGGATTATACTGGAAACAAGTTCTTTAAGACGGATTGTCCATAGGCTGAATCTTGTCTTCCTTCTTTGTCTAAACAGTAATGAGCTGCAAAAGTGTGAAGAGAACTCCATGTTGCTGCTTTGCAAATGTCCAGAATAGGTACAGAGCGAAGGTGTGCTACTGAAGTTGACATTGCTCTGACTGAGTGTGCTTTTACTCGCCCTTGAAGAGTAAGGCCTGCTTTGTCATAACAAAATTGTATGCAATCTGCTAGCCAGTTAGAAAAAGTATGCTTACCCACTGCTTTGCCTGGTTTGTTTGGATCATAGGATACAAACAGTTGACTGGATTTTCTTTGGGCTGTAGTGCGGTTTAAATAGAAGGACAACGCAAGCTTACAGTCCAAAGTGTGTAAGGCTCTTTCTCCCTGGTGAGAGTGAGGCCTAGGAAAAAATGTAGGTAAAACTATTGATTGGTTCAAGTGAAATTCCGTGACAACCTTAGGAAGGAATTTTGGATGAGTACGGAGTACTACTCTGTCATGTAGGAACTTTGTAAAGGGTTCGTATGTGACTAGCGCTTGTAGCTCGCTGACCCTTCTAGCTGATGTAATGGCTATAAGAAATACCGTTTTCCAAGTAAAGTATTTAAGGTCACAGGTATTTATGGGTTCAAATGGAGAACGCATAAGCCTAGTTAATACTACGCCCAGGTCCCATCGTATGCCTGGGGAATGAACTGGAGGTTTAATGTGATTTAGGCCTCTCATGAATTTACTGACGAGAGGCTGTGTGGAGATAGATGTATCTCCCAGCTTGTTATGGTAAGCTGAGATTGCACTTAAGTGTACCCTTACAGATGACGTCTTAAGACCAGAGTCTGAGAGATGGTAAAGGTAATCTAGTAGTGAGGAAGTGGGGCAAGTGAAAGGATCTAAGTCTTTCTGAGTGCACCACAAAGTAAACCGTTTCCATTTGTAGGAATAATTCTTTCTAGTGGAAGGTTTACGTGCAGCTATAAGTACTTGAGATTTAGCAGATGGAAGGTTGAGAGGCTGTAAGATCAGGCTTTCAACATCCATGCTGTCAGGGACAGGGTTTGAAGGTTGGGATGGCGCAACTGACCTTGTTCCTGAGTTATGAGATTGGGAGCTACTCCCAGGCGAATTGGATCCCTGACTGAGAGATCCAGCAGTGTGGGAAACCATACTTGTCGAGGCCAATATGGGGCTATGAGTATCATTGTCCCCTTGTCCTGTTGTAGCTTCACTAGAGTCTTGGTTATGAGTGGTATCGGAGGATACGCGTATAACAGGCCTGAATTCCAATGGCGAGCAAAGGCGTCCCTTGGTAGGCTGTTGGACTGCCAGAGGAGAGAGCAGTAATTGTTCACTTTGTAGTTCAAGTGGGATGCAAAGAGATCTATCGTCGGATGACCCCATCGTTGGAAGATCTTGGATGCTATTGCTGGATCCAAAGACCATTCGTGCAGTTGGAACTGACAACTGAGGCGATCTGCTACTGTGTTGTGGATGCCTGCTAGGTAGGTGGCCCTCAGAAGAATTGAGTGTGTCAGGGCCCAGTCCCAAATCTGTGCTGCTTCTTGACAAAGGAGATAAGAACCTGTCCCTCCTTGTTTGTTGATGTACCACATGGCTACTGTGTTGTCCGTGTGGATCAGAACAGTCTTGTGTAATAGGCAGTCCTTGAACGCATGCAGCGCATAGCGTTCAAGGACTGCCTATTACACAAGACTGCCTATTACACAAGCTCTAGGAAGTTTATTTGAAAAGAGGCTTCGAGCTTTGTCCACTTGCCCTGTGTCTTTAGATGACCAATGTGTGCTCCCCACCCTAAGGTGGATGCATCTGTAGTCAAAGTCACTTGTGGAACTGGTTGCTGGAAAGGTAGGCCTTTGAGCAGGTTGTTCATTGATGTCCACCAGAGGAGAGCAGATTTGAGCTCTGGTGTAATGTGAATAGGAGTGGACATTGGTTGAGTGGCTTGTATCCACTGTGTTTTGAGTGTCCATTGTAGAAGTCACATGGTCAATCTGGCCATGGGAGTTACATGAACTGTGGAAGCCATGTGCCCTAGAAGAATGAGGCACTGGTGAGCTGTTACCTGGAATTGGTTGCGAAGATTGTGAGCCAACAGCACAAGTGTTTGAGCACGGTCTTTTGGAAGAAAAGCTGTTGCTACTGTAGTGTTTAGTTCTGCACCTATGAACTGTATTAGATGAGTTGGTGACAGATGGGATTTTTGATAGTTTATGAGAAATCCCAAGGAGTGAAGCACTTGGATGGTGAGCTTGAGAGAAGTGAGAGCTCCTTCTTTTGATTGACTTTTGATGAACCAATCGTCCAGGTAAGGGAACACATGCACTCTGTGCTTGTGGAGGTGTGCCCCTGCTGCAGCCATGCACTTTGTGAATACTCGTGGAGCTGATGCAAGGCCGAATGGCAGCACTCTGTATTGAAAATGCTGATCCAGTACCCGAAAGCGCAGGTACTGGCGATGAGGAGGAAAGATGGGAATGTGAGCGTATGCATCTTGAAGATCCAGAGAGCAGAGCCAATCTCCCCTTTGAAGAAGAGGCAGAATGGTGCCTAGGGATACCATTCTGAATTTTTCTTTCCTGAGAAATTTGTTGAGATTTCTGAGGTCTAGAATGGGACGAAGGCCTCCTGTTTTCTTTGGAATGAGGAAATATCTGGAGTAGAATCCTCTGCCCTTTTGAGGCCCAGGAACTGGTTCTATGGCCCTGGCTCTCAGAAGGGTGGATAATTCTGTTTGAAGAATGAATTATGGAGTGTTGATTTATTGTGCAAGAGTGAAGTAGTGGATTTTGCATTGGGATAGTTAAGAAATCCAGCCTGTAACCGTGAGTCGTGATGGATAACACCCACTGGTCGGTGGTGATGGAGGTCCAATTGTTGTGGAAGTACTGTATGCGACCTCCTACTGGTGTTTCTGGGAATGGGTTGAACTGGCTGCTGCTCTCTGGGGCTTTTCAGAAACCAGAAGTGGTTGCCGTTTGTGGAGGTGGTTGAGCCCTGGCAGGCCTTTGCCTAGGCTGCTGGCGTTGTGTTGGGCGGCTAGCTCTTGGTCTACCTGCTGGGGGGTAATACAGACGTGGGCGGTAGTAAGGCCGTCGAGTATCACGCCTTGGAAATTTTCTGGCCGAAGGCTGGGTGTCTTGTGCTTGGGACGACAACTGTTTCAAAGTTTCAGTGTGGTCCTTGAGAGTTGCCACAGCTTCTTTTATTTTCTCACCAAAGAGATTGTCCCCTGAGCAAGGTAGATCTGCCAAATGTTCCTGAACCTCTGGGTGCAGATCTGAGGCTTTAAGCCATGCCCATCTTCTTGCTGCAATACCTGATGCTGAGAGTCTTGCAGCAGTTTCAAAACAATCGTAGGTCGCTCGAACCTCATGTTTTCCAGAGTCTAGTCCCTTATGAACTATGTCCTGTAAGGATTCCTGGTATTGTTCAGGGAGAGAGAGAGAAAATTCCTGAACCTGCTTCCAAAGGTTTCTTTGGTATTGGTTCATGTACAGCTGGTAAGATGAAATTTTTGAGACCAGCATGGAACCTTGATAGATTTTTCTTCCCAGGTTATCCAAGAGTCTACTGTCTTTACCAGGTGGTACAGAGGAGTGTGACTTTTGCCGCTTTGCTTTCTTTTCAGCGGATTCCACGACCACTGATTGGTTGGGCAATTGTGTCTTTTATTAACTGCAGAAACTGAACCTGGATGCTCCCAAATCCTATACTGTAGTTCCTGGAACACCTCATGAACCGGGACTGCTAACATCTCCTTGGGAGGGTCCACAAATTGGAGGACTTCCAAGGTCCTCTGACGTGCATCCACTTCTGTCTGGATGGGAAAAGGAATGGTGTCAGCCATCTCTTTAACAAAGTTGGTAAAAGAGAGGTCTTCAGGGGGAGATTTCCTGTGATCATCTGGCGGGGAAGGCTCTGAAAATATTTCCTCATCAGATGAAAATTCAGAGCTGGTGTCTATAGGAATCTCTGTGTGATGAGGACGAGATGGTAAGGCTGGAGAACGAGGCCTTGGGGGTCTGGGAACTCCAGAAGGGCCTGGAATCGGTTCCATTGGAATCTTTTTATTAAGGATGTCCAGTAATGTGTCCAGTTTGGTAAAAACTGGGTGCAATCCGGATATATCCCCTTTGGGCATCGGTGATGGCATCGGAGTTATCGGTGCTGGTACCGGTGTAGGCACCGGTAGTACCGATGGATGGATCGGTGGAGGTACCTGTGGCATCGGTGGAGGTACCGGAGTAGGCATCGACGTCGGTTCCCGCGCCCTCGTCGGTGTCTGCGGCATCGATGGCGATGGCTCTATCGGTAGTGGAATGGGTATCGGTGGAGGTATCGCATCACTTAGAGCCTGCTGCACCGCTTGACGAATGAAAGCGTCAAGTTCCGCTCTCACAGCTGGTGATAACAGAGCAGCTGTGGAGGGAGGCGGTGTTGGCGATGCCAATACAACCTCAGAGCCCTGAGGAGGTATGGAGCCCATCACCGATATCGGTGGGGATCGCCCTTCACTAGGCCTCGGAGCCTCAGTCCCCGTCCGGGGTTTCTTTGCCGGCGAGGCCGTGTCCTCCGATGGATTTTCGGTCACCGTTACCTGGCGTCTCCGATGCCGGTGGTGGTGCTTTTCTTTTTGTTTTTCGCTCCCCGAAGTTGATGCTTTTGAAGACACCGAAGGGGACGGCGTTGAGGCATCTCCTGCTTCCGGACGTTTCTTCTTTAGGGTTAACTGACGTACAGCAGCGGATGGAGAAGAATGCGCTGAGGTCGAGGGCCTTGGAACCAGTTGGATGTTAAATAACTGTTCCATCTTTTCTGCCCGAAGACGACGACCTTTCGCTGTCATTTCCGCACATGATTTACATGTTTGGATATTGTGATCTTTGCCGAGGCAAAGAACACATTCGAAGTGAGGGTCGGTAATCAACATAGTCCTCACGCAGTTTGGGCACTTTTTGAAGCCCGAGGCCATGGCGCCGGACAGCCGTCGACGGCGATAAGCCTAAAAATATCGATCCCGGCCGGGAATCGAGAACGGAAAAAGGTTAGAGAAGGGAAACCCTTGCGGATGGAGTAATTTTTTTCCCGAAAAAACTCGAATTTTTTTGTAAGGTGAAATCACCTCAGGACTCCAATTAGCCCGCGATGCTAACAGCTTCGTGGAAAAAAGAAGACTGAAGGGAGACCCCTGTGGCAGGGAATATCATAGCATGCTGGGCATGCTCAGTAGGCACTCCGGTGCCATTCAAAAGTTTTATAGAAACTTTTAAAGAAGTTTTCCGTACATAGGGCTCCATTACCGATGTCACCCATATGTGAGGACTAGCATCCTGCTTGTCCTGGGATAACTGGATAAAGACCCCAAAGGCCATACCTCAAATCAGTTTTCATAGTCATCTCTTCCATAATTCCCTGAACGGGTGGAAGAAAGATCTTCTAGTTGCTGTGCATTGCTTTATTCTATATCCTAGTGGACAGCTGGTGTTAACAGCACTGATAATCTCTAATAAATACCAACAGCAAGAAGCATGAGATGGTTTCCAACATAATTTTACTGAGTATTGCATTATGATGGTGAGGCTAGTTTCATCTTAACGTTGCAATTCACATAGAAAAGTTATACTTTTATTTCTTAATAAATTTGTGACATCATTCTGATCTTCAACTTTTGGTAGAATTCTTAATCCAGAATTTAGTCATCCTCCCTTCCATCATGGTTTAGGGCAAGATTTAAGCTTCCCTTCAGTGTAGATGGTAATTTGAATGTATAATTCAATAGGACTGTATTCAATGAAACAGCCTTTTATCACCTAACTCTCTCATAGTCCTTTACATCTCCTTTCTTCTCTATAACAACGAAGGGGTACTTGCTGAACACCTCTTCTCCTAATATCTTCAGTAGATAGAAATGAACCCATTGTGGGGTCCATGGTGACTGCTTTCTCCTTCTCCTTTGGACAACAAGTAGTCATGAGGATGCAGATGATGTTAGGCCCCTTCTTAGATGCCAAATAAAAACAGAACCTGAGCCTCTAGTTGATGAGGGAGTCAACAAACAAAACGTAATGGTAAAAAACTTCAAACATAGGAGATAGAGAGGATGAAGGAAGAACTCCCATCTCCAAAATCAAAAGGTTTCTGTAGATCTTTAACAAAAGGAAGGCTTTTGGATTCCATCTTCCATCCAGGTCATACCCCTTGAGACCCCAGATGCTTTGCCCCTTGAACATAAAGGAAAAAAACCCAATAGAGAACAGCTGTGGCATGCTGTCCCTGGGAAGGGTAACACAAAATTCCAGAGGATATATATACTTACCATCTCATCTCTCACATGAGGGCACTAACCACCCACACTAATAACCTGTTCTTCCCCCAAACCAAAATGTGACCCAGTTTGAACTAGTTGAGAACCAAGAGGTCTCTACATTCAGATGAAGGTATCTTCTCAGCAGTCTGTCTATTAAGAAAGAACTCAACACAACTGTAGCACTGTACCAGCAAAAAAACTGATCTTGGTGCAATTTCCATATCTTGGATTTCCCTCCATTATTCTCCTGAGTAACAGCAAATACTTTATAAAAGAATAACAACAAAAGAATATGTATCATTCAATTAAGAAACTGGACATTAACTATATAATACTCATTTAATTTTCCTCAAATGAGAATGAAATGCATCTGAGTTTCCAACACATTAACATAAATCTTTGAAATTCATTTCAGAAAAAGCTAAATAACAGCTGTACTATAAATAACCTGTGAAAGTTGACTATAGTTACTGTACCTTCAGGATCCCATCTTGCAACCTGAGGGTCCTCAAAAAATATCACATTATCATGAAGTTGAAAAGAAATTCCAACAGGAGGAAATGTAAGACTCTCGCCTTCTTTTTCTTGTCTAGGTGTGGCTGTCTGTACTGTTTCCGGAGGATATGAATATGTTTGTAATCCACCTTCAAGCAACTGAAAATAATTACAACTCAGTATAAAATTTAAGCAATTAACAATTTTAACATTTTCCTTTTTCACAAGATTTATTCTCTTTAAACATTCCAAACCAACACTGGTAAGTGTATAATGAATTGTTTGTGACCTTGGGCAAGTCATTTCAACCTCCATTCCCTCCAGTGCCAACCTACCCCCTCATTTATCAAAATGCTATAAGGCATTTTCGCATGAGATAAGCCCTTAATGCATGCGATAGCACCATATCGTATGGTGTGATGCAAATCTGAAAAAAATGAGGAGTGGGAGTACCATTTTGCAAATGCTGGTTTTGGTAGTTTGAAGCTCCCACCTGGGAGGGAGGGAGAGACTAGCCATAATGCTTTCACACTTGATAGGTATTTATATCCCTATGGGAGTCCCACCTAGAAACTCGAGGTGAGGTTTAGGTATTAGTGTAGGGGTTAGGGTCCACTTTGACATTCAAAGTGAGATGTACGAACAGAACAGTGCTCTCTAGTGAAGATTTGATGACCCTCAAAGTGAGGACACTCACTGAAAGATGAGATTTGTGAAATGTTCTCTCAACCTAGCTTGATGTTACCCAGGTAGAGAGTCCATCAAGCTAGGTTGAGACAACATTGCACAAATCTCATCTTTGGGTAAGTTTCTTCACTCCGAGGGTCATCAAATCTTCACTAGAGAGCACTGTTCTGTTCGTACGTCTCACTTTGAATGTCAAAGTGGCCCCTAACCCCTACACTAATACCTAAACCTCACCTCGAGTTACTAGGTGGGACTCCCATAGGAAAGGAAAATTAGGTTCTTACCTTTGCTAATTTTCGTTCCTGTAGTACCAAGGATCAGTCCAGACAGCTGGGTTGTGCCTCCCCTCCAGCAGATGGAGTCAGAGAGAAAACTGAAGACACCCCCTAGATATACGGGTGTGCCACCTGCGATCCTTCAGTATATGTGATATCAAAGCAGAAATAACTGTCAAATTTTATCGATATATTTTAGAACTCATTGACCAGAACAAGCAAAAACTTCCCTGAGGAATAACAAGGAACAAGCATGACAACAGCCATGACAACCTAAACTGTGTAGAACACCACAAAACAATGACAACTTACCGCCGAACCTTGGCAAGTCGCTTGAAAAATTAGCTTGAAAAAGAATCAGTCATCGAGAAATCGAAATACGAGCGGACTCCCAGACACCATGGGCGGGCGTCTGGACTGATCCTTGGTACTACAGGAACGAAAATTAGCAAAGGTAAGAACCTAATTTTCCTTTCCCTGTACGTACCAGGATCAGTCCAGACAGCTGGGATGTACCCAAGCCGCCTTATCTGGGGTGGGACCCCGAGAGTCCCGCTCGAATGACGCTGCTCCCAAAGGACTCCGCAGGCGGACCGTGAACGTCCAAGCGATAATGCCTGGCAAACGTATGCCGAGTTTTCCAAGTGGCCGCCCTGCATATCTCTTGGCAAGACACCAACTGATTCTCTGCCCACGAAGTCGCCTGAGAACGCAACGAATGAGCCTTACGTCCCTCAGGAACAGGCTTACCACAGGCAATATACGTTGACTCAATCGCACCCTTCAACCAGCGAGTGATAGTAGTCTTTGAAGCCTGAAGCCCCTTCTTGGGACCATTCCACAACACAAATAGATGATCGGACCTGCGAAACTCGTTAGTAATCTCCAAGTACCGCAGGAGAACCCGACGGACGTCCAAACGCCTCAATTCTCGACCTTGAGAAGACTGCAGCTCCTCCTCCGAAAAGGAAGGCAATTCCACTGTTTGATTAACATGAAACGCCGAAACCACCTTTGGCAAGAAGGATGGAACGGTGTGTAAGGAGACTCCCGACGACGAAATCCGCAAGAATGGTTCCCTGCACGAAAGAGCTTGCAGTTCCGAAACCCGACGAGCTGACGAAATGGCCACCAGAAAAACCGTCTTGAAAGTTAGGTCCTTCAGCAAAGCCGACTTAATAGGCTCAAAGGGAGCCGAACACAGACCACGGAGAACCAGGTTCAAGCTCCAGGTAGGACAGGGAGCCCTCACCGGAGGACGCAAGTTCCTAACGCCTCGCAAGAAATGAGCAACATCAGGATGACATTTATTTATTTATTTATTTATTTTTGGTTTTTATATACCGGTCTTCTTGCATTATATGCAAATCAAATCGGTTTACATTGAACATTTAAACTTGCTTGAAAAAGCATTACATGTAACAAAGAACATCAAAACATGAAAAACCTATTGGAACAAAAAAAATAAAACACAGAGTATGAGTTGTTCATCTTTAACAGGAAAAAGCAAAAAAAAAAAATATATATATATATATTAGTGTATATATTAGTATCAGGAACTTGTCACTTAAGAACTCCTATCATATTTGCTTGACATGCAAGAGAGAACCCCTCGACCTTACCTCTCAAGCACCCCAGTGCTGCCACTTGAACCCTAAGCGAATTGTATGCCAAACCTTTCTTCAGACCGTCCTGAAGGAACGTAAGAATATGCCCCACAGAGGTACGCCGGGGCGCAATACCTAGAGTACCACACCAGGTGTGAAAAACTTTCCAAACCCTAGCGTAAGCAAGCGTAGTAGAAGATCTGCGCGCCCGCAGAAGAGTGGAAACCACCGCGTCCGGATAACCTTTCTTCCTTAGCTGCCGCCGCTCATAAGCCAAGCCGCCAGACAAAAGCGATCCGCCAGATCGAAAAATACCGGACCCTGACGGAGAAGATTTGGAAGATGGCCCAGACGCAGTGGACCGTCCACTGCTAGATTGACGAGATCCGCGAACCACGGGCGACGCGGCCACTCCGGAGCTACTAGAATAACCAGACCTTGATGGGACTCTATGCGCCTTAACACCTTCCCCACTAGGGGCCACGGATGAAACACATAAAGGAGTATACGACGAGGCCACGGAAGTGCTAAGGCATCTACGCCCTCCAATCCGTGGTCCCGCCTGCGACTGAAGAAACGCGCCGCTTTCGCATTTAGCCGAGTCGCCATCAAATCCAATCGCGGAACCCCCCAACGCTGAACGATGAGGTTCATTGCTTCCGCCGACAGCTCCCACTCTCCGGGATCTAGATGCTGCCGACTGAGGTAGTCTGCCTGCACGTTGTCTACCCCTGCGATGTGGGTGGCCGCGATGCGTGATAAATGACGTTCCGCCCAGGCCATCAACAACGCCGCCTCTATCGCTACTGCCCGGCTTTTTGTGCCGCCTTGTCGATTTATGTACGCCACCGTGGTCGCGTTGTCTGACAGAATGCGTACTGCTTGACCGCGCACAATTGGTAGGAGGAGACGTAAGGCCAGACGTACCGCCCTGGTCTCCAAACGATTGATGGACCAGGTGGATTGGAGGGCAGACCATGTCCCCTGAACCGCTCGGGACTGGCACACTGCTCCCCAGCCATACAGGCTGGCATCCGTTGTCACCACCCTCCAAGACGGAGGCTCCAAGTCCACTCCTTGCAGAAGATGGTCCGGGGTTAGCCACCAATAGAGACTGGCACGGGCCGGTTCCGGCAAAGGTAACTCCAGTCCGTAATCCTCGGATGTGGGATCCCAGCGAGAGAGGAGAGCCCTTTGTAACGGTCGCATATGCGCAAAAGCCCACGGTACCATCTCCAGAGTAGACACCATATGACCAATGACCTGTAAATAATCCCATGCCGTAGGAATCTTCTGCCGGTCCATCAGGTTCCGCACTTGTGTCATGAGATTGACCATGCGTTGATGAGATAGAAACACCCTGCCTAACAAGGTATCGAATCGGGCGCCCAAAAACTCCAACTGTTGGGTCGGTTCCAGTCGGCTCTTTGCAAAATTGACTACCCAACCCAACGCCTGGAGCTGCTGCACCACCAAGCCGATCGCCTGTTTGCACGCTGCTTCCGACTTCGCCCGAATGAGCCAGTCGTCGAGATAGGGATGTACCAGGATGCCTTGACGACGCAAGGAAGCCGCCACCACTACGAGAACCTTGGTAAACACCCGTGGAGCGGTCGCCAATCCGAACGGAAGGGCACAAAACTGGTAATGGTCCCCCATTACCATGAACCTCAAGTATTTCTGATGACCTTCTCGGATGCCAATGTGGAGGTATGCCTCGGTTAGATCCAAAGAAGCCAAAAACTCTCCCTTGTGGACGGCCGCAATAACAGACCGGAGTGTCTCCATACGAAATCGAGGCACTCTGAGAGCCTTGTTCACCGCCTTGAGATCCAAGATTGGTCGAAACGTGCCCTCCTTCTTCGGAACCAGGAAGTAGATGGAATACCGTCCCGTCCCTTGCTGGGCCGGTGGGACCGGCACCACCGCCCCCAGAGCCTGCAAACGGTCTAGTGTTTGAGCGATTGCCAGCCGCTTCTCCAGGGGACCGCATGGCGATATCATAAAGAGATCCCGGAGGGGACGTACAAAATCCAACTCGTAACCGTGGCGCACCACATCGAGGACTCATTGATCCGAAGTTATTTTGACCCACTCCTCCCAAAACCGAGACAACCGACCTCCGATAAACTGAACCGAGGAGTGGGCCTGCGCGCCTTCATTGAGCTGGCTTGGTGGAGGCGAAACTCTGCGAAGCTCCCCCTCGGGGAGGCCGCCTGCCACGAAAGGAAGAACACCAAGAAGACCAAGACTGGGACCTCGCCGGTTGCTTCTGGGAAAAGGAGCCACCTCTCCCCATTCGGAACCGTCGCTGACCCCGAAAGCGAGCTCTGGCACCTCCAAAAGCCCGAGACTGACGCGGTTTGTCCTCTGGCAACTTGTAAACCTTATTATCTCCCAGGTCCTTAATGAGCTGATCCAACTCGTCACCAAACAATAGCTTACCCTTAAAAGGAAAAGAACCCAGGCGCGCCTTGGAAGAAGCGTCCGCCGACCAACGACGGAGCCACAATAATCGTCTCGCGGAAACTGCGGAGGACATAACACGAGCCGAGGTCCGCAACAAATCATATAAAGCATCCGCTGTATAGGCCACTGCCGCCTCCACGCAGTTGGCTTGCTCCGCCTCGCCGGGCAGTAGCTCTTGCGAAGTAAGCAGCTGCTGAACCCAGCGCAGGTTGGCCCTCTGCACCAGGCTGCTGCATGCCGCTGCCCGGACCCCTAGGGCTGCCACGTCAAAGATGCGCTTTAGCAAAACCTCCAGCTTGCGATCCTGAAGATCTTTAAGAGCTATCCCCCCCGTGACGGGGATGGTGGTATGTTTGACTACGGCCATCACCGCCGAATCCACCGAGGGGGTCTTTAGGAGATCTAGGGAGTCCGCCGGTAGGGGATACAGCTTTTCCATTGCCCTGCTCACTCGCAGCGAAGCTTCTGGGACCTCCCACTCCTTGGAAACAAGTTGTAACACCTTATGATGAAAAGGAAACGTCTGAGGGGGGGCTTTCAGGCCCGCCATAGCCACGTCCCCCGTGGAGGTGTCCGCTTCCTGATGCGGGGTCGGAAGCTCCAACTCCTTCAGCACATGAAGGATTAAAAATCCTAACTCCTCTTTGCGGAACAAGCGGCGCACCTGGGGGTCGTCCCCCTCAACTAAACCCGGATCGCTCCCTACGAATGAATCCGGGTCCCCCGGAGGATCTGGCAAGAAACTTTGGTCTCCATGACCTGTGGCCCCCCCCCCCCCCCGCGGGCTGGGGCTCCCAGCCCCCGCGTTTCCTGTAGCCGGCGGACAGGGGTCATGAGCCCCCTGGTCCCCGAGATCCCGCGGATGAGGGTCACTAGCCCTCACGCTCCCCTGATCCCCCACGATCCTGGGAAGTTTGGGAAAGGGGGGGCCTTCAGCTTCCCATCCTGCCTCTGCCTGCAAGAAAGCTTTGTGCATTAGAAGCACAAAATCAGCCGAAAAAGGCACCGATCTTTTTAAATCTGCCCTACCTGCACCAGAAGGGGGAGGGGCTGCATCCTCCTCCAAAACAGGCGACGTTACCGCCCTTAGTTCGGGCGGAGAGGAAGGAGGGTAAGAATCCTCCTCCGATCCAGATAGCTCCGACCGCCGCGTGGCCAAGATGGCCGCCGCCCTCCTCCCCGAGGGAGGAGGGGCCGAAGATCGCGAGCCCGGCGGCTTGCTCTGCCGCGAAGAGGAAGGAGGAGAGAGACAGCTGCGGGCAGCGCTCGGCCCCCCCGAGGGTCCCTCGCCCCCGGGAAGACATCGGGAGCAGAGACCCTCGCGGGAGAGTCGCGCCCCCGCCCCCCCGCAGGCCATGCAGGCCGAAGATCGCGGCATCCCGGGCCGAAAACGAGGCAGACAGCAAAAACGCGCCAAAATGCAGGTAAGAGAAAAATGTGGCTTGCAATGCGCGCCGGGTGACACAGCCACCCCCTCCGGAGTCCACAGAGGCACGGCAGGCCGGGGCTACAAAAAAGAGCTCACTGCCTGTCACCAACGGGTCTTAAGTGGCTCGAAGGCAGGAAAGAAAAACTTTAAGTAATTTTTTTTTTTTTTTTTTTTTACACAAAAACCCCCTTCAGGGCAAAGGGACCCTGGTAAATAGGGGGGAGGGTGACCGGCCCACCGGTAATCTCTCCCCCAACCTACTGGGACACAGCAATCCAGGAATTCAAGGAGGGCAATGCCCTCTGTGCCTGCCCTGCCACTTCGCTCTCGCCGTCGCTCTGCGCTGTCGCTGCGCCAAATAAAACCGACAAACCTGACGGACAACACTGAACAACAACGACCAGAAGGTAAGTAACCACTTGTTCCAGCCAAAAGAGTAATTCCCAGCACAAACAACCTGACCAGGACAGGACCGCAGGTTATGCCTCTCAATCTGCTAGAGTCAGAGAAAATACTGAAGGATCGCAGGTGGCACACCCGTATATCTAGGGCAGGGGTCGGGAACCCATGGCTCGCGAGCCAGATATGGCTCTTTTGAGGGCTGCATCTGGCTCGCAGACAGTCGCCACACTTTCCCGCTGACCCAGCTGCTCCCCGGTCCTCCTCCGCCCGGGCTTAAAATGCTGTCAGCCCGGGCGGAATGCGGCAGGACATCTGGAGTCAGCGGCACCGGCATGCTCTCTTTCTTCCCGCCCCCCCCCCCCCCCCGCGGCCCGGAAGAGGAAGTGGAGAGAATCGGGTGCCTGCGCGGCAAGAAGAGGCCACGCTAGTGCGCTCGGCATTGGCCCGAAGAAAAGAAGACTGCAGCGCGGCTCGGAGGAAAATGAAGAGCTTCAACCGCGGCCGATGGGACTCCGCGAGGGCTGAAAATGAAGAGGTTAGCGTTGGGAGGAGGCTGCTGCTGCCGCGAGTTCCCGGGGTGGGGGTGGGGGAGAGAGAGAGTGATTTGCTCGCTCATTCACTCTCCCCCACCCCCACCCCGGGAACTCGCGGCAGCAGCAGCCTCCTCCCAACGCTAACCTCTTCATTTTCAGCCCTCACGGAGGCGGAGTCCCATCGGCCGCGGTTGAACCTCTTCATTTTCCTCCGAGCCGCGCTGCAGTCTTTTCTTCGGGCCGATGCCAAGCGCACTAGCGTGGCCTCTTCTTGCCGCGCAGGCACCCGAAACTCTCCACTTCCTCTTCCGGGCCGCGGGGGGGGGGGGGGGGGGGGCGTGTGTGTGTGTGTGTGAGTGAGAGATTGCATGTATGTGAATGATTGAGAGCCTGTACATGTGAAAGAGAGTATGTCTGTGATTGAGAGCCTGCCTGTGAGAGAGAGAGAGCATGAATGTAAGTTTACCATTGGGAACCTGTGTGTGTAAGTTTGTGATTGAAAACCTGTTTGTGTGAAAGAGTATGTGTGTATGATTGAGATCCTTTGTGTGTGAGAGAAATCATGTGTATGTATGATTAAGAGCCTGTGTGTATAAGTAAGAGAGAGATCATGTGTGTCTGTGTGTGATTGAGAGCTGGTTTAGGTGATGGAGCATGTGAGTATGTGATTGAGAGCCTGTGTTTAAATGAGAGAGAGAGACCATGTGTGTCTGTGTGTGATTGAGAGCTGATTTAGGTGAGGGAGCAGGTGAGTATGTGATTGAGAGCCTGTGTGTAAATGAGAGAAAGAGAGGACATGTTTGTAAGCATGTGAATGAGAGTCTGTGTGTTAGAGAAAAAGACAGCATGTATTTATGTGATTGAAAGCCTGTGTGTGTGTGTAAGCGTGAAAAGATAGACAGCATGTGTGTAAATGTGTAATTAAGAGCCTATATAAGTGAGAGAAAAAAACGTGTATATGTGAGTACTGAGAGCATGTGTGTATAGGTGTGTCATTGAGAGCCAGTGTGAGAGAGAGCGCTGGTATGTGACTGAGAGAGAAGAAAGTTCCAAGCAAACCACCCCACCTCCTGCTAATTCAGAACAATCTCAGGACACCTGGATATCAAACGTTCCCAGGTATGCAGAGCAAAAAAGTTTTTGTATCCTTATTATTTTTCATTACTGGGTCTTTGTGTCTGCTATTTTGAAATATTTTGTTGGTATCTGGAAATGTTTTATATGAGTTTTTAATTATTGGATATTCCACTCATCAGCTGTTTCGAAATATGTTCTTTTTGTTAGTACAGTTTTAGTGCTGATGATTTTATATTTCTTGATTTGTTTTATAAGGATGGGTGGTGTTTCTTTTTTCCTTTGTTACACTGCATACAGAGACTCTGGCTTGTTGCAGTTTCCAATTCAGTTTTTTCTGCATGCTTCTTGTTATGCGTTTTGGTTTCTTTATTCTATGTTAGGTGAGGGTCAGCACGTGATTCAGGTGAGGTTTTCTGCTGGCGTGTAGTTTCTGTGTAGGACTCTATAGCAGCCTGACTTGGTCCGTTTTCCTAATAGGAGATGTATTGGTGTCTTAAGGCCTGGTGTAATATTTTCAGAGACTTATTGTACTTTAAAAGTGTGATCTTACATAAAATGCACACATTTACTTGTATTTAGTTTTAAACATATTGTATGGCTCTCATGGAATTACATTTTAAAATATGTGGCGTTTATGGCTCTCTCAGCCAAAAAGGTTCCTGACCCCTGATCTAGGGGGTGTCTTCAGTTTTCTCTCTGACTCCATCTGCTGGAGGGGAGGCACAACCCAGCTGTCTGGACTGATCCTGGTACGTACAGGGAATATAAATACTTATCTAGTGGGCAGCTATTATGGCTAGTCTCTCTCTCTCCCAGTCTCTCTCTCTCCCCAGTGGTTGTACACAAAAAATACCACAGTCTGGCACTTATCTCAAAGTGCAAAAAAGTTATCACAATTTGCAGTTCTTTGCATAGGCATTAGTGCAAATTGTGATAAACTGCCTATTAACATAAATTTAATGTGGACAAGTGCAAAGTGATGCATATAGGGAAAAATATCCCTTGCTGGAATTACACAATGTTAGGTTCTATCTTAGGAGTTACCACCCAAAAAAGAGATCTAGGTGGATTAAACATTGAAATTGTCTGCCCAGTGTGCTGTGGTGATCAAAAAAGCAAACAAATGTGAGGAATTATTAAGAAGGGAATGGAGGATGTCATAATGTCTTTGTATCACTCCATGGTGAGACCACACCTTGAATACTATGTGCAGTTCTGGTCACCGAATCTCAAAAAGAATATAGCTGCACTGGAGAAAGTGCAGAAAAGGGGGACAGTTGGCTCATAGGTAACAGTAGTGCTTCTTTCTATCATCCCTCTCCAGCTACATGTTTATAGCAAATGACAGTGACATGGGGGGCTGTCAGAGATTTAACTGCATCAACAAATCATAGTGGCAGGGGCCAGGTTTCACTGTAGATGCCTGCTAATATTGCATGCCCATACAATGCAGTTTCTACTAATGACAGTATGTGACTGAGTTCTACAGTGATTCAGCTTGTCAACTTTAAACAAATGGCTATTGAAATCCTCCCACTTGGAGCTGTTGAAATGTTGAGATTACTTACCTGATAATCTCCTTTTCCTTAGTGTAGACAGATGGACTCAGAACGAATGGGTATAGTATGCTCGTGCTAGCAGTTGGAGATGGATCTGACGTCAGCACAGGTATATATACCCCCACAGGAAGCGTAGCAACTCAGTAATCTTCCTTGCAAAAGCTGTTATGGATGTGTGTACTGACGCTCAGTGAAATAGTGAAACAGGATTCCCCTGACCGATTGATAGTAGCTGGAGACCGCCAGCATTCCCAACCGGAAGGCGTCGACACCTGGCAAAGGGGACGCTCTTATGTAAACAAATGACATGGCGTACCTTGAATCGGTGAAACCCATGTACACTGGCAGCTGGGTGGGATGCTGAGTCCATCTGTCTACACTAAGGAAAAGGAGATTATCAGGTAAGTAATCTTAACATTTCCTAGCGTGTAGCCAGATGGACTCAAAACGAATGGGATGTACAAAAGCTTTACTCCCCGCCTGGGCGAGAGGCTGCCTGAGGACCTTGTAGGACTGCCCTCGCAAATGCTGTGTCCTCCCTGGCCTGGACATCCAGACGGTAGAACCTGGAGAAGGTATGGAGAAAGGACGATGTCGCCGCTTTACATATTTCTGCAGGCGACAGCATCCTGGATTCTGCCCAGGATGCTGCTTGTGCTCTGGTAGAATGAGCCTTGACCTGTAGAGGCGGAGACTTCCCGGCCTCTACGTAAGCTGCTCGGATAACTTCTTTAATCCAGTGGGCGATGGTGGGCCGAGAGGCCGCTTCACCTTGTTTCTTTCCGCTGTGCAGGACGAACAGATGGTCCGTCTTTCGTACTTCTTGTGTCACTTCCAGATATCTGGGCAGCAATCTCCCTATGTCGAGATGGCGTAATAAACGCCCTTCTTCAGATTTCTTCAAACCCGCCGTGGTAGGCAAGGTTATGGATTGGTTAAGGTGAAACTGTGAAACCACTTTAGGTAGAAAGGAGGGAACCGTGCGAAGATGGATAGCCTCCGGAGTGAGTCTGAGAAAGGGATCATGGCAGGACAGTGCTTGTAGCTCTGAGATGCGGCGTGCTGAACATACCGCCAGTAAGAACATCATCTGCAAAGTTAGAGAACGGAGAGACAGGCCCCGAAGGGGTCTGAAGGTGGATCCCGCGAGGAAATCCAAAACAAGGTTGAGGTTCCACAGGGGCACTGGCCACCTCAGTGGCGGACGAATATGCTTGACTCCTTTCAGGAAGCGAGAAACATCTGGGTGCTTGGCAATGGTCTTGCCATCCCTCCTGGGACCGTAGCAAGACAGCGCAGCCACCTGAACCTTGATGGAGCTGAGGGAGAGACCCTTCTGAAGTCCATCTTGCAGGAAATCTAACACAATAGGGATTGTGGTCGCATGTGGATTGGTGCCATGAGTGTCGCACCATGCTTCGAATACTCTCCAGATCCTTACGTAGGTGAGGGATGTGGAAAACTTGCGAGCTCGGAGAAGTGTATCTATCTCGGGCTCCGAGTAACCTCTTTTCTTCAGTTTAGCCCTCTCAATGGCCAGACCGTAAGAGAGAATTGAGCTGGATCCTCGTGGAGGATGGGACCTTGACGTAGAAGGTCCCTGAGAGGAGGCAGGGGAAGGGGCTCCCCTGCCAGTAGTCTTCTCATGTCCGCATACCAGGGTCTTCTTGGCCAGTCTGGTGCCACCAGAAGAACTAGGCCCCGGTGTTTCTGAATCTTGTGGATGATGGCGCCCAGCAGAGGACACGGAGGAAAGGCGTATAGCAGAGTCCCTGGAGGCCATGGCTGAACCAGGGCATCGATTCCGTGTGAGAACGGATCTCGCTTGCGGCTGAAGTATCTGGGTACTTGAGCATTGGACTTGTCCGCTAGTAGGTCCATGTCCGGAATCCCCCAGTGATCCACAATCATCTGGAAGGCTGTGGGGGACAGCTGCCACTCTCCCGGACTTAGGCTTTCTTTGCTGAGGAAGTCTGCCGTGGTGTTGTCCTTCCCGGCAATGTGGATGGCGGAGATGTCCTGAAGATTCGCCTCTGCCCAAACCATCAGCGGGGCTATCTCCAGAGATACCTGTCGGCTTCTGGTTCCGCCCTGACGGTTGATGTATGCCACCGCTGTGGCGTTGTCAGACATCACTCTGACTGCTCTGTTCATCAGTCTGTGAGCAAATCGTAGGCAGGCTAACCGGACTGCCCGTGCCTCTAGAAGGTTGATGTTCCACGCGGACTCTTCTCTGTTCCACCGCCCTTGTGCGGTGAGTTCTTCGCAGTGTGCTCCCCAGCCGCTCAGGCTGGCATCTGTGGTGAGCAGAGTCCACGTGGGGGAGGACATCCTCGACCCCCTGCTCGTGTGGGTGGGCTGCAACCACCACCGTAACTGGGTCCGCACTCTGGCTGGTAGAGGTAGATGCACGGAGTAGTTCCGGAAGCGGAGACTCCAGCGAGAGAGCAGGGAGCGCTGTAGAGGTCTCATAAGGGCCTTTGCCCAAGGTACCACTTCCAGGGTGGAGGCCATAAGGCCGAGAACCTGCAGATAATCCCAAGCTATGGGCCGACTGGCTCCCATCAAGTACCGGAGACGCGTCTGAAGTTTTAATCTTCTCTTGGTGGTGAGACTGACTGTGTCTGCCTGGGTGTCGAACTGGACTCCCAGATATTCCAGAGATTGGGAAGGCTGTAGACAACTCTTGTTTAGGTTGACAACCCATCCCAGGCTTTCCAGAAGGGCGATCACTCTGTTGGTTGCCTGATGGCTCTCCTGTCGCGATTTCGTCCTGATCAGCCAATCTTCTAGGTAGGGATGGACCAGGATTCCTTCCTGCCTGAGCGCCGCTGCAACCACTACAATCACCTTGGTGAAGGTCCGCGGTGACGTGGCCAGCCCGAAGGTCAAAGCCCGGAACTGGAAGTGGCGTCCCAGCACCTTGAAGCGTAGGTAGCGCTGATGATCCTGATGGATCGGGATATGCAGGTAGGCTTCTGATAAATCTAAGGCCGTGAGGAATTCTCCTGGCTGCACTGCGTTCTTGACTGAGCGCAGAGTTTCCATGCGAAACCTCGGGATCTGTAAGTATCGGTTGACAGACTTGAGGTCCAGTACGGGCCGGAAGGTGCCCTCTTTCTTGGGTACCATGAAATAAATGGAATAATGCCCAGAATTCATTTCCCGTGCAGGTACCGGGATTATGGCTTTCAAGGACAGGAGCCTCGCCAGGGTAGCTTCCAATGCTGCCTTCTTGTGGATTGGACACGAAGATTCCACAAACCTGTCCGGAGGGAGATGATGAAAGTCCAGATAATACCCCTCTCGGATGATGGCGAGGACCCACTGTTCCACGTAATCTCGACCCATCTGGGGTAGAAGAGGGTTAACCTGCCCCTATGGCTCCGTCCCCCGGATGGATCGGCTGATTCTCATTGTGAGGCACGGCCGGGACCTGAACCTGGGCCAGCTCCCCTCTTGCGCTGCTTGGTCCGAAAGGACTGATTCCTGGCCTGAGGACGAGGTGCCTGGTAGCGACTCCTATAGGGAATGAAGCGCTGGGAGCTTCTACCCCTGGAGGGCCTTGGAAATGCGCGCTGGTTCCTTCTGAACCGATCTTCCGGCAGTCGAGGTACTGGAGAGGCACCCCTTGTGCTGGCCAGTCTATCAAGGTCGCTGCCAAACAGGAAAGAGCCCCTAAAGGGCATTCTGGTGAGGCGTGTCTTCGAAGGAGCATCGGCTGACCAATTCTGGATCCAGAGTTGCCGCCTAGCGGCTACGGAGGATGAAATCCCCTTGGCTGTGGTCCGGACTAGGTCTGAAGCAGCATCCGTGAGGAACGAGAGAGCAGACTCCATGTCTGCTGCCGGAGCATTGTTCCTGACCTGTGACAAACAGGAACGCGTCACCACTGTGCAGCAGGTTGTGATCCGCAAAGATAGAGCTGCCACCTCAAAGGTCTGTTTCAGGATGGCGTCCAGTCGCGGGTCATGAGGCTCCTTGAGGGCCGCCCCCCCCTCAACTGGAATGGTAGTGCACTTGACCACAGCACTAATCAAGGCGTCCACCTGAGGGCACGCCAGCAGTTCCTGAATAGCTGGTGCCAGGGGGTACATGCCCGTCAGGGCCCGACCCCCTTTGAATGAGGCCGCAGGTGCAGCCCATTCTAAATCGATCAGTTGTTGTGCTGCCTGCAAGAAAGGAAAATGGCGGGCTGTAGGACGAAGACCTTCCAGCAGGGGGTTCTGCGCAGAGGGTACCGTAGCACTGGGACCTGTAATATACAACTCCGCCAGGCACTGGGATACCAGGTCGGAGAGATCCTCCTTAGGGAAGAACCGCCTCATGGTTCGGTATGGCTCACTCCCTGAGGGAAGTTCCCCCTCGTCCGGGGGCTCAGACTCGTCCGGTGAAACATCAGGGTCCGTCTGAACCGGACTGTCTGGAGGCGGGAGGTCCTGCCTACAATAAGAGCGCGACGGTCCAGGGACAGGATCCACAGGAGCTGCAACCGCAGCAGGAGCCACAGCAGCAGCAGCAGCAGGGCCTGGACGGGAAGCCGATTGCATATGTACAAAGGCATGAATTCCCTTAAAGAGATCCACCCAGGAAATGGAAGCGGTCTCCAATCGCCGGGGTACTAGGTCCCCTGGGATTCCAGGTTGGTCGAGACTGCCCGCTAGATCCGGGGTAGCCCCTGGGGAACTGTCAACAAACCTCGGTTGAGACTGGTCCTGGCCCGAGGCTCCCACGGCCTCCTCACATTGGGCACAAAGGGAGTCTGGCTCTGCACTGTGCGTGGCCCGAAGCTGGCATGCTGAGCAGAGGCCGAGGGCTTTAATGCCAGAATCAGGAGGCGCCGCCGCTGAAGATGCTGAGGCGTTCTGTTCCATCGAGGAATATATGCCAAGTACAATAGGCGCACAACAATATGCAACGGCAATGTGCGCTTAATAGAAGAAGTGCTCAATAGTATGCGGCAGCAATATACGCTGAATACAACAGGCGCTTAATAATATGCGGCAGCAATATATGCTGAATACCACAGGCGCTTAATAATATGCGGCAGTAATATGCGCTTAATACAACAGGTGCTTAATAATATGCGGCAGTAAGATACGCTTAATACAACAGGCGCACAATATTATGCGGCAGCAATATACGCTTAATACAACAGGCGCTTAATACCACAGGCGCTTAATAATATGCGGCAGTAATATGCGCTTAATACAACAGGCGCTTAATAATATGCGGCAGCAATATACGCTTAATACAACAGGCACGGAATACAACAGGCGCTTAATAATATACGGCAGTAATATACACTTAATACAACAGGCGCACAATAATATGCGGCAGCAATATACGCTTAATACAACAGGCACGGAATATAACAGGCGCTTAATAATATGCGGCAGTAATATGCGCTTAATACCACAGGTGCTTAATAATATGCTGCAGCAATATACTCTTAATACAACAGGCGCTTAAGAATATGCGGCAGCAATATACTCTCAATGCTATCCAATATGCGCTTATGAGTATGCGGTCAGCAATGGATGCTCAATGCTATCCAATATGTGCTGAGTAATATGCAATAGGCACTCAATGATATCCCATATACGCTTAAGCAGAAACAGGCGCCTATCATGGGCGCTCAATACCTGAACAAGGCAGACAAAATGGCGACCTCCACGGCGTGCCACATGCAGGCAACGCCGCCGATCCTCATTCCTCGGAGACCAAAAAGTAAGAGATGTACGCCTTACCTGATCCTCGGCGCTTCCCGGCTGGAACCCGGGCGGTCTCCGGCTGCGGGGGGAGAGGGCAAGTACCTTCACCGCCGCGTTTGAGGAAATGCACCCGCTGCCTTGTCCACGCCGGGACCGAGGCGCCTCGCTCGCCACGCCCGAGCCTCGCCCGGGGGCTACGTCCCTGCCGCGATTCGGCCACCGGACCGAGGCCTTGAATCTCCGGGGGATCGCGGAAATCACTCTGGGAAACTCAACTGGGGGAGGGACCCCAAGGGTATCACCGCAGGAGTGCGGGGCTCGATGTTGCTTGTAGAATTTTAGGTAAGAAGAAAGTAGAAATAGAAAGTAGATTGGAAACACGCTCAGTGAGCGTGCAGGCTCTCCAAACTGCTTTGGAGACGGAAATTACTGAGTTGCTACGCTTCCTGTGGGGGTATATATACCCGTGCTGACGTCAGATCCGTCTCCAACTGCTAGCACGAGCATACTATACCCATTCGTTCTGAGTCCATCTGGCTACACGCTAGGAAATGTCACTTGTCAACCAATACTTTTAGAGTCCACAGTGCAGGGACTCCCAGGTCAGGTGTGCCCTGTTAGTGCTCTGTCAGCCCTTAGCTAACATAAGAACATAAGATATGCCATACTGGGTCAGACCAAGGATCCATCAAGCTCAGTATCCTGTTTCCAATAGTGGCCAATCCAAGTCACAAGTACCTGGCAAGTACCCAACATTAGATTGATTACAAGCTACTATTGCAGTCATGGCAGTTTATGAATTTATCCTCTAGGAACTTATCCAAACCTTTTTTAAACCCAGTTGCACTAACTGCTGTAAACACATCCTCTGGCAATGAATTCCAGAGCTGAGTGAAAAAGAATTTTCTTTGATTTGTTTTAAATGAGCTACTTGCTAACTTCATAGGGTGCCCCCTGGTCCTTCTATTATCTGAGACAGAAAATAACCGATTTACATTAACTTGTTCAAGTCCTTTCATGATTTTGTAGATTTCTATCATATCCCCCTCAATCATCTCTTCTCCAAACTGAATAGCCCTAACTTCTTTAGCCTTTCCTCACAGGGTAGCCATTCCATGCCCCTTATCATTTTGGTCACCCTTCTCTGCACTTTCTCCAGTGCAGCTATATTCTTTTTGAGATTCGGTGACCAGAACTGTACACAGTATTCAAGGTGTGGTCTCACCATGGAATGATACAAAGACATTATGACATCCTCCATTTTATTTTCCATTACCTTCTTAATAATTCCTAACATTCGTTTGCTTTTTTGATCACCATAGCACACTGGGCTGACGATTTCAATGTTTAATCCACTAAGACACCTAGATCGCTTTCCTGGGTGGTAACTCCTAAGATAGAACCTAACATTGTGTAACTCCAGCAAGGGATATTTTTCCCTATATGCATCACTTTGCACTTGTCCACATTAAATTTCATCTGCCATTTGGAAACCCAATCTTCCAGTCTCGCAAGATTCTCCTGCAATTCATCACAATCCGCATGAGATTTAACTACTCTGCATAATTTTGTGTTATCCCGCAAATTTGATCACCTCACTTGTCGTACCCATTTCCAGATCATTTATAAATATATTAAAAAGCACCGGTCTGGGAGAGGGGTTATCGTCATCGGCTGAAGTGGATGCCTAGCTGCTGAGCTCCTGCTCTACCCTCACCGAATCCAAACCTTACCTTAGTCATCCATTCCCATTTGTTTTGTTTGGAAGATACTGAGCTCTCCTGGTGAATGATATGGCAGCAAAAAGAAAAAACAGCAGATTTGTGGCAGTTTTCATATGCTAAAATTGCACTGGAGTTTAATGAGGAAAATGGCAACCAGGCTGCAGAACCTTTGGAAGCCTCAATAGCAGAGAATGCATTGCCTGTAACATAGGGCAAAGGACATGAGATCTGCCCTCCCGAGATGAGTTTAGAGGATTTTTTTTGAGTTGAGAGTAGACATGAAGCAATTTAAGCAAGAGCTCATGGCCTCAATCTTGGAGGTAAGGAACGACATGGCTGCCCTTGGCTCACGGGTCGATGAATTAGACACGTGCCTGGATAGCCAGACGGACTCGATAAAATTGCTAGCAGATCAACAAAAATCTCTTCAAGATAAACAACTTATCATCGAAGAGAAACTAGAAGATTTAGAAAATTGTTCCCGACACTGTAATCTGTGGTTTCAGGGTATCCCCGGCATCACCAGACTTTGTCGATGCACATCTGACTGCTAAAAACAATATGCGAGATGTTGTTGAGTGCAGACATGGATGGATGTGCATCAGACACATCTATTTCCACGGACATTGCTATCGACCGTGCGCACTGTGCCCTTGGCCCATGACAAGAGGGTCAAGCCAGAGACATCGTTTTCTCTTCACATAGCTACACCCTTAAGTCATGGCTGTATGCATCAGCCCGAAAGAAACGTGGCAGTGGGAAGGCCACACAATCCACATCTACAATGATCTGACCCCTACCACTTTGCGTAAACGTTTGAACTTAAGGAAGTCATAAGAAAATTATTACTTACCTGCTAATTTTCGTTCCTGTAGTACCATGGATCAGTCCAGACCGTGGGTTATGTTCCCAATCCAGCAGATGGAGTCAGCAAAAACCTCGAGGGGGCGTCACCATAAGTACTACTACCCCCTCTGCAGGAGTTCAGTATCGAGTATATCAAAGCCCGAGTAGAAAAACAGAACCCCCGTATTGAATCAAGTTTATATAAACCGGCCACCAATAGCCGTGCAACCATAGCAACGAAAAACTGTGAGCGTCCTAGAAACGTGTAGGAGGCTGCAAAAACAGTAAGTCAACTTGTGAGGAGCTGTGAACACAGTGAACATTGAAAATGGTGAAGGACAGATACCAGTACAGTCCCGTCGAGGAAATTGGAGCAGGCGTAGCACCCAGATGTGGTGGGCGTCTGGACTGATCCATGGTACTACAGGAACGAAAATTAGCAGGTAAGTAATAATTTTCTTTTCCCTGTACATACCTGGATCAGTCCAGACCGTGGGATGTACCCAAGCTTCCCTAAATCGGGTGGGGTCCTGCGAGGCCTGCTCGGAGAACCTGCTCACCAAAATGTCCCGTGACGGAAGAGGCGAGATGCAGACGATAGTGCCTCGAGAACGTGTGTAACGTCTTCCAGGTAGCCGCTCTGCAGATCTCTTGAGAAGAGACCAAACGAACCTCCGCCCAGGAAGCCGCCTGAGAGCATGTGGAATGCGCTACAATGCCGGGCGGGGGAGTCCACCCCGCCCCAACGTAGGAAGCGGCAATACCCGCTTTCAACCACCTAGCAATGGTCGTCTTGGAGGCCTGGGAACCCTTCTTAGGTCCGGACCAAAGGACAAACAGATGGTCAGACGTCCGGAACTCGTTTGTAGCCTCCAGATAGACGCGCAGCGTGCGTTGAACGTCCAAGAGTCGGAGAGACTTCGGCTCGGAGGAGGAGAAGGACGGCAACTCCACCGTCTGGTTCATATGAAACGCAGAAACCACCTTCGGGAGGAAGGAAGGTACGGTGCGGATTGAAACTCCAGAATCGGAAAAGCGAAGGTAGGGCTCCCTGCACGACAGAGCCTGCAGCTCCGAAATGCGACGAGCGGAACAGATGGCCACCAGAAACACCGTCTTGAGGGTGAGATCCTTAATTGTTGAACTGCGCAGTGGTTCGAACGGAGGCCCCGACAGGGCGCGAAGCACCAGGTTGAGACTCCAGGATGGACAAGGGTCCCGTAGCGGAGGCCGCAGATGCTTGACACCCTTGAGGAAACGAGCAATGTCCGGATGTTGCAGGAGGGACCCCCCCGCACGCAACAGCGAACCAAGGGCGGCCAGCTGAACCCTCAAAGAGTTATAGGCTAGCCCCTTGTCCACCCCGGCCTGTAGGAACTGGAGAATCTGAGAAATCGAAGCCTTAGTGGGACTCGTGTCCTGACTGGTACACCACAGCTCGAACACCTTCCAGACTCGGACGTAGGCCACCGACGTGGACGTCTTACGCGCCTGCAGCAACGTGGATACTACCGCCTCCGGGTACCCTCTGCGCCGGAGGCGGCGCCTCTCAAAAGCCAGGCCGCAAGACAGAAGAGTTCTGCCTGCTCGAAAAATACTGGACCCTGATGCAAGAGGAGGGGGAGGTGTCCCAGCCGGACCGGTCCGTCGACTACCAGCTGTAGCAGGTCCGCAAACCAAGGTCGTTGGGGCCATTCCGGGGTGACGAAAATCACGGTCCCCTGATGGCCTTCTATTCTGCGGATCATCCGGCCTACGAGAGGCCACGGGGGAAACGCGTAGAGCAGAAGATGGGTCGGCCATGGGAGCACCAGCGCGTCCACCCCTTCCGCGCCGCGTTCTCTTCGCCGACTGAAGAAGCGGGGGGCCTTGGCGTTGAGAGCGGATGCCATCAGATCTAGGTGGGGAGCCCTCCACCGATGGACGAGGAGCTGCATCGCCTTTTCGGACAGAGACCACTCTCCGGGGTCCAGCAGTTGACGACTGAGGAAGTCCACCTGAACATTGTCCACTCCGGCTATGTGAGACGCCGCTAGCCGAACGAGATGGCGCTCCGCCCATTGCATGAGCAGCGCCGCTTCTAGAGCGACCTGCGGACTGCGCGTGCCCCCTTGGCGATTGATGTAGGCCACGGTGGTAGCGTTGTCCGAAAGTATCCTGACCTCCCGGTTCCAAAGAAGCGGGAGAAAATGTCGCAGAGCGAGTCTGACCGCTCTGGTCTCCAGACGGTTGATGGACCATGTCGCCTCCACCGTGGACCACGTTCCTTGCGTGGCGCTGCGATCGCAGACCGCACCCCAGCCCACCAGACTGGCATCGGTAGTGACCACCACCCAATCCGGTACGTCGAGGGACACCCCTCGAGCTAGGTTGGACGGCTCCAGCCACCAGCCCAGACTGTCCCTGGCCTTCTGAGGGAGCGGGAGGACCACCTGGTAGTCCTGCGAGATTGGCTTCCAACGGGAGAGGAGCGCCCACTGTAAGGGCCGGAGGTGCGCAAATGCCCAAGGGACCATGTCGATGGTGGATCCCATCACCCCCAGAAGTTGCAGGTAGTCCCAGGAAGTGGGATCTGGTAACGCAGAGAATCGCAGTATGTGATCCCGCAACGAGTGCGCCTTGTCCTGTCGCAGGAAGACCTTGCTCAGCCGGGTATCGAAGGTCGCCCCCAAGAAATCCAAGCGCTGAGAGGGCACGAGGGAGCTTTTGGAAAAATTCACTACCCATCCCAGGGAATGCAGGAACTGTAGCACCCGGGACACCGCTGCTTGGCCGTGGGTGAAAGACTTCGCCCGTATGAGCCAATCGTCGAGATAGGGATGGACCAGAATGCCCTCCTTCCGAAGGGCCGCAGCCACGACTACCATGATCTTGGTGATGGTGCGTGGTGCCGTCGCCAGCCCAAACGGGAGAGCGACGAACTGGAAGTGCTGGTCCAGAATCTTGAACCGGAGAAGACGATGATGGTCCGGACGGATGGGGATATGTAAGTAAGCCTCCGTGAGGTCCAGGGAGGCGAGGAACTCCCCCCGATGTACCGCCGCAATCACCGACCGCAGCGTTTCCATGCGAAAGCGGACCACTCGGAGGGACTTGTTGACTTCCTTGAGGTCCAGAATGGGCCGAGACGATCCGTCCTTCTTTGGCACTACGAAGTAGATGGAATAGTGGCCCAAGCCCACCTCTCCGAAGGGCACGGGCGCGATAGCGCCTATCTCCTGAAGCCTGTCCAGCGTTGACTGCACCGCTCGTCTCTTGAGAGCCGAGCCACAAGGGGAGAAGAGGAAACGACCTTTTGGTGGGCGGACAAATTCCAATGCGTAGCCATGCTTTACGGTGTCCAGGACCCACTGGTCTGAGGTAATCCGCGCCCACTCCTTGTAGAAAAACGTCAGCCGCCCCCCAATCCTGGCTACGGCGGAGTGGGCGAGCCTGGCATCATTGCGAGGACTTGGGTGAGGGGTTACCTGCCCCTGGAGGGGTGCGCGCGGGTCTGCGTCCGCGAAAGGAACGCGACCAGGGCTGAGACCTGGGCGCGGCAGGCCGGGAACCCCCCGGCCTGTAGTTCCTGTAACGCCGCTGCGCCCTAGCCCTAGTCCGGGAAGAAGCAAACGCACGAGAAGGACGATATCTATCCTCCGGAAGGCGGTGAACCGCGTTTTCCCCCAGAGACTTGATGAGCTGGTCCAGATCTTCCCCAAAGAGGAACTTACCCCTGAAAGGCAGGGAGCCCAGACTTGACTTGGAGGACGTATCCGCCGCCCAGTTGCGAAGCCACAGCAGGCGTCTGGCCGCCACCACCGAAACCATGGACCTAGCCAGGACTCGGAACAGGTCATACGAGGCATCCGCCCCATATGCCACCGCAGCTTCTAACCTATCCGCCTGGGCGGCCTCCGCAGCAGGCAGATCCTGGGAGGTGAGGAGTTGTTGTACCCACCGGAGGCTTGCCCGCTGGGCGAGGGAACTGCACATCGCTGCCCTCATACCCAGCGCGGAGACCTCGAAGACTCTCTTCAGGAAAATCTCCAATTTGCGATCTTGCGTATCCCGCAAGGCCGCTCCTCCCGTCACCGGTATTGTCGTCCTCTTTGTGACCGCCGAAACTGCGGAGTCAACTCTCGGTACCTTGATGAGATCCAGGAAATCTTGTGGTAGTGGATACAGCCTTTCCATGGCGCGGCCTACCTTTAGAGAAGCTTCATGGGTATCCCATTCCCTCGTGAGAAGCTGCAGGAACGATTCGTGAATGGGAAATGCCCGAGCCCTCGGCCACAGGGCAGCCAGGACCGGATCCCCCTTCTTCGAGGATGTGACAACCGCAGGCGCTACTGGAGCGGGCGGGTCTGGCGGCGGGTCCAGATCCAGTTCCTGAATAATTCGTGGGATGAGATCCTCCAGTTCTTCCCTCTGGAAGAGCCGCAGCGTACGCGGATCGTCCCCTTCCGGCGTGGGGTCCCCTTGGCCCAAGTCTGCGAAATCAGGATCAAGGGCCTCTGGGTCTGGCGCCGCTCCCACCGGTCCTGGAACCGTCCGGACGCGGGCGGGAGGACGGGGGGCCCCCGCTCCCGCCAAGACGGGGGGGGCCTGAGCCGAGGGCGAGGTCCGGCACAGCTTGGCAGGGGGGGGTCCCACCGGTTCATCCAGCCCCTGCAGGTAAGCCGTGTGCATAAGGAGTATAAACTCCGGGGAAAACCCTGGTCTGGCCGGGGGGGCTCCAGAGGGCGGTAGATCCGTGCTGTCTTGCCCCTGCGGGCCTTGCTCCGGTAGCAAGGTCGGGGGCGAAGCCGCTGCCGAATCCCTGTCATTCGGCGTCTCCTGAGATCCCTCAGGACGCTGAGTGCTCAAAATGGCCGCCGTTCCCGCCAGGAATGGGGGAGGGGCCGGCCAACGGCGTCCGGGCAAAGGCACAAGAAACGAAAAATCAGCGGAGGGCTGTGAGGTGCCTTCCCCCCCGGGAAGGCACCGTGCACAGATGCCCTCCCGGGAGATGCGGGACCCCGGTTCGCCTCAGGCCGCACAGCACATCGGTCGCGGCATCAGTGCCGAGGAGAAAAACCGCGAAAAATAAAGTTAAAAAAAAAAAACAAAAATCAAGCCTCGGGGTTCCGCGAGCAAGCCCGCCGCCGCCGCGGGGGGGCCCGATGGCCTGCACTGCCCGATGGCCTGCACTGCCCGCCGGCGGAAGAAGAAAAGTGCCGCGGGGGGGCCCTCCCGGCCGCACGGCCCGCTGAGAAACGCCTGCCTGCCTGCACCAGCAGCCCACGAGGAGCTGCAAAATGGCCGCTTTCAGGCTAGCCCGCGCGGAGAGGCCGGCACCACCAGCATCCGCGAGGCAGGAGCGGTTTGGGGAGCTGAAAGAAAGGAAACACAAAAGAAAGTACCAACTGTACCACTTACCCCGTCCGGTCCGTAGCACAGCAAAGGAAAGGACACACAGGACAAAGGGTAAGCCACGCCTCCCCAAAATTGAACCCTTTTAACTTTTTTTTTTTTTTTTAAACAAGAAAACTTGATTCAAAAGAAATAGGCAGAAGCCCAAGGGAAAGAAGCAGAGGCAAAAGTCAAAAACCTAGACCAAATTGGGAGAAACCCAAGTACCCTACTCGCATCTGCTGGAGTCAGAAGATACTGAACTCCTGCAGAGGGGGTAGTAGTACTTATGGTGACGCCCCCTTGAGGTTTTTGCTGACTCCATCTGCTGGATTGGGGACATAACCCACGGTCTGGACTGATCCAGGTACGTACAGGGAACGTAGCGTTAAGGGCTGAGAATATCCCATATAGGTGGGCCTTTCCCTTTAGCCTGAAATTTACAAGAAATGGTGTGTCTTACAAGTTCAAATCCTTGGCTGGGGCTGTGGATGTTTTTCAGTGAGCTAATCTGAGCTCATCTTTTGCGATACCAAAGCCAGCGCGATGAAATCAGAAAATGGATGCCTATCCAAGATGGAGACGTGCCGGAAAGGGAGGAAAAAGGCTGAGGCGTCAGTCAGAGGAATCACATTCCAATCTTTCGGACCAAGGCTGATGGTCCCTGAATCTGACTGGTTGAAGGGAAATCTTTCATAGTTCATTGTTTGAACTATAGATTTCATAACGGGGGTGGTTTAATTTAAACCGGAGATAATGTCACAGTTATATTATTTAAACTTTTCCTAATGGGGTTTGGTGGGTTTGTTTATTTCTGTTTTTACTGAGATGGCTATTGTGGGGTGAAAGTATGACTTATAGAAGTATCGGTGGGGGCAGGTGGCAGAGCCTTCTTTCGTGCCTGATATCCAGCGCCCTCTTTGGGAGGAGAGATCTTCCGGAGGGTTTGGTAGATCATGAGTGATTGGGGGGTGATTATTAACAGAGTGTTATAGATTTGACTTATTTTTGTTTTATACATGGTGGGTATGCTGGATCTGGGAGGCTTTTCTGGAGGGAAATATGGCATTGATAATCTTATCTGCAGTGGCTAAGGGACACATTAATCTTTTTCTCTTTTTTCCTACTATCTCTATGGCGGTCAGAAAGCTGTCTATTAATGTGAAGGGCCTTAACTCCCATAGGAAGTGTAACCTTCTTTTCCATGAGCTCTTATTTAAGCATTTCTATTGCATTAATTCAAGAGACTCATCTTCAGAAAAGGCATGAGAAACTCCTATTCTCTAAAGATTTCCCAAGTCCATATTTAGCTGCAAGCACCAAGGAAGGTAGGTATGCGGGAATGGGAATTTTGATTTCTCGTCACTTAGTTTATGATCTGATTTCCCAGGTGCCTGACCCCCCTAGGGTAGATTTCTTATAATCAAAATTAAAATTGGGAGGGATACTTTTACTATAGTAAATCTTTATCCGCCTAATATTGAGCAAATGGCTTTCTTGCTCACAGTAGAGGAGCTTCTGCTGACGTATGCCGAGGGATTTCTGACTGTGGCCGAGGACCTTAATTTTCCCAGGAATGCAAAGTTGGATTCTTCCAGGCAGGCTAGCATATCCCTGAAGGGGGTGAGGAATATGCTTTCAATGATTATGTCTCAGTGGAGTCTTGTAGATATCTGGAGACAGAGGCATCCTACTTCTAGTGTTTACACCTTTTATTCTCCTCCCCACACATCCTATTCCCAATAGATTATTTTCCAGTAAATAAACTCTTACAGAATATAGTGGTATTGGCTGACGTTGGTAATATAACATGGTCAGACCATGCTCCCATATGGTTTGATGTGTCTCTGCTAGAAACCGATGCCGGCCAAAGATACTGGCGATTAAATGACAGCTTGCTCAAAGATGACATTTTCTGTAAAACCCTAGAGGGACAGATTTGAGAATATTTTTCCCTTAAATCCATGCCATAAGTTTCTAAGGGGCTAATATGGGAATGCTCCAAAGTGGTTATCCGGGGGAGGGATGGGGGGGCAAAAGGGAAAAAAAGGGTCAAATTGTTTGATCAAATTTTAGAGTTAGGCCAGTCCCACATGCTATCCCAGTCCAAAACTATATTTCAACATTTACCCATAGCTCATTCTAAACTACAAGACCTAGATGATGACCATTTGGTGCAAAATCTTGATCTCACTAGACAGGTCAATTTCGAAGGAGGCAATAAGATGGGACTACTATTGGCTCAGAGATTAAAGGCACAGATAGTTCAGGGTTTTTTTGTTTTATTTAATTTAGATTTATATTCTGCTTTTCACACTTTTTTCAGCACTTCAAAGTGGATTACATTCAGGTACTTTCCTATCCCCAGAGGGCTTACAATCTAAATTTGTACCTGAGGCAAATGAGGATAAAGTGACTTGCCTAAGGTCACAAGGAGTAACAGCAGGACTTGAACCCTGGTCTCCTGGTTTGTAGCCCATTGCTCTAGCCACTAGGCCACTCCTCCAGTGGGAGTTAGGAAGCGCTAGGAGAACAGTTCCACTTTCCAGAGGATTGTGTGTCCTTGGACCCCGGCTCGACCCCAGAGGAACTCCGAAGAGGTGCAGAGGTAGGCAAGGCATGCCCAAGCATGGGCTGGACAGGAGCAAGACTGGACTGAAGACAGACAATAGAATCCGGAGTAGGGACAAGGCTGGAGGGAAGACAATGATGACCGAAGGTAATGACCCTCCACCGGACCTGCTGCTTCGGAAAGACCAGCGCAATGGTAGTCTTATGAACAGTTCTCCAACCGTTCCAAGCCCTATCGGACCGGCCGCTGGGTAACGGCAAGAAGCGGCAGGTTCTTTTGCTAAGAACAAAAACTCAAAAGGAGAAGTTGTGACTTCTACTCATGAAATACGGCAGTGTTTCTCTCAGTTTTATCTTTCCCTGTATTCTAGTGAAGGAGCTTTAGCAAATTCTGATATTGTCTTATACCTAGCTAAGACTTCTTTACCCAGCCTCTCTCCTGAGCAGCAACAGTTACTAGATAGTCCTATCACTGCTCCTGAAGTGCTTCAAGTAATCAAATCACTTAAATATGGGAAGTCCCTGAGATTGGATGGCTATTCCAGTGGCTACTACAAGAAGTTTCATATCTTTTTGTATCACCCCTGATGGAGATGTTTAATTCCTTAAGAGAGTGTGATTCCTTACCCCCTACTACTAATATAGCTGGCATTTCTATTATTGCAAAATGGGGAAAGTATCCAGCTTTGTGCAGTTCCAAATGCCCCATCTCATTAATTAAATTAATTAACTAAAATCCTAGCTAGGGTGCTGGCTGAAAGACCCAGCCACATGGCAGTGGATAATGTCCGCAAAATAGTAGATCTTTTATGGTGGGTTAACAGAGAACACGTACCCTCTCTACTGTTATCAATCGATGCTGAGAAGATGTTTGATTTAGTCCACTGGCCTTTTCTTTTTAAGATGTTAGAAAGAATGGGAGTTAGGAAGCGCTAGGAGAGCGGTTCCACTTTCCAGGGGATTGTGTGTCCTTGGACCCCAGCTCGACCCCAGAGGAACTCCGAAGAGGTGCAGAGGTTGACGAGGCATGTCCAAGCATGGGCTGGACTGGAGCAAGACTGGACTGAAGACAGACAATAGAATCTGGAGTAGGGACAAGGCTGGAGGGAAGACAATGATGACCGAAGGTACTGACCCTCCACCAGATCTGCATGCTTCGGAAAGACCAACAACGCAATGGTGGTCTTATGAACAGTTCTCCAACCGTTCCAAGCCCTATTGGACCAGCCGCTGGGTAACAGCAAGAAGCAGCAGGCCAGACGGAGGTCTGGGCAAACGAAGACCAGAACATGAAGATTCAGACGAAGACTCAGGCAAAGACCTAGGTACTTGGACAAAGACTCAGGCAAAGACATAGATACTTGGAGGAAGACAAGGAGTCAGGAGCGAGGTTCTGAAGACAAGGAGTCAGGAGCGAGGTTCAAGAACTGGGTTGAGACTGCGACGCAGCGTGCCCTACACAGCCCACCCGTGGGGCTGGTCGCGGACCACACTGGAACCGACGAAGACTCTAGACAAGATAGTGGAGTAACTGAGAAAGGCATGTTGCAGAAACTGTAGAGGCCTGCACCGGGGCATGCTCTACACAGCTGCCAGTGGCTGGTCACAGACCATGCTGGTACGGTACAGGTTCTGGCAGAGTCTTTAGCATGGACGCAGCAGGCACAAGAAATCCGAGGGCCAGCAAAGTTCAAGACACAGGACCAAGACATGACTTGGCTTCAAGCAAGGATTCAAGACCAAGACAAGACTTGGCTTCAAGCAAGGATTACCCTTCGGAGACTTGAGCTGCGGTAGTGAGGAAGGCATTGTACCATGAAGCGCCCTATTCAGCCCACTCGTGGGCTGAATAGGGCACCTTTCCTGGCACGCCAGGAAAGGTGGTGATGAAGAACCTGGGGTTCAGGACATCTGGACTGAATCACAGACATGAGGAACAGATGATGGACATCAGGGCTGGATCACAGACATCAGGAACGGAGGACGAACATCTGAACTGGATCGCGGACATCAGGAACTGGAAGACAGACATCAGGACTGACTGTGGACATCAGGAGTGGAAGATGGACATCTAGACTGGATCAAGGACATCAGGACAAGACAAGGAGCTCCAATGAACAACAGGAAACACAGGACCTTGAAGAAGCGATGGAACAGCGAGACTCCTGGAGCGAAGGACAGGAAGATCCTAGGAGCGTTTAATTCCTTGCGAAGGCAAAGCTAGACTGAACGCTGGGTCCTTTTGTAGGGCTGGAGAGGACTACGCCCAGGGAGGAGCTAGTAGGGGCCACATCTGGCTGAACCTTTAAAAGAAGAGGAGAGGCGCGCACCCACGCCTAAGGAGAGCTGGAAAGGAGCAGACCCGATGGTGGCATCCTAGCTACATGGAGGGCCCAAGATGGAGCAAGGCAGGCTGCAGAAGTGGTTCCAGCCGCGAAGAAAGAAGGACGAGCAGGCAGAGCAGAAAGACTGCAGGCACCAGCAGGGACGGCTTCCCTGCTGGCTGAAGACCCCAGGAGCAGCAGCATTGGAGCAGCAACCCTGCCACGAAGCTGGAAGGAGAGAGGCAGGCTGCAGGCACCAGCAGGGATGGCTTTCCTGCCAGCTGAAGACCCCGGCAGCAGCAAGAATGGCTCCCTGCCATCTGAGGACCCCAGGAAGGAGCAGGAGTGGCTGCGGCATCTCCAGCCGCATGGGAAGGCTCCCAGCGACTCGGCCCTGCCGCGCAGGGCAGAAGACTGCCGCGGTCTCCGGACCATGAAGGACGGCAGCAGACTGCCACGCTCGGGGGAGCAGCGGCAGCGGCCCGACTGGCCACAAAGGTAGGGGATGGTTCACAACAATGGGTTTTGGACCTTTTTTCATGCAGTGGCTGAGGAAGTTGTATGAACTTCCAAAGGCTAGTTTGAAGGTTAATATGGGGTATGATACACAGTTTGCAGTGGGGAGAGGTACATGAAAGGGCTATCTTCTGTCCCCTATATTATTTGCATTATTTTTGGAACCCTTCGCTATTAGGGTACGCCTCTTGTCTCGGATTGTAGGAGTATCAGTTGGAAATTTGATGACATTGGGGCCAATGCAATAAATATGCGCTGAAAGCAGGTGCTTAATACTCAGCACCCGCTTTCCTAATGCACCCCCAGGCATCTCTCCTGGGGGTACCATGCAATATTTAAATTACGGGTCGCGTTATCAAGGAGGCACAAGGGGTGCTTGCATGCCCCTGTCACCTCCTTGATAATAGGAGCCTGCGAGCATTGGCCGTCCGCCGGTTAGGCAGACGCCAAATTTATCGGCATTGTTTTCCCTAAATGGTGCACAGCCAGGGATTCAAGAAACCAAGGCTTGTCAACTGAGTGTCCGTTTCCTGCACCTGACTGCCGGTGCTTTTTTATTATTATTATTATTTTTTATTTTTTTTTAAGATTTGTTCCTCCTATTTAATATCGCAACAATTGGTTACATTGAAAGTTTGGGATAAGTGGAAAGCTTTGGTAGTGGGACAAGGGAAATATTTTTATTTAACGCATCTATTCCACAATGTTTTGTTCCCATCTTGCTTGCCTAGGAGCACCTATGACTTATGGAAGAAACAAGGTAATTCCCATATTGAGCACCTCCTGGTCCAAGGTCTCTTTATTGAACTTGGGGACCTAGTGGACAAATATGGTCTTTGCTCTTCAGAATTCTTCGCATATGCCCAGATATGATACTTTATCCTTGCTCAGAAGGATAATTCTCTTTGGGCAAAGGGCAAGATGATATTTGAACATTTTTGTGACCAAGTGGATAAACTATGGGGCTCGGTATTTAAGCTGTATCGCTTACTTTTTTTTTTTTAATTTTTAATTTTGCAAATTTTCAATAAATCATAACATTTAAATGTCATAGTAATACGGACAGGATTATTTCTTTATTTTTACACAAATTATTACTATTTCCATATTTCTTTAAACAAAACAAAATTAGATTTAAGGAATATCATTTCCAAGAAATTTAACAACAGGAATATAATACTACCTGCCCTTTGCACTTATATACTAGTGTAGGGAGATCCATTCTAACTTGGAGCAGTATTACAAAACAATAATACCAAATATCTGAGAGTAAGGCAGTTTAACACTTTAAATCGCTGAATCTTATCCTATCCTGGATCTAAAGTCCATTGATGTGTCTGAATAAAGTTACCCAGCTGTTCTGGGTCATAGAAAACATATCTATTCCCGGCCAGTTTCATTACACATTTGCATTTTTATTTATTTATTTATTTAAGTTTTTTATATACCAACATTCAAGACGATAGTCCCATCATGCAGGTTCACAAGAAACAGGGGTGCAATTAAAATAAACTTTACAATTTGAACAATAGTGCAGAAAAGCAGTTACATGTAACAGGGAATCAATAACTTGGAGTAAGAAGGAAAAAGAAGATCAGATAATTATATATATATATAATAACATTATAAGGGGTGGCTATTAATGCTATTACTAGCGAAGTATGTTGCATGCATGCATGGAAATCTCAGTATAATCTGAGCTCCATGCATTCTAGCTTGTGGAAGCATTGTCAGAATTTTTTTTCTTTTCCTTTGGGTTTCCTTAGAAACGTCTGGATATATCCATATTTTTTGATTTAAATAAAATGCTGATCGATTTTGTAAAAACTTCTTCATTATATTATCTCTGTCCAGGGGTACGGAGAATCTGACCAACAACTATTTGTTGTTGCTGTGTAGTCTCCAAGAATTATGTAATATTCAATATGTTTTCTCCCATTTCCATCTAATTTCCAGAAACTTCCTTAAGGCCAGTCACAAAATAAGCTTTATTTATACTCGGTTGTTCAATTGGAATTTTCAATACTTCTTTCAGGTAGCTTCTAAATTGTTCCTTTGGGGAAATCAGTTTACACTTTGGGAAGTTTAATATTCTAATGTTAGCATTTCTCAGCTCATTCTCTATAATCTCTAATCTTCTATTTGTGAATGCATCACCTTTAATAATTGTATTTTGAACTGTCTCAATTTTATTTATTTTCTCTTCCATCTGAATTGTTCTCTTCATTTGTCCGGCCATAGCCGTTTTTAACTTATCAGAGGAATCCTGAGTTATTTTCAAACTTTCTGAAATATTCATTAGGGAGTTCTGGAGTGTGGATATGGCAAACCAAAGAGATTCCAATGTTATACTTTGTGGTTTTTCTAACTGTTTTAATACCGGGAGAGATACTGGTTGTATCACGATATTTAAATCCTCTGTACCCCTAGTCGATTCTACTGAAGTTTCCAGGATCGTTTCATCTCCTCCTGCAGCTCCAAGGCTTTCAGAGGGTACCCCTCCCCCCACTGGGGTGGAAGCCATCAATCCATCCTCCATAGCCGGTATCAAAATCTCCCCTGGTAAGCACACCTCAGGTGTACTCACCCCAATCAACGTCTTCCGTTGCTGGGGGGGGGTTCTGTGCTTGCAGTTGTGTCCATGTAGGGGGGGGAGGGGGTCAGCAGGTCTCCAGGGCTCAAAGTTGTTTCGCCCGCTTGTGACAGCGTCTGCTCACCGGATGTCGCAGGTGCGGGTCTCTCTGGATTTCCTGCCGGGAAGTAAAACTCTGAGATTGATGTTTGTAGCATAGGCGGATCGGGGGTACCCGAGGAGATCTCCCTTATCCTGCCTTTTCTCTTCGTGTGCGGCATGCTGTCCAATTCCCGAAGGAAAAAGGTAATATTTCCAAACTCAGTCTCAGGAGGTTCAACTCTGCGTCCTCTCAGGTCGGCGCCATCTTGGATCTCCTGTATCGCTTACTTAATAAGGAAATATCTACTCCTTTTACACATATGCCTGCTTGGAAAAATGATCTTGAGGGACCAGTGAGTGCATCCAATTGGGATATGTCATTTTTGTATGCCAGCAGGAGTTCTGTTTCTGCATCCATTCAGGAGAATTGTTATAAAATGTTATACCAATGGTATTTGACACCAATGCAGCTGCATACAATGTACCCTTATAGAGAGGACACTTGCTGGCAGGGTTGTGGACAATGGGGGTCCTTTTTCCATATATGGTCATCATGTGAGCAGACAGTGACATTTTGGCAACAAATTATGGGCTGGATATCTTCTCTTTTGGGTATTAGGGATGACCCGAATGATGGTGCAATTCTATTTAATTTCCCGACTAAAGGCTTAAATTTCAAAAACGATTTTGCCACCAGGTCTATATTGCTGCCAGTTGTGAAGTGGCTTTGCACTTGCATCTAATTTCAGACCCTTTGCAGTCCGTACTAACGTGATTACAATTTTATTATTGCATGGTGCATATCACGGCCTCTCATGATCAGCAACTATCTTCTTTCTAGAAGATATGGTAGTCTTATGTTGACTGGCGCTCTCCCTAATATTTTAGATCCTGGGGAGGTCTATCCACTATCCATTTTTTACTTTTATTCTCCAGGTTTAAGTATAAAGAGGTTTTCATGGGTGTTATACTCCACAGATATGTATACTTAGAAGCCCATTTTATCTTCCTGATTTTATGAATCATGCCCACTTATTCAGCCATCTGCTATTTATTACTTTATGCCTTCAGAGGTTTATTTGGTTCATTGTGATCCACACCATGTATCTATATATCTATATATATTTGCTACAACGGGGAGGTTGGGGGTGGGGAATGTTGCTGGCTATATCTGACTAATATATGTATGCATTGCTTTGTTGGTTTGCTGTTGATTGTCAGTCAATAAAATTTCAATTACAAAAAAAAAAAAAGCACTGGTCCAAGTACAGATCCCTGAGGCACTCTACTGTTTACCTTTTTCCACTGTGAAAACTGACCATTTAATCCTACTCTCTGTTTCCTGTCTTTTAATCAACTTGCAATCCACAAAAGGACATCACCTCCTATCCAATGACTTTTTAGTTTTCTTAGAAGCCTCTCATGCGGAGCTTTGTCAAACGCTTTCTGAAAATCCAAATACATCACCATCTACCGATTCACCTTTGTCCACATGTTTATTCACCCCTTCAAAAAAGCAGGAGATTTGTGAGGCAAGACTTCCTTTGGGTAAATCCATGCAGGCTGTGTCCCATCAAACCATGTCTATCTAAATGTTTTGTGATTTTATTTATAACAGTTTCCATGATTTTTCCCGGCACTGAAGTCGGGCTCACTCGTCTATAGTTTCCCGGATCACCACTGGATACCTTTTTAAATATCGGGGTTGCAATGGCCATCTGCCATTCTTCAGGAACATCAGATGATTTTAATGACAGGTTTCAAATTTTTACTAATAGGTCTGAAATTTCATTTTTCAGTTCTTTCAGATTTACAACTCTTCAGTTTGTCAATCCAAGATGGCGTCATAGCAAGACGGACTGTCATGTCTCTCCTGCTTTAAGGTGTTTACCTGAAGAATCTATGCTGCATTCAGCTCAGAAGCGAAGACCTAGAGAGTGTTTAGCTTCAGAAGCTGTCTTAGCTTCCCTTGTAGTGGGACCTATGGACGCCCATGTCCGATGTGGATTATTAGCCGAAGAGGGAAGCTCGCTGACCAGTGAACGGGGGGAAGAAGAGCCCGAACCCGGTTTAGAGCTATTAACATCTTTTTCCCCGACAGAGAGGTCACCGCCCGGAAACCCTGCTGAGAAAAGAATGCTTCAGCAGCGAGGAGACCAAGGCACACTGAATGGCATTCCCTGGTGAGTCTCTACCGGAGCCCGCACAGCTGGGCAGGAAGACTTGGCCTTGCCTGAGACTCTAGGGGGGTAACGGCAAAACTCTTGCTGGAGCTTGCTGCACAGAAGACCGAGGAGTCATCAACTGAAACCCATGGTATTTAAATCATCGATTTGATAAGGCCTCGGTCTTTTTCATTAGAGACGTTATGGGAAGCAATTAATGTTATGAATAAGAATATGATAACATAGGTCCATTCTATAATGAACACTGTTAAAAAATTAGAACTACGGATGAATAATGTAGAGCAAGAAGTTTTAAAATCTAAAGAGAAGGTGGACTCTGTTAAAATAAATTTGGAGAGTTCTGTCAACATTCAACAAGCGCGTATAAAAGAAAACCAATTGTTGCAAATGAAACTGGAGAACATGGAAAATCAGATGAGAGGGAGAAATTTGAGGTGTATACATTTTGCAAAGGTTGCATTTATTTCACCAAAAGATTTATGGAGAAGGTACTTAATGGAGGTTTTGAAAATTCCAGAAGTTACCTTATCAATTATGGCGAAAGTATATTATATGCCTCCATTAAAGAAAAGTGAAACAGATAAAGATAATATACAAGTTTTGATGCCAATGGAGTCCCCAAAATTGGACATTTCAGCAGTGCTGGAGCAAACAGAAGAAAATATGGCATCCCCAGCTACGTTAATAGTAACTTTTCTACTTGAGTCTGATAAAGAATGGATTTTTAAAAATATTTCTTACATAGATTTGAGGTTTTCTAAATCAAAAAATTCAAATATTCCCAAATATTCTAGACAAACACAAAGAAGGAGTCAACAGTTTTTTGTTGTTGAAGCCTAAAGTTCTAGAATTGGGTTTATTGTTCGTTTTAAAATTTCTATGTAAGTGTTTAATAAGACACCAAGGGGTGTCCTATTTATTTTATCAGCCATTACAGTTGACTGCCTTTTTGGCAAATAAAGTAGGACTTCAATTCAGTTCATCTCCAGTCTCTGGTTAAGAGCTCAATCAACAGGACTAGACCTCTAAAGAATAGACTTAGTTTTTGGGTACTTGCCAGGTTCTTATGGCCTGGATTGGCCACTGTTGGAAACAGGATGCTGGGCTTGATGGACCCTTGGTCTGACCCAGTATTGCATTTTCTTATGTTCTTATGTTCTTCTTAATCCTATATCTTGCTGTTTTCTTTTCTTCTAAATGTAATTATAATAATATTCTTATTTCTAGATGAAATATAAATTTCTTTTGGATTGTGTAATTCTTGGGTCGTATTTTGAAATTGAAATTATATTTCTTTGTTAAATTGTGTTTATACCACATGTATTTCCTTTTCAAGTGAAATTACTTGAAAAATAAGTGTAAATGTGATACCACATCTTCCAGGTTCACCGTGATTTGGTTCAGAGGATCTGAATAATCACCTATGAAAAACTTCTCCAGAATGGGTATATCTCCAATACACTCTTCAGTAAATATTGAAGCAAATAAATTGTTTCATCTTTCTGCGATGGCCTTATCTTCTCTAAGTGTTCCTTTAACCCCTTGATCATCCAGTGGTCCAACTGACTCCCTTGCAGTCTTTCTGCTTCGGACATATTTTAAAAAGTCTTTATTGTGAGTTTTTGCCTCTATGGCCAACTTAATTTCAAAATTTCTCTTAGCCTGTCTTATCAGTGTCTTACATTTAACTTGCCAATGCTTATGCTTTATCCTATTTTCTTCTGATGGGTCCTTCTTCCAATTATTGAAAGAAAATCTTTTGGCTAAAATAGCCTCTTTCACCTTACCTTCTAACCATGCTGGTAATTGTTTTGCTTTCCTTCCACCTATCTTCATGCATAGAATACATCTGGTTTGTGCTACTAGGATGGTATTTTTTTTTTAACAGTGCCCATGCCTGTTGCACACTTTTTACCTTTATAGCTGCACCTTTCAGTTTTTTTCTAACTATTTTTCTCATTTTGTCAAAGTTTCCCTATTGAAAGTTTAGCACTAGAACCGTGGATTACATACTGTACCCCCTCCCAGTCATTAATTTAAATTTGATCATATTATGATCACTATTGCCAAGCGGCCCCACCACTGTTACATCTCTCACCAAATTCTACGCTCCACTGAGAATTAGATCTAAAATTACTCCCTCTCTCATCAGCTCCTGAACCAATTGCTCCATAAAACTGTCTTTTATTCAATCCAGGAACTTTATCTCTCTAGCATTCCGTTTCATTTTCCCAGTCAATATTGGGGTCAATGAAATCTCCCATTATTACTGCATTACCAGTTTGGTTAGCTTCCCTAATTTCTCTTAGTATTTCATGGTCTGTCTCACAATTTTGGCCAGGTAGACGGTTGTATACTCCTATCACTATTCTCCTCTCCAACACACAAGGGATTTCTACCCATAAAGATTCACTTGTACACATATAATCACTGCTTGAAACTTTCACTAAAGCCACGCTCCCCTTACCTTATCCCCCCATTTTCCCACCGGTTGTCTACCACCACTATCTCTGCTAGCAATGACTTCTCTGCTCCCAGATCTCATCATGACAAGTTACCCAATCCCCCGCATTCACTACCCTGCCCGTAGACCCCTATTACCCACCCACATCTACGCTCCTGATCATCGTAAATACCTTATTCCCATCCTTATCTCCCCCCTGACACAACTAGCTCTTACAACACTCTCCATAATGCTCTTCAATGCACAATCTCTCGCTAAAAAAATCCCAATCCTTAACGATCTACTACTCGACTGCAAACCTGAAATTTGCGCCATCACTGAAACCTGGCTCAAGGAATCTGACATCGTCCTCATCAATCAACTCCCTACGCTCTCCTATGATATCATCATCCCTAGACCAAAAAAAAAGGTGGTGGTCTTCTGCTAGCAGTTAAAAAGTACCTGAAACTCAAACCCATGAGCATCGAAACCCCACCCAAAGTTGAAATTGGTCTATTCAAATCCCCCGAGCTTCAAATCTGCCCTTGTCTACTCCCCCCCTCGCCTCCTAGACTGCAATCCCTGCCCCCTCATAGAATTAATTTCTGACAATATCAATATCGAAACCCCAGCAATTATATTAGGAGACTTTAATCTCCATGTAGACTCCTCCCCCCTCTTGTTGTCCTGTGAGACCTTTCTCAATTCACTCAGCGCCATTGGCTTTAAACAACTTATCTCTTCACCCACCTATAAAGCCGGGCACACCCTAGACCTTATTTTCATTAATTCCTGTGTATATCTGCCTAACACACCCTCATGCACCCCTGTTCCCTGGTAAGATCACTCACTTATCGAAACCCTATTCACTATAAACTCTCCACCACTTTGTAACCCTGCACAAAGCAACGCCATTGTCTTCAGAAAACCCTGTTCCAGTGAAGACTTAACTTCAGCCCTCTCCAATTCCCTATCTAAACTCGACTGCACCAATCCTGAAACTGCTCTGACCACGTGGCGGAGCCTTACCACTGACACTGCAAACGAGCTATGTCCTGTTACCAGCTGAACTGTAACCCCAGCCTCAAAAAACAAAAAACCATGGTACACTGCCGACTTAAAAACATTGAAAAGCAGCCTTAGACGAAGAGAAAGAATCTGGCGTAAAGACCCCTCTCCGCAACGCACTTCCTCCTACAAATCTGCCCTACACTCCTACAGAACTGCCACACTTAAAGCCAAACGTGACTTTTATGCATCTAAAATTCATGAATACATATACAACCCCAAAGCCCTATTCTCCTATGTGGCAAGTCGCCCACTCCCCCCATCCCTGACAATGAAGCAAGTAGCAAATGTGAAGAACTAGCTCTTTACTTCCACAAGAAAATTATGAACATCCTCCTCAGACTCCCTCCCTCCACCCCCCCCACCCAATCCCCTTGGCCCAACTATTACCACTGCCACCCTAGACTGTTTAGACCTCACCTCATCCAAGGATATTGAATCTATTCTTAAGAAGATGAAACCTGCAACCCACCCTGCAGACTCCATACCTTCCAAAGCACTCCTAGCTATTCCTAACATCATCGCCAAACCCATAGCTAACATCGTTAATTGTTCCATTTCCATTGGCACTGTCCCAGACAACCTTAAGCATGCAGTCGTCAAACCCCTACTCAAAAAACCTTCGCTAGATCCCAATGACCCATCCAACTTCCGCCCTATCTCAAAACTCCTCCTCAAAGCCAAAATCATCGAAAATGTAGTCCATTCCCAACTCTCTGAGTTCCTTAAAGGTAACAATATCCTACATCCATCCCAATTTGGATTTCGAAAACATTTCAACATTGAAACCCTACTACTCACCCTCTCTGACCACATCATCAGAGTTATGGACCAAGGGCACTGTTACATTCTTGCCCTATTAGACATATCCTCAGCATTTGACACTATAAGCCACAGCCTCCTCCTATCCCGACTCTCTGACATAGGCATCACAGGCTCAGCCCTCCTGTGGTTTAAATCCTACCTCTCTAATAGACAATTCTCTGTCAAAATAGGCAACGCTGAATCCATTCACTACCCCCTCTCCCAAGGAGTTCCACAAGGTTCCTCCCTCTCTTCCACCCTATTCAACATCTACCTCACTCCCCTCTGCCAGCTCCTATCCGATCTTGGCCTCAAATTCTACCTATATGCTGATGATGTCCAAATCATCATTCCAGTCCAGGGCTCCATTTCCGAAGCTCTAAACAACTGGTAAAAATGCCTAGCTTCCATTAACACACTACTCACAAATCTCCACCTCGCCTTAAACACTACAAAAATGGAACTTCTCTTCATATCCCAACACCAAACACTCAAACCTTCCCTCACCAATGACCCAGCATTCAGTTCCATTTCAGCTCAGCCCTTCGTATGAGATCTTGGGTTCATAATCGACCAGCAATTGAACCTCAAAAAATATATTAATACCATCCTTAAAGAAGGTTTCTATAAGCTTAACATGCTAAAGAAACTAAAACCCCTACTCCATATCCATGATTTCCGCACCGTCATTCAGGCCACGCTCACATCCAAAATGGACTACTGCAACTCCCTGCTCCTAGGCCTTCCCTCCTCCACCTTAAAACCACTGCAAATGCTCCAAAATGCAGTTGCGAGAACTATCACATGCGCTCGTAAATACAATCACATAACCCCGGTCCTCAAAGACCTCCATTGGCTCCCTATACCCTCACGCATCCTCTATAAAACCCTTACCATTATCCATAAATTTATCTTCAGACACAACTCCAACTGGCTCGATGAACCTTTCTGTCTTGCACCCTCTAACTGCCCTACCAGAGCATCTAACAATGGTTCCCTCCACATTCCTTCTCTCAAGAAGGCACACCTCACCTCCACAAGGGAACAAGCCCTCTCCATTGCCAATCCCACCCGCTGGAATCAACTACCCACTAACCTTTGACTAGAACCTTGTACCATCAAATTCAAAAATAAATTAAAGACCTGGCTCTTCAAACAGGCTTACCCTGACTAGCTCCACGGCGTTTCTAATCCACTAAACCAGTTCTCTACTGCGCTACCTCCCCAGCTGCACCAAAACAAGAGCCAAACGCTCCCTCTACTAGAGCTCGATACGACCGCACACCTCTAAATTATTGCAATTACCCAAATATACCTTAAATCCTGCCATTTCTACGTTTTCTAATATATATCCTGTGAATCAGAATATGAACGTACTCTTCAAAATACTGCAAATATCATAATATATTATTTTTTTATTTTTTCTATACCGATGTTCCTGTATACAATACATATCGCACCGGTTTACATGGAACTGAACTGTTGCCTCAGGGGCGGAATACATTATAACATTATAACATGTTGACATAGAACTTAAGGGAGAACGTTCATGAACAAGGTAAACTGAGGCAGGGTGTAAAAAACTATGTACACTCTGGGTTTGAGAGGGTGATACTGGGTACACAATCATAAAGAGAATGTAAAGTGATGTAGATAATGACTGACTCTTCAACAAGTTTTAGCTCTCCGGGAATGAACCGGTGATACAGGGAACGTAGTCGGAAAGAATATGTAAAGTGGTGAAAGTGATGTGGATATTGACTGTCTCTTCCTCCAGTTTTAGCTCTCAGGGAAGGCTTGGGTGAATAGCCAGGCCTTTAGCTTCTTTTTGAAAGTTGTTATGCAAGGTTCTCGGCGGAGGTCTGGCGGAAGCTTGTTCCAAAGGAGGGGGCCCGCTGTGGACAAAGCTCGTTTCCTCAGTGAAGTTGTGGTCGGGTGGGTGTGCAGCATGTTCTGGTATGCACTTCTGATCGGTCTCTTTGAGGTGTGCTGTTGTAGTTGAAAAGATAGGTTGAGGGGAGAGATGTTGTGTAGCACCTTGTGAATCATCATGAGAGCTTTAAAAAGTATCCTGAATTTTATAGGCAGCCAGTGGAGGTTTTGAAGGATAGGGGTAATGTGTATTATTCCATGTAAATATTCAGCAAGCTACATATCTTGGTTTAATTTAAGTTTTTTTGTTTTGTTTTTTCAGTTTGACCTCTGTTCCTGCCAATATTCTGGCTTCTTTCCCTTTCGTTTACTGTATCCCCTACCCTTGTCTGTTAGATGTACTTTCAACCTTCAGTTCGGATGTAAACCGGTATGATGTTACCACTAATACCGGTATAGAAAAATGTTTAAATAAATAAATAAATAAAATGTAGACTCATGCTGGATCTTTATCCTGTTGGACTGTATGCCATCCCGGACATAAAGAGCCACCCTGCTACCAAGCTGGTCCTCTCTATCATTGCGATATAATTTGTACCCTGGATTAGCACTATCCCATTGGTTATCCTCTTTCCACCGTGTCTCTGATAAGCCAATTAAGTCTGTGTCATTATTCACTGTTATACACTCTAATTCTCCCATCTTACTTCTTAGACTTCTGGCATTAGCATACAAACATTTTAAATTGGGTTTATTGTTTGTACTTACATTCTGCTTTTCACTTGACAGGGATAAATTGGAATCTTTTAGCTCAGGTGAGTTTTTAATTATAAACCCTTGGACTACTTTTCTTAATATTGGAACCTCTCTGTTGGGATGCCCTAACTCTAATGCTTCATTAGTAGAGATGTGAATCGTGTCATCAATCGTCTTAACGATCGATTTCGGCTGGGAGGGGGAGGGAATCGTATTGTCGCCGTTTGGGTTTTTAAAATATCGTGAAAATCGTTAAAATCGTGAACCGGCACACTAAAACACCCTAAAACCCACCCCGACCCTTTAAAATAAATCCCCCACCCTCCCGAACCCCCCCAAAATGCCTTAAATTACCTGGGGGTCCAGCGGGGGTCCGGAACGACCTCCTGCAGTCGAATCGTGTTGTCTTCGGCCGGCGCCATTTTGCGCCGCCATTTTGCAAAATGGCTCTAACGATTTTTGACGATTTAAAATATATCGGACGATATTTTAAATCATCAAAAAATGATTCACATCCCTATTCATTAGTATCCTTTGAAGATACTTCCCTCTGAACCATGCTGAGTGACTGTCAGCTTTCCCCTTTGTTCTAGATTAAAAGCTGAAGGTTAGTGCCAGCAGCCTGGTTCCACACTGGTTATGGTGAAGCCCATCCCTTCGGAAAAGAATCCCCCTTACCCAAAAGGTTCCCCAGTTCCTTACAAAACTGAATCCCTCTTCCCTGCACCATCGTCTGATCCACACATTGAGACTCTAGAGCTCTGCCTTCCTTTGGGGACCTGCGCGAGGAACTGGGAGCATTTCAGAGAATGCTACCCTGGAGGTTCTGGATTTCATATTTCTACCTAAAAGTCTATATTTGGCTTCCAGTACCTCTCTCCCACATTTTCCTATGTCGTTGATGCCCACATGCAATATGATAGCCGGCTCCTTCCCAGCACTGTCTAAAATCCTATCTAGGTGACGCGTGAAGTCCGCCACCTTCGCACCAGATAGGCATGTTACCAGGCGGTCCTCCTGCCCTCCAGCCACCCAGTTGTTTACATTCCTAATAATCGAATTACCAACTATAACGACCTAACCCTTCTCTCCTTGGCAGAAGCCCTGTGAGACACATCCTTTGTGCGAGAGGATGATACCCATATCAATATCTAGTCAGCAGCACTTGTGCTCTGACAGTCAAGATGTCAGCCACACTTTGTCTTGACCATCACAGGGGTACATGGGTTTAATTGAAGCTGTGGGATATGCCAATCCTATTCACTGTGTCATATCTAACAAATATGTATCTCTGGAGGACAGACTGCAGAACAGCCAGGGACATGATCAGTCATACCATAAAGTTGATGTTTTTCTGCAGTGACATATATGGGAGTGCTAGAACCAGGTAGAGATTGTTTGGTTGTGAGTAATATGTACTCAGTGTGTAGGAACTCGAGATGCAGTTTTACTTTCATGAAGATCTGAAATAGTATAACAAAGTGCTATAGTGTAAATATAGTGTAACAGTAAAAGGTGGCATAGACTTTGGATTCAGAAAAAGTCTTTTAACGCTTATCTCAAGCTATAGATTAGCTTCTAATGTGTTATAGCATGCTGAGGGTTGGCAGTGATATAACAAAGTAATGGTCGTGTGAGTGATACAGCCATTCTCTCTTTGCCACAGGAGATTTGCAATATGGTCGCAGGACCTGGCTATTCCCAGCATACCAGCAGGACCTGGCTATTCCCAACACACCAGCAGAGATGAGTTACAATGAGGCTTTATGTTCTACCCACCATGTCATTAACACACATTTGGAGTTCTAAAAATTAGATTTCACTGTTTCAAAAAAATGGGGGGAGTCTTTATTTATTTATTTATTTATTTATTGTAATATGTATTTATTGATTTTACACTCCATAAACATTACAGATATTCCAAAACTTGTAATAGATATTTCAAAACTTGTAACAATACATCCATGGTTCTGTACAGTAGAGAAAAAGATAAACCATAATATCCTGTAAAGTATAGGGGAACTGGCCTGCACCGGAGCAATGTTATTGTTGTGCTCTGCTGCCATGGCGCCCCACGACCACAGCCCCCTACCTGTTTTCGTGGCGCCACAGGAGCCCGGGGGAGGGCTCCGACTCGGGCCATCGTGCCCGCGCGGCCTCCGGTGCTGCCCGTTGCAGGGGAAGCCGTCCTGCTTCCCCCCAGCGGAGTCTCTCCTCTGTGGGAGAAATCCAAGATGGCCGCCACCATGCTTCAGCTCGAGGACACGCCCCCTCCACAGAATTAAAGGGACCCATCCATCTAAATGGTCTCACCTGTTCTCTATCAGCCAGGGCAGAGGAAGTATAAAAGGCAACTTCCTCTGCTCATCCAGTGACTTGGCAACGTCCTTCCTCGCTGTCTAGTCTGTTTGCTTTGGTGAGTTCCCTGCCCTTGGACTCCGGTTCCTGGTCCGTCTTGGTGTTCCTAGTTCCTGACTTCGGATTGGCTTACGGTGATTCTCTCGTTCCTGACTTTGGATTGGCAAGCGGTGATTCTCTGATGCACAACCTCGGACTGATGAGCGACGACCCTCTGGCACTCGACCTAGGACTCCTTCAAGACTCCGTCTCCAAGGGCCCACCTAAGTCCCAGCAGCCCAGGTCCCTACGGGCTCCTCCTGGGGGGACCGCGGGCTTCCAGGGCGAAGCTCCAGTTGGCCTTTGCACCGTTGCTCTGACCTCCCTAGGTCCACCTAAGTCCCAGCGGTCGGGTCCCTATAGGGTCCTCCTGGGGGGACCGCAGACCACCAGTGGTGAAGACACAGCACCTTATCTCATCTCTTCATCGCCTCCGTGTTTGCCTCAGTCTCCAGTGCCAAGAGTCAGCTGGTCCTGCCTCCTGTTCTGCCTCGCCACCCGACGAGAGAACCTACGGACCCCCCGAAAGGTATACCATCCTCTCACTGGCCAAGGGTCCACACACATTCCTGGGATGGCCCAGCGTCTGAAAGACCAACAACAGACCCTCGATGCCCTGGTCTCTGCGGTACAGGGCCTGACCCAATGCCTGGAAGTACTGGGGCCTATGAATCCCGCACTTCCGTCTCTGCCTGGGGCGCAAGGAGGTCGCCCTGCCCAACCTCACTCCGTCCAGGCCTCCGGAAGCGACCAGGGGCAAGTTACTCCCACACAACTCCCGGCGCCCTCTCGATACGCCGGAGACGCAAAGTTGTGTCGAGGATTCCTCAGCCAGTGCCAGGTTCGCTTCTCCTTACTGCTGGCGCAGTTTCCCAGCGACCTGGTCAAGACCAGCTACATCATGTCCCTGCTCGATGGGAAGCCCCTAATCTGGGCCTCTCACCTATGGGAAAGAAGTGATCCGATCTTTAGAGACTTGACCCAGTTCCTGTCTGCGTTTCGGCAGATGTTCGACGAACCCGTCCGCAAGTCCACTGCAGTCTCCGAACTGCTCCGTTTGCGGCAGGGCACCCGCACTGTGGCCGAGTACGCCACAGAATTCCGCACCCTGGCCACGGAGCTGAATTGGAGAGAGGACTGCCTGCATGGTATCTTCCTGGAGGGCCTAGCATCGTGCTTCCAAAATGAGTTGGCAGCGAAGGAACTCCCCGACGATCTTGACGGCATGATTGAGTTGGCCAATCGTGTAGACCGTCGCTTGAGGTTTCGCATCCCGGTGACTAAAGCAGCTAGGAGGCCCTCTCCTCCATACAAGAGTGCCTCTGAAGTCCCTCGGGCACTTGCCGACGAACCCATGGAGTTGGGTCGTGGGAAAGTATCTCCGCAGGAGCGACGGCGGCGCATGAAGGAGGGACTCTGCTTTTATTGCGGCACGGCGGACCACTGAGTAGCTGCATGTCCAGAGCAACCGGGAAACGCTCTGGCCTAGGACCTGGAGGAGGTCTCTTCCTGGTCCGTACCACACCTGTACCTCCACTAACATTGCCAGTGTCACTAACCACAACCGAAGGAGACTTCCACACTTTAGCTTTAGTGGACTCCGGCGCCGGCGGCAATTTTATAATGAAAGGCCTGGTGGAACACCTAAAGATCCCACAAGTCCACCTTCCTGTTCCCATGGTCATCCCTTCGATCCAGGGGAAGCCCCTCCCAGAACAAGTGACACACACCACGATTCCCGTCCAGCTCAGAGCTGGGGCCCTGCACCAGGAACAAATCTCGTTTTACGTCCTGGAATATTCCATCCATCCAATTGTTCTAGGACTTCCGTGGCTCCAGGATCATGAGCCCCAGTTTGACTGGAAGACACTGCAGCTGGCTCGTTGGGGACCGAATTGCCACGGCAAATGTCTCCACTCCATGGTGCCAGCATCTTGTTCCATAGCCTCCACCAGTCTCCCAGGTCTACCGGCTCCTTATGCCGCATACACGGACGTCTTCTCTAAACAAAAGGCCGAAGTACTGCCACCGCACCGATCCTTCGACTGCGCTATCAATCTTCTCCCAGGGACAGAGCCCCCTCGAGGACGCATCTACGCCCTTTCTCCGGCCGAGACGCAGGCCGTGAGGGAGTATATTGAGGAAAATCTGAAGAGGGGATTTATCTGGAAATCCCAGTCCCCCGCAGGAGCGGGGTTCTTCATCGCCAAGAAGGACGGGAGTCTGCGTCCATGCATTGATTATAGAGGCCTGAATGCTATAACGGTCAAGGACCGATATCCGCTAACCCTCATTTCTGAACTCTTCGACCGCTTGCAGGGAGCACAGATCTTCTCCAAGCTTGACCTCCGGGGAGCTTACAACTTGATCCGCATCAAAGAGGGCGATGAGTGGAAGACTGCCTTCAATACCCGAGACGGCCATTATGAATATTTGGTAATGCCGTTCGGCCTCTGCAATGCCCCCGCAGTGTTTCAGAACACTATGAATGAAATACTACGCGACCTCTTGTACCGATATGTGGTCGTATACCTGGATGACATACTGATATTTTCAGATACCTTGTCCGCTCACCGCCAGCACGTCATTCAAGTACTACAGCGTCTTAGAGAAAACAAACTGTACTCGAAGCTGGAAAAGTGCCTTTTCGAACAGGAATCCCTTCCCTTTCTGGGATATATAGTCTCCAAAGAAGGATTTCGCATGGACCCACAGAAACTGAAGGCCATTCGGGATTGGCTGCAGCCATCAGGACTCAAGGCACTCCAGAGGTTTCTGGAGTTTGCTAATTATTACCGATCTTTTATCCCGCATTATGCAACCATCGTTGCCCCGATGACGGCCCTGACCCGGAAAGGCATGGACCCCAAAAAATGGCCTCCTGCGGCAGAAGCCGCCTTCCGTCGCCTCAAAGAGGCATTTTTGTTACAGCCATGCCTTCGACATCCAGATCCGCAGCGGCCGTTTGTTATCGAGGTAGACGCTTCTTCAGAAGGCGTTGGCGCCGTTCTGAGCCAGACCTCTGAAAGGCACAAACTACGCCCATGTGCATTCCTCTCCCCGGCTGAACGGAACTACGCCATAGGAGATAAGGAACTCTTGGCGATAAAGGTAGCCTTGGAAGAATGGCAGCCGTGGCTAGAGGGGGCATAGCACCAATTTACGGTCTATACAGACCACAAAAACCTAGACTTAATCCACGGCAGGCTCGTTGGGCTCTATTCTTCACGAGGTTCAACTTCGTCCTCCGCTATAGACCCGCCGGGAAAAATGTCAAGGCCGATGCCTTATCACGCGTCTTTGAATCTGCAGAAGGTATGGAGGAACCACGCTTCATCATTGAACCGTCTCGGGTCCTCCTGTCTGCCACCACTACCATCCCTCCAGGGAAGACCTTGGTCCCTCAGCACCTGCGCAAAAACGTCCTCGCTTGGGCCCACGACTCCCATTGCTCGGGCCACCCTGGACAAAACCGGACTTTACAAAACCTGCGCCGATACTATTGGTGGCCTAAACTCAACCGGGATGTTCGGGCCTACATGGAGTCCTGCCAGGTATGTGCTCGGCACAAGAAAATCCAAGGCGCGACCCCAGGTCTACTCTAGCCGCTACCAGCGCCCACGGAGCCATGGACTCATGTGGCCACTGACTTCGTGGTCAACCTACCATTGTCCAGCGGCAATACAGTTATCTGGGTGGTAGTGGACCGTTTTAGTAAAATGGCACATTTCGTGCCCCTTCCAGGGCTGCCGACTGCCCCTCAGTTGGCCCAACTCTTCGTGCAGCATATCTTTCGCTTGCATGGTCTGCCTAAAAGTATCCTGTCCAATAGGGGACCTCAGTTCACCGCCTGCTTTTGGAGGGCCCTGTGCCAAAAGTTCGACATCACCTTGGACTATACTTCAGGCTATCATCCTCAGACCAATGGTCTCGCGGAGAGGACAAACCAGACGTTAAAGCAGTTCCTCCACATCTAAGTCAATGAAAAGCAAGATGACTGGGCTAGCTTGTTACCATGGGCCGAATTCGCCCTTAACTCCCACCTCTCCGTGGCTACGGGATCTTCCCCATTCCAAATTGTGTATGGGAAACAGCCACGCCCGCCTCTGCCCATGCCCATTACAGTGCCTTCCCCGATAGCCCAGTACCAGTTTTTCTTCTCCCCTGCCGTTGAAGCAGAGAGCTGTGCTGGTTATGCGTGAAGTATCAGTTTTTCTTCTCCCCTGCCATTGAAGCAGAGAGCTATGCTGGATATGCATTGAAAGTGAAGTATCAGGCTTATTTGGTTTGGGGTAGTAATTGCCGTAACAAGCCAGCTACTCCCCGCTTTGTGAGTGCAAATCCTTTTTTCCACATTTCCTCTTGCTGTTGAAGCTTAGAGCGATTTTGCAGTCACAGTAACCATGTGTATGTTTATTGAATAAGGGTATTATCTCCAGGCAGTAGCCATCATTCTGGCGAGCCACCCACTCTTCATTGATGGCCTCTTGACTTTATGGATCCACAGTGTTTATCCCGGGCCCCTTTGAAGTCCTTCACAGTTCTGGTCTTCACCACTTCCTCCGAAGGGCATTCCAGGCATCCACCACCCTCTACGTGAAGAAATACTTCCTGACATTGGTTCTGAATCTTCCTCCCTGGAGCTTCAAATCGTGACCCCTGGTTCTGCTGATTTTTTTCCTACGGAAAAGGTTTGTCGTTGTCTTTGGATCATTAAAACCTTTCAAGTATCTGAAAGTCTGTATCATATCACCTCTGCTCCTCCTTTCTTCCAGGGTGTACATATTTAGATTCTTCAATCTCTCCTCATAAGTCATTTGATGAAGACCTTCCACCTTTTTGGTCGCCCTTCTCTGGACCGCCTCCATCTTGTCTCTGTCTCTTCGGAGATACGGTCTCCAGAACTGAACACAATACTCCAGGTGAAGTCTCACCAAGGACCTGTACAAGGGGATAATCACTTCCCTTTTCTTACTCGATATTCCTCTCTCTATGCAGCCCAGCATTCTTCTGGCTTTAGCTATCGCCTTGTCACATTGTTTCGCCGACTTCAGATCATTAGACACCATCACCTCAAGGTCTCTCTCCTGCTCCGTGCACATCAGCCTTTCTCCCCCCATTGAATACAGTTCATTCGGATTTCCACTCCCCATATGCATGACTCTGCACTTCTTGGCATTGAATCTCAGCTGCCATATCTTCGACCACTCTTCCATCTTCCTTAAATCCCATCTCATTCTCTCCACTCCTTCCGGCGTGTCCACTCTGTTGCAGATCTTAGTGTCATCCGCAAAAAGACATACCTTACCTTCTATCCCTTCCGCAATGTCACTCACAAAGATATTGAAAAGGACCGGTCCCAACACCGATCCCTGCGGTACACCGCTTAAAACCGCTCTCTCTTCAGAGAGAGTTCCATTTACCATCACACATTGTCTTCTGTCCGTCAACCAGTTTGCAATCCAGGCCACCACCTCGGAACTCACTCCTAAGCTTCTCATTTTATTCACCAGTATCCTGTGCGGGACAGTGTCAAAAGCTTTGCTGAAATCCAAGAAGATGACATCGAGTGCTCTTCCTTGATCCAATTCCTTGGTTACCCAGTCAAAAAAGTCAATCAGATTTGTCTGACAGGATCTTCCAATGGTGAATCCATGCTGCCTCTGGTCCAGCAATTCTCCCGACTGTAGATAGTTCACTATTCTCTCTTTCAACAGTGACTCCATTACTTTTCCCACCACCGAAGTGAGGCTAACCAGTCGGTAGTTACCAGCCTCTTCTCTGTTCCCACTCTTGTGAAGCGGGACTACCACCGCTCTCCTCCAATCACTCGGCACCACTCCCGTTTCTAGGGATCTATTGAACAGGTCACACAGTGGACTCGCCAGCACATCTCTGAGCTCCCTCAGTATTCTGGGATGAACTTCATCAGGCCCCATGGCTTTGTCCACTTTCAGTTTCACCAGCTCTTCCCATACATTTTCTACTGTAAATGGAGTTACATCTACTCCATTCCCCTCCAGTTTCTTGTTAACTAGTGACGGTTCTTCTCCAGGGTCCTCTTTAGTGAACACAGAACTGAAGTATTCATTTAATATTTCTGCCATTTCTTCATCTCTCTCCACACATTGATCCTTTCCACCTTTCAATTTCAATATACCACTTTGAACTTTTCTCTTTTCACTGATGTATCTGAAAAATGTTTTGTTACCACTCTTTACCTCCTTGGCAATCCTCTCTTCCGCTTGACTTTTTGCCATCTTGATTAATTTCTTTGTCTCCCTCAGTTCTACCAGATATTCTTCTTTGTGCTCTTCCTTTTGGGATCTTTTATATTTGTTGAACGCTGTTCTTTTAGCCTTTATTTTGTCAGCCACCTCCTTTGAGAACCAGATAGGTTTCATTTTTCTTTTGCTTTTCTTTACTTTTCTAACATATTTTATTTTATTTTTATTTTATTTTATACGTTTTTATATACCGAAGTATTGGCGGGGGCCTTCACTCCGGTTTACATTTATAACAACGTTATACATTGAATTCAGATGAACAGCTTTAACAGAGTTAAAGTTATAAAGAATATATACACACACTTGTTAAAGGTCTAAGTATGTCAGAACTGTTAGAAACAGACATATTTTAACATATTTACAAATATATCAGATATAAACAAGAGTAAGTAAAAAACTCTTGGGGGCAATACAGATAGTGGGTTAGCGATACATTATCAAGTGATATGAAGATTAAGATGATTAGGAAGTGAGTTGATTGGATAGGTATTGGGTAGGGGGATGAGCTGAGGGGAAGAAGAGAGGTTGGGTCTGGAGGGGGAGATTAAGGAAGAGGGAGGGGAAATGTGGTATTTAGGGCAAGAGGGATGTAGGTAATTATTAGAGTCATTGGTTAACCTATTCCGTCCTTGTATGCTTGCTTGAAGAGCCATGTTTTGAGTAGTTTTTTGAACAGTTTGGTGTTGTTTTGTAGTCTGAGACTAGAAGGAAGAGTGTTCCAGAGGAGAGGTCCAGCTATTGAAAAGGATCTTTTCCTGGTGGTAGTTAATTTGGCTAAGGTGAGTGATGGGATTTCTAGACGTGCTTTATTGGCTGATCTTGTGTTGCGAAGAGAGTGGTGCACTTGTAGAAGGGAGTTGAGGCAATCGTGGTCGTTGTGGTGAATAGAGTTGTGAATCATTGATAGTGTTTTGTATTCGATTCTTTTTGCTATGGGGAGCCAGTGTAGCTCTTTTAGCACGGGTGAGATATGGTCTGTTCTTTTGAGTCCAGTGAGAATTCGTGCGGTGGCGTTTTGAAGAATTTGTAGGGGGTGTAAGGTAGATTTCGGAAGACCTATCATGAGGGCGTTGCAATAGTCGATGCTTGAGAAGATCAGGGATTGGAGGATGGTTCTGAAGTCTGGTTGGTTTAGTAGGGGTTTTAGGTGTTTGAGGATTGAGAGTTTGTGGAATCCTTCTTTAATTTTCATGGTGATGTGTTTTTTAAGGTTGAGTTGGGGGTCTATCCAGATTCAGAGGTCTTTGACTTGTTCTTTTAGTTTGATGGGGTTGTTGTCAATGATAATGGGGTGGCTCAGATGATCACCGGAGATGCTTTTTTCAATCAACATACATTCAGTTTTGTCAGTGTTGATACAGAGTTTTAGTTGGTTTAATAGTAGTTTGATTTTGTTGATGGTTGTGGAAGCGGTTTTAAGAGCATTCTCTATGGAGTTTGATACTGGAATGATTAGCTGGATGTCATCAGCGTATAAGAAATAGGTAATGGAGAGGCTTGATAGAAGTTGGCAGAGAGGTAAAAGGTAGATGTTGAAGAGAATGGCCGATAGCGAGGAACCTTGAGGTACTCCAGTTTTCAGTATTTGCCGTATTGCAAAATGGCGCCGGCCATCCGGCCAGCGCCATTTTGCAATACGGCAATATGGCCGGCGCCATTTTGTATTGCAAAATGCAAAATGGCGCCGGCCGTATGGCCATATTGCCGTATTGCAAAATGGCGCTGGCCGTATGGCCGGCGTCATTTTGCAATACGGCAAATACGATTCGAGTGCAGGAGGTCGCTTCCGGATCCCCGCTGGACTTTTGACAAATCTTGTGGGGGTCAGGAGGCCCCCCCAAGCTGGCCAAAAGTCCCTGGGGGTCCAGCAGGGGTCCGGGAGCGATCTCCTGCGCTCGTGACGTCGGGGGACAGGAACCAAAATGGCGCAGGCGCTACCTTTGCCCTGTCATATGACAGGGCAAAGGTAGCGCCGGCGCCATTTCTATCAACGCACCCGTGGCCCGAGAGTGGAAGATCACAGCGGGACCCCCCCACTGGACCCCAGGTAATTTAAGACATTTGGGGGGGGGGTTCGGGAGGGTGGGGGATTTATTTTAAAGGGTCGGGGTGAATTTTAGGGTTGTTTTAGTGTGCCGGTTTTCCCGCCCTCTCCCTTCCCCTTCCCCTTCCCCTTCCCCCGATTTACAATTTTTGACGATAAATCGGGGGGATTCCTAGTGTATATCGCCTCTAACGATTTTTGACGATTTAAAATATATCAGACGATATTTTAAATCGTCAAAAAATGATTCACATCCCTACTTGATACAGTGTGTGTCTCCGGAACACAGGTCTTATTCTACCAGAGCCCACTGTAATACTTTTTAAGTTCCTTAATGGCCTGTGTGAGTGGGGGGATAGAGTTGTGGGCTGCACAGCTTTCAATAATGGGTGTCTGTGGGTTACAGGTCTTATCCTACCTGAGCCCACAGTAAATCTCTTTTTTCTTGAGTTTTGGTTATTCAGTGGTAAGGGGAAATTATTTCCTGAATAATGTACAGTGGCTGAGACTCTCTTTATTGAAGCTAATTCAGCTTTAAAGTCATCCAGCTCCTTTTCCAAGGTAGAGAGTTTTGAACAAAAGGGGCAAGCCTTAAGTTTCCATATGATTACCCTCAATATAAAGGTTCCACAGCAGTTGCATTGAATAGTACTCATTTAGGTAAGTTATTTGATGGGTACACCTAAGGCATAATCAATTTACTAATTTATCTTGTTGCCAATTATGAAGTTAGGATGACTACATTAGAAATACAAACCTAGGGGTGGGTGGGCAGAGGGGTAGGGTGGGAGGGAGTTAAACAGTTTACACCTAGGTCAAGCTGGGTAGGGCAAGACACTTTCTGAAAGTTTACTTGTCCTTTAGCTAGTAAATGATCCCACAGCACTTATATCCCAATATGAAACAGATTATAATGACAGCTATACAATAAGAGAGATACTGGGAATTTTATTTATTTTTTTTTGTGGGTTTTTTTGAATCATACAGCAATCTAATATCAAGAAAGAGCTGTTAATCTCGAAGGGAGCCCCACTCTATCACAGAGAAAGACCCAAGCCTTTCTACATGCCTGAAGAAGAGGTTGGGACATCACTGCCTGTGAGAGGTTGTCCTTCCAGACCTGTATTAAAGAATTCAGTGAGGCAATACCCCACCATGCCATAAGGGAGGCAGATGGCATGTAGCATGAGGTCCCTCCTATTATATCTCTAATATGCCGCAACAAGCAAGCCAGATTATATAAACGAAGATTCGGGTAGCCTAGGCCTCCCCCAGTCATGGGTTGCATCAATGTGGTGAGCGCTATACGGGCCTTCTTACCCTTCCACAGAAACTTATGAAACAACTTGTTCACAGTCTTTGGTCCTTAGTCACAGAGGGGCCATTTGCATGACGTACAGCCATTTAGGAAGTATCATCATGTTTATTAACTGTATCCTACTTGATAAAGAAAGGGGTAGACCCTGCTATTTGCAGAGCATCCATGTTGTGGCCTGTAGCAAAGGTTCTATATTTACCCCATAGAAGTCTGTCAGCACTGCTGGTATTTTGATGCCTAAATAATTCATGGTCTTATCTACCCACTTCAGTGGAAACAGGCCCTGCCATATTGCCTTCACTCTGCCTCCCACATCTAGAGCCTCCGATTTATCATGGTTAATCTTTAACCCTGCGAAATGACCATAAGCGGTTTGGATGTCTAATAAAGGACCCAAGGACCTCTGTGGATTGGTGAGGAAGATCAGTATGTCATCCATGAATGCGGCTACTTTAAACATCTATGCTTCCTCCCCGAATCCCCTTATTTCAGATCTTAAAGCAATTTTCCTAAGCAACAGATCAATTACCAAAATGTACAGCAGGGGTGAAAGAGGGCACCCCTATTGGACTCCCCACCTTATATGAACCGCCCCTGATTTAGTCCCATTGGCCACTATATGAGAAGTGGGATTATCATACAGTAAGGATATGTAAGTTAGAAAGTTCCCTCTTATCCCATAGCATTGAAGGACAGAGAAGAGATAGAGCCAAGAGCCAGGCCACCCGGTCAAAGGCCTTTTCCGAGTCAAAGCCTATAGCCAAGGCCAGTGTTTTTAATGAGAGGGACGAGGACATAGCAGTTAGTAATCGTATAATATGCCCACATGCAGGTCTATTTTTAACAAACCCTACTTGAAATTCTGAAATAAGCTGTGGGAGCAAATGACTAAGCCTCTCTGCCAGTATTTTGGCTAATAGTTTGAGGTCACAATTTAGAAAGGATATGGGTCTGTAGGAGCCGGGTAACAAGGGGTCCTTCCCCGGCTTCAGAAGCACTATAATGTGTGCAGTATTAAATTGTCTGGGTAATTGTTGAGAGGTGACTGCTATGTTTAAAAATTTAATAAGTGGGTCAGTGAGACAGTACTGTAATATCTTATAAAAATCGAAAGAAAAACCATCTGGCCCAGGAGCTTTCCCTGATTTACTCATAGAAATGGCATTTAATGTCTCTAATGGCAAAAGGGGATGATTTAGAAATGCCAATTGGGTAGGCGAAAGTGAAGGGAGCTGTAACTCCTGAAATAAAATCTCCTCTCATGCACTTCCTACCGCATCATCGGTGTACAGGTTCTCATAGAACTGCTGGAAGACCTCACAGATTTCCTTCCACGAGGTCACCACTTGTCCTGTGTTGGTTTTCATGGCTGGGATAAATGTTTTCCCCCGTATGTGAGTGGACTAGGTTCACCAGATGTTTGCCCGCTTTATTGCCAAAACGGAAACAATCCCTCTCCACAACTTGAAACGCCCTCTGTGCTCTCTGATGCAGTAAACTGTTAAGTTCACTTAGAGCACCAAATTATTCTTCATGCATTGCTTGGGTGGGGCGTGGAATCATTTTCCATTTAAGAATTCCCAATTTAGTTTCTAATTGCCAAATATTGTAATTTAATTTTTTTCTGGCGAGCCGCAACATAGGAAATTATTTCTCCCCTTAGAACTGCTTTGGCTGTTTCCCAATACAGTTGGGGGTCCTCTATGTGTTGACAGTTAAGTTTTAAATTCTTCTCACTTTTGGTGTAGAAAATTCTTAAATTCCATTTCTGCTCTGAGAAAGTTGAGAAAGCGCCAGAATTTCTCACTGGGTTTCTTTGTTTGGAATTGCAGGTCTATCCATATAAGAGCATGGTCAGATATTGTCTGTGGACCAATAACTGCTATATTAAGAACGTGAAATCCATCCCTAGGTACTAAAATATAATCAATACGAGACATTGATAAATGCGCCCTAGAGATATGGCTATAATCTTGCTCTGTTGGGTGTAGAGTATGCCATGAGTCTAGCAGGGAGAATTCTGAGCATAGAAAGGGAACCCCTCTTCCCACATAATTGGAGTGAGTATGTCCCTCAGGGGACTTATCGAGAGTAGGATCTGCATTAAAATTAAAGTCCCTGCTATAATTACATAACCTTTAGCATGTTCAACTAATTGTGAAAGAATATAAGTATAAAAAATGTGGGAGTACGCATTAGAAGCTTATAAACAACAAATTGTAATATCCGTACCCTTTAAACTACCCATAATCATTACCATCCTACCAACAGGGACCACAACTATGTTGTGGTGTTTAAAGGAGGCATCTTTGTGAATTAATATAGCAACCCCACCTTTCTTCCCCTGTGCTGGAGAATAGAAACAGGAGCCCACCCAATTGCACTGTAACTTTTGGCTTTCCAGGGCTGTGAGATGGGTCTTCTGAATGCATGCTATTGTGGGGTTATTTTTCTTAAGTTGCTGTAGAATCTTATATCTCTTAATAGGGGAACCCAGGCCGTTAACATTCCAGGAAATAATTCTAGTGCGGTCTCCCATGTAGGTTTTTGAGTAAGGCAAAAAACTGCACGATAATTAACATATACCAGGTCATAGTTACATCAGGTTTTAGCTCGTTTCCTTGGGCATAGAGATACATAGGAGAAATATGCCCACTAATATGCAGTAAGCATACTACTCTTTGAGATCGTAATCGAAGCTGAGGTCTAAGTCCCAGCTTCTGAGTTTCCCAGAATAAACAGAGACAACTTTCAATTCCACCTATGAGACGCACGTTCCCTCCCTCTCCTCTTCCTTTCCTCTCTCCCACCACCCACCCCCCTACCATACATCATACTCTCTTTTCTCAACATCAATCACACAAATCCAATAGCTTCTTGCTTCCCTAAATATGGGGTCAGAGATCATGCTTTCATGTGGTCGGGTGCCACAATCCGATTGTCTGCATCTCTCCGAGGTATCCAGATTATCCTTTCCCAGCATTCTGTCACAACCCGACTCGCCGGGGACTCCATGTATCCGGGCCTGCCATGCCCCTGCAATGTACATTGAGTACTCAGACCTCCTATGAGTCCAGGGCAAGCTGTCAAGGATTCTTCCCCGGCGCGGGAGAAAGGTCTGCTATTGTCACAGCCAGCCATTACTCAATCCGTTCGCCTTTCCTCCCTGGCACCCTCTTACGTTAACAGCTGATGATATAACGCCCGAACCCTGGCCTTGTTTGGCAAGATGTGCGTAGGTCCTCCATTTTATCTCAGTTCTGAGCAGTCAGGGTAAGCCACTGGGTTGAATAAAACAGTCCCAAACATATATGCCACCCTTAATCCCCTCTGTTTTCTTTTCTCCCCGAGCAAATAGTGCTGTCCAGCTACACAAGAAAACATCTTGTCCCTGTTTCTGGCACTCTCCCAAAATGTTGAATATTGATGACAGTAATTAGGTCTACAAACATGAGAGATCATGAAACTCTTACTAACTATATTATATAAACACTGGCTAACCCACCAAAAATGCACAGTTCAAAACCTCTGTACTTCCCTGGGTGTCATGCTTGGAGAAGTGCCCGTCCTTTGCTGCTAGATAGCCAGTTGCAGAAAATGGCCACCGAACCGATCTTTTTCACTTCAGGTGTGTATTAATAAATGTTTGAGCTTCCTCCGGAGTATCACAGAAGACCGTTTGATTGCCATGCCATATTTTCAACCGGGCCGGGAATTGTAATGAGAATTTCACCTGTTTGTCATATAATTTGGAGCACACAGGTGAAAAACCTCTCCGTTGCACCGACACGTGGGCATAGTAGTCTTGGAAGATCCTGACTCTCTTGGAGTCGTAGCTGAGATCCAGCATTTTCCGGAATGCTTGCAAGATGAATTGCTTATGGGCGAAATTTAAAATTTTGCGATCGTGAGCCTCGGTCTGTTATCTCCGTCCTTCCTTTGTCCCAGCCGGTGGGCCCTTTCTACTCAAAAGACCGGGGCAATTTCCAGGATATGCAATGCCTCCGGAAGCCATGACTCCAAAAAGGGGCCCAGATTTTGCTCAAGTAAGGTCTCCGGCAAGCCCAGGAGGCAGATATTCAACCTCCAGGCTCGGTTTTCAAGGTCATCGAGCTTGGAAGAGTGAGCTGCAACCTGCTTTTCGAGGGTATGAATTTTAGTGGTCAGGGCTAGATTGTTGTCCTCCAAAAGACTAACACTCCCCTCTGCTCTTTCAAACCATGGGTTGATTTCAGCCAGGGCTGTGTGAACATCGGATATTTGAGTGGATATCGCGGCCAGCTTTAGATCAAGGGCTTCCATGAGCATAGACTTAATCTGTTCCAACGCGGCTGGAGGCAGATCCAATATGCTATTGGGCCCCGCTAGATTCACCATCTTGGATTCTGCTGGTTTTGGTTTTTCTTTTTCTTTTTTCCCGGCTTTAATCGGCATTCCGGGGGAGGCTTTTTACATGTAAGTGGTGATGGACATGTACCTTAAATGCTGCTGATATTCAGGAGGTAATTTGTAAGTTGTCAATATCGTGGCTTTTAATCAACAGATTGTGGCACCCAGAGCCCTCCTGTACACGTCCTTCTCCGCTCACCACGTCACGTGATCTCATGGGAGGAGTCTTAATGTAGGGCTCAGCCAGAGTAGCAGAGATGGTGTTTGTCTACTGTGTATTTCATAATCTTGCTCTACATTATAGCATTCCAGTTGACCTTGTTCCCTCTGAGGATTCCCCATGTCCCCTGCACAAGCCGGGGAGAACATATGGACTGGTAGGAGCTTTGGCAAAGTGTTATACAATGCTACCTTGCCCGTTAGTCATCATCTAGTAGAGCCCAGCAGAGTGTTTCTTGCTTCTCACATCTGTACCTTTCTTTTACTCACTGATCCTCCACCTGGGTCAGTGTTTAATAGAAATCACTTAGGTCTAGTTAGGCAACATTGTGAAAATAGATCACTAACTGCAAATGACAATAGTACACAAAGCAGACACAAAATATACCTAACAAAGAGAAGTGGCTGTCCTAATGTATTCATTTTGAATGGCAGTCAAAAAGAGGCATGTCTCACCATTACATTTGTGTAGGACTGCCAAAACAGTATGCATAGAATGGCATAGCTAGCACCTACTTGCTAGACTCGGTTATGCCTTTTGACCCTGTCCTAGCCCTCACATGTTGTCAGGATAATTGGATATGTATGATGGAAATCCATCAGGATCCAGAACATGAGGCCAAATGCTCTCTTTGTACAATAAAGCAAAAGAAGCTCTACTGATTAAAGGAACAGGCTGATGCTAAAAGTTGATAGCTACAATCATCAATCACCCATTCTACATGTTATAGTCAGTTTCCCTAACTGACATCCATGTGCATCTGAAGATATCCACAAGAACATCTGATTCATATTCTCAGATGGGCATGGAAAGACACAGGTGTCAGCACTACCTCATCTGTTTCTGAGATAGATCTTACATCTGAGTGCACAAATAGCAGGCCTTCACTTATAGCCTTGTTGGAAGCACATGTCCAATATCATGGTAATCCTAAATTTCTCCAAGTCATTGCAAGCTTTCATATTTCATAGAGTATGCACACAACCATGTACAGCCTGCACCTGCTACACCAATATAAGCAAACAGTTAACTCTCATATACAGATGGTAAGGGTCTTGGCACTTGCTCTGTCATGTTGGTAATGTTAGCTGCACAGGGAGGCTATTGAAGGATGCTGGTCTGACTATCTGAAGGTTGGATTGGGAATAGAATAGTGTTATACCTTCACTTGGTGTAGATAGAAACTTCTGAAATGTATAGGCCATAGTTTCTTTTGTGAAGACAATAACAGAACCCTTATGAGGCATAATAAAAGGTTCACCTCATTAAAGTAAAAACAAAGCTGTGTTAAAAGCTATAAACCTATTCTGACATGTCATAGGTAGTCTTAGGGAAATTTTGAGATATCAGGGAACTGCAAGGACCTTTGCCTGTCCAGCTCTGGGCTAGTCATGTTGTCCTGCTTTATGTAGATCAATGGAAAATCTGCAGAGTTGTTTGTTCTGATTGCTAGTGTCAGTTACAGACCTTATCCTATATTCAGCCACCCTTAAAACACATAGGCTGAGGAATCCAGGAGAGGCACGCTATCAAAATAGTCATCTTCCAAGCAGAGGCACAAACTTTCAGTTGTATACAGGTTTGAGGCCCTTACTTTGTTACATGGCTGCCATGCAGGAATTGGAAAAGGTCATGTTCTGACATAACTTGTGGCCAGCATTGCAGAGTTGCAGTCCTATTGGATGTGCTTTTTGGACTTTGTGGATACCGAGACCAAGGCAGGTGTGCTGATAGACTCAAAATCAACATCTCTGTGTATATAGCATTAAGGCAAGAGAAGGTGTTCTCAGCTAATGACCTCATGAACCTACAAGACTCTTACTTGTTAGTTTTTGAAGTAGTTGTGGGTGGATCCTTGGGCCGGTAGCAGTTGACCACGCCCCCGGGGGAGATCCTGAGAGGGACCACCGGTCAGGCTCAGAGTATGGAGACAGACACACACTAGTTCTTTTATTAAACAGTATATTGAACCACCAGAGGTGGCACTAGTGAGCTGAATTGCCCGGCTGGGCTGTAGTCCCTCAGATACTGGAACAGTGATCCTGGATAACTGAGCTGTAGAGAAACTGAATATAGTGAGTAGGCAGGGTATGCAGAGTTCAGGAACAGAACCTTGATGGTAACACTCACACAATAGTTCTTGGAAGCAGCCCAGGAGCTGAAATGAAGTAGGCCCTCGAGGAGCAAGTACCTGGTTCCAGGGAATGCTCAGAGAGAGAGAGAGTAACTCACTGATGTTGAAGGTAGCGAAGACTTCCTGGCAGAAGTGGTATTCAGTAGCAAGTCCGGGAACGAGGGCCCTCGAGGAGCAAGTACCAGTTCCAGACTGTGATCTGAAAAGCAAAGAGAAACGAGGCCCCCGAGGAGCGGGTACCACTGGTAAGTCCGTGGAGGCAGAGTAGCTTAGGTAGAATAACCCATGTCCGGTAAAACCTTTGCTAACTCAATTAGTTAGCGATTTTAGAGACCTTAAATATCCGGTGCGGATGATGTCATCTCAGAGGGACACCCCTGAGGTTCGCGCCACTGCTGGCACTTCAGTCAGAGCCACATTGCGTGCGCGCCCTTAGGCTCCATGAAAACATGGCGGTGTGCAGCATCTAGCCGGTCCGGGGACGCCGGAGGAGGACGACATGAGGACACCACGGCAGCCAAACTTCTCACAGGCAAAGAGGGAGTTGCCAAAGCGGTAAGGTGGGCATAGTGGAGATGTTGGGCAGCGAGATTCAGTTTTGAAAGGAACTGGGCAACATTTTGGGGAAGGGTGAGACTTTTCCGAAATGACGGCTTCCACCTTAACCAGACTGGAAACAGGCTGCTGGTGCTAACTTTTAAAAAGGAGATAGAGCAGCTTTTAAACTAGAACAAGGGGAAAAGCCGACAGTTACTCAGCAGTACATGGTTTGGAGGAAGGTATCTTCGAAGGATACTAATGAAACAGGAGAGTTAGGGCGTCCCAAGAGAGAGATTCCAATAAAAGCAAAAGAAGTCCATGTAAGTAAAGAATCACACGAGCTAAAGGATTCCAAATTATCCCTAACAACTAAAAAGCAGGTTGTTAAAACAAACAAAAAACACACTTTGAAATATCTGTATGCCAATGCCAGAAGTCTAGAACTAAGATGGGAGATTTAGAGTGTATAGCAGTGAATGATGAGATAGATATAATTGTCATCTCAGAGACATGGTGGAAGGAGGATAACAGACAGTGCTATATCAGGTACAAATTATATCACAATTATAGGCAGGATCAAATTGGTGGGGGTGTGGCACTTTATGTCCGGGAGGATATATAATACAATAGGATAAAGATCATATAAGAGACTAAATGCTCAGTAAAATCTATGTGGGTGGAAATCCCATGTGTGTTGGGTACAAGTATAGCGATAGGTCCACCTGTCCAAAATGATCAGACGGATGATGAAATGCTAAGAGAAATCAGGGAAGCTAACCAATTTGGCAGTGCAGTAATAATGGGAGATTTCAATTACCAAATACAAAAGTTCTCTTAGTGAATAAACCCACGAATACAGTGAACTAAATTGGGATACGTGGTGTATACAATTTTAAAAATTTTTGACGCCGTGCATATCAATATTTTCTTATAAATTTAGGGACCATCATACCACCCCCAGTGCTCACAAGTCAAACTTGCATTTCATGCACTTCATTGGGGTCACTTTTAATCAATTGGTCCACAAGGCTCACATCCAAGTTCAATTTTTGTAATTTTTTTGGTATAAATTTAAAAAGAAACAACTTCCCTTATTCATCAGTTGTCGGGGTCATTCATCCCGTAGCTGTCAGGGGGTACTCGTCCTAGGAGGTACTCGTCGGGGGTACTCGTCCTAGGAGGTACTCGTCGGGGGTACTCGTCCTAGGACGAGTACCCCCGACAGCTACGGGATGAATGACCCCGACAACTGATGAATAAGGGAAGTTGTTTCTTTTTAAATTTATACCAAAAAAATTACAAAAATTGAACTTGGATGTGAGCCTTGTGGACCAATTGATTAAAAGTGACCCCAATGAAGTGCATGAAATGCAAGTTTGACTTGTGAGCACTGGGGGTGGTATGATGGTCCCTAAATTTATAAGAAAATATTGATATGCACGGCGTCAAAAATTTTTAAAATTGTATACACCACGTATCCCAATTTAGGTTTCAATTACCCCAATATTGACTGGGTAAATATAACATCAGGACATGCTAGAGACGTAAAGTTCCTGGAACCAACGAGAGAGGGAGCTATTATATCACAATGACAGAGAGGAGCATCTGAGAGGTGGAGTGGCACTTTTATGTCTGGGATGGCATAACAACTCCATAATGTTATTTATGTCTGGGATGGCATAACAACTCCATAATGTTATTTCTCATTAAATGAGCAGGTTTTTTTATGTTGCTTTTATTATATACGGTATATTATATACAGTATATTATATATACGGTATGTTATATATTATATATTATATTTTATTATATTATATAAATTTATTATATACGGTATATTACCTTGTTACTCTTTTTATCACATTGTTAATTTTCTATCGCTTTCCTTACTTTCCAAGTTACTTTATGTCCCTGTTTTATTGTAACTGCTATTTCTTCTTATATCACATGTTAATGTTCTAAGTTTTTTCTCCTCTTGTCACACCCTGTTAATTGTAAACCGACATGATGCGACTCCCATCGCGAATGCCGGTATATAAAAAAATTAAAATAATATAAATAATAGAGTCCAAGAGGATAAAGATCCTGCATGAGACTAAATGCACAACTGAATCTTTATGGGTAGAAATCCCTTGTGTGTTGGGGAAGAGTATAGTGATAGTATACTACCGTCCACCTGGCCAAGATGGTGAGAATGACAATGAAATGCAAAGAGAAATCAGGGAAGCTAACCAATTTGGCAGTGCAGTAATAATGGAAGATTTCAATTACCCCAATATTGACTGGGTAAATGTAACATCGGGATATGCTAGAGAGATAAAGTTCCTGGATGGAATAAATGACAGTTTTATGGAGCAATTGGTTCAGGAACTGACGAGAGAGGGCACAATTTTAGATCTAATTCTCAGTGGAGCACAGGATTTGGTGAGAGAGGTAATGGTGGTGGGGCCACATGGCAATAGTGATCATAATATGATCAAATTTGAATTAATGAATGGAAGGGGGACAGTTAGCAAATCCACGGCTCTAGTGCTAAACTTTCAAAAGGGAAGCTTTGATAAAATGAGAAAAACAGAAAAAAACTGAAAGAAGCAGCTACAAAGGTAAAAAGTGTGCAAGACACGTGGACATTGTTAAAAAAAAATGCCATCCTAGAAGCACAGTCCAGATGTATTCCACACATTTAGAAAGAGGGAAGGAAGGCAAAACAATTAACGGAATAGTTAATAGCTGAGGTGAAAGAGGCTATTTTAGGAAAAAGTTCTTCATTCAAAAATTGGAAGAAGGATCCAACAGAAGAAAATAGGATAAAGCATAATATAGAAGTCTGCCCAGTAAGTTTTCACACTTTTTTTTTTCTCATACTTATCTGATACTCTTGGCCCTTATTAGTAACTTTTTGGTTCTAGTTACCTTCCACCCCCGCCACTGATGTAAAGAGCAGTGCTGGAGCTGCATCTAAGTGAAGTATGAAGCTTAATTGGTTAGGGTTAGTAACTGCTGCAATAAGCAAGCTACTCCCATGCTTATTTGTTTACCCAGCCTGTGCCATTCAGTCCTTGTTGGCTGTTGCCTGAATATAATTCCTCTTTTCTTTATACCCCCTGCCGTTGAAGCAGTGAGTTGCACTGGATATGTATTCCAAGTGAAGTATCAGGCTTAATTGATTCGGGTTAGTAACTGCCGTAACAAGCAAGCTACACCCATAATTATTTCTTTACCCAGACTATGTAATTCAGTCGTTTTTGGTTGTTGCCTGAATATAAATCCTCTTTTCCTCTTTCCCCCCTGCTGTTGAAGCAGAGAGCTATGTTGGATATGCATTGAAAGTGAAGTATCAGACTTATTTGGTTTAGGGTAGTAACCGCCACAACAAGCAAGCTACTCCCTGTTTTTTTGTGAATGCAAATCCTTTTTACCACATTTCCTCTTGCCGTTGAAGCTGGAGTCGCATTGACAGTGAATATGTTTATTGAATAAGGGTATTAATCTTCAGGTAGTAGCTGTCATTCCCACAAGCTATCCCCATGCCTCTTCTCTTCATTCCCATCCTCTAGACTTTATGGATCTACAGTATTTATCCCATGCCCCTTTGAAGTCCTTCACAGTTTTGGTCTTCACCACTTCCTCCGGAAGGGTGTTCCAGGCATCAGCCACCCTCTCTGTGAAGAAATACTTCTGACATTGGTTCTGAGTCTTCCTCCCTGGAGTATCAAATCGTGACCCCTGGTTCTGCTGATTTTTTTCCAATGGAAAAGGTTTGTCATTGTCTTTAGATCATTAAAACCTTTCAAGTTTCTGAAAGTTTGTATCAAATCACCTCTGCTCCTGCTTTCCTGCAGGGTGTACATATTTAGATTCTTCAATCTCTCCTCATAAGTCATTTGATGAAGATCTTCCACCTTTTTGGTCGCCCTTCTCTGGACCGCCTCCATCCTGTCTCTGTCCCATAAGCGTTGGCAAGTTAAATGTAAGACATTGATAAGACAGGCTAAGAAAGAATTTGAAAAGAAGATGGTCGTAGAGGCAAAAGCTCACAGTAAAAACATTTTTAAATATATCCAAAGCTGAAAGCCTGTGAGGGAGTCAGTTGGACCGTTAGATTATCGAGGGGTTAAAGGGGCACTTAGAGAAGTTAAGCCCATCGTGGAAAGATTAAACAATTTCTTTGCTTCGGTGTTTACTGAAAAGGATCTTTGGGAGAAACCCGTTCCAGAGAAAGTTTTCATGGGTAATGATTCAGATGGACTGAACCAAATCACGGTAAACCTAAAAGATATAGTAGGCCTGACTGACAAACTGAAGAGTAGTAAATCACCTGGACCAGATGGTATACACCCCAGGGTTCTGAAGAAACTAAAAAATGAAATTTCACATTTATTAGTAAAAGTTTGTAACCTATCATTATAATCATCCATTGTACCTGAAGACTGGAAGCTGGCTAATATAACCCCAATATTTAAAAAGGGTTCCAGGGGCGATCCAGGAAACTGCAGACAAGCTAGCTTGACTTCAGTGCCAAGAAAAATAGTGGAAAGTGTTCTAAAGATCAAAATCATAGAGCATATAGAAAGACATGGTTTAATGGAACACAGTCAGCATGGTTTTACCCAAGAGAAGTCTTGCCTCACAAATTTGCTTCATTTTTTGAAGGGGTTAATAAATATGTGGATAATGGTGAACCAGTAGATTTAGTGTATTTGGATTTCCAGAAGGCCTTTGACAAAGTCCCTCATGAGAGGTTTCTAAGAATATTAAAAAGTCCTGGGATAGGAGGTGATGTCCTTTCGTGGATTACAAACTGGTTAAAAGACAGGAAACAGAAAGTAGGACTAAATGGTCAATTTTCTCAGTGGAAAAGCATAAATTGTAGAGTACCTCAGGGATCTGTACTTAGACCAGTGCTTTTCAATATATTTATAAATGATCTGGAAAGGAATAAGACAAGTGAGGTTATCAAATTTGCAGATGATACAAAATTATTCAGAGTAGTTAAATCACAAGTGGATTATGATAAATTGCAGGAAGACCTTGCGAGACTGGAAGATTTGGGCATTCAAATGGCATAAGAAATTTAATGTGGACAAGTGCAAGGTGTTGCATATATGGAAAAATAATCCATGCTGCAGTTACACGATGTTAGGTTCCATATTAGGAGTTACCACCCAGGAAAAAGATCTAGGCATAATAGAGGATAATCCAATGAAATTGTCATCTCAGTGTGCTGCAGCAGTCAAAAAAGCAAACAGAATGTTAGGAATTATTTGGAAGGGAATGGTGAATAAAACAGAAAATGTCATAATACCTCTGTATCGCTCCATGGTGAGACCACACATTGAGTACTGTGTACAATTCTGGTCACCGCATCTCAAAAAAGATAAAGTTGTACTGGAGAAGTTACAGAGAAGGGCAACCAAAATGATAAAGGGGATGTAACAGCTCCTCTATGAGGAAAGGCTAAAGAGGTTAGGGCTGTTCAGCTTGGAGAAGAGATGGCTGATGGGGGATATGATAGAGGTCTTTAAAATCATGAGAGGTCTAGAACAGGTAGATGTGAATCAGGTATTTACTCGTTCAGATAATAGGACTATAAAGTTAGCAAGTAGCACCTTTAAAACTAATTGGAGAAAATTCTTTTTCGTTCAACGCACAATTATGCTCTGGAATTTGTTACCAGAGGATGTGGTTAGTGCAGTTAGTGTAGCTGGGTTTAAAAAAGGTTTGGATATGTTCTTGGAGGAGAAGTCCATTAACTGCTATTAATCAAGTTGACTTAGGGAATAGCCTCTGCTATTACTGGTATCAGAAGCATGTGTTTCTTCTTAGTGTTTGGGTACTTGCCAGGTATTTGTAGCTTGGTTGGAAATTGGATGCTGGGCTTGATGAACCCTTGGTCTGACCCAGTATGGCAATTTCTTATGTTTTTATGACTTGGATAAGGTAAGGACTTGGACGAGGAACTGATGAGATACCAGGAACATGGAACAGCAACAAGATGACCAGGAAAATCCAATGAAGGACATGAAGACAATCAAGATAGGACATGAACATGGAAGAACTTGAAGGATGAACAGCCATGGACGACCTTGAAGATCCTTTTAATGGGAACGGTGAACTGGCATGGTCATTGTTAAAAAAAAAACCCATCTTAGAAGCACAGTCCAGATGTATTCCACACATTAAGAAAGGTGGAAAGAAGGCAAAACGTTCACTGGCATAGTTAAAAGGGTAGGTGAAAGAAGCTATTTTAGCCAAAAGATATTCATTCAAAAATTGGTAGGAGGATCCAACAGATGTGGTAAGCCTGATTAACAAACTGAAGAGTAGTAATTCACCTGGACTGGATGGTATTCACCCCAGGGTTCTGAAGGAACTAAAAAATGAAATTTCAGACCAATTAGTAAAAATTTGTAACTTTCATTAAAATCATCCATTGTACCTGAAGACTGGAGGGTGGCTAATGTAACACCAATATTTAAAAAGGGCTCCAGGGGCGGTCCGGGAAATTACAGACCTGACTTAGTTAGAGTTAGCCTGACTTCAGTGCCAGGAAAAATAGTGAAATTGTTCTAAATATCAAAATCACAGAACATAAAGAAAGACATGGTTTAATGGAAAAAGTCAGCATGGCTTTACCCAAGGCAAGTCTTGCCTCACAAATCTGCTTCACTTTTTTGAAGAAGTTAATAAACATATAGATAAAGGTAAACTGGTAGATATAGTATATTTGGATTTTCAGAAGGCATTTGACAAAGTTCCTCATGAGAGGCTTCTAGGAAAAGTAAAAATTCATGGGATAGGTGGCGATGTTCTTTCATGGATTACAAACTGGCTAAAAGACAAGAAACAGAGAGTAGGATTAAATGGACAATTTTCTCAGTGGAAGGGAATGTGCAGTGGAGTGCCTCAGGACACTTACTTTTCAATATCTTTATAAGTGATCTGGAAAGAAATACGATGAGTGAGGTAATCAAATTTGCAGATGATACAAAATCATTCAGAGTAGTTAAATCACAAGCAGATTGTGATAAATTGCAGGAAGACATTCTGAGACTGGAAAACTGGGCATCCAAATGGCAGATGAAATTTAATGTGGATAAGTGCAAGATGATGCATATAGGGAAAAATAGCCCATGCTATAGTTACATAATGTTAGGTTCCATATTAGGAGCTACCACCCAAAAAAGAGATCTAGGCGTCATAGTGGATAACACATTGAAATCATCGGTTCAGTGTGCTGCGGCAGTCAAAAAAGCAAACAGAATGTTGGGAATTATTAGAAAGGGAATGGTGAATAAAACGGAAAATGTCATAATGCCTCCGTATCGCTTCATGGTGAGACCGCACCTTGAATACTGTGTACAATTCTGGTCGCCGCATGTCAAAGAAGATATAGTTGCGATGGAGAAGGTACAGAGAAGGGCGACCAAAATGATAAAGGGAATGGAACAGCTCCCCTATGAGGAAAGACTAAAGTGGTTAGGACTTCAGCTTGGAGAAGAGACGGCTGAGGGGGGATTTGATAGAGGTGTTTAAAATCATGAGAGATCTAGAACGGGTTGATGTGAATCAGTTATTTACTCTTTCGGATAATAGAAAGACTAGGGAGCACTCCATGAAGTTAGCATGTGGCACATTTAAATCGGAGAAAGTTCTTTTTCACTCAACACACAATTAAACTCTGGAATTTGTTGTCAGAGGATGTGGTTAGTGCAGTTAGTGTATCTGTGTTTAAAAAAGGATTGGATAAGTTCTTGCAGGAGAAGCCCATTACCTACTATTAATTAAGTTCACTTAGAAAATAGTCACTGCTATTACTAGCAACAGTAGCATGGAATAGACTTAGGTTTTGGGTACTTGCCAGGTTCTTATGGCCTGGATTGGCCACTGTTGGAAACAGGACGCTGGGCTTGATGGACCCTTGGTCTGATCCAGCATGACATGTTCTTATGTTCTTAAGCCAATTTAAATAAGAGTCCAGCTTAGTTATTTAAGAATTAAGACCAGATGAATTTTGATTAAACTCTGCTTTCCTAGTGTAATAGTTGCTTTAATCAAGCAGAGTTGCTTACCTGTAACAGGTGTTCTCTCAGGACAGCAGGATGTAGTCCTCACATATGGGTGATGTCATCAGACAGAGCTCTGTCATGGAATACTTTTGTCAAAGTTTCTAGAACTTTGCTGGCACGCTGAGCATGCCTAGCATGCCATAATCCCTGTGGCCACAGGGGTCTCCCTTCAGTCTCATTTGTAGCAAAAGGTGCAAGTGAAAAAATAAAATAAAAGAACGGTTACGGATCCAACTCCACGGGATGGTGGGTGGGTTTCGTGAGGACTACATCCTGCTGTCCTGGAAGAACATCTGTTACAGGTAAGCAACTCTGCTTTCTCCTAGGACAAGCAGGATGGTAGTCCTCACATATGGGTGATTAGCAAGCTACCGGCTGACTCATATTTATTTGGACCAACAGCATACAACTTGTGCAACAGGCACAACAACTGGTGTACTATTGGTAAAAATGAGGCAGCCTGAAAATCACAGCAGGTGGATGTGGAAGGAGTTGGGATTATACTGGAAATAAGTTTTTCAAGACGGATTGGCCAAAGGCAGAGTCTTGACGTCCTTCCTTGTCTAGGCAGTAATGTGCTGCAAATGTGTGGAGAGAGCTCCATGATGCAGCCTTACAGATTTCAGCAATTGGTACTGAACAATAGTGTGCTACTGACGTTGCCATGGCTCTTACTGAGTGTGCCTTCACTCCTCCCTGTAGGGGAAGGACTGCTTTCTCATAGCAGAATTCAATACAGTCTGCTAGCCAGTTGAAGAGAGTTTGTTTGCCCACTGCGACTCCCGGTTTGTTTTTATCGAACCTTGTATAGGGTGAGTAGGTGACAAGGGCTTGTAACTCACTGACCCTTCGAGCAGATGTAATGGCTACTAGGAAAATAATTTTCCATGTAATAAATTTAACATCACAGGAGTGCAAAGGCTCAAACGGGGAACGCATGAGTCTTGTAAGTACTAAGTTTAGGTCCCATTCGGTAACTGGTGGCCTTAGAGGGGGCTTAAGTTGTAGTAGGCCTTTCATAAACCAACTCACAAGGGGTTGCACTGTTATTGGGGCATTCCCTACTACCTTGTGGTATACTGAGATGACACTAAGGTATACCCGAACCAAGGAAGTCTGGAGACCAGAGTCTGAAAGGTGCCAGAGATAGTCTAGAATAGATGGAGTAGGGCAGGAAAAGGGGTTGATACCTTTCTGCATACACCACATGTTAAATCATTTCCACTTAGAAAGATAAGATTTTCATGTGGAAGGTTTTCTTGAAGCTAAAAGCACTTGGGAAACCTTCGTTGAAAGATTGAGCGGTTGTAGAATCAGGCTTTCAACATCCAGGCTGTGAGGGATAGGGTCTGAAGGTTTGGGTGGTGTAACATGGCTTGGTTTTGAGTTATGAGATTAGGCGCTGGGCCCAGGCGAATGGGTCCTCGGATAGAGAGGTCGAGAAGCATGGGAAACCATTCTTGTCAAGGCCAATATGGGGCTATGAGTATCATTAATCCCCTGTCCTGTTGTAGCTTCAGGAGAGTTTTGGCTATTAGTGGTATCAGAGGATAAGCGTATAGGAGGCCTGGGTTCCAGGGGCGAGCAAAGGCGACCATGGCTAATGTGTTTTGTTGACTGTGCAGGGAGCAGAATCTGTCCACTTTGTGATTCAGATCAGATGCAAAGAGGTCGATAGTTGGTTGACCCCAGCATTGGAAGATTTTGCTCGCTACACAGGGATCTAGAGGCCACTCGTGGGGATGAAAACCGACAGAGACGATCTGCTACTATGTTCTGTATGCCTGCAAGATAAGTGGCCCGGAGATGCATGGAGAGTGCAAGGGCTCAGGCCCAGATCTGCGCAGCTTCTTGGCAGAGTAGATAAGAGCCTGTGCCTCCCTGTTTGTTCAAGTACCACATTGCAACTGTGTTTTCTGTCTGTATGAGAACATTCTTGTGTGAAAGGCAGTCCTTGAATGCATATAGAGCATAACGTATGGCTTGAAGCTCTAGGAAGTTGATTTGATACCTTGCTTCGAGTTGTGTCCAAGTACCTTGAGTTTGAAGGTTGTTCACATGAGCTCCCCAACCCAAGTTTGATGCGTCTGTGGTTAAGGTCACTTGAGGAACTGGCTGCTGGAAGTGTAGACCTGTCTGCAAGTTGGCTCTGTTTGTCCACCAGAGAAGTGACAGACGCAGCTGGTCGGTTACATGGATCAGAGATGAAAGTCAATTGAGTTATTCTCATGACTAGCCTTGCCATAGGAGTGACATGGACCGTGGAAGCCTTGTGGCCCAGCAATGTGAGGAATTGATGGGCTGAGGCTGTTTTGTATGTGCGCAGAGATGTAGCCAGTTTGGAGAGTATGTCTGCGCGGTCGTTGGGCAGGAAGGCCTTTGCAACTGTGGTGTCCAAATCTACTCCATTGAAGGTAAGGAGGTGAGATGGATTCAAGTGGGATTTCTGGTAATTGATCAGAAATCCTAGCGAGTGTAGAAGATTCGTTTTGAGCATTAGAGAGTTGAGAGCTCCTTGCTTGGATCGACTCTTTATTAGCCAGTCGTCCAGGTAAGGAAACACATGTACGGTGCTTCTGCATAGATGTGCGGCAGCTACTGCTAGGCATTTTGTAAACACTTGAGGTGCTAAGGCCAGACCGAATGGCAGAACTCGGTATTGAAAATGTTTGTGACCCACTATGAAGTGCAGGTATTTGTGGTGATGTGGAAATATGGCGATATGTGCATAGGCGTCCTGACGGTCCAGAGAACAGAGCCAATCTCCTTGTTGTAGTGCCTAGAGACACCATTCTGAAGTTTTCTTTTTGAAGAAATTTGTTGAGATTGCGGAGGTCTAGGATGGGACGGAGACCGCCCGATTTTTTTGGTTCGCAGAACCAGGGCTGTAGAAGCCATCCCCTCTGTGTCAGGGGGACGGCTTCTACAGCCCTGGTTCGCAGAAGGGTGGAACGTTCTGACTCTAGAAGCAATGTGTGGTCTTTTCGGATCCACAGTGGATTGGGTAGAGATTCCGGGGGTACTGTGAGGAAGTTTAAATGGTATCCCTGGGCTATAATGCATAGTACCCACTGATCTGTTGTTATGAGATGCCAGTTGTGTTTGAAGTGGCGCAATCGGCCTCCTACGGGTATTTCTGGATTTGGGTTCATTGACGAGTGGCCACTGTTCTCTGGAAACGTATCAAAATCCAGAGGCTGGACCAGCTTGTGGGGCTGGTTGTGCTCTGGGTGCTTTCGCCTGGCATGCATGTCCCCTCTGAGGGATTCTGGCTGGTCTCGCTCGAGATGCAGGAGGATAGTATTTGTGTGAGCGGTAGAATTGTCTTCTGGGGTCCCTTCTCATGCTTTTGCGGGATGAGGAGGGAGCATCCATAGTGACTGTAGACAATTGATGTAGGGTATAATGGTGGTCCTTCAAATGAGCCACTGCGTCTTGTATTTATCTCTGAAGAGATTGTCTCCAGTGAACGGGAGATCAGCAAGCTTATCTTGGACCTCAGGTCTTAAATCGGAAGCTTTCAGCCAGGCCCATCTTCTAACACTGATTCCTGTCAGTCTCGAAGGTGTCATATGCCACTCTTATCTCATGCTTCCCTGCTTCAAACCCCTTGTGGATGATGGCAGTCAGGCTTTCTTGCTGCTGTTGAGGCAAGGAGTCTGTGAAATCTTGGACTTCCTTCCAAAGGTTTCTTTGGTACTGGGTCATATATAGTTGGTAGGCAGCTACATGGGATACCAACATGGAGCCTTGGAAGATTTTTTGACCCAGTCCATTTGGAACTTCTGGTCTTTACTAGGAGGAGCTGAGGAATGTGGACATAATCGTTTATTTTATTTATTTATTTGTAGAGTTTTATATACCATTATTCGGTAGAGCCATCATAACGGTTTATAAAATATGCAATTATCATACAAAATATGCAATTATCATACAAAGTTAACATAGTAGTTGTGAACAGTAGAGTTTTGTGAGCAATAAACATTTTTCTTAGTAGTTGAATAACAGAATAGTGCGGAGAACACTTTCAAAGAACTTAACGAATCAAGTGAGAGAGTAGGGAGGGGTGAAAAAGGAGGGTACATCAGGAGAGCATGAAGAAGGATGATTATGCTTGCGAGTTCTGTTGAGTGCTGGGATGATCAGGTGTCAGATAGAATAGAGTTTGTGGAATAAAAATGTTTTTAGGTCTTTTTTAAATGTTTTTAGGGTAAGGTGTTCCAAATTTTGGGTAGGGTAGTTCTTTGGGTAGGGTGTTCCAAATTTTGGGGGAAGCAATGGAAAATGCTCTTTCTCGTATAGTTGAAAGATGAGTGTCTCTTAAGGTGGGGATGTTTAAGAATCCTGTGTTTTTAGAGCGTAGGTTTAGCTTTCTTCTATGCGGATTAGGGATGTGAATTCATTTTTTGATGAATTAGGAAATCGTATGATATTTACTAATTTGTCATGTATCAGTAAAACCGATAAACGATCACATTTTCCACAAATTTTCGGGAAATTTTCGGGAAAAAAATATGTTAAAGGCTGTTTGCATCCTCCTAAGCACTCTATCCCATCAATCATTCTGCACCCAAATAAGTCCAAAACGCTGTACCTACCTTGCCATAATCAGATCATTGCAAATCATTTCTGAGCAGAGATACGGAGAAGGCGAAACAACTGTGCTTGAGTCCTGCACTAGATGCCAGGCAGAAGGATGATTGAACAAGAAAAAAAAAAAAGGACTGAGGCATGAGGGCATGAGCGAATGCCACAACCAGTCAACTAAGGCCTTAATGTCCTGCCTGACCCGCCTCCTGCAGCCAATCAGCTGAGCCCGGGTGAGTAGATGACAGGGAGGGAGAAGGCAGAGCTTGGGTTCCTTCCTCCTGGGTTTCGGGCTTGCAGCCAATCGGCGGAGTCCTCCATCCTGCTGCTGAGTTGGAGCGGCTTTTGCTCTCCTGCCCAGCACTGAGGCATTTCCATCCTGCAGGCAGTGCAGCCAATCACATGCATCTTTCCTCGCGCTCTCCGCCAGCCTTGGAGGTAGGTGAGGGTGAGAGTTTATAGTACAGTGGGTTATGTAATAGGATCTCGGCGCTGCCACTGCCTTCTGCCTCAAGGCACTCGGTGGAGGGTAAGAACGGAGCTGAACTGCGTGAATGTCTATGCTCAGCGAGGCAGGGTTATCTGCTATCCCCTCCCGGAATTTTACTGCCCCTTGATTGGAGAAAAGGAATATTTGCTCCCCAAAGCTTTTTAAGAAATGTATTAAGTTATTGCAATAAAAAAAATCACCTTATATATATATATTATATTATATTTGCTGTTTTTATTTATTTATTTCGTGGCAAATTATTTTCAGTTAAACGATTCTCCTTAAAAAAAAAATACCGAACTGCGGGAGATATGAAATTTCCTGCGGTTTTACGAAAACGAAAGCAGAAACGATCGCTGGCACGATGCACATCTCTAGTGTGGATTCCACAACAGATTTATGAGGTAGTTGTGGTTTCTGAAAGCCTGGGGCATGTTGTACTAGATATATTGCATCTATTTTCCTGTTGACTGGTGGAAGAGTGCCAGGATGCTCCCATAGGCAGTGTAGGAGATCCAACAGGACTTCATGCACTAGAATGGCCATAATTTCCTTGGGGGCATCAACGAACTGCAGAACCTCCAAGGTCTTGTGACGGGTGTCCTCTTCAGTTAGTAGGTTGAAGGGGATGGTCTCGGACATTTCCTTGATAAAGTTGGTGAAAGGTCTTTGGGAAGAGACCGCCATCTTTCCACTGGAGGAGAAGGCTCTGAGAGCAAGTCCTCTGATGTAGAGGTATCTGTGTCCACACCCTCCCATGGGTCATAGGGAGTTTCATGTGTTCATGGTCGAGATCCCAAAAGAGGGAGAATGTCCAACATTCCAGGGCACATGGGAATCAATGGAGGCCTCAATGGCTTCGATGGACGGTGTACTGGCATCGATGGAGGCTTTGATGGAATTGATGGCATCGATGGGAATGGTGGACATTTAGGTCCTGAAAGCCCTGATGGACCTGGAAGCGGTTCCGGCATCGATGGACCTAGACCCAGACTGGAAGTTGTGTCGTCTTCCTCCGAGGAGCCCAGAACAAGTATCAGAAGATGCGAAGGTCTCGAAGGCCGATTCAGTGGCGATGGAACGGGCTGAGTCAGGAAAGCACCGAAGAGGGTATCGAGTCGGTCCAGCAATGGTGCAAACATCGATGGTTCCGGGATCTCTGCCAATATGGGGGCCGGCATCGATGGCGGTTGCAGGTTTTAGAAGGCATCGAGGACTGCCTGGCAGAAAAGGATGTCCAGTTCCTCCCTGAAAGCTGGTGTGGAAAGCGCAGTTACAGGGGGAGGCAGGCTAGATGTTACTGACCCTTCTATAGGAATTTGTGGAGGCTCAGTACCTGGCACCGATTTTGGTGGTGAACGCCTCGGGGTCTCGGGTGCAAAGGAGGATGGGGGCTCCTCTACCCGGGCCCTCTTCGAAGGCAGAATGATGGCCATCGATGCCGCTGTGATATCGGTGCCGGCACCAGGCATGGATTTGTGCTGGTGATGATGCTTCCCTTGGTGCTTGGTCCGGTCTTTCTCCAGCACTGAGGATGATGCTACCGATGTCCTGGATGGTGTCGGTGATGGATGGTCACCGTCTCCCTGCTGCTCCCGGCGAGGTTTGTCAGTGGAAGGACCCTTACTCGCCGGTGATGACTGGGCAGAAGTCGATGGAGTTAACTTTACTTTAAAGAGAGTCTCCATCTTATCAAGATGGGCATGTCTGCCTTTTGGAGTCATTTGGGTGCAATTGGGACACCGGCGGACATTGTGCAATGGACCCAGTCACAAAACACACACAGTGTGAGGGTCCGTGATCAACATTGTTCGCGGACACGGTGGGCACTTTCTGAACCCGGTCGCCAAGCCGAAAAAAAGGGTGTGAAACGGTTGGTTACCTGCGGGATCCGAATGGTAAGGCGGCAAGAACAGACCAGAGCACGGGAAAAGTACTCACTGAGCGTCGGAGGGATCGGAGCACGATGGGAGACCCCTATTAGGGAACTTTTAAAGAAGTAAACTTTGAGTTTTTCCATGAGGAAAAAAGGTGAGAAATCTCACAGAGCTTCTAACTCGCGAGGCAAACTGCAGCATGGTAAAAAAAGAGACTGAAGGGAGACCCCTGTGGCCACAGGGATTATGGCATGCTGGGCATGTTCAGTGTGCAAGTTAAAGTTCTAGAAACTTTGACAAAAGTATTCCCTGATGACATCACCCATATGTGAGGACTACCATCCTGCTTGTCCTGGGAGAATGTGTTTATACATATGTTGAAATAGTTTATCTATATGTGTATATGCATGTAATGTATATTACTTTCCTTTCTCCCCCATGATTATTGGCTTTAGTATGCAGTGTATTTATTTTCTTTGAAAAATTATGTATGTTGTTTTCTTATTCTGCAACACTTGCCTTCTTTTTTTTTTTTATAATGTTAATACATTTGAAAATTCAATAAAGAAAAAATTATTTAAAAACCCCCACCTGTTACAGGAAATTAATTCTGCATTCTCTGAGGACAAGCAAGATAGCAGTCCTCACACGTGGGAAATCCTTACCCTAAATGCAAAAAGGTGAAACAAAGCCAATGGGGATAATAAACTGGTTTTTTTTGTTTCTTCTTTTTTTTCTATATTTTCCTATGAGGCGAATCCTGGAACACTAGGCCTTAAGAGGGAGTGGAGTTGTGTTCTACATCTCAAAGAGATTCTGCAGGACAGACTGGCCAAACCTACTGTTGTGTCAAGTTGGGAGTCCCTTTCCAAACAGTAGTGTAATGTGAACTCCACATTGCAACCTTGTAGATCTCCTCCAGTGAGATAGGTGAACCACTGATGCTGCCATAGCATGGACAAAATGACACGACCCACCAGATTCAGGCCTTCCTGTTAGTCAATTGGATAGTCTGTTTGCCAACAGCAATCCCCAGTTCATTGGTATAAAAAAAAACAAAGTTGGATGGACTTTCTATGGGCTTCAGTCTGCTCCAGGTAAAATGCCAAGGCTCTTTTGCAATCTAAAATGTGCAGTGCTTGTTTACCATGTGGACATGTGGTCTGGGAAAGAATATTGGAAGGATGATTGACTGATTAAAATAGAATTCTGACATCACTTTAGGCAGGAACTTAAGATAGGTGCGCAGAACCATTCTATCATGAAAAAGCTTGGTATAAGGTAGATAAGTTACTAGGGGCTTTGTGTTGAAGTAACCGCCACCAAAAATACAATATTCCAGGTCAGGTACTTCAGGACATAAGTACAAGGTGCTCAAAGGGAATTTTCATCAGCTGGGATAGAAACATATTGAGGTCCCATGACACATCGGGAAGTCTGATGGGAGGTTTGAAATGAAAAATACCCTGCATAAATCAGACAACCAAAGGCTGTACAGAGCTAAGTCTATCTTCTATATAGTGGTGATACATGCCAATTGCACTGAGGTGAACCCTGAAGTGGTCTTCAGACAACTGTAGAAAGTAATCAAGCAGTTTTAGTGTGGAGCAGGAGAAAGGATCTTTGGCCTTTTGCTTGCACCAGAAGGCAAACCTCCTCCATTTCAGTCCATGAGACTTTCTTGTGGAATCCGTTCTTAAAGCTAAAACAACAGAAGACAGAGTTAAACTGTCAACATCTAGGCCGTGAGACCCAGGGACCTGACATTGGGATGGAACTATCTGCCTTGATCCTCAGTGATGATATCTGGGGAATTCCCTTTCCTGATTGAGACCCTGATGGATATCTCCTGCAGGATTGAGAACCAAATCTGTCTCAGCCAAAAGGGGTCTATGAGAATCATCATCCTCTGGTCTTCTCTTAGCTTCAACAGAGTGTTCATGACTAGCTGAATATGAGGATATGCATACAGCAGACCCATGCCCTAACTGAAGGCAAAGGCATCTGAGGCTAGTTTGCCTTGTGTCCTTTTCCTGGGGCAGAAGAGTAGAACCTTCCTTTTCTGAGGGATGCAAACAGGTTTACCACAGGTGTGCCCCACTCATAGAATACCTGGTTTGATACACCTCGATCCAGGGACATTTTGTAGGCTTCCAGGATATGACTCAATCTGTCTGTCAGAACATTTTCCATGCCTACCAGATGCGTGACTTTGAGAACCATCTCCTGGACTATCTTCCACATCTGAATAGTCTCCTGACACAGGAGGTACGATCTGGTGCTTCCGTTTGTAGATGTAAATGGAATGAAAGTGGACCCTTATACTGTGGTCTGGTTGACACAACCTAGGAGGTGAACATCCTAGGCCCACGCCAACAGCTGATGAACACGCACTAGGCTGGGACAGGGCTGGACCTTCAGCTACACTAGCTCCATTCCTCGCAGGTTAAGCCCTTGGGCTCCAGAGGCTACCAGGATTTAGGTGAGATTCCCACAAGGAGGTCAAGAAGAGCTGGCAGTAAGCAACACACAGTCAAAGTCCGAAGCAGAGGTCAGTGGCAGGCAGCAGGCAAGAAGAATAGTCAGGGTCCATAGCAGAGGTCAATTCCAGGCAGGCAGGCAGGCAAGGGACAGACAAAGCAAGTTTGGAGGCAATGCAGGGCAAGATGGACTGGAGAGGATAAGGTAGACTGGACAAGGCAAGACAGGCTGAATGAGGTAAGGAAAGCTGCAATAAGGCAGGACCAGGAACGCTGGAACAAGGTAATATTAAGAATGCTGGAACAATATGCACTGCAGAAAGTAGGAGGATTTGTTGCTGAGGCAAAGTGCTGCTGCGGAGTCCTCACTTAAATAGCCTGGCAGGGTTGTCATCGGGAAGCACAGAGAGAGCATTCCCACCACGGGGCCCAGATTAGTCGTGAGTGAATGCACATATACCCAAGGGGGCTAGTAGCAACAGCGTTACGATGGCAGCATGTGCCACAAAAGTTGGTCGGAATGCTGGAGTGGCATGGAGGCCACAAGACTGCTTTGTGGTGAGTGCTGCCTGTTATGGGACAACCCCATCACTGGCAAACGTTCCAATAAAACAATACAACTTGATTTTCCATCTGGACCTAGACTACATTGTTGGCCAACCAATTTCTGAAAGCTTCCAGAGCATAAAGAACTGACTTTGGTTCTATGAAGTTTAACTGGTGAAATTTTTCCTTAGCAGACCAACAATCTTGAGTGCAGAGCCCCTCTACATGGGCTCCTTATCAGAGGTTGGATGCATCCGTGGTGAGGTTAATTTGGAAGGGAATACCCTTGATCAAATTGGAAATGGTCCTGCTACCAGGACAAAAAATCCTTGAGTGGTGATATGATGTGCATAATGTTCTAAAGATCCTGAGAGGCCTGAAGCCATTGAGATCTGAGGGTCCATTGGGCTTTCTGATTAGCATGGGAACAATCTTCATGCAGCAGCAGTTACTACCCTTAACCGAAGGCATGGGTTTATTACCCTTAACCGATAAGCCTTGATGCTTTTGACACAACTGGAACATCACTCTCCATTGTAATGGTGGGGGAGCGGGGAGAGGCATTGGATTCAGATGACAACCAACACGGGCCCTAAATTTTACGGACTGGGGTACTGATATTTTTTTTATTTATTTAACAACTTTTTTTATACCGACATTCGTGACATAACGGAAAAAGCACAAGTCTGTTTCTATGGCCAAGTCCATAAGCAAAGCATATCAAGCAGCACTGTCTGAATTTTCAAGAAGGCTCATCACCCAGTAAAAATGTTGCTAGCAGTAAATTTTTTTTTATGATTTTTATGATTTTTTTATGATTTTTTATGCACAGAGCGGCAGTTGCTACTGTTAAGAGAAACATGCAGTAACCTGCATGCTGTGACAGATACTACTATAAGAAGCTTGCTGGGCAGAATGGATGAACCATTTGGTCCTTTTCTGCCATCATTTCTGTTACTGGGGTAGATTTTTAAAAAAAGCGCGTTCGCGTACTTTTGTTGGCGCACCAGGCGCCAACAAAAGTATGCTGGATCGGCGCACACAAGGCTGCCGAAATCAGAGCGGCCTCGGAGGGAACTTTCTTTCGCCCTCCCCTCACCTTGCCCTCCCTTCCACTACCTAACCCACCCCCCCGGCCCTATCTAACCCCCCCTACCTTTATCCATGGATTTACGCCTCCCGGAGGGAGACGTAAATCCACGCGCACCAGCGGGCTGCTGGCGCGCCGAGACCCGACCCGGGGGTGGTTCCGGAGGGCGAGGCCACGCCCCCGGAACGCCCCGGGCCGAAACCACGCCCCCGGGCCCGCCCCCGAAACGCCGTGCCCCGCCCCAAAACGCCACGTTGTTCGGCCATGCCCCCGACACGCCCCCGACACACCCCCTTCATAAAACCCTGGGACCTACGCTCGTCCCGGGGCTCTGCGCGCGCCGGCGGCCTATGCATAATAGGCGTGCCGGCGCGCAAGGCCCTGCTCGCGTAAATTCAGGCGGATTTACGCGAGCAGGGCTTTTAAAATCCGCCCGACTATGTATATGGAAAATACGAATATCCAAACTTCTCACTATTTTCAGGTGAGGATTCAGTCTAACAATAGTAGGTAAACATAGAAGACCAGTTTCTCAAATGATTAACTCAATTCAAATTTTTTTGTTGTTTAAATGACCTCATATTCAGCTTTTAATGGTGCAACATTTGCATGATCATTTAGCCTTTGTGTGTTGTATTTATGCAGGCTAGCATGTAGCGTTTTCGACTACCACACTTCATATAATCATCGGTCATTCAAATATTTTTCTTTGCCATTTGTGTCAACACACCCTTGTGGATGAATAAAATCGATTATTGAAGTAATTGCATATTTTTAAACTTCAAAGATCCTTCTTCAATAAATCATCTTTGCTGATATAGCATTTATAAAATTCCAGCTACTTAGCTTTCATCATGAAGAAACGGTTTGACTCTGTGCCTTGAGGTATTCCTGACAAGCTGCCCGACACGGTCCGTGTTTGGGTAAAACACCTTTCTCATGGGGCCATCTATAAAAGATAGTGCAGAAGTAAGATCATATATAGTGTAAAAAGTATTATATTTATTTACCCTTCAGCACCATGATGGTACTAACGATGGTTTCAGTTCAGCGTTGTTTATCCCCGTCTTCCGGTAATGTGTTTGTTCAACTGGAGAGGGAGCTCCTAGGCGCCATTTTTAAAGGGCTATACAGCCAATGTGAAGACGCCACATAGAATCGTGTCCTGACGTAGAGAAAACCATATACTTGAATGATTAAAGATTTTAAACAAGAAAGTACCAGTTAATAGTGGCATTAAGTCCCTCAGGATGTACACAGTTCAAGCTAAAGATCCAACGTTGTTCGTGTAAGTTTAATAATGTTTGTGGATCCAATGTTTGTGGATCCATTGTTTGTGGATCCATTATTAAACTTACCTTCTTCAGTGTGTGTAATTAAAATATCTAGAAATGGAATACTAGTTGAACTATGGGCCATATTGAATTTCAGATTTTTATCTAAATTGTTCAGCCAATCCTTAAATGCAATCAATTGTTCTTCATCACCTGCCCATACCATGAAAACATCATCTATATACCTTTTCCAAATTACTATATGATCCTGAAACTTGTGATTGGTCAAATACATTTCCTCAAATTTAGCCATATACAGATTCGCAATTGATGGTGCCATAGAGGAACCCATGGCAACCCCTTTCGTTTGTATATAGTAATGTTTGTTGAAGGCAAAGAAATTATTGTACAAAGCAATTGTAGCAATATCAATAATGAATTTGGTAGGTATTATTTTATGTAGTTTCCTATTGATCAATTGATCTTCAATAATATTTAATGCTCCTTCTAATGGGATATTGGTGTATAATGATTCAACATCTAATGTTACCAGAAAAATATTATTACTGAATTTGGGTAATGCATGTAACATGGTAATCATGTGTGAGGAGTCCCATATATATGATTGTATAAGTGGTACAGCCGGTTTTAGGAATAAATCAATAAATTTGGAAATGGGTTCCAAAAGGGAACTATTTCCTGATATTATTGGTCTGCCCGGGGGATCGGTAAGAGATTTATGTATTTTGGGTAGCACACAGATAGTGGGCATCATTGGATGCTCCACTGTAAGATAACTTAATTCCTTCTTGGTCAAATATCCAGAAGCACTAGCTATTGAGAGTAAATTGTCAATTGACTCTTTAACTTTTATTGTCGGGTCTACAGAAGACTTGCTATAAAATTTGTCATCTGAAAGTTGCCGCTCGATCTCCTGAATATATTTTTGTCTATCTAGAACAACTACTGCCCCACCCTTATCTGCAGATTTTATGATTATATTTTTATCATTGCTGAGTGATTTGACAGCAAGTTTCTCATTCGTAGTCAAATTATTTTTAAACTTGACTTTGTTCTCCTTAGCTTCTATATCTTTGAGTACGAGTGCTTCATAGGTGTGTATGACAGGATTGATTGGTCCGTTTGGTATCCATTTACTATTAGGTTTAATGATTGAAATATCTTGTGTGTTCCATGTGCTGTTAGAAAAAGTATCCATAATTTTTAACTTCCTCGTGAATTTGAATAATTCAACAGTGTGTTAAAAATATTGTATGCAGGTGTAGGGACAAATGACAACCCTTTATTGAGGACAGAGAGCTCATCTACATTTAAAACTCTACTGGAAATATTGATTACTCTGTTAGAGTGATCTTTACTTGAGGTATGACTGACCAGGTGTGCAAAATTCTAATATAACTGTTCAGTCAATACATTTTGATAGTAATCATGGTGCACAGCACAGCACTATCTTTACTTAAACGTTTCTGAATGGCATGTGCTTCCATCTTATAAGGTAGCAAATTCTTCATTTATCTTCTATGTCTAGCCGACCAGTGGATACAGTATCTGGTTGATTAGTATGAGTCCTGCTATACTGGTTCTGTTGGTTGCTGCTTGCTCTTTTCAGTAAAACCACAGATCGTTAGAACTGTTCAAATGACATGTTACTTTGTTTCATATAGAGACAACAAAGTAATTTTTCAACTCAATGAAAAATGTTCACCTGATATATGGAGAAAAGCCATCTGCTAGAGAATGAATAGGTATCTTTATAGCTTTTTACTCTAATTGCACCAATTTAATTGACAGCACCTTTTTATTTTTTGCATGAATTTATATGTGAACATATACTATAACGTTAGCAGCTGCCACACACTCTTGCGCCCGTCGTACTGCCAGACATAGCAGATCCGTTCTCTAAATATATCCTTTTCTTTAACCTGTGCACTATTGATCACGCTGAGACTGTTTCTGGGTAAAAATGGCCGCAGCTTTATTTTAAACATAACATGTTAACTTTTCTGGTTACCCGAGCCAGGGGCTTTCGTGTTCCGCTGCCCGCCGCCTGTTCCTAGCAAGGCAGCCCATCTCTGTAGGCCCCCCGCCACGTTCCAAGCAAGGGGGCCGTCGGCTTTTTCGCCTCCTGGCGCCATCGGCTACCATACTGTTGTGCGATGACACCAGCACCGCTTGTAATTTTTCCAACCGGCCCAGGTACCGGCCAACCATCAGCTGCGACAAAACATAACAGGTAAATACATGTTCTAGATTTAACTAACTTGAGTCACGTCCCTGCAGGACGTTGTGAAACTTATGGGAGGGTGGGTGGGTCTTGCTCGCTCGTGCGTCTTCAGGCAAAAGGGTTGCCTGCCGTGCGTTCAGCCCCTTTAAAGGGGCAAAGCACGTCATCGGATGTCGCCGCCGACGTCCCTGATGACGTCAGGACCCCGCTCTCCGGGCTGGGCTGGATTCTTGCCCCTCGTCTGATAAGAGGAGCGCCTAGGTAGGTGATGCCTGTGTAAAAAGGGGTGGGGGTTGTGGTCGGCCGTCGCCGGGTTCTCCCCCTCCCTCAACCCCTGCGTCCTCCTCCCGCTCTGCTTTTTGGGCGCGCTGCCGTTAAAGGTGGGCTCCGTTGGATGTGCTGCGGGCCCACCCATTAACGTTAGCAGCTGCCACACACTCTTGCGCCCGTCGTACTGCCAGACATAGCAGATCCGTTCTCTAAATATATCCTTTTCTTTAACCTGTGCACTATTGATCACGCTGAGACTGTTTCTGGGTAAAAATGGCCGCAGCTTTATTTTAAACATAACATGTTAACTTTTCTGGTTACCCGAGCCGGGGGCTTTCGTGTTCCGCTGCCCGCCGCCTGTTCCTAGCAAGGCAGCCCATCTCTGTAGGCCCCCCGCCACGTTCCAAGCAAGGGGGCCGTTGGCTTTTTCGCCTCCTGGCGCCATCGGCTACCATACTGTTGTGCGATGACACCAGCACCGCTTGTAATTTTTCCAACCGGCCCGGGTACCGGCCAAAAACATGGGGTAGGGAGACCCTTGCCCCGTGTCCCCCATCCAATAAAGCTGTGGCCCTTTTTACTTGTGTTGTGCCTCAATGGCATCTTGTAGCGTGGTATTGAAGATGTCATATCCAATGTCGGATAGATGTATCCCATCCGGGCGGAACAGCCCTGGGGACATATCGTCTGCCCATTGGTGCCTTATCTGTTGTCCCCCAATTATTTCTACCCATGAACCAATCTGTCTGTTCACTTTCTTTCTCCCACGGCCCCATAATTTCGACTCACTCCATTTTGGTCTGGGAATGATATCAGACCAACATATGACTACTCCTGGGTATAACTGCATAATCTCAGTTATGTCACATTTTGCCATACGAATCAGAGTCTTACATGTCACAGATTTCAGATCATTGCCTCCCAAATGCGTTATAATAACATCTGGTGGTGCCCTCTCTTTCTTTAGTTGATGCATCATGGGTAGTAGCTGATCCCAATGCATGCCTGGTTTTCCCATCCACTCGATACTCCAGCCTTTTTGCGCCAAACCCAAGTGGAGTCCGTAAGGTCGTTCGCGAGCTCTCTTGGCTGCCCATCGGACGTAAGAATGTCCAATGATCCATGCGATATTATGTTGCTTCAACCGATCTGTGAATGACAAGTAAGTATGCTGTTATTCAAGCAAGGTTAAGAATGTTTGTTTGCCGAGTAGGCCTTGTCCAGCCGGACGTAAGAGTTACAGGCGCTGGATTTCCAGCGCCCGATTTGCTTGATAGCCTCGTATTGCAAGCCGGCTTGCGCTGCGCTTGTGGCTGCACCAATCCTGAAGGAATGTGATGTGAACGTTTTTGGATCCAGCTTCATTTTTGTGATTGATGCCTTTAAAATTGCAGTGAATTGGAATCTCGTAAGAGGTGATGCGTCCGCGTGCATCAGCAGGTGCTCGCCTCCAGTCGGCCACACTGCCATGTACTGCCTCATGTTGTCGATTGGGCATGTGTCACAGGCGGGAACTTTTGAGAGAGATAGCGTGGTGCCTCTTCCTTCCTGGTCGGTTTTTGACTTGGGTATGGTAATGGTTATTTTCCTTGGGGTCCAAACCACATTCTTCGCTAGTAACCCAGTCCGTCCTTTATTCCGTCTATTCTCTGCCACAAGTTCGCTTACACGGAATGCACCGAAGAATGCCAGGGAAAATGCCAGTCGAAAAAGTAGGGCTTCAAATCTAGATGAGCAGATGGAAGATAACTGTGTCCACAGCGCGCTGAGCAAATCGTGTGTGATGGGATGTCTGCAATCTTTTGCATGACCCGTTTGCCTCGCCCATCCAGACATTACTTTTTTGATAAGGAAGGACTTGGAGGGGTCACCCCAGCCCCTAGCTTTTGTAAAGAATGCAAAGCCAGCCATATGTTTGACCACGGTATTCCGCGTGATGCCGTCTTCTTTTGCGGCTATAATGAATTTTACCATCAGGTCATCGCTTATGGGGCCCGATTGCCAACCGTTCTTCCTTAGGAATTTGGCGATTGAATCGTATCCCCGGCAATAGGAATTCCAGGTGGAAGGGGCCAGGGATCTGCGTATTAGATCTTGTGTGTTGGTCGACCAATGTTCCATAACCTCGCCGGCATTTCTGTTCCCGCTTCTTCTGCCGCCGGTACCTGCTTGCGAAAAAGAGCCCATTTAGCCCGAGAAAGGGAATCCGCTGCGCCATTAGATATTCCTGGCACATGTTTCGCACGCAGCGTGGTGTTAGCATGCAATGCTTCCAAGACGATTTCCCTTAGTAACGTGACCACCATGGGACACTTAGCCGTTTGTGCGTTCAGTACCTGCACCACTGCCTGATTATCGCATCGAAAAACTATATACTTATTTCGTAGCCTTTCGCACCAAAGGACCAGCGTTACCCATATGGGAAATAATTCAAGGAATGTGATGTTCCTTGTGAGACCCCTGGTTATCCAATCGTCTGGCCACTTCTCTGCACACCAGGAATTTTGGCAGATGGCGCCAAAACCCCACGCTCCTGATGCGTCGGTGTGGATATTTAGCTCTATGTTGGACAGTGGGGCTCCTTGTATCACCGATATTCCATTATACTTTGTGAGGAATGAGTTCCATATGGCAAAATCGTCTCGGATGGGCTTAGATAAGCGCAGAAAGTGGTGGGGTCGCTGTATTCCCGCAGTTGCTGCTGCCAGTCGCCTCAGGAATGCCTGTCCCATGGGGATGACTCTGCAGGCAAAGTTTAGAGAGCCCAGGATCGATTGCGCTACCCGTAGCGTAATCTTCTTTGATGTGGCCACTTGCTGGATGATAGATCTGAGCTTACCGACTTTTTCGTCCGGGAGTCTAACAATCATTTGATTGGAATCGATCTCAATCCCGAGGAAGGAAATAATGGTTGCGGGGCCTTCAGTTTTATTGTGCGCTAGGGGGATCCCAAATTCAGCGGTAATTTTTTGAAATTCTGTAAGGTGTTCTGAGCATGAGTCGGAATCTCGTGGCTCCACGAAAAGGAAATCGTCGAGGTAATGGATTATGTTGCGGGAAGCTGAGCGCTGTTCTGTTACCCAGTGTAGAAAAGAGCTGAATAGCTCGAAGTAAGCACATGAGACGGAGCATCCCATAGGCATGCATTTATCGAAGAAATACTGGTTATTGAATTTGAAGCCCAATAAGGGAAAGCTTTCCGGGTGCACCGGGAGTAATCTGAATGCAGATTCGATGTCTGCTTTCGCCATCAGGGCTCCGCGGCCGCAAGCTTGAACCAGCGCCACCGCCAAATCGAAGGACGCATATTGTACTGTGCACTCTTCTTGCGGTATGTGGTCGTTGACCGATTGACCTGGGGGGTATGATAGATTTTGAATAAGGCGATACTTTCCTTTTTCTTTTTTTGGTATGACCGCCAAAGGTGAACAAATCATGTATGGAAAGGGTGGATCATGGAATGGGCCGGCAATTCTTCCGCGTCTTATTTCTGAATTCAATTTGTCTTGGACAATATCCTTGTGCTGCGATGCCGAGGGCGCATTGCTCGTGTTGATCTCCGCTATATTTCCTTGGAAGGGAATGGGGAAACCTTGAAGAAAACCCATGGCCAGTTTATGTGCTTTTTGCTGATTGGGGTATATATTAAGCCATGGTTGCATGGCTTCCAATCTTACTGGGGAATTAGCTTTTTCAAATGGAGCCGTTTTGGCTGACTTTTGGCTTATTCCCTGCAGCCTGTTTTTTTGGACATCTTGATAATGGGTGTGGGAGGGCGCAATCCGTGCAAAGATGCTTATATTTGCAGTCGGGAAAGGAACAGCCTGTCTTGTTAAACCTCCAGCATGTGCTGTCCTGGGACCGCGGTTGCTTTGTCATGAATCGGGGAGGAGGGGATGTCCTCCTAGTAAACCGTGACCTGGTTGATAGGTCGGAAGGTTTTCGCGTCATCTGGTTGATCCATAGGCTCACATCCTGTGTACCCCATGTCATGAAACGGTTTTCTTCCATCTTGTCTCGGAATTGCTCATCATAATTGAGCCAAGCCCAATTCTCGTGCTGTTGATATGCCTTCAAGATGGTGACTGCGTAACTTAGCATTGGACCGTATTGCGTGGGGTGATGGTGGCCTACCACGCTTGTCATGTACATGAAAGCCATGGCCCAGTTAACAATGGTTTTTGGTATTTTTGGTTCCTTGCTCAATGTTGTTGAAGCGGCCCTGCGTTTTTTTCGCTCTTCAGGTTTTCGTCGACCGTGAAGAATTGAGAAGATATCTATATATTTGCGTTTTCTGATTTTTTTTCTTAATTTTTTTGGCACTCCCTCCCACAACTCGGACAGAGTGGTGAGAGCTGGCGGGCCCCTGGACTCCTGCCGGTCGCTGTCTGTGGATGAGTCAGAGGATGAGGTAGATGAATCGCTACTAGGGCTATAAGTAGATCTGCGCCTGCGCTTGGGCCTGTGTTTTGACCTTTTTCGTGACGTATCAGTCACTGCCTCTGGGAGTTTTATGTTAACAATGGACTCACCGATCTCGTGTTCTCGGCTGCCGTGGCTTCTCTTGGCCTGTGAGCTGGTAGACGGTGTGTCGTCATCGGCTCGATTGTCTGTAGTTACTGTGGTCTCGTCATGTCTTGGTATTTCCTCCCCAGCCGCGGGCGTGATGTCTGTGGTGTTAATAAAAGGCTGTTCCGCCTCAGGTTCGGCTGAACCCGTATTTCCATTGTTATCGTTTGCAGGTCTCGTCTGTCGAGGCGGTTCTCTTCCTTGATCGCAGTCAGGTCTCGGATGTGGTCGCCAATACCACCACGGCGGCTGGTCATAATAACTTCGGTTCATTCCTTGATACTGCCCCCCTTCGAGGTTCCAATGGAGTCGATTGTTCCTTGCGTCGCCCTCCCAGGGAGGCCTTGAATACCAACAATTGTCTTCTTCCTGGTATCCTGTTGATCCGTAGCCAGGAATCTGCGGTTCCCATCTGGTCTGGAATCCTTGGGGCGGGCCTCTGGGCTGTAGTCCTTGAGGTGGGTAGTACTCCTGGCGCGGCAAGCTGTCGCCCCCACTTCTGACTGGTAACGGTATCCTTGCATCTGGGGTAAGCTGCGGGGCTGAAGTATGCTTTACTGGCCCTTCTGCTGGGACGCCGACGGTCACGTCGGGCACCGCTTCATGCGTTGGCGCGGTGGGTGTTGCCTGGCCGGTATCGGACTTTCCCTTCTTCCCTCTGAGCGTCCGACTTCTTCCTCTAATTTTTGAGGACTCATTTTTCTTCGCAGGGCTGGTGTTGCCCTGCTTGGTGTTTTTCTTCCCTTTTGCTGTTCCCTTTCTGGCGGATCTGCGAGTCTCCATGTTGCAACTGGCGTGTAAGGTAACCTGCTAGCGATGGAGATGTAAAGAAAATTAGAGTGAACACTTGTTTATGAATTATTTATGACAATTATCCCTGACCAGGAATAGCAGGTCCCGAAGGAAATGGAGGGAAAGGAAAGAGAGGGGAAATTATTTATTAATTGATGATGAATAATAGTAAACAGTTTGTTAGCGAACTGTATGTAGCAAACTGAATTATATAGCAGCATGGGGCATGTATATGAGCCCAAATCTCGCTGCGCAGCGTCCCTGCATGGGGCAGAAGGAGAAAAAAAAAAATATTTTTTTTTTTTGAACACAGGTTGGTCTCAAACCCTGGTCTCCTAATTCCTAGCCCGCAGCTCTACCATTGGGCTACAGGAGACATGTTTGAATATTGTGAAACCCCCTATAGTAGAAGAGTTATTTATTTATTTATTTATTTTTAACGAGCGCTAGTGTGAGGACTGCGCAAGTAGGTAAAATTCCCCGCATATATATATATATATATTTTTTTTTTTTAATTGAAGGGGGGGGGGTAGGGGGTGGGCAGCGGCATCTGCCTCGCCGCGGGAGTGAGCAGGAACGCGGCTAGGGCAAGGACACAGCAAATTCGCCGCGAAACAAGCGCCATGAACCCGGAATACCGCTCGTGTCTGACCATTTGAAAATTGAACGGGGCTACGAACGCCCACGCACCTGGGACGACCTAACCAGCACGCCCGCGTAGCTCCGGCCCGCGATCGCAAATCGGCGCCGTGGGGGGGAAGGGGGTCGACCCCGCACCTCTGACCTCGGCCCCCTAGATGTCTGCGAGACACAGCGACCCGCACCAAGATCCCACGTGTGTCGTCCCTGTCCCAGGACCTCCTGTCTCTTGGCCCACGACCACCCACCCGAGCTAGATCGCTCGGCAATCGGCTTCCCATCGCCGTAGCAGCCAGGACGCGCCAATCGGGAAGGGGACGCACGAGGCTAAAGGCCCCCACGGCAAACGATCCCCCGCATGATGGATCGCAATCGGGCCAGGGGGGGAGGGACCCGGGCGGAGAGGAAACCCCGCCGTGTGGGGGGGGGGGGTACCCGTTCTTCGAGCTCACGAGGGCGACACGCGACTCGAACCCCCAAATTCTCTCTGCTTCGGAGGCCGGCTGCTCTAGTCTCAAGGCTCGCTCGGAAGCCTAGACCGATACAAATACCAGCGCCTCCATTCTACCGCGCCGAATGCCTTTATTTTATTTCATCGTTTTTTGTTTTTTTTTTTAAAATGTTGCGATGCAGCAACCACCGTTATAAAGAGCCAGCTCCAGTTTGCTTGCCGTAGAGCAGGACAGGTCCTACTGAATTAAGCTGCAGCCTCCCCTGACGCCCAAGCCTCGCGCACGATGGAGCGCAATCGGGCGGAGGGGAAACCTCGCCGCGTGAGGGGGTGGCCGCTCCTCGTTAGGCCAAACGCCCGCTAGGCAAGTCTGCGTCCCAAGACTCGCGCACGATGGAGCGCAATCTGGCCACGGGAGAGGGACTCGGGCGGAGGGGGAACCCGCCGTGTGGGGGGGGGGGGGGGGTGGCCGCTCCTTGTTAGGCAAAACACCCGCCAGGCAAGGCTGCGCCTCCCTCGCTTCTACGACCGAAAAACCATCCCCTTTTTTTTTTTTAATATATCCGAATATCAAACCTGCTCTCGTGGCCCGGCAAAGCGCGAAAGAGACTCCGGAACTGCAGCAGCTCTTGCTCGCTCGTGCGTCTTCAGGCAAAAGGGTTGCCTGCCGTGCGTTCAGCCCCTTTAAAGGGCAAAGCACGTCATCGGATGTCGCCGCCGACGTCCCTGATGACGTCAGGACCCCGCTCTCCGGGCTGGGCTGCATTCTTGCCCCTCGTCTGATAAGAGGAGCACCTAGGTAGGTGATGCCTGTGTAAAAAGGGGTGGGGGTTGTGGTCGGCCGTCGCCGGGTTCTCCCCCTCCCTCAACCCCTGCGTCCTCCTCCCGCTCTGCTTTTTGGGCGCGCTGCCGTTAAAGGTGGGCTCCGTTGGATGTGCTGCGGGCCCACCCATTTGCTTGTGGTTTTACTCACATAGATACTAATTATTTATAAAGTTTTTATAGACCACGGCTGATTAACATTTTGTTTTGTGATTAAGTTTGTCATTCTTTTAAAAAAATGTTTACATTTGTTTTTCCTCTATATTATTTTTTATATCATTTTATATGATTTAATTGGTGTATATGTTCTTTATTTGTATTTACATGTTTTCATATATGTTTATTTTGCTAGCCCCTGAAGCAGCTCTATGAGCAAAACTCGGCCTGAGTCGGGCTTTTATTAAGTTCTGTGATCAATAAAGAACTGCTGGTGTTTATTGATCCTTTCTTCCTTTGGTCAAAACTGCTCTCTGTGCACACAAACTATTGCCGGTCCTACATGGATGGATAAAAAAGGTAACATCTATCAAGCAAAAACTGATAATACTTGTACATCCACACATGTCATTTACCTCATTGTTTGCCCTTGTAACAAATATTATGTGGGTAGAACCAAAAGATCCAAACGGACTAGATTGACTGAACATCGTAGTTGCCTGACCACCAAGAAAATGCAAGCACCAAGAGTCGCACACTGTGTTGAGCTAAATCATACTTTTGTGGATTTGAAGTGGCGGGTCATTGAAAAAATTTCAATGACGAGTAGGGGGGGTGATCCACAAACATTATTAAACTTACACAAACAACGTTGGATCTTTAGCTTGAACTGTGTATATCAGAGGGACTTAATGCCGCTATTGACTGGTACTCTCTCGTTTAAAATCTTTAATCATTCAAGTGTATGGTTTTCTCTACATCGGGACACGATTCTACGTGGCGTCTTCACATTGGCTGTATAGCCTTTAAAAATGGCGCCTAGGAGCTCCCTCTCCGGTTGAAGAAACACATTTATTTATTTATTTTTATTTATTTACTTTTCTATACCGGTGTTGGTGAATACCTTCACACTGGTTTACAATATTCTTTAAAATAATGAAAACATAAAGTACTTAAAAGAACTTAAAATACATTAAATTTCATAAAAAAAACAAAATACTAAAATTTCAATCATTCATAAAAATACTAAAACATATACAAAAATAAATAACATCATAAAATACTCACATTTAAGAACAGAAATCATTACCGGAGGACGGGGATAAACAACGCTGAACTGAAACCATCGTTAGTACCGTCATGGTGCTGAAGGGTAAATAAATATAATATTTTTTACACTATATATGATCTTACTTCTGCACTATCTTTAGAGATGGCCCCATGAGGAAGGTGTTTTACCAAAACATGGACCGTGTCGGGCAGCTTGTCAGGAATACCTCAAGGCACAGAGTCGAACCGTTTCTTCATGATAAAAGTTAAGTAGCCGGAATTTTATAAATGCTATATCAGCAAAGATGATTTATTGAAGAAGGATCTTTGAAGTTTAAAAATATGCAATTACTTCAATAATCGATTGTATTTATCCACAAAGGTGTGTGGACACAAATGGCAAAGAAAAATATTTGCATGACCGATGATTATATGAAGTGTGGTAGTAGAAAACGCTACATGCTATCCTGCATAAATATAACACACAAAGGCTAAATGATCATGCAAATGTTGCACCATTAAAAGCCGAATATGAGGTCATTTAAACAACAAAAAAATTTGTATTGAGTTAATCACTTGAGAAACTGTTTGGAAATAGAGGTACTTTGGTTTTCTATGTTTACCTACTATGTATATGGAGACATGTCAAGGGAGTTACATATTGATGCCATAAGGTCCAACAACCTCAGCCTGTCCCAAGTTGATATCTGCTAACTCATATCCTTTTATGGAATTCTAGGTCTCTTTTTCCATCTCCCTTGCTTGGAGTAAAAAATATCTACAACCACATCCAAGATAGCTTTGATAAGAATTTCCTTTTAATATTAATGTATATGAATGCATGGAGACAGCATACCTATATGCTAATCTAAAAAAATCAGGAAATACAGACCAATATATAGTTTCAATTGTTCGATATTAAATAATAGCTCATTATTGAGTATACAGTTAATTGGAGATTTGAAACTTCTGGCGGTCTTTATCACAACATGATATCAGCTTCTAACTAAAAACAGGTCTGGTTAGTTATCTATGTTTCTAGCAGTTTTTGTATTTTATGAATAATAATTTTACCTACATAACCAACTATTTCTAGCAAAAACAGTATCAAATCTGAACTGTCTGTGACTTGCTAAAACTTATCTCCAGTTTCTTCATTTCTAAGGACCACTTCTAAGGGTCACTTCCAGTCAGAGCATATAAAAAGCAGTATAATATATTCTATAAAACCAGCGCAGAGGCTAGGCCATGGGAAACACAACATGGGCTGAGCTGGACCTTCTAAGATTTGACACTGTCCACTGCAAACATCAATATAGTAGCTCTCTTTTGTGGAAGGAAGGCTCTTTCCTGAGTTGTGTCTAGGACAGCTCCTATAAACTCCAGTTGAGATGACAGGTTCAAGTGGAACTGGGTGTAGTTCAGTGATGACGAACTCTAGTCCTCAAGTACCACAAACAAGCCAGGTTTTCAGGATATCCACAATGAATACGCATGAGAAAGATTTGCATGCACTGCCTCCACTGTAAGCACATCTATCTCATGCATATTCATTGTGGATATCCTGAAAATCTGGCCTGTTTCTGGTACTCGAGGACTGGAGTTTGCCATCACTGGTGTAACTGATGATGACTTAAGTAACTCCAGCACAATGATGTTTTGCACATTGATTTTGTGGCACCCACCTGTGATGTGCTCTTGACAAGCCAATTGTCCAGATAGGGAATCACATGCATCCCCCCTGATGCGCTGTCACCATGGTAAGGCATTTGGTAACGATATGCGGGACTGATGCCAAGTCAAAGGGCAATATGTTCCTCTGAATGTGACAGTCCCCACTACAAATCTGAGATATTTCCTATGATGTGGGTATAAGCATCCTTGAGATCAAGAGATCATTGCCAGTTCCCTTTTTGTACAAAGGGGATTAAGTTTCGAGGTCTGAGGCCCATAGTTAGGTGAGTCTGTAAATGCCAGCCCCCATAGCAGAGAATCTCAATGCCATCTCAAAAACATCAAAGGTTGAAAGGACCAAGTGTTTTCCTTACTCCATTCCCTCATCCAGCAGTGATTAGAGTTCATTGTGCTGCTTCTGAAGGAGCTGTTCGACCACCTCCTGCATCTGCTTCAGTATATTTTGCATATACTGGCCCATGAAGAACTGGTAGGAGGCAATTCGGTCATTAAGCATAAATCCCTGAAACACATTCCTACTAAGAGAATCCAAGGTTCTAGAGTCCTTCCCCAGGGGCACCAAGGAATGGGTTCTCTGTCTCTTTGTTCTCTTAACAGCAGATTCAACCACCACAAAAAGATGTGATAGCTGCCTCTTTTCAGATCTGGGCACCTTCTGGACAAGATAGATCACATTTGCTTTCTTATTCATGGGAGCCACAGAGAGGTTGTTCTCCCACATCCTCATCTGTATCTCCTGAAGGATTTCAAGAAAGCAAATTGCTTACCTTGTAATAGGTGTTATCCCAGGACAGCAGGATGTAGTCCTCACATATGGGTGACGTCATTCACGGAGCCCTAATGCGGGAAAACTTCTGGCAAAGTTTCTAGAAGCTTTAACTGGCAGCCTGGGGCTACTGAGCATGCCCGGCATGCCATGATATTCCCTGCCACAGGGGTCTCACTTCAGTCTGGTATGTAGCAATAAGCGTTAGCAAATTAAAATAATAAAAGTCTGAGGCCCAACTCCGCAGGGTGGTGGGTGGGTTCTGTGAGGACTACATTCTGCTGTCCTGGGATAACACCTATTACAAGGTAAGCAATTTTGCTTTATCCCAGGACAAGCAGGATGCTAGTCCTCACATATGGGTGATTAGCAAGCTAGAGGCTGAGTCATTGTCCATGGAGGTAGCAGTGATGCGTTTTTGAGGAAATGATGCAGCCGAAGATCACAGCAGGTTGGTTGTAGAAGGAGTTGGGATTAAACTGGAAACAAGTTCCTTAAGACAGATTGTCCATAGGCGGAATCTTGTCGTCCTTCCTTGTTCAAACAGTAATGAGCTGCAAAGGTGTGAAGAGAACTCCATGTTGCTGCTTTACAGATGTCAATGATTGGCACTGAACGAAAATGTGCTACTGAAGTTGACATTGCTCTTACTGAATGCGCCTTTACTCGCCCTTGGAGAGGAAGGCCTGCTTTTTCATAGCAAAACTGTATGCAATCTGCTAACCAATTGGATAGAGTATGCTTTCCCACTGCTTTACCTGGCTTATTTGGATCATAAGATACAAAAAGCTGATTGGATTTTCTGAGGGATGTAGTGCGATTCAGATAAAAAGATAATGCACGTTTGCAGTCCAAAGTGTGCAAAGCTCTTTCCCCTTGGTGAGAATGAGGTCTTGGAAAGAATGTGGGTAGAACTATGGATTGATTTAAGTGGAACTCTGTAACTACCTTAGGAAGGAATTTTGGGTGTGTTCGGAGTACCACTCTGTCATGTAGGAACTTTGTATAAGGTTCATACGGGACTAGTGCTTGTAACTCACTAACCCTTCTAGCTGATGTGATGGCTATAAGAAAGATAGTCTTCCATGTGAGAAATTTAAAATCACAGGAATGTATGGGTTCAAAGGGAGAACGCATCAAGGCTGTTAAAACCAGATTCAGGTCCCATTGTGTGGCTGGAGGCCGAATTGGTGGTTTAAGGTGAGTTAGACCTCTCATAAACCTACTGACGAGAGGTTGTGTAGATATAGGTGCATCTCCTATCTTGTTATGATAAGCTGAGATTGCGCTCAAATGTACTCTGATTGAGGAAGTCTGAAGACCAGAGTCTGAAAGATGGTACAAATAGTCTAGAAGAGGCAGTAGTGGGGGCAAGTGAAAGGATCAATATTGTTTTGCTTGCAACACAAAGTGAATCGTTTCCATTTGAAAGAATAATTCTTCCTTGTGGAAGGTTTGCGGGAAGCTATAAGCACTTGAGAAACATTAGTTGAAAGATTGAGTGGTTGTAGGATTAAGCTTTCAACATCCATGCTGGTCAGGATAGGGATTGAAGGTTGGGATGGCGCAACCGGCCCTGGATCCTGAGTTATGAGATTGGGAGCTACTCCCAGACGTATTGGATCCCTGACTGAAAGGTCTATTTATTTATTTATTTATTTAAAATTTTTATATACCGACATTCATCCAGGATATCACATCGGTTTACAGTGTAACACAAAACCAACGCCAGGCATGGCGCTGTTACATTGAACTAGCAGTGTGGGAAACCATACTTGTCGAGGCCAATATGGGGCTATGAGTATCATGGACCCTTTGTCCTGGTGTAGCTTCACCAGTGTCTTGGTGATAAGCGGTATTGGAGGATATGCATATAGTAGGCCTGAGTTCCAAGGGCGAGCAAAAGCATCCTTGGCTGGCTGGTTCTTCTGTTTGTGTAGAGAACAGAAGTTGTCCACTTTGTGATTCAGATGCGACGCAAAGAGGTCTGTTGTTGGTTGTCCCAACGTTGGAATATCTTGGTCGCTATCGAGGGATTCAAAGACCACTCGTGTGGTTGGAACTGGCAACTGAGTCGGTCTGCTAGTACATTTTGAATTCCTGCTAGATAAGTGGCCTGTAGGAACATTGAGTGACTCAAGGCCCAGTCCCAAATTTGTGCAGCTTCTTGACAAAGGAGATACGAGCCCGTACCTCCCTGTTTGTTGATGTACCACATGGCTACCGTATTGTCTGTTTGGATCAGTACAGTTTTGTGTGACAGGCAGTCCTTGAACGCATGTAGCGCATAACGTATAGCCTCGAAGTTCCAGAAATTGATTTGATATGTGGCTTCGAGTTTTGTCCAAGTTCCTTGAGTTTGAAGAGAGTTTATGTGAGCTCCCCACTCCAAGGTGGATGCATCTGTAGTTTAATGTGATCTGAGGGACTGGTTTTGGAAGGGTAGGCCTTTGCGTAAATTGTCCTTGATTGTCCACCAATGTAGCGAGGAGCGTAGTTGGGTGGGTTACTTGGATTGAATAATGTAGTGGTTGAATGGCTGGATCCATTGTGATCGAAGAGTCATTGGGTTAGCCTCATGGCAAGTCTGGCCCATAGGGAGTGACCTGAACGCGTTGAAGGGACCATGGGGGCCCTAGTAAGATTAGAAACTGGTGAGCTGTCCGCCTGTTGTTGTAGGGACATTGAATACGCCAACTGGGACAGTGGTGATTGCAACGAGCTTCTGGAAGAAAAGCCTGAGCAATAGTTGTGTTTAATAATCCTGCTCCTATGAATTGGGAGTAGAATTAAGAAGGGTTTCAGGTGGGATTTTGATAATTGATGAGGAATCCCAGCTTGTGAAGTAACTTTATTGTGTAATGTAGAGAGTTTACTGCTCCGTGTTGTGGATTGACCTTTTGATTAGCCATCGTCGAGATAAGGAAAGACATGAACACCTTGTTTGTGCAAATGTCCTGCTATCACTGCCAGGCATTTGGTGAATACTCTGGGAGCTGAAGCCAGGCCGAATGGTAACACTCTGTATTGGAAATGTTGATGTCCTACAGTGAATCGTAGATACTTGCGATGAGGCGGGAATATAGGAATGTGTGTGTATGCATCTTGAAGATCCAGAGAGCAAAAGCCAATCTCCCTTTTGTATCAGTGGGAAGCATGGTGCCTAGCGAAACCATCCTGAATTTTTCTTTCTTAGGAATTTGTTGAGATTTCTGAGATCTAGAATGGGACTTGGGCCTCCGGTTTTCTTTGGAATTAGGAAATACCGGGAATAGAATCCTCTTCCCTTCTGAGTGTGTGGTACGTGTTCCACAGCTTTTGCCTTCAGAAGAGCAGATAATTCTGTTTGTAACTGAGGTATGTGATTGAGATGGGAGTTTTTTGGTGGAAACTCCTGAGGGAGAGATAAGAAGTCTAGGCGGTAGCCTTGATGAACTATGGACAGGACCCAATGATCGGTTGTAATGTTTGTCCATACTTTGTAGAAATGTGAAATTCTCCCTCCAGCTGGTAATTTGGGATAAGGATTGGGCATTTGGCTTTGCGCTCTGAAATTTATTTCAAAAACCCGAGGTGGAACCTGTTTGAGGAGGTGGCTGAGGCCTTGCAGACCGTTGTTGTCTCTGCTGCGGTCTTTGTTGAGACCTTGGAGGTCTTGACCTAGAGGCTGGAGGATAGTACCTCTTTGGTCGGTAGAAGGGACGTTTAGCCTCTCTACGTGGTGGTCTGCGAGTTGTATGAATTGCAGTGTCATGAGGTAAGGTTGAAAGCTGTTTCAATGTTTCCGAATGCTCTCTAAGCTGGGCGACAGCATCCTGCACCTTGGTGCCAAACAAATTATCCCCTTGACAGGGAAGGTCAACTAATTTGTCTTGGACTTCAGGGCGTAAATCTGAAGCCTTTAGCCAGGCCCACCTTCTTGCACTGATGCCGGATGCAGCTGTTCTAGATGATGTTTCGAAAGCATCATAGGCTGCCCTTACCTCATGCTTTCCAGCATCTAGGCCTCCTGTTGTTGCTGAGGCAGAGATGGTAGGAACTCTTCAATTTGTTTCCAGAGATTTCTCTGGTGCTGCGTCATGTAGAGCTGATATGCAGCAATTTTAGAGTTGAGCATGGCTCCTTGGTAGATTTTTCTTCCCATTAAATCTAAAAATCTACTGTCCTTTCCTGGAGGGATTGAGGCATGAGTCCTGGATCTGCGGGATTTCTTCTGAGCAGATTCTACAACCAGGGAGTTGTGAGGGAGTTGAGGTTTTTCAAATCCTGGGGCTGCTTGAACAAGATAAGTAGAGTCTACTCTCCTGTTTACAGCAGGGGTTGTGCATGGGTGTTCCCATATCCTCTGTTGAAGCTGCAATAGCACTTCATGCACTGGAATTGCTAGATTGTGCTTAGGAGGATCTACAAATTGCAGTATTTCAAGTGTTTGTTGCCTCTCATCTCTTTCAGCCTGGAGTTGGAAGGGTATGGACTCAGACATTTCCTGAATAAAAGAGGAAAATGAAAGGTCCTCTGGAGGTGATTGCTTTTTGGTTTGAGGTGGAGAAGCCTCAGACAAGAAATCTTCTGATGAATGTTCAGATTCTGAGTCTGACCAAGTATCTGATGTTGGAATATGATACTGAGGAGGTTCCAGCCTTTGAGTTGGAGGAACTCCTGAAGGTCCTTGTAGGGGATCTTGAGGATCCGGTAAATACTCTCTATCCTCTTCTTCTTGACCAGATGCTATGGGCAATGAGGCTAGAAGGTCTTGATACCTCTTAGTGAGGATGTTATGTAATTGTGCTTCAGAAGTAGAAGTGTCTGGAGCTGTAAATGAAGAGTGTTTAAATTTTCCCGATGACTTTTGACCTGAAGTTGTCTTTCTTGGCACAGGTGCTTTAGTTGGTGCCATTGTGTAAAGAGACATCGATGGTGCAGTAGGTGGAATCGATGAGGTATGGAAGGTGAACATCGATATTAGAATCATCGATGAAATTGGCCTAGAAGTCATCGTGGGCATCGAACTCTGCGAAGAAGTCATCAGCGGAATCGATGAAGTCATCGCTGGCATCGGCGTATATGCCAGCATTGAGTGCAGTGTTGGTATTGTCGGTGGAGTCACCGGCATCGGCTGTGAAGCCGGTATCGAAGTTAAAGACATCGGCGATTCTTCCGGCATCGACACGATGGTTGGCATCGACACGGTGGTTGGCATCAACATGGTGGTCGGCATCGACACGGTGGTCGGCATCGACACGGTGGTCGGCATCGGCGATGACGCCGGTATTTGATGTTGCAGGGCATCGGTGACTATCTGTTTGATTAAAGCAGTCAAGTCAGTAATCGATGTCGATGGTATCGATTCCGGAACCGATGTCACGGAAGCAGATGAAATCTTTTGCTTCTTAGGGATCGGTTCCCCCGGCGGTGGAAGCGGTGGAATGGATCGGTGCCGTCGGTGTTTATGTTTTGAACGTGTCTCAGATACCGACCTTGTCGATGATGCGGAGGGTGTTGGAGAGGAGGCATCCCCCTAACCCTCCGGAAGTCTTTTCTTGATTAGTATCTTCTTTGTGAGGCCTACCGGCGACGATTTTGTGGAAGTCGTCGGAGATGGTCCTGCTTGAATCTGAAAAATTTGTGCCATTTTTTCTTGGCGGAGTTTCCTGCCTTTTACCGTCATTTCCTGGCATTTTGAACAGGCCGCGATGTCATGGTCTCCACCAAGGCACCGAACGCATTCGACATGCGGGTCCGTTATGGACATTGTTCGGTTGCAGGCCGGGCACTTTTTGAAGCCTGAAGTCTTTTCCGTCGACATCCGTCGATGAATAATAGGTATTTTCTTTAGCGAAAAATATATTCTTTGTCACCAGCCAGTGACAAAGCGAATGAGACCCGTAAAGGGCAAATTTTTTCTAATTTTTTTTCTAGTTGTGAGGAGAACCTCACAGGGCTCCTGTGAACCGCGATGTTGTTAGCAGCGCGGAAAAAAGAAGACTGAAGTGAGACCCCTGTGGCAGGGAATATCATGGCATGCCGGGCATGCTCAGTAGCCCCAGGCTGCCAGTTAAAAGCTTCTAGAAACTTTGCCAGAAGTTTTCCCGCATTAGGGCTCCGTGAATGACGTCACCCATATGTAAGGACTAGCATCCTGCTTGTCCTGGGATAACTGGGTTTGCCACAAAATCCTTAGGAGACTTCACAAACTGGAGGATGTCTAGCATTTTATTCCTGGTCTCAACCACCATGAACAAAGAAAAAGGAATAGCCTCCACCATTTTATGAATGAAATCTGTAAAGGAGAGGTCCTCAGGAGGGGACTTCCTTCTTTTTCATGGAGAAAAGGGGTTGGAGGGAGACCTATTGATTCCTCTTCTTCAGAGACATTACCAGATCTGTAACCATACCTCCATGAATATGAGACAGACTGGTATGCTGATGGAGATGACCCAGAAGGTGCCCATCCCGCTGACAAAGTCTCAGAGAGGGGAGCATTTATCTATTGGGGCCTTGAACCCAAGGAATGTCAGCATTTCAGGGAAGTTTCCTCCTCTGATGGACAAGAGATCACCACTGAGGTAGCTGCCAAGGACTCAGATTCCTCTTTGGGGACCAGTATCAGCACTGGCACTAGTGCTGAGCTACCGGACAGTTAAACACACTTGAACAGTGTCTGAACCTCTGTGTCTGCCCCAAAACCAGAGAACTAAGGCTCTGCATGGCCTTGTCCAGGCCTGCTGTATCTTCCTGTTTCAGTATACACAAGAAGAAGACACATCATAAATTTATATTTTTTATTGATGTACACATATATTACCTATCTAACATTAAAAATCTCTCTAACACACACATCCATCACATGCATACTCATACACATAAAATCACATATCTCATTTTTTTAATTCTAAAAAATGTAATCCCTTGAACAATATCAAGCAGTAATTCAAAATTTTGACATGTAACGATCACTCAATAATTCAAAACTTTGACATATGACTCTCACATATCTTGTACCAAGACAATAAATATTGAAAACATGATAATGATGTTGGTCCCTATATCCTACAAAGATCTTCGTTTCACCCCCTTTATCTTAAGGGCTTCCTCAGGGATGGACTTAAACATCAAGAGCGTCCAGAGTAACAACTCAAATGAATCTTATACCTTCTCGACCATATATTAATGATATCTTCATGTATCTCACATAAATCTAAACAAAAATAATAAAAAATAGTAATAAATCACAAATTCTATGACAGATACTGAATTATAATTATTATACACGAGACGCGGCTCTGCATTTCTTACATGAAGATATCATTAATATATGGTCGAGAAGGTATAAGATTCATTTGAGTAGTTACTCTGGATCTTTGTAGGATATAGGGACTAGAGATGTGAATCGGAACCGGAATCGGTTCGGATTCCGGTTCCAATTCACGTGGGTTTTTTTTCATCGGGCCCGATCGCGGTTTTGTTTATCGGCTGCGCCCGTCTTTAAAAATGGCGCGGGCCATCCAGTGCTCCTACCATGTGACAGGGGCCGGCCAATGGCACGGATATCCTGTCACATGGTAAGGGCAAAGGGCCATCGGCGCCATTTTGATTAGTGGCAGCCGACGGCCCGGGAGCGGGAGATCGCTCCTGGGACCCCCACTGGACTACCAGGTACCTGTAAAATGTTTTTGGGGGGGTTGGGAGGGTGGGGGAAGCAAAGGGATTAGTTTTAAAGGGTCGGGGTGGGTTTAGGGGTTATTTTTGTGTACCGTTTTTCCCACCCTCCCCCAAAATGATAAGAGAACCCCCACGATCAATATCGTGGGGTTTTCCTATCGTTTCAGGGGAGCCCCCAATTTCTGACGATTTTGAAAATATCGACGATATTACATATCAAAATTTTGAATTACTGCTTGATATTGTTCAAGGGATTACATTTTTGAGAATTAAAAAAATGAGATATGTGATTTTATGTGTATGAGTATGCATGTGATGGATGTGTGTGTTAGAGAGATTTTTAATGTTAGATAGGTAATATAAATTTATGATGTGTCTTCTTCTTGTGTATACTGAAGTATTATAGTAAAGAAGAGGTAGTGAGTTGCTGACCCATTGTGTAACTATACCGTATCTTCCTGTTTAGCAGCTCCTCAAAAATCACTGATGCCAATACCAAATGGGAGACAGGAGGAGTGGCCACATATTCCAGGGAAATTAGAGGTCTATCAATGGCTGATGCTTGGATCCTCAGAGACTGGCAAGGCTGGGACTGAATCAAGGATGAGCTCTCCTTTCCATGGGACCACTTCAGGGGATTCACAGTTGCAGCCAGAATGTCCCCGCTCCTGGCATTGTGCAATAGAGACTGGTGCTGGTGCTTTTTTGCCTTGCTTGTTGCCTGGCATCAGAACATCTTGATGTCTGAGTCAAAGAGGCGGAAACCTTTGCCTTCTTTGAGTGGGAAGAGCAGATGAATGCCTGTCTCCCTGGTCCCTATCGATGCTGGACATCATGGAATTAGGATCTCCCTTGATATCAGTGCATCGCCAGCATCCAGTGCAGCTCCTAGTTCCCTCAGTATCAATGCCTCCAATGACTGTGCCAATGGGCTGGACTTTCAGTGCCCAATGTGCTGCTCTATCAGCTCCAAATGGGACCATCATCCTTTCAGGGTCATGGTCACACATTGTCAATACCCCTGGATGTCATACAATCCATAATAAACATAATCTGGTGCACCAGGAGCATAGCTAGAAGCTGCTAGTTTACTAATCCATAACTGGACAAAAAATAAGAGAAGAAAAATTAAACTCAATAACCAAAGCATTTGATGCCCTATAGTGCACCACTGGGTGTGTGGAAACGGAAAGGAAACTTGGGAAAAATGATTGAAAAACCTACCTAAGACACTATAAGGGGAGAACAAGATTGCAAATGAACAAACCTGCCAACTTTTTGCTGAAAACAAAAATAGACAAAGAAGGAGAGTGAAGAACCTCGATCAGTGGTCTCCATGGAAAAGAAAAAAAGACTGGACACACGTCATAATGGCATGCTAAGCATGCCGAGTGAATGACAGTCAAAGTTCTAGAACCTGACAAATATTCCAGGACAAGCTCCATTGGATGTCACCCACTTAAGAGGATCGTCATCCTGCTTGACTTCAGAGAAACACTAGTACAGCTGTTGCTCTGTTTGTACAGCCTAAGTTTCAAAACTTCTGCTCTTGTTTACTATATACACACAGAGAAATGAATATTAACAGTTTCACTGAAATACATCTTTATGTACGGTTCAACCTACTTGTAGGATAGACCATTCTTTTAGTTGTTTTCTCTGAGGTGGGAGCTTCAGCACATCAAAATAGTAAACTCCACCCAATGGTGTAAACTGCCGTAAATCCACTACATCAATATCAAAGTCCTCTTCCTGTTCCAGTGATTGGAGAAGAACTAAATAACAAAAGATAACTAATTAGAGGTATAAACATCAAGTGTAACTACATAAATCCAATTTGGTAATTAAATGTAATAATTTTTTTATAAGTAGATGCAAACAGCCTTTTGAAGGACCTGTCCATGTATTTGCTCAGTTAGGGCTAAATTTTCAAAGGCATTTAAGCACGCAAAACCTGATTTTATATGTGTAAATGGGCTTTTGAAAATTGCCCAGTGGGTTGTACACATAGAAGCAATTCAGCATGTGCTTTTACATGCACATCAAAGAGGTGCTCTGGGAGGAGAGTTGGAGAGGGAATAGCATTTATGTGCATACTTTCAGTTTTTGAAACCATGCACATGAAGGACTTGAACACATGGGGCTGAGTTCCCTGCTTACCACTAATTTTCAAAGCGGACTTACATGTAAATTCAGGTTAAAGTCCGTGTGTACTTTGTACATGCAAATTTTTGCCCTCTGCTGACTGAAGAAAAGTGCCCTCATAGTGAAAGATAGGACAGAAGTACATCAGCTAACGAATAATCAAAAAAAAAAAAGACCTCTATGAATTAACATTTGTTGTGTTTGGCAGTCCGCAGGCCTACCTCCATGAACTGCTGCGCGTACCTCCAGCCCTGAGCCCAGTGGGGTGAATGCTGATGCCGGGAAATGCCTCTGAAAGGATGCGCAGCAGGCCACTGTGCTTGCACTGCCACTGCTCCCTGTGATGCCGGCCCTTGCGCGCTGTGCTATTCCTAGGCATGCACGCACGCACACATGACACTCTGCCAGATTTAAAGGGACCGCAGCAGGAAAGTCTCCATGGCCCCTACAGATGATGTCACCGATGCAGCCCTATAAAGCAGCAGTTCCTCTACATCAAATTGCTCGGCAATAGGTTCACCTCTGCGAGGTAGAGTAAGTTGCCTAGCATTCCTGCCTCTGTTCCTGGTCTTCGTTCCTGAATTCCTGGTCTTTATCCTATCGTCAGCCTTAAGTTTTTATCAAGTCCTTGTCTTTTAGTCAGTCTTCAGCTCTTCAGTGTCTTCCGTGTCTTCACCTGACTGCCTGTGCTACTCCTTTCCTCCCTGCCTACCTACCAGTCCCGCCTTCCCTCGGACTTCGGCCTGTTGATATTCAACTATGCTTGAACTCTGCCTGCTACTGACCACTGCCTGACTCATCACTACGTTTGACTGCTGCCTGCCACCAACCTTCACCTGTCTTCAACTACATCCATACCTAGCCCTCTCTGGACCCTGGCCTCTGACCCGACCATCTTTACTGATCTTCAGCTTGCCCACAAAGGCCCCCACCTAAGACCTGCCGGCCCTGGCACCTAAGGGCTCAATCTAAGGAGAATGTGACTGATATAGGTGAAGGTCCAATTAGGCCTCTGCCTCAGCAAGCTACACCAGCCAACGGTGGGTCCCTGCAGGGTTCCACCCTGTAGGTTTTGCCAACTCCACCTTGGTCCAAGGATCCACGCACACAACAGATTGCCAAGGCCATGGACTCAGTGGACGCTACCACTCTCCAGGCCATTCCGGGTCTCGCACAGAGGCTCCAAGAGCAGTAGTGATTCCTTGAACTCCTGGGAGCTTCCATGGAGCAACTCACCACATGCTTGGAATGCAGCTTCAACTTCGGCTGCACCAGTTTACAGCCACTGGCTGTGCCATCGGCACCCGCCGCACTGATTCATCCTATTTAATAGCTGCCGTTCCACCCTGATATGCTGGGGATCCCAAACCAGTGCCCAGAGATTCCTAAACCACTGTTACATGCACATTTACGTTCCAAGCCAAGTACTCTTCCCCAATGATATCAAGAAGACCACATTCATCCTCTCTATCTCTGGATGGTAAGGCTCTGGCCTGGGCTCCTCTCCTTTGGGAGCATTCAGATCCTATCCTAAGGGACTTACGACTATTCACCATGACTTTCAAGAAAGTTTTTGACAAGCCTGGTTGGTTGGCCACTATGGGCTTCGTCTCTTGCATCTATGCCAGGGTACACGGCCTGTAATGGAGTACACCATAGGAGTTCCAAGACCCTGGCAACTGAACTCAATTGAAGGTGGGATTGCCTCTGTAGTATCTTCCTGAAGGGATGTGTCCCCCAGGATCAAGGATGAGCTGGCCACACATGACCTACCAGAGTCTCTGGAGAGGCTCTTAGACCTGACAGGGAGGCTGGAATCAGTGTCTACAACAATGGGTCAGGGAGGTCCGACCTCCTCGTAGGACCATTATGCTGGATCCTCGCTTCCAGTGACCATTGTTGCCACTGGTTCCTGCACCATCCTCCCCTGCTTACTTGGACAAACCTATGTAGTTAGGCCACAGTTGCCTTGTGTCTGAAAAGAGGTTCTGCCATCAGCAGCTAGGCCTGTGCTTGTACTGTGCAGGCACGGGTCACTCGATTGCCCAATGCCCAATTAGGCAGGGAAACCTCTGAGCCTAGGATCCAGTGGGGAGATGATCTTAGGCTTTTCAATACCTGCTCCCCAACTGATACTTCTAGTGATAATCACCTTGGATCTCCTGGATTTCTCCACTCTAGACCTAGTGGACTCCAGTGCTGGTGGGAAATTTTGTAATGAAGGAACTAGTAGGACTATTTTTGGATGCCTACCATCCAGAGGAGGTCTCCATTAATCATCTCTACGCCTAAAGGAGTAGAGAGAATGAAAAGTTATTTTAACAATTTGAAGAGTGGTCGAAGATTTGGCAGCTGTGATCAATGCCAAGAAGGGCAGAGTAGTGCACCTGGGGTGTGGAAACCGAAAAGAGCTGTATGTGATGAGGAGTGAAAGACTATCGTGCATGGACCAGGAGAGGAACTTTGGGGTGATTGTGTCTGGCAATCTGAAGGTTGCAAAGCAATGTGACAACGTGGTAGCTAAAACCAGAAAGGTTATGGGCTGCATAGAGAGAGATATAACTAGCAGGAAAAAGAAAGTGATAATGCTTTGTACAGATCCTAGGTGAGGCCTTACTAGGAGTACTGTGTTCAGTTCTGGAGACCGTGTGTCAAAAAGGATAGAAACAAGATGGAAACTGTACAGAAGAATGTGACCAAAGTGGTGTGGGGTCTGTTCCAGAAACCTGTGAGGAGAGGCTGAAGGATCTTAATATGTATGTATACCCTGGAGGACAGGAGTTTGCAGGGGGTATTTGATATAAGCCTTCAGATACCTGACAGGTATCAACGATGCACAACTTCAAACCTTTTCCATTGGAAAGAGTGAACTAGGGGTCATGATATGAAACTCCAGGGGGGGGGATGATTAAGAAAACAATATCAGGAAATATTTCTTCACAGAGAGGGTGGTGGATGCGGAATGCCCTCCCACAAGAGGTGGTGAAGATGAGAAACAGTTAATGAATTCAAAAGAGCATGGGACAAACACTGCAAATTCCTATAGATTTAAAAGAAAGGGATGGGGATAACATTTCTGCATGGGGGTAACCTGCACAGAGCGGCAGTTACTACCCTTAACAGAAAGCATAGGGGTAACTTGCATGGAGTGGCAGTTACTACCCTTAACAGGACACATGGGGTAATCTGGAAGGAGCGGCAGTTTTACTATCATAAGCAAATTGCTGGGTAGACTAGATGGACCATTTGGTCTTTTTACTATGTTACTATGTAATAGGGGGCCCTTTGCCTGGTCAGATCACTCTTGCGTCTGTACCACTCACCCTACACACAGAATTGCTCTATAAAGGAGCAAATAACTTTCTACATCATTGCCAAAGCTGTCCATCTGATTGTACTGGGGCTACCTTGGCTCCAGAAGTTCAACTGCACCACTCTGCAACTCGCCCACTGAGGTCAGCAATGCCATGACTCGTGCCTGGAGCACGTGAATCCCCACTCTGCCTATCATTAGCCACCAAACTTCCAGGTCTTGTGCCACAGTACAGCAACTTTGAGGAAGATTTTTCTAAGAGGAAGGCCGAGACTCTACCACCCCACCAGTCATATGACTGTGGACGTGAACTGCCTTCCCGATACCAAGCCCCAGGGGGCAGAGTCTAACCCTTGTCTCTCCCTGAACCCGAGTGATGTCGGACTGTAATCCAGGAGAATTTAAAACAGGGCTTTATCTGACCATCTTCGTTCCCAGTGGGGGCTGGCTTCTTTTTAGCCAAATAGGTTGGTTCACTCAGGCCCTATATTGACTACCACAGATTAAATGCTATCACTAAGAAAGATTGATATCTTCTGCCATTAACCTCTGAACTTTTTGACCGGCTCCAAGGGGCTAGGATCTTTACAAAATTAGACCTCTGAGGAGCCTACAGCTTGATCTAGATCAAACCCGGTGACGAATGGAAGACGGCGTCCAATACACATGATGGACATTATGAGTATATAGTGATGTCCTTCAGGCTATATAATGCTCCAGCCATTTTTAAAAAATGAGGAACAAAATCCTCCGGGATCTACTCTATGGCTGCTAGTCGTATACCTTGATGACATTCTAATATATTCTCGAGACCTCAGCACCTACCGCCAGGACGTAATTATGATCCTCCAATGACTGAGAGAAAACAAGTTATTCGCTAAGCTCGAAAAGTGCCTGTTCAAGAAAGAGAGTTTACCCTTCTTGGGGTATATTGTATTCAGAAGAGGCTTCCATATGGACCTTGAGAAAGTAAAGGGGATCCAGGACTGGCCCCATCTGGAATGACGTCAGGCCTTGCAAAGGTTTCTGAGGCTAGCCAACTATTATTGCCAATTCATTCTGAATTACTCCACTATTGCGGAACCTCTCACTGCCTTCACCCGGAAAGGAACTAACACAAAGGATTGTCCCCCCAAAGCTGCAACAGCATTCCAAACCTAAAGAATGCCTTCTTAAGAAAGCCCAGCCTTCATCATCAAGACCCTACACATTCATTTATCTTGGAGGTAGACGTCTCCACCTTGGGTGTTGGGGCCATGCTAAGCCAGCATCCAGCTAAGAGAGTCCTTCACCCCTGCTCGTTCTTCTCAAAAACGTTTTTGCCTGTAGAGCACAATTATAGGATTAGTGACAGGGAACTCCTAGCCATCAAACTAGCACTGAAAGAGTGGCGTCGTTTGCTTGAAGGCACCTAACACCGTATTAACATATATTCAGATCACAAAAATCTTAAACATCTTCATCATGCCCAACAACTAAATGTGAGACAAGCTCACTGGTTCTTGTTCTTTCCATGCTTTGATTTTGAACTGAGGTATCATCCAGTTTTCAAAAACCTAAGGGCAGAGGATGTCCCAAAGCCTCTTAGACACTTCATTGACCCAGCCAGGATCCTTTTAGCTGCCTTCATGACTGTCCCTCCGAGGAAGATGGTCGACCCTTTTCAACTCCACGAAAAGGTTTTGAAATGGTCCCATGACTCAGGTCAATCTGGACAAGCCCGAACCCTTACACTGCTTCAACAATTCTATTGGTGGCCTCAAATAAATTAAGATTTTAAATCATATGTGGATTCATGCCCTACCTACAAACAGCAGAAAACTCTGTCAGCCTGATCCTGAGGCTGTTACAGCCGTTGCCAGCCCCAAGGAACCCTGGACCCACTTTTACACTGATTTCAGAGTGGATCTCCCCGACTCAGACAGCATCACTGTAATCTGGGTGGCTACTGACTGCTTATGAAAGATGGCCCACTTTGTCCTCACTTCCAGGCCTTCCCTTCCACCCCGGAGCTAGCAAGGCTCTTTACTCTCCATGTGTTTCACTTATACGCCTACCCAAGCACATCTTGTCAGATCAGGGCATACAGTTCACAGTGAAAAACTGGCAGCCACTGTGTAAAAAGTTCAATATTACCCTGGACTTCATGACAGCATACCATCTGCAGGGAAATGGATAGTATGGATGGGGCGGATTCGCGTAACCCCAAAAATCCGCTCCTGCACGCGCCGAGCCTATTTGCATAGGCACGGCGATGTGAGCAAGCCCCGGGACGCGCATATGTCCCGGGCTTGAAAAAAAGGGCGGGGAGTGGGCGGGGTGGGGCGGGACCAAGGCCTCTGGCACAGCGGTCGTGCCAGTGCGCGCAACCTATGCCTGCCCACAGGCAGGCGCAACTTCGCCAACAAAGGTCAGGGGAGGGGTTTAGATAGGGCTGGAGGGCGGGTTAGGTAGGGGATGGGAGGGGAAGGTGGGGTGGGTGGAAGGAAAGTTCCCTCCAAGGCTGCTCCATTTTCGGAGCAGCCTCCAAGGCTGCTCCATTTTCGGAGCAGCCTCGGAGGGAACAGGGAAAGCCATCAGAGCTCCCCTAGGGCTTGGCATGCACAAGTGTGTACCCCCTTGCGTGTGCTGATCCCAGATTTTATAACATGCGCGTGGCTATGCGCTCATGTTATAAAACTGGGTGTAAATTTAAAAATCTGGCCCATACTGTATATTGCACAGATAGTAGCATACACACAAAAGGGTTAAATCAGCATGTTTGAAACTTCTGAACAATAGCACTAGTTACCAAGACTTCAACTCTAGTATTATAGCTATGATGCCTTGATAATAAAGTGCTACCACTCACAAATTCCAAAATTGTGCCATCCAGCTCCTTTGTGTATATGAAATAGTTAAATTTTTATATGAACTTTTGATCTCATAAGAATCACCTGAAATGTCCTCTGGTTGAATTTCGGTCTTGTTCTCAGATTCATTCCATGGCTGCTCTTGTCCTTCATGTATAATATTAACTTCTCTTATAGCTGAACTGGACTTCATACCACTCTAAGAAATAAAGTATTTAACATTAGATCAAAATCAGCAAAATGTGAAACAAAAAAAACCTGAGCTTTTAAAACATGATCAGTCGAAAAAACTCCATTTGCTAAGATCACAAAAATAATGTATCATATTCTCAAATAATTAGAACTACTTCTTAATTTAAGAATATTCCATGCCAGTGTTACAATTACAGACAGATTCAAATCCAGTAAATTAGCAATGAGTTGTATACTACAGTGTTAGTTGTCATTGCTTGTAGCTCTTTATAACTTTTACTTGTTATAAAAGGGCCAGGTTAGTGGTAGTGCTGTACCCTGCCATGTGGGAGAGCTGGATTTGATTCCCAAGCCTGGTTTCTGCTCCCTAAGCCATCCAATTCTGAGGTTGCTGTAGAAGCAGCATTCACAACCCTAAGGGGCAGATGCTATAAAAAACACGGAAATCGGGCACTGAAAAGTCAGCACCCGCTTTCTTAATATGCGCATGGCACCCGCAAGCAGGGCACCATGCTATAAGCAAACTAGAGGGTAGCGCTAGCTAACGCGACCTGTGGTTACCAGCGGTCTACCGATTATGAAACACCAATGCCAATAAACTAGGCTTCGTTTTCATAACTGCAGTCCGCCGGTTATAAAACCGACGCTGAGCATATTGACGTTGGTCTTCAATGCGGCCGGCTGAGGTTTTTTTTTTTTTTTAACTTTTAAAGAAGTACAGAAAAGCAGTTTTTTCTGCTGTACTGTACTTCTTTTCAATGCGCTCAGCTATTAATGCCTGCTCCTGATGACGCACATTTATTTTTTGCATTGGAGTGAATGAGTAATAGCCTCATTCATATGCATTTGCATGTGATGAGAGCTATCTCATTCACTCCGCGTTGGACGCGCATTAAATAGGCGCTATTCCCCCTATTACATTAGGGGGTGGATTAGCACCTATTTAACCCGCCTCCAACTGCGGGTTATACAGTGTGCTCGACTGAGCACATTGTATTGCATCAGCCTCTAAGTGGGGAAGTTTCACTACCATTACACAAAACTCTGGGGTACACACATACTGGATTCCAGAAGGAGCTTACAGTCTGTGGCTTCTTAGCACTGCAATGGCTGAACTAGATGGGAAGGGGGATTATAAAATGGAGAAAACTCTGGGCTGTAGTGAATAAACACTCATGTCATTGTAGCTCCAGTAGATGATGGTTCTGATCAAGCGGAAGATCAAAAGAGCTGGAGAAAATTACAGGTCAAAAATGTAAATGTGCTTTCAAGAGGGAATTAACAGCTACTAAAATCACTAATTGAATAAGAATATAAGAACATGCCATACTGGGTCAGACCAAGGGTCCATCAAGCTCAGCATCCTGTTTCCAACAGTGGCCAATCCAGGCCATAAGAACCTGGCAAGTACCCAAAAACTAAGTCTATTCCATCTTACTGTTGCTAGTAACACCAGTGGCTATTTTCTAAGTCAACTTAACTAATAGCAGGTAATGGACTTCTGCTCCAAGAACTTATCCAATCCTTTTTTAAACACAGCTATACTAACTGCACTAACCACATTCTCTGGCAACAAATTCCAGAGTTTAATTGTGCATTGAGTGAAAAGAACTTTCTCCGATTAGTTTTAAATGTGCCACATTCTAACTTCATGGAGTGCCCCCTAGTCTTTCTATTATCTGAAGGAGTATATAACCGATTCACATCTATCCATTCTAGACCTCTCGTGATTTTAAACACCTCTATCATATCCGCCCTCAGCCGTCTCTTCTCCAAGCTGAAAAGTCCTAACCTCTTTAGTCTTTCCTCACAGGGGAGCTGTTCCATTCCACTTATTTTGGTCGCCCTTCTCTGTACCTACTCCATTGCAATAATATCTTTTTTGAGATGTGGCGACCAGAATTGTACACAGTATTCAAGGTGTGGTCTCACCATGGAGCGATACAGACGCATTATGACATTTTCCGTTTTATTCACCATTCCCTTTCTAATAATTCCCAGCATTCTGTTTGCTTTTTGACTGGCGCAGCACACTGAACCAATGATTTCAATGTGTTATCCACTATGACGCCTAAATCTCTTTCTTAGGTGGTAGCACCTAATATGGAACCTAACATTGTGTAACTATAGAATGGGTTATTCTTTCCCTATATGCATCACCTTGCACTTATCCACATTAAATTTCATCTGCCATTTCGATGCCCAATTTTCCAGTCTCACAAGGTCTTCCTGCAATTTATCACAATCTGCTTGTGATTTAACTACTTTGAACAATTTTGTATCATCTGCAAATTGATTACCCCGCTCATCGTATTTCTTTCCAGATCATTTATAAATATATTGAAAAGTAAGGGTCCCAATACAGATCCCTGAGGCACTCCACTGCCCACTCCCTTCCACTGAGAAAATTGTCCTTTTAATCCTACTCTCTTTTTCCTGTCTTTTAGCCAGTTTGCAATCCACGAAAGGACATCGCCACCTATCCCATGACTTTTTCATTTTCCTAGAAGTCTCTCATGAGGAACTTTGTCAAATGCCTTCACTCAACGCACAAAAAAGCTCTGGAATTTGTTGCCAGAGGATGTGGTTAGTGCAGTTAGTGTAGCTGGGTTCAAAAAAGGTTTGGATAAGTTTTTGGAGGAGAAGTCCATTAATGGCTATTAATCAATTTTACTTAGGCAATAGCCACTGCTTTTAATTGCATCAGTAGCATGGGATCTTCTTAGTGTTTGGGTAATTGCCAGGTTCTTGTGGCCTGGTTTTGGCCTCTGTTGGAAACAGGATGCTGGGCTTGATGGACCCTTGGTCTGACCCAGCATGGCAATTTCTTATGTTCTTATGAAAATCCAAGTACACTACATTTACAGGTTCAGCTTTATCCACATGTTTATTAACTCCTTCAAAAAACTGAAGCAGATTTGTGAGGCAAGACTTGCCTTGGGTAAAGCCATGCTGACTTTGTTCCATTAAACCATTTCTTTCCATATATTCTGTGATTTTGATGATTAGTACACTTTCCACTATTTTTCCTGGCACTGAAGTCAGGCTAACTGGTCTGTAGTTTCCTGGATCACCCCTGGAGCCCATTTTAAATATTGGGGTTACATTATCTATCCTCCAGTCTTCAGGTACAATGGATGATTTTAATGATAGGCTACCAATTTTTACTAATAGGTCTGAAATTTCATTTTTTAGTTCCTTCAGAACTCTGGGATGTATACCATCCGGTCCAGGTGATTTACTACTCTTCAGTTTGTCAATCAGGCCTACCACATCTTCTAGGTTCACTGTGATTTGGTTTCAGTCATCTGAATCATCAGCCGTGAAAACCTTCTCCAGTACGGGTACCTCCCCCAACATCCTCTTCAGTAAACACCGAAGCAAAGAAATCATTAATCTTTCCGCGATGGCCTTATCTTCTATAAGTGCCCCATTAACTCGTCGATCATCTAACGGTCCAACTGACTCCCTCACAGGCTTTCTGCTTCGGATATATTTTTAAAAGTTTTTACTGTGAGTTTTTGCCTCTACGGCCAACTTGTTTTCAAATTCTCTCTTAACCTGTTTTATCAATGTCTTACATTTAACTTGCCAATGCTTGTGCATTATCTTATTTTTTTCTGTTGGATCCTTCTTCCAATTTTGAATGAAGATCTTTTGGCTAAAATAGCTTCTTTCACCTCTCCTTTTAACCATGCCGGTAATCGTTTTGCCTTCTTTCCACCTTTCTTAATGTGTGGAATACATCTAGACTGTGCATCTAGAATGGTATTTTTTAACAATGACCATGCCTCTTGGACACTTTTTACCTTTGTAGCTGCTCCTTTCAGTTTTTTTCTAAAGGAAAATTAGTTTCTTACCTGATAATTTTCGTTCCTGTAGTACCAAGAATCAGTCCAGGACACCTGGGTTGTGACTCCGCATCAGTAGATGGAGACAGAGCAAGATCTGTCGGACTCAGCCATATATGGCAATGTGCCTCACACAGCCCCTCAGTCTTACGCAATGTCAAAGTAGAAAAAAGGAGAAGTAAACTACTAGATAACCTATCGAGCAATTCAAAACCCCCAACTGGAACAGAACTCCCCGACTGAGGGGCGAAACAAGTAATCAGATTAGGTAATCAAACAACGAGCGGACTCTCCGTTACTTCAGAGCAGCAAGCACGGGCGGGATCCTGGACTGATCCTTGGTACTACAGGAACGAAATTATTAGGTAAGAAACTAATTTTCCTTTCCCTGTACGTACCAGGATCAGTCCAGGACACCTGGGATGTACCAGAGCCAACTTACCGAGGGTGGGAAGCAGAGAGTCCCGCTCGGAGTACCCTCTCTCCAAAACCCCCAGAATCAGTGGCCTGAACATCCAACCGGTAATGTCTAGTGAAGGTATGCAACGACTTCCAAGTAGCTGCCCTGCAAATCTCTTGAGGCGACACCTGAGAAGATTCCGCCCAAGAAGCAGCAAGCGATCGTGTCGAATGAGCCCTGAGACCCACGGGAACAGGCTTTCCCCGCACTACGTACGCTGAGCCAATGGCCTCCTTAAGCCAACAGGTGATCGTCGTCCGGGAAGCCGCGGCACCCCCTCTTCGGACCGGAGAACAGAACAAAGAAATGATCTGTCACCCGGAAAGGGTTAGTGACTTCCAGATAGCGGAGGAGGGCCCTCCGCACATCCAGCTTCCGTAATTCCTTCACTTTCGGCTCCGAGGGCTCCCCGACCGCAAAAGCAGGGAGCTTGATCGACTGATTCAAATGAAACGCCAAAACGACTTTTGGCAAAAAAGAAGGGACCGTCCGCAAGGAGACCCCTGAATCCGAGATCCGCAAGAACGGCTCCCTACAAGATAGCGCCTGCAACTCAGAAACTCGCTGTGCCGAGGTAATCGCGACAAGGAAAACTGTCTTCAACGTAAGATCCTTAAGGGTTGACCGCTTTTAATGGTTCAAAAGGAGACGAGCACAAGGTGGAGAGAACCCAATTGAGATTCCAGGACGGGCAAGGATGACGCAATGGAGGACGGAGATGCTTAGCCCCCCTAAGAAAGCGCGAGGATATCTGGGTGTAGGGCCAGGGAGGCTCCCTGGACCTTGCCACGCAGACAACCAAGCACCACCACCTGGACCCGAAGGGTACTACACGATAGACCTTTGGCAAGACCAGCCTGAAGAAAAGTTAGGATATCGGAGACGGAGGCAGAGATAGGATCCACACTGCACTCCGCACACCATTCCTCAAAAACTACCCCAGACTCGGACATAAGCCAAGGACGTAGACTGCTTCCTGGATCTCAACAACGTGGCTACCACCGCATCCAAATAACCTTTTTCTTTTCAAACGTTGCCTCTCAAAAGCCATGCACGAGACCAAAAGTGATCCGCATCCTCCAAACAAACGGGACCCTGACGGAGGAAGCCCCTCGAACCTCCCCTGAAGACGAAGGGGAGAATCCACCTGATAACTGAATGAGATCCGCGAACCACGGGCCGTCGCAGCCACTCCGGTGCCACCATGATCACGTTGGACGGGTACAACTCTATGCGCCGAAGAATCTTGGCTATCATCGGCCAAGGAGGGAAACACATACAGCAACACGTCCACTGGCCAGGGCAGAACCAACGCGTTGACACCCTCGGCCCCTCTCTCTCAACGTCCGGCTGTAAAATCAAGGAGCCTTTGTGTTTTGCCATGGGCCATCAGGTCCATGTGGGGCGTTCCCCACTTTTTGCAAATGAGGAGAAAAAGCATCCTCCACCAGTTCCCATTCACCGGGGATCCAGGTGATGACGGCTGAAGAAGTCCGCTTGCACATTGTCAACTCTGGCGATGTGAGACGCCGCGATGTTTGCTGAGATGTTGCTCTGCCCAGCCTATCAAGAGCCTGCGCCTCCTCCACCACCAGTGGACTTCTTGTCCCGCCCCTGCCGATTTATGTACGCCACAGTGGTCGCATTGTCCGACAACACCCGGGCCGCCTTTCCCCATACCAGCGGCAGAAAGGATTGCAGTGCCAGGTGTACCACCCTGGTCTCTAGACGATTGATGGACCACTGCGATTGAGCCGAGGACCACCGGCCCTGCACTGACTTGCCTAGGCAGACCGCTCCCCAACCGGAGAGGCTGGCATCCGTAGTGACCACCGTCCAGTTGGGCACTAGCAGGGACACTCCAGAAGACAGATGGTCCGCTTCTAGCCACCAGTGAAGACTGGCCCTGCCTGGGCCGTGAGCGGAAGCGGTAGGTGGAACTCTTCTGACACCAGCTTCCAGCGGGAAAGCAACGCTGATTGTAATGGCCATAGATGAGCAAAAGCCCAGGGGACCAAAGCGAGCATTGAGGCCATAGAACCCAGAACCATCAGATAATTGCATACCTGCGGCAGCGAAGAGACAAACAACCGTCCCACTTGAGTCTGAAGCTTGCATGCCCGATCCCTGGTACTCCAAGGACTGGGTGGGAACGAGATGACTCTTGTTGAGGTTGACGACCCATCCCAGGGACTGCAAGAGATGAAGGACTCTGGCAACCGCCCTGACGACACGACTCTCGGACTTGGCCTGAATCAACCAATCGTCCAAGTAGGGTGTACCAGGAACCCCTCCCTTCGAAGCTGAGCCGCCACCACTACCATCACCCTTCGTGAATGTGCGAGGGGCCGTGACAAGGCCGAAAGGGAGAGCCCGGAACTGATAGTGCCTGCCCAGGATGCAAAACCTGAGGAACCGTTGATAAGACGGCTGGATGCCTATATGGAGGTACGCTTCTGTGAGATCCAAGGAGGCCAGGAATTCGCCTGGCCCTCCTTGGAGGCAATCACCGACCGAATCGTCTCCATTTGAAGTGTGGAATGCGGAGGCATCTGTTTCCTACCCCTTCAGATCCAAAATCGGCCTTGACGTGCCGTCCTTCTTTGGCACGATGAAGTTAATGGAGTAATGGCCCTCGCCTTGCTGATCGGGAGGTACGGGGGATATTGCTCCCAAGCCTTCCAGGTGTCGAAGGGTTCCGCGCACTGCCGCACACTTTTTTGGACACTTGCAGGGCGACACCAGGAACTTGTCTGCCGGAGTTCGTGCAAAATCTAACGCGTAGCCGTGCCTTATCACGCTGAGGACCCACTGGGTCCGACGTTATTTTGGCCCATTCCTCGGAAAACGACGCCAACCTGGCTCCTACGTTTGGAACGATGGACTGGAGGTGACGCGAGGGATGGGCCAACCGCATCTCATTGGGAGGCCTTGGACCCCGTACCCGCCGGGGTTCCCCCTTGTCTACTGAACCGTTTCCCACGAAAGGACTGCGGCCACGAGGAGGACCGGGAGGAACTCGAATGGTAAGAGGGACCGGAAGACCTCTTGGGACACGACCTCCTGTTTCCTCAGACACGGGACCTACTAGGGAAGGAGGACCGCGTTCTGGACCTGTCTTCAGGCAGCTTAAAGGCCCTGTTTCCCCGAGGGAAAGCATCAATCATCCAACTCCCTTGCCAAACAATATTTCTTCCCTTGAACGGCAGCGCTCCGAGGTGAGCCTTGGAAGACCCATCCGCTGCCCAATTGCGGATCAAAAGAAGGCGGCGTGCCGAGACAGCCGAAACCATGGATCTGGCTGACGTACGAAGGAGGTCATAGAGGGCATCTGCACTATACGCTATTGCCCGCCTCCAAACGATCTGCCTGCGTGGCCTCCTCCTCCGAGAGATCTGCATTTGCCTGGAGGACCTGGGCCCAGCGCAGGCTAGCCCGCATGGCAAAGTTACTACAGATGGCGGCACGGACCCCCAATGCCGAAACTTCAAAAATCTTCTTAAGCTGCAACTCTAGCTTTCTGTCCTGTATGTCTCTGAGAGCCGTGGCACCTGTGACCGGAATCGTCGACCCGCTTCGTCACCCGCCGACACCGCCACGTCCACCTTTGGTAGCCATAGGAGCTCCAGCGTGTTCTCTGGCAGTGGGTAAGAGCTTATCCATGGCCTTGCTCACCTTCAGACCCAACTCCGGTGTATCCCATTCGCGGAACAAAATATCCGACGCCAAGAACTGGAATGGGAAGGCCACTGCCGGTCCAGTGAGACCTAAAAGCACCGGATCCATGTTGGCTCCCGGCCCGCGAAACCACCAGCGGGGCCTCCACCCCTAGCTCCTGGAGGATAGCCGGAATAAGCGGGGACAGCTCATCCCTCCGAAAAAGGCAGACCACCTTTGGGTCTTCTCCATCGACGGCCGGCATTCCTTTGCCCGTACCTGGCTGGGCGGGACCGTCTCCTGTCGCCCTCTCAGCCCCCCCCCCCCCCCCCCGGGGCTCTTCGGGCGGATCTGCCTCGTCCTGCGAGGGTGGACTCAGTGTCCGTATCCTGAGGGATACCCCGCAACGGATACTTCCCTCTAGGAGGTGCTGGGGAATGCATGGGCCATCCCTGGATTTCCTCTTCCTGGATCTGGCTTTGTTGGCTCCCTCCATGGGAAAAGTCTTCCCCACTCTCCGCCTGCGGCCTTTATATTTCAGAACTTTGCATAATAACAACGCAAAATCAGAAGAAAATGAGGACCCGGAGTCCGAAGATGCTTCGCCCGCGCTGGCCTCCACAGGGGACTCAGCCCCCCCCCCCCCCCGAAGGCCGTTGCTGCGGCGAAAGCACGGGAGGCATGCCGCTATCACCAGCAGCGTCCCGCGCGATTTCGCAGGCTGTCCCCAAAATGGCCGCCACTCCCGCGTTAAGCGGGAAGGGGTCAGCCAGCCTGTCTGAAGCCTTGCCAACGCGCGGCGGCGATCACGCTGTTCGGGATCGGCCCCCCCCCCCGACCTGCCCCGGACGGTCCCTCGCCGCCCGAGACGCAGGAGGAACAAATCCCTTCACCGCGAAAGACATGCGCGGCAAGCCGACCCCCCTCGGCATCCGGAGCGGCCGCGAAAGAAAACAAATTGAATTAAACTTTAAATTAATTAAAAATCCAATCCCCCGTCAAGCGGCCCCCCCCGGCGAAGAAACGGAGAGGCGGCCGTGAAACAAAAGCGTCCGCTTTTTTTTTTTTAACTTGCCGCTGTCCCCGGTCCTGAAGCTCCTGCTCCAGCGGGGGTGAGTGAACCGGGCTCCCCGGTGTCACCCCCGACGCTGCTACTGGCACAGCAGGGTCCTCGACCCTAGCAGCAGCCTCAACCAGGGGGGATGGTCCCCTCAGAACCTTCCAACCCCCCTGGGAGGCAGGACGGATGGGGACTTCCTTCTTCAACCTTAAAAAATAAAACTTCCTTTTACCTTTTTTTTTTTTAAACACTAACAAGAAAAAAGTTTAGTGCTGGAGCCGTGGATTTGCTTACTGTCCCCCTTCCAGTCATTAATTCAAATTTGATCATATTATGATCACAATTGCCAAGTGGCCCCCACCACCGCTACCCCTCTCTCACCAAATCCTGGGTTAGATTTTCAAAGGGGTACGCCACGTACAATACGTGCGTAACCCCCCGAAAACCTACCCCAACCCCCCCCCCCCCACGCGCACCGAGCCTATTTTACATAGGCTCGGCCGCACGCGCAAGTCCTGGGGCTTGCACGGAGGGGCGTGTCAGGGGGCGTCCCACGAGTGACGCGGCGTTTCGGGGGCGGGCCCGAGGGCGTGGGTGCCAGCCCGGGGGCGTGGTTGAGGCCTCCGGACCAGCCCCCGGGTTGGGTGATGGCGCGCCAGCAGCCCGTTGGCGTGCACAGATTTATGCCTGCTTTCCGCAGGCGTAAATCTGCCAACAAAGGTAGGGGGGGGGGGGGGGTTTAGATAGGGCCGGGGGGGTGGCTTAGGTAGGGGGAAGGGAGGGGAAGGTGAGGGGAGGCGGAAGGAAAGTTCCCTCCGAGGCCACTCCGATTTCGGAGCGGCCTCGGGAGGGAAACAGGCAGCGCGCGCTGGGCTCGGCGAACGCAGGTTGCACAAATGTGCACCCCCTTGCGCGCGCCGACCCCGGATTTTATAAGATACGCGCGGCTACGCGCGTATCTCCTTTATAAAGATTAGCGCCAGCAGTCTGGTTTCCACCCTGGTTAAGGTGGAGCCCATCTCTTCAGAAGAGACTCCCTCTTCCCCAAAAGATTCCCCAATTCCTAACAAAACTGAATCCCTCTTCCTTGCACCATCGTCTCATCCATGCATTGAGACTCTGGAGCTCTGCCTGCCTCTGGTGACCTGCGCGTGGAACAGGGAGCATTTCAGGGAATGCCAGTATGCGCATAAGTGCCGGGCCTCTTCGAAGGGGCGGGCCGGGACAGCACCATTGATCGCTGTCCCGAAGACTCGGCTCCCGGTGCGCGCAACTTACTTCAGGTCAGGCCCTGAAGTAAGTAATAAAACAAACAAACAAACAAAAAAGAATAGGTAGGGTTTAGGGGGAGGAGAGGGGAAGGGGAAGGAAGGTTAGGTAGGGAAGTTCCCTCCCAGTCCGCTCCTTAATTGGAGCGGACTGGGAGGGAACTGGGGAAGGCCAGAATGCATCGCTGCGTGGAAATTGCAAAAGTCTCCCTCCCTTGCGCGTGCTGCCCGCACATATGCATGCAGATTATAAAATCCGGCACACGTGTGCATGCAGCCAATGGATTTTCTAACGTGCGCACATGTTAGGAAATCGGCACGTCCATGTGTGCACGTCGGGAAGCATGCGCACATGGACGCACGCGCACACGTTTGAAATCTAACCCTAAATTTTTCACCTGATTCTTGATGAGAAGACAATTTAAAAGAACATAAGATGTGCCAAGTCAGGCCAATAGTCCATTGAGTCCAGCATCCTAACAGAAGCCAATCTATGTCACTTAGAAGAATGCAGCAGATCCTAATAGGAAAATCCGTTCCTTATTGTTCAGTCCCTAAAGTATGGAGTGGAGACACCCAAGTTTATCTAGTTAATAACTGTTAATGGATTTGTCTTCTAGCAAAATATACAAACTATACTACTATATACAAGCTATATATTGTATATAAAATATACAAGCTATACTACTAGCCTTTACCACATTCTCTGGCAACAAATTCCAGAGTTTAATTATCTGTTGATTCAAAAAAATATTTTTCTCTTATTAGTTTTAAATATATTGCCCAGTAACTTCATTGTGTGTTCCAATAGTCTTTGTACTTTTCAAACCATTCCACTCATTATTTTATAGACCTTTATCATATCTCCCCTCAGCCGTCTCTTCTCCAAGCTGAAGAGTGCTAACCTCTTTAGCCTTTCTTCATAATTCCATCCCCTTTATCATCTTGTTTGTCCTTCTCTGTACCTTTTCTTTTTTTTTTATATTTCAAACATTCAAAAACAAACAACGTTGTATATATGTAATACAGAAATATTAACATGGATATTAGCAATTTTTAGTTGAAATATACTAATTACATTTCTGTATGTTCTCTAAGCAATTCAGGAGAATTAAGTTTTAAAGAAAATGAGCGAACCTTAAGAAAAATAATAAAGGAATATTCTCACTGATCTGAGATATCAGCTAGAGATGTGAATCGTGTGATCGATCGTCTTAACGATCGATTTCGGCTGGGAGGGGGAGGGAATCAGATCGTCGCCGTTTGGGTTTTTAAAATTTGGGGAAATCGTGGAAAATCGTGTAAATCGAAAAACCGGCACACTAAAACATCCCTAAAACCCACCCCGACCCTTTAAAATAAATCCCCCCACCCTCCCGAACCCCCCCCAAAATGCCTTAAATTACCTGGGGTCCAGAGGAAGGGTCCCGGTGTGATCTTTTACTCTCGGACCTCCGGTGCTTGTAGAAATGGCACCGGCGCTACCTTTGCCTTGTCATATGACAGGTCAAAGGTAGCGCCGGCGCCATTTTGTTTTTTGTCCCCCGAGGTCAGGAGCGTAGGAGATCGCTCCCGGACCCCCCGCTGGACCCCCAGGGACTTTTGGCCAGCTTGGGGGGGGGGCCTCCTGACCCCCACAAGACTTGCCAAAGTCCAGCGGGGGTCCGGGAACGACTTCCTGCATGCGAATCGGAAAAACGATTCGCGGCAGGAGATCGCTCCCGGACCCCCGCTGGACCCCCAGGGACTTTTGGCCAGCTTGGGGGGGCCTCCTGACCCCCACAAGACTTGCCAAAAGACCAGCGGGGGTCCGGAACGACCTCCTGCAGTCGAATCGTGTTTTCTATGGCCGGCGCCATTTTGCGCCGCCATTTTGCGCAAAATGGCGCCGGCCGTAGACAAAACGATTCGACTGCAGGAGGTCGTTCCGGACCCCCGCTGGACTTTTGGCAAGTCTTGTGGGGGTCAGGAGGCCCCCCCAAGGTGGCCAAAAGTCCCTGGGGGTCCAGCGGGGGGTCCGGGAGCCATCTCCTGCCGCGAATCGTTTTTCCATATGAAAAAACCAAAGGTAGCGCCGGCGCCATTTCTACAAGCACCGGAGGTCCGAGAGTGGAAGATCACAGTGGGACCCTTCCTCTGGACCCCAGGTAATTTAAGGCATTTTGGGGGGGTTCGGGAGGGTGGGGGATTTATTTTAAAGGGTCGGGTGGGTTTTTAGGGTTTTTTAGTGTGCCGGTTTTTCCCGCCCTCCCCTTTCCCCTCCCCCGATTTACGATTTTATGACGATAAATCGGGGGAATTGTTATGTATCGCGGCTCTAACGATTTTTGACGATTTAAAATATATCGGACGATATTTTAAATTGTCAAAAAACGATTCACATCCCTAATATCAGCCAAAAACTTTCTTTTGCTCCTAACCTAATGCTGGGTTAATGGGGGTGGGACTCCAAAAAGGCCTGTAAATGAGGTATCAAAAAAACCCTTGTAATTTATCTCACATCTACAGGGGTACCTTAAGATGAATCTTGCTCCCTTTGCTAACACTTCAGATTTCAGCCTCAAGAAATCCTCTCTCCTTAGTTGGGTCACTCTTGCCAGATCTGGATAAATCCAGATCTGTTGCCCATGGAACATCTCTGTGCGATGTCTTAAGAATAATCTTAAAACCGCGTCTCTTTCAGTTTGAAACAGAAAAGAGACATATAATGTAGCTCTTAGAGAGATCTCAGTGTGCAAAGAAGTTTCTAATATCTCAGTCAAATTCAAAGATACTTCTGACTGTGGGCCTCATTTTCCAATATCGCATGCGATTTCAAAAAGGGGTGTTACCTTATGCTAATAAGCATGTGTATCGCAAATTGCAATAACAGCTATACAACACGCTCTTAGCGCAAGTTGTGCTATTAACCCAATTTGGGCTACATTGCCAGTATATATTGTGGTTCATGATGTTTCCGGACAATATGTGAGCGAGAGAGAGAGAGAGAGAGAGAGAGAGAGAGAGAGAGAGAGACTTGCTATAGTGCCTCCTCCCTAGACAGGTATTTGTATCCCTATGGGAGGCCCACCTAGTAACTCGAGGTGGGGATTAGGTATGAGTGTAGGGGGTTGGGGGCCACTTTCACATTCAACATGAGACGTACGAACAGAACAGTGGTCTCTTGTGAAGATTTGATGGCATTCGGAGTGAGGAAACTCACTCCAAGATGAGATTTGGGCAATGTTCTCTCCACCTAGCTTGACAGCTTGACCCCCAACCCCCAACCCCCTACACTTATACCTAATCCCCACCTCGAGTTACTAGGTGGGCCTCCCATAGGGATACAAATACCTGTCTAGGGAGGAGGCACTATATTGCAAACGACTGTTAGCGCGATTTGCAGAATTATCTCCCGCGGTAACTCCTTGGAAAATGACCCCCTGTATCTTACCCGTTTGATTTCCTGTCACATCTTTTAAAGATACATAATAGATTTTTGCAAATACAGGTATAGCTTGATTCGACATTTTCAATACTTTTTGTAGATATTCTTCACCCGGGAACTGGGAACCCCCCCAGGAGGAGCCCGTAGGGTCCCAGAACCTCGGGACTTGGGAGTGCAGCTAAGCTCTTCACCCGGGAACCAGGACCCCCCAGGAGGAGCCCGTAGGGTCCCAGTCCCTTGGGACCTCTGCACAGTGATAGTCTCTCTAGGAAGGCCCGGGCAAAGGTGAGCACAGAGTCCAGTAGCAAGAGCCAATAGACCAGGGAGCACAGGGCAAGCGGAAGCAGGATCAGAGTCAGTAATGTCTTGACTGGGGCTTGCAGGGTGCAAGCTGGGGGCCAGCAGCGAGTAGGCCAGAGCCTGGCAGGAAGTAGAAGGTATCAGGACCCAAGACAGTCTGGCAGTGATTCCAGTCCAGGCCTGCAGGAGGCAATGTCCCGGAGCGTGGCAGCTGCGGCAGACAGCGGTTGAGTCAAGAACGAGCAGAGGTCGGTGGCTGGCGGCAGGCAGAAGCAGGGTCAGGAACGAGCAGAGGTTGGTGGCTGGCGGCAGGCAGAAGCAGAGTCAGGAACGAGCAGAGGTCGGTGGCTGAGGCAGAACAACGGAAGTGCAACTAAGAACTACTCACGGTAGCGACCCTCGTTGCAAGGCAATGAGAGGACTGAGGGACGCCGGTTATATCGGGCTTGGGGCGTGGTGTGACTAGCTCAGGCGGGGTCAGGCTTCCGGTGAGCGTACGTCCATAAACGCGCGTCCCCGCGCGCACACGGGGCAGCAGCGAGACGGCCCAGCAATGGCAGACGCCCCCTGACTGTTCAGCAGAGCCGCGGAGAGGCGGCGTTCCCGGCCTTGGAGGGTGAGCCCTGAACACGGCTGGCAAGGGGGAAGCGGTGGAGACCGCAACAGTTCCCCCCCCTTTACGGCCCCTCTTGAGAGGACCGGGTTTCTCAGGATGATCTTGTGAAACTGACGCAGGAGATCCTTATCCAAGATATTCCGGCTGGGTTCCCAGGTGTTGTCCTCGTCACCACTTCCTTCCATGCTAGCAAGTACTCCCAACGACGATTATGAAATCGAATGTCCAAGACGTCCCGTACCTGGTACGTTGGGTCCTCATCAACTGTGGTGGTAACAGGATCCGGAGGTGCAGGGTGATACTGGGAAAGAACCACTGGTTTGAGTAAGGAGGCATGGAAGACGTTGTGTACCTTAAATGAAGAGGGCAACCGAAGTCGGTAAGATACCAGCCCAATTCGCTCAGCCACTCGGAAGGGACCGCAGAACTTCGGTGCGAATCGTCGTGAAGGTAGACGGAGGTGCAAGTTTCGGGTGCTCAGCCAGACTTTGTCTCCTGGCTGGAACACCGGTGCGGGTCGACAATGGCGATCGGCGGTCCGTTTGGCCCTGGCATTGGCCTGTAGGATCTGTTTTCAGGTTGCATGCCACAAGGCCTGGAATTGCTGGGCTGTAACCTGAGCAGCAGGAGAGGCACTGGGAGCCTCTAGCGGAAGTGGTGGTCGTAGGGATCTCCCATATACGAGATGAAATGGAGATTTGCCCGTGGCAGCGTGAACTTGGTTGTTATAGGCGAATTCCGCCCAGGGGAGAAGCTCGGCCCAGTTATCCTGTCTTTCATTAATGAAGCCCTTAGATAAGCCTTAAGTGTCCGGTTCATTCTTTCAGTCTGTCCGTTGCTTTGTGGATGGAATGCCGTGGAAAAGCTAAGCTTCACTTGGAAACACTTGCAGAGGGCTCTCCAGTAGCGAGCCACAAATTGCGAACCTCGGTCGGAAACTATGTCCTGTGGAAAGCCATGGAGCCTGAACACATGTTGGGGTGAACAGGAGGGCCAATTCTGGTGCAGTGGGAAGCTTGGGTAGTGGAACCATGTGGACCATCTTGGAAAAACGGTCAACCGTGACCCATACGACCGTGTGTCCTTGAGAGGGAGGCAGATCCACGATAAAGTCCGTGGCTATATGGGTCCACGGCTCGGTCGGGCCCGGAAGCGGTGTAACAGGCCAAAAGGAGAACCAGGGCTGGGTTTCTGGCGAGCGCAGGTGGGGTCAGGAAGCCACATAAGAGGCGATATCACGCCGAATGGTAGGCCACCAGTAGAACCGGTTAATCAGTTCCAACGTCCTGTCACGTCCGGCATGCCCTCCAACCAAGGAGTCATGGGCCCATCGTAGTGCTGTCAACCGGTCCCGGCGAGAGAGCGCCGTGCGGTCCTGCGAGACGGTAGAGCAGAGAGCCGAATCTTGGAGGGATCCAGTATGAACTGTGGAGAGTCAACCTCCTCTTCGGCACAGGTGGCCCGAGACAGGGCGTCAGCCCGGATGTTCTTGGCCGCCGGACGATACCTGCACGATGAAATCAAACCGACTGAAGAACAGGGCCCATCGTGCCTGACGGGGGTTCAGTCGTTGAGCCTGAGTCAGAAACTCCAAGTTTTATGATCCGTGTAAACGGTGGTTGTGTGTAAGGAGCCCTCGAGCCACTGCCGCCATTCCTCGAGGGCGAGCTTGATTGCCAGCAGCTCCTTATCCCCTATGGAATAATTGATCTCTGCGGGTGAAAACTTCCGGGAGTAATATGAGCATGGGACGAGTTGCCCAGAGTCGGAGTGCTGGCTGAGAACAGCTCCTACAGCGATGCTGGACGCATCGACCTCCACGATGAATGGCCGCACGGGATCTGGGTGGCGGAGACAGACTTCTGAGAGAAAGGCTTCCTTGAGATCAGAGAAAGCTTTGATGGCCGACTCAGGCCAGTGCTTGACATCTGCCCCTTTCCGGGTCAAGGCGGTAAGGGGAGCCACACGGTGAGAGTATCTGGGAATAAAATGTCTGTAAAAGTTCTCAAACCCCAGGAAGCGCTAGAGGGCTTTAAGACCTGAGGGTTGAAGCCACTTGGTAATGGCGGCTACCTTCTCCAGGTCCATGCGAAAACTGGTAGCAGATATAATATATCCTAAGAAGGGTAGAGAGTCCGCCTCGAACACACACTTCTCCGGCTTAGCGTATAGGTGATTCTCTCGAAGCGCCTGAAGGACCTGACAGACATGTTGACGGTGGGAGTTCAAATCTTTAGAAAAAATAAGGACGTCGTCCAAATAGACAATCACGTGGGAGTGAAGCATCTCTCGGAGAACCTCATTCATGAGGTGCTGGAAGACGGCGGGGGCGTTACAAAGTCCAAAGGGCATTACGAGATATTCGTAATGCCCATCATGTGTGTTGAACGCCGTCTTCCATTCGTCTCCCGGTCGGATGCGTACGAGGTTATAAGCCCCTCTCAGGTCCAGCTTGGTAAAGATGCGGGCACCTTGAAGACGGTCCAATAGTTCAGGGATGAGTGGCAGCGGGTAGCGGTTCCACTTAGTAATAGCGTTGAGACCACGGTAGTCAATGCATGGTCGTTGTGACCCATCCTTCTTGCCCACAAAGAAAAATCCCGCTCCTGCCGGGGAGCGGGACGGACGAATGAATCCCTTGGCTAGGTTCTCCGAGATGTATTGTGACATCGTTTTGGTCTCTGGGAGAGAGAGGGGATACACCCGGCCGCGAGGGCGGCGTAGAGCCAGGAACCAGATCAATGGGACAGTCGAAGGGTCTATGTTCCGGAAGGATCTCTGCCATCTCTTTAGAAAAGACGTCCTGATATCCTTGATAGGCTTTGGGCACAAGGGGCGTGGAGCAGAGATGCAGAGTGCTGGGAGGATGAGGAAGCTTCAAGCACCGGTCAAAGCAGGCAGGACCCCAACTAACCAACTGGAAGTCATCCCATTTGATGACGGGTGAGTGTTGGCGAAGCCAGGGCAGTCCCAACACTAAGGGATGCACGGCTCTCTCCAGGACGAGTAGAGAAATCTCCTCAGTGTGGAATAGCCCTGTCTGTAGGGTTACGGGCTTCGTAGAGCAGAAGATATGTCCAGGTAACAAAGTCCCTCGTATCAAGGAAATGCGTAAGGGGGGATTCTTATGCTCAGTGGGCAAACCCAATTGGTTCACCAGGTCTGCCACAATGAAGTTCCCCTCGGCCCCTGAATCAATAAAGGCCCGGATCTGGACCTCCCCACTGGGGTACTTGAGGGTTACTGGCAGAGTGCAAAGAGGAGCGGGGATCCGGTAGCGCCTAGGTGTAGCTCCTCGGTATAACCTAGGCACGAACGTTCTTCCCGGACGCTCGGTGCAAGATGACAGGTAGTGTCCTTTACCACCGCAGTATAGGCAGAGGCCTAACGAGCGTCGACGGCTCCTTTCGTCTGGAGTAAGTGGTGACCTGCCCAGCTGCATGGGCTCGGGGGTTGAGTTAACCGCAGGAGATCGCCTCTTGCTGAGAAGCCTGCAGGAGACATGTGGCTGACTCCTGCTACTAGACCGAGTCTCTCTATCACGCTGTTGGAGTCGACGATCGACCTTGCCTGCAATATCCATTAGGTCGTTTAACTCCTTAGGAATCTCTCGCGCCGCCAGTTCATCTTTAATCCGGCCAGCCAGACCCTCAAGAAAGATTCCTTTAAAACAGTCATCTTGCCAATCCAGCTCCATAGCCAAAGTCCTGAAGTGGATGATGTACTCAGCCACAGGGCATGTGCCCTGTCGAAGATGCAGAAGCTCAGAGGGCGGCGGTTAGACCCGCCACGCAGGGTCATCGAACACCAGACGGAACTGGAGGAGGAACTCCTGGAGGTCCTGTAGCAGAGGGTCAGAGCGCTCCCACAAAGGTGATTGCCCATTCTAGGGCCCTGCCATCCAGTAGAGAAAAAATGTATGCCACTTTACTTGCTTCTGTGGGAAACTGGTGGGGTAACAAGGTGAACCGTACTTGGCATTGGTTCAGGAACCCGCGGCAGGGCTTACTCTCTCCCGCGTACCTGCTGGGAGCTGGCAACTGGGTATTGGATGCGGCGCCAGATACAGGTGACCTTTGGCGAGTAGAAGCCTCTAGACGGGAGGCTAGTTGAGAATGATATTAGTAAGCAATTAATGAATGCTGAGATCATAAATTTAGAATACTAGGACTGTAATGTTTGTATAGAGATAAGACCTCAGTGTTGGCAAGAGATCTGAATTAACAGAAACTTCTGATGGCCAATTGGTCCAATCATCGGTCTTATAATCTCTAATTTTAATAAAATTATTTTATTGAATATAGACTGTTATCACAAACTTACATATTGATTTATTTAATTTTTGTTTTTATTTTATATAAAAATTTGGATACTAATCTATTGGCACTGGTTTTAAAACAACAGTGAATTTCAGTTTTTTGCTGTTCTGAAATCGTTTTAAACAAGCTTGATTTGCTTGCTGTTTCTTTAAAGAATTGTGCTGCTCAATCAAATTTTTTATAATGCAGCAATGCCGTCTATACAAAAGAAATGATGTTACAATTTTAATTTCTTAAATGGTAATAGTGAAACGATGTTGTTTGTCACCTCATAGTTTGTATCGCTTATGCTTTGTAATCATTAATTTAAAGAGTAACAAATTGTTCACTCAGCTGAACAGACAACTATGCTGTTGATTCTCAAAGGAATAGCATTTTGTTACTGTTCGGCAACTTTGTAACTGATTGTTGAGCCGAAATGTCTCAATGTGAGTAGAGCACAGTGTTGACTGAGGGAATTTTATGAACTAGTCCAGTGGCATAGTATCTCAAAATCAATGTAAAATTCTCTGCAGCCAGATTTGTAATGCAGACTTTAGCAATCACATTTCAGTCTTTTAATTAAATGTGGGACGGATGGTATGATTCACTTCGTCTCTCATATGGTCTTGAGTCCCGACAAATTTTGAAAACGGCAGAGCACTTATCTGAAATTCTTGATGATCACATTCGTTGCAAATTTTTCATCACTCTGCTCTGCCGTGACTTGAACCCAAAGGGTCTGGTAACCGCCGCCAACGCGGCCGGCGTTTCGCAAAAAAACGCTGCTTCAGGGCGGACTCTAAATTTAAACAGCACATTGATAAGAAAATTAAATACCAATGTAAAACCACTTGTAAAGGTGGAATAAACTTGAGCTTACTTACAATTTTTGAAGAGAAACTTCTTCTATTAAGGTCCGGTTCAGACTGAAATTGTTTTCAAAAAATGGCCGCGCTACATTTAAACAGCTAATTGGCTTGAAAACCACCATAGGTGCTCACGAATGAATGTTAGCAACGTGATAACGTCATGCTATACTGATGCTGCCATGCATACTACTGCAATGTAACACTTACTGCTTATCAATAAAGATCTTAATGTTGAACTTTGTTGTTAAACGTCATTTACTTACTCACTTTTTTTTATGAATGAATTGACATTCTTTGCAATGAAAAAATAAAATGATACAATGAATGAGGCTATTCCACTCGATTTTAGAGTTCAAACCGGCAGGTTCTTCGGATTTTAATTTAAAAATCCATTCTTGCTCTTTTTTGTATAGTTGTCTCTCTCTATCGCCCCCTCTTGAGTCCCCTTTGATATGCTCTAAGACAAACCATCTCAGTTCTTTGACATTGTGATTTTCCTGTATGCAGTGCCCCACCATTGGAGCAGATATTTTCTTGTTCTTCAAACAACTCTTGTGTTCACCTATTCTTAATTTGAATGATCTCATTGTCTGTCCCACGTAGATTTTGTTGCACGGACATCTTATAATGTATATCACATGATCTGTCTGACATGTGGTAAAATTATTCAACCTGTATTTGTATTGTGTTTGTGTGCACGTATATTCCTTGATTTCTAATGTTTGGTCACAGATTTTGCAGTGACCACATCTGAAATGACCCAATGGTATGGTGCCATCAATGGATTGGGAGTGTACAGTGTCTTTCAACGTCGACGGACTTAAGATTTCTCTCAAATTTTTTGATCTTGAATAAGCTGCTCGGAATTCCATATCTTGCATACCTGGTATCATTTTAATCAAAAACCAATGATGGCGCATGGCTTGTACAATTTTACGTGACCAAGGTGAATATTGAGTCACGCACGTAATCATGTTCACATCTTGGGATTTAAATTGAGATGTAAGTAGCGCTTCTCGATCATAGTACAATGCGCGTTTGAACCCTGTTTTGATACATTTATTGGGATAGCCTCTTTTCTTCAAATCCAATTTTAATTTTTCTGATTGTTGTCTGTATAATGAAACACTGGAACAATTCCGTTTGTATCTCAAGAATTGTGAAAAAGGATGGCTGTTCTTCAAAGGCATTGGATGTGCACTGTCAAAGTGCAACATGGTATACGATCTGTTGGTTTTTTAATACACTGGTAATAATTTCACCATCTTCCATTTTTCTCAATAAAACATCCAAAAAGGAGATTTCAACAAAATTGTAATTTAATACAAACTGTATTTTGTCATCGCAAGTGTTAATCCAATTCTCAAATGAATGTAGTTCTGATTCAGTGCCACTCCACAATATAAAAATATCGTCGATGTAACGTTTGTAAAAAGATATCTTTGAAATGAATGGTGAGTTGTAGATCCATTCCTGTTCGAATTCTGTCATGAAGAGGTTGGCAATAGTAGAGGCCATGGTTGCGCCCATTGCTGTTCCGGAAATTTGCTGATAGTATTTGCCCTGGAATATGAAAAAATTCTTCTTAAGTGCAATGGAAGCCAATTGTAATAAAACTCACTGGGCACCCGATGAGGTCTAAAACGTTTATCAAGATATATTTTAATTACCTTTAAAGCCTCTTCTTGCGGAATTGAAGTGTATAATGATTTAATGTCTAAGGTGACAAACCAAAGATCAGTGATGTTAATGGTCAGATTTTCAATCAAATTGAGGAAATGTGATGTATCTCTGATATAGGATGAACTAGTGGACACAAAGTGTCTCAAAAAACAATCAATAAACTGGGAAAGCGGTTCCAATAAAGATTGATTGGATGATATTATTGGCCTTCCAGGCGGATTAATCAAAGTTTTATGTACTTTTGGCAAGACATATATTGTAGGTGTTCTTGGATGTTTTACATTCAAAAAATTGTATTCTTTGTCTGTCAAAAAACCTGTTTTCTTGCCTGTATCAATCAATTTTTTGATTTGTCTCTGTAACTGAATTGTTGGATTGGCTGTCAGTTTAATGTATGTAGTCTCATCCTGTATCTGTCTTTTGATTTCATCAATGTAATCTTCTCTATTTAATATGACCACTGAACCGCCTTTGTCAGCCTGTTTAATAATGTAATCTTGATTTTTAGCCATGGATTGAAGAATTGAACGTGCTTGTTTATTTAAATTACTACAAAATTTGTCATTGTTCTGTTCCAATGATTGTACATCTATCAGAACCAATTTGTGGTTTTCAAGCCAATTAGCTGTTTAAATGTAGCGTGGCCATTTTTTGAAAACAATTTCAGTCTGAACCCGACCTTAATAGAAGAAGTTTCTCTTCAAAAATTGTAAGTAAGCTCAAGTTTATTCCACCTTTACAAGTAGTTTTACATTGGTATTTAATTTTCTTATCAATATGCTGTTTAAATTTAGAGTCCGCAATGAAGCAGCGTTTTTTGCGAAACGCCGGCCGCGTTGGCGGCGGTTACCAGACCCTTTGGGTTCAAGTCACGGCAGAGCAGAGTGATGAAAAATTTGCAACGAATGTGATCATCAAGAATTTCAGATAAGTGCTCTGCCGTTTTCAAAATTTGTTGGGACTCAAGACCATATGAGAGACGAAGTGAATCATACCATCCGTCCCACATTTAATTAAAAGACTGAAATGTGATTGCTATAGTCTGCATTACAAATCTGGCTGCAGAGAATTTTACATTGATTTTGAGATACTATGCCACTGGACTAGTTCATAAAATTCCCTCAGTCAACACTGTGCTCTACTCACATTGAGACATTTCAGCTCAACAATCAGTTACAAAGTTGCCGAACAGTAACAAAATGCTATTCCTTTGAGAATCAACAGCATAGTTGTCTGTTCAGCTGAGTGAACAATTTGTTACTCTTTAAATTAATGATTACAAAGCATAAGCGATACAAACTATGAGTGACAAACATCGTTTCACTATTACCATTTAAGAAATTAAAATTGTAACATCATTTCTTTTGTATAGACGGCATTGCTGCATTATAAAAAATGTGATTGAGCAGCACAATTCTTTAAAGAAACAGCAAGCAAATCAAGCTTGTTTAAAACGATTTCAGAACAGCAAAAACTGAAATTCACAGTGTTGTTTAAACCAGTGCCAATAGATTAGTATCCAAATTTTATATAAAATAAAAATAAAAACAAAAATTAAATAAATCAATATGTAAGTTTGTGATAACAGTCTATATTCAATAAAATAATTTTATTAAAATTAGAGATTATAAGACCGATGATTGGACCAATTGGCCATCAGACGTTTCTGTTAATTCAGATCTCTTGCCAACACTGAGGTCTTATCTCTATACAGTCTATTACAGTCCTAGTATTCTAAATTTATGATCTCAGCATTCATTAATTGCTTACTAATATCATTCTCATCTTGCAGTCCATATTGATTTACATAGCTAGTTATTTTATATTCTGAGTGTATACTAGTTATATCCCTAAGTTGTGGGAGGCCAGTTGATCCACGGTGGCAGCAAGTGTGTCTATGCAGAGTTGCTGCTGTTGCAGGCGGTGCGCCATCCCAGGGATCGCCTGCAAGCTGGGGGACTCCGTCGAGTCCATGGCCTTGCAATCTGTTGCAGCCTGGGAGCTACGGTTCGAGAGTGGACCCTTGAGCTGAACCACCCTGGGTAGAGTAGCTCAGGAGGCGGAACCGCCAGCACAGATCTTCGCCTGGGAACCAGGAAGCCCCCAGGAGGAGCCCGTAGGGTCCTGGAGCCTTGGGACTTGGGAGTGCAGCTAAGCTCTTCACCCGGGAACCAGGAGCCCCCAGGAGGAGCCCGTAGGGTTCCAGTCCCTTGGGACTTCTGCACAGTGATAGTCTCTCTAGGAAGGCCCGGGCAAAGGTGAGCACAGAGTCCAGTAGCAAGAGCCAATAGGCCAGGGAGCACAGGGCAAGCGGAAGCAGGATCAGAGTCAGTAATGTCTTGACTGGGGCTTGCAGGGTGCAAGCTGGGAGCCAGCAGCGAGTAGGCCAGAGCCTGGCAGGGAGTAGAAGGTATCAGGACCCAAGACAGTCTGGCAGTGATTCCAGTCCAGGCCTGCAGGAGGCAATGTCCCGGAGCGTGGCAGCTGCGGCAGACAGCAGTTGAGTCAGGAACGAGCAGAGGTTGGTGGCTGGCGGCAGGCAGAAGCAGAGGTCGGTGGCTGAGGCAGGACAACGGAAGTGCAACTAAGAACTACTCACGGTAGCGACCCTCGTTGCAAGGCAATGAGAGGACTGAGGGACGCCGGTTATATCGGGCTTGGGGCGTGGCGTGACTAGCTCAGGCGGGGTCAGGCTTCCGGTGAGCATACGTCCATAACGCGCGTCCCCGCAGCGAGACGGCCCAGCAATGGCGGACGCCCTGACTGTTCAGCAGAGCCGCGGAGGCGGTGTTCCTGGCCTCGGAGGTGAGCCCTGAACACGGCTAGCAAGGGGGAAGCGGTGGAGACTGCAAGAGCTTTCTACCTTTTCTAATCTCTCTTCATAATTTATCATTTTATTATTACATAAAGATGTGACATTTTCCAAATCTAGTACTTTCTGTTGGAAATTAGCAGTCTTTACAGTCAAGTTTGTTATTGCCGATTCTATGGATTTAATTGCAATCCACAAGGTCTCCAATGTGATTTCTGAGGGTTTAGATGATAGAGTAACCTCAAACTCTGGCCTAACAATTCATTTGCTTTGGTTGACTGCTATTGCAGACGAGGATTTCAATGTATTGTATTAGCCTGGTTGGAAACGCCTAATATGGAACCCCCATATGTTTTAACTACTTTGAATATTTTTGTTGTCATTTGCAAATCTGATCACCATACTCATTGCTCCCTTTTTCAGATCATTAATGAATAAGTTAAACAATATTGGTCCCTGTACAGATTTCTGGTGCATGTCTTTATTTACCTCTCTCCATTTGGAAAACTAACCAATTAGTCCTTCTCTTTGATTTCTATTTTTTAACCAGTTCCTAACCCATAATAGCATAATGACCGCACCCCATGACTTTTAAAATTTTCTAAGGTCTCTCATGATGAATTTTGTAAAATGCCTTTTAAAAATCCAAGTATACCATGAGGGCAATTTTCATTGAGATAAGAACTGCATACCTTTTATGTTCAAGCTTGCACCAATTCTCAAAGCATAATTATATACATGCTTTCACTTTCAAACTTGCCATGGGAACAAACTAAATGCTGTCACGTGCACCTGAATTTTCTGTGGGGAGAATTTTAATTTAATTTAATTTCTTACATGGGCCGACAAACCCATTTAAAGTTGCATACAATTTCTATAAAATACACAATATAATGGGGGCATATTCAGGAAACTGGCTAAACCTTTAGCTGGATAAGTGCCGGGCCTCTTCAAAGGGGCGGGCCGGGACAGCGCCATTGATCGCTGTCCCGAAGACTCAGCTCCCGATGCGCGCAACTTATCCAGCTAAAGGTAGCTAGAGAACTTGTCCTAAATATTCAGCAGGATAAATGTCCTTCTGAATTTACTTGCCTAAAGTTATCTGGCTACATAACCGGATACGTTTTAAAACCTAAACGGCTACATTTGAATACAACCAGTTAGGTTTTAAAGTTATCCAGCCTTGAGTGGTCAGATAAGTTTCCACTTAACCAGATTGTGAGTAGTGCCTCTAGTGTTCCCCTCTGAGTATGTGCAGGACCAGGCTGGGAGCCTGGCCCCTTTTAAATCCCCTGAACGGAAAATGTCCATGGGTGGTATCCTAGTGGGCAGGAGGAGCTCAGAGGGCGTGCTCAGCTAGAGGGGAATAAGACGTTAAGCTCAGCAGGAGTAGTTGGGCCCCATGACTGAGAAGTAGGAGCTCCTGGGGCATCTCAGGGAAGACAGGTAGCTGCTTTGTAATTCCTCTCAGAGAGACAGAGAGGTGGCAGTCTGCAAGTGTGTCTATATTGCAAAGGTAGGCAGTTACTATTGTGTTTGTGTTCACTGTCTGTGTAGTAATAAAGTAGAGAAACAAGCTACAGTCAGCTTGGTTACTGCTCTAACACACAAGAGATTGTTCTGCCATCCTCACACAGATATCTTCAAAGATATCCAGTTAAGTGGCACTGATAAGCAAAAAAAAAATAAAATAAAACAGTGCTATGTGGGCCTACAGCCTAATTCCTACCCACTCCCTCCAATATGTTGGGTTGTACACCCTCCACCCCCTACACCAGGGAAGGCCAACTCTGGTTCTTGAGAGCCACAAACAGGCCTGGGTTTCAAGATATCCATAATGAATATGCATAAGACAGATTTGCATACAATGGAGGTAATGCATACTAATCTATTGCTTCCATATTCATTGTGGATATCCTGAAAACCTATTTGTGACTCTCGAGAACTAGAATTGGTCATCCCTCCGATGTGAAAAATATGCTGTGGGGACCTCAGCTTGGGCACCCTATCCCTTTCCCTGCTGTTCTTTTTAATGCAAAATCAGGCTATCTCCCATCCCCTTACCCTTTACACACCCATAACCTGTATGCCCTGGTCTGCCCCAATCCTTAGACTCCCACTCCCTCTGGATCCTAAAAACCCCATCCGGGAGCGAAGAATTCACTTATCCACTCTCGGCACTTCCTGCTCTACTCTGACAGAAGCAACTCTGGAAGCATAAGCTACCTGCAATTTATGCTTCCAACACTGCAGCTATCTGAGGGTCTCCAGATGAAACTTGCAGTTCTTCTTCTTGGATAACAACACAGTATCTTTCAGATGAAAGATCCAGGAAAGAGGAAACAATCAGCTCTTCAACTTTTACCTCATTTGGAAGGAAGGGTGTCTGCAAAAATCTTCCTCCCAGATTCACAAAACAAAATGTTTATCCAAATATTCAGAAATTGTAAATCCCCTGCAGCAGGTAACCACCAGCTTCCAACTACAGATCATGAGATAGAGTGAGCAGAGTCTATCCTATCCTGGCCTCCCCAGAAAACAGGGATTTCCCATACTCCCTTCCTGGGCAAAAAAACAGGGGTCTCACAAGAACCACCAAAAATAATCAAATCTGGAGGCAACCCAACCAGACAGGTGGTGTACAGGAAGGGAGGAAGTCTCCTATCTATTCTGAATTCCAAACCGAGAGGCCTGGTCCTGGAAGTAGGCAAACCCACAAATAATACAAAGCTCCTTCTCCCACAAATCCCAAACAGAATCTGCCACTGCCACACAGATCTGTTACTCAACCTGCTTAAATACATGCAGGGGGACTGATCATTTCAGCACTGACAGTGCTATTCTAGAAATGGTACACCTTCCTTCCTCTGCCTGAATACTCTTAGGCCAAGGTTGGGATTTAGGGCCTTCTAGTGGAGACTCCACATATATTAGTTGTAACCACCAAGGAAAAGGATGTGCAGCAGTGGTCAAAAAAGCTGAACGACCTCCTGCAGTCGATCTCCTGCCGGCGCCATTTTCCGTACGGAAACGATTTGCGGCAGGAGATCGCTCCAGGGCCCCCGCTGGACCCCCAGGAACTTTTGGCCAGCTTGGGGGGGCCTCCTGACCCCCACAAGACTTGCCAAAAGTCCAGCGGGGGTCCGGAACGACCTCCTGCGTCGAATCGTATTGGTCTATGGCCGCCGCCATTTTGCGGCGGCCATTTTGCAAAATGGCGCCGGCTGAAGACACCACGATTTAGTGTGCCAGATTTCCTGCTCTCCCCCTTCCCCCCGATTTAGCTACGGACCCGGGGGTAATTTAAGCTACGGACTGCCGCTACGGACCCCCAGGTAATTTAAGGCATTTGGGGTGGGGGATTTAATTTAAAGGGTCGGGGTGGGTTTTAGGGGGTTTTAGTGTGCCGCTGGACCCCCAGGTAATTTAAGGCATTTGGGGGGGGGGGTTCGGGAGGGTGGGGGATTTAATTTAAAGGGTCGGGGGTGGGTTTTAGGGGGTTTTAGTGTGCCGGTTTTCCTGCCCTCCCCCTTCCCCCGATTTACGATTTTTTGACGATAAATCGGGGGAATTGGTATTGTATCGTGGCCCTACGATTTTTGATGATTTAAAATATATCGGACGATATTTTAAATCGTCAAAAAACGATTCACATCCCTAGGTATTATAATGATTAGAATGAAAAATAAAATGGAAGCTGAGGTCACGTGATGTGGTGGGCTTGGTAAGCAGTAAGCAGACCGAGCTCCGGCCACCACCCACACTCAATCCCCAGCCATCGCTAATCCTCTGACATTTTTTCTTACTTCTGAGCAACAGACCGCGTGGGAAACGAGAGGCATCTCTGATGGTGTAACCCGGGCTCTAATGGCTACCCGCACAATAAAAAAAGATAAAGACAAAGCTAAGGTCCCAGACACCAAAATGGTCGCCACGTCCCCAGATGCACATACCCACCCGGAGGAATCGTTGGAGGATAAGATCTCTCATGCTGTGGTAACCGCCCTTGATATGTGCTTACACCAAACATCGGAAGAAATCGCAGAGGTTAGGGCGTCGCTCAGCGAATTCGAATCCCGGGTCGAATGGGTGGAGGGCCATGTGGCGCTCGTGGAAGATGATGTCAGGTCCTTAGAAAGATGGGTGGGAGAACTCGAAAAAGCTGCACAAACCAGGGACAACAAGATCGATGATTTGGAGAATCAGTCTTGGTGGAATAACCTGCGGTTCGTTGGGTTTTCGGAGAATATCGCAGAAATGGACCTCCCTCACATTTTGGAGACATGAAAAAATACTTGTGTTTCAGGATTTCTCCCCACGGGTCACCATTCAATGCAAGGAATTCAACGGCATTTGCTCAGAATTAATTACCAAGAAAATTCGTTTTGCTTTAATGTACCTCGCAAAACTGAGGATTTCTCATCAAGGTACTACAAGGATTTTCGACTCTGCTACTGAGGCAAGAGACTATGTTAAGGACCTATCGGGGGCCGATCAAGCTGAATCCACATGAATCATCAAGGAGGGTTTTGCTGTCATAATGAAAGGCTCTGAGATCGGGTATCTACGCATTGATCTCATGCTGGGGAAGGTGCCCATTCTGGCAGTTTCCTTGACTTTTAATAGTAACAGGTCATTATTCTGCCAACGGTGCAAGGCCTCTCAGTTAGATTTTAAAGTCATCGAGATTTCTTCCAGCATGGGGATTTTTTACAGTTACTCCAATTTGCGCTTTATTATGTCTTTGGGGATCATCTGGCATTCCTACCGCTATGGAGGCGGCAGGGTGGCGACCGAACACATCATACATCAACGTGGCTTCTATCCCTATCCAGGGAATACTTACTAGTGTTGGGGAAGTTATGGGGATTGAATACCCTGTATTCATGAAGGTTGTTTCAGTGTATATGATGTTATTTGTTAATTGCCAGGGAAACGGGGTTGGGTTGTAAATAACTATGCTAATATGTTGTCTGAAAGGATATTTATTTTTATTTATTTATTTAACTTCTTTTACTATACCGATACTCAAGACCAGGTCTTATTGTACCGGTTTACAATAGAACAGGGGGAAACCAATTAACATCTAGGTAGAAATGAAAAGTTACATTAAAACAGGGAGCGTAAAACATGGAAGATGGAAGATAGGGCAGAATTAAACTATAACAATAAGGAGTGATAATGCACAATACTGGGTATTCAAGTATTCTCCATTGGTTGGATTATTTTGGGCAGACAAGTATATTACTCGAGGGAGGTCATTCAAAGAGGGATTAGGCCTCTTTCCTTGCGACATACATCTTGGTGGAACACAATATGGCGTTAGAGGTAGTAACATGGAATGTGGCTGGTCTGGGCATGCTGGTGAAAAGGGAAAACTTGCTTGTGAGGTTAAACAGACTTCATGCTAAGGTAGTTTTTCTTCAAGAGATCCATTTACTCCTGGAGGAAGTATTAAAACTAAAAAAGAAATGGGTAGCGCAAGTTTTTTTTCCCTCTAGCACCTCAAAGAGTCGGGGGGTAGTGATTCTCATTCATCGAATACAATACAATACACTGTGCACCATATATAAGTTAATACATAACGAACATACAGACTGGTTAAATACAGCCCTATGTGTACACATCCCTAACAGAAACCTAAGGTCAGCAAACAAAGCACTCCTAACCATTTCATCAGTCAAAACTGCAAGACTAACACAGGTACGAGAGAGAGCACTATCACTGGCAGGACCCATACTATGGAACTCCATGCCCCTAGATTTAAGACTACAAAGAGACAGCAAAACCTTTAGAAAAGGTTTAAAAACCTGGCTCTTTAAACAAGCTTTTCAGAAAGAGAAGGGAGAATAGAAACCAGGGACAGGCAAAGCATGATCAATATAACATCCACACACACTGCCGTATTCACTAAGTGTGTAGTCTTTAAAGGACCAGTCACAATCTTAAAGTTAATTCTGTAATAAAAACCGAGATAGAAACATGGACATGATTAATTACATTTAACATTATTGATCACTAACTATGTTACCGAACCTTATGGCACCCTTGTAAATGTGCAAATCACAGTATCATAAATTTTATGTGCCTTGATGTAAACCGTTGTGACGGTATCCTCCAAACGACGGTATAGAAAAGCTTTAAAATAAATAAATAAATAAATAAATACATCTCTTTTCGGGTCCAGGAGACCATAGCAGACCCCCAAGGCAGATACTTAATCCTACTGGGGTTTCTGATGGGGTCTCCTACGATTTTAGTTTCAGCTTACACCCCTAATTCATATGACCACTCCTTCTTTACTAGCTTAATTTCCCTTATTTCTAAACTGGGTGATTATCCTATTGTATTAGGGGGGGAACTTAAATTTTGCTGTAGACCCTACACTCGACAGACAGCCCCTGAGAGGAGGTCATCAAATTAGTGAGCACAAGGGCCCAAGTTTTTTGTAAACACCTCAAATTACTGGACCTGTGGAGAACACTTCATCCAGGGGAACGAGATTTCACCTAGTTGGCGAGGGCCCACCCAACATGGACTCGGATAGATTACATTTTGGTATCAGAAATTTTATTTTCCCACTTCCAGAATGCCACAATTGAAACTTTGTCCATCTCTGACCAATGTCCGGTAGTGGGAGTACTCGGTGTATGTGAAATTCAGTCTCAGAGCCAATGGTGGTATTGCGCCCGTTGGTCGCAGGCTGCTGTGAGCTTTGTTGCTTACCTCCTTTCTTCCTACAGCACCGAGTCAAGGGAGGATAGCCACCTCTGCTTCCATACACCGACCCCCATGGCCGTGCCCGGGATGGCGTGGGCACTCCTGGCAGCCATCTTGCATCCGGGGTAACTTAGGGCACACGCGCCTGCCCCCTTCTTGTACACGTCATGGCGGGAACCTCGGGGGCGTCCCCACCGCATGACGCCATCCGCTTACTATACTTAAACTCAGCTGACCATCTAAGCTACGAGTTAGCAAGGATTCCTGTCCTGCTCAATTCCGCCATTCTGGGACTTTTCTCGCTGTTCCTATCTGGGTGATCTCGGTACCCACTCCTCGGGGGCCTTTTTATACCTAGGGCTATCCGCTCCTCGGAGAGCCATCTTACCTGTCTCACCTTCCTTTTAGTGAGCTTCATCACTGCTCCTCGGATGACCCTCCAGTGCTCCTGTTCCAGGTCTCCTCGCTGCCTACTCTACATCTGGCTTCCTCTACGCTGAGTGAGTACTGGACCTACTTTTCCTTCATCGTATGGATTCTCAGGTTACCCCACTCTGCGGACCACTACCAGATTCATACTGTCTTGTGCAACCATTACTATCGGCGTCCGGCCTACCCCGTGCTGTGGACCACTACCGGAGATCGCCAGCACAGGGCTTCGTCAAGAGAAGGTACTCTCCGGGTTACCCCGCGCTGTGGGCCACTACCGGATCTGCATTATCTTGGGCAACCACCAGCTTCAGTGTCCGGCCTACCCTGCACTGTGGACCACTACCGGAGACCATCAGCACAAGTCTCATCTAGAGGAAATATTTCCTGGATTACACCGCTCTGCGGACCTCTACCGGAGAAGCCTGCTTACAGGCTATTTACATGGTCTGGGTTTATTAACCTGCTCCTCGGGTTATTCTTGCTGCATAATAAAGTTACTGCCTCTGTTGTCAATCACTGCTGAGATCCCGCCTGTCATGGTGAGTCCTCACAGGGCTCCTCCCTGTGAGTGAAGTCATCTCTTCCACGACCCAAGGGCCCACTGCCTAACTTTACACACAGAACGTAACAGGCGGCTACTGTCCCATTTAACCACAGATCTGGATTTCCCGGCATTTCTACAGAAGAAATGGCGTGAATTCATGCATTTCAATGCACAGCATAGCGACCATCCTGTGCTTTTATGGGAAACGGCGAAAACTGCCCTTCGAGAGGACATAATAAACTACGCCAGTTAAAAAAAAAAAAGAAATTGGATGCTGACATTATAGCCCTGGAAAAGCTCTTAAACATACTATAAATTTAAACGGGGATGATGTAGTTCTCCAACAGTACAAGGTGCCCCAAGTGGCACTTAACGACCTTTTACACACCAGGGCTACCAGAACCTTGATATATAAGCAATTCAACCTTCTTCACTTTGGAAACAAGGCGGGACGCCTCTTGGCACACCTATTAAAATCTCAAGACCCGTCCAAATTCATTGTTAACTTCCAGACATCTCAGGGGATGGTAAAATCAACCTCAAAGGACATAGCACAAATCTTTTCAGATTATTACCGCTTTTTATATTCAGCGGATAGTATCAAGGAAGGGGCCATTCATGAGGTTTTACAATCTATTTCTCTACCAGAACTGACGGAAGACCTCCAAGCTAAGCTAAATCAACCTATAGGGGTAGAAGAGGTTTCAGAGGCTATTACTTCACTCTCCGACAACAAAGTGGAGGTCCCGATGGCATGACGGCCATTTTTTACAAATCTTTACTGCGGACCTGGCCCCCATGCTTAGGTCACTGTTTGAGGATATGGTCAACCTAGAGAAGGGCAACCAAAAAGGTAGAGGGTCTTCATCGAATGACTTATGAGGAGAGATTGAAGAATTTAAATATGCACACCCTGGAGGAAAGGAGGAGCAGAGGTGATATGATACAGACTTTCAGATAGTTGAAAGGTTTTAATGATCTGAAGACAATGACAAACCTTTTCCATTGGAAAAAAATCAGCAGAACCAGGGGTCACAATATGAAACTCCAGGGAGGAAGACTCAGAACCAATGTCAGGAAGTATTTCTTCACGGAGACATTGGTGGATGCCTGGAACGCCCTTCCGGAGGAAGTGGTGAAGACCAAAACTGTGAAGGACTTCAAAGGGGCATGGGATAAATACTGTGGATCCATAAAGTCTAGAGGATGTGACTGAAGAGAAGAGGCATGGGGATAGCTTGCGGGAATGACAGCTACTACCTGGAGATTAATACCCTTATTCAATAAACATACTCACTGTCAATGCAACTGTTATGTTCCACCTCCGTGGCAGGCCACAACCGCGGCCCCCTACCTTGCCCGCGGCGCTCCACTGCTGCGGGCCCCCGGGGGAGGGCACTGACTCAGGCCGTCGCTCCGGCGCAGCCCTCGGTGCTGCTTGCTGCAGGGGGAGCCGTTCTCCTGCTCCCCCTCGCGACGTCCAGCAGCATCTCTCCTCCACGGGGGAAATCTAAGATGGCCGCCGCCATCCTTAGGCGCGAGGCCACTCCTCCTTCACAGATTTAAAGGGACCTGATTCCTTTAACCAGCTTCACCTGTTCCTGATCAGCCTGAGCAGAGGAAGTATAAAGGGAGGCTTCCTCTGCTCATTCACTGACTTGGCAACGTCCTCCAGCGCTGTCTAGTCTGCGTACTTCAGTGAGTTCCTTGAGCTTTAGATCCTTGTTCCTGTTACATCTTGGTGTTCCCGGTTCCTGACTTCAGATTGGCTTACGGTGATTCTCTGGTGTGTGACTTCGGATTGGCAAGCGGTGATTCTCTGGTGTGTGACTTCAGACTGGCAAGTGGTGATCCCTCGGTGTGTGACTTCAGACTGGTAAGCGACGACCCTCTAGCATTTGACCTTGGACTTATTCTGGACTACCGTCTCCAAGGGCCCGGCTAAGTCCCAGCGGTCCAGGTCCCTACAAGCTCCTCCCGGGGGGACCGCGGACTTCAGGGCGAAGCGCCAGTCAGCCCTTGCACCGATACCTTGGCCTCTCTAAGGTCCACCTAAGTCCCAGCGGTCTGGGTCCCTATGGGCTCCTCCTGGGGGGACCGCAGACTTCCAGTGGTAAAGACACAGCTCCTCTTCTCGTCTCTTCATCTGCCTCCGCAGTCGCTTCCGTCTCCAGTGCCGAGGGTCAGCTAGTCTCCTCTTCTGCTCTGTCTCGCCATCCGATGAGAGAACCTATGGATCTTCCGCAAGGTATACCATCCTCCCGTCGACCCAAGGGTTCACAAGCCTGAGCATAACAGATTGCCAAGTCCATGGACCCGGCAGAGGCATCTGCCCGCCAGGCCATTCCGGGAATGGCCCAGCACCTGGTGGACCAGCAAAAAACCTTGGACGCCCTTGTTTCCTCAGTGCAGACTTGAACCAGCGTTTCAATGCATTTGGTCCCATGAATCCTACGCTGCCCTCCACGCCTATGGCTTCTGGGGGTTGGCCGGTAATCCGCCTGCCCACACCGCCACGGTTTTTTGGGGAACCTTGGGCCTGCAGGGTTTTTATGAACCAGTGCACCAAGCACTTCCGCCTGCAGGCTGCCCTCTTTCCCGATGACGTCACCAACACCACCTTTGTCCTGGCTCTTCTTGAAGGGAAGGCCCTAGAGTGGGCTTCCCCTCTGTGGGAATGGGACAATCCCGTCTTAAGGAACCTCAGGGAGTTTTGGGAGTTGTTCCGGATAAACTTCGGGGATCTGACTCAAGAAGTTTCTGCAGGCCCGAAGCTGCTGCAGTTACGTCAAGGCTCGAGGACACTGGCAGAATACGCCATAGACTTTCGGACCCTCTCTTTGGAGCTCGGCTGGGGCTCTGAATGTTTCCACACCATCTTCTATCAGGAGCTGAGTTCCCGAATTAAAGACAAGCTCGCGGGATGAGAGATACTGAGGTCCTTGAACGCCTTGATCGACTTGGCAGGACGCATAGATCGGCGCCATCAGGAGCGCCGCCAAGAGGCCCAGACAACACCCAAAGCCACAACTCTATCCAGATGCCCTCGGCATTCGCCCTCACCCAAGGGTAGGTCAGGAACCCCCGATCTCTACCCAACGAACCCATAGAATTGGGATGTGGGAAATTGTCCTCCCGCGAACGCCATCGGCGAATAAAGAAGGACCTCTGTTTTTATTGTGGTACAGCGGGCCACCAGATAGCCGTATGCCCTGCGCGATTGGAAAACTCCCGTGCCTAGGACCTGGGGGAAGTCTCTTCCTAGGCTTAACTTCCCAAGCACCTCCACTAACACTACCAGTTGCGCTAACGTCACCTGCGGGTGAGTTTCATACGTTAGCCCTGGTCGACTCAGGCGCCGGCAGCAACTTCATAATGCAGAAATTGATGGAGCACCTGAAGATTCCACTGGCCCGCATCCCAGCTCCTCTGGTCATCTCTTCTATTCAAGGGAGACCCCTCCCGCGTCATGTGACCCACATCACAGAATCCACCCAGCTAGGGTTGGGCTCCTTCATCGCGAACAGATGACGTTCCATGTCCTGGAGCATTCGATACACCCGGTTGTCTTGGGCCTTCCGTGGCTCCAGGAACACGGCCCCCAGTTTGACTGGAAGACCTTACAGCTGACCCGTTGGGGTCCAAGCTGTCACAGCAAATGCCTTCAATCAGTAATTCCGGTCTCCTGCTGTGTGGCCTCCACCAGTCTTCCAGGCCTTCCGGCCCCCTATGCCTCATACGCGGGTGTGTTCTCGAAGCAAAAGGCCGAGGTTCTTCCACCTCATCGATCCTCCGATTGCGCCATCAACCTCCTCCCTGGCACCGAGCCTCCTCGAGGTCGCATCTACGCCCTCTCGCCTGCAGAGACGCAGGCCATGAATGAGTATATCAGAGAAAACCTGGAGAGGGGCTTCATTCGGAAGTCAAAGTCCCCCGCAGGGGCTGGGTTCTTCTTCGTCGGGAAGAAGGACGGGACGCTTCGCCCCTGCATTGACTACCAGGGCTTGAATTCTATAACGGTCAAGGACCGTTATCCCTTGCCTCTCATCTCTGAGCTCTTTGACCGGCTACAAGGTGCGAGGATCTTTTCCAAGTTGGACCTCCGAGGGGCTTACAACCTTATTCGAATTAAGGAGGGTGATGAATGGAAGATGGCCTTCAACACCCGAGATGGCCACTATGAGTATTTGGTGATGCCGTTCGGGCTCTGTAATGCCCCCGCAGTATTCCAGAATACGATGAATGAGATACTCCGCGACCTCTTGTACCAGTGCGTGGTTGTATACTTAGACGACATCTTGATTTTCTCCGACACTCTGGCCGCCCACCACCGGCACCTTGTCCAAGTTTTACAACGCCTCAGGGATCATAAGTTGTATGCAAAGGTTCTTAGTGCCTGGATTGGCCACTGTTGGAAACAGGATGCTGGGCTTGATGGACCCTTGGTCTGACCCAGTATGGCATTTTCTTAAGTTCTTATGTTCTAAAGTGCCTGTTTGAGCAGGAGTCTCTTCCTTTCCTGGGATATATAGTATCCAGTCAGGGATTCCACATGGATCCGCAAAAGCTAAGAGCCATTCAGGAATGGCTACAGCCGTCTGGGCTCAAGGCACTCCAAACATTTCTGGGCTTCACAAACTATTACCGGTCTTTTATCCCTCACTATGCGTCCATTGTTGCCCTGATGACAGCCCTGACCCGGGAAGGCGCGGATCCCAAAAAGTGGCTTCCGGGAGCAGAGGCCGCCTTTCGTCGCCTCAAGGAGGTATTCATGCAACAACTGTGCCTTCGGCATCCGGATCCACAGCGGCCATTTTTTATCAAGGTGGACGCATCCTCAGAAGGAGTAGGGGCCATCCTGAGCCAGACCTCCGAGGGCAATAAGCTACATCCATGTGCCTTCCTCTCCCGCCAGTTCTCGCCGGCAGAGCAGAACTATGCCATTGGTGACAAAGAGCTCTTGGCCATCAAGGTGGCCTTAGAAGAGTGGTGCCCATGGCAGACCCTGTGCCAGTACTACTGGTGGCCAAAGGTAAATATGGATGTCCGGATGTATGTGGAGTCCTGCCAGACCTGAGCTCGCCACAAGAGGATCTCCTGTTCGACACCAGGCTTACTTCAGCCATTACCTGCACCTTCCGAACCGTGGACCCATGTGGCAACTGACATCATGGTTGACCTGCCACTGTCCAGCGGCAACACGGTAATATGGATGGTCGTCGACCGCTTTAGCAAAATGGCGCACTTCGTGCCTTTGCCAGGATTGCCCTCCGCACCACAGCTGGCCCAGCTGTTCGTCCAGCACATCTTCAGGCTACATGGCCTACCTAAAGGCATCCTGTCAGATCGAGGGCCCCAATTCACAGCCAAGTTCTGGAGGGCCCTCTGCCAGAAGTTCGACGTCACCCTAGACAATACATCCGCTTACCATCCAAAGACCAGTGGTCTCGCAGAGAGAACAAACCAGACTTTGAAACAATTCTTCCATCTGTATGTCAATGAGAAACAAGATGACTGGGCTAGTCTGCTACCCTGGGCCGAATTTGCGCTAAATTCTCATATCTCCGCGGCTATGGGATCCTCCCCGTTTCAGCTAGTGAATGGGAAACAGCCAAGCCCGCCACTGCCTGTTCCCATCACAGTTACATCTCTGATAGCTCAACTCTCCGCTGATGAGTTGCACCGCCTGTGGATATCCATGCAGTGTGCCCTGATCAAGGCCAGCCAGGCAGCTAAAAGGCATGCTGACTAGCGCAGAAGACCGTACCCGCCTCTCAAGCTGGGCCAAAAGTTTTGGTTGAGCACGCAGTTCATCCGCTTGAAGCTGCCATCATTGCGACTGGCCCCGCGATTCATTGGGCCGTTTCCCATCATCTGGCAGGTGGGTGCTGTCTCGTATCAACGTCGTCTTCCCCCGTCTCTCAAGATACACAACACGTTCCACGCCTCCCTCCTGAAGCCTCTGGTATTGTCGTGGCCTTCCAGCACGCCTCCGACTCCTCAACCTGTTGCCTCCGAAGATGACCTCACCTATCAGGTCCGGGAGGTCTTAGATGTGAGGAAACACCGGAAAAAGTGGGAGTACCTGATAGCGTGGGAGGGCTTCGGCCCCGAGGAAAACTCCTGGGAGCCACTGGCTAACATCCTGGACCGGAATTTGTTGGAGCAGTTCCATAAAGACCACCTCGCTAAACCCAGGCCTCCGGGGAGGCGCCCTAAAGAGGAGGGAGGTACTGTTATGTTCCGCGGCTGTGGCAGGCCATGACCGCAGCCCCCTACCTTGCCAACAGTGCTCCCCCGCCGCGGGAGCCCTGGGGAAGGGCACTGACTCAGGCCATCGCTCCGGTGTGGCCCTAGGTGCTGCTCGCTGCAGGGGGAGTCGTTCCTGCTCCCCCCTTGCGGCGTCCAGCAGCATCTCTCCTCCGCGGGGGAAATCTAAGATGGCCGCCGCCATCCTTAGGCGCGAGGCCGCGCCTCCTTCACAGATTTAAAGGGGCCTAATGCCTTTAAACAGCTTAACCTGTTCCTGATCAGCCTGAGCAGAGGAAGTATAAAGGGAGGCTTCCTCTGCTCATTCACTGACTTGGCAATGTCCTCCAGCGATGTCTAGTCTGCGTACTTCGGTGAGTTCCTTGAGCTTTGGATCCTTGTTTCTGTTACATCTTGGTGTTCCCGGTTCCTGACTTCGGATTGGCTTACGGTGATTCTCTGGTGTGTGACTTCGGACTAGCAAGTGGTGATCCCTCAGTGTGTGACCTCGGACTGGTAAGCGACGACCTTCTGGCACTCTACCTTGGACTTATTCTGGACTACCGTCTCCAAGGGCCCGCCTAAGTCCCAGCGGTCCTGGTCCCTATGGGCTTCTCCCGGGGGGACCGCGGACTTCCAGGGCGAAGCTCCAGTCAGCCCTTGCACCGATACCTTGGCCTCTCTAAGGTCAACCTAAGTCCCAGTGGTCTGGGTCCCTACGGGCTCCTCCTGGGGGGACCACAGACTTCCAGTGGTGAAGACACAGCTCCTCTTCTCATCTCTTCATCTGCCTCTGCAGTCGCTTCCGTCTCCAGTGCCGAGGGTCAGCTAGTCTCCTCTTCTGCTCTGTCTCGCCATCCGACGAGAGAACCTATGGATCTTCCGCAAGGTATACCATCCTCCTGTCGACCCAAGGGTTCACAAGCCTGAGCATAACAGCAACTCCAGCATTGCTCTATGCTTCAACGGCAAGAGAAAATGTGGTAAAAAGGATTTGCATTCACAAAAAAATGGGGAGTAGCTTGCTTGTTGCAGCAGTTACTACCCCAAACCAAATAAGTCTGATACTTCACTTTCAATGCATATCCAGCATAGTTCTCTGCTTCAATGGCAGGGGGGAAAGACTGATACTTCACTTTCAATGCATATCCAGCATAGCTCTCTGCTTCAACGGCAGGGGGGAAGAGGAAAAGAGGATTTATATTCAGGCAACAACCAACAAGGACTGAATTGCATAGTCTGGGTAAACAAATAATTATGGGTGCAGCTTGCTTTTTACAGCTGTTACTACCCTGAATCAATTACGCCTGATACTTCACTTGGAATACATATCCAGCGCAACTCACTGCTTCAACAGCAGGGGGGAAAAAGACAACAACCAACAAGGACTGAATGGCACAGGCTGGGTAACAAATAAGCGTGGGAGTAGCTTGCTTATTGCAGCAGTTACTACCCCTAACCAATTAAGCTAGATACTTCACTTAGATGCAGCTCCGGCACTGCTCTCTACATCATTGGTGGGGATGGAAGGTAACTAGAACCAAAAAGTTACTAATAAGGGCCAAGAGTATCAGATAAGTATGAGAAAAAAAAAGTGTGAAAGCTTGCTGGGCAGACTGGATGGGCCGTTTGATCTTCTTCTGTCGTCAATTCTATTTTTCTATGTTACCATGGGAGCTGCTACTATAGTAGTTCTTCCTAAAGCTGGGAGGGACCCTCTACAACCCTTATCATATAGACCTATTTCATTACTTAGATGGCTTAGATATTAAACTTTACGTGAAAATTATAGCTAATAGACTAAAACCCATTTTGCCATTGGTAATATCTCCCGACCAAGTGGGGTTCGTCCATGGGAGGTGGTCTACTGTTAATCTTCATAAAGTACAGGCTGCACTGGAAAATTACCATATTTTATCCCTCCCGGAGCCCTTGATAGTGACATGAGACACGGAGAAGGCCTTCAGTAGGGTCGCATGGCCATTTCTAAAAAAAGGTCCTCTAAAAGATGGGATTTACAGGGAAAATCTATGAGTACATCACACTACTCTACTCTAATCCATCAGTGAGGGTTCTGGTTAATGGTATATTATCAGAGGAATTCAACTTGGAAAGGGGCACCCAGCAGGGATGTCCCTTTTCTCCTCTTTTGTTCATTTTGACAGTGGAGCCCCTTGTGAGTAAGTTAAACACCACACCAGCAGTCTCGGGAATTCCTGTAGGAACTCAACACTATAAAACAATCCGCTTTGCTGATGATATTCTCCTTCTCTTATCCCATGCACGCACAGCTCTACCAGCGGCCCTACATATATTTCTGGTATACCAGTCACTTTCTGGGTTCAAAATGAATTTAGATAAGACTAAAGCCCTTGATCTTATGGGTACCCTTAGAGATTTTTGGCCTGCTTTTCCGGTGAAATGGGCTCATTCCACGATCAAGTATTTAGGTATTCATATTCAACCAAACCCATTGAGAAATTGACTCGCAAACTAGCAAGTTGGCAATCCCTGCCATTGTCTCTCCAGGGGTGCATAGCCATGATAAAGATGGTAATTCCTCCAAAGTTGCTGTATTTGTTATTAATGCTCCCCTTTTTTTCTACTTACCAAAGATCACCGAACTTTACAGAAAGCTGTGCGGTTCTTTGTGGAAGGGTAAGAAAGCCCAGTTGTCATACACCACTTTGACTGCTCCTAAGTCACGGGGGGGGGGGGGTTTGGACTACCCAATTTTATGGTACACTCTTGGGCAGCTAATCTTCGTTTTTTGGGAGCCTGGGTTAATGCCACTTCGGAATACATGGATCCTAACCTAGTGGCGGCTATATGTGCCCCTTTGGCCCCTAATTTCATTCTCCATGCTGTACCTAATGCTCTACAGGGCCCCAGCTGCGTTATGGTTTGGTGAGAACTCTCAGGTGGGTGTGGGGGGGGGGGGTAACCCATAAATTGCTGAGTTTACCTACTCATGTTTCTCCAAATTATCCCAAAAGGGGCTCCTCGCCAGAATTCTTTCTGGGAAACATAAATTTGAAATATCTTCTAAGTGGGTACTCAAAGATTTATTAGACCCATCTATGGGGACCCTCTACTCCTTTGCCCAATGTCAAGAAAAACTGGGACTTCAACCACACCATTTTTTAATATATGGTTACCTAAGGGTTTCCTACCTTGCCTTGATGAAAGGGGTGGATGGTGCAATTGATAACTCGCTCTATTCAGGATTGTTTAAGTGTTTTGCTGCTAAAGCAGGTACCTTATCATGTCTATATGCCTTCTATAATTCTGCCCAAGTGCACCTTGTATATGCCAACCTGCTCCCTAAATGGAGGCAGGATTGTGATGAAGAGATTGATTTAGTTATGCTCAAAAACTGCTATTTGTCCATACCAAAGATAACCAACAATGTGAGTCTGCGAGAACTGCAGCAAAGAATCTTTCATAGAATTGTCTATTCCCCTACAAGGGCAGAAAAGATGGGAGTTATCACTTTCAACTCATGCCTTAAGTGTGAGAGCCCAATCGTTTCATTGATTCACTGTTTATGGGACTGTCCGGCTATCCAGGCTTTCTGGGAAACTATTCGTGACCTACTCTCAGTTCTCTTTGGTACTGAAATCAGATGGTCTTGCTTGTTTTGTATCCTCAATAATGATGTGGGCGAATCCAGTCTGATTATTGATAATGTGTGGTTCATGTCTAAAGCTGGTCTTATTGCAAAAAAAAATGCATATTGCTACGCTAGACAGAGCCTACTCCACCTACGGGAGACCTATGGTCAACTTTAATGACAGAAACTATACCAAGCGGCATCTTTTCAAGGAAATCTGGTCTATGTACAATGAATCTCTACCATCTTCAATCAAAGCTCTTTCCCCGCTAGTTGACCAGTGAAGACTGTGGGACATGTCCTTGCATACAACACAGACTATATGGTTACCGAATACCTGAGTAATCATAAGAACATAAGAAATTGCCATGCTGGGTCAGACCAAGGGTCCATCAAGCCCAGCATCCTGTTTCCAACAGAGGCCAAACCAGGCCACAAGAACCTGGCAATTACCCAAACACTAAGAAGATCCCATGCCACTGATGCAATTAATAGCAGTGGCTATTCCCTAAGTAAATGTGATTAATAGCCGTTAATGGACTTCTCTTCCAAGAACGTATCCAAACCTTTTTTGAACCCAGCTACACTAACTGCACTAGCCACATCCTCTGGCAACAAATTTGAGAGCTTTATTGTGACTCAGACTCTAGCCTTTATTGGAATAGATGTGTTTCTTTGTAGGGGGGAATGGGGTAATGGTTCTGTTTAAAAAAAAAACCTGGAGGTGTTGCGTTATGTCACTATTATACTCCTGTCTGTTTGTAATTTTTACTTGCCTCAATAAAGATAAATGGAAAAATAAAATAAAATAAAATAAAATGGAAGCTATCAGAACGCCTCTGTATCAGTCCATGGTGTGAATGTACCTTGAGTATTATGTACAGTTCTGGTTGCCCCATCTCATAAAAAGATATAGTGGAACTAGAAAAGATACAGAGAAGGGCAACCAAAATAATAAAAGGGATGGAACAGCTCCCCTATGAGAAAAGGCTAAATAGGTTATGGCTCTTCAGCTTCGAACAGAGATAGCTGAATGGAGGTGTGATAGAGATCTATAAATCATGAAAGTGGTGGAAAGGGGAAAATATGAAATGTTTATTTACCCTTTCCAATAGGTAGAACTTTTAAAACAAAGCAGAGAGAGTATTTTTATACTCAGCACACAAAGGGGCGGATTTTAAACGCGCGTATCTTATAAAATCCAGCGTACTTTTGTTCGCGCCTTGTGCGCGAACAAAAGTACGCGATCGCGCAAATTTTTAAAATCCGCCCCAAACTGTGGAATTTGTTGATAAAGAATGAGATAAAAACAGGTAGCATATGTTACGGGACTGGGCCATGCCCCGGTCCCTCCTCCTACCTCGGGGCCGGCCCAGCCCGCACGGGACTCCTCTTCGGCTCGGTATGCCCAAGCAGCATCCTGCCGTGGCTCTCCCTGTGCGAGGGAGTCGCCGCAGACCCAACAGGCTTGGCTCCGCCCCCTAGACGCGCGCTCACCCTCCAGGGGCTGGAGCCTTAAAGGGGCCAGCGCGGGAAATTCGAAGAGGTCGCCCCGGATGACGTCAGACGCTGCAGGGTATTTAAACCCTGCAGCTTGACCAGGTCAGCACCTTGCAACGAGGTTCACTCAGTCCCCTGAGTTGCTAGTTGCTGCGTTGGATCTTGGATCATCTCTTCTGTCTTCTGGCTTCTGACCTGGCTTCTTCTCTTGACTACGTCTTCAGCTTCCGCCCCTGGTTTTGGTTTTGACGTCTGATTTCTGTCTTCTGACCCGGCTCCATCCCACGACTCTGTTTCCAGCTTCCGCCCCTGGCTCTGGCTTTGGACCTCTGACTTCTGACCCGGCTTCGTTCTTGGACTCCGACTTCAGTCTCTTCCACCACCTCAGGTATCTGGTGCTTGCTGGCCCAGAGGATTCTCCTAAGTCCCAGCGGCTCGGGCTCTCACGGGCTCCTCCCGGGAGAGCCGCGGGCTTCCGAGGGTGAAGATTCTTCCAGCCTCCTGGGTCCAGCCGCACTCATCTTCCATCTCTTCGGCCGCTGCCCAGAACCTTGGTCACATAGGGTCCCGCCTAAGTCCAAGAGGTCTGGGTTCCTACGGGCTCTTCCTGGGGTGACCTCGGACTTCCAGTGGTAAAGTCTTCTCCGGAGTCTCTTCAGCGCCGCCTCCCGGCTGTGACGCTCCCTGTGGGTTTCCACAGGGTAACATCTGCAGTCTCAGCCGGCCCAAGGGTCCATGACCATAACAGTTTGCAAGGCCATGGACCCGGTGGATCTTGCAGGCTTGAAATCCATCCTGGGTATTGTGCAGAGGCTGCAACAGCAGCAAACCTGCCTCGAGTCCCTGATGGCAACAGTGCAGGGGCTAGCGGACCGCGTTGGTGGAGCCGCTGCTTCCAGTTCCCCAGTACCTGGAGCTGAGACCAATACCGGACCAGCTGCACCCATACAGATGCCAGCACCCTCGCATTACTCAGGGGACACAAATCTTTGCCGAGGGTTCTTGAACCAGTGCTTGAACCAGTTCTTGAACCAGCTCAGTTCCCGACGGACCGGGTCAAGACGAGCTACATTATCTCCCTGTTGGATGGGAGACCCTTGGCGTGGGCCTGTTGGATGGTAGACCCTTGGCATGGGCCTCCTCCCTGTGGGAGCGTCAGGACTCCCGCCTAGCCAAGCTGGTACAATTCGTCACCTCCTTTCGACGAATCTTCGATGAGTCCTCCCGCAGACCTACTGCCGCATCCAAACTACTCCAGCTGCGTTAGTGTAACCGGCCTTTGGCTGAACACGCCGTGGACTTTCAGACTCTTGCTGCCGAATTGAACTGGGGAAGTGATAGCCTGCATGGCATCTTTTTGGAAAGTCTCTCCCCAAGACTTCAGGATGAGTTGGCGGCCAGAGATCTCCCGGACGACTTGAATGATCTCATTGATCTGGCGGGCCGCGTGGACCGCCGTATCCAACGCTGGTTCTGGGAGAGGAGACCTGCTCACAGACCCAGGAACTCTGGAACCATACCTTCCCGAAATGGGCACTCCCTTCTGCCTCTCCAGGGGCTCAAGATTCCGAACCCATGCAGGTGAGCAGGGGACCTATCTCTCAAGAAGAGAGGAGAAGACGTCTGTCCCTGGGCCTGTGCCTGTATTACGGTGGCAAGGGTCATTTCCTTGCCCGCTGTAGCAAGTGTCCGGGAAACGCTCGGACCTAGGGACAGTCGGGGAACTAACCCTAGGTCACACCACTTCTGCCTCTGTACCGGTGACCTTACTCCTCCCCGAAGGAGAGGTTCGAAACGCTAGCCCTGATTGACTCTGGAGCCGGGGGAAACTTCATCCTCAAGGACTTAGTCCAGCAACTCCAGATTGGGGTTCAACTCCAAAGACCCTCCCTCCATGTGTCTTCTATTCAGGGGAGACTTCTTCCAGGGACCATCTCTACTCGTACCAAGCCTCTCCCGCTACGCACTGGTATTCTGCATGTGGAGGAAATTTCGTTCCTCATCCTGGAAAAGTCCAAGCATCCTGGGGCTACCTTGGCTGTGAAAGCACCCTCCTGTAATCTCGTGGAATACCCTCCAGGTGGCGTCCTGGGGGCCCTCATGCTTCGACTCCTGTTTGGCCGCTGTTCCTCGACCACTGGTACCTTTCCTGACGACTTCCTTGGCACTGCCACCCCAGTACAAAGACTACCTCGATGTCTTTTCTAATGAGAAAGCCGAGATCCTCCCGGAGCACCGCCCTTTCAACTGTGCGATCAACTTGCTCCTGGGTATCACGCCGCCATGAGGCCGGGGACACCTGGTGTCCCTTCCGGACGCAAGCCATGTCTGCTTACATCTGGGAGAACCTGGACCGAGGGTTCTTTCGACCATCCAAATCCCTGGCTGGAGCGGGGTTCTTTTTCGTAGCGAAGAAGGACGGGTCCCTCCGACCCTGCATAGATTACCGTGGCCTGAACAGCATTACCTGGACGGATCGGTACCCATTGCCCTTGATTCCGGAACTTCTGGACAGACTACAGGGGGCCAAGGTGTTCACGAAACTGGATCTCCGTGGGGCGTATAAGCTAGGAAGGATTCGTCCAGGCGATGAATGGAAAACCGCATTTAACACCAGGGATGGCCACTATGAATACCTCGTCATGCCCTTTGGTCTCTGCAATGCCCCGGCGGCTTTTTTCAGAACCTCATGAATGAGGTTCTACGGGAGATGCTACATACCTTGGTAATTGTTTATCTAGACGACGTGCTTATATACTCCAAGGACCTGGAGACGCACGCCATGATGTCCGTCGAGTTTTACAGAAACTACGAGATAATCGGCTTTACACAAAATTTGAGAAATGCTTATTCAAGAAGGAATCGCTACCCTTTCTCGGGTACATCGTATCCTCTACCGGCTTCCATATGAACCCAGAGAAGGTTGTGGCAATCAAGGATTGGCCGCAACCAGTGGGGGTGAAGGAACTTCAACAGTTCCTTGTATTCGCCAATTTCTACCGGCTATTCATTCCACACTATTCCCGGATGGTGGCGCCTCTCACGGCCCTCACAAAAAAGGGAGTGGACGCGAGGAATTGGCTAGCAACAGTGCAACGAGCCTTTCAGGAACTGAAGATCGCCTTTCTTCGGGATATGTGCCTTCACCACCCAGATCACCAATGCCAGTTCATTGTGGAAGTTGATGCCTCCGACATGGCGGTCGGGGCTGTTCTGAACCAACTGTCCAGCAATGGTAAAGGTCTGCTGGGTTCCTACTTCTCCAAGAAATTCTCACCTGCAGAAAGAAATTATGTTATCAGAGACAAAGAACTTCTGGCCATAAAGATGGCCTTCGATGAATGGCGTCAATGGTTGGAAGGGGCCAGCACCCAGTGATTGTGTATACGGACCACAAGAACTTAGAATACCTGTGCTGCGCCCAGCGCCTTAATCCCCGGCAGGCCCGGTGGTCCCTCTTCTTTAGCCGCTTCGACTTCCTCCTCCGCTACAGGCCTGCAGACAAGAACACCCGGGCGGATGCCCTTTCCTGTACGGCAGAAATGGAGGACATCCCTAACCCACCACAGTACATCCTTGACCCAGCCAAAGTGCTCCTTGTGGCCTCTGACGTGGCCCCGATGGGGAAGATGGCGGTGCCACTCCGCCTTCGAAAAAAGTTCCTCTCTTGGGCCCACGACTCCCTGACCCGCTGATCACCCGGGAGTAGCTAGAACCAGGAGTTACTCTCAGAGTTCTACTGGTGGCTCCTGCCCGACCTGTGCCCAGCAGAAGACTCCTACCAGCCGCCCCTGGGGCCTCCTTCAGCCTCTGCTGTGCCTACTGAGCCGTGGACCCATTTGTCCACGGATTTATCGTAGATCTACCCACTTCAGAAGGGAAAACAGTGATCTGGGTTACCATTGACAGGTTCTCTAAGATGGCTCACTTTGATCCTCTCGCTAAGTTGCCCACAGCACCAGAACGTGCGAACCTGTTTCCCCGCCACATCTTCCTCCTTCATGGACTTCCCCAACACATCACCTCAGACAGGGGCTCCCAATTCACGGCGATGGCGGAGATCCTTCCTGAGCACAGACCATTTGACTGTCCCATTGATCTGGTGCCAGGTACCACACCGCCCCGGGGCCGTGTGTATCCCCTCTCATTGCCCGAGACCAAGGCAATGTCCCAGTACATCTCAGAGAACCTTGCTAAGGGGTTCATCCGGCCATCCCGTTCACCGGCAGGAGCCGGATTCTTTTTCGTGGCCAAGAAGGATGGCTCGCTTCGGCCGTGTATTGATTATCGCGGCCTCAACGCCATCAGTAAGCGGGACCAATATCCTCTCCCGTTTATTCCGGAATTGCTGGACCGTCTCCAAGGGGCTCGTGTCTTTACTAAATTGGACCTCCGAGGAGCCTACAACCTCGTCCGCATACGTCCAGGGGACGAATGGAAGACGGCATTCAACACTAGTGACGGGCATTACGAGTACCCTCGTGATGCCTTCGGGCTCTGTAATGCCCCCACCGTCTTCCAGCACCTCATGAACGAGGTGCTTCGAGAGATGCTCCATTCTCACGTGATAGTCTATCTCGACGACGTGCTCATATATTCCAAAGACATGAACTCTCACTGCCAGCATGTCCGCCAGGTCCTCCAGGCCCTCCGAGCTAACCATCTCTACGCCAAATTGGAGAAATGTGTCTTCGAGGCCGAGTCTCTACCTTTCCTGGGCTATATTATCTCTGCTACAGGGTTTTGTATGGACCCAGAGAAAGTAGCGGCCATTACAAAATGGCCCCGACCCATGGGTCTTAAAGCCCTCCAACGGTTCCTGGGCTTTGCGAATTTTTATAGACATTTTATCCCACGATATTCTCACCGAGTGGCTCCTCTTACAGCTCTAACCCGTAAAGGAGCTGATGCTAAACATTGGCCAGATGCTGCGGTTGCAGCTTTCTCTGATCTCAAGGAGGCCTTCCTTTCAGATGTCTGCCTCCAACACCCGGACCCCTCACGACCATTCATCGTGGAGGTCGATGCCTCCAGTATCGCCGTGGGAGCGGTCCTCAGCCAGCATTCCGACTCCGGACAACTTCTTCCCTGCTCGTACTTCTCCAGGAAGTTCTCACCTGCTGAAAGTAATTACTCCATTGGAGATAAAGAGCTGCTAGCAATAAAACTAGCCCTCGAGGAATGGAGACAGTGGCTCAAGGGTTCCCTGCATACCACCACTGTGTACACAGATCACAAAAATTTAGAATTCCTGACTCAGGCTCAACGACTGAATCCTCGCCAAGCCCGCTGGGCCTTGTTTTTCAGTCGCTTCGACTTTGTTGTACAGTATCGCCCTGCGGCCAAGAACCTCCGGGCAGATGCCCTGTCTCGCACCTCCTGTGCCGAGGAGGACCATGAGCCACCTCTCTCGCAAGACAGAACGGTGCTCTCGCGCCGGGATCGGCTGACCGCCTTACGTTGGCTCACGACTCCTTGATCGGAGGACATGCCGGACGAGAAAGGACCCTGGAACTCATTAACCGGTATTACTGGTGGCCTAACATCCGGCGTGATGTTGCTTCCTACGTGGCTTCATGCCCCATCTATGCCCATCAGAAGCCCAATCCTGGCTCCCCTTGCGGCCTACTCCAACCGCTTCCGGTCCCTACTGAGCCATGGACCCATATAGCTACGGACTTCGTAGTTGACCTGCCTCCATCTAATGGACATACGGTCATCTGGGTCACAGTTGGACCGTTTTTTCGAAAATGGTCCATCTGGTTCCTCTTCCGAAGCTTCCCTCTGCACCCGCGCTGGCTCATTTATTCGCCCAACATGTTTTTAAGCTCCACGGCCTTCCCCAGGACATCGTGTCGGACAGGGGGTCTCAGTTTGTAGCCCGCTACTGGAGAGCGCTATGCAAATGCTTTAGGGTGAAACTTAGTTTCTCCACGGCCTTCCATCCTTAAAGCAACGGACAGACGGAGAGGATGAATAGGACCCTAAAAACATACCTCCGGGCCTTCATTAACGAGAGGCAAGACAATTGGTCGGAGCTCCTGCCCTGGGCGGAATTCGCATATAACAACCAGGTCCATGCTGCCATGGCAAGTCACCATTCCATCTGGTGTTCGGAAAACCGTTGCGGCCCCCGCTTCCGCTGGAGGCTCCCAGTGCCTCACCTGCTGTTCAGGTAACAGCCCAGCAGCTCCAAGCATTGTGGCACCTGACGCAAAAACAGCTTCTCCGCGCAGCCGCTAGGGCCAAACAGACAGCTGATCGTCATCGCCGACCAGCTCCCACGTTCCAGCCAGGGGATAGAGTCTGGCTCAGCACGAAGAATCTGCACCTCCGACTTCCCTCTCGGAGATTCGCTCCGAAGTTCTGCGGACCCTTTCGAATTGAAGAACGAGTGGGCCTGGTGTCCTATCGGCTTAGACTACCATCTTCCTTCCGGGTCCACAATGTCTTTCACGCCTCACTACACAAACCTGTGGTTCTCTCCCGGTACCATCGCACGCCTCCGGACCCTGCGATCACGACCATCAATGATGATCCCACGTATCAAGCACGGGAAGTGCTAGATATCCGGTTCCACAACCGAAGATGGGAGTACCTGCTGGCCTGGGAGGGCTGTGGTGACGAAGATAACACCTGGGAGCCTAGCCGTAATATCCTGGACAAAGACCTCTTGCATCAGTTCCACCGGGACCATCCAGGAAAGCCCGGGCCTCTCAAGAGGGGTCGTAAAGGGGAGGTACTGTTGCGGTCTCCACCGCTTCCCCTCTGCCCGCTCTGCATTGCGCTCTGTTGATCCTTCAGGACGTCCGCCATTGCCGGCTCACCTCCCTGCCGCCACGCGCACTATGGACGCACAGCCACCGGAAGCCGGGCCCCGCCCGGGTTAACAACGCCACGCCCCAAGCTCGATTTAACCGGCGTTCGCTCCCCATCTCATTGCCTTGCAACGAGGGTCGCTACTGGATAGTAGTTCTAAGTTGCGCTTCACTTGTTCCACGATCCTGACTTGACTTCAGCTCGTTCCTGACTTCGCTTCTGTCTGCCGCCTGCCATCGACCTCAGCCTGTTCCTGACTCCGCTTCTGTCTGCCGCCTTCCATCGACCTCAGCCTGTTCCTGACTCCGCTTCTGCTCGCCGCAGGCCACCGACCTTGCTCGTGCCTGGTTCCGCTCCTACCGGTTGCCAGCCTGACTTGGGTTCGTCTCTGTTCCAGCTCACAGCCTGCTCCAGCTCACAGCTTGCTTCAGCTCACAGCACGCTACAGACTCCGTTCCAGCTCACAGCTTGCTCCAGCTCACAGCTTGCTCCAGCTCACAGCACGCTACAGACTCCGTTCCTGCTCACTGTCTGTTCCAGTTCTCAGCACGCTACAGACTCCATTCCTGCTCACAGCTTGCCTCAGTGCTCAGCACACTAAAGACTCTGTATCTGCCCCTTCTGCTCCAGCACCGCTGGACTCCACTAGCCCCAGTCTACTGGACTACCGTACCTTACTCTCTGCCCAGGCCGTCTGCTACTATAGAGACCTACACTGTGCTCCTAAGTCCCAAGGATCTAGGACCCTACGGGCTCCTCCTGGGGGGTTCCTGGTTCCCGGGTGAAGACCTCTGCCTGTGGCTCCACCTCCCGACCTGCCCTATCATTGGGGTAGTTCGGCCCAAGGGTTCACTCCTGGTCTGCAGCTTCCTGGACTGCAACATCCCCTATGAGGAAAGACTAAAGAGGTTAGGACTTTTCAGCTTGGAGAAGAGACGGCTGAGGGGGGATATGATAGAGGTGTTTAAAATCATGAGATGTCTAGAACGGGTAGATGTGAATCGGTTTATTTACTATTTTGGATAATAAAAAGACTAGGGGGGCACTCCATGAAGTTAGCATGTGGCACATTTAAAACTAATAGGAGAGAAAGTTCTTTTTTACCTCAACGTACAATTAAACTCTGGAATTTGTTGCCAAAGTATAGCTGTGTTTAAAAAAGGATTGGATAAGTTCTTGGAGGATGATGTCCATTAACCTGCTATTAATTAGTTGACTTAGAAAATAGCCACTGCTATTACTAGCACCGGTAACATGAAATAGACTTAGTTTTTGGGTACTTGCCAGGTCTTATGGCCTGGATTGGCCACGGTTGGAAACAGGATGCTGGGCTTGATGGACCCTTAGTCTGACCCAGTATGGCATGTTCTTATGTTCTTATGTCCCGAAGAGAATTCCTGGGAGCCAGCCGCCAACATCTTAGACAAGGCCCTTCTCTATCAGTTTCTTGTAGATCATCCAGCTAAACCCAGGCCTCCGGGAAGGGGGCGTAGGAGGAGGGGTACTGTTACGGGACCGTGCCGTGTCCCGGTACCTCCTCCTACCTCGTGGCCGGCCCAGCCCGCACAGACTCCTCTTTGGCTCGGTATGCCCAAGCAGCATCCTGCCATGGCTCTCCCTGTGCGAGGGAGACGCCGCCAACCCGATGCGCTTGGCCCCGCCCCCTAGACGCGTGCGCACCCACGGGCTGGAGCCTTAAAGGGGCCAGCGCGGGAAATTCGAAGAGGACACCCCGGATGACGTCAGACGCTGCAGGGTATTTAAAACCTGCACCTTGATCAGGACAGAGCCTTGCAACGAGGTTCAACTCAACTGAGTTGCTAGTTGCTGCGTTGGATCTTGAATCATCTCTTCTGTCATCTGGCTTCTGACCTGGCTTCGTCTCCTGATTATGTCTTTAGCTTCCGCCCCTGGTTTTGGTTTTGACATCTGACTTCTGACCCGGCTCCGTCCCACGACTCTGTTTCCAGCTTCCGCCCCTGGCTCTGGCTTCGGACCTCTGGCTTCTGACCCGGCTTCGTTCTTGGACTCCGACTTCAGCCTCTTCCACCACCTCAGGTATCCAGTACTTGCTGGCCCAGAGGATTCTCCTAAGTCCCAGCGGCTCGGGTTCCTCCTGGGGGAGCCGCAGGCTTCTGAGGGTGAAGATTCTTCCAGCCTCCTGGGCCCAGCCTTCCTCATCGTCCATCTCTTCGGCCACTGCCCAGATCCTTGGTCGCATAGGGTCCCACCTAAGTCCAAGAGGTCCAGGTTCTTACGGGCTCCTCCTGGGGGGACTTCGGACTTCCAGTGGTGAAGTCTTCTCCAGAGTCTCTTCAGCACCGCATCCCGACTGTGACGCTCCCTGTGGGTTCCCACAGGATAACATCTGCAGTCTCAGCCAGCACAAGGGTCCACGACCATAACAGCATAGGTGGGTTTAAAAAGGCCTAGACAAGTTTCTGGAGGAAAAGTTCATAATGAGAAATTGCTACTTACCTGATAATTTCTTTTTCCTTAAATCAGACAGATGAATTCAAGACCAGTGGAGTTATGCACCTCTACCAGCAGATGGAGGCAGAGCAAACTGACGTCACAGCATATATACTCCTGCAGTGACATAAGCCTGCCAGTATTTTCTTCAAAAGCTAGCTGTGGACAGAATAACAAAGCTTGATTAATAACATATAACCATTTCAGTACTCAGCCAACAGGAAACACTGAGCGCAGACAAAGAATGTATTAACACTAGTCTTGGGACTGGATAAACACTTACCAGTAACCCCTGGAACACGTAAGCATGCAGGAGGACCATAGCACAATCATTTGGCAGCCAAGGGTGAGAAGCTGAATTCATCTGTCTGGTTTAAGGAAAAGGAAATTATTAGGTAAGTAGTAATTTTTCATTTCCTATTACCTAAACAGCCGAATTCAGGACCAGTTGGATGTACCCAAGCCATCCCCAAATAGGGTGGGGAGCTCTGCCCATGGACCTGTCAAAAACCTCGCATGCAAAGGCTGCATCTTCCCAGGTTTGCACATCCAGAAGATAATACCTGGAAAAGGTATGTAAGGAGGACCATGTCGCAGCTCAGCAAATGTCAACGGGAGACCAACAATCTAACTTTTGCCAATGCACTGCCTGAGCTCTAGTGGAATGAGCCCTAAACCTGAGTAGGCAATGGCTTTCAGCATCCACATATGCAGCCATGACTACCTCCTTAATCCAGCAAGCTATTGTAGCTGCAAAGCCAGCTCGCCCTGTTTACCTCCAACATGAAGGACAAACAGGCAATTCGTCTTTCAGAAAGCTTTAGAAACCTCCAGATACCTCATGACATGTCTTTTGACATCCAAGGGTCGCAACAGGCGATATTTCTCCACATCTCTTTCCCTATCCAGAGAAGGCAGGGAAATGGACTGATTCAAGTGAAAATCTGAGCCCACTTTTGGCAAAAAAGAAAGAAAAGTCCACGGATGTATTGCCCTTGGAATCACTCGAAGAAACGGCTCCAGGCAAGACCAGGCCTGCAGCTCAGAAATTCGACCCACAGAATATATCGCCATCAGAAACACTGTTTTCAATGTCAGTGACCATAAGTAAAGGCTACATATCAATTGAAACGTAGGGTCCACCAAGAAATCCAAAACCAGATTAAGACTCCACAAGGGTATCGGCAACCATAAGGAAGAATGAAAATCTTTCACTCCTCTCAAGAAACGGGCCACATCTGGATGAGTTGATAAGGATTCACCATTCACCTGACCCTTGAAACAGGTAAGAGCCACTACCTGTACCTTCAAGGAATTAACGGCCAACCCTTTATTCAATCCATCCTGAAAAAATTCGAAAATGAACGGGATCTTAACTGAACGTAGAAGCCACCCCTCGATCTTCACACCAAGCCTCAAACTCTGGCCAAACCCGCACATAGGCTAAAGAAGTGGAGAATGTTCTCTCTCATAGAAAGGTGGCAATTATAAGAAAATTATTTCTCACCTGCTAATTTTCGTTCCTGTAGTACCAAGGATCAGTCCAGACAGTGGGTTATGTCCCCCGTCCAGCAGATGGAGTCAGAACAAAAGCTCTAGGGGGAGGTCCTATATGACCTCATCCCCTGTGCCTCAATCCTCAGTAACTAGACTTACAAAGCCAAGAAGAGAAGAGACAGAGACAGAGGGATCAAGAACTGAGCATACACAATAAACTGCAAAACCGGGAACTTTGATTAAATTTAAGATAACCAAAAACGGAACTTGCAAACCAAACTGTTCAAGCAGAGAACCCTGGAGCCCCAGGGAGAGCTCGAAATAGACAGACAATCAGAGGTAACGAGCAGAGGCCTATCCCAACAACTACCCTCAAACATCAGGGAGGGCATCTGGGCTGATCCTTGGTACTACAGGAACGAAAATTAGCAGGTGAGAAATAATTTTCTTTTCCCTGTACGTACCAGGATCAGTCCAGACAGTGGGATGTACCAAAGCTTCCCTACACTGGGTGGGCCGAAGAAAGCCCTGCTCGTAGAACACTATCTCCGAAGGACCCAAAAACAGGGGCCCGAACATCCAACCGATAGTGCCTAGAGAAAGTATGAAGCGACTTCCAGGTGGCCGCTCGGCAAATCTCCTGGGTCGAAACAGCAGAACTTTCTGCCCACGAAGCGGCCTGCGCCCGAAGGGAGTGAGCCTTGACCCCCATCAGTGGTTGACGTCCAACCCCAAGATACGCTGAGGAAATTGCAGTTTTCAGCCAACGTGCAATGGTGGCCTTGGACGCCATGTGACCCTTCCTGGGGCCCGACCAGAGAACAAAGAGATGATCCGAGAGACGGAATTCATTGGTGACTGTCAAATATTGCATCAGACATCTCCTGACGTCCAGGTTCCGGAGGTGTTTGGGCTCCGTCGCCGCGAAAGAGGGAAGTTCCACCAACTGATTTAGGTGAAAGGACGAGACCACCTTCAGTAGAAAGGAGGGTACCGTTCGCAAGGAAACTCTGCCGTCAGAGAAGCGTAGAAAAGGTTCTCGACAGGAAAGCGCCTGAAGTTCTGAGATACGGCGGGCTGAGCTAATGGCCACTAGGAAATGGAATTCAGGATGAGATCCTTGAGTGTGGCTGACCGCAAGGGCTCGAAAGGTGCCTCGCCCAGAGCCCGGAGAACAAAGTTAAGACTCCACGACGGATGGGGCGGCCTAGACGGAGGCTTCAGCTGTCTCACACCTTTGAGAAAGCGGAGAATATCCGGGTGCGATGAGAGGAGGAGTCCTTACCGTTGTGTAGCAAAGCCCCCAACGCCGACACTTGAAGCCTAATGGAGTTGTACGCCAGGCCCATCTCCAGTCCAGCCTGTAGAAAGTCCAAGACCCGGACCACAGAGGCTCCTCCCGGGACAATGGAGTGGGCAATACACCAATCTTCAAAGACCTTCCAGACCCTCACATACGTTACAGAGGTAGACGTCTTCCTGGCTCGCAATAAGGTGGAAATCACCGGTTCCGGATATCCCCAACGACTCAGTTTGCACCTCTCAAAAGCCAGGCCACAAGACAAAAGCGATCTGCCTCCTCGAAAAAATATGGGGCCCTGTCTGAGAAGGCGAGGTAGGTGACCGAGCCTTAACGGCCCCTCGCGTGCTAGATGAAGAAGATCCGCGAACTACGGGCGCCGCGGCCACTCCGGAGCTACCAGAACCACGGCCCTGGATGAGTCTCTATACGCCGGAGCACCTTCCCCACCAGGGGCCATGGAGGGAAGACATACAGGAGGACCTGCCTGGGCCACGGGAGAACCAGGGCATCGACTCCTTCCGCGCCGAGCTCTCGTCTGCGACTGAAGAAGTGAGGAGCTTTTGCGTTTGCCGCTGTGGCCATGAGATCCATGTGAGGCTTCCCCCACCGGCGCTCTATCAGCCCCATCGCTTCCAGATATAGTTCCCACTCTCCGGGATCTAGACGCTGGTGGCTTAGGAAGTCCGCCTGCACGTTGTCCACGCCTGCTATGTGAGAAGCCGCTAGACGAAGCAAGTGGCGCTCCGCCACTGCATCAGCTTTTCCGCTTCCCACGCGACCAGACGACTTCTTGTTCCTCCCTGCCGGTTGACGTACGATACTGTAGTTGCATTGTCCGAAAGTATTCTGACTGCTTTCCGACGGACTAGCGGTAGGAAACCCTGAAGGACAAGCCAAACCGCTCTGGTCTCCAGGCGATTGATGGGCCACTGCCTCTGATCCTGCGTCCACGTGCCCTGGATGGAGCTCGCTTGACAGACCGCTCCCCATCCGGTGATACTGGCATCCGTGGTGACCACTACCCAGTCCGGTGTCTCCAAGGAGACTCCTCTGGCCAGGCTCTGGGGATCTAACCACCATCCAAGACTGAGCCGAGTCGCCGGCGGGATCGGGAGGACCGCATGGTAATCCCGTGATACTGGCTTCCAACGAGATAGCAATGCCTTCTGCAAAGGGCGGAGATGAGCAAAGGCCCACGGAACTAGGTCTATCGTGGAGGCCATGGTCCCCAGTACTTGCAGGTAGTCCCAGGCAGTTGGGTCCGAGAGAGACAGGAAACGCCGCACTTGCATTCGCAATGCCTGTGCCCGCTCCAGACGTAGGAACACCTTTCCTTCCCTCGTATCGAAGTGGGCGCCCAGATAGTCTAACGACTGGGAGGGCGTGAGGTGACTCTTGTCGTAGTTGATGATCCATCCTAGCGACTGTAGCAGGGACACGAACCGGTTCACGGCTTGAAGCCCCTGGCTTCGAGACTTCGCCCGTATGAGCCAATCGTCGAGGTACGGGTGAACTATGATCCCTTTCCGGCGTAGAGCCGCCGCCACTATGACCATCACCTTTGTAAAGACCCGCGGTGCTGTTGCTAGACCAAAGGGTAGAGCCCGGAACTGAAAATGTCGCTCCAGTATCTTGAAGCGGAGATATCTTTGGTAATCCGGATGGATCGGGATGTGGAGGTACGCCTCCGTCAGGTCTAGAGAGGCGAGGAACTCCCCTTGATGAATGGCAACCAACACTGATCGGAGCGTTTCCATGCGGAAGCGAGGGACCCGCAGCGCCTTGTTGATCGACTTGAGGTCCAGTATGGGCCGAAAAGTACCCTCTTTCTTGGGAACCACGAAATAGATGGAGTAATGTCCCCGACCAAACTGGTTGGCGGATACCGGCCTTATTGCTCCCAACGCTATCAGTCGCTGCAGGGTCTGTCGAACGGCCCTCTGCTTGCGAACGGAGCCGCAAGGGGAGAAAAGGAACCTGTCCCTGGGGACGTGGACAAAATCCAATGCGTAACCGTGCCTTAGGACATCCAGAACCCACTGATCCGACGTGATGCAGGCCCACTCTCTGTAAAAAAGAGCGAGCCGGCCTCCCACCTGTGGGGTCGGTTCGTGGGTCATCCTGGCATCATTGTGCTGGTTTCGAGGAAGAACGGGATCCTGGAGCCTCCTTGCCGGGTCGGCGCCCACGAAAGGACCGGTTCCAGCTCTGAGAGTGATACGAAGGGGTCCGTGGAGCTTGCTGCTGTCTATTCGTTCGGGCGCGACGCTGGTTTCCGGACCGGTTCCTGGAAAAACTGAACGACCCTGGCGGCACAGGGTCTGTCTTCTGGAAGCTTATGTACAGCATTCTCGTTCAGGCGACTTAATAATCTGGTCCAAGTCCTCCCCAAAGAGGAACCTACCCTTAAAAGGTAATGAGCCCAGACGCGTCTTGGATGAAGAGTCCGCCGACCAGTTACGGAGCCACAGGAGGCGACGCGCCAACACAGCCGCCACCATGGAACGAGATAGGACCCGGAGAAGGTCATACAGAGCGTCCGCCCCATAAGCCATCACAGACTCCAACCTGTCTGCCTGTTGCGCCTCGGTGTCCGGGAGATCCTGCGAGGTGAGCAATTGCTGAACCCACCTGAGGCCCGCTCTCTGCGCCAGAGCGCTACAGATGGCCGCTCGTACCCCAAGCGCCGAAACCTCGAAGATACGTTTAAGATAGACTTCCAGTTTCCTGTCCTGCAGGTCCTTTAGGGCCGTAACGCCCGTTACCGGGATGGTCGTACTCTTAGTGACTACCAAGACCGCCGAGTCCACTGTCGGGACCTTGAGGAGTTCCAGGAAGTCCACCGGGAGAGGATAAAGCTTCTCCATAGCCCTGCTAACCTTGAGAGAAGCTTCCGGCGTATCCCATTCCCTGGAGATCAACTGCAAAAAGCTGGGATGCGTAGGGAAAGCCTTGGCCAGGGGCCTAAGTCCCGCTAAGAGAGGGTCCCCCTTTCTTATCTTGGGATCCGAGGGCATTGGCTCCGGAGGGGGGTCAATGTCCATCTCCTGAAGAATATGTGGGATAAGACCCTCCAACTCCTCAGCCTGAAAGATGCGGAGGACCCTGGGATCATCGCCTTCCATCTGGGTCGAAAGGGCAGGATCCTCCCCGGTTGGATCCTGAAGCGTGTCCCCTTGCGGGGACACCGGGAGGTCCTGCGGCGGTCCCATGGGAGCCCTGATCGGAGTCTGGGCTATCCTGATGGGCTGAGTCGTGTCCCCCCCCCCCGTGCCGGAGAGCCCTCCAAGGGAACATACAAACACAGTAGTTTGGCGGGAGGGGGTCCCACACACGAACCCATAGCCAGGCTGGAGCTTTGGAGGAAGGCCCGGTGCATCAGGACCACGAACTCCGGAGAAAACGCGGGCAATCCCAGGGGGGGAGCCCCTGGGACCTCTACAGCTGGTAGCCTGCCCTCCTTCTGAGCCAGGGGTGCTAAAACCGCCGGTTGCCTTGGGATCCGATCTCCCATCTCCTCCCCGTCAGAAATGTCAGCTTCCTCTTCTGACAACAAAATGGCCACCGTTCCCGCGCTCCGCGGGAACGGGGCCTGCCGCTGACTGAAAGCAGCTTCCTCTGCTTGGTCTCCTGTGCCTTCTCTATGCGGCGGACTGACTTCCCCAGCGGGGAGGCAGCTCAAACACCTGCCCTCCGAAGAAAGACGGCTTCCTTGACGGCCGCAGGCCGTGCAGCTCTGCGCTCACGGCATGAGGAGAAATTCCCCCCCCCCCCCTCGGGGAGGCAGGAACCGGGCGGCGCGGCAGACGGAGGTAAAACCCCGGCGATTCGCGTCTTCGACGCTCGAGTCGCCTACCCCCCCTCACACCGACCCGAGAGGACCCTGGAGGAGGACCTGCCAGCGGTCGGCGGCCCCGGGGAATGGCACTTCGCGGGGCCGCGGGTCGGTGGCGGTCGACGCGCACAGAGGGAGGGGGTCAGAGGAACAAAGTCAGGAGCCCTGACAAAACCTCTAAAAGGCAGCGTAGCCCTCCAGTGCCGAAGGAAACGGCAAGAGGGCAAAGAATAATACTAAAAATAATAACCTGTAAGTAAATAAAAACTTACCCACCATAGGAGAAGAAAGGAGAGGGAAAACAAAAGACATAGACACAGCTAGCCAGCAAGTCCCTCTAACCCCCAGGTTTCAGACACACTGTGTGAAAACCTGAGCTCCTATTTTCTTATTTTCCTTTTCTTTTTTTAAATTCTTGATCCCTCAAGAAAACAGGAAAGGCCTAAACCCTATGATCCTGTGCTGGGGACTAGCTAGTCCCCTGCTCACATCTGCTGGAGTCAGAAAATACTGAGGATTGAGGCACAGGAGATGAGGTCATATAGGACCTCGCCCCAGAGCTTTTGTTCTGACTCCATCTGCTGGATGGGGGACATAACCCACTGTCTGGACTGATCCTGGTACGTACAGGGAACACAGTAGATTATCTACGCTTCAGGAAGCAAGCCCTCTCAAGGCCCATACCGTAAGACAAAATTGAGTCAAATCTTCGTGAAGAACAAGTCCCTGCCGCAACAGATTCCTGTGTGCAGGAAACCCAAGGGAGGAATCTACCAGGAGCCATTGCAGATCTGCATATCATGGTCTCCTGAGTCAATCTGGTGCCACCAAAAGCACCATCCCTCTGTGACCCTCAACCCTCCATACACATTTCAACCAAAATAAAGGAAGGGGTACAGCAAAATTCAGACTTTAAAATGATTGAGACCATTACTAAATCCCTCTGACTTCAGATTAGTACTCCAATTTCTAATTTTTGCTAACATGGACTACTGCAATTCTCTACTACTGGGTTTACCATCCTCCACCATACATCCTCTCCAAATTCTACACAACCTTGCAGCCAGAATTCTAACAGGAACCAAGAAACATGCCCATATAACTCCAATCCTAATATCCTTACACTGGTTTCTGGTTAAATATCGAATTGAATACAAAGTCTTATGCATTCTTCATAAAATCAAATATGGTGAACAAACTGACTGGCTTAATGCTGCCATTAGGATTCACACTCCACAAAGCAATCTCCGTTCTGCTAATAAAGGTCTCCTAAATATTCCCTCTGTCCAGCACACCTCTATCAAGTAAGAGACTGGGCATTATCATTGGCTGGAATTCCCTCCCAATAGGGACACAGCTTCAACCAGATCTAAAAGTATTCAGAAAGGAGGTAAAGACGTGGCTTTTTGCAAAGGCCTATCAGGATCCAACATGATTCTTTTTATAACCTGTTTAAAGAGCTTTTCTGTTTCAGTCCTGACTTTTTGCCTCTTATCCATTCATGCTTTTATTGAATACAATTGCCTCTAGTATTTTACTTTCCTTGATCTTATCTTTTATTTTATTCTATTAATCATGTATTTTTTATTCTCCATTTTATTTGTTATTATTACACTCTGTTAGCTTTACTATTTATTGTAAAACTCTGTAAACCATTGTGATGGTTCCCGAACGACGGTATATAAAAGTTATTAAATTAATGAATTAATGAATTAATTCTGCCCAACAATGGCCATGGGGGGAAGGCATACAGCAGCTTATCCTCTGGCCAGTCCTGCATAAGAGCAATGATAACTAAGGACTTCAGATCTCTCCTGCGAGTGAAGAGTCAAGGAACCTTCGCATTGCGAGAAGTTGCCAGCAGGTTTAGAAACGGAAGGCCTTAGCGATCCACTATCAGCTCAAACGCCTCACTCAACAATACTCATTCTCCTGGGTCCAGACTCTCCCTGCTGAGAAAGTCTGCTCTTAAATTATCTTTTCCTGCAATGTGTGAGGCTGAGATCTCCTGAAGATGCACTTCCACGCATTCCATAAGTTGGGGGTCTATCTCCTGTGACATTTGCTGGCTCTTGGTTCCTCCCTGCCGATTGATGTAAGCCACTGTCATTGCATTGTCTGACATTACCTGGACTGCTCGACCTTGCAACTACAAGCACGCCAACTGGACCTCCTGGGCTTCCAACCAATTCATGTTCCAGAGAGACTCTTCCGCACTTCAGTGCCCTTGTGCTGTTATTTTCTGACAGTGAGCTTCCCAACCCTGGAGGCTCACAACTGTCGAGAGTACTAACCAGTCCAGCGATTTCAGGGAAACTCCATTTCTTAGATTATACGCTTGCAACCACCACTGGCGGTGAGAACAGACTTCCACCTGCAGGTGGAGCCAAATTAAATAGTCCTGAGACTGTGGTCTCCAATGAGACAGCAGGGACTGCTGAAGAGGATGCATATGCACTTTCACCCATGACGTCACTTCTACAGTTGCTGCCATCAAACCGAGTTCCTGCAGATAGGACCACACTGTCAGGCTTTTAGTGTTCATCAAGAGACGCACCTGTGCCATCAACTTCTGAATACGAGCTTTTGGCAGGAAAACCTTGCCCCGTTTCATGTTGAACGAACATGCAGATACTCCAATGACTGAGATGGCTGGAGACTGCTCTTGGCTAGGTTCACCACCCAACTGACCCCCTGCAACAAGGAGATCAACTTGTGGGTCACCAGGCAGCTCTCTTCCAGAGTCTTGGCCCGAATCAGCCAGTTGTCCAAATACAGGTGTAACAGGATCCCATCCTTTCTCAACTCTTCCACCACCACAACCTTGGAAAAAGTTCTAGGAGCAGTGGCCAGACCAAAAGGCAGTGCCCAAAACTGATAATGGCACCCCAACATCGCGAAATGCAGAAAATGTTTGGTGCTCCAATCAGATGGGAATATGGAAGTATACCTCGGACAGATCCAGGGAGGTCAGAAATTCCCCCAACTGCACTGCCATTATCACTGAATGCAATTTTTCCATGCGAAAATGAGTCACCCACAAAGGACAGTTGACTTCTTTGAGATCCAGGATGGGACTAAAGGAGCCCTACTTCTTGGGCACAATGAAATAAATAGAATATCGACCTGCATTTTCTTGAGACATGGGCACTGAGACCACAGCCCTCAGACTGAGGAGCCTTGACAATGTACACTCCACTGCCTGCTTCTTCTGTGGGGAGTGGAAGGGAGACACCATGAATACGTCCTAAGGAACACTGCGAAACTCCAGCATATATCTCTCTCATAGCATCTCCAGGACCCACTGATCTGATATGATTTCAACTCACCTCTGATAAAAGAGAGAGAGGCGACCCCCATCTCCTATTCCTGGGGGTGGGTCGGCAAATCTTCATTGGGAGGCTCAGGAAGTTCCACTACCTGAGCCTGCACCCCACCTGGGCTGTCTGGGACAAAAGGACTGAGACCTACCAAAAGATCAAGTCCTCTGAAAGGTTGCTGCTCTGTAGGGTCAAAAATGCTTGGACCCCCCAGATACGACCTCTTCATGCCAAAGGGATGAGGTATCTGCTTCTTATCTTCCAGCAACCGAGGAGCCAGGGATTTGCATCCACTTACTGGCCAATTTCTTCAACTCACTCCCAAACAAGAGTGAGCTTTTAAAGGGCAATTTCGAAAGATTAGCCTTGGAGATTTGCATCAGCTGACAAATTTTTCAGCCATAACTGATGCCTGGCCAACATTACTAAAGTTGCCTCTCTGGCTGAGGTGCGGACCAAATTGCAGCCCGCATCTGCTAAAAAGGGGTGGCTGGCTTCAAAACTGCCCTGGAATTCACTCCAGAATCATTGACTTCCTGAGAGAGAAGTAAAGAGCAAGCCACCAGGGAACCAAAAGAAGCTGTCTGCAAGGTCAAGGTGACTACTTCAAATGCTTGCTTAAGGATGGCCTCAATCCTCCTATCATGCACATCCTTCAAGTTCAGTCCTCCCTCCACGGGGATAGTCGTCTGCTTAGAGATGGCAGACAAGCACATCTACTTTCAGAAAATGCAGATGCTCTCTCACCACTGGATACAGGGGGTACAGGCCTTCCAAAGCCTGACCCCACTTTGAAATTTGCCTCTAAGGCATCCCACTCAAGATCAATCAATTCTTGAATGGCCTCCAGGTACTCCCAGCATCTTTAATGTCTGGGAAATCAGAGCTGGTAGCTCTTCTCTATGAAAGAACCACAACATAGTTTCATATAGTTCCAGTCCCACAGGAATTTCCCCATCCTGCAGAGTCAGGATTGGCCTCATCATCAGTGCTATCCAGATTCCTATCAGAAGGACTTGCTGCCAATCTAGGTGTACTTTGGCGCTTAACAGTAGTACTGGATGAGTGAGAGGCTAAGAAAACCAGCTACCAGACTAAGGCAATCATCTGAGGGACCACAGAAATCTCCTCGGGAATTCTCAAATGGGGGAGGGACCATTTGGTATAACCTCAGGAGAACAGGGTGAATTAAATCTCCTAATATTTCTCCTCTAAAATGTGATGCAATCCCCAGAAGGAAATGCACATCCAGTACCTGCTGGAGACAGAGAATACTAGCAGGCTGATGTCACTGCAGAGCATATATACTGTGACATCAGTTTGCTCCGTCTCCATCTGCTGGTAGAGGTGCATAACCCACTGATCCTGAATTCATCTGTCTGGGTACTAGGAAAACAATAAATCATGCAGATTTAGGAAGGCCAAGTACTAGTGACCTAGATTGGCTACTGCCAGAGTCAGGATGTTAGGCTTGATGGACTTTTGGATCTGACCAGAATGGCATTTCTTATATTCTTACTCTTTCCAATAGTATTAGGATTAGGGGATATTCCATGAATAACTAGAAACAGATTTAAAACAAATTCTAGAAGGTTGTTTTCAGTTAACTATGGAATTTGTTGCCAGAGAATGTGATCAAGCCTAATAATTTAGCTTAGTTTAAAAAAGCTTTGGATAAAGTTCTAGAGGACAGGTCTTATTAATCATTATTTAGCCAGATAGCCTTAGGTATCTTCATGTCTCAATCAAGTCTACCTAAGAGCCAAGTCTACCTAAGAGACAAATTTAGGCTCTTAGGTAGAAAGCTTAAATCCAGAACCTCCAGGGTAGCATTCTTTGAAATGCTCCCTGTTCTACGCTCAAGTCCCCAGAGGCAGGCAGAGCTCCGGAGTCTCAATGCGTGGATGAGACGATGGTGCAAAGAAGAGGGATTCAGTTTTGTTAGGAACTGGGGAACTTTTTAGGGAAGGGGGAGTCTCTTCCGAAGGGATGGGTTCCACCTTAACCAGGGTGGAACCGGACTGCTGGTGCTAACTTTTAAAAAGGTGATAGAGCAGCTTTTAAACTAGAACAAAGGGGAAAGCCGACAGTTGCTCAACAGCGCATGGTTCGGAGAGAGGTATCTTCAAAGTATACTAATGATACATTAGAATTAGGGCATTCCAACAGTGAGGTTCCAATAATAAGAAAAGTAGTCCAAGTGCCTGTAAATAAAAACTCACCTGAGCTAAAAAATTCTAACTTATCCCTATCAATTAAGAAGCAGAATGAAAATACAAACAAAAAACAAACTTTGAAATGTTTGTATGCTAAAGCCAGAAGTCTAAGAAGTAAGATGGGAGAATTAGAATGTATAGCAGTGAATGATGACATAGACTTAATTGGCATCTCAGAGACATGGTGGAAGGAGGATAACCAATGGTACAGTGCTATACCGGGGTACAAACTATATCGCAATGACAGAGAGGAGCACCTGGGAGGCGGTGTGGTGCTTTATGTCCGGGATGGCATAGAGTCCAACAGGATAAACATCCTGCACGAGACTATATACACTACTGAATCTTTATGGGTAGAAATCCCTTGTGTGTCGGGGAAGACTATAGTGATAGGAGTATACTACTGTCCACCTGGTCAAGATGGTGAGACTGACAGTGAAATGCTAAGAGAAATTAGGGAAGCTAACCAAATTGGTAGTGCGGTAATAATGGGAGACTTCAATTGCCCCAATATTGACTGGGTAAATGTATCATCGGGACACGCTAGAGAGATAAAGTTCCTGGATGGAATAAATGATAGCTTTATGGAGCAATTGGTTCAGGAACCGACGAGAGAGGGAACAATTTTAGATTTAATTCTCAGTGGAGAACAGGATTTGGTGAGAGAGGTAATGGTGGTAGGGCCGCTTGGCAATAGTGATCATAATATGATCAAATTTGATTTAATGACTGGAAGGGGGACAGTAAGCAAATCCCCGGCTCTCATGCTAAACTTTCAAAAGGGAAACTTTGATAAAATGAGAAAAATAGTTAGAAAAAAACTGAAAGGAGCAGCTACAAAATTAAAAAGTGTGCAAGAGGCATGGTCATTAGGGATGTGAATCGTTTTTTGACGATTTAAAATATTGTCCGATATATTTTAAATCGTCAAAAATCGTTAGAGCCGCGATACAATAACAATTCCCCTGATTTATCGTCAAAAAATCGTAAATCGGGGGAAGGGGGAGGGGAAGGGGAGGGCGGGAAAACCGGCACACTAAAACAACCCTAAAACCCACCCCGACCCTTTAAAATAAATCCCCCACCCTCCCGAACCCCCCCCAAAATGCCTTAAATTACCTGGGGTCCAGAGGAAGGGTCCCGGTGTGATCTTTTACTCTCGGACCTCCGGTGCTTGTAGAAATGGCGCCGGCGCTACCTTTGGTTTTTCCGTACGGAAAAACGATTCGCGGCAGGAGATCGCTCCCGGACCCCTGCTGGACCCCCAGGGACTTTTGGCCAGCTTGGTGGGGCCTCCTGACCCCCACAAGACTTGCCAAAAGTCCAGCGGGGGTCTGGAACGACCTCCTGCAGTCGAATCGTGTTGTCTACGGCCGGCGCCATTTTGCGCAAAATGGCGGCGCAAAATGGCGCCGGCCAGTATGGACGGCGCCATTTCTACAAGCACCGGAGGTCCGAGAGTAAAAGTTCACACCGGGACCCTTCCTCTGGACCCCAGGGAATTTAAGGCATTTTGGGGGGGTTCGGGAGGGTGGGGGATTTATTTTAAAGGGTCGGGGTGGGTTTTAGGGTTGTTTTAGTGTGCCGGTTTTCCCGCCCTCCCCCCCCACTGGACCCCAGGTAATTTAAGGCATTTTGGGGGGGGGGGGGGGTTCGGGAGGATGGGGGATTTATTTTAAAGGGTCGGGGTGGGTTTTAGGGATGTTTTAGTGTGCCGGTTTTCGATTTTCACGATTTTCACGATATTTAAAAAACCCAAACGGAGACGATCCGATTCCCTCCCCCTCCCAGCTGAAATCGATCGTTAAGACGATCGATCACATGATTCACATCTCTAATGGTCATTGTTAAAAAAATACCATCCTAGAAGCACAATCCAGATGTATTCCACACATTAAGAAAGGTGGAAAGAAGGCAAAACGATTACGGGCATGGTTAAAAGGGGAGGTGAAAGAAGCAATTTTAGCTAAAAGATGTTCATTCAAAAATTGGAAGAAGCATCCAACAGAAGAAAATAGGATAATGCATAAACGTTGGCAAGTTAAATGTAAGACATTGATAAGACAGGCTAAGAGAGAATTTGAAAAGAAGTTGGCCATAGAGGCAAAAACTCACAGTAAAAACTTTTTAAAATATATCCGAAGCAGAAAGCCTGTGAGGGAGTCAGTTGGACCGTTAGATGATCGAGGGGTTAAAGGGCCACTTAGAGAAGATAAGGGCATCTCGGAGAGATTAAATGATTTGTTTGCTTCGGTGTTTACTGAAGAGGATGTTGGGGAGGTACCTGTACTGGAGAAGGTTTTCATGGGTAATGATTCAGATGGACTGAAGCAAATCACGGTGAACCTAGAAGATGTGGTAGACCTGACTGACAAACTTAAGAGTAGTAAATCATCTGGATCGGATGGTATACACCCCAGAGTTCTGAAGGAACTGAAAAATGAAATTTCAGACCTATTAGTAAAAATTTGTAATCTGTCATTAAAATCATTCATTGTACCTGAAGACTGGAGGATAGCTAATGTAACCCCCATATTTAAAAAGGGCTCCAGGGACGATCCGGGAAACTACAGACCGGTTAGCCTGACTTCAGTGCCAGGAAAAATAGTGGAAAGTATTCTAAACATCAAAATCACAGAACATATAGAAAGACATAGTTTAATAGAATAAAGTCAGCATGGCTTTACCCTAGGCAAGTCTTGCCTCACAAATCTGCTTCACTTTTTTGAAGGAGTTAATAAACATGTGGATAAATGTGAATCGGTAGATGAAGTGTACTTGGATTTTCAGAAGGCATTTGTCAAAGTTCCTCATGAGAGGCTTCTAGGAAAAATAAAAAGTCATGGGATAGGTGGTGATGTCCTTTCATGGATTACAAATTGGCTAAAAGACAGGAAACAGAGAGTAGGATTAAATGGACAATTTTCTCAGTGGAAGGGTGTGGGCAGTGGAGTACCTCAGGGATCTGTATTGGGACCCTTACTTTTCAATATATTTATAAATGATCTGGAAAGAAGTACAATGAGTGAGGTAATCAAATTTGCAGATGATACAAAATTGTTCAGCGTAGTTAAATCACAAGCAGACTGTATTAAATTGCAGGAAGACCTTGTGAGGCTGGAAAATTGGGCATCAAAATGGCAGATGAAATTTAATGTGGACAAGTGCAAGGTGATGTACCGTATTTTCCGGCATATAAGACGAGTTTTTAACCCCTGAAAATCTTTTCAAAAGTCGGGGGTCGTCTTATACGCCGGATGTCGTCTTAAAGGGCGAATATTTGCTGGTGTATAGGACGGTGTAAAGCTCGCTGCGTAGGGCAACGGGAGCCATTTGTGGAGCGCTGACCTCTGTGCTGCGAGGACGGAGCAAGCAGCTTCAGATCATCTCACCGCCACCCCTCCTTGTTTCGTTCTGCTCTGCAAGGGAAGGCAGCGTACCTTCGCTCAAGTCACTCCCCTCCCCCCACCGGACGCTGTAAAAAAGTAAAAAAAGTTTATTCTCCACTCCCTCGCTCCCCGATTGGCCGGTGCCAATCGGGGAGCGATTGGCACCGGCCAGATCGGCCAGTGGAGAATGAACTTTTTTTACAGCGTCCGGTGGGGGGAGGGAGTGACTTGAGCGAAGGCACGCTGCCTTCCCTTGCAGAGCAGAACGCAACAAGGAGGGGTGGCGGTGAGAAGATCTGAAGCTGCTTGCTCCGTCCTCGCAGCACATAATGAACTTTTTTTACCTTTTTACAGTGTCCGGTTGGGGGGAGGGAGTGACTCGAGCGAAGGCACGCTGCCCGATTGGCCGGTGCTGGGCAAAAGGGGCTTGCTTCGGCAAGCCCCTTTTGCCCAGCTCCAGCCAATCGGACAGCGTGCCTTCGCTCGAGTCACTCTCCCCCACCGGACGCTTGCTGCCTAGGGCGACGGGAACCATTTGTGGAGCGCTGACCTCTGTGCTGCGAGGACGGAGCAAGCAGCTTCAGATCATCTCACCGCCACCCCTCCTTGTTTCGTTCTGCTCTGCAAGGGAAGGCAGCGTGCCTTCGCTCAAGTCACTCCCCTCCCCCCACCGGACGCTGTAAAAAAGTAAAAAAAGTTTATTCTCCACTCCCTCGCTCCCCGATTGGCCGGTGCTGGGCAAAAGGGGCTTGCTTTGGCAAGCCCTTTTGCCCAGCACCTGCCAATCGGGCAGCGTGCCTTCGCTCGAGTCACTCCATCCCCCCCCACCGGACACTAAAAAAAATTCATTCTCCGCTCCCTCGCTGCCCGATTGGCCAATGCTGGGCAAAAGGGGCTTGCTTCGGCAAGCCCCTTTTGCCCAGCACCGGCCAATCGGGCAGCGCGCCTTCGCTCCTCGAGTCACTCCCTCCTGCTGTAAATGTTGGAATGCGTTGGAAGAGGGGTAGTCTTATACGGAGAGTATATCCCAAACTCTGTATTTTAACTGAAAAAGTTGGGGGGTCGTCTTATACGCCCAGTCGTCTTATACGCTGGAAAATACGGTATATAGGGAAAAATAACCCATGCTATAGTTACACAATGTTAGGTTCCATATTAGGTGCTACTACCCAAGAAAGAGATCTAGGCGTCATAGTGGATAGCACATTGAAATCGTCAGTTCAGTGTGCTGCGGCAGTCAAAATACCAAACAGAATGTTGGGAATTATTAGAAAGGGAATGGTGAATAAAATGGAAAATGTCATAATGCCTCTGTATCGCTCCATGGTGAGACTGCACCTTGAATACTGTGTACAATTCTGGTCGCCGCATCTCAAAAAAGATATAATTGCGATGGAGAAGGTGCAGAGAAGGGCGACCAAAATGATAAAGGGAATGGAACAGCTCCCCTATGAGGAAAGAATAAAGAGGTTAGGACTTTTCAGCTTGGAGAAGAGACGGCTGAGGGGGGATATGATAGAAGTGTTTAAAATCATGAGAGGTCTAGAACGGGTAGATGTGAATCGGTTTTTTACTCTTTCTAGATCTCTTTCTATTGAAAGACTAGGGGGCACTCCATAAAGTTAGCATGTGGCACGTTTAAAACTAATCGGAGAAAGTTCTTTTTCACTCAACGCACAAATAAACTCTGGAATTTGTTGCCAGAAGATGTGGTTAGTGCAGTTAGTATAGCTGTGTTTAAAAAACGATTGGATAAGTTCTTGGAGAAGTCCATTACCGCTGACAATAACAACCTGAGGCCGCCGCTGCTGCTGCTGACGCTACCGCTACCGCTTCTGCTGCCGCTGCAAGAGGAAGCCCTGCGCGATCGGCGCCCAGACCCGTCGGGGTAAGGCCTTTTTGTTCCCTTCCCCCCGGCGAGCCTGATCTGCGATCGCACAGACAGCATCACAGCACAACAGCTAAGTCCCTCCCTCCAGACTTACCATCCAATCGGGGAGACGAGAGGGATTTTTAAATTTGACATCTCTCCGGCGCCGCTGACAATAACAACCTGAGGCCGCCGCTGCTGCTGACGCTACCGCTACCGCTTCTGCTGCCGCTGCAAGAGGAAGGCCTGCGCGATCGGCGCCCAGACCCGTCGGGGTAAGGCCTTTTTTGTTCCCTTCCCCCCGGCAAGCCTGATCTGCGATCGCACAGACAGCATCACAGCACAACAGCTAAGTCCCTCCCTCCAGACTTACCATCCAATCGGGGAGACGAGAGGGATTTTAAATTTCACCTCTCTCCGGCGCCGCTGACAATAACAACCTGAGGCCGCCGCTGCTGCTGACGCTACCGCTACCGCTTCTGCTGCCGCTGCAAGAGGAAGGCCTGCGCGATCGGCACCCAGACCCGTTGGGGTAAGGCCTTTTTGTTCCCTTCCCACCGGCGAGCCTGATCTGCGATCGCACAGACAGCATCACAGCACAACAGCTAAGTCCCTCCCTCCAGACTTACCATCCAATCGGGGAGACGAGAGGGATTTTAAATTTCACATCTCTCCGGCGCCGCTGACAATAACAACCTGAGGCCGCCGCTGCTGCTGACGCTACCGCTACCGCTTCTGCTGCCGCTGCAAGAGGAAGGCCTGCGCGATCGGCGCCCAGACCCGTCGGGGTAAGGCCTTTTTGTTCCCTTCCCCCCGGCGAGCCTGATCTGCGATCGCACAGACAGCATCACAGCACAACAGCTAAGTCCCTCCCTCCAGACTTACCATCCAATCGGGGAGACGAGAGGGATTTTAAATTTCACCTCTCTCCGGCGCCGCTGACAATAACAACCTGAGGCCGCCGCTGCTGCTGACGCTACCGCTTCTGCTGCCGCTGCAAGAGGAAGGCCTGCGCGATCGGCGCCCAGACCCGTCGGGGTAAGGCCTTTTTGTTCCCTTCCCCCCGGCGAGCCTGATCTGCGATCGCACAGACAGCATCACAGCACAACAGCTAAGTCCCTCCCTCCAGACTTACCATCCAATCGGGGAGACGAGAGGGATTTTAAATTTCACATCTCTCCGGCGCCGCTGACAATAACAACCTGAGGCCGCCGCTGCTGCTGACGCTACCGCTACCGCTTCTGCTGCCGCTGCAAGAGGAAGGCCTGCGCGATCGGCGCCCAGACCCGTCGGGGTAAGGCCTTTTTGTTCCCTTCCCCCCGGCGAGCCTGATCTGCGATCGCACAGACAGCATCACAGCACAACAGCTAAGTCCCTCCCTCCAGACTTACCATCCAATCGGGGAGACGAGAGGGATTTTAAATTTCACATCTCTCCGGCGCCGCTGACAATAACAACCTGAGGCCGCCGCTGCTGCTGACGCTACCGCTACCGCTTCTGCTGCCGCTGCAAGAGGAAGGCCTGCGCGATCGGCGCCCAGACCCGTCGGGGTAAGGCCTTTTTGTTCCCTTCCCCCCGGCGAGCCTGATCTGCGATCGCACAGACAGCATCACAGCACAACAGCTAAGTCCCTCCCTCCAGACTTACCATCCAATCGGGGAGACGAGAGGGATTTTAAATTTCACCTCTCTCCGGCGCCGCTGACAATAACAACCTGAGGCCGCCGCTGCTGCTGACGCTACCGCTTCTGCTGCCGCTGCAAGAGGAAGGCCTGCGCGATCGGCGCCCAGACCCGTCGGGGTAAGGCCTTTTTGTTCCCTTCCCCCCGGCGAGCCTGATCTGCGATCGCACAGACAGCATCACAGCACAACAGCTAAGTCCCTCCCTCCAGACTTACCATCCAATCGGGGAGACGAGAGGGATTTTAAATTTCACATCTCTCCGGCGCCGCTGACAATAACAACCTGAGGCCGCCGCTGCTGCTGACGCTACCGCTACCGCTTCTGCTGCCGCTGCAAGAGGAAGGCCTGCGCGATCGGCGCCCAGACCCGTCGGGGTAAGGCCTTTTTGTTCCCTTCCCCCCGGCGAGCCTGATCTGCGATCGCACAGACAGCATCACAGCACAACAGCTAAGTCCCTCCCTCCAGACTTACCATCCAATCGGGGAGACGAGAGGGATTTTAAATTTCACATCTCTCCGGCGCCGCTGACAATAACAACCTGAGGCCGCCGCTGCTGCTGACGCTACCGCTACCGCTTCTGCTGCCGCTGCAAGAGGAAGGCCTGCGCGATCGGCGCCCAGACCCGTCGGGGTAAGGCCTTTTTGTTCCCTTCCCCCCGGCGAGCCTGATCTGCGATCGCTCAGACAGCATCACAGCACAACAGCTAAGTCCCTCCCTCCAGACTTACCATCCAATCGGGGAGACGAGAGGGATTTTAAATTTCACATCTCTCTGGCGCCGCTGACAATAACAACCTGAGGCCGCCGCTGCTGCTGACGCTACCGCTACCGCTTCTGCTGCCGCTGCAAGAGGAAGGCCTGCGCGATCGGCGCCCAGACCCGTCGGGGTAAGGCCTTTTTGTTCCCTTCCCCCCGGCGAGCCTGATCTGCGATCGCACAGACAGCATCACAGCACAACAGCTAAGTCCCTCCCTCCAGACTTACCATCCAATCGGGGAGACGAGAGGGATTTTAAATTTCACCTCTCTCCGGCGCCGCTGACAATAACAACCTGAGGCCGCCGCTGCTGCTGACGCTACCGCTTCTGCTGCCGCTGCAAGAGGAAGGCCTGCGCGATCGGCGCCCAGACCCGTCGGGGTAAGGCCTTTTTGTTCCCTTCCCCCCGGCGAGCCTGATCTGCGATCGCACAGACAGCATCACAGCACAACAGCTAAGTCCCTCCCTCCAGACTTACCATCCAATCGGGGAGACGAGAGGGATTTTAAATTTCACATCTCTCCGGCGCCGCTGACAATAACAACCTGAGGCCGCCGCTGCTGCTGACGCTACCGCTACCGCTTCTGCTGCCGCTGCAAGAGGAAGGCCTGCGCGATCGGCGCCCAGACCCGTCGGGGTAAGGCCTTTTTGTTCCCTTCCCCCCGGCGAGCCTGATCTGCGATCGCACAGACAGCATCACAGCACAACAGCTAAGTCCCTCCCTCCAGACTTACCATCCAATCGGGGAGACGAGAGGGATTTTAAATTTCACCTCTCTCCGGCGCCGCTGACAATAACAACCTGAGGCCGCCGCTGCTGCTGACGCTACCGCTACCGCTTCTGCTGCCGCTGCAAGAGGAAGGCCTGCGCGATCGGCGCCCAGACCCGTCGGGGTAAGGCCTTTTTGTTCCCTTCCCCCCGGCGAGCCTGATCTGCGATCGCACAGACAGCATCACAGCACAACAGCTAAGTCCCTCCCTCCAGACTTACCATCCAATCGGGGAGACGAGAGGGATTTTAAATTTCACATGTCTCCGGCGTCGCGCGCCAAAGGCGCGCGACAAAGGGGCTTGCCCCTTTGTGCGCCCCTTCGTGCAGCCCCTGAGATCATACTCTTTTTCATTATCTGCTTAATTCTCCTTTCATACCTTGATTAGAATTCAGCATATCATCTTTAAATCTATAAATTACATTGGCAACAAGATTCAAGTCAGCTGATTCGTGTAAGGGAGACGAGAATAGATCCCAAGCTTTATTCATCAACAGGAAAACAAACTGAAATTGTAATCCAAAATCTCCACAAACCCTGGAACCTCAACAGATAGTGTTCCCTGATCCTAAAACCAGCTTCGGGTCAATAATAAGCCAGTTTACTGGCCCTTGAATCTTCATCTTCTTTGGAGCACTCGAGTAAGCCTCTAATATTCTCTCTATACCACACAAACAGATCAACATGCTTCTTGGTTTCCCTATCCCTATACATCACCATGTTTGCCATGGCGAATACTCCATACCAATCATCAAGAATCAACGTAAACATCAAACTAAGCCTCTCCCACAACACTACAACCGTCATCAAAGGCTAATTCCAATAATGATTTCACCAATCACACAATTCCTCGGCCTTTCTCTGTTATCTCTTACTCTATTCAATGCTCAATCACTTTAAAAAAAAACTCATATCTTAAACGACTACCTTACTGAAGTAAACCCAGATATCTGTGCAATCACAGAAACGTGGTTTAAACCTTCAGATTTAGCTCTGTTAAATCAACTACCAACTCAGCTTTATGATTTTTTCTCCATACCTAGAACCAAAAGAAAGGGAGGAGGTCTGCTTCTCGCAGCCAAGAAAGGTCTAAGAATATCTTTACAACATTCATATACCACATCAAAATTAGAGCTCTCTTTCTTTAAATCTGATCATTTACAAATTGGCCTAATCTACTCTCCACCAGGATCTTTAGATTCTGACCCTTCACCAGTCATTGAACTCTCTGCCAAATACTTCAACCCAGACAAACCTGCCATCTTACTGGGTGATTTCAACTTACATGTCGATGCTTCACCACAATCCCCAAATTGTGTTACCCTACTCTCGGCTCTCAACTACATGGGCTTCACAGAAATTATAAAAGCCCCTACCCACAAAGCAGGTCACACTTTAGACCTTATTTTCATTAATCAGTGCTTCTCAAACACAAATACAATCACATGTTCACCTGTCCCTTGGTCGGACCATCAAATCATCAACACGACCTTCAAGCTTTCACAACATCCTCCACTTTCGTTCCCAAAAAACACTATTCAATTCAGGAAACCTTGTTCTACAGACCTTCTCATCAATCAGTTCACTAATGAATTATTACATCTCGATCTCTCCAACGCATCTACAGCCACCACCTCATGGTGCAACATCACCAAAAAGATCGCAGACATTACCTGCCCTTCCATCACAAAAGTAGTACAACCTTCGCCAGACAACAGGAAACCCTGGTTCACCCCAGAACTGAAGCTGCTTAAACAAGAGCTAAGAAATAAAGAACACACTTGGAGGAGAAACCCATCCCCCACAACATTAGCTATTTATAAAACCTCCCTCAATGCTTATAGGATCACCATACTGAGAACAAAGAGAGATTTTTTCTCAAAAAAAATACATCATTTCATATTTGATTCAAAAGCACTTTTCTCCTACGTTTCAGCTCTCACTAAACCATCACCTCCTACCATTCCTGATGATCAAGCACTCAACAAAGCATCAGAACTAGCAGAATACTTTAAGGATAAAATTGACAAACTGACTATCTCTTTCTCATCATCTTTTTTATATCCCCCTTTCCCTCACATTACCTCACCTCAACTAAATACAACGCTGGAAACTTTCGAGACCACTTCAGCACTTGAGATAGAAAACATACTTAAAAAAATGAAACCGTCATCTCATCCCTTAGACACAATTCCTACTAACCTTCTCATCGCAATAAGAAACTCCATATCAAAACCAATTGCAGACATCATTAACTGCTCTCTCTCCCAGGGTCTAGTTCCTGACCAACTTAAATTAGCCATTCTCAAACCTCTACTTAAAAAACCTAACCTTCCAACCACAGATCCAGCTAACTTCCGCCCAATAGCTAATCTGCCATTGATCGCCAAAATTATGGAAAAGATAGTCAATAAACAACTATCTGAATATTTGGAAGAAAACAACATTCTTGTATCTTCCCAGTATGGCTTTTGGAAATCGTTAAGCACTGAATCTCTCCTTATCTCTCTTACCGATTCTATTCTATCTAATATGGACAAAAAACAACCACATCTTTTGATACTACTAGATCTCTCTGCAGCCTTTGACACTGTCAACCATTCATCTCTATTAAAATGTTTGGCAGATATAGGCATTAAAGGAACAGTCTTCAGCTGGTTCAAATCCTTCCTAGCAAATAGACATTTCAAAGTAAAGATTAACAACAAAGAATCACAACCGATCCCTTCCAACCGGGGGGTCCCTCAGGGTTCCTCCCTTTCCCCTACCCTCTTCAACATTTACCTCTTACCTCTATGTCATCTACTTACTAAACTAAACCTAACTCACTATCTCTACGCGGATGACATCCAGATACTCATCCCAATCTCAGAATCCTTACAAAAAACCTTGGCTCACTGGAACAATTGTTTGCAACAGATCAATCATCTTCTCTCCAGCCTTTGCCTCATTCTTAACAACAACAAAACTGAGATCCTAATCATCAATCAAGACATCAACATCAAACTTCTAAACCCAGCTGACCTACTCAACTCATCCACTCCCATATTAAATCACTCACCACATGTTCGAGATCTAGGTATCATGCTAGACAATCAGCTCAATTTTAAAAAATTCATAAGCACAACCACCAAAGACTGTTTTTATAAGTTACAAGTCTTAAAAAAATTGAAGCCTCTTCTTTATTTCAACGATTTTCGGATGGTCCTACAAGCCATTATTCTATCAAAAGTCGACTATTGCAATTCGCTTCTCTTTGGCCTTCCATATTCATCCATCAAACCCCTCCAAATGCTACAGAACTCTGCAGCCAGAATCCTTACCAATACGAATAAAAGAGATCACATCACCCCCATTCTCAAGCTCCTCCACTGGCTGCCTATAAAGCAAAGGATCCTATATAAAGTACTCACCGTAATTCATAAATCCATTCACAATATCTCTCCTCTTCAATTATGTAACCAACTACGCCCTCACTCCTCCTCTAGACCCATCAGAGGAGCATATAAAGGCACTCTCTATGTACCTTCAACAAAATCCTCGCATCATAAACGTGCCATATCTACAGCAGGCCCCATTCAATGGAATGCGCTCCCACCAGACATTCGGCTTGAGTTCTGCCACTCTTCATTCAAAAAAAAACTTAAAACCTGGCTCTTTAGCCAAGCTTTTCCAGGACCATGATCATCATTTTTTCCCCTCCAACCAGCAAGAACATATCTTCTTCACAAACCCCCATTTTCCATACCACTACCTACTTCGGTATCTAATCTCTTGCTGCATGACACTTGAGACTTTCTCACTTATACGTTATAATTTTTATGCTCAATAAGACCTGTCAACTTAATTGTTTAAGTCTTTTTTTTTTTTTCTCCTTTATCTTTTGGTCATCAATGTTACAACGTTATTGTTAAATTTTGAACTTATGTACACTGTTCCAAGTTTCATAACCTTGTTCTATGTAATGCCTTTTGGCAATTTTCATGTTCTGTTTCAATGTAAACCGATGTGATCTTTATTTCATATAGGAACACCGGTATATAAAAATCTAAAAATAAATAAATAAATAATAACCACCGCTATTACTCGCAACGGTAACAAGGAATAGACTTAGTTTTTGGGTTCTTGCCAGGTTCTTATGGCCTGGATTGGCCACTGTTGGAAATAGGATGCTGGGTTTGATGGACCCTCGGTCTGACCCAGTATGGCATGTTCTTATGTTCTTATGCATCAAAATCACAGAACATATAGAAAGACATGGTTTAATGGAACAAAGTCAGCATGGCTTTACCCAAGGCAAGTCTTGCCTCACAAATCTGCCTCACTCTTTTGAAGGAGTTAATAAACATGTGGATAAAGGTAAACCGGTAGATGTAGTGTACTTGGAAATTCAGAAGGCATTTGATGGAGTTCCTCATGAGAGGCTTCTAGGAAAGGTAAAAAGTCATGGTATAGGTGGTGATGTCCTTTCGTGTATTACAAACTGGCTAAAAGACACGAAACAGTATGGCATGTTCTTATGTTCTTAAGTCAATTGGTCCAGAAACCAGTGGGTTCATTGACAATGCAGAGTAGGATCCAGATGTTCCTTTCTTTATCTGGAACATAATATTGTAATTTAAGGGAACTTAAGAAATTCAAAGAACTAACTTGGGAACATCAGGGTATATAGCCACTATAGAGATGCCATCTTGAAACCCTACAATTTATCTCTTGCTACTCAGTTTCATGAAGTATCCCCTAGACTTTGTACTATCTGAAAAAGCAAATAACCTTCCATTACTTATTTGTTCACCTCCACTCATGATTTTATAATCTGCTATCATAACCCCTCTCAGTCTCTTCTCCAACCTGAAGAGTCTTAACTTGTTTAACCTTGCTTCAAAAGTGAGCCATTTTATCCCCTTTATTATTTTTTTGCTCTTCTCTGTACCTTTTCTAGTTCTGCTGTTACAATGCTGCTTGCGGGCTCTCACCTCTCCGCCACCTGTCTTCCACGTTAGTCCAGCTGCCGCCGTCCAGTCCCATGGTCCGGAGACCGACCCCGTCCATCCTGCACCCTGGGAGTCACCACCATGTTCGTGGCCTGGAGGTGTTGTGTCTGTTGGTTCCCAACGCCCTCTCTCTGCCCTCCTTATCTCTTTGGCACTTCCCTCTTCGACCGTGGGAAGATTGGCTGCCGTGGCGTCCTCCTGCCGAAATCCTCTGGCGGCCCCGGACCGGCTAGATGCTGAAAACCGCCATGTTTCCTGAAGGCCTAGCGGCGCGCGTGTGGTGCGGCCCTGACTGAAGTACCGGCGATGGCGTGAACCTCAGGGGCGTCCCCCTGAGATGACGTCACCCGCGACGGATATATAAGGTCTTAGAATTTGCTAACAGATCGAGTTAGCAAGGGTTGGGTTACACTACACCTAAGCTACTCTGCCTCCTCGGACTTACCAGGGGTACCCGCTCCTTGGGGGCCTCACTTTCTCCTTTGTTTTTCAGGTGACAGTCTGGAACCGGTACTCGCTCCTCAACGCACAACGCACAATTAAACTCTGGAATTTGTTGCCAGAGGATGTGGTTAGTGCAGTTAGTATAGCTGTGTTTAAAAAAGGATTGGATAAGTTCTTGGAGGAGAAGACCATTACCTGCTATTAAGTTCACTTAGAGAATAGCCACTGCCATTAGCAATGGTTACATGGAATAGACTTAGTTTTTGGGTACTTGCCAGGTTCTTATGGCCTGGATTGGCCACTGTTGGAAACAGGATGCTGGGCTTGATGGACCCTTGGTCTGACCCAGTATGGCATTTTCTTATGTTCTTATGTTCGTAGGGCCCACGTTCCCAGACTTGCTCCGTATTCACTTCTGCCTGGAAGTCATCGCTGCCTCACATCTGTGAGTTACCATTGCTCTCTCAGAGCTTTCCCTGGAACTAGGTACTCGCTCCTCGAGGGCCTACTTCATTTCAGCTCCTGGGCTTCTATGAGACATTGTGAGAGTGTTACCATCAGATTCGGTACATGAACTCTACATACCCTGCCTACTCACTATATTTCAGTTTCTCAACAGTTCAGCCTCCAGGGATCGCTGTTCCAATATCTGATGAACTACAGCCGAGCTGGGCATTCCAGCTCACTACTGCCACCTCTGGTGGTTCAGTATACTGTCTAATAAAAGAACTAGTGTGTGTCTGTCTCCTAACTCTGAGCCTGACCGGTGGTCCCTCTCAGGATCTTCCCCCAGGGGCGTGGTTATCTGCCATCGGTCCAAGGATCCACCCACAACTCTCCTAAACAACAACAGATTGCTAAATCCTATTTGATTGATACTCCCAACAGATAGCAGCTCCTAACAGGAGGCCACCGTCAAGTTCTGCCTTTCCGCAGTGGGCAAGCTGCCGCGGACCACCTTCCTCTTGCGGCCCGGAGGCCGCCGCTGGTGCCGACATCGCTGGATCTTCTTCGCGGCCTGGAAGCCGCCGCTGCTCCAGCAGGGAGCCACCACTGACTAGGCCCTTCCATGCAGCCTGGGAGCCGCTGTTGTTTTCTTCACGTGGCCTGGAGGCCGCAGCCGTCCTTCTTCTGTGGCCTGGAGGCTGCCGTAATCCAGGTCCTCTTCCGCGGCCAGGCGGCCGCCCTGGAGCTGCTCTTCATGTGGCCTGGGAGCCGCCATCATCTTCTTTCTTCAGGCTGGGAGCCGCCGACGTCAAGGCCTGCTTCCTCCTTGTGGCATTGACGCCGCTGTCTGAGGTCTTGCCCTCTTCCTAGGCACGCGACCGTGCCTCTGTCTACCATTTAAAGGGCCAGCATTGGGCAGTTCTCCTGGGCTCCTCCTGCTGACGTTTCCAGGCCGTCTCCATTCCGCCCTATAAAGAGGGCCTTCCTTCAGTCCGTCTTCGCCTTCGCAAGGAGCTGCCTGCTCCTGGATTCTCTGCTGTTTCAGCTCTTCATCCAGGAGACTCTGACGTCCTTCCTCACTTCTTCAAGGCACTCTGTTTCTTCGTGGGATTCCCTTGTCTTTCTCTGTGGTTCCTGATGCTTCGTTTTCATCTTCGTTCCATGTCCTCATCTCCCGAGGTCCCTGATGTCGAGATGTCCTAGTGTCCACAGGTACCGGTGTCCTGTTGTATCCAATGCCCTATCCTGATTCTGATGTTTCCAAGTTCCGAGTCCTGATCCTGATGGTTCCAAGTTCCAAGTTCTGAGTCCTGATCCTGATGTCCTACATTCCAGTCCTGATCCTGATGTTTCTGAGTTCTGAGCTCCGAGTTCCAAGTCCTGACTCTGGAGTCTCCAAGTTCTGAGTTCAGTCCTGATCCTGATGTCTTACATTCCAGTCCTGATCTTGAAGTAACCGCTAGTTCGTAGTTCCGGGTTCAGCTTTGCCTTTCCCCGGACCTCGCCTCCAGCCGACCTCCCTGGGAGTAAATTCGTATTGATCCGGTGTCCATTTCCGATGGCTAAAGTCCTCTTCCGGTTGGATCCTTCCTCGAGCACTGCCCGGATTCCTTCTTTGTCCTGAGTCCCAGTCCTGCGCATGTTCCGCTCTCTGCATGGTCCGTGACCAGCCTCTTCAGGTTTTGTCGGGTGTGTAGTGGGAAAGGTTGGTCCGTGACCAGCCCACGTCGGGTGTAGGGTGCCCTGAGGGGCAGTGCCTATCTAATTCTCCGAGTATCCTGAGTCCTCGTCCTCGTCTGTTTCAAGTTCCAAGTGTCCTCGTCTCGTTCAAGTTTCCTTATCTCGACAAATTCCAAGTATCCTCTTCTCGTCCGAGTTCCAAGTGTTCTCATTTCGTATGAGTTCTAAGTTCCAAATAACCTCATCTTGTTCAAGTCTTCAAGCCTTGTCCAAGTTTCCGAGTTCCTGTCTTGTTCCAAGTTCCAGTACCATTGCCTGTCCTCGACCTCTGTCCGTCCTGTCGCATCTGCCACTCCCAGGTGGCAGGTCCAAAAGGGCTATCGAGTGGCCAGAAGGCTACCCCAGAGACCAGTATTGCATTGCTGGGTCTCTCCCGGTGAGTGCAGGTTTGGCAGAGGGTCAGGGCTCTGGTGGTCAGCCTGTTCCACCCAAGCTTGGACATGTCTTGCCTGCCTCAGCACTTCTATGGAGCTCTCTGCAGTCTCGCCGTGGTCCAAGGGCACACCAATCTCCCCGGAATTGGGACCACTCCCTAGCGCTCCCTCAATATCTGCTATATAATTTTTGAGATAGTGTGACCAAAACTGAATGCAACACCTAAGGTATGATCACAACATAGATCTATGCAGAGGTATTATGACATTCTACTATAGTCTACTTTCCTTTCTAACAGGTCAATCCAGTAACGAGTGGTAGGAAGAGCTGCGTTAGTGCCCGGCGCACCCGCGGTTGCCGCACGCACAGTCCAGCTCACCTACCGCTCGATCCTGTATGTAAATAGCTTGCAAATGCAAGCTGCGTCTAAGAAGCGTCCGTGAAGCGTTAGGCCCACGCAACCCATTTTACTGTATAGAGCGCTATACAGTATCCTGGGTGCGCTGGCCTAACGCTTCACGGACACGCTGGTATCTGTCATTTCAAATGTCATTTCAAATGACATTTGAAATGACAGGTACCAGGAAGTAGACGGTTCTCCGACGCTCGGGATTGTCAGCACTCTCTCCCCTCCTCCCGAAGCAAGCAACAAAAGCGGAAAAAAGCGAAAAAAAAAAAAAGTAGCGGGAGAGAGGACGTGCAATCCTACGCTCAGGATTGCCAGTCCTCTCTCCCCTCCTCCCGAAGCAAGGCGCGAAAAGCAGCCTTGCTCCGGGAGGAGGGGAGAGAGGACTGGCAGTGTAAAGTGACGAAGCGACTTACTTTTTTTGCAGCCCCCCCTCCGGAGACGGACATCGGTGGAGACGGATCGCAGCTCCCCTGCCTCCCAGCGAAGATGGATGCCTGCACGGGCGAAAGCGGCCCCTGTGCATGCAATTGGGCCGCTCAAGACGAGACGTCACATGCCGTGACGCCAAACATCGTGACGTCATGCCTTGAGCGGCCCAATTGCACGAACAGGGGCCGCTTTCGCCCGTGTAGGCATCCATCTTCACGGGCAGCTGGAGGCAGGGGAGCCGCGGTCATCCTCGCCGATGTCCGTCTCCGGAGAGGGGCTGCAAAAAAAGTAAGTCGCTTCGTCGCTTTACACTGCCAGTCCTCTCTCCCCTCCTCCCGGAGCAAGGCTGCTTTTCGCGCCTTGCTTCGGGAGGAGGGGAGACAGGACTGGCAATCCCAAGCATAGGATTGCCCGTCCTCTCTTCCCTCTCTCTTGCAACTTTTTTTTCGCTTTTTTTGCCGCCTACCCTTACCCCTGCCTCTAATGCAGGGGTAAGGGTAGGCGGTAAGTTAGCAGGTTAAACGCGCGGCAAAACGGCAGGGTAAAAAAGCGATAGTCGGGGCGCGCATTACTGGATGGTAGGGAATAGCTAAGTCGATCGTTTACATGTAATATACATGCCGCGTGCGGAAGGGGTTACCCGGGGATTTAAGGACGCGGTAAGAGTAGGTTAAAGGGGATTGTGGATCGCAGGAAGGGCTAACGCGGCCGGAAAGTGAGTAGAAAGCGGGTTAGGAGCGGGGTAAACGCGGCCGCACTTTACTGGATTGACCTGTAAATGATTCCTAATATTCTGTTTGATTTTTTGACTGCCACCACACATTGAATTGAGCATTTCAATATATTATCCATGACGATACCAAGGTGATACCTAGGTGGTGACTCCTAATATGAAACCAAACATTATGGGGGCAATATTCAACTGCTGAGTGGCTTGGCTAGTTAACTGGATAACCATATCCAGCTATTTTAAAGTTAGGGGAAGGGGGAAAATGTTAAATACATTTTATTTCATTTGTAAGAAATATATAGATGTCCTTATTCAGAAAGCAAGCGAGCAGACAAGTTATCTGGCTAAACTTGTCCTAGATATTCATAGGAATAAACATCCTGCTGAATATACTCAGATAACTTAAAAACCTAATCACCTGGCTATCTGTGAACAGATAACAAGCTGCTTATATGAATATCTTCAAAGATATCTGGTTAAGTAACACTTTAAAGTTTAAAAAAAAGATGTAAAGCAACTGTGGCCTGATTCCCTCCCTTCCCCCAAATTTCATAAATGGCACTGCTGGGCCACTTTGAAAGAGGCCCACCTACTCTGCATTGATACCTTGGAGGTATTTAAATGTCTCGATCATATCTCCTATATCTTGCCTGTCCTCCAGATTATGCATATTTAGATCTTTAAGTCTGTCCCTACAGAATGAAGAATACTGACCATTTTAATAGGCACCCTCTGGTTCATTCCATCTGCTTTATATCCTTTTGAAGATTCGACCTCCAGAACTGTACACAGTATTCAAAATGAGATTTCACTAGGGGCTTAGACAGGGGCAATATCGCCTCCTTTTTTCTGCTGATCATTTCTCTCCTATGCACTCTAGTTGAAAGCTATTCATATCTTGGAAACAAAACATCCAGGCATGATTCAGTCCTTATGCTTGGTAAAATCTATGGGGAAGTACCCAACAGATCATAAAAACCATCATTGTAAATCCATGGAAAATATTTAATTTTGAAAAACAGACACATTTTTCTTTTAAAGAAGATGCACTCACAACTATGTAATTACAAGCATTTTGAGTCAGTATTCTAGGACCCTAATAAAAAGAACAGCATGCATTATCTATATTTTCTACCTTTCTTCTTTCTTGAGCTTCCCCATCAGGTGTTGGAATATTCACCATTCCACTGTTATGTGCCTCCTCCAATGGTTTCAGTTCTTCACCACTACTTTCCTCCAGTTTGCTTATTATAAACTTAGTTTCTTCTTCTTCTTTTTTCACTCTTAGACTGAAAGTGGAGCTTTGCTGGGAAAGATGGTCATAACAAGTGTGCAAGATGCGAATGGCAATGTTGCTTATGGCCAGTGGCTTGGGAAGTTCAAAGCCAATATTTTCTGTAAAATCATAACCTTTGAACCTGTTTAGTATGATTTAGAGAAAGGGAGAAGTTTCATGTTTATTTAATACAAAGAGTTTTTACTTCACAGATAAAGACTAATGTAAATATAAAAGGCTTGATAAACTAAAGCAGGGGTGGCCAACTCCAGTTCTCAAGAGCCACATCAGTCCTAGTTTACAGGATATTTATAATGAATATGCATGAGGCAGATTTGTATACAGTGGAGGCAGTGCATGCAAATCTGTCTCATGCACATTCATTAAGGATATTATGAAAATGAAAATAAGACCTGTTTGAGGCTGTTGAGGACAGGAGTTGGCCACCCCTGTACCAAAGGGTTTTTCCCATTTTGTTCATAAGCCCCAAAGTCTGGTATAAGATCAATCCAGAAATTTCAGTGATTAGTTTAAGAATGAAAAATACTTCAAATTATAAAATCTGAAATGTCAATTGTGATCTAAAGTTCTGAGGCAAATTCTGAAAAGTAATCAGTGCTCCAGCTTATTGACATTTTAGGAACAAAACAGCCAGTTCTATATTTTACAAATCTACCATTTTAGCAGCTAATTTGGATTTTTGCTTTTTTTATATTATTTATTTTATTTATCATCCTTCTCTTTGATGTTCATTACCTTTTTCCATTAAACTGTTATCAGCAAATGCCATCATTCATGGCATTTAGCAGTTTTGTATTTTCCCCCTCTACACCTTTTCCATTCACATACAATGTTACAGTTTTGGCTGCAGTGCAACCGCCTCACCACTAGGGGTCCCTCTAGTGCTGGCTCTCCTGACAGGCCCAGGCCATCTCCCCTGTCCACTCTATGTTCTGGGTTGGCCCTTATAACCCTGCCTGACAGTTCCCTCGGTGCTTCGGCATCGAGCTCACCTGGGCTCCCTGCTCTAGCCTTGCGCGGCCTTCGGGCCTTTCCTTGCCTTGCGCTGCCTTCGGGCCTTCTTCCTCGCTTTTCTTACCTGGCTTACGGGCCTTCTGACCTGCCTTGCTCTGCTTACGGTGTGTGGCCTACGGGCCTTCTGTGTATGTGTGGCCTACGGGCCTTCTGACCTGCCTGCTCTGCTTACGGTGTGTGGCCTACGGGCCTTCTGTGTATGTGTGGCCTACGGGCCTTCTGACATGCCTTGCTCTGCTTACGGTGTGTGGCCTACGGGCCTTCTGTGTGTGTGTGGCCTACGGGCCTTCTGTGTGTGTGTGGCCTACGGGCCTTCTGACCTGCCTTGCCCCAACTACGGTGTGTGGCCTACGGGCCTTCTGTGTGGTGTGTGGCCTACAGGCCTTCTGTGTGGTGTGTGGCCTACGGGCCTTCTGACCTGCCTGCCCTGCTTACTGTGACCTGACCCAGCCTGAACCTAGACACTGCTTCCTGCCGCCTGCCCTGACCCAGCCTGGACCCAGACACTGCTATCTGCCGCCTGCCCTGACCCAGACTCTGTTTTTGCCATTCCTGTCTCTCTCAACCTGGAGCCACCCTTCTGGGTGGTGTTCACGACTCCTGACCGGAGCCCAGTCGTAACAGTATGCCGAAGCCATTCACATTGGGAGAGACAGAAAGGACTCAGTATTCAGACGGTGAGTCTCCACGCTTTATTATCTGTACCATTTGTCAAACTCTGAATTATCCTACGTACCTGAACTGTTTAGCTTGTCAGCTTGTCACTGGATTTGCAGCAACTGTCACAAAAGAAATGTGTCTGTATACCAAGAATGCCTTAATTGCAATTCTCCCAAACCAGGCTGGTGGAAGTGTCTCTGTCTTCCTTGTCTTTTGCCTCCAGGCAAACCCTGCCCCCGCTGCACAGCTAACGGGCCACCGTCTCCTCATAAAGATTCAGCCAGAGCTATCACACTCTGCCCTGCTTCTGGCTCAGCTAGGAATGTTTTCACCCTGGACAGTTTACTAACAGAAGATTGTAGCATAACTTGTCACAAAACTTTTCACCAAAAAGTAGCTTATACTCCAAGAAAACCAAAAACTTACCTGGCCAAGAGAACTTCTAGGACTTCCGTTCTAGGAGAGCAAGCACAAAAACAGATGGAACTCATTAACCCGAGCAGGGCTCTGCTTCCCACAGCTGCTGAACAGCCTGTAACGAACACCTTCCCTAGACGTCCTAGAACTGCCTGTGCCTTCTCTAAAATGCTCCCCCAGAAACAAAATCAGGAGCTTCAGACTTTGGCTCGAGGTATCAAGCCCTTGGCAGTACAATCTGTGTCTTCCATGTACACTACTTCTAACCTTGCTGCTCTGCCATCTGAGTTTGCTTCATCGCCCCGAGAGGGGTCCGAACCTGCTTCTTCGCCCCGAGAGGGGTCCGAACCTGCTTCAACGCCCCGAGAGGGGTCCGAGCCTGTTACAACGCCCCGAGAGTGGTCCGAGCCTGTTACAACGCCCCGAGAGGGGTCCGAGCCTACTGCAACGCCCGGAGAGGGGTCTGAACCTGCTTCATCGCCCCGAAAGGGGTCTGAACCTGCTTCATCACCCCGAGAGGGGCCCGAACCTGCTACAACGCCCCAAGAGGGGCCCGAGCCTACTACAATGCCCAGAGAGGGGTCCGATCCTGCTACAACGCCCCGAGAGGGTTCCAAACCTGCTACAACGCCCCGAGAGGTGTCCGAGCCTGCTTCATCGCCCCGAAAGGGGTCCGAACCTGCTTCAACGCCCCGAGAGGGGTCAGAGCCTGTTACAACGCCCCGAGAGGAGTCCGAACATGCTTTATCACCCCGAAAGGGGTCCGAACCTGCTTCATCGCCCCGAGAGGGGTCAGAGCCTGTTACAACGCCCCGAGAGGGGTCCGAACTTGCTTCAACGCCCCGAGAGGGGTCCGAGCCTACTACAACGCCCGGAGAGCTGTTTGAGCCTGCTTCATCACCCCGAGAGGGGTCCGAACCTGCTTCAACGCCCCGAGAGGGGTCCGAACCTGCTTCAACGCCCCGAGAGGGGTCCGAGCCTGTTACAACGCCCCGAGAGGGGTCCAAGCCTACTACAACGCCCGGAGAGGGGTCCGAGCCTACTACAACGCCCGGAGAGGTGTTTGAGCCTGCTTCATCGCCCCGAGAGGGGTCCGAGCCTACTTCATCGCCCCGAGAGGGGTCCGAACCTGCTTCAACGCCCCGAGAGGGGTCTGAGCCTACTACAACGCCCCGAGAGGGGTCCGAGCCTACTACAACGCCCGGAGAGGGGTCCGAGCCTACTACAATGCCCGGAGAGGTGTTTGAGCCTGCTTCATCGCCCCGAGAGGGGTCCGAGCCTGTTACAACGCCCCGAGAGGGGTCTGAGCCTACTACAACGCCCGGAGAGGGGTCCGAGCCTACTACAACGCCCGGAGAGGTGTTTGAGCCTGCTTCATTGCCCCGAGAGGGGTCCGAGCCTGCTTCATTGCCCCGAGAGGGGTCCGAACCTGCTTCAACACCCCGAGAGGGGTCCGAGCCTACTACAACGCCCGGAGAGGTGTTCCAGCCTGCTGTTTCACCCCGAGAGGGGCCCGAGCCTGCTGCACTACCCCGAGAAGAGCCTGCTAAACCGGTCCTGCTGCCGCCCCCGGAGGGGCTCAAACCGGTACCACTAACAGACTTTCTGACTCAGCCATCTGAGCCTGTTGAATTGCTCCAGCTGTTCCTGCCCTCGGAGGGGTCTGATTTCATTTTTGAGTACCCCCTGCTAAGATGGGACCCAGGAGGAGGGGGAGGCCTTGAGGAGGGGGTACTGTTACAGTTTTGGCTGCAGTGCAACCGCCTCACCACTAGGGGTCCCTCTAGTGCTGGCTCTCCTGACAGGCCCAGGCCATCTCCCCTGTCCACTCTATGTTCTGGGTTGGCCCTTATAACCCTGCCTGACAGTTCCCTCGGTGCTTCGGCATCGAGCTCACCTGGGCTCCCTGCTCTAGCCCTGCGCGGCCTTCGGGCCTTTCCTTGCCTTGCCCTGCGCGGCCTTCGGGCCTTTCCTTGCCTTGCCTTGCCTTGCGCTGCCTTCGGGCCTTCTTCCTCGCTTTTCTTACCTGGCCTACGGGCCTTCTGACCTGCCTTGCTCTGCTTACGGTGTGTGGCCTACGGGCCTTCTGTGTATGTGTGGCCTACGGGCCTTCTGACCTGCCTTGCCCCGACTACGGTGTGTGGCCTACGGGCCTTCTGTGTGGTGTGTGGCCTACGGGCCTTCTGACCTGCCTGCCCTGCTTACTGTGCCCTGACCCAGCCTGAACCTAGACACTGCTTCCTGCCGCCTGCCCTGACCCAGCCTGGACCCAGACTCTGTTTTTGCCATTCCTGTCTCTCTCAACCTGGAGCCACCTTTCTGGGTGGTGTTCACGACTCCTGACCGGAGCCCAGTCGTAACATACAAGCAATTACTACATCAATATTTGAGGACAAACTAGGATAATGCTGTTACTTTGAGAAATTGTATAAATCAGGGGTCCTCAAAAGGAAAATTAGTTCTTACCTTTTAATTTTCGTTCCTGTAGTACCACGGATCAGTCCAGACAGTGGATTGAGCCTCCTTTCCAGCAGGTGGAGACAGACTAAAACTTGAAGGATGCCCTATATCAGGACAGCGCCTATCCTCTACCCCTTCAGTATAACGCATGTCGGAGCAAATATAGAATAATGTAGAAAAACATGGTATACCAATACGCTCTTGCATCAACTTGGTATAAGAAAACGACCAAGGCTTCCGGTATAATTGCTCAGTAATCTTGCACAAAGAAATATATGAAAATCTGCAGACCTGCAAGAAAACAAGCTTCAAGAGGACAGAAGACAGACAGGGAAGGGCGTCTGGACTGATCCGTGGTACTACAGGAACGAAAATTAACAGGTAAGAACTAATTTTCCTTTCCTGTACATACCCAGATCAGTCCAAACAGTGGGATGTACCAAAGCTTCCCTAAACTGGGTGGGACCGAGACAGTCCCACTCGAAGCACTTGCCGCCCAAAGGAACCGAACACCGGAGCGTGTACATCCAGACGGTAGTGCCGAGCAAAAGTGTGCAGAGACGTCCAAGTGGCGGCCCTGCAAATCTCCTGCGGGGAGACATATTGACTCTCTGTCCAAGAAGTAGCCTGAGAACGCAGAGAATGGGCCTTCAGACCCTCAGGAAGCGGACGACCTTGACAAAGATACGCCGAGGAAATGGCTTCCTCCAACCACTGCGCAATTGTGGTCTTAGAAGCCTGTTTACCGCGGTTGGGACCACTCCAAAGAACGAAGAGATGGTCCGATACCCGGAAGTCATTAGTGACCTGGAGATAACGAAGCAAGACTCATTTTACATCTAGCCGACGAAGGTCGCCACCCGCCGTACCCGCAATCTCCTCCAGAGAGAACACTGGGAGTTCTACCGACTGGTTGACATGAAAAACGGAGACAACCTTAGGCAAGAAGGAAGGAGCTGTCCTGAGAGAAACCCCGGAATCCGAGAAACGCATGAAGGGCTCCCGACAGGACAGCACCTGAAGCTCGGAAATACGGCGAGCAGAGGAAATAGAGACCAGAAAAACAGTCTTTAGAGTAAGATCCTTGAGCGTAGCATGGCGAAGAGGCTCGAAGGGAGCCACACAGAGAGCACGAAGGACTAGGTTGAGACTCCACGACGGACACGTGGCCCGAGAGGGGGGGGCAGAGGTGTATAACGCCCCTCAGGAAACAAATCACGTCAGGATGAGCTGCTAAGGCATGACCGTCCACCCGACCCAGGAGAGAGCCGAGCGCAGAGACTTGAACGCGTAGAGAACTGAAGGAGAGGCCCTTAGAGAGACCCTTCTGAAGAAAAGAAAGAATCAAAGGAATCGAGGCGGAGCGCGCAGGGACACCCGCCTCCGTACACGCGGACTCAAAAACTTTCCAGATGCGCACATAGGCCAGAGAAGTCGACTGCTTCCGGGCTCGCAGCAGGGTGGAGATGACCTCCTCCCTATAACCTTTGCACTACAGGTGATGCCGTTCAATAGCCAGGCCGCAAGACAGAAGCAATCGGCCTGGTTGAAATATACAGGCCCCTGCCGGAGGAGACGAGGAAGATGACCGAGGTGCAGGGGCCCATCCACCGCTAGATTGATGAGATCCGCAAACCACGGCCTTCGCAGCCACTTGGGAGCGACGATGGAGCTCGATTCTCCTGAGAACTTTCCCCACCAGTGGCCACGGGGGAAACACGTACAGAAGGACATCCGCTGGCCAAGGTAGAGCCAGAGCATCCATGCCCTCTGCGCCGTGCTCCCTCCAGCGGCTGAAGAACCGATTGTCCTTGGCATTGCGCAGAGTCGTCATGAGGTCGAGGTGAGGAGGACCCCACCTGTCCACTATCAGAGCCATGGCCGCGTCCGAGAGCTCCCACTCTCCCAGATCGAGCGACTGCCGGCTGAGGAAGTCGGCTTGAACATTGTCTCTTCCGGCGACGTGAGAGGCCACAAGGCACTGTAGGTGACGCTCCGCCCAAGCGAGGAGACGGCTGGCTTCTAAGGCTACCAGGGGACTGCAAGTGCCCCCTTGGCGATTGATGTAGGCGACTGTGGTGGAGTTGTCGGACAGGACTCGTACCGCCTTGCTGCAGATCAGGGGAAGGAAATCCTGAAGAGCCAGGCGGACCGCCAAAGTTTCCAGTCGATTGATGTGCCAGCGCGACTGAGTCTGCGACCATGTCCCCTGGGTGGACTGAGAAAGGCAGACCGCACCCCAGCCCAAGAGGCTGGCGTCCGTGGTCACTATCGTCCACTGTGGAGCTTGAAGAGGCATCCCTTGCAGAAGATGAGGAAGAGACAGCCACCACTGAAATTCGTTGGCAGTAGAATCCAAGAACGGAAGGACTATGTGGAACTGCTCCGACACTGGCTATCAACGGGACACCAAAGCTTTCTGTAACGGACGCATATGAGCAAAAGCCCAGGGGACAAGGTTGATGGTAGAAGCCATGGATCCCAGGACTTGGAAATAATCCCGGGCTGTCGGGGAAGGTAGGGCAATCAAAGTCTGGACCTAATCGATCAGCTTGAGGGCTCGCGCCCGAGGTAAGAAAACCTTGCCTACTCGAGTGTCAAAGTGGGCTCCCAGAAATTCCAACTCCTGGGAGGGCTGAAGCTTGCTCTTGGAAAAGTTCACTATCCACCCGAGAGAGGCAAGGAGCTCCAAGACGCGATCCACCGCCCGCCAGCAAGAGGTCTCCGACTTGGCCCTGATGAGCCAATCGTCCAGATAGGGATGGACGAGAATCCCCTCCCGGCGCAAAGCCGCTGCTACTACTACCATGACCTTCGTGAAGGTGCGAGAAGCGGTTGCGAGGCCGAAGGGGAGAGCTCGAAACTGGAAGTCCTGGTTGAGAATGTGGAATCGGAGATACTTCTGATAGTCGCGGTGAATGGGAATATGAAAATAAGCTTCTGCAAGATCGAGGGAAGCAAGGAACTCTCCGGGGCGGACCGCCGCAATGACCACCCGCAGGGTTTCCATGCGGAAGTGGGGGATCTTGAGAGCCCGATTGACCCTCTTGAGGTCCAATATTGGGCGGAAGGACCCGTCCTTTTTGGGCACGGTGAAGTAAATAGAATACTGGCCGGCGCCAATTTCCCTTTCCGGGACTGGCACCACTGCTCCCAGATCCAAAAGCTTGGAGAGAGTCTGGACCACCGCGTCCCTCTTGGCCCGGCCGCAAGGCAAGAAAAGAAAGAGATCTGGAAGTTCCCTGACAAGGTCGAAAGCGTACCTGTCTCTGATAACGTCAAGGACCCACTGATCCGACGTGATCTTGACCCATTCCTCGAAGAACAGGGAAAGGCGTCCGCCGAGGTAAGGAACCGAGGAATGGGTTGGCTGAACTTCATTGCGCGGCAGGTTTAGCGGTGGCACACACGGGCTGGCCCTCGCGAAAGGGCCATCTGCCACGAAAGGACTGCAACCAGGACTAGGCACGAGAAGACCCCCTCACAGAACCGCCCTGCCCCCGAGGAGCGAAGCAACGCTGGCCCCTGAAGAGAGAGCAAGAGGCTGCGAAGGATCGGGAAGACTTGGGGCGGTCCTCTGGGAGCTTATGGACCTTGTTGTCAGCCAAGGAGTCCATAAGCTTCGCGAGATCCTCGCCAAAGAGCATCTTACCTTTGAAGGGCAGCATGCCCAGCCGGGTCTTCGAGAACTGATCAGCCGACCAGTGGCATAGCCAAAGGAGCCTCCGGGCCGCCACTGCCGAAACCATCGCCTACGCCTGGACACGGACCAGATCGTAGAGGGCGTCCGATACGTAAGCGGTTACTGCCTCCAGAGGTTCGGCTTGTTCTGCCTCACCTGGCGGAAGCTCCCGGGCGCAGAGTAACTGTTGGACCCACTGGAGGCCCGCTCGCATCATGAGACTGCTACAGCAAGACGCCCGGACCCCGAGGGCCAGAACGTCAAAGATGCGCTTCAGGTGAGCCTCCAGCTTACGATCTTGTGAATCCTTCAAGGCTGTGGAACCTTCCACCGGAATCGTGGTGTGCTTGGCCACTGCAGAAACATAACAATCCACCGATGGATATCGCAACAGCTCCAAGCCCTCCTCCGGGAGGGGATAGAGCTTATCCATCGCACGCCCCACCCGAAGCGCACCCTCAGGAGCCTCCCATTCTCACAGGATAAGGAGCTTAAGCATGGGGTGGAAGGGAAAGGCCGAGGCCGGAGCCCGGAGCCCTCCCAGAACCGGGTTCATATCCTTAGGGAGCGAGGCCATGAGATTATCCACGGAAGGACTCTCCAGACCCAGCTCCTGCAAAACTAAAGGGAGGAGGGGCTCTAATTCCTCCTTACGAAAAAGACGGAGGGCTCTAGGGTCATCCCTCTCTAGGGGGGGGGCATCCGCCGAATCCGAGGAAGCAGCGGGGTCCAAGGACATGGGAGACACCGGGGGGGCACCCCCGGGACCACCCACACCCAAACTGGTCCCTGGGGCTCCGCGGCCGGTCCAGTGGTCAACGGCGCTGAACGAGGGATTTTTGGCGGGGGGGGGCAAGGGGGGGCTTTCGTCCAGCTCATGCAGGCTAGCTAGATAAGATTTGTGCATGAGGAGGACGAAATCCGCTGAAAAAGGGACCTGGATTTGGCGGGGGGGGGGAGGGGGGGTGAGGGAAGGTCAGGACCCCCCTCCTGGGCACCCGCGGGGGCCAAAACGGGGGTTAAATCAAAAAAATCTGGCCCTCCAGCCCCAGGGAGCACTGAAATTGGCCCCGATGAAAAATCCAAGATGGCGGCCGTTCCCGGGCTCTGCCGACCCGGGAAAGGCCTAGCCATGCCGGGAGGAGTGGAGCCCCGGGCTAAATTTGCTTGTCCTGCCGAGGAGGGACCTTCCCCACCCGGCAGGCAAGCAGTGCAGAGGCCCTGCCGCGAAAAATGCGAAGAGGGCAGCCCACAAGAAAGGCAGGCTGCCAGTCAGGACATAGCTAAGCCGCGGCTGAAGAAAAAAAAGCTGAAAAAAAAAAGCTTGATTGACAGCCTGCACAGCAGGAGAGAGCAGGCCGAAAACCTGCTGCCTTCTGCTTCTCTGGCTGCCGGTTCTAGCCCTACTCTGACCAGAAAAAAATAAAAAAGCTGGTCAACTGCTGCAAATAAGTTAGAGGTAGGTGAGTACCTGCAACTTATTGAAAGTTTGAAACTTTTAAACTCCTTTTTCTTTTTTTACTGAGCGCAGCAGCGGGTTAAAAAACCCTCTCGGCAGCCAGAGGGGGAATGAGGCCCGGAGAGCGTCGGTCCCCACACCTGGAAGCGTCCACGGACTCAGGACTCTGCAGGGAACCCCCTCCTGCAAAAGGGGCAAAGCTCCCCTGAGCTGGGCAAGAGCTGGGAGACGGACTCTCCCACACAAAAACAGTAAAAGCACTAAAAGAAGGCAAAATTTCCTTCATAGATTTTTTCCTTTGTTTCTAAAACTAGCGGGAATCAAAAGAACTACTTGCTTGAGCCGAAAAAGAAAGAAGAAGAGAACCGAAGGGGAGATGCTGCACCTGCTGGAGACAGACGAATACTGAAGGGGTAGAGGATAGGCTCTGTCCTGATATAGGGCATCCTTCAAGTTTTAGTCTGTCTCCATCTGCTGGAAAGGAGGCTCAACCCACTGTCTGGACTGATCCGGGTACGTACAGGAACAATGGCTTGAAGGCTGAATATGGCCCCTAGTTGAATTTCATCCGACTCATAGCAGCAACAGCAGAAGGAGCTTCATCCTCTCATAGCAGCGATGACAGAAGGAGCTTTTCTGGTATTGCAGTGGTAATGGCAGAAGCATGTTCTGCTGCTGCTGCTAGAAGTCAGAAGCGCAAGAAGCAGCATGTCAGATCGGCATGGGTGGGACATGCAGGTCAAGGTCACCACCAACTGGCTGCATTACGCATTGCTGGTGTTAGTCCTGCTTGTGCAAGTGGAGCCACTTGGGTCAAAGATAGAGAGTGAGGCTGCAGCACAGCCATAAGGCATTTTTGACCACTGTGGAGGGTGAGGAAGGACACAGGGAGAAAAGCACTGACAGTACTGAGCTTTCTTCAGGGCTGCCAAATAAAGCCAGGTAAAGATGGTGATCCTGGGTGTTTTTAACTGTGCCACTATCTCTTCAGAACTGTGGGAGAAGGGGCATGTGTTTGGTCCCCTAAAGTTGCAGGTTTTGGTGGTGCAGAGTGCAAAATCTTCATTAATTTAATCCAGATACCGAATGACTCTTCCTGAATTAGGTTCTCCAGAGGGGTTTATTTTGCTTATACCATTAAGTTAGCATGTTGAAAGAGAATGGAGTGGAGGGGAGAGGGGGGGAGAGAGAGAAGGGGTGGAGGAAAGGGATGAGAAAGAGGAACAAAACACGAATCAACCAACCTCAAACCCTCTCTCACTAATTCCTGCTGAATATTTATCATACTATTACCATTCACAACTGTGTCATATTTATTCATTTGATTACCTATGTACTGTTTCATAGTCTTATTTTTTCACTTGCTATTCTAATGTATCAATAGGCTGAAATGTAAATATTGTGCTGTTCAATTTCTCCCCTTCCATCCCAAGTTTATTTTCCTTGTTTTTTGTAACTTTCCCTCTCCCTTTTTCTGATTCACTGTATTTAAAGTTCAAGGTTCTTATTGAAAATATTGTTTTTTACATTACGTTTTACACTCCTTGTTATTTGTAAACCGGGTTGATGTGATGCCTATCATGAAACTCGGTATAACAAAAACAATAAATAAATAAAAATAGAGGGAGCAAGAGTGCAAGGAGGAGGGGTAAGAACCACCATCCTTCCATCCAAATATTCTCCACCCTTCCTGCCTAGGTGGGCAAATATTGAGGAAGTAGAGAAGCAAGGGGCAAGATTGCTTGGAGAAATCTAGAAATGTTATTACTGACACTCTATCTACTATACCTTTATACCCCTGGGAAACCCTGCCTCCTGCCTTCTCCCTTCCCCGGCATTTAAAATCACCAAAAGAGCCAGACATGGCCCTCAACCCCAAACCACTCTTAAACAATTTTTCTGAGAGGCTCTGTCCCTCCTTCTAATCCGCTGGCTCAGAAAATTCTGAGAAGAACCTTCCCCTTCCCAGCCCTATCGGAGCTTTGAAATGTGCTATGTGGCTCTTCTCTTCAAAAGTAGGGAGACCCCTAATATAAATGATTCTGTTTAATCTGTTAAAAGAGAAGTTTTGAAAGATTTCTCATTCCACAGAAGTCAATAAGATGACATTAGCTGCATTATATTCCAAGAAAAAAGACTAAGACAAAAAGAAGCCAAAGACAGAGTAGAAATCAGCTTGTTTCTTAGCAATGCAGAGCATCAACTTTTGGCCTGTTGTCAGCCCATGGACATTTTTCTCAAAGTTATTTTGTCATTCATCTGAATGATTTCTATAATTAAATTAATTCTACCCAACAAAACATTCTACTTTCTTATTTCTTGTTATTCTATAATAAGAATATTATCTTTCTCGTTTTTCAGTTTAACTAGAGAGGGCAACTGAATTGAGATCATAGTATACCTTGGATTCTTGTTGAGGTTAGCCCAAATATAGAGTGTAACATTTTCATCCTTAATGATTGTCTCCATATTCCCAGTGTCAATATTTGCTAAAGCACTGGCCTGCTGCAGAAAAAAAAACCCCCACACAATTAGAAATGTAGTGTTAATGGCATGGTTCAGACAAAAGAGACTGACACTCTGTTTGTGCTCTGTATTTATGTATTTCATCAATAGGACAGCAGATTGTGAACAATGAATTCTAAATCTGAATTAACCCCCAACCACATCCTATTCTCACATCTTGTACATTTAAAAATTCTATAACCTCTTTTCTTAATAAGATAATTATTTAAACTATAGTGATTATAATAGCTGACAAAAAATATCTTGAGAAAAGTTTAAGTACACATAAGATAACATCAATAAAACTATGCAACATTAGAAGGCTTTAAAGACATAGAGGTCTATATTCAGCTCGGCTAATTAGCCAGATATGCCTATCTGGTTAACTTAGCTTGTATATTCAGCAGTGCAGGCTAGCTTTAGGATAGGTCTATGCGATAAGAAAACTTATCCAGATAAGTTATCCATCTAACTCTGCTCCTCCTAGTTAAGCCCTTGCCCTACTAACCACTTAGCCAGTTAAGTATTTATTTATTTATCTGATTTTTATATTCTTCTTTTCAAAGTGGATTACATTCAGGTACTAGTAGGTATTTCTCTGACCCAGAGGGCTCACAATCTAAGTTTTGAACCTGAGGCATTAGTTGAAACTTATCAGGCTAAGGGACGCTGAATATGACCTCACAGAAACCAATATTTAAAAACCTGGAAAATGGATTACTTATCTGGCTAAAGTTCACCAGATAAGTTATCAGAGATATTCAGCAGGATAAACATCCCACTGAATGTTATCTATAAAGTTATCCAGCTAAATGTACCCGGATAAACTTTATCCTTAACTAGCTATATTTGAAGAATAGAGTCAGTTAAATGGTGTTCCTGAGGAAGGAGAAATAAAAATAGGCTAGAAGGCCTTCTCAGCCAAGCACCCCACCTCCATCCCCACTGACAGAAAAATGGGCCTGCTGGAATGAGTCGCCCCACACCCCAAGCATAGGGTTTAAAATCTAAGTTATCTACATAAGAACATAAATTGTTGGGCTGGGTCACACCAAGGTCCATCAAGCTCAGCATCCTGTATCCAACAGTGGGCAATCCAAGTCACAAGTACCTGAAGTTCTCGTAAAATAGATCTAATGTTGCGATCCCGGGCCGAGGGGGTTCCCGACCTGGACCTCCTACCGGGCCAAGCAGATCCCTCGACGGCGGCCACAGATCGCGTGGGCCGCAGCGCGTCTCTCCCTGCATCTCCAGAGCAGCATCGGGGAGAGCGCGGCAGGACCCACCCCCTTAAAGGGGCCGAGGCGGGAAAGTCGGGTCGGCCCCGGATGATGACGTCAGACGCCCGGGGAGATTTAAACCTCTCCCCGGGAAGGCTCAAATGCCTTTGCAACAAGGTTCTTGCTGGTTTCTGCTGGAGTTCTGCCTTGTCTTCATCTGCCTAGACCCTGCCTGGAATTGGACTTTGCTTTGCTTGCCGCCTGCCTAGACCCTGCCCGGAATTGGACTTTGCCTTGCCTGCCGCCTGCCTTGACCCTGCCTGGAATTGGACTTTGCTTTGCCTGCCGCCTGCCTAGACCCTGCCTGGAATTGGACTTTGCCTTGCCTGCCGCCTGCCTAGAACCTGCCCGGAATTGGACTTTGCCTTGCCTGCCGCCTGCCTAGACCCTGCCCGGAATTGGACTTTGCCTTGCCTGCCGCCTGCCTTGACCTTGCCTGGAACTGGACTTTGCTTTGCCTGCCGCCTGCCTTGACCCTGCCTGGAATTGACTCAGCCTTGCCTGCCACCTGCCTTGACCCTGCCTGGTGTTATACTTTGTATCTACCACCTGCCTTGTATTCGCTGGATTGAGTTACCGCTCCACCTTCCGAAAAGGAATTCATCAGGACTACTCCTCGGTGAGTACCCTCCGGACCAAGGGTCCACTACTGATTGGGCTAGAACAGATTGCAAAGGCCATGGACCCGGTGAACTTGCAAGGTCTCCAGGCTATCCCTGGCCTGGCTCAACAACTCATGCAACAGAGGCAACAACAACAACCACAATGCCTTGAGGCTCTGACCGCCACGGTAGAATGCTTAGCAAACCGGCTTGACTCAGTCCGAGGAGCAGAGGCTGCCGTCCCAATGCCTGCGACTTCGAGCCTTACGAGTACGGTAACCCATCTGCCTGCTCCACCTCACTATGCTGGAGATGCCAAGCAATGTCGTGGATTTTTGAATCAATGCTTCATTCAATTTTCCTTACAGGAACAGCAGTTTTCCTCAGATCAAATCAAGACCTCCTTCATCATCTCCTTATTAGATGGGAAGGCCCTAGCCTGGGCATCCCCGATCTGGGAACGAGGAGACTCCATTTTGAGCGACTTGCCATGATTTGTTCGGACCTTCCGCCAAATATTCGACGAACCAGGACGTCAGTCTACTGCCTCCTCGGAACTCCTCAACCTACGTCAAGGCACTCGTACGTTGGCAGAGTTCGCGGTGGAATTCCGCACTTTGGCTTCCGAGTTGGGTTGGCAGAATGATTGTCTAAGAGGAATTTTTCTGGAAGGACTTTCCCCTCGCATCAAAGATGAGTTGGCGGCGCGAGAGATTCCAGATGATCTAGAGGCGTGATCGAGCTCACGGGTCGTATTGATCGTCGCCTATAGCAACGAGCCAAGGAAGTGAGAACCTACCGTCGCACAGTTCCCTTGGCCCCTACCTTCTCCCATCCTATGATTCCTTCTAACCCTCCTGAAGTATCCACTGAGGGCAAGGAGGAGCCCATGCAGTTGGGTAGGAGCCACCTGACCACAGAGGAAAAACAACACTGAAGGAGAATGGGACTTTGCCTTTACTGCGGTAATAAGGGGCATCTTTTGGCTGAGTGCCCTGATCGTCCGGGAAACTACTGGACCTAGGTGTCTTGGAGGGGTTGACCCTAGGGAGCAGTCTCGCCCCTCACTGTACCGTTCTGGTCACGATACATTATCTTCAAGGCTCTCTCACTACGCTGGCCCTAATCGATTCAGGCTCAGGAGGAAACTTTATTCTGGCAGAGCTGGTTCACCAGCTACAATTACCGGTACTTCATCGTGAGTTCCCCTTATACATCTCCTCTATCCAGGGGGAGAATCTTCCGGGTCAAGTCACCACCTGCACCGCCCCGATAACTCTCCAGATGGGGTCCCTCCATAAGGAGGAGATATCCTTCTTCATTTTGGAAAAGGTGGTCCATCCGGTGGTTTGGGGCCTCCCCTGGCTACAAAAACATGCACCCATCATTGACTGGAGGACTCTTCAGATTACAGCTTGGGGACCAGGATGTTTCACTACCTATTTAAAGCAAAGACCTCAGCCTAGAATCCAACTAGCCACCTCAAAACTGCTACCACCTTCACAATATGCAGATTTTTCGGATGTATTTTCCAAAAAAGAGGCAGAGATACTCCCAGCACATTGCACTTTTGACTGTGCCATAAATCTGCTTCCTAATACTTGTCCACCTAGAGGCCGGGTGTATCCATTATCTGGGCCCAAATCTTTAGCTATGTCCATTAAAGAAAATCTAGAACGAGGATTTATTCGACCTTCATCATTTCCGGCAGGAGCAGGGTTCTTCTTTGTTCCCAAGAAAGATGGGTCATTAAGACCACGTATTGACTACCATGGATTTAATGCGGTAACTCGCAAGGACCGATATCATCTCCCGCTGATTTCGGAATTACTAGATCGCCTTCATGGAGCTAGTATATTTACTAAGCTGGACTTGCGGGGGGGGGGGGGGGGGGGGGTGTACAACCTGGTGCGGATTAGGCCTGGAGACGAATGGAAGACCGCGTTTAATATGCGAGATGGACATTACGAATATCTGGTGATGCCATTTGGTCTTTGTAATGCGCCGGCGGTATTTCAAAATTTAATGAATGAAATATTTCGAGATATGTTGAATCAAGGAGTAATCATCTATCTGGATAATATATTAATCTACTCTAAAAGTCTGGCCGCCCATCGCATAAAGGTTCGAAAAGTTCTTCAACGACGACGAGAAAACCGGTTATTTGTAAAACTGGAGAAATGTCTATTTGAAAGACAATCATTACCTTTTCTGGGCTATATCATTTCCACCACTGGTTTTCAGATGGACCCTGATAAATTGGCTAGCATACGAGAATGGCCACAACCAGTGGGACTCCAGGCCCTACAACGTTTTCTAGGGTTTGCTAATTTCTACAGGACGTTCATTCCTTGATTTTCTCACATTGTGGCACCTCTCAGGGCTCTGACTAAAAAGGGAGCAGATCCCAGGAATTGGCCTGACGAGGCAGTACGGGCTTTTGAGGATCTAAAAATTGCATTTCTACAAGAACCCTGTCTCCATCATCCAGATCCCATGTGGCCATTTATTGTGGAAGTGGATGCTTCTGATGTGGCGGTAGGAGCAGTACTTTGCCAACACTCCAACCAAGGGAAATTACTCCCCTGTTCCTACTTTTCTCGCAAATTTTTCCAGGCAGAAAGGAGCTACGGGATTGGAGATGCGATAGTAAAGAAATATTGGGGCCATCTGTTCAATACAGATGCACCATCTGAGGTCCAGGGGGCACTGCTTGCTTGTAAATTAAGGGCACTGCTGTTCTTTAAACTGTCTCCGAAGTTGTCTCACTCTTAGATAAAAGAAAAGACACATGTATCGCTTTGTAGTCTTAGGGAAAACAATGAAGAGTTATAAAATCAAGGTTAGTTAAGCTTCCCAGGGCTCTGTGGAATGTTAGAAGTAAGCAAATGTTTAAACAAATGTTTCCCGTAACCTTGTGACCCTAAATTAAAGGAGTGTTGTTTTAATTATTGCAGAAAACTCTATTTAAGAATGACCAATTCAATCACAAGTCAAGTCAGTCCTATACTGACTTCCTTGTGCGCACAAGAAATAAAGGCTATTATTCATAAGATATACACTGTCTATGTTGTCCTCTGTGTCCTTGGTAAACTTTTTTATTGCAGATGGTGCATTGGCCGGGAATCAAAGAAGGGAATGCTGGCCTTGCCTGGCCTGAGCCGGGGGAGAGGACGCCTAGGACAGGACACGCACAGCCATTCCCTCTCTTGATTTGAACAGAATACAGGACACAGGATCCCTGACGGTATTTTTAATCTTTTTCTCTTTGTTTTTTTGTGCTGTACCATTTGTATTGCACTAACATTGAGACCTTTAAGGGAAATGTGTTTACTCATTATTTTTGCACTATTAAGTGACTTGTGTGTTCCTATGAATAACAAAGCGTTCAGTATTACAAAGGTACCTGATAAAAACCAGTAGCTTAATTGATAGGGCACTGAGTAGTGGCAGCCTGCTGCTTAACGGATAAGGGTGCAGGGCTCCAGCCGGCAACTTAAGGAAAAGAAAAATCCTGCTGCTTATGTAACAGGGTGCAGGACAGTAAAGCCAGCTGCTAGACAGGGCGCTAGGCTTCTGGATAAAAATACCGGGCCCGGTGAACTATAGGGAAGTAAAATCCCTAGATTTACAGCCTAAGGTTAAAGGCTGGGATGGTCTGGGCAAACCACATTCAGGGAGACAAATTCTCTGGGATTGTCTAGGACTGGGATACAGGGTAGTGAATTCCCTGGGTATTTAGCCTTGGAAACAGCTAAGTATGGGAAGTGCACCCCTGCTTATGGAAATGGTGGGTGAATGGTGGGTGAATGAAGAGAGAGATTTATTTTCCAAAAAAGACAAACGGAAAGAAAACATTAAGTTTCGTTTGTTTAAACAGAGCATTACTGAAAGTTAGTTGATGGTGTGCGTATGTGAATAAAGATAGAGTTGTGGTATGCTAATTAAATGGAAGGAAGATTCCTTGGCGTTCAATCACTAGTGGGGGTTGGTCAAAGATTTAGTACTCACATCAGTACATTTACTCCCTAGGTTTTTTCTTGCAATGTTTTGCTGTTTCACAGAAGTAAAGGTTTTTTTGTAGCTCAGAGTTTCTGCTGACTGAATTTATTCTCCAAGGTTAAAAGCAAAAATTGGTGGTATTCCACAATGGCTCCGAAGGCCTGTCCTTGCTAAGACTGTCTGTAATCTGACAAAGGATTGCTAATTGAAAAAAAAAAAAATAAAAAAATGAAAGATTTACCCAGCAAAGAAATACCAGAACCAAGGGTCCCTTACAAATCATTTTTACCGAGCACTGTAATAACCTAGAGGTTTTTTTTTCTATTAGATGGTTTGTTTAATCTCTGCATTAGCTACAACTCCTGCATACAGGAAAACAGTGCCTTATGATGCAGGCTATTTTTGAGAACTGCCTATATATCTATTAGGAAAAGTGTTATGCAAGTGTTGCTATTAACCAAACTTCAAAGTCTCTGCTATGGTAGATTGGTTTGAAAGATTTCTTTTTGGTCAAATGCACTATTTCTTTTTATCTACTTTGGAAACGCCCATTGCAGACTATTTTTACTTAAGGAGAACTTATTAAAAGTGATTGTGAAGTATTTATCTGTATATTTGTTAATAAATGTGTACTGGGGAAAAAAAACTATACAAGGAAAATTTAACAACAGTACCAGTTAGCCTATGGTTTAAAACCCTTGCCCTGCTGGCAGGATGAGAGAGGAACATAAAAAAAAAAAAAAAGGGAAAATGAAGTTTGCAATCTGGCTTTTTATTTATGTCTGATTTCTGCTGTAATGCATTACAATTATTATAGCAATTTCAGCGCTTGAAAGGTCACAGTAAGTACTTTAATTTAGTAGAATTCTTTCAGAAAGATTGGTTTCATCAGCCTTCTCTGGCTGGCTAACATGTGGTTAAAAGTTAATAAGCTATTGAGTTTGTAAACAATAAACTTAAAAAGACCTTACAATAGGCATAGGAGGTATATTGCATTTTGTGTTGAAAGCATCTAGTTTGGTTCTTGTTGATTTAAGTTATACGATTGATTTATGGGATGGACAGTGGCTACTTCTCAGCGTAACAATTTAACCCCTAAAACATTTCTCTGGTACGTTTGGGATTTCAAATTATGAATTAAGGATTGTGATATACCGTATGCAGCAGCTATCTTTTAATTGCAAACATATGTACCAAGGATTTTTAATTTCTGCACAGGGAGCGGAGTTTGTGAGTGATGCTCTAGTTCCCCTGACAGTTTTCACTGCTTCACACACTATATATATATATACATATATTTTCATTTATTTATTTATTTATTTTTAGATTTTTATATACCGGTGTTCCTGTATTAAAATACAGATCTCATCTATTAATAAACACTATATGAGTAGTGCACAACCCATGTACCAGCATGTGGATTCCAAACTTACAGACACTTTTTCTTTGTGACCAGGTTAAAAATGTTTCTTAATATTTGTCATTATAGAAAATAGTAAAGAAGGTGAAGATTTAATAAACTCCTAACTTAAGGTAGCATTAGAAGAATTAACTATAGCATGGCAATGTAGTGTCTGTAATTAGAGTCAATCACACAAAAATAAGGATTCAGAATTAACCATGACTTACAACATTTATAGTTTATAGCACTGACAGTTATCCCAGAAGCTTAAGATACCTTACTTTGTTAATGTTCTTTTGTATTGTCTCACCCAGTTTTGCATAAGTCATTTTGGAGTAGAAAAATGTTTTCTGCATTCATTAGGTCTTAAAGTATTAAAAGGTACATTTCAAATGTGTCAATTAAAATAAGATATTATGTTTTGAATCACAGTTTTACAAAGACTCAGGAAATCACATTGGAACACATGATAAAGTATGAACTCCTTTTACAATCAAGGAATATAATCTCTGTTCTGCTCTCACTCCTGCTACCTTGTTACCAGAAATAATCGATTTAGATGTTCCAGACCATGATTGTGAAATGTTAATGGAATGTGAATTACAACCCCGGGAAGGCTTAAAAGATATCCTTCTCTCTAATGCTGACGCAGTTTACTTTCCATGATAGTGCAGGCTCGCTGCAGATTGAATGTGCTGTGTGTGTGTGTCCGGTGGGGGGGGGGGGTGCTGTAGGCTGGACCTCTCACCGGGGGAGGGGGATTGAGTCTCACTTGTGGGGCATTGTGGAAGGTGAGAGAGTTTTTGGTAGTGGATGGGAGAATGATTGGGAGTGGTCCTTTGTTAAAAGGTTTGCTGGAAGCTATCTTGTTGCCTCTTGGGCTGGCAGTAGTAAAAGAAAATAAACTTGACAAGATAAAGCAGCTAAGAATGCAGCCCTGACCAACAGTACAGTAGGAGTTGCAAGATGCCTTTTACTAAGGAAAACAAAGATTTTACTATTAAAAATTTGATACAGTGGCAGGCACAGGATAAAGATGACTGGAAATTGTGGGAGAAAAAGAAAAAGGAGGGGCCACAATCCACAATCAGGGACAAGATCAAATATGGTTCGGCCCAAATAGCGAAGTAATGGCCCCCCAGCACATACTGCCCCATATCCTACTCTCCCTTCACCAGGCATCTCATGCAGCTCCTACCGCACTAATAGGCATGTTCTTTCACCACTGGTGGGGGTTAGTTTCAGCATTCAGGGTTCTGGCTAATACAATATGTTCTCAGTGTATGCAATGTAATTTGTACAAGGTCTCCAAGGGCTTGATTGTCACTCCTGCACACCTAAAAGCACCCCCTGGGCCCTCTCTTGCAGATCCAGGTTGACTTTATTGAATTACCCCAATGCCAAACTTACAAGTATGTACTAACAATGTTTTGCAGCGTCTCAGGATAAAGAGGAAGCTTTTCCAGTAATAAAGGCAGATGCAATCTCTGTAGCTAATATTTTAATGAAAGAGTTTATTCCAAGATATGGAATCCCAGAATCAATTGATAGTGTTCAGGGGAAACACTTTGTGAATGACATCGTTGTATCATTAAGTAATGCATTAGGAATCTCTCTAAGGTTTCACACACCTTACAGACCTCAAGCCTCTGCCCTTATAGAAAACTTCAATGACAGGCTAAAAACTAAGCTGGGCATTATCATGGCTGCAGCACACTTAACCTGGCTACAAGCTCTCCCTTTAGCTCTAATGGCTTTGTGGGCATCACCCCATTCCAAGACAGGGCTTACTCCATTTGAGATAGTCACTGGACGACCAATGGCTATTGGTCTAATGCTAAAACCCTCCACTGCTCTTATATTTTCACAAGAGGTATGTCTTAACCATTATTTGTTTATGTTGCAGAAAGTTTTGACTTCACACTGGCAGAAAGTGCGAGTATCTTTTCCTCCAGTGTACACTGAGAGTGAGTATACACTGAGAGTGTGAAAACCAGGGGACTTTGGTTTTTTTGAAGATTTTTCGGCGAAAGAACTCCTTGGCTCCCAGGTGGAGAGGACTTTATCAGGTATTTTTAACCTCACATTCTGCAGTAAAATTGGAAGGACACCCTACTTGGGTACATCTTTCTCATTGCAAAAGAGCTGACAGTACTACAACAGCAGGAAGCTCCGGGACATAGAACTCTCTCACGAGGCTACTGGAACGGACAGGACCCTGCTTTTGCTTCTCTGGGCAAACGGCACCGATATAATGGCCGTCACCTACAAAAGGTTTACTATTGTGTGGTGAAATATTGTCTGTCTGTCCGCACGATGGAACTTTGTGCATGAATGTTTTGACCATGAACTAAACATGACTGCTCACCTATATAAGGTTTACAACAAGACGGTGGTTCTCCTCGGGGCACATCCTTCATACTGTGTGGACTATAAGCATCCGCCATGCTTTAACAGGACTCTACCTCATTGTGACCACAGAAAGAGCAGCCAGTCAGACTATGCAATACGCCAGTTGTGCCCTATGGAAGCCGAGAAAAGGATTCAAGGAACCTGTCCTACTGGTTATGGATGCAACTTCAGGTGTACTGAGAACTATATTCATGATGAGTACACCCCTTTACCCATGCTTCTGCTTGCCAAGGCTTATATTGAAGAGCAAGGCTGCTCTGTGCTGGGCCTTCCTGTTGTAACTGGAAGGAACATATCACAAATCTACTTCACCACCTCTGAGGTAAAAGTGAATGACAGCAGACTATCAGTTTATAGTACTTCAGGACTATGGTTCTTTGCACCGTGGGGAGCAGTAAAGACTATTTCCTTCAATACTACTGCTCAGTTTTCCTTTGGATACATTGTGTCTTCTTTCAACAGAACTGATTTGCCCCTAAGAAAAGGCGCAGGTCACCTACTCGATTTTCAGATGGACTGTGATACTTTCATCGTATTTTGAGGACTATTTTTCCTGGTTTAGGTGTTTTTGAACTTGAAAGTGCTTTAAAAGAAAATCTTTCTGCCACTGTGGAAGTCACTATGAATGAGACAATGAAGATTATGGGACTACTGCAACAAAAAAATTAAATGTCTTAAGGAAGTAGTTTTAGATAATGGCGCTAGAAGTTTTTGGCTTAGGCAGAATGCTAAGACTTTGGGGCCAAGAAAATGTTGATGATTATTATAGCTATTATAGTGTGTTTTCTTATTTTATGTGTATCTGTTCAATGCATTGTTATGTTATACAAGAAAAGCATTCCTAAAATACTGGTCTCTAAAACACTTGCAGTGCCACAGAACGCATCTCTGGATGAAGAGTTTAGCAGATTATGCACTCTGGGTGAAAGTATAACTAATTTTTAAGACAAGCATGCCCCTGGACAAAAAGGAGGGACTGCGATAGTAAAGAAATATTGGGGCCATCTGTTCAATACAGATGCACCATCTGAGGTCCAGGGGGCACTGCTTGCTTGTAAATTAAGGGCACTGCTGTTCTTTAAACTTTCTCTGAAGTTGTCTCACTCTTAGATAAAAGAAAAGACACATGTATCGCTTTGTAGTCTTAGGGAAAACAATGAAGAGTTATAAAATCAAGGTTGGTTAAGCTTCCCAGGGCTCTGTGGAATGTTAGAAGTAAGCAAATGTTAAACAAATGTTTCCCGTAACCTTGTGACCCTAAATCAAAGGAGTGTTGTTTTAATTATTGCAGAAAACGCTATTTAAGAATGACCAATTCAATCACAAGTCAAGTCAGTCCTATACTGATTTCCTTGTGCGCACAAGAAATAAAGGCTATTATTCATAAGATATACACTGTCTATGTTGTCCTCTGTGTCCTTGGTAAACTTTTTTATTGCAGAGACAAGGAATTGCTGGCCATTAAAATGGCCTTTGAGGAATGGAGGCAATGGCTGGAGGGAGCGCAATATACGATTACAGTCTATACAGATCACAAGAACTTGGAGTACCTTAGTAAAGCACAACGACTGAACCCACGCCAGGCTCGGTGGTCGCTGTTCTTCAGTCGTTTTGATTTTGTATTACGCTACCGACCTGCAACAAAAAACATTCGTGCTGATGCCCTGTCCCGGCTGCATGAGACCGATGACACACCTGACTCCCCCAGCTATATTATTGACCCGGCCAGGGTGGTCCTGGCTGCCACTAGGACTGCGCCACCAGGGAAGGTAGTGGTCCCTCTTCACCTTCGTCCCAAGGTACTCTCTTGGGCACATGATTCTCTTACAGTGGGCCATCCCGGGAGAACAGGTACCTTGGGAATACTATTTCGCTACTATTGGTGGCCCAATTGTCATAAGGATGTGCGGGCCTACGTCGATTCCTGTCCGAAGTGTGCCCAACAGAAACCATTACCTGGTCGACCATGGGGCCTCCTCCAATCCCTACCGCCCCCTCAGGAACCTTGGACTCATATCTCACGGACTTTATTGTGGACCTTCCTTCTTCTTCCAGCAATCAGGTCATTTGGGTGGTGGTCGACCGATTTTCCAAAATGGTGCACTTTGTTCCACTGCCCAAGCTACCATCCGCCCTTGAGCTAGCAGAACCGTTTATTCTTCATGTGTTCTGCCTTCATGGTCTTCCACTCCATATTACATCAGACAGAGGTCCACAATTTACCGCCAAATATTGGGGTGCGTTGTGTAAAACATTTTGGTGTACAGTTGGACTTTACCACCGCTTTTCACCCACAAGGGAATGAACAGGCTGAACGCATCAACTGTGGATTGAAGACGTTCTTCCACCTGTTTGTGAATGATCGCCAGGATGATTGGTCCTTGCTGTTACCCTGGGCCGAATTTTCACATAATTCACATATGCACTCGGCCACTGGGAATTCTCCCTTCCAGATTGTTTACGGAAAGCAGCCCCGACCTCCTCTTCCTTTGCCGGTTTTGGTTGCCTCTCCGGTGGCCCACCTCTCTCCATTACAGCTTCATGAACTCTGGAAGGTTACCAATGCCAAGCTGTTACGTGCGGCTGCTACCTCCAAGCGGATGACGGACAAGCATCGTCGCCCTTCTCCACTATTTAATACGGGAGACTGTGTTTGGCTGAGTATCTGTCACATACGTCTCCGGGTTCCATCTATGAGACTGGCTCCTAAGTATATTGGACCTTTCTTTGTCAGCAAATGCTTGCGGCTCCCGACCAGTCTCCGTATTCATAATTCCTTCCACGTGTCCTTGCTCAAACCTGTGATCTGCTCTCCGTTCCATGCTGCTCCCTCTCGACCACCAATAGTTGCATCTGAGGACAATCCGATTTATCAGGTATGGGAGGTTCTTGACGTCCATCGTAACCACAGACGATGGGAATATCTGATTACATGGGAGGGCTTTGGTCCGGAGGAGAACTCGTGGGAACCATCCGTAAACATCTTGGATAAGACCTTACTCCAGCACTTTCATCTTTCACACCCCGGTAAGCCTAGTCCTTCTAGAAGAGGGCATAAGAGGGGGGGTACTGTTGCGATCCCGGGCCAAGGGGGTTCCCGACCGTGACCTCCTACTGGGCCAAGCATATCCCTCGACAGCGGCCACAGATAGCGCGGGCCACAGCGCGTCTCTCCCTGCATCTCCAGAGCAGCGGCAGGGAGAGCGCGGCAGGACCCGCCCCCTTAAAGGGGCCGAGGTGGGAAAGTCGGGTCAGCCCCGGATGATGACATCAGACGCCCGGGGAGATAGCAAATGTTGCTTACCTTATGTAACAGGTGTTCTCACAGGACAGCAGGATGTTAGTCCTCACAAATGGGTGACATCGAGGATGGAGCCCAACCTCGGAAAACTTCTGTCAAAGTTTCAGGAACTTTGACTGGCCCCTACTGGGCATGCCCAGCACGGCACTAACCCTGCAGCCAGCAGGGGTCTCCCTTCAGTTTTGTTTTTATAGCTACAGGCAGTGCCTAAAAAGTAAAATAAACGAACCCAACACCGCGGGGTGGCGGGCGGGTTTCGTGAGGACTAACATCCTGCTGTCCTGTGAGAACACCTGTTACATCAGGTAAGCAACATTTGCTTTCTCACAGGACAAGCAGGATGGTTGTCCTCACAAATGGGTGAGTACCGAGCTGAGGATGTCCTGACTTGCACCAAATGCACCCAACGGCGTTCAACAGGCACAACAACTGGGGTGTAATTTGGAAAAGGGCATCCGCACCCTACCGGGAAGGTGGAAGGGTGTTGGTACATCATGTTGGAAAAAGATTACGCAAGACAGATTGGCCGAAGATGGAATCCTGTCTTCCAGCTTTATCCAGACAATAGTGGGTTGCAAAAGTATGGAGGGAACTCCAGGTTGCAGCTTTGCAGATGTCAGGAAGTGGCACCGATCAAAGGTGAGCTACTGAAGTTGCCATGGCCCTCACAGAGTGTGCTTTGACACGGTCTTGGAAAGGAATGCCAGCTTGCTGATAGCAAAAGGAAATGCAGTCCGCCAACCAGGAGGAAAGAGCCTGCTTACCCACAGGTTGTCCTAACTTGTTAGGATGGAAAGAGATGAATAATTGAGTGCTCTTCCTGTGAGAAACTGTACGGTCTAGATAAAAAGCTAGAGCTCGTTTACAGTCTAGGGTATGCAGAGTCTGTTCCCCGGAGTTGGAGTGGGGCCTGGGAAAGAAGATAGGTAGTATGATGGATTGATTGATATGAAACTCCGAAACTACCTTAGGCAAAAATTTAGGGTGAGTGCGGAGTACCGCCCGGTCCTGCAGGAGTTTAGTGTAAGGCGGATAGGTAACTAGGGCCTGTAATTCACTAACCCTGCGAGCTGAAGTAACAGCCAAAAGGAATAATACTTTCCATGTGAGATATTTTAGGTCACAGGAGTGAAGAGGTTTGAAAGGTGGTTTCATAAGGCGACCAAGAACCAGATTAAGGTCCCAAGATGGGGCCGGAGGACGTAAAGGTGGCTTCAAATGGAGCAAGCCTTTAAGAAAGCGTGTTACCAGGGGTTGTACTGAAATAGGAATACCCCCGATACCTTTATGGAAGGCGGCTACCGCACTGACATGCATCCTTATAGAAGAGGTCTTTAGACCTGATTCTGATAGGTGCCATAAATAGTCCAAGAATTTAGAGATTGGACAGAAAAGGGGATCAAGGGACTGAGAAGTGCACCATGATGTGTACCTTTTCCATTTGTATGAGTAAGATTTTCTTGTCGAAGGCTTTCGTGAAGCTATCAAGACACAAGAAACCGAATCCGAAAGGTTAAATGGCTGAAGGACTAACCTTTCAACATCCATGCCGTCAGGGACAAGGCTTGGAGGTTGGGATGGAGGAGGCATCCGTCGTTTTGAGTGAGCAGATGCGGGTCCTTTCCCAGAGGAATGTGCCTGCGGATGGAGAGATCCTGGAGTATGGGAAACCACACTTGGCGTGGCCAGTGCGGTGCTATTAGGAGCATGGTTCCCCTGTCCTGGCGGAGCTTCACGAGAGTCCTCGACAGAAGAGGAAGTGGAGGGAATGCATAGAGTAGACCGGTTGTCCACGTGAGGGAGAATGCATCCCTCGGCCGAGAGTGCTGGCTCCGAATGAGAGAACAGTAATTGTCCACTTTGTGGTTCTGAGGGGACGCAAAGAGGTCTATGTGGGGATAACCCCACTTGTGAAATAGAGAGGTCGCTACCAGAGGATTGAGTGACCACTCGTGTGGTTGGAAGACACGGCTCAGCTGGTCTGCCAGTACATTGTCTACTCCCGGCAGGTAGGTGGCCCTGAGGTACATGGAGCGGGAGAGGGCTTCTGCCCAAATCTGCGCAGCTTCCTGACACAGAAGGAAGGAGCCTGTGCCTCCCTGCTTGTTTATGTACCACATGGCCACCTGGTTGTCTGTCTGGATTAAGATTGCATGGTTCGATAGGCAATCTTGAAAAGACCTGAGAGCATAGTGGATTGCTTGGAGCTCCAGGAAATGTATCTGGTGTTTGGCTTCCTCTAGTGACCAGAATCCTTGAGTTTGTAGATTGTTTACATGGGCTCCCCAACCGATGTTGGAAGCGTCGGTGGTGAGGATGACCTGAGGATCTGGTGGAAGAAAGGGCAAGCCCTTCAGGAGGTTGAATTGATTCGTCCACCAGGCAAGAGACAGGCGAAGAGCGTTGGAGATGCGTACCATGGAGAACAGAGGCTGAACAGCTTGAGTCCATTGCCGTCTCAGAGTCCATTGTGTGACTCTCATGGCCAAACGGGCCATGGGAGTGACATAAACTGAGGAGGCCATGTGTCCCAGAAGAACGAGGAATTGGCGAGCTGTGGCTGTGTGTTGAGACTGCAGCTGGCGAGCTAGGGACACCAGGGTTTGGACCCGTTGATGAGGAAGGAAGGCTTTTGCCTGTAAGGTGTCCAAGTCTGCCCCAATGAAGGATAAGGTTTGAGATGGGACTAAGTAGGATTTCTCGTAATTGACAGAAAACCCTAGAGAAAGCAAAGTTTGAATTGTTAGGGTCAGGGAGGACCGAGCAAGTTGCTGGGTTGGGGCCCTGATCAACCAATCGTCCAGGTAGGGGTAGACGTGGACACCTTCCTTCCTTAGGAACGCTGCAACCACCACGAGGCACTTGGTAAACACTCATGGTGCGGATGCCAGGCCGAAAGGTAACACACGATATTGGTAGTGATTTCTGCCTACTAGAAAACGTAGGTATTTGCGATGAGATTGTGTGATCGCAATGTGGGTATATGCGTCTTTCAGGTCTAGAGAGCATAGCCAATCCCCTTTTTCCAGCAGAGGGAGAAGCGCGCCCAGGGTTACCATCTTGAACTTCTCCTTGTGAAGGTACTTGTAGAGGGCCCGTAGGTCCAGGATGGGACGAAGCCCCCCTGACTTTTTTGGGATCAGGAAGTACCTGGAGTAGAACCCCAGTCCTTGTTGTAAGGGAGGAACGGGTTCTATAGCATTTGATTGTAGGAGAAGAGAAACTTCCTGCTCTAACAGAATAGAGTGATCGGAGAGACTCCACGGCTGCAGGGGTGGGGAGTCCAGAGGGCGGGTCAGGAAGTTGAGATGGTAACCTTGTGCGATTATAGCTATCACCCACTGATCTGTGGTGATATGATGCCACTTTTCTAGAAAGTGGCACAGCCGACCTCCTACTGGTATGGCTGGAAGAGGGGTTTGGCCAGTGCTCACTAAGTGAGAGTCAAAAACCCGCCGCAGGGCCAGGTGGTGGAGCTGCTGCGGGCTTTTGTTTTCGAGTCTGGCGAGGTTGAGTCTTGTGATAAGACCTTGCAGGCCGAGGCTTAGAGGACGGGGGATAATACTTTCGTGGCCGGAAGAAAGACTTTTTGGAGTCTTTTCTAAACGGCTGCTTAGAAGGCAAGTCAGGAGGAATGGATGAGAGCTGTTTAAGGGTCTCATAATGATCCTTTAGTTCAGCAACAATTTGCTGAATTTGCTCACCGAACAAATTATCCCCAAGACAAGGTAAGTCAGAAAGCCTGTCTTGAATTTCTGGACGAAGGTCAGATGACTTGAGCCAAGCCCAGCGTCTAGCAGAAATAGCTGTAGCAGAAAGTCTAGTGGAAGCATCAAATATGTCATAAGCTGTTCTTATTTCATGCTTTCCAGCTTCAAACCCTTTGTCGAGAAGGGATTGAAGCTGTGGCTGGAACTGTTCTGGTAAGGTGTCTGAATAGTCCTGCATCTGTTTTAGAATGACTCTATTATATTGAGTCATATACAGCTGATAAGAAGCTATCCTGGAAATCAGCATAGCTCCTTGATATACCTTTCTACCTATGCTATCAAGGAATTTATTTTCCTTAGTAGGAGGTATGGAAGAGTGTGGTTTTAGTCGTTTAGCTTTCTTTTGAGCTGATTCTACGACTACAGAATGATGGTCCAATTGTGGTTTTTGAAAACCAGGTGCTGACTGTACGAGATAGGTAGAGTCAGCTTTTTTGTTTACGGGAGCAACAGACCCAGGAGATTCCCAATTCTTCTTTAGAAGGTCTAGGAAAACCTGATGAATTGGAATAGAGGTAATGACTTTTGGGGCATCCAGGAACTGGAGTAATTCCATCATCTGGTGCCTGTCATCGTGTTCAGACTGGAGTTGGAAAGGAACCAACTCAGACATTTCCTTCACAAAGTTAATGAAAGAGAGGTCCTCAGGTGGAGAACGCTTTCTACTTCCTGTAGGAGAAGGTGGTGAAGGCAAATCATCAGTGTCAGTAGAGGTATCATCACCCCAAGTGTCGTAAGGATCAGGTTGGTGACCTGTAGGAGCACTAGGGGGTTGAACACCTGAAGGCCCTGGTTGAGGCTCCGAGAAATTGGAAGGAACCACCGGGGGCATCGAGAATACTCTCGATGGAATCGATGTCGGAATCGGTGCCGGTGCCGGCATCGAAGGAACCGGTGTCGGTCTCGATGGAATCGGTGCCGGCATCGGAAACCTCGGTGGAGCAGAGGTGCGTATCGCCCCCGAGGAAGAGATCGGTGGCGAGGGACGATCTGGCACCGATGGAACTATTCCCGAAGGGGGAATTCGATACGGTGTTTCTCCACTTGATGAAAAACCTGTCGGTGACAGCGGTCTTGCCGGTGTCGGTGACACAGGTATCACCGGTGGAAGGGCTGTCATGAGCGCTTCCATCCGGTTTAGCAGCGGAGCCAGTGCTGCTGCAATCGGCTCGGTGACCGGTTCCACTCTCGATGCCGGAGTCGGTGCCGGAGGAGTCTGGAACCGTTGCATCGCCTTGTCGATGGCCTCCTGGACCAGCCGGTCCAGTTCTGCCCGGAGACCAGGGGTAACAAGACCCGGCTCGACGGGAGAGGGAGGCTGAGGCTGAGCCGGAGGGACCACCGTCACCGGTGGAATCGCGGCTCCCAAACCCGAAGGGGGTGAGGGTTGCCTCGGTGCCTGCGAAACAAGAGGGGACGGTGCCACCTCTGATCGAGGCTTCTTTGTCGGTGGCTCGGTCGGTGCAGAGGTCGATGACGTTGATTCCTCGACTGGCCGAGACTTATGACGTCAATGGCGATGTTTCTCCTTTCGATCCCCTCAAGCATCAGGGGAAGGAACAGGAGTCGATGGCCGTGAGGTCACCGAAGGCGGACGGTCACCAAAGGGTTGTCGATGATGATGAGACCTCGACGGTGCCGGTTCCGATGACGTCGATGCAATTGATGGCGTTGGGGTGCGGACATGGAAGAGGAGCCCCATCTTCTCCATTCTGGCTTTGCGACCTTTTGGTGTCATTAGGGCACATTTGGTGCAAGTCAGAACATCATGCTCACTCCCTAAGCACAAAACACAGACTCTATGAGGATCTGTGATTGACATAGTTCGGGTACAGTCCGGGCACCGACAGAAACCCGACGCCATGGCAGTAGGCCAAAAATTTAGCCGCGGGACTGTCGACTGCCAACGGGCCTCAAGGGCCAAAGTCGACGGTAGTAGAAGAAAACGACGGCAAAACTTACCGAAGTTCCGCGGGTTGAAAAATTTATCGAAGGGAGACCCCTGAGGGGCAAATTTTTCTTTAAAGAAGTAAATTCTTAAATTCCTGTCATGAACGTGGTTAAGAGCTCTTTCACCGCGTGGCTACTGCTGCGCGGAAAAAAGAAGACTGAAGGGAGACCCCTGCTGGCTGCAGGGTTAGTGCCGTGCTGGGCATGCCCAGTAGGGGCCAGTCAAAGTTCCTGAAACTTTGACAGAAGTTTTCCATGGTTGGGCTCCATCCTCGATGTCACCCATTTGTGAGGACAACCATCCTGCTTGTCCTGTGAGAATTAAACCTCTCCCCGGGAAGGCTCAAATGCCTTTGCAACAAGGTTCTTGCTGGTTTCTGCTGGAGTTCTGCCTTGTCTTCGTCTGCCTAGACCCTGCCCGGAATTGGACTTTGCCTTGCTTGCCACCTGCCTTGACCCTGCCCGGAATTGGACTTTGCTTTGCCTGCCGCCTGCCTAGACCCTGCCTAGAATTGGACTTTGCCTTGCCTGCCGCCTGCCTAGACCCTGCCCGGAATTGGACTTTGCCTTGCCTGCCGCCTGCCTTGACCTTGCCTGGAACTGGACTTTGCCTTGCCTGCTGCCTGCCTTGACCTTGCCTGGAACTAGACTTTGCTTTGCCTGCCGCCTGCCTTGACTCTGCCTGGAATTGACTCAGCCTTGACTGCCTTGACCCTGCCTGGTGTTATACTTGGTATCTGCCACCTGCCTTGTATTCACTGGATTGACTTACCGCTCCACCTTCCGGAAAGGAATTCATCAGGACTACTCCTCGGTGAGTACCCTCCGGACCAAGGGTTCACTACTGATTGGGCTAGAACATCTAATTCTTGTTACTCACTCCCAAGGGATAGCAATAACTTTATTTAGTTTATCTGGCTAATAATATGCATGACATTTCTTCCAGGAACTTCTAAGCCCCACTATGCTAGTCATCTTGATCAGATCCTTTGGCAACAGATTCCATAGCTTGATAGCTCACTGAGTGAAAAAGTACTTTCTACAATTAGTTTTGAATCTGCTGGTTGTTAATTTCCTGGAGTGTCCCCTTGTTTGAAAGGGTAAATAACCATCCTTTATTTACCTGTTCCACCCCACTCATGATTTTATAAATGTCTATTATGCTCCCTCTTAGCCATCTCTTTTCCCAGCTGAAGAGCCCTAGCCTGCATAGCCTATCATAGCAAAGGTGTTACATCCCTTTTATCATTTTTGTCACCCTCTTCTGCACCTTTTCTAGCTTTGCTGTGTCTTTCTTGAGATGGGACAACCAGAATCACCAGGTTCACCTAATTCCTCACAAATAGATCTTTCCAGGTAGAACTAGACAGTCACATATCCGACACATTCCAATGCACAACAGGTGTTCTGCAGGGTTCAGCGCTATCTGCAACCCTATTTAATATTTACATGCTGCCTTTCTGCAAACTAACAGACCTTGGATTAAACTTCTTTCTATATGCGGATGATCTGCAATTCTATATCCCCATAAATCATTTGAGAAAACAGCATCACTCATCTCTAAATATGTGAACACGATAAAAGAAAAACTTGCATAACTGAAACTCTCGTTGAACCTGAAAAAAACAAAATAATTTGGTTGAGCCGAAATCCTCCAAAATCTATTCCACTATGTATTAATCCCAGCAACTGAAGTAAGAGACCTAGGAGTCCAGATTGATAAAACTTTATCTATGAACATAAGAAATGCCATACTGAGTCAGACCAAGGGTCCATCAAGCCCAGTATCCTGTTTCCAATCCAAGTCACAAGTACCTGGAAAGTACCCAAACATTAGATAGATCACAAGCTACTATTGCTTATTAATTACCGTCATAGCAGTTTTTGGATTTATCCTCTAGGAACTTGTCCAAACATTTTTTAAACTCAGTTACACTAACTGCTGTAACCACATCTTCTGGCAATGAATTCCAGCGCTTAACTATGTGTTGAGTGAAAAAGAATTTTCTTCAATTTGTTTTAAATGAGCTACTTGCTAACTTCATGGAGTACCCCCTGGTCCTTCTATTATCTGAGAGAGTAGATAACTGATTTACATTAAATTGTTCAAGTCCTTTCATGATTTTGTAAACTTCTATCCTATCCCCCCTCAGTCGTCTCTTCTCCAAACTGAACAGCCCTAACTTCTTTAGCCTTTCCTCATAGGGCAGTCATTTCATGCCCCTTATCATTTTGTTGCCCTTCTCTGCACTTTCTCAAGTGCAGCTATATCCTTTTTGAGATCCAGTGACAAGAACTGCACACAATATTCAAGGTAAAGTCTCACCATGGAGCAATACAGAAGCATTATGACATCCTCCACTTTATTTGCCATTCCATTCTTACTCCTAGGTGCTGCAAGTATGTGTCGCGCAGAGAGAGAGAGAGAGAGAGAGAGAGAGACAGAGAGAGAGAGAGAGAGAGAGAGAGAGAGAGAGAGAGAGAGAGAGAGAGAGAGAGAGAGAGAGAGAGAGAGAGAGAGAGAGAGAGACTTGCTATAGTGCCTATACCCTAGACAGGTATTTGTAGCCCTATGGGAGGGCCACCTAGTAACTCGAGGTGGGGATTAGGTATGAGCGTAGGGGGTTGGGGGCCACTTTCACATTCAACATGAGACGTACGGAAAGAACAGTGATCTCTAGTGAAGATTTGCTGGCCGTCGGAGTGAGGAAACTCACTCCAAGAAGAGATTTGGGCAACTTTCTCTCCACCTAGCTTGTTGTTGCCCAGGTAGAGTGTCCATCAAGCTAGGTGGAGAGAACATTGCCCAAATCTCTTCTTGGAGTGAGTTTCCTCACTCCGGCCAGCAAATCTTCACAAGAGACCACTGTTCTTTCCGTACGTCTCATGTTGAATGTGAAAGTGGCCCCCAACCCCCTACGCTCATACCTAATCCCCACCTCGAGTTACTAGGTGGCCCTCCCAAAGGGCTACAAATACCTGTCTAGGGCATAGGCACTATAGCAAGTCTCTCTCTCTCTCTCTCTCTCTCTCTCTCTCTCTCTCTCTCTCTCTCTCTCTCTCTCTCTCTATGAGCCGTTCGGAATTGTCGTGGACCGCGATAACCCTTTACTGACCTATAGCACACAAGGTAACGCAAATGAAAGCCATAGGAGCCGCGCTAACACTGCGGCTGTTTCGCGGCACACGATAACTGTTTCCCGTTATACATATGCTCCGCCCCCTGAATATAGAATTATGAATTTGCATTCGCAAATCGCATTAACGGCTGTTTGCGCGAATTTATCTCCCGCGATAACACCTTGGAAAATGACCCCCTTAGTGTCCAAAATAACAATACTGCTGCAGTATTAACCTGATGTAATTTTGTGCCGGTCTTACTAATACAAAATAACAATGCCATATTTAAAATTTATAGACCACTGGGATTGAAAAACCTGTAGAACTGTTTCTGAAAAATGATTACTGTTACGGACGTGGACCCTTGGACCGATCGGAACCAGATGAAGAGTCGTTGAATGAGGTGACAACGGAGGTCCCGATCGGAAGGCGGCAAGGACGGAGTTGAGAGTGGCTGGAGGAAGATCTGGGAAAGCCCTATGCGACCAAGGGCCGTGGCAAGGAAGGATGAAGCGGTGGAGCTGGTACAATGGTGAGGAGATCTTCGCCCTGGAAGCCGAGCCTCCCCCGAGAGGAGCTCGTAGGAGTTCGGCCGCTGGGACTTAGGAGATTCACCCTGGAAGCCGGAGTCCCCCCAGGAGGAGCCCGTAGGGACCCGGCCGCTGGGACTTAGGAGAGCCCGCGGGGGCGGAGTCAGATGGAGTCCGAGGTTGTCGCTCACCAGTCCGGAGTCGTGTACCAGAGAATCGTCGCTTGCCAGTCCGGGATCAGAAGCCAAAGGATCGCTGTAAGCCAAGGCAGGGTCCGAGAGCCGGGAGTCGTCGTAAGCCAATCCGAGGTCCAGAGCCAGAGGGAACACCGTAAGCCGCACCGGGGTCAGAAGCCAAGAGTCGTCGTAAGCCAGTCCAGAGTCAGAAGCCGAGAATCACCGTAAGCCAGTCCAGGATCAGGAAGCACAGGGAAGCAAGAGGATCAGGAACGCAGCAACTGGAGACAGGGTAAACCTGGGAACCTCGTTGCAAGGCAATGTCTTGGCTGAGCTGCAGGGTTTAAATACCCTGCAGCGTCTGACGTCATCCGGAGGCGTCCCCTGCCTTTTCCCGAGCTGGCCCCTTTAAATTTAGAGCAGAGACGCGCGCGTCTAGGGAGCGGGGCCAGCCGCTGAGGAACGCCGGCTGCTGCGTTGCAGCAAAGAGGACCCGGCAGGAGCGAGTGCAGGCCCGGGCGAGGCGGGGAGACGCCGAGCCTGCGGTGGCTGAGGTCCCCGGAGGTCCGGGGAGCGCGGGCCCAACGCGGGACCCCGATGGCGTGAGTAGCGATTCCGGGGCAGACCCGGAATCGCAACAGTACCCCCCCTCCTATGCCCCCTCCCGGGGGGCCGCGGCTTGTCTGGGTGCGCGGCATGAAACAGGCGAAGAAGATCTTTATCCAAAACGTGGGAAGAGGGCTCCCAGGAATTCTCCTCCGGGCCATATCCTTCCCAAGACAGGAGGTATTCCCACCGATGACGTCGGAACCGGACATCCAGCACCTCTTTAACCGTGTACGTGGCCCCAGGGTCAGCAGTGACAGCAGTAGGCGTCGGTGGCAAAGGACGAAAGCGGGAGAGGACCACCGGCTTGAGGAGTGAGACATGGAAGACGTCATGTATGTGAAGGGTAGATGGGAGGCGTAGGCGGTAGGAAACCGCGCCAACAAGTTTGGCTACCTGGAAGGGACCGATGTAACGAGGCGCTAGCCTCATGGACGGAAGCCGGAGCTGGATGTTCCTAGTACTGAGCCACACTCTGGAACCGGGCAGAAACACTGGAGCGGGTCGCCGAGACTTGTCCGCGTAAGCCTTGAAGCGTGCGGCGGTGTGGCGGAGCTTCTCTTGTGTGGAGTGCCAAAGCTGCTGAATCTGGCTGGCCGTCAGTTGCGCCGCTGGCGAGGAGGTGGAGACTGATAACGGTAGTGGTGGCTTGGGAACCTTTCCATAAACCATCTTGAAGGGAGACTGTTGCGTGGCGGAGTGTCGATGGCAGTTGTAAGAGAACTCCGCCCAGGGAAGAAGAGCAGCCCAGTTGTCCTGCTGTTCCCCTACAAAGGCTCGAAGGAACGCTTTCAGGGTGCGGTTCGTGCGCTCCACTTGGCCGTTGCCCTGGGGGTGAAACGCCGTGGTGAAGTCTAGTTGAACCCCAAATTTCCGACAGAGCGCCCGCCAGTATTTCGCCGTAAATTGGGGTCCTCGATCCGAGGCGATGTGCTGCGGCAAGCCATGCAGGCGGAAGATGTGTCGGATGAACAGCTCAGCTAGCTCCGGGGCCGTAGGTAACTTGGCCAGTGGCACAAAATGGGCCATCTTCGAGAAGCGGTCAATGGTGACCCAAACCACCGTTTTCCCCTGGGACGGGGGCAGCTCTACCACAAAGTCCGTGGAGATGTGAGTCCACGGTTCCGTAGGTATCGGGAGTGGTTGGAGGAGACCCCAGGGACGGCCTGGTAACGGCTTCTGCTGTGCGCACGTGGGACAAGACTGGACATATAGGCGGACATCCTCCTTTACTCGTGGCCACCAATAGAACTCGGTTAGTAGTTCCAGAGTCCGGGAGATTCCAGGGTGGCCCGCTGTCAGCGAGTCGTGCGCCCAAGCTAGCACCTTTTTCCTCGAGCGGAGAAGAACCACCGTCCTACCAGCGGGTACTAGTTCAGTTGCAGCCAACTGGACTTTCGCAGGATCCAGGATGTACTGAGGGGGTTTGGAAGAATCTTCTATTTCTGTAGTGCGTGAGAGGGCGTCCGCCCTAATATTCTTGGCCGCCGGTCGGTACCGGAGGGAAAAATTGAACCGGCTAAAAAAGAGTGACCACCGTGCCTGTCGGGGGTTGAGCCTTTGTTCTTGTGGTCCGTATACACTACGATTGGGTGTTGAGCCCCCTCCAACCACTGGCGCCATTCCTCGAAGGCCAGCTTGATGGCCAGTAGCTCTTTGTCCCCGATACCATAGTTCCTTTCGGCAGGCGAAAATTTCCGGGAGAAATAGGAACATGGCCGGGCTTTACCATCTCTAGAAATCTGGGACAGGACGGCCCCTACAGCCACACTGGAGGCATCCACCTCTACTACGAACGGGCGTGCGGGATCCGGGTGCCGGAGACAGGTGTCTTGAAGGAAGGCCTCCTTTAGAGCCTGAAAGGCCTGTACGGCGGTTGGAGTCCAGTTTCGGGCATCTGCGCCCTTGCGTGTGAGGGCCGTAAGAGGGGCCACCAAGGTGGAGTACTGTGGGATGAAGTGACGGTAAAAGTTGGCGAAGCCTAAGAAGCGCTGGAGCGCCTTTACTCCCATCGGCTGTGGCCACTTCCGGATAGCTGCAACTTTATCGGGGTCCATGCGGAAACCAGTCGAGGAGATGATGACCCTAGGAAGGGCAAGGATTCCTCTTCGAACTGGCATTTCTCCAGCTTGGCATACAGTCGGTTCTCCCGTAATTTTAGCAGCACCTGGCGCACATGTTGGCGATGTTCCTCAAGGTTCTGTGAGAAAATCAGGACGTCGTCCAGGTAGACAATTACTGAGGTGTACAATAGGTCGCGCAACACCTCATTCATTAAATTCTGAAACACGGCCGGGGCGTTGCAGAGACCAAATGGCATGACGAGGTACTCATAATGGCCGTCCCTGGTGTTAAAGGCGGTCTTCCACTCGTCTCCCGGTCGTATCCGTACGAGGTTGTACGCCCCTCTAAGGTCCAATTTGGTGAAGATGCGGGCCCCCTGCAACCGATCCAGGAGTTCCGGAATGAGGGGCAATGGATAGCGGTCTCGTCAGGGTGATCTGGTTCAGGCCCCGGTAGTCAATACAGGGCCGAAGAGACCCATCCTTTTTGGCCACAAAGAAGAAGCCGGCCCCTGCTGGGGACTTAGATGGTCGTATGAATCCTCGGTCTAGATTCTCCTTAATGTAGGCTGACATGGCCTTGGTCTCAGGCAAGGACAGAGGATAAACTCTACCACGGGGAGGCGTGGTATCTGGCAGCAAATCAATCGCACAGTCGAAAGGGCGATGCTCAGGTAATAACTCAGCCTTTTCTTTAGAGAAGACATCCCTGAAAGCCTGGTACTGTGGTGGTACTGTCAGCGGGGCTGTAAGAAGTGGAAGCGTCTGAAGCGGACAAGCAGGAAGACAACTGTGGGAGCAGGCTGGCCCCCAAGACGTGATCTGAAGCGAGTGCCAGTCTATTACTGGCGAGTGTTTCCTTAGCCAGGGCAGTCCGAGGATGAGCGGGTGAATGGATCTCTCGAGGATAAGAAAAGAGATCTCTTCCTTATGAAGGAGCCCGACCTGAAGCTGGAGAGGACTCGTACGAGTAGTAATGGACCCTGGAAGGGGAACCCCTTGGATGGATGATACCCGCAACGGGGGTTCCTGAGGCAAGACCTTAAGATGCAATTGTTGCGCCAGGTCCCGGAGAATACAATTCCCCCCAGACCCAGAGTCTAGCAGTGCCAGGGTGTCGAACCCTCCTTCAGGAAGACAGAGTTTAGCTGGAACCGTACATGGGGAGTCCAGAGAGGTACTGCCTAGAGTCAACTCCCCACTAGACTCTAGGTTCTGGCGTTTCCCGGACGCTCGGTGCAGCGAGCCAGGAAATGCCCCTTACCACCGCAGTAGAGACATAGTCCCTGTGAGCGTCGACGCCTTCGTTCTTCGGCCGAGAGAGGACCCCGGCCCAACTGCATGGGTTCTTCAGGCGGAGAGGCAGCTGCCGCAGACGGTGACGCTCGACCCCGAGGAGGCGTGGTTAGACGGGCGGACAGCCCCTGGGCGGACCGTCGCTCTCGGAAACGGCGCTGGATACGCCGGTCCACGCGTCCAGCCAGTTCGATGAGTTCCTGTAAGTCGTCCGGAAGATCCCGGGCCGCGAGTTCATCCTGGAGCCGAGGAGACAGACCCTCCAGAAAAATCCCATGCAAACTGTCCTCGCCCCAGGCCAACTCGGTGGCCAGGGTCTGGAACTCCATCGCAAATTCCTCTAGGGGGCGATTACCTTGCTTCAGCTGGAGAAGTTCGGAGGCAGCTGTGGAGGCCCGGGATGGCTCGTCGAAGATCCTCCGGAAGGCTTTGACAAATTGCACGAGGTTATTTAAGCGGGAATCTTGGCGCTCCCAAAGGGAGGAGGCCCAAGCCAAAGGTCTCCCATCCAGAAGGGAAATAATGTAGGTCGTTTTTGCCCGGTCCATGGTGAACTGCGTAGGCAGGAGGTCAAAACGGATGTAGCAGTGATTGAGGAATCCTCGACACGCCTTCGGATTCCCCGAGTACCTAGGGGGCGCTGGCATCTGTACCGGAACAGGGGAACCCGGGTTGACCTGAGGCGTGGATGCTGCGGGGCGAGCTGCGGAGGTCCCATCTACGCGATCCGCCAGGCGTTGAACGGCAGACATCAATGTATCCAGGCAGGATTGCTGCTGCTGCAGCTTCTGGGCAATGCCCGGAATGGCCTTTAGACCGGCAAGGTCCGCCGGGTCCATGGCCTTGCAATCTGTTACGGACGTGGACCCTTGGACCGATCGGAACCAGATGAAGAGTCGTTGAATGAGGTGACAACGGAGGTCCCGATCAGAAGGCGGCAAGGACGGAGTTGAGAGTGGCTGGAGGAAGATCCGGGAAAGCCCTATGCGACCAAGGGCCGTGGCAAGGAAGGATGAAGCGGTGGAGCTGGTACAATGGTGAGGAGATCTTCGCCCTGGAAGCCGAGCCTCCCCCGAGAGGAGCTCGTAGGAGTTCGGCCGCTGGGACTTAGGAGATTCACCCTGGAAGCCGGAGTCCCCCCAGGAGGAGCCCGTAGGGACCCAGCCGCTGGGACTTAGGAGAGCCCGCGGGGGCGGAGTCAGATGGAGTCCGAGGTTGTCGCTCACCAGTCCGGAGTCGTGTACCAGAGAATCGTCGCTTGCCAGTCCGGGATCAGAAGCCAAAGGATCGCTGTAAGCCAAGGCAGGGTCCGAGAGCCGAGAGTCGTCGTAAGCCAGTCCGAGGTCCAGAGCCAGAGGGAACACCGTAAGCCGCACCGGGGTCAGAAGCCAAGAGTCGTCGTAAGCCAGTCCAGAGTCAGAAGCCGAGAATCACCGTAAGCCAGTCCAGGATCAGGAAGCACAGGGAAGCAAGAGGATCAGGAACGCAGCAACTGGAGACAGGGTAAACTTGGGAACCTCGTTGCAAGGCAATGTCTTGGCTGAGCTGCAGGGTTTAAATACCCTGCAGCGTCTGACGTCATCCGGAGGCGTCCCCTGCCTTTTCCCGTGCTGGCCCCTTTAAATTTAGAGCAGAGACGCGCGCGTCTAGGGGGCGGGGCCAGCCGCCGAGGAACGCCGGCTGCTGCGTCGCAGCAAAGAGGACCCGGCAGGAGCGAGTGCAGGCCCGGGCGAGGCGGGGAGACGCCGAGCATGCGGTGGCTGAGGTCCCCGGAGGTCCGGGGAGCGCGAGCCCAACGCGGGACCCCGATGGCGTGAGTAGCGATTCCGGGGCCGACCCGGAATTGCAACAATTACTTACTTAAATGCCGATATAGATGCGCGTGGTCTCCGCTCGAGTACATAAAATCTTTAAAGCACTGCAACGCCGTAATGGCTATTTAAATAAGCTGAAGACCGTGCCAAAAAGCTTGTCAGTCAAGTGAGGGGGAATGTCCAAGAAAAGGCCCGTATGTAAACCTGCCTATACTGACAGAGTACAAACCAAAAAGTAAGGCCTATCAAACGAAATTGTTAATTAATAAAAAACATAAACAAATTCTTTACATACTATATTATTGAGAATACTTGCCTTTTGATTCTATTGTATATAAAATGTGTGATTCGTGACAGGCGAAAAATATATTAAAAAAATATTTAAAATTCCACTATTAAAATAAACCTGCGAGTGGCCTTTTAAAAAAAAACATGTGCACTAATATTGTTGTGATCATTGGAAGTAACAATATACATATACCTAAAACCATGCCTATATTGTTTAAGCCAAAAATTTGAACAAAAGAAATTACCCCACATATGCCCATTATTAAAAATGAAATGAAAATGAAAACATATAAAAGTTGTATAAAAATATGCAAAATCATATAAATACTAAAAACCAGATTATTAATAAATTAAATTAAATAAGCCAACAATTAAAATACAAATCTCAAAATCTCAAAATTAAAAAATTGATCATTATAAACAGGACTAATAATATTACAAATTCCAAAAAGAGAACATATGAATAAATAAAATGATATTGTAATATTAAAACTATAAATAAAATAAAACATATACTAACTATAGATTAACAAACAACAATGAATAATAAATAAATAAATAGCTAAATACATGGATCAGTGCAAATAAATCAGTACAAATGATAAAACAAACCTAATAAAATCATAATAAAACAGAATAATCGATATCTAGATTTAACCCATTAGGTTCCATGGTTTTGAACTCGAAGATATATTTCTGCTCCAGTTGTAATAACTTTTTATCTAGGTCACCACCTCTCCAATTTGGGACTAGCTGCTGAATCACACAAAATTTAAAGTCGTTAAAACTATGGTTCATTCAGATGGCATGTTGAACGAGTGGTTTAGACTCTATTTTTCTCTTGATACTGCTCTTGTGCTCTATAATACGCTTGTTAAATGGTCTAATTGTTTTGCCTATATAAAAGAAAATTATTACTTACCTGCTAATTTTCGTTCCTGTAGTACCATGGATCAGTCCAGACAGTGGGTTATGTCCCCAATCCAGCAGATGGAGTCAGCACAAGCTTTGAGGGGGCGTATCCATATATACTACTACCCCCTCTGCAGGAGTTCAGTATCGAGTATATCAAAGCCAGAGTAGAAACCCCCGAAGGATCAAGTTTGTGGAAACAGATAATGAAAACAATTGTAACCGCAACAAGTAACTGCAAACATCCTACCAACTTGTAGGGAGCTGTGAAAAACAGCGAAAAGAAACGACTGTGAAGACACAGAACACTGTGAGCAAGAAGTAGCGCAGAGCTGAGCAGGATCAAGAACCCAAACGCGGTGGGCGTCTGAACTGATCCATGGTACTACAGGAACGAAAATTAGCAGGTAAGTAATAATTTTCTTTTCCCTGTACGTACCTGGATCAGTCCAGACAGTGGGATGTACCCAAGCTTCCCTAAATCGGGTGGGGTCCTGCGAGGCCTGCTCGGAGAACCTGCTCGCCAAAGTGTCCAGAGACTGAAGAGGCGAGGTGCAGACGATAGTGCCTCGAGAACGTGTGTAACGATTTCCAGGTGGCTGCCCTACAAATTTCCTGCGAGGATACCGAGCGAACCTCCGCTCAGGAAGCCGCCTGAGAACGTGTAGAATGCGCTATGATTCCGGGTGGGGGAGTCCGACCCGACCCAATGTAGGAAGCAGCAATGCCGGCCTTCAGCCATCTGGCAATGGTAGTCTTCGAGGCCTGAGACCCCTTCTTAGGACCGGCCCAGAGTACGAGGGGATGGTCAGAGGTCCGGAACTCATTTGTAGCCTCCAGATAGAGGCGCAGAGTGCGCTTGACATTCAAGAGACGGAGAGACTTCGGCTCTGAGGAAGAGAAGGACGGCAACTCCACCGTCTGGTTCACATGGAATGCAGAAACCACCTTCGGAAGGAAGGAGGGAACGGTGCGAAGCGAAACTCCAGAGTCGGAGAAACGGAGATAGGGCTCTCTACACGACAGAGCCTGCAGCTCCGAGATGCGTCGAGCGGAACAGATGGCCACAAGAAATACAGTCTTGAGAGTGAGAACCTTTATCGTTGCGCTGCGCAGCGGCTCGAACGGTGGTCCCGACAGGGAGCGAAGCACAAGGTTAAGACTCCAGGAGGGACAAGGGTCCCGTAACGGAGGACGCATATGCTTGACACCCTTGAGAAAACGAGCAATGTCAGGATACTGTAGAAGAGAGCCCCCATCGCTCAACAGTGAGCCAAGGGCGGCCACCTGAACCCGTAGTGAATTATAGGCAAGCCCTTTTTCCACCCCCGCCTGTAGAAACTGAAGGATCTGAGGTACAGAAGCCTTAGCGGGTCTCGTGGCCTGGCTGGTACACCACAGCTCGAACATAGGCCGCCGACGTCGATGTCTTTCGTGTCCGCAATAGCATGGATACTACCGCCTCTGGGTAGCCCCGACGCCGGAGGCGGCGCCTCACAAAAGCCAGGCCGCAAGACAGAAGAGTTCTGCCTGCTCGAAAAATACCGGGCCCTGATGTAGGAGCTGGGGGAGGTGCCCCAGCCTGATTGGCCCGTCGATCACCGGCTGTAGCAGCTCCGCAAACCAGGGTCGCCTGGGCCATTCCGGGGCGACGAAAACCACGGTCCCCTGATGGCTTTCTATTCTGCGGAGCATCCTGCCCACCAGGGGCCATGGTGGAAAAGCATAGAGCAGAAGATGTGGCGGCCACGGGAGGACCAGGGCATCCACTCCCTCCGCGCCGCGCTCTCTCCGGCGACTGAAGAAGCGTGGAGCCTTGGCGTTGAGAGCGGACGCCATCAGATCCAAGTGGGGGGCCCCCCACCGATGGACGAGAAGTTGCATCGCTTTGTCGGAGAGAGACCACTCTCCGGGGTCCAGCAGTTGACGACTGAGGAAGTCCGCCTGGACGTTGTCCACACCGGCGATGTGCAAGGCCGCTAGCCGGACGAGATGACGCTCCGCCCATTGCATCAGCAGCGCTGCCTCGAGCGCAACCTGCGGGCTGCGCGTGCCTCCTTGTCGGTTGATGTAGGCCACGGTGGTAGCGTTGTCCGATAGGATTCTGACTTCCCGGTTCCGAAGAAGCGGGAGGAAATGTCGCACAGCTAGCCGGACCGCTCTGGTTTCCAGACGGTTGATTGACCACTTCGCCTCCACCGTGGACCACGTCCCCTGCGTGGCGCTTCGATCGCAGACTGCACCCCAGCCTGCTAGACTGGCATCGGTGGTCACCACCACCCAATTTGGCAGATCGAGGGACACGCCACGGGCCAGGTTCGGCGGATCCAACCACCAGCCCAGATTGTCCCTGGCATTCTGCGGGAGCGGGAGAATCATCTGGTAGTCCTGCGATACTGGTTTCCAACGGGAGAGGAGCACCCACTGTAAGGTCCTGATGTGCGCGAAAGCCCAAGGTACAAGGTCGATGGTGGACCCCATCACTCCCAGGAGTTGCAGGTAGTCCCAGGAGGTGGGCTCTGGTAACGCAGAGAACCGTCGTGTGTGATCCCGCAAGGATTGAGCTTTGTCCTGGCGCAGAAAAACTTTGCCCAGTAGGGTGTCGAAGGTCGCCCCCAAAAAAACCCAAGCGTTGCGAGGGCATGAGGGAGCTCTTGGAGAAGTTCACTACCCATCCCAGGGAATGTAGAAACCGTACTACTCGAGTCACCGCTGAGCGTCCATGATCGAATGACTTTGCCCGGAGGAGCCAATCGTCCAGATAAGGATGAACCAGGATGCCCTCCTTCCGGAGAGCTGCCGCCACGACTACCATGATCTTGGTGAAGGTGCGCGGCGCCGTTGCCAATCCGAACGGGAGAGCCGTGAACTGAAAATGCTGGTCCAGAATTTTGAAACGAAGGAAACTGTGGTGGTCCGGGCGGATGGGAATGTGCAAGTAGGCCTCCGTTAAGTCCAGGGAGGAGAGGAACTCCCCCCGATGCACCGCCGCAATCACTGACCGGAGCGTTTCCATGCGGAACCGAACGACTCGAAGGGATTTGTTGACTTCCTTGAGGTCTAGGATAGGCCGGAAGGAACCGTCCTTCTTTGGTACGACGAAATAGATGGAATAGTGGCCCGAGCCCACCTCTCCAAAGGGCACGGGCGCAATAGCGCCTATCTCCCGGAGTCTGTCCAGAGTCAGCAGCACCGCTCCTCTCTTGAGGTCCGAGCCACAGGGGGAAAAGATGAACCTTCCCTGCGGGGGGCGGACAAATTCCAATGCGTAGCCGTGTTTTATGGTATCCAGGACCCACTGGTCCGAGGTGATCCGTGCCCACTCCGCGTAGAAATACGTTAGTCGGTCCCCAATCCTGGGGACAGGGGAGTGGGCGAGACTGGCATCATTGTGAAGACTTGGTATAGGGGTTCCCGGTTCCGGGAGTAGGGCGTGCGGGCCGACGTCCGCGAAAGGAGCGCGACCAGGGCTGAGACCTGGGGGCGGATGACCGGGAGCCCGCCTGTCTGTATCCCCTGTAGCGCCGTTGCGCTCTGGCTCTGGTCCGAGAAGAAGAAAATGCTCTGGATGGTCGAAACCTATCCTCCGGCAGCCGATGAACAGCGTTCTCCCCCAGGGACTTGATGATCTGGTCCAAATCCTCCCCGAAGAGGAACTTGCCCCTGAAGGGAAGAGAGCCCAGACTCGACTTAGAGGACGTATCAGCCACCCAATTGCGTAGCCACAGTAGTCGTCGTGCTGCCACTACCGAAACCATGGATCTTGCGAGGACCCGAAAAAGGTCGTACGAGGCGTCCGCCCCATACGCCACTGCGGCTTCTAGCCGATCTGCCTGGGCAGCCTCATCGGACGGCAGGTTCTGAGACGTGAGGAGTGAGACCTCGAAAACCCGCTTAAGGAAAACTTCCAACTTACGATCCTGTGTGTCCCGCAATGCTGCACCTCCCGTCACTGGGATAGTCGTCCTCTTCGTGACCGCCGACACTGCGGAGTCCACCTTTGGGACCTTGATGAGGTCCAGAAATCTTCGGGGAGCGGGTACAGCTTTTCCATAGCCCGGCTGCTCTTCAGGGAGGCCTCCGGGGTGTCCCATTCCCTGGTGAGAAGTTGTAAAATCGAGTCATGAATGGGAAAAGCCCGAGCCCTCGGCCGGAGTGCCGCCAGGACAGGATCTCCCTTCCTTGAAGAAGTGACGACAGCGGGAGCTACAGGGGCAGGCGGGTCTGGTGGCGGGTCCAAATCTAATTCTTGGATGATCTGCGGGATGAGGTCGTCCAGCTCTTCCCTCTGGAACAGGCGTAGGGTACGCGGATCATCCCCCTCCTGCGTGCCGTCCCCTTGTCCCCCGTCCGGGAGGTCAAGTCCATGTCCCGCTGGGTCTGGCACCGCCCCCACTGCCGCGGGCGTGGATCGGACCCGGGTAGGAAGGCGGGAGGCCCCCACTCCCGGAGGGTCGGGGGGGGGCCGGCGTCGAGGGCGACATCCGAGGGATCTTAGGAGGGGGGGTCCCACAGGTGCTTCCAGCCCCTGCAGATAAGCGGTATGCATGAGCAGGATAAACTGCGGAGAGAACCCCGGCCTGCTCGGGTGCGCTTCGGGGGCGGCGTGGTTCCTGCTCCCTGGCTCTGGGTGCTTGGTTCCTGCACCAAAATCGGGGGAACACCCCCGCTGGTAGAGTCCTCCAGGGATCCGTTCTCCCTCGTGGCCTCCAGGGATCCGTTCCCCCTCGTGGCCTGCGCCTCAGGGCGCTCAGAATGTAAAATGGCCGCCGTTCCCGCCAAAAATGGCGGAGTGGCCTGCCCGCGCCGCCCGGGCAAAAAAGAGAAATCAGTCAGGGACTGTGAGGTACCTTCCCCCCCGGGAAGGCATCGTGCACAGATGCCCTCCCGGGAAATCCGGGACCCCGGGTCTCCGCAGGCCGCACAGCGGGACGGCCGCGGCATCGGGATCGCTGTAGGAGAAAAGAAAAAGCCACGGGGGGGGCACGCGCACAAAAGCGCCGCTGCGGGGGGGGGGCCCGGTCGGCCCGCACTGCCCGCTGTCCAAAAATAGAGGAGGGTGCCGCGGGGGGGCCTTCCCAGCCACACGACCCGCCCCAGACATCTTTCCCTAAATGGCTCAGCAGCCCATGAGGAGCTGTAAAATGGCCGCGGGTGAGGGAGTAAAGAGCGAAGAGGCCGGCTCCACCGGCTTTCGCGGGCACCGGGGGCTGAGCTGTGAAGGAAAAAACTACAAAGGAAAAACAAACTTACCCCTGGCTGCAACGAGAAATAAACAGCAAGGCCGCAGAGAAGAGACAAGGAAGATAAGCCACTCCCAGAAGTTGAAAGAACTCTGCCTTATTTTTTTTTTTTTTTTTAAACTTAATACAAACTTGATACAAACTTGATCCACAGAAAAAAACAACAAGCCATAATCAAGCAAGAAAGTGAAGAAAAAGGAAAAGGAGGGGAAGCCTGATTCCCCTACTCGCATCTGCTGGAGTCAGAAGATACTGAACTCCTGCAGAGGGGGGTAGTAGTATATATGGATACGCCCCCTCAAAGCTTGTGCTGACTCCATCTGCTGGATTGGGGACATAACCCACTGTCTGGACTGATCCAGGTACGTACAGGGAAGCTTTATTACAAGTGCAGAGTGCTAAATATACCACCCCTTCTGTCTTACAATTTGTAAACGATTTTAATTTGAATTCTTTACTGATCCCTGGTACCTGTATGCTGGTGACTTTCATATTTGCGGAGCAGTTGCCACATGGGCGATGACCTGGTGGTCTCTTGTCAATAGGTTTGTTAAAGGGTAAAGCAGATGGAGAGACAAATTCTTTTATATTTTTTTCCCTTTTGTTCGCTATCAGAATATTCTTATCCTTAAAACAGGGTAACAATTGGAGAACAGGCCAATGTTTTCTCAAAACCTTAGTAATCTGGAAGGACATATCACTAATTTTTTTGTCCTTCTTTGCAAGTTATGTGTCCCTATCACATATAGAAGCTTTCTTAAAACCTGCCTCTATAAATCTATGTGGATAAGATTTTTCTAGAAACCTGTTTTTCATTTCTTCAGATCGTGACAAAAAAAGTATTTCATTCCCACATAACTTTTTCAACCTAAGGAACTGTGAAAAAGGTAAATTTCTTTGAAGTGATTTATTGTGACAGCTAGAATAATGAAGCAACTTGTTGGTATCAGTTGGTTTGCGATATATGTCAGTTTCAAAATTGCCGTTTTTAAAAGTAATTAAAATATCTAAAAACGGAATGTTAAAGCAATTAAAATTCATTGCAAACCTCAAATTAGTATCCAGCGTATTTAGCCATTTGTGGAAATCTTGAAGATCATCTATTTGTCCTTTCCAAATGATGAATATGTCATCTATATATCGCTTCCATAATAGAATATTCTCTTTGTACTGATGTTCTGTCAAATGCTGGCATTCAAATTGCGCTACATACAAATTAGCAATCGAAGGTGCCATGGGCGACCCCATGGCAACACCTTTTACTTGAAGATTAAATTTCTTATTGAATGCAAAAAAGTTGTTTTTCAAAGCTATTTCTGCCAACTCAATCAAAAAATTATTGGGTATTCTTTTGTGTGTATTGCATGCTAAAAGTTGTTGTGTAATCATAGTCAAAGCGGCATCTTGCGGAATGTTAGTATATAAAGATTCAATATCAAGTGTAGCTAAAACAATAATTTAAAACATTTTGGGGGGGTTCGGGAGGGTGGGGGATTTGTTTTAAAGGGTCGGGTGGGTTTTAGGGTTGTTTTGGTGTGCCGGTTTTCCCGCCCTCCCCCTCCCCCTCCCCCGATTTACGATTTTTTGACGATAAATCGGGGGAATTTTTATTGTATCGCGGCTCTAACGATTTTTGATGATTTAAAATATATCTGACGATTGTTTTAAATCGTCAAAAAACGATTCACATCCCTAATGGAGATATCTTTTGTAACGCTCAATTTTCTGAAAAAATATCCATTATTTTAAGTTTTCTAGTGAATTTAAACAGCTCAGTGCATGTTTTAAATGTGTTGTAATTAGGGGTGGGAACAAACGAAAAACCTTTTTGAAGTGCACTCATTTCATATTGCGTAAGGGTACGTGCAGAAAGGTTGACTATAGTATTGTTTGGTTGTGTTAGTATTGGTTGTTCTGTGGATGGTATTGGTTGTATCCTCTCCCTCTCCCCCTCCCTCTTCCTCGCCATGTGCCTCGTCCTCTTAAAAAAGGACTTTCAAACTTTTTTTGTGGTTGATCGTCTCTGACTGAATCTTTCTTCCATAGTTTATTTATTTCGTATGCTCGGGTCATTGGTCTATTGGCATCTATCTGCCTACTATTATTAACAGATTCAGAAAACAGTGGGGCAGATGGGTCAATATCACCCTCTGTATGACTGCGACTACGTTTGGCATTTCTACCTTGCTCAGGACTTGAATTAATTCTTTTCTCTTTATTTCCAAATATATCTTCTCTCGATCTTAAATTCTTTTGTTGGTTGAATTTATTATTTTTAAACACATTATCATTATTATTTTTCTGTAAATGCCAATTATATACCTTATGATTTTTATAATCATTTTCGTCGCGTTTAAACTTCTCATACTTAACATTTTTTAACTCACGGGTAAAATCAGCTAAATTTTTTTCTTCATTTTTCTTCAAATATTCCAATTGTTCATCTAATGTCCTCTTTAAATTTTCTTCTCGTTTCTTTGCAGTTTTAATAACCAAAATCATGAGGTCCAATGAGCATTTGTTCAATATTGCTTCCCATGCTGTCATGAATTCTGAATCTTCTTTGTACATACTGGGAAGTTTATTCATCCATAGTCCTCTGGAAATCCTTTTATACCTGCAATAATCTAGGAGTGTTGAAGCATTTAAAACATGCACTGAGCTGTTTAAATTCACTAGAAAACTTAAAATAATGGATATTTTTTCAGACAAATTGAGCGTTACAAAAGATATCTCCATTGTCAAAAGATCAAGTAAATGGCTTCCAGATAGTAATCCAAATCCTGTCATTCAGACTTATGAAAATTTAGTTTTAAGAGACTTAGATGAGTTTGAAACCAAAGTGGACCCCAAGAAGAAATTTCATAATATGAATCGCCAAGAAAGGGACGCGTTAACCTCTTTGGGAAAGGATCATGATATTGTCATAAAAGCTGCTGACAAAGGAGGAAGCGTTGTTATCATGGACAAGTATAGTTATGTTAAGGAGATAGAGCGTCAGTTGTCAGATTCAAATTTTTACAAAAAGCTAGATAAGGATCCTACGAAAGCCCTCAAATCCGATATTGATAACTTACTTTTAATTGCCAAGAATCAAGACTTTTTAACAAATAAAGAGTATGATTTCTTAACGGTCAAATTTCCAGTGCTACCAACAATCTATATCTTACCCAAAATCCATAAATCCCTCTCCAACCCCCCTGGCAGACCAATTATTTCTGCCAATGGATCTCTTCTCGAGCCACTTTCAGTTTTTATTGACACGTTTTTAAAACTAGAAGTTAAAAATATTCCCTCATACATCAGGGATTCAGCTCATTTTATTACTATTTTAAAGGAGTTTAAAGGTACCACAGATAATATTGTTTTAGCTACACTTGATATTGAATCTTTATATACTAACATTCCGCAAGATGCCGCTTTGACTATGATTACACAACAACTTTTAGCATGCAATACACACAAAAGAATACCCAATAATTTTTTGATTGAGTTGGCAGAAAAACTTTGGAAAACAACTTTTTTGCATTCAATAAGAAATTTTATCTTCAAGTAAAAGGTGTTGCCATGGGGTCGCCCATGGCACCTTCGATTGCTAATTTGTATGTAGCTCAATTTGAATGCCAGCATTTGACAGAACATCAGTACAAAGAGAATATTCTATTATGGAAGCGATATATAGATGACATATTTATCATTTGGAAAGGACAAATAGATGATCTTCAAGATTTCCACAAATGGCTAAATACGCTGGATACTAATTTGAGGTTTACAATGAATTTTAATTGCTTTAACATTCCGTTTTTAGATATTTTAATTACTTTTATAAACGGCAATTTTGAAACTGACATATATCGCAAACCAACTGATACCAACAAGTTGCTTCATTATTCTAGCTGTCACAATAAATCACTTCAAAGAAATTTACCTTTTTCACAGTTCCTTAGGTTGAAAAAGTTATGTGGGAATGAAACACTTTTTTTGTCACGATCTGAAGAAATGAAAAACAAGTTTCTAGAAAAATCTTATACACATAGATTTATAGAGGCAGGTTTTAAGAAAGCTTCTATATGTGATAGGGACACATTACTTGCAAAGAAGGACAAAAAAATTAGTGATATGTCCTTCCAGATTACTAAGGTTTTGAGAAAACATTGGCCTGTTCTCCAATTGTTACCCTGTTTTAAGGATAAGAATATTCTGATAGCGAACAAAAGGGAAAAAAATATAAAAGAATTTGTCTCTCCATCTGCTTTACCCTTTAACAAACTCACAGAGAAATTGGTCAACACCCAGCTCTCGGATTATTTAGAAGATCACAACTTACTTTTCCCTTCCCAATACGGTTTCCGCAAATCTCGCAGCACAGAAACCCTACTCATATCTCTAACTGACCATATTATTATGGGGCTAGATAAAGGACACTCCTTTCTCCTAATCCTTTTAGACATCTCGGCGGCTTTCGACACCGTCAACCATCCCATCCTCTTGAATCGCCTTTCAGACATAGGCATATCGGGAACAGTCCACAATTGGTTCAAATCGTTCCTCAGTAATAGAAGTTTTAAAGTCAAAATCAACAATAAAGAATCTCCACCTACAAATTACTCTCTAGGCGTACCACAAGGTTCTTCCCTATCACCTACCCTTTTCAATATTTACCTCCTTCCCCTTTGCCAACTGTTAACTAGTCTTAACCTCATTCACTACATCTATGCAGACGATGTTCAGATTCTGATTCCCATAACAGAATCTATTAACAAATCCCTTGCACTCTGGAACAACAGCTTACAAGCCATCACTAATCTCCTCAACAGTCTAAATCTGGTCCTCAATGCCTCTAAGACTGAACTCCTCTTCATTTCCTCCAACCAAGAAAACCTCCCGTCTCAGATCCATCACAAACACCTTCTCACCCACACGCATGTGAGAGACCTTGGAGTACTTATAGACAACCGTCTTAACTTAAAGAACATGATCAAAACCACAACTAAAGAGTGCTTCTACAGACTTCAGGTGTTAAAAAGACTCAAACCTCTCCTATATTTTCATGACTTTAGGACTGTTCTCCAATCCCTAATATTTGCCAAAATTGACTACTGCAGCGCTCTCCTCATCGGCCTACCCAGCGCAACAACCAAGCCCTTACAGATGATACAGAATGCCGCAGCGAGAATTTTGACAAGCACCAACCAGAGAGACCATATTACACCTATCCTCCGCAATCTACACTGGTTACCAGTCAGTCTCAGGGCTCTACACAAATCTCTAACTCTAATTCACAAATCAATTCATAACCGCCTCCATCTCGACCTTGAATTCCCACTCAAACTCCACACTTCCAACAGACCAATGAGAGAAACCTACAAAGGAGCACTACAAGCCCCGCCAGCTAAAGCCACACGACTCATCTCTACCAGGGACCGAGCTTTTTCTACAGCAGGTCCAGCCATTTGGAACAACCTCCCTGCAGATCTCAGAATGGAACCGTGCCTACCAACATTTTAAAAAAAACTCAAAACTTGGCTCTTCTTACAAGCCTTCCCTGATCCATCAAACTTTCATTAGATAACTACTCAGCGTATGAATATGAATTTTGAACCTCGCCACTCCAATACTCACCTCATTCACTAGTTTGCTACCCTAATAAGCTAACTAGCTCTAGACCAGGCTCGGACATTTCACAATGTATTTAATTTAATACACTCTTAAGGCTTCTCTTTTCCAGCTGAACCAGCTTCCAAGTTCAAGGTCCTTGTTATTATGTAACTTTTGCTTCTCTGCTTTTGTCTCCGCTAATTATAAAAAAGTTGTTCCTTATGTTACGTTATGTTATACTGTTCTACCCCTGTTCGATGTAAACCGACCTGATATGGTATTCAACCTTGAAGGTCGGTATAGAAAAATGTTAAATAAATAATAAAAAAAACCCAAACCTATTGACAAGAGACCTCCAGGTCATCGCCCATGTGGCAACTGCTCCGCAAATATGAAAGTCACCAGCATACAGGTACCAGGGATCAGTAAAGAATTCAAATTAAAATCGTTTACAAATTGTAAGGCAGAAGGGGTGGTATATTTAGCACTATGCACTTGTAATAAAGCTTATATAGGCAAAATGATTAGACCATTTAACAAGCGTATTATAGAGCACAAGAGCAGTATCAAGAGAAAAATAGAGTCTAAACCACTCGTTCAATATGCCATCCGAATGAACCATAGTTTTAACGACTTTAAATTTTGTGTGATTCAGCAGCTAGTCCCCAAATTGGAGAGGTGGTGACCTAGATAAAAGGTTATTACAACTGGAGCAGAAATATATCGTCGAGTTCAAAACCATGGAACCTAATGGGTTAAATCTAGATATCGATTATTCTGTTTTTTTATGATTTTATTAGGTTTGTTTTATCATTTGTAGTGATTTATTTGCACTGATCCATGTATTTAGCTATTTATTTATTTATTATTCATTGTTGTTTGTTAATCTATAGTTAGTATATGTTTTATTTTATTTATAGTTTTAATATTACAATATCATTTTATTTATTCATATGTTCTCTTTTTGGAATTTGTAATATTATTAGTCCTGTTTATAATGATCAATTTTTTAATTTTGAGATTTGTATTTTAATTGTTGGCTTATTTAATTTAATTTATTAATAGTCTGGTTTTTAGTATTTATATGATTTTTCATATTTTTATTCAACTTTCATATGTTTTCATTTAATGTGGCATTATCTATATAATTTTTAATAGTGGGCATATGTGGGGTAATTTCTTTTGTTCAAATTTTTGGCTTAAACAATATAGGCATGGTTTTAGGTATATGTATATTGTTACTTCCAATGATCACAACAATATTAGTGCGCATGTTTTTTTTAAAAAGGCCACTCGCAGGTTTATTTTAATAGTGGAATTTTTTATATTTTTTTTTATATATTTTTCGCCTGTCACGAATCACACATTTTATATACAATAGAATCAAAAGGCAAGTATTCTCAATAATATAGTATGTAAAGAATGTGTTTATGTTTTTTATTAATTAACAATTTCATTTGATAGGCCCTACTTTTTGGTTTGTACTCTGTCAGTATAGGCAGGTTTACATACGGGCCTTTTCTTGGACGCTCCCCCTCACTTGACTGACAAGCTTTTTGGCGCGGTCTTCAGCTTATTTAAGTAGCCATTACGGCGTTGCAGTGCTTTAAAGATTTTATGTACTCGAGCAGAGACCACGCGCATCTATATCGGCATTTAAGTAAGTAATCATTTTTCAGAAACAGTTCTACAGGTTTTTCAATCCCAGTGGTCTATAAATTTTAAATATGGCATTGTTATTTTGTATTAGTAAGACCGGCACAAAATTACATCAGATTAATACCGCAGCAGTATTGTTATTTTGGACACTAAGTTGCAGTGTAGTTGAATGAGTGTCATTATTTATGTGCGGTATGTTTCAAATTTAGAATACTATAGTTGCGTGGCACATAAATCTACATTGTGTTCCGTTGTTTTAATATTTATCGGCAGAAACGCATAAGTATAGGCATTAAAACAGTGGAGCCCTTTTTTTTGGCATTAGCAAACCACAGCAATAATGGGCTATATATTTCGGTTTTAGCCACAGTTATGTTCATTTTAAAAATATGCCGGCACTCATATCAAATGATGTCCTCATCACATTTTACTCTTGTTAGCCATCACAGCGTCCCAGCACACTAAGGGGTAGATTTTCAAACACGGCGCGTTTGTATACTTTTGCTGGCGCATCAGGCGCAAGCAAAAGTACGCGGGATTTTAGTAGATACGCGCATAGTCGCGCGTATCCGCTAAAATCCTGGATCGGCGCGCGCAAGGCTATCGATTACGTATAGCCGGCGCGCGCCGAGCCGCGCAGCCTACCCCCGTTCCCTCCAAGGCCGCTCCGAAATCGGAGCGGCCTTGGAGGGAATCCTCTAACGCCCTCCCCTCATCTTCCCCTCCCTTCCTCTACCTAACCCACCCCCCCTGGCCCTGTCTAAACCCCCCCCCCCCTTGCCTTTGTCGGGGGATTTACGCCTCCCGGAGGGAGACGTAAATCCCCGCGCGCCAGCGGGCCCCTAGCGCGCCGGGACGTGACCTGGGGGCGGGTACGGAGGGCGCGGCCACGCCCCCGGACCGCCCGGGCCGTAACCACGCCCCCGGGCCCGCCCCCAAAACGCTGCCGACACGGCCCGAAAACTGCTCGGCCCCGCCCCCGACATGCCCCCTCCGAAAACCCCGGGACTTACGCGAGTCCCGGGGCTCTGCGCGCGCCGGTAGGCCTATGTAAAATAGGCTCACCGGCGCGCAGGGCCCTGCTCGCCTAAATCCGCCCGGATTTGGGCGGATTTAGGCGAGCAGGGCTCTTAAAATCCGCCCCTAAGGTTTGTCTGCAATTGAGCAGAGAACACGCGTATTGGCACCAGAATTTGTGTAAATAATCGTACACTTATTAATTTAAGATTCAGGTACAAAACCGTTTGTTTACCAGTGACCAATGGTTCCAAGAATTTGCCGCGATACAGTGTTATTTGAAATAGGTAGATTTGTCAAAAACCGGCATTAGACTAATACCGCAGCTGTACTGCCGTCGTTTCTTATACATTAAGTCACAAGTGAGGTCGATAAGTTAGTTCTATTTTGTTCAGATTGTACATTCAAATTATTATAGCAGTACGGTACATATATTCAAAGCGAGTCCCGTTGTTTTATTTAATTTCACAAGATGCATGATTCTATTGCTATAATTAAAGTGGAGCGAGTTATTTGGTATTTGTAAGCCATTATAATAATAAGCTACATAATTTTGATTTCAGTAAGGCAGGTACATTAATTTCGTTAACATTTTGTACTCGCCCGGTTTTATACAGGCTTACATCCAGTGACGCTAAAGGTCTATTTGTCAAGCTGTTTATTGCTTCCGTCAATGTACTCAAATCGTTAGTCCTTCTGATTACCCTCGTTGAGTTTGGTGATTGTGTATTTAAAACATTGTTTAGTTATACATATTCAAGATTTTACGTGTTGCCCATAATTTATAGGCATACTGTCCTTGGTTCACAATATAATGTACATTTATTTGATCGTATAATCGAATTTGTAAGTAATATTTTTTTGTCCATTCATTTCCATTTGAAGCTTAACATAAGAATACTTTTTATATAAAAAAAGAGAACACCTTCACACAGGTACAAACATCGTCAAATCACATTATGCATTTTTATGTATGTAATTTTTTCATTAAGTGCTATTTATGTTTTGTTAATTTCTGTGGTACCTTTATGTTTTTTGTTCTTAATTAGTGTATTTTAATTATTTATGTATGTATGTTTATTTACATGTTGTATTTGTCATTTTAGCCCCTGAGGCAGCCCCAAGTGGGGCAAAACTCGGCCTGAGTCGGGCGTCTGTATGAATTCATGTCTCCACTCAAATAAAGATATATTTGGACTACTTTTGGTGTCTAATCCATATTTTTGCCCACACGGCGTTCTTGGACAGCCTACCCTCTTGCTTCATCAGTTATCCACTATGACACCTAGATCTCTTTCCTGGGTGGTAACTCCTAAAATAGAAGCTAACATTGTGTAACTAAAGCAAGGGTTATTTTTCCCTATATGCATCACTTTGCACTTGCCCACATTAGCAGATTAATCAAATCTGGTTTCTACAAACTGCAAATCTTGAGCCATCTGAAACCTCTACTAAGCACTACAGATTTCAGAATGGTTTTGCAATCTCTAATATTCTCAAATCTGGATTATTGTAATTCCCTACTTCTAGGGCTTCTGGCTTGCCACTTAAAACCACTACAACTACTGCAAAATGCCACTGCCAAGACTTCTGACTGCCACAAGGAAATACGACCACATTACGCCAACTCTGATAGCACTTCACTGACTCCCTGTTCAGTCAAGTATATTATACAAAGTCCTAACATTAATATTAGGCAACATTGGTACAAGCAACAACCTGATGGGAATAACATTTAATCTAATCAAAGCCAAATGGGAACTGTAAATCAAAATATTATTAAAGCCTAAATGAAGGTGTCAGCAAGCCTGACGCTGTGTGTTTCAATCGAAACCAACCGGTCTTCTCAATCATTCACCTTCAAAAACTTTATTGCAATATCCAAAATAATTTTTTCAAAAATGTTTTCAAAACATAATTTTTTAAAATGTAATCCCCAGTCCAGAAAATATATTCCAAAAACAAAACTCTTAGAATCACTGAATAGCACCCAACACAGCCGATGTTTTGCAACAGCAGTGCTTCTTCAGGGACATGTGAAAATTCTTTATCAAGTTGGAATATGTGCCTACAAGTATAACATCAGAAAGTTTCTTTCAAAAAAATGTGCAATATTAATAATAGAACACAGCAGTACTTATCTTTGTTAAATGGCTACCATTTCAGTCTGGACTCTGTGTCTCAACCGTCTCTTCATACGAACGGAGGAACCGAAGCCGGCACTGGTCTATAATTTCTCAGCTCATCCCTGGAGCCCTATTTAAAAATCGGTCTCATACTGGCCAACTTGCAGTCTTCAGGAATCGTGGCTATTTTAGATAGGTTATAAATTACTAGTAACAAGTTAGCAATTTAATGTTTTAGTTCTTTTAGAACTCTAGGGTGGATGCCATTATTTCCTGCTTGCTACCTCTCTCCATCCAACTTTGCAAAATAAAACAAAACAAAAATCCCTTACTTCTGTCCCCCCTCTTTCTTCCTTGAGCCATCACAATTCTAACCTTCCTACCCGACATGGCACACTCCAAAACCCTTCCTGTGACTGAGCTCATAGTATGCTCATACTGTAACCCTGTCGGCTTCCAGCATTCAAAGCAACACAATCAAGGCAATGCTGGGTCACATATGAGTATATCATGATCCTGGCCACAGGATGAATTCTGGAGGGTGCCAGATGGGGTGGGAAGTTTAAGGCTGTGATGTTGGAGGGGGGAAGAAGAGGTAATTCTTTTGCCACAGTGGGTGAAGGGTGGGTGCATAGCCCTAGATTACTTACGGGCTGATACTGTACAGTGCACACCGACAGAGCGCACTGTTAACCCTCTATTGGACGAGCGTTTTCGACGCGCTAGCGTTACCCCTTATTCAATAAGGGGCCGAAAACGCGCGTCCAACCCCCCCGAACCTAATAGCGCCCGCAACATGCAAAAGCACAAGATGCCGCAGCCGTCCATTGCTCCTACCATGTGACACGGCCGACCAATGGCACCGGTAGCCCCTGTGACATAGTAAGGGCAAAGGCTATCGGCACCATTTTGGATACCGGCAGCCGACAGCCCGAGTGCAGGAGATCGCTCCAGGACCCCCACTGGACCACCAAGGACTTTTGGCAAGTCTTGGGGGGGGTCAGGAGGGTGGGGGTTTATTTGTTAGTGATACATTGTATTTGTGGGGGTTCGTCATACGTTTCGTGACCCCCACGAATACAACGAATATGGCATATACTTTGCGGATTGCCAATACATTACAAATGAATGCACACCCCTAGTAACAGTGTATTACACAGTCTACTAGTCAAATGGATAAAGTTTTAATTTGCCAACTACCATTCCTAATCTATTGGGATCAAGGGACACAGTTAAGAAGCTTGATGATGAGGTGGAATGCTCTATAGGTAATAAGCCAGAGTTCTCTTACAATCTAAAGGATGAAAAATCCATTCTTCTTTATGAGCATGTGTTCTTCAAAATAATGTAAATAGCAAAATAGCTTAATAAATGTGAAACGCAGATACCACTTTTGAAAGGAACTTGGAATTAATTTATAGAATGATCCTATGTGAAAAAACTGCAGGTCTGATGAATATAAAACTAGAGGCTGTAGTGTACTTACTCTTCATTCCAAAATTATGGCCATAAGAAACTTTAAGTCCACTGACTCAAGAGGTTCGAAAAGAGTCTCATGAATTGTTGTAGTACTACACTGAGGTCACAAGACACTGGAAGTTTACTGGTCAGAGGTTTGGAATGCAACAGTCCTTTCATGAATCTTGATACCAGGGGGTGCAGAGAGATCAGAGCCCCTTCAACCTGCTGGTGATATGCCACAATGGAACAGAGATGACTGATGAGGTGCTAAGGCCTGAGGATAAGAGGGAGGACAGATACCGATTCAAGTCCCTTGGACCACATGATAAGGGGACAGCTGGCTGGCCCTATACTAATTCAAAAACCTATGCAATTTGAAGCCACAAGATCTTCTGGTTGAAAGCTTCCTGGTGGAAATCTGAACATCCTCCACTTCTTTGAGAAGGAGTAAGAAGGAGACTATTATGCATTCAACAGCTATGCCGTGAAAGCCAGCACTGGCAAGCTCAGATGTCAGAGCCTGCCTTCTTCCTGTGTGATGAGAGTCAGAGACTGAATCAACAGATGGAGGAAATATGGATACCACACTTGCCATAGCCAAGCTGATCCCATGAGGATTATCTTCGCCTTGTCCCAAAGGACCTTTTGGATGTTCCTGGTGATAAGAGAAATCGGTGGGTGGGCACAGAGTAGTCTAGTATAAAAATATTGAGAGCTGATCTGTAGCTGCTCAGATGCATGCAGAACTTTTTAACCTTTCGGTTGGCTTCCCCAGGGTCTAAACAAGTTGTCCACGGGACCAATCATATGGCTGTAACACTTTGGTGAAGGATTCCCAGAAGGTAGGTCATCCTGGAGATGGCCATTGTGATAAACTGCCATGACCAGATTTGGAGGGTTTCCTGGCAGAAAATCTAGGAGTCTTTACCTCCTTGCTTCTTTATGTAGAACCTGGCCATTTGCTTGTCCATATGGATCAAAATTCTCTTTCCCGAAAGGTGAGAGAAAGTCTTTAGAGCATAGCAGATGGTTCACAGTTCCAAGTGGTTGATTTGTAGTTGACTCTTACCTGGGAACTGATCCATGCCGCTCAGATGTGTGCCACTCACCCCCTGGTGGAGGTGTTGGTAGACAGTCACTTGATGTGGTGGAACATGCAATGAGGCCCACTCTGTTGGGGTTCTCTGAAAATAAATGCTTAAAGCCAACAGCTGTAGAGAAAATCTTTTATTAAATGCTAAAAAATAATAAAAATCTTAGACACTAAATAATAAGGCACCTTATGGAGAGGCAGGGTACCACGAAAGGCACCAGCATAAACTCCCTCTCAAATGATTTTACTGATAAAAGAATTATATAGAATTTATAGTTGTATATTTCAAACTCCTAAACTAGGTTACATAATTGTCAAACTTTCTATGATTGGCTTTTTGTTATAAACAAATAAGCTGAATGGCAGTATGGTAATTTGCTCGCATTCTCCAAATTAATTAATCCTAGTCTCATATGTAAATGTTTTCTTGGAATTTTGTGGCATTAGCAGCCTTGTGTCTGTTCTAAGAATGCTTTTTATAACTTTACATGGAATGTCAACTGGCCTTGTCCTTGTTCTAGATATGTTTCTATGACCCCGTGGTCCACTTCTTTCTGCATTTTTATCTAGCCTATAGTGTCCTACTGTCTAAAAAACAAGATTGTAGCAAGGTAATATCATATTATAATGTTATATTTGGTAAAGGTTGCATATGATGAAAAATCAAAGAAAAATAGGAATAATGACATCTTGTGTGACATGTCAAAAAGCGTTTCACTGTGACTAAAGGCCTGTGAGCATCCACATCAAACTTTAAAACCTCTGCATTCATCCTGGCAGAGGTTACTTAGATTTGGTGGGATAAAGACTAATAAGAGTTGATCCCATTGCAGACCATTCAGGGTAACCACATGCACCACAGCAGTCGTGTGTCCAAGGATAACCAGAACCAATCTTAAGAACTTAAGAACATGCCATACTGGGTCAGACCAAGGGTCCATCAAGCCCAGCATCCTGTTTCCAACAGTGGCCAATCCAGGCCATAGGAACCTGGCAAGTACCCAAAAACTAAGTCTATTCCATGTTTCCGTTGCTAGTAATAGCAGTGGCTATTTTCTAAGTCAACTTAATTAACAGCAGGTAATGGAGTTCTCCTCCAAGAACTTATCCAATCCTTTTTTAAACACAGCTATACTAACTGCACTAACCACATCCTCTGGCAATAAATTCCAGAAGTTAATTATGCGTTGAGTAAAAAAGAACTTTCTCCGATTAGTTTAAATGTGCCACATGCTAACTTCATGGAGTGTCCCCTAGTCTTTCTATTATCCGAAAGAGTAAATAACCGATTCACATCTACCTGTTCTAGACCTCTCACTATTTTAAATACCTCTATCATATCCCCCCTCAGCCATCTCTTCTCCAAGCTGAAAGTACTAACCTCTTTAGTCTTTCTCATAGGGGAGCTGTTCCATTCCCTTATCATTTTGGTAGCCCTTCTCTGTACCTTCTCCATCGCAATATTTCTTTTTTAGAGCGGCGTCCAGAATTTTACATTCAGTATTCAAGGTGCGGTCTCACCATTGAGCAATACAGAGGCATTATGACATTTTCCATTTTATTCACCTTTCCCTTTCTAATATCCCAACATTCTGTTTGCTTTTTTTGACTGCCGCCGCACACACTGAACCGACGATTCTAGAATGGTATTTTTTAACAATGACCATGGCCTCTTACACACTTTTTACTTTTGTAGCTGCTCCTTTCGGTTTTTTTTCTGATACACTTTTCTCATTTTTCTCATTTTATCAAAGTTTCCCTTGCTGATGTTCTGCCCCGATAAAGGACAGGCCTTACCAGGACCCCCTCAACAATGCTGATTTTCTGACTGGGAGTATTGCATTCTCCTGAAGGGAGTCTATCCAGGCTATGAACTGAATTCTTTGAAATGGAACCAGATGTTACTTGGCAAAGTTGTTATGCTTGCTGGTATTCACAGCAGGGCCATGGACTGACACACTCACCCTTGCCACTGGGGCCCATGGTGCCGTGCTCCCTTGGTGCATGGTTCTCCTCTGTGCCAGCCTGCTCCTACCTCAGGTACCTCTGCACGAACTCGACATGCTCTGACGCCAGGACCTGGTGCCTCCTCCATTCCACACCGGGCCTGGCCTACTTCCACTGATGCTGAACTCAGGCTTGTTCCCTAGGGGCATACGTGCATGTTTCTCCCATATTTAAAGGCTCTTTGGCAGAAAAGGGGCCCAGTCACTTCCTGATGACATCACAGCTCGCTGGATATATAAGACCTCCTTCACCGTTGCCCAGGCACCTTGGCAACAGGTCGACTTCCTTTAGAGTAGAGTGAGTTGCCATTGCATATACCTACGCTCCAACCTTGTCAGCATTAGCCTTATTCCCGTCTTCAGACTTCTTCTTGTTTCTGTGTCTTTCTGTTCTCTGTGGCAGTCCGGTCCTGACCTCCTGTGGTCAGTATCTTCTCATGGTCTGCCTTTCCTTAGTGTGTCCTCCTGATCCCCTGCCTGTTCTATTACCTGTCTGGACTTTCAGCAATATCCTCACTTGGAACTGGCACTGTTTGCTGCCTGCCTCTGACCCTTTGCCTGGACTCTGGACCCTCGAGCTCTGCTTCCTGCCACTGACAATTCACCTGGACCTCGACATTGAACATCTGCTGCCTGCCTTGAACCACTAGCCTGGCTTCTCTAACTGCCTCTTCTCTGGTTGACTCCACTGAGCAACTTCCACTCCTGCTTGGTCTTTGTCGCTCAGCTGGTCCCTTGCTCCATCTCATCTGGATCCTGCCTCACCTGCCTCCTGGAATACAACATCTTCAGCTTCTTAACTCATAACAGAGGCCCACGCCTCTGTGATGAGTTAAGAAGCCCCGGCACCCGAGGGCTCAAGCTAAGGGGAATGTTGGCTGGTATTTGTGAAGCTTTGGTTGGGTTCCTGCATCGTTCCACTCCGCCTGCCGATGGTGGGGACTTGTGGGACTCCTCCCCGCAGATAGTGTCAACTCTCCCTCAGCCTAAGGGTCCACTTCGCCAACAAGAATTGATCAGAAACCCAGCAAATGGAGGAGTTGTTTGGTTTTCTTTAGGGAATCTAGAACTCCTGACAGGGATGGATACGTCACCAGTCAATCATCCTGTCATTGCTCTGCTGATGAAATTGTACTGTCAGTACCACAAGGCATTTGATGAAAACTTTTAGGGCCACTGAGAGGCTGAAGGGGAGCACCTTGTATTGGTAGTATGTTTCCTTCACTACAAACTGAAGAACATCCAATGGGTAGAATGAATGGGGCTGTGGGCATAAATGTCCTTTAGCTCCAGAGCAAACATCCATTATCTCAATTGAATAAAAGGGAGAATCATCTGGAAGGAGTTCATCTTGAACCTCTCCCACAAAAAAAAGAAAAAGTGTTCAGTCTCCACAAATCCAGAAGATGTCTTAGAACTTATGATTTATTGGGGATCAGGAAAAACCTAAAATTGAATTTCCAGCTACACTCTTGAGGAGGAACAATTTTGACTGCTTTCTGCTGAAGGAGTAATTCCACTTTCAGTGGTAGTTTGGCCAACTGAGAAAGGACGTAATAAAAAACTGAAGTCTATTGGGCCGGAGGAGAGTGACAGAAGCATAAGCAGTTGCCATATTCCTCAATTTTCAGGATCCACTGGTCTTTGGAGATATGTAGGTGCAATAGGCCACAAATCTAAGTTAGGCTGACAGCCAACTAAGATGGGAAGAACAGAAGAATGGACTATGAATTTTCCACTATGCCTTAAGAGTGGAAAATGCAGATATTTCAGAAAAACAAGGTTTAAACTTTATTTGAGAAAGGCCCCACAAACTGTGGCCATGCCTGAAACAAAGAATTCAAATCTGATTGGATATTGTTTATCTTTAAACATTCTTGAGACCATGGAGCTACGTATTCCAAGTTGAACTCTTAACTTCTCCAAAAGAAGGAGACTCTTCCAATCAAATGTTGACTAACTCTCATTCATATGCACATACTGGGGCGGATTTTCAGAGCCCTGCTCGCCTAAATCCGCCCAAATCCGGGCAGATTTAGGCGAGCAGGGCCCTGCGCGCCGGTAAGCCTATTTTACATAGGCCTACCGGCGCGCGCAGAGCCCCGGGACTCGCGTAAGTCCCGGGGTTTTCGGAGGGGGCGTGTCGGGGGCGTGTCGGAGGGCGTGCCCGAACCGCGTGGCGTTTAAGGGGGCGTGCCGGGAGCGTTTCGGGGGCGGGCCCGGAGGCGTGGTTACGGCCTGGGGCGGCCCGGGGGCGTGGCCACGCCCTCCGGACCCGCCCCCAGGTCGCGTCCCGGCGCGCAGGAGGCCTGCTGACGCGCGGGGATTTACGCCTCCCTCTGGGAGGCGTAAATCCCCCGACAAAGGTAAGGGGGGGGCTTAGACAGGGCCGGGTGGGTGGGTTAGGTAGGGGAAGGGAGGGGAAGGTGAGGGGAGGGCAAAAGGAAGTTCCCTCCAAGGCCGTTCCTTGGAGGAACCGTCAGGAGGTGAGGCTGGTCGGGAACAGAGGCAAGTAGGAACTTCGCCAGTACCGGCCCTCGTTCCCTGCAGGTTAAGCCCTTGGGTGACGGGGCCGGCTGATCTTAGGAGCACCTCTGTGTAGCTGGTCCCAGAGAGAGTAGGCGGCTGGAAGCAAAGAATGTCAGAGAGGTTAGGTATAGTCCAAGACTGAGGTACTCTCGGAGGGAGAGGGAGAGAAAGCCTCAAGGGGTAAAAGGCCACCACAGTTCCGAAGAGAGTAGAGCAGGACCAGGTGGGAGTGGCCCTGAGGAGAGGAAGTGCAGAAGCAGAGGCTTGTATAGTGGTATGCTGAAGCAGAGCTAGAGCAGGGGATCCACTGTAGCAGGTACAAGTAGAGTAGTAGACAGAGGGACTTCCTGAGGAATGGCAGTGCAGTAACAGGGCCTTGTGATGTAGAAGCGCTGAGAGGTGCCCAGAGGAGCAGGGCACAGAGACACAGTCCACTAACATTGAAGCGCTGAGACAGGTCTAGAGCAGAAGCGTAGAGATGGCGTCTTGTGACATAGAAGCTCTGACCCAGACCCCGAGGGGCAAAAGTGCCATGACAGGATCTCTTGGTGTAGCAGCGCTGAGTCAGGTCTTGAAGAGTGAAAGCACTGAAGTAGGATCTCCGATGCAGAGGCACTGAGGCTGGTCACGTGGAGCGGGAAGCGCTGCGGCAGGGTCCCAAGTGTAGAAGCGCTGAGTCAGGTCTTGAAGAGTGAAAGCACTGAAGCAGGATTTCCGATGTAGAAGCCCTGAGGCTGGTCCCGTGGAGCAGGAAGCGCCAAGGCAGGGTCCCAAGTGTAGACGTGCTAAGGCTGGTCCCGCAGAGCGGGAAGCGCCAAGGCAGGGTCCCAAGCGTAGAAGCGCTGAGTCAGGCCCCGTGGAGCGGGAAGCGCCAAGGCAGGGTCCCAAGTGTAGACGTGCTAAGGCTGGTACCGCAGAGCGGGAAGCGCCAAGGCAGGGTCCCAAGCGTAGAAGCGCTGAGTCAGGCCCCGAGGAGCGGGAAGCGTCAAGACAGGTTCCCAAGTGTAGAAGCACTGAGCCAGACCCCAAGGAGTGGGAAGTGCCAGGACAGGGTCCCAGGTGTAGAAGTGCTGAGCCAGGCCCCGAGGTGTGGGAAGTACCGAGACAGGGTCCCAGGTGTAGAAGCACTGAGCCAGGCCCCAAGGAGCAGGAAGCGCTGAGACAGGATACCGGCGAGAAGCGCAGGGATCCATAGCGCAGGAACAACAGGTCCAGAGTGCTGGATCAAGCACCAGAAAGGAACCAGGAAACTCATTGCCAAGTCGGTTAGTGGTGGCTGGAGGTAATCTTTAAGTATCCGGGCCAGCAATGTCATCAGCCGGGGAAGAGCCTGAAGTTCCCGCCATTGGCCCTTTAAAGGGAGGACAGATGGCGAGCGAATGCCTAGGGAGGCCCAGGGTTGGAACGAGTCACAGTCACCACAAGGAGCACAGGGAGTCAGAAGGAACGCAGTGGCAGCGACTGGCCACAGCCGCGAGTGTACGGGGAGTAGAGAAACAAGCATGACAAGACGTGAGTTGAGCCGGCTGCAGGTGGCTGCGGCCGGTGGCCATAACACAGCACTATGTACGTCGAGTAGCACTATAGAAATGTTAAGTAGATGTTGTAGTAGTAGTAGTAGTATTAGTAGTAGTGGTAGTAGTAGTAGCCTGCCATTATCAGGAAACTGCTATCATCTCAGGGCCCCAATAGTCAACAGCAAGCATTTGTGAGCAGCATTGCTACCTCAGGTATCCAAGCAGAAATTGCCTATATTCTTGTTTGGGTTTAAAGACAGCTGCTGACCAAATATCCCAACATTCGGGCTGATACAGTAAAGCGCGGCCGCGGTTATCCTGTTTTTAACCCGTTTTGGACGCACTATTTGGACGCGTAAGGCTAACCCGCGATTCAGTATCCGGTTTTACGTGTCCTTACCGCTTGCCGAAATGGACGCGTATCCGTCTCCGCCCGCTGCATGTATATATGTTAATGATCGATTTAGCTATTCCCTCCGATACAGTAACGTGCGCCTTTTTAACCAGCTTATTTGCCGCGTCTTTAACCTGCATATTTACCGCCTACCCTGGCGTTAGTGTGGTGTTCGGTCAGCTTCGTACCGGACAGCACCATGGACAACATGTACATTATTGCTCTGGCGCTATTTTTCATTCGGTTGAGAAGCAGAATGAGAAATGCTTGAATGAGAAATGCTCGAAATGCTCGGCAGATCGGAGAGGCGAACAGGGGAGCCCAGCAGCAAAAAGAACCCATCTGACCGGGGAACCCAGCAGCAAGACCGGATGAGGTATGTGATATGTTTCGGTGGAACTGTACCATCCATCCATCTCTGGGCGTCTCTGAGGCTCCGGACATGGACGCCTTTACGGATGCCGGAGAGATGGGCGTCCGCTAGGCGTCCTGAGGCTCCGGGTCCAGCGGAGACATGGACTCCTCTACGGACGCCTATACGGAGCTTCTACGGACGCCTATACGAAGCCTTCCTCCTGCGTCTAGAATAAGGCTGTAGTAGATGCTGAAATAAGAACGCATAGCTGATTTAAGAATACAAACTTGAGAATGTATGTACTGTTAAATAATTTTTATGTGCTGCCAGTCAAATGTACACCAGAGCGTGCACAGTGTGGCATATGGTATGTACTGGGAAAACATTTTCTATTTGCTCTGCTATTAAATCTAGGTGCACCCGAGAATCCACAGTGTTGCATATCCATGTGTTGTTAAAGGATTTATATGTGTTCATCTATTAATTTGAATTTCGTGTGTTTGCCTCTGTTGTATTCCATGCAGGCAGAGCACTGTGCCATCGGCACGCCAGGCCATCGGCAGGCCAGGACGTTTCATTCGCACACGGACAACTCTGTTTGGCATGTATGAGCGAGATGTTGTCCGAACCTACCGGCTGAGCTCACGGGAAATCTTGTTCCTTTATGAAGATCTGCACTGCAACCTAGAACCCCAGGCCAATCGCCACCATGCTGTGCCAGGGTTGACTAAACTTCTCGGTGCCTTAAATTATTTTGGTACCAGAAGTTTTCAAAACCCCGTGAGTGTCATTGCAGGTATAACGCAGGCCTCCGTTTCACGGCATCTGTCACAGGTGTTGAAGGCCATGATGAAGCGGATGAGGAAGTACATTGTCTATCCTACGGATGCAGCTGGGCTGCAACAGATCCACAGTGGGTTCATGGGTATTACGGGGATGCCCAACATGTTGGGTGCTATCAACTGCACTCATATTGCGTTTACCCCAAAGTCGGATGAAGAGAGCGCGTTCCGGAATCGCAAGCACTTCCATTCCATGAATGTGCAAGTGGTTTGCGATGCACACCTTCGGATTCTAAATGTTGTAGCGAAGTATCCTGGGAGCTGCCATGACACCTACATTCTCGCACATTCATCTCTGGGGACCCAATTCCCAGAGGGAAAGTACGGTGAGGGTTGGCTACTTGGTAAGTGACAATGGCTATTGCCTGGGATTCTATCTGTGATGTGTTCAGGTCTGGGGATGTTCTGGATGATCGGTATACAGTTATGTTTATGATGTCATGTTATGTTTATGATGATATATTTATGATGTTTGGCGCTGCGAAGTTGTTTTTGATGCATTCCGGATTATTGATCCTATAGGTGATGGAGGCTATGGCTGCAAGCCCTGGTTGCTAACTCCACTCCAGTCCCCACGCACAGCTGCTGAAAAACACTACAATGAGGCTCATGGCAGCACCAGAAACGTGATTGAGCACACTTTTGGAGTTCTGAAGGGGCGTTTCCGATGTCTGGATCGCTCAGGGGTGGCCCTGCAGTACAGTGCAGAAAAGGTGGTGAGCATAACTGTTGCCTGCTGCATGCTACACAACATTTGTCAGAGATTTGGTGTGAATGCAGAGGTAGCCAAAAACTTGCCACCAGATCCACCTGTGGAACTGGCAGCTGAAGCGAACAACACTGCACAGGGTCATGAAGTCCGACGAAGAATCATCGAAAGTTATTTCTCTTGTAAGTTATTAAATGTCATACATACTTTTACCTAACAGCTCTTATAGCACCACTCCTGTCTACAGTGCCCCATAATGATGTGGTGCTTTCATTGTAGTTCATTGCTGTGATTAATTGTAGATATTAATCATTTCTCTACATGTACGGCCTATTTACTCTTGTCTTGTTTTTGTTTCAGAAGCTGAGATGGATCTATTTAACAATTCACCCCTCAGAACAGAACATATCACAGGAAGATGACCCCTCCATCAAACCCTTTACAATTCACAAAGGTTTTCATTCTATCCATATTTTTTTTAATGGTATTTGTTGAGGTATGAAATGTAAAAATGTTAAAACTTTGTCAACCCATTGAAACCTGATTTTATTTCTTTCCTCTTGTATGGACATCTAGGCTCTTTCCAGCGATCAAAATATAATTCATTGTCTTCGGTTTATTAGGGTTTTTGTTGAAGTATGAAATCAAAAACCTTTGTCAACCCAGTTTTCTTTCTTGCTTCCTGTATGAACATCTAGGCCTTTTCTAGTCACCAAAATATTAACAATAGTCTAGGGTTTTTAATGGTGGAATTTATATCGCTCGATGTGTTAAATCGATATAAAGTTTATAAAGATTTTACAGACATCTATTTTTCCTTGTATGAATATGAAAGCTTTTCCCAGCAATAAAAAAATAATTGTGTTCTGTTTTTTAAGGTTCCATTTACATTTCGTGAAGTATTACATCAATAATGTGTGTCTACCCATTGTATACAACATTCTTGTTTTTCCCTGTCTTTTATACGCTTGCATGTGGAGCGCCCCTCCAGCGCCAAAGATTACCCCCCCCCCCCATCCACCCCAGGCCCTACTCCTGCCATATGTGCCTTCATGCCAGACCTAGGGGATGCGTTATTGACGTTATGAACACGGTATGTCCCCCTGCCAACCGCTATGACAATGATGCTCTTATTCCCCCATACTGCATGGTCTCTTCCCTTGCCATACCCATCCTATCCCTCATGTATAAACCTCTTACAATTTTAAAATTTGCTATTATGCAATGTTCTAATATTGTCAGCTTTGATTACTTAACCCTTAAAGTACATATTCAATGATGGATGTGACATTAAAGGATACGTAGGTAAATTGCAAAAAATAACTTTTATTGACCATTTTAACATTGGTTGACGGAACGATAAGCTGAGGCTAGTTCTCGAATTGCGCCTATCAATTCCGCCATAGTTTCTCTAATTGCATTTCCTTGAGCGGCCATCCCAGCATTGACGTCGGATCTCAGCAACCGCACTTCCTGGAGGAGGTGTTCATTATGTCAATCCTGATGCGAGGTTGTTCCACTCAAAAATTGCTCGCTCAGGCCATCATTGCTAAAAAGTTTCAGTTCGAGGTCCTGCACTGCTGCAGTTTCCAGGATCAGTGGAGCGTCAGCCAGTAGCTGGGATGGTTGCGAATCCAGAAATGTTTGCAGTGGTGATGAATCCTGGGGGTCCAGGGGAACTTCTGGTGCTTGGCTGAGAGAAGACACATCAAACAGGTTCAGTGTTACCACATCCTCTGTTGACATGTGTTGGCTGGGGGAGTCTGCGCTCGACATCGGGAAGATGAATTTATCAGAGGTGGGGATGGATTCCTCACTGGTAACATTGCCATCGTCCACTGTATCTGTGGATAAAGATATAGAAAGAGGTTGCAGTCATTCTATACACTGGGAAGAGTGCATCGGAATTTATAGCAGTACTGTTGTCATACTCCCAACATTTGGCTCATTGAATCATGTCTTAACTGTACCCCAATTTTCAATGCGTGGAACAAAACAAAATACTAAATTTCGATATATATGTTATTGAACAAAAATTCTTATAACAGGAAAAGCACAAAGAGACGTGACATATTAGCTAAGTATGGTGACGGTAGAGCAATCAATCACGCACATCTCAAAATAACTGTTGGAAAAAAGTGAAAACCAAGGAAAGAGAAAGAGCGATCACACATCAGTCGACCACTCGTGACCCATAAAGTTAACATGCAACGCTAACCAGATTTATGTACATGCATACCTCCACATGTGGCTGAGTCACCGCCGTTCTGCGTCTGCACGCCCACCATGACCTCCAGCCTGACAGTTCAGAGAACCAGCTCCTCCACAGGTGTGAGCACGATGTTACATGGTGGCCCTCCACCAGTCCTCTTTGCAGAGGCATCGATTTTAGCGGCCTCCTCTTTGACCTCTTTTCTGGTGTTGCGCCACCGGTGCTGCACCTGTTTAACATCCCTGGGCATGACAGAAAGGGAGCTCACATCCTGAGCGATCTTTTCCCAAATCCTTTTCTTGCTGGACCACGAAACCTTCGACTGGAAAAGAACTTTATATTTCTCGCAGACGGCATGGCACAATAGTTCTTTCTCTTCATCCGTAAAGCGAGTATTACGGGTTCGCTTTCTGGATGGCTGGCTTGCACTTGGGCCTTCCTGTTGTTCCAGCTCTACGGCATGCTCCTCTACCTCAGCAATTGTGCACTTTCCTGGCATATTTATACCTGAATGATAATAAAAAGAGCCCGTGATTAATGAACAATATGACGGAAATTAACTAAATCAGTACTAATAAAATATACTAGAAAATATTGAGGCCCATGTATGGCATCAAGCAACAGCCAGAAGAGTCTTCCACTACTGGCTGCCAGTCTCCGGACTCCATTTCTACGCGTGCAATGCAATGTTTTCCGGGCATCATTGTCTGAATTGGAGAAAATAACAAGGGGAAAAGGGGTTAATGACTGTGATGAAAATGTACTAAATGACAGCAAAGGTACAGGGCACAATGGAGAGCATATAGCCAAGAGTCTAAACCTAAACATCAAAAACAGAATACATGCAAAGAAGAGGGTCACATATACAGGTACTGAAAATAACAAACATAAAAAACAGAATAAATGCAAAGAAGAGGTTAACATATACAAGTACTGAAAATAACAAACATAAAAAACAGAATAAATGCAAACAGGGTAACATATATAGGTAACAGTGAAAATAACAAACATCAAAACCAGAATATCCGCTAAGAAGAGGGGACCAGCAAACACTCACCGTGCAAATCATAAACAAACAAATGTTTACCAGAAAGAAGAGGTGAACATACATTGCAAACAGGAAAATGAAAAACAGACCTGCCACCATGGATAGCGAGGCCATGGGGGGTAGCGAGAAAAAGGCGGGAATTCCATGTTCGCCGGCCATGTTACCTTCCAACGTCCATGGCCAGCGCGGAACCAAAGGGAAGCCTAATTCTAGGCTTCATCCATGAGCGCCCAAGCCTAAGTGCATAGAAAAGTAGCATAGGCACATGGAGCAACAACAAGGGACGCCTAATTCTAGGCTTCATCCATGAGTGCCCAAGCCTAAGTGCATAGAAAAGTAGCATAGGCACATGGAGCAACAACAAGGGACGCCTAATTCTAGGCTTCATCCATGAGTGCCCAAGCTTAAGCGCATAGAAAAGAGTAGCATAGGCACATGGAGCAACACATGCCGGAAAGAAAGAAGCGTATGCCGGAAAGAAAGAAGCGTGCATTGCTATGCTTACCTGCTGAAAGCCTTGCCGATCTCCCGATAGATATCCGACGGAACAGTTGTACACGGTGTGTCCTAGTCCAAAATGAATTTGAAAGGGACTTTTCCATTCCAAGAAGCAACTTATAAACACGTTCATGGTAGGATTATGACACTGTGCTGACGTCACCAATTGGAAACTCCAGTTCCAAAAAGGTGGGAAAAATGGCGGGAACAATGGCGGGAATGTCTATGTTCAGCCTTGAATGCCTTAAAAGTTCAGCTGTAGGGACATGGCAGAACCGAAGGGCCGCCTAATTCTAGGCTTCAGCCTTGAGCGCCTGAAAAGTTTGCAGCGGTCGGAACATGGCGGAACCAAAGGGACGCCTAATTCTAGGCTTCAGCCTTGAGCGCCTGAAAAGTTTGCAGCGGTCGGAACATGGCGGAACCAAAGGGACGCCTCAACGGACGCCGGAGCAGGTGCCAGGATGCTAGCACGTGCAACGCCACGCCAGGACGGCCATTTTGTTAATGATATTCAAGATGCCCAGAGGTCGGATGCCAAATTTTACCACTGGGGATGTCAGGCTGCTGGCATCCCTGATAGTGAACAATGAGCGTCACCTGTACTTCAGCCCTGGGCGCCCGTGGGACCAGGACAGGGCCGACGAGGCCTGGTGGGCGCTCAGGGCCCAATTCAACGCCCAGGCTTCCTACCTGAGGGAGGTAAGTTCGTAGGCTTCTGTTTCTTGTTATCTTCAAACACGCATGAAAAAAACAAAGTAAAATAACACATATTTGGGGGTTTGTTTGGTATAGTTGTGTGTGACAACAGGAAAACTGACACTTGACTTGTTTGAACCAAGGAAATTACATTTATTTGGGTGGTTGTTTTGTATTGCTGTGCCCGACAATAGGACAACTGTTACTTGACTTGTTTGAAGTATTTGGGTACTAGTTTTGTATTGCGATGGGGATGACAAAAGGAAAACAGACACTTCCCACTTCACTTGTTAGACTTGTTTGTTTATAATTTATTTTTTCCTCAAAAGCAAAACGTTTTAGTTCAACTTCTGTTTCCTATTTCTATTGTATTACCACCAGGTTGAGGCATTGAAGAATCGGGCACGCAGGATCCGGACGGAGGAGCCGGAATACCTGAGGGCCCTCCATGCCCAACGAGTGGAAGGTAGGTGCAGTTAGCAAATGTCATGGTTGATCTGCAAGCGATATGGTCTTGTTAAGAAATGCCCTGAAGAAATTAAACATTTGTACCATTCTTAATCTTTGCATGCGCAACTGTGAAAAGTTTACTAAATTTTGTTTTCAGAGAGCAGCATGGATGACAGCTCCAGTGGGGAGGAAGATGCTCCTCCAGAACAACGCCACGGTGAGCCTTTTATAGCATCGGCAGTATGTGGATGTTTAATGCCATTTGGCACGCCTATGAAATGTGCATTTGTAAATGTCATACTCTCTATAATGGTTGAGGTTATGTTCCTGTTTAAAATGTTGCTAAGTTCTCCCTCCTACACTGTTGTGGATGTTTTCATGTGCGACAGCGGTAACGCTTTCATTTTTACTCTTTTCAGATACATCGTCACAGACCAAAGCCTCTATTGAGCCCCCCCCTGTTATCCCGCATCCCCAATTGTGCCCCCCCCTGTTATCCTGCCCCCCCCAATTGAGTCACCACCTGTTATCCCGCCCCCCCATTATCGAGCCACCCCACGTGTAACCTCCCCCCCCCCCTGTTATTTTTCCACCCCAACTCTCTCCTGCCCCACCCACCCCACCTGCCATAGGAGACGAGGGGGACATCGTCATTGACGTTGTCGGCCCTGGCTCTCCTGGGCTGCCTGGGGCAGGACATCAGCCGGAGGGCGGCATAGCGTCCGGGGAAGGGCCCTCAAACCTTGAGGGGCGCCTGGACGCTATTCTGCTCCTTCTGGCACAGATTACCAGCGGCCAGGCAACCCGGGAGGGAATGGCAGTGCAGGCGGTGACGATCCTGCATGATCTGCGTCTTGGCCAGCAGCAGATAATTGAGCTCCCGCGAGCAATTGCAGAAGCTCAGTCCCTGCTGGTCATGGCGCGGGCTCCTGCAGGACGGGCACCGCCTGAGGACCGTCAATGATGATGCTCCTCCTCCTCCCCTTTTTTACCAGTGCCCCCCCTTATCAAATATAATTTTTTTTGTCAATTGTTTACATTTCAAAATATATATATATTTGATTCAAAAAGTTGGTCCGCGTTTCCTTTCCACAATTGATTGCATGTCACATATGTGGTGATACTGTGGCCATAATCAAGAACAGAATGACTGCCAAGGATGAGGAGAACATGCAGAGCATACAGGCAGAAAAGGGAAAATATACCTGAAGAGGAGCACAAAGGGAAACTGAACCAAAACTGAAGAGGAGAACATAGAATACAAGAGAAAATCTACAGAACAGAATACGAGCACATGGAAAGTAAAGGGAAACTGAACATAAGAACATGCCATACTGGGTCAGACCAAGGGTCCATCAAGCCCAGCATCCTGTTTCCAACATGGCCAATCCAGGCCATAAGAACCTGGCAAGTACCCAAAAACGAAGTCTATTCCATGTTACCGTTGCTAGTAATAGCAGTGGCTATTTTCTAAGTCAACTTAATTAATAGCAGGTAATGGACTTCTTCAAGAACTTATCCAATCCTTTTTTAAACACAACTAAACTAACTGCACTAACTACATCCTCTGGCAACAAATTCCGGAGTTTAATTGTGCGTTGAGTAAAAAAGAACTTTCTCTGATTAGTTTTAAATGTGCCACATGCTAACTTCATGGAGTGCCCCCTAGTCTTTCTATTATCCGAAAGAGTAAATAACTGATTTACATCTACCCGTTCTAGACCTCTCATGATTTTAAACACCTCTATCATATCCCACCTCAGCCATCTCTTCTCCAAGCTGAAAAGTCCTAACCTCTTTAGTCTTTCTGTTGCGATCCCCCCTGTTGCTGCGCTACAGGTGGTCTCTCACCTTCCTCCGGAGGCCGCTCCGAAGCCAGGGCCTCGCCTGTGTTCCATCCGGGACTTGCTCCAGGGCCTGAGAGGCCTAGCTGTGCCTGTGGCTTGCTTGCCAGCGTTTGGACTTCCTGTCTGGCGACGCCCTTCTCCTAGGGGCCGGCCCGCAGCTCTCCTCCTTATTTATAGGGCCAGCAGTGGGCGGTCCTGGCAAGCTCCTCCCAGGGAGTTGCCTTCTACCTCCAGTATATAAGGACTTCCTTTTCTTTTGCAACTGGCCTGCGGATCGGGCTCTACAGTCGTCTGTAACCTTGCCGATCCAGGTCCACCGTGGTCTGCCTTGTGTTGATGGCTCCTTGTCCTGTCTCTGTCCGGATGTTTGCTTCCTGATGTTTGCCTTGATGTGTTCCTGATGTCCTGATCCAGTTCTGCTCGCTTCTGCCCCACGTCCTTTCTGGTTCCTGAGCCTTCTGTCCTGTTGGGCCCTGGAGTGGCCAACAGGAGGGATTCGTCCCACGGGCTCTTGAGCTTCCCTGCCTGCCAGCCGAAAGGGCTTCGGATGTCAGTATCCCAGCATCGGAGTTCCTGTTCGCCTGGATCTTCCGCTTTGTCTTCCCTGCACCCTCCTTTCCTCAGCGTGGTCCGTGACCAGCCTTCCTGGGCTGTGTAGGGCGCGTCTGGGATGGGGTGGTCCGCGACTCAGTCCCGTGGGTGGGCTGAGTAGGGCGCCCTGTTGGACAGTGCCATGTCTCCTTCCAGCCCTCCTCTTCAACGTCTTGCTTCAGCCTGTCTTGGATGTCTGCTTCAGCCCCCGTCTGACGTCTTCACTGTAAAGGACTCTGTCTGCCCTCACCTCTGTCCGGCCTGCTGCCCATTGCCGTTCCCAGCGGCAGGTCCGAAAGGGCCGGGAACAGTCGGAGGACCGTTCATCAGTCAACTTCCCAGTGTTGGCTACCATGGGCGTGCAGGTCTGGCTGAGGGTCAGACTCTGTGCCTGCTTCTGTACCCGCCTGGCTCACCATGCCTGCCCAGCTCACCTCCCACGGTGTGGCTGGGGCTCCTCCCTAGCTTTCGCCGTGGCCCAAGGGCTCACCACCAGCTCGAGACGACCGCGCCCGCGCGCGCTCGTAACACTTTCCTCATAGGGGAGCTGTTCCATTCCCCTTATCATTTTGGTAGCCCTTCTCTGTACCTTCTCCATCACAATTATATCTTTTTTGAGATGCGGCGACCAGAATTGTACACAGTATTCAAGGTGCGGTCTCACCATGGAGCAATACAAAGGCATTATGACATTTTCCGTTTCATTCCCCATTCCCTTTCTAATAATTCCCAACATTCTGTTTGCTTTTTTGACTGCCGCAGCACACTGAACTGATGATTTCAATGTGTTATCCACTATGACGCCTAGATCTCTTTCTTGGGTTATAGCACCTAATATGGAACCTAACATTGTGTAACTATAGCATGGGTTATTTTTCCCTATTTGCATCACCTTGCACTTATCCACATTAAATTTTCATCTGCCATTTCGATGCCCAATTTTCCAGTCTTACAAGGTCTTCCTGCAATTTATCACAAGCTGCTTGCGATTTAACTACTCTGAACAATTTTGTATCATCTGCAAATTTGATTATCTCACTCGTATTGCTTTCCAGATCATTTATAAATATATTTAAAAGTAAGGGTCCCAATACAGATCCCTGAAGCACTCCACTGACCACTCCCTTCCACTGAGAAAATTGTCCATTTAATCCTACTCTCTGTTTCCTGTCTTTTAGCCAGTTTGCAATCCACGAAAGGACATCGCCACCTATTCCATGACTCTCTACTTTTCCTAGAAGCCTCTCCTGAGGAACTTTGTCAAACGCCTTCTGAAAATCCAAGTATACTATATCTTCCGGTTCACCTTTATCCACATGTTTATTAACTCCTTCAAAAAAGTGAAGCAGATTTGTGAGGCAAGACTTGCTTTGGGTAAAGCCATGCTGACTTTGTTCCATTAAACCATGTCTTTCTATATGTTGTGTGATTTTGATGTTTAGAACACTTTCCACTATTTTTCCTGGCACTGAAGTCAGGCTAACCGGTCTGTAGTTTCCCGGATCGCCCCTGGAGCCCTTTTTAAATATTGGGGTTACATTAGCTATCCTCCAGTCTTCAGGTACAATGGATGATTTTAATGATAGGTTACAAATTTTTACTAATAGGTCTGAAATTTAATTTTTTAGTTCTTTCAGAACTCTGGGGTGTATACCATCCGTTCCAGGTGATTTACTACTCTTCAGTTTGTCAATCAGGTCTACCACATAGAATACCACATAGAATACAAGAGAAAATCTACAGAACAGAAGAGGAACACTTGGAATACAATGGGAAACTGAACCAAAACAGAAGAGGAGAATATAGAATACAAGAGAAAATCTGCAGAATGGAAGAGGAGCACATGGAATACAAAGGGAAAATCAAAGCAACAGAACAGGAGAACATAGAATACAAGAGAAAAGCTACAGAACAGAAGAGGAGCACATGGAATACAAAGGGAAACTGAACCAAAACAGTAGAGGAGAACATAGAATACACGAGAAAATCTACAGAACATAAGAGGAGCACATGGAATACAAAGGGAAACTGAACCAAAACAGAAGAGGAGAACATAGAATACAAGAGAAAATCTACAGAACAGAAGAGGAGCACATGGAATACAAAGGGAAACTGAACCAAAACAGAAGAGGAGAACACAGAATACAAGAGAAAATCTACAGCACAGAAGAGGAACACATGGAATACAAAGGGAAACTAAACCAAAACAGAAGAGGAGAACATAGAATACAAGAGAAAATCTACAGAATGGAAGAGGAGCACATGGAATACAAAGGGAAACTGAACCAAAACAGAACTGGAGAACATAGAATACAAGAGAAAAGCTACAGAACAGAAGAGGATCACATGGAATACAAAAGGAAAACTCAACCAAGACAGAAGAGGAGCACATGGAATACTACGGTAAAATGGACCAGACAGGCAGAAGTACAGACCCCCCTTACAGGCAGCGGGGTATTTCAGTCATGGACATCCGGAAAGAGACAGGAATGTCCATGAACGGACGCCACAACCTCGGACGTCCAAGGTTGCGGCGTCCGTTCATGGACCTTCCCGCCTGTATCCGGGCGTCCATGATCGGAGGCCGCGCTGCCTTGAGTGCCCGGCCGGACATCCAAGGTCACGGCTTGGACATCCGGTTGGGCGCTCAAGGCAACGGGGCCTACAGGCGGGAAGGTCCATGAACGGAAGCCGCGACCTCGGCGTCCGTTCATGGACCTTCACGCCTGTATCCGGGCGTCCATGATTGGAGGCTGCGCTGCTTTGAGCACCCGGCAGGACGTCCAAGGTCGCGGCGTGGATGTAGGGCCGGGCGTTCAAGGAAGTGGGGCCTACAGGCGGGAAGGTCCATGAACGGCGGGAAGGTCCATGAAGGGAAGCCACGACCTCGAACATCCAAGGTCGCGACATCCGTTAATGGACCTTCCTGCCTGTAGGCCCCGCTGCCTTGAGCGCCCAGCCGAACGTCCAAAGTCGTGGCTTGGATGTCCGGCCGGGCACTCAAGGCAGCAGGGTCTGTAGAAAACAACCATCCACTTACCTGGTGGAATGACATTTCAAATGACATTTGAAATGACAGGTACCTGCGCACCCTCGATACTGTACAGGCGCTGCATACCGCTCTATACAGTAAAATGGATTGCAAGTGCCTACCGCTTCATTGACGTGCTTTGGACGCTGCTTGGATTTGTGTCTAATTTGAATACTGAATTGAGTGGCTTGTGAACCAAGATGTGCGCACGGCAAACGAGGGTGCTCCCGGCACTGCCGCACTGTTTCTTATGCATCCTTACTGTATCAGCCCGATTGATTCATCAAGCTGAAGATTCCTACACAGAAGCTGCTACATTTCCTCCTGATATCCTATAACCAGCCTGCCTTTGGGCCTCATCTTTTATGACAACTCTACAGCTACCGACACTGATATTCCTGTGTACCTGACCAGAACACATTTAATTAAATAAATGTTTATAGCCTGTGATATCAATAAACCTAGGCAGGTTACAAGAAAAAGCAATCATAATAGATAATATAAAATGACAATAACTGGTTACAACAGTACAAGCTTCTGCACAATACTGTAAAATACCACCACTACGAGAACATTCCTGAAAACAAGACATCGATCTAGAGCATCTGAACATAGTCAAAACAGATAATCAATTACAAAATGCCTATGTAAATAAAAGCTCCTTTATCTTTTTCCTGAATGTTTGTTTCTGCATGTAATCTTTTAGGCAAAGTGTTCCACAGCCAGCAACAGAAAACATCCTCTCCCTGGTCTCATACAGTCTCAGCTATTGAAAGGAAGGAATCTCCAGTAAATTCCTGCCTTGGGATTTGAGTGAATAGAGTGAAACATAGATCTTAAGGGAAGAGCTGATTCTAGGCGAACTTCACCCTGAAACACCTTGTAAACTGAAGTCAGAATCTTAAATTTAATCTGTCAAATGACTGGAAGGAAAGGTAATATGCTCCCAGTATGGTACCCCAGTAATTAGGCAATTAGCATTCTGAATTAATTGCAGGGCCTTCAAAGTTAGCATAGGTAGGCCTAAAAATACTGAGTTAAAATAGTCAAGACCACTCAACACCCAAACCTGAACTACCTCATGAAAATGTTCTGGTAACAGCACAGGACATAACCTATGCAATAGGTACAATTTATAGACTGCAGTTCATGGACATCACTTCGGACATGGAGACATAATAAAAAAACAATTCCTAAATTCCTCACAGAGGTAACAATGGAAGCTATAAGATCTCAAATTGGAGAGTAGAAGGGAATATATCTGATGGAAATATAAGAAAATTATTCCTTACCTGCTAATTTTCGTTCCTGTAGTACCATGGATCAGTCCAGACGGTGGGTTATGTCCCCCGTCCAGCAGATGGAGTCAGATCAGAGCTCGAGAGTGTCACCTCATCTACCAGCGCACCCTCTGCTGGAGCTCAGTATCATGAATAACAAAGCCCAAAAACGAGCAAGAAAAAACAAAACAATTTGGATCAAACAAACTGGCGTAAGCAAACACCAAGAACAAGAACAGAGACGACCCAGAACTAGGTCGCAACAGTCAAACTTGTGAGGAGCTGTACCAACCCCCATAGCAAGAATATAGAAAAAGACAGCTACAGATACAAAGCCGAGCAGAGGCTCCCAGTCCCAAAGCGGTGGGCGTCTGGACTGATCCATGGTACTACAGGAACGAAAATTAGCAGGTAAGGAATAATTTTCTTTTCCCTGTACATACCAGGATCAGTCCAGACGGTGGGATGTACCAAAGCTTCCCTAAACCGGGTGGGCCCCTGAGAGCCCTGCTCGGATAACCTGATCGCCAAAGTGCTCAGAAGCCGAAGGCGGCAGGTGTAGCCGATAATGCCTAGCGAAGGTATGCAGTGACTTCCACGTCGCCGCCCGGCAGATCTCCTGTGGAGAGACCGCACGAGACTCTGCCCAAGACGCAGCTTGAGAGCGTGTAGAATGAGCTCTGACGCCCCTAGGCGGATCCCGACCGGACCCAATGTAAGACGCTGAAATGGCATCCTTGATCCAGCGGGCGATGGTCGTCTTCGACGCGGCGGAGCCCTTTTTAGGTCCCGACCAGAGCACAAACAGGTGATCGAAAACACGGAAGTCATTGGTAACCTCTAGGTAGTGGAGGAGCACCCGCTTGACGTCCAAATGACGAAGAGACTTCGAATCCCCAGGAGAGAACGCCGGGAGCTCCACCGTCTGATTCATGTGGAAGGAAGAAACCACCTTCGGAAGGAAAGATGGTACCGTACGAAGCGAGATCCCCGCTTCCGAAATGCGTAGGTAAGGTTCCCTGCAGGAGAGAGCCTGCAGTTCCGAAATGCGGCGGGCAGAGCAGATCGCTACCAGAAAAACGGTCTTCATAGTGAGGTCCTTCAGCGAAGCGCCATGTAGAGGCTCGAAAGGCGCGCCCGCCAGGACCCGAAGAACCAGGTTGAGACTCCACGACGGACAGGGATCCCTGACCGGTGGCCGTAAATGCCGGACCCCCTTCAGGAAACGTGCGATATCCGGTTGGAGAGGCAGGGAGACTGTTGTCTGTACCAGGACATTCAGAGCCGCGACTTGCACTCGGAGAGAATTATATGCCAGTCCCTTATCCAGCCCGTCCTGCAAGAATTGAAGGATCAGTGGGACCGTCGCCTCCGTGGGCCGGGCTCCATGGTCGACACACCAAGACTCGAAAACCTTCCATACGCGAATGTAGGCCACGGAAGGCTTGCGTGCCCTGAGCATCGTGGAGATTACCGCCTCTGGATAGCCTCTGCGGCGGAGGCGGCGCCGTTCAAAAGCCAGGCCGCAAGACAAAAGAGTGCCGCCTGCTCGAAAAATACCGGTCCCTGTTGCAGGAGCCAGGGAAGATGACTCAGACGGATCGGCCCGTCCACCGACATGTGCAGCAGATCTGCAAACCACGGCTGACGCGGCCACTCCGGCGCTACGAGAATCACGGGACCGCTGTGATTCTCTATTCTGCGAAGTATTTTCCCCACCAAGGGCCAGGGAGGAAAAACATAGAGCAGCTGACCTTCTGGCCACGGCAGAGCGAGAGCATCCACCCCCTCTGCCCCCCGCTCCCTTCTGCGACTGAAGAAGCGCGGAGCCTTGGCGTTGAGCGCGGTCGCCATCAAGTCCAGTCGAGGGGTTCCCCAGCGACGAACCAGGAGAGCCATCGCCTCGTCGGAGAGAGACCATTCGCCAGGGTCCAGCCTTTGCCGACTCAGGTAATCTGCCTGGATGTTGTCCACGCCGGCAATGTGAGAGGCCGCGAGCCGAACCAGATGAAGTTCCGCCCATGCCATCAGGAGCGTGGTTTCGGCTGAAACCTGAGCGCTCCTCGTTCCTCCTTGACGATTGATGTAAGCCACAGTAGTCACGTTGTCCGAGAGAATCCGTACCTCCCTGTTCCGAAGCAGGGGGAGGAAACGCTGCAGCGCGAGGCACACTGCCCTGGTCTCCAGACGATTGATCGACCACCTCGCCTCCACCGGAGACCATGTCCCCTGTATGGCGCTGCGCTCGCAGACGGCGCCCCACCCCACGAGGCTGGCGTCGGTGGTCACCACCACCCAAGATGGAACTTCTAGAGAGATGCCGCGAGCCAGGTGAGCCGGGACCAGCCACCACTCTAGACTGTCGCGAGCCGACTGAGGAAGAGGCAGAATCACCTGATACTCCTGTGACACAGGTTTCCAACGAGAGAGCAGGGACGCCTGCAGTGGGCGTAGGTGTGTAAATGCCCAGGGAACCATGTCTATGGTGGATGCCATCACTCCCAGAAGCTGTAGATAATTCCAAGCGGTGGGTTCCGTCAAAGACGCGAAGTGCCTGATGTGCTCCCTCAAGGAGAGGGCCTTGTCCGCTCGTAGGAAGACCATGCCCTGCTGAGTGTCGAAGGTCGCTCCCAGAAAATCCAAGCGCTGAGAGGGAACTAGGGAACTCTTGGTCAGATTCACCACCCAGCCTAGAGAGCGAAGCATCTCCAAAACTCTGGCCACCGAAGCCTGTCCATGCGAGAAAGACTTTGCCCGCACCAGCCAGTCGTCCAGGTAGGGATGTACTAAGATCCCCTCCCGTCGAAGGGCCGCCGCCACCACCACCATTATCTTGGTGAAAGTTCGTGGGGCCGTCGCGAGTCCGAAAGGCAGGGCCCGGAACTGAAAATTCTGATCCAGAACTTTGAAGCGGAGATAACGTCTGTGGTCCGGACGTATGGGGATGTGTAGGTACGCCTCTGTCAGATCCAGAGAAGCCAGGAACTCCCCCTGGTGGACTGCTGCAATAACCAACCGCAACGTCTCCATGCGGAACAGACTGACCCGCAGTGAGCGGTTTACTTCCTTTAAGTCCAGTATGGGCCTGAACGAATCGTCCTTTTTGGGAACTACGAAGTAGATGGAATAATGGCCCGAGCCCACCTCGGCGGAGGGAACGGGAACAATAGCCTCGATGTCCTGGAGCCGGTCCAACGTCTGATGAACCGCCATCCGCTTGAGATCGGAGCCGCAAGGGGAGAAGACGAACCTGTCTCTTGGCGGACGGACAAACTCCAAGGCGTAACCGTGTTGTATGGTGTCCAGCACCCACTGGTCTGAGGTTATCCTTACCCACTCCTCGAAGAATGCCGTGAGTCTGCCCCCGATGGGCGGACTGGAGGAGTGGGTCGCTCTGGCATCATTGGGAAGGCTTGGTGGAGGTATTTCCCTGTCCCGAGGCCTCTCTCGTGGGACGCCGCCCGCGAAAGGAACGGGACCAAGGCTGCGATCTACTGGGAGCTGCGCGAGAACCAGGCTGTCGGTACGACCTGTAACGCCGCTGTGCTCTAGCCCTGGTTCTAGTGGAAGCAAACGCTCGGTAAGGGCGCTGTCTGTCTTCCGGCAGGCGATGTACCGAGTTCTCCCCCAGCGACTTGATGATTTCATCGAGATCATTGACAAAGAGGAACTTCCCCCGAAAAGGAAGGGATCCCAGGCTCGATTTGGACGAGGCGTCCGCAGACCAATTACGCAGCCAGAGGAGCCTCCGAGCCGCCACCACCGAAACCATGGACCGAGCCAGTACCCGGAACAGATCATACAGGGCATCCGCCCCGTAAGCAATAGAAGACTCCAGGCTGTCAGCCTGGGCGGCTTCCTCCGGAGGTAACTGATGGGACGTCAAGAGCCGTTGGACCCAGAGAAGGCTGGCCCTCTGAGTCAAAGAAGTACACATGACGGCCCGCATTCCCAAGGCCGAAACTTCAAACACCCTCTTGAGAAACGTCTCCAGCTTGCGGTCCTGCGTGTCCCGTAGGGCCGTTCCGCCCGTGACGGGAATTGTCGTCCTTTTCGTCACCGCTGAGACCGCTGAGTCCACTTTCGGAAACCGAATGAAATCCAAGAAATCCTCCGGCAAGGGATATAATTTTTCCATGGCCCGGGAAACCTTCAACGACGCCTCCGGGACGTCCCATTCCCCAGTGAGGAGCTGCAGGAAAGACTCATGTACTGGGAAAGCCTTTGCCCGAGGTCTGAGAGCGGCCAGCACCGGGTCCCCCTTCTTTGATGACGTCGCGATCGCCGGAGCCACCGGTGCCGGGGGGTCCGGTGGGGGATCCAGATCCAGCTCCTGCAGGGTCTGCCGAAGGAGATCCTCCAGCTCTTCCTTGTGAAAAATCCGCAAGGCGCGAGGATCGTCGTCCTCCGCCTGTCCCTCCGGGGGTGAAGGGTCCGAGGGATCAAACCTCTATGGGGAAGCCGCTCCTACCAGCCGTGGCTGAGATGGCAAGGCCGAGGTCCCGGGAACTGCCCCAGCCGGAGGCAGGGACCCTGGAGGGGCGAGCGCAAGCTTAGGAACCTTGGGCGCCGTAGGGCCAGCTGAAGCACCTCCCGGATCTGCCAAGCCCTGCAAATATGCAGTGTGCATCTTTAAAATAAAATCCGGAGAAAAAAATGGTAGACCGGGAGGCGCAGCAGCAGCAGCCGGGTCCCCCTGATGCAGATGAGCAGGCCGTCCTTCTTCGGGGCATCGGTGTAGGCGAGGGGGCCCCTTAACTGCGTCTTCCTCCTCAGGCGAAATTGCAGCGCACAAATCCTCCTCTAAAATGGCCGCCCTTCCCGCCCTCGGCGAGGAGGTGGCCGGCCCACGCTTCCCGGGCTGTGGCGAAGATGGCGTCGGAAACGCACCCGAAGTGTGCGCCTCACCTTCCCCATCGGGAAGGCATCGAGGGCAGAGTCCCTCCCGCGAAAAACGGGACCCCGGGTCTCCGCAGGACTCACAACGGGAGAATCGCGGCATAGCCGTGCCGGCGAAGAAACAATGCCTCGGGGGGGGCCAAAAGTAAAACCGCACCACGGGGGGGCCGAAAGGCCTCTCACTACCCGTCAACGAGTCCTCCTGCGCCGGCGGGAAACCCCCTGCCGGCGTGCCCAGGCCCGCGAGAAATTTCGCCGGGCCGCGGGACCGAAGTGCACAGTGGCCGGCAGAGCCGACCGAAAAAGAAAAAAGCTGAAAAGAAAAAAATTGTACAAGAAATACCACACTTACCCCGAAGGTAAAGAGAGGAAAGCGCAGAAGGAGGCAGAACAGAGGAAAGCACGCCTCCTCAGAAATTAAACTAACTTTCAACTTTTTTTTTTTTTTTTTCAAACTTGATCCAAATTGTTAGAGAAACAACAAAATGACAGGAAGAACTGTATGATAGAGAGAAACTAAACCAAAACCTGTCACACTGGGGAAGCACTGAATTCCCCAACTCGCATCTGCTGGAGTCAGAAAGATACTGAGCTCCAGCAGAGGGTGCGCTGGTAGATGAGGTGACACTCTCGGGCTCTGATCTGACTCCATCTGCTGGACGGGGGACATAACCCACCGTCTGGACTGATCCTGGTACGTACAGGGAAGGAAAGATATAAGATCTTGGTCATCTTTGAGAGACTTCAGGAAGGATAGGGCATACTCTCCCTTTCAGTCTCATAGATGACCCATACATACACCCATTCCTCCTTCTGTGTAATAGATGCTATTTTGATGGCATTTGGGATTGCCCATTTGAGCCTGGGACACAATACTATTTATCTGTGGGGACATTACAGCATGTTGCTCACATAACTGGTATTGTAAAACAATGGTCATTGGATAATTTGGCTTTGAAAATAGCCAATAACCATTGCTTTACAATACCAATTATGTGAGCAACACGCTGTAATGTCACTCCATCTCTCATCATTAATACAGAAAATTGGATATAATCTGCATACAATTTTTAATCAAGATCTAGGACAACAAGCAGTCACAAACTGCCAACAGAGAAAGAAAAATACAATAACTTCAATTACTAATTGTTTATCAGTATAGTAAGAAAATAGACTCTAATACCTAATAATGCTATTAAGGTTAGGAACTGATCCTACATAATCTGGGGTTAGTTAGCAGATAGGATTTGTGAATTAACAAATCTGTGCAAGTTTACAATTGATTAATCTGTTGTCACAATTTAGAAACTCTAAAAGTGCATCTATCTTGCATTATGTGGGAAAAATTCCTACATTTTGGATAGAAGTAGTTCCAAATTCCTTCTCTGATCTCCAGGCTTAAGAAGGCAAAGAAATTCTTCACTAGTTCTGATGGCTGGGCCTGCATGGATTGGAGAACCCTCTGCGTTGGAGTTGGAGGAAAGACATCTTCTTCAGAAATCCAGATTGGTTCATCATCACTAAGGGCAGTCTGTACAGTCATGGCGGAAATCTGCGCCATAACAGCTGTTTCTACCATGGCAGTGGCTGGCTTCAAGGGTTGTGTCAGCACTTTACGTTATAGAAACATATAGAAACATAGAAGTGACGGCAGAAGAAGACCATACAGCCCTTCCAGTCTGCCCAGTAAGCCCCCACAGTTATTTTTCTCTTACTTATCTGTTACTCTGACCGCTGAGGTCAGGGTCCTTATTGGTAACTTTTTGGTTCTAATTTTCCTTCCACCCCTGCCATTGATATAGAGAGCAGTGCTAGAGCTGCATAAAAGTGAATGACACCCTGGTACATGGACACCACGTTGAAAGACACCTTGAATACTGTGTACAATTCTGGTCGCCGCATCTCAAAAAAGATATAATTGCGATGGAGAAGGTACAGAGAAGGGCAGTTAGTATAGCTGTGTTTAAACAAGGATTTGATAAGTTCTTGGAGGAGAAGTCCATTACCTGCTATTAATTAAGTTGACTTAGAAAATAACCACTGCTATTACTAGCAACAGTAACATGGAATAAACTTAGTTTTTGGGTACTTGCCAGGTTCTTATGGCCTGGATTGCCACTGTTGGAAACAGGATGCTGGGCTTGATGGACCCTTGGTCTGACCCAGTATGGCATGTTCTTATGTTCTTATGTGTTGAAGCACTCTGCTCCGCAATAACTGTTAGCACCTTGGCATGCCATATTGAGTGGAACAATTTTGCCAAGGACATGGACATTGCTATGGATGGCTCTGGGAAAAAGAAATGACTCAACGCCCTGGGAATCTTCTGCACCATAAATTTTAGGTCACATTTTGGTGACCTTTTGTAAGCCAACATCTGGCAGGGCTCCTCTGCCTTAGGACTGGGATTGGAATGCATGAGAAAGAAAAAGTGCACAGCATGAGTGATGTCTGAGTATTGGCGGAAAAGCCATACAAAGAATGAGATATTCTATATAAACCACTTTAGGAGACCAACACTTCAGTACTGGCGGTAACGCAAGACATTTAGAAACATGCATGCTCCAGAGTTGTGTCCTAGCTGATGGACTGCTTCACTGCTGAGATTCATGAGATGAGCTCAGGGAAGTAAGAAGATTTGGTATTGTATTGTATATATATATATATATATATATATATATATATATATATATATATATTCTCTGTTTTTCTTATTTACTTATTCTATACATATACTTTCTTGTATCTTCATTTATATTTGTAATATTGTTCCTTGTTTACATTATACACTATTATTATTTGTATTTCAATTTTTATTAGTCTTTGGTTATTATATATATTCAATTTACTGTGACAATAAATGTGAACATTAGCTATGTTCAATGTACTGATATGTCTGTGTGTGTGAGGGGGGGATTTCAAAGAGATATAATGCCAGCTTGTGGCCTTAACCACTCTCTGGCCATTACATTTGGCGCTTTGATCTAAAAAAAAAAAAAAAAAAAAGGGGGCAGAGAGTGTGAATAAACAAAGTGTATTCCAGTATGAGCTGAAAGTGACATCTGGTTAAATGTCTTGCAAAAGCAAATCTATTATATGAGCTCTGGAATAAAGAATTAGAGAAGAAGGTAGTTTATCTCTTCATCTTGCTGTTATAGACTGCTTATCCCCTTTAAAACTTGGTGAGCGCTGAATCTAGATTGTAAGCCCTCTGGGGAGCGAGAAATACCTACAGTACCTGAATGTAATCTGATTTGAAATGCCTAAAGTGACCATCACCAAAAATATAATCTTCCAAGTTAGGTACTTCACAGGAACATAGTGGCTCAAGGGGGCTTTCATCAGCTGGGATAGAATCACGTTGAAGTAGGCTCTGCATAAACCAGAAAACTAAAAGCTATAAGGAGATGGGTTTATCTTCTCTATGGTGATGGTAGGCACCAATTACACTAAGATGAACTCTTATTGAATTGGTCTTTAGGCCAGATTCGGATAAATGTAGGGAGGAGGAATAGCCTAGTGGTTAGAGCAGTGAGACCAGGGTTCAAGTCCTGCTGTCGCTCCTTGTGACCTTGGGCAAGTCACTTTACCCTCCATTGCCTCAGGTACAAAATATTGAGATTATTTATTTATTTATTTATTTATTTATTTATTTATTTATAGTCTCTTTTATACCGATATCCGTTCGCACATCGCAGCGGTTCACAAAAAACAAAAACTTTTGGGCGGAGCCCTTACATATAACAGCAGAATATAAATAACTTTTGGGCAGGGCCCTTACATGTAACCAAAAGAATACATTAAACAGGGGGAGGGTTACCTGATAATCTCGTTTTCCTTAGTGAAGACAGATGGACTCAGAACAAATGGGTATAGTGTGCTCGTGCTATCAGTTGGAGATGGATCTGACGTCAGCACGGGTACATATACCCCCACAGGAAGCGAAGCAACTCAGTAATCTTCCTTGCAAAAGCTGTTATGGATGTGTGTGTACTGACGCTCAATGAAATAGTGAAACAGGATTCCCCTGACCGATTGATGGTAGCTGGAGACCGCCAGCATTCACAACTGGAAGGCATCGACACCTGGCAAACGGGATGCTCTTATGCAGGAAAATGACATGGCCTACCTTGAATCAGTGAAACCCATGTATACTGGCAGCCGGGCGGGATGCTGAGTCCATCTGTCTACACTAAGGAAAACGAGATTATCAGGTAAGTAATCTCAACATTTCCTAGCGTGTAGCCAGATGGACTCAGAACAAATGGGAGTCCAGATAATACCCCTCTCGGATGATGGCGAGGACCCACTGATCTGATGTAATCTCGACCCATCTGGGGTAGAAGAGGGTTAACCTGCCCCCTATGGCTCCGTCCCCCGGATGGATCGGCTAATTCTCATTGGGAGGCACGGCCGGGCCGTGAACCCGAGCCGGCTCCCCTCTTATGCTGCTTGGTCTGAAAGGACTGGTTCCTGGCCTGAGGATGAGGTGCCTGGTAGCGACTCCTATAGGGAATGAAGCGCTGGGAGCTTCTGCCACTGGATGGCCTTGGAAAGGTGCGCTGGTTCCTTTTGGACCTGTCTTCCGGCAGTCGAGGTACTGGAGAGGCGCCCCATGTGCTGGCCAGTTTATCAAGGTCGCTGCCGAACAGCAAAGAACCCCTAAAGGGCATTCTGGTGAGGCATGTCTTCGAAGGAGCATCGGCTGACCAGTTCCGTATCCAGAGCTGCCTCCTGGCAGCTACAGAGGATGAGACCCACTTGGCTGTCGTACAGACTAGGTCGGATGCGGCATCCGTGAGGAACGAGAGAGCTGACTCCAGGTCCGCTGCTGGAGCATTGTTCCTGACCTGTGACAAACAGGAACGCGTCACCACTGTGCAGCAGGTTGCAATCCGCAAAGATATCTGTTTCAGGATGGCGTCCAGTCGCCGGTCATGAGGCTCCTTGAGGGCCGCCCCCCCCCCCCCTTCAACTGGAATGGTAGTGCGCTTGACCACAGCGCTAACCAAGGCGTCCACCTGAGGGCACGCCAGCATCTCCTTGATTGCCGGGTCCAGGGGGTACATGCCCGTCAGGGCCCGACCCCCTTCGAATGAGGCTGCTGGTGCAGCCCATTCCAAATCTATCAGTTGCTGTGCTGCTTGTAAGAAGGGAAAAATGGTGGGCTGTAGGACGAAGACCTTCCAGCAGAGGGTTCTGCGTAGATGGCACCGTAGTGCTGGGGCCTGTAATAGCCAACTCCGCTAGGCACTTAGATACCAGGTCGGAGAGATCTTCCTTGGGAAAGAACCGCCTCATGGTTCGATATAGCTCAATCCCCGAGGGAAGTTCCCCCTCCTTGGGGGGTTCCAACTCGTCCTCCGAGACATCAGGGTCCGCCTGAACCGGACTGCCCAGAGGCGGGTGCCCACGATAAGGGCGCGAAGGTTCAGGGGCAGGATCAGCTGGAGCAGCAACAGGGCCTGGATGGGAAGCTGATTGCATCTGTAAAAAGGCATGGATCCCCTTAAAGAGATCCACCCAGGAAATGGAAGCTGTCTCTAGTCGTCGGGGTACCAGGTCCCCCGGGATCCCAGGTTGTTCAAGACTGCCCGCTAGATCCGGGGTGGCCCCTGGGGAACTGTCAGCAAACCTCGGTTGAGACTGGTCCTGGCCCGAGGCTCCCACTGCCTCCTCACATTGGGCACAAAGGGAGTCTGGCTCCTCGCTGTGCATGGCTCTAAGCTGGCATGCTGAGCAGAGGCCAAGAGCTTTCACGCCGGAATCAGGAGGCGCTGCCGCAGGAGACGCTGGGGCGTTCGAATGTTCCATCGCGGCTTGCGAATGTAGCGCTGAAGAATATGCGCTTAATACAACATGCGCTCAATAATATGCGGCAGCAATATGCGCTTAATACAATATGCGCTCAATAATATGCGGCAGCAATATACTCTTAATACAATATGCGCTCAACAATATGCGGCAGCAATATACTCTTAATACAATATGCGCTCAACAATATGCGGCAGCAATATACGCTCAATGATATCCTAATATGCGCTCAACAATATGCGGTCAGCAATATACGCTCAATGATATCCTAATATGCGCTCAACAATATGCGGTCAGTAATATATGCTCAATGATATCCAATATGCGCTCAATAATATGCGTTCAGCAATATACGCTCGATGATATCCAATATGCGCTTAATCATATACAGGCGCCTATCATGGGCGCTCAATACCTGAACAAGGCCGACAAAATGGCGACCTATACGGCATGCCGCATACAAGCAACGCCGCCGATCCTCGTCCCTCGGAGACCAAAAGTAAGAGATGTACGCCTTACCTGATCCTCAGTGCTTCCCGGTTGGAACCCGGGCGGTCTCCGGCTGCGGGGGGAGAGGGGAAATACCTTCACCACCGTGCTCGAGGAAATGCACCCGCTGCCTCTAAGCCGCTGAACTCGTCTCGCTCGAGGCTAAGTCCACGCCGGGACCGAGACGCCTCTCAGCCCGACCCGAGCCCTTCACACTCGGGGGCTAGATCCCTACCGCGATTCGGCCACCGGACCGAGGCCTAGACCTCCGAGGGATCGCGGAAATCACCCCAGGAAACTCAACTGGGGGAGGGATCCGAGGGTATCACCGCAGGAGTGCGGGGCTCGATGTTCCTGTAGAAATTTAGTAAGTAGAATATAGAAGTAGAAAATAGAAAGTAGTATTGGAAAACATGCTCAGCGAGCGTGCAGGCACTCCAAACTGCTTTGGAGACGGAAATTACTGAGTTGCTTCGCTTTCTGTGGGGGTATATGTACCCGTGCTGACGTCAGATCTGTCTCCAACTGCTAGCACGAGCACACTATACCCATTTGTTCTGAATCCATCTGGCTACACGCTAGGAAAACTTAGATTGTAAGCCCTCTGGGGATAGAAAAATACCTACAGTACCTGAATGTAAACCGGTGTGATATCTCAATTGAGATCAAATGTCGGTATGTATAAATAAATAAATGTAGAAGGTAATCAGTTTTTGTGTGGAGCAGGAGAAAGGATATAGGGTCTTATGTTCACACCAAAAGCACATCTCCACTTAAATCCATAGGACTTTATGGTAGAAACCATTCTTGAAGCCAAAAGAATTCATGACACATCCTCAGATAGATTAAAGGGTTTCAGAGTCAACTTCACAACATCCAGGTGGTGAGTGCCAGAGACCTGATGGTAAGATGGCATAACCTGTCATGATTCTGAGTGATGAGATCTGGGGAAGTCCCCAGTCTATTTGGTTTCCTGATGGATTGACAGCACTACTGAGGTGCAGTGAAGAAGATGTTGAGGGCTGCTGATAGAGGTCTGGGATAAGTAAAGAGGGACACAGGAGCGAGGGTGAGAGGGGGGCTGAGAGCATTTCTGGCAGATGGATTAAGGAAGAGAGAAAATGTAGGCTGGGAGATGAAAAGATTGGTTGTGAAAAGGAATAGTGGCTGGGAGAAAGAATATTGCTGTTAAGGGCTAAGAGAGGAACTGAAAGAAGGAATTCTGACAAGGAGAGGAGAAGACAAGGTACTGTGAGGGGAGAAGGACTGTGGGAGAAGGAGAAGAGTAGGCAATGGCTGGGAGAATAGCAGAGAGAGCTGAAAGAATGGACATGGGCTATGAGAAAAGGACAGTAGCTGAGAGAAGGGAAAGGATACAAGCTGGGAGAGACAATATGGACTGTGAAAAGAGTAATAGGAGTAAGTGGATAGATGGAGGGAACTTAAGAGGGAGAGATGAAGGTGACTAGAAGAGCAAGTTTGCTTACCGTAAATGGCGTTTTCCGTAGATAGCAGATGAATTAGCCATGCTGTCTGGGTACATCTTCTGTGCCACTAGGTGGCGGAGCTCTCTAAATCTCTCAAAGTCTTTCAGCTAGGTGCTCCCTCCTGTATCCTGACAGGATTACCTCAGTCAGTATCAAAGTGAGTTAGGTATGCTAGAACTGTCCGGGGAGGTGGGCGGGTCAGCATGGCTAATTCATCTGCTATCTACGGAAAACACCGTCTACGGTAAGCAAACTTGCTCTTTTCACGTAGATAAGCAGCTGAATTAGCCATGCTGTCTGGGAGTCCCCAGCTGACGTATTGAGCAGGTAATGTGTAATGATTGTTCTTTTTTTTTTTTTTTGCTCAATACGTGGAAACATAGTGGACAGTTCCTATGAAGGCTGTAATTAAATGAAATCTGTGCTCTTTTGAAGGATAGTCCGCCCCACTAGGGCATTATTCGCCGTTTGTTTACCTAAACAATAGTGGGATGTGAAGGTGTGAAGCGAGGACCATGTTGCCGCTTTACATATGTCTATCATAGGAACTTGATGTAGAGAGGTGATCAAGGCTGCCATGGCACGCACCTGATGCGCCTTAGGTGTTTCAGGTAAAGTTTACTTCGATACGTCGGTGCTTCGATGGGGAGTCCGGAGTCAATACGTCGATCTCAACGCATGCATTGGTGAAGCATGCGGCCACAATGCTCCCGACGCATCTCCAGCACTCTGAGCCAATTCTCGGCTGGTGCTTAGCGGAAAGTGTCCTGACCTGTGGGTGTCGACTGAAGAGGCCCTCTTCTTCAAAGGGGACTTTTTCTTCAAGGCTGGAGCTGGAACTGATCTGACAGAGACTTCTGAAGAGGCATAAGAGCCCGAAGTCCTGGATCTCAGCTCATGATTGTAGTAATAATTTCTTTTAACTTTTAACTTTTTAAAAGACTTTTTTCCTCACAGAATATAACTTTCTCTGGAGAAAGAGCTCCGCGTGCCCTAACAGTCTCGCGGAAAAAAACTGACTGAGGAGACTGAGGTAATCCTGTCAGGATACAGGAGGGAGCACCTAGCTGAAAGACTCTGAGAGCCATAGAGAGCTCCACCACCTAGTGGCACGGAAGACGTACCCAGACAGCATCGCTAATTCAGCTGCTTATCTACGTGAAAAAAGGAGCTGGGTGGACAGAGAGGAGGTAGCTAATAGGGGAGTAAAATCAAGAGAAGAGTTGTAAAAAGAAAGGGAATCATGGTCAAGGAAAGAGGCAAGAAAAGGTGAGGAAAGAGATGGAAATGGCAGGAGGGGGAGACTAGGAGGAGGTGGGAAAAGATAATGAGCTTTGGAAAAACAGTTGGTGGATAGAAAGATATACACAGGGAGGAAAAATAATAAATGAGAAAGAAATGAAAGGAAAGTCAGAATCTAAGCTTTAAAAGCAAATAGGAATAAAGAGGCAGAAAGGAAACAAGAAAAAGTTATGTATAAGGAGAAATAGAGGACAGATTCCAACTACAGATTGGAAAATTGTTTATTTAAAGTTTGGAAGAGGGGAGGGGGTTGTGGTAGTATGTGATATCAAAGGCTCAAAATCTCTCTTATAAGTGGGAATTTAGGTGAACGTTATTTCTCTTGTTCACATAAATAAATAAAACATTCCCCTGTTATATCCCTACAGTACCTGAATTTAATCTGCTATGAAGTGGCTGAAAGCAAATGCTGCTTACCTATAACAGGTGTTCTCACAGGACAGCAGGATGTTAGTCCTCACATATAGGTGACATCACAGGATGGAGCCCAATCACGGGACACTTTTGTCAAAGTTTCTAGAACTTTGACTGGCACCTACTGGGCATGCCCAGCATGGCACTAAACCTGCTGCCAGCAGGGGTCCCCCTTCAGTCTTGTTTAAAGCTACAGGAAGTGCCAAAAAGTAAAATAAGAAAACGTAACGAACCCAACACCGCGGGGCGGCGGGCGGGTTTCGTGAGGACTAACATCCTGCTGTTCTGTGAGAACACCTGTTACAGGTAAGCAACATTTGCTTTCTCACAGGACATGCAGGATGGTAGTCCTCACATATGGGTGAGTACCGAGCTGAGGATGTCCGAGAAATGCACCAAATGTACCCAAGATGTGCAATAGGCACAAGGACTAGGGTGGAATTTGGTAGAGGGCATCCTGAACTCTAATGGGCAGGCGGAAGGGTGTTGGTACATCAAGTTGTAAAAAGGTTGCACAAGATAGACTGGCCAAAGATGGAATCTTGTCTTCCGGCCTTGTCTAAGCAATAATGGACAGTACAGGTATGGAGAGAACTCCAGGTAGCAGCCCTGCAAATGTCAGGAAGCGGCACAGAGTGTAGGTACGCTACTGAAGTCGCCATGGCAATCACAGAGTGTGCTTTAACATGGTCTTGAAGTGGAATGCCTGCTTGCTGATAGCAAAAGGATATGAAGTCCGCTAACCAGGAGGAGAGAGTCTGCTTACCCACAGGCTGCACCAATTTGATGGAATGGAAAGAGACAAATTGAGTACTTTTCCTGTGGGCAGCTGTATGGTCTAGATAGAAGGCTAGAGCCCGTTTGCAGTCAAGGGTATGCAGAGCCTGTTCTCCTGGATTGGAGTGGGGCCTGAGAAAGAAGGTAGGTAGCATAATGGATTGATTAATGTGAAACTCCGATACTACCTTAGGTAAGAACTTAGGATGAGTGTGAAGTACTGCCCGGTCCTGCAGAAGTTTAGTGTAAGGTGGATAGGTAACTAGGGCCTATAACTCACTAACTCTGCGAGCAGATGTGATTGCCAAAAGAAAAAATCACTTTCCATGTAAGATAGTGAAGATCACAGGATTGGAGAGGATTGGAGAGGCTCGAATGGTGGTTTCAAGAGCCGACCCAAAACCTGTTTGAGGTCCCAAGAAGGGTCCAGAAGGCACAGTGGAGGCTTGAGGTGAAGCAAGCCTTTCAGAAAACGTGTTACGAGGGGTTGTACCAAAATAGGAACATCCCCGACACCTTTATGGAAGGCGGCTACCGCATTGACATGCATTCTAATGGAGGAAGTTTTTAGACCTGACTCTGACAAGTGCCAGAGATAGTCCAAAAACTTTGTGGTAGAACAGATAAAGGGATCAAGTGATTGAGAAGAACACCATGACTTAAACCTGTTCCATTTGTAGAGATAAGACTTTCTCGTGGAAGGATTCCGTGAAGCAATCAGGACATGGGAAACTGGCTCCGAAAGGTTAAGTGGCTGAAGAATTAACCTTTCAACATCCAGACCGTCAGGGACAAAGCTTGAAGATTGGGGTGGCGAAGGCACCCATCGTTCTGAGTGGTCAGAAGCGGGTCCTTTCCCAAGGGAATGTGCCTGCGAATGGAGAGATCCTGAAGTATTGGATACTACACTTGGTGAGACCAGTGAGGTGCTATCAGGATCATGCATCCCTTGTCCTGATGTAACTTCACGAGAGTCTTTGAGAGAAGTGGAAGTGGAGGGAATGCATATAGGACACTGGTTGCCCATGAGAGGGAGAACGCATCTCTTGGCTGAGAGTGTTGGCTGCGAGTGAGAGAGTACTTTGTGGTTTTGAGGTGACACAAAGAGGTCTATGCGAGGATGACCCCAATGTTGGAATATTGAGTCCGCTACTGTGGGGTTGAGGGACCACTCATACGGATGGAAAGTGCGACTTACGTTGTCCGCCAACACATTGTCCACTCCCGGCAAATACGTGGCCTTGAGGTACATTGAGTGGGAGAGGGCCTCCGCCCATATCTGTGCAGCTTCCTGACACAGTAGGTAGGAGCCCGCCCCCTCCCTGTTTGTTGATGTACCACATGGCCACCTGGTTGTCCATCTGAATCAGGATGACCTGATTGGAAAGGCGATCCTGAAACACCCTGAGAGCTTATCTGATTGCTCGCAGCTCCAGGAAACTGATTTGGTGTTTGGCTTCCTCTGGAGACCAAGTTCCTTGTGTTTGCAAATCGGCAACATGGACTCCCCAGCCGATGTCGGAAGCATCGGTGGTGAGAATTATTTGAGGGTCTGGAGCCTGGAAGGGCAGGCCTTGGAGAAGATTGATCTGACTTTTCCACCAGGCTAGAGACTGACGGAGTGAGTCGGTGATGTGGACAGTGGTCGATAGAGGTTGGACGGACTGAGTCCATTGTGACCTTAGAGTCCACTGCATGACTCTCATGGCCAAGCGGGCCATTGGGGTAACCTGTACTGAGGCCGCCATGTTTCCCAGTAAGATGAGGAAGTGGTGTGCAGTCGTGCGGTGCTGAGACTGTAGCTGGTGTGCGAGAGAGATGAGAGTGAGAGCTCATTGTCGAGGCAGAAATGCCTTTGCATGCAAGGTGTTCAAGTCTGCCCCTATGAATGATAAACTTTGAGATGGGACTAAGCAGGATTTTGTGTAGTTGACGAGAGAAATCCTAGCGTGTAAAGTAAGTCGTAGGGACGACAGAGCAGCTTGCTGAGTGGGAGCCCTGATCAACCAATCGTCTAGATAGGGGTAGATGTGAATACCTTGAGTCCTGAGGAAGGCTGCTACTACTAAGAGGCACTTGGTGAAGACTCGTGGTGCAAATGCCAGGCCGAATGGGAGCACTCAGTATTGATAGTGTTTGTGGCCTACCAGAAATCTCAGGAACCTGCGATGAGATGGATTTATCACAATGTGTGTGTACGCATCTTAGAGATGCAGAGAGCAGAGCCAGTCTCCACTTTGTAGAAGAGGAGGAAGGGAACCCAAGGATACCATCTTGAACTTTTATCGGTGGAGGTACTTGTTGAGGGCACGTAGGTCCAGAATTGGACAAACGCTGCCTGATTTTTTGGGAATTAGAAAGTACCGGGAATAGAATCCTAGGCCTTGTTGGGAGTAGGACACTGGTTCTATTGCTCTGGAATGGAGGAGGAGGGAGACCTCCTGCTCCAGGAGTAGTGAGTGGTCGGATGTTCTCCACGTCGGTAGAGGTGGGGAGTCCGGTGGAATGGAGAGAAAGTTCAGGCGATAACCTTGAGAGATTATGGCAAGGACCCACTGGTCTGAAGTGATTGTGTGCCACCTGTTGTTGAAATGGCACAATCGACATCCCACTGGTATCTGAGGCAGTGGAAACTGGCTGCTGCTCTCTATGCAGGAGTCAAAAGCCGGAAGCAGGGCCCGGCTGAGGAGCTGCTTGAGGCTTTTGTTTACGAGGTTGACGAGACTGGGCCTTTTGGAAAGGTCTCGTGGAACGAGTTCTAGACGGTGGCAGATAGGATTTCTTTGGACGTAAGAATGATTTTTTAGTATCCTTCCTGAATGGCTGTTTGGAGAAATACTCAGAGGGCATCAGAGAGAGCCTGCGAAGGGTCTCATGATGCTCCTTGAGTTCCGCCACCGTCCGCTGAATCTGTTCGCCAAACAGATTGTCTCCTATGCAGGGCAGATCAGATAATCTGTCTTGTACCTCAGGGCGCAAGTCAGAAGATTTAAGCCAGGCCTACCTTCTTGCTGAAATAGCAGTTGCAGACACCCAGGAAGCAGTGTCGAAGATATAAGAGTATCTTATTTCATGCTTCCCTGCCTCAAAACCCTTGTGTACCAGGGTTTGAAGCTGTTCCTGGAATTGCTGAGGGTTGGACTCTGCAAAGTCCTGTATCTGCTAGAATAAGACCCTGTTGTACTGGGTCATATACAGCTGGTAAGAGGCGATCTGAGAGATGAGCATTGATCCCTGGAAGACACACCGGCCAATGGCATCCAGGAATTTCTGTTCCTTACCTGCGGGAAAGGAAGAGTGGGGTTTTGATCTTTTTGCCCTCTTTTGGGCAGATTCTACAACCACAGATTGGTGATCCAGCTGAGGTTTCTGGAATCCTAGGGCTGACTGGACCAAAATCAAAATTGCTTACCTTGTAATAGGTGTTATCCCAGGACAGCAGGATGTATTCCTCACATATGGGTGACGTCACTGAAGGAGCCCTATCACGGAAAACTTTCTGTCAAAGTTTCTAGAAACTTTTGACTGGCACACTGAGCATGCCCAGCATGCCATGATATTCTCAGCCAAAGGGGTCTCCCTTCAGTCTTGTATGTAGCAATAAGCTTTAGTAAAAATAAAATAATAAAACGTATCGGACCCAACTCTGCGGAGTGGCGGGTGGGTTTCATGAGGATTACATCCTGCTCTCCTGGGATAACACCTATTACAAGGTAAGCAATTTTGCTTTATCCCAGGACAAGCAGGATGATAGTCCTCACATATAGGTTGATTTTGTTGTCCGTAATATGGATTTATTTTATTGTCCGTAATTTGGGTTTATTTTGTTGTACGTAATGATTGTTACATTATAATTTTATGTATGCATTTTTAACTATGTAAACCACCTAGACGGATAGACATCTACCCATTGTGCGGTATGTAAAAATTTTAAATAAATAAATAAAATAAATAAATATGGGTGATTAGCAAGCTGAGTCATTTTGTAGAGAAGCAACATTGAAGTATTGTTGGTAAAAATGTGGCAGCCAAAAATCACAGCAGGTTGGATGTAGAAGGAGTTGGGATTATACTGGAAACAAGTTCTTTAAGACAGATTGTCCATAGGCTGAATTTTGTCATTCTTCTTTGTCCAAACAGTAATGAGCTGCAAAGGTGTGAAGAGTACTCCATGTTGCCGCTTTACATATGTCAAGAATTGGCAATGAACGATAGTGTGCTGCTGAGGTTGACATTGCTTTTACTGAATGCACCTTTACTCGCACTTGGAGAGGAGGGCCTGCTTTTTCATAACAGAATTCTATGCAATCTGCTAGCCAGAGATTACCCAGTTTGTTTGGATCAAAAGAAACAAAGAATTGAGTGGATTTCCTGTGGACTGCAGTGCGGTCTAAGTAATATGCTAGCGCACGTTTACAGTCCAAGGTATGTAAAGTCCTTTCACCTTGGTGAGAGTGAGGCCTTGGGAAGAATGGGGCAAAACTATGGATTGGTTCAAGTGGAATTCCGTAACTACTTTGGGGAGGAATTTTGGATGTGTACGGAGAACCACTCTGTCATGTAGGAATTTTGTATAGGGTGAGTACGTGACAAGTGCTTGTAACTCACTAACCCTTCTAGCCGATGTAATGGCTATGAGGAAGATAGTCTTCCATGTGAGAAATTTAACATCACAGGAATTCATGGGTTCAAAAGGAGAACGCATGAGCCTTGCTAACACCAGATTAAGGTTCCATTCTGTGACTGGTGGCCGTATTGGTGGTTTAAGGTGAGTTAAACCTCTCATAAATCTACTGACAAGAGGTTGTATGGATATTGGTGCAGCTCCCATCTTGTTATGGTAAGCCGAGATTGCACTTAAATGTACTCGTACAGATGAGGTCTGGAGACCAGAGTCTGAAAGATGACATAAGTAGTCTAGCAAAGAAGGTGTGGGGCAGGAGAAAGGGTCAATGTCCTTTTGTGTGCACCACAAAGTAAATCTTTTCCATTTCGAAGAATAGTTCTTTCGTGTGGAAGGTTTACATGAAGCTATAAGTACTTGAGAGACATTAGTTGAAAGATTGAGTGGTTGTAAGATCAAGCTTTCAACATCCATGCTGTCAGAGATAGGGATTGAAGATTGGGATGCTGCAACCTGCCCTGATCTTGAGTTAAGAGAGTGGGAGCCACACCCAGGCGAATTGGCTCTGCGATTGAGAGGTCGAGAAGTATGGGAAACCACATTTGTCGAGGCCAATGTGGGGCTATTAGTATCATGGACCCCTTGTCTTGTTGTAGCTTCACTAGAGTTTTGGTTATTAGCGGTATTGGAGGATACGTTTATAGAAGACCTGAGTTCCAAGGGCGAGCAAAGGCTTCCTTGGCTGGTTGGTGTTTCTGTTTGTGCAGAGAGGAGAACTTGTCCACTTTGTGATTCAGGTGTGATGCAAAGAGATCTATTGTTGGTTGTCCCCAACGTTGAAAAATCCTGGTCGCTACTAAGGGATCCAGGGACCACTCGTGAGGATGGAACTGACGACTGAGACGATCTGCAACTATGTTTTGGATGCCCGCTAGATAGGTGGCCCGGAGAAATATAGAATCTTTTAGGGCCCAGTCCCATATCTGTGCTGCTTCTTGACAAAGGAGATACGAGCCCATACCTCCCTGTTTGTTCAGGTACCACATGGCTACTGTATTGTCTGTTTGAATCAGAACAGTATTGTGTGAAAGGCAGTCCTTGAACGCATGCAGAGCATAACGTATAGCTCGAAGTTCCAGGAAATTGTTTGAAATGTTGCTTCGAGTTTTGTCCAAGTACCTTGAGTTTGGAGATTGCCTATGTGAGCTCCCCAACCTAAGGTGGAAGCATCTGTAGTTAAAGTTATCTGTGGGACTGGTTGTTGGAAGGGTAGGCCCTTGCGCAAGTTGTCTCTGTTTATCCACCAAAGGAGAGATGAACGTAGTTGGTGGGTTACTTGAATTGGAGACGACAGTGGTTGAATGGTTTGTATCCATTGTGACCTTAATGTCCATTGGGTTATTCTCATGGCTAATCTGGCCATAGGAGTGACATGAACCGTGGAGGCCATGTGACCTAGTAAAGTGAGAAACTGATGAGCTGTCGCTTGTTTCTGCGAGTGTAGCGAGTTTGCCAATAGGGAGAGTGTTTCTGCCCAATCCTCGGGTAGGAAAGCTCTTGAAAGGATGGTGTTCAATTCTGCTCCGATGAACTGAAGTAGGTGGGACTTTTGGTAATTGATGAGAAACCCCATCGAGTGAAGCAGAGTAATTGTTTGTCTGAGAGAAGCCAGAGCTCCTTGAGACTGACTTCTGATGAGCCAGTCGTCTAGATAGGGGAAAACGTGTACACTTTCCTTGTGTAAGTGTGCTGCTGCTACTACTGCCAGGCATTTCATGAACACTCTGGGAGCTGGTACTCTGTACTGGTAGTAATCTGTACTGGAAATGCTGTTGACCCACCAGGAAATGCAGATACTTGCGATGAGGAGGGAATATTGGAATGTGAGCGTAAGCGTCTTGTAGATCCAGAGAAGAAAGCCAATCTTCTGTTTGAAGAAGTGGAAGAATGGTGCCTAGAGAAACCATCCTGAACTTTTCTTTCCTTAGAAATTTGTTGAGATTTCTGAGGTCTAGGATGGGACGTAGGCCTCCTGTTTTCTTTGGAATGAGGAAATAACGGGAGTAGAATCCTCTGCCCTGCTGAGTCCGGGGCACCGGTTCTATGGCTCTGGCTCTCAGAAGGGTGGATAATTCTGCTTGCAGATGAATTATGTGATTTTCGTTTAGCGAAAAAGGTTTTGGAGGAGAGTCTCTTGGAATTGAGAGGAAATTGAGTTGGTAACCTCGTGATATTATTGCGAGTACCCATTGGTCTGTTGTTATCTGTAACCAATGATTGTAGAAGGAGGAAACTCGACCTCCTACTGGCAAGTTCGGTTTGGGATTATGGAGATGGCTTTTGCTTTCTGGTGGTGGCCTCAAAAACCTGCAGCTGGTCCCGTCTGCAGTGGCAGTTGGGGCCTAGCGGTTCTAGGCTGTCTGGGCTGAGATCTTTGTTGTGGGCGGATGCCGGTGGGCGGATGCCGGTGGATAATACCGTCTCTGCGTATAGAAAGGTTTTCTGGTTTCTTTCCTTGGTGGACGGTGTAAGAATACCTAGTGCTGAGTGGATTGATAGCACTATGAAGCACTATGATAATTAAACTTACAAGAGGATCATCCAGCACGGATGACATCATTCCTGGAAGGATGGAACTAACTTTGTTATTTTTCTGATAACAAGAGCCTAGCCTATAGTAAGAAGCACGCTAAGTACACATGCTAAAATATATATCGATTGGTTATTAAAGGTAATGGGTGTGGATTATGCAGATGTCTGGTATCAGCAATCCCAGGACCCTTATAAGTCTGAGCACACACGTTAGAGCGCTGGGTAGATTCTGAATTATACACCATTTGCTTTGTATTCACTTCTTCCCCGGGGAAACCACGCCTTTCCCCTTTTCCCCATTAATAAACCTTTCGCTGCATAACTTCTTTGGAGCTGGCATTCATTGAATTATTGGTCAGAGGTTATCGCCATTAACATCTGGTGCCCCGTACGGGGAACCTTGAGAAGGGATTTCGCGACTCCCTGCTCGGGAATCTCCGGTTCTAAATAGGTAGGTGGCGATCACCTTTTTGCTACCGATTTTCACTCAGCGCTGGTGTTTCGGTCAGCTACGTTTAGTCAAGGCAGACAGCTCTGACTCCTTATCTAGTCAAGGCTCCAGGCTCTGACTCTTAATAGGAGTTATGGCAGGCAGCTCTGACCCCTAACCTACTGAATTCGAGGCTTTAGTCCGAATATCAATATGTAGGTATTGTTCCATCCTTCAAACACGGGACGCCGGTTTGCATAGGTGGAGCTACTCAATTGTGTGGTATGTATGAGATTCAATTTTAACTAAGTTATTTAAAAGTGTTGATTTGATTAATGTTTAAGTTGCCTGTGTATTTTCTTTCATTTCTTACTAGTTTATTGCGCCTCTATACTTCTCTGCGGCCCTAGTTTAATTGTAGGTAGTGCTCCTTTGAATGGCATTCTTAGGAAGCTATAAATCTCTTAAAGTCGTCGCCTCGTGTGTGTGTATAGATAATTCAGACGCTGCTCATTCCTAAAGTGTTTCTGCTCTGCATCATTTCAACCTTTCTTAAGACTTTTACAGCAGTTTAAGTTGTTGCCTCGTGTGTGTATAGCTAATTAAGACGCTGCCCATTCCTCAATTGCTTTTGTTCTGTATTATTTAAAACTTTTTACATCAGTTTGGAATTTTAGTTCTTCTCTCCTCGACTCTGCCTTCTCATTTCTTGCAGTCAAAGTTAATGACGCTCTGCATTCTGGTCTGATTACATTTAGGTATCTCTCGTCACTGTTTGTCAATTTTATTTGCATTGTGGATTTTTCTTTCATTGCTAATTCCCCTGCTCTGATTTTCTGAAACTTTCTTTGTTCTGAAAAAAGAGAAGAAAAAAAAAAAAAAAGTGTCCCTTTGCCCCCCTCCTTCCCCCCTTCCCATTCCTGTATCAGGCTGCACTTGCCTCTCGCACATTCCTGTATCTGCCAGGAAGCTACCGAGCATCACTCCCTCCTCGCCCCCCTCCCTTGTCTCCTCCCAATGCTTGTTGGGAAATTGAGTTTTGCTTATCCACCCTTTGCCTCCCTGTAAGTTTTCCAGTGGTGTACGTTGTCACGCCCCCTCTCTCCCCACTCTCCCCTCCTTCTCTGCATTCCTCACTCCTCACGTCAGTGCCTGCTGGTACCTGGCTTTCTTTGTCTCCAAGCCCTGTGGGCGTGCCACCCCCCCACCCCTCCTGCCGTGCTCCGTCAATTGACTTCTGGTCCCGTTAGTTCTCTTCTCTCTGTGCCCCCTCCTCCTTGTGTTAGTAATCACTTTTGTTTCAGAAGGCTGCATGTCCGTGTTTTCTACTTTTTTGCTGTGTATTCAATTCCCTTTGATCCTCTTTGTGTGCCTGTTTTTTTTTCCTTTCACTTGTTAGTTTTACTGCAGCTATTAAAGTTTTAAGGCTTGCCTGCACACAGCACCAGATCTCCTCCTGCTAGTGTTAACTGCTAATGCTTCTGTTACTTGCCGTTTCCTTACAAGATTCTGAGTACTTCCTTTTCATGTGGTTTGTACCATTTGCAATCTGTGTGTTCTTTCACTGCTTTTAACTTTCTTTCCGGCTGCTCTAGGCTGCTTTGTTCTCTGTTTCTGTGTAGTGGGACAGGGGAGCGGGAGAGCCCCTCCTTTGCAGAATTCCTCGTGCCAACCAGTGACCGCCCAGCCTATTGGCTTTGCCCTCCACAGCTTCCCTTTGCTCTCTGGGATTTGCAGTCCACATTCTTTGATACTAGGCTGCCGTGCTGAATACTCACTCCTTCCTTTACCCCTCCCTTAGGCATTCAATTCAGACCCCTGCTCCTGTCTGTGCTCTGTTACAAACAATAAAAAAAAACACACGAGCTCTGAACCTTGTGAGCTCTTTCTCTCTTTTTTTTTCTGTTTCAAGTTCTACGCACGTTCACGGACTTTGTCCTCTGTCCTATGCCATCCTTTCCCCTGCTGCTTGTTTTAATCCTCATACTGTGCTTGCAGTTTTTTTTCCTTAACACCGCACTCAAACAATAAAAAAAAAAAACCCGGGAGAGGTTCCTTTGGAATATTGCTTGCCCATTCAGCCAGACCTTTAGCTGTCATTAAATATGTTTTCCAAGTTCCGTGCATCCAAAGCTCAGACTAGCTCTGAAGCTGCTTCTAGTAGTACTTCCTGTGAATCACCTCTTGCACGAGTCATTGCCTTTCAGATCCCAAATGAGAAATTAATCAGGGCCTGCCATCTTAAGTGGGTTTTATGGGCAGCTCAAGATGATTTTCTCAGCTGGCCCTCCCATGGCTCCTTTGACACGGTTCTCCTGACTCGTTTAAAAGAATTTCTTGAGAATAAATATGCCACTAAGCCTGCTAAGTTAAATGAACACAGGCTGGTCCTCAGCTGGTTTAATTTGGTAAGATCAGCCAACGCTAACACTGCTTCTGCTCCTCCACAGAAAGCAGCTGATGCCCTACATGAGTCCTCTGAGTCCTCGCTATCTTCTGGTCCACTCCCTGCTATGCAATCTGCGTTGCCTCAGACCCCCACCGTTTCCACCCCACAAGTAGCACCTCCTACTTTACCAAAGTCTGCTACGTCACCTGATGCCCCTCCTCCTCCTTATGTGTCTGATTCGTTAATTCGCCCTTATGCTGCCCTCCAAGTTCAACTTGATCAAATGGCAATGGCACTCCCAGTGCTTACCAAGACTTGTACACTTTTTATCCAGGATCGCGAGATTGCCAATGCTCCTCCCTATGACATTCCAGAGTTCGATTCGTGTTTCTTCCAGACACCTAGTTCTCGACCCCCATTTCGAGGAAGCCAAAGAGGGCGTTCCTCCCAGAGACGCCCATCCCAGCCTTGGAATCGCGACCAACGACCACGAGATTGGCAGCGCCAAGACTATGCCCCAGATTGGCCAACCCCCCAGAGAAAAAATCCAGGTCAACAATGTTACCAGTGTGGACAATTGGGTCATTATGCTAGGGATTGCCATGCTGCCCCTTCGCAGCCTCAACACCCCACCTTCAACCCCCGCTCATGGACAGGCCCATGTAATCAGTATCCTCCACAATGACGCCAAAAGTCGTCAACTGTTGTTGCGCCTCTTTCTGTTCCTGCCGACTCTACGGAACCAACCATTGAGCTTCTCCTGAATGATAAACATCCAGTACGATTTCTTGTCAATACTGGAGCCTCCATCTCCGTTCTCCATTCGCTACCACCATCTGTCTCTTTGTCCCCTGAAGCACAGTCTGTTGTAGGTCTTTCAGGTATGTCTAGGGTAGTGCGTAAAACTAGTCCCTGCACCCTACAACTTGGAGATCACCGCTTGTCTCGCTGTGCGGTGACGGAGATAGGGTTTCTCAAAGGGGGGTGCTAAAGGCTGTCCGTGTGTTTAGTTTACACATGGATTAGTAAGGCATTGTACGTTACTAAGACAATTTATAGTTCTTGGGACATTGAGTACAACTTGAATTATTTAGCAGTCCGGATTCTGTCTCTTTCGCGGTATACAGAGCTTTGGTCATTGCGCTGGCACACTTACAGTACAGCCCTAAGTCTTTTCTTGCAAATTAGAAATTGCCCTTATGTATCAGTTACATGTTCTAATTAATGATGTTTCCTCATTTCACAGAGGTGAAGGTTTTCCCCAGCAGCGCAAGAGTTATCCCAGTAACAATGATTTTGTCGCAGGACTGTCTTTCAGGAAAAAAAAAAAAAAAAAGAGTGGAAGCTGAATATTAATGAGCACAGCGCCTCCTAGTGGCGCAGCCATATTAAAGAACCAACAGTAGCTTTATGACTGCAATTTGCTGAATTCATATCAGGATCTTTAGTTTCAATTGAGCTGTAATTCCTCTAACCTTTATCTGTTCTCAGATTTTATGTTTCCCCAGGTCAAAAGCCGTTGGACCATTTGAAGATTGCTGAAGATTGCATTTTCTCCTTCCAGTTTTTTGCTTTTTTTTCTTTTGTTTTTATTCTAGATCGATCTAGACATTTTCTCAGTACTTTTTCACACTTTTTTTTGGCCTACCTTTATTTTTGATCAGGGGTTTGAGCTCATCCGAAGTAAACATTGTGTTTCTTGTTGTTTGTTTTCTGTGTCCTGATGAATGAGTGACCGTTGTGTGTCAAAGTTTAATGTTCTTTGTGATGTGATGTCTGTGGTGACCTCTTCTCCCTAATTAATCTGAATTTATTTTACCCTTCTGGTAGATTCTGATCAAGTAACCTACCTACTGTTGAACTGCACAGCTGTGTCTCCTGTCCCTGACTTGCACTAAGCTGAATGACCTGTTTTCCCCATCTGCATCATTGAATTCAAAGATTATCCTGACTTGGACTATGAACTGTTTTCAAAGACTGCCATCATACATCGTATTCATTGTGTTTGTCTTGCTCAGATGCTGTTTGGACCTATTTGCAAATTGCCATTATTTGGACAGAATTACTGTTGTTTTTCTAAGTTTTGTAGTATTTCCCAGTCTAACCCCTACTTCTTATATCCTTATATGATTATGTAATATGCCCCAGTATGGTCAAATATTTTCTTGAATCCCTTATCCTTGGACAACATTCTATCCACTATTGGGCCTACAGATGCTTTGTCACATGACTGCACTTGCCTAATGTTTCAACAGCCCTTTTCCTTCGTCATGTGTATCATCTTTGTTACTATCAGTTTGCTTTTGTATTTCCAGTTTGATATTCACTTTTTGCATTAACATGTTTTTGTGTATTATCCTTTTGGAATGGCATACTCCCTGTATGCACCACTGACCCGAATTGTAATGCTTGCATCACAGTAACTATAGATGGTACGACTAAAACTTCCACTCTGCTATACAAATCCCATTATGATTGTCAAGGGACAGTATCTTACTGTTCCCATAATTCCACACGATACAGCGTATGTACTATACAGACAGCTATTACCTGTTTTGATCCTACTGAAGCCCCTGCCCAACAATGGATACAAGTCCACAAAGGAGACACTCCTAATGGTCCGGTTATGGCATCTGTCCTTTTGCTCCCTACCGAAAGGTCGGTTTCCCTCATTTTTAAGTATATTCCCTACCCGCATCCTGGGATGTCACCTATAGATGTGGTAATGATTTGGCTTGGCCATACACACCCTTATCCTTTAACTATCTGGTTTTTCTCTGGATCTCCCTTTTCTTATGTGTATATATATTTCTGCTACATCAGAGTACGTTAAATTCATGCTGTCCTATTTGCTGTAAGCTATTTCTAGCATTTTTCCACTCGTCTTACTGTTGGTACCTCTGCATCTCTTTGACTTATTCTTTCTTCTGCAGCCTGTACCTATAGTAATTACTTTGCTGGCCTTTCATATTCCAATATCTGATTTCTCTGTAACCTTTTTGAACATCTTTTCCTGTAACACTTCCTCTTAGATTTTACCTGGAGTTTGTTTACACCCTCTCACAAATATTTCCTGGTAGTTTTGTGGCCTTTGTCCTTATTCTGAGATTGATCTCCTTGTAGAAATTTACTCATTCTAACTGAGGCTTACTCTTTCAAGGATATGCAACTGTTCCTATTTCTATCTATGACCAGAACGTGCCTTATGTTTTTGTTTGTTGTTTTTTCCTTCTCCTCCTTGTCTATTCCAATGGATTACCTCTTACTACTATCTCTGTACCTTTTAAGAATGATATCCAACTGCTCTGCTAGGTTATCCCTCCCGATTGCTATATTTGTGACCCCCATGTGCAAAAGCACCGATCCTATCTCATGTAAAGCGCAGTGGATATTGGCCCACTCCATTGTTGCAACAAAGTGCATCCATAGCCCTTACACAGTATTACACACTATAGCTATAGGCAATTCCTCTTGTTTGTCTCAAACGTTTCTCAACTATACCATGCAAGCCCAAATGGTAAATTTTTATTGGCTCAATATTGTAACCTATCAGAATGGCTCTTGGGGTTACAGAACTCCAATTTATATGTTGAATTGTATTATAAGATTGCAAGCTGTTGTTGAAATAATTACTGATGAAACTGCTAAAGCACTGAGAATATTAGCCGCTCAGCAAAAGGGTTTCCGGAATACCATTTACCAGAATCATCTAGCATTAGATTACATACTAGCTGTAGAAGGAGGATTATGTGGTAAATTTAACCTCAGTAATTGTTGTCTTCAAACAGAAGACAAGGGTGAATTGAAGATTTCACCCGCAACATGATGTCAATTGCACATGTACCAGTGCAAACCTGGAAAGGACTTGATGTCAGTGATCCATTTGGATCCCTTGGCTCATGGTTTTCTAGTTTAGGTTCAGGATTCAAAATTCTAATTGGCTCCATGTGTACAATTGCCTTACTTGGGCTAGTAGTCTGCCTCTGTTTACCATGCCTCTGTATCTGCCTACGAAGATGCCATGATCAAGTCTCTGAAATGCTGATAACACAGACCAGCACTCGGATCATGCTCAATCAAGCTGAAACCTTGAACCTGCTGCTTCTGGATTCCAACGATGACACTGCACCATTCCCCACCACCTGTGACGACTATCTGTGAAAAATGAGCATATTGGCCCATGACGGGTAATGTCTCTAGCCAGTAAGGATTAGCCTTAACTAGGCTGGGCAACCTAAGACAGGCAATATGCGACACAGATAGGTGTGAAGGGCTCCTAGCCGTCACCCTTCAAAGGGGCGGATGTAAGAATACCTAGTGCTGAGTGGATTGATAGCACTATGAAGCACTATGATAATTAAACTTACAAGAGGATCATCCAGCACGGATGACATCATTCCTGGAAAGATGGAACTAACTTTGTTATTTTTCTGATAACAAGAGCCTAGCCTATAGTAAGAAGCACGCTAAGTACACATGCTAAAATATATATCGATTGGTTATTAAAGGTAATGGGTGTGGATTATGCAGATGTCTGGTATCAGCAATCCCAGGACCCTTATAAGTCTGAGCACACACGTTAGAGCGCTGGGTAGATTCTGAATTATACACCATTTGCTTTGTATTCACTTCTTCCCCGGGGAAACCACGCCTTTCCCCTTTTCCCCATTAATAAACCTTTCACTGCATAACTTCTTTGGAGCTGGCATTCATTGAATTATTGGTCAGAGGTTATCGCCATTAACAACGGCAAGACATTGATGAAGAAGTGTCTTGCGGGACCGACGATAGTTGGCGCAATGTTTCTGTGTGTTCTTTTAGTTGGGCCACTGCGTCCTGGACCTTTGACCCAAACAGGTTGTCGCCTACACAGGGCAAATCCACCAGCTTATCTTGTACCTCAGGCCTGAGGTCAGAGGCTTTTAGCCAAGCCCAGGAAATCCACTCAATTCTTTGTTTCTTTGGAAAGAAACCAGAAAACCTTTCTATACGCAATCCCCTTAGAACTACGACAGGAACCATGTCTTCCAACCTTCAGGAAGAGACTCAAAACATGGCTGTTCATGAAAGCATTTCCGGACCCATAATGATTCTCTTCCACCAAACGCAACAAGACTGAGCATCTCCTTTTAAACTGAACCAGACACTACTAACCAATCACTACAACGTTTACTTCTTGTTAAACTTTTATCTTTCCTCTTACTCTACTCCCAGTTAGAATAACCCCTGTTTTATTGTAACTTTTTCTTCCATGCACTTGTTATTATTATGTAATGTATACTCTTATGTTTTAGTTATGTACGTTATAATGTATTGCTCACCCCTTGTTTTATGTAAACCGACATGATACGAACTTCTGTGAATGCCGGTATAGAAAAACACAAATAAATAAATAAAATAAATAAATCTCCATAATCCCAAACCGAACTTGCCAGTAGGAGGTCCTGATGCTGCCACCCTTGAAGATGTTTCGAAGCTGTCGTAGGCAGCCCGGACCTCATGCTTTCCAGCTTCAAGTCCCTTATGTATGATAGCCTGAGCTGCATTCTGGTACTGTTGAGGTAGGGAGTCAGTGAGTTCCTGCATCTGCTTCCATAGATTCCTTTGGTATTGCGTCATATAGAGTTGGTAAGACGCTGTCCTGGAGTTAAGCATAGCTCCTTGGAATACCTTTCTCCCTAGAGAGTCCAGGAATCGATGATCCTTCCCTGGTGGAGTAGAGGAATGAGGTCGTACTCTTTCGGATTTCTTTTGAGCCGTCTCAACTACCACAGATTGATGCGGTAACTGTGACTTTTGGTAACCAGGAACATGTTGGACAAGATATGTAGTGTCCACTGTTTTATTAATTGGTGGAACGGAACATGGATGTTCCCAAAGCCTGTGTTGTAATTCCAAGAGTACTTCGTGAATAGGAATGGCTAGGACCTCTTTGGGTGGATCCACGAATTGTAAGACTTCCAAAGTCTGCTGCCGTGTATCCTCCTCAGACACTAAGTTGAAAGGGATTGTGTCTGCCATATCTTTTATGAAATTATTTATTTATTTATTTGTTGATTTTTATATATCGACATTCATCGGAACATCATGCCGGTTTACACTGTAACAAATTAACAAGAGAGAGAAATACAATAAACAGGGATGGGGAAGGGGGGAGCAGCAATGAAGGAGGAGAGGGGACAGCAGTAGGAAAGATAGGGAAAGGGAGAAATTTGATAGGAACATTTGAAGAATATAAATTAACAATAGACAATATATATACAGGTGGGCTGGTAGGTACCAGACCATTGATGGAAGTGAAAGGGAGAGGTGGGGGGGGGGGGGGGGGGGGCGGAGGGAGAGACAGGGTAGGATAAGCTTAGAGTGGAGGAGGGGAACTTATAACAGTATTTAGGAGTCTTTGCTTGGGGGAAAGAAACACTGTATTTCGGAGTCTTTGCTAGGGGAAGAATAGGGGAGAAAGTGGAGAGGCAGTTAGGAGGAGGGGAGAGTGAGTGGGCTAAGAGGTTAGAGTGAAAGCTAAGTTTGGTCAACATCTGGATACGCTAATGTAAAGAGCCAGGTTTTGAGCCCTTTTTTAAATTTAGACAGATTAGGTTCTAGATGGAGGGCCATGGGCAGGGTGTTCCATAGGGAAGGGCCGGCAATGGAGAAGGCCCTTTCTCTGGTTGAGGTGTGGTGAGCAATTTTTAGTGAGGGGGTGTATAGAGTTCCAGCAAGGTTGGATCTGGAGGGGTGGGTTGATGATCGGAAAAGTGGTGCATTCTCGAGCCAAGTGTGATTTTGATTGTACAATAGATTATGGAGAATGGTGAGTGTTTTGTATTTTATGCGGGAGGCTATGGGTAACCAGTGGAGGTCTTTTAAGATAGGGGTAATGTGATCAGATTTACGTGTGTTTGTGAGAATTCTGGCCACGGCATTCTGTAATAGTTGGAGGGGTTTGATAGTGGAGAGAGGGAGGCCCAGAAATAAAGAATTGCAATAGTCCAGTTTAGTTAAGATAGTTGCCTGTAGGACTATGCGGAGGTCTTGGGTATAAAGCAAGGGTTTAATGTTCGTTAGGATGTGCAATTTGAAAAAACCTGTTTTTATGGTGTTGTTGATGTGAGATTTGAAATTTAAATGTTGGTCAAGATAGACACCGAGATCTCTCACATTGCAGATGAATGCGTCGAGTGGAGGGTTGGTGTTGCTTAAGGCAGGGAGCGAGCGAGCTGGGGGATTGGAGATTGTGAGGAGATCCATTTTTGTTACATTTAAAGCGAGATGTAGGTTTGAGAGGAGGGTGTTGATTGAGGTAAGGAAAGAATCCCAGAATTGTAAAGTTTTGGGGAGGGATTCTTGAAGCGGGATGAGGATTTGAACGTCGTCAGCATACATGAAGAACTTTAGGCCAAGATCAGAGAGGAGATAGCAGAGGGGAAGGAGATAGATATTGAAGAGCGTGGAAGAGAGGGAGGAGCCCTGCGGGATGCCCTGTGTGAGAGGAATGTGGGATGATTCGCAATTGGCTATTTTTACAGTGTAATTTCTGTTGTTGAGATAAGAAGAGAACCATTGCAACGCAGAACCTGTGACACCGATTTCAGCAAGCCGGGTGAGGAGTATGGTATGACTGAGGGTGTCAAAGGCAGCAGATATGTCAAGTAGGGCCAATATGTATGATTGACCGTCGTCCAATCCCTTGAGTATAGTGTCAGAAAGGGTAAGAAGGAGGCTTTCAGTGTTACGGGCTTTACGAAAACCAAATTGAGCCGGGTGAAGGGTGTTGTGCTCTTCAAGGAATTCGGTAAGTTGGATATTGACTATTTTCTCCATTATTTTTGTTTGAAAGGCAAATTAGAAATAGGGCGATAGTTAGCTGGGATACTGGGGTCGAGGTTAGGTTTTTTTAGGAGGGGTTTGACTACTGCATGTTTAAGGGGGTCGGGTACTTTGCCATGTGAGAGGAAGCAGTTTATTATGTCAGCCAGGAGTTTTGAAATTGTGGCAGGGATGGAAAGAAGAGTCTTAGTGGGGATTGTATCGGATGAATGTGTGGCGGGTTTAGCCTTTTGGAGGATTCGTTCAATCTGTTTAGGAGAGGTGAGTTCAAGGGACTCAAGGTTAGCGCTTGAATTTGTGGGGAGGGGGTTGACAGGGGAGGGATTAACAGTGAAGGACAAGTCTTCTGGTGGAGACTTTTTCCTTCCTTCAGGAGGAGATGGCTCAGACATGAAGCTTTCAGATGAGGAATCAGTGTTTTTCTCCTCCCATGAGTCGTATGGCACTTGTTTGGAAGGAGAAGTAGGAGAAGACCTCGGTGGAAGTGATGGACCCAGTGGTCTGAAGAGTCCTGAAGGTCCCGGTTGAGGATCATCAAAAGGGCCTTGTCCAGGAACATCCCCTAGTCTTCCAGGCTTAGTAGGGAGAGGTTGCAGTGGGATGGCACCGACGAGGGCATCGAGTCTATCCATTAGCATTTGAAATATTGAGAATTCCGGTTGCCCAGGAGCCCCAGGTATGGGTACTGGCATCGGTGCTAGTCCTGTTTTCGGGTATGGTCCCGGCATTGGCACGGGCACCGGCGTCGGCAGAGGCTCCAGCATCGGTGCAGGCGCCGGCATCGACAATGGTGTCGGCTTCGGTGAGGGTGTCGATGTCGGTGTCAATGGTTGATGCTCCTGCAGCGATTCTCGCACCGCCTGGCGGATGAATCTGCTCAGTTCCTCCGTAATAGCTGATGCAGGCAGAGCAGCTATATGTGGTGGCGGTGGGGGCGTCAAAGGCCCACCACAGGACCCTGTGGAGGTTTGATGTCCGGCACATCGATAGAAGGTGAACGCCTCGGTGTTTCTTGTAGGCGAGGCCGCTTGGCTGTCGACTTCTCCGGGGATAATAGAGATTCCAGAATAGAAGGATGTCGATGCCGATGTTTAGACCGATGCTCCGAGGCTTTTTCTAGGCCCGATGCCGACTTAATCGATGCCGTGGATGGGGTCGGTGATGACCGATCCCCTGAACCCTCCAGATGACGTATTTTAAGGATTATCCTTTTCGAAGCTCCGGCCAGAGACGACTGAGTGGATATCGATGTGGAAGGTAACAGTTGAAGGTGGAACAAATGTTCCATCTTTTCTTGCCGTGCTTTCTGACCTTTAGTGGCCATTTCTGCACATTTTGGGCAGGATGAAACATCATGGGACTGGCCCAAACAAAGTACACACTCGAGGTGTGGATCCATAATCGACATGGTCCGATTAAATTTGGGACATTTTTTAAATCCTGTGGCCATGACAACCGTGACAGCCGTCGATGGATATCTGATGAAAAATTTATAAAAGTCAAATGAGTCGGAAAGGAATTGTTCTACTCACCAGCCAGTGGTAAAGAGAGAGACCCCGATATGGGAGAGAAAAAAATGAAGTTTTGATCTGATTTTTAGTCGGAAATTGTGTGAAGAACTTCACACAGGGCTCCTGCTCCGTGATGCCAAAAGCAGCATGGAAAAACGAAGACTGAAGGGAGACCCCTGTGCCTGAGAATATCATGGCATGCTGGGCATGCTCAGTGGGCTCAGTGTGCCAGTCAAAAGTTTCTAGAAACTTTGACAGAAAGTTTTCCGTGATAGGGCTCCGTCAGTGATGTCACCCATATGTGAGGACTATCATCCTGCTTGTCCTGGGATAATAAGTGGTATCAGCTTTTCTGTTGACTGGAGCAACAGAACCAGGGTGTTCCCAGTTCTTTTTGAGGAGATCCAAAACAACCTGGTGAATAGGGATGGAGGTTATTTCCTTGGGAGCATCCAGGAATTGTAACAGCTCCATCATTTGATGTCTGTCATCTTGTTCAGTCTGCAATTGGAAGGGAACCAATTCAGACATTTCCTTCACAAAGTTTATAAAGGATAGGTCCCTCTGGAGGAGAACACTTCCTGCTTTCAGTAGGAGAAGGTAGCGATGGCAAGTCATCGGTGTCTTGAGAAGGATCATCGGTCCAGGTGTCATAGGGATCAGCACCTGCCCTTCTAGGAACCTGAGAAGGACGGGATGATGGTATTCCTGAAGGTCCCAGTCTAGGCTCCGAAGGCATTGAGGGAAGTACTGGAGGCACCGATGAAGGCATCGAGGGCACTGGTGCAGGCATCACGGGCATTGATGGATTGATGGCGCCAATGGGCGCATCGGCATCGATGGTTGAGGCATTGGCAGGACACCCGATGGCGGAATGCAGAACGGTGTTTCTCCGCCCGATGACAGAGTAAGCAGGGAAGGCACCGGAGCCATCGGTGACCCAGGATCCCTCGGTGGAAAAGCGGCTATAAGCGCTTCCATCTTCAAGAGCAGCAGTGCCAATGCTGCCGGAATGGGATCAATGGTCAGTTTCGCAACCGGCACCGATTTCAGTGCCGGAGGACCTTGGAGTCTGTGTATTTTCTTATCGATGGCCTCCTGAACCATATGGTCCAGTTCTTCACGGAGACCTGGAGCAAGCAGCCCCGGCTCCAGAAGGGAAGAAGGAGGCAGAGGTATAGCCGGAGGGACCACCGTTAAAGGCGGAGTCGCGGCTCCCGATACCCGTCCAGATGAGGGTTGCCTCAGTGACCCGGTCGCAGAAAAGGTCGGTGCCTTTTCTGGACGGGGTTTCTTCTATGGCGGCTCGGACGATGGCAAGGTTGATGACTTTCCTTCCTCGATGGTCCGAGACTTCCGATGTCGATGCCAATGTTTCTCTCTACGATCCCCTCGGTCCTGAGGGGGGGTAGAGGTAGTCGAAGGCCAAGAAGTCGTCTACGCTGGGCGATCACCGGCCGGTGGCCGATACTGGCGCAAAGTGGCCGATACTGGCGCAAAGTGCTGGTTCAGACGACGTCGATGCAATAGACGCCGTCGGGGTTTGAGAATGGAAGAGAAGTTCCATTTTCTCCATTCTGGCCTTGCGACCTTTTGGTGTCATTAAGGCACATTTGGTGCAGGTCAAGACACTGTACACAGACTTTATGAGGGTCTGTTATGGACATGGTGCGAGTACAGTCCGGGCACCGACGGAATCCCAACGCCATGGCCTCTGAAAAAATTGAGCCGCGGTACGGTCAACAGCCAGTAGGCCGCAAGGGCCAAACTCGATGGGAATTGACCGAAAATGGGTAAAAACTTACCGGAGTACCGCGAAGTAAAAAATTCGAAGGAGGGACCCCTGTGGGGTATGAACGTTTTTAGTAATTCCGTGATTGAAATTCCTGTCAGGAATCTCTGTGGAGCTCCTTAACCCTCGTGGCTACTGCTGCGCAGAAAAAAGAAGACTGAAGGGGGACCCCTGCTGGCTGCAGGTTTAGTGCCATGCTGGGCATGCCCAGTAGGTGCCAGTCAAAATTCTAGAAACTTTGACAAAAGTGTTCCGTGATTGGGCTCCATCCTGTGATGTCACCCATATGTGAGGACTACTATCCTGCTTGTCCTGTGAGAAAAACAGAATATAAATCAAATAAATAAGACAGCAGTTATCTCTGAGTTTCCAAATTGAGGACTGGAAGCACTGCATGCTGGAGAGATTCTGACTGCTGATCTGCTAGGGCTCAGGACATGCAGGTGGTGGAGTAACTTATATGGACTCTGTAAGAATGGAACTGGCTCTGGCCTGGAATCTGTGAGTGCTAGGCAACGTGCTATAAGGGATGGGGAGACAGGAGAAGTTCCAGAAAAAAAATGCCCAGGCTCAGGAAGTGTAGAGCTGGGAAGTCATCCAAAACTGTGAAGGAGGGGGAAATCACATCTTAAAACATGAGCTGAGCCTGCTAATGAAGGGAAGCCTAACATGTTGATAAGGAATGGGAAACAGTGAAGGAATGGCTGAATCAAGCTTGCAGAGGAGGGTAGCTGGATAAGGAAGGGTGAGAAGGAACTTGCTAGAGAGTGGAGGGCTGGAAAGAGGAACTGGGGAACAGAGAAGTATAGATCAGTAGGAAATAGGAAGCAGAGAAGGGTAAGGGGATATAGGGATTAGAGCTGGAAGAGGAGTATTAAACCCCTTCCCTCCAAATATGACATTCAAAGTAAGCCCATGCAGGAAGAAGAGAATTAATAGTGTAGACGGAATTAAGAGAGGGGGAGAGGGACAGGAAATTAGGAGAATGAGAGAAAATGAGGTTGAGAAATAATGATGATGGTGACAGGTGAGGGTGGGGAAAGAAACTTTTTTTTTTTTTTTGCTGGGGCGCTATAATTAGAAACTTAGAAACATGATGGCAGTAAAATATCTTATGGCCCATCTAGTCTGCCTGACTTTCCAATTAATTTAGCATTATAATTCTCATCACTTCCTTATAGGTCCCCTGTATTTATCCCATACTTTCTTCATTTCAGATACTGTGTTTGCCTTCACCAATTCCACACATCTACCACCCTCTCTGTAAAGAAATATTTCCTAAGATTACTCCTGAGGCTACCCCTTTTCAATCTCATCTCATGACCCCTCATTCTAGAACCTCCTTTCCATTTAAAAAGGCTCGCTTCCTATGCATGTAAACCTTTGAGATATTTGAATGTCTGTAGCATATCTCCCCTATCTCGCCTTTTCTCTAGCGTATACATGTTTAGATCTTTAAATCTATCCCCATATGCTTTTGAATGAAGAGCACATTGACCATTTTAGTAGCCTTCTGGACTGACTCCATCCTGTTTATATCCTTTTGAAGTTTTGCTCTCAAGAATTGTACAAAGTATTCCAACTGATGTCTCACCAGAGTCCAATAAAGGGGTGATAAGCACCACCCTTTTTTCTGCTGACAGTCCTCTCCTCTTTCTGACTTTTACTGTTGCTTTATCCACCTGTTTGGCCACCTTAAGATCATCAGATACAATTACCCCAGATCCCACTCTTCCTTTGTGCTTAGAAGAATTTCACCTCAAATACTGTACCTTTCCATTGGGTTTTTGAATCTGAAATGTATTAATCTGCATTTTTTTTTTTTAGCATTAAATCTTAGCTGCCAGACCTTAGATCATTCCATGAGTTTCGCTAGATCCCTCCTCATGTTTTCCACTGGCTGTCCCACCATGTTACAGAGTTTGATATCATCAGCAAAAGGGCAAAACTTTCCAGACAACCCTTCCATTATGTCGCTCACAAAAATGTTGAAAAAACTGGTGCAAGGACCGATGCCTGAGGCACACCACTAGTAACAACCCCCTCCCTCAGAGAAAACTCAAATTTATCACTACCCTTTGTTGCCTCCCACTCAGCCAGTTCTTAACCCAGTCAGTCACTTTAGGATACATATCAAGGGTGCACAATTTATTTATAAGCCTTTTGTGCAGAAACACGTCAAAGGCCTTGCTGAAATCCAAGTACACTATGACTAGTACTCTCCATTGACCCAGCTCTTTGGTCACCCAATCAAAAAAATTGATCAGATTCATCTGACAAGATTTACCTCTGGTAAAACCATGCTGCCTTGGATATTGCAATGATTACAAAAATTGTACCATCGTCTGTTTTAGCAGCAATTTCATTAATTTGCTCACCTCAGAGGTCAGACTAACTGTCCTGTAGTTACCAGCCTCCTCCTTATTTCCAAATTTTATGAATAGGAATCACATGGGACCTTTTAACGTCCTCCGGAACTATCCAAGACTCTAAAGAACTATTGAAAAGGCCAACCAGCAAAGCTGCCAGGACATCTTTAAATTCCCTTAGTACCCTCAGATATATCCCATCTGGCCCCTTCGTCATTTGAGGTTCACCTCATTTCCAATCTTATTTGTGTTTGTTTTATGTGGTACTGCTCCACAGTGAACACCAAAAAGAAATATTTGTTAAGCAATTTTGCTTTTTCCTCATAAGCCTCTACATATTCCTCCCCTTCACCTTTGAGTCTCACAATGCTACTTTTGCACTTCCTTCTATCACTAACATACCTAAAAATATAGTCTTGTCCCCTTGTTTTGCCATATTTGCCATTTTTTCTTTTATTTTAATTTTTGCATTCCTGACTACTTTCCAAGTTTCTCTTAATTTTTTCAGATATTGTCACCTGTCTTCTTCTTTCTGCAATCTCTTGTAATTATGAATGCTAACCTTTTCTCCCTTACCTTTTCAGCTACTTATTTAGAAAACCATAACAGTCTCTTTTTTCTCTTCCCTTTATTTACATTCCTAAGAAAAAGATTAGTTTCCCTTATGATATCTCCTTTTAGTTTTGCCCACTGCCCTTTTACTTCCCCTAGATTTTCCCATCCAGCTAACAACTCCTGGGGGTACTCCCCCAGTACTCCCCCCTTTATTTTCAAAAGTTGGTTCCTATGATACCGGTTTATGTATAATTACAGCCTGCTTTAGACTGGAGGTCTTCCTGCATTGGTAATAGGATGCTGTCTATGTGCTTGCAAGTCAGTCAAAAATCCACCCCAGCTGTTGGCTGGGTTGCAGTCTGGGACATAGGGGCCCGTAGTTGCCATTGATGGGCATATGGGGACTGCTGTTGACAAAACTGAAGAGGTGGAGGACAGAGCTTCCTCGGTTGCAAGAAGTGCCTCTTCTGCCCAATACTCGGATAACTCCTAGATGAGACGGCCAGGTCTGGAGTACCAGCAGAGAGATGTTGGAATGTTGCACAGTGTTCCGGGATGTGTACGATTGCCTTCTTCACCCTATCTCCAAAGAGATTCTGTTATGTTTGTAGAACCTTAGACCGAGGCAGGTTTGAAGCAAGCTGCAGGGAGAAGCCCTGCAAGTCCCCACCATTGGCAGGTGGACCTGGATGAAGCAGAGACCCAGCTGGAGCTTTGCCTTTACCAGCCCATATTCCTCTTGGGTTGAGCCTTTGGGTGCCAGGGCCAGCAGCTCTTAGGTGTGGGCCTCTGCTGATGGCAGCGAGATTGGTTGAGGCAGCTGGATTGAAGTGGGCATAGGTGAGACACAACTGGTGGCAGGCAGAGGTCAGTGGCAGGCGGTGATCAAGAGTGTCCAGGAGTCAGGCAGTAGTCAGTGGCAGGTGGTGATCAAGAATTTCCAAAAATTAGGCCAAAGTCAGTATCAGGTATCCATCTAAAGGAAATGGTGGGATAGTAGGAAGGGCAGGAAGGCTAGGAGAAGAACATGGGGCACCAAGAGAGGTGTAGAAGAACTGAAAAACTGAAGACTGACATTGGAACTGAATACAGTGACGTTGGAACTGAAGACAAGGAACACTGGAACTGAGACAGGATGATGGAGCAACACGTACTATTACTGAAGCAGGGAGATTTGCTACTGAGGCAAGAACGTGATGGTCATCAAGCCGCATTGCAGGGCTTTTCCCGCCATGGGACTCTAATTTAGGTAGTGTCATCCTTGTGCATGCCTAGAGGGAGGCACAGCAGCAGAGATTTGGCAGCTTTTAGCCACGGGGCAAGCTGGCAGCATGTTGCCGTAAAAATGAGCAGGGCCTGGTAAAGAGAGCAGCAGCGTCCTGCTGCAAGGGTGTCTTACAATGACCATGGCCCAGCCCAAGAGGTGAGAGTGATGGTTCGTAGCCTGCAGACTGCTGAATGCAACAGCACCTTCCCAACTTAAGACTCCTTCCAGAGGCTCTGGGCTTCCTTGCATGATGTTGATGAAACTCCTTTACAAGATTACGGTCCAAGATGTTGGAGGCTGGCCTCAAGAGTTCTCTTCTGGACCGTAGTCCTTCCAAAAGACAAGTTATTCAATTTTCTTGCCTCTATGTCAGGAGTCTAAGATTTCCTTGACTTCGCATACTGTCTCTCCCTCAATGGTTACCATCCTGAGGTTCAAGTAATGCCCCAGAGGGCCATGAGAGAACCAGTGGCTTGAGTAGCAAGTGATAAAATACATTATGTATCTTAAGTGTAGATGGTAGCTTTAATTGATGTGACGGGCCCCAGTTGTCAGAGTACAGAGAAGTATCCAATGTAGCATGGAGCTAGACTAATGGAAGGTACCCGCAGGTGTAAATGCTGCATGCTTAGCCAGAAATTAAGGAGCTGGTCATCTGTGGGCATCTATCATTCTCTTGGCTCTGTCAATGGCTTTCTGGATTAGATGGTTAGTCCATTCCCATTGTTCATGCAATTCCTGGGCAGAGAGTTGCACCAATGGAAAGGGTACTGTCATAGGTAGTGGCAGAGGGGGCAATGGTTATTTCCCATAGACCAGTTGGGAAGGAGAGGTGCTGGTGGCCGAGTTAATGTGGGTATTGTGAGAGAACTTAGCCTAGGGTAGGAGAGTGGACCAATTGTCCTGATGCTCGCCAATGTATGAGTGGAGGAATGTCTTGAGAGTGCAACTGGTGCACTCTACTTGTCCATTCCCTTGTTGGTGATAAGCGGTAGTGAAGTCCAGTGTGATGCCAAACTTCTTAGAGAATGCCAGATTTGTGCGGTAAATTGCACACCTCTGCCAGACAATATGTGCTTTGGCAAGCCATGCAGGTGAAAAACATGGAGAGTAAAAAGGCGTGCCAATTCTGGTGCAGAAGGGAGGCCTGGTAGTGGAATGAAGTGTGGCTTCTTAGAGAAATGATCTATGACCACCCAAATCACTGTGGCACCTCCGAGATGGGGTGGCTTATGATAAAATCTGTGAATAGATGGGTACAGGGTTTCCTGGGGGCTAGCCATGATTTTAACAGCCCCCAGGATCAGTCATATAGTGTTTTTTGCTGTACGCAGTTAGGGCACAAGTCAATGTAGGCCTTGATGTCTTGCTTCATTTGGGGCCACCATAATGTCACTGAAGCAATTCAAGAGTTTGTGCCTGCCCAGGGTGACCTGCAACACGGGAGTCATGGGCCCAATTTCAAAACTTTTTCATGTAGTCTGGAAGGTATAATTGTCTTCCTTGAAGGGACAGATACCATTGTAGCCAGAAGTATCTTAACAAGATCAATTATGTGTCTGGGAGATTCTGGGTTATCTTCTATCTGGAAAGAGCAAGAGAGGGCATCTGCCCATTGATTCTTGAGTGCTGGGCTGATTCTTGAGTGCGGGCAAAGAATAAGGAGCAATGGGCTTGCATTGTATTTAGTCGCTGAGCTTAATGTAGATGTTTGAGGTTTTTGTGATCCGTATATATTGTAATATGGTGTTTAGCTCCTTCAAGAAGGTGGCTTCATTCCTTGAGGGTTAGTTTGACAGCTAAAAGCTCTCTGTCTCCAATGCCATAATTAGGCTCCGTGAGGGAGAACTTCTTCAAGAAGAAGGAGCATGGATGAAGTATCCCTTCTGGGGTGTGTTGACTTAAGCCTGCCCCTACCCCCAGAGTTGAGGGATCAAGTTTGAGGATAAAGGGGCATATGGAATTTGGATGATGAAAACGATCCATCTACAAAGGTATTTTTCAATTCTTGGAATTCCTCTTGAGCCTCAAATGGCCAGTTCTTATTGTTGGCACCCTTGTGGGTAAAAGCAGTAAGGGGAGTTGCCACAGAGGAGTAGTTTGAAACAAACTGATGATAATAATTTGCAAATTCCAAGAATCTTTGCAGAGCCCGAAGCCCTACCAGATGGGGCCAGTCCTTGATGGCCTTGACCAAAGTAGGGTCCATGCGGAAGCCATTATGAGAGTCAATGTACCTAGGGAGCGGAGTTTCTCTTGTTCAAAGAGACATTTTTCCAACTTGGCAAACAGACTGTTCTCTCACAGGTGTTACAGGACTGTGAGCATATCTGGACAGTGGGCACTGAAATTTTAAGAGAAGATCAATATGTCATCTAAATACACGACCACACAAGTATGCATTAGGTCATGAATGATTTTGTTGACCATCTTTTGGAAAACTGCTGGTGCATTGCAAAGCCCAAAGGGCATAACTAGATACTCGTAGTGTCTGTCATGAGTGTTAAAAGCTGTTTTCCACTCGTCAGCCTTGATTTGGATGAGAGGTCCTGCTTAGTGAAAATCTTAACGTTTTGCAGGCGGTCAAAGAGCTCCATTATTAATGGTAATGGATAATGGTCCGTCTTTGTCGTTCAAGCCGCGATAATCAATGCATGTCCTGAGGGAGCCATCTTTCTTCGCAAAGAACAAAAATCCGGCTCCAACCGTGGAAGTGGATGGACGGATGAATCTATGTTCCAAGTTTCCCGGATATAATTAGACATGGCTCAAGTTCTGGAAAACGACAAAAGTAGATCCCTTCCCACAGAGCTTGGTATCTGGGAGGAGCTTGATCCCGCAGTCGTATGTATGGTGAGGAGGCAGGATCTTGGCCTTTTTCTTCAAAAAGATGTCTTCAAAGTCCATATGCTATGGGGGAAGCCCTGGAAGGGTTGTAGCCATAATCATGCAGCAAGGAGGTTCCACATGATCCAGGCAAGAGTCCATACATTCTTGGCCCCACTGGGTGAGTTGCAGAGTAGCCCATTCAAAGTATGGATAATGATATTGGAGCTACGGTAATCCAAGGACAATAGGGTGCATGGCCCTGGAGATTACATGTAGGCTGAGTGTTTCCAGATGTAAAAGGCTAGGGCAAAGGTTTACCAGCTCCATCATCAGGGTGAACTGGACTGAAAGAGGGTCTCCGTAGACAGAGGAAATTATAAAGGGGGGAGGCCCTCTTGTCTGTGTGAATGAGGAGTTGATCCACAAGTTCTTTCAGGATAAAGTTCCTTCAGAACCTGAATCCACAAACATCTGTGTGGAGAAGCATATAGAACCCCATTCCAAGGTCACAGGAAATATTATTTGGGAACCTGGAACAGTAAGGCCTAGGGTCATCTCCCCGCTGTATCCTAGGTGCTGGGTTTTCCCGACTTCAGTGAGCATTGGGCCAGCAGATGTCCCTGGTCAGGGCAGTAAAAGCATAGCCCTGCTCTCTATGGCAGAGCCTTTCTTTTGGGGCCAAATGGCTGTCATCCATTTGCATGGGCTCTTCAGGAAGGGTAGTGGTCGAGGGAGCAAGAGCCAGAAATTGAACACTGGAACTGGGGTGCCAATGTAGCAAGTGAGCGCCGGACATGGGGCGCCAATGTAATGTTTCTTCTAGGTGGATGAATGTTTCATGACCTGTTGGAGATAGCAGTCAATTTTTATGGTCAGCATGATGAGTCCCTCTAGGGATGCTGGGAGATCTCGAGCAGCAAGATCATCCTTAATCTTCGAGGAGAAGCCTTCAAGAAAGAATGTGATGAGGCACTCCACCCACAAATTGCTAGGGTCTGAAATTCTATAGCATACTCTGCCAGGGTTCTAGAGCCCTGGCAGAGGTGGAGTAAGTTGGAATCTATGGTGGCCGTATGGCCAGGCTCTTCAAAAGTGGTCTTAAGCAGTTCAGTAAATTGTTGTAAGTTGTGCAGAAGTGGATTTTCATGCTCCCAGAGGGGGGAGGCCCACGCTAGGGCTGTTCTATCCAATAGGGAGAGAATATAAGTCATCTTGGTTAGATCATCAGGAAGTAATGGTACATGTAAAGAAAAGTGCATGAGGCACTAATTCAGAAATCTCTGGCATCACTTGGTGTCCCCGGCGTACCGGGGTGGGGCTGGCAGCTGAAGTATAGGACAGTTGGAGGCTACGGGAGGTACTGCACTGAAGTAGGAGGTGGTGAAGCCACCAAGGTAGTGAATACGTCCAGTTGCATGGACAGCCGATCCATGGAGACCACCAGGAGTTCCAGGATTTTCTGCTGATCCTGTAGTCAGTGAGTGAGAGCTGGGATGGCCTGTAGGAATGTAAAGGCTGTCGATTCATTGCCTCGGCAACCTGCTGTATTCTTGGACCCTTAAATCAGGGCGGGTTGGACACAACCTGCAGGGAAGAGTCCTGAAGGTCCCCGCCGTTGACAGGAGGACCCAAACAAAGCAGAGGCCCAGCTGGAGCTTCATTTTTACCAGTCCACGTTTCCCTCGGGTTGAGCCTTTGAGTGCAAGGGCCAGCAGGTCTTAGGTGGGGGCCTCTACTTATGGTGGAGAGATTCATTGAGGTAGCTAGATTGGAATGGGTGTAGGTGAGGGGTATCCAGTGGCAGGCAGAGGTCAGTGGCAGGCAGTGATTGAGTGTCCAGGAGTCAGGCAGTGGTCAGTGGCAGGTAGAGTATCCAGAAGTCAGTATCAGGTATCTGTCCGAAGGGAATGGTGGGACGAATGGCAGGGCAGGAAGTCTAGGAGAAGAACAAGCGGGCAAGGGAAGCATGGAAGAACAGAAGACTCTGATGCTGGAACTGAAGAACTGAAGAACTGAAGTCAGTAATGCTGAAACCAAAGAACTGAAGACAAACACAATGGAACTGAAGAACTGAAGACTAGGAATGCTGGAACTGAGAAAGGCCACTGTAGCAACATGCACTGCTACTAGAGCAGGGAGATGTGTTGCAAAGGGCAAGGTTGTGAAGTCCGAAGAGCTTTTCTTTAGGCCTGGCTGTCTGAGGTCTTCAAGCCACACAGGGGCTTTTCCAGTCATGGGCTCTTTAAATTTGGCAGCGTGTACACCTAGGTGGAGGTATGGCAGCAGAGAATCAGTGGCGTCTAGCTGCGAAGCAAGTCTACAGTGTTGCCATGAAAAGGAGTGAGGCCTGGTGCAGAGGAGATCGGCATCCTTCCATGACGGCATCTTGCTATGAATAGGGCCCAGTCCGACAGATGAGGGCGGTGGTTCATGGAGTTAGCCCTCGGACCACCGAACATAACAGATTCTTTCCTGTACATGGCATGTCAGCAAGTTGTTCTTGTACTTCTGGTTGGATATCTGAGGCCCACAGCCAGGTGAGTCTGAGGATACCAATCCCCATGGCAGAGATTCACAATGCCATCTTAAAAACATCGAAGGTCAAGCAGACTATGTGTTTTCCACACTCCAGGCCTTTGTCCACAGTGGCTGAAGGGCATGTTACTCATTTTGCAGCTGGTAGGAGGCTATGCAGGCATTGAGCATAGACCTCTGGAAATCTTTCTTCTCTTGATTATGCAGAGTCCTGCACTCCTTTCCCAGGTGCGCACAGGAAAGAGTCTTGTCCTCTTTGTCTTCTTGACAGTAGTTTGAACCACAAAGATTGGTGCATCAGCTGTCTCTTATTGAATCCGAGAGCTTTCTGGATAAGATAAATCACATCCACCTTTATGTTGAAGAGAGCAACAGAGAAAGGGTTCTCCCACATCCTCATCTGTACCTTCTGAAGTATTTTGTGAACTGCAACTGCTATGACCTCCTTAGTGCATACCAAGAACTCTGAAGGATATCCAACATTTTGTTTCTGATCTCATCCTTAGTCTATCATCATTGCAGAAAGACTAAATGAATTCTTTGCTTCCGTGTTTACTAATGAGGTTATTGGGGAGATACCAGTTCTGGAGATGGTTTTCAGGGGTGATGAGTCAGATGAACTGAACGAAATTACTGTGAACCTGGAAGATGTTGTAGGCCAGATTGACAAACTAAAGAGTAGCAAATCATCTGGACCGGATGCTATGCATCCTAGGGTAGTGAAGGAACTCAAAAATGAAATTTCTGATCTATTAGTTAAAATTTGTAACCTATCATTAAAATCATCCATTGTACCTGAAGAATGGAGGGTGGCCAATGTAACCCCAATATTTAAAAAAGGCTCCAGGGGTGATCTGGGTAACTATAGACCAAAGAGCCTGACTTCAGTACCAGGAAAATTAGTGGAAACTATTCTCAAGATCAAAATCGTAGAGCATATAGAAAGACATGGTTTAATGGAACAGAGTCAACATGGATTTACCCAAGGGAAGTCTTGCCTAACAAATCTGCTTCATTTTTTTTGAAGGGTTAATAAACATGTAGATAAAGGTGAGCAGGTAGATGTAGTGTATTTGGATTTTCAGAAGGCGTTTGACAAAGTCCCTCATGAGAGGCTTCTAAGAAAACTAAAAAGTCATAGGATAGGCGGCGATGTCCTTTTGTGGATTACAAAACTAGTTAAAAGACAGGAAACAGAGAGTAGGATTAAATGGTAAAATTTTCTCAGTGGAAAAGGGTAAACAGTGGAGTGCCTCAGGGATCTGTACTTGGACCGGTGCTTTTCAATATATATATATATATATAAATCTGGAAAGGAATACGACAAGTGAGGTTATCAAATTTGCGGATGATACAAAATTATTCATAGTTAAGTCACAAGCAGATTGTGATACATTACAGGAGGACCATGCAAGACTGGAAGATTGGGCATCCAAATGACAGATGAAATTTAATATGGACATGTGCAAGGTGTTGCATATAGGGAAAAATAATCCTTGCTGTTGTTACATGATGTTAGGTTCCATATTAGGAGCTACCACCCAGGAAAAAGATCTAGGCATCATAGTGGAAAATACTTTAAAATCATCAGCTCAGTGTGCTGCAGCAGTCAAAAAAGCAAACAGAATGTTAGGAATTATTAGGAAGGGAATGGTTAATAAAATGGAAAATGTCATAATGCCTCTATATCGCTCAATGGTGAGACCGCACCTTGAATTCTGTGTACAATTCTGGTCGCCGCATCTCAAAAAAGATATAGTTGCGATGGAGAAGGTACAGAGAAGGGCAATCAAAATGATAAAGTGGATGGAACAGCTCCCCTATGAGGAAAGGCTGAAGAGGTTAGAGCTGTTCAGCTTGGAGAAGAGACGGCTGAAGGGGATATGATAGAGGTCTTTAAGATCATGAGAGATCTTGAATGAGTGAATCGGTTACTTACACTTTCGAATAATAGAAGGACTAGGGGACATTCCATGAAGTTAGCAAGTAGCACATTTAAGAGTAATCAGAGAAATTTTTTTTTCACTCAACGCACAATAAATCTCTGGAATTTATTGCCAGAGGATGTGGTTAGTGCAGTTAGTGTAGCTGGGTTCAAAAAAGGTTTGGATAAGTTCTTGGAGGAGAAGTCCAATCACTGCTATTAATCAAGTTTACTTAGGGAATAGCCACTGCTATTAATTGCATCAGACGCAAGGGATCTTTAGTGTTTGGGTAATTGCTAGGTTCTTGTGGCCTGGTTTGGCCTCTGTTGTAAACAGGATGCTGGGCTTGATGGACCCTTGGTCTGACCCTGCATGGCAATTTCTTATGTTCTTAAATGGAATGGACTCTACCATTCTCCTGGCAAACCCTGTGAAGGAGAGTTCTTCAGGTGACAACTTCCTTCTCTATGGTGGAGAAGAGGCGTCAGAAGGGAGATCCATCAACCACTCTTCTTCAGAGGGGTCACTGGAATCATAGCTTTACTCTCATGAGTATTCAGACTTGGATTCCCCATGGTATGCCAGGGCGAGGACTCTGGAGCTACTCGATCCTCATCCAAAGTTCCCATGGGAGGTACTTTTGGATGTTTGGGCCTAGATCCCAGAGAATCTCAATGGTCTGGGGAAGCTTGCTCCCAAGAGAAGGCAGAGATCAACAATAGGGCAGGGCATTGACTCCAATCCTGGCACTGTCACCAATGCCTTGCTGCTGGGTAGTCGAAGGAAACTGAGCAGTAGCTGGAAGACCGACGGTATCTGTCCCTTTGCCATCAATGCCACTGTACTGAAGCCCAGCAGCACCTTCTCCAAGGCCTGGTAGATCTTCTTTTCCAAGTCTTCCTCAAAACTAGTTGATGCCAATACCACCTGAGAAGCAAGAGAGATGGCTACATCCTCCTCACAACTTAGAAGGGTATCTGTGGCTGAGACCAGGTACACTGAAGACTTTCATGAGTCCCGGAAGTTTTGGGAGAATGAGCTCGTCTCACTGCGGGACAGCTTTGGGAGGGTTCTCAGCAGATGCTGGACTGTCTCTGCTCCTGGCAATGGACATCGATGAAGTCTGATGCTGATGCTTCTTTGATTTCCCTCAATGTCTGGCACTGGAACTCCTAGATGTTGGTGTCAAAGAGGTGGAACCCTGCACCTTCTTAGAATAGAACGAGCTAGATGATGGCCTGTCTCCAGGTTCCCTGATGGCAGCCAGCATGATGCTTATGCCACTACCTCCACTGATACATAACCTGATATGCCTCGATATTGATGCCTCTGATGACGATGCCAGTGCCAGTGGATCGGTCTTCCAGTATCTGAAATATTTTTCTCTAAATTCCAGTTCTTCTGGATCGTGGTCGCACATTTGAATTCACATGCACATCACGCAATGTCTCCAGGCACAGGATGCATCTATTATGGGGATTCATGATATAAATTGTCCTGTCACTTTGGGAGCATCACTGGAACCTGCTAGGCATGTTCAACTGATAAAGAAATGAAGAAAATCATACTCTATGGTGGCAGTTGACAAATGCCTCCCAGGCACAGAACTGAGCTGAAACAAAACTTTAGAAACACTTTAAAAAACCTTTGGGCTCTGCAGAAAAAACAAGACTTTACGGTCCCCATGTGATCATTTTGTTATGACTGGTATAGTGGACCCTTGGGCCGGCCGTGCGGAGTGACGTCAGTACGTGGGAGATACTCTGCAGAGATGGAAAGGCCGGGAGGCGGCACCAAGCCAGAAGACCAGACGGTGGCTTCACCCTGGAAGCCCGAGGAGCCCGTGAGGACTTGGACCGCTGGGACTTAGGAGAATCCCCCGGAAGGCAATCTCAACAGTTGGGAAGACAGGCACTGTTCAGGGCTGGCGGCAGACAGGAAAGTAGCAGATACGGACCAGGGACGAAAGCCAGGCAGACAATCCTAAGGCGAGCTGGGTAGGACCAGGAGCGGAAACTGGATCAGGAGCGGAGGCTGGATAAGGAGCGGAGGCTGGATCTGAAGCAGGAACAGGCTGGAACAAGAACTGAAGCAGGAACAAGCTGGAACACAAACAGAACAGCAACTAGATACTCACAGAGAGTGACCTCATTGCAAGGCAATTATCTGGAGCTGGAACTGGGTTTAAATCCCCTGCCAGCGTCTGACATTGTTCCGGGGGCCGGACAAGGTCTCTCGCCCCTGCAGCTTCAAGAGCTGCCTCCTTGCGCGCGTACACTGTGGGCGGGACCAAGCTGGAGAGCTCGAAGGCGTCTCCCTTGTGGAGACGCCGTGACAGGGAAAGGCCTGTACAGGCCTCGCTCGGGATCGGGGAGACCTGCCTGTGCCCGGGGACAGCCGCAGAGGTAAAAGCCCGGTCACGGGTGTCGCGACCAGTATCGCAACAGTACCCCCCTCTTACGCCCCCTCCATGGAGGGCTAGGCTTCCCTGGATGGTCCTGATGGAATTGTAGAAGCAACGATTTGTCCAGGATATTGCGGGCAGGCTCCCAGGTATTGTCCTCCAGACCACATCCCTCCCATGCGAGAAGATTCTCCCATCTGCGATGAGCAAAGCGAACATCCAATACCTCGCGTACTTGAAAGAATGTGTCCGTGGCAGAGGGAGTCTCCGAGGGTTCAGCTATGGAACGATGAAACCTGGAGAGAACTACTGGTTTGAGAAGGGAAACATGGAATACATTATGGATTCTTAGTGTTGAGGGTAACCACAGTTGGTAAGCTACTGTTCCCACTCTCTCTGCTATCCTGAATGGTCCGAAGTACTTGGGAGCCAGACATTTGGAGGGTAAGCGTTGGTGAATGTTCTTGGTACTTAACCAAACCTTGTCTCCAGGCAAGAAGACTGGAGCTGGCCGACGTCGGCGGTCCGCAAACCATTTTGCAAATGTAGCAGAGTTTTGAAGTTTCCTCTGGATCATGCACCAAAGATTGGGAAGTCGCTGGGCTGTCATCTGGGCGGCAGGAGAGGAAACAGTTACTGGCAGTGGCAAAGGTATCTGAGGTTGCTTCCCATTTACCAGCAAAAAGGGAGATTGCCCCATGGAACAATGAGTGTGGTTATTATAAGAGAACTCCGCCCATGGTAGCAGAGTCGCCCAGTTATTCTGGGTATCATTGGCGAAGTTCCGTAAGAAGGTTTTCAGTGAACGGTTGGTGCGTTCCGTCTGCCCATTGCTTTGTTGGTGAAAAGCAGTGGTGAGATCTAACTGAATCCCAAACTTCTTACATAAAGCTCTCCAATATCGTGCAGTAAACTGTGGACCTCTATCCGACATGATCTGTGATGACAGGCCATGTGCTCGGAAGATGTGTTGCACAAAGAGTTGCGCCAGTTCTGGAGCTGATGGCAATTTGGACAGAGCGACAAAGTGAGCCATCTTAGAAAATCGGTCCACCCTCACCCAGATTACCGTCTTCCCTTCGGACAGAGGCAAATCCATTACGAAGTCCGTGGCAAGGTATGTCCAGGGTTCCAAGGGAATGAGCAGTGGTTGAAGCAACCCCCAAGGACGACCCGTTAGTGGCTTCTGTCTGGCACAGGTGGGACAGGAACTGACATAGAGATTGACATCTTGTCTCATGCGAGGCCACCAGTAGTATTGTGTTAAGAGGTTCAAGGTTCGAGCTCTACCAGCATGCCCGGCCGTGAGCGAATCATGAGCCCAAGACAGTACTTTTCTTCTAAGACGGCGAGGTACCACTGTCCTGTCTCCTGATGAGACCATGGTACTGGTTAAACTGACTCTTGCAGGGTCAAGAATGTATTTGGGAGAACTGTTCTCCTCCTCCAGTTCGGTGATGTGGGATAGCACATCTGCTTGTACATTCTTAGCGGCTGGCCGGTAATGCAGGGAGAAATTAAAGCGACTGAAGAACAGAGACCACCGAGCTTGCCTGGGATTCAGGCGCTGGGCTTTACACAAGAACTCCAGATTTTTGTGATCCGTATATATTGTAATTGGATGTTGAGCCCCCTCCAACCACTGCCTCCAATCCTCGAAGGCCAGATTGATGGCTAATAGTTCTTTGTCGCCAATTCCATAGTTCCTTTCCGCATCAGAGAATTTACGAGAGAAGTATGAGCACGGAATCAACCTCCCTTTCCTAGAGGTCTGGCTGAGAACTGCTCCCACAGCAATATCAGAGGCATCTACCTCCATGATGAATGGCCTTAGAGGATCTGGGTGATGTAGACAAAAGTCCTCCAAGAACGCCTCCTTCAAATCCTGAAATTCCAAACGCGCTTCCAAAGGCTAATTTTTTGCGTCCATTCCTTTCCTCGTAAGCGCTGTTAATAGAACTACTTTACAGGAGTAATGTGGGATGAACTGTCTATAGAAATTAGCAAATCCCAAGAATCTTTGAAGCGCTTTCACTCCTACAGGTTGAGGCCAATCTTGGATGGCGGAAATCTTTTCTGGGTCCATCCTGAACCCCGTGGTTGAAACAATGTAGCCCAAGAAAGGGAGCGATTCTTGCTCAAAGAGACACTTCTCAAACTTCGCGAACAGCTTATTCTCCCTCAGAATCTGTAGAACTTGTCGCACGTGTTGACGATGAGTTGTCAGATCCTTGGAATAGATCAGTACATCGTCCAGGTAGACAATGACAGATGAGTGAAGCATCTCTCTCAATACCTCATTCATAAGGTGTTGGAAGACTGCGGGAGCGTTACACAGCCCGAACGGCATTACCAAGTACTTGTAGTGTCCGTCCCGGGTGTTGAAAGCCGTCTTCCATTCATCCCCAGGACGGATGCGTACCAGATTGTATGCTCCACAAAGATCGAATTTGGTAAACACCTTTGCTCCTTGCAGACGGTCCAGAATCTCAGGAATCAGAGGTAGCGGGTACCGATCGCGCCTGGTGATGGCGCTTAGCCCTCTATATTTGATGTATGGACGCAGGGATCCGTCCTTCTTCCCTACAAAGAAGAACCCAGCTCCAGCCGGGGACTTAAAAGGGTGAATGAACCCCCGAGCCAGGTTCTCCGAAATGTATTTAGACATGGCTTGTGTCTCTGGAAGAGAAAGCAGATACACCCATCCACGGGGTGGCGTGGTACCAGGAAGCAAATCAATGGCACAGTCGAAGGGACGATGTTGGGGTAACAAGTCAGCCTGCTCCTTAGAGAATACATCTGCAAAATCCTCGTACTGGGAGGGTATGGCTAGGGATGCTGCCATTAGAGTAAGACTGGGGCGAGGCCGAGCAAGTAAGCAAGTATTAAAGCAGTCTTGACCCCAAGCTTCCACTTGAAGCGTGTACCAATGAATGGCCGGAGAGTGCTTCTGGAACCACGGTAGCCCCAGTACTATGGGATGTACCTACTTCTCCAATACCAAGAAGGATATTTGTTCAGTGTGCATGACACCCGCTCGAAGAGTCAATGGCTCGGTGGTAGATGCAATGCATCCAGGGATTACCGTGCCTCGGATGGACGTAATCTGGAGTGGAGGGTTTCGAGGACAGATAGGTAGCTGAAGCTGTTGTACCAAATCCCAGCGGATAAAGTTCCCACCTGCCCCTGAGTCAATGAAGGCAGTAATGGCGAAGGTCTCTCTGGGATATTCCAGGGTTACCGGAACTGTAAATTGAGGAGCAGAAGCCACACAGCCTAGGGACAGCTCCCCTGGGGCGCCTAGGCTTTGGCGTTTTCCAACCGCTCTTTGCACTGGGCCAAAAAGTGTCCCTTCCCTCCACAGTACAGACAGAGTCCCATTGTTCTGCATCTCCTTCTCTCCTCAGGGGTTAGAGTACTGCATCCCAGCTGCATCGGTTCCTCCCCTGAAGACTCCGCCTGTGGTCTTGCCGACACGGCAGAAGGCACTAGAGGCTTCGAGAATGCGGGAGCCAGCAAGACCTGCTTCTTAGCCGGGCGGAACTCCCGGGCGCGTTGTTGTAGCCGGCGGTCGATCCTCCCCGCCAGGTCAATTAAGCTATTCAAGTCCTCCGGGAAATCCCTAGCGGCTAGTTCATCCTTTATCCAGGATGCCAGGCCCTCCAAGAATATGCCTCTTAAGCTGTCCTTTCACCAACCTACCTCAGAAGCTAGTGTTCGAAACTCAATGGCATAGTCTGCCAAAGAGCGGGACCCTTGACGCAACTGGAGTAGCTCCGTGGTCGCAGTGGAGTGACATGCTGGCTCATCAAAGATTTGTTTGAAGTTGAGGATGAACTGTTGGAAGCTACCCAGCATGGGATCGTTGCACTCCCATAACGGCGAAGCCCAGGCTAGGGCTTTCCCCTCCACCAATGAGAGGATGTACGCGACCTTTACTGAATCCGTAGGAAACTGTTTTGGTAGTAATGCGAACCTGATGTAGCACTGGTTCAAGAATTCACGAGAGAGTTTGGCCTCGTCAGCGTAGTGTGACGGTATCAAGTGTGGAGGAAATACCGACTCTGGAGCGGAAGCCACTGGATGTATCGGTGGAGGCTCGGAAGGCTGGGAGTCCAGGCGGTTAGCTAGCCGTTCCACGGTCGCTGCCAGAACATCCAGGCAGTGCTGCTGTTGTTGCAAACGTTGTGCCATTCCTGGAATGGCCTGTAAAACAGAAATGTCCGCCGGGTCCATGGCCTTGCAAACTGTTATGACTGGTATAGTGGACCCTTGGGCAGCCGTGCGGAGTGACGTCAGTACGTGGGAGATACTCCACAGAGATGGAAAAGCCGGGAGGCGGCACCAAGCCGGAAGACCAGATGGTGGCTTCACCCTGGAAGCCCGAGGCCCCTCCGGGAGGAACCCGTGAGAACCCGGACCGCTGGGACTTAGGAGAATCCCCCAGAAGGCAATCTCAACAGTCGGGAAGACAGGCACAGTTCAGGGCTGGCGGCAGACAGGAAAGTAGCAGATACAGACCAGGGTCAAAAGCCAGGCAGACAATCCGAAGGCGAGCTGGGTAGGACCAGGAGCGGAAACTGGATCAGGAGCGGAGGCTGGATCTGAAGCAGGAACAGGCTGGAACAAGAACTGAAGCAGGAACAAGTGGAACATAAACTAAAGCAGGAACAAGCTGGAACACAAACAGAAAAGCAACTAGATACTCACAGAGAGTGACCTTGTTGCAAGGCGATCATCTGGAGCTGGAACCGGGTTTAAATCCCCTGCCCGGTGTCTGACATTGTTCCGGGAGCCGGCCGAGGTCTCCCGCCCCTGCAGCTTCAAGAGCTGTCTCCTTGCGCGCGCGTGTACACTGTGGGCAGGGCCAAGCTGGAGAGCTCGACGGCGTCTCCCTCATGGAGACGCCATGACAGGGAAAGGCCTGTACAGGCCTCGCACGGGATCGGGGAGACCTGCCTGTGCCCAGGGACAGCTGTAGAGGTAAGAGCCTGGTTGCGGGTGTTCCGACCGGGATCGCAACACATTTGGCATAATGAGCATGCTCAGTGTATGGGCGTGCTCAGTTAGACACAGTCAAAGTTCTAGAAAATTTGACATAAGTTTTCTGGGCTGGGCTCCATTGGATGATGTCACCCATGTGTGAGGCCTGCCATCTTCCTTGTCCTTAGAGAAAATATTTTAAACAATATGCAGGAAAGGGATGATTCTTGAGGAACATCTCACCCTAAGAGATTCCCAGCTAGAACACTCTGCCCCAGCCCTCAACTGTTGGATTCGTGGACCCTTGGGCCGATCGTAACCAAAGGAGAAGTTGCTGTAGATGGTGGCAGCAGTGGCCCCGACCGGGAGGCGGCAAAGACAGGCTCGGAACTGGTTGAAGGAGGAACTCTGGAAGCCCTATGCGACCAAGGGCTTTGGCGAGGAAGGTGGAGACGGCGGAGCTGGTCCAGTAGTAAGAGGATCTTCGCCCTGGAAGCCGATCCTCCCCTGAGAGGAGCTCGTAGGAGTTCGGCCGCTGGGACTTAGGAGATTCACCCTGGAAGCCGAAGTCCCCCCAGGAGGAGCCTGTAGGGACCCGGCCGCTGGGACTTAGGCGGGCCCGCGAGGGCCAAGTCGGAAGAAGTCCAAGGTCAATTACCGAAGGGTCGTCGCTCGCCAGTCCAGAGTCAGGAACCAAGGGATCACCGTAAGCCAGTCCGAGGTCAGGAGCCGAAGCGTCAACGTAAGCCGGTCCGAGGTCAGAAGCCAGAGGATCACCGTAAGCCGAACCGGGGTCAGAAGCCAGGGAAACGTCGTAAGCCAGTCCAAAGGTCATGAGCCAGGAAACACCGTCAGCTGAACCAGGATCAAGGATCAGGAAGAGCAGGGAACTCAGGAAGCAGCAACTAGAGTCAGGAGAACCTGGGAACCTCGTTGCAAGGCGTTGTTCTGGTCCAGCTGCAGGGCTTAAGTACCCTGCAGCGTCTGATGTCATCAAGGGGCGTCCCCGAGGTTTCCCGCGCTGGCTCCTTTAAATCTTGGTCTCAGACGCGCGCACGCGCGTCTAGGGGGCGGGGCCGGACGCCGGCTGCTCCGGCGAGGCAGCCACGAGGCCGCAGAGGGCCCCGCAGGCCCGGGGGAAGCTGCCCGACGTTGGGGCTGCGGCAGCGGGGATCCCCGGAGGCCTGGGGAACACGGGGCAGTGCCGGAGCCGCGACCAGGTAGGCGGCGATCCCGGGACCGACCCGGGATCGCAACAGTACCCCTCCTCCTACGCCCCCTTCCGGGGGGCCGGGGCTTATCCGGGTACCGGGCATGGAACTGGCGAAGGAGGTCCTTATCCAGGATGTGGGATGAGGGCTCCCACGAATTCTCCTCAGGGCCATAGCCCTCCCAAGAGGGAAGGTACTCCCAGCGATGCCGACGGAAGCGGACGTCCAAGACCTCTCTCACCGTGTACGTGGTCCCAGGATCCGAAGCAACCTTGGAAGGCTCCGGAGGCAGAGGGTGAAAGCGAGAGAGGACCACCGGTTTGAGGAGAGAAACATGGAAGACGTCGTGTATCCGAAGGGTAGATGGTAGACGTAAGCGGTAGGAGACCGCGCCAACACGCTCGGCTACCCGGAAGGGTCCGATGTAGCGAGGGGCCAGCCTCATGGAAGGGATCCGGAGCTGGATATTTTTAGTACTGAGGCAAACCCTCGATCCGGGCAAAAATACTGGAGCTGGTCGGCGAGACTTGTCCGCGTAAGCCTTAAACCGGGCGGTGGTGCGGTGGAGTTTCTCCTGAGTGGTGTGCCAAAGCTGGTGAATCTGGTTGGCCGTCAGTTGAGCCGCTGGTGAAGAGGTGGACACAGGCAACGGTAGTGGAGGTTTGGGAACCTTTCCATAAACCAGCTGGAAGGGGGACTGTAGCGTGGCGGAGTGTCGATGACGATTGTAACAGAACTCGGCCCACGGAAGAAGAGCCACCCAGTTGTCCTGCTGCTCCCTGACGAAGGCGCGGAGAAAGGCTTTCAGGGTTCGAATCGTGCGTTCCACCTGCCCATTGCCTTGGGGTTGGAACGCCGTGGTCAGGTCTAGTTGGATCCCAAACTTTCTGCAGAGCGCCCGCCAGTATTTTGCCGTGAACTGGGGGCCACGGTCCGAGGCGATATGCTGAGGCAAGCCGTGTAGGCGGAAGACGTGGTGGACGAAAAGTTCAGCCAACTCTGGGGCCGTGGGTAACTTGGCAAGGGGCACAAAATGAGCCATTTTCGAAAAGCGGTCAATCGTGACCCATACCACCATTTTCCCTTGAGACGGGGGCAACTCGACAATGAAGTCCGTGGAGATGTGGGTCCATGGCTCCGCGGGTACAGGGAGTGGCTGAAGGAGCCCCCAGGGGCGACCTGGCAGAGGTTTTTGCTGCGCACATGTGGGACAGGACTGTACGTAGAGGCGAACATCCTCCTTCACCCGTGGCCACCAATAGAACTCCGTTAGTAATTGGAGAGTCCGGGCGACCCCAGGATGTCCTGCCGTCAATGAATCGTGTGCCCAGGCTAGGACCCGTCTTCGAGCACGCACTGGAACTACCACCCTCCCTGCTGGTGCTACTTCGGTGGCTGTCAGTTGGATCTTGGCCGGATCCAAAATGTATTGAGGAGGGTCGGGGCCGTTCTCAACCTCAGAGACACGTGAAAGGGCGTCTGCCCTAGTATTCTTGGCTGCTGGCCGATATCAAAGAACGAAATCAAACCTGCTGAAGTAGAGGGACCAGCGTGCTTGCCGAGGATTGAGCCTCTGTGCATGGGACAAGTATTCAAGGTTCTTGTGGTCCGTATAAACCACGATTGGATGTTGGGCCCCCTCCAGCCACTGGCGCCATGCTTCAAAGGCCAGCTTGACGGCCAGTAGCTCCTTATCCCCGATGCCGTAGTTCCTCTCGGCAGGCGAAAACTTCCGGGAGAAGTAGGAGCATGGCCGGGTTTTCCCGTCCTTGGAGACCTGGGACAGGACGGCCCCCACGGCTACGTTGGAGGCATCCACCTCCACAATGAACGGAAGTAGGGGATCCGGGTGTCGGAGGCAGGTGTCCTGGAGGAAGGCTTCTTTAAGATCCTGGAAGGCCTGTACGGCAGGTGGTGGCCAACTTCGTGCATCTGCACCCTTGCGCGTGAGAGCAGTTAAGGGCGCCACCAAGGAGGAGTAACGTGGGATGAAGTGGCGATAAAAGTTAGCGAACCCTAGGAACCGCTGGAGCGCCTTTACTCCCACAGGCTGTGGCCACTTCCGGATGGCAGCGACCTTATTGGGGTCCATACGGAAGCCGGTGGAGGAGACGATGTAACCCAGGAAGGGCAACGACTCCTCCTCGAACTGGCATTTCTCCAGTTTAGCGTATAATTGGTTCTCTCTTAGTCTAAGCAAAACTTGGCGTACGTGTTGCCGATGTTCTTCAAGGTTCCGGGAATAGATTAATACGTCGTCCAGGTAGACGATGACTGAGGTGTATAGAAGATCGCGGAGGACCTCATTCATTAGGTTCTGGAATACCGCTGGAGCGTTGCAGAGACCGAACGGCATGACGAGGTACTCATAATGACCGTCCCTGGTGTTAAAGGCGGTCTTCCACTCATCGCCAGGTCGGATTCGCACGAGGTTGTACGCCCCTCTAAGGTCCAGCTTGGTGAAAATGCGAGCTCCTTGTAGGCGATCCAGGAGTTCCGGAATCAGAGGCAAAGGGTAGCGGTCTCGTCGGGTAATCTGGTTCAGGCCCCGGTAATCAATACAGGGCCGAAGAGACCCATCCTTTTTGGTCACAAAGAAGAATCCGGCCCCAGCCGGAGAGTTAGAAGGTCGTATAAAGCCTCGGTCTAGGTTCTCTTTAATGTAGGCGGACATAGCCTTGGTCTCTGGTAAGGATAGAGGGTATACTCTCCCACGAGGGGGCGTGGTATCAGGAAGCAAGTCGATTGCACAATCAAAAGGACGATGCTCAGGGAGCAATTCGGCCTTCTCTTTAGAGAAGACATCCTGAAAGGCCTGGTACTGCACTGGCACCGTGAGGGGAGTAGCCAGAAGTGGGAGAGTCGGAAGCGGGCGAGCAGGAAGGCAATGGCGGGCGCAGCCTGGCCCCCACGAGGCGATCTGGAGTGAAGACCAGTCGATTACTGGCGAATGCTTCTTTAGCCAGGGTAGACCTAAAACAAGTGGGTGAATGGACCTTTCCAGGATGAGGAAGGAGATCTCCTCCTTGTGAAGAAGACCAACCTGAAGCTGGAGTAGTTGTGTACGAGTGGTAATGGTCCCTGGGAGAGGAATCCCTTGTATGGATGATACCCGCAAGGGTGGCTCTTGCGGCACTACTGTAAGTTGCAGTTGTTGTACCAGATCTCGGAGGATGAAATTCCCCCCGGACCCGGAGTCAACCAGTGCCAGGGTATCGAACCCTCCACCGGGAAGGCATAGTCTCGCTGGGACAGTGCATGGGGAGTCCGGAGAGGTACTGCCTAGAATCAGCTCCCCACTTGATCCTAGGTTCGGCCGTTTCCCGGCCGCTCTGTACACCGAGCCAGGAAGTGCCCCTTACCACCGCAGTAGAGGCATAGGCCCTGCGCGCGCCGATGCCTTCGTTCCTCGGCAGATAGCGGCCCGCGACCCAATTGCATGGGCTCATCAGGCGGGAGGGCAGCTGCCGCCGGTGGTGGAGCTCGGGCCCGAGGTGGTGTGATTCGGCGAGCGCCGTGCCCTTGGCTGGCCCTTCGCTCCCGGAAGCGGCGCTGGATGCGTCGGTCCACCCGTCCGGCCAGTTCCACGAGTTCTTGGAGATCGTCTGGAAGATCTCGGGCAGCGAGTTCGTCCTGGAGTCGTGGGGAAAGTCCCTCCAGGAATATCCCATGGAGGCTGTCTTCCCCCCATGCCAATTCAGTGGCAAGGGTCTGGAATTCCATCGCGTATTCTTCCAGGGGACGATTGCCTTGCCTCAGCTGGAGAAGCTCTGAGGCAGGCGTAGAAGCGCGGGAGGGCTCATCAAAAATTCTCCGGAAGGCCTTGACGAACTGCACGAGATTATTCAGGCGGGAGTCTTGTCGTTCCCAGAGGGAAGAGGCCCAAGCTAGAGGTCGCCCGTCGAGAAGGGAAATAATGTAGGTCGTCTTGACCCGGTCGGTCAAGAACTGTGCAGGCAGAAGATCAAAGCGGATATAGCACTGGTTGAGGAACCCCCGACATGTCTTCGGGGGTTCCTCAACCAGTGGAGGATGGCATCTGTACAGATGCCGGGGGATGGCATCTGTACTGGAACTGAGGAACTCGCATGGGCTTGCGATGAGGATGCGGCGGGGCGAGCCGCGGAGGCCCCTTCAACTCGATCTGCCAGGCGTTGAACAGTGGACATGAGGGTATCAAGGCAGGACTGTTGCTACTGAAGCTTCTGGGCTATGTCCGGAATAGCCTTGAGGCCGGCAAGATCCGCCAGATCCATGGCCTTGCAATCTGTTGGATTCGTGGACCCTTGGGCCAATCGGAACCAAAGGAGAAGTTGCTGTAGATGGTGGCAGCAGTGGCCCCGACCGGGAGGCGGCAAAGACAGGCTCGGAACTGGTTGAAGGAGGAACTCTGGAAGCCCTATGCGACCAAGGCCTTTGGCGAGGAAGGTGGAGACGGTGAAGCTGATCCAGTAGTAAGAGGATCTTCGCCCTGGAAGCCGATCCTCCCCCGAGAGGAGCTCGTAGGAGTTCGGCCGCTGGGACTTAGGAGATTCACCCTGGAAGCTGAAGTCCCCCCAGGAGGAGCCTGTAGGGACCCGGCCGCTGGGACTTAGGCGGGCCCGCGAGGGCCAAGTCGGAAGAAGTCCAAGGTCAATTACCGAAGGGTCGTCGCTCGCCAGTCCAGAGTCAGGAACCAAGGGATCACCGTAAGCCAGTCCGAGGTCAGGAGCCGAAGCGTCAACATAAGCCGTTCCGAGGTCAGAAGCCAGAGGATCACCGTAAGCCGAACCGGGGTTAGAAGCCAGGGAAACGTCGTAAGCCAGTCCAAAGGTCAAGAGCCAGGAAACACCGTCAGCCGAACCAGGATCAAGGATCAGGAAGAGCAGGGAACTCAGGAAGCAGCAACTAGAGTCAGGAGAACCTGGGAACCTCGTTGCAAGGCGTTGTTCTGATCCAGCTGCAGGGCTTAAGTACCCTGCAGCGTCTGATGTCATCAAGGGGCGTCCCCGAGGTTTCCCGCGCTGGCTCCTTTAAATCTTGGTCTCGCGCGCGCGTCTAGGGGGCGGGGCCAGACGCCGAAGGACGCCGGCTGCTCCGGCGAGGCAGCCACGAGGCCACAGAGGGCCCTGCAGGCCCGGGGGAAGCTGCCCGACGTTGGGGCTGCGGCAGCGGGGATCCCCGGAGGCCTGGGGAACACGGGGCGGTGCCAGAGCCGCGACCAGGTAGGCGGCGATCCCGGGACCGACCCGGGATCGCAACATCAACTGATGCACTTGGCTAGTCAATAGAGATTCAAACTATTTTAATATAGATGGTTCCAATGCTATCATTTTTAACATGCAAGTAAAATGATATGGTTTATGTTATCAAAGGCTGAAGAAACATCTACTATCACCAGTAATACAGATGCACCCCTCCCTATCCCTTATCTAACAGGGAGATTAATAATGTCTTACTACATTTACAATGTCCTGTTTAATTTGTAATGTAGTTATTTCTTATTCTATAGCTGCTTGCTATTTTCCTTCACAAATGTCATTAATACAAAATTACACAATACAAACCATTCAATTCACTTACTTTAAGAAGATGCTCTGTTCCTTCATTGTATTTGTTGTAGAGAACAGTCTGCAGCTCCAGAATTGTTTCTTTATATTGTATAATTTCATTTTCAGATAAATCATGAGATGGAGTATCCAACAATAAGAATTCTAGTTCCTGTATTAACTGATGAAACAGTATCCAATTTCCATATTAATTCATGATCCAAGTCTTAACAGTACTATTAAAAATATCATGTTTCATGTAACTCTTTTGTTTTAAATCTAAGTATCAGTGTTCATGCAGAAGCACACCAATCAGTACTGAAATACATCTGGGGTACTGAGCACATGTAAGTCTCATTACTACATAAAAAGGCAAAATATATGGACATGGAGTGGGAGAACATTATTTAAAATCATGAATAGCTTCTATAAGACATTAGAATATAACAAGTAACATTTTTATATATAAGGGAATAGCATTTTATATTGAGTATCCATATTTGGTTTTTCATGAAGGAGTTTTCTATTGTCACTGGTTTAAAAGAAGAGTCCCTGCAGGGATTGTTTCACTTGATCATATGATGGTTTGTGCAGATGGGGGTTCCCTATGACATCATTGTATTTTTCTATTGGGTCATTGTGTTCAAAGATTATTATTGTTATTGGCTGATTCAAAAGATGCCAATTATTGTTTCATTGGTTAGTACTGGTCAGATGGCTAGGATGAATTGTATATAATCGTGTCTTTTTCAGAAAATGAGAGACATGTAATAGATGAAGCTAAAAACATTAATTTGAACCCCTGAGTCAGGCATAGATGATGCTGAAATATGGTTATGCTAGATGGCAATTGAAGTTGGACTCTGAAGCAGCTACAATCTATCATTAGTTTAGTTTATTAATCTTAATGAATCACCTTTCCAATACAATAAATCAGAGCAATAACATTAGTTAAAGCATAAAAATAATACACAATTCCACACTAAAAATAAAAGAACATATAAATATTCACACACAGATTAATGGTAAAATAAGTAAAAAGAAAATAAAAAAGACAAAAAAGCAAAATCAATAAATCAATGCACATCCTCCAATCTGACAGCTAAGATACAATGCAACAATGGTTAAGAAGTGAGCCTTCAATTATTAAAGACCAATTAAAATAACCACGTCTTAAGACCTTTCTTGAAGTCTTTCTCAATGTGCAATGCTAGAAGCAAAGAGTTCTAAATTCTAGGTGCAAGATATGAGAAGCTAGTTTATCCAATCTGATTTCCTTAGGAGAGGGTACAACAATAACAGAATTAATGGACTCTGGATGTTTTTGATAATCTCACCAGAAGTACAACACAAACCCAACCCACATCCAAAAATGCATCCCCCCTAGAACATCATCAGAAATGTCCCCTGTCACTTTTTAATGATGACAGAACCAGAAGCAGGTTTTTTTCTAGCCCCTTTGTTTTAAAAAGTTACTAGCTGTGATGGGGCAGGAAGCTTTCTCTCATTCTGTAGACAGTGACAGTGAGAATCTCCCCCTTCCCTCCTCCCCTCACTGTAGATATGCATGCCCAAAAGCTCCTATCCTTCCAGAGTGAAATTTGAGCAGATTCTTTGAGATATACTAAAAGTATAATAGTCTGTTGGAAGTTGTGGAACTGCAAAAGTGAATAGAACAAGGATTTAGTTTTCTTTTAAAAAACAGACCTCTGTGTTTACAGCCATACAAAACAACCATGCACAAGCAGCTCTTAAATAAAATTTATTATGAACCAGATGCTGTAGGAAGTTTTGGTGGAATAAATACTTTTTCAGGCTGCTAAAACATGTAATGAGACAGTGACCAGAAAACAAGTGACTGAATGGCTTACAGATCAAGATGCTTATTCGTTACATAGACCTGCTAGGATACATTTTAAAAAAAACAAAACCATAGTGTCTGATGTGGATGTGCAATGGTAAGCTGATCTGGTCAACCTGACCACCCTGTCCAGTTATAACAGTGGCTACAAATACATTTTGACAGTGATAGATGTTTTGTCAAAATACGCATGGGTTGTGAGCCTAAAAACAAAAACAGGTCATGAAGTGGCCAAGGCATTTGAAAATATATTTAAAGGTGGCCGTGTTCCCAATAAAATTCAAACAAACAGGGATAAAGAGTTTTTAAGTAGCTCTGCGAAGAATTGGTAAAAATTCAGAGGCATTCATCATTTTGTGACCAACAACGATGATAAGGTAGCGGTTGCGGAGAGATTTAACAGGACTTTAAAATCCAAAATGTGGTAATACTTTACATTGCACAAAACTTTTCGATATGAAGATGTGCTTCAGGCTTTTGTGAATAGTTATAACCACAGTTTTCACAGAACAATACAGGCCCGCCCCATCAATGTAACAGCCTCAAACTCTCTGCGGTTCTGGAAAGTAATCTACGGCAATAACAACAAACATGAACCTGCTAAGCTATTTTTTAAAAAGGGGGATCATGTTAGACTGTCAAAAACTAAGGGGAAATTTGAAAAAGGATATGAACATGGACAGATGAGATATTTATAATAACCAATGTCTTAAACAAGGGGCAGAAAACAGGGTACAAGATACAAGATTATGGTGAGGAAGCCATTCGAGGTTCTTTTTATTCTGAAGAATTACTGAAAGTCAACCCTCGACAAGATAGAATATACCACATTGATAAGGTTCTAAAGGTAAAAGGGAGAGGTAAGAGCAAGCAGTGCTTTGTGAAATGGTGGGGGTGGCCTAAAAAATATAACAGTTGGATAAAAGCATCAGAGATTCAAGATGTTTGATTTGAAAAGGCTTTGTATCGTAAAAAAGAAAAAAATGAATGAAGGGGGATTTTACATAACACTGCCTAGTACTGCCTCTGTGAGGATATTTCCACAAAACACCAGCTCTAATTTCACGACACAATTAGCTAGGCCTTTAGACCTACAGGGACTATGGGAAGTGGGGCTGATGAAAATACAGTACCCACACACATGGGATAATATTAAAGCAAACCATAAGTACGTTGTCAGCATGGGAGAAGGAAGCATGGAGCATCACTTTGTTGTACGAAGAGGGTATTATGCAACCATACAAAGCCTAGTGGACCAAATGAACCAAGACATGAATAGTCTCCTTAAAACCATGCCACCACATATCTTTTATGACCCTAATATCTGAAGAATCAGATTAAAGTCAGAGGACAACGCAGTAATTTTCGCAGAGGGTGATTTAGCAACCATTTTGGGGTTAGAAGCCAAAACGAATACGAGGCGCTCGTTATTTCAAAAAAGATATCATGGGAGGATTTAATATCCTAATATCTGTACACAGATATTGTAGAGCACCAGCTGGTGGGAGACCATGTTTTGCAGCTACTTCGCTGTGTTCCTGCTAAAGCAGGTAAGGATGAGTTTATCACCTTTACTTACGATAAACTGCAATATGTCCTTATGAACAAGCAGCACATTGACACTATAACAGTTGAAATAAAGACAGTCCAGAACCAACACGTCTCATTTCGCTATGGGAAAGTGATCCTTAAGCTACACCTGCGACCCCAGAAAGCTGTTTTTTAAATGGTTATGGTTAAAGACTATGGGAACCCTGACGCATACAGAAATTATGCAGCATAGGCCAGTCAAAGTCTTTCGGGGTACTATGGGGCTCCAGTCATGTACGGGGCAGAGATAGGTGGTGTGTTTCATAGTCTGTTTAGAAAAGCAATACCTTTTTTGAGAAGGGGTTTTGAGATTGTTAAACCGCATGTGAAAAGTGCAGCAAAAAACATTGCCAAAGATGTTAATGGCCGTGTCACAGCAGCCATTCTGAATAAAATGAACAATAATGCAGAGCAGGAGGGTCAGGATAGGAAAATTAGTTCTTACCTGATAATTTTCGTTCCTATAGTACCACGGATCAGTCCAGACCGTGGGTTGAGCCTCCTGTCCAGCAGATGGAGACAGACCAAAACTGAAAGGGTATCCTATATCAGGACAGAGACTACCCTGCAGCCCTTCAGTATAACCATTGTCAAAGCAGCAAAACGTATAAGATCAAGCAAGTAATAATATAAGTATTTAAAACTGTTGAACAATCAAACAATAGAATAATTGCATGAACTGTGTAACTAAACACTCTTGCATGACTACCCCTGATCATCGGTGCCTTCAATGAGAATTCAAGCTAGCCACACAGAGACACTCCTAAAAGAAGGAGAAAACAGAAAGGAGTTTGAGTGGACAGAACGAGGAAACACGGGAGGGCGTCTGGACTGATCCGTGGTACTACAGGAACGAAAATTATCAGGTAAGAACTAATTTTCCTTTTCCTGTACATACCCGGATCAGTCCAGACTGTGGGATGTACCAAAGCTTCCCTACAAAGGGTGGGACCGAGACAGTCCCGCTCGAAGTACCTGCCGGCCGAAGGAACCAAACACTGGCACCTGCACGTCAAGGTGGTAATGGCGAGCAAAGGTATGCAGGGATTTCCACGTAGTGGCCCTGCATATTTCCTGTGGAGAGACCGATTGACTCTCCGCCCAAGAAGTAGCTTGAGAACGCAAGGAATGAGCCTTGAGGCCTTCCAGAACCACCCGGTCTTGGCAGATATATGCCGAGGAAATCGCCTCCTTCAACCACCGAGCGATAGTAGTCTTAGAAGCTTGGTTACCCCTATTTAGACCACTCCACAGGGCGAAGAGGTGGTCGGAAACCCGGAAGTCATTGGTAACCTGAAGGTAACAGAGTAAAACACATTTCACATCAAGGCGACGAAGATCACTCCCCACAGGACCCGCTAAATCCTCAGGAGAGAATGTGGGAAGCTCTACCGACTGACTGACATAAAAGGAAGAGACAACCCTTGTGAAGAAAGACGGTACGGTCCTGAGAGATACTCCTGAATTGGAGAACTGCAGAAAAGTTTCCTGACAAGATAATGCCTGAATCTCCGACACCCGCCTGGCGGAGCAGACAGAGACCAGGAAAACTGTCTTGAGTGTCAAATCCTTAATGGTAGCCCGATGGAGAGGTTCGAATGGCGCCGCACATAGAACCCGAAGAACTAAGTTAAGACTCCCCGAAGGACAAGTGGCTCGGACGGGCAGCTTCAAATGCTTGGCACCCTTGAGAAAACGGATGACATTCAGGTGAGAGGCCACCACATGACCTTCAATGGTCCCCAAGAGGGAACCAAGGGCGGAGACTTGAACGCGCAATGAGCTGAAGGAAAGACCCTTGGAGAGGACCTTCTGAAGGAACGAGAGAATGATAGAAACCAAAGGCGAACGGGCCGAGACAGCCGATTCTGCACAGGCATTTTCAAAGATTTTCCAAATGCGGGCATAGGCTAGGGAGGTAGACTGCTTGCGAGCCCGAAGCAGAGTAGAGATTACTTCCTCTTTATAGCCCTTTTTCTGCAATCTCCACCATTCTCCAATCTCCACCATTCACCAATCTCCACCAATCTCCACCATTCTCCTCACAGAACTACTTTGATACCAACTCTGCGCTACATACTTCGTTTTCGCCACTAGCCTGTTGCTCTCAGCCCATCACACTTCTACTCCTTTTCACCTCCTTCCTTATGTGAACCTGTGGATTCGACTAAATCTAAACGTTAGAATCCGGCCCTTTCATAGGCTTGCGTTGAAAACTTCATTCGGTGATTGTATTTACTGGAGTTATATATTGGCCCCCTGTATATGTTATTTATATAAAACTTGTTTATTTGACTGATTACATAATATATTAACTGTTATATGTGAAATTTGTTACTGCTATTGTTTTTCTGTAGAACCTGTTATATGTAAAGCCTGTTGCTAAGTTATTGTTCACTGTGAACCGAGGTGATGTAGAACTATACGTACCGCGGTATATAAGAATCTATAAATAAATAAATAAATAAATTTAAAATCCATGCCACTAGACAGAAGCGATCCGCCTGATCGAAAAATACGGGACCCTGCCAGAGGAGGCGAGGAAGATGGCCGAGACAAAGAGGACCGTCAGTCGCCAGATTTACCAGATCTACGAACCACGGTCTGCGGGGCCACTTGGGTGCTATGAGAATGACTGGCCCCCAGTAGAGCTCTATTCTTCTGAGAATCTTTCCTACTAGAAGCCACGACGGCGGAAACACGTAGAGGAGAACGTAGTGAGGCCATGGGAGAACCAGAGCATCCACTCCTTCCGAGCAATGCTCCCTCCAACGACTGAAGAATCTGGGGGCCTTGGAATTGCTCAAGGTTGCCATCAGGTCCAGTTGAGAAGGACCCCACCTGCGAACGATCAGATCCATCACTCCATCGGACAACTCCCACTCGCTGGGATCGAGGCGTTGCCCACTATATGGGAAGCCGCTAGACGATCCAGGTGCCGCTCCGCCCAGGCAAAGAGCTTGCTGGCCTCCAGTGCCTCCAGATGACTGCGAGTACCCCCCTGACAATTGATATAGGCTACCGTGGAGGAGTTGTCTGAGAGGAAACTCACCGTCTTGCGGCGAAGTAGTGACAGAAAAGCCTTGAGGGCCAGGTGCACCGCAAGAGCTTCCAGACGATTGATGTGCCAGAGTGTCTGGGTCGGGGATCAGCATCCCTGCATCGTCTGGAATTGACAGACCGCTCCCCAGCTGGGGAGACTGGCATCCGTCGTGACTATGACCCACTGCGGATTCAGCAAAGGCATCCCCCTCAAGAGATGTGCCAGCGACAGCCACCATTGTAAGTCTGAGATGGTAGAGTCGGAGAGTGGTAGAGTCATCTGGAACTGTTCGGACACTGGCTTCCAGCGGGATAACAACGCTTTCTGTAATGGTCGCATATGCGCAAAGGCCCAGGTGACCATGTCGATAGTGGAGGCCATAGTTCCCAAAACTTGCAGATAGTCCCACGCCGTGGGGAGTGGGAGAGAGAGAAGATTGTTCACTTGGTCGATGAGCTTGAGCACCCGAGCATCCGGGAGAAACACTCTTCCAACTCGGGTGTCGAAGCGAGCTCCCAGGAATTCCAAGACCTGGGAGGGCTGTAGATTGCTCTTGGAGAAGTTGATGATCCAGCCGAGTGAAGTGAGAAGAGCAAGAACCCTGTCGACTGCTAGACTGCAGAGAGATGGTGACTTGGCCCGCACGAGCCATTCATCCAGATAAGGGTGAACTAGGATTCCTTCTCGTGGAAATGCGGCCGCCACAACCACCATGACCTTGGTAAACGTGCAAGGAGCAGTGGCGAAGCTGAAGGGAAGAGCTCGGAACTGGAAGTGTTGGTCCAGGATGTTGAAATGGAGATACCACTGATGCTCGCAGCAACTCAGGATGTGGAGATAAGCCTCTGTCAGGTCGAGGGAGGCCAGATATTCGCCTGGACGAACCACTGCTATCACCGCCCTCAGGTCTCCATTCGAAAATGGGGTACCCAGAGGGCACGGTTGACCCTCTTGAGGTCCAAGATTGGACAAAAGGAATCATCCTTTTTGGGTACAATGAAGTAAATGGAATAATGGCCAGCGCCTTGCTCCTCCACTGGCACCGGGACTATCGCTCCAAGGAGCTGGAGCCTGTCGAGAGTCTGACAGATAGCAGACTGCTTTAGTTGGCCGCAAGGCGACACGAGATAGAGATCCGGCAGGTCCCTGGCAAATTCTAATGCGTAGCTGTGTTCTATCACCTCGAGAATCCACTGATCCGATGTAATTTTGGCCATTCCTCGCAAAACAGAGAGAGACGCCCACCTAGGTTTCACACGGAGGAATGGACCGGCCGGATCTCATTGGGTACCGGACTTGGTGACCTAATGTTGCTGATTACCCTCTCTGAAAGCCCGGCAGCCCCAAAAGGAATGAGACCAGGACTGTGACCTGGAAGAGGTCCCTCTTGGGAAAGAACCTCGCGTCCTGTTGTTGTACCGGCGTTTTCCCCGGAAATGGGTACATGTCGGAAAAAATGACTTAGACTGTTTAGGACGGTCCTCTCCAAAGAGCAACTTACCCTTGAAGGGGAGCGTGCCCAGCTGGGCCTTGGAAGAAGAGTCCATGGACCAATTACGCAGCCAGAGAAGGCATCTGGCCAACACCACGGAAACCAGTGCCTTAGCCTGGACGCAAAGCAAGTCATAGAGGGCATCCACGCCATATGCAATGGCACCTTCTAAATGCTCTGCCTGCTCAGCCTCCGCAGACGGGAGGTCCTGGGTGCTGAGCAATTGTTGGACCCATCTAAGGTTTGCCCGCTGCATAAGAGTGCTGCAGATCGTCACCCTGACTCCCAAGGCTAAGGAAAAATTCAAGCTTGCGGTCTTGGACATCCCTCAAAGCTGTGGCGCCCACCACCAGGATCATGGTATGCTTGGTGACCGTGGATATGGAAGAATCCACTTAGGGAATCTTCAGCATGTCCAGGCAATCTTCAGGGAGTGGATAGAGCTTGTCCATAGCCCTACCGACTCGGAGACCCATCTCGGGTGCTTCCCATTCACGTAAAAGAAGTAACTTATGCATGGGATGGAAAGGAAATGTACGCGGAAGAGCCCGAAGCCCTGCCGGCATCGCGGCTGTCACCGTATCCTCCGGGGGGGGGGAGGCATCAATACCCAATTCCTGCAGGAGGAAGGGAATGAGCGGTTTGAGCTCTTCCCGCTGAAAGAGATGGAATACCCGGGGATCATCCCCCTCCAGGGGGGGGGCAGGAACAGAAAAATCCTTGTCCGGATCCTGGGGGGGTCCAGGGGGGGCTGTGGTGGGTCCGGGGGGGAGCGATGCCCCCGGGACAACCCATACGCGGATGTAACCTGGTGCTTCCGGAACCCCCGTGGGTAGCAGAGCGGATACCCGAGGGATCTTTGGGGGAGGGGGACCCGTGGGAGGGTCCACGTCCTCCTGTAGGCTGGCTAAATAAGATTTGTGCATTAGAAGCACAAACTCCGAAGAAAATCGGGGCTGACAAAATTTTCCTGAAGGGGGTGGCAGGGGGTCCGGACCATCCCCCTAGGAGTGCACCAGGCTCAAATCGGGAGGTAGTTCCTGAAAATCAGGGCCATCTTCTGCCTGGAGCTCCGAATCGGCATCGATACTGACACCCAAGATGGCCGCCGTTCCCGCGGTTTGCGGGGTCGGGAACGGCCTGGCCATGCGTCAGGGAGAGCGTCCCCGGGCTAAATTCTTCAGCAATGCTGAGGAGGGGCCCTCCCCACCCAGCAAGCAGTCGGAACACAAATTATCACGAGAGAGCCGGGGGGCCGGCTCTCCACAAGCTAGGCAGACATTAGAAGGAGGCAGAGGAAAGTTGCCACGAGTAATCAGAGAACAGCTGATGAAGGAAAAAACCCCCAGGGAGAAGTGCAGGCGATCGAACCCTGCACTCTCCCGCTCCTGAGCCACAACACTCGAGTAAAGCTCCTGTCTGCAGTAGGTAAAGACTGTCTTAAAGTTATAATTAGATTTTTTTTTGTTTTGTATGTGATCAGGGGAATGACACCTCCCTGACAGAATACCCGAGGAATTAAATTTCTCAGGTAAGGCAGGAGCCGAAGGGGAAGTGACTGGCACCACCAGTATCACCCCTCAGTAACAGGTCACCAGGAAGGGAGCCTAGGCTGACCAAGTCAAGGGTCAAGCCCCCCCCCCCCCTAGGCCCCCCAAGAGCGAGGGAGACAGAACTGTCTCCCTAACACAGAGGAAAAGTCAAAATGTGAATCTAATTCTTTTTTTTTTTACAGACAATTAACAGAAAGTACTTGCTTGAGATTGCCCTATCAAAGAGAAAAAGGGAAATCCCACAGGGAAAGGGCAAGCTAACAGGGATCCGCAGGGTGAACTGTCTGGCATCTGCTGGAGACAGACAAATACTGAAGGGCTGCAGGGTAGGCTCTGTCCTGATAAAGGATAACCTTTCAGTTTTGGTCTGTCTCCATCTGCTGGACAGGAGGCTCAACCCACTGTCTGGACTGATCCGGGTACGTACAGGGAATAGTGGTTATTAGAAGAGCTGTTAAAAAGAAAGAGAACCAATCAACAGGGGCCTCCTGAACCTTTTAAAGCAAAGACGCACAAACGTGCCAAGTAAGAAAAGACTAACTGCAAGGCTAAGAAGAGAAACCTCTCCACCAAGAAGCAAGATATACTCTAACGCACTATGGCTTTTGTACATCAGGGGTCTGAAGAATGCTTGAAATCAGAATTGGATTTATTTCAACTGGCCCCCACACAAACCAGCATAGAAATAAGTATTTATGTGGAAAGTCCACCATTATCTGCCTTGTCAGAAACAGCCCCTTTAGATTTTTTTTTTAATTTTATTTTTATCATTTTCATCAAAATATAAGCAAGACAAATTCTTACTATATTAGAAAACAAAAATGCTATCATCACATATAAACCTAATTAGGTAAAACTAATTATCAGGAAATATACATTTTTCCAACAATAAACATTGCTGTAAGAAAGGAAGCGGACATCAAGGAGATTTTACTAAATAGATAAAGAAACAGGCTTAATGCATTAAAGCAACCTTATATCTTATTTTATTTATTTATTTATTTATTTAGGTTTTTTATATACTGGCATTCATGATAAAATCACATCATGCCGGTTTACATTACATTACATTACATTTAATGGTTCTTATGGTTCCTCAGACCATTAAAACAAGACCATTAGAACAAGGGGTGCAGGTGCAGGATCTTATGGTTCCTCAGACCATTAAATACTAGGAGAGATAGTTATAATACTCCTTGAATTAATAAATGATTTAAGCTGTTCGGGCAAAAAGAAAATAAAACAATTTTGGGATCTAACAATGCATTTGCATAGGTATCTCAATATAAAGGAAAAACCTAGGGAGACTATTTGTGCCCTTAATGCAAGCAAATCTATCCCTTCTATCTTGTGTTGCACAAAATCTTTTGTAGACATCCTGCCCAGTGAGTGTGGAGTACTGCCTGGTCCTGCAGAAGTTTAGTGTAAGGCGGATAGGTAACTAGGGCCTGCAACTCACTAACTCTGTGAGCAGATGTTATTGCCAATAGAAATATCACTTTCCATGTGAGAAAGCGAAGATCACAGGATTGGAGAGGCTCGAATGGTGGCTTCATGAGGTGACCCAAACCAGATTGAGGTCCCAAGAAGGGGCCAGAGGACGCAGTGGAGGCTTGAGGCGAAGTAAGCCTTTCAGAAAACATGTTACGAGGGGTTGTACCGAAATAGGAACGTCCCCGACACCTTTATGGAAGGCGGCTACCACACTGACATGCATTTTAATGGAGGAATTTTTTAGACCTGACTCTGACAAGTGCCAGAGATAGTACAAAAACTTCATGGTGGAACAGGTAAAGGGATCAAGTGATTGAGAAGAACACCATGACTTAAACCTTTCCATTTGTAAAGATAAGACTTTCTCGTGGAAGGATTCCGTGAAGCAATCAGGACACGGGAAACTGGCTCCAAAAGGTTAAGTGGCTGAAGAATTAACCTTTCAACATCCAGGCCATCAGGGACAAAAGCTTGAAGATTGGGGTGGCGTAGGCACCCGTCGTTCTGAGTGATCAGAAGTGGGTCCTTTCCCAAGGGAATGTGCCTGCGAATGGAGAGATCCTGAAGTATTGGATACCACACTTGGAGAGGCCAGTGATGTGCTATCAGGATCATGCATCCCTTGTCCTGACGTAACTTCACGAGAGTCTTTGAGAGAAGTGGAAGTGGAGGGAATGCATATAGGACACCGGTTGCCCATGAGATGGAGAACGCATCTCTTGGCTGAGAGTGTTGGCTGCGAGTGAGGGAGCAAAAGTTCTCTACTTTGCGGTTTTGAGGTGACGCAAAGAGGTCTATGCGAGGATGACCCCAACATTGGAATATTGCGTCCGCTACTGAGGGGTTGAGGGACCACTCGAGCGGATGGAAAGTGCGACTTAGGTTGTCCGAAAACACATTGTCCACTCCCGGCAAATAGGTGGCCCTGAGGTACATCAAGTGGGAGAGGGCCTCCGCCCATATCTGCGCAGCTTCCTGACACAGTAGGTAGGAGCCCGCCCCTCCCTGTTTTTTGATGTACCACATGGCCACCTGGTTGTCCATCTGAATCAGGATGACCTGATTGGAAAGGCGATCCTGAAACACCCTGAGAGCATATCTGATTGCTCGCAGCTCCAGGAAATTGATTTGGTGTTTGGCTTCCTCTGGAGACCAAGTTCCTTGTGTTTGTAAATCAGCAACATGGGCTCCCCAGCCGAGGTTGGAAGCATCGGTGATGAGAATTATTTGAGGGTCTGGAGCCTGGAAGGGCAGGCCTTGGAGGAGATTGATCTGATTTTTCCACCAGGCTAGAGACTGACGGAGTGAGTCGGTGATGTGGACAGTGGTCAATAGAGGTTGGACGGACTGAGTCCATTGTGACCTTAGACTCCACTACATGACTCTCATGGCCAAGCGGGCCATTGGGGTAACCTGTACTGAGGACGCCATGTGTCCCAGTAGGATGAGGAAGTGGTGTGCAGTCGTGCGTTGTTGAGACTGTAGTTGGTGTGCAAGAGAGATGAGAGTGACAGCTTTCCTGCTACACCTGGTTGGTGCTCTCCCATCATGAGACCTTCTTCCTCCAAGGCAGCACCAGGGCTGCCAGTCTGAAGTTGGGACTTGACTACTATGTCCCTGAAGGTCTCATCTATATACCTCTCTGTCTGCCTCAGCTCCTCCAGGTCTGCCACTCTAGCCTCCAGAGATCGGACTCGTTCTCTGAGAGCCAGGAGCTCTTTGCATCGCATGCACATGTACAACTTCTCACAGGTGGGTAAAAAATCGTACATGTGACACTCGATGCAAAAGACTGGGAAGCCCCCCTCTTGCTGCTGGACTGCTGCCTTCATCTCAATTTTGATCAGTTCCTAGTTAGGTTTTAGGTTGCTATGGGAGTAGGAATGTGTCTAACTTCCTTTAAATGTATTAGTGAATTCACTATGTGTCTGGTAGTGGCCTACCGGGGTCTGATCGAATTCTCAATAAAGTTTTTGTTGATTTTTTTTTTTTTTTTGTGAACGTGGTACCTGCCTATAAATTAAGGGATGAGCTAGGGGTGGGTGAGCTAGTGTGGGTAGGCGAGGGGTGGGAGGGTTGGGAAATACAAACAGTCTAACTTCAGTTAGTCAGCCTGAGTGACTCACTGCTCCCTTGATTAACAAATGTTGTTCCCTGTTCAAACCCAATCACACTACCTCAACACCTTTCCAAGGTGAGTAACTGAGCTGAACTATTCAACTTTTTTACTTTGGTATATACTGCTCCTAGCTTATTTCTAGCTTCTGGCTACTTTTTGGGGGGGGGGGGGGGGTTGGTTTTTTTTTTGTTTTTTTTCAATACAAGCACTCAGTTAGTATTAAATACAAACACTCAGCTCTTTAAAAGTCTGGAGAACACTCAGTTCTGCAGACTTTTAAAAATAAACACTACCTACTGCTACCTTATTGACTGACTAAAAATACAAACAGTCTAACTTGTTTATTCACTGCCTACCTACTGCTACCTTATTGACTGACTATTTAAAAATGCAAACAGTCTAACTTGTTTATTCACTGCCTTTCTGACTATCAAAGGCACAAACACACAAACACACTAAATAATATTCCCAAATAGTTAACTTTGCCCCAATACCTTTAAAAAAGACAATGTCCCAAGCAAAAACTTACTGATTCCTTTCAGCCACCAGCAAGGTGATCCTCGCCTCTCAGCGCTTCCACCTGCACAGAATCACCAGGTAAAACTCTGTAGCTTATTTCATTTAGAACATGTTGCATGCCTTGCTGCACAATGTCTTGTGTATATCTGAATGAGGTTATTCTCTCTATATTAATAAAACAAAATTCCTCTGAATAAAGTACACCATTAAATATTTCTAATTCATGGCTCCACCTTCTCAAAAATTGCATAAAATTCACTGGTTCATTGTCTGCAGATGCATTTTCCGAGGGGCCTGATATACAATTATTTACCAAACCCTCTGAAACACCATAAGAACATACCATACTGGGTCAGACCAAGGGTCCATCAAGCCCAGCATCCTGTCTCCAACAGTGGCCAATCCAGGCCATAAGAAACTGGCAAGTACCAAAAACTAAGTCTATCCCATGTTACTGTAGCTAGTAATAGCAGTGGCTATTTTCTAAGTTAACTTAATTAATTGTTGTGGTACCTGGCTGCAGTAACCCTCGGCCAGGCCCCCCTACCTCCGTGAATCCTCCAGCACAGAGGCTCCTCCGACGCGGCAGGCCGCACACGGTCCATGGCGCAACTTCTCTGGCGGCTCTGCAGACAGCATCGGGTAAAGCACGGCAGGCTCCGCCCCTTTAAGGGGCCACGGCGTGAAAACCAAGCTGCCTGCCCTGGATCTTCTGCCTGGACCTCGACTCCATACCTTGCTGCCTGCCCCGGATCTTCTGCCTGGACCTCGACTCCGCACCTTGCTGCCTGCCCCGGATCTTCTGCCTGGACCTCGACTCCGCACACCTTGCTGCCTGTCCCGGATCTTCCGCCTGGACCTCGACTCCGCACCTTGCTGCCTGCCCCGGATCTTCTGCCTGGACCTCGACTCCGCACACCTTGCTGCCTGTCCCGGATCTTCCGCCTGGACCTCGACTCCGCACCTTGCTGCCTGCCCCAGATCTTCTGCCTGGACCTCGACTCCGCACACCTTGTTGCCTGCCCCGGATCTTCCACCTGGACCCCGTCTCCGTTCCTCGCCACCTATTCCGGACCAGACTGTTCTTCTTGGTATCCACTACAGTAGGAACGTCTGGAGTAGCCACTCCTCAGAGGCTCTCCGATGCTCTTAGGCCATCCGCTCCTCAGAGGGCTACCTGGCTTGCGGAAATTTATATCCTATGGTGCTGTTGTCCGTACCACCTTCCGGTGGCAAGTTCACCGGAGCTGATCCTCGGTGGTTTATCATCCTTCGCTCCGGACTAAGGGTCCACACCCGTTACAGATTGCAAGGCCATGGACCTGGTGGACTTAACAGGCCTTCAGGCTTTTCTGGGCCTGGCTCAACAACTTATGCAACAGCGACAGCAGCAGCAGCAGTGTCTAGAGACTTTAACCGCCACCGTTGAATGCCTGGCAAACCGCCTAGATTCTATTCGTGGAACAGAGGCTGCCGCCTCTCCATCTATGATTCCAGCTACTCCCACTTCAGTGACTCATATGCCTGCTCCACCCTGATTTGCAGGAGAAGCCAAACAGTGCTGAGGGTTCTTGAACCACTGTTTCATTAGGTTCTCCTTGCAGGAACAACAATTCCCAATGGACCATGTGAAGACTTCTTTCATCATTTCACTGTTAGATGGGAAAGCCCTGGCCTGGGAATCCCCACTCTGGGAACGCGGAGATTCCATTCTGGGTGACTTGCCCCGGTTTGTCCAGACCTTCCGCCAAGTATTTGACGAACCTGGTCATCAGTCTACAGCTTCCTCGGAGCTCCTCAACCTACGCCAAGGCACACGCACGTTGGCTGATTTCGCGGTGAATTCCGCACTTTGGCATCTGAGCTGGGATGGCGTACAGATTGCCTACAAGGTATCTTCCTGGAGGGGTTATCTCCCCGCATTAAAGACAAATTAGTCGCATGGGAAATCCCGGATGACCTGGAGGCGCTCATTGACCTGGCAGGCCGTATCGATCAGCGATTACAACAATGTGCCAAAGAATCGAGACCAGCCCGGCGTATGGTTCCTTTGGCCCCTACCTTCTCCCGTGCCATGGTTACACCAACCGCTTCCGAGGCATCATCAGAAGGTAGGGAGGAACTCATGCAGTTAGGACGGAGCCACCTGACAGCCGAGGAGAAGCAGCGCCAAAGGAGGATGGGACTGTGTCTGTACTGCGGGAAGAATGGACATCTATTGGCTCAATGCCCTGAACGACTGGGAAACTATCGGACCTAGGTGTCATTGAGGAGCTGACCCTAGGGAGCAATCTCGCTCCTCACAGTACTGTTCCAGTCACGCTGCAATTTTGTCATGGATCCCTTATGACCTTGGCTCTCATTGATTCAGGGGCTGGGGGAAACTTCATCCTAGCAGAACTGGTCCATCAGATACAACTAACAGTGCTTCCTCGCAAGTCACCCTTATTCATCTCCTCCATCCAGGGAGAGACTCTTCCAGGTCGAGTCACCTCCTGTACAGCCCCGATAACTCTCGATACGGGGATCCTCCATAAGGAGGAGATATCCTTCTTCATTTTGGAAAAAGCGTTCCACCCAGTGGTACTGGGTCTTCCTTGGTTACAAAGACATTCACCCATCATTAACTGAAAGACTCTCCAGATCACCGCTTCGAGTTTGGAATGTTTTACCACTTGTCTACATCAAAGACCGCAACCCAAGGTGCAACTTGCTGCCACTAAACTTCATCTGCCTCCACAGTACGCCGATTTCTCGGATGTCTTTTCTAAAGAAGAGGCGGAGATCCTCCCGGCACATTGTTCGTTTGACTGTGCCATCGATCTGCTACCTAATACCAGTCCGCATAGGGGGCGGGTTTATCCACTATCAGGCCCGGAGTCACAAGCCATGTCTCAATACATAAAAGAGAATCTAGATTGGGGATTCATCTGTCCCTCTACATCTCCAGCTGGTGCAGGTTTCTTCTTTGTTCCTAAGAAGGACGGGTCATTAAGACCATGCATTGACTACAGGAGACTCAATGTAATCACCCGCAAGGATCGCTACACTCTTCCCGATTCCATAACTATTAGACCGCCTTCACAGAGCCAGAGTATTTTCTAAACTAGATTTGCATGGTGCATACAACCTGGTTCGAATAAAACCTGGAGATGAATGGAAGACCGCGTTTAATACACGCGACGGTCACTACGAATATCTTGCAATGCCATTTGGACTGTGTAATGCACCTGCAGTATTTCAAAACTTAATGAATGAAGTATTTCGGGACATGTTGCATAAAGGAGTCATCATTTATCTTGACGATGTGCTAATCTATTCCAAGAGTTTAGCTGCCCACCGCACAGATGTCCGACGAGTTCTCCAACGTCTAAGAGAAAACCAGTTATTTGTAAAACTGGAGAAATGCCTTTTTGAGAAGCAATCTTTACCCTTCCTGGGCTTCATCATCTCCACCACCGGCTTCGAATGGACCCAGATAAGCTAGCTAGCATCCGGGAGTGGCCACAACCAGTGGGACTTCGTGCATTACAACGTTTTCTGGGCTTTGCTCATTTTTACAGGAATTTCATTCCACAATATTCACATATTATGGCACCCATCACAGCCCTGACCAAGAAGGGAGCGGATCCCAGGAATTGGCCCAGTGAGGCTGTACGGGCTTTCGAGAGACTTAAGACAGCATTTTTGCAAGAACCCTGTCTCCATCACCCAGATCCAACTCGGCCATTCATTGTAGAAGTAGACGCCTCCAATGTTGCTGTAGGGGCCAGTTCTTAGCCAACACTCCAACCAAGGAACACTACTTCCTTGCTCCTATTTCTCCTGCAAATTTTCTCAGGTCGAGAAGAACTACGGTATTGGGGATAAGGAGTTGTTGGCTATAAAGATGGTTTTCGAGGAATGGAAGCAATGGCTGAAGGGGCGCAACACACGATTATGGTCTACACAGACCATAAGAACTTGGAATACCTCAACAAAGTGCAGTGTTTGAACCCAGCCAAGCTCGCTGGTCTTTTTTCTTCAGCCGCTTTGATTTTGTGCTGCGCTACTGCCCGGCAACAAAGAATACTCGTGCTGATGCCCTTTCCAGATTATATGAGACTGAAGCACGCAAGAAACTCTTAACTATATTATAGACCCAGCTAAGGTGGTACTGGCCACTACAGATACTGCACCACCAGGAAAGAAGGTGGTCCCCCTTCACCCCAAAGTACTATCCTGGGCACATGATTCCCTTACCGCTGGCCATCCTGGAAGAACACGTACCTTGGAACTATTATCCCGCTACTATTGGTGGTCCCATATGACTCGGGATGTTCGTGCCTACGTCGATTCCTGCCCAAATTGTGCCCAACAGAAGCCGCTACCTGGTCGACCAAGGGGTCTTCTCCAACCTCTTCCACCACCTCACGAACCATGGACCCATATATCCACAGATTTTGTAGTGAACCTCCCTCCTTCTTCCGGGAATCAAATAATATGGGTCATGGTTGACCGGTTTTCAAAAATGGCACACTTTGTCCCATTACCCAAATTACCATCTGCACCTGACTTAGCGGGGCTCTTCTCTCTACATGTATTTCGTCTACATGGTCTTCCACTCCACATAACATCGGACAGAGGCCCACAATTCACTCCTAAATATTGGGGTGCGCTGTGCAAAAAATTTGAAGTACAGCTGGACTATACCAAAGCTTTTCACCCCCAAGGGAATGGGCAGGCAGAACGGATCAACAGAGTGTTGAAAATGTTCCTTCGCCTATTTGTGAACGACCGCCAAGATGATTGGTCCACGCTCTTACCTTGGGCTGAATTTTCACATAATTCCCACGCACACTCGGCTACTGGGAGTTCCCCTTTCCAGATTGTCTATGGCAAGCAGCCGCAGCCTCCACTTCCTTTACCGCTTTCCGTAGGCTCCCCGGCGGCCCAGCTTTCAGCCCAACAGCTACATGAGTTATGGGAGGTTACTAATGCCAAACTACTACATGCTGCTGAATCTACCAAACAGATGGTGGACAAGCATCGTCAACCACCTCCACTGTTCAACACGGGAGATCGAGTTTGGTTCAGTACGCATCATATACGCCTCAGGGTCCCATCCATGAGGCTCACTCCCAGGTATATTGGACCCTTTTTCATTAGTAAACGCCTGGGACCGGTAACCTACCACTTACGGCTTCCCGCCAGTCTTCGAATACATAACTCTTTCCATTTTTCATTGCTGAAGCCGTTGATTTCCTCTTCATTCCATGCTACTCTGCCTCTACCTCCTGAAGTTGAATCGGATGAGGACCCTATCTATCAAGTACGGGAGATTCTTGATGTCCGTCGTAATCACAGATGGTGGGAGTATCTAATTGCATGGGAAGGTTTTGGTCCAGAAGGGAATTCATGGGAACCATCATCGAATATCCTGGATAAAACCTTACTTCAACACTTCCATCTTACACATCCTGGTAAACCCGGTCCTTCCAAAAGGGGGTGTAAGAGGGGGTACTGTTGTGGTACCTGGCCGCGGTAACCCTTGGCCAGGCCCCCCTACCTCCGTGAATCCTCCGGCACAGGGGCTTCTCCGATGTGACAGGCCGCGCACAGTTCCTGGCGCGACTTCTCCGGCGGCTCTGCAGACAGCATCGGGTAAAGCGCGCAGGCTCCGCCCCTTAAAGGGGACACGGCGCGAAAACCAAGCTGGCCCCGGAAGATGACGTCATCAGCCAGGGAGATTTAAACCTCTCCCTGGGAAAAGGAAATCGCCTTGCAACAAGGTTGCTGTGGTGTTTGGCTATCCTTGCCTCTGCTTGCTCTTCGTCCCCTGGTTGACCTCGGATTGTGTTCTGGATTTCGTCTGTCTGCTGCCTGCCCTGACCTTGGTTTGTTTCTTCGACTCCGCACCTTGCTGCCTGCCCCGGATCTTCTGCCTGGACCTCGACTCCGCACCTTGCTGCCTGTCCCGGATCTTCTGCCTGGACCTAGACTCCGCACCTTGCTGCCTGCCCTGGATCTTCCACCTGGACCCCCATCTCTGTTGCTCACCGCCTATCCCAGACTGGGCTGTTCTTCTTGGTATATCCACTACAGTAGGAACGTCTGGAGTACCCGCTCCTCGGGGGCTCTCCGACGCTCTTAGGCCATCCACTCCTCGGAGGGCTACCTGGCTTGCAGAACTTTATATCCTGTGGGGCTGTTGTCCATACCACCTTCCCGAGACGAGTTCACCGGGGCTGATCCTTGGTGGTTTATCATCCTTCGCTCCGGACTAAGGGTCCACAACCATTACATTAATAGCAGGTAATGGACTTCTCCTCCAAGAACTTATCCAATCCTTTTTTAAACCCAGTACATTAACTGCCCTAACCACATCCCCTGGCAACAAATTCCAGAGTTTAATTGTGTGTTGAGTAAAAAAGAACTTCCGCAGTCAGGGCAATTTTGCTGGTCATGGTCTGGACCTAAACAGGTTTTGTAGTAGTTGTGGCCATTGGTAATGGACATAATTTGTCCACATGAACAACATTTAGGGTCCTTCATTTTCAGTTTAAACCGATTTTCACCCATAAATTTCTGGATTTTTGCAAAAGTGATAATCGGTTTAAACTGATTTTAGATTGATTAAAGAGCAGTTCCTGAGCTGCAGATGCAGTGTCTCAAGGCCTCCAGCAACTGCTGGAAGCCAGCGTGCACCCAAGCACCTGCAGTATTTCAAAGCTTGCCCCCCACCAGTGAAAGTGTTAGCTCTTCACTGTCACTGATATGGCACTGAAGATGAGTACTTGCCTCCCCTTCCCTAAAACAACCAAAGTGTCTGCTGCTTGGTGTTGACAATGCATTTGAAGCAGGCCATGCCCATAAAAAGCAATCCCAGCAGTATCCCTGGCCCTGCACAAAAGCAGAAATACATTGCTGTAGAGCAGTGGTTCTCAACCTTTTTTCTGTCGGGACACACCTGACAGATGGTTCTCACATGCGTGACACACTGACCCCATGATCGTCACGGGGCTAGATGTAAAAGTACAGTTTGCACATAAACTAATCCGCACAGTTACACCTGTATTATGGAATACACTCAAACAGGAGCAACCCTATCTATGAAAAGGCAACACTACAAATACTAAGTCAGGCCCTAAAAACCAATACAACTCTTATTAGGAAAACAGAGGGGAGGACGGCGTCTGATACCCCCTGCTTTAGCCCAGAACAACGCAAGGCCCACGTGAGGGGAGGAGCCGGAGTGCAGTGAAAACCTGAGCGCTTGCCGAGAAGTTCGGAGGACGGCGTCTGATACCCCCTGCTTTAGCCCGGAACAACGCAAGGCCCACGTGAGGGGAGGAGCCGGAGCGCAGTGAAAACCTGAGCGCTTGCCGAGAAGTTCGGGAGGACGGCGTCTGATACCCCCTGCTTTAGCCCGGAACAACGCAAGGCCACGTGAGGGGAGGAGCCGGAGCGCAGTGAAAACCTGAGCGCTTGCCGAGAAGTTCGGGAGGACGGCGTCTGATACCCCCTGCTTTAGCCCGGAACAACGCAAGGCCCACGTGAGGGGAGGAGCCGGAGCGCAGTGAAAACCTGAGCGCTTGCAGAGAAGTTCGGGAGGACGGCGTCTGATACCCCCTGCTTTAGCCCGGAACAACGCAAGGCCCACGTGAGGGGAGGAGCCGGAGCGCAGTGAAAACCTGAGCGCTTGCGGCGCCCCGTCGACGCCGGCGCGCCGCCAAAGCCGCGCGCACCTAAGGGGTGCGCGCGGCTTTGTCCGGCTTAGTCCGGAATAGGTCGGATAGGAGGAGGATCATCGCCGCTCTCAACAACTGAACCACCGACTGATAATAGCTCCGGTAAAACTTTCTATTTCATCATTATTATAGTAAAGCATAATGCCGGCAAAAAGAAAAGGGAGGGTTCGGGTGTTTCCCTCTGAACCTCTCCCCTCCCTACTACGACTTGAAATAGATCGTTTTTTACAGCAAGTAGAAAAGGAGGGTCCCAATGAAACCGCTGGAAGTATCTCGATAGAGGAGCGAGGTACATCCTTGGATGAGGCATCCCTCAGCCCTGTCTCACGCCTCCCTCCAGCCCAACGATCCATAAGTGAAGGAGCAGCAGCAATGCTTACCGATGAGGTTGGTCAACAGCTAGCTATTGAGGGAGCTACCTCCGTTTTGGCAGTGGAGTATAATGAGGGAACAATAACACAGGCAGTAAGGAGTACTGCCGAGCAACAACGTGAAGTTCCACAAGGAGAACAACTGGAGGACATAGAGCAATTAACAACTAGACCGGAAACGGTAACTTTGGGAGCACTGTGGGATTTGGTTAGTGGGTTAACCGTGACTGTCAACAGGTTAGAAAAGAAAATTGATTCTGTGTCCTCAAATTTGTCTAAACAAAATGATGATATACAACAACAAGTAAATGTCTTGGATGCAAAAGTTGTTACAGTAGAAGGCAATATTAAAGCTGTACAAGCAGTTAATATTGCCTTGATAAAAGATCAGTCTTTAATATCAAGAAGATTAGAAGTAATTGAAAATAGTACTAGACAATTAAATGTAAGAATTATGAACTTCCCTAGAATAGCCGGGGAAATACCATATGTATCTTTAAAAAAATTTGTATCAGAAGTTCTTGAATTTACAGAAAATAATATGATTTCAATTAATTCTTGTTTCTTTTTGAAAAAGAGAACTCCTGGTCCTGCTGTATCTGTTCCGGCTAATTTAACAAGTTTTCTGGAGAATTCAGCTATACAAATTTTAGAAAGAGAAACTTTAGTAGTATCTTTGATATCAACAGCTGATGTAAGTTCCCTAATGAGAATATATTTTCAAAAATTCCCCATAGAATATTTTGGACAAAATATAAAAATCTTTCCGGATTTATCATTAGCAACACGTACTAAACGGCGACAGTTTTTACAATTAAGACAAAGAGTTTTGACATTGGGATTTTCTTTTACTTTAAAATACCCCTGTCGATGTGTATTAAAGAGAGACATGGAATCTTTTGTATTTACCCAAATTGAACATTTAATTCAATTTGTTGAATCACGAGAGCCTGCAACCTCATCCCCGGTAGAACCATGAGGTAAGGGTTTAGAAATAGAGAAATTGCTAAACGGAGTTTGCCTAATTATATGTTTCTCTTAAATATAGTCCTCTCATTATATGTTTCTCTTAAATATAGTCCTCTCATGTAACAGTTAGGATGGTTTCAGATGTATAAACCCATGTTCTCAGTATTATGCTTAAAAGTTGATATTAAGCTTTTGAGATGAATTTTTGCCAAAAGTAAATGTTTTACTGATGAGAATATATAGAAAATGTTTTCTAGTTATCTGCATTTGGTAAAAAAGGAAATGTTGCAAGTATATAATGTTTAATGAAGTACATTGAATTATGTAAAATTGAAAACTTAATAAACAAATTAAACATAAATAAACATTAAAAAAAAAGGAAAACAGAACTAGCAAGCAGCTATAGATCCCCACACAGAAATAATTGTAAAACTATACTAATAAGCAGAATAAATGTTTCAAAACAGCTATGAACAGAATAACATCCAACAATTAAAAACTCATAAAAACTATTAAAAATTCTCCAAACACCAATAAAATATTTCAAAAAAAGCAGACACATCACATAATATTAAATAATTAAAATGGCAGTCAATCAAGAAAAATAAACTTAAAAAGCCACCTTTACTTACCCCCTCCAACAACTCTCCTACTCCTCTTCCATGCAGGCCATAGCACACAGCAGAAGCAGCAGTAGAGGCGAAGCTCTATACTCATGGTCCTCTTCCTTAGTCCCATGTCTCGCATACACACGCCATACCAGTCATGCCCCCATGACCAGTTTCTGTCTCTCACACACCAATCATCTCCCAAACAGTCTTTGACACACACACCAGTCACCTTCCTGAACAGTTTCTCTCATGCCATACACACACACAGGTTTCCCATTCCTGTGTTCTACTTACATATACGGGCTTCTCACGCTCATAACCACTTTCTCTGTCTCACACACACACACACACTCACCAATCTCTCACTCCCATGCTTGTTCTCTCCACATGCACAGGCTTCTCATTCCCATAATCACTTTCTTTCTCTCACAGACACACACAAACACACACCAGTCACCTGATCTCTCTCATGCATACACACACAGGCTTCCCACTCCCATGTTCTCTTTCACATAGACAGGCTTCTCACTCCCATGCTGTGTCTCACACACACACCCAGGTTTCTCACTCCCATGCTCACTCTTCACATGCACAGGCTTCTCATTCCCATAATCACTTTCTTTCTCTCTCTCTCTCACACACACACACACATACACACAAACACACACCAGTCACCTGATCTCTCTCATGCATACACACACTCAGGCTTCCCATTTCCATGTTCTGTCTTACATATACAGGCTTCTCCCTCCCATGCTGTGTCTCACACACACCCAGGTTTCTCACTCCCATGCTCACTCTTCACATGCACAGGCTTCTCATTCCCATAATCACTTTCTTTCTCACACACACACCAGTCACCTGATCTCTCTCATGCATACATACACACACACACACACAGGCTTCCCACTTCCATGTTCTGTCTTACATATACAGGCTTCTCCCTCCCATGCTGTGTCTCACACACACCCAGGTTTCTCACTCCCATGCTCACTCTCTTCACATGCACAGGCTTCTCATTCCCATAATCACTTTCTCTCTGTTACACACACATACACACACACACACCAGTCTCCCTCATTTCCATGCTCGCTCTCCACTGCACAGGCTTCTCATTCCCTGAATCACATTCTCTCTCTCACATTCACACACACCAGTCTCTTTCTCTCACACACACACAGTCACCTTACCAACCAGTCTCTCGCTCATGCATGCACACACACACACACACACACACACAGGCTTCCCACTCCCATGCTCTCTCACATAATCAGGCTTCTCACTCCCATGCTTTTTCACACACACCCCCACAACACCAGGCTTCTTACTCCCATGCTTTCTCACATACCCAGATTTCTCACTTCCATGCTTTTTCTCTCATACACACACACACATCAGTCACAACCCTGACTGTCTCACACTCTCACATACACATCAGTCATCTCCTTGAGCAGTCACTTTCATTGTCTCTTACATATACACACACATCAGCTCTCTAACCAGTTTCTCTCAATCACATACATGCTCTCAATCAAATACATTCTCTCACTTACACACAAGCTGGCTGGCTGCTTCTCTCTCTTTCTCTCATTCACTTCCTCCTCCCCCCCCCCAAATGGTAGCTGCAGCAGCCTCCTCCTCCAGCCCCTGCAAGCCAAGAAAGAAGAATCCCATTGGCCGCGGGAGGCTCATGCTGCTGTCTCCTTTCTCGATTACCGGCTGCTTCAATTGCTTGGGGCCGATGCTGCAGCCGCCGCTGCTACTTTATCACGCGGCACGGTCTTTCTCCTTCCCGCGTACCGCGTATCACTTCCTGTTCCGGGTCACGGGGGGGCGGGGGGCGCTGGAAGAAGAAAAGGGCAGCCGCGGGTACCACTGCTTCTTCTACTATCACTGCCGTTCCCACTGGGCTTGAACGTTCTGATAGCCCGGCGGCAACGGCAGCAGGGAAGAAAGAGCAGCGGGAGAGACCGGGAGCACGCGACACACCAGCCGGTGCTTGGCGACACACTAGTGTGTCGCGACACACCGGTTGAGAATCGCTGCTGTAGAGAATGGCAGCCTCAAAAAGCATGCTGCTGAAGGAGAGAGGAGAAATCTTTAGCCACCACTAGTAAGAAGGAATGCTGTTTACAACTGTGGTGGGGGAGAAGAGGGAGATTCTCAGTGGTATGGGAAGAGAAAGGGATGCTGCTGAGTAAGAAACTCTGTTCAATATTGTTTTATTGTACTGACTTCTGTCCATCAAAATAAAGTCCAATATTTACCCAGAAAAATGATGAGTCACACTTTCCCACTAATTTTCTCCTGTTTTTGTTCTTGTCAAAATAAACCCTGATAAATTCCCAGGAAAAAATAAAAAATGAAAATGAAGGTCCTTAACAATATTTAAACCTACAGGTTTTCTTAAGAGGCCATTGTATGAACTAACACTGAAAAGTGCTGTTTTCAAGTAACTTATGCGAAAAAATTGAAATGTTTTTTCTGTGGAGAGACAGAACGAGTGGGACTGGTATCTTACCGGCTTCAGCTACCCTCTTCTTTCAGAGTACACAACGTATTCCATGCCTCACTGCTCAAGCCTGTGGTCCTCTCTCGGTATCACCGCACGCCTCCGGATCCTGCAGACACAACTCTTGACGACGATCCTACATACCAGGTACGGGACGTCCTGGACATCCGATTTCATAACCGCAGGTGGGAGTATTTACTGGCCTGGGAGAGTTGTGGCGACGAGGATAACACCTGGGAGCCCAGCCGTAATATTCTGGACAAAGATCTCCTGCATCAATTCCACCAGGACCATCCTGAAAAACCGGGCCCGCTCAAGAGGGGCCGTAAAGGGGGGGGTACTGTTGCGGTCTCTACCGCTTCCCTCCTATCTGTTATGCTTGGGACTCACCTCCGACGGGGGGTACGCCGCGTCCGCGGCTTCACTGGGCCTCCGGGGCGCCCGCCATGGTTCGATCAGCTCACTGCTGCCGGACGCGCATTTTGGACGCATGGCCGCCGGAAGTCTGGCCCCACCTGGGTTGATGGCGCCACGCCCCAAGCCCGATTTAACCAGTGTTCACCTGCCTTCTCATTGCCTTGCAACGAGGGTCGCTACTGTTAGTAGTTCTTAGTTGCGCTTCTGCTGTCCTGCATTCCGGTTGACCTCAGCTTGTTCCTGACTTCGCTTCTGCCTGCCGCCTGCCTTGACCTCAGCTTGTGCCCGACTTCGCTTCTGCCTGCCGCCTGCCTTGACCTCAGCCTGTGCCCGACTTCGCTTCTGCCTGCCGCCTGCCTTGACCTCAGCTTGTGCCCGACTCCGCTTCTGCCTGCTGCCAGCCTCCGACCTCCGCTATTCCTGAGACTGCTTCTTCAGCTGCCAGCTTGACTTGGGTTCGTCTCCATTCCTGCTCTCCTCCTGTTCCAGCTCCGTTGCACACTTCAGACTCAAGTCCTGCCTTCTACTGGTCAGCCTACTACATGCTTCAGACTCCGATCCTGTCTCCTACCTGCTCCGCTCCACGGTTTACTACAGACCCCGGGCCTGTACTCAGACTGTTTCCTTTCAACAGGCCAGGGACTCTCTCTGACCGCTCTGCCTTCACCGGGCCTTCCAGGCCCCTGTTTACTGGACTCAGTGATTTACCCTTGCCCAGGCATCCTTACAATAGAGACTGTGCTGTGCTCCTAAGTCCCAAGGTTCTAGGACCCTACGGGCCCCTCCTGGGGGTTCCTGGTTCCTGGGTGAAGACCTTTGCCTGTGGCTCCGCCTCCCAACCTACTCTGCCTTCAGGGTAGTTCGGCTCTAGGGTTCACACCTGGACTGCAGCTTCCCAGACTGCAACAGAAACCTTCAAGGAATCCCAGATCTCGAGGACAGCTTCCTACAACTCAAAGTTCAAGGATCACACACAATACATGGCAGCAACAGTCTTACAATTCATGGCAATAACTGCGGCCTTGCCAAACTTGGTTTTCAATCTATCTTCACGTCAGTTTTCTACACCTGAAGTCTCCATTTTGAACAAGGGACTTTCTTTTGTACCATAAGGACATAAGATATGCCATACTGGGTCAGACCAAGGGCCCATCAAGCTCAGTATCCTGTTTCCAATAGTGGCCAATCCAAGTCACAAGTACCTGGCAAGTACCAAAACATTAGATAAATCACAAGCTACTATTGCTTATTAATTACCGTCATAGCAGTATCTGAAAGCTTGCTGCTAGAATTGCAGAGTAAATGAGTAAATATCTTGATTGTTTACTTCAAATCAAACTGTAGAAATTGTACTATATTTTCTGCTTTGATTCATACTACCTACCATTTAAAAACATGACAGAATGATTGTGTGAATATATAATGCACTACCTGGGATTTATTCCACAGTTTTCCCTTTTGATTCTATAAAAAGTATAAATTCAACCTTTCGATCTGTTTAATGTACAGGTGTATCTATTCAGATTTTTCTGGATGTTACATATTAAATGTTTCTTTGCTGATTCACCTCCTGTAAATGATTTATCAATAGTGCGGAAGAAGTCTACATGGCTCCCACCAGGTCCTTTAGACCCAGTGTTACTTACTTTTGAAAAGTTGATTCAATCTGAGATCCAGCACTTACCACAAAAATGGATTGTCAAACACTACAATATATCAAAGGATGAACATGTTGCCATTAGATCCCTGACAAATGACCCCACAATTATTATTAAGCCCATTGACAAAGGGGGTGGCATAGTGATTTTAAATAAACATGACTATGTTAATAAAGTTACATGTCAACTATTAGACACTAACTTTTACATGCCACTAACCTTTGACCCTACACAGGAATTACAAACCACCATTAAGGAGATTGTACAACAAGCGCTTGACTCTCATCAAATTACTACTCGGGAAGCTAGTATTTTGCAGACTGATTTCCCAAAAATTCCTACATTCTATATTCTTCCCAAGATACACAAGACTTTGAATAACCCTCCTGGACATCCCATTGTCTCGGGCATAGGATCGGTTTTAGAACCTTTGTCTCAGTTTGTGGACCATTTTTTTACAACCATTAGTTTGCAATAGCCGGTCCTATGTCCGAGACTCTAACCATTTTATTAACATTTTGGATAGAATATCTCTTCCCTCAAATTCTTATTTTCTGGTCACTTTAGACATTGTATCTCTGTACTCAAACATTCCCTAAGGTGAAGCACTGACTTTAGTAGAAGAAATTTCCACACTTTTCTTACTATCCCCTCACAAGACTAGCCCTTACCAGGAATTATTTTCAATTTCAAACCACGCTTTACCAGCAAATAAAAAGAACCACCATGGGGGCAACCATGGCGCCTAGTCTAGCTTGTTTGTTTGTGAGTAAATTTGAGGAAGATTTCATTTACCCCTCATCCTGGTTTCCTTTTATTTTCTCATGGTACAGATATAAAGATGATATTTTTTTGATTTGGACTGGGACAGATATTCAGTTCTTTCTATTTTTAGATTGGTTAAATTCCTGTAACGATCACCTAAAGTTTAATTTTGTCATTGACCCACAAAGAATTTCTTTTTTAGATGTACAAGTTGAGATTCAAAACAACTCCTTTACTACTTCCATTTTTCTTAAAAGCACAGACCATAATACACTGCTTAGGTTTGACAGTCACCACCCATCTACATTAAGAATGAACATCCCAGCTGGTCAACTACTCAGACTGCGATGTCTCTGCTCTTCATGAGCAGATTTTATACTGCAAGCTAAGCAGATGCTTCTTTGGTTCAGGGAGAGAGGGTACCCCCACCGTGTCCTTCGGAGAGCATTTAAGAGAGCTCTCTATGTTAATCGAGAATTATTATTTATTCCCCAAGTTAAGACAACTGACACATGTACTGTATTCTACCTTACTCCACCCATGTAAATTACATTACTAAGATCATAAAACATCATTGGTCCATGTTGGCTCTGCACAAGATTTTTGACTGTCCACTACGTTTCTCATTCTGCCGTGGCAGAAATCTTAAGGATCATTTGGTACATTCTCATTTTCAAGATTCCCTCATAACAACCCCGCAAACTCATTTAGGTCATCAACCATGTGGGCACTGTTCAGTTTGCCCTCATGTCATACCGATGCTAACTTTTGAACATCCGCTTTCTCATAAGAAATTTTATTTAAAGTTTTCATCCTTATGCCAGTCCCGGCGGGTAATCTATGCAATTCTGTGTCCATGCACAAAAATATATGTAGGGAAAACCACTCACCCTATTCGCACCAGAATTGTGGAGCATCATTCCAATATTAAAATTAAATGGGAGACAGCCCCTTAAGTCACCCACTGGCTTGTATCAGGACACTCAGAGAGTAATATAAGATTTTTTGTCATCAATGTTTTGTCCCCACCATGGTGGTAACTTTTCAGAAATGTTAATCCTTAAAGAGCAAAAATGGACTTTTAAACTTGATTGTTTACATCTTAAGGGGCTGAATAATGAAATTGAATGGCAATATTTCATTTAAGTTAAGTTTTTCATTCACTATTCATTATGTCCCCTTACATGTAACTCTGCCTCTGATTGGTCCCTTTAATCACAAACATTTCTTCCCATTGGCCCCCATTTCGCACCAAACTTTCTCTCTTTAAATGCCGGGTTCTGTCCTTACTGCTTGCGCTCCTTGCTTTGTCAACTGTATGAATAAACATGCCACATTGAAGGTATGTTTTATCAGCAAACATCTTTTGAAGTTGTTTACTCTTGTTTGTTGGTCCTGTTAAACATTATCTATATGTATTGTTTACATTTCAGTTTTAAAGTGTCTATTCCATCCCTCCTGACGCAGCCTCCTGGCGAAACACAGGGCCGTGTCGGGGGACCCTAAAGAGAACTGTCTATGTTTGACTATTGAGCAATGGAGTTGCCATAATGAAAAATAAAAAGCAGTTCTATTTCAAAGTCTAAGAGTTGTTAGACTAACTAATTTCATTTTTGCATCTCCCCTGTTGGCTATATTTTAAAAGAATGTTACGGTCCTGCCCGCGAGGAGCGCGGACAGGCCCTCACCTTCGTGCGGCTGGCCGAGCCGCCGCCGCTGCTGCCGTTCCCGCGGGTCTTCCGCGGTGTCGGGGCTCTTCCCCGGCTGCCTGCTCCTCCGTGCAGCGGGGCCGACCCACCGCGAGCTCCTCCTCGCGGCCGGGAACCCCGCTGTCTGTCCGGGCTTCCCCCGATGTGCCTCTGCCTTCCCTGGGTCCTTGGCCGGCAGGGAGGGCGTCCCTGCCGGTGCCCGTGCTGCAGTCTGGGTCCTCGCCCGGCAGGGAGGCCGTCTCTGCCGGTGCCTGCAGTCTATTCAGCTTTACAGCCCCTGCAGCCAGCCTTACCTTCGCTCCTGCTTCTGACTCCATGGCTGGAAGCCGCTCCAGCAGCCTGCCACTTCTCCAGCTTCAGGGCAGGGCTGCCTCCATGCTTGCCTGGCTTCCATGGCTCCTCCACGTGGCTGGAACGCCACCAGCTTCCAGCACTCATCTCTCCAGCTCCCTAGGGCGCAAGCGCGCGCCTCTCGTCTGTTCTTCAAGGGCCAGCCAGGTGTGGCCCCCTGCTGGCTCCTCCCTGGGCGTTGTCCTCCTCAGCTCTCAAAAGGATTCCGTCTCCAGTCTGTCTTTGCCTTCGCAAGGAGTTGGTCACTCCTGAGATCCTCATTCCAGGAGCTGCCTTGTATTCCAGCCTTCTGCAAGGTCCAGTGTTCCATGTTTTCTGTTGAAGCTTCTTGTCCAGTTGTTCCAGTCCTGATGTCTTCAGTGTTCCAGTCCTGATGTCTTCAGTGTTCCAGTCCCGATGTCTTCAGTTGTTCCAGTCCTGATGTTCGCTTGTTCCTGTTCCTGCCTAGAGGTCTGATCTCTATCCGGTATCCATGATCCAGTCCAGATATTACAAGCCTTGTACCTTGATCCTGAAACCCGCCTGAAAGCTAAGTACCTTGCCTTGAATCTTCTGAAAGCTAGCACCTTGATCTTGTGTTCTCCAATGTCCTGGTACCTCGCGGCAAGCTACGCCGTGGTCCGTGACCAGCCCTCGGGGCGGGCTGGTTAGGGCTATCTGTGATGCAAGCCATGTACCTCGTTTCTAAGTCTCTGTGAAGTCCTTGTACCTTGATCCTGAAACTCGCCTGAAACCTAAGTACCTTGCCTTGAATCTCCTGAAAGCTAGCACCTTGATCCTGTGTTCTCCAATGTCCTGGTACCTCGCGGCAAGCCACGCTGTGGTCCGTGACCAGCCCTCGGGGCGGGCTGGTTAGGGCTATCTGTGATGCAAGCCATGTACCTCGTTTCCAAGTCTCTGAGAAGTCCTTCTCAGAGACCTGATGCAAGTGTCCTGATCCTATTACCTTGATGTCGGTGCAAGATCCAGTTCCTGATCCCGTCCTACTTGTGCTGCCCTTCGTCTCTGTCTGGCTCCTGAGCCTTCTGGCCTGTTGGGCCCTGGAGTGGCCAAAAGGTGGGATTCGTCCCTGCGCTTTGGAGCTTCTGCCTGCCAGCCGTCGGGGCTTCGGATGTCAGTATCCCAGCATCGGAGTTCGCGGCGCCTGGTTCTCTCCTGCATTATCCCGTTCTCTGCGTGGTCCGTGACCTGCCCTCCAAGGCAGTGTCGGGGACGCATGGGACAGGGTGGCTCGTGTCTCAGTCCCAGGAGTGGTCTGAGCTGGGTACCCTGAGGGACTGTGCTCATGTCTTCCTTCAGTCCTTGTGCCTGAGTCTACATCTGCACCTTCAGTACCTCGCTTCTGAATCTACCTCTGCATCTACAGTATCTCGCTTCTGAATCTACCTCTGCATCTACAGTACCTCGCTTCAGAACCTACCTCTGCATCTTCAGTATCTCGCTTCAGAACCTACCTCTGCATCTTCAGTATCTCGCTTCAGAACCTACCTCTGCATCTACAATACCTCGCTTCTGAATCTACCTCAGCACCTTCAGTACCTTGCTCCTAAGTCTACGTCAGCACACCCAGTATCTTGTCTCTGAGTCTTCATCTGCACTCCCAGTACCTTGCTTCTGAGTCTACGTCTGCACTCCCAGTACCTTGCTTCTGAGTCTACGTCTGCACTCCTAGTACACTGCTTCTGAGTCTACGTCTGCACTTCCAGTACGCTGTTCCTGAGTCTCGTCTGAATCTATGTTCCAGTCTTCGCTGCCCTGGCCTCTGTCCGGCCTGCCGCTTCGTGCCGTACCCTGCGGCAGGTCCGAAAGGGCTGGGAACAGTCGGAGGACTGCTCACAAGACCAACATTGCATTGTTGAGTCTTCCGAAGCGTGCAAGTCCGGAGGAGGGCCTGTCGCCTGGTCATCACTCCAGTCTTGCTTCCGTCCTACCCATGCTCGGGCATGCCACGCCTCCCGCGGCCCTCTTCGGAATCCTCTGGGGTCGAGCCGTGGCCCAAGGACACACCTCTCTCTCAGGAAGTGGGATCGCTCTCTGAGCGCTCCACAACAAAGAAGCCATGATCAACTAAGAAAAAGTAAACTAAGTACATAGTGGTAACATTTGCTTTTGTATAATATATCCCCATTATTAAACCTTCCCCTTGAGCAAACCCCCATGCCTTTCAATCTTCCCTCTCATCCTCAAGCCTCCTTTGGTTAATTCTTTCATAACACATAATAGTATAGCCATGCCCCCTTCCCCCCTTGTGGAACCTTGAACAGAGTAAGGTCCCAATGTGGTCATCTGGGAGGAGATGGTCATTGGAGGATTCTGGGCCGCCTTCCCACCGAGCTGTCCATCAGCTTATGCATGAGTCAACTAATTTGTTCAATACATTTCCAACAGTACCTCTTAATCTCTAAAGACAAGATGAATGAAAGCTTGCGGTATTTCTGAGGCTCATATGATATAATTCTGCGAGTGATTAAGCAGCAATGATTGTGTCCTTATGATTAAGTTTTATCAGTGTCTGAAGCTTGATTGTCCAAATTTCTGCAAAGCCTTCTGCTCTTCTTCCCCACCCTTTGCCATCGGGGTGTGTCTTCTTGCTGCAGTGATGAGGAAGGTGAGCTGCATAGAGTCTCTTGAACAGTAAAACTGGCCTCGTTTAGGATCTCGGAGGCCTCTCTCAGTGACTGTGCACGATGTGACTCTCCTTAAATTGAAAACCAGATCCCAAAAGGGTATAGCCAGCGATAGCGAATGTTCTCAGCATGTAAGCCTGTTGTTATAGGCCTCATTTCCAATCTTTTCTTAAGGGTGATGGGTGATATGTCCACAAAGATTTGTACGTCATGATTCTCCAGTCGCAACACAGAACCTTTCCTCACCATATTGAAGATGCGTTCTTTCACTGCAAACTCGTGAAAACATGTGATAATGTCGCGGAGCCTGTTGGCTGGTTAGGTACTAAAGCTCGATAAGCCCGTTCAATTTTAATGCATATCTCAGGGCTGGAAGCAATCAGTTCATTTCCGTTTTCCCAGCTTATGATTTCCTTACAAATCCGGGTTACCACCATCGTGCAATCGGAGTATTCCGGGGTTTCCGGAACACCTCGGAAATGAAGATTGACTCTACGATTTCTATTTGCCATGCCCTCCATTTTCTAAGTGAGCTGGTTAATTTCTGCTAACATGGTTTATTCTACTTTTGTAGAATGTTCAGCTTTTCGGTCTGTGCTTCTGTTATTGTTTTGTATTCAAAGAGGTGTTGGCCCATTTCACTCACCTCCTCGAATTCTCCCACCAGGTCCATGATTTCATTCTTGTATTTTTTTATATCTTGTTGCAAGTCTCTGATAGGGATGTGCATTCGTTTCATCCATTTCATACGTTTCCTATACAAGCATGTAATATGAAACGTATGAAACATATTTATTTATTTATAACTTTTCTATACCGAAGTTCAAATAACAGCATTACTTATCACTACGGTTTACATTGCAACCATAAAACAGACAGTAACAATAATTGTCTTACAATGAACAAGGAGGAAATAAACTTGGATACAACATAAGCAAGGGGAAAAGCTAAAAGTGTCAAAACTAGTAAGAACTGGATTATTGGGGTAGTGGCCAACGGGTAGGGAGGTTGACTGCTGGAAAATGTGAAAAATGTGAAAAATGTGAAACGAATGCACATCTAATTGACATGTAATGGGAAATGTATGAAACGAATTAAACGAATGAAATGAATGCACATCCCTAGTCTCTGAACCAGGTTCTAAATTTGCCCTGTGTCGTAACTTCTGCATCAGAGACAAACGAGGCTTCATCCATGGTCTCGTCGGAGTCGGCCCCAGTTTCCTCTGCCATCTTGTCCTGAATGGCTGTCGGGCCTCTATCCAATGTTTTATATGAAAACTTGCGAAAATCAACAGATTTTCGTCACACCGACATCTGTAAGGAGTCTGCTTTCAGATAGTTTGAGTTGGGTTGGAGAATGTTGATGGATGCTTATGATATCTGCTTTTTTATTTCAGCATTGCGTGGAGCCCGGGGATTAAGCGTCCGTGAGCTCCGATAACATCATTTCCCCCCTGAGGTAAAAGTTCTTTTAAGCATGATACAAAGGCAAAGTGAAAATTTGAAAAGAAGCTTGCTGTAGAAGCAAAAACATCATTAAAAAAAGCTTTTTCAGATATATTCAAAGAAAAAAGCCTTCAAGGAAGTCAGTTGGACTATTGAGTAAAAGGAGCACTTAGGGATGACAATGCCATAGCAGAAAGACTAAATTAATTCTTTGCTTCAGTCTTCACTAAGGAAGATGTAAGCAATACCAATGCCAGAAATGGTATTCAAAGGAGATGATTCAGCAAAACTGAAACAAATCTCAGTGTACTTGTAAGAGGTAATAGAGCAAATTGACAACTAAAGAGTACCACCTGGATTAGATGGTATACATCCTAGAGTGCTGAAAACTGAAAAATGAAATTGCGGACCTGCTATAAGTAATTTGTAAACTATTATTAAAACTGTCTAGGGTACCTAAAGATTGGAGTGTTGCTATTATAATGCCAATTTTTAAAAAAGGATCAAATGGTGATCCAGGAAACTACAGACCAATGAGTCTGAAGTTTATGCCAGGCAAAATGGTGGAAACTATCATAAAGAACAAAACTGCTGAACATATAGAAAGGCATAATTTAATGGGACAAAGCCAACATGGATTTTATTGATGGCATAAATGAACATGTGGATAAAGGTGAGCCAGTTGATATAGGGTACCAGGATTTCCAGAAAGCATTTGAAAAATTCCCTCATAAGAGACTCCTTGGGAAATGAAAATGGTCACAGGATGGGGGTAGTGTCCTATTATGGATTGTGAACTGATTAAAAGATAGAAAACAGAGAATAGGGCTAAATGGTAATTTTTCCCAATGGAGAAAGGTGAATAGAAGAGTGCCTCAGGGATCTGTTCTTGGACCACTGCTTTTTAATATTTTCATAAACGTCCAAGAAATGTGAGCAATGAGTGAAGTGATGAAATTTGCCAATGACAAAAAAATTATTCAAAGTTGTTAAATCTCAAGGAAAACTGTAAAACTGGGAAAACAGGCATGCAAATGGCAAATTAAATTTAATGTGGACAAGTTTAAAACGATGCACTGAGGGACGAGTAACCCAAATTATAACTACACAATACAAGATTCCACATTAGGAATCACCATTCAGGAAAAGGATCTGAGCATCATCTTTGATAATACGTTAAAATGTTCTCCTCAGTTAGGCTGATGCAATATCGGCATGCATTGAATGGGTGCTCATGACTGAACACCCGCTCTCTTAACATATGCCAATCCACCTTTCCCAGGTGCCTGATTTAATATTTAAATGGGCTGCCACAGGAAAAAGGAGATGCTAGGAAAAATTGTGCGTCCCTAGCGCCTTGGTGGCATCTGGTGCCCAGGAGAGGTAGCTGTCAGTGTAGGTTAGGAAAATGGATGCTTGTTAATTGAATATCTATTTTCCTAACCTGACTGCCAGTGACATTTTTTTTTCTTTTTTTTTTCCGGTTCTCCTTTTTTTGTTTGCTCCAACATAATATCGCAATGACATTAATTCAGAGGAACTACAGAAAAGCAGTATTTTCTGCTTTTCTGTTAACTTTTGGGGCTCCTCAAGAATTAATGACTGCTCTGGGACAGGCGTTAATTTTTTAAAGCAAAAATGTGCGCGTCAGGCACACTTTTTTTTTTTGTCAGGGAGGTAATAGCTAATAGCCTCATCAACATGAATTTATATGTGATGAGCGCTATTAGCTCTGGTTTGGACATGTATTTTGGATGCTCTAATCCCCTTACTGCATGAGTGGTTTTGGATGCACACTATATTGCATCAGCCAGCATGTGCAGTAGCAGCCAAAGTGAATAGAAAGCTAGGAATTATTAGGAAACCAAAGGAGAATAAAACAGAAAATATCAATGCTTCTTTATCGCTCCATGGTGCAACCTCATCTTGAGTATTGTGTGCAGTTCTGGTCACCACATCTCAAAAAAGATATAACAGATTTAGAAAAGATATAGAGAAAGGCAACCAGAATAATAGAGGATGGAACAATTCCCCTATCTAGGCTAAAGAGGTTAAAACTCTTCAGCTTGGAGAAGAGATGGCTGAGGGAAGATATGATAGAGGTCTACAAAATATGGGGTAGATTTTCAAAGGGGTAGATTTTCAAAGGGGTACACGCGTACCCCCGAAAACCTACCCCAAACCCCACCCTGCGCACGTCGAGCCTATTTTGCATAGGCTCGGCGGCGCGCGCAAGCCCCAGGATGCGCGTAAGTCCCAGGGCTTGCATGGAGGGGCGTGTCGGGGGGCGTGCCGCGAGTGATGCGGCGTTTTGGGGGCATTTTGGGGGCGTGGCGCCGGCCCGGGGGCGTGGTTGAGGCCTCCGGACCAGCCCCCGGGTCGGGTGATGGCACGCCAGCAGCCCGCTGGCGCGCACAGATTTACACCTGCTTCCCGCAGGCGTAAATCTGCCAACAAAGGTAGGGGGGTTTAGATAGGGCCGGGGGGGTGGGTTAGGTAGGGGAAGGTGAGGGGAGGCGGAAGGAAAGTTCCCTCCGAGGCCTCTCCGATTTCGGAGCGGCCTCGGAGGGAACAGGCAGCGCGCGCTGGGCTCGGCGCGCGCAGGTTGCACAAATGTGCACCCCCTTGCGCGCGCCGACCCTGGATTTTATAAGATACGCGTGGCTACGCGCGTATCTTATAAAATCCAGCGTACTTTTGATCGCGCCTGGTGCACGAACAAAAGTACGCCCATGCGTACATTTATAAAATCTACCCCTATGAGTGGAGTAGAACAAGTAAATGTTAATCAGTGGTTACTCACGACACTGTGATTGATCGATGTGATGTGGTTTTCATTTTATTATGTATGTTTGCTGTACCTCGCCCTGAAAGTAAGAAGGGTGGGTAACATTTTAAAATAAATAAAATAAATAAATACCCTTTCAAAGAGTTAAAAAACTAGGGAGACACAATGAAGTTATTAGGTGATACATTTACAACTAACAAAAGAAAATATTTTTTTACTCTAAGTTCTGGAATTTGTTGCCAGAGAATGTGGTGAAAGCCATTAGTGTAGCTGCATTTATAAAAAGGTTTGGACAAGTACCTAGGGGAAAGGTCCATCAATCATTATTAAAGTGGAGTTGCAGAAATCCAATACTTATCCATGGGATAGGCAGCATGGAATCTATCTACCCCTGCCAGGTACCTGGATTGACCACTGTTGGAAACAGGATACTGTATGTATCCTGCAGAAAAAGGGATGTGTAAATGCAGCTGCATATATCCCTGGTGAGACCTCATTTGGAATACTGTCTAAAATTCTGGAGACTACGCTTTCAAAAGGATATAAACAGAATGGAATAGGTTCAGAGGGTGACTACTAAAATGGTCAGTGGTCTTCATCCGAAGGTAACTTCTAGGGATGTGCATTCGTTTCATACATTTCATACGTTTCCTATATAAGCATGTAATACGAAACGTATGAAACATATGAAACAAATGCACATCTAATTGGCATATAATGGGAAAAATATGAAACAAATTAAACGAATGAAACGAATGCACATCCCTAGTAACTACCCCTTCATCCGAAGGTAACTACCTCTTCATCCGAAGGTAACCGAAGGTAACTACCCCAAATACCTCAAATCAGCAGTAATTAAACCTATCCTAAAAAAGAACAACCTTGACCCAGAAAACCTATCAAACCACTGCCCTATATCGAACCTATCTCTCATAGCCAAGATCATCGAAAAGGTCATACACTCCCAACTCACTGACTACCTTGAAACAAATAACATCCTCTGCCCAACGCAATTCAGATTCATAAAGAACTTAAGCACAGAAACACTCCTACTCTCACTATATGACACAATACTAAGAGGATTTGACAAAAGCAAGAAATACCTACTCATCCTCCTCGACCTATCAGCTGCTTTCAACACGGTAAACCATACAATCCTCATAGAAAGGCTGACAGAAATTGATCTAACAGACACAACCCTATGATGGTTTTCATCCTACCTATCCAACAGACGCTACCAAATATCAAATAACAACAACCTATCCAAAAAAATTAACTTTAACACTGGAGTTCCACAAGGCTCTGCCCTGTCCGCCAGAGGCGCCGGAGGGGCATGTTTTTGCCATGTCCTCCGCAGCAGTTTTAGCTTTCAAGACGCTTCACAGTGACTTTATATTACCAGCTAATTTCCTGATCATCTAAGAAACCTGCTTGCGTTACAGCACTCCAGTTCCTGCTGGACACGCCCCATTCGTTACATCATCAAGGGGAGACGCTGTTAAATCGCAGAGGTGCTGGAGGGGCAAGTTTTTGCCATGTCCTCCGCAGCAGTTTTAGCTTTCAAGACGCTTCACAGTGACTTTTATATTACCAGCTAATTTCCTGATCATCTAAGACCTGCCTGCATTACAGCGCTCCGGTTCCTGTTGGACACGCCCCATTTGTTACATCATCAAGGAGAGACACTGTTAAATCGCAGAGGTACCGAAGGGGCAAGTTTTTGCTGTGTCCTCCGCAGCAGTTTTAGCTTTCAAGACGCTTCACAGTGACTTTTATATTACCAGCTAATTTCCTGATCATCTAAGAAACCTGCTTGCGTTACAGCACTCCAGTTCCTGCTGGACACGCCCCATTCGTTACATCATCAAGGGGAGACGCTGTTAAATCGCAGAGGTGCTGGAGGGGCAAGTTTTTGCCATGTCCTCCGCAGCAGTTTTAGCTTTCAAGACGCTTCACAGTGACTTTTAAATTACCAGCTAATTTCCTGATCATTTAAGAAACCTGCTTGCATTACAGCGCTCCGGTTCCTGCTGGACAAGCCCCATTCGTTATGTCATCAAGAGGAGACGCTAGTAGTATAATGGGTACACGATCAATCAAACTGATTGACAGGTGAGAAAAGGATGACAGCAGCCAATCAGTGTTCACTTCCGGTCTAAGCCCCGCCCACACCTTGCCCACTCCCCATAGAAGTGATTAGGACGTAGCCACGCCCCCTCCTGCCCCATCCCGCCCTCAACCATGCCCCCAGACCACACCCCTTCTGCCCCAGGCCCCGCCCCAGGCCCCCCATCGATGCTTCTCCCCCCAATAGAAGTGAATGGGGAGCCCCACCCACACCGCAAACCGCCCCCCCATGATGTCACAGATGGCCCCGCCCACACTCCCGCACCAAGCCACACACCCCCTGTGATGTCGCGGGTATGACATCACCGGAAGTCCACACCACACCCCCCCAAAAACACACCCCCTAAAACGTCATCAGAAAAGGTCCTGTCGCTTTTTTAATGATGTCAGAATTAATGGACTATGGCTGTTTTTGATGATTTCACCAGAAGTACAATACAAAAGTCCCAAAATATGTGCCCCTAGAACATCCTTACGTCTTTTAATGATGACAGAGCAGGAAATATGCTTTTTTTCTAGCCCCGCTGTTTTAAAAAAAAAAAAAAAAAACCAAGCTGTTAATAGGCAGGAAAACTGTGGCTCATTCTGTTGACAAGGATTTGGTTTTTAAAACAAGTGATTGCTTGAAGCTACATGTGGTGAACTGCATGAACTGCAGACAATGTATTTTTCCACATAGGCACGATCAAAGCTGCAAGACAGGCTTTTTTTTTTTTGCAAAGACCAGGGTCCGGAGTAGTCTATGGGTACGCTGTCACTCAAACCCCCAAGCCAAACCCCCAGTGATGTCACCAGAAGTCCACCCCTCCAAGCCCTCGCTGTAGATAGGTGTTTCACATAGGCACGATCAAAGCTGCAAGACAGGCTTTTTTTTTGCAAAGACCAGGGACCGGAGTAGTCTATGGGTACGCTGTCACTCAAACCCCCAAACCAAACCCCCCCAGTGATGTCACCAGAAGTCCAAGCCCTCCCAGCCAAGCCCTCGCTGTAGATAGGCATGCCCCAATAAAAGTTACCAGACAGATGGCAGGAAGCTGTGATTCATTCTGTACACAGAGACAGGGAGAATCTTCCCCACACCCCTTCCCTACTCCCCTCTCTGTAGATACGCATGCCTCAACCCTTCCTGCCCCCAGACCTAAATCTGAGCAGAGGATAATTGAAAGCAGTGGGGGGTGTAGGTTTGCAATGGTAAAACACAAGGCTTTAGTTTTGTTTTAAAAAAAACAGACCTCTGTATTTACAGCCATATAAAAAAACAAGAATGCACCAGCGGATCTTAAAGAAAATTTATAATGACCCAGGATCTATAGGTAGCTTTGGCAGTATAACACCTCTTTTGCATAGACACGCGCAAACTTGCAAGATCGGATATAGAAGTAAGCATGTGATAGTGATCACGTGAGAACAATCTTCAAGCAGAAGTGTTCTAATTGTTCCTGAAAATGGCCGTATATGAAACACCTAAGCGGCTTGAAATGAAAATCATTCAACAGCCAAATCTAAAGAGTTGTCATAAAAGAAAGCGGAGGTCAGAAGGAGAAAGCACTGACACTGATTTTGATGAACTACCGTTGGGACAAAAGCTTTTTGATTCGCAGGATCCAGACCTGGTTAATGAAAAAGCTATAGACTCTGAAGATTTAGAGCTGCACAAAGCTGCCTCGGCTGCCGAAGCAGATTATTTGTTGGAAAAGCTTGAGTGTAAGGTAAGAAAAAATCTCTTTCCTTCTAATGATGCACTTTAGGGGGTGATGTGAATGGGAGCTATCTATAATAGAGAGTTTGTTTAGAAGAGGTTTTAATTTAATGTTTACATTATGTTTTATAGGAAAATGAAGGATCTTTACAAACAGAAGAATATGGAGACACACCAGGTATCAAAATGAACTGTATTTGCTGCTTCTGTCCAAATATAAAAGAACCAGATACAAGTGATCCAAAAAAAAAAAAAAACAATTCTGAAGATGTACACGATTTCAGCTGGTGGAGCTATATAGGATTCCCAAAACCACCGCCGGTGCATGGACTTTTTCGAAAAATGACATTTAGATCAATCGTAAGGGTGGCTATGTATAGTATTCTTACAAAATGTCTGGCTGGCATACGGTATGAAAATTGCGAAGGCTGTGTTCTCGATGAACCGAGTCAGGATGATCATAGTTGCGTTTATTGGACTGCCTCTGACACACAGGAAAAATTAAGGACCGCTTGTAACAGGTTGTGCCTAGAACGTGTTTTGAATCTTGTAGTATTAGCAGCATATAAAAGAGGTGTATTAAGCCTAAACAATGACGATTTGAATCTGATCATATATCTTATACACAGTGTGAAAACTGCTGAAAATCCTGTTCAAAAACAGTTTGCTTAAACCTACAGATGAGATATTAATGATAAAATATATAAATGCCATCATCTATGGGAGAAAGCACCAGTCCTTTTTTAAAAATGTATAATAAAGCAGTCTTTGTTTACTAGTAATGTTTTTTCTTGTCTGTATTTCAGAAGTATGTATTGACAATGAAATACTTTGTAATATTTTAATAAATTTTGCCATGTGTATAAATTAGTTAATAAAAACAACTAATAAATATATCAGAATTAACAAAATGTGTCAATCGTGCTTTAAGGTGATATGGAAGTTTTTAGGGGGGATATCTTATGGTTTTATTAAGTCTCATTGATATCAATGCACAGGCTGTAAAATGTTTGATACAGCAACTATTTCATTAACTAAGGAATGTATATTGCAATGAGCTATGTGTGGGGGGAAGTTGTCTGGACCCAAGATCTGTAAATGGTTAATCTAATCAGAATGAGACAATGTTTGGAAGGGAAAAAAAAAAGACCAGGATGACAAGACATTCAAGAGAGGCCTTTCGTTTGTTTTTTAGGATTGTTGTGTGGTTGGATGGGTGGGGTGAAGGAATACACAGGGGGGATGTCTCTTAAAACACATCAGTCTACATTTTTGTAAAGTGCCCCAAGACCTAAGAGGGCGTTGGTAATACACTACCTTTCATGAACAAAAGGGGTTGTATATTGTAATGACGTAGGTGCGGACAGCTGTCTGGACACATGATCTAATCAGGGAGAAACAATGATCAGGAACCATTAAATCACCAAAAGGTTCAACAGACTGTAGTTTTGTGAAAGGGCTTCAGATCTAAAGAGATATTGATAATACATACAAAAGGCCTGTAAATGATAACCCAAGCAAGAGAACTAACTTATTGTATAAGATGGGTAGTTGTAGCAGATGTCCAGCACATGACAGAGAGGCCAGGTAGCTTTTTTTGTTTCAATACACAGGTTTTGAGGTTTGTTGGTGGTTACGCCCTCCTAATGCTGGTGATAAAAGGGTATAGCCAGTGACCAGAAAAGGTTCAGCAGTCTGGAGTTTGAAACAGAAATGGATTCTTCAAACAAAGAAAGGCAGAAGCCTGTGTTTATTAATAAAATGTCACTTACTAAAAGGAGGCAACAAAGAAAACTAAAAGGTGAGTTAATAGTTTTAATGTATATTTTTAGATATGATTAAAAAAAAACAGTAGTAAAAACAGTGTTTGTCTGTTTTATCATTACAACAGGAAAATATTGCAAAATCAGATACAGGGTTGAACATTTTTATTTTTTTATTTTTTAACTTTTATATACCGACATTTTTGCATTAAATGCAAATCATGCCGGTTTACAGTGAAACAGAAAAAGCAGGAAAAAATTCCTTAGTCGAATACAATGAAACAGCTTAGTTAACAAACATAGACCAACAACAAGAACAGCCTGGATGCAGTAATGCCTCAGAGAAAAAAAACAGACCCCCAAGACATTTCTGACAATAATACAAATAATGGTGAGAAATAGTTTTTCCTTAATGTCTATGCCCCCCAAATGTCTCTCTTTTTTCCTTCATAACAGTCAACGAAGCAGAGATCTATTTACAAAGACATCAAAAGTGTGTGTGACCCTGTGTTTTTTATTTTATTTTGTAATTTTTAGAATGTGAAAATGATGCAAACAAAACTATTTCCAAAAGAAAGAGAAAAGAGTCTGAAGATACAGATGAAGGTAAGCATTTTTTAAATATCTGTATGGGTAAAACGCCAATTAGTTCACAGCTGTGTAAAAGAAAAGGTATTACCATGTTTTTTTTTTTACATAACAGACCATGAGCAGCATATGCCAAAGAAATCTGACAAAAGACCATACCAAAAACCAAGAGATAAACAAAAGAGTAAGAATCTATACTGTTATAGTTTAAGAAAATTCTTCTTAAAATATTGCAAAAAACAATAAAAAAGTATGAGACCACCCATGTTAATTATTATTATTATTTTTAATTTTAGACCATGAAAAGACTACAAAAAGGCCTATTTCTGAAAGAAAAGATGAGAGAGACAGCAACAGACCTGTGCACAGGGAGGAAGTAGAGAAAGAATGTGAAAGCATGTTCTTAGATAATTGTACCGATGACAATCTTTCAGAGGGGATGGTAAATAATTGTATATCAGAGACCTCTGAAAATGCAGCTGTAGAAAATGAACCGGTTAATTTTGTGCAATTTGTGAGAAGGTGGAACCGTGATTTAGAAAAATGTAATGGCGTGCTTTATTCAGAGGAATTTCGTTTTATTAATTTAGATAGAATAGATTCTTTCATAGATGCGCAAAATATTGTGAGACAAGGCATACAGCATGTTCTAAATGAAATAAGCCATAACGTTTCCCCCCATGATTATATACAGATTCATTTACATTCTACAGGTTTTCATAATTCTTTGTATTCGGGAAAGTTAAACCCTCAGGATTTGAACGCTGATGATTTCTTAGATCAAGTTAGTAAACTCCTGCAGAGTTATAGAGAGATACAGTTTGGTGAGACATTCCGCATAGTCATTCTTGTTATAAGGAACAGAGGGGGCGGGTCACAAAGGCTTTTAAAGTCTATTCTGTACAGTCAAATCATATATAAAAAGAGAAGGCATTTAATAGACTTGAATAACACAGGTAATGCCCTATGCTTTGCAGGGAGCCTTACAGCCCTCATGTCACCAATAAAGCTCACAGATGCAGAGCTATTATTTATCTATTTATTTATTTATTTATTTATTTAAAAGCTCTCCTATACCGTCGTTAAGTTAGATAACCATCACAACGGTTTACAGCAGGGCACGATAATGAATAAAGTAAGTGGTATAGATTACAATTAATCATGTGCCATTATAGTGCGGTAACAATTCACTTCAAAAAAATATGTGAGTACATTAAGTTTGTCTATAGGGAGCATAGTACACGGAAAAAATTTAACTTTAATGTGCATTTGTAGGTTACAAATAACAATTTCTAGTTTTTTTCCAATCAGCTGTTTTTTTCCTTCTCTTTATCTTTATAAAAAACTTGTTTAAATAGCCAGGTTTTCAGATTGGATTTGAATATTTTGAAGTTTCTCTGCAGTCTTATTTCGAGTGGCATGGTGTTCCATAGCACGGGGCCAGCCAGTGATAGTGCTCTCTCCCTAACTTGCGTGAGGCGTGCTGTTTTGACAGAGGGAACAGTTAGTAGAGCCTTATTAGCAGATCTTAGGTTTCTTTGTGGGACATGTACGCGCAGTGCTGTGTTGAGCCAGTCAGCTTTTTCATCACGGATTAGTTTATGTATTATGCATAAGGCCTTATATTGAATTCTTTGTTCAATTGGGAGCCAGTGTAGATCGGCAAGCGTTCCTGTAATGTGATCTTTCTTTTTTTTGCCAGTCAAAATTCTAGCAGCTGAATTTTGTAATATTTGTAGTGGCCGAATTGTGGATTGTGGTAGTCCTAAAAGTAGGGAGTTGCAATAGTCTGTACTTGCGAATATCATTGCCTGCAAAACTGTGCGGAAATTGTTTAGTTTTAGTAGAGGTTTAAGTCGTCTTAGGATCATTAGTTTCGCATATCCTTCCTTTATTTTCAAAGAGATGTGTTGTTTAATGTTTAGCTCAGGGTCAATTATTACTCCTAGATTTCGTACTTTAGTTGCTAGCTCAACGGTTTGGTTATTTTTAGTTGTGAGTGTTGGTTGGATGTGGTGTATGTTTTTACGTTCAAGGTGTAGGAATTCCGTTTTGTCGATGTTTATTACCAGTTCCATCTGATTTAAGAGCTGTTTAATTATCTCAAGATACATATTAGCAAGTTTCATTGTTTCTTCAATGGTGTTTACAATTGGTAGCAGTAGCTGTATATCGTCTGCGTATAAGTAGTGTATGATTCCAAGTCCTGCTAGTAGGTGACAAATGTTAAAGAGTGTTGCCGACAGGGCCGATCCCTGTGGGCCACCAGTTAGCAGTGTGACTTTGTCCGAAAGTGTATTTTTAATTTGTACTTGGAAATGTTGAGATTACTTACCTGATAATCTCCTTTTCCTTAGTGTAGACAGATGGACTCAGAACGAATGGGTATAGTATGCTCGTGCTAGCAGTTGGAGACGGATCTGACGTCAGCACGGGTATATATACCCCCACAGCAAGCGTAGCAACTCAGTAATCTTCCTTGCAAAAGCTGTTATGGATGTGTGTACTGACGCTCAGTGAGATAGTGAAACATGATTCCCCTGACCGATTGATAGTAGCTGGAGACCGCCAGCAATCACAACCGGAAGGCGTTGACACCAGGTAGAGTGTACGCACTTATGTAAACAAATGACATGGCTTACCTTGAATCGGTGAAACCCATGTACACAGGCAGCTGGGCGGGATGCTGAGTCCATCTGTCTACACTAAGGAAAAGGAGATTATCAGGTAAGTAATCTCAACATTTCCTGGCGTGTAGCCAGATGGACTCAGAATGAATGGGATGTACAAAAGCTTTACTCCCAGCCTGGGCGGGAGGCTGCCTGAGGACCATGTAGTACCGCCCTCGCAAATGCTGAGTCCTCCCTGGCCTGGATATCCAGACGGTAGAACCTGGAGAAGGTATGGAGAGAGGACCATGTCGCCGCTTTACATATTTCTGCAGGCGACAGCATCCTGGATTCCGCCCAGGATGCCGCTTGTGCTCTGGTAGAATGAGCCTTGACTTATAGAGGCGGAGATTTCCCAGCCTCCACGTAAGCTGCTCTGATAACTTCTGTAATCCAGCGGGCGATGGTGGGCGGCGAGGCCGCTTCACCTTGCTTCTTCCCGCCGTGCAGGACGAACAGATGGTCCGTCTTTCGTAGTTCTTATGTCACTTCCAGATATCTGGGCAGCAATCTGCCAATGTTGAGATGGCGTAATAAACGCCCTTCTTCAGATTTCTTCAAACCCACCGTGGTAGGCAAGGATATGGTTTGGTTAAGATGAAACTGTGAAACCACTTTCAGTAGAAAGGAGGGAACCGTGCGAAGATGGATAGCCTCAGGAGTAATCCTGAGAAATGGATCCCGGCAGGACAGTGCTTGTAGCTCTGAGATGCGTCGTGCTGAACAAACAGCCAGCAAGAACACCATCTTCAAGGTTAGAGAACGGAGAGACAGGCCCCGAAGGGGTCTGAAGGTGGATCCCGCGAGGAAATCCAAAACAAGGTTGAGGTTCCACAAGGGCACAGGCCACTGCAGTGGCGGACGGATGTGCTTGACTCCTTTCAGGAAGCGAGACACATCTGGGTGCTTGGCGATGGGCTTGCCATCCTTCCTGGGGCCGTAGCAAGACAGCGCCGCCAGCTGAACCTTGATGGAGCTGAGGGAGAGACCCTTCTGAAGTCCATCTTGCAGGAAATCCAACACAATAGGGATTGTGGTCGCATGTGGATTGGTGCCATGAGTGTCGCACCATGCTTCGAATACTCTCCAGATCCTTACGTAGGTGAGGGATGTGGAAAACTTGTGAGCTCGGAGGAGTGTATCTATCACGGGCTCCGAGTAACCTCTTTTCTTCAGTCTAGCCCTCTCAATGGCCAGACCGTAAGAGAGAATTGAGCCGGATCCTCGTGGAGGATGGGACCTTGACGTAGAAGATCCCGGAGAGGAGGCAAGGGAAGAGGGTCCCCTGCCAGTAGTCTTCGCATGTCCGCGTACCAGGGTCTCCTTGGCCAGTCTGGTGCCACTAGAAGAACTAGGCCCCGGTGTTTCTGAATCTTGTGGATGATGGCGCCCAGCAGAGACCACGGAGGAAAGGCGTATAGCAGAGTCCCTGGAGGCCATGTCTGAACCAGGGCATCGATTCCGTGTGAGAACGGGTCGCGCTTGCGGCTGAAGTATCTGGGTACTTGAGCATTGGACTTGTCCGCCAGTAAATCCATGTCCGGAATCCCCCAGTGATCCACAATCATCTGGAAGGCTGTGGGTGACAGCTGCCACTCTTCCGGATTTAGGCTTTCTCTGCTGAGGAAGTCTGCCGTGGTGTTGTCCTTCCTGGCAATGTGGACGGCGGAGATGTCCTGAAGATTCGCCTCTGCCCAAGCCATAAGTGGGGCGATCTCCAGAGATACCTGTCGGCGTCTGGTTCCGCCCTGACGGTTGATGTATGCCACCGTGGTGGCGTTGTCGGACATCACTCTGACTGCTCTGTTCTTCAGTATGTGAGCAAATCGAAGACATGCCAATCGGACTGCCCGAGCCTCTAGACGGTTGATGTTCCACGCGGACTCTTCTCTGTTCCACCGCCCTTGTGCGGTGAGTCCTTTGCAGTGTGCTCCCCAGCCGCTCAGGCTGGCATCTGTGGTGAGCAGAGTCCACTTGGGGGAGGACATCTTCGACCCCCTGCTCATGTGGTTGGACTGCAACCACCACCATAACTGGGTCGTACTCTGGCCAGCAGAGGTAGGTGCGTGGAATAGTTCCATAGACGGGGGCTCCAGCGAGAGAGCAGGGAGTGTTGTAGAGGTCTCATATGGGCCCTTGCCCAAGGTACCACTTCCAGGGTGGATGCCATGAGACTGAGAACCTGCAGATAATCCCAAGCTATGGGCCGACTGGCTCCCATCAAGTACTGGATACGCGTCTGAAGCTTCAACCTTCTCTTGGCAGTGAGACTGACTGTGTCTGCCTGGCTGTCGAACTGTACTCCCAGGTATTCCAGTGACTGGGAAGGCTGTAGGCAACTCTTGCTGAGGTTGATTACCCAGCCCAAGCTTTCCAGATGGGCGATCACTCTGTTGGTTGTCCGATGGCTCTCCTCTCAAGATTTCGCCCTGATCAGCCAGTCGTCTAGGTAGGGATGGACCAGAATTCCTTCCCGTCTGAGTGCCGCTGCTACCACTACGACCACCTTGGTGAAGGTCCGCGGTGACGTGGCCAACCCGAAGGGCAGAGCCCGGAATTGGAAGTGGCGTCCTAGAACCTTGAAGCGTAGGTAGCGCTGATGATTCGGATGGATCGTGATATGCAGGTAGGCTTCCGACAAGTCTAATGCCGTAAGGAATTCCCCTGGCTGTACTGCGGTCTTGACGGAGCGCAGAGTTTCCATGCGAAACCTCGGGACCCTTAAGTATCGATTGACTGACTTGAGGTCCAGTACGGGCCGAAAGGTGCCCCCTTTCTTGGGTACCATGAAATAAATGGAATAGTGTCCAGAATTCACTTCCCAGGCAGGTACTGGGATGATGGCTTTCAAGGACAGGAGCCTCGCCAGGGTAGCTTCCAATGCTGCCTTCTTGTGTGTGGGACAGGAAGATTCAACAGACTTGTCCGGAGGGAGGTGATGAAAGTCCAGATAATACCCCTCTCGGATGATGGCGAGGACCCACTGGTCTGACGTAATCTCGACCCATCTGGGGTAGAAGAGGGTTAACCTGCCCCCTATGGCTCCGTCCCCCAGATGGATCGGCGGATTCTCATTGTGAGGCGCGGCCAGGACCTGAGCCCGGGCCTGCTCCCCTCTTGCGCTGCTTGGTCTGAAAGGACTGATTCCGGGCCTGAGGACGAGGTGCCTGGTAGCAACTCCTGTAGGAAACGAAGCGCTGGGAGCTTCTACCCCTGGAGGGCCTTGGAAAGGCGCGCTGGTTCCTCCTGAACCGATCTTTCGGCAGTCGAGGTACTGGAGAAGCGCCCCAGGTGCTGGCCAGTTTATCAAGGTCGCTGCCAAACAGGAAAGTGCACTTAAAGGGCAATCTGGTGAGGCGTGTCCTTGAAGGCGCATCGGCTGACCATTTCCGGATCCAGAGCTGCCTCCTGGCAGCTACGGAGGATGAGATCTCCTTGGCTGTTGTTCGGACTAGGTCTGATGCAGCATCCGTGAGGAACGAGAGAGCTGACTCCATGTCTGCTGCTGGAGCGTTGTTCCTGACCTGTGACAAACAGGCACGCGTCACCACTGTGCAGCAGGTTGCGATCCGCAAAGATAGAGCTGCCACCTCAAAAGTCTGTTTCAGAATGGCGTCCAGTCGCCGGTCATGAGGCTCCTTGAGGGCCGCCCCCCCTTCAACTGGAATGGTAGTGCGCTTGACCACAGCGCTAATCAAGGCGTTCACCTGAGGGCACGCCAGCATGTCCTGGATAGCCGGTGCCAGTGGATACATGCCCGTCAGGGCCCGGCCCCCTTTGAAGGAAGCCGCTGGTGCAGCCCATTCTAAATCTATCAGTTGTTGTGCTGCTTGCAAGAATGGAAAGTGGCGGGCTGTAGAACAAAGACCTTCCAGCAGGGGGTTCTGCGTAGAGGGTACCGTAGCGCTGGGACCTGTAATATCCAACTCCGCCAGACACTGAGACACCAGGTCGGAGAGATCCTCCTTAGGGAAGAACCGCCTCATGGTTCTATATGGCTCAATCCCTGGGGGAAGTTCCCCCTCGTCTGGGAGTTCGGATTCGTCCGGTGAAACCTCCTGGTCTGACTGATCTGGACTGTCCAGCGGCGGGAGGTCCCGCTCCCTATAAGGGCGTGAGGGTCCAGGAACAGGATCCGCTGGAGCCGCCACCGCAGCGGCAGCCGCAGCCGCCGCCGCACTCGCAGCCACTGCAGGAACCACAGGAACAACAGGAACAACCGGAACCGCAGGGCCTGGACGGGAAGCCGTTTGCATCTGTACAAAGGCATGAATCCCCTTAAAGAGATCCACCCAGGAAATTGAAGCAGCCTCTAATCGCCAGGGTACAAGATCCCCCGGGATTCCCGATTGGTCGAGACTGCCCGCTAAATCCGGGGTAGCCCCTGGGGAACTGTCAGCAAATCGTGGCTGAGACTGGTCCTGGCCCGAGGGTCCCACGGCCTCCTCACATTGGGCACATAGGGAGTCTGGCTCTTCACTGTGCGTGGCTCGAAGCTGGCATGCAGAGCAGAGGCCGAGGGCTTTAATGCCGGAGGCAGGCGGCGCCCCCGCTGAAGACACTGAGGCGTTCTGTTCCATTGAAAAGTATGCGCTGACTGAAAAGCGGCAACAATATACGCTTAATAGAACAGGCGCACAATAATAATATGCGGCAGCAATATGCGCTTAATACAACAGGCGCACAATAATAATATGCGGCAGCAATATGCGCTTAGCACAACAGGCGCTTAATAATATTCGGCAGCAATATGCGCTTAATACAACAGGCGCTCAATAATAATAAGCGGCAGCTATATACGCTTAATACAACAGGCGCTTAATAATAATATGCGGCAGCAATATAGACAACAAGCGCTCAGCCATATGCGGCTAACAATATACGCTCAATGATATGCAATATGCTCTCAGCAATATGCGGTCATGAATACACGCTCAATTGTATACAATATGCTCTCAGCAATAAGCGGTTAGCAATACACGCTCAATGTCATTCAATATGCTCTCAGCAAGAAGCGGTTAGCAATACACGCTCAATTGTATGCAATATGCTCTCAGCAATATGCGGTTAGCAATACACGCTCAATGGTATGCAATATGCTCTCAGCAATAAGGCAATATACGCACAATGAGGAATAGAATATGCGCTTAGTCATAGATCTGCGCCTATTACGGGCGCTCAATACCTGAACAAGGCCACAAAATGGCGCCTTCCATGGCGTGCCACGCCGCCGATCCTCGGTTCCTCGGAGACCAGAAGTAAAAGACGTACGCCTTACCTGATCCTCGGCGCTTCCCGGCGGGAACCCGGGCGGTTTCCTGCTGCGGGGGGAGAGGGCAAGTACCTTCACCGCCGCATTTGAGGATATGCACCCGCTGCCTCGTCCACGCCGGGACCGAGGCGCCTCGTATGCCTCACCCGAACCTCACCCGGGGGCTACGTCCCTGCCGTGATTCGGCCACCGGACCGAGGATTTAAACCTCCGGGGGATCACGGAAATCACCCCGGGAAACTCTACTGGGGGAGGGACCTTAGGGTATCACTGCAGGAGTGCGGGGCTCGATGCTGTAGAAGTTTTAGTGAAAAGAAAGTAGAAAGTAGATTTGGAAAACACGCTCAGCGAGCGTGCAGGCTCTCCAAACAGGCTCTCCAAACTGCTTTTTTGGAGACGGAAATTACTGAGTTGCTACGCTTCCTGTGGGGGTATATATACCCGTGCTGACGTCAGATCCGTCTCCAACTGCTAGCACGAGCATACTATACCCATTCGTTCTGAGTCCATCTGGCTACACGCCAGGAAACATCTGTTTTTAAGGTATGACTCAAACCATTTGTTTTATTAGTGAGACCTATTTCTTTCAGTCTATTGAGTAGTGTTTTGTGATTTACTGTGTCAAATGCTGCGGAGAGATCTAATAGAACTAGAATGTAGTGTGTTCCAGTATCAAATCCTCTTAAGATATTATCTGTTAAAGCTAATAGAAGAGTTTCAGTGCTGTAGTGTTTAGACCGTGCTAAAAAACTGCACGCGGAGCTAGGGTGGTCAGAACATAAAAAGGTCATGCTAGATGATGTCTCAACATTTGAACAACATTTAGGTATAAATATAAGAGTTGTGCTTTATGCAAAAGAATGGGGGTGCTTTAAGACAAAGGACAGACCTGAATTCCAGAAAACTGTATTTATATTGCTACATGATGACCATTTTTATGGAATCTTAGATGTAAAACAGCTCTATGGGGAGCGAAACTTCTGTAAATTTTGCCAGAGACCATATAGTCACGATCATAATTGTACATTATGGTGTCGTCTCTGCTTAACAGCAACGTGTATAAACAATGTTGGTGCACAACAGAAATGCCCTAAATGCAGGCTGTATTGTCGTTCTCAAGAGTATTTAGAAAAGCATACGGCTCTGGCTTTAAAAAAAGAAGTTGAGTGTTTGCTTAAAATACTGTGTGAGAAATGTGAGTCGTATGTTGATAAAAAACATAAATGCCGAGTCAGACAATGTAAGCTTTGTTCTGAACCCTTGATCGCTGGCGACAAGCATTTGTGTTTTATGCCCCCTATTGATCATCACAAATATCTGAAAAATATATATTTTATGATTGTGAATGTGTGCAGGAAACAGGCTTTCATGTTCCAAATTATATATATGTAACAGATTTAAACAGCACAAGAAACTGGGAGTTCAAAGGTCTTGAGAGTATTTCTGAGTTTGTTAAGATTTTTTGTGACAAAAAGTTCAAAGGATACACCTTCATAGCGCATAATTCTAAAGGCTATGATGGTTATTTTGTAGTTAGAGAGCTGCTAAAGGAAAAGATGGATATGCACTTGTTAGCTCAGGGTGCTAAGCTCTTAGAAATCACGATAGAACCCCTGGGTATATGGTTTAAAGACTCTTTAAATTTCCTGCCCATGAAGCTTAGCAAGCTTCCGCAAGCCCTGTGGTTTCAAGGCTGTAAGGGCTATTTCCCGCATTTTTTTAACACCAGGGTTAATCAAAATTATGTGGGACCTATGCCCAGTGTTGAGTATTATGGAGATGGGTATATGATGTCTGGAGAAAGAGAGGAATTTTTAAAATGGTACAGGGACAATCAAAATAACACCTTTGATTTACAAAAGGAGCTCGCCTATTATTGCCAACAGGATGTGAACATTCTGAGGCAGGCTTGTGTCTTATACAGAACTGAAATCATGGCTTTGACAGACAGAGAGGCGGTTGTAGAGCAGGATGGTGGATCTAAAACTGTGAAAAGGTGTATAGACCCCTTCCAATATATAACACTGGCATCTGTGTGCATGGCTATGTACAGATTTATGTTCTTAGAACCCAAGACCGTGGCACTCGTCCCTCCAGACAACTATCACAGACACACAAAGAGACATTCAACACCCTCTATACAGTGGCTGATGTATACAGAGGCCGCAGAGCAAATACAGATCACCCATGCTCTAAAGGGGGGTGAAAAGCAGGTGGGTCCCTATTTTCTTGTCGGTTATGCACTTATTGATGGAATACCAACAGCTTTTGAATTTAATGGCTGTTTTTCCACGGTTGTCTGAGCTGTTATTACGATAAAGACCAGAACCCCTTAACGGCTACAACCTTTGGTTTTCTCAATTACAAAACACAAATCAAAGCAGATTTCCTGAAAAGAAGAAGGTTTAAGGTCATAAGCTTGTGGGAACACGAATGGAAGAGAATGGTGAAAGAAAATATCAGGGGTTGTGCAGACTTTCTGGTTAAATCAGGCCTGCGCAGCAGCTAGTACCTAGAGATGCCCTCTTTGGTGGTAGAACCAAAGCTACATGTTTGTACTATAAAGCCAGACCTGATGAAAAAATACATTACTATGATTTTACCAGCCTCTACCCCTTTGTCAATAAAACCAAGGAATACCCTGTTGGCCACCCGCAAATCATTAATGACAGCTTTGGTCCCCTCTCAGACTATTTTGGGCTTGTTAAAGCCAAAGTGTATCAACCACGAAAGATCTTTTTCCCTGTATTACCGGTCCGTGTGAGTGGTAAGCTCATGTTCCTACTGTGCCGCACATGTGCTGACAACAGTCTGCAGGATATGTGCAACCACACGGATGAGGAGAGAGCCCTCGTAGGGACTTGGTGCACTGATGAATGAGGCTGTTGCAAAAGGGTATGTGGTTGCTGAAATATGTGAAATATGGCACTTTGAATGTAAATCTGTCAGCCTGTTTACTGAATACATAAAAATGCATCTCCGTCAAAAACAGGAGGCCTCTGGTTACCCTCAGTGGTGTACCGATGTAGAAAAACAAAACATGTATATATCTGATTTTTACAAAAAACAAGGTGTACTTTTAAGGCCTGAACAGGTTAGTATAAACTCCGCAAAGTGTCAAATTGCCAAGCTTTTCTTAAACTCTTTGTGGGGGAAGTTTGGTCAAAGAACAAACCTACCTATTACAAGTATTGTGAGAGATCCTGATGATCTGTATAAGTATTTGTTTTCACCCGAATATGATGTTTCATCATGCGATTTTATTGATGATGAAACAGCCTGTGTGACATGGAAGCATTCAAAAGACCGCAGCATATTGTCAGGTAATACAAACATCTTCATTGCCTGTTTCACAACTGCTTATGCTCGTTTAGAACTGTACAAACTGCTTGACAGTTTGCAAGAACGTTGTCTGTACCACGATACAGACTCTGTGATATTTGTGAGTTGTGAGGGTGCCAGCGATCCCCCTTTGGGAGATTATTTAGGACAGTTGGCGAGCGAGATACCCGCAGACGAGCATATCACAGAGTTTGTATCGGCCTGGCCCAAAACATATGGCTACAAACTATCCAGCGGAAAGACCTGTATGAAAGTGAAGGGGTTTACATTAAATGTAGAAAATTGTAAAAAGATCAATTTCACTAATTTGAAAGATCTCATCTTTGACTATAAAACTGACGCTGTGGACAAGAGTCCTAAAAAGATACAGGTACAACAATCTGGGATCATTAGAAACAAAAAGACCTGGTCGATAGAAACCGGCCTACTTAAGAAAACACAAAGGGTCGTATATGATAAAAGGGTTATAAAAGAGGGTTTTAACACGCTGCTTTATGGATACTGAATTTGTGGATGTGAGCTGGAGGCACCCCTTTTCGTGTATTTTAGCCAGACCGTCAAATAGCGGCAAAAGCTTCTTTGTTAAAAACCTGCTAGATCACGCTGGACGTGTGTTGACTGACATGCCTGATAATATTGTATGGTGTTATAGTTGCTGGCAACCTTTGTATAAAGAAATGTTGTGTAAATAATCTTTTATTTCCTTTATGGATTCTTTGCCTGATACTTTTAATGATGATCAACTGTTTCCAACCAATAAAATAAATATGGTTATTGTAGACGATTTGATGGCTTCTGCTTGTAAAAGTGATGAAATCGAGAAAGCCTTCACACAGTACGTGCATCACAGAAATCTGAGTATTATATATATATTGTACAAAATGTCTTCTGTCAAGGCAAAACAAGCAGAACTATAGCCTCAAATACCAAATATATGGTGCTCTTTAAGAATCCTAGAGACAAGTTGCAAATCGCTATTTTAGCCAGACAGATGTACCCTGGTAAGTCACGCTTCTTTTTAGAAGCCTTTGAGGATGCCACCAGAAAGCCATACGGATATCTCATCGTGGATTTAAATGCTACGAACCCTGAGCATTACAGACTGAGGACAAACATCTTTCCACCAGAATGGACCACGGTATATTGTGAAAAAACACAGCCCCTCCATAAAAAGAAGTGAATATATATTCTCCCCCCACATATTTGTTTTGTGTGTGTCCCAGAGATCATGTCTGCTCGCTTAAAGCGGAACCTAGCCCTTTTAAAACTTTTAGTTCAAGCCTCTCCGCAGCGGAGAAAAGCTATCCTAAAGGCCGCTTCTAACGATTTAGTGGGGGCCATAGCAGAGATCACATTAAACACTCTGAAAGGTAATGTTCCTTTATCACAACAGCAGATAAATATCTTGAAAAGGAAACGTCAAGCCATAAGGATTCTGGGTGATAAAAGAATAACAAGAAAAAAAAGAAGCTGCTGAAACAGTCGGGAGGGTTTATCGGGCCTCTGTTAGGATTCGCATTACCACTCATCACGGGCCTTTTGAGCTAAAACACTAATGCAGTACACAGAAAAAATGTATTTAGTGCCTAGTCAACAACTTGACCGTTTGAGAAGCCCTTCAGTTCATGAGGAAAATATTAGAACCACAGCTGCTCAAAGACTCGATGAAGAAATGAAAGGTATACTTCAAAGTTCTGGTATGTCTGAATATGAGAAAGCCAAACGCTATTCAGAAGTGCTACAGCGCTATCTAGTGCTTAACAGACACGGAGAAATGGAAAAAGAAAGAATAAATCTGTATCTACCCCTACAGGATGATACAGCAACCTCTGCATTTCTAGAGCACAAAAGCCCCCCAGACCCCATCCTGCAGGAAGTGTTAAATAGCATCAGCATGCACCGTAGAAAAAATGCAGAAATACTGCTCAATAAACTGTCAAAGAATAAGGACATTGCATCCTGGGAGAGTAATGGGACTTTTGTATACAAGGGAAGCCCTGTAAGTGGCTCTAACCTATTAGACCTGATTCGTGAAGCTACACAGACCCGTGCTCTTTCACATCGGAGGATACCCAAAGGTTGGGGAGAGTTCATGCAAACCCTGGCAGAATTAAACATGCCCTCCACCGTCATGGGTAATCCAGCCAACAGGGATCTGCTGGTACAACTCAAGGAAAATCCTTCTGCGACAATTGCTGAAATGTACACAAAGACTGTAAAGTGCAAAGACTCCCTTCCCCGTAAAAGACGTAAAGTACTTGACACAAACAGATGGTTGAAGGTGTAATTATATCTTTTCAAATAAAAAAGGCTTTTTAAATATAGACTATAGACGTTTGGTTTGTTTTTCAAAAAACTCTCAAGAGAGATTGTTTTTATTTAGGATTAGTACAACATTCTTGGTTCGGTACACACATCTGGGGGGCATGAAACAGACAGCGAAAAGATTTAGACATACAATATGTTCTCTGTTTGTTGTTTTTTACAAATTGTAAAACCATTTTGTCATTTTGCAATGGTTCTTCGGAATACATTTTTAAAATATTTTCAAAAGACAGCCCTTTACAGCGTTGATGTAGGAAAAACACACAATGGTTAACTCAGGTTGTAGATACCGGGTGTTGCAATTATTTGCTGCTGTATATAACATCCTCACAATGTTTATTGAAAAAGTACATAATACTGTTAGGGAAGAACAAGCTATCAGGCTGTTGCCCATAGGAATCAAAAAATTCTCCTGTGCCGTTTTCAGTCACATATATTGCTAACCAGTGTTCTCCAGGAAGGTCATGGGGGTGGGTATTTACCACCAAGCTTGCAGGTTTCCTTTCTATTTGTACATCAGACAGCCAGTCACTGGGTAGGACGTCTACAAAAGATTTTGTAACATACGGATCCTTCTTTAAAATACGGTAGATCTGTATGGTGTTCATCATCATAGATAATCAAAAAGGACGTTCCTTCTGTGGTTAATTTCTATCACGTTGTCAAAGACACCATACACAATCATATTCACCGTGTGTGGCAAAGCGATGGCAAAACGGATTTCAGCCCGCAGATTACCGGTTTTAATCAAAGAGCAGTGGTCCGTGCACTCTTGGTCGGGTGATAGGTCAAAGGCCAGTAAGGTATAACCTTGATAAAACTCTTGACGATCAATCAAGAGAGCACTGTCTTTCAAATGTTTACCCGTCGCTTGAACCAGCTGCATGTATTCTCTGATACAACAGCCATTATCAAAATCCGGTTGGAGAGGTTTCCCTGGGACTTGCTCACCATCCACATACAGCGCAGCAAAGTTAATATCGTAATGTTTAAAATTGAAGGGGTTTTTAGAGTAATTACCGCTGAAAGCGTCATTATCCACAAAGCCCAATACGATAATTTTGGGTAATTGTCCCAAAAAGAGGTTTTCCTGGTTAGTCACACGGGCGCCAGCCGGTATGCTAAAGACTTTCAGACATACACGGTCCACGGCGTACTTGACATTAGCTCTCAGCAGTGCTTCTGCATGCCCCAAGAGCACTCCCGGGGACACTTTCACTCTCCTTACAAAGAGGGCTGCAGATAAAATAAGGAGTTTGTACCTCTCGTTGGCATCTCCACTCATTAAGCAGAACGTATCTTTGTTCCGCGTTAGTTTAATTTTCACATCCACGCCATTGATGAGCAGCTTTTCTTGAAAAAACAGATCGCTATGTAAATGTCCCAGAAGCTCTACTTTATGGCTAACGGCTGTAAAAACAGCTCTTTCGGTAAAACCTTTATTACGGGATCCCATGTCTCTCACTTCATGGTTTCCGGCTGTGTCTTTATAAAACAGACCGCTTGTAAACTGTGTTTTGAGAGGACCCTCACCATAATTGAGAAACAGTTCTATGAGGGCTCTGTAAGGGTAACAGTTGTTGCTCTGACTAATGAGTCTATCTCCGAGAGTGACATCCAGCTGGCTAAAAATAGAGGGGCGGATTTTAAAAGCCCTGCTCGCGTAAATCCGGGCGGATTTACGCGAGCAGGGCCTTGCGCGCCGGTGCGCCTATGTTCCATAGGGCTGCCGGCGTGCGCAGAGCCCCGGGACTCGCGTAAATCCCGGGGTTTTTCGAGGGGGGGTGTCGGGGGCGTGTCGGGGGCAGGGCCGATCGGCGCGGCGCTTTGGGGGCGGGACGTGGTGTTTCAGGGGAGGGCCCGGGGGCGTGGTTTCGGCCCGGGGCGGTCAGGGGGCGTGGCCGCGCCCTCCGGAACCGCCCCCAGGTCGCGTCTCGGCGCGCTAGCGGCCCGCTGGCGCGCGGGGATTTACTTCTCCCTCCGGGAGGCGTAAATCCCCCGACAAAGGTAGGGGGGGGTTAGACAGGGCCGGGGGGGGTGGGTTAGGTAGAGGAAGGGAGGGGAAGGTGAGGGGAGGGCGAAAGCGAATTCCCTCCGAGGCCGCTCCAATTTCGGAGCGGCCTCGGAGGGAACGGAGGTAGGCTGCGTGGCTCGGCGCGCGCCGGCTACACGAAATCGGCAGCCTTGCGCGCGCCGATCCAGGATTTTAGCAGATACGCGCGACTACGCGCCAACAAAAGTACGCGAAGGCGCGCTTTTTTAAAATCTACCCCAGAGGCTATTGGATAGTTCACGAGAGCTACTTTGGCCCCTACATCAAGATTGGACCCATCTTCGTTCACGATTTTGCAGGTCAGGTACAGCAACGTGTTGTTCAAATCCAGGTAATCCTCGCCATGTCCAGCTATATAAAAATCTAAAGGGGCTGTTTCTGACAAGGTAGATAATGGCGGAATCTCCACATAAACACTTTTTTCTATGCTGGTTTGGGTGGGGGCCAGTTGAAACAGATCCAGTTCTGATTTCAAGCATTCTTCAGACCCCTGATGTACAAAAGCCATAGTTTTTAGAATATATCTTGCTTCTTGGCGGAGAGGTTTCTCTTCTTAGCTTTGTGGTTAGTCTTTTGAGACTTGACACGTTTGGTCTTCTTTGTTTTAAAAGGTTCAGGAGGCCCCTGTTGATTGGTTCTCTTTCTTTTAACAGCTCTTCTAATAACCACTAATCCTGACCCCTCCTGCTCTGTGTTATTGTTCATTTTATGCAGAACCGCCGTTGTGACACGGCCCATAACATCTTTGGCGATGTTTTTTGCTGCACTTTTCACATGAGGTTTAACAATCTCAAAATCCCTTCTCAAAAGAGGTATTACTTTTCTAAAGAGACTACGAAAAATACCGCCTATCCCAGCCCCGTTCATGACCGGAGTGCCGTAATACCCCAAAAGGCCATCACCGGCCTGTGCGGCATAGTAATTTCTGTATGCGCCAGGGTCCCCGTAGTCTTTAACCACAACCATTTTAAAAAACAGTTTTCCGGGGTCGCAGGTGTAGCTTAAGGATCACTTTCCCATAGTGAAATGAGACGTGTTGGTTCTGGTCCGTCTTTATTTCAAATGTTATGGTGTCTATGTGCTGCTTGTTCACAGAAACATAATGCGGTTTATCATAAGTGAAGGTGATAAACTCGTCCTTACCCGCTTTAGTGGGAACATAGCGAAGTAACTGCACAAAATGGTCTCCCACCAGCTGGTGCTCTACGATATCCGTATACAGGTATAGGGTATTAAACCCTCCTGTGATATCCGTTGGAAATAGCGAGCGCTTCGTATTCGTTTTAGCTTCTAGCCCCAAAATGGTCGCTAAGTTACCCCCTGCGGAAATTATGGCGTTGTCCTCTGATTTTAATTTGATTCTTCGGATATTGGGGTCATAGATGATTCGTGGTGCCATGGGTTTGAGAAGATTGTTCATGTCGTGGTTCATTTGATCCGTCAGGTTTTGAACGGTTGCATAATACCCTCTTCGTACAACAAAGTGATGCTCCGTGCTTCCTTCACCCGTGGTGACAATATATTTATAGTCTTCTTTAATATTATCCCATGTGTTCGGGTACTGTATTTCCACCAGACCCACTTCCCACGGGCCCTGTAGGTCCAAAGGTCTAGCTAATTGTGTGGTGAAATTAGAGCTGTTGTTTTGTGGAAATATTCTCACAGAGGCATTACTAGGCAGCGTTATGTAAAATCCCCCTTCATTCATTTTTTTCTTTTTATGATACAAGGCCTTTTCAAATCAAATGTCTTGATTCTCTGATGCTTTTATCCAGCTGTTAAATTTTTCGGGCCATCCTCGCCATTTCACAAAGCACTGCTTGTTCTTACCTCTCCCTTTTACCTTTAGAACCTTATCAACGCGGTATATTCTGTCCTGTTGAGGGCTGACTTTCTGTAATTCTTCAGGATAAAAAGAACCTTGAATGGTTTCCTCACCATAATCTTGTATCATGTACATTGTTTTCTGCCCCCTGCTTAAGACGTCAGTTATTATAAATATCTCATCTGTCCATGTTTGTTCATAACCTTTTTCAAATTTCCCTTTAGTTTTTGACAGTCTAACATGATCCCCCTTTTTTTAAAAAAGGCTTAGCAGTTTCATGTTTGTTGTTATTGCCGTAGATTACTTTCCAGAACCGCAGAGAGTTTGAGGTTGTTACATCGATGGGGCGGGCCTGTATTGTTCTGTGAAAACTGTGATTGTAACTGTTCATAAAAGCCGGAAGCACATCTTCATATCGAAAAGTGTTGCGCGCTGTAAAGTATCGCCACATTTTGGATTTTAAAGTCCTGTTAAATCTCTCCACAACCGCTGCCTTAACATCGTTGTTGGTCACAAAATGATGAATGCCTCTGTATTTTAACAAACTCTTCACAGAGCAATTTAAAAATTCTTTACCTCTGTCTGTTTGTATTTTGTTGGGAACACGACCACCTTTAAATATATTTTCAAAGGCCTCGGCCACTTCACAACCTGTTTTTGTTTTTAGGGTCACAGCCCATGCATATTTTGACAAAACATCTATCACCGTCAAAATGTATTTGTAGCCTCTGTTATAACCAGACAAGGCTGTCATGTCAACCACATCTGCTTGCCATTGCGAATCCACATCAGGCACTATGGGTTTATTTCTTTTAAATCATACCCTAGCAGGTTTGTGTAAAGAATAAGCATCTTGTTCTGTAAGCCAATCAATCACCTGTTTCTTGGTCACAGATGGCATACATGTTTTAGGGATGTGCAGCCAAAAGGTTTTCATTGCATTCGTGATTCGTATTCGTGGACAGTCAATTCCGTTCCATACGGACGTATGGAGAATTCCATACTTTGCCGTTCTGTCCATACGTTTCCCGGTTCCCATTAAAGTCAATGGGGGAAGGATTTCCAGCCTATTTTTGGCTGCAGAATTGGGGTTTTCTTATCAATTTTCATGAAACTTCTGGGGTGCAACCATCACAACAACAAAACAGCTCCAAGGTACTTAGACTGTGGCAAAGTGGCACCAAAGTGGCATGAATAGCCTAAGGCACTGGAAAGGTGCAAAGGGGTACCAGAAGTGGCAAGAGTGCTTTAACAGAGGCACAAAGCAGCAGTGAGAATGTCAAAAACACACCACAGCTTCAAAACAGAGCACCGATAGCAGATGCATGAACCATCGAAGGCAGCACGACAGGCAAAGCGGCAAGACACGTGGCATTGACATCCAACAGCACAATGAAGGGGGAACATAGCAAGCAGATAGACTAGCACCAACACACTGAGGAACCATGAGAGTGGCAAGAACACCACAAGGAATTAAGTGAGTCATCTGGTGTATGGCAGCAAAGCAGAGTGGCAGAAAGCTGATAGGGGCAAGATAGGCTGGCAGAGTGGAAATAGTCTGGTCCCTGTGGTTTTCATAGGGGAAAGACAGGCTGGCCCAGGAGAGAGTTCCCTTTCCTTTGTGCAGGGAAGGACTCCCTGGAACGGGTTCACCCCTAGAGTGGGGTTTTTATGTTGGCGTCTAGTGAATATTGTTGGCGTCTAGTGAATTCAGACTGTACTTACGCACTTCAGCTGATGACAAAGGAACTTGAAGAGCTCTCAGAAATAAGAATACTGCTACTCAAGTCCAAATCTGCAATATCAACCTATGTTGACTTTGTACCGTAGAGGTCAAACACTTGTAGGAACACAAGGCCTGGACTGACAGGCACAGCTATCGAGGTCAAACACCGGTAGGAACACAAGGCCTGGATGAACAGGCACAGCAATCGAGGTCAAAGACTTTTAGGAACACAAGGCCTGGACTGACAGGCACAGCAATCGAGGTCAAACACTTTTAGGAACACAATGCCTGGATGAACAGGCACAGCAATCGAGATCAAAGACTTTTAGGAACACAAGGCCTGGATGAACAGGCGCAGCAATCGAGGTCAAACACTGGTAGGAACACAAGGCCTGGATGAACAGGCGCAGCAATCGAGGTCAAAGACTTTTAGGAACACAAGGCCTGGATGAACAGGCACAGCAATCGAGGTCAAACACTGGTAGGAACACAAGGCCTGGACTGACAGGCACAGCTATCGAGGTCAAACACCGGTAGGAACACAAGGCCTGGATGAACAGGCACAGCAATCGAGGTCAAAGACTTTTAGGAACACAAGGCCTGGACTGACAGGCACAGCAATTGAGGTCAAAGACTTTTAGGAACACAAGGCCTGGACTGACAGGCACAGCAATCGAGGTCAAACACTTTTAGGAACACAATGCCTGGATGAACAGGCACAGCAATCGAGATCAAAGACTTTTAGGAACACAAGGCCTGGATGAACAGGCGCAGCAATCGAGGTCAAACACTGGTAGGAACACAAGGCCTGGATGAACAGGCGCAGCAATCGAGGTCAAACACCGGTAGGAACACAAGGCCTGGATGAACAGGCACAGCAATCGAGGTCAAACACCGGTAGGAACACAAGGCCTGGATGAACAGGCACAGCAATCGAGGTCAAAGACTTTTAGGAACACAAGGCCTGGACTGACAGGCACAGCTATCGAGGTCAAAGACTTTTAGGAACACAAGGCCTGGACTGACAGGCACAGCTATCTAGGTCAAAGACTTTTAGGAACACAAGGCCTGGATGAACAGGCATAGCAATCGAGGTCAAACACTTTTAGGAACACAATGCCTGGATGAACAGGCACAGCAATCGAGGTCAAAGACTTTTAGGAACACAAGGCCTGGATGAACAGGCACAGCAATCGAGGTCAAAGACTTTTAGGAACACAAGGCCTGGATGAACAGGCGCAGCAATCGAGGTCAAACACCGGTAGGAACACAAGGCCTGGATGAACAGGCACAGCAATCGAGGTCAAACACTGGTAGGAACACAAGGCCTGGATGAACAGGCACAGCAATCGAGGTCAAACACTGGTAGGAACACAAGGCCTGGACAGTAGACGGTCAGGCACAGCGATTCATGTCAGGTACATGTGCTGTAGTGCTTACATTATCTGGAGCATAGGAGGCAATTGGAGCTGCTGCAAGGCTTTGAATAGCTTTTATTCATCTTGCCATTCACAGGGAAAATTTGGAAACCCAAGCAAAGGCAGGTTTACTTTCAAAAACACTAGCATTTCCATCAACTCTGGTGCCAGCCTTGAGCGGTGAGGGCTCATGATATCCCCTGTCATTGAAAAGACACGTTCACTGGGCACACTGGTTGGTGGACATGACAGATATCGCTGAGCCACTTTGGCTAGGTGTGGCCAGACAGTGGACTTGTGTGTCCAATATGCCAGCGGATCTGTCTGCATTTTCTCTATCGGATCTGAGAGATACTGTGTCACTGACAGCTGTACTGCTGTCTCCTCCTGTGCTTGGGAGGGCTCAGAGTCACTCAATCCAGCTACTTTCTCTCTCGCCCGTTGCACAACTGATGAATCTTTATGGCCAACATGCCTTGGGCGTTCTGACGTGGAGGAGGAGGTACTATCTGTCACTGACACAGTGCTACTCCTGCCTGGGCTAGCAGCACAACTCTCTGACGTGCCTGCTGTTTCCACCTCTGCTTCAAGCCTAATCTGTCTCCGCCTATGGCGCTCCTGTTCACGGACCTTTGCTAACAGCAGCTCCTTCACAAATGACAGACAATTGGTCTGTAGGGCGAGTTTACCTTTCACACGGGGATCACAGACAGAGGCGAGCATGTATGTGCGGTCGTCTGTTAAAGGCCTTAATCTGTCTTTCACCTGCTGCTGCAAAACGTCCAGACACTGCAGCACCTCAACAGTCATTCCCTCTTCCCGTTTAAAGGCCTCCAAATGTTCATCCAGGAATTTAACTATAGGGATGATGTCAGCCAAGGTGGCACTTCTGGAACTCAGCTCCTCCGTGACATCCTTGAAGGGCTGCAGGATTTTTACCAGCTGACTCATGACTAACCAATCATGATGCCCTAGGGGATTCTGCACACCTATGTCTATTGTACCAGAAAGTTCATGAAGGGGTGTTTGCAGCTCCAGTAACCTCTCCAGCATCATAAAGGTGGAATTCCACCGGGTGGCAATGTCTTGAATGAGACGCTTGTGAGGCATATCCAAATCAGTCTGCTTTTGTAGGAGAACCTGCCTCGCCTTGACACTTCTGTGGAAGTGTGCTGCTATGTTCCTGCACTTCTGTATTAAACTATGCAGGTATTCATTCTCCTTGTCATTGGACTCCAAGCCCAGAGCTGACTTCACTACCAGGTGCAGAGTGTGTGCAAAACATCGGATGTTCTTAAACCGCCCATCGCTTATTGCCTTAACCTTGTTTGCACCATTGTCTGTGACAAAGAACCCTGCCTGCGTTTTCCTGTCTCGCTGGTGTAGTTGCCAGCCCTCCAGCATCTTTCTGATGCATGCTAGAATATTGGCTGCGGTATGGGCCTGGTCCGTCAGGTGGGTGTGCAGTAAAACCCACCTCCACCCTGATACTTCTTCAGTAATAGAGCTGCTGGCTGCCCCTGCCTCTGCCATGTCCCACCAGTGTGCTGTCAGAGAGAGGTAAGAGTGTGCAGCATTCATGGTGGTCCAGATATCGCAGGTGAAATGCACTCTTCCGTCTGCCTTAGCTAGCAGTGCTTGCAAGCGACTGCGACAATTCTTGTACAGGCTGGGGATAACCTTTCTACTAAATGTGGTTCTGCCCGGGATTTTGTAATTTGGAAGTACGACCTTCAAAAAACGCTTGAAACCCACATTCTGCACTAGCTGCAAGGGCTGGTCATCAAGGGCAATCATTTCCCCAATGCTCCTGGTTACAACTTTTGAGGCTGCCTGCCTCCTACCCCGGGATAGCGTTACCGCACTCCACCCCATTTCCTCCATGGTGGTTTGTCGCTTCTGCCACATGTCAGGGGGTTGCTGGCCTGCCGCCTGACTGCTAGAAGGGTATGAAGGCGTGGGCAGACTCTGCTGCTTTCCTACCACTGCACACTGGTTGGAAGGGGTTCCCCGACTGGAACTGCCACCATCCCCAGATGGCAGTAATCTTGTTGGGTGTTGCCTCTTCATATGATGGTTCATGCCAAAATTAGATAGATGTCCCATTTGCTTGTCTCTGCTAATATCCCTGGCACAGTAATTACACCGAGCATAACACGGGTCTTCCGTCACTTTAAAGTGTTTCCAGATCGGAGATGTCTTTCGTGATACTCCCCTCTCTAACACCTTGGGGGTGGATGCTGGCACTGGAGTTGAGGTAGTGGGTGCACCCTGAGAAGCAATGCCAGAAGGGGCACCAGTCACCCTCTGTCCCCGTACTGACTGCTCTTCCTCCTCCTCGATATCACTGTCATCTCTCCCCTGCTGCACATTTCTGGAGGCTAAGACAGGACTAACTGAGTCTACCGAAAATTCGTCAGCTATTACTTCTTCCATTTCTGATGAGAATCCCACCCAAGAAGATTCTTCATCTGAATCAGAAGCTAACAGTGACTGCGCTATCTTGTGAACACTAAGTGTTAGTCGAAACTTCTGTCCCCCTGCTGCTTTTGTGTGTCTACATTTTGTCTGGCATGACTCTGCCTCCCCTTCCCTCTCCTCCAAAATTACAGGGCCAGAAACAAGTGGTGGCTATGGCGATGTATCATGGTCAGATTTCGGGTTTTTTGGCATGGAACTGACATCCCCTACAAAGAGTTTAGATTGCGACAGTTTCCTTTTTAGCTGTACTGGTGGTGTTGCACTAGTGCCTTTTGGGGTGCCTCCTCTGCCAGTCCCAATAAGTCGATTGCATCTCTCTTTCCCTGACATTTTGGATTTTATGTCACTGAGTGGTAACACTGCCCACTGTCCCACAAAAATAATGTTCAGTCTGTTAAAAATGCCCACCGCCCACTGTCTCGCTGCCTGGCTGTGCACTAATGTGTGGCGTGCACACAGAACCTGCTTGCTTGTAAGCACAAAAGAGGCAGACTACTCCCCGGGCACTTTTCTGCACAGACCCACTCAATGACAATGTTCGGTCTGTTTAAAATGCCCACTGCCCACTGTCACGCTGCCTGGCTGTGCACTAATATGTGTGGCGGGACACTGAGCCCTTAAAATCGGCTCAGCAGTAAAGGATTCAGACGCTGGAGGAGAGAGAAGCTTTTTTACTTGCCTGCATTTACTTCCTGAACTGTTTCTTGAGGGTAGGGAGCTTGGCCCGATTGAGGTGCAGCCACCCCCCCCCCCCCCCCGAGCTCCCCCGACGACGCTGGAGACCCTGCCCACCCGTGACATCATCGGGGCGGGACACTGAGCCCTTAAAATCGGCTCAGCAGCGGCGCTTGTCGTCGCTGGCGCTTGTCCAAAGCCGCGCTTCCTAAGGGGCGTGCGGCTTAGTGCGGCTTCGTGTCGGATTCGTAAGGAATTCAAAACAGTAAGGACACTGTTGGATTTGTAAGTACTCTCTAATACTCCTACTTCACCAGGGGATTACATAAAGGAGCAATCAACTCAGCTAAGTAGTTAATATTTCCCACTTAACTTTTTTTTCCTTGGTATGCCACACTCTGCCCGGAAAAGGAGGGCTAGAGAGAGGCCCATTATAGAATCATTAGCTAGTCCAGTGTTGGGCCCAATGGATGCCCACATCAGAAGGGGAGCAATTATACCGGGTAATGTTTCACTTGAAGGTGTGCAGGAAGGCACAGCACACCTTCGTGACTGGGAGATCTCACTATCCCCGGATCAGAGGTCCCCCCCTGATAATCCTGCAGTGGTAAGAACTGTACCATTAAAGGATACTCTGGCACCAAGTCAAAGTGGTGACCATGATGTAACCTTGGGATTAACTATGGACCAAACTGCAGGAATGGCTGTAAGGGCCAATATTTCAGAGGGGGAAGTTATAGAAGAGTGTTTGATGTCTCAGGAGAATTTAATTAGTTGTGAAGTTCCTGACATTATCTCAATGGATAGACCAGCTGAATTCTCTTTAGAAGTGATATGGGAAACCTTGGTGGTGTTAAATAAAAATGTTACAATGCAATTAAAACCTATTGTGAAAAATATAGGAATATTGGAAGCTAAGATCAATAGAGTTATAAGTAAAGATGTATTGAGAGAACAGAAAATTGAGAAAAATGTGCAGGATATAAAAAAAGTATCTTTTCAAAACGAGTTGATCATTAAAGAGAATCAGATTTTGACGAGAAAGATGGAAAATTTAGAAAATCAATTACGAAGTAAAAATCTTAGATTGATAAACTTTCCAAAATCTCCTACTTTATCAGCAAAAGAAATGTGGAATAAATTTGCTTTAGAATTTTTGAAGATCCCACAACAAGCACTTCCTCCTTTAACACAGATTTACTATCTTCCAGCTTGGAAAATAGATACTGAGAAGAAAGATGAATATCAGTCTGTAATGCCATTGAATATAACTGATATTTTGGAATCTACTAATGAAGAGATAGCTCAACCAGCTACTATGAGAGTTTCTTTTCTTTCAAATTCCGATAAAGAATGGGTACAGAAATTATTTTTCAGGAATATTAAAGAAAAATTTTGCTGTTTAGATGTTAGGGTGTTCCCAGATGTGACAAGAGAAACACAAAGGAGAAGGAAAGAATTCTTAATTCTAAAACCAAAATTACTCCAAATAGGAGCAATTTTTAAACTAAAGTTTCCATGCAAATGTTGTATCACTTTTAAAAATGTTAAATATCAATTCTTTCAACCGTCACAATTGGTTAAATTTGTAACTAGTAAACAGATCGAGTTAGTTCCAGAGACTAAAAATAACTCTGGAGTATAACGTAAAATCTCTGTATGGTTATTGGAAGCAACCCTAGTGAGATTGCTGTTATTTCTTGAAATTTATATTTTAGATAGACGCCTTAAATGTATTCTGTAATGTAATTCCCTATATTGAGGACTGTGAAACAATTGGTTGATGTATAGATTTCTGTTTCAAATATGATCAATATGGAAGTGTTTATGAATGTTATGCAACCATATATGTATTCCAAAATATTTTTTTGTATTTTGAGAAAATGATTAGAAATAAAGAATTAAAAAAAAAATGCCCACTGCCCACTGTCACACTGCCTGGCTGTGCACTAATGTGTGTGGCGTGCACACAGAACCTGCTTGCTTGTAAGCACAAAAGAGGCAGACTACTCCCCGGGCACTTGACTGCACAGACCCAATCAAAAACAATATTCAGTCTGTTTAAAATGCCCACTGCCCACTCTCACGCTGCCTGGCTATGCACTAATGTGTGTGGCATGCACACAGAAACTGCTTGCTTGTAAGCACAAAAGAGGCAGACTACTCCCCGGGCACTTGTCTGCACAGACCCACTCAATGACAATGTTCGGTCTGTTTAAAATGCCCACTGCCCACTGTCACGCTGCCTGGCTGTGCACTAATGTGTGTGGTGTGCACACAGAACCTGCTTGCTTGTAAGCACAAAAGAGGCAGACTACTCCCCGGGCACTTGACTGCACAGACCCAATCAATGACAATGTTCAGTCTGTTTAAAATGCCCACTGCCCACTCTCACGCTGCCTGGCTGTGCACTAATGTGTGTGGCGTGCACACAGAACCTGCTTGCTTGTAAGCACAAAAGAGGCAGACTACTCCCCGGACACTTGACTGCACAGACTCAGCCTATTAAACTTCCCAGTGAAGCCCAGTGCACTGACAGACTAAGTAATTGGAATTTAATAAAGCAGGAATTTTTGTCACTCCAGAAAAATGAATGACATTGAAAATAATATCTCTCTCCAAGCCAGCCCAACACCCTAAATGGTAAATGGTGGTCAGTGCTAGCTGACCTAGCACAGTCAGCTTCTCTTCTCAGTCAGAGATGAGTCTGACCAAAATAAACTGCTTGAAAGAAACAGGAATAGTAGTGACTGTAGCTGACCCCTGGCACTACAGAAAGACAAGGAATATTTTTCTTTCCTTTGCTAGCCTATCTCTTCTCTATAAGTTCTTCCTGCCTGCTCCCTGCTTCTTCCACCCAGCCCACCTCCCCACAGCATCTGCTGGAAATAACTGTGTGCCTCCTCGTGCTGCTGTTTATATACTGCTGGCTTGTCACTAAAATCCACAGAGAGCACTGAATGACAGCGCGATTGGCTGCATTCAGTGCTGCTCAGAAAATGTCAGCACGGATACGCTGCGTTCCGGTATCCATGCCAACCTGTCCGACCCTTTCCTGTGAGTCACTGCAACACACAGGAAAGGGTCAGACAGGTTGGCATGGTTACCGCAGGGGCGCCGCCATTTTGTGGTAATCCTGGGTACTAGCTCACAGCTAATGGTGGCGAAGAAAAGCTGCGCGCCGAATAAAACAGAAATCTGTTAAATACGTGGGGAGGCGAAACGCATCGCGACTCCCCACGTATTTAACAGATAGGAAAAAATAAGTTGCGGATTACAAATTCGTGGAAAACGGATGCACATCCCTAACATGTTTTAGCTGCCTGCAAAAGAGGTGTTATACTGCCAAAGCTACCTATAGATCCTGGGTCATTATAAATTTTCTTTAAGATCCGCTGGTGCATTCTTGTTTTTTTATATGGCTTTAAATACAGAGGTCTGTTTTTTTAAAACAAAACTAAAGCCTTGTGTTTTAGCATTGCAAACCTACACCCCCCACTGTTTTCAATTATCCTATGCTCAGATTTAGGTCTGGAGGCAGGAAGAGTTGAGGCATGCGTATCTACAGAAAGGGGAGGAGGGAAGGGGTGTGGGGAAGATTCTCCCTGTCTCTGTGTACAGAATGAATCACAGCTTCCTGCCATCTGTCTGGTAACTTTTATTGGGGCATGCCTATCTAAAGTGAGGGCTTGGAGGGGGGGGCTTGGACTTCTGGTGACATCACTGGGGATTTGGCTTGGGGGTTTGAGTGACAGCGTACCCATAGACTACTCCGGTCCCTGGTCTTTGCAAAAAAAAGCCTGTCTTGCAGCTTTGATCGTGCCTATGTGAAAAAATACATTGTCTGCAGTTCATGCAGTTCACCACATGTAGCTTCAAGCAATCACTTGTTTTAAAAACCAAATCCTTGTCAACAGAATGAGCCACAGTTTTCCTGCCTCCTAACAGCTTGGTTTTTTTTTTTGTTTTTTTTTAAACAGCGGGGCTAGAAAAAAAGCATATTCCTGCTCTGTCATCATTAAAAGATGTAAGGATGTTCTAGGGGCACATTTTAAAAGCATACTTCCGGCTCCGACATCATTAAAAGGCATCAGGATGTTCTAGGAGCGCATATTTCGGAACTTTTGTATTGTACTTCCGGTGAAATCATCAAAAACAGCCAGAGTCCTTTAATTCTGACATCATTAAAAAAGCGACAGGACACTTTCTGATGACGTTTTAGGGGGTGTGTTTTTGGGGGGCGGTGTGGGGTGGACTTCCGGTGATGTCATACCCGCGACATTACAGGGGGGGGTGTGGCTTGGGGGTGGGGTGTGGGCGGGGCTCTCCATTCACTTCTATTGGGGGGAGGAGCATCGATGGGGACTGGGGTGGGGCCAGGGCGGGGCCTGTGGCATAAGGGGTGTGGCCTGGGGGCATGGTTGAGGGTGGGATGAGGCAGGAGGGGCGTGGCTACGCCCCCATTCACTTCTATGGGGAGTGGGCAGGGCGTGGGCGGGGCTTAGACCGGAAGTGAACGCTGATTGGCTGCTGTCATCCTTATCTCACCTGTCAATCAGTTTGATCGATCGTGTACCCATTATACTACTGACGCTGTTAAATCGCAGAGACGCCTTTGCGAGCCCCTTCGCGAAACCTGAGCGATCTGAGCTATGTTTTTCATCTGTAGTCAATATGAAGATCCCTACGATGACGGGACAGGGTCGGTACAATCCGTTATTCTATTGGCATTCTCCATCTTATAGCTCTAATACTGTTAATAGACAATGTTTACGTACTATTTGTTTGCTTGCTGTCAACACGGATTTACCCAAGGGAAGTCTTGCCTAACAAATCTGCTTCACTTTTTTGAAGGGGTTAATAAACATGTGGATATAGGTTAACTGGTAGATGTAGTGTATTTGGATTTTCAGAAGGCGTTTGACAAAGTCCCTCATGAGAGGCTTCTACGAAAACTAAAAAGTCATGGGATAGGAGGCGATGTCCTTTCGTGGATTAGAAACTGGTTAAAAGACAGGAAACAGAGAGTAGTACTAAATGGTCAATTTTCTCAGTGAAAAAGGGTAAACAGTGGAGTACCTCAGGGATCTGTACTTGGACCGGTGCTTTTCAATATATATATAAATGAGCTGGAAAGGAATACGACGAGTGACGTTATCAAATTTGCAGATGACACAAAATTATTCAGAGTAGTTAAATCACAAGCAGACTGTGATACATTACAGGAGGACCTTGCAAGACTGGAAAATCGGGCATCCAAATGGCAGATGAAATTTAATGTGGACAAGTGCATATAGGGAAAAATAACCCTTGTTGTAGTTACACCATTTTAGGTTCCATATTAGGAGCTAGCACCCAGGAAAAGGATCTACGCATCATAGTGGATAATACTTTAAAATCGTCGGCTCGGTGTGCTGCAGCAGTCAAAAAAGCAAACAGAATGTTAGGAATTATTAGGAAGGGAATGGGTAATAAAATGGAAAATGTCATAATGCCTCTATATCGCTCCATGGTGAGAGCACACCTTGAATACTGTGTACAATTCTGGTCGCCGCATCTCAAAAAAGATATAGTTGTGATGGAAAAGGTACAGAGAAGGGTACAGAGAAGGAAAGGCTGAAGAGATTAAGGCTGTTCAGCTTGGAGAAGAGATGGCTGAGGGAGGATATGATAGAGGTCTTTAAGATCATGAGAGGTCTTGAACGAGTAGATGTGACTCGGTTATTTACACTTTCGAATAATAGAAGGACTAGGGGGCATTCCATGAAGTTAGCAAGTAGCACATTTAAGACTAATCGGAGAAAATTCTTTTTCAGTCAACGCACAATAAAGCTCTGGAATTTGTTGCCAGAGGATGTAGTTAGTGCAGTTAGTGAAGCTGGGTTCAAAAAAGGTTTGGATAAGTTTTTGGAGGAGAAGTCCATTAACGGCTATTAATCAAGTTTACTTAGGGAATAGCCACAGCTATTAATTGCATCAGTAGCATGGGATCTTCTTAGTGTTTGGATAATTGCCAGGTTCTTGTGGCCTGGTTTGGCCTCTGTTGGATACAGGATGCTGGGCTTGATGGACCCTTGGTCTGACCCAGCATGGCAATTTCTTATGTTCTTATTCTGTATTGTTCACGGCTCTAACTGTTATTTACTGCAATGCTCAATCGATTAGACAAAAAACTCCTATTTTTGCCGATATCTTAAATTAGAAAAGACCCAACTTTTTATTAATCACTGAATCATGGATAGCTGAATCAGATACGGTTATTTTAAATAGTTTGTGTCCAAAAGTTTACACGGTTTTCTCTTTGTCTAGAGTGAACCGTAAAGGTGGAGGAATTGTGGCATTTATAAAAGCATCTCTCAATCCTTTAGGAGAATCGTAGTGGACTTAGAACCATTTGAAATATTTATATTAACCACACATTTATTAAATGTAATTATTGTCTATAGCCCCCCTACAATATTAGAAACCTATTTATCTAAATTCCTAGAATATATTACCTCTCTAAAATTGAATTTAGAGAATTCTATAATATTGGGCGATTTTAATTTACATATAAATGCAATCCAAAAAACTATAAATACTATTTCCTTTTTAAAAGCTATGAATGGTATGGGATGGTCACACTTAATCTCAGAACCTACTCATAATAAAGGTAACACTTTAGATTTGGTATTTTTTAATCCATCATTTGTCTCTATTCCACTAGACAGACTAAAGATTGAAAAAGTACCTTGGTCAGATCATTATGTAATATCCTTTTTGGCTGAGATTGAAAAACAAGATAGAGTGATGAACCCAAATAGAACTATATATATAAGACAGAAGTTTACAACGGAGGAGTTTCTTATAGCTTTTGAAGGTAAATTGCCAGCAATATCTCAAGAAGATGTTGAAAAAACAGTTGACAGAGGGAACAAGTCTATCATTAACACGCTTGATCTAACAGCTCCAATGAAATCCATTAAGATACATAAGAAAAAGGTAAACCAACAATGGTATACAGATGCTCTACACAATTTAAAATCATTGCTAAGACAAAAGGAGCGTTTATGGAGAAAATACAAAAATAGTCAGACAAAAAATAATTATTTTGCCACATTAAGAATATATCGACGAGAGATAAATGTGGAGAAAAAGAAATTTTATGCTAACAAAATCAAATTAGCAAACAGGAGTCCAACAGCCTTATTTAACATTGTTAAATCTTTGACCTCCCTTCCGAGCACGGATTTTTCAGAGATCGATAATGATACATGTGATAAAATAGCTTTATTTTTTCAATCAAAAATCAAAAATATCACATCTGAATTTTAAAATTTACCCTATCCTGTATATACAGACCCGACTCCATTGTTTAATTGGAGTTCTTTTGAAGAAATTTCAGTGGATACAGTACAAAAAATAATAAATAAGCAAAAGCCTTCTAACTCTTCTCTGAATCCCTGCTCTGGTGTTGTTCTTAAAGGCTTAGGAGAACACTGTCCTAACATAATTTGCTCAATAATAAATCAATCTTTAGAATCCGGAATCTGTCCTTATCAATTGAAACAAGCTTCCATTACTACAATTCAAAAGAAAAAATCAGCATCGTTCCTCGATTTTTCTAATCTTAGACCGATTGCGTCGTTGACTTCCTTGTCTAAAACGTTAGAATCATGCATCTTATCCAAGGTGAATGAATATTTAACAGAACATGATATATTACATCCAAACCAGCACGGTTTTAGAAAAGGTTACTCAACGGAAACCCTGTTGCTCTCCTCATCTGATACATATATCAGAGGATTCAATTCGAATACAGATTTCATGCTAATACTGTTGGATATATCTGCTGCGTTTGACATGCTGGATCATAAGATTCTCTTGTCTAGACTTCAAATGATCGGATTGAAAAATACAGTATTTAATTGGTTCAGCAGCTATTTAACTGATCGCCGTTATCAAGTAAGATTTAATGGTAAATCATCTCAAACCTATATCCAAACTACAGGTGTTCCGCAAGGGTCCTCTTTATCCCCAGTGTTATTTAACATCTATCTTTTGCCCTTGTGTCAAATTCTATCAGCATTAAATATCCAATTTAAGATCTATGCGGACGATATTCAACTTTTTGTCCCATATAAATCCTCATGGGTTGATACCATCGCTTTATGCAAATTATACATAAATGCAATTGAGCAATGGTTAAGTCATAGCAGACTTAAACTTAATACCAAAAAAAATGAACTTCTACAACTAAGTTCAATAGAAAACCCAGTAAACAGCCCACCGCCCTCAATCATGCTAGGAAATGAGGTTATAGAAATTTAAAAAGTTGCACGTAACCTAGGTATACAATTGGACTCTAAGTTATCTTTAACTAAATGAATTCTTTGCCTCCTTGTTTACTAATGAGGATGTTGGGGAGATACCAGTTCCGGAGATGGTTTTCAGGGGTGATGACTCAGACGAACTGAACGAAATCACTGTGAACCTGGAAGATGTAGTAGGCTAGATTGACAAACTAAAGAGTAGCAAATCACCTGGACCTGATGGTATGCATCCTAGGGTTCTGAAGGAACTCAAAAATGAAATTTCTGATCTATTAGTTAAAATTAATAACCTATCATTAAAATCATCCATTGTACCTGAAGACTGGAGGGTGGCCAATGTAACCCCAATATTTAAAAAAGGCTCCGGGGCGATCCGGGTAATTATAGACCAGTGAGCCTGACTTCAGTGCCGGGAAAAATAGTGGAAACTATTCTCAAGATCAAAATTGTAGAGCATATAGAAAGACATGATTTAATGGGACATAGGTCAACATGGATTTACCCAAGGGAAGTCTTGCCTAACAAATCTGCTTCATTTTTTTGAAGGGGTTAATAAACATGTGGATAAAGGTGAACCGGTAGATGTAGTGTATTTGGATTTTCAGAAGGCGTTTGACAAAGTCCCTCATGAGAGGCTTCTACGAAAACTAAAAAGTCATGGGATAGGAGGCGATGTCCTTTCGTGAATTACAAACTGGTTAAAAGACAGGAAACAGAGAGTAGGATTAAATGGTCAATATTCTCAGTGGAAAAGGGTAAACAGTGGAGTACCTCAGGGATCTGTATTGGGACCGGTGCTTTTCAATATATATATAAATGATCTGGAAAGGAATACGAGTGAGGTTATCAAATTTGCGGATGATACAAAATTATTCAGAGTAGTTAAATCACAGGCAGACTGTGATACATTACAGGAGGACCTTGCAAGACTGGAAGATTGGGCATCCAAATGGCAGATGAAATTTAATGTGGACAAGTGCAAGGTGTTGCACATAGGGAAAAATAACCCTTGCTGTAGTTACACGATGTTAGGTTCCATATTAGGAGCTACCACCCAGGAAAAAGATCTAGGCATCATAGTGGATAATACTTTAAAACCGTCGGCTCAGTGTGCTGCAGCAGTCAAAAAAGCAAATAGAATGTTAGGAATTATTAGGAAGGGAATGGTTAATAGAACGGAAAATGTCATAATGCCTCTGTATCACTCCATGGTGAGACCGCACCTTGAATACTATGTACAATTCTGGTCGCCACATCTCAAAAAAGATATAGTTGCGATGGAGAAGGTACAGAGAAGGGCAACCAAAATGATAAAGGGGATGGAACAGCTCCCCTATGAGGAAAGGCTGAAGAGGTTAGGGCTGTTCAGCTTGGAGAAGAGACAGCTGAGGGGGGATATGATAGAGGTCTTTAAGATCATGAGAGGTCTTGAACGAGTAGATGTGACTCGGTTATTTACACTTTCGAATAATAGAAGGACTAGGGGGCATTCCATGAAGTTAGCAAGTAACACATTTAAGACTAATCGGAGAAAATTATTTTTCACTCAACGCACAATAAAGCTCTGGAATTTGTTGCCAGAGAAGGTAGTTAGTGCAGTTAGTGTAGCTGGGTTCAAAAAAGGTTTGGATAAGTTCTTGGAGGAGAAGTCCATTAATGGCTATTAATCAATTATACTTAGGGAATAGCCACTGCTATTAATTGCATCAGTAGCATGGGTTCTTCTTAGTGTTTGGGTAATTGCCAGGTTCTTGTGGCCTGGTTTTTGGCCTCTGTTGGAAACAGGATGCTGGGCTTGATGGACCCTTGGTCTGTCCCAGCATGGCAATTTCTTAAGTTCTTATGTTCTTATGTTCTTAACAAATCATGTTTCTCACCTAGTAAAAACTTTGTTTTTCAAACTGCATACATTAAGGTTAAAACCTCTCCTGTTCAAATCTGATTTCCAAACAGTTCTTCAATCCCTTATATTTTCGGGATTAGATTACTGTAACAGTCTTTTCCTGGGTTTGTCTGATTCTACTCTAAAACCATTACAACAGATTCAAAATACTGCAGCTCGTTTATTAACAGGCTTGCCAATGAGGCATCATATTACACCCATTTTATCTGATTTACATTGGCTTCCAATTAAATTTCGCATTAAATATAAAGTTTTATCACTAATTAGTGCGCCCCTTTGTGCCAACTTTGTGACTCTATCTTCCCCTTTACTCTCTTCCCCCCCCCCACCCACTCTCACCCTCACCCTGCCCCCTCCATCCCTGCACTAGATACCTCCTACTCACTAGACCTGACTTCCTCTCTTAGCCTAACCACTCTACAACCCACTCACTGCCCACTGAAACAGTATTGTATGATCCAGATACTTTTACATGCTTGATCCGGATACGTTAATTGTATAGTCACAGCTATTTTTCCTTTTATAAATTGTATATTGAAAGCCGTGTAAGTGCTTATTCCAACTGCTTAATCCTTTAACTGCATAATCCTCCCTTAATGTTTGTTTCCTGCAGTTCCTATTTGTACAGTACAAAAAAATTTTTGCAAGCACATACTCCAGTTAAACTACATAACCTAATCACGCTTTGCCATATGTAACTGCATAACTCCTCCACGCCACTTCTAACACCTGCTTTCATCCCACCGTGTGGGTTTACCTCAGCCCCCCAAACTGATTCTTCATTCCCTGCCTCCTTTTATTTACGATCCGACATATGTCACTCCACAATCCCCATTGTGCACCACCCCACCCTACGCAAAACCACCCCTTCCCAAACCCATCCTTTCAGCCACCAGAAATCCTTAATCCCCATCTTGATCTCACCCCTCACATAACTCCTAGGCCTAGCAACACAAGCCATTTCATTGTTCAACTCCCAATCTATCCTTAAAAAAGCATCTATCCTCTACGACATCCTCTCTGACAACAACCTAGACTTATGTGCCATCACGGAAACTTGGCTAAAGGACACAGACCATGTTTTCCTTAACCAACTCCCACAACAAACCTATGACATTTTCTCCATCCTGAGACCCAAAAAAAGAGGTGGAGGATTACTCCTAGCTGCCAAAAAATACCTTAACCTAAAACTCCAGCCGTCCTAACCCCCTCCCAAACTAGAGATAGGACTCTTCAAATCTACCACGCTACAGGTATGCCTCATCTATGCCCCCCCTGGCATACTCGGCCATGACCCATCCCCCCTTATAGAATTTATCATTGACAACCTTAAGCCCGACCGCCCGGCCATCATACTTGGCGACTTTAATCTCCACGAGACGCCAGCCCGATCACCTCGGCATGTGAAACCCTATTGATCACTCTTAAAGCCCTAGGTTATAGACAGCTTATCACTACACCCACACTCAGAGCTGGTCATACTCTTGACCTCCTCTTCGTTAAATCCCACATCTCAGCACCCAACACCCCCTCCACCACCCCCATCCCTTGGTCAGACCACTTCATTGTCAATGCCTCCCTCTCTACCAGCATCACTACCAACATATCACAAACACAGAACAAAACCATATCCTTTCGTAAGACATGCCCCTCAGAGGAACTTGCCCTTGCGCTTGAAAACGCAACCAAGAACCTTGACCTCTCCAATCCAGACGCAGCCTTACAATCATGGAATAACATCACAACCACCATAGCTGATGAACTCTGCCCAATTGTACAGAGAAATCCAATTGTACAAAGAAATCCCCCTCTCATCGAGAGAAAAACAACCCCGGTATACCAACCAATTAAAGAAGGTAAAGAAAGACCTCAGATCCAAGGAACGCATCTGGCGTAGACAACCCTCTCCTGCCCATAAAGCAATATACAAACAGACCCTGCATAACTACCGCCAAGCCACCCTCCAAGCCAAACGTGATTTCTATTCCGCCAGAATTCATGGCTACCAATTCAACCCCAATGCCCTTTTCTCCTATGTTGCAGATCTTACTAAGTCCCCCACCCCCACCTCCCATGGAGGAAATACCAACATAAAATGTGAAGAAATCGCAAGGTATTTCCAGAGCAAAATCAACAGCATCCTTCAACGCTTCCCCTCCAAGCCCTCCTCCACCCCCCTCCTCACCAATAATACCAGGTACTTCCTTGAGTCCCTCAAACACACATCCACCCTAGAGATAGAATCTATCCTAAAAAAGATGAGACCAGCCTCTCACATAGCAGACTCAATCCCCTCAAAAATCCTCCTCTCCATACCCACTACTATTGCCAAACCCATAGCAAACATAATTAACTGCTCACTAACCTCCGGCAAAGTCCCAGACCCCCTTAAACTAGCTGTAGTCAAACCCCTCCTAAAAAAAACCACCCTTGATCCCGCGACCCCAGCAAACTACAGACCTATATCCAACCTACCTCTAATCTCAAAGATCCTCGAGAAGGTAGTCAACATCCAACTGACTGACTTCGAGGACCACAATATCCTACACCCCTCGCAATTCAGCTTCCGTAAAGGTCGTAATACCGAAAATCTCCTTTTAGCAATCTCTGACACCATCCTCATTGGCATGGACCAAGGGAAATCATACCTCCTGGCCATCCTAGACATCTCTGCAGCCTTTGACACTGTTAACCACCAAATCCTGCTTTCCAGGCTGGCAGAAATAGGCATCACTGGCACCGCTCTATCTTGGTTCTCCTCTTATCTTAACCACAGAGAATACTTTGTACAAATCAATAAATGTACCTCTTCACACATCCCACTCACACAAGGCGTCCCACAAGGTTCCTCCCTATCCTCCACACTTTTCAATATCTATCTTCTCCCCCTCTGCCATCTTCTTTCCGACCTAGGGCTGACTTTCTTCCTGTATGCTGACGATGTCCAAATCCTCATCCCTATTCAAACTACACTCAAGGCCTCCCTACAATACTGGGAGTCCTGCCTCTCCACCATTAACTCCCTATTGGCCAACCTCCACCTGGCACTCAATGCAGATAAAACTGAAATCCTCGTCATTTCCAATCAACATGAGTACATTTCCCTCCCCACTGCTCCCGCCCCCACCTTAACCCATTCACCGACACCCACTGTAAGAGACCTAGGAATCCTACTTGATCAACACCTCAATTTTAAGCCACACATCAAATCCCTATTAAAAGGAAGTTTCTGCAAACTCCACATACTTAAAAAACTTAAACCACTCCTCCATGCCCATGATTTCCATTTAGTCCTACAGTCTACAATCCTTTCCAAACTAGATTATTGCAACTCCCTTCTGTTAGGCCTCCCTGCATCTACTATCAAACCCCTACAAATCCTTCAGAATGCAATGGCAAGAATTACCACTAATACCCGTAAGACTGAACACATAACCCCCATACTAAAGGACCTGCAATGGCTACTGATCCCATACCGTATTAAATATAAAACCCTCACCATCCTGCACAACGCCCTACATAAAAACAACTCCGCTTGGCTTAAAGACATGCCACACTTCCATAGCTCCAATCGACCCACCAGAAATGCCCTCGCAGGCACTTTGCACACCCCGCCCCTCAAAACCGCACACCTCTCCAATACCAGAGAAAGAGCATTCACCATAGCCGGCCCCACCCTCTGGAATTCAGTTCCCTATTACCTACGACTGGAGCCCTCCTTACATACCTTCAAAAAAGGCATCAAGACTTGGTTTTTCAGGCAAGCCTACCCAGATACCAATCAAACTTAGCCCACTCCCTATCTGTTCCGCCACTGTCTTCCTTCCTTTCACCCCTCTCCCGCCATCCTTCTCCCTCCCCCAGCCCACTCCCCCCATGCCTCTGGAAGCTCTCCCCTCCCACCTTCTACTCCCTGCTTCTCTCCCCTCTGCTCCCCCGTCCCCCCCTCCCAGACATACAGCCTTGCTAAAGATATAACCCAAACAAGTAATTATTCTATAGATTTAATGTATATAAGTACTAGGGATGTGAATCGTTTTAGGACGATTAAAATTATCGTCCGATAATTTTAATATCGTCTTAAACCGTTATGGAACACAATACAATACAGATTCTAACGATTTATCGTTATAAATCGTTAGAATCGTGAGCCGGCACACTAAAACCCCCTAAAACCCACCCCCGACCCTTTAAATTAAATCCCCCACCCTCCCGAACCCCCCCCAAATAACTTAAATAACCTGCGGGTCCAGCGGCGGTCCGGAACGGCAGCGGTCCGGAACGGGCTCCTGCTCTGAATCTTGTCGTCTTCAGCCGGCGCCATTTTCCAAAATGGCGCCGAAAAATGGCGGCGGCCATAGACGAAAAAGATTGGACGGCAGGAGGTCCTTCCGGACCCCCGCTGGACTTTTGGCAAGTCTCGTGGGGGTCAGGAGGCCCCCCACAAGCTGGCCAAAAGTTCCTGGAGGTCCAGCGGGGGTCAGGGAGCGATTTCCCGCCGCGAATCGTTTTCGTACGGAAAATGGCGCCGGCAGGAGATCGACTGCAGGAGGTCGTTCAGCGAGGGTTCCGGCGCCTCGCTGAACGACCTCCTGCAGTCGATCTCCTGCCGGCGCCATTTTCCGTACGAAAACGATTCGCGGCGGGAAATCGCTCCCTGACCCCCGCTGGACCTCCAGGAACTTTTGGCCAGCTTGTGGGGGGCCTCCTGACCCCCACGAGACTTGCCAAAAGTCCAGCGGGGGTCCGGAAGGACCTCCTGCCGTCCAATCTTTTTCGTCTATGGCCGCCGCCATTTTTCGGCGCCATTTTGGAAAATGGCGCCGGCTGAAGACGACAAGATTCAGAACAGGAGCCCGTTCCGGACCGCCGCCGTTCCGGACCGCCGCTGGACCCGCAGGTTATTTAAGTTATTTGGGGGGGGTTCGGGAGGGTGGGGGATTTAATTTAAAGGGTCGGGGGTGGGTTTTAGGGGGTTTTAATGTGCCGGTTTTTCGATTTTTCGATTTTTCGATTTTAACGATTTTTCACGATTTTTCACGATATTTTACCCCCCCAAATGGCAACAATACGATTCCCTCCCCCTCCCAGCCGAAATCGATCGTTAAGACGATCGAGGACACGATTCACATCCCTAATAAGTACCTCGCCTTATTGTATAATTTAGAACCCAGTTACAAATATGTTTTTTTGTTCTTATATTGCTCAATTATTGTTTTTACTACTCTCTCTCCATCTGCCCTATCCTTCTCGCTGTTCTTGCCCTGCCCCTCTCTCACCCTTTTCTTGCCTGATCCCCCTATCCCCTCCCTGTTTTTTGTATTTTCTGCCTGCTTCAGTTTTTTGTAAACCGGCGTGATATGTCCTATGAATGTCGGTATATCAAAAGTTCATAAATAAATAAAAATAATTAACTCATTGATATATGACTCTGATTCAACATGGTTATGTTCCACCCTCAGGATATACAAACCAACGAGAAGTCTTAGATCGGCCACTAAAAATTTATTGGATGTTCCTACAATGAGGTTAGCAAGATTGAATTTAACCAGAGAAAGAGCTTTTTCGGTAGCGGGTCCCTTACTTTGGAACTCGCTTCCTAATACGTTGAGACAAATTGTTAATCATGCCGAATTTAAAAAATCAGTTAAAACTTATTTATTTAAAGAAGTGTTTGGAGATTCAGGTAAATGATTTCATAATTAGCCTTGAAGCGTCACTGTTTTATTTTATTTCAGCTGTTAACATCAATGTATAGTAGCTGATACTTCTTTAGAGGACATTAGTCTTGTTCCTATTAGTTTGATTTTTATTTTTGTTGATTTCTGACTTTATTCTGTTTTTGTAAATATTTAGTATAGTTAATTTAAATTTCAAAAGATAATTATTAGAATTAGGGGTTTAATGAATCCATTGTATTTTTTATCCTACTTTTGCTTTATAGTTTTTCATTTTTTTATTTTTACTTTTATTTTTACTGTTTTCAGTATATTTATTTTTATTTACTTAGTTGATGCTATTTCTTATTTTATTTTATTTCATTTTTATTTTATTTATCTTATTCTATTTCATTTTTAAAATTACTGCTTTATTTTTTACATTTTATTGTAAACCGTTTTGGTCAGCTATTTGCTTGTGAAAGACGGTATAGAAATGTTTTTAAATAAATAAATAAATAAATAAATAAATAAATATTTAAATTCTATTTAACATATACCTACTGCCTATATGCCATCTAAACGACCTTGGAATCACCCACTTCCTCTATGCGGATGACATACAACTACTAATTCACATCCAAAACACTCCTGAAGAAACCTACGAAGAAGCATCCACTCTACTAGATTCAAACAACTACTAACACGTATGAAACTCATAATCAACATCGACAAAACCGAAATAATTCTCATGGATAGAAAACCCAATCCCTCACCACCACCTCCATTCATACTTGGCAATCAAATGAACCCAATAACCCCAGTTACCCACACCAGAAACCTAGGAGTAATAATAGACAAAGAACTATCCTACAGGAACCACATAACAACCAAAATCAAAGAAGGCTACCACAAACTACTAACTCTAAGACACCTAAAACCTTTCCTAAACACCTACGACTTCAGGACAGTACTACAACTACTCATATTCTCAACCATCGACTACTGCAACTCAGTACTGCTCGGACTACAATCTACCAACATCAAACCACTCCAGATACTACAAAACTCAGCTGCCAGAATACTGACCGGCACAAAAAAGAATGATCATATAACCCCTATACTTATATCGCTACACTGGCTTCCAATAAAATCCCGAATTGAACACAAAACCCTGACCATCGTACACAAGCTATTACATAATGATCAAACAAGCCAAAAGAATCCCTCTCTAAAATCCCTCTCTAAAACTCTCGATTATTGGGAATCATGCCTTCAAAAAATAAAGAGCCTTCTTGCCAGTCTAAATCTCGAATTAAATGCTGCAAAAACAGAATTACTGCTCATCTCCCCAGAAATCAGCAACACCTCCTCTTCTCCTCCAGCTATCCCACTCTCCACCCAAGTGAGAGACTTAGGAGTTATACTTGATAACATGATGAATCTGAAAGCATTTGTCAACCGTACAACCAGGGACTGTTTCTACAAACTCCAAGTTCTGAAAAGGATAAAACCTCTATTTCACTCTAATGATTACAGAACAATACTACAAGCTTTAATCTTCTCAAAGATTGATTATTGCAATGCCATCCTACTAGGCCTCCCATCATCGTTCACCAAACCTCTACAGATGGTCCAGAATGCGGCGGCAAGAATTCTCACCAACACCAGGAGAAGAGACCACATATCACCTATCCTAAAACACTTACACTGGCTCCCTATACACTTCAGAATCATCTTCAAATCCATCACCATCATATATAAATCCATCCACCACCTTACAACACTTGACTTACAATTCCCACTCAGCCATCATCACTCCACAAGACCCACCAGAGAAGCATACAGAGGATCCCTCCAAGTACCTCATATCAAATCCACTCGACACATAACTTTAAGAGAACGGGCTTTCTCAACAGCTGGACCAGCACTCTGGAATTCCATCCCTCTGAATCTCCGACAGGAACCCTGCCTCCCAACATTCCGAAAAAGACTTAAGACCTGGTTATTCAAACAAGCTTTTCCGGACCCCTCCTAATTGCTGCCTCTTCAACTTCCACATCTCAGTCGCAGCTGCCCTTGTAAATATCACCACGAGATGTTAATCCAATTCAGTATTTCTCTACGCCACTAGTTCGATGTTAATCTACTTCTTTATTTCCCTTTCTCTCCCAGTTCGATCTGCAATTTCCTTGCACTTGTTTTTAGTTTTAATGTATTTGCACCCCTGTTTAACTGTAAACCAGCATGATGTGATTGTATCATGAATGCCGGTATATAAAAACCTTAAATAAATAAAATAAATAAATAAACAGGTTTAAACCTCACCCCCCAGAATACGAAACGAAACTTACTATCAAACAACACAGGCCTTCTAACAGTCCCCCCCATCAGAGATGCACACTTGTGCTCAATCAGGGAAAGGTCTTTCTCCATCGCCAGCCCAAAAATCTGGAACTCCCTTCCAAAAGAATTAAGAACCCAACCTAACCTAAAAACATTCAAGAAGGATCTAAAAACATGGCTGTTCTACAAAGCCTACAATGATACTCAAGAAACACAGCAACCACCTCATAACAGACCTAATAAACGAACCCAAGCAAACCCACTTCATGCAAACAACCAACAACAAGACCACCTGACATGAACAATCTGCAACACAAACAAGAGATCGCTCCAGTACCCAACTATGTCTATACCTCTGAATATAACATCCTCCAAATGGACACATTCCATAAATAAACTGCACTTATGATTGACTCTGTGACGAGACTGACTCTGCGACGAAACATACGCCACTTATGTAACACGTCAGACACCTATCGATTGCTGTAACCCTATATGATCATGTTGTTCACATGTAAACTAGCCCTACACCGATCGTATGTAACACGTCCAAGAATGAATGAAGCCTGTAACTCGTTATATCCACGACTCGCATATGTAATACATCCGATACCGCTCGAATCTTGTAAACCATTGTGATGGCGATACTGAACAACTGTATATAAAACTCGACAAATAAATAAATAAAGCATATGAGGACAGACAAAGATCTAAACATGAAAAAAGGTGAGCTAGGGGAGATATGATAGAGACATTAAATATTTTAAAGGTTTCCGTAGACAGGAGGGGAGCTGCAAGTAGACTTAAAAAATAGCCGCTGCTATTACTAGCATCAGTAGCATGGGATATACTTAGCTTTTAGGTACTTGCCAGGTACTTGTAGCCTGGATTGGCCACTGTTGGAAACAGGATGCTAGGCTTGATGGACCCTTGCTCTAACCCAGTATAGCAATTTCTTATATTCTTATGAGGGGTCATGGGATGAGGGTGAAAGAGGGTAAATTCAAGAATAATCTTAGAAAACATTTCTTTACAAAGAAGCTGGATGCATGAAATGTCCTCCCAGTGAAAGTAGTAATGACAAAAACAGTTTCTGAATTCAAGAAAGCATGTAATAAATACAGGGGATATCTAAGGAAGTTATGGGGGATGGAAGACTAGATGGGCCATACAGTCTTCTTCTATGTTTCTATGACTCCAAGGTCCTGTTCCTGGGTAGTGTTTCTCAAAATACAACCTAGTATCACATACCTGAGGTTCAGATTATTTTCCCTATGTGCATCACGTTCCACTTTTACACATTATATTTCAGCTGACATTCAGTTGCCCACTCATCTAGTCTCACAGTTCTTCTACAGTTCCTTGCAATCCACTGCTGTTTTGACAACTTTGAATAATTTTGCGTCATCTGCAAATTTGATTACTTCACTTGTCATTCCCTTTTCAGATCATTTATGAATATGTTAAACTGATTAATACGGATCCCTGTGATACTCACTAATGACTTTTCTCCATTTGAAAAACTGATCATTTACTTCTACCCTTTGTTTCTGGCCTTTTAACCAGTTGCCAGTAGAAGAGGACCGAAAGGCTCATCTGCATGCTGCTCCCAGCATCCCCCGGTAGAGGAGTCCAGAGGTCACCGCAAGCAATCCAGGGATTGAATTCCACAGCCCCAGCTTCTAGAGGCCCCGTACCCTTTGCAGTAGAAGAGGACCGGAAGGCTCATCTGCATACTGCTCCCAGCATCCCCTGAGAGAGGAGTCCAGAGGTCACCTCAATCATAAACCCTTCAATTAACTGAGTGAAGATCAAGTTAAAGGTGGTTAAAGAGGATTGGTAAGTATTGCTTTGGGAAATCTTTAGACTTATAAAAGTTTGGTGAAAGGTGAAATAGAGGGATATATTCTTTAGAGTTTGTGTGTGTCTGAGGTAATAAGCAAGCCAGAGATAGTTAATTCTAGTGTCTGTCTTTCCCACCCACTCAACCCTTGATTTTCAGGCAAGAGACACTTTCTCATAAAAATCAATCAGGGTCTTATCTAAATCATACTATTGTACCAGCCCTTATTGAAAGTTTAATCATCCCCTTGTAGGACACTAGCTGATTAATTAGTAAATTCACTTGTAAATTTAAAGACTCTAATTCCAACTCCCTTAGTATTCTAAACTTAACAAGGAACTCAAAATTAAGATGAAGGCAGAGGCAGCAGCAAGAGGGGGCTTTCCAGCCTTTTGCATTGAGTGTCACATGTATAATATTTTACCCCCCAGTGAGAGAATGTATGTGTGCACTCGGTGCAAAGAACTCCTGGCTCTCATGGAATGAGTCCGATCTCTAGAGGCTAGAGTAGCAGTCTTGGAGGAGCTGAGGCAGACAGAGAGGTACAATGATGAGATCTTCAGGGATATAGTAGCCAAGTCCCAAATCCAGTCTGGTAGCCCCAGTGCTGCCTTGGATCAGAAAGGTCTCCCAATAGGAGATCACCACCTTAGTATAGCAGGAAGTGATCCTGTAGCAAGGATCTGCTCTCCAGGTGATGTATTGTCCTCTCGCACTGAGGACAAGTCTCCCAGGGCTACTGCCCAGGAGGGAAGGGTTAGGCCGGCCATCATAGTTGGTGATTCAATTATTAGAAATGTAGATAGCAGGGTGGCTGGTGGACGTGAGGACCGCCTGGTAACTTGCCTGACTGGTGCGAAGGAGGCAGACCTCATTCGTCACCTAAATAGGATTATAGACAGTGCATGGGGAGGAGCTAGCTGTTGTGGTATATGTGGGCACCAACGACATAGGAAAATGTGGGAGAGAGGTTCTGGAAGCCAAATTTAGGATTTTAGGTAGAAAGCTGAAATCCAGAACCTCCAGGGTGGCAGTCTCTGAAATGCTTCCTGTTCCACGTGCAGGTCCCCCAGAGGCAGGCAGAGCTCCAGAGTTTCAATGCATGGATGAGACGATGGTGCAGGGAAGAGGGATTCAGTTTTATAAGGAACTGGGGAAACTTTTGGGGAAGGGGGAGACTTTTCCGAAAGGATGGGCTCCACCTTAACCAGAGTGGAACCAAACTGCTGGCACTAACTTTCAACTTTTAAACTAGAACAAGGGGGAAAGCCGACAGTCACTCAGCAGTGCATGGTTTGGAGCAATGTATCCTTGAAGGATACTAATGAAACAGGAGAGTTAGGGCATCCCAACAGAGAGGTTCCAATAAAAGAAAACGTAGCCAATGTGCCTATATGTACAAAATCACCAAAGCTAATGATTTCCAAATTATCCCTAAGAATTGTACATTGTTATTATATTATAGTTGTTATATTTATTGATTTTTGTTATGCTTTTCAGTATTATCCATACTCCCTGTTAATTGTATTCGTCTGTTACTTGTAAGGGCCCAAAAGTTATTTGTTTTATGTAAACCGATACGATGTGCGAACGGCTATCGGTATAGAAGAGACTTTAAATAAATAAAATAAATAAATAAGAACTGAAAAGCAGGTTATTAATACAAACAAAAAACACACTTTGAAATGTCTGTATGCCAATGCCAGAAGTCTAAGAAGTAAGATGGGAGAGTTAGAGTGTATAGCAGTAAATGCTGAGATTGACATAATAGGCATCACAGAGACTTGGTGGAAGGAGGATAACCAATGGGGATAGTGCTATATCAGGGTACAAATTATATCGCAATGATAGGGAGGATCAACTTGGTGGGGGTATGGCACTTTATGTCCGGGAGGGTATAGAGAGAGACTAAATGCTCAGTTGAATCTATATGGATAGAAATCCCATGTGTGTTGGGTAAGAGTATAGCAATAGGAGTATACTACCGTCCACCTGGACAAAATGGTCAGACAGATGATGAAATGCTAAGAGAAATCAGGGAAGCTAACCAATTTGGCAGTGCAATAATAATGGGAGATTGCAATTACCCCAATATTGACTGGGTAAATGTAACTTCAGGACTTGCTAGAGACAACGTTCCTGGATGTAATAAATGATGGCTTCATGGAGCAAATGGTTCAGGAAACAACGAGAGGGAGCTATTTGAGATTTATTTATATTTATTTATAATTTTTTATATACCGCCGCTCATCAAAGATATCACGTCGGTGTACAGTGAACAGGAACTTACGCCGGAGCGTTGTACATTTAACAGGGTTATATAATCGTTATACATTTAACAATAGTAAAAATATAAATATTTGAACATAAAGCAAGAAGAGTCTTTTAAAAAAACAGAACTATAATTTAGGTGTAACTTAACAGAGCTGAGTTAAACAGAACTGGAGAAGAAAGGGATTCTAGTAAATTGGGTATGAGGTAAGGGAGAGCGTTAGGATGAGATGGAGTTCTAAATTAGAGGTAGTAAGAGGGGGGAGAAAGCACTTCGAGTGCAATTAAGAACAATTGTAAGGAGCAATTGTAAGGAGAGGTAAATTCTTAGGTAAATTCTTAGTGGTAAATTCTTAGTGGAACGCAGGATATTGTGAGAGGTAACGGTGGTGGGGCCACTTCGCAATAGTGATCATAACATGATTACATTTAAACTAATAACTGGAAAGGGGACAATAAGTAAATCTACAGCTCTAACACTAAACTTTCAATAGGGAAACTTTGATAAAATGAGGAAAATAGTTAGAAAAAAACTGAAAGGTGCAGCTGCAAAGGTTAAATGTTCAATAAGCATGGACATGGTTTAAAAATACAATCCTAGAAGCGCAGTCCAAATGCATTCCATGCATTAAGAAAGGTGGAAGGAAGGCAAAACGATTACCGTCATGGTTAAAAGGTGAGGTGAAAGAGGCTATTTTAGCCAAAAAAACATCCTTCAAAAATTGGAAGAAGGATCCATCTGAAGAAAGTAGGATAAAACATAAGCATTGTCAAGTTAAGTGTAAAACATTGATAAAACAGGCGAAGAGAAAATGTGAAATGAAATTGGCCATAGAGGCAAAAACTCATAATAAAAACTTTTTAAAATATATCCGAAGCAAGACACCTGTGAGGGAGTCGGTTGGACCGTTAGATGATGGGGGGTTAAAGGGGTTCTTAGGGAAGATAAGGCCATTGCAGAAAGACTAAATGAATTCTTTGATTCCGTGTTTACTAATGAGAATGTTGGGGAGATACCAGTTCCGGAGATGGGTTTCAAGGGGAATGAGTCAGACGATCTAAACCAAATCACTGTGAACCGGGAAGATGTAGTAGGCCAGATTGACAAATTAAGGAGCACCAAATCACATGGACTGGATGGTATGCATCCTAGGGTACCGAAGGAACTCAAAAATGAAATTTCTGATCTATTAGTTAAAATTTGTAACCTATCATTAAAATCATCCATTGTACCTAAAGACCTATATACCCCCCCCCCCCCCCCCAGTATAACCCCAATATTTAAAAAAGGCTCCAGAAGAGATCAGGGTAACTATAGACCAGTGAGCCTGACTTCAGTGCCAGGAAAAATAGTGGAAACTATTCCCAAGATAATCGTAGATCATATAGAAAGACATGGTTTAATGGAACACAGTCAACATGGATTTACCCAAGGGAAGTCTTGCCTAACAAATCTGCTTCATTTTTTTGAAAGGGTTAATAAACATGTGGATAAAGGTGAACCGGTAGATGTAGTGTATTTGGATTTTCAGAATGCGTTTGACAAAGTCCCTCATGAGAGGCTTCTAAGAAAACAAAAAATTCATGGGATAGGAGGAGATGTCTTTTTGTGGATTACAAACTGGTTAAAAGACAGGAAATAGAGAGTAGGATTAAATGGTCAGTTTGCTCAGTGGAAAAGGGTAAACAGTGGAATGCCTCAGGGATCTGTATTTGGACCGGTGCTTTTCAATATATATATAAATAATCTGGAAAGGAATACGACGAGTAAGGTTGTCAAATTTGCAGGTGATGTGAAAAGAGTCTGTTAGTGAACCCTTGGGCCGGCTGACTGGAGACATACTCCAGTCGATGGTAAGGAAGCCGGGAGGCGGAACAAGGCGGGAGCGGGTGACAAAGTCTTCGCCCTGGAAACCGGAGACCCCCCCAGGAGGAGCCCCTAGGGGTCCGGGTCGCTGGGACTTAGGAGATCTGGTAGTTGAGGCGGGCTGAAGACAAGGAGAGTCGGGAAGAAGTCCGGTGGTCGAGGCTGGCAGAAGACAAGGAGAATCGAGAAGAAGTTCTTTGTTCTCCCCGCATGCCCTCCGGACAAAGAGTCGTGTCCCCAGGTCAAAACTTTCTTTCGGAGTCTTTTAGGTATGGTGGTCTTAGTCGTGGAGTCGAGCGGGGTGAGAGCTAGTTGGATACGTGCAGGATCTAGAATAGGTTGCAGTCCTTCCTCTTCCTCAGGTTGGGTGGTGCGAGACAGGGCATCTGCTCGAGCATCTTCTCCGCGGGTCGATACTTGAGGATGAAGTCAAAACGACTGAAGAAATGGACCATCTCGCTTGATGAGGGTTCAGTCGTTGGGCTTGAGCTAAGTACTCCGAATTCTTATGTTCCGTATATACGGTCACCGGATGATTAGCTCCCTCTAGCCACTGCCTCCATTCTTCGAAGGCAAGCTTGATGGCTAAAAGTTCCTTGTCTCCGATGCCATAATTGCATTCGGCAGGCGAGAATTTTTTAGAAAAGTACGAGCATGGCATTAACTTGCCAGAAGTATTGTGCTGACTGAGGACGGCCCCGACCGCTAGGCTAGAAGCATCGACCTCCACAATGAATGGGTGCCGCGGATCTGGATGACGTAGACATGAGGCCTCCAAGAATGCCTGCTTCAACTCATCGAAGGCTAGACAAGCGGTAGTAGGCCAATCATGGGCGTTGACTCCCTTGCGGGTAAGTGCGGTGAGGGGGGCTACCTTTTGGGAGTAGTGTGGTATGAAATGCCTGTAAAAGTTGGCGAACCCAAGAAATCGCTGTAGAGCTTTTAAGCCCAAAGGACGGGGCCAATTAGTGATAGCACAGACCTTCTCGGGGTCCAACTGAAAGCCAGTAGAAGAGACGATGTATCCCAAGAAAGGAAGTGACTCACACTCAAACTGGCACTTCTCTAGTTTGGCATATAGGTGATTGTCCTCTTAGGGCTTGTAGCCACGTGTTTGACGTGTTGGCGGTGTGTGGAGAGGTCTCGAGAGTAAATCAAGACATCGTCGAGGTATACTATAACGAAGGGGTGAAGCATCTCCCGGAGTAGTACCTCATTCATGAGGTTCTGGAAAAACAGCTGGGGATTACACAACCCAAAGGGCATTACCAAGTACTCGTAATGTCCCATCCCAAGTGTTGAAAGCTGTTTTCCACTTGTCTCCCGGACGGATAAGGACCAGGTTGTAGGGCCCCACGCAGATCAAGTTTCGTGAAGATTTTGGCTACTTGTAGTCCTGTCGAGAGTTCAGGTATCAGCAGAAGCGGATACGATCCTTTCTTCGTGATGGTATTCAACCCTCGGTAATCAATGCATGGCGTGAGGGTGCTGTCCTTTTTGGCTACAAAAAAGAAGCCTGCCCCAGCAGGGAATGTGAAGGGCGAACGAAGCCTTTAGCGAGGTTTTCTGTGATGTAGTCAGACATCGCTCGGGTTTTCTGGTAGCGATAGGGGATAGACCCTGCCCCGCGGAGGAGTGGTGCCTGGAAGAAGATCAATGGCACCAGTCGAAGGGTCGGTGGCATGGAAGGAGCTCCGCTTTCTGTTTTAAAAATAGTCAGAGAAGTCCTGGTACGGCAGAGGGAGTTCAAAAGCTGCTTGGCAGAGAGGGACTACAGGCCGCTGAGGGAACTCAGGCAGTTTTGAAAGCAGAAGTTTTGGGATAGTTTGGGATATATTGAGTTGTATAATAGCTTCTCCACATCTGATGGCAGAAATGAACAGGAGAATTGAGGGATATTCCACAGATGCAGAAAAAGTGGGACACATAGAACAGATACTGTCAGAAGCATTTTGCATTTTGCACCTTGATCCTTTGGGCTGTTCCCATTGCAAGGATCCAGGGAGGAAACAAGATCTAGGGGACGTAATAATCAATCCAGAAGGCAAGATCAGTGGCAAGGTGTGAAGCTAGATGTTTCATATGACTGACAGCCAAAAGAGCCTAGAGACTGGTCTGGGTGATTAAACTGCAAGGAGGGGGTACATCTGAAATGAAACCCTCACCATGGTATGATCTTTGCCCTAGGGTATATGCCCCCCCAGCAATAGGGAGCTGATCCTGGGTACCAACCTCCATCGTACAGGTGATATTCAATCGTCCCCCGGAAACCCAAACCAGAATTCAACAGCCTGCTTCTACTGGTCCAAATCAAACCAAACCATCCTCAAAGATAGGTCCAAAGACAGGTACACAGGGAAGTACTGGTCCCAAACCTACTGCAAAGGACCAATATAATTAAAACTACACCCAGAAAGAAAGACTATTAGGCTTATGTGTGTTATGCTTCAGAGAGGTGGATCCATTGTCCAAGCTAGAGTTGGCACTACCTGAGAATATCTTGTCTTGTAGGATGAAGTTTTCCTCCAGCCCCCGAATTCCACCAGGGCCAGTATAGGAAGTTTGTGACCCTCCGTAAAAGAGGGTCACAGGCCAAGATAAGTGGGGGAAGCAGGTGAAGTTAGGCCTAGGGTCACTCCCCCAGAGAAGCCTAGGCCTTGGAGTTTCCCAGATGAATTGGGCAGCGAGCAATGAGATGGCCCAATCCTCCACAGTAGAGACAGAAGCCAGCCTTTGCTGTTCCTCCGGAGAGAGAGGTCCTCGTCCTAATTGCATCGGTTCATCGACGATCTCCTCAGTGATGGGAGATGTTCGGGAGGCAGGTAAAGATGATTGTGGAGGAGTAGACGTTGCCATGCGTCTTCTTGAGCCTTGAAACTCACGAGCCCTATCCTGCAGGCAGCGGTCAATCCTGGAGGCCAACTCGAAGAGGGAGTCAAGCGAATATGGAAGTTCCCAAGCCGCCAGCTCATCCTTAATCTTAGCCGACAGCCCCTCGCGGAATATAGTCCGAAGACAGCTCTCCTCCCAATGGAGTTCCAATGCTAAGGTTCTGAATTCGATTGTGTAGTCCGCGAGAGAACGTCCTCCGTGACAGAGATGCAGGAGATCGGACCCGGATTCTCAAACACAGTCCGCAGCAGCTCCAAGGATCGAGGAAGATCTTGCAACACTGGATCCGAACGTTCCCATAGCAGAGAGGCCCAGGTCAGGGCTTTACCTTCCAAGAAGGACAGGATCAGGGGCGGATTGGCCTATCGGGGGATCGTACATCCCCCAATGGGCTGGTCGTGCTAGTCACGTGGTTTGCCGAGCGCGGCCATGACAGAGCTGCGCTCGGCAGACCAATTGGTATCTCCTGGGCCGTCCTGGGCGAAAAATCCCCGGCCGGTCTTCATCGGGAATCCACTGCTGGACAGGATGTAGGTAGTTTTTGTCATGCTGTCTGGAAAGAGGGAAGATTGAAGGCGGAAATGCATACTGCACTGATTAAGGAAGCCCTGGCACAGGCGGGCTTCGTCGGAATAGCGTGAAGGTGCTGGCACCGGAATTACTGGTCGAATGGGTTCCGGCATCACAGGAGTCGGTGCTGGTGGAGGGGTTACATGAGCCTGGACCACTGAATCCAAACGAGCGTTGAGTTGCTCCATCGAGGACGCCAAGGACTCTAGGGGCCGTTGTTGCTCCAGAATCCTCTGGGCCAGACCTGGAATGGCTTGTAGGGCTGACGCCACCACCGAATCCATGATCTTGGTTTACTGTTATGCTTCAGAGAGGTGGATCCTTTGTCCGAGATAGAGTTGGTGCTACCTGAGAGATTAGACCTTCTCAGGTCCCTACCATCGGAAGGCGAGGCTGGACTTAGGTGGACTCCCGTGAAGACAGTAGTAGGACGATGTTCAATCCGGGGTCAGAAACCGGTCTAGGAGTCAAAGCCAGAGGAATGGTCGGTTGGAAGCCGGTCCAGGAGTCGAAGCCAGAGGAATGGTCGGAAGTCAGTCCAAGAGTCGAAGCCAGAAGATCAGTCCAAGGAGGAAAGGAGCCGGAGCTGGGACTAGGCAGGAAGACAGGAGCAGGTCCAAGGAGGGCAGGCAGCGGAGCACAGGAAACAGGAGCAGGAACTCAGGAACAGGAACTCAGGATCAACACGGAACCAAGAGCCAAGAAATCAAGGCAAGGTCTGAGGAACAGATCTTGCCTTAAATAGCAAACAGGAAGGAGGAGTCCCCAGGGAGGGGCCGTGACAATTTCCTGTCGTGGCCCCTTTAAATTCAGCAATCAGCCACACGCGCGGCTCTAGGAAGGCCCGGAGGGGGAGGAGCCATCAAGCAGGAAGAAGGCAGGCCGAAGACGTGGCCAAGTTCAGCGGCGGCTGGAACGGCCACAAAGAGAGCATTGGAGATGGCTGCCTGCTCCTGCAGGCACTTCAGGAACGGCCCGTCCACCAGGGAGAGTGGGCGGCCCCGGTTGCAGACCGCCGCAGCCGGCGGCCATAACAGCATGTAACTATGAGAACCATTCAGCTTTGGGACATTATAATACAATGGCAGAAATTACTTGTTTTCCCCGACATTGGCTAGAAGAGAATACACCAGTAGATCAGTGGAATATTACAACCATACATGGGACACAATTGACAGATGCCTATTTGGTCACGTCACCTAGATGGAAGAAAGAGGGCCATCCAAGTGATAGGTATAGATGAAGAAGAACCTATTTCCTATCAAGATGTTCCATGGTACAAGATACAAAACGAACCTGTGCTACAACTCACTACCTTTATTAATGTTAAAGAATACATTAATAACTCTGATTAATAACTCTGATTTTTCCGCTGATGGTAAGCAGAAATTGAAAGAACTGTTATACTTATATATAGACGTGGCAATCCTGGGAAAATATACATATAGCCTAATGCAGAAAGTTACCTAAGAAACAGAAGCAATTTATACTCGTGTATAAGTTGAGAAATGTATGCCAAAAAATCAGTGTTCTGCACAGCCCCTCATCCTCCAGACCCCCCAAAATGCACCAAAAGTCTGTGGTGGTCCTGCTGGGGGCCCGGGAAGGATCTTTCACTCCCGGGCCATCAGCTGCCAGTAAATCCCTCCCTCCCTCCTTCCCCCCATGGCTGCCCCCCTGTTCAATCCCTCCCTCCCAAACCCCCCCAGACTTGCTGAAAGTCCCTGGTGGTCCAGCCAGGGACTGGCAGCCATCTCCAACTCTGGGGCTGTCAGCTGCCAGTAATCAAAATGACGCTGGCGGCCCTTTGCTCTTACCATGTAACAGGGGCAACTGGTGCCATTGGCTGGCCCCGTCACATGGTAGGGACCATCCATTGCTCACGACATAGAGGTCCTGGGACCTCCCCTCATACAGTATGAAACTCCCTTGCAGACAGTTTAGCGCACGTTGCTGCAAATGCAATTAAAGTGATGGTTATTACCTATATATCAGGTCTCAATGAGGAACTTAATCAAGTCACAGATACAGTACAGGAGAATCCTTCAGGGTATCCTAAAGATTTCACTTATGAGGTAAATGATGGGGTGTGTCCTGTTTTAAGGCCTAAGGGTTTATGAATTGTACCTCCCGTAAAATCACAACTGGGACTGATTAAAATGGCACATTTTTCTTTAGGTCACCTACCTGGTGGTAAAAATGTCACACTATCACACCTAAAGGTATGATATTGGTGGCCTAATATAGTTAAAATGGTCAGAATGTACTAGCTAAATGTGAACCTTGTTTATTGGTAAATCTGAATATAAGACCAAAAGTGCCTTTCCTTTCCACACCGTTTGCTAATAATCCTTACGATCGAATATATATCAATCATAAAGGGCCATTGCCACCATCTTATGGTAAACATCATGTATTGGTATGTCTTGACCATTGTACAGGGTTTTGTTAGTTATTCCCCATTAAGTCTTTATTTATTTATTTATTTATTTATAAAACTTATAAACCACTTATTGATTTCTAAGTGGTTTACAATAATAATATTCATAATTAAGAAAAAATACAAATATGTGATATCTCTTTTTGAAATGAACATCGGTATATAAAAATCGTAAATAAAATAAATAAATAAATAAAAACAAAATACAATCATAAAAACTAAAAGCTTAATGCTGTCTAGACATCTACATCTATAATTTTCTGCTACTTAAACCACATTCATTTTACAGTTTAACAATTTTACCATTCTGCAATGATTATCAAGATGAACCCTAAAAAAAAGGGTATATTAAAAACATGATTAAAAAAGATTATATAATTTTTTTTAATTTTGTGACTGAAGTTTCTTTTTTAATCTCTAAAGGTGAGAGATTCCATAAGGTTGGGCCCTGTATCAAAAAAAGTCGCTCACGAGATTCGTCAAGGCGAATTTTTCTAAATGAAGGGACTTCAAGAAGTGACTGACTACTTGACTTTAGCAATCTCATGGGACGGTATAATTTCAAACCTGCATTGAAAACATCAGAGAAAAAGTACGATTCAGAATTTAATCCTCCAAATTATAGGCAGCCAATGGAGGTGTATTAAAGTAGGAGTGATATGTTCCCTTAAAGGAAGTCCTGTAGTAATTCTGGCTGCAGAGTTTTGTACTTATTGGAGGGCACGTAATGTGGATTGTGGCAGACCAAGGAGCAAAATATTACAATAGTCAATGGCTGTCATAATTTATGAATATATAACTGTTTTTAGATCATGCTCATCAAGATACAGACGTATTCTATGTATCATTTAAAGTTTATAGTATGAATTACGAACCAATTGACTCACATAAATTTCGAACTTGTTTGACAATGGCAGTTGTATTCCCATTGGATGGGAGATGCTGGTCTGGATGGGAGATGCTGGTCTGGATGTTTATCTATTCAAACCTTCATATATTTTAGGTCTCATTAAAATTCCATATTGGATCCTAACACCTTTAGTCTTCCAAACAAATCTTGTGACTAATGATCAAACTCTTTTTTTGTTCTTAACAGGTACTAGAAATTCAAATTTCACTTGATAGATACCAATGCCTGCCTATGAATACTACCTCTATAACCAATCTTTGTTTCTTTGTTGAGTTATAAGGGCACATGTAACAAACACAGATATTAGTAGCTCCATCCATGCTTGCAACTGTTCCTGAAATTTGACTATAAGCAGCCCAATATTATTCTGATATAGGCAGGTTAGTTGAAAGGAAAATTGGTTTTTACCTGCTAATTTTTGTTCCTGGAATACCACGGATCAGTCCAAACTCCTCTGCTAAACACACCTTTCAAGCTCTCTATTCACTGGTTACATTTGCTGTTCCAAAATTCCTGCATTCTGACCAGAGACCTGCTTTTACTTCACAAACATTTTGGTCCTGGGCAGAAGTGTTAGGTATCACTGTGGAATACAGTGCCCCCTACCATCCCCAAAGCAGTAGCAAGATGGAGAGGAAAATTTCTGATGTAAAATGAGCTCTCTCTAAATTGTTATTTGGGTGTGATTTGCAGTGGTTTCCATTGATTCCTGTGGTACAATTTGGTCTGAATAATTTACCTGACTTGAAGGGGGTAAAACCATATAAGAAAATATTTGGTGTTGATGCTAATATCTCTTTGGATTTTTTTACCTGCCTAATCCCACCCTCAGAATTGTTTCTCTCTCTTGCAGGAGTTGTGGACTTCCCTAACAGTGACTTTTCACCACCCCTCTCTTCACTTGTTCCTGGCCTTCTTGTCCAGGAGTGAGTATATATTCTTAGACCTCTATGCCCACATTGACAAAACCCATTCCTGTTTTTAGAGTTATAAACTCCAGAACAGTGGTAATTTTGGACAAGAATGGACAGAAATAGATTATATCAATTGACAATTTAAAAATTACTCCAGTTCAACAGCAGGATGTTCAGGATAGCAATGACTATCCAAGAGTAGATGTAGTGGCAGAACAAGCAAAAGAGACAGGAACATGAGGAAATGGAGCTGATGAATCCTGAAGCTTCATTAGAACATAAGAACATAAGAAATTGCCTTGCTGGGTTAGACCAAGGGTCCATCAAGCCCAGCATCCTGTTTCCAACAGAGGCCAAACCAGGCCACAAGAACCTGCCAATTACCCAAACACTAAGAAGATCCCATGCTACTGATGAAATTAATAGCAGTGGCTATTCCCTAAGTAAACTTGATTAACAGCCGTTAATGGACTTCTCCTCCAAGAACTTATCCAAACCTTTTTTGAACCCAGCTACACTAACTGCACTAACCACATCCTCTGGCAACAAATTCCAGAGCTTTATTGTGCGTTGAGTGAAAAAGAATTTTCTCCAATTATTCTTAAATGTCCTACTTGCTAACTTCATGGAATGCCCCCTAGTCCTTCTATTATTCGAAAGTGTAAATAACCGAGACACATCTACTCGTTCAAGACCTCTCATGATCTTAAAGACCTCTATCATATCCCCCCTCAGCCGTCTCTTCTCCAAGCTGAACAGCCTTAACCTCTTCAGCCTTTCCTCATAGGGGAGCTGTTCCATCCCCTTTATCATTTTGGTTGCCCTTCTCTGTATCTTCTCCATCGCAACTATATCTTTTTTGAGATGCGGCAACCAGAATTGTACATAGTATTCAAGGTGTGGTCTCACCATGGAGCGATATAGAGGCATTATGACATTTTCCGTTTTATTAACCATTCCCATCCTAATAATTCCTAACATTCTGTTTGCTTTTTTGACTGCTGCAGCACACTGAGCCGACGATTTTCAAGTATTATCCACCATGATGCCTAGATCTTTTTCCTGGGTAGTAGCTCCTAATATGGAATCTAACATCGTGTAACTACAGCAAGGGTTATTTTTCCCTATATGCAACACCTTGCACTTGTCCACATTAAATTTCACCTGCCATTTGGATGCCCAATGTTCCAGTCTTGCAAGGTCCTCCTGTAATGTATCACAGTTCGTTTGTGATTTAACTACTCTGAATAATTTTGTATCATCTGCAAATTTGACAACCTCACTCGTCATATTCCTTTCCAGATCATTTATATATATATATATTGAAAAGCACCAGTCCAAGTACAGATCCCTGAGGCACTCCACTGTTTATCCTTTTTCACTGAGAAAATTGACCATTGATGGAACCCGGCTCAATATCTGTTGAGATTAATATGCCTCCAGAAACCTCAATAGCAAAACTACTGTAATTCAATGGGTAAAATATAAACTTCATTTCTTGTGTACAATTATTCCAAGAGTTACATTATTAATGCTGGTTTGGGGGTTTAGCCTAATTATAATGTTCAACATAGTCCTAGGGGTTATTTTTCATTTGCAGTGGAAAGCTGTGATTGGTCATTGAAAAATCAGCCCAATACATTAACACCCACACACAGACGAAAAAGAGAAGTATATATGAATCAAATGCCTGTAGATATTAAGATTTTACCTGTCTCACGAGGACTGATCTTTCAGCCTTATCAACAATAATCCTAATAGATGCTGAAACATTAGGACATACTTTAGGGATGCAGACACCTAATGGCCTTACATAACTACAACAAGTAGTGGATAAAGGTTTTAAAACAAAATCTCAGAAAAAAAGAAAAAATCTGGAGAAAAACTCCATCCTCAGCAACACAAGCGGCATACAAAACTCTACTTTCTACTTACAGAACTGCCATCCTTAAAACGAAAAGGGATTTCTTCTCTAAAAAAATTCATCACTTTTTCTTCGATTCAAAAGCCCTATTCTCGTATGTCTCTACTCTCACCAAGCCATCCCCCCTCTCATCCCAGATGATGCAGCACTCGACAAAGCTATTGAACTTTCAATCTACTTTAAGAAAACAATCTTAGACCTTACCGCCACTCTCTCTTATCCTCCTACTTCTCATCCTCCCCTCACCATCACTCCTCCACAACTAAACTCATCACTTGAAACATTTGAACTTACATCAACGATGGAAATTGAAAACGTCATTAAAAAGCTGAAACCAGCAATGCACCCTATTGACCCAATTCCGACCAATCTACTATTTAATATCCCAAACTCCATCTCTAAACCTATCTCGGACATCATTAACCTTTCTTTAACTCAAAGTCTAGTGCCAGACCAACTAAAGTTTGCCATTCTCAAACCTATATTAAAAAAACTGAATCTGTCCCCTTCGGATCCAGCTAATTTCCATCCAATAGCCAACCTACCAATGATTGCAAAAATCATGGAAAAAGTGGTTAACAAACAGCTGAGTATCTTGAGGATCATCATATCCTTTTCCCATCTCAACACGGATTTAGGAAATCATTTAGCACAGAAACTCTACTCCTATCCCTCGCTGACAACATCCTTATCAACATGGAAAAAGGTCAAAAGTACTTACTAGCACTACTTGATCTATCTTCAGCATTTGATACGGTCAACCATTCTACTCTACTGGAACGACTAGCAGAAATAGGCATCAATGGAGTAGCTCTAAGCTGGTTTAAGTCATTCCTGTCCAATAGATTCTATAAATTAACAATTAAGTATTAACAATAATTAACAACAATTAAGATTAACAATAAAGTATCTCCAGCCGTTAGCTCTAACATGGGTGTTCCCCAGGGATCCTCCCTCTCACCCACACTATTTAACATTTATTTACTCCCAGTTTGCTGCCTGCTTACCAAGCTAAATCTCTCATATTACTTTTATGCAGATGACATTTAAATAATCATTCCAATCACCGATTCCATTCAAAATACTATAAATCACTTGAACAACTATCTGCAAATAATCAACAATCTACTCACCTCTCTCAACCTTGTGTTGAATTCCAACAAGACTGAAATCCTCATTATTTCTCAAGACGACCTGAACTCACCCCAACCAACCTTCACTACGATAAAACCCACACCTTTTGTCAGAGATCTTGGGGTCATCCTTGACAATCAGTTCAACCTTAAGAAATTCGTTAACACCACCACTAAAGATTGCTTTTTTAAACTTCAAGTACTCAGAAACCTCAAGCCACTTCTACACTTCAAAGACTTCAGACTTGTACTGCAAGCAATCATCTTGACAAAACTAGACTACTGCAACTCTCTGCTTCTTGGTCTTCCAGCCATCGTTTTAAAACCACTTCAGATGGTGCAGAACTCTGCAGCTAGGCTTCTCACCAATACCAAAAGGAGGGAACACATCTCCCCCACTCTTCAAAACTTACACTGGCTTCCAGTCAAATCCAGGATATTATTCAAGGTACTCTCGATTATCCATAAAGTTATCCACAACCTCACTTTCCTCAACACCTCCACTCTACTAAAACCTCATACCTCCTCTAGACCTATTAGGAGTGCCTACCAAGACACCCTATTTGCCCCCCAAGCCAAAACTTCTATCAGAAAACGCACCATCTCAACAGCTGGCCCACACCACTAGAACACGCTTCCACACGAACTGAGACGAGAATCCTGCCCGACTGTCTTCAAAAAGAGACTAAAAACATGGCTATTTAGCCAAGCCTTTCAGGACATTTAACTTATCTTCCATACAACATTGCTCTCTACTAGCTTTTTCTTCAGCCTATCCCTCTCACCCACCCCTCCCTCTACCTCTTGCCCCCTCCTCTATCCTCATCAGTCCCTTTATTTAACCTTACTTCCATCCCTTTAAGATGAATATTTCAATTCCTCTGATAAGCTTTTTATCAGATATTTATAAATAATTTCCATTGATCTTAAAATGCAATGTTCAGATCAGAATGTTACTTTTCTTCTTCCTGTTAAAACTTTTGAATTCGCTAACTTGTTTACTGTATTGCTATAAGGCGAAATTGAAGTTAAATGTAAATCGGTATGGTTTGTATCTCTACAAGAATATCGGTATAGAAAAAATAAAAATAAAATAAAGAAAATAAAGAATTAAGGGATTTACAACAAACAGTACTGGAATTTGATATACCTTTAGACTCTCTTTATAATCAGGAGACATATTGTGAATTGGCATGTTATCAGGAGTTTGCACATTGTTACACTATGACATTTGATCATCCCAGAAATTGGTCAGCTATTACTAATTATAGCAGACTATTGTCCAATTTCAAATCCTTACTTAGGGGAAAATATTCCTTTGAACTACAGATGATTTCCTAGTCAGGACTATAGATATGACCCTCCTAATTCTTTAAATCATAATTGTACACATAGACCAGGTGAATATCAGATTCTCTAATGGGCTCAGAATGTCACTAGTGATATATTTTGTGACCATTCCTTTTATGAAGACTGGTGGAACTATGATGAAACTTATGTTCAGAATAAAGCTTTCCTTTAATTGAAATTGAAAAAAATGAAACGTGACAAGAATAATAATGAAAGAGAATTAAAAGATTGACCTCTTTAGGAAAACCTTTGTAGATACTTTTTGCACTTATCCTGAGTGGACAATGATGACAGGATACTCGTCATCATTACATAAAGGTGAATGTCCACCAAACAGATTCACAATAAGATGTCAGGGTGTGAGAACTCAATTAAAACTCTCACTTTACATCCATATGCATGTCATTTTTTGAAGGAAAATTTGTCCATAGACAATAATGCTAAATGGATGAATGGTAATGAAAATCCAGACTTTGGTTATTTAAGATTTCACAATTATTTTCCTGGTCCAGTATGTATTAAGCAATTTTAATATGAGTAAAATTAATGGAGTATATAGCTTGTATTTACAATGCAAGGATGCTAACCTGACTGAATCCTTTGAGATCCATCTACAAGAAATGAGAATTTATATTTCAAATTTAAAACCAAACTATGGGCCTCATTTTCTAAATTATCGCAGGCCTGCGATACTTTAGAAGATGAGGGGCAGGGGGCCGAAACGGGGGAGGGCCTGCGCTAGCCGGCAGCGATTTCACCGTCGCGGTGCGATCGCTGCCGGTTTTGCACCCAATAGCGCCACCATAGGAGGTGTAGCTATTGGGAGCAAAAGCTGCCACAAAAAGGCACTTACCTTTTTCCTGTCCGCGGCGTCGGCGCAGAGTCGGCCCCAGTGATGCCCCGACTCTTCCTCTTCTGGGGCCGACTCCGCCCATTCCTGGTATCGCACGCGATAAGGGACTTTTCGCGTGCGAAAGGTCCCTTATTGCGTGCGAGCAGCGTGGAAAATGAGGCCCTATGTATGTTCTCTGTATAAGCTTCCCATTTCCCCCCGTTTAGCTATTAGTCCCTTCCCCTTTAGTTATTATTTCACATTTGCAAGTTCCTAGTTTATTGTAAAGCTTGTTGCTGCATTCTGTTTTTTGTTAACCAATGAGATGTTCACAATGACTGTTGGTATATAAAAAGGTTTAAATAAATAAATAAATACATAAATGTAGCTTAGGAACAGGAAGAAGTATTTGCCCTTTTAAAGGTAAAATAGCCATGATCAGTAAAAGAAAAGGGAGATATGCAATAACGTCTGATCGAGAAAGTCTACAGATGCCAGAGAAAAGAAAGACATCAAAGCTTAGTGGACATAATAACTGGAAGGTTCAGAAAAAATAACTGAGAAAACAGTTGAAGCTCTATAGAGAAAGCAAAAATTTCAGACCAAAATGATAATTCATTAGCTCATGGCATGTTGTTTATCCTTCAGGATCATCTTGTACAGGTATTTGAAGCCACCCTACATGATGTAGAGGGTATTTATGAATTTGCTATTTTACAGTTTGTCAGAAATAAACAGTTTCATAAAGCATAAATACTTAATAAGAGGATGGATTGGATGTATTTTGATCTGACTATAGTACAGACTGCTTTAAACCTCACAGATGCACAAGTTAAACTGATGAGACAATTGACATGTGCAAATCTGCAAAGGGTCAGAGGAACCCTTTTTCCAGGTAACAAAAGTATTTGGGAGATTGGCATTCTACTTGAACTTTTAATTACAGATTGTATTTATCATAATTGGAAAGTTCATAATATAAGACATTTGTATCAATCTGGCACAGATTTACTGGAAATAATCTTAGAAAATCATTTCCAGTACATTAACCAGAAGGATATGAATCAAAATATTTGAATGTGAAAAATTGTTTTACAAGAATATCTAATCTGTGACACTGTAGCTGAAATTGCAGCATGCAGTAATCAAATTGAGAATACTAACTGCCCCATTATGTCAGAACTCATTAAATCTCCCTTTCTAGAAATATATCCGCTCCATAATGGGAGCTACGCTGTCCTTGCTGATAAGGCAGATTTTAATTGTAAAATTTTATCCTTTGTCCCGGTATATGTAACTTTTAATGAGACAACCACCTGCTTTAACCAGACATTTAAGAAAACAATTCCAAATTTATCAATTCAAAAGTTTATCATCCATGTTCCAGTGTTACATTTACAGTTACTACGCTTCTTAGGTATATTCACACAATTTAAAAAGACCAAGATTAGACTATATTCCACCTGGGATTCTCTTCAGAAAATTTTAACTACAAAAGAAGTGAGCTTCTGAGGTTGGACCTGCATAAAGGAGACTTGCCTGAGTGGATAAAACAGTTAGGAGACGTTCTTCAAGAAGTGTTTGCACTGACAGCGCAAGGTATTTCCTCACTGGCAAAAGGTGTGAGTAATTTAATATCTGGTTCATGTAAAGGTTTGCAGGGATTCTCCTGTATTTTAAGCCTATATTTTTACTTGTTGGACTTTTTACTCTTTTTGTTATTCTTTTGAAGTTTGTCTCATAGCTACCTCACCCAAACCAGAGCCACAAGAAGCTATATTCCAGAGATACGGTGGAATGATTCAAATCTCACAGGCAGCCACTCAGGCCAAGAAATATATAAACACAAATGCCAACCAGCACCACAGTTCAAAGAGGGTGATTTGTATGAGTAAGCACTCAGCATCTATGCTCCAGTTTCCTTCGCTTCACCTGGTACCATGATTCATTGGACTGTACCCCATCCAAGGGCAAGTGGATCTGTCACATACCAGCTGAAGCGCCCCAAGACATTAAGAATCCATAATGTATTTTCCTTACTGAACCACTGATCCTTTCTTGGCCTCCAAAAAAACCTCCCACACCAAAGTAGGTGACTGTGGGAGAAGACATATAGTTCAAGGTAGAAGTAATCTTGGATTCATGTAGGAGGCAGAATAAGCTAGAGTATCTCATTGCTTAGAAGCATTTTGGCCCAGAGGAGACTTCTTGGGAACCTTCCTCCAAACTCAAAGCACTATGTCTGATAAAGGAATTCCACAGAAAATTTCCCTCCAAACCTAATGTATCATCCTATTACCTGTTTACCATCTCATGGGGGCACTCACCAGCGCTACCCAGCCATGCTGGTACCACCCTCCACATGGCCAGGAATGCCACCATCACTGTCGGGCCTTCTCCTAGGCACCCACACCAACCTATAAAGGCTGAGCAGCAGGAACAGACTTCCCCTGTGCTCCTTGATGACATCACACAGCCGGGGATTTAAACCCTGGACATACAACACAGGTTCCTTTAGCAACAGCAGGTCGCCTACCTAGCAGGAGTGCGTTACTGCTTCTTAGCATTTCCAGCCTTGCCTTCGTCTCTTCAGCCTGCCCTGTCTCTCCAGCCTTGCCTTCGCCTCTCCAGCCTCACCTAGCTACCTCATTCCTACCCTTGGACAGATTCCTGGTTTTGAGCTCAGCTTTGACTCTCATTATCCTTGCCTGCGCTTGCCACCAACCATAACCTGGATCTCTTACCCTTGCCTGCCGCCTGCCTCCGACCTCAGCCTGACACTGGACTGCTCTTCTGCCTGCATACCAGAGACTGCCACCTAAAAGCTGCTGTCTCCTGGAACCCAAGGGCTCAACCCAAAGGGAAACAGCTTGGTACAGGTGAAGCTCCAGTTCAGTCTCTGCACCGTCGGCTCCACCAGTTGGCAGTGAGGACCTACAGGGCCTTCCCTGTAGGTTGTGTCAACCTCACCCCAATACAAGGGTCTACAATTTTAACAAGCAGAACTTTATAAAGGAATCACATTAAAAATGTACAGTATTTAAAAACAAAGATACAGTTTATCAAATGATGCATACTTTTGAATCCAAAAGTGAAAAAAAATGTATAAAAGAAATTAAAACAAGAAAAAAGAATAAAGAAACAAACAGAATAAAGAAACTAAGATATATTTTATGGAATCTAGGTATTGCTGTTGGTTTAATACGTACATTTAATACTATGTTACTTTTGTCGAGTATAGCCTGGATGTCTTTGTTTTGATCTTCCTTCCACAAGCTGATAAAAGTATTTATTTCATGGGATGCAATTGGATCTGGACTCCCATCACACTTCATGTAACGCTCCCACTAGAAAGAAAACAAAAAAATGCCTGAGGGGGAATATAATAGAGCTCTACAAAATCATAAAAGGACTTGAACAAGTTAATGTAAAACAGTTATTTGATCTCTCAGATAATAGAAGGACTAGGGGGCACTCCATGAAGTTAGCAGGTAGCTCATTTATTTATTTATTTATTTATTTAATGTCTTTTTTATACCGATAACCGTTCACACATCGTATCGGTTTACAGTTAAACAGGAACCATTGGGCAGAACCCTTACATATAACATTGCAAACAGGTTAACTTTTGGGCAGGGCCCTTACATAAAATTGAGAACAGCAAAATCACTATATACATATCACCAAAACTATATACAAAAGATAAGTACATAAATAGCCGAGTCAAAGTACAAAATCGATAGGCATACAACGTAATCCGAGAAATAAATCATAAGTCGCGTATCAGATTCTAGGAGAATCACTTATTTAATCAGTAAGGATTTATGTAATGGGAGGTGATGTGTGGTAAGCTTGCTGGAAGAGCCATGTTTTCAGTTTTTTTTTGAAAGTGGGTGTGTATGATTCCAGGCGTATATCATTTAAAACAAATCGAAGAAAATTCTTTTTCACTAAGGGGCGGATTTTCAGAGCCCTGCTCGCCTAAATCCGCCCAAAACCGGGCGGATTTAGGAGAGCAGGGCCCTGCGCGCCGGTGAGCCTATTTTACATAGGCCTACCGGCGCGCACAGAGCCCCGGGACTCGCGTAAGTCCCGGGGTTCTCCGAGGGGGGCGTGTCGGAGGCGTGTCGGGGGGGCGGGCCCGAACCGCACGGCGTTTAGGGGGCGTGCTGGGAGCGTTTCGGGGGCGGACCCGGAGGCGTGGTTACGGCCCGGGGCGGCCCGGGGGCGTGGCCGCGCCCTCCAGACCCGCCCCCAGGTCGCGTCCCGGCGCGCAGGAGGCCTGCTGACGCGCGGGGATTTACGCCTCCCAGAGGGAGGCGTAAATCCCCCGACAAAGGTAAGGGGGGGGCTTAGACAGGGCCGGGTGGGTGGGTTAGGTAGGGGAAGGGAGGGGGAAGGTGAGGGGAGGGCAAAAGGAAGTTCCCTCCGAGGCCGCTCCGATTTCGGAGCGGCCTTGGAGGGAACGGGGGTAGGCTGCGCGGCTCGGCGCGCACCGGCTATACAGAATTGATAGCCTTGCGCGCGCCGATCCAGGATTTTAGTGGATACGCGCAGCTCCGCGCGTATCTACTAAAATCCAGCGTACTTTTGCTTGCGCCTGATGCGCCAGCAAAAGTAGGCCTATTCGCATAGTTTGAAAATCTACCCCTAAGTGCATAGTTAAGCTCTGGAATTCATTGCCAGAGGATGTGGTTATGGCAGTTAATGTAACTAGGTTTAATAAAGGTTTGGATATGTTCCTAGAGGAAAAAAATCCATAAACTGCTAGTAATTAATAAGCAATAGTAGCTTAAGATTTATTTAATGTTTGGTACTTGCCAGGTACTTGTGACTTGGATTGGCCACTGTGGAGAAAAGATAATGGGCTTGATGGACCTTTGGTCCATCTTATGTTCTTATATTCTAAGCATAATAAATAAGGATATATTGTTTGTTTCATTTTGATTAGCGTGCACACATTTGTAGTGCATGCTAATTTTTTTTAGTGAGCAATAAAATGAATTAGTGTGTACTAAAATTTTTTTGCACAATATTTAGATTGTGTGCACTAAAAAAAACCCTAGTGTGCATTAAAAACATGACATAGAATAAAACACACAAAAAAAAGAAATAAAACAGCTGAAAAAATGTTGGCTGCACACCCTTATAATAAATGTAAACATTTCAGATATAAATTTTTCAAAGCTCAAAACCTAATTGTATAAGCAGATTTCCATATTAACTGCTAAATAGCAATAAGAAGAGAGATTTATTCAAACCATTAAGAAATTATTTTTTGTATTTAACAATTAAACTTAATATTTTCTCCTTTACATAATTTACTACCCATGAATAATACCAAATTAATAGCACAAGAAACCCTAGTCCTCCATTTATCCAAGAGTATAACAGGTTACTCTAAAAACCAAAGTACTCCTGATACTCTCTCATCAAGGTGTTTCAAAGTGTTCTGGTACAACTATTTTGAGGAGTAAGAATTGAATAATGAATACTACTCATTTTAAAAAATACCTTTAAAAGCAAATTTACCTTTGAGCGTGCTCTCAGCTCACTTTTCCATTTTTCTGCAACAGTATATTTATCTTCCAAAAGTAAACCAAGTTCTGCCAGTTGCTCTTCTCTATGTTCAAGTTCCTGTTACAATTCAATTTAAAATTATTTAATTTTATTTTAATTCTTATAAATGATAACTAATGGTAATATATTATTAAAAATATTTAGGTATTTGGATGAACAATTTTTATAATTGCTGAAAATAAGTATAATGTTTTGGCTGGCTGCACTTACCCCTGAACGTTGCCAATGTGGCCAAGACACTGCCATGCCATCATGTTCCCAGGTGCATGTGCACGAACACCAACATGAGAAGGCCCCATGCCAGGAAACTGAACTGCCGGTGCTCACTGATGTCACACACAACTGGGTATTTAAACCCCAGCCACGTTCAAGCCTAGCTTCAGCACAGGTACTCCTGCTGCAGTGTGTGTTGCTTTGCTGTCTCTGTGCTTTACTTTGCCTCGTCTTGCTCCTTGTTACCTTGCCTCATTATTGCCTTATTTTGTCCTGCTTTGCTCTGCTTGTGTCTTGGTTCCTAGTACCTTGTCTCATCTTGTCTGTTCATCTCTTCCCCAACTCCTGGTTCTGACCCTTGCTGTAGAATTGACAACTCTTCTGCCTGCTGCCTGTCCTTAGCCTGGACCCAGACACCATTTACTCACTGTCAGCCCTGATCTCTGACTAATATTTGACTGACTACTCATTTCAGGACTCTTGCCTAAGCCCTGCTGGCTCCTGGAACCCAAAGGCTCAACCTTCAGGGAATGGGGATGGTGTAGGTGAAGCCCGAGAACCAGTGCCTGTAAGAGCAAGTCCACCTGCTGTCAACGTGGGCCTAGTAGGTTCATCAACTAGCCTGCATCAACCATGTCATAGCCCAAGGGCTCACATCCATGACAATAAGTAATGTTTAAAATAATGTTTAAAGAGGATTACAAAATTCTGAACATACTAAACAAACTAATCCACGGAGACCAAACTAACTGGTTAGGCACCATGATCAAACCCCATACACCGCAACGAAACCTCCACTCAACCAACAAGGGCCTCCTGAAAATTCCACCCATCCAATCGACCCAACTAAACTCAACTCGTAAAAGAGTCCTATCCATCAGATCCCCCACACCCTCCCAACCGAAATAAGAACACAACCTAACTTAAAAACCTTCAAGAAGGACCTGAAAACCTAGTTATTCACCAAAGCCTACCAAAGCACTCACTGACTACCACACATCCCCCCCACTATATACCACAATACCAACCATTTCTATGTCCATCTCTCTCACCGTATGTGAACCTATTTACCTACCCCTCCCACCTATATGAACCATGTGAACTTCCCGTATATTGCCTCCTACAACCACATGAAAAAATGTATAACTAACCCTGAAAAATGTATAACTAACATTAATATTGCTATAACTGTAATTATGATCATATTGTCTATGCATTAACATACTATATTACTTCGAATCTTGTAAACCGTTATGATAGCGAAACCGAATGACGGTATATAAAACTCGATAAATAAAATAAATAAATATAAGATCCTAACTCTATTGTTTAAAGCTGTACAGAAAATGCTCCTTCTTTTATGTCCAATCTTTTAAAGTTTTATGTTCCGAAAAAGTCCTGCGTTCATCGATAGCAATACCTAGAATTGTCACCAGTAAAAAGCGGTTGATATAGGCTCGGCGGGGCGCGCAAGCCCCGGGACGCGCGTAAGTCCCGGGGCTTTCATGGGGGGGCGTGTCGGGAGCGTGTAGCAGCGGCGCGTCATGCGGGGCGGGGCCACGGGCGTGGGTCTGGCCCTGGAGCATTTCAGGGGCATGGTCAAGGCCTCCGAACTGCTCCTGGGCCGGGGAAAATGCGCGCCAGCCAGCTGGCCGGTGGTGCGCGAGTTACGCCTGCCTCAGGCAGGCGTAACTTTTCGAACAAAGGTAGTGGGGGTTTTAGATAGGGCTAAGGGGGTGGGTATAGGTAGGGGAAGGGAGGGGAAGATGCGGGGGGGTGGGACGGAACAGAGGCAGGCTGCGCGGCTCGGCGCGCGTAGGCTGCTGAATTTTGCACAGCCTGCACACGCCGACCCCAGATTTAAATGATACGCATGGCTACGCGCATATCTATTAAAATCCGGGGTAACTTTTGTTTGCGCTTGGTGTGCGAACAAAAGTACGCGCGGGCGTACTTTTTAAAAATCTAACCCCAAAGCATTATTTTTTATTTTTTGCTGAAATATATTTTAAAATATATATTCACATTCTCAAAAGCACAAAGAAAAATTATATTGGAAAATAAAATAAGCTTAATATCCATAACAAGTCCTCTATTGAGTGAGGTGGGGAGAATCCAATTCACAACAGCTCATGAGGAGCAGTTGACTGCTTAAATTGGTGTGCTCCAAAAATAAGCTTGTTACTATTATATGGTTCAAAAACAAAAGTGTATGAGGGGGGATAATAAGCTTCTTCTGCATTGTCATGCAATTGTGAGAAAGTTAAGGACACAGGAAGTATGTAAGAATACTAGCCTCTTCAGCAACTCTGAACGTCCACCCACCCAACAGAAGGCCATTCAGACCCCCGATGTCCCCGCCAAACCCCTCAACTCTCCCTCAAAACAACAAGGTTGTCCAGTTGTTACCTTGGCTGACCGCACTCATCCTGAGTCACTGCAGACCAATCTGCAGCAGAGATGCCACCATGGCTGCTCCTCAATGCTGCCTCTAAGAATGCATGTGCACTGACCACCATCGTTTGAAGACCCTGTGGCAGGACACCCCCCCCCCACACACACACACACCCCAAGGAGCATCACTTGAAGATTATGTCAGCACGTAGGGGTACTTAAATCTCCACCGAGTTCTAGCTGATGCCTTCATAACAGGACCTCTGCTGTATCAGCACTGCGTGTTGCTATCCTACCTTTTGCCTTGTTCCTGCCTGCCTTTTACCTTGCTCGAGACTGCCTATCTTTTGCCCTGTTCCAGCCTGTCTGCCTTTTGCTCTAGTCCTGATCCAGCCTCCCCTTCGAATTGCTCTCCTGTGCTTGACCACTGCCTGGAAAATGACGCTGCCTATTCTTTGCCTGCCCCAACCTTGGTCTGGCTTTTGACTCTGCCTGATCTCTCTCTGAGGGACCATTGCCTAAATCCTGCCGGCCTCAGAATCCAAAGGGGTTGGTATAGGTGAAGCTCTGACCTAGTCCCAGTGTTACGGGTTCAGACCGTGCACACTGGTATCCTACCCAGGGGCTCTGACCTGGTGGGGCTAATCTCACTGAGGCTTACAATGGGGCTACCTGAGGGGCTTATCCCATAGAAACACACAATTTCTGGGATTATTCCTGGGGGCTTGAACCCAGGAGCTTATCCCTTATACAAATAGCCACACACAATTACTAGGATTATACCTGGGGGCTTGAACGCAGGATCTTATCCCCTATACAAATAGTGCCACACAATTACTGGGATTATACCTGGGGGCTTGAACCCAGGAGCTAATTCCCAACACAAAGAGCCACACACAAACTTAGATTCAGTACATCACAGTTCCAGGTAAGAAAGTTTATTTGAGCAATAGGAGAATAGAAGAAATAAAATCAGATCGTATAGAAGTAATGGTAGATAATGTACAGATTACTTACCTGATAATCTCCTTTTCCTTAGTGTATGCAGATGGACTCAAAACAAGTGGGTATAGTGTGCTCGTGCTAGCAGTTGGAGATGGATCTGACGTCAGCACGGGTACATATACCCCCACAGGAAGTGCAGCAATTCAGCAATCTTCCTTGCAAAAGCTTTATGGATATATGTGTGACTGACCGATCGATTAAATGAACAGGATTACCCTGACCAATTGATGGTAGCTGGAGACCGCCAGTGTTCTCAACCGGAAGGCGTCGACACCCGGCAGGGTGGATGCCCTATATAAGCAAACATGGCTTACCATGAGTCGGCGAATGCTGAGTCCATCTGCATACACTAAGGAAAAGGAGATTATCAGGTAAGTAATCTCTACATTTCCTAGCATGTAGCAGATGGACTCAAAACAAGTGGGATGTACAAAAGCTACTCCCGGACTGGGCGGGAGGCTGCCCGAGGACCGTGTAGGATTGCCCTCGCAAATGCTGTGTCCTCCCTGGCCTGGACGTCCAGACGGTAGAATCTGGAGAAGGTATGAAGGGAGGACCACGTCGCCGCTTTACATATCTCTGCAGGCGACAGCATCCTAGTTTCTGCCCAAGAGGCCGCTTGCGCTCTGGTAGAATGAGCCTTGACCTGTAGAGGCGGTGGTTTTCCTGCCTCTATGTAGGCAGCCTTGATAACTTCTTTGATCCAGCGGGCGATGGTTGGCCGTGAGGCCGCTTCCCCTTGCTTCTTCCCGCTGTGAAGGACGAACAGGTGGTCCGTCTTTTGTATTGCTTCTGACATTTCCAGGTATCTGGACAACAGCCTGCCGATGTCGAGATGGCGCAGTATTCGACCTTCTTCCGATTTCTCCAAACATTCCGTGGTTGGCAAGGATATGGTTTGGTTGAGGTGGAAGTGTGAGACTACTTTGGGTAAGAAGGAAGGAACCATGCGAAGATGGATAGCCTCTGGAGTGATTCTGAGAAACGGATCACGGCAGGACAGTGCTTGTAGCTCTGAGATGCGGCGTGCTGAACACACAGCCAGCAAGAACACCATCTTCAAGGTTAACAAACGGAGAGACAGGCCTCGAAGGGGCCTGAAGGGGGATCCCGCTAGAAATTCCAACACTAGATTGAGATTCCACAGGGGCACTGGCCACTTCAGTGGCGGGCGAATGTGTTTGACTCCTTTCAGGAAACGTGAAATGTCTGGGTGTGTGGCAAAGGTGTTACCGTCCCTCCTGGGACCGTAGCAAGACAGCACTGCCAACTGAACCTTGATGGAGCTGAGGGATAGAACCTTCTGAAGTCCTTCTTGTAGAAAATCCAAAATGATAGGAATCTTAGCGGCATGTGGACTGGTGCTGTGAGAGTCGCACCAGGCTTCAAAAACTCTCCAGATCCTTATGTATGTTAGTGATGTGGAGAACTTGCGTGCTCGGAGGAGTGTATCTATTACCAGCTCCGAGTATCCTCTTTTCTTCAGTCTAGCCCTCCGAATGGCCAGACCGTAAGAGAGAATTGAGCTGGATCCTCGTGGAGGATGGGACCTTGCCGCAGCAGGTCCCTGTATGGAGGCAGAGGTAGAGGATTCCCTGCCAGTAGTCTTCTCATGTCTGCGTACCAGGGTCTTCTTGGCCAGTCCGGGGCCACTAGAAGAACTAGGCCTCTGTGTCGCTGAATCTTGTGTATAATGGCGCCCAGCAGGGGCCACGGAGGAAAGGCATATAGTAGGATCCCCTGAGGCCATGGCTGTACCAGGGCATCGATCCCCTAGGATAGAGGATCCCGCCTGCGGCTGAAATATCTGGGTACTTGAGCGTTGGACCTGTCCGCTAGTAGGTCCATGCCCGGCGTCCCCCACTGATCCACAATTATCTGGAAAGCTGTGGGCGACAGCTGCCACTCTCCCGGGTTTAGGCTTTCTCTGCTGAGGAAGTCTGCCGTGGTGTTGTCCTTCCCGGCGATGTGGACGGCGGAGATATCCTGGAGATTTGCTTCCTCCCAAATCATCAGGGGAGTTATTTCTAGGGACACCTGTTGGCTTCTGGTTCCGCCCTGTCGGTTGATGTATGCCACTGTGGTGGCGTTGTTAGACATCACTCTGACCGCTCTGTTTCGAAGTCTGTGGGTAAATCGCAGGCATGCGAGCCTGACTGCCCTTGCTTCTAGTCGATTGATGTTCCACCTCGACTCTTCTCTGCTCCACCGCCCTTGGGCGGTGAGTTCTTCGCAGTGTGCTCCCCATCCATTCAGGATGGCATCTGTAGTGAGCAGGGTCCAGGTTGGGGAGGACATTCTTGACCCCTGGCTCATGTGGCCGGGCTGCAACCACCACCGTAGCTGATTCCGCACTCTGGCTAGTAGAGGTAGATGTATGGTGTAGTTCTGTAATCGTGGGCTCCACCAAGATAGGAGGGCGTGCTGCAATGGTCTCATATGAGCCCGCGCCCATGGTACCACCTCCAGAGTGGATGCCATGAGGCCGAGGACCTGTAGGTAATCCCGAGCTGTGGGCCGGCTGGCGCTCAGCAGGACCTGCAGATGATTCCTGAGTTTTGATTTCCTCTTGGAGGTCAAGCTGACCTTGTCTTCCTGGGTGTCGAATTGAACTCCTAGGTATTCCAGCGACTGGGACAGCTGTAGGGAACTCTTGTTTATGTTGACTACCCATCCTAGGCTTTCCAGAAGAGCTATAACTCTGTTCGTTGCCCGGTGGCTCTCCTCCGGTGACTTTGCCCTGATCAGCCAATCGTCCAGATAGGGATGGACGAGAATTCCTTCCTTCCTGAGTGCCGCCGCCACTACTACTATGACGTTGGTAAAGTTCCGTGGCGCGGTTGCTAACCCGAAGGGTAAAGCTCGGAACTGGAAGTGCTGATTCAGGACTTTGAAGCGTAAATAGCGCTGGTGATCCCGATGGATTGGGATATGCAAATAGGCTTCCGACAGATCTAGGGAGGTGAGAAACTCCCCTGGCTGTACTGCATTCTTGACGGACCGCAGAGTTTCCATGCGAAAGCTGGGGACCCGTAGGTGTCGGTTGACTGACTTGAGGTCCAGGATGGGCCTGAAAGTGCCCTCCTTCTTGGGTACTATGAAATAAATGGAATAATGCCCAGAATCTATCTCCCTTGCAGGCACTGGGATTATGGCTTTTAGGGCAAGGAGCCTCTGTAAGGTAACTTCTAGTGCCGCCTTCTTGAGAGGTGAACAAGGAGATTCCACAAACTTGGCCGGCTGGAGCCGAAGAAAATCCAGGTAATACCCTTCTCGGATGATGGCGAGGACCCACTGGTCCAAGGTGATCTCGACCCACCTGCGGTAGAAGAGGGTTAGCCTGCCCCCTATGGCTGCTACCCCCGGATGTGTCGGCTGATTGTCATTGTGGTGTACGGCCGGGGCCAGAACCAGAGCTGGTTCTCCTCTTGTTGTGCTTAGTCCGAAAGGACTGGTTCCTGGCCTGAGAACGAGGCGCTTGGTAGCGAGCCTTGTAAGGGTTGAAGTGCTGAGAGTTTCTACCTCTGGATGGCCTAGAAAAAGAACACTGGCTCCTCCTCGACCTGTCTTCTGGTAGACGGGGTAATGGAGAGGCACCCCATTTATTAGCCAGTTTCTCGAGATCACTGCCGAACAGTAGGGATCCCTTAAAGGGCATTCTTGTGAGGTGTGTCTTGGAGGAAGAATCGGCCGCCCAATTACATAGCCAGAGCTGTCTCCTGGCTGCCACTGAGGATGATACTCCCTTGGCTGCCGTACGGACGAGGTCGGAGGCTGCGTCAGTAAGGAACGCGAGAGCTGATTCCATGTCTTCTCCCGGGGTGTTGTTTCTCGATTGTGATAAACAGGAACGCGTCACCACGGTGCAGCAGGTCGCGATTCATAGGGACATGGCTGCCACCTCGAAGGCTTGTTTCAGAATGGTGTCCATGCTCCGGTCATGTGTATCCTTGAGGGCCGCTCCCCCCTCCACCGGAATGGTGGTGCGCTTCACAATTGCGTTAACTATGGTGTCTACCTTGGGGCACGCCAGCAGCTCCTTGGATGCCGGGTCCAGAGGGTACATGCCTGACAAGGCCCGACCCCCTTTGAATGAGGCCTCCGGCCCATTCCATTCCAGATCGATTAACTGCTGTGCTGCTTGTAGGAGGGGGAAATGGTGAGCCTTTTGGCGCAGGCCCTCTAGCAGGGGGTTCATTCTATTTCCCCTGGGGTGTCCTGGCCCGGAATAGCCAGTTCTGATAGGCATTGTGAGACCAGGCCTGGAAGATCCTCTTTCCGAAAGAAGCGTCTCATGGTCCGGGAAGTTCTCCGTCCTCGGGGGGTTCCTCATCTTCCTCGGAGCAATCCGACTCCCCATAAGTGGGGCTCTCGGGTGGCGAGTGGCCGTGCCTAGGTCTCGAGGGTCCAGGGGTCAGCTCATCCGAAACGGAAAGGCCCCTTCGAGGAGCAGACTGCATCTGGACAAAGGCGTGAATCCCCTTGAATAATTCCACCCAGGAAAGCGAAGCAGGGTCTGGCCTTAGGAGCACCAGGTCTCTCGGGTTCCCTGGCTGCTCTCTTCGGCCCGCTAAGTCCGGAGTATTCCCTGAGGAACTGTCAAGTGCGCTAGGCTGGGACCGGCCCTGGCCTGGAACTCCCATGGCCTCCTCACATTGGGCACATAGGGAGTCTGCTTCCTCGCTCTGTGTGGCTCTGAGATTGCATGCTGAGCAGAGGCTTAGGGCTCTTATGCCTGATTCTGGAGGCGCCGGCTCTGCGGACGCATGGGCTTTCTTATACTCCATTTCGCCTGTTATTTCCTCCCAGCCGGAGTATGCGCTTTGTAATATGCGTTGCTTATCAATGTGCGCCTATGAATGCGCGCTTATCAACCTGCACTTAGCAGCATGCGCCTAGGAACGGGCGTCTTATGAACGTGCGCCTATCGACAGGCGTCTTATGAATGTGCGCCTATGAACGTGCGCCTATCGACAGGCGTCTTATGAACGGGCGCCTATGAACATGCGCCTATCAACAGGCGTCTTATGAACGGGCGTCTAGGAACGTGCGCCTACCCACAGGCGTCTTATGAACGGGCGCCTATGAACGTGCGCCTATCAACAGGCGTCTAATGAACGGGCGCCTACCCACAGGCGGCTAGTAACGGGCGCCTATGAACGGGCGCCTACCCACAGGCAGCTAGTAACGGGCGCCTATGAACGTGCGCCTACCCACAGGCGGCTAGTAACGGGCGCCTATGAACGTGCGCCTACCCACAGGCGGCTAGTAACGGGCGCCTAAGAACGTGCGCCTACCCATAGGCAGCTAGTAACGGGCACCTATGCGCGTGCGCTCAGCAACGTGTGCCTATCCTCAGCAACGTGCGCCCAGGTGGCGAAGGCGAGCAGATAGACAAGATGGTAACCTCCTTGGCGGGCTGCCACGTAGGCAGACCCCGCTAATCCTCACTTCCTCGGAGACCACAGTAAAGATGTACGCCTTACCTTGTCTACGGCGCTTTCCGGCTGCAACCCGGGCGGTCTCCGGCTGTGGGGGGAGAGGGTGAGTACCTTCACCGCCGCGCTCGAGGAAGTGCACCCGCTGCCTCTAGGCCGTGCCCGAACTCGTCTCGCTCGGGGACCAAGTCCTCGCTGGGACCGAGGCTGCCTCTGTGCCGCGCCCGAGCCCTTCTCACTCGGGGGCTAGGTCCCTGCCGCAAATCGGCCACCGGACCGAGGCTCTTACCTCCGAGGGACCATGGAAGTCAGCTCGGGAAATTCAATTGGGGGAGGGACCGAATGGTATCACCGCAGGAGTGCGGGGCTCGTCTTCAGGTAGGTTTCTTCTATGAATTTAGTCGTTAGAATTTGTAAACACACTCAGCGAGCGTGAGGTAGCTCCAAACTGCTTTCCAGACGGAAATTACTGAATTGCTGCACTTCCTGTGGGGGGTATATGTACCCGTGATGACGTCAGATCCGTCTCCAACTGCTAGCACGAGCACACTATACCCACTTGTTTTGAGTCCATCTGCTACACGCTAGGAAATAACATTTACTATGTATAGAAAGCTTACATGTTTCCAAAGGATCAGCCTGTGCTTTCACATCCAGCACTCCTCCCCCCCCTCTCTCTCCTTCTCTCCTTATACACCACAAATGCTTGTGGAAAAAGTGGTGTTCCCTCCCTCTGAGTTCTTATCAAATTTCAGGCACAGCTGTGTGTCCTTCACTCTCTCTCTCAGGCTTTAGTATAATTTAATTGCTAGCTTTCTCATCATAGATTTAGTGGAATAACAAAATTAATAGACTCTTGCCTGTTCGTAAACATTTATCAGTGCAAGACAGAAAATAGGAGTTCACTCAGAGGTTGGCCAGTGGCCTTCAAACTAGTCTGTGTCTAGGTGAAGAGTCTGAATCTATACGGTCTAAACTCTATATACATCCTCAGCAAAAGTAACAGAAAATTACTCCAAAACCCAGCTTGAGTATGCCTGCTTGCTGTCAGCATGGGTTTGGTAGGTTCACCAGCTGAGCCTCATCAACCCCACCACAGCCTAAGGACTCAGATCCCATGACAGTTTGCGAAGGCCATGAGTTTGGGAGACTCGCCCTCTGTTCAGGCCATCCCAGGTTTGGCCCACTGAGTGCAACAGCAGCAAGAGTAGCGGAATCAGATAGCAGGCCTACTTCAAGGTCCAGTTGTTCAGAATGGGAAATAGGTGGTACTAAGAAACAAGAAAAGGACTTATACACACAGGCAAAAGTCACCTGAGAACATGTGTGTTTTTATTTTTATTTTATCACACTTAAGTATTATGTTAAAGAATTATACTATACCGCATCTACGGTGAGCTCATAAAGAGAATTTTAATACACTTTACATATAGCTTATAATATCGAATCTTGTATCTGAACAACTACGGCACACTCTGGTTAAAGTAAAATCCATTTCGAACTTATTTATGTGCCTATTTGTAAACCGTTGTGATGGTATATCACTAAACGACGGTATAGAAAAGTTTTAAAGTAAGTAAGTAAGTAAGTAAATAAATAAATAAATAAATAAATAAATAAATAAATAAATAATCCTCAGTGGAGCACAGGACTTGGTGAGAGAGGTAATGGTGGTGGGGCCGCTTGGCAATAGTGATCATAATATGATCAAATTTGATTTAATGACTGGAAGAGGAACAGTGTGCAAATCCACGGCTCTCGTGCTAAACTTTCAAAAGGGAAACTTTGATAAAATGAGAAAAATTGTTAGAAAAAAACTGAAAGGAGCAGCTACAAAAGTAAAAAATGTCCAAGAGGCATGGTCATTTTTAAAAAATACCATTCTAGAAGCACAGTCCAGATGTATTCCACACATTAAGAAAGGTGGAAAGAAGGCAAAATGATTACCGGCATGGTTAAAAGAGGAGGTAAAGAAGCTATTTTGGCCAAAAGATCATCATTCAAAAATTGGAAGAAGGGTCCAACAGAAGAAAATAGGATAAAGCATAAACATTGGCAAGTTAAATGTAAGACATTGATAAGACAGGCTACGAGAGAATTTGAAAAGAAGTTGGCTGTAGACGCAAAAACTCACAGTAAAAACCTTTTAAAATATATCCGAAGCAGAAAGCCTGTGAGGGAGTCAGTTGGACCGTTAGATGATCGAGGGATTAAAGGGGCACTTAGAGAAGATAAGGCTATTGCAAAAAGATTAAATGATTTCTTTGCTTCGGTGTTTACTGAAGAGGATGTTGGGGAGGTACCCGTAATGGAGAAGATTTTCATGGGTAATGATTCAGATGGACTGAATCAAATCACAGTGAACCTAGAAGATGTGGTAGACCTGACTGACATACTGAAGAGTAGTAAATCACCTGGACCGGATGGTGTACACCCCAAGGTTCTGAAGGAACTAAAAAATGAAATTTCAGAACTATTAGTAAAAATTTGTAACCTATCATTAAAATCATCCATTGTACCTGAAGACTGGAGGATAGCAAATGTAACCCCAATATTTAAAAAGGGCTCCAGGGGCGATCCAGGAAACTACAGACCGGTTAGCCTGACTTCAGTGCCAGGAAAAATAGTGGAAAGTGTTCTAAACATCAAAATCACAGAACATATAGAAAGGCATGGTTTAATGGAACAAAGTCAGCATGGCTTTACCCAAGGCAAGTCTTGCCTCACAAATCTGCTTCACTTCTTTGAAGGAGTTAATAAACATGTGGATAAAGGTGAATCGGTAGATGTAGTATACTTGGACTTTCAGAAGGCATTTGACAAAGTTCCTCATGAGAGGCTTCTAGGAAAAGTAAAAAGTCATGGGATAGGTGGCGATGTCCTTTCGTGGATTGCAAACTGGCTAAAAGACAGGAAACAGAGAGTAGGATTAAATGGACAATTTTCTCAGTGGAAGGGAGTGGACAGTGGAGAGCCTCAGGGATCTGTATTGGGACTCTTGTGAGACTGGAAAATTGGGCATCCAAACGGCAGATTAAATTTAATGTAGATAAGTGCAAGGTGATGCATATAGGGAAAAATAACCCATGCTATAATTACACAATGTTGGGTTCCATATTAGGTGCTACAACCCAAGAAAGCGATCTAGGCGTCATAGTGGATAACACATTGAAATCGTCGGTTCAGTGTGCTGCGGCAGTCAAAAAAGCAAACAGAATGTTGGGAATTATTAGAAAGGGAATGGTGAATAAAACGGAAAATGTCATAATGCCTCTGTATCGCTCCATGGTGAGACCGCACCTTGAATACTGTGTACAATTCTGGTCGCCGCATCTCAAAAAAGATATAATTGCGATGGAGAAGGTACAGAGAAGGGCTAGCAAAATGATAAGGGGAATGGACCAGCTCCCCTATGAGAAAAGACTAAAGAGGTTAGGACTTTTCAGCTTGGAGAAGAGACGGCTGAGGGAGGATATGACAGAGATATTTAAAATCATGAGAGGTCTAGAACGGGTAGATGTAAATCGGTTATTTACTCTTTCAGATAATAGAAAGACTAGGGGCCACTCCATGAAGTTAGTATGGGGCACATTTAAAACTAACCGGAGAAAGTTTTTTTTACTCAACGCACAATAAAACTCTGGAATTTGTTGCCAGGGGATGTGGTTAGTGCAGTTATTATAGCTGTGTTTAAAAAAGGATTGGATAAGTTCTAGGAGGAGAAATCCATTACCTGCTATTAAGTTCACTTAGCGAATAGCCACTTCCATTAGCAATGGTAACATGGAATAGTCTTAGTTTTTGGGTACTTGCCAGGTTCTTATGGCCTGGATTGGCCACTGTTGGAAACAGGATGCTGGGCTTGATGGACCCTTGGTCTGACCCAGTATGTTCTTAGATGCCATTTAGGACTGTTTACTGGCACCTGTGCCCCATTCACCCCCACCTCCAGTTTCAGTAAGGGCTTCTGGAGCTATGCCTCACCTGGTGATGCCTCCTAGGTATGACAGAGATCCCAAATCCTGCAGAGAATTCATTAATCATTGCCTCATGTATTTCAAGCTGCAAGCAGCTAACCTCCCATCTAATCATGCCAAGGTAACATTCATTATGTCTTTGTTGGCTGGCCTGGCCCTGACCTGGGTGTCTCTGCTCTGGGAGTGAAAGGAAATGCTGATGGAGAATCTGGAGGTGGTTTTAAAACAATTCCACTGTATCTTTGATGAGCCTGAATACTCCTCCTCTACTGAAGCAAACTAGAGAAGTGCACATTTGAGCAGGCAAAGCTACCCTTTTTTAGGGTATATCATTTCTCATCACGGTCTATGCATGCATTCAGACAAACTAAAGGCTATACAAGAATGGCCCTGACCAGTTGGTCTTAAGGCCTTACAACGATTTCTTGGATTCACAGACTGCTACCGACAATTTATTCATAACTATTCTACTCTAGCGGCACCATTCACATCCCTCACTAAGAAGGGATTGGATACATTTGAACAGTTCAAGGAAGTATTTCTTGAAGCCTCTTGGTTACAGCACCCAGACCCCTGAAAACCCCAAGGTGGGGGCTATCTTCTCTCAGCATAATGACAAGAGGGCCCTCATTCCCTGCTTCTTTTATTCTAAGACATTCACCCCAGCAGAGGGGAACTTCACCATTGGAGACAGAGAGCTCATAGCTATTAAACTCACCCTGGAGGAGTGGCATCACCTCCTAGAAGGAGCCACTTATGCCATCACAATCTATACTGACCACAAAAACCTCCAATATCTCCAGCAGGCACAGCAGCTCAACCTATGACAAGCCCAGTGGTCCTTGTTCTTTAATTGCTTCAACTTTGTGCTCAAATAGAAACATAGAAACATTGAAATGATGGCAGAAGAAGACCAAACGGCCCATCAAGTCTGCCCAGCAAGCTACGCACTTATCCATTTTTTTTTTCCCTTTTTCTCTCTCCCACCTGTTACTATTGGCTTCCAGTACCCTCCAGCCCTAATTCCCCTCCACCCAATTTAGAGAGCAGCTCCATATCTGCATCCAAGTGACATCCAGCTCAATTAGGGGTAGCAACCGCTGTAACAAGCAGGCCACCCCCTTGCCCCATACTCTTACCCACCCCTGTTTTTATTTTTTGTTTTGTTTTTTTTTTGTTTTTTTTTGGAAATAGCAGCCCTCCATCCTTCCGCTCCGTGAAGGTGGAGCACCAACTACTGGCCACTGGCATCCCACTCCGTGAATGCCTCTGTGGCTACTGCCGCTCCGTGCAGTGTTTGAATGCCTCTGTGGCTACTGCCGCTCCGTGCAGTGTTTGAATGCCGCTGAGGCTACTGCTGCTCCGTGCAGTGTTTGAATGCCTCCACTTTATTCACGCCCTCTAGACTTGATGGATCCACAGTGTTTATCCCACACCCCTTTGAAGTCGTTCACAGTTTTAGACTTCACCACTTCCTCCGGAAGGGCATTCCAGGCATCCACCACCCTTTTCCGTGAAGAAATACTTCCTGACATTTGTTCTTAGTCTTCCTCCCTGGAGCCTCAGCTCGTGACCTCTGGTTCTGCTGATTTTTTTCTGACGGAAAAGGTTTGTCGTTGTCTTTGGATCATTAAAGTTTTTCAAGTATCTGAAAGTCTGAATCATATCACCCCTGCTCCTCCTTTCCTCCAGGGAGTACATATTTAGATTCTTCAATCTCTCCTCGTATGTCATCCTATGAAGACCCTCCACGTTCCTGGTCGCCCTTCTCTGTACCGCTTCCATCTTGTCCTTGTCTCTTTGTAGATACGGTCTCCAGAACTGAACACAGTACTCCAGGTGTGGCCTCACCAAGGATCTGTACAAGGGGATAATCACTTCCCTTTTCTTACTCGATATTCCTCTCTCTATGCATCCCAGCATTCTTCTGGCTTTTGCTATCACCTTGTCGCACTTCATATCATTAGACACTATCACCCCAAGGTCTCTCTCCTGCTCCGTGCACATCAGCCTTCCCCCCCCCCCCCATCGAATACAGTTCATTCGGATGTCCACTCCCCATATGCATGACTTTGCCCTTCTTGGCATTGAATCTCAGCTGCCATATCTTCGACCACTCTTCCAGTTTCCTTAAATCCCGTCTCATTCTCTCCACTCCTTCTGGCGTGTCCACTCTGTTGCAGATCTTAGTGTCATCCGCAAAAAGACAAACCTTACCTTCTATCCCGTCCGCAATGTCGCTCACAAAGATATTGAACAGGACCGGTCCCAACACCGATCCTTGCGGTACACCACTTAAAACCGCTCTCTCTTCAGAGAAAGTTCCATTTACCATCACGCTTTGTTTTCTGTCCGTCAACCAGTTTTCAATCCAGGTCACCACCTCAGCACTCACTCCTAAGCTTCTCATTTTATTCACCAGTCTCCTGTGCGGAACCGTATCAAAAGCTTGCGGTAGATGACATCGAGTGCTCTTTCTTGATCCAATTCCTTGATTACCCAGTCAAAAAAGTCAATCAGATTTGTCTGACAGGATCTTCCTCTGGTGAATCCATGCTGCCTCTGGTCCATCAATTCTCCGGACTGTAGATAGTTCACTATTCTCTCTTTCAACAGTGACTCCATTACTTTTCCCACCACTGAAGTGAGGCTAACCGGTCTGTAGTTACCAGCTTCCTCTCTGTTCCCACTCTTGTGAAGCGGGACCACCACCGCTCTTCTCCAATCACTCGGCACCACTCCCGTTTCTAGGGATCTATTGAACAGGTCGCACAGCGGTCCCGCCAGCACATCTCTCAGCTCCCTCAGTATCCTTGGATGAATCCCATCAGGCCCCATGGCTTTGTCCACTTTCAGATTCTTTAGCTCTTCCCATACATTATCTACTGTAAATGGATTTTCATCTGTTCCACTTCCCTCCAGTTTCTTGTTGTGTAGAGATGGTCCTTCTCCATGGCCTTCTTTAGTGAACACAGAGCTGAAGTATTCGTTTAATATTTCTGCCATTTCTTCGTCTCTCTCCACACATTGATCATTTCCACCTTTCAATTTCACTATACCACTTTGGACTTTTCTCTTTTCGCTGATGTATCTGAAAAATGTTTTGTCACCATATTTATCTCCTTGGCAATCCTCTCTTCCGCTTGACTTTTTGCCAACTTGATTAATTTCTTCGTCTCCCTCAGTTGAATCAAATATTCTTCTTTGTGCTCCTCCCTTTGGGATCTTTTATATTTCTTGTATGCTGTTCTTTTAGCTTTAATTTTGTCAGCCAACTCCTTTGAGAACCAGATAGGTTTCATTTTGCTTTTGCTTTTCTTTACATTTCTAACATATAGAGCAGTTGCCTTGGCGATTGCTCCTTTTAGATTGGTCCACTGCTGATCCACATCTCTCTCATTTTCCCATCCATTTAGTTCTTCCTCTAGGTACTTCCCCATTTCATCAAGTCTGTGTTTATTGAACTGTAAAACTCTGGTCTTTGTGCTTCTTTTCCATATTCTTTTAGTGATATTAAACCATACCGTTTGATGATCACTGGTGCTGAGGTGGACGCCACCTTGAACATCAGAGACGTTATCTCCATTATTGAGCACTAAGTCGAGTATAGTTTCCTTCTCTTGTGGGTTCCAATACCATTGTTTTGAACAAAGATACTTGCATGGCATCCACTATTGCTCTACTGTTTTTAGATTCTGCAGATGGGGATTTTTCCAGTCTACATCTGGCATATTAAAGTCACCAACGATCACCACTTCCCCCTTCTTACCTATCTTATGGATGTCTTCAACCAGATCTCTGTCCAGCTCTTCTTTTGGTTTGGAGGCCTGTAAACCACTCCAATATAAATGGAGCTCCATCATCTTTTTTTAGGTCGACCCATAGTGCTTCTTCCTTGCCCAACTTCCTTGCAGCTCAGATGCTTGGATATTATTTCTGACATAAAGAGCCACACCTCCCCCTTTTCTATCCACTCTGTCCTTCCTTAACAAGTTATAGCCTGGTATTGCCGTATCCCAATCATGAGATTCTGTGAACCATGTCTCTGTGATACCAACGATGTCCAGTTCTGCCTCCGTCATTAGTGTTATGCTCAGGCTTGTGGACCCTTGGGCCGACGTGAGGATGGAATACCTTGCGGAAGTCCCGTAGGCTCTCACGCCGGGTGGCGAGGCAGAACAAGAGGCGGGACCAGCTGACCCTTGGCACTGGAGGCTGAGGCGAATATGGAGGCGATGAAGAGACGAGAAGAGGCGCTGTGTCTTCACCACTGGTGGTCTGCGGTCCCCCCCGGGAGGAGCCCGTAGGGACCCGACCGCTGGGACTTAGGTGGACCTAGGGAGGTCAGAGCAACGGTGCAAAGGCCAACTGGAGCTTCACCCTGGAAGCCCGCGGTCCCCCCAGGAGGAGCCCGTAGGGACCCGGGCCGCTGGGACTTAGGTGGGCCTTTGGTGACGGAGTCTTGGAGAAGTCCTAGGTCGAGTGCCAGAGGGTCATCGCTCACCAGTCCGAAGTCGTGTACCAGAGAATCGCCGCTTGCCAATCCGAAGTCAGGAACCAGAGAATCACCGTAAGCCAATCCGAAGTCAGGAACCAGGAAGACAAAGCAGAAGCCAAGCTCGAAGAACTCACTGAAGCAAGCAGACTGGACAAAGCTCACAGGAGACGTTGCCAAGTCACTGGATGAGCAGAGGAAGCTGCCTTTTATCTTCCTCTGCCTGGCTGATAGAGAACAGGTGACGTATTAAAGGGATGGGTCCCTTTAATTCTGTGGAGGGGGCATGGCCTAGTGCTGAGCATGGCGGGCGGCCATCTTGGATTTCCTCCGTGGAGGAGAGATGCCGCTGAGAGGAAGCAGGACAGCTTCCCCTGCAACGGGCAGCGGGGCCCCGGGTCGGAGCCCTCCCCGGGGCTCCCATGGTGCTGTGAAGCAGGTAGGGGGACGCGGTCGTGGGGCGCCACGGCCGCGAAACACAACAATTAGGGCCTGCAGATCTGGGATTTTATTTGTAGTCATAGCTTTCCAGGTACTCTCTTTAAGGTTATTGCTTTTCCTGTACTCCTTATGAGACTTTAGTTGAGATTTGTTATTCACTTCACTCTTTCCTTTTGCAGTTGTGCCATTGATGACAGAGTTATCCATCTCAATTAGCTTTTTCTTTGGTTATGGATCTTGAAATTCGCATGCATGCATTGGTATTTTCTCTTTTCTGGTAACACGTCAATGTTTTTCTCTAGAACTTCTTCAGTTATTAATATAGGGAGGGCTTTATGTTCTTGTTGCATTTGATACTGTGGTGGGTCTCCTTGTTACAGGTCTAATTCTAACCAGAGCCCACCGTGATCCTGGTTTTTAATGATTTACTTGATGACCTGATTGAGTGGGGGGGTATACTTGTTGGCTTCCCATCTGTCAAGAATGGGTGACTGTGGGACACATGTGTTATCCTACCTGAGTCCTACTGTATTTCTTTTTTTTTGACTCCTGGTTATTCTTTGGTGTTGGGGAATTATTTTCTGAGTAATGCAATGTGGGTGTAATTCTTGTAATTGAAGCTAATTGAGCTTTAACCTCAGTCAGCTCCGTTTTCAAAGAAGAGAGGCTGTGCACAGATCGGGCAGCTCCAAGTCTCCAGATGCTTCCCTCAGAATAAAGGCTCTACAACAGTTGCATTGGATAGTTCTCATATTGGTAATGTTTGGATTGGTATTTCATTAGCTGTTAACTTACTAATTTATCTTGTTGCTAATGCTAATTTAGTCAGTCCATATTAGAAATCTAACCCCAGGGGTGGGTGGGTAGAGGGGTAGGGTGGAAGGGAATCAAACAGTTTAACCTGGGACAAGCTGGGTAAAGCAGGACACTTTCTGGAACTTTAATAGTCCTTTAGCTATTAAATGATCCCTCAGCACTTCTGTGCCAATATTAACCAGATTATTAAAGAACAGCTATACAATAATAGAAATGCAGGTATACTGGATCTTAAAAATAAACAGTTTGCAAGGAACAATTACAATTATTATATAATAACAGACCTAGAGAAAGGTATAAAACACAGCAGTTCTACTGCACAGAGAGCCCAGATATTAGTGGAGCACAGAGCAATGAATTAGAAGGAATAGTGAAAGAAAACCAGCAGGGTTTCTTTTGGTTTTTTTCTTTTTTTCCCCCAGAAGAGCACCACAGAAATTAAGAGTCTTTTTTTTCCCCAGAAGAGCACCACAGAAATTAAGAGTCAGAGCGCTTGAAAGAAGGGAAATTGAGAGACTTTCCTATTACACAGAGTAATAGGAGAAAAACTGGAGAAAAACTGACACATGGATGCTCTCTCTCGATCCTTTGAAGCTCCTGATACTCAGGAATCACATCACATTATTAACCCTAGAAGGATCCTGCCAGCCAACCTACCTGCCTCCTGAGGTCCCTGTACCTCCTGGAAACTTAGGAAGAGGGTTCTCCACTGGGCACACCATTCCTGCCTAGCAGGTCATCCAGACATCAAGAAAACTATGGAAATACCTTTGTGTCAACTATTTGTGGCTCCCAAGTGGCACAGGATGTCTGCCATCTTTTTGAATCTTGCCCTAATTGCTCAGTCAACAATCCATCTCACATCTGGCCCTAAGGATTGTTACAGCCGTTGCCAGTCCCTGAGAAACCATGGTCTCACAGAGCCATGGATTTTGTCATGGACCTGCTTCTCTCTAACAGCTATATGGTAATCTGGGTGATAGTGGTTCTCAAAAATGGGCCACTTTGTGCCCCACGCTGGGCTACCATCAGCCTCGGAGCTGGCCCAATTCTTCTTCCACTAATTATTCCATCTCCATGGACTATCTGAACATAGAGATAGGCAGACTGTGGAACACAATTAACCACTAAGTTCTGGAGAAACCTCTACCAAAAATTTAGTCTCTTGATTTTTTGTCTGCTTACCATTTGCAGACCAATAGCCAGATGGCACAGACTAATCAGATTCTCAAGGCCTTCTTAAGGGTATATGTCAGTGACCAGCAGGATTGACTGGGCTTCCTACTGCTATGGACAGAATCAGACATAACAATCACATTAGTGAGTCCATGGGCACCTCGCCCTTCTACATTGTCTACTGCAGACATATTCAAGCCCAACTTCCAGTTCCTCTGACAGTTCCATGACGCATGGCTAATACCCTAGCTCAGGATCATGGAGAACTGTGGAAAAAGACCCAAGAACACCTTGTCTCCACCACTGAAAAATATAAGGAAAAAGCTGACAAGAAATGCCAACTTGCACCACAATTCAGACCAGGGAATAAAATGTGACTCAACATCCGAAACCTTCACCTGAAACTCCTTCTATGAAGTTCTTCCCATGCTTCATCAGTCCCTTTCAAGTTATTCGCCAGGTGGGACTCTTCAACTACCAACTCTGCCTCCAACTCTCAGAATTCACAATACTTTCATATCTCATTGTTGAAAATGCTGCTACTGTCCTGGTCATCTAAACCCAGCAATATGGTCTCAGAATGAGATACAGAATATGAAGTACAATCCATCCTGAACTCCAGACACAGAGGGAAACTTCATGATCTCCTGGAAGGGGTTTGGCCCAAAGAAAATACATAGGAACCAGCTTTGAATATTCAAGCCCTCACTGCAGAATTCCATTACCTATTTCCCCATAAACCTAAGCCTAGGAACTTGGGGAGGGGGCTTAGAAGAGGGGGTACTGTTACATTGGCTGACTGTGGGACGGCCCCATGAAGGGCCACAGTTCCCCTGAGATGTTGTAGACTGATCCACAGCAGAGATGCAGCCTTTGCTGCCCCTTGACGCTGCCCCTAAGTGCACATACACGCCATCGTTTGAAGGACCTGTGGCAGGATCACAAGGAGCATCGCTTGAAGATGACATCAGCACAGCAGGGTATTTAAATTCCTGCTACGCTCCCTGCTGATGCCTTCACAACAGATCCCCTGCCATGTCAGCAGTGCATGTTGCTACGCTGCCTTTTTACCCTGTTCCAGTCTGTCTGGCTTTTGCTCCTATCCTTATACTGCCTCCCCTTCAGATTAATCTCCTGTGCTTGACCATTGCCTGATGTCAGGATCAGTGTGATTTGAACTCCGGGATTTCTGAGCCATGAACCTCCTGCAGAGTTGCAGGGGCTGCTAGCTTTCCCAAGAGTTCTTGTGTATTTGTCCTGCTTCCTGGGAAAGTCAGAAACGCCCCTACAGCCATCCATTTGGACAAGCAATAGGCGTGCCTCTTATTCGCAGCAATATATAAGGCATGCTCAGAGGATACACAGTGCTAGTTCAATAACCATTCTTGGCATCTGCCCCGCGGAAGCACTACTGATTTGTTTCCTGATTTCCTAGCCTTGCCTTCTCTAATATCCAAACTGTACCTAGCCTAAGTATCCAAGCCTTGTTCAGTAGAAGCACTGAATCCTGTTCCACGATTCCTGCATATATATTTTTGTACAGCGCTTCTGCACGTAAAGTTTTCTGCTTCACAGTTCAGTCTCCAGTGTCCTGTGTTATGAATCACTGCCCGCGGGTCCCCTCGCAAGCAGGCACTCTCTTACCTCCCCCCATGCTTCACCCGACGCAGCACGGACGCCGCAGTCGGGCCCTTCAGCGCAGCTGGAGCCTCAATCTTGAGTTGCTCTCGTGGCCCGGAGGCTGCCCCGGATGTTTGTCTTCACCGTGGCCGGAGCCGCGGACTTTCAGTGTTCTCTTTGCAGCTCAGGAGCCACCCCTGACGTCCTTGTCTTCTTCGCAGCGTGAAGGCTGCATCCCCGGGCTGGAGTAGCGGCTGGAGCTGCCCCCGGGGCCTCCTGCAGCGGCTGGAGCCGCTGCCGACATCAGGGCCTGCTCTACAGGCCCAACCCCGCCTCTGCTCTGAAGACGTCTGTGCAGGCCGCTGTCCCCAGTCCTGCACAAGCTCCTGCTTCCTTCCCTAGGCGCGCGGCCGCGTCTCTTCACTGAATTTAAAGGGCCAGACACAGGAAGTGTGCTGGCCCCACCTAAGGATGGATTTCCTGCTCTAGCCCTATAAAAGGGCTGTCTTCATAGTACGTCTTCGCCTTGCATCGGAGTTACTTCACTCTGGAGGCTCCTGCCTGCCAGAGCTCAGTCAGGTCTTTTATCTTCTCCATGGAGTTCCTAGTCTTGTTTGTTCCTCGTCATGCCATGTCTTCGTGCCTGAGGTCTTCGTCCAGGTGTCCTGATGTTTCGTCTCCTGGTGTTTCGCCTCCTGGTGTCCTGCCCTCCTAGGTGTTCACGGCAGCGCTCCGGAGTTTTCTGGTCCTGTCGGTCCTGCTCCCTCGGACGACGTCTTTCCCGGGTTGGAGAGGCCTGCAGGTGGACTGGTGTCCTGTGCTCCTGAGCAGTCTCGCCTGCCAGCCGTGTTGGTGCTTCGGATGACATGGGCTTCGTCGTCGGAGTCCCACCTCGACCTGGATCCTTCCCTGCGCTTGTCCCATTCTCAGCGTGGTCCATGACCAGCCTCCTCAGGCTTGTGGAGGATGCGCAGTGGGACAGGATGGTCCGCGACCCAGTCCCCCCCGGTGTGGACTGTGTAGGGCGCCCTGAGAGACAGTGCCAATGTCCTTCACACCAGCTCTCATCTCGTCTGGGACTTCGTCAAGTTCCTTGTCTCGTCCCGGATGCCGTTGCATCAGTCTTGGTGTCAAGTCTACGTCCTGTTCCTGATGTCGATAGATTGACCCTGGTCCAGGATGCCGTTGCATCGACCATTGGTCCGTGATGTCTTCGCATCAGCCCTGATGTTATGTCTTCCATAGTCCTGGTGTCATGTCTTCAAGAGCCCTGGTGTCACATCTTCACCTTCGTCATAGTGTCATGTCTTCATGTCAAGGCCCGTCTGCCCTCATCCTCAGGCCAGGCCTGCTGCTCCATGCCGTTCCAAGCGGCAGTTCCGAAAGGGCTCGGAATGGTCGGAGGACCATTCACATTCCAACATCATCCTGTTGTAGGTCTGGCGGAGGGTAAGACCGTCTGCCATAGTGGAACACGCCGTCAACCCTCGGTTCGGTCCTGGACCCATCTGGGGTCGGGCTGAGGCCCAAGGGCACCTAAAACACAGTTACGTAACAGAATGCAAGGCCTTCCGAGGCCCCGTATGTAACATCCTGCTTGTGTCTGGATCCATATTTCCTGTTCCATGTGGTTCTCCTGGTGCTGACCTTGCCACCGAATCTCCACCCTGCCTCTCCAAGTAAGTGCACTTCCCTCTGGGGCAGCCCTGATCACCGAGTCCAGACACATGTGAAACCTGGAAACTGACATCATCTGTTCTCTGCCTGCTCTGACCTTTGTCTGGATTCCATCATTGCTTGTTCTCCATATGCCCTGACCTAGGCCTGCCTTTTGACTCCGACTGACCACTCTCTGAGGACCATCGCCTAAGTCCTGCCGACCCCAGAAATCAAAGGCTCAACCTGAAGAGGAAGGGGTTGTTATAGGTGAAGCTCGGACCTAGTCCCAGCTTGAGCTTGTCTGCCTGCCATTGGCAAGGGTCTAGTTGGTTTGCCAACTGAATTGTGTCAACTACGCCACAGTCTAAGAGCTTACAGCCCATGACACCAGAATTCCTGGAAGCCCACCTGATGCACCCCTACTTTCCCAAGTCTTTGCCAAGTCCTATACCATACCAGAAACAGGAAAGGTACTTATTTCCATCTGTTTTACCCAACACTGTCAAAGTCACCAGCCCAGGTTAAAGTGGGTTAAAGTGGAATGCAGCACTTAGCTGGGCCAATTTGGAAACAATGTGCAAGTCACCAAGAAATAAGCAATTCTTCTAAAAGGAAAATGGAAGTTTTGGTCCAGGGGAGCTTAGGGGAGTCCAGACCAGGTACCTCATTATAGACCACCCAAGTTTGAATTATCAACTTCAGGGAGATAGGCAGGCTTGGGGGAAAAAGCAATAATTACAGGGTACACAACATTCCCCTCCAGGCCAAATATGAAAAAGTCAGAGTATTTGCTAAATACTACAGAACATGAAACAAGCCTAAGTAAAGCACTGCCATGCATCAAGTGTCAATAACCATGCTTAGAAGTTTAAAAAATATTTTAAAATACAAAAAAGTAATCCAAAACTTTCTAGTCACATAAACTTTTTTTAAGTACCCGAATGTAATCCATTTTGAAGTACCTGAAAAAGCAGAATAAAAATTAATAAAATAATTAAAATATGTATTTAAAAATACTTATAGCCCACCAATCCAATCACAGACTGATCATTGTAGATTACAGTATACATTCACAGGCATATAAAAACAAAAATAGCAACGAGCAAGTTTGCTTACCGTAAACGGTGTTTTCCGTAGATAGCAGATGAATTAGCCATGCTGTCTGGGAACGTCTTCCGTGCCACTAGGTGGCGGAGCTCTCTAAGTCTCTCAAAGTCTTTCAGCTAGGTGCTTCCTCCTGAATCCTGACAGGATTACCTCAGTCTCCTCAGTCAGTATCAAAACTAGAACTGTCTGGGGAGGCGGGCGGGTCAGCATGGCTAATTCATCTTCTATCTATCACAGTAATAGGAGGGAAAGTGAAGGAAACAGCTTGATCTTCACCTGGAATTGGAAAGAAGCAGCGATGTAAGTGCTGTGATCATTAGACCCGCCCCCCATGACGTCACTAACATCGGACAGTTAAGACAGCCTCAACACCAGGCGTCGCGTGTGGGAAGCCAGATAACATCAAAGGGCACCCTGCAGCGCTTCTCACCCCACAGTCATGGGAGGGGAAGTAAAGGAAACAGCTTGATCTTCACCTGGAACTGGAAAGAAGCAGCGATGTAAGTGCTGCGATCATTAGACCCACCCCCCCATGATGTCACTAACATCGGATAGTTAAGATAGCCTCAACACCAGGCGTCGCGCGCCAGGCGTCGTGCGCCGAAGGGGCACGACAAAGGGGCTCTCCCCTTTGTGCACCCCTTCGTGCAAACCTTTGTGTGTATGTAAAAATTTATATTTATGTTTCCTTTGTTAACTAAGCTGTTTCATTGTATTCGACTAAGGAATTTTTTCCTGCTTTTTCTGTTTCACTGTAAACCGGCATGATTTGCATTTAATGCAAGAATGTCGGTATATAAAAGTTAAAAATAAATAAAACATAAAAATCTACGGAAAACACCGTTTACGGTAAGCAAACTTGCTCTTTTCACGTAGATAAGCAGGTGAATTAGCCATGCTGTCTGGGAGTCCCCAGCTGACGTATTGAGCAGGTAATGTGTAATAATTGGGTTTTTTTTGCTCAATATGTGGAAACATAGCGGACAGTTCCTATGAAGGCTGTAATTATATGGAATCTATGCTCTTCTGAAGGATGGTCCGCCCCACTAGGGCATCATTCGCCATTTGTTTATCTAAACAGTAGTGGGATGAGAAGGTGTGAAGCGAGGACCATGTCTTCGCTTTACATATATCTATGATAGGAACTTGATGTAGAGAGGCGATCGAGGCTGCCATGGCACGCACCTGATGCATCTTAGGTGTTTCAGGTAAAGTTTGCAACTTTTGTTGATAACAAAACTGTATACAGTTTGGTATTCATGTGGATAAAGTTCTTTTTGTCACAGGACACCCTGGAGCATTCGGATTGAATGAAAAATAGTTGTGAAACATAGAAACATAGACATGACGGCAGAAGAAGACCAAACAGCCCATCCAGTCTGCCCAGCAAGTCTTCGCACTCTTTTTTTTTTTTCTCCTCTCTCATACTTATCTGTTACTCTTGGCCCTTAGTAACCTTTTGGTTCTGTATCCCTTCCACCCCCGCCATAATGCAGAGAGCAGTGTTGGAACTGGATCTAAGTGAATATCTAGCTTAATTAGTTAGGGATAGTAACCGCCGCAATAAGCAAGCTACACCCATGCTTGTTTACCCAGTCTATGTAATTCAGTCCTTGTTGGTTGTTGTCTGTATATAGATCTACTTTTCTTCACTCCCCCCTGCCATTGAAGCAGAGAGATATGCTGGATATGCGTGAAGTATCAGTCTTCCTCCCTTGCCGTTGAAGCAGAGAGCTAACCTGCATTGAAAGTGAAGTATCAGACTTTCTCCCCTGCCATTGAAGGTCGACTGGGTAAAAGCGTGCGTTTTTTGTAGTATGCTAGAGCACATTTGCAATCTAAAGTGTGTAATTTCTTCTCATTAGCGTTATCATGAGGTTTAGGATGGAATGTAGGCAAGGTGATGGTCTGGTTAATGTGGAAACTGGAGATCACCTTTGGTAGAAACTTAGGGTGAGTGCGTAGGGTCACCTTGTCATGGTCAAATTGAAGATAAGGAGGGTAGTGAAACTAAGGCTTGAAATTCACTAAACTCTTCTTGCAGACATTAAAGCAACCAGAAAAAATACCTTCCAGGAAAGATAGCGCAGGTGACAAGTTTCTATTTGTAAACCGTTGCGATGGTATATAACTTAGCGACGGTATAGAAAAGTTTTTAAATAAATAAATAAATAAATAAATGTATTGTGTTGGTTCCAGCCATTTTGTTAGCAAATGTCCCAACAAAACGGGAAACTCTCAGACCTAGGTCGGGTAGGAGAGGCCTCCCTGGGTCCCACTATTCCCTCTCCTCAACTACTAGTTCCAGTAACCATTACAATTAAGGACCAACCGATTCAACTTCAGGCCTTCATTGATTCAGGGGCGGCTGGCAATTTCATTGAAGAAAGTCTGGTAAATACCCATCATATACCTGTGGAACCGTAACCTATTTCCCTCTCAGTCACCTCGGTAACTGGACAGCCTGTGGGAATTCGGATATCTCACATTACCAAACCCATTTTGTTAAATTCTGGAGTTCTTCATCAGAGAGCATTCAGCTGTATGTTCTTCCAGCCTCGGTCAACCAAATAATCTTAGGATTACCTTGGTTAAGGACACAACAACCTCGACTGGATTGGGCCTCTTTACAACTTGGCAGTTGGAGTCCATTCTGCTTTCAAAATTGTCTAAAAAAAGTTTAGAGGTGTCGAATCCAAACTACACAGCTCTCGTCCGGTATTCCAGTTCCCTATGAAGACTTCGCGGACGTCTTCAGTCAACAACAAGCTGAGTCCTTACCACCTCATCGACAGTACGATTGTGCAATTGACCTTCTCCCCGGGAAGATCCCTCCCAGGGGTAGGATTTATACCCTATCAGAACCCGAATCATTAGCCTTGAAACAGTATATCGAGGAGAACCTAGCACGAGGTTTCATCAGACCTTCCACATCACCAGCTGGAGCGGGTTTTTTTTTTGTTAAAAAGAAGGATGGGTCCTTAAGACCCTGTATTGACTACCGTGGGCTTAACAACATCACCAAGAAAAATAGATATCCTATTCCTCTTATTTCAGAACTTTTTGACCGGATTAAAGGAGCTCAAATCTTCATCAAATTGGATTAAGAGGAGCCTACAATTTGATTCGAATACGAGAGGGAGATGAATGGAAACGGCATTTAACACTCATGATGGACATTATGAATACAGGGTAATGCCGTTTGGGCTTTGTAATGCTCCAGCTGTATTTCAAGCCATGATCAATGACATTTTTCGCAACATCCTCTATTCTCATGTCATCGTCTACCTGGATGATATATTAATCTTTTCCAACAACCTGCAACAGCATCAGCAACATGTGAGACAGGTCCTGCAGCACCTCAGGGAAAATAAACTGTTTGCCAAATTAGAAAAATGTGTGTTCCTTAAAGATGAGTTACCATTTCTGGGATTATCCATGGACCCAAGCAAACTTAAAGCCATTTGAATTGGCCACAACCCATAGGCTTAAAGGCCTCTACAAAGATTTCTGGGCTTTTCCAACTATTATAGACAATTAATTCTGAATTTTTCTTCTCTAGTGGCCCCCCCTTACTGCCCTCACTAGAAGAGGAGCGTCTATTCAGAAATGGCCGAAGGAGGCTGTCGATGCCTTTCTTCAATTAAAAAAGGCGTTCACCAAGGATACATGTCTCAAGCGCCCCGACTCCTCCAAACCTTTTATCCTAGAAGTAGATGCCTCTGCAGTAGGAGTGGGTGCGGTCTTACTACAAATGACAGATGAGGAGAATCTGGTAACGTGTGCTTTTTTTTCAAGAAAGTTTTCATCGGCGGAGAGAAATTATACCATAGGAGATCGGGAACTTTTAGCGATTAAATTGGCCTTTGAAGAATGGCGTCATTTGTTAGAAGGCGCTCGACATACTGTGACTGTTTACACGGACCATAAAAATCTAGAATACCTGGCGAAAGCTCAACGACTAAATCCTCGACAAGCCCGCTGGGCACTTTTCTTTAGCAGGTTCAATTTTGTTCTGCATTTCCGACCTGCTCAAAAGAATCTGCGGGCGGACACCCTCTCGAGAAGCTTTGATCGTGAAGATATACCTGAACCTCCTCGATACATAATAGACCCTGCACACATACAGTTGGCTGCCACCTTCACGGTTTGCCATTGGAAGACAGTGGTTCCTAAACGATTGCGGTTGAAAGTTCTTCGTTGGGCGCATGATGCTCAATTAGCTGGCATGCAGGAATTTCGCGTACCCAAGGAGCTGGTGTCCAGACATTATTGTGGCCCCGGTGGGAGAAAGACATTAAGGCCTACGTAGATTCGTGTTCGGTATGCGCAGCCCAGAAGACTCCGCGGACGAAAGCCCTTTGGTCTTTTACACCATTACCTGTTCCCACGAAACCTTGGACTCATATTGCCACCGATTTTATAACTGATCTTCCAACTTCAGACAACAATACAGTCATTTGGGTGGTGGTGGACTGTTTCTCCAGAATGGCTCACTTCATTCCGCTGCCTGGCTTACCTTCTGCTTCAGAGTTAGCTCATCTATTTCTGCAACACATTTTCCGTCTTCATGGGTTACCTCTCAGTATTGTCTCAGATAGAGGGGTGCAATTTAAGCTCGATTTTGGAAAGAACTGTGCAAACTTCCAGAAATCAAACTTGAATTCTCCTCTGCCTATCACCCTCAAACCAATGGACTCTCGGAACGGACGAATCAATCTCTGAAGGCCTTTCTTCGATCTTATGTCAATCAGCGACAGGACAACTAGGCTTCCTTGTTGGTCTGGGCAGAAATATGTCATAATAATCATTTGCACCAGGCCACGAGGAGGTCTCCCTTTTTTATAGTCTTTGGTAGACATCCACGACTCCCGTTACCTATTGCTACGTCTTCAAATTGTCCGGCTGTCAACACAACCATCGCCTCTATGACTAAGTTATGGGAGGAGACACGAACTTTATTATTACAAAAAGCAGCCAGAATGAAGATCCAAGCAGATAAGATGAGATGTCCTGCTCCTCGACTCAAGGCAGGAGATCTCGTTTGGTTGAGCACGCGCAATCTTCGTTTACGCATGCCGTCATTAAAATTTGCTCCTCGCTTTATTGGCCCTTTTCCTATTGAGAAACAGATTAATGCTGTCACCTATAGACTATCTTTACCGCCCTCCTTGCAGATTCACAACACCTTCCACGTGTCATTACTCAACCCCGCAATTATGTCTTGGCCTTCCAGAAAGAGAAGACCTAATATACACTTAATTCAGAATGATAATCAATTTGAAATAGAGGACATTCTGGATTCCAGAAGATGTAGGGGACAACTTCAATATTTAATTTCCTGGAAGAACTTTGGACCTGAAGAGAACTCTTGGGAACCTGCTCATAATGTACAGGCACCTCGTTTGCTTAAAAAGTTTCATCAACGTTTCCCTCTCAAACCTAGACCTCGTGAGAAGAGAGGAGGGCCTTGCAGGGGGGTACTGTTACCTGCCGATAGCGTCAGCGTTCTCCTGACGCTGGCGTTTCCTGCGGCGCGGCTCCGCATGAGTGGGAGCTTTGGCCACGCCCCCTTTTGACGTCAGATGCTGGCGGAGGCGCCGGGCAGCGCGGGAGATCTGGCTTATTTAATGGAGCTTCTCCTCTCCTGTGTTGCTTCGGCCACAAGTGTGTTAGGAGAGTTTCGTTGCTGTGTTCCTGCTACTTGCTGCCTGCTAGACCCGGACTGCCCTTTCGATTATTCTGCCTGCCGCCTGCCTTCGGATTTGTTGCCTTGGTTCCTGCTTGTTTGCTGCCTGCCCTGGACTGCTTTTGGATTATTCTGCCTGCCACCTGCCTTCGGATTAGTTGCCTTGGTTCCTGTTTGTTTGCTGTCTGCCCTGACCTGGACCGTTACTGGATTATTCTGTTTGCTGCCTGCCCCGTCCTGGACTGTGACTAGATTGCGTTACCTGCACCCTGACACTTGGTCCACCCTGCCTGGATCCAGTCTCGCTGCTGGGCTACCTGGACTATCAGAAGTCTTCTACCCAACGCTACTCGCTGAGTCTCCAGTTCCGAGAAGTTCTACTACTCAAGGTAAGCGACCATTGGCCTTGGTTCCATGTACCGGTATAAAAGTCGGCAAAACTAGATATTCGTAGTGCCCATTTCTGGTACTGAAGGCCGTTTTCCACTCGTTGCCTTCCTTGATCCGGATTAGATTATACGCTCCCCTAAGATCCAGCTTGGTAAAGAGCTGGGCTCCCTGGAGCCGATCAAAGAGCTCAGAGATCAACCGAAGGGGGTAGGGGTCCTTGATAGTGATAGCGTTGAGGCCGCGGTAGTCAATACAGGGGCAGAGTGTTCCATCCTTTTTGCCCACGAAAAAGAACCCTGCTCCGGCTGGAGAGTTGGACCGGCGAATGAAGCCTCTATGCAGGTTTTTTTTGGATATAGTTAGACATGGTCTGGGGCTTAGCTGGAAAGAGAGGGTAGGTGCGCCCGCAGGGTGGCTCAGAGCCGGAAAACAAATTGATTGTGCAGTCAAATGACCAGTGAGGCGGCAGAACCTCGGCCCCTGACTTAGTAAACACATCTGCAAATGAGGCATATTGCGGCGGCAACCCGGCAGGAAGCATGGTCACGGCCAAGCAGCGTCCAGGAGAGACAGGTTCCAAGCAGGTGTCTTGACAAGTAGGACCCCAGCGGGCCCGCTGCAGTGTCTCCCAATCAAATTGAGGGAAATGCGCTTGGAGCCAGGGGAGTCCTAGCACAATGGTGTGTATGGCCCGATCAAGCATGTGGAAGGTTAAATATTCTTTGTGGAGTGCCCCTGAGCGAACTAGGATAGGTGCGGTGACATGGGTTACTCGACCCGGTAAGGGCTCACCCTGGATGGATGAGAACACCAGCGGGACCAGGGAGCAATGAAGCGGAAGCTGGAGCTGTTCCACCAAACTCCTCATAATGAAGTTGCCCCCGGCTCCTGAGTCCACCAGGGCCAAGGAGTGGAAGTCGAGGGATTCCTTTTCAAAAGTAACAGGTAATGTCAATGGAGGAGCGGGTGATGCAAAGCCTAGGAAGAGTCCTCCTTCAGGACCTAGGCCTGGAAGTTTCCCGGACGCACCAGGCAGGACGCCAAGAGATGCCCAGCACCGGCGCAGTAGAGACAGAGACCACCTTGCCGATGTCTGAGGTGTTCCCGAGGGGATAGTTTGCCTCGGCCCAGTTGCATGGGTTCTTCTGTTGGGGTTCCTGGAGAGCTTGGATCAGTCTTCGGGGACGGTGAAGGTTGTCTGAAGACACCGGACCTCCCGGGAACGTTCTTGGAGGTGTCTGTCGATGCGCCCGGTCAAGTCAATGAGGGCATCCAGGGAGTCCAGTAGCTCACGGGCTGCGAGTTCGTCCTTAATTTTAGGGCTCAGCCCTTCCAGAAATATGGCCCTCAAACAACTGGCATCCCAGTGGAGTTCAGAGGACAAAGTTCGGAACTCAATCACGAATTCAGCTAGAGTCTAGAGTGTAGAAGAGTCACCCCGGAGTCCGCCTGCCGATTGAGGCTGTCGAAGACGGTAAGAAAGAGAGCCAGGAACTCGCTCAGGTTCCGCAAAACAGGGTCACCGCGCTCCCACAAGGGAGATGCCTAGGCTAGGGCCTTCTCATCGAGGAGACACAGGTTGTCTTCATGACGTCCTCAGGAAAGAGGGTTGGCTGTAAACAGAAGTGCATGATGCACTGGTTAATGAAGCCCCTACAGGACTGTCGGTCTCCTGCAAAGTGGGGAGGAGCAGGTAGAGGAATCACCGGGCGAGCACGGAGTGTCGGAAGTGAGGCAGTAGGCATCGGTGGTGAAACGGGATTCGTGGGAATGGCAGAGTCCAAACGCTGACTTAGGCTTCCTACCATGAGGCGAGAGACTCCAGGGCCTTCTGTTCCAGAATACGTTGAGCTAGGCCCAGAATGGCTTGGAGAACAGAAGCCTCTGCTGGGTCCATGGACTTGGCAAACTGTTATGCTGACGGCTGAGAATGTGGACCCCTTGCCCGAGAAGGAGTTTGCACTACCTATGAGAATAAACCCCCACATGTCCCTATCGTCAGGAGGTGAGGCTGAACTGAAGCAGGGGCCGGCTGGAACTTCGCCAATACCAACCCCGTTCCTCGCGGGTTGAGCCCTTGGGTGCGTGGGGCCGGTTGGTCTTAGGTGGACCCCGGTGAAGATGGTGGAATCGCAGCTGGAAGCAGTGACGATAAGCCAGAGAGTTGCCGATAGCCAGTCTGAGGCCAGAAGCCGGAGAGTCGCCGATAGCAGTCCAGAGTCCGAAGCCAGAGAATTGCCGATAGCCAGTCCGAGGTCAGAAGCCAGAAGAGTTACCGAAGCCAGAAGATCCATCCGAAGGAACTGGAGGATGGGAAGAGGAGCAGGAGCAGGACTCAGAAGGCAAGAGGGAAACTCGGAAGGCAGGAACAGGAACCACGAAGCACAGAAGACTTCACCGAAGCAGACAGACTCGTTGCCAAGCCGAAGAACAGGAAGAGGACATCCCTAGAAATAGTCCCAGGCTCCAGATGTCATCCAGGGGCTGCTCAGAGATTTGTGGGGCTGGCCCTTTAAAGATTGGTAGGAGATGCGGCCGCGCGCATAGGGAGGGCCAGGCCCAGAGAGAGCTGCTGGAGGCGTTGGATTGCGGCCTTGTGCCTCGAAGAGAAGGTCAGTGGTCAGCTCCCCTGCCACAGGAGAAGGCGTGGGTTTGGCGGCAGGAGCCGTGAAGGTAGCTGGAACCCGCTGCATGCGGCGGGGCTGTCTCCCAGCAGCTGCACAGGTCCCGGCAGAGATCCCAGCGTCAGCAGAAGAGGTGATGGAAGCTGGCCGTGTGTGGCCGCGGCCGGCGCACCTAACAAGGACTTCAAGTCTGCCTTCCTTAAGGAACCTTGTCTCCGCCATCCGGACCCTACGCGCCCGTTTGTGGTTGAGGTCGACGCCTCAGACGTTGGAATAGGAGCCGTACTGAGTCAATACTCTACTACTCACAATCTACACCCCTGTTCTTTTTTTTCCCCTGATGCTTCTCGCCAGCAGAACGTAATTACACCATCGGGGATAAAGAATTGTTCGCCATCAAGTTGGCCTTTGAGGAATGGCAACCCTGGCTCGAAGGGGCACAACACTAGATTACCGTAAATACGGATTATAGAAATCTCGAGTATCTACACCATGCCCAGCATTTAAACCATCGCCAGCCCCGCTGGTCCCTCTTCTTTACTCGATTCAATTTCATACTGCGTTACTGCCCAGCCAATAAGAATGGTCGCACTGACGCCCTCTCCCAGTTTTTCGTCGCACAGGATGTACCAGATACCCACGGCACATAATAGATCCCGCTGAGGTCATGCTGTCAGCCACCTTTCCAGTACCACCGGGAAGACGGTGGTTCCCCGTCCGCTACGACAGAAGGTTCTGCAATGTGCTCACGACTCTTTAACCTCCGGACATCTGGGTCAGTCCAGGGCTCTCTCCACTCTCCAGCGGTACTACTGGTAACCTACTATTCGGAAGGATACCCAAGCCTACTTAGAGTCCTGCCCTATGTGCGCCTATCATAAACCTCCAGCAGGAAGGCCATGGGGACTCTTGCCACGGACTTTATAGTGGATGTGCTTGTCTCCAATGGGAATAATACCATATGGGTCACTGTTGACCGCTTCTCTAAGATGATGCACTTTGTGGCTCTACCAGGCCTTCCAATGGCCTCCCAGCTGGCCAAACTATTCTTTTGGCATGTGTTCCGGCTCCACAGTCTTCCCAAACATATTCTCTCAGACCATGGGGTTCAATTCACTGCACGCTTCTACATAAGAACATAAGAACATAAGAAAATGCCATACTGGGTCAGACCAAGGGTCCATCAAGCCCAGCATCCTGTTTCCAACAGTGGCCAATCCAGGCCATAAGAACCTGGCAAGTACCCAAAAACTAAGTCTATTCCATGTAACCATTGCTAATGGCAGTGGCTATTCTCTAAGTGAACTTAATAGCAGGTAATGGACTTCTCCTCCAAGAACTTATCCAATCCTTTTTTAAACACAGCTATACTAACTGCACTAACCGCATTCTCTGGCAACAAATTCCACAAATTTCTGGAAATCTCTTTGCAAGAAGTTTAATATTTCTTTAGATTTCACTTCGGCTTACCACCCTCAAGCCAGTGGCCAAACTGAGAGGACCAATAGAACTCTAAAGCAATTCTTGTGAGCCTACGTGAGTCTTCAGCAGGATGACTGGGCCGACCTCCTTCCTTCGGCAGAGTTCGCATTAAATTCCCATCTGTCCACCTCCACCGGTTCGTCTCCTTTCCAACTGGTCTATGGAAGCCAACATTTGCCACCAAAAATTGCTACCACTCCCGCTGCCCAAGAATTGCATCAACTGGGGCAAAAGAACCAACAGCTGCTCAAACAGGCTGCCCAGAGATCGAAGAAGGCCTTTAATGCACATCATCGTGCAGCACCCCAGTTCCAATATGGGGGATAAGGTATGGCTCAGTACCAAATTTATTCGCCTCAAGCTGCCCTCAGCCCACCTTGCTCCTAGACATATGGGCCCCTTTCCAGTGCTCCGCCATCTGGGGCCCGATACCTACCGACTCCAGCTGCCTTCGTTGCTCAAGATTTTACTGAATTTTACTTAAATTGCCTGAACTGCTGGCGCCGCGCGCCTGCGTCGCGCACCAAAGGAGCACGACAAAGGGGCTGGCCCCTTTGTGCGCCCCTTCGTGCAGCCACTGAGTTTGTGAAGAATTTAAACAAAATATACTAAAGGAAGAGGGGGAAAAGGGGGAAGGAAAGTAAGGAAGAAAGAAAAAAAAATTTATTTTTTTTTTGCTCATATCACCTCTTCAGTCACTCGGTACCCTCTCAACTATAGACACACTCCAGCAAGCTTATTTTGGACTTCTTTCTACTACAAACACACTCCAGCAAGCTTCACTCGGACCTCTCTCAACCACAGACACACTCCAGCAAGCTTCACTCGGACCTCTCTCAACCACAGACACACTCCAGCAAGCTTCACTCGGACCTCTCTCAACCACAGACACACTCCAGCAAGCTTCACTCGGACCTCTCTCAACCACAGACACACTCCAGCAAGCTTCACTCGGACCTCTCTCAACCACAGACACACTCCAGCAAGCTTCACTCGGACCTCTCTCAACCACAGACACACTCCAGCAAGCTTCTCTCGGACCTCTCTCAACCACAGACACACTCCAGCAAGCTTCTCTCGGACCTCTCTCAACCACAGACACACTCCAGCAAGCTTCATTTGGACCTCTTTCATCCACAGATACATTCCAACAAACTTCACTCGGACTTCTATTAACCACAGACATACTCCAACAAGCTTCACTTTGACCCAAATCCCTAACCTACTGACTAACTTCAGGACTACTATTTATTCTTCTCCTCCTTTCTTCAGTGGCTTTCCTTATCTGACCATGCTGCTATCAAAGACTTCCTGCTCGTCTAGAGTCTTTCAATTTCTGGACCTACAGCAATAACAGAGCTTGCCCCTACTTCTCGCCTATTCACTCAGTACCATTAAATAATGCACCAATCAGAAATGTTCTCTCGCCACATTCCTACTATCAAACACTTCAACGTGAATTATAAACCGGCTAGATTTCTCCAACACTCCTCATTAACCAGAACATTAACACCTATTATGGTAGCACCTATCACTGAAATGTTAGGTCTAATAACTTTCTCCATCCTTCTATTAAATACACAATCTCTTCTAAAAAAGATCACCCTACTAAACGATATCCTCACAGATGAAAAGCCAGACATATGTGCGATCACTGAATCATGGCTAAAAGACACTGACACAGCCATAATAAATCAACTTCCCACTGACACTTACAATGTTTTCTCCATTCCAAGGATCAAAAAGAAAGGTGGAGGTATTCTCCTGGCTGCCAAAAAGAAATGTAACCTTACAGTTCAAACTACTTCCCCTTCCTCCAAAATGGAGACTGGCCTTTTCAAATCTAAGGATCTTCAAATTTGCCTAATCTACTCCCCCCCCCCCCCCCCCCCCCCCCACAGCATACTTGAGAATAACCCATCTCTACTAACAGAATTTATTATCAAAAACCTTGATATTCACCTCCCAACAATTATTCTGGGGGATTTGAACCTACACTTTGATCGCATCCCTCTAACCCCAGCCTGTGAAACTTTACTGACCTCTCTTAATGCTCTAGGCTTTCAACAAGCTGTGACTAACCCGACTCATAAAGCTGGTCATACCCTTGATGTCATTTTTACTAACTCCCATATTGATACAAAACCTCCCCTCTGCACTCCCATTCCTTGGTCGGACCACTTTCGGATTGACACCTGCTGTACAATAAAACAATTACCATCTAATGTTCACAGCAAAAAAACCATCTACGTCCGAAAACAAGGTCAAACAGATGAAATTAATAATGTGATATCAGAAGATCTCAAAAATTTAGATCTCACAGACGCTGAAACAGCTACCTCTTCTTGGTTTAAAATTACTAGTAACATAGCAGAGAAACTCTGTCCTATTCAATCCAAGGAAATCAATTCCGAAAAAATAATAAGGAAAAAACCTTGGTATACTCCCGAGCTTAAAGCTATGAAAATGGAGCTACGTAAGACAGAAAAAGAATGGCGCAGAAACCAAAATTCCACGACTTTATTAAAATTCAAATCATTACTACACAAATATCGCCAAGCCACCGACAAAACAAAAAAAGATTTCTATGCTTCCAGAATTCATCAATATCAATTCAACCCTCAAGCACTTTTCCAATATGTCAAAAGCCTTGTTACTGCTCCAACTCACAACAATCTAAACAACAATGATGATTCAAAATGTGAGGAACTAGCTACGTTCTTTTATAACAAAATACATTCTATTTTAACGCGATTTAATTCATTTCCTGCTCCTTTACACACCAACCAATCTACATCAGCCGCTCAAGATAAATTTGAAACAAAGCTATCTAATCTTGAGATTACTACTGGTATTGAAGTTGAGTCAATTCTAAAGAAAATGAAACCAGCTTTCCACCCCACCGACATCTTACCTACTAAGACTCTTCTTACAATACGTTCTACAATAGCAAAACCTATTGCAAAGATTCTTAACAAATCCATCACCACAGGCATAGTTCCTTCTATACTTAAACATGCTATCATTACTCCAATGATAAAAAAATCTAACCTAGATTCATCTGATCCAGCAAACTTTCGACCAGTATCAAACCTACCCTTCCTCTCAAAGATTATGGAAAGAGTCATCAACAAACAACTAACTGATTATTTAGATGATCATCAAATACTCCTTCCATCCCAATATGGGTTCAGAAAGTACCACAGCACGGAAACACTTTTGATATCACTTTCTGAGGTGCTACTAAAAGCTTTAGATGCTGGCAAATCATACCTCATCGCCCTTCTTGATATATCAGCTGCTTTCGACACGGTAAACCACAACACCCTTATTACCCGTCTATCTGAAATAGGTATCTCGGGATCGGCTTTACTATGGTTTCAGTCATTCCTGAGCAATAGAACATACAGCGTTAGATGTGGACGAAGTGAATCCAAGCCAAGAAACCTCTCTCAAGGAGTCCCCCAAGGATCCTCTCTCTCCTCCACATTGTTCAATGTTTACCTTACACCGCTATGCCGGTTACTCTCTAAATTGGGTCTTCAACACTTCATCTACGCAGATGATGTTCAAATACTCATACCTATAACCAGCACAATCACAAATGCACTGAGTACCTGGAAGGTAGCTTTATTAGAAATTAAAACAATCCTCACAGACAACCAATTGGCTATAAATACCAATAAAACTGAACTTATCATAATTTCACCTCCAAAAAACTACAATACTGATCAACTCTGATATTTCTCAAAACAACTCCACTATTTCACAACAAGTACGCAGCCTTGGTATCATCATTGACAGCAATCTCACGTTTAAAAAATTCATCGTGGATACGGTAAAAAATGGTTTCTTTAAGCTATACACGCTTAAACGCATTAAATCTCTATTATACCAATATGATTTCCGCACAGTTTTACAAGCAACTATTTTATCAAAGATTGATTACTGCAATGTTCTGTTACTGGGTCTACCCAAAGCCACCATTCAACCTTTGCAAATGCTGCAAAATGCAGCTGCCCGCATTATCACCGACACAAGCCGCCATGATCACATCACTCCAGCTCTTCAGTCTTTGCACTGGCTACCCGTGGCTTACAGGATAATTTATAAATCTATGTCGCTGATACACAAAGCCATTCAAAACAGAGAAATTCTCTGGTTCACAGATCAACTACAATTCAAAACGTCTTCCCGCCCAACGAGATTCCAGAATTTAGCCAAACTAAATATCCCAGCACCCAATCTGACTAAACTCTCTAGTACAAAAGAACGATCTTTCTTCATTGCTGGATCAACTATATGGAACACCATGCCCTCCGAATTATGCCAGGAACTCTGTCACAAAAAATTTAAACAAAACCTTAAAACCTGGCTATTTAAAAAAGCCTACTATCAATGATCTGAATCATCAACTACTCTTCCTAACTGCCACAATCTCTCATATATTGCTTATATTCTATTAATACAAAGTTATATACTGTATTGTTTTCGTTTAGTTACCTTGTTATATTGTAAAGCGCAATGCTGAATTACTGTTTTAATGTAAACCGAGGTGATGTTATTTACGTACCCCGGTATAGAAAAATCTATAAATAAATAAATAAATAAATAAGATTCACAATGCCTTTCATGTTTCTCTACTAAAGCCTCTGAGTCTCTCAGGATTTTCGAAAAAACCACCGGACCCCGTACTGCTGTCCTCTGAAGCAGATGTCACCTATCGAGTCTGAGATGTCCTGGACATTAGGAAACATGGAAGAAAATGAGAATACCTCCTCTCATGGGAGTGCTTTAAGGCCTGAGGAGAACAGCTGGGAACCCATGGCCAATATCCTGGACAAGGATCTCATTCGGCAGTTCCATGCCAAGCATCCTCACAAACCCAAACCCCCGGGGAGGGGCCTTAAGAGAAGGGGGTACTGTTATGCCTGGTCGCAGACGGCTGCGACCACGCTTACTTACTTCCTGCACCATTCTCCTGCCCTCCCAGGGTCTGTTCGCAGCACAGGCCAGTCTCCACCGCTACATTCCCCAGAGCTCCTAGTGGCAGCCTGGACGCCACCGCCACCCATGTCAACTTTGGGCCTTCCTAGGCGCGCTTGCACGCGCCACTGGGCCCTCCTTTGAAGCCTCTTCAGCGGGAACCTTGGGGGCGTCCCTGATTGATGATGTCATCGGACCTGGGTACTTAAGCTCCACTTTTGCCCCCAGCTAGCCGAATTGGCAACAAGTTCCGTACGTCTCTACAGCACCTGCCTTCGTGTTCCTGTGGCTACGCTATCAGACTCCTTGGACTTGGACCCTGTCTGGTACCCGCTCCTCGTGGGCCATTGTGCGCTCTTCGAGGACTTTGTCTCCTGGCCTTCCACACTCCTCAGGCAGGCCCTGCACCGCCTACCCTGCAAGACTTCCCCGCTCCTCAGGGCTGCCCCTGGAACACCTCTGCCAGTCGGGAGTTCTACCTCAGTGCTTCCCCGCTCCTCGGAGTTGTGCCTACGTGCTGTACAAAGACTGTCAGTGCCTCCCTGCTCCTCAGGGCTGCGCCTACATGCTACTCAAGAGATTGTCAGTATTTCCCCACTCCTTGGGGCAGTGCTCTCGATCTACACTGCGACTGTCCGCGATTCTCTGCTCCTCGAGTTTGCACCTACGTGCTATTCTGAGACTGCCAGCACTCCTCCGCTCCTCAGGGCAATGCTTCCATGCTATACAGAGTCTGTCAGAGCTTCCTGCTCCTCGGAGTTGTGCATATGCCTGTGACTGCCTGCTGCCTCTTGAAGACCCAGAGGCAAACTAAAAGAATAGCTGCTCTCTAACCTGGTTTTATTTTATTTTTTTTCTCCTCATCTCTCGTTTCTCTTTCTCCCCACAGGCGCTGTACCCGGACCGGAAGAGTCATCAAGGCCCTTCCCCCTGACCGACGCTGCCGACGTGCCGACGCCAGAAGCACGTCGGGAGGGTGATTTAAAAGGGAGCCCCGGACCGGAGGCGCCGCGCGCCGGTGTCGCACATCAAAGGGGCGCGACAAAGGGGCATGCCCCTTTGTATGCCCCTTCGTATGCCTAAGATAAAATCAAAGGAGAAAAACCTTGGAAACACACACCAGAATCAAGACAGGATGGACTCATTGAAAGGATGGAACGGATCTACAACTCAACCCATAGAAACATGCACCAACAAAGGTAAGTACAGCAACGAACACAACTATTTACAAAAACTGAAAGGAAGTTACAAACCTTTTGATAACAAAAAACCCAACCGAAATAATATCATTAAAGTAAAGACAAACAATAATCCAACCACACTAAGCCTAAATAAACTATTAACCTTAACTTTCATTCTAGTAAATGCCCAATCTATAACAAAGAAATTCCCAATAATTACAGACCTACTTTATGACATTAAACCAAATTTCATCGCTATCACCGAAACATGGTTAAAAAAATCTGACATTATCATTAAAAATCATATAGTACACAGAAACTATGACACATTCTCAATCCCAAGGATAAATAAACATGGAGGCGGTATAGCTCTAATTATTGAAAAAAAATTTAACTGTAAAGTAAAGCAAAATTGCTTACCTTGTAATAGGTGTTATCCCAGGACAGCAGGATGTAGTCCTCACATATGGGTGACGTCATTCATGGAGCCCTTAAGCGGGAAAAACTTCTGGCAAGTTTCTAGAAGCTTTTAACTGGCTGCCTGAGGCTACTGAGCATGCCCGGCATGCCATGATATTCCCTACCACAGGGGTCTCACTTCAGTCTGGTATGTAGCAAAATAAAATAATAAAGTCTGAGGCCCAACTCCGCGGGGTGGCGGGTGGGTTCCGTGAGGACTACATCCTGCTGTCCTGGGATAACACCTATTACAAGGTAAGCAATTTTGCTTTATCCCAGGACAAGCAGGATGCTAGTCCTCACATATGGGTGATTAGCAAGCTAGAGGCTGAGTCATTGTCCATGCAGGTAACAGGAATGCCTTGTTGAAGAAATGAGTCAGCCGAAGATCACAGCAGGCTGGTTGTAGAAGGAGTTGGGATTAAACTGGAAACAAGTTCTTTAAGACAGATTGTCCATAGGCTGAATCTTGTCATCCTTCCTTGTCTAAACAGTAATGAGCTGCAAAGGTGTGAAGAGAACTCCATGATGCTGCTTTACAAATGTCAATGATTGGCACTGAACGAAAATGTGCTACCGAGGTTGACATTGCTCTTACTGAATGTGCCTTTACTCGCCCTTGGAGAGGAAGGCCTGCTTTTTCATAGCAAAACTGTATGCAATCTGCTAACCAATTAGATAGAGTATGCTTTCCCACTGCTTTACCTGGCTTATTTGGATCATAAGAGACAAAAAGCTGATTGGATTTTCTGAGGGACGTAATGCGATTCAAATAAAAAGACAATGCACGTTTACAGTCCAGAGTGTGTAAAGCTCTTTCTCCTTGGTGAGAATGGGGTCTTGGAAAGAATGTGGGTAGAACTATGGTTTGATTTAAATGGAATTCCGTAACTACCTTAGGAAGGAATTTTGGGTGTGTACGGAGAACCACTCTGTCATGGAGAAACTTTGTATAAGGTTCATACGTGACAAGTGCTTGTAACTCACTAACTCTCCTAGCTGATGTAATGGCTATGAGGAAAATAGTTTTCCATGTGAGAAATTTAAGATCACAGGAATCTATCGGTTCGAAAGGAAAACGCATTAATCCTGTTAAAACCAAATTCAGATCCCATTGTGTGATTGGAGGCCGAATTGGTGGTTTAAGGTGAGTTAGACCTCTCATGAATCTACTGACGAGAGGTTGTGTGGATATAGGTGCATCTCCTATCTTGTTATGATAAGCTGAGATTGCGCTCAAATGCACTCTGATTGACGATGTCTGAAGACCAGAGTCTGAGAGATTGTACAAATATTCTAGAAGAGAAGTTGTGGGGCAAGTGAAGGGATCAATATTGTTTTGCTTGCACCAGAAAGTAAACCGTTTCCATTTGAAAGAATAATTCCTTCGTGTGGAAGGTTTGCGTGAAGCTATAAGCACTTGAGAAACATTAGTTGAAAGATTAAGTGATTGTAGGATTAAGCTTTCAACATCCATGCAGTCAGGGATAGGGATTGAAGGTTGGGATGGCGCAACCGACCCTGATCCTGAGTGATGAGATTGGGAGCTACTCCCAGGCGTATTGGATCCCTGACTGAAAGGTCTAGCAGTGTGGGAAACCATACTTGTCAAGGCCAATACGGGGCTATGAGTATCATGGACCCCTTGTCCTGTTGTAGCTTCACCAGTGTGTCTTGGTGATAAGCGGTATTGGAGGATATGCATATAGTAGGCCTGAGTTCCAAGGGCGAGCAAAGGCGTCCTTGGCTGGTTGGTTCTTCTGTTTGTGCAGAGAACAGAAGTTGTCCACTTTGTGGTTCAGATGCGACGCAAAGAGGTCTGTTGTTGGTTGTCCCCAACGTTGGAATATTTTGGTCACTATAGAGGGATTTAGAGTCCACTCGTGTGGTTGGAACTGGCGACTGAGTCGTTCTGCTAGGACATTTTGAATACCTGCTAGATAAGTGGCCTGTAGGAACATTGAGTGGTTCAAGGCCCAGTCCCAGATTTGTGCAGCTTCCTGACAAAGGAGATACGAGCCCGTACCTCCCTGTTTGTTGATGTACCACATGGCTACAGTATTGTCTGTCTGGATTAGCACAGTCTTGTGTGAAAGGCAGTCCTTGAACGCATGCAGCGCATAACGTATAGCTCGAAGTTCCAGAAAATTGATTTGATATGTGGCTTCGAGTTTTGTCCAAGTTCCTTGAGTTTGAAGAGAGTTTAGGTGAGCTCCCCACCCCAAGGTGGATGCATCTGTAGTTAATGTTATCTGAGGGATCGGTTTTTGGAAAGGTAGGCCCTTGCGTAAATTGTCCTTGATTGTCCACCATTGTAGCGAGGAGCATAGTTGGTGGGTTACTTGGATTTGATAATGTATTGGTTGAATGGCTTGGATCCATTGTGATCGAAGAGTCCATTGGGTGAGTCGCATGGCAAGTCTTGCCATAGGAGTGACGTGAACCGTTGAAGCCATGTGGCCTAGTAAGATTAGAAACTGATGAGCTGTCACTTGTGGTTGTATGGATATTGAGTACGCCAACTGGGACAGTGTGAGTGCACGGTCTTCTGGAAGAAAAGCTTGTGCAAGGTTTGAGTTTAATTCTGCTCCTATGAATTGGAGTAGATGAGACGGGTTCAGGTGGGATTTTTGATAATTGATGAGGAATCCCAGTTTGTGAAGTAACTTTATAGTGGAATGTAGAGAAGTTATTGCTCCTTGTTGTGATTGACTTTTGATTAGCCAATCGTCGAGACAAGGAAAGACATGAACCCCTTGTTTGTGTAAATGTCCCGCTATCACTGCCAGGCATTTGGTGAATACTCTGGGAGCTGAAGCTAGGCCGAAAGGCAACACTCTGTATTGGAAATGTTGATGTCCTACCGTGAATCGGAGGGTACTTGCGATGAGGCGGGAATATTGGAATGTGAGTGTATGCATCTTGAAGATCCAGAGAGCAAAGCCAATCTCCCTTTTGTATTAGTGGAAGCATGGTGCCTAGCGACACCATCCTGAATTTTTCTTTTCTTAGGAATTTGTTGAGATTTCTGAGATCTAGAATGGGATGCAGGCCTCCGGTTTTCTTTGGAATGAGGAAATACCGGGAATAGAATCCTCTTCCCTTCCGAGTGAGTGGTACGTATTCCACTGCCCTTGCTTTCAGAAGAGCAGATAATTCTGTTTGTAACTGAGGTATGTGATTGAGATGGGAGTTTTGTGGTGGAAAATCTTGAGGGAGAGAAATGAAGTCTAAGCGGTAGCCTTGATGAACAATGGACAAGACCCAATGATCTGTTGTAATGTTTGTCCATTCTTTGTAAAATTGGGAAATTCTCCCTCCAACTGGCAATTCGGGATAAGGATTGGGTAGTTGGTTCTGCACTCTGAGATGATTTTCAAAAACCCGAGGTGGAACCTGTTTGAGGGGGTGGCTGTGGCCTTGCAGACCTTTGTTGTCTCTGTTGTGGACGTTGTTGAGTTCTTGGAGGTCTTGACCTAGAGGCCTGAGGATAATACCTCCTTGGTCGGTAAAAAGGACGTTTAGTGTCCCTACGTGATGGTCTGCGAGTTGGATGAGTTGCAGTGTCATGAGGCAAGGTGGATAATTGCTTCAAGGTTTCTGAATGTTCTCGAAGCTGTGCAACGGCATCTTGCACCTTTGTGCCAAACAAATTATCACCTTGACACGGTAGGTCTACCAATTTGTCTTGGACTTCAGGGCACAAATCTGAAGCCTTTAGCCAGGCCCACCTTCTTGCGCTGATGCCAGATGCAGCAGTCCTTGATGATGTTTCGAAAGCATCATAGGCTGCCCTTACCTCGTGCTTTCCTGCATCTAGACCCTTTTGCACAATTTGCTGTGCTGCCTCTTGTTGTTGCTGAGGCAGGGATGGTAAAAACTCTTCTATTTGTTTCCAGAGATTTCTCTGGTGCTGTGTCATATAAAGCTGATATGCAGCAATCTTAGAGTTCAGCATGGCTCCCTGGTAGATTTTCCTTCCCATTAGATCTAAAAATCTGCTGTCTTTCCCTGGAGGGATTGAAGCATGTGTTCTGGATCTGCGTGATTTTTTCTGAGCAGATTCTACAACTAGGGAGTTGTGAGGGAGTTGAGGTTTTTCAAAACCTGGTGCCGCTTGTACAAGATAAGTGGAGTCTACTCTCCTGTTTACAGCAGGGGTTGTGCATGGGTGTTCCCATATTCTCTGCTGAAGCTGTAAAAGCACTTCATGCACTGGTATGGCTAAATTGTGTTTAGGAGGATCCACAAATTGTAGTATTTCAAGGGTTTGTTGCCTCTCATCTCTTTCAGCCTGGAGTTGGAAGGGTATGGACTCAGACATTTCCTGAATAAAAGAGGAAAATGAAAGGTCTTCTGGAGGTGACTGCTTTTTAGCTTGAGGCGGAGTATTCTCAGATAAAAAATCCTCTGAGGAATGCTCTGATTCTGTGTCTGACCATGTGTCTGACGTAGGTTGGTATTGAGGAGGTTCCAATCTTTTAGATGGGGGAACTCCTGAAGGTCCCTGTAAGGGATCTTGAGGGTCTGGTGTACCCTCTCTGCCCTCATCCTCTAGTTCCTCCTCCTCCTGACCAGGTGCTATGGGCAAGGATGCTAAGAGGTCTTGGTACCTTTTAGTGAGGATGCTATGTAGTCTTGCTTCAGAGGTAGAAGTGTCTGGAGCTGGAATGGAAGTATGTTTAAATTTTCCTGATGCCTTTTTTGTTGCAGTTGTCTTTTCTGGTACAGGTGTTCTAGTTGGAGCTAGAGTGTACAAGGACATCAATGGTGCAGAAGTTGGAATCGATGAAGTATGAAATGTGAACATGGAGATTGGGATCATCGATGAAATGGGTCTAGAGGTCATCGTGGTCATCGAGATTTTTGTAAGTATCGATGTCATCGATGAGTCCTGTAATGCGGATGGTGTTGTCATCGAAGAGGTAGTGTACGGCATCGATGAAGTCATCGCTGACATCGGCGTTGATGGGGTCGCCGGCATCGGCTGGGCAGCCGGTATCGAGGTTGAAAACATCGGCAATTCTGCCGGCATCGACAGGGCTGTCGGCATCGACACTGCAGTCGGCATCAGCATCGACATGGTTGTTGGCATCGACTGGGCGGTCGGCATCGACACGGTGGTCGGCATCGACCCAGTGGTCGGCTTCGGCGATGACGCCGGTATTTGATCTTTCAGGGCAAAGGTGACTATCTGTTTGATCAACGTAGTTATGTCTGCAACCGATGCCGATGGTATCGATTCCTGCACGGATGTTACGGAGGTCGATAGAAACTTTTGTTTTTTAGGGACCGGTTCCCCCGGCGGTGGTAACTGAGGAATGGAACGGTGCCGTCGGTGCTTATGTTTAGAACGTGGTTCAGATACCGACCTTGTCGATGACGCGGAGGGTGTTGGAGAGGAGGCATCCCCGGAACCCTCCGGAATTCTTTTCTTTATTAAGATCTTTTTTGTGAGGCCTACCGGTGATGATTTTGTTGAAGTCGTCGGTGATGGCGCTGCCTGAATTTGAAATATTTGTGCCATTTTTTCTTGGCGGAGTTTCCTGCCTTTCACCGTCATCTCCTGGCATTGTGAACAGGCCGCGATGTCATGGTCTCCACCAAGGCAACGAACGCATTCGACATGCGGGTCCGTTATGGACATTGTTCGGTTGCAGGATGGGCACTTTTTGAAGCCCGAAGTCTTTTATGTCAGAAGCCCGAAGTCTTTATGTCAGAAACAACATCCAAGCATCTGAGCTGCAAGGAAGTTGGGGCAAGGAAGAAGCACTATGGGTCAACCTAAAAAAAGATGACGGAGCATCCATTTATATTGGAGTGGTTTACAGGCCTCCAAACCAAAAGGAAGAGCTGGACAGAGATCTGGTTGAAGACATCCATAAGATAGGTAAGAAGGGAGAAGTGGTGATCGTGGGTGACTTTAATATGCCAGATGTAGACTGGAAAATCCCATCTTCAGAAACTAAAAATAGAAGAGCGATAGTGGATGCCATGCAAGTAACTTTGTTCAAACAAATGGTGTTGGAACCCACGAGAGAAGGAGCTATACTCGACTTAGTGCTCACTAATGGAGATAATGTCTCCGATGTCCAGGTGGGCACCCACCTCAGCACCAGTGATCATCAAACGATATGGTTTAATATCACTAAAAGAATAGGGAAAAGAACCACAAAGACCCGAGTTTTACAGTTCAAAAACACAGACTTTGAGGAAATGGGGAAGTACCTGGAGGAAGAACTAAAAGGATGGGAGAATGAAAGAGATGTGGATCAGCAGTGGACCAATCTAAAAGGAGCAATCACCAAGGCAACTGCTCTATATGTTAGAAATGTAAAGAAAAGCAAAAGAAAATTGAAACCTATCTGGTTCTCAAAGGAGGTGGCTGACAAAATTAAAGCTAAAAGAACAGCATTCAAAAAATACAAAAGATCCCAAAGGGAGGAGCACAAAGAAGAATATTTGTTTCAACTGAGGGAGACGAAGAAATTAATCAAGTTGGCAAAAAGTCAAGCGGAAGAGAGGATTGCCAAGGAGATAAAAAATGGTGACAAAACATTTTTCAGATACATCAGCGAAAAGAGAAAGGTCCAAAGTGGTATAGAGAAATTGAAAGGTGGTAATGATCAATGTGTGGAGAGAGATGAAGAAATGGCAGAAATATTAAACGAATACTTCAGCTCTGTGTTCACTAAAGAAGACCCTGGAGAAGGACCATCTCTACACAACAAGAAACTGGAGGGAAGTGGAATAGATGAAAATCCTTTTACAGTAGAAAATGTATGGGAAGAGCTAAAGAATCTGAACGTGGACAAAGCTATGGGGCCTGATGGGATTCATCCAAGGATACTGAGGGAGCTCAGAGATGTTCTGGCGGGTCCGCTGTGTGACCTGTTCAATAGATCCCTAGAAACAGGAGTGGTACCAAGAGATTGGAGAAGAGCGGTGGTGGTCCCGCTTCACAAGAGTGGGAACAGGGAGGAGGCTGGCAACTACAGACCGGTTAGCCTCACTTCGGTGGTGGGAAAAGTAATGGAGTCACTGCTGAAAGAGAGAATAGTGAACTATCTACAGTCAGGAGAATTAATGGACCAGAGGCAACATGGATTCACCAGGGGAAGATCCTGTCAGACAAATCTGATTGACTTTTTTGACTGGGTAACCAAGGAATTGGATCAAGGAAGAGCGCTCGATGTCATCTACTTGGATTTCAGCAAAGCTTTTGATACGGTTCCGCACAGGAGACTGGTGAATAAAACGAGAAGCTTAGGAGTGAGGGCCGAGGTGGTGACCTGGATTGCAAATTGGTTGACGGACAGAAGACAATGTGTGATGGTAAACGGAACTTTCTCTGAAGAGAGAGCGGTTTTAAGTGGTGTACCACAAGGATCGGTTTTGGGACCGGTCCTGTTCAATATCTTTGTGAGCGACATTGCGGACGGGATAGAAGGTAAGGTTTGTCTTTTTGCGGATGACACTAAGATCTGCAACAGAGTGGACACGCTGGAAGGAGTGGAGAGAATGAGACGGGATTTAAGGAAACTGGAAGAGTGGTCGAAGATATGGCAGCTGAGATTCAATGCCAAGAAGTGCAAAGTCATGCATATGGGGAGTGGAAATCCGAATGAACTGTATTCGATGGGGGGGGGAAAGGCTGATGTGCACAGAGCAGGAGAGGGACCTTGGGGTGATAGTGTCTAATGATATGAAGTCTGCGAAACAATGTGACAAGGCGATAGCAAAAGCCAGAAGAATGCTGGGCTGCATAGAGAGAGGAATATCGAGTAAGAAAAGGGAAGTGATTATTCCCTTGTACAGGTCCTTGGTGAGGCCTCACCTGGAGTACTGTGTTCAGTTCTGGAGACCGTATCTACAAAGAGACAAAGACAAGATGGAAGCGGTACAGAGAAGGGCAACCAAGAAGGTGGAGGATCTTCATCGGATGACGTACGAGGAGAGATTGAAGAATCTAAATATGTACACCCTGGAGGAAAGGAGGAGCAGGGGTGATATGATTCAGACTTTCAGATACTTGAAAAACTTTAATGATCCAAAGACAACGACAAACCTTTTCAGACGGAAAAAAATCAGCAGAACCAGAGGTCACGAGCTGAGGCTCCGGGGAGGAAGACTAAGAACCAATGTCAGGAAGTATTTCTTCACGGAAAGGGTGGTGGATGCCTGGAATGCCCTTCCGGAGGAAGTGGTGAAGTCTAAAACTGTGAAAGACTTCAAAGGGGCGTGGGATAAACACTGTGGATCCATCAAGTCTAGTGGGCATAAATATAGAGGAGGTGGTAAAACACTGCACGGAGCGGCAGTAGCCACAGAGGCATTCACGGAGCGGGATGCCAGTGGCCAGTAGTTGTTCCACCTTCAGGCAGCAAAATACTGCACGGAGCGGCAGTAGCCACAGAGGCATTCACGGAGCGGGATGCCAGTGGTTTGTGTTCCACCTTCACGGAGCGGAAGGTTGGAGGGCTGCCATCTCCAAAAAAACAAAAAACAAACAAGCAAAACAGAGGTGGGTAAGAGTATGGGGCAGGGGTGTGGCCGTTTATTGCGGCAGTTGCTACCCCTGATTGAGCTGGATGTTCATTGGGATGCGGATACGGCACTGCTCTCTGCATTGGTGGAGGGGTGGAAGGGAATTGGGGCCGGAGGGTGCTGGAAGCCAATAGTGACGGGGGAGGGGGAGAAAAAAAGGGGTGGGGGGGGAAGATTAAAAAAAAAAATGGATAAACTGCGTAGCTTGCTGGGCAGACTGGATGGGCCGTTTGGTCTTCTTCTGCCGTCATTTCTATGTTTCTATGTTTCTATGTTTTCTGTCGACATCCGTCAATGAAATTGAGTGTTTTCTTTAGCGAAAAAATGTATAGTTTTGTCACCAGCCGGTGACAAAGCGAGTGAGACCCGTAAAGGGCAAATATTACTATAAATGTTTCTAGTTGTGAGGTAAGCTCACAGGGCTCCTATGAACCGCTATGCAGTTAGAAGAAGAAGACTGAAGTGAGACCCCTGTGGCAGGGAATATCTTGGCATGCCGGGCATGCTCAGTAGCCTCAGGCAGCCAGTTAAAAGCTTCTAGAAACTTGCCAGAAGTTTTTCCCGCTTAAGGGCTCCGTGAATGACGTCACCCATATGTGAGGACTAGCATCCTGCTTGTCCTGGGATAATTCCAACAACACCCCCTCAAAACCATGAAATTGTACTATTTGATACCGAACACACTCAAATATGCGTTATCTATTGCCCACCCAGCTTACTTGACCTAAACGTATCCCCATTAATAGAATATCTAACATTAAACCTAAACACATCAAAACCTATCATCATAATGGGAGATTTTAACCTTCACATAGACGTGTTTCCATTATCAAATACATGCCAAACACTAAACGATATGATGGCAGCACTGGGATTCACTTTAATTACAGATAAACCGTTATGATGGTAAATAACTTAATGACGGTATATAAAAAACTCTTAAATAAAAAATAAAAAAACACACAAAGCAGGTCACTCACTTGACCTAACATACATCAATCATAGCTTCCTTGAACACATGAATAATAGCTATAGTCAAATTCCATGGTCAGATCACTTTCTAATCCAATCCGACATTAAATTCATCAAACCAAAAGAAATACAGAAAAAGGAGCCCTTAGAATTTAAATATCACCCCCCCCCCCCCTTTAATCATGACATACTAAAAAACAAATTAGAAGAAAATCTAATAAACGTTAATCACAATAACTGCACAGATGCAACAACAGAATGGCTAACAAACACAAGTAAATTGGCAGATGACATTAACCCCACTATACAAATACATGAGCCCAAACAAAATAACCCGTGGTTTAACGAAAAAATAAAGGAAATCAAACAAAATCTGAGAAAAAAAGAATAAAGGTGGAAAAAAGACAAATCAGCAGATAACTTAACCAAATTTAGGAAACAACTAGCCTATTATAAAAAAGTAATTCTCGATGCAAAAAAACAATTCTTTAGTTCAAAAATTGAAAAATTCTCAAATAACCCAAGAACACTATTCACCATAGTTAAAAATCTGACCAACAACAAAGCAGAGATGCCCCAAACCCCACAAGAAAACAAATGCAACGACTTAGCACACTATTTCTCAGACAAAATCACAAACCTTGGAGCTAAGATTCCGATCCTAACCAAACAGGAAATCAAAATGGAAAAAAGAGATGTGACACAATTCTCCGCATTTGACGAGATATCACAAACCGAAGTAGAATCCATGATAAAAAAGTTGAACCCTGCACCACATAAAATTGACACAATTCCCACCACAAATATAAAAAAACTAGCTGATATAACCTCCTACACACTAACCAAAATAATTAATTTACCACTCAGTGAAGGAGTAATGCCAGACTCACTGAAAAATGCAATAATCAAACCAATTCTGAAAAAGAAAAACAGTGACCCAAACGTTTTAAGTAACTATAGACCTGTTTCAAACTTGCCTATGCTCGCAAAATTAATAGAAAAAGTAGTACAAAAGCAACTAGCAGAACATCTAGACAACAATAACATACTCTACCCATCACAACATGGCTTCAGAAAACACTATAGCACCAAAACATTACTAATCTCTCTAACAGATAATGTATTACTCGGATTTGATATCGGAAAACACTACATCTTGATACTACTAGATCTGTCTGCAGCATTTGACACCGTAAACCAGTGGTCCCCAACCTTTTTTGCACCAGGGACCGGCTTCAAGCAAGACCATTTTTCCATGGCCCGGCAAGGCGGAGTGGGGGTGGGGCAGGGGTGGGGCGAGGGCGGGGCTATGGATGGGGTTGGATTTTAGTGCATACTTATCATTTATTTAGCAACAGTTATAATAGTAAAACCATACTAAATAAAAGAATATTTTAAAACTACTGATAAATAGAATTGCTATTAATTAAAATCATATACATATTTATAATTTCCCAAACACCAATAAAATATTTCAAAACAGCACATATATCAAACAACACACAATAATTAAAACTAATAAGTATTTTTAAAAGCCCCTGCTGTCCATACATGGGAGCTCTTGATTTCCAGTCATCCTGATATTGTCGAGGATTAGGAGGTTATCCTCTCTCTCTCTCACATGTCCATTCTCTCTCACACATACACTGTCACATACATACACATTCATGCTCTTATACCCACCATAACCTCTCACTCTCACAGACACTGATACACTCTCAGGGTGTAAGACACTCTCTCCCCGTCCCCCCCGCCCACTCACACACACTCTTACTCCCCTGGATTTTCTCATACACACTCATGCTCTCACTCTTACTGGCTCCCTCACAACCTCAGAGCCTCTCAGATAAAACTCTATGCAGCAGAAATAATGCTGAATGTTGAGAATTGTGTTATGCAGACTAATCTGGAAAATGCACTAATTTCTACATGAGTCATAATGAATCAGTCCTCAGCTGCAGGCTTCAATTGATTATCCTGGCTCCCTTTAATGTTTGCCAAATACAGTTCATGTGTAACAGCAATCCTAGTTCTCCACCAGATCAAGCAGATTTCACATCCCACTTCATACTTTGTCACCTCCAGCTGAGTCAAACAATTAATCTAATTACTGTCACTGCTGCCACGTGGCTATTGGGGAGGCGGTGATTGCTGCTACTGACACTGAAGCCCATTCTGCTGCCTCCTCTGTGCAGGCCCTGTGGGTTTCCAATTCCCCCATGTTGATCTCGTACATTGTGAGATCCGCATAGAGAAAGTGCTACTCTTGCACATTCCCAGAGATTACATGTACCAATCAGTAAAAAGTAATTTATTTATTTTTTTACATCTGCTTCCCTTTCTTATTTTTTTGCCATTTCCTTTTATATTGCCTTTTTTTCTATTTCTTTTCTCTCCACCTGTCTTCTTCCCTCAAACACACAGTCAGGTTCTCATTCTCACATGCATTTCTCTCTCACACACACATACACAGGCTCTCACTGTCACATGCTCGCTCTCTCATGCAATCATTCATACACACAGTCTCTCACTGGCACATGCTGTCTGACTCACACACACAGGCTCTCTCTCACTCCCACATGCTGCCTTGCTCAAGCACAGGCTCTCACTCTTACATGCTGTCTCTTTCACACACACAGAGGCTCTCACATGCTGTCTCTGCAAACACACACAGTCTCTCAACTCATCTCATACTCGCACACACCTCTCTCTCACCTCTGGGCCTCTTCTTTACGGGTTGCCACAGGATGGGCTCTGCAGCGGCCCTAGTCTTCTCGGCCCCGCTGCTCCTCTTCTGCACGCGGCTGAAACGCCTCTTCTACCACGCGGCTTAAGTGCCTCTTCTACCACGCGGCTTAAGTGCCTCTTCTACCACGCGGCTTAAGTGCCTCTTCTACCACGCGGCTTCTACCACGCGGCTTAAGCACCTCCTCCTTCCTGCCCGTGCGGCTCCGGCAACATTTGTCTTCCGAGGCAGGGCAGGCAGGAAGGAAGTAGGAGGAGCACCAGCAGTGGCTGATACACCTCCTTCCTGCCTGCGCGGCTCCAGCAACATAGTTCACCGCGACGCGCTAGCTTTTTGGGCTGTGTCTCTTCCCTTTTGGGGTTGGAAGAGGCGGGTCTCCAGCTTTGCCCCGCCTCCCCGCAGCAGCCGTGACGCCGCGGACCGGCAAAAAACCCCAACGGCCCGGTACTGGTCCGCGGACCGGTGGTTGAGGACCCCTGCCGTAAACCATAACATACTATTAAAAAGACTGGAAGAAATTGGATTACAAAAAAAAACCACTTGATTGGTTCACATCCTGTCTGACAAAAAGATCCTATCAGGTACAGATAAAAAACACATCAGACAAGATCGACCTAAAAACAAGAGTTCCCCCAGGGATCAGCACTCTCAGCAACTCTGTTTAACATCTACATGCTCCCCCTGTGCCACCTACTGGCAGGACTAGGTATCATACACTTCATATATGCTGACGACTTCAACTGATTCTATCAGTAGAGGAATCAATTGAGAAAACACTGAATTTTGCAATGATGTACATAGACATAATAAAACAACTATTAAACCAAATGGAACTAGTAATTAACATAGAAAAAACTGAATTTATTCACCGGGAACATTGTAAGAATCCAAAATCCTATCAAAATTAAAAATGACAAATCAGTCGAGCTAACCGATAAGGCTAGAAACCTAGGAGTAATTATAGACACGGAACTCAGCTTTAAGCAACACATATCAATAAAAGTAAGAGAAGGCTATGCCAAACTAATGATCCTTAGAAGACTAAAACCCTTATTAACTCAAGAACACTTTCGCACAGTACTACAAGCACTAATATTTGCTAGCATGGACTACTGTAACACACTTTTCCTAGGATTACCATATACCACAATCAGGCCACTGCAAATACTACAGAACTCAACTGCCAGAATACTTGCTGGAAAAGGCAGAAGAGATCATATCACCCAAACACTTGCGGATTTACACTGGCTCCCAATAGAACAAAGAGTCCAATTCAAAACACTATGTACAGTTCATAAACTAATAAACGACGAAAATGCCGACTGGCTAAACACTGCACTACGATTACATGTCCCTCAAAGAAATCTCAGATCGGCCAATAAAGCACTGCTAACCATTCCATCAGTCAAAACAGCAAAATTGACCCAAGTTAGAGAGAGAGAACTATCTTTGGCAGGACCATTATTATGGAACACATTACCGCTTGAGCTTAGACTAATGAAAGAACTAAAACTCTTCAAAAAAAGCTTAAAAACTTGGCTCTTCAAAAAAGCATTTCACAGTGAGGTCGCTGAATAACAACAAATAAATACAGCTGAAAGTCACCTATAAAAAGCAGAATTGGTTATTTTACTATTTTAATCATAATTAAATATTAAATTAAAACAGTCTTCACATATATGATTACCCCAGCAATCATGTAAACAGTAAATCCAACACACTTCTCATTTAGAGTATATTATTGAACTATGTAACCGTAAAATATTGGCACCCTATGGATAACTTAGAAACCAAGCCAAACCTATTTCGTGCCTAAATGTAAACCGTTGTGATGGTGCATTACTAAACGACGGTATAGAAAAGTTTTTAAATAAATAAAATAAAATAAAAATGTCATCAGTGGAGATCTGATTCAGGTTTCCCTGCTCCGCGGGTTGGCCTACATCATTACATCAACACTTCCAATGCTGCACAGCTCCGCCCCTCGGAATTGCCTCTCTGGAATACCTCCTGCATGATCAGTCTCGCGCCTCCCGCTCTGCGGCCTGTCTGGCACCTTTCCCTTTGGGGTCTCTGCCCAGGTATCACCTCCAGCCTGTCACTCTACCGGGGTAACTCTCCATAGCTTCACCTAGAGCTCCCTGCTGTGCCTGACCTCTCCTCCCGACGGTGTGGACCTCTCCACAGGTGGTAACAACTCCCATCTCGGGGCAAGGGTCCACATACCCACAAACCATAACAGTATAGAATTTCTTACATTAGGAGGAGGAGATGGAAGGGTGGAAAAAGGATGAAGGACAAGAGATCAGTGAAGAAGTTGGATATAAAAAGAGAAGGAGAGATGTGAGAAAAAAGAAAAATGTCAAATCTGATGGAGAAAGGAATGACTTATATAAAGAAAACAAGAGAATTAGGAAAAGGAATTGGGAAAAAATAGAAAAGAAAGCAGATGAAAGCCTAAGAACAGCAGAACAACTCTACTCTTACTTGCCAGCCAAGTTTCTTCCCTCCCCCCACCCTAGCACTTTAGCATCTTGGAAGTACATGTTGCAGGTGTTTTATAACTCTGTCCAAAAATATTGTCAAACCTTGAGCTAAAGACAAATGAGTATAAAAACTGGTAATGCTAAAAGATGGCTGTGTTATTCTACATTTCTCATTGACTGGTTGCAATTCCATCAATCAGATTGTTACAAAAGACAATGCACAATTTCTGTAGAAAATTGCACCCATTAAGTTTCTACACAAGTTATTGTGGCTCTTGACAGTTTACTAAAGAACTGTACTAACTTTTGCCTCAAGTCGTTCACGCTCCTCTTTTTCAAGTCGTTCCTTTTCATGTTGTTCAGCTTCTTCTTGTTCAGCTCTTAAACGGGCTTCCTCTAAAGAAGGAATAATATATACAATAAACAATACGATTAAATGTTGTTTAAACAAGTAGAAGGAACAACATTCTATCTGGTCCCAATGCATTCCATATAGCATAATTCCCAACTTTGCACCCTGCCATTCCTCCCCTCTCCCCTATTCCACTACCAAAGCAGTCTCTATGGCCTAGATTCATCAAAATGCTATGAAGCAGAAACATGGCGCATTAGCATCCTGCAAAAAAAATGGATGTGGTTAGGAAAATTAGCGATATACCACATCGCGTATGAAAGTTTTGAAACTTACAAAACTTTATCGCATTGCGCGTCATTTTACGTCTAGCGCATTATTTTCTTTGTTATTATATCTTGGCTTCCTACAGCTGTCTCTTTGAGGGTGTGTCAGGCATTGGAAAGAGAGAAGTGGAGTTTTGTTGGTTAGTTGATTGGAGTTTAGGAGGAGTTTCTGAGCAATTTCTGAGTGAGTTGACCTGTTTTGTGTTCTCATCTGTTTTCCTATACCTTTGTTTATCTTTATCTGTGTACACATTGAAATCATCGGCCCAGAGTGCTATGGCAATCAAAAAAGTAAACAGATAGAAATTATTAGGAAGGGAATGGAAAATAAAACTGAGGATGTCATAATGCCTCTGTATCGCTCCATGGTGAGACCACACCTTGAATACTGTGTGCAATTCTGGTCACCGCATCTCAAAAAGGATATTGATGCACTGGAGAAAGTGCAGAGAAGGGCAACCAGAATGATATGGGGCATGGAATGGCTACCCTATGAGGAAAGGCTTAAGAAGTTAGGGCTGTTCAGTTTGAAGAAGAGTTGACTACTTTATCTGTCTCAGAAATATAGGAAAAAAGTCACATTAGCAAAAAAGAACTTTTATTCATCTAAAATTAAAGCAGCCAATGGTAACACTTCTGTGCTATTTAACCTAGTGAAGCAGTTAACCTCTCTTCCATCGCTTGCTTCCCCTATACTCAGTAACGACTTCTGCAATCAAAATTACCAACATATCGTCAGATTTTACACATTTACTTTACCCCAAAGATTTCATCCACAAAGCTGACTGTTCTTGCTCATCATTCTCGCCCACTGACTCAGACATAGTCATATGCATTTTTCATAAAACAAAAATATAATTTTCTCCTTTCAATCCCTGTCCTGGACACTATCTGAAATCACTTAGTTTACCAATATATGATTTCCTTGTTAACCTCATAAATCAATCACTACTCACTAGTGTTTATCCTGACCAGTTTAAACTGACCTCAGTACTACCTATCCAAAAAAAGAAAAACGAAGACTTCTCCAGTCTCAACAATCTTCACCCAATAGCATCACTTTGTACTCTGGCCAAAGTAACAGAATCTATTGTTCCCTGTACGTACCCGGATCAGTCCAGATGCCTGGGTTTTGCCTCCCCTCCAGCAGATGGAGACAAAGTTTTGACAGACTCTGCCATATATGCCAAGGTGCCACCCACAGTCTGCCAGTATTCCTCTGTCTCCAGCAGATGGCTGAGGTGCAAAGCCTACAGTCTGGTTTGATCAGTAGCACTAGTATAGCTTGGTCTTTGAGTTGGTAGTGTAGACAGAGAGGTGGATTAAAAGTAAACTTCTTAAAAAAAAAAAAGGGGGATACTTTAAAAGATTAAAGTCTCAAGCTGCTTTGAGGGTTGAGAGGTCCTGAGGGGACCATCCCCTCTCGTATTGCAGGCAGCTGCTCGAAGGGGTCGAGTGCCCTGGTACCAAGGACAGAGCAGCTCTGGGGGTGATACTGGAGAGTCCGGCTCACTTCCCCCAGACGGAACTGAGGCTCACGCAGGCTGCCGTGCCGGCCCGGGGGTAATTATAAAAAAAAAAAATTGTGTTGTTGGTGCGCTGACTCTCCCTTTACTTCCTGCGTTTGCGGCTCGTTTATTTTTCGATTTGCTAGTCCGGGGTACAGTGTTCTTTCGCGGCAAGGCTGTTATGCCCCAATCATCGGTATGCCATGCGTGCGGCTCGGCGTGCGCGCAATTGTCCAGCAACGGCCTTTGTTCGGCCTGTCTTCCAGGAGGGGAGGGCCCCTCCATTTTACCCCGGGAAGTTCGGCAATCAGCACGCACGAACGCGACGAGGCCCCCTGCTCCTCCGGCTGCCTCGGCTGAGCCGTTCCCGTGGAGCAAGGGAATGGCGGCCATTTTGTCCTCAGGCAGCACAGACTGGAGAGCCATGAGGAACGCGAGGGGGGAGAGGAATTCCCCTCCCGATTTATCTCCGCAGCGACCTGTCTCCGAGGGAGCAGGGGATGCAGACCCAGATTCTACTGGGACAGATGAAGACCCCGATGGTGCGGGGGACTCCTCCTCTTTCTCTTTTCATCGGAGTTTGCATTGCTTATGCATAAGGCCTTTAGGGCCAAAAAGGCAGGTAAGAAGCAGGTTGAGGAGGGTCCCTCTCCCAGTGTCTCCCACAAGGCGAATCGGAAGAGGCATAGGTCTAAGGGGAGCCGAGACATGGGTCAGGTGGGCTCTGTTCTCCCTAAGGTGCAACACCCATTAAGAACAGGGGGCCATCAGATGGATACATACACCTCTGATGACACGGATTCTCAGGAAAAGCCCCAAGAGGGGGTGGATGAGAATCCGGACTTGCCAGCGGATGAGGTCTGAGGGGCGCAGGTCGCTGAGGGGGACGACCCAAAAGTAGTCCGGCTGTTCTGAAGAGATGAGCTTGGCCCGCTCATCCCCTTTATTTTGAGAGAATTGGGGATCGAGGGGCCACCGGCGGAGGTCAAACAGGGGAATATGGATCCTGTTTTGTTGGGGCTGAGAGGCCCCACTACTTCATTCCCATTCCATTTTTCCGTCACGGATTTGTTGTTCTGTGAATGGGATACCCCGGACCTCAGGCTCAAGGTGAGTAAGGCTATGGACAAGCTATATCCTTTGCTGGAGGAAGCTCTGGAGATGTTGCGTGTTCCTAAGGTGGACTCAGCGGTGACGGCAGTTACCAAGCGGACCACTATCCCGGTCACCGGAGCAATGGCCCTCAAGGATCTGCAGGATAGGAAGTTGGAGATTCAACTAAAGAAGATTTTTGAAGTGTCTGCGTTGGTGGTGAGGGCTGTCATGTGTAGCAATTTTGCTTTGCGTGCGGGCCTCCACTGGGTACAGCAGCTGCAGGCAAATGAGGACCTGTCGGAAGGTGAGGCTCTCCAAGCGGGTTGGCTTGAATCGGTGGTCGCTTATAGTGCTGACGCTCTTCATGATCTGTTGAGGGCCTCTGCCAGATCCATGGTATCTGGGGTGTCAGCACACAGGCTCCTGAGGTTGAGAAACTGGGCGGCAGATGTTTCGTCAAAGGCGCAACTCAGCTCCATGCCCTTTAAGGGTAAGCTGCTTTTTGGTAAGCAGTTGGAAGATTTGATCCAATCTCTGGGAGAGAATAAGATCCATTGTTTGCCAGAGGATAGGTCCAAGTCGAGAGGTTCTTATTCAGCGAGATCTCGTTTTCGATGAAATCAGAAGTTTCATCCGGCCAGGTCTGCGGGTCCTACCTTCAGACCAGGGGCTAATAGGCAACAGTCCTGGCATCAGTCCTTTCGTGGCCACTGGTTCGGAAGGCCCGGTGCTTCCCCAGCGTCCACTGGAGTCAAGTCTTCACAATGAGATGAGGTGGGCCCACTCCTCAGAGGTAGTCGTGGGGGGCAGACTGTCCCTTTTTTACGAGGAATGGGCCAAGGTGACATCGGATTAGTGGGTCCTCTCAGTGATAAGACACGGTTATGCGTTAGATTTTGTGCGCCGGCCCCACGACCTATTTCTGAAGTCTCCGTGCGCATACCAGGAAAAGCGTCAGGCGGTACTCGACACATCACGATGGCTTTGGGCCTTGGGGGCCATTGCCCCAGTTCCGTCGGGCGAACAAAGGAAAGGCCGGTATTCCATCTACTTCTTGATCCCAAAGAAAGAGGGAACTTTCCGGCCCATCCTAGACTTAAAAAGAGTCAATCGCTGTCTTCGGGTACCTTGCTTCCGAATGGAGACCCTGCGGTCGGTGATTTCCTCCATTCATCAGGGCGAGTTTCTGGCGTCGCTGGACCTCACAGAGGCATACCTACACATCAGCATATGAAAGGATCACCAATGGTTTCTAAGGTTTTTCGTCCTAGGTCACCATTATCAGTTTCGAGCTCTACCGTTTGGACTGGCCATCACTCCCAGAACATTCACCAAGATCAAGGTGGTAGTGGCGGCTCAGCTCCGAGGGAAGGCTTGTTGGTGCATCCATATCTGGACGACTGGCTGATTCGAGAAAAGTCCGAAAAGCTTCGTCAAGAGGCGGTTCGCCGGGTGCTACAGCTGTTGAGATCACTCGGGTGGGTGATAAACTTGTCCAAGATTCAGCTTGTTCCCTCCCAGATCTTGGAATTTCTGGGAGCGCTGTTTGACACCGGCAAGGGAAAGTATTCCTGACGGCGGACCGCATTACCAAGCTACAGGGCCAGGTTCGGGCTCTGTTGGTAAGCCGTCTTCCCCGGGTGTGGGACTATCTGCGGGTCTTGGGATCCATGACTTCCACTCTGGAGCTCGTACCGTGGGCCTTTGCACATATGCCGTCTTTGACTAGTCACTTAGTCTTTGCCTTAACATGGCAATTAATCTCCACAGCATCAGGGCAACTCATTATTGCCTCAATTGCATTGATAGGCATATATGTACTCTCTATTAAAACCCCACCTTCTTTTCTCTGTTCCAAGTTATATTACTCCCTTGTTTTATTGTAACTGCAGCCCTTAACTTCCTCTTGTTTAATGTTTACTATTACTACTACCATTATTATTTATGTTATTTAATGTTATTTATGACCTTTGTTCCCTCTACACTTGTTAATTGTAAACCGACATGATTTATTTATTTATTTATTTAAAGCTTTTTTATACCGGCATTCATGATAAAATCATATCATGCCGGTTTACAGTAAACAGGGGAGTGATAACATTGAACGAAAACTGGTGTTGATAGGTAGAGAAGAAAGTTACAATAAACAAGGGAAATTAGAACTTGGAGAAGAAGAAGAGTAGCTGGAACGATTTAGTCAATAACAATTAAATTAATTAATTACATAGTGTTCAGATTAATGATGATGCGATATTTATTGCGAATGCCGGTATAGAAAAACTTAAAATAAATAAATAAAATAAAAATATGCGTCAGTTACAGTCGGCATTGCTGTCCAGGTGGAGTCTGGTTTCGGAACAGTTTCATCTCCCTCTCCCGGAGGAGACGAGGACCAGTCTCGACTGGTGGCTTTGCTCAGACAATTTGCAAAGGGGTTTCCCTGGTAATGCCCGAATGGACGATAGTGACTATGGATGCCAGTCTCTCCGGTTGGGGAGCAGTATGCCGCCGGACATCTGTGCAGGAACTATGGTCTATACAAGAGTCTCAGTGGTCCATCAATCACCTGGAGACCAGGGCGGTACTTCTGGCCTTACAAGCGTTCCATCCTCTGGTTCAGGGGAAATCAGTCCGGGACTTGTCTGACAATGCGACCACGGTGGCGTATATCAATCGGCAAGGAGGGACCAAAGGTCGCCCAGTGGCGGAGGAAGCGCAGAAACTGATACTCTGGGTGGAGCAGCACTTGTCCCGTAAAGCAGCATCCCACATAGCGGGTGTCGAAAACGTACAGGCGGACGTTCTCAGACAAAACCACCTCGACCCAGGAGAGTGGGAGTTGGTGGAAGAAGCTTTTCGACTCATTTGCGACGAGTGGGGCGCTCCCTCTCTCGATCTGATGGCAACTTTCAAGAATGCCAAGACCTCGTGGTTTTTCAGCAGGCACACGGAGAGAGGCGCCGAGGGCGTGGATGCACTAGTACTCCCGTGGCCAACCAATGTACTACTGTATGCCTTTCCACCATGGCCCCACATCGGGAAGATTCTTCGCTGAATAGAACTCCAACCGTCGGAGGTAATTCTGGTAGCCCCGGAGTGGCCGAGATGCCCGTGGTTTGCAGATCTGCTCAACCTGGCTGTGTCGGGGCCCCTGCATCTAAGGGCCAACCCGTTTCTCCTTCATCAAGGCCCTGTATGTTTGGTGGAGGCGGATCGCTTTTGTCTAGCGACATGGCTTTTGAGAGGCATCGTTTAAAAGGCAAGGGGTATTCGGATGCGGTGGTTGCTACCCTTTTGAGATCATGAAAGTCGTCTACGTCTTTAACGTACACCAGGGTGTGGAAGGTGTTTGAAGACTGGTGCATAGGTTGATCCCATCCTGGCGTCAATAGCAGATATTTTGTGTTTTCTACAAGCTGGTCTCGCAAAGGGTTTATCGTGCAGTTCGCTTAGGGTCCAGGTGGCGGCTCTTGGTTGCTTCCGTGGTTCTATTCACGGAATGTCATTGGTTACGCATCCAGATGTGGCGCGTTTCCTTCGGGGAGCAAAGCATTTGCGTCCCCCGCTTCGGTCCCCTTGTCCTTCGTGGAATCTGAATTTGGTCCTCAACGCGTTGTGTGGTTCGCCCTTTGAGCTTTTAAGGAGAGCGACCTTGAAGGATCTTACCTTGAAAGTGGTGTTTTTGGTTGCTATTTCCTCGGCTCGAAGGGTGTCGGAACTTCAGGCGTTGTCTTGTAGGGAGCCTTCCTAAGGATTTCTGAGTTGGGAGTTTTGTTGCGTACGGTCCCGTCCTTTCTTCCGAAGGTATTTTCCTCTTTTCACCTGAATCAGTCAGTGGAACTTCCATCGTTTGTGGATGTGGATTGGTCAGATCCCCTTGCGCGAGGCTTGCGGAAGTTGGATGTTCGGAGAGCGCTACTACAGTACCTGAAAGTCATGAATGTCGGACCATCTTTATGTCCTATGGAGCGGTCCGAAGAAGGGGAATATGGCTTCCAAGACTACTATCGCTCGCTGGTTGAAGGAAGCTATCAATTCAGCTTATTTATTGCGGGGCAAGACCTCGCCGGTAAATGTTCAAGCGCACTCTACTAGAGCTCAGGCAGCTTCCTGGGTGGAATGTCAGCATATTTCCCCTCAAGAGATTTGTAGAGCGGCTACGTGGAAATTTTTGCATACGTTTGCGAAACATTATCGACTGGATGTCCGGGCACCAGTCCCGGGGGGATTTGGAGAAGGTGTGTTTCGAGCGGGCCTCTCCAGGTCCCACCCTAAGTAATTGCGCTCTGGTACATCCCAGGAGTCTGGACTGATGTGGGTACGTACAGGGAAAGGAAAATTGGTTCTTACCTGATAATTTTCATTCCTGAAGTACCACGGATCAGTCCAGAGTCCCACCCTTTTGTCAGCATTAAGTCAAGGGAGAGTCCGCTCGGTCGATAATTGTCTAAGATGATTCTGCAGATTTGATTTCTCAGGTTTGGGTCACTGTCAGCCTTAGTGATCCAGTTTTTCAAGTTTGGGTTTACATTTCCTGTATATAGTTAGTTTGGTTTGATCCATTCTGCTTTGACATTGAGGAATACTGGCAGACTGTGGGTGGCACCTTGGTATATATGGCAGAGACGGCCAAAACTTTCTCTGTCTTCGTCTGCTGGAAGGGAGGCAAAACCCAGGAGTCTGGACTGATCCATGGTACGACAGGAATGAAAATTATCAGGTAAGAACCAATTTTCCTTTCTCTACCAGTTAAACAACTACATCTACGATAATGAGCTTCTTCACCTAAACCAACACAGTTTCCAAAAAAATCACAGTATGGAAACCCTGCTGATTTCCTCCTTTGATATGCTACTAAGAGGATTTGACTCCAACACTGATTACATACCAGTGCTCTTAGACATTTCAGCAGCATCTGACATCCTTTATCATTCTATATCACTGTCGAGACTGCATCCAATTGGTATCTCAGTCACGGTTCTCAGCTGGTTTAACTCCTTCCTCACCAATCGTCAATATCAAATCCACATAAGGATGTGTGCATCCTTGCATTACTCAATTTCCTCAGGGGTCCCACAAGGTTCTTCACTTTCACCCATTCTGTTTAACATTTATCTTTTACCATTATGCTATATTTTAGACAGTCTCAATATCCAATTCAAAATATATGCAGATGATATCCAGTTTTTCCATTCCGTACTCAAAATCATGGTCCAACACTATTTTTGGTTTCCTTATACATCAACACCATAAAATCCTGGCTTTCTCCAATTGTCTGAAACTTAACACCTCAAAAACAGAAATTGTACATTTCTCTTCCATCCCAATGTCTGACTGTAGACCTCCTGCTCATTTTGATCTTAATGGTACTCTTTTACCAATCACATCCAAAGCCCGCAACCTCAGAGTCATTATTGACTTCAGTCTTTCCATGTCACACCACATATCCGTAACAGTAAAAAACTCTTTCTTTAAGCTACACATGCTGAAACATCTCAAACCCCTACTTTTCCATCAAGACTTCAGAACAATCCTTCAATCTTTAATCTTCAGTTATTTAGACTACTGTACTGCCCTGTTCTTTGGGCTTCACCAAAATGCTATTCGACCACTACAACTAATTCAAAACTCAGCAGCACGAATCCTCACCGACAAGTCATGTAGAAACCATATTTCTCCTGTACTTTACTCTCTACACTGGTTACCCATCGAATTCAGAATCAAATTCAAAATTCTTTCCATTATTTATAATTTATTAAATGATGACACCTCAACCTGGCTCAGCTCCTAATTACGCATTTATAGACCTTCAAGAAAATTACACTTATCCCAAAATAACTTTCTACAAGATTCTACTATCAAAATTGCTCAATTAAAAATAACGAGTCGCCATGTATTTTCAGTAGCTGACCCGCAACTTTGGAATTCTATCTCAGACTATATTAGACACCTAAATAGCAGGACCGAATTTAAAGAGTTTAAAAACCTCTCTCTTTAAGTGCGCTTTTAACATCCATGAGGCCAATTAATCTCGCCTCTACTATACTGCTTTGAATTGTGTCAAGTTTCACTGTCCCCATTCCTTTCCTTTCTAGAGCTTTTAATTTATTTTATTTAAGAATATATTGCCTTTATTTTTTAAGTTTCTCAAAGTCTTTTACCTTGTATAAAATTTAACTTTGTGATTTTATGTATGTTATATTGTAAACCATTTTGATTACATATAGTGTTGCGGTCCCAGACGCTAGGCTAGCGACCGGGTCCTTACCTCGCCTCTCCTGCTCTGAGCAGCGTCGGGAACCGCCGTGGTTCGGGCCTGCTAGGCCGCATTGCAGCAACGTCTCCACGAGGGAGACGCCGCCGAGGCCCGATCATGACCCCGCCCCCACTACAGAACGCGCACGCGAAGGGGAACCCTTTAAAGGTCCAGCACCCAGAAGTGCTGGGCAGCCCCCAGGATGATGTCAGTCACCGGCAGAGTATTCAAGCCGGCGTCTGCCTCCACAGAACTGCCTTGCAACGAGGTCTCTCCATGTGAGTGTCAAGTTGCATCCTGCTGTTCCTGAATCCGCTCCTGCTGTTCCTGAACCCGCTCCTGCTGCTCCAGCTCCAGTCCTAGGTTTGATTCTCTGGTTCTTGACTCCGGCCTGCTCCTGATTCCCCGTGTCTGCCGCCTGCCTCGACTTCTGGATCGTCTCATCATCTCTCCACTACTTCGCTGCCGTTGCCTAAGTCCCAGCGGTCCTGGTCCTCACAGGCTCCTCCTGGGGAGATCTTGGACTTCCAGGGTGAAGGTTCCTTCTCGCCACTACTTCACTGCCGCCACCTAAGTCCCAGCGGTCTGGATCCTCATGGGCTCCTCCTGGGGGGATCACGTATCTCCAGGGTGAAGACTTCACTTGCTTCCAGCTATAGTTCCGCCTCCCGGCCTATCTTCTCTAGCGGAGCCTCTGTTCCGCCAGGCCAGCCCAAGGGTCCACTGTCCAGTCCGCAACAGTTTGCAAGGCCATGGACCCGGCAGACATGCCCGGATTGCAAGCCATTCCCGGAATGACCCAGCGACTGCAGCAGCAGCAACACTGCCTCGACGTCCTTGCCGCCACCTTTGAGCGATTGGCGAATCGGCTGGATGCCACCATGCCTGAGGTTCCGCAGGCGCCACCTCCAGTTCCTGCTGTAAACATAACTACACCCACTCAGCTTCCTGCTCCACCCCGTTATGCGGGGGATGCCAAGGGTTGTCGAGGATTCCTGAACCAATGCTACATCAGGTTTTCGCTACTCCCAGGCCAGTTCTCGTCCGATTCCGTGAAAGTGGCCTACATCCTGTCCCTGCTCGAGGGGAAGGCGTTGAATTGGGCCTCACCAATGTGAGAGCGGCAGGACTTGCATGACTTACAACAGTTTGTTCTCCATTTCAAACAGGCCTTTGATGAACCCGCATGCCTGCCCACAGTGACGTCAGAGCTGTTACAGCTAAGACAGGGATCTCGGTCCCTGGCAGACTATGCTATTGAATTCCACACTCTCGCCATGGAAGTGGGCTGGCGCGATGACAGCTTGCACGGAGTTTTCTTGGAAGGTCTGTCGGGGCGCATCAAGGACGAATTGGCCGCCCGAGATATCCCGGATAACCTCAACGATGGGATTCACCTGGCCGGTCGGATTGACCGACGTCTCCAACAAAGAGCTAAGGAGGGACGTTCGCTATGTCGTCCCATATCGTTAGCTCCAGCCTTTTCCAGACCCATGACAACACCTGCAAGTCAGGGGGCGGCACACGCAGAACCATCAGCTGAAGAGCCGATGCAAATTGGCCGCATGCCGCTGACGAATGAGGAAAGGCGAAGGCGAAGGCGCCGCACCCTAGGGCTATGCTTGTACTGTGGCAGCAAAGGCCATTTCTTAGCCCGATGCAAAGAACAGTCGGAAAACGCCAAAGCCTAGGCGGTACGGAGGAGCTACTCCTAGGTTGTGTTAATTCTGCTCCTCAATGTACTGTCCCGGTGACGTTGGAATACCCAGGAGGGTCTTTCCACACTTTGGCCTTTATTGACTCTGGAGCGGGCGGAAATTTCATTTTATCCGATCTGGTGCAACAACTACAGCTTCCTACAGTCCCGCGAAGCCCCCCACTACGCATTATGTCTAACCGTGGGACTGTCCTTCCCGGGAGTATCTCCGACGCCAAGGTGCTCTTGACTCTCCGGACAGGAGCACTGCACTCAGAGGAGATATCCTTCTTAATCCTGGAAAAAGCAGTGCATCCTGTGGTATTGGGGTTCCCGTGGTTACACCAACACTCCCCCATAATTCATTGGGACTCTCTTCAAATCACCCAGTGGAGTACCTTTTGCTTCGCCAACTGCCTCAAGGTACCAAGATCACCCATGATGCCTCTGCTAAACACTGCTGTATTACCTCCCACACCTTACCAGGAGTTCGCAGAGGTCTTCTCGAAAAGGAAAGCGGAGATTCTGCCACGTCACCGACCCTTCGATTGCGCTATAGACTTACTGCCTGGCACCACGCCGCCGCGTGGCAGGGTATATCTCTTATCCCTACCAGAGACACGCGCAATGTCGGAATACATTTCTGAAAACCTCGCTAAGGGACTTATCCGACCTTCTCTATCCCCAGCCGGAGCGGGATTTTTCTTCGTGGGGAAGAAGGATGGTACCCTCAGACCAAGCATCGACTACAGAGGCTTGAATGCCATTACGAAACAGGACCACTACCCGCTTCCGTTGATTCCGGAGCTTTTGGACAGATTACAGGGAGCTAAAGTCTTTACTAAACTCGATCTTCGAGGGGCTTACAATTTAGTTCGTATCTATCCTGGAGACTGCCTTTAACACAAGAGACGGGCATTACGAATACCTGATAATGCCATTTGGGTTGTGTAATGCTCCGGCAGTCTTCCAAAACCTCATGAAAGAGGTATTAAGAGAGATGTTGCACTCATATGTCATAGTGTATCTAGATGATGTCCTGATCTAATCCCAGGATTGGCAGTCTCATCGGCAGCATGTCAAACAGGTGCTGCAAGTTTTGAAGGACAATCATCTGTACGCTAAACTCGAGAAGTGTATGTTCGAGTGCGAGTCGCTCCCCTTCCTGGGGTACATCGTATCATCGACTGGATTTCAAATGGACCCCGAGAAAGTATCCGCGATCACCAAATGGCCTCGTCCCACAGGGGTGAAAGCTCTGCAGTGATTTCTCGGATTCGCAAACTTCTATAGACATTTCATTCCACACTATTCACAGAAGGTAGCTCCTCTTACCGCTTTGACACAAAGGGGCGGATGCTAAGGATTGGCCTGAAGCAGCCAGCCGGGCCTTTGAAAAGTTAAAACAGGCCTTTTTGATGGACACTTGCTTGTACCACCCGGACCCACAACGCCCCTTTATAGTAAAGGTAGATGCGTCCAGCATCGCAGTAGGAGCAATACTCAGCCAGCACTCGGATTCAGGGAAGTTGCTTCCATGTTCTTATTTCTCTAAAACGTTCTCTGCAGTCGAGTGCAATTACAGCATTGGGGACAAGGAACTCTTGGCAATCAAGCTAGCCTTTGAGGAGTGGAGGCAATGGCTTGAGGGCGCGATTCACCCAGTCACTGTCTACACCGATCATAAGAACCTAGAGTTTCTATGTCATGCACAGCGGTTGAACCTCAGGCAAGCCAGATGGTCCCTCTTCTTTAATCGATTTGACTTCACTCTTTGCTATCATCCAGCAGCAAAGAATGTCCAGGCAGACACTCTGTCACGCACCTCTCAGGGAGAGGAGGAAGAAGAGGGTCCTCAATACATACTAGACCCCGCAAGGATCAGCTTGGCAGCTGTGACGGTAGGTTCACCAGGGAAGACTATAGTTCCTAAGCGACTCCGGAGGAAAGTTCTGAGCTGGGCCCACGATTCTTTGTCCAGAGAACACGCCGGTTGGGACAGAACGCTAGACTTAATAACCCGCTATTACTGGTGGCCAAACATACGACGAGATGTTCTCACTTATGTGAATTCCTGTCCCACGTGTGCCAGACAGAAACCACGGATCGGCCCCCCTTGGGGTTTATTGCAACCGCTGCCAGTTCCTACTGAACCTTGGACTCATATAGCCACGGACTTTGTGGTTGATTTGCCACCTTCCAAGGGGAAGACGGTCATCTGGGTCACTGTGGACCGCTTTTCTAAGATGACTCATTTTGTGCCCTTAGCCAAATTACCGCCCGCACCAGAACTGGCACTACTGTTTGCGCAACATATCTTCCGCATCCATGGACTTCCGCAAGACCGAGGTCCGCGGGTGGGTTTCGTGAGGACTACATCCTGCTGTCCTGGGATAACACCTACTACAGGTAAGCAATTTTGCTTTCTCCCAGGACAGCAGGATGTTAGTCCTCACATATGGGTGATTAGCAAGCTACAGGCTGAGTCATCTTTGTTGTGGGCCAACAGTGCACAACTTGAGCAACAAGCACAACAACTGGTGCGATGTTGGAAAAAATGAGCCGGTACTGGAGGGCTCTATGTAAAAAGTTTGAAGTACAACTCAGCTTTTCCATGGCATTTCACCTCCAAAGCAACGGGCAAACAGAGCGTATGAGTTGCTCCCTGAAGACATTCCTTCGAACCTTTACCAATGACAACAAGACAACTGGGTGGAGTTGTTGCCTTGGGCCGAGTTTTCCTATAACAACCAGATCCATTCTGCTACTGGGAAAACTCCTTTTCAAACAGTTTACGGAAAACAGCTTAAACCGCCACTATCTGTGCCAGTGTAATTATTGTCACCCGCAGCCCAGCTATCAGCTATCAGCTCAGCAGTTGCATGGACTCTGGAATTCCATTCAACATAAACTCACTTCTGCGGCCCTAACTGCTAAGAAGCATGCTGACCGTCATCTTCAACCAGCACCCATGTTTCTTCCAGGAGACCGTGTCTGGCTCAGCACAAAAAATATCCACTTGAGGCTGCCTTCTAGGAAACTAGCACCCAAGTATTGTGGACCCTTCTGAGTAGCTGAATGAATTGGGATGGTATCATATCACCTACGCTTGCCTACCACGCTACGCATCCACAATGTATTTCATGTGTCCCTTCTGAAACCAGTACTTCTCTCCCGGTTTCATCGAAGACCACCTGATGCGGTAGCAACCCCTATAGCCGATGATCCCACATACCAAGTTCGAGAGGTTCTGGACATTTGTTTCTTCAACCGTCGCTGGGCATGATGTACCTACGAATGTCGGTAGATAAAAAAAACTTAAATAAATAAATAAATAAATAAGTACATCTCTCCACTACTTTGCTGCCGACGCCTAAATCCCAACGGCCCTGGTCCTCACAGGCTCCTCCTGGGGGGATCTTGGACTTCCAGGGTGAAGGTTCCTTCTCTCCACTACTTCGCTGCCGCCACCTAAGTCCCAGCGGCTCAGATCCTCACGGGCTCCTCCTGGGGGGATCTTGGATCTCCAGGGCGAAGACTTCACTTGGCTTCCAGCTATAGTTCCGCCTCCCGACCTATCTTCTCTAGCGGAGCCTCTGTTCCGCCAGGCCGGCCCAAGGGTCCACCGTCCAGCCGCAACATATAGTATAAAAAACGGTATATAAAATACTTTAAATAAATAAAATAAATATGATAGAAGTCTACAAAATCATGAAAGGACTTGAACAAGTTAATGTAAATCAGTTATTTCTCTCTCAGATAATAGAAGGACCAGGGGGCACTCCATGAAGTTAGCAAGTGGCTCATTAAAAACAAATCGAAGAAAATTCTTTTTCATTCAGTGCATAGTTAAACTCTGAAACTCATTGCCAGGGAATGTGATTTCAGCAGTTAGTGTTACTTGGTTTAGAAAAAGGTTTGGATAAGTTCCTAGAGGTTGGATAGGTTCCTAGAGGTAATTAATAAGCAATAGTAGCTTGTGAACTATCTAATGTTTGGGTACTTGCCAGGTACATGTGACTTGGATTTGCCACTGTTAGAAACAAGATACTGGGCTTGATAGATCCTTGGTCTGACCCAGTATGACATTTCTTATGTTCTTATGTTAATTTGTCTCCTTTTGAAGTGGTGATGGTGGAGGAGAGCTCTTACAAATAATTTATAACCTATCATTAAAATCATCCATTGTACCAGAAGACTGGAAGGTGGCCAATGTAACCCCGTTATTTAAAAAAGGATCCAGAGATGATCCAGAGAAAAATAGAAAAGATGGGAAAAAAGGACTAAACAATCCATCCAGTCTGCCCAGCAAGCCAAGCCATACAGGTCTCCCCCATAATGCAAGTATCAGGGGATGGCATCTGTTGCGCCATACAAGTTACCCCCATACTTAGTTTCCAAAATTGTCAAAGTCAGGGCCTTTGTTGGTTGCTGGCTGAATCCAACTCCCAGTTACTTCTTGCCATTGAAACAGAGAGCAGTGTTAGAGTTACATCACAAGTATAAGGCTTATTGGTTAAAATAGTAACAGCTGCATCAGCAAGTTACCCCCATGCTTGTTTTCCCAGAATGTAAAATTAATGTCTTGTTGGTTGCTGTCTCAAGCTAATTCCCCCTTTCCTCTTTCCCCCCTGCCATTAAAGCAGAGTTCAATAATGGAGTTGTAGCAACAATATGAAGGCTTATTGGTTAAGGGTAGTAACTGCCATACCAGCAAGTTACCCCCATGCACTCTTTTCTTCATTTACATCCTCTAGCCTCTAGGGAGCCATAGTGTTTATCCCATGCTCCTTTGAAATCTTTCACCATTTTTGTCTTCACCACCTCCTCCAGAAGGGCATTCCTGGCATCCACCACCCTCTCCGTGAAGAAATATGTCCTATTTATTTTATTTTATTTATTTGTTTTTATATACCGATATTCACCCAAGAGTATCACACCGGTTTACATAATAACTAGTGAGATAGTGTGATGACAGGTCATACTATCTTTACATTGAGACATTGTAACACTACAGCGAAGTATAGTTTTGTAAAGGTTAGAATTATAACACTGCAATAACAAAAACGGTATCCTTACGTTGATTCTGAGTCTTCTTCCCTGGAGTTTCATTTCATGACCCCTAGTTCTACTGATTTCTTTCCAATGGAGATGGTTTGTCAGTTGTGCATCATTAAAACCTTTCAGGTATCTGAAGGTCTGTATCATATCTACCCTGCACCTCCTCTCCTCCAGGATATACATATTTAGATCCTTCAACCTCTCCTCATAAGTCATTTGATGGAGACACCCCACAATTGTTTTCGCCCTTCTCTGGACCACCTCCATCCTGTCTCTGTCCCTTTTCAGATACGGTCTCCAAACTAAACACAATACTCCAAGTGAGGCCTCACCAAGGGCCTGTACAAGGGTATTATCACCACCTTTTTCTTACTGGCTATTCCTCTCTTTATGCAACCCAACATTATTCTGGCTTTAGCTATCACCTTGACACTATCACCCCAAGGTTCATCTCTTGCTTCGTGCACAAAAGCCCTTCACCACCCATCACATAAAGCTCTTTTGCATTACCACAACTCAGATGCATGACTCTGCAATGCTTGGCATTGAATCCCAGATGCCATATCTTCGATCACTGTTCAAGCTTCCTTAAATCACGTCTCATTGCCTCTACTCTTTCCGGCGTGTCCACTCTGTTGCAGATCTTAGTGTCATCCGCAAAAAGGCAAACTTTACCTTCTATCCCTTCTGCAATGTCACTCACAAAGATATTGAACAGGAAACTATAGACAGGTGAGCTTGACTTCAGTGACATGAAAAATCATATAAACTATTATATAGAATAAAATCACACAACATATACAAAGACATGATTTAATGGAACATAGCCAGCATGGATTTACCCAAGGCAAATCTTGCCTCAAAAATCTGCTACTTTTTTTATAAGGGGTTAATAGATGTGGAAAAATGTGAACTGGTATTTGGATTTTCTGAATGTGTTTGACAAAGTCCCTCATTTATTTATTTATTTATTTGTTGAGCTTTATATACCGTTGTTCAGTAAAGCCATCACAACGGTTTACAAGATTCAAAAGGTAGTATCTTAATATATGCTAATTAAGGGTATAACAGGATACATATTATATTCGAAAATGAGCGGATAAAGGGGATCGAAGTGGGTAAGGATTAGAGAGGATAGGAAGAGGGGTGGATGTGCTACAGGGGGGGGTTGAATAGAAAGAGTGGGGAAAGGAGGGTTACAAGTGTTACAAGGGTGGGGAAATTAGTTAAACGTAAAGTTATTCTTTTTTATAGTCCGACATAAGATCATTTTTGTATGAGAAGGGTTGCTTGGTGCTGGTTGATATCTTGTTTTTGCGTGGTTTCGGTTGGTAATTCTGTTGAGTGTTTGGCTGTTGTGATACTTGATTGTCAATGTAGACATTGTAAAACAGCTATGTTTTTACATCCTTTTTGAATGTTTTGAGGTTAGGTTGGGTTCTCAAATCTTTTGGGAGGTAGTTCCATATTTTAGGGCAGGCGATGGAAAATGCTCTTTCTCTGGTTGCTGTCAGGTGAGCATCTCTGATGGGGGGACTGTTAAACGGACTGTGTTGTTTGAACGTAAGTTTCTTTGGAGATTCTGGGGGGTTATGTTTAAACAGTTTGATCTTGATGTTCATTGTGTAGTAATTTGTATATGATGGTCATGGATTTGTGATCATGAGAGGCTTCTAAGACAACTAAAAAGTTATGGGATAGGAGGCGATGTCCTTTTGTGGATTGCAAACTGGTTAAAAGAAAGGAAACAGAGAGTAGGATTAAATGGTCTGTTTTCACAGTAGGAAAAGGCAAACAGTGGAGTGCCTCAGGGATCTGTACTTGGACCAGTGCTTTTTAATATATTTATAAATTATCTGGAAAAGGATATGACGAGTGAGGTGAACAAATTTGCGGACAACACAAAATTATTCAGAATAGTTAAATCACAAGCAGGTTGTGATAAATTGCAGGAGGACCTTGTGAGGCTGGAAGATTGGGTGTCCAAATGGCAGATGAAATTTAATGTGGACAAGTCCAAGGTGATGCGTGTAGGGAAAAATAACCCATGTCTTAGTTACATGATGTTAGGTTCCATATTAGGAGTTATCACCCAGGAAAAAGATCTGGGCATCATAGTTGGCTCAGTGTGCTGTGGCAGTCAAAAAAGCAAACAGAATGTTGGGAATTATTAGGAAGGAAATGGCAAATAAAACGGAGGATGTCATAATGCCTCTATATCGCGCCATGATGAAACCACGCCTTGAATACTATGTGCAGTTCTAGTCACCATATCTCCAAAAAGATATAGTTGCACTGGAGAAAGTAAAGTGAAGGTTGGCCAAAATGATAAAGGGCATGGGAATGGTTCCCCTATGAAGAAAGGCTAAAAAGGTTAGGGCTGTTCAGTTTGGAGACAAGATGGTTGACAGAGAGGATAAGGTAGAGGTCTACAAAATCATGAAAGGACTTAAAAGTTAAATATGAATCAATTATTTACTCTTTCAGGTAATACAAAGACTAGGGGGCACTCCATGAAGTTAACAAGTAGCATATTTAAAACAAATCGGAGAAAATTCTTATTCATTCAATGCACAGTTAAGCTCTGGAATTCATTGCCAGAGGATGTGGTTAAGGAATTTAGTGTAGCTTGGTTTAAAAAAGGTTTGGATAAGTTCCTCAAGGAGATGTCCATAAATTGCTATTAATCAATAGGGAATAACTATTGCTTATTGACAGCATTAGTAACATGGGATCTATGGTGGTGCAGATGAAGCCCATGCCTCCTCTTGATGCGGTCAAGTGTGTCCTGGACTGTATGCTCTGGTGCTGCAGGTACGGTGGTTGGTGGTGGCTGAAGCACTGTCTGTGGCTCCAATGCTGGCATGGCTGGGCTGGTAGACTGAACTGGTGGGGCATCCTGCTAATCATGTGGCATGCTGAAGGCAGATGAGGACTGGCCAGCTTCCTCCCATGACTGGGATGTCCCCTCCATAAAGCTGGAGAGGTTTTGGCTGGTGTCAAGGTGTAGAGGTGAGCTAAGGGGTTGTAGTAGCTGGTGCTGTTCTGGCAGCTCCTTCTGCTGCTTCTCCTTACTTTTCAATATATTTATAAATGATCTGGAAAGAAATACGACGGGTGAGATAATCAAATTTGCAGATGACACAAAATTGTTCAGAGTAGTTAAATCACAAGCAGATTGTGATAAATTGCAGGAAGACCTTGTGAGACTGGAAAATTGGGCATCCAAATGGCAGATGAAATTTAATGTGGATAAGTGCAAGGTGATGCATATAGGGAAAAATAACCCATGCTATAATTATACAATGTTGGGTTCCATATTAAGTGCTACAACCCAAGAAAGAGATCTAGGTGTCATAGTGGATAACACATTGAAATCGTCGGTTCAGTGTACTGCGGCAGTCAAAAAAGCAAACAGAATTTATTTATTTATTTATTTATTTATTTATTTTGTATACCGACATTCGATCGAGATATCACATCGGTTTCCAGAAAACAGGTTGAATAGAGCCGGAACTGCCCTATTTTACATTGTAACAAGAGAACAGTTGATTAAACAATAAATATAAGGAACATTGTAACATATGAATAAAATTAATATTAAATATTAGATGTGTGTATATAGAAATGGCAAATATGGCATATAGCCTATATACAATATGTACAATATGACTTTGTTATGAGTAGGGTGGGGGACAGGGAAAAGGGAGGTTACGAGTAGGGTGGGGGACAGGGAAAAGGGAGGGTAGAGAAGGGGAGGAGGGGTTATGCGTTCATGCAGAGTAGAAATTATGCGGTAAGGCTTTCAAGAGCGTTTATTATAGGATGTTGGGGTTCAGGAGGGAATGCTTTCAAGAACAGCCATGTTTTGAGCTGTTTTTTAAAGACTTGCGGTGAGGGTTCGTTTCTGAGCTGTGGGGGGAGGGAGTTCCAGAGGGTAGGGCCAGCTATTGTAATGGCTCGTTTGCGTGTTGTATTGAGGTGAGCATTTTTAAGAGTTGGGATGGAGAGGAGACCTGAGTTGGTGGATCTGAGATTTCTTTGTGTGAAATATCGTTGGATGTTGTTGTTTAGCCAGACCATTCTGTAGTTGTTTATTTTTTTGTGAAGAAGGGTGAGGGTTTTATACTGGATTCTTTGTGTGATGGGCAGCCAGTGGAGGTCTTTGAGAGTGGGTGTGATGTGGGAGGATTTTCTGTGATTGGTGATAATTCTGGCGGCGGCGTTTTGTAGAACTTGGAGGGGCTTGATGTGGATTTCCGGAAGTCCAAGGAGGAGGGAGTTGCAGTAGTCGAGTTTTGAGAAAATAATTGATTGCAGTACTGTTCGGAAATCATGCGGTTGGAGGAGAGGTTTGAGTTTTTTAAGTGTTTGAAGTTTGAAAAATCCATCTTTGATTATATTGGAGATGTGTCGTTTAAAGTTGAGTTGGCTGTCGATGGTTACTCCTAGGTTTTTTGTGGATGGTGTGAGTGAGGTTCTTGATAAGTTTGGCATCCCAGTGTTGTTTGCGCTTCCTGTGTTGTTTGAGGGGGTGCTCTCGAGGGGGGAAGCGGGACGGTCGTCCTGGATGTGAATGATTTCTGTTTTGGCTTGGTTGAGGCAGAGAGATAGTTGTGATAGCAGTTGAGATAAATTTGAACTGAGTTTGTTCCATCTTTCCATGGTGAGTTCAATGGATTTGGTGATGGGGAGGAGAATTTGAATGTCGTCTGCATAAACGAAGTAGGTGAGGTTGGCATCAGAGAGGTATTTGCATAGTGGGAGGAGGTAGATGTTGAAGAGGGTCGAGGATAGTGAAGAACCTTGAGGGACGCCATGGGTGAGGGGCACTTGGGAGGATTCAGAAGAGTTTGTCTTGACAATGAAGGATCTGTTAGAGAGGTATGATTTGAACCAGTTGAGTGTAGTGTCTTGCAGACCGATCTCTTTAAGTCTGGTGAGGAGAGTTCTGTGGTTGATGGTGTCAAATGCGGCTGATATATCGAGGAGGATCAGTAGAAATGTCTTGCCACTGTCTCGGCCTCTGAGGATGGTGTCGGTGAGGGAGAGGAGGAGAGTTTCTGTGCTGTAGAGTTTTCTGAAGCCGTGCTGTGTTGGATGGAGAAGATTGTGGGCGTCGAGGTGGTCTGTGAGTTGATTGTTGACAGTTTTCTCGATGATTTTTGCTAGGAATGGGAGGTTGGAGACTGGTCTGTAGTTTGCAGGATCAGATTTGTCGAGTTGCGGTTTTTTTATGATTGGTTTGATGATGGCGTTTTTGAGTTTGTCTGGGAAGATTCCTTGTTCGAGGGATAGGTTGATGATTTGGGTTATAGGTTTGGCAATAATCTCTCTGATGAGTTTTAGGGTTTTGATGGGGATGGAGTCTACGGGGTGGGATGCTGGTTTGGTTTTTTTGATGAAGGGTTCAATTTCTGTAGATGCAACAGGAGTGAATTGGGTCCAAATGTGGATGGGTGGAGGGATATTTGTTGAGTCGTTGTGGGAAAGGGGAATCTTGGCAATGATGTTGTCGACTTTGTCCTTGAAGAATTGAGCTAGTTTGTCACTGGAGATGTTGTTGGAGTTTGGCGTTGTGTCATTCTGGATTGGGTTGGTGAGTTCTTTGACGTATGAGAAGAGGGTCCTCGGGTTGAATTGGTATTCATGAATTCTGGATGTGTAGAAATTGCGTTTTGCTGTGTTGAGGTCAGCTGTATATTGTGTAGAAGTGTTCTATATTTGTCTTTCAGGTTTGGTGTAGGTGTTCGTCTCCATTGTTTTTCGGTTTGTCTGAGCGTTCGTTTGGATGTTTTCAGTTCGGGGGTGTACCAAGGAGCATTTTGTTTAGTAGATGATCTGATTTCCTTTTTTATTGTGGGGCATAATGTGTTGGCTATGTCAGCGTTGATGGAGATCCAGGAGTCTGTAGCTGAGTTGGCATCATGTAGGTTGATTGTTTTTAGTGCTTCCGGGAGTAGCTCTGCTAGGTCTTCACTGGAGCAGGGTTTGGTGTATTCAATGAAGCAGGAGTCTGTTTTTGCTGTGTTCGATTGATGTTGGAGCTTGGCTTGAATGAGGTAGTGGTCGGACCATGGAGTTGGAGTAGTAGTGGGTGATTCAGTTGCAGATATTTTATTGTTAATGAAAATTAAATCAAGGGTGTGCCCAGATTTCTGAGTGGGGGTGGTAATGATTTGGGAGAATCCGAGAGCTGTCATGGAAGATAGGAGGAGTTCGCAGGAGGGAGTTGTTGGTTGGGTGTCAATATGGAGATTGAAGTCTCCTAGTATGATGGCTGGTTCTTGTAGGTTGATGTGTGATGTGATGGCTTCGATCAGGGGGGAGAGGTTGTGTTGTAGGCAGCCGGGAGGAGCATAGAGGAGGAGTATTTGTAGATGTTTTGATTTAAATAGGTTAGTCTCGAAAGGAGGGGGTAGGTTTAGGGGGAAAGAGGAGAATTTAAGTTTTTTGTGGGCTAGGAATAGTAGTCCACCTCCCTTTCTTTTGCTCCTAGGTATGGAGAATATGTTGTATGTGTTTCTGGGCAGTTGATTGAGTAGGACTGTGTCAGTGTGTTTGAGCCATGATTCAGTTATGCAGAATATGTCTGGGTGGTAGTCTGAGAGCAGGTCATGAATGATTGGGATTTTTTTGGTGATAGACTGTGCATTGATGAGTAGTAGAGTGATGAGTGTGAGGGTATTAAAGTATATTTTAGGGTTAGTTTGGATTTTGGTGAGACGTCTAGTGGATGGAGTGAATTTGGGAGGGTGGTATTGGTTGTAGTGGTGAGGAAGTTTGGGAATGCATTGTGTTAGATCCATAGCGTGTGTTTTTGTTGTGCGAGAGAGCCTGTTTGGTTGCTGCGTGACTGTATAATGTTGTGTGGAGAGTTTTGTTAGTACAGCGATGCATAGAAGATTTCAATAGATAGGGTGAAGGGTGGGTGGAGGAGGGTGGGTCGGGAGTTTAGGGTGGTGGGGGGTTTCAGGGGAGGTCAAAGAGGATTGAGTCACTTAATGAGGTTGTAGTCACTTAATGAGGTTGTAGTCACTTAATGAGGTTGTAGAACACAAAGGGAGTGCACAACGGGAGTGCACGAAGGAGTGCACAAAGGAGCAGGCTCCTTTGTCGTGCTCATTCGGCGCGCGACGCTAGGCGCGCGGCGCTTGGGTGTCTCACAATTTAAATTTAATGTCTAATCAGGGCGTTCCCCTGATTGGCTGTGCGTGCTCAGCGTTCCCCTCGGAGGCGGAGGAAGGGCCGGAGGATGTCGTCGGCGTCTGCGGCTCAGGGAAGACGGCAGGGGCTGCCTCGTGGTCGGGGTCGGAGGCGGCCGTGGGTAGGTGAAATAAGTTGGGCCTTACCCCGGCGGGTCTCCGGCGCCGATCGCGCAGGCCCAGCACCGATTTTCCCCCTCTGCTCGGCAGGGTTGCGTCCGGATGAAGAGGGCTCGGTCGGCGGGAATTTCAGATTTAAAGGCCAATCAGGGCGGTCCCCTGATTGGCTGTGCGTGCTCAGCGTTCCCCTCGGAGGCAGAGGAAGGGCCGGAGGATGTCGTCGGCGTCTGCGGCTCAGGGAAGACGGCAGGGGCTGCCTCGTGGTCGGGGTTCGGAGGCGGCCGTGGGTAGGTGAAATAAGTTGGGCCTTACCCCGGCGGGTCTCCGGCGCCGATCGCGCAGGCCCAGCACCGATTTTCCCCCTCTGCTCGGCAGGGTTGCGTCCGGATGAAATCAATCCATCCTAGCAGAACTACCCCTGGAAATCCCCCACCCCCACCCTGGAACCCCAGCTGAAGAAGACCTCACTTCCTTTGGTATGGCTTTTCCCTCACTACTGGCAGCAAATTGGTCCTTCCACTGTTGGGAATTATTAGAAAGGGAATGGTGAATAAAACGGAAAATGTCATAATGCCTCTATATCGCTCCATGGTGAGACCGCACCTTGAATACTGTGTACAATTCTGGTCGCCGCATCTCAAAAAAGATATAATTGCGATGGAGAAGGTACAGAGAAGGGCTCCAAAATGATAAGGGGAATGGAACAGCTCCCCTATGAGGAAAGACTAAAGTGGTTAGGACTTTTCAGCTTGGAGAAGAGACGACTGAGGGGGGATATGATAGAGGTGTTTAAAATCATGAGAGGTCTAGAACGGGTAGATGTGAATCGGTTATTTACTCTTTCGGATAGTAGAAAGACTAGGGGGCACTCCATGAAGTTAGCATGGGGCACATTTAAAACTAATCGGAGAAAGTTCTTTTTTACTCAACGCACAATTAAACTCTGTAATTTGTTACCAGAGGATGTGGTCAGTGCAGTTAGTATAGCTGTGTTTAAAAAAGGATTGGATAAGATCTTGGAGGAGAAGTCCATTACCTGCTATTAAGTTCACTTAGAGAATAGCCACTGACATTAGCAATGGTAACATGGAATAGACTTAGTTTTTCGGTACTTGCCAGGTTCTTATGGCCTGGATTGGCCACTGTTGGAAACAGGATGCTGGGCTTGATGGACCCTTGGTCTGACCCAGTATGGCATTTTCTTATGTTCTTATGTTCCTCTTCCTCACACCACTGGATTTGAGCATCCAGTTGCAAGGCTGCGCTGAGACCTGGGGCTATGCTACTGGTACCTGGAGTTTCACAGCTGGGACCGGGGGTGTTCAGGGCAAGAGCTGTGGAAACAAAGAAGAAGATATATGTATGAATGCTAAGAAGTGTACATGTCCTGTTTGGCATAAGATGTGCACTTTGCATCAATCAATGTGAACATCTTATGCCAAGATATTTGGACACCTGTAGTAAACGTGACATTTCCAGGTGATGTAAACTTACCAGTCCTGGCTTGTGTCGTGTCCAGGGTCTCATCAATACCTCCTGTCTGGTGCAGATATTTGTTGCGGCTTGCCATTTTGTTTTTCAACTGCATCTTGACGTCTTGGTAACAATGGTTCTCTTGATTCTGTTAAGCCGGGATATGGCCTGGGTGATGGCGCACCATATCTGGTCCTTGGCTGCCCTGGACATTTTCACTGCCCATCCAAACAGCAAGTTGTAATGTTCCAGGACCTCAGAGATGAGCAGTTTGTTGTCCTTGATGCTGAATTTGTATGCCCAAATACAAGGCCAACATGCTGCCTGGCTGCTGGATGATTTGCAGAGATGGTATGGTCGAGGGTGGCTCAGATCAGCCACCCCGCCAGTGCAGATGTAGACAGCAGCCCTTACACAAGCCCTAACCACCATCTCACTTCTATCAACATTTTGACCACAGCAATAACCCACCTAATTCAACTATTGCCGGAGCCTGTATTCATGCCATTCACATCCTCTCAAGCATTGACTCCATAGAGCAGTCCCTGGCCCCTCCAAAGGAATGCCACCTCCAACAACCCAAAAGCCCTCTAGAGGAAAAGGCCTATTAGTTGTAAAAAGATCCAAAAATGCACTCAAAGATGATGTTATGTTCGTGGACCCTTGGGCTGGTTGGAACAGAAGATGGAGTGCTGTCCACAGCGAATGTCCCAACCAGGAGGCGGTTCGGAAGATCGGTGCTGGCTGACGCTCTGGTCTACGGTGAAGTCCTTTGCGACCAAGGACTAGACCCTCACTGGACGGATGGACGGTGTTGGACCGGAGAGGAAGAAGACTCTTCGCCCTGGAGACCGGTACTCTTCCGCGAGGAGCCCTTAGGAGTCCAGCCGCTGGGACTTTAGGAGATTCACCCTGGAAGCCGAAGTCCCCCCAGGAGGGGCCCATAGGGACACTGCCGCTGGGACTTAGGCGACTTCCTGACGATGTGGGTGGTCCGGATGCAGGCGCCTCCTGCAGGTCGTGGTTCCGGACGGCTGGCACCTCCAGCAGGTCGTAGGAAATCCAGAAGTCAGTCCAGGAGTCGGAGTCCAAGGATGGTACACAGCCAGTCCAGGGGTCGGTATCCAGAGAGCGGTCTGCAGCCAGTCCAGGGTTGGAGCCAGAAAGCGATCCAAAGCCAGTCCAGGGGTCAGAGCCAGAGAGAGATCCAAAAGCCAGTCCATGGGTCAAGTCCAGAAGAATAAACAGCGGAGGGAAGGCAGAAGCAGGACGAAAGCAACCAAGATCACAGCAAGCACACACCAACTCCAGGAACCTTGTTGCAAGGCACTGGAGTGAAGTAGATGCAGGGTACATATACCCTAAAGGCATCTGACGTCATCCACAGCTGCAGATAGGATTTTCCCGCGCTGGCCCCTTTAAGGGGAGCTCCTTCCCGCGTGCACGTCAGGGGGCGGGGCCAGCCGCGTCGAGCCGTCAGCATCTCTCCCGAGGAGAGAAGAGACGCGCTGGAGGGCCTGAAGACGTCCTGAAACGGCCCGGGCCGCCCCCGAGGTAGGTGGACGGACCGGGGCACGGCCCGGAACCGTAACAGATGACATGTCCAAACAAGTCAGGTCAGTCCTCTGTACAGAGTTCCTCTGCTGGCTAGATGAAAGATGCTCGCTGGTCCCATCCTGACTACAGAGTTTGCTATTATAAATTGTCTGTCTTCCTGTGTTGTCCTGCTGCTTAGTTGTTATGCTCTCCTATATGTTCTGCCCACAGCCGTGCCTCCTTGATGCAGTCTCCAGTCATGGTCCTGCTGCTGGTGTCTCTTCACATCATGTCTCCTCATCTCATCCTGCTGCTGCCTCCATGCAAGTGTCTCTCCTCATCTCATCCTTCTGCTGGCTCCATGCTCGTATCTCTTCTGCTGGGGCTCCTGTCTCTATGCTGCGCTCTCCAGTCTTCGTCCTGCTATCTCATGATGTACTCTCTGGTCCTGGTCCTACTGCTACTTGAACTTGGTCCTACTGCTACTTGAACTTTGCTGCTGTGGCCTTTAGGCTGTCCCCTTTCAGTGCACTCTTTAAACAGGGACTGTCTTGGCCTTCACTTGCCATAAGAACATAAGAACATGCCATACTGGGTCAGACCAAGGGTCCATCAAGCCCAGAATCCTGTTTCCAACAGTGGCCAATCCAGGCCATAAGAACCTGGCAAGTACCCAAAAACTAAGTCTATTCCATGTTACCATTGCTAATGTCAGTGGCTATTCTCTAAGTGAACTTAATAGCAGGTAATGGACTTCTCCTCCAAGAACTTATCCAATCCTTTTTTAAACACAGCTATACTAACTGCACTGACCACATCCTCTGGTAACAAATTACAGAGTTTAATTGTGCATTGAGTAAAAAAGAACTTTCTCCGATTAGTTTTAAATGTGCCCCATGCTAACTTCATGGAGTGCCCCCTAGTCTTTCTACTATCCGAAAGAGTAAATAACCGATTCACATCTACCCGTTCTAGACCTCTCATGATTTTAAACACCTCTATCATATCCCCCCTCAGTCGTCTCTTCTCCAAGCTGAAAAGTCCTAACCTCTTTAGTCTTTCCTCGTAGGGAAGTTGTTCCATTCCCCTTATCATTTTGGTAGCCCTTCTCTGTACCTTCTCCATCGCAATTATATCTTTCTTGAGATGCGGCGACCAGAATTGTACACAGTATTCAAGGTGCGGTCTCACCATGGAGCGATATAGAGGCATTATGACATTTTCCGTTTTATTCACCATTCCCTTTCTAATAATTCCCAACATTCTGTTTGCTTTTTTGACTGCCGCAGCACACTGAACCGACGATTTCAATGTGTTATCCACTATGACACCTAGATCTCTTTCTTGGGTTGTAGCACCTAATATGGAACCCAACATTGTATAATTATAGCATGGGTTATTTTTCCCTATATGCATCACCTTGCACTTATCCACATTAAATTTCATCTGCCATTTGGATGCCCAATTTTCCAGTCTCACAAGGTCTTCCTGCAATTTATCACAATCTGCTTGTGATTTAACTACTCTGAACAATTTTGTGTCATCTGCAAATTTGATTATCTCACTCGTCGTATTTCTTTCCAGATCATTTATAAATATATTGAAAAGTAAGGAGAAGCAGCAGAAGGAGCTGCCAGAACAGCACCAGCTACTACAACCCCTTAGCTCACCTCTACACCTTGACACCAGCCAAAACCTCTCCAGCTTTATGGAGGGGACATCCCAGTCATGGGAGGAAGCTGGCCAGTCCTCATCTGCCTTCAGCATGCCACATGATTAGCAGGATGCCCCACCAGTTCAGTCTACCAGCCCAGCCATGCCAGCACTGGAGCCACAGACAGTGCCTCAGCCACCACCAACCACCGTACCTGCAGCACCAGAGCATACAGTCCAGGACACACTTGACCGCATCAAGAGGAGGCATGGGCTTCATCTGCACCACCATAGATCCCATGTTACTAATGCTGTCAATAAGCAATAGTTATTCCCTATTGATTAATAGCAATTTATGGACATCTCCTTGAGGAACTTATCCAAACCTTTTTTAAACCAAGCTACACTAAATACCTTAACCACATCCTCTGGCAATGAATTTCAGAGCTTAACTGTGCATTGAATGAATAAGAATTTTCTCCGATTTGTTTTAAATATGCTACTTGTTAACTTCATGGAGTGCCCCCTAGTCTTTGTATTACCTGAAAGAGTAAATAATTGATTCATATTTAACTGAATACCAAGCTGAAAAGTCCTACCCTCTTTAGTCTTTCCTCGTAGGGAAGTTGTTCCATTCCCCTTATCATTTTGATAGCCCTTCTCTGTAGCTTCTCCATCGCAATTATATCTTTTTTAAGATGCGGCGACCAGAATTGTACACAGTATTCAAGGTGCGGTCTCACCATGGAGCGATACAGAGGCATTATGACATTTTCCGTTTTATTCACCATTCCCTTTCTAATAATTCCCAACATTCTGTTTGCTTTTTTGACTGAACCGATGATTTCAATGTATTATCCACTATGTCGCCTAGATCTCTTTCTTGGGTAGTAGCACCTAATGTGGAACCCAAACATTGTGTAACTATAGCATGGGTTATTTTTCCCTGTGTGCGTCACCTTGCACTTGTCTACATTAAATTTCATCTGCCATTTAGATGCCCAGTTTTCCAGCCTCACAAGGTCTTCCTGCAATTTATCACAATCTGCTTGTGATTTAACAACTCTGAACAATTTTATCATCTGCAAATTTGATTACCTTACTCGTCGTATTTCTTTCCAGATCATTTATAAATATATTGAAAAGTAAGGGTCCCAGTACAGATGTTACGGCTATGGCTGCTGTGCAACCGCCTCACCACCAGGGGTCCCTCTAGAGCTGGATCTCCTGACAGGCCCAGTCCATCTCCCTTCTCCTCTCTATGTTCTGGGCTGTCCCTTATAACCCTGCCTGACAGTTCCCTCAGTGCATCGGCATCGAGCTCGCCTGGGCTCCCTGCTCTAGCCTTCCTTGCTTGCTGTGCATTTGGTCCCTGGACCTTCCCTTGCCTTGCGCGGCCTTCGGGCCTTATTCCTTGCCTTGCCTTGCGCGGCCTTCGGGCCTTATTCCTTTCCTTGCCTTGCCTTGCGCGGCCTTCGGGCCTTATTCCTTGCCTTGTCTTGCTTTGCCTTGCCTTGTGTGGCCTACAGGCCTTCTGTGTGTGTGTGTGTGTGTGGCCTACGGGCCTTCTCTGCCTTGCCCTGCTTACAGTGTGTGGCCTACGGGACTTCTGTGTGTGTGTGGCCTACGGGCCTTCTGACCTGCCTTGCCCTGCTTACGGTGTGTGGCCTACTGGCCTTCTGTGTGTGTGTGTGTGGGCTACGGGCCTTCTCTGCCTTGCCCTGCTTACAGTGTGTGGCCTACGGGACTTCTGTGTGTGTGTGGCCTACGGGCCTTCTGACCTGCCTTGCCCTGCTTACTGTGTGTGGCCTACGGGTCTTCTGTGTGTGTGTGGCCTACGGGCCTTCTGACCTGCCTTGCCCTGACCCAGCCTGAACCCAGACACTGCTACTTGCCGCCTGCCCTGACCCAGCCTAGACCCAGACACTGCTACTTGCCGCCTGCCCTGACCCAGCCTGGACCCAGACCCTGCTACTTGCCGCCTGCCCTGACCCAGCCTGGACCCAGACACTGCTACTTGCCGCCTGCCCTGACCCAGCCTGGACCCAGACACTGCTACTTGCCGCCTGCCCTGACCCAGACACTGCTACTTGCCGCCTGCCCTGACCCAGCCTGGACCCAGATACTGCTACTTGCCGCCTGCCCTGACCCAGCCTGGACCCAGACACTGCTACTTGCCGCCTGCCCTGACCCAGCCTGGAACCAGACACTGTTTCTAGCCATTCCTGTCTCTCTCCACCTGGAGCCACCCTGCTGGGTGGTGTTCACGACTCCTGACCGGAGCCCAAGCGTAACAACAGATCCCTGAGGCACTCCACTGCCCACTCCCTTCCACTGAGAAAATTGTCCATTTAATACTACTCTCTGTTTCCTGTCTTTTAGCCAGTTTTCAATCCATGAAAGGACATCGCCACCTATCCCATGACTTTTTAGTTTTCCTAGAAGCCTCTCATGAGGAACTTTGCCAAATGCCTTCTGAAAATCCAAGTACAGTACATCTACCGGTTCACCTTTATCCACATGTTTATTAACACCTTCAAAAACGTGAAGCAGATTTGTGAGGCAAGACTTGCCCTGGGTAAAGCCATGCTGACTTTGTTCCATTAAACCATGTCTTTCTATATATTCTGTGATTTTGATGTTTAGAACACTATCCACTATTTTTCCTGGCACTGAAGTCAGGCTAACCGGTCTGTAATTTCCCGGATCTCCCCTGGAGCCCTTTTTAAATATGGGGGTTACATTAGCTATCCTCCAGTCTTCAGGTACAATGGATGATTTTAATGATAGGTTACAAATTTTTACTAATAGGTCTGAAATTTAATTTTTTAGTTCCTTCAGAACTCTGGGGTGAATACCATCCAGTCCAGGTGATTTACTACTCTTCAGTTTATCAATCAGGTCTACCACATCTTCTAGGTTCACCGTGATTTGGTTCAGTCCATCTGAATCATTACCCATGAAAACCTTCTCCAGTACGGGTACCTCCCCAACATCCTCTTTAGTAAACACCGAAGAAAAGAAATCATTTAATCTTTCCGCGATGGCCTTATCTTCTCTAAGTGCCCCTTTAACCTCTCGATCATCTAACGGTCCAACTGATTCCCTCACAGGCTTTCTGCTTCGGATATATTTTAAAAAGTTTTTACTGTGAGTTTTTGCCTCTATGGCCAACTTCTTTTCAAATTCTCTCTTAGCTTGTCTTATCAATGTGTTACATTTAACTTGGCAACGTTTATGCATGTTCCTATTTTCCTCTGTTGGATCCTTCTTCCAATTTTTGAATGAAGATTTTTTGGCTAAAATAGCTTCTTTTACCTCACCTTTTAACCATGCCGGTAATCGTTTTGCCTGCTTTCCATGTTGTGTTCCGCACTCGCGGCCGTCCGTGGGCGCAGCCCCCTACCTCTTCTGCCGACCAGGCCAGAGGCAGCGTCGAGGCCGACTGCCCCGCGTGGCGGCACGGGCCTTCGGGCTGGCCGCCGGGATCGGAGACGTCCCTGCTCCTCCCTCGCGGCCGCTGCTGCTCTCCTCCGCGGCCCGGATCCAAGATGGCCACCGCCATCCTTGGGCGTGAGGACGCGCCTCTTCACTAGACTTAAAGGGACCTCGTCCCTTTAATTGCCTGCAGCTGATTCCTATCCACAAGGCCAGAGGAAGTATAAAAGGAGACTTCCTCTGACCATTCCTCGACTTGGCAACGTCTCCTGTGAGAGTTGTTTGAGTTTGCTTGCTTTGGCGAGTTCCAGCGTCTTGACTCCTTGTTCCAGTTTCGTCTTGGTATTCCTGGTTCCGGACCTTGGATCGGCTAGCGGTGTTTCCTGGTATTGACTTCAGATTGGCTAGTGGTGAATCCTGGTATTGACTTCGGACTGGCAAGCGGTGATTCCTGGTATTGACTTCGGACTGACAAGTGGTGATCCCTCGGTGTGTGACCTCGGACTGGTAAGCGACGAACCTCTGGCACTTAACTTTGGACCTCTTCCTGACCATCGTCTTCAAGGGCCCGCCTAAGTCCCAGAAGCCCTTGTCCCTACGGGCTCCTCCCAGGGGGACCACAGTCTTCCAGGGGTGAAGCTCCAGACAGCCCTTGCACCGAACGTCTGTTCCTTGACCTCTCAAAGGTCCACCTAAGTCCCAGCAGTCCGGGTCCCTACGGGCTCCTCCTGGGGGAACCGCGGACTTCCAGTGGCGAAGACACACCTCCGTTCCTTGACATCACGACTCTTCATCTGCCTTCACAGTCGCATCTGTCTCCAGTGCCGAGGGTCAGTTGGTCACCTCTTCTGTTCCTGCCTCGCCACCCGACGGGAGAACCTACGGATCTTCCTCCAAGGTATACTATCCTTCATTCGGCCCAAGGGTCCACAAGCCTGAGCATAACATTCCACCTTTCTTATTGTGTGGAATACATCTGGATTGTGCTTCTAGGATGGTATTTTTTTTAACAATGACCACGCCTCTTGCACACTTTTTACTTTTGTAGCTACTTTCAGTTTTTTTCTAACTATTTTTCTCATTTTATCAAAGTTTCCCTTTTGAAAGTTTAGCACGAGAGCCGTGGATTTGCTTACTGTCCCCCTTCCAGTCATTAAATCAAATTTGATCATATTATGATCACTATTGCCAAGCGGCCCCACCACCGTTACCTCTCTCACCAAATCCTTTGCTCCACTGAGAATTAGATCTAAAATTGCTCCCTCTCTCGTCAGTTCCTGAACCAATTGCTCCATAAAGCTATCATTTATTCCATCCAGGAACTTTATCTCTGTAGCGTGTCCCGATGATACATTTACCCAGTCAATATTGGGGTAATTGAAGTCTCCCATTATTACCGCACTACCAATTTGGTTAGCTTCCCTAATTTCTCTTAGCATGTCACTGTCAGTCTCACCATCTTGACCAGGTGGACGGTAGTATACTCCTATCACTATAGTCTTCCCCAACACACAAGGGATTTCTACCCATAAAGATTCAATTGTGCATTTAGTCTCATGCAGGATGTTTATCCTGTTGGACTCTATGCCATCCCGGACATAAAGCGCCACACCGCCTCCCGGGTGCTCCTCTCTGTCATTGTGATATAATTTGTACCCCGTTATAGCACTGTCCCATTGGTTGTCCTCCTTCCACCATGTCTCTGAGATGCCAATTAAGTCTATGTCATCATTCACTGCTATACATTCTAATTCTCCCATCTTATTTCTTAGACTTCTGGCATTAGCATACAAACATTTCAAAGTTTGTTTTTTGTTTGTATTTTCATTCTGCTTTTTAATTGATAGGGATGTTAGAATTTTTTAGCTCAGGTGAGTTTTTAGTTACAGGCACTTGGACTACTTTTCTTATTATTGGAACCTCACTGTCAGGATGCCCAATTCTAATGCATCATTAGTATCCTTTGAAGATACCTCTCTCCGAACCATGCGCTGCTGAGGACTGTCGGCTTTCCCCTTTCTTCTAGTTTAAAAGCTGCTCTATCTCCTTTTTAAAGGTTAGCGCCAACAGTCTGGTTCCACCCTGGTTAAAATGGAGCCCATCCCTTCAGAAGAGACTCCCCCTTCCCCAAAAGGTTCCCCATCACATAGTTGTGCTAATATCAGCTCTAACATTAGAGCTTTACTGTAGTTATTGGGTTGCCACTTCTACTTTCTAGGTTCTTTGCAGTAATGATTTTGCAATAGGATAAGATCATAATACTGTATATGTCATGTTGCAATTTGTAAAGAGTATGTCTCCACTAAATGTGCTGGTCATTTCAGTTATAATCTCATGGGCTATTTGATATCTTGTCCTTGCAGAATGTTATCACCAAAGATGTTGAATTGCTTAGATTCTGTGGCCAAACCAGGCTAGGTTCTTGTGGCCTGGTTTGGCCTCTGTTGGAAACAGGATGCTGGGCTTGATGGACCCTTGGTCTGACCCAGCATGGCAATTTCTTATGTTCTTATAACTATAAATGTTATTTAATAAAGTGGTGACATAATTTGAAACTTCAAAGTCATTTCATTGTGTAGTTTTTGTCTTAAGTGTTCACTAGGTAAAATGTTGGAGACCCATATGACCTTGCATGCCATTGGCCAATCCAACTAGGCACATTTCTCATATATAAGACCATAAGGCCTAGGCTTTAAAACTGAAAGCTTATGGTATGCTCCCAAAGAAAACAACAAGAGCAAAACAGGAAACTCCTTACTGTGGAGCTTCACAAGTGGCTCGTAGCCTTCTCCAGAGAGCATACTCTTAGCTAACTCTTGAATACATGAGCATGTATGTGAGATGAACACAATCTACCTAGTGTTCACCTCCATATACTGTCCAGTGGAAGAGCTACAGAAATGCTTGGCCAGAGGTGCTATAGCAATGTCTTCACTCTGTTGGTGTTATGGTTAAGCATTGTTTGGGTGGATTCTTGGGTACTGTGGCAGATGACCACGCCCACGGGGAGGGGCCCCGTGGGGAGCCACAGTACTGAGCTAGACTCAGGATGCACAAACACAGAATTAGATCTTTCATTGTACAGCTTGATGTATACCACCAGAGGTGGCAGTAGTGAGGTAGTCTGGATGTAGCAGTCTCAGGACCCTCGGCAAAAGGGACCCTGTTGGTATAGGGGAATTCCGGTGTAGGTTTCCCAGCAAAGCAATGCTGTATATGAGACAGACTGTGAATTAGATTATTTACTAGATGGTAGCTGTAGGTATGTGATTTCACCAGGCTGAAGGAGATGGTACTGGCACCGAGGCAGGAAGAGCAGGCCCTTGAGGAGCGAGTACCTGATCCCTGTAAGGCACCTGAAATAAAGCAGAGGGCCCCCGAGGAGCGGGTACCCAGGTTAGGCAGGCAGGCAGGCGTTCCTGCCTGCCTGCCCGTGATCCTACCTGCCTGCCTGCCCGTGATCCTGCCTGCTTGTTCCTGCCTGCCTGCCTTGATCCTGGTCCGTCTCATCGAATCCGTCTTCTGCTGCCTGCACTGATCCTGGTCCGTCTTATCGAATCCGTCTTCTGCTGCCTGCACTGATCCTGGTCCGTCTCATCGAATCCATCTTCTGCTGCCTGCACTGATCCTGGTCCGTCTCATCGAATCCGTCTTCTGCTGCCTGCCCTGATCCTGGTCCGTTTCATCAAATCCATCTCCTGCTGCCTGTCCTGACTCCGGTCCGCTCCTGGTCTTCTCTGTGGATAGTTGCTCACCTAAGTCCCAGCGGTCCGGGTCCCTACGGGCTCCTCCCGGGGGGACCTCGGGCTTCCAGGGCGAAGCCACCTAAGTCCTAGCGGCCCGGTCTCCAACAGCTTCTCTGGGGGAGTCTCGGGTTTCCAGGTGAAGATCCGCCTTCGGCTACGGTTGTCTGCCTCCTGTCCGCCTCTCCCAGGCAGTCGGCCCAAGGATCCACTCCCAGAGTTCAACACTTTCCAGTCCAGTTCCTAGTATCAATTCCCTAACTTGCTATTGCCTTGTCTCAGTCTGTATCCAGTCCCAGTCTCTGCTCAGTGTCCTGCTCAAGCCTGTGTCCGTATCCAGTCCCAGTCCCTGTTCTGGATCCTGTCCAAGCCTGCATCTGTATCCAATCCTAGTCCCTGCTTAATATTGTGTCCAGTCTTATCCAGCCTGTTCCAATAACCAGACCTCTGCTCCTGTCTGTCTCTACCTTCAACATCCAGCCTGTGCCTCTTCAGTTCCAGCCCTGATTTGTCCAGCCTTGTCCAACCTTGTCCAGCAAAACCCTATCAGTCCCCAGAACCCAAGGGCTCAACCTTCAGGGAAGAGGGCTGGCTAGGTAGAAGATCAGCCCAGCTTCTAGTTGTAACCAGCCATGATGTTCTGTCGCTGAAGTCAAGCCCTAATTGGCCTTCAGAACCCAAGAGTTCAACCTGCTAGGGAGGATCTGGCTAGGCAGAAGACCAGCCCTTGCCTAACCCTGCAGTTGTGTACCATACCTGTGTGGGTGTATCCTAATCCTATCCAGGCACCCCATAACAAGCTGTATGTGATGAGGGGTGAAAGACTGATGTGCATTGACCGGGAAAGAGGACAGAGGTTGATAGTGTCTGATTATCTGAAGGTGGTGAAGCAATGTGACAAGGCAGAGGCTAAGACTAGAGGAATACTAGGCTGCATAGAGCAGCATGAACAGAAGGAAAAAAAAGAGGAGATAATGCACCTATACAGGTCCTTGGTGAGGTCTCACCTGGAGTACTGTGTTCAGTTCGGGAGATCATATCTAGGATGGAAGTGGTCCAGAGAAAGAGCGGCATGAACAGAAGGAAAAAAAAAGAGGAGATAATGCACCTATACAGGTCTTTGGTGAGGTCTCACCTGGAGTACTGTGTTCAGTTCTGGAGACCATATCTAGGATGGAAGTGGTCCAGAGAAAAGCTCCAATGCTTCTAATGAAAGTTCTTTGCCTCAAGCCCTAATCTTCAGTTGCTGCCTTTTTAAAACGTCTGATGATGATGCTAACCCGCGTGCGTGCGTGTCCCGAGGGGCGTGCGCCGATGCTGCCAAAATGGCGATTCAAGCCAAGCAATCGGCCCACAACCCCCAGGGAATGGCGCGGCGGACCAGACGCTGAAAACGGAACAGGTAGGAAGACCCGACCGCAGCAAATCGCGGCCGGGTTTTCTAACAATACCCTAGAGGAGAGGAGGGACAATGGAGATATGATAGATATTAATGATGCACAAGAATCAAACCTTTCCCAGTGAAACGAAAACTGTAGAAGTAGGAGACCAAGAATGGATTTTGCCGATCCTAGGCACTTTTGGTGCTTTTACCCCCCAGGCTCCTGTAAAGGTCTGTCACAGTAGGCTGGAAGGATGCAAATCGTAGCCAGCCTGCTTCCCCTAAATGTTTGCTGCCCTAAGTACAGATATATTGGGTGCCTACTGACAAATCAAGGGCTGTAGGGGGCATAATATGGAGCTTCATAGGGGTAGACTCAGGAAAAAATCAGGAAATATTTCTTCATGGAGAGAGTGGGGGATGCAAGGAATGACCTCCTGGATGAAGTAGTGAAGACAAGAATAGAAATGGAATTCAAAATGGTGTGGAATAAACACAGAGGATTCCTAATGGCTAAAGAATGGAAATGAACAAAAGGAGTAACCTGTGTTAACTGAAGTAAAATGCACAAAGTGGCAGGTACTACCCTTAGAACATGCCATACTGGGTAAAACCAAGGGTCCATCAAGCCCAGTATCCTGTTTCCAACAGTGGCCAATCAAAGTCACATGTACCAGGCAAGTACCCAAACATTAGATAGATCATACGCTACTATTGCTTATTAATTACCATAATAGCAGTTTATGGATTTAACCTCTAGGAACTTATCCAAACCTTTTTTACACCCAGCAACGCTAACTGCTGAAACCATATCCCCTGGCAATGAATTCCAGAGTTTAACTATGCATTGAGGGAAAAAGAATTTTCTTCGATTTGTTTTAAATGAGCTATTTGCTAACTTCATGGAGTGCCTCCTGGTCCTTCTATTATCTGAGAGAGTAAATAACCAATTTACATTAACTTCAAGTCCTTTCATGATTTTGTAGACTTCTATCATATCCCCCCACCCCCTGTCGTCTCTTCTCCAAACTAAACAGCCCTAACTTCTTTAGCTTTTCCTCATAGGGCAGCCGTTCCATGCCCCATACCATTTTGGTCACCCTACTCTGCACTTTCTCCAGAGCAGCTATATCCTTTTTGAGATGCGGTGATCAGAACTGCACACAGTATACAAGGCGCAGTCTCACCATGGAGTGATACAAAGGCATTATATCATCCTCCATTTTATTTTCCATTCTCTTTCTAATAATAATTCCTAATATTCTGTTTGCTTTTTTGATCGCCACAGCACACTGGGTTGACGATTTCAATGTATTATCCACTATGATGCCTAGACCTCTTTCCTGGGTGGTAACTCCTAAGATAGAACCTAACATTCTGTATGTTGCGTCCGTCGGTCTCAGACGCTTTGACCTCTGTGCCTCATAAGGCCATAAGAAATTGCCATGCTGGGTCAGACCAAGAGTCCATCAAGCCCAGCATCCAGTTTCCAACAGAAGCCAAAACCAGGCCACAAGAACCTGGCAATTACCCAAACACTAGGAAGAACCCATGCTACTGATGCAATTAATAGCAGTGGCTATTCCCTAAGTATAATTGATTAATAGCCATTAATGGACTTCTCCTCCAAGAAATTATCCAAACCTTTTTTGAACCCAGCTACATTAACTGCACTAACCACATCCCCTGGCAACAAATTCCAGAGCTTTATTGTGCGTTGAGTGAAAAAGAATTTTTTCCGATTAGTCTTAAATGTGCTACTTGCTAACTTCATGGAATGCCCCCTAGACCTTCGATTATTCGAAAGTGTAAATAACCAAGTCACATCTACTCGTTCAAGACCTCTCATGATCTTAAAGACCTCTATCATATCCCCCCTCAGTCGTCTCTTCTCCAAGCTGAACAGCCCTAACCTCTTCAGCCTTTCCTCATAGGGGAGCTGTTCCATCCCCTTTATCATTTTGGTTGCCCTTCTCTGTACCTTCTCCATCGCAACTATATCTTTTTTGAGATGCGGCGACAAGAATTGTACACAGTATTCAAGGTGCGGTCTCACCATGGAGCGATACAGAGGCATTATGATATTTTCTGTTCTATTAACCATTCCTTTCCTAATAATTCCTAACATTCTATTTGCTTTTTTGACTGCTGCAGCACACTGAGCCAACGACCTTTCTATCTGCTCTCCCCGCTAGCCTTGGGAAGATGGCTACCACCATGTCTGATTGCCGCTCTCTCCGGCGTCCCCGGAACGATAATGGCAAGGCTATCCGCCGTGTTTCTCCTGAGTGCCTCCTAGGGTGCACGTGCGCGCACGCAACCCACGTCTTTATACACATCATGGTGGGGAACCTCAGGGGCGTCCCCCTCGAGTGTCGTCATGCCATCCGGGTATTTAGCCTGCCCTTCGTTTGCTAATAAATCGAGTTAGCAAGGATTGGAATGCCTCTGGTCTGAGCTACTCTGCCGCTTCCGCGCTGCTGCTGGAAGCTCTCTCTGCCCTTCGGGGTATTTCATCTAACTTGGGTACCCACTCCTCGGGGGGCCCTCTGCTTTATTTCAGGTACCTCTCTGGGATCAGGTACTCACTCCTCGAGGGCCTGCTCTCCCTGCCTCTAACTACTTCTGTCTGCTGGGATTTCCAACTATACAGCTACCATCTTAGTGAGTAATCTAACTTTGTCAGTCTGCCTCATCTACAGCTCTACACTGGGAACCTGCATCCTGAACTCCCTATACTATCGAGTGCTGCTAACATCTGCCTTGTGAGACGGGTCTCCTCAGCCAAGGATCCCTGGACAGCTCTTACTGGATCACCTCACTACTGCCACCGCTGGTGGTACCATCCAGCTGTATAATAAAATACAAACTTCTCTGTGTCTGTGTATAAAGAGTCTAGCCTAGTACTGCGGTTCCTCACGGGGCTCCTCCCCGTGGGCGTGGCCATCTCTGCAGTACCCAAGAATCCACTCCAACACCTCAAAACCATAACAGATTGCTAACTCCATGGATTCGGCTCAGCTCACCGCATTGCAGGCCATTCCAGGCCTGGTCCAGCGAATCTCCGAATAACAGAACTCGCTGGATAACTTGACTACTGCCTTTAACGAGTTGCACGCACAGATGAATACACCGACCACCACAGGGAAAGAAGTTACACCGCCAGAAGTGACGGTCAAGACTGCTGTACCTCTATATGCTCCAACACGCTTCTCAGGTGAAGTTTGGAAATATAGAGGATTCATCAATCAATGTTGCATGCACTTTTCTCTGCAACCTAATAATTTTCCTACAGCTTATGCCAAGACCACTTATATCCTGTCTTATCTGGACGGAAGACCGTTGGCTTGGGCCTGTCCGCTGTGGGAGCACAATGACCCTATCCTGAATGATCTTGCCGGGTTCCTTGAACTGTTCAGATCAGTATTCGATGACCATGCCCGGTACATGACAGCAGGATCTACGTTGGTTCACCTCAAAAAAGGCAATAAACCTTTACCAGACTTCGCCATTGAATTCAAGACATTGGTGTCAGAATTACATTGGGACCCTAGATGCCTGAAGACACTCTTCTTTGAAGGCCTGAACTTCCAGCTAAAAGATGAGCTGGCAGCTCGAGAGATGCCTGAGACCTTAGCTGAACTAATGAAGTTGGCAACAAGGATTGATCACAGACTTCGTGACAAGGTTCAAGAGGTCAAGAGTCCCAGAAGACCACTTCAGGGAGAGACTCGAGTCAAGCCTGTACCCAGGTCTATACCCTCTGGTCCTGTTGCTGGCGAAGAAGAACCAATGCAATTAGGCCGCAGTCATTTGACTTCTAAAGAGAGAAGAACACGAAAGAGGTTGGGACTATGCATGTATTGTGGTCAAGCTGGTCATGCTGTACAAACATGTCCTACATGTCCTATATGTCCGGGGAACTGGAAGACCTAAGTCCTGTGGGAGGACTCTTCTTAGGTCTAACTGCACCCTCTGCTCCACTCTCTCTTCCTGTATCCTTAATCTGCGGACCTCTAGAATACCAGACTCTTGTCTTGGTGGACTCTGGGACAGGGGAAAATTTCATTTTCAAACGTCTAGTGGAACATTTGCGAATCCCCAACACTACCATGACGTCTCCACTATTCCTGTCTTCTATTCATGGGGAGCCCTTACCGGGTGAAGTTACCCTACTCACTGAACCAGTGAGCTTACATACCGGTGCTCTTCATACAGAGACTATTTCCCTCTTTGTGCTAGAGAAGGCCATGCTCCCCTTGGTACTTGGGCTACGGTGGCTGCAGAAACATATGCCACAATTCAACTGGCCCATGTTGGAGCTTTCACGTTGGGGTCCAGATTGTCATGGCAAATGCCTGATGGAAGTCTCTCTTATACCCTGTATGCCAACTACCCTGTTGTTGCCTGGGTTACCGCCTCAATATGCATCTTTTCAAGATGTATTTTCAAAAGCTGCTGATGTATTACCTCCACACAGATCATACGACTGTGCCATTAACTTGAAGCCTAACACAGAACCACCCAAAGGAAGGGTTTATCCTCTCTCCATAGTAGAAAATAAAGCGATGTCAGAGTACATCCAGGAGAATCTTCAGAAAGGCTTCATAAGACCCTCCAAGTCTCCTGCAGGCGCAGGCTTCTTCTTCGTGGGGAAGAAGGATGGAACATTACATCCATGCATTAACTACAGAGGACTAAACGAGATCACGGTGAAGGATCGCTATCCCTTACCACTCATCTCGGAGCTATTCAATAGACTACAGGGAGCCAAGATATTCTCCAAGCTCAATCTTAAAAGAGCCTGTAATCTGGTTCGCATCCGCTCTGGCAATGAATGGAAGAAGGCTTTTAATACCAGGGATGGACACTTTGAATACCTAGTGATGCCCTTCAGCCTGTGCAATGCCCCGGGTGTCTTCCAAAACATGATGAACGACATTTTGCGTGATCTACTCTACCAATGTGTCGTTGTGTACTTAGATAACATCTTGATATTTTCCCAGGACATGAACACCCATATGGAAGATGACAAAAGAGTACTGCAGAGGTTTCGCGAGAAATGCTTATTCGCCAAGTTGTCTAAATGCTAATTCCACAGGGAATCTGTGCCCTTCCTAGGGTACATTGTTTCGAACAAAGGTTTCTAGATGGACCCTCAAAAGTGAGAGTATTCAAAAATGGACACAACCCACTGGTCTAAAAGCTCTTAGACGATTTCTGGGATTTACCAACTATTATAGAACCTTCATCAAGAATTACTCTTCACTGACTGTTCCCTTAACAGCGATGACTAAGAAAGGTGCCAACGTCGCCAACTGGTCTAAGGAAGCTGTGACAGCATTTCAGAAACTAAAAGATGCCTTTTCAAGTAGGCCATGCCTCCGCCATCCAGCCCCTGCACGTCCCTTCATTGTGGAAGTCCATGCCTCTGATGTAGGCTTAGGAGCCGTGCTAAGCCAGACCAGTGACTCTAAAATCTTGCATCCATGTACTTTCTTCTCCCGACGTTTCTCACCAGCGGAGAAGAACTACAGCATTGGGGATAAAGAACTACTGACAATAAAGATGGCATTCGAAGAGTGGCGCCACTGGCTTGAAGGTGCACAACATCAGATCACTGTTTACACTGATCACAAAAATCTGGAGTACCTCCATCATGCTCAACGCCTTAATCACAGACAGGCGAGATGGTCCCTGTTTTTCAACAGATTTGACTTTGTGCTGAAATACCGCCCTGGAGATAAGAACGTCAGAGCAGATGCCCTATCTCGCTCTTTTCTCTCTGAAAACGTACCTGATGAACCCCAGCATATCATCGACCCGAAGAGAGTTATCCCGACAGCTAATCACCCGGTACCTCCAGGCAAAAACCATTGTACTCTGCAACCTCAGAAAGAAGTTGTTAGCATGGGCTCATGATTCGAGACTGGCTGGACATCCTGGTCAACGAAGAACTCTGGCTAAGCTACAGAAGTACTACTGGTGGCGCACCATGTAGGAAGATACTTTTGTGTATGTAGCTTCCTGTTCCAATTGTGCCAGTACAGAAACCTCCGCCCTGCTTCAACCCTTGCCAGTACCAGATGAGCCCTGGACTTACCACTTTCTGGAGGTAACAATACCATCTGGGTTACAGTGGATCATTTCTCAAAGATGGCTCACTTCGTGGCTCTCCCTGGCTTACCCACAGCCATGGAGCTTGCTAAACTATTCATTACCTACATCTTTCGCCTATACGGCATGCCAAAACACAGTCTCTGACAGAGGAGCCCAATTTACAGCCAAGTTCTGGAAGGCTTTGTGTAAGAAGTTCGATATCACACTTGACTTCACCTCTGCATACCATCCTCAGGTAAATGGCCAAACTGAGAGAATGAATAGAACACTCAAGCAGTTCCTACGTGCCTATGTTGGTTCACGTCAGAATGACTGGGCTGAATTGTTGCCCTGGGCTGAATTCGCCATCAACTCTCATCCAGCAACATCAACTGGATCTACACCTTTTGAGGTGGTCTACAGACGACTACCCTTACCACCTTTACCACTTCCACTTTCATTGTCGTCCCCGGCAGCTCAATCAACTACCAAAGATATCCAACTCTGGAGAAAGACTAAAGAGATGCTCCAAAAAGCAGGACAAAGAGCAAAGAAAGGCTATGACGCTCACCATAGCAAAGCTCCTGAATTCCAGCCTGGTGACAAGGTCTGGCTGTCTACTAAACATCTGAGACTCAACTATCATCAGCTCGTTTTGCTCCACACTTTGTCGGACCCTTTCCCATCCTCCGACGATTGGGGACACTCACATATAGTCTGAAACTTCCTCCAGCGATGAAAAATCATAATGCATTCCATGTTTCGCTGCTGAAACCACTTGTTCTTAGCGAGTTCTCCACCAAGACATCTGAACCTACTCCAGTTGATGCAGAAGAAAACATCGAATACAGAGTTGATGCCATCCTTGATGTGAGAAAGAGAGGCAGAGTTTGGGAATACATCCTGTCATGGGAAGGTTACAGACCTGAAGAAAACTCTTGGGAACCTTTGGTTAATATCATGGATAAAGAGATGCTTCGTCAATACCACCGATCGCATCCTCAAAAACCAAGACCAGGTAGGGGGTTTGGAGGGGGCCCTTTGAAGGGGGAGTACTGTTGCGCCCGGTCTCAGATGGCTTCGACCTCTGTGCTTCACCTTTCTCTCTGCTCTCCCCGCTAGCCTTGGGAAGATGGCTACCGCCGCGTCTGCATGCCGCTCTCTCCAGCGTCCTTGGAACGGCAATGGCAAGGCTATCCGCCATGTTTCTCCTGAGGTCCTCCTAGGGTGCACGCGCACACGCCACCCACGTCTTTATCCATGTTATGGGGCATCCCCCTCGAGTGACATCACGCCATCCGGGTATTTAGCCTGCCCTTCATTTGCTAACAAATCGAGTTAGCAAGGATTGGAATGCCTCTGGTCTGAGCTACTCTGCCGCTTCCGTGCTGCCGCTGGAAGCTCTCTCTGCCCTTCGGGGTATTTCATCTAACCTGGGTACCCGCTCTTCGGGGCCCCCCTGCTTTATTTCAGGTACCTCTCTGGGATCAGGTACTCTCTCTCGAGGGCCTGCTCTCCCTGCCTTGGTGCCTGCATCCAACTACTTCTGTCTGCTGGGATTTCCAACTATACAGCTACCATCTTAGTGAGTAATCTAACTTTGTCAGTCTGTCTCATCTACAGCTCTACACTGGGAAACTGCATCCAGAACTCCCTATACTATCGAGTGCTGCTAACATCTGCCTTGTGAGACGGGTCTCCTCAGCCGATGATCCCTGGACTGCTCTTACTGGATCACCTCACTACTGCCACCTCTGGTGGTGCCATCCAGCTGTATAATAAAAGACATAACTTCTGTGTTTGTGTGTCTCAAGTCTAGCCTAGTACTGCGGTTCCTCACGGGGCTCCTCCCCATTTTTAAATACAGGGCTGGGAGATCACGTGATGCACTGAAGGGTATAGACATGGAAACCTTTCTCGGGGACTGATCCTCTCATCCAGCCCCATCCTTGCTAGCCAAAGAAGCGATTCGGGTCCCTTCAAGTCGTGCGACTTTCACCTTGACCATCCAGCAATTTATTCGCTGAGATGGCATCCAGAACAGCCAAGAAAGATAAAGAAAAAGAAAGACTCCGGACAAACGACCTGTCTGCTGAGGAAGATGGTGAATCCTCAGACCCCACGCCGGCGGGCACAATCACAGTTAAAAATTGCGGTGGTGGAAGCTCTTGAACCAGAGCTAAAAAAGATTTCCACCCAACTAGCAGAACTAACGGCAGGGCTCGCAAGTTTTGAAAAACGGATTGGGGAAGTCGAGCAGCGGTCATCTGATAATCAAGATGGCCTCTGCACTGTTCAGACCAAACTGGAGACTCTAAAGGCCTCGCTGCTTAAACAAGAAGAGTGTCTTGACAATTTAGAAAACCACTCCCGGCGGTCAAATTTACGTTTTGTGGGCCTTCCGGAATCCCTAGCTGAAGCACAGCTGCCGTCTTTCCTCGAAAGCTGGCTCGCACAGGGACCTGTCCATTGCTGATAAACATGGCCCCTTCCGTATAGAGAGAGTGCACAGGCATGGGCCTAAGCGGCAAGAGGGGGAGAAACTGCGAGTGGTGATCGCGAAGATACTTAACTTCGCGCACAAAACCGAAATCCTCCAGGCTCTCCGATCGGTAAGACTTTGAGTTATGAGAATAAACAAATATTAGTTTTTCAAGACTACTCGGCCGATCTCTCTGTGCAAAGATGGGCCCTGGCTCCCTATTGCAATAGACTCTACAATATGGGACTATTTTTGGGATTTATTGTCACATGCTGTGTCATCATATTGCTTACTATTTAGTAGGTCCATTTGGTCGCTTATTACTAGCTACATTGCAGGTGGGGAGCCTTAGCTGGGAGGGCCCTCCCCCCTTAATTCTTACACTTCTTTCTTCAATCCACCCAGATTATGTTATATAAAGTGATTAAATGATGTCTGCTCAGACTCGAGTTCTCTCCTGCAACGTTTGTAGGCTGCACTCTCCGATTAAGCGCACTAAGATGTTAACTGCCCTTAAGTGGAAATTGACTGACATAGCATTCTTTAAAGAGACACATCTTACAGACCTGGAGCATTTAAAACTGTGCCGGGGTTGGGTGGGGGCCATGCATTACGCCTCTGCATCTACAAAATCTGCAGGCATTGCTATTCTCTTTTCTAAGCAACTACCAGTCATGGTTCGCACGGAAATTAAAGATCCTCATGGCAGATACTTAATTTTGGTAGTAGAATTGCACCATACCACTCTGATTCTTTGTAACTTATATGCCCCCAACAATTATTCTCCTGCATTTTTTAAGGAAATATATGGGCATCTTCTCCCTTACATGGATCAGATTTTGATTCTGGGTGGGGATTTTAACGCTCCTAGGGACTCTGGTCTAGATACATCACAGAGGGTGGGGCCCCTCAGACCATCGAGCAAGGGCATTGCCTTTTTAGAACGTGCCTTGCATTAATCCGATGCCTGGAGGACTCTACACCCTACGGAGACAGATTTTACCCATCTTTCTCAGGCACATTCTATGTTCTCTCGTCTGGACTATTTCCTGGTCAGTACCCATGCCTTTTCTAAGTTGGGCGAGGTCAAAATAGAGGAAATCGTCACCTCAGACCATGCTTCCATCTGGATAGAACTGTTCTGGCCCACCCAACTTCAATCTTCCCCACTGTGGCGTTTCCCCTACTATCTGGCTGACGATGTTCACTTCTGGGAATATATTCCTACCAAATGGCAGGATTAAGCCTCCCTCAATAAAGATTATCTAGATGACCCGGTGTTATTCTGGTATGCAACCACGGCTGTCATACGTGGGGACATTATCTCATATGTATCTCATAGGCAGAAAATGCTGGACAAGTGATTGTTATCCTTGACTGCACAATTAAATCGTGCCAAGCGCAATGTGCTCCAGTCCAACACTTGCCTTAATCAAGAAAAGCTGCTTGTCATTCAGACAGCATTAAATTCCTTGACTGATTTATTTATTTATTTATTTATTTAAAGTCTTTTCTATACCGTCGTTAAGCGGGTGCCATCACAACGGTTCACAATAGGGCACAAAAACTGTGTGTAAACTCCAGTATCTGGAATTCTAAACTCTTAAACAGGTGCCGTAAATTTACTGTAACAGTTTCATAAAAAAAATATAATTTGGTGAGTGTTATAAGTCATGTCCGGTTTCCTCTTACTCGGTTATGAGATATCGTACTACTTTATTTTGGTTCTTTGTTGTTTAAAAAGCAAGAATAGTTTAGGATAAGGTAATGAGATGCACACACTTAAACAATCAAGGTGTGTGAGTGTGAGCTAGACTGACTGCAACCAAAATTTCCCTGTTTTCTGCTCTCAGTTCTCTTTGTGGTATGCTTGCTTAAATAGCCATGTTTTCAAACTTTTTTTGAAGGTTTTGATGTTAATTTGTAGTCTGATTTCTAATAGCATATTGTTCCATATTGTGGGTCCTGCTAGAGATAGGGCCCTATCCCTTACCTGGGTTAGTCTGGCCGTCTTTACTGAGGGAATAGATAGCAGTGCTTTGTTTGCTGATCTCAGATTTCTGTGAGGGGTATGTACACGTAGGGCTGTGTTCAGCCACTCTGCTTTTTCGTCATGTATTAATTTATGTATGGTGCATAAAGTCTTGAATTGTATTCTTTGTTCAACGGGTAACCAGTGTAGTTCTATTAAGGTTTTGGTGATATGGTCTCTTTTGCTTTTCCAGTTAAAATTCTTGCCGCTGTCTTTTGAAGTATCTGTAGTGGTCTTATTGTGGTGTATGGTAGGCCCAGTAGTAGGGCATTACAGTAGTCAGTACTGGCAAAGATTAAGGCTTGTAATACTGAGCGGAAGTTGGTGGGTGTCAGTAGTGGTTTTAGTCTTCTCAGAGTCATAAGTTTGGCATATCCTTCTCTTACTTTTAGAGATACATCAAAGATCTAAAAAAAGTATCTTGTACTATCAATACAAGCTCTTTCAGTTTGGCAACAAAGCTGGCAGGATGATGTCTAATTTACTTAAGTCTGCCCACACTTCTCGGCACATCATGGCGGTACGCTCTTCTCATGGTAGAATGGTCAGCGATACTTCCGCTATTGTAGAAAGCTTTAGGGAATATTATTCTTCTCTGTATACATCTTAAGGTTGTGCCCTTGATCAGTGTGCCCAATTCTGTTCTCGGGTGACACTTCCTCGTTTGACGCAGGAACAATGTGTATGGTTCAACTGTCCAATTGAGGAGGCAGAAGTGAAGCTTGTCATCCGGAATGCGTGCCGATTCAAGGCTCTGGGGCCGGATGGCTTCACGGTGGAATTTTATAAGTATCTGACAGACTAGATCAATCCCCCCCTTATGTTTAACTCTTAATGCTTTGGTTCAGTCTGGGGAATATCTGGCGTTTTTTAATTCGGCGCATATCACGCTGATTCCTAAACCGTGCAAAGATCCCCATCTGCCAGCTTCATATCTCCCTATTTCTTTATTAAATTTTGACCAGAAATTGCTCACTAAGATTCTGGCAGATAGATTAGCCACTATTTTGCCAACCTTAATTAATCCCAGCCAAGTAGGGTTCGTTCGCCGGCGCTATGGCCTTGTGCCATAGGGTGGGGGATCCTTTCTTGGCGATCAGTTTTGACATTGAGAAAGCTTTTGATCGCGTCGAATGGGGATACATGTTTCATCTATTTATTAGGTCTATTTATTTATATTTATCTATTTATTATCTATTATTTATATTTATCTATTTATTAGGTCTCCCCAAATCCACCTTAAAACCGCTGCAGTTACTGCAGAATGCCGCTGCAAGAGTACTGACCGGAAATAAAAAATCGGATCACATCACCCCAATACTAAAAAGCCTACACTGGCTACCAATCATTCAAAGAATTGAATACAAAACCCTGACGATCATCCATGACGCTTTACACAATTCAGTTAACTCCGCAGTCAGTAAAATGTTCCACCCCCACAAACCTCAACGGAACACCAGAACTTCTGAAAAACGTCTACTCGAAATACCCACATATCCCATGGCTAAGCTTACTAACACCAGAAATAGAGCTCTCTCCATAGCGGGGCCTAAACTCTGGAACGCCCTACCATGCTACCTCACCACTATCATCGAAAATAAATCATTCAAAAAAGAACTGAAAACCTGGATCTTCAGCCAGACTTTCAATGATGATTTAAGCAATCCACAATTGTGATGCCTCATGCTTCCCATCCTTCTCCCCTCTTCTCTTCTCCGCTTACCTACCCCTTCCTCCTTCCATTACCTACCCCATCCCCCCCTCATTTCCTACTTTTCCCATTCAGACTTTCTTGTATTCAGAGCACGAGTTTGTACATACCTTCCTCGTTTTTCGTTTCTATTTTCTTTTTCGTTATTTAAATTAAATTATTTTTTAGTTATTCCTGTTACTTCCTTCTCCATATGCTAGTTGCATATACTTTTGTTTCTCAAATTGTTCTATGTATCATTGTTTCGTTCCAATGTAAACCGGGGTGAAGGCATGTGCTAAACCTCGGTATATAAAAGCTTCAAATAAATAAATAAATCTATTGCATTGTATAGAGTTTGAGGGTTTTTTCTTTAATAGTATCCAGCTCTTGTATGATGGTCCTCTTGCATCTATCAGCGTCAATGACTCGCAATCCGCATTCTTCCCCATTAGGCGGGTCACCCGGCAGGGCTGCCCCCTCTCCCCTCTTGTTAACATTAGAATCATTGCTGTTATATATTCAGGCCACATGAGAAATATGGAGGATTAAACTCCAAAGTACCTTATTTAAATATGCCGCTTTTGCGGATGATATTTTGGTGTTTCTTACGGATCCTCAAAGGTCCTTGTATGCCTTTTTGCAAGCCTTTTATAGCTTTGGTGGCTTTTCTGGACTTCAGATAAATTGGAGGAAATCTGAGGAGCTTTGCTATCCCAACACCCTCAAAGAACGATGGGTGGGGCCATTTCCCTTGCACTGGGCAGAGGGCACGATCCGTTACTTAGGCATTCACCTAACAACCCCGCAGCCCTATATTCATTGAATGTTCCAACTTTGGTATGTAAGTCTTGGGTCAAGATGCAGGCCTGGCAAAACCTCCCGCTCTCACTCGGAGGGCATGTTAATCTCTTTAAATGATTATACTCCCACAGTGGCTTTACCTTTATCAAAATTTCCCCTTTATATTAAACGGAAAGACCTTTTACCTTTGGATAAAGCCCTTTGATCCTTTCTCTGGTGTGGCAAAAAACCTCGCATTCCTTTGAAGAGCTTGCAAGATCATTGGGGACGGGGAGGGATGGAAATCCCCGATCATAAGAACATAAGAAATTGCCATGCTGGGTCAGACCAAAGGTCCATCAAGCCCAGCATCCTGTTTCCAACAGAGGCCAAACCAGGCCACAAGAACCTGGCAATTACCCAAACACTAAGAAGATCCCATGCTACTGATGCAATTAATAGCTGTGGCTATTCCCTAAGTAAACTCGATTAATAGCCGTTAATGGACTTCTCCTCCAAGAACTTATCCAAACCTTTTTTGAACCCAGCTACACTAACCACATCCTCTGGCAACAAATTCCAGAGCTTTATTGTGCGTTGAGTGAAAAAGAATTTTCTCCGATTAGTCTTAAATGTGCTACTTGCTAACTTCATGGAATGCCCCCTAGTCCTTCTATTATTCAAAAGTGTAAATAACCGATTCACATCTACTCTTTCAAGACCTCTCATGATCTTAAAGACCTCTATCATATCCATAGGGCAGTGCTTCTGTACAGTCTGAACATTTTGTGTTCCCAATTGTGCTTCTTATTAAAGGTATTTTTATGTGTTAAAAATATCTAATAGCCTAGTCTCATACTCTTTCATTTGGAAGTTGTACAGCTCAATTCGGGTTTGGTTATTGTGCATTCTTATGGGGTAAATTGATTCTTGAAAATGCACATTGATTCAGGGAAAATTGCACATGAAACACAATTGCAGCCCTTACACTATCAAGAGACATTCTAAATGGAGGAGCCAGAGTGGGGAAAACATTTGCAAACTTATTTTTTATTTTGAAAATGTGTAACTAAACATACACACAGTTATGCCTGTGCTTGCTATCCACAGGCAAACAGGGCCAACGTGAATTTTCAAAGAAGACTTTTGCATGTGTAAGTGCTTATACTTTAACCCTACATAGGCAGTTGAAAATTACTCTGTATATGTGCTTACAATATGGTGCTTACCTCATTTATAAGCATGCTCCATGTTAAGTCATTTCATCTGTGCATGCTGCATTCTGGTTGGCAATATCTGTGCACTACTAGTACACCATTGCAGCCCTTCCCATTTCTTCTCATACATCGTCCACATTCTGAGCCTCAAAAAGACATCATCATGTTTGACAATCTTTCATTTTCACTTAACAAACCCATCAAAAACCTTGGCGTGTTACTAGATGACGCTTTATCTTTTAAACCCCAGATTAAGGCCCTGATTAAATCAGGGTTTTTCAAATTACGTTTGATCTCTGGACTATGGCATCCTTTGTTCAACTCTGATTTTCATACTATCATTCGAGCTATCATCTTTCCACACCTTGGTTATTATAACAGTTTGTTTCTAGGCTTACCTAAATCTTCATTACAACCATTACAGTTATTACTTAATTCTGCTGCTCAGTTAATCTCTAATTTAAAATGATATGAACATTTCACGCCTGTCTTGTCTCATTTAAAATGGCTATCAATGCCCGATTGTGTTCGATATAAAATTGCAATGACGGTCTATAAACTTCTCAGCTCAGACTCTCCTCCTTGGACCAATGCTCTGCTTCGAATTTATCAACCAACCTGGCAGTTAAGAACTTCACAGTGAGGTTTACTTGATGACCTTTTCGTTAGGCATGCTCATTTGTCTTCAGCTTGAGAAACGGCTTTTTCTGTAGCCGCTCCCCCCCATATGGAATTCCTTACAGTTTGAGATCCGGACTCAAGAAAATCTAAAAAAAATTCAGGTCTGCTTTAAAGAACTTCTTACTACCATGTGCCTAAGGTGTCTGATGAATAATTAATGATTACAGTAATATGTTATATTATGTTTTGATGACATCTGTATTTTATATTTGTTTTTGAATTTGTTTAATTTTATGGATGTTTTTACTGTAAATCGCCTAAGCCAAAAATTTGTGTTAGGCGATTAATACATTTTAATAAATGAAATGAAAATAAATGAAAATGAAATTGCTCCATAAAACTGTCTTTTATTCCATCCAGGAGCTTTATCTCTCTAGCATACCCTGTTTCACTTACCCAATCAATATTGGGGTAATTGAAATCTAGTATAATACAGAAGCAAACCTTGCACATGAGCAAGTACATAGGAACACTGGTGCAGGTAGAACAATGCAGTTCCGTTCAATTAATTAATAAATAGTATTTTATTGTGAACATTCATAATACATTCACTGTGGCAACTCCATTAGTATAACAGAAGTAATTTTACAGTCCCCCGACACGGTCCCGTGTTTCGCGGTGGCTGCATCGGGAGGGACAGGATGGTTTTTGAATCTGAAATATAATATAAGTATATCACAAAACGGAACCAAGGGCTGCTATATATACCTTATAAACATCCTTCACATACCTTATACAAGACCATCAGGAGCGCAACCGCCCGCTGATTTCACCCAAATTTAAAGAACATAAAATGGCGCAAAAGGAGAGCTCTCGCGAGAGGCTGAAATGACAGAGGAACACCTGTGATCAAACTGACACCTAAAGCAGGATGACTAATAGAACTGGTACCACTCTATATCTTTATTCAGACCATGAGGAGAGACTGAATTGAGAGTAAAGATCCATCGCTGCTCCCTCCGACCTAGCATGCAGGCGAAATCTCCTCCCCGCGGGGAGGGAGAGACCACCTCCAATACCTGGAAGGAGAGGTCAGCGATGGAGTGTCCAACATGTATCCAGTGAGCCACTAAGGGCTCATCAATCCTAGATAATCTAATATTAGAACAATGTTCTATGATTCGTGTCTTAATCATACGTGAGGTTTTCCCCACGTAAACCAATGGGCAGGGGCATTTGATGACGTAAATTACTCCTTTTGTACAGCAGTCTGACAAAGAATGTAATTTAAACACACGTCCCGACGCAGGGTGTTTAAAAACTGTCACGGACTCAGTATGGCTGCACATTGTGCATCGACCGCAAGGGTTGTGTTGGCCACTAGAGTGAGGTGAATTTTGTACAGGCACGAACGATGTGTGCACGAGGCGATCTCTCAAATTCGTGGCTCTCTTAAAGGTGAAGCGTGGGGGACCATGCATTAAGTCAGTTAGTGACAGGGCCGACCAGTGGCGTTTAATCATGTTAACAATGGACCTACCTACAATGGAAAAGGGAAGGATGCAATTAAAGCAAACGTCATCACAGTGTAAAGGGGTACTGAAAAGCCAGTCTCGGTGTGTGTATAAAGCACGTTTAAAAGCTCTTTTCACAATTCGTGTTGGGTAACCCCTTTCAACAAATCTGGTAAACATACATTGTGATTGAGCAAGAAATTCCTCCCGTGTGGAGCAAAGGCGGCGAAGCCGTAGAAATTGCCCCGTAGGTATGTTGTCACGGAGTGCCCGAGGGTGACAACTGTTGTAGGCCAGCAAGGTACCAGTTCTATTAGTCATCCTGCTTTAGGTGTCAGTTTGATCACAGGTGTTCCTCTGTCATTTCAGCCTCTCGCGAGAGCTCTCCTTTCGCGCCATTTTATGTTCTTTAAATTTGGGTGAAATCAGCGGGCGGTTGCGCTCCTGATGGTCTTGTATAAGGTATGTGAAGGATGTTTATAAGGTATATATAGCAGCCCTTGGTTCCGTTTTGTGATATACTTATATTATATTTCAGATTCGAAAACCATCCTGTCCCTCCCGATGCAGCCACCGCGAAACACGGGACCGTGTCGGGGGACTGTAAAATTACTTCTGTTATACTAATGGAGTTGCCACAGTGAATGTATTATGAATGTTCACAATAAAATACTATTTATTAATTAATTGAACGGAACTGCATTGTTCTACCTGCACCAGTGTTCCTAGGTAATTGAAATCTCCCATTATTAATGCACTACCAGTTTGGTTAGGTTCCCTAATTTCTCTTAGCATTTCACTGTCCGTCTTATCATTTTGGTCAGGTGGACGGTAGTATATTCCTATCATTATTCTCTTCTCCAACACACAAGGGATTTCTACCCATAAAAATTCAATTGTACATTTAGTCTCATGCAGGATCTTTATCCTGTTGGACTCTATGCCATCCTGGACATAAAGCACCACCCTGCCACCAAGATGCTCCTCTGTCATTGCAATATAATTTGTACCCCGGTATAGCACTATCCCATTGGTTATCCTCTATCCACCATGTCTCTGAAATGCCAATTATTAAGTCTATGTCATCATTCACTGCTATACACTCTAATTCTCCCATCTTACTTCTTAGACTTCTGGCATTAGCATACAAACATCTTTAGCCAACTCCACCACTGTCCCAGTCTTGTTAGAGATGGCTAGAGTCCTCACTACATCTGCTGATATTCTCTTGAATGGTTTGTTGATAATTGATATGGGTTTCATCTTGGGGCTTACCTACTCTCTGGTAAGTGTCACAAATTTGACAATAGTGATACTTCTGCCCAATAGAAGTTCATGCATTTCACTCCCTAATGTCTTGCTAGTGGAATGTCATATACAATTTGTCTGTATGCTCTGGATTCAAACCTGCTGTCCGGTGTCTGTTAGAATCTATAGCACTTGTGTAATCCTCTTTCTTTAAGCTGCATCTACTTCGTCACTTCAATATATTGTTGGATCCTCCTGATTTTTTCTCAGTCCTCCAATCTCTTCTCTGGTCTAGACTATTGTAATTCTCTATTTGCTGGTCTCCCATCTTGCACTGCCCATCCTCTTCAAATACAAAATTCTGCAGCACATCTCTAAACTAACACCCCATATGGAATCACATCACCCCAGTACTACAATCCTTTCACTGGCTCTTTATCACTTACCGAATACAATACAAATTGGAAGTCATAATTTGTTCTCTACTAAACAATACATCCTCCCCTGGATTTCTGCCATTTGAAATTTTATTTGCTTGTTCATTCTCCTATCTGTTGCATCCATTGGTCTCAGATGGCTTTGACCTCTGTGCCTCACCTTTCTTCCTTCTCTCTCCTCAAGCCTTGGGAAGATGGCTGCTGCCGTGTCTTTATGCTGCTCTCTCCGGTGTCCCCAGAATGGCAACAGCGACGGTGTTCGCCATGATTTTCCTGAGGGCCTCCTAGGGTGCGCATGTGCACACCACCCCACATCTTTATCTACTTCATGGCGGGAACCTCGGGGGCGTCCCCTCTGAGTGACATCATCACATCCAGGTATTTAGCCTGCCCTTCATTTGCTATCAAACTGAGTTAGCAAGGATTGGAATGCCTCTGGTCTAAGCTGCTCTCCCGCTTCCTAGCTGCCGCAAGAAGCTCTCTCTGCCCTTCGGGGTAATTCTCCTAACCTGGGTACCCACTCCTCGGAGCCCTTCTGCTCTATTTCAGGTACCTATCCTGGGATACCAGGTACTCACTCCTCGAGGGCCTACTTCCTATTCTGGTGCCTGCCACTGAACCACTTCTTCCTGCCTGGACCATCAACTATACAGCTTCTGCTTCAGTGAGTACTAACCCTCTCAGTCTGTCTCATCTTCAGCTTCAGCGCTCCTTGCCTACATCCGGGACCTATCCCTGCTACACCACGCTGCCTATCATCTACCCGAATGTGAGACTGGTCTCCTCTGCTGAGGACCCCCTGGACTACTTCTTTAGGTTACCTCCACTGCTGCCCGCTCCCCGGGCAGTACCATCAAGCTGTACAATAAATACAAACTTCTCTGTGTCTGTGTGTAAAGAGTCTAGCCTAGTACTGCGGTTCCTCACAGGGCACCTCCCCGTGGGAGTGACCATCACCGCAGTGCCCAAGAATCCACTCCAACACCTCATAACCATAACAGATTGCTAACTCCATGGATTCGGCTCAGCTCACCACTTTGCCCTGGCCCAGCGAATCTCCAAACAACAGGATTCGTTGGACAACCTGACTGTTGTCTTTAATCAGTTACACACACAGATGAATGTACTGGCTATCGCAGGTAAAGAAGTTATACCGACAGAAGTGACAGTCAAGTCTACAGTGCCTCTATCTGCTCTGACACGCTTCGCGGGTGAAGTTTGGAAGTATAGAGGATTTATTAATCAATGTTGCATGCTCTTTTCTCTGCAACCTAACCATTTCCCTACAGCGTATGCCAAGACCACCTATATCCTTTCGTATCTGGATGGAAGAGCGTTGGCTTGGGCCTCACCGCTGTGGGAGCGCAATGACCCTATCCTGAATGATCTTGCCGGGTTTCTTGAACTGTTCAAATCAGTATTCGATGACCCTGCCTGGTACTCAATAGCAGGATCAGCTTTGGTTCATCTAAAACAAGGTAACAAACCTTTGCCAGACTTCGCCATTGAATTCAAGACGCTGGCTTCTGAATTACATTGGGACCCTAGGTGCTTGAAAACCTTATTTTTTGAAGGCCTGAACTCCTGGTTGAAAGATGAACTGGTGACTCGTGAGATGCCCGAGACCTTAGCGGAACTTATGAAGTTGGCAGCAAAGATTGATCGCCAAATTCGCGGCAAATTTCAAGAGGTCAAGAGTCCCAGAAGACCACTCCAGGGAGAGACTCCTGTCAATTCTGTACCCAGGCCTACACTCCCAGGGCCTACTGCTGGTGAAGAAGAAGCAATGCAATTAGGCCGCAGTCATTTGACTTCGAAAGAGAGTCGATTCCGAAAGAGGTTGGGACTATGCATGTATTGTGGATAAGCTGGTCATGCTGTACAAACATGCCCTATATGTCCGGGAAACTGGCAGACCTAAGTCCTATGGGAGGACTCTTCTTAGGTCTAACTGCACCCTCTCCTCCACTCTCTCTTCCAGTATCTTTATTTATTTATTTATTTATTTATTTCCGATTTTTATATACCGGCATTCGAGACAGCAGTCACATCATGCTGGTTCACATAGAACATGGGTGCATAGTAAACATAGTAAACATAACTATAACGATGGTGCTGAAAAGGCAGTTACATATAACAGGGTGATAAGAACTTGGCTGAGAAGGAAGGGAAAGGACAGGTTATTAATTCACACAGGTAAACGATATAGGATATGGTTAAACAAGGTGTAGTTGGAGATTAGTTATCTGGGGGCCTTTGGAATACCAGACCCTTGCCTTAGTAGACTCTGGGGCAGGGGAAAATTTCATTTTGAAACGTCTTGTGGAACACTTGCGGATCCCTACCATTACTATGACGTCTCCATTAGTTTTGTCCTCTATTCATGGAGAGCCCTTACCGGGTGAAGTAACCCTGCTTACAGAACCAGTAAGCTTGCGTACCGGTGCTCTTCAATCAGAGACTATTTTCTTCTTTGGCTAGAGAAGGCCATGCACCCTTTGGTACTTGGGTTACCATGGCTGCAGAAACACATGCCACAATTCAACTGGATCACTTTGGAGCTTTCACGTTGGGGTCCAGATTGTCATGGCAAATGCTTAATGGAAGTCTCTCCAATACCATGCATGCCAACTACCCCGCTGTTGCCTGGGTTGCAGCCTCAATATGCATCTTACCAAGATGTATTCTCAAAAGAAGCTGCTGACATGTTACCTCCACACAGATCCTATGACTGCGCAATTAATCTGAAGCCAAATACGGAACCACCCAAAGGAAGGGTCTACCCCCTCTCTGTAGTGGAGAATAAGGCAATGTCAGAATACATCCAGGAGGAGAGGCTGTTGGAGAGATTACCTGTTCTCTGCACCAGTGAGAGCTAGCTACATTTCCTTGAATACAAAGAAGATTTGCCCCGAGAGATCGGGATGCCGGGATCCTGACCTGACATCAGAGGGAGGCACCGGAAGAACTGTTTAAAAGAGCGCGATCCTGTGAAGGTCTCCAGAGGCTGTCGGAGAAATTACCTGTTCTCTGCACTGGTGAGAGCTAGCTTGATTATCTATCAAAATTATTCTCTCCGGATTAAGGAACAAGCATCATAGGAGTCAGGAACTACGTGTGATTTGTTTCCTTTAGGGATTACCATGCCTGTGAAGAGGAAGGGGAAAATTCGGGTATTTCCCTCAGAACCCATATCCTCTCCCTTAACTCAGCTTGAAATTCATCGATTCCTGACACAGCTGGAGAACCGGGTTGCTGAGGAATCTGTTGGAACCCCACATGAAGGAGAAATGAGGGGTTCCCAAGATGAAGCATCCCTAAGCCCTGATAGCAGACCTCCTCCTGCCCAACGCACTACTGAGAACGGCGTAGCCCAGCCGCCAATCCCTGATATGGTTCTGGCGACAGGGCAGGAGGGTACGCCATCTCGTATTAAAGAAGCCCTTTTACAGATAACAGCTCGGCCTGAAAAGGTAACACTTGAGGCAATTTGGGATGCAGTAAAGGGTTCAAGTACGGCCATGACCAGACTGGAGCAAAAGATTGATGCTGTGTCATCAGAATTTCAAGGGAAGTTACAATCTACTCAAATTCAAAGTGTGGAGACTTTACAGAAAGTCTCCACACTTTAGAGAAGTATTGTTATACTCAAAGGAAGAAATTCCTTCAATTAATGCGTGTTATTTCTTATCAAAAAAATCTCCAGTCCCAGTCAATTTGACAAATTTTCTAGAAGACTCAAATTTGGATGTCATGCATAGAAATACCTTGATTGTATCTTTCATAGTAGCTAAAGATATAAATAATGTTATGAAAAGGTATTTTCAGAAATTTCCAACAATGTTTTATGGCCAACTAGTTAAAATGTATCCAGATTTAGCTCCAGTCACTAGAACAAGAAGTAAAGAATTTCTTGCCTTAAGGCAAAAGATAATATCATTAGGATATACTTTCTTTTTATGCTACCCTTGCAGATGCGAGATTAAGAAAGGGGAAAATGTCTATGTTTTCTATCAAATTGAACAGCTTCAACAGTTTGTGGAGGCACAACAACCTATTTCCTCCTCTCCATTGCCTATTTGCGAACCATCTTCTAGTGTGTTACCTACTTGTGAGTAGCTATTAATAAGGCATATACAAGTATAAATACCAGTCTAAAAACTATGTAAAGCTTTCATAGTAATATTTTCTAAAATTGTCTCCTAAATGTTTTGAAGTATCCTTAAAGAGCCTCAATTTCCTTAGTATAAAGTGATTGTATGAATATTTTAGTTTTCAGATATACAATATTTACATTGTATTGTGAAAAAATGTATTCTTTTATAGTATTCTCCTATGAATCATGTTATGAATTAAAATTTTTCTTTGTATATTTGAATTAAAAAATTATAAAATAAAGAATTAAAAAAAAAAATACATCCAAGAGATTCTCCAGAAAGGCTTCATAAGACTTTCCAAGTCTCCTGCCAGCCCAGGATTTTTCTTTGTGGGGAAGAAGGACAGAACGTTATGTCCATGCATTGACTACAGAGGTCTGAATGAGATCACCATAAAGGACAACTACCCTTTAACACTCATCTCGGAGCTATTTGATAGGTTACAGGGAGCCAACATATTCTCCAAGCTTGACCTCAAAGGAGTGTATAATTTAGTTCGCATCCGCGCTGGCGATGAATGGAAGACGGCTTTTAATACCTGGGATAGACACTTTGAATACCTGTTGATTCCCTTCGGCTTGTGCAACGCCCCGGCTGTCTTCCAAAACATGATGAATGATATTCTGCGTGATTTACTCTACCAATGTGTTGTTGTCTACTTAGACGACATCTTAATATTTTCTCAGGACCTGCAATCTCATCAGGAAGATGTCAAAAGAGTTTGCAGAGACTTTGTGAGAACCGCTTCTACGCCAAATTGTTTAAATGTGAATTTCATAAAGAATCCGTGCCCTTCTTAGGTTACATTGTCTCAAACAATGGTTTCCAAATGGACCCTCAGAAGCTTGAGAGTATTCAAAAATGGCCACAACCCACGGGCCTAAAAGCTCTAAGACGATTTTTGGGATTTACCAATTACTACCGGACCTTTATAAAAAATTACTCTTCATTGACTGTTCCATTAACAGCAATGACTAAGAAGGGAGCCAACGTTGCTACTTGGTCTAAGGAAGCTGTGACTGCATTCCAGAAGTTAAAAGATGCCTTTCAAAGCAAACCATGTCTCCGCCATCCGGACCCTACTCGACCCTTCATTGTGGAAGTCGATGCATCTGATTTAGGTTTAGGGGCGTGCTAAGCCAGACCGGTGATTCAAAGCTCTTACACCCCTGTTCATTCTTTTCCCGATGCTTCTCGCCAGCAGAGAAGAACTACGGTATTGGGGATAAAGAACTGTTGGCAATAAAAATGGCATTTGAATAATGGCACCCCTGGCTTGAAGGTGCCCAACATCAGATTACTGTTTACACTGATCACAAAAATCTGGAGTACCTCCATCGCATTCAGCGCCTCAACCATAGACAGGCGAGATGGTCCCTGTTCTTCAACAGATTCAATTTTGTGCTGAAATATCACCCTGGTGACAAAAATGTCAGAGCAGATGCATTATCTCGCTCTTTCCTCTCAGAGGACGTACCTGATGAACCCCAGCACATTATAGACCAAAAGAGAGTGATTCTCACAGTCACACCTGCGGTACCCCCGGGAAAGACCATTGCATCCTGCAATCTAAGAAAGAAATTGCTAAGATCGGCTTATGATTCGAAACTGGCCGGACACCCTTGTCAACGGCGAACACTGGCCAAGCTACAAAAGTACTATTGGTGGCCCACCATGAAAGAAGACACTCTAGCTTACGTAGTCTCCTGTTACAATTGTGCCAGACAGAAACCAGACAGAAACCGCAACAGATTTTGTGGTGGATCTGCCAATTTCTGGAGGTAACAATACCATTTGGGTTATAGTGGACCAATTTTCGAAGATGGCTCACTTCGTGGCTCTCCCTGGCTTGCCATCAGCCATGGAATTTGCTAAGTTATTCATCAGTCACATCTTTCTCCTACATGGCATGCCTAAACACATTGTTTCTGACAGAGGAGCTCAATTTACAGCAAAGTTCTGGAAAGTCTTGTGTAAGAAATTCGACATCACACTTGACTTCACCTCTGCTTACCATCCTCAGTCGAATGGCCAAACAGAGAATGAATAGAACTCTCAAACAGTTCCTCCGCGCCTTTGTCGGTTTATGACAGAATAACTGGGCTGAACTGTTGCCCTGGGCTGAAATTGTCATCAATTTGCATCCAGCGTCATCTACTGGATCTACTCCATTTGAAGTTGTCTACAGACGACAACCTTTACCACCTTTACCACTTCCACTTTCTGTGTCGTCCCCGGCAGCTCAATCTACTGCCAAAGATATACAGCAGCTCTGGAGAAAGACTAAAGAGATGCTCCAAAAAGCAGGACAAAGAGCAAAGAAAGACTACAACGCTCACCGAAGCAAGGCTCCTGAATTCCAGCCTGGTGATAAAGTCTGGCTGTCTACCAAACATCTGAGACTTAAACTTCTATCTGCTCATTTTGCTCCACGCTTTATCGGATCCTTGCAATTCTCCAACGATTGGGCTCTCTCACCTTTAGCCTGAAACTCCCTCTGGCTATGCAAATCCACAACGCATTCCATGTTTCGCTGCTGAAACTGCTTGTTCTTAGTGAGTTTTCCACCAAGACAACTGAACCTACTCCAGCTGATGCAGAAAAAGACATCGAATACAGGGTTGATGCCATCTTTGATGTGAGAAAGAGAGGCAGAGTTTGTGGGAGGGATACGGACCAGAAGAAAACTCTTGGGAACCTTTGGCTAATATCATGGACAAGGAGATGCTTCGTCAATTTCATCGATCGCATCCTCAAAAACGTAGACCTGATAGGGTGCCTGGAGGGGGCCCTTTGAAGGGGGGTACTGTTGCATCCGTCTCAGACGGCTTCAACCTCTGTGCCTCACCTTTCTTCCTTCTCTCTCCTCAAGCCTTGGGAAGATGGCTGCCGCCGCGTCTTCATGACGCTCTCTCCGGCGTCCCCGGAATGGCAACGGCGACGGTGTTCACCATGATTTTCCTGAGGGCCTCCTAGGGTGCGCGCGAGCACGCCACCCACGCCTTTATCCATGTCATGGCAGGAACCTTGAGGGCGTCCCCTCCGAGTGACGTTATCACATCCTGGTATTTAGCCTGCCCTTCGTTTGCTAACAAACCAAGTTAGCAAGGATTGGAATGCCTCTGGTCTAAGCTGCTCTGCCACTTCCTAGCTGCCGCAGGAAGCTCTCTCTGCCCTTTGGGGTAATTCTCCTAACCTGGGTACCCGCTCCTCGGGACCCTTCTGCTCTAGTTCAGGTACCTATCCTGGGATACCGGATACTCGAGGGCCTGCTCTCCCTATTCTGGTGCCTGCCACCGAATCACTTCTGCCTGCCTGGACCATAAACTATACAGCTTCTGCTTCAGTGAGTACTAACCCTCTCAGTCTGTCTCATCTCCAGCTTCAGCGCTCCTTGCCTACATCCGGGACCTATCCCTGCTACACCGCGCTGCCTATCATCTACTCGAATGTGAGACTGGTCTCCTCTGCTTCTCTGTGTCTGCGTGTAAAAAGTCTAGCCTAGTACTGCGGTTTCTCATGGGGCACCTCCCCGTGGGAGTGACCATCACCTCAGTGCCCAAGAATCCACTCCAACACCTCATAACCATCACAATATCTTCTCATCAATGACTTCTGGATATCCCATCTCCAAAACTTGCCTTCCTCAGCAAAACATGTGAGTGAGCCTTCTCAACTGCTGGGCCTCATCTATGAAACTCACTGCCTCTGAAGATAAGGTCAATCAGAAAAGCAAAATTTTTCAAAAAGGTCCTTACAACTTTTTTATTCCAAAAGGCATATACTGTGGTGTAATAAGAACTTATGTAACAATCTGCTTTAGTTTTATATTCCCTGATGATATTGGTTAAATTGTTTGTTAATGTATGTAACCAAACTGCTACGAGTGGGCTCAGGCCCAGTCAGCGCCATTTTAGTGAGGGCCAAAAGGGAACATAATCCTTAATTTGGAAATCCACATGTTAAAGCAGGCTTAGATTCAGTAATGGATTTTGTTTTTTAGTTGAAAACTTGGGAGTAGATGGATGGAAGGCAGTTGTTAGCCCCTCTTTCACTTTCCATAGAATACGTTGGTGTTGATTGAAACTGAACTAGTTGTTTTCCAATCACAGAAGAGCGATATCTCAACCACTGATGTATTTAGCTTAGATCTCTCTTCCTTAGCTTCCTCTGCTATATGGACTGTTCCCAAGACCATGTCTTTTTGCTTATTGATTTTTAGATTGCCTAGGTTAATTTATGTGCCTGATTTAGTACATTAATAGTTCAAAATAGAATATGTTTATTTGTATCACTCATTTTATTAGTTTATTTTGTAATATGTGTATGTATTAATGCTGGTTCTTATTATATTGATTTTATTATTTTATGAATTTCTTTTGAAAAATTGTTTTATTGTTACGACCAGGAGGGACGTGAACCCTTGGACCGACGCGGAAATTGGTATTACCTTAGGAGATGGCTCCTCAGTTTCCTCCGTCGGGTGGCGAGGCAGAACAGAAGTTGGGACTGACTGGGTCCTCGCTGCTGGAGACTCAGATGGCCTCTGAGAGAGCGACGAGGCATGAGGACGGTGCAAGGGCCAACTGGATCTTCGCCACTGGAAGCCCGCGGTCCCCCCGGGACTTAGGTGGGCCCTTGAAGGTGGATGGTCCGAGAGAAGTCCAAGGTCGAGTACCAGAGGATCGCCGCTTGCCTGTCCGAAGTCACACACCGAGGGATCACCGCTTGCCAGTCCGAAGTCACACACCGAAGAATCACCGCTTGCCAGTCCGAAGTCACACACCAAGGAATCACCGAGAAGCAGCAGGAATCATGAACCAGGAATCGAAGCACCAGAAGACTCACCGGAGTGAGCAGACTCAAGCAAACAAGTTGCCAAGTCAAGGAATGGCTGGAGGAAGGCTTCTTAAATACTTCCCTGCGTTTGGCCCATCAGGAGCAGGTGAGGGCAATTTAGGGGATGAGGCCCCTTTAAATCTTCGAAGAAGGCGCGGCCTTGCGCCTAGGAGGAAGGCAGCCATCTTGCCCTCGGGGATGCTGCAGAGCGGCCAGACGCCGTGAAGAAATACCTGGGGACACTTCCCCGCCTGTAGCCCCCCCCCCCCCGGAACCATGCTGAGGAGCGGGGACAGGAGGAGGCAATTCCAGTGTTTCCCTGCCGCTGCCACGGCGACGGCAGCAACCCCTGATGCTGCGACTAGGTAGGGGGGCTCGGCCGCGGATGGCCGCGGCCGGGAGGCACAACAGTAACCCCCCCTTTAGGGCGTCTCCCTGGAGGCTTGGGTTTGGATGGATGGTCCCTGTGGAACTGAGCAAGTAGGTCCCAATGTAGGATGTTGGCTAGAGGTTCCCACGTATTTTCTTCGGGACTGAACCCCTCCCAGGCTATTAGATACTCCCATCTCTTCCTATGCTTTCGAACGTCCAGCACCTCTCGAACCTGGCAGGTGATGTCGTCCTCAGAGGCGATGGGTTGGGGTGCTGGAGGTGTGCTGGAAGGCCAGGACAGCACCAAGGGTTTCAAAAGAGAGGCATGGAAGGTGTTATGGATCTTAAGCGACAGCGGTAGTTGAAGTTGATAGGACACCGCCCCAATCCAACTGAGGATGGGAAATGGTCCAATGAACCGAGGGGCCAGTCGCGCCGAAGGTAATTTCAGCCAGATAAATTGCGTACTTAGCCATACCTTCTGACCGGGTCTCAGAGGTGGACCCGTTCTTCGTCGGCGGTCCGCATACTTCTTTGCCATCTGGCTGGCCTTGAGTAGAGCGTGCCGTGTGGAGGTCCACAGGCTATGTAGTTCGTCCGCAGAGAGCTGGGCCACGGGAGACGTGACAGCAATGGGAACCGGCAGCGGCGGACGGGGTTGCTTCTCATAAACCAACTGGAAGGGAGAAGAGCCGGTGGCAGTGGAAGGGTGCGAGTTGAGGGCGAACTTGGCCCATGGGAGTAGTCTTGCCCAGTCGTCCTGTTTATCATTCACATAAATGCGAAGGAACTGTTAGAGGGTTTGGTTCGTCCTTTCCACAAGACCATTGGTTTGTGGGTGGTATGCGGAGGTATAATCTAAAGTGACGTCGAATTTCTGGCAAAGGGCCCTCCAGAATTTGGCGGTAAATTGGGGTCCTCGGTCCTAGAGAATACTTTTGGGTAATCCATGCAGCTTGAAAATGTGCTGGACAAACAGCTGGGCCAACTGCGGCGCAGAAGACAATCCTGGAAGTGGTATGAAGTGTGCCATTTTGCTGAATCGATCCATGACTACCCAAATGACGGTGTTGCCACCAGATGATGGTAGGTCGACCACGAAGTCCGTCGAGATATGGGTCCAGGGTTCGGTGGGCACTGGCAGGGGTTGGAGTAAGCCTGGGGATGAACCTGGAATTCTCTTATGACGGGCACATAAATGGCAGAATTCCACATAAGATTGTAAGTCTTTATTGACCTTGGGCCACCAATAGTAGCGGCGAAGGGCCTGCAAGGTCCGATGTTGTCCTGTATGACCTGAGCAGTGGAAGTCATGGGCCCATGCCATAACTTGTTTCCGGAGGTGTAGTGGTACAAAAGTCTTCCCGGGGGGAATAGTCATGGTGGCGGATAACAGGACTCGGGACGGCTCAATGATGAATTGAGGGGAGTCTGGAGTATCTGTAGTCTTGAAGACTCAGGACAAGGTGTCGGCCCTCAGGTTCTTGGCGGCCGGCCTATAGCGCAGGGTGAAATTGAATCGGGTAAAGAATAATGCCCATCGTGCCTGTCGGGGATTGAGGCATTGTACTCGATGCAGGTATTCTAAATTTTTGTGGTCCGTGTAGACCGTGAAGGGGTGTTGCGCCTCTTCCAACCAAGGCTGCCATTCCTCCAAGGCCATTTGATCTGTGCAATATGATATGGTTTCTATGAAACCTGATATAAATGAGTGTATTATTTATGTTTTTGTTTTTATTATTATTATGTATGTTTTTATGTATATCGCCTAGGCCTTGCAGTGTTAGGCGATTAATAAATTTATTAAATGAAAAATGAAATGAAATTTTGATGGCCAGAATTTATCGCCAATGGCGTAGTTTCGTTCAGCCAGAGAGAACTGGCGAGAGAGGAAGGCGCATCGGTGCAGCTTGTGTTGGTCCAAATTCTGGCTAAGGACGGCCCCTACGTCCTCAGAGGATGCATCCACCTCAATGATAAATGGACATTGAGGGTTAGGATGATGTAGGCACGGCTGGCGAAGGAATGCCTCTTTAAGGCGGAGGAAGGCGCTTATAGCTCCAGGAAGCCAATTCTTGGGATCAGCGCCTTTCCGAGTTAAGGCCGTTAGGGGTGCAACAATGGAGGCATAGTGAGAGATAAATGAGCGGTAGTAATTGGCGAACCCCAGAAACCGGTGAGGCGGTTTCAGCCCAGATGGTTGAGGCCATTCTTGAATGGCCTTAAGTTTCTGGGGGTCCATGCAGAAACCTTCGCTGGAGACGATATACCCCAAGAAGGGGAGATCCTCTTGCTCGAAGAGGCACTTCTCGAGCTTGGCGTAGAGTTGGTTTTCCCTTAGTCATTGAAGTACCTGGATGATGTGCTGACGGGTTTCTTTGAGGGAATGGGAGAAAATCAAGATGTCGTCGAGGTACACGACCACACAGTGGTATAACAGGTCTCGGAAAATTTCATTCATGGTGTTTTGAAACTCCACTGGGGCATTGCAGAGATCGAATGACATTACCAGGTACTCGTAATGGCCATCTCAGGTATTGAAGGCTGTTTTCCACTCGTCTCCCTCCTTGATACGGATCAGATTATACGCTCCTCGGAGGTCCAATTTGGTAAAGATTTTCACGCCTTGGAGTCGGTCAAAGAGCTCATAGATTAGGGGCAAAGGATACCGGTCCTTGACGGTTATGGTGTTCAAGCCTCGGTAGTTGATGCAGGGGCAAAGGGCTCCATCTTTTTTCCCAACGAAGAAAAAACCAGCCCCCGCCGGGGATGTCGACTTACGAATGAAGCCCTTCTCCAGATTCTCCTGGATGTAATGAAACATAGCTTGAGTCTCCGAGGGTGAAAGGGCATAGGTACATCCCCAAGGAGGTTCTGTGCCAGGAAGAAGGTTAATGGCACAGTCGAATGGTCGATGAGGCGGAAGCATCTCGGCCTTCCGCTTGGAAAAGACGTCAGAGTAAGTGGCATAGGAGGCCGGGAGACCTTAGAGGCTGGCAAGAGCGGTTGAGCATTGCACTGGAACTACCGGTTGGAGGCAATTGTGGTGACAAGTCGGCCCCCATGGGGTTAACTGTAAGGTTCTCCCGTTGAATTGGGGACAATGTTCTTGGAGCCAGAGGAGCCCCAAGATGACGGGATGTATGGAGTGTTCCAAGATGTGGAAGGAAATCCGCTCGAGGTGAAGAAGCCCAACCCGCAGTTGGACGGGTTCTGTGAGGTGTGTTACTCGCCCTGGGAGGGGCTTGCCTTGGATAGACGAGATGAACAATGGGGCCTGGGCACGAACCTGTGGGATTTTCAAATGCTCCACTAGACTCTTCATAATAAAGTTGCCCCCGGCTCCTGAGTCTACCAGGGCTAACGTATGAAACTCGCCTTCACAGATGTCAGTGCAACTGGTAGGGTTAGTGGAGGTGCAGGTGATGTTAGGCCCAGGAAGAGACCTCCTTCAGGTCCTAGGCCCAGGAGTTTCCCGGCCGCACCGGGCATGCAGCTACTTGGTGACCCGCCGTACCGCAGTAGAGGCAGAGACTGTCTCTGATTCGCCGTCGGTGCTCCTGTGTGGAGAGCTTCCCTCAGCCCAATTGCATGGGTTCGTCGGTGTTCGGGAGCCTCCTGATTCGCCTTTGGGAGAAGGTGAGCGTCGAGAGAGTCTAGAAGGTGTCGAGATTTTCGTGGCCATCTGGGCCTCTTGACGGTGTTCTTGATGGCGTCTATCAATACGCCCTACCAAGTCGATGAGGGCGTTCAAGGACCTGGGTAGCTCTCGACCCGCGAGCTCGTCCTTGATTCTGGGACTGAGTCCCTGTAGGAAGATGGTTCGTAAGCAGTCCGGGCCCCAACCGAGCTCTGAAGAGAGGGTCTGGAATTTGATGGCAAACTCGGCCAGCATTCTCGAACCCTTGCACAGTTGGAGAAGCTTGGGCCCTGTGGAAACCTCCTGAGTGGGATCCCCGAAACTCATTTGGAAAAGCTCCCAGAATTCTCTCAAATTACTCAGGACGGGGTCATCCCGTTCCCACAAAGGGGAAGCCCATTCCAGGGCCTTTCCTTCGAGGAGAGAATGAAGGTGGTCTTGGTAGCCTCGTCGGGAAATAGGGTCGGCTGTAGACGGAAGTGCATGTTTCACTGGTTAATGAAACCTCTACAGGACCGGTGGTGTCAGCAGACAGATCACAGAGCGGGCCCCGGGAGCCAAGGATGGAGATGGCAAAGTGGGGTTCATGGGCCCTAACGCCTCCAAGCGTTGATTCAGGCTCTCCACTGAGGAGACAAGGGCATCGAGGGTTTTTTGCTGGTCCTTCATTCGTTGGGCCATTCCGGGGATGGCTTGGCGGGCAGACGTCTCTGCCGGGTTCATGGGCTTGGCAATCTGTAATGACCAGGAGGGACGTGAACCCTTGGACCGATGGGGAAGCTGGTATTACCTTAGGAGATGGCTCCTCAGGTTCCTCCGTCGGGTGGCGAGGCGGAACAGAATTTGGGACTGACTGGGTCCTCGCTGCTGGAGACTCAGATGGCCTCTGAGAGGGCAACAAGGCATGAGAACGGTGCAAGGGACAACTGGATCTTCACCACTGGAAGCCCGCGGTCCCCCCGGGAGGAGCCCATAGGGACCCGGGCCGCTGGGACTTAGGTGGACCTTTGAGAGGTCGAAGAGGCGTGAAGACGGTGCAAGGGCCAACCCCTGATGCCGCGACTAGGTAGGGGGGCTCGGTCCGCGGACGGCCGCAGCCAGAAGGCACGACATTTATTTTTTAATTGTCTGTAAACCGATGTGATGGCAAGTCCAAACATCGGTATATAAAAGCCTAACAAATAAATAAATAAAATAAAATGATTTCCGCTTCCCAAGCATGAGGATCTTTCATTGTTTCCCATAAGAAGACTTTGCTAAATTCTTGCACAATTTGATTGATATCCCATTCTCTTTCCTACCATCACAAGAAAACTGTCGATCTTGTTTCTGTAAGTGAGGAACTCTTGAGCTGCTCTTTGTACCTCTGAAGGGTTAAATGATACTTGCAAGGACAAAGTTAGATGAAAAATATGAACTCTAACGACCAATCACACTCTTATGTCTTGCTTTAGATGACTGCCAACCTCTAGAGATTCAATATCAAATTCTCAAAATTTCATAGTCAAAAATTGCTCTTTGTGAAGATTTCTAGCAGGAGTGGAATTTTCAAGCTTATTTTAGGCTGGATTGTTTCATTATTAGGTGGGTAATGACTGACTGGCCGGAAATATGATAAACCTGAAAGAAAGCATGGAATTTCGACACCGACTACAGACCCTCACGCTAGTTTCTTCATAATAGACTGCATGGGAATTAGGTAGCACTCAATGGGAATTAGGTAGCACTGAACACAGAGTTCATAGAATCCTGAATAGAAGACTGCTGCCCCTCAAGGGCAGGTGAAGCAAAACTTATGATGGAGATGAAAACACCTTTTAGCGATACTCATAGAAGTGCTGGAACCCAGGAAAGTTCTGGAAGAGGGTCAATGGTAGACGAAGAGGTTTCAAAATTGTCGCTGGCAAAGTCCATTTGCAATGGGAGAGGTTTGGTTAGTCTTTTAGGACTTTAATGGGCATACCATCATTTTAAACTCAATACGCTGTCAGTGATAAGGGCATTCTTAGCAGCAGAACCAGAATATGAATTAGTAACCCATAGCCAGATCATCAGAGTCACATAGATCCAGGGGACTTTTGATGGAATGACAGGAAAGGATGGAAACATCCAGATAGTAGTAGCAGATATTCTTTGAAGTTGGAAATGGCTCCTTCCAAATCAGAATTATGAAAAATCAGTTGTTACTCTTCTGCATTCCCAATTAAGGAGAAAACTCACTTCTAGGCCTTTCAGATGCTGAACTCCATTAGATCACATACTGGAGAGCAAGCAGTGTCCGCAAACACTTCTGACTTATTCCTCCAGTCTCAGAACAGAAGGCTAGCAAGGGCAAGACTGATGGATTGAACCAAGAAAAGTGAAGCTGAAGTTGGAACGTAGCTGAAGAAGTAAAACCAGGTCTTAGATACAGGCACCTCCTGCAAGTTGTAAAGAAACCCAGAGGACCTGAACCAGCTATGGAACTTGAACAAATTGGATGCAGGCACCCCCTGCAGATCATAGGTAATATGATGGAAAGAGAATAAAGAGACTTGGATAAACTGAAGAAGTTGAACAAACCTAGGTGCAGGCGCCTCAGGTAGGTCGTAAAGAAACCCAGAGACAAATGCAGGCGCCTCCTGCGGGTCATAAAAAATATTCAGGAAAATTTTAAATGACCTGTGGGTCATTAAAAAAATTTTTCAGAAGAACAAAGCTTGGACAAATTTAAGATTGGAAAAAGATGCAAAAAATCCAGGAAACATGGGCCCGTCACAGGGACACATTCACCAAGCTCATGGCCTTCACAATCTGTTGCAAGCAGGCTTGGGCGCAATCATCAGAGAGAGTGTGAGCCCTTGGATCATGGTACAACCCCAGGGCGAGTCTCCAAGGCACATGCCATAGGAAGGCAAGTGCATCTGAACACAGGCTGAACAGAAGCTTGGAAGCACTTGGAAGCTCCGCTGAACCTGCACACACAGGAGTGAGACCCAGCAATGCAATATTGGTCTTGTGGGTAGCCCTCTAGCCATTCAATAGCCCTTTTGGACCTGCCACTTGGGAATGGCATGTGTGCCAGGACAGACTGAGATCGAGGACAGAACATGACTCAAAACATGGACATGACTTAGAACTTAGACGAAGGCACTGAAGGAGCCCTGTGCCACAGTGCGCCCTACACAGGCTGTGGGCTAGTCATGGACCATGCAAAACGGCAGCACAGACTCCTTACTAGGGACATCAGGAAACATTATTGGACCAAGGAACATGGCTTGGAATGAGGAACAAGGTGATCTGCTACTTGGACAAACTCCACAAGACTAACTAGAAACTTGAAACGAAGACCTGGACTGACACTCAGGAAACAGACTAGGACTCTGGAAACAAGGAACTAAACTCCAAAGACTTAGAAGACTTGGCCCCATGACTTGGGCACAACCTACATAGCTGAAGTGGGCTTGTCATGGTCCATGCTCTTGCAGAACTTGGGTGCAGGGCACCGAAGACTTGGAGTACTTAGACACAGGAACAAGGCAAAGACTCAGGAAACCTGGAAGACCAGGACTCAGGAACATGAAGACTTAAGAACATAAGAAAATGCCATACTGGGTCAGACCAAGGGTCCATCAAGCCCAGCATCCTGTTTACAACAGTGGCCAATCCAGGCCATAAGAACCTGGCAAGTACCCAAAAACTAAGTCTATTCCATGTTACCATTGCTAATGACAGTGGCTATTCTCTAAGTGAACTTAATAGCAGGTAATGGACTTCTCCTCCAAGAACTTATCCAATCCTTTTTTAAACACCGCTATACTAACTGCACTAACCACATCCTCTGGCAACAAATTCCAGAGTTTAATTGTGCGTTGAGTAAAAAAGAACTTTCTCCGATTAGTTTTAAATGTGCCACATGCTAACTTCATGGAGTGCCCCCTAGTCTTTCTACTATCCGAAAGAGTAAATAACAGATTCACATCTACCCATTCTAGACCTCTCATAATTTTAAACATCTCTATCATATCCCCCCTCAGGCGTCTCTTCTCCAAGCTGTAAAGTCCTAACCTCTTTAGTCTTTCCTCATAGGGGAGCTGTTCCATTCCCCTTATCATTTTGGTAGCCCTTCTCTGTACCTTCTCCATCACAATTATATCTTTTTTGAGATGCGGCGACCAGAATTGTACACAGTATTCAAGGTGCGGTCTCACCATGGAGCGATACAGAGGCATTATCACATTTTCTGTTTTATTCACCATTCCCTTTCTAATAATTCCCAACATTGTGTTTGCTTTTTTGACTGCCACAGCACACTGAACCAACGATTTCAATGTGTTATCCACTATGACGCCTAGATCTCTTTCTTGGGTTGTAGCACCTAATATGGAACCCAACATTGTGTAATTATAGCATGGGTTATTTTTCCCTATATACATCACCTTGCAATTATCCACATTAAATTTCATCTGCCATTTTGATGCCCAATTTTCCAGTCTCACAAGGTCTTCCTGCAATTTATCACAATCTGTTTGTGATTTAACTACTCTGAACAATTTTGTGTCATCTGCAAATTTGATTACCTCACTTGTATTTCTTTCCAGATCATTTATAAATATATTGAAAAGTAAGGGTCCCAATACAGATCCCTGAGGCACTCCACTGTCCACTCCCTTCCACTGAGAAAATTGTCCATTTAATCCTACTCTCTGTTTCCTGTCTTTTAGCCAGTTTGCAATCCACAAAAGGACATCGCCACCTATCCCATGACTTTTTACTTTTCCTAGAAGCCTCTCATGAGGAACTTTGTCAAACGCCTTCTGAAAATCCAAGTATACTACATCTACCGGTTCACCTTTATCCACGTGTTTATTAACTCCTTCAAAAAAGTGAAGCAGATTTGTGAGGCAAGACTGCCCTGGGTAAAGCCATGCTGACTTTGTTCCATTAAACCATGTCTTTCTTTATGTTCTGTGATTTTGATGTTTAGAACACTTTCCACTATTTTCCTGGCACTGAAGTCAGGCTAACCGGTCTGTAGTTTCCCGGATCGCCCCTGGAGCCCTTTTTAAATATTGGGGTTACATTTGCTATCCTCCAGTCTTCATGTACAATGGATAATTTTAATGATAGGTTACAAATTTTTACTAATAGGTCTGAAATTTCATTTTTTAGTTCCTTCAGAACTCTAGGGTGTATACCATCCGGTCCAGGTGATTTACTACTCTTCAGTTTGTCAATCAGGCCTACCACATCTTCTAGGTTCACCGTGATTTGATTCAGTCCATCTGAATCATTACCCATGAAAACCTTCTCCATTACGGGTACCTCCCCAACATCCTCTTCAGTAAACACCGAAGCAAAGAAATCATTTAATCTTTCCGCGATGGCCTTATCTTCTCTAAGTGCCCCTTTAACCCCTCGATCATCTAACGGTCCAACTGACTCCCTCACAGGCTTTCTGCTTCTGATATATTTAAAAAAATTTTGGAGGTCACGTGATGCGATAGCCTGGTGAGTCGCACTCTCCAGAGCTCCGGGTGTGGGCCCGCTAAAAACTGCAAATCGGAAGCGTCAACTTAAATTAAAAAGTGGCTTAAGAGGACCGGAGGGGAGCAGAAAATTCTGCGATCAGGCAGGGCGAGTGGCAAATTGGAGAGCATGTCGGCAAAACCGCCCAGAAAGGAAAAAGAGAAACCGAAGAGCAGCGGCAGCGATCCCAAAATGGCCGACGGCGCGAAACTTTTGCAGGCATTGCAGAGAACTTTGCGACAATTAAAGACTCTTTGGGGGACATTGGGCGCCGGATAGAGAGTGCTGAGGGCCGGATAGCTGCTGTGGAGGAAGGCCAGCAATCACTCACGGCACGAGTTAAAGCCCTGGAGCAAGCGGTAAGCGTGGCAGATAACAAGCTGGAGGACTTAGAGAACAGGGCGAGAAGAAATAATCTTAAATTTCTGGGGTTACCGGAAGAGATTCTGGAGAGTGAGCTGCAGTCCTTAATAGAAACGTGGTTACCAGGCGCTCTAAATCTGGATAACATGGCCGGAAAGCTTGTTATTGAAAGAGCCCATAGACTGGGGCCCAGAAGGGACACAGACACTCGACCTCGCCTAGTTATTGCTAGATTCATGAACTGGGCACAAAGATCTGCAATATTAACAGCGTTCCGGAAGAAGAGAGACCTCAGATATAAGGATCATAAAATTGTACTTTTTCAGGACTTTTCAGTGGCGGTGGCAGCTAAAAGGCGGCTGTTTGGCCCAGTATGCAATGATTTTTATAACAGCAATATCCGATTTGCGCTGCAGTTTCCCGCACTACTAAAGGTATGGCGAGATGGCAAAGTACATTCATTTGATACACCAGATAAGGCAAAGGATTGGCTTCAGAGCACGGGCAGTGTGAAGTAGTTTACTGAGGCAGAAGACCGTTTGGACCTTCTCTTTCTGGACAGAGACAGTTTGTTTGATAGACAAGATCTTCATACAGAATGGTTAAGAGGAGCCATGAAGGACTGTGGATATGGGAGGGGTTGCTTAAGACAAGAGGAATACCAATAAAGACTACCAGTTCCATGTTGACTTTGGTTCTTTTTTCGTTTGGATGTGATGCACCGTAAGGGCACCTTTCGATCGGAGCTGAGTGGATATGCGATACGATGGCTGGGGAGATCACTGGGGGATACTATAAAGCTCAAAAGGGGCGACTTCCCAGAGAACACGGACAGTGTCTGATGGGAGCAGAATGGATGCACTCAGGACTTGGACAATCGATATGGTTCTCAGCAGCTAGCTGAAAATCTTTTGGCTTTGATCTGAAAAGGGTTGGTTCCTATATTCTGGCCTGGGAGCATGCTCGGCTGCATGGGAACTGCCAGGAGGTCACGAGTTTATAAAGTACAATTGTTGTTTGTATAAGAGCTGTTTGCCAAAGGTGTATTATGTGTTTGCTGTTATGGTTGTAGAGCTTGGGGACTAGAGAGGTGTATAAGTGGGTCCACACCTGGACGCATTATAAGCAGTCCTCTAGCCCACACACATGTGGGCCGTTATATTTGTGATTCTGTTTCTGGGAGGGAAGTTTAGGGGGAGGGGAGGGAGACAAATTGTGGGAGGAGAGGGTTTGCGTGGGGGGGGGAAGACACATTATACCCTGGGAGGAGATGGCTGTCGAGATAGAGGTGTGCCAATGAGACGGGGGGGCGGTTCAGGCTGGGAAACTGCCCGCCGGACTATGGAACTTTAGGATAGTGTGGTAAGGGACGGAATTCATTACAGGATAGGTCAGACAAGATATATATCTTGGAACGTGGGTGGCATTAGTATGCCGGTTAAGAGACAAAAAATACTGAGCGCTCTCCAAAGGCAAAAGGTGGGGATAGCGGCCCTTCAAGAAACTCATTTGTCTATGGCAGAAAGCTTGAAATTAAAAAAACAATGGGTGGGACAGTGTTATGCCACGCCAGCGGTGGGAAGGAAGGCAGGGGTTGTGATATTAATCCATAAGAATATAAAGTTTGAATTAATCCGACAAATATCTGATGACCAGGGTAGAATTCTCATTTTAATTGCAAAGGTGAATGGCATGGAGGTTACGCTGTGCAATTTGTACGCCCCAAATGCATATACTCACACTTTCTTTCAAGAAGTGGTGAGCAAGCTGGTGGAGAATTTGCAGGGCCCGGTAGTGATATTAGGGGATTTTAACTGTGTCAACGATCCGATGGTAGATAGGTCCCACAGGGCTCCTTCTATGCAAAATATGAGAGGAAAGGGAGTTGCCTATTTGTGTGAAGAACTTCAGCTTATAGATATTTGGCGCACACTAAATCAAACTGAAAGAGACTACACACACGTCTGAAAAGCACATGCGACCATGTCAAGAATTGACTATGTGTTGATCTCGACCAGTTTGCTTCCCAAAATTGGGCGTGCCAAGATAGGGCCTATAGAAATCTCAGACCATGCGATAATCTGGGTGGATATAGGTGATAGTGTAGGGATGGCTATGGCTAATAAGTGGAAGTTTCCGAGTCACTTATATGGGGACTCCAAGTTTCAGGATTTCCTATTAAGTAAATGGAAAGAGTATGCTACAAATAATGAGGCGCATAAAAAAGACCCTTGGCTGTACTGGGAAACCAGTAAGGCAGTTATGAGGGGTGAGATACTGTCATACACCATAGCAAAATCGAAAGCAATGGTTAAAAGTATACTGAACTTGGAACGACAATTAAGCCAGGCCAAACAGGAATTGGCTCGCCAGAAATCTTCCCAGGCGCAAATACACTATAATGACATTTTAAGGTCGCTCAATACTTTATTACATGAGAGGGCACAGAGGGGGCTACAACGGGGAGCACACACATTTTTAAGATTTGGCAATAAATCCTGTAGGGTACTGGCGAACATGGTCCATCTAGCTAGAAGTAGCACTATGATTGATAAACTACGACGAGCTGATGGTACCCCACTGGTAACGGGGGAGGAGATATGTGCAGAATTTCACTCTTTTTATGAGAAGCTCTATACGGAGGATAGGACGGGGGGAAGCACTCACGAGGAAGAGTTTTTTACAGGACTGCATATACCACGGGTTACGGCCCAACAATTGGAATATCTGAATAAGCCTATCCAACTAGAAGAACTGCGAGGGGCATAATGGCTAGTAAAGCCAACAAGACCCCGGGGCCAGATGGGCTAACTGCTGAATACTATAAAAGTATACATGCCCGGGCAGGGGAAGATCTATTGGCCTTCTATAGAAAAGCACAAGGGAGGGGCAAATTCCCGGACGATACAACTAGGGCCTATATTACGGTTTTGGAGAAACCGGGAAAGGACTTATCTAAGCCAGCGGCGTATAGACCGATTTCTCTTTTAAACTTTGAGGCTAAATTATTTGCCAAAATTATGGCAGACAGGATGAGTGGGGTTTTCCCGGACCTTATAACACAAAATCAGGTGGGTTTCGTAAAAGGTAGAGCAATTAGTACAAATATTACAAAATTGATAGTAGCGATGGAAGAATGCAAAAAACAGGATATAGAGGCAGTAATAGTGGGCTTTGATTCGGAGAAGGCATTCGATAGGGTCTCTTGGGACTATCTGTTCTCAGTACTAAATAGATATGGGTTTGAGGGGGAGATAGTTCAAGCGATACGAGCCAATGGACAGGTTTCGGAGGACTTTCGGCTATATAGGGGTACAAGACAGGGGTGCCCGCTGTCTCCCCTGCTATACATTTTGTCAATAGATCCCTTGTTATGGAAGATTGAAGCGGATCAGCAGATATCAGGATTTACCTGGGGGAGGCAGGAATTTAAAGTTTCAGCCTTTGCGGACGATGTCCTTGTTTTCCTGACGAATCCGCAAAGATCCCTGGAAAGGGTCTTAGCCCACCAATATTTGTTCGGGGCGTTTGCCGGGCTCAAAATAAATGTTGAGAAATCGGAGGCGATGGAACTAGGAAGCAACATTCGGCATAATTGGGTGGGGGAATTCCGATGCGCTGGGCGGACACAACCATGAGATACTTAGGAATCTTACTTACTAGAGATATTACTAAACTTCATGAAGTGAATATAAATCCATTACTCCAAAATATGACTAAAAAACTGAAAACGTGGGGCACTTTACCACTATCTCTGAAAGGGAAAATTGCACTACTCAAAATGTTAGAATTACCACGTTGGTTATATGTATTACAACAAGTCCCCTTGTGGTTAAAAAAGAAAGAGATAGATCTTGTGAATCGAGCGATACGCACGTACTTATGGGGAGGGCGCAAATCCAGACTGTCCTTAAAGACATTGCAGCTGACTCGAGAGCAAGGAGGGCTAGCGTGTCCCAATTGGAGGGAATATAACTTAGCGTGTATACTGCGACACATCCAGGACTGGTTGGAAAATACAGGGAAATATATACCCAGACAGTTTTTACTGAGTTGGCTAAACCCTTACAGTCCGGAAACGCTGATACAAATCCCGGGGGCGCAAGTACCCGTTTACTACAAAAGTCACATGATTATCAATGTAGGGAGGAAGGCCTGGAGGTATCTGTGCCTTCAAAAATTACGCTTAGGAGGAGTCAGTACGCCATATATAACCTTATGGGGCAACCCTATGTTCCCTAGCGGCTTGATGGGACCGGTGTTCCAAAGGTGGTGTACAAAAGGGGTACAGAATATCTATCAGCTATTTGCACCTGGAACTGGGATTATGTGGTCCTTTCAGGTGCTGCAGGCCGCGTATGAGATCCCGAAACAAGATTTTTTTGCAAGTTAGGCATTATGTGCATACACTTCTGGGAGCTTATAAGTTGGACGCAAGTTGGGACACTTTGAGAGCTTTCTTTGGGCCAAGAGCCAAGACAGGACATTCCTGCTCTTCGCTATCCCAAGCCTTACGGGAAATCCCGGTCCTGATGGCTAAATTGGAGATACAAAATAAATGGGTGAGATTGGCGAATGTGTATCTGGCTCTCGAAGACATAGGGGAAATTTTAGAAAAAAGTACTAAGGTGTCAGAAAATGTCATTCTTCAAGAGATTGGTTTTAAGGTCTTGAACAGCATGTATGCATCACAGGCTCAAAGATATGCAGCAAAATTATGTGACTCTGCTGTATGTATTAAATGCCAGGGGGAACGGAGCACCTTTGTACATGGTATGTGGGAATGCCCTCAAATTATCTTGTTTTGGACGGAAGTGCTGCAGAGTCTAGAGACGATTCTTCAAATTTCCATTCCTAGGGACATTAAGGTGTGCCTGTTTCGTCTTCCTAACACACTTACATTACAGGACTTGCTGGATGGGGATTGGACATTCGTGGAAAAAGCCCTACTAATTGCAGTACAGACAATTCTATCACAGTGGATTTTGCCTGATCGTCCCACGCGGGGACAATGGCATTCGCGCCTGATAGCGTTACTGCAACCGAATTCTGGACAGCGCAGTATCAACCACAAGCTAAGCAGGCTATTTGTATGGCAGTTTGGAATAGAATGTGGTGGACTCTCACAGATGCCAGACGTAACCTTATCTTAACCGTAATGGGCTATAAGTACAGGCGTTCCAGAGAGGGTCAAAAACAGCAGGCTGTGAATCTAGGGATGAGTTAATGCTTAGGATAAAGGACGTGATTATTTGCTATTGGGGAGACATATGAGCATATTGAAATAGAGCAGTTGGAAAACGACACGCCTATGTTTATGTACGGCTATTTCCATGCCTATTGTACTCATTGTATTAGCTGTATCGGGTATGATGTGTATGGGATTGGGGAGGGGGGGGGGGGGGGGGGGGGGGAAGGGGTGTGGATATGGTTTCAGTATGAAGTGTTAGTCACGATAGCGTACTGTTAAGTTGGAAAATGTTGAAAATTTTAATAAAGAAAGTTTCAAAAAAAAAAAAAAGTTTTTACTGTGAGTTTTTGCCTCTACAGCCAACTTCTTTTCAAATTCTCTCTTAGCCTCTTATCAATGTCTTACATTTAACTTGCCAACGTTTATGCTTTATCCTATTTTCTTCTATTGGATCCTTCTTCCAATTTTTGAATGAAGATCTTTTGGCTAAAATAGCTTCTTTCACCTCCCCTTTTAACCTTGCTGGTAATCGTTTTGCCTTCTTTCCACCTTTCTTAATGTGTGGAATACATCTAGACTGTGCTTCTAGATTGGTATTTTTTAACAATGACCATGCTTCTTGGACATTTTTTACTTTTGTAGCTGCTCCTTTCAGTTTTTTTCTAACAATTTTTCTCATTTTATCAAAGTTTCCCTTTGGAAAGTTTAGCACGAGAACCTTGGATTTGCACACTGTTCCTCTTCCTGTCATTAAATCAAATTTGATCATATTATGATCATTATTGCCAAGCGGCCCCACCACCGTTACCTCTCTCACCAAGTCCTGTGCTCCACTGAGAATTAGATCTAAAATTGCTCCCTCTCTCGTCGGTTCCTGAACCAATTGCTCCATAAAGCTATCATTTATTCCATCCAGGAACGTTATCTCTCTAGCATGATCCGATGATACATTTACCCAATCAATACTGGGGTAATTGAAATCTCCCATTATTACTGCACTACCAATTTGGTTAGCTTCCCTAATTTCTCTTAGTATTTCACTGTCCGTCTCACCATCTTGACCAGGTGGACGGTAGTATACCCCTATCACTATAGTCTTCCCCGACACAAGGGATTTCTACCCATAAAGATTCAATTTTGTATTTAGTCTCATGCAGGATGTTTATCCTGTTGGACTCTATGCCATCCCGGACATAAAGCGCCACACCTCCTCCCGGTTGCTCCTCTCTGTCATTGCGATATAATTTGTACCCCGGTATAGCACTGTCCCATTGATTATCCTCTTTCCACCATGTCTCTGAGATGCCAATTAAGTCTATGTTATCATTCACTGCTATACCTTCTAATTCTCCCATCTTACTTCTTAGACTTCTGGCATTAGCATACAAACATTTCAAAGTTTGTTTTTTGTTTGTATTTTCATTCTGCTTTTTAATTGATAGGGATAAGTTAGACTTGTTTAGCTCAGGTGAATTTTTAGTTACAGGCACTTGGACTATTTTTCTAATTATTGGCACCTCACTGTCGGGATGCCCTAATTCTAATGCATCATTAGTATCCTTTGAAGATACCTCTCTCCGAACCATGCGCTGCTGAGCGACTGTCGGCTTTCCCCTTTGTTCTAGTTTAAAAGCTGCTCTATCTCCTTTTTAAAGGTTAGCGCCAGCAGTCTGGTTCCACCCTGGTTAAGGTGGAGCCCATCCCTTCGGAAGAGACTCCCCCTTCCCCAAAAGGTTCCCCAGTTCCTAACAAAACTGAATCCCTCTTCCTTGCAGCATTGTCTCATCCACGCATTGAGGCACCGGAGCTCTGCCTGCCTCTGGTGACCTGCGCGTGGAACAGGGAGCATTTCAGAGAATGCTACCCTGGAGGTTCTGGATTTAAGCTTTCTACCTAAGAGCCTAAATTTGGCTTCCAGAACCTCCCTCCCACATTTTCCTATGTCGTTGGTGCCCACATGTACCACGACAGTCAGCTCCTCCTATCTAGGTGACGCGTGAGGTCCGCCACCTTCGCACCAGGTAGGCATGTTACCAGGTGATCCTCACGCCCACCAGCCACCCAGCTATCTACATTCCTAATAATCGAATTACCAACTATGACGGCCAACCTAACCCTTCCCTCCTGGGCAGTAGGCCTTGGGGAGATATCCTCAGTGCGAAAGCACAATGCATCACCTGGAGAGCAGGTCCTTGCTACAGGATCCTTTCCTGCTGCACCTGGTTGGTGCTCTCCCATCATGAGACCTTCTTCCTCCAAAGCAGCACCAGGGCTGCCAGTCTGAAGTTGGGACTTGACTACTATGTCCCTGAAGATCTCATCTATATACCTCTCTGTCTGCCTCAGCTCCTCCAGGTCTGCCACTCTAGCCTCCAGAGATCAGACTTGTTCTCTGAGAGCCAGGAGCTCTTTGCATCGCATGCACATGTACAACTTCTCACCGGTGGGTAAAAAATCATACAAGTGACACTCTATGCAAAAGACTGAGAAGCCCCCCAGGAATGCAGATGCTGAAGTCAGGAACCAGGAACAAACAAGAGACCAGGAACATGGAACATGGATCAAGAAGACCATCATAACAGTAGCCTGAACACAGAAGACCTTGAAGGATGAAGTACGAGGTCATTGGGAAGGCTAGGAGTGAAGATTGATGAGCCCTTTTGTAGGGCTGGCTGGATGACAAGGCAAGACGTCATCAGAAGGGGGCCGCGGGGCTTTTCTTGCCGCGAGCCCTTTAAATTGCCGGCAGAGGTGCGTGCACACACCTAGGAGGATATCAGGTGAAGTAGCAAGTGGCGGTATTCAGGCCACGAAGAAAGCAGCATCGGCAGCGTTCCAGAGCAGCATGAAGCAAGGCAGCAATGGGACGGTGCCTCATGGAAGCAGTGGCATGGAAGCAGGCGTCAGCGGCACTCTGGCTGTAGCTTCACTGGCAACCTTCGGGGAAGTGAGTGAAGCCACTCATGGGCCTGTCCTGCGAGCAAGCGCCACACAAACTATTTTAGATGGTTTTATTGTATCCCACCCTGAACTTTGGAAAGGTGGGTAACAAATTTTTTAAATAAATAAAAAAAAACCCATAGGATTAGTCTCCCTGTACAGCAAGCCCCATTTCCACAGGGTATGATCTTTCCAATTTTCATCTGCCGCAAGACTTCCAGGTCAGGGTCAGTACATTGTGCCTCCTGGAAAACATGTCTCTGCCCTGTATCAGTATCCATAGCTGGGTTGGTCTCTATTGATGGCTATAAGGTCAGGGGGTCAATGGTCAAGCTAACCAATACATACAGCCCTGGTCAACTTAAGAACTGGTTCACCTGCAATCACTGATGAACTCTCCTCTGCTGCATAATCATTTGATTCCATCTGCACTGGCTCAGGATCTGCAACTGGAGGGGTGATTTCTGCTGGTTCCAGTTTTTGGGCTGCCTGAGTGACTTCAAGTTACCATGGCAGAAACATTAACGCCACTGTTAAGAAAATGTTCATTAGACACATGCCAGTTCCACATAGCATTGGTACCAGAATGTTCTTCATTATTCCTACTTCTCTGTATCCAGGCTTGGTACATCAATCCGTGTATACTCAAGCAATGGATACAGGTTCCACTGGCCAATATTAGATCTGTAGTGTGCCCAGGAAGAATAGCACCTTCCGGCACCAGCTCTGGTTGCAGTAAGGTCATACTAGAGTTATTTATTTATTTACAATTTTTTCTATTTATGTATAGTACACAGTGCTTAATATTGTACTCTTTGTTCTATAGGTAACCAGTGTAATTCTGCAAGTGTCCACAAGCCCGATATCTTGGATCTGATTCAGTTACTGAGTTCTTTAGTATTATGGAAGCTCATCTGCTTCCTTGTTTGATGCATGACTAGTAACTCCTTGTGTTGATGATACTGGGACTGCCCACAGAAGTTTATTTATTTATTTATTTAGGGATTTTATATACCGATTTTCTTGATACAGATCAAATCAACTCGGTTTACATAGAACGATAGTACATTAACAGTAACTAGTCAAACCTCAAAAGAGGAGACAGATTGTGAGCAGAAAGTAAAAAGTTACATTATAACAAGGGTGAGTAACTAGGAATTGGAAATGAAGAGACAGATAATCAAAGTAGAGAGATATAACAGAGAGAAGGGGCTTGAAGCCAACCTCAGGAGAATAACTCTAGCATTATAACATGATTATATGACATTCTGCTAGTTATTAAAGTACAGCTGATTGAAAAATATCTTAGTAGGATATAGTCTAGGAGACAGGAAAGGCTCTACCGAAAAGCCAAGTCTTCAGTTTCTTTTTAAAATTTATGAGGCAGGTTTCCTGTCGGAGGTCTGGGGGTAGTGTATTCCAAATGGTGGGGCCTGCTGTTGAAAAGGCCCGGTCCCTGATAGATAATCTTTGTACCAATTTGATTGGGGGAACATGAAGGGATCCCTTATAGGCATCTCTCAAAGGTCTAGCTGAAGAGTGTAATTTGAGAGGGTGTAGTAGGTCTAGTGGAGTCTGGTGGTGGATGTTTTTATGAATAATGGTGAGGAATTTGTGAACAATTCTAAAATTAACTGGAAGCCAATGTAGGTCTTTTAAAATGGGCGTGATGTGATCTCTGCGCTTAGTGTTGGTCAAAATCCTTGCAGCTGCGTTTTGGAGTAGTTGCAGAGGTTTTAATGTAACAGCTGGTAGACCTTGTAGGATCGAGTTACAATAATCGACCTTAGAGAACAGGATTGCTTGGAGTACAGTCCTGAAGTCATGGTGATATAGGAGAGGCTTGAGTTTTTTAAGCACCTGTAACTTGTAGAAGCATTCTTTTATAGTATAATTTATAAATTTCTTTAAGCTCAGATGGTTGTCAATAATAACTCCAAGATCTCTAGCATGAGTGATGTGGGAGGTAGTGTGCAATTGTTGTAAGTGTAGACTATTTTCAGGGGTGATAAGCAGGATTTCAGTCTTAGCAGTATTTAACACCAGGTTGAGGCTAGTAAGGAGATGGTTAATAGTTTGAAGGTGAGATTCCCATAATTTGATTGCTGAGTCCAAAGAGCCTGTTATAGGAATCAAAACTTGGACATCGTCTGCATATACGTAGAATTTCAAATTTAGCGACGAGAGGAAATGGCAAAGAGGGAGGAGATAAATATTAAATAGAGTGGGAGATAGAGAGGAGCCCTGGGGGACTCCATGTGGGGAATTAGTATAAGGAGATTCCATATTATTGATTTTAACCTTATAACCTCGATTACTGAGGAATGAGTCGAACCATCTGAAGACAGATCCTGAGATTCCTATGTCGGATAGCTGGTTTAATAATATAGCATGGTTGACTGTATCGAAAGCTGCGGAGATATCAAGGAGTGCAAGCAGGAAGGAGCATCCTTTGTCAAATCCCAGGTATACTTGATCAAGGAGTGATATGAGGAGTGATTCCGTACTATGTTCTTTCCGAAATCCATATTGTGAAGGATGAAGGATATTATTTTCCTCCAAGTAATTTGATAGTTGATTATTTACTACTTTCTCCATGATTTTGGCTATAAAAGGCAAATTAGATATTGGTCGATAATTTTTTAGATCATATGGGTCCAAGTTTGGTTTTTTGAGGATAGGTTTGAGAGTTGCTAGTTTGAGAGTGTCTGGGAAGATACCTTGTGAAAATGAGCAGTTAATAATGTCTGCTAGGTATTTGGAGATGGAGTCTGGTATTAGAAGCAGTATTTTAGATGGGATATAATCTTGTGGATGTGAGGAGGGTTTCATTCTTTTGAGGATAGTTTCCACCTCTGTAGAATAGGTGGGTTTGAATGTTTCCAATGTTGTGAATGAGTTAGGGCGGTAGAGGGGATCTAGAGAAGGTGTGATAGGATTGGAGGGTAATTTAGCCAAGGTATTAGCAATTTTACTCTGGAAGAAGATGGCCAGTTCATTGGCCTTTGATTGGGCTATATCATCAGAAATTGGTGCTGAAGTACTCTTAGTGAGGTCTGAAACATAAGCGAAAAGGGCCTTTGCATCAAAGAACATATCATGGATACGGTGGGCGTAAAAGTCTTTTTTGGTTCGCAGTGTCATGGTTCTGTAATGATGGAGAGCTGCTTTGTAGATGGCTAGAGATTGAGGATTGGGGGAGTTCCGCCATTTCTTTTCCTTCTGTCTTAGGCTTTGTTTTAATGTGCGAAGCTCCAAAGAGAACCATGGTTGTTTATGTTTCTGAGATGGATTGAAATTCTTTGATGATAGAGGGCATAGATTATTTGCTATGGTTTCAGTGATATTTTGCCAAGAAAGTATAGCTGCATTAGGGTTCGAAAGATCCAAGTTGGGTAGTTCTTTGCATAGAGAATTGTCAAGGGCTTCTGAAGGACAAGATTTCCTATAGTGCAGTGTTGTTGGTGGCAGGGGTGCAAGAGATCCTGTCGTCATTTTAAAAGTGGAGGTGATCATAAAGTGGTCTGACCATGATACTGGAAGGTAGGAAGGGGATGAGAGTTGTATGAGGTTATTATTTGTGAAGATAAGATCAAGGGTGTGACCCCCTTTATGAGTGGGTTGGGTGATAATTTGGGTAAAGCCCATAGCTGAGAGTGAGGAAAGGAGAGCTTCACAATTAGATGATTGAGGCCTGACGTCAATGTGTAGATTAAAGTCCCCAAGGATGATGGAAGGAGTATCCAAGGTCAAGTATTTAGCTTGCCAACTTTGGTTGCCAACTTTGGTGCAGAAGCTGGAAAGCTTTGCATTGCAGGCTTGGGGTTGTCAGGGCAATCTGCCTTAAAATGTCCTGTATGCCCACACTGGTAAAAAAAGGCGTTCTTGCTTAAAGTCCTTAGGTTTCTGAGGAAAACTAGAGGATTTGCTAGTTGTCTCTGTAGTTGCAGGAATGTACCATTAGGGCTTCGACTGGCCTTAGATTCATGATGTTGTGAATGCTGATGGCTTCTCTTTGCCAGATGGGGCAGTTAGCCATGATGATATCAGCCAACTCAGCTACTTTCTCTGGGGTACAAGATTGTTGATATTGAACTTGCTCTTGTACCTCTGGACAGCACCATCAGCTTTTGACAGTGCTCCAGGGTTTTAATCTCAGATCTAGCTTGCTGAATAAGGTTAAAACCCTGGTATCTTACCTAGATCACAAACTCACTGTGGTATCATCTGCCCTCCTTCTGAAAATTCCAGAAAGGAAAATTGGTTCTTACCTGCTAATTTTCGTTCCTGTAGTACCTTGGATCAGTCCAGACCCTGGGTTATGTCACCAATCCAGCAGAGGGAGGCAGAGAAACGTTCTACTGACTCTGACGTATACCCTGGAGCACCACCTGCAGTCCATCAGTATTGACCAGTATCAAAGCATAAAAATAACTACTAAAATACTAACTAGCTATCTAAACAGGATAACAAATTTCCAACTCACAAATCCTAAATGGAAGCAGAACCCCAAGAAACAAATTCTTAGGAATAAACCAGAAAATATCAAGAAAAATAGACAGCATGAAAGGCGACTTAAACACCCAAACAGTGAACGAGCGGACTCTCAAAAAAAAAAAAAATATATATATATATATATAATACACAGACATAAAGGGTGGGGCGTCTGGACTGATCCAAGGTACTACAGGAACGAAAATTAGCAGGTAAGAACCAATTTTCCTTTCCCTGTATGTACCTGGATCAGTCCAGACACTGGGATGTACCAGAGCTGATTCATTTAGGGTGGGACCCAGAGAGTCCCACTCGGAGAACACTCTCTCCGAAGGCTGATGAACTTGGAGCTTGAACGTCCAAGCGGTAATGACGAGCAAATGTATGCAACGACTTCCAAGTCGCTGCCTTACAAATCTCCTGAGGAGAAACTAACATACATTCTTTTTTTTTTTCTTTTTTTACCTGACCAACCGGACCCTCGGCGCTGCTCCAAGTAGGGTGAGTGAGCCGGGCTCCCCGGTATCACCCCTGCCAGGAGTGGTTGCTGGGCCCAAACCTCCCCAACTCCGGCAGCCTCAACCAGGAGGGATAGTCCTCCCAGGACTTGACAACCTCCCGGGAGGCAGAGGAAAGGACTGTGAAGAAAAACATACTTTTTTTTTTTTTTTAATTAACTTAATTGAAAAGAACAGCCTCTCTACAATAGAGAAAAAAAGAAAGGCTGCAAAGGAATTAACTCCTAACTACCTGACTAAAAAATAATAAACTACCACAGACTGCAGGGGTTAGGGACGTCCACCTCTGCTGGGAGACAGAGAAATACTGATGGACTGCAGGTGGTGCTCCAGGGTATACGTCAGAGTCAGTAGAACGTTTCTCTGCCTCCCTCTGCTGGATTGGTGACATAACCCAGGGTCTGGACTGATCCAGGTACTTACAGGGAATATGGTTTTGTAGGTCTCAGGGGTAATGGCATAATGGTTCAGCAAGGCCTTGTATACCTCAAACTAGGAGCACATCTCCAAAGATGGAATGCTTCATGTGCTCTCCCAGTCCTTCACAGGAATCTCACAAAGACAGCAGATTTTATCAAAGGCAGTTACATACCCATCAATGTCACCTGGGGTGTCCTCAAACAATGCAAACAAATTGAGCCCTATCTGGGCTATGAAGCCAGTCTGTCTTCTGCACAGAGGATGGGGGGGGGGGGGTCCTTGTTGCCACTCAGCCTGACTGCCATACCCCAGACTCTATCTTTTGAGTCTTTTTTCCATTCAGCCTTGTTACTATACCCCAGACTTTATTTATTTATTTAGAACTTTTTTATACCAACATTCATAAACATATCACATCAGTTTACAGATCAACGGGGATAAACCAAAAAGATGAGAAATTGATTTATAAAGTTACAATTAACAAGGGGTCAAACGGAACAAGTAGGGAGTATTAGAGGGTCGAGCGGACCTAGGTAATGAGAGTAGCAGATAGTATAACCAACAAATAGAGGTCCTGCTGCCATTCAACTTGGGGATCTTGCTGCTTCTCTGCCTGGCTGCCAGATCTCTCATGCTACTCTTTAAGGGTCTTTCTGCCATTCAGCCTTGCTGCCATACCTAGACTTTATACCTTGGGGGTTCCTCCTGTCATACCTCAGATTCTACCCCTAGGGGTGTTCTTACTGCTGTAGGTGGCTGCTTTACAGTTCTCATAGTGTCTTGGAGTCTTCATGCTACTCTTTGTGCTATTTTATCCCTCTATCAGTGCCTGGATTTTTTCTGTCACCTTTGCTGCTTTGTTCCCCCTTCATGGTAACTTAGGATGTTCATGTCACTCTTAGTGCCACTTTTTCTCTCTCATGCTGATCTGTGGGGATTCATAACACTTCTTAGTGCCCTCTTTTGAGTGTTCGACAGTTTTCATACTGCTTTGCTTCTCTAATGGTGCCTTGGTGAACTCCCACTGCTACTGGCACCCTTTTCCCCTTTACAGGGCTTTAGGCTATTTATGCCACTTTGCCCCTGTCCTAGAAGCTCTTTTTCCCCTTATGATGTATGTACCCACAAGTTTCTTTAGAATTGATTAGAAAAAAGCAATTCTGAAGCTTGAAATAGGCTGCATTGCTTTTTCCATTGACTTTAATGGGAAACAAATGAAATGAATGAAACAAATTAACATTTTTTGTCTGAAACTAATGAAATGAAATGAAATGAAGGTGACCTATAAAATGAATAAAACTGAAATGAAAATATTGCCTATGCATATGCCTAAATGTTTATGTGGTGGGGGGATGCACAGGAAGGTCTGCATTATGGTCACAAAGACCTTCTCAGTCTTTCAGAGCTCTGAAGACCTTTTCTGTCTTGGCACCATACGTTGGCATCAGCTCATTTGTGTGGCAGAGCTTATCCTGTTTGTCCACAGAGAGCATCCATCACAGCAAAATTGTCACTATGTACATGGTTCTCTGGGCAAAGCAGATTTGCTTACCTGTAATGGGTATTCTCTGAGGGCAGCAGGATGTCAGTCCTCACACATGGGTGACATCATCTGATGGAGTCTGTCAAAGAACTTTATCTCAAAGAATCTAGAGCTTTCACCACGCTCTGAGCATGTGCAGCTGTAGTTATTTCCCTGCTCCCTAGGTAGAGCCCCTCATCCCATGATATAGTTAATATATGGACCACCATCTCACAGGGGAGGTGGGTGGGTTTCATGAGGACTGACATCCTGCTGTCCTTGGAAATCACGTTACAGGTAAACAACTCTGCTTTCTCTGAGGGCAAGCAGGATGGCAGTCCTCATACAACGGTAAATACCTAGCTACAGTCTGCCTAAAACAGGACAAAGCAGGGAACCCCATAGTGCTGAAGGCACCATCTTTCTCCCTTTTGTATCTGAGGCAGCCAACCCAAAAAGAGGACTAGAAGGGAAAAGAGTTGGGTTCTTCAAAAAAGAGACCGATAGTTCAAACTGAGAGACAAAACCCAATGTGCAGAATAGGTGTCCAAGGCAGGGAAGTGATGCCAACTCAGGGCAAGAAGCCAATTGTGCCTCACAGAAAGTAAAGCAATCAGAGCTTCCCAACAGAGAACCCTGACAAGCATCAGTAGACCTAGATCCTCCTCAGGTACAGGAAAGGGCATAAAAACACAATCAAGAGATGGTCTCTTGGATGAAGATTGCACAGTTTCCTTCAGAGTCCAAGACAACTGAAAACCTTGACTGAGAAAGCCCTCCAAAAAGAAAACTATGGCACCAGCATCTGAAGAGGAAGAAGAGAATGCATTTGCCTATGGACACCCAAAGATTGTGGTTGATAGCCACAATGGGCATAGAAAAACAAGCAAACATTTGGAAGAAAGGCAGCAAAATATCAGGGTCTGCAGCAGACCCGACCGGCCAAACACTACAAGAAAAATTCTGATCCTCGAGGTCATGTAGCGTGGAACCAAGAGTACCAAGGAATGGAAGGGGCTACCCATCTAATGGAATCACCATTCTAAGATCCTGAGCATGGATGGTAAGCTGCAACCAAACTACACCAAGTCCTGGCACTTCCATGAACAAGCATATCCACTCACTTGACAAGATAGGCTCAAGAAAAAAGGAAAAGCACCTTGGCCAAACAAGCAAAGTACGAAAAGCTAAAGGCAGTGTTAGCCTGAATAAAGCCAAAAAACAGGGAAACAATGGTAATAGTGTACCACTGCCTGAAGGCAAAAAAGAAGATATTTTAGTGCACACTATAGCTATTCCTCTGACATCCTGACTGGAAAACAGAAGAAGCGACAAATACAAGGAGGCAGACCCTGAGGTTGCAGGAAACAAAATGTGCCATTAGGCTGTAAAATCAACATTGGGTAACATCCCAACAATACTCCACTCTGCTGATTCCAGCAGAGAGTTGCCACAGAGTCTCACCTCTCAGGAACAATATAAACAGAGCAAAACTCCCAATGAAGAAGTCCGGAACCTCTCCAACAAAAGATAAAACAGGGAGGGTTGCAAGAATTGTCCCTATAGAAACAGGACTTCCTCACTAGCCTGGAAACCCAGAAGGTACTAGAACAGATTCAGTCCAAACAGCAAACAGACTGTTCACCAGTCTGGCATTGGTGTGAACAATAACAACTCATACTTCCACCTTCTAACCTTGTGGCCCATGAAATGGAAAGTCTGTAGGAACAAGGACCACCTTGTCCATCTATGAACATTGCCACCGACAGGGTTATACCTATAAGGGGTAAGGAGAACTTTCAAGTGACTGCTCAAAGATGTAGGACCTCTGTTGTGAGATCCCCCCTTACCTAATGCACGCATCATGGATATAGCAAGTCTTCTGGAAGAACACCAGTCATTCAGGATACAGATGCACTAGGATCCTCCTCATAGACGGGCCGATACAGTAAGGACACGTACAAAACAGTGCGACAGTTCCGGGCGCCCGCTCATTTGCCGCGCACATATTTTGGTTCACATACCGCTCGATTCAGTATTCAAATTAGACGCAAAATCCAAGCGGCGTCCAAAGCACGTCAATGAAGCGGTAGGCGTTCGCAATCCATTTTACTGTATAGAGCGGTATGCAGCGCCTATACAGTATCCAGGGTGCGCTGGTACCTGTCATTTCAAATGTCATTTGAAATGTCATTTGAAATGTCATTCCCCCAGGTAGGTGGATGGTTCTTTTCTACAGACCCCGCTGCCTCGGACGACCGGCCGGGCGCTCAAGGCAGCGGTGTCTCCGATCATGGACGCCCGGATACAGGTGGGAAGGTCCATGAATGTCCGAGGTCGCGACTTCCGTTCATGGACCTTCCCGCCTGTAGGCCCCGCTGACCTGAGCGCCCAGCCGGACGTCCAAGTTTCCCAGTACATACATGGATATGCCACACTGTGGATTCTCTGGTATACAGTTTGACTGGCAGCACATAAAAATTATTTAACAGTACATACATGGATCTGCAACACTGTATTCTCAAGTTTGTATTCTCAACTCAGCTATGCGTTCTTGTTTCAGCGTCTACTACAGCCGGAAGGCTCCATATAGACGTCCTTAGAGACGTCCGTAGAGGCGTCCGTAGAGGCATCCGTGTCTCCGCTGGACCCCGGAGCCTCAGGATGCCTAGCGGACGCCTAGCGGACGCCCATCTCTCCGGTGCCCGTAGATGCATCCATGTCCGGAGCCTCAGAAACATACAGTTCAACCCTAGCCTGGCGCAGCTCCCATCTAACACCAGGGACAGGGTAGGCGGTAAATATTCAGGTTAAAGACGCGGTAAATAAGCTGCTTAACAGGGCAATAATTTGGGCGCACGTTACTGTATCGGAGGGAATAGCTAATCCGATCATTAACATGTCATATACATGCGGCGAGCGGAAAGGGATACACGTCCTTTTCGGCAAGCGGTAAGGACGCATAAAAGCCGATACTGAATCGCGGGTACGCCTTACGCGTCCAAAACATGTGTCCAAAGCCGGTTAAAAACCGGGTAACCACGGCCGTGCTTTACTGTAATGGCCCGAGAGGTAGGGTCCATACGCCAGACAGACCGGCAGGAGCGGACACCAAACAAAGTATGCACATTGCACCCAGCAGGTATCATAAGAGGTACTCTCATGTGGGAGAAAACTCTATATGTCACTAAGGAGCAGTCAAGAAAGGGAACTCCAAACAATTTAGCAAAAAAGGTTTTCTATATTTGCATGATTGGTGTGCTTTTGAGGGTACTGCTCAGATTTAAGCACTGAAGAACATAGAGTGTGGATTATTAAATATTGATTGTTAGAAGTGCAAAAAGAGGATAAAAAAATAAAAACTCCTCATATAACAGGTCTACTTTTTCATTGGGTGTGGCCGATTCTAATCATTAGCAGCCAGATAGTCTTGTGAATAGCAGGGGTTACTGCCAATATCTCTTCAGGTATGTCCTGTCCAGAGGGCTCTCAAAAGATAAAAGGTGAATTTTAAAAGCCTGGCATACACCAAAACCAGGAGATGTGCGCACAAGTCGGCCAGGCACGAGCGGAGGAGATTTTAAAAGCTGCCTGAGTATGCGTGCTCTTGCCACTATGCACACAAATGAAACGTTTCAAAAAAGAGAGAGGGTGTGGGTGTGGTCTGGGTGGGCATGGGAGTTCCTGGATATCACATTGAAATCTGCATAAAAATACTTACACAAACAGGTGTGCACTGGGGTCTCCTGCTGCCTAACCTTTCTTCTGCTGTGGATGACATGCAAGTTATAAAATAAAGATAAATAGATCGATGGGATTTTAAGGGTAGAGGCTAAAAGGAGAGAAGGGAGGCTATTAAACTAGGAGGGGTTTGGAAGTCCTATTCCTTACCTGAGCAAACTGAGAACGAAGTGGTAAACCTGATAACGTCAGCGCATGTTTTAAAATTCCCCCACTTTCGCGGCAGAAGCAGTGTTTGTGCGCATAGGCATGTGTCCACTTAAAATTGCGCTTGTTATAAAATGGTTACATCCCTAGGTGCGAGCCAACGAACACACGCACATGTACACCCGCGCACCTGTTTACAATTTACCATCCCTGTATATATTTCTACCTTAAATCTCTGAAATTTAGCAAAAAGGTTTTCTACATTTACATTGTTGGTGTGCCTTTGACGGGGATTGCTCAGATTTAAACACTGAAGGGCATAAAGTGTGGATTATTAATTAACAGAGCAAAAAAAAAAAAAAAAAAAAAGGAGGATAAAAAAAAAACTCCTCACTTACTAGAAGTCTGCTTTCTCTTGGGGTGTGGCTGATTCTAATCACTAGCAGCCAGATAGTCTTGTGAGTAGCAGGAGCTACTACAAATATCTGTTCATGTATATCCTGTCCAGACAGGACTCAAAAGCTAAATATACATTTCTGCCTTAAATCTCTGAAATTTATCCAAAAAAAAGTTTTCTATATTTACATTGTTGGTGTGCCTTTGAGGGGATTACTCAGAATTAAGCACTGAAAGGCACAGAGTGTGGATTATTAGACTGATTGTTAGCAGTGCAAAAAGAGAGAATAAAAAACTCAGAGGATTAGATAAGATCCCTATAACTCCAGGTAAGCTAAAATTATAGTAGCTAATAATATTAAAGTTTAATTCCCTCCCTCCCCCTCTACCCACTCTCCCCAGGTTTGCTCTTTAATATAATTTGGTAAAAGATAATTTGTTAATTCTTTATTAGATTAAAGGAGTTCTCTATCAGATTAAATGAACAAAATGACTATTATTCAATGTAACAATTGTGGAGCCTTTATCTTGAGGCAAACCATCTGGAAATTTAGGGCTTGCCCCATTTGTTCAGAACTCTCTTCCACGAAAAAGGTATTGACTCACCTTAAAGCTGAATTAGCTACAATAAAAAAGGAATTAGCAACCATCAAGGAATCCTCACCCAATTTACAGCATTCAGGAATCTTTTCCCCTCCACCAAAGACAATTCAGAAACCCAGAAACAAGTGGTTTATGACTCAAAGATACCCATTCTTCACAATTGTGCAGCCTAGGTCTCTTCCCCCAGTTGCACAGAATATCCAGAAACCCAAGAATAACTGAATAAGGCCTACCAGTAGGCTTTGATAAGATATAGGATAAAACCTGTGATGCAGAGACACCCACTCTTTCAAGCAACACAAGTACAAAATGCCTTCTCTATATTGGAAAATGAAGAAGCTCTAGCAATGGAGACTAAAGTAATATCTGTAAGGAAAGAAGAAACCCAATGCGCACAGAAATTCCATAACACAAGCAAAAATCATTAAGAAAAAGCTCATTGTGTGGGGTGATACAATCAGAGGCATAAATTTGGGAATTCTTTTTGAGGGGAGCACTATAGTTAAAAGCCTTCCAGGATCATCAGCTGGTGGAAATGAAACAGACCTGCATTTACTTAAAAGGTTTTAATGATGTACAAATGTCAAACCTTTTCCGTTGGAAAGAAATCATTAGAACTAGGGGTCACAAAATGAAATTCCAGGCAGGATGACTCAGAACCAACATCAGGAAATATTTCTTCACGGAGAGGGTGACTGATGCCTGTAATGCCCTTCTGGAAGAGATGGTGAAGACGAAAATGGTGAAAGAATTCAAAGGGTCATGAAATAAACACTATGGCATCGATGGAAGTGCCCTGGATGACAGTGGCATCGACCCGGGCATGGATGGCACCGATGAGACAAAGGTGTTCGTGGCTGGCATCCATCCGGGCAATGATGGCACCGATGAAACCCAAGGAAAAATCAGTGCCATGGATGAAAAACATGGATGGCACTCATAGAAACGATGCAGGGACCGATGGCATCAGTGTACCGCGGGGGGAGGGGTACCGATGGCATCAAAGAATCCAGGAGGTCTAAAGGGGATACCGACTGTAGTGTTGGGGGCATCGATTGCGCGAGGGTACCAAGGAAATCGAAGGACCTGAAATCGACAGGGGCCCTGGCGGCAACGGAAATCGTGGAAGTCCCTGTCCCACTAGAGCTAATAACCAGGCAGAGTGTCACAGAAGGACACTCGCAGGCTATGTGTGGCTAACTGAAAACATAGGGAGAGGAAAGGCCGCAGTTGGTTGGCAGGCCAGGGAGGTGACAGGAACCGACCGAAAAAACAGGGCATAGTACTCACCGAGCGTCAATTAAACATACGCGAAGGGAGACCTGTGCAGGGAAAAGTGTTTGTGAAGTAAAAGTTTAAGTATTTCCATGAGGAAAAAGTGTTAGAATTTCTCACAGAGCTCCTAACCACTATGCTTACTGCAGAGCGGAAAAAAGAAGACTGAGGGGAGACACCTGTGGCTCACAGGGATAATTGCAGGCTGAGCATGCTCAAGTGCACTCAGTGTGCCAGTATCAGTCAAAGCTTTGTAGAAACTTTGACAGAAAATTTTTCCGTACAGGGCTCCATCCTGTGATGTCACCCATATGTAAGGACTACCATCCTGCTTGTCCTGTGAGAACTACTCTTAACCAATAAACCTTGAAACTGTTGCAACTCCAACAGTGCTCTCTGCTTCAACTGCAGGGAGAAGCGGGGAATTGAATTCAAAATGCAACCAATGAAGGCCCCTACTTTTATGGTCTGGGGAACCGATGTGCAGACTTATGAGAAAAAACACAGGACTGCGTCTATGGCCAAGTCCATAAGCAAAGCACATCAATTAGCATGGTCTGAATTTTCAAAAAGGCTCATCACCTAGTAAAAATGGTGCTAGCAGTAAATTTTTATGGGTTATCATAAGGCTTGGGGATAACTGCACGGAGCAGCAGTTGCTACCTTTAAGAGAAACATGGGGTAATCTTCAGGGCGCAGCAAATACTACCATAAGAAGATTGCTGGGCAGACTGTATGGACCATTTGGTCCTTTTCTCTGTCATTTCTAAGTTACTATGCTACACTATGGGGAGTCTGAATTTGGTATGGCTCCCCCACGAAATAGCTCTGTTCTACAGCAGTATAAGAGCAGAGAGAATGCTCCTGCCTGGCGGGCTCTTGGATCCAGCAGGTAATAGAGAACAGCCACCACTCAGGAATAAAAATAAATGTCCTCCCCCTGAGAATGGGGAGTGAGAACTCCCCTTTCTCAGGGTAGAAAACAAGGTGTTTGAGAGGGAACCCAAAAGGGTTGTCTCTGGAAAACTAACAGCCATATCTCCCCTCCCAGAAGGGATGGGAAACCACAGCCGGAATTAGGTTGTCCCGATTCTGAAAACCTCCCTATTCTCTGAATGAGAGTGGGATACTGTCACTGGCCTCAGGTTCAAGATGTGACAAAAACCTGCAGCAGGTGTCTGCCGAGTTAGACCAGGATAACCACCATGGAAATAAAGTGTAGGGATGCCAGAGAAAAATGATCCAATTGACCTCCACTGCAGAGCCAAATCCCCTCAGATCTCTTAAGGGAACCCACAAGGATGCGAACCGATTCAGGAGAATCGGCTCCAGACTGAACAAAGAACCTGCAAGAGACTATGCTCTACAGCAGTGGTTCTCAACCTTTTTCCCATCATGACACACTTGACAGACCACGCTCACATGTATGACACTGCTCATTACAATTCATGGCGGAAATAAAAAATAAAGGCCCAGTATTATTTTTATTGTTAAGAATGACAAGGGAAAGAAACATATACTGCATAAATAGTAAACATCCCAAACCAAAACAGCACCAATTTCCAGTAATCAAACAGTAAACACCTTACTTAAGAACATAAGAAATTGCCATGCTGGGTCAGACCAAGGGTCCATCAAGCCCAGCATCCTGTTTCCAAAAGAGGCCAAACCAGGCCACAAGAACCTGGCAATTACCCAAACACTAAGAAGATCCCATGCTACTGATGCAATTAATAGCAGTGGCTATTCCCTAAGTATACTTGATTAATAGCAGTTAATGGACTTCTCCTCCAAGAACTTATCCAAACCTTTTTTGAACCCAGCTACACTAAATGCACTAACCACATCCTCTGGAAACAAATTCCAGAGCTTTACTGTGCGTTGAGTGAAAAAGAATTTTCTCCGATCAGTCTTAAATGTCCTACCTGCTAACTTCATGGAATGCCCTCTAGTCCTTCTATTATTCGAAAGTGTAAATAACCGATTCACATCTACTCGTTCAAGACCTCTCATGATCTTAAAGATCTCTATCATATCCCCCCTCAGCAGTCTCTTCTCCAAGCTGAACAGCCCTAAACTCTTCAGCCTTTCCTCATAAGGGAGCTGTTCCATCCCCTTTATCATTTTGATTGCCCTTCTCTGTACCTTCTCCATCACAACTATATCTTTTTTGAGATGCGGCGACCAGAACTGTACACAGAATTCAAGGTGCGGTCTCACCATGGAGTGATATAGAGGTATTATGACATTTTCCGTTTTATTAACCATTCCCTTCCTAATGATTCCTAACATTCTGTTTGCTTTTTTGACTGCTGCAGCACACGGAGCAACGATTTTAAAGTATTATCCACTATGATGCCTAGATCTTTTTCCAGGGTGGTAGCTCCTAATATGAACCTAACATTGTGCAACTACAGCAAGGGTTATTTTTCCCTATATGCAACTCCTTGCACTTGTCCACATTAAATTTCATCTGCCATTTGGATGCCCAATCTTCCAGTCTTGCAAGGTCCTCCTGTAATGTATCACAATCCGCTTGTGATTTAACTACTCTGAATAATTTTGTATCATCCGCAAATTTGATAACCTCACTTGTCGTATTCTTTTCCAGATGTAAACCGGAGTGATAAGTAATTCTGTTACCTGAACTTCGGCATAAAAAAAGTTATAAATAAATAAATAAATATATATTGAAAAGCACCAGTCCAAGTACAGATCCCTGAGGCATTCCACTGTTTACCCTTTTCCACTGAGAAAATTGACCATTTAACCAGTTTGTAATCCACGAAAAGACATCTCCTCCTATCCCATGATGTTTTAGTTTTCTTAGAAGCCTCTCATGAGGGACATTGTCAAACGCCTTCTGAAAATTCAAATACACTACATCTACCGGTTCACCTTTATCCACATGTTTCTTAATCCCTTCAAAAAAATGAAGCAGATTTGTTAGGCAAGACGTCCCTTGGGTAAATCCATGTTGACTGTGTTCCATTAAACCATGTCTTTCTTTATGCTCTACAATTATCTTGAGAATAGTTTCCACTATTCTTCCCGGCACTGAAGTCTAAAGTTACCCGGATCGCATCTGGAGCCTTTTATAAATATTGGGGTTATATTGGCCACTCTCCAGTCTTCTGGTACAATGGATGATATTAATGATAGGTTACAAATTTTAACTAATAGATCAGAAATTTCATTTTTTAGTTCCTTCAGTACCCTAGGATGCATACCATCTGGTCCAGGTGATTTGCTATTCTTTAGTTTGTCAATATGGCTTACTACATCTTCCAGGTTCACAGTGATTTTGTTCAGTTCGTCTGACTCATCACCCCTGAAAACCATCTCCGGAACTGGTATCTCCCCAACATTCTCATCAGTAAACACGGATGAAAAGAATTCATTTAGTCTTTCTGCAATGGCCTTATCTTCCCTAAGAGCCCCTTTAACCCCTGGTCATCTAATGGTCCAACCGACTCCCTCACAGGTTTCTTGCTTTGGATATATTTTAAAAGTTTTTATTATGAGGTTTTACCTCTATGGCCAACTTCATTTCAAATTCTCTCTTCGCCTGTCTTATCAATGTTTTATACTTAACTAGACAAAGCTTATGTTTATCCTATTTTCTTCAGATGGATCCCTTCTTCCAATTTTTGAAGGATTTCTTTTGGCTAAAATAGCCTCTTTCACCTCACCTTTAAACCATGACGGTAATTGTTTTGCCTTCCTTCCATCTTTTTTAATGTGTGGAATACATATGGACTGCGCATCTAGGATTGTATTTTTAAACAATGTCCATGCCTGTTGAACACTAAACATTTGTAGCTGCACCTTTCAGTTTTTTTCTAACTATTTTCCTCATTTTATCAAAGTTTCCCTTTTGAAAGTTTAGTGTTAGAGCAGCAGATTTACTTATGGTCCCCCTTCCAGTTATTAGTTTAAATTTGATCATGTTATGATCACTTTTGCCAAGTGGCCCCACCACCGTTACCCTCTCTCACCAAATCCTGCTTTCAACTAAGAATTAAATCTAAAATAGCTCCCTCTCTTGTTGGTTCCTGAACCAATTGCTCCATGAAGCAGTCATTTATTACATCCAGGATCTTTATGTTCTAGCAAATCCTGATGTTACATTTACCCAGTCAATATTGGGGTAATTGAAATCTCCCATTATTATTGCACTGCCAAATTGGTTAGCTTCCCTGATTTCTCTTAGCATTTCAACATCTGTCTGACCATTTTGTCCAGGTGGACGGTAGTATACTCCTATTACTATACTCTTACTCAACACACATGGGATTTCTACCCATATAGATTCTACTGAGCATTTAGTCTCTTGCATGATCTTTATCCTGTTGGACTCTATACCCTCCCGGACATAAAGTGCCACACCCCCACAAAGTTGATCCTCCCTATCATTGCGATATAATTTGTACCCTGATATAGCACTGTCCCATTGGTTATCCTCCTTCCACCAAGTCTCTGTGATGCCAATTATGTCAATCTCATCATTTCCTGCTATACACTCTAACTCTCCCATCTTACTTCTTAGACTTCTGGCATTGGCATACAGACATTTCAAAGTGTGTTTTTTCTTTGTATTAACAACCTGCTTTTCAGTTGTTAGGCAACACTGAAAATATTACACCAGGCCTTAAGACATCAATACACCTCCTATTAGGAAAACGGACAAGCCAAGCTACTATAGAGCCCTACACAGAAACTGCACGCCAGCAGAAAACTTCACCTGAATCGCATGTGCTGACCCTCACCTAAGAAAGAATAAAGAGACCAAAACGCATAACTAGAAGCATGCAGACAAAAGGTGAAATGGAAACTGCAACAAGCCAGGGTCTCTGTATGCAGTGTAACAAAGTAAAAAAAGAAACTTAACAAGTCCTTCTAAAACAAATCAAGAAATATAAAATCAATAGCAGCAAAACTATACTAACAAAAAGAACAGATTATTTTGAAACAGCTGACGAATGGAATATCCAATAAATAAAATTTCATATCAAAAATTTCTAGATACCAATAAAATATTTCAAAACAGCAGACACAAAGGCCCAATAATGAAAAATAATAAGGATACAAAAAATGGTTTGCTCTGCATAACTGGGAACGTTTGATATCCAGATGCCCTGAGATTGTTTTGAATTAGCAGGAGGAGGGATGGTTTGCTTGCAACTTTCTCCTCTCTCTCTCACACTGGCCCTCAATCACTCTCATATACACATGCTTTTTCTCTCTCTTATATAGGCTCTTAATTACACATTTACACATATGCTGTCGGTCTTTTCATGCTTACACATACAGGCTTTCAATCGCACACATACATGCTGTCTTTTTCTCTCACAAACAGACTCTCATTCTCATGCTTATATGTGCTCTCTCTTTCTCTCATTTACACACAGGCTCTCAATCACATACTCACATGTTCCCTCACCTAAACCAGCTCTCAATCACACACAGACACATATGGTCTCTCTTTTACTTATACACACAGGCTTTTAATCATACATACACATGATCTCTCTCACACACAAAGGATCTCAATCACACACGCATACTCTTTCACACAAACAGGTTTTCAACCACAAACTTACACATACAGGTTCTCAGTCATGCACTTCCATTCATGCTCTCTCTCATACACAGGCTGTCAATCATATACATACTCTCTTTCACATATACAGGCCTCAATCATTCACATACATGCTGTCTCTCACACACACACGGCACCTCAAGTAGATATGCTTGCTCATTCACTCACTCCCCCCCCCCCCCAAACTAGCAGCAGCAGCAGCCTCCTCCACTTCCAACCCTAAAGGCAGCAGCAATCTCCTTCACTTTCAGCTCACGCAGAGGAGTCCCATCGGCCAAGGGGGTTGACGTTGTTCTTCGTTTTTCTCGAGTCGCACTGCTCATTCCTCAGGCTGGGCCTCTCTTCTCTTCTTCGGGCCGAGCTGCCTGCACTAGCATGGTCTCTTCTTCCTGTGCACGCACCCACTGCTCACCACTTCCTCTTCCGGGCCGTGGGGGTGGGGGGGAGAAGAGAGCATGCCGGTGCCACTGACTCCAGCTGTCCTGCCGTGTTCCGCCCGGGCTATCAGCATTTTCAGCCCGGGCGGAGGACCTATTTTGCGTGGGTAGGGGGAGCAGCTGGGTCAGCGGGGGACCGGGAAGTGTGGCGATACACTGGTGTGTCGCGACACACCAGTTGAGAACCACTGCTCTAGAGTAAGCCAAGACAGGAAGGCCCTAAAAGTCCTACCCCTTACCCATAGGGGGAAGACTCCTGACATTATCACCCTAGTATCCACTCCAATTGTGTAGTGACCAGGAGCTAAAACATTATGCCCCTGCACCAAATTCCCGGCCTGCAAGTGGAATGCCTTGCACTCGTGCAGTAGTACACAATCTTGATGATGGAGGTGTGCATACACTCAACGCTGCAGCATCCATGGGCATAGCCCCATACCATAGCCTGGACCGCCCATATGTTAGGGCTGGTAGCTGCAACCTACAAAAGAACCATCAAATCATGTGTGTGATGGAGCTCTTCTCAATGGTGCCACACAGCACCTATGGTAAGATACACAAGTGATGACAGAAACAAATGTAACGGGGCCCTAAGCAGTGATGGTGGCAATATTATCACTGTCAGCACTATGGTGCCCCAGTATTCCATGATGCTGACAGTGATAATATTGTCTGGAGGTGTAATACTGCTGGGAGGAGAAGACAACTCCTGCCGATGTCAATCTCGCTTAATCGCCACTGTCTCAATGACACCTTATGGATTCTGTGTGTTCAGAGAGATCCCAGTGTGCACAGTGTCACTGGAGCCCCGACTGCATCAGTCTGTTGCTTGGCAGTGCTTAAAGGCATCTCCTTCAAGACATCCACAGTGCCCAAGGGACACCCAAAGTGGCTATCCACAACCTTGATAACTGTGGCGTCTGTGGTAAATGAAGCCCCCCTATAGCATCAGGGAAGCCTATGGTGCCCGATGATGCTCATGGCACCCTGAGGCGCAGCACCCTATGGCATCTGACCATGCCCACCAGTTCCCACAATGGCAATGCCACCCATGGTGCCAACAGCACAGTCAACGTTCGTCAGTGTCAGATGTGTGTCCTGGGCATTGGCAACACACAAAGCGCCAAAGAAACTTGATGACACCCATGGAGCTAACAGCTTTCATAGCAGACAGCTAATGGTGCCCCCATGGAACCTGAGGACATCAATGACCTCACCTCACCTGAAGGTGGCGACGGTCCGACAGCACCAATGGCATCCACAGTACCCAAAGGCGTTGAAGGTACAACAGTAACAACGCATTCAGTGGTGCCCCCCAGTGCTCGAAAGAGTAAAGGATGTCTTGATGATACCCATTTGCACAAAACATGATATCACCTCAGAAAAATGTTCAAATGATTTTTATTTTTTTTTTACATTGTTGCAAACCGGAGAAAAATCTCTCACTATTTGAAAAAACTGTCAAATGCAATAGTTTATCCACCAACAAGGCAAAACACAAATTTTTAGGGGAAGAAGAGGAAGGTTTCATACAATTTCATATCATCGCATCCAGCAATGTATGGTATTTTTAATCATGAACCAACCTCCTCCAACCCGTGAATATTTTTTCTATTTTTAACGTGATTAGATTAGTGAAAAAATCTTAAAACTTTTCCTTAGAATATTTCTTAAAGTTTTTTGTCACCCACAATTGGGCTTTTTTTTCAACCTTCAATTTTTCAAGAAACACCAAAAACACTGCCTGTTCCCTCCGAGGCCGCTCCGATTTCGGAGCGGCCTCGGAGGGAACTTTCCTTCGCCCTCCCCCCACCTTCCCCTCCCTTCCCCTACCTAACCCACCCCCCCGACCCTATCTAAACCCCCCCCCTACCTTTGTCGGCAAAGTTACGCCTGCTGAAAGCAGGCGTAACTTTGCGCGCGCCGGCCGGCAGCCCCGTTCCGTGTTCCGGTCCCGGGGGCTGGTCCGGAGGCCTCGACCACGCCCCCGGGCCGGCGCCACGCCCCCGAAACGCCGCAGCACGCCCCCGAAACACCGCGGCACGCCCCCTCCCCACCCCTTTTCCAAAGCCCCGGGACTTACGCACGTCCCGGGGCTTTACGCGCGCCGGCGGTCTATGCAAAATAGGCGCGCCGGTGCGCAAGAGCCCTGCGCGCGTTAATCCGGAATGGATTTACGCGCGCAGGCCTTTTAAAATCCGCCCCTTTGTCTTTTTTACCACTGTATTTTAATACAAACACTATAAAAACGCTTTTTACATTTTCCTCTTTTCTTTTCAGAAATCATTATGCGATGTACAAATTACTGAGTATGACCATACACATTGCAAGTGGCATTTATGTTTCTAAAACGTTACATATACTTTAGATGAAAGGTGTTATCCAGGTCTGTAAATTATAGTTTACTTCAAACCTTGATTATATACCAAGATTTTGCAATTTGTATCCATTTTCAGTTAAAATACATAGCCTAGTATTCTGTAATTTATTTTAGCCACTTTGTGTCTCTTTGGGAAAAGGTGGGATAAAAATAATAGAATACTCCTCTAATAAAAGCTATAAAATAAAGATCAAATTCTATATGCATACTGGTATTAATATTCTTTACAACTAAGCCAAAGTTTAGATAAGATGTCTTGCTATACGCAGGTACAAACGTAAGTAAAAAAGCAGTAAATATCGCATGAGATATAAAAAGGGGTGTGTTTTTTGGTAATAGCCTATTTTTTACAATGTGCATTATCTTATTGCTTTGCATAGGTATTACCACAAAGTGTATTAACTTTTTGCACTTTGTGGTAATTCCTACATAATTGCACTTTCTTACCTCCAAGTGCTCATTTCACAGACTGAGACTGAGAATATCTACAAGGCCCTTGTAGCAGTTAGCTATTTATGCTACTATAGGAGGCCCACCTAGTAACTCGAAATGAGGTTTAGGTAGCAGTTAAGGGGATGGGGCCACTTTTACATGCAGAGTGAGACATACGAACAGAACAGTACAGTCTAGCAAGGTTGAGAGAACATTGTACAAATCTCATCGTTGTCCGAGTTTCCTCACTCCGAAGGATATCAAATTGTTAAGGGTGTGGACCCTTGCGCCAGAACGAGAGTTGGTGCCACCACTGACGGTCGGCCCCCAGTGGTCCTCATCACTGGAAGGTGGAGCTAGTGGAGGAGAGCCGGCTGGAGCTCCACCTATACCAGCCCTCGTTCCCCTCAGGTTGAGCCCTTGGAACTCTGGAACGCAGCAACAACGCACTCAGACGAGCAGGTCCTGTTGTCAAGGCGAGGAGCAGGAAGCTGAGGTGGCCTTAAGTAGTCAGGAGTCATGATGTCATCTTCGGGGGCCAGGCCGATGTTTCCCGCCGTGGCCCCTTTAAATACTAGCAAGCCCCGCGCGTGCACGCCTAGGGGAGTGCACATGAGGAGGAAGTCGGCGGCGTTCTGGGCCGTGTGGGAGAGATGCCGTCAGCCGATTCGACGCCGGGCTGTGCCGCGCTGAGAGGGGGAAGCCCTTAACCGTTACTAGCCGAGACAGGTAAGGAAAACCGATAGTGGGCTGCCGTGGCCAGGATTCCCAACAGTACCCCCCGCTCTACGCCCCCTCCCAGAAGGACCAGGCCTGCTGAGATGGGTCTGGTGGAGTTGTTGGAGAAGGGATTTGTCCAAGATGTTAGAGGCGGGTTCCCAGGTGTTCTCCTCTAGACCAAATCCCTCCTAAGAAATCAGCTATTCCCAATGCCTGCGGTTGCATCTCACATCCAGTATGTTCTTGACCTGGTAGACCTGGTCTTCTTCTGAGGAGATGTCCTGAGGTTCTGGTGGCTTGCGGTAGAACGGAGAGAGCACCAAAAGTTTCAACAAGGAAACGTAAAACGTATTGTGTATCTTCAAACTGGAGGCTAGGCGTAGGCAGTAGGAGACTGGGCCCAGGCGTTTGCTCACTGTAAAAGGATCAATATACTTAGCAGCCAGCCTCATGGAAGGCACCCGAAGACATATATGGCGAGGGCTCACCCATGCTTGATCCCCCGGTCTAAAGAGGGGTGCTGGGCGTCTGTGTTTGTCCGTACCTCTTTTGGCTGCATCCACGGCTCCACAGGGAGTGGAGTTGCTGAGCGGTGAGCTGGGCAGCCAGAGAAGGCACTATGAGTGGCAAGGGCAGCAGGGGCACTGGTTGCTTTCCAAAGACTAGCTGAAATGGGGAAGCTCCCATGGCGGAATGGGTGTGCAGATTGTGGGAGAATTCTGCGCAGGGGTAACAGGGCAGACCAATCATCTTGTCTGCTTCCAACGAAGGAATGGAGGAAGGCTTTTAGAGCTCAGCCTGGCCGTTCCCCTGAGGGTAAAAAGCTGATGTAAAGTCCAATTGTATCTCGAATGTTTTGCACAGGGAGCGCCAATACTTCGCCGTAAACTGGGACCCGCGGTCGGAAGCTATGTGTCGTGGAAGACCATGGAGGCGAAAAAGGTGTTGGGTGAATTGCTGAGCAAGTTCGGGTGTCGAGGGTAGCTTTGGAAAGGCGACAAAGTGCGCCATTTTTTAAAATCTATTGATGACCACCCAGATGACTTGGTTCCCACTGGATGGGGGCAGGTTCACCACGAAGTCCGTGGTGATGTGTGTCCTCGGTTCTTTGGGTCCTGGAAGTGGTTGCAAGAGGCCCCAGGGGTGACCTGGCAATGGCTTCTGCTGGGCGCAGGTCGGGCAGGAGCTGATGTATGCCCGGACATCTCGTTCCACCCGTGGCCACCAGTAGTAGCGGGATAAAAGCTCCAGCGTGTGGGCCCTGCCGGGAGTCATGGGCCCAGGACAGGACCTTCCGACGAAAACGAAGGGGAACGACTGTCTTTCACAGGGACAACGTATTGGTGGCAGTGGGGAGCACTTTGGCTGGGTCCAAGATGTACTGGGGTACAATGAGCGTGTTCTCCATCTCATGGAGCCTAGAGAGGGCGTCAGCTCTGGCATTCTTCGAAGCTGGTCGGTACCGCAGGAAGAAGTTGAAACAGCTGATGTGAGTGAAAGAACTGCTGTTTTCTGTTCTATAAGCTTCGTCACTGTGTCAGTGAACTTATCCTCAATATTATTATCTGGACAGCATGGCAGATTCACTAATTTATCATGAACATCGTCCCTTTCTGCACTGGAATGGAGCCATGCCAGGCATCTTGCTGCTATGGCATTAACCGAAGTTTTGGAAGAGACATCAAATCCTTCGTAAATAGACCATAGCAGGTGTCTTAAACCTTCCTCTAGGTTGTGGTACTGTACAGGCAACCTGTGTCCTGGGTTCCCTGTTGGAGATGTGGCTTCAGCGCTTGTAAATTCTCGAAAATATATTGTGCTATATAGAATTGCGTTCAGCAACCCAGATTGAAATGACTTTTTAGCAAAGTCATCCAGCGTTTTATTATCTCTGATTGGCGGTGTATTTGAATGAAGTCACGATTTACGAGCCTTCTGCACTGCAGACTCTACCACTACTGATTGATGTAAGAGCTGGACTATTGAATGGAAGGGGGAGTCCTTCATTCGATATTTCAGGTCTATTTTGCATGATGTTGGAGGAATGGATAGCGGGGTATCCCATGACTTCTCCATCAGCGCAGTCAATACTGAATGTTTTGGTAGCGCCACCGGTTCATTCGGAGCATCAAAAATCTTGAGTATGGCTAACATCTCTTGACATGGATTAGGGACCCTCCTTGTCTCCACATTAAGCATCTGACCCACCTTTTCTATAAACTGAGATTATGTAAGATCCTCTGGTGGAGAGAAAGGCTCAGGGGGAACCTCCGCCGGATCAGATGGATAGCCTGTCAATGAATTTGATGAAGAATCTGAGTGCGGAATATCTTCAACTGGCGAGGAAGGTGCTGTCGGTAGGTCTTTTGGTGCTGGACCAGTGAGTGCGGGGTCCTCTGGAACCACTGGTGATATGGGAGGAGAGTGCTGAGGTGGCTGACAAAATTGTTCTACAGATTGTAAGAATTGGCTCAAAATAGAGGTTATCTGGGACATTGCTTGGTTAGCCAGTCCTGAGGTAGACGGCGCAGGTGGTGGGTCTGCAATGGGTGGTAAAGCGGACCTGAGTATGTCTGCCTGCATACGTCTTTTGTATGGAGCCTTCTCCAGAGGTGGAATAATCGGTGGCACTGTTTGAGGACGGTCAGGGGCAAGGGTGCCCATGGAGGTTAGAGAAACACTGGATAGCACACCTGGTGATGATGAATCGGTGTCTGACAGATGGGGTGGAGAAATGTCTGGATCAGAGTCAATAACTAGAAGGGGTGATATCTCTCTTATGACCTATGTGGTGTTTTTTTGGGCTTGATTTGCGTCGGTCGCATCGGTGTGGCAATATCTGCACCGATGTGCGCCAACTGCGTCGGTGGTGCGATCGGGCGAGGCTGCGAAGCACCACTACCCTTGCGTCGATGAGTCGAGTAAGTCGATGATGCGCCGGCTGGACTTGGATTCGATGCACTGTTCTCCTTGAGTTGATGCTTCGCTTCTTAGATGGCGCGTCGATGCTTCAGATTCGAGCCGGCACGTTGCTCTTTGGAGCTCCGGTGTGTCGACTGCGTTGGTATAGCATGCGGCCGTGATGCTACCGATGCTTCCCCCGCGCCGTGCGCCAATTTGTGGCAGACCAGCATCTGCGTATGTTCTGACCAGGGGGGGGGGGGGTGTCGACCGAAGAAGCCCTTCTCAAAGAAGGAGATTATTTTCTCCTTTTTGGGCCTGGGGAGGATCTGATGGAAGCCTTCGAAGGGGCATAGGAGCCCGATGGTCTTGACTTTAACTCTTGAAGTTTGGCAGCCCGTTGACGCTGCACTCGTGGGGACATGTGTCTGCAGTCCGCACAATTTGCCTGGTCATGAAGTGGACCCAAGCATATATAGCAAGAAATGTGGCCATCGGTGGCTGACATTATCTTACCGCAGGCACAAAACTTGAATCCTGGACAAGGCATGTCACTGGATGTTGTCCTGCTAATGATTTTAAAGTTGTTTTTTTCTTCACAGAAACTGTTTTTCTCTCAGGAGAGAAGAGCTCTGCAGGCTAACTGTCGCGCAGAAAAAAACTAACTGAGGAGCCTCAGGCAAACCCGGGAAGATACAAGCCTCAGGCAAACCCGGGAAGATACAAGAGGGAGCACCTAGCTGAAAGACTTTACTAAACTTAGAGAGCTCCGCCACCTAGTGGCATGGAAGACATACCCAGACAGCATGGCTAATTCAGCTGCTTATCTAAATGAAAATGAGAAATGACAAGATCAACGTAGTCTTGACCTGGTCGCTGGGAAACTGTGCCGGTTGCAGAGAATAGCGCATAAAGCAGTGATTCAGGAACCCACGGCACTGTTTCGGGTCTCAGGAGTAGCGGGGAAGCACCGGGAGGTGGAGGGGCAGACGAAGCCGGTGCTGCCGCAGGTGAAGATAAAGGATACCCTAGGAAGGTAGTGGAGTCCAGTTGGTTGGCAAGACGTTCAACCGTGGCTGCAAGGACATCCAGGCACTGCTGATGCTGCTGCTGGAGCCGTTGAGCCAGAACAGGAATGGCCTGGAGGCCGGACAGGTTTGCCAAGTCCTTGGCCTTGGCAAACTTAAAGGTGTGGACCCTTGTGTCAGAACGAGAGATGATGCCACCACTGAGGGACGGCCCACAGTGGTCCTCGTTGCTGGAAGGCAGAGCTGATGGAGGAGAGATGGCTGGAGCTTCACCTATACCAGCCCTCGTTCCCCTCAGGTTGAGCCCTTGGGTGCCGGGGCCGGCAGGATTTAGGTGCAAGTCTCCTCGCGGAGTGGAGTCCAGAGAGAAGGTGAAGCGGTGTCAAGAATTCCGGGTTGAGGCAGGCTGAATTCAGGAGAGTCCGAAGGTAGTCCAGGAGTCAGGGCAGGCAGCGAACAAGCAGCACGATGAACCAGGCCAAGGGTCAGGACAGGCAGCAAACGAACAGAGACAAGAAGACAAGCCAAAGGTCAGGACGGGCAGCAGACAAGCGGATTCAAGAAGCCAAGCCGAGGTCAGGACCAGAAGAGCAATCCAAGGAGCAGGACTCAGGAACCGGAGCAAGTAGGGACACAGGGTCAGGAACAAGCTGGAACTCAGGATCGCAGCAACAACGCACTCAGACGAGCAGGACCTGTTGCCAAGGTGAGGAGCAGGAAGCTGAGCCGGCCTTAAGTAGTCAGGAGTTGTGACGTCATCTTTGGGGGCCGGGCCAATGTTTCCCGCCGCAGCCCTTTAAGTACGGCATGTCCCGCGCACGTGAGAAGGAAGTCGGCGGCCTCCTGGGCTGCGTGGGAGAGATGCCGTCGGCTGATTCGGCGCCAGGCCGTGTCGCGTTGAGATGGGGGAAGCCATTAATTGTTGCTGGCTAAGGCAGGTAAGGGGGACCGGTCGCCGGTTGCCGCAGCTGGGATTCCCAACACAAATCTTCACAAGACTGTACTGTTCTGTTTGTATTTCTCATTCTGCATGTAAAAGTGGCCCCTAATCCCTACACTACTACCTAAGCCTCACCTTGAGTTACTAGGTGGGCCTTCTATAGTAGCATAAATAGCTGCATGTTATGGTGCCACCCCCAGAGATGCTCTCTCTCTCCCTCTCCCCTTCCCTCTCTCCTCTCCTCTCTCCTCCCACATCTCAGGCCCTTCCCCCAGTCCCCTCCCACATCTCAGGCCCTTCCCCAGCTAAAAATGCCCAAAACACAATTTGCATTATGGGCATATTGCATGACATCGCACAGCTTAACGCTAATGAAAAAGGTGTAGTTATTTTTTACGTTAAAACTGTGCGATATCATGCTCTATGGCTTCGCACGTTGCAAAGCCAGCCCACTTTTACAAAATTCCTGCCCTTAACTTCGCCCCAATCCCTCCCCTTTTAAAAATTACCATTGCACCATGCATTACGGTGCTTTTCGCATGCAAAACGCCTTAACGCACGTGAAAACACCATAACGCGAGTTGATAAATGACCCTGTTAGATTGTAAGCTCTCTAGGGATAGGGAAATACCTACAGTACCTGAATGTAATCCACTTTGAAGTGCTGAAATAGTGCAAAAAGCGGAATATAAAAATCTAAATAAATAAATGAATAAATACAACAAAATATTGGAACTCACTACAGTCATAGTATCAGAGTATAATACCTTCTTCTCTGAGTCTTTGATCTTCTTCTTCTTTTTGTAGTCTCAATCGCTCAGCTTTGCTAAGTTTCCCTTTTTTCTTAGAAGCAGACGTGCCTTTTGATGACTTAAGAAAAATTAAAAATACATTATAAACTATTTAAGTTATTTTAACACATTTTATCTGCATAGTTTTGAATATGGCATTAGGGATTTTGGGGACAATATTCAAACGGGGCTTCCACTGTAAAACAAGTGTTTATCAGTGAGAGGGAGAGGAAAATTGGAACGCTACTGCCTCTGTCACTCCCCCTCAGTGTAGATAAAAATGTGTGTGATGTTTACAACTCACATACTTTTACCTGCATGGTAAAAGGGGCATCAAAATACACACAGATTTCAATTTGAAATCTCTATACCTACTTTTACACATACTATCACTGCATTCCTCCTGTGGTATTCCTCATTGAACTTCCCTTTGAAAATCCACCTAGTACACACAATGTAGGTACAAAAATACCTGCATACTTTGCAACTGAATAGCAGCAGGACTATCATAACATTAAAAATTCCTCAATTTTCAGAATTCTCCTTCGTTTCGTACATGTTTCTCTTTTTACCACTTTGTTTTATGTGGTAATTGATTGTTTTCTATTTGCAGTTTCATATGGAGACATTTAGACTTACCTGATAAACTTCCTTTCCTTTATTTCTGCTACACCAGTCCATAATGATTGGGTTTAGTCCCTCATCCAGTTGATAGAGGAACAGAACATTTTTTTATCCTGTGTGGTGCAGTAGAAAGCCAATATTCCCATGACAAAACAAATTTTAAAACTTATAACAAAATACCACCTATTATAATTTTTTTTTTATAGATTAAGGTCCTCTTTAAAATTATTTTAATAGACTTTTATACTCCTCCAAAAATTAATTTTTACGACTTTCTGTAAAAAAACATTTTGAGATTTCAAATCAATTTAAAATGTCATGTTAATATTTTTGATAAGAACTTTAATCATTGTCCTTTTAATAGGGTCAACAGGCACCGATACTGAAGTCTTCATGAACAAATTTAGCACCCATAGTGATAAAACCACTCTTTGAAGATGTGCATAGGGTCTAACGCCTATCATGTAACAGAGTTTCCTTTGACTCTGCCTTTTTAACATACTACTACTGATACCTGCATCCAAATTGAATTGTATGACTAAAACCTTTTACTAACCCCTTTTGTAAAGAAGCTAAAATTTCAGAAATATCTGCATGGCTAGCAGAGTTTGCTGAAGCTTTGCAAAATAATTCAAAAGCATACCAAACATGAATCTATGCTAAGGATGTGATCTTTTATTATTATATTTTAATATTTTGCTTATAACAGGGATGATAGTAAAGACGAAAACTCTTTAACTAAACAATCTCTCTAGAATCATGCTGTAAGAAAAATTGGAAATGGATCTTAAAATGATAATATGCCTTGGATTAGAAGATCTGACCTTCCTAGACATTTTAGAGGTTGCTCGAACCTCATTTCCAGTAGATGTGCATAAAAAGGCCACCTGAATCAAACTGGTGCCACTAGTACCCCCTTAGTCAGGGCCGGAGCTTTCCAATAGGCAAACTAGGTGGTTGCCTAGAGTGCCAGCCATTAGGGGGTGGCAGCCATATGTAGCCACAGCCGAAGCCCATCCTACTCATGGCCGAGAGGCGTAGAGCCTCGGCGGGCTGCAAGCAGCACCCATCCTTTTTGCGGCCAAGAAATACAAACATTTGGACCATGAGCAGCATCCATCCTGCTCGCAGCCGAGAGAAGCAGAGTTTTGGCAGGCCATGAGCAGCGCTTCTGTTTGTGTGTATGCATGAGTGAGAGGGATTGTGTGAGTACGAGAGAGCAATGTTCTTAGTGTGAGAGAGGGAAGGAGCCTGTGTAAGGGTGCATGTGTGAATGAAAAGGAACCTAAGTATGTGTAAGAAAGGGGGACTGTGAGTGAATGAGATTGGGGCCAGAGCCGGGGTCTGGACCGGGAGGGGGGGACAGGTACAAGGCAGAAGGTTCGCCTAGGGGGCCTAATACCCTTGCACCAGCCCTGCCCTTAGTTTTATTTATATTAAAATAGGTACCATCAAAGGGCTATGGAGGGAAACACATTCTTCAAGTTCCCCTTTCTCCAAGTGTGCAATAGTTTATCTATCCCCTCGATGCCTCATGCCTTGCTTCTGCAGAAAAAAAATGCATCATCTTTGTATCTTGCTAAATGGGATTAGGACTGATACACTTCCTAAAGGAGCTCTTGCTCACCTGTATAGAGAAGATTTTGGCTTTCGAAATCAACCTGAAAAGTCTAACCTCATTCAATATGAAGTGCAGGAAATGTTTTGAGATATTGGATTTCCTCCAACTGTAAGTTTATCTATATATTAAATGTAAATACCACCCACCAATACTAAACTATTGCAGTGTCTCCACTTTGCTTGATTATATGTGCATCTGCAGTAGCATTATCACAGAATCTCTTTGCTTTGCTCTTCAGATGCAGAAAAAGTGATATAACACTAAAACTCATTGCTCTACTCTCAATTCTGATAACTGAATGTAATGCTATTATGTGAGCTCATTGAACTTACACAAACTGATTGTAATTTTTGGTCAGTTGCAAGATGGTCCCCACAACCAGCCACACTCACCCCAAGATGCTGCTATCTTCCCTCGTGTCCAATGCCGCCCCAAGCACCATGCTTCCTGTTAGAAAGGCCCCACAGCAGGAACCAGGGCAAAGGCGCCTTCTGATTGTTGCGCTTGTGGACCCTTAGGCCAAGGTGGGAGTGACGCAGCCTGAAGGGAAGAGCCCTGCAGATCCCCTCTGTCAGCAGGCAGACCTGGAAGAGGCAGAGGCCCAACTGGAGCTTCACCTTTACCAGCCCACATTCTTAGTGTAGTAATGATGCTCTAATTAAATAGTTATCCAAGTACGGCAACCTTATCAATTCTTTTCTTAGGCATGCTGCTAAAAACCACAATTACTTTGATGAATTATCTTTTTTGTGCTCTGAACTGGAAATGTTTCCCAGTTATGCCTTTTGGAATTTCAAAGTGTATTATATTTAAAATCTGTAGGTATGTTGTTAAGTGGAATCATTTTTTGTAATATTCTTAAGGGCAGACATCTAGTGACTTCCACAAAAAGGGAACCTGAGAGATACAGTGGATAACCTTTATGTTCCTGCAGTTGATTTTTTACTTTGTGAAAAGTCATCTTAACCTTTGGATCTTAACAATTGAGAAGTATAATGAATACTTGGACTTCAACGTTTAAAATCACGGTATTAACCATGAACTTTATACAAGTAAAAATTGGCCTAGGACTAACTCTGGGTTTTGTTTTGGTTTGGTTTTTTTTTTTTTTAGTTTTTTTAAATTATATCTGTTCTTCAAAAATTAGCCTTCCTCTAAAAGGTAATTTTAAAAGTACTGGTTCAGACTAACAGGCAGTGTCACAGCCATAAAAGACTTCTAGCTCGTCCCCCAAAAAGCTATTAAAACTGAAGCAACCCATACAAGATTAGGCATGCAGTTACCATTTTTGGCTGGATTAGGTGCTCTCAGTTGAAAAGCTTCTTTATTTTGAAGCAGAAGTGCTTTTAAGACATAGCTTGAACAGAATTATTCTTGCCATGCTAAAAACAGATGGAGATAAATCATACTTATATAATTTACTTCCTTATACAATCCTTGAGATAAATGAATTATCCCTCTGGGAGAAAGCATCTAATGGTCACCATAGGACCCATTGTATTAAACCATTGCTAACTCACAATGGGCCTCATTTTCTAAAGTATCACAGGCCTGCGATACTTTAGAAGATGAGGGGCGGGGGGCCGAAACGGGGGGAGGGCCTGCGCTAGCCGGCAGCAATCGCACCGTCGCAGTGCGATCGCTGCCGGTTTCGCACCCAATAGCGCCACCATAGGAGATGTAGCAAGACCACCCTGTCAAGATAAAATTTAGTGTAAGGTGGATAAGTCATTAAGGCCTGGAGCTCGCCGACGCTCACATTGAGGTGACCACCACCAAAAATATGACTTTCCAAGTCAGGTACTTCAAGTCACAGGGGTGCAATAGCTCAAAAGAAGCCCATCTATATGAGCTCCCCACCCCAGGGTGGATGCATCCATGGTTAGGACAATTTGGGTAGGGAGACTTCGAAAAGAGATTTCCTATTCCAGATTTGAATTTACCCACCACCAGGACAATGAGTCCCAGAGAGATGGGGTGACTCGGATGCAACCCTGTAGGCTCTGACTGCCTGTCACCACTGCAACTTTAGGGTCCATTGGGCTCTGCGCATGTGTAAATATGCCAAGGGAGTGACATGAACGGTCACAGCCATATGGCCCAACAGCCTCAATATATGCCAAGCTGACACCTGCTGTTTCTGTTGAATCTCTGCTACAATGGTCATCAAGGTGACAGCCCTCTGGCGAGGCAGGAAGGCCTTAGCCGGAGCCATGTCTAGCTGAGTTCCTATGAATTCCAATTGAAGTGACAGGCTAAGATGGGACTTTGGGTAGTTGAGAACGAACCCTAGTGACTCCAACATCCAGATGGTCTAGCGCATGGACCTGGCGGCCCCTGCATGAAATTTGCTCTTGACCAGCCAATCATCCAGATAAGGGGAAGCATGCACTCCCTGTCTGTGGAGGTGCACTGCCTCCACGGCTAGGCATTTTGTGAAGACCTGTGGGGCTGACGATAGCCAGAATGGAAATACCTGGTACTGAAAGTGCTGTTTTCCCACCACAAATCAGAGAGACTTCTTGTGATCAGGGAAGATCTCAGTATGAGTATATGCATCTTTTAGATCGAGGGAGCATATCCAGTCCCCTTTTTTCAAAAAGGGGGATCAAGGTGCCCAGGCAAACTATCTTGAACTTATCTTTTTTAGAAACTTTTTCAAGGCCCTCAGGTCTAGGATGGGACGGAGTCCTCCTGTTCTCTTTGGAATCAGTAATAACCTGGAGTAGAATCCCTGCCCTCTTTGCCCTGGTGGTACAGGCTCAACCGCACTGGCCATTAAGAGGTAGGAGATCTCTGCTAGCAGCACTTCCTAATGTGCAACTGGCCCCCAAAACAGGCACGGAGGGCAATTTGGCGGGACATCCAATAGCTTCAAATGGTACCCTTGGTAGAATATAGGCAGAACCCGCTGATATGAAGTTATAGTGGGGCACTTTTTAGCAAACAACCGCACCCTACCCCCGACTGGAGGGTCCAACATCCCGGGTATGGGCGACTGGCCTATGCTCCCTACAACCCAGCAAAAACTCCATGCCTGGAGTTGACTGAGGAGCCAGCTGGGGCAGCCCCAGGAGCCCTGGGTATGGATGGGAGCGAGAGGGCAGAGGATAGTACTTTGGAGAAAGAAAGACTTCCTTGTCCCCTGTCTCGCAAGGCCTCCTAGAAGAGGAGGACGGGTCTGGAGTGCTGGTAGAGGGTTTCATGGTGGTCTCAAAGTTGGGCCAGTGTCCCTCACCCTATCTCTGAAGAGATTCTTCCCAGTACATGGCACTTTAGCGAGTCATTCCTATACCTCTAGTCAGAGATCCAAGGCCTGCAGCCATGCCATTCTGTGGGCGCCAATTCCCGCTACAGATACTCTCGATGCCATCTTGAAAACATCATAGGTCACTTGGACTTCATGTTTTCCACACTACAGGCCCTTAATGCACCAGTGACATGAGGGTTTCCTGCTGCTGTTGAGGCAGCTGCTTGGCCACCTCCTGCACCTGCTTCCAGATGTCCCGCAAGTACTGACTGGCTCATGTACAGCTGGTAGGCAGCAATGCAGGCAATAAGCATGGCACTTTGAAATACCTTCCTCCCAAGAACATTCATCGCTATATGGTCCTTCCCTGGGGCACTGAGAAATGAGTCCGAGAGCACATGGCCCTCTTGAGGGTGGACTTGACCACCACCGACTGGTGAGGCGGCTGATATTTATCAAATCGGGCAGCCTTCTGGATGAGGTAGATCCCACCTACCTTCTTATTAATGGGAGGCACTGTGAGGCGGTGTTCCAATATTCTCAGCAGCACTGGGACTGCTACGATCTCCTTAAGAGGCTCTATGAACTGGAGGATCTCAAGCATTTTGTGCCTGGTATCCTCCTCCGTTAATAATTGAAATAGATGGCTTCCATCATCATCCTAACAAAACCTGTGAAGATCAAGTCCTCAGGTGGAGACTTCTTTCGCTCATCTTGAGGAGAAGAGTCTGATGGGACACCCTCAGAGGAGGATGCCAAAGCATCATTCCCCCAGGGGTAATAGGGTTCTTCATTCACACTGTAAACAACAGGGGGGGATCTCTAAGTGCTTGACCTTCGACCAGAGGTGCAGACACCAGTAAAAATGGGTGGGGAGGGGGGGGGGGCGGCAGGCCTTGGCATCTCTGCCGGCCTCGGTGGAGTTTCCTCCTCGGAGGAAATGGCAACAACCACTGTATTGGTAGGGGGAGGCCTCGGTGCCCCGGCGGGCACAGATGCTGTCCAGGAACAGACACCAGCTGGGTCATTAACGCACCAATCAGCACATTGAGGTTCTCCAGAAGTGGTACGAGAACGGGTGGCACTGGGTCCAGTGCCTTCGGTCCAACAGGACAGAAGCCCTGCAGCACCCAATCCACCACTAGCTGGACTCGGCACTCCAGCTCCTCTTCAAACATTGCCGATACCAACCCCCTTCTGGGAGGAAGGAGAGGTGGCCAGATCCTCTTCGGACCCTCGAGGTGGATCGAAGACTGGCATCAGGACTGGTGGAGACTGTCGCAGACCCCCAGCACAGATGGACGACTGGCACTCCTTGCTGCCGTGTCACTTTTGGGGCATCGTGGCATGAGCTGATGCATACCTGTGCATGGCACCATACATCAATGGGGACCAGTGCTGATGCTTCTTCCGCTTCCCTTGATTCTGAAGATAACCTGGATTAAATAACTAAATGATGAAATTAGTGGAACAGTTTTGCATAAGAGAAGGAATGTGTATTTGTTTTTTAACAGGCTTTGCATGAGAGACGCAAGCAGTTTGTGTGGAGCCAGCTCAAGGCCTAGCGTACCAAGATAACGGTACTTTTACATCATTAGTTTAGGTAAAAGGTTTAGTCCAAATAAGGAAGTCATCCCAAAACAAAAAACAGACGCTGTTAGCAAAATCTGTATTTAAGAATGTAATGTGTAACTTGAAAACTGAGAAGGCTTTAATGCGTCACTGTTAAGACGCTACAAGTCACTCCCAGGAAACGCTGTATCTTTCCTGTATTCTTCTTCTGGCTTTCCTTTGCTTAGTATAATAAAGAGTATTATTGAGAAATATAAAAACTGTGAGTGTTTTCTATAACAAACCAGCCTGAGCAGCGAAACCTCTGAGTGTCATAAGCCTCAGTTAGTAAATTGGGAACTTCTTGCGAGGGTAAGAAAGGTAACAACTAGTAAAGTCCCTGCCCTGCTGGTAAGGCAGGTAATAACTAAATAGTCCCCGAGACAGCCGCCCTCGGGACTATAAACAATTCTCGGCCCGGTCATTCCCTGGTGCCTGTTGCTTCCGTCGTCTCAGACAGCTTCATCTGACATGCCTCACCTCTATTTCAGCCTTCGCCACTAGCCTTGGGAGAATGGCGTCCGTAGCGTCTCCTTGCCGCACCCTCCAGCGTCCCCGGAGAGGCTTTGGCGCGGCATCCCGCCATGTTGTCCTGAGGCCTCCTAGGGCGTGCACACGCCTCACATCTTGTGGCAGTGTTGGCACGAACCTCAGGAGCGTCCCCCTCGAGTGACGTCACTGCTTCTGACTACAAAAGGTTGCCCATTTGCTGACTCTCGCTGAGTTAGCAACAGATTGGATTTGTTCCGGTCTGAAGCTGCTCTGCCGCTTCTGCTGCTGCTGGAAGCTATCTACACCCTCCGGGGTCCTACTAACTTGGGTAACCGCTGCTCGGTGGCCCTTTGCTTATTTCCAGGTGTCTATCCAGAATCCAGGTACTCGCTCCTCGAGGGCCTGTGTGTCTATCCTGGTGCCTGCTACCTATTCTTCAACCTAATGGAACACTACCTATCAGCTACAGATAGTGAGTACTACTTCCCAATCTGTTCATCTACAGCTCCTCGTTGTCTATCTGCATCGGGCCCTACACCACCATTGTGGAATGGGTCTCCTCTGCCGAGGATCACAGACTGTTGCCACCTATCCTCTCTCTACTGCTTATTGGGAACTCTATCTATTCAGCTACAAGAGAGTGTGTATTAACATCTGCCAGTCTGTCTCTCCTACAGCACCTCACTGGATATCTGCATTGGGGTCTCATACCACCATTGTGGGCCGGGTCTCCTCCGCCAAGGATCATAGACTGTTGCTATCTAATCCACTCTCTACTGCCACCTTTGGTGAACCATACAAGCTGCATAATAAAGATATATTCTCTGTGTTTGTGCATCTGAGTTTAGCCTGGTACTACAGTTCCCTACGGGGCTCCTCCCTGTGGGAAACACTATCACTGTTGCCCCTGAAAATCCACCAAACACCTCGATATCATAACTGTGCCAAGGCCAATGACGAGGAATCCAAAGTCTTCGGCCTGGAGAAGATTGATGGTGGTTCGTCTCCAGTGTCCCTATCCACCGACAGCATCGACGGAACCAGACATGCCGATGTTGATGGCTTGGTGTCCATCAATGCAGCTCTTTTGTCCTTTGATGCTGATGCCACCAATGTCGATGGCTCAGACTTCTTCAATCTAAAGAGATGCTCCATCTTGTCACGTCAAAGCAGACGTCCTCTTCAGAGTCATCTGGGTGCATAATCACTAACCCCATATGTCATGCGATAACCCCAGGCAGAGGACATATATCTCATGCGGATAAGTGATTGACATGGTCCTCGGGCACCAGGTGCATCGCCAAAAACCGGACATGGCCATGGCGGATGAAACTAAAGGGACATGAACCGAAAATGATGGGGGTGGAGTGGCGATGGCCAGTGGGCACCGATGCACTGCTGCCATGGGGCATCAACCGCGAGAGTTAACCTACCAGAATCGCGAAACCCTGACTAGAAGCATTGTGGAAAGGTACTGAGATAGACCTGGCGACGGAAAAAAATGCAAAAAACACAAGAAGGAAAAGTTTTCCACAAGGCCAAAAAAACATCCAAAGTGAGCTCACTCACACCATGAGGTTTACAGCTCGGCAGAAAGAGAGAGACTGGAGAGGGACCCCACATGGACGCATGGTATAGAGCAGGGGTCGGGAACCCATGGCTCGCGAGCCAGATATGGCTCTTTTGAGGGCTGCATCTAGCTCGCAGACACGTGTCGCCATACTTCGCGGTTCCCCGCTGACCCAGCTGCTCCCCGGTCCTCCGCCGCCCGGGCTTAAAATGCTGTCAGCCCGGGCGGAACGCGGCAGGACAGCTGGAGTCAGCGGCACCGGCGTGCTCTCTTCTCCTCCCCCCCCCCCCCCCCCCGCGGCCCGGAAGAGGAAGTGGAGAGCATCGGGTGCCTGCGCGGGAAGAAGAGACCACACTAGCGTGGTCTCTTCTTCCGCGCAGGCACCCGATGCTCACCACTTCCTCTTCCGGGCCGCGGGGGGGAGGAGAAGAGAGCACGCCGACTGGAGTCATCCGGGTGCCTGCGCGGGAGTCATCGGGTGTCAGCCGGGTGCCAGCGCTGGAGTCATCGGGTGCCTGCGCGGGTCTTCCCGCGCAGGCACCCGATGCTCTCCACTTCCTCTTCCGGGCCGCGGGAAGAAGAGAGCACGCCGGTGCTCTCTTCTTCCCGCGGCCCGGAAGAGGAAGTGGAGAGCATCGGGTGCCTGCGCGGGAAGAAGACTGCAGCGCGGCTCGGAGGAAAATGAAAATCTTCAACCGCGGGCCGATGGGACTCCGCCTTCGCCTCCGCGAGGGCTGAAAATGAAGGAGGTTAGCGTTGGGAGGTGGCTGCTGCTGCCGCGAGTTCCCGGGGGGGGAAGGGGGAGAGAGAGAGTGAATGAGCGAGCAAGCATGTGTGTTTGAGATCCTGTGTGTGTGAGTGAGAGATTGCATGTATGTGATTGATTGAGAGCCTGTATATGTGACAGAGAGTATGTCTGTGATTGAGATCCTGCCTGTGAGAGAGAGAGCATGAATGTAAGTTTACCATTGGGACCTGTATGTGTAAGTTGTAATTGAAAACCTGTTTGTTGAAAGAGTATGTGTGTATGATTGAGATCCTTTGTGTGTGAGAGAGATCATGTGTATGTATGATTAAGAGCCTGTGTGTATAAGTAAGAGAGAGATCATGTGTGTCTGTGTCTGATTGACAGCTGGTTTAGGTGATGGAGCATGTGAGTATGTGATTGAGAGCCTGTGTTTAAATGAGAGAGAGAGACCATGTGTGTCTGTGTGATTGAGAGCTGATTTAGGTGAGGGAGCATGTGAGTATGTGATTGAGAGCCTGTGTTTAAATGAGAGAGAGAGACCATGTGTGTCTGTGTGTGATTGAGAGCTGATTTAGGTGAGGGAGCATGTGAGTATGTGATTGAGAGCCTGTGTGTAAATGAGAGAAAGAGAGGACATGTTTGTAAGCATGTGAATGAGAGTCTGTGTGTGAGAGAAAAAGACAGCATGTATTTATGTGATTGAAAGCCTGTGTGTGTGTAAGCGTGAAAAGATAGACAGCATGTGTGTAAATGTGTAATTAAGAGCCTATATAAGTGAGAGAGAAAAAACATGTGTATATGTGAGTGACTGAGAGCATGTGTGTATAGGTGTGTCATTGAGAGCCAGTGTGAGAGAGAGCGCTGGTATGTGACTGAGAGAGGAGAAAGTTCCAAGCAAACCACCCCACCTCCTGCTAATTCAGAACAATCTCAGGACACCTGGATATCAAACGTTCCCAGGTATGCAGAGCAAAAAAATTTTTGTATCCTTATTATTTTTCATTACTGGATCTTTGTGTCTGCTATTTTGAAATATTTTGTTGGTATCTGGAAATGTTTTATATGAGTTTTTAATTATTGGATATTCCACTCATCAGCTGTTTCGAAATATGTTCTTTTTTGTTAGTACAGTTTTACTGCTGATGATTTTATATTTCTTGATTTGTTTTATAAGGATGTGTGATGTTTTTTTTTCCTTTGTTACACTGCATACAGAGACTCTGGCTTGTTGCAGTTTCCAATTCAGTTTTTGTCTGCATGCTTCTTGTTATGCGTTTTGGTCTCTTTATTCTATGTTAGGTGAGGGACAGCACGTGATTCAGGTGAGGTTTTCTGCTGGCGTGTAGTTTCTGTGTAGGACTCTATAGCAGCCTGACTTGGTCCGTTTTCCTAATAGGAGATGTATTGGTGTCTTAAGGCCTGGTGTAATATTTTCAGAGACTTATTGTACTTTAAAAGTGTGATCTTACATAAAATGCACACATTACTTGTATTTAGTTTTAAACATATTGTATGGCTCTCATGGAATTACATTTTAAAATATGTGGCGTTTATGGCTCTCTCAGCCAAAAAGGTTCCTGACCCCTGGTATAGAGCATGATGGGCATGCTCAGTATGCCTAGTCAAAGGTCTAGAAACTTTGAGAGAAGTTTTCTGCAACAGGGCGCCATCTGATGATTCACCCATGTGTGAGGACTACCATCCTGCTTGTCCTCGAAGAAAAAACAACTAATCCTTCATCCTGTGTACAAAGCACAGAAAGCTAATTAAGGAATCTGAAAACTTCTTTGAACAAACACTAATGAAAAGAATGCTAGCTTATAAAACTAATCCTATTTTACATAAAGTTCTGGTTTCAAAAACAGACAGGATGTGAATCTTGCTTATATGTGGCTGTGCAGCGCTGTTCATGAGCTGTTTTCAAAAAGGCCTCTGTTCTACAAACAGTGAATGAAATTGTTGATTCTAACACATGGTAAATATATATCTGTTCTTTTAATTACTTTAGAGCTTGTTCAAGGCCATAAATACCTTATCTTTTTTACATTTAATGCAGTGCAGGTTATTCTGTCTACCGTGGCTAATCTATTGCTGCCATAGGAAGCATAACTTTGATAAAGTACTGGCCTATGGAGGGCTTAAAATGGCCCTCTGAACTCTAAGATAAAGGCTAAAATTATTTTAAGCACCTTGAAACTCACTGGTTGAATGCCCTTTAACCTTACCTTTTGGCACTCAAGGGAGCCATTTGTTCCTCTTACCAGTGAGAAATGAAAACCAGTGAAGATTTAAAAGTTTTAGAGGATCCTCTTCCTCTTTTCCTTAATATAATATATGCAATATATTGGCTCAACTTAAAAACCCTTTGATGGGAGTAGGAGTATGACCAAATCCTCTCTCGCTACTTTGTAAAAATTACAGGTGCATGGCTCAAAACAAAATTCATGCTTTAGATGTATGCTCTTAAGTTGCTTAACTATGAATTATTTGATAGGAAAGATAGCATAATCAAATTCTGGCTCACTACTCTGTAAAAATTATAGGTGCATGGCCCAATCAAACTGAATGTCTCAGATAAAATTGTCAGACCAATAAGATATATAATACTACTGCTCAATCATGCTCTTTCATCAACTTGAGATACAATACTGGCTTTAACTGTCACTGCACCACATGTATATAGTAATGATGTCACAGGATTAAAAAAAAAGAATGTTCTCCGTCTCCTTCAACTGGATGAGGGACTAAATCCAATTGTTCTGGACTGGTTTAGCAGAAAAGCAAAGGAACTCTAAATTAGCACAAGCTCTAGCCTGGCTCTTCCCTGAAGCTAAGAGACTAAGGGCCTTATTCAGTAAAGATATTTATTATACACAGAATGAGGACAACTCTTTTGTACAAAAGACCTTAAAGAAGGCTAGCTGAGAGGAAGCTAGACAAAGTAATTCCAACCCCAAAAGAAAAAGACACGAAATGGGATTAAATAAATTCAAACTATTTTCCTAGAGTTAAAAAAATTTCACTTTTCCTTAGTGCTCTGACCAAACCTATTTACAACACTGAGGTCAGGGCAACCCAAGGTTTTAAAATATTTTTTAAAGTTGCATGGTCCCCAATATCCATTTAGAGTTGAATTTTAAAAGCAGGATGCACGTCAAAATTTGGAGATGGGCGTGAAGTTAGCACATGTGTATGTCCACCCAATTTTATAAGCCGCCCACTGCTCGCACAAGTACCGATGCGTGAATATCTCTAATTGGGAAAAAAAAGGGGGCAGAATGTGAACAGGGTCAAGAGATATGCATATAAGTAGCTACGCGCCTGGGCATGTGCCCAGGTATATTTCAGCACAAAGTTACTTCTTAATAAAATTATTCCCAGGCATCTATGCAGAGTTTGAGGGGTCTGGGTTAACTGGGGAGAGTGAAAGTTAAAGAATCAGGGGGGTTTGGAGGACCTAGCTCTAGACTGCGAAAACTGGTGGATGAGCCTCATCTGGGCATCCCAAAACCAACTTACACAGCTGTGCGTGCACAAATGTTAAGATTACTTACCTGGTAATCTCCTTTTCCTTAGTGTATGCAGATGGACTCAAAACAAATGGGTATAATGTGCTCGTGCTAGCAGTTGGAGACGGATCTGACGTCAGCACGGGTACATATACCCCCACAGGAAGTGAAGCAATTCAGTAATCTTCCTTGCAAAGCTGTTATAGCTATATGTGTACTGACCGATTGATTAATCAACAGGATTACCCTGACCAATTGATGGTAGCTGGAGACCGCCAGTGTTCTCAACCGGAAGGCGTCGACACCCGGCAGGGTGGAAGCCCTATTATAAGCAAAACATGGCTTACCGTGAGTCAGCGAATCCCCATGTATACCGGCAGCCGGGCGGGATGCTGAGTCCATCTGCATACACTAAGGAAAAGAAGATTACCAGGTAAATAATCTTAACATTTCCTAGCGTGTAGCAGATGGACTCAAAACAAATGGGATGTACAAAAGCTACTCCCGGACTGGGCGGGAGGCTGCCCGAGGACCGTATAGGATTGCCCTCGCAAATGCTGTGTCCTCCCTGGCCTGAACGTCCAGACGGTAGAATCTGGAGAAGGTATGGAGGGAGGACCACGTCGCCGCTTTACATATCTCTGCAGGCGACAGCAGCTTAGCTTCTGCCCAAGAGGCTGATTGTGCTCTGGTAGAATGAGCCTTGACCTGTAGAGGTGGTGGTTTTCCTGCCTCTACGTAGGCTGCCTTCATAACTTCTTTAATCCAGTGGGCGATGGTCGGCCGTGAGGCCGCTTCCCCTTGCTTCTTCCCGCTGTGCAGGACGAATAGGTGGTCCGTCTTTCGTACTGCTTCTGACATTTCCAGGTATCTGGACAGCAGTCTGCCGATGTCGAGATGACGTAGTATTCGACCTTCTTCCGATTTCTTCAAACCTTCCGTGGTAGGCAAGGATATGGTTTGGTTGAGGTGAAAGTGGGAGACCACTTTGGGTAAAAAGGAAGGAACTGTACGAAGATGAATAGCCTCTGGAGAGATTCTAAGAAATGGATCACGACAGGATAGTGCTTGTAGCTCTGAGATGCGGCGTGCTGAACATACAGCCAGCAAGAACACCATCTTCAAGGTTAACAAATGGAGAGACAGGCTTTGAAGGGGCCGGAAGGCTGATCCCGCTAGAAATTCCAATACTAGGTTAAGGTTCCACAATGGCACTGGCCACTTCAGTGGCGGGCGAATGTGTTTAACTCCTTTCAGGAAGCGTGAAACGTCTGGGTGCTGGGCAATGGATTTGCCGTCACGTCTGGGACCGTAGCAAGACAGCGCTGCTACCTGTACCTTGATGGAGCTGAGGGACAGACCCTTCTGAAGTCCATCTTGTAGGAAGTCCAAGATGAGAGGAATCTTAGCGGCTTGTGAATTGGTGCCGTGAGAATCGCACCAGGCTTCAAAAACTCTCCAGATCCTGATATATGTTAGTGATGTGGAGAACTTGCGTGCTCGGAGGAGTGTATCTATCACCGGCTCTGAGTATCCTCTTTTCTTCAGTCTAGCCCTTTCAATGGCCAGACCGTAAGAGAGAATTGAGCTGGATCCTCGTGGAGAATGGGGCCTTGCCATAGCAGGTCCCGGTATGGAGGCAGAGGAAGAGGATTCCCTGCCAGTAGTCTTCTCATGTCTGCGTACCAGGGTCTTCTTGGCCAGTCCGGGGCCACTAGAACTAGACCTCTGTGTCGCTGAATCCTGTGAACAATGGCGCCCAACAGGGGCCATGGAGGAAATGCATATAGTAGGATCCCCTGAGGCCACGGCTGTACTAGGGCATCGATCCCCTGAGCTCGAGGATCCCGCCTGCGGCTGAAATATCTGGGAACTTGAGCATTGGACCTGTCTGCTAATAGGTCCATGGCTGGCGTCCCCCAGTGATCCACAATTATCTGAAAGGCTGTGGGTGACAGCTGCCATTCTCCCGGGTTTAGGCTTTCTCTGCTGAGGAAGTCTGCTGCAATGTTGTCCTTCCCGGCGATGTGTACGGCGGAGATATCCTGAAGATTGGCCTCTGCCCAAATCATCAGGGGAGTTATTTCCAGGGACACTTGTTGGCTTCTGGTTCCGCCCTGTCGGTTGATGTATGCCACCGTGGTGGCGTTGTCTGACATCACTCTGACCGCTCTGTTGCGAAGCCGGTGGGCAAATTGCAGGCACGCTAGCCTGACTGCCCGTGCCTCTAGACGGTTGATATTCCACCTTGACTCTTCTCTGGTCCACCATCCTTGGGCGGTGAGCTCCTCGCAGTGTGGTCCCCATCCGTTCAGGCTGGCATCTGTGGTGAGCAGAATCCAGGTTGGGGAGGACATTCTTGACCCCCGGCTCATGTGGCCGGGCAGTAACCACCAGCATAGTTGATTCCATACTCTGGCTGGTAGAGGCAGGTGTATGGTGTAGTCCTGTGATCGTGGACTCCATCGAGAGAGAAGGGCGCGTTGCAATGGTCTCATATGAGCCCGCGCCCATGGCACCACCTCCAGTGTGGATGCCATGAGGCCGAGGACTTCTAGATAATCCTGAGCTGTGGGCCTGCTGGCGCTCCGCAGGACCTGCAGATGATTCCGGAGTTTTGACTGTCTCTTGGAGGTCAAGCTGACCTTGTCTTCTTGGGTGTCAAATTGGCCCCCTAGGTATTCCAGCAACTGGGATGGCTGTAGGGAACTCTTCCTTATGTTGACTACCCATCCTAGGCTTTCCAGAAGAGCTATAACTCTGTTGGTTGCCCGGTGACTCTCCTCCTCTGACTTTGCCCTGATCAATCGTCCAGGTAGGGATGGACAAGGATTCCGTCCTTCCTGAGCGCCACTGCCACTACTACTATTACCTTGGTAAAGATCCGCGGCGCGGTGGCTAACCCGAAGGGTAAAGCCCGGAACTGGAAGTGCTGATTTAGGACTTTGAAGCGTAAATAGCGCTGGTGATCCCGATGGATTGGGATATGTAGGTAGGCTTCTGACAGATCTAGGGAGGTGAGAAACTCCCCTGGCTGTACTGAATTCTTGACAGACCGTAGAGTTTCCATGCGAAAACTGGGGACCCGTAGGTGTCGATTGACTGACTTGAGGTCCAGGACGGGCCTGAAGGTGCCCTCTTTCTTGGGTACTATGAAATAAATGGAATAATGCCCAGAAGGTACCTCTTCCGCAGGTACTGGGATTATGGCTTTTAGGGCCAGGAGCCTCTGTAAGGTCACTTCTAGTGCCACTGTCTTGAGTGGCGAACAAGGAGATTCCACAAACTTGTTCGGCGGAAGCCGAAAGAAGTCCAGGTAATATCCTTCCCGGATGATGGCGAGGACCCACTGGTCCGACGTGATCTCGACCCACCTGCAGTAGAAGAGGGTTAGCCTGCCCCATGGCTGCTACCCTCGGATGGGTCGGCTGATTGTCATTGTGGGTTACGGCCGGGGCCAGAACCCGGGCCGGTTCTCTTCTTGGTGTGCTTAGCCCGAAAGGGCTGATTCCTGGCCTGAGAACGAGGTGCTTGATAGCGAGACCTGTAAGGGTTGAAGCGCTGCGAGTTTCTACCTCTGGATGGTCTGGAAACAAGACGCTGGCTCCTCCTTGACCTGTCTTCTGGTAGACAGGGTAACAGAGAGGCCCCCCATTTAGTAGCCCAATTCTCAAGGTCGCTGCCGAACAGTAGGGAACCCTTAAAGGGCATTCTTGTGAGTCGAGTTTTGGAGGACGAGTCGGCCGCCCAATTGCGTAGTCAAAGCTGTCTTCTGGCTGCCACTGAGGAGGACATTCCCTTGGCCCGACCCCCTTTGAATGAGGCCTCCAGTGCCTTCCAATCCAGCTCAATTAGCTGCTGTGCTGCTTGTAGGAGGGGAAAGTGGTGAGCCGACTGGCGCAGGCCCTTTAGCAGAGGGTTCTGTACAGGGACCCCTGGGGGGTCCTGGCCCGGAATGGCCAGCTCCGATAGGCATTGTGAGACCAGGCCCGGCAGATCTTCTTTCCGAAAGAAGCGTCTCATGGTCCGATATGGTTCTATCTCCGAGGGAAGTTCATTCTCCTCGGGGGTCTCCTCACTTACCTGTGAATAATCCAAATCCCCATGATTGGGGCTGTCGGGAGGGGAGTGGCTGCGCCTAGGTCTCGAGGGTCCAGGGGCCGGATCAACCGGGACGGAAAGACCTATCCGAGGAGCAGACTGCATCTGGACAAAGGCGTGAATCCCCTTAAATAATTCCACCCAGGAAAGCGAAGCCAGATCTGGCCGCAGGGGTACCAGGTCCCTCAGATTCCCTGGCTGCTCGCCGTGGCCTGCTAAGTCCGGAGTGTTCTCTAAGGAACCGCTGGGCTGGGACCGGTCTTGTCCTGGAACTGCCATGGCTTCCTCACATTGGGCACATAGGGAGTCTGCTTCCTCGCTCTGTGTGGCTCTAAGATTGCATGCTGAGCAGAGGCTTAGAGCGTTCATGCCTGATTCTGGGGGCGCCAGCTCTGCGGACGCAGAAGCTGTCTTATGCTCCATTTGTCTACGATGTGCGCCTAACACGGGCGCGTAACAGCATGCGCCTAGAACGGGCGTCTTATCAACGTGCACCTATGAACGGGCATCTTATAGAAACGTGCGTCTATAGCAGGCGTCTTATAACAGTGCGCCTAAGAACGGGCGTCTTATAAATGTGCACCTATAAACGGGGCGTCTTATAAATGTGCGCCTATAGCGGGCGTCTTATAAACGTGGCGCACATTTATAAGACGGGCGTCTTATAAACGTGCGCCTACAGCAGGCGTCTTATAACAGTGCGCCTAAGAATGGGCGTCTTATAAATGTGCGCCTATAGCGGGTGTCTTAGCATATGTGCGCTTATCCTAGTAGCGTGCGCTAACAACATGCGCCTATCGCGTGCGCTAACAACGTGCGCCTATCGCGTGCGCTAACAACGTGTAGCAAGCCAAAAGCGCTGAATTAGAAAGAGAAGTAGGCAGGCAACAATGGCGACCTCCAGGCGGGCGGCCACGTAGGCAGGGCCCAGTTAGTCCACATTTCCTCGGAGACCAAGTAAAGATGTACGCCTTACCTTGTCTTCGGCGCATCCCGGCTGCGACCCGGGCGGTCTCCGGCTGCGGGGGGATAGGGAAATACCTTCACCGCCGCGCTTTAAGGAAGTGCACCCGCTGCCTCTAGGTCGCGCCCGAACCTCTCGGGGGGCCAAGTCCACGCCGGGACCGGGCTGCCTCTAGGCCGCGCCCGAAACTCGTTCTCGCTCAGGGGCCAAGCCGCACCCGAGCCCTTCTCTCGGGGGCTGGGTCCCTGCCGCGAACCGGCCACCGGACCGAGGATCTTACCTCCGAGGGACCACGGAAGTCAGCTCGGGGAAACTCAACTGGGTGAGTGACCGCCTGGTATCACCACAGGAGTGCGGGGCTCGTCTTCAGTAGATTTCGTCTATAAGTTTAGTCGTTAGAATTTGGAAACACGCTCAGCGAGCGTGAGGTAGCTCCAAACTGCTTTGGAGACGGAAATTATTGAATTGCTTCACTTCCTGTGGAGGTATATGTACCCGTGCTGACGTCAGATCCGTCTCCAACTGCTAGCACGAGCACACTATACCCATTTGTTTTGAGTCCATCTGCTACACGCTAGGAAATTTAAAATTAGGAGCATACATATGCATGCCAGAGCAATATTATAACATCCTCACATTTATTTATTTATTTAACATTTTTCTATACCGACCTTCATGGTTAAATACCATATCAGGACGGTTTACATCGAACAGGGATAAAAATAATTAGGTAAAGGAAGAGACAAAGTTACATTAAACGAGGACCGTGAACTTGGAAGCTTAGGTATTTTATCACATGTGTGCGCATGTGATAAAATTGCCGCATATCTAGCTGCACGCCCATATACATGCGTGCCCACGCACCCATTTTAGTTACCATCCCTATACATATGTGCTGTAATTTTAAATATCTAAATTTTGCTAGGCTAAAATAAAGTTTGATCATAAAATATATATGTTTTTATATACAATTCAATTAAAGCTAACATCTTCCTATCTTTACTGCTTTTGGATTCTAAAGGTTTCCAGGGGAAAAAAGAAATACAGCAAGAAAAGAAAGCATTTACATACAAAAATGTTTAATCAACATTTAAAGAAAATGGGGAGGGCAATTTCCAAAGATATTTATCCAGATAAAGAGGCATTTGCCCAGGTAAAATGGTATAATTAATAGGGATGTGAATCGTTTTTTGACGATTTAAAATATCATCCGATATATTTTAAATCATCAAAAATCATTAGAGCCGCGATACAATAACAATTCCCCCGATTATCGTCAAAAAAATCGTAAATCGGGGGAAGGGGGAAGGGGGAGGGGAAGGGGGAGGGCGGAAAACCGGCACACTAAAAACAACCCTAAAACCCCCCCGACCCTTTAAAATAAATCCCCCACCTCCCGAACCCCCCAAAATGCCTTAAATTATCTGGGGTCCAGAGGAAGGGTCCCGGTGTGATCTTTACTCTCGGACCTCCGGGTGCGTTGTAGAAATGGCGCCGGCAACTACCTTGCCTTGTCATATGACAGGTCAAAGGTTGCGTACGGCCGGCGCAAAATGGCGCCGGCCGTACGGCAACACGATTCGACTGCAGGAGGTCGTTCCGGACCCCCGCTGGACTTTTGGCAAGTCTTGTGGTGGTCAGGAGGCCCCCCCCAAGCTGGCCAAAAGTCCCTTGGGGTCCAGCGGGGTTCCAGGAGCGATCTCCTGCCGCGAATCATTTTTCCGTACGGAAAAATGATTCGCGTGCAGGAAGTCGTTCCCGGACCCCCGCTGGACTTTTGGCAAGTCTTGTGGGGGTCAGGAGGGCCCCCCCAAGCTGGCCAAAGTCCCTGGGGTTCCAGCGGGGGTCTGGGAGCGATCTCTACGCTCCTGACGTCGGGGGACAAAAAACAAAATGGCGCCGGCGCTACCTTTGACCTGTCATATGACAAGGCAAAGGTAGCGCCGGCGCCATTTCTACAACGCACCCGGAGGTCCAAGAGTAAAAGATCACACCGGGACCCTTCCTCTGGACCCAGGTAATTTAAGGCATTTTGGGGGGGGGTTCGGGAGGGTGGGGATTTACTTTAAAGGGTCGGGTTGGGTTTTAGGGTTGTTTAGTGTGCCGGTTTTCCCGCCCTCCACCTTCCCCTCCCCCCCACTGGACCCCATGGTAATTTAGGCATTTTGGGGGGTTCGGGAGGGTGGGGATTTAATTTAAAAGGGTCGGGGTGGGTTTTAGGGATGTTTTAGTGTGCCGGTTTTTGATTTACACGATTTACACGATATTTAAAAAACCCAAACTGCGACGATCCGATTCCCTCCCCCTTCCAGCCGAAATCGATCGTTAAGACGATCGATCACACGATTCACATCTCTAATAATTAAAAATTGTCCTCAAGTGTAGCTAAAGTAACTCTGGATTCCCTAGTATGTGTACTTTTAGCTGAGCAAAAAAAGAGGCATTCCTGTGGGTGCATTTAGGTCATAGAGGATATGTACACTGGATTTTAAATATGCATGTGAAATTTTGCACCACCCTGTCACGTTCAAATAGCAGGTGCAAACTACACATACATTTTTAAAGGTGAATTTTAAAAGCTCAGCGAGCACATTAATTAGGTGATACGCAAGTAAATTGGGCTCGTGTGCACCAAGCGGATTTTAAAAGCCGTCCGGATATGTGCATATCTCCCGCAGCATGCACATCTTCAAAGATTTTTAAAAGGGGCAGGGCATGGGCATGGGCATGGTCTGGGTGGGGCATGGGCATTTTGGGACGTGAAATAGAGATGTATGTGTAAATAATTATGCGCCCCGGCATGCACAGAGGTCCCCTGCTGTGTAACTTTACTTCTGCTTATGGATGACATGTAAGTTAAAAAAAAATAAAAGGATCGCACCATTTCTGAGGGATTTAAATGGTCTTGGGTAACTGGGGGGAGTGTGGGCAAACTGGTAAACTATGAATGGTGTGGGTGCGCGCCCCTTTTAAAATCCCGATTTATGCAATAGAATCAATATTTATGTGCACATGCGCATGTACACTTAAAATTTGGAGCACATGTGCACGTGGCCAGACTATTTTATAATATGTGCTCATGTTATAAAATGGCCATGGCCATGGCCCTAGGCATGGTCTGACGTGTGCTCGCAAACATGTGCCCACGTACTGATTTGAAAGTTGCCGGTCCCTATGTGCATACTTTGCATTCACTAATAATCAGAGAGAAACAATGTATGTAGTTTGCTAAACTGCATAAAATATATGCATTAAAACCACCAGTACAGTTTGCAACTACATGGGCTATGTAAAAATTGCCCTCACTTTATACATATCATCTCTTTGTTAATTTAATCTACCGGTGTTACAGTCCCGGTTGTGACCGGGTCCTTACCTGGTTCAGGCCCCCTTGCCGTGCCGCGAGCCGCGGGATCCGAGGCCTGCCTGGCCGCATGGCAGCGGCGTCTCCACAAGGGAGACGCCGTCGAGCCCGATGGTGACTCCGCCCCTGCTGGGGAACCCGCGCGCGAGGGCCGGCTCTTTGTAGGTCCAGCACCCGGAAGTGCTGAACCTCCCTCTGCCTGACGTCAGACGCCGGCGGGGGATTTAAACCTGCACCAGCCCTTCCTGCTTCGCCTTGCAACGCGGTCGCTCCTGAGTACTAGTTGCTGTTCCTGTCTGCTTGACCCGACGTTCCTGATCCTGCCTGTTCCCTCCTGTTCCTGCCTTCCGGTACCTTTCTCCCTGCTTCCGTCTGCCTGTTCTTGTGTTCCCTGCTTGCCTGCCTGGTATCCTGACCTCGGTCCGTCTCCACGCTTCTGACTTCTGCTGCCTGCCTTGACCTCGGTCCGTCTCCACGCTTCTGACTTCTGCTGCCTGCCCTGACCTCGGTCCGGTTCCTGTGGCCCGTCCAGCTCCTGATCCACTTCGGGTCTTCTTCCACGCCAGCCTTCTCCTAAGTCCCAGCGGTCCGGGTCCCTACGGGCTCCTCCTGGGGGGACCTCGGGCTTCCAGGGCGAAGCCACCTAAGTCCTAGCGACCCGGGCTCCGACAGCTCCTCTGGGGGGGTCACGGGTTTCCAGGTGAAGATCTGTCTTCGGCTGAGCGTGTCTGCCTCCCGACCATCTCTCTTCACTGGTCGGCCTAAGGATCCACTTCCGGACCTCAACAACCGGTATATTATAACCAAAGGAATAAGGATATTAGATGTCTAAGAATCTTTTTGATCACCAAGAAAATTTGATCACATAAGAATTTATTGAAATTTCTTTTTTCTTAAAGCTAGAGAAAACTTATGGTTAAAATTGCATATCGAGCAAAATCATTCTGACCTCCCAAGCCTATCTTAAAAGCTTAAAGGTGAATTTTAAAAGCCAAGCGCCTGCCAAAATTGGGAGCTGGGCATGCAAGTAGCACGTGTGCATGTCCATCCAAATTTATAAGCCGCCCACATTCGCACACAAGTCCCAATGCGTAAATATCTCGCACTGGAGAAAAAAAGGGGCAGAATGTGGGCGTGGTGTGTGCATTCCAGGGCAGGGCAAGAGATGTGCATGCACACAAATAAACCCTTGAGAGAAACATGAGGATATCTTGCAAGGAGTGGCAGATACTACCATAAGAAGCTTGCTGGGCAGACCGAATGGGCCATCTGGTCCTTTTCTGCCATCATTTCTATGTATGTTACTATATTTGAGCGTAAAGGAGAAATTACTAATTACCTGATAATTTAATTTCCTCTGATGAGGGCAGGCTAATCCCACCAGTGGGTTATGCACCACTGCCAGCAGATGAAGACAGAGAAAAAGCTGACATCATAGATATATAGTCCCACCCTGACATCAGCCTGCCAGCATTCTCTGAGAAAGCTAAACTGTGGACAAACTGATTATATTTGAAAATCATCATTAACAATCAACCATTCATGCTTCCAACCCAACGGGAACACTGAGCTCAGCCAAAAGAAATAACATATTCAGTAAACCAAGGGGGTATATAAGTCATTTGCCAATCTTCAATGAAGAGCAGGAATCACAGACTGCAATGTTTGCCCCGAAGAGGCTAACCAAAACAGAAACAACGGCAGCCTAGGGTGGGATTGTCCTACCCTCAGAGGAAAGGGAATTATCAGGTAAGTAGTGATTTCTCCTTCCTCTACATTCAGGCAGGGCAATCTCCACCAATAGGATGAACCAAAGCTAATCCCGAAGACTGCAGGAGGCTGCCAGCGATCCAGTTAATACTGCCCATGAGAATGCGGTGTCCTCCTTTGCCCAAACATCCAAGCAGTAATGCTTGGAAAAGGTGTGCAAAGATGACACATCACCACTCGCATATTTCAGCAAGCGACACAAACTAAGTTCCGCCCACAATACCACCTGAGCCCTCTGCTCCCAGAGTCATACACAGAAATGGTTCAAAAGAAAGAGCCTGCAGCTTGGAGACCCAATGTGCTGAACAGATTGCTATCAGAAAAACTGTCTTCAAGGTAAGCAGTCGCAAGAAGAGAGCACTCTGCATCCGAAAGGTTGGACCTGCCAAGAATTCCAGGACCAAATTAAGGTCCCACAGAGGCACCGGAAGCTGGAAAGGGGGGGATGAAGATGCTTAACTCCCTTCAAGAAACAGGACACATTGGGATAAGAAGACAAAGGCCCTCCAATGACTCGCCCTCTGTAACAAGCAAGGGTTGCAACTTGAACCTTCAAGGTGTTAAGGGTCAAGCCTTTACACAAATCATCCTTTAAGAATTCCAAAATTAAGGTAATATCCACCTTGAGAGATTAAGAACCTCGCTCAGAATACCAAGCCTTGAAAACTCTCCAAATTCTAACATAGGCTAAAGAAGTAGAAAATTTCCTGGCCCAAAGTAAGATGGAAATCACAGCAGGCAAATAACCCCGCTTCCACAATCAAGCCCTTTCAATGTGCAAACCATAAGACAAAATTGACCTGGATCCTCGTATAGAATGGGTCCCTTCTGCAACAGATCCTTCCAAGGTGGTAGCCTGAAGGGACTGCCCACCAGCAGTCTCTGCAAATCATCAGCCCATGGCTTCTGAGCCTAATCTGGATGATGGTGGTTTGACTTGTAACCTTCCGGATGATCCTGCCTATCAAAGGCTAGGGTGGCAACGCATATAGCAGGGGCCCTGTGGACACTCCTGAATGACAGCGTTGATGCCCAGTGCTTTTGGTCCTGCCTGCAATTGAAAAAGCAAGAGTTTCGTGTTGCTGAATGTCGCCAACAAGTCTAGGTCCAGGCAGCCCCCAGCAGTTCACAAGGATCTGAAAGGCTTTGTCCATCATCTCCCATTCTTCTGGGTCTAAGTTTCTCCTTCTGAGGAAGTGGGCTCTGATATTGTCCTTTCCAGCAATGTGAGAGGCAGAAATACCAAGAAGATGTTTCTCTGCCCACACCATGAGCGCATCTATTTCCTCTGACACTTGACGACTCTTGGTTCCACCTTGAATATTGATATAAGCCACTGTTGTCACATTGTCTGACATTAATTGGACCGCTTGAGCCTCTAGATGCTCGGCGAACCATAAACACGCTAACTGAATTGCCCATGCTTCCAATTGGTTGATGCTTCACTGCCGCTCCTCTACATTTCAGCAACTTTGCACCATCAGCTCCTGACAGTGAGCCCCCCAACCCAGAAGGCTTGCATCTGTCGTGAACACCAACCAATCCAGCGCCTCCCAGGAAATTCCCTTCCTGAGATGATCAGTCTGTAACCACCAGTGCAACTGAGACCTCACCTCCAATGATAGAAGCAGCCTCACCACACAGTCCTGCAACTGTGGGGTCCATCAGGAAAGCAACATTCGTTGAAGAGGTCGCATATGTGCCCTTGCCCAGGGAACTACTTCCAATGCGGCAGCCATCAACCCCAGGTCAGGCAAATGGTGTGCATCAGGATTCAAACTCAAGCCATCAACTTTTGGATTCAAGTCTCTGGCATAAATACTCTGCCCTGTTTGTATCGAAGTGAACTCAGAGATATTCCAGAGTCTGAGCTGGCTGCAAATTGCTCTTGGCCAGATTCACCATCCAGCCTAGCTCATGTAGTAATGAAACTACCTTGCGAGAAGCCTGAAGACTTTCTTCCACACTTTTGGTGTGAATCAACCAATCATCCAAATAAGGGTGAACCAGAATGTCATCTTTGCATAAGGCCACCGCTTCCACCACCAGGACCTTGGAAAAGGTCCTGGGGGCAAGTGGCCAGCCCGAAAGGCAAGGCCTGAAATTGGTAATGACAATTCAGAATAGCAAACCATAAGAATAGTCGATATTTCCTGCGAATGGGAATATGCAGATATGCCTCCGTGAGATCCAGAGTTGTGAGGAATTCCCCTGCTTGTACTGTTATTATGACAGAGCGCAACATTTCCATCCTGAAATGAGTGACTCGCAAATTGCGACGACTCCCTTGAGATCCAGTATGGGTCAAGAAGCTATTGCTATGGGATATTCTTTTATATTGCGATATCCATGTAAGTGTGTAATTAAAAAACAGCAAGATACTTTCATTTTTTTTGTGCCTGATCACTTGAAAACTTTTATTGAACAAAGAAGATCTGCCGTAGTTGTCCCCTATACCCAGTGAATAAATTAAATAAATGCAGGAAATACAATGCAGAATTTTGCTTAGAATTTGATAGTAATAATCTCCCTTTAGTTATTATGCCTCTGGCTTTCTTATAGATGTTGTTTGCAAAATTCTATTGATTATATCATAAATTAGATTGAATATAGTTGAAAGTGTTATCTAGTAATTATACTATGGAATATGTATTTACTTTTTCTGTATATATTTGAAAAATCAATAAATATATAATTGAAAAAAAAAAAAAGGACCCTTCTTTCTTGGGAACGACAAAATTAATGGAATAACTGCCCATATTTTGCTGCATTTCAGGAACGAGAATCTGGCTTTCACGTCCAATAGCCTTTGCAATGTAGCTTCCACTGCTATCCTCTTCTGAGGATAGTTGCATGAGGATATCATAAAGGCATCCTGAGGAATGCAAAGAAATTATAGAGTATATCCATCCCAAACTACTTTGAGGACCCATTGAGCCAAAGTAATCTGGACCCACCTGTGATAAAATGAGATAGGCACCCACCTACCTCATGAATCAACAGGTGAGCTCGAAAATCTTCATTAAGATCGAGGGGCTCCACTTTCAGAGCCCGCATCCTTTCGAGGCTTTTGGGGACAAAAGGACTGAGACCTGCAGAAGCAAAGGGATCTCTAGGAAGAACTTCCCCTATAAGGCTGAAAACGCCAGTAGTCTCAAAAGTGGCCACTTGCCTGAAAAGTCTGGGAAACCAGCTTCTTGTCCTTTGGCAAGCAAGGGACCTGGGTTTTCCCCATTTGACATTTTCTCCAACTTACTAGCATACAAAAGCGAACCCTTGAAGGGCAGCTTGGTGAGAATGGACTTTGAAATAGTATCTGCCGACCAATTGCGCAGCCACAGCTGTCGTCTAGTCGCTATAACAGAAGCAATTCCTCTAGCAGCTGTGTGAACCAGGTTACAGCTTGCATCAGCTAAGAAGGCAGACTCCGGTTGACATAGAAATGACAGCAGAAGAAGACCAAACGGCCCATCCAGTCTGCCCAGCAAGCTATGCACATTTTTTTCTCATACTTATCTGTTACTCTTGGCTCTTAGTAACCTTTTGGTTCTATTTCCCTTCCACCCCCACCATTAATGCAGAGAGCAGTGTTGGAACTGCATCTATGTGAAATATTTAGCTTAATAAGTTAGGGGTAGTAACCGCCGCAATAAGCAAGCTACACCCATGCTTATTTGTTTTCCCAGACTATGTAATTCAGTCCTTTTTGGTTGTTCTCTGTATATAGATCCTCTTTTCTTCATTTCCCCTGCCGCTGAAGCAGAGAGTTATGCTGGACATGCATTGAAAGTGAAGCATCAGACTTTCTCCCCTGCCGTTAAAGCAGAGAGCTATGCTAGATATGTGTGAACTATCAGTCTTTCTCCCTTGCCGTTGAAGCAGAGAGCTATGCTGGATATGCATTGAAAGTGAAGTATCAGGCTTATTTGGGGTAGTAACAGCCATAACAAGCAAGCTACTCCCTGCTTTTTGTGAATGCAAATCCTTTTTTCCACATTCATTCACATCCTCTAGACTTTATGGATCCACAGTGTTTATCCCACGCCCCTTTGAAGTCCTTCACAGTTCTGGTCTTCACCACTTCCTCCAGAAGGGCATTCCAAGCATCCAGAGTTCTACTATAGGTCCTCTATCTGAAGTGGTGCTGCCAGATTCTTGAGAAAGATGCAAGGAAGCTTGAGCTACTGGGCACAACAAGAAGCAATTTGCAAGTTCATTGCCACTGCCTCAAAGGCTTGCTTTAGGATAGCCTCAATTCTTCTATCCTGAGCATCCTTAAGAGCTGCATCTCCCTCTACCAGGATGGTAGTTCATTTCGTGACAGAACACACCAATGCATCCACCTTAGAAATACGCAACTGCTCTCTGGTCTGTGGATCCAAGGGATATAAACATGCCAACATATGCCCTCCCCCCCCCCCCCCTTAAAGGATGCTTCTAGTGCAAGGCATTCTAAATCAATCAACTCTTGAATCACATCCAGGAGGACAAAGAAGCATGAAGCATTGCGTAGGGTGACCAAAATAGGATCCTTATTCTGCACCCCCAGCCACTCCAAGGGTCTTCAAATTCTGAGAGATCAGGCTCTGCAACTCTTCTCTATAAAAGAAACGGAGAAAAGTTCTATGTGGCTCCAAATCTGGGGGAATCTCCCCTTCCTCAATGGGAAAGCCACCACCATCATCATCAATGGTGTCATCTTGATCCACATGCATTCAAACCTTGTCAGGCCATGCAGCGCCACAGCGCTTGACTGCAGTGGCAGACGCAAGAGAACTCTGAACGCACAGACCTAAACTAGTAGGTACTGTTGACTCAGACGACCGCCCCTGTAGAAAAGTACTGCATTACCGCTCACAGGAGTGCCTGCAAGCAGCCTCACTGACCTAACGCTGTCTCATCCTTGCTGCCGCACCATGCAGTGGGAGAGTCATGTGGCCTTGAGCGCCACCAACTCCAGCCATGCAGTTGCTCCTACCCAGTGTACCCCTAGATGCACGTGAGCATGTCAGCTGAAGATTTAAAGGGCCCACTGTGGAAAAAGCAAGTTTGCTTACCGTAAATGGTGTTTCCGTAGATAGATGATTTAGCCATGCTGTATAAGAGCGCGTCGCGACCCTCGTAGGTGGAGCTTCCCTCAGTGAGTCACAGAGCTTGAACTCTATGCAGCTGTGCTGTGTGTTACCACACGAATCAGCCATCTCCTCCTCAATTTCTTTATAGCCAAGATAGAACATAGTAGCAAAAGTCATCGCTTTTTTCATATTTATTTTAATTTTTAATTTTTTTTTTACTGTCTAGGGAGGAGGGCGGGAACGCATGGCTAAATCATCTGCTATCTATGGAAACACAGTTTACAGTAAGAAAACTTGCTTTTTCCTGTCGATAGCAGGCTGATTTAGCCATGCTTTATGGGAGTCCAAAGCTGTGGATGGTGTCTTGCTAGAGCTTGTAAGAAAGTTCAGGACAGCCATCCCTATGTTTGTAGACAGTCTTATCAGTGGTGGAGGTTTGACAAGACTGCGGAACCTAGTGCAGCAACGGAAGTGGACTGTTGTTGAAGGCAATAGTGCAACGTGAATGTGTGTAAGGAAGACCACATTGCTGCTTTGCAAATGTCCAAGAGAGGCACTTTTCTGAGGTGGGCCACTGATGCGGCCATGGCTCTAACTGATGCGCTTTAGGTTTACTATCCAACTTAATGGAAAGCTTGGTGTAGCAAAACTGGCTGCATTGGGACAACCAGCTAGCGATTGTTCTTTTGGAAATTGGTTGTCCTGGAGAATTTGGATTGAAGGACAGGAAAGCTGAGAAGGTCTAGTCTGGGAGTCCATTTCTCGTTTGTAGTAGCTAAAGCCCATTTGCAATTTAATGAATGCAAATTGGCGATTCCTGTCATGGAGATGTGGCTTTGGTTTGAAATTAGTAGGTTAATTGTTTGATTCAAAGTGGAACGCTGATACCACCTTGAGTAAGAATGTTGGATGAGATCGTAGGGGTGACTTTGTCATGGAAGAACTCTAGGTATGGAGGATAGTGCACTAAGGCTTGTAATTCGCTGACTCTGCATGCTGATGTAACTGCCACATGGAATACTGTTTTTCAGGTCAGGTATTTATTGTGGGAAGTGTCCAGGGGTTCGAACGGAGAGAGCATTAATTGCTCTAGAATGACATTCAAGTCCCAAGAGACTGGAGGCTTTAGCGATGGTGGTCGTAAGTGCAACAGTCCACGCATGAATCTGGAAATTAAAGGGTGGTGCGAAATTGGAACCCCGTTGTCAGTGTGGTGGATGCGGCAATTGCACTGATATGAACACGAACAGAAGACGTAGCGAGACCAGATTGGTAGAGGTGGTGTAGGTAGTGAAGAATCTCTGTCACCTCTGACGAGAAAGGGTAAAGTTTCCTATGAGTGCACCACTGCGAATAATGGTGCCATTTCCCTTTATAATTACGTCTATTGGAAAGCTTTCTGGAAGAAATAAGAACATCCTCTATATGACCTGGGAGTGCGAGGTGACTTAATACTTGCCATTCAATCTCCATGCCATCAGGTGGAGGGAGCGATGCATCGGGTGGAGAAGTTCGCCTCCCTCCTGTGTCAGTAGGTCTGGATCGTTCCCCAGAGGAATGGGGGAGGCTATGGACAGATAAAGGAGATAGGCATACCATGGTTGTCTTGGCCACGCTGGAGCTATTAAAATCATGTCTGCTACATCTTGAATACATTTTTTAATTGTTTTTGAAATAAGAGGAATGGGAGGGTAAGCATACAGCAGGCCCTCTCTCCATGGGATGAGAAACGCATCCGTAGCGTAACAAAGTTTGCTGGGATAGATGGAACAAAAGCAGAGAACTTGTTGATTGTCTTCTGTCGCAAATAAGTCAAGAGTGGGAAAGCCCCATTCATGAAAGAGATCCGCAGCCACTGTTCGATTGAGCATCCATTTGTGGGGATGGAAGATTCTGCTGAGGCGGTGCAGTGTGGTGTTGTCTAGTCCCGGTAGATAGGTAGTCTCTGCCCAGTGAAGTATGCGAAGGGCTTCTCGACAGAGTCCATGAACCTGACCTGCCTTCTTTGTTTATGTAGAACATGGCTACTTGGTTGTCTATATAAATCATGAGCCGTTTCCCCCACCACTTGAGTGGAGAATGTTTGGAGTGCTTTCCAGATTGCCCAAAGGTCGAGTAGATTTATGTGCAGTTTAGATTCCTCCGGGGACCATAACCCCTGAGTTTTTAGGTGGGTGAGGTGTGCTCCCCAATCTTTCTGGGAGGCATCCGTGGTATCACCTGAAAAGGAGGCATCCGGAATGGGGCACCCGTAGAGAGTGGGAGTGGGAGAGCCACCATCGAATGTCTAATTTCATCATTGAGGTAATTTGTACCCGTGTTGATAAAGGTTGCTTGTATTGGCTCCAATGGTGCTTGAGGCCCCACTGTAGTTGTTGCATGTGTAGTCTGGTGTGCGGGACCACATGAATGGCTGCTGCCATGTGGCCTAGCAGCTGGAGAACATGTCGTGCAGAGGAACGTATTTGACAGTGCATACGTTGAGCTAGTCTCAATAGGGTGTGAGACCTGTCTTGAGGCAGGTAAGCTCTGTTGCGTACAGTGTGCATCCCTGCTCCAATGAACTGCAGTGGTTGCATTGGCTGGAGATGAGATTTCTCATAGTTGATGATGAATCCTAGATTGTGAAGGCATTCTAGTGTGGTAGCCGTATGGCTTTTGAGTGTAACCGGGTTTGAGGCTACTAGAAGCCAATCATCCAAGGAAAGATTTGGATTGACTGTTGTATGAGACGGGGCCACCACCACTGCTAGTCATTTCGTGAACACTCTGGGTACTGAGGAAAGGCCAAATGGTAGTTCCTTGTATTGGTAATGAGTGTTCTGAACTCGAAAACACAGGAAACACCAGGAGGATGGGTGCATGGGTATGTGAAAGTACGCATCCTTCAGATCGATGGAACACATCCAGTCATTCCATTGTAGAAGAGGTCATTTTGAATTTCTCTTTCTGGATATGTTTGTTGAGGTTCCGAAGATCGAGGGTGGGTCGAAGGCCACTGTTGGGTTTGAGGCATAGTGTGGACTCTTAGTCGCAGTGGTGATAACTCCTCCCATGGGGAGGGGCCCCGTGGGGAACCACAGCGATAGGCTAGACTCAGAGAGCAGACACTGGAAATGGAAAGCTTTATTGTACTGCTGTAGAGAGATGTTAATAGTGGAGGAAGAGATGGCACTGAAGTCCAGCAAGGTGCCAATACGCTCAGACAGCCTCAGATGAAGTAGTCTCACCCAGATGTACAAGGTTGGTAGTGTTCCACAGAGCGGGATAAGCCAAACCTGGAGGGTGGAAATGGAGAGCTGGATCATGTAGGTACTCACTGAACAGTAGTGCAGGAATCCTCCTGGTAGATGGTGAAGGTGGGACCCATGATCCATGGTACGGATACTCTGTGCTAGATAGGCCCTCAAGGAGCGAGTACTTGGAAGCGCAGATTCCTGTAAAGAGAAGAGAGACCCCAGAGGAGCGGTTGTCTAATTAGAAGGAGTAACCCCGAAGGGTAGTTGGAAGTGAGATGCCCCCGAGGAGCGGGTGCCCAGAGCTTCTTCAGGAGCGAGATACCCCGGAGGGTAGCGAGGAGTATAAGCGTGCAGCTTAGAAGCGGTCAGAGTAGCTTAAACCATAATCCTTGCTAACTCGTTCGTTAGGAGCAGAGCAGAGGCTTATATACCCGGAGGTATTGACATCATGCGGTGGGGACGCCCCTGAGGTTCCCGCCATGACGTGTAGATAAGCATAGACAGCATGCGTGCACGCACCCTAGGAGGCCACGGGAAGGAGCATGGCGGACAGGGACGCCCATGCTGAGTTGGAGATGCCGAGGGTTTCGGCACCTGAGGCAGCCATCTTACCCATGGAGGAGGAAAAAGGCAAAAAAGAGGTGAGGCAGAGCAGTCGCAGCTATCTGCGACCGACGGACGCAACAGCCACCTGATTTTTTGGGAATGAGGAAGTATTGGGAATAGAATCCTTGATCCTTCTGTTGAGCTGAAAGTAGTTGGATGGATCCGCTTAGGAGGAGTTCCGAGATCTCTGTTTTTAAAGCTGGTAGCTGATGCTGGAATCCTCGAAGAGGCAGAGGAGGGGTGGTTAGAAAATTTAATCGGTAACCTTACTTTATAATCTGTAGTACCCAGCGATCCGAAGTGATGGATACCCAATTGTTGTAGAAGTATTGTAGGTGCCCCCGATTTGTAGCGGTGATGATGGCTTGGCAGGCTTCAAAAAGCCGGAGGCTGTTTCTGTGGGGGCGCTGAGCCTCGTCTAGAAGGACGTTGCTGTCTTGGATGTTGATGAGGTTGCAAAGGTTGAGAAGAAGACCGTGGATGTGTGAATGGCTGTGTCCTGAAAGAGGAGTAAGGCCGGTACTGACCTCTTGTGAATGGACTACACCGATAAGGTTGTTTGTACTTTTTGGACATAGAGTGGTAATCCGTATGTGAGGTCAGAGACATCACTTCTAAGTTCTGTTCCTTTAATTTATAAACAGTCTCTACAAATTGATCTCTGAAAAGGTGTTGTGCTTTGCAGGGAATATCAGCCAACATTTTGTGGACATCGTCCTTTATCGCGCTAGCACGCAGCCAAGCTAGGCGACGAGCCACGATTGCTACTGAGGAGGTTCTTGCAGAGGTGTCAAAGTTTTCATAAATTGAGCGTAATAAATGACGCAAGCCTTCCTCTGTATCTGTAAAGGGTTGTGGCAATGAATTGTCCTCTGCGAGGCAGAGTGGATGTAATTTCTGCAAGGACTCGAAGAGATATTGAGTAATATAAAACTGATGAGTACTTATCTTGGAGGATAACATTGCTGCATGATATGACTTCCATCCAAATTCATCCAGATATTTGTTGCCCTTACCAGGTGGCGTGTTGGCATGTAGTTTAGGACATTTTGCCTTAGCCATCGCTGACTCTACAATTGAGTTGTGAGGAAGCTGAGCTGAGTTGTAAACCGGCGAGTTCCTCATACGGAATTTTAAGTCCGTTTTCCTAGATGTGGAGGGGGTGGAAAAGAGTGATTCCCACATTTTTTGACGAATGCTTTCTAAAACTGCATATGGTGGTAAAGCAGTAGGCTCGTGAGGCAAGTCGAAAATCTTCAATATACCAAGTGTTTCCGTACGGGGGTCGGACACTTTCCCTGTCTCTACAATGAGGAGTGCCCCCACTTTCTCAATAAATTTAGAGTATGTGAGGTCCTCTGGTGGACAGTAGGGTTCTGGTAGGGTGTCCGGTGGGTCAGATGGCATACCCGTAGAAGAATTGGGAGACGAGACCGATGTAATTGGTGATTCCGGGCTATACGAGTGTTCTGGACCTGGAGGCGTGGGAATATCTTCTCCTGGTGGAGTAGCGGGAGATTTCCCTTGAGGGGAAGATGGTGGTGGAGAATCATGGGGTGGAATCTTTGTTCCTTCCATGGATTCTAGATCTGCGAAGAAGGCAGATAAGGCTTGAGATATCTTAGACATGGCTTTTGATGCCAAGGTGCCCCGATGAGTCGGAGTTTGATGTCCCGTGGAAGGTGGCTGGGTAAGCAATGCTGCTAATAGAATGTCCCTGAGCATGTGCACCTATTGTTTGGACGGTGGAATAATATTTGAAGGCCTGTGTTTTTTAAACAATGGCACCTGTAAGACAGCAGAATGGCTTCTCGCTTGGACATAGAGGACATATCTGAATAAATGGACCTGGCACTGTGAAGAAGTGCCAGGTCCATTGCCTTAGAAGAAGGGGAAGGAGGGTCAGAGAAAAATTCAACATCCACGTCTGTGTATGTTGCTCAGGAATGAGAGGAGTGACTAGAGTGCACAGATGATGTTGCTGGCTGTTGTTTGTGCCCACGGTATGTGTCTGCTGTTAATGAATAAGATGATTGAGTATGGCGCGGGCCTGGAGAGGAATGCGCCGGAAGATGCTTAGAATGATGAGTCTTCTTTTTATGTTTTAATGGTGGTGCATGAGGGAAACATGAAGTATACCCCAATGGCAGCCCAGGGTCAGCATGCGTCTGTGGCATCAAAGACGGCACAGCATGCGCCAATGTCGCCGTGGACGGCGCAGTATGCGTCGTGGATGGTGCATGCGTCGATGGGGCCTTGGACGGCGCATCGTGCGTCGATGGGGCCTTGGACGGCGCATCGTGCGTCGATGGGGCCTTGGACGGCACATCGTGCGTCGATGGGGCCTTGGACGGCACATCGTGCGTCGATGGGGCCTTGGACGGCGCATCGTGTGTCGATGGGGCCTTGAATGGCGCATGCGTCGAATGCTTCGGGCGCCAATCCTGCATCATGTGCATCGACAGTAACGACACTGTGAGGCGCGAAGAGCCGGGGACAGGTCCCTGTGACCCGGAAGAAGCAGAAGGCTTCTTTTTTGCACTAGGGGGAGTAGTTTTCGACCCCTGTTGTGTTTTCTTGGGCGCTGTAGATGAAGTAGACCTAGGCCCCAAATGCAGCTTCTCCCGTGGTTCCAGGTAGGAGGCCCGCTTCTGATGCGTCAATGGTTTCTTCACCCGGCCGGGCGAAGACTGCGTCGACAGCGCTGGGGCATACGAGCCCGATGTTCTAAGTCGGTCCATTCGTTCCGCTCGTTGCCGGCACACTCGAGGGGACATCCGTCCACAATCACGACAAGGATACCTGTCGTGATCGGGCCAGAGGCAAATATAGCATTAATTATGTCCATCCGTTATGGACATAATTTTACTGCATTGGCAATATTTGAAACCCGATGGTTTCTGAGCCATTTGAGAGGGGAAAAAATTGCGAAAAAAACGTATTTTGAAAAAAATTTTACTGACAGAAAAAAGCCCGCGAGCGTTCGGCCCGTGGAAAAAAAAAGACTGAGGAGGAGATGGCTGATTCGCACAGAAACACACCACACAGCTGCACAGAGTTCAAGCTCTGTGACTCACTGAGGGAAGCTCCGCCTACGAGGGTCACAACGAGCTCCCATACACCATGGCTAAATCAGCCTGCTATAGACGGGAAAAGCCTGCAGCACCCTCAGATGTCATCCTTCCTGCCAGTCCTATATAAAGGCTCTTCAGTCTGTTCCTTGTCGCCTTTGCAAGGTTGCCTATTTCCTGTGGTCTTCAGCTTTCTGGTTTTCAGTCTGTTCCAATGTCTTGGTCTTCACCTTGTTCCAGCGTTTCTTCAGCCCTGTTCCAGCATCTTGTCAGTGTCCTGTATCTTCAGTTCGCCTCAGCTCTCTGGTGAGTTCAGCCTTCAGGCCAGTGTCCTGTTTCAAGTTTTCAGAGTTCTGCTCCTGAGTTCCTAGTTCTGTTCCATAATCCTCTGAGTTCCCACGTTCTGGTTCTGAGTCACAGGTTCCCATGCCTTCTCTTTTGGAGCGTTGGTCTTACCTTGGTCTGTTTGGTCCTGGTTCTCAGTCTTCACCTGGTTCCTCAGCTTCAGCCTAACTCATGCCTGGATCCACTCACCCACCAAAGGCATGGGCCACGGCCAGCTCAGGGGTTGTGTTGGTCACGTCGTGGCACAAGAGCTCAGTCATACCTGTAGTCTGAAAGGGCTTTCAGAGTGGCCAGAAGGCTACCCCCTGGACTCCATCCTTTGGGCTCTGTTCCTAACAGTCCTTTGGACATGGTTTCTAACAAAAGGTCTGTAATCCCTGGAAGAATTCCAGCCAGGAAAAGCAGGACGGCTCCATTCCAGGCCACATAAGCCCGAACCTGACATTCTGAGAGCAAGTCTCCCCTGAATTCTCGGCCAGTGGATCAACCGGAGGGGCCACCAGCATCATGTCACCTTCAGTCCCCTTCTGATTTTGCTATGGACCATGAGCATCCAGGCAGCACTGACAGACTTGTAGAAAGTTCCAGCTGTATCAACCCTGATGTAGCATACAGCACAATAGATAGGCACAGACTTCTTTACCACCAGTGCCATGGTTGTAATGTGCTCAGACAGAGGTATAGGCAAGCACCCAGCTAGACACATAAAATGTGAATAAAAAGTGCACCCAAACTGGGCACACAAAAAACATGCGTCCAGGTACATGCATTTACTATGCTCATCCAAACTAGGCTCACAAAACATGCAGCCAGGTACACACACCTAAAAAGATCACCCAAGCTAGGCGAACAAAACTATACATCCAGAAGGAGGATGCTCAACCAGCGGTACAGAATGTGTGTCGACAAGAACTGCTTAGACACACACATTCCCAAAAGGAGATGCGGAGGTAAACGCACAATGACATGCACAGGCGCGCTCTGGCACACACTAAAAAATGCGCAAACTAACTGCCATGGCCTACCACGCACCAAAAAGAAGCAGCCTGAGAGCGAGGCCTAGCCAAAAAGCTACTCAACCGAACTGCCTCCACACATCACAGAACTTCCCAGAAATGTGAGCAGGAAAGATCAAACGCTGAGGAAACAGACCCAGTAGAAAAACTCACTAATAAGTTACTCTTCTCTCTTTCTTTTTTTTTTTTTTTTATATAAAATAAAAAATGTACCTGAGCTCAGCCTTCCCTGGCTGAGAGTAGGAACCAGTACCGGCTTTGGAAGAAGAGGGTGAAAGCCTTCACCACCGAGTCTATTTCTTTTTTTTTTTTTTAAAGTCCATGCCACACAAGGCTACCAGATTGAAGGCATTCTACTGAGGGAGGGACTGAACGGTCTTACCTCAGGAGGCAAGTGGTGTTATATAAAACGTCTCGTTCTTTTTTTTTTTCACAGGCAATCCTAGTAGGGAACTGCATGTCCACCATCTGCTGGAGACAGAGAATACTGGTGGGATGATGTTGGGGCAGGACTATATATATCCATGACGTCAGCTTTTGCTGGCAGAGGTGCATAACCCACTATTAGGGATTGGCCTGCCTGAATGCAGAGGAACATACTTCTGCTATAGAGGAGGTGAAAGTCTCAATAAAAATATTTTCAAGCCTCTATGAAGTGTTTGAGGGGTCTGGGATAACTGGAGGGAATGTAGGCTAAAAAACCATGTGGGCTTTGGAGGACCTGGCTATAGACTGGACAAACTGGTGGACGAACTGGTGAAACTGGTAATGGTATGAACCTGCACCTGTTTTAAAATTCCCTCATTTGCGTGGCTCACAGCTGACATTACGTGGCTGTGCACGCACATTTGTAAAATTAGGAACACACTTACATGCTCCAGGGCTATTTTATAACATGTTCATGTATGTGTACACAGGATATAAAATTGCCGTGTATCTGGCTGTGCGCCCATATAAGAAGATAAGAACATAAGAAATTGCCATGCTGGGACAGACCAAGGGTCCATCAAGCCCAGCATCCTGTTTCCAACAGAGGCCAAAAACCAGGCCACAAGAACCTGGCAATTACCCAAACACTAAGAAGAACCCATGCTACTGTTGCAATTAATAGCAGTGGCTATTCCCTAAGTATAATTGATTAATAGCCATTAATGGACTTCTCCTCCAAGAACTTATCCAAACCTTTTTCAACCCAGCTACACTAACTGCACTAACTACCTTCTCTGGCAACAAATTCCAGAGCTTTATTGTGCGTTGAAGTGAAAAAGAATTTTCTCCGATTAGTCTTAAATGTGTTACTTGCTAACTTCATGGAATGCCCCCTAGTCCTTCTGTTTATTCGAAAGTGTAAATAACCGAGTCACATCTACTCGTTCAAGACCTCTCATGATCTTAAAGACCTCTATCATATCCCCCCTCAGCCGTCTCTTCTCCAAGCTGAACAGCCCTAACCTCTTCAGCCTTTCCTCATAGGGGAGCTGTTCCATCCCCTTTATCATTTTGGTTGCCCTTCTCTGTACCTTCTCCATTGCAACTATATCTTTTTTGAGATGCGGCGACCAGAATTGTACACAGTATTCAAGGTGCGATCTCACCATGGAGCGATACAGAGGCATTATGACATTTTCCGTTCTATTAACCATTCCCTTCCTAACATTCTATTTGCTTTTTTGACTGCTGCAGCTCACTGAGCCAACGATTTTAAAGTCTTATCCACTATGATGCCTAGATCTTTTTCCTGGGTGGTAGCTCTCCTGCGAATTTTACTGTATCGGCCTGTTAGTGTACACAAATGGACTCAGCTTCCAGCTCTCGGTTGTCATATGAGTCTGTCAATAGACCTCCTGTGGAGCTCTTTGTCCCAAGGGATTCATCCAGTCCTTAGCTTGGGATACCTAGAATCTTATGTGAGTTCAGTGTTTATGGTTGGTTGAGTACAGTTCTGGTTACTTGTTTTTAATCATGATTTTAATGAAGTTTTTTGCTAGTCTGTCCACATTCTCTTTTGAAGAGAATACTGGCAGGCTGGGGGTCACTGCAGGGTTATATATACTGTGATGTCAGCTTGCTCTATCTCCATATGCTTGGTCCTAAGTCCATCTGTCTACACTATGGAAAACGAAATTATCAGGTAAGTAATTTCTCTATTTTTATGATGTATTTTTATGATATATGGCTATTTTATTCTTGTATGTGTTTTATATGATGAATTTGCTATTGTATTTTGTGTTATTGTTGCGTTCGTGCCTATTCTCACCCTCGCTCCACTCTCTCTACCTTTGTGGCGACTCCCTTTGGCTCAGACGAACAGATGCAGCCGCGGCTTCTCTCCGCCTCTTGGTCTCGGAATCCCCAGGCTGGCTTGATGCTACGGATCCACCATGTTCCTGATGACGTAAGGGCGCGCACGCGCTCCAGACTTTGTACTGGCAAAGGCGCGAACCTCGGGAGCGTCCCCTCGTAGTGACATCATCCGTTTTCAATTTAAAAGGTCTTTGTTTGCTAACTTCAAGCGAGTTAGCAAGGAACTCCATCGGATTCTCTGTTGAAGCAGATCCATGTGCAGCGGAAGACGAAAGGGGACATCCACCAGGAGTCATCGCAAACCCACATACCACGGATGACTGGGCCAGTCCAGCGCCACCAGGAATACTAGACCCCCTGAGGCCTTTGATCTTGCAAATTATCCTGCCCAGCAAGGGCCACAGAGGAAAGACATAAAGCAATCTATCTTCTGGCCAGAGTTGTACAAGAGCGTCTATTCCCAAGGACCACAGATCTCTGCTGCGACTGTAGAAGTGAGGAACCTTTGCATTTCGAGAAGTCGCCAGCAGATCTAGGAACGGAAGGCCCCATGGATCCACAATTAGTTGAAATGCCTCGACTGACAACACCTACTCTCCTGGGTCCAGACTCTCCCTGCTGAGAAAGTCCACGCTTACGTTGTCTTTTCCTGCAATGTGAGAGGCAGAGATCGTCTGCAGATACCTTTCTGCCCATTCCATCAGCTAGTCTATTTCCTGCCACACTTGCTGGCTCTTGGTTCCTCCCTGGCGATTGATATAGGCCACTTTCGTTGCATTGTCTGAAATCATGCGAACTGCTTGATTCTGCAGCCTGTGGCTGAACTGCAAGCATGCCAGCTATACTGCCCAGGCCTCCAGGTGATTGATGTTCTAGCAGGACTTTTCGGCATTCCAGCGCCCCTGGGCTGTTAACTCCAGATAGTGAACCGCCCCTTGAATTTAGAATTTCAAGTTTCTTTAAAAAAGCTCAAAGCAATCACCATAGGGAGATACACGTCCACCATCTGCTGGAGACGGAGAATACTGGCAGGCTGGGGTCACTGCAGGGTTATGTTTACTGTGACATCTGCTTGCTCCGTCTCCATCTGCTGGCAGAGAAGCATAAACTCACTGGTCTTCAGTCCATCTGTCTATATGCTAGGAAACAAATACTCAGATGTGTGGGCGAATATATGTGTGTAGGGTGGTGGAGTATGTGCATTTGGTATTTGTGTGTTTGTAAGGGGGTGGAGAGGGTGGGAGTATTTGTGTAAAGGGTGTGTATGGAAGTGCAGGTTTGTATGGAGTAAACTATTTATGTGAATGTGTGTGAGGAGGAATATACGTGTGGGACCATTCATGTACGGTTTTATAGGACTATGTAGGGCAATGGTGGGAAGGAAGATGTTTGTGTGTGTCTCTCTCTGAAGGCACCTATAAGTGCCATATTTCACCAGTTATTTCAATTATTCTCTGTCTGACTGTGTTGCTCTGTGGCAAAATGGTGCAAGAGGATGGATAAGTTTGGTGCAAGAGGATGGATATGTTTATAGAGGTTATCAAATTTGCGGATGATACAAAATTATTCAGAGTAGTTAAATAACAAGCAGACTGTGATACATTACAGGAGGACCTTGCAAGACTGGAAGATTGGGCATCCAAATGGCAGATGAAATTTAATGTGGACAAGTGCAAGGTGTTGTATATAGGAAAAAATAACCCTTGCTGTAGTTACACGATGTTAGGTTCCATATTAGGAGCTACCACCCAGGAAAAAGATCTAGGCATCATAGTGGATAATACTTTAAAATCGTCGGCTCAGTGTGCTGCAGCAGTCAAAAAAGCAAATAGAATGTTAAGAATTATTAGGAAGGGAATGGTTAATAGAACGGAAAATGTCATAATGCCTCTGTATCACTCCATGGTGAGACCGCACCTTGAATACTGTGTACAATTCTGGTCGCCACATCTCAAAAAAGATATAGTTGCGATGGAGAAGGTACAGAGAAGGGCAACCAAAATGATAACGGGGATGGAACAGCTCCCCTATGAAGAAAGGCTGAAGAGGTTAGGGCTGTTCAGCTTGGAGAAGAGACGGCTGAGGGGGGATATGATAGAGGTCTTTAAGATCATGAGAGGTCTTGAACGAGTAGATGTGACTCGGTTATTTACACTTTCGAATAATAGAAGGACTAGGGGACATTCCATGAAGTTAGCAAGTAACACATTTAAGACTAATCGGAGAAAATTCTTTCACTCAATGCACAATAAAGCTCTGGAATTTGTTGCCAGAGGATATGGTTAGTGCAGTTAGTGTAGCTGGGTTCAAAAAAGGTTTGGATAAGTTCTTGGAGGAGAAGTCATTATGGCTATTAATCAATTTTACTTAGGAATAGCCACTGCTATTAATTGCAACAGTAGCATGGGTTCTTCTTAGTGTTTGGGTAATTGCCAGATTCTTGTGGCCTGGTTTTCGCCTCTGTTGGAAACAGGATGCTGGGCTTGATGGACCCTTGGTCTGACCCAGCATGGCAATTTCTTATGTTCTTATATTCTTATAGAACAGAGCAGTGGACAACATTCTAAGGGTTCCTCAAAGAAAGCAATGGGGATTATTTAGAAGGTTTGGTTCTCTGAAAATATGGATTCAATTATTTGGTTTTCAGATTTGTCCAGAGTCACATTTCCTTCCTGAATGACAAATTTGGTAAATTTTGATTTTTTTTTTTTTTTACCTACAAAGTTATTGTACTTACAGACAGTAAGAAGGAGATTGATCCCCTTTATATAATTATTTCCAACATTCTATAATTTGGAATACATAAAAAAACACCTTTTGTCATAACTGCTCAATACCTTCTTAGCAATTATTTATGTATTTATTTTATTATATTACTTGCGAAATACAGCAAACATACATAATAAAATCAAGACAAAAGTAACAGCAAATCAATGATAGTAACATGAGTTACATTAAAACAAAATTATATCAAAAACAGAAATCTCTCTGTGGTGGTAATATTAGAGGGTTTAGATGGAATGAGACTTTTGGAACAAACATTTTCAGGGCTTTCTTGAAACATTTCTGCTCTGTGATTAATCTTATCTCCTTTGGCAGAGAATTTCAAAATAGAGGAACAGCAGTGGAGAAGGCAAGCTCCCTAGTTTTTACTAAACAAACTGCTTTTGGAAAGGAGACATCCAGTAGACTGTGTTCAGGATCATAATGTTCTCATAGGAGTGTGAATTTTCAATACTGCTGCAAACCATGGTGATGAGATGCTATGTAAAAGAGTATGGATAGTGACAGCAAGTTTATACTGAATTTGATGGGAAATCGGGAGCCAGTGCACTGTTTGTAAACTGGGGAAGTGTGATCACGTGTCAGGGTTCCAGTCAGTAACCTAGCTGCAGAATTTTGTATGATCTGTAAAGGGCAGATTATGTATATCGGGAAACCAGTGAAAAAAGAGTTACAGTAATCAAGGCTAAAGAAAAGCAAAGATTGAAGAACTGTTTGAAAGTCGTTGGAATCCAGTAGCGGTTTCAGAAGTCGTATTTTGGAAAAAGAAGCTTTTGAAAGAGCCTTGATATAAGCATGCATTGTAAGCAAAGGGGCAATAAGAATATTGAGATTACAAACTATTTTGGATGAGGATGTTTTGGTTTTTGAAAACTATTTTTTCAGGAATATGAGAAAATGGAAATCAAGAGAGAATCATAATTTAAAGCAAGCTTATTGTGATTAAGCCAGTCATAAACTGGCTTAATCACATTCTGAGATGAATTTTTCTGTGAGAGCCCATGATGTTTTAAGGGGAAAGAAAATTTGCATATCACATGCTTATAACTTATAGTGTGCCCAAAGGCCTGCCACCAATCGACACAATGGAGTCAAATAGATGTTAAAGAGAGCTGCTGATAAAGCAAAACCTTGGGGTACATTAGCTATTATTAATAGTTTTCCTGGTCATTAAGGTGTAACACCCAAATCTACACATACTTATACCATTTTTCTTTCTGAATAAGATAATGCATCTCACTGGAATTCTGGGAGGTCAAGCTAGAAGAATGGCAGCCTTGGTGACACATGATTTAGTAGCTGTCACGGTCATCAGTATCAATCAGGCAAACAGTAGCAACATATGACTCCTTTGTTTTTATAGTGTGCAGTGCATCCACAAAGGTGACACTGTAAGGAGATCCAAGATGTGCTCCACAGTAGTGAATTCCCTCAGGACTAGGGGCCTCATTTTCTAAAGTATCGCAGGCCTGCGCTAGCCGGCAGCGATCGCACCGTCGCGGTGCGATCGCTGCCGGTTTCGCACCCAATAGCACCATCATAGAAGGTGCTATTGGTCGCGAACTCGGACACAAAAAGGGCCTTACCTTTTCGTCGTCCACAGCGTCTTCGCGGAGTCAGCCCCGGTGACGCCCCGACTCCTCCTCTTCCGGGGCCGACTCCGCCCCCATTTTGGTATCGCACGCCATAAGGGACTTTTCGCATGCAAAACGTCCCTTATCGCTTGCGAGCCACTTGGAAAATAAGGCCCTAAGATTAGTATGCATGTTATACTGTGTTCTTAAATAGAGAAATTTTGAACTAAAAAAAAAAAAAAAGAAAAAACCCAAACTAACAGGGGAAAACTTTTTTTTTTTTTTTACCATTTCCTCAACATTCTAGAAATGCCAAGGCTGATATTTATCACCACTTAGCCAGCTAACTATTTAGCAGGATAGTTATTTGGCTAAGTGGTACTAGAGATGTGAATCGGAAACGGAATCGGTTCCGGTTTCGTGGACTATCGGGAAATTATTTTTCCCGTGGTCCAATCTTTTTTTTTTTTTAAACCGGCTGCACCAAGCCGATAACCCAAACACACAACCCAACCCTTTAAAATTAGTTCTTTAGTATCCCCCCACCCTCCGGGCCCCTCCAACCCGCCCCCCCCCCCCCATAACGATAAGAGAACCCACAAAATTAATCGTCAGATAAACAATTCACATCCCTAAGTGGTACTGTTTCAAAATTTGGCCATGTTCAACGGCCACCACTTGGCCGGATAACTATTTATCCAGCTAAATAACTGGCTAAGTGAGTGGTGAGGGTGTTCCAGGACATAGCTACTTATCAAGCTATCTTAGCTGATTGTCAGCCTTATCCAGCTAACGGGCAGATACAGTACGGTGGAGTGCACTGTTACCACGTGTTTGGATGCGCTAGCTCTACCCCTTAATTCAGTAAGGGGTAATAGCGCGTCGAAAACGCGTGTCCAACACCCCCCCTCCCCGAAACTAATAGCGCCCGCAACATGCAAATGCATGTGGATGGCCCTATTAGTTATTAGGGATGTGGATCGGGCTTCGGACGATTGAAAATATCGGACAATATTTTCAAAATCGTCAGAAATCGGGGGCTCCCCCAAAACGATAGGACCACCGCTGGACTTTTGGCAAGTCTTGTGGGGTCAGGAGGGTCCCCCAAGACTTGCCAAAAGCCCCTGGTGGTCCAGCGGGGGTCCAGGAGCGATCTCCTGCACTCAGGCCATCGGCTGCCAGTAATCAAAATGGCGCAGATAGCCTTTGCCCTTACTATGTCACAGGGGCTACCGGTGCCATTGGTCAGCCCCTGTCACATGGTAGGAACACAAGATGGCGCGGGCCATCCAGTGCTCCTACCATGTGACAGGGTCCGGCCAATGGCACGGATACCCTGTCACATGGTAAGGGCAAAGGGCCATCAGCGCCATTTTGATTAGTGGCAGCCGACGGCCCGGGAGCGGGAGATCGCTCCAGGGACCCCCGCTGGACCACCAGGTACCTGTAAAACGTTTTTGGGGGGGGGGTCGGGAGGGTGGGGGAAGCTAAGGTATTAGTTTTAAAGGGTCTGTGTGGGTTTTTTGTTTATCGGCTCCTGCGCAGCCGATAAACAAAACTGCGATCGGGCCCGATGAAAAAAAAACCACATGTGAATCGGAACCGGAATCCGAACCGATTCCGTTTCCGATTCACATCTCTATTAGTTATTCCCTCGCGATTCATTAAGTAAAATGTGCAGCCAAGCCGCACATTTTACTTTCAGAAATTAGCGCCTACCCAAAGGTAGGCGTTAATTTCTGCCGGCACCAGGGAAGTGTACAGAAAAGCAGTAAAAACTGCTTTTCTGTACACTCTCCGACTTAATATCGGAGGTCCCAAAAGTTTAAAACAAAAAAAAAAAATTAAAATCGGCCCGCGGCTTGAAAACCAGATGCTCAATTTTGCCGGCGTCCGGTTTCCAAACCCGTGGCTGTCAGCGGGTTTGAGAACCGACGCCAGCAAAATTGAGTGTCGGTTGTCAAACTCGCTGACAGCCGCTGCTCCTGTTAAAAAAAAGAGGCGCTAGGGACGCACTAGTGTCCCTAGCGCCTCTTTTTACCGCAGGCCCTAATTTGCATGTTTGTCCCCCCCCTGAACCGTGCGCACAGGAGAGTGGCCTGTTCCCGCGACCTTTACTGTATTGGCCTGTAAATGAGACAGGTCTAAAGTTAGCCAGATAAACTTATCCTGCTGTTAGATAGCTGGGGCATGGAACACTACTGAATATCCCAGCTAAGTTAGCTGGATATATTCAGACTGCAGCTGATTATTAATCCTATTATGTTTATATCCATTCAGACATTTATACTAACAAAATTATCCAGTTATTAATAAACATGCACACAACTCAATCTGTCACTCATAAATGCAGGAACAAATCAAAACAGGAGAATGTAAGGTATACATTTCTATGATAAGAGTGAAAATTGACATATCCTAGAGTTCCCCAGTGTAATTCAAAAGGCCATCAGATGGCAAAACAAATGAAATACAGAATAGTAATAAGCACACAGATAAAAGATTTAGCAGATTTTGATTTCGGCAGTACAGCTTCATCTACCAGTGATAAATTAACATCGACAACACTAAGCACTTACCAAGCATATGAAATGATCAGCTCAACACCAGCTCTCACCAAGCCGCGCAGTTCAGACATTCACAAAAAAAAAAAAAAAAAAAAGTGTAACCGGCTATTTTATTTCAGCACACGCAAACTGCCAAGATGCACTGTTTCGGAAACAGTTAAGCACCGATCCTAAACTATCCACCATTTGGAAGCAAGCAAATAAAGGGCCATTGTCGAAAGAATGTCTTCTCAATATCCTTCAAGCTGAAACCCAATGAACGCGATTTGCATGCCAAGTCTTCCCACAACCCTAAACCACTTCCAAAAGCAAAGCAATCTTCCGAGTTATAAACAACTACTCTAAACAATGGGGGGGGGGGGGGGGGGGGAGAGAAGAAAAAGAAAATTGTAGATTTGCCAATGAATACACAATCAATCTCAGGATAAATCAGACTTTCAAACAAGCTCGGTAATCGGCTATACTATATCTCGTCCAGTTTCATAGCAGAAGTGCGCTTGTGAGAATGAATAAATGTAATAAACCTTCAGACATGATTGCCTTATGGATATATATATATATAAGATTCAGAAAAACACGCTTTGCAATCCAGCTTCTTCCACGTATTCTTGTAGGCGAACTGGATCACGGAAGTTTTTGGTTTCATTGTTGACTGTTACCCTAGGCAACAGTATGTTCCCTCCCACTTAACAAGCGTATTTGCTTTTACAATTTGTAAAGTTTGAAGCACCCGTGGATATCGAAGTGCCTTGAATGTTTTCCATCGCACTATTTCAGGTTTTGAGTTGCATGGAAGAGCATATAGTGTGCTCCTTCACCCTCAAAGTCCTTATTGAACACAACATTTAAGAGTTTGGAAATCAATTATTCTACAAACGAAAACGGAATCAGAACTGTGCTCTTCCATGCAACTCAAAACCTGAAATAGTGCGATGGAAATATTCAAGGCATTTCGATATCCACGGGTGCTGCAAACTTTACAAATTGTAAAAGCAAATGCGCTTAAGTGGGAGGGAACAGATTATTGTTGCCTAGGGTAACAGTCAACAAAGAAACCAAAAACTTCCGCGATCCAGTTCGCCTGAAAATTAGTAGTAAGGGCTTCTACTTTTGAAAAATTGTGGGGAGTACATTGTCAGTGATCCTAGATAGATCTTATCTTGTTGTATCATGATTAATATAGCAATTTTGAACCAGACACGTTTAATGCTTTATTTAACCACTTGGCCTATTGCAAAGTATTTAAAAGCTCAGCAGTCAGGGGTGTATTGCAGGAAAATATCAGTCCTGGGGGATTTTTTTCAAAATGGCCCATGGCATATTTTAGTTCCGAGGGAATTCTACACAGAATCACCCCCCCCCCCCCCGGCAGAAGTGCCAACTTCTGTGCGGAAAATGGCAGAGGAGATTTCGGCATGCTGCAAAGTGCGCACAGTTCACGGCGAAGATGAAGGCCCCGGCATGCAGTGGGAAGCACTTCACTTGCGGCAAAGATGAAGGCCCTGGTGAGCAGGTGTGTGGAAAGAGATGTGTGTGTGAGGGGGGGTGAAAGAGAGAGAGAGCAGGGGAGGTGAAGAGGCCAGGGGGCCTTGAGAGAGAGAGCAGGGGGGAGGGGAGAGAGAGGGGTTGCTTGAGTTTAGGTGCCAGAGAGAGGGAGCCTTTAATGAGGAGATTGTGAAGGAGTGTGTGTGTGTGTGCGTGTGAGATTGGGAGCTGGTGTGTATAAAAAAGGGATTGTGTGTATGTGAGGGTGCTAGCCTGTGTGAAGCGATTGTTTATGTGTGAGTGAGAGCCTGTGTGAAGCAATTGTTTATGTGTGAGAGAGACATAGGTAGCTTGTGTGAGGGTGTATGCGTGAGAAAGAAAAGGAGCTTGTGTGGGTGTGTATGCAAGAGAGAGGGACTCTGTTTGAGGGGATGTGTATGTGCGAGAGTGTAAGACAGCCTGTATGAGGGTGTGTGTATCTGCACTAGAGAGAGGGAGAATGTGTGAGAGAGAGGGAGGGGGAGCTTGTGAGAGGGGCAGTACTGAGAACAGGGTCAAACGCTGGGAGTGGGGATAGAGTGGAAGGGGTTGAGCCTAGAGGTGGAGGGGAGAGATACTGGCAGGTGGAGGAGTTGAGGCCTGAGAGGGCAAAATGGCCAGGGGAGTAGGGAAAGTGAGTGGAAGGGACACTTACAGTGAATTTCTAGGGAAATTCTGCTCAAAATATTTAAAATTCTGCATCTTTAAGTAATAACTTTTCTGAATTAATTTAAAATGTAATTACTTAAAGACTGTCATGTAAATTGTGTTATTTTGACCAATATAAAGCATGCAGAATTTTGCAGATTTTTAAGTTTCTATGTGCAAACTTTTAAAAGTTTTTGTGTAGAATTCCCCCAGGAGTAATATTTGACACCCTTATACTTTCCCTGCAGTATGTGTTTCAACAGTTCCCAAAAGTATGCCAAACTGACCCTTAATAGGTACAGCAGAATTGATCCAAAACATCAGCAATATAAATTTCACATATTTCCTAAATAACTAAGTAGTAGATCACACCCTAGACCAGAGCTTCTCAAACCTGTCCTGGGGACTCTACAGCCAGTCGGGTTTTTGGGATATCCACAATGAATATGCATGTGAAATTTGCATATATTGGATCTCTATGCTATGCAAATTTATCTCATGCATATTCATTGTAGACATCCTAACCATCTAATTGGCTGTGGGATCCCCAGGATAGGTTTGGGAAGCCTTGCCCTAGACCAAGGTTGAACAGTTGCAGGCCTTCCATTCATGCAATCGGCTGCTGTCTGCCCCCAAGTTTAGTTAAATCTCATATATGTATCCTGGATTACTGATTTGGTATTAAACTCTCTTGCCATCCAAACAGCTCTTGAACCAGTTGCAAAGTAATATGACAACTACATTACCAGCCAGTGACAGACATACACAGTCTCAGACACAAACACCCACATACACTCTGTCACCTACATTGTCTGTGTCTCAGAGAAGGTGTGTATGGGGGTGCATTTCTCTGACACAGTCACCCACCCACTCTTGCTGTAAGTGTATAGGAGTGTCTTAGAAAAACTGTGAGTGTGGCTGTTTTTGTGAAAGACACTCACACACATTCCATTGCTTTGCTGTTCCTGAAATGCTCACACATGGCCTGATGCAATAAGACATGCGTTAAACCAGGCACTTGTATTGAGAGCCCATTTTCCTAACGCACGCACAGCAATCTCTCCTGGACGCCCGATGTAATATTAAAATGAGCTGCTGTGTTAAAAAGGACATGCTACGGAAAAATTGTGCATCCCTTGCTCTCAAATGCATCAGGTGCCCAGGAGAGATGGCTGTGCGCCCACAACTGCATCAGGCACCCTCAATCACAACGGGTGCTAATATGAGCACCTGTTTCTTTAGACTTGCTTAAATCCAGACCAGCTCCAACGGCTGACCTGGCCAAAGCTCCCTCCCCACCCCCAAGTCTGGCCTTATGGTCCAAGCGGTCTGGGTCGGACCCAGGTCCTCTACCTGAAATGGTGCATTCAGAAAGTCCATGTCTTAAAACAAACCTTGCCAGACCCCAAATCCTCTCCCTTTCCTATTCCCACCCCAACCCTTTCTTGGTACTCCCACTCCAAGAGATTCACTGGTTCCTCAGCCACCTGCCCCTTTCAGAGGAAAGCCCAGAAGACAGAAGCCTCCCAAACACTGCACAGGCACTTCCTCTTGCTCAAGTCCATCCCTTTCTGTGAATGTAGCTTACCTCCACTTCTTCTTGCCCCTGACACCAGTAACCACTCCAGCACATTCCCATTCACTCAGGTTGATGCAATATAGTGCGCTCAGCCTAGCGCACAGCTTGACGTGCAGTTGAATGCATGTTTTGGACACGCTAGAATAACTCCCAATGCAATAATGGGATTAGTGTGTCCAAACTAGTGCGTAGCTAATAGCGCTCATCCATGTAAATGCCATGTTGATGAGGCTATTAACTAGAACTCCTGATGCAAAATTACCATGTGCCCAATGAGCATGTTTTAAACCGCAAACATTTACAACAGCCCCAAAGCTGCTGTTAGGTCTTAACGCACCCCAAGACTCAACAAAACAGCATAAAAACTACTGCTTTTGTGTGTTCCTCTGACCTATCGTCATGATACTAACTAAGAGGAACCACAGAAAGCAGCATTATCCCTAGGGCATCCTTTTTAGCGTGGCACCTCATTAACATATCGCATCAGGCCCCTAGGAGAGGTGGATGGGTGTGCTTTAGGAAAATGGGTGTTCAATGCAAGTGCCCATTTTCTATGTGCTTTTATTGCACCAGCCCCATTGTTTGCTACATAATCTGCTGCTTTTTTGGCTCCCGAGGCTCTTTACTGCCTATACTCTAGGGCAGTCCAGACGTGATCCATGCTGTTCCTCCAGGGCTTAAAAAGAAAAAAAGAGAAATGACACCCTGGACTAGACTGGGAAGAGTCATAGGTCCCAAAGCAGCACAGCTCCAGAATCCTGCTTTACCACATGGAGCCAGGGCTGGTGCAAAGGTATTAGGCACTATAGGTGAATGTTACAGCCTTGTACCCATCAGCCCCTTCCTTTCTACAAACAATTAAATTATGCATTTATAACAATTTTTACATTAAAAAGGACATTCAAAGTATAGTCTTATGAGGTAAAAATATCACTTACAGTATTACATTATATTTTTATGCACTGCTGTGATGCCAACCAGAAAACACTACAAAAAAATAAAAAAATAAGCACTTAGATCCCATACTGCATTGTAACACATGTTGGGTATGCGCTTGGCTCTCAGAAAGCCTTGGGGAAACTAAATTGCAATTAAAATATAGTAAACCTCCATTACCAAAACACTACCTATGAAAAGGCAATGTTACAAATATTACACCAAGCCCTAAAATAGTAATACACCTTCCATTTGGAAAATAGAATAAGCTATGCTGCTATAGAACCCTACACAGAAACTACATGCCAGAACACCTCACCTCTGTCACACATGCAAAATACAGGCAGACCCTCAACAATAAAGATCACAAAGTATATACAGAAATGTGCAGAAAAAAACTGAACTCAAAACCGCAAAAGCAAGTTTGCTTACTGTTAACGGCGTTTTCCGTAGATAGCAGATGAATTAGCCATGCTGTCTGGGTACGTCCTCCGTGCCACTAGGTGGCGGAGCTCTCTAAGATCACCAAAGTTTTACAGTGAGCTGCTCCTTCTTGTATCTTCCCACGGTTGCCTGAGGCTCCTCAGTCCGTGTCAAAGCAAATTAGTATCAAAATCGATCATAGAGAGGAAGTATCTTATTTATTTTCAAATCATCTATATGTCCAATTCTTACCAAGAGAACGTCATCAAAACTTAGTGCAAATCTTGTGTAATCCACTGTCTCTCGCCACGCAATGGGCCACAAACAATATCAGCTGTTTGTCTGGCACTTCACTGTAATCATTTGACGTTGTCTACAAACAACTACCCACTAAATTTATTTAATCCATTTAAAACTCTATTTCCCTTAAACCCAAAACCATTTTTTGAATTTACTTTATTACTTTATCGTTGTCTCATATTATCAAATGTTTTTCTTATTGATATTAAATATTATTTTTCATAAAAATTATACTTAGCTCCCACTGTAGCGTACTCTGCCTGACAAGGACCATGTTTCAGCTGTCACCAGCCTTCATCAGGGGATGCCTTGTAATATCAATTCCTTTTAGACGCCTCAGTTGTTCAAATATCAAACCTAAAATAAACGAACTGTTAAAAATTCTCACCCCATCCAAAGCCATCACACAACACCACCCATTTAATAACTCCAACCCAATATGACTACTCACTGTATTAATCACCAAATTCCATGCCTCCAAAAACTGCTATTCTCAATTTCATTTCTTTCAATCTGTGATTCTCCGTTGTGTTCAATTACAGCAGTAATGGCGCCTCAGCGTTCAAACAACCATCTTCACTTCCTCCAAAGGTATTTATAGCCACTCACCACCCCGGAAGTCTAAGTTGTCAATCTTGTTTAAAGGGACTCCTCAACCTTGAATAACTTTATTCAAAATACAGACCAGTCGATCTCCCTATTTAAACCACCAGGGGCCACCGTTTTGAAATATGAAAAATAATATTTAATATTAATAAGAAAAACATTTGATAATAAGAGACAACAATAAAGTAATAAAGTAAATTCAAAAAATGGGTTCAAGGGAAATAGAGTTTTAAATGGATTAAATAAATTTAGTGGGTAGTTGTTTGGAGACAACATCAAATGATTACAGTGAAGTGCCAGACAAATGGCTGATACTGTTTGTGGCCCACTGCGTGGTGAGAGACAGTGGATTACACAAGATTTGCACTAAGTTTTGATGGCGTTCTCTTGGTAAGAATTGGACATATAGATGATTTGATAATAAATAAGATACTTCCTCTCTTTGATCGATTTTGATAATTTTGAGGGGATAGAGGCTTCTGAGTGGTGATTGCATATCAGTTTTTTGGGAGCAGGCTTAAAAAATGGCCGAGTGGCAAGAGATTTTTAGTTTTACACATTCTCATCTACATGACATATTACAAACACCATCCTTCTTTTCAAGTCCAGCTGGTGGATTGGATGTTACTGATGTTTGGTTACAGCTCACACAGCTTCGGAAACGATTGGTCAGGACTGAAATGCATGGTAGTGCATTAATTGAATATTGTAGCTCACAACGTATACCTCATGGGTTACGAATTAATAAAGAACCGTTGTTGTATGTTCAAATAAGGTGTTTCTCCAAAAATGGAACTGCATTTTGAATAAATGCTCTGCAGATCGATTGTTGTTGATAATAGAACAAACACAAAGATCTAGTATTTCCATTAGATCGGAGATTAAGAACATAAGAACATAAGAAATTGCTATGCTGGGTCAGACCAAGGGTCCATCAAGCCCAGCATCCTGTTTCCAACAGAGGCTAAACCAGGACACAAGAACCTGGCAATTACCCAAACACTAAGAAGATCGCATGCCACTGATGCAATTAATAGCAGTGGCTATTCCCTAAGGGGTAGATTTTTTTAAAACGCGCGTTCGCGTACTTTTGTTTGCGCACCAGGCGCAAACAAAAGTACGCTGGATTTTATAAGATACGCGTATAGCCGTGCGTATCTTCTAAAATCCTGGATCGGCGCGTGCAAGGCTGCCAATTTTGGGCAGCCGGCGCGCACCGAGCCGCGCAGCCTGTCTCCGTTCCGAGGCCGCTCCGAAATCGCTGGCGCGCGTCCCAGGGCGTCCCGGCGCGCGCGTCCCGGGGCTCTGCGCACGCCGGCGGCCTATGGAAAATAGGCGCGCCGGCGCGCAAGGCCCTACTCGCGTAAATCCGGGCGGATTTACGCGAGCAGGGCTTTTAAAATCCGCCCGTAAGTAAATTTGATTAATAGCCATTAATGGACTTCTCCTCCATGAACTTATCCAAACCTTTTTTGAACCCAGCTACATTAACTGCACTAACCACATCCTCTGGCAACATATTCCAGAGCTTAATTGTGCGTTGAGTGAAAAAGAATTTTCTCCGATTAGTCTTAAATGTGCTATCTGCTAACTTCATGGAATGCCCCATAGTCCTTCTATTATTCGAAAGTGTAAATAACCGATTCACATCTACCCGTTCAAGACCTCTCATGATCTTAAAGACCTCTGTCATATCCCCCCTCAGCCGTCTCTTCTCCAAGCTGAACAGCCCTAACCTCTTCAGCCTTTCCTCATAGGGGAGCTGTTCCATCCCCTTTATCATTTTGTTTGCCCTTCTCTGAACCTTCTCCATCGCAACTATATCTTTTTTGAGATGCGGCGACCAGAATTGTACACAGTATTCCAGGTGCGGTCTCACCATGGAGCGATATAGAGGCATTATGACATTTTCCGTTTTATTAACCATTCTCTTCCTAATAATTCCTAACATTCTGTTTGCTTTTTTGACTGCTGCAGCACACTGAGCCAACGATTTTAAAGTCTTATCCACTATGATGCCTAGATCTTTTTCCTGGGTGGTAGCTCCTAATATGGAACCTAACATCGTGTAACTACAGGAAGGGTTATTTTTCCCTATATGCAACACCTTGCACTTGTCCACATTAAATTTCATCTGCCATTTGGATGCCCAATCTTCCAGTCTTGCAAGGTCCTCCTGTAATGTATCACAATCCGCTTGTGATTTACTCTGAATAGTTTTGTATCATCCGCAAATTTGATAACCTCACTCATCGTATTCCTTTCCAGATCATATATATATATATATATTGAAAAGCACCAGTCCAAGTACAGATCCCTGAGGCACTCCACTGTTTACCCTTTTCCACTGAGAAAATTGACCATTTAATCCAACTCTCTGTTTCCTGTCTTTTAACCAGTTTGTTATCCACGAAAGGACATCACCTCCTATCCCATGACTTTTTACTTTTCGTAGAAGCCTCTCATGAGGGACTTTGTCAAACGCCTTCTGAAAATCCAAATACACTACATCTACTGGTTCTCCTTTATCCACATGTTTATTAACCCTTTCAAAAAAATGAAGCAGATTTGTTAGGCAAGATTTCCCTTGGGTAAATCCATGTTGACTGTGTTCCATTAAACCATGTGTTTCTATATGCTCTACGATTTTGATCTTGAGAATAATTTCCACTATTTTTCCCGGCACTGAAGTCAGGCTCACTGGTCTATAGTTACCCGGATCGCCCCTGGAGCCTTTTTTAAATATTGGGGTTACATTGACCACCCTCCAGTCTTCAGGTTCAATGGATGATTTTAATAATAGGTTACAAATTTTAACTAATAGATCAGAAATTTCATTTTTTAGTTCCTTCAGTACTCTAGGATGCATACCATCCGGTCCCGGTGATTTGCTACTCTTTAGTTTGTCCATCTGGCCTACTACATCTTCCAGGTTCACAGTGATTTCGTTCAGTTCATCTGACTCATCACCCCTGAAAACCATCTCCGGAACATATCTCCCAACATCCTCATTAGTAAACACAGAAGTCTTTCTGAAATGGCCTTATCTTCCCTAACAGCCCCTTTAACCCCTCTGTCATCTAATGGTCCAACCGACTCCCTCACAGGTTTCTTGCTTCGGATATATTTTAAAAAGTTTTTATTATGAGTTTTTGCCTCTGTGGCCACCTTCAATTCAAATTCTCTTTTCGCCTGTCTTATCAATGTTTTACACTTAACCTGACAATGCTTATGTTTTATCCTATTTTCTTCAGATGGATCCTTCTCCCATTTTTTGAAGGATTTTTTTTTGGCTAAAATAGCCTCTTTCACCTCACCTTTTAACCATGACGGTAATCGTTTTGCCTTCCTTCCACCTTTCTTATTGTGTAGAATACATATGGACTGTGCCTCTAGGATTGTATTTTTAAATAATGTCCATGCCTGTTGAACACTTTTAGCCTTTGCAGCTGCACCTTTCAGTTTTTTTCTATTTTCCTCATTTTATCAAAGTTTCCCTTTTGAAAGTTTAGTTTGAGCTGCAGATTTACTTATTGTCCCCCTTCCAGTTATTAGTTTAAATTTGATCATGTTATGATCACTGTTGCCAAGTGGCCCCACCACCATTATCTCTCTCACCAAATCCTGTGTTCCACTAAGAATTAAATCTAATATAGCTCCCTCTCTTGTTGGTTCCTGAACCAATTGCTCCATGAAGCTGTCATTTATTACATCCAGGAACTTTATGTCTCTAGCAAGTCCTGATGTTACATTTACCCAGTCAATATTGGGGTAATTGAAATCTCCCATTATTATTGCACTGCCAAATTGGTTAGCTTCCCTGATTTCTCTAAGCATTTCATCATCTGTCTGACCATTTTGTCCAGGTGGATGGTAGTATACTCCTATCATTATACTCTTACCTAATATACATGGGATTTCTACCCATATAGATTCTACTGAGGATTTAGTCTCTTGTATGATCTTTATCCTGTTGGACTCTATACCCTCCCGGACATAAAGTGCCAAACCCCCACCAAGTTGATCCTCCCTATCATTTCGATATAATTTGTACCCTGATATACCACTATCCCATTGGTTATCCTCCTTCCACCAAGTCTCTGTGATGCCAATTATGTCAATCTCATCATTTGCTGCTATACACTCTACCTCTCCCATCTTATTTCTTAGACTTCTGGCATTGGCATACAGACATTTCAAAGTGTGTTTTTTGTTTGAATTAACAACCTGCTTTTCAGTTGTTAGGGATACTTCGGAAATCATTAGCTTCGGTGATCTTTTACATATAGGTACATGGACTAGGTTTGCTTTTAATGGAACCTCTCTATTGGGATGCCCTAACTCTCCTGTTTCATTAGTATCTTTCAAGGATACATTTCTCTGAACCATGTACTGCTGAGTGACTGTCGGCTTTCCCCCTTGTTCTAGTTTAAAAGCTGCTCTATCTCCTTTTTGAAAGTTAGTGCCAACAGCTTGGTTCCACTCTGGTTAAGGTGGAGCCCATTCTTTCGGAAAAGTCTCTCCTTTCCCCAAAAGTTTCCCCAGTTCCTAATAAAGCTGAATCCCTCTTCCCTGCACCATCGTCTCATCCACGCATTGAAACTCTGGAGCTCTGCCTGCCTCTGGGGACCTGCACGTGGAACAGGAAGCATTTCAGAGAATGCCACCCTAGAGGTCTATTTTCAGCTTCCTACCTAAAATCCTAAATTTGGCTTCCAGAACCTCTCTCCCCACATTTTCCTGTCATTGGTGCCCACATGTACCACAACAGCCGGCTCCTCCCCAGCACTGTCTATAATCCTATCTAGGTGACGCATGAGGGCTGCCACCTTCGCACCAGGCAGGCAAGTTACCAGGCGGTCCTCAAGTCCACCAGCCACCTGCTATCTACATTTCTAATAATCGAATAACCAACTATGATGGGCCGACCTACCCCTTCCCTCCTGGCAGTAGCCCTGGGAGACTTGTCCTCAGTGCGAGAGGACAATACATCACCTGGAGAGCAGGTCCTTGCTACAGGATCACTTCCTGCTACACCAGGGTGATGTTCTCCTACTGGGAGACCTTTCTAATCCAAGGCAGCACTGGGGCTGCCAGACTGGAATGGGACTTGGCTACTATGACCCTGAAGGTCTCATCAATGTACCTCTCTGTCTACCTGAGCTCCTCCAAGTCTGCTACTCTAGCCTCCAGAGATCGGACTCGTTCTCTGAGAGCCAGGAGCTCTTTCCACCGAGTGCACACATGCAATCTCTCACCAGCGGGTAAAAAATCATACATGTGACGCTCAATACAAAAGACTGGAAAGTCCCCCTCTTGCTGCTGGACTGCTGCCTTCATCTTAGTTTTGAGTTCCTAGTTAAGTTTAGGATACTAAGGGAGTTGGAATGAGAGTACTTTAGATTACAGGTGAATTTAATAATTAATCAGCTAGTGTCCTACAAGGGGATGATTAAACTTTCAATAAGGGTTGGTACAATAGTATGATTTGGATAAGACCCTGATTGATTTTTAATCAGAAAGTGTCTCGTGCCTAAAAATCAAGGGTTGAGTGGGTGGGAAAGACAGACCCTAGAATTAACTATCTCTGGCTTGATTATTACTTCAGACACACACAAACTCCAAAGAATATATCCATTAATTTCACCTTTCACCAAACTTTTATAAGCCCAAAAATTTATGAAAAAGCAAATGTTGCTTACCTGTAACATGTGTTCTCACAGGACAGCAGGATGTTAGTCCTCACATATGGGTGACATCATCAGGATGGAGCCCAATCACGGAAAACTTCTGTCAAAGTTTCCAGAACTTTGACTGGCCCCTACTGGGCATGCCCAGCATGGCACTAACCTTGCAGCCAGCAGGGTTCCCCCTTCAGTCTTATTTGAAAGCTACAGGCAGTGCCGAAAAATAAAATAACAAAACGTTACGAACCCAACATCGCGGGGAGGCGGCTGGGTTTCATGAGGACAAACATCCTGCTGTCCTGTGAGAACACCTGTTACAGGTAAGTAACATTTGCTTTCTCACAGGACAAGCAGGATGGTAGTCCTCACATATGGGTGAGTACCGAGCTGAGGATGTCTGAACATGCACCAATTGTACCCAACGGCGTGCAACAGGCACAACAACTGGGGTGGAATTTGGTAGAGGGCATCCTGAACCCCACCAGGCAGGCGGAAGGGTGTTGGTACGTCACATTGGAAATAAGTTATGCAGGACAGACTGGCCGAAGATGGAATCTTGTCTTCCGGCTTTGTCCAAGCAATAGTGGGCTGCGAAGGTAAGGAGAGAACTCCAGGTGGCAGCCCTGCAAATGTCAGGAAGCGGCACCGATCGTAGGTGTGCTACTGAAGTCGCCATGGCCCTCACAGAGTGTGCTTTAACACGGTCTTGAAAAGGAATGCCTGCTTGCTGGTAGCAAAGAGATATGCAGTCCGTCAACCAGAGGAGAGAGTCTGCTTACCCACAGGTTGCCCTAATTTGTTGGGATGGAAAAAGACGAATAACTGAGGCTCTTTCTGTGGGCAACTGTACGGTCTAGATAGAAAGCTAGAGCCCGTTTACAGTCAAGGGTATGCAGAGCCTGTTCCCCTGGATTGGAATGGGGCCTGGGAAAAAAGGTAGGTAGTATGATGGATTGATTAATGTGAAACTCCGAAACTACCTTGGGTAAAAACTTAGGGTGAGTGCGGAGTACCGCCCGCTCCTGCAGGAGTTTAGTGTAAGGCGGATAGGTAACTAGGGCCTGTAACTCACTAACCCTGCGAGCTGAAGTGATAGCTAATAGGAAAAACACTTTCCTTGTGAGATATTTTAGGTCACAGGAGTGAAGAGGCTCGAATGGTGGTTTCATGAGCCGACCCAGAACCAGGTTAAGGTCCCAAGAAGGGGCCGGAGGACGTAAAGGTGGCTTGATATGGAGCAAGCCCTTTAAAAATCGTGTTACGATGGGTTGTACTGATATAGGGACATCCCCGACACCTTTATGGAAGGTGGCTACCGCACTGACATGCATTCTAATGGAAGAGGTTTTTAGACCTGACTGACAGATGCCAGAGATAGTCCAAAACCTTGGGATTGTACAGGAAAAGGGATCAAGGGACTGAGAAGTGCACCATGATGTGTACCTTTTCTATTTATAGGAATAAGATTTTCTTGTGGAAGGCTTCCGTGAAGCAATCAGGACACGAGAAACCGAATCTGAAAGGTTAAGTGGTTGAAGGATTAACCTTTCAACATCCATGCTGTCAGGGACAAGGCCTGAAGATTGGGATGGCGTAGGCATCTGTCGTTTTGAGTGATCAGATGCGGATCCATTCCCAAGGGAATGTGCCTGCGGATGGAGAGATCCTGGAGTATGGGAAACCACACTTGGCATGGCCAGCGAGGTGCTATCAGGATCATGGTTCTCTTGTCCTGACGTAGCTTCACAAAAGTCTTCGAAAGAAGAGGAAGTGGAGGGAATGCATAGAGCAGACCGGTTGCCCATGAGAGGGAGAATGCATCTCTGGGCTGAGAGCGCTCGCTCCGAATGAGGGAGCAGAAATCGTCAACTTTGTGGTTCTGAGAGGACACAAAGAGGTCTGTCTGGGATAACCCCATTGTTGGAAGATGAAGTCCGCTACCGAGGGGCTGAGAGACCACTCATGCGGTTGGAAGACACGACTCAGTTTGTCTGCCAAGACATTGTCCACTCCCGGCAAGTAGGTGGCCCTGAGGTACATTGAGTGGGACAGGGCTTCCGCCCAAATCTGCGCAGCTTCCTGACACAGAAGGAAGGAGCCTGTGCCTCCCTGCTTGTTGATGTATCACATGGCCACCTGGTTGTCCGTCTGACTCAGGATGACGTGATTTGATAGGCGTTCCTGAAAAGCCCTGAGAGCATATTGCATTGCTCGAAGTTCTAGGAAGTTGATTTGATGTTTGGCTTCCTCTGGAGACCAAGACCCTTGTGTCTGTAGATTGTCCACGTGGGCTCCCCACCTGAGGTTGGAAGCATCGGTGCTGAGGATGAGTTGAGGATCTGGCACTTGAAAGGGCAGTCCCTGGAGGAGATTGTTGTGATTTTTCCACCAAGCGAGAGACAGACAGAGTGAGTTGGTGATGTGGACAATGGTCGAAAGAGGCTGAACAGCTTGAATCCATTGTGACCTCAGAGTCCAATGCATGAGCCTCATGGCCAGGCGGGCCATTGGAGTGACATGGACTGAGGACACCATGTGTCCTAAAAGGACGAGGAATTGGCGAGCTGTTGCTGTATGCTGAGACTGCAACTGGTGAGCGAGAGACACGAGAGTTAGCGCTCGTTCTTGAGGTAGAAAGGCTTTTGTCTGTAAGGTGTCCAAGTCTGCCCCAATGAACGACAAGGTTTGAGATGGGACTAAATAGGATTTCTCGTAATTGACGAGAAATCCTAGAGAAATTAGAGTGTATAGAGTCAAATTGAGGGACGACCGAGCGGCTTGCTGGGTTGGAGCCCTGATTAACCAGTCGTCGAGACAGGGGAGGATGTGAACACCTTCTTTCCTGAGAAAAGCTGCGACAACCACGAGACTTTTGGTAAAGACTCGTGGTGCCGATGCTAGGCCAAACAGAAGCACGCAGTATTGATAGTGCTTTGGGCCTACTAAAAACCTGAGGTACTTGCAATGAGCTGGAGTTATCGCAATGTGTGTATGCTTCCTGAAGGTCCAGAGAGCAGAGCCAGTCTCCTCTTTGCAGAAGAGGTAGAAGCGAGCCCAAGGTTACCATCTTGAACTTTTCTCGCTGTAGGTACTTGTTGAGAGCACGTAGGTCCAGAATTGGACAAACTCCCCCGGATTTTTTGGGGATCAAAAAGTATCGGGAATAGAACCCTAGGCCTTGCTGCGAGAGAGGGACGGGTTCTATTGCTCTTAACTGGAGAAGAAGGGAAACCTCCTGCTCCAGAAGGACAGAATGGTTGGATACTCTCCATGCTTGCAGAGGTGGTGAGTCCAGTGGAAGAGCAAGAAAGTTTAGGTGGTAACCCTGAGCAATGATTGCTAGCACCCATTGGTCGGTTGCGATTGATTGCCACATGCCGTGAAAGTGGCACAATCGACCTCCCACTGGTATGCTTGGCAGAGGAATCAGGCTGCTGCTCTCCAATTGAAAGTCAAAAACCTGAAGCAGGCCCCAGCTGGGGAGCTGCTTGCGGCTTTTGCTTTTGGGCCTGGCGAGGCTGAGGTTTTTGAGAAGGCCTCATAGTTCGGGACCTTGCTGGTGGAGGATAGTACTTCCTTGGATGGAAGAATGACTTCTTAGAGTCCTTCCTAAAGGTCTGTCTTGAGGGGAAGTCGGAAGGTATCGATGAGAGCTGTTTAAGGGTCTCATGATGGTCCTTTAATTCAGCCACTATTTGCTGGATCTGTTCACCGAACAGATTGTCTCCTCCACATGGCAGGTCAGACAGCCTGTCTTGCACCTCTGGGCGAAGGTCAGAAGATTTGAGCCAGGCCCATCGTCTTGCCGAAATGGCAGCTGCAGACACTCTAGTAGAGGTGTCGAAGATATCGTAAGCTGTTCTTTTCTCATGCTTTCCTGCCTCAAACCCCTTGTTAACAAGGATTTGAAGCTGTTGTTGGAATTGGTCAGGCAGGGTTTCAGAGAAGTCCTGTATCTGCTTGAAAATGACCCTATTGTATTGGGTCATATACAGCTGGTAAGCAGCAATTCTGGAGATGAGCATGGCCCCTTGGAACACTTGTCGACCAAAATTGTCTAGGAACTTGTGTTCCTTAACAGGAGGGGTAGATGAGTGAGGCTTCGTCCTTTTTGCTTTCTTTTGAGCCGATTCCACCACCACTGAGTGGTGGTCGAGCTGAGATTTTTGAAAGCCAAGGGCTGATTGCACTAAATAGGTAGTGTCAGCTTTTCTATGGACTGGGGCAACGGATCCAGGGTTTTCCCAGTTCTTTTTGAGGTCAAGAAGAACTTGATGAATGGGAATAGAAGTGATCACTTTAGGGGCATCCAGGAATTGGAGGAGCTCCATCATCTGGTGCCTATCATCCTGCTCCATCTGAAGCTGAAAAGGGATCAACTCCTACATTTCCTCCTCTGGAGGAGAATACTTTCTACTTTCAGCAGGAGAGGGAGGTGAAGGTAAGTCATCGGTGTCTGTGGAAGTATCATCACACCAGGTGTCATAAGGATCAGCAGACTGGCCTGTAGAACGAGAAGGGGGTTGGATACCCGAAGGGCCCGGCTGAGGCTCCGAGAAAATCGAAGGAATCACCGGGGGCACCGTGGACGGCCTGGAAGGCATCGGTGCCGGTATCGAAGGCATCGATGGCGCCGATGTGCGTATCGCCCCCGATGAATGAATCTGTGGCGAGGGATGAATTGGCATCGATGGCCGAGGCAGTACTCCTGAAGGAGGAAAGGAAAATTAGTTCTTACCTGTTAATTTTCATTCCTGTAGTACCACGGATCAGTCCAGACAGTGGGTTGAGCCTCCTTTCCAGCAGGTGGAGACAGACTAAAACTTGAAGGATGCCCTATATCAGGACAGAGCCTATCCTCTAACCCTTCAGTATAACGTATGTCAAAGCATAAAACAACAAACCCAAGAATAGGATCAAGCAAGTAACTGTAAAGCTCAACGGAGCAAATATAGAATAATGTAGAAAAACATGGTATACCTATACGCTCTTGCATCAACTTGGTATAAGAAAACGAACAAGGCTTCCGGTGTAATTGCTCAGTAATCTTGCACAAAGAAATATATGAAAATCTGCAGACCTGCAAGAAAACAAGCTTTGAGAGGAGAGAAGACAGACAGGGAAGGGCGTCTGGACTGATCCGTGGTACTACAGGAACGAAAATTAACAGGTAAGAACTAATTTTCCTTTCCTGTACGTACCCGGATCAGTCCAGACAGTGGGATGTACCAAAGCTTCCCTAAACTGGGTGGGACCGAGACAGTCCCGCTCGAAGAACTTGCCGCCCAAAGGAACCGAACACCGGAGCATGTACATCCAGACGGTAGTGCCGAGCAAAAGTGTGCAGAGCAGTGACGTAGCCAGAAATGAATTTTTGGCTGGGCCCAAGGTTAACATGGGTGGGCACTAAAAGTCTGAGGCATGGAATTCATATTCTTATTGATAAATACTTTCACACACACACATCTGACAATAGATTTCTAAATAATCTGCTACAGCTGTTATACTTTTAATATTTTAAACTCAATTACTTCAAGCAGCTACCAATGCTAAACCTAATATATAGTTATGAAAGCATGTCAATTATACTTAAAGAGATCTCAAGTGGCAGTATCTCATAACTTACAAAGAACCATATACTAGTCTACTATAAAGACAGATATCTCATCATACATCACAGTATTCTGGAATGTTGTACCAAAATATTTCTACTTGAAAAAAGCTCAGAAAGGCAATGTACTTTTAAGAGGGAACTAGGTTCAAACTAATTACATGGAATAGACTTAGTTTTTGGGTACTTGCCAGGTTCTTATGGCCTGGATTGGCCTCTGTTGGAAACAGGATGATGGGCTTGATGGACCCTTGGTCTGACCCAGTATGGCATTTTCTTATGTTCTTATGTTCTTTCCTTAAACTTATCAAACGCAGTAATTCATGACCATCATAGTAGGCATCATTGTGTGGTAAAGTATACCTTTGTCACTCTGCCTTATGCTTAATCATAGGTCAGTCCATATTTTTAAGTGTTTTTGTTGCTTAATTCACCCCAGTGATATACTCCAAATTTCTAGCAATAATCTTGTTACATCAATTCAAGGTTACTTATGTTGAAAATGATGAACCAAACTTATCTGGATAATACGATGTTATTACTTCTTCTTAACCACCATCGACTTTGAGCTTGATGCCACGCCAAGATACGCCATGCTGTGGAATATATTACGCCCTTGAAGAAGGACTCGATGCTAGTCCGAAACATTGTGCAATGTCGGGCATAGAACAGCAATATAGTGAATTCTCATATTGCTGACAATTTGAGGGCATCAAGCTCAAAGTCGATGGTGGTTAAGAAGAAGTAATAACATTGTATTATCCAGATAAGTTTGGTTCATAATTTTCAACAAAAGTAACCTTGAATTGATGTAACAAGATTATTGCTAGAAATTTGGAGTATATCACTGGGGTGAATTAAGCAACAAAAACACTTAAAAATATGGACTGACCTATGATTAAGCATAAGGCAGAGTGACAAAGGTATACTTTACCACACAATGATGCCTTTTATGATGGTCATGAATTACTGAGTTTGATAAGTTTAAGAAAATAGGAAAGAGGGTTCCTTCATCATTGAATTTGTACCAAAATATTTACCATAATTGAGCAAATGCCTTATTAATCTGTATCAATAAAACAGATAAATATCTTTGAAGATTTCTTTTCCTTTCCTATGGCTCAACTATTTAGTTTTAGTCTTCCTCTGATGCTGATATTTGCTGAATCGAGTCCAGGGGCTCCTGACATTCATCCCCATTTCTTTACAAAGGAAGAACAGAAAAAAAGACTGTTCTGAATAAAGAGATGTCTTGAAGGTGGTCACACCCTTTGGCTGACAGCTGGGATGTATCCTTAGCAGTGTGGAGAGGATAACTGGGTAGACAGGAGAAAAATGCTATCCAGCCCTGTCATTTACTAAGCTATCATCATGTAAACATACACTCTGCATCCACAAATAAGATTGATACAATTGCCTACATGCTAGTAAAATACCTCACCTCAGGCACACACACAGAACCGACCTTCACCAAAGTAGAGAAAGACCACACATTATAAATTTTGAGATAGAAACTGGAATGGAAAACAAAAAAAAGCCACTCTGCATGCAGTGCAAACCTGGAGAAATGGAAAGAGAAATATAGCACCTAACAGTCCCAGGATCTGCAATAATGCGCACAAACTAAGCCGCACAAAGTTACACCTGCATTATGGAACATATAACAACCCTATCTATGAAAAGGCAACACTACAAATATTAAATCAGGTCCTAAACACTAATACACCTCCGATTAGGAAAACAGAACAAGCCAAGCTGCTATAGAGCCCCACACAGAAATAACTGTAAAACTATATTAATAAATGTTTCAAAACAGCTGATGAACAGAATAACATCCAACAAAACTCATAAAAATTATTAAACATTGTCCAAATATCAATAAAATATTTCAAAACAGCAGACACATCACATAATACTCAATAATTAAAATGGCAGTCAATCAAGAAAAATAAACTTAAAATGCCACTTTTACTTACCATCTCCAGCAACTCTCCTACTCCTTTCCCTTGAAAGCACATACCAGGGGCAGCAGCTCTGCTTCTCACACACACACCCCAGTCACCTCCCTGCCCAGTCTCTGTCTCACACACACCCCAGTCACCTCCCTGCCCAGGCTCTGTCTCACACACACCCGTCACCCTCCCTGCCCAGTCTCTGTCTCACACACACCCCAGTCACCCTCCCTGCCCAGTCTCTGTCTCACACACACCCCACACACACCCCAGTCACCCTCCCTGCCCAGTCTCTGTCTCACACACACCCCAGTCACCCTCCCTGCCCAGTCTCTGTCTCACACACACCCCAGTCACCCTCCCTGCCCAGTCTGTCTCACACACACCCCAGTCACCTCCCTGCCCAGTCTCTGTCTCACACACACCCCAGTCACTTCCCTGCCCAGTCTCTGTCTCACACACACACCCCACACACAACCCAGTCACCCTCCCTGCCCAGTCTCTGTCTCACACACACCCCACACACACCCCAGTCACCCTCCCTGCCCAGTCTCTGTCTCACACACCCCCCAGTCACCCTCCCTGCCCAGTCTGTCTCACACACACCCCAGTCACCCTCCCTGCCCAGTCTCTGTCTCACACACACCCCAGTCACCCTCCCTGCCCAGGCTCTCTCTCTCACACACCCCAGTCACCCTCCCTGCCCAGTCTCTGTCTCACACACACCCCAGTCACCCTCCCTGCCCAGTCTCTGTCTCTCACACACCCCAGTCACCTCCCTGCCCAGGCTCTGTCTCTCACACACCCCAGTCACCTCCCTGCCCAGGCTCTGTCTCACACACACCCCAGTCACCCTCCCTGCCCAGTCTCTGTCTCACACACACCCCAGTCACCCTCCCTGCCCAGGCTCTCTCTCTCACACACCCCAGTCACCCTCCCTGCCCAGTCTCTGTCTCTCACACACCCCAGTCACCCTCCTTGCCCAGTCTCTGTCTCACACACACCCCACACACACCCCAGTCACCCTCCCTGCCCAGTCTCTGTCTCACACACACCCCAGTCACCTCCCTGCCCAGTCTCTGTCTCACACACACCCCAGTCACCCTCCCTGCCCAGTCTCTGTCTCTCACACACCCCAGTCACCTCCCTGCCCAGGCTCTGTCTCTCACACACCCCAGTCACCCTCCCTGCCCAGTCTCTGTCTCACACACACCCCAGTCACCCTCCCTGCCCAGTCTCTGTCTCACACACACCCCAGTCACCCTCCCTGCCCAGTCTCTGTCTCACACACACCCCAGTCACCTCCCTGCCCAGTCTCTGTCTCTCACACACCTCAGTCACCTCCCTGCCCAGGCTCTGTCTCTCACACACCCCAGTCACACTCCCTGCCCAGGCTCTGTCTCTCACACACCCCAGTCACCCTCCCTGCCCAGTCTCTGTCTCACACACACCCCAGTCACCTCCCTGCCCAGTCTCTGTCTCTCACACACCCGTCACCTCCCTGCCCAGGCTCTGTCTCTCACACACCCCAGTCACCCTCCCTGCCCAGGCTCTGTCTCTCACACACCCCACACACACCCCAGTCACCTCCCTGCCCAGTCTCTGTCTCACACACACCCCAGTCACCCTCCCTGCCCAGTCTCTGTCTCTCACACACCCCAGTCACCCTCCCTGCCCAGTCTCTGTCTCTCACACACCCCAGTCACCCACCCTGCCCAGTCTCTGTCTCACACACACCCCAGTCACCCTCCCTGCCCAGTCTCTGTCTCTCACACACCCCAGTCACCCTCCCTGCCCAGTCTCTGTCTCTCACACACCCCAGTCACCCTCCCTGCCCAGTCTCTGTCTCTCACACACCCCAGTCACCCTCCCTGCCCAGTCTGTCTCTCACACACCCACACACACCCCAGTCACCCTCCCTGCCCAGTCTCTGTCTCACACACACCCCAGTCACCCTCCCTGCCCAGTCTCTGTCTCTCACACACCCCAGTCACCCTCCCTGCCCAGTCTCTGTCTCTCACACACCCGCATACACACCCCAGTCACCCTCCCTGCCCAGTCTCTGTCTCTCACACACCCCATACACACCCCAGTCACCCACCCTGCCCAGTCTCTGTCTCACACACACCCCAGTCACCCTCCCTGCCCAGTCTCTGTCTCTCACACACCCCAGTCACCCTCCCTGCCCAGTCTCTGTCTCTCACACACCCCAGTCACCCTCCCTGCCCAGTCTCTGTCTCTCACACACCCCACACACCCCAGTCACCCTCCCTGCCCAGTCTCTGTCTCACACACACCCCAGTCACCTCCCTGCCCAGTCTCTGTCTCATCACACACCCCAGTCACCCTCCCTGCCCAGTCTCTGTCTCACACACACCCCAGTCAGCCTCCCTGCCCAGTCTCTGTCTCACACACACCCCAGTCACCCTCCCTGCCCAGTCTCTGTCTCACACACACCCCAGTCACCCTCCCTGCCCAGTCTCTGTCTCACACACACCCCAGTCACCCTCCCTGCCCAGTCTCTGTCTCACACACACCCCAGTCACCTCCCTGCCCAGTCTCTGTCTCACACACACCCCAGTCACCCTCCCTGCCCAGTCTCTGTCTCACACACACCCCAGTCACCCTCCCTGCCCAGTCTCTTTCTCTCACACACCCCAGTCACCTCCCTGCCCAGTCTCTGTCTCTCACACACCCCAGTCACCCTCCCTGCCCAGTCTCTGTCTCTCACACACCCCAGTCACCCTCCCTGCCCAGGCTCTGTCTCTCACACACCCCAGTCACCCTCCCTGCCCAGTCTCTGTCTCTCACACACCCCACACACACCCCAGTCACCCTCCCTGCCCAGTCTCTGTCTCACACACACCCCAGTCACCCTCCCTGCCCAGTCTCTGTCTCTCACACACCCCAGTCACCCTCCCTGGCAGTCTCTGTCTCACACACACCCCAGTCACCCTCCCTGCCCAGGCTCTGTCTCACACACACCCCAGTCACCCTCCCTGCCCAGTCTCTGTCTCACACACACCCCAGTCACCTCCCTGCCCCGCCTCTGTCTCTCACACACCCCAGTCACCCTCCCTGCCCAGGCTCTGTCTCTCACACAACCCAGTCACCCTCCCTGCCCAGGCTCTGTCTCTCACACACCCCAGTCACCCTCCCTGCCCAGTCTCTGTCTCACACACACCCCAGTCACCCTCCCTGCCCAGGCTCTGTCTCTCACACACCCCAGTCACCCTCCCTGCCCAGTCTCTGTCTCTCACACACCCCACACACACCCCAGTCACCCTCCCTGCCCAGTCTCTGTCTCACACACACCCCACACACACCCCAGTCACCCACCCTGCCCAGTCTCTGTCTCACACACACCCCAGTCACCCTCCCTGCCCAGTCTCTGTCTCTCACACACCCCAGCCACCCTCCCTGCCCAGTCTCTATCTCTCACACACCCCATACACACCCCAGTCACCCACCCTGCCCAGTCTCTGTCTCACACACACCCCAGTCACCCACCCTGCCCAGTCTCTGTCTCTCACACACCCCAGTCACCCTCCCTGCCCAGTCTCTGTCTCTCACACACCCCAGTCACCTCCCTGCCCAGTCTCTGTCTCTCACACACCCCACACACACCCCAGTCATCCTCCCTGCCCAGTCTCTGTCTCACACACACCCCACACACACCCCAGTCACCCTCCCTGCCCAGTCTCTGTCTCACACACACCCCACACACACCCCAGTCACCCTCCCTGCCCAGTCTCTGTCTCACACACACCCCAGTCACCCTCCCTGCCCAGTCTCTGTCTCACACACACCCCAGTCACCCTCCCTGCCCAGTCTCTGTCTCACACACACCCCAGTCACCCTCCCTGCCCAGTCTCTGTCTCACACACACCCCACACACACCCCAGTCACCCTCCCTGCCCAGTCTCTGTCTCTCACACACCCCAGTCACCTCCCTGCCCAGTCTCTGTCTCACACACACCCCACACACACCCCAGTCACCCTCCCTGCCCAGTCTCTGTCTCACACACACCCCAGTCACCCTCCCTGCCCAGTCTCTGTCTCACACACACCCCAGTCACCCTCCCTGCCCAGGCTCTCTCTCTCACACACCCCAGTCACCCTCCCTGCCCAGTCTCTGTCTCTCACACACCCCACACACACCCCAGTCACCCTCCCTGCCCAGTCTCTGTCTCACACACACCCCAGTCACCCTCCCTGCCCAGTCTCTGTCTCTCACACACCACAGTCACCTCCCTGCCCAGTCTCTGTCTCTCACACACCACAGTCACCTCCCTGCCCAGTCTCTGTCTCTCACACACCACAGTCACCTCCCTGCCCAGGCTCTGTCTCTCACACACCACAGTCACCTCCCTGCCCAGTCTCTGTCTCACACACACCGTCACTATCCCTGCCCAGTCTCTGTCTCACACACACCCCAGACACCCTCCCTGCCCAGTCTCTGTCTCACACAAACCCCACACACACCCGTCACCCTCCCTGCCCAGTCTCTGTCTCACACACACCCCAGTCACCCTCCCTGCCCAGTCTCTGTCTCACACACACCCCAGTCACCCTCCCTGCCCAGTCTCTGTCTCTCACACACCCCAGTCACCTCCCTGCCCAGTCTTTGTCTCTCACACACCCCAGTCACCCTCCCTGCCCAGGCTCTGTCTCACACACACCCCAGTCACCCTCCCTGCCCAGTCTCTGTCTCACACACACCCCAGTCACCCTCCCTGCCCAGTCTCTGTCTCTCACACACCCCAGTCACCCTCCCTGCCCAGTCTCTGTCTCACACACACCCCACACACACCCCAGTCACCCTCCCTGCCCAGTCTCTGTCTCACACACACCCCAGTCACCCTCCCTGCCCAGTCTCTGTCTCACACACACCCCAGTCACCCTCCCTGCCCAGGCTCTCTCTCTCACACACCCCAGTCACCCTCCCTGCCCAGTCTGTCTCTCAAACACCCCAGTCACCCTCCCTGCCCAGTCTGTCTCTCACACACCCCACACACACCCCAGTCAACCTCCCTGCCCAGTCTCTGTCTCACACACACCCCAGTCACCCTCCCTGCCCAGTCTCTGTCTCACACACACCCCAGTCACCCTCCCTGCCCAGTCTCTGTCTCTCACACACCACAGTCACCTCCCTGCCCAGGCTCTGTCTCTCACACACCCCAGTCACCTCCCTGCCCAGTCTCTGTCTCTCACACACCCCAGTCACCTCCCTGCCCAGTCTCTGTCTCACACACACCCCAGTCACCCTCCCTGCCCAGTCTCTGTCTCACACACACCCCACACACACCCCAGTCACCCTCCCTGCCCAGACTCTGTCTCATACACACCCCAGTCACCCTCCCTGCCCAGTCTCTGTCTCTCACACACCCCAGTCACCTCCCTGCCCAGGCTCTGTCTCTCACACACCCCAGTCACCTCCCTGCCCAGGCTCTGTCTCACACACACCCCAGTCACCCTCCCTGCCCAGTCTCTGTCTCACACACACCCCACACACACCCCAGTCACCCTCCCTGCCCAGACTCTGTCTCATACACACCCCAGTCACCCTCCCTGCCCAGTCTCTGTCTCTCACACACCCCAGTCACCTCCCTGCCCAGGCTCTGTCTCTCACACACCCCAGTCACCTCCCTGCCCAGGCTCTGTCTCACACACACACCCCAGTCACCCTCCCTGCCCAGTCTCTGTCTCACACACACCCCAGTCACCCTCCCTGCCCAGTCTCTGTCTCACACACACCCGTCACCCTCCCTGCCCAGTCTCTGTCTCACACACACCCCAGTCACCTCCCTGCCCAGTCTCTGTCTCTCACACACCCCAGTCACCCTCCCTGCCCAGGCTCTGTCTCTCACACACCCCAGTCACCTCCCTGCCCAGTCTCTGTCTCTCACACACCCCAGTCACCCTCCCTGCCCAGTCTGTCTCTCACACACCCCAGTCACCCTCCCTGCCCAGTCTCTGTCTCTCACACACCACATACACACCCCAGTCACCCACCCTGCCCAGTCTCTGTCTCACACACACCCCAGTCACCCTCCCTGCCCAGTCTCTGTCTCTCACACACCCCAGTCACCCTCCCTGCCCAGTCTCTGTCTCTCACACACCCCAGTCACCCTCCCTGCCCAGTCTCTGTCTCTCACACACCCCAGTCACCTCCCTGCCCAGTCTCTGTCTCACACACCCCACACACACCCCAGTCACCCTCCCTGCCCAGTCTCTGTCTCACACACACCCCACACACACCCCAGTCACCCTCCCTGCCCAGTCTCTGTCTCACACACACCCCAGTCACCTCCCTGCCCAGTCTCTGTCTCACACACACCCCACACACACCCCAGTCACCCTCCCTGCCCAGTCTCTGTCTCTCACACACCCCAGTCACCCTCCCTGCCCAGTCTCTGTCTCACACACACCCCACACACACCCCAGTCACCCTCCCTGCCCAGTCTCTGTCTCACACACACCCCAGTCACCCTCCCTGCCCAGTCTCTGTCTCACACACACCCCAGTCACCCTCCCTGCCCAGGCTCTCTCTCTCACACACCCCAGTCACCCTCCCTGCCCAGTCTCTGTCTCTCACACACCCCAGTCACCCTCCCTGCCCAGTCTCTGTCTCTCACACACCCCACACACACCCCAGTCACCCTCCCTGCCCAGTCTCTGTCTCACACACACCCCAGTCACCCTCCCTGCCCAGGCTCTCTCTCTCACACACCCCAGTCACCCTCCCTGCCCAGTCTCTGTCTCTCACACACCACCCAGTCACCCTCCCTGCCCAGTCTCTGTCTCTCACACACCCCACACACACCCCAGTCACCCTCCCTGCCCAGTCTCTGTCTCACACACACCCCAGTCACCCTCCCTGCCCAGTCTCTGTCTCTCACACACCACAGTCACCTCCCTGCCCAGGCTCTGTCTCTCACACACCCCAGTCACCTCCCTGCCCAGTCTCTGTCTCTCACACACCCCAGTCACCCTCCCTGCCCAGTCTCTGTCTCACACACACCCCACACACACCCCAGTCACCCTCCCTGCCCAGACTCTGTCTCATACACACCCCAGTCACCCTCCCTGCCCAGGCTCTGTCTCTCACACACCCCCAGTCACCCTCCCTGCCCAGGCTCTGTCTCTCACACACCCCAGTCACCCTCCCTGCCCAGTCTCTGTCTCACACACACCCCAGTCACCTCCCTGCCCAGGCTCTGTCTCTCACACACCCCAGTCACCCTCCCTGCCCAGGCTCTGTCTCTCACACACCCCAGTCACCCTCCCTGCCCAGGCTCTGTCTCTCACACACCCCAGTCACCCACCCTGCCCAGTCTCTGTCTCACACACACCCCAGTCACCCTCCCTGCCCAGTCTCTGTCTCTCACACACCCCAGTCACCCTCCCTACCCAGTCTCTGTCTCTCACACACCCCATACACACCCCAGTCACCCACCCTGCCCAGTCTCTGTCTCACACACACCCCAGTCACCCTCCCTGCCCAGTCTCTGTCTCTCACACACCCCAGTCACCCTCCCTGCCCAGTCTCTGTCTCTCACACACCCCAGTCACCTCCCTGCCCAGGTTCTGTCTCTCACACACCCCAGTCACCCTCCCTGCCCAGTCTCTGTCTCTCACACACCCCACACACACCCATCACCCTCCCTGCCCAGTCTCTGTCTCACACACACCCCAGTCACCCTCCCTGCCCAGTCTCTGTCTCACACACACCCCAGTCACCCTCCCTGCCCAGTCTCTGTCTCACACACACCCCCAGTCACCCTCCCTGCCCAGTCTTTGTCTCTCACACACCCCAGTCACCCTCCCTGCCCAGTCTCTGTCTCTCACACACCCCAGTCACCCTCCCTGCCCAGTCTCTGTCTCTCACACACCCCAGTCACCTCCCTGCCCAGTCTCTGTCTCACACACACCCCACACACACCCCAGTCACCCTCCCTGCCCAGTCTCTGTCTCACACACCCCCCAGTCACCCTCCCTGCCCAGTCTCTGTCTCTCACACACCCCAGTCACCTCCCTGCCCAGCCTCTGTCTCTCACACACCCCAGTCACCTCCCTGCCCAGGCTCTGTCTCACACACACCCCAGTCACCCTCCCTGCCCAGTCTCTGTCTCACACACAACCCAGTCACCCTCCCTGCCCAGTCTCTGTCTCACACACACCCCAGTCACCCTCCCTGCCCAGTCTCTGTCTCACACACACCCCAGTCACCCTCCCTGCCCAGTCTCTGTCTCTCACACACCCCAGTCACCCTCCCTGCCCAGGCTCTGTCTCTCACACACCCCAGTCACCCTCCCTGCCCAGGCTGTCTCTCACACACCCCAGTCACCCTCCCTGCCCAGTTTCTGTCTCACACACACCCCAGTCACCCTCCCTGCCCAGTCTCTGTCTCACACACACCCCAGTCACCTCCCTGCCCAGGCTCTGTCTCACACACACCCCCAGTCACCCTCCCTGCCCAGTCTCTGTCTCTCACACACCCCAGTCACCCTCCCTGCCCAGTCTCTGTCTCACACACACCCCAGTCACCCTCCCTGCCCAGTCTCTGTCTCACACACACCCCAGTCACCCTCCCTGCCCAGTCTCTGTCTCACACACACCCCAGTCACCCTCCCTGCCCAGTCTCTGTCTCACACAGACCCCAGTCACCTCCCTGCCCAGTCTCTGTCTCTCACACACCTCAGTCACCTCCCTGCCCAGTCTCTGTCTCTCATACACCCCAGTCACCTCCCTGCCCAGTCTCTGTCTCACACACACACCCCAGTCACCTCCCTGCCCAGTCTCTGTCTCACACACACACCCCAGTCACCCTCTCTGCCCAGTCTCTGTCTCACACACACCCCAGTCACCCTCCCTGCCCAGTCTTTGTCTCTCACACACCCCAGTCACCCTCCCTGCCCAGTCTCTGTCTCTCACACACCCCAGTCACCCTCCCTGCCCAGTCTCTGTCTCTCACACACCCCAGTCACCCTCCCTGCCCAGTCTCTGTCTCTCACACACCCCAGTCACCCTCCCTGCCCAGTCTCTGTCTCACACACACCCGTCACCCTCCCTGCCCAGTCTCTGTCTCTCACACACCCCAGTCACCTCCCTGCCCAGCCTCTGTCTCTCACACACCCCAGTCACCTCCCTGCCCAGGCTCTGTCTCACACACACCCCAGTCACCCTCCCTGCCCAGTCTGTCTCTCACACACCCCAGTCACCCTCCCTGCCCAGTCTGTCTCTCACACACCCCAGTCACCCTCCCTGCCCAGTCTCTGTCTCACACACACCCCAGTCACCCTCCCTGCCCAGTCTCTGTCTCTCACACACCCCAGTCACCTCCCTGCCCAGGCTCTGTCTCTCACACACCCCAGTCACCCTCCCTGCCCAGTCTCTGTCTCACACACACCCCAGTCACCTCCGTGCCCAGGCTCTGTCTCACACACACCCCAGTCACCCTCCCTGCCCAGTCTGTCTCTCACACACCCCCAGTCACCCTCCCTGCCCAGTCTCTGTCTCTCACACACCCCAGTCACCCTCCCTGCCCAGTCTCTGTCTCACACACACCCCAGTCACCCTCCCTGCCCAGTCTCTGTCTCACACACACCCCAGTCACCCTCCCTGCCCAGTCTCTGTCTCACACACACCCCAGTCACCCTCCCTGCCCAGTCTCTGTCTCACACACACCCCAGTCACCCTCCCTGCCCAGTCTCTGTCTCACACACACCCCAGTCACCCTCCCTGCCCAGTCTCTGTCTCACACACACCCCAGTCACCCTCCCTGCCCAGTCTCTGTCTCACACACACCCCAGTCACCTCCCTGCCCAGTCTCTGTCTCACACACACACCCCAGTCACCCTCTCCTGCCCAGTCTCTGTCTCACACAGACCCCAGTCACCCTCCCTGCCCAGTCTTTGTCTCTCACACACCCCAGTCACCCTCCCTGCCCAGTCTCTGTCTCTCACACACCCCAGTCACCCTCCCTGCCCAGTCTCTGTCTCTCACACACACCCCAGTCACCCTCCCTGCCCAGTCTCTGTCTCTCACACACCCCCAGTCACCCTCCCTGCCCAAGTCTCTGTCTCTACACACACCCCAGTCACCTCCCTGCCCAGCCTCTGTCTCTCACACACCCCAGTCACCCTCCCTGCCCAGTCTCTGTCTCATACACCCCAGTCACCCTCCCTGCCCAGTCTCTGTCCCTGTCTCACACACACCCCAGTCACCTCCCTGCCCAGTCTCTGTCTCATACACCCCAGTCACCCTCCCTGCCCAGTCTCTGTCTCAGTCACACCCCACACACACCCCAGTCACCCTCCCTGCCCAGTCTCTGTCTCACACACACCCCAGTCACCCTCCCTGCCCAGTCTCTGTCTCACACACACCCCAGTCACCCTCCCTGCCCAGTCTCTGTCTCTCATACACCCCAGTCACCCTCCCTGCCCAGTCTCTGTCTCAGTCACACCCCACACACACCCCAGTCACCCTCCCTGCCCAGTCTCTGTCTCAGTCACACCCCACACACACCCCAGTCACCCTCCCTGCCCAGTCTCTGTCTCACACACACCCCAGTCACCCTCCCTGCCCAGTCTCTGTCTCTGTCTCACACACACCCCAGTCACCTCCCTGCCCTGCATTTCCAGCCCGTGGCTTGAACACTGCCACTATCCCACCCTGATGACCCCCTTCTTCCTGCCTCACCAGCCAATCAGAGGCTTCCTGCTTCCACTGGCAGGAAGAAGGCTTCCGATTGGCCCGCGGGGGCAGGTAGAAGGGAGGAGGTTTCCCATTGGCCCACGGGGGCAGGAAGAAGATAGGAGGTTTCCCATTGGCCCGCGGGAGCAGGAAGAATGTAAAGGGAAGTATTACTGGGGCTGTGGGACACCGGGAGCCGCAACACACCAGCTGATTTTATTTTTTTTTCTCCCTTGGGTGCCTGCTGATGCTGCCTGCTTTTATTGGCTGCAGAGTCTTGCAAAGAAATTTGGGTGGGCCTGAATGGAAAGTGGGTGGGCCACTGCCCACCCAGGCCCACCCGTAGCTACGCCACTGCTGCAGAGACGTCCAAGTGGCGGCCCTGAAAATCTCCTGCGGGGAGACAGATTGACTCTCCGTCCAAGAAGTAGCCTGAGAACGCAGAGAATGGGCCTTCAGACCCTCAGGAAGCGGACGACCTTGACAAAGATACGCCGAGGAAATGGCTTCCTTCAACCACTGCGCAATCGTGGTCTTAGAAGCCTGGTTACCGCGGTTGGGACCACTCCAAAGGACGAAGAGATGGTCTGATACCCGGAAGTCATTAGTGACCTGGAGATAACGAAGCAAGACTCGTTTTACATCTAGCCGACGAAGATCGCCACCCGCCGTACCCGCAATCTCCTCCGGAGAGAACGCTGGGAGTTCTACCGATTGGTTGACATGAAAAACGGAGACAACCTTAGGCAAGAAGGAAGGAACCGTCCTGAGAGAAACCCCGGAATCCGAGAAACGCATGAAGGGCTCCCGACAGGACAGCGCCTGAAGCTCGGAAATACGGCGAGCAGAGGAAATAGAGACCAGAAAGACAGTCTTTAGAGTAAGATCCTTGAGCGTGGCGTGGCGAAGAGGCTCGAAGGGAGCCACACAGAGAGCACGAAGGACTAGGTTGAGACTCCACGACGGACACGTGGCCCGAGAGGGGGGGTAGAGGTGTATAACGCCCCTCAGGAAACGAATCACGTCAGGATGAGCTGCTAAGGCATGACCGTCCACCCGACCCAGGAGAGAGCCGAGCGCAGAGACTTGAACGCGTAGAGAACTGAAGCAGAGGCCCTTAGAGAGACCCTTCTGAAGAAAAGAAAGAATCAAAGGAATCGAGGCGGAGCGCGCAGGGACACCCGCCTCCGTACACGCGGACTCAAAAACTTTCCAGATGCGCACATAGGCCAGAGAAGTCGACTGCTTCCGGGCTCGCAGCAGGGTGGAGATGACCTCCTCCCTATAACCTTTGCACCACAGGTGACGCCGTTCAAAAGCCAGGCCGCAAGACAGAAGCAATCGGCCTGGTCGAAATATACAGGCCCCTGCCGGAGGAGACGAGGAAGATGACCGAGGCGCAGGGGCCCATCCACCGCTAGATTGATGAGATCCGCGAACCACGGCCTTCGCGGCCACTCGGGAGAGACGATGGAGCTCGATTCTCCTGAGAACTTTCCCCACCAGTGGCCACAGGGGAAACACGTACAGAAGGACATCCACTGGCCAAGGTAGAGCCAGAGCATCCACGCCCTCTGCGCCGTGCTCCCTCCAGCGGCTGAAGAACCGATTGGCCTTGGCACTGCGCAGAATCGCCATGAGGTCGAGGTGAGGAGGACCCCACCTGTCCACTATCAGAGCCATGGCCGTGTCCGAGAGCTCCCACTCTCCCGGCTCGAGCGACTGCCGGCTGAGGAAGTCGGCTTGAACATTGTCTCTTCCGGCGATATGAGAGGCCGCAAGGCACTGTAGGTGTCGCCCTGCCCAAGCGAGGAGACGGCTGGCTTCTAAGGCTACCAGGTGACTGCGAGTGCCCCCTTGGCGATTGATGTAGGCGACTGTGGTGGAGTTGTCGGACAGGACTCGTACTGCCTTACCGCGGATCAGGGGAAGGAACACCTGAAGAGCCAGGCGGACCGCCAAAGTTTCCAGTAGATTGATGTGCCAGCGCGACTGAGTCTGAGACCATGTCCCCTGGGTGGACGGAGAAAGGCAGACCGCACCCCAGCCCAACAGGCTGGCGTCTGTGGTCACTATCGTCCACTGTGGAGCTTGAAGAGGCATCCTTTGCAGAAGATGAGGAAGAGACAGCCACCACTGTAATTCATTGGCAGTAGAATCCAAGAACGGAAGGACTACATGGAACTGCTCTGACACTGGCTGTCAACGGGACAGCAAAGCTTTCTGTAACGGACGCATATGGGACAAGGTCGATGGTAGAAGCCATGGAGCCCAGGACTTGGAGATAATCCCAGGCTGTCGGGGAAGGTAGGGCAATCAAAGTCTGGACCTGATCGATCAGCTTGAGGGCTCGCACCCGAGGTAAGAAAACCTTGCCTACTCGGGTGTCGAAGTGGGCTCCCAGAAATTCCAACTCCTGGGAGGGCTGAAGCTTGCTCTTGGAAAAGTTCACTATCCACCCGAGACAGGCAAGGAGCTCCAAGACGCGATCCACCGCCCGCCGGCAAGAGGTCTCCGACTTGGCCCTGATGAGCCAATCGTCCAGATAGGGATGGACGAGAATCCCCTCCCGGCGCAAGGCCGCCGCTACTACTACCATGACCTTCGTGAAGGTGCGAGGAGCGGTCGCGAGGCCGAAGGGGAGAGCTCAAAACTGGAAGTCCTGGTTGAGAATGTGGAATCGGAGATACTTCTGATAGTCGCGGTGAATGGGAATATGAAAATAAGCTTCTGCGAGATTGAGGGAAGCAAGGAACTCTCCGGGGCGGACCACCGCAATGACCGCCCGCAGGGTTTCCATGTGGAAGTGGGGGATCTTGAGAGCCCGATTGACCCTCTTGAGGTCCAATATTGGGCGGAAGGACCCGTCCTTTTTGGGCACGGTGAAGTAAATAGAATATTGGCCGGCGCCAATTTCCCTTTCCGGGACTGGGACAACCGCTCCCAGATCCAGAAGCTTGGAGAGAGTCTGGACCACCGCGTCCCTCTTGGCCCGGCCGCAAGGCGAGAAAAGAAAGAGATCTGGAAGTTCCCTGACGAAGTCGAAAGCGTACCCGTCTCTGATAATGTCGAGGACCCACTGATCCGACGTGATCTTGACCCATTCCTTGAAGAACAGGGAAAGGCGTCCGCCGAGGTAAGGAACCGAGGAATGGGTCGGCTGAATTTCATTGCGTGGCAGGATTAGCGGTGGCACGCACGGGCTGGCCCTCGCAAAAGGGCCGTCTGCCACGAAAGGACTGCGACCAGGACTGCGCACGAAAAGACCCCCTCGCAGAACTGCCCCGCCCCCGAGGAGCGAAGCAACGCTGGCCCCTGAAGCGAGAGGCCGCGAAGGATCGGGAAGACTTAGGGCGGTCCTCTGGGAGCTTATGGACCTTGTTGTCAGCCAAGGACTCCATAAGCTTCTCGAGATCCTCGCCAAAAAGCATCTTACCTTTGAAGGGCAGCGTGCCCAGCCGGGTCTTCGAGGACTGATCAGCCGACCAGTGGCATAGCTAAAGGAGCCTCTGGGCCCCACTGCCGAAACCATCGCCTTCGCCTGGACACGGACCAGATCGTAGAGGGCGTCCGATATGTAAGCGGTTACTACCTCCAGATGTTCGGCTTGTTCTGCCTCATCTGGCGGAAGCTCCCGGGCGCAGAGTAACTGTTGGACCCACTGGAGGCCCGCTCGCATCATGAGACTGCTACAGCAAGACGTCCGGATCCCGAGGGCCAGAACGTTGAAGATGCGCTTCAGGTGAGCCTCCAGCTTACGATTTTGTGAATCCTTCAAGGCTGTGGAACCTTCCACCGGAATCGTGGTGTGCTGCAGAAACATAAGAATCCACCGATGGATATTGCAACAGCTCCAAGCCCTCCTCCGGGAGGGGATAGAGCTTATTCATCACACGCCCCACCCGAAGTGCACCCTCAGGAGCCTCCCATTCCCGCAGGATAAGGAGCTTAAGCATAGGGTGGAAGGGAAAGGCTGAGGCCGGAGCCCTCCCAGAACCGGGTTCATATCCTTAGGGAGCGAGGCCATGAGATTATCCACGGAGGGACTCTCCAGACCCAGCTCCTGCAAAACAAAAGGGAGGAGGGGCTCTAATTCCTCCTTACGAAAAAGACGGAGGGCTCTAGGGTCATCCCCCTCTGGGGGGGGGGCATCCGCCGAATCTGAGGAAGCAGCGGGGTCCGAGGACACGGGAGACACCGGGGGGGGGGGGGGGAACCCCCGGGATCACCCACACCCGAACTGGTCCATGGGGCTCCGCGACCGATCCAGTGGTCAACAGCGCTGAACGAGGGAGTTTTGGCAGGGGGGGGGGCTTTCGTCCAGCTCATGCAGGCTAGCTAGATAAGATTTGTGCATGAGGAAGACGAAATCCGCTGAAAAAGGGACACTGGATTTGGCGGGGGGGGGGGGAGGGAGGGGCGAGGGAAGGTCAGGACCCCCCTTCCTGGGCACCCGCGGGGGCAAAATTGGGAGTTAAATCAAAAAAATCTGAGCCCCCCCCCCGCTCCAGGGAGCACTGAAATCGGTCCCGATGAAAAATCCAAGATGGTGGCCGTTCCCGGGCTCTGCCGACCCGGGAAATGCCTAGCCATGCCGGGAGGAGTGGAGCCCCGGGCTAAATTTGCTTGTCCTGCCGAGGAGGGACCTTCCCCACCCGGCAGGCAAGCAGTGCAGAGGCCCTGCCGCGAAAAACGCGAAGAGGGCAGCCCACAAGAAAGGCAGGCTGCCAGCCGGGACATAGCTAAGCCGCGGCTGAAGAAAAAAAAGCTGAAAAAAAAAAAAGCTTGATTGACAGCCTGCACAGCAGGAGAGAGCAGGCGGGAAACCTGCTGCCTTCTGCTTCTCTGGCTGCCGGTTCTAGCCCTACTCTGAAAAAGAAAAAAAGAAAAAAGTTGGTCAACTGCTGCAAATAAGTTAGAGGTAGGTGAGTACCTACAACTTATTGAAAGTTTGAAACTTTTAAACTCTTTTTTTTTTTTTTTTACTGAGGGCAGCAGCGGGTTAAAAAACCCTCTTGGCAGCCAGAGGGGGAACGAGGCCCGGAGAGCATCGGTCCCCACACCTGGAAGCGTCCACGGATTCAGGACTATGCAGGGAACCCCCTCCTGCAAAAGGGGCAAAGCCCCCCTGAGCTGGGCAAGAGCTGGGAGACTGACGTCTGCCACACAAAAACAGTAAAAGCACTAAAAGAAAGCAAAATTTCCTTCATAGATTTTTTTCTTTGTTTCTAAAACTAGCGGGAATCAAAAGAACTACTTGCTTGAGCCGAAAAAGAAAGAAGAGGCTGACTAGCCTACAGCAGAGAACCGAAGGGGAGATGCTGCACCTGCTGGAGACAGACGAATACTGGAGGGTTAGAGGATAGGCTCTGTCCTGATATAGGGCATCCTTCAAGTTTTAGTCTGTCTCCACCTGCTGGAAAGGAGGCTCAACCCACTGTCTGGACTGATCCGGGTACGTACAGGAATGTGGAATGGTGTTTCTCCTCCTGATGAAGCTGTCAACGGGGAGCACACCGGAGCCATCAGAGACCCGGGAATCACCGGTGGAAGGGCGGTCATGAGCGCATCCATCCGGGATAGCAGCGGTGCCAGCGCTGCTGTCATCGGGTTGGTGACCGGTTCCACTCTCGGTGCCGGTGCCAGAGGAACCTGGATTCGTTGCATCGCCAGGTCGATGGCCTCCTGGACCAGCCGGTCCAGTTCTTCCCAGAGACCTGGAGCAAGCAGCCCCGGCTCCGTGACGGAAGAGGGAGGCGGAGGCACAGTTGGAGGGACCACCTTTACAGGAGGAATCGCGACTCCCAAACCCCGATCGGGTGAGGGTGGCCTCAATGTCCCGGTCGCAGGAATCTTCGGTGTCATTCCTGGACGGGGCTTCTTCGATGGTGGCTCGGACGGTGGTGAGGTCGATGATTTCACTCCCTCGACAGTCCGAGACTTACGATGCCGATTTCTCCCTACGATCCCCTCGATCTTGAGGGGGAGAAACGGGAGTCGATGGCCGTGAAAACGTCTATGGCGGACGGTCACCGGATGGTGGTCGATGCTGGTGCGACTTAGACGGTACCGGTTCCGATGATGTCGATGCGATAGACGGCGTCGCGGTGTGAGCACAGAAGAGGAGTCCCATCTTCTCCATTCTGGCTTTGCAACCTTTTGGTGTCATGAGAGCACATTTGGTGCAAGTCAGGACATCATGCTCACGGCCTAAACACATTACACAGACCCCATGAGGGTCTGTGATAGACATGGTACGAATACAATCTGGGCACCGACGAAACCCCGACGCCATGGCCATCGAAAAAAATTGAGCCGCGGTACGGTCAACGGCCAGTAGGCCGCGAGGGCCAAACTTAACGGTAATCAATGAAAGACGGTCAAAAACTTACCAGAGTACCGTGGCCTGAGAAAAGTTAGAGGAGGGACCCCTGTGGGGCAATTTAAGTTTAATTAACTCCATGAGGAAACTTCCTGTCAGGAATCTCTTCAGAGCTCTTAAACCGCGAGGCTACTGCTGCGCGGAAAAAAGAAGACTGAAGGGGGACCCCTGCTGGCAGCAGGGTTAGTGCCATGCTGGGCATGCCCAGTAGGGGCCAGTCAAAGTTCTGGAAACTTTGACAGAAGTTTTCCGTGATTGGGCTCCATCCTGATGATGTCACCCATATGTGAAGATTACCATCCTGCTTGTCCTGTGAGAACTATACTTACCAATCTTCTTTAACCACCTATAAATTAATCTTCACTCAGTTAATGGAAGGGTTCGAGATTCATGCGCAATTGACAGAGACAGCTAAGGCAGAAATGCCAGTATTGGAGTTTGAACAAAAGAATTTAGAATTGGAAAATATTATTAGATCTTTTGCAGTACAGGTTAAACAAATGAAGTACGAAAAATTTGTAAGAGACGAGAAAGATTACTCTCGTGGTGTAGTGTATTTTTGGATGAACCCCAATTACACAAGAAATAAAAATAAAAAGACACAGTCCTTTGAAGGATCCAGCTCTTCGTCGGATTCATCAGGAGATGATAATGATAGTTTGAGTGAACGCCAAAAAAACTCATTTCCTCCAAAACGAAACAATCAAGTGAGATTTTTAGAAAAGAAAAATGTGGGAGAAACAACTATGTCCAATATAACCCAACGGATGAGACCAATAACACGGTCCCAGCAGGACAATACTCATCAGTGAGCACTATCACTGGCTGGCCCCGTGCTATGGAACACCATGCCACTCGAAATAAGGCTGCAGAGAAACTTCAAAATATTCAAATCCAATCTGAAAACCTGGCTATTTAAACAAGCTTTTTATAAAGATAAAGAGAAGGAAAAAAAAGAGTTGATTGATTAGGATGCACCAAACTAGAAATTGTTAATTGTAATCTACAAATGCACATTAAGGTTAAATTCTTTCCGTCTAATATGCTCCCTACAGACAAACTTAATGTACACACATAGTTTATTGAAGTGAATTGTTACAGCACTATGATGGCACATGATTAATTGTAATCTATACCACTTACTTTATACATTATCGTGCCTTGCTGTAAACCGTTGTGATGGTTATCTAACTTAACGACGGTATAGAAGAGCTTTTAAATAAATAAATAAATTTATCCACTGTGGTTTTGACATCTTCACAGGTTAGTGTCCTTGAGAAAGGTCTTTCATTCATGCCAACAGTAAATTTTAATAGCTTTGAGATTGAGAAATATATACAGCGGTTCATTAGACAACTGTGGCTGCGGGTATATTTTGCCAAAACTCCAAATATACAAATAGATCAGTCTATTGTGAGTCCTAGATCCACATGGAATCAACCTGGAGCTTTAGACCCAGTAATCAGCACTTTCAGGAATCTGGTTTTAAAGGATCTTGATGAACTGCAAATTTATCCTACGCCAGATGATTCTAACCTGTCTAATGCAGAGAAGAGAGCTTTAAAAGAATTGACTGACAATCCCTTTATAGTTATTAAAAGTGCTGATAAGGGTGGTGCTACTGTTGTCATTAATGTACAAGATTATAAAGAGGAGGTATTACACCAATTGGGTGATGACGTGTACTATAGGCAGTTAGATGGAGATCCAACTGGTGGTTTGAAACTAATGATAGATGTCATGGTGGAGGAGGTGTTTTTGAAATCATGGATTACATCTAGGGAACGGAGGTTCCTGACAGTAGATTATCTAAAAACTCCAGTTTTGTATGTATTGCCTAAAATACACAAGACCCTTCATAAACCGCCGGGTAGACCCATAGTCTCCTCTAGGGGCTCTTTGCTTGAGCCCCACTCAATTTTTGTGGATAAATTTTTAGCGCCCCTGGTTAAGGATTTACCTTCTTTTGTAAGAGATTCTTCTGACATGTTTGTTCAACTTAATGCCTTGGTAGATTAAATATTTCCCTGTGAAAATTTGGCATTAGCTACCATAGATGTAATAGGAAGATTCAGAACCAATGTCAGGAAGTATTTCTTCACGGAGAGGGTGGTGGATGCCTGGAATGCCCTTCCGGAGGAAGTGGTGAAGACCAGAACTGTGAGGGACTTCAAAGGGGCGTGGGATAAACACTGTGGATCCATAAAGTCAAGAGACCGCCAATGTAGAGTGGGTGGCTCACCAGAAAGATGGCTACTGCCCGGAGACAATACCCTTATTAAATAAACATACAGATGCTTACTGTGACTCCAACATCGCTCTAAGCTTCAACGGCAAGAGGAAATGTGGAAAAAAGGATTTGCTATCACAAAGAGGGGAGTGGCTGGCTTGTTACGGCGGTTGCTACCCCAAACCAAATAAGCCTAATACTTCACTTTCCAAGCATATACAGCATAGTTCTCTGCTTCAACGGCAGGGGAGAAGAAAAGAGGGTTCGCACTCACAAAGCGGGGAGCAGCTGGCTTATTACGGCGGTTACTACCCCAAACCAAATGTGCCTGATACTTCGCTTTCGATGCATATCCAGCATGGCTCTCTGCTTCATGGCATGGGAGAGGCTGATACATCAAGCATTTCCAGCATAGCTCTCTGCTTCAACAGCAGGGGAATAAGAAAAGCTGAGGCTTCACGCATATCCAGAATAGCTTCAACTGCAGGGGAGAAGAAAAAAAAAAAAAAAAAGGATTCGCACTCACAAAGCAGGGAGTAGCTGGCTTGTTACGGCGGTTACTACCCTAAACCAAAAGGGCCTGATACTTCACTTTCAATGCATAACCAGCATGGCTCTCCGCTTCAACGGCAGGAGAGAAGATAAACAACCAATAGGGGCTGTATGACATAGTCTGGGTAAAGGGAATAAACATGGGTGTAGCTTGCTTATTGCAGCAGTTACTACCCCTACTACCCCTAACTAATCAAGCTAGGTATTTCACTTGGATGCAGATCCATCACTGCTCTCTACATTAATGGTGGGGGTGGAAGGGAAATAGAACCAAGAGTTAAGAGAAAATGATAAGTATGAGAGAAAAAAAATGTGTGAAGCTTGCTGGGCAGACTGGATGGGCCGTTTGGTCTTCTTCTGCCGTCATTTCTATGTTTCTATGTTTCTATAAGGAAAGCGTTGGTGGTTGATCGTACACCAGTAGAATTCATCAGGGCTTTAACTGATATGGTATTGTACAATAATTATTTTCTTTTTGATGGGAAATATTATTTACAAATGAAAGGAATAGCAATGGGGGCCACAATGGCCCCCAATGTAGCCAATTTATACATGGGGAATTTTGAAGCGATTTGGCTGTCTGAAAATCCATTTAAATTACATGTAACAACTTGGAAGCGCTTTATTGACTATGTCCTGATTGTTTGGCAAGGGGATGAGAGTGTCTTTGAAGAATTCATTTATTGGCTAAATACTCGTGATTTAAATTTAAAATTTACAACGGTGTTTAGTAGAGGGGGCATAGCCTATTTGGATATTTTTATCAAAATACAAGAAAGGGGATTTGAGTACACGTTGTACCGCAAGCCGACAGACCGGAACACTTTGCTTCGACATGAAAGTTGTCACCCCCAACATTTACGTTCTAACTTGTCCACTGACCAATTTTTGAGGCTAAGAAGGTTATGCTCTGATGTAAATGAGTACAAATTACGGGCAAAAGAAATGATGCAGGGTTTTCGGCAGAGGGGTTTCCTGATGAGTATTTTGAAAAAAGCTTATAAAAGAGCCCGTTGGGCCAATAGAGACCTGCTTTTGAGACCCTTTGCCAGACAGAACACTGAAGATAGAACGATTTGTGTCCTACCTTATTCACTTCAGGTTTATCGGATACAGAACAGTATCAAACGGCATTGGCCTGTCCTAAGTTTACATCAGATTTTTAAGGATATTCCATGGTTTGCTTTGAAAAGGGGTAGGAATATTAGGGAAAATGTAGTACATTCGAATTTTTCAGATGAAGTAATCATCAACATGGAGGATGATAACACCAAAAAGGGACATTATCCGTGCAATAAATGCTCTGTCTGTGATCAGTTCTTTAGCGGACAAACTTTACCGTTCTTTAAAGGGGGTGCATTTAAATTGAAAGCATATACTGATTGCTCAGCAATAGGTGTTATCTATGGGATTTGGTGTCCCTGTCCACTTCTTTATATTGGAAAAACAAAACGATGTCTAAGAACAAGGATGGTTGAACACAGGAGTTCTATAGCGAGAGAGCGGGTAGAAGCACTGTTGGTCCAACATTGTTTGGCGGCAGGACATGCATTTACTGATTTTAGGTTTGCGGTCATTGAGCAACCAAAGCCCTCGCTACGGGGTGGTAACTTTGACAATTTTCTTTTGCAAAAAGAACAAAAGTGGATATATTATTTCAAAACAGTGGCCCCTGGTGGTTTAAATAGGGAGATCGACTGGTCTGTATTTTGAATAAAGTTATTCAAGGTTGAGGAGTCCCTTTAAACAAGATTGACAACTTAGACTTCCGGGGTGTTGAGTCGCTATAAATACCTTTGGAGGAAGTGAAGATGGTTGTTTGAACGCTGAGGCGCCATTACTGCTGTAATTAAACACAACGGAAAATCACAGATCGAAAGAAATGAAATTGAGAATAGCAGTTTTTGGAGGTATGGAATTTGGTGATTAATACAGTGAGTAGTCATATTGGGTTGGAGTTATTAAATGGGTGGTGTTGTGTGATGGCTTTGGATGGGGTGAGAATTTTTAACAGTTCGTTTATTTTAGGTTTGATATTTGAACAACTGAGGCATCTGAAAGGAATTGATATTACGAGGCATCCCCTGATGAAGGCTGATGACAGCCGAAACATGGTCCATGTCAGGCAGTGTTAGAGTACGCTACAGTGGGAGCTAAGTATAATTTTTATGAAAAATAATATTTAACATTAATAAGAAAAACATTTGATAATAAGAGACAACAATAAAGTAATAAAGTAAATTCAAAAAATGATTTTGGGTTTAAGGGAAATAGAGTTTTAAATGGATTAAATAAATTTATTTATTTATTTAGAAACTTTTATATACCGGTATTAGTGGGGACATCATACCGGTTCACACATTAACAGAAAGGCTTGGAAAATACATTTCAACAGGGAAGGCGAACTGGGCAGGGGGTTAACATAAGGCAGTATGGAAGGTAGATTAAACAATAGTAAATCAACAAGAGGTCATAACAAGAAAATAACAATATACAATGTAATTGATTCCTTAATATAAGGAAAAGGGCGGTCACCCAGGGGGTGGGAGCCATGGGGGGGAAGGGAGGAGCTATTCTGGGTAGACTTGGTGGGTAGTTGTTTGGAGACAACGTCAAATGATTACAGTGAAGTGCCAGACAAACAGCTGATACTGTTTGTGGCCCATTGCGTGTTCTGATGACATTCTTCTCTTGGTAAGAATTGGACATATAGATGATTTGATAATAAATAAGATACTTCCTCTCTATGATCGATTTTGATAATTTTGAGGGGATAGAGGCTTCTGAGTGGTGAAAACAAATTAGTATGCCATGTCGGAATTGTCCAGGGAGGCAGGCAGATTAGCATGGCTAATTCATCTGCTATCTATGGAAAACACTGTTTACGGTAAGCAAACTTGCTTTTTTCACATAGATAAGCAGCTGAATTAGCCATGCTTTCTGGGAGTCCCCAGCTGTCGTTTTGAGCTTATTGTTGAGTATATTTGTTTCTTTTTTTTTGCTCAATATGGTGATGTAGAGGCGGACAGTTCTTATGAAGGTGTTTTATTTGTTGTGTATGTGCCTTTCTGCAGAATAGTCTGCCCCATGCGTGCATCATCCGTAGCTTGTTTGTCTGAACAGTAATGGGATGTGAAGATATGTAGTGATGACCACGTGGCTGCCTTACATATGTCTATGAGAGGGACCTCTTGGAGGTGGGCAACTGAAACAGCCATTGCATGGACTTGATATGCTTTGGGTGTCACAGATAGTTGTTCCGAACTCTTTTGATAGCAGAATTGTATGCAGTTTGATATCCAAGAGGATAACGTCCTTTTTGATATCTGATGTCCTGGCACGTTTGGATTGAAGGAGAGAAAGTTGTGAGGCTCTGTTGGTAGAATGGGTGCTTTTTTTGTAATAGGCAAGTGCACATTTATAATCTAGGGTGTGAAGCTTTCGTCATTGTCATTGGCGTGAGGTTTTGGATGGAAAGTGAGTAAAGTGATGGTTTGGTTAATGTGAAAAACCGAAACCACCTTCAGCAGAAAATTAGGGTGTGTACGTAGTGTAACTTTGTCATGGTAAAATTGTAGATAAGGAGGGCAGTGAACCAATGCTTGTAGTTCACTGACATGCCTTGCTGATGTGACGGCAGTCAAGAAGAGTACTTTCCAAGAAAGGTATCATAAATGAAAAGTGTCCAATGGTTCGAAAGGCAGTAGCATGAGCTGTTCTAGGACTATATTGATATCCCACGGCACTGGCGGATTCCTTGTCGAGGAACATAAGCGCAGTATTCAAAATGGCGCCGATCGCTTTTGCCCTCACTATGTCACAGGAGCCGACCATTGGTACCTGTGACATAGTGAGGGGCAAAGGCGATTGGTGCCATTTTGAGTACTGGCATCGGACGGCCGGCGTGCAGGAGGTCGCTCCCGGACCCTCGCTGGACTTCTGGCAAGTCTTGTGGGGGTCAGGAGGCCCCCACAAGCTGGCCAAAAGTCCCTAGGGATCCAACGGGGGACCCGGAGCGACCTCCTGCACTCCAGCCGTCCGATGCCAGTAGTCAAAATGGTGCCAATAGCCTTTGCCCATACTATGTCACAGGGACTACCAGTGCCATTGGTCAGCCCCTGTCACATGGTAGGAGCACAAGATGGCGCCGATGACCATGTGACAGTGGCTGACCAATGGCACCGGTAGCCCCTGTGATAAAGGCTATCGGCGCCATGATGAAACCGGTACCGAGGGTGTGAGAGTGCAGGGAATGGTTCCTGGACACCCCGCTGGACAACCAGGGAATTTTGGTAAGTCTTCGGGGGGTTCAGGAGGGTGGGGGGTTTGTTTAAATTTGTATTTAGGTGGCCGTATAATTCGGAGAAGATTCGTGTATTCGTGGGGAATCGCGATACGTTTCGCTTCCCCACGAATACTACAAATAGTGTAATATATGTTGCAGATCGCCAATACGGTGAAAACGAATGCACACCCCTAGTGGGCTAGGCCTTCGCTGTAGAGTAGATGGAAGTAGGCCAGAAGGCGTGCTGGTGGGCAGGAGAGTGGAGCACCAGGAAGCATAACGAGAATACTTCCGCTGGTAGTTGAGTCTAGTCGATGGTTTTCTGGAGGAGACTAGTATGGCCTACCTGAAACCACCATACGACCTCTTCAAGTACTGCAAAACGCCGCTGCCAGGACCATCACAAACATAAAAAAAATGCAACCACATCACACCCACACTAAAAGAACTTCACTGGCTGCCCATCGCCCAAAGAATACAATATAAAACCCTTATCCTCATCCACAAAAAAATAAACGAGATGAACTGGCTAAACACCGCCATACTCCCATACTCCCCATAAAGAAACCTCAGGTCCGCAGACACTGGCCTACTCATCATTCCCAACCCTAAAACAGCGCACCTCACCTCCACCCGAAAACGAGCCTTATCAGTTGCCGGCCCCACTCTCTGGAACTCCCTCCCACCCCCTTCTCAGGAACGAACCCTCCACCCAAGTATTCAGAAAACAACTCAAAACCTGGCTCTTCAGAAAAGCCTTCCCCCCAGATACATAACCCCCGAACCTGGGATCCACGCTGCCTCCAAATAATAACCACGTTCCACTGTTACGCCCTGATGTAACCCACCCTACATAATTATTTATATATATCCCACCCTACTCCGCCCTTCCTCCCCAGTCACCCTCTAAATGCTACCTCAAAGGAACAACCCACAGCAAACCATTCTGAGTCTCCACGCAGGTCGTTATCTACAACGTTTGCACTCAAGTTACACTCTAAACCTTGATCTCTATAGTTTACGTTTCCTTTCAAGTTACAATGTTGTTATGCATTATCAATATTAATCAGTTAATATAATGTATCGCTTTAACCATTATGTAGTTACCATGTTACAATGTAAAATAAGCAGTCTCTGCCTTATTTGTTTATTTTCATGTAAACCGATGTGATATTTCGACCGAATGTCGGTATATAAAAGCAATTAAATAAATAAATGTCCTGAAGAGGAGAAGCGATGTTCAAGTTTTGGAAAACAAGCCTTTCAACCTCCATGCCGTGAGGTGCAGTGATGAATGAAGTGGATGAAGTAGTGATCCGTTCTCCTGGAGAAGTAGCTGAGGACTGTTGCCTAGGGGAATAGGATTGTGTATTGACAGTTGTATCAGGTAACTGTACCATGGTAGTCTTGGCCACTCTGGCGTGATGAAAATCAAATCTGCCTCGTCCTCGATGCATCTTTGAACTGTGCAAGAAATGAGTGGTATCGGAGGGAACGCGTACAGAAGACCCGAGACCAGTTTATGAGGAACGCGTCCTAAGCTAGGCAGCGTGGGCTGGGATACACTGAGCAAAACCTCTTCACCTTTTTGTTGCACTCTGTTGCGGAAAGGTCGATGCATGGAAGACCCCAAGTGGAGAAAATGTGATGTACTACCTCCTGATATAGTTCCCATTCGTGGGGGTGAAATATTCTGCTCAGTTTGTCTGCTCTGGAATTGCTGATTCCGGGTAAGTAAGTTGCTTCTAGGGAGATAGACCTGTTGTGAGCCCATTCCAGGATCTGGATTGTTTCCCTGCAGAGGCTCCAAGAACCTGACCCTCCTTCCTTGTTTATGTAAAACATGGTCACTTGCTTGTCTGTGTGAATCATTACAGTTTTCCCTTGAAGGAATTCTTCGAAGGCTCGAAGGGCATTCCATACAGCCCAAAGTTCCAGAAAGTTTATGTTATAATTGTGTTCCGTTTTGGACCATAGTCTCTGACCTTGAAGGTTGTCTAGGTGAGGCATCTGTGGTGAGTATTATTTGATGTCAAGAGGTTCATAGAGGTGAACCAGTCGTTAATGCTGCTGGATTTAGCCACCATTGCAGGTCTTTTTTCATGCTGATTGTCAGACTGATGGGAGTTGACAGTGGATGGAGGAACTGGGTCCACTAATTTTTCAGACCCCATTGTAAACGACGCATGTGTAGTCATGTATGTGGGACAACATAAATAGATGCTGCCACGTGTCCTAGAAGAGTCAGGATTTGGCGGGCTGGAACGGTTGTACTATGTAGTAGGACTGAAGACAGTGTGGAGAGAGCAAGTGCTCGTGGGCTTGGTAGGAATGCTTTGTCTTGAATGGTGTCTGTATAGGCCCCGATGAATTATAAGGTTTGTGTTGGCTGTAGATTTGACTTTTCATAGTTGATTAGTAGACCTAGATTGTCTAGCCAAGAAATCATGTGAAGTAGATTGTCCCATAGGAGAGACTGGTTGGGTGCTACTGGAAGCCAATCGTCCAGATAAGGAAATATTTGAACCCCCTGTCGACTGAGGTGTGCCACCGCTACTGCTAGACATTTTATGAAGACTCTGGGGGCAGAGTATAGGCCAAATGGAAGTATTTTGAACTGGAAGTGTTTGTCGTCCATCTAGAAACATAGGTAATACCAGGATTTGGGATGCGTTGGTATGCGGGCATATGCATCCTTCAAGTCCAGTGAACACATCCAATCGTTGGGTCGAAGGAAGGGAAGAATGGACTTGAGAGAAGTCATTTTGAATTTCTCTTTCTGAAGGTACTTGTTGAGTTGAGCGTAGGTCCAAGATTGGACGTAGCCCTCCTGACTTCTTGGGAATAAGTAAGTATTGTGAAAAAAAACCCTGATGAAGTTGTGGGGAAGTTATTTCCCGAATGCACTTTTGTTGGAGTATTTTGATTTCCCGAAGAAGAGGTCCTTGATCTGCAGTCTGGTGTTTCTGGGGAACTAAAGGTGGGTCAGAAGGGATATGAAATTGAGGGAGTAGCTTCCTTTATTATAGTTAGGACCCAATGGTCGGATGTAATGTTGTCCCAGGCTTGGAGAAACCTGGACAACCTGCCCCCTACCAAAGATGTCTGAGCCAGTGGCGAGAGTAGCTCTAAAATCCTTGTTGGGTCTTTGAGGGTTGAGGATCAGTTTGTTGACAGGACTGGCAAGGGGCTCTGGGACTCTGTCACGGTGCTTGCTGCTGGTAAGGTTGCTGTCTGCTAGGTTGATAGGGTGGAGGCCTCTAAAACGTGTAAGGCCTATATGTTTTTGGATAGCTGGTTTTTCTGTATGAAGAATTCTGTCGCCTAGATGATGAACGCTGGTGAGGAGAGGTCAGTGATAGTACCGTCGTCTTTTGTTCCTTAAGTTTTGCTACAGTCTCTGAGAATTTATCTCCAAACTGTCAGGACGGCATGGAAAATTGGCCAACTTGTCATGGACGTCGTCCCTAATGGCACTGGATCTAAGCCATGCAAGCCTCCTTGCCGCTATTGCATTCGCAGAAGTTTTTGAGGAAATCTCAAACCCCTCAGACTGAGCGTAGAAGGTGTCTGAGACCCTCCTCCATATTATAATATTCTGGAGGCAAGTTGGTCTCTGAGGATCCTTGTTGTAAATGGGGCTTTAAAGCCTGTAGATTTTCAAACAGATATTGTGCCATGAAAAATGGAGAAATTACTTACCTGATAATTTCATTTTCCTTAGTGTAGACAGATGGACTCAGGCCCAATGGGTATAGTGTACTCGTGCTAGCAGTTGGAGACGGATCAGATTTCAATCTGACGTCAGCACCTAGTACATATACCCCTGCAGGAAGTGCAGAAGCTCAGTATTCTTCCTTGCAAAGCATTATGGATATGTGTGATTGACTGATTGATTAACTTTAATGAGTTTAACTCTGATAACTTAGGAGCAACGTAAAAATTTTGATTAATTGAACTGGTTGATTGACTATAGCTGGAGACCGTCAGTATCTTCAACCGGAAAGCGTCGACACCCGGCAGGGTGGATGTCCTATGTGAAGGAAAAACATGGCTTACCTTGAATTGATGAACAACCATGTATAACGGCAGCCGAGGGTGGGCTGCTGAGTCCATCTGTCTACACTAAGGAAAACGAAATTATCAGGTAAGTAATTTCTCCATTTCCTAGCGTGTAGCAGATGGACTCAGGACCAATGGGATGTATAAAAGCTACTCCCGAACTGGGTGGGAGGCTGCCCGAGGTCCGCTTAGGATAGCTCTTGCAAATGCTGTGTCCTCCCGGGCCTGAACATCCAGATGGTAGAATCTGGAGAAGGTATGGATGGAGGACCACGTTGCCGCTCTGCAGATCTCGGCAGGCGACAGCATTCTAGTTTCTGCCCAGGGGACAGCCTGCGCTCTGTTGGAGTGGGCCTTGACCTGTAGAGGTGGTGGTTTTCCCGCTTCTACGTAGGCCGCCTTGATGACTTCTTTAAGCCAACACGCAATGGTTGCCCGTGAGGCCGCTTCGCCTTGCTTCTTCCCACTGTGAAGGACGAACAGGTGGTCCGTCTTTCGTACTGGTTCCGACATTTCCAGGTATCTGGATAGCAGTCTGCCGATGTCGAGATGGCGCAGGGATCGACCTTCTTCCGACTTCTTCAAACCTTCCATGGTTGGTAATGATATGGTTTGGTTGAGGTGAAAGTGTGAAACTACTTTGGGTAGGAAGGAGGGAACCGTGCGTAGATGGATGGTCCCCGGGGTGATTCTGAGGAATGGATCCCGGCAGGACAGCGCTTGTAGCTCTGAGATGCGGCGGGTCGAGCATACGGCCAGCAAGAACACCATTTTCAGGGTTATTAGACGGAGAGACAGGCCTCGGAGGGGTCTGAAAGCGGGTCCCGCTAGGAATTCCAAAACTAGGTTGAGGTTCCACAGGGGCACTGGCCACTTCAGTGTGGGCGAATGTGTTTGACCCCTTTCAGGAATCGAGAAAAATCAGAGTGCGCGGCAATGCTATTGCCCTCGCTCCTGGAACCTTAGCATGACAGCGCTGCCACCTGAACCTTGATTGAGTTGAGAGACAGGCCCTTCTGAAGTCCATTCTGTAAGAATTCCAAAATTATGGGGACTTTAGCGGAGTGTGGTTTGGTGCTGTGATCTTCGCACCAGGCTTCAAATACTCTCCAGATTCTTATGTATGTTAGCGATGTGGAGAACTTGCGTGCTCGGAGGAGGGTATCTATTACTGTCCCCGAGTATCCCCTCTTCCTCAGTCGGGCCCTCTCAATGGCTAGACCGTAAGAGAGAATTGAGCTGGATCCTCCTGGAGGATGGGGCCTTGTTGTAGTAGGTCCCTGTGTGGGGGCAGGGGTAGAGGATCCCCTGCCAGTAGTCTTCTCATGTCTGCGTACCAGGGTCTTCTTGGCCAGTCCGGGGCCACTAGAAGAACTAGGCCTCTGTGTCGCCGAATCTTGTGAATGATTGCGCCCAGCAGGGGCCATGGGGGAAAGGCGTATAGCAGGGTCCCCGGAGGCCAGGTCTGTACCAGGGCGTCGATCCCTTGTGACTGAGGGTCTCGCCTGCGACTGAAGTATCTGGATACTTGAGCGTTGGATCTGTTCGCTAGCAGGTCCATGTCCGGTGTCCCCCACCGATCCACTATCATCTCGAAGGCTGTGGATGATAGCTTCCATTCTCCCGGGTTTAGGCTTTCTCTGCTGAGGAAGTCTGCCGTGGTGTTGTCCTTCCCGGCGATGTGGACGGTGGAGATGTCCTGGAGATTTGCTTCCGCCCAGGTCATCAGGGGGGCTATTTCTAAGGATACCTGTTGGCTTCTGGTTCCGCCCTGCCGGTTGATGTATGCAACCGTGGTGGCGTTGTCCGACATCACTCTGACCGCTTTGTTTCGGAGTCTGTGGGCAAATCACAGGCAAGCTAACCTGACAGTCCTTGCCTCTAGTCGGCTGATGTTCCACCCCGACTCGTCTTTGTTCCACCGCCCTTGGGCGGTTAGCTCTTCGCAGTGTGCTCCCCATCCGCTTAGACTGGCATCTGTGGTGAGCAGGGTGCAGGTTGGGGAGGATATTCTTGATCCCCGGCTCATGTGGTTGGACTGTAGCCACCATCGTAGCTGGGTCCGCACTCTGGTCGGTAGAGGTAGATGTACGGTGTAGTTCTGTGATCGTGGACTCCACCGGGATAGGAGTGAGTGCTGCAAGGGTCTCATGTGAGCTCATGCCCATGGTACCACTTCCAATGTGGATGCCATTAGACCGAGGACTTGTAGATAATCCCAAGCTGTGGGCTGGGTGGCGCTCAGCAGGGTCTGGAGTCGGTTCCACAGCTTTGATCTCCTCGTGGGGGTCAGGCTGACCTTGTCCTCCTGGGTGTCGAATCGGACTCCTAGGTATTCCAGCGACTGCGATGGCTGTAGGGAACTCTTGTTTGTGTTGACTACCCATCCTAGGCTTTCCAGTAGAGTTATGACTCTGTTGGTTGCTCGGTGGCTCTCCCCCGGTGACTTTGCCCTGATCAGCCAATCGTCCAGGTAGGGATGGATGAGGATTCCTTCCTTCCTGAGTGTCACCGCTACCACTACTATTACCTTGGTAAAGGTCCGCGGTGCGGTGGCTAACCCGAAGGGTAGTGCCCGGAATTGGTAGTGTTGTTTCAGGACCTTGAAGCATAAGTAGCGCTGGTGTTCCTGATGGATTGGGATGTGCAAGTAGGCCTCTGACAGGTCCAGGGATGTGAGGAACTCTCCTGGCTGTATTGCACGTATGACTGACCGCAGGGTTTCCATGCAAAATCTTGGGACCCTTAGGTGTCGGTTGACTGACTTGAGGTCCAAGATGGGCCTGAAGGTGCCCTCTTTCTTAGGTACAATGAAGTAAATGGAGTAATGTCCAGAATTTATCTCCCGTGCAGGCACTGGGGTTATGTCCCTATGAGGGCTATATAGCGGTGACAGTGGAGTTTCCTCAACACGTTACTGCAGAAGCCCAGCCGCTAGAAGCTTTGATGCTGGTGTGTCCAGATTCAGTTTGGAACCCATATCCCAGTACTATTAGGTACCAATTCACACATTTGGCCGATTGACACAGGCATGCCAGAAAGGCCATGAGCGGCCAAGACTAGCACTTTGTAGGGGTACAGCACAGAAACAAGGTGCTGGATTTAGTGGGGAAGATATGACAAAGGAGCAAAACCCCTATTGAAATACACCCAGGAGGTATGAAGGAGTTAAAGTAACCACTTGACAGTCAATCCCACCTTTGCATACAGCACAGTAATAACTGAGGCCTCAGCAGAGAACCAACTGGGATTAGAGTGGCCACAGTGAGCCAAGTAGAGGCTGTGCAGAGAGCAGAACATAAAGGGAGGTATACCTAGACTACTAACCTGAATATTTTCCAGGTAGGGGACTCTGATTTCTCTATTGTGGAAGGCCAGCCTACAACAAAATATAGCACAACATACTAGTGTGTTCACATGGTCTGAGTGGGATGTGCAAAGGGTGTCTTACAGATGACACCTCATGCTGGGAAAGATCGAGAATAGCCCCAGGTGACTTAGCTGATGTGGGAAGACATCTGGAGGAGCTCAGGTAGGCAGGGATTATCACTGCATCACATAGTTCTTATGCCTCATCCACTGTAGTTAGGGAAAAGGATGGGACGGTATGACTGTGTGTTGGTTACCATACTCTAAATTCAAGTTGAGGATGCCCGTGGCTCTCTGAATGGAAGTCAATAGTTCTCTGTCCTGAACCTACACAGTGGGTATTACCAAATGCCCTTGAGCAAAGTTGCAAGGAGAAAACCACATTTATATGTCCACTAGGGATTTACCAATTTAACTGATTCCCCCAGGGGTCTCAAGTGCCCCAGCTATATTTCAAACGTTAATGGAGAAGACTGGGGGACATGACTCTATTAGAAGTGCTAGTATACTTGGATGACTTGATAGACTTCGGGAAAACCCTAGAGGAGCATGAAGAAAGGCTACTCAAGGTACTTGATCAGTTGGCACAGTGTGGCCTAAAATCATCACTGACAAAGGCAAATTTTGTCAAGCAAGGTTAAGTATATTGGGCATATTATTTCTAAGGAGGGAGTGGCCAGACCATGATAAGATAGCTACCCTCACCACCTGGCCCCATCCAGCCAACCTTAAGAGAGTTACGTTCCTTTCTTGGATTTAGTGATTATTACAGACAGTTTGTGAAAGATTATTCAGATTGTAAGACCATTGTTGGGGCTGATACATGGTTATCCACCCATGAACAAGAAGCAGAAGCATAGGGTATATTACAAGGTATCAGAGTCCTTTGATGTAAGATGGACTCAAGAGTGTGAGATTGCTTTTAGAAGGACCATACAGTGTCTGTGTAATGCACCAGTACTTTCTTTTGCTGACCCAGGCAAACCCAATCAACTGCATATAGATGCTTGCATGGAGGGCTTAGGGGCAGTTTTATATCAACCACATCCAGAAGGACTAAGACCTGTGACCTATGCAAGCTGCAGTCTGAGTAAAACAGAGAAACTACCCTTCTCATAAACTGGAGTGCTAGCCCTTAAGTGGGCAATGTTGCCAAATTCAGGGATTACCGATATGGGTTTGCATTTAAGGTGAAAACAAGCAATCCACTGACATGTTTTAACAACTGAAAACTGGATCCAACTGGGCACCGGTGGTTGGCAGCATTATCTCTTTACAAATTCAATTTGCAGTACTGACCTGGAAGTGCAAACAGGGATCAATATGCACTGTCCCGGCAGCCCCACAAGAGAGACACAATGCAGGGGGATTTGTACAGTTTATCAGAGACTGGAGTGGCAGTAGTGTGTAACCAGGCCAGGAATAGGAGTGAAGATGATACTGAGAATTTAGGTCAGGCTTGGAGATCCTCCCACCCGACATTGCCCCTGCCTACTGTGATGCTCTGTCTCTGGTCTCCACTAACATGCCAAGACTGACTTTGCAAGGCATTTAACAAGCACAACAGACTGATCCCTTTATTGGTGATGTGCTCAGGGTGAAGAGAAATCTGGGGGCACAAGCAGTCCAGAGCCACCCAGACACTCTGTTGCTAATCAGAGAATGCAATTGTCTATTTGTGCGGAATCAGGTACTGTACAGAGAAAGGAAAGATACTAATTTGGGTCATCCCGAACAACTGTGTTTATAAAAAAAAATTCCACAAAACTGTGCTAGTCTATTTATGATGACATGGGGCAGATGGAGGCAGAAAGGGTCCTACAACTGGTGAGGGACAAGTTCTATTGGCCTAAACAAGCACAACACATTGAAAAACATTGTAGACAATGTACGAGTTGTATAAAAAGAAAGCAGCACAGATGGTAAACCTTACTAGTAAAGGCCCTATGGCAGGGGTCGGGAACCTTTTTGGCTGAGAGAGCCATGAACGCCACATATTTTAAAATGTAATTCCGTGAGAGCCATACAAGACCTACCAAATTAATTTACTACAACCCCCCACCCTCCTGACCCCCCCCCCCCCCCAAGACCTGCCAAAAGTCCCTGGTGGTCCAGTGGAGTTCCAGGGCTCGCAGACAAATCTTTAATAAAAAAAGTAGAAATCTAACAAACCCCCCCCCCCTTCCTGACGCCCCCCAAGACCTCAAATTAATTTACTACAAACTCCCACCCTCCTGACCCCCCCCTAAGACCTGCCAAAAGTCCCTGGTGGTCCAGCGGGGGTCCAGGAGCGGTCCGGGAGCGATCTCCTGGACTTGGGCTGTCGGCTGCCAATAGTCAAAATGGCGCTGACGGCCCTTTGCCCTCACTATGTCACTGGGGTCAACCAATGGCAGCGGTAGCCCCTGTGACATAGTAAGGGCAAAGGGCCGTCGACACCATTTTGATTACGGCAGCCGACAGCCCTTTGCCCTTACTATGTCACAGGAGCTACCGCCGCCATTGGTCAACCCCAGTGACATAGTGAGAGCAAAGGGCCATCAGCGCCATTTTGACTACTGGCAGCCGACAGCCCAAGTCCAGGAGATCGCTCCCGGACCGCTCCTGGACACCCGCTGGACCACCAGGGACTTTTGGCAGGTCTTGGGGGGGGGGTCAGAAGGGTGGGGGGTTGTAGTAAATTAATTTTGGAGATCTTGGGGGGCGTCAGGAGGGTGGGGGGTTTGTTAGATTTTTTCTTTTTTATTAAAGATTTGTCTGCGAGCCAGATGCAGCCATCAAAAGAGCCACATCTGGCTCGCAAGCCATTGGTTCCCGACCCCTGCCCTATGGACTTGATGTGTATAGACTTCTTGACTTTAGAAATGGATTCCCAACATAGAGAGAACTTTATGGTTATGACAGACCATTTCATCAGGTATGCACAGGCATACCCCACCAAGGAGCAAAGAGCAGACTGTGCCCAAGTATTATGGGAGAAATTATTTGTGAACTATGGACTCCCAGACTGGATACACTCTGACCAGGGGAGGGATTTTGAAAGCAGAATCATTAAAGAGATGCTGTATGTGGCTGGGGTTAGGAAGCCACACACCCCTCTCCCTGTCATCGACAGGGAGACCCTCAGCCATACAGATTTCACAAGACACTTCTAAATATGTTGGGGGACATTGAAGCCAGCTCAAAAGAGATACTGCAGCCAGTATGTGAGCTATTTGGTGCATGCTTACAACTGCACATATAATGTTGCTAAAGGGTTTTCACTTGATTTTCTGATGTTTAGGTGAGAGGCCCAGTTGATCTGTGTTGTGGGGTTTCATTAGGTGGGTCATTGTCTCAGACTTTTCAAAGTTATATGATGAGGCTAAAAGAACAGTGGGGGGGCTGCAAAGTCTGCCTACAAACTGAGCCAGAGAAACAAGCACAAATATGACCAGAAGGTGAGGCAGAATGATTTGATGGCAGGGGCCAGAGTACTCAGAGAACTGGGTGCTGCCTTGAAGACTCAAAATTGCTAATAGGTGGAGGTCTGTCCTCTATGTTATTGAGGAAAACTAAACAACCTGCATGTTTACTAGGTAAAGCCAGAGTGGGGTGAAGGACCAGTAAAAACAGTACACAGAAATCATCTTCTGCCCATTGGACAGTTTGTATTTGCCCTAGAGGAACCCCAAGCTACTGCTGAACCCCCTCCACCTCGACCAAGAAGAAAGGGAACAGTAAGACCTGAGAGCCAACCTCATGGGGAGTTTGACAGGAATCCACATTGGGAACTGGTAGGGAACAGAGTATCCACTGGAACACAGACATAGTGGATATGATAGTGAGGATTCAGAAGGAGAGTTAGGTGGGGGACATGAGGTACACCTGGAGCCACATGGGAGAAACCATACCCCTAATCAAAAGGCACATAATGGGGACTTAGTAAGACAGTTCCCGGGGATGGAAACCCAGGAGAGGTAAATCCAAGAAGCCTTCCAGAGTAATGATAGGACTGAGGGTGATACAGATGGCAAGAGAGGCCTGGACAGTCTCAAACAAGAAAGAGGTGCCACAGATGAGATTCACCCCCAAACAGAATCAGAAACTACACAGGCTGAGGAATTTCTCCCACTGCCAAATCAAGAGCCCAGAACGCTTTTTTTTTTTTTTTAATTCTTTAATAGCTTTTCCAATTTTTTACAAACCAATTCCGGTTCATAACAGAAAATAAAGGATGTGTCACTTCCCCCATTTACTTATTACAACAATTCTCCAAAATATTTTTCTATAGACAGTATCCAATTAACCAATGATTCTAATCTCAGGCTATAGAATATGGGAGTTATATAACACAATCCAGTTTTAAAAGGAAAACATTAAGTAGGGATGCACAAGACTTCTGCTGTACTTTAATTATGTCTCTGGGGCTGATGGAAGGTGCTTTTTAGAATCTATAAACCTAGCTAACTGGTCTGGAGCAAAAAAATATTACATTCATCTCTTTACTAGGCATTTACAAGGGAACGCAATAAAAACGTATATCCTAATGAAATTACTTCTTGACAAAGCAAGAAAATTATTTTGTCTTTGTTGCATTAACAATGCCAAATCTGGAAATATTTTAACATTCAAATGAAACTTTATAGGATATTTTCTAAAATGTTTTCATTATTTTGTTTACATCAAAACTTGTAATTAGAGAAACCAATAATATTCCCTTATCCATTACCACCAAAATCTGAATGCTTCAGAAAATTTGTCAAGTCATCTTGAAACGGTATATTTATTTATTTATAACTTTTTATATACAGAGGTTCAATTAACAAGATTAATTATCACTTCGGTTTACATTACAACCAGCAAAAAATAACAGAGACAAAGTCTTGTTTTACAATGAACAGGGTAGAAGTAACCTGGATTAAAACAATGAACACATATATATTGGAACATATATATGCTTACAAAGGATCACTTCAAGTACCCCCAGCCAAAACTACCAAACATATTACGCTAAGAGATCGGGCCTTCTCTACCTTATGGAACTCCATTTTCCCAGATCTTAGAATGGAACCCAGCCTCTCAACCTTCAAGAAAAGACTAAAGACCTGGCTGTTCAAGCAGGCTTTTCCTAACTCCAACATTATCTAACTCCTAACAATCAACACATATCACCATCAATATCACTGTTATCTACCTCTTACAATGTAATTACTTGTAATTATCTGGTTTTCTTTTACTTCTTACTCCAAGTTCTATTTTTCCCTGTTACATGTAACTGCTTTTTCCGCACTATTGTTCAAGTTTAAGTTTAATTTGCACTCCTGTTTTATGTGAACCAGCATGATGGGACTATTGTCTTGAATGTTGGTATATAAAAAAACTTAAATAAAATAAAAATAAATATATATATTGGAATACCTATTTAACCTTCTAGAAACAGGCAAAAAGTAACATGTTTTTATAGCTGGCATATCAGAGTCTGTGAAACCCAAAATCTCACTAAGCAACTTTTTAAGTGAAATATATGGCGTTTCTCCTACTATACGTGGAATATTCAAAACACAAATATTTAAACTTTTGGTGTTATTCTCCAAAGTTTCAATAAGTCTCGCCATTGCATCTCGGTCTTTAACTAGCAATGCTTTGAATTCTGAGTTTTTTCATTTTTTTTCTCAAGTTCAGAGATCTTAGAATTTCAGATATTTCCTGATGTTGCTTATTGTTAGCATGGTCTAACTTTTGATAGGCAATCCTCATTTCAGATTTAAAGCCTACCACCAAATCCCAGAGCCCATCAAGGGTCACCACAGGGGGACGACTCGAGTCACTGCCGGTCACACCGACTACCTCACTCTCCCCCGTACCTTCTGCATCTCGCAGACCGGGTTCCATGAGGTTCTCTCCGGGTCGCTGGTTTAAGTTCAGTGTTCTTACTCCTCCAGCTTCTTCCACTCTTCTCCACTAACTCCAGAATGGAGTTTACCTCCGGAGGTGTCCGGTTTCGTGGCACCTCTCCCGCGATGCTCCCCTCTGTGTCCAGAAGTGAGATCATTTCCCAGACCTTCTTTTAAGACTTCGCCGTCCCCTCTGTGCCGGCAGCCTCCTCAGATCAGGACTCAGTGACACCTCATCTAGGGGCAAGAGAGGCTCTCCCCCACCGCTCTGCCCAACAGGTTCCTCGGCTCCTGGAAGTTCTTCAGCAGGTACAGACAGACAAAGCGGGTAATTTCAAGTTGGATAGGTGAGAGTAAAGGCTCCATTGGGTATACCCTCACCTTACCCTTATATTTAGGTGGCATATTAAAGTTTTCCAAAAAGAAAATACTTGAAATTTTAACGCTGGTCTTATGGGCGTCTGACTTGTGCCGCCATCTTAAACTGGAAGCCCCGCTTCCAAGGTTCACTTATTATAGCCCCGGAAACCGAGTGAATGTCCTCCTGACAGTAGCACACAAACAGGTGACTGCCTATTACTCAAAAGTAAGCCTTGAGACTGGTCTAAAGGGGAGGTGCATGCAAGAGAGTTGTGTCTTGTTGAGGTCAAGAAATTTAAGTGGGGGAGATTGAAACCCCCTCCCAATAGCTACAGAGTTTAAAGAGCATGCTACCATTTAAGTGAACTGCAGCAGAAAAAAAAAAAAAAAAAAAAACGACAATGCAGCTATGTAAAATGAACCACCAGCCCACAAAACCCAGAATGAAATCGAAAAATTTGCCAGACCCCTTAAGAATCAGAGACTCAAGTAGGGATTTGCATGTCACAGCCCCCTAGACTACTGTTGGTAACTTGCAGTGAAATATCACTTTAAATCTTACAGAACTGGATTGGAAAAGTCCTACATTGGAGAATTCTGAATGAGAGGGGGGGGGGATTTGTGAGAAAAATTTACTGAAAATCAGTCCTAGGAAGCAAACATTCTCACCCTAACATGGGGAGTTGGGCACCCAGTTTCTCAAACGAAAAATCCAGGCAGGATGGAAAGGTGTGCACGCATTCTCTTCCATTGATCCTGCCTTGGGTCTTGGTCTTTTAGCTTAGAGAAGGTGGCCCATCCAGGCTGGGTAACAGTGAATGACTGGCCATGAGCTTAGCAGAGCTAAAATCACTAAAAGCTGGGACAGCAGAGAGCCTGAATCACTGAATGCTAAATAAGCCATGTGTTTAGTGAAGGTGGAAACCCAATCCAGAAAATGTTCTTCTACCAAGAGAGAGGAACCAAAGGACAGGGGGAGATCCGGAGGCAGAGTAGTCCTCCAGGAGGGCATGGACCCCAGCAGCAGATTGAGCAGTCCCCTAGGAGGGTTTGGACCTCAGCAGCATTCCAGGAAGTGGAGTCAGATCGCCCAGGAAGGCATGGACCCCAGCGTTTACACAGACCTTTTAGTGCAGTGGAAGCAGAACTGAGGAGATGGCAGCAGTTTAGATACAAGACTCTCTCAGGGCAACACTGCCAACCAGTCCACTTACATCTTTTCACATCAGTAAGACTTGGAAAAAAAAAGGGGGAAGGATGATGATAATACTTGATTAAGCAGGAACACAAGAGGTCCCTTCTCTTCTATATGGTGGTATACTGGGGAGGGGGGCAACAACCCCAAACTGCCAAGTATTAAATGGTCTTGCTACCTTGTAGAAATGTAGATAGTTGTGTGGCCTGAGACTATTAGCCACAAGTAGATGTGTGCTGTTTGACATCCTATTAGCAACATACATAGTCATGCAGAAATGTATATATTTATATAGTCTAATAAACCTGTATATATTTGTACATACTGCCAGCCTTGTTCTCAGTCCCATTTGTTTCCTGGGGAAGGAAGGGAAATCCAACCCACTAACACCTTCCTTCCCCAGGTGGAGGCACCAAGCACCAAGAATGTGAAGACCAACAAGAGTCTGCCTTAAGGGGGGGGCTCCCGCCTGGTTGGCCCTATTTTGAATCTGAAAAGTTGACTGGTTTTTATGAGTGACCCACTTCGGGATGGAAACTTTGTGATCGGTGATAATAGTGGTGCAGAAAGTGGAAATTTTCATTTCACTCATTTTCACAGAGGGCTGTTTGCATATCTCAATCCGGAAGGAAATTCAGCGTTTATGGAGTTCCGCAGTGCTAGGCTATTATTACCAGATTCAGTCATTGCTGTTGGGATTGACTACAGCAGTGGTCCCCAACCTTTTTTGCACCAGGGACCAGCTTCAAGCAAGACCATTTTTCCATGGCCCGGCAGGGCGGTGTGGGGGTGGGGCTGGATTTTAGTGCATACTTATTTAATTATGACATTTATAAATCCTGCACCTCCAGTTCTCTAACTCTGTGCATCCACTGAAATTTCCCCAATGGAGCTTGGATGTTTCCCTTAGAGCTCATCATACTAAAAGATATTTTCAAATTCTAGTGTCACCTCACAGTAACAGCAGCACAAACACCTTCCACTGCCAGACACATTGTGAACTAACACAAAACACCACAAAAAAGAGACACTCAAAATCTATACTGCAATCCTATCATAACATAACAGTAATAACACCAAGGACTCAAACAACAAAAACCCTACCTGTGAATAAGCAAGGGTAAATATTACACTGGGTCCTAGGATAACAATACACCACCTACTGAGGAAACAAAACAAACCTGATTGCTATAGATCCCTATACAGACACTACATGCTAGCAGAATCTCTAATCATGATCACACTCACAGAGCAGAACAGACCCTCACCAAATACAGAATAGAAAATAAAGGAGCACAAATTAGAAAAAACTGAAATGGAAACCCCCAAGAAGCCAGACTGTGTATTAATGGAAAAACAGAACCACATTCCTCATAAAACAAATAAAATAAAGAAACAAAGCATCAGTTATAATAGTAAAACCATACTAATAAAAGAATACTTTAAAACTACTGATAAATAGAATTTCTATTAATTAAAATCATATACATTTTTTACAATGTCCAAACACCAATAAAATATTTCAAAACAGCACATATATCTTCTCAGACGGCAGGGGAAATCGGCGAAGGCCTGCGCGATCGGCGCTAAAGCCCGTCGGGGTAAGGCCTCAAAATTCGCACTTACCCTCCGCGGGCCCTACCGCCAACCACGAGGAACGATCCCTTACCTCACCGGTCACCAGGGCCCTCCTCCGAAGCGAGACACCATCCAATCCCAGCGGCGTCCCCGCCGAATTTAAAGGTCCTGCTCCTCCCGGCGGCGCCTTCTTCTCAGACGGCAGGGGAAATCGGCGAAGGCCTGCGCGATCGGCGCTAAAGCCCGTCTGGGTAAGGCCTCAAAATTCGCACTTACCCCCCGCGGGCCCTACCGCCGACCACGAGGAACGATCCCTTACCTCGCCGGTCACCAGGGCCCTCCTCCGAAGCGAGACACCATCCAATCCCAGCGGCGAACCACGATCCGACGTCATCCAGGGGCGTCCCGCCGAATTTAAAGGTCCTGCTCATCCCGGCGTCGCACGTCAAAGGGGCCTGCCCCTTCGAGCAGCCCCTTCAGACAGCCCAGAAGAATTGTTTTCTTTTTTCTTGGTCGTTCTTTAGTGGTATTCTCCAAGCGGACGCGGAACATCTGCAGTAAGTTCCAACGCCTTCTGCCACGCTCTTAACGGAAATGACATTACAGCACCTCGCATATACAACCTAAGCAAAGCCTTCTAAACAGTCACGCTATGACCTCCAAGGACAGAATTACCGCCAGCAACCGGTCAGACAACTCCATTCACACTTACTGAGGACAGAGCACTCCTCCAGCCGAACCAAACATACATACAAACACTTTCAACAATCTTCCAAACCTATCTTCAATCAGACAGACACCGTCTTTCAACCATTCTTCTCAGACTAAACCTCCTCCAGAATGCCACTCATCATGCACACTTACAACATCCCAATCATCCACAACCAAAGGAGAATACCTTCAACCAATACCACTAACGTCATACAAAAAAGAATTATCCCTATCATGACATCTCCATTGAACCAACTTCTAGGCCTCACGCTCCTCTCAGTCACCCTCTTCAATGCACAATCCTTAACTAAGAAGACACATATTCTCAATGATTACCTTTTGGATTCCAACCCAGACATCTGTGCCATCACAGAAACCTGGTTAAAAAACTCGGACATAGCCCTAACCAACCAAATGACATTTTCACCTTCCATAGACACAAAAAAAAAAAAGAGGTGGACTTCTTCTAGCCTCCAAGAAAGAACTCAGACTGACCGCTCTTTCAATCAAGACAGAGTCCAAATTGGAAATGGGTCTAGTCAAGTCAAAACATCTACAAATACTCTTAGTCTATGCTCCCCTGGGAGTTCTAGAAACGGACCCGTCACCCCCTTATAGAATCCATCGTGAAACATTAACTCAGACCTTCCAACAATGATCATGGGGGATTTCAACCTCCATACAAACGCAACACCTCTTTCTGCGAACTGCGAAGCCCTCCTCACCACCCTCGGCGCTATGGGATTTACTCAGACCATCAACAGCCCCACACATAAAGCTGGACACACTCTGGATCAAATATTCATCAACTCCAATTTCACTTGCACAGTAGAACCTTCCTGTACCCCAATCCCTTGGTCAGATCATTTCATGATAGAATCTTCCTTCTCCACACACAAACAGACAGACACACACCGCCCCACACCTTTCTACCATTCAATTCAGGAAAGCATGTCCATCGGATACACTCAGCGATCAGCTCTCCAAAGAACTCTCTAACTTAGACCTAGCTAACCCCGACTCAGCCCTATCCTCCTGGCAAAAGATTACAGAAGCTGTTGCAAACAAATGGTGCCCTATAGTCTCCAAATCTATCAACCCAACAAAAAAGGGAAATCAACCCTGGTTCAGCGCTGAACTTAAACAAATGAAACAGACCTTACGCCATAAAGAAAATAGATGGCGCAAAACCCCTAACACTTCTACCCTTTCTAAATACAAGGGATTCTTACATCACTACAGGACCGCCATTCTACAGAAAAAAAAGGAATACTATGCAAACAAAATACACCATTTCCAATATGATGCCCAGGCCCTATTCACCTACGTGACACAAATCACCAAATCTCCCCCCCCCCCCCCCCACCTATTCCAGATGAACAAGCTCTCTCCAAGGCTAATGAGCTTGCTACTTTCTTTCAACAGAAGATCTTAAATACCCTCGCCCTCCTGCCTCCAAATACTACACCTCCCAAGTCATGCAAGAATCCCCAGTCTCTTACTAGACCCAAATTTGATAGTTTTGAGTCAATTTCCACTAGAGAGATTGAATCCCTTCTAAAAAGGCAGAAACCATCAAGCCATCCGGCTGATAACATCCCATCGAGACTCCTGCTTCTCATCCCAAATGCGATCTCAGGACCTCTGACCGGTATCATAAACAGCCTTCTAACGCAAGGAAGCTACCCAGACAGTCTAAAAACTGCCTCACTCAAGCCCCTCCTCAAGAAACACAACTTAGACCCTAATGTACTAGCTAATTTCAGACTCATCTCTAACCTCCCATTCGTTGCCAAACTAACGGAGAAACTGGTAAACACCCAACTCTGAATATCTTGAAGACCACAAGATCCTATACCCCTCGCAATATGGTTACCGTAAATCACGCAACACAGAAACCCTTCTCATTTCACTTACTGACCATATTATCATGGGGTTAGACAAAGGACACTCCTTTTTGTTAGTCCTGTTAGACATCTCAGCGGCATTTGACACTGTCAACCATACCATCCTGCTGGATCGCCTAGCAGATATCGGCATCTCCGGATCTGCCCACAACTGGTTCAAGTCCTTCCTCAGCAATAGGACTTTCAAAGTCAAAATCAACAACAAAGAGTCACCACTAACCAAATCAACTCTTGGCGTACCTCAGGGTTCCTCCTTATCTCCAACTCTCTAACATTTACCTCCTCCCCCTCTGCCAACTGTTAACAGACCTCAACCTAATACATTATCTGTACGCAGACGACGTGCAGATTCTAATCCTGATAACAGAATCAATTTCAAAAGCGCTCACCCATTGGAATAACTGCCTTCTATCCATCACTAATCTACTCAACAGTTTAAACCTGGTTCTCAATGCTTCTAAGACAGAGCTGCTCCTCATCTCCTCAAATGAAATCAATATCTCCCCACCATCACCACACATCTCTCACATTACCTGCAAGCAGGTTAGAGACCTTGGGGTAATACTAGACAATCGACTAAACCTTAAGAAAATGGTCAGCACAACCTCCAAAGACTGTTTCTTCAGGTTACAGGTTCTAAAACGACTTAAACCACTCTTATTCTTCCACGACTTCAGGACAGTCCTCCAAGCGCTACTGTTCGCCAAAATAGACTACTGCAGCGCCCTTTTCCTAGGCCTCCCCAAATCCACTACCAAACCACTGCAGATGATACAAAATGCGGCTGCGAGATTGCTGACCAGTACCAGCCGCAGCGAACACATCTCACCCATCCTCAGGAACCTACACTGGTTACCAGTTAATTTCAGAATTCTATACAAATCTATCACCGTAATTCATAAAACTATCCATCATCATCTTCAACTCGACCTGGAAATCCCATTCAAACTCCACTCCTCTAACAGACCAACTAGGGATATTCTCAAAGGCACTCTGAAATTTCCCCCTACTAAAGCCTCACGCCTCTCGATGACCAAAGACAGAGCTTTTTCGATAGCTGGCCCATCTATCTGGAATAGCATCCCATCAAATCTCAGAGTGGAGCCTTGTCTGTTAACTTTTAGAAAAAGACTTAAAACCTGGCTCTTTCACCAAGCCTTCGCTGACCCACCAGACAATCACTAGTTGTCCTTCACGCTAACCCGTTATGGCAATTATACTCACGAATGGACTCTGACTCTTCCAGGTTAAAGCACCATTTAGCTTTAACCCGTATGCTCTATGGTATCACTTTATATTTATTTCCTGCCTTTTCTTTCCAGCTTGTTGCAAGCTTCCAAGTTCTCTTACCCTGTTGATTGTAACTTCGACTCATTCCTACCTATTGTTTACCTTTCGTTTACTTGAATTGTTACCCCAGTTATATTCTTGTTAATTGTAAACCGATCCGATATGGTTATTTACTATGAAGGTCGGTATATAAAACTGTTAAATAAACAAATAAATAAATAAATATATCAAATAACATCCAATAATTAAAACTAATAAGGATTTTTAAAAGCCCCTACTGTCCATACATGGGAGCTCTTGATTTCCAGTCACCCTGATATTGTCAAGGATTAGGAGGTTATCCTCTCTCTCTCACACATACTCACGTGTCCATTCTCTCTCACATATACACTGTCACATACATACACATTCATGCTCTTTAACCAACCATAACCTCTCGCTCTCACAGACACTGACACACTCTCAGGCTGTAACTCTCTCCCGCTCCACACACACCCCAACCACACACACACTTACTCCCCTGGATTTTCTCATACACACTCATGCTCTCACTCTCACTGGCTCCCTTACAACCTCAGAGCCTCTCTCATTCCTCTGCTGCCACGGTCACTGCTGCCGCGTGGCTATTGGGGAAGTGCTGATTGCTGCTACTGGCACTGAAGCCCATTCTGCTGCCTCCTCTGTGCAGGCCCAATGGGCTTCCAGTTCCTCCATGCTGATCTCATACATTGTGAGATCCGCATAGAGAAAGTGCTACTCTTGCACATTATCAAAGATTACATGTGCCAATCAGTAAAAAGTAATTTAAAAAAAAATTAATCTGCTGTCTGATCTTAGTTTTCTAATTGGTTGGTCACAGGCTTTTTTTCCCCATCTTCCCTTTCTTATTTTTTGCCAATTCCTTTTATATTGCCTTTTTTTCTATTTCTTTTCTCGCCATCTGTCCTCTTCCCTCAAACACAGTCAGGTTCTCATTCTCATATGCTTTCTCTCTCTCACTCACACACACACAGGCTCTCACTGTTACATGTTCTCTCATACAATCATTCATACACACAGTCTCTCACTGGCACATGCTGTCTCTCTAACACACAGAGGCTCTCACATGCTGTCTCTGCATTCAGGTCTTCACTCCCACACAGTCTATCAACTCATCTCATACACACACACACACACTCTACAAACCCTCAGCCTCTCTCTCACCTCTGGGCCTCCTCTTCATGGGCCGTTGCAGGATGGGCTCTGCAGCGGCCCTGGTCTTCTTGAGCCGCGCTGCTCCTCTTCTGCACGCGGCTGATACTCCTCCTCCTTCCTGCCCGTGCGGCTCTGGCAACATTTTTCTTCCGGGGCCGCATGGGCAGAAAGGAGGAGGAGCACCTGCACGTTTAGACGCAACTGTTTTCTTCAGGCCGTGGTGACGTGAGCTCCACCACGGCCCTGCTGATCTTCTTGCTTTTCAGGTCGTGCTGCCTCCCTTTTGGGGTTGGAGGCGGGTCTCCAGCCTCGCCCCGCCTCCCCGCAGCAGCGGCAGCCAATGAACGGTAGCCGGGGAGAGCGGTGCCGCGGACTGGCAAAAAAAACCCCAACGGCCCGGTCCGCGGACCGGTGGTTGGGGACCCTGGACTACAGCACCCAGAACCTTTTCCAAGGTAATACTACAAATGGTAATCGAGCCCATGAGGGGAAGGGCGTTGCTCAACCTGGTTCTCACAAATGGGGATAAGAACATGCCATACTGGGTCAGACCAAGGATCCATCAAGCCCAGCATCCTGTTTCCAACAGTGGCCAATCCAGACCATAAGAACCTGGCAAGTACCCAAAAACTAAGTCTATTCCATGTTACCGTTGCTAGTAATAGCAGTGGCTATTTTCTAAGTCAACTTAATAGCAGGTAATGGACTTCTCCAAGAACTTATCCAATCATTTTTTAAACACAGCTATACTAACTGCACTAACCACATCCTCTGGCAACAAATTCCAGAGCTTAATTGTGCGTTGAGTAAAAAAGAACTATGTCAAACGCCTTCTGAAAATCCAAGTATACTACATCTATCGGTTCACCCTTATCCACATGTTTATTAACGCCTTCAAAAAAGTGAAGATTTGAGGCAAGACTTACCTTGGGTAAAGCCATGCTGGCTTTGTTCCATTAAACTATGTTAGAACCTTGTTGATTATTATCCTCACTACATTAGATAATTTTATATTTTCATGATCTCATATCTCCATGCTATATATATAGTTTATTGTTAATGTTAATTTCGAACTGGAAAAAAACTCCTGGGAGCCAGCATCGAAACTTTAGGCCCCTCAAATGGGGAAGGATTTCCATGAACGCTTCCCCCAGAAGCCCAAGCCCAGAAGCCTGAAGAGGGGGCGGTAGTATTCCAGCCATCTGGGGGAAGGCCTGTGACCAGCCACACTTATCCTGAACCCTATAGGCAGACGCCAGTCCTCTCTCGCAGCAAGGATGCTGGCAGCACACTCCCAGTCCGTTGCGCCGTGCCTCCCCCTAGGCATGCACGTACACTTTGGCAGATTTTAAGGCCTCACGGAGGGAAAGGAACTCTTGGCACATCCCGACAACATCAGCATCGCTGAGTATTTAAACCCCAGCAGCCACCTCAGCAATAGGTCCCCCTGCCTAGCAGTGCGTGTTGGTTCCTGTGCCTTGTTGCCTTGCTCATTGCCCTACCTTGTTTCTTTTCCCACTGTATGTGGTTCTGCCTTGTCCATCTTGTCTCTCCTTGGTCCTCCGTATCTTCCCTCCTCCCTCAACTTGTCCGTCTCAACCTGATTCCTGCCTTCGACCACTGATATGGATATTGACCACTCTATTGCTTGCCACCTGCCACTGACCCTTGCTTTGGACATGGACTATGCTATTTTTGCTGCCTGCTCTGACCCTTGGCCTGGACCCAATGATTCTCTACTTGCCACCTGCCCTGACCTCAGCCCTGTCACAAATTCTCTTCATCCTTGCACTATGGGAACTTCACCTAAGGCCTGCCAGCCCCTGAAACCCAAGGGCTCAACCCTTGGGGAACAGGGCTGGTACAGGTGAAGTCCCAGGTCTATCCCAGCCCAGGGAACGTCCGCCAGTTGTCAGCATGGGCCTAGCTGGTTCATCTGCTAGACTATGCCAATGGGATATACAAAAGCTACGCCCGAATTGGGTGGGAGGTTGCCGGTGGCCAAATTAGTACTGCCCTTGCGAATGCTGTGTCATCCCGAGCTTGAACATCCAGGCGGTAGAACCTGGCAAAGGTGTGAATGGAGGACCATGTCGACGCCCGACAGATCTCAGTGGGTGACAGCATCTTTGATTCCGCCCAGGACACTGCCTGGGTTCTAGTGGAATGGGCCTTGACTTATAGCGGTGGAGGCTTGCCTGCCTCTACATAGGCCGTCTTGATTACTTCTTTGATCCAGCGGGCTATGTTTGCCTGCGAGGCCGCTTCCCCTTGTTTCTTCCTGCTGTGAAGGTCGAATAGGTGGTCCATCTTTCGTACGGGTTCTGACCTTTCCAGGTATCTGACTAGAAGTTTGCCATCGTTAAGGTAGCGAAGACAGCGAGATTCTTCCGAGCCCTTGTGCTCGTCTGGAGATGGCAGTGAGATGGTAGTGAGAAACCACCTTTGGAAGGAAGGCGGGGACAGTGTGTAGCTGTATGGATCCCGGTGTGAACCTGAGAAAGGGTTCCCAACAGGATAGTGCTTGAAGTTCTGAGATGGGACGGGCCGAACATATTGACACTAGAAATGCAGTCTTCAAGGTTAGTAGTCGTAGAGACAGACCATAGATAGGTGTGAAGGAGGCTCCCGCTAGTAAGTCTAGTACTAGATTGAGGTTCCATAGGGGTACCGGCCACTTTAAGGGTGGGCAGATCTGCTTGACCCCTCTCAGGAAGCGGGAGACGGCCAGATGAGATGTTAGGCTAATGCCTTCCACTTTGGTTCCGAAGCATGCCAACGCGGCCACCTGAACCTTGATGGAGTTGAGGGACAACCCCTTCTATAAGCCGTCCTGCAGGAATTCCAGGATTGTGGGAATTTTGGCTGTCTGCGGAAGGATGTTGTGGTCTTCGCACCAGACTTCGAATATTCTCCATATCTGTATGTAGGTTAGCGATGTGGAGAACTTGCGTGCTCGGAGCAAGGTGTCAATGACCGCCCTCGAGTATCCGCTCTTCTTCAGGCATGTCCTCTCAATGGTCAGACCGTAAGAGAGAATAGAGTTGGGTCTTCGTGGAGGATCGGGCCTTGCTGGAGCAGATCCCTGTGTGGAGGTAGAGGGAGAGGGCTCCCCGTCACGAGTCTTCCCATGTCTGCGTACCACGGCCTTCTTGGCCAGTCTGGGGCCACTAGAACTACTAGTTCCCTGTGGTGCTGTATCTTGTGGATGATCCTGCCCAGTAGTGGCCACTGGGGAAAGCGTATAGCAGGTCTTCCTGTGGCCAGGTCTAGACGAGGGCATCGATCCTTTGGGATTGTGGTTCTCGTCTGCGACTGAAGAAGTTGGGAACTTGGGCGTTGGACAGAGTTGCTAGGAGATCCATGGCTGGGGTTCCCCAGCGGTTTACTATCAACTGGAAGGCTGTGATTGACAGCTTCCATTCCCCTGGGTCTAGACTTTCTCTGCTGAGGTAGTCCGCAGTGACGTTGTCTTTTCCCGCGATGTGGGCGGCTGAGATCCCTTGTAGTGTTGCTTCCGTCCACGCCATTAGGGAATCTATTTCCAGGGACACCTGTTGGCTTTTGTTTCCTCCCTGGCAGTTGATGTAGGCAACTGTTGTGGCGGTGTCCGACATGACTGACAGATTTGCCCTGGAGTCTGTGATGGAACCGTAGGCAGGCTAGTCTGACCGCCTGGGCTTCCAGGCGGTTGATGTTCCACCCTGACTCTTCCTTCTTCCATTGCCCCTGGGCTGTGTCAGTTCCTGGCAGTGGGCTCCCCACCCTCGTAAGCTCGCATCTGTGGTGAGCAAGACCCAGGTTGGTGGAGATAGCCTTACTCCCTTGCTTAGATGGTCTTCTTGTAGCCACCATTGGAACTGGATCCACATTTCCTCCCAGGAGCTGGGGGTGAATGGAGTAGTCCTGGGATATCAGGTTCCATTGTGACAGTAGGGAGCGCTGTAGCGGTCGCATGTGGGCCCTTGCCCAAGGGACCACTTCCAGGGTTGATGTCATGAGGCCGAGGACTTGGAGGTAGTCCCATACTTTGGGGCGGGGACCTACTAGCGGGTTTTGCAATTGGTTCATCAGTTTTCTTCTCCTTGTAGGGGGAAGAACGACCTTGTCTTGTTTGGTGTCAAACCAGACGCCCAGCTATTCTAGAGATTGGGAGGGCTGCAGACAGCTCTTGTTTGTGTTGACGACCCACCTGAGGCTCTCCAGTAGAGTCTTGACTCTGGTGGTCGCCTGGTGACTTTCGTCTGGAGATTCTGCCCTGATCAGCCAATCGTCCAGATATGGATGTACGAGAATTCCTTCTTTCCTCAGTGTCGCCACCACTACCACCATGATTTTGATGAACGTGCGGGGGGCTGTGGCTAGCCCGAAGGGTAGCACCCGGAACTGGTAGTGGTGGTCCAGGATCATGAAGCATAGGAAATCGCTGATGCTCATGACGGACTTGAATGTTCAGGTAGGCTACTGACAGGTCCAGGGATGTAAGGAATTCTCCCTGCTGTATCGCCCTTATGACCGAGCGCAGGGTTTCCATGCAGAAGCGTGGTACCCTCAGGTAGCGGTTGACTGACTTGAGGTCCAGGATGGGCCGGAACGTTCTTTCTTGGGGGCGATAAAATAGATGGAATAGTACTAGTATTTTGCTGTTGCATGGGCACCAGTGCTATGGCCTTTAGGGCGAGCAATTTGGCCAGTGTGGTTTCCACTGCCGTCCTCTTGGAGGGTGCGTGGCAAGGAGATTTCACGAACTTGTCCGGAGGGATGATGTGGAAGTCCAGATAGTATCCCTCTCGAATGATGGTTAGGACCCACTTGTCCACTATTATTTCGACCCATCTTTTGCAGAATAGGGCTGATTTTCATTGTGGGGTGTGGCTGGGGCCTGTGCCAGAGCCGGCTCCCCTCTTGTGTTTGTTCCGAAAGGACTGGCCCTGCTGCGGGGCGAGGGGCTTGGTATGTACTCTTGTAGGGTCTGAAGCACTGTGATCCTCTGCCCCTAGGTAATTGGGGAGGGGGGCGTTGGCTTCTTTTGTTCTTGTCCTCCGGTAGCCGAGGTACTGGGGATTCACCCCATTTGTCGGCTAACTTCTCCAGTTTGCTTCTGAACAGGAGGGCTCCTTTAAAGGGCATTCTCGTGAGTTTAGTCTTGGAAGTCGCATCGGCTGACCAACTTCGGCGCCAGAGCTACCTTCTGGCTGCCACTACGGATGACACCCCTCTGGCAGAGGTGCTGTACCAGATCAGAGGTCGCATCCATGAGGAAGGATACCACTGGTTCTAGTGCTTCGCCAGGCGTGGCGGTGTTCCTGGTCATGGATAAGCAGGTGCGTGTAGTGACATAGCTGATACGTCGAATGACTGTTTAAGGATGGATTCCAGACGTCTGTCCTGGGCATCCTTGAGTGCCGCTCCTCCTCAACTGGGATGTTAGTGCGCTTTGTGACCGCGCAGACTATGGCATCCACTTTGGGGGAACACTAGTAGATCTTTGGCTGAGGGTTCCAGTGGATATATGGCTTCCAGGGCCCACCTCCCCCTTTGAAACTGGCCTTCAGGGCGTTCCATTCCAAGTTGATCAGCTGTTGTACGGCTTGCAGCAAGGGGAAATGGCGGGAGGCCTGACAGAGCCCTTCTAGGAGAGGGTTTGGCTTTGGTTCCTCTGTGGCACTTGTGCCTGGACTGGCAAGCTCCTTCAAGCTGAGAGCCACGAGATCTGGTATCTCATCTTTGGAGAAGAAACACCTCATGGTTCAGTAAGGTTCCGTTCCTAGAGGTATTTCCCCTTCCTCCAGGGGGTCTTGATCCTCGTCTGAGGTGTCCGTGTCCCCTATAGAGAGGTTTTTGGCTGGGGGAGGGAGGGGGAGCACTTCACTGGAAGGTCTGGAGGCCCTAGGAGGCAAGGGTCCCTCTGGTGGCGGATGTGTCGGTGCCATCGGTGGCGGTTGCATGTGGACAAAAGTGTGTAGACCCTTAAAGAATTCTACCAGGAGAAGGATCCTGGGTCTAGATTAAAGGCCGCTGCATTCCCCAGGGACCCCGTTTGGGGGAGGGTCGTGCTGGGGATAGAGAGGTCCGGGGTACTATCGGTGGGATCCGGATTCCTGTACTGGCTGGGGAGGGCCTTGTCCAGGTTCTCCCAGGGCCTCCTTGCACTGCAGACACACAGCTGTGGCTTCCTCATGCTGCGCCACTCTTATGTGGCAGGCTGGACAGAGGACTTGGGCCTTGGTTATCTTGGCCGGTGGTGGCCATGGTTTTGTGCGTGTAGGTTGTTGAAACCCCCAGTCTGTGTGTTTAATGTGCGCGCCAGGTGTGCCCAAGATATGCGTGTAAGCCGGGATGCGCACTCACTGAGATGTGCGCGCCGCTATGCGCACGGCCTTAACTTGTGCGCCCGGCACAGTTGTGTGCATAGATGTGTGTACGGCACCTATGTGCGCACCGCTGTGCACACAAGTAATTTATGCGCCCGGCTCGTCCCTGTGCGCACGGTTCAGTTAGGCGGACAGAATGGAGAAATGGCGTCGGCGAACACGCGAGCAAGATGGCGATCACCTCAGAGGGTCTCCACGTGGGAGGACCCTCGTATCCGATCGGAGTCTAGCCCAGCCTGGGCTGATCAACCCGATGGTACAGACGCCAGCACTCGATCCTGTGCGGCTATCCAAGCCTCTGAGACTGGAGACTTAGAAAAAGTTTTCCTACCTTACCTTGTCTCGGCGTTTCCCCCGGTTTTCGTTCGGGCAGTCTCCGGCTGCGGGGGGGGAGAGGAAGTATCTTCATTGCTGCGCTCGATATTGCACCCGCTGCCTCTCAGCCGCTCCCGGTGCCTAAGTCCACACCGGGAACCGGCTACCGGACCGATGTCTACCTCTGAGGGATCTCGGAAATCACCTCAGGAAATCTCAACTGGGGGAGGGACCCTTAGGTATCACCGTAGGAGAGCTGGACTCGTTTGGAGAGGAAAGATTTCTTCTTTGTTTGGAATTTTCTAACGCTGCGCAAGCATGTATAGAGTCCCGAACTGCTATGGAGCTGCCTGCACGGGTATATGTACTGGTGCTTACGTCAGATTGAAATCAGACTCCAACTGGTATCAGGAGCACACTATACCCATTGGTCCTGAATCCATCTGCTACATGCTAGGAAACAATAATTATATAAATATTCTAAAAATAATTACAAATAAAAAATAGGCATTTTATATCTAGGCCTATGCCCCTTGCATGTACTCTTCTTTTTCCCCCACCTCCTCACACTGACCACTTTGTACCCTCCCCACACCTGTGTATTGGATAGGATGTGTGTGTGCCTGTATGTGTGCATGCACTTTTTTCTCCTCTGTCTCCCACTCCTTCCCTCTCCAGCGTGTGAATGATGTGCAAGTATGGGTGGGTTCTCACCCATGCACGTAATCCTCTTTGTCCCTCTCTCCATCTCCAATTTGTAGCCCCCTCGTGTGTGAGGTTTGTGTAAGCATGGAGGGGGGTATTCTGTTCCTCTCCTCACCTGCGTTTGTATGCTGGGGAATGTGTGTTGTGTGTGCACTCTCCCCCTCCCCCCACCTAGGGTTGCCAACTATGGACCAGACAGCCAGGTTTTTCAGCTGTGCTGTACAGTGTCTGGTCAGAAGTACTGACTGGACACAGAAAATCCGGTTTTTTGATAGAGGCTCCTCTTTCCCACAGCTTCCTGGTTATAGGGAAAGACAGCAGAGAGCTGTGCTGTGTCCCCACCCTCTTGCCTCCTTTACTGTGTTGTGATTAGATGGGATGGAGAGAGGAGTCAGGGCATTGCATAGCTCTCATTTCCTAGTGCTCCACAGATCTCTGTAGCAATGCTCTCTGGGTGTTTCCCTCCCCCACATTGCGCCTGAGAGAGGGGCTGCAATGAGCTAGCCAAAGGATAGAATCACAGAGGAAGGGAAGGTGGAAGAAGAGACAGTCAGAGTCACAGGGTGGGGGGAAAGGGGAGAGGGGAGGGGAAGGAAAGGAAGATACACATGGAGAGCATGGGAGGAAAGAGACAGGGAGAATAGAAGGAAGTTCACAGGGAAGGGGAAAGGCACAATGGAAGCATGAGGGAAGGCAGGAGACAGATGGGGGAAGGGAAGGAAGAGACAAGAGGCACAAAGGAGACAGAGGAAGACACTGGGGAGGAGAGACACAAGAGGGAAGAACGAGGGAAAGAGACAGGAGGGCAGCACTAGAGTGCACAGAGAAAGGGGAGAGCATATTGAGAGACAGGTGGGCACAAGGGAGACAGATGAAAACCTGGGGAGATTTTAAGGAAAAGGAGAGCAAACCACCTGTGTCAGAGAGCAGGCTGTGTGTTTGGGAGTGTTCATGTGTGTATGAGAGAGGAAGTTATGTGTTTGGGAATGTATGTGAGTGTGTATACATATGAGAGGAAACAGTAGGATTAAATGGACAATTTTCTCAGTGGAAGGGAGTGGGCAGAGGAATGCCTCAGGGATCTGTTTTGGGACCTGTGCTTTTCAATATATTTATAAATGATCTGGAAAGGAATAAGACTAGTTTTGGATAACAAAACTCAAGTAAAGTCACAAAAGAAGTCCAGAACAGCTGTAACCTGAACGAGGAAAGCTATGAGCACAAATGCTTGTAGCTTGGGCAATAAAATCCCAGATTCGCAAGCCCTAAATGGTGGAGACGGACTTGGACATTGTTGCTGTCACGGAGACGTGGTTCACGGAATCTCACGATTGGGATACGGCAATACCGGGGTATAACTTGTTAAGGAAGGACAGAGAGGATAGGAAAGGGGGAGGAATGGCTCTTTATGTCAGAAACAATATCCAAGCATCTGAGCTGCAAGGAAGATGGGGCAATGAAGAAGCACTATGGGTCAACCTAAAAAAAGATGGGACATCCATTTTTATTGGAGTGGTTTACAGGCTTCCAAACCAAAAGGAAGAGCTTGACAGATATCTGGTTGAAGACATCCAAAAGATGGGAAAGAAGGGAGAAGTGGTGACTGTTGGAGACTTTAATTTGCCGGATGTAGACTGGAGAATCCTATCTGCAGAATCTAACAATAGTAGAGAAATAGTGGATGCTCTGCAAGGAACTTTGTTCAAACAAATGGTAATGGAAGCCACAAGAGAGGGAGCTATACTCGATTTAGTGCTCACTAATGGAGATAATGTCTCTGATGTCCAGGTGGGCGCCCACCTCAGCACCAGTGATCAAACGGTATGGTTTAATATCACAAAAAGGATACAGAAAAGAAGCACACGGACCTGAGTTTTGCAGTTCAAAAACACAGACTTTGATGAAATGGGGAAGTACCTGGAGGAAGAACTAGTAGGCTGGGAGAACGAGAGAGATGTGGAACAACAGTGGACCAAACTAAAAGGAGCAATTACCAAAACAACTAATCTTTGTTAGAAAAATAAAGAAAAGCAAAAGAAAAATTAAACCTACCCTGTTTCCCCGAAAATAAGACAGTGTCTTATATTAATTTTTGCTACCAAAGATGCACTAGGCCTTATTTTCAGGGGATGTCTTATTTTTTCATGAAGAAGAATTCACATACCGGTATATTGTTGAACAAAAAAATGAACATTTATTATATTCTGGTTATGCTGGTTTGTGATGACAACTAACTGTGAATCCTATCAAGAATTTCTTGTTACTAACATTGCGGTAGTTCTATGTACCGTACAACAATCATTTACGGTACATTTACAGATCCCCATATTTTTAAACACAAACCAAGATTTATTCTATGACAGTCATGTCATCATCTTCTGGCACATCATCATAACAATCTAAACCCTGAATTTCCTGGTGAATTTCTTGTAACTGCATTTCTTTCAGAATTATTGGCCCAAATCTCTCATGTCTAGCAATAGCACTGTCCTTAAATGAATACTTTTTGTCAAGATAGTTGCATTGCAAATGCACTACGAGCAGGCTATCAGTGATTTTCTCCCATGAATTCTTCACCCAAGACACAACCTCTTGCAGTTTAGGCTTCACAAAGTTTCCACGATGATTTCTCTCCATTCTATTTTCAATGTAGTCATTAATTTGCATGCGCAAATTGTCCTTGAATGGCTTGTTTATTGCAATATCAAGAGTCTGGAGATAGGCCGTCATTCCTGCGGGAATCATTATTGAATCTATTCTTCTTGCGTGAAGAAATGTCTTCATGTCTTTAGCGTGGTGTGTGCTGGCTGCGTCCCAGACTAGCAGACCTCTTTGGCTCCCTCGTATAACAAGCGGAAGCATTAAATCGTCCCACTTCCTTATAACTGCTTGTGTGGCCCAGGCTTTTTCAGTTTCAAGAATAAAAATGCCTGAAACACAGTCAATCTTATCCTTCGTGCCCTTAGAAATGATTAAAGGTGGGACTTTAGTGCCATCCAGACGAATTGCCAAAATACAGGTAACACGTGCACTTTCGTAAGCAGTAGAGGGAATGTACACTGAGGAGGCACCACGCTGTTCAATTGTTGTTTGAGATGCTTGGCCCATAAACACTGCAGTTTCATCCATAGCAATCATGTTGGAAAGATTGTATTTAGATAAGTCAGCGTCATCAATAAAGGACTTGAATGCAAATGCACGTTTAATAATTTCAGCATCCTCCAGCTTAAACAGTGTTGTGGATCTTCTTAAAGACAGTTCACTTCGCTGAAGGAAACTATCCAGCCAGTGTTGTGATGCTTTGAATTCTTTGGGGGCTATATCGAACTGTGGTGCCATTGCAAGGGCAACTTCTTGAATCTGAGCCCTATTCACAACCAAAGCCTTTGCTCTCCTGTCAACAACCCATTCACAGATCAGGTCTTCCAGCTCGGCAAATAATGGTTGCCGACCTGATCCACACTTGTGCTTTTTAGCATTTCCGTTGTCCACTTGTTGACTGAGGTTACCGTAATCTGCTCGCCATTTTCGGACCAATCGGATACTCAACATTTTCTCTTTGCAGAAAGCAGTAAGATTTTTGCCCTGAGAGTCTTCCACGATTCCTTTCTTGTACTCGACGGAATAGCTCTCTCTTTTTGCGCTCATGTCTAGGGGTAAAAATATAGTACCAGTACTGTTTATTTCTTGTACTTTAGACCTTTCAGCAGAGAAGCAGACACCCCCTAAAGAATCAAAATGGCACACTGGTTGCCTGACACACACAGGGCCACAAAAAAGGGCTGAAAAGTACCTGGCTCCCACAGACTGGAACGATTTCCCACAGCAGTTCCTGGACCACTTGTACAGCAGGGATGGTATTGCGGCTTCCGGCCACCAGGAGGACCTCAACACTCCTCTTCTCGGGTCACAGCAGCCCTGCTGCCGGGGCCTCTTCCTCTTCTCGGGCCACAGCGGCCCTGCTGCCGGGGCCTCTTCCTCTTCTCGGGCCACAGCGGCCCTGCTGCCGGGGCCTCTTCCTGGGCCGCTGCAATGATTTGCGGCGGCCCGTAAGCGCTTCTCTTCTGCACGTGCTGATGCTCCTTCTCCTTCCTGCCCACGCGGCTCCGGCAACGCTTATTTCCGGGGTCGCGCAGGCAGGAAGGAGGAGGAGCATCAGCGCGTTTGAACGCGATCATTTTCTTCGGGCCGTGGTGATGTGAGTTCCACCACGGCCCTGCCGATCTGCCTGCTACATGCGTGTCACTGACGGCCCCATGAGCCTCCCTGCGCCCGGGGGCATTGGCTCCCCTCGGGATACCACTGCTCGCGGCGCCCCCTACTGTAATACCGTACTTTGGCTTGAAACTTTATACCGGTACAGTAATTTTAAAAAATGCAAGCTGCGTCTACGGTAAGAAGCATCCGTGAGCGTTAGGCCCGCGCAACCCATTTTTACTGTATAGAGCGCTATACAGTATCCTGGGTGCGCTGGCCTAACGCTTCACAGACATGCTGGTACCGGTATCTGTCATTTCCAAATGTCATTTGAAATGACAGTACCAGGAAGTGGACGGTTCTCCTATGCTTGGGATTGCCCGTCCTCTCTCCTCTCCTCCCGAAGCAAGCAACGAAAGCGAAAAAAAAAATAAAAGTTGCAAGAGAGAGAGGGGAAAGAGGACGGGCAATCCTACCCGCGGGACTGCCAGTCCTCTCCCCTCCTCCCAAGCAAGGCGCGAAAAGCAGCCTTGCTCCTGGAGGAGGGGAGAGGACTGGCAGTGTAAAGCAACGATGTGACTTACTTTTTTCACAGCCCTCCTCCAGAGACGGACTTCGATGGACACAGATCGCGGCTCTCCTGCCTCCCGGTGGCGAAGATGATGCCTGCACCGGCGAAAGCGGCCCCTGTGCATGCGATTGGGCCGCTCAATGCATTGAGCGGGCCCAATCGCACGCACAGGGACCGCTTTCGCCGGTGCAGGCATCCATCTTCGCCACCGGGAGGCAGGAGAGCCGCGATCTGTGTCCATCGAAGTCCGTCTCTGGAGGAGGGCTGTGAAAAAAGTAAGTCACATCGTTGCTTTACACTGCCAGTCCTCTCCCCTCCTCCAGGAGCAAGGCTGCTTTTCGCGCCTTGCTTTGGGAGGAGGGGAGAGGACTGGCAGTCCCGCGGGTAGGATCGCCCGTCCTCTTTCCCTTGCAACTTTTTTTTTTTGCTTTTTCGATTTTTTTGTGCTTTCATTGCTTCGGGAAGTGGGGAGAGCACTGGGGCTGCCCCGGAGACCAGGGCAGCCCCTGACGCGGCCAGGGCAGGTGAGCGGGGGCTGGGGGAAAGTTTGCCGCCTACCCTTACCCCTGCCTCTAACGCAGGGGGTAAGGGTAGGCGTGTAAGTTAGCAGGTTAAACGCGGGGCAAAACGGCAGGGGCGAGGGAATACCGTAGCTAATTCGATCGTTTTACATGTACTATGTGCTAGGTCTTACTTTCGGGGGAGGTCTTATATTTAGCAATTTGGCAAAACCTCTACGAGGTCTTATTTTCGGGGGAACACGGTATCTGGTTCTCCATGGAGGCAGCTGACAAAATAAAGGCTAAAAGAACAGCGTTCAAGAAATATAAAGGATCCTAAAGGGAGGAGCACAAACAAGAATATCTGGTAGAACTGAGGGAGACAAAGAAAGTAATCAAGACAGCAAAAAGGTCAATCAGAAGAAAGGATTGCCAAAGAGGTAAAGAGAGGTGACAAACATTTTTCAGATACATCAGTGAAAGGAGAAAAGTTCAAAGTGGTATAGTGAAATTGAAAGGTGAAAAGGATCAATGTGTGGAGAGAGACAAGGAAATGGCAGAAATATTAAACGAATACTTCAGTTTCTGTGTTCACTAAAGAAGACCCTGGAGAAGGACCGTCGCTAGTTAACAAGAAAATAGAGGGGAATGGAGTAGATGTAACTCCATTTACAGTAGAGAATGTATGGGAAGAGCTGGGGAAACTGAAAGTAGACAAAGCCATGGGGCCTGATGAGGTTCATCCCAGGATACCAAGGGAGCTCAGATGTGCTGGCAGGTCCACTGTGTGACCTGTTCAATAGATCCCTAGAAACCGGAGTGGTGCCGATCCCGCTTCACAAGAGTAGAAACAGAGAAGAGGCTGGTAACTACAGACCGGTTAGCCTCACCTCGGTGGTGGGAAACGTAATGGAGTTGCTGTTAAAAGAAGGAATAGTGAACTATCTACAGTCGGAAGAATTGCTGGAAAAGAGGCAGCATGGATTCACCAGGGGAAGATCCTGTCAGACAAATCTGATAGATTTTTTTTGACTGGGTAACCAAGGAATTGGATCAAGGAAGAGCGCTCTGTGTCATCTACTTGGACTTCAGCAAACCTTTTGATAAGGTTCCGCACAGGAGACTAGTGAATAAAATAAGAAAGCTTAGGGAGTGAGTGCCAAGGTGGTGGCCTGGATTGCAAACTGGTTGACAGACAGAAGACAATGTGTGATGGTAAATGGAACTTACTCTGAAGAGAGAGCGGTGTTGAGCGGAGTGCCGCAAGGGTCGGTGATGGGACCGGTCCTGTTCAATATCTTTGTGAGAGACATTGTGGACGGGATAGAAGGTAAGGTTTGTCTTTTTTGCGGATGACACTAAGATCTGCAACAGAGTGGACACGCCGGAAGGAGTGGAGAGAATGAGACTAGATTTAAGGAACTGGAAGAGTGGTTGAGATATGGCAGCTGAGATTAGTGCAGAGTCATGCATATGGGGTGTGGAAATTCGAATGAATTGTAGTCGATGGGGGGGGAGAAGGGGCTGATGTGCACGGGGCACACCGTTGGGGTAATAGTGTCTAATGATCTGAAGTTGGCGAAACAATGTGACAAGGCGATAGCTAAAGCCAGAAGAATGCTGGGCTGCACAGAGAGAGGAATAAAGAGTAAGAAAAGGGAAGTGATTATCCCCTTGTACAGGTCCTTGATGAGGCCTCACCTGGAGTACTGTGTTCAGTTCTGGAGAGACCGTATCTCCGAAGGTCAGAGACAGGATGGAGGCGGTGCAGACAAGGGGCGACCAAAAAGGTGGAGGGTCTTCATCAAATGACTTAAGAGGAGAGATTGAAGAATCTAAATATGTACACCCTGGAGGCAAGGAGGAGGCAGGGGGCGATATGATACAGACTTTCAGATACTTGAAAGGTTTTAATGATCCAAAGTCATGACAAACCTTTTCAGTTGCAAAAAAAAAAATCAGCAGAACCAGGAGTCACGATTTAAAACTCCAGGGAGGAAGACTCAGAACCAATGTCAGGAAGTATTTTCTTCACGGAGAGTGTGGTGATGCCTGGAAAACCCTTCCGGAGGAGGAAGTGGTGAAAGACCAAAACTGAGAAGGATTTCAAAGGGGCATGGGATAAATACTGTGGATCAATAAAGTCTAGAGGATGTGAATGAAGAGAAGAGGCATGGAGGTGGAATGATGGCTACTACCTGGAGATGAATATCCTTATCAATAAACATACACACTGTGAGGCAGGGGGCGGGGGCAAGATGGCGCCCTGGGCGGAGCTGTGTGAGTTACTGAGCAGTTTCATTTTGCATAGTGCTTTATATTCCTGGGAACTTTGTTATCTTGTGAAATAAATAACCTAATAATGCCTGCAAAACGTAAAGGGAAAATAAGGGTTTTTTCCCTCAATTTCAACGCAGCTATCTGAACAGAGGCTCATAACTACCTTCACAACTCCGGGAGCAGGAACGGCCGGGGGGAGTAGCCTTGCTGCAGTGCCGAAGGGAGGAAATTAGACACCGCCTGAGGCAGAGGTTTCCCTCAGCCCTACCGTGATTCCACCACCAGCTGAGAGGGGAGCATCAGAGACTCTGCTAGAGACGCTGAATGAGGAAGTCAGCGTCTCAGGAAGGCAGGGAGAAGGAAGCGAAGCAGCTGCCCAGCCAGAGCCGACGAGGAACCCTCTTGGGGGGTCTTTCGGAGTCATTTGGCCGAGGGGCAGCTAGTGCACCCAGCCACTGGAAAATCAGTTTCATCGGGTGAGCATATAGAAACCCCTATAAGACCAGCAGTGGTAACTATGGAGACATTATGGGAACTTTCTGCTAATCTTATAGTTGCTGTAAGAGCTAGCAACCAGAGAATGGAACAAATAGCCTCTTCTTTAAACAATAAAATTTCTGAGCAAGATTTGTCACTGCAAGTAATGAAAGAAAAAGTGGATGGAATGGAAACAGAAATAGGAAATATACAAGCTTTCAATCAGGCAACAATAAAAGATAGAACTGCATTGTCCAGAAGATTGGAATTACTAGAAAACTGGAACCGGAGATTTAATGTGAGATTGATCAAATTTCCTAAAATTATGGATGAGCTTCCCATAATAACTTTTAAAATATCTCCAGGAGACTCTTCAGATGTTGGACTCTGATATGCCTGTGATAAATAAGGTTTAGCAAATGTTGCTTACCTGATGTAACAGGTGTTCTCACAGGACAGCAGGATGTTAGTCCTCACAAATGGGTGACATCGAGGATGGAGCCCACCACGGAAAACTTCTGTCAAAGTTTAAACAGAACTTTGACTGGCCCCTACTGGGCATGCCCAGCAAGGCACTGACCCTGCAGCCAGCAGGGGTCTCCCTTCAGTCTGATTTTCAAAGCTACAGGCAGTGCCTAGAAAGTAAAAATAAAACGAACCCAACACCGCGGGGAGGCGGGCGGGTTTCGTGAGGACTAACATCCTGCTGTCCTGTGAGAACACCTGTTACATCAGGTAAGCAACATTTGCTTTCTCACAGGACAAGCAGGATGGTTGTCCTCACAAATGGGTGAGTACCGAGCTGAGGATGTCCCGACTTGCACCAAATGTACCCAACGGTGTGCAGCAGGCACAATAAGTGAGGAGAAATTTGGGAAAGGGCATCCGCACCCAACCGGGTAGGTGGAAGGGTGTTGGTACATCAGGTTGGAAAAAGGTTACGCAAGACAGACTGGCCGAAGATGGAGTCCTGTCTTCCAGCCTTGTCCAAACAATAGTGGGCTGCAAAGGTATGGAGAGAACTCCAGGTTGCAGGTTTGCAGATGTCAGGAAGCGGGCACCGATCGAAGGTGTGCCACTGACGTCGCCCATGGCCCTCACAGAGTGTGCTTTAACACGGTCTTGAAAAGGAATGCCAGCTTGCTCATAGCAAAAAGAAATGCAGTCCGCCAACCAGGAAGAAAGAGCCTGCTTACCCACAGGTTGTCCCAACTTATTAGGATGGAAAGAGACGAATAATTGAGGTGCTCTTCCTGTGGGAAACTGTACGGTCTAGGTAAAAGCTAGAGCCGTTACAGTCTACGGTATGCAGGGTCTGCTCTCCAGAGTTGGAGTGGGGCCTGGGAAAAAAAGATAGGTAGTATGATGGATTGATTGATATGAACTCAGAAAACTACCTTAGGTAAAAAATTTAGGGTGAGTGCGGAGTACCGCCCGGTCCTGCAGGAGCTTAGTGTAAGGCGGATAGGTAACTAGGGCCTGTAATTCACTAACCCTGCGAGCTGAAGTAATAGCCAAAAGGAATAACACTTTCCAAGTGAGATATTTAAAGTCACAGGAGTGCAGAGGTTCGAAAGGAGGTTTCATAAGACGACCAAGAACCAGGTTAAGGTCCCAGGATGGGGCTGGAGGACGCAAGGGCGGCTTTAGATGGAGCAAGCCCTTAAGAAAGCGTGTTACTAGGGGTTGTACTGAAATAGGATTACCCCCAATACCCTTATGGAAGGCGGCTACCGCACTGACATGCATTCTGATAGAAGAGGTTTTAAGACCTGATTCAGAGAGATGCCATAAATAGTCCAAGAATTTGGAGATTGGACAGGAAAGGGGATCAAGGGACTGAGAAGTGCACCATGATGTGTACCTTTTCCATTTGTATGAGTAAGACTCTTGTGGAAGGCTTTCGTGAAGCTATCAGGACCCGAGAAACGGAATCTGAAAGGTTGAAAGGCTGAAGGACTAACCTTTCAACATCCATGCCGTCAGGGACAAGGCTTGGAGGTTGGGATGGAGGAGGCATCCGTCGTTTTGAGTGAGCAGATGCGGGTCCTTTCCCAGAGGAATGTGCCTGCGGATGGAGAGATCCTGGAGTATTGGAAACCATACTTGGCGTGGCCAGTAAGGTGCTATCAGGATCATGGTTCCTCCGTCCTGGCGTAGCTTCACGAGAGTCTTTGACACAAGAGGGAGTGGAGGGAATGCATAGAGCAGACCGGTTGTCCACTTGAGGGAGAATGCATCCCTCGGCCGAGAGTGCTGGCTCCGAATGAGAGAGCAGTAATCGTCCACTTTGTGGTTCTGAGGGGACGCAAAGAGGTCTATGCGGGGAGAACCCCACTTGTGAAACAGAGAGGTCGCTACCAGAGGATCGAGTGACCACTCGTGTGGTTGGAAGACACGGCTCAGCTGGTCTACCAATACATTGTCTACTCCCGGCAGGTAAGTGGCCCTGAGGTACATGGAGTGGGAGAGGGCTTCCGCCCAGATGTGCGCAGCTTCCTGACACAGAAGGAAGGAGCCTGTGCCTCCCTGCTTGTTTATGTACCACATGGCCACTTGGTTGTCTGTCTGGATTAAGATTATCTGATGAAAGAGATGATCTTTGAAAGTGCGGAGCGCATAGCGGATTGCTCGAAGTTCCAGGAAATTGATCTGGTGTTCGGCTTCCTCTTTGGACCATAACCCTTGGGTTTGAAAGTAGTCCACATGGGCTCCCCAACCGATGTGAGAAGCGTCGGTGGTTAGGATTACTTGCGGATCCGGTGGAAGAAAGGGTAAGCCCTGAAGGAGGTTGACCTGAGTCGTCCACCAGGTTAAGGATAGGCGCAGCGCTTGTGTGACTGTGACTATGGAGGACAGAGGCTGAAAAGCTTGAATCCATTGGTGTCGTAGAGTCCATTGTGTTACTCTCATGGCTAGTCGGGTCATGGGAGTGACTTGAACCGAGGATGCCATGTGCCCTAGGAGAATGAGGAACTGGCAAGCCGTGGCAGTGTTCTGAGACTGGAGCTGGCGAGCCAGGGACATTAGGGTGTGGACCCTCTGAAGAGGAAGGTAAGCCTTTGCCTGTAAGGTGTCCAAGTCTGCCCCAATGAAGGATAAGGTTTGAGACGGGACTAAGCAAGATTTCTCGTAATTGACGAGAAACCCTAAGGAAAGGAGTGTTTGAATAGTCAATTTTAGGGAGGATTGAGCTATCTGTTGGGTGGAGGCCCTGATTAGCCAATCGTCCAGGTATGGGTAGACGTGGACACCTTCCTTCCTTAGGAATGCTGCTACCACTACGAGACATTTGGTAAAGACTCGTGGGGCAGAAGCTAGACCGAAAGGGAGGACACGGTATTGATAATGGTCGTGGCCTACTAGAAACCGCAGATATTTGCGATGGGATTGTGTGATCGCAATGTGGGTATAAGCGTCCTTGAGGTCGAGAGAGCACAGCCAATCCCCTCTTTGTAGCAGAGGGAGCAGCGCCCCTAGGGTTACCATTTTGAACTTCTCTTTTTGAAGGTATTTGTTGAGGGCTCGAAGGTCCAAAATGGGACGTAGTCCCCCTGATTTCTTTGGTATTAGGAAGTATTTGGAATAGAATCCCCTTGCCTCGTTGAGAGGGAGGAACGGGTTCTATAGCATTTGATTGCAGAAGGGATACTTCCTGTTGTAATTGAGCCAAATGGGTGGATAGACTCCACGCTTGAAGAGGCGGGGAGTCTGCCGGAAGAGTTATGAAGTTGAGGTGGTAACCCTGTGCGATAATTGTTAGCACCCACTGATCTGAGGTGATCTGCAACCAAGGTTGTAGAAAATGGTACAGTCGACCTCCTACAGGGATGTCCGGAAGAGGGGTTTGGCATGTGTTCCCTACAGGGGAGTCAAAGGCCAGCCGCAGGCCCAGGAGGAGGGGCTACAGTAGGCCTTTGCTTCCTAGGCTGACGCGGCTGAGGCCTAGTAGAGGATCGAGCTGGACGAGGCCTGGCCGATGGAGGGTAATAACGGCGTGGTCGAAAGAATGACTTCTTAGAGTCTTTCTTTTGCGGTTGCTTGGAGGTCAGCTCAGGTGGGACAGATGAGAGTTGTTTCAACGTCTCATGGTGGTCTTTTAACTCCGCCACAATCTGCTGAATTTGCTCTCCAAACAAATTATCGCCTAAGCAGGGTAAATCAGCAAGACGATCTTGAACCTCTGGGCGAAGGTTGGATGATTTTAACCAAGCCCAACGTCTGGCTGAGATGGCTGTGGCTGAAACTTTTGTGGAAGCATCGAATATGTCGTAGGCAGTCCTAATCTCGTGCTTCCCTGCCTCAAATCCCTTGTGAAGAAGGGCTTGAAGCTGCGGTTGGTATTGGTCTGGCAACGTGTCAGCATAGTCTTGCATCTGCTTAAGGATGGCTCTGTTGTACTGAGTCATGTAAAGTTGATATGAAGCTATGCGTGAAATCAACATAGCTCCATGAAAGACTTTCCGTCCAACACTATCTAGGAACTTGTTGTCCCTGGTAGGTGGGGTAGAAGAGTGTGGCTTAAGACGCTTGGCCTTCTTCTGCGCGGACTCAACCACAACAGAGCGATGATCCAGTTGAGGTTTTTGGAAACCTGGTGCTGACTGGACAAGGTAGGTGGAGTCAGCTTTTTTGTTAACTGGTGACACTGATGAAGGAGATTCCCAGTTTTTCTTGAGCAGATCCAAAAACACCTGGTGTATAGGGATGGAAGCGATGATTTTTGGAGCATCCAGAAATTGAAGGAGTTCCATCATCTGGTGTCTGTCATCAGCTTCAGATTGTAGTTGAAAAGGTACAACTTCTGACATCTCTTTCACAAAATTAATGAAAGATAGATCCTCAGGAGGAGATCTTTTTCTACTCTCTGTAGGAGATGGTGGCGAAGGCAAATCTGTGTCAGAAGATGTATCATCATCATCACCCCAGGTATCGTAGGGATCAAGTGGGGCTTGTAGCCCTGATGGACCTGGCTGAGGCTCTGAAGGCATCGATGGAAACCGAGGTGGAATCGGTGCCGTAGGTGGAACCAGAAATGGCATCGATGGCTTCGGTGCTGCCGATGGAATCGGTGCCTGGCGTGGAATGGATGGAACCGAAGGATATATCGGTGGAGATATACCAGAAGGCACCGATGGAACCACCCCGGAAGGGGGAATCCGGAACGGTGTTTCTCCTGCCGATGAAAAACCAGTCGGAGACGGTGGTGTTGTCGATGGTACTGGAATCACCGATGGAAGGGCCGTCATGAGCGCCTCCATGCGGCTCAGTAGCGGTGCTAGCGCTTGTATCAAAGGCTCGGTGGTCGGTTCCCTCCTCTGTGGCGAAGCCGGTGCCGGTGTCGGGGGCGGCACTGGAACCGTGCCGGAGACGGTGCCGATGGAGGTTGCAATTTCTTCATCGCTTTCTCGATGGCCTCCTGACCAGCCGGTCCAGTTCTGCCCGGGAGACCAGGGTAACCATACTACCCGCTCGACGGGAGAGGGAGGCTGAGGCAGGGCCGGAGGGACCACCGTAACTGGTGGATCATGGCCCCCGCACCCCGGGAGGGTGAGGGTTTCCTCGATGCCGGCGAACAGACGTGGAGGGTGTCCGGTCTGTTCGCGGCTTCTTGTCGGTGGCTCGGCTTGAGCAGAGGGTCGATGGCTGTGGATCCTCGACAGGCCAAGACTTGTGCCGTCGATGGCGGTGCTTTTCCTTCCGATCCCCCAGCGCCCATCCGGGGGAAGGGACGGGATCCGACGGCCGAGAAGCGATCGATGGCGGACGGTCACCGGAGGGTTGACGATGATGGTACAACTTCGACGGTGCCGTTTCCGATGACGTCGATGCTATCGATGGCGTTTGGGGTAGGTGCATGGAAGAGGAGCCCCATCTTCTCCATCCTGGCTTTGCGACCCTTGGGTTTCATTAGAGGCACATTTGGTGCAAGTCATGACATCATGCTCACTACCCAAACACATTACACAAACCCTGTGGGGGTCTGTGATGGACATAGTCCGGGTACAATCCGGACAACGGCGGAACCCCGTTGCCATGGCCTGAAACCAAAATTTAGGCTGGGGATCGGTAAGTGCCAACAGGCCTCAAGGGCCAAAATCGACGGTAGTCGATGGAAAAAGGCAAAAAACTTACCGGGTTCCGTAAGATGACTAAAAATTTGTCGAAGGGAGACCCCTGAGGGGCAAATTTTCTTAGGAAATTAACTTCCAAATTCCTGTCAGGAACGTGGTTAGAGAGCTCCTTTCACCGCGTGGCAACTGCTTGCGCGGAAAAAGAAGACTGAAGGGAGACCCCTGCTGGCTGCAGGGTCAGTGCCTTGCTGGGCATGCCCAGTAGGGGCCAGTCAAAGTTCTGTTTAAACTTTGACAGAAGTTTTCCGTGGTGGGCTCCATCCTCGATGTCACCCATTTGTGAGGACAAATGGGTGACAAAGCCCTTTTCAATTATGTTGCCAACCTCACCAAATCCTCTCAGCCCACTATCCCTGAGAATGATGCCTCCACTAAGAGCGAAGAAATCGCCCAGTATTTCCTCACAAAAATCACCAACATCCTCCGCAGATTTCAACACCCTTCTCCATCCACCTCCCCTTCCCCCTCCCTCCCACCTTCCCCCACTTCACCCACCCTCCAAACCCTTGACCTGACTTCCGCTAAAGAAGTGGAATCTATTCTCAGAAAAACTTAAACCAGCTTCCCACCCTTCAGACACCATTCCCACAAAATCCCTCCTCTCCATCCCGAACACTATATCCAAACCCATCGCAGACATCATAAACTCCTCCCTCTCTTCAGGCTCTGTCCCAGATGCTCTTAAACAAGCTATTGTCAAGCCCCTCCTAAAAAAACCACACTAGACCCTAAAGACCCCGCTAACTTCCGCCCTATCTCTAACCTGCCCTTCCTATCCAAAATTATGGAAAAGATTGTAAACATCCAACTTACAGAATATCTAGAAAGCAACAACATTCTGCATCCAGCCCAATACGGCTTCCGTAAATACCTCAATACAGAAATCCTCCTGCTCTCCCTCACGGACCACTTACTCATAGGCATGGACCGAGGCAAACTGTTACCTCCTCGCCCTACTCGACATCTCAGCTGCCTTTGATACCATCAACCATAACCTCCTCATCAACCGGCTATCCGAAATAGGCATCTCAGGCCTAGCCCTACTATGGTTTAAATCCTACTTATCTAACAGAAAGTTCTCCGTCAAGATAGGAAAACGCCAACTCCACACTCTATCCCTTGTCTCAAGGTGTCCCACAAGGCTCCTCCCTCTCCTCCACCCTTTTCAAACATTTATCTCACACCTCTATGTCAGCTCCTCACAGACCTCGGCCTCAAATTCTACCTCTATGCAGATGACGTTCAAATCGTCATTCCCATTCACAACTCTCTCTCAGATGCCCTTGCCTTCTGGAACACATGTCTTGCCAACATCAATGACTTCCTCACAAACATCCACCTCGCTCTAAACTCCTCCAAAACAGAGCTGCTCCTTATCTCTCCTCACCTCCCTCCCAAACCACCGACCTCCAACGATCCAGCTTTCAACGTCATAACACCCCAACCCACAGTAAGAGACCTTGGGGTTATCATAGATCAACAACTCAATCTCAAAAACAGATCAACTCCATCCTCAAAGAAGGTTTCTTCAAGCTTCACATCCTGAAGAAACTCAGACCCCTCCTCCACTATCATGACTTCCGCACCGTCGTCCAAGCCACCCTTTCCTCAAAGCTGGACTACTGTAATGCCCTCTTCCTTGGCCTACCCTCCTCCACCACCAAGCCCTTACAAATGCTCCAGAATGCCATCGCCAGGGTCATCACCAACTCAGGAAAGCTGATCACATTACCCCAATACTCAAAGAACTCCACTGGCTCCCCATCGCATCCCGAATTCTCTTCAAAATTCTAACCATAGTGCACAAGTCCATCCACTCGCACAATTCCAATTGGTTGGATGAACCCTTTCGTCCTATACGCACTGAACGACCCACTCGCACTGTCAACAAAGGCACCCTCTCCATTCCCCCTTTGAAAAAAGCCCACCTCTCCTCTACTAGGGACCGTGCACTATCCATTGCAGGCCCTAAACAATGGAACACCCCTCCCTACCACTCTCAGGCTAGAGCCATGTTACGCCAAGTTCAGAAAAAAACTTAAAACATGGCTCTTCCGACAAGCCTACCCTGATTAAGTACACCGACTTCTGCAGTATCTTGCCTACGCCTTGTATATTCCTGTAAATAGTCCGTTGCAGTTTTTATTTATTGCTTTAATTCCTCCACCTCCTGCTCTTTGTATACTCCTCCTTGTTCGCCCTCCCTGTTCATTGTAATTCTACCTTTAAAGTTACATTGTAAACCGGTATGATGTATGCATACTAATACCGGTATATAAAAGTTTTTAAATAAATAAATAAATAAATAAATCCTGCTTGTCCTGTGAGAAATTTCATTCCCAGAACCAGTGCTGAAAGAGGAAAATGTTCCGCAAGAGCAAAATCAATTTGATGTAGATAATCTTACTATGTTTCTTGAATCCTCTGCAATAGAAATTATTGAATGTGCTACATTGATTGTTACACTAATTGCAGAACAGGATGTTAGCAAAATTATGTCTAAGTATTTTCAGCATTTAAACACCCCCTTTCATGGTATAACTATACGTATGTTCCCAGACATCTCAAAGATCACTCAAGAAAGGCGTAAAGCCTTTTTACGTATGAGGCAGGATTTAGGAACAACTTTTATGTAGCGTTATCCCTGCAAATGTATTGTAAGGAAGGGGAGTGATTGTTACATTTTCTTTACACCTGAGCATTTAGGAGATTTTCTTGATTCTATTTCTTCCAATGGTGCCTCATAGAGAATTGTTAATTTTCTTTAACTGCTCTTGTTCAGGGCTATACCATTTCTTCTTTCAATTTGTTATTATTCCTCAAATCTAATTCCACCCCCCCCCCCAATGAGAGAAGTTTGAGATTATAGTTTTAGCCATTATGGAATAACTTTATGGTTTCTATGCTTTGTAAGAATGTTACCTTTAATGACTAATCAAGTTTCTATCTACCTTATAAATGGGCTCTGACCGACGGCCCCCCAAATGCGCAGTAGAGAGCAGCTCTACCGCGCATGCGCGGGCGAGCACGTCGGTCAGAGCCGAGTGTGCACGAAAAAAAAAAATGGCGCTGGGGCCGCAGCGAGAAGCAGGAGTGGGAGGAGCAGTAGCGGCGGCAGTGACGACGAGCAGGAGCGGGAGGAGCAGTAGCGGCGCTGCGCACGCGCGGGAGGGACACACCCCCCCCCGGAGATCTTCCGTCTGCAGGTTGTGAATGATCTTAAAGGGGAGGGAATTGAGAGAGGAGGGAGAATGAGGGGGAGGGAGTGGGAAGGAAATGGACCGAGCCCGTTGTTACGGGCTTAACGGCTAGTTCTATTATAAATGAATACTTTATTTGTATTGAAAATTCAGAAATAAAAAATTTAAAAAAAAAATAAAAAAAATAAACACACACTGTTAATGCAACTCCAACATTGCTCTATGCTTCAATGGCAAGAGGAAACGTGGAAAAAAGGATTTGCATCCACATAAAAGCAGGGGAGTAGCTTGCTTGTTACGGCGGTTACTACCTCAAACCAAAAATGCCTGATACTTCATTTTCAATGCATATCCAGCATAGCTCTCTGCTTCAACAGCAGGGAGAATAAAGAAAAGATGTTTTATATTCAGACATATACCAACAAGGACTGAATTACATAGTCTGGGTAAAACAAATAAGCATGGGTGTAGCTTGCTTGTTACGGCAGTTACTACCCCAAATCAAGCCTGATACTTCACTTAGAATACATTTCCAGAGCAGCCCACTGCTTCAACGGCAGGGGGAATGAAAGGAGGATTTATATTCAACAACCAACAAAGACTGAATTCACAGGCTGGATAAACAAGCGTGGGAGAAACTGGCTTATTAGAGCGGTTACTACCCCAAACCAATTAGCTGGATACTTCACTCAGATGCAGCTCCAGCAGTGCTATCTATGATGGGGGGGGTGGAAGGGAAATAGAACTAAAAAAGTTATTTAAAGGGGCAAGAGTAACAGAAAATTATGAAAAAAAAAAAAGTGTGAAAGCTTGCTGGGCAGACTGGATGGACCATTTGGTCTTCCTTCTGCTGTCATTTCTATGTTTCTATATGTTTCTATGAGTGAGGTAATCGAATGTTGAGATTACTTACCTGATAATCTCCTTTTCCTTAGTGTAGACAGATGGACTCAGAACGAATGGGTATAGTATGCTCGTGCTAGCAGTTGGAGACGGATCTGACATCAGCACGGGTATATATACCCCCACAGGAAGCGTAGCAACTCAGTAATCTTCCTTGCAAAAGCTGTTATGGATGTGTGTACTGACGCTCAGTGAAATAGTGAAACAGGATTCCCCTGACCGATTGATAGTAGCTGGAGACCACCAGCATTCACAACCGGAAGGCGTGGACACCTGGTAGAGTGTACGCTCTTATGGAAACAGATGACATGGCTTACCTTGAATCGGTGAAACCCATGTACACAGGCAGCTGGGCGGGATGCTGAGTCCATCTGTCTACACTAAGGAAAAGGAGATTATCAGGTAAGTAATCTCAACATTTCCTGGCGTGTAGCCAGATGGACTCAGAACGAATGGGATGTACAAAAGCTTTACTCCCAGCCTGGGCGGGAGGCTGCCTGAGGACCATGTAGTACCGCCCTCGCAAATGCTGTGTCCTCCCTGGCCTGGACATCCAGACAGTAGAACCTGGAGAAGGTATGGAGGGAGGACCATGTCGCCGCTTTACATATTTCTGCAGGCGACAGCATCCTGGATTCTGCCCAGGATGCCGCTTGTGCTCTGGTAGAATGAGCCTTGACCTGTAGAGGCGGAGACTTCCCAGCCTCTACGTAAGCTGCTCGGATAATTTCTTTAATCCAGCGGGCGATGGTGGGCCGCGAGGCCGCTTCACCTTGTTTCTTCCCGCTGTGCAGGACGAACAGATGGTCCGTCTTTCGTACTTCTTGTGTCACTTCCAGATATCTGGGCAGCAATCTGCCAATGTCAAGGATGGCGTAATAAAAGCCCTTCTTCAGATTTCTTCAAACCCGCCGTGGTAGGCAAGGATATGTTTGGTTAAGATGAAACTGTGAAACCACTTTAGGTAAAAGGAGGGAACCGTATGAAGATGGATAGCCTCGGGAGTGATTCTGAGAAATGGATCACGGCAGGACAGTGCTTGTAGCTCTGAGATGTGGCGTGCTGAACATACAGCCAGCAAGAACACCATCTTCAAGGTTAGAGAACGGAGAGACAGGCCCCAAAGGGTCTGAAGGCGGATCCCGCGAGGAAATCCAAAACTATGTTGAGGTTCCATAAGGGCACAGCCACTTCAGTGGCGGACGAATATGCTTGACTCCTTTCAGGAAGCGAGAAACATCTGGGTGCTTGGCAATGGTCTTGCCATCCCTCCTGGGACTGTAGCAGACAGTGCAGCCACCTGAACTTTGATGGAGCTGAGGGAGAGACCCTTCTGAAGTCCATCTTGCACGAAATCCAACACAATAGGGATTGTGGTCGCATGTGGATTGGTGCCATGAGTGTCGCACCATGCTTCAAATACTTTCCAGATCCTTACGTAGGTGAGGGATGTGGAAAACTTGCGAGCTCGGAGGAGTGTATCTATCACGGGCTCCGAGTAACCTCTTTTCTTCAGTCTAGCCCTCTCAATGGCCAGACCGTAAGAGAGAATAGAGTTGGATCCTCGTGGAGGATGGGACCTTGACGTAGGTGGTCCTGGAGAGGAGGCAGGGGAAGAGGCTCCCCTGCCAGTAGTTTTCTCATGTCCACGTACCAGGGTCTTCTTGGCCAGTCTGGTGCCACTAAAAGAAACTAGGCCCTGGGTGTTTTTGAATCTTGTGGATGATGGGCGCCCAGCAGAGGCCACGGAGGAAAGGCGTATAGCAGAGTCCCTGGAGGCCATGGCTGAACCAGGGCATCGATTCCGTGTGAGAACGGGTCCTGCGCTTGCAGCTGAAGTATCTGGGTACTTGAGTATTGGACTTGTCCGCCAGTAAATCCATGTCTGGAATCCCCAGTGATCCACAATCATCTGGAAGGCTGTGGGTGACAGCTTGCCACTCTCCGGAGTTAGGCTTTCTCTGCTGAGGAAGTCTGCCATGGGTGTTGTCCTTCCCAGCAATGTGGACGGCGGAGGTGTCCTGAAGATTCGCCTCTGCCCAAGCCATCAGTGGGGGCGATCTCCAGAGATACCTGTCGGCTTCTGGTTCCGCCCTGACGGTTGATGTATGCCACCGTGGTGGCGTTGTCGGACATCACTAGGACTGCTCTGTTCTGCAGTCTGTGAGCAAATCGAAGACATGCCAATCGGACTGCCCGAGCCTCTAGACGGTTGATGTTCCACGCTGACTCTTCTCTGTTCCACCGCCCTTGTGCGGTAAGTCCTTCGCAGTGCGCTCCCCAGCCACTCAGGCTGGCATCTGTGGTGAGCAGAGTCCACGTGGGGGAGGACATCTTCGACCCCCTGCTCATGTGGTTGGACTGCAACCACCACCGTAACTGGGTCCGTACTCTGGCAGGCAGAGGTAAGTGCGTGGAATAGCTCCGTAGACGGGGGCTCCAGCGAGAGAGCAGGGAGTGATGTAGAGGTCTCATATGGGCCCTTGCCCAAGGTACCACTTCCAGGGTGGATGCCATGAGACCAAGAACCTGCAGATAATCCCAAGCTATGGGCAGACTGGCTGCCATCAAGTACCGGATACGTGTCTGAAGTTTTAACCTTCTCTTGGTAGTGAGACTGACTGTGTCTGCCTGGGTGTCGAACTGTACTCCCAGGTATTCCAGCGACTGGGAAGGCTGTAGGCAGCTCTTGCTGAGGTTGATTACCCAGCCCAAGCTTTCCAGAAGGGCGATCACTCTGTTGGTTGTCCGATGGCTCTCCTCTCGTGATTTCGCCCTGATCAGCCAATCGTCTAGGTAGGGATGGACCAGAATTCCTTCCCGTCTGAGTGCCGCTGCTACCACTACGACCACCTTGGTGAAGGTCCGCGGTGATGTGGTCAACCCGAAGGGCAGAGCCCGGAATTGAAAGTGGCGTCCTAGAACCTTGAAGCGGAGGTAGCGCTGATGATCCGGATGGATCGGGATATGCAGGTAGGCTTCCGACAAATCTAAGGCCGTGAGGAATTCTCCTGGCTGTACTGCGGTCTTGACGGAGCGCAGAGTTTCCATGCGAAACCTCGGGACCCTTAAGTATCGATTGACTGACTTGAGCTCTAGTACAGGCCGAAAGGTGCCCCCTTTCTTGGGTACCATGAAATAATGGAATAGTGTCCAGAATTCACTTCCCATGCAGGTACTGGGATGATGGCTTTAAAGGACAGGAGCCTCGCCAGGGTAGCTTCCAATGCTGCCTTCTTGTGTATGGGACATGAAGATTCCACAAACTTGTCCGGAGGGAGGTGATGAAAGTCCAGATAATAGCCCTCTCGGATAATGGCGAGGACCCACTGGTCCGATGTAATCTCGACCCATCTGGGGTAGAAGAGGGTTAACCTGCCCCCTATGGCTCCATCCCCCAGATGAATCGGCGGATTCTCATTGTGAGGCGCGGCCGGGACCTGAGCCCGGGCCTGCTCCCCTCTTGCGCTGCCTGGTCTGAAAGGACTGATTCCGGGCCTGAGGACGATGTGCCTGGTAGTGACTCCTATAGGGAATGAAGCGCTGGGAGCTTCTACCCCTGGAGGGCCTTGGAAAGGCGCGCTGGTTCCTTCTGAACCGATCTTCCGGCAGTCTAGGTACTGGAGAGGTGCCCCATGTGCTGGCCAGTTTATCAAGGTCGCTGCCAAACAGGAAAGAGCCCTTAAAGGGCAATCTGGTGAGGCGTGTCTTTGAAGGCGCATCGGCCGACCATTTCCGGATCCAGAGCTGCCTCCTGGCAGCTACGGAAGATGAGATCCCCTTGGCTGTTGTCGGGACTAGGTCTGATGCAGCATCCGTGAGGAACGAGAGAGCTGACTCCATGTCTGCTGCTGGAGCGTTGTTCCTGACCTGTGACAAACAGGAACGCGTCACCACTGTGCAGCAGGTTGCGATCCGCAAAGATAAAGCTGCCACCTCAAAAGTCTGTTTCAGAATGGCGTCCAGTCGCCGGTCATGAGGCTCCTTGAGGGCCACCTCCCCTTCAACTGGAATGGTAGTGCGCTTGACCACAGCGCTAATCAAGGCATCCATATGGCCTTCCATATTCATCCAAACCCCTCCAAATGCTACAGAACTCTGCAGCCAGAATCCTTACCAATACGAATAAAAGAGATCACATCACCCCCATTCTCAAGCTCCTCCACTGGCTGCCTATAAAGCAAAGGATCCTATATAAAGTACTCACCGTAATTCATAAATCCATTCACAATATCTCTCCTCTTCAATTATGTAACCAACTACGCCCTCACTCCTCCTCTAGACCCATCAGAGGAGCATATAAAGGCACTCTCTATGTACCTTCAACAAAATCCTCGCATCATAAACGTGCCATATCTACAGCAGGCCCCATTCAATGGAATGCGCTCCCACCAGACATTCGGCTTGAGTTCTGCCACTCTTCATTCAAAAAAAAAACTTAAAACCTGGCTCTTTAGCCAAGCTTTTCCAGGACCATGATCATCATTTTTCCCCTCCAACCAGCAAGAACATATCTTCTTCACAAACCCCCATTTTCCATACCACTACCTACTTCGGTATCTAATCTCTTGCTGCAGGACACTTGAGACTCTCTCACTTATACGTTATAATTTTTATGCTCAATAAGACCTGTCAACTTAATTGTTTAAGTCTTTTTTTTTTTTTTCTCCTTTATCTTTTGGTCATCAATGTTACAAACGTTATTGTTAAATTTTGAACTTATGTACACTGTTCCAAGTTTCATAACCTTGTTCTATGTAATGCCTTTTGGCAATTTTCATGTTCTGTTTCAATGTAAACCGATGTGATCTTTATTTCATATAGGAACACCGGTATATAAAAATCTAAAAATAAAATAAATAAATAAATCCACCTAGGGCACGCCAGCAGCTCCTGGATAGCCGGTGCCAGTGGGGTACATGCCTGTCAGGGCCCGACCCCCTTTGAATGAGGCCGCTGGTGCAGCCCATTCTAAATCTATCAGTTGTTGTGCTGCTTGCAAAAATGGAAAATGGCAGGCTGTGGGACGAAGACCTTCCAGCAGGGGGTTCTGCGCAGAGGGTACCGTAGTGCTGGGACCTGTAATATCCAACTCTGCCAGGCACTGAGACACCAGGTCGGAGAGATCCTCTTTAGGGAAGAACCGCCTCATGGTTCTATATGGCTCAATCCCTGAGGGAAGTTCCCCTTCGTCCGGGAGTTCGGACTCGTCCGGTGAAACCTCCTGGTCAGACTGATCCGGACTGTCTAGCGGCGGGAGGTCCCGCTCACGATAAGGGCGTGAGGGTCCAGGAACAGGATCCGCTGGAGCCGCAACCGCAGCAGCAGCCGCAGCAGCCGCCGCAGTCGCAGCCACAGCAGGAACAGCAGAAACTGCAGGGCCTGGATGGGAAGCTGTTTGCATCCGTACAAAGGCATGAATCCCCTTAAAGAGATCCACCCAGGAAATGGAAGCGGTCTCTAATCGCCGGGGTACAAGATCCCCCGGGATTCCAAATTGGTCGAGACTGCCCGCTAAATCCGGGGTAGCCCCTGGGGAACTGTCAGCAAACCGTGGCTGAAACTGGTCGTGGCCAGAGGGTCCCACGGCCTCCTCACATTGGGCACATAGGGAGTCTGGCTCTTCACTGTGCGTGGCTCTAAGCTGGCATGCGGAGCAGAGGCCGAGGGCTTTAATGCCGGAGGCAGGAGGCGCCCCCGCTGAAGACGCTGAGGCGATCTTTTCCATTGAAAAGTATGCGCTTAATGATATGCGGCAGCAATATACACTTAATAGAACAGGCACACAATAATATGCGGCAGCAATATACGCTTAATAGGACAGGCGCACAACAATATGCGGCAGCAATATACGCTTAATAGGACAGGCGCACAATAATATTTGGGCAGCAATAGACGCTCAATGATATTCAATATGCTCTCAGCAATAAGCAATATACGCACAATGATGTATATAACATGCGCTTAGTCATAAACAGGCGCCTATCACGGGCACTCAATACCTGAACAAGGCCCACAAAATGGCGCCCTCCACCGTGGCCGCCCACAGGCCACGCCGCTGATCCTCGGTTCCTCGGAGACCAAAAGTAAGAGATGTACGCCTTAACCTGATCCTCGGCGCTTCCCGGCTGGAACCCGGGCGGTCTCCGGCTGCGGGGGGAGAGGGCAAATACCTTCACCGCCGCGTATGAGGATATGCACCCGCTGCCTCGTCCACGCCGGGACCGAGGCGCCTCGCTCGCCACGCCCAGGGGCTACATCCCTGCCGCGATTCGGCCACCGGACCAAGGTCTTACACCTCCGGGGGATCACGGAAATCACTCCGGGAAACTCTGCTAGGGAAGGGACCCCAAGGGTATCACCGCAGGAGTGCGGGGCTCGATGTTGCAGTAGAAATTTAGTAAGAAGTAGAAAGTAGATTGGAAACACGCTCAGCGAGCACGCAGGCTCTCCAAACTGCTTGGAGACGGAAATTACTGAGTTGCTACGCTTCCTGTGGGGGTATATATACCCGTACTGACGTCAGATCCGTCTCCAACTGCTAGCACGAGCATACTATACCCATTCATTCTGAGTCCATCTGTCTACACGCCAGGAAATTTGCAGATGATACAAAATTATTCAAAGTAGTTAAATCAAAAGTGGATTGTGAAAAAATTGCAGGAAGACCATGTGAGAGAGACTAGAAAATTGGGCATCAAATAGCAGATGAAAATTAACGTGGATAAGTGCAAGGTGATGCCTATAGGGAAAAATAACCTATGCTATAGTTATACAATGTTAGGTTCCATATTAGGAGCTAACACCCAAGAAAGATCTAGGCGTCATAGTGGATAACAGATTGAAATAGTCGGCTCAGTGTGTTGCGGCAGTCAAAAAAGCAAACAATGTTAGGAATTATTAGGAAGGGAATGGTGAATAAAACGGAAAATGTAATAATGCCTCTGTATCGCTCCACAGTGAGATCACACCTTGAATACTGTGTACAATTCTGAGGGCCACATCTCAAAAAAGATATAGTTGCGATAGAGAAGGTACAGAGAAGGGCGACCAAATTGATAAAGGGGATGAAACAGCTCCCCTATGAGGAAAGACTAGAGAGGTTAGGACTGTTCAACTTGGAGAAAAGACAGCTGAGGGGGGATATGAAAGAGATCTTTAAATTCATGAGAGGTCTTGAATGAGTACACGTGAATCGGTTATTTACACTTTTGGATAATAGAAGTACTAGGGGGCACCCATGAAGTTAGGAAGTAGCACATTTAAGACTAATTGGAGAAAATTCTCTCTCACTCAACGCACAATCTCTGGAATGTGTTGCCAGAGGATGTGGTCAGTGCAGTTAGTGTAGCTGGGTTTAAAAAAGGTTTGGATAAGTCCATTACCTGCCATTAGTCAAGTTTACTTAGGGAATGGCCTCTGCTATTACTGGTGTTTCTTGGTGTATTACTGGTGTTCCTTGGTGTTTGGGTACTTGCCAGGTTCTTGTGGCCTGGTTTGGCCTCTGTTGGAAACAGGATGCTGGGCTTGATGGACCCTTGGTCTGACCCAGCATGGCAATTTCTTATGTTCTTAGTTGGAGACGGAGGAAAAGCTGACATCACAGATATATTGTCCTGCCCAGACATCAGCCTGCCAGAATTCTCTGGAAAAGCCAAAATGTGTTATACAAGAACATGATTATTAACAAGGAACCAGTCATATTTTCATCCAATTGGGAACACAGAGTTCAGACAAAAGCATTAACATTCACTAATCTCAGAGGCCGGTCATTTCACTTACCAATCCTTCAATGAAAGGCCAGAATAACGGCCTGCATCGCAAGCAAGGGACTAGCTAAAAGCAAATAGGCAGCAGAGTGCAGGTTGTGGAATAGCAGCCTACAAAAATTTATTTTTTTTCCTAAACAGTCTGGGAACAAGAAGGATAGCCTTCACTATGGACAGCCTGGATAGTGTAGTCTCTATCAGCATTCTGTTCGGTGAGAGTAGCACGGAGAGATCTTAGAAGCATCCAGAGGAATTCCAGTATATAGTCATCCCTTATGCATAGGATCCAGCAGTCCGTGTAGTCTGTACCCACCTCTGAGCCAGTAGATAAGTCTTCAGACTTTCATTGTAGAGGGGGAGGAGCTCCAGCTAGGGATACGGGCCCCATCCAGTTCCATACCAACTACCAAGGAGCAACAGGCTGAGATCTGCAAATGCATTGCCAATGTCCTAAGACCTGCCTAAGAACAGTCTCAAACCTATCCTGACCACCATGTAGAGTTGCCCCTCTGTACACTGGGATGTTAGATCACTTGGTATCCACCTTCCAGAATCACAACTGCACCCTTGCTGTTTACCAAGAGTCACAAGCCCACTAAAGTGCACCTTCCAATGAATTTACATTCAGAGGCGCTCCATTCAAGGAAACAAGCCCTTAAACTGCACTCAAGAGGGGAAAGAAAATGGAACACCTTGCATAGGGTGACAGTAAAGTGTCCTCTTTCTGCACACCAGTAAAGTCACTCCCAGCCACACTGAATGTCTTCAGAGTCTGAAACAAGAGACCTAATAACTCATCTCTGAAAAACTTGGATCAGAATGTAAGGTGACTCCAAATCTGGAAGAATCTCCCCTTCACCTAGAAGGCAGAAACCCAAATCCACATCCGAGCCTACCAACATATCAAGCACATCCTCCTGAACACCATCAGGAACCACCTCACCATGGTGCTTGCATGCAGAGGTAGGAAAGTGAGAGCCCAGAGTCTCTGCTGGGCGACCCTGTAGAAAAAACCTGAAAACCCTGGGATTCCAGACAGAAAAAGATGGGTCCATCCAGGATCCCATAGGCCAAGACTAACACTATCAGACTAACCCACATCTCTCATAGAAATCTAGGACTTGGAAAATCGAAGAGGGAGGGGATACATTCATTGTATCGCTTTCCACCCCACTCCCCCTCAGTTCGAGAGGATGCTCTGATGTCAACAAAACCATAGCAGGCAAATCCATCTTGTCCATCAGAGCAGACACAGAAGGTGATGGCTCTATTGCCCTTATATGGCAAGCCGCATAAAGGAAAATTGGGTCCTTACCTGCTAATTTTCGTTCCTGTAGTACCACGGATCAGTCCAAACTCCTGGGTTTTGCCTCCCCCTCCAGCAGATGTAGACAGAGGTTTAACGGATTCCGTCCTATACTCCTGAGGTGCCACCTAGAGTCAGTCAGTATTACACTGTACCCAAGCAGAGAAAAGTAAACTAGTACAACCAAAATCCCCCCCCCCCCCTCGTAGAGCAGAGGGAATGAAAACTGGTAACATGAATGAAAACATGCCCATTCTACTACCCTTTGAAGGTGGGCGCACAATATCAAAATGCATTGAATAAACCTGCAGAACATGAACATCAACCAGTCAAGTGGACTCTCCATTTCCCCATGGGTGGAACTCTGGACTGATCCATGGTACTACAGGATCGAAGATTAGCAGGTAAGCACCAGTTTTCCTTTCCCTGTACGTACCCAGATCAGTCCAGACTCCTGGGATGTACCAAGCTTCCCTAACCAAGGTGGGACAGAGTCCCGCTCGGAGAACACTGGCCCCGAAGGAACCGGCTCTGGGGCCCGGACATCTAGATGGTAATGCCCAAACGTGGGCGGAGATTTCCACGTAGCTGCTCGACAAATCTCCTGCGGCGACCACCTGCTGACATTCCACCCACGAAGTCGCCTGTGATCTAGTACAATGAGCCCGGAGACCGACCGAAATCGGACGGCCTTGAACTAGGTAAGCTGAAGCAATAACTTCCTTCAGCCAGCATGCAATGTGATCCTTGAAGCTTTCTGACCCTTCCTGGGACCACTCCATAGGACAAGACAGATGGTCCGAAAGACTGAAACCGTTCGTGACCTCCAAATAACGTATCAGCACACATCTGACGTCCAATTGTCTTAACTCCCTAGACTCTGAAGTAGAAAAGATCTAGGCCCCGCCAAGGACAGGAGCTCCACCGTCTGATTCAAATGAAAAAAAGAGGACACTACTTTCGGAATTACACTACTTTCGGGCCTGCAATTGAAAAAGCTCTGTCTTTGGTCGTAGAGAGGCGAGTGGCTTTAGTAGGGGGAAATTTCAGAGTGCCTTTGTGGATATCTCTCGTTGGTCTGTTAGAGGAGTGGAGTTTGAAAGGGATATCCAGGTCGAGTTGGAGTTGCTGATGGATGGTTTTGTGTATTAGGGTAATAGATTTGTACAGGATTCTGAAATTTACTGGTAACCAATGTAGGTTTCTGAGGACGGGGGAGATGTGTTCACCGCGGCTGGTGTTGGTCAGCAGTCTCGCTGCCGCATTTTGTAACATCTGCAGTGGTTTGGTGGTAGATTTAGGGAGGCCTAGAAAGAGGGCACTGCAGTAATCTATTCTGGCGAACAGAAGAGCCTGGAGGACTGTCCTGAAGTCTTGGAAAAATAAGAGTGGTCTCAGTCGTTTCAAAAACCTGTAGTCTGAAGAAACTGTCTTTGGTAGTTGTGTTGACCATTTTTTAAGGTTTAGACGATTGTCTATTATTACCCCAAGGTCTCTAACGTGCGTACAGGTGATGTGAGCATTGTGCGGTGAAGGTGGAGGAAGATTGTTTTCATTTGAAGAGATGAAGAGAAGTTCCGTCTTTGAGGCATTGAGGACCAAGTTTAAGCTGTTGAGTAGATTAGTAATGGATAGAAGACAGTTTATTCCAGTAGGTGAGAGCTTTTGAGATGGATTCTGTTATTGGGATTAGAATCTGTACATCATCTGCGTACAGATAGTGAATTAGGTTGAGGTCTGTCAGTAGTTGGCAGAGGGGGAGGAGGTATATATTAAAGAGGGTTGAAGATAAGGAGGATCCTTGTGGTACGCCAAGGGAAGATTTTGTTAGAGGTGACTCCTTGTTATTGATTTTGACTTTAAAAGTCCTATTGCTGAGAAAGGACCTGAACCAGTTGTGGGCTGATCCGGAGATGCCGATATCCTCAAGGCGATCCAGGAGGATGGTGTGGTTGACTGTGTCAAATGCCGCCGAAATGTCTAACAGAACTAATAAGAAGGAATGTCCTTTGTCTAATCCCATTATAATATGGTCTGTAAGCGAAATGAGGAGGGTCTCCGTGTTGCGTGATTTCCGGAAGCCATATTGCGAGGGGTATAGGATCTTATGGTCCTCTAGATATTCTGAAAGCTGGGTGTTTACCAGTTTCTCTGTAAGTTTGGCAACGAATGGTAGATTGGAGATGGGTCTAAAGTTGGCTAGTACATTAGGGTCTAGATTGTGTTTCTTGAGGAGGGGCTTAAGAGAAGCAGTTTTTAGGCTGTCTGGGTAGCTTCCTTGAGTTAGAAGGCTGTTAATAATATTTGTTAGAGACCCTTTGTTAAAATGTAAACCGATCCGATATGGTTATCTACTATGAAGGTCGGTATAAAAAACTGCTAAATAAATAAATAAGAAAGGAGGGAACCGTTCATAAAGAAACTCCTTCATTAGTAATACTTAAGAAGGGCTCCCGACAAGATAAGGCCTGTAGCTCCGAAACATGCTGTGCAGATACGATAGCCACGAGGAAAACGACCTTCAACGTCAGATCTTTCAAGGTCATCCGCTCAGCGTCTTGAAAGGCACATTTCAAGGGCACAGAGAACCAGGTTGAGCTACCACGAACGACAGCGGTTCCGAATCAGAGGATGCAGGTGTTTAACGCCACGCAGAAAACTAACCACATCCTGATGAGATGCAAGAGCGAGGCCCTGTACCTTTCCCCGAAAACTACCAAGGGCTGCCACCTGAACTCGTAGGGAATTGAAGGCTAGACCTTTTACTAGACCTGCCTGCAGAAAGGCCAGGACATCTGGAATAGTAGCCCTGGACGGCTCCACCGTGTGGTTCAAGCACCAGTCCTCGAAAATACCCCAAACTCTGACACAGGCTATGGAGGTAGAAGTTTTACGGGACTGCAAAGGCGTAGTAATCACCTCCTCCGAGTAACCCTTATTTCTCAATCTCTGCCTTTCAAAAGCAATGCTGCTAGACAAAAGCGATCTACCTCTGTAAAATAAACGGGACCTTGTCACAGCAGACTCTGGGATGGATGAAATCTCAGCAGGCCATCTACCGCCAGATTGAAGGTCTGCAAACCACAGGCGCCTCGGCCACTCTGGCGCAACGAGTATCACCTTGCCAACAAACGGCCACGGCGGAAAGACGTACAACAGAATTTCCTTTGGCCAGGGAAGCACCAGAGCATCTACACCTTCCGCTCCTGGCTCTCTTAGACTGAAAAATAGAGGAGCTTTGGCATTGCAATACGTTGCCATCAGGTCCATCGCGAGCCTGGACCATCGCTTGCACAGGAGAATGAAAGCATCGGAGAGTTCCCACTCTCCCGAATCCAACTGGTGGCGGCTGAGAAAATTCACTCCGGCAATGTGACAGGCTGCTATCCTGTATAGGTGCTGTTCCGCCCAGCTGATTAAAAGTTGAGCCTCCGTCACCACTGGACGACTCAGAGTTCCGCCCTGATTGATGTAAGTCACAGTCATTGCATTGTCAGAGAGAATCCGCACTGATCTCCTCTACTAAGGTAAGGAGGGCCTGTAGCTCCAACCGAACCGCTCTGGTCTCCAATCGATTGATCGACCAAGCGACTCAGACCTCATCCACTGACCTTGCACTGCCGTTCTGACAAACCACTCCCCACCCGGAGAGGCTGGCAACGGTGGTTACCACTATCCAAGAGGGAATTTCCAAATCCACACTCAGTCGTAAATTGTCTGGACACAGCCACCAAAGAAGACTGGACTGTGCCGAATCAATCAGTGGGAGGAGAAGATGAAAATGTTTGGAGAGCGGCGGATTCCACTGGGAGAGCGGGGCTAACTGAAGAGGATGCATATGAGCAAAGGCCCAGGGAACCAGTTTGAGAGTAGAAGCCATCAAACCAAGGACCTGCAAATAATCCCCTGGGACGAGGCATGGATCGCAAGGACTCAACCTCAGTGAGAAGCTTGGACAAGCTTTCCTTAGTAAGGAAAAAAAAAACTTTCCCAAGATCGTGTCGAACCAAGCACCCAAAAACTCCAAGGACTGGGAGAGAACCAGGTGACTCTTGTTAGGGTTGATCACCCAACCCAACGAGCTCAACATCTGTAGCACCCTCTGTACTGCTGCCCTGCAAAGGTGTTCTGACTTCGCTCGAATCAGCCAATCGCCCAGGTAGGGGTGTACCAAAATCCCCTCCTTTCGCAGGGCTGCTGCCACAACCACCATCACCTTGGTAAAGACTCTGGGCGCCTTCGCCAGACCAAACGGTAGCACACAAAATTGAAAACGATGCCCCAGGATCACAAACCGCAGATATTTCTGATGATCTGGGCGTATAGGAATGTGCAAGTAAGCTTCTGTCAGATCTAGAGATGCTAGGAATTCCCCTTTGTGTACAGATGCTATCACAGAGTGAAGAGTTTCCAACCAAAAACGAGGCACCTTTAGAGTCCGACTGACTTTAATTCTAGGATGGGATGGAAGGTGCCCTCCTTGGGCACCATGAAGTAGATGGAGTAGCACCCTCACCTGAGCTCTCCTGCGGGTACCAGAGCTATGGCGCCTAGGTCCTGTAACCGCCGCAGAGTGTCCTGTACCGCCTGGCATTTTTGGTGGTTACCCGCATGTGGAAACCATGTACCGCTCGTGGATTGGCCGAGCAAAATCTAACACGAACCGTGTTCTATGATACTGAGGACCCACTGATCTGAGGTTAAGTTGGTCCACTCTTCTAGAAAGAGGGATAACCTCCCCCCTATTCTTGAGACAGAAGAGTGGACTGGCCTCGCTTCATTGCGCTGACTTGGGACCCCCATGAGGTTGTGGGGCTCCATCTCTGGCAGGCCAGCGCCCTCAAAAGGACTGATTCCAAGAAGAATGGCAGCCTGGACCCTGTCGAAAGGACGAACCGGCGGAACGTGAAGAGCAAAACCAGCGATTTCCCATAAGTCTCGCCCATTGAGGAAAGGATCCTCTCGTCCTGGGTCTATCCTCCAGCAACCTTTGGACTATTTTCCCCCAGAGATTTTATCATGTCCTCCAATTGTTGCCTGAAAAGCAGCTTACCCTTGAAGGGTAAGGAACTCAGTTGAACCTTAGAGGAAACATCTGCAGCCCAGTGTCTAAGTCAGAGGAGCCTGCGGGCTGACACTGCCAAGACCATAGTCCTGCCAGATGTCCGCAAAAGATCATAAAGCGAGTCAGCACTGTAAGCTACCGCCGCCTCCAGGCGCCCTGCTTGCACCGCCTCACTCGCAGAAAGGGATACTACGGCTTGCAAATTCTGAACCCAGCGGAGACTGGCTCGCAGCGCGAAAGTGCTGCACATAGCTGTCTGGACTCCTAGGGCCGAAACCTCAAAAATCTTTTTAAGTTGCAACTCCAATTTGCGATCCTGCAAATCCTTCAGGGCAGTGGCTCCTGTTACCAGGATGGTTGTTTTCTTAGTCACTGCAGAGACCGTGCCGTCTACCTTCGGGGCCTTAAGGAGGTCCAGCGCTTCCTCCGGAAGCGGGTGTAACTTGTCCATAGCTGACTTACCTTTAAACCAAAGTCCGGAGTGTCTCACTCCTTAAACAAAAGATCCGTAACAGACATTTATTTATTTATTTAAATGATTTATATACCGGAGGTTCCTGTATAGTATACATATCACCCCGGTTTACAAAGAACAGTAACTATCGCTAAAAAAAATTATAGTGGTTTACATAGAACATAGAATATAATAAAAGAAGTTTTACATTGAACAAATCTAAGTAAGTAAAGTTTTTACATTGAATAAATTAATTGAAGCAAATAGTGTATGATATTTAACCGTTAATAAACAAGCAGTTAATAAATCAATGAATAACATGGAAAAATATGAAGTCAATATGAGTATATGTATGTAGTATGTATGAATTCAGCATGTGTAAATTTCTGATTGAATAAAATAATAGATCTGAATAAAAACGTTGTGGGCTTGAAAATACTTTTCTTCGTGTTCTTGGCTCTAGGGGAAAGCTTGTTTGAACAGCCAAGTCTTAAGTTTCTTTTTAAATGTAGGGTGGCATGTTTCCAAACGAAGGTCTGGAGGGAGCGAGTTCCAAAGTGATGGGCCAGCTGTGGATAATGCACGTTTCCTCAAAATGGATTTCGCCGGTTGTGTGATTAGTCTGTTTTGATAGGCGCTTCTGGTTGGTTTCACGGATGTGTGTAATCGAATTTGAAATGTTAGGTTGAGAGGTGCGATGTTGTGTAAGGCCTTATGAATCATCATTAAAGATTTGAACTGGATCCTGTATTTAATCGGAAGCCAGTGGAGATGGTGGAGAATAGGGGTGATATGATCTCTTTTTTTGGCATTTGAAAGAATTCTTGCAGAGGCATTCAGGACCATCTGAAGTGGTTTGATGGTACATGCTGGAAGGCCTAGGAGGAGGGAGTTACAGTAATCCAGCTTTGGGAGAATGATGGCTTGTAAGACCATGCGGAAGTCTCTGTAAAGGAGGAGAGGTTTGAGTTTCTTTAATGTTTGAAGTTTAAAGAAACATTCTTTTGTTGTGTTGTTGACGAATTTGTTGAGGCAGAGTTTGCTGTCTAAGATGACTCCCAGGTCTCTAACTTGTTGCGAGGTGGAGAGCCCTGCGGTGTCCGGATGTTGGTTAGTGGTAGAAAGTGGGGAGAGGGTATAGTTTTCCGGTGAAATGATGAGGATTTCAGTTTTGTTTTTGTTTAGAACCAAGTTGATGCTGGTGAGTAGATTGTTGATAGCTAACAGACATTTATTCCAGAATGATATGGCTTTGTGTAGGGAATCTTCTATAGGGATGAGGATTTGAATATCATCCGCGTATAGGTAATGTCTTAGCTTAAGGTTAGTAAGAAGTTGACAGAGTGGGAGCAGATAAATATTGAAAAGGGTCGGGGAGAGGGATGATCCTTGTGGTACCCCCCTTTTGGATTCGATGGTGTGGGACTCTGTTATTTATCTTGACCTTGTATGATCTGTTCTCCAAAAATGATTTGAACCAGTTAAAAGCTACTCCTGTAATACCGATGTCTATTAGGCGTTGCAAGAGGCATGAGTGGTTAACAGTATCAAACGCTGATGAGAGATCCAGGAGAGCGAGGAGGCAAGGTTGGCCCTTTTCTAGGTTGAAAATAATAGTGTCTGATAATGATGTTAATAATGATTCGGTATTCATAGTCTTACGAAAGCCAAATTGGTTTGAGGTGAGGATATTGTTTTCGTCAAGATATTCTGTAAGTTGTTTGTTAACAACTTTCTCCATAACTTTGGCAATCAAAGGGAGGTTTGCTATGGGTCTAAAGTTAGCTGGGTCTGAGGTGGGTAAGTTGGGTTTTTTGAGGAGCGGCTTGAGCATGGCTAACTTGAGTTGGTTCGGGACATGTCCTTGGTTGAAAGAGCAGTTAATAATGTCTGCTAAAGGTTTGGCTATGGTGTTGGTGATAAGACTAAGTTTGTTGGATGGAATATGGTCTGATGGATGGGAGGATGGTTTTATCTTCTTGAGAATGTTCTCTATTTCTAGAGTGGATGTGAGCTCAAAAGTGTTGAGCACTGTTAGTGAAGTGTTGCGATGATTGACATTTGGGTGCGATGAAATGGACATGAAATGGAAAAGATAGAGCTGGACCCCTGAGGCCCCAAACTGTGAGTCCTCCGGAGGAATCTCAATGCCCAGCTCCTCCAGAATGGCTGGGATAAGTGGACCAAGGTCATCCCTTCTGAACAGGCGGACCACTTTGGGATCATCGCCCTCCAAAAAAGGCGCGTCTACTGGCTTGGCCGGCTGGAGCTGGTGATCCTAATCCGCATCTGGTCCCTCACCAGGGGCTTGCGGAAGAGACTCACCTTCATCCACCCCGTCCGTATCTGAACTGTCCACCTGACATGAAAAAGGACCAGAGAAGGCGTTTGGCCTTGGGGCTTCTATGCCACTGTGTGACTCTGTACACTTGTGGAGTGATGAAGCTCCTGTCCCAGCCCCCAGCGACGGCAGGACCTCACGGGGTACCTTAGTACCCTGGCTCTTTGCTGCTTTTCGTGCTTTGAAGGCTTTATGCAGCAACAAAACAAAACTGGAGGAGAATGAGGAAGAAAACTCATCCGAGTCCTTCCCCCGTTCCTCGTCTGAGGAAGAGATCTGCACTGCTTGCGAGTCGTCCCCCCAGGGGCAGCAGGACACGGCAAAAGAGGTGGCATAGAGCTCCCCTCTCCCAGGGCAGCCTTCTCCTGGCTCCCTGAATGTTCCTGAGGCTGCCGCAGCAATTTTGCCCTCTCAGGGTCCCTGCATGCTCTAGAGCTGCTGCGATTTCGCTGTAATCAGCTTCCCCAAAGAGCCTTCTCCTCCCGACAAGCACCCGATACAAACTCCAGCCTGCAGGCCGCACCATGCGGCATGATCCCCAAGCTAAATTAGGATCGTGGCCCGAAAAAAGAACCAGCGCGACCAAGACAAACCCCCAGGAGCTCATAGGAACTGAAAAGTACGGTGAAAACAGCATCGGAAGGAAGGAGGGCCGAAAGAGACCACTAGGCCGGCTCAGAAAGTAGATAAATCACCTCAGCGTTATTTTGTCCTGTGTGCAGATCTTCAGAGGGTGAGTGAACCGGGCTCCCCAGTATCACTCTCAGCTGCAGGCAGTTACAGCGCTCCCAACCCTCTGCTCCAGAGCATCTGTTATCAGGGGGGATGGTCCCACCAGGACCTAACAACCCCCTGGGAGGCTTAAAGAGATATCTTCTTTTTTCTATTAAATCCCTAAGAAACGAATACCAACAAAACTAAAAACCTAACACTAAGCCCAGACTAAGGTTTTGCACCTCCACCATCTGCTGGAGACAGAAATACTGACAGACTCTAGGTGGCACCTCAGGAGTATAGGACGGAGTCTGTTAAAACTTCTGTCTCCATCTGCTAGAGGGGAGGCAAAAAACCAGGCATCTGGACTGATCCGGGTATGTACAGGAAAATATAATTACTCCATACACACAATGCCAACTGTCTTTATATGACTTCATTAAAGTAGGTACACTTGCATACTCTTGCAAAACAAGCTTGTCCAAAAGGGACCCCCAAAGGGGCCTGAACCAATATCAGCTGTAAGGTTGAGGCCTGGAATCTTAACCTCTAGGCCAGCCGAGTTAGACACTGAAAACCTCTTCGTCCCTGGCACCATAAACATTCTGGGAGAACAGACATCAATACATGCCTGCAAAGGACCATGGAAGAATGCTCCCATACAGTATGCATTCAAATAGTATGCACCCATATATAATGCTTTCAGACAAGATGCACTCAGACAGCACACGCCTAAACAGTATGTGCTCAAACATTAAACACCAAAACAGTATGTATTCAGCTAGTATTCATTCATCTAGCATGCGCCCAGACAACAGAATGCACCCATTATGTGCTTCGATAGCACGCGTCCAGTATATGCTCAGATAGCATGCACTCAAATGGTGGACGCTCAAATAACGGGCACTCAGTATGCACTCAGATAGTACACGCAACCTCCCTGCGCTCTATATAGGCTGTGGTCTTATGCGCACAAGCACCTGCACGTTCCCTTCAGTATACAAACTCGCGGGAAAACACATGGCCGCAGCCCTCCACACAGTTGAAGAAAAACTAGTCTTACAAGCAGGGCCTAGCCAAAGGCTGCTCAACCCACCAAGCCTGCACCGCCTGCTCTACACTAAACACCGAGAAAAGTGAGTGAAAAGCAGGGAAGGGACTCTACTTCCAGCACAGAGGGAAGGAGACCCGGTAAGGAAGAAAGGGAAAAAAATCTCTAAACTTTCTCCTCTTTCCTTTTTTTTCCTGCTTATCCAAACTCAGTCCTATTGACTGAGCACACTCTGGCTATGAGGGGAGAGGGCACAAGCCGTCACTGCCGAGCTTCCGTCTGGCTCCAACTGCTTACCTTAAGTCCACGCCTGGGGCAGGCTCCCGGACTGAAAACGCTCAACTGAGGGAGGGACCCACTGTTATCACCTCAGGAGGTCAAGCAGTGTTCGAAATTTCTTCTGTCTTCTTTCCTTTCATTAATTTTTACCACAAGCAAGCCCCAGAAGGGAAATACATGTCCACCAACTGCTGGAGGAGAATACTGGTAGGCTGGTGTTGGGGGCTGGACTATATGTCCATGACCTCACTTTTCCTCCGTCTCCATCTGCTGGTAGAGGTGCATAACCCACTGGTGTAGATTAGCCTGCCTGAGTGCAGAGGAAAATGGTGCTTTGAAAGAGACTATTAAAACTAAAAAGGCGTCCTTTAAAAATAGAAAGGAAAGGCCTAATGAGGAAAATAAGAAAGCACACAAAATCGCTGACAAATTAGATGTAAAATAAAACAATTGAATAGAAAGGAGACAATTGAATGCAAAAACACTAACAATACTAAAAAAAATACACTCAAACAAAGCACAAAAAAGAATGATTTTTATATGTATGGAGGAAAAACATCAGATGCCATGACTAGGCAAAAACTGCTATGGAAATAGTAGAAAAAGCATCAGTTAAAAAACCTCCATCACCCCCCTTTTTTTTTTTTTTTAAATGAGGTTATTCTTTATACTTTACTAAATTTTTGGTATGATTTTTCTTGCTTTAAGCGGGAAGCCGCAAGGACGCCATAAGTGGAAGTCTAAAGCGAGAACTTTCAGTCACAATTTTAAGAAAAATGCTTTTTTCAAATTGCAATTCTTTGCAGAAAATTTTGGCTGGGATATTTACTTGACAGTTTTTTCAGAATCTGCATTTATTCAAAGCAAGAAAAATCATAACATACATAAAAATCATTCTTTTTTGTGCTTTAAGTTTGAGTGAATTTTTTTGGTATTATAATAAAACTGGTCAAGAGAGAATTTGAGGACAGACTTGCCAAAGAGGTAAAAGGTAATAAAACCATTTTCAAATACATTAAAAACAGGAAACTTGTAAGAGTATCAGTTGGACCACTGGATGACCAAGGGATAAAAATGGTTCTGTGGGAGGATAAGGCCAAAGCAGAAAAATGTAATGAATTCTTTGCTTCAGTCTTCACTCTGGTAGTTGTTGGAGAGATACCAACATCTGACCCATTCTTTGTAGGTGATGATTCAGAGGAATTGAAACAAGTCAACCGGTCATACACCGCAAGTAGTAACACCTCAGAATGAGCATCAAATAAAATAGGTGTTCCACAGGGGTCTCCCTTGTCGGCCTCATTATTTAATATTTATTTAGCCCCTCTTGTAAATTACTAGGTGGGTTGGGATTGAATTTCTGTATATATGCCAATGACATCCAAGCCTTCATCCCTGCCAGCTATCCAATTTGCTAGTACATTCAAATATTTGGAAATTTATTTTTCAGTGATACAAAGATGATTTCACAAGAGATTAACAATAAACATTTTAAAAAATGAGAATCTATTTAACTAGACATTCTATCACGAATGAACTACCCCAATTTGAATTCAATGGCCACAATTATTTCTTTATGCAAATGCAATCTAGGAGTACTCCTTGTCATCAGGCTTAATATGGAAACATTTGTAATTTAAGTAAAACTGGATACTAAAAACTGTGGCTATTAAGATTCCTAAAGCTGTTACTGGAACCAGAGGACTTTAGAACAGTGCTTCCAATGCTCATTTTCTGGAACTGATTAATGCAATTCTTTTACTTGTTTTACCCAGCAGTACACTCAGATTACTGCAGCTATTTCAGAATTCTGCTACCTGGGTGTGGAACATCGCTAGCAAAGATTCAAAATTTACAGCAATCTCAAATGTCCAAGGTTAAATATGAGGCATATAAAATCAGCCATCAACTGTACCAGGGCGGCTTGTTTTACAACCCGCATTTAGACCACTGCTTCTCAACCTCGTAAACTATTTCCCATAGTTAATTCTTATCGACTAACCACTAGCTCTTCAGAGATTGCCACCATCAGTTGTGATAAGTTTGCTTACTTCTTTCATGAGAAAAATGGTCTTTACTAGTTAATGCTTTTCACCATCTCTGCACTGTATCCCTTTAGATTATAATACTATTTGGGATATGTTTGAGATTTATATAAATCAGTAATATAAATTGGCAAAAAGTTGAAGAATTATTTCTGCCCACTCAATTCTTGCTCTAATGCTCTGATGAAAATCCCAAAACTGATTTATGTGATTTTATTGCAGTTTGTGAATGCCTCTTTAAATGAAGGTCATTTACCTAATTCGCTTAAGATTGCCTCTGGATCAATTGAGTTGAGTAATTACCAGCTCATCTACACATTACCTTTCCTAGCCAATGTTATTGAGAAAGTAGTTCTGAAGCAACTACAGCAGTATATTACATTAAAGATAATTTTCTGATGACTTTCAATTTGGCTTTCATCCTTCCCATAACACAGAGACCCTACTCCATGCGAGTTTTGATGTTTTTACACAGTGGCTTTGATTCAGATACCAAGTTTATCCTAGGCCTCCTCGGCATTTCTCCTATATTCAATACACTAATTCACGTTATCTTAGTGGGTCAGCTCGAAGCATTAGACATTTCTTCTACAGTTTTGGCATGGTTTATTTCCTTCTTACATGATCATTATCTGAGGATGACTCTAGTCACTTGTATTCTGCTGCATTTCTTCTGCTCATGGGTGTTCCCCATGGGTCATCACTATCTGCAACATTGTTCAAAATTTATGTTTTCCCACTTTGTCAGATCCTGGCTAATTTAGGAGTCAGCTATACGTTATACACTGATGATATTCAGTTTAATTTTCCAGTTTCCACCTTGTAGATGACTCACTGGACAGGATCTCTAGTTGTTTGAAAGTCATTCAGAACTGGCCAAAGGAAATCAAACTTGTTATGAATGTCAAAAAAACTGACATTCTTTCATGTTTCTCTGTTTCAATTGTACCCTCCACCTTTTTATTCAAAGTCCATTCAATCCCTACCAATTATCAGTCACAGGATGTAAGTGTATTGCTGGATTGATCATTATTATGACCACATATATTAAATCTGTAGTTAAAAGCACTTAAATAGTGTTATTTTACACACAGTGAAGCCCTATGTTTGTGCAGTTGATCATGCTTTTATTATGTTATCAATCAATTACTTTAACACTATTTCGGACTTCCCCCCCCCCCCCCCCAATGACAATAAGGGCACTCACCTGGGATCTAGAACACTGCTTTATGAACAGTCTAGTGGTTAGAGCAGTGAGCTAAGAACCAAGGGTTCAAATCCCACTGCCACTCCTTGTGACCTTGGACAAATCACTCTGTCCTCCATTGACCCAGGTACAGATTGTGAGCCCTCTGGGACAGGGTAAAGTACCTGCATGTAACTCACTTTAAACTGCAATGAAAAGGTGTGAACTAAATGTACTTAGCAAGACTCCCAGGGGTCTGGAGGGTAAGGGTCAAGACCTAGTAAGGCAGTCAGTGATCTTACTCCAATTCAGTTTTAAAATTTAATCTACCTGCTTCAGTCGTCCTTCCAGAATTTAACAGATGCTCCGTGAAGCCAGTTTGTTTCACTGAATCTTGTGAGTGGTCATTCTATATTTCAGGTCCACTTCCTTGGCATGAATCCCTCCAATCATCTCAGGTTATAATCTACATCACACTTTTGGAAACTACTTAAGACATCTTTCTTCATTTGTTTTTGATTATTTTTGTCTAGCATTTAATTAACCTTCTGTGTGCATGACAGTTATTTTGTATATAGCGTATTTATTTTATATTTAGCTTTTTTAGTTTTAATGCTTGGGTTGTTACAGTCTGTGTGGGAATTTTAGATTCCCCTTGTATTTTTACTTATTTATTCTGTTCTGTAAAATCATAGTCAGACACTACATATGGATGGTTGATTGCATATTTAATGTTTTACATATATCTGAATATGCTGGGATATACCTTCCCCAGTTGACCGCTTCATTTATCATAGCTTTAGGCAGAGTGGGCCGAGTCTATGGGAATATTTTAATATCTAGGCCAGTCGTGTTTGATTATCTTCATTGTTCACATCATCAGATTGCATCAGAGGAATAAAGGCTGATGTGGTTTTATGCAACATTAAATGTCTTGGTTGACATTTGTTAATGGTAAACTAGGGATTTTGTATATGTTGTTAGAGCTGGGGACCCTTGTGTTGAGGTGAGGTTGATGCAACCAGCAACCTAAAGGGTGGAGCAGACAGAGCAAAGACTGGACTGGAGCTTCACCTATACCAGACCCTTTCCCCTCGGGTTAAGCCTTTGGATTCCAGGGGCTGGCAGGTCTTAGGTGGCTGTCTCTGAGGCGTAGGTGGAAGAATAGCTCGTGTCCAGCTGTGCTCAAGGCAGCAGCAGGCAAGGATGGTCGTAGTTCAGGCTAAGGTCTAAGCAGGCAGCAAGGATGGTCGTGGTCAAGGTTGAGGCAGGCAGCAAGCAAAGGTAAACAAGGTACGGGCTATGGTTAGTTCCAAGAAATGAGTCCAAGAGTTGGAAGATGAGAGTAAGGCTGGAGATGAAGGCAAGGCTAGGCTGGAGACAAAGGATGCTGAGACAGCAACTAGTACTATTGCTAAGGTAGTTGACGTTGCTGAGGCACTGTAGTGTTGCATTGCTGGGGTTTAAATACCCAGCTGTGCGACATCTGGAGAAACTGGCCAGCATTATTCCCGCCGCAGAACCTTTAATTGTTGGCATGCACCGCAAGGAGAGCCCAGCAGTTATCAGCAGCAGCGTCTTTGGCCGTATGGTGTAGCAGCATTCCGGGCCGCTCGGAATGGCAGGTGCTGTATGGCCAGGTGGCGTGATGTAAGTGAGCCGGCTCATGGGGGCAGCCCACGTGCTGGCAAACTTAACAGTACCCCCACTACTAAGCTACCTCCTCAGGACCTGAAGCTTGGCTGTGGAAGTAAATCATCCCCAGAATTTTATTAGCTATGGTGCTTTGAGATTGGTGGCAGGGTCCCACGAGTTCTCCTCAGTGCCAAAATGCTTCCAGGTGACGAAGTCTTCTAATTTATTACGTTTCCTGCGGGGATCCATGATCTTCTCTACTTCCAACTGTATGTCTTCTTCCTCTGTCACATCTGAGGGCATGGGAGGCTTCCTGGAGGGCCAGAAAAGGATCAATAGTTTCAATAGGGAGACATGGAAGATGTTGTGGGAAGCTTCAATTGGTAAATAACAGGATCTAGTTCCCTTGGAGGGGGTAGGGTCCAATGAATCATGGTGCTAGACGAAGTGAAGGGACCTAGACACGAAAATACTGGGTGCTCAGCCACAGCAGATCACCCTCCTTAAATTGTGGCATTTGGTGTCTGCGTAGTCCTTTGTTCAGAATGCTGCCTGTGATATCAATTGGAAGGACTGGGGGTCCAGAGGTCATGGAGTTTTGGCCTGAGGCAAGCGACTAGGTAATCTATGGAGGCATAGCCTAGTGGTTAGAGCAGCGGGCTAGGAACCAGGAGACCAGGATTCAAATCCCACTGTCACTCCTTGTGACCTTGGGCAAATCACTTTAAGGTCCAGGTACAAACTTACGGACCAATACAGTAAAAAGTCGCGGGAGAGCAGGCACGCGCGATTCACTTAATTTATTTAAATTAGGACCTGCGGCAAAAAGAGGCAGCGGGTTTGACAGCAGACGCTCAATTTTGCCGGCGTCTGTTCTTGAGCCTGCTGACAGCCATGGGTTCGGAAACCGGACGCCAGCAAAATTAAGCATCCGGTTTTCAACCCGCGAGCCCATTTCAAATTTTTGTTTTTTAATTTCTTTTTTTTTTTTTTTTAACTTTGGGGGACTCCAATTTAATATCGCCATGATATTAAGTCTGAGGATGCACAGAAAAGTAGTTTTTACTGCTTTTCTGTGCACTTCCCCGGCACCGGCAGAAATTAACGCCTACCTTTGGGTAGGCGCTAATTTCTTAAAGTAAAATGTGCGGCTTGGCTGCACATTTTACTTACTGCATCGCGCGGGAATACTTAATAGGGCCATCAACATGCATTTGCATGTTGCGGGCGCTATTAGGTTCAGGGGGTTGGGCGCGTGTTTGACGCATTAGCTTTTACCCCTTATTCAGTAAGGGGTAATAGCGCGTCAAAAACGTGTGTCCAAGCACGGGTTAACAGTGCGCTCCTTTGGAGCGCACTGTACTGTATTGGCCTGTTAGATTGTAAACCCTCTAGGGATAGGGAAATACCTACAGTACCTGAATGTAATCTGCTTTGAAGCACTTAAAGTGTAAAAAGCAGAATATAAAAATCTTAAATAAAATAAAAATGTTGAGGTAGTGGAAGTCGTATCCAAACTGAACTGGGGAGGAACCAGTGGCACTGCTCACATGGTGGTTGTGGGAAAATTCTGCCCACAGAAGAAGGTCCCAATCATCTTGCCTTTGGTGGACATACAGCCAGAGAAAGGTCTTGAGAATCTGGTTGATACTTTTGGTCTGGCCATTGCCCTGGGGATAGTAGGCTGTAGTGAATTAAAGGGAGATGCTGAACTTGTGGCAGAGAGCCTTCCAATAGCAAGCTGCAAATTGAACGCCTCTGTCAGAATGTAGTAAGGCAAGCCGTGCAGACGGAAAACATGTTGAACGAAGAGGCAGCCTAGTTCAGGAGCTGAGGGGAGCCCAATGAGAGGTACAATGTGAGCCATCTTAGAAAATCTATCCATTATGGCCCATATCACTGGAGCTGTATGAAAGCAGGAGATTCACAATAAGATCTATGGATATCTGGATTCCCTGGGGATAAGTTACAGCTGTAACAACCCCCAGGGTTGGGCACAATCAGATTTATTCTGTGTGCAGGTTGGACAAGAACTCACATACTCCTTCACATCCTCCTTGAAGCATGGCCATCAATATGGCACTGAACGAGCTCAAGCGTTCGGATCATTCCAGGGTGTCCTACTACACGAGTCTTGCACCCACTTCAACACTTTTCCAGAGCCTCTAGGGGATGAGTCTTCCCTCCTGAGATGGAAGTGGCAGAAGCAAGAATGATGCTTGCAGGATCGATGATGTCACGGGGCCTCTATAGCATTTTCAGTCAGCAAAGATTAGGACAATGCATCTGCTCGGAGGTTCTTCTCTGCCAGTCTGTAGTGGAGCTTGAAGTCAAATCGAGAAAAGAGGGACCAGTGAGCTTGCCTGGGGTTAAGGCATTGAGTCTGCGGTACGTACTCTAAAGCTTTATGATTCGTATAGATGGTGATATGTTGAGACCCTTTCAAGAAGTATTCCCACTCCAAAGTCAAACAACTGCTAGATGTTCTCTGTCGTGAAAATTTTCTGGTGAAGAATAAGCATAGAAGTTTCCCTTCTGTGCTGTATTGACTGAGGACGGCCCCACCCCCAAGGGATGAGGCATCTACCTAGAGCACAAAAATACGGGAGGTGCTGGGTGTTGAGACAGAGCCCTTCAGTGAATGCTTGTTTATGCATCTGAAATACTTTGACTGCCTCCAAGGGCCAGTTTCCGATATCTGCGCCTTTTTATGTTACGGCCATGAGTGGTGTTGCAAGAGTGGATTATACATGGGTGAATTGCCGATAGCAATTGACAAAGTTGAGAAAACTTTGTAATGCTCGCAGACCCATGGGCTGGAGCCACTCTAGAATGGCCGCCTGTTATGCAGGATCCATGCATAGACCAGTACTGGAGAGGATGTAACCAAGGAAAGGTGGTAGTTCTTATTTGAAGAGACATTTCTTCATCTTGGCAAACAGATTGTGATCACATAGGCACTAGAGTACTTGTTTCAGATGGGATCTATGAATGGACAGACTAGGAAAAGATAAGGATGTCTAGATAATACTACGGAGGAGTATAGGAGGTCCTGAAATATGTCATTCACCACCTTTTGGAAGATTGCCGCGGCACTGTACAGGCAGGAGAGCATTACCAAGTACTCATAGGGCCCATCCCTTGTATTAAAAGGTAGTATTTCATTCATCTCCTTGCTTAAATCAGATGAGGTTGCATGCTCCCCAGAGGTCTAGTTTGGTAATCACCGGGCTCTCTGCAGTAAATCAAACAGCTCGGATATCAATGGTAGGGGATGACAATCCTTTTTGGTGATTGCATTAAGACCTCTGTAGTCTATACAGGGCCAGAGCTCTCCATCCTTTTTTGCTACAAAGAAGAAATCCGCTCCAGCAGGTGAGGAAGATGGACAGATGAAACCTTTAGCAAGATTCTCTTGGATATATTCACTTATAGCCTTGGTCTCAGGCTCTGAGAGAGGGTACAATCTGCCTCATGGAGGGTCCTTGCCAGGAAGGAGCTCAATCCCAAAGACATAGTAGCGATGAGGAGGCAACGTCTCAGCCTGCTGCTTCGAGAATACTTCTTTCTTTCTTTCTCTCTTTAAAAGTCTTCTATACCGATGTCAGTCGAAACATCTCCTCGGTTTACATGGAACAAAAGCAACGGAAATTACAAGTAACAGGGGAAGGGTAAGGGGTACAAAAAACCATAAGGAGAGCAGAGAAGCATAGGAACAAACAACAAGTGAACTATGTCATAAGAACAAGGTCATAGTCAAATTCAGGTCATGATCCATCACAATTCAATATTCATCAAGGGTGTTGGGGAAAGGCTTGTTTGAATAGCCAGGTTTTGAGCTGGGCTCTGAATTTGGTGATGCAAGGTTCAAGTCTGAGGTGGGTTGGGAGTGAGTTCCAGTGCATAGGTCCAGCAATGGAGAGCGCCCGATCCCTTGTAGCTGTGAGGTGTGCTTTCTTTAGGGATGGCACATGGAGGGAGCCTTTGTTGGTGGTCCTTGTCGGTCGATTCGAGCAGGTAAATTGGAGGGGATCTGCCAGCCAGTTGGAGTGATGGGAATATAAGGCTTTATGTATAATGGTCAGGGATTTAAAGACGATGCGGGAGGGAATAGGGAGCCAGTGTAGGTCCTTCAGTATAGGGGAAATATGGTCGTATTTGTGAGCGTTGGAGAGGGTTCTGGCTACAGTGTTCTGTAGCATTTGGAGGGGCTTTAAGGAGGACTAGGGTAGGCCAAGAAAGAGGGAGTTACAGTAATCCATCTTGGATGCCAGTGTAGCCTGGACGACAGTGCGGAAGTCACTAGCGTGAAGGAGAGGTTTCAGGTTTTTTAAGACTAAGTTTGAAGAAACCCTCTTTGAGTATGGCACTGATATGTTTTTTGAAGTTCAGTTGTTGTCGATTAGGACCCCCAGGTTCCTTGCGCAGGGCTGTGCATGAGGAATCTTGATAGCAGAGTCAATTGAGAGTGCGGGATTAGTAGGGGGGTGATGGGATATGAGGAGTTCAGTTTTGGCAGTGTTTAAAGCAAGGTGGAGGTTGGTAAGTAAGGAGTTGATGGCAGCGAGATGGTTTCCCCAGGATTCAAGGGTGTCAGATAGGGAGCCTTGAATGGGTATGATGATTTGCACATCATCAGCGTAGAGAAAGAATTTGAGGCCAAGTTCTGATAAGAGTTTGCACAAGGGGGTGAGGTAAATGTTAAAGAGGGTAGAAGAGAGGGAGGAGCCTTGGGGGGACTCCTTGGGCGAGGGCGTAGTGGGAGGACTCAGCATTGCCTATTTTCACGGTGAATTCCGAATATTGGTGAGGTAGCCCCACCTGACTAGCAGCAATGGTGATGTGAGCTGGAGGAGCAACAGAGATGAGGCAAGTAGAACAAGAGAAGCCCCCACTGGGCTAGTTCCAGCGAGGACCAGTCAATGATGGATTGATGCTTCTGAAATATCACAAAAAAAATGCGATTAACTCAGTGATACAAGTCCAAAGAGCAACAAGAAAGTTATATGATAAATGGAAAATTTTATTACTAGAGCTTCGAAAGAGCAGGTTAGAAGCAGTTGATATAATAAGTGAGTCCCCTGATACGGACCTGTGTTTTGCTTGAGGGCTGCAATGGGAGGGACTGAAGGACTGATAGCTAATATTGTAACAAACAAAATATTAACTAGCGGTACCCAGCCACGCGTTGCAGTGGCAGAGTCAAGTTCTTTACCCTCCCTCCCCGTCAGTGTGAGGTTGTGCGTGTTCTGTATCAAAATAGCGGAGTACCTAACCAAGTTAGCACTCTCTATTTAGTTGTTTTGTAGAGGGCTAATTTGGTGCCTTTCAGAGATCAGGGACGTTTTGTGTTTGTTTGCCCTCCGTCTTTCCACCCCAAAAGAACCCCACCATAAACGCAGTGTTTAAATATGCACCCCACACCCCGGCAAAATACAGTAACCCACCCTCCCGTCCCCCGCGAGAGTTGCAGAATGACCGAAACACCCCCTCCCCCTGAACACGCACGCAAGAAAATAACTACGGCGCCCCACCGTGCAGCCCCCCGGATACCTGTGCAAACAGTCAGTCAGTAATGGGAGCGCTAGGTTCCCTGACATGGTAAGGGCAAAAGTCCGCTGGCTGCCAGTCCTGAAAATGGCGTCGACGGGCCCTCACCCTTACTATGTCACATGGGCTACTGCCGCCATTTTTGTCTCTGAGTGGCATAGTAAGGTTAAGGGCCGTCGGCGCCATTTTCATTGCTGGCAGCAGGCGGCCGTAGTGTACGCGATGTGTCCCGGACCGTTCTTGGCCCCCCGCTGGAGCAGCACGGACCTGTTTCCGCTTGTGTGTGTTCGGAGGGTGTGGGAATTGCCAACATGTGACATGTGCGTGGCCCCCCGGTGTAGCAGCCTGGAATTTGGTGTGTTTTGGGAGGGTGTGTGAAGTAAGTCCAATTGGCATGTGTGTGTGGGGGGGGGGTGTGAGGAGTGTGGATTTCTGTGTGTTCGGAGGGTGTGTGAATTAAATACATTTATCATGTGTGTGGGGTGTGTGTTTGTGAAAGGTGTAAGAGGTTGCGCTGACATCCGACGTCCACCAGATGTCGCTGTTTTGTGGAACCAATTTCTAAACCTTTTTTACCTGTCACAGGTAAGACATATGTAATGTAAGTACAGAAGAACCTTCCTGTATGTGAAAGGAAGGTTGTGTCCAAATTTGAAAGCAATCGGTGCAGTGGTTTCTGAGATTAGCGATTTTGTACAAACTATTTAACATTTTTATTTATATAGATGAGTAACACAAAATCATTTTATGGGACACCAAAGAATCAGGGGTCAAGCATTCTAGACAGCAACACAAACATGCCTTCAACAAAACATTCAGGAAACTTGACAAAAGCTCTTACTGTTACTGACAGCAAGGGGGATTTAAACCAAATGTGAAGAAAGCATGCCAAAAGGAGCAACCAATCAGACACTAAATAGCAAGAGAACAATCAGGAGCTGTGCATATCTAACTGACCAATCAAGGGCTGAAAAAGTGTGACCAATCACCTGTTAAAAATAGGGAAAAAGATCACTCAATCTCCTGATTTAAACTATTAGGGGACAAAGAGTGGAGTCTGTGAATCCAATGTTGTTCTCAGAGTATAAGAAAATCAATACCTCCTGTCAAAGGGGGCAGGGGGTATCATGTCAATCACAAAGAACTTTAGATAAGTGAGAGCATGGGAAGCATCATTCCAATGGGACACTAGAGGAGCTTCAGCACAAGCAGTGCGCAGGTAGGAAAGGTGTTAAAGACAGGTCTTCAAAAAATGTGTCGTTTTCCTGACATAGTAAAGGGCAGGATAAATAACACACTATTCCACTTGAAACGCAAGTTTCAAGTGGAATTCCAGTATTAGGGTGTGAAAAACAGTGATGGATAGCAAAAAAGGGCAGGCTGAACAATTACCATTCGGAAAATGGTATAAGGACTGGGGGAGTTGAGTTTAAAAGGAAGTCTCAGATTTTGCCATGCTAAAAGGCAAAGCAGGGGGTGTTATGAAAAATAGCATAAGGACTTAACACTGGTCAGTGGCATTTAATCACAGAACATACCTATCTGACCCATGTAGAAAAAGAGACTGTTAGCCGATCTGATGTACTAGCAGGGGACTGAATGAACAGTAAGTCCCATTTACAGACAGGACGTGCTTAAATGCACGTTTCACAACTCAAGAAAGGTAACCTCGAGAAATAAAATGGGACATCATTTTAGACTGATGAACAAATTCATCCCGTGTGGCACAAAGGTGACAGAATCTAAAGAACTGGCCTATCAGGATGTTACCCCACAAAACCTGCAGGTGGTGGTTCATGTACAAAAGTAAAGAATTGTGGTCTGTTGCTTTGCAATAAATCGAAGTAAAAAAAATTGGGTATCAGAGGAGATACTAACATCTAGAAAGGAAATACATGAAGAATCAATGCAGTGATTAAATTGTAAGTTGGGATCCTGTGTGTTGAGCCATCAAGAAAGACAAAAAATTGAATGTCTGTACCAGTCCAAAAGAGGAGCATGTCATCTATGTATTGCAGCCAAACTGGTATTGTTAATTTGAAAGGGGCGAGATCAATGTAGGATTCAAAACTGGTCACGTACAAGCAGGCTATATCAGGGGCCATGGTCACACCCACGGTGGTGCCTTGTATTTGTTTATAGAATTGTCCCTGAAAAACAAAATTTTCAATTAGAGCAATCCATCTGAGATCAACCAGGAAAGAAGTGGGGATATGTGGATTGGGTGTGCACTGAGATAGGATCATGTCTACCAAGGATATAGCCTCCCTCCGGGGATATTGGCGTAAAGAGGAGGTCCCGAGGAGCGCAAACAAAATCCAAAGCGTAACCGCGTCTTAGAATATCCAGAACCCATTGATCCGACGTGATTTGGACCCACTCTTCGTAGAAGAGAGCAAGGAGACCCCCCAGTCGAGGGACCACCTCGCGGGTCCGTCTGGCATCATTGGGTAGATTTAGCGGCTGCACCAGCACCCTGCGCTTCCTTACCCTGGTGGTGCCCACGAAAGGGCCGGTTCCAGGAGTGCGAACGAGAAGAGGGAGCCCAAGGTGGCTGTTGCCTCTGAGGACGCGCTCTCCACTGGTTACGATAACGGTTTCTGGAGTAATTATATGATCTTGACGAACGGGGGTCGATCTTCGGGCAACTTGTGCACCGCGTTCTCATTAAGGGACTTGATGATCTGATCCAAGTCTTCACCAAAAAGATACCTACCCTTAAAAGGAAGGGACCCCAAACGTGTCTTAGAAGAGGCATCAGCCGACCAATTGCGAAGCCAAAGGAGCCGACGCGTTGAGACCGCCGCCACCATGGTTCGGGCTAGGACCCTTAAAAGATCATATAAGGCATCTGCTCCATAGGCAACAACGGCTTCCAGTCTGTCCGCCTGGTGAGCCTCAGCATCTGGTAAGGACTGGGAGGTGAGAAGCTGCTGCACCCACCGAAGACCCGCTTGCTGTGCGAGGGAACTGCAGATAGCCGCCCGCATCCCTAAGGCAGAGACCTCAAAGATACGCTTGAGGTAAATCTCCAGCTTCCGATCCTGAATATCCTTAAACGCCGTCCCTCCAGTGACAGGAATAGTGGTATGTTTTGTGACCGCCAATACCGCAGAATCTACGGCGGGAACTTTGAGAATTTCCAAAAAAATTGGCCGGCAGAGGATACAATTTTTCCGTGGCTCTACCGACCCTAAGGTTGGCCTCCGGGGAATCCCATTCCCGAGTGATCAACTGCAAGATCCTGTGATGAGTGGGAAAAGACTTGGCTAGAGGCCGCGGTCCTGCTAGGAGTGGGTCCCCCTTCTTGAGAGCCGGGTCAGGTCCCACCGGTTCCGGAGGGGGATCAATATCCATTTCCTGGAGGATGTAGGGAATGAGGTCATCTAACTCTGCCGCTTGGAAGATGTGGAGGACCCTAGGGTCGTCGCCCTCCACCTGGGCCGCCAAGGTGGGGTCGTCCACGTCAGGTTCTTGGGATTGTCCTTCCCCCGGCGAAGTCTGTATTATCGATGGTGTCCCGGTAGGGCCACGAGAAGTCCCCGCTCCCCCGCCTACTAAAGGGGGGCGAGCCTGAGGGAGGGTCCCAACCAGGAGGGGGTAGGACATGGTATCTTGGGGGGAGAGGGTCCCCAGGTCCCGAAGGTCGTGTCTCTGCTCTGAAGAGAAGCCCTGTGCATCAGGACTATGAATTCAGGAGAAAAGGCCTGGCATCCTGAGGGGTCACCCCCCGGGGAATCCCCCCTCTGCCTACCAGGATTAGACTCGGAGTAAGGGTCTAAAACGGGCCTAGAAGTGGGGAACGGATTATCCGTGTCCTCCTCAAAGTGCGACATCAGAATCTTGCAACAAAATGGCCACCGTTCCCGCGTTGAGAGGGAAGCGCCAGCCCTGTTCCTTCCCACATGGTCTGCAGCTCGAAAGTCCTTGTTAGTAGCTGGCGCACATTCCCCCTCAGGGAAGCCGCCTGAGCACAGACCCTCTTCAGAAAATAATCCGGCCCTGTCGGAGCCCTCACAAGGCGCCGCGGACTGCATCGCCGCAGGGAGAGAGAGGGGGGGGGGGAAGGCTCTATAGGTGGCTCGTGCCTAAAATGAGCACCGACCCGGCAACGGACGCTTGCCGCGGTCCCCCACCGACCTGAAGAAGAACTGACAGGGAATTAACCTCCCGACAGCAGGCGGCCCCGGGGAATGGTGCTTTGCGGGGCCGCAGGTCGGGACGTCGGTCGCTCCCCAAAAGGGAGGGGGGAAAACCTGGGTCAGGAGGGAGAGGCCGGCGCTACCGACTTTCACCTCAGAGAGCTGAACGGAGTCCAAAAAATTGCAGTCTTCTGCTGAAAAAGAAGATGAAACAAAAATACTTACCCCAACTGAGCCCTCAGTGAGGAAAATAAGAAAAGAAAGAAAAACAGGCAACAGCCTGTCAGCAAGTCACCAGGCTAGAGAGCGATGAGCCAGCACCAGCGGAGAGCTCTCCCCCTGCTGTAAGGGGAGCCTTAGCAAAGTGACCTAAACTGTAAATTTAAAACTTCCTATTTTTTTCTTTTTTTAAACTTGATCCCCCTGAGGAGGTAGCCCTAAGCTAACAAGCTGGGGACCACAAGTCCCCTGCTCACATCTGCTGGAGTCAGAACGTTACTGGGAGCTGTTACAGGGGAGGCGTGGTTATATGGTTCCTCCCCTGGGAAATTTGTGTTCTGACTCCATCTGCTGGACATGGAACATAACCCACCGTCTGGAATGATCCTGGTATGTACAGGGAATGTCCCGTTTTCTGTCCAGAGCAGGGCGCCTGCGTCGCCCTGCGCTGGTGCCTTGGACTCAAATAGTGAGCTGCAAGCCTTGCTGATGCACACGGAGCACATTTTGTGCGCAGACCCAGCCAGCACTGTATCGCACATGGGCAGACCTGGAAGGGGAAGGCCAGCAGCAAAGGAATCTTCAGACTGTGCAGCTACAGCCAGGTATCAGGAGGGGAGGAATTAGTATGTTGGGAGGGAGGAATGAGAGTGTGGGGACCAGAGATGTGCTTGGAGGGGGGTGGGGAGAGGGGAATGAGTATGTGGGGGCCAGAGATGTGCTCGGAGGGAGGAATCAGTGTGTGGGGGGCCAGAGATGTGCTCGGAGGGGGGAATGAAGTGTGTGCGGGGCCAGAGATGTGCTTGGAAGGGTTAAGGAGGGGGAATGAGAGTGTGGGGTGCCAGGGATGTGCTCTGAGGGGGGAATCAGTGTGGGGGGGGGGCAGAAATGTGCTTGGAAGGGTTAAGGAGGGGGAAGGAGAGCGTGGGGGCCAGAGAGGTGCTTGGAGGGAGGAATGAGTATGTGAGGGCGTTAAATGCTATAAAAAAGAAATATAAAAAAAATTTCAATCTCATGTGTTTTGGGCTTTTTTTGGGCTTGTTTTTTTGGAAAAAAGTGCTTGTTCTTTCATGAAAACCTGGCAACCCTGCAGCTGCAGAATGAGACTTCCTAGATCTGCGCTGAGTGACTGAGGTCAGCCGATGTGCTGCTATTAAAGTAAAGCAGAGTCGTGACAGACTGAGAACTGCAGCAGAAGTGACTTCTCCCCGGCCCGCAATGCTAAGGCGACCACACTCATCTGTTTTCCTATGCCGCGATCATTCCAGCGCAGAGCAGACGGGCAATCAGCTGAGAATGCAGCCGAAAAGATTTCCTTCCTCACAGCTGCTGGGAAAAAATCTAGCGATCAGCTGCCCTGGGTCTGTGGCCATGAAGGACTGCCTCAGAAAAGAGAAAGAAGCGTGGCTGCAATCGCAGAAGATGGAGGGAACCTTGGGGCACTTTATCTCTGCAGCAGCATGGCCCTTTCTTCTTCCCACAAACCCTGCTCAACAGCACTTCCTCTTCTAGACCATAAGGTGAAGAAGAGAGAAGGACATGTTGCTGTTTCCTGCTTTCACGACACTGCTGCCATTCCCCTCCGGGCCTGAATGTGTTAATAGCCCGGAAAGAAACAGCAGCAATGTTTGTCCAAGAATTGTCTACATCTCACTGGGGTGGAGAAAAGGGAGAGAAGAGCAGTGAGAAACTAGGAAATGTACGGCACACCTGCTGATGCTTGACACATCAGTTGAGAGTCACTTTTCTAAAAGAACAGGAGAAAACTACTGGGTTAGAAAAAGAAAGGTGTCCCAAAAATGCACAAACAAAATCCAGAAAAAAATGGTAATTTAATATAAAAAAAAATTACACAGCATCATGGTGTTCCATGTCTGGGAGATCCTGTATTTTTTGAGGGGGGGGGGGGATTACATGACCTAAGACTCCTGGACTAGACAGCCTCTGACTTAAGACCCAAAAACCACACATCAGGGACCCTCAGATGTGTGCTCCCAGGACCTAGAGTCAAACCATCAACCATGATACTAAACCCAGGAACTGAGTTCCAAGAGTCCTTGAACTGGAAACATGGATTTCTTGTCTGGGATTTCTGAGTCATAAACTCCAGGACCCCAGACCTGAAAACACTAGGCCAGGGAGCCCAGCCCTAAGATCCCTGGACCTAGGACCCAGCACAGAAGTCTCAATTAAATTTACATGAACTTGGTAGGGAGCAAAACCCATCTCACCCCACATACAACATACTCCAACAAGACTCAGCAGCCTAACCAAAACATGTACTTCACGGAAAGCTCCTGACCCACAAATCCTCCCACCACCTATTAAAGACCCCCATACAAGTCCTGCTATAGAACCTCCCCAATAAAGAAATTCCTCCCAACTCACTTAAACAGCATTCCTTCCGGACCCTGGACTCCTAAATCAAAAAGCACACTAACTCCCCACCCCCAATCAAGCTGTTAAGCCTCCCATCCAAGAACTCATACCCCCTAATCGCCCTACCTACTAATCCACCCACACAGTAACCTTCCCCCTACTGAAGAAGTTATTAGTATACTAAGTTCTCCCATCAAGTTCCTCCACGCACTTAAATCACTAAACTTCACCTTGTCGCTACTTCACCCAGTGAAGCATCCCTCCACAAAGCTTACCCGTCTTTTGCTCATTTTATCAGCATCAGAGACAAGAAGCCTGGCTCAGTCTTGCCTCAATGATAAGTTTTTCAAAATGGCGCCGGTTGAGCTGAATTCACGTTGGAAAGTATAGTCTCGCGACAGTTTAGTATATGCAATTTTGGCAAACCGCGCTTCGGAGGCGTGGAAGACGAATTTCCGATGTTGAAAATGACATCAGATGGGAGAGCTTTTGGCGGGGGTTGGGGTTTTCTCTAGGAGATGGTTTTAGTGATGCGTTCATGGGTGTCCTTCGGGGGGATTTGAATATATTTGGGGGGGGAGAGGTTTTGGTAGTGGGCGTGCCTAAGTGGAGAGTATGGAGATGCTTGAACAAAAGGGTTAGCGGGTGGTAGAGGTCTTGCGTATGGGATGATAGTGAGAGTTCTTAGTGTTGAGGAATTTAATGGGTGGGGTTTGTGTAAAGGGTAGGATTAACGATCCTGGTAGGGAACAGGTGCAGGATGGGATTATTGGTAGAGTTGTTTGGGTGGAGTTGTTCAGTGAGGGGTGTGGGGGCTTCGGTAGGGGTGGAGTTAGTAGGTAGCAAGCTCTTGAATGCGTGTTATGATTAATTAGAGGCATAAAATATAAAGGCTTGTTTTCAGATGCTTTTGGGGGCTGGTGGTAATGCCAGATTAATTTCATTGCGAGTGCTGACGGTGGAGGGCTGTTTGGTTCACAGAGAGCATGTAATTTTAATCTATTTCTTTGGGGTGGGGGCGAGGTTTGAAGAGTGATTGGTTGGGCCGCCAAGGCCATATTTATTTATTCCCTTCGTTTTGGTGGGATTGAGGTCTTGAATATAATGATTCCCTACCGACTCCAATAGTCAAATAATGCCTTTATTAGAGCACGCTTTGTGGATTTATTATGGGTGTACAGTTTTACCTGCAGGTTTAAACAAGCTGTACTCCAAATATAGGAAGAAGTTAGCATACGACACGTTACCTAGCGCCCTCGCATGAAAATCTCATGCTAATGAAGACACTAACAAGTCCCCGTACTAGGAATTTATGCAGATAAGACATACTTTGCATACAGAAAGCATGTTTTGTGCCCATAAAATAATTTATAGGCACAAAAATGTTTTCAGAACTGAAAACATTTTTATGCCATAAATCATCTTTCAAGAACACAAAACGGCTTAAATCCAACTCGAGAGAATAGGAAAAGAAGGGCTAGAGAAAAAAGGGAGAAAACTGACTAAAAAATAGACTACAGCTCTTGTACTGCAATACATAGAGCCTGTTCTGGATTTTACTTTCTCTTCTGTCTGTGCCTGAAGGGAGGAGGAATGGCACAGACCAGAGAATAGTAAGAGAGGTGACTTAGTAAAGAAATTCAAGAAAACTATGCCAACAGTTGGCATAGTTTTCAATATATTTATAAATGATCTGGAAAGAAATACGACAAGTGAGATAATCAAATTTGCAGATGACACAAAATTGTTCAGAGTAGTTAAATCACAAGCAGATTGTGATAAATTGCAGGAAGACCTTGTGAGACTGGAAAATTGGGCATCCAAATGGCAGATGAAATTTAATGTGGATAAGTGCAAGGTGATGCATATAGGGAAAAATAACCCATGCTATAATTACACAATGTTGGGTTCCATATTAGGTGCTACAACCCAAGAAAGAGATCTAGGTGTCATAGTGGATAACACATTGAAATCGTCAGTACAGTGTGCTGCGGCAGTCAAAAAAGCAAACAGAATGTTGGGAATTATTAGAAAGGGAATGGTGAATAAAACGGAAAATGTCATAATGCCTCTGTATCGCTCCATGGTGAGACCGCACCTTGAATACTGTGTACAATTCTGGTTGCCGCATCTCAAAAAAGATATAATTGCGATGGAGAAGGTACAGAGAAGGGCTACCAAAATGATAAGGGGAATGGAACAACTCCCCTATGAGGAAAGACTAAAGAGGTTAGGACTTTTCAGCTTGGAGAAGAGACGACTGAGGAGGGATATGATAGAGGTGTTTAAAATCATGAGAGGTCTAGAACAAGTAGATGTGAATCGGTTATTTACTCTTTCGGATAGTAGAAAGACTAGGGGGCACTCCATGAAGTTAGCATGGGGCACATTTAAAACTAATTGGAGAAAGTTCTTTTTTACTCAACGCACAATTAAACTCTGGAATTTGTTGCCAGAGGATGTGGTTAGTGCAGTTAGTATAGCTGTGTTTAAAAAAGGATTGGATAAGTTCTTGGAGGAGAAGTCCATTACCTGCTATTAAGTTCACTTAGAGAATAGCCACTGACATTAGCAATGGTAACATGGAATAGACTTAGTTTTTGGGTACTTGCCAGGTTCTTATGGCTTGGATTGGCCACTGTTGGAAACAGGATGCTGGGCTTGATGGACCCTTGGTCTGACCCAGTATGGCATTTTCTTATGTTCTTAGTTTTCCAACGAGATACAACAAAAATCCCAACCTCTGACCATAAAGGTTGAGGGAAGAGGGGGAGTAAAAGCTTTTTCCCTGTACGTACTGGATCAGTCCAGACTCCTGTGTTTTGCCTCCACACCAGCAGATGGAGACAGAGCAAGATTTGACAGGCTCTGCCATAAATACCAGGGTGCCACCCACAGCCTGTCAGTATTACTCTGTCTCCAGCAGATGGCCCAGGTGCATGGCCCACAGTCTACACTGATTTAAAAAAAAAAAAAAGAGAAATAGCTAGTCAGTGTGTTTCGCTTTCTTGTTTCTTATTAAGTTAAAAAAAAAAAAAAGACAAATTAATTAGTTTCCGAAGACTGAGAGCAACGCCGGTCTGAGCCTCCCAGGGGGTTGGCAGGTCCCGAGGGGGCCATCCCCCCTGGTTTTGTAGGCTGCTGAGGCTTAAAATCAGCAGCGCGTTTCCCGTCGTTTTTTGGGGTTCGAGCGGCGGCGGTCGTCGGACGTCTCTCTCTCTTTCTTTCTTCTCTCTCCCCCCGGCCCCTTGATTGTGACTTTTCTTGCACTTAGCCATTTTCTTGTTTTCTTACGCCGGCCCGTTTCGCCATGCCACGAGGCACGGCCTGCTCAGCCTGTGGCTCGGCGCACACGCATCTCTCCAGGGACAGGCTGTGTTCAGCCTGCGTCCCCGGAGGAGAAGAGATGTCGGAGTCGGCCCGGGGGGGGCGTTAGGGAGACGGGGCGCCATAGCGATCGCCGTAGGGGAGCCCTCCTCATCCGCCCCTAGGCACCGGCCAACCAGCGCGGGAAAATCTGCCATCTTGGGCCCGGCACCCTTAGCAGCAGCAATTGCAACGCCGATCACGGAGGCGGCTAGGAATTCCCCGCCCTCCCTCTCTTCACAAAGACCGGTCCCACGGTCCGTTTCGCCAGCGGGGGCTACCAGAGCAGGGACAGGGGAAGATGCAGGGACAGATTCCGATGTCTCCTGCTCCTCATTTTCTTTGGGGGTTTATTTTGGCTATGCATAGGGCCTTTAAGGCCCGTAAGGCCAGGAAGAGACATTCTCCCAACCCCGGTGGACCCGAGGGACCACAGCTTGCGGGCAGGGACTGCCCCTGGGTGGGGGACATGGATGCACTTTCCAGGTCCAAGTGCCTGTTGATGGCTCTTTCTCCCCGGGAGGACACGGACTCCCCTTCCGATTCTACGGACCATGAGGATCGGGAGGGTCCGTCCCCACCCCCACAGTGGGTAGAAGGAGATGGCACCCCGTCGCACGGTGCGATGAGGCAGAGCCAGGCCTCGGAGGGCGACGATACTAGGGTGATCCACCTTTTCCGTAGGGACGAGCTAGGTCCTCTCATTCCCGCTATTCTGGAGGAGTTAGGGATCACTACACCTCCCGAGGAGTCTCGTCTTGGCTCGATGGATCCTGTGTTGTTGGGCCTCAGTTGCCCCCCCACGACATTTCCTTTTCACTTTTCCACTACGGACTTGCTATTTCGCGAGTGGGATACCCCGGATTTGGGGTTGAAGGTCACGAAGGCTATGGATAGGCGCTATCCTTTGCCTGAAGACGCCCTGGAAGTTCTGCGAGTTCCGAAAGTGGACGCAGCGGTGTCAGCAGTGACGAAAAGGACTACTATTCCAGTCACGGGGGCCACGGCACTGAAGGACCTCCAGAATTGGAAACTGGAGGTCCAGCTCAAGAAGATTTTCGAAGTATCCACCCTAGGAGCTCGAGCAGCAATTTGTAGTAATTTTGCGCTACGGGCCGGACTGCGTTGGGTTCAACAGCTTCTCGCCAACGAGGGACTTACGGAGGAGGAAGCCCGACAAGCCGGCCGCCTCGAAGCGGTCGTGGCTTATAGTGCGGATGCACTGTACGATCTCCTGAGAACTTCAGCACATTCCATGGTTTTGGCCATATTGGCAAGGAGGTTCTTGTGGTTAAGGAACTGGTTCATGGATGGAGCCTCCAAATCCCTCTTGGGATCCTTACCCTTAAAGGGTAAGGATCCCAAGAGGAATTGGGGAGGAATTGGGGAGGAATTGGAGGACTGGATCATGTCCTCCAATTCCAAAGGAATTGGAGGACATGATCCAGTTACTGGACGAGAACAAGGGTTATCGGCTTCCAGATGACCGGGCATGTCCAAAAGGATCCTTCGCGACTAGATCCCGGTTCGGGGGAAACCGGAAGGCCCGTATCTCTCATCCTAGTACCTCTTCCCCTTCCTTTCGTTCGGGGGGGGGGGGGGGGGGTAGGCAGCAGTTTCAGTCCTTTTGGGGAAGGCGTTTTGGTAGATCCGCTTCCTCCCAGTCGGCCCCAGGTGATAAGACCGCACAATGAAGTCCGGCTGGTTCACTCCTTCGTACTGAGGGTAGGGGGCAGATTGTCTCTCTTTTATGAGGAGTGGGTGCTTTCAGTGATAAAACACGGCTACGTTTTAGATTTTGCATGCCGTCCCAATCTGCGGTTTTTCCCATCCCCGTGCGGATACGCCGACAAACGTCGAGCAGTCCAACAGACCTCGGTTCAACTGCTGGATCTGGGAGCAATCGTCCCAGTACCACCCTGGGAACAACGAAAAGGACATTACTCCATATACTTCGTCGTTCCAAAGATGGAAGGGTCCTTCCGTCCCATTCTAGACCTGAAGTGCGTCAACAGATGTCTCCGGATTCCTTGTTTTCACATGGAAACGTTGCGTTCCGTCATTGCATCCGTTCGCCCGGGAGAATTCCTGGCGTCACTGGATCTCACAGAGGTATACTTGCACATGGGGTTCAGGCAGGATCATCAGAAATATCTCAGATTCTATGTGTTAGGGAACCATTACCAGTTTCAGGCGTTATCGTTCAGGCTGGTGACAGCTCCCAGAACCTTCACCAAGCTCATGGTGGTTGTAGCAGCGCAACTTCGGCGGGAGGGGTTGTTGGTGCATCCATATCTGGACAATTGGTTGATTTGGGCAAAATCTGAGACTCTGTGTCATTCGGCGATCAGTCGAGTGCTCCAACTATTGAGGTCTCTTGGTTGGGTAGTCAGCACCTCCAAAAGTCAGCTCACCCCCTCACAGTTGCTGGAATTTTTGGGAGCTTTATTCGACACGCGTCAGGGGATGGTTTTTCTCTCCTCCGGTCGCAGTCTCAAATTGCAGGGACAGGTCCGATCCTTATTACAGAAACAACCGCCGACGGTTTGGGATTACCTACAGATGTTAGGTTCCATGGCTTCAACGCTGGAATTGGTCCCTTGGTCTTTCGCACACATGCGGCCCTTACAATCGGCGTTGCTTTCCCGCTGGAGCCCGGTGTCCGAGCAATTCGACCTCCCGTTGCCATTGACGAGCCTGGCCCATTCCAGTCTAGGGTTGTGGCTGTGTTCAGACAATCTCCTTTGGGGAGTCCCGCTTGTGACACCGGAGTGGACGGTGGTCATCACGGATGCGAGCCTCTTAGGTTGGGGAGCGGTGTGCTTGCGGAAGTCAGTGCAGGGGCGCTGGGCCCCCACCAAGTCTCGCTGGTCGATCAATCGCTTGGAAACCAGGACGGTGGCATTACTGGCCTTCCTCCTTCTGATTCAGGGAAAGTTGGTCAGAGTTCTGTCCGACAATGCGACCACAGTGGCCTACATCAATCGTCGGGGGGAGACCAGGAGTCGTTTGGTGGCGTTCGAAGCTCGACTGTTGATTCAGTGGGCGGAACAGCACCTTGTCAGCATAGCTGCGTCCCACATAGCAAGGGTCGACAACATTCACGCAGACTTCTTGAGTCGAAATCAGCTAGATCCCGGAGAATGGGAACTTGCAGACAGGGCGTTCCAACTCATCTGTGACAGATGGGGCACGCCGGCCATGGACCTGATGGCAACCTTCAAGAATGCCAAAGCCCCGCGCTTCTTTGCTCGTCAAAGGGACACGGGGCAGAGGGCGTGGATGCCTTGGCGTTAACCTGGTCGACGACAGTGCTTCTGTATGTCTTTCCCCCCTGGCCGCTGATCGGCAGGGTCCTTTGTCGAATAGAGAACCATCCCTCGGAGGTAATTCTGGTGGCCCCCGAGTGGTCTTGACGACCGTGGTTTGCAGACCTCGTCAATCTCGCGGTGGAGGAACCACTTCGTTTCCCACTTCTGCCGAACCTGCTTCATCAAGGGCCTGTTTGTTTCGATCAGGTAGATCGCTTTTGTCTAGCGGCATGGCGTTTGAGAGGCGACATCTGAAAGGCAAAGGTTATTCCGATCCGGTGGTTGCCACCCTTCTGAGGTCGTGCAAGACGTAGACTTCCTTGGCATATGTGTGAGTTTGGAAGGTTTTTGATTCATGGTGTGTTTCTCGTGCGATTATATCCACTCGGGCATCCGTTTCCATTATTTTAGCCTTTCTCCAAGATGATCTGGCAAAGGGTCTGTCCTGTACTTTGTTGCGCGTATAGGTGGCAGCTCTCAGTTGCTTCAGCGGTTCTGTGGAAGGAAGGACTCTGGCGGGCATCCTGAGGTTGTTCGGTTCCCTCCTGGAACTTGAATGTGGTCCTCAAGGCCCTGTGCACGCCACCTTTTGAGCCTCTAAGGAGGGCGACCTTGAAGGACCTTACCTTGAAGGTCGTGTTTTTGGTGGCTATTGCTTCAGCACGAAGGGTTTCTGAACTTCAGGCTTTGTCCTGCAGGGAGCCTTTCTTGCGGATCTCTGAGTCGGGAGTTAGTTTGCAGACGGTTCCATCTTTCCTACTGAAAGTCATTTCGTCGTCTCATTTGAACCAGTCGGTGGAGCTCCCATCATTTTCTGATATGGACAAGTCGGATTCCGTCTCAAGGGATCTGAAGAAGCTGGATGTGCGTAGAGCGCTCCTACGCTATTTGGAAGCTACTAATGACTTTCGTTTGTCGGAACACAGAGTCCTTCGACAATGTTGTTCTTTGCAAGGGTCCAAAAAGGGGTAATATGGCTTCGAAAGCCACCATCTCGCGGTGGTTGAAGGAGGCCATAAATTCTGCTTATTTGCTAAGTGGTAGGTCCCTACCAGTGGGGCTAAAGGCACATTCTACAAGTTCCCAGGCAGCTTCCTGGGCGGAGTGTCACCAGATTTCTCCACAAGAGATCTGTAGAGCAGCCACTTGGAAATCTCTGCATACTTTCGCACGTCATTATCTGCTCGATGTCCAGGGCTCAAGGGAGGGCAATTTCGGAGCAGGCGTACTGAGAGCGGGCCTCTCCGGATCCCAGCCCAAGTAGTCTCAGCTCTGGTACATCCCAGGAGTCTGGATTGATCCGGTACGTACAGGGAAAAGAAAATTAGGTCTTACCTTCAATAATTTTCGTTCCTGTAGTACCAAGGATCAGTCCAGAGTCCCACCTGCAGTATGCATTTAATGCTCGGAGAGTCCGCTGCTTTCCTTCTGCTCTGATTTTATTTCATCTATGAAGTTCTTAAGTTTGTTGATATTCTTTCTGGGTCAGGTTTCTCATTGGGGGCAGTGACCCAATGGTTCCCCAGTTGAGCTTCATATATATAGTTAGTTTCAGTTAGGGGTCATTCTGCTTTGACATTGCGTAATACTGACAGGCTGTGGGTGGCACCCTGGTATTTATGGCAGAGCCTGTCAAATCTTGCTCTGTCTCCATCTGCTGGTGCGGAGGCAAAACCCACGAGTCTGGACTGATCCTTGATACCTCAGGAACGAAAATTATCGAAGGTAAGACCTAATTTTCTTTTAGAAGAAATGTAAATTATATTTTGTTAAAGTTTTATATAGATGACAATTTATATTTTTAATTTTAATGATTTGTTTTTTATTTTTTGTCTTTTTTTAATCCAGACAGATGGATTTGTCTGATGCAGAATATAAGTACAATAAATAATAAAAGTTTAGCAGCAGACTTATGATGAAACAGCAGCTGTTGGCTCTGCCAGGACTTGAACTGCAGTTGCATGGGCGGACATCTCTCTCCCAATGTAGGATGGCATTCTTGCTCTGAGACTCTTGTCTTCTGCCTTTGCATTGCAGGGTATGGGCTGCCATGGTGGAAAATCTATACTGCATTCTAAATGGATAAAGGCTCCAGGATTGGGTTATCAGTGGACAGACTTTCAGGCCGATACAATAAAACCCACGGGAGAGCCAGCGCTCAGAGGCGAGCGCCCGCTCTCCCGACGCGCACCCAAGCCACTCTCCTAGGCGCGCGATCAAGTATTTAAATAAGGGCCCGCGGTAAAAGGAGGCGCTAGGGCCACTAGCACGTCCCTAGCGCCTCCTTTTTGACAGAAGCGGCGGCTGACAGCGGGTTTGACAGCCGACGCTCAATTTACCAGCGTCTGTTCTCAAACCCGCTGACAGCCACGGGTTCGGAAAAAGGACACCGGCTAAATTGAGGGTCCGTCTTCCGACCCGTGGGCCAATTTTTAATTTTCTTTTTTTTAATTTTTTTTTACTTTTGGGGCCTCCGACTTAATATCGCGTACAGAAAAGCCTCTGACTTAATATCGCGTACAGAAAAGCAGTTTTTACTGCTTTTCTGTACACTTTCCCGGTGCCGGCAGAAATTAAAATGTGCGGCTTGGCTGCACATTTTACTTTCTGAATCGCTCAGGAATCACTAATAGGCCCATCAACATGCATTTGCATGTTGCGGGCGCTATTAGTTTCGGGGGGTTGGCCGCGCATTTTCAACATGCTATTACCCCTTACTGTATAAAGGGTAAAAATAGCGCGTCGAAAACGCACGGCCAAACCAGGGCTAAAGGTGCACTTGGGTGAGCGCACCATACTGTATCAGCCTGAATGTGAGCCATGTGGGGCAGCCTGTTCTCAGCATAGGTGAGGGGGCTGAGAAAGGTAGGAGAATGGGATAAACTGCCCTCTGGCCCTAAGCTTTTGGCTGTAGTGATTTTCATATTGCCTGCAGTTTAGAAGGGACTTGTGGTTCATTTCTTATTACTCACTTTCTCTCGGTCTGTCTACATACTCATATTCAGTACTGTCAAACTAACCAAGTAAGGTACTGTTCTTTGGCTGACAGTACAGTTTTGATTTTTATCCCCTTACTCTGGTAAGCCCTGGTTGTTATTTAATCCTCATCACATTATACACAGTAACTGGATAAGGTTTGTTACAATTAGCCTATACCTTCTCATTTGCTAGACCAGTCCATGGTGCTTGGGGATTCCCCACTCATCTGATGTGACAACTACCCCCTTGATGACCTCATTCCTTGTCGTAAAAGGGGGGAGTGGTCACAGGACAAGCGTGATAGACAACTACACCCCAAAAAAAAAAAGGCACAGGTCGGGATAATCCTTAAACTGCAGGGGTAAACCCCCCCCCCCCTTGTGAAATGGCCTCCTAGTACTCTTCTTTTGATCGAGGCACCTTTGGGCATGGATCGCCCTAGGTGGACACCCCCCTCTTGGAGCAGCAGGGTTAAGAAGCCCAGGACTGTGTGTGCACTCCAAAAAAAAAAAAAACTGAACTACAAAGTTAGGAGAAGCAGATTGTCTTGAGGTCTCTCTTTTTTCCACCCCCCTCCCATCCTGTTTGTAGTGCTGTGGTTTGGCTGGCATGGTAAAAGTTTGAAAAAAAAAAACCCCACACATAAATGGAGGCACTAAAGGGAGGAGTTGAAGGAACTCGCCGAGGAGCAGCGGCAAGACACAACCCCAGGGAATGAGTCTGAGGCAGTGGCCCAATTCTTGCTTGTTGGTAGAGGTCAGTAGTGGGGGTGCTGTGGGGAAGCAGATTCAGGCAGTAGCTTGTATGGGCTGCTGTAGGCAGCAAAAAAATAAATGAAAGGGACCAGATGCTGAGGGGCAGGCATGTGCAACCTGTAGAAGCAAAAAGCTTCCAACAGTGGCTGGCTCTACCAAGCTTGCGATATGAGGCTGGGCCCACTCCTGGGTGAGGGGGGGGGGGATTCCTGGGGGAGGACGTTTGAGAGGGAGCAAACTTAAAAGAACAGTAGCTAAAACCTTTTCTCTCATGAGAGAGTCCAGAAAAAAGCCCAAGCGGCCTAGGCTTACCCCAAAACTAGAAGCAGTGGGGGGATCCCTTGGGAAAATGCCCCAGGATTTCTCACCAGATTTTGTCTTTGTCATGCACCAGGCATTCTGTGTTATGCAGAAGCCTGGCACAGGGGGCACTCTGAGTCTCTGTCTTAAAGGAGAGATGCTAGGGCAAGACCACTTTCGATTCCCAAGACCTTTCCAGTCCTTACTCTACCCAGACCTCCGGAGAGGAAGCCTTTTCATCCAGGGAATCTGAATTGGGGGGTTGCTCTCTTCCCAGGAAGAACATCTTTCCTCAGAGTTGCTTACCTGTAACAGGTGTTCTCACAGGACAGCAGGATGTTAGTCCTCACATATGGGTGACATCATCAGGATGGAGCCCAATCACAGAACACTTTTGTCAAAGTTTCTAGAACTTTGACTGGTACCTACTGGGCATGCCCAGCATAGCATCAACCCTGCATCTAGCAGGGGTCCCCCTTCAGTCTCGTATTATAGCAAACAGCACATGCGAAAAATAAAATAAGAAAACGCAAACGAACCCAACACTGCGGGGTGGCGGGCGGGTTGCGTGAGGACTAACATCCTGCTGTCCTGTGAGAACACCTGTTACAGGCAAGCAACTCTGCTTTCTCATAGGACAAGCAGGATGTTAGTCCTCACATATGGGTGAGTACCGAGCTGAGGATGCCCGAGCAAAGCACCAAATGTACCCAAAGACGTGCAACAGGTACAACAACAGGGGTGGCATCTTGGTTAGGAGGGCATCCTGAACCCTGAATGGGTATGTGGAAAGCTGTTGGGTAATCAAACTGAAAAAAAAATTGCATAGAACAGACTGGCCAAAGATGGAATCCTGCCTGTGAGCCTTATCTAAGCAATAATGGGCTGCAAATGTAAGGGGAGAACTCCAGGTACCAGCTTTACAGATGTCAGCAAGCGGCACCGAACGGAGGTACGTTACCGACGTCGCCATGGCCCTGATAAGAGTGTGCTTTCACACGGTCATGTAACGGAATGCCTGCTTGCTCATAGCAAAAACAAATGCAGTCCGCTAACCAGGAGGAGATATTTTGCTTTCCCACAGGATTTCCAAGTTTGATTGCATCAAAAGACACGAACAACTGAGTGGACTTCCTGTGGGCTGACTTGCGCTCTAGATAGAAAGCTAGGGCACGCTTACAATCTAAGGAATGCAAAGCCTGTTCTCCTGGGTTTGTATGGGGCCTGGGAAAAAAGGTAGGTAGGATAATAGATTGGTTAATATGAAATTCCGACACTACCTTCGGTAAGAATTTAGGGTGCGTGTGAAGCACTTCCCTGTCATGCAGAATTTTAGTGTAAGGCGGGTAGGTAACGCCTGCAACTCACTAACTCTGCGAGTGGACGTGATCGCAAGGAGAAATACTACCTTCCAGGTAAGATAGCGTAGATTACAGGAGTGGAGAGGCTCAAACGGAAGTTTCATGAGCCGTCCCAAAACCACATTAAGGTCCCAAGCAGGGGTAGGAGGGCGCAGTGGAAGTTTTAAATGGAGCAAGTCTCTCATGAAATGTAATACTAAGAGTTGTGCTGAGATGGAGACATCTCCTATACCCTTATGGTACGCAGACACTGCACTTATATGCACTCTGATAGAGGAAGTTTTTAGGCCTAACTCTGACAGGTGCCAGAGATAGTCCAGAAACCTTGCAGTGGAACAAGTGAAGGGGTCTATGGCCATGGAAGTGCACCAGACCGCAAACCTCTTCCATTTAGAGCAGTGGTTCTCAACCCTGTCCTGGGGACCCCTCCAGCCAGTCGGGTTTTCAGGATATCCACAATGAATATGCATGAGAGAAAATTTGCATGTTATGGAGGCAGTGTATGCAAATTTTCTCTCATGCATATTCATTGTGGATATCCTGAAAACCCGACTGGCTGGGGGGGGGTCCCCAGGACAGGGTTGAGAACCACTGATTTAGAGCGATAAGACCTTCTCATTGAAGGCTTTCGTGAAGCCACCAGGATTCGGGATACCGACTCTGAAAGGTTAAGAGGTTGGAGTATTAATCTTTCAACAATCCAGGCCGTCAGAGACAGAGCTGGAGATTGAGGTGACGCAGGTACCCTTCGTTCTGAGTTATTAGAAGGGGGAATCCTTCCCCAGAGGAATGTGTTGGCGTACTGATAGGTCCTGGAAGATTGGAAACCACACCTGGCGTGTCAGCGGGGAGCTATCAGGATCATTAATCCCTTGTCCTGGGCCGGAGTTTCACAAGAGTCTTTGAAATGAGAGGAAGTGGAGGGTAACATAAAGGAGAACCGCTGGACCAGGAGGAGGGGCGAAGTCATCTCTTGGTTGCGAGTGGTGATTATGAACGAGGAGCAGAAGTTGTCCACTTTGTGGTTCTGGACCGACGCAAAGAGGTCTTTGCGAGGGTAACCCCCAATGTTGGAATATCGCATCTACCGTGGGGTTGAGACCACTCGTGCGGATGGAAAGTGTGACTCAGCTTGTCCGCCAACACATTGTCCACAAATCCCCGGCAAGTAGGTTGCTTTGAGGGACATCAAAGCGGGAAAGGGCCGATTCCCATCTAATTCTGAGATCTAATTCTCAATGGAGCACAGGACTTGGTGAGAGAGGTAAACGGTGGTGGGGGCCGCTTGGCAATAGTGATCATAATATGATCAAATTTGATTTAATGACTAGAAGAGGAACAGTGTGCAAATCCAAGGCTCTCGTGCTAAACTTTCAAAAGGGAAACTTTGATAAAATGAGAAAAATTGTTAGAAAAAAACTGAAAGGAGCAGCTACAAAGTAAAAAAAATGTCTCAAGAGGCGTGGTCATTGTTAAAAAATACCATTCTAGAAGCACAGGTCCAGATGTATTCCACACATAAAGAAAGGTGGAAAGAAGGCAAAAACAATTACCGCGCCAGTGGTTAAAAGGGGAGGAGAAAGAAGCTATTTTAGCCAAAAGATCTTCATTCAAAATTGGAAGAAGGATCCAACAAAGAAAATAGGATAAAGCATAAACGGTGGTAAGTTAAATGTAAGACATTGATAAGATAGGCTAGAGAGAATTTGAAAAGAAGTTGGCTGTAGAGGCAAAAACTCACAGTAAAAACTTTTTAAAAATATATCCGAAGCAGAAAGCCTGTGAGGGAGTCAGTTGGACCGTTGATGATCGAGGGGTTTAAGGGGCACTTAGAGAAGATAAGGCCATCGCGGAAAGATTAAAATGATTTCTTTGCTTGGTGTTTACTGAAGAGGATGTTGGGGAGGTAACCGTAATGGAGACGGTTTTCATGGGTAATGATTCAGATGGACTGAATCAAAATCACGGTGAACCTAGAAGATGTGGTAGGCCTGATTGACAAACTGAAGAGTAATAAATCACCTGGACCGGATGGTATACACCCCAGAGTTTCTGAAGGAACTAAAAATTTCAGACCTAATTAGTAAAAATTTGTAACCTATCATTAAAATCATCCATTGTACCTGAAGACTGGAGGATAGCAAATGTAACCCCAATATTTAAAAAGGGCTCGAGGGTCGATCCGGGAAACTACAGACCGGTTAGCCTGACTTCAGTGCCAGGAAAAATAGTGGAAAGTGTTCTAAACATCAAAATCAAGAACGTATAGAAGGACATGGTTTAATGGAACAAAGTCAGCATGGCTTTAACCCAGGGCAAGTCTTGCCTCACAAATCTGCTTCAGTTTTTTGAAGGAGTTAATAACATGTGGATAAAGGTGAACCGGTAGATGTAGTATACTTGGATTTTCAGAAGGGCGTTTGACAAAGTTCCTCATGAGAGGCTTCTAGGAAAAGTAAAAAGTAATGGGATAGGTGGGCGATGTCCTTTCGTGGATTGCAAACTGGCTAAAAGACAGGAAACAGAGAGTAGGATTAAATGGACAATTTTCTCAGTGGAAGGGAGTGGACAGTGGAGTGCCTCAGGGATCTGTATTGGGACCCTTACTTTTCAATATATTTATAAATGATCTGGAAAGAAATATGACGAGTGAGATAATCAAATTTGTAGATGACACAAAATTGTTCAGAGTAGTTAAATCACAAGCAGATTGTGATAAATTGCAGGAAGACCTTGTGAAACTGGAAAATTGGGCATCCAAATGGCAGATGAAATTTAATGTGGATAAGTGCAAGGTGATGCATATAGGGAAAAATAACCCATGCTGTAATTACACAATGTTGGGTTCCATATTAGGTGCTACAACCCAAGAAAGAGATCTAGGCTTCATAGTGGATAACACATTGAAATCGTCAGTTCAGTGTGCTGCAGCAGTGCAAAAAGCAAACAGAATGTTGGGAATTATTAGAAAGGGAATGGTGAATAAAACGGAAAATGTCATAATGCCTCTGTATTGCTCCCATGGTGAGACCGCACCTTGAATACTGTGTACAATTCTGGTCGCCGCATCTCAAAAAAGATATAATTGCGATGGAGAAGGTACAGAGAAGGGCTACCAAATGATAAGGGGAATGGAACAACTCCCCTATTTTATTTATTTATTTATTTATTTATTTATTTGAATTTCTATACCGATATTAGTGGGTACATCATATCGGTTTACATCAACAAAAAAACATAAACCTTGGAAATTACATAAAACAGGGTGGTGGGGATGGAGAAATAGGAAACTGTGGGAACGCAGAATAGGAAGTACATAGGAAACAGGCTACTCAGAAGGAGAAAGACTATGAGGAAAGACTAAAGAGGTTAGGACTTTTCAGCTTGGAGAAGAGACCGACTGAGGGGGGATATATGATAGAGGTGTTTAAAATCATGAGAGGTCTAGAACGGGTAGATGTGAATCGGTTATTTACTCTTTCAGATAGTAGAAAGACTAGGGGGCACTCCATGAAGTTAGCATGGGGCACATTTAAAACTAATCGGAGAAAGTTCTTTTTTACTCAACGCACAGTTTAAACTCTGGAATTTGTTGCCAGAGGATGTGGTTAGTGCAGTTAGTATAGCTGTGTTTAAAAAAGGATTGGATAAGTTCTTGGAGAGAGAAGTCCATTACCTGCTATTAAGTTCACTTAGGGGTAGATTTTCAAAAAACGCGAATAGGTGTACTTTTGCTGGCGCATCAGGCGCAAGCAAAAGTACGCTGGATTTTAGGTAGATTACGCGCGGAGCCGCGCGTATCCCACTAAAATCCTGGATCGGCGCGCGCAAGGCTATGAATTCTGTATAGCCGGCGCGCGCCAAGCCGCGCTGCCTACCCCCCGTTCCCTCCAAGGCCTCTCCGAAATCGGAGCGGCCTTGGAGGGAATCCTCTAACGCCCTCCCCTCATCTTCCCCTCCCTTCCTCTATCTAACCCACCCGCCCCGGCCCTGTCTACACCCCCCCTTACCTTTCTCCGGGGATTTACGCCTCCCGGAGGGAGAAGTAAATCCCCCGCGCGCCAGCCGGGCCTCTTGCGCGCCGGGCTGCGACCTGGGGGCGGGTACGGAGGGCGCGGCCACGCCCCCGGACCGCCCCGGGCCTTAGCCACGCCCCCCGTACCCGCCCCCAAAACGCTGCCGACACGCCCCCGAAACGCCCGCGACGACCGGGCCCGCCCCCCGGCACGCCCCCCTCGGAGAAACCCCGGGACTTACGCGAGTCCCGGGGCTCTGCGCGCCGCCGGTAGGCCTATGTAAAATAGGCTCACCGGCGAGCAGGGCTCTGAAAATCCGCCCCTTAGAGAATAGCCACTGCCATTAGCCATGGTAACATGGAATAGACTTAGTTTTTGGGTACTTGCCCAGGTCTTATGGCCTGGATTGGTCACTGTTGGAAACAGGATGCTGGGCTCGATGGACCCTTGGTCTGACCCAGTATGGCATTTTCTTATGTTCTTATAAACTTAACTTGGTGCACAGGTTGTGAGTGTGCCTTGCCCCCGCTTTCTAACTAGGCACTTATTTTTTGGGCACATTTCATTTTTGAGCACAAAAAACCGTTAAGGCCTGTAAACAAGAAGCCTTGGCGTCTTCCTATTTGTGTTGCCTGTCATATTAGGGCTTCTCAGACCTGGCTTCTAATTGGTCAGCGCTGTTCAGACGCTCGGGGAGAGTGTCTTCCTCGGATTTTACTAAGCCTGGCTCTTCCCATTCTGATGATGGGTTGGTCATGGCCTTGATTGGGGGGATGCCGAATATTTTGGTTCTCCCTTGACTGGCTCTTCTGCTGGCGAGGGCAGTTCTGTGGGAACAGCTCCAGATCCTTCTGGCTTGGTCTGAATCTGGCTGCTTTCTCTTGGGTGGAATTTTTCAAGACGTACAAGCCTTTCTTCAGGTGCAGTCCTCTGCTTCCCCCATTTCTGTCTGGTCGGACCTTCAGCCGGTGGCTTCCTCCCTCTTCCAATCCTATGCTTAAGCACCGGGGCTCGCATCTGCTCCCTGCGGGTATTCCCACAGGAATCTGGATGGCATTGATGATGAGTGATCCTGATTCCTTGGAAGATGGGGAAATTCCTCCAGGGCTGCAACCATGTTAGCGGTTCTTTCATAGAGATGAACTGCCAGCCCTGATTTCCCAGACCTTGAAATAGCTGGGTGTTCTTGGTTCGGATGTTATGTCAGAGCCAAGGAAGAAACCCATTTTGGTTTCTTTACATAAAGCCTCTCTCTCCCCCCCCCCCCCCTCCACCCGGATCCGGTTGTGAGAGAGCATTTGAGTTTTCCCAAAGTGGATGCTCTGGTATGTGCTGTGTCTAAGTGTGCAACTATCCCCGTACAGGGAAGAGCAGCCTTGAAGGATGTACATGATAGAAGGACTGAGGCTATTCTTAAGCAAGCCTTTGAGGCAGTGGCGATGAATTTACAGATTGCCTCCTGTTGCACCCTTGTGGCAAGATCATGTCTGCTTCTCTCTTAGGAGATTGATGAGTGAATTCCAGAGCGGTTATGGAGCTTGCTACCACCTTTTTAGCAAACGGCAGGCTGTGATTTGGTCTGGACCACAGCCAGAGGAGTGGCTTCGGTGATAGTAGCCAGGCATCAGCTCTGGTTGTGAAATTGTTCAGCTGACACAGCTTCCAAAGCCAATCTTGCCAAGATACCCTTTAAAGGCTCGCTCTTGTTTGGGAGCAAGTTGGAGAAACTGGCCAGTAAGTGGGGCAAGTCTTCTGTGCTTTGGTTGCCGGAGGATAAGAAACAGTTACAGAGCCCCTTTGGTATGAGGGGTCGTTGCTGAGGTTCCAGGCATTTTTGTCCCTACGGAGGGATGACCTTTTAGCGGACTCTGCCTTTCTGTAGGTCTCAGTCCTTTCATCCTGAACTTCCCAATGAAGGTTTGCTGACCCACCTTCCGGAAGAGGAAATAGGGGCCATCTCTCTCTCTCTTTTATAAAAGGTGGGTTGAGATCACATCAGACCAGTGGGTCCTGGAGGTGATACACAAAAGGTATGACTGGAATTTTGCAGTATTCCTCGAGACCGTGTTCATAGTGTCCCCTTTCTACTCCCCGCAGAAGAAGCAGGCAGTGGGGGTTCATGCTTCAAAGTCTCCTCAGACTGAGGGCTGTCGTTCCGGTGCCCACGTATCAAGAAAGTATGGGGAGATATTCCATTTATTTTGTTCTGCCCAAGAAGGAGGGCTCCTTTCATCCCCTCTTGGAATCAAGAGGGTCAACCATTACTTGAAGGTGAGACATTTTCGAATGGAAACCTTATGCTCTGTAATAATGGCAGTGCAGTTAGGGAAATTTCTGACCTCCTTGTGTTAGAGACCAGCTCCCCAGAGGGGAGGAGTTAGCAATCTGTTAGAGATCTGCTCCCCCAGAGGGGAGAAGTTAGTAATCTGTTATGAATCTGGATGCTGGATACTCCCATTGAAGGAGGAGTTATCACCCCGCCAGGGGGCGAAGTAGCACTCTGTTACGGAGCTTACTAAAGAGTAGCAATCTGTTAGTGCTCTGCTCTTCCAGAGGGAAGGAGTAGCAACTGTTATGCTTTGTTCCTGTAGAAAGATGAACCAGCAACCTGTATGATTCCCAAGGGGAGATAGCTATGGATCAGCTTCCGCAGAGAGAGGAGTGATGGTCTGATGTGGGTTGGCTCCCACAGAGTGGTAGATGATGATACCGCTCTTATTAGTGTAAGAATAACACTAAGTAGAAATAGTGAATCCCTGGGCCGATGGCAGTTGACAGCGCCCTCAAGTGGAGATCCTGAGAGGGACCACCGGCTAGGCTGGAGTATTGAGACAAACACAGTTCTTTATTAGACTGGAAGTAGAACCACCAGAGGTGGCAGTAATGAGTTGAGATGCCCGGCAGGGCTGAAGTCCCTCTGATACTGGAACCACGACCTCTGAGTTGCTGAGCTGTAAGGAGAGACTATAGGTAGTGAGTAGACAGGGTATGATGGGCATAACCAGTGATAGATGAAACACTCACAATTGTAGATCTCTGTAGTGTCTTCTGTATGCAACAGAGAGTCTTCAGTATTCAGGAACAGGAGCCGCAGGCAAGTACTGTTTCTTGTAAGCAGTCTGAAATAAAACTCACAATAACTGTGTATGGGATGGCTTCTGGAATAGAAGAGAGGCTAGGAGAGATTTAGGAACGTAGGCCCTCGTGGAGCGAGTACCGGTTCCTATCTGTTAATCTGTAATAATAATCCATAAGATATAGGTATGCGATATCTTCTGAGGAAGAAGAAAATTTGAGAAAGGAATTAGGAACATAGGCCCTCGTGGAGCAAGTACTGATTCCTATCTGCAATCTGCAATGGTGACTCAAGATCTCCGTACCTGCGATAACATCTTAGACTGAAGGGAGCCTTAGCGATTAGGAACAGTGGCCCTCGTGGAGCAAGTACCGGTTCCTGTCTGTAATAGGACTCACTGTGTTCACGTCTGTGATCGCCTCCAGGCAATAGGAGTCTTCTGAGTCTTTGGGAATGTAGGCCCTCAAGGAGTGAGTACTGGATCCCGTCCAACAATCTGAAATCAAGAATAAGAGAGAGTGGAGCCCCTGGTAAATTTGAAAAGGCCGAAGCAGTGGAGAAGAATTCCCCTTGCTGACTCGGAATGTAGTTGCAAGTAGTGTGGGACTGCCAAAGCAAGTCCCGTTGGAGTTCCTTGCTAACATCGCTTGCAGTTAGCAAAGACCTTTTAAATTGAAAACGGATGACGTCAGTACGGGGGAACATCCCCGAGGTTTGCGCCCTTGCTGGTACAAAGTCTGGAGCGCGCCCTTACGTCATCAGGAACATGGCGGATCCTTAGCGTCAAGCCAGTCTGGGGATACCGGGACCAAGAGGTGGGGAGAAGCCGCGGCTGCTTCTGTCCATCTGAGCCGAAGGGAGTCGCCACAAAGGTAGAGAGGGTGGAGTGAGGGCGAGAATAGGCACGAATGCAACAGTACCCCTCTTCAAAGGGCGGTCTCCTCTTCAGGTACCAGGTTAAGTACCAGAGATGCGTGAGGTGGAACTAATGAGCATCTCTTATCCAATAGGTCTGAGGCTCCCAAAGATGGTCTCGGGCCATTAGGCAAACAAGTTCATTCTCTGTTCAAACATCCAAGGTCTCAACTTCATGAATACAAGTTCGTATAACACGATGACAGATAGATGATGATGAGATTTGAAGAATCTCGCAGCATGAATAATGAAGTCAGCAGCAATGAGATGGGCTGCCGTGGACATCACTGAGGTTTCAGTGGAAGTGGTGATGTAGATACTGGTCCTTAATCCACTTCTAAGTCGCTCTTCCGCAGGATGCTGGAAGAGAGATGATGACAATACCAGCAAAGCAATTAGGCTGATGGATGTGGACATCTTCATCTTCGGAATCAGCAGTGCTGTAAACCTCCAGCACGACCTCTGAGCAACCAAACGTTAAGTTGATAGGCAGAGATATCGTCTTCTTCGGAATCAAACAGTGCCATAGGCTTGTGGCACAACTTCCGAGTAACCACTGAAGTTGATAGTGAGACATAAGAACATGCCATACTAGGTCAGACCAAGGGTCCATCAAGCCCAGCATCCTGTTTCCAACAGTGGCCATTCCAGGCCATAAGAACCTGGCAAGTACCCCAAAACTAAGTCTATTCCATGTTACCATTGCTGGTAACAGCAGTGGCTATTTTCTAAGTCAACTTAATTAATAGCAGGTAATGGACTTCTCCTCCAAGAACTTATCCAATCCTTTTTTAAACACAGCTATACGAACTGCACTAACCAGTAACCACATCCTCTGGCAACAAATTCCAGAGTTTAATTGTGTGTTGAGTAAAAAAGAACTTTCTCCGATTAGTTTTAAATGTGCCACATGCTAAGTTCATGGAGTGCCCCGTAGTCTTTCTATTATCCGAAAGAGTAAATAACCAATTCATATAGAAACATAGAAATGACGGCAGAAGAAGACCAAACGGCCCATCCAGTCTGCCCAGCAAGTCTCGCACTTTTTTTTTCTCATACTTATCTGTTACTCTTGGCTCTTAGTAACCTTTTGGTTCTATTTCCCTTCCACCCCCACCATTAATGTAGAAATCAGTGTTGGAACTGCATCTAAGTGAAATATCTAGCTTAATTAGTTAGGGGTAGTAACCGCCGCAAGAAGCAAGCTACACTCATGCTTATTTGTTTACCCAAACTATGTAATTCAGTCCTTGTTGGTTGTTGTCTGTATATAGATCCACTTTTCTTCATTCCCCCTGCCGTTGAAGCAGAGAGTTATGCTGGATATGCATTGAAAGTGAAGTATCAGACTTTCTCCCCTGCCATTGAAGCAGAGAGCTATGCTGGATATGCATGAAGTATCAGTCTTTCTCCCCTGCCGTTGAAGCAGAGAGCTATGCTGGATATGCGTGAAGTATCATTCTTTCTTCCCTGCCATTGAAGAAGAGCTATGCTGGATATGCATTGAAAGTGAAGATTCACATCTACCCATTCTAGACCTCTCATGATTTTAAACATCTCTATCATATCCCCCCTCAACCGTCTTTTCTCCAAGCTGAAAAGTCCTAACCTCTTTAGTCTTTCCTCATAGGGGAGCTGTTCCATTCCCCTTATAATTTTGGTAGCCCTTCTCTGTACCTTCTCCATCGCAATTATATCTTTTTTGAGATGCGGCGACCAGAATTGTACACAGTATTCAAGGTGCGGTCTCACCATGGAGCGATAAAGAGGCATTATGACATTTTCCGTTTTATTCATCATTCCCTTTCTAACAATTCCCAACATTCTGTTTGCTTTTTTGACTGCCGCAGTACACTGAACTGACGATTTCAATGTGTTATCCACTATGACGCTTAGATCTCTTTCTTGGGTAGTAGCTCCTAATATGGAACCTAACATTGTGTAACTATAGCATGAGTTATATTTCCCTATATGCATCACCTTGCACTTATCCACATTAAATTTCATCTGCCATTTTGATGCCCAATTTCCAGTCTCACAAGGTCTTCCTGCAATTTATCACAATCTGCTTGTGATTTAACTACTCTGAACAATTTTGTATCATCTGCAAATTTGATTATTTCACTTGTCGTATTTCTTTCCAGATCATTTATAAATATATTGAAAAGTAAGGGTCCCAATACAGATCCCTGAGGCACTCCACTGCCCAGTCCCTTCCACTGAGAAAATTGTCCATTTAATCCTACTCTCTGTTTCCTGTCTTTTAGCCAGTTTGCAATCCACGAAAGGGCATCTTCTTCTTCGGATTCAAACAGTGCCATAGGCTTGTGGGCACGACTTCCGAATAAACAAATGTGAACGCTGGTAGCTAGAGATGTCTTCTTCTTTAGAACTGATGATGGCACCAGCAGAAAGTCAGGCTGGTAATGAAAGATATCCTTTTCCTCTTTGGAATCAACAGTGCTGAAGTGCTTCAGCATGACTTCCGAGTGGATAGAACGTGGTGAATATCTCAGTTTTAGTAGTCCAGGAAGACATTAAAGATGTAGAGCGCCACCTAGCTATGGTACACATAGCAACCGCTATGTAAAACAGCAGGTAATAGAAAACTGCTGGTGATGTTGATAAGATCCTCAAAAGAAGTGGTGGTGAAAAGAATCGTCCAAGGCCCACTTCAGATTGTGATACAATAGTGGATCTTCAAATTTACCACATGGACTCCTCAGGTATTCCACAAAACATTTATTTATTTATTTATTTATTTTTAGATTTTTATATACCGGTGTTCCTATATGAAATAAAGATCACATCGGTTTACATTGAAACAGAACATGAAAATTGCCAAAAGGCATTACATAGAACAAGGTTATGAAACTTGGAACAGTGTACATAAGTTCAAAATTTAACAATAACGTTGTAACATTGATGACCAAAAGATAAAGGAGAAAAAAAAAAAAAAAAGACTTAAACAATTAAGTTGACAGGTCTTATTGAGCATAAAAATTATAACGTATAAGTGAGAAAGTCTCAAGTGTCCTGCAGCAAGAGATTAGATACCGAAGTAGGTAGTGGTATGGAAAATGGGGGTTTGTGAAGAAGATATGTTCTTGCTGGTTGGAGGGGAAAAAATGATGATCATGGTCCTGGAAAAGCTTGGCTAAAGAGCCAGGTTTTAAGTTTTTTTTTTGAATGAAGAGTGGCAGAACTCAAGCCGAATGTCTGGTGGGAGCGCATTCCATTGAATGGGGCCTGCTGTAGATATGGCACGTTTATGATGCGAGGATTTTGTTGAAGGTACATAGAGTGTGCCTTTATATGCTCCTCTGATGGGTCTAGAGGAGGAGTGAGGGCGTAGTTGGTTACATAATTGAAGAGGAGAGATATTGTGAATGGATTTATGAATTACGGTGAGTACTTTATATAGGATCCTTTGCTTTATAGGCAGCCAGTGGAGGAGCTTGAGAATGGGGGTGATGTGATCTCTTTTATTCGTATTGGTAAGGATTCTGGCTGCAGAGTTCTGTAGCATTTGGAGGGGTTTGATGGATGAATATGGAAGGCCAAAGAGAAGCGAATTGCAATAGTCGACTTTTGATAGAATAATGGCTTGTAGGACCATCCGAAAATCGTTGAAATAAAGAAGAGGCTTCAATTTTTTTAAGACTTGTAACTTATAAAAACAGTCTTTGGTGGTTGTGCTTATGAATTTTTTAAAATTGAGCTGATTGTCTAGCATGATACCTAGATCTCGAACATGTGGTGAGTGATTTAATATGGGAGTGGATGAGTTGAGTAGGTCAGCTGGGTTTAGAAGTTTGATGTTGATGTCTTGATTGATGATTAGGATCTCAGTTTTGTTGTTGTTAAGAATGAGGCAAAGGCTGGAGAGAAGATGATTGATCTGTTGCAAACAATTGTTCCAGTGAGCCAAGGTTTTTTGTAAGGATTCTGAGATTGGGATGAGTATCTGGATGTCATCCGCGTAGAGATAGTGAGTTAGGTTTAGTTTAGTAAGTAGATGACATAGAGGTAAGAGGTAAATGTTGAAGAGGGTAGGGGAAAGGGAGGAACCCTGAGGGACCCCCCGGTTGGAAGGGATCGGTTGTGATTCTTTGTTGTTAATCTTTACTTTGAATTGTCTATTTGCTAGGAAGGATTTGAACCAGCTGAAGACTGTTCCTTTAATGCCTATATCTGCCAGACATTTTAATAGAGATGAATGGTTGACAGTGTCAAAGGCTGCAGAGAGATCTAGTAGTATCAAAAGATGTGGTTGTTTTTTGTCCATATTAGATAGAATAGAATCGGTAAGAGAGATAAGGAGAGATTCAGTGCTTAACGATTTCCGAAAGCCATACTGGGAAGATACAAGAATGTTGTTTTCTTCCAAATATTCAGATAGTTGTTTATTGACTATCTTTTCCATAATTTTGGCGATCAATGGCAGATTAGCTATTGGGCGGAAGTTAGCTGGATCTGTGGTTGGAAGGTTAGGTTTTTTAAGTAGAGGTTTGAGAATGGCTAATTTAAGTTGGTCAGGAACTAGACCCTGGGAGAGAGAGCAGTTAATGATGTCTGCAATTGGTTTTGATTTTGATATGGAGTTTCTTATTGCGATGAGATATAAAACATCTGAGATTGGAGTTGTCTCTTGCCCCTGAGTCCTTCAGGGCAGAGGTTCGAACTGTCACTGGTTCAGGGTTCACTAAGGCTGGATGAGAGAGTGGAGGAGATATTGCTGTATAGCCCAAGAACAGTCCTCCCGCGGGACTCAGGCTTGTCCGTTTCCCGGACGAATAAGGCAAGCAGAAACATCATGGCCTGGCTGACCACAGTACATGCACAGACCATTCTTCCTCCTATATCTTCTCTCTTTAGAAGTCAAGTGTCCGTGACCAGATTCCTTTGGTTCCTTCTTCTCTACAGCAGGAGGTGCTGTACCCCCTCGTAGTGCAGGAGCACTGGTTTGCTTTAACCCAGGTAACACCTTAGGCCGGGATTCCTTTACCTTGTCTCGGAGCCGCCAGTCAATCCGAGTGGCTAAGGATATTAATTCTTCCAGCAAGTCAGGTGTCTGATGAGCAGTCAGCTTGTCCTTTATGCAGGTGTCCAGGCCTCTGCAAAAGAGTGTCTTCAGACATCTAGGGTCCCAGGAAAGCTCTGCGGCTAAAGTTTTAAATTCAATAGAAAATTGTAAGCTGCACTGGTTCAAGAAGCCTCGAGTCTTCTGGAGTTCTCCGGAGAATCGAACAGGCACCGCCAGTGGTACAGTTGACTTTAAAGTTACCTCTGGTAACTGGACTTCTTGTATAGAAGCTGTGCTTTGAGTCTTCTGTGTATGAAGCTGGTGAAAAGCTGCAGTAAGTTTCTCCAGGGTTTCTTGTTGTTCTGAAAGGCGTTGGGCTAAGCCTGGAATAGCCTGTAAGGCAGAAAGATGAGCCGGGTCCATGGGCCACAAACGTCAAATACTTTTAGCTGAATCCCCAGGAGTACTACTTTTTCTAATGCTTCTCTTGGAAGCTGAAGTCACTGAAATTTAGGCTTCTCCAAATTCTTTGCCAGAATAACTGAAGATGAATTTCTCCAAATCTTCTCCAATCCTTTTGCCAGAATAACTGAAGTTGATTTTCTCCAAATCTTCTCAATACTAAATAGCCAGATTCATGGAGTTAGCAATCTGTTAGAGACCAGCTCCCCAGAGGGGAGATATGATAGAGATGTTTAAAATTTGAGAGGTCTAGAACGGGTAGATGTGAATCGGTTATTTAATCTTTCGGATAATAGAAAGACTAGGGAGCACTCCATGAAGTGAGCATGGGGCACATTTAAAACTAATCGGAGAAAGTTCTTTTTTACTCAACGCACAATTAAACTCTGGAATTTGTTGCCAGAGGATGTGGTTAGTGCAGTTAGTATAGCTGTGTTTAAAAAAGGATTGGATAAGTTCTTGGAGGAGAAGTCCATTAACTGCTATTAATTAAGTTTACTTAGGGAATAGACACTGCTATTACTAGCAATGGTAACATGGAATAGACTTAGCTTTTGGGTACTTGCCAGGTTCTTATGGCCTGGATTGGCCACTGTTGGAAACAGGATGCTGGGCTTGATGGACCCTTGGTCTGACCCAGTATGGCATTTTCTTATGTTCTTAATCTGTTAGAGACCAGCTCCCCAGAGGGGAGGAGTTAACAATCTGTTAAAGATCTGCTCCCCCAGAGGGGAGGAGTTAGTAATCTGTTATGAATCTGGATGCTGGATACTCCCGTTGAAGGAGGAGTTAACAATCTATAAGTGATCACCCCGCCAGGGGGCGAAGTAGCACTCTGTTCCGGATCTTGCTAAGGAGTAGCAATCTGTTAGTGCTCTGCTCTTCCAGAGGGAAGGAGTAGCAACTGTTATGCTTTGTTCCTGTAGAAAGATGAACCAGCAACTTGTATGATTCCCACGGGGAGATAGCTATCTGATATGGATCAGCTTCCACAGAGAGAGGAGTGTTGGTCTGATGTGGGTTGGCTCCCACAGAATGGTAGATGATGATGCCGCTCTTATTAGTGCAGGAATAACACTTAGTAGAAATAGTGAATCCCTGGGCCGATGGCAGTTGACAGCGCCCTCAAGTGGAGATCCTGAGAGGGACCACCGGCTAGACTGGCGTATTGAGACAAACACAGATAGTTCTTTATTAGACTGGAAGTAGAACCACCAGAGGTGGCAGTAGTGAGTTGATATGCCCGGCAGGGCTGAAGTCCCTCTGATACTGGAACCACGACCTCTGAGTTGCTGAGCTGTAAGGAGAGACTATAGGTAGTGAGTAGACAGGGTATGATGGGCTTAACCAGTGATAGATGATACACTCACAATTGTAGATCTCTGTAGTGTCTTCTGTATGCAACAGAGAGTCTTCAGTATTCAGGAACAGGAGCCGCAGGCGAGTACTGTTTCTTTTAAGCAGTCTGAAATAAAACTCACAATAACTGTGTATGGGATGGCTTCTGGAATAGAAGAGAGGCTAGGAGAGATTTAGGAACGTAGGCCCTCGTGGAGCGAGTACCAGTTCCTATCTGTTAATCTGTAATAATAATCCATAAGATATAGGTATGCGATATCTTCTGAGGAAGAACAGAGTATGAGAAAGGAATTAAGAACATAGGCCCTCGTGGACCGAGTACCGATTCCTATCTGCAGTCTGCAATGGTGACTCATGATCTCCGTACCTGCGATAACGTCTTAGACTGAAGGGAGCCTTAGCAATTAGGAACAGTGGCCCTCGTGGAGTGAGTACCGGTTCCTGTCTGTAATAGGACTCACTGTGTTCACGTCTGCAATCGCCTCCAGGCAATAGGAGTCTTCTGAGTCTTCGGGAACATAGGCCCTCGAGGAGCGAGTACTGGATCCCGTCCAACAATCTGAAATCAAGAATAGAGAGAGCGGAGACCCCGAGGAGTGTGTACTCCTGGTAAGTTTGAAAAGGCCAGGCAGTGGAGAAGAATTCCCCTTGCTGACTCGGAACGTAGTTGCAAGTAGCGTGGACTGCCAAAGCAAGTCCTGTTGGAGTTCCTTGCTAACTCGCTTGTAGTTAGCAAACAAAGATCTTTTAAATTGAAAACGGATGACGTCAGTACGAGGGAACGCCCCCGAGGTTCGCACCCTTCCTGGTACAAAGTCTGGAGCGCACGCACGCTCTTACATCATCAGGAACGTAGCGGATCCGTAGCATCAAGCCTGCCCGGGGATACCGGGACCAAGAGGCGGGGAGAAGCCGCGGCTGCATCTGTCCGTCTGAGCCGAAGGGGGTCGCCACAAAGGTAGAGAGGGTGGAGCGAGGGCGAGAATAGGCACGAACGCAACACCTTGGATCTGTCAAGGGCTTACCTTGATATTCCCATCCGATTGTAACACTGTTGCTTTCTATGCTTTACGATGTTGGGGCACCATTATCAGTTTTGGGCACTGCCTTGTGGTTTAGCCACCGCTGCCAGAGCATTTTCCAAGATTATAGTGGTTGTAGTGGCAGCCTTGCAAAAAGAAGGAATCTTGGTACACCCCTATTTGGATGACTGGCTGATTCAAGCCAATTCTCAGGAAGAGAGCCGCCTGGTGACTCACAGGGTGATCTGCTTATTGCAGGAGCTCGGTTGGGTGGTGAACATGATCAAGAGCAGTCTTCAGCCATCCCAGTCATTGGAGTATCTGGGGGTCCAGTTCGACACAGGGCAGGACAGCTTTCCTACTGGAAGTTCAGATCCAGAGATTGATGTCTCAAGTGCGTCATTTGATGAACACCATACGCCCGATGGTGAGGTCCTACCTACAGGTACTCAGCTTGATGACAGCTATCCTGGAAGTGGTGCGTGAATAAGGGCGCATATGCATCCTCTTCAGTGTTCTCTGCTATCTCTTTGGAACCCGTAATCTCAGGATTATGCGTTTTGGTTCCACTTGCCAATGGAAATCTGCTCCTGTCTCCAGTGGTGGTTGCAGGAAGATCATCTGAGAAAGGGAGTTCCCTTGTTCTCTCTGGCCTAGTTGGTACTCAAGACAGATGTGAGTCTCATTGTCTGGAATTAATGGCCCAGGGGCGCTGGAATGCTGAAGAGTCCCGCTGGAACATCAGTTGCCTGGAGGCCCGGGCAGTACAGCTGGCATGCTTGTAGTTCAGCCACAGGCTGCGGAATCAAGCAGTTTGCGTGATGTCAGACAACACAACAACGGTGACCTATATCAATCACCAGGGAAGGAACCAAGAGCCAGCAAGTGTCGCAGGAAATAGACCAGCTGATGGAATTGATGGAAGGTCATCTGCAGATGATCTCGGACTCTCACATTGCAGGAAAAGACAACATAAGAGCAGGCTTTCTCAGCAGGGAGAGTCTGGACCCAGGAGGGTGGGTGTTGTTAGCTGAGGCTTTTCAGCTGATTGTGATTAGCTGGGGCCTTCCATTCCTAGACGGCTGGTGATTTCTCGACATGCAAAGGTTTCTCACTCCTACAGTCGCAGGAGAGATCTGTGGTCCCTGGGAATAGATACATTCATATGGGTCTGGCCAGAAGACAGATTGCTTTATGCCTTTCCTCCGTGGCCCTTGTTAGGCAGGATAATTCGCAAAATCGAAGGCCACAGGGGGCTTGTAATCCTGGTGGTGCCAGACTGGCCCAGATGTCTGTGGTATGCGATTTTGCGACAACTCCTGGTGGAGGCCCCCCCCCCCCCCCTTCGTCTTCCATTGCACACGAGAATCCGACTCATAGAAACATAGAAATGACGACAGAAGAAGACCAAACGGCCCATCCAGTTTGCCCAGCAAGCTTTCACACATTTTTTTCTCTCATACTTATCTGTTACTCTTGGCCCTTATTAGTAACTTTTTGGTTCTAGTTACCTTTCACCCCCGCCATTGATGTAGAGAGCAGTGCTGGAGCTGCATCTAAGTGAAGTATCTAGCTTAATTGGTTAGGGGTAGTAACTGCCGCAATAAGCAAGCTACTCCTACGCTTATTTGTTTACCCAGCCTGTGTAATTCAGTCCTTGTTGGTTGTTGTCTGAATATAAATCCTCTTTTCTTTATTCCCCCTGCCATTGAAGCAGTGAGCTGTGCTGGATATGTATTCCAAGTAAAGTATCAGGCTTAATTGATTTGGGGTAGTAACCGCCATAACATGCAAGCTACATCCACGCTTATTTGTTTACCCAGACTATGTAATTCAGTCCTTGTTGATTGTTGCCTGAATATAAATCTTCTTTTCCTCTTTCCCCCTGCCGTTGAAGCAGAGAGCTATGCTGGATATGCAATAAAAGTGAGGTATCAGTCTTATTTGGTTTTGGGTAGTAACCGCCGCAACAATCAAGCTATTCCACCACTTTTTTGTAAATGCAAATCCTTTTTTCCACATTTCCTCTTGCTGTTGAAGCATAGAGCAATGTTGGAGTCGCATTAACAGTGAGTATGTTTATTGAATAAGGGTATTAATCTCCAGGAAGTAGCTGTCATTCCCGAAAGCCACCCTCATGCCTCTTCTCTTCATTCACATCCTCTAGACTTTATGGATCCACAGTATTTATCCCATGCCCCTTTGAAATCCTTCACAGTTTTGGTCTTCATCACTTCCTCTGGAAGGGCGTTCCAGGCATCCACCACCCTCTCCGGGAAGAAATGCTTCCTGACATTGGTTCTGAGTCTTCCTCCCTGGAGCTTCAAATCGTGACCCCTGGTTCTGCTGATTTTATTTCCAACGGGAAAGGTTTGTCATTGTCTTTGGATCATTAAAACCTTTCAAGTATCTGAAAGTCTGTATCATATCACCTCTGCTCCTCCTTTCCTCCAGGGTGTACATATTTAGATTCTTCAATCTCTCCTGACAAGTCATTTGATGAAGACCCTCTTCCTTTTTGGTCGCCCTTCTCTGGACCGTCATCCTGTCTCTGTCCATTCGGAGATACGGTCTCCAGAACTGAGCACAGTACTCCAGGTGAGGCCTCACCAAGGACCTGTACAAGGGGATAATCACTTCCCTTTTCTTACTCGATATTCCTCTCTCTATGCAGCCCAGCATTCTTCTGGCTTTAGCTATCACCTTGTCACATTGTTTCGCCGACTTCAGATTGTTAGACACTATCACCCCAAGGTCTCTCTCCTGCTCCGTGCCCATCAGCCCTTCACCCTCCATCAAATACAGTTCTTTTAGATTTCCACACCCCATATGTATGACTCTGCACTTCTTGGCATTGAATCTCAGCTGCCATATCTTCGACCACTCTTCCAGCTTCCTTAAATCCCGTCTCATTCTCTCCACTCCTTCCGCATGTCCACTCTGTTGCAGATCTTAGTGTCATCCACAAAAAGACAAACCTTACCTTCTATCTGTCCACAATGTCACTCACAAAGATATTGAACAGGACCGGTCCCAACACCGATTCTTGCGGCACTCCACTTAACACCGCTCTCTCTTCAGAGTAAGTTCCATGTACCATCACACATTGCTTTCTGTCCGTCAACCAGTTTGCAATCCAGGCCACCACCTCGGCACTGTTCAATCCGGAGCTGTCAGTCTGCTTGGAGTTAGCAATCTGATGGTGTTTGAAGTAGTAGTGGGTGGATCCTTGGACCGGTGGCAGGTGACCACGCCCCCAGGGGAAATCCCGAGAGGGACCACCGGTCAGGCTCAGAGTTTGGAGACAGAAACACACTATTTCTTTTATTAAACAATATATTGAACTACCAGAGATGGCAGTAGTGAGCTGGAAAGCCCGGCTGGGCAGTAGCCCTCAGATACTGGAACAGCGATCCCTGGTGGCTGAGCTGTAGAGAAACTGAGATATAGTGAGTAGGCAGGGTATGCAGATGGTAACACTCACACAATGTCCCAATAAAGCCCAGGCGCTGGAAGGTATAGGCCCTCGAGGAGCGAGTACCTGGTTCCAGGGAAAGCTCAGAGAGAACGATGGTAACTCACTGATGTAGCTGATATAATTGGTAGTGATGACTTCCAGGCAGAAGAGTATATGAAGCAAGTCTGGGAACAAGGGCCCTCAAGGAGCGTGTACCAGTTCCAGACTGTCACCTGAACAACAAAGGCGAGAGCGAGGCCCCCGAGGAGGCAGAGTTGCTTAGAAAGACAAAGCGAGTCCGTTGTCAATCCTTGCTAACTCGATGTGTTAGCAAATACTGAGACCTTAAATATCCGTCGCTGGTGACATCATCTTTGGGGGATGCCTGCGAGGTTTGCGCCATTGCCGGTACTTCAATCGGGGCCACACCGCATGCGCTCCCCAAGGCATCCAGGAGCATGGCGGATAGCAGCGTCGAGCTGGTCCAGGAACGCCCAAAGACTTGGGGTAGAAGAACGCCGCGGCAGCCAATCTTCCCGCAGTCGGAGAGGGAGGTGCCAGAGAGGTAAGGAGGGCGGAGAGAGGGAATCGGGCACTGACGGACACAACAGGCACTCACTCCTAAGCTTCTCATTTTATTCACCAGCCTCCTGTGCGGGACTGTATCAAAAGATTTGCTAAAATCCAAATAGATGACATTGAGCACTCTTCCTCGATCCAATTCCTTAGTCACCCAATCAAAAAAGTCGATCAGATTTGTCTGACAGGACCTTCCCTTGGTGAAACCATGCTGCCTCTGGTCCATCAATTCTGCTGCTTGTAGATAGTTCACAATTCTTTCCTTCATCAGCGACTCCAATATCTTTCCTACCACCGAGGTGAGGCTAACCGGCCTGTAGTTTCCAACCTCCTCTCTGCTCCCGCTCTTGTGAAGCGGGACCACGTCGCTCTTCTCCAATCATTCGGCACCATTCCCGTTTCCAGGGAGCTATTGAACAGGTCACAAAGCGGAGCCGCCAGCACATCTCTGAGCTCCCTCAGTATCCTGGGATGAACCTCATCTGGCCCCATGGCTTTGTCCACCTTCAGTTTTCCAAGCTCTTCCCATACATTCTCTTCCGTAAATGGACTTTCATCCATTCTGCTTCCCTCCAGTTTCTTGTTAACTAGCGTTGGTCCTTCACCGGGGTCTTCTTTAGTGAATACCAAACTGAAGTAGTCATTTAATATTTCTGCCATTTCTTCATCTGTCTCCACCCATTCATCCTTTTCAACTTTCAATTTCAGTATACCACCTTGGACCTTTCTCCTTTGACTGATATATCTGAAAAATGTTTTGTGACCTCACTTTACCTCTTTGGGGTAATCCTTTCTTCCGCTTGAATTTTTGCTTTCTTGATTGCTTTCTTCGTCTCCCTCAGTTCCACCAGATATTCTTCCTTGTGCTCCTCTCTTTGGGATTCTTTATATTTCTTGAACGCTGTTCTTTTAGCTTTTATTTTGTCACCCAGCTCCTTTGAGAACCAGATAGGTTTCAATTTTCTCTTGCTTTTCTTTACTTTTCTAACATATAGATTAGTTGCCTTGGTAATTGCTCCTTTTAGTTTGGTCCACTGTTCTTCCACATCTTTCTCGTTCTCCCAGCCTTCTAGTTCTTCCTCCAGTTACGTCCCCATTTCATCAAAGTCCGTGTTTTTGAACTGCAAAACTCAGGTCTTCGTGCTACTTCTCCATATCCTATTTGTGATATGAAACCATATCGTATGATGATCACTGGTGCTGAGGTGGGCACCCACCTGGACATTAGAGACATTATCTCCATTAGTGAGAACTAAATCAAATATAGCTCCCTCCCTCGTGGGTTCCATTACCATTTGTTTGAACAGAGCCCCATGCAGGGCATCCACTATCTCTCTACTACTGTTAGATTCTGCAGAAGGGATTCTCCAGTCTACATCCGGCAGATTAAAATTGTTGCGTCCGTTGGTCTCAGACGGCTTTGACCTCTGTGCCTCACCTTTCTCTCTGCTCTCCCCGCTAGCCTTGGGAAGATGGCTAATGCCGCGTCTGCATGCCGCTCTGTCCGGCATCCCTGAAACGGCAATGGCAAGGCTATCCCCATGTTTCTCCTGAGGGCCTCCTAGGGTGTGCGCACGCCATCCATGTCTTTATCCACGTCATGGTGGGAACCTCGGGGGCATCCCCCTTGAGTAACATCACGCCATCCCGGTATTTAGCCTGCCCTTCGTTTGCTAACAAATCGAGTTAGCAAGGATTGGAATGCCTCCAGTCTGAGCTACTCTGCCGCTTCCTTGCAGCCGCTGTAAGCTCTCTCTGCCCTTCGGGGTATTTCATCTAACCTGGGTACCTGCTCCTCGGGGGCCCTTTGCTTTATTTCAGGTACCTCTCTGGGATCAGGTACTCTCTCCTCGAGTGCCTGCTCTCCCTGCTTTGGTGCCTGCATCCAACTACTTCTGCCTGCTGGGATTTCCAACTATACAGCTACCATCTTAGTGAGTAATCTAACTTTGTCAGTCTGTCTCATCTACAGCTCTACACTGGGAACCTGCATCCGGACCTCCCTGTACTATCGAGTCCTGTTAACATCTGCCTTTGTGAGACGGGTCTCCTCAGCTGAGGATCCCTGGACTGCTCTTACTGGATCACCTCACTACTGCCACCTCTGAAGGTACCGTCCTGCTGTATAATAAAAGACATAACTTCTGTGTTTGCGTGTCTCGAGTCTAGCCTAGTACTGCAGTTCCTCACGGGGCTCCTCCCCGTGGGCGTGGCCATCTCTGCAGTCCCCAAGAATTCACTCCAACACCACAAAGCCATAACAAAAATCTCCAACAATCACCACATCTCCCTTCTTTCCCATCTTTTGGTTGTCTTCAACTAGATCTTTGTCAAGCTCTTCCATTTGATTTGGAGGCCTGTAAACCACTCCAATAAAAACAGAAGCCCCATCATCTTTTTTTAGGTCGGCCCATAGTGCTTCTTCTTTGCCCCATCTTCCTTGCAGCTCAGATGCTTGGGTATTGTTTCTGACATAAAGAGCCACTCCTCCCCCTTTCCTGTCCTCTCTGTCCTTCCTTAATAAGTTATAGCCCGGTATTGCCGTATCCCGATCATGAGATTCTGTGAACCACGTCTCTGTGACAGCAACAACTTCCAAGTCCACCTCCACCATTAGGGCTTGCAGATCTGGGATTTTATTGCCCAAACTATGAGCATTTGTGCTCATAGCTTTCCAGTTTTTCTCGTTCAGGTTACTGCTTTTCTTGGACTCCTTTTGTGACTTATTTAGTTGAGTTTTGTTATCCACTTCACCCTTTTCCATTGCATTTGTATTTGGGGGGTGACATTCTAATTTCTTTCTGCCACCCCCGGCTTCTAGTTTAAATGCCTTATGACATAGGAATTGAATTTATCTCTTAGGATCCTTTTTCCTGTCACAGTGAGATGTAAGCCATCTTTGACATATAGCTTTTTATTGTTCCATACATGGCCCCAGCCCCCAATAAATCCAAAACCTTGTTCCTTACATCTGGATTGGAGCCATACATTGAAGTTATCAATATGGCTTAGTCTCTCCTTCCCCTTTCCATGAACAGGTAATACTTCTGAAAAGGCGATGGTTGTGGCCATGTGACTAATCTGTTTCGCTAGAGTCTGGAAATCTCTCTGTAACACTTGGATGCTGTTACTAGCAAGGTTGTTTGTTCCCAGATGGATGATAATATCAGCTTTAGAGTCTTTGCTTTCTTCTTGGATTGTTCTGACTATCTGAAAGGCATTTCTGCCGGCCGATGATCCTATCTTATGGTTTGGCCCTTGAGAGAGCTCACCTGTTAAAGCGTGGTTTTTCCTCTGTGGTGATTGCCACTTTACTCCGCACTCGCAAGTTCTGCACTTCCCTGGCTTATGTGCGGGTTTGGAGAGTTTTTGAAGCCTGGTGTGAGGAGCGGTGTGCTCTTCCTCATTCAGTTAAGATCTCTCTCATTCTAGATTTTTTGAAGGATGGATTGAATAAAGGCTTGACCCTTAATTCCTTGAAGGTGCAGGTTGTGGCTCTTGCCTGTTTCAGGGGCCTGGTGAATGGTGTTTCCTTTGTCATCTCATCCTGATGTGGCCTGTTTTTTGAAGGGAGTGAAGCACCTTAGGCCTCCCTAGGGATTACCGGTTCTATTGTGGAGACAATTTGGTGCTGGACATTTTGGCGGGCTCTTCGATCCAACTACTGCGTAACTTTTCCTTATGGTTGTTGACTTTGAAAACTGTGTTCCTGATGGCTATATATTCTATACATCGGTTTTCTGAGTTACAGGCCTTGTCTTGCCAGGAGCCGTTCCTTCGAGTGACTCCGGAGGTGTTACAGCTGCATTCTGTTCCATCCTTCTTGCCTAAGGTAGTCTCGGACTTTCATTTGAATCAGTCCATCTCCTTGCAATCCCTTGTTAAGGTCAGGGATGCAGAGGAGTTTCGCCTTTTGCACTCCTTGGATGTTGTGCTTATCTGGAGGTCTCTGAGACTTTTCGAAAGACGAATCTCCTGTTTGTTCTCCATGGCAGGAGTAAGCAAGGCGCTCCAGCTTCATGGGCTACCATAGCTCATTGGATTAAGGGGGTGGTCACAGCCACTTATGTGGGTGCTTGAAAGCCGTTGCCTACTCAGGTCAGGGCTCATTTCACTAGGGCTCAGACAGTGTCATGGGCGGAGGTTAGTCTGTTGTCTCCCGTTGATATCTGCCGAGTTGCAACGTGGTCCTTCTTACACACTTTTTCCAGGTTTTATTGTCTGGATGTGCAGACCCAGGAGGATGCAGCCTTTGCATGTGTGGTATTGGCTGGACTGTGGGCAGCCTCCCCCCTGTTGGGGAGTAGCTTTGATATATCCCACTGGTCCTGAAATTACTTACTGATAACTTCTTTTTCCTTAGCATACTCAGACGGACTCAGTTTCCTGCCCTTGGCTGCCATATGAGTGTATCAGTAGGCCCCCTGTGGGGCTCTGAGTCCCAAGGGATTACTGGTAAGTGTTCATCCAGTCCCTAACTTGGCATACCTAGAATCTTATGTGAGTTCAGTGTTTATGGTTGGTTGTGTACAGTTCTGGTTATCTATTTTGTTTGTTTTTATTAATTATTTATGAATTTAACAATTTAAACACAAGAATACTTGTATCAGAAAAAAAAAAGAGGGATTATACCAAATCGGATGCATTCAAACATTGTATTAGCAAAAAAGAAAGAAAAAATAGACAAATAGTATTCAAGCATATTCCTCCAACAAATCATAGGAAAATGGGGGACCCAAGAAAAGAAAGAAGAGCGATAAAACCTGAAATAAATGAAAAGGAAATAGAGAGACAAACCAAGACGACATAATTCTAAATTACCACGCCTTCATAAGGAGCTTCTTGAGCATGGGAATCCAGGAAAAATCTAAGTTGAGAAGGTTCAAAATAGACATAATTAACGTTAAGATATTTCACATAGCATTTACATGGATATTTTAATATAAATTGAGCACCTAGTGCTAGAACCTCAGATCGCATGGAAAGAAATTTCTTCCTGTGATCCTGGGTTATCCTAGTTATATCAGGAAAAGCAAGTTTGCTTACCATAAACGGTGTTTTCTGTAGATAGCAGATGAATTAGCCATGCTGTCTGGGTACGTCTTCCATGCCACTAGCTCTCTAAGTCTAGTAAAGTCTTTCAGCTAGGTGCTCCCTCTTGTATCTTCCCAGGCTTGTCTGAGGCTCCTCAGTCGTATCAAAGCAAGTTAGTATGCGTTTTACCAGGCCCCTCCGCCCGCCACTACGACGGAGCAGAGGGGCGGGCGGAGGGGCCTGGTAAAACGCATACTAACTTGCTTTGATACGGACTGAGGAGCCTCAGACAATGCAGCTCGGAAGGGGGTCCGTTGACACCGGAGGAACGCTTGAGATGGCGCAGATCTGGTCTTTGTCTGTACTGTGGTGGTTCCGGACATCGTTTAGCAAACTGCCCTATTCGTCCGGGAAACTTCAAAGCCTAGGGACTTTGTGGGGCGTTTCCCTGGGCCTTTCTTCTCCAAAACCCCCACTCACGCTACCAGTAACTCTTCGTATGAACGGACGGAAGTTTACCACCCTGGCATTGGTGGATTCAGGAGCCGGAGGGGATTTCATCGTGCAAAAACTTGAGGATAAACTCCACATCCCAGTCCGACTTTGTCAAAAACCTCTAGTCATTTCCTCCATCCACGGGGAACCTCTACCCGGAAGGATTATGCATCAGACGGAACCCCTGGATTGTTATATTGCACCGGACCATTCTGAACAAATTACTTTCTATGTCCTCGAGAGAGCCATTCACCCTGTGGTGTTGGGCATACCGTGGTTGCAACGCCATAACCCCCAATTCGATTGGGCTTCCTTACAGCTGACACAATGGGGCCCTGAATGTTCTGGGACTTGTTTGAAGGACACAAGTCCTTCAAACAAGTTGGACACAAATTGGAAGGTTCCGCTTCCAATTTCATTTGTGCCTCAATTCTGGGGGGAATTACCCACTCCTTATAAACAATTTGCAGACGTATTCTCTAAGAAAGCGGCCGATGTCTTGCCGCCTCATCGGGCATTCGACTGCGCAATCAAGTTGGTTCCTGGCTCCACACCTCCGCATGGGCGAGTTTACTCCTTGTCAGCTGCTGAATCTCGAGCTATGTCTGAATATATTCGGGACAATCTACAAAAAGGATTTATCCGGCGATCCACCTCGCCTGCGGGGGCTGGATTTTTCTTTGTGGAGAAAAAGGACGGGACTTTACGCCCTTGCATCGACTATCGAGGACTCAACACTATTACCATCAAGGATCGATACCCCTTGTCTCTGATTGCGGAATTATTTGACAGTTTGCAAGGAGCGCAAATTTTTTCCAAGTTGGATCTCCATGGTGCGTACAATTTGGTACGAATTCAAGAAGGGGATGAATGGAAAACTGCTTTTAACACCAGAGGTGGACACTATGAGTACTTGGTAATGCCGTTGGTTTAACTAATGCTCCTGCGGTTTTTCAAAATTTTATTAATGAAATCTTTAGAGATCTGTTATATACCTGCGTTGTGGTATATCTTGATGACATTTTGATTTTTTCTAAGGACCTACTAACTCATCGCCAACACATGCTACAAGTATTACAATGACTCAAGGACCATCGATTGTATGCTAAACTGGAAAAATGCGTTTTTGAAATAGAGTCTTTGCCTTTCCTGGGTTACATTATTTCTAAACGAGGTTTCCAAATGGACCCAACAAAAGTAAAAAGCATACAAGAGTGGTCACAACCGAAGGGTCTAAAGCAGGGGTGGGCAATTAATTTTCCCATGGGGCCGCATGAGAAATTGGGATGGTTTTAGAGGGCCGGACTAATATAATTAACTCAGTTCTCAATAGCCCTACTTATGAAAAGACAGCAGTTTACCACCAATGTATGTCCTCTGAGAAAACACAACAAATAAGACCGATACAAACGCTTACATGCTAGCAAAATATCTCATCTCGGTAACAGACACAGAACCAACCTAACATACTCCCAGGATCTGTAGTAATGCACATAAACTAATCCGCACACAGTTACACCTGTATTATGGAATACACTCAAAGAGGAGCAACCCTATCTATGAAAAGGCAACACTACAAATATTACATCAGACCCTAAACACCAATACACCTCTTATTAGGAAAACAGAACTAACAAGCAGCTATAGATCCCCAAACAGAAATAATTGTAAAACTATACTAATAAGCAGAATAAATGTTTCTAAACAGCTATGAACAGAATAACATCCAACAATTAAAAACTCATAAAAACTATTAAACATTCTCCAAACACCAATGAAATATTTCAAAAAAGCAGACATCACACAATTAAAATGGCAGTCAAGAAAAATAAACTTAAAGCCACCTTTACTTACCCCCTCCAGCAGCTCTCCTACTCCCCTTCCCTGCAGGCCATGGCACCCCAGAAGCAGCAGTAGAAGCTAAGCTCTATACTTATGGTCCTCTTCCTTAGTGCCCATGTCTCTCACACACACACCATACCAGTCATGCCCCCATGACCAGTTTCTGTCTCTCACACACCAATCATCTCCCAAACAGTCTTTGGCACACACACACCAGTCACCTTCCTGAACAGTTTCTCTCATGCCATACACACACACACACACACACACACACACAGGCTTCCCACTCCCGTGTTCTACTTGCATATATGGTCTTCTCACTCTCATGATCACTTTCTCTGTCTCTCTCTCTCACACACACTCACTCACCAGTCTCTCACTCCCATGCTTGTTCTCTCCACATGCACAGGCTTCTCATTCCCAAAATCACTTTCTTTCTCTCTCTCACACACACACACACCAGTCTCTCACTCCCATGTTCTCTTTCAGATATACCGGCTTCTCCCTCCCATGATGTGTCTCACACACACCCGGGTTTCTCACTCCCATGCTCACTCTTCACATGCACAGGCTTCTCATTCCCATAATCACTTTTTCTCTCTCTCTCTCACACACACACACACCAGTCACCTGATCTCACTCATGCATACACACACACACAGGCTTCCCACTCCCAAGTTCTCTTTCAGATATACAGGCTTCTCCCTCCCATGCTGTGTCTCACACACACCCAGGTTTCTCACTCTCATGCTCACTCTCTTCACATGCACAGGCTTCTCATTCCCATAATCACTTTCTCTCTGTTACACACACACCAGTCTCTCTCATTTCCATGCTCACTCTCCACGTGCATAGGCTTCTCATTCCCTGAATCACATTCTCTCACATTCACACACACCAGTCTTTTTCTCTCACACACACCGTCACCTTACCAAGCAGTCTCTCTCTCTCATGCATGCACACTCACCCAGGTTTCTCACTCCCACAACTCCAGGCTTCTTATGCTCATGCTTTCCCACATACCCAGACTTCTCACTTCCATGCTTTTTCTCTCACACACACACACACATCAGTCACCTCCCTGACTAATGCCTCACACTCTCACATACACATCAGTCATCTCCCTGAGCAATCACTTTCATTGTCTCTCACATACACACACACATCAGCTCTCTGACCACTCAATCACACACAGGCTGGCTGGCTGCTTCTCACTCTCTCTTACTCACTTCCTCTTCCCCCTACATATGTCACGGAGTTTTTTGCCGGTCCGCGGCGAGCGCTCCCGGTCTCTCCCGCTGCCGTTGCCGCTGGGCTGTCAGCACGTTCAAGCCCAGTGGAAACGGCAGCGGTGTTGGAAGAAGCTATGGCACCCGCGGCTGGCCTTTTCTTCTTCCCGCGCCTGCCCCCCCCCCCCTCCCGTGACCCGAAACAGGAAGTGATACACGGAGCGGTGCGCGGGAAGGAGAAAGAGCCGTGCCGCGTCGGCTGCAGCATCGGCCCCCGAGCAATTGAACCAGCCAGCAATCGAGAAAGGAGTCAGCAGCATGAGCCCCCGCAGGCCAAGAAAGAAGAATCCCTTCGGCCGCGGGAGGCTCATGCTGCTGACTCTTTTCGATTGCCAGCTGGTTCAATTGCTCGGGGGCCGATGCTGCAGCCGACGCGGCACGGCTCTTTCTCCTTCCCGCGCACCGCTCCGTGTATCACTTCCTGTTTCGGGTCACGGGGGGGGGGGGGGGGGGCAGGCGCGGGAAGAAGAAAAGGCCAGCCGCGGGTGCCATAGCTTCTTCCAACACCGCTGCCGTTTCCACTGGGCTTGAACGTGCTGACAGCCCAGCGGCAACGGCAGCGGGAGAGACCGGGAGCGCGCGCCGCGGACCGGCAAAAAACTCCGTGACATATGTAGGAAAGAAACTCGAGCGAAGGCACGCTGCCCGATTGGCCGGTGCTGGGCAAGGCTTGCCCAGCACCGGCCAATCGGGCAGCGTGCCTTCGCTCGAGTCACTCCCTCCTCCCCCCCCCCCCCCCGGATGCTGTAAAAAAAAAAAAACAGTTCATTCTCCGCTCCCTCGCTCCCCGATTGGCCGGCCAATCGGGGAGCGAGGGAGCGGAGAATGAACTGCTGCCTTCCCTCTGCAAGGGAAGGCAGCAGTGCCTCATTCCCCGTCTGCTCTCAGCAGTGGGCGGGCCGGATTCAGACCGTAGGCAGGCCGGATTCAGCCCGCGGGCCGCCCCTTGCCCAGGTCTGGTCTAAAGGCTTTGCAAAGATATCTTGGTTTTGCCAATTACTACCGACATTTCATTAAGGACTTTTCCAAATTATCTGCACCACTTACCGCACTCACACGTAAAGGAGCTAATATCACCAGTTGGCCCACAGCCGCAGAGGAAGCATTTCAGACTCTTAAGGACTCATTTTTACAACAGCCCTGTCTCCGCCATCCTGACCCAAGTCGCCCATTTACTGTTGAAGTCGGTGCATCCACCGAGGGAGTAGGAGCAGTATTAAGTCAGAATGATGCTAAAGGTACATCTCATCTCTGTTCATATTTTTCAAGAAAATTTTCTTCTGCTGAGCGCAACTATGCTATTGGCGACAAAGAATTATTGGCCATTAAACTCGCATTGGAAGAATAGCGACAATGGCTGGAGGGAGCCCAGCACAGAATCATTATCTTTACAGATCACAAGAATCTGATTTACTTACAACAAGCTCAACGTCTTAACCCGTGGCAAGCTCGCTGGGCATTATTTTTTTCACGTTTTGATTTTGAACTCCGGTATCGACCAGCAAGTAAGAATATCAAAGCGGATGCACTAATCCCGTTCCTTTGTCTGCGAGGATGGAGAAGAGGCTTTGCAGAATATCATCGATCCAGCCCGTATCATCCTTGCAGCTACCTTCTCTGTTCCGATGGGGAAAACCGTGGTTCCCAGCAGACTCCGCAACAGGGTACTGAAATGGGGGACATGATTCCCAATTCGCTGGACATCCTGGATGCAAGAGAACACAGGACCTCCTTCAACGATTCTACTGGTGGCCAGGGATGTACAAAGACATTCGTGCGTACGTAGACTCCTTTCCCGTTTGTGCCCAACATAAGAATCCGGTGGGGAGGCTGTGGGGACGATTACAACCATTGCCGGCGCCGACCAAACCTTGGACTCATATCTCCACCGACTTTGTGGTTGATTTACCTGCTTCTGAAAGACACACAGTTATCTGGGTGGTGATTGATCGTTTCTCTAAAATGGCTCATTTTACACCCCTGCCCGCCCTCCCCTCTGCTCCTCGTTTGGCTCAACTATTTATGTCACATATATTCCGGCTTCATGGCCTACCTCTGCACATTACTTCTGATCGAGGTTCACAATTCACCGCCCGATACTGGCGGAATCTTTGTGCCAAATTTCAAATTGCATTAGATTTCACTACCGCCTTCCATCCGCAAGCCAATGGTCAAGTAGAACGAACTAATCGTACTCTCAAACAGTTCCTACGGTCTTATGTTAATACTCGACAGGATGACTGGGTGGCATTGTTGCCGTGGGCGGAGTTTTCACATAACTACCACACATGTACATCGACCGGATCCTCCCCGTTTCAAGTTGTTTTTGGCTATCAACCTACACCACCGGTGTCTCTACCCCTGGCGGTGCCCTCTCCGGCGGCTCAACTCACTGCCACACAGTTCAAGCAGTTATGGGTGCACACTCGACTCATGCTCCGTAAAGCAGCTCTAACGGCTAAGAAGTTTGCAGATAGACATCGGAGACCTGCACCTCAATTTCATCCAGGTGATAAGGTGTGGCTGAGCACCAGGAACATTCGTTTGAGGGTTCCCTCTATGAGATTGGCTCCCCGGTATATCGGTCCTTTTCCTGTGACTAAACAGATAGGTCCTGCAACTTACCAACTACACTTACCTACCTCCCTTCGCATCCACAAGGTTTTTCATGTATCCCTGTTGAAACCGTTGCTCCTCAAATGGCCATCTCAGAAGGTTCCTGTGTCACCACACATTCAGCTGGAGGAAGACACGACGTATCAAGTCCGAGAGGTCCTCGATGTTCGGAGACAAGGCCGTAGATGGGAGTATCTCCTGGCGTGGGAAGGATTTGGGCCTGAGGAGAACTCCTGGGAACCTGCTACTAATATCCTGGACAAGGATCTTCTCAAGAATTTTCATAACAACCACCCGGAAAAACCCAAGCCTTCTAGGGGGAGGCCTAAAGGAGGGGGTACTGTTATGAATGCCGGCCGCGGCAAGCCGCGACCAGGACTTACTGCTGTCCCCAGGGGCCAGACGGACCGTCGGCACTGAGGCGGACCGCTTGTGTTCCCTCAGCGGCAGCAGCCGCTGCCGTTCCAAGATGGCCGTGGCGTTTCTCCCCGCACGGCTAAGCTCCGCCCCCTGACTTCTGCTAGGGCCGCGCAGGCAGCTCTGGCACTTAATTTAAAGGAACACTCACAGGATGTGAGCTGGTTCCTTCCTGCTGCACTCTAATTGGCTGGAGACTATTTAAGCAATGTCTGTACCCTCAGACCTTGCCTTGACTTCTTGGCTCCTGAGTTTGTTCTGTTCCTGGTTCCTGGTTGGCTTCCCTGTGTTTGATTCCTGGACTGGCTGCGGACATCTCTGGCTCTCGATCCCTGGACTGGCTGTGGACCTCTCTGGCTCTCGACTTGTGGACTGGACTTCTGAGGGATCCTCGGGGTGGCTCTTCGACCTGCTGAAGGCGTCAGCTACTGTTTCTCGACCCGCTGGAGGCGCCAGCATCTGGATTACACGACCAGCAGGAGGTGCCTGCATCCAGATCTTCTTCCGTCCTACCTGTAATCCCGAGGATCGGCCTCGCCTACTGACGGTGGCCTAATCAGACATCGCCGGACCAAGGGTCCACACCTCTGATCATAACAATAGTGCTATTGCCACATAACTCAGTAGTAGTGTAATCTGCCCTAAGAGAGGCAAAAAAGACCTGATTCCACTCCAGTGGGGAAGGATAATCAAATACTGGATGACTTTGCAGAAAAAAGTGTTCCAAGGAATAATGCTGACAGCAGGGATTACTCAACACTAGTTCTATATGGTCCAATGTATCTACAACTGCATTCAAAACTTGAAACCTTCATTAGTTCAGAGTCAAGGGATCCAATAAATAAATATCACCAGCCTCCTTCTATGATTTAAAGGAAGTGGTACGTCACCTACTTTGATCAGTATATGAGTCTTTCAATACAATGGCTCGTATTTCCACAGCATCAATTGGAGCTCACTGAATTCCATGAGTGAGAGCAAGCATCATTTGGAAAAACGTTCATGAAAAGCTGGCAGACTCGCGCTGTCTCAGGGACAATGTCTGGTGAGAAATTATGAGACTATATCATATTTTAAGGTCAAATTGTAGCAGTCCAAACTTTCTACAGCAGTGGAACCACACCCTGCTAGTAGAAGACTATATTTTGCATATAGAGGACCTTATTAACCCAGAAGGTCATACCTATCTTGCTATAATTACCGTTTACCAGCTTTACACCTTTAACAGTTTTTATTGTAGTCAAAGGTCAGATTAGACAACATTGAACAATTAGCCATTATTATGAAACTATGTTACCGAGTTTATAAGGCACCTCCATTACCAATAACAGAAACAGATACATGTACAATTTACTATATGTGCCTCTATGTAAACCGTTGTGATGGTAATCTACTAAACGATGGTATAGAAAAGATTTTAAATAAATAAATAAATACTTACTGAACACCAGCAAATGCACCCTGCCACAACATGAGGGTGCCCGAGGGAACGCCATCAACAAAAATCACAACAGCCACCAGCAAAGCTGGGTACATTTTTTTTAATCAATCAGATACCAGTGTTGAACCATCTGCTGAGGGAAAGAATTCAATAGTTTGTAACTATCTGGAATCAAATAACACAGGACAAGTGGATGCTCTAAATTATCTAACACAGTTATGGCCTCCATTTCAAATGACAGCCAGTGATTCCTCATAGAGCTGGTCCACCATCCAAACCCACTCACCTTCCACTATTACGACAAGTACAACAATTGTTAGCTCAGAAAACCATACAGGAAATACCTCCTGCATAATATGGCTGGGGATTCTACTCCAATATTTCTTGATCCCCCAAAAAGTCTGGAGATCTACAACCCATATGGACCTTCCTAATCTCAACATAATCTTCATTGGGAGAAGTTCAGAATGACCTGCTTGAGAATGATCCTCCCTTTCGTTCAACAGGGGGACTGAAATATGCTCCCTGGATCTCAGAAATGCATATGCATATATCCCCATTGCACCCTTCCTTATGGTGTTACCTTTGTTCAAGGTGAACACTGTTCTTCCATTTTGGACTTTCGGTTGCCGTCTCTCCCCACCCCCACCCCCCTCCCCCCACACGAGGCTTCACGAAATGCCTTGCAGTGATAGTGGCCCACTTGTGATCAGGGAATTCGAGTCCTCCCTTATTTGGATGATTGGCTACTAGCAGCCCCAATAAGGGAAAGGTTTTAGGAGCATTTGAAGACATCGATACAAACTCTACAGTCCCTGGGATTTCTTATCAATTTTGAGAACTCAGTCAGGGAACTCGGTGCCTACAATTAATTGGGTTCATTATAGATTTGACACAGCTTTGAGCATTCCTTTCTCCAGACAGCGCATCCATGTTAACCAAGATTGCCAACGTGTTATTGACCTCTCAGACCATAACTGTCTGCTGCATTCTAGTATTTGGATCACTTAGCAGCAGCAGTTCATGTAATATCTCTGGCATGCTTAGACGTGTCATCTCCAATGGGGCTTATGAGCTCAGTGGAACCTATTTCTTCAGTTGATCCACACTTCTATCACTCTCACTCCAGAAATAATTTCAGAAATTCACTGGTGGTTATGACCAGCTGTTCTTCAAACAGGAGCACCTCTTTACCCAATCCCTTACAAGGTCTTAATGGTCACAGATGTCTCCACCCTGGAGTAGGGAGCCAACACCGGAGCCTATAAGACCTCTCTGGTTTCCTCAGGAATGCAATCTTCCAATAAATCTTCTGGAACTCAGAACAATGCATTACTTGCATTCATCCACATCCTTCAAGGGAATAAAGTTATGATTTCCGTTGTGTTGGAGGTGGATTCTTGGGCTGAGGCAGAGTTGGCACAACCTGTAGGCAAGGGCCCATGGAGTGGGCTGAAGCTAGAGGCCACTGGAGCTTCACCTATACCAGCCCACATTCCCCTCGGGTTGAGCCTTTGGGTGCCGGCGCTGGCAGGACTTAGGTGGGCCTTGAGATAGAACAATGTTAGTAGGTAGTTCAGCCCAGAGACAGCAGCCAGCAGATGGCGTAGCTCTATCCAGGACAGGTTGCGGAATGGAAACCCAAGCACCGAGGAACTGGAACAGACTGAGGGTGCTTGAGCGTCCCAAAGATAGAGTCCAAAGAGTCACTGAAGAGCTTGAGCTGGGGCTGGCAATCAAAGGAAGCTGTAGCAGGCAACATGGAACTCGGAACATATCAGAGTCTATAGCAAGGCCGTACGTAGCGTTGGTCTGGGCGCAGAGAAGGCAGGCATGGTCAGGCGTAGCAATGGTCAAGGCATGGAGAGGGCAAGCATAGTCAGGTGTAGCAATGGTCAAGGCACGGAGAAGGCAAGCGTAGTAAGGCAGGCGAAGGTCAGGCTTGGAGAAAGGCAACATGGTCAGGCAGGCAGAGGTCAGTCTTGGAGAGAGGCAACGTGGTCAGGCAGGTAGAGGTCAGGCTTGGAGAGAGGCAACATGGTCAGGCAGGCATAGGTCAGGCTTGGAGAGAGGCAACGTGGTCAGGCAGGCAGAGACCAATTTATAAAAAAGTAGAGATGTGCAATCGTTTTAGATGAATTAGACAATGTCAACGATATTGTCTAATTTGTCATGTTTCGGTAGCGTCGATATACAAAGCAAATTTTGCCGAAATTTCAGCACAATTCACATTTCGTGTTAGTGCGCACTAACGGGAGTTGCTGCACACTATATATATCTCTTAGTGTGAAGTAACACCAATTAGTGCGCACTGTTTCATAAGTGCATAGTGCACAGTAATGTCCATTGGTGCGCACTGATCCAGACATTACTGTGCACTAATGGAAGTCAGCGCGCAGTGGGGTAGATTTTAAAAGAAGCGCGATCAGCCTACTTTTGCTTGCGCATCAGACTCAAGCAAAAGTACGCTGGATTTTAGTAGATACGCGCGGAGCCGCGCGTATCCACTAAAATCCTGGATCGGCACGCGCAAGGCTATCGATTTTGTATAGCCTGCGCGCGCCGAGCCGCGCTGCCTCCCCCCGTTCCCTCCAAGGCCGCTCCGAAATCGGAGCGGCCTCGGAGGGAACTTTCCTTTGCCCTCCCCTCACCTTACCCTCCCTTCCCCTACCTAACCCACCCACCCGGCCCTGTCTACACCCCCCCCTTACCTTTGTCGGGGGATTTACGCCTCCCGGAGGGAGACGTAAATCCCCGCGCGCCAGCGGGCCTGCTGCGCGCCGGGCCGCGACCTGGGGGCGGGTACGGAGGGCGCGGCCACGCCCCCGGGCCGTAGCCACGCCCCCATACCCGCCCCCAAAACGCTGCCGACACGCCCGCGGAACGCCGCGACGACCGGGCCCGCCCCCGACACGCCCCCGACACGCCCCCCTCCGAGAACCCCGGGACTTACGCGAGTCCCGGGGCTCTGCGCGCGCCGGGAGGCCTATGTAAAATAGGCTTCCCGGCGCGCAGGGCCCTGCTCGCGTAAATCCGCCCGGTTTTGGGCGGATTTACGCGAGCAGGGCTCTGAAAATCCGCCCCAGTATGCTTAGAAAATATACTGCGCACTAACTCTGCGGTAGTGCGCACTAATAGCTGCTAGTGCGCAGTAACACCGATTAGTGCGCATTGTTTCGTAAGTGCATAAAGCACAATAATGTCCTTTAGTATGCACTGATTCAGACATTACTGCGCACTAACAGGAATTAGCGTGCAGTATGCTTATGAAATATACTGCGCACTAACTCTGTGGTAGTGCGCACTAACAGCTGTTAGTGCACAGTAAGAGAAAATGATACTAAATTGGCACTTTTTAGTCAATTTAGGAATGAATATGTATTACTATTGGCTGTCTTCTTGTTATTTATTCATATTACCAAGGTTCCCACTGAGGTGTTTTTTTTTTTTGGTTTTTTTTACAGAGTGTGTTTTATATGGGGGGATGGGGAATGGGAATGGGGGATAGCTTGACAAAAAGTTCTAGTCCTACTGTGATTACATGTCATCAGTCATGTGACTAGAACTTGTTTGTTTATTCTTGTGTTACCAAGCACTGGCAGATGAAATGCTAGTGCATGTTTTGAATTTGCCAATCCCTGTGCATTATAGAAAAAGGGTCTTGGCATTATACATGCATTATGCACACACTTTTAATTTTCCAATCCTGTATCATTTTTTATGAGAGGTACATGGAGATTGGTTAAGTGCATTTTTGAATTGGCCAATTATAGGTTTATTTTCCCTCCTACTTTTACTAGTTATAAAATAAGGGGTTCTCTGCTTGTGTGTTGCTTTTGTTTTACGGGGTTTGAGGAGAAAACATCAGCTCTTTATTCAATCCATTCATTCGAATTCTACTTGATTTATTATATCAATCTACTAGATTTATTATTGATTTATTATATCAGTCAATCAGTAATTAGCTGCAGCTGGTGATTGATACAGTCTTTCTTGTTAAGGGGTAGCTCATAGATAGCTAGCTGCTACTACTGGCTAGGCTACTAGCCTGGTGTCCCTGGTTAGTGGCTACTAGCCAGTGAGCTACTGCTACTTACTTAACATTTAACAGCATTATCCTAGCCTAGGTAGGCACCAGCCAGCCACAGCAGCAGTGCTTGTAAGGTAGGTGCTTTCTGTGCAGTGCAGCAGTAGTGTTTTAGTTGATTTATTATATCAATCTATTAGATTTATTATTGATTATATCAATCAATCAGTATTTGTTGAGAATGGTGGTTTTAGTGTGCCCATGGGCCTCAGCCTGACCCCGGCCGTCCAGGGCCGAACCAAGGGTTGACGGTGGCCCCGCATGGCAGACGCTCTACCCTCTGCCAGGCAGGCAAGCTCCCATGGCCAGACATCCGAGGATGTTGGAAGTTGAATGGTCCTCCGACCATTCCGGGTCCTTTTGGACCTGCTGCAAGCAGCATGGAGCAGCAGGCCTGGCCTGAGGTTGAGGGCAGACGGGCCTTGACACGAAGACACTAGAGTTGATGCAACAGCATCACATGGCACGAAGACACTTGGCAGAAGATGTGACACCAGGGCTGTGGATACAAGACACCAGGATCGATGCGGACGGCATCGCAGACGAGACACTTGACTAGGTTGATGCAGACGGCATCTGAAGCAGGAAACATGACGGGGTTGATGCGGACGGCATCCGAGGCAAGACGCTGGACATCAAGGCAAACACAGGACACGGACATTGGCACTGTCTCTCAGGGCGCCCTACTCAGGCCACCCGCGGGACTGAGTCGCGGACCACCCTGTCCGTTACGTGCCCTACACAGCCCCAAGGCTGGTCGCGGACCACGACGGGAGCGGGACAGCGCAGGAAGACACAGCAGGCTTCATGGCTCAGGAGCACAGGACAACCGTCCACCGGTAGCCTAGTCCACCCAGGCATACTGCATCTGAGGGACCCCCGGCCTACTGGACCAGAAGGCTCCAGAGCGAGGGCGAGACGGGGTAAAGGGAAGAACATCCAGGAAGGCAGGAACACCAGGACGAAGACTGAAGGCACCTGGACATGGACCTCAGGCGAAGACGTGGAACATGGAACGAGACATCAAGATGAGGAGCTCCACAAGAAGACCTTACATGGGCCCTGGCAGGCAGGAGCCTCCAGGGTGAAGACCAACGACGATGCAAGGCAAGGCGGAATGAACGAAGCAGCCCTATATAGGGCTCAGGCAGGAAATAGTCCTTGAGGTGGGGCCCAGACACTTCCTGTGTCTGGCCCTTTAAATACTGAAGAGAGACACGGCCGCGCGTCTAAGGAGCAGGAGCAGGGCTGTGCAGGACCATGGACAGCGGCCTGCACAGCGTCTGCATGCGGTGACGCAGAGAAGGCAGGAGAGAGCCTGGGACGCAGGCTTCAGCGTCGGCAGCGGCTCCAGCCGCTGCGGGAGGCCCCGGGGGTGGCTCCTGCCGCTAATCGAGCCCGGGGCTTCGGCCTAAGCACTGCGAAGATCAAGATGGCGTCGGGGGCATCCCGGGCCCCGAGGGAAGCCGCGGCTCTGCCCGCGGAGCTGCAGAAGAGGCAGGGTGACCTCCTGGCCGCGCAGGTGGAAAGCAGAGCGTGGCTCCAGCTGTGTGGGAGGCCCGACGGCGGCGTCCTGCCGCGTCGGGTGAAGGTGCAACATGGGTAAGTCCGTGCCTGCTCGCGGGGGGACCCGCGGGCAGAGCCAATTCATAACAGTATTAGCTGCAGTTGGCGATAGATACTAAAATATCAGTCTTTCTTATAAAGGGGTTCCTCCTATCTATAGTGCCTCTATTAGATAGCTAGGCTACTAGCCTAATGTCACTGGCTAGTGACTACTACCTCTAGTATATCAATCACATCACTATTATATAAGAACGTAAGAACATAAGAAATTGCCATGCTGGGTCAGACCAAGGGTCCATCAAGCCCAGCATCCTGTTTCCAACAGAGGTCAAACCAGGCCACAAGAACCTGGCAATTACCCAAACACTAAGAAGATCCCATGCTACTGATGCAATTAATAGCAGTGGCTATTCCCTAAGTAAACTTAATTAATAGCAGTTAATGGACTTCTCTTCCAAGAACTTATCCAAACCTTTTTTGAACCCAGCTACACTAACTGCACTAACCACAATCTCTGGCAACAAATTCCAGAGCTTAATTGTGCGTTGAGTGAAAAAGAATTTTTTCCGATTTGTCTTAAATGTGCTAGTTGCTAACTTCATGGAATGCCCCCTAGTCTTTCTATTATTTGAAAGTGTAAATAACCGGTTCACATCTACTCATTCAAGACCTCTCATGATCTTAAAGACCTCTATCATATCTCCCCCTCAGCCATCTCTTCTCCAAGCTGCACAGCCCTAACCTCTTCAGTCTTTCCTCATAGGGGAGTTGTTCCATCCCTTTATCATTTTGGTTGCCCTTTTCTGCACCTTCTCCATCGCAACTATATCTTTTTTGAGATGCGGCGACCATAATTGTACACAGTATTCAAGGTGTGGTCTCACCATTGAACGATACAGAGGCATTATGACATTTTCCGTTTTATTAACCATTCCCTTCTTAATAATTCCTAACATTCTGTTTGCTTTTTTGACTGCGGCAGCACACTGAGCTGACGATTTTAAAGTATTATCCACTATGATGCTTAGATCTTTTTCCTGGGTGGTAGCTCCTAATATGGAACATAACATTGTGTAACTACAGCAAGGGTTATTTTTCCCTATATGCAACACTTTGCACATGTCCACATTAAATTTCATCTGCCATTTGGATGCCCAATCTTCCAGTCTTGCAAGGTCCTCCTGTAATGTATCACAATCCGCTTGTGATTTAACTACTCTGAATAATTTTGTATCATCTGTAAATTTGATAACCTCACTTGTCGTATTCCTTTCCAGATCATTTATATATATATTGAAAAGCACCGGTCCAAGTACAGATCCCCGAAGCACTCCACTGTTAACCCTTTTCCACTGAGAAAATTGACCATTTAATCATACTCCCTTTTTCCTGTCTTTTAACCAGTTTGTACTCCACGAAAGGACATCGCCTCCTATCCCATTACTTTCTAGTTTTCTTAGAAGCCTCTCATGAGGGACTTTGTCAAATGTCTTCTGAAAATCCAAATACACTAGGAACATAAGAACATAAGAAAATGCCATACTGGGTCAGACCAAGGTTCCATCAAGCCCAGCATCCTGTTTCCAACAGTGGCCAATCCAGGCCATAAGAACCTGGCAAGTACCCAAAAACTAAGTCTATTCCATGTAACCATTACTAATGGCAGTGGCTATTCTCTAAGTGAACTTAATAGCAGGTAATGGACTTCTCCTCCAAGAACTTATCCAATCCTTTTTTAAACACAGCTATACTAACTGCACTGACCACATCCTCTGGTAACAAATTCCAGAGTTTAATTGTGCGTTGAGTAAAAAAGAACTTTCTCCGATTAGTTTTAAATGTGCCCCATGCTAACTTTATGGAGTGCCCCCTAGTCTTTCTACTGTCCGAAAGAGTAAATAACCGATTCACATCTACCCGTTCTAGACCTCTCATGATTTTAAACACCTCTATCATATCCCCCCTCAGTCGTCTCTTCTCCAAGCTGAAAAGTCCTAACCTCTTTAGTCTTTCCTCATAGGGGAGTTGTTCCATTCCCCTTATCATTTTGGTAGCCCTTCTCTGTACCTTCTCCATCGCAATTATATCTTTTTTGAGATGCGGCAACCAGAATTGTACACAATATTCAAGGTGCGGTCTCACCATGGAGCGATACAGAGGCATTATGACATTTTCCGTTTTATTCACCATTCCTTTTCTAATAATTCCCAACATTCTGTTTGCTTTTTTGACTGCCGCAGCACACTGCACTGACGATTTCAATGTGTTATCCACTATGACACCTAGATCTCTTTCTTGGGTTGTAGCACCTAATATGGAACCCAACATTGTGTAATTATAGCATGGGTTATTTTTCCCTATATGCATCACCTTGCACTTATCCACATTAAATTTCATCTGCCATTTGGATGCCCAATTTTCCAGTCTCACAAGGTCTTCCTGCAATTTATCACAATCTGCTTGTGATTTAACTACTCTGAACAATTTTGTGTCATCTGCAAATTTGATTATCTCACTCGTCGTATTTCTTTCCAGATCATTTATAAATATATTGAACAGTAAGGGTCCCAATACAGATCCCTGAGGCACTCAACTGTCCATTCCCTTCCACTGAGAAAATTGCCCATTTAATCCTACTCTCTGTTTTCTGTCTTTTAGCCAGTTTGCAATCCACGAAAGGACATCGCCACCTATCCCATGACTTTTTACTTTTCCTAGAAGCCTCTCATGAGGAACTTTGTCAAACGCCTTCTGAAAATCCAAGTATACTATATCTACCGGTTCACCTTTATCCACATGTTTATTAATCCCTTCAAAAAAAAATGAAGCAGATTTGTTAGGCAAGACTTCCCTTGGGTAAATCCATGTTGACTGTGTTCCATTAAACCATATCTTTCTATAGGCTCTATGATTTTGATCTTGAGAATAGTTTCCACTATTTTTCCTGGCACTGAAGTCAGGCTCACTGGTCTATAGTTACCCCAGATCACCCCTGGAGCTCTTTTTAAATATTGGGGTTATATTGGCCACCCTCCAGTCTTCAGGTTAAATGGATGATTTTAATGATAGATTACAAATTTTAACCAATAGATCAGAAATTTTGTTTTTGAGTTCCTTCAGTACCCTAGGATGCATACCATCTGGTCCAGGTGATTTGCTACTCTTTAGTTTGTCAATCTGGCCTATGATATCTTCCAGGTTCACAGTGTCACTATATATTAGGGATGTGAATCATTTTTTGACGATTTAAAATATCGTCTGATATATTTTAAATCGTCAAAAATCATTAGAGGCGCGATACAATAGGAATTCCCCCAATTTATCGTCAAAAATCGTAAATCGGGGGAAGGGGAGGGCGGGAAAACCGGCACACTAAAACAACCCTAAAACCCACCCTGACCCTTTAAAATAAATCCCCCACCCTCCTGAACCCCCCCAAAATGTCTTAAATTACCTGGGGTCCAGTGGGGGGGTCCCGGTGTGATCTTCCACTCTCGGGCCCGACGTCACGAGTGCAGGAGATCGCTCCCGGACCCCCGCTGGACCCCCAGGGACTTTTGGCCAGCTTGTGGGGGCTTCCTGACCCCCACAAGACTTGCCAAAAGTCCAGCGGGGGTCCAGGAGCGACCTCCTGCACTCGAATCATATTGCCGTATTGCAAAATGGCACCGGTCGTATGGCCGTATGGCCGGCGCCATTTTGCAATACGCAATACGATTCGAGTGCAGGAGGTCGTTCCCGGACCCCCGCTGGACTTTTGGCAAGTCTTGTGGGGGTCAGGAGGCCCCCCCAAGCTGGCCAAAAGTCCCCTGGGGGTCCAGCGGGGGTCCGGGAGCGATCTCCTGTGCTCGTGACGTCGGGGGACAGGAACCAAAATGGCGCCGGCGCTACCTTTGCCCTGTCATATGACAGGGCAAAGGTAGCACCGGCGCCATTTCTATTAACGCACCCGTGGCCCGAGAGTGGAAGATCACACCGGGACCCCCCCCCCCCACTGGACCCCAGGTAATTTAAGACATTTTGGAGGGGTTCGGGAGGGTGGGGGATTTATTTTAAAGGGTCGGGGTGGGTTTTAGGGTTGTTTTAGTGTGCCGGTTTTCCTGCCCTCCCCCGATTTACATGATTTAAAAAAAAACAAAACCGCGACGATCCGATTCCCTCCCCCCCAGCCAAAATCGATCATTAAGACGATCGATCACATGATTCACATCTCTACTATATATCCTATCCTCTGTCTTGTGGTCTGGGGCTATTAGCTAAATAAAGTTTAAAAAAATACCAAACTAGTGTCTTGCCTCACTCACTGCTGTGCCAGCTTACTTGTTGGTGCTGGACTAACTTGCACTTGCAGCTTTGACTGTGCCTGGCTGGTAGTCATCAATTATCAGTAGCGCTAGTATACTTTCTTTCTTGTTAAGGGGTAGCTCCTAGCTATAGTGCTACTACTAGTTAGCTAGGCTACTAGTCTAATATCACTGGCTAGTGGCTACTAGCCAGTGAGCCACTAGTATATCAATCAGATTACTAGTATATCAGTGTCACTATATCCTATCCTCTGTCCTGTGGTCTGGGGCTATTAGCTAAGTAAAGTTTAAAAAATACCAAACTAGTGTCTCACTGCTGTGCCAGCTTACTTGTTGGTGCTGGACTTGCACTTACAGCTTTGACTGTGTCTGGCTGGCAGTCATCAATCATCAGTAACGCTAGTATACTTTCTTTCTTGTTAAGGGGTAGCTCCTAACTATAGTGCTACTTCTAGCTAGCTAGGCTTCTAGCCTAGTGTCACTGGCTAATGGCTACTAGCCAGTGAGCCACTAGTATATCAATCAGATCACTAGTATATCAGTGTCACTATATATCCTATCCTCTGTCCTGTGGTCTGGGGCTATTAGCTAAGAAAAGTTTTAAAAATATCAAACTAGTGTCTCACTCACTGCTTTGCCAGCTTACTTGTTGGTGCTGGACTTGAACTTGCATCTTTGACTGTGCCTGGCTGGCAGTCTTCAATCATCAGTAGCACTAGTATATCAACAATCAGATCACTAGTATATCAATCATCAGTGTCACTATATCCCCTGTCCTGTGGTCTGGGGCTATTAGCTAAGTAATGTTTTAAAAATACCAAACTAATAATTGGTGATCAATAATTGCCAAGTTCTTGTGGCCTGGTTTGGCCTCTGTTGGAAACAGGATGCTGGGCTTGATGGACCTTTGGTCTGACCCAGCATGGCAATTTCTTATGTTCTTATGTTCTTAATAATCATGCCACTCCCCTCTGGAAGAAAACATGGAACTAGTAGTACTACTAGTATTGGTTGGCAAATGTTTGGTGGTAAGAGCACTGGTGGTAGAGGCACTAGTACTAGTGCTACCAGAAAGAGCAGTCTGCCAGACCCTAGAAAAAAAATGCGATTTTTGAGAAGAATCAGAATGATACCCCTTCTAATACATGTGAAGATGTAGAAGCACAAGGTTACTTGCAGGGCAAGGAAGGAGCTAAATCAGAACAATGTGAGGGAAAGGTCAAATTCTTAGATGAAAGAACAGTGCTAGAGAAAGTCTTGCATGACGAATCAGATATAAATGATGATGAGGAAGAGGGTGACGATGTTGATGATCAGGGTTTCTTGGCTAGTAAAAATTCTGAGGAGGAGGAGAACACCACCAATGACAATGTACTGTCAGATGGTAATAATGGTAATACTAGTCAGATTGCAAAAAACAGTCAGTGCCAGTATTACCCCTACACCATTTGAACATTGGCAAGTGACTACACAACTACTACTACTACTATTGCTTGTACTAGTATGAAAATGACAACAAGTGTCCAGCCTAGAGTAAGGACAGTAGAAAGGCATCTAAGATATGGAATTATTTTCATGCTTTGGCTGATCAGAGATTTGCCAAATGTATCCATTGTAAAAAGATGGTGAGCCGTGGAAGAATTATTGGACATCTTACATAGAAAATATAGAAACAGAGAAATGATCCTGGTCCATCCAGTCTGCCCAGCAAGCTTTCACTCCCCCCCCCCCCCCCCCCCCCCAATACTTATCTATTTCTCTTGTCCCTTGTAAGTGACTTTTTTGTTCTATTTCCCTTCCACCCCCACCATTGATCTATTTCCCTTCCACCCCACTATCAATGTAGTTAGCAGTGCTGGAGCTGCATCTAAGTGAAGTATCAGTGCTGGAGCTGCATCTAAATTAAGTATCTAGCTAATTGTTTAGGGGTAGTAACCGCCGTCATAGCAAGCTACTCCCACGCATGTTTATCCAGCCTGTGCAACTCAGTTCTTGTTGGTTTTTGTCCGAATTTAAATCAACTTTTCATCATTCCCGCTGCCATTGAAGCAGAGATCTTTTCATCATTCCCCCTGCCGTTGAAGCAGATAACTATGCTGATATCATTGAAAGTGAAGTATCAGGCATATTTGGTTTGGGGTAGTAACTGCCGTATCAAGCAAGCTACTCCCCTGCTTTTTTGTGGATGCAAGTCCTTTTTTTTCACATTTCCTCTTGCTGTTGAAGCATAGAGCAATGTTGGAGTCACATTAACTGTGTGTATGTTTATTTAATTAGGATATTAATCTCCAGGGAGTGGCCGTCATTCCCGCAAGCCGCCCCCATGCCTCTTCACTTCATTCACATCCTCTAGACTTTATGGATCCACAGTGTTTATCCCACACCTCTTTGAAATCCTTCACAGTTTTGGCCTTCACCACTTCCTCCGGAAGGGCGTTCCAGGCATCCACCAACCTCTCCGTGAAGAAATACTTCCTGACACTGGTTCTGAGTCTTCCTCCCTGGAGTTTTAAATCATGACCCCTGGTTCTGCTCATTTTTTTGCAATGGAAAAGGTTTGTCATTGTCTTTGGATCATTAAAACCTTTCAAGTATCTTACTAACAGCATCATGAAATATCACCTTGAAAAAGAACATAGAGCACTGTTACTTGCAGAAGAAGCTGGTCCCACCATGGTGCCTGCCCAGGCTTCAAGTAAAGCAACAGGGAAGCCACAAAAGGAAAGTAGTACAGAAGATTGTGTGCATCTGCAGCAGCAGCAGTCTCCTCCTCCTCTTCCCCAGCAGCAGCGGCAAGTTACCATTGAGCAGATAGGATGGTGTCCTTATGCAATTTCACAGAGTAGGAAGCAGACAATATCCAAAGTGCTATACAACATATTGCTGAAATGATTGCTTTGGATGATCAGCCAATGCAGATTGTAGAGAATGATGGATTTAAGTGGCTGATCCATTTTTTTGCCCCTTACTACAAACTTCCTTCAAGAACTACATTTAGCCGTTGGGTGCTTCCTTCCCTGTATACACAATGTCATGCTCAAATGCAGATTGTGATGGCAAGGGCAAAGGGGAGGAGCATCCATCTCACCACTGATGTTTGAACTAGTATGAATGCAATGCATGCATATTTGTCTCTAACAGCACATTGGTAGCAGCTGGATGAGGCATTCCCTGTAAGCAGTGGCAGCAGTAGCACCAGCAGCTCCAAAAAGGTTTCGCCAGGATACCGGTGGGCTTTACTGTATGCTCAGGTGCTAGACAAGAGCCACACTTCAGAAAATATCTTACAGGCAATTCAGGGGATGATGGAAGGATGGAATGGGCTCCTTAGAAGCAGTAATATGGAATGTTTAAATGGGTATTTCATTACTGACAATGGTGCCAATATTATTAAGGCTCTGGCTGATGGTGGATTAAAGGGCATCCGATGCTTTGCACATACGCTGCACTTATTAGTGAGGGATGCGTTGGGGCTTAGTGGCAAGGAAGGTGGTACTAGTCAAGTCTTGAAGCTGTTGTTTGAAAAGTGTCACAAAATAGATGGACATTTCAATCACAGTATGAAAAGTAGGAAGGAACTCAGAGAGAGGCAAATAGCAGTTGGGGCACCATTGCACAACCTTGTTCAGGATTTGCCTACCAGATGGAATTCCACTTATCTTATGTTGGAGAGGTTGTGTGAACAGCAGACACCTCTTCATGATTTGGCAATGGCATCTGAAATTGAATTGGTATGTTCTCTTGGATATCAGGACTGGACAAACATTGCACAGATGGTGCATGTCCTCAACCCTTTCAAAGAATATACCGATGCACTGAGTTCAGCTACAGCCACGTTAGGTGATGTCATCCCTGCAATATACTATCTGGAGCAGGTATTAGAGAAATTTCTGCATCAGCCAGAGTTCTTGAAGGAAGTGTTGCTGCTTGTGAAATGCTTAAAAGAGCAAGTACAGAAAAGGTTGAAACCTCTCATGCAAAGGGATTGCTATATGTTAGCCGCTATGTGTTACCCATGTGTGAAAGGCAGTTTTGCTCTCAAGTGCAATGCTCTTACACACTGGAAAAATAAGTTGATTACAATGGTTGAAAAGATAATGTTAAAGAGGGTCAGTGTTAAGGATGATGAACATGAATTAGGATCATCTGATTCTCAGTCTCCAACTCCATCCTGCTCAACTGCTTCCACCAGCTGCACCCCTCCCATGAGAGACCAATCTCATCCCAAGTTTCATGAATTGGGTATCATGTACCAGGCAAGAGCATCACTTGTTGGCAGAATTGTGAGTGGTGCTGACCAGCAGCAATACCTGCAAAAGAAGTTTTAAAAATTCAGGTTGAGTTTTCAGTCTGAGCCAATTCAGAGCATGGTCTCAGATCCTTTGATATATTGGGCACAGAAAGCTTCAATGTAGCCTGATCTTGCCATAGTAGCACAGCACTTTTTTTTCTACCCACCAACCAGTGTGCAAAGTGAAAGAGTATTTTCAATAACAGGGAACATTGTGAGTCCACACCATGCATGTTTGTCTCCAGACTTAGTAGAGCAATTGGTTTTCATCAAAATGAACTTTCTGCTGCTTGGGTATCCAGAAGTTCCCTGTAACTGGGAGGAGGAGTGAGCCTCTTGTCTAGGCCCTGGATGCAAGGTCTAGGGCTGGAAGAGAGCCTTTGCTCTGTACAACTGTGCTCCCCGCACCGGCTGCTGGGTCACCCAGTACCACACTGCCGCTGCTGCCTCTTGTGCCTCCAGAAGAAGCCAGTCCGGGAGCCACAACACATGAACGCTCCGTCCTGCTGCGACCTCAACACCGCCCATTGGGGTGCACTACAGCCTGACAGCAGTGAGCACTGCTCCAGCCTCCTGCCTAGGCCTGAGATGCAAGGTTGAGAGCTGGAAGAGAGGCTTCGCTCTATGCAGCTGTGCTCCCCGCACCGCCAGCTGGGGCACCCGCCAGTCCCATTACTACCACACTGCCGCTGCCACCTCTTATGGTCCCAAGAAGAAGCTAGTCCAGGAGCTACAACACATGAATGCTCTGTCCTGTTGCGTTCTCAACACCGCCCATTGGGGCGCACTACAGCCTGCCAGCAGTGAGTGCTGCTGTTACGAGCACACGCGGAGCGCGGTCGTCTCAAGTGGGTGGTGAGCCCTTGGGCCACGGCAGGACTCAAGGAGGAGCCCCAAGCCACACCGTGGGAGGTGAGCTGGGCAGGCATGGTGAGCCAGGCGGGTACAGAAGCAGGGGAGCAGGCACAGAGTCTGACCCTCAGCCGGACCTGCACGCCCATGGCAACCAACACTGGAAGTTGATTGATGAACGGTCCTCCGACTGTTCCCGGCCCTTTCGGACCTGCCGCTGGGTACGGCAATGGGCGGCAGGCCGGACAGAGGCGAGGGCAGACAGAGTCCTTTACACTGAAGACATCGTAGACAAGGCAGGTACAGACATCGTAGACAAAGGCTAGTGCAGACATCGAAGATGAGGGCTGGAAGGAGACATGGGCACTGTCCCTGAGGGCGCCCTACTCAGCCCACCCATGGGACTGAGTCGCGGACCACCCCGTCCCATACGCGCCCTACTCAGCCCAGGAAGGCTGGTCGCGGACCACGCTGAGAGCGGGAGAGCACCAGGAAAGGTCCAGTCGAGAAGGAACTCCGATGCCGGGACCAATGACATCCGAAGCCCCGTCGGCTGGCAGGAACAGAAGCTCAAGAGCCCGGGGGACGAATCCCTCCTGTTGGCCACACCAGGGCCCAACAGGCCAGAAGGCTCAGGAGCCAGACGAGGACATAGGGCAGAACAACCGGAACTGGAACAGGACTGGAACAGACATCAAAACAGGGCAAGGCACCATCAACACAGGCAAGACCACGGATGACCTGGATCGAGGAGAAGGTTACAGGCGACTGTAGAACCCAATCCGAAGGCCAGTTGCAAGTGACAAGAAAGTCCTTATATACTGGAGGTTGTAGGCAACTCCCTGGGAGGAGTTTGCCAGGACCGCCCCTCACTGGCCCTATAAGTGGGGTAGAGAGCTGCGGGCTGGCCCCTAGGAGAAGGGCGTCGCCAAACAGGAAGTCCAAACGCATGCATGCAAGCCACAGGCAGGCCTCAGGAACCGCTAGGCCTCCCAGGCCCTGGAGCAAGTCCCGGATGGTGCACAGAAGAGGCCCTGGCTTCACAGCGGCCTCCGGGAGGAAGGTAAGATACCTCCTGTAGCGCAGCAACAGGGGGGATCGTAACAGCTGCTCCTGCCTCCTGTCTGCCTCCTGTTCTCCCATGCACACAGGCTTCTCACTCCCATGCTCTCTCTCCTACAGACACAACACGCACACAGGCTTCTCATTATCAGGCTGCCCCCTTTCCCCCAGCGTCCACCTCCAAGGCAGGTCCCCGCTGGATTCCTCTGCCTCCTTTACCCCAGCTTCCACCTCCAAGGCAGGTCCCCGCTGGGTTCCTCTGCCTCCTTTCCCCCAGTGTCCATCTCCGAGGCAGGTCCCTACTGGGTTCCTCTGCCTCCTTTCCCCCAGCATCCACCTCTGAGGCAGGTTCCTGCTGGGTTCTCTGCCTCCTTTCCCCAGCGTCCACCTCCGAGGCAGGTCCCCACTGGGTTTCTCTGCCTCCTTTCCCCCAGCGTCCATCTCCAGGGCAGGTTCCAGCTGGGTTCCTCTGCCTCCTTTCCCCCAGCATCCACCTCTGAGGCATGAGTCTCAGACTCATTTCCAAAACAAAATAATTGTGTGAATGAAGTTTGAAAGAATTTTAGTCCAATGCAATAAAGTGCACTTACATGCAATCTTTGCATAGTGCACAGAGAGGTTGCTGGCTACTAGTGGCTAGCTATGCCTCTGTTCTATCCCACTACCATAACAATACATTGATTAAAATAAAAATATACACACAATATATACAATACAGATTAAAATAAAATATGCACACCCTAGAGTGTGAGTTGTGTATGCAGAAACACTTCGATGCCAAAAATTGCCATGTGTTCTAGGAGCCCATTTAAAGCGGAGAATATATTAATGCTTGTAATACTGTGATTCTTGTTCATTGCAATACTACTAGTAAAGTAGGACTAAGAAAGCAGAATCATGCAAAAGAAATAAAAAAAACCTTCAGAAATAATAATAATAATAATAAAAGAAAAACTGAGCACCCAGCTGTTGTAAATTTCTGAAGGATTTTTTTTTCATGATTCTGCTTTCTTACTTCTACTTTAGTATCACAAGCATTACATTTGCCGCTTCAAATGGCTGCCTTGGTCATGCAGCAGTTTTTGGCATTGAAGTGTATACTCATTGCTGTAGCCTGAGTGCAGTGCAGTGCACAATATTGCATTGGCCAGTTTGAAAGATGTGTGAATGGTCAGTAGTCATGGTTGAAGCCTTGACATTGGCGCTACTGCTCACAAGTATACAACTTGTGCTAATTCAACCAGACTGAATATTTTCTGAAAGTATATGACTGAGTGCCATACTAGTAAAAGCACTGAAATTGTTATGACTCCTGCCCGTGAAGTTTCCCCTGCAAGCAGGCCTCCCACCTTTCCTGCATTGCTCTTCCCGTCACAGCCGAGAAACCGCCAAAGAGATGCTGATGACTTCGCTTCTGTCTTGCGGCAGGGAGCCGCTGAGGCTGCCGCTCTCCGCGGCCCGAACTGCCACCCTGTTTACCTCCTGGGCGACCTGGAGGCCGCCACTGCTGCTGCGCTGCTGCGGCCCGGACTGCCGCAGTCTTGTTCCCCCTTAGCGGAAGAGAGCCGCGAATCTGCCTTATCTTCAGCGGCATGGAGCCGCCACCGCTGGGGCCTGTTCTGTGGTCTGGGGCCGCCTCTGAGCTCTCCTTCACGGCACAGATGCCGCCAACTGCTTCTTCCTGCTTCAAGTTTCTGGCCTGCTTCTCCTTCTGCTTCCTGTGCAGCGGTTGCCACTGTCCGTGGTGCTGCTCCTCTGTTTCCTGCTTCTAGGTGCCGGCGCGTGCCTCTTCTCAAGATTTAAAGAGCCCGTGGCCGGATATGCCCCGGGCCCCACCTGATGATGTCTTCCTGTCTCAGCCCTATAAAAGGGCTTCTCCAACAGTCCTGCTTTGCCTTGCATTCGAGTTCTTCACTCCTGGAAGTCTTGTCTTCCAGCGCTCCGTCAGGTCTTCGTTGGAGCTCCATGTTTCGTCTTGCTTCCTGAGTCTTCGTGGTTCCTGATGTTCCATATCTTCATGTCCTGAGGTTCCTAGTCCAGGCTTCCTGATGTTCCACTTCCTGATGTTCCGAGGTTCCACTCCTCCTTCGCTCGTTCTGAGTCCTCCTGACCCTCCAGCTCCTTTGGTTCTCCAGATGACACCTTGTTGGGGTAAATCCATCTCGTTGGTTCCTGTTCTCATCATTGGAGTTTCATCTCTGCTGGATTCCCTTCCTGTGCTAGTCCCGTGCTCTGCATGGTCCATGACCAGCCTCTTCAGGTTGTGTAGGGCGTGCTACAGGGACAGGGTGGTCCGTGACCAGCCCATTGGGTCAGTCCATGCTGGTGGGCTGTGTAGGGTGCCCTGTCAGTGCCACTGTCTGAACCTTCTCAGCTCCTCGTCTCGTCCAGAGTCTTCCAAGCTCCTCATCCACATCCAGAGTCTTCTCGTCCATGTCTTGTGTTACGATGTGGACCCTTGGCCCAGAACGAAAAGACACCCACCTGGTGAACCGGGATGTCCTTCGCCTCCGGAAGGTGGATACCAGGATAAACAACCCCTCAGTACCTTCAGCAAGGTCAAGGCAATCAGGTACAGGCCAGGGAGCCCAAACCGGGGTCCAACGAGGCAGGGGTCAGTGAAGATCAATTCCACTCCGGGTCTAGGCAGGCAGCAGGCAAAGCCAGGTAAAGTCCAATCCGGGTCGAGGCAGGCAGCAGGGCAAACGAAGTAAAGTCCAATCCAGGTCGAGGCAGGCAGCAGGCAAACAAGTAAAGTCCAATCTGGGTCGAGGCAGGCAGCAGGGCAAACGAAGTAAAGTCCAATCCGGGTCGAGGCAGGCAGCAGGCAAACAAGTAAAGTCCAATCCGGGTCGAGGCAGGCAGCAGGGCAAACGAAGTAAAGTCCAATCCGGGTCGAGGCAGGCAGCAGGGTAAGGCAGAGTCAGGCACGGTCCGGGTCTAGGCAGGCGGCAAGGCAAGGCAGAGTCAGGCACGGTCCGGGTCTTGGCAGGCAGCAAGGCAAGGCAGAGTCAGGCACGGTCAGGGTCTTGGCAGGCAGCAAGGCAAGGCAGAGTCAGGCACGGTCCGGGTCTAGGCAGGCGGCAAGGCAAGGTCAGGAACAGCAAAGACACACCAACAGCACAGCAAAGCACAGGACCTGTTTGAAAGGCGTCTGATGCTTGCACTGTCCAGCGTTTAAATCTCCCTCCCAGCTGACGTCAGTTTCCGGGGCCGGCCTCGTCCTCGGGAACCAGCTCCTTTAAGGGGCGGGGTCAGCCGCGTCGCACACGATGCCGTCCTGTGACGGCAAGACGTTTTCCTGCTGCGAGTCGTGCTCTGAGGGCCCTGGGGAATGGCGTGCCGTCTTGCCGGCGAAGAAGAGGTAGGGAGGCCCGATCGTATGAGATCGCGATCGGGCCTCACAACAGTACCCCCCCTCTTACGCCCCCTCCTGGACGGGCCCGGTTTCTCCGGATGCTGCAGATGGAACTGGCGAAGTAGAGACTTATCCAAGATGTTGACCAACGGCTCCCACGAGTTTTCCTCCGGACCGAACCCATCCCAAGCGATCAGATACTCCCACCGCCGATGAAGGCGACGGATGTCCAGAACCTCCCGAACTTGGTAAATGGAGTCATCCTCCGAGGCCACAGGGGGAGAATGACACGGGGTAGCGTGAAAGGAGGACGAGACCAGGGGCTTGAGGAGCGACACGTGGAAGGAATTGTGGATCCGGAGAGTAGAAGGGAGGCGGAGCCGATAGGTGACAGGCCCCAGACGGCTGGGGACGAAGAAGGGTCCTATGTAACGAGGGGCAAGCCGCATGGAGGGCACCCGGAGACGTAGATGACGAGTAGACAACCATACCCGATCCCCCGGGTGAAACTGAGGAGCAGGTCTGCGATGACGGTCTGCAGTACGTTTTGCAGTGGCAGCAGCGCGATGGAGGCGAGCATTAGTAGCCAACCAAAGGTCATGGAGCTGCTGGGCAGACAACTGAGCAGCCGGGGAAGACACAGACAGGGGAAGAGGCAGGGGAGGGCGAGGCTGTTTGCCAAAAACAATCTGGAATGGGGACTGACCGGTGGCAGAGTGGATGTGGGAATTATGAGCAAACTCCGCCCAAGGAAGGAGGAGAGCCCAATCATCATGACGGTGATTCACAAAGAGGCGGAGAAACAACTTCAGACCCCTATTGATCCGCTCCGCCTGCCCATTACCTTGCGGGTGAAAGGCAGTCGTGAAATCCAGTTGAACACCAAACTTCTTGCACAGCCCACTCCAATACTTGGCCGTGAATTGGGGACCCCTGTCCGAGGTAATGTGGAGAGGAAGACCATGGAGACGGAAAACGTGAGAAGAAAAAAGGTCCGCCAATTCAGGGGCAGAAGGTAACTTGGCCAGGGGCACAAAATGGGCCATCTTGGAGAACCTATCGACCACTACCCAGACCACTCGGTTCCCCGCGGAGAGAGTAAGGTGCACGATAAAGTCCGTAGAAATATGGGTCCAAGGCTCCCGGGGGGGTGGGAGGGGTTGGAGGAGGCCCCAGGGCCGACCAGGCAATGGTTTCTGTTGCGCGCATTTCGGACAGGATGCAACATAGGCCAGCACATCCTTCCACATCTGCGGCCACCAGTAATAGCGAGCTAGAAGGGCCCAAGTACCAGTTCGTCCTGGATGGCCCGCGGTCAGGGAATCATGCGCCCATGAAAGCACCTTAGGACGCAGTCGGAGAGGTACAACAGTTTTGCCAGAGGGTATCGTCTCGGTGGCAGTGAGCATCAGCTTAGCAGGATCAATAATGTGATTGAGTGGCTCTGGTACGTCTTCAACCTCAAAAGACCGAGAAAGGGCGTCAGCCCATCTATTCTTTGCTGCGGGCCGATACCGTAGAATAAAATCGAATCGAGAAAAAAACAGGGACCAGCGGGCCTGCCGGGGATTGAGGCGTTGTGCTTGGTTGAGGTATTCTAAATTTTTATGGTCCGTGTAGACCGTGATGGTGTGTTGTGCCCCCTCTAACCACTGCCTCCACTCCTCGAACGCCATTTTAATGGCTAGTAATTCCTTACCACCAATCCCATAATTTTTTTCTGCAGGTGAAAATTTCCGGGAAAAGTAAGAACAGGGAAACAAGACTCCTCGGGCAGAATGCTGGCTGAGAACCGCACCCACCGCGATTTCCGAAGCGTCTACTTCTACCACGAACGGGCGGTCAGGATCTGGATGATGAAGGCAGGGTTCCTGTAAGAAGGCTTTTTTGATCTCCTTGAACGCTCGTGTGGCCTCCTGGGACCATGTTTTGGTGTCAGCTCCTTTCCTGGTGAGGGCGGTGATCGGTGCAATAATGTGGGAATAATGTGGAATGAAACTTCGATAAAAGTTGGAAAAGCCCAGAAATTGCTGAATGGCTCGTAATCCCTTGGGCTGTGGCCAATCCTGAATACAGGCCACTTTTCCCGGATCCATCTGGAACCCAGTGGTGGATACAATGAATCCCAAAAAGGGTAATGACTGTCTTTCGAACAGACATTTTTCTAATTTCACAAACAGTCCGTTTTCCCTTAGTCGTTGGAGAACTTGACGAACATCCTTACGGTGGGTATTCAGATCTCTGGAATAAATGAGAATATCGTCTAGGTAAACAATCACTTGCTTATATAACATGTCCCGAAACACCTCATTCATTAAGTTCTGGAACACTGCAGGTGCATTACACAGGCCGAAAGGCATTACTAGATATTCGTAGTGACCACTACGAGTATTAAAAGCGGTTTTCCACTCATCTCCAGGCTTGATTCGTACCAGATTATAGGCACCTCGTAAATCCAGTTTTGAAAAGATCTTGGCACCATGTAATTGGTCGAGCAGTTCTGGTATTAATGGCAACGGGTAACGGTCCTTGCGGGTAATCGCGTTTAGTCCCCTGTAGTCAATGCAAGGTCTCAAACCCCCGTCTTTCTTTGGAACAAAGAAAAAACCAGCCCCCGCTGGGGATCAGGAAGGTCTAATAAATCCTCGTGCGAGGTTCTCCTTGATATAATCGGCCATAGCCTGTGATTCCGGTCCAGACAGCGGATAGATCCTGCCTCTAGGTGGGATGGCGTTAGGTAGTAGATTAATTGCACAATCGAATCTTCGATGACAGGGTAAGATCTCCGCTTTCTCTTTTGAAAAGACGTCTGCAAAGTCGAAGTATTGATGGGGTAACTCAATCCTGGCAGTAGCTAAGGATAATGCTGGTTGGTGAGACCAATGAATACACGTCTCTTGACATTTGGATCCCCAAGCTGCAATTTGCAGGGTCTTCCAGTCAATGTGTGGAGAATGTTTTTGTAACCAAGGTAGACCCAGTACCACTGGGTGGACAGTCTTTTCCAAAATAAAAAATGAAATTTCTTCCTTGTGTAGAATCCCGGTAATAAGAGATATGGGAGCGGTATTACAGGTGACTTGTCCAGGTAGGTTTTCACCTTGAATCGGGGAAATAAACAGTGGTGTTTTGCAGACCTGTGTTGGGATTTGAAGCTGACAGACAAGTTCGGCTAGAATAAAATTCCCCCCAGCTCCGGAGTCGATCAAAGCTTGGGTAGTGAAAGATCCATGTTCTCCTTGTAGTGTCACTGGAACCACGAATTGAGGAGCTGGGTTGCCCCCTAGGGTCTGCTCCTTGGAGATCCCTAGGACCGGTAGTTTCCCGGACGCTCGGGACACTGAGCAAGAAGATGTCCCTTGTTGCCACAGTATAAGCACAGACCCATCCTCCTCCGGCGTTGTTTCTCCTCCGGTGTAAGTCGGCTCCTACCGAGCTGCATGGGTTCCTCTCTCTGCTCCTTGGGAACCTCTGGAGTAACAGGAGCTATGAATGGCCGAGAGAATTGAGGAGCCAATGGCACAAAGCGACGGGGTGGTCTGGATTCCTTGGCTCGTTGTTGAATCCGTCGGTCAATGCGCCCTGCCAAATCAATAAGTGCATCAAGGTCCTCCGGAAGCTCTCGTCCAGCTAGTTCGTCTTTGATACGGGGGGATAACCCTTCCAGAAAGATACCTCGGAGGCAATCCGAATGCCATCCTAATTCTGAAGCCAATGTACGAAATTCAATGGCGAAGTCAGCTAGCGTATGAGAACCTTGGCGGAGATTAAGGAGTTCTGACGTAGCTGTAGCAAGTCTCCCGGGTTCATCAAACACCTGACGAAAAGTGGAAACGAATCTGGATAAATCGTTCAAAATTGGATCACCTTTTTCCCAAAGGGGAGAAGCCCATGCCATGGCCTTCCCATCAAGCAGGGATATGATGAATGAAGTCTTTGTCCGGTCGTTAGGAAATTGTTGCTCTTGTAAAGAAAATCGAATGTAACATTGGTTGATGAATCCTCTACATCCCTTAGCCTCTCCAGAGAACCGAGGTGGGGCCGGTAAATGTGATACCGAGACTGAGGCACTCGGCGGAGGTGGTACCGAAGCTGCTGCTGCGGCGGTCCCGCGGGAAGCATCCAATTGCCGTACAAGTCTATCCACGGTGGCATTTAAAGCCTCCAGACTCAGTTGTTGCTGCTGCTGCTGTTGTCGCTGCTGCATTAGTTGCTGGGCAAGCCCGGGAATAGCCTGGAGACCGGATAGATCCACCGGGTCCATGGCCTTTCAATCTGTTATGATGTGGACCCTTGGCCCGGAACGAAAAGACACCTACCTGGTGAACCGGGATGTCCTTCGCCTCCGGAAGGTGGATACCAGGATAAACAACCCCTCAGTACCTTCAGCAAGGTCAAGGCAATCAGGTACAGGCCAGGGAGCCCAAACCGGGGTCCAACGAGGCAGGGGTCAGTGAAGATCAATTCCACTCCGGGTCTAGGCAGGCAGCAGGCAAAGCCAGGTAAAGTCCAATCCGGGTCGAGGCAGGCAGCAGGGCAAACGAAGTAAAGTTCAATCCGGGTCGAGGCAGGCAGCAGGGCAAACGAAGTAAAGTCCAATCCGGGTCGAGGCAGGCAGCAGGCAAACAAGTAAAGTCCAATCCGGGTCGAGGCAGGCAGCAGGCAAACAAGTAAAGTCCAATCCGGGTCGAGGCAGGCAGCAGGGCAAACGAAGTAAAGTCCAATCCGGGTCGAGGCAGGCAGCAGGGTAAGGCAGAGTCAGGCACGGTCCGGGTCTAGGCAGGCGGCAAGGCAAGGCAGAGTCAGGCACGGTCCAGGTCTTGGCAGGCAGCAAGGCAAGGCAGAGTCAGGCACGGTCCGGGTCTTGGCAGGCAGCAAGGCAAGGCAGAGTCAGGCACGGTCCGGGTCTAGGCAGGCGGCAAGGCAAGGCAAGGTCAGGAACAGCAAAGACACACCAACAGCACAGCAAAGCACAGGACCTGTTTGAAAGGCGTCTGATGCTTGCACTGCCCAGCGTTTAAATCTCCCTCCCAGCTGACGTCAGTTTCCGGGGCCGGCCTCGTCCTCGGGAACCAGCCCCTTTAAGGGGCGGGGTCAGCCGCGTCGCACACGATGCCGTCCTGTGACGGCAAGACATTTTCCTGCTGCGAGTTGTGCTCTGAGGGCCCTGGGGAATGGCGTGCCGTCTTGCCGGCGAAGAAGAGGTAGGGAGGCCCGATCGTATGAGATCGCGATCAGGCCTCACAACATCTTGAGTCTTCTGTGTCACAAGGCCTCCATCTGCCCTCATCCTCAGTCCGGCCTGCTGCTTCTTGCTGATACCTAGCGGCAGGTCCGAAAGGGCTGGGAACGGTCAGAGGACTGTTCAATACCAAAATAGTGTTTGTTGATTATACCCGGGTTCAATCCCCGGCCTTACCACCATTGCTGGACATACTGCTGCTATGGAAAAATACTAGCAGGCCCCAGAACACAAACCTGGGACCTTGAATGCCAGACAAAGCGATGAAACTGTTTTTGCAGGAATGCACAGACACCAGCCACAGGATGGGGCAGGAGATATCGCAGAGAGTACGCAGCAAATAGTCTGTGGGAAAGAATGCAGGGGGGAGAGAGAGATAAGGGGAGACAAATAACAGCTGCCTGTAGGCAGACAGCGTAACAAGGTAGTGGTGTGAAGCATGCAAGCAGAAATCAGATAATTAGCTGACTTTGTATTTTTAACCTATATAAGCAAAGCTGGTATGTAGTAGGGCTGGCACGGATTCTGTATCCGTTGCAGAGCCCAGCGCTGAGCTCTTTTATTATGTAAGTATACATTATTTTTGCTTCCTGTGTACTTTTTGCTTCCTGGGTATTTATCTGTTTTGTGTATGCATAGTATATGATTTATAATAAAGATTATTAATTACCAGTAGTATCAGGGTTGTTCTTTTAAACAATTTTACCTCTGCGGTGGGATTTTAAACATGTTGTTGGCTTCCAGAAGCATGCAGGTCCAGCAGAGGGTAAAACTTTGTCTTCATCCATGCTCGGACACGTATCGCCAACCCTCGGTGCTGTCTTAGATTCTTCTGGGATCGTGCCGATGCCCAAGGGCACACAATCCCCTCAAATTGGGATAGCTCTCCTAGCGGTCCCGAACATAACAGAATGCAAGGCCATGTGTCCGGTGAACGTGTTCCTGTGATGGACTTGCCTTGTTCCTGGAGTTCTGCTTCAGAGTGTTCGTCTTGAGTTTTGAGTTTGTTCCTGGACTTGTATTTCGACCTAAAAGTTTTTTTTGTTTCAGGATTTCCTTCTACGACCTACTGGAGGCGCCAGCTGTCTGGATTCCATGACCTGCAGGAGGTGCCTGCATCCAGACATTTTTTTTCCCACCATTTTTCCAGGTTGGGGTTTTTTACGACCTGCAGGAGGCGCCTGCACCCCACCTGGTTTGCTGGTTCCGGAGGCTTAAATACCCGGTGGTATTAATGCCATGCAGTGGGGATGCCCCCGAGGTTCCCGCCATGACATGTAGATAAGTGTAGGCAACATGAGCGTGCCCTAGGAGGCCACGGGAAGGAGCATGGTGGACGGGGACGCCCATGCTGAGTTGGAGACGGTGAGGGTTTCAGCACTCGGCACCGGAAGAAGCCATCTTGCCCATGTATGTGGAGAAAGGCAAAAAAGAGGTGAGGCAGAGCGGTCACAGCCATCTGTGACCGACGGATGCAACACTATGTATAGAAAACACCATTTACCATAAGCAAACTTGTTCAGAACCCACCATTCCTGGCCAGCAAGTTAATGGTATGGCGCTTCTAAACTGTTCCTCCTGCCCACAGTGCCATTCCTCTCTCTTCCACACTGACCTGACCCACGGAGAAGGGAGAGGAGAAGCACCAATGACAGGTGGGGTTAGGAACAACCAATGGCTGGCAAAGTTCTGGGCTAAAGAGTAGTAAGGAAGATGATGGAAAAGGAGAGACACAGGAGCCAGACAGGAAAAGCAGCTTTGGAGCTAGAGGGGGCAGAGGGTTACCATGATTGTGTCAGATGGGAGGGAGAGGAGGGGAATGGGGAGAGTTGGAATGGTCAGGGGGTGAGTATTATGAGGATTTAGGGATTGGGTCAGGGAGATATTTGTAGGGAGAGCAAAGAGGAATAGGGTCTTGGAAGCTGGGGTGACGACAAATTAGGCACTAAGGGAACAGCAGGGGGCTCATCTTTGGGTGGGGTGTAGGAAGAGGAAGTGAGATGGGGCTAGGGATGTGAAATGGGGTAAGAGAGAAGGTGGGAAGGAGCTGAAAAAGGAGTGAGATGGAGGAGAATGAAGTTAATTGGAAAACTGATAAGTAGTCAAGAAATGAAAAGCAGGGGATTAAGGACTGGAGGGACAATGGGGATAAGAGAAAGGTGGTAGGAGTAAGACTAGATGAGGATAATGCAAAACAATAAAAGGTTTGGAAAAGTGGTGAGGGGGAGAGTATAAGAAGCAAATAGTGGAAGGGATGGGGAGATTTTAGAAGGTGGTAAGAGAGAGAAAGAATGGCTGGAAGATGTAAGAGGGGATGGTTAGAAAGAGAGAAGGGATGATTTGAATGAGGATGTGGTGGTTTTGGAGAACCGAAAAGGAGGTGGGTGTTGCATGGAAAGGACAAGGGAACTAGACAACTGGAGATTGGTCAGGGAAGCAAACTAGTAATAGGAAGAGAGAGGGATGAGTTAGGGTGAAGGGATGGGACAGGAAGAAATGGGGAAAAGGGGTGAAATCTAGCTATGGATGCAAAGGAGAAAAACGAGGTGGAAGGGAAAGATCAATGTCAAGAGTGAGCAGATGTAGGGGGAAGTGAAGACAGGAAAATAAATGGAAAGGGGCACTGGAAAAGGAGTTTGTAGACTTGACATGAAAGCAGGTGTAAAAGAGATTAGGATCAATGCAATTAGAAAACCAAATGTCCATACAAAGATAGAAATATTTTTTTCCAGTTTTGTTATGGGAATATGTTAATTTTGGGAAGGTGTACTTCTTCATTATTTCAGGTCCTGTAAGATGGCAGGGAAGCACAACCATTAGTGTGAGAGGGAGGTTCTGATGGTATAAAATTAACTTTTGAAACTCAATATTCTGAATTAGTATGCTTAAACTACCTAAATTATGGCATATTAAAAAGAATATAATGGGATATTCAAAAGCAGCTCACAAAGACATTCAGAGCAGGATCTTCTGAGGTAAAATGATCACTTATTTAACATGCATATTATAGGGATATGCAATACTATGCTACCAACCAAAACAATTACAGAAAACCTTACAAAAAAACAGAACCTATGTAGCAAACCTGCTGTACCAAAATAGGACTAACTTCCAGGACTCTCACAGCAATAGTCCTATCTAGGAAAAGGCATCCCTGCAACTATTACATTTGACCCTAGAACCCAATACACCTACTTAAGGAAACAGAGCAAGTTAGTCTGCGACTTTCACCAAATAAAGGAGCACTGAGAGGAGAGGATCACCTTGCTGGTGGCTGAAAGGAATCAGTAAGTTTTTGCTTGGGAAATTTTCTTTTTTAAAAGTATTGGGGCGAAGTTAACTATTGGGGAATATTATTTAGTGTGTTTGTATGTTTGTGCTTTTAATAGTCAGTAAGGCAGCGAATAAACAGAAGTTAAACTGTTTGTATTTTTAAATAGTAAGGCAGCTAATAAGCAGTAGTTACATATAGAAACATAGAAATGACGGCAGAAGAAGACCAAACGGCCCATCCAGTCTGCCCAGCAAGCTTTCGCATTTTGGTTTTTTTTTTTCTCTCACATACTTATCTGTTCCTCTTGGCTCTTAGTAACCTTTTTTTATTCCTTTTCCTTTCTACCCCCGCCATTAATGTAGAGAGCAGTGTTGGAACTGCATCTAAGTGAAATAGCTTAATTTAGTTAGGGGTATTAACCACCGCAATAAGGAAGCTACACCCATGCTTATCTGTTTATTCAGACTATGTAATTCAGTCCTTGTTGATTGTTGCCTGAATATAGATCCACCTTTCTTCATTCCCCCCTATCGTTGAAGCAGAGAGCCATGCTGGCTATACATTGAAAGTGAAGTATCAGTCTTGCTTCCCTGCCGTTGAAGCAGAGGGCTATGCTGGATATGCATGAATTGTCAAAATTTCCTCCCCTGCCATTGAAGCAGAGAGCTATGCTGGATATACATGAAGTGTCAAACTTTCTCCCCTGCAATCAAAGCAGAGAGCTATGCTGGCTTTGCTTGAAAGTGAAATATCAGACTTGCTCCCCTGCCGTTGAAGCAGAGAGCTATGCTGGATTTGCGTTGAAAGTGAAGTATCAGGTATTTTTGGTTTGGGGTAGTAACCGCCGTAACAAGCAAGCTACTGCTTTTATGTGGTTGCAAATCCTTTTTTCCACATTTCCTCTTGCCGTTGAAGCATAGAGCAATGTTGGAGTTGCATTATTGAATAAGGATATTCATCTCCAGGTAGTAGCCATCATTCCCTCAAGCCACCCCCATGCCTCTTCTCTTCATTTTAATGTGTTTATTTTTAATAATCTGTAAGACAGCTAATAAGCAGAAGTTAGAGTGTTTGCATATTTAAAAAAAAAGATAACTAGAAGCTAGAAATAAGCTAGGAGCAGTGTATACTTAAGTAAAAAAGTTGAAAAGTTCAGTTCAGTTACTCCCCTTGGAAAGGTCTTCAGGTAGTGTGATTTGGTTTGATTACTCTCCACCTGGAACAACCTCACAAATAATATTGCTAACAACCTTTGCCCACTTACATCCAAAGAAATTAATCACTCACTCCACTCAAAAAAACCCTGGTACACCCCCGAACTAAAAAAAATAAAACACGACCTCAGACTAAAAGAAAGAAAATGGCACAAAGACCCTTCCCCTATCATATTAGCATCCTATAAATCCTCCCTGCACTCCTATAGAACCACAAACCTCAAGACTAAACGAGACTACTATGCAATCAAAATTCATAATTACCAATACAACCCCAAAGCCCTCTTCGCATATGTAGCGACCTCACCAAAATGTCTAAAACCCCCCCCCCCCCCCCAAACCTCTGATAAGGACACCAAAGCCAAATGCGAGCAACTCGACAGCTTCTTCAATGATAAAATCACAAATATCCTGCTATGCTTCACTAAACCCACCCCCTCACACACTCCCCCCTAAATATACAAGCACCACTCTAGATTCACTTGACACCACCTCTGCCTCAGAAATTGAAACCATCCTAAAGAAATTGAACCCCTCCTCACACCCCTCCTCACACCCATCTGACACAATCCCCACCAAAGCCCTCCTATCCATTCCAAACACAATCGCCAAACCCTTGGCTGAGATAATCAACTGCTCACTCTACCATGGCAAAGTCCCAGACTCCTTAAAACAGGCAACAGTTAAACCCATCCTAAAAAGACCCAACCTTGACCCCGCAGACCCATCTAACTATCAACCCATCTCTAACCTTCCCTTCCTTGCAAAAATCATGGAAAAAGTTAACAGCCAACTCACAGACCACTTGGTGTTGCGGTCCCGGGCCGTGCCCCGGTCCCTCCACCTACCTCGGGGATGGCCCGGGCCGTTTCGAGGCCTCCTCGGGCCTGCGGGACTTTCCAGCGCGTCTCTCCCTCCATCGGGAGAGACGCCGATGATCAACTGCAGCTGGCTCCGCTCCCTAGACACGCGCACGAGGAGGAGTCCCTCTTAGAGGGACCAGCACGGGAAACCTTAGCCCTGCCTTGGATGACGTCAGACGCATCAGGGTATTTAAACCCTGCACCTGGACTCCTTCAATGCCTTGCAACGAGGTTCACACAGTCCCTCTGTGTCTCTAGTTGCTGCATTGGACTCCAGTTCATCTCCGCTGACTCTTGACTCCTGGCTTCTGACCCGGCTTCACCTCCTGGCTTCGTCTTCAGCTTCCGCTCCTGGTTTTGGTTTGTCCTCTGACTTCTGGCTTTGTCCCAGCTCCTTCCCATGACTCCGTCTTCTGCTTTCGTCCCTGGCTTTGGTTTGGATCTCTGACTTCTGGCTTCTGACCCGGCTTCACTCTTGGACTCTGACTTTGGCTTCTTCCATCACCTCAGGTATCCGGTACTTGCTGGCCCAGAGGATTCTCCTAAGTCCCAGCAGCTTGGGCTCTCACGGGATCCTCCCGGGGGAGCCACTGGCTTCCGAGGGTGAAGACTCTTCAGCAACCTGGGCCCAGCTGTCCTTTGTCCATCTCTTTGGCCGCAGCCCGGATCCTTGGTCGCATAGGGTCCCACCTAAGTCCAAGGGGTCCGGGTCCCTATGGGATCCTCCTGGGGGGACCTCGGACTTCCAGGGTGAAGCTTCTTCCGAGTCTCTTCCGTGCCACCTCCCGGCTGGGAAACTCTCTGTGGGCCTCCGCAGCATACCATCTACTGTCACAGCCGGCCCAAGGGTCCATGACCGTAACAGTTTGCAAGGCCATGGACCCGGCGGATTTTGCAGGCTTGAAAGCCATCCCGGGTATTGCCCAGAGGCTGCAACAGCAGCAAACCTGGCTCGACGCCTTGATGACGACGGTGCAGGGATTAGCCGACCACGTTGGTGGAGCCACGGGCTGCCAGTCCTCGGTACGCGGAGCTGGGACCAATTCCGGATCTACAGCACCCATACAGATGCCAGTACCTTCGCGGTTTTCAGGAGACGCGAAGCTTTGGCGAGGGTTCCTGAACCAGTGCTATATTCGATTCAACCTCCTTCCGCTTCAGTTTCTGACAGACCGGGTCAAGACAGCTTCATTATCTCTCTGCTGGACGGGAGACCCCTAGCGTGAGCCTCCAACCTCTGGGAGCGCCAGGACTCCTGCCTGGACAACCTGGTGCAGTTTGTCACTGCCTTTAGGTGGGTCTTCGATGAGTCCTCCCGCAAACCCATTGCCGCATCAGAGCTGCTCCAGCTGTGTCAGGATAACCGATCTTTGGCAGAACACGCCATGGACTTCCAGACTCTTGCTGCCGAATTGAACTGGGGAAGTGATAGCTTGCACAGTATCTTTTTGGAAAGTCTTTCCCCAAGACTCCAGGATGAATTGACGGCCAGAGACCTCCCAGACGACTTGAACGATCTCATTGATCTAGCGGGCCGCGTGGACCGTCACATTCAATGCCGGTTCCGGGAGAGGAGGTTGGCTCATAGACCTGGGACCTTTGGAACCACTCCTTCCCGAAGTGGGAGTTCTCCGTCTGCCTCTCTGGGAGCCCAAGACACCGAACCCATGCAGGTGGGCCGGGGGCCTATCTCCCAAGAAGAAGGAGACACCGGTCTCTGGGCCTATGTCTGTACTGCGGTAGCAAGGGCCATTTCCTTGCCCGCTGTAGCGAGTGTCCGTGAAACGCTCGGACCTAGGGACAGTCGGGGAGCTAACCTTAGGTCACACCACCTCTGACTCCCTGTGCATCGTGCCAGTGACCTTACTCCTCCCTGATGGGGAGTTCGATATGCAAGCTCTGATCGACTCTGGAGCCGGGGGGGGAACTTCATACTTAAGGACTTAGTTCAGCAACTCCAGATTGGGGTTCAACCCCAAAGACCCCCTCTCCGTGTGCCTTCCATTCAGGGGAAACTCCTTCCAGGCACCATCGCTATCTGCACGAAGCCCCTCACGTTACACACTGGCATTCTGCATCAGGAGGAGATCTCCTTCCTTATCTTAGAGAAGTCCATGCATCCAGTCATCCTGGGGCTACCTTGGCTTCGGAAGCACTCACCTGTAATCTCGTGGGATTCCCTCCAGGTGGCATCCTGGGGACCATCGTGCTTTGACTCCTGCCTGGCTGCAGTTCCTCGACCACCGATACCTCTCCTGACGACTTCCTTGGCCCTGCCTTCGCACTACCAAGACTAGGGATGTGAATCGTTTTAGGACGATTAAAATTATCGTCCGATAATTTTAATATCGTCTTAAACCGTTATGGAACACAATACAATAGAGATTCTAACGATTTATCGTTATAAATCGTTAGAATCGTGAGCCGGCACACTAAAACCCCCTAAAACCCACCCCTGACCCTTTAAATTAAATCCCCCACCCTCCCGAACCCCCCCCAAATGACTTAAATAACCTGCGGGTCCAGCGGCGGTCTGGAACGGCAGCGGTCCGGAACGGGCTCCTGCTACTGAATCTTGTTGTCTTCAGCCGGCGCCATTTTCCAAAATGGCGCCGAAAAATGGCGGCGGCCATAGACGAACACGATTGGACGGCAGGAGGTCCTTCCGGACCCCCGCTGGACTTTTGGCAAGTCTTGTGGGGGTCAGGAGGCCCCCCCCAAGCTGGCCAAAAGTTCCTGGAGGTCCAGCGGGGGTCAGGGAGCGATTTCCCGCCGCGAATCGTTTTCATACGGAAAATGGCGCCGGCAGGAGATCGACTGCAGGAGGTCGTTCAGCGAGGCGCCGGAACCCTCGCTGAACGACCTCCTGCAGTCGATCTCCTGCCGGCGCCATTTTCCGTACGAAAACGATTCGCGGCGGGAAATCGCTCCCTGACCCCCGCTGGACCTCCAGGAACCTTTGGCCAGCTTGGGGGGGGGCCTCCTGACCCCCACAAGACTTGCCAAACGTCCAGCGGGGGTCCGGAAGGACCTCCTGCCGTCCAATCGTGTTCGTCTATGGCCGCCGCCATTTTTCGGCGCCATTTTGGAAAATGGCGCCGGCTGAAGACAACAAGATTCAGTAACAGGAGCCCGTTCCGGACCGCTGCCGTTCCGGACCGCCACTGGACCCGAAGGTTATTTAAGTCATTTGGGGGGGGGGTTCGGGAGGGGGGGGATTTAATTTAAAGGGTCGGGGGTGGGTTTTAGGGGGTTTTAATGTGCCGGTTTTGCGATTTTACGTTTTTTTCGATTTTTCACGATTTTTCACGATATTTTACCCCCCCAAACGGCAACAATACGATTCCCTCCCCCTCCCAGCCGAAATCGATCGTTAAGACGATCGAGGACACGATTCACATCTCTAACCAAGACTACCTCGATGTCTTTTCCAAAGAGAAGGCCGAGATCCTCCCGGAGCATCGCTCATTCGACTGTGCGATCAATTTGCTTCGGGGTATCAGACCGCCCCAGGGATGGGTATACCCGTTGTCCCTTCCGGAGACGCAAGCCATGTCCGCCTATATCCGGGAGAACCTGGACCGAGGATTGATTCGACCTTCCAAGTCCCCAGCTGGAGCCGGGTTCTTCTTCGTAGCGAAGAAGGATGGGTCCCTTTGACCATGCATAGATTACTGGGGCCTGAACAGCATCACTCGGCGGGATCGGTATCTGTTACTCTTGATTCCTGAACTTCTCGACCGCCTGCAGGGAGATGGACCTTCGTGGGGCGTACAACCTAGTGCGCATCCGTCCTGGAGACAAGTGGAAGACCACTTTTAACACAAGGGATGGCCACTACGAATACCTGGTCATTCCCTTCGGCCTCTGCAATGCCCCGGCAGTATTTCAGAACCTCATGAATGAGGTCCTGAGGGAAATGTTACATACCTCTGTAATTGTTTACCTTGACGATGTGCTCATTTACTCCAAGGACTTGGAGACACATCGCTATGATGTTCACCGTGTACTACAGAAACTCCAAGATAACCAACTCTAAGCAAAGTTTGAGACGTGTCTCTTCAAGCAAGAGTCACTACCCTTCCTTGGGTACATTGTATCCTCCACAGGTTTCCTTATGGACCCAGAGAAAGTTGCGGCGATCAAGGATTGGCTGCAACCACTGGGAGTGAAGGCACTCCAACGGTTCGTGGGGTTCACTAACTTTTACCAGCAGTTTATTCCTCACTATTCCCAGATGGTGGCCCCGTTGATGGCCCTTACCAGAAAGGGCGCCGATGCTACGAACTGGCCGGCGGCGGCTCTACAAGCCTTCCAGGACTTGAAGAATGCATTCCTCCAGGACACTTGCCTCCGCCACCCTGACCCTCAATGCCAGTTCATCATGGAGGTTGATGCCTCCGACATTGCTGTCGGGGCTGTTCTGAGTCAGTTGTCCAATGGAGGCAAATCCCTGCCGTGTTCTTACTACTTACACAAGTTCTCCCCCCGCCGAGAGGAACTACAGCATAGGGGATAAAGAGCTACTGGCCATCAAACTTGCTTTCGAGGAATGGCGCCAATGGTTGGAGGGGGCCCAACACCCAGTAATCGTGTACACAGACCATAAGAACTTGGAGTATTGGTGTCACGCGCAGAGCCTTAACCCCCGGCAGGTGCGCTGGTCACTCTTCTTCAGTCATTTTAATTTCTCTCTCCGTTACCGACCGGCATCCAAAAATGTTCAAGCGGATGCCCTCTCCCGCACGACGGAGACAGAGGATATTATCAACCTGCCTCAGTACATCTTGGACCCATCCAAAGGTTTTCTGGCAGCATCCAAGATGCATCCAAGATGCATCCAAGATGTGGAAGACTGTGGTGCCCTCTCGTTCCCACAGGAAAGTGTTAGCCTGGGCCCACGGCTCCTTGACCGCCGGACATCCAGGAACAGCCAGGACCCTGGAACTTCTGTCGAACTTCTACTAGTGGCCGCAGCTCAAGAAGGATGTCAGACTCTACGTTCAGTTGTGCCCTACCTGTGCCCGGCAGAAGCCCTTGCACGGACTTCCCTGGGGGCTCCTTCAGCCGCTGCCCATTCCAACCGAGCCCTGGACCCACCTTTCCACTGACTTTATTGTTGATTTGCCTGTTTCAGATGGGAAGACCATGATCTGGGTCACGGTTGACCGTTTTTCGAAAATGGCTCACTTCGTGCCTCTCACTAAACTGCCTTCGGCGTCCGAATTAGCTACCCTCTTTACGCAACACATCTTCCGTCTACATGGACTCCCTTTGCACATAGCCTCTGACCGCGGCCTGCAGTTTACTGCAAAGTATTGGAAGGCTCTTTGCAGGATGTTCGGTATGCAACTCAACTTGACTATCACCTTCCATCCTCAGGGCAATGGGCAAGCCGAGCGCACTAATGGGACCCTAAAGGCATTCCTCCAGTCCTTTGTGGGGGACCTCCAGAACGATTGGGTCACCTTACTACCGTGGGCAGAGTTCTCCTATAACCGGCATAAGCACTCTGCAACCAACCAGTCCCCATTCCAATTGATCTATGGGAAGACCCAGAGGCCTCCTCTGCCACTGCCTTTGACGGTGCCATTCCCGGAAGTTCAACTTACGGTGCGACAGCTGCATGACCTCTGGAGAACCACCCAGGAGAAACTTCGTCTGACGGTGGCCAAGGCTAAAAGGTATGCGGACAGGTCATGGCGGCCTGCTCCAGCCTTCCTTCCAGGACAGAAAGTATGGTTGAGTACCAGGAACATCCATTTACGGACCCCCTCTATGCATCTGGCTCCCAGGTACATTGGTCCATTCACAGTAGTGGAGCGAGTAGGGTCAGTCTCCTACAGATTACATTTGCCGTATACCCTGAGGACCCCACAACGTATTCCACATGTCTCTGCTCAAGCCGGTGGTTCTCTCAGCATTTCATGCCAAGCCTCCCGAACCCACCACCACCATGGCCGACCAAGATGTCACCTACACATAAAGGATGTCCTGGACATTCGGTTCCACCGTCGCCGGTGGGAGTACCTCCTCTCGTGGGAGGGTTACTGTCCAGAGGAGAATTCCTGGGAACCGTCGTCCCATATCCTGGACAAGGGTCTCCTCCACCAGTTTCATCTGGACCACCCGAGAAGGGGGCGTAGGTGGGGGGTACTGTTGCGGTCCCGGGCCGTGCCCTGGTCCCTCCACCTACCTCGGGGACGGCCTGGGCCGTTTCGAGGCCTCCTCGGGCCTGCGGGACCTCCAGCACTTCTCTCCCTCCTTGGGAGAGATGCCGACAATCAGCCGTGGCTGGCTCCGCCCCCTAGATGCACGCGCGAGGAGGAGTCCCTCTTAAAGGGGCCAGCGCAGGAAACCTTAGCCCTGCCTTGGATGACATCAGACACCATCAGGGTATTTAAACTCTGCACCTGGACTCCTTCAATGCCTTGCAGCGAGGTTCACACAGTCCTTCTGTGTCTCTAGTTGCTGCATTGGACTCTGGTTCATCTCCGCTGACTCTTGACTCCTGGCTTCTGACCCGGCTTCGCCTCCTGGCTTCGTCTTCAGCTTCCGCTCCTGGTTTTGGTTTGTCCTCTGACTTCTGGCTTTGTCCCGGCTCCGTCTTCTGCTTTCGTCCCTGGCTTTGGTTTGGATTTCTGACTTCTGACCCGGCTTCACTCTTGGACTCTGACTTCGGCTTCTTCCATCACCTCAGGTATCCGGTACTTGCTGGCCCAGAGGATTCTCCTAAGTCCCAGCGGCTCGGGCTCTCGCGGGCTCCTCCCAGGGGAGCCGCTGGCTTCCGAGGGTGAAGACTCTTCAGCGACCTGGGCCCAGCTGTCCTTTGTCCATCTCTTCAGCCACAGCCCGGATCCTTGGTCGCATAGGGTCTCACCTAAGTCCAAGAGGTCTGGGTCCCTATGGGCTCCTCCTGGGGGACCTTGGACTTCCAGTGGTGAAGCTTCTTCCGAGTCTCTTCCGTGCCGCCTCCCGGCTGGGACACTCACTGTGGGCCTCCGCAGCATACCATCTACTGCCTCAGCTGGCCGAAGGGTCCACGACCATAACACTTGGAAAACCATAACATCCTATTCTCCTCCCAGTTCGGTTTCCGTAAGTTCTTCAGTATGGAAACCCTCCTCTCCCTCACAGACACCCTCCTTAAAGGACTAGATCATGGCCACTCCTACATTCTCGCCTTACTAGACATCTCCTCTGCCTTCGATACCATTAACCACAACATCCTAATCACCCGTCTTACAGAAATCGGTATCTCAGGAACAGCTCTACACTGGTTCAAATCCTACCTTGAGAACTGACAATACACAGTCAGAATTGCTAGCACGGAATCCTCACCCATCCAACTTACTCAAGGCGACCCCAAGGATCCTCCCTCTCTTCCACCCTCTTCAATATATACCTCCTGCCCCTCTGCCAACTCCTCTCAGATCTTGGCCTCACCTACTTTATCTATGTGGATGATGTCCAATTCCTCATCCCCATACAAGAATCCCTATCCAAATCCCTCAAAACCTGGGAAACCTGCCTTAACGCTATTAACCGCCTCCTCACCAACCTCCACCTTGTGCTTAATACATCAAAAACTGAGCTCATCATCATTTCAACACACAATTACCCAGCGCCCTCACATGCTGGTAACCCCCTCTCCCCCTCGACTTCCTTCCAGCAAAATGTACGAGAACTCGGCGTCACCATCGATAACCATCTTAACCTAAAGACATTCATCAACGCAGCCATAAAAGAGTGCTACTTCAAACTCCATGTCCTCAAAAAACTGAAACCACTCCTCCACTTCAATGATTACCGCACTGTCCTTCAAACCACAATTTTTTCAAAAATCAACTACTGCAACTCCTTACTACTAGGCCTTCCCGCTTCAACCATCAAACCACTCCAAATGCTACAGAACACTGCCGCCAGAATTCTAACTAATACCCACAAAACAGACCATATTACCCCCATTCTCAAGGAACTCCACTGGCTTCCAGTACCCTCCTGAATCCTTACAAGATTCTCTCAATTATACATAAAACCCTTCATAACGATAACATTCACTGGCTTGACAATACCCTCCGCCTACATACGTCTAACCGCCCCCCATAGAACTGCATACAAAAGAACCCATACATACTCCCGCTCTCAAGACCACCCACCTTAGTTCCACAAAAGATCGAGCCCTCTCAATTGCAGGGACCCACCCTCTGGAACACCATGCTGCCCCGATCTCTGTCTAGAGCCAAGTATCCAGAAATCCAAAAAAAGCCTCAAGACTTGCTCTTTAAGCAAGCATTCCTGAATAGCGCTATGCCCCATTCACCACCTATCACCTCCCCCCTGCCACTAAATGTTCTTTTCCTTGCCCCCCCCCCAGAGTCCTTATCCACTTCCACACTCACCCCTCCCCCAAACCCTTGAAACTCACTACAGGCACCTTCCCGAGTATCGAACTTGTACCATTGTAGCGATCTGGTAACTCTTACCAATGTAGCGAAGCTGTATCATTGTATCTGCAATGCTTTTCCACGGTATGTAAGCACCTATAATGCACTGTATGTATATCCTTACTTAATTGCATATGCTTCCCCATACCCATGAGGTAATACCTACCCCCATTTAATGTTTTTCCACCTCCAAGTTCTAATACCTACCCCCTTTCAATGTTACACCCTCTCCAAGTTCAAGCACCCTGTTCCATGTATCACGTTTTTAAGTTCCGTGTAAACCGATATGATGTTTCTATGAATACTGGTCTATAAAAGTTTTTAAACAAATAAATAAATAAATAAATAAATTAGGTACCAACATTCGTTAATCAAGAGAGCAGTGAGTCACTCTGGCTGACTAACAGAAGTTAGACTGTTTGTATATCCCAACCCTCCCACCGCTAGCTCATCCTTTAATTTATAGGCAGGTGCCACTTTCACACAAAAAAAGCCAACCTTATTGAGAGTTTGATCATTCCCCTGTAGGCCACTACCAGACATATAGTGAATTCACTAATACATTTAAAGGACGTTAATTAGACACATTCTACTCCCATAGCAACCTAAAACTTAACTAGGAAACTGAACAAATTTGAGATGAAGGCAGCAGTCCAGCAGCTAGAGGGGGGCTTCCCCGTCTTTTCCATCGACTGTCACATGTATGATTTTTACCTGCCAGTGAGAAATTGTACATGTGCATGAGATGCAAAGAGCTTCTGTCTATCAGAGAACGAGTCTGATCTCTGGAGGCTAGAGTGGCAGACCTAGAGAAGCTGAGGCAGACAGAGAGAGAGACCTTCAGGGACATAGTAGCCAAGTCCCAACTTCAGACTGGCAGCCCTGGTATTGCCCTGGAGGAAGAAGGTCTCTTGATCGGAGAGTATCAACCTACTGCAGCACGAAAGGATCCTGTAGCAAGGACCTGTTCTTCAGGTGGTGCATTGTCCTTTCGCACCAAGGATGTGTCTCCAAGGCCTACTGCCCAGAGGGAAGGGTTAGGTCGGCCGTCATAGTTGGTGATTTGATTATTAGGAATGTAGACAGCCGGGTGGCTGGTGTGCGTGAGGATCGCCTGGTAACATGCCTACCAGGTGTGAAGGTGGCACACCTCACGCGTCACTTAGATAGGATTTAACAACATAAGAACATAAGAAATTGCCATGCTGGGTTAGACCAAGGGTCCATCAAGCCCAGCATCCTGTTTCCAACAGAGGCCAAACCAGGCCACAAGAACCTGGCAATTACCCAAACACTAAGAAGATCCCATGCTACTGATGCAATTAATAGCAGTGGCTATTCCCTAAGTAAACTTGATTAATAGCTGTTAATGGACAATGCTGGGGAGGAGCCGGCTGTCGTGGTACATGTGGGCACCAACAACATAGAAAAATGTGGGAGGGAGGGTCTGGAAACCAAATTTAGGCTCCTAGGTAGAAAGCTTAAATCCAGAACCTCCAGGGGAGCATTCTCTGAAACGCTCCCTGTTCCACGCGCAGGTCCCCAGAGGCAGGCAGAACTCCGGAGTCTCAATGCATGGATGAGACGATGGTGCAAGGAAGAGGAATTCTGTTTTGTAAGGAACTGGGGAACCTTTTGGGGAAAGGGGGAGTCTCTTCCAAAGGGATGGGCTCCACCTTAACCAGGGTGGAACCAGAGTGCTGGCACTAACCTTTAAAAAGGAGATAGAGCAGCTTTTAAACTAGAACAAAGGGGAAATCCCAACAGTGAGCTTCCAATAATAAGAAAAGTAGTCCAAATGCCATCAGGAGGCGGTGTCTTGGCTACAGGATGATATATAGCAGAGGTAGAGATGGAGAAAAAGAGGGTGACCCCAGGAGGCGGGCCACGGAGCGACAGCTCAGAAGCTGACATCAGACTCAGCTTGGATGACTGGAGTCAAGCAATAGCTGCGGCACTACCCGAGGATCAGGGATGCCGGGAGATAGTTACAGTCACTGAAGTTACACTGGGTCCGTAGAGATAGTACACAAGAGGGTTACTCGGTGGGAGATCACGGTAGTGGTCCGCAGAGCGGGGTACACCGGCGAGGGTTCCTCTAGTGATATCACGGTGCGGGTGCACAGAGCAGGGTAGACCCAGAGGTGGCTCCTCTAATGAATCATGGCAAAGGTCCGCAGAGCGGGGTACACCAGTGAAGGTTCCCAAGTAGATATCACAACAGGGTTCTACAGTATGGTACTCACAGCGACTGAAGACAAGTAGTAGTTCCGTAGAAAAGCCTCGGGAAACGAGGCAGGCAGGAGTCTGGGTGAAAGGCCCTTCGAGGAGTGGATAGCCAAGAGACAAGGAAGGGCCCCCAAGGAGTGGGTACTCAATAGACTCACACCATGGAAGCAGGAATCGGAACAATGCTGAAGTGAGAGTAGGTAGACACAACAAGCCAGAAGGCCGGTGGTAGCTGGCAGAGGTCGCAAATTCACCCAACGGAGTGAAAGCAGTAAAAGAGAGATGAGCAACAGCGGTTGCAGCCATCTGCAGCCACGGACCGTAACAACTATAGTGCTAGGAGTAGAGATGTGAATCGTGTCCTCGATCCGTCTTACACGATCGATTTCGGCTGGGAGGGGGAGGGAATCGTATTGTTGCCGTTTGGGGTGTGTAAACTATCGTGAAAAATCGTTAAATCGTGTGAGCCGGCACACTAACCCCCCCCTAAAACCCACCCCCGGACCCTTTAAATTAAATCCCCCACCCTCCCCGAACCCCCCCCAATACTTTAAATTACCTGGGGATCGGCGGTGGTCCAGAACGGCGGCGGTCCGGAACGGCTCCCTCAATAGAATCGTGTTGTCTTCAGCCGGCGCCATTTTTTCAAAATGGCCGCCGCAAAATGGCGGCGGCCATAGACAAAACGATTCGACGGAGGAGGTCGTTCCGGACCCCCGCTGGACTTTTGGCAAGTCTTGTGGGGGTCAGGAGGCCCCCCCCAAGCTGGCCAAAAGTTTCCTGAGAGTCCAGCGGGGTTCCGGGAGCGATTTCTTGCGCGAATCGTTTTCGTACGGAAATGGCGCTGGCAGGAGATCGACTGCAGGAGGTCGTTCAGTGGGGGTTCCGGGACGCCGCTGAACGACCTCCTGCACTCGATCTCCTGCCGGCGTCATTTTCCGTACGAAAACGATTCGCGGCAAGAAATCGCTCCCGGAACCCCGCTGGACTCCCAGGAAACTTCTTGGCCAGCTTGGGGGGGCCTCCTGACCCCCACAAGACTTGCCAAAAGTCCCAGCGGGGGTCCGGAACGACCTCCTCCGTCGAATCGTTTTTGTCTATGGCCGCCGCCATTTTGCGGCGGCCATTTTGAAAAATGGCGCCGGCTGAAGACAACACGATTCTATTGAGGGGGCCGTTCCGGACCGCCGCCGTTCTGGACCACCGCCGGATCCCCAGGTAATTTAAAGCATTTGGGGGGGGGGGGTCGGGAGGGTGGGGGATTTAATTTAAAGGGTCGGGGGGGGGTTTTAGGGGTTTTTAGTGTGCCGGTTTTCCTGCCCTCCCACTTCCCCCGATTTACGATTTTTTAACGATAAATCGGGGGGAATTTGGTATTGTATCGTGGCCCTAACGATTTTTTGACGATTTAAAATATATCGGACGATATTTTAAATCGTCAAAAAACGATTCACATCCCTAGCTAGGAGTATACTACCGTCCACCTGGCCAAGATGATGAGATGGACAGTGAAATGCTAAAAGAAATTAGGGAAGCTAACTAAATTGGTAGTGCAGTAATAATGGGAGATTTCAATTACCTAATCAAAACCAAATGGGAACTGTAAATCAGAATATTAGTAAAGCCTAAATGAAGGTCTTCTCAATCATTCACTTTCATAAAAAATCACTTTATTGCACTATTCAAAAAATCATCCAAAATAATTTTTTAAAAAATGTTTCCAAAATATATTTCTGGATTTTAATCCCCAGTCCAGAAAGTATGTTAAAAAACAATCTCTTAGAATCACTAAGTATTTTGATAGGTGACTTTAATTTACATATTAACTCTACCAATCTTTCAGTAATTGAGTCAACTTTTTTAGATGCCTTGGTCGGTCTTGGATGGGATCAGTTAATACAAGTTTCTACCCACCAACGAGGCCATACTTTAGACCTAGTATTTTTCAACCCTTCTTTCGCTGTCCCTATTCCTGAAAAAACAGAAGTCACACCAATACCCTGGTCAGATCATTTTCTTATCCAGTTTGAGTTAAAAGTACATAGGCCTACTCCCAGAGAAATTAACCTTCCGACAATATGGAAAAGGAAATACATATCCCCACATTTGTCAAAGCTCTTTCTTCTAGGCTACCCTTGCAAGTTGCTTCTACCTGTATAGACATTATTAGTACCTGGAATTCCACTATTACATCTGTTTTAGACTCATTAGCCCCAATGAAAAAAGTAATTCCAAAAAAGAAAAATCTAATACCCCATGTTACTCCCAATCTTTACACACTCTTAAAACCCTTCTAAGAATTAAGGAACGTAAATAGAGGTGTAGTAAATCAAATGAGACAAAAAGTGACTATTACTGTATGTTAAGGCGTAATAATAAGGAAATTAATATGGCCAAAAAAACCTTTTTTTTTTTTCCGAAAAAGATCTCTGACACTAATGGGAACCCTAGTTCTCTTTTCAACATTGTAAAATCTTTGACCACAATTAATACGTCAAATGGTCCTTGTTACAATCCTACTGAGTGTAACAAAATAGCTTCTCATTTTAAAGCTAAAATTGACACCATTTCAAAAGAATTCCAACATTTACCCTGTCCTACTTTTAAAATTCCTTCACACTCGGTGGCCCTGGTCTGAGTTTGCTCCCTTATCGGATTCTACATTATTGATAATAATTCAAAAGCAGAAAATTTCTAATTCTGTTGCAGTTGGATACTGCTGGAGAGATAGTGGACCCTTGGGCCGGCCCTACCTAGGAAGGCAGGGTAGGCCGGGAGGCGGAAGTCACAAGCTGGAGGAGTTCACCCAGGAACCAGGGACCCCCCGGGAGGAGCCCGTAGGGTCCCGGATCCTCGGGACTAGGAACAGAAAGTCCAGAGACTGAGATAGGCGTAGGCCGGGACCAGAGCGAGCAGAAAGGATAGGAAGTCCAAGGTACCCGGAAGACAGGGGACCGGCTGTACAGGGCCGAGGGCCGGCTGAAGGCAGGGGCAGCGGGCGGCTGCGGAGTCTGTAGCAAACCGGAGTCTGAAGCAGGCTGTAGGCTGAAGCGGAGTCGGGAGCAGACCGAAGTCTGAGGCTGGGCTGTAGGCTGAAGCGGAGTCTGGAGCAAACCGGAGTCGGAGGCAGGCTGCAGGCTGAAGCAGGGTCAGGAGAAACCGGAGTCGGAAGCAGGCTGCAGGCTGAAGAGGAGTCAAAGGCAAACCGGAGTCAGAGGCAGGCAGCAGGCTGAAGCAGAGTCAAAGGCAAAACCGGAGTCAGGGCAGGCGGGCAGGCTGAAGCGGAAGTCAGAGAAGCAAACCAGAGTCAGAGGCAGGCAGCATGGCTGAAGCGGGATCAGAAGCACACCGGAGTCGGAAGCAGGCAACGTGGAGATCACCAGGAACGCAACTAAGAACAACACGGAGTTGTGAACCCTCGTTTGCAAGGTGATGAGAGAGAGCTTAGGCGCCGGTTATATCGGGACTTGGGCGTGACGTCAGCGGCGCGGGTGGGGTCCGGCTTCCGGGAGCTGGGCGCTCAAGACAGGCGTCCTCGCACGCGTGAGGCTGACGAGGAGCAGGCACGTAATGGCGGCCGCTACGTGGAGTGAGAGAAGCCCCCGGGGTCCGGAGCAGGCGGAATGCGGTGATCCCTGAAGCGGAGGTAGGCGGGCTTGGGCCCAAACAGAAGGGAAGCGGTCGGGACCGCAACAGTACCCCCCCCTTTACGGCCCCTCTTGGGAGGACTGGGTTTCTCCGGATGGTCACGGTGGAATTGTTGCAACAAGGATTTGTCCAGGATGTTGCGGCTGGGCTCCCAGGTGTTGTCCTCATCGCCACAACCCTCCCATGCGAGCAGATACTCCCACCTCCGGTTGCAGAAGCGAACATCCAAGACTTCGCGTACCTGGTAAGTGGGGTCATCGTCGATGGCAGTAGGAGACGGATCCGGAGGTTATCGGTGATAGCGAGAGAGGACTACGGGCTTTAGCAGGGATGCGTGGAAAACATTGTGGATTCGGAGAGATGACGGCAACCTCAGTCGATATGAAACGGAGCCCACTCTCTCGGCGATCCGAAATGGCCCACAGAACCTGGGCGCAAATCTTCGTGAGGGGAGGCGGAGACGAATGTTCTTCGTGCTAAGCCATACCCGGTCTCCTGGCTGATAGGTAGGAGCCGGTCGTCGATGACGGTCAGCCGCCAGTTTGGCGGAAGAGGCTGAGCGAATCAGTTTGTTCTGGGTCTTCTGCCACAAGGTCTGTAGCTGGCGAGCCGTTAGCTGGGCGGCTGGAGAGAAGCTGGGAGTAGTGATGGGAAGCGGACGTCTGAGCTGCTTCCCGCAGACTAGCTGGAACGGTGAGAGCCCGGTGGCAGCATGAGCTTGATTGTTATAGGCAAACTCGGCCCAGGGGAGTAGTTCCGACCAGTTGTCTTGTTTTTCATTGGCGAAGGCTCGAAGGTAGGTCTTCAGAGACCGATTCATCCTTTCGGACTGTCCGTTACTCTGCGGGTGGAAAGCGGTAGAAAAGCTGAGCTTCACCTTGAAACATTTACAGAGGGTCCTCCAGTAGCGTGCGACAAACTGGGGCCCCCGGTCGGAAACTATGTCTTGCGGGAGGCCGTGTAGTCTGAAAATATGCTAGGTGAAGAGGAGAGCTAGTTCGGGTGCCAAGGGTAACTTAGGCAAGGGAACAAGGTGCACCATCTTAGAGAAACGGTCAACGGTAACCCAGATAACCGTTTGACCGCGCGAAGGAGGCATGTCCACCATAAAGTCTGTAGCGAGATGGGTCCAGGGCTCTGTGGGAACTGGCAGAGGCTGTAGGACGGCCGCATGGGGGTCCAGGACTGGGCTTTTGACGAGCACAGGTGGGACAGGAACTGACATAGATGCGAACATCCTGTCGCATGTTGGGCCACAGTAGAAGCGGTTTTTAGGAGTTCCAAGGTTCTCTCGCGTCCTGCGTGCCCTCCAGTGAGGGAGTCGTGAGCCCAGCGTCGTGTCTTTACACGATCTCGTCGGGGGGACCACGGTCCTATCCTGGGAGAGGACCATCAGGGCGGGACAGGCGAACCTTACTGGGATCTAAAATGTATTGTGGAGGTTCTTGGTCTTCTTCGGATAAGGAGGTCCGTGAGAGGGCATCAGCTCGGAGATTCTTGGCCGCCGGGCGGTGGTACTGCAAGACAAAATCAAAGCAGCTAAAGAACAGGGCCCAGCGGGCTTGACGAGGGTTTAGCCGTTGAGCCTGGGACAAAAACTCTAAGTTTTTGTGATCCGTATATACGGTGGTCGTGTGTCTGGCCCCCTCGAGCCATTGTCTCCATTCTTCAAACGCGAGTTTGATTGCCAACAGCTCTTTGTCGCTGATGGAGTAATTAGTCTCGGCAGGGGAGAACTTCCTGGAAAAGGAAGAGCAAGGCAAGAGTTGTCTGGACTCGGAGTGTTGACTGAGGACCGCCCCGATGGCTATACTGGAGGCGTCGACTTCGATGATGAAAGGTCTGGCTAGATCGGGATGACGGAGACAGGTGTCTGTGAGGAACGCCTTTTTCAAGTCGGTGAAGGCTGCAACCGCAGCGTCAGGCCAGTTCTTGGTGTCGGCTCCTTTGCGGGTCAGAGCAGTAAGGGGGGCGACCCAATGTGAGTACTGTGGAATAAAATGTCTGTAAAAGTTAGCGAAGCCCAAGAATCTCTGGAGGGCTTTGAGACCCTTGGGTTGAGGCCATCTAGTTATGGCGGATACTTTTTCGGGGTCCATCCTGAAGCCTGTGGAGGAGATGATGTACCCCAGGAAGGGCAGGGACTCCGCTTCGAAAACACATTTTTCTAGCTTGGCGTAGAGGTGATTGTCTCGGAGAGCCTGCAGAACTTGTGTGACGTGGTGACGGTGAGTATCCAGATTTCTGGAGAAGATGAGCACGTCATCTAGATAGACAATCACATGGGAGTGGAGCATGTCACGTAGGACCTCGTTCATGAGATTCTGGAAGATGGCGGGGGCGTTGCAGAGTCCAAAGGGCATTACTAGGTTCTCGTAATGCCCATCCCTGGTATTAAAGGCCATCTTCCACTCATCCCCGGGGCGAATACGGACGAGGTTATAGGCCCCACGGAGGTCTAGCTTGGTGAAAATGCATGCTCCCTGAAGGCGGTCCAAAAGTTCAGGAATCAGGGGAAGCGGATAGCGGACCCGCTTGGCCATGGCATTCAAACCACGATAGTCTATACAAGGACGGAGGGAGCCGTCCTTCTTGGCCACAAAGAAGAAGCCGGCTCCGGCGGGTGAACGAGAGGGGCGGATGAAGCCCTTGGCAAGGTTCTCAGTCACATACTGGGACATGGCAGCAGTCTCTGGCTACCGGGCAGCAGTCTCTGCCCGGTAGCAAGTCAATCGAAAGGCCGGTGTTGAGGGAGTATTTCAGCCATCTCTTTGGAGAAGACGTCGGCGAAGTCTCGATATGGCTCGGGCAGCAGGAGAGCGGAGCAGAGGTGCAAGGTTTTCAGTGGACGTGGGAGGCGTAAACAATGTTCAAAACAAAGGGACTCCATTGGGTTAACTGGAAGTTATCCCATTGAATAACAGGTGAATGCTGGCGGCAACCACGGTAATCCAAGAACCAGGGGGTGCACGGCTCGCTCCAAAACTAGCAGGGAGATTTCTTCCGAATGGAACAAGCCCGTCTGGAGAGTTAAAGGGGCTGTGGAGCAGGTGATGGTACCAGGGAGCAGCGTGCCCCGGATAGAGGAAATCCGTAGCGGAGGGACCTTCCGATGCGTGGGGAGAGACAGCTGCGTCACCAGATCGGCCACAATGAAATTCCCCTCAGCACCAGAGTCGATGAAGGCCCGGATCTGGAGTTCCCCACCGGGGTATTTCAGAGTCACTGGCAAGGTACATAGAGGAGCTGATCCTGTAGAGCCTAGGTGTAGCTCCTCGGGATAACCTAGGCACGGTCATTTCCCGGACGTTCCGGGCAATTGGCGAGGAAGTGCCCCTTGCCTCCGCAGTAGAGACAGAGGCCCTGCGAGCGGCACCTCCTCCTTTCTTCGGGAGTTAGTGGAGATCTACCCAATTGCATGGGTTCTCCAGCGTGGGCAGAGTACCGGAAGAGCCTTAGGTTACCGGAGTTCTGGAGACAGTGGACAACTGCGGTGATGTCTTACAGTAGGAGCGGGTTCTCCTTGTCCCGCTGCTGAAGACGGCGATCCACTCTGCCGGCAATGTCAATTAAGTCATTTAAGTCCTCCGGGAGGTCCCGGCCTGCTAACTCATCCTTGATGCGGCTGGCAAGCCCCTCCAGGAAGATTCCCCTAAGGCAATCATCTCGCCAGCCAATTTCCATGGCCAGCGTACGAAAGTCTATGGTGTAATCGGCCACCGAGCGTGTCCCTTGCCTGAGGTGCAAGAGCTCCGAGGCTGCGGTGGTCTGGCATGCAGGATCATCAAAAGCGAGACGAAAGTTGAGGACAAACTCCTGCAGATTTTGTAACAAGGGGTCCTGACGCTCCCACATGGGTGAAGCCCAGTCAAGAGCCTTACCATCCAGTAGCGAGAATATATATGCTACTTTAACTGCGTCTGAGGGAAACTGTGCAGGCAAAAGGGCAAAACGCACGTAGCACTGATTCAAAAAGCCACGGCATGTCTTGATATCCCCGGCATACCGGGTCGGCGTGGGTAGCTGAGTCACTGAAGCTGAACTAGGTGCTGGAGCCGGAGGAGGGGCTGGAGGTGGTTCCGGAGGAGAAGCCTCCAGGCGGAAAACCAGCTGTTCCACGGTAGCAGCAAGCATGTCGATACAGTGCTGTTGCTGCTGGAGGGGTTGTGCCATCCCCGGGATGGCCTGCAGGCCTGGGGCCTCCGCCGAGTCTATGGCCTTGCAAACTGTTGCAGTTGGATACTGCTGGAGAGATAGTGGACCCTTGGGCCGGCCTACCTAGGGAGGCAGGGTAGGCCGGGAGGTGGAGCCACAAGCTGGAGGAGTTCACCCAGGAACCAGGGACCCCCCGGAGGAGCCCGTAGGGTCCCGGATCCTCAGGACTAGGAACAGAAAGTCCAGAGACTGAGATAGGCGTAGGCCGGGACCAGAGCGAGCAGAAAGGATAGGAAGTCCAAGGTACCCGGAAGACAGGGGACCGGCTGTACAGGGCCGTGGGCCGGCTGAAGGCAGGGCAGTGGGCGGCTGCGGAGTCTGTAGCAAACCAGAGTCTGAAGCAGGCTGTATGCTGAAGCGGAGTCTGTAGCAAACCGGAGTCTGAAGCAGGCTGTAGGCGGAAGCGGAGTCGAGAGCAGACCGAAGTCGGAGGCAGGCTGCAGGCTGAAGCAGGGTCAGGAGCAAACCGGAGTCGGAAGCAGGCTGCAGGCTGAAGCGGAGTCAGGTGCAAACCGGAGTCAGAGGCAGGCTGCAGGCTGAAGCGGAGTCAAAGGCAAACCGGAGTCAGAGGCAGGCAGCAGGCTGAAGCGGAGTCAAAGGCAAACCGGAGTCAGAGGCAGGCAGCAGGCTGAAGCAGAGTCAAAGGCAAACCGGAGTTAGGGCAGGCGGCAGGCTGAAGCGGAAGTCAGAAGCAAACCAGAGTCAGAGGCAGGCAGCAGGCTGAAGCGGGATCAGAAGCAAACCTGAGTCGGAAGCAGGCAACGTGGAGATCACCAGGAACGCAACTAAGAACAACACGGAGTTGTGAACCTCGTTGCAAGGCGATGAGAGAGAGCTTAGGCGCCGCTTATATCGGGACTTGGGCATGACGTCAGCGGCGCAGGTGGGGTCCGGCTTCCGGGAGCTGGGCGTTCAAGACGGGCGTCCTCGCGCACGCGCGAGACTGACGAGGAGCAGGCACGTAATAGCGGCCGCCATGTGGAGTGAGAGAAGCCCCTGGGGTCCGGAGCAGGCGGAGGTAGGCGGGCTTGGGCCCAAACAGAAGGGAAGAAGTCGGGACCGCAACAAATTCGCCATTTAACCCATGTTCTGGATTATTATTCAAAGCCATTGCCCCATCAACCAGTAACTTCCTATGTGATATGGTTAATCAATCGCTTCAAACTGGCATTTTCCCTGACAACTTGAAAACAACTGCCATTCTACCGATTCAAAAAATAAATCAAAAGATCCTCTAGATCTCAATAACCTCAGACCAATAGCTTTAATTCCTTCCTTAGCCAAAGTTAATTGAGTCAGTTGTCTTACGCCAACTTTCTGATTTTCTATCTGACAAGGATTTTTTACATTCGGGGCAACAGGGCTTTAGAAAAGGCCATTCACAGAATCACTTTTACTTTCCTGCTTTGATACTGTACTTTGTGGTTTCGATGCCTATACTGATTTTATTCTCATCTCATTAGACATTTCTGCAGCTTTTGACACTCTGGACCATCATATTCTTCTGTTGGGTTTAAATCATTAGGTATTCAGTCAACTGTCCTTTCTTGGTTTCAATCTTTTTTAACTAACCGACGACAACAAATTCATATCAATAATCAGCACTCAGACTATTATTCATCCTCATCCGGCGTTCCTCAGGGCTCGTCATTATCTCCAATACTCTTTAATATTTATTTATTACTGCTATGTCATATTCTAGCAGCCCTTAATGTTTAATTTAGAATCTTCGCAGATGACATTCAATTGTTAGTTCCTTATAATACCTCTTGGCCTGACACATTTTCTATAATTTCATTGTATTTGTCTACAATTAATTCTTGGCTTGATCACAATCAGCTAAAATTAAATCCGGCTAAAACTGAACTTACATACCTTTCATCAATTTCCAACTTTTCCATAGGACCTCCTTCTCATTTAGATTTCAAGGGAATCTCAATTCCAATTCATAATCATGCCACTAGTTTGGGTGTTACAATTAATTCAGACCTTTCAATGTCTAACCATATTTCCACTATGACAAAAAAATCATTTTCAAATTACACCTATTGAAAAGACTTCGACCGTTTGCTTTTTTTCGAGACTTCCGCACAGTCTTGCAATCCTTGATATTCTCGGGTTTTGGATTATTGCAATGCATTATATTTAGGTCTATCTGATTCTGCAATTTACCCGTTACAATTAATACAAAACTCAGTTGCCCGGATTCTCTCTGGCATTTCCCGTAGAAATCGCATTACTCCAGTACCATTCTTTCATCAAGAATGTGGCACTGAAGGTGGACCCTTGGCCTGGTGCAGGATTGGTACGGCCCCTCTCGTCGGACCCAGAGAGCACCTGCCACCAGGACATGGAGCACTCTAGGAGACAGAGGCTAGCTGGAGCTTCGCCAATAGCAATCCGGGGTTTCTGCAGGTTGAGCCCTTGGGTACCCTGACCGCCTGGACTTAGGTGGGCCTCAGAAGGTCTCCTGGAGAGGGTAGCAAGAGAGCTGTGCCTACCACGAGCAACGGTGCTCAGCTAGGGAAGAATGGAGTAACTAGACCTGAACCAGGATCACCGGAGACTTCAGGAATGTAGCAGGAGAGGAAGGTCCTCCGGGCGAGATAGACAGCACCTATGGTCTTTCTGATGAAGGCCGCGAGCAGTGGTCGAGCAGGCTGGTCTGGTGGTCGCAGGAGCAAAGAGAGTGTCTGAATGTAGGGCAAGGGTCAAAGTATCAGTCCGAGAGTGATCAGCCAAAGCAAGGGTCAATTCCAAGGTCAGTCCGTACGAAGTCAAGCAAGCAGGGGTCAGTTCCGGGCAGCGGTCAATGTGGTCAGAAGGCAGGCAAGTGGTCAGATCCAGGCAGTGGTCAAATGTGGTCAGGCAAGCAGAGGTCAGTACTGTGAGTCAGTCCGAGACGATTATGACAAGGTGAGGAACGAGGAACAGGAGAACACTGGAACACATGAGGGCCACGGGAACACAGGAAGGCAGAAGCAACATGAACAAGACAGGAATGCAGGAACACTGGAACAAGACAGGAATGCAGGAACAACTGGAGCAGGACTGGAATGAGGAAGCAGATAAACACAGGAATGCAGGAACAGCAAACTAGCTACACAGAAGTGTCGACCCGATTGCCAAGGTGAAGCTCTGGGGACTGGGTCTTGCCATAAATACAGAAGCTAGCTGATGTCATCATCGGGTTGCCGTGGACCGGTTTCCCGCATGCGCGTGCCTAGGGGTGGGGCCGAGGTAGAGGATGCCGAGCCCTGGCATGAGGAGCACTTAGAGTCAGAAGGGCCCTGATGGGCCTGGGGACGCTGCGGGCGAGAGGTGCTGGCTGCAGCTGCGTAGGGACGAGGGAGCCAGAGCTGGTTGACGGAAGCGCGAGGTGAGCAGGCATGGTTGTGACACCAACACGGCCGGGGCGCGCAACAGTACCCCCCCCTTCTAGGCCTCCCCCTTTACCGGCTGGGCTTGTCTGGATGTTGAAGATGGAAGTCACGGAGGAGGGTTCTTGTCAAGGATGTGATGAGAGGGCTCCCAAGAATTCTCTTCCGGCCCCGAAGCCCTCCCATGAAAGGAGGTATTCCCAGTGACCTCTACAGCGTCAGACGTCAAGGACTCCTGTACTTGAAGGGTACCCTCGGATTCTGATGAGAGTTATGTCGGTGGAGGAGGTGTTCGAGATGGCCAGGACAGGACCAAAGGCTTAACAATGACACATAGAACATGTTATGGATACCAAGACTCGCAGGTAGTTTCAATGGTTGTGACAGCTCCACCCGTCGTATATGAAAGGAAGGGCCAAACGTATTTGGGAGCCAGCCATTGAGAGGGCAACCGAGACAAATATGTTTGGGTTACTGAGTGAAACTCGTTTGCCCAGGCAGGAAACAATGGTTGGGCACGGCGATGGCTATCCGTCACAGTTTGGCTCGGTCGGCCACTTGGCTGAGTCACTCCTTTACCTGGTCCCATAGTCGACAAATGGTCTGGGCTGTGGACTGGGCTGCTGGTGAAGGCACGCTGAGTGGAATCGGAAGAGGTAGGCGAGGCTGACGACCAAAGACCATTGAAAATGGAAAAACTTCTGTAGCGGAGGCAATGTGTGTGTTGTGAGACAGCTCTGCCCATGGGAGGAGGTTGGCCCAATTGTCTTGCTGATCATTGACATATGACCGGAGGAATGCTTTAAGGGATCAATTGATCCTCTCAGCTTGGTTGTTTGCCAGTGGGTGATATGTAGACGTTAAATTTAAGGTGATACTGAACTTTCTAAAGAGGGACCTCCAGTATTTTGCGGTAAATTGAGGACCACGACCCGAGACTATCTCTTATGGGAGGCCATGGAGACGAAAGACATGAGTCAAGAAGAGGCGAGCCAGTTCTAGGGCCGAAGGTAGTCAAGGTAAGGGGACAAAGTGGGCCATTTTTGAGAAACAGTCTATTATGACCCAGATTACTGTATGCCCCTTGGAAGGGGGCAAGTCTACAATAAAGTCCGTGGATAGACTTGTCCATGGTTCGGTGGGTGCAGAAAGTGGAGAAGGCCCAACTAGTGTCCTGTAGGGGGCTTTTGTTGAGCGCAGATGGGGCATGAATCAACGTAGTCTCTGGAGTCCCTGACCATCCCAGCCCACCAATATGTCTGCGGAGCATCTCAAGCGTTCGGGCTCGGCCGGGATGGTCAGCAAGCTTGGAATCATGAGCCCAACGGAGTATGCGTTCTCTGAGGTGACGGGGCACCACCATCTTACCGGCAGGTACAGTGGTGGTAACTGCGATGGAGATGCAGGAGGGATCTATGATGTGTGCTGGAGTCTTGGGAGTATCCTCCGGCTCTAGGGAGCCGGAGAGCGCATCTGTGCGGAGGTTTTTTTGCCGCCAGGCGGTTGGTAGCGAAGCACAAAGTTTAAAAAGCGAGCAAAGAAAAGAGCCCAGCGGGCTTGCCTCGAGTTCAGTAACTGGGCTTCTTTTCAAGTGTTCTAAGTTCTTATGATCAGTAAATATAGGTACACTGTGTTGCGCCTCTTTGAGCCAGGGACGCCATTCTTGGAGGGCAAGTTTTCACAGCCACGGAGTTCCCAGTCCCCAATAGTGTAGTTCCATTCTGTGGGTGAGAACTTGTGTCAATAGAATGAGCACGGGACAAGGGCTCCTTTGGTAGAGTACTGTCTAAGAACTGCCCCGGCTCCAATGGCGGAAGCATCTACCTCTACCACGAAGGGGCATCTAGGGTCCAGATGGTGGAGACATGGGCCGATACAGAAGGCTTCTTTCAATGCTTGGAATGCAGACTAGGCCTTGGGGCTCCAGACCCGAAGAACACTTCCTTTCTTCATCATGGCAGTGAGTGGAGTGGCCAGCGTGGAATAATCTGCTATAAAATGACGATAATAATTTGTGAATCCCTGGAACCTTTGCAAGGCCCGCAAACCCACCGGTTGGGGCCAATCTCTGATAACTTGGAGTTTCTCCGGGTCCATAGTAAACTCTTGACTTGAGATAATATATCCCAGGAATGGAAGGCTGGACTGCTCAAAAGGCATTTCTCTAGTTTGGTCCCTGAGTCTAGGTGGTCCCTGAGTCGTTGGAGGACTGTTTGAACATGGGAACGATGGGAATCCATAACCTTGGAGAAGATTAATATGTCGTCCAGGTAAACTAAGACAAATGAATATAAAAGGTCTCGAAAGATCTCATTCATCATCCGTTGAAAGATAGCGAGAGCGTTGCATACATACTCGTAGTGTTTATCCCGTATATTAAACACGGCGGGCCAGCGCTAGTTCATAACATCATTGTGGAAGTTGATGTCTCGGAGCAACCTCAGAAAGAAGTTGTTAGCCTGGGCTCACGATTTGAGACTGGCTGGACATCCTGGTCAACGAAGAACTCTGGCTAAGCTACAGAAGTACTACTGGTGGCCCACCATGAAGGAAGACAATTTTGCATATGTAGCTTCCTGTTCCAATTGTGCCAGACAGAAACCTCCCACCCCGGATGTCCCTTGGGGCCTTCTTCAACCCTGCCCGTACCAGATGAGCCCTGGACTCACATTGCTATGGACATTGTAGTGGACTTTACCACTTCTGGAGGTAATAATACCATCTAGGGTAAAGTGGATCGTTTCTTGAAGATGGCTCACTTCGTGGCTCTCCCTGGCTGGGCAAGCCATGGAGCTTGCTAAACTATTCATCACCCACATCTTTCGCCTACATGGCATGCCAAAACACATTGTCTCTGACAGAGGAGCCCAATTTACAGCCAAGTTCTGGAAGGCTTTGTATAAGAAGTTTGTTATCACACTTGACTTCACCTCTGCCTACCATCCTCAGTCGAATGGCCAAACTGAGAGAATGAATAGAACACTCAAGCAGTTCCTACGTGCCTATGTTGGTTCACGTCAGAATGACTGTGCTGAACTGTTGCCCTGGGCTGAATTCGCCATCAACTCTCATCCAGCAACATCAACTGGATCTACACCTTTTGAAGTGGACTACGGACGACTACCCTTACCACCTTTACCACTTCCACTTTCAGTGTCGTCCCCGGCAGCTCAGTCTACTTCCAAAGATATCCAACAACTCTGGAGAAAGACAAAAGAGATGCTCCAAAAAGCAGGACAAAGAGCAAAGAAAGGCTATGATGCTCACCATAGCAAAGCTCCTGAATTCCAGCCTGGTGACAAGTTCTGGCTGTCTACCAAACATCTGAGACTCAAGCTACCATCAGCTCGTTTGGATCCACGTTTTGTCGGACCCTTTCCCATCCTCCCACGATTGGGGACACTCATGTATAGTCTGAAACTCCTCCAGTGATGAAAATTCATAATGTGTTCCGTGTCTTGCTACTGAAAACCGCTTGTCTTTAGTGAGTTTTCCACTAAGACACCTGAACCTACTTCTATTGATGCAGAAGAAGACATCGAGTAACAAGGTTGATGTCATCCTTGATGTAAGAAAGAGAGGCAGAGTTTGGGAATACCTCCTGTCAAGGGAGGGTTACGGACCTGAAGAAAACCTCTTGGGAACCTTTGGCTAATATCCTGAGGGCTTCCTAGCGTGCGCGCGCGCATGCCACCATGTCTTTATCCACATCATGGCGGGAACCTCAAGGGCGTCCCCCTCGAGTGACGTCACGCCATCTGGGTATTTAGCCTGCCCTTCGTTTGCTAACAATTCGAGTTAGCATGGATTGAAATGCTTCGGTCTGAGCTACTCTGCGCTTCCCTGCTGCTGCTGGAAGCTCTCTTTGCCCTTTGGTGTATTTCATCTAACCTGGGTACCCGCTCCTCGGGGGCCCTTTGCTTTATTTCAGGTAGCTCTCTGGGATCAGGGTACTTGCTCCTCGAGGGCTTGCTCTTCCTGCCTTGGTGTCTGCATGCAACTACTTCTGCCTGCTGGGATTTCCAACTATACAGCTACCATCTTAGTGAGTAATCTAACTTTGGCAGTCTGTCTCATCTACAACTCTACACTGAGAACCTGCATCCGGAACTCCCTATACTATCGAGTGCTGTTAACATCTGCCTTTGTGGGACGGGTCTCCTCAACCGAGGATCCCTGGACTGCTTTTACTTAATCACCTCACTACTGCCACCTCTGGTGGTACCATCCTGCTGTATAATAAAAGACAACTTCTGTGTTTGCGTCTCTCGAGTCTAGCCTAGTACTCCGGTTCCTCATGGGGCTCCTCCCCATGGGCGTGGCCATCTCTGTAGTACCCAAGAATCCACTTCAACACCTCAAAACCATAACAGTCACTTCCAGAAACTCAGGTGATGTCTACCTATATTAAAGAAAACTTAGCCAAGGGTTTTATAAGACCTTCTACCTCTCCGACTGGTGCCGGGTTTTTCTTCTTCCCGGATGGGAGCCTGAGGCCCTGTATCGACTACAGGGGCCTGAATGCCATTACTCATCAGGACCGGTCCCCCCTCCCACTCATCAGCGAACTCTTTGATCGTCTGCAGGGGGCTCAAATCTTCACAAAGTTAGACCTATGTGGAGCCTATAACTTAATTCAGATTCAACCTGAAGACATATGAAAGACCGTGTTTAATATACGGGATAGACACTACGAGTATGTATGCAACGCTCTCGCTATCTTTCAACGGATGATGAATGAGATCTTTCGAGACCTTTTATATTCATTTGTCTTAGTTTACCTGGACGACATATTAATCTTCTCCAAGGTTATGGATTCCCATCGTTCCCATGTTCAAACAGTCCTCCAACGACTCAGGGACCACCTAGACTCAGGGACCAAACTAGAGAAATGCCTTTTTGAGCAGTCCAGCCTTCCATTCCTGGGATATATTATCTCAAGTCAAGAGTTTACTATGGACCCGGAGAAACTCCAAGTTATCAGAGATTGGCCCCAACCGGTGGGTTTGCGGGCCTTGCAAAGATTCCTGGGATTCACGAATTATTATCGTCATTTTATAGCAGATTACTCCACGCTGGCCACTCCACTCACTGCCATGACGAAGAAAGGAAGTGTTCTTCGGGTCTGGAGCCCCAAGGCCCAGTCTGCATTCCAAGCATTGAAAGAAGCCTTCTGTATCGGCCCATGTCTCCGCCATCTGGACCCTAGATGCCCCTTCGTGGTAGAGGTAGATGCTTCCGCCATTGGAGCCGGGGCAGTTCTTAGACAGTACTCTACCAAAGAAGCCCTTGTCCCGTGCTCATTCTATTGACACAAGTTCTCACCCACAGAATGGAACTACACTATTGGGGACTGGGAACTCCTGGCTGTGAAACTTGCCCTCCAAGAATGGCGTCCCTGGCTCAAAGAGGCGCAACACAGGTTTACTATATTTACTGATCATAAGAACTTAGAACACTTGAAAGAAGCCCAGTTACTGAACTCGAGGCAAGCCCGCTGGGCTCTTTTCTTTGCTCGCTTTTAACTTTGTGCTTCGCTACCGCCTGGCGGCAAAAAACCTCCGCACAGATGCGCTCTCCGGCTCCCTAGAGCCGGAGGATACTCCCAAGACTCCAGCACACATCATAGATCCCTCCTGCATCTCCATCGCAGTTACCACCACTGTACCTGCCGGTAAGATGGTGGTGCCCCGTCACCTCAGAGAACGCATACTCCGTTGGGCTCATGACTCCAAGCTTGCTGACCATCCCGGCCGAGCCCGAACGCTTGAGATGCTCCGCAGACATTATTGGTGGGCTGGGATGGTCAAGGACTCCAGAGACTACGTTGATTCATGCCCCATCTGCGCTCACAAAAGCCCCCTACAGGACACTAGTTGGGCCTTCTCCACTTTCTGCACCCACCGAACCATGGACAAGTCTATCCACGGACTTTATTGTAGACTTGCCCCCTTCCAAGGGGCATACAGTAATCTGGGTCATAATAGACCGTTTCTCAAAAATGGCCCACTTTGTCCCCTTACCTTGACTACCTTCGGCCCTAGAACTGGCTCGCCTCTTCTTGACTCACGTCTTTCGTCTCCATGGCCTCCCACAAGAGATAGTCTCGGGTCGTGGTCCTCAATTTACCGCAAAATACTGGAGGTCCCTCTTTAGAAAGTTCAGTATCACCTTAAATTTAACGTTACGCGCCCTACACAGCCCCAAGGCTGGTCACGGACCACGACGGGAGCGGGACAGCACAGGAAGACACATCCGGGACATGACGGCTCAGGAGCACAGGACGACCGTCCACCGGCATGCAGTCCACCCAGGAATACTGCATCTGAGGGACCCCCAGCCTACCGGTACCAGAAGGCTCGAGAGCGAAGACGAGACGTGGCATCGGGAAGCACATCCGGGAAGGCAGGAACACCAGGATGTAGAGAACGAAGACACCTGGACATGGACCTCAGGCACGGAGACAAGACATGGCATGGCAAAGCATGACGAGACAAGACGACATCACGGTGAGGAGCTCCACAAGATGAGAAGACCTTACAACGGGCTCTGGCAGGCAGGAGCCTCCAGAGCGAAGACTCGGCGACGATGCAAGGCACTGGATCAATGAACAGAGCAGCCCTTTATAGGGCTGGAGGCAGGAAATAGTCCCAAGGTGGGGCCCAGACACTTCCTGTGTCTGACCCTTTAAATAGGAGAAGAAGACACGGCCGCGCGCCTAGAGAGCAGGAAACAGGGGCTGTGCAGGACCATGGCCAGCGGCCTGCACAGCGTCTGTGCGTAGGAGCTTCAGAGAGGCAGGGCTGAGCCTGAGCGCAGGCTCCAACATCAGCAGCGGCTCCAGCCACTGCGGGAGGCCCCGGGGATGGCTCCAGCCGCTACTCGAGCCCGGGGCTGCGGCCTTAGCGCTGCGAAGAAGCAGATGACGTCGGGGGCGGTCCCAGCCCTGAGGAAGGCCGCGGCTCCGGCCGCGGAGCCGAAGATGAAGCAGGGCGGCCTCCGGGTTACAAGAGCAGTCAAGAACGCGGCCCGACGGTGGCGTCCTGCTGCGTCGGGAGAAACAGCAACATGGGTGAGTGGCCTGCTCACGGGGAAACCCGCGGTTGTAGGAGCCGTGCTAAGCCAGATCAGTGACTTTAAAATCTTGCATCCATGTTCTTTCTTCTCCCAACGTTTCTCACCAGCGGAGAAGAACTACGGCATTGGGGATGAAGAACTACTGGCAATAAAGATGGCATTTGGAGAGTGGCACCCCTGGCTTGAAGGTGCACAACATCAGATCACTGTTTACACTGATCACAAAAATCTGGAGTACTTCCGTCACGCCCAGCGCCTTAACCACAGACAGGCGAGATGGTCCCTGTTTTTCAACATATAGAAACATAGAAACATAGAAATGACGGCAGAAGAAGACCAAACGGCCCATCCAGTCTGCCCAGCAAGCCTCACACATTTTTTCTCTCATACTTATCTGTTTCTCTTAGCTCTTGGTTCTATTTCCCTTCCACCCCCCACCATTAATGTAGAGAGCAGTGATGGAGCTGCATCCAAGTGAAATGTCTAGCTTGATTAGTTAGGGGTACTAGGGGTAGTAACCGCCGCAATAAGCAAGCTACACCCATGCTTATTTGTTTTACCCAGACTATGTTATACAGCCCTTATTGGTTGTTTTTCTTTGCCCCTGCCGTTGAAGCAGAGAGCTATGCTGGATATGCGTGAAGTATCAGTCTTTCTCCCATGCCGTTGAAGCAGAGAGCCATGCTGGATATGCATCGAAAGTGAAGTATCAGGCACATTTGGTTGGGGTAGTAACCGCCGTAACAAGCCAGCTACTCCCCGCTTTGTGAGTGCGAACCCTTTTTTCTTCTCCCCTGCCGTTGAAGTAGAGAGCTCTGCTGGATGTGTGAAGTATCAGTTTTTCTTCAGCCCTGCCGTTGAAGCAGAGAACTATGCTAGATATGCATTGAAAGTGAAGTATCAGGCTTATTTGGTTTGGGGTAGTAACCGCTGTAACAAGCCAGCTACTCCCCTCTTTGTGAGTGCAAATCCTTTTTTCCATATTTCCTCTTGCTGTTGAAGCTTAGAGTGATGTTGGAGTCACAGTAACCATGTATATGTTTATTGAATAAGGGTATTGTTTCCAGGCAGTAGCCATCATTCTGGCGAGTCCCCCCACTCTTCATTGGTGGCCTCTTGAATTTATGGATCCACAGTGTTTATCCCACGCCCCTTTGAAGTCCTTCACAGTTCTGGTCTTCACCACTTCCTCCGGAAGGGCATTCTAGGCATCCACCACCCTCTCCGTGAAGAAATACTTCCTGACGTTGGTTCTGAATCTTCCTCCCTGGAGCTTCAAATCGTGACCCCTGGTTCTGCTGATTTTTTTCCTACGGAAAAGGTTTGTCATTGTCTTTGGATCATTAAAGCCTTTAAAGTATCTGAAAGTCTGTATCATATCACCTCTGCTCCTCCTTTCCTCCAGGGTGTACATATTTAGATTCTTCAATCTCTCCTCGTATGTCATCCGATGAAGATCCTCCACCTTCCTGGTCGCCCTTCTCTGTACCGCTTCCATCTTGTCTTTGCCTTTTTGTAGATACGGTCTCCAGAACTGAACACAGTACTCCAGGTGAGGCCTCACCAAGGACCTGTACAAGGGAATAATCACTTCCCTTTTCTTACTCGATATTCCTCTCTCTATGCAGCCCAGCATTCTTCTGGCTTTTGCTATCGCCTTGTCGCATTGTTTCGCAGACTTCATATCATTAGACACTATCACCCCCAAGGTCCCTCTCCTGCTCCGTGCACATCAGCCTTTCCCCCCCCCCATCGAATACAGTTCATTCGGATTTCCACTCCCCATATGCATGACTTTGCACTTCTTGGCATTGAATCTCAGCTGCCATATCTTCGACCACTCTTCCAGTTTCCTTAGATCCCATCTCATTCTCTCCACTCCTTCCAGCGTGTCCACTCTGTTGCAGATCTTAGTGTCATCCGCAAAAAGACAAACCTTACCTTCTATCCCGTCCGCAATGTCGCTCACAAAGATATTGAACAGGACCGGTCCCAACACCGATCCTTGCGGTACACCACTTAAAACCGCTCTCTCTTCAGAGAAGGTTCCATTTACCATCACCTTTACCATCCATTTACCATCTTCTGTCCGTCAACCAATTTGCAATCCAGGTCACCACCTCGGCACTCACTCCCAAGCTTCTCGTTTTATTCACCAGTCTCCTGTGCGGAACCGTATCAAAAGCTTTGCTGAAATCCAAGTATATGATATCGAGCGATCTTCCTCGATCCAATTCTTGGTTACCCAGTCAAAAAGGTCAATCAGATTTGTCTGACAGGATCTTCCCCTGGTGAATCCATGTTGCCTCTGGTCCCATCATTCTCCGGACTGTAGATAGTTCACTATTCTCTCTTTCAGCAGTGACTCCATTACTTTTCCCACCACCGAAGTGAGGCTAACCGGTCTGTAGTTGCCAGCCTCCTCCCTGTTCCCACTGTTGTGAAGCGGGACCACCACCGCTCTTCTCCAATCACTCGGCACCACTCCCATTTCTAGGGATCTATTGAACAGGTCACACAACGGACCCGCCAGACCATCTCTGAGCTCCCTCAATATCCTTGGATGTATCCCATCAGGCCCCATGGCTTTGTCCACTTTCAGGTTCTTTAGCTCTTCCCACACATTTTCTACTGTAAAAGGATTTTCATCTATTCCACTTCCCTCCAGTTTTGTGTTGTGTAGAGATGGCCCTTCTCCAGGGTCTTCTTTAGTGAACACAGAGCTGAAGTATTCGTTTAATATTTCTGCCATTTCTTCGTCTCTCTCCACACATTGATCATTACCACCTTTCAATTTTACTATACCACTTTGGACCTTTCTCTTTTCGCTGATGTATCTGAAAAATGTTTTGTCACCATTTTTTATCTCCTTGGCAATCCTCTCTTCTGCTTGACTTTTTGCCAACTTGATTAATTTCTTTGTCTCCCTCAGTTGATACAAATATTCTTCTTTGTGCTCCTCCCTTTGGGATCCTTTATATTTCTTGAATGCTGTTCTTTTTGCTTTAATTTTGTCAGCCACCTCCTTTGAGAACCAGATAGGTTTCAATTTTCTTTTGCTTTTCTTTACATTTCTAACATATAGAGCAGTTGCCTTGGTGATTGCTCCTTTTAGATTGGACCACTGCTGATCCACATCTCTCTCGTTCTCCCATCCTTTAAGTTCTTCCTCCAGGTACTTCCCCATTTCCTCAAAGTCTGTGTTTTTGAACTGTAAAACTCGGGTCTTTGTGGTTCTTTTCCCTATTCTTTTAGTGATATTAAACCATACCGTTTGATGATCACTGCTGCTGAGGTGGGCGCCCACCTGGACATCTGAGACGTTATCTGCGTTAGTGAGCACTAAGTCGAGTATAGCTCCTTCTCTAGTGGGTTCCAACACCATTTGTTTGAACAAAGTTACTTGCATGGCATCCACTGTCGCTCTTCTATTTTTAGTTTCTGAAGATGGGATTTTCCAGTCTACATCTGGCATATTAAAGTCCCCCACGATCACCACTTCTCCCTTCTTACCTATCTTATGGATGTCTTCAACCAGATCTCTGTCCAGCTCTTCCTTTTGGTTTGGAGGCCTGTAAACCACTCCAATATAAATGGATGCTCCGTCATCTTTTTTTAGGTCGACCCATAGAGCTTCTTCCTTGCCCCAACTTCCTTGCAGCTCCGATGCTTGGATGTTGTTTCTGACATAAAGAGCCACACCTCCCCCTTTTCTATCCGCTCTGTCCTTCCTTAACAAGTTAAAGCCTGGTATTGTTGTATCCCAATTGTGAGATTCTGTGAACCATGTCTCTGTGATAGCAACAATGTCCAATTCTGCCTCAGTCATTAGGGCCTGCAGATCTGGGATTTTATTTCCCAAACTATGAGCATTTGTGGTCATAGCCTTCCAGGTACTCTCTTTAAGGTTATTGCTTTTCCTGGACTCCTTATGAGATTTTATTTGAGATTTGTTATTCACTTCACTCTTTCCTTTTGCAGTTGTGCCACTGTTGACAGAGTTATCCATCTCAATTAGATTTTTCTTTTGTTTATGGATCTTGAAATTCTGCATGCATTGTGTTTGTTTTCTCTTTTCTGGTAACACTTCAATGTTTTTCTCAAGAACTTCTTCAGTTTTTAATATAGAGAAGGCTTTTTGTTCTTTTTGCATTCGGTACATTGTGTGTCTCCTCATCACAGGTCTAATTCTACCAGAGCCCACTGTAATCCTGGATTTTAAATAATATTTTAATGACCTGTTTGAGTGGGAGGGTGTACCTGTTGGCTGTCCATCTGTCAAGAATGGGTGACTGTGGGTCCTGCCTGAGCCTAATGAATCTCTTTTTCTTGACTTCTGGTTTTTCTGTGATGTTGGGGAATTATTTTCCGAGTAATGCAATGTGGGTGTAATTCTTGTAATTGAAGCTAATTGAGCTTTAACCTCATTCAGCTCCTTTGTCAAGGAAGAGAGTTGTGCACAAATTGGGCAAGCTCTAAGTTTCCAGATGCTTTCCCTCAGATTAAAGGCTCCACAGCAGTTACATTGGATAATCCTCAGTTTGGTAAGTTTTGACTTTTGGTGAATAGCAATTATGGAAATACTAATTTACCTTGTTGCCATTTATGAATCTAGGCAGGGTATATAAGAAACACAAACCTAGGGGTGGGTGGGTAGAGGGGTAGGGTGGGAGGATGTTAAACAGTTTAAAGCAGACTACAGCCCTCCCAAATATCTATTTCAGTTGTGCTTTTTTTTTAAAAGACAGTGCACTAGTATTGGCAGATATGATGCCCTACTTCTAAGCACAGATAACAACAGATAACAACCAAAATGGACTTAACTTTAGCAGGAAAGGTTCTGGCTCTGGCTCATTGAAGATCCCAGCTTTGTGCTGAAATACCACCCTGGAGATAAGGCATCTGCTCTGACGTTCTTATCTTGCTCTTTTCTCTCTGAAGATGTACCCAATGAACTCTAGCATATCATTGACCCGAAGAGAGTTATTCTGACAGCTCCTCACCCTGTACTTCCGGGCAAGACCATCAGCCATTTGTCTTCATGCCATGGATGCCGTCGCATCAACCTTGTCTTCATGCCATGGATGCCGTCGCATCAAACCTTGTCTTCATGCCATGGATGCCGTCGCATCACCCCTAGTCTTCGTGCCATGGATGCCGTCGCATCAACCCAAGTCTTTGTGCTATGTGATGCCGTTGCATCAACCTTCATGTCTTCATGTCAAGGCCCGTTTGCCCTCAACCTCAGGCCAGGCCTGCTGCTCCATGCTGCTCGCAGCAGGTCTGAAAGGGCCCGGAATGGTCGGAGGACCATTCACATTCCAACATCCTTGGATGTTTGGCCATGGGAGCTTGTCGGCCTGGCAGAGGGTAAACCGTCAGCCATGTGGGGCCACCGTCAACCCTTGGCTTGGCTCAGAAGGTCTGGGTTGGGCTGAGGCCCATGGGCACACTAAACCACCAGTATATAACAATGAAGGGCCGTGCAGGGTCTGGATTGCAGAGGCATGGCTTCCTTGAAAAGGCGTCTTTTAATTCCTGAAATGCTGTCACAGCTTCCGTAAACTAGTTGGCGATGTTGGCACCTTTCTTAGTCATCGCTGTTAAGGGAACAGTCAGTGAAGAATAATTCTTGATGAAGGTTCTATAATAGTTGGTAAATTCCAGAAATTGTCTAAGAGCTTTTAGACCAGTGGGTTGTGTCCATTTCTGAATGCTCTCAAGCTTTGAGGGTCCATTTGGAAACGTTTATTTAAAACAATGTACCCTATGAAGGGCACAGATTACTTGTGGAATTCGCATTTAGACAACTTGGCGTATAAGTGATTCTCGCGAAGCCTCTGCAGTACTCTTTTGACATCATGTCCTGGGAAAATATCAAGATGTCGTCTAAGTATACAACGACACATTGGTAGAGTAGATCACGCAGAATGTCGGTCATCATGTTTTGGAAGACAGCCGGGGTGTTGCACAGGCCAAAGAGCATCACTAGGTATTCAAAGTGTCCATCCCTGGTATTAAAAGCCGTCTTCCATTCATCGCCAGAGTGGATACGAACCAGATTATAGGCTCCTTTAAGATCGAGCTTGGAGAATATCTTGGCTCCCTGTAGTCTATCAAATAGCTCCAAGATGAGTGGTAAGGGATAGCGATCCTTCACAGTGATCTCGTTTAGACCTCTGTAGTCAATACATGGACATAATTTTCCGTCCTTCTTCCCCACGAAGAAGAAGCCTGTGCCTGCAGGAGACTTGGAGGATCTTATGAAGTGTTTCTGGAGATTCTCCTGGATGTACTCTGACATCGCTTTATTTTCTACTATGGAGAGAGGATAAACCCTTCCATTGGGTGGTTCTGTGTTAGCCTTCAAGTTGATGGCGTAGTCGTATGTGGAAGTAATACATCAGCTTCTTTGCAAAATACATCTTGAAAAGATGCATATTGAGCCGGTAACCCAGGCTACAATGGGGTAGTTGGCATGCAGGGTATAGGAGAGACCTCCATTAGACATTTTCCATGACAATCTGGACCCCCAACGTGAAAGCTCCAACGTGGCCCAGTTGAATTGTGGCATATGTTTCTACAGCCACAGTAGCCCAAGTACCAAGGGGTGCATGGCCTTCTCTAGCACAAAGAAGGAAATAGTATCTGTATGAAGAGCACCGGTATGTAAGCTCACTGGTTCAGTGAGTAGGGTAACTTCACCCGGCAAGGGCTCCCCATGAATAGAAGACAGGAGTAGTGGAGACGTCATGGTAGTGGTGGGAATTCGCAAATGTTCCACTAGACGTTTCAAAATGAAATTTCCCCCTGCCCCAGAGTCCACCAAGGCAAGGGTCTGGTATTCTAGAGGTCCGCAGATTAAGGATACAGGAAGAGAGAGTAGAGGAGAGGGTGCAGTTAGACCTAAGAAGAGTCCTCCCAGAGGACTTAGGTCTGCCAGTTTCCCGGACATATAGGGCATGTTTGTACAGCATAACCAGCTTGACCACAATACATGCAAGGTCCCAACCTCTTTCGTGTTCTTCTCTCTTTAGAAGTCAGATGACTGCGGCCTAATTGCATTGGTTCTTCTTCACCAGAAACAGGACCAGAGGGTATAGGCCTGGGTTCCAGCTTGACTCGAGTCTCTCCCTGAAGTGGTCTTCTGGGACTCTTGACCTCTTGAAACTTGTCACGGAGTCGGTGATCAATCCTTGTTGCCAACTTCATTAGTTCAGCTAAGGTCTCAGGCATCTCTCGAGCCACCAGCTCATCTTTTAGCCGGGAGTTCAGGCCTTCAAAGAAGAGTGTCTTCAGGCATCTAGGGTCCCTATGTAATTTTGACGCCAATGTCTTGAATTCAATGGCGAAGTCTGGTAAAGATTTATTACCTTGTTTAAGATGAACCAACGTAGATCCTGCTGTCTTGTACTGGGCAGGGTCATCGAATACTGATCTGAACAGTTCAAGGAACCCGGCAAGATCATTCAGGATAGGGTCATTGTGCTCCCACAGTGGAGAGGCCCAAGCCAACGGTCTTCTGTCCAGATAAGACAGGATATAAGTGGTCTTGGGATAAACTGTAAGAAAATGTTTAGGATGCAGAGAAAAGTGCATGCAACATTGATTGATGAATCCTCTACATTTCCAAACTTCACCTGAGAAGCGTGTTGGCGCAGATAAAAGTACAGTAGTCTTGACCGTCACTTCTGGCGATGTAACTTCCTTACCTGCGGTGGTCAGTGTATTCATCTGTGCATGTAACTGGTTAAAGGCAGTAGTCAAGTTATCCAGTGAGTTCTGTTGTTCGGAGATTCGCTGGGCCAGGTCTGGAATAGCCTACAATGCGGTGAGCTGAGCCGAATCCATGGAGATAGCAATCTGTTATGGTTTTGAGGTGTTGGAGTGGATTCTTGTGTACTGTGGAGATGGCCATGCCCACAAGGAGGAGCCCCGTGAGGAACCGCAGTTCTAGGCTAGACTTGAGACATGCAAACCCAGAAGTTATGTCTTTTATTATACAGCAGGATGGTACTACCAAAGGTGGCAGTAGTGAGGTGATCCAGTAAGAGCAGTCCAGGGATCCTCAGCTGAGGAGACCCATCTCACAAAGGCAGATGTTAACAGCACTCGATAGTATAGGGAGTTCCGGATGCAGGTTCCCAGTTAGAGCTGTAAATGAGACAGACTGACAAAGTTAGATTACTCACTAAGATGGTAGCTGTATAGTTGGAAATCCCAGCAGGCAGAAGTAGTTGGATGCAGGCACCAAGGCAGGGAGAGCAGGCCCTCGAGGAACGAGTACCTGATCCCAGAGAGATACCTGAAATAAAGCAAAGGGCCCCCGAGGAGCGGGTACCCAGGTTAGATGAAATACCCCAAAGGGTAGAAAGAGCTTCCAGCGTCAGCATGGAAATGGCAGAGTAGCTCAGATCGGAGGCATTCCAATCCGTGCTAACTCGAATTGTTAGCAAACGAAGGGCAGGCTAAATACCTGGATGGCATGACGTCACTTGAGGGGGACGCCCCAGAGGTTGCCGCCATGACATGGATAAAGACGTGGGTGGCGTGCGCGCGCGCACCCTAGGAGGCCCTTAAGAGAAACATGGCGGATAGCCTTGCCATTGCCTTTCCGGGGACGCCGGAGAGAGCAGCATGCCGACGCAGCGGTAGCCATCTTCCCAAGGCTAGCGGGGAGAGCAGAGAGAAAGGTGAGGCACAGAGGTCGAAGCCGTCTGAGACCGACGGACGCAACAGTGACAGAGGATTCATTCTGCCCTTGGGTGGTGTGGAGCCAGGTATAAGTTCTATAGGGCAATTGAACTTCCGAGTGAAGGCAGAATAGCTGCCTTCTACTTGGAAAATACATCCTGAAATTCCATATAAGGAAGAGGTAACCCAGGAAGGGTTGTAGAAGTGAGTGCTGGTATGGACGGGGACACCTACCGTAAACACTGGGATTGGCATCGAGACCCCCACTGGGTCAATTGAAGAGATTGGCAGTCGAAATGGGGTGAATGTACTTGAAGCCATGGAAGGCCAAGTATTAAAGGGTGCACTGACTGTTTTAGGATGAAAAGACTAATTTCTTCTTCGTGGAGCGTCTCCATGGTCAGTCGAATAGCCTCAGTATGGTGCGTGATACCGTCAGGTAAAGTTCTCCATGGATGGAGGCAATGCATAAGGTACCTTCAGCGGTTGCATAGGAATCTGTAGGAGAGTGACTATCTCCTCAAGGATGAAGTTCCCACCGGCCCCGGTGTCTACGAGGGCGGTGGTGGCGAAGGAATGCACCTCCCTAAGGAGGGAGACAGGCAGCAGCAGTTGAGGGCCAGAAACTGTGGTGCCCAAGCTCGGGACCCCCGCCGAGCTCAGGCTTTGGAGTTTCCGGGACGCACTGGGCACGTATGGAGAAGATGGCCCGAACCCCCACAGTAGAGCAGAGACCAGACTTTCTTCATCGGAGGCGTTCCTCAGTAGTAAGGCGACCACGGTTTATCTGCATGGGTTCTTCCGGAGGTTGAGAACCCAGTGCTTTTAACTTGGGGCTCGTAGACCGGGGTGGTCGTAGGGTGGGAGGTCGAAGAGTCTTTACTTCCCGGTACCATTTCCGAAGATGGTGGTCTATCCGCCCAACCAGAGATATCAGTTCTTCCAGAGATGTGGGGATCTCTCGGGCCGCCAACACATCTTTCAAGACCGGAGATAAACCTTCGAGGTAGAGTGCCCGCAGGCAATCCTCCTGCCATCCCAACTCGGTTGCCAGAGTCCTGAACTCTACGGTGTATTTGGAGAGTGGGTGAGATCCCTGGCGGAGATGATGACCGGCGACCGCCTGTCAGCCTGGGTCCTCAAAGGTGCGTCAAAATGTTGCGATAAATTGTGGAAGCTGCTGTAGAATGGAGTCAGAACATTCCCAGATCGGGGAGGCCCATGCCAGGGCCTTACCCTCCAGACGGGAGAGAATGAACATGATCTTTGTCACTTCATCCAGAGAGTAAGTTGCAGTGAGAACTGCATGTAGCATTGATTGATAAAACCTCGACATAGACGAGGATCCCCACTAAAACAGGGAGGAGCTGGGAGGGCGATGAGACTGCGGACGAGCTGTGGGCAAGAGCCCCTGGATTAGCCATAGCTGATTCCTCGAGTTGAGAACGCAGTCTTTCCACTGAGGTGGCCAATGCTTCAATGAATTGTTACTGTTCCCAGACACATGTCGCCAGACCTGGAATGGCCTGCAAGGCAGAGGACTCCGCCAAGTCCATGGCCTTGACAACCTGTTGCGCTGGAGGTGGACCCTTGGCCTGGTGCAGGATTGGCACGGCCCTCTGGTCGGACCCAGAGAGCACCTGCCACCAGGAGACAGAGGCTAGGTGGAGCTTCTCCAATAGCAATCCGGGGTTTCCGCAGGTTGAGCCTTTGCGTACCCGGACCGCCTGGACTTAGGTGGGCCTCAGAGGGTCTCCTGGAGAGGTAACGGAGAGGAGTGCCCACCACGAGCAATGGTGCATGGCTAGGAAAGAATGGAGTAACTAGACCTGAATCAGGATCACCGGAGACTTCAGGAATACAGCAGGAGAGGAAAGTCCTCCGGGCGAGATAGGCAGCGCCTATTGCTGTAGTCTGATGAAGGCTGCGAGCAGTGTGTGAGCAGATTGCTCTGGTGGTCTCAAGAGCAAAGAGAGTGTCCGAATGTAGCGCTAGGGTCAAAGCCAGGGTATCAGTCCGAGAGTGGTCAGCCAAAGCAAGGGTCAGTTCCAAGGTCAGTCTGTACGAAGTCAAGCAAGCAGGGGTCAGTTCCAGGCGGCGGTCAACGGATTCAGAAGGCAGGCAGTGGTTAGTTCCAGGCAGCGGTCAATGGATTCAGAAGGCAGGCAGTGGTCAAAAGTGGTCAGACAAGCAGAGGTCAGTACCATGAGTCAGTCCGAGAAGGTACGACAAGGCGAGGAACAAGGAGCAGGAAGGCAGAAGCACTGGAACAAGATAGGAATGCAGGAACACTGGAACAAGACAGGAACGCAGGAACACTGGAGCAGGACTGGAACGAGGAAGAAGGAAAACACAGGAATGCAGGAACAGCAAACTAGCTACACCAAGTGTTGACCCAATTGCCAAGGCGAGGCTCTGGGGACTGGGCCTCGCCTTAAATAGACAAGCTAGCTGATGTCATCATCGGGCACCGCAGACCAGTTTCCCGTGCTGGGCCCTTTAAAGGGCCGAGCGGTCCGCGCATGCGTGCCTAGGGGCAGGGCCGAGGTAGAGGAGGATGCCGAGCCCCGGCTTGAGGAGCATTGAGAGTCAGAAGGCCCCAATGGGCCTGGGGATGCCCGGGGACGCTGCGGGCGAAAGGTGTTGGCTGCAGCTGCGAGGGACGAGGAACTGGAGTTGGTTGACGGAAGCGCGAGGTGAGCAGGCCTGGTCGCAGCACCAACACTGCCGGGGTGCGCAACAAAGAAAGCAGAAGGTAGAGATAGTAGTATTCATGAAAAAATTGATGTGACAAAGACGATGTTAGCATCATCCATGGATCATGATCACTTTGCTATACAGATGAAATCCACAGAAGAATTGAGAAATTCCGTTTGGATTTGAGAAAATTCAAAATGGCGAAATTCTATCGTGATGAACATGACTCTAGCAAAGGGTTTGTATATCCTTGGATGTCAAAAACTGGCATCACGAAATCCTCAAAACATGTCACCTTTGATTCAAATGGAGATGATTTATCCGGGCACCATGTTGTACATAGCCATCAACGAAGATCAGAGAATTCTTCTATGTCTAAGTCTACGTCTTCTTCTTTCTTAGGACAAAATGTACAAGGCTCCCGTCGTCCACACAACAACTGTTACAGTCGTTACCCGACCTCACAGAATCGAGATCAGTACGATCCACCAGCACGCGTGACCCGCTCAAAATGCCAAAAGAATCTCTAATTTTGAATTTATCATCAATTAGGCTCACAGATACACAAATTAAAGTTTTGGAACGTGGATTATCCTTTGTTCCTATTCCTAGAGCTGACCCTTTCGCACTTCAAGTTTCTCTTTTTCGTTTCACTCGGACATTAAAGCTGAAACATTTTTTTGCTTCACATCCTACTGGTTCTGACAATAAAATCTAATCCATCTACTTGAATTCCGCCTGGTCCAGAAGAACCAGCTATAAAAGTGTTTTATCAGCTGGTTTCCCAGGAGATTTCTTCTCTGTCGACTACCACTTCTTCTAAGTTCTTCTACAATTTGTCATGTGCAGAAAAAATAGTTCTCCAAGAGCTTCGTTCAGCTGAAAATGTGATTATAAAACCGGCTGACAAAGGGGCAAAATTGTTATTCAGGACCTTGCTTCTGAAGAACATGAGATATTACGACAATTAATGGATTCACGATTCTATGCACCATTAGCTCAAGATCCCACTAATGAGTTACAGAAAGTTACCTCTGGTTTGGTTAATTCTGGTTTTAAATCAGGTTTTTTTACCTCAAAAGAAGCACAATTTTTGGCAAAACTACATCTGCGAGTCCCTTTTTTTACATCTTACCAAAAATTCATAAAAATCTTCAGCACCCACCAGGCGGTCCAATTGTTTCCAGTTGTGGATCTCTGTTAGAACCACTCTCCTGGTTCATTGATCAATTTTTAGCACCTTTTGTTCCTCAAATGTCCTCCTTTATTAGAGATTCTTCTGATATGGTAGTCTTTTTGGAGCAATTAAAAGTAGATACTACTGATCTGAAACTAGTGACTTTGGATGTTGAAGCACTATATACATCAATTCCTCAGGACGAAGCTATTGAAGTAGCAAGCATTTATTTTGACAATTTTGTCAAATTTTGTCAAATTTTGAGTTGAAGGCAAAAAAAGTTTTTAGAGCGATCTCTAGGAGTTGCACCAAAAAATCACTGACAATTCGATGTGGCCAAATCGAATTCTCAGTGATTTTTTAGTGCAACTCCTAGAGATCGCTCTAAAAACGTTTTTTGCCTTCAACTCAAAATTTTTCCAACAGATCTGTGGGACTGCCATGGGGGTTACCATGCTCCCAGATTTGGCCAATTTGTATATGAGTGCTTTTGAGGATGAATGTGTTAGCAGCGTCGGCTGCGGCAAGCCGCGACCGGGACCGGGTGTCATGGCCACCGGCCACGGCCGACCGCGACTGAGGCCAGGCCGACGGGCGCAACAAACATAGCTTACTCGGGTCGCCGGGTATAGTCGAGGGTGCCTGCGGTGGCAGGCAGCCCTTTCCTTTTCCTTCTCCCGGCCACTGCCATTGCGGAGTTCGGCAGCATAGCTCCGCGATTATCCGGCTCCTCCCCCTCTGCTCTTAGGAGCCGCGCGCGCGGCTAAGGGAGATTCTTAAAGGAGCCATGACAGGAAGTGTCATGGCTCCCCCTGAAGCTCCTCCCCTGGCTTTCTGTACTTAAGGGAAGGGCTGAGCATTCAGTCCTTGCCTTGGTATTGAGGTTCCTGCCTGAGTGTGTTCTTGGTTCTTCGTTCTTCATCCCGCTCTTCTCCCCTGCTCCATGGATTGATTCTTGGCTTCTGACCTCTGGACTGGTGGACGTGTCTTCTCCTGGCTTGATCCTGGTACGGCGTTGGACCCTTCTCCTGGCTTGACCCTGGTACGGCTTTGGACCCTTCTCCTGCTTTGACCCTGGACTGGACTCGGACCCCGCTAGTGTATCGAATCTCGGACCGGCTTTGGACTCTTCTACGACTCCGTCCTCAGACTGCTTCGACCTGCTGGAGGCGCCAGCCATCTGGAACCCACGACCTGCAGGAGGCGCCTGCATCCAGACCTTCTACAGTCTTCAGAGGAGTCGCCTAAGTCCCAGCGGCCGGACCCCTACGGGCTCCTCCTGGGGGAGTTGCGTGATTCCAGGGTGAAGTCTTCTAGCAAGCCTCTTCAGTCCAAGCGGCCTCGCCCTTCGACGGTAGCTATCTACCTCGAAACAGGGGTCCACTTCCATAACAGAATACCAAGGCCATGGACCTGGCAGAGCCTCGGCTCGGCAAGCCATTCCAGGACTAGCCCAGAAGGTCATGGAACAACAACGCATACTGGAATCCATGGCAGCCTCCCTAGAGCGACTTAACACACGGCTGGACTCTATGGCAGCTGCCCAAGCTGCTTCTTCAGTAGTGCCAACGCTTACGTCAAACACCTCCCGGACTGCAATTCCGCTACCAATACCTCCACGCTATGCAGGGGATCCTCAGCAGTGTCAGGGATTCCTCAACCAGTGCAGCATGCATTTCCAACTTCAAGCGTCTTCGTTCCCAGACGATTTTACTAAGACTACTTATATTCTATCGCTCTTGGAAGGGAAAGCCCTGGCATGGGCTTCTCCCTATTGGCGACGATCAGACCCAGTCCTGCAAGATCTTCAAAAGTTTTTGGAGCTATTCCTTGCTGTTTTCGACGATCCGGGAAAGCAGGTAGTAGCCGGGTCTAAACTTTTGCAACTTCGGCAAGGGAACCGAGCTCTCGCAGACTACACCATAGAGTTCAGAACACTGGCTGCAGAGCTTCACTGGGAGGAGCATTGTTTGCGTTCCATATATATAGAGGGTCTGTCATCTAAGATTAAGGACAAGATGGCAGCTCGTGAACTACCAAGGTCCATGGACTCTATTATAGACCTAGTAACTCGGATAGACCGTCGACTACAAGAAAGAGCTCGTGAAGGAGCTAATTCCAGAAGAACCACCTAATGGAACTCTCCTCGTCCAGCACCAACTGTCTCACAAACTACCTCTGCTTCCGAGGGAAGTGCAGAAGAACCTATGCAACTGGGGCGTGGTCCACTTTCGCCTGAGGAACGACAAAGACGCCGTCGTGCAGGTCTCTGTATGTATTGTGGAGGAACGGGTCACCTCATCGCCCGTCTGGGAAAACTTCAAAGCCTAGGCTCTGGTGGGGGAGTAACCCTAGGCATTACATCCCCAGCTCCCCCGCTCACTTTACGGATCTCTTTGGAACTGAAGGACCTCCAATTTTCTACCATGGCCTTAGTAGACTCCGGTGCAGGCAGGAGTTTCATCCTTCAAAATATCGTGGAGAAAATCCATATTCCTCTTCAACCTTGCCCCAGGCCATTGATCATATCCTCTATTCATGGAGATCCTCTACCAGGAAGGATAACTCATCAAACTGTTCTTCTGGTGTGTCACATCGCTCCCAAACATTCTGAACAAATTTCATTTTATGTCATCCAGAAAGCCATACATCCCGTGGTATTGGGTATCCCCTGGTTACAACGTCATAACCCTCAGTTTTATTGGACAACCTTGAAACTTCTGCAATGGGGATCTACTTGTCAAGATGATATAATGAAGATCTTGGTTCACGACTTTGGTTCATTCAGCTAGTTCCAGAATCCTTAGCTGTCTGCTTCACACTGAAACTACTGGGATACAGTGAACCTTTGACTGACCTCAGACTCAAGAATGTGGAAGATCTGAGAGGGGCAAGATGGCAGAATAGATGGAGGCGTAGACACTGGTCTCTTTTAAGCTGTTCGTCTTTTTGATTTTCTGCGAGATTATGCCACCGAAGCGAAAGGGGAAGGTGAGGATTTTTCCCCTCACTACCCCTTCAATCTCTGATACAGCAAGAGATCACGCGGTTTATGCTCTCCCCTGCCCTACACCCAGGAGCCAAGGATGCAAGTCAGCCGGGCGTTTTGGGAGGACAGCCCGACCAAGTAGAGGAGGCGTCACTGAGTCCAGATCGAAGACCACCCGCAGAGGGCGGGAGAACAATGCCCGGGAAGCGCTACAGAGGAGGCAACTCCTACCGGGTCAGAGTTTTTGACCCGAGCAGACGAGGAGGAGGATCAAGCCGCGGAGGCACCGAGACAAGAGCCAGAGGAGGGGGAGTTGGACCTGGACCTGATCGACGGTGCGACCTGGGGAATAGACCCATCTGATGGTGGTGAGTCCCCGGACATTGTAACTCGACCTGCCGTGGTCACCTTAGAATTAACGTGGGATTTAATGGCTGAAATGTCGACAGATATTAAGAGACTTGACAAAAAAATGGACAGAAATAGTGGGAAAAGTCAACAAGAAATCCAACTACTTAATAAAGCTATTAAGAAATCGGAGGAGAGGATTAAAGCCTTGGAAGAGACAGAGAAAAAGAACATGGAATTCCACGCTGCGGTGGTGAAAGACAGAGCTCTACTTGCAAGGCGAATAGAAAATTTTGAGAACAACTCAAAACGTTTAAATCTGCATCTCCTAAACTTTCCTAGAATTGTGGGGGAAGTACCTTTGGGAACTTTCTTCAAATTTCTTAAAGAAGTGTTGGGTTATTTGGAAAATGATTTACCTAATATAAATGTTTGCTATTTCCTGCCTAAAAGAATTTCCAACTTAAAAACACCTGATCTACCTTTTCAGGGAAATCTTACAGAGTTCTTAGAAAATTCAAATCAAGTGATAGATAGGGGAACTTTAATAGTTACTTTTATAAATTACCTAGACTTGAATAAGGTTATGAAGAAATATTTCTCTAAGTACCCAGTCTCACTTTATGATAAAAATGTTAAGATTTTCCCAGATCTTGCTTTAACGACCCAAATGCGGAGAAAAGAGTTTTTAGCTCTCCGCCAAGAGGTTGTAGCCTTAGGGTATTCATTTACACTGAGGTTTCCATGTAAATGTTTGTTAAAAAAGAATCAGGAGACATTTGTTTTTCTCATCTCGGAACACTTGAAACGTTTTATTGAGCAAAGGAAATTAGTCACTTCATCCCCATTATCTAACTAAAAATTAGAGAATAGTGCAGGAAAAACCTATGTTATTGCTTTTTCTCTGACTTTTTCTTTATTCATGGATTAGACTCCCTGTATTAACCTAAATGCCTCTCCTATTCTTTATGGTGTTATTACTATATTACTTTGAATATATAAGTAAAAAAATTTGAGCTGATTGAATTTTTCTTTTGTTGTGAAAATAAGATAGTTTTGTTTAGTATGATATGTCAGCTAAATTTTCTTTGTTGTTTTGATCTGTTTTTGTGATTTCACTTATATTATTACGATGGTGTATATTGAAAATGATAAATATAAAATTTTAAAAAAAGAATGTGGAAGATCTGGGAAACCTGCAAGTTCTGCAAAGCCTATAATTAAAGGCTATAAGGTTATCAATGGCAGATATCTAAACCATAATACAAGCTTGGTTCTCACAGATTCCTATCTTGACTGACAGATGCCAGGTGAACTGGAGATTCCCGGAGTTCAAAGTTTTAATTAAAGGCCTGGCAACAGCAACAGAACACAGACCTACTATCTATTTACAAAACACAGAAGATCACAAGAAAACAGAGTGCATCAAAGCCATGTTAAAACAAAGGAATTTTTTAAGGTGGGAGGAGGTTGTTTTTCAGGTTAAGAGGAGGTTAGTTTATGACACTGTAATATTGTGTAAAGGATTCTCCCACAAGCATTTTCTATGTATGGTTTGAAAACTATAAAGTAACAGCTTTCACAAGAGATTGTAAGACACAGTGATGCTCTGCCTGTCTTGCAAGGTTGGCATCTGTGCTTCCAAAGATATGAAATATTAAATTTATATTTGTTCTAACTAAATTCTGAGTCATATCTTTGTTTGAAAAAAGTGCTGATAAGCGTCTTATTAAAGTCTAATATTTAGACATTTTTGGCGACAGCACAATGGGGCATTATTAGCTGATGCTATTGTTTTTCTTTGGTGAAGTGTTCAATTGGATTCTGGTGGACAGAAATCAATTATACACTACGTTCTCGGACATTTAATTTGGCTTTAAGTCTGAAGGAAGTGTTCCCAGGCTTAAGTGGTCTGGAGGAATTTACCCGAAAGACATTTGAGCTCAGAGAAGAGGCTTAATGAAGTTTTTACGCTGCCCTGGAGGTTTCTGCGTTTCCTGGTTCCAGTTCTGTACGTATGTAAAATTAATTTTCAAAAAGAAATCTGTGAGTATTAATTTTTTGTTATTATATGTATATATATTTTCCATTATTTGCGTGTTTGTGTGTACATGTACAGTGTATAAGGATTGTCTGTTCTACCTTAAATCAAGTATTTTGTTTAAGTTAGGGTTTTTTCCTTTCTGACTTTGTTTTTCCCTTCAGTCCTCTTGGCTGAGCTATACCTCTGTGTTTTCTAATTGATTTCCGATGATGGACTGATGCTAACTCAATTCTTTTGAGTTTAACATCATTGGAATTTCAGCTATTCTTTTCTAAATTCTGAAGCTCTATATATCATATTTGCAGAACATAAAATAAAATTAAAAAAAAAGAGAGGGATATAAGATATATATATTTTTTGCAATAGTGTGGGTATATTGTGGTATAGGGGTGCCATCTAGTGGACGATATGAAAACTCCTTTAGAGTTAGTTTTAGATGCAAATTCCCTTAATGTTAAAGAAATTAGACAACATCATAGTAAATGGATTAAGCCGTGTAAAGCATATCCGGACTTTGTGTGGCCACAAAATGGCTCATTACAATCTTCTGTGCTGTTAAATTTGCTTAAATATATTAGAAATTCAAAGACAGGGAAATCTTTAGATAAGCATTTGCAAGTATTTGATTTATGGTATAGGCAGAGAGATTCTGTTAGTAAAGATACTCAGTGGGATAAGAAGCCTCCACCATATGCACCAGAGAATTCCATGTTCCCTGCCTCTAGTTATTCAGGATTGTACCCAGTTCTACCAGATGTTAATTGTAGTTTAGGGCATTTTCCATTATATACTGTGCCTACGGAGTTAGGAACTGTGGATCCAAAAGATGTAGCTCCAGGTTATAAACCATTGCATTTAGATCCTCTCCCAGTGACTCCATTATCGGTTATTGATAATTCAGGAGAGGGTATGTCTGGGCAATCTCAGTCCACCAGTGCTCTTGTAGCTGCTAGGCCAGAAGTGGTTTCTCCTGCTTCTGTGTCAGAGGCACCACCGGTGGCACTGCAGCCAGCAGAGGGACTTGTCCCACCTCAGGTAGAATTACAGGAAGGATGGCAGGAGATGACTTGCATTTTGAAGGGGTTAATGCATCCATCCAATACTGTGCAATCAGGTTTAACTGTAGATGAGTTAAGAAAAAGGTTTGGAGAAGTGCTTACGCTTCCAATATCTGAAAGCGTAGAGCAAAAAGGGGACAGTGATATCTTTGTGGAGGGAGAGGATAAAAGCGTAAGGGAAAAGGTTAAAACAAAACAGATCAAGATAGGAAATTATTTTCCTAAACAACAGCCACCCAGGCAATGTAAAACTCAGGGATGTGTAATTATACATGAAGGAATGGATGAAGAGAAAGCCTGTAGAGATGGAAATGGGGATCTGCTTATGTTAGCCCAGAGTGTGTGTAAACAGACACCAAAAGAAATAGTGGCTGAGAGAGAAGCTAGTCGTTATTATGTGGATTTATGGGTGGATAGGTTATCTAGATGGACTGAGGACAGGAGAGGAGATATGTCCCCGTATCCAAGACAGGGTTCTTTATCTTCCAGAGATATGAATGTAGCCCACCAGTGTATTAGAGGTCCTTATGGGGATCCTGATTGGGATGATCAATATATGAATGCTGGCTTAATGGTATGGGAGAAATATGAAAAACAAGCAGGGGCTGAAGCTACACAGTATCCCCTGTTGCTAGGGAGACCTAATGAGAGAGGTCAAGTTCTCCCTCGGTATACACCATGGCAATTTACTGATCTGACTAATTTAATCCTGCAATTGCCACCGTTAACCAAAGGTGCAGGTGCGTGGATTCGTGACTTTGAAAAATTAACTAGTGGATTGACGTTAGCCATTGGAGATATAAAAGCATTATTAGCTAGACTGCCTGGAATTGATGTAGATGCATTGTTTAGACAGGCTAGAATGAGGGAAATTACATTAGCTAATTTAGAATATGATGGTAATCCTTTTAATCATTTTCATCAGAATGTCTGGGAAGCTTTAAGGCAAAACTTCCCTACACAAAGAGATTTATCAACCCTTATGTCACGTGTATGGGATGGGACAACTGATATCAGACTGCATGTACAAGCAATGCAGGAAGACTGGTTTAGGCAGATGGAACAGCCATTTGATCAGCTTGGAATGTTACCTCTGTTTTATCAAGCATTAAGGAAAACTTTACCAAAAGCTGTGCAACAAAAATTAGACCTTGTTGTAGGTTTGGAGAGTAAATTATGGCCAGAAATGTTCCTTAATATATGCCATTATGGTGATTTGTATGTTAGGGAGAAAGGTAAAGGAGCTGATGATTTGACTAAAATCCAAACTAAGTTATGCTCTCTGCAGATTGAACAGCTGAAAAAACAAAAAGAGGAAGAGACAAATAAGGTGATTGGGACAGAAGGAGTTAAAGCATGTCCAGATAAGGAATTTGTGTCAGAAATACAATATGGACAGGATGGGTGTAATGCAGGTTACCCCCAGAATCACCCCCAGAATCAATTGATAGGTGCAGTAATTACACCTAGAGGAACTAACATCCGTGGTAGAGGGATGATGCGAGGCAGGAGAGGGATAGGTGGACGAGGAATGTATGGGAGTCCGTCACAAGGAGCTGGGATTGGACCTGATAGAAGAGTAGGCATAGACTGCTGGTTCTGTGGCAAATTTGGGCATTATGCATATGAATGCAGAGCTAATCCTGATAGTAACAGTACTGGTGGTAGAGGAAGACAAGGAGGATTCCCTTACTGGGATCCTGCGAATGAGATTCAGAGGTACAGAGCAGGAAATGGGTATAATAAATGACTTTTAGGGGTGGTGCAAATTAGGGCAGGAACAGCAGATCCCATGTTGACAATACATATAAATAAACAACCGTATACTTTTTTATTGGATTCAGGGGCAACCAAATCAGTGATCACCAGACTTCCTGAGGGAGTTGCATTGTCAGATGAAACTATCTGTTCTATAGGATTTAATGGGCAGAATAAGCTAGTACAGAGAACAGAAAAAACTAGGGTGCAGTTAGAAGGAAAAGAAGTGATGAGTCAGTTTTTGTATGCTCCAGAATGTCCAGTAAATTTGTTAGGAAGGGATTTGTTACAAGCCTTAGAAATAGAACTCTCATTTGCACCAAACTCCTCAGCACTACATTTAGCAAGACAGTTTGTTAATATAACACACAGAAAGGAACAATTCCCTAATGTACCGGAGTCAGTGTGGGCAACTGAGAATGATCCGTATGGTAAAGTGCAGAGTATAGATTCTGTGAAAATCCAATTGAAAGCAGGTTAAATGGGCCCTAAGCGTAGTCAGTACCCTTTATCTAGAGAAGCACAAGAAGGAATCAAGCCAGAAATTGCATCTCTTCTGAAACATGGGATAATAGAGCCTAGTGGTTCGCCATTTAATACCCCTTTGTTCCCAATTCTGAAACCTTCGGGGAAATGGAGATTAGTGCAAGACTTACGTGCACTTAATGAAATGGTAGTGGTAGAATATCCTAATGTTACAAATCCAGCTACTATTTTACAAACTGAGCCATTAGGAAAATGGTACATGGTTTTAGATTTGGCAAATGCATATTATTGTGTGCCTCTTGCTTGGCAAAGTAGGGAGTTAACTGCTTTCCAATATGATAAGCAGAGTTATCAGTGGGCTAGATTACCTCAAGGGTATGTAGAAAGTCCGTCTATTTTTTCTAAAATTTTGTCTAATGATCTGCAGGCAGTGCGTATTCAACTTCCAGTGGGTGTGTCGCTGATCCAGTACGTGGATGACTTGTTACTGTCAGCATCTACGTGGTCTGCATGCATGAAAGCAACTGAACTGCTTTTGCATACATTAGCACAGGCTGGATATAAAGTGAATTCTGACAAAGCACAAATCTGTCAGTTACAAGTTTCATTTCTAGGATTGAATCTAGGAATAGAGGGTAAGAGCATTGGTTGTAGGGATGTGAATCGTTTTAGGACGATTAAAATTATCGTCCGATAATTTTAATATCGTCTTAAACCGTTATGGAACACAATACAATACAGATTCTAACGATTTATCGTTAAAAATCGTTAGAATCGTGAGCCGGCACACTAAAACCCCCTAAAACCCCCCCCCGACCCTTTAAATTAAATCCCCCACCCTCCCGAACCCCCCCCCCCCAAATAACTTAAATAACCTGCGGGTCCAGCGGCGGTCCGGAACGGCAGCGGTCCGGAACGGGCTCCTGCTCCTGAATCTTGTCGTCTTCAGCCGGCGCCATTTTCCAAAATGGCGCCGAAAAATGGCGGCGGCCATAGACGAAAAAGATTGGACGGCAGGAGGTCCTTCCGGACCCCCGCTGGACTTTTGGCAAGTCTCGTGGGGGTCAGGAGGCCCCCCACAAGCTGGCCAAAAGTTCCTGGAGGTCCAGCGGGGGTCAGGGAGCGATTTCCCGCCGCGAATCGTTTTCGTACGGAAAATGGCGCCGGCAGGAGATCGACTGCAGGAGGTCGTTCAGCGAGGGTTCCGGCGCCTCGCTGAACGACCTCCTGCAGTCGATCTCCTGCCGGCGCCATTTTCCGTACGAAAACGATTCGCGGCGGGAAATCGCTCCCTGACCCCCGCTGGACCTCCAGGAACTTTTGGCCAGCTTGTGGGGGGCCTCCTGACCCCCACGAGACTTGCCAAAAGTCCAGCGGGGGTCCGGAAGGACCTCCTGCCGTCCAATCTTTTTCGTCTATGGCCGCCGCCATTTTTCGGCGCCATTTTGGAAAATGGCGCCGGCTGAAGACGACAAGATTGAGGAGCAGGAGCCCGTTCCGGACCGCCGCTGGACCCGCAGGTTATTTAAGTTATTTGGGGGGGGGGGTTCGGGAGGGTGGGGGATTTAATTTAAAGGGTCGGGGGTGGGTTTTACGGGGTTTTAGTGTGCCGGTTTTTCGATTTTTCGATTTTTCGATTTTTAACGATGTTCCGGCGGGGGATGGGGTTCGGGAGGGTGGGGGATTTAATTTAAAGGGTCGGGGGTGGGTTTTAGGGGGTTTTAATGTGCCGGTTTTTCGATTTTTCGATTTTTCGATTTTTAACGATTTTTAACGATTTTTCACGATATTTTACCCCCCCAAACGGCAACAATACGATTCCCTCCCCCTCCCAGCCGAAATCGATCGTTAAGACGATCGAGGACACGATTCACATCCCTAATTGGTTGTGCACTGCATGAACAAGTGTCAGAATTGGCAGTTCCTCAAACAGTGAAACAGTTAAGAGGTTTGTTAGGTTTGTTAAATTTCTGTAGATTGTGGATTCCAGCTTTTAGTACCAAGAGCAAGTCACTGAGACGACATCTTAAAGGCAGCCCAGCTAGTGATGATAAATTGATTTTGACTGAACAAGATTTGGAAATATTGCAGGACTTAGTGCAGTCAGTATTAAATGCTCCTAGTTTGGCTCTGGTTGATTTAAATTGTGCAGTTGATTTATGGGTATATCAGGGTTCGGACGGTTGGACAGCAGCAGCTTCTCAACATGAGAACATTACTCCCATTGCTTATTTTTCTGGCACTTTTGGAGTGGTAGAACAAGGATTTTCTGACTGTGAGTTAGGTATTGTAGCTTGCGCTGATGCTATATGTAAATTGCAGTCACATGTGCCAGGTATTCCAATTATATTACATACTTCTCATGCAGTTAAAACACTTATGGGAGATACTTATATTTCTTTTTCTGCTTCTAGACTTGGGAAATATTCAGCTATATTATTGAATTCTACAGTGTTACATAGGACTATTACAAATGCATCTAAATTTAATTTTCTCCAGGACCTTCTAGAGGGAGCGGTTGTGCTTCACATACTTGTGGAATCACGGCTCTGCCTTTACCTGATAAAGTTGTTCTATCTAATGAACCTCTAGTTGAAGGAGATTTTTGGTTTACAGATGGGTCCTGGCCCAGGGTTTGCTGCTATTCAATACAACTCAGATGATCAAGTTCTAAGATGTGAGCAGTTTTCATTACCAATAGAATTGTCTGCACAAGGAGCGGAACTATGTGAAGTTTCATGGGTATTGCTGCATTGTGCAGAACTGCCTGTGACTATTTTTACAGATTCACATTATATATTTTCATCTGTTAATGAGCATCTGAGAAAATGGAATAGGAGAGGATTTATTTCTGCGTCTGGAGAACCTCTTTCACATGTGCAGTTATGGGAATTAATTTTATCACGTTTACAGGAAATGGGGAGAGAAAGGATTATTAACAGCTATTTGTTGGGTGAAAGCCCACCATGCTGTTGATACGTGGATCTATAGAGGAAATGCATTGGCAGATTATGCAGCACAAGAGGTTGCGCAGACAACTTGTCAGCCAGCAGTAAAGGAATTAGTACAGACTAGAGCACAAAAGGACACAGGCTTACGAACAGTCCAGCAATTGCAGGAGTCAGCAACAGCGGATGAGAGAGCAAAATGGAAAGCGGCAGGTTGTACATTTTCTAAGAATATAGGCTGGGTGCATCCAGCAGGAACTTTGTGTTGTGCTTTGAATGTTTTAAATCTGATGTTACATGAAGCTCATTGGCCTCTACATAACAGTTCCAATACAATGTATCTTAATTTGGCTCAAAGTATATGGGCTCCAAATTTACAAAGCCTTTGTTCGCAATTTGTGACCAGATGTCCAATATGTGCTACTGCAAATCCCCGGAGAGGTGTAGTGACCCCTAGTGGACATATTCCAAAACCACAGGGACCTTATTTAGAATAGCACTGTGATTATACTGATATGATATACGGAATTATATGATATTATACTGATATGATATACGGAACTACTACGGCTCTAAAATTATTAATTCCTCTAACAAACCCAAATCCTTGTTCAACTTTGTAAATAACCTCATCTCTGATATCTCCTCCTCCAACGCAACTATCACCAATAAAAACCTAAGCCAAGATTTAGCCTTCTTCTTTAAGGCAAAATCTCCAAAATAACAGATACCTTTAACTCCACTTCAAGCTTCAGTTTTCAATCATCAACTATTAACATTCCTCCTTGGCTCGATTTCAGACCTATCTCCTTCATAGAAACAGAAAAAATGCTGAAGAAAATCAACCCTGCACGACACGAACTTGACACCATTCCCACTCGAGCACTTAAAGAAATTGCTTATCCTTTAGCTCCTACAATTTCAGCTATCATCAACAAGTCGCTCGAGGAAGGTGAGCTGCCTCCCAAGTTAAAAATTGCCACCATCACACCCTTATTAAAGAAAAAAAACCTCAACCCAGATGACCTAAACAACTACCGCCCAATCTCCAACCTACCCTTTTTCACCAAAATGATTGAGAAGGCAGCTTTGAAACAACTCAACGAACATTTAGACAATAACAAAATTCTCTTTCCCTCCCAATTCGGCTTCAGAAAAAACCACAGCACTGAAACCCTCCTACTTAACCTCTCCAATACCATCCTAAGAGGTCTTGACAGCAAAAAAGGATACCTTCTGATTCTTTTAGACCTCTCTGCAGCCTTCGACACAGTGGATCATAAAATTCTTATCTCATGTCTAGAATCCATTGGACTAGCTGGCAAGACTCTTAGTTGGTTTACATCCTTCCTCAATAATAGACACTTCAAAGTTTCTCACAACAATTGCTCATCAAACCCCATCCCCCATGAAACAGGTGTGCCACAAGGATCAGCACTTTCACCCATCTTATTCAACATTTACCTTACCCATCTTTGCTAGAGATGTGAATCGTTTTCCATATCGTCTTAACGATAGAAATCGTGTGGCAGGAGAAGAAAATCGTGTTTGGCACGATTATTTCGTTGAAAAATCGTTAAAAATCGTTTTTTCCGATTAGTGCGCACTAACTCAAAATGATACAAATAGACACTTTCCAGGTCACTGAAGGTCAGTTAGGAATGAATATGTGTTCCTATTGGCTGGCAGCCCTCTTATCTATTGATGTTACCAAGGTTACCACTGAGGTGATGGTTGGGGGGATGGGAAATGGAACTGGAAACTCATGAACACCAACAGAAAATGAAACAAAGTGTTCACACTTCCCAGGTCAGTAAAGGTCACTTAGGAATGAATATGTATTCCTATTGGCTGGCTGTGCTCTTATCTATTGATGTTACCAAGGTTACCACTGAGGTAATGGTTGGGGGGATGTGAAATGGAAACAGTTGGAAGCTTGACAAAAAAAGTAATGTGATGATCAGCACTCACGTGACTAGAACTTCTTTGTTTATTATTTTTGTTAGCAGACACGTGCATGTTGAATTTGCCAATCACTGTGCATTTTAGAAAGGTGGTCCTGGCTGGAACTGTACACAGTTCAAATATATGTAATTGATTGTTGGTAAGTGTATTTTTTAAGTAGCCACACTGGCACAAGTATGTTTACTTTTCCTCCTACTTAACTCACTAGCTCAGCTTTGTAAGAAGGGCTTCTCTGCTTGAGTGAGGGTCAGGCAGCTCCCCCCTGTCTGTGAAGCCAGCCTCTCACTAGTAATGCAGGGAGGGAGCTGTCTCAGACTTCACCATCCTCCCCCCCCCCCCCCCTCACCCACACACCATTCACTAGCTGGGACATGGGGGAAGTCAGGAGTGAGGGTCAGGCAGCTCCCCCCTGTCTGTGAAGCCAGCCTCTCACTAGTAATGCAGGGAGGGAGCTGTCTCAGACTTCACCATCCTCCCCCCCCCCCCCCCTCACCCACACACCATTCACTAGCTGGGACATGGGGGAAGTCAGGAGTGAGGGTCAGGCAGCTCCCCCCTGTCTGTGAAGCCAGCCTCTCACTAGTAATGCAGGGAGGGAGCTGTCTCAGACTTCACCATCCTCCTCCCCCCCCCCTCACCCACACACCATTCACTAGCTGGGACATGGGGGGACGTCAGGAGTGACGGTCAGGCAGCTCCCCCCTGTCTGTGAAGCCAGCCTCTCACTAGTAATGCAGGGAGGGAGCTGTCTCAGACTTCACCATCCTCCCCCTCCCCCTCACCCACACACCATTCACTAGCTGGGACATGGGGGAAGTCAGGAGTGAGGGTCAGGCAGCTCCCCCCTGTCTGTGAAGCCAGCCTCTCACTAGTAATGCAGGGAGGGAGCTGTCTCAGACTTCACCATCCTCCTCCCCTCCCCCCCTCACCCACACACCATTCACTAGCTGGGACATGGGGGAAGTCAGGAGTGAGGGTCAGGCAGCTCCCCCCTGTCTGTGAAGCCAGCCTCTCACTAGTAATGCAGGGAGGGAGCTGTCTCAGACTTCACCATCCTCCCCCCCCCCTCACCCACACACCATTCACTAGCTGGGACATGGGGGAAGTCAGGAGTGAGGGTCAGGCAGCTCCCCCCTGTCTGTGAAGCCAGCCTCTCACTAGTAATGCAGGGAGGGAGCTGTCTCAGACTTCACCATCCTCCCCCCCCCCCCTCACCCACACACCATTCACTAGCTGGGACATGGGAGAAGTCAGGAGTGAGGGTCAGGCAGCTCCCCCCTGTCTGTGAAGCCAGCCTCTCACTAGTAATGCAGGGAGGGAGCTGTCTCAGACTTCACCATCCTCCCCCCCCCCCTCACCCACACACCATTCACTAGCTGGGACATGGGGGGAAGTCAGGAGTGAGGGTCAGGCAGCTCCCCCCTGTCTGTGAAGCCAGCCTCTCACTAGTAATGCAGGGAGGGAGCTGTCTCAGACTTCACCATCCTCCCCCCCCCCCCCCTCACCCACACACCATTCACTAGCTGGGACATGGGGGAAGTCAGGAGTGAGGGTCAGGCAGCTCCCCCCTGTCTGTGAAGCCAGCCTCTCACTAGTAATGCAGGGAGGGAGCTGTCTCAGACTTCACCATCCCCCCCCCCCCCCCCCTCACCCACACACCATTCACTAGCTGGAACATGGGGGAAGTCAGGAGTGAGGGTCAGGCAGCTCCCCCCTGTCTGTGAAGCCAGCCTCTCACTAGTAATGCAGGGAGGGAGCTGTCTCAGACTTCACCATCCTCCTCCCCCCCCCCCTCACCCACACACCATTCACTAGCTGGGACATGGGGGAAGTCAGGAGTGAGGGTCAGGCAGCTCCCCCCTGTCTGTGAAGCCAGCCTCTCACTAGTAATGCAGGGAGGGAGCTGTCTCAGCCTTCACCATCCTCCCCCCCCCCCCCCTCACCCACACACCATTCACTAGCTGGGACATGGGGGAAGTCAGGAGTGAGGGTCAGGCAGCTCCCCCCTGTCTGTGAAGCCAGCCTCTCACTAGTAATGCAGGGAGGGAGCTGTCTCAGACTTCACCATCCTCCCCCCCCCCTCACCCACACACCATTCACTAGCTGGGACATGGGGGAAGTCAGGAGTGAGGGTCAGGCAGCTCCCCCCTGTCTGTGAAGCCAGCCTCTCACTAGTAATGCAGGGAGGGAGCTGTCTCAGAGTTCACCATCCTCCCCCCCCCTCACCCACACACCATTCACTAGCTGGGACATGGGGGAAGTCAGGAGTGAGGGTCAGGCAGCTCCCCCCTGTCTGTGAAGCCAGCCTCTCACTAGTAATGCAGGGAGGGAGCTGTCTCAGACTTCACCATCCTCCCCCCCCCCCCCCCCTCACCCACACACCATTCACTAGCTGGGACATGGGGGAAGTCAGGAGTGAGGGTCAGGCAGCTCCCCCCTGTCTGTGAAGCCAGCCTCTCACTAGTAATGCAGGGAGGGAGCTGTCTCAGACTTCACCATCCTCCCCCCCCCCCTCACCCACACACCATTCACTAGCTGGGACATGGGGGAAGTCAGGAGTGAGGGTCAGGCAGCTCCCCCCTGTCTGTGAAGCCAGCCTCTCACTAGTAATGCAGGGAGGGAGCTGTCTCAGACTTCACCATCCTCCTCCCCCCCCTCACCCACACACCATTCACTAGCTGGGACATGGGGGAAGTCAGGAGTGAGGGTCAGGCAGCTCCCCCCTGTCTGTGAAGCCAGCCTCTCACTAGTAATGCAGGGAGGGAGCTGTCTCAGACTTCACCAACCTCCCCCTCCCCTCACCCACACACCATTCACTAGCTGGGACATGGGGGAAGTCAGGAGTGAGGGTCAGGCAGCTCCCCCCTGTCTGTGAAGCCAGCCTCTCACTAGTAATGCAGGGAGGGAGCTGTCTCAGACTTCACCATCCTCCCCCCCCCCCCTCACCCACACACCATTCACTAGCTGGGACATGGGGGAAGTCAGGAGTGAGGGTCAGGCAGCTCCCCCCTGTCTGTGAAGCCAGCCTCTCACTAGTAATGCAGGGAGGGAGCTGTCTCAGACTGGTATCAGGGTTAGGGCACTGTGTGCAGGAAGATCACAACATTCCTGGTATTAATAGGGATAGGGCACTGTAAGAGATGACTGTAGTAGATTGAATAAAGATCTGATGTTTCTGCTCTCCTCACACCAAACAAAAACAACACACAAGCAGAGAAGCCCTTCTTACAAAGCTGAGCTAGTGAGTTAAGTAGGAGGAAAAGTAAACATACTTGTGCCAGTGTGGCTACTTAAAAAATACACTTACCAACAATCAATTACATATATTTGAACTGTGTACAGTTCCAGCCAGGACCACCTTTCTAAAATGCACAGTGATTGGCAAATTCAACATGCACTAGCATTTCAGGTGCCTGCTAACAAAAATAATAAACAAACAAGTTCTAGTCACGTGAGTGCTGATCATTACATTACTTTTTTTGTCAAGCTTCCAACTGTTTCCATTTCACATCCCCCCAACCATTACCTCAGTGTTAGCCTTGGTAACATCAATAGATAAGAGCACAGCCAGCCAATAGGAATACATACATACATATTCATTCCTAAGTGACCTTTACTGACCTGGGAAGTGTGAACACTTTGTTTCATTTTCTGTTGGTGTTCGTTAGTTTCCAGTTCCATTTCCCATCCCCCCAACCATCACCTCAGTGGTAACCTTGGTAACATCAATAGATAAGAGGGCAGCCAGCCAATAGGAACACCTATTCATTCCTAACTGACCTTCAGTGACCTGGAAAGTGTTTATTTGTATCATTTTCAGTTAGTGCGCACTAAATCGAGTTAGTGCGCACTAACGGGGAGTTAGTGCGCACTAACTCGATTTAGTGCGCACTAACACGATTTAACGATTTTTAACGATAAATCGTTAGAATTTCTATTGTATCGTGTTCTATAACGATTTAAGACGATATTAACATTATCGGACGATAATTTTAATCGTTGAAAAACGATTCACATCCCTACTCTTTGCCATCTCCTATCTAGACTCGACATAACGTACTACATGTATGCCGATGATATACAATTCCTCATTCCAATTTCCTCCTCAATAGAAGATGCTATGTCTAAAGCAGCTTCACACCTAGACACAATCAGAAACATGCTAATTCATCTCAAACTATGCTAAATACCAGCAAAACTGAATGTATCCTAATTGCCAAAAAAAATCCTGATCATAAAACAATTCCTCCCTTCCACTTTGATAAGACCCTCGTCCATCTTAAAGAGAGCGTTAAAGACCTGGGATTTTGGTTAGACATTGACCTAAACTACAAAAAACACATCGCTACAAAAATAAAAGAAGGCTTCTACAAACTTCAAATATTAAAACATCTAAAACCTCTGCTTCACCCCCACGATTTCAAAACCGTCCTACAAGCCCTCTTATTTTCCAGTCTGGATTACTGCAACTCCCTTCTGATTGGCCTTCCTAAATCTTCTTTGAGACCCCTACAGCTCCTTCAGAACGCTGCAGCCAGAGTACTAACAGGTAAAAGAAAAGCCGATCACATTACACCTGTTCTCAATCAATTACAGTGGCTCCCTATTGAAAAAAGAATAGAATTCAAAGTTCTCTCTATTCTTCACAATGCAATATACAAAGCCGATTACTCCACTTTTGATGACATCATTCACTTACATTGCTCTCAACGAACAACAAGAACGACTAGTAAAATCCAACTTGTGATTCCCTCACTCCCACAGGCCAAATTATCCTCCACCAGAAACAGAGCCCTTTCCATTATTGGCCCAAAACTCTGGAATTCATTACCTCATTTCCTCACTAATCAAGAAAACTTAAAATCCTTTAAAAAGACCTAAAATCCTGGCTACTCAGCCAATCTTTTAAAGACTGCACTCAATGAACTTATAGTGTATTAACATAGCCTGCTATCTTTCAATATCTCCTTCAATCAATCTCCCTGTTTCATGATGCAGATGTCCTCTGTTTTTCATTGTTCCCAGATATCTCTGTTCACCTACTCAGGGTTTCCACCCTGGGTTACCCTGTTATACTCATTCTCCTTGTTATGTCTTTGCTCATCATTGTTAATTTTTTTGATATTTTTAAATTTCAAACATCGTTCAATGTAACACGTTGTTCTGTATGTAAACCGGAGTGAAGGCAACTCTGCTATACCTCGGTATATAAAAAAATGCTAAATAAATAAATGATCCAAACCTGTTCTGGCTATCGATATTTACTTATTTGTGTCTGTCCATACACTCAATGGCTGGAAGCCATACCCTGTAAAGCAGAAACAGGTACTTGTATGGCAAAAGCATTGCTGACCCACATAATACCCAGATTTGGGGTACCAGTGAAAATTGTGACAGATAATGGATCACATTTTAGAAATGAATTAATGCATGCATTAACATCAGATCTGAACATCAAATGCCGTCATGTATCTGTATATAGACCTACGTCCAATGGTTTGGCAGAGAGAATGAATGGAATTCTTAAAACAAAGTTAAGACAACTGATGTTGGCTTATGAGCAAACTTGGCTCACGGCCTTACCAGCTGCACTGATGGCAATTGGAATGAGCCCAGTGAGGTCTATAGGACTCACTCCTTTTGAGCTGTGTATGGGTAGAGCTATGAATGAATTTACCTCAACAAGTTGAGTATCAGAAACAGGCTAAGGCACCAGATAACCTGTTTGTTTTTCTTAAAAATTTGCAGGTTGCAAGTCAACAAATACATGCTGCCAGAGCTAAGCAATCCAAAGTGCTAGAACCTTCGAGGGTGTATGCAGTAGGAGATCTAGTCTATCGCCACAACTTTACCCACAGAACTTGGAAAGATCCGGTGTATACTGGACCATACAGAATAACAACATTAACTCCTACAGCTGCTCGTTTAGATGCTGACACTACCTTCACACATTTAGTTGACTTGAGGTTGTGTCCAAGCACAGAAGCTACTTGCTGAGACTTTATTTTCATATCTGCTTTTGCAGCCTCATGGGCTTGAATTAACTTTATTTTATTTTGTAGGATTCTTAGGAGTATCTAAGGACCTTTTTTGTTCTTTAAAGGACTGATTTTTGAACAACTGAAGTATTATTTAGTAGATTTATATTCTAACTAGAAAGGTTACTGAGTTAGCTAATCATTATTTTTTGTTTTCTTTATTAGTAATAGATTTCAGAAATCATGTATCTATTTGTCTTTTATTTACTCTTCTCTCTTCCTTACTCTTTTACTCTTCTTTCCCCTGACCTTTTGCTTAATTTCTCTTTACCTACACATACACCTTTTTCTACCAATCAGCTCGATAGTATAAGGTGCGGTTGGAGATTAACTCCCTGTGGGCGCACAATTGGGACGCGTAAGGCGATCCTGCGATACAGTCTCCAGTTTCACGCGTCCTTAGCGCTTCTTGAAACCGACCCGTAACCTTTCCCGCACGCAGCATGTAAATGATATGTAAATGAACGAATTAGATATTTAATGAACGAATTAGCTATTCCCTCCGATACTGTGACGCGCGCTCCGACTATCGCTTTTTTTCCCTGCCGATTTGCCGCGCGTTTAACCTGTTAGTTTACCGCCTACCCCTACCCCTGCGTTAGAGGCAGGAGTAAGGGTAAGCGGCAAACTTTCCCCCAGCCCCCGCTCACCTACCCTGGTTGCATCCATGGGTGCCGGTCTCCGGGGTAGCCCCAGTCCTCTCCCTCCTCCCGAAGCAAAAAAAAAGTGAAAAAAAAAAATCCAATGCGGCCCCACTTCGGCAGCCCCCCTTCGGCAGCCCCCCTTCGGCGGAGATGGCAGTGTAAAGCGAGACGGACCACGGCGGACCTTCGGCGGAGACGGCACTGTAAAGCGAGACAGACCGCGGTGCAAGGAGAGGAGGAGAGAGAAGACGCAACTTACTCCAGCCAGCCAGTCCTCCTCCGTACAGCGGCTCCTCTGCCTCCCAGCTGCCGGCGAAGATAGACGCCCGAATGGGTAGGCCCCTCATGCAATTTGACCTCAAGGCGTGACGTCACGACGTTTGGCGTCACGGTATGCGACGTCACGCCTTGAGGTCAAATTGCACGAGGGGCCTACCCGTTCGGGCGTCTATCTTCGCCGGCAGCTGGGAGGCAGAGGAGCCGCTGTCCGGAGGAGGGCTGGCTGGAGTAAGTTGCATCTTCTCTCTCCTCCTCTCCTTGTGCCGCGGTCTGTCTCGCTTTACAGTGCCGTCTCCGCCGAAGGTCCGACTTGCTTTACACTGCCGTCTCCGCCGTAGTGGGAAAGCGGCCCCTATGCGTGCAATTGGCTGCTCAAGACGTGACGTCACATGCCGTGACGCCAAACGTCGTGACGTCACATCTTGAGCAGCCAATTGCACGCATAGGGGCCGCTTTCCCACGTGCGATGCGTCTGTCTGACAGCTGGAGGCTGGAGCCGTGGTCGTCGCCGATGTCCGGAGGGGGGGGCTGCAAAAGTAAGTTGCTTCGTCGCTTTAAACTGCCCCCCCCCTCCTCCCGGAGCAAGGCTGCTTTTCGCGCCCTGCTTCAGGAGGAGAGGAGAAGGGACTAGTAGGCCCGAGCCTAGGATTGCCCGTCTCTCCCCTCGCTCTCTTGCTACTTTTTCGGTTTTGTTTTTTTTGCTTCGGGAGGAGAGGACAGGACTGGGGCTGCACCGGAGACCGGACGCGGCCAGGGCAGGTGAGCCCCCAGCTCACCTGCCCTGGGGGAAAGTTTGCCGAGCATCGGAGAACATAACTGTCCACTTCCGGGTACCTGTCATTTCAAATGTCATTTCATTTTAGGTATTTCTTCTTGTGATACTGTCTATCATGCTATGTATCTAGAATTTGGTTCACAGCCTCTCATGGATGTTTTCTGGCAATGTGGTATTTCTGTCTATCAGTTTCTTCCTTTTTGATGGCGTGGTACTTGTGCTATGGTGATTTTAGCTGCTCCTGTGTTTATTTCTCCCCTTTCTATATTTTCACCCTCTATGTTTTCAAAACGTGTACGTCGTTCTGCTTATCTTACTCCAACTGATGTACCTGATGAATTTAAACTGTTTAGTTGAACTGAACTGTTCTTTGCTTCTTGGTTGACACCTGGTGTTCAAGCTGCTGCAAATGCCAAGTGGATTCAGACTATCCGTTATCAGTTTATGCAGTTTGTTAATTTAACTACTGCAGGTCTTAATATTATCAATACTGAGCTCAGAGCAACTGCAATTACTGTTCAACAGAATCGTTTAGCCTTGGATTCTATTCTTGCTTCTAAGGGTGGGGTCTGTATTATCATTGGTACTGCGTGTTGTACCTATATTCCTACTGCAGCTTACGAACATAATATGTCATATGTTTTCCAACACCTTCGTAATCTATCTCATGTTATGTATGCACAAGGTGGTATAAATCCTGCTACTGATTCATGGCTTGACTCTATATTTTCCTGGCGTCCTTCAATTTCTTGGCTTCGTAAGTTACTATTTTCTGTATTTGCTATCTTCTTTATACTGATTTTTGGCTGTTGTTGTTTTCAATGTTCTTTTTCTCTTCTATGATATATTCGTACTCGTTCTTCCCTATTACACGTACCTACTTCTATCCCTGGTTCTAAGTATGAAACAGTTCTCCTTGCAGAGACTCACCCATTATGAACAGTGCAACAAGAATACATATATACTTTCTTCTCTAATGATTCTTTTAGTTCTTGCTTTATGCTAGGTATACTAGTATGTGATTCAATATTATGTGATTTGTAGAAAACAGACTGTTTTCTAGTAGGAACAAATCATTCTTTTCATACTATTAGTTTAAGTATGGTATTTCCTCCTTATGCAATGAAATTTCTAGTTTAAGACTAAAAGTGTTGACATTATTATTACATTTGCAGTTTGACCATAGAACTGGATGATTTCCATTGTAATTCAGTTTGAATGTTATTGTTTGATTAGCTAGTGAATGCTTGTATGAGTATTGTTTACATTAATTAGGAATTTAGAGGGACACACAATTATGCTCTACACCTGATAAATACCAAGGTTAGTGGTTAGGACACACTTTTAAGTTCCTTTGTTATGGCCCATCATCAAGGACCGGTTGGTGTGCCACCGTTACCATTGAAGGTGGCACAAGAGGGAAATGATATAATGAAGATCTTGGTCCACGACTTTGATTCATTCAGCTAGTTCCAGAATCCTTAGCTGTCTGCTTTACACTGAAACTGCTGGGATACAGTGAACCTTTGACAGACCTCAGACTCAAGAATGTGGAAGATCTGGGAAACCTGTAAGTTCTGCAAAGCCTATAATTAAAGGCTATAAGGTTATCAATGGCAGATATCTAAACCATAATACAAGCTTGGTTCTCACAGATTCCTATCTCGACTGACAGAAGCCAGGTGAACTGGAGATTCCCGGAGGTCAAAGCTTTAATTAAAGGCCTTGCACCAGCAACAGAACACAGACCTACTATCTATTTACAAAACACAGAAGATCACAAGAAAACAGAGTGCATCAAAGCCATGTTAAGACAAAGGAATTTTTTAAGGTGGGAGGAGGTTGTTTTTCAGGTTAAGAGGAGGTTAGTTTATGACACTGTAATATTGTGTAAAGGATTCTCCCACAAGCATTTTCTATGTATGGTTTGAAAACTATAAAGTAACAGCTTTCACAAGAGATTGTAAGACACAGTGATGCTCTGCCTGTCTTGCAAGGTTGGCATCTGTGCTTCCAAAGATATGAAATATTAAATTTATATTTGTTCTAACTAAAATCTGAGTCATATCTTTGTTTGAAAAAAGTGCTTACAAGCGTCTTATTAAAGTCTAATATTTAGACACCCAGGCCATTGATCATATCCTCTATTCATGGAGATCCTCTACCAGGAAGGATAACTCATCAAACTGTTCTTCTGGTGTGTCACATTGCTCCCAAACATTCGGAACAAATTTCATTTTATGTCATCCAGAAAGCCATACATCCCATGCTATTGGGTATCCCCTGGTTACAACGTCATAACCCTCAGTTTGATTGGACAACCTTGAAACTTCTGCAATGGGGATCTACTTGTCAAGAGACTTGTCTACAAGGAAGTATGCTAACCGACAGCTACGTCTGCACCGCTCGGCTTGAAGGTCTGCCCGCACAGTATAGTCAATTCGCAGATGTTTTTTCCAAAAAAAACCGCTGATACTCAAGTGGCCTAGTCAAAAGCCGCCCAAGCCGGTGCATCATCAAGCAGTGGATGAGACTATTTATCAAGTGCATGAGGTGTTGGATGTCCGGAGATGGGGCACCATTTGGGAGTACCTCCTAGCTTGGGAGGGATTTGGCCCTGAGGAGAACTCGTGGGAACCAGCAAAGAATATATTGGACAAATCTTTGCTCAAAGACTTTCATTCAAAACACCCTGGTAAACCCAAACCTTCTAGGGGGAGGCCTAAAGGAGGGGGTACTGTTAGCAGCTGCGGCAAGCTGCAACCGGGACCGGGTGTCATGGCCGCCGGCCGCAGCCGACTGTGACTGAGGCCAGGCCGACGGGCGCAACAAACATAGCTTACCCGGGTCGCCGGGTATGGTCAAGGGTGCCTGCGGAGGCAGGCAGCCCTTTCCTTTTCCTTCTCCCGGCCGCTGCCATTGCGGAGTTCGGCAGCGTGGCTCTGCGATCATCCGGCTCCTCCCCCTCTGCTCTTAGGAGCCGCGTGCGCGGCTAAGGGAGATTCTTAAAGGAGCCATGACAGGAAGTGTCATGGCTCCCCCTGAAACTCCTCCCCTGGCTTCCTGTACTTAAGGCAAGGGCTGAGCATTCAGTCCTTGCCTTGGTATTGAGGTTCCTGCCTGAGTGTGTTCTTGGTTCCTGGTTCTTCGTTCTTCGTCCCGCTCTTCTCCCCTGCTCCGTGGATTGATTCTTGACTTTTGACCTCTGGACTGGTGGACGTGTCTTCTCCTGGCTTGATCCTGGTATGGCGTTGGACCCTTCTCCTGGCTTGACCCTGGTACGGCTTTGGACCCTTCTCCTGCTTTGACCCTGGACTGGACTCGGACCCCGCTAGTGTATCGAATCTCGGACCGGCTTTGGACTCTTCTACGACTCTGTCCTCAGACTGCTTCGACCTGCTGGAGGCGCCAGACGTCTGGAACCCACGACCTGCAGGAGGCGCCTGCATCCAGACCTTCTACAGTCTTCAGAGGAGTCGCCTAAGTCCCAGCGGCCGGACCCCTATGGGCTCCTTCTGGGGGGGTTGCATGCTTCCAGGGTGAAGTCTTCTAGCAAGCCTCTTCAGTCCAAGCGGCCTCGCCCTTTGACGGTAGCTATCTACCTCGAAACAGGGGTCCACTTCCATAACAGAATACCAAGGCCATGGACCCGGCAGAGGCCTCGGCTCGGCAAGCCATTCCAGGACTAGCCCAGAAGGTCATGGAACAAAAACGCATACTGGAATCGGCAGCCTCCCTAGAGCGACTTAACATACGGCTGGACTCTATGGCAGCTGCCCAAGCTGCTTCTTCAGTAGTGCCAGCGCTTATGTCAAACACCTCCCAGACTGCAATTCCACTACCAATACCTCCACGCTATGCAGGGGATCCTCAGCAGTGTCAGGGATTCCTCGACCAGTGCAGCATGCATTTCCAACTTCAAGCCTCTTCGTTCCCGGACGACCTTACTAAGACTACTTATATTCTATCGCTCTTGGAAGGGAAAGCCCTGGCATGGGCTTCTCCCTATTGGCAACGATCAGACCCAGTCCTGCAAGATCTTCAAAAGTTTTTGGAGCTATTCCTTGCTGTTTTCGACAATCCGGGAAAGCAGGTAGTAGCCGGGTCTAAACTTTTGCAACTTCGGCAAGGGAACCGAGCTCTCGCAGACTACACCATAGAGTTCAGAACACTGGCTTCAGAGCTTCACTGGGAGGAGCATTGTTTGTGTTCCATATATCTGGAGGGTCTGTCATCTAAGATTAAAGACGAGATGGCAGCTTGTGAACTACCAAGGTCCATGGACTCTATTATAGACCTAGTAACTTGGATAGACCGTCGACTACAAGAAAGAGCTCGTGAAGGAGCTTATTCCAGAAGAACCACCTAATGGAACTCTCCTCATCCAGCACCAACCGTCTCACGAACTACCTCTGCTTCCGAGGGAAGTGCAGAAGAACCTATGCAACTGGGGCGTGGTCCTCTTTCTCCTGAGGAACGACAAAGACGCCATCGTGCAGGTCTCTGTATGTATTGTGGAGGAACGGGTCACCTCATCGCCCGTTACCCGATCCGTCCGGGAAAACTTCAAAGCCTAGGCTCTGGTGGGGGAGTAACCCTAGGCATTACATCCCCAGCTCCCCCGCTCACTTTACGGATCTCTTTGGAACTGAAGGACCTCCAATTTTCTACCATGGCCTTAGTAGACTCCGGTGCAGGCGGGAGTTTCATCCTTCAAGATATCGTGGAGAAAATCCATATTCCTCTTCAACCTTGCCCCAGGCCATTGATCATATCCTCTATTCATGGAGATCCTCTACCAGGAAGGATAACTCATCAAACTGTTCCTCTGGTATGTCACATCGCACCCAAACATTCTGAACAAATTTCATTTTATGTCATCCAGAAAGCCATACATCCCGTGGTATTGGGTATCCCCTGGTTACAACATCATAACCCTCAGTTTGATTGGACAACCTTGAAACTTCTGCAATGGGGATCTACTTGTCAAGAGACTTGTCTACAAGGAAGTATGCTAACCGACAGCTACGTCTGCAGCGCACGGCTTGAAAGTCTGCCCGCACAGTATAGTCAATTCGCAGATGTTTTTTCCAAAAAAACCGCTGATAATCAAGTGGCCTCGTCGGAAGCCACCCGAGCCGGTGCACCATCAAGCAGTGGATGAGACTATTTATCAAGTGCGTGATGTGTTGGATGTCCGGAGACGGGGCACCATTTGGGAGTACCTCCTAGCTTGGGAGGGATTTGGCCCTGAGGAGAACTCGTGGGAACCAGCAAAGAATATATTGGACAAATCTTTGCTCAAAGACTTTCATTCAAAATACCCTGGTAAACCCAAACCTTCTAGGGAGAGGCCTAAAGGAGGGGGTACTGTTAGCAGCGTCAGCCGTGGCAAGCCGCAACCGGGACCAGGTGTCATGGCCGCCAGCCGTGGCCGACCGCGACTGAGGCCAGGCCGAAGGGCGCAACAAACATAGCTTACCCGGGTCGTCGGGTATGGTCAAGGGTGCCTGCGGTGGCAGGCAGCCCTTTCCTTTTCCTTCTCCCGGCCGCTGCCATTGCGGAGTTCGGCAGCGTGGCTCCGCGATCATCTGGCTCCTTCCCCTCTGCTCTTAGGAGCAGCGCGTGTGGGCTAAGGGAGATTCTTAAAGGAGCCATGACAGGAAGTGTCATGGCTCCCCCTGAAGCTCTTCCCCTGGCTTCCTGTACTTAAGGCAAGGGCTGAGCATTCAGTCCTTGCCTTGGTATTGAGGTTCCTGCCTGAGTGTGTTCTTGGTTCCTGGTTCTTCGTCATGCTCTTCTCCCCTGCTCCGTGGATTGATTCTTGGCTTCTGACCTCTGGACTGGTGGACGTGTCTTCTCCTGGCTTGATCCTGGTACGGCGTTGGTCCCTTCTCCTGGCTTGACCCTGGTACGGCTTTGGACCCTTCTCCTGCTTTGACCCTGGACTGGACTCGGACCCCGCCAGTGTATCGAATCTCGGACCGTCTTTGGACTCTTCTACGACTCCGTCCTCAGACTGCTTCGACCTGCTGGATGCGCCAGCCATCTGGAACCCATGACCTGCGGGAGGCGCCTGCATCCAGACCTTCTACAGTCTTCAGAGGAGTCGCCTAAGTCCCAGCAGCCGGACCCCTACGGGATCTTCCTGGGAGGGTTGCGTGCTTCCAGGGCGAAGTCTTCTAGCAAGCCTCTTCAGTCCAAGCGGCCTCGCCCTTCGAAGGTAGCTATCTACCTCGAAACAGGGGTCCACTTCCATAACAGAATACCAAGGCCATGGACCCGGCAGAGGCCTCGGCTCGGCAAGCCATTCCAGGACTAGCCCAGAAGGTCATGGAACAAAAACGCATACTGGAATCGGCAGCCTCCCTAGAGCGACTTAACATACGGCTGGACTCTATGGCAGCTGCCCAAGCTGCTTCTTCAGTAGTGCCAGCGCTTATGTCAAACACCTCCCAGACTGCAATTCCACTACCAATACCTCCACGCTATGCAGGGGATCCTCAGCAGTGTCAGGGATTCCTCGACCAGTGCAGCATGCATTTCCAACTTCAAGCCTCTTCGTTCCCGGACGACCTTACTAAGACTACTTATATTCTATCGCTCTTGGAAGGGAAAGCCCTGGCATGGGCTTCTCCCTATTGGCAACGATCAGACCCAGTCCTGCAAGATCTTCAAAAGTTTTTGGAGCTATTCCTTGCTGTTTTCGACAATCCGGGAAAGCAGGTAGTAGCCGGGTCTAAACTTTTGCAACTTCGGCAAGGGAACCGAGCTCTCGCAGACTACACCATAGAGTTCAGAACACTGGCTTCAGAGCTTCACTGGGAGGAGCATTGTTTGTGTTCCATATATCTGGAGGGTCTGTCATCTAAGATTAAAGACGAGATGGCAGCTTGTGAACTACCAAGGTCCATGGACTCTATTATAGACCTAGTAACTTGGATAGACCGTCGACTACAAGAAAGAGCTCGTGAAGGAGCTTATTCCAGAAGAACCACCTAATGGAACTCTCCTCATCCAGCACCAACCGTCTCACGAACTACCTCTGCTTCCGAGGGAAGTGCAGAAGAACCTATGCAACTGGGGCGTGGTCCTCTTTCTCCTGAGGAACGACAAAGACGCCATCGTGCAGGTCTCTGTATGTATTGTGGAGGAACGGGTCACCTCATCGCCCGTTACCCGATCCGTCCGGGAAAACTTCAAAGCCTAGGCTCTGGTGGGGGAGTAACCCTAGGCATTACATCCCCAGCTCCCCCGCTCACTTTACGGATCTCTTTGGAACTGAAGGACCTCCAATTTTCTACCATGGCCTTAGTAGACTCCAGTGCAGGCGGGAGTTTCATCCTTCAAGATATCGTGGAGAAAATCCATATTCCTCTTCAACCTTGCCCCAGGCCATTGATCATATCCTCTATTCATGGAGATCCTCTACCAGGAAGGATAACTCATCAAACTGTTCCTCTGGTGTGTCACATCGCACCCAAACATTCTGAACAAATTTCATTTTATGTCATCCAGAAAGCCATACATCCCGTGGTATTGGGTATCCCCTGGTTACAACATCATAACCCTCAGTTTGATTGGACAACCTTGAAACTTCTGCAATGGGGATCTACTTGTCAAGAGACTTGTCTACAAGGAAGTATGCTAACCGACAGCTACGTCTGCAGCGCACGGCTTGAAAGTCTGCCCGAACAGTATAGTCAATTCGCAGATGTTTTTTCCAAAAAAACCGCTGATAATCAAGTGGCCTCGTCGGAAGCCACCCGAGCCGGTGCACCATCAAGCAGTGGATGAGACTATTTATCAAGTGCGTGATGTGTTGGATGTCCGGAGACGGGGCACCATTTGGGAGTACCTCCTAGCTTGGGAGGGATTTGGCCCTGAGGAGAACTCGTGGGAACCAGCAAAGAATATATTGGACAAATCTTTGCTCAAAGACTTTCATTCAAAATACCCTGGTAAACCCAAACCTTCTAGGGAGAGGCCTAAAGGAGGGGGTACTGTTAGCAGCGTCAGCCGTGGCAAGCCGCAACCGGGACCAGGTGTCATGGCCGCCGGCCGTGGCCGACCGCGACTGAGGCCAGGCCGAAGGGCGCAACAAACATAGCTTACCCGGGTCGTCGGGTATGGTCAAGGGTGCCTGCGGTGGCAGGCAGCCCTTTCCTTTTCCTTCTCCCGGCCGCTGCCATTGCGGAGTTCGGCAGCGTGGCTCCGCGATCATCTGGCTCCTTCCCCTCTGCTCTTAGGAGCAGCGCGTGTGGGCTAAGGGAGATTCTTAAAGGAGCCATGACAGGAAGTGTCATGGCTCCCCCTGAAGCTCTTCCCCTGGCTTCCTGTACTTAAGGCAAGGGCTGAGCATTCAGTCCTTGCCTTGGTATTGAGGTTCCTGCCTGAGTGTGTTCTTGGTTCCTGGTTCTTCGTCATGCTCTTCTCCCCTGCTCCGTGGATTGATTCTTGGCTTCTGACCTCTGGACTGGTGGACGTGTCTTCTCCTGGCTTGATCCTGGTACGGCATTGGTCCCTTCTCCTGGCTTGACCCTGGTACGGCTTTGGACCCTTCTCCTGCTTTGACCCTGGACTGGACTCGGACCCCGCCAGTGTATCGAATCTCGGACCGTCTTTGGACTCTTCTACGACTCCGTCCTCAGACTGCTTCGACCTGCTGGATGCGCCAGCCATCTGGAACCCATGACCTGCGGGAGGCGCCTGCATCCAGACCTTCTACAGTCTTCAGAGGAGTCGCCTAAGTCCCAGCAGCCGGACCCCTACGGGATCTTCCTGGGAGGGTTGCGTGCTTCCAGGGCGAAGTCTTCTAGCAAGCCTCTTCAGTCCAAGCGGCCTCGCCCTTCGAAGGTAGCTATCTACCTCGAAACAGGGGTCCACTTCCATAACAGAATGGCTTACTCATCACTTTTTTCATGGTCAATTAGTTATTTGAAACGCTATATCGATGACATCTTTGTTCTATGGCGAGGTACAGTTAATGAGTTTGGGGACTTTTTGAATTGGTTAAACACTTGTAACCCTAATCTATGATTTACAGCTGATATTCAACTGTTAGCGCTCTCTTCTTCCAGAGAACAGGAGTAGCAATCTGCTAGCACTCTCCTCCTCCAGAGGAGAGGAGTCAGCAATCTGCTGTCACTCACCCCGCCAGGAGGGCGGAGTTAGCAAACTGTTCTGCTTTTCTCTTGAAAGCAGGAGGAGTAGTAATCTGTCATGATCTGCTCCTCCAGAAGGGAGGAGTTAGCTATCTGTAGTGCTGGCCCTTCCAGGAGGGCAGAGTTAGTAATCTGTAGCGAACTGCTGTTAGATGCTCCTGTAAGGAAAGGAGGTAGCAAGCTGCTTTGGACCAACTCCCCAGGGAAGAGGGGTTGGCAATCTGTACTATGATACTCTTCTGAGGAGAGGATCTAACAATAGGATATTGTACTTTGCTACTGAGATAGCAATCTATCATGCCTCTGCTATGGAGTAGCAATCTGTTATATATAGGCTGCTAGGGATGTGCAGCCAAAAGATTTTCATTGCATTCGTTAGGGATGTGAATCGTTTTAGGACGATTAAAATTATCGTCCGATAATTTTAATATCGTCTTAAACCGTTATGGAACACAATACAATACAGATTCTAACGATTTATCGTTATAAATCGTTAGAATCGTGAGCCGGCACACTAAAACCCCCTAAAACCCACCCCCGACCCTTTAAATTAAATCCCCCACCCTCCCGAACCCCCCCCAAATAACTTAAATAACCTGCGGGTCCAGCGGCGGTCCGGAACGGCAGCGGTCCGGAACGGGCTCCTGCTCTGAATCTTGTCGTCTTCAGCCGGCGCCATTTCCAAAATGGCGCCGAAAAATGGCGGCGGCCATAGACGAAAAAGATTGGACGGCAGGAGGTCCTTCCGGACCCCCGCTGGACTTTTGGCAAGTCTCGTGGGGGTCAGGAGGCCCCCCACAAGCTGGCCAAAAGTTCCTGGAGGTCCAGCGGGGGTCAGGGAGCGATTTCCCGCCGCGAATCGTTTTCGTACGGAAAATGGCGCCGGCAGGAGATCGACTGCAGGAGGTCGTTCAGCGAGGGTTCCGGCGCCTCGCTGAACGAGGGTTCCGGCGCCTCGCTGAACGACCTCCTGCAGTCGATCTCCTGCCGGCGCCATTTTCCGTAAGAAAACGATTCGCGGCGGGAAATCGCTCCCTGACCCCCACTGGACCTCCAGGAACTTTTGGCCAGCTTGTGGGGGGCCTCCTGACCCCCACGAGACTTGCCAAAAGTCCAGCGGGGGTCCAGAAGGACCTCCTGCCGTCCAATCTTTTTCGTCTATGGCCGCCGCCATTTTTCGGCGCCATTTTGGAAAATGGCGCCGGCTGAAGACGACAAGATTCAGAGCAGGAGCCCGTTCCGGACCGCTGCCGTTCCGGACCGCCGCTGGACCCGCAGGTTATTTAAGTTATTTGGGGGGGGTTCGGGAGGGTGGGGGATTTAATTTAAAGGGTCGGGGGTGGGTTTTAGGGGGTTTTAATGTGCCGGTTTTTCGATTTTTCTATTTTTCGATTTTTAACGATTTTTCACGATTTTTCACGATATTTTACCCCCCCAAACGGCAACAATACGATTCCCTCCCCCTCCCAGCCGAAATCGATCGTTAAGACGATCGAGGACACGATTCACATCCCTAGCATTCGTGATACGTATTCGTCGGGGGTCATTTCTGTTGCATTCGGACGTATGGCGCCCCGAGGAACGAGGAACGAGGGCTGAAGGAAGACATGGGCACTTTCCCTCAGGGCGCCCTACTCAGACCACCCGCGGGACTGAGTCGCGGACCACCCTCTCCCATGCGCGCCCTACTCAGCCCAGGAAGGCTAGTCACGGACCACGCTGAGAGCGGGAGAGCACAGGGAAGAAGCAAGTTGCTGCACTCCTGGCAGCTCAAGGCAGGGTTTGCTGCACTCCTGGCAGCTCAAGGCAGGGTTTGCTGCACTCCTGGCAGCTCAAGGCAGATACGCTGCACTCCTGGCAGCTCAAGGCAGGTTAAAGCATCAGGGTCAGGAACAAGGATTAAGACAGACCTCAGGGCTGGAACAAGGACATCTGGAACAGCAGGTAACATCAGGACTGGAACACAGGTACTGGATCAAGAGACAGACCTTGGGACTGGAACAGCAGGCGGACATCGGGACTGGAACAGAAGGCGGACATCGGGACTGGACGAGGAGCTCCGACAGATAACAAGAAACACAGGACCTTGCAGAAGTGCTGGAACACGGACGACTTCCTGGAGCGAAGGATCTCAGGAGTGACCAACTCCTTGCAAATGCAAAGACAGACTGGACGCTGAGCCCTTTAGTAGAGCGGAGGTAGACAACACCCAGGGAGGGGTCAGCAGGGGGCCACACCTGGTTGGCCCTTGAAGAGGAGCAGAGAGGCGCGCGCCCGCGCCCTAGGAAGCTGGAGAGGAGAGCTGGAAGCTGGTGGCGTCCTCAGTCACGTGGAGGGCCCAAGGAAGCCGCGGAGCAGCCCTGGACTGGAGCTGGGTGAAGGCAAGTCGCTGGAGCAGCTCCCAGCCGCAAGGACTGAAGCAGGAAGAAGCAGAGAGAGGTAAGGCTGGCTGCAGGGAAAGCAGGGAGCTGTAGCAGGCTACAGGCACCGCTCCACGCTGCAAGGCTGAAGAGAGAAGTGCTGACTGCAGGGAGCTGTGAGAGGCTGCAGGCACCGGCAGGGACGGCTCCCTGCCGGGAGAGGACCCGGGCAGAAGCAGGCACTGGCAGGGACAGCCTCCCTGCTGGCTGAAGGTCCCGGGATCACAGCAGCATGTCGGGGGAAGGCAGAAACAGGAGCAGAGGAGCCGACCGCATGGCAACAGCTGCGGGGACGGCCCCAGCTGATTCAGGGAGAAAGAAGCAGCAGCGTCAGCAGCCCGACTGGCTGCGAGAAGGTAAGTGCCTGCCTACGCTCCTTGCGGGCAGGATCACAACAAGTGGGCCCATTATAATTGATTTTGCGACGCCCCATTTTTGGACGTTGATCCTTAACATGCTGTATCCTCAAACACTGTATTCAAGGACATACATTTACTATATATGCCAAAAAATATATATAATATTAAGTGTTTATATAAGTAGAAAGCAACCAGTTCTTACCTTTGCAAAAAGAAGGAAATGAAGAGATGAAATGAAGCTCAAGTTGCGTGAATTCAAGGGACCAGTCTGTAGCCAGTACAGGTTCAATCGAACTTGACACAAAAGGGAAGTTTGCCTCGTTGCAGCAATTTATTTATTTTTTATTCTTTATTTATATATTTTCAGTTTACAAACAAAAAATCAAAAAGAAAACAGTTGGATAAATTAGCAAACCAAATCCAATAGAAGTATATAACAAAGAAAAATACACAATAATTATCCATTCCATACTTTGGAAAAATACAAGGGAGGGAGGGATAAGAAAACAAGGGGAGAAACAAGGGAACTGTAATAAGGTAAAGGCATTAACATAGTGTTACTCAACCAGCACTAAAACAAAAAATGTAACCTCTTTTCAATTAGACTGCAGGGGAAGAGGTAGTTGGCATACGAGCTTCTATAAAAAGGCATATTTGCTCCGGTTGAAAGACAATAAAACATTCGTCACCCCTCTTAACAATACATTTACAGGGGTAACGTAAGGTAAAGGAGTAACCTAATGAAATAATAGACATGATTTAACGGAACATAGTCAACACGGATTTACCCAAGGGAAGTCTTGCCTAACAAATCTGCTTCATTTTTTTGAAGGAGTTAATGAACATTAGGGATGTGCAGACCAAAAGTTTAAGTTCATAAGTCCATAAGTCGAAAGGGGGTCCCATTTGCGGTCAATATGGACATATGGAGAATTCCATAAGTTGAGTCTATGTCCATATGTGCAAATAAAAATTTAAACCCCTCACCCGCCTTAATCCCCCCCCCCCCCAAGACTTACCAAAACTCCCTGGTGGTCCAGCAGGGTCAGGACGCCATTCCTGAACTCCTTTGCAAGGAGCACGTGACGTCGGCGTCTCGTCGGAGTGACGCGGCGTCACGTGATTCCCCTCGGGTTCGCTCCCGGACCCCTCGTTGGGCCCAAAAGGCACTTTTGGCCAGCTTGGGGGGGCCTCCTGACCCCCCCAAGCTTGGGGGGGCCTCCTGACCCCCGTCACTCCGACGTCACTCCCCGTCACTCCTGACCCCCGTCACTCCGACGTGGCGCCGACGTCACGTGATTCCCCACGCGTCCGCTCCCGGACCCTCACGGAACTTTTGGCCAGCTTTGGTAAGTCTTGGGGGGGGGGGATTAAGGAGGGTGAGGGGTTTAAATTTTTATTTAGATCAACAATCGCGATTTCCAACGTATTCAACATAGCTATGTTGAATAAGTTGGAAATCCGATCGTTTAAGCCTCATCTTTTTTTTAAGTTAAAAAAAAAAAAAGTTGCGTTTTCCATTTAAGTTCAAAACGAATGCACACCCCTAATGAACATGTGGATAAAGGTGAACCGGTAGATGTAGTGTATTTAGATTTTCAGAAGGCGTTTGACAAAGTCCCTCATGAGAGGCTTCTACGAAAACTAAAAAGTCATGGGATAGGAGGCGATGTCCTTTCATGGATTACAAACTGGTTAAAAGACAGGAAACAGAGAGTAGGATTAAATGGTCAATTTTCTCAGTGGAATAGGGTAAACAGTGGAGTGCCTCAGGGATCAGTACTTGGACCGGTGCTTTTCAATATATATATAAATGATCTGGAAAGGAATACGACGAGTGAGGTTATCAAATTTGCGGATGATACAAAATTATTCAGAGTAGTTAAATCACAAGCAGACTGTGATACATTACAGGAGGACCTTGCAAGACTGGAAGATTGGGCATCCAAATGGCAGATAAAACTTAATGTGGACAAGTGCAAGGTGTTGCATATAGGGAAAAATAATCCTTGCTGTAGTTACACGATGTTAGGTTCCATATTAGGAGCTACCACCCAGGAAAAAGATCTAGGCATCATAGTGGATAATACTTTAAAATCGTCGGCTCAGCGTGCTGCAGCAGTCAAAAAAGCAAACAGAATGTTAGGAATTATTAGGAAGGGAATGGTTAATAAAACGGAAAATGTCATAATGCCTCTATATCGCTCCATGGTGAGACCAAACCTTGAATACTGTGTACAATTCTGGTTGCCGCATCTCAAAAAAGATATAATTACGATGGAGAAGGTACAGAGAAGGGCGACCAAAATGATAAAGGGGATGGAACAGCTCCCCTATGAGGAAAGGCTGAAGAGGTTAGGGCTGTTCAGCTTGGAGAAGAGATGGCTGAGGGGGCATATGATAGTGGTCTTTAAGATCATGAGAGGTCTTGTAGATGTGACTCGTGTTGCGATCCTGCCCGCGAGGAGCGCGGGCAGGCCCTTACCTCCATGCGGCCAGTCAGGCCGCTGACGCTGCTGCCTCCGCAGCAGCCTTGCTGCAGTGTCCGGGTTCCTCCCGGGCTGCCTTCTGCTCTGTGCAGCGGGGCCGACCCGCCGCGAGCTCTCCCTCGCGGTCAGGACCCCCGCTGCTGCTTCTGGGTCTCCCTGACATGTCTCTGCCTTCCCGGGGTCCTCGGCCGGCAGGGAGGGCGTCCCTGCCGGTGCCCATGCTGCAGTCCGGGTCCTCGCCCGGCAGGGAGCCGTCCCTGCCGGTGCCTGCAGCCAGCCTTACCTCTCTCCCTGGGGCTGTCTCCACGGCATGGAGCCGTTCCTGCAGCCAGCACTTCTCTCTTCAGCCTTGCAGCGTGGAGCGATGCCGGCAGCCTGCTACAGCTCCCTGTTCGTCCTGCAGTCAGCCCTTCTCCTGCTTCAGTCCTTGCAGCTGGGGGCTGCTCCAGCGACCTGCCTTCACTCAGCTCCAGCCCAGGGCTGCTCTGCTGCTTCCCTGGGTCCTCCACATGGCTGACGACGCCACTAGCTTCCAGCTCTCCTCTCCAGCTTCCTAGGGCGCAGGCGCACGCCTCTCTGCTTCTCTTCAAGGGCCAGTCAGGTGTGGCCCCCTGCTGACCCCTCCCTGGGCGTTGTCCACCTCAGCCCTACAAAAGGGCTCAACGTCCATTCTGTCTTTGCCTTCGCAAGGAGTTGATCACTCCTGGGATCCTGCTATCCTTGCTCCAGGAGTCGTCCGTGTTCCAGCACTTCTGCAAGGTCCAGTGTTTCTTGTTCTCTGTTGGAGCTCCTCGTCCTGTCCTGATGTCTGCCTGCTGTTCCAGTCCTGATGTCTACCTGCTGTTCCAGTCCTGATGTCTGTTTGCTGTACCAGTCCTGATGTTTGCCTGTTCATGTTCCTGCCCTAAGGTCTGTCTTCCAATTCGGTATCCATGTTCCAGCCCAGATGATGCAAGCCTTGTACCTTGTTCCTGAATTCGCCTGAAAGCTAAGTACCTTGTTCTTGAATCTCCTGAAAGCTAGACCTCGTTCCTGTGTCTTCAAAATGTCCTGGTACCTCGCGGCAAGCCATGTCGTGGTCCGTGACCAGCCCCACGGGCGGGCTGAGTAGGAACCTTCGTGATGCAAGCAATGTACCTCGTTTCTGAGTCTCCGAGAAATCTTTACCTTGTTCCTGAATCTCCTGAAAGCTAGTACCTCGTTCCTGTGTCTTCAAAATGTCCTGGTACCTCGCGGCAAGCCATGTCATGGTCCGTGACCAGGCCCACGGGCGGGCTGAGTAGGGCTTCGTGATGCAAGCCATATACCTCATTTCTGAGTCTCCGAGAAATCTTTACCTTGTTCCTGAATCTCCTGTAAGCTAGTACCTCGTTCCTGTGTCTTCAAAATGTCCTGGTACCTCGCGGCAAGCCATGTCATGGTCCATGACCAGCCCCACGGGCGGGCTGAGTAGGGCGCTTCGTGATGCAAGCCATGTACCTCGTTTCTGAGCCTCCAAGAAATCCTTACCTTGTTCCTGAACCTTCTGAAAGCCTTGTATCCTGCTGCAACCCATGTCGTGGTCCGTGACCAGCCCCACAGGCGGGCTTTGTAGGGCGCTTCATGTTGCCAGTCTCGTACCTCACCATTGAGTCTCCTGTATGCATCATACCTCGTTCCTGAGTCTACGTCTGCACTTCCAGTACCTTGTTTCTGTGTCTACGTCTGCACTTCCAGTACCTTGTTTCTGAGTCTACGTCTCTACTTCCAGTACCTCGTTCCTGAGTCTACGTCGGCACTTCCAATACCTTGCTTCTGAGTCTACGTCTGTGCTTCCAGTACCTCGCTCCTGAGTCCACGTCTCTACTTCCAGTACCTCGTTCCTGAGTCCACGTCTGTGCCTGAGTCTACCTCGTTTCTGAGTCTCGTCTGCATCCATGTTCCAGTCTTCGCTGCCTTGGCCTCCATCTGGCCTGCCGCTTCGTGCCGTACCCTGCGGCAGGTCCGAAAGGGCTGGGAACGGTCGGAGGACTGTTCACAAGACCAACATTGCGTTGTTGAGTCTTCCGAGGCGTGCAAGTCCGGAGGAGGGCCATCTTCCCAGTCTTCAGACCAGCCTCGCTCCCGTCCAACCTATGTACGGGCATGCTTCGCCTCCCGCGGCACCTATTCGGAGTTGTCTGGGGTCGAACCGCGGCCTTAGGACACACACATCTCCCAGGAGTGGGATCGCTCTCCTAGCGCTCCACAACAGATTGCGAAGGCCATATGTCCGGCGTTCATGTCCTTGTGATGGGCCTGTGCCAAGTTCCGGAGTTTCTTTGCTAAAGGAATTTTTTTTTAAGGAAAAAAAAAAAACTTCAGTCCCAGTTTTTTCGCTGTGTTTACCGACCTGCTGGAGGCGTCAGCTTGCTTGAACTCTTGGTTTCCCCCACACCGCTAGAGGCCTAGCACCCATGTCCACCAAGTGCCTTTTTGAGACTTTGTTTAGCCTGGGTACACTTGCTGTACGACCTGCAGGAGGCGCCTGCACCCAGGTTCATCACCATCTTCCATGCAGCAGCATCTGGTTCCTGTGCTACACGACTATCTAGTCCAGAATTTTTATTTTTTCCCTCTGAGAATGCTTGTTCACCTGCAAGCGGTACCTGCTCAGAAGAGCTTACTCTGCTGAAATTCTTGCGCATCTCGCTCACCAAGTTCATCATCCTACAAGAGATGCCTGCTACACGCCACCTTGTGGCACACCTCTCCAGACGACCTGCAGGAGGGCGCCTGCACCCCATCTGTGGTCATCTGTCCAATGGGGCCTGGAGTCTCAGTCATCTCTTCCAGCTAAACCAGCAGATGTCTTCGCTCTTCCCGCTCAGCCTCTACAGTACTTCTGTTACCACATGATTGTCTCGCTCACCACCCTGAGCACGAGTCCAGCAGCCTCTTCGGGGATCCGCTGCAAGCTTCACCATCCAAGCAAAGGTACCGGTCCAAGTGTGCCTTCCCAAGTAACCTACTGCCAGCTTGCTCTTAAGCCATCCTGAAGATGTCTATCTCTACCAGCAGCCTAGGATCACTCGAGTGTGAGTGTCAGTTAACCAAGCAACACCAAGATTCTGCCCAGTCTTAGGGCTCGCTCCTAGATGGGAGTTACTGAACTTTTGTGCCTTTGATCTTCTGCACTGCTCTAACCCTGATTCTCACCACCAGTTACTTGAGCTGCCAGTTCTACCCACCTGAGCATCAGCAGGATGTCTTCACTAAGGAATCCTATTACCAACCGAAGAACTCCAGCTTACGTGCTTTGCCAACCATATTTCCGTCCATGACCACCAGCGGTGAATGTCTTCCACCTGTCATTTTGAACTATCACATAAAGGAACTCACGCCTCTTCATACGACATTTCTTCTAGATTACCAAGTCATACCATCACCGGTACTCCTAAGTAGTAATTCTTGAACTATTGGTTGGTATCCAACACCGAGTGCCCCACCATCCTTCGAAGTCAACTTAAACCTACTGTGGGACATCTTCCATTCTCCAGTGCTACCAAGGGCTACTCCTCGATGCATCCAAGTTTCTAACAAGACTGCCAAGTCTTCCGGTCATCAGAGTCCCTAAGCATATCTCTTAGAACAACTTGGGATGCCTGCCATCGTGTTGAGACTCCTACACCTCTACTCGCCGCAGCTCAAACAGCTACCTTGACTCCTTGCATCCATCGTGAGTCACTGAACTGCCAAGTTCCTAGAACCATCAACTCAACGGCTAATCTTCGCCTAGTATTCCAGCCTGCACTACAGCGTCAGCCTTAAGAAGCATTAAGGCCTTCTGTTCAAAGCTAAGCCTTGGAAGGACTCCAGCCTCTACTACTTGATCCTAGAACCAAGATGCCGTCCAGCAGTTATGTATTCTGTATCCTGCCTGACCTCCGTCTTCTACATTCCATGTTCTGTGTTTGTCTTGCCTGGACCTTGACCACTTCTGCCTTGTCTTTGCTCTAGTATTCGTCTCGCTACAGTTACTCGCCAAGAAGTACCAGCTTGTCCTTGGGTCCTCGCTTGCTCTCGACGGTATGGACTACCGCCTTCTCCTCACGCTTTTGACAAGAGGCTTAAGGGGGGCTTTGAGGAGGGGGTACTGTTGCGATCCTGCCCGCGAGGAGCGCGGGCAGGCCCTTACCTCCATGCAGCCAGTCGGGCCGCTGACGCTGCTGCCTCCGTGGCAGCCTTGCTGCGGTGTCCTGGTTCCTCCTGGGCTGCCTTCTGCTCTGTGCAGCGGGGCCGACCCGCTGCGAGCTCTCCCTCACGGTCAGGACCCCCGCTGCTGCTTCTGGGTCTCCCCAACGTTACTCTGCTTTCCCAGGGTCCTCGGCCGGCAGGGAGGGCGTCCCTGCCGGTGCCCGTGCTGCAGTCCAGGTCCTCGCCCGGCACGGAGCCGTCCCTGCCGGTGCCTGCAGCCAGCCTTACCTCTCTCCCTGGGGCTGTCTCCATGGCATGGAGCCGTTCCTGCAGCCAGCACTTCTCTCTTCAGCCTTGCAGCGTGGAGTGATGCCGGCAGCCTGCTACAGCTCCCTGTTCGTCCTGCAGTCAGCCCTTCTCCTGCTTCAGTCCTTGCGGCTGGGGGCTGCTCCAGCGACCTGCCTTCACCCAGCTCCAGCCCAGGGCTGCTCCGCTGCTTCCCTGGGCCCTCCACGTGGCTGACGACGCCACCAGCTTCCAGCTCTCCTCTCCAGCTTCCTAGGGCGTGGGCGCGCGCCTCTCTGCTTCTCTTCAAGGGCCAGTCAGGTGTGGCCCCCCTGCTGACCCTCCCTGGGCGTTGTCCACCTCAGCCCTACAAAAGGGCTCAATGTCCATTCCGTCTTTGCCTTCGCAAGGAGTTGGTCACTCCTGGGATCCTGCTATCCTTGCTCCAGGAGTCGTCCGTGTTCCAGCACTTCTGCAAGGTCCAGTGTTTCTTGTTCTCTGTCGGAGCTCCTCGTCCTGTCCTGATGTTTGCCTGCTGTTCCAGTCCTGATGTCTGCTTGCTGTACCAGTCCTGATGTTTGCCTGTTCATGTTCCTGCCCTAAGGTCTGTCTTCCAATCCGGTATCCATGTTCCAGCCCAGATGATGCAAGCCTTGTACCTTGTTCCTGAATTCGCCTGAAAGCTAAGTACCTTGTTCTTGAATCTCCTGAAAGCCTAGACCTCGTTCCTGTGTCTTCAAAAGTCCTGGTACCCGCGGCAAAGCCCATGTCGTGGTCCATGACCAGCCCCACGGGCGGGCTGAGTAGGGCGCTTCGTGATGCAAGCCATATACCTCATTTCTGAGCCTCCAAGAAATCCTTACCTTGTTCCTGAACCTTCTGAAAGCCTGGTATCCTTCTGCAACCCATGTCGTGGTCCGTGACCAGCCCCACGGGCAGGCTGTGTAGGGCGCTTCATGTTGCCAGTCTCGTACCTCGCCCTTGAGCCTCCTGTATGCATCATACCTTGTTCCTGAGTCTACGTCTGCACTTCCAGTACCTTGTTCCTGAGTCTACGTCTGCACTTCCAGTAGGGATGTGAATCGTTTTTGAACGATTAAATTATCATCAGATAATTTTAAAATCATCCTAAATCGTTAGAGTGCACGATACAATACAAATGCCCCCGATTTATCGTCAGGGGCATTTGTATTATATCGTTAAATAGGGCACAGGAATTATTTGGGGGAGGGCGGGAAAACCGGCACACCAAAACAACCCCTAAACCCCACCCCGACCCATTAAAATCAATTCCTTACCCCCACCCTCCCGAACCCCCCAAAATGTTAATTACCTGGTGGTCCAGTGGGGGGGGGGGGTCCCAGCGCGATCTCCCGCTCTCAGGCCATCGGCGCCATTTTGGCTGCCACTAATTAAAATGGCGCCGATGGCCCGATAAAATAAAAAACCCACCTGACCCTTTAAATCGACCCCACCCTCCCGACCCCCCCAAAACCTTTTAAAATTTACCTGGTGGTCCAGGGGGGCCTCGGGGAGAGATCCAGGGGGGCCTCGGGGACAGATTTCCCGTTCCCAGGCATCACCTGTTCTAAAAAAAAAAAAAAATGGCGCCGATGCCCCTTTGCCCTTACATGTGACAGGGTATCCGTGCCATTGGCTGGCCCCTGTCACATGGTAGGAGCACTGGATGGCCGGCGCCATCTTTAAAGATGGCGCCGGCCATCTTTACTCATTAGCCCTATAGTAAGGGCTAATGAGTAAAGATGGCCAGCGCCATCTTTAAAGATGGCGCCGGCCATCCAGTGCTCCTACCATGTGACAGGGGCCGGCCAATGGTCGGAAGGGTGGAGTCGATTTAAAGGGTCGGGTGGGGGTTTTTTTTTAGTGATGTGAAATTGGCGATGTGAATTGGAATCGGAAACGATTCCAATTCACATATCTTAACGATCAGATTCCCCCCCCCCCAGCCGAAACTGATCGTTAAGACGATCTGGCACACGATTCACATCTCTAACTTCCAGTAACTTGCTTCTGAGTCTATGTCTGTGCTTCCAGTACCTCGTTCCTGAGTCCACGTCTGTGCCTGTGTCTATCTCATTTCTGAGTCTCGTCTGCATCCATGTTCCAGTCTTCGCTGCCCTGGCCTCCATCCGGCCTGCCGCTTTGTGCCGTACCCTGTGGCAGGTCCAAAAGGGCTGGGAACGGTCGAAGGACTGTTCACAAGACCAACATTGCGTTGTTGGGTCTTCCGAAGCGTGAAAGTCTGAAGGAGGGCCATCTTCCCAGTCTTCAGTCCAGCCTCGCTCCCGTCCAACCCATGCACGGGCATGCTCGCCTCCCGCTGCACCTCTTCGGAGTTCTCTGGGGTCGAGCCGCGGCCCAAGGACACACACATCTCCCAGGAGTGGGATCGCTCCCCCAGCGCTCCACAACAACTCAGTTATTTACACTTTTGAATAATAGAAGGACTAGGGGGCATTCCATGAAGTTAGCAAATAGCACATTTAAGACTAATCGGAGAAAATTCTTTTTCACTCAATGCACAATAAAGCTCTGGAATTTGTTGCCAGAGGATGTGGTTAGTGCAGTTAGTGTAGCTGAGTTCAAAAAAGGTTTGGAAAATCCTTGGAGGAGAAGTCCATTAACGGCTATTTATCAAGTTTACTTAGGGAATAGCTACTGCTATTAATTACATCAGTAGCATGGGATCTTCTTAGTGTTTGGATAATTGCCAGGTTGTTGTGGCCTGGTTTGGCCTCTGTTGGAAACAGGATGCTGGGCTTGATGGACCCTTGGTCTGACCCAGCATGGCAATTTCTTATGTTCTTATGTCTGAAGGAAAGGAACTTTCTTCTCCTCACTTGTGTAACATGAGCTAAATCAGGATATATCCTTACTACTTAACCATAAAAAGATACTGGAAATTTCCTGAAAAAAATTACGCATAACATTATTTAAATCTAAAACTGAGATAAATAACACCAACAGCGTGTTTCTATCCAGTACTTCCGAATGGGAATTTTCTAAAAAGCTGGACAAATTTTCAGAAATTTGAACACCAGCGGCTGATCCTGATGAAGATCTTCTCCTAAGAAAATGACAAAAATTTACTAAGGTAATATTATCTTCAGAGAAACCAAGAACTTCTAATAGGAAACCGCTTCAAAGTTGTATAAGGAATTTCACCAGCTATTTTGGGAAAGTTCAGGATTCGCAAATTTAAGTATCTGACAGTATTTTCAAGAACTTCCAAGCGTCTAGAAACAAGCCATCTACTCTTTTATAGTGGCAACGTTAAGCACTTGCATGGACTGAATCTTGTTTTCAGCCTCCAAAATCCTATTTGATGTAGTGGTGGCTTGTTCTTGGGCCTCAAGAATTTTCTGATGTAAGTTATAAGAGAGAGAGTCCATTTTATTTTCAAGGCGTCTTAAAGAAGTCCCAAAGCCTGCTACCAAGTCCCATATTGCCTCTAAGGTAACTGCCTCCGGACGAGTTGAAATAGCCAGGAACTCACCAATCTTACTGGCAGAAGTCGCCACACGCTGGCCAAGTGAAAGAATCTCCATTGGTCCCTGTAATAGGGAATCTCCAGGTCAGGCCACAATGGGATTTCCAACTCCAGGGTTTATCTCCACTCCGGGGCCAGAAGATATCTCTGCATTCAGCGCAGGACGAGGAAGCACCGCCTCCACCTCAGGCGCCCTTACCGCGTCATCGGTAAGCGCCTGAGGGATGACCTTGCCGGGGTCATGCTGCGCCGGAGGCGGACGGAGGTCCGGGCTGAGGGACGCCTCATTCGCCGGCGAACACGATTCTCCTCCGCCATGACTCGCACCGAATTCATTGCTTCCCCCGAGCGGGGGCTGGCTCATGAAGCGCACAATGTCAAACTTGCCCAGCGGAAGGTAGAGATTCAGGAGAGAAGATTCTCACCTTCCCCTTTCATTTAGATGGCATAACTAACCAGGAAACAAAGAAAAAACAAGCAGAAAAAGGGAGAGAGCGCTCTGCAGCCTCATTATGCCGCCATCTTACTTCCCTCCAGCCCCCTGCAGCAATTTATATACCCTGCTGCTGATAGGATTATGACACACTTGCTGACGTCACAGCACAGTGGGGGAGCAAAGCCAATTTCAAATATGCTTTTCTAGTTTACATATCGTTTTTTTGTACTTCAACAATTGTATTACAGTTGCCAAACCTTTTTTCGACAGATATATGCAGACCGATTGCACGCATGATGCAATATTCAACGTCCAATGCAATAATAAAGATGGTGCTACAGACGCTCCGTTTCGAACAAAGCGCGTCATTTACGCGCGCTTTTCATTTCAGATTAATTTAAATATTGCATCCGCGGTGCTGGAGAAAAATTGTGTACGTGTTTAAACTGCGTGTGTTCCTAGTGAACGCAATTTAGATGGCATAACTAACCAGGAAACAAAGAAAAAACAAGCAGAGCCTGCTAGGGATGTGAATCGTTTTAGGACGATTAAAATTATCGTCCGATAATTTTAATATCGTCTTAAACCGTTATGGAACACAATACAATAGAGATTCTAACGATTTATCGTTATAAATCGTTAGAATCGTGAGCCGGCACACTAAAACCCCCTAAAACCCACCCCCGACCCTTTAAATTAAATCCCCCACCCTCCCGAACCCCCCCCCCAAATGAGTTAAATAACCTGCGGGTCCAGCGGCGGTCCGGAACGGCAGCGGTCCGGAACGGGCTCCTGCTCCTGAATCTTGTTGTCTTCAGCCGGCGCCATTTTCCAAATGGCGCCGAAAAATGGCGGCGGCCATAGACGAACACGATTGGACGGCAGGAGGTCCTTCCGGACCCCCGCTGGACTTTTGGCAAGTCTCGTGGGGGTCAGGAGGCCCCCCACAAGCTGGCCAAAAGTTCCTGGAGGTCCAGCGGGGGTCAGGGAGCGATTTCCCGCCGCGAATCGTTTTCGTACGGAAATGGCGCCGGCAGGAGATCGACTGCAGGAGGTCGTTCAGCGAAAATGGCGCCGGCCATACGCGTATGGGCCGGCGCCATTTTCCGTACGAAAACGATTCGCGGCGGGAAATCGCTCCCTGACCCACGCTGACCTCCAGGAACTTTTGGCCAGCTTGTGGGGGGCCTCCTGACCCCCACGAGACTTGCCAAAAGTCCAGCGGGGGGTCCGGAAGGACCTCCTGCCGTCCAATCGTGTTCGTCTATGGCCGCCGCCATTTTTCGGCGCCATTTTGGAAAATGGCGCCGGCCTGAAGACAACAAGATTCAGGAGCAGGAGCCCGTTCCGGACCGCTGCCGTTCCGGACCGCCGCTGGACCCGCAGGTTATTTAACTCATTTGGGGGGGGTTCGGGAGGGTGGGGGATTTAATTTAAAGGGTCGGGGGTGGTTTTAGGGGGTTTTAATGTGCCGGTTTTGCGATTTTTTTAGATTTTTAGAATTTTTCACGATTTTTCACGATATTTTACCCCCCCCAAACGGCAACAATACGATTCCCTCCCCCTCCCCAGCCGAAATCGATCGTTAAGACGATCGAGGACACGATTCACATCCCTAGAGCCTGCACCTCAGAAGAAATTTCACTAGCACTCGACAAAGCAATAAAGAATCTTGACTTGGAAAATCCAGATGCAGCTCTTTCACTCTTGGAATCACATTACCAACACCATAGCCAATGAACTCAGCCCAATGATCTATAAACAGGATCCCCCTCCTGCAGACTGAAAAAAAAACCCTGGTACACCAACAAACTAAAAAAGACCAAAGCAGGACCTTAGGACAAAGGAACGCATTTGGCGCCGCCAACCCTCCCCCCAACACAAGGCAGTATATAAACAATCACTACACGAACTACCCGCCCAAGCCACCGTCAAAGCCAAACGGGATTTCTATGCGTCCAAAATTCACGATCTACAATTCAACTCCAACGCTCTTTTTTCATATGTCGCTGACCTCACAAAGTTCCCCCACCCCTCCACACATGAAGAATTCTCGAAAGAAAAGATGCGAGGAGCTTGCTAAATATTTCCAACATAAAATCTCCAGCATCCTCCTGCGCTTCCCCACCAACCGCACTACCACTTCCCCCTCCCAAACCACAATAGCACTAGGTTTTAGATCCCTTGACCTCACATACTCCCGTGAGATAGAAACCATCTTAAAAAGATGATGATGAAACCGGCCACCCACTTCGCAGACGCAAATCCCCTCCAAATCCTCCTCTCCATACCCACTACCATCGCTAAACCCTTAGCTGATATAATTAATTGCTCTCTCACTTTTGGTAAAGTCCCTGATCCCCTCAAGCTGGCCGTTGTGAAGCCGCCTCCTCAAAAAACCCACCCTTAGCCCATCCTGATCCAGCAAACTACCGGCCCATCTCCAACCTTCCTTTCCTTTCAAAATCCTTGATAAAATAGTCAACACACAGCTCACTGAATTCCTCGAGGACACAACATCCTGCACCCCTCACAATTCGGATTCCGCAAAGGTCGAAACACTGAGAAATCTCCTGTTAACGATCACAGACACAATACTCATTGGCATGGACCAAGGAAAATCTTTCCTGCTTGCCATCCTGGACATCTCGGCGGCCTTTGACACTGTCAATCATCAAATCCTTCTCTCACGCCTGGCAGAGATAGGTATTGCCGACACAGCGCTAGCCTGGTTCGCCTCCTACCCCACAAATAGAGAATACATAATAAAAATCGACAACTTTGAATCTGCTCCAGTACCCCTCATGCAAGGCGGTCCCCAAGGCTCGTCCCTCTCCTCCACCCTATTTAATATCTACCTCCTGCCCCTCTGCCACCTTCTCTCAGACCTAGGCCTGAATTTCTTCTTATATGCAGACGATGTGCAAATTCTCATCCCCATCCAAAAAACGCTCAATGAATCCCTCCTTTTCTGGGAATCCTGCCTAGGCGCTATTAACACTCTCCTATCCAACCTCCACCTCGCACTAAATGCAGCTAAAACCGAAATACTCATCATATCTAAACAACACGAACACGCTTCCCCCTCCACCTCCCCCCTCTCGACCCTCTCCCACCCCCGTACCCCATCCGTAAGAGACCTGGGAATCACACTAGACCAACACCTCAACTTCAAACCACACATTAAGTCATTGCTGAAGGCGGGCTTTTACAAGCTCCAGATCCTTAAAAATCTCAAGCCACTACTCCACACACAGGATTTCCGCTTAGTCTTGCAGTCAACCATTTTCTCCAAATTGGACTACTGGCAACACCCTCCTCTGCTAGGCCTCCCATACTCTACCATCAAACCCTTGCAAACTCTACAAAACGCTTATGGCGAGAATCCTAACTAACACCCATAGAAGAGAACATATTACACCCATTCTTATCGATCGGCATTGGCTGCCCATCCCTTTCTGCATTCAATATAAATCCTGACCATACTTCACAACACTCTATACAAAACAACTCCGCCTGGCTCAAGGAAATGCCTCGTCTCCACTCGTCCCACCGCCCCGCAAGATCCACCCTTGCAGGCACCCTGCACACCCCCTCACTAAAAATTGCGCACCTCTCCACCACCAGAGAAAGAGCATTCACCATAGCAGGCCCTGCCCTCTGGAACTCTCTTCCCACACACCTCCGTCTCGAACCCTCTCTACCCACCTTCAAAAAAGGCATCAAGACCTGGCTATTCAGGCAGGCCTACCCTGAGTCCAACCCCTTAGACACCTGCCCCACTACATCTCCTCCTCCCGTGCAATAATCTGAACTCTCTCCCGGATATAACATTATATTAATCCGCTGTAAATAAGTTAATCTCTGCTGTAAATATGTTCTTCTACTCAGTTATGGTTACTCCTATCTACCTTCTCTACTGCTCTCTCCTCTTCTTCTCTCTGTCTACCCCCCCCCCCCCCCCAACTCCCTCTCTCGCCTGCTCCATCCCCCGCTCCCTGTTTTTTGTAATTTCCTCCTTTCACAAGTTTATTGTAAACCGACGTGATGTGCCCCACGAACGCCGGTATATTAAAAGCTGTTAAATAAATAAATAAATAAAATTTCTCTGCGTGTTTTTATAGCATCGGTCCCGTAGGGGGGAAGTGAAGACAGGAAAATAAATGGAAAGGAGGTTCTGGAAAAGGAGTATTTAGATTGACATCAAGGCAGGTGTAAAAGATTAGGATCAATGCAATTAGAAAACCAAATGTCCATATAAAGATAGAAAAAACATTTTTTCAGTTTAGTTATTGGAATGAGTCAATTTTGGGAAGGTGTGCTTCCACTGTAAGGTGGTAGGGAAGCACAGCCATTAGTGTGAGAGGGAGGCTCTGATGGTATAAAATTAACTTTTGAAACTCAATATTCTGAATTAGTATGAATACATATTCTGCATTTAAACTACCATATAATATAACGGGATATTCAAAAGCCGCCCACAAAGACATTCAGAGCAGGATCTTCTGAGGTAAAATGATCATTTATTTAACATGCATATTATAGGGATATGCAACACTATGCCACCAACCAAAACAATTACTGAAAACCTTATAAAGAACAGAACCTATGTAGCAAACTTGCTGTACCAAAATAGGACTAACTTCCAGGACTCTCACAGCAATAGTCTTATCTAGGAAAAGGCATCCCTGCAACTATTACACAGGAGGCCCGGCGTCTCGAGGCAAGGGCCGCATAATTGGGCAGACGTGCTGCAGCCAGTGCTGGGGGGGGGGGGGGGGGAAGGGGGGGGGACACAGGCGGCCTATGGGGCACCCTGAATAGGGGGGGGACAGGTGGCCAATGGGGTTGGCCGGTTCAAATCACAAGCAGGAGCCAATGAGACAAGGAAGGCAGTGTCTCAGAGCTTGGGTACATTAGGGAGTAGGTCAGGGTGGGGGAGCACATTCGCAGACTGGATTGCAGACGGGAATTGAGAGCAAGGAGAGCAAGCACTGACCTCCAGCTCAGAAGAAGCAGACCTCCACGTGTTGATTCCAACCAGCAGTTCCAGCTCGGGTGCAGTACACAATAACAAGACCATCCAACCTTCCAGCAAGGGAGAAGCTGCCGCAGGAGAAACACGCTGACCCGAAGAAGCACCTGGAAGCAGCATCCCCGGGCACTACAGTCCTACCTAGCTGTACCACCAGGTAAGTTTTTTCCAGCAACGCAGTAGATCTGCCCTGCTCCTCCCTTTTTTCCCCTTCCTCCTCTCATTTCCTTCCCCGCCCCTGCCCCCCCCCCAATCCAGGCCCCCCAAGAGCCCCCCGGGTCTCCAGCCCGCCACCCACTAAGCACCCCCCCTCCCAGCAACACAATTGCCGACCGCTGGTTTTTAAACTTCCCCAGTTCCTGAAGCCCCCCCCTTCTCAGCCCCTGGTGCCCCCCCGCACCCGTCCTCTGCCTCCAAGCACCCCCGGATTGCCCTGCCCACCCCCGCCTAGGAAATTGTTCCCCCCCTCGCATTTCCCAGCCCGTACCATGCGGCCGCGCCCCAAGCCCCCAAGAAAAAAATGCCCAGCCATGGCCCACTCCAAAGCATGCCCCCCCCCGTGCGCCTCTTGCCTGTTTCCCTCGCCCCCCCTGGCGGACCTAAATCCCAGCGGACCACTCACATGCCCAACAGGTGGCTGACTGCGCCGCCGGCAACGCCCCCCCCCCCCCCCCCCCCCCCCCCCCCCCCCCCCGGCGAAATTTCTGCCGCTACCGCAGGCCCCCGAACCTTTGCCGCGCCCACCCCTGGCATTGTCCCCAGCCCGCGGCCATACCCCCCGCTCCCTCCGCCGTCCCTGCTACATCGACCCCTCGTGACCAGGCCGCCCCATCCCGCGAGATTTCGCGCCCTCCAGCCCCATTGTCCCACGTGGCCAGGCCCGCCCCCCACTCCGCGAGATTTCGCGCCCGTCAGCCCTGCCCCCCTGCATCTTGCGCCGCCACCGGCTCCCCCCCTGCAGGCAGCCCCCCCCCACAATATTAATCACCGCTGGCCCACGCCCCCCCCACCCCTGGGTATTTGGTGCCGCCGCCGGGCCCTCCCTCCAATCGCCTTCCCCCGCGCCAGGTTTCCGGTCCACGCGGCACTCCCCCCGGACCCGCATGCCCCTCGCCGCCGCAGTTCTGGCTCCAGCTCCCCACATGGCCATGCGCCGCCGCCGTTCCCCCCAGCCCACGTGGTCAGGCAGGTGCCGCCTGCCTGCCGCGTCCCCGCAGCATCGACCCAATGCCGCTCAGTCCTGCGCCCCCCCCCTTTTTGCCGCCCCCCCCCACCTTTCCTGGCTCCCCTCATGGCCTCCACTGGCTAAATGTTTTCTGGCACCTGCCCATTTAATAAAGTAGATAAAGGGAAAGCATGCCCATAGTGTGAGGCGGCTTACTTGCTTTCCTGAATGCAGGTCCCCCTCAATAGCTGTAATTGATTAATAGAGGCCCCCGCACCCCAATCACCACCTGCCCCTCCCGGCCCCCCCCTCACTTTCTACCAGCCGTTCCCTCCCCCCTCCCCCGCCATTTGACCCCCCCCTTTTTTTTTGCACCCCCCCCTGCATTCCCCACCAGGCTTAGCCATCCCCCCCCAGCGCCCCCCCCCCCCCAGATTATTATATATTCACGCTGGCCCCAGCGCCTACTGCTTCACTAGCTCCCATGCTTATTAGTTACATGCTGCCCCCAGCCCCTACAGCTCCAATAGCTCCAACACTTGGTAGCCAACCCCATGTACCCCCGTTCACTACATAATTGCTGCAATAGCCCCCACATTTCCGCAATCCCCATGTATCCCCCCCCGTTAACTCCATAAATAGCAACCACACCACCCCCTCTCAGCCTCAAAAAGTAAAAAATTTTTAATGCACTTATAGCAGGCCAGAGCGAGCCTGGCTTGGCTCGGCACACCCCCCCCCCCCCCCCAAACTCCCGGCCCTCTCTTTACACTGTTGGCCGCTCCCACCACCAACCCTATCCATATAGGTTCGATCATTGGCAACAAACTTTCACCCCCCCCCCCCAGCTGCCATTCATAAACTACACCCAGGTTCCTGACTCCCCCTCCCCCCCCCCCCCCCCCCGATTATGATCTATCACACAACATGTCAGCCACTCATCCTTCCATGGCCCACTAGCTTGGCCACACCACAACTCGCTATGCTAGATCACAAGCGGGCAAGAAGCAAGGCCATGACGCAGAAGAACAAAAAAACGCAAAGCGGCGTCCAGGCGACAACTGCACAGCATCAGCCACTTGGGCTGCTATGTCCCTGCACAACGCCCATTAGATAACATCGATGCAAGAACAGAAAACGATCTACAATAGGTCATCAAGCGCTGGCCGCGGCGGCGATCCATGGCACAGTCAGGGTGAAGTCCCTACTGGCAGGTTTACTCAAACCTGCAGCCCGTTCCCCCCGCAGTGCAACGAAGCACCTGTTGGCCCACATCCAAGTGCAGCTGTCAGCACCCATATTCCTGCGCATCACTCGAGCGTCAACGAAATAAACCGGCACCCGCAAGTGGGACAGAACTGTGAGTACTATGTTTTAAATGGGGGCCAGGCTAATGCGCAGGTTCCACAAAAACACCCCAGTTACCCACCACAAATGCTTAATGCCCTGAGTGGTAATGGCAGCGAAGTATGGCGGGGGACACAAGGGGGTCCAATTGATATATTCTCTGCCATGAAAGCATTTTTCGATAACTTTACTGGTCACGGTGTTGGGGGCACTGGACCACCGGAACCGGGGCCTTCAGGCCCAGCCAGGGGGGAGGCCTTCCCAACAGCACAAACCAGGGCGGAGCCTGGGACAACAGAAACAGCAGAGAGTGAGGTGGGAACCACAGGACAGGAACACGCATCCACTAAAGTTACCAATGCGACGCAATACACATGTACCGTGGGTTCTCTCACTGCGCAGGTTTCAGAAGCTCAAGCTATAAGATGTCGACATATTCGAGTTGCTTAGGAGGGACGGGGAAGGAGCCGAGCCAAAGTGCCATGAAGCATGCAAACAGCTAGGGATAAACCCTTCATAGCCAGAACTGTAGCAAATTGGTCGGCAGGTTTTAGAATTTTGTCTACTATCATAGGACAGAAGCACCCTAAAAAATGTTGTGCCCTATTCACATACCAAGACGTTATCTGCGGTGCATACCACGCATATGGAGGTACTGCTTGGTTAGAATACGATGAACAGTTCAGAAGAAATATGGCGGTGAACCCTAGCTTGAACTGGGATCACAAGGATATTGTTCTCTGGCTCTCTAAAATCACCCCGTACAGACCCGTGCAGGAAGCCATCCATGGCTTCTCAGGAAATGCGTACCAGCCTAGTACATGGTCGGCACCTCGCCACCATACTTTTCCCGGAAGGCCCCTGTTTCATCAGGGGACAGCCCTTTCATCAAGGGCAACGGTTTATGCAACCCGCAAGAGCTAGGGGTGGTGCTCCCAAACTGCCGGCTGTTCAATGCCGGTTTTTGCAGATATGCAGGAGCCTGTAAATTCAGACACTCCTGCACGGTATGCGGGGCAGGCCACCCTCAAACAAAAATGCGCAAGGGGCGGTAACAGCCAACATTCAGAGCAGCAATAGATTTAGGAGGGCTCCGACGCCTATTAACATACTTAGTTTGCATAGCATGCTAAAGGGTTATCAGCCAGAAGAGGCAAGGTGGCTTCATGAAGGATTTTCTCAAGGTTTCCACATACCGTTCTTGAGCCCCGAACCGCTACAGAGGCTAATAATCTACTATCAGCAAGGAGTAAGGAAGAGGTCATAATTCAAAAAATTAGAAAAGAATGCGCTAAGGTAGGTGGAAAGCCCATTGGCGAAAAACTGTTACCAACTTTAGGATTTCCCCACTAGGGGTGGTACCCAAAAAAAATAAAAAAGAGCCAGGTGAATTCAGAATGATTCATCATTTGTCTTTCCCGGAGGGTGGGTCAGTTAACGATTATCTGGACCCCGAAGCATGCTCAGAGGCCTACGCATCATTTGACCAAGCATTGGACAAGGTGAGGCATTGGGGACAAGGAACATGGTTGGCCAAGGTGGACATCGAGTCAGCCTTCCGTTTGCTACCAATACACCCAAGCTGTTTTCATCTGTTGGGGTTTTCAATTTCGGGGGTAAATATTACTTTGATAAATGCCTCCCGATGGGCTGCTTCATATCTTGCGCCTACTTTGAGAAGTTCAGCACATTTGTACAATGGGCAGTGGAGCAGGACATCGGGAGAGGAAAAATAATACCCTATTTGGATGATTTTTTGTTCACAGGCCATAGGGACACACAGGCCTGCGCCCAAGCCCTTAAGGCATTTCATCAGTAAGGCTGACGAGTTAGGTATTCCGCTAGCCCACCAAAAAACAGAAGGGCCAGCTCAAATATTGTCGATACCCAACAAATGGTCACACGCATCCTGCACCAAAACTAGAAGCATTATGTGCCACCATCTGGTCACTGAAAACTCAAGGAAGATCACTTTAAAACAAATGGGTCGCCCATTCCTAAGAAGACTGTCCCAATCTACAGCGGGCATCCGAAAGAGCCACCATTTTATTAGAATCACCCAGGAGCTCAGGGAGGACCTGAGAGTCTGGCAGACATTCTCGTGGGAGTATAATGGGAGGACAGTATGGAGGGACCAGTTATTTATTTATTTATTTATTTAGAATTTTTATATACCGACATTCTTACATTAAAATGCAAATCATACCAGTTTACATAAAACAGAAAAAGCAGGAAAAAAATATTTCCATAGTCAAATACAGAGAACATTTATAATAAAATTGTTAACAAAGGCATAAGGTAGGAACTTGAAAAAAGGTTACTTAACAGAAAACGTAAAAGAAAAAATAGTAAATGAAGCACAAAGAGTTGACGTCGGGGGAGGGGCATGGTCACACAACGCAGTCACCCATTTCCCCTCACCTCCTGATGATAGTTAGTGACCAATCGTGAATTACAGCTCTACACCGACGCAGCTGGCAGCATAGGATTTGGGGCCTACCTGGCGGGGAGATGGTGTGCGGAGCGGTGGCCGTCACAGTGGGAAGACTTGGGCGTTCTCAGAGATATCACCTTTCTCGAGTTATTCCCCATTGTTGCGGCCATACACATGTGGAGGTCATGTTTCCAGAATAGGAGTGGTTTTCTGGTCCAACAACATGGCGGTGTGGTACAGGCCATAAACTCGCTCACGGCGCACTCCCCCAGGGTCATTAGGCTACTGCGGGATTTAGTATTGCTTTGCCTGCGCATTAACCTGGTCTTTAAGGCTAAACATGTTCCCTGGGGGGAATAACAGCATTGCTGATGCGCTTTCCCGTTTCCAGTGGTCTCATTTCAGATTCCTGGCCCCAGAGGCAGAGGATCAACCATCGTGCATTCCTCCTTTGGATTTGGGAATTGGGGGTGCCAGGGATTGACTCCATGCTGAGACCGGCTCTGGCTGAGAGTACATGGAGAGCCTATGCAAGGGGATGGAGCTTATTCCAAAAGTTTACTCAAACACAAGAAACACAGTATCCGAGGCGAATTACAGAAAGAACAGTAACAGAGTTCCTAATCCACCTCAAGAACTTTGGCGGTGCAGGCAGGGCAGCACTTAGCTGCCATCGGATTGGTTACTAAGTTATGGGGCATCGGCGGGCATTAGAAGCTCCTTTCTGATTAGAAAGATTTGGAGGGTTGGCGGAGACAAGAACCAGCTAGAACAGACACTAGAAGGCCTATCACACCTATGGTGCTGCAAGCCCTGGTAGTAGAGCTCCCTAGGTTAGTTTGGGATGATTTTGAGGGTAAAGCTGTGGCCTTGCATTAATGTTCTTCGGAGCCTTTAGGAGCAGCGAGCTGATCCCAAGGGCAAAGGTGACCACCAGGCCTTCGGAAGGGGGTCTCCCGATAGAGAACATAAGAATAGTTAGGGATGTGGTGCAGATTTTATCAGACGAGCAAAAATGACCAGAGGGCAATAGGTCAATGTGTAACCGTCTCTTTTTAGTCAGTAAGGAGGCCCAGACAACTGATCCGTAAAGATAGACTTTTATTGCCAGCAAGATGCAGCTAAGACAAAGGCTCAGTACAACTGCATGCCCCTCCCCTTCAGGAGCAGACTCTTATGCACTTTACAGTTCTTATCTCTTACACATGCGTTCTAAGCATTGCTGAGCAAGCATATTCCGGCTGAAGGGGCTACTGACCCCCTCCCTAGACACCCTGGAACTTTCGTGAAACTTCTCCCATGTTCTGCAGGAGAGGCTGCTGGGACTTGCAGTTCTGGAAAGGAATTTGCGAGTCTGCAGTAATACAGCCCCATCACATAATACATCCATTGTTCTAATCTAGGTTACAGCAGTGAAAGCTTATCAGAGAATAAGAACAGCGAAGCCAAAAAAATGAAAATGTGCAATGTGCTGACAGAGAGTTTCCCAATGTCCTAATTACAGCTGTATTGCAGACTGTAAGTAAACCCGTCATGAAGCAGGGAATTCTGGTACATGAAGTCCTTTGTCAGGTTGAAGCCTTCAGACTCCTTCATTCCCCCCTTTGATACTTATCATTCTCTATGAAAAGTATCACACCATCACAACGCAACTGTGGAGCTGAAAGAAACAGAAACAAGAAAATTAGCAATTTGAGTTCTCAGGGGGCCCTAATTTCCCAAACAGTCCGATGGTTTTCTTCACGGGTTTGAGACAGATGGGCCCTAATGGCTCCACCCCCCTTTGTAGCCCGAACTTGTCATGTATGGGAAGATGGCCCAGGATAAAACATGAGGATGGTTAAACAGGTTCTATAGGCTCAGAGGAATACATGTACAGTGACAGGAGCTGCGTGGCTGTTTTGCGTTCAGCAATGTCCTTCATCACCCGACAAAGGCGGTTTGAGCAAGAAAGGAATAATTCAGGGTCCTAAAGACAAAACAGAATTAAACTGGCTGGGATAACAAACAAGCTCTTAAATCCACCGATCATGGAAAACCAACCACGGAATCCATTGGTCCAGTCCCAAGCACTATTCCACTGCTGGTCAGGAACGTGGGCCATTTCGACCATGCGATCAGTGATGTCTTGGATAACCTTGCTTTGGTCATCTACCTGTAAACAACAATTGGAGAGGTTAAATGTTCCACAAACCCTCCTTCCTGGGCCAGAGGGTAATCTAAAACCAATCTATTCTGGTACACTGCAGTCATAATTTTGGTATTTTGTTTTGCCCAGAGTTTAAGAGCGAAAGCAGTCGTTGGTGATGAGCTCCAAGACTGCCTGAAGCCTGATTGTTCAGTTGTTTTCCCTCTATAATGCTCCATGCACTTGAATTGTAAGAAAGGCATATTTAGAGTCTGTATAGATATTTACAGTTTTCCTTCTGCCAACTGCAGAGCTCGAGTAAGGGCAATTAGTTCAGCTTTTTGTGCAGACGTTCCTGGGGGAAGAGGTTGAGCCTCAACGATTTCATCTTCGGATACAACAGCATATCCAGCAGAACGTATCTCATGAATGATTTGGCTGCTCCCATCAGTGAATAAAGTCCAAGCTCCTTGCCAGGAGTGATCCCTCAGGTCTGGTCTACTGGAATGTATTGTAGTCATGACTTCTTCACAATCATGGGCAACTGGTTCAGGTGCCGGCATAAGAGTGGCCGGGTTCAAGTTTTGCTGTCTTGTATTTGAAGTTCAGGTGTTTCACACAGTAAGGCTTAATACTTGACGAGACGTGAATTAGTCATCCATTTTGGTCCATGGGTCTCTAGTAGTCCTTGAATAGTATGGGGAGTTGTTACGTTCAGAGTTTGACCAAAAGTTATTTTGACGGCTTCTGGAATTAGTAAGCATGCAGCCGCAATGCTTCGAAGACAACCTGGCCATCCTTTTGCAACATTGTCCATTCCTTTTGACAGATATGCAACAGGTCGTTCCCACGAGCCTAGAGTTTGAGTCAATACCCCAATGGCCATTCCTTTCTTCTCATCGACGTATAGATGAAATGGTTTCATTACATCTGGCAACCCTAGAGCAAGGGGTTCAATCAAGGCGTCTTTCAGTTGATGCAGATTTGCTAGTTCATGTCCTTCCCACTGGAAGGGATGAGATTCCGATTCTTTTCCTCGTAACTTGTCGTACAGGGGTTGGGCAATAACTGCATAGTTAGCAATCCACAGTCTACAGTATCCTGCAGCTCCAAGGAACGCTCGGAGCTCTTTCTTGCAAGTGGGTACAGGTTGACCTCGTATTGAACTAGTACGAGAGATTCCAAGACAACGAGTGCCTTCACGGATTTGGAAGCCCAAATATTCCACTTCCAATTCACAAATTTGCGCCTTCTTTTTACTTGCACAGTATCCTTTGGAGTACAACGTCTTTAGCAAGTGGAGGGTGGCTACTGCACATTCAAGATACGTTTCTTGAAACAGAAGGTCGTCCACATACTGTATCACTGGCCCATACATGACTTGGTACATCTTCAAGTCTTTTGCCAGTTGCTCACCAAACAACGTAGGTGAGTGCTTGAAACCCTTGAGGCAAGCGAGTCCATGTGTACTGCTGCTTTATTCCAGTGTGCGCATTTTCCCATGTGAAGGCAAAATCTTCTGACATTCCTCCGCTACTGGGACGGAGAAGAAAGCATCTTTGAGATCAATGACACTGTACCACTTTGATGCAGGAGAGACTTGAGCCAGATTGAATATGGATTTGGTACGAGGGCTACTAGATCTGCCACTTGATTGTTTACTCTCCTTAAATCTTGTACTGGCCGATAATCATTAGATCCAGGTTTCTTTACGGGTAACAAAGGGGTGTTCCAAGCAGATCGGATTCGCCGGAGAATGCCCAAATCATACAGTCTCTGCAGATGTATCTGGATTCCTTGCCTGGCCATATATGGAATGGGGTATTGAGGTTGATTGATCACCTGTGCATTCTGTTTCATCTCTATCCATATGGGGATAGCGTCGATAGCTATTCCTCCCGGGTTCTGTTCGGGCCATACTTGGGGTACACTATCCATCAGTTGTCTTCGTTTTTCGTTGAGGGGGGTGTTGTTTTCATATCGATGTTCGATGGTTCGTTCGACTATGGGAAGATGTAGTCTCCATTCTTCTTGGAGGGGACAGATGAGTATCATTGGATGGTCCCCGAAGGAGGCTTTAACTTCCCCTGTTGGTTGAAATCTCAATGTGGTCTGAGGCTTACACAGCAGGTCCCATCCGATAAGGGATACCATGGTCCCGCCTACTTGTATAGTTCATTCTTTCTGCAGAGGGGCAGTGAGTACCTGACCTGAGGCACCCACTATAGAAACAGTCTCTTTCGTCGGGGGGGGCCGATTGGTGCAGTCATGACAGATCGTTGGCCTCTGAGTCCAACAGGCCCCTGATTTTTGTTGTTTTACCTCGTAGATCTCCACCAGAGAGTCAGTGGGGATTCTTCCCTCCCGATCTCTTCAGGCTGTATGCTCCTTGTCGCCTCCCCCGCCATCTGCCAGTGGGGGTTGTCCGATCTCCTTTCTCCTCGGCCCCTTTGTGTCGGTGCAGGTCCATTTTTGTCGTTAGTATTCACTGCAGGGCTCCCGTATTTCTTTTGCCATTCTTCACAGTCTCTCTTCCAATGGCCTTCATTTTTGCAGTACGCACACTGATTCTTTCCCAAAGGGGGTCTTGTTCCCCCTCCTCTTCGCGGTCTGCCATTGTCTTGGCTCCTTCCCGTCCGAGTGTCCTCGAGAGCGGCGGCTAACAGTCACTTTCTCCTTCATGTCTCTACTTGCTTCTCTCTTTTCTCTTCCACTTCTCTATTTCCACATACTTGGTCTGCTATAGCTTTTAACTGGCTGAGGCTCATGCCCTCAAAGCCTTCGGCCTTCTGCAGCTTCTTTCGGATGTCGGGTCTCTATTATTAAGTTCCTGGTTGCAGGGACGGGCCCTTTTCTTCTCTTCCTGATCCCTGTTCCCATACATCTCAAAATACGATGAAAAGATCACAGTCCATCTGGAAATTGAATAGGTGACCTGCGCCTGGAGGCAAATCAGTTCTGACGAGGCTGAGAAGCTGCAAAACATTGCTTCCTTCATACTTGTAAGTTTGGCATTGGGTTAATTCAATAAAGTCAACCTGGATCTGCAGGCAAGGATCCAGGGGGGGCGCTTTAGGTGTGCAGGAGTGATGATCAAACCCTTGGAAGCCTTGTACCAATTATATTGCAAACACTAAGAACATATGGTAATAGCCAGAGCCCAGCCCCCACCAGTGGTAAAAGAACATAATTGCAATATATATATATATATGTGTGTGTGTGTGGGCCACTACTTTATCATTTTATTTATTTATTTTTATTATTTTTTAACAATTTTATATACCGACCTTCATAGTAGATTACCATATCGGATCGGTTTACAGTTTAACAGAGGGAAAAAAACTAGAGTAACAAATTCACGTAAACGAAAGATAACATTTGGGCCGACTCATATTTGCTCTTGTTCCTAATCTTGCATAGTGGCCCCTTCTCTTGCCCACAACTTCCAATAATCCTTATCTTGCGCCTGCCACTGAATCAAAATTTTTTAATATTAAGTCTTTGTTTTCTCTGTGTTTTTTTTTTTTTGTTTGTTTTTTTTACAAACGGCATCCTGTAATTCCCACAGTCAGAACTGCAGCTGTCCTATCTTGCCGCTTGCTATGCCCTGCATATTTAACAAAGCTTTAACAAAGGTCCCATTCTTAATCATTTCTCCTCTAATTTTCCCAGAGACAGCTTCAAAATAAACTGCGTCAGAAAAAGGGAGTTCATACTTTATCATGCGTTCCAATGTAACTTTTAAATAACAGATAATATATAGGAGACAAGTAAGAACAATAATTAACATGGTATTAGAGAATAGAAAGATAAGCATAGGGAGGACACTGGGATAGAAGATATGAGAAAACTAAAAACTTCTGATTAACAACGCCAGCATTGAAACGCACAGCCATATTGAATGCCTACGCACTGACACACTGACACGCAGTGGAACGCACCACCATTCCACAATTACATTTTTGTACTGTAACAATGAATTTGCTGCTATAAAATGTCTTAAAAATAGCCTGCATCATAAGGCACTAAATGATTTGTAAGGGACCCTTGGTTCTGGTATTTCTTTGCAAGTAGCAATCCTTTGTCAGATTACAGACAGTTTTAGCAAGGACCTTGGAGAATAAATTTAATCAGCAGAAACTCTGAGCTAAAAAAACTTCAACTTCTGTGAAATAGCCTATAAATGCCATTTGTCTTCATTCACCCAGGCTGGCTCAACCCCTTTTTTTTTTTTTCTTCTTTCTCTTCTCTCTCTGGCTCGATCCCCTCCTCTCTCCTGTAATTATCTCTGCCGTTAACCCTTAACTGCCATCAAGTTCTAAACTTCAACACCAGTAAATGCATTCTCCAGTAATCAAATAAGTATTTTAACTTAACACTGTAAATTAATTTGTTGTATAGTAGTCTTGTGCAGCATCTGTAACCCAAAAATCTCTTCTTATTAGGGTTTAAAACAATTAAAAACAATTAAAAAATCCCTGGTACATGTGCTTGCAATTCACAGATAGCAGTTACATACATTACAATCCTTAATTAATAATGGGGACTTCCAGTTCCCCATTTTGTGCACCTGAGCCACCATTACGAGGGCGGCTCCCTCCACTAACTTCTTCGCCCATGACGGAGGATCTAAAATGACTGCAATCCAAGCAGTTATGTACGGTATATCTTCAGGGCAACCCGGATTCCCTTCTCATATAACTATATTCTGGACCCTTGTGGCCGTTTGGAAATCGAAAGTTCCTACCGGAGGCCAATTTACACACAAACTAGGCCACCTATGGCCGCATCGTTGAATCATTCAGGTTTTCGTACATTTACATCTATCAAACACTTCACTATAGTGCTTCGTCATGGCTTTTAGCGGAGTTGAATAGCCCCCTCCCTTTAGGATAGAATCACAGACAAAGGAAGGAAGGGAAGACGGATAGGTAAGGGGTCCGTACCCGTCAGACACAAAAGGGTCACAATCGCCCCGACTAGGACGCGGTCAGCCCGGCCTAGAAACTGCGAGGCCATTCATTCTCTTTCACACAACAAGAAACCTTTTCCCGCTATTGTACACTTCACTTATAATTTTTTTCTCTTATGTGCGTGGCCTTTGGAACAGAATTCCTACTGAAACACTGCGCGGGGTGTGATCAAAGCCCCCTCGGTCCGCTCGGGGATGGACCGGTTACTCTTTATCTATTCTTCACTTCTTATTTATTTTATTTATTTATTTAAGTTTTTTATATACCAACATTCAAGACAAAAGTCCCATCATGCTGGTTCACATGAAACAGGAGTGCAAAATAAACTTAAACTTGAACAATAGTGCGGAAAAGCAGTTACATGTAACAAGGAAAAATAGAACTTGGAAGTGAGAAGGAAAAAGGAAAGGAAACCAGCTAATTACATATAATTACATTGTAAGAGGTAGCTAATAGTGATGTTGATGGTGATGTGTGTTGATTGTTAGGAGTTAAATAATATTGGAGTTAGGAAAAGCCTGCATGAACAGCCAGGTCTTGAGTCTTTCTTGAAGGTTGAGAGGCTGGGTTCCATTCTAAGATCTGGGGGGATGGAGTTCCATAAGGTAGGACCGGCTGTGGAGAAGGCCCGATTTCTTAGCGTAATGTGTCTGGTAGTTTTGGCTGGGGGTACTTTTGAGTGATCCTTTGTAAGCATCTCTTGTCGGTCTTGTTGAAGTGTGTAATCGGAGGGGGAAATGAAGGTCAATTGGGGCTAGTTGATGGATGTTTTTGTATATGGTGAGAATGGCCTTGTAGATTATTCTGAAGTGGATGGGTAGCCAGTGGAGGCCCAATAGGATAGGGGTTATATGGTCTCTTCTCCTGGTGTTAGTGAGTATACGGGCAGAGGCATTTTGAACCATTTGCAGTGGTTTGGTGTGTAGTGAGGGAAGACCAAGCAAGATGGTGTTACAATAGTCCAGCTTTGCGAAGATGAGTGATTGTAGGATTGTTCTAAAGTCATGAGTGTGGAACAGAGGTCTTATTCTTTTCGGTACTTGGAGTTTATAAAAGCAGTCTTTGGTGGTTTTGTTGATGGTGGCTTTCAGGTTCAGGTGATTGTCAATTAGAACTCCTAGGTCTCTCACTTGTGTAGTTTTTGGTATGGCTGGATGAGTGGGGGTGCAGGGACTGTTCTCTGGTGTGATGAGTAGTAGTTCCGTTTTGGATGAATTTAGTACCAGGTTGAGGCTTGTGAGAAGCTGTTTGATATTTTGGAGGCATGTTTCCCAATGAGATAGTCTTCTACTGTTCCCATAATACTCGCCTGCAGGGGTCTTCCGATCGTCATGAAAGCCTTCTTCCCGGATCACCAGCCCAAAGGTCTCAGAGGATCTCCGTGGAATGACCCCCTCAGATACCTGATCACTGAACTCAGCGGTGGCCACTCACCAGGCAAGTCTGGGGGATCACTCCGCCACAAAATCCCCTGGACCAACTGGGGGGCTAAAATAGCATCCCCGGTACCTCCTGGCTGAGGCTCGCCAAATGTAACCGTCTCTTTTTAGTCAGTAAGGAGGCCCAGACAACTGATCCGTAAAGATAGACTTTTATGCCAGCAAGATGCAGCTAAGACAAAGGCTCAGTACAACTGCATGCCCCTCCCCTTCAGGAGCAGACTCTTATGCACTTACAGTTCTTATCTTTTACACATGCGTTCTAAGCATTGCTGAGCAAGCATATTCCGGCTGAAGGGGCTACTGACCCCCCTCCCTAGACACCCTGGAACTTTCATGAAACTTCTCCATGTTCTGCAGGAGAGGCTGCTGGGACTTGCAGTTCTGGAAAGGAATTCGCGAGTCTGCAGTAATACAGCCCATCACATAATACATCCATTGTTCTAATCTAGGTTACAGCAGTGAAAGCTTATCAGAGAATAAGAACAGCGAAGCCAAAAAAATGAAAATGTGCAATGGGCTGACAGAGAGTTTCCCAATGTCCTAATTACAGCTGTATTGCAGACTGTAAGTAAACCCGTCATGAAGCAGGGAATTCTGGTACATGAAGTCCTTTGTCAGGTTGAAGCCTTCAGACTCCTTCAAATGGGTTACATTATACCATGCTCTTATACAGGCCATATGCCCAGTAAGGGCCAAGAAGGAATATCTAATGGTACACCCACCGGGGGAGGGACCATTAATTAAACACCAAGATCGAACGGCTTTATCGCGTTACCTATTTATTAGTATACTACGCAAGGGATTAGCTAGGATAGGGGAGGACACGGGAGATTATCACACTCATTCCTTCAGAATAGGCGCAGCATCGTTTGCCAGCATCAGTGGTTTCAGTGAGGATCAAATAAAAGCAATAGGGCGATGGAAATCCGGTAAATACAGGGCATACATACGGCCCATAAAACAGGTTCCCATATTCCCTAGGACACCTTAACATGGCGCATCGCCACCTATCCACTTCCCCATAACCGTTCTTATTCTTATTTATCATTGACTCCAGCGGCGGTCGCAAAGGTGATATGGATCCTGGGGCACTCGTACATTTATTGGGCTCACATTAGAGCCAGGAAAAAGACCTCCAGTGATCAGACGGGCATACCTCACAGCAAGGCCAGCATATTCTGGCTATGCAACCGAGGGATGAGGTGGGTCCAACTAATGCCATCCATCCCGCAATACACCTTGCAACTTCCATGGCCAGACATTATCATCTTCCATTTAGGAGATAATGATTTGATCTCAGTCAAAAACATTGATCTTATAATTGCTATCAAGAAGGAGTTGTCTGCAGTCAAGGCCCTTTGGCCACCTGCGGTATTGGTGGGGTCTCACATTACACGTCATCAGACATGATGATATGTCTCTATCAAGAAGGAGTTGTCTGCAGTTAAGGCCCTTTGGCCACCCGCGGTATTGGTGGGGTCTCACATTACCCCTCGATTGGTATGGAGAGATGCGAGGTCGCATAAAGGCAGCGTGAAATGCAGGCGTAATTAAATAAGGAAGTGGATACCTGGATGAGGCGTTATGGGGTCACGTCATCAGACATGATGATATGTCTCCCACCTGTGCGGGCATGTATAGGCCGGATGGGGTTCACCTATCCGATGTGGGCATAGATATCTTCATCCTCTCCCTGCAAAACGGCCACAGCAAGCGCTAGTTGATTAGTGGGGATAGGAAACAAATAGGTGTTACTGTTTCCTACCTTGGCGGGGCCCTTACCGGTGCATAAGGAGATATGTCGCTGCATAGGGGGGAAGTTTTTGGTGTCGGGGGAGGGGGAAGGGGAGGAGTGGAGCACCAAGGACTTTGCATAGGGGGAAAGCGTGGGGGATGGCTATACGCAAAGCATGGCGCAAGACTGAGATGATGGCCGGTCTGGGGGTGGCCAATGAAGGCCTGGCATAAGCAATAACTGGGGCCCGCAAGGCCAGGGGAGGGAGGAGGCGGCAGAACACTGCACGGAGCGGCAGTGGCCACAGAGGCATTCACGGAGCGGGATGCCAATGGCGTACCACCTTCACGGAGCGGAAAGATGGAGGGCTGCCGTCTCCAGCAAATAGAGGGTTGGGTAAGAGCACATAAATTTACCGGTGAGGGCATAGGCTATATATGTATTGCCAAAGGTTAAGCTTGGTCAATTAGTGCTGATTGTTAATGTTTAAAGTAATGTTAATTGGCTGTGGCCGTTTCTTCCACTCAATAAAGGAACATGATTTACCTTACTGTGCCTCTGTGTGGTCAAGGGTGGGAGGGGTGCCCTGAAGCTACGGCTTGCACAAGTTGTGGACCCTAGAACCCAATACACCTACTTAAGGAAACAGAGCAAGTTAGTCTGCGACCCTCACCAAATAAAGGAACTGCAAATTAAGTAGCAGCGTGGAAGTAATCGGATCTGAATCAGAAACACTCCTAAGCCAGGGTCAGTGGGGACTCTACATGCAGACAACCTGACCTGGAAACCTCAAAATGTCACAGTCTCTGCACAATGCAACACCTTCTGTACTGTGCAAAATAGTTTAATTTCCTGCCTGTGTTTTGTGCTAGCAGCGAGAAAATGCACAGTTAAAATAACAGAGGGGGGAGGGGTTCAGCCCGTGTCACTGCCTAATCCCTAAATTCTGTGTGGTAGAACATAGTTGCCATGGAGACAAAAAAGACTGAGACCGGAAGCAGTAGGAGCCTTCTTCCTAGCTACGCCAGAAATTGTGCAGCCGTGGGGAGGAAGTTCGTAGAATTTCTGATAAGGGACTAGCTTGGGGTGAATTGCTTCCTGTGTTCATAATTTTTGGTAAGAGTAACGTGGGGAGCTGGAAGAGATGAAAATTTGGGGAAATTTGGGGGAGGAGAGGGTTTCTGCAAACATTTACCTGGAAGGGAGGGAGAGAGAAAAGCTGAGCAGGCTTACTAAAAGCAAAAGCTCCCCTCCTTTGGGATCTCAGCTCCTTTCTTTGACTGTCACTTCCCTAAGTCCCTTTAAAGGGAAGAAATGTTCAGTTTTTTATCTTAATATCACAATGCGAAAATAATTCTTGAAGTGAATAGATACTACTGAATGAAAAAAATCAAAATGGGAGGGGTCTAAGAGCTTCGGTGTCTTTCCAGAGCACAAGTAGGTATCAGTGTAATGAACATAGGGAAAATGTATACTGCCCCTCGTGTTCTGATTTACTAATGAATGTGATACTACTGAAAACATGCATGTTAAGTTATATGGCGTGCTCATCTAAGCGAGGTGCAGCTATCATGTTCCCAATAGTTTTCAGTAACATTATTATTGGAATTGAGTTTTCTTCTTGCTCACATTTAAGCATACTCTTGTTTGGGATTTGGATTTTAGACTTAATTATTCACTTTCCAAATTCAGTCTCAAGATGAATTATATTGAGGCACAGTAGGTATTTGTTTTTCAAATATTTTTAAATAAATTCTCCTGACCACTTCCTTTCACTTCCATGTACCTCTGGATGCCCTTGGACATTTGGTCAATTTCTTCCTTTTGTATCCCTCAGTGGCCCCTCATTGTCTTCTTTGAGACTTTCCCAGGAACTATTTTGGGCTTTACCTTTTTTAAATGTATTATTACTCATTCTAAAATCCTAAATGAGTTACAAACTACATACATAAAAGTTAACACATAGCTCATCTTGTATAAGTGAATGCCCCTCAGTGAAGGTATTTTCAAGTAAATATTTTGCTGTGAGAATAATGGTTGATAAGGGATGTAAAGCTTTATTTCTTAGCATCCAGTCAGATGAATCCAGAAAAAGTGGGTTATGCTCCCCTAGCAGCAGATGGAGACGGAGTAAACTGAAGTCACAGTTACATCAGCCTGCCAGTATTCTCCGTTTCCAGCAGTTGGTGGACGTGCATCTCGCCACTACAGATTGCTTCATTTTAAAATATAGGAGAATTAAAGATAAGATTTGGCTTTTCTCCGGTGATACCAAATGGTCCCTCCCCCAATTGAGAATTCCTGAGGTGATTTCCATAGTCCCTCAAATGGTGCCTTGGTCAGGTACCTGGTTTTGCTGGTGTGGACTTAGCTGCTTAAGCAACTGAAAGGCAGCCGGTGCAGGAAGCCGAGTGTGCGGTGACGGCACATGCCCTTGGCCCCTGCAGCCAGAGACAGCCAGGTAACGCTGAGCTCTGGTAATTTAAAAAAAAAAAAAAAAAAAGAGAGATACAGAAACTTAGTAGCAGGTTTTTGTTGTACAGGGTTTCCTCCACCCCCCCCCCCCCCCGGTCTCTGTGCTCAACATACCGGTCTGAGGTTGATTCTGCTTTGTGGGAGGTCGAGGATCATGGGCAACCTTCTTAGGCTATGTCCTGCTCCGAGGCTTTTCGCTGCCCACTGTGTGCATGCACTACAAGTGGTACTGTGCGCTTAAGTTTTTTTGTGTGCTTAATCTTTGGCCACCTAGCTAAGTACACCTAAGTGTTGGACGCATAATTTCTAGGCACCTAGGTGAGTCCTTATCTCAAAAAAAAAAAAAAAAGGCTATTCACCGGTCCCCAGCCATTGCTCAGTGCATTGTCGGCCATCATGGCGCCTGTGCCTAAGAAGAGAGAAACTGCCTGCTCTGATTTCTCAGACCTTGAAAATTGCTTGGAATTCCTGGGGCAGATTCAGTGTCGGAGCTAAAGAGAAATCCCATTTTGGTTTCCTTGCATAAATCTTCTTGTTTTTGATCCGTGATGGACGCCATTCAAGAATTAATTGATCTTGCATGTGCGCCCCAGAGGCTGTTTTCAACAGGGATCAGATTTTGGAAGGTCTGTACCCTCTGGATCCAGTGGTAAGAGAGCGCTTCTGTTTTTTCCCAAGGTAGAAATGCACTTTTGTATGCAGTCTCCAAGTGGATCACTATTCCCATGGAAGGAAAAGCGACCTTAAAGGATGCTCATGCTAAGAAGATTGAGACTATCCTTAAGCGAGCATTTGAAGCAGTGGCAATTACCTTGCAGATCGTTTCTTGTTGTTCCTTGGTGGCTTACTCTTGTTTGCTTCTCTCCCAGAAGGTTGATGACTCTGGGGTAAACTCTAGGGCAGTTGTGGAACCAGCTGCTGCCTTCTTGGCAGAGGCGGGCTGTAATTTGGTCTGCTTCAGCCAGAGGGATGGCTTTGTTAGTAACAGGCAGGCGTCAGTTATGGTTGAGAAATTGGTCGACTGATGCGACCTACAAGGCTAAACTCAACAAATTGCCCCTTAAACGGATTTTGGTTGCGAGTTGGAGAAACTGGCCAGTAAGTGGGGCGAATCTCCGGTTCCTGGTTTGCCGGAGGATAAGAAGCAGGCGCAGTGCTCCCTTCACAAGAGAGGTCGTGCTAGATGATCCAAGCGCTTTCGACCCTGTAAAGGAGCGACCTTCAGAGCCTCAACCCTTTGGCGGGACTCAGTCATTTTATCGCCGACAACCCAGAAGAGGTGCAGGGTCAGGTAGTGGAACCTCCCAAGCCTCCCAATGAAGGTTTGCCAACCCACCTCTGGCAGTAAGAGATAGGGGGATGCCTCTCACTCTTTTATCAGAGGTGGGTCAAAAATCACATCTGATCAGGTGGGTCCTGGAGGTGCTACAAGAGGAATGTGCACTGGGGTTGCATAGTGTTCATGGTTGTCTCCCTGCTGCTCACCACCAAAAAAAACCAAAAAACCAGGCAGTAGAAAACTGCATTGTCAGTCTCCTCAGTATGAGGGCTGTGATCCCAATTGTGTGGGATAATGGCCATGCAGTCGGCCAGCATTTCTTACATCTCTGGATTTGTCAGAGGCATATCTCCACATTCCCATCAGGACTAGAAGATCAACACTTTCTGGATTCACAATTCTGGGACGCAACTTTCAGTTTTGGGCGCTGCCCTTGATCTGGTCACTGCTCCCAGAACCTGTTCCAAGGTAATGGTGGTAGTTGTGGCAGAGTTGAGAAAGGATGGACTCCTAGTACACCCGTATCTGGATGACTGATTTGCGCCAAGTCACTGGAAGAGAGCTGCTTGGTGATTCGCAAGGTGATTTTCCCTGTTGCAGGAGCTCGGCCAGGTGGTGAACCTAGCCAGGAGCAGTCTTCAGTTGCTGGAATACCTGAGGGTTCATGTCAACACAAAGCAGGCTAAGGTGTTCCAGCCGGGAGCCTGAATTTAGAAGTTGCTAGCTCAACTGCGTCTGTTATTGAACACTCTGAGCATAACTGTATGGTATTGCTTGCAGATCCCTGGCTTAATGTTGGTGACCCTGGAAGTGGTGCCGTGGGCAAGAGCCCATATGTGTCCTCTTCAGCACTCCCTGCTGTCTCAGTGGAATCTGCAGTCTTAGAACTATTCAATTCAGCTCCATCTGCCAATGGAGGTCTTCTCCCAACTGCAGGGGGTGGCTGTAGGTGGATCATCTATGGAAGGGAGTTTTGCTATCCCCTCCAGACTAGTCCTGACAACGGATGCGAGTCGGATTGGCCACTGTTGGAAACAGGATGCTGGGCTTAATGGACCCTTGGTCTGATCCCAGTATGGCAATTTCTTATGTTCTTATGTTCCTTTGGTTGAGGAGCTCAGTTTCAGGAGCTGACGATGCAAGGGAGCTGGAGTGCAAAGAGTCTCTCTGGAACATCAGTTGCTGGAGGCCAGGGTGGTCCGGTTGGCATGTTCACAGTTTGGCTGCAGGGTCGCTCGGTCCGCATAGTGTCAGGGATGGTACCAAGAGCCAACAAATGTCACAGGAAATAGATCATCTTATGGAATGGGCAGAAGTGCATCTCCAGATGTTCTCAGTCTTGCACATTGTAGGCTAAGAAAACGTAAGAGCAGACTTTCTCACCTGGTAGAGTCTGGACCCAGGAGAGTGGGTGTTGTCAGACGAGTTTCAGCTGATTCAGGATCACTGGAGTCTCCCGTCCCTGAACCTGTAGGTGACTTTGCCCACTGTGTAAGTTTCACGATTCTTCAGCCATAGAAGAGATTTGAGGTCATTGGGGATTGATGCCCTACCGCTGGAATGGCTGGAATACAAGTTGCTGTATGTCTTTCCTCCATGGCCCATGTTGGGAAGATGATTTGAAGGATCAAACACCAGAGAGGGATGGTGCTCTTGGTTCTCCAGATAGGACCAGGAAACCATGGCATGCAGATCTGGGAGGCTCCTGTGGATTTGCCTCTTCGACTTCTGCACACAGGAACTTGTTTGCAGCAGGGACCTGTCCTTCATGAATATCCAGCTTGATTTTCTCTTATGGTATGGCCCTTGACAGGGCTCGCTTGCTGAAACGTGGATATACTCTGCGGCAGTAGTAATCTCCGCCTTGCTAAGAGCTAGAAAGTTCTCCACTACTGGTCTATGTGCGGATTTGGAGAGTGTTTGAGGCCTGGTGTAAGGATCGCGGTACTCTTCCTTGTTCGGTCAAGATACCGTTCATTTTGGAATTTTTGTAGGATGACTTGAATAAAGGCTTGGCCCTTTTATTACTTAAGTGTGCAAGTAACTGCTTTTGCCTGTTTCAGGAGTCCAGTCAATGGTTGATCCTTGTTGGCTCATTCTAATGCAGTCTGTTTTCTGAAAGGAGTCCATCAAGCCCAGCATCCTGTTTCCAACAGTGGCCAATCCAGGCCATAAGAACCTGGCAAGTACCCAAAAACTAAGTCTATTCCATGTTACCATTGCTAATGGCAGTGACTATTCTCTAAGTGAATTTAATAGCAGGTAATGAACTTATCCAATCCTTTTTTAAACACAGCTATACTAACTGCACTAACCACATCCTCTGGTAACAAATTCCAGAGTTTAATTGTGCGTTGAGTAAAAAGAACTTTCTCTGATTAGTTTTAAATGTGCCCCATGCTAACTTCATGGCGTGCCCCCTAGTCTTTCTACTGTCCGAAAGAGTAAATAACGATTCACATCTACCCGTTCTAGACCTCTCATAATTTTAAGCATCTCTATCATATCCCCCCTCAAGCCGTCTCTTCTCCAAGCTGAAACGTCCTAACCTCTTTAGTCTTTTCCTCATAGGGGAGCTGTTCCATTCCCCCTTATCATTTTGGTAGCCCTTCTCTGTACCTTCTCCATCGCAATTGTATCTTTTTTGAGATGCGGCGACCAGAATTGTAACAGTATTCAAGGTGCGGTCTCACCATGGAGCGATACAGAGGCATTATGACATTTTCCGTTTTATTTGCCATTCCCTTTCTAATAATTCCCAACATTCTGTTTGCTTTTTTGACTGCTTCAGCACACTGAACTGACGATTTCAATGTGTTATCCACTATGACGCCTAGATTTCTTTCTTGGGTTGTAGCAACCTAATATGGAAACCTAACATTGTGTAACTATAGCATGGGTTATTTTTCCTTATATGCATCACCTTTCACTATCCACATTAAATTTTTCATCTGCCATTTGGATGGCCAATTTTTCCAGTCTCACAAGGTCTTCTTGCAATTTATCACAATCTGCTTGTGATTTTAACTACTCTGAACAATTTTGTGTCATCTGAAATTTGATTATCTCACTAGTCGTATTTCTTTCCAGATCATTTATTAATATATTGAAAAGTAAGGGTCCCAATACAGATCCCTGAGGCACTCCACTGTCCACTCCCTTCCACTGAGAAAAATTGTCCATTTAATCCTACTCTCTGTTTCCTGTCTTTTAGCCAGTTTGCAGTCCACGAAAGGACATCGCCACCTATCCCATGGACTTTTTACTTTTTCCTAGAAGCCGCTCATGAGGAACTTTGTCAAATGCCTTCTGAAAATCCAAGTATACTACATCTACCGGTTCACCTTTATCCACATGTTTGTTAACTCCTTCAAAAAGTGAAGCAGATTTGTGAGGCAAGACTTGCCCTGGGTAAAGCCATGCTGACTTTGTTCCATTAAACCATGTCTTTCTATATGTTCTGTGATTTTGATGTTTAGCACACTTTCCACTATTTTTCCTGGCACTGAATTCAGGCGAACCAGTCTATAGTTTCCCGGATCGCCCCTGGAACCCTTTTTAAATATTGGGGTTACATTTTTCTATCCTCCAGTCTTCAGGTACAATGGATGATTTTTAATGATAGGTTACAAATTTTTACTAATAGGTCTGAAATTTCATTTTTTTAGTTCCTTCAGAACTCTGGGGTGTATTACCATCCGGTCCAGGTGATTTACTACTCTTCAGTTTGTCAATCAGGAGGAACGTCTTCGTCCTCCTTTGCGTTTCCAGTGCCCCTATGGAGTCCCAGTTGGTTTTTGGATTTTTTTGGTATGCCTATGTTTCAACCACTATGGTCTGACCTTGACAATAGTGTTCCTTGTGGCAAATTGCTATGTGCTTAGGGATTTTGAGCTGCAGGCCTCGTCTTGCCAGGAGCCATTTTTCTTTTTACCGAAAGTGGTCTCTGAGTTTCAATTGAACCAGTCCGTCTCCATGGCATCTCTGGTCAGGGAGAGAGATGTAGAATAGTCTTATCTCTTGTGGCCCTTGGATGCAAAGTGGCAAGTATCTGGAGGTCACTGGGCCTTTTCCGTAGGTCAGATCACCTGTTTGTCCTCCATGGCAGTACTAGATGGAGTGCCAGTCTTGCGGGCTACAATAGCTCGCTGGAATTTAGGAGGTAGTCTCACCGCATACGTGGATGCTAGGAAGCCATTACCTAGTCAGGTTCGGGCCCATTCCACTCGAGCTCAGGCAGTGTCATGAGCAGAAGTTAGATTGTTGTCTCCCGTCAACATTTGCCAAGCTGCGATGTGGTCCTCCTTACACACCTTTTCCAGGTATTATCATCTGGATGTGCAAGCCCGGGAGGATGCAGCCTTTGCACATGCGGTTTTGACTGGACTGCGGGCAGCCTCATGCCATATTCAGGAATAGCTTGGGTACATCCCACTTGTTCTAGATTCATCTGACTGGATGCTAAGAGATAAGAAATTACTTCTTACTTGATAATTTCCTTTTCTTTAGGACAGTCAGATGTATCCAGCTTCCCTCCCTTGGTTGCTGTATGATTTGCATAATGGTCCTCCTGTGTGCCTAAGTGTTACAGGGCTTACTGGTAAGTGTTACTCTAGTCTCTAGACCAGCGATTCTCAACCGGTGTGTCGCGACACACTAGTGTCTTGCGTGCTCCCGGTCTCTCCCGCTGCTCTTTCTTCCCTGCTGCCGTTGCTGCCGGGCTATCAGCACGTTCAAGCCCAGTGGGAACGGCAGCGATGGTAGAAGAAGCAGTGGCACCTACGCTGGCCTTTTCTTCTTCCCGCCCTCCCCCCCCCCCCCCCCCCCCCCGGTGACCCGGAACAGGAAATGATACGTGGTGCGCGGGAAGGAGAAAGACCGTGCCGCGTGATAAAGTAGCAGCGGCGGCTGCAGCATCGGCCCCCGAGCAATTGAAGCAGCCGGTAATCGAGAAAGGAGACAGCAGCATGAGCCTCCCGCGGCCGATGGGATTCTTCTTTCTTGGCCTGCGGGGGCAGGAGGAGGCTGCTGCAGCTACCAAGGGGGGGGGGGGGGGGGAGTGAATGAGAGAGAGAGAGAAGCAGCCAGCCAGCTTGTGTGTAAGTGGGAGAATGTATTTGATTGAGAGCATGTGTGTGATTGAGAGAAATTGGTCAGAGAGCTGGTGTGTGTGTGTGTGTATATGTGAGAAGCAATGAAAGTGACTGCTCAAGGAGATGACTGATGTGTGTGTGAGAGAAAAAGCATGGAAGTGAGAAATCTGGGTATGTGAGAAAGCATGGGAGTAAGAAGCCTGGTGTTGTGGGGCTGTGTGTGAAAAAGCATGGGAGTGAGAAGCCTGATTATGTGAGAGAGAGCATGGGAGTGGGAAGCCTGTGTGTGTGTGCATGCATGAGCAAGAGACTGGTTGGTAAGGTGACTGTGTGTGTGTGAGAGAAAGAGACTAGTGTGTGTGAATGTGTGAGAGAGAATGTGATTCAGGTAATGAGAAGCCTGTGCAGTGGAGAGCAAGCATGGAAATGAGAGAGAGACTGGTGTGTGTGTGTGTGTATGTGTGTGTAACAGAGAGAAAGTGATTATGGGAATGAGAAGCCTGTGCATGTGAAGAGTGAGCATGGGAGTGAGAACCTGTGTGTGTGTGTGAGACACAGCATGGGAGGGAGAAGCCTGTATATGTAAGACAAAATATGGAAATGGGAAGCCTGTGTGTTTGTGTATGCATGAGAGAGATCAGGTGACTGGTGTGTGTTTGTGTGTGTGTGAGAGAGAGAAAGAAAGTGATTATGGGAATGAGAAGCCTGTGCATGTGAAGAGTGAGCATGGGAGTGAGAAACCTGGGTGTGTGTGAGACACAGCATGGGAGTGAGAAGCCTGTATATTTGAAAGAGAACATGGGAGTGGGAAGCCTGTGTGTGTGTATGCATGAGAGAGATCAGGTGACTGGTGTGTGTTTGTGTGTGTCTGTGAGAGAAAGAAAGTGATTTTGGGAATGAGAAGCCTGTGCATGTGGAGAGAACAAGCATGGGAGTGAGAGACTGGTGAGTGTGTGTGTGTGAGACAGAGAAAGTGAATATGAGAGTGAGAAGCCCGTATATGTAAGTAGAACACAGGAGTGGGAAGCCTGTGTGTGTGATTGGCATGAGAGAAACTGTTCAGGAAGGTGACAGGTGTGTGTGTCAAAGACTGTTTGGGAGATGATTGGTGTATGAGAGACAGAAACTGGTCATGGGGGCATGACTGGTATGGTGTGTGTGTGAGAGACATGGGACTAAGGAAGAGGACCATGAGTATAGAGCTTAGCCTCTACTGCTGCTTCACCTGTGTGCTATGGCCTGCATGGAAGAGGAGTAGGAGAGCTGCTGGAGGGGGTAAGTAAAGGTGGCTTTTTAAGTTTATTTTTCTTGATTGACTGCCATTTTAATTATTTAATATTATGTGATGTGTCTGCTTTTTTTGAAATATTTTATTGGTGTTTGGAGAATTTTTATTAGTTTTTATGAGTTTTTAATTGTTGGATGTTATTCTGTTCATAGCTGTTTTGAAACATTTATTCTGCTTATTAGTATAGTTTTACAATTATTTCTGTGTGGGGATCTATAGCTGCTTGCTAGTTCTGTTTTCCTAATAAGAGGTGTATTGGTTTTTAGGACCTGATTTAATATTTGTAGTGTTGCCTTTTCATAGATAGGGTTGCTCCTGTTTGAGTGTATTATGGAATACACTCAAACAGGAGCAACTGTGTGCGGATTAGTTTATGTGCATTACTACAGATCCTGGGAGTATGTTAGGTCGGTTCTGTGTCTGTTACCGAGATGAGATATTTTACTAGCATGTAAGCGTTTTATCAGTCTTATTTGTTGTGTTTTCTCAAGAGGACATGCATTGGTGGTAAACTGCTGTCTTTTCATAAATAGGGCTGTTGAGCCTGGAAGTAGAAGGAGTTTGAGTTGCTGTTACTGCGATGACACCAGAACCAGAATATCTTTTTTGTAGGGTGAGTTGTATGGGGAATGTCATAATTTTGCTTTACATCCATTATTGTGGGTCAGGGGGGTTCCCGTGGATGCAAACTGTACTTTTACATCTAGCCCCGTGACGATCATGGGTCAGTGTGTCATGCATGTGAGAACCATCTGTCAGGTGTGTCCCGACAGAAAAAAGGTTGAGAACCACTGCTCTAGACTAGTGTGTTTACATTCTTGTCTGAGCTCAATGTTGCCTGTTGGCTGAGAATTGCAATGGTTATCTGTTTTTGATCAATTTTTTTGCTAGTTTTTCCACAGATGTTTTTGAAGAGAATATTAGTAGGCTGATATAACTGTAGGGGTGTGTATACTGTGACATCAGTTTACTCCATCTGCTGGTAGGGGAGCATAACCCACTTGTTCTGGATTCATCTGACTGTCCTAAAGAAAATGATATTCTCAGGTAAGTAGTAATTTCTCAATAGTGCACTGATACTATATGGGGTTTTTGAGATCAAAATATAATTTAATGTAAGAACTTCAAATTTTACTCTCTATGCTACCACCAACCAATGTAGCTTATAAAGTATCAGGGACATGTGCTAATTTTGCGAAGCACCTCGCAGCAGCATTTGAAGAGACTGGAGAGTCAATCCAGGCAAACCAATATAAACCTCATTTTCCCGTAGATAAGCAGCATGAATTAGCCATGCTGTCTAGGATGTCCTCTGGACAGCTAGGTGGCGGAGCTCCTCTTCTCCTCAGAGAACGAAAAAAAAAAGAGTTCCATCGCGATAATGCGGCCACTTGGATTCAAGTTTTGCCAATGTGGCAAGATTATGTCGGTGACTGGACATGCCAAATGTTATATTTGCCTCTGACCAGAACATGACCAGGTGACTTGCAGGGACTGCGGATGCATGTCCCCCCGGGGCCAGCGCCAAAGGGTCGCCAGGATCGCCAAATTTCGGGAAGCGGCATCAGGCTCGTATGCCCCTTACAAAGATTCGACAAAGTCTTCTCCGGGAGCCCCCTGGATGTCCAAGGCGTCGTTGCATCGTCGAGCCTCCTCGGTTGGGGCCTCTTGGTTTGTCTGGGCCAGCGCCGAAGCAAGCTCCCACGGTGCCGACGCAGGAGATGTATCAATGGCGCCGAAGTTTACATGGAACTAAACTTTTTCCACATGTATGTCTCACATCTACTCAAACACATGCCAGATGCCCATGGGTTATGAATTCCCATGGATATTGATAGACATATATAATACTATCATAGACAACTTTCAAACCAAAGTATCAGGGACATGTGCTAATTTTGCGAAGCACCTCGCAGCAGCATTTGAAGAGACTGGAGAGTCAATCCAGGCAAAACAATATAAACCCTCATTTTCCCGTAGATAAGCAGCATGAATTAGCCATGCTGTCTGGGATGTCCTCTGGACAGCTAGGTGGCAGAGCTCTCATAGACGCACCAACATGTCTGACTGCGGGAGCCGACTGCACGACTCATAACCAACGCAAAAACACAAAATGTTGATGCACAGAAGCAGGCTGATGCTTTCGACTCACAGTGCCTCAAAAACACCAAAGAAGCACTCTTCAGGGCACAAACGGCCCAGGGAACCTTCCCCACTCTTGGTGGTAGACTCAGACATGGCGCCTTCGTCTCCAGCCACCTCTCACGGTTCCTCTGCATCATTCAGGGTCTACTCTGGCTTGTCCACTGTCTCTCAGCACAGGAAGTCCAGCTTCCAGGAACCCTTGCAAAAGACACAAACGGCCTCCTCCGGACCCACTTCAACCTAGAGGTCCCGACACGGAGATACTATTGGCTGCAGTACCAGCCAGAGGTGCTCACAGGGAGCCCAGGCCACACCTGGAGATGCTCACTGACAGCCTATGCTGGTTCCTCAGGACACCTTGGCCTCTCAGGCAGTGTCCCAGATTTCCCTCATACTTTCACAGTTTCTTACTACTGTTGAACAACAGGGAAAACGTCCAGCAGAGCTACCCCTAGAAGCCCCTCCTTCGCCACAGGAGAGCCTCAGTTCAGATCCTTCTCCTCCTGGCCCACCTCTACCAATGTCTCCTCCTGGGCATGATTCCCCCCACTTCACCGGGATCCTCCACAGGGTACCCCTTTGACCCTGCAGAAGTGCCACTGGAGCCTGTGTCTCCACCTGAAGATCTGTCTTATTCCAAGTTCGTAGAAAAAAGTAGGGCAACGTCGAGTCTCGGAAGATTCCTGACCTGGGGCAGGAAGTCCTGGATGCTGTCATGACCAAGGCCTGGGAATCTCTTTTTGCAGGACCATCAACCTCTTGCAAGATGGAATTAAAATTCCGTATGCGGCTGTCCCCATTTTACTCCACGGTGCAGTTACCTCATGCCTCTGTAGTAGTGGAGTCCGCTATGCAGAAGGCCAAAAAATCACACTCTAATACTCCACCTGGAAAGGATTCCAAATACTTGGATGACTTTGGCAAAAAGGCTTTCCAATCTGGGATGCTAAATGCAAAATTTCAACAGCACCAGTTTTATATTACTTAGTACTTGTATGAGTGTCTACAGGCTGTAAAGCCCCTGCTTCAGGAAGCATCCCCGGACCACCGACCTCCTGAACAATTCCATGACTTAGAGGAAGGATTACGGCACTCCTCTGCACGGTGTATGAAAGGTTCGGCACTTCAGCCAAGTCCACGGCCAACACCATCGCTGCCCAACGCTTGGCATGGCTGCAAGCAAGCGCCATTCGTGAGGACGTGCACGAGAAACTTGTGGACCTTCCCTGTCTCCCGGATAATCTCTTTGGTGACAAATTGAGAGAGACTGTAGCTCAGCTTAAGGAACAGAAGGTGTCTGTCATGTCTCTGACCACTCCTTCCGATACCGCTTCATCCAGACGATACTTCTCATCCTATAAGAAGTCGTATTATCCATGCCGTCCTTACCGGCCTTACCCATCTTACAGGCCTGTTCGATATACATCAAGCTGCCCTCAGCCTCCCCAACAACAAGGGGTTTGACAACACCTTCCTCGGCAGCCTCGTCCACCTTAGGACTCCAACCCCCCCTAAGCCCCCTCAGGGATTTTAGGACGGGTGAACCCACCACTACCGCTTCCACTGGGGGGCAAGCTCTCCTAATTTCCCAGCATAGAAGGCGATCACATCTGACCTTTTGGGTTTTACAAATCTTATAGGAAGGCTACTCCCTTAGCTTCCAATCTATCCCATCTGTGCCACACCTGGTGCGCCAGATATACCTGAATGCACACTGTGGACCCCTGCTACAGGAGATAAACCCCCCTACTCCAACAACAGTGCATCGCTAGCTGCTCTTGACACAGCTCCACCAGGGCTTCTACTCACAATACTTCCTCATCCCCAAGAAGTCTGGTGGGTTACGACCCAGCCTAGATCTGCGTTCTCTCTACAGACACTTGACAAAGGAGAAATTCAAAATGACGTCTCTCGAGTCCATCCTTCCCTTCCTTCGACCCAACTATTGGATGTGTTCACTGGACCTCAAGGATGCTTATTCACACATACCGCCGCATCTCACATCCTGGCGGTACCTATGCTTCACTGCCAATGGCCGCCACTTCCAATACCCTCAGCCCCCCAGGGTTTTTATGAAATGCCTAGCGGTAGCGGTGGCTCACCTCTGGGGTATTCAAATATTCCCCTACCTGGACGATTGGCTGCTGGTGGCCCCCAATCTGTCCACCCTACATACCAATCTCCTAGCGACCATATCCTGTCTGGACAACCTGGGACTGCTGGTCAACTATGAGAAATCCAACCTGCAGCCCACTCAGGGCTTGCAATTCATTGGGACTCATATCAACACCATTCGCAACAGGGCCTTCCTCCTGGAAGCCCGGGCCCTTGCCCTGACATCACTTGCCGGCCGCCTCCAAGAGGCCACCACAGCCCCTCAGATCCTGACCGTCCTCGGCCACATGGCAGCATCTATCTATGTCGACTCCCACACTTGCCTTCACATGCGCCGTTTACAGTAGGGCCTAAAATCCCAGTGGAACCAGTTCTGCAATCCTCTCTCCCTTCCTGTCACCCTCACGTCCAGCAATGAAATGGGATTTGGAATGGTGGCTAACAGCATCGGCTCTCGTGATGGAGCACCTCTCCGGCCCCCAGTACAACACTTTCCGCACCACAGATGCTTCCACCATCTACAGACTCAAGGCCTGTGGTCTGCCTGGGAACGATCACAACAGATCAACCTCCTAGAGCTCCGTGTCATCCTGAACGCTTTTTGAGCCTTCCAACATGCACTCCAGGGAAGACAGTCATGGTCCACATGGACAACCAAGTTGCCATATTCTACATTAACAAGGAAGGAGGGTCCGGTTCCTGGAACCTTTGCAAGGAGCTGTCTGGATCCTGGAATGGGCAGAGAGCAATCCATCACCCTGCAGGCCACATACCTGTCAGGTATTAACAGAGCCGACAGACTGAGCAGAATCTTTCACCCCCACGAGTGGGAACTCCATCAAGACGTGGCGGAAAAGACACTTTTGAACCTGGGGTCTTCCATGCGTCGATCTTTTTGCTACAGAACAAAACTGAAAGGTCCAAACCTCTGCTCGTTGTACCCCAGTCCCCAACTACTAGCGCAGGACGCATTCCTCATCAACTGGATGGAGGGTCTGCTCTATGCCTTCCCTCCTATACCTGTAATATCTCGCACAGTCCAGAAATGCATCGCAGACAACGCAGACCTGATTCTCATCGTTCCACCGTGGCCCAGGCAACCGTGGTATGCATATCTAGTTCGACTGTCGGTGGACTGACCCATCCCCCTGGGCAAACAGTTCACGCCTCCTCACAAGAAGGAGGCTGCCTGCTCCATCCACTTCACTCATCTCTGAATCTCACTGCATGGAGATTGAAAGGCTGGTACTCACCACCTGAACCTTTTTTATCTCAGCTTCAAGATATTGTAGTTTACTCCAGGAAACCCTCCACAAGAAATACCTACCAGAGAAAATGGGTCCGTTATGCTTCCTGGTGCTCAGAACACAGAATGGACCCCCTCACCTGTCCCCCTGCTCTTCCATCTGCTCTTCCGGCAGGGACTAGCCATGACTTCGGTCAGAGTACACATCATCGCCATAGCCATCTACCATTCTCCCCATAATGCAACCCCAATCTCTTGTCATCTGTTCGTCTCTCGATTTAATGAAAGGGATTTTATGCCTCCGGCCTCCGATCCGGAAACCTCCAGTTCCATGGGATTTAAATGTAGTGCTAGAGCAATTGATGCTACCGCCCTTTGTACTCCTGGACACTTGCCATACCAAGTTCCTCTCCTGGAAAGTGCTCTTTTTGGTCGCCCTCACCTCCGCAAGACAGGTCAGTGAGTTGCAGGCCTTAGTGCACTACTCGCCCTACTTGGAATTCTATCACGACAAAGTGACACTGCATCCACATTCTGCCTTCCTTCCTAAAGTGGTGTCAGTTTTCCACCTCAGTCAATCCATTACCCTTCCAACCTTTTACCCAAAGCCACACAGCAATGAGAGCGAGCATAAACTACACACGCTGGATTGTAAGAGAGTGCTTGCTTACTATAATGCCGCACACAAACTGAGCGCAGAGCCTCCCAGCTTTTTATATCATTTAACCCTAACGCCCCAGGACTTTCAGTTTCCAAAAGGACCCTTTCGTCCTGGTTCTCGAACTGCATACAATTCTGCTATCAAACGTTTGGAGACCTTGTCTGCCTCCCCTAAGGCTCACCAAGTTCATGCCATGGCTGCAAGCAGTAGCTCACCTTCATGAGGTGCCTATTCTAGACATTTGCAGAGCGGCTACCTGGTCTTCGCTGCACACATTCACAACTCATTATTGCTTAGACAAACAGACCACAACCGATGCAAACATGGTCAAAACATTTCTCAGATTGGGCACTTCTTGAAAGCTGCGAAGACAACAGATACGAACTGTCCGCCTATCTTCTCTACTTTCTTGCGCGCACTACCTCAGCTCATCATTTGGACATGATCAGAAAATTTTGCGCTCAATACATCAGCTGGGGACTCCCAGACAGCATGGCTAATTCATGCTGCTTATCTACAGGAAAAGAGCAAGTTTGCTTACCATAAACAGTGTTTTCCGTAGATAGCAGATGAATTAGCCATGCTGACCCTCCCGCCTCCCTGGTTAGTTATTATTTTTATCTCGTCTTGCTTGGATATGGACTGAGGAGACCAGGTCAGCGTGAGAAGATCCACACAGGTGCACCACACTGAAAAAACTCAGTGTTCTATGAGAGCTCCGCCACCTATCTGCCCGGAAGATGTCCCAGACAGCATGGCTAATTTATTTATTTATTTACATTCTTTAATATACCGATGCTTAAGACAAGTCTTATCGAACCGGTTTACAATGAACAAGGGGAGAACCAATTAACACAGCAGGCGTAAAAAGTTACAATAAACAGGGAATGAAGAACTTGGTCATTAGAAAATGAGGGATAGATTAAACAGTAAAAAACAATGAGTAGAGAGCAGTTGATTAGATAATAAAGCATGTACATTCATTTAGTGGTTCAGATATCAAAAGTTAATTGAATGATCAGTTACTGGCATAATAAGATAATTGTATGAAAAGATTACATTGTATGAACAGATTTCCGTAGATAGCAGATGAATTCTGCTATCTATGGAAAAAAAACTGTTTACGCTAAGCAAACTTGCTCTTGCAGTGGTCTAAGTTGGAGGTAACCAGTGCCTGCAATACTGTTTAAAATGACTTTGTTCAAAAAAAGATCTTAATCTGCACAGCAGTTTATAGAATGCCTCTCTACTGCTATCTTATAACATGTTTTCTATGAGTAACCTCATTCAGAGCCAGGCTCACTAACACATTTTTTTGTATATCGTGTCTGTAGGGAAAAAAGCTTAGTAAATAAAGCCCAGTTTTTTGCTATTTGAAGACATGCATGTCCATCATTATATCAGGACTTCCAGTCTCCTGCAATTCCACAACTGCTGCAAAGGCTGCAAAATTTGGCCCTTGCTGTGGAATTGCCCAGTCCTAGTCAAACTGTCGTGGGACACCGTGTACTTTTTTTCAGAAGAAAAGCAGGGTGGCAGTGGGACAGTGCATTGCTCCTTTCCCTCCCTCCCTCCCTCCCTCCATGGAAGAGAAACAGTGGTAGCAGGATGGCACATCATTACTCTCCCTCCCTTCCTGAAAGAGGAACATTGGTGGCAATCCCCCCCCCCCCTCACCCACTCCTTTGGCAAAACAGGAGGAGGAGGAAGATGGCAGCCTTGGCACTTCCATTTCCTCCCTGCCAGGGCCCAAATGGTACTTTTGAACCAGTGACGTACTAATGGGGGGAGCGTACCATCCTTGGTGACAATAGGGGGAGGGGTGCCATTGCTGCCAGCGGGAAGGTCTCACGGCAGCACAGAGAAGTGATATGCTGGCAGGGTTCCCACTCCCCGCCAGCAAAAGTGAGGTCCTGTAGTTCCGGCGGCAGAAGAAAAGGCCAGCAGCCGAAAAAGAGGTCCAAAATGTGTGAGAGACTGGCCCTGTGAGAGTGAGTGCCTATGTATGATAAGGTGTGTGTATGAGGATGCCTGTGTGTGTCTGGGTATGCCTGTTTCTGTGAGAGAGAGTGCCTGTGCCTGTGCATGTATGCCTGTATATGTGTGTGAGAGGAATTTAAAGTTTGTGTGCTTTCCTCCAATCCACAACAATCTTAGGATGACTAGAAATATAAAGGTCCCAGATATTGAAAATGGGGTTTTTTTTTCATCCTTGTTAATTTTAATTATTGGATGTGACGTGTCTGCTGTTTTGAAATATTTTATTAACGTTTGGTAATTCTATTCATCAGCTGTTTTGATATGTATATTTTTAGTATGGTTTTACTATTCTGATTTATATATGATTGTTTTTGAGGAATAGTGATGATCTGCTTTTCCATTTTTGCACTGCATACAGAATCTGGCTTGTGGTTTCCAGTTTAGTTTTTGTATGCATGTGAGTGTGTGTTAGTGTGAGAGAAAGATGAAGTGTGTCTGTGTGAACAGTGTGTGAGATACAGAGGAAGCGTGTGTTGGTGTGTAAGAGACACAGAAAGCATATGTGTGTGTATGTAAGAGAGAGATAGAAGCATGTTTGTGTGAGAGAAAGGGCGCATATTCTGTTTGTGCATACATGCCCTCAGTCTACGACAATTTTAGGATGACATATGTAGAGTTGGAGATTTTTTAAATGTATGTATTTATTTATTTAAATTTTTTTAATATACCGATGCTCAAGACGAAGGCTTATCGTACCGGTTTACAGCAGAACCAGGGGAAAACCATTTAACAAGAAGAAAGAAAGTTACAATAAACAGGGAATATAAATTCAGGATCGTTAAGAGAGAGAGAATTAGTTTAACGTAACTCATCTAAAGAGGTAATGTAAAATAGCAGAAAACAATTGATCAGCATAGTGTGCTGATTTAGCAGCTGATTTAAATAAGCACTTTGAGCATAACAGATCCTTTGGATTGGGGCAGAGGATGCGTCCGAAGGGGCGATGGAGGGCCAGGAGAGGAGGAAGGTGATATGGAGGAGGTAAAGAGCGTCAATGCTAGTTGGGGAGTGACCCATTAAGGGTAGGCTTGAGAGAACAGCCAGGTTTTCAGTTTCTTTCTGAAGGACAGATGGCATTGTTCCTGGCGTTAGATCTGGGGGTAGTGAATTCCAATGATGAGGTCCAGTGGTGGACAGTGCTCATTTTTGAATGGAGTTGTGAAGGGAGGATTTGAGTGGGGGAGCCTGGAGGGATCCTTTGTATGCGGATCTAATCGGTCTTGAGGAAGAATGGAGTTCGAGTGGGATGGTGAGTTGGAGTGAGGATTGCTGATAGATGGTTTTGTGAACGATGGTCAATGTCTTGAACAGAATTCTATAGTGGATGGGTAGCCAGTGTAGGTTTTTTAGTATCTGTGTGATGTGGTCCTTGCGGCGAGAGTTTGTAAGGATCCTGGCTGCAGCATCTATAGTGGTTTAGTTGAGGCGGGGAGGGCCGAGTAGTAGCGCGTTACAGTAGTCAATCTTTGAGAACAGTATGGCTTGCAGGACTGAACGGTAATCATGAAAGTGTAGGAGAGGTCTCAGCTGTTTTAGAACCTGTAGCTTATAAAAGCATTCCTTAGTGATGGTGTTAATGAACTTTTTGAAGTTCATTCTAGTGTCCAGAGTGGCACCAAGGTCTTTCACCTGGCTTACTAGTGGTATGGTTGGGTTGCTGACGAGGGGGTTATTATCGTTGGGAGCAATGACGAGGAGTTCTGTTTTGGACGTGTTAAGAACCAGATTGAGACTAGAAAGAAGGTGGTTGATGGAGTGAAGGCAGCTGTTCCAGAAGTTTAGGGTGATGGTGATGCGATCCATGATGGGGATTAGGATCTGCACATCGTCAGCGTATATAAAGTGGGTAAGGTTGAGGCTTTCAAGTAACTGGCATAGGGGGAGCAGATAGATATTAAACAGGGTAGGGGATAGTGATGAACCCTGGGGTACTCCTTGATTGGAAGGGACGGGGAGGGATTCTTTATCGTTTATTCTAACTTTGTAGTGCCTGTTGTTGAGGAAGGATTTGAACCAGATGAGTGCAGAGCCTGTGATGCCGATCTCCGTCAGATGGTTGATGAGAGTTGTATGGTTTACTGTGTCGAACGCTGCAGAGATGTCGAGAAGAGCTAGTAGGTATGATTGGCCTTTGTCGAGACCCATCAGGATGTTGTCCGTTAACGAGAGTAGGAGAGATTCCGTGTTTAAAACGTTTCCGGAACCGAATTGAGAAGGGTAGAGAATATTATGGGAGTCATTAATTATTGGGTGTTATTTGATGGGTCTGCTGTTTTTTAAATATTTTATCGATGTTTAGGAAATTTTAAAATTATATATTTGGGAGGGGGGGGCCAAAGGAAGTATCTGCCCCAGGTGCCAAATTCTTTAGGGACTCCACTGCTTTGAACCACTGTCCACCAAAGTAGTGGGTGTAAGAGGGATCTAGAGGGGGCAAGAAGGGAGTGAACCAGGTATCATGGGGGTGGGGAAGATGGAGGGAGTCAGTTGGGGGATGGAAGAGGGAGTGAAACAAATTTGGGGTGGGGGAGGGACTCAACCGAGGAGCAGGGAGTGAGAGGATGAACCGGGGAGCAATGTTCCTTCTAATTTTGAAACAGCTACATCTGCAAAAAAATGTTTTTATGTAACTTTTTATAAGCTGATTTCAAATTTGTGCACTACGAGCCAGTATAATATAAATAATATTGGGATTTCTTGTGCACACTATGTTTTGCTGTGTGCGCAAGCTTCATGATCTTGTGGATATGCATGTGCACAGCTTAGAGAGAACAGTGCTGAGGAGGAAGGGAATGAGTGAACTGGGGATTGGGTGAAGGAAAAGGAGGAGGGAGTGACCCACAGATATGTTAGATGGAGGGAGTGAACTGGGGGAGTGCATGAACTAAGGTTCATAGGAGGATCCTAGGGTGGGAGTAGGGAGTGAACCAGGGTTTGAGGGGTTCATGGAGAGGGAAGGAACAAAGGTAAGTGAGGTGATCGAAGGGGGAATAAGGTAATAAAGGAAAGAAAGGAAGGGGGCTGAGGTTTTCTTCTCCCCCCCCCCCTCACAGTCCCTCTCCCCTCTTCATTCTAATCTTCCCCTTCTTTTCCATCTCCATCCCCAATACTCTTGTTTCTTTCCACCTCCCAATCCCTTCCCCTTTCATTCCCTTTCCTTATCCTCCTTGAATCCCCCATCCTTTCCTCCCTCTGTTCTTCTCTGTCCCTTATCCCCCTGCCATTTCTGCCTGATTCCTTCTTAATTTCACTCCTCTGTGATCTCTTTCTTCCCATCCTCAGATTCCCTCCCTTCCTTCCTCCACAGCCCAATCACTAAGTTTGCTCAGAGTCATCACCATCCAAAAACGTTTCGCTGTGGGTATGACCATATCATCCTCCTCAGTAAAGACACAGGCATTTAGTTTTTCTGCTATTTCCTTGTCTTCCCTGAGCACCCCTTTTACCCCTTGGTCATCTGCCCGACTGACTCCCTCACAGGCTTTTGCTTTGGTAAGATAATTCTGATATTCTTAAAAGGATATCTTGGGCCCCAGGGGGGGTGGGTTCTTGAGGGTACCTGGAGATCATCCTTAGAAAGGGGGGGATACTATCAGGACTAGCAGCTGCATGGGCAGTAGCTTGGACTGTACTCAGGAGAGTCATATTAGCTATGGAGTGCTGAGAGAGCAGTATTTTATACCTACCCGTCAAGTATTCAGGCCTTGGACACACTCAGTGAAGCCCCCATTGGTCCAAAGGAAGACCTAACTCTGCAAGCACATCTATTTAAACCTTGAGCCAGTGGAGAATCTGTACTAACTAGCATTATGAATCTCTGGGTCAGGTCTGTATGTGTTGGTTTGAATCCTGTTTGAACTGTTGTGGATCTAAAACCTTGTTTGTCTGGTAAAGAAGTGAACCGGTGTCTGTTGTTTCTCCTGCATAGTGTAAATAAGGATCTTGTTATGTTTACATAAGAACATGCCATACTGGGTCAGACCAAGGCTCCATCAAGCCCAGAATCCTATCTCCAACGGTGGCCAATCCAGGCAATAAGAAGCTGGCAAGTACCCAAAAACTAAGTCTATTCCATGTTACCGTTGCTAGTAATAGTGGTGGTTATTAACTAAGTCAACTTAATTAATAGCAGGTAATGGACTTCTCCTCCTAGAACTTATCCAATCCTTTTTTAAACACAGCTATACTAGCTGCACTAACCGCATCCTCTGGCGGCAAATTCCAGAGTTTAATTGTGCGTTGAGTGAAAAAACTTTCTCCGATTAGTTTTTAAATGTTCCACATGCTAACTTCATGGAGTGCCCCCCTAGTCTTTCTATTATCCGAAAGAGTAAAAAAAGGATTCACATCTACCCATTCTAGACCTCTCATGATTTTAAACACCTCTATCATATCCCCCCTCAGCTGTCTCTTCTCCAAGCTGAAAAGTCCTAACCTCTTTAGTCTTTCCTCATAGGGGAGTTGTTCCATTCCCCTTATCATTTTGGTAGCCCTTCTCTGTACCTTCTCCATCGCAATTATATCTTTTTTGAGATGCGGCGACCAGAATTGTACACAGTATTCAAGGTGCGGTCTCACCATAATGCCTCTGTATCGCTCACCATGGAGCGATACAGAGGCATTATGACATTTTCCATTTTATTCACCATTCCCTTTCTAATAATTCCCAACATTCTGTTTGCTGTTCCCTGTACGTACCAGGATCAGTCCAGGACACCTGGGTTGTGACTCCGCACCAGTAGATGGAGACAGACTAAAACTTGTGGGCGGAGCCATATATATGCCCCTGCGCCAGTCACAGCCCCTCAGTCTTACTCTGTCTCCAGTAGATGGTGCAGGTGCGGTCACAGCTCCTGCCTGCCCTGGTTCTGGTACTCTGTCAGGGTTGGTTCTTTGTTTCTTGGTTTTAGGCCAGTTTAGGCTATAGTTAGTTTGGTTTTTTCTGTTTTTTCGCCGCGTTTTGCGTCAGCATGCCTCCTGGCTCGTTCTGTTGGGCCTGCGGCTCGGTCGTTTACTCCCGGGGGGCTTACCAGGTCCTGAGGGGACCATTTTCCCCTGGTAGAGCACTGACTGGGCTAGGGGTCGAGGATCCTGTGGTACTTTACAGCCCAGCCGGGGTGTTGCCGAGGAGCCCGGCTCACTCACCCCGGCCAGACCGCTGGACCGTGGCGAGGGACAGCTGCAGGTAATTAAAAAAAAAATTGAAAACCGGAGCGGTTTCTCGTTTCAGCGCGAGCGCAGGGGTTTACCTCTATACCGGTCGGGTCGGCGTTTCGTTTCCTCCCTCTCCCTTTTCTCCCGCTTAATTTTTGTTTTTCTGTCACACTGCCGAGCAGGCCGCTCAGGTCGGCCCTGCTCGACTTGCGGCTCCAGCGCCGCGCGCCTCTCTCGGGCTCAGCTGTCTTCAGGCTGCGGCACGGGGGGCACAGGGTTGTCGGCCTCGCTTCGGGGGGGTGTTTGTTTGGCGGCAGCCTCTCGTTTTTGCGGTCGGGGTCCGTCCGGCGGCTTTCCCCAAGCTGTTGCCGTCTGCCGCGGGGAACAGATTAAAAAATAAATAAATAAATAAATAAAAAATAAGTCGACCTCTCGAGCGAAATGCGCGGGGAAAATCGGCCATCTTTGTGCCGGCTTCAAGCGCGACTCCAAGCGCGGCAGGCCCCGAGGATTCTCCTTCCCCCCCCCCCCCCCCCCCCCCCAACGGCCGGCTCCGCGGTCTGTTCGCCATCGGAGGCGGTGGGGGGGAGGGCTGGGGGAGCCATGGCGAACTCTGCAGGACTCTTTTGCCCCTGATTATTTTGGCCAGGCATAGGGTTTTTTTAAGGCCCGTAAAGCCCACAAGCGACCTGATGGCCAGGCGGAGGGGGGGGCCTGCGAGGCCACTCACGGCCCAGACACGCCCCCGGCCACGGAACCCGGCGGGGCGATTCATAGCCACGCGCCCGGTACGGGCCATACCGCCTAGAAGGGGCACGGACCCTACCTCGGAGTCGTCGGATCCGGAAATTTTCAAGGTGCCTTTCCCTCCTCCGAGGGGGAACTGAGGGAGATGGCGCGCCACCGCAGGGGGCGGCGAGGCAGAAACAGGCTTCGGAAGGGGATGGCTCGGGATTGATTCGCCCCTTCATAAGGAAGGGGCTGACCCATGTTTCCCGCCACCCTGGAGGAGTTGGAATCGCCACGCCGCCTGAGCGGTCTCGGCTGGGCTCCATTCCTTTTCACCTCTCTGTGTCAGCTCTGCTCTATCGAGCGGGGGATGCTCCGGTTTTGCACCTGGAGGTCGCGAAAGCTATGGGTACGCTCTCTCACTTGCCGGAGGACGACGGGTTTCCCTAGGGGTAAACCGGGTTTTTTCAAGCGGCCCGAGGACAGATCCAGAACGCGGTCTTCGTTTTTCGGCCAGGTCCCGCTTTTGTGGTCCCAGGACGTCGCATCCTCAAGGGTAGTCCGGTCAGTCGTTTAGTCTTCCTCCTCCCAAACCCGCTTTAGCGACAGCAGTTCTTCGGGGGCAGCGGGGGAGCCCCGGCAGGCGCAGAGTCCAAAGCTTCGCCATGAAGGGTGGTCTGTCTCTCTCTCTCTCTCACCGCAGCCCCGGCACGCCGTTCCCAACGTCGGGGCGCGGTTGGTATCGGTTTTTTCGAGCGATGGGCCGGCCGTAACGTCAGTCCAGTGGGTCCTCCATGTGAACAGACGCGATTACCTCTTCCGTCCCGGTCTCCCTCGCGGCGGGGGGAACCGTTAATCCATTCACTTCATCGTCCCCAAGGAAGGCGGCACGTCCAGTCCAATGCTGGATCTCAAGAGTATAAACCGATGCTTTCGCGTTCCTCCCTTCAACATGGAGACGGTTCGGTCGGTGATTGCCGTGGTACGGCCAGGCGACTTTTTTGGCCCCCCTAGCTCCCATGGAGGCGTATCTTCACGTAGGCATTCAGCCATCGTTCCAGCGCTTCCTCAGGTCTGCGTTCTAGGACGGCAATATCGGTTTCGAGCGCTCCCGGTTGGTCTCGCGCCGGCCTCCCCGGACATTCACGAAGGTGATGGTCGTGTGGCGGCGCGGCGGCGCCGGGAAGGTCTCCTGGTCCTTCCTTACCTGGACGATAGGTTAATTCGGGCGAAATCCGAGGATCACTGTCGGGTGCCAGTGGTCAGGGTCCTACAACTGTTGCAGTCCCCTGAATGGGTGGTCAACTACAACAAGTGTCTTCTGACACCCACGCGGACCTTGGATTATCTGGGAGTCGTTTTCGACACGCAGCAGGGCACGGTGTTCCTGTCGCACGAGCGGATATGCAACCTGCGAGCTCCAGTACGGTGCTTATTGTCTCTCCGCCGACCGCGGGTCTGCGATTACCTTACGGTCCTAGGTTCCATGGCTTCAACGCTGGCGCTGGTTCCCTGGGCGTTCGTTTATCTGCGACCATTTCAGTCGTCCTTACTATCCCGCAGGAAGCCGGTTTCTGACGAGTTCCACTTACCGCTTCTACTAGGGGGACACGCGAGCCCAGCCTACTCTGGGGGCTGGATTCCAGTCATCTGTCCTCTGGAGTGTCTCTTCGGGGGCCCAATTGAACGGTGGAGACCACGGATGCCAGCCTCTCCGGTTGTGGAGCGGTCTGCCTAGGGAGCTCGGTCCAAGGCCTATGGTCAGTGTCGCCAGCCCAGTGGTCTATCAACAGACTAGAGACCGGAGCGGTCCGTCTGGCTCTGCAAGCCTTCCTACCGGTAGTGCGGGAAAAGAGTAAGATAAGCAGAGGGATATCGGACAACGTGGCCACCGTGGCCTACATCAATCGCCGAGGCGGGACAAGGAGCCCACCGGTGCCGAAGGAGGCTCAGCGCTTCATGGTCTGGTCAGGGCTACATTTCAGCAACATAGCAGCCTCTCACATTGCAGGAGTCGACAACGCTCAGGGGAGTTTCTCAGCCGGCGTCGCCTGGACCCCGGAGAGGGGGAGCTGGCGGACGAAGCATTTCTTCTCATTTGCGAAACGTTGGGAGTGCCCCACATGGATCTGATGGCCACGTGGCACAACGCGAAGGCGCCGCGATTCTTCAGTCGACGTCCAGAACGGGGGGCAGAAGGCGTCTATGTGTTGGTGCTTTCTGGCCGACGAATGTTCTGCTGTACATGTTCCCCCCGTGGTCGATGTTCGGCACGATTCTGCGGCGCATAGAGTTGCACCCAGCCAACGTGGTCCTGGTGGCACCGGAGTGGCCGCGCCAGCCGTGGTTCGCAGACCTCGTCCAGCTCGCAGTAGCGGTACCCCTTCAGCTCCAGGGAAGGGCGGGTCTTCTACGTCAGGGCCCCGTCGGTTTGGTGGATGCGGATCACTTCGGTCTCGCGGCATGGCTTTTGCGAGGAATCGGCTGAAGAGAAAAGGTTACTCGGATGCGGTGGTAGCCACGTTGCTACGTTCCAGGTATCAGTCGCCGTCCCTGGCTTATGTCCGTGTCTGGGGGGGTTTTTGAGGAATGGTGCGTGCAGCGTGGGGTGGACCCCACTTCGTCTCTATCTCCATCATTCTGGCGTTCCTCCAGGCGGGTCTAGCCAAGGGTCTGGCTTGCAGTTCTCTACGGGTCCAAGTGGCGGCACTTGTTTGCGAGATAGGGTCCGTGGTATGTCCCTGGCTCTTCACCCGGATATATCCCGTTTCCTTCGGGGAGCTAAGCACCTTCGTCCTCTATTGAGTCTCCACTGTCCGGCTTGGAACCTTGATTGGGTTCTCTCCGCGTTATGCGCGGCGCCGTGTTGAAACCTTGTAACGCGTACCTATTAAGGATCTCACGTTGAATACGGTGTTCTTGGTGGCGATTGCTTCGGCACGGCGTGTTTCGGAGTTACAGGCCTTGTCCTGTAGGGACCCCTTCTTGCGTAGTTCCGATTTCGGAGTTTTCTTTGCGGACGGTTCCTTCCTTCCTGCCGAAAGTGGTGTCAGCCTTCCATGTACCTCTATCGGTTGCGCTGCCCGCTTTCGCGGTCAGGGAGACCTCTGATCCAGATGCGAGGGAATTACGGCAGCTTGACGTACGGGGCTCCCTCCTTCGCTATCTGGAGGTCATTAATCCATTTCGGGTCACAGATCATCTGTTTGTTTTTGTTCTCTGGTCCCAGGAAAGGAGCTGCAGCATCCCGCGCGCAGATCGCCCGTTGGTTCAAGGAGGCCATTGGTTCGGCGTAGATCGCCCGTTGGCTTAAGGAAGCCATTGGTTCGGCTTACTTGGTGCGGGGCGAACCACTTCCCGTGGGTCTTCGGGCTCGTTCGACTCGATCTCAAGCTGCATCTTGGGCGGAAGTTTCCCAGGTGTCCCCTCAAGAGTTTTGCAGGGCGGCTGCCTGGAAGTCGATGCATACCTTTATCAGGCAGTACCGGTTGGTTGTCCGGTCTGACGACTCCGGGGGTTCTGGAGAGAGGGTACTCCGAGCGGGACTCTCTGCTTCCCACCCTTGGTAAGTTTGCTCTGGTACATCCCAGGTGTCCTGGACTGATCCTGGTACGTACAGGGAAAGGAAAATTAGTTTCTTACCTGTTAATTTTCGTTCCTGTAGTACCAAGGATCAGTCCAGGATCCCGCCCGCAGTGCTACGCTAAAGTAACGGGGAGTCCGCTCATTGGTCTGGTCTAATCGGATCCGCTTGTTTAGCTCTCTCGGTTGGAGAGTCCGTTTCCAGAAGGGGTGTTTCTTTCCCCGTTCTATTCTTTTAGCGGTTTATAGCTAGTTTTGGTTTTAGTTCTCTGGTTGTGTTTTCTACTTTGACATTACGTATGACTGAGGGGCTGTGACTGGCGCAGGGGCATATATATGGCTCCGCCCACAAGTTTTAGTCTGTCTCCATCTACTGGTGCGGAGTCACAACCCAGGTGTCCTGGACTGATCCTTGGTACTACAGGAACGAAAATTAACAGGTAAGAAACTAATTTTCCTTTTTGACTGCCCGCAGCACACTGAACCCATTTCAATGTGTTATCCACTATGACGCCTAGATCTCTTTCTTGGGTGGTAGCACCTAATATGGAACCCAACATTGTGTAATTATAGCATGGGTTATTTTTCCCTATATGCATCACCTTGCACTTATCCACATTAAATTTCATCTGCCATTTGGATGCCCAATTTTCCAGTCTCACAAGGTCTTCCTGCAATTTATCACAATCTGCTTGTGATTTAACTACTCTGAACAATTTTGTCTCATCTGCAAATTTGATTATCTCACTCGTCGTATTTCTTTCCAGACCATTTATAAATATATTGAACAGTAAGGGTCCCAATACAGATTCCTGAGGCACTCCACTGTCCACTCCCTTCCACTGAGAAAATTGCCCATTCAATCCTACTCTCTGTTTTCTGTCTTTTAGCCAGTTTGCAATCCACGAAAGGACATCGCCACCTATCCCATGACTTTTTACTTTTCCTAGAAGCCTCTCATGAGGAACTTTGTCAAACGCCTTCTGAAAATCCAAGTATACTATATCTACCGGTTCACCTTTATCCACATGTTTATTAACTCCTTCAAAAAAGTGAAGCAGATTTGTGAGGCAAGACTTGCCCTGGGTAAAGCCATGCTGACTTTGTTCCATTAAACCATGTCTTTCTATATGTTCTGTGATTTTGATGTTTGGAACACTTTCCACTATTTTTCCTGGCACTGAAGTCAGGCTAACCGGTCTGTAGTTTCCCAGATCGCCCCTGGAGCCTTTTTTAAATATTGGGGTTACATTAGCTGTCCTTCAGTCTTCAGGTACAATGGATGATTTTAATGATAGGTTACCAATTTTTTACTAATAGGTCTGAAATTTCATTTTTTAGTTCCTTCAGAACTCTGGGGTGTATACCATCCGGTCCAGGTGATTTACTACTCTTCAGTTTGTCAATCAGGTCTACCACATCCTCTAGGTTCACCGTGATTTGATTCAGTCGGTCTGATTCTTACCCATGAAAACCTTCTCTGGTACGGGTACCTCCCTAACTTCCTCTTCAGTAAACACCGAAGCAAAGAAATCATTTCATCTTTCCGCGATGGCCTTATCTTCTCTAAGTGCCCCTTTAACCCCTCAATCATCTAACGGTCCAACTGACTCCCTCACAGGCTTTCGGCTTTGGATATATTTTAAAAAGTTTTTACTGTGAGTTTTTGCCTCTACGGCCAACTTCTTTTCAAATTCTCTCTTAGCCTGTCTTATCAATGTCTAACATTTAACTTGCCAACGTTTATGCATTATCTTATTTTCTTCTGTTGGATCCTTCTTCCAATTTTTGAATGAAGATCTTTTGGCTAAAATAGCTTCTTTCACCTCCCCTTTTAACCATGCCGGTAATCGTTTTGCCTTCTTTCCACATTTCTTAATGTGTGGAATACATCTGGACTGCTTCTAGAATGGTATTTTTTTTTTGATTTACAAGTTTTATTGGTCTTCACATGTAAAATATACAAACAGTGAGACACTAGACAACCAACAAGTTATCAATGCAAGATTAAACCCTCACCCAGCCCCCCCCCCCCCCCCCCCCCGACTGAGACTACTGCAATCAAGAATATATAAACTGGAGTACATATAATACAGTCTTATTCTTAGACCACTGTAGCGAGCAGGTTATACATTAACAAGTCGTCTCTCATATCAAATACATGCACGCACATAGACTCTATGACAGTTGATTCCTCCATGTCAGATAAGGACCCCATATTCTATAATATTTAGGCAAAGTATGATTTTTAATCGCAGTTAGCTTATAAAGATAGCAGTTATGGTCAAGTCGGGCTACCACTGCTTCCCTAGTAGGGAGGTCTGGTCGCTTCCAAAACAGAGCTAGCTCACACCTAGCTGCAAGGATGATTTGATGTGTGAGTAAACCATTGATAGTGAGGGACTGGTGGAGACACATTCAGTAAAACATGCTCAGGAGCTAGGGGAACCTCTAAGCCTAGAATACCTGCAAACCAATTTTTGGGTGTCTTCCCAAAACATGTTCACCTTTCGACATGTCCCCACATATTACCACCACAAATTACCGATACAACTGTATGACTTTTTCTCTATCCCCAGAGCTAAAAAAAGAAGGGGAGGGATTACTGCTGGCCGCAAAAAAAGAACTGAGTCTATCACAGCAAGCCATCAACTCGACCACCAAACTTGAAATCGGATTATTCAAATCCACCAGCTTCAAATCTGTCTTATCTACGCTCCCCCTGGGCTCCTAGAATCAGACCCATCCCCCCTCATAGAAATGGTAGCCAAACACATCAATGCAAACTCACCAGCTATCCTGTTAGGAGATTTCAATATTCATGTCTATTCCCCTTCCCCCTCCTCCAACTGCGAAGCCCTCCTTTCCTCATTCCAAGCCATGGGTTTCAAACAAATTATAATAAACCTATGCACAAAGCTGGTCACAAACGTTTAGACCTTATATTCATAAATGAATCCATCCCCTGGTCTGATCATTCACTGATAATGACAGAGCTATCTATAAAAAAAACAAAACAAAAAAAAAACGTCTCCCATCATCCCTAAATCATCATTCCAATTCAGAAAACCATGTTCCATGGACGCCCTTAGCAACAGCCTCGCCAAGGACCTAACTAACTTGGACCTCACAAATGCCGACACTGCTATGAACTCATGGCTAAATATCACATGCTCAGTAGCTGATAAATATGCCCCATGTCCTCCAAAGTTATAAATCTAGCTCGTACTACAAAAACCCTGGTTCTCAACAGAATTAAGGAAACTCAAACAAGACCTGCAACTTAAAGAACAACGCTGGCGGAAGGATCCATCCCCTAACACACAGGCTTCTTACAAAACGGCAATGAGCTTCTATAGGACCTCCATTCATCGCACAAAAAGGGATTTCTACGCCAAAAAAATACACGGCTTCCTATACGACCTGAAAACACTTTTTTTCATATGTTGCAGCCCTTACCACCCCTGTTCCTCCAATCATCCCAGAAGAAGAAGCCCTAAACAAATCCACAGAGCTGGCAGTTTTCTTTGACGACAAAATCAAAAACCTACTTACTCTTCTGACATCATCCAACGCCCACACCAAACACCCAGCCTCCAACTAGCCAAAAACTACTCTCCTACGATTCACAAACAGTCACTAGAATCTTTTGATCTCACATTATCCTTGAAATTGAATCTATTATCAAGAAAATGAAGCCTTCATCACACCCTATAGACCAAATACCAACCAAACTCCTGCTCAACAATTCCGAACACCATTGCCAAACCACTGGCAGACATCATAAATTGCTCCCTCAATCAAGGATCGGTCCCGGACGCATTAAAAACCGCTTCTCTAAAACCTTTACTAAAAAAACAAACTGGACCCGGCTAACCCTATAAATTTCCGGCCCATCGCCAACTTAACTTTCATAGCCAAGCTAATGGAAAAACTGGTAAACACTTGACTCACAGACTACCTCGACGCCCACGACATTCTTTATCCTTCTCAATTCGGATTCAGGAAACGACGAAACACAGAATCTCTCTACTCTCATTAACTGACAACATCCTGATGGGCCTTGACAAGGAAAATCCTACTTGCTAGCCCTTCTCGACATCTCCGTGGCCTTTGACACAGTAAACCACACTATCCTCATCAACCATCTGATGGAAATAGGCATCTCAGGTTCTGCACTCCTCTGGCTAAAATCCTTCCTAAGCAACAGGCACTACAAAGTAAAAATATCCAATAAAGAATCTCCCCCCATACCCTCCAAACAAGGAGTTACCCCAGGGTTCCTCACTTTCCCCTACCCTATTTAACATCTATCTACTCCCCCTTTGCCAATTACTCAATAACCTCAACCTTACCCACTTATATACGCCGACGACATGCAGATTCTAATCCCCATCAAGGACACCATCTCCAACACCCTAAACTTTTGGAACAGCTGCCTTCACGCTATCAATCTCCTTCTCACCAGTCTCGATCTGGTTCTCAATACGTCCAAAACCGAACTCCTGGTCATCTCCTCCAATGATGATAATCCCTTCGCCAGCACTGCTACTATACCACTAACAAACCAGGTGAGAGACCTGGGGGCCACTCTGGACTCTAGAATGAACTTCAAAAATTCATTAACGCCACCACTAAAGAAGGCTTCTTCAAGCTACAGGTCCTAAAACAGATTAGACCTCTCCTACACTTTCATGATTACCGCACAGTCCTTCAAGCCATATTGTTCTCAAAGATTGATTACTGCAACGCGCTACTACTTGGTCTCCCTACCTCCTCCCACTAAACCATTACAGATGCTGCAGCCAGGATCCTCACAAATATCCGTCGTAGAGACCACATCACTCCGATTTTAAAAACACTACACTGGCTACCCATCCACTGTAGAATTCTCTTCAAGACACGACCATCATCCACAAAACCATCTATCAGCAATCATCACTACAACTTACCATCCCTCTCGATCTCCACTCTTCATCAAGGCCAATCAGATCCGCTTACAGAGACTCCCTCCAGGCGCCCCCCCTAGCAAATCCTCTATACACAACTCCATTAAAAAAACGAGCCTTTTCCACAGCCGGACTGCATCACTGGAACTCGCCAGGAAAAATGCCAGATCTCCTTCAGAAAAAACTGAAAACCTGGCTGTTCACTCAAGCATATCGTTGAAGAAACCTTCTTCTACCAGCACAGACTATCTCCCCTCTCCCTAGTACCTCCCCTCCTTGTTCCCCCCCCACCTTGCCACCCAGTCTCATCCTCCGTCCCTCTCACAATGGAACTGTTATGCCAGAAAAACTGTTCATCCAATTAACTTTTGAAATCTGAACCACTATGTGAACGTACATGCTCTACTATCTAATCAACTGCTCTCTGCTCATTGTTTTTTTACTGTTTAATCTAACCCTCATCTTCTAATGACCAAGTTCTACATTCCCTGTTTTATTGTAACTTTTTAGCGTGCTGTTGTAATTGTGTTCTCCCCAGTTTATTGTAAACCGGTACGATAAGACTTGTCTTGAGCATCGGTATATTAAAAGAATTTAAATAAAATAAATAAATAAACATATGGAAGTAAGTGCCAGTCCCCCCACACTTTTTCCAGCAATCGGCACTAAACGTTGGTACAATCTTCTGTATCCGAACAGGCGTCCAGTACCATCGCATTAATACTTTTATACCCATTTTCTGTTAATGTGGCCGAAATCGAGCTGCGTTTTGTGTTTTGAAAGATTAATTCCCAGGTCTCTGGAGAGAGATGTTTGCCCAAGTCGTGTTCCCAAGCCTTCTCATACGGGGCCGGGAGCCTCACAGCATTACCCATAAAGATTAGAAATAATGCCAGACTGACTGTCTGCTTTATTACACCAATGTTCCAGTATTGTTTTCCCCTTCCGAAGCTCAACCCCTGCTTTCTCTGACAGTAGAAAACGTCGGAGTTGCAAATACAATAATATATCTTGCTCACGTAACTGCCACTTCTCCTGAAGCTCTGGAAAGGTGAGAAATCCCTGAGAGCCCCAGACATGCTCAAATTGAGCAATTCCCCTACTGAGCAATGAGTGATAGTGTGAAAGTGCTTGTCCCGTTGCAAATTTTATATTATAGTTAAGGGCAAGTACTATAGAAATAACAGCGAGTGCCAACAAAATGCACCCTCCATTTCTCCCATGTATTTAAAGTCGTCGGCAGGGGAGAAGAAAAAAGGTTCGCACTCACAAAGCGGGGAGTAGCTGGCTTGTTACGGCGGTTACTACCCCAAACCAAATGTGCCTGATACTTCACTTTCGATGCATATCCAGCATGGCTCTCTGCTTCAACGGCATGGGAGAAGACTGATACATCATGCATTTCCAGCATAGCGCTCTGCTTCAACGGCAGGGGAGAAAAAAACTGATACTTCACGTATATCCAGCATAGCTCTCTGCTACAACGGCAGGGGAGAAGAAAAAACAACCAACAAGGGCTGTACAACATAGTCTGGGTAAAACAAATAAGCATGGGTGTAGCTTGCTTATTGCGGCGGTTACTACCCCTACTACCCCTAACTAATCAAGCTAGACATTTCACTTGGATGCAGCTCCATCACTGCTCGCTACATTAATGGTGGGGGTGGAAGGAAATAGAACCAAGAGCTAAGAGAACAGATATAAGTATGAGAGAAAAAATGTGTGAGGCTTGCTGGGCAGACTGGATGGGCCGTTTGGTCTTCTTCTGCCGTCATTTCTATGTTTCTATGTTTGTGGTAGGGGCAATTTCACCATCTCTCAGCCAGGTGTCCCTAGGCTGCCAAAGCATGGCCCGCAATGGCATACGCCCCACTATATCCTGTTCAAGATTTACCCAAAGCGGCTGGTCGTACATTTTATGCCAGATAATTATGGTCCTTAACTGAGCGACCACCCAATACCACTGTAGGTTGGGGACTCCCAAGCCCCCCCTACTAGTAGGTTGAAACATTACTGCCCTTCGAATCCGAGGTGGCTTCCGCTTCCAAATATAGTTAAAAACACGTCTTTGCCAACACTTCAGCATGTTATTGGGGATAGATATAGGAAGTGACTGGAATAGATACAAAAGCCGTGGTAAGGGATTCATTTTACCGCAGCTATCCGCCCCAACCATGTGAGGGAGAAGCCAGACCAAATGTCCAATTCCTTAGATAGTGTTTGCCAGAGGTGGTTTATAGTTCAGTTCCAGGAGGTCCCCATAATTCTTGCCAATACGTATACCCAAGTATTTAATGTGATGTGCCGCCCACTTAAAGGGAAAGTTTGGACTTGCAAACGCGGCGCCCTCTGTTCATCTCCTAAAGTTAAATTGAGCACTTCAGATTTTTCGAGGTTTAATCTGAACCCGGAGACTTTACTAAAGTCTTGCAAGCACTACAATTGTCCCTGGGAGTGAAAGATCTGGTTTAGTGAGGGTAAATAGGACATCATCCGCAAACATAGCTATTTTGTTGCTCTGACGATCCCAAGTGACCCATGAATATCACCTGAGGCACGTATATGATGAGCTAAGGGTTCTAAAAAAAAGGGCAAAAAGTGGCGAAAGGGGACACTCCTGCCGTGAACCTTGCTGGATGGGCAGAGGTTTCCGAGTGTTATACCATTAACCTTTACCCTCGCTTGGGGTTGGGAATGTAAATTGTGCAGCCATGCCAAAAAAGTCACCAAAGTTCATTTTTCTCAAGGACACTGAAAAGATATGGCCAGTGGACCCATATCAAAGGCCTTCTCAGCATCTATAGACAATAATACTGCTGGGGTCCCCTGCCTCTATACCGAACCAGATGAGGTTCACTACCTTCCTGACATTGTCTTGCCGTCATGCGGCCCGGTATGAACCCCGTCTGGTCCAGATGTACTAGTTGGTCATGACCCTCTTTTAAGCGGCATACCACTACCACTACCATTACCCAATTTCTATTCCCGGCTACTCACACTAAACCATTACCCAATGTCCATTCCCGGTTACTCACACTAAACTTGTTCAAATGTTCTCCTCCCCACCTCCCTCCCATCCATTCCTCTCTACTCTCCATGATCTCCTTCAACTCACCCCCCTTATATCTAATGAATGATCCGATACTCCCCGCCTACAATACCGTTCCATTGTGCCTGATGTTAGTATTGTTCGGTTAAAAATTTGATACAGCTGCGCTATTAAGAAGTTTATCGTTCATGTTGTAATATACTCTCCAATGTTGACTGTAATATACTTATAATGTTAAATCGATGTATTTGTTACCATGTAAACCGATGTGGAAGGCAGATTGCTATACGTCGGTATATAAAAAAAATTTTGAAATAATAAATAGTCTATTTGCGAGGATCTTGGCAAAAATCTTTAGGTCAATATTGATCAAGGAGATAGGTCTGTATGATCCACACACAGCCGGGTCCCGTCCCAGCTTGGCCAGTATAGAAATCCCAGCTACATTGGCACTAATCGTAAGAGGATTTCCAGACTTCAATGAGTTGAATCATTCCTGCAATAAGAGAATGATTAGGATGGCAAATTTTTTGTAGAATAGGGCTGTGTACCCATCAAGCCTGGGTGCCTTGTTGACTTATAACCCCTTAATCACCTGTACTATTTCCTGTTCCATAATATCTTTATCAAAAAACTGCCTTTCAAGATCAGATATTCCAGGGAGAGTTATGTCCTGCAGATACTGGTCAATACGATCAGTTAGAATCAGGGGATCTGCGGTATAAAGGGCCCTGTAGAATTCCATGAATCTTTGCCGCATATCCTCCGGCTTAGTGAGCAAAGTGCCCCTTTCTGATTTCATTTGTGTAATTTGCCGCTGGGCTACTCGTTTGTGCAAGTATCGAGCCAAACAGCGACCCGCCTTATTCCCACCTTGAAATCGTTCCTGTTGTAGCCTCTGCAGTTGAAAAGCTATAGTTTCTAACTCAAGAGACGAGAGTTCAGATCTAGCCCGCAGGAGCTTAGCATAACAGGCCTTATTCAAGGTTTGTTTATGGATTTGTTCCAGATCCAGGATCTCTCGCCGGAGCTGCTGTTGTTTGTGGTAGCCTAATCTTTTTCACATAGGACGCCCTTGCTATTAATCGACCCCTAATTACTGCTTTAATAAGGCCTTCCCAAACCATTGAAGGGTTAATGTCATCCTGTACATTAAAATGAATATATTCTTTAATTTCCCCTTCCAGTTGTGAACAGTAGTGTTCGTCCCCCAATAACGAGTTATTGAGAGTCCAGAAGCGCCCCCCCCCTCCTTGTTTGGTAGAATCATACAAGATAAGCTCGACTGGGGGCATGATCCGACCATGTGATATGGATGAATATCAGCCTTGCAATACTGTGGTAACAAACATTTATCTAAAGGAAAAAGTCCAACCTAGAATAGGACTGGTGGGGTTTAGAAAAAAAGGTATAATTTCGGCTATGGGGGTATGGGAACCTCCAGACATCTATAAGATTCCATTTTTTCATTAGTTTCTTACCCGCGCTCTGACTGTACCTACGCCCGAGCTACTACCCTTAGTGTTGTCTGCCCTGGGATCCAGAGTCAAATTTAAAGTCACCAACTAAAACCAAATGGCCTTTCAAACCGCCTGCTGTAGGTAGTGACCCAATGCAGTGTAAAAGATAGGTTGACCCTGCCACTGGTGCATAGGCATTAACCAGGGTATACGTAACACCTTCAAGCTGAAATTATACCATGACATATCGCCCCTCTGGATCAGAAAAATGTTGTATAATACCCTGAAAATCCTTGTGCAGCAGAATAGCCTGTATATTTATCCTGACTGGTGGTTGCTGCAAAATATTGTGTAGGGTACAGGGACCACTGTAGAAGGGATTCATAGCGTTTCCGCAAATGCGTCTCTTGTAATAATATAATAGCTGCCCCTGAACGGAGAATGTCAGCGTGCAGAAACTGGCGTTTCCTCGGGCTATTAAGCCCTTTAACATTCAGGGACAGCATAGATAATTGCTCAATCATAGTTTAAACATAAATTAAAAAGGGATCGAAAGAAGGTCAAAAATACATGGAGACTTTCATAAAAGAACCTGCCAGCTCGCATATTCTGTGGAGCAAAATTAGTTAGTACTGATCTCAGTCCATTTCCCCAAACCCTAATATGTGCGCTATGTTGCCATAGCCAAGCTGCCCACGCAGCCAGAGGGGAGAGCTATGAAAGCACTGAAACATGTCCCCCTCCCCCGAGCCTCACAGCCACTCTTAATGCATATGAAAAACATTTTACAACCCCTAGTAGAACTGTAAAACAGGTGCTGTTCCCATGGATACCAAGTTCTGTGATCTGAAACAAAAAGAACTGTCACAGCACAAAAAACATCCTCCCTGCAGACAAAGAGGTCACCAGCACAATGTGCCACCAATCTCTGTCCTGAAGAACAAATTAAGGACTTCACATATCCTCAGCTGTTGGCTTTGCCCATTGTAAAGTCACCGGATTGACGCTGAAGCCGCTTGCTGTTTTTCCCCACTCGCTGCCATCGTGGCATCACAAGCCGTCCCGCAGTAGGTGCCCTGGTCGGCTGTTTAGGCTTCTGGATCATAAAGCCGGCTTCTATCAATATACGTTCTGCTTCCTCTGCCTTTGAACCGTGGATGTAACTCCCTGTATGGTCAGCGCCAGACCAAAAGGAAACAGCCATCTATATCTGATCCCCTCCTTCCGCATTACAGCAGTGGCAATCTTTAAATTCTGCTCTTTTTTTTCAGTGTCATGGGGGGGAAAAATCTGATAATATGGAGATGGAGTGATTTTCCCACAACCAGCTTGTTGCTTACGGGGCAAATTGCAAGCACTTGCTCCTTAACTGGAAAATCTATGAAAACAGGCTAATGTATCCCGAGGGCGATCACCGATTCTGGGGCCCAAGGTGCGGTGTGCCTCTCCAGCAAAATTTCCTGTGAACTCTGTCCCGGGCTATTGTATCTGCCTATACAATATAAGCCACTATGTTTTTTACCACTTCTACTGCATCTTATATTCCTCTGTTTTCTGGCACTCCTGATTCTTAAATTGTTCTTCTGCGCCCCCTATTCTCTAGATCCTCCACTTTTAGGAGGAAGCAGAATTTTCCTGTTGTAGTTCAGCATGTGGCTATACCACTTGATCAAATTTAGCGTCCTGTGCATCCTGTCTCATATCGCACTCATCCACTCTCCTGCCAAGGCTAGAGATTTCTTCTTTCATGGTCTGTTGTAATTCTCTCATTTCTTGTTTAAAAGCAGACCTTTCAGTTCTTATTTCTCTAAACCATGTTCTAACCTCCTCCCGAGAGGGAATGCCACCCCCCTCCACCTCCAGGGCCTCCACAGCTGCACCAGACGCCATGTGCTCCACTCCCGGCTCACTGCTGCACTAGGCCCCTGGCATCGTTCCTCCCCGGGTTTGTAGGAGAACTGCCTGAGATCGGGAGTCTTTTTTTTTTTTAGCAATCTGTAATTCTGATGGCATCCGAATTACAGATCACTATTTTTTGTGGAGTTTCGCGGGGTTAGCAAGCTGTCTGTCTTAATTGCAGCTCGGGGGAGAACGGACCTCCACGTTCAAGCAGCCATCTTCCGCGGTGGCCACGCCCCCTCCTCTCTAGAATGGTATTTTTTAACAATGACCACGCCTCTTGCACATTTTTAACTTTTGTAGCTGCTCCTTTCAATTTTTTTCTAACAATTTTTTTTTCATTTATCAAAGTTTCCCTTTTGAAAGTTTAGCACGAGAGCCGTGGATTTGCATACTGTTCCTCTTCCAGTCATTCATTCAAATTTGATCATATTATGATCACTATTGCCAGCGGCCCCACCACCATTTCCTCTCTCACCAAGTCCTGTGCTTCACTGAGAATTAGATCTAAAATTGCTCCCCCTCTCGTCGGTTTCCTGAACCATTGCTCCAGAAAGCTATCATTTATTCCATCCAGGAACGTTATCTCTCTAGCATGTCCCAATGATACATTTACCCAGTCAGTATTGGGGTAATTGAAGTCTCCCATTATTAACCGCACTACCAATTTGGTTAGCTTCCCTAATTTCTCTTAGCATTTCACTATCTTGACCAGGTGGATGGTAGTATACTCCTATCACTATATTCTTCCCCGACACACAAGGGATTTCTACCCATACAGATTCAATTTTGCATTTAGTCTCATGCAGCATGTTTATCCTGTTGGACTCTATGCCATCCCGGACATAAAGCGCCACACCCGCCTCCCGGGTGCTCCTCTCTGTCATTGCGATATAATTTGTACCCCCGGTATAGCACTGTCCCATTGGTTATCCTCCTTCCACCATGTCTCTGAGATGCCAATTAAGGTCTGTCATCATTCACTGCTATACATTCTAATTCTCCCAATTTACTTCTTAGACTTCTGGCATTAGCATACAATCATTTCAAAGTTTGTTTTTTGTTTGTATTTTCATTCTGCTTTTAATTGATAGGGATAAGTTAGAATTTTTTAGCTCAGTGAGTTTTTAGTTACAGGCACTTGGACTTACTTTCTTATTATTGGAACCTCACTGTTGGATGCCCTAATTCTAATACATCATTAGTATCCTTTGAAGATAACCTCTCTCCGAACCATGCGCTGCTGAGCGACTGTCGGCTTTCCCCTTTGTTCTAGTTTAAAGCTGCTCCATCTCCTTTTTAAAGGTTAGCGCCAGCAGTCTGGTTCCACCCTGGTTAAGATGGAGCCCATCCCTTCGGAAGAGACTCCCCCTTCCCCAAAAGGTTCCCCAGTTCCTAACAAAACTGAATCCCTCTTCCTTGCAGCACCATCGTCTCATCCATGCATTGAGACTCCGGAGCTCTGCCTGCCTTTTTGGACCTGCGTGTGGAACAGGGAGCATTTCAGAGAATGCTACCCTGGTGTTCTGGATTTAAGCTTCTACCTAAGAGCCTAACTTTGGCTTCCAGAACCTCCCTCCCACATTTTCCTATGTCGTTGGTGCCCACATTTACCACGACAGCCGGCTCCTCCCCAGGACTGTCTAAAATCCTATCTAGGTGACACGTGAGGTCCACCACCTTCGCACCAGGTAGGCATGTTACTAGGCGATCCTCACGCTCACCAGCCACCCAGCTATCTACATTCCTAATAATCGAATCACCAACTATGACGGCTGACCTAACCCTTCCCTCCTGTGCAGTAGGCCTTGGGGAGATATCCTCAGTGCGAAAGGACAATGCATCACCTGGAGAGCAGATCCTTGCTACAGGATTCTTTCCTGCTGCAACCCGGTTGATGCTCTCCCATCATGAGACCTTCTTCCTCCAAGGCAGCACTAGGGGCTGCCAGTCTGAAGTTGGGACTTGGCTACTATGTCCCTGAAGGTCTCATCTATACCTCTCTGTCTGCCTCAGCTCCTCCAGGTCTGCCACTCTAGCCCTCCAGAGATCGGACTCGTTCTCTGAGAGCCAGGAGCTCTTTGCATCGCATGCACATGTACAACTTCTCACCGGTGGGTAAAAAATCATACATGTGACACTCGATGCAAAAGACTGGGAAGCCCCCCTTCTTGCTGCTGGACTGCTGCCTTCATCTCAGTTTTGATCAGTTCCTAGTTAAGTTTAGATTGCTATGGGATTAAGAATGTGTCATAAGAACATAAGAAATTGCCATGCTGGGTCAGACCAAGGGTCCATCAAGCCCAGCATCCTGTTTCCAACAGAGGCCAAACCAGGCCACAAGAACCTGGCAATTACCCAAAACACCTAGGAGATCCCATGCTACTGATGCAATTAATAGCAGTGGCTATTCCCTAAGTAAACTTGATTAATAGCAGTTAATGGACTTCTCTTCCAAGAACTTATCCAAACCTTTTTTGAAACCAGCTACACTAACTGCACTAACCACATCCTCTGGCAACAAATTCCAGAGCTTTATTGTGTGTTGAGTGAAAAAGAATTTTCTCCGATTAGTCTTAAATGTGCTACTTGCTAACTTCATGGAATGCCCCCTAGTCCTTCTATTATTCGAAAGTGTAAATAACCGAGTCACATCTACTCGTTCAAGACCTCTCTACGTCCTTTAAATGTATTAGTGAATTCACTATATGTCTGGTAGTGGCCTACCGGGGTCTGATCAAACTCTCAAAGTTTTTGTTGTTGGGTGGTTTTTTTTTTTTTTTGTGAAAGTGTCACCCTGCCTATAAATTAAAGGATGAGCTAGGGGTGGGTGGGCAAGGGTTGGGAAATCCAAACAGTCTAACTTCAGTTAGGTCAACAAGAGTGACTCACTGCTCTCTTGATTAACAAATGTTGGTACCTATTCAAACCAAATCACCACTACCTCAACACCTTTCCAAGGTGAGTAACTGAGCAGAACTTTTCAACCTTTTACTTAGATATACACTGCTCCTAGCTTATTTCTAGCTTCTGGCTACTTTTTGGGTTTGGTGTTTTTTGGGTTTTTTTTTTAAATGTTGTATTAAATACAAATACTCAGTTCTTAGTCTGCAGAACACTCAGTTCTGCAGACTTTTAAAAATAAACACACTACCTACTGCTTACTTAGCTGCCTTATTGACTGACTATTTAAAAATACAAACAGTCTAACTTGTTTATTCACTGCCTTACTGACTATTAAAAGCACAAACACACTAAATAATATTCCCAAATAGTTAACTTTGCCCCAATACTTTTAAAAAAGGCAATGTCCAAGGAAAAACGTACTGATTCCTTTCAGCCACCAGCAAGGTGATCCTCTCCTCTCCTCTATCATATCCCCCCTTAGCCATCTCTACTCCAAGCTGAACAGCCCTAACCCCTTTAGTCTTTCCTCATAGGGGAGCTGTTCCATCCGCCTTCTGTCTTTTCCTTCCTTCCCATTTACCCTGTTCTTTCTATCCATAGTATGGCCTAGCATGTCACAACAGGGCAGAGTGGGTGCAAGGTATTCCCCCCAGCAGGAGCAGTACAGGGCTCTACAGCAGAGCAGGACTAGGTCTTCTGCCTGTCCAGCTACTTCCCCTTGGGTTAAGCCCACAGATTCTGGTAGACCGTGGGGTGCACGTAAAGGATTCAGGCAGGAGACAAGGAAGGCTGGAGGCAGGCAGTCCGGAGTTCAGGCAGTGAGGAGAACAGTTGAGTGTCCGGGTTAGCAGAGTTCAAGCCTGGTCATGGAACTGGCAAGAGTCAGTTACAGGAAGTCAAATTGAACATAAAAGAAGAGCAAGGCAGACAGGAGCTGAACAGACAAGGCGGGGGGAGCACACTGGCAGGAACAAGGGTAAGACATGGGCAGGAATGTAATAATACAAGGATAAACTGAGACAGGGATGCAAGGCAAAGTATGACAGAGCTAGATAGGCCATTGGGAGGCCTGGACAAGAGCAAGACAGGGAACACAGAGACAGGATAAGAACAAGACATGGTACGAGCTAGGCCACCGGAAGACCTAGACAGGACAAGGGCAAGAGATACACAGACAAAGAGGACCAGCGAGAGTCTCAGACAGGATAGGAACTAGGCACTATACAAGCTAAGCCACTGGGAGACCTAGACAGTACCCAGGAGGATCACTGGGAGGCACACAGTGAACAGGACAACAAAAGGCAAGGAACAAACAGCACGACAAGAAGGCCTAAATAGGCACACTGGGAACACAGACATGACAAGGTAAAAAGGCCTTTAATAGGCCACACAAGAAACAAGGCTAAGGGTAAGGTTGGCAAAAGCAAGAAGCTGAAGAGACAATGATGAGACCTAGCAAACTGAGGGAGGGTTTTATAGAACTGGCCTTGCTGTGTCATGCAGCCTTCAAGATGGAGGCTAATGCTGGATTGAGTATGGCCCACTGAGGGACCCTGCTAGCAGGGGGGGATGCCTAGCAGCCACAATTAAGACACAATGTCTACATCTCAGTCATAGTTACTATATTCATTGATGGGGCAACTTTCAAGTCTGCTTTAATGCAGCTAAAAAAACAGGGTTCCACACATACTTGCTAGCATAGCTTGCATCTTTAATTTTCAACCAAGACAAATATCACACACGTGCATGCATGGTACACAACTTATCGCATGCACTAAGTGTCATTATGGAAACATGCCAATGCACAACACATTCTGCGTATGTTCTGTATGTTGGAAAGCATAAAAACAGGAATTAAGTAACCAAGTTACACCTAGATTCAGCAAGTAGTCCTAACAGTGAGTTGAGCCTTTGCTAAGGAGAAATGTGTATATGGCAAGTAGCAGTAGCAGTTTGTGTGCATCTCTTCATAGACAAATCCTTGTATGATGGGTGAAATAAGGATAGATAGTATGTGTTTACACAGAGATTGTTTCCTGCAAGGTTACCCTACTAGCAGATTGCCACCTAGCAGCAGTTACTCTTTTGAAATTTAGCTGCCATGTACATCACTTTAATGCAAAAGAAAGATTATGCTTTTAGGCTCATATATGCTAAGAAAAGAAAGTAAAAGTTGTAAGGCATGTGAGAAAAAAGGAGAGAGATAATGTGTAACAATGGAAGCATCATACATGTGTAAAAAAAAAAAAAAGGACTGTATGCAGGGTTTAATATAGGGACCATGACTACTGAGGATGTTTGTGGCAAGGTGTGAGAGAGGCACTATCCAGAGATGTTGAACACTGAGGCTTCTAGGAAAATACTAGGTCCTGGGATATATCAGTGCCCAGCAAGTCAACAATGTAAGCCAAAAAAAATTCTACAGAGCCCTATTTGAAAAAACTGGCTAATGGTGCATAAATGACTTTTCCATTGATATTGTTCATGTGGACATTATGTCCATAATGAACAGGCATAATTACTGTTATCTATGCCTCAGTCCAGACCACGACCAGATCTCCTGCAAGGATGATGGTAGAATGTCATCCCAAGCAAAGAGACAGAGGGTGGAGAAAATAGCCCAACTAAGTCTGGAAGGGGGAAGATAAAAACCTGTCACAGCCTCCCCAGCCTCAGCCAGCTTATCATCTCCACAGGATCCAAAGCAGGAAGGTAGATGATCAGCATTCTCTCCTCTCCAGTTCCAATTGCGCAGACTACAAACCCAGGAGCAACAGCCAGCCTCCTCCAGAGTGACATATGCGCTGATCCACTCCAAAGCATGGAAAGACGCATGGCGCCATACTGGCAAAAAAAACACCACTTGGCGCCAGTCTTGCCAGCACATGGCATGCAATCCAAGCCTATGCATGCATAAAGCATCAATCAGCCCATGACTCATTGCATATAACACAGGCTACATTGAAGACGGTGCACGAAATGTCCCATAAGCCACGCGACACAATTTGCCCGGCATATACTGTGCAGAAGACCAAAAAGAATGCAGTGAAGGAGCATAGGAAGAATGCCCCAACTGAGCAAGTTATACGGTCATCTCCAGCAAAAAAAACATCAGAGTCTACAGGACTAGTAATCGATGTCCCTTTTGCCCGAAGCATTAATCTCTAAGGACCTTGTCAAAACCTTCATATGGCAGTGGACAACAGACTATGGAGACCAGCAGCAAAGACCGGCCTACACATCTAGCCCAGCCACAAGGTGATCCCCACCCACTACATACGCGTAGGGGTCCATCACCATCTCATCTCATCTCAGCTTTGCACCTCCCATATTACTACAAGGAATATACTCCACCTATGAAATAGCCATTTAGTTTCCGCTAATGTTCCCAGACCCTTGTTTGTGTCTAGTCTATGGTGACAAGGTCTAAGCCTCCAGATGCCAGAACCAGTATATTTCCTTTTACCACAGGGACAACCACCAGCAACTGATCAGGAACAAATATTGGTCCTGAGGAAGATGCTCCAGCACAGTCTCCAGGACAGAAGTCCCAACAAGCATTAAACCAAATTAGAGATAGCAAGAGGTTTCTTAACATCTTTATTCCCCCAGATTTAGCAGTCAGTCTTACCTCCGGCATACCCAATACGACTACCTGCACTAGCTTGTAAAGCCGGGAGCACCTCCGATGTCTATCCCTACATCATTTTGAAGATACCAGAGGGGCGGTATCCCCGATACTTCCTCCGTCAAGAGAACCTTCTCCAGATCAGTCTCCAAGAGTAGAGAGTCCTATATACTCATCCCCAGGGGAGTCCCTGAACAGTTCCACTAAACTACCTTCAGATACACCAGAGGAGCCACCAGATCACTCCTCGCCGCCTAAGGACTTTGACCTATTCCTGTTTTGTGGAGAGGATGGGTACTAATCTCAAGGTGGAAGTGAGAAAGAAGCCTAACCCCTGCTTAGAAGTTATGGGGATCCTTAAGAAATTAGACATCCCATCAGAACCATCTGCACTCTGTATTGGACAAGGTACTCCTAAGATGTGGGAGTCGCCTTTTTGGGAGCAACTATTGCCAGGAAAGTAAACCTGACATTCCATTTAAAGAAATCTCCAGGCTATGGTATAGTACATTTGCCGCATAATTTGGTGGGTTGTAGAATCTGCCATGAAAAGGCAACAAAATCTCATCTCCACTCGAATATACCACCCAGAAAAGACCAGAATTTACTGGATGACCTGGGGGGGGAGAAGGTAATTCAGAGCACTTTGCTCACCTTAAGGTTACAACACCATCAGTTCCATATGGTGCAATATTTCTATGAATGTATGCAAGAGCTAAATCCCCACATAAAATCCAAATCAGGCCAGCAATCAGCCTGCAACTGCCACATGACCTCAAAGAGGGACTCCACCAACTGTTGTGGTCTTTATATGAAGCTTTTGACACCATGGCCAGAAGAACCTCAGCAACTTCCATAGCAGCACATCGACTGGCCTGGCTTTGGGCAAGTGCCATTCGAGAGGCTTCTGATAACTTTGGGAGTAGCAGCTGGGGAAACAGTCAGGAAAACAAAGGAGGCAGACTCTGGCTGTTTCCTTACGTGCACCTTTATTTATAGTGAAAGCAAAACAGAAAAACAGATGCAGCTCACCTTGCTATTCTGACAGCCTCTCCCAATCTTCTGAGCCCTGGTCTTTTATCCCTGGTCTGCTGTGATCCACTCTAGCCCAGAATCCCTTGCTGAGTTGGGACTTAAGGAGGACTAGTACAGATAGCTGTGGCTGGTCCTTTAAGGTTTTTGGAGGAAGTTTCTTATATACTTCCTCACAAGAATGTGCACACAAAGCTGGCAGACCTTCCGTGTCTGGGAGACAAGGAGCTACTTCCTGGCTCCACCTCATAGATGAACTGTCCCCAGGTTGGTTGCCCTCATTTTCTGTGAGCCGGCGCCACAGGACCACAAACTGGGGACAATCATGTTTCAGAACAATCAGGTATGAGAGGTCAGGAAAGATTCCCACTTCCATAACGGCTTGACCTGCTGGGATCACAAACAATACCTGACTAGTTGGGTATTCCTATTTGTCCTCATGTATACAGGTAAGGGTCTCTTTTCTCTTGTGATTGATGTGTTCTTTTTGGAGCAGGTCCTCATGAATGAGAGTCTTGCCAAATCATGAATCCACCGAAGCTTGGGTGGGAACGTTGTCCAGTTCCACCTGGATCATGAATTCCTTACGAGCCTGGTGAGGAATCTCCACTAAGCTACAATTCTGCAGTTTTGTGAATGTTTACTTACTCTTGTTCCCATATTTTATTCTTGTGCTGTTCCTCCCCGCTTGCATTCACACTCCATATCGTCAAACCATGGAACTCTTTGAGGATATCTACCGCCTCACAGAAAGAACATGCCCTCTGCGTGGGTTCCCCTTGGCTTTTAACATTTCCCTTCAAGGGCTTTTCAATTTTGGCCTTTCCAAAGGGGCAGCTGCCCTGATGCCTATATCCTGCACAGAAAGTAAAAGTATCTGAAGTTTCATTCTTGGGATGGCTTGAACGCTCTGAGGTACCTTTCTTCTTTTGAGGAGAGGGATCTTTCCTGCTTGAGAGTTCTCCCTTTGTCTCTGGGAATTTTACTTTTTGGTGGGAGCCGGGTCACTAAGCTGACATCCATAACTTCAGGTGTTTCAAATTGGAAGTACTGTGCCAAATGACCTCTCTGATCATAGTTAAAGCATGTGAACGAGACTGTGGCCTGGGTTCTAGGTCCATAAGATCAGTTATCTGCCTCTGAAGGATGTTGCTGGGATCCTCCACTGTCTGTGCTTCATCATGGAGTTTGTGCAGGGCTATCTTTCTAGCCTTCATACCATGTCGGCCATTGTGAGTCTGCCACTTCTAGAGCTCTTTCCAATGTGAGTCGTGTGTCGGCAGACCCAATTCCACCTAGGTCGGTCAAGCCCATATAAGAACTGCTCTAGAAGTACCTGTTGGGCTACTTTGAGGCAAGGCCTTGCCTCCAGCTGTAGCTACTTCCAGGCAGAAGATTTCAGGGGCTCTCCATGGGCTGCAGGAACTCCAATCAGAACCACTGTCAGTATGTTTGAGGTATACCCAGCTCTCTCCAGGATAGTGGCCTTGACCTCTGTATAGGTGGCCCTCCCATCTGGGTTGGCTGCTTGGAACCCTGCTCGAGTTCTGCCCGTGAGCAAGTTAGCCAAGTACATAGTCCAGTTGGCTTCGGCAAAGCTGATAGGCAGGCGGACCTCTCAAAATTTTTCAAGATGACATGTGGGTCCTCGCCTGCTTTCATCTTAAACAGGATGTGAGGTAACAGATTTACCTGGGTTATGCTGGTCACAGCTGTCTGCACAGCCTGTGCTACCTGAATTAGCACTGTTTTGTTGCATAAATTGCTTTTGCAGTGCCAGCTACCGGTCAGTTTGCATTTGTATGGAGTTCTGCAGTTGCTGCTACCCTGTACTAAGGACCTGGATCACTTGCTCCATCTTCCCTGCTTCATGGACTGCCTCTAGCTGGGATATCTCTACCGGGAAGAAGAGAGTAAAACAAAACACCTTGCTGGCCTATCTGACCCTGACTTACTGCTTGACCCCTGACTCCACAGATGGGGTTAACCCTCTTGGCCTGTTGTAGCTTCGGCTGGGAGAGTGGAACTGGAAGGTCCCAAGAAAAAAAACCTGCAGGTTTTGTTTTTGTTTTTTTTCTTTCTGCTGCAGCTGTTGGCCTGTGCTTCCCACTTAGGCAAGATATGTGGTAACTCAGGTGGTAGCGGCTTGGGAAACAGCCAGGAAAACAGAAGAGGCAGACTCTGGCTGTTTCCTTACATGCACTTTTATTTACAGTGAAAGCAAAAGAGAAAAACAGATGCAGCTTACCTTGCATTTCTGACAGCCTCTCCCAATCCTCTTAGCTCTGGTTTTTTATCCCTGAACTGCCATGATCCACTCTAGCTTTGAATCCCTTGCTGGGTTGGGACTTAAGGAGGACCAGTACAGATAGCTGTGGCTGGTCCTTTAAGGTGTCTGGAGGGAGTTTCTTATATATTCAAGCATGTTCACAAAAAGCTTAATACTTGCCGTTCAACCTCCATGCTGTCAGATGCAGGGACTGGTGCATTGGGTGGCGAAGAGATCCCCCTTCCTGAGTTAACAGGTATGGATGGTATTCTAGGGGAATGGGTGGTCGTATGGAGAGTCGCATGAGATACGCATTCCATGGTTGTCTTGGCCAAGCTGGAGCTATTAAGATCAAGATTGCTATGTCCTGAATACATTTCTGAATCGTTTTGGAGATGAGCGGAATGGGTGGATAGGCGTACAGCAAGCCGTCCGTCCATGGAATGATGAAGGCGTCCGGGGCGTAATGAAGGTTGCTTGGGTAAATGGAGTAAAAGGTTTGTGTTTGTCGATTGCTTTGAGTTGCAAATAGATGGTTGGGTAGCCCCATTGCTGAAAAATGTTCTGCGTCACTTTGCGATTAAATGTCCATTCGTGTAGATGAAAAATTCTGCTGAGTCGATCCGCTAAGACATTGTCCAGCCCCGGCAGATAAGTGGTCTGAAGTGTTATTCAGTTCGCATTCGCCCAAAAAAGTATGTGAAGGGCCTCTCAACAAAGTGTCCATGAACCAGACCCTCCTTCCTTGTTTATGTAGAACATTGCAACTTGGTTGTCTGTGTATATCATGAGGCTTCTGCAACAGACTTGAGGAGAGAAGGTCTGGAGTGCCTTCCAGATTACGCGAAGTTCCAGGAGGTTGCTCTGGTACGTAGTCTCTTGAGGCGACCAGCAACCTTGAGTTTTAGGTCTAATAGGTGGGCTCCCCAACCTTTTCTGGATGCGTCCATCATTACTGTTAGTTGATGTGGAGGCGATCGAAAGGGAGCTCCTGAAGTTAGGTTTGCGGAGGATATCCACCAGTGCATATCCATGCGCATTTGTTTGGTGATTTGAACTCTGGTAGAGAGGGGTTGCAGGAACTGTGACCATTGAGTCTTTAAACCCCATTGAAGAGGACGCATGTGGAGCCTTGTGAATGGGACTACATGGATCGCCGCCGCCATGTGACCCAGCAACTGGAGGCCTCGACGTGCTGGAGCATGGGATTGATTGAGAAGTCTGTGAGCTAGGGCAGAGAGATTTTGAATTCTGTCCCTTGGAAGGTAAGCTCTCTCTGTTTTTGTGTCGATGAGAGCTCCGATGAATTGAAGTGTCTGGGTTGGCTGCAGATTGGACTTGTCAAAATTGATTAGGAAACCTAATGTCTGTAGGCAAGTTATTGCTTGCATAGTGTGTCCATAGAGTGGCTGGATCCGACGCCACTAACAGCCAGTCGTCTAGGTAGAGAAAAATTTGGATCGATAATTTCCTGAGGTGAGTCGCCACCACTGCTAAACATTTCCTGAAAACTCTTGGTGCTGAAGAAAGGCCAAAGGGCAGGACCTTGTACTGGTAGTGTGTATTCAGGGCCGGACCTTGTACTGGTAGTGTGTATTCAGGGCTTGAAAACAAAGGTATTGCTACGAAGAAGGGTGCATGGGTATTTGGGAGTAAGCATCCTTCAGGTCTATGGAAAATAGCCAGTCGTTGGGTTGCAGAAGGGGTAGAATGTTTTTGAGAGAGGTCATCTTGAACTTTTCTCTTTGAATGTATTTTTTGAGGTTTCTTAAATCTAAGATTGGACGAAGACATCCTAATTTTTTTGGAATGAGAAAGTAATGGGAATAAAATCCCTGATTTTGTTTTGATAGAGGAAGTTTTTGAATGGAGTGTTGGAGATGAAGGTTCCTTATTTCTTCTTGAAGAAAGGAGGTGTGGGATGACATGCCCCTGTAAGGGGGAACATGGGGAATTACTGGAGGATTTACGAAATTTAGACGATAACCTTCTCTGATACCTAAAACCCAACGATCTGTAGTTATTTCTATCCAGTTGGTATAGAAATGTAGTAGATGACCTCCTATGAATGGCGGTGGGGATAGCTCAAAAAGCCGGTGGTTGGTTTTGAGGAGCTGTGGCGGCCTGTTTCTGTGGACATTGTTGTCTAGAGCGTCCACGAGACTGATGCGTTTGAGGCTGGAATCGTGATTGATTATAGTATTGTGGACGATAAGGATGGAAAGGTCTGAAGGACGTTCTTGGGTATGTACGTCTCCTATAATTAAGGTAGAATTTTTTGTAGGAAGAGTGAGAATCTGTAGGTGGTGTTAATGAAAGCACTGCCGAATTCTGCTCCTTAATTGTGTAACCTTTTCGGCAAATTTATCGCCAAAAAGGTTGTCTCCCATGCAGGGGACATCAGTCAATTTCTCGTGAACATCTTCTCTTATCGAGCTAGCTCTTAACCAAGCTAATCATCGTGCTGCGATGGTTGCAGCAGCACCTCAGGAGGTAGACTTGAAAGATTCATAAACTGTCCTGAGTAAATGGCGAAGTCCTTCCTCCATGTCAGTGAAGGGTTGTGGTAAGGAGTTGTCAGAGGCTAGGTAGAGTGGATGCAATTTTTGAAGTGTTTCAAAGAGGTATTGCATGATGTAGAATTGGTGATGTTCAATTTTTGTGGTCAACATCGAGATATGATACACCTTACATCCAAAATCATCTAAAGATTTGTAATCTTTACCAGGTGGCGAATTGGCATGGAGTTTGATCGCTTCGCCTTGGTAAGGGCAGACTCAACTACTATGGAATTATGAGGTAATTGAGTAGAGTCGCATCCTATACTTTAAATCTGTTTTCCAGGATGTTGGACCCGAAGAAAAAGGTTTTTCCCAGATCTTGTGCAGGACTGAATTTAGAACTGTATGAGGCGGTAACGCAGTTGGCTCTGGCGGCATTTCAAAGATTTTTAGAATTCCAGAACTTCAGATCTGGGATCCAGGATTTTACCAGTTTCTATGTTGAGAAGGGCACCCACCTTTTCGACAAATTTTGCATAAGTTAAATCTTCCGGTGGGGAATAGGGTTCCAGAAGACCCTCCGGAGGGTCCGAAAGCATACCTGTGGACGAACTTGGGGAAGAAGTAAGAACATAAGAAAATGCCATACTAGGTCAGACCAAGCAGTGGCCAATCCAGGCCATAAGAACCTGGCAAGAACACAAAAACTAAGTCTATGCCATGTTACCATTGCTAATGGCAGTGGCTATTCTCTAAGTGAACTTAATAGCAGGTAATGGACTTCTCCTCCAAGAACTTATCCAATCCTTTTTTAAACACAGCTATACTAACTGCACTAACCACATCCTCTGGCAACAAATTCTAGAGTTTAATTGTGCGTTGAGTAAAAAAACTTTCTCCGATTAGTTTTAAATGTGCCCCTTGCTAACTTCATGGAGTGCCCCCTAAGTAGACCACTGAGAGGCAGGGCTATCCGGACACTCTTGATGTGGAGATTTTGTAGGTGGTTGGATAGGTTTTGAAGGACCCGGTATATCCGCTGGTAGAGATGGAGTTGCGGGTCGTGGGTGCATGGCCTGTAAATCCTGGAAATATGTATTGAGAGCCTGAGAAATCTGAAGCATAGCCTTGGATGCGAGAGGAGGCTGCGGTTGTAAAAGAAGTGGAGACAGATGGGCCAGAGATGGTACCTTTTCAGGTTCCTGTGGGTCTCCCTGGGGGAACCCTGGTCTATTATGAGATGAGGATGACCAATCCGAAAGTGAAGCAGCACTGAGTGAAGGAGCTGCAGAGGATCTTGACACTGAAGAAAATTCAACGTCTACTTCAGATTCTTCATCTGGCAGAGTCGAGGCAATAGGAAGGGATCCCGAGGTATATGTTTGGTCTTTTTTGGCTGTTGCACTCCTGGCCCTGAGGAAGGAGTCATCGGTGCCGGAGGTGTAGGCTGCGCTGGTGCTTCGAGTGGCAACGAAGTGCCGTGTTTTACGGGTGCTTTGCGATGCATCGTGGTTCTTCGAAGCACCGTGGTGACACTTCAGCTCTTTACTTCTTGGCGCACTAGTATGGACAGGAACAGGGCCCTGTATCCCGCGAGGCTCATTCGGGGATTTATGAGACATAGCCTCGACCCTTTTCTTCAGCACTTTAGGAATCTCTAACCTGGTCGCTGTACTGTGGTCTCCTGGCTCCAGCGAAGCAGGTCTCTTTAATGTTTTCTAGAACGCGTCGATGGCGATCTGAGGCGCGCTAGCCTCGCAGCGCGGTGCCTTTGGGCCCGGGGAGACATCCGACCACAGTGTCTACATGAGGCTTGGTCATGCTCTGGGCCCAGGTATAAGTAGCAATAATTATATCCATCTGTTATGGACATATTTTTACCACACTGGCAGTATTTAAAACCAGATGGCTTAGGAGCCATCACTGCCAGAAAAATTTTTCGAAACAAAAATTGCGAAAAAAGTGAGATGAGGAGTGAGAGAGAGAAAAAAAAAACCACACGTGCTATCTGCTCGTGGAAAAAAAGAGACTGAGGAGAAAAAATGAATTTGAGCGGGAAGACGACCGCGCAGATGCACAGAATTAAAAACTCTGTCACTACTAGAGAGAAACTCCACCTACTCCGGTCGTGTCGACCCTCCCAGAAAGCATGGCTAATTCAGCCTGCTATCAACGGGAAACTTGTCTTCCTAGTAGTGAATACTTCGGCAAGAAGAGTCAGTGAACAAGCCTTGGTATATTTTCCTCCTTATCTACAATTCTGCCATGATAAAATAGTATTACGTACATGTCCAAAGTTCTTGCAAATATTGTCGGCCTTTCACCTCAATCAGAACATTACCCTTCCGATATTCTTTACGAAACCACACAAACAAGAATGAGAGAGACGTCTGCACACACTCAACTACAAACAAGCAATAGCCTATTACATAAAAAGGACACAAGGGCGCATAGGCATTCCTCCCAGCTACAGGCTGGGCCACCAGTAGTAAAGTGAACCTTGTCCAACTGGATCACTTCTTGCATTCAATACTGCTACACATCTAAATCGCTACCATTGACTCGTCTGTTAAAAGCACATCAGGTGCAGACATCAACAATGTCCATCACACACCTGTGTAATGTGCCCATCAAATAAATTTGTAAAGCTGCATCAGGGTTAATAGCTAATAGCCTCATCAACATGAATTTACATGTTATGAGCACTATTAGCTACACGCTGGTTTGGATGCGCATCCAAGCACGTGTAAAGAAATGAGCTCAGCCGAGCACAGTATATTGCATCAGTCTGAATGTGTATAAAGTACTATGAACAAAGTTGTCAGTACAAAAGTATATGGCTGACTTGCCAGCACATTCGTACTTCAGATTGGCTGATTTTCAGAACACTGCAACTCTGCAGCTGTCTAAAAATTTGAGCCATCTTTTCCATGACTGCGGATATCCGGCTTTTGTGTACACACTTATGAGTCCTACTAAAGATTGGCCTTGTTATATAATGTAGTCATATGATTGGATCACAGAATACATCTAAAATAATTAAGTTATAGCCAACAGAATTTAGTTTACTGAGGCATCATTTTGGCAATCTTGTTTGCAAGATAGCGTGCCCAAACATTGAAATCATTAGGCTTGAGTCTTGCTTTCAGGATTTTTGTCATGTTTCAATAAAAGTTGTTTTAAGCAGTGTCTTCTTTAGCATATATTTTGTCAGTGTCCTTTTGCTGGCACTGTACTAATTAAGTGGTTTAGAAGACAGGTTTAGAATTGTCTTTTTAGCTGTAGGATTCTGTTTGAAAATTGAGAAGCTATTGTAAAATTAATCCCAATCAAATTAAGCCAATTGTAATCTGTTCTTTTCATATTTTGAGCACTGCTCAGGTGCATCCATATGAATTAATGTTCATACAATTAAATATATTGGAAGGAAATCAGAAAATTAACTCTTTAACAAGCATGCATAGTTGTAAAACTATTTATAATATTTCTAAAATATTAGATTACTTGATTTTATTTGTAGAGAACCTTGTGGGTTCCAGCTAAGAGGATTGTATCATTTCAACAGGGAGGAAATAGAAGTTGTAGTGTTGTGGGTTGTAGCTCCCCCATGTGGGAGCCAGGAATAGTGAGTCCCCGGAGTACATAAACCATGCCACTAGTTTAAGGTGTGTATTTTGTTTTAGTTATCCCTGGTAGGGATTGCATGTTGACGCCTGTTTTCTTTGTTTTTCCTGAGGTAGGACCCTTGGATCTCCAGGATGGAGACCTGAGTGTGGAAAATTAGAGTACCTATGCCAATGTGTAAGATGCCTTTTTGGAACCCTTTTAGTTTTAGAGAAGGAAGTTGTTCCACCCTTCCTCTCTCTACTTTTAGTTCCTTTTTCAAGACTTAGTTTTCATCATGCCTGAGTATCCTAGGGGCCAGGGGCTCACAGTGTTCCATTTAGAAGGCGTGTTGTCTCTCATCCAGAGAGAATCAATGGACTACTGTTAGTCCTGGAGAGGATTGAATTGACATTCATTCCTGAATAGAAGATTGTGAAAAATATCTGTGGCACCCATCTGGTGTAACCACATACATATCACCAGGATGTTTTTTTCCAAAATAATTTTTATTAACAGCAAGAATTCGCATCCATGCACAAAACATGACAGTATAATACATTCAGTGCCAACAGGGCAAGTCATAAAAAATATGGTAGCGTCAATAGTAACAAAAGCACATCCCGCGTGGCTGGACGCATGTAATGCAGATCCCGCTTTCAACTTTCTTAATAACCCCCGCTCATCATTCCAATTAGCAGCCTCACCCCTACATTCATGCCAGCACTCGCCCTAACACAGCTTCCACATTCATCCCTATTACTTCCTGCACTCAATCATCTGACCACCACAAACAGCCCTCAGCAGCCCCCCCACCCCTCCCCGAGACCAGGGAAGTCAATCCTAGTGATTAGTATATAGCCAATTTCCAGCAGTCCAGTTTGTAAGTCCTTGGGTAACAGTGTAAAACATCCCTGCCAACACTCCTCATACTTCGTATCCCATTTGCGATGTCTGGCAGTGCAGTCCATATGCTCCAATTGCAGAAATGTTGTCATCCTGGTGAGCCAGGCTGCTACAGAGGGAGCTGTTTTGGATTCCACCCACACCGAGAGGATCGTGTGGCATGCTACAGGACGGCCATGCGTCCAAACTTTGCTTTAGAATAGTTGCCTGGTGGCAGCTTACGGAAAGGATGGGTCATCAAAATCTCGCCAGATGCATGTGTAGCAATACCGGTACATTGTGTGATAGTGTCCAGCACAGTTTCCCAAAACTGTGTGAGCTTCTGACAATGGAGAAGGCGATGCGACAAAGAACCCTCCTCCAAGCCACACTTGATGCAGAGCGAGGAGTTTGTGAGACCCATCTTGAACCGGCGTACATCATCATAATAAGCCAAATGGAGAATCCGGAACTGTAATTTGTGGAGCCCACATCCGGATTTTGAGCATATAGAGTTTTGAAACAGTTCGGCATATAATCCTCCGTGATATCACGGGTAAGAATAACCAACCACTGCCTCAGCAACGGTTGCAAAAAATTGTGTGCCTTATGAGCCTGTCCTAAGCCTTTCCAGCCAATAATGGTGTTATGGAGCAGGCGACATCGAAAATTTTGATTGCAAGTCAGTCTCTGCGGTTACCGCCTCCGTCGTCCATCTGAGGGACTGCACATAATGACGGGCTTGTAGGTATGAAAAAAAATGGCATGGTGAAAGATGATAATCCTTAGTCAACGTTTGAAAATCCTGTATGATACAAGTCAATGGAAAAGGAAAACAACTCCGCGACTAGCCCACTGTTGGAAGATGCCACCAGATTCCTTGCCTGACAGAAAGTCCAGATTACCCATTAGCGGCATCAGTAATGAGGTGTCCGCCAAACCTTGGAGCTTCCTCAACCACTCCGAGGCGCAGCTACAAGGGTTCAGCAACTTTTTGGGGAAATCCAGGGTACATAGCTGTGAAGGTCGGAGGTGCAACAAACAGCGGCGACCAAGGTGCTGTCATTCTGTTCATTAATCCCTTCCCACAATAACGGTAAGTATCAGTCAGCCATTCTGCCACAAATCTCAACTGACAGGCCACATTGTACAGCCGGAAATCTGGCATCCCACAGCCGCCCGTCAGTCTAGGGTGTTCAAGAGTGGTATATTTAATGCTGATGGCCTTTCCCCGCCACATAAAACCTGAGATATAGGATCTCAGGCGCTTTAAGTCACGAACCATAAGTCAATAGGGGAGCTTATGCATTACTTATAGAATTTTAGGAAAAAGCACAATTTTCACCAATGCACATCTGCCAAACAGAAAATGGGAGAGATCGCCAGGCTAATCCCTGTGTTTGCATTTTATTGATGACTGCAGAGAGATTTAGTTCATACAGAAGGCTCAAGTCCCTGGGAATCCAGACCCCCAAATACCTAAGCTTGCCAGGGACCCATGTGAATGGAAAGGGCCCGCCCCATGACTCTGGTAGTACTGGATCCCAGGGCAAGAGCCTCAGATTTTGAAAAGTTAATCTTCAACCCTGCAATTCTCTTGAACTGCTCAAAGATGTGGATAATCACTGGGATACTACGGCGGGGCTGTCCCACAAATAACAAAATATCATTGGCAAAAAGTGCGATTTTTAAGGGGTGGCCACTGATACTGAGTCCCCAAAACTCCTTATTTTCACGCAGTTTAATGGCCAGGGGTTCCACTGCCAGCACAAATAGAAGTGGGGAAACCATGCAAGCCCTGCCTCATGCCACACTGTAAGTCAAAGGGATCCGTAAGGGCACTATTTAGCAAAATACGGGCACTCGGATTGTGATACAATGCTTCAAGCCACGTCACAAACGGTCCCCTGAAGCCATATTGATACATGGACCAGAACAGATATTCCCACGATATGGACTCAAAAGCTTTCTCAGCATCTAGGCTCAGGATCATGGCATCCATCATGGGATGGTAGCTAAGTGCTGCTATAAGGCGCCGCACGTTCCTCACACCCTGTCTCCCTTTAATAAAACCGGTCTGGTCAGTTGCAATTAAGGCAGGCAAGAGCTCATTTAAGCGTGCAGCGAGTATAGCCGCTAAGATCTTAATAGCAACATTGATCAGGGATATGGGCCAATACCAGCTAATCTCCAAGGGGTCTTTGTCCTTTTTCAGGAGAACCACAATGGTAGAACAATTGGTTTCAGCAAGGAGCGCTTTAGTAATCAGCAACACATTGTAGTGTGTAGATAATGAGGGCAGAAGTTGAAATTTCAAAATTTTATAAAACTCGGACCCTAACCCGACCTGGCCCGCTGCCTTCCCCACCTTCAAACCGTGTATCACTGCATCTACCTCCCGTTCGCTAATAGGCTTATTCAGCCCTTCTAGTTGGTCCGTGTCCAGGCGCGGCCAAGTCAACCTCTGGAAGAACTGTTCTGTGGCGGCTGGGTCAGGGAGTTTTTTGGCGTATAGCATTTTATAATACTGCAGAAATCTAGCGAAAATGTCCGCTACAGTCTTATGCATTCCATCTCACCCGCGAATGTCTGATGGCCGACCTTTGATTTCGGAGTCGCACTAAGCTAGCATTCTGCTCGCCCTATTGCCATATAGGCTTTTCAGCTTGGAGAAGAGACGGCTGAGGGGGGATATAATAGAGGTCTTTAAGATCATGAGAGGTCTTGAACGAGTAGATGTGACTCGGTTATTTACACTTTCGAATAATAGAAGGACTAGGGGACATTCCATGAAGTTAGCAAGTAGCACATTTAAGGACTAATCAGAGAAAATTCTTTTTCACTCAACGCACAATAAAGCTCTGGAATTTGTTGCCAGAGGATGTGGTTAGTGCAGATAGTGTAGCTGGGTTCAAAAAAGGTTTGGATAAGTTGTTGGAAGAGAAGTCCATTAACTGCTATTAATCAAGTTTACTTAGGGAATAGCCACTGCTATTAATTGCATCAGTAGCATGGGATCTCCTAGGTGTTTGGGTAATTGCCAGGTTGTTTGGCCTGGTTTGGCCTCTGTTGGAAACAGGATGCTGGACTTGATCGACCCTTGGTCTGACCCAGCATGGCAATTTCTTATGTTCTTATGATATTGGTAGTACCGTAATGACTTAGAAGCTCTTTGGTGAAGCAAAGTATTTAGCACTTCGCGTGCTTGGTATACCAGGTCTTTGTCAACTGACAACATAGAGGCCATATGCTGCTGCGCCTGTTTAAGTACTCCTGTAAGACGTAATGTTTCTGCATTGCGCTGCCGATTGACCTTAGTAACATACATTATAATATGGCCTCGCATCACTGCCTTCCCTGCCTCCCAGAACAACCCTGGTGAGATCTCTGGGGAGATGTTTAGCTCTGAATACTCCTTCCGCTTTGCCTGTATGTAAGTGTGGAATTGTTTATCTAGAAACAGCTCTGGTCGCATGCGCCAGGAAAAGGAGCCCCGCGGTCCTTGTTTGCCCTTCAGAGTGAGAGTCACCGGCGCATGGTCTGAAAATGAAATGGCCCCAATATTGGCATCCACTACCCTTGGAAACATAGCGCTAGAGACCAGCAGGTAGTCTAAACTGGAATACAACTTATGTGGATTAGAATAAAAAGTGAAATCTAGGTCATTGAGGTGCAGAACCCGCCACACATCGAGCAGTTGAAGTTCGTGGCATAAAAAATTTACCCCTGATTGAGGATCATTGATCGCAGCAGGCTTAGGGGGTTTGCAATCAAGTTGCTTACTAACTACCGTATTAAAATCTCCCTCTACCACCAAGGTATGGCCTGGAAAATTGGTCAGTACTCCCACCAACCCTGTAAAAAAATGTGTGAGAATAGACATTTGGCGATTAGATGTTACAAAGCACCATCCGTTGTTGGTATAGGACTCCAGCAGCTACCACATAACTACCCTCTCTGTCATGGCAGACCTTTTCGAGATAGAAAGGTAATTGTTTGTGAATGAAAATGGCAACGCCCTACTTTCAAGCTGTAAATGAGGACTAAATGCATTACCCCACCCAATCCCGTTTCAATTTTCCATGCTCTACATCCGTTAGGTGGGTCTCTTGAAGGAACGCCACCTGAGAGTGCTGGTGGTGCAGCATGGAGAGCAATTTGGACCTCTTTATTGGGGATTGAATGCCATCCACATTGAGGGACGTAATTTTAACCATTGCCATGAGCACTACACAGGTATTGCCAAGACAGAGGATCGCCTGCCCCTGGTATTAAACACACTGCAGAGTGGACCTGAGGCTCCCCAGTCTGAGCCCCAGGATCCGACAAAGCCAAAACCCATACAGTTATTCCCTGGTCTCCAGCCCACCCATCACACACACCTCCTCCCGCCCCCCCCCCCCCCCCACCCTACATACCCCAGCCACATCCATACCATCATGCACACTACACATACGTACCAGTTTACACATACGCCCCAAGAGGCACAGGAATCTACCCACTCCGGAATCATACCCTCAAATCGTAGTTAGGTACCCCCCTCCTCTTTTACCCAATTTAAAGACGATCGTGCAGTTCGTGTAGCAACCCTAACGTTCTTTCTCTCCAGGCCATTGCCAAATACTCTGTGGTAAACACAGGAATCTTTTGGCCTGGCACCATGAAATTCCAAAAACAAGAACTGTAGTAACCAACGATAACAGTGCAACGCATGCAGTGACCAGGGACGCTGTAGGCCTTAGGGTTTTCTGCACAAAATAGCAAGTCCCTCGTCATCTTGACCTTGCATTATAGAGCACGCATGTTGTAGCTTTCCATCGAGTACGCACATAGAGCTGTTTAAACCACTCCAGGTTTATCTAGCTTCGCAAAGAAGTTTGCAGCTTCCTCCCTGGACTGTAGGTAGAGCACCCGGTTGTCGTGATTTATTTATTTAAGTTCTTTTAATATACCGATGCTCAAGACTAGGTCTTATCGTACCGGTTTACAATAAACAAGGGGGAAACCAGTTAACATAGGAGGCGAAAACGATACATTAAAACAGGGAGATCGAACATGGCTGTTAGAAGAAAAGGTTAGATTAACAATTTCTATTCTAAACGTATAGAAGAGTCGATCAGCAAGGAGCGGTTGCTTCACTGTTAAACTTAAATACATATTTACATAATGGAGATTCAATTGCAATGTTAATATACAAGAGCGGTTCTAGAATAGCAGATACTTAATGCAGCTGGGAGAGGACATCAACCGGGGGGTGGAGGTCCTTGCGGGTACCATGGGTTTCTTCAGCGATAAGCTTGAGCCAAGTTTTCAGTTTTTTTTCTGAATGTGAGATGACAATGTTCCTGGCGTATGTCTGGTGGGAGAGAGTTCCAGTGATGTGGTCCAGCGGTGGAAAGCGCTCGTTTTTCGATGGAGTTATGTTTAGTGGAGCTGCTGGGAGGAACTTGTAGGGAGCTTCTGTATGCAGATCTGGTAGGTCTTGAAGAGGCGTGTAATGATGGTCAGAGTCTTGAAGAGTATTCTGGAGTGTATGGGTAGCCAATGAAGTATTTTTAGTATCGGTGTGATGTGGTCCATCCTGCGCATGTTAGTAAGGATCCTGGCTGCTGCGTTTTGTAGCATCTGAAGAGGTTTGGTGGAGGAGGCCGGGAGACCAAGCAGGAAAGCGTTGCAGTAATCAATTTTTGAGAATATTATGGCTTGAAGGACAGATCTGTAGTCATGGAAGTGGAGGAGTGGTCTTAATTGTTTTAGGACCTGAAGTTTATAAAAGCCCTCTTTTGTGGTGTTAATGAATTTTTTGAGGTTCATTCTGGAGTCTAGGGTGGCTCCAAGGTCTCTCACTTGATTTACTGATGGTATGTTTGTGGTGCTGGCTGGTGGGTTGTTATCGTTGGGGGAGATGACCAGAAGCTCAGTTTTGGAAGTATTGAGAACCAGGCTGAGGTTCATGAGAAGGATATTAATGGCGTGGAGGCAGCTGTTCCAGTAGGTTAAGGTGTCTGAGATGGGATCCTTGATGGGGATAATGATCTGCACGTCATCAGCATAAATAAAGTAGGTGAGATTGAGGTTTTTGAGTAGTTTGCATAAAGGGAGGAGATAGATGTTGAATAGGGTCGGGGAAAGCGAGGAACCCTGGGATACTCCTTGCTTGGACGCTATGGGTGAAGATTCTTTGTTGATTATTTTTACTTTGAAATACCTGTCACTTAGAAAAGATTTTAGCCAGTGGAGTGCAGATCCTGAAATGCCTATTTCCATCAGGCGGTTGATGAGGATTTATGGTTAACTGTGTCAAACGCAGCAGAAATGTCTAGAAGGACTAGCAGGTATGACTGACCTTTGTCGAGGCCCATCAGGATGTTGTCCGTTAATGAGAGAAGAAGCAACTCTGTGTTCCTCTGTTTCCTGAATCCAAATTGTGATGGGTGTAGAATGTCGTGTGTGTCCAGGAAGTCTGTGAGACGAGAGTTGACCAGTTTTTCATTTATCTTGGCTATAAAAGGTAAGTTGGCGATTGGGCGGATGTTTATAGGGTTGGATGGGTCCAAGTTGGGTTTTTTTAGAAGAGGTTTCAGGGAGGCTGTTTTTAAAGCGTTCGGTACAATTCCTTGAGAGAGCGAGCAGTTTATGATGTCTGCCAGAGGTTTGGCGATGGTGTTAGGGATTGTGAGAAGGAGTTTGGTCGGGATTTGGTCTATTGGGTGCGATGAGGGTTTCATTTTCTTGATGATAGATTCAATTTCTAAGGGTGATGTGGGATCAAAAGATTCTAGGACTTGTTTGTGATGTACCTTCAGCTTTGCTGGGTATAAGAGGGCAAAACGTATTCCCCGTTTGTGAAGGTCGGAACAAGCCAGCGCCATTTGCTTCCGCTGTGCTGCTGTGGCTGCAGAGAAGTTGTTGAAGAGTAATATTTTTTGCCCTTGGTATTCCACCGATGGCTGTTGGCGGAAGGCGCGGAGCAATTGAGTTGTGTGCACATTTAAGGATGCGCACCATCACCGGTCCGGCCGACGACTCGCATGGTGGCCCCACGTGGTGAGCCCGTTCGCAGCATAGCTTATCGTCGGGGAACACTAGGCCTAGCTTCCCAGGGAGCCATGTTTCCACAAAATTTATCAGCTCACCCTCCTGTACAGATTCCAGGAGCCCTATTATTTTAAGGTTATTGCGCCATCCTCTGTTTTCCTGATCCTCCATCTTGTCCATGAGATCTTTATGCAGGGCTTGTAGCTCCGCCACGCAGCACTCCGAGTCCGCCAGCCAGCCTCCATGATCAGACATCACCTGCTCTGCTTGATCTAGCCATTTTGCTTGACCCTCCAGGGTCCTTTTTAAATCGTCCATCGATGCCTGAATTTTTATAAGGCACATATCCAGCACCTTGGAGACACTTTGGGAGATCTGCTAGAGAACTTCTCCAAAATCACCGCCAGTATCTTCGGGGCCTCCGCCGCAGCTGCCATTTTGCTCACACTTTGTCTCCGCTCCATGCTACTCCGGGTGGGCTGCTGCCTCATGCCACCCACAGCGTTCAAAAATCGGCTGCGTGAGCACAAGCTCAGGAGAAGCCCTCCGGAGCAGAGCCGCACCAAAATCGCTGCTTTCTTAAGGATTTTTTCGAGGAAAATGAGGAGGGGGGGCCGCGGAGTTCAGATGCCGAGCTACCGTCTCGTTCACGTCATCGCCGGAAGTCCAGCAGGATGTTAAAGAAAGGAGTGATGAGATACCATCCTAAGGGAGTCGAGGAAAAGGGTTAGAATCTAAGACAACTGGATTAAAGGTATGAGTCATGGAACTGTAAATGTCGTCTAAATTATCTCAACAAAATCTACCTCAGGGATTTGAATGGAATAGGATTAGAAGAATCAATTGATTTCAGTAACATCATAAATTAATTGCAACTTAGTCACAGATTTATTAAAAGATCTAAAGCTGTAAATGGACTGTAAAGAACTAGAACTTATAATTGAATATTTTCATCAAATTTACCATTATTAATCAGTAAACATTAAGTTGGAAACCAAATCAGTTTCCAGTATGATTATTGATGCTGTTTACAAGAGTCTGAATGATGTATTGACTATTGAACAACATTCAGGACTTAGGAAGTAATTTCTCTCTCCCCTCTCCTGACAGGGAATCTTGGACATTAGATTTTGCTTAACATCAGGACAGGACTTTAACAGCCTAAACTCTTTTTGAGGTGTGGTCTTTGGGGGTCTTGTGATGGGACATTATATATATAAACCCAGGGGTTTATATATATTAGTAAGAATTTTCCTACCTTTCCTAGCGTGTAGCAGATGGACTCAAAACAAGTGGGTATAGTGTGCTCGTGCTAGCAGTTGGAGACGGATCTGACGTCAGCACGGGTACATATACCCCCACAGGAAGTGCAGCAATTCAGTAATTTCCGTCTCCAAAGCAGTTTGGAGCTACCTCACGCTCGCTGAGCGTGTTTCCAAATTCTAACGACTAAATTCATAGAAGAAACCTACCTGAAGACGAGCCCCGCACTCCTGCGGTGATACCATTCGGTCCCTCCCCCAGTTGAGTTTCCTGAGCTGATTTCCGTGATCCCTCGGAGGTAAGAGCCTCGGTCCGGTGGCTGATTCGCGGCAGGGACCTAGCCCCCGAGTGAGAAGGGCTCAGGTGTGACATAGAGGCAGCCTTGGTCCCGGCGAGGACTTGGCCCCCGAGCGAGACGAGTTCGGATGCGGCATAGAGGCAGCGGGTGCACTTCCTTGAGCGCGGCGGTGACGGTACTTACCCTCTCCCCCCGCAGCCAGAGACCACCCGGGTCGCAGCCGGGAAGCGCCGAAGACAAGGTAAGGCGTACATCTTTACTTATGGTCTCCGAGAAAGTGAGGATTAGCGGGGTCTGCCTACGTGGCAGCCCTCCAAAGAGGTCGCCATCTTGCCTGTCTACTCGCCTTCGCCGGATAGGCGCACGTTGCTGAGCGCACGCAGATAGGCACCCGTTCATAAGACGCCTGTGGGTAGGCGCCCGTTCATAAGACGCCCGTTCATAGGCGCATGCTGCTAAGCGCAGGTTGATAAGCACACATTCAAAGGCGCACGTTGATAAGCACATATTAGTAGGCGACACATATTACAAGGCGCATACTCTGGCTGGGAGGAAAGAACAGGCGAAATGGAGCGTAAGAGAGCCCATTTGTCCGCAGAGCCGGCGCCTCCAGAATCAGGCATAAGAGCCCTAAGCCTCTGCTCAGCATGCAACCTCAGAGCCACACAGAGCGAGGAAGCAGACTCCCTATGTGCCCAATGTGAGGAGGCTATGGGAATTCCAGGCCAGGACCGGTCCCAGCCTAGCGTACTTGCCAGTTCCTCAGGGAACACTCTGGACTTAGCGGGCCGCGGGGAGCAGCCAGGGAACCCGAGAGACCTGGTGCCCCTAAGGCCAGATCCGGCTTCGCTTTCCTGGGTGGAATTATTCAAAGGGATTCACGCCTTTGTCCAGATGCAGTCTGCTCCTCGAAGGGGCCTTTCCGTTCTGGATGAGCCGGCCCCTGGACCCTCGAGACCTTGGCACGGCCACTCGCCACTCGAAAGCCCCACTTATGGGGAATCGGATTGCTCCGAGGAAGATGAGGAGCCCCCTGAGGAGGGAGAACTTCCCTTGGAGATAGAGCCATATCGGACCATGAGACGCTTTTTTTGGAAAGAGGATCTTCCAGGCCTGGTCTCCCAATGCCTATCAGAACTGGCTATTCCGGGCCAGGACACCCCAGGGGAACCTAGAATGAACCCCCTGCTTGAGGGCCTGCGCCAAACGGCTCACCATTTTCCCCTCCTACAAGCAGCACAGCAGCTAATCGATCTGGAATGGAACGCGCCGGAGGCCTCATTCAAAGGGGGTCGGGCCTTGTCAGGCATGTACCCTCTGGACTCGGCGTCCAAGGAGCTGCTAGCGTGCCCCAAGGTAGACGCCATAGTTAACGCAATTGTGAAGCGCACCACCATTCCGGTTGAGGGGGGAGCGGCCCTCAAGGATACACATGACCGGCGCATGGACACCATTCTGAAACAAGCCTTTGAGGTGGCAGCCATGTCCCTACGAATCGCGACCTGCTGCACCGTGGTGACGCGTTCAAGCTAGAAACAACACCCCGGGAGAAGACATGGAATCAGCTCTCGCGTTCCTCACTGACGCAGCCTCCGACCTCGTCCATAAAGCAGCCAAGGGAGTATCAGCCTCAGTGGCAGCCAGGAGACAGCTCTGGCTACGTAATTGGGCGGCCGACTCTTCCTCCAAGACATGCCTCACAAGAATGCCCTTTAAGGGATCCCTACTGTTCGGCAGCGATCTCGAGAAACTGGCTAATAAATGGGGCACCTCTCCATTACCCCGTCTACCAGAAGACAGGTCGAGGAGGAGCCAGCGTTCTTTTTCTAGGCCATCCAGAGGTAGAAACTCTCAGCGCTTCAACCCTTACAGTGCTCGCTACCAAGCGCCTCGTTCTCAGGCCAGGAACCAGCCCTTTCGGACTAAGCACAACAAGAGGAGAACCGGCTCGTGTTCTGGCCCCGGCCGTACCCCACAATGACAATCAGCCGACCCATCCGGGGGTAGCAGCCATAGGGGGCAGGCTATCCCTCTTCTACCGCAGGTGGGTCGAGATTACCTCGGACCAGTGGGTCCTCGCCATCATCCGAGAAGGGTATTACCTGGATTTTCTTCGGCTCCCGCCGGCCAAGTTTGTGGAATCTCCTTGTTCACCTCTCAAGAAGGCGGCACTAGAAGTTACCTTACAGAGGCTCCTGGCCCTAAAAGACATAATCCCAGTGCCTGCAGGGGAGATAAATTCTGGGCATTATTCCATTTATTTCATAGTACCCAAGAAGGAGGGCACTTTCAGGCCCGTCCTGGACCTCAAGTCAGTCAACCGACACCTACGGTTCCCCAGCTTTCGCATGGAAACTCTGCGGTCTGTCAAGAATGCAGTACAGCCAGGGGAGTTTCTCACCTCCCTAGATCTGTCGGAAGCCTATTTGCATATCCCAATCCATCAGGATCACCAGCGCTATTTACGCTTCAAAGTCCTGAATCAGCACTTCCAGTTCCGAGCTTTATCCTTCGGGTTAGCCACCGCGCTGTGGATCTTTACCAAGGTCATAGTAGTAGTGGCGGCGGCACTCAGGAAGGAAGGAATTCTCGTCCATCCCTACCTGGACTATTGGCTGATCAGGGCAAAGTCACCGGAGGAGAGCCACAGGGCAACCAGCAGAGTTATAGCTCTTCTGGAAAGCCTAGGATGGGTAGTCAACATGAACAAGAGTTCCCTACAGCCGTCCCAGTCGCTGGAATACCTAGGAGTTCAATTTGACACCCAGGAAGACAAGGTCAGTCTGACCTCCAAGAGGAGATCAAAACTCCGAAATCGTCTGCAGGCCCTGCTGAGCGCCATCCGGCCCACAGCTCGGGATTACCTACAGGTCCTCGGCCTCATGGCATCCACTCTGGAGGTGGTACCATGGGCGCGGGCTCATATGAGACCTTTTGCAACGCGCCCTCCTATCTCTGTGGAGCCCACGATTACAGAACTACACCGTACACCTACCTCTACCAGCCAGAGTGCGGAATCAGTTACTGTGGTGGTTGCAGCCCGGCCACATGAGCCGGGGGTCAAGAATGTCCTCCCCAACCTGGACCCTGCTCACTACAGATGCCAGCCTGAAAGGATGGGGAGCACACTGCGAAGAACTCACTGCCCAAGGGCAGTGGAGCAGAGAAGAGTCGAGGTGGAACATCAACCGACTAGAAGCAAGGGCAGTCAGGCTCGCATGCCTGCGATTTTCCCACAGACTTCGAAACAGAGCGGTCAGAGTGATGTCAGACAATGCCACCACAGTGGCATACATCAACCGACAATGCAGAACCAGAAGCCAACAGGTGTCCCTAGAAATAACTCCCCTGATGATTTGGGCGGAAGCAAATCTCCAGGACATCTCCGCCGTACACATCGCCAGGAAGGACAACACCACAGCAGACTTCCTCAGAGGAGAAAGCCTAAACCCGGGGGAGTGGCAGCTGTCGCCCACAGCTTTCCAGATAATTGTGGATCAGTGGGGGATGCCGGGCATGGACCTACTAGCGGACAGGTCCAACGCTCAAGTACCCAGATATTTCAGCCGCAGGCGGGATCCTCTATCCCAGGGGATCGATGTCCTGGTACAGCCATGGCCTCAGGGGATCCTGCTATATGCTTTTCCTCCATGGCCCCTGCTGGGCGCCATTATACACAAGATTCAGCGACACAGAGGCCTAGTTTTTCTAGTGGCCCCGGACTGGCCAAGAAGACCCTGGTACGCAGACATGTGAAGACAGCTGGCAGGGGATCCTCTTCCCCTGCCTCCTCACAGGGACCTGCTGCGGCAAGGTCCCATCCTCCACGAGGATCCAGCTCAATTCTCTCTTACGGTCTGGCCATTGAGGGGGCTAGACTGAAGAAAAGGGGATACTCTAGGCCGGTAATAGATACACTTCTCCGTGCACGCAAATTCTCCACATCACTAACTTATATAAGGTTCTGGAGAGTATTTGAAGCCTGGTGCGAAACTCGCAGCACTAATCCACATGCCGCTAAAATCCCCATCATTTTGGATTTCCTGCAAGATGGGCTCCAGAAGGGTCTGTCCTTCAATTCAATCAAGGTTCAGGGGGCTGCGCTATCCTGCTACGGCCCCAGGATTGACGGCAGCAGCATTGCCACACACCCAGACGTTTCACGTTTCCTGAATGGAGTCAAACACATTCGCCCGCCACTGAAGTGGCCAGTGCCCCTGTGGAACCTCAATCTAGTTTTGGAATTCCTAGCAGGACCTGCCTTCAGACCCCTCCGAGGCCTGTCCCTCTGTCTGTTAACCTTGAAGATAGTGTTCTTGCTGGCCGTGTGTTCAGCACGCCGCATCTCAGAGCTACAAACACTGTCCTGCCGCGATCCGTTTCTCAGGATCACCCCAGGGACTATCCATCTTCGCACGGTTCTTTCCTTCTTACCCAAAGTAGTCTCGCACTTCCACCTCAACCAAACCATATCCTTGCCAACCACGGAAGGTTTGAAGAAGTCGGAAGAAGGTCTAATACTGCGCCATCTCGACATTGGCAGGCTATTGTCCAGATACCTGAAAATGTCGGAAGCAGTACGAAAGATGGACCACCTGTTCGTCCTTCACAGTGGGAAGAGGCAAGGCGAAGCGGCCTCACGGGCGACTATTGCCTGCTGGATCAAAGACGTTATCAAGGCAGCCTACGTAGAAGCGGGAAAACCACCTCTATGGGTCAAGGCTCACTCTACCAGAGCGCAAGCGGCCTCCTGGGCAGAAACTAGGATGCTGTCGCCTGCAGAGATATGCAGAGCGGCAACGTGGTCCTCCCTCCATACCTTCTCCAGATTTTAACTTCTGGACGTCCAGGCCAGGGAGGACACAGCATTTGCAAGGGCAATCCTAAACGGACCTCGGGCAGCCTCCCACCCAGACCGGGAATAGCTTTTGTATTTCCCATTTGTAATGAGTCCATCTGCTACACGCTAGGAAATGGAGAGATTACTTACCTGATAATCTCGTTTTCCTTAGTGTAGGCAGATGGACTCAGCATCCCACCCGGCTGCTGATATACATGGGAATTCACCGATTCAAGGTAAGCCATGTTTTCTGACATTGGGCATCCACCCTGCCGGGTGTCGCTGCCTTCCGGTTGAGAACACTGGCGGTCTCCAGCTACTGTCAATCGGTCAGGTTAATCATGTTCAGTCAATTGATCGGTCAGTCACACATATATCCATAAAGCTTTTGCAAGGAAGATTACTGAGCACCTGCACTTCCTGCAGGGGTATATGTACCACGTGCTGACGTCAGATCCGTCTCCAACTGCTAGCATGAGCACACTATACCCATTTGTAATGAGTCCATCTGCCTACACTAAGGAAAACGAGATTATCAGGTAAGTAATCTCTCCAATCTTTACTACAGTAAAGACAGGTAGATACTATGTCTCAGTAAGTGTAATAGACCAGCAGACCAATAAAGCTAAAAGTCACAAGAGTCCTGGGTCCCACCCTTTCTTCCTACCTCCTGCAGTCATTCCCACTAATAAGCTGCGACCTCGAGGAGTCATCCAGCCCAAAGCCCGAACCACCTCGATGGACCCCCACCGCGCCAACCAGCCCGACCCAGCCCCAGACTCTGCCTTCCTCCACGTCAGCGAAGTGCTGAGGGACAGATGGAATAAAAGCCACACCGGTGAGCTGATCCTTCCTTTCCTCGCGCCTGGCCCACTCCACGCACACCCAAGCACCCCGAGGACATCGATCGGCCCTTGCTCCCCACCGCGACCTCGGAGTCATCCAGCCCGACGCCCGAACTACCTTGACGGACCCCCACCATGCCAACCGGCCCGAGCCAGCCCCGTACTCCACCTACCTCCACGTCAGCGAAGTGCCGAGGAATAGATCGAATAAAGGTCGCACCGGTGAACTGATCCTTCCTTTCCTCATGCCCAGCCCGCTCCGAGCACCCCGAGGACATCATTCGGCCCCTGTCCCCCACCACGACCTCGAGGAGTCGTCCAGCCCGATGCCCGAACAACCTCGACAGACCCCCAACATGCCGACCGGCCTGAGCCAGCCCTGGACTCAGCCTAGCTCCACGTCAGTGAAGTGCTGAGGGACAGATGGAATAAAGGCCACACCATTTAGCTGCACGTGCCACGTGCTGGGTGTCACACACTGAAGGAGCACAACAAAGGGGCCTGCCCCTTAGTGTGCCCCTTAGTGTCGCCTTTCCAACCTCCCCTCCCTCCCCATTCACATTTCAACCCTCTTAACCTTTTCCCTCCCATCTCTCCCTCTCATACAGTCATCACCTCAACACATTCTACAAGAGACCCGCTCTTTGTCTTATACGCCTACCCTTCCCACCCACCCCATCATCATCCAACAAACCAAACCCCCCCTTGCCCCTCCTGCCCCACGTAAATTCCCATTTTAACATTCCCCCTTCTACCTACCATCTCTCAATCTCTTTTAATGCCTCCTCCCACTCCACCTAATTTCTTTCCCCTATACTATCAACGTTCTCCCTATTTCATCCCCAAAGCCAACATGGATGCACACCCCATACCTAAAATCTCAAAGCAAGCTCACTCACACAAAAAAACCCTCTCACTGTTCACCCAAGATCCTTTATACCTATCATGATTTCCCCTCTGACACAACTATTTGGCCTCACAGCCTTCACCCTCTTAGTATTTAAATCCCTCATCAAAAAGACCCCGATCTTAAATGACATATTACTTGATCTCAAACCAGATATCTGTGCTATCACAGAAACCTGGTTCAAACAAACTGATACTGTTCTCATAAACCAACTACCCTCTCACCTCCCTGATATCATTTCCATACCTAGACACAAAAAAGAGGGGGGGGGGGGGGGGCCGCCTTCTAGCAGCTAAGAAAAATCTCAGGCTCCTATCTGAACCCATTAAAACTGAGCCCAGATTTGAAATCAGTTTGTTCAAATCTTCCCTCCTTCAGGTTTGTCTTGTTTACAGCCTCCAGGTCTCCTCGATAACAATGCCTCCCCACTCCACGCGCAGGTCACCAGAGGCAGGCAGAGCTCCGGAGTCTCAATGCGTGGATGAGACGATGGTGCAAGGAAGAGGGATTCAGTTTTGTTAGGAACTGGGGAATCTTTTGGGGAAGGGGGAGTCTCTTCCGAAGGGATGGGCTCCACCTTAACCAGGGTGGAACCAGACTGCTGGCGCTAACCTTTAAAAAGGAGATAGAGCAGCTTTTAAACCAGAACAAAGGGGAAAGCTGACAGTCGCTCAGCAGCGCATGGTTCGGAGAGATGTATCTTTAAAGGATACTAATGATGCATTAGAATTAGGGCATCCCGACAGTGAGGTTCCAATAATTAGAAAAGTAGTCCAAGTGCCTGTAACTAAAAACTCACCTGAGCTAAAAAATTCTAACTTATCCCTATCAATTAAAAAGCAGAATAAAAATACAATCAAAAAACAAACTTTGAAATGTTTGTATGCTAATGCCAGAAGTCTAAGAAGTAAGATGGGAGAATTAGAATGTATAGCAGTAAATGATGACATAGACTTAATTGGCATCTCAGAGACATGGTGGAAAGAGGATAACCAATGGGACAGTGCTATACCGGGGTACAAATTATATCGCAATGACAGAGAGGAGCAGTCGGGAGGAGGTGTGGCGCTTTATGTCCGGGATGGCATAGAGTCCAACAGGATAAACATCCTGCATGAGACTAAATACAAAATTGAATCTTTATGGGTAGAAATCCCTTGTGTATCAGGGAAGACTACAGTGATAGGGGTATACTACCGTCCACCTGGTCAAGATGGTGAGATGGACAGTGAAATGCTAAGAGAAATTAGGGAAGCTAACCAAATTGGTAGTGCAGTAATAATGGGAGACTTCAATTACCCCAATATAGACTGGGTAAATGTATCATCGGGTCACGCTAGAGAGATAACGTTCCTGGATGGAATAAATGATAGCTTTATGGAGCAATTGGTTCAGGAACCGACGAGAGAGGGAGCAATTTTAGATCTAATTCTCAGTGGAGCACAGGACTTTGTGAGAGAGGTAACGGTGGTGGGGCCACTTGGCAATAGTGATCATAATATGATCAAATTTGATTTAATGACTGGAAAAGGAACAGTGTGCAAATCCAAGGCTCTCGTGCTAAACTTTCAAAGGGAAACTTTGATAAAATGAGAAAAATTGTTAGAAAAAAACTGAAAGGAGCAGCTACAAAAGTAAAAAATGTCCAAGAGGCGTGGTCATTGTTAAAAAATACCATTCTAGAAGCACAGTCCAGATGTATTCCACACATTAAGAAAGGTGGAAAGAAGGCAAAACGATTACCGGCATGGTTAAAAGGGGAGGTGAAAGAAGCTATTTTAGCCAAAAGATCTTCATTCAAAAATTGGAAGAAGGATCCAAAAGAAGAAAATAGGATAAAGCATAAACATTGGCAAGTTAAATGTAAGACATTGATAAGACAGGCTAAGAGAGAATTTGAAAAGAAGTTGGCTGTAGAGGCAAAAACTCACAGTAAAATCTTTTTTAAATATATCCGAAGCAGAAAGCCTGTGAGGGAGTCAGTTGGACCGTTAGTTGATCGAGGGGTTAAAGGGGCACTTAGAGAAGATAAGGCCATCGCGGAAAGATTAAATGATTTCTTTGCTTCGGTGTTTACTGAAGAGGATGTTGGGGAGGTACCCGTAATGGAGAAGGTTTTCATGGGTAATGATTCAGATGGACTGAATCAAATCACGGTGAACCTAGAAGATGTGGTAGGCCTGATTGACAAACTGAAGAGTAGTAAATCACCTGGACCGGATGGTATACACCCCAGAGTTCTGAAGGAACTAAAAAATGAAATTTCAGACCTATTAGTAAAAATTTGTAACTTATCATTAAAATCATCCATTGTACCTGAAGACTGGAGGATAGCAAATGTAACCCCAATATTTAAAAAGGGCTCCAGGGGCGATCCGGGAAACTACAGACCGGTTAGCCTGACTTCAGTGCCAGGAAAAATAGTGGAAAGTGTTCTAAACATCAAAATCACAGAACATATAGAAAGACATGGTTTAATGGAACAAAGTCAGCATGGCTTTACCCAGGGCAAGTCTTGCCTCACAAATCTGCTTCACTTTTTTGAAGGAGTTAATAAACATGTGGATAAAGGTGAACCGGTAGATATAGTATACTTGGATTTTCAGAAGGCGTTTGACAAAGTTCCTCATGAGAGGCTTCTAGGAAAAGTAAAAAGTCATGGGATAGGTGGCGATGTCCTTTCGTGGATTGCAAACTGGCTAAAAGACAGGAAACAGAGAGTAGGATTAAATGGGCAATTTTCTCAGTGGAAGGGAGTGGACAGTGGAGTGCCTCAGGGATCTGTATTGGGACCCTTACTGTTCAATATATTTATAAATGATCTGGAAAGAAATACGACGAGTGAGATAATCAAATTTGCAGATGACACAAAATTGTGCAGAGTAGTTAAATCACAAGCAGATTGTGATAAATTGCAGGAAGACCTTGTGAGACTGGAAAATTGGGCATCCAAATGGCAGATGAAATTTAATGTGGATAAGTGCAAGGTGATGCATATAGGGAAAAATAACCCATGCTATAATTACACTATGTTGGGTTCCATATTAGGTGCTACAACCCAAGAAAGAGATCTAGGCGTCATAGTGGATAACACATTGAAATCGTCGGTTCAGTGTGCTGCGGCAGTCAAAAAAGCAAACAGAATGTTGGGAATTATTAGAAAAGGAATGATGAATAAAACGGAAAATGTCATAATGCCTCTGTATCGCTCCATGGTGAGACCGCACCTTGAATACTGTGTACAATTCTGGTCGCCGCATCTCAAAAAAGATATAATTGCGATGGAGAAGGTACAGAGAAGGGCTACCAAAATGATAAGGGGAATGGAACAACTCCCCTATGAGGAAAGACTAAAGAGGTTAGGACTTTTCAGCTTGGAGAAGAGACGACTGAGGGGGGATATGATAGAGGTGTTTAAAATCATGAGAGGTCTAGAACGGGTAGAAGTGAATCGGTTATTTACTCTTTCGGATAGTAGAAGGACTAGGGGACACTCCATGAAGTTAGCATGGGGCACATTTAAAACTAATCGGAGAAAGTTCTTTTTTACTCAACGCACAATTAAACTCTGGAATTTGTTGCCAGAGAATGTGGTTCGTGCAGTTAGTATAGGTGTGTTTAAAAAAGGATTGGATAAGTTCTTGGAGGAGAAGTCCATTACCTGCTATTAAGTTCACTTAGAGAATAGCCACTGCCATTAGCAATGGTTACATGGAATAGACTTAGTTTTTGGGTACTTGCCAGGTTCTTATGGCCTGGATTGGCCACTGTTGGAAACAGGATGCTGGGCTTGATGGACCCTTGGTCTGACCCAGTATGGCATTTTCTTATGTTCTTATGTTCTTATTGAATTTATTGCAGACAACATTGATAGTGGTACCCCTGCCATCATACTCAGTGACTTTAACCTTCACGTAGACTCTGTTCCCCCATCCCCCAACTGCAAAGCCTTCATATCCACTCTAAATGCTATGGGCTACAAGCAAATTATAAAAGCCCTACCCTCAAAGCTGATCATATCCTAGACCTAATCTTTATTAACTCCTTCATACACCTACCTGAACCACCCACTTGCACCATCGTCCCTTGACGACCACTCCCTCATAAAACAAATCTCTCCTTAAATATAAACCACCTCTCTCCCCCCAACCACAGCTACACCATACAATTCAGAAAACCCTGCAACAAAGATGACCTAAGTGAATCCTTTACAAATGCCCTTAACCAACTAGACAACTCGAACCCTGATCTTGCCCTGTCCACTTGGTCTAACATTACCACTAGCATAGCCAACAAACTCTGCCCTCTTACAACCAAACATAACACAACAATAAAAAAGCCTGGTACTCCCCTGAACTCAAAACACTTAAACACTACCTAAGAAACATCGAACAGAAATGGTAGAAGGATCCTACCCCTACATTATTGGCTACCTACAAAACTACCCTCCACAACTACAGAACTACCATCCTGAAAACCAAACGCGACTTCTATGCCCTGAAAATTCACAACAACCAATACAACGCCAAAGCTCTTTTCTCTTATGTCTCTGACCTAACGAAAACTTCTCCCCCCCCCCTATATCTGACTCTATTTATTTATTTAAAATCTTTTTTATACCGTCGTTAAGTTAAATACCATCACAACAGTTTACAGGAAGGCATATAAATTAAGGTTGGTTAATGTATTGGAACATACATTCTACATAGGTGCCATAAAGATTCGGTAACATAATTTTGTGATCAGTATTGGTGAAAGTGATAAACCATGTCCTTTTTATACAGGTTTCATTCTAGATTACTGGTTTAGTTTATAAATTGAATATTTCTTCTATGTTAACAGTGTGATAACTCGATATGTGCACTTTTATTATTTTAAGTGTTGTGCACGGGTATTCTACCACCTGCTCCCTTCTATTTTCTATTCTCTATTCTCCATTCTCTATTCTCTTCTATTCTCCATTCTCCATTCTCTTCTATTCTCCATTCTTCTATTCTCTTCTATTCTCTATTCTCCATTCGCTTGTTTTAAAAAACCAGGTTTTTAAACTCTTTTTAAATGTTTTGAGATCTCTTTGTAATCTGATCTCAAGTGGTATAGTGTTCCATGGTATAGGTCCTGCCAGTGATAATGCCCTTCTCTAACTTGTGTTAGTCTTGCTGTTTTGACAGAGGGGATGGTTAGTAGTGCTTTGTTAGCTGATCTCAGGTTTCTATGTGGGACATGAACCCGTAGTGCTGTGTTCAACCATTCTGCTTTTTCATTGTGTATTAATTTATGTATAGTACATAGTACTTTGTATTATATTCTGTGTTCAATGGGTAACCAGTGTAATTCTGCTAGAGTTTCTGTAATGTGGTCTCTTTTTCTTTTCCCAGTCAGAATTCTTGCTGCAGTGTTTTGTAGTATTTGGAGTGGTCTTAGAGTTGTGTATGGTAATCCTAATAGAAGGGCATTGCAATAATCCGTGCTTGCAAATATTAAAGCCTGGAACACTGTTCGAATGTCTAAAACCAAATGCAGACATCGCCCACTATTTGAACAACAAAATCTCTAACTTTATGGTGAAGCTTCCCCCCCCCCAACAACCAATACTATCCCTAAAAACCCTAATGCAGTCCTAGACTCCTTTTGATACCATATCTACCACAGAAACAGAATCCCTCATAAAGAAAATTTAAACCTGCTTCTCACCCAGCTGATCCCATCCCATCTCATTCCCTAAAATCAATCTTAAACATTCTAGCCAAACCTTTATCCCAAATTATTAACTCATCCTTCAGACATGGAAATGTTTCCTCCACCTTGAAACAAGCCATAGTCAAACCCATACTAAAAAAAACCCAACCTTAATCCCTCTGAACCAGCCAATCTCAGACAGATCTCTATTTTCCCCTTCTTGACTACTTTCTCTAAAAGTTTTGCTAACACCCAACTCTCTGAACACATTGAGAAAAACATTCTCTTCCCGACTCAATTTGGGTTCCGCAAATTCCATAGCACTGAAACCTTGCTCCTCTCCCTCTCTGACACATAGGTCTGGACAATGACCACTCATACATCTTAGCTATACTCTGCTTTCAATATCATTAGCCATAAAATTCTTCTAAACAGACTCTCAGAAATTGGCATAACTGGCACCGCCCTTCTTTGGTTTAAATCCTACCTAAATAATAGACATCATAAAGTCAAAATAGGAAATAGTGAATCCAATCCCATCAAATTAACCCATGGCATACCCCAAGGCTCCTCTCTATCCTCCATTCTATTCAACATCTACATGTTGCCCCTTTGCCATCTACTATCTAATCTAGGCCTCACTCATTTCATCTACACGGACGATGTCCAAATTCTAATCCCCATCACCGAATCTATCTCAAAATCCCTCCAAATATGGGAACTGTCTTATCTCTATAAATCACCTCCTAACTAATCTAAACCTCACCCTTAATACCTCCAAAACAGAACTCCTTATTTCCCATAACCAGACCATCAAATCTCCCACTGTCACCAACTCCAATCACCCCACACCCCATATCCTATTTCATGTAAGAGACCTTGGTGTCATCCTAGACAGCCAACTTAACCCCATCCTAGTCTCTGTCCTCACCCCCCCAGGTTACATAACTCTAACTATGTAACCCTATCACTACCTAACGTTCCTATAGCCATATCCGGTAAACCCCAAATATTATACATTGTCACTACATTTTGCTGCAGCAACTAGTGCTTTTGACTGTCATACAGTTATGTAAATATAATATGTAATATAGTTGCTATCTCAACAAAGTTGTTTAAGTTTGCTGTATCCTTCCTGCTATTACTCTCACTTTGTCCCTTAGACAGTTCCTCATTCTCACCTCGTTCCTTACGATTCCCTGTTAATTGTAACTTTATCCTTCCTTTCTCCCTACTAGTTTTTTGGCTCCCCAGTTGTATGTGAACCGATGTGATATTCAATTGAATGTCGGTATATAAAAGTTATAAATAAAATAAATAAAATAAACTTAACTAAAAATTCATTCATTCCATCATGAAAGACTGCTACTACAAACTGCATGTACTTAAAAAAAATCTCAGCGCTCTCCTCCACTTTAACGACTTCCGTACTGTCCTCCAGGCAATAATCTTCTCCAAAATAGACTACTGCAACTCCCTCCTCCTAGGCCTCACTAACACTTGCAAAAACGATCATATCACCCCAATTCTAAAACACCTCCATTGGCTCCCAATCCCCTTCAGAATTAGCCGCAAGACTCTACAAGACTCTACATAATCAAAATATACACTGGCTAAATTACTCCCCCCACTTCCATACCCCAAATAAACACACCAGATCTGCCAACACCGGCACCTTACATATCCCTGCACCTAAACTCACACATCTAATCTCCACCAGAGACAGAGCTTTCTCCATTGCTGGCCCCTCTCACTGGAACTCGATGCCCCGTGATCTACGACTAGAGCCCTGCACTCAGAAATTTAAAAAGAAATTAGACATGACTCTTCAACCAGGCTTTCACTTAACTCCCCTCCCCCCTCTCATTCTTCTGCCATGAAACAACTTTAAGCCTCCTGTACATAGTTTCCTTGTAATTTAATTTAATCTTGCTGTTAATTTTTAATTTACTGTTTAATTTTGTAATTTACTGTTTTACTGTTTCAGGTTCCTTGCCCTATCTTTTTTTCTCCTCTTTATCTCTTATCTTTTCTAAACACTAAGACTTTAACTCTCCTCTTTATATTGTTGGATGCATCCTGATTATATTGTTTTATGTAACTTACTTCTCATCTCTTTCCCGGTCAACCTTGCTGTCTGTTAAATGTAAACAGATGTGATGTACATACGAACTTCGGTATATAAGAGCTATAAATAAATAAAATAAATAAGCATTTCTCCAGCAATCTCATATGGTCAGTATATCTCAAGAAAGTATCCCTTAGAACAATTTCTACAAAACTAACCTTCCAAGAGAACATGCAAAGTTGCCATACTAGGTCAGACCGAGGGTCCATCAAACTCTGCATCCTGTTTCCAACAGTGACCAATCCAGGTTACAAGTATCTGGCTAGTACCTAATCATTAAATAGATCCCATCCTACTAATACTAGTAATAGCAGTGACTATTCCCTAAGTCAACCTGATTAACAGCAGTTTATGGACTTTTCCTCCAGAAACGTATCCAAACCTTTTTTAAACCAACCTACATTAAATACCCTAACCACATTCTCTGGCAACAAATTCCAGAGTTTAATTGTGCGTTGAGTGAAAAAGAATTGTATCTGATTTATTTTAAATGTGCTACTTGCTAACTAGTCCTTATATTATCTGAAAGAGTAAATAACCTATTCACATTTATCCATTCTAGTCCTCTCATGGTTTATAGACCTATCATATCCCCCCTTCAGCCATCTCTTCTCCAAGCTGAACAGGTTTAACCTCTTTAGCCTTTCCTTAATTTGGGAGCTGTTTCATTCCCTTCATCATTTTGGTCCAGGCGGTGATGTTAAAGACTTATGTATTTTGGGAACCACGTAGAAAATTGGCGTGTTAGGAAAAGGTTCAAACAAAAACTGTTTTTCTTTTTTAGTGATCAGTTTATGGATCTCACCCTCCTCCAATACCTCAGCTATAATATCTTGAAGTTCTGGTGTCGGATCATGCTCTAGCAGGGTATAGCACCTAGAATCTGTAAATTGGCGCAGGACTTCATCATATTTATCGGTATCTAAAATAACTATTCCGCCCCCTTTATCTGCTGGGCGTACAGTAATTGTATTGTTTTGTAAAACGATGCACGCTGCCCGCTCCTTCTCAGAAAGTTTATTATTCACCTGTATTGGTGATTGTTCCAATAACTCCAAGTCACGCAACACCAGTTTTTCAAAGATAGCTATGGCCGGGTCCATTGGTCCTGGGGGGATCCATTTAGTAGGTCTCGCAGAAGATTTAACTACTGGCTGTTGATTATCAAAAAAATCAAATGATTTTTAATTTCCTAAAAAATTTTTGTAATGACACTCGCATCGAAAAAGAATCATATCTGGTAAATGGAACAAACGACAATCCCCTCTGTAACAAAGACGGTTCAGTGGATGAAAAAGCTCTAGATGATAAATTGAAAACTAATGGGGTATTTACTGCTGCGACCGCATCATTCACTTGTCTGATGTTACATTGTAAGTTCTCGGTCCCTGCAATATCCCTGGTTTCTTCCTGGTATTGGTGGTTTGTTGAGACAAAAAATCAGAGGGTACCTGTGACCCTCCAACTTGATGTGATGTTTGAAATGTCACCTTCTTACCATTATTTCTCTGCTGATTTACTACAGTATTGTCCTCATCGGATGAATCACTCGAAGACGAGTCAAAAGTTTTTGTTTTTCTATTAATTCTGTTCTTATTTATCCACGGATATACATAACCCCGTGTGTAATCTGACTCATCCCTTTGGAATTTTTTAATCTTTGTGGCTTTCAAATCAGTAGGATTAAATGATAATTTTCTCAGTGGAAGGGAGTGTGGGCAGTGTAGTGCCTCAGGGATCTGTATTGGGACCCTTACTTTTCAATATATTTATAAATGATCTGGAAAGAAATACGACGAGTGAGGTAATCAGATTTGCAGATGATACAAAATTTTTCAGAGTAGTTAAATCACAAGCAGATTGTGATAAATTGCAGGAAGACCTTGTGAGACTGGAAAATTCTGCATCGAAATGGCAGATGAAATTTAATGTGGATAAGTGCAAGGTGATGCATATAGGGAAAAATAACCCATGCTATAGTTACACAATGTTAGGTTCCATATTAGGTACTACCACCCAAGAAAGAGATCTAGGCGTCATAGTGGATAACACATTGAAATCGTCGGTTCAGTGTGCTGAGGCAGTCAAAAAAGCAAACAGAATGTTGGGAATTATTAGAAAGGGAATGGTAAATAAAACGGAAAATGTCATAATGCCTCTGTATCGCTCCATGGTGAGACCGCACCTTGAATACCTTGTACAATTCTAGTCGCCGCATCTCAAAAAAGATATAATTGCGATGGAGAAGGTACAGAGAAGGGAAACCAAAATAAGGGGAATGGAACAGCTCCCCTATGAGGAAAGACTAAATAGGTTAGGACTTTACAGCTTGGAAAAGAGACTGCTAAAGGGGGGGGGGGGGATATGATAGAGGTGTTTAAAATCATGAGAGGTCTAGAACGGGTAGATGTGAATCGGTTACTTACTCTTTCAGATAATAGGAAGACTAGGGGGCACTCCATGAAGTTAGCATGTGGCACATTTAAAACTAATCGGAGAAAGTTTTTTTCACTCAAGGCTCAATTAAACTCTGGAATGTATTGCCAGAGAATGTGGTTAGTGCAGTTAGTATAGCTGTGTTTAAAAAAGGATTGGATAAGTTCTTGGAGGAGAAGTCCATTATCTGCTATTAATTAAGTTGACTTAGAAAATAGCCACTTCTATTACTAGCAACAGTAACATGGAATAGACTGTTTTTGGGTACTTGCCAGGTTCTTATGGCCTGGATTGGCCACTGTTGGAAACAGGATGCTGGGCTTGATGGACCCTTGTCCTTATTTTCTTAAGGTGATAGTGCCCTTGTACAGGTCCTTGATGAGGTCTCACCTGGAGTAATGTGTTCAGTTCTGGAGTCTATATCTCAAAAAGGATAAGATCACCATGGAGGCAATCCAGAGAAGGGCAATCAAAATGGTGTGGAGTCTGTATCGAAAGACTTATTAGGAGAGGCTGAAGGATCTAAATATGTATACCCTGGAAGAGAGGAGGTGCAGTGGAGATATGATACAATCTTTAAAATACCTGAAAGGTTTTAATGATGCACAAACTTCAAACCTTTTTTGTTGGAAAGGAAATTGTAAAACTAGGGGTCATGAAATGAAACTCCAGGGGGATGAGACAGAACCAACTTGAGGAAATATTTATTTTTGGAGAGAGTAGTAGATGCTTGGAATGCCTTTGTGGAAGACGTGAGGACAAAAACAGTAAACAAATTCAAAAGTGCATAGGATAAACACTGCAGATCCCTAAAAGGCTAGAGGTGAAAATGAAGAAAAGGATGCATGGGAGTAACCTTCACCGAGAGGCAGATACTATCCTTAACAGAAGGCATAGGAGTTACTACCCTTAATCAATTAGCCTAGATGCTTTTGACGCAAATGCAACATTGTTGCCCGCTTGAACAGCAGGGGCAAAAAAGGAGAATTAGATTCAGATGACAGTCAATGCTAGGTACCGACTTTTACGGTCTTGGGTATGGATATGCAGACATTAGGGAAAAACCACAAGACTGTTGCTATGGCCAAATCCAAAAGCAAAACACAATGTGTAAAAATGTTGCTAGTAGTAATTTTGTTATGGATTTGATAGTTGCTTGGTTACTACCTTCAGCATTAAACCTGGAGGGCAGCCTGTATAAAGCGGCAGTTACTATCATAAGAAACTTGCTGGGAAGATTGCATGGACCATTTGGTCTTTTTCTGCTGTCGCTACTATGTTACCATTTTACTATGTATGTTACTTTATATAATAATTTGCCCTATAAATCATCACATGACATCCATGGTGCCAGATCGAATGGGAGGCACAGAAGGAGAGACATCGTAAATGGCAGTAGGACCACAATTACCATTGTGGTTAGCCCTGTCTGTTGGACTTTCACCTTATAGCAATATTCCCCTGAGGAAAGACGCATTAGTCTGAAACACGTGTCGGGAATAGAATGTAAGATTCACAACAAGCAGGACTTGTAAGGTATTCATTTGGAAAGAAGGTAGAATCGTTTCAATATAAAAAGATAATAGTTACATGCAGTGTCATCGCATCATGGATATTACGAAATGACGGGATTTTAATATATTTAAACATATGGAAACATAATTATAAAATAGAGCATGGAGGCGGAGGGAAGTTAATGGTTATTATGCAAGAATAGTGCAGGGACGCCTACACAATGTATGAAACTTTCCTCTTACTCCTAAATCTAATTATTTTTTAAAAAATATATATATTTTAAAATTGAAGAAAAAATTTATTCCACTTGTGTAGGCAGTGAGATTACAATGGAAAATTCACAGCATAATTGATAAAAAAAAACAAACGTTTTAAAGAATATTTTGAAAAAATAAAAACATGCAGTGAACAGAACAGCTATAGTTGCTGTTCAGTTGATCAATATTTAAGGTCAAGTCTAGGCAGATGGTAAGCAAGTCCAAGTCCGAAGCAAGATATCAGTACCAGGAGATTTGGCGAAAGGAGACTAGGAGAGGCTGGGCAAGGCAAGACTAGACAAGATAGACTGGGCAAGTCAAGGCTGGTTAAGGCAAGGTTAGGAAAACGAATGCTCAATTTTACGTGCATCTGTTTTCCTAACGTGTGCACTGCCATGGATTAGAAAAATGGACGCTTGTTAACTAACCTGACTACTGGCACTTTTTTTTTTTTAAACCTTTTGTTTCCTCCGACTTAATACTGCCATGATATTAAGTCAGATGATATATAGAAAAGCCAGTATTTTCTGCTTTTCTGTACACTTTTTTGTGCTGCTCAGAAATTAACGCCTGCTCTGGGTCAAGCTCACATTTTTGGGGGGGGGATCTAGGGAGAATAGCTAATAGCTTCGTCAACATGCATTGGGGGGGGGGGGGGGTGTTGGACGCGCTAATCTCCTTACAGCATAAGGGGTTGTGGACGTTTTTCTAAAACACATGTCCAACCACAGGTTGAACAGTGCGCTCAGCTGAGCGCACTGCATTGCATTGGCCCCTTAGTGTTTATGCATATATATCTACTTACATCATCTAGTTATGCATTGCTGGCTGTAAGCCCAGCCTTTCTGTCTAGCTTAACTTGCTACGTTGCAGTTATGTTATTAAACACTAACTTATAAACAATAAAATCTTGCTACATTGCAGTAATGTTACAAACAAAATCTTGTTGCTTTTCTTTCCTGGCAAACCATAATTCATTGACTTAAAGACCTTTTTTTTGGGGTTGTTATCTTCTAGCTGGTGACCCGTAATATAGAGGAAAAGTAACCATGGTTCCCGCTGGCAATATATTTGTGAGAAACTGTATTATCTCTTTATTGCTCATTGTGTATTTCTGGGCATCATACCAAATCTCATTTCAGAGGCTTCTGGCTGCTTCCCTTTGCTCTGTAATAGGAATGATTTAACAGGCAGTATTGGGCTTTTCTTAAAGTGCTTCTTATCAATACTTAAAGACCCCGTGACCGCAAAAACAGGCTTACCCTGTGGCTGGCCAAATAGAACATTCATAAGTTTTACCTCTCCAGAACTTCACTAGATTTGCCACGAGTTTCCCTACTTTATTTACATATCAAAATAGTATATGGGACATAGTTAATAATATCTTTTGAGCTCTCTGGTATTAAGGTAGGTATTAAGAGTACAGAGAATTGCTCTACATTCATCCCTGTTGACTGTATTAGGATCGGATGCCAGTTTCCATTTTTGCTGCTTTTAGTTTGGATTCCAACAGTGATATATTCTTACTTAAAAGTAGCTTTCCAAATAAGGTAAGAAGTGTGTTTGTCCCCTACAACAGTCTTGCTTCTTTCCCAAAAAAGTCTGGGATTAGATTTATGTTGTATATTATTATGCTCAAAACTCAACCATTTTGTCTGTAAATACAATTCAAAATCTTTATCAGATTAAAGAAAATCTGGAAAATTCAAAAATGTAATGCCTATCTGATCATGATATGGTTTGATATCTACCCATATTAAAGAATGATTTGATATCTCGGCAGGTCCAATTTCCTCCTTAGTTACAATAGAAAACATTGTTGTGGAAATTATAATATAGTCATTAAGTGATATAGTCATGTAAGCCCTAAATATATGCATATAATCTTTCTCCACTAGATGTAATATTCTCCATGAATCTATCAATTGCAAGGAATTAGTCATTCTTTTTTTGTGAATTTGGTATTCAATCTGCGCTCACATACAATATGAAAAGAGATTTGAATTGTGTGATAAATCTTCTAAAGCCTAGATTAAGCAAAAGTAGAGGAATTTCATACTTGTGTAATTATTTGGCACATACACTTTATTTAGTGTAATTTCTTTGCCATACATTTTACCCACAACTATAACATATCTTCCTTTTGGATCTTTATAAATTAAAGTGGTTGCAAAATGAGTTTGCGTAGCAATCAATATGGCAACACCTTTTTGATTATTGGTGAGGGAAAAGAAGCAATGACTCACCCATTCTCTATTTAATTTTATACTTTCTGTTTCTGTTAAAGATGTTTCATGTGTAATGTAAAAACTTCTTATGGCCTGGATTGGCCACTGTTGGGGACAGGATGCTGGGCTTAATGGACACTTGGTCTGACCCAGTATGGCATGTTCTTATGTTCTTATACCAAGGACACAACAACAACAACAGAGACTGAATGTTTCTCAGAATTAAAAGTTTTTATTCTTATGCGCATAAGGAAGTCTGCTCTTAAAGTTGCAGAGTCCGACTTAATCAGGTATCCAATTGACTTCACTTAAATACACTTTTGCCCAGGATGTTATTACAAACACTTCTTTGTTTTAAGATTGCAAGGTGAAGACATTTGCTAACATTATCATACCTAAATGTCCTGGGAACTCTAACTAACCTTGAAGACATGCATTTTTTTTATAGCTCTTTATTGTGGTATCTAAAACTACAACGAGATACATTTGTCTTTTCCTGGCGTGTAGCCAGATGGACTCAGTACGAATGGGATAGTATCCGCGTGCTAGCAGTTGGAGAAGGATCTGACGTCAGTACGGGGGCGTATATAGCCCCACAGGAAGCGCAGCGACTCAGAAATTTCCGTCTCCAAAGCAGTTTGGAGTGCCTGCACGCTAGTTGAGCGTGCTTTCCAAGACTACTTTGATTTTCTCTCTTTCTTCTCATTTCAGCTTCTACTTCGTTGTTTCTTGCCTATTTAGGCTTAGAGCCCCGCGCTCCTGCGGTAGATACTCTCGGGTTTCTCCCCCAGCGAGCTCCCGGGGTGATTGCCGTGCTCCCCCGGTGGGAAAGTCCTCGGTCCTGCCGAGCCGCGGCAGTGACATAGCCCCCGGACGACGTTCGGGTGTAGCCCACGAGGCCCTCGGTCCCGGCGTGGACGAGGTAGCGGGTGCATATCTTCAATTGCGGTGGCGAGATGCTCCCTCCCCCCGCAGCCGGAGACCTCTTGTGTTCCAGCCGAGGAGCGCCGACGCTGGTACGCTGCACCGCCCTTCCTACTGGTCTCCGAAGCACAGAGGATCGGCGGCGTGGCACGCCGTGGAGGACGCCATCTTGGGCCTGTTCAGGTACTCCGCGCCCCTATTGAATGCAGATTGAGCGTATACTGCTGGCCGCCTATTGCTGAAAGCCTATTGAATGCATACTGAGCGTATACTGCTGACCGCCTTTTGCTGAAAGCCTATTGAATGCAGATTGAGCATATCCTGCTGACCGCCTATTGCGGAAAGCCTATTGACTGCATACTGAGCGTATACTGCTGACCGCCTTTTGCTGAAAGCCTATTGAATGCAGATTGAGCATATCCTGCTGACCGCCTATTGCGGAAAGCCTATTGAATGCAGATTGAGCATATACTGCTGACCGCCTATTGCTGAAAGCCTATTGACTGCATGTTGAGCGTTTAATGCTGACCGCCTATAGCTGAAAGCCTATTGAATGCATATTGAGCGTATATGGCTGCCCGCCTGTGACTGAGAGCCTATTGCCCGCACACTGAGCGTCTAGCGCTAGCCGCCTATTGTATTAAGCACCTTTTGCTGCCGCATATTATTATTGAGCGCCTGTTGTATTAAGCGCCTTTTACTGCCGCATATTATTATTGAGCGCCTGCTGTATTAAGCGCCTTTTGCTGCCGCATATTATTATTGAGCGCCTGTTGTATTAAGCGCCTTTTGCTGCCACATATTATTATTGAGCGCCTGTTGTATTAAGCGCCTTTTACTGCCGCATATTATTATTGAGCGCCTGTTGTATTAAGCGCCTTTTGCTGCCGCATATTATTATTGAGCGCCTGTTGTATTAAGCGCCTTCTGCTGCCGCATATTATTATTGAGCGCCTGTTGTATTACGCGCCGCTTGCTGCCGCTTTTTCTTATTGAGCGCCTATCACTCGATGGAGCGGGATGAAGCGGAGTCTGCGACGCCGGCGCCCCCTACCTCGGGCGTTGCAGCCCTTGGCCTCTGCTCTGCATGCCAGCTTCGGGCCACGCGCAGTGATGAGCCAGACTCGCTTTGTGCCCAATGGGAGGAGGCCGTGCGACCCTCGGGTCTGGACCAGCCACGGTTTGTGGACAGTTCCCCAGGGGCTACCCCGGAGTTAGGGGGCAGTCTCGACCAATCAGGGATCCCGGGGGAGCTTGTACCCCGGCGATTTGAGGCTGCTTCAATTTCCTGGGTGGATCTCTTTAAGGGAATTCATGCTTTTGTACAGATGCAAACGGCTGCCCAGCCTGGCCCGGCGGTTCAGGCTGTTCCTGTCATTCCTGCGGTGGCTGCGCCTGCGGCGCCTGCTGCGCCTGCTGCTTCGGTGGTGGTTCCTGCAGATCCGGTTCCTGGGCCATCACGCCCGTATCGCGAGCGGGACTTCCCGCCGCTGGACAGTCCGGATCAGTCGGACCAGGAGGTCTCACCGGGCGAATCCGAGCTCCCGGACGAGGGGGACCTTCCTCCAGGGACTGAGCCATATAGAACCATGAGGCGGTTCTTCCCTAAAGAGGATCTCTCCGACCTGGTGTCTTGGTGCCTGGCGGAATTGGATATTACAGGTCCCAGCGCTTCGGTGCCCCCGGCGCAGAATCCCCTGCTGGAAGGTCTTCGTCCTACAGCCCGCCATTTTCCTTTCTTACATGCGGCACAACAACTGATCGATTTGGAATGGGCGGCTCCAGCGGCTGCCTTCAAATGGGGTCGGGCGCTAAGGGGCATGTACCCATTGGCACCGGCTCTACAGGAGCTGCTGGCATGCCCTCAGGTGGACGCCTTGATTAGTGCTGTGGTCAAGCGCACTACCATTCCCGTGGAAGGGGGGACAGCCCTCAGGGAGCCTCATGACCGGCGACTGGATGCCATTCTGCGACAGACCTTTGAGGTGGCAGCTTTATCTTTGCGGATCGCCACCTGCTGCACGGTGGTGACGTGTGCCTGTTTGTCACAGGTTCGGAACAACGCTCCAGCGGCGGACATGGAACCCGCTCTTTCCTTTCCTTTCTTACAGATGCGGCATCAGACTTGGTCCGCACAACAGCTAAAGGGATTTCATCCTCCGTGGCCGCCAGGAGGCAGCTCTGGATCCGAAAATGGTCAGCGGATGCGCCTTCCAAAACACGCCTCACTAGATTGCCCTTTAAAGGCTCCTTTCTCTTTGGCAGCGACCTTGACAAACTGGCCAGTGCATGGGGCAACTCTCCAGTGCCCAGATTGCCGGAAGATCGGTTCCGAAGAGGCCAGCGCGCATTTCCAAGGCCCTCCAGGGGCAGGGGTTCACAGCGCTTTGTTCCTTTCAGGGGTCGCTACCAGGCGCCACGTCCTCCGGCCAGGAATCAGTCCTTTCGGGCCAAGCAGCGTCGGAGGGGAGCAGGCCCGGGCTCGGGTCCCGGCCGTGCCTCCCAATGAGGATGCGCCGACTCATCTGGGGGACGAAGCCATAGGGGGCAGGTTGGCCCTCTTCTACCCCAGGTGGGTCGAGATTACGTCGGACCAGTGGGTCCTCGCCATGATCCGGGAGGGATATTACCTGGACTTTCATCATCTCCCCCCGGACAAGTTTGTGGAATCTTTCTGTCCCACGCACAAGAAGGCAGCATTGGAAGCTACACTGGCGAGGCTCCTGTCCTTGAACGCCATCATCCCAGTACCTGCCTGGGAAGTGAATTCTGGTCATTATTCCATCTATTTCATGGTACCCAAGAAAGGGGGTACCTTTCGGCCTGTCCTGGACCTCAAGTTCGTCAATCAATACTTACGCGTCCCGCGGTTTCGCATGGAAACTCTACGCTCCGTCAAGGACGCCGTCCAGCCAGGGGAATTCCTCACGGCATTGGTCATGTCAGAAGCATACCTGCATATCCCGATCCATCCGGATCATCAGCGCTACCTATGCTTCAAAGTCCTGGGCCGCCACTTCCAGTTTCGGGCTCTGCCCTTCGGGTTGGCAACGTCGCCACGGACATTCACCAAGGTGGTGGTAGTGGTAGCGGTGGCGCTCAGGCGGGAAGGGATTCTAGTCCATCCCTACCTAGACGACTGGCTGATCAGGGTGAAATCACGAGAGGAGAGCCTGCGGACTACCGACAGAGTGATCGCCCTCCTGGAAAGTTTGGGCTGGGTGGTCAATCTCAGCAAGAGCTGTCTGCAGCCTTCCCAGTCCATAGAGTATCTGGGAGTACAGTTCGACACCCGGGCAGACACGGTCAGTCTTACGACCAAGAGACAGTTGAAGCTTCGACAACGTCTCCAGTATCTGATGAGAGCCAGTCGGCCCATAGCCTGGGATTATCTGCAGGTTCTGGGTCTCATGGCATCCACCCTGGAAGTAGTGCCTTGGGCGCGGGCCCATATGAGACCTCTACAGCATTTCTTGCTCTCTCGCTGGAGCCCCCGTCGACGGGACTATTCCACGCACCTTCCTCTACCGGCCAGAGTTCGGACCCAGCTACGGTGGTGGTTGCAGTCCAACCACCTGAGCAGGGGGTCGAAGATGTCCTCGCCCACGTGGACCTTGCTCACCACGGATGCCAGCCTGAGCGGCTGGGGAGCACATTGCGAAGAACTCACCGCGCAAGGGCGATGGAACAGAGAGGAGTCAATGTGGAACATCAATCGCCTGGAGGCCCGGGCAGTCCGCTTGGCTTGCCTTCGATTCGCTCACAGACTACGGCACAGAGCTGTCAGAGTGATGTCAGACAACGCCACCACGGTGGCCTACATCAACCGGCAGGGCGGAACCAGAAGCCGACAGGTATCTCTGGAGATCGCCCCACTGATGGTTTGGGCAGAGGCGAATCTGCAAGACATCTCCGCCGTCCACATTGCTGGGAAGGACAATACCACAGCAGACTTCCTCAGCAGAGAAAGCCTGAATCCAGGAGAGTGGCAGCTGTCCCCCACAGCTTTCCAGATGATTGTCGATCATTGGGGGATTCCGGCCATGGATTTACTGGCGGACTAGTCCAATGCTCAAGTACCCAGATACTTCAGCCACAGGCACGACCCGTTCTCGCACAGCACCGATGCCCTGGTCCAGCCATGGCCTCCCGGGACTCTACTATAAGCCTTTGCTGGGCGCCCTCATCCACAAGATTCAGACACACCGGGGCCTAGTTCTTCTAGTGGCACCAGACTGGCCAAGAAGACCCTGGTACGCGGACATGAGAAGACTACTGGCAGGGGAGCCTCTTCCCCTGCCTCCTCTCCGGGACCACCTACGTCAAGGTCCCATTCTACATGAGGATCCAGCTCAATTCTCTCTTACGGTCTGGCCCTTGAGAGGGCTAGATTGAAGAAGAAGGGTTACTCGGAGCCCGTGATTGATACCCTCCTCCGAGCTCGCAAGTTTTCCACATCCCTCACATACATCCGGATCTGGAGAGTATTTGAAGCATGGTGCGACACTCATGGCACCAATCCACGTGCAACCACAATCCCTATTGTGTTGGATTTCCTGCAGGATGGACTTCAGAAGGGTCTGTCCCTCAGCTCCATCAAGGTTCAGGTGGCTGCGCTGTCTTGCTATGGTCCCAGGAGGGATGGCAAGACCATCGCCAAGCACCCAGATGTTTCTCGCTTCCTGCAAGGGGTCAAGCATATTCGTCCGCCACTGAAGTGGCCAGTGCCTTTGTGGAACCTCAACCTCGTTTTGGATTTCCTCGCCAGCTCCACCTTTAGACCCCTTCGGGGCCTGCCTCTTCGTTCTTTCACCTTGAAAATGGTATTCTTGCTGGCGGTGTGTTCAGCACGCAGCATCTCCGAGTTACAGGCACTGTCCTGCCGTGATCCCTTTCTTAGGATCACTCCAGAGGCTATCCACCTTCGTACAGTTCCCTCCTTTCTGCCTAAGGTGGTTTCCCAGTTTCATCTTAATCAAACCATATCCTTGCCTACCACGGCGGGTTTGCAGAAATCTGAAGAAGGTCGTTTATTATGCCATCTCGACATTGGCAGAGTGCTGCCCAGGTATCTGGAACTTACACAAGACCTACGAAAGACGGACCATCTGTTCGTTCTGTACAGCTGGAAGAAGCAAGGTGAAGCGGCCTCGCGGCCCACCATCGCCCGCTGGATTAAAGAAGTCGTTCGAGCCACCTACGTGGAGGCTGGGAAGGCTCCGCCTCTACAGGTCAAGGCTCATTCTACCAGGGCCCAAGCGGCATCTTGGGCTGAATCACGGATGCTGTCTCCGGCAGACATCTGTAAAGCAGCGACGTGGTCCTCCCTTCATACCTTTTCCAGGTTCTACCGTCTGGAAGTCCAGGCCAGGGAGGACTCAGCTTTTGCGAGGGCGGTTTTGCATGGTCCTCAGGCAGCCTCCCGCCCAGGTGGGAGGTAAAGCTTTTGTACATCCCATTCGTACTGAGTCCATCTGGCTACACGCCAGGAAATGTTGAGATTACTTACCTGGTAATCTTCTTTTCCTTAGTGTAGACAGATGGACTCAGCATCCCGCACCACTGCCTGTGTGCATGAGCTTCACCGATTCCAGATAAGCCATACCTTTGTTTACATGAGAGCATGCACTCTACCAGGTGTCACCGCTTTCCGGTTGGGAACGCTGGCGGTCTCCAGCCACTGTCAATCGGTCAGGGGAATCCTGTTTTCACTTTTCTCTTTTCACTGAGCGTCAGTACACACATCCATAACAGCTTTTGCAAGGAAGATTACTGAGTCGGTGCGCTTCCTGTGGGGCTATATACGCCCCCGTACTGACGTCAGATCCGTCTCAAACTGCTAGCAAGCAGTACTGTCTACACTGTCTACACTAAGGAAAAGAAGATTACCAGGTAAGTAATCTAAACATTTCTGTTATCTAAGTGTGAGACAGTTTCAAGACCTAGCAATGCCTTCTGGAACTCTTCTGGTATTTTTCCATTGAACAGATGCTTCTAATACATTTTATTATCTCAAATGCCACTTGCATTTTGTACCTGTGAAAAGACTGTAACATTTTCTCTCTCTTTAGAAGAGAGACTAGTCCTGCTATTTTCCAGGATGTGTATCTTAATGTATCAACCAAATTTAATCCAGAACTGTGAAGATTGTATAAAAGCACTTGTATCAAACCCCACAAAAACATTAGCAGCCACCCAGCCTTGACCACCAACACATATAGGGCCGGATTTTAAAAGGGTTACGCACGCTGGGCCTATTTAAAAAAGGCCCGGTGACGCGTGTAAGTCCCGGGGCTTTACAAAAGGGATTGGGCATGGGCGGGGCAGTCTGGGGTAGAGCAGGGGTGGGGCCAGAGGCCTCCGACATAGCGACCATTGCCGCTGTGTTGGAGGATCGTGCGCCGGCAGGCTGCCGGCGTGCACAACTTGCGCCTACCCAGAGGCAAGCAAGTCAGGGGGGTTAGAGTAGGGCTGGAGGGGGAAAGGTTAGGGTAAGGGGTGGGAACGGAGGAAGGCAGCGTGGCTTGGCGTGCGCAAGGTGCAGAATTGTGTACCCCCTTGCGCACTCCGATCCCGGATTTTATAACATGCGCGCACATGTTATAAAATTGGACATACGTGCGCACGCTTCTTTTAAAATCTACTCCATTACATATATCTTAATATCAAAAGTCATCCAAATGCCTGATAAATGTCACAGACTTCGAAAGAGATTTCCATCAATTACTCCCACCTTCTCCCTGCTCGCTCTCCCACATAACCCTTAACCGTATAAACCCAAATATGATTATTTGCCCCATAAAAGGGCTGAAACACTATTCCAGAATATAGGCAGGTGCCCCCACCCCAACCACCAGTAAATTCCAATTTTTAAGGACCAAAAAGCAATAAAGCAAAAGATGCCCATGAAAGTTGAAAATAGATCAGTTAGTAAACTATTCAATCATAGAGTGGTGTGTAGACCCAAACTGCTTTTGGCAAAGCCAAAAACACAAAAAATAGCAGTGTGTGTGTGTGAGTCAACCACTAGCCCTATATCTGTTGGTGGTCACGGCTGGGTGGCTGCTAATGTTTTTGTGGGGTTTGATACAAGTGCTTTTACACAATCTTCACAGTTCTGGATTAAATTTGGCTGATACATACAATGTTAGCTTCCTTAATATTCTGTCACATGCCAATTACCATTATGGGCAAAGCTGGATATTGCAAAGAAAATGTAATAATCTTTTTAAACAACTCAGAACATATAGAGGCATTTTTTTCCTCTTCAGTGATACTGCATTAAAATCTTAAAATATGTAAATGTGGGTATCTACATATCTCCATGCTTGCGATAGACCTGCAAAACATCCATTTTATGAGCAAAATTAAGCAGTTTTGCAATAACTACTCTAGGTCTTGTCAACGCAGTATTCTTAGATATAATCTGATCTACTTGCTCAATATGAATCTTTCCCATGAGACAATTCCAGCCCAACTCCAATAATCCCCAGAAATCTAAGATTATTCTTTTGCAATCTATTTTTCAAATCTCCGAATACTGATTCTAGTTGTACTTGGGAAGAGAGTTTCACTTGTGACTCAGTTAACATTTGCACCTCCATTTCCACATCTGCAAGCTGTCTCTGTGTATCTTCCACCTGATTTTTATTTTATTTTATTTCTGTTAGTTTTTCATTCACAGATACATTTTGCTTGGAAATATCACATTTTACCTCTAGCACATTCACTACCACCGCAGAGACCTCAGCTACCACACCCTCCGTTACTGTTGCTCTCGGGCTAGCAGATCCATCCACTATTTTGAAATCCATTTGCTTCCCAGTTACCTTTTTTTTTTTTTTTTATTGCGTTTGATGACATCTTAGCACTCTGCTTCATCATGAAATTATCCATAGCCAGATCATCTTTGTAATTGGTAGGGTTGGGGGTTCGTTCCACGCTTCAGTCCCGCTAATTAAAAGAAAGATCAGGAGGGGCACCTTGAGCAGGATAGCAGCACACCTTACCCGCTTATTCTATCATGTGGTGGTCTCATAATATGAGATGTTTAATGGTGGTATTGGTTGGGCACTTATCTATTGTGTGATCAATGTATAGATCATGTACTCAGTAGTGAAGCTCACTTGGAAAGCAGGATAATGGGCATTGTATACCTACCACAGGCTGTATACACTCACTCTGGCACTTTGTACACTTTGGCACAAATCCAAAGGCTCTAGAATAATATATAAACATTACTTTATTGTTGATTTATATATGTATATATATTGTCGCTGTTACATTCCCTATACCATATGATGTGAAACTAGTGCCTTTCTAAATTCCCATAATTTCTTCCCTCTTACCACTCCCAAAACAAGGTATCCTGTACCTTGGCTAATGGTCCATAACTCCTTTGTATTCCTTTCTGAAGGCTGGGATCCACCTCTGCATGGTCTGGACTCTCTTTCCAGTCTTTTCTGTGTTGGGGCTCTTTGTCTGGTCCTATGTCAAGAGTTTTAATTTTAGACTCTATCTTAATACAGCTCTAGTCAGTAGGATTGCATGTGTCTCAGTTCATTGGTTGGATCAGGTTATGATGATTTGTCCATCCTTAAATATAGATCAGGGTTTTCCCTGTAGCTTGTTTTTTCCCGCATCATCTGGTAGAAGGGATCTTGGAACATGAAGCCTTTCTGATTGGTATTCCTACATATAGGATGCTCCTGGGCCTCTGTTTTGCATATATATAGTTTTCCTAGCATGTAGCTAGATGGACTCAGGACCAATGGGTTATATGCTCACCTGCTAGCAAATGGAGACAAGAGTCAGGTTTCAAAACTGATGTCACCTTAGATACACCCCTGCAGTGACCTCAGCCCTTCAGTATCTCTCCATCTCCTAAGTAGATGTAGACATGCTTTCCCTACTGGGATCGCTGAACTCTTTAGAAGAAGAAATTCTACTTTTAAATTGAAGAAAGATTGAGCTATGCTGTCCTGCGGTGATACCTAAAGGTCCCTCCCCCAATTGAGAATTCCTTAGGTGATTTCTGAGATCCCTCAGAGGTGTGCCTTGGTCTGGTAGCCGGTTCCCAGCATAGACTTTGCTGCTGAAAGGCAGCGAGTGCAAGAAGCGAGCTCGACGGTGACGGCCAAAGCCCTCTCCCCCCGCAGCCAGAGAGTGTCTGTACTCAGCCGGTAAGCGCTGAGCCCAGGTAGGTAAAGAGAGAAGAGGATTCCATCTGATTCAGAGACGGGGGGGGGGGGGGGTGTTCCGGTAAGACTTCCTTTGGTCTATCTGCTCGGCACGCCTTACTGAATATGTTACCGATCCCGTTGGGGTAAGGGGAAGTGGGCTTCCAAGTGGGTAGAGCGGCCCACTGGTGGGCTAGGCCCCACTCTAGGCTTTATAGGCACACCGCATAGTAGGCCACGGTGGTGCCATCTTGCGTGTATTTTTGTGCGTCTTCCATTGCCCACCATAGAGCGTCGGAACACACGGTGCATGCTGGCTCTGCACATGCGCTGTGCGCGTAACGTTGTGCATATGTGCGTGCTTACATGCACGCATTCGTGTTGGTGCTGCACACCTTAGGCACAGAATTTAGGTAAAGCCGGGCACACAGACTGTGTGTGCACCTCTCCACGGCCCACAGAGGCGTTAGCTGGCTGAGCACACAGTTACCGTTTCTAATGGTTCCAGCAGCAAAGAAACATAAGTGCCATTCTCTCTGTGCTGCCTGTCATATTAGAGCTACGCAGTCTGACCTTGATTCTTTCGTATGTCAGCACTGTGAGGAGGCCCAGGGAGAGTTGGCCTCCCAGGTCATTGCTAAGCCTGGCTCCTCCCATTCAGAGGATGGGTCAGCTACGACCTTAACCGGTAGTGCCCTGAATCTGAGTAATCCCAGGGCTGGGTCTTCCATGGGAGAGGGAAATCCAGCGGCGCCTACCCCAATACCTCCTGGACTAGGCATGGAACCGGCAGCCTTCTCTTGGGTGGAATTTTTTCAAGGCCTTCAAGCCTTTGTACAGGTGCAGTCTGCTTCACTTGCCCCTGTCCGGACAGCACCCCAACCAGCAAGGCCTCCCTCTCCAAGCCCTCTCGGCAGGCCTCGAGACATGCCTCATCTCTCACCAAGGGTTTTCCTGGCAGGGACCCAGACACCATGGACGAAGAAGGGGATCCAGATTCCTTGATGTGAATGGAACCCGCCTGTCGGCGAATCCGGCCATGACCTGTTTTCTAAAAGGGGTAAAGCACCTCCGGCCACCCCTATGGTGGCCGGTTCCCTTGTGGAATCTTAATCTAGTATTGGAGTTTTTGGCAGGGCCCTCCTTTCGGTTGCTGCGCAGACTGTCCTTGCACCTGTTAACCTTGAAAACAGTGTTCCTGGTGGCGATATGCTTGTTTCGTCGCATCTCTGAATTACAGGCATTGTCATGTTGGGAACCATTCCTCTAGGTTGACCCCAGGAGCATTACAACTTCGTATCGTTCCATCCTTCTTGCCTAAGGTAGTCTCGGAATTTCATGCGAATCAGTCCATTTCATTGCCATCCCTAGATAGGCACAAGGACACGGAAGAATACCGCCTCCTCCCCCATTTAAATGTCTAGGCTTTTGGTGTGGTATCTGGAACTTTCAGAATCAGTGCACAAGACAAACAGTTTGTTTTTCATGGTAAAGGAAATGGGGCGAACCAGCTTCACGGGTTACCATAGCTTGCTGGATCAAGGAGGTGGTCACGGGAGCCTATGTAGAGGTAGGAAAGCCATTACCCTTTCAGGTTAAAGCTCATTCCACTAGTGCTCATGCAGTATCCTGGGCGGAAGCTAAACTGCTGTCTTCCGTCAACATCTGCCGAGCGGTGACATGGTCCTTCTTACACACCTTCTCCAGGTTCTATTGCCTGGATGCTCAGGCCCGAGAGGGCGCAACCTTTGCAAGGGCGGTGCTAACTGGACCGCGGGCAGCCTCCTGCCTCAATTGGGAGTAGCTTTTGTACATCCCATTAGTCCTGAGTCCATCTGGTTACACGCTAGGAAATGGAGACATTTCTTACCTGATAATTTCATTTTCCTTAGTGTAGACAGATGGACTCCGCATCCCGCCCACGGCTGCCCAAGAACAGTGCCAAGGAATTGTCCATGAAATGAATATCTATTCCAAGAGGTTACAGGTAAGCCATCGCCCAATCCCTAGAACAGGGCATCTATAATCTTGCTGGGATTTAGTGTTTTTTGGTTGAGTACAGTTACGGTTATCCGTTTTTAATAGGTTTTTCAATAGTATGTCCACAATGGCCTTTGAAGAGAATACTGAAGGGTGGGGGTCATTGCAGGGGTATATCTAAGGTGACGTCAGCTTTGAAACCTGACTCTGTCTCCATCTGCTAGCAGGGGAGCATATAACTCAATGGTCCCGAGTCCATCTGTCTACACTCAGGAAAACAAAATTATTAGGTAAGTAATTTCTGCAATATAATATGTGCAGTTTTCAGCTGATCAATATTTTGCAATGTTGAAGCTACAGGCTCATTTTCAATTATGTCCTTATCAGCTGGCAATTGTCAGTTGTCCACAGAGAGGGTTTACTTTTCAGTGCAAGGTCCCCACTCTGCAGTTGAAAGTCTCTTAATATTACAGCTTAATATCCTTTGAGTGAGTTATAAATACCCATTTTCCATAGATTCTGTTCATTTGAGAAATGTTTATGGTATTTATCCATTTGAGTCCAGAATAGGACACTTATTCCAACAGTTTCCCTAACTTATCTAGTATACTAATTATATGTCTCCACCCCAAGCAGCATTATAACAACAACAGCCTATTGTGAAGTTATGCTGGAACCTTATCCATTGAGTCCAGCATGTTCTTGTTACATGCCCCGCCTGTGGCCGTCCTGCGCACAGGCCTGCTCACCTTCATGGTTCCACAGCGGGTCCAGGGACGACCTCCCTCGCGGTTGTTGCCAGTCCTGCTAGTCCCCAGCGTTCCGCGGTGGCGGTCACCGGGCCTTCCACTGTGCGTTGGACCTCACGCCAAGGTTCGGCGTCCTTGGCCATGTTGGCCATGTACACGCGTGGACTGCCCAGACTCATGTAGGGCCAAGGGCGGGTCCTAGCTCCGCAGCGCGCCCTGATTGATCCCCCGATATAAGGAAGTTCCTGTCTCTGCTTCCTTGCCTTGGCAATCGGGTCAGTTTGTTGTAAGATTGCCTCTGCGCTTGTACCTGTTCCTGCTTGTTCCTAGTCTCGTTCCAGGATCCTTCAGTTCCTGACTCGTTCCTGTCTCGTTCCTGTAGCCTGCTTGTTCCTGTGTTCGTCTGCCTGTCTACCCAGGTAGTACCCTCGGACTGACTTTCTGGTACTGACCTGCCTGCCACCTGCTTCAAAGACCACAGCCTGTTCCTGCCTGCCGCCTGCCTCAAGACCTCAACCTGCCTTTGACCTCGTCTGACCTCGGACTGACCTCTGGATATTAACCTTTGCCTGTCTGACCTCGTCTCCAGATTCTGGCTCTGTTCCTCGCCTTGTCATCACCAGCATTGTTCTGGTTCTCCCTATTCCAACCAGCAGCCACCTTTGAACCCGATTGCGCTCCCCCCTCTCTCTGTGGGTACACCGGACTTTCATTCTCTTAAGGAGACCCTGCAAAGCCCACCTAAGTCCAAGCAGCCCGGGTCCCTACGGGCTCCTCCCGGGGGACCTTGGGTTTCCTGTGGTAAAGCTCTTCTTAGCCTCTGCCTCCTCCAGTGCTCCGCCCCCTGGGGACAGCTACCTCCTGTTCCCTTTCAGGAGGCGTTCCACCTCTGCCCCAGGACAAGGGTCCACCCCCGAGCACAACAGTTCTCCTTAGACAGCAGGATGAATTAACCATGCTTAATACCCACCCACCTCCCTGCAGAGTCTACTATCTAGCTATAGTTTAGCACTAATATTAACTGTGAAGGGCTTACCAAGCAGCGCTTGCGTGAAAACATCCACACATACTCATTAGAGCAAAAGCTTAATGAGCTAAGAAAGGAGGGTCTGTCAGCACCATTGAATGATATCACTTACATGTCCTGCAGTCTACAGAGGATACTGTTTACGGTAAACAAAATTGCTGTACTTTCATATTCTAAAAGTATCTATGCTACATTCTATCTTATCCCTGCAATTAGCTCACCTTCTGTTGCAGCTGATTGGCTGAGTATCATCATGTGACCATCTCTGTTTTGGCACACATGTTTTCCCTTTACATTTTGTGTGGTCACTTGTCTTCTGTAAGAGCTTTTGTGAATTTAAGTATTGCGTTAGGTATGTAATATGTACTAACTTTTTCATTTTTCCTTTTGCGTCTCTTTGTTTCCAGTGTCACAGTGATTGTTACTCACTGTTATTTTTACTTCTGTTTACTTTGCAGTTTAAGCTGCTGCCTTCTAGTCCCTCCAATTGCAGCTTTCGGGCAAAACACGGGTTCATGTTGGGGGACATACTGATTTTCTCACTCCTTTAACAATTTTCATTTCGAAGCTCTTGAATAAAAGTATATTCACCATTAAAAAAAAGTTTCTTAATGACTCCAGTAGACGTTGCGCAATGTCTGTGTTTTCAAAAGTAAAAAAATAAAATTGGAGGTGCTATCACTCTCCTTGAGTACATAGTGAAGCATAAAGGCTTCAACATCTGCAACGTGCATGCAGCATATATATGAATGAAAACACAGTTTGTATTGTATTAGAGAAAGTGATTGAATTTGATTATGGTGATGATATAATAATTCAGATAATTTTGTTAGGAATATAAAAGCAACCCAATTTTCTGTATTAAAACTTTTTTTTTCAATTCTTTATTTATTGCTTCTAAAATCATAAACAACAAATATAGCCAGTTACCATAACATAGCTTCTGATTGATATTTTATACAAAAAGGATAAACAATCCCATATCAGTATCTATTTTCTCAATCAGTCACTAATATTAGGCAAATACAAAGTAAAATCTTTATATTTCTTTGAGCGTAATTTTAAGGTTAAACGTACAAGGCAAACATTATCTAGGACCCTTACTTTAATATTTACTACCGGATTTATACCTCTAAAGGCCTTTGAGATCTTCAGAATTTGTAAATATATAGTTTTTTCCCTTCTAATTTTACGATACATCTACATGGATATTTAAGCATAAAATAACCCCCTTTGTCAATTACCCCTTTTTTAAGTGATAAAAATTTCTTTCTCCTTAACTGGGGTTTTTTTTAGCAAGATCTGGAAATATTCATGTTTTATCCCCGTAGTATATTTCAGAACTATTACGAGAGAATGATCTCATCACATTATCTTTATCTGTAATGAATGCATATTGGACCAACAAGGTTCCATGTATTTTAACCACTAATTCATCTTGAGACTTCTGCAAAAGATCAGATAACTCCAGTGATTCATCTTGAGGTTCTTTTTGAACCAATTGTTCTTTTTCACCTTCTCTCACCACTTTACCCAATTGATCTAATTTACTGTATTTTTCGCTCCATAAGACGCACTTGACCATAAGACGCACCTAGGATTCAGAGGGGAAAAATTAAAAAAAAAACAAAAAAAGCGTGCTAAACCGGCTCCGTCCCAGGCGTCTATGCGTCTTATGGAGCAAATTAGGGGAGTGCATAACATTTTTTTTCTTCCCATTTTGTTTTCGGGTCTGGGAAGGGACATTTCGGTCCATTCCCCAGATCAGAAAACCTTTGTCTTTCTAATTCTGTGGTAACCCCCCCCCCCAAAAAAAAAAAACCAACAAACCCCATCCCAACACTTTAAATTAATTAACCCCCACCCTCCTGACCCCACAAGATCTTCCAAATTAATTTACTACAGCCCCCCACCCTCCTGACCCCCCCCCCCAAGACCTGCCAAAAGTCCCTGGTGGTCCAGCGGGGGTCCAGGAGCGGTCTGGGAGCGATCTCCTGGACTTGGGCCGTCAGCTGCCCGTAATCAAAATGGCACCGACGGCCCTTTGCCCTTACTATGTCACAGGGGCTACCACTGGCATTGGTCGACCCCAGTGACATAGTAAGGGCAAAGGGCCATCGGTGCCATTTTGATTGCTGGCAGCTGACGGCCCAAGTCCAGGAGATCGCTCCCGGACCACCAGGGACTTATGGCAGGTCTTGGAGGGGGCGGGGGGTTTTGTTAGATTTTTAATTTTTTTTTATATTCGCTCCATAAGACGCACTTTTGGGGGGGAAAAAGTGCGTCTTATGGAGCGAAAAATACGGTACTTCCCCTATCTCCTGATCCTAGATAAAAAGCCTTAACAATAACAGGTAAACAATTATCTGGAATCTTCAAAACCTGTTTTAGATAATTTCTAAATAACTCAGTTGGTTCTAGCTTTTTAATAATAGGGAAATTATTAACCCTTAAATTCAAGGATCTAATCGAGTTTTCAATGTTTTCTATTCTTTTATTAAATTCCTGTTCAGTATTTATTTGATAAGATTGTATTTTCTCTATTTTTGAGACCCGGTTATCTATCTTTACTATTTCTTTCCTCTGTTCTTCCACTTTTGCAGAGTTCTGAACAGATGAATTTGTGGTTTTCATTACCTCTTTTGTCAATTTATTAATTGATAAATCTAATTTAACCAAGTAATTCCACACATTCTCCAGTGTTATATTAGCAGGTTTTTCTAGTATCTTATCTATATTGATTATTATATCAACATTATCTTGTTCCCTATTATTAGGGTTATTTAACCTCGGGGTACTAGTTCTTTTAAAGGAAACATCTACATTCTCAATTATGCTCAGATGTAAAAGTTTTTGTTCTTCTTTCTTGGATGTATTCGTATCAAGTTCTTTTTGATTCTCATCATGTAATAAATCTGGAGATCTCGATATCCCTTCCAGCTCAAATTCTGGTTTCACAGGGGATATTCCCCCTTCACTACCAGGTGGTGGTGGTGTTACCGGTGCCCCTGGACTTAAAGATGTCTCCTCGATCAGAGGAAGGGGACTCCGCTCAACTACCTCTTCCTCAGCGATCTGTCCTATTGGGGTATAACTTGGAGAGTCCAACCACTCAGACAGTCCTTTGACCTAATTCCACAGCACTCACTCCAACTGAAGGCCTAAGTTTAGCCTTCCTTTTGGTGTGGGGCATCTTATCAAGGTAAATCAAACAGGAAATAACCAGTCAGTGAATTGTGTCCAAGAGATAATGCAATTATAATAGAGATTTTACTTTGAGGAGGCTCTTAGGAGACAATAACATTATATTAAGGAAAATTTCATACCTAAAACACTGTTCAAAGGAGATTCATTATATTAGTCCAGTTCTTTAGGAATATAAAAAACAAAAAACGCTAGTCCAGCTAAGTCCGGCGAAGCCCAGCTAAGTCCGCTATACTGCCCGCCCCTTAAGCGCACGCAGCTTTAGCGACGCGCCGGCTCTGCTGCGTGCCGCAAGGAACTCACTTTTTATTCACCGTCCGGGACCTGCCTCCAAAAGCCATGCCCAGCGTGAGGAAAACAGCTGCTGGTGTCAATCACTGTTGGGGCGTCTTATCTCACCCCCGGTATGCAGCTCCTCAGGTAAAGTTTGTTCTTTCTCCTTCTGGCCTCCGTATTAAAACATTTTCTCTCATAGTTGTGTTTAGGATAAGCCAATACAGTACAGTCACATTTGGATTTTAAAACATCAAATTTATATTGTTAAATGGCTTTTTTGTTAGCATTTCTCCCTTTATTTACAAGACAGTTTTTTATGGATTTGTAGGTCATACAAATATTTGTTGTGTGTATTGTTATGTTTCTGATGGTCAGCACAGGGGAAATATACCTCTGTGGTGCATCTCAGATATCTCAAGCCAGTCAAAAATATTGAATACTCTGGATTTCAGCACATGGAGTAAACATATCAAGGGATGAAATATTTGGACACAGCTAAGAGATTGACTTTCTGTCATGACTTAGAATTTGTAGTGTGTCAATTATCAAACTGCTGCACTTGGTTCAAGTTAAAACTGCATTCCTAATTTAATAACTGATTTTTTTGTAGGCTTTAAATTATCCTATGAATACACCAGAACAAGGTGGAGATTTTCAATTCTGTATGGAAATGGCTCATTCTTTAAGAGGAGAAGTGATAAAGCTTTATAAAAATGTAAGTCCATTTAAATAGAAGTCCATGTAAATGTTGAGCCGTTTAAAGCCATTTATTTCTTTACATTTTTATATCGCCCATCCAGTACTGGCTCCAGGCAAGTTTACAAGACATAAAAGTATAACCAACAAACAAAATCAACAGAATTTACAACAAAAACAATACATCCAGTAAACAATCAGAAATAATAAACAACGCACAATACATAAAATCAGTGGCCCAGCATATTTTCAACTCCTCATCAGACTCTACCAATCAAAAACTAAGGTAAAGAATCATGCTTACAAAATTAAATAATCTGTAATCAATTTAATTTCCCTAGACACTGAGTTCCAGGTAATTGGCCTACAGTATGAGAAGTTTTGTTTTTTTTTTCACCTCTACCAAACTTATCTCTAAGAAATAGTGTGTAAACTCATAAATCATACATAGATGGTAATTTTTTTGCTGGGCACAGTACTTCAGAGTGAAAAAATATACACCAAAGTAGATTAAAAAAAAAAAGTGTGATGAAGGAAAAAGGACTGTACCACAATTAAATCAAATGGATGAAAAATGTACTGATGACAATATATATTCAAAACAATCACATATATGCAGTTCCCCAACACAGACCATGTTTCGCTGAGGCTACATCAGGATGGACACTTGTCCATGTCCCCTGTTATAGGTAGGTAAGACCTTCTGGATGTTAGAAATATGAATTTTTGAACACTGCTATTTCATTTGGTGGTCTCATTTGGAAGCTCCTTTGGTTGGCATTGGCTTTCTGAACAGCATTCTCTTACTGATTTTTGCTTTGTTGTAATTGAATACTGTAAATCTCTACTACTTCGCGGTGGTGACTTTTCCTGTTATTTGCTCCAGCGTGAACAACATTGGTACATTGGATACACTACATCCGGCAGGACTTAATCAAAAAGTTGAATGGTCTTTTTTTTGGAGGGGGGGGGGGGAGAGTTCTGAGCCTTTTCTGATTTTTTTTTTTTTTTTCTGAGTTTTTCCATTATGATTTTTTTGCTTTTGTTTTCTCTTCTGTATTTATTTATTTATTTATTTATTTAAGTTTTTTTATATACCAACATTCAAGACAGAAGTCCCATCATGCTGGTTCACAAGGAACAGGGGTGCACAATATAATAAACTTTACAATTTGAACAATAGTGCAGAAAAGCAGTTACATGTAACAGGAAAACAATAACTTGGATTAAGAAGGAAAAAGAAGATCAGATAATTATATATGTAAATGATAACATTGTAAGAGGTGGTTATTAATGCTATAACTAGCGAAGCATGATGATTGAAGGGAGTTAAATGATATTGGAGTTAGGAAAGGCTTGCGTGAACAACCACGTCTTGAGTCTTTTCTTGAAGGTTGAGATGCTAGGTTCCATTCTAAGATCCGGGGGAATGGAGTTCCATAAAGTTGGACCGGCTGTGGAGAAGGCCCGATCTCTTAGCGTGATGTGTCTGGTGGTTTTGGTTGGAGGTACTTGAAGTGATCCCTTGTAAGCATCTCTTGTCGGTCTTGTAGAGTGGTGTAGTCGGAGGGGGATATGGAGATCGATTGGGGCTAATTGGTGGATATTTTTGAATATGGTGAGAATGGCCTTGTAGATTATTCTGAAGTGGATGGGCAGCCAGTGGAGGCCCATCAGGATAGGGGTTATGTGTTCTCTTCTCCTGGTGTTCGTGAGTATACGAGCGGAGGCATTTTGGACCATTTGCAGTGGCTTGGTGTGTGAAGAGGGGAGACCAAGCATGATGGTATTACAATAGTCCAGCTTTGCAAAAATGATTGATTGTAGAATTGTTCTAAAGTCATGTGTGTGGAACAGAGGTCTTATTCTTTTCAGCACTTGGAGCTTATAAAAGCAGTCTCTGGTGGTTTTGTTGATGTTAGCTTTCAGGTTTAGGTGATTGTCAATTAGAACTCCTAGGTCTCTCACTTGTGTAGTATTTGGTAAGGTAGGATGAGTGTGTGTGAGGGAACTGTTTTCTGGTGTGATGAGTAGAAGTTCTGTTTTTGATGAATTTAGAATCAGGTTGAGACTTGTGAGAAGCTGTTTGATATTTTGGAGGCAGGTTTCCCAGTGAGCCAGTGTTTTTGCGAGCGACTCCTTGATGGGGATCAGGACCTGAATATCGTCAGCGTAGAGGAAGTGTTTGAGATTGAGGTCAGTGAGAAGTTTACATAAGGGTAATAGATAAATGTTAAACAAGGTAGGAGACAGGGAAGAGCCCTGAGGGACTCCTACTGACATGGGGTGAAGAGAGGATTCTTTATTATGAATCTTCACCTTGTATCCTCTGTTGCTGAGGAAGGTTCTGAACCAAGACAGGGCAGTGCCTGAAATACCTATGGCTGTTAGTTGGTTGATGAGAAGGGAGTGATTGACCGTGTCAAATGCAGACGACAGGTCGAGTAGGATCAGAAGGAAGGCTTGTCCTTTGTCTAAGCCTAGGATGATGTGGTCAGTCATAGAGATGAGGAGGGCTTCCGTGCTTAAGGTTTTACGGAAACCGTATTGTGATGGGAATAGTAGGTTGTTGTCTTCAAGGTAGTTAGAGAGTCGAGAGTTTACCAATTTTTCCATTATCTTGGCTATGAAGGGGAGGTTAGCTATCGGTCTGAAGTTGTTCGGATCAATAGGGTCAAGATTTGGTTTTTTGAGAAGGGGTTTAAGTGAGGCTAGTTTAAGGTTGTCAGGGTAGAATCCTTGTGTGAGGGAGCAATTTATGATTTCTGCCAGTGTTTTGGAGATAGAGTCTGGAATTGAGAGAAGTAGTTTAGTTGGGATGTGATCTGAAGGGTGAGAGGAAGGTTTCATTTTCCTTAGAATTCCTTGGATTTCGATGGATGAAGTTGTGTCAAGTTCTTCTAACCGAGTGTAGTTGATTGAGGGTTGGGGAGTGGTTGGTGGATCAATGGGGTTAGTGGGGAACTGAGCTAGAAGATTGTTGATTTTGTTGCTGAAGAATAGAGCTAATTCTTCCGCTTTCGATTGAGCTTGGTCATGTGCAATCTCTGGTTGGTTTAATTGTGTGAGGTTGGCTACATAGCTGAAGAGGGCTTTAGCATCGAATACGAGGTCGTGTATCTTCGAGGCGTAGTAGTCCCTCTTGGATCTTAAGGTGCTTGATTTGTATTGGTGCAGTGATGATTTGTAGATTGAAAGGGTGTTGGTTCCTGGGTTTTTGCGCCATTTAGCCTCATTTTGTCTTAGTTGGAGTTTGAGCTTTCTTAGTTCTGAGGAGAACCAGGGCTGTCTTTTGGAAGAATTCTGGTGTGGTTTTTTTGTAATTGTAGGGCATAACTTGTTAGCTATAGTTTCGGTGATGGTATTCCATGATCGAAGTGCTGAGTTCGGATCTGTAAGGTCCAGTTGGTGTAATTGTGGTGATAGGTGATTGTTGAGGTCTTCTGGGGAGCAAGTTTTCCTGTAAGTGAAGGAGGGCGAAGGAATGCAAGCCAGGCTAGTATCTTTTATAGAGAATGAAGTTGTTATGAGGTAGTGATCTGACCAGGGGACCTTAGTGCAATTTGGGATAGATAGGGGCTTGATGGCAGCGTTAACGAAGATCAGGTCTAACGTGTGGCCGGCTTTGTGGGTAGGTTTGTTGACTAATTGAGTGAAGCCTAGCGCTGAGAAGGCTGTGAGTAGTGTTTCACAGTTAGGTGATGGGTTGGGGTTATCAACGTGTAAATTGAAATCACCTAGGATGATAGCTGGAGAGTCAAAGTTGATGATGGAAGAGGTTAATTCGATTAGTGGTGAAACATCTGATTCCAGAAGTCCTGGGGGAGCATATACGAGGAGGATTTGGAGCTAGTCTGAGGTGAAAAAGCCAAATTCAAGTTTTGAATTGGAATTGGATTGATGTAGAGAGAATCTGAGGTCCTTTTTAGTTGCTAAAAGGATACCTCCTCCCTTTTTTTTATGACGGGGAAGTGAGAAGAAGTCGTAAGCCTCTGTAGGTAATTGATTAATTATTGCTGTGTCAGAAGGTTTTAACCACGTTTCAGTGATTGCACATATCTCCGGTTTCACATCTATGAGGTAGTCGTTTAAGATTACAGACTTTTTCGTTAGAGATTGAACATTGAAAAGGCTTAAAGAGAAGAGGGTGAGGCCTAGGAGTTGTGTGGAAGGAGTGATCGGCGTTGAAGAGAGGGATTTAAGGTTGAGTTGTTGAGCATGTCGGAAAGAAATTCTTTTCGGTGGTGTGTTATGTTGGAGAATTGGAATTGTGAAAAATGGTGCCATTTGTAAGAACTATGTTACAAGGTAAGAAGAATTATGAAAGAAGGGCTATGAGAAAGTTGGAGGCTTGTCTGTGCAGGTTTGATGAATGCTAGCGGCTTGTAGGAGAGGTTGTATGAGTGCTTGAAGTTTGCAAGTGGGTCAAGAAGAATACTAGAAGCTTGCAGGTGGGGCTAGATAGCTGTGGGAAATATTCCGGCAAGGCTGTATGAGATCTGGAAGCTTGCAGGTGAAGATGGATGTACGCTTGTAGCTTGCATGTGTGGCTGGATGAGTGCTGGAAGCTTGAAGGTGAGGCTGGATGAATGCTGACTGGCGTCCTGAAGGGGTGGCGAGTCTTATTGTAGATGTTTCTGACAACGCTGTAGAGACTGGAATAGATGAAGTTGGTTGAATGGTAATTGTATTCCATACAGCTGAAACGGTTGGCTTTGTACCTTTACTGGCTGTTACTATTGTTGTTGATTAGGGCTTTTCCTCGGGTATGGCTCGGGCCTCCGCCGAAGGGGCGAGACAAAGGGGCAGGCCCCTTTGTCGCGCACCTTCGGCGCGCGACGCCGATGGGGGCGTCTCAGATTTAAATCCCCCGCTTACCGCTGACGTGCAGGTAAGAATATCCAATCGGCTGCCGCTGCGTCTGGGAGGGGGCGGAGTGGAAGGGCCGGTCGCGTGGCCGTCGCTGGAGCCCCGGAGGCGAGTGCTGTGCTTTTAATTTGGGCCTTGCCCCGACGGGCTTCAGCGCCGGATGCAAAGTACTTTGCTCTTATTTTGGATGAGTTTTGTTCTACTGATTTTGTATTGGCTGCTGTTTACCCTGTATCATTGGCGCCTACTAGTCATATGATTTTTTGGCACCCTGTTTTGACTAAAGCATCCACCACGCAGTTTAAACATTTATGCTGTCAGTTACTGCTCTGATATCTGAGGCCTGGATTTTCTTTCTTCGCACTGGTTTGTGAATCTCGGTGCTAACGGGGGGCGGGCCTGCGAAAGCTGGCAGCGATCACATCACCGCGGTGTTATCACTGCCGGCTTTCGCACTCAATAGCGCCATCGTAAAAGGTAGTTCTATTGGGCGTGTTACTGGCGGCGATAAGGGGCCTTACCTTTTCGCCGTCAGCGAAGTTTCCACGGCATCTGCCCCGACACCGCCCCGTCTCCTCCTTTTCCGGTGCTGATGCCTCCCCTAAGTTATTTACCTTTTCAAATTCAAAGATTTATATTGCATTTATCCGGTTTTGCTTTGTCTTATCTTGTTCTTGTCCTTTTAATTGTTTTCTGTTTTCCAGGTAGTGTCCCTCCCAACGCAGGCTTAGTGGATCAGTTCATGTTAAGGGACTGCAGCATCTGCGATTGTTTTGAACATATGCTATCAGTAAACTTTTAATCAGTTTAACTGTAGGACAGTCCTTTTTTTCCTCTTCATCACACCTCATTTTTTTGGTCTAAAGTTTTTGCTAGGATATATAGAAAACTTGGTCTACTAAATATTTTGGGTCCAGATCATGCAATTTTATATAAACTAAGGTAAGAATTTAAAAACCAATTTTGAAAGACACAAGTAGCCAATTTAAAGATCTTAACATAAGAGAAATAAGATCCCACAGCTTCAAACCTTGAAAAATATAAGAACATAAGAAATTGCCATGGTGGGTCAGAGCAAAGGTCCATCAAGCCTAGCATCTGGTTTCCAACAGAGGCCAAACCACACCACAAGAACTTGGCAAGTACCCAAACACCAAGAAGATCCCATGCTACTGATGCAATTAATAGCAGTGGCTATTTCCTAAGCAAACTTGATTAATAGCAGTTAATGGACTTCTCCAAGAACTTATCCAAACCTTTTTTGAACCCAGCTACACTAAGGGGTAGATTTTGAAAGGAGTGCGCGTGGGAGGGAGAGGGAGAGGAACTCTTTATAGGGCTCAGTCTGATACTCTATATATGGACCAATGTAAGGGGGCACTTTCAGGGTGAGTTTTCGGGAGGAGTTAATTTGTACACTGCAGTCTCTGCTAGATGTATTATACAAATCAACTCCTTTTCATCTCTTATAAGGTCAAAAAGATCTTTAATGATGTGAATTTTACAATGGATAACTCTAAATGTGCCTGTAACCCCAACCCACCTCCCAAAAACGCACCCCAAATGAAAGTACCCCCTTAAAATGGTCCATATATAGAGTATCAGACTGAGCTCTATAAAGAGTCTCTCTCTCTCTCTCCACCAGACTCCTGTGCTTAATGAGGAGCTGTAGCAAAGTGCTGTGCGAAAATTTGGTGTTACATCTTTCAGTCCTGGCCCTGCCTACTTTTTCTGGGCTCCCGCTCTGGCCACTTACGTGTGTAAGTGGCTGTTTTTACACACACAAGGCTTTTAAAATCTACCTTTTAGTGTCTGCCAGCTTTCAAATCACCGCCACCATCAAGTTTGACTTTGGCGAAAAGAAGAGGGAAGCAATCATATCTAGCAGGTTCCAGTGATGCCCTCAGTGTGCAAGCATGATATTGTGTGCCTCAGGGCATCGGATGATGTCCAGGGGTGTCACAAAGGTGCAACCATGACCCAGAAAGGGCACTGGTCCCGCATTTTGGGCATCAGAAATCTAATCCATTACCATCCGGGGCATTGACATCGAAGGACTTCTGACTTGCATCAATGGAGGGAGAGGCATGGCTGCCTACTTAGAGCAGACTAAAGCCTATAGGATTTTGTTTCTTTTGACACAGTCTGACAGTGGCAGAGCAGCAGCAAATAAGGGTGTTGGCTATGCTGCCTTTTAATCAGGCAATGGCAATATTGCTTGCCTTTTTATATAGTATCTGGCACTGCATTTATAGCTCTTAGAGGGGCCAAAGCTTTTATTTATTTTCCATATTTGAAATTTCACCTTTCTAGAGAGTTTTAAAACAAAAAGGGAAAAAGTGAGGAATAGTGGCACCCACAAAATTCACATTAAATCTATTACAGAAGATTCACCATGCTTTGATGGGGCGGAAAAAGACCTCTGTGCAGATATTTAAACTCCATTTGGGGTACCAACTCCAGGGAGATCTGTGTTCTCAATCACAGGTTAAAAAAACCTCCTCCTATACCATTCTCTTATTTTTTATGTATCAAACTTTCAATAATGTATCAAAATATTCATTCCACTTTGTGCATTTTCCTTATTGTCCATTACAGATATTTACCTTTTTATATGCCGCTGAGAAGAATTCAGCTGTATCTTTGAATTTTAACTGAATCACTAAACAGACACTGTCAGTTCACGTAAAAGTAAGTTCATTTTCACTGTGCTTGAGTTTTTGGGGTTTTTTTTTAAAGACTTTTTGCATTTACCCATTCTTTATTTTCATCCTTAGATAAATCCTCAGGCAGCTGTACACAGCAAAACACTGATAGCATCAGTTCATTGATTCAGTTAAAATGCAGCAATACAGTTAAATTCTCAGTGGCATAAAGAAAAGCTCAGTAATTTGTAATAGATATTAAAGAAAATGCACAAAGTGGAAAGGCTATTTTAATACATTATCACTGAAATTTTGATTATAAATAAAAAAAACAAATAAATAAGATAATGATACAGGAGGAGGATTTTTTGGCCCATGATTAAGAATTAATAACTCTGGAGTTTAAATATCTGCACTGATGTCTTTTTCCTCCCAGTCATAGAATGGTGAATTTTCTGTAATAGATATAATATATGTGATGTTTATTAAATTTTGTAGCGTGCAAAACAGCATAAAAACATAGTGGGGCAGATTTTCAAAGACTACGCACATAACCTGAGAAAATCTGCCCCTGCCGAGCCTATTTTGCATAGGCTCGGCAGCGAGCGCAAGCCCCGGGACGCGCGTATGTCCCAGGGCTTCGAAAAAGAGGCGGTCCGGGGGTGTGGCGGTGGTGCGGGGGCGGTCCGTGGGCAGGGGCCGAGTGCTCCTGCACAGCGACCTGTGCCGGGGCATGGCACGCCGGCAAGCAGCCGGCGCGTGCAAGTTACACCTGCCTCGGGCAGGTATAACTAATGCAACAGAGGTAGGGGGTTTTTAGGTAGGGCTGGGGGGGTGGGTTAGATAGGGGACGGTGGGGGGGGAGTGGAGGGAACGGGGAAAGCCATCGGGGCTCCCCTAGGGCTCGGCGTGCACAAGTGTGCACCCCCTTACGCGTGCGCCGACCCCGGATTTTATAACATGCGTTCGGCTGCGCGTGCATGTTATAAAATCAGGCGTAGATTTGTTCGCGCTGGGTTGCGCGAACAAATCTACGCCCGTGCGTATTTTTTAAGATCTGGCCCAGTATATCCAATTTATCAGATTTGTTTAATTTAAAATTATTTCTTTGGTGCATTCTCCGCTGATTGTGGTGGCTTACAATAAAACATACATACCTCAATTGACTATACTTAGTATGAGACAATCAACATGCAAGATTTCTACTCTCCATTTCTTATTCTAGTGCACTGATTAGATCTTTAGAATTTTTCAGCCTGTCAATGAAGTAGGTTCTCAATCTTCAAATGCTGTCTTAAAAGCCATGTCTTTAAACCTTTCTTAAAGGTTTTTCCATCTTCAACCAGACGTTGTTGTTCTGGCATTGTGTTCCACATTATAGGCCCATCCTCACAGATTGCTCATTCCTATACCTCCTAAACGAGCCTGCTAAATAGCAGGAGCTGCTAACAGTCTCCAGTTGGCTGATCTTAAACAGTGTTGCAATATGTATAAAGTTAGGTTTGCTCCCAACCATATAGTATTAGAGTTGTAAACGTTTTTTTGAATCAGCATTAATACTTTATACTGTACCCTAAAGTAAGATAACATAGTAATGATGGCAGAAAAGAACCAAATGGCCCATCTAATCTGTCAGCAAATTTCTTGTGATAGTAACTGCTGCTCCATGTAGGCTACTCCCAAGCTTTATGTTAAGGGTACTACTACTAGCAACATTTTTACAGGGTGGCCTTGATAATTCAAACAATGCTACTTGAATGCACTTTGCTTTTGGACTTGCCATAGAAGCAGTCTTGCGCTTTTCCCCTAATGTCAGCATATCAGTATCCCGGAGCATAAAAGTCAGGGCTCAGCATTGGCTGTCCTCTAAATCGAATTCCTCTTTTTCCCCTACCATTGAAGCAGAGAGTGATGTTGCAATTGCGTCAAAATCATGAAAGCTAATTGGTTAAGAGTAGTAACTGCCACTCCATGCAGTTTACTCCCATGCACCTTTTTCTTCATTTTCACGCTCTAGCCTTTGGGATCCACGGTGTTTATCCCGTACCTTTTTGAATTTGTTTACTGTTTTTTGTCCTGGCCACTTCTTCGGGAAGGTCCCAAAAAGCACAAAGGTAGGCGATCTATGAAAGCTGTTAGGAAATACAAAAAAGATAGATGCCTTAACTCTTTTTCAATTCCTTTATTGAAGTGGAGACGTAAAAGAATGATACTGCTAGACTCTGGCCGAGTTTCGCCACTTATGACGGCTGCCTCAGGAGCTAAAACATCAAATTGTATAAAAAATTGTTACAAAAAATGAATTCACAAAACAATAAATACAATTTAAAAATATTAAATACAAAAATCAAAATTTATATTTAAAAACTTTTCTGTTGATGTATAAAAGCTTTTCTGATGATATTCTAAAATGGTGACGTGGAATGATTATTAAAAAATCATTAAAAGATCTTCACGGTTGATATATTATACTAAAAAAATGAAACAATATTGGTATTATGCATAGATATAATCAACAATGTACTAAAAGGCTCTTACCTTAAATGTACAATCATGGACTCTTGATTTGGAACAAGTCATGAGCTTGTTTGTTAATTGTGTTTGTGACTGTCTGATCTGCAACAATATTAGATCTATAAAAACGTGTGAACAAAAAATTGAAAAAACATTTTGAAAAAGATATGAAATAATAACAATATCAATCCACTATGTATTTAAAAAAGCGTATATAGAAAAACAATTAGGTTGTGTTCATATATAAATACTAACCCTTATCGTTTGTACAGTCAGTCTTAAATACGAAGTATCTAATCAGTGCTGGATTCAACAATTGCACTGGTCATATCGTGCACCTGATGTCATAAAAACTCTTGATATGGAAATAGATAAATGGGTTATTGATTAGAATTACATTTGAGACTCAAATTAATATTGATAAATTAATGAAATAAATAAAAGATATATAACCAATGAACAAGACATTTATATTAATAGTGTGCACGTGTTAATGACAAAAAAAAAAAAGTTAATGTACTGTGTCTGGTAAAAACTTCAGTAGAAAGGAAGACACTTGCCACCAGTCATTCAAGAAAAAACTGAAAACCTGGCTATTCAGCCAAGCATTTCCATGATTTCTAAAAAGCTGCTTCAACGAACTCTTATTACATCCTCTCCGCTCCAACTATATAACCCCTCCATCCCCCTCCCTCCATTCTTCTCTCCCCCCTTGGATTTAGACATATAAGACTTTGTTGTGCCATGTATATTTTATTCTTATGGTTATGTTTAGCTATGTATTTTTTGCTCCTATGTTTAAATGTTACTCAAAAAGTTATACAATATGTTACTCAAAAAAGTTCTTTGTTATATGTAATTGCCCACAAGCAAGCTTATTCAACTGTTCTCTGTAAACCGATTTGATTTACATATAATGTAAGAAGATCGGTATATAAAAACCATAAATAAATAAATAAATAGTGAATGAAAGAACTAATCAATTACTGGCTATGTGCCTAAAAGATTTCTATATTGTGGAAGGTACATGTGCTATGCTAAACAATTTTCAATTCTCACAACAGGAGAATAGACGTGATTCTTCCTTAGTGTTCAAAGTTAATGAATAGAACGTGTAATTCTGAGTGAATGTGAAGAACTAGAAACATGAATTGAGATGGCAAAGTCATGGCGCGCACAAAAATTATTTTTCCGGTGTCTGGATTTTCGTATAGCAAATAAATGAGACCCAGTTCGCTCCGGAATTTTGCTGATTAAGTAAACTTACAAACATTGCGTCTGACTCAAGTGATATATTTTTTTAAATGGAAAAAGATATTCATTTTTGCATGAAAAGTAAAAAGACCCGGATTGACACGGCAAACATCGAAGTGCAGCTGGTATATTAATTGAAAAAAAAATTTTTTATACCCGATTGAAGTGTAAGTCATAACATTGACTATGCCACAACTATTTCAAAAACTTATATGAACATAAAAATCAAGTTATTTGGTGGGAAAAATGAGACCCATGGAAAAATATATTTAAAAAACCAATCATTTATATCGTTGGCAATCTAATTGTAAAATAGTAAAAATGTGTATAGACAAACTTGTATTACATGAAGAAGTGATATCGCTTATTGTCATGCATTTAAAAATTTATAAAAGAAGGACTGAAGATAAATATCGGGTGCAGTGCGATGTTAAATCTTAATGTTATTGATATTACAGCAGCGAGGGATGGCTATGCATGATTCACTTCAGATTCCAATGTGAACTACTTGCATTGCAATATCAAAAAAGAAAGATGTGCTTGACTCTACATGTAAGCACCTATATCTGTTAGATCAACTCTTAAACTTTAATTTTAAAATCTAGCCGACATCTAAGACAGCCAATAATGATTAACTCGCTATAAGAATCATATTAAAAATCATGCAATATCTAGCAACTTAGTTTAAATTTTACGGAGAAATGTTTTACCTTGCAGTCCACTTCTAAATACAGGTCTCCACTTGAAATCACGTGAATCACGCATAGCCGTCCCTCGCTGCTGTAATATCAATAACATTAAGATTTAACATCGCACTGCCACCCAATATTATTCTTATAGCGAGTGAATCAATATTTCAAGTGGAGACCTGAATTTAGAAGTGGACTGCAAGGTAAAAACATTTTCTCCGTTTTTACCTTTTAATGATTTTTTAATAATCATTCCACATGTCACCATTTTAGAATATCATCAGAAAAGCTTTTATACATCAACAGAAAAGTTTTTAAATATAAATTTTGATTTTGTATTTAATATTTTTAATTGTATTTATTGTTTTGTGAATTCATTTTTTGTAACAATGTTTTATATAATTTGATTTTTTTTAGCCCTGAGGCAGCAGTCAGAACTCCTAAGCCTAAGTCACATACAACATGGGATATTGTAAATTCATGTCCAACAAACAAACTTGATCAAGTCACCATCAACTGAACATCTCTTTATAGATCACTTAGAGATAAATCTGCGGTTCCTTTAAAGCTGATGGCAGCAAGCTCTTAATTGGGAAGAAGAATCCAATGTCATCTACATACATCTGAAAACTGAGCCCTAGAATATCCAGTTTACAAAGAGGGGCCATATACATGTTGAAGAGAGTGGCAGAGGGCATTGACTCCTGGGGCACACAAGTCTTCATCTCTATACTGTTCTCAGTTATAACCTTCTACTTTCGGTCTGTTAAAACTTAGTGAACCCAGCTCTCCTGTCCTAATTAACCCCAATTCTAATAACCTAGTTTGTAGTATCTTATAATCTATAGCGGCAAAGGCTGCCAAAATGTTCAACAGAAATAAATTGTAACTGTCCAAAATCAAATCCTCTTAGGCTAGTATCTGATATGGACAGCACCAGCATTTCAGTACTGTAATTTTTCCTGAAACCATATTGTTTGGAATTTAATAGTGCGTGCTCTTCAAGATGGTCATTGAAAAAATGGTTCATAGTTAAATCAATCAGTTTGGCTAAGAACAGCACGGCTGCGTGCGCATGTTATAAAATCGGGTGTAGATTTTAAAATCTGCCCTGGAGTATGGAGTTGTCATCTGCTACTAGTTGAATGATATTGTCCCAGTCATGTACTGCCTCCTTAATTGAATCATCGTCTGATTCTTTAAGAGACAGGCTATCTGAACTTCTTAATCTATCAGTATCCATCAGGCGATGGCAAGTAATCATTTGGACCTCCACACAGGGGTGATTCCTGTCTTCAATAGTGAAAACTGCAGAAATTATAGAGTGGTCTGACAATGGGACTAGCTCCATTTTAAGCTTATTTTGCACACCTCTAACCTTTTTGCTTAGAGGGATCAAGTCCAATGTATGTTCAGCTTAATGAGTTGGTCCTTGAATGATGTTATCACAGCCTTATGCATTTAAGGTCATAAGAAATGTTTTACAGAGTGGTGATAGGTGATTTTAATCTGCATATAGATTTGCTTCCCTTAACACAATAGTAGAATCCATGTCTAATTCAAGATGTGAAAGAAATTCAACCAAAGACATATATGTAATAAAAGCCCTGACGGGCTATAAACTAGACACAAATTAAAAGCCTTTAGACCAAAGGTGCATAATCTCAAATGGTGGACTGATGGAAGTCTGTCATGAAGAGACCAAGGCACTCCCTACATAATAACAGTAGTCGTGTGTCCCCCCCCCCCCCCCCCCCCCCCCCCCCCCTTTGACCAAGTTTAGGTCGTGATATAACAGAATAACCATCTAAATTCAGCTGCTTTAGTCACTTGGTCTGAGTCTGACATCCAGGTTTATGTAATGCATACGCATGAGTGTTATATTTCAAATATAACTAATAAAAAGGCTCCCCAAAACAAATTATACACTCCTATCACCACCTACATCAACCTGCACAATAACAGAGCACCTTAAAATAAAAGTCAGGACTGTATATCCATTTCCTTTTTGGGCCATCTTTATGAGGAAATTATGAGAAGGCTTGGATAAACAGTCCTACTTTCAGATGTTTTCTGAAAATCAGATAACTACACTCTGAGTGAATATTCAGAGATGCCTAATTCCATAGCGTGAGGCCAATAATACTGAAAGAGCCGCAGGTCACAGCGATCTTTGCCTTAGAGAGGAAGGACAACCAGCAAATTCTGTTGTGAAGAACATAAATTCCTTCCTTGCCCATATGGAATTAAGAGGTCTCTTAAATGGTATACTTCCTATTTAGGCACTTAAAAAAAATATGGGACTGGTTGGAGAGGGAGGGTCTCCCTCCAATATGTTTATCAACCAGGTGTTTCCCCTCCAGTATGCAGCTGAGGGGGTTCTCCCTCACAACCTCCTATTGGCCATTACCACCTCTGTCTCTCTTTCCCTGCTACTCTTCAGCCAGTGTATGTACTGTATATGTGTGTGTGTGTGTGTGTGTGTGTGTGCGCGCGCATTTAGCTTACATTGCTGCTGCTGTGCTGTACCTGTATTCTGTGGTGAACCGGAGTGTGTGTGTATGTAGTTTACGCTGCTGCTGATGTGCTGTGCCTATTTCGTTTCCCCTCCATATCCAGCCCTCCTTCTTAGTTCCTATCTCCCTTGTCTCTTCTCAAATTATACTGTGTATTTAAAACATTTATAAGCCATCTACTGTAAAGCTTTAGGTAGCATACACAAAAGTAACACTCAAAATTACAGAAAACAAACTAGAACAAGACACAAAAATCAACACTTATTCATTACCCCTGGCTCTCCTTGCCAACAGCAAAGCCACTAAAATGCTTTGCTCACAGTCTTCAATTCTGTGCCTCTACTTTTCCTTGTGCTAGGTACACTAGGGTCAACCTCCACCACACTGCTATGATCTTCCTGCTGTTGGCTATGCCATGTTTCCTGATCCTCTGGCAACCTAAGTTTCTGTGGCCATCAGGATCTGGCTGTTCTTTCATCTCTGGTTCTCGGTGTGCTGCAGGGCCAGGTTGGGGAGGGAGGCAGGACTCAGTCTGCTCAGCACAGTGGTCTGCCTCCCCTGTTCCTCTTGGACTCAGTGCAGGGCCAGGCTGAATGGAGGGTGGTGCTCTTTACTGACAGTCTGCCTCCATCTCTTACTACGGCTAACTACAAGGATGGGCTGGAGCAGAGACTGGGCTGTTCTTGCCATTGTAGTCTACCTGCCTTTTCCAGCTATGCAGGGAGCGGAAAGGCTTTCAATTGTGAATGGAGAATGCTTAGGATGTGTTTTTCCCCAATCGGGAGCTGTTCTCTCAGGCCTTACCTTGAAGTATACTGGCTTATTCAGTAAATGAAATGAATTCCACTTTTGAAGTGACTGGTGCTAGATTACAGTAATAGTGGGACTGTCTCTTTAAATGTCAAGAAACTGCACAAAGAGGGGACTTTTTTTAAACCTTTTCTATTGCCATTTTTGTGTTTGTATGCTTGTATTGTGGATTACAGTAAAAGAAGAGTGTGTCAAGGGCAACTCTTGATTTTTGATAGGAAGAAAAGAAATCACTGGTGGGCTTTTGAGAAAAAAGTCTATCTGGATGGATTTCTACCTGCAGCAGGTATAAACTTATTCAGGAAAGAGGTCTTGGGGAATCTCACATGAAAGCTGCAGATGTAGGGTTTGAACTAATTGTGGGTGGAATCAGAAGCAGATCAGATCCTGATAATTATGAATATGGTAGACTCCACTTGATGATAAGCTTAGAGAATCTTTTTTGCTGGCCCTTCTGAGTAGCACCAGATATCCCCTTTTACAACTGCATATATTCCACAAAAACTGCTGTTCAATTATTTGCCAGAATGAGGCCCAAACTTCTAGGAATTAATGTGTTTTATTGCCAAGAAGACTCAGCAAGTGTGCCTGCATATGCTAAGCGTAATAATTTTATTTATTTAACATTTTTCTGATCCATATACAACTTGTTCAGGGCGGATTGCAACACCAACATCGCAAAACACAAAAACAACAAAACACGACTTTAAAGGTTTTACATTTAAATGATTTTAAAGTTTTCTATGGACTTTGAAAGGATTAACTTTGTACAAACAGGTTTCGATTGTATCTACTGATCAGTATCTTGTATTAAGATTAATATTTTTTGCTTTGTTTTCTTTAAAGCTTTTGTATCTTGGAAGAGAATATCCAAAAGGTGCAAACTATTTCAGAGACAGACTGAAGGCAGCTTTCATGAAGAACAGAGATGTTAAAGATCCTGAAAAGATCAAGGAACTAATAGCAAGAGGAGAATTTGTAATAAAAGAACTTGAGGCTTTGTACTATCTTAGAAAATATAGAGCTATGAAGCAGCGCTACTATGAGGATGACAGTACAAATAAATGATTACAGTACAGTGGAATATTCTATATTCTTGTAGTCTGTGATGATGGGAATCATACTTCAGTAAAAAAAATAAAATTCGGTATGGGTTGTGATTTTATGAAATTTACCATGTATGGTGTTGTATTTGTACGCAGATTGTGTACTTAGAAGTAATATAGTATTTTGAAATCTCATGTAAAAGCAACATGAATATATGTAAAATAATCAGTGGTATTTTTTTTCTGTCAATGATTTGCCACCTGCACTTTTGTTTTTAAACTATTACTGTATACACAGTTTTATCTGCTTTCTCTTCACCACTATTTATAGACTCTTATTTTCTTTACTTTTGACTAGCAGATGAACTGCTGTACACATCTGTAACATCTACGCCATGCACAAAAACCATGAGTGGACAATGCTTTCGTATGAACTAATGCCTTTAAGATGATCTCTTCAAAACACTACAAAAAGATCAATGTTGTACCTTACTTTAAGCTCTATTATATCTTCCTATAGTAGACAGCATTATTATGAGAAAATCACTTATAATAGATACCTGTAATAAAAGTGTGGTTGCCATTTAGTCCACTTGATTGCAGAGAAATAAAGGTTAACAAAAAGCAAAAAGACATATTTATTTATTTATTTATAATATTTTATATACCGCTGCTCATCAAAGATATCAGGTCGGTGTACAGTGAACAAGAACTTACGCCGGAGCGTTATACATTTAACAAGGTTATACAAGCGTTATATATTTAACAAAGGTAAGTATAAAAATATTTGATAAAATATAAAAGGTAAGTATAAAAGGTATAAAAGGTAAGTATAAAAGGTAAGTATAAAAATATTTGATAAATATGTAGGTGATACCTTTTTATTAGACTAATGTAATATATTTCTTGACTAGCTTTTGAGAGTTAAAACTTTTTTTCAAGTCAGAATTCAAATGAGCAAATGACATTACCAGAAAATACAAATTAGTGCAGTTGCAATAAGTTAATCACAAAAGGGAATTATTCTAGTGCTAGGGTAAAGGGAAAGGTTTGGGTGAGCGGAAGGAAATGTCATTTTCTGTCCTCCGCTCCTGAGGTCCTAGCTTGGGAGCCTATAGAGAAGCCCATACAGTAAAATCTGCGGGAGAGCAGGCGCTCCAAGGTGAGCGCCCGCTCTCCCAACGCACATACAGGCACCTCTCCTGGGCATGCGATACAAATTTAAATTAGGGCCCGCGCTAATGAGGCGCTAGGGACACTAGCACGTCCCTAGTGCCTCCTCATTGGCGGAAGTGGTGGCTGTCAGTGGGTCTGACAGCCAACACTTAATTTTACTGGCATCGGTTGTCAAACCCACTGACAGCCACTGGTTCAGAACATGGACGCTGGCAAAATAGAGCGTTTTTTTCTGCTTTTCTGTACACCTGCCCGGTGCTTGGCCGCACATTTTACTTCCTATATTGCGGGTAACTACCTAATAGGCTCATCAACATGCATTTGCATGTGATGAGTGCTATTAGTTTCGGGGGGTTGGCCACTTGTTATTACCCCTTACTGTATAAGGGGTAAAAATAGCATGTCAAACACATGGCCAAACGGGGGCTAATGGTGTGCTCAACTGAGCGCACCATTCTGTATTGGCCTGAGTGAAAGTTAAGCCTCATCCTTTCTTAGCATTCAGACAAGTTAATTCACACTGCTGCATTATGCCCCTCTACCAGCAGATGGAGATGGAGCAAAGCTGACATCACGGTATATATACCCCTGTACTGACAGCCCGCCAGTATTCTCCGTCTCCGGCAGATGGTGGATGTCCATCTCCCTACTGGGGATTGCTTAAAAAAAAAATTGTAGGAGAAAAAAAGGAAATTAATTTGCCTCGCTCTCCTATGGTGATACTTAATGGTCCCTCCAAAAGTCAAGTTTTCCTGAGATGATATCTGCAGCTTCCTACCTCAGAATAGTGCCCTGGTCTGGGAGCTGGTTTTCCAGCATGGACTTAGTTGTAGAGAGACAAACAGCTGAGAGGCTGGCGGGTGCAGTAAGCAGAGCGTGGTGGTGAAAGCCTTTGCCATTTCACACTGCAGCTGGAGACAATCTCTGTATTCGGCTGGGATGGGCTGAGCTCAGGTAAAGAGTATATATATATTAAAAAAAAAAGAAAAAAATTAATTATCCCAGGACAAGCAGGCTGCTAGTCCTCACATATGGGTGACATCATTGATGGAGCCCTATTGTGGAAAACTTTCTGTCAAAGTTTCTAGAAACTTTTGACTGGCCCTGTGAGGCCACTGAGCATGCCCAGCATGCCATGACATTCTCTGCCACAGGGGTCTCTCTTCAGTCTTCGTTTTTTCACGCTGCTGTAGGCATCGCGGAGCAGGAGCCTTGTGAGAATTTCTCACAGTGTTTTTGCTGACTAAAAGTCATTTTTTCTCAAATATATTCTCCCACATGGGATCTCTCTCTCTCAGGTTTCCACTGGCTGGTGAGTAATCTTGTCTCGTTTTTACTCTCTGAGTAAAAAATTTTTTCTCTCACACTTTCTTCTCATCGACGGCTGTTGACATTAAAATGGCTACGGGATTTAAAAAGTGTCTCATCTGTAATCGGACAATGTCCTTTACAGACCCACACCTTGAGTGTGTTCTTTGGGGGAAAACATGATGTCACAACCTGCACTAAATGTGCAGAAATGACTCCGAAGGGACGAAAAGCCCGCCAAGAGAAGATGGGGCATCTATTCCATCTGCAACTTTTGCCATCTCCCTCTACCTCGACTAAATTGTCTCCGGCCGGAGTTTCAAAAAGAATAATTTTGAAAAAACATCGTCCAGAAGGGTCGGGGGACCATCCATCGCCGATGTCATCGATAGCATTGACGAAGTCAGTGATAGAACACCATTCAAAGCACCGACATCGATATACATCGATGCTTGCGGCGCTTCTTTTCCCAGAAGAACCGATCGCGAAAAGGCCAAGAACTCAGGAAACACCAGTACCTTTGATGCCGGGGCCTTTACCCCATGAAGACGTACCAGTAGTCGAACCTCCACAGGGCCCTGTGGAAATTCCTTCGACACCTACACCGCCATCGCATACAGCTGCTCTGCCTGCACCAGTTGTTACGCAGGAATTGTCAGATTTCATCAGACAAACAGTGCTTCAGGCCTTAAAAGAACAGACGTCGATGCCGGTGCCTCCACCGATGCCTGTTCCCGAACCGATGACGGTACTAGTACCGATGTCGGGGATTACACCGAAGCTGTTGCCCGCACCGATGCAGACAACCCCGTCGATGCTGGTGCCTGCACCATTGCCGACAACCCCGTCAATGCCAGTGCCTGCGTCGATGCTGGCACCGCAACCCAAGTCGATGCTGAGACGACCATCAATGCCAGCGCCGATTCCATCTTCGATATCGGAATCGATGCCGATGTTACCTGGGGCTCCAGGACATCCTGAGCTAGCGCTTTACCAGCTTCTCATGAAAAGATTCGATGAAGTAGTTGGTGCTCTTCCATCTATACCACAAGAAGAGGTTCCTGGACAGATTCCCTTTGATGACTCGCAACCAGGTCCATCAGGAGTTCTTCGTCCACCAAGATCCTCACCCATATCTCCTCATCAAGATGATCAGTACGATACTTGGGATGAGGGACAGACAGACACTTCCTATGAAGATTTTGTCGGATCCTTCACCACCAGACCAAAGGAAAAAATTTCCACCAGAGGATTTATCATTTACAAATTTTGTCCATGATATGGCGGACACCATACCCTTCACATTGGTGACGGAGGAGGATTCTAGGCAACAAACATTGGAGGTTCTCCAATTTGTGGATCCTCCAAAACAAGTAGTAGCCATACCTGTTCACCAAGTCCTCCTGGACTTACAGCATCGACTTTGGGAGCACCCATGCTCAGTACCTGCTGTCAATAAAAGAACGGACACTACTTATTTAGTACATTCTGTTCCTGGCTACCAAAAGTCACAGCTTCCACACCAATCAGTGGTTGTGGAATCAGCACAAAAGAAATCAAAAAGAATAAGGCCGCATTCCTCCACTCCCCTAGGAAAGGATCATAGATTCTTAGATTCTGTGGGAAGGAAGATAAGAACATAAGAAAATGCCATACTGGGTCAGACCAAGGGTCCATCAAGCCCAGCATCCTGTTTCCAACAGTGGCCAATCCAGGCCATAAGAACCTGGCAAGTACCCAAAAACTAAGTCTATTCCATGTAACCATTGCTAATGGCAGTGGCTATTCTCTAAGTGAACTTAATAGCAGGTAATGGACTTCTCCTCCAAGAACTTATCCAATCCTTTTTTAAACACAGCTATACTAACTGCACTAACCACATCCTCTGGCAACAAATTCCGGAGTTTAATTGTGCGTTGAGTAAAAAAGAACTTTCTCCGATTAGTTTTAAATGTGCCCCATGCTAACTTCATGGAGTGCCCCCTAGTCTTTCTACTATCCGAAAGAGTAAATAACCGATTCACATCTACCCATTCTAGACCTCTCATGATTTTAAACACCTCTATCATATCCCCCCTCAGTCGTCTCTTCTCCAAGCTGAAAAGTCCTAACCTCTTTAGTCTTTCCTCATAGGGGAGTTGTTCCATTCCCCTTATCATTTTGGTAACCCTTCTCTGTACCTTCTCCATCGCAATTATATCTTTTTTGAGATGCGGCGACCAGAATTGTACACAATATTCAAGGTGCGGTCTCACCATACAGAGGCATTATGACATTCCCTTTCTAATAATTCCCAACATTCTGTTTGCTTTTTTGACTGCCGTAGCACACTATACCGACGATTTCAATGTGTTATCCACTATGACACCTAGATCTCTTTCTTGGGTTGTAGCACCTAATATGGAACCCAACATTGTGTAATTATAGCATGGGTTATTTTTCCCTATATGCATCACCTTGCATTTGGATGCCTATTTTTCCCTATATGCATCACCTTGCATTTGGATGCCTAATTTTCCAGTCTCACAAGGTCTTCCTGCAATTTATCACAATCTGCTTGTGATTTAACTACTCTGAACAATTTTGTGTCATCTGCAAATTTGATTATCTCACTCGTCGTATTTCTTTCCAGATCATTTATAAATATATTGAAAAGTAAGGGTCCCAATACAGATCCCTGAGGCACTCCACTGTCCACTCCCTTCCACTGAGAAAATTGCCCATTTAATCCTACTCTCTGTTTCCTGTTTTTTAGCCAGTTTGCAATCCACGAAAGGACATCGCCACCTATCCCATGACTTTTTACTTTTCCTAGAAGCCTCTCATGAGGAACTTTGTCAAACGCCTTCTGAAAATCCAAGTATACTATATCTACCGGTTCACCTTTATCCACATGTTTATTAACTCCTTCAAAAAAAGTGAAGCAGATTTGTGAGGAAAGACTTGCCCTGGGTAAAGCCATGCTGACTTTGTTCCATTAAACCATGTCTTTCTATATGTTCTGTGATTTTGATGTTTAGAACACTTTCCACTATTTTTCCTGACACTGAAGTCAGGCTAACCGGTCTGTAGTTTCCCAGATCGCCCCTGGAGCCCTTTGCTATCCTCCAGTCTTCAGGTACAATGGATGATTTTAATGATAAGTTACAAAATTTAACCAATTTTTACCAAGGAGCCATCTTAAATACCAGGATTTCATCTTATCAATTACACATGACTCAATATCAAAGAAATCTGTGGAAACAGATGCAAGACTTTATTACATCATTACCACAGCAATATTAGGAAGCAGCCCAAGCAATTATCCACAAAGGGCTTGAAGCTGGCAAGCATGAAGTCTGAGCTGCTTATGACGGATTTGAAACAGCCTCCAGAGTAGCAGCCTCTGAAATAAGTGCAAGACGTTGGGCATGGCTAAAAGCCTCGGACCTCAGGCCTGAAGTCCAAGAAAAATTGGTTGACTTACCATGTCTGGGTGATAACCTCTTTGGTTCCAAAGTGCAAGATGCAGTTGCACTTTTAAAAAAACATACAGAAACCCTGCACCAACTTTCATCAATTCAGCAGGATTTTGCTGCCCAGTCATCTCGTCTGCCTCCCAGAAAGGAATATAGATGACCTTTCTATAGACAGAGGCGTTATTACCCTCCAACATCAAGAGGCAGATCTTCTAGGCCGCAGCAAAGAGCTCAGTCCAGACAGCCTAGGGCAGCTAGGCCTCAACCTCCACCGCAGACGGGACCAGCTGCAGGCTTTTGAGGTTCTTCCCAGAGACCAAAGCCATCTCTCCAATCCTCATCCAGAGCTTCTGTTAGGATGCTGAGTATCCTCCTTTTACAACCATTGGTTACAAATAACAACAGACCAATGGGTACTCGCAATAATATCTCGAGGCTACCAACTCAATTTCCTCTCAATTCCAAGAGATTCTCCTCCGAGACCTCTTCCTCTAACCGAAAATCACATAATTCAGTTGCAAGTAGAATTATCCACTCTTCTGAGAGCCAGGGCTGTAGAGCCGGTGCCCCAGACTCAGCAGGGCAGAGGATTCTACTCCTGATATTTCCTCATTCCAAAGAAAACAGGAAGCCATCCTAGACCTCAGAAATCTCAACAAATTTCTGAAGAAAGAATAGTTCAGGATGGTTTCTCTAGGCACAATGCTTCCACTTCTTCAAACAGGAGACTGGCTTTGTTCTCTGGATCTACAAGACGCTTACGCTCACATTTCAATATTCCCTCTTCACCACAAGTATCTGCGCTTCATGGGGGGTCATCAACATTTCCAGTACAGAGTACTACCATTCGGACTTGCCTCAGCTCCCAGAGTATTCACCAAATGTCTGGCAGTAATAGCAGCACACTTGCACAAGGAAAGTCTCTCATGTTTTCCCCTATCTAGATGACTGGCTCATCAGAAGGCAATCTCAACAAGGAGCTCTGGCTTCCCTCAATCGAACAATTACTCTACTTCACTCCATGGGCTTTCTCATCAATTATCAAAAGTCCCATCGCACTCCATCTCACCTGCTTCAATTCATAGGAGCAGAATTGAACACCATCCTCTCAAAAGCTTTTCTACCCGAGGATCGGGCAGAAACACTTTCCCTACTGGCAAACTCGATTCACTCAAGGAAACAAACAACAGCTCATCAGTTTCTAACCTTACTAGGTCACATGGCCTCTACAGTACATGTCAATCCTAAGGCACGGCTCGCCATGAGAGTAACTCAATGGACATTAAGATCACAATGGATCCAAGCCATTCAACCACTGTATTCTCCAATTCATGTAACCTACCACCTACGTTCATCTCTACTTTGGTGGGCGAACAAGGGCAACTTGCGCAAGGGCCTACCCTTCCAACATCCAGTCCCACAGATAACCTTAACTATAGATGCATCCACCTTAGGTTGGGGAGCTCACATAAACAATCTCCAAACCCAGGGTACTTGGAAAAAACTTGAAGCAACATTTCAAATCAATTTCCTGGAACTTCGAGCTATACATTATGCGCTGCATGCGTTCAAGGACTGCCTTACACACAAGACTGTTCTAATCCAAACGGACAACACAGTAGCCATGTGCTACATCAACAAACAGGGAAGTACGGGCTCGTATCTCCTTTGTCAAGAAGCTGCATAGATTTGGGACTGGGCCCTGATGCACTCAATGTTTCTCCAGGCCACTTATCTGGTAGGCATTCACAACGTAGTGGCGGATCGACTCAGTCGCCAGTTCCAACCACACGAATGGTCCCTGGATCCCTTAGTAGCGACCAGGATATTTCAACATTGGGGACAACCAACAATAGACCTCTTTGCATCACCCCTGAATCAGAAAGTGGACAAATTCTGCACAGACAGAATCACCAACTAGCCAAGGATGCCTTTGCTTGCCCTTGGAACTCAGGTCTTCTATACGCGTATCCTCCGATACCGCTCATAACCAAAACTCTAGTGAAGCTACAACAGGACAAGGAGTCCATGATACTCATAGCCCCTTATTGGCCTCGACAAGTATGGTTTCCCACATTTTTAGACCTCTTGATCAGAGAACCAATTCGCCTGGGTGTAGCTCCCACTCCCATAACTCAGGCTCAGGGTCGGTTGCGCCATCCCAACCTTCAATCCCTATCCCTGACAGCATGGATGTTGGAAGCTTGATTTTACAACCACTCAATCTTTCAACTAATGTATCTCAAGTGCTTATAGCTTCACGTAAACCTTCAACACGAAGGAATTATTCTTCGAAATGGAAAAGATTTGCTGTGTGGTGCATGTAATAAAGCATTGACCCTTTCTCCTGCCCCACACCTTCTCTACTAGACTACTTATGGCAACTTTTAGATTCTGGTCTCCAGACATTATCTGTAAGAGTTCATTTAAGTGCAATCTCAGCTTACCATAACAAGATGGGAGATGCACCAATATCTCTACATCCTCTTGTCAGTAGATTTATGAGAGGTTTAATTCACCAATTCGGCCACCAGTCACAGAATGGGACCTGAATTTGGTTTTAACAAGACTCATGCATTCTCCTTTTGAACCCATGAATTCCTGTGATCCTAAATTTCTCACATGGAAGACTATCTTCCTTATAGCCATTACCTTGGCTAGAAGGGTTAGTGAATTACAAGCACTTGTCACATACTCACCCTATACAAAATTCCTACATGACAGAGTGGTTCTCCGAACACATCCAAAATTGCTTCCCAAAGTAGTTACGGAATTCCACTTGAACCAATCCATAGTTTTGCCCACATTCTTTCCAAGGCCTCATTCTCACCACGGAGAACGGGCCTTACATACCATGGACTGTAAGTGTGCGCTAGCATTCTACTTAGACCGCACTGCAATCCACAGGAAATCCACTCAGCTCTTTGTATCTTATGATCCAAACAAACCGGGAAAAGCAGTGGGTAAACATACTCTATCCAATTGGCTAGCAGATTGCCTACAGTTTTGCTATGAAAAAGCAGGCCTTCCTCTCCAAGGGCGAGTAAAAGCGCATTCAGTGAGAGCAATGTCAACCTCAGTAGCACACTATCGTTCAGTGCCAATTCTTGACACATGTAAAGCAGCAACATGGAGTTCTCTTCACACCTTTGCAGCTCATTACTGTTTGCAAAATGGCGCCGGCCATACTGTTTGCAAAATGGCGCCGGCCATATTGCAAAATGGCGCCGGCCGTACGGCAACACGATTCGAGTGCAGGAGGTCGTTCCCGGACCCCCGCTGGACTTTTGGCAGGTAGGTCAGGAGGCCCCCTCAAGCTGGCCAAAAGTCCCTGGGGGTCCAGTGGGGGTCCGGGAGCGATCTCCTACGCTCGTGATGTCGGGGGACAGGAAGCAAAATGGCGCCGGCGCCATTTCTATCAACGCATCCGTGGCCCGAGAGTGGAAGATCACAATGGGACCCCCCCACTGGACCCCAGGTAATTTAAGACATTTTGGGGGGGTGAGGGATTTATTTTAAAGGGTCGGGGTGGGTTTTAGGGATGTTTTAGTGTGCCGGTTTTCCCGCCCTCCCCCTTCCCCCGATTTACGATTTTTTACGATAAATCGGGGGAATTCCTATTAAATATCGCCTCTAACGATTTTTGATGATTTAAAATATATCGGACGATATTTTAAATCGTCAAAAAACGATTCACATCCCTACTAATCACCCATATGTGAGGACTAGCATCCTGCTTGTCCTGGGATAAAGCAAAATTGCTTACCTTGTAATAGGTGTTATCCCAGGACAGCAGGATGTAGTCCTCACGAAACCCACCCACCACCCCGCGGAGATGGGTCCGATACGTTTTATTATTTTATTTTTTGCTAATGCATATTGCTACATATGAGACTAAAGAGAGACCCCTGTGGCAGAGAGTATCATGGCATGCTGGGCATGCTCAGTGGCCTCACAGGGCCAATCAAATGTAGAAACTGACAGAAAGTTTTCCGCAATAGGGCTCCATCAATGATGTCAACCATATGTGAGGACTGCATCCTGCTGTCCTGGGATAACACCTATTACAAGGTAAGTGATTTTGCTTTTTAGGACCTCCATCCCCCTTCTGGTCACCGAGCTTGGCACACCGAGCAGACGACTGTTCCCATCTCCGGAAGAGCTTGGGGAGTCGTGGCAGCTTGGGTTGAGCAGCCTTTTTGGCTAGGCCCCACTCTCAGATTTTGCTTAGATGCCGCTTGATAGGTCATGGTAGCTTTTCTGTGCATAAGGCTGCCACGAATCAGTGCCTGACGGTTCGCGCTTGCGTGCCTGGGTGTGTGCTCAGGTGGGAGCTTAATGGGGTGCTCTGGTGGGTACCTACCTGAACTACATATTGGGCACCTATATTTTGGGCGTCCATTGAATATGATTATTGGACAGAGCTCGTTTTTGGGTGCCCTGTTCTGGCAGCCATGCAGCAGGGCACACGGTTTTCAGACACTTTTGGGAGCATACTGATAGCAGGAGTTTATCCATGGCGCTGGTAGCAAAGAAGCCTAAGCACCTTACCCTTTGTGCAGCTTGCCATATTCGGGCATCACAGTCTGGCATCCTCTCTAATTTGTGTCTCCGACTGATTTTGCTAAGTCTGGTCCTTCCCAGCATGATGCGGGAATGGAACATGAGGGGGAACTGGGATCTCCCACACATTGAAAATGCTGGGGATGCCATGTGTTCATTCCATGTCTAAGCCAATGAAAAATCCCATTTTAATTTCTTTGCATAATGTATAATTTTTCTTCCCCATTATGGATGCTATTCAAGAATTGATTGATCTTGATTGGGGCACACTGAAGCTAATTTTAAAGGGGGATGAGCCTGGATCAGACTGCGAGAGAGCAGTTGCGCTTTCTGAAAGTGGATGCGCTTGTGTGTGCCATCTCCAAGCGAACAACTATCCCTGTAGAAGGGTGAGCAGCATTGAAGGATGCGCAAGGTAGGACAATTAAGGCTATTCTTAAGCAGGCCTTTGAGGCAATGGCAATGAATTTGCAGAAAAGCCTCTTATTGCTCCATGGTGGCTCACACTTCTTTGCTGCTCTGGCAAGAAGTCAATGAATCTGGTTTGAATTCCAGGGCAGTGATGGAACTGGCAGCTGCATTTTTGGCAGATGCAGGCTGCAACCTGGTCCGGACTTCTGCCAAAGGGGTGGCTTCAGTAATAGCAGCCAGGCATCAGCTATGGCTGAGGAATTGGTCAGCCAATACAATTTCAAAGTCAGATCTTATGAAATTACCCTTTAATGGATCACTCTTGTTTGGCAATGAGTTGGAAAAAATGACCAATAAGTGGTGTAAGTCCCAGGTTCCTCAGTTACCAGATGATAAGAAGCAGGCGCTGCATTCTTTTGGCACGAAAGATCATGCTAGGGGTTTCAAACGCTGTAGACCGTACAGAACAGCAGCTTAGAGGGCTCAATGTCTGTTCTTTTGTCTCAGGTGGCGCAGATGAGATGCAGGCTACAGGGGCAGTCCCCCCCCCCCTCCCAAATCTCTCAAAGAAGGTTTGCCAGACCCACCCCTTGGGAACAGGAGATAGGGGATTACCTCTCTGTTTTTATTGGAGGTGGGTCGAGATCACATCAAACCAGTGGGTTCTGGAGGTGATAAGAGATGGCTATGCTCTGGAGTTTCTCATTGTTCCTCAGGATGTTTTCATGGTGTTTTCCTGCAGCTTTCTGCAGAAGAGGCAGGCAGTGGAGTGTACGTGGTCAAGACTCCTCAGCCTGTAGGCTGTGGTCACAGTGCCCATATCACAAGAAAATATGGGCCAATATTCCATTTATTTTGTTTTATCCAAGAAGGAGAGTTCCTTTCGCCCCATCCTGGATCTCAGGGGAGTCAACTCATTTCAGCAAGGAAACTTTTCGCTCAGTGATAATTAGGGATGTGCATCTGTTTTCCATGGATTTGTAATCCACAACTTATTTTTTGCTATCTGTTAAATACGTGGGGAGGCGAAACGCATCGCGACTCCCCACGTATTAAACAGATTTCTGTTTTATTCGGCCTCCTAAATACAAATGTAAACCCCCCACCCTCCTGACCTCCCCAAGACTTACCAAAACTCCCTGGAGGTCCAGCAGGGAGTCCGGAAGCCATTCCTTGCACTCTCACACCCTCGGTGCTGGTTTCATCATGGCGCCGATAGCCTGTGTCACAGGGGCTACCGGTGCCATTGGTCAGCCCCTGTCACATGGTCACCGGCACCATCTTGTGCTCCTACCATGTGATAGGGGCTGACCAATGGCACCGGTAGCCCCTGTGACATAGTATGGGCAAAGGCTATCGGCGCCATTTTGAGTCCTGGCATCGGACGGCAGGTCGCTCTGGGACCCCCGTTGGACCCACAGGAACTTTTGGCCAGCTTGGGGGGGGCCTCCTGACCCCCACAAGACTTGCCATGACACACAAGGTGAGGGCAAAGGCGATCGGCGCCATTTTGAGACTCAAAATCGCCGTCCGATGCCAATACTCAAAATGGCGCCGATCGCCGTCATAGTGAGGGCAAAGGCGATTGGCGCCATTTTGAGTATTGGCATCGGACAGCCGGCGTGCAAGGAGGTCGCTCCTGGACCCCCGCTGGACTTTTGGCAAGTCTTGTGGGGGTCAGGAGGCCCCCCCCAAGCTGGCCAAAAGTCCCTGTGGGTCCAACGGGGGTCCCAGGGCGACCTGCCGTCCGACGCCAGGACTCAAAATGGCGCCGATAGCCTTTGCCCATACTATGTCACAGGGGCTACCGGTGCCATTGGTCAGCCCCTGTCACATGGTAGGAGCACAAGATGGTGCCGGTGACCATGTGACAGGGACTGACCAATGGCACCGGTAGCCCCTGTGACACAGGGGCTACCGGTGCCCGCTGGACGACCAGGGAGTTTTGGTAAGTCTTGGGGGGGTCAGGAGGGTGGGGGGTTGTAGTTAATTTTAATGGGGCAATAATTTAACTCGCTGTAATAACGTATTTACAGATCGACAACTTATGGAATTCTCCATACTTCCGCATGAAACGGAATTGACCCCCCATGAATACGTATCACGTACGCAATGAAAACTTTTTGGCTGCACATCCCTAGTGATAATGGCAGTATAGGCGGGGGAGTTTCTTATGGCTCTGGATTTGTCAGAGGCATACCTACATATTCCCATTTGGCTGGAGCATCAACGGTTTCTATGTTTCGCTGTTTGGGGGTAAAATTATCAGTTTCAAGCGCTACCCTTTGGTGTGGCCACCACACCCAGAATCTTCCCCAAGGTCATGGTGGAGGTAGTGGCAGTGTTGAGAGAGGATGGCAATCTAGTCCACCCATACTTAGACAATTGGCTAATTCAGGCCAAGACCATGAAAGAGAGGCTTCAGGTCTCACACAAGGTGATCTCTTTGCTACAGGAACTAGGTTGGGTGATGAATTTGGCTAAGAGCAAGCTGCAGCCAGCCCAATCACTGGAATATCTCAGTGTTCATTTCAACATGAAGCAAGGCAGGGTGTTCTTGGCAGAGATCCACATTCAGAAACTGATGGCGCAGATGTGACTATTGACAGAAACAATACACCCGATGGTGTGGACTTATCTACAGGTGCTCGGGTTGATGGCAGCAACCCTGGAGGTATTTTCTTGGGCAAGGGCACATATGTGTCCTCTTCAGCACACACTGCTGGCTCATGGGAGTCCACAGAGTCAGAACTACTAAATACGGCTTCACTTACCAGTGCAGATCACCATCCAAATTGCAGTGGTGGTTGCAAGCGGATCATCTAAGGCAGTGGTTCTCAACCTTTTTCCCATCGTGACACACCTGACAGACCACGCTCACATGTGTGACACCCTGCTCATTACAATTTACGACAGAAATAAAAAATAAAGGTCCAGTATTATGTTTATTGTTAAAAATGAAACAAGAAAAAGATATGTATTCTGTCTGAACAGAAATCGTATAAACAGTAAACATCCCACACCAAAACAGCACCAATTTCCAGCACTTAACAGTAACCACCTTACCTAAGAAAAGGCAACACTGAAAATATTATACCAGGCCTTAAGACACCAAAATATCTCCTATTAGGAAAACGGACCAAGTCCAGCAGAAAACCTCACCTGAATCACATGTGCTGACCCTCACCTAACAAAGAATAAAGAGACCAAAACGCATAACTAGAAGCATGCAGACAAAAATTGAATTGGAAACTGCAGCAAGCCAGAGTCTCTGTATGCAGTGCAACAAAGGAAAAAAAAGAAACATCACCCATCCTTATAAAACAAATCAAGAAATATAAAATCAGTAGCAGTAAAACCATACTAACAAAAAAAAACCGATTTCAAAACAGCGGATGAATGGAATATCCAATAATTAAAAACTCATAAAAAATTTCTAGATACCAATAAAATATTTCAAAATAGCAGACACAAAGACCCAGTAATGAAAAATAATAAGGATACAAACAATGTTTTTGCTCTGCATACCTGGGAACGTTTGATATCCAGGTGCCCTAAGATTGTTTTGAATTAGCAGGAGGAGGGATGGTTTGCTTGCAACTTTCTCCTCTCTCTCTCTCTCTCATATTTGCTCTCAATTGCTCACATATACATGTGCTTTTTCTCTCTCACTTATATAGGTTCTTAATTACACATTTACACATATGTTGTCTATCTTTTCAGGCTTACAATCACATACATGCTGAATTTTTTTTCTCACACACAGACTCTCATTCACATGCTTACAAACATGCTCTCTCTCTCTCATTTACACACATGCTCTCAATCACATACTCACACGCTCCCTCACCTAAACCAGCTCTCAATTACGCACAGACACACATGCTCTCTTTCACATGTACAGGCTCTCAATCATTCACATACATACTCTCACTCACACACACATAGGATCTCAAACACACATGCTTGCTCATTCACTCACTCTCCCCGCCTACCCCGAACTAGCAGCAGCCTCCTCCACTTCTAACCCTAAAGACAGCAGCAACCTACTTCATTTTCAGCCCTCACAGAGAAAGGAGTCCCATCGGCCACAGGGGTTGACGACGTTCTTTGTTTTTCTCCGAGCCGCGCAGCTCATTCCTCAGGCTGGGCCTCTCTTCTTTTCTTCGGGTCGATCCTGCCTGCACTAGCATGGACTCTTCTTCCCACTCACGCACCCGCTGCTCACCACTTCCTCTTCTGGGCCACGGGGGGGGGGGGGGGGGGGGGAAGAAGAGAGCATGTTGGTGCCGCTGACGCCAGCTGTCCTGCCATGTTACGCCCGGGCTATCAGCATTTTAAGCCTGGGCGGAGGACCTATTTTGCTCGGGACGGGGAACAGCTGGGTCAGCGGGGGAATGGGAAGTGTGGCGACACACCGGTTGAGAACCACTGATCTAAGGAATGGTGTTTTCCTATGAATACCAGATTGGTTAGTACTCACAAAGGATGCAAGCCTCCACGGTTGGAGGGCTCACTGTAAGGAGTTGACAGCACAGGGGCGCTGGAGTACAGAAGAGACTCTCTGGAGTATCAATCAGCTGGAAGTCCATGCCATTCGGTTGGCATGCATATGATTTGTCGACTGCTTGCAGGGTCGCGTGGTCTGAATAATGTCAAACAATGCAACAACAATAGCTTACATCAATCTCCAGGGAGGTACCAAGAGCCAGCAAGTGTTGCAGGAAATAGCCTAACTCATGGAATGGGTGGAAGTAAATCTTCTGGAGATCTCAGCCTCATGCATTGTAGAAAAAGGCAATGGAAGAGCAGACTTTCTCAGCAGAGTCTGGATCCAGGAGAATGGGAATTGTCCACTATGAGCTGGAAGTGTTCCAGCTCATAGTGGAATGCTGAGGCTTCCCGTTTCTAGAATTACTGGTGACATAACACAATGCAAAGGTCCCTCACTTCTTCAGTCGCAGGAGAGATCTAAAGTCCTTGGTCATCAATTCCCTAGAGCAGGAGTGGCTGGAAGGCAAGCTTCTATATGCCTTTCCCCCGAGGCCCATTTTGGGCAGAATGAGTCGAGAGTCACACAGGGATAGTGCTTCTGGTGGTGCAAGATTAGCCCAGGAAGCCTTGGTATGCAGATCTGCGAAGACTCCTGGTGGACTCTCCTCTCCAATTACCTGTCCACAGGGATCTGCTAGAACAGGAGCCTATCCTTCACAAAGATCCAACTCGGTTTTGTCTTATGGTATGGCCCTTGAGAGGGCTCGGTTGCTGAAATGTAGATACGCTACTGCTGTGATTGCCACTTTGCTTCAAGCGCAAAAATTCTCCACTTCCTTAGCTTATGCTCGGGTTTGGCAAGTATTTGAGGCTTGGAGTGAGGAATGAGGAGGTTCATCCTCATTCGGTTAAGATCCAGCTCATTTTGGATTTTTTGCAGAATGGGTTGATTAAGGGGTTGGCCCTTAATTTCTTGAGGGTAAAGGTGGCAGCTCTTTCCTATTTCCAAGGTCAGGTGAATGGTGAACCCTTGTCGGCTCATCTGGATGTGGCCTGATTCTTAAAAGGAGTGAAGCATCTTCATCCTTCTTTGTGGTTTCCGTTGCCTTGTGGAGTCTTAATCTGGTTTTGGATTTTTTTTGGCAGGTCCCACCTTTTGACCACCGTGTAGCCTCTCTTGAGGTTACTTACTTTGAAGATGGTGTTTCCTGTGGCAATTTATTCTGTGCATAGAGTTTCCAAACTGCAGGCCTTGTTTTGCCAGGAACCGTTTCTGTGAGTGACACTGGGGATGATATAGCTGCGAACTGTCCCATCTTTTTTGCCAAAGGTGATCTCGGATTTTCAATTTAATCAATTTCCCTGCCGTCTCTGGACAGGGAGAGTTAGGAGAGAGATGCAGATGAATATCACCTATTATGGACTTTGGATGTTAAGAGGTATTTGGAGGTTTCTAAATCTCTCAGGAAGACGACCGGCTGTTTATACTCTATGGTAGGAGTAAACAGGGTGAGCTGGCATCACAGGCTACAGTAGCTCGCTGGATTAAGAAGGTAATCACAGCCTTGTATGTGGATGCTGAGCAGCCATTGTCTAGTCAGGTGAGGGCTGATTCCACTAGAACTCAGGCAGTGTCATGGGCAGAGATTGGATTGTCTCCCATCAAAATTTGCTGAGCTGCACCGTGGTCCTCCTTACACACCTTTTCCAGGCATTACTATCTGGATGTGCAGGCCCGGGAGGATGCGGCCTTCGCACATGTGGTGTTGATTGGACTGTGGGCAGCCTCCCACCCAGTTCGGGAGTAGCTTTGGTACATCCCACTGGTGTGGATTAACCTGTCTGAATGCTAAGAAAGGAGACATTACTACTTACCTGATCATTTCTTTTTCTTTAATGAGGACAAGTTAATCCACCTTCCTGTCCTTGGCTCTGGATGGTGATGATATCTTCCTGAGTAGCCGCATTTCCGGGGATTACTAATAAGTGTTAGATCCAGTCCCTAGGTTAATATTATACTTTTTGTCTAAGTTCAGTGTTTTCTTGTTAACTGAGTGCTTTAATGGTTGTCTGTTAATAGTTATGTTCATGTATTGTTTAGTTGTCCACAGTTGGCTTTTGCAGAGAATACTGGCGGGCTGTTGGCAGTGCAGAAATATATACTGTGATATTCAGCTTTGCTCAGTTTCCATCTCCTGGTAGAGGTGCATAACCCACTGGTGTGGATTAACATGTCCTCATTAAAGAAAAGGAAATTATCAGATAGTATTTCTCCTTTTTTTTTAGTTTCCAAAGTCAGAAAGATCTTAATACCAAAATATTTATTGAATGATTGATAGAACTGATAACAGCTGTGATGAACTCTGTCAAAGGTCACTGTAGAGGAAGATGTGACTGCCCTCAGGTAGCAGAAACCAGCAGCAGGAGCAAAAGGAAGCAAGGTGAAAAGAGCAATGATTCTAAAAACCTGCAGTGGATCCAGGAGAGCTGCAAGCTTGTCCAGACCAATTCCAAACTGAACTTTCAGCAGGGTCTCCCAGGGAGTCCAAGGGGCAAAAGACCAATAGGAAGAAGTAAAAGAACATAGAGAGAGGAGGATCAAACAGGAACAGATACAATCAGATGCTCAGCAACATTTAAACAATAACCAATAAGGAGGATTAGCTCTACAACATGAAGAGAACTTAAGTTAAGCAATGACAAATTGATGCAGGCAGCAGTATAATAAATATATATTTATTCATTTATAAAATTTATATGCCACTGATCCACAAATCTCAGTGGGTTACAAACCACATGCAGAACTGAACAGTCATATTTGATTTTAATCAAATGCAACCAGATAACTATAAAACTCAACCCACTATGTTTCAAAATATCCAGTTACATTTTTATAGTTATCCAGTTGTGTGTTGGATAACTTCCCACTTAAGTAACACTGCTTATGCCAACAAACAAAAAGAAAAGCTGCAAATGGCTGCAGCTCAATCCTCCGCCTCCCAAAAATGCAAATAGTGCCCTGCCAGGTTACTCATTCCCCACCCTCAAATCCTCTCAAATCCACAATCTTGACCCAGTCCACAGATCATACATTTAAATATGCTGCGGAGGTAGAACACTGCCCAATTGGGATCATAGATACCATTATTTTAAACTTCACGTAATCAAAGAACTGTCAAAGTAAGCAAATGGTCGATAAAGTTCAAGCATTTTCACGAGACTTAAGGAGCATTGTCTCAGTGACTGCTCTGATGAATAACTTAGCAATTTTCATCAATGAAAGTGTTCAACTTCTAAAGAGGACTATCTTTGGGAATACTCTCGCACTTGGTAATACACTTGATTTCTTTGGCATGAACTTCTTGTTGTATGCAACATAAGGTAACATTTCTTAGTGTTCGATTAGGTGAATCAAGAACCAGTGGGTTATGCACCTCTACCAGCAGATGGAGACAGTGTAAAGTTGAAATCATGGTATATATACCCCTGCAGTGACAGCCCGCCAGTATTCTCCATCTCCAGCTGATGGTGGATGTGCATTTCCTTATTAGGACTGCTTAAATATAAAAGGATTTTTTCAAAGAAGAACAGAGAAATTATTTGCCCCAGTCTTCTGTGGTGATACTTTATGGTCCCTCCCTCAGTTGCGAATTCCTGAGGTAATTTCTTTGGATCCTTCCTTCAGATGAGGGTCCAGTAGCTGAAAGGCAAGCAGTTGCAGGAGGCCAAGCACAGTGATGAAGGTCTTTATGCTCTCCCCCTGCAGCCAGAGACCGATCTTGAACTCAGCCATTTCATTTTTTCATTTATTAAAATGTATTAATCGCTTAACGAAAATTTGTAAATCACTTACACCAATGTTCCATTCACAAATTAAAACATATAATACAAATAAAATACAAATATTAGATCAACAAAAACTTGTTCTATTGCAGCAAACAGTCACAGGAAGTCTTACTTGATGCATTAAGGGGAGGCTAATTTCAGTAAGTAATTTTTAAAATACATTTGGAGGAGCTAGGATGAGATGAGCTCAGGTAAAGGAGTAAATTAAAAAAAAATAGAAGAATGGGATTTAAGTAGGTGCTCTTATGCACGCAACCAGGTACACAACCTAGACGCACCACCTGCGCGCACAGCCAAGTGCACAAGCACAAACTGATGGAACTGAAGAGGACAGGCTTGCGTGCCGAAAAATGCACAAAAATGCTGCCATGGCCTACCACGTGGCGAACAAGACAAGCCTAAGAGCAGGGCTAGCCAAAAAAAGGCTGCTCATCCTTCTTCTCTCAACCTCAAGGCTTCTCCAGCACGAGAGGTCATACTAGAGGTTTTGAAAGTTTTCGACCCTACAGAGGATCGATTTTTCAGCGGGCTCGTCCTTTGGGTAGATTTCAGTCCTTGCATCCCAGGCAGCCTAGACGGGGCACTGGCTGTTTCTTAAGTGCAGTTTATTTATAGTGAAACTAAACAGTGTAAAACAAAACAAACAAATTAGGCAGCTCATCTAGACTTCAGGCAAGTCACAACTGTTAAACATAGTTCTTAAACAATGTCACTCTCAAACCTCAAATGTATCAGGTCTTAGGATACGGTGGGTTTCTGTCTGTTCCCCGGGGCCAGCTTAACCATTTTAGACTCTGAGGTCTTATATTCTGGTGAAGAGTTCCTCCCTTTACCCAGGATTCCCTGTGGATCTGAACCTTAAAGAGGACTGGGTGAGACTGCTGTGCCCAGTCCCTCAAGGTGGACTGAGGGAGTTTTCTGTATACTCCCTCACAAACAGGCCGATACAGTAAAGTCCGCGGGAGAGCGGGCATTTGCCCGCTCTCCCAGCGTGCGCACAGGCCACTCTCCTGTGCGCGTGATTTAGTATTCAAATTAGGGTCAGTGGTAAAAAGAGGTGCTAGGGACCTAGTGCCTCTTTTTGGACAGGAGCGGCTGCTGTCAGCAGGTTTGACAGCCAACGCTCAATGTTGCCAGCGTCGGTTCTCAAACCCGCTGACAGCCACGGGTTTGGAAACCGGACGCCGGCAAAATTGAGCGTCCGGTTTTCAACCCGCAAGCCGACTTCAAATTTTTTTTTTAACTTTTTGTAACTTTCAGGACCTCCGACTTAATATCGCCATGATATTAAGTCGGAGGGTGCACAGAAAAACAGTTTTTACTGCTTTTCTGTGCACTTTCCTGGTGCCCGGAGAAATTAGCGCCTACCCAAAGGTAGGCGCTAATTTCTGAAAGTAAAATGTGTGGCTTAGCTGCACATTTTCCTTTCTGAATCGCGCGGGAGTACCTAATAGGGCCATCAACATGCATTTGCATGTTGCGGGCGCTATTAGGTTCGGGGGGGTTGGACGCACGTTTTCGACCCCTTACTGAATAAGGGGTAATGCTAGCACATCGAAAACGTGCGTCTAATCGCAGGTGGAGCGCACTGTATTGTATCGGCCTGAAAGGGATCTGTCTGGATCCCCTACTCTATAGTTTGCTGTGGAGAGGGAAGCAGGAGGTGCAAGTGTAGTGCATGACACCTTTATGTATAGATATGGTTTTTCATGTTATTCCTTTTAGTTGATTTTCCATCTCGAGGGTGATTTTCACTGGTCACATCTGAAATGTCATTTGATGCACCAAACTTGAAACTCAGATCGTTTTTTCTCACTGTTTGATCCTGGTTAAACCTAGAGAAAACTGTAAATGAAAGAAAGGCAACATAATTCTTTACTTTATATCTAGAGTCTAGAGAAACTAGATTGCTATTTGGCAATTTTTGCACAATTGGCTTCACTCCACAAGCAGTTTCCAGAGAGCTGAAGCCTCGGAGCTATGGATCAGCTGTGGCTGCTTCCAGTTCCAAGATCAAATCTCCAAGTTCTTGTAATTTATGGTATCTCTGAGATTAATGGGAAGTTATCAATTCTTCGGAGAAGAGCATCTTTGATTACTTCAAGACTGCAATAATACTGTTCAATTCCTCTCCATATCATTGCCAGGACTGCTGAGGCATGTTCTATGTGCACAGACATTAACCTATTCACACACTTCTGAGGACTCGCTCCCCCACCATTTATTTATTTATTTTATTTCTTTTATATACCGTCAATCTGGAACAATCTCAATGGTGTACACTCAATTATAATAATACAATAAAACAAATTTCTAAAAGTTAATCATAGTAACACATTATTTGCTACATAATAAAATAATTCAAATAAAATACAAGAATTTAACTAATATAGGAAAAATAAGCTTAAACTTAAAAAAATTAAAAATCAAATCAAATCAAAGAACATAATAAAACACATAAGCCAGATATTATAGCTTTAAGTGCAAAGACAACCAGAATAAGGGATTATTGTTCGCACAGTCATATTGATTATTGCTCTGCTGTCAGCTCATGTGCATTTTTAAATAGTAGAGTTTTCAGTTGTTTTTTTTTTTTAAAGTATTAAAGTCCATTTCATCAATTGTCATGATGTTCAGATCTCTGAAGATGTTTCTTCACTTGTGGTGATGTTCAGATCTCTGAAGATGTTTTTCAGTGTTGATCTCCATGATCTGTCATTTTCACAATGGTCGTTAAACTTGGTGAGTCTTGAATTGACAAGCTCATGATAGGCCATTTACTTGGCCAGGTCTGATCTGTCTGATACTTCAGTTTTCAGGTAATGAAGTACTTGCGGGGCACTGTTGTGTGGCATGTCATTGGATTCCATTCTCACTGCATCAGTTCTCAGCATTGACATAGTGAGAGGTTGATCATGTTCATATCCTGTGGGGGACATGTGGCATATGTTCTTGCAGATGGCACACTCTTAGCAATGACTTAGTCCCAATCCATATAGGATGTTAGGATGTAGGTCTGAACAAAATGTCTCCTTGATCATGTGGACTTGGATTGTGAGCCAGTAGTAGTGCTTCCCTGAGCATACAAACTTGTGGATTGCTTTGGTGGCCATCAACATCAATGGTACACTATGCATTGAGCTGGTCTCGGCTATGTACAGAGAGTCTACTTCATAGATAAGCTGAGTCTCAACATCTGTCATTTCCTTTGGCTATGTCTGCGAGAATGAGCTGACATGCTCAAAGGCAAGTTTAAAGCATACGCTCTAGTAAGTCAAACAGGATCCTATGAGAGAACCTGATCAATCTGGATCACTCAGCTTTCTTATTTATTTATTTATTTATTTATTTATTTAAAAGTTTTTCTATACCACCGATACAAACAAAAATGCAGATCTAAGCCGTTTACAGTTAAAAAACATACATAATCAGCAGAATAGAACTAAAAATAAGCAAAGGCATACAAATAAAAACATAATACATAAAGCACAATCAATATACACTGTGGGGGCAGAATGAAGGATAAGGGGGGATAAGTTTAACTTCTTGAGATTGATATGGGAGAATACTCATGTTTGGGAGTCAGGGAAGGCTAGAGAAAATAGATACGTTTTTACAGCTTTCTGTCCTGCAACAGCTTCAAGGCTCTTAGCTTGGGCTTCTGCAGCATCAACCGTACTCTCTTGATGAAGCATGTCTATATCTGCATCCAGCTTGGCCTTCCTATGTGTGGTTGCTTCTTCGATTCTGGCTCTAGCTAACTTTATAGCAGCCTTTGTTTTCTGAAGGAAGCATGTACCCCTGCAGTTTCTACTTTGGCTCATGCCCTGGTGGTAGCCACAGTGAGGACAGATTTGAGTGGACTGATTTAGTGATCTTGAAGACATTTGGAAAAGCTAGCATGTTGGGAGACAATTTCCTTTAAGTTCTAAATTTTCTGCTGTATTTGTGTACTCACGCAGATCTCTTTCTTCAATATTCTTTTCTGTATTTAGTCTTGTAAGAAATGCAAGGTATCTGCATTTGATAACCATTTATAACTGCACTTGAATTGGTTTATAGCTTGTTGAATTTCTTATATAGAAGCACAAACAAGCGTATGTGTATCAGATTGCAACACTTTCTAATTTCTCTAGTGCTTTTGCTATAAAGACATGCTTCTGTATGTATACAAGAAGCTGCAGTGAGAACTGACAGGACAGATACATTTGCATTTTCACTGAGCAGGTATTCTATTGGACCAGCTCTATTCATGCTTTAGGTAATGATAAGCTGTGGCTGTATCAGGTTACAGCTCACATACAGGCCGATACAGTACAGTGCGCTCTGGCGAAGTGCTCTGTTAACCCGCATTTGGACGCGCGTTTGACGTGCTAGCTTTACCCCTTATTCAGTAAGGGGTAATAGCATGACGAAAACACACATCCAACCCCCCCAAGACTAATAGTGCCCGCAACATGCAAATGCATGTTGATGGCCCTATTAGTCATTCCCGCGCGATACAGTAAGTAAAATGTGCAGCCAAGCCGCACATTTTACTTTAAGAAATTAGCGCCTACCCAAAGGTAGGCATTAATTTCTGCCAGCGCCGGGGAAGTGCACAGAAAAGCAGTAAAAACTGCTTTTCTGTATACCCTTCGACTTAATATCATGGCAATATTAAGTCGGAGGTCCCAAAAGTTTAAAAAAAAGTTAAAAATAAAAAAATAATTTAAAATCAGCTCGTGGGTTGAAAACCGGACGCTCAATTTTGCCGGTGTCCGGTTTCCGAACTCGTGGCTGTCAGCGGGCTCGAGAACAGATGCCAGCAAAATTGAGCGTCAGCTGTCAAACCCGCTGACAGCTGCCGCTCCTGTCCAAAAAGAGGCGCTAGGGACACGCTAGTGTCCCTAGCGCCTCTTTTTACCACGGGCCCTAATTTAAATAAATTAATTTACTGAATCGCATGCACAGGAGAGTGGCCTGTGCGTGCGCGCGCTCGCCCGCTCTCCTGCGATTTTTACTGTATCGGCCCGATATTTAACACTTCTCTTCGAGGTACTGATATAATCAGAGATGGGAGAGAGGATATGAAAGTGCTTCCAAGCTGAGCAATGGATTTGCACAGCAGAAATGTCTTTTGGATACAGAGAAGAAGTTATACATAAGTCTATACTTTACTCTGAAGACAAGTGTGTACAACCAGACCTCCAGTAATCCTTGATTAAGACCTTCTTTAAATTCATGCTGTTTTCACTGTTCTGTGCTTAGCTCCTGATGTCCTAGTGTGGGAGCCTATACAGAAAGTTAAACCTCTTCTTTTTTAGCTTCCAAAGTCAGAGTGAACTCAGATCTTAATACTAAAATATAGGGACAGTAACTTTAAAACAAGCACACAGGCACCCATATACGCCTAAATTTTATATAGTCTGTGTAAATGCATGCACATTATTTAAAATATGCCTAGCACACGTTTGTGTGTTGCTAAATTTAAATTGTCTGTGATCATCGTATGAAACAGGTTGCAAAATGTTTGCCAAAATGTCAAACTTTAGTCTCAAGACGACTAGAGCTTAAGAGAAGAAGGCTTGAGTCACCCCGATACCAAAATAAAAGTTCTTCAACTTTTTCCTCACACTCCCACAGAGAGAAAGCAGAGTTGTTTACCTGTAACAGGTGTTCTCAGAGGACAGCAGGATGTTAGTCCTCACACATGGGTGACATAATTGGCTGGAGCCAAGCATGGAACTTTGATCTCAAAGAATCTAAAACTTTCAACATGTCCTGCTGACAGGGCTGGAGGAACCACTAGGTGAGCTAAGCCTGTGCCTAGGGTGCCGAGATTTAGGGGGCGCCGTGGCAGGCAGCAGAATTTTGAAAGGGCAAAAAGTGCCCTTTCAAAATTCTGCCAGCCCCCGACTCGCCCTACCTCCCCCCCCGACGCCCCCCCTGGTGGTCCAGCGGAGGACCCAGGAGCGATCTGCCACTCCCGGGGCCTCGGCTGCCACTAAGCAAAATAGCGCCAGTGACCTTTAGCCCCTACCATGTGACAGGGATCAACCAATGGCACCGGTAGCCCCTGTCACATGGTAGGGGCTGAAGGCCACCAGCGCCATTTTTGTTAGTGGCAGCCGAGGCCCTGGGAGCAGCAGATCACTCCCGAGCCCTCCGCTGGACCACCAGGGGGGCGTCGGGAGGGTGGCACTGGGGGGGCAGAGCGAGTTGGGGGCTGGCTGTCTGCCGCGGTGCCCCCTAAGTCTTGGCATCTGGTCTCTGGTTGCGCCGATCTTCCTTTCTTCGGCCACGTGATCAGCTAGACCGGCTGCGCCGATCTTCTTTGTGTGTGTGTGTGTGTGTGTGTGTGTGTGATGTATATGTGAGAAAGGAATGGTGCTTCTGTGTGTGTGTGTATATGTGAGAAAGGAATGGTGCTTCTGTGTGTGTGTGTGTGTGTGTGTGTGTGTGTGTATGCGATATGTATGTGAGAAAAGAATCTGCCAGTTTAAAAAAAAATGAAATGTGATAATACATATACCTCAACTTTTGTGCTGGTGGTGCAACTTTTGAAAAGTTGGATGAAAGATGAAATTACTGAATTTTAAGGATCCCTCTTCTGGAAAATAAAATTTAAGAAAGTGGGTAGAGGCAAATACTAAAGCAAAAAAAAAAATTAAAGTATTTAAAATGTTCATCTCAGCAAAATCATAAATTTAAGATACTGATGCCAGGTGGGGTTTGGGGTTTTTTTGGAAGCATAAATTAAGCATGAAGACTAGAATAGTTCCAATCTGAAATGGTTTTGCTTTTTTTTTTTTAAGCCTTTAGAAAATGCATATTTTTAAATGACTAAGACTGGAATCTTCCCATTTAAAAGGGAAGTTGACTAAGGATGTCTTTCTGTTCCATATCTCCCACATGAATAATCATATGACTGATAGTTTGAAGAAAGACACTTGCTTTATTGCCTGAAAGCGTAAAACAAGAGAAGCTGTACGGTGTGGGTGGCTGTCCCTTGGGAGGACAGAACCTGAAGGAAGGGTGTCATTTCGCCTTCTGTTAGGAATGTGGTTTTCTTATTGAACGGTTGGGAGCATCACTTTCACTTTTAGTAAAAGTGGAAAATGCTGCAAGTCTGAAAGCAAGGTGCTTCTGTGAGAGTAATGTGTATGTGAGACAGGGAGGGTGCTTCTGTATGTGTGTGTGGTATATATGTGAGACAGGGAGGGTGCTTCTGTATGTGTGTGGTGTATATGTGAGTCAGAGAGGATGCTTGTGTGTGTCAATGTGCGTGTGTGTGAGAGAGATGGAGCATGTTTTTGGCTGGCAAATCGTTTTCGTACGGAAAATGGCGCCGGCCATACGCGTATGGCCGGCGCCATTTTCCATACGGAAAATGGCGCCGGCAGGAGATCGACTGCAGGAGGTCGTTCAGCGAGGCGCCGGAACCCTCGCTGAACGACCTCCTGCAGTCGATCTCCTGCCGGCGCCATTTTCCGTACGGAAACGATTCGCGGCGGGAAATCGCTCCCTGACCCCCGCTGGACCTCCAGGAACTTTTGGCCAGCTTGTGGGGGGCCTCCTGACCCCCACGAGACTTGCCAAAAGTCCAGTGGGGGTCCGGAAGGACCTCCTGCCGTCCAATCTTTTTCGTCTATGGCCGCCGCCATTTTTCGGCGCCATTTTGGAAAATGGCGCCGGCTGAAGACGACAAGATTCAGAGCAGGAGCCCGTTCCGGACCGCTGCCGTTCCGGACCGCCGCTGGACCCGCAGGTTATTTAAGTTATTTGGGGGGGGGTTCGGGAGGGTGGGGGATTTAATTTAAAGGGTCGGGGGTGGGTTTTAGGGGGTTTTAGTGTGCCGGCTCACGATTCTAACGATTTATAACGATAAATCGTTAGAATCTGTATTGTATTGTGTTCCATAACGGTTTAAGACGATATTAAAATTATCGGACGATAATTTTAATCGTCCTAAAACGATTCACATCCCTAGAGAGCATTGTGTGATTGGGAGAGACTGATCAGGGAGATGACTAGTATGTGTGTGCTTGTGTGTATGAGAGAGAGAGAGAGACTGGTTGGGGAGATGATTGGTATGTGAGAGACAGAAACTGGTCCTGAGGGTGTGACTTGTGTGTGTGTGTGTGACGAGTGAGTGAGTGAGTCTGTGTGTGTGTGAGAGAGAAGAGACTGGTTGTGGTCCCTAAGGACAGCTTCAGCAGCTACTGCTGTTTCTGGTGTGGCCTGCAAGGGAAAGGAGTAGGAGAACTGCTGGAGAGGGTAAGTAAAGGTGGCTTTTTAAGTTCATTTTTCTTGATTGACTACCATTTTAATTATTGGGTAGTATGTGATGTGTCTGCTGTTTGAAATATTTTATTGGTGTTTGGTAAAGCTTTCAAAATTTGCATGAGTCTTTAATTATTGGATATTCTATTCATCAGCTGTTCTGAAATTATTTTATTTTGTATGATTTTATAATTATGATTAATGATTTATATATCTTGATTTTATTGATTTGTTTCACGAAGAATGGTGAAATTTTTGTTTTTCCGTTGTTACACTATATAGAGTCTGGCGTTTACAGTTCAGTTTTTGTCTGCACCTTTCTATTTATACTTTATGTGGTTTTATTCTGTATTTGGTGAGGGTCTGTTTCTGCTCTGTGTGTGTGACCATGATGAGAGATTCTGCTAGCATAGAGTGTCTGTATAGGGATCTATAGCAAACGGGTTTGTTTTGTTTCCTCAGTAGGTGGTGTATTGGTATTCTAGGACCCAGTGTAATATTTACCCTTGCTTTTTCACAGTTAGGGTTATTGTTGTTTGAGTCCTTGGTGTTATTACTGTTATGTTACGATGGGATTGCAGTATAGATTTTGAGTGTCTTTTTTGTGGGGTTTTGTGTTAGTTCACAATGTGCCTGGCAGTGGAAGGTGTTTGTGCTGCTGTTACTGTGAGGTGACACCAGAATTTGAAAATATCTTTTAGTATGATGAGCTGTAAGGGAAACATCGGACTTTTTTATTAACACTTTTTTTTTATAACCAGTTTTAAAGCAGGATCCATGCTATAGATGTGGGTGTGATGAAGAAATGTCATTTTGGCCCCCCCCCCCCCCCAATAATTCTTCTGTCTAGAGACACCACTGATTTTCTGTGACCTTAAGCATTAGTACAAGAAGGATTAAGGGGGGATGCTGGAGAGGCACACAAATGCATTGGCCCCCGGGCGCTGGAGAACCTTGGTGCACCACTGGGTGCAAGCCATATGGGGCCGCAAGCGGTGGCAAAGAGGAGTGGAGATTTGGCAGGCCGCGAGCAGTGCCCAAACTGCTCGTGACCCAGAAAACCACATAGTCGGCGGGCGTGATCAAGAATGAGGTAGGAGTCGGGGCCGAGACCAGGGGGTGGTGGTGCGACCCGGGGGGTGAAAGGGAGAAGGCTCGCCTAGGGAGCAAAATCCCCTTGCACCGGCCCTGCCTGCTGAGCATGTGCAGCTGTAGTCATCATCCTGCCCCCTAGGCAGAATCCCTCAGTCCATAATATAGCTAATTCATGGAGAAATCAACTCCCAGGGGAGGCAGGTGGGTTTCATGAGGACTAACATTCTTCTGTCCTTGGAGAACAACTGTTACAGGTAAACAACTCTGCTTTCTCCGAGGACTACCATCCTGGTAGTCCTCACACATGGGTGAATCCCAAGCTATAGGTTCTCTGAGCAGAACAAAGCATGAAACCTCCCCGTGCTGAAAGCACCACCTCTCTCCCTTTTGCCTGTGAGGCAGCCTACCCACAAAGGGGTCTAGGCGGGAAAAGAGTTGGGTTCTACAAAGAGAAAATTATTGAAAAGACAGACAAAACCCCGATGCATAGCAGGGGACTGGGATGTGAAGGTAGGCTTCGGAGAGGTCCAAGGAGGTTAAGAACTCTCCCGATTGTACTGCCATTATTACGGAGCGAAGAGTTTCCATGTGGAAGTATAGTACCCGCAGATGGCGGTTGACATTCTTGAGATCCAAGATGGGCTGGAAAGATCATTCCTTCTTGGGAACAATAAAATAGATGGAATAGCACCCCGTATTTTGTTGGGGCATGGGAAATGGAGTTATTGCCTTCAGACTGAGTAGCGGAGGTCCGGAACCCTCGCTGAACGACCTCCTGCAGTCAATCTCCTGCCGGCGCCATTTTCCGTACGGAAAACGATTCACGGCAGGAGATCGCTCCCGGACGCCCGCTGGACCCCCAGAGACTTTTGGCCAGCTTGGGGGGGGCCTCCTGACCCCCACAAGACTTGCCAAAAGTCCAGCGGGGGTCCGGAAGCGACCTCCTGCGGGCGAATCGTGTTGGTCTATGGCCGCCGCCATTTTGCGGCGGCCATTTTGCAAAATAGCGCCGGCTGAAGACAACACGTTTCAACAGCAGGAGCCCGTTTCGGACCGCCGCTGGACTCCAGGGTACTTTAAGGCATTTGGGGGGGTTCGGGAGGGGGGGATATAATTTAAAGGGTCGGGGGTGGGTTTTAGGGGGATTTAGGGTGCCGGTTTTCGGCCCGTTTCGGACCGCCACTGGACCCCAGGGTAATTTAAGGCATTTGGGGGGGGGTTCGGGAGGGTGGGGGATTTAATTTAAAGGGTCGGGGGTGGGTTTTAGGGGGTTTTAGTGTGCCGGTTTTCCTGCCCTCCCCCTTCCCCCGATTTACGATTTTTTGACGATAAATCGGGGGAATTGGTATTGTATCGTGGCCCTAACGATTTTTGACGATTTAAAATATATCGGACGATATTTTAAATTGTCAAAAAATGATTCACATCCCTAGTACATAACCGATTCACATCTACTCATTCAAGACCTCTCATGATCTTAAAGACCTCTATCATATCTCCCCTCAGCCGTCTCTTCTCCAAGCTGAACAGCCCTACCCTCTTCAGCCTTTCCTCATAGGGGAGCTGTTCATCCCCTTTATCATTTTGGTTGCCCTTCTCTGTACCTTCTCCATTGCAACTATATCTTTTTTGAGATGCAGCGACCAGAATTGTACACAGTATTCAAGGTGCGGTCTTCACCATGGAGCGATACAGAGACATTATGACATTTTCCGTTTTCTTAACCATTCCCTTCCTAATAATTTCTAACATTCGGTTTGCTTTTTTGACCCCTGCAGCACAATTTTAAAGTATTATCCACTATGATGCCTGGATCATTTTCCTGGGTGGTAGTTCCTAATATGGAACCTAACATTGATTAACTACAGCAAGGGTTATTTTTCCCTATGTGTAATACCTTGCACTTGTCCAGGGGGAGTTGGAGTAGGGGCCCCAGAGGTGCCATCTTGTGGGGAAGCCATCTTGGAGATGCATAGATCCGGGGAGTTATCGTCATTAGTTCTGGAACCATCTCCTGACAGTAAGGGACCAGGCTTTGGTTCCCCCTGGGCTTCTTTGCAATGTTGACACAGCAGGACTCCAATTCAGGCTGCGCAGCTCTTATGTGGCAGGCTGTGCAAAGAGTGCCTTCTAGCCTTCTTGGGCGCCGGTGTCATTGCCTCCAGTTTCAATGCGTGCGTGTAGCTGTGTGCGCATCTGTATTGGACGCATGCAAGTTAGACACATCAGCTGACTTGCCTGCCCCATGCGTACCGCTGGTCGAGAAGGGAAGATGGCACCAACGACTCCCGAAGATCTCCACGTGTGAGGACCCTTGCACCGGATTGGGGCCTAGCCTAACCATGGCTGCTCAACCCGATCAGTGCTGCCTTTTAACCTCGCTGGAAGAAGAATTCAGTATGGCAATCTGAGCTCTGGAGACCGAAGACCTGAATTTAAAGATTTTTTTCTTACCTGGTTTTGGCGCTTACCGATCGTGTGCCGGATGGTCTCCAGCTGCGGGGGGAGAGGGAATTACCTTCACCGCCGCACTCGGTTCTGCACCCGCTGCCTTTCAGTCACCCTGAGGGCTAAGTCCACGCCAAGAACTGGCTACCGGACTAAGGGACACCTCTGAGGGATATCGGAGATCACCTCAGGAATTCTCCGCAGGAGAGCGTGGCTCGATTTTCTTTAAGGTAAATTTTGTTTCTTCTTTGCTGTAATTCTTAACACTATTCTAGTGTGTGGGATAGGGTCTGCATCTGCTAGGAGACAGAGAGATACTGAAGAGCTGAGGCTACTGCAGGGGTATATCTAGAGTGACGTCAGCTTTGAAATTTGACTCTGTCTCCCATCTGCTAGCAGAAGAGCACAATACCCACTGGTCCTGAGTCCATCTGGCTACAAGCTAGGAAAAATGACTTACTCAAGGTCACAAGAAGTAGCAGTGAGATGTTTAGCCATTCCCATTACTTCAGCTTACGGCTTTAGAGTAGTATCTTTCTGTGCTTGAAAATGATAGTCTGCCAAAAACCACGCTAAAGATAGCAATGACAGCAATGTGATCACGATTTGTAAGCTTCTCCCCTTTCTGCTGAAAAGAGAACATACCTCTTCCTTTTCACTACTGTACTTGATTTTCTAACACTTTTCTCTGATGTATCCATAAGACTTACTATCATGTTTAAAAAGACTTACTATCATGTTTAAAAAGGAGATAGAGCAGCTTTTAAACTAGAACTTACTATCATGTTTAAAAAGACTTACTATCATGTTTAAAAAGGAGATAGAGCAGCTTTTAAACTAGAACAAAGGGGAAAGCCGACAGTCACTCAGCAGCGCATGGTTCGGAGAGATGTATCTTTAAAGGATACTAATGATGCATTAGAATTAGGGCATCCCGACAGTGAGGTTCCAATAATTAGAAAAGTAGTCCAAGTGCCTGTAACTAAAAACTCACCTGAGCTAAAAAATTCTAACTTATCCCTATCAAATAAAAAGCAGAATAAAAATACAAACAAAAAACAAACTTTGAAATGTTTGTATGCTAATGCCAGAAGTCTAAGAAGTAAGATGGGAGAATTAGAATGTATAGCAGTAAATGATGACATAGACTTAATTGGCATCTCAGAGACATGGTGGAAAGAGGATAACCAATGGGACAGTGCTATACCGGGGTACAAATTATATCGCAATGACAGAGAGGAGCAGTCGGGAGGAGGTGTGGCGCTTTATGTCCGGGATGGCATAGAGTCCAACAGGATAAACATCCTGCATGAGACTAAATACAAAATTGAATCTTTATGGGTAGAAATCCCTTGTGTATCAGGGAAGACTACAGTGACAGGGGTATACTACCGTCCACCTGGTCAAGATGGTGAGATGGACAGTGAAATGCTAAGAGAAATTAGGGAAGCTAACCAAATTGGTAGTGCAGTAATAATGGGAGACTTCAATTACCCCAATATAGACTGGGTAAATGTATCATCGGGTCACGCTAGAGAGATAACGTTCCTGGATGGAATAAATGATAGCTTTATGGAGCAATTGGTTCAGGAACCGACGAGAGAGGGAGCAATTTTAGGTCTAATTCTCAGTGGAGCACAGGACTTGGTGAGAGAGGTAACGGTGGTGGGGCCGCTTGGCAATAGTGATCATAATATGATCAAATTTGATTTAATGACTGGAAAAGGAACAGTGTGCAAATCCAAGGCTCTCGTGCTAAACTTTCAAAAGGGAAACTTTGATAAAATGAGAAAAATTGTTAGAAAAAAACTGAAAGGAGCAGCTACAAAAGTAAAAAATGTCCAAGAGGCGTGGTCATTGTTAAAAAATACCATTCTAGAAGCACAGTCCAGATGTATTCCACACATTAAGAAAGGTGGAAAGAAGGCAAAACGATTACCGGCATGGTTAAAAGGGGAGGTGAAAGAAGCTATTTTAGCCAAAAGATCTTCATTCAAAAATTGGAAGAAGGATCCAACAGAAGAAAATAGGATAAAGCATAAACATTGGCAAGTTAAATGTAAGACATTGATAAGACAGGCTAAGAGAGAATTTGAAAAGAAGTTGGCTGCAGAGGCAAAAACTCACAGTAAAAACTTTTTTAAATATATCCGAAGCAGAAAGCCTGTGAGGGAGTCAGTTGGACCGTTAGATGATCGAGGGGTTAAAGGGGCACTTAGAGAAGATAAGGCCATCGCGGAAAGATTAAATGATTTCTTTGCTTCGGTGTTTACTGAAGAGGATGTTGGGGAGGTACCCGTAATGGAGAAGGTTTTCATGGGTAATGATTCAGATGGACTGAATCAAATCACGGTGAACCTAGAAGATGTGGTAGGCCTGATTGACAAACTGAAGAGTAGTAAATCACCTGGACCGGATGGTATACACCCCAGAGTTCTGAAGGAACTAAAAAATGAAATTTCAGACCTATTAGTAAAAATTTGTAACTTATCATTAAAATCATCCATTGTACCTGAAGACTGGAGGATAGCAAATGTAACCCCAATATTTAAAAAGGGCTCCAGGGGCGATCCGGGAAACTACAGACCGGTTAGCCTGACTTCAGTGCCAGGAAAAATAGTGGAAAGTGTTCTAAACATCAAAATCACAGAACATATAGAAAGACATGGTTTAATGGAACAAAGTCAGCATGGCTTTACCCAGGGCAAGTCTTGCCTCACAAATCTGCTTCACTTTTTTGAAGGAGTTAATAAACATGTGGATAAAGGTGAACCGGTAGATATAGTATACTTGGATTTTCAGAAGGCGTTTGACAAAGTTCCTCATGAGAGGCTTCTAGGAAAAGTAAAAAGTCATGGGATAGGTGGCGATGTCCTTTCGTGGATTGCAAACTGGCTAAAAGACAGGAAACAGAGAGTAGGATTAAATGGGCAATTTTCTCAGTGGAAGGGAGTGGACAGTGGAGTGCCTCAGGGATCTGTATTGGGACCCTTACTGTTCAATATATTTATAAATGATCTGGAAAGAAATACGACGAGTGAGATAATCAAATTTGCAGATGACACAAAATTGTGCAGAGTAGTTAAATCACAAGCAGATTGTGATAAATTGCAGGAAGACCTTGTGAGACTGGAAAATTGGGCATCCAAATGGCAGATGAAATTTAATGTGGATAAGTGCAAGGTGATGCATATAGGGAAAAATAACCCATGCTATAATTACACGATGTTGGGTTCCATATTAGGTGCTACAACCCAAGAAAGAGATCTAGGTGTCATAGTGGATAACACATTGAAATCGTCGGTTCAGTGTGCTGCGGCAGTCAAAAAAGCAAACAGAATGTTGGGAATTATTAGAAAAGGAATGATGAATAAAACGGAAAATGTCATAATGCCTCTGTATCGCTCCATGGTGAGACCGCACCTTGAATACTGTGTACAATTCTGGTCGCCGCATCTCAAAAAAGATATAATTGCGATGGAGAAGGTACAGAGAAGGGCTACCAAAATGATAAGGGGAATGGAACAACTCCCCTATGAGGAAAGACTAAAGAGGTTAGGACTTTTCAGCTTGGAGAAGAGACGACTGAGGGGGGATATGATAGAGGTGTTTAAAATCATGAGAGGTCTAGAACGGGTAGATGTGAATCGGTTATTTACTCTTTCGGATAGTAGAAGGACTAGGGGACACTCCATGAAGTTAGCATGGGGCACATTTAAAACTAATCGGAGAAAGTTCTTTTTACTCAACGCACAATTAAACTCTGGAATTTGTTGCCAGAGAATGTGGTTCGTGCAGTTAGTATAGCTGTGTTTAAAAAAGGATTGGATAAGTTCTTGGAGGAGAAGTCCATTACCTGCTATTAAGTTCACTTAGAGAATAGCCACTGCCATTAGCAATGGTTACATGGAATAGACTTAGTTTTTGGGTACTTGCCAGGTTCTTATGGCCTGGATTGGCCACTGTTGGAAACAGGATGCTGGGCTTGATGGACCCTTGGTCTGACCCAGTATGGCATTTTCTTATGTTCTTATGTTTGCCCCAACACTAGCATCAAGTTTTGCACATATACAACTATAGTCTATATGCTCTTGAACATTTTTTTTTTACGTTTTGTATATCAAATGCATCAGGCTTGTGTTTAGAAACACGATGACAGAAAAAGACATTATGGCCCATCTAGTCTGCCCGTCCACCCAATTAATTTAGCTTTATAATTCTCAACACTCCCTTAGAGATCACATGTATTTATCCCATGCTTTCTTAAATTCAGATATCTTTTAAATTAATTTATTTCCATTCATCAATGCACTGTGCTCCACATCTTTCAGGGCCAAAAATGTTTTATTGGGGGACAAAGTACATATGTATCTTAAGAACAAAACTGAAATCCAGTTGGATATGTTTCCACCCTTCTGAGTCAATACTTAGTGGATGCACCTTTGGCAGCTATTACAGCTGCAAGTCTGTTGGGAGACATCTCAACCAACTTTGCATACCTAGCTTTGTCAATATTAGACTATTCTTCTTTCAAGAATGTTCAAGATCTGTCACGTTCCTTGGAAAGCATTAATGAACAGCAATCTTCAAGTCATGCCATAGATTTTTGATTAGATTGATGTCAGAGCTCTGATTGGGCCACTCCAGGACATTTACCCTTTTGTTCCTTAGCCACTTCAGCGCTATGCTGAAATATGAACGTCTGTCCCATTTTCAACTTTCCCACAGAGGGCAACAGGTTTTCCTAAATTTTTCTATTCTTTTCTCCATTCATTGTCCCTTCCTGACAAATACCCCATTTCTCATAACATGATGCTCTTACTACCATACTTCACAGTAAGGATGGTGTTCTCTGGAAGATGTGCTGTTTGGGTTTGCACCAAACTTAACCCTTTGCATTCAGGCCATAAAATTCTATTTTAGTTTTAGCAGACCAAAAAACTTGTCACATGACTACAGTACCCAGAGTGTTCCTTTGTATATTTCAAATGGGATTTAATATGGGTTTTCTTTCTTACCACTCTACCATACAGACCAGTTTTGAGGAGTGCTTGGGATATTATTGTCGCATGCACACTATGACCAGTCTTGGCTATGGAGGCATATAGCTTTTTCACAGGAGCTACCGGTGCCATTGGTCGGCCCCTGTCACATGGTAGGAGCAATGGACGACTGGTGCCACCTTTTTTTTTTTTTTGTTACCTGCCTTTGTCTTTTTCCTTTTTGGTTTTCTTGTTCCCTCTTTGTCTTCAACATGGCCTCTGTCTCTGATACTGCTCCTCCTGCTTTCACTGCCCCCTCTCGCCTCTTGGGAGTGGCGGAGAGCGTGCTCGCTCCTTTTTCGCCCTCCCAGGCGGAAGTGGCGAACCCTCCCGCTCCCGCGCCTGCTCGCTTGCTCCCCTCACCCCACCCTTCCTCGGGGGCCGATGCTCCTCCCCCCTCCGATCCATCTCAGGCGGCAGCACCGCAGGAGGGTGCGCCTCGGCACGCCGTCCCCGCCCACCCCTCTCGTCTCTTAGGGGTGGCGGCCAGTGTGCTGGCCCCGTTTTCGCCTTCCAGGGCGGAGATGGGGAAGCCTCCTGCCCCCGTGCCTGCCCGCCCCTCCTCAGAGGTTGGAGCTCCGCCCCTTCCCGTCCCCCCCCCTTCCGGCGAAAAGGAGGCCGCCTCGCGAGTCATCACCGCCACCCCCTCTCGTCTTATGGGGGAGGCGGCGTGCGTCCTTGCTCCACTGTTGCCTCCCCGGGTAGAGGGGGACGGCCCTCCTGCCCCCGCCGCCACCGGTTCCCACCCCCCGCCCCGTCCCTCTCCGGAGGTTGACGTTCCTTCCCCTGCCCCCTCGGGCGTCGGCCGCAGGCGCGACACCCGCCGGCAAGAGGGCGAGGAAGGTGAAGCACATCGCCTCGCCCCTACCCTCTTCTGGAGGCTCCCTGGCGGCCACACCTACCCCCTTCCCCTTCACCCCCATTAGCGAGCTCGTGGCGGAGGACGGGACCTTCGTCGCCCCCCTCCCCTCTTGGGCAAAAGGCAACCCGTTTCGTCCCCCGCGGGTCGAACCCGTTGCTCTTCCTCCTCCTCCTCCTCCCCTGCCGCAGAGGGCGGCGAGCGTCACCTCGCGGCAAGCCAAGGCGGCTGCTGCCGCGCCCGCTGCGTCCGCCGCCCTTCCTGCGGCGCCCTTTCCTCTCCCCCTCGCCACCGAGGCGATGGCCGGGGCGGTTCCTCCGCCCCGGCCATCGCCTCGACCGACCCTACAACCTCTGGGGGCCCCGCGACGCCTCCGCCAGCCACCCCCCCTCCCCGTCCCATGGCAGCGCAGGCCAGCTACGCCGCCGTCGCCGCGGCAAAGGCATCGAGCGCCGGAGGGCGTCCCGCCCTGTCGTTGGATCCTTATTCCTCGGTGGTGGCGGCGGGCTCCACTGGCATCATCATGCGGCACAGCCTGCGCTGCCAAGAGCTGGTCACCTCCGACCCCCTCCGCTTTTCGGCCGCCCTGGCCAAGCTGGTCGGGCCCACGGAGGTCGTGGCGGCGGGGAGAATGTACGGGAAGGTCGTGCTGTTCGTCCGGTCCCTCACCTCGGTGCACAAAGCCGTGGTCGAGGGGCTGGTCGTCGAGGGGGTGTACCACGCGGTGGAGCCCATTGTGGGGCAAGGGACGCGGGTAGTGTTTTCCAACGTCCCGCCCCACATCCCGGACGCCCTCCTCCAGCTCCAATTCGGTGTCCTGGGGGGCCTTCACCACCCCCGTCAAGGCCATCCCGGCGGGACACCGGGAGCGGGAGCTGCGGCACGTGTCTTCCTACCGTCGGCAGGCGTGGATACGTCTGTCGGCGGAGGTGATGTGGGCCGAGGGGTGGCGTTTTGTCACTTTTCAGGGGGTGCCTTTTAAAATCTATTGGTCGGCGGAGGGCTCTCCGGGCCAGCATGGCTGCAGGCTGGGGCATTCTTTCCGGGAGTGCCCCGGCCACCTCTCCCAGCTTTCAGGGCGGGAGAGGGCGGCGGCGCGACCCTCCGCCACTGACGCACCCCCTGATGCTGCCACCCCTCGTAGGGCCGAAGCCGCGGCTCCCCCGAGGGCGTCCACCCGGGGCGGGACCACGACGCCCGTGTCTGCCCCTACCCGAGACCGACAGGGCTCCACCGCCACCGCGGCATCCGCCGTTACCATCGCCGCACCCCCTCAGCCGGCCGCCGCCGACGTTCTCCCCGTCGCGGACCTGACGGGCCCGACCCCGAGGCCCTTCTCCCCATGACTGTGCCGCTCTCCTCCAGGCAGCGGCGCAAGAGGGAGAGGGCCCGCGCCAGGGCCGAGAGGGCGGCTGCCCCTTCAGACGGGGGTCTCCATGTACCATCTGGTGACCAGCAAGGGGTCGCCGATCCCCCGGTCCCTCCCGCGGTCGCCCCCGGGCCGCGGCCCACTGCTGTTATCATCCCGGAGCCCCCTGTCAAGGGGAGCTCTGAGGCCCCGGTTATTATCATAGATCAGGGAGAGGACAAGGCGAGGAGGATGAGGACAAGGCGAGGAGGATGAGGACGAGGCGAGGGGGACGGCCCCATAGATAGGGACTTAGGGCCAGCCCCCGCCTCCGACTCCGCACCTCCCCCATCTCCCGCCTGTTTCGTGGAGGTGGGCGACCGCGAGGATGACGAGGCGGCCTCGTCTCTCCCTCTGGTCAGCGAGGACTGCGTGAGCTTGCTGGAGGAGATGGAGGTGTCGCCCACGCCTCCTCTGCCCGCTTCCCAGTCGGAGCGCGCCGGCGCCGCCGCTCTTTTGACCAAGAAGCGGAGGAGGCTCACGCGGGGAGAGGCCCCGGGTGACGGTCCTTGGGCCGCCCCCTCCTCGGACGAGGAGGGACTCGACCCGGGAGCGAAGCCGGCCCTCTCCCTGTCACCCCCGACAGCTAGCTTAGCGGAACCCCGCCCTGCCCGCGAGGTGCCCCCTCCTTCTCTCCCGAGTCCATCGCCAGTCGACGAAGCGGTTGTCGTCGCCGCAGAGGCCGTGGGCGAGGGGGACGGACCCTCGGAGCCTCGGCCTGGTCTTCCGGGCGGGGAGCTAGAGTCGGCCCCGGGGATTAGCCCCGAGGCCCCAGAAAGCGGGGGTCTCCCCAGATGGCGGGGAAAACACCGGGGACCCGTCGGGCGGGATCCAGGTGGGATCCGAGGGTGAGGGACAGGTAGTATCATCCCCGCCCTTCCCCGTGGGAGGTATTTCGACTGCCTCCCCGGAGACCCGCCCTTCCCAGTCGCCGGTACAAGAACCCCTGCCACCGCCGCCTCCGCCCCCTCCTGGCAAGCGGTAGGCGGGTGAGTCTCCACCGCTGCCGCCCCCTCATGATCAGCAGGAGGCGGGTGAGCCCCCTCCGCCGCTGCTGCCCCCGGCCGGGGAGCCCCCTCCGCCGACCCCCACCGAACCTGACGTCTCCATCGTGGTCCCCCCTCCCGTCCAGACGGAGGGGGACGGCTCGGTGGGCGAGGCGGAGGAACCTCGGACCGTGGAGGTGTTGCCCCCTGAACCCCCTCCTATTGCCCTTCCTACCCCGGCTCCGCAGGTGGTGGGGCCGGTCAAGCTTCCGCCTCCGGAAGGGGCCCCGTCTTGGCGGGGTCCCGACCGGGCCGCAGGGCCCTCCGGCCTGCCCCTGACGGAGCTTCTGTCTGGCCTTCTCCACCCCCTTCCTCCCTCCCCTTCCTCTCCCCCTCTCTCTGAACTGGAGGAGGGGGAGGTCCTCTCCCTTCTGCCTCCGTCCCCTTCTCCCCCTTCGGAACGGGTCGCCCTCGGGCCCACTCTGTCGAGTTCCTTTCCCGTTCCCCAGACCCCTCTCCCTTCCGTTCCTATCTCTCCCCTCCCTTCCACTCCCCTCCCTTCCGTTCCTCCCCCTCTCGCTCCCCTCCTCTCTCCCATCCCCTCCCTTCTTTCTTTAGTTCGCCCTCCCTATCCCTCTTTCCCTGCCCCGGGTGGCCTGGCACCCGTCAGTGCGGGCCAACGCCCTGCGGGGGGTGGGAGGGAGGGTGAGCGCGGTCGTTCTTCCTCCTCCCGGAGGAACCGCCGGAAGAGCTCTCGTTCCCGGAGGGCTTGTTCCGAAGTTCGTGGGAACAGGTCCCGGTCTCCTCCGGGGCCGGGACTTGGGGGATCTGACGACGCAAGGGGGAGGGGGAGAGGGGCGAGTGCGAGTGGGCGAGCGGCCGAGGAAAGAGGGCCGTGCGTTGACATGGGACGCGCCGGCCTCTCGACCCCCGCTCTCCCCCACAGACGGCTCTGACTCCTTCCGCGATGGAGGTAGGTCTGCGCTCACGACCCAGTCGGGGAGGGGGACGTGGGGCAGGCGGCTGTACCGCTCCTCGGCCGCCCCCCCCACCCCGGCGAGGAGAGATCTTCATCGGTCATGACCGCTCGTGCGCGCTTCGGCCGGCTCTGTGACGGGGCCGGTCATGCGCGTGTTCCCTGAAACCCCCTCTTGACAGAGAATGGCTTTCACGTTCTGCACCTTTAACGCCAACAGCTGCCAGACTGGGTTCCGCAAGCACTGGGTACTTTCCGCCCTCAAGCGCGGCGGGTACTCGGTGACTTTTTTTTACAGGAAACCCATACCACTCCGGCCGCCGAAGCGTCCTGGCGACTGGAGTGGGACGGCGAGATGGCCTTCAGTCACAACTCGGGAGTGGCTGGCGGGGTGGCCGTCTTGATTTCGCGGGTCTCGCAGACGGAGGTGCTGAGTGCCGAGGCTGTCGTGCCGGGCAAGATACTGCACGTGAGGCTAGGCTTAGAGGGAAGCTGCACGGTGAATTGCGTTAACGTGTATGCCCCTTGCGGCTCGGCCGAACAAACGGGATTCTTTCGCCAGTTGTCCAACCTCTTGGACTCGCTGGACCCCGATGAAGAAGTGGTGCTCGGGGGAGACTTTAACATCACCCTCGGCCCGCTCGATCGTGGGGGTGCACGCAAGTTCTCCGGCGCGCAGGCGACCCTTCGGGAGGCCGTCATGCGCGGCGGTTTGGCAGATGTCTGGCGTGAGCAGCACCCGGACGCCTGCTCCGGCTTCACCTTCGTGAGGGTGGTCGGAGAGCGTGTGTGTCACTCCCGCATCGACCAGTGGTATCTGTCCCGTTGGCTGATGCACCGGGCCACGGAGTGTACGATGGAGCCGGCCGCCCTCTCAGATCACCACATGGTGGTCCTGAGGGTCGTGCTCAGCCCCGCGCAGCCCAGGTCGACCCACTGGCACTTCAACAACTCGCTCCTAGAAGACGACGAGTTGGTGGCGGCAGTGCGGGAGTTCTGGGTGGACTGGCGCCGCCGGGAGGCGGACTTTGCTTCTCTCGCTCAGTGGTGGGACGTGGGCAAGGTCCGTCTCTGGGTTCTCTGTCAAGAACGCGCCAGGGGCGTCAACACCGAAGAGCGCCTTGCCATCCGTCGCCTCTCGAGAGAGGTGATGGAGTTGGAAGGGCGCCTCGGCGACGCTCGGGGACCAGGAGGCGAACCGGCTGTGATTCTCGAGTATGAGGAGAAGAAGTTGGCCCTGCGCCACCTCGAAGAGTGGCGAGGACGCGGGGCCTACGCGAGGTCGCGTGTCCAGATCCTGCGGGAGATGGACTGCGGCACACCCTTCTTCTATGGCCTGGAGAAGCGGAGGGGTAACCGGAAGCAGATAGCGTGCCTGCTGGCTGCCAACGGGACCCCCTTCGACGAGCCGAGTGAGATCAGGGTGGCGGTCCGACCTCGTCGAGGCTCTGGGCCGCTTGCCGAGAGGGAAGTCCCCCAGCATCGACGGGCTCACCGCCGAGTTCGTCTCTTTCTTTTTTGACGTCTTAGGGCCAGATCTCCTGCGGGTCCTAAACGAAGCCCTCGAGACGGGGTGCCTGCCCCTTTCTTGTAGGCGAGCGGTGCTCACCCTCCTGCCCAAGAAGGGGGACCCGCGCTGCCTCAAGAACTGGCGCCCCGTCTCCCTGCTCTGCATGGATTATAAGATTCTGGCCAAGGCGCTCTCCCTGCGGCTAGCTTCCGTGCTGACGGAGGTGATTCACCCCAACCAGACCTACACGATCCCCGGACGTACTATTTTTGATAACATCTTTTTGGTCCGGGATCTGATTCATCACGCCCGTAGGTCTGGTCTGTCGGCGGCCTTTTTGTCCCTCGATCAGGAGAAGGCCTTCGACAGGGTAAATCACGATTATCTCATGGGTACTTTGCGAGCATTCAGTTTCGGACCCGGGTTCGTGGGGGACCTCCGCCTCTTGTACTCGAGAGCGGAGTGTCTGGTTAAAGTCAACTGGTCCCTGGCGGCGCCCCTGGCATTCAGGCGGGGAGTGCGTCAGGGGTGTCCCCTCTCGGGTCAACTCTACGCGCTGGCCATCGAGCCGTTCCTGTGTCTTCTGCGCAGGCGGCTTGTCGGTCTGGTGCTGCGAGAGCCCGAGTTGCGGGTCACCCTTTCGGCCTATGCCGACGACGTGCTCCTGGCGGTACAGGACCCGCTTGACCTACAGAGGGTGAGTGACTGCCAGCAGGTCTATTCCGCAGCCTCATCCGCTAAGGTCAACTGGGATAAAGGCTCCGGCCTCTTGGTAGGGCCGCAGGGGGTGGACGCCCATCTCCCTGCCCTGTCGTGGGGCAGGGAGACCCTTAAGTATCTCGGCGTCCACCTGTCCGTCGCGGATGCCACCGCCTCCGTTAACTGGAGCGAGCTTGGAGAGAAGCTTGAAGCTCGCCTCGGGGCGTGGATGGGTCTGCTGCGTCTGGTGTCATTCCGGGGTCGGGCCTTGGTCGTGAATCAGCTGCTGGTGAGCATGCTGTACCACCGCCTCACCGCCTTGAGTCCGCCCCCGGAGTTCCTTGCTCATGCTCAAAGGAAACTGCTGGACTTCTTTTGGGGCGGTGGGAAGCACTGGGTCTCTGCCGGGGTCCTGGCTCTCCCGTCGGGAGAGGGCGGTCACGGGCTAGTGTGCCTGAGAAGTCAGGTGCACACCTTCCGTCTACAGGCCCTGCAGAGATACCTGTACGCGGACCCCGCTCCGCGATGGCGACCCATTTTTTGCGCCAGACGGGCAACCTGCAGTACGACTGGCAGCTGTTGGTCCTCGACCCGAGCAGCTTCACCCCCAAGAGGCTCTCGCGGCTGCCGGGATTCTACCGAGAGATGCTGAAGGCTTGGATCCTGCTGGGACTGACCAGGGGGTTGCTGAGCAAGCCGGGCGAACTCCTGGGGGAGCCCCTCCTGCATAACCGCGCTCTTGGTTTGGTGGGGCTGGAGGAGAACATCGGCCTGCGACGCTACCTGGTCGGCGCCCAGGTGACCAAGGTCAGGGACATGCTAGATGCCCCGCCTCAAGTCGTCGGCCACATTCTCAAGTTTGTGCCCGACACTCTCCGTCTTCTAGCGAGAGTCGTGAGCGAGGCGGGCCCGCTGCAGCCCGGGGCTCCCCGCCCGACTGCATCCCCCGGCTCCCCGGTGCTGATTATAGGGCCTAGGTTTGCCGAGGATGGCGGGCCCCCTCGAAGAGCTGACGTTCCTCCTTGCGCCCCCAGTCTTAGCAGGCTGTGGGAAATGCCCGTAGCGGTCCTGGGTCCTGGGCCGGCTGGTGCTACATACCATGCATCGCCTCGCCCTCGCTCCGAGGCCCGACATTCCCTGGCGAGAGGTGTTGCCGCCGAGGAGCGGGGACAGGAGCGGGCCTCGCTGGGGATCGTTCTATTCTGGAGCTGATCCCCGGCTACGAAGGTGACCGCTCCTGGAGGTTGGTGCATGGGGCCGTGGCCACCGGTCGGTTCAAGGCGCGGGTTTTCCAGGAGGATCCCTCCTGTCCTTTCGGCTGCGGGCAGGAGGAGGACCTTTTCCACCTGGGGCTTCAGTGCCCCAGGCTCACCCCCTTCCTGTCCTTTTTGAAAGGTTTATTTTTGGGGTTTTGGTTACATTTCACCCCGCACTACCTCATTTACGGTCGCGCACTGAGGAGGGGGCCTCTGCGCCAAAGGGACGCCTTGGTCAACTATCTCCTGTCCGCTGCCAGATCCTCAGTCTGGCGGTCGCGGCAGGAGATGTTGACCGGGGGCCGGTCCCCGGGGTGCGAGGTCCTCTTCCGTTCGACGGTGCGCGCCCAGCTGAAAGCGGAGCACTTCTGTGCCTTGTCCGCCGGGCGGGTAGAGGAGTTTACCCGCCGGTGGGCAGTGGACGGAGTGCTCTGCTCCCCTCCCTCCCCTTTTTGAGTTAATCCCTTTGATTTGAGTTTTTTCCGTTATAGTTCTGTTTTGTTTTTGTGCACTTTTTGGGTGTCCCTTTTCCCCTTTGTTTTTATACCTTTCCTCCCCTCACCCCCCCGCTAAGGATCAAAGCGGTGGGGGTGAGGGGGCCCCTTCCCTTCCCCCCCCTCCCTTCCTTGGTCCCGCTCAGGATCCCTTCCCTTTTTTAATCGGCGACCCCTCCCCTTCCCTGCCCCATCCCCCGCCCCTCATGGCGGATCATTTGCGGGCCCCCTACCCCTGAGGTCATCGAACATCCCCCTTCCCCTTCCTTCCCCCCCTCTCTTTTTTCACAGGGTACGGCAGTCCTTCGCCAATTGGCGGCATCGGCGTAGACTGCCGCCCTGTGTCCCCCTCCCCCCCCCTGGAATGCCATCGGTATGGGCAGGTGTATCCTGCACGGTGGGCCTTGCCAGCAGGGGCTTAAGTGGCACTTGGAGGCAGGTAAGTGGATGCACACTCTGTTTGGACATGAGTAGTCCTGGGTTTTAGGCCACAAGTTTTCTTGTGGCCCTTTGTTAAGGTCTCCCCTTTCCCCTTTCCCTGCTCTTCTATTTATATTAGTCTCAGGCGCCTCTCTATGGGGCGCCTGAGAACTGTTTTCCTTTTTATTTATAGACTTCCCCTTTTTTGTTTCTTTTCGGGGGCAGAGTGGTCTTGCGGCCACTCTCGCCTCCTCTCTAGTCTTAATAGTCCCTCCCCTCCCCTTTTATTTTTATTAGTCCCAGGCGCCCTCCCCAGAGAACGCCTGGGAATTTGTGGCTCCCTTCCCTTTGTTTTTCTTTTTTCGGGGACAGAGTGGTCTTACGGCCACTCCTGCCTCCACCCTAGTCTTAATTAGTCTCCCTCCCCTCCCTTATTATTTCTATTAGTCCCAGGCACCCTCTCTAGGGGGTGCCTGGGAATTGGTGTCTTCATATTTTGTTTACGGTTCTTTTCTTTTTGTTGTTTCTTTTGGGGGCGAAGCAGTCTTAGGACCACTCCTGCCTCCTCTCTAGTCTTTTATGGTCCCCCTTCCCTCCCTTACTGTTTGTTTTTGTCTCAGGCACCTTCTTTCGGGGGTGCCTGGGAACCGTTGTTTCTTAATTTTGTTATCGTCTCTTGTTTTGTTATCAAACTACCCTTCTTTTGTTTGTCTTTTTCGGGGGGGGGGGGGGAGTGGCCTTTGGCCACTCCCACCTCCTCCTCGCTATGCCTTAAATAGGAACTAGGAAGTCCAAACAGCCAAGCAAGCTAGGCCTCCCAGGCCCTGGAGCAAATCCTGGATGGAACACAGGCGAGGCCCTGGCTTCGAAGCGGCCTCCAGTGGAAGGTGAGATACCACCTGTAGCGCAGCCACAGGGGGGATCGTAACAGTAAGGTTGGAAACAGAGGGTAGGTCAAATAGAGAAAATTCATTAGTGGAGTACCACGGGATTGGTATTGGGACTCGTGCTGTTTAACATTCATAAATGATCTGGAAAAGGTAAAGGTGAGGGAAGTGATGAAATTTATAGATGACACAAAATAATTCAAAGTGTTAAAACAGAAGCAAATGGTGAGGAACTATAGAAGGATCTTGTGAGACTAGAGATTGGGCAACTAAACGGAAGATGAAATTTTATGTGTAAAAGTGAAAAGTGATGCACATAGAGAAACATAATCCCACCTAAAGGGACACAATGCTGGGTTCTGTATTGGGAGTCACAACCCAGGAAAAGGACCTTGGAGTCCTTGTGGACATATGTTAAAATCTGCTCAGTGTGCAGTGGCAGTCAAAAAAGCAAATAGAATATTAGGAATGATCCAACAAAGAATGGAGACTAAAATGGAAAATATATTGCCTCTGTATTGAGCCATGGTTAGACCACTTCTTGAGTTCTGTGTGCCATTTTGGTTGCCCATCTCAAGAAAGACATAGCAGAATTATAAAAGGTGCAGAAGGCGGCAACAAAAATGATAAAGGGGATGGAACATCTCTCCTAAGATGAGAGGCTATGCAGGCTAGGACCCTTCAGCTTGGAAAAGAGATGGCTGAGAGGGGACACGATAGAAATTATAAAATTATGAGTGGAATGGGTAAATAAAGGATACTTCTTTATCCTTTCAAATATTAAAACAAGGGGACACGCCATGAAACTAACAACCAGAAGATTCAAAACAGATTGCAAAAAGTACTTTTTCACATAGTCAAGCTGTGGAATCTGTAGAGAACATGAACAAGGTGACTAGCATAGTGGAGTTTAAAAGGTTTGGCAAGTTCCTGGAGGACTATTCCATACCACATTATTAGCCAGATAGACTAAAGTTAGCTATTATTTCTGGGTGTAACAGGAATTAGATCTACTTTATAGTATCTGCTAGGTATTTGCAACCTGGATTGGCCACTGTCGGAGACAGGATGCTGGGCTCGATGGAACTTGGTCTGACCGCAGCATGGCATGTTCTTACGGAATAAGCGAGCTCTATGGCATAAGCTTAGAAACAACACTACCATACCATGGATTAATGCCATTTTTTTATGCCCCTCAAAAAACCTCAAGGTCTGCACAGCAGGGCATGCTGGAAGTTCTATCTATCTGACACATCTATTTTGCTGAAATGGGAGAAAGGGCTTTCTCATTTTCCATTATCAAAGAAATGGAACTAGTTACCTATTTCAACTGGAATGTTAACAGAGATGGAGGTGTTTAAACAAACAAAAAACAAACTTTAAAAAAAGGGCATCCCATGTGTAAGTTTGCACCCTTTGCCCAACACCAGTATTGTTCCTGACGACCTTTTTTCCACTGCCCCACCTTCCTTTTTTTCCTTGCCCATATCCCTCTTTCATCCTATCCTATTCCCAGCACTAGTATCCTCCTGTCTCAACCTACTCCCCTCACTCTCTACTCCTCCAGTACCTTCTCTGCCTCTCATTCTCTCTCCAACATCACCCATTCTTCTGGCTCTCATACTCCTTCATCCCCTCATCACCTTTTTCTCTCTCAAAACCTCTCTCACCCCTACACTCCTTTCACATCTCTGGCTCTCAGTCTCCCTCTATTGGCCACCTCCCAATCACTTCTGGTTCTATAACCCTCCTTTTGCTTTACCTCTGGGTCTGTCATTCTTCCTCCCCCTTATAATACTATTGCTCTGCCACCTGTCTTGCCCCTTCATCTCTTCACCAAGCATTCAAGAAGGCACTATAAACCTTGTTAAATTGTGCCTTTAAAATAGATTCTTAAGCTCTTGAAAGTGAGGATTACAGATCTCAGGCACCTACAGTAAATTCACTGGTTTTGACATCATAAATGTTTGTATGTCCTGATTTTATGAATATTTTTTCTGTTCCCCTCTACGAGCATTGGAGTGTGTGGATTACAAATCTTTTAAATTAAAAAAAACAAAAACAAAAAAACCCTCTCTGCTCCACCCTAACCCTGATATCATTTCTGATTTTTACCACCCGCCATACTCTCTAGCATTCTTTCACATGCATCCTCTCCCTCTGGTTTTTGCACATCACCCTATTATTTTTGCCCCAGTTCTTTTGAACCCCTTCTATCCCCAGGTTTAGTGCTCCCATTCTCCTCTCCCACTTAAGCTTTCATACAACCCCCCCCCCCCACACACACACACACACATCCCAGCCCTCTGTTCACAGTGTTTCCCCCAACCCTACGTCTCTTCACACCTGCTGCATAACAAGTGGCAGCATAGATCTTGGGGGAAATAAGGTGCCAGAAAAGCAAGTCTGCTTACCACAAACAATGTTTTCTGTAGACAGCAGGGTGAATTAGCCATGCTGCCTGGGAATATCCTCCGGTCCTCTAGGTGGCAGAGCTCCTCAAAGCACACAACCTTCTGTGTGCTTGCGTTTGTCCTCTCCCACGTGGCTCCCAGCCTGCCTCAGTCTGTTATCCAAGCTTGCACTGCACAGTTAGGAGACTATCCGGGGAGGCAGGTGGGTTAGCATGGCTAATTGACTCTATCTACGGAAAACAATGTTTAAGGTAAGCAAGCTTGCTTTTTCCCCCTGCAGATAAGCAGGCTGAATTAGCCATGCTGCCTGGGGAGTCCCCAGCTAGAAGGCTGCGTGGCCACATGGTCCCCAGACGTTGTGCACAGTCCATTCCGGTCCTTGTAGGAGGTGCGCTCAACCTGATACTCAGGTGCGGACACGGTCTCTTTAGTTGATCCTACCAGAAGGATGGCTCGACCCACCACAGCATCTGCAGCTGTCTGCTGGATGAGGCAGTAGTGTGAAGTAAAATTATGCAGTGACAACCACGTGTCGGCTTTGCATATGTCCTGGTTGAGCACCTTGCTTAAGTGGGCGATGGAGACTGCCATTGCTCTGACTTGGTGGGCCTTTGAGGTAGACAGGGTTTCCGCTCTTCTGTTGTAACAGAACAGAATGCATTGAGAGATCCAAGATGATTGGAGACAGGGAGTCCCCGGGCGTTTGGGTTGAAGGAGACAGAGTTGGGAGGCCCTGGACTCCAAATGTATGCACCATTTGTAGTAAGCTAAGGTGCACTTGCAATCCAACGTGTGAAGCCGTCTTTCCGTTTCGGATTTGTGCAGCTTCAGGAAGAAGGTTGGTATGGTGATTGTCTGGTTGAGGTGGAATGCTACCACTTTGGGGAGGAAGGATGGATGAGTTCTTAATGTCACCTTATCATGGTGGAACTCCAGGTATGGTGAATAGTGGACCAATGCTTGCAGTTCATTGACCCTCCTTGCTGAGGTGAGGGTGACCAGGAAGAGGACTTTCCAGGAGAGACCTCATGTGACTGCTGTCCAGAGGTTCAGAGTGTAGGAGCATCAACTGTTCTTGAACTAGGTTGAGATCCCACAGAACTGGTGGCTTCTGAACCGGTGGACACAGCCATAGAATGCCCTTCATGAATCTAGAGATGAGCGGGTGGCATGACACTGGGAAGCCATCATGAGGGAGGTGGTAAGCTGTGATAGCACGGACATGTATTCTGACAAATGCAGTTGCCAGTCCTGCCTGGTATAGAGTGGAGGTATTCCAGCAGGCATTCCGGAGGGCAGGAGAAAGGGCCTAACTCCGTGCTCTCCGCACCATTTCAAATATCTGATCCACTTGGCTTGGTAGTTTTTTCTGGTAGAGTACTTCCTGGAGGACACCAGTACATCTTGGATTGGTAGTGGTATGTTTAGATATGTTATTACTGACCTTTCAATCTCCACACTGTCAGATGGAGGAAGGAGCACATGGGATGAAGAAGGGACCCTCTGTCCTGTGACAGCAGGTTCCGAGCATGCCCGATGGGCACTGGCTGCCTGAATGATAGACAGACTAGGTAGGCATACCATGGTTGTCTGGGCCACGCCAGAGCTATATGAATGAGATCAGCTCTGTCCGTGATGCACCTTCTGAATAGTCCTTGATATGAGCAGGATGGGGGGAAAGGTGTATAGCAGTCCCTTCATCCTCGAGATGAGGAAAGCATCCTGTGCTAGGCGGTGCTTGCTGGGGTAGACTGAACAGAACGCGGACACTTTCCTGTTGTTTTCCATGGTGAAGAGATCTATGGAGGGGTGGCCCCATGCTTGAAAGAGGCGGTCTGCCACTTCCTGGTTGAGTTCCTATTTGTGGGAATGTAAAATCCTGCTGAGTCTGTCTGCTCTTATGTTCCCTATATCGGGGAGATAAGTCACTTGGAATGCAATGGACTCCCCTTCTGCCCACTCCAAGATGCATATGGCTTCTTGGCAGAGCCTCCATGAACCGGACCACCATTCCTTGTTTTTGTAAAACATCGCCACCTGGTTGTCTGTGTGAACCATGACTGTCTTCCCCCGGAAAGTGTCCCTGAATGTGTGCAAGGCATATCTGATCGCTCGCAGTTCAAACAGGTTTATTTGCTGCGTTCTTTCCCATTCTGACTATTGGCCTTGGGTTTGAAACTGATCTGTGTAGGCTCCCTAGCCTTTACTTGAGGCATCCGTGGTCAGGATGACCTGATGAGCCAGCTGTCAGAGGGGCATTCCCATGAACAGTGTTGTAGGGTGCAGCCACCACTGGAGTTAGCTTTTCATGCTCATGGTGACCTTTAGCTGTCATAACAGGGGGGTGCAGATGCTGTGTCCACTGTGTTTTTAGGCCCCACTGAAGTCAGCACCACATATGTAGGCACGTGCGTGGCACCACATACACTGACACTGCCATGTGCTCCAGGATGGTCAATACTTGTCAGGCTGGGGTGTGTGTATCAGCCAGCAGTTGTGTAGCCAGGGTTCGCAGGCCATGACCCCTGGATTCCGGCAGGGACACCTTGCCTGCTTTCGTGTCAATTTCTGCCCCAATAAACTGAAGGGTTTGTGTTGGCTGTAGGTTGGACTTTTCGTAGTTGATAAGCAAGCCCAACTCTTCCAGGCATCGTATGGTGATTCGCAGGCTATGTTGCAAGGAGGATGGGTCAGGGGAACCAGTAACCAGTCAAGGTAAGGAAACAGTTGTATCCCTTGTTTCCTGAGATGGGCCACAACCACTGCTAGGCACTTGGTGAAGACTCTTGAGGACGACGACAGTCAAAATGGGAGTACTTTGTATTGGAAATGGTGTCCATTGACCTGGAAGCAGAGGTACTGCCAACAGGTACAGTGGATGGGAATGTGGGCATAAACATCCCTTAGGTCTAGTGCACTCATTGGACTGTAAAAAGGGTAGGATAGACTTGAGGGATGTCATCTTGCACTTTTCCTTGCAAATGAATCTGTTGAGCATCCATAAGTCCAGGATGGGGCGAAGTCCTCCCAATTTCTTGGGGATGAGGAAGTATGGGGAATAAAATCCCTGATTCCACAGGAGACGGGAAGTTGGCAGATGCAGCCCTGGTGAAGCAGTGTGGAGATCTCCTCAAGGGCATTCCCACTGTGCGCTCCATCCCCCTGTATCCGATTGAGATGTGGGAGGGTCAGTGTTGTCTTGAAATTCAGGGTGTAGCCCTCCTTGATGATCTGAAGTACCCAGCTTTTGGTTGTAATTCCCTCCCAGAGTTGATAAAAATGGGAGAGTCTTCCTCCCACCATTAGTGGTGGAGATGATTTGGGTGTTCCTAAAATCCCTGCTGGGTCTTGGAGTTGGTTGGGTCCATGGGGTCACACGGCTGGCGTGAGTTGCGTTGTCGACCACGGCTTTGTGTTTGCTGTGTTCCCCTGGGTGGTTGGTACAACTGTGGGTAAAAGGAGGGGTAAGGTCTGCCCGTATACGATTGAGTGTGTGTTCTACAGGGGTCAGCATATTATCTTCTTCTGGACGATTGCTCTCGGAGAAATAAGGGGACTGCACCGCAATGTTCTCTTCTTTTAGCTGGACTAGTGTCTCCTGTAGCTTATCCAGGAAACAGGGGAGGTCGGCGAGCTTCTCATGCACATTCTAATAGCACTCACCCGTAGCCACGCCAAACGTCTGACAGTGATAGCTCTCAAGGAGATTCTGGCTTAGGTATCAAATGCCTCATAAATGGTGCGAAGCAGGTGGCATAGACCTTCCTCCATCGCATGCAGCTGGGCTGGTGGGTTGCCATCCGGGTCAGCGCTAATCACCACAGGCTTCAGGGATTGAAGTCACTCGTACAAGTACTGGGTGATATAAAACTGGTGCTGCTGTATCTTGGCATTCAGCATCGCAGCCTGGAAAGACCATCTTCCGAAGCTGTCCAAATACTTGTTGTCCCTCCCTGGAGGGGTATTGGATTGCAGCTGTGATTTCCTCGCCCTCTTCATGGCTGACTCCACCACGATGGAAACGTGGGGAAGCTGGACCATGCTATAAAAATGGTGATGTGTGCATCTGGAATTTCAGGACTGCTTTGTGGGATGTTGCTGGCCCTGACAAAGGGAACTGCCATGCTCTGATCATTAGATCATCCAGGACCATGTGCGAGGGCAACGCAATTCGCTCTGCCAGTGTCTCGAATATCTTAAGTATCCCCAGGACTTCCGCCTGGGGATCCGGCACGTCCTGGTTTCTATATTGAGGACACTCCCCACTAACCTGTCGAAGAACCAGGTGATGTACAGGAAGACTTATGTGGCAACCTTGGACCACGTCTAAAATTAAATAAGTCATGTATGTGGGAAATCCATAGACAAAAGTTTGTTATATAGTACACCTCGATGATTCGTGTGCTCCTTTTGAAGGGTCTTAGATATTTATTTTTTATTGTTTAATATAGTCAATTTTAAGTGAGTTGAGGCATGTTTGCAGTTTTATACTTTTTAGAGTATGCATCTCTAATGTTTATCATTTTAACTACTGTAGCTTTCATATTTCAGATGAGATGTGCATCAGACATATTGGTAAAGATTTTTGTTTTTCTAAGGTAATATTGTGCTGTCATTTTTTTGTACTTGTGTACTGCTTTTACACTTATTTTTTTTAGAGAGTTGGCTTGTAATATTTTATTTATTTATTTTTATTATTTTTATATACATCACACCGGTTTACATTCAGGTACTGTAGGCATTTCTCTATCCCCAGAGGGCTTACAATCTAAGTTTTTGTAGGCAATGTAGGGTAAAGTGACTTGCCCAAGGTCACAAGGAGTGACAGCGGGACTTGAACCTTGGTCTCCTGGTTCATAGTCCACTGCTCTAACCACTAGGCTATTCCTCCTACCATTATTACACTCTTAATAAAAAAAATTTTGGGTTTTTTTTGCACATTTTACAGACTTTGATTAATCTCTATGATTTGAGATTACAATCATATATGCTCGAGATATCACATACATTTTTCTATACATATCATTTGATCTGTTTGTCAAGTTTAGTTTTGTTTTCAATTTATATGTTCCATTTTTCATGTCTCATTTTATATGCTCCAATTTATATGTATCATTTAATTTGAATATGATTTTATGATTTATTTTTGTATGTCGTGTATATTTGTGTATTGTAGCCCCTGAGCAAGCCCCATTGTGTGGGCGAAACTTGGCCTGAGTCAGGCTGTATATTGGATGAACGAGTCTCCTTAATAAAGATTCTAAACGGACATTATTTGGCATTCAAGTTTTGTGTAAACCGATACGATGTGCAAACGGTTGTCGGTATATAAAAAATGCAAAATAAATAAATAAATCTAATCCACTTTGTTGCTTCAACAGCTTTCTTAGATCGCCTGCCCTCTTGCTTTATTGGACCATCACTGTTGAGGACAATGTCCTATTCACCCTGGAAGGACATATTGAGCTTTAATGATGGACATCTAAATGAATTGTTACCTGATGAACCATTCTTTAAAGAAGATGATAATAATGGATTTGTGGACTTTCTTAAGAAATGGGAAGACACGATTAATGTAAGCAAAAGCCTTGTAAGACGCAATCTTCATGCATCAACACTACCGGATTACTGTAGATATAAGAGGATACCAAGAGATCTACGTGTCAACAAACCGCCTAACATGTTTAAAGAAGATACTGAATTTATGATTGCATGGGAAGCAATTTTAAATAAATGTTCATTAGACTTGATGATTTTAATTATCAAGACTTCAAGAAAGAGAGAAGAAACTTTGAAGAGCAAATTAGATGAACAACTTGAATATTTGGAAAAGCATGATTTATGTTTTAATATAATTCATGAGGATTATAAGAAAAATCTAGATAGTTTTACACGTGAATTAAAAAGCATCAAATTTGAAAAATTCAAACATGACAAATGACTATAAAAATCATAGGGTATATAATTGGCATTGGCAAAATAAAACTGCATACAATGCTAAAAGTCTTTTCCACGTACAAAAGCCAATAATGAGTTGTTTAATGATAATCCAATAATTAATGAGAATAAGAAAGATAAAAGAATACATGATAGGCCAGAGCTAGGCAGGAACGCTAAAAGGACACGTAGCAATACAGACAGATATAGACCCTTCGGCATCTTTATTTTCCGATACTGTGAAAGATGATAGAAACAATGTTAAAAGTAGACCTATGACAAGGGCATATGAAGTTAACAATTTGTGGAGAAAAAATTCAGTTAAGGAAGGATTGCTGTATGATAAACAAGAAAGTCCTTTTTTGAAGGGTCACGGAGCAATGCGAGGGAGAGGGAAAGGGAGAGGCAGAGCTTATTACCACCAACAAGACAACCAATATCACAATCATTACCGGGTGTTTCAGAATTGGCAGTAGAACAGATTAAGCACAATAATAGCATTGTTAACATTTCATCACATAAACTTACAGAATATGAGGAAAAAGCTCTACAAAAAGGATTTTCCTTCATTCCTACTCCTGCTTATAACACTTTTAAGACACGAATTGAGTTATTTAAATTTACAAGGAAACTTAAGATTATAGATGCTTTTTCTTACAAAATATCCATTAACCAGGATATATCTATAGTCAAGAGACCAAGTAAATGGATTCCAGAGAACATCACTACTCCAACCATCCAAACATATGAGAGTATGATTTTACGAGCTCTAGAAGAATTAGAATTAAAACAGACCACCAAACAGAAATATTTTAATATGACACATCATGAAAGGATGGCACTTGACAATCTGGGTAAAGACCGAAAAATCATAATTAAATCAGCAGATAAAGGCGGTAGTATTGTAATCATGGACAAGGCGAAATACATTCAAGAAATCGACCGCCAATTATCTGATTGTAATTTTTATAAAAAAAACTAAAAAAGGATCCTACTGCCGAAATCAAAAGTAATATTGATAATGTTCTATCTATAGCAAAGGATGGTGGATATTTGACCAATAATGAATACAATTTTTGTAACAGTTAAATGTCCAATTTTACCAACTATATATGTTCTCCCAAAAATCCATAACTCCATCACTAACCCTCCCGGTAGACCAATTATCTCTGCCAATGGCTCGTTACTTGAACCCCTTTCTATTTTTGATACTTTTTTAAAATCAGAGATTAAAAAGATTCCATCTTTTATTCGTGATTCCACTCATTTTATCGCTTTTTTAAATGATTTTAAGGATTTTAATGAAGAAATTTTAATGGTAACATTGGACATAGAATCATTATACACCAATACACCTCAAGATGCAGCTTTGGATATTATTACTCGACAACTTTTAGTACGGGATATACACATGCGCATACCCAATAAATTTTTATTAGAATTGGCAGAAATTGTTTTAAAAAATAATTTTTTTGTTTTTAACCAGCGATACTTTTTACTAATAAAGGGTGTTGCCATGGGTTCGCCCATAGCACCGTCAGTTGCAAATTTGTATGTAGATAGATTTGATGAATTATTTTTAATGGAACATTTGTTTAAAGACAATATTCTCTTCTGGAAACATAGAAACATAGAAATGACGGCAGAAGACGACCAAACAGCCCATCCAGTCTGCCCAGCAAGCTACGCACTTTATCCATTTTTTTTAATTTCCCTTTTTCTCTCTCCCACCTGTTACTATTGGCTTCCAGTACCCTCCAGCCCTAATTCCCCTCCACCCCACCACAATTTCCCTCCACCCCATCACCAATGTAGAGAGCAGCGCTGTATCTGCATCCAAGTGAACATCCAGCTCAATTAGGGGTAGCAATCGCTGTAACAAGCAGGCCACACCCTTGCTCCATACTCTTACCCACCCCTGGTTTTTTTTTTTTGTTTGTTTTTGTTGTTGATGTTTGTTTTTTTTGAGATGGCAGCCATCCATCCTTCCGCTCCGTGAAGGTAGAACTCCAACCACTGGCATCCCGCTCCGTGAATGCCTCTGTGGCTACTGCCGCTCCGTGCAGTGTTTTGCTGCCTCCTCCTCTGCTACATAGATGACATTTTTATTATCTGGAAGGGTGGTTTAGACATTTTAAATTCATTTTATAATTGAATTAACACTTTGGATCATAATTTGAAGTTTTGTATGAATTTTAATAGTAATCAGATTCCTTTTTTAGATGTTTTAGTTTCTTTTAAAAATGGACTTTTTACTACAGATATTTATCGCAAGCCAACTGATACGAATAAACTTTTACACTATTCTAGTTGCCATAACAAATCTTTACAAAACAATTTACCATATTCACAGTTTTTAAGACTGAGAAAGTTGTGGTAGTGACGAAGATTACCTTTCAGGCAAGATCAAAGGAAATGAGTAAAAGATTTCTTGAAAAATCATACCCTAAAAGACATATTGTAGCAGGGTTTTGCTAAAGCATCTTTAGTAGATAGGAAAGATTTATTAACAAAGAAAAGAAATCCACAGATTGTATTGTGTGTCCAATCACTTATACAAACATGTCATTCCATATTACTAATATTCTCAAGAAGCATTGGTCCATTTTACAACTCTTACCCTGTTTTAAAAATAGGAATCTAATGATAGCCAAGAAAAGAGAAAAGAATATAAGAACATAAGAAATTGCCATGCTGGGTCAGACCAAGGGTCCATCAAGCCCAGCATCCTGTTTCCAACAGAGGCCAAACCAGGCCACAAGAACCTGGCAATTACCCAAACACTAAGAAGATCCCATGCTACTGATGCAATTAATAGCAGTGGCTATTCCCTAAGTAAAATTGATTAATAGCCATTAATGGACTTCTCCTCCAAGAACTTATCCAAACCTTTTTTGAACCCAGCTACACTAACTGCACTAACCACATCCTCTGGTAACAAATTCCAGAGCTTTATTGTGCGTTTAGTGAAAAAGAACTTTCTCCGATCAGTCTTAAATGTGCTACTTGCTAACTTCATGGAATGCCCCCTAGTCCTTCTATTATTCGAAAGTGAAAATAACCGAGTCACATCTACTCGTTCAAGACCTCTCATGATCTTAAAGACCTCTATCATATCCCCCCTCAGCCGTCTCTTCTCCAAGCTGAACAGCCCATAACCTCTTCAGCCTTCCTCATAGGAAGCTGTTCCATCCCCTTTATCATTGTTGGTTGCCCTTCTCTGTACCTTCTCCATCGCAACTATATCTTTTTTGAAATGCTGCAACCAGAATTGTACACAGTATTCAAGGTGTGGTCTCACCATGGAGCGATATAGAGGCATTATGACATTTTCCGTTCTATTAACCATTCCTTCCTAATAATTCCTAACATTCTATTTGCTTTTTTGACTGCTGCAGCACACTGAGCTGACAATTTTAAAGTATTATCCACTATGATGCCTAGATCTTTTTCCTGGGTGGTAGCTCCTAATATGGAACCTAACATCTTGTAACTACAGCAAGGGTTATTTTTCCTATATGCAACATCTTGCACTTGTCCACATTAAATTTCATCTGCCATTTGGATGCCCAATCTTCAAGCCTTGCAAGGTCCTCCTGCAATGTATCACAGTCTGCTTGTGATTTAACTACTCTGAATAATTTTGTATCATCTGCAAATTTGATAACCTCACTTGTATTCCTTTCCAGATCATTTATATATATATTGTAGGGATGTGAATCGTTTTAGGACGATTAAAATTATCATCCGATAATTTTAATATCGTCTTAAACCGTTATGGAACACAATACAATAGAGATTCTAACGATTTATCGTTATAAATCGTTAGAATCGTGAGCCGGCACACTAAAACCCCCTAAAACCCACCCCCGACCCTTTAAATTAAATCCCCCACCCTCCCGAACCCCCCCCCCCAAATGACTTAAATAACCTGCGGGTCAGCGGCGGTCCGGAACGGCAGCGGTCCGGAACGGGCTCCTGCTACTGATCTTGTTGTCTTCAGCCGGCGCCATTTTTCCAAAATGGCGCCGAAAAATGGCGGCGGCCATAGACGAACACGATTGGACGGCAGGAGGGTCCTTCCGGACCCCCGCTGGACTTTTGGCAAGTCTTGTGGGGGTCAGGAGGCCCCCCCCAAGCTGGCCAAAAGTTCCTGGAGGTCCAGCGGGGGTCAGGGAGCGATTTCCCGCCGCGAATCGTTTTCGTACGGAAAATGGCGCCGGCAGGAGATCGACTGCAGGAGGTCGTTCAGCGAGGCGCTGGAACCCTCGCTGAACGACCTCCTGCAGTCGATCTCCTGCCGGCGCCATTTTCCGTACGAAAAACGATTCGCGGCGGGAAATCGCTCCCTAACCCCGCTGGACCTCCAGGAACTTTGGCCAGCTTGGGGGGGGCCTCCTGACCCCCACAAGACTTGCCAAAAGTCCAGCGGGGGTCCGGAAGGACCTCCTGCCGTCCAATCGTGTCGTCTATGGCCGCCGGCCATTTTTCGGCGCCATTTTCGAAAATGGCGCCGGCTGAAGACAACAAGATTCAGTAGCAGGAGCCGTTCCGGACCGCTGCCGTTCCGGACCGCCGCTGACCCGCAGGTTATTTAAGTCATTGGGGGGGGGGGTTCGGGAGGGTGTGGGATTTAATTTAAAGGTCGGGGTGGGTTTTAGGGGGTTTTAATGTGCCGGTTTTGCGATTTTACGTTTTTTTCGATATTTCAACGATTTTCACGATTTTTCACGATATTTTTACCCCCCCAAATGGCAAACAATACGATTCCCTCCCCTCCCTCCCATCCGAAATCGATCGTTAAGACGATCGAGGACAACGATTCACATCTCTAATATATTGAAAAGCACCGGTCCAAGTACAGATCCCTGAGGCACTCCACTGTTTACCCTTTTCCACTGAGAAAATTGACCATTTAATCCTACTCTCTGGTTCCTATCTTTTAACCAGCTTGTAATCCACGAAAGGACAATCGCCTCCTATCCCATGACTTTTTAGTTTTCGTAGAAGCCTCTCATGAGGGACTTTGTCAAACGCCTTCTGAAAATCCAAATACACTACATCTACCGGTTCACCTTTATCCACATGTTTATTAACTCCTTCAAAAAATGAAGCCGATTTGTTAGGCAAGACTTCCCTTGGGTAAATCTATGTTGACTATGTTCCATTAATCATGTCTTTCTACATGCTTTAACAATTTTGTTCTTGAGAATAGTTTCCACTATTTTTCCTGGCACTGAAGTCAGGCTTCACTGGTCTATAGTTACCCGGATCGCCCCTGGAGCCTTTTTTAAATATTGGGGTTACATTGGCCACCCTCCAGTCTTCAGGTACAATTGATGATTTTAATGATAGGTTATAAATTTTAACTAATAGATCAGAAATTTCATTTTTGAGTTCCTTCAGAATCCTAGGATGCATACCATCCGGTCCAGGTGATTTGCTACTCTTTAGTTTGTCAATTTGGCCTACTACATCTTCCAGGTTCACAGTGATTTCATTCAGTTTGTCTGACTCATCACCCCCCTGAAAAACCATCTCCGGAACTGGTATCTCCCCAACATCCTCATTAGTAAACACGGAGGCAAAGAATTCATTTAGTCTTTCTGCAATGACCTTTTCTTCCCTAAGAGCCCCTTTAACCCCCTCTGTCATCTAATGGTCCAACCGACTCCCTCACAGGTTTCTTGCTTTGGATATATTTTAAAAAGTTTTTATTATGAGTTTTTGCCTCTATGGCCAATTTCATTTCAAATTCTCTCTTCGCCTGTCTTATCAATGTTTTACACTTAGCTTGACAATGCTTATGTTTTATCCTATTTTCTTCAGATGGATCCTTCTTCCAATTTTTGAAGGATTTTTTTTGGCTAAAATAGCCTCTTTCACCTCACCTTTTAACCATGACGGTAATCGTTTTGCCTTCCTTCCACCTTTCTTAATGCGCGGAATACATATGGACTGCGCCTCTAGGATTGTATTTTTAAACAATGTCCATGCCTGTTGAACACTTTTAACCTTTGCAGCTGCACCTTTCAGTTTTTTTCTAACTATTTTTCTCATTTTATCAAAGTTTCCCTTTTTAAAATTTAGTGTTAGAGCTGCAGATTTACTTATTGTCCCCCTTCCAGTTATTAGTTTAAATTTGATCATGTTATGATCACTGTTGCCAAGTGGCCCCACCACCGTTACTTCTTTCACCAAATCTTGCGTTCCACTAAGAATTAAATCTAAAACAGCTCCCTCTCTTGTTGGTTCCTGAACCAATTGCTCCATGAAGCAATCATTTATTACATCCAGGAACTTTATGTCTCTAGCAAGTCCTGATGTTACATTTACCCAGTCAATATTGGGGTAATTGAAATCTCCCATTATTATTGCACTGCCAAATTGGTTTGCTTCCCTGATTTCTCTTAGCATTTCATCATCTGTCTGACCATTTTGTCCAGGTGAACGGTAGTATACTCCTATCACTATACTCTTACCCAACACACATGGGATTTCTACCCATATAGATTCTACTGAGCCTTTAGTCTCTTGTATGATCTTTATCCTGTTGGACTCTATACCCTCCCGGACATAAAGTGCCACACCCCCACCAAGTTGATCCTCCCTATCATTGCGATATAATTTGTACCCTGATATAGCACTGTTCCATTGGTTATCCTCCTTCCACCAAGTCTCTGTGATGCCAATTATGTCAATCTCATCATTTGCTGCTATACACTCTAACTCTCCCATCTTACTACTTAGACTTCTGGCATTGGCATACAGACATTTCAAAGTGTGTTTTTTGCTTGTTTTAACAACCTGCTTTTCAGTTGTTTGGGATAATTCAGAAAAATAAATTGTTTCCTCATCCACCTTACCCATAAATAAAAGTATTGATATAAGACCTCCTGGTCATTGACTATGTGGGTATTGCTCTGTATGTCCTGTAAATTTAAAAATTAATAGTGTTCCAGATTCCAGGTACAAATAGGGAATTCAAACTGAAATCCTTTACCAATTGTAAAAGCATTGGTGTGGTATATTTGGTTAAGTGTCCCTGCAACAAATTTTATATTGGTAAAACCATCAGACAGTTTAATAAACACATTATTGAACAGAAAAGTAACAAACAGAAAAGCAGAGTCAAAGCCTTTAGTATTCCATGCACTATAGATGAATCATAAATTTACTGATTTTAAATTTTGTGTGTTACACCAACTAGTTCTTAATGCACGAGGAGGAGATTTAGATAAATTGCTACTCCAATTGTAACAAAGGTATATTTTCGAATTTAATACTATGGAATCTAATGGTCTTAACCTAGAAGTGGATTACTCTGTTTTTCTGTAATATACATGCTGCTTTAATATGATGGTTTGATTGATCATTCAGTAATCATTAGTCTGGTGTTATATATATATATATATATATATATATATATATATATCTGACGTTAGTTATTTTTATCTTCAATGTTTTTACAGTTGTTAGGTTTAGTTAATATATTAACGTTAGATTTGATGTAAGATTTTACCTATATTTCACTTTTATTAGTTTTATGTTTTTATTTTTATTTTCTTATTTATTAGTCTGGTGTGCATACCATTTAATATGGTATGTTTTATTGTACATATAATCTTTCTTTAATTAGTGCAATATTTCTCAACAGTTTTTTTAACATTTTCTTATGCTATTTTCAATGCTAATCTGTTGATATCGGGAGTATATATAATTTGGCTTTTATAGACATAGTGGTTTTTTTTATCTTATGCCCTTTTTTTAAAGTATACATTTCTATGAGCGATCCATGTTTCAATTGTTTGCCCGGAGGTCGAGCTGTCACATACGGGTGCTAGCTAGTCACATCCTCTTCATTGACTCTTAATGATTTTGGCACGGTTTTGTGCAATTTAAATACAGATCCATAGCGATTTTTGTTTTTAGTTTTTACTTCAAGTACAGATTTTATTATAGTTTCACTTTGTTAATTTATTTTATATATATTTTTATGAGTAATCTTGGTTTTAAACAGCAGCCCAATGTTAGAGCTGTCACATATGGGTACTGGCTGGACACCCCCCCATCACTGATTCACAAAGTTTTTGGCGTGGTTTTCAGCGTTTTAAAGGCTACACCATTAATCACATTCACGCTTACGTTTAGGAAGGAGACCCAAATGCTGCTCGAATGTATGGACAGTAAGTCTTAAAGCCTCACTTTTATGGATTTTATTGTTTTTAGAGCCACGATTATTTTTCCTGTCTTTGTATCGGCAACTAGATACCTTGGACCGCGTCTAAAATTAAATAAGTCATGTATGTGGGAAATCCATAGACAAAGCTTTGTTATATAGTACACCTCGATGATTCTTGTCATTATGATATTCTGTACTACACTGTGCTCCTTTGAAGGGTCTTAGATATTTATTTATTTATTTTTATTTTTTATTTCTGAATTTTCAATAAGAATTCATTAATAATTCATCACAGGCATACAGGTCATGATATTCCTCATAATTATACAGTAATTATTTACTAAAGTAATAATTTTACTCATTCACTGTTTTTTCTTAAAGCATTCCAAGGATAAGGAATTTAACATTAGCGATTTCTAAAGAATAACTTCTCAAAGAGGAAAGTTTACACTTTCACTACGAATTCAGAGATTAACAACTTAACCCTTAATTATTGCCCTATTAACCATTTCCCATCTTTGGGGGATGGGCTTCCAGGAAAGATTGCAATTGGGATATATCATGAAACACATATTTCTGTTCCTGATATTTTAACTCGCATCTGCAAGGATATTTCAATATAAAAGTAGCCCCCCTTAGTATGATCTCTGATTTCAGCTTTAGAAATTCTTTCCTTTTTAACTGAGTGGTCCTTGTCCATGAAATCTCTCAAGAAGACGCCTGAGAAATAACCGGAGTACAGTATCTCTCTCTGTTGAAAACAGAAAAGATACAAAACACTATTGTAAAAGCTGAAATAGTTAATGGGAAAAAATTGGAATTTCTTGAAAATTCATTAAAATACTCTAATTTGAGGGTATTGAATTTTCCCTTTCAAAAATTAATTACAGCTACTGAAATGTTCAAGGAATATATGCAATTTGTGTTAAAAATTCCTCAACAATCTTTACCAGCTTTAGCAAAAGCATACTATATACCCCTAAGATAGTATGAGTATGAGAGAAAAGTATGAGAGAAAGTATGAGAGAAAGTATGAGAGAAAAAATGAGTGAAGCTTGCTGGGCAGACTGGATGGGCCATTTGGTCTTCTTCTGCCGTCATTTCTATGTTTCTATGTTTCTATAAGAAATAAGAAAGATCAAGAGGGTAATTTACAATCAGAGGAGTCAATAAATTTAACAGGAGTATTAGAAACTTCAATTGATACTGATATATCTACTAGGTGTAACCTCTTAGATATTTATTTTTTATTGTTTAATATAGCCAATTTTAAGTGAGTTGAGGCATGTTTGCAGTTTTATACCTTTTAGAGTGTGCATCTCTAATGTTTATCATTTTAACTACTGTAGCATTCATATTTCAGATTAGATGTGCAGACATATTGGTAAAGATTTTTGTTTTTCTAAGGTAATATTGCACTGTCATTCTTTTGTACTTGTGTACTGCTTTTACACTTATTTTTTGGGGGGGGGGGGTTTTGCACATTTTACAGTGATTAATCTCTATGATTTGAAAATACAATCATATGCTCAAGAGATATCACATACAGGTATAATCATAATTTTTTCTGTACACACCATTTGATATGTTTGTCGAGTTCAGTTTTGTTTTCAATTTATATGTTCCATTTTTCATGTCTCATTTTATATGTTCAAACAAAACCAAAAAAAGAACCCAAAAAAGTCTTATCCGTCAAAATCAAACACAACAAAAAGACCCTATAGTATTGTAAGACAATGCTGTGCAATCATTTAAATTGAAATATGCCGCATCAGCAAGCCAGAAGACGGCAGTCATAAAACTTGCCGTCCGGACTACTCGTCATTGTTAAAAAATACCATTCTAGAAGCACAGTCCAGATGTATTCCACACATTAAGAAAGGTGGAAAGAAGGCAAAACGATTACCGGCATGGTTAAAAGGGGAGGTGAAAGAAGCTATTTTAGCCAAAAGATCTTCATTCAAAAATTGGAAGAAGGATCCAACAGAAGAAAATAGGATAAAGCATAAACATTGGCAAGTTAAATGTAAGACATTGATAAGACAGGCTAAGAGAGAATTTGAAAAGAAGTTGGCTGTAGAGGCAAAAACTCACAGTAAACACTTTTTTAAATATATCCAAAGCAGAAAGCCTGTGAGGGAGTCAGTTGGACCGTTAGATGATCGAGGGGTTAAAGGGGCACTTAGAGAAGATAAGGCCATCGCGGAAAGATTAAATGATTTCTTTGCTTCGGTGTTTACTGAAGAGGATGTTGGGGAGGTACCCGTAATGGAGAAGGTTTTCATGGGTAATGATTCAGATGGACTGAATCAAATCACGGTGTGAACCTAGAAGATGTGGTAGGCCTGATTGACAAACTGAAGAGTAGTAAATCACCTGGACCGGATGGTATACACCCCAGAGTTCTGAAGGAACTAAAAAATGAAATTTCAGACCTATTAGTAAAAATTTGTAACTTATCATTAAAATCATCCATTGTACCTGAAGACTGGAGGATAGCAAATGTAACCCCAATATTTAAAAAGGGCTCCAGGGGCGATCCGGGAAACTACAGACCGGTTAGCCTGACTTCAGTGCCAGGAAAAATAGTGGAAAGTGTTCTAAACATCAAAATCACAGAACATATAGAAGACATGGTTTAATGGAACAAAGTCAGCATGGCTTTACCCAGGGCAAGTCTTGCTCACAAATCTGCTTCACTTTTTTGAAGGAGTTAATAAACATGTGGATAAGGTGAACCGGTAGATATAGTATACTTGGATTTTCAGAAGGCGTTTGACAAAGTTCCCTCATGAGAGGCTTCTAGGAAAAGTAAAAAGTCATGGGATAGGTGGCGATGTCCTTTCGTGGATTGCAAACTGGCTAAAAGACAGGAAACAGAGAGTAGGATTAAATGGGCAATTTTCTCAGTGGAAGGGAGTGGACAGTGGAGTGCCTCAGGGATCTGTATTGGGACCCTTACTGTTCAATATATTTATAAATGATCTGGAAAGAAATACGACGAGTGAGATAATCAAATTTGCAGATGACACAAAATTGTGCAGAGTAGTTAAATCACAAGCAGATTGTGATAAATTGCAGGAAGACCTTGTGAGACTGGAAAATTGGGCATCCAAATGGCAGATGAAATTTAATGTGGATAAGTGCAAGGTGATGCATATAGGGAAAAATAACCCATGCTATAATTACACGATGTTGGGTTTCCATATTAGGTGCTACAACCCAAGAAAGAGATCTAGGTGTCATAGTGGATAACACATTTGAAATCGTCGGTTCAGTGTGCTGCGGCAGTCCAAAAAAGCAAACAGAATGTTGGGAATTATTTAGAAAAGGAATGATGAATAAACGGAAAATGTCATAATGCCTCTGTATCGCTCCATGGTGAGACCGCACCTTGAATACTGTGTACATTCTGGTCCGACGCATCTCAAAAAAGATATAATTGCGATGGAGAAGGTACAGAGAAGGGCTACCAAAATGATAAGGGGAATGGAAACAACTCCCCTATGAGGAAAGACTAAAGAGGTTAGGACTTTTCAGCTTGGAGAAGAGACGACTGAGGGGGGATATGATAGAGGTGTTTAAAATCATGAGAGGTCTAGAACGGGTAGATGTGAATGGGTTATTTACTCTTTCGGATAGTAGAAGGACTAGGGGACACTCCATGAAGTTAGCATGGGGCACATTTTAAAACTAATCGGAGAAAGTTCTTTTTACTCAACGCACAATTAAACTCTGGAATTTGTTGCCAGAGAATGTGGTTCGTGCAGTTAGTATAGCTGTGTTTAAAAAAGGATTGGATAAGTTCTTGGAGGAGAAGTCCATTACCTGCTATTAAGTTCACTTAGGGGCGGATTTTCAGAGCCCTGCTCGCGTAAATCCGCCCAAAACCGGGCGGATTTACGCGAGCAGGGCCCTGCGCGCCGGGAAGCCTATTTTACATAGGCCTCCCGGCGCGCGCAGAGCCCCCGGGTCTCGCGTAAGTCACCGGGGTTCTCGGAGGGGGGTCGTGTCGTGGGGGCGTGTCGGGGGCGGGGCCCGTCGCCGCGGCGTTCCGGGGGCGTGTCGGCAGCGTTTTGGGGGCGGGTACGGGGCGTGGCTACGGCCCGGGGGCGTGGCCGTGCCCTCCGTACCCGCCCCCAGGTCGCGGCCCGGCGCGCAGCAGGCCCGCTGGCGCGCGGGGATTTACGTCTCCCTCCGGGAGGCGTAAATCCCCCGACAAAGGTAAGGGGGGGGTGTAGACAGGGCCGGGTGGGTGGGTTAGGTAGGGGAAGGGAGGGTAAGGTGAGGGGAGGGCAAAGGAAAGTTCCCTCCGAGGCCGCTCCGATTTCGGAGCGGCCTTGGGAGGGGAACGGGGGGGAGGCAGTGCGGCTCGGCGCGCGCAGGCTATACAAAATCGATTAGCCTTGCGCGCGCCGATCCGGATTTTAGTGGATACGCGCGGCTCCGCGCGTATCTACTAAAATCCAGCTTACTTTTGCTTGAGTCTGATGCGCAAGCAAAAGTAGGCTGATCGCGCTTCTTTTAAAATCTACCCCTTAGAGAATAGCCACTGCCATTAGCAATGGTTACATGGAATAGACTTAGTTTTTGGGTACTTGCCAGGTTCTTATGGCCTGGATTGGCCACTGTTGGAAACAGGATGCTGGGCTTGATGGACCCTTGGTCTGACCCAGTATGGCATTTTCTTATGTTCTTATGTTCTTATGTCACTTGCGGCTGTGACAAGTAGTCCGGACGGCAAGTGACGAGTAGTCGGACTGTGACAGCTGTGACGAGTAGTCCGGACGGCAAGTTTTATGACTGCCGTCGTCTGGCTTGCTGATGCGGCATATTTCAATTTAAATGATTGCACAGCATTGTCTTACAATACTATAGGGTCTTTTTGTTGTGTTTGGTTTCATTTTATATGTTACCATTTATATGTTAACAATTCACCAAAAAAGACTGAAAACTCTAATATCAATTAGTGTACACCTAGTATAAGTGCTGAAATAACTTTTTCAAATTTTTTAAATTTTTCAAATTTTGTGTGAAACCGCATCAGCAAGCCTGACGACGGCCGTGATGCCACTTGCCGTCCGGACCTCTCGTCATGTGCGGTAGTTGATACTTTTATACTGTCCAAATTTGTTTAAACATTATACACACGAGCAAAATTCACTCACAGAGATTGGCTATTTTTACCAAAACCGATAGAAGAGACAGAGGTGCTCACTTGCGTTTTACCATTCTCATCAATGACTTCTGTCATGAAACGTATCATATCTCAAAATTGGCATCTATTACAGCTGTACGATGAATTTCAAGACATCCCCACGCTTTGCCTTCACGAGAAATTCTAGTTTTAAGGACTTATTAGTTCATTCGGACACTAAGATCCCTTCCGCCAGGGTTCAGATAGGCGCACACACTCCATGGGAGCATGCACTGTATGCCATGTGATGATAGACACATCTTCCCTGTACTTTTCTAAAGTTGATTTCACTTGGACTCTCAGGCAGTTTACAACTTGTCGTTCTTCGGCCTGATATATTTAATACAATGTCCGTGCAATCTTTGGTACGTGGGAAAGACTCAACGAGCCTTGAAAACCAGGCTAATCGAACATCGATCCTGCATCACCACTGGTAAATTGACTGCCCCATTAACATCCCATTGTCTTCAACAACATCATAATTTTGATGAATAAAATCTGTAGTATTGGAGCAATTGTCCCCCAGTTGGCGAGGAGGAGACTTTAACACGCGGTTACTACGCGCTGAACAACGTTGGATACATCGTTTAAATACAGTGGAGCCACACGGCCTGAATTCAGCATTAGAGTATCAAGTTTTCCTATAATTTAACAACAGTGACCCACTTCTAATTACTTGAATGCATCTTTGACCTTGCCACAATCATTCTTAATAACGTCATCACGTTAGTTTTCCGTCTATAGCTCTTTTTCACAGCTGTTTTGAGATCCTTCAATTGACGTTTTGACGTCACAACGTGCTGAAAATCACGGGCTTTTTAAAAGGAAGAGTTTTTCAGCGTTATTCTGTCCCGCCGAAATTTGTAGACAGGAGAGACGGAATCGTCCGGGATAAAGGTTGGCCAGTTGTGACACCTAAGCTAAGTACTTTTTAAGATACAATTCTTTATATGTTAAGATTTCATTATTTTCTTTATACAGCATCTGTTCCAAGATATCGCAATTGACTCCTGAAGAAGCGGATACCGATCGCGAAACACCGGCCGCTGTCGGGCTAATGAATTGTTATAGGAGAACAGATAATGTTTAAACAAATTTGGACAGTATAAAAGTATCAACTACCGCACATGACGAGAGGTCCGGACGGCAAGTGGCATCACGGCCGTCGTCAGGCTTGCTGATGCGGTTTCACACAAAATTTGAAAAATTTAAAAAAATTTGAAAAAGTTATTTCAGCACTTATACTAGGTGTACACTAATTGATATTAGAGTTTTCAGTCTTTTTTGGTGAATTGTTTACGGTGACAAGACTGTCTTGGGTTCTTTTGTTTACCATTTATATGTTACCATTTAATTCGAATATGATTTTATGATTTATTTTTGTATGTCCTGTATATTTGTGTATTGTAGTCCCTGAGGCAACCCCATTGTTGCCTCAGGGCAACCCCATTGTTGGGTGAAACTCGGCCTGAGTCGGGCTTTATATTGAATGAACGAGTCTCATAGAAACATATGTAGATAGATTTGATGAATTATTTTTAACGGAACATTTGTTTAAAGACAATATTCTCTTCTGGAAACATAGAAACATAGAAATGACGGCAGAAGAAGACCAAACGGCCCATCTAGCCTGCCCAGCAAGCTACGCACTTTATCCATTTTTTTCCCCTTTTTTTTTCTCCCACCTGTTACTATTGGCTTCCAGTACCCTCCAGCCCTAATTCCCCTCCACCCCCACCACCAATTTAGAGAGCAGCGCCGTATCTGCATCCAAGTGAACATCCAGCTCAATTAGGGGTAGCAACTGCTGTAACAAGCAGGCCACACCCTTACCCCATACACTTACCCACCCCTGTTTTTATTTTTTTGTTTGTTTTTTGGTTTTTTGGGTTTTTTTGGAGATAGCAGCCCTCCATCCTTCCGCTTCGTGAAGGTGGAACACCAACTACTGGCCGCTGGCATCCCGCTCCGTGAATGCCTCTGTGGCTACTGCCGCTTCGTGCAGTGTTTGAATGCCTCTGTGGCTACTGCCGCGTCCGTGCAGTGTTTTGCTGCCTCCTCTTTATTCACGCCCTCTAGACTTGATGGATCCACAGTGTTTATTCCCATGCCCCTTTGAAGTCGTTCACAGTTTTAGACTTTACCACTTCCTCCGGAGGGCATTCCAGGCATCCACCACCCTTCCGTGAAGAAATACTTCCTGATATTGGTTCTTAGTCTTCCTCCCTGGAGCCTCAGCTCGTGACCTCTGGTTCTGCTGATTTTTTTCTGACGGAAAAGGTTTGTCGTTGTCTTTGGATCATTAAAGTTTTTCAAGTATCTGAAAGTCTGAATCATATCACCCCTGCTCCTCCTTTCCTCCAGGGAGTACATATTTAGATTGTTCAATCTCTCCTAGTATGTCATCTGATGAAGACCCTCCACCTTCCTGGTCGCCCTTCTCTGTACCGCCCTCCATCTTGTCCTTGTCTCTTTGTAGATACGGTCTCCAGAACTGAACACAGTACTCCAGGTGAGGCCTCACCAAGGACCTGTACAAGGAGATAATCACTTCCCTTTTCTTACTCGATATTCCTCTCTCTATGCAGCCCAGCATTCTTCTGGCTTTTGCTATCGCCTTGTCGCATTGTTTCGCAGACTCCATATCGTTAGACACTATCACCCCAAGGTCTCTCTCCTGCTCCGTGCACATCAGCCCTTCTCCCCCCCATCAAATACAGTTCATTCGGATTTCCACTCCCCATATGCATGACTCTGCACTTCTTGGCATTGAATCTCAGCTGCCATATCTTTGACCACTCTTCAGCTTCCTTAATCCCGTCTCATTCTCTCCACTCTCTTCCACTCTGTTGCAGATTTTAGTGTCATCCGCAAAAAGACAAACCTTACCTTCTATCCCGTCCGCAATGTCGCTCACAAATATATTGAACAGGACCGGTCCCAACACCGATCCTTGTGGTACACCACTTAAACCTCCCTCTCTTCAGAGAGAGCTCCATTTACCATCACACATTGTCTTCTGTCCGTCAACCAGTTTGCAATCCAGGTCACCACCTCGGCACTCACTCCCAAGCTTCTCATTATATTCACCAGTCTCCTGTGTGGGACCGTATGAAAGCTTTGCTGAAATCCAAGTAGATGACAACGAGTGCTCTTCCTTGATCCAATTCCTTGGTTACCCAGTCAAAAAAGTCAATCAGATTTGTCTGACAGGATCTTCCCCTGGTGAATCCATGCTGCCTCTGGTCCAGCAATTCTCCCGAATGTAGATAGTTCACTATTCTCTCTTTCAACAGTGACTCCATTACTTTTCCCTCCACTGAAGTGAGGCTAACCGGTCTGTACTTACCAGCCTCCTCTCTGTTCCCACTCTTGTGAAGCGGAACCACCACAGCTCTTCTCCAATCACTTGGCACCACTCCGTTTCTAGGGATCTATTGACAGGTCACACAGCGGACCCGCCAGCACATCTCTGAGCTCCCTCAGTATCCTGGGATGAACCTCAATCAGGTCCCATGGCTTTGTCTACTTTCAGTTTCCCCAGCTCTTCCCATACATTTTCTACTGTAAATGGAGTTACATCTACTCCACTCCCCTCCAGTATCTTGTTAACTAGGGACGGTCCTTCTCCAGGGTCCTCCTTCGTGAACACAGAACAGAAGTATTCGTTTAATATTTCTGCCATTTCTTTCGTCTCTCTCCACACATTGATCCTTTCCACCTTTCAATTTCACTATACTACTTTGAACTTTTCTCTTTTCACTGATGTATCTGAAAAATGTTTTGTCACCTCTCTTTACTTCCTTGGCAATCCTCTCTTCTCCTTGACTTTTTGCTCTCTTGATTAATTTCTTCTTCGTCTCCCTCAGTTCTACCAGATATTCTTCTTTGTGCTCCTCTCTTTGGGATCTTTGTATTTCTTGAAAGCTGTTCTTTTAGCCTTTATTTTGTCAGCACCTCCTTTGAGAACCAGATAGGTTTCATTTTTTCTTTTGCTTTTCTTTACTTTTCTAACATATAGATTAGTTGACTTGGCAATTTGCTCCTTTTAAATTGGTCCACTGTTGATCCACATCTCTCATATTCTCCCAGCCTTTTAGTTCTTCCTCCAGGTACTTCCCCATTTCATCAAAGTTTGTGTTTTGAACTGCAGAACTCGGGTTTTTGTGCTTCTTTTCCCTATCTTTTTTGTGATATTAAACCATACTGTTTGATGATCACTTGTGCTGAGGTGGGCGCCCACCTGGACATCAGAGATGTTATCTCCATTAGTGAGCCACTAAGTGAAGTATTGCTCCTTCTCTTGTGGGTTCCATAACATTTGTTTGAACAAAGCTACTTGCAGGGCATCCACTATTTCTCCTACTATTTATTAGATTCGGCAGATTGGGGATTCTCCAGTCTACATCTGCATATTAAAGTCTCCAACGATCACCACTTCTCCCTTCTTTCCTATCCTGTGGATGTCATTAACCAGATCTCTGTCCAGCTCATCTTTTTGGTTTGGAGGCCTTAAACCACTCCAATAAAAATGGATGTCCCATCTTTTTTTAGGTTGGCCCATAGTGCTTCTTCATTGCCCCCATCTTCCTTGCAGCTCTGATGCTTGGATATTGTTTTCTGACGTAAAGAGCCACTCCTCCCCCTTTCCTGTCCTCTCTGTCTTTCCCTTAACAAGTTATAGCCTGGTATTGCCGTATCCCAGTCATGAGATTCCGTAACCACGTTTCCGTGACAGCAACAACATCCAAGTCCGCCTCCACCATTAGGGCTTGCAGATCTGGGATTTTATTGCCCAAACTACGAGCATTTGTGCTCATAGCTTTGCCAGCTTTCTTCATTCAAGGTTACTGCTGTTTCTGGACTCCTTTTGTGACCTCTTTAGTTGAGTTTTGTATATCCCCTTTTCCCTTGCTTTTGTGCAAGGGAAAGGATTAGTGCCTCTGATGGCAGAGTCAATCCATCACAGTGAGCCTTTTCCTTTGGTTTCTGATCTGGAATTTCTGTATGCATTGGGTTTTTTTCTCTCTTTCAGATAACATTTCAATCTTTCCTCAAAGAACTTCTTCAGTTATTTAATACAGAGAAGGCATTTTGTACTTGTTGCACTTGATACAGTGTGTGTCTCCCGGATCACAAGTCTAATTCTAACCCGAGCCCACTGTAATACTGTTTTTTAAGCTTCTCAATGCTCTGTGTGAGGGGGGGCGAGGAGGGGGGGGGGTAGAGTTGTGGGCTGTACAGCTGTCAATAATGGGTGTCTGTGGGTCACCGGTCTTATCCTATCTGAAGCCCACAGTAAATCTCTTTTCCTTGACTTTTGGTTATTCAGTGGTAATGGGAAATTAATTTCTGAATAATGTACCGTGGCTGAGACTTTCTTTATTGAAGCTAATTCAGCTTTACCTTCAGCCAGCTCCTTTTCCAAGGTAAAGAGTGGTGAACAAATGGGGCAAGCCTAAGTTTCCATATGATTACCCTCAATATAAAGGCTCCACAACAGTTGCATTGGATAGACCTCATTATGGTAATTTGTCTGATGAATAGCAAATTATGGAAATACTAATTTACCTTGTTGCCATTTATGAATTTAGGCAGGTTATATAAGAAATACAGACCTAGTGGTGGGTGGGCAGAGGGTAGGTGGGAGGGAGTCAAACAGGTAAAACAGACTACAGCACTCCCAAATTCTATTTCAGTTGTGGCTTCTTTTTAACAGACAGTGCACTAGTTTTGGCAAATATAATGCCCTACTTCTAAGCACAGATAACAACCAAAAATGGACTTAACTTTAGCAGAAAAGGCTCTGGCTCATGAAGATCCCAGCTCCAAAGTGATTCAGTTCCCAAAGCACATGAGACTCTGGCTACTTTAAATCCAATTATTGCCTCCCCCACAAACACTGGGCTGAGGAGGAGGAAGGGTCTGCTTTGAACTAATGGCTGGCACAGGTAAAACAGACTACAGCACTCCCAAATTCTATTTCAGTTGTGCTTTCTTTTAACAGAACAGTGCACTAGTTTTGGCAAATATAATGCCCTACGTCTAAGCACAGACAACAACCAAAAATGGACTTAACTTTAGCAGAAAAGGCTCTGCCTGGCTCATGAAGATCCCAGCTCCAAAGTGATTCAGTTCCCAAAGCACATGAGACTCTGGCTACTTTAAATCCAATTATTGCTCCCCCACAAACATTTAAAGATTCTAAACGGACATTATTTGGCACCTAATCCACTTGTTGCCTCAGAAGCTTCCTGAATACATCTCGAGGGGGGGCTCAGTACCGGTCGGGGTCGGTGTCCTTACTCAGTGAAGGTGGAGCCCTATGCGGGGGGGGGGGGGGGGGGGGGGGGGCAGGGAGGGGAATGCTCTCCCTGCCCATGATGTTGATCCAGCAATGACAAAAACTGTGTCAGTATTTGCGAGATATGTGTCATCACCTGGGAGGTAAGGCTCCCCGTGTCTAGGGAGGGTTCCCTTGGTGGCATTACCTCCCAGAGGTGTTATGGCCATCGGCAGTGGTGGTCATGAGCGGTGCCTGCCGCGGCGGTCTGCAGCCGGGACCAAGTACTAACCCGTGGTATCAGGTTAGAACCGAAGGCCCTGCTGGAGCAGGCAGGGCCCCTTTGGGCGCTCTTCCACGGCCATGGCCGCTGCTGAGGCCAGCCGCTGGGCTCTAAACGGCTGGATGACTCCTCCCCCTTCTGTCTACTAAAGAAGCTGAGCGCGCGGCTGAAGAGAGATTTAAAGGGGCCACAACAGGTGTGTCGTGGCTCCTTCCCAAGACTCCTCCCTCGCCTTGGGTATTTAAGGCAAAGGTCTGCTCCTCAGACCTTGCCTTGGTATTGAGGCTTCTGGTTGTTCAGTCTCCGTACTGGTGTTCCTGGTTCCTGACCTTCATTCCTGTTTCTGTTCTTCTCCCTCGGATTGATTCTTGGCTTCTGACCCTTGGACCGGCTGTCGTTCTTCACTTGGCTTGACCCTGGACTGGCTGAGGACCCTTCTCCTGGCTTGCCTTCTGGACTGGCTGTGGACCATTCTCCTGCATTGCTTCTGGAACGGATTCAACTCTTCTCCTGGCTTCGACCCTCGGAACGGCTCCTAACCACTCTTCGGCTTCTACTCCTAGACTGACTCAATCTGCTGGAGGCACAAAACCTATGCAGTTGGGTCGTGGACCTCTCTCTCCAGAGGAAAGGCAAAGGCGATGGAGACAGGCCTTTGTTTATATTGTGGAGGGTCGGGTCATCTCATTGCGCGTTGTCCTACACGTCCGGGAAACTACCAAGCCTAGGCTCTTTTGGGGGAGTAACCCTAGGCATCACTACTTCCGGCTCCCCCACTCACTCTGCAGAGAACTCTGCTTCTAGAAGACCACAAATTTTCTACATTGGGCGTTAGTAGATTTCCGGGGCTGGAGGAGTTTCATCCTGCAAGATGTGGTAGAACAACTGTATATTCCTACCCGCCTGTGTCCAAGACCATTAATCATATCTTCCATCCACGGAGACCCTCTGCCAGGGAGAATTACTCATCACACGATTCCCTTGGATTGCCATATTGCACCGAATCATACCGAAAGCATCACCTTTTATATTATCCAGAAAGCCATTCATCCAGTTGTTCTTGGGTAGGGATGTGAATCGTTTTTCAACGATTAAAATTATCGTCTGATAATGTTAATAATCGTCTTAAATCGTTATAGAACACAATACAATAGAAATTCTAACGATTTATCGTTAAAAAATCGTTAAATCGTGTTAGTGCGCACTAACTCCCGTTAGTGCGGCACTAACAGAAAATGATACAATTGACACTTTCCAGGTCACTGAAAGGTCAGTTAGGGAATGAATATGTATTCCTATTGGCTGGCTGCCCTCTTATCTATTGATGTTACCAAGGTTCCACTGAAGTGATGGTTGGGGGGATGGGAAATGGAACTGGAAACTCACGAACACCAACAGAAAATGAAACAAAGTGTTGACACTTCCCAGGTCAGTAAAGGTCACTTAGGAATGAATATGTATTCCTATTGGCTGCTGTGGCTCTTATCTATTGATGTTACCAAGGTTCCCACTGAGGTAATGGTTGGGGGGATGTGAAATGGAAACAGTTGGAAGCTTGACAAAAAAAGTAGTGTGATGATCAGCACTCACATGACTAGAACTTGTTTGTTTATTATTTTGTTAGCAGGCACGTGAAATGCTAGTGCATGTTGAATTTGCCAATCACTGTGCATTTTAGAAAGGTGGTCCTGGCTGGAACTGTACACAGTTCAATATATATAATTGATTGTTGGTAAGTGTATTTTTAAGTAGCCACACTGGCACCAGTATGTTTACTTTCCTCCTACTTAACTCACTAGCTCAGCTTTGTAAGAAGGGCTTCTCTGCTTGTGTGTTGCTTTTGTTGGTGTGAGGAGAGCAGAAACTCAGATCTTTATTCAATCTACTACAGTCATCTCTTATATTAACCTACTCAATTTTTTTTAATGATTTGTTATATCACTGAATTAATAATTCATTATTATTAGGTGGTGGTGAATGGTCACTGGTGTCCAGGCTAGTGTCACTGGTGAGGCTAGTGGCAGTTTAGCAGAATTATAATTTATTTTTATTAGTACTGCAGCATTAATATATTCAAGCCTAGGTAGGCAGCCAGTGCACTACTCCAGCAGTCACCTCATTGCTTCCTGTGCATTGCATTATGCGCACACACTGACTCCAGCTTGGGTGGGGACAAGGCAGGTCTCCTTTACTGCACACACTGACTCCAGTTTGGGGATAAGGCAGGTCTCTAGAGATGTGAATCTCCATTTGCGCAAAATGGCGCCGCCCGTAGACAACACGATTCGACTGCAGGAGGTCGTTCCGGACCCCCGCTGGGCTTTTGGCAAGTCTTGTGGGGGTCAGGAGGCCCCCCCAAGCTGGCCAAAAGTCCCTGGGGGTCCAGCGGGGGTCCGGGAGCGATCTCCTGCCGCGAATCGTTTTTTTGTAAGGAAAATGGCGCCGGCCATAGCGGGGTGGGTTTTAGGGTTGCTTTAGTGTGCCGGTTTCCCCGCCCTCCCCCCCACTGGACCCCAGGTAATTTAAGGCACTTTGGGGGGGTTCGGGAGGGTGGGGGATTTATTTTAAAGGGTCGGGGTGGGTTTTAGGGTTGCTTAGTGTGCCGGTTTCCCCCCGCCCTCCCCCCCACTGGACCCCCAGGTAATTTAAGACACATAGGGGGGGTTCGGGAGGGTGGGGGATTTATTTTAAAGGGTCGGGGTGGGTTTTAGGGTTGCTTTAGTGTGCCGGTTTCCCCGCCCTACCCCCCACTGGACCCCAGGTAATTTAAGGCACTTTGGGGGGGGGTTCGGGAGGGTGGGGGATTTATTTTAAGGGTCGGGGTGGGTTTTAGGGTTGCTTTAGTGTGCCGGTTTCCTCCCCGCCCTCCCCCCCACTGGACCCCAGGTAGTTTAAGGCACTTTGGGGGGGGTTGCGGGAGGGTGGGGGGATTTATTTTAAAGGGTCGGGGTGAGTTTAGGGTTGCTTTAGTGTGCCGGTTTCCTCGCCCTCCCCCCCCCACTGGACCCCAGGTAATTTAAGGCACTTTGGGGGGTTCAGGAGGGTGGGGGATTTATTTTAAAGGGTCGGGGTGGGTTTTAGGGTTGCTTTAGTGTGCCGGTTTCCCCACCCTCCCCCTTCCCCCGATTTACGATTTTTTGACGATAAATCGGGGGGAATTGTTATTGTATCGCGGCTCTAACGATTTTTGGACGATTTAAAAATATTGGACGATATTTTAAATCATCAAAAAACGATTCACATCCCTACGAGGTCTCCTTTACTGCACACACTGACTCAGCTTGGGGACAAGGCAGGTCTCCTTTACAGCACACACTGACTCCAGCTTGTGGAAAAGGCAGGTCTCCTTTACTGCAGACACTGACTCCAGCTTGGTGAAAAGGAGGTCTCCTTTATATATATATTCTTATCAATCAATCAGTGGACTGTATTAGCTGCAGCTGGTGATTGATTAAATAATACTGAAATATCAGTCTAACTACTAAACTAGTGTGTCGTCTTACACTAGCCAGCCACTACCCCTGTGTTGGTGCTGGACTTGCACGTGAGCCTTAAATTTATAAATAAATTGTTTGTGTTAGTAGTGCAAGTATAAGTAAATATAATAGTATGGGGTAGCCTAGTGTCATTGGCTAGTGGCTGGCTACTAGCCACGCCAGTGAGCCACTAGTCAGATTACTAATCACACAGTGACCTGTCACTGACTGACGAAGTCACTCACTAACTGTATTTAAACCCTTCTTTATATCTTATCTATTAGGTGCTGCTCAGTACACTGCTGTGCCAGCTTACTTCTTGGTACTGGACTGGACTTGCAGCCATAACGTTTTAAAAATGTTTGCTGGTAAGAAGAAGAGTGCTACTGGAAAGAAATTCCAGTCATTAGGAAAAAAACTGCGATTTGATGATACCCCTTCTACTTCAGCGAATGTAAGGAGCAAGGTAACTTGCAGGACAAGGAAGGAGCAAAATCTGGAAAGGTGAAAGTGAAATTTGTGCAGCAGCAGCAAAGTTTATTGATGGATGAAGTGCTACAGAAAGTGCTGAATAGAGAATCAGAGGACTCTGAGTCTGAGGAGGAGGATGACGATGATATTCAGGATGGAGGAGAAGAACACCACCAATGACAAGTGATAGTAGTGATGATGAATCAGATGATGGTAGTTCGATTGTGAAAAAAACCACTGTCAGTGCCAGTAGTATCCTCTCTATTCATAAACCAGTTGAAAATTTGCAGGTTACTACAACAACAACTTCTGCTACTTCTACTCCTAGTACTTCTACTCCTACTCTGATGACAACACTGACAAGGAAATGTCCAGCCTAGAGTAAGGGACAGTAGAAAAGCATCAAAGGTTTGGAATCATTTTAATGTTACTGATGATTGGAGATGTGCTCAATGTATCCATTGTAAAAGGATGGTGAGCCGTGGAAGAACTCTTGGACATCTTACTACCACCAACATGAAATATCACCTGGAAAGAGAACATAGAGCACTGTTGCTTGCAGAAGAAGCTGCAGGGAAGCCACAGAAAGGAAATTACTTCAGAAGATTGTGTGTATGTGAAGCAGAAGCAGTCTTCTCCTTCTCCTCATTACCACGGCAGCACAGCGGCAAGCTACTGTTGAGCAAGATGGGGTGGTGTCCTTCGTCCATTTCACAGACTAGGAAGCAAGTAGTATCCAAAGTGTTGACAACGACAAATTGCTGTAATGATTGCTGTGATGATCAGCCACTGCAGATTGTAGAGAATGATGGATTTAAGCAGCTGATGCATCTTGTAGCCCCTGAGTACAAAATTCCTTCAAGAACTACATTTACCCGTCAGGTGATTCCTTCCCTGTACTCACAATGTCGTGCTGAAATGCAGATTGTGATGGCAAGGGCAAAGGGAAGGAGCATACATCTCACCACTGATCTTTGGACTAGTAAGAATGCAACACATGCATATTTGTCTCTACAAGCAACATTGGTGGCAGCTGGATGAGGCATTAACTGACAGCACAAGCACAAGCAGTGGCAGTAAGCACCAGCAGCTCCAAAAAACTTCTCTCCAGGATACCGGTGGGCTTTACTGCATGCTCAAGTGCTAGACAAGAGACATACTTCTGAAATATCTACAGACAATTCAGGGGATGATGGAAGGATGGAAAGGGCTACTTAGAAGCAATGATATGGAATGTTTAAATGATATATCATTACTGACAATGCTGCCAATATGAGTAAGGCTCTGGGGATGGTGGATTCAAAGGCATCCGATGCTTTGCACATACACTGCACCTGGTAGTGAGGGATGCGTTGGGGCTAGGTGCCAGGAAGTGCAAGGTACTAGTCGTCAGCCCTGAAGCGGTTTGATTGAAAAGTGCCGCAAATAACTGGGCATTTCAATCGCAGTGTGAAAAGTGGGAAGGAACTCAGAGAAAAAAACAAAAAGCATTTAGGGCAACCATTGCATAACCTTGTTCAGGATGTGCCTACCAGATGGAATTCCACCTATCTTATGTTGGAAGGTTGTCCTGAACAACAGACACCTCTGCATGATTTGGCAATGGAATCTGAAAATTGGATTGGAAAATCCACTTGGATGTCAGGACTGACAAACATTGCACAGATGGTGTATGGTCCTCAAGCCTTTCAAAGAATATACTGATGAACTGAATGCCAGCTACAGCCACGTTAGGTGATATCATTCCTGTAATATATGATCTGGAGCAGGTATTACAGGAATTCTGCATCAGACAGATTTGTCGAAGGAAGTGTTGCAGCTTGTGAGATGCTTAAAAGAGCAAGTACGGAAAAGGTTGAAACTCTAATGGAAAAGGATAGCTATATGTTAGCTACTATGTGTGACCCACGTGTGAAAGGCAATGTTGCTCTCAAGTGCAATACTCTTGCATCCTGGACAAATAAGTTGATTCAAATGGTTGAAAAGATTTCAACTCCTCCCACGCCATCCTGCTCAGCTGCTTCCAGTTCCACCAGCTGCTTCCCTCCCATGATGACAACCCATTTCTCCTCCCAAATTTCATGAAACTGGTGCTATTTCAAAAGCAAGAGCAAGATGTGTCAGATTTGAGACTGGTGGTGCTGCTAACCAGCAGCAATACCTGCAAAGATAAGGTTGCCAGAAATTCATGTGAAGAATTTTCTCTCTGAGCCAGTTCAGAGCATGGAGTCAGATCCTCTGAGATATTGGGCAGAAAAAGCTACAATTGTGGCCTTATCTTACCATTAGTAGCACAACACTTTCTTTCCTGCCCACCCACCAGTGTGCAAAGTGAAAGAGTATTTCATTGACAGGGAACATTGTGAGTCCACACGTGCACGTTTGAATCCAGACTTAGTTGAGGAATTGGTTTTCATCAAAATGAACCTTCTGCTGCTTGATAATGTGAAAATTTGCTGTGACTGGGAGGAGGAGTGAGTCTCTTGTCTAGGATGGGGATGCAAGGTCGTTTGGGAACACAGCAGGATGGAGCATTCAGCATAAGCACTGCCTCATGATAGAACTGCCCCTGCCTCTTCACCGTCAGGTGTCTGCTGTGCTGTTATCATCTATCTGTCAGCTTGATGAATAAGGACTTTGTACGTGCAAGAAGAAACCTAAGTTTTTGTGTCTATCAAACTGTGTGCGCTTATTTAGCAGCTGTTTAGAAACAGGCAGTTTAAAGTACTTTTGAGTTTTGACACATTCGTCTCTCTAAGCAGTTAATGTATATGTGATAGGGCATTGGTTTATTTATTCAGCTGAGACAGTTTATAGCTCAGCTTACCAAACCGGTCCTGGGGATTCACAACAGCCAGTTGGATTTTAGAATATCCACAAAGAATTATGCATGAGATTACATTTACATATCATGGGGACTCAGTTATACTGCAATTTAATCATCTGCTAAAATCCGGCTTGAGTGAGATGTGTTATTTATTGGAAAACCCTGGTTTATAGGGACCAATTTGTCTCACTCTCTAGAAATAAGCCTGACCCACCTAAGTTAGTGCCTAAATCAAAACCATCTCCAGTTGTGTCATGAGTTACTTAACCTCCCTGTGGTCAGTAAAAGGTTCTCTGGCCGAGATTTAATTATTTCTCCCTGTGGAGCAGATACATGTTAAGTTGAATTTTCAAGTTGCAGTAATAAAAAAACAGCATTACGTGTGTATAAATAGCATATACTTCTTTATATAGTACAACATGAGTAAATCTACATGTGTGAAAACAAAAGGGATGGGTCTAGTGTTCCCAAGTGGAGGCCAACATTTATGTATGTTATGTCGCTATTTTATAAGAGATTTACTGTACTGTGTAGATTTGGGCAGCTTTATATTTTACTCTCGCTTCTTTATCTGGAGTAAGTGATAGTATAAGTCTTAACGTCAAATCATGACTAGGTTCGTGGTCTGGGAGAAAATGGGGGAAGCTGAGGCTGATCTTGATGAGTTGCAGATGGACTGGAGTGGAAAACTGAAAGACTATTGATAACACTGGTAATTTTATTGCTGTGTGCATGTTAGAAATCTCTTGACTATAAATCCCAATTTATAATAATTTTAATAATTGAGTCCACTAATATTTCTCAAATTAAAAACATTTTATTAACTACAAAACTATAACGAAAATTAAATAATAACTGTTATAAAAATATAACTTTACAATGACAAAATACAAAAAAAAAATGATGTGTTAGCACCCAGTACTCAAGGATGTGGAGAAGAGAATGGCAACCCGAGAGGAGGATCCTGCTCTGGAGCAGAGGGCAGTGGCATCTCCTCCTCACGAGGCATCTCATGAGGAGGAGATACCTGTGCCCTCCGCTCCTGAAAGGCCTCCTCCATGGCTGACAGCCTCCTCTCCACATCCTTGACATCTGCCCTGAGGCTGTTTTACACTCCCTGCAGGATCTCCTTCAGTATGCCAAACTGCGCATGTGCAGTGCATACGCAGCTTGGAGGAGATCCTGCAGGGAGTAAAGCAGCAGTGCTGGTGCTGGTGCTGCTGGGCCCGGCTGTGGCTGCCTCCATCCTTTGGGCACTGGCAGTGGCACTGGTGCTTGTGGCTGCCTCTTCTTGCCCTGTAAAGAAATGTAAAAAATTCTACAGAAGATATAGAACAGGGGTGGGCAGTTATGGTTCCTCGAGGGCCACAAACCAGTATTGTACGCACCAGCAAGTTTTATAATATTAAAATACATTCATAAACCCCTTAGTTTACTAAATTGCAGGGTTTTGGAAAAATGAGTTTATAGTCTACAACATCGGAGAGGGAGAGTGGAGGGATATCATTCTAGATAATTAGAGATAATATTATATAATATATAGCATAACATACATCTATCCCACCCTATATAACTGACTGATCACAAACAATAATTTTGAATTTCTCATGCCTCAGACAGATACTAGACAAACTACTACTACTAGTCTACAACATACGTACTGGCCCTGTGGCCCAAATACAAGTCATTAAGCCCGTACACACGTGCTACATTAAAAAAAAAATGTTTTTCAGTTCATTTTTAACATGCACTCTTCTACAGTTCTTCTTCCTCACTCATCCTCTTTCTCCCACTGCCTCCCTCCCCTCTCACAGTGACTAATACCACCCTTCCCTCAGTCTCACATTCATCCCCCCATTCACATTTGCAGCATGTTGGTCAAAGGTCAGGGCTCAATTATCTAATAATATAATACCTGCCCACCAGTGACGTTCCCTCCGTCCTCCTCTGCTGCAGCTACTGGGCCCAGGAAGCCCCGCCTCGTCCCTGCTGGTGTGTGGTTCTGTACGAAGACACAGATCAAATTTCGAGAACAACAGTTAAAATTTAAAAAAAAGGAATTGGAACTGACACAAACAATATTAAACACAAATTCCATTACAATTAATTGAATATATTTGTGTACTTGTGTAGTATTCTCAAACAACCTACCAGGCGAAGGACGCGCTAAAGTCAGGCGGACCTCCCTCTCAAGCCAATCACCCCGCGTGAAGTCTCAGATGCCGACCTGAGAATTAGAGGTAGAAAGGAAATAGAATAACATTAATTGATTAATAATTATTACAAACACAACCATGCCCTACTAGGTTATTTTTTATGCAATATAAAATTCAGTAATAAAAAAATACTTAGCTATTTTTAATGTGGCATTCAAAATTCCCAAATACAAATCCCATCATTTCAAAATGATAAATAAATATAAATAAATATAAATACACCACTAACCATTATCTCTCACCTTTCTTCTCTTGAGATCTTCGATCTCACGCGGGTAAGAGGCCTCCGGCAGAACTCCTCCTGGAGAGCCACCCAGGCTGCAGACTCCCTTTGAAGGTTAGGCCTGCTGCCTGAGGGGGGTGTAGAGATGCCTCCTCATCCGGAGGAGTAGCCGGCTAAGGAGGTCCACATCTGCCTGTGTGAACCGTGGCTTCCTGGACCTAGCATCACGATCTGCCTTTTGAGGAGGACTGTTGGGCTGACTCCCTATCATGATCCATCTACAATGAGAAAATAAAAAGAAGATGAAAAAAAAGTAAGTTCAGAGCTCAGAATGCAAAGGGCTGAAGTATCCCACCCTTCACATCCCCCACTGCTGGTATATGGGAGAGAAGAAGGGGAAGGGGAGGGGGGGGGGAGGTGAAGGGGCAAGCAGCCCCACTCCCTGGGAGGGATGGAAGGGAGAGACAGGCCCCACTCCCTGGGAGGGATGGGAAGGGAGAGACAGCCCCTGAATGCAGGGGCTGTCCTCTCCTTCCCATCCCTCCCCTCCCCCCCCCCCCACCACTCACCCACACAACACTGGCTGGGACATGGGGGAGGGGAGGAGTCAGGGTCAGGCAGCTCCCCCCTGTCTGTGAAGCCAGCCTCTCACTAATAATGCCGGGAGGGAGCTGTCTCCGCCTTCACCCCCCCACATTCACTGTGCTCAAGTTTGCAGTTTCCTGTGTTAAACTAAATGTCTTTTTTTCACTACAATAGCATAAAATAAAATGAAGTACTTGTTGTATTAAACTAGGAAACTTTACATAAATTGAAATTAAGTACTTCTCTATTTATTTACTTTAGTGAAACATCACATTAAATAAAGAAACTTGCCACCTGAGCTCAAAACATAACATACTATAAGAAAAACTAAACAAAAAAGTTTATTATTAATTGATTATACTTACAGTGGTGTTCAATTTACAGAGCACTGTCTGTTACACAGTGGGTGTGGGAGGTACTACTGCACTACTGACTGAGTGCTTGCTGTTACACTTTCCTGCTGCACTTTCCTTCTGGCTGGGCTACTGCATGCTTCTCTGTTATCAAAATGGCGAGGGGGAAACAGCACTGAGCATGTGCGACTGGCTGGGACATGGGGAGGGGAGGATCAGGGTCAGGCACTGTGTGCAGGAAGATCACAACACCCCCTGGTATCAGGGTTAGGGCACTGTTGTGCAGGAAGATCACAACACCCCTGGTATCAGGGTTAGGGCACTGTGTGCAGGAAGATCACAACACTCCTGGGTATTAATAGGGATAGGGCACTGTGTGTACAGTGAAGATCACAACACCCCTGGTGCCAGGGTTAGGGCACTGTGTGCAGGAAGATCACAACACCTCCTGGTGCCAGGGTTAAAGCACTGTGTGCAGGAAGATCACAACACTCCTGGTATTAATAGGGATAGGGCACTGTGTGTACATGAAGATCACACACACCCTGGTGCCAGGGTTAGGGCACTGGTGCAGGGAAGATCACAACACCCCTGGTGCCAGGGTTAGGGCACTGTGTGCAGGAAGATCACAAACTCCTGGTATTAATAGGGATAGGGCACTGTGTGTACTGAAAGATCACAAACACCCCTGGTGCCAGGTTAGGGCACTGTGTGCAGGAAGATCACAACACCACTGGTATCAGGGTTAGGGCACTGTGTGCAGGAAGATCACAACACTCCTGGTATTAATAGGGATAGGGGCACTGTGTGCAGGAAGATCACAACACCCCTGGTGCCAGGGTTAGGGCACTGTTGTTGCAGGAAGATACAACACTCCTGTATTAATAGTGGATAGGGCACTGTGTGCAGGAAGATCACAACACCCCCTGGTGCCAGGGTTTAGGGCACTGTGTGCAGGAAGATCACAACAACTCTCTGGTATTAATAGGGATAGGGCACTGTGTGTACATGAAGATCACAAACACCCCTGGTGCCAGGGTTAGGGCACTGTGTGCAGGAAGATCACAACACCCCTGGTATCAGGGTTAGGGCACTGTGTGCAGGAAGATCACAACACTCCTGTATTAATAGGGATAGGGCACTGTGTGCAGGAAGATCACAACACCCCTGGTGCCAGGGTTAGGGCACTGTGTGCAGGAAGATCACAACACCCTGGTATTAATAGGTATAGGGCACTGTGGTGTACATGAAGATCACAAACACCCCTGGTGCCAGGGTTAGGGCACTGTGTGCAGGAAGATCACAACACTCCTGGTATTAATAGGGATAGGGCACTGTGTGCATGAAGATCACAACACCCCTGGTGCCAGGGTTAGGGCACTGTGTGTACATGAAGATCACAACAACACCTCCTGGGTGCCAGGGTTAGGGCACTGTGTGCAGGAAGATCACAACACCACTGGTATCAGGGTTAGGGCACTGTGTGCAGGAAGATCACAACACTCCTGGTATTAATAGGGATAGGGCACTGTGTGTACATGAAGATCACAACACCCCTGGTGCCATGGGTTAGGGCACTGTGTGCAGGAAGATCACAACACCCCTGGTATCAGGGTTAGGGCACAAGTTCTAGTCACATTGACTGATCACATTACTTTTTTTTTGTCAAGCTACCAACTGTTTCCATTTCCCATCCCCCATATAACTGTCAGTGGGAACCTTGGTAACATGAATAAATAAGAGGGCAGCCAATAGGAATACATATTCATTTCCTAAACTGACCTTAACTGACCTGAAAAGTGTCAAATTGTATCAATTTCTGTTAGTGCGCACTAACTCCCGTTAGTGCGCACTAATCGGAAAAAACGATTTTTAACGATTTTTCAACGAAATAATCGTGCCAAACACGATTTTCTTCTCCTGCCACACGATTTCAATCGTTAAGACGATATGGCACACGATTCACATCCCTATTCTTGGGATTCCTTGGTGCAACGTCACAACCCACAGTTCGACTGGACATCACTAAGACTGGTCCGTTGGGGTCCAACCTGCCATGAAACCTGCATTAAAAAATCTAATGCCTCTAGTACCCTTATCTGCACCACTCGTCTGGAGGGCCTTCCTTCCCAATATGAACAATTCACCGATGTCTTCTCTAAGAAGGCCGCAGATATGTTGCCGCCGCACTGACAATTTGATTGTATTATTAACCTGGTTCCTGGAACTACCCCACCGCATGGTAGGGTTTATCTGCTATCTGCATTGGAGACTCGTGCTATGACTGAATATATCCAAGATAATCTACAGAAGGGATTCATTTGACGATCCAAATCTCCAGCAGGAGCTGGGTTTTGCTTTGTTGGGAAAAAGATGGTATGTTACGGCCCTGTATTGATTATCGTGGGCTCAATGCGATCACCATCAAGGACCAATACCCTCTACCGCTGATAGCGGAACTGTTTGACCGCCTTCAGGGAGCCAGAGTGTTCTCTAAACTGGATCTTCGAGGAGCATATAATCTAATCAGGATTCGGGAAGGGGACGAGTGGAAGACTGCTTTTAACCACCAGAGATGGTCATTATGAATATCTTGTTATGCCTTTCGGATTGACTAATGCTCCTGCAGTATTCCAGCATCTCATTAATGAAATATTCCGAGATCTACTTTATGTGTGCGTAGTAGTCTACCTCGATGACATTTGATTTTTTCTCCAATCTACAGACACATCGGCAACATGTTGTTCAGGTATTACAACGCTTAAGAGAGAACTGCTTATATGCCAAGATCGAAATATGCATTTTTGAACAGGAATCCTTACCTTTTCTAGGGTACATCATTTCCAAGCATGGGTTCCAGATGGACTCTTCCAGATTAAAGTGTATCCAAGAATGGCCCCAGCCTAAAGGATTACGTGCACTGCAGCATTTCCTTGGATTCGCAAACTACTATCGTAGTTTTATTAAGAACTTTTCTAAATTGGCTGCACCTCTTACAGCTCTCACCCATAAGGGAACAAAACATCAAGGCTGAATTGGCTTTTGAAGCACTTAAAAACTCTTTCCTCCAACAACCCTGTCTTCGGCATCCCGATCCCGAACGTCCATTTATCGTGGAGGTGGACACATCTGCTGAAGGAGTAGGAGCTGTTTTAAGCCAAAATGACATGTCCAGGACATCTCATCCCCTGCTCATATTTTTCAAAAAATCTTTCTTCAGCGGAATGTAACTACTCCATCGGGGAAAAGAGCTGCTTGCCATAAAAACTGGCCTTTGAGGAATGGCGGCAGTGGCTGGGAAGGAACTCAATACCATATAACGGTATATACAGACCATAAAAATTTGGTATATCTACAGCAAGCTCAATGTTTGAACCCACGACAAGCTCGATGGGCACTTTTTTACATGTTTTCACTTCAAACTTCAATATCGCCCAGCGAACAAGAATGTTAAGGGCAGAATGCCTTATCCCGATCCTTTCTTCGGATGACACTGAGGAACCCATTCAACACATTATAGATCCGGCTTGCATCATGCTCACTGCAACCTTCACTGTTCCACCTGGTAAAACAGTGGTACCTAAGAGACTACGTAACAAAGTGCTGGCCTGGGGGCACGATTCTCAGCTAGCCGGGCACCCAGGAAGAGCCCGGACTCAGACTCTTCTTCAACAGTACTATTGGTGGCCTGGAATGTGCAAAGACATACAAGCATATGTGGCTTCTTGTCCAACCTGTGCCCAACATAAGATTCCTACGGGGAAAACTCAAGGACTTTGACAACCATTACCCCGGCTCCCTCGAAGCCTTGGACACACATCTCCACAGACTTTATTGTGGACCTTCCGCCATCGGAGGGTAACACAGTAATATGGGTAGTAGTGGACCGGTTTTCAAAAATGGCCCACTTTACCCCACTGCCCTCCCTCCCATCGGCTCCTCATTTGGCTCAACTGTTTATCATATTTTCAGACTTCACGGCCTACCACAGCACATTGTTTCTGACCGTGGTCCTCAGTTCACAGCAAGTTACTGGCATAGTCTCTGTAAAAAATTTCATACCTCATTAGACTTTACCACCGCGTTTCATCCGCAAGCCAATGGCCAGGCTGAACGTACGAATCGTACCCTAAAACAATTTTCTGTGAATATACGTCAAACTCTCGTCAAGACGATTGTTCGACTCTTCTCTCGTGGGCTGAATTCTCCCATAATTCTCTCGCATGTACTTCTACGGGGGCCTCTCCTTTTCGGATTGTATTTGGATGGCAACCCAGGCCGCCCTTGCCTTTGCCGTTACCGGTTCCATCCCCAGCAGCCCAGCTCACTGCTACACAACTAAGACGACTCTGGATTCATACCCAACTCATGCTTCGTAAAGCGGCTCATACCGCCAAGACATTTGCTGACAGACATCGGCGACTGGCTCCATGGTTCCGTCTGGGAGAAAAGGTGTGGCTTAGCAACCAGGCACATCCCTTTGAGAGTTCCTTCCATGCGACTGGCTCCCCATTATATTCGACCCATTTCCAGTGCTACGACAGCTTGCCCCAGTAACCTAGAAACGTCTGCCGACCTCATTGAGAATTCACAATTCCTTCCACACGGCGCTTTTGAAGCCTTTGGTCCTCACCTGGCCTACTCGGAAGGTTCATGAAGCACTTCAGCTCAGGGCGGAGGAGGACACTTTATATCAAGTGCGTGAGGTACTAGATGTTCGGAAACGAGGCAACACATGGGAATACCTCCTGGCGTGGGAAGGATTTGGATCTGAGGAGAGTTCGTGGGAGCCTGCTAAGAACATCCTGGATAGAACTCTTCTCAAGAACTTTCACAATGAACATCCAGGTAAACCCAAGCCTTCTAGAGGGAGGCCTAAAGGAGGGGGTACTGTTATGGCCATCAGCTGCAGTGGGCCGTGACTGGGGCCCACTGTCATGGCCGCCGGCCGTGGCGGTCTGCGGCCGGGACCAAGTACTTACCCGGGTTAGCATTGAGGCCCCTGCTGGAGCAGGGGCCTCAATGCTAACCCAATGCATGGCCGCTGCTGAGGCCGGCCGCTGGGCTCTGCACAGCCGGGACGACTCCTTCCCCTTCTGTCTACTAAAGAGCAGCGCATGCGGCTGAAGAGAGATTTAAAGGGGCCCACGACAGGAAGTGTTGTGGCTCCTTCCCAAGACTCCTCCCTTGCCTTGGGTATTTAAGGCAAAGTCTGCTCCTCAGACCTTGCCTTGGTATTGAGGCTTCTGGTTGTTCAGTCTCCGTACTGGTGTTCCTGGTTCCTGACCTTCATTCCTGATCTACGTTCCTGTTTCTGTTTTTCTCCCTCGTTGGATTGATTCTTGGCTTCTGACCCTTGAACTGGCTGCCGTTCTTCGCTTGGCTTGACCCTGGACTGGCTGCGGACCCTTCTCCTGGCTTGCTTCTGGACTGGCTGCGGACCATTCTCCTGCATTGCTTCTGGAACGGATTCGACTTTTCTCCTGGCTTCGACCCTTGGAATGGCTCCTGACCACTCTTCGGCTTCTATTCCTAAACTGACTCGACCTGCTGGAGGCGCCAGCCGTCTGGAATTCACGACCTGCAGGAGGCGCCTGCATCCAGACCAATCTTCAGTCTTCAAGAAGTTCTTAAGTCCCAGTGGCCGGGTTCCTACAGGCTCCTCCTGGGAGAACCATGAGCTTCCAGGGCGAAGTCTTCATTCGACTGCTGAACCTTCAAGCCTTGCCCTCCGATGGTAGGGACCAGAGAGAGTTTACTCTCTTTGGTAACTCTAACTTACCTCGGAACAGGGGTCCACCTCCGGATTTGTAACAGAGGGCCTCCAGTAAAATATCCAAGTTTGGGCCTCTGGGCCGTATAGGCGTCTGTTCTACACGGGGCCCGCTTGTGTCTTTTTTCCAAGAGTTCTTGAAGATGTGACTCTTCTTGCTTGCGCCTCAATGCTGAAGACAGGTCGGAGAAGACCCTGGATGACTGGGAAGATCCCATCGACCCGAGAACTAACATTGGTTCCATGTCTAAGAATACGAGCTCAGATAAGGAACAGGGGCCCTATGAAATTAGGAGATTGGGCAGCTGAATGGCAGATATTTAATGTGGAAAGATAATTGCAATTACAGGTACACATTGCTGGGTTCTGTATTGGGAGTCAACACCCAGGAAAGACCTTGGAATTCTAATGGACAATACTTTGAAATCCTCAGCTCAGTGTATGTGATGGCTGTAAAAAAAACAAACCAGAATGTTAGGAATGATCAGAAAAGGAATGGAGAATAAAACGGAAATGGAGAAATTACTTACCTAATAATTTTGTTTTTCTTAGTGTAGACAGATGGACTCAGGACCAATGGTTTATGTGCTCCCCTGCTAGCAGATGGAGACGAAGTCGGGTTTCAAAGTTGACATCACCCTAGATATACCCCTGCAGTGATCTCAGCCTTTCAGTATTCTCTTCAAAAAGCCTTTGTGGACATATTGAAGAACTTGATTAGAATTTGGATAAGACTTGATTAAAACTGGAGACCGCAACTGTACTCAACCAACATAAGTGCTGAATCCCAGTAATATTATAGATGCCCTGAACTAGGGGTAGGGCAACGGCTTACCCGTAATCACATGGAATCTAGGTCCACCTCATGGCCGATTCCTTGGCGCCTCTCCTGGGCAGTCATGGGCAGGATGCTGAGTCCATCTGTCTACACTAAGGAAAATGAAATTATCAGGTAAGTAATTTCTCCATTTCCTAGAGGGGTAGCCAGATGGACTCAGGACCAATGGGATGTACAAAAGCTACACCCGAACAGGGTGGTAGGCTGCCCGTGGTCCGGTTAGCACTGCCCTTGCAAAGGCTGCATCCTCCAGGCCTGGTAGACTGAACAGTGGTCTGAAGGAAAGCCCTACCAGAATAGTCCAATGCTAGATTGAGGTTCCATAGGGGGACGGCAACTTTAAGGGTGGTTGTAGATGTTTAACCCCTTTTAGGAAATGGGCCAACTGGTTTCGCTCACCTCGGCCCTGAAGCAGGAGAGGGCTGCCACCAGGACCTTCAGGGAGTTGAGGGACAGTCCTGTAAAAATTCCAGGATCTTGGCCGTTCGCGGGGGCACCCTGTGCTCCCCGCACCAGGCCTTAAATATTCTCCATATCCGTATGTACGTCAGGGACGTTGAAAACTTCTGCGCGCGGAGTAATGTGGCAATTACGTCTGCTGAATATCCGTGCTTCATCAGGCGAGCCCTCTCAAGGGCCAGACAGTAAGAGAGATCGAGCTGGATCTTTGTGAACAATCGGGCCTGCTGGAGAAGATCCCTGTGCGGGGGGAGGCAAAAGGGGGCTCTCCAAGAGAAGCCTCTGCATGTCTGCATACCACGGGTGCCTGGGCCACCAGAAGGACTAGTCCTCTGTGGTGTTCAATCTTGTGCATGATCTTGCCCAGTAGAGGCCACAAGGGGAAGGCGTACAGTAAGTCCTCCTCTGGCCAGGTCTGGACAAATGCATCGATCCCTTGGGAGCGCCGATCTCACCTGCGACTGAAGAATAGCGAAACCTTTGCATTGTGAGATGTAGTCAGTAGGTTGAATGTTGGAAGGCCCCAGCAATCTACTAGGAGCTGGATTGATCTGGTCAACAGTGTCAATTCCCCCGGGTCCAGGCTTTCCCTACTGAGAATGTCTGCTCTGATGTTGTCTTTTCCTGTGATATGGGAGGCAGAGATCCCTTGCAGTTGTTTAACTCTGCCCATTCCTATAAGGTCTATTTCCAGAGACACTTGGTGGCTTTTGGTTCCTCCCTGGTGGTTGATGTAGGCTACCATTCTTGCATTGTCCGAGATCACACGGACAATGCTTGCCCCTGGAGCCTGTGGCTGAACTGCAGGCATGCTAATCTGACCACCCACGTTTCCAGGCAGTTTATGTTCCAGTTTGCCTCTTCCTCGGTCCATCACCCCTGGATTGTCAGTTCCTAACAGTGAACTCCCCATCCCCAGAAGCTCGTTTCCATCGTGAGGACTATCCAGCTTGGTGGGGAGAGGCTTACACCCTTGCTTAGGTGAACTTCCTGTAGCCAACACTGGAGTCGAGAGCATACTTCCATTGGTATGTGGAGGTGAATCAAGTAGTCTTGGGACTGTGGGTTCCAGCGTGACAGAAGGTAGTGCTGGAGAGGCCGCATGTGTGCCCTCGCCCACAGTATTACTTCCAGAGTAGATGCCATGAGGCCGAGGACCTTGAGATAGTCCCACACCCTGGGGGTCATTGTGTTCATCAATTGACGTACTTGGTCTATCACTTTCCTTCTCCTTGAGGAAGGGAGGAAGACCTTGTCCTGCTTGGTGTCGAATCAGGTTCCCAAGTATTTTTTTTTAAATTTTTTATTTATGCATTTCAATATTATAACATCCACATTATAATTGTATATAGATATGGTAATACAACCTTAATAAACCATATTTTCATATATCAGGTAATTGAGAAAACAATATCTGTTTCATTTTAAGGAAATCAGGGGAGAGCTAATTTTAAATGAGCAAAATATAGGAAACAGAGAAACAACTATTAAGGAGATTAACAAAAATCCCTTAACATAGCAATCAGAGACTACAGCCGATTTCTTCACTATACTCTTAGCCAGTTTCTGTGTTCACTAGGGGATGAGATTCCAGAAATACCTGGAGTTGGGAAACCTCAAAGAAAACAGGTGCCCAGGTATTCTATGGACTGGAAGGGTTTGAAGCTGCTCTTGTCCATGTTCATGACCCATCTGAGTTCCTGTAGGAGAGAGCTGACCCTGCTGGTCACATGGAGGCTTTCTTCTATCGACTTTGCCTGGATTAGCCAGTCGTCCAAGTAAGGGTGTACCAGGATCCCTTCTTTCCTCAGTGCTGCCGCTTCAACTACCATAATTTTGGAGAATGTTCTAGTGGCGTTACCAGGCCGAAGGGCAATGCCAGGAACTGGTAATGGCAGCCTAGTACTGCAAAGCGCAGAAAACGCTGTTGGTCTTGATGCATTGGAATATGAAGGTAGGCCTCCAAGAGGTCCAGGGAGGTCAAGAACTCTACTGGTTGCACTGCCATTATGATGGAGCAAAGAGTTTCCATGCAGAAGTGAACTATCCGCAGTTGACAGTTGATGCTTTTGAGATCCAGGATGGGTCGGAAAGAACCCTCTTTCTTAGGTATGATGGAAATAGATGGAATAACGCCCTGATTTACTTGGGGTGTAGGTACTGGATTTATAGCCTTCAGACTGAGGAGCCTTATCAGTGTGGATTCCACTTCCAGTTTCTTGTGCTGGGAGTGGCAAGGTGACATCATGAACTTGTCCCAAGGAATACTGCAAAATTCCAGAGCATAACCTTCTCGTATGATGTCCAGCACCCATTTGTCTGACGTGATCTTGACCCACCACTGATAGAAGAGGGATAGTCCGCCCCCTGTCTCCTCGTCCCGGGGAGTTCAGGTTGAACCTGAGCCCAAATCTATTCCTCTTTTTGGTTGTCTGTTCCAAAAGGACAGAGACCTTCCAGAGGGCCAAGGTGACTGAAATGACAAGTTTCTATAGAGCCAGAAGTGCTGGGAACCCCTGGTCTGACCCCTCATGCGTTAAGGGGCACTGTGACCTCTTTTTCTTATCTTCCGGTAGCTGGGGAACTAGAGATTTGCCCTACTTACTGGCGAGTTTCTCCAGTTCGCTTCCGAATAGGAGGGAACCCTTAAAGGGCATCTTTGTGAGGTTCGCCTTAGAAGTTGCATTCGCTAACCAGTTTCCCAGCCATAGTTGCCTTCTTGCCACTACCACAGAGGCTACTCCTCTGGCCGAGGTACACATCAGATCCGAGCTTGCATCCACCAGGAAGGCTACAGCGGGTTCGATCACCTCTTCGATGTGTGCCCCTGAGCAATCTGCCTCTCTCGAGGGGAGCAGACATGAGCGAACCACTAGAGCACAACAGGAAGAGATTTGCAGTGACACTGCTGTCGCGTCAAAGGCTTGCTTAAGGATGGATTCCAACCGCCTATCATGAGTATCTTTCAAGGCCGCTCCTTCCTCTACAGGGATAGTTGTTTGCTTTGAGGTGGTGCAGACCAGGGCCTCCGCTTTCGGAAAATGCAGGCGTTCCCTGACCGCTGGGTCCAGAGTGTACAAGGCCTCCAAGGGATGACCTCCTTTAAAACTTGCCTCCGGGGCTTCCCATTCCAGGTCAACCAACTCCTGGATGGCTTCCAGCATCAGGAAATAGCAAGAGGCATTCTGCAGAGACACCAGGATGGAGTTCTTTTTTGGTTCTGACATAGGGTCCGTGCCTGGAAATCCCAGAGTTTTCAGGGTCTGGGAGACTAAAGCTGGTAATTCAGGAGAGTGAATGGAGAAAGAGATATAAAGTTACCTTTTTTACCCAGCAGCTGTTTGAGTCCGGGGATGAGCTCCCTCGCTTGCCCCGATGGTAATCAGCAGCAGCCAAGAACTGTGACATCAAGGGGTGGGACCCGAAAGCGGCCCATTGCCAGCTTGCGGTTCGCAGCAGAGCCGGCACACGGCTTGCCGGGCTTTGCCTGGCTTCGTCTGCAGTATCCTTTTCAACTGGATAATTTACACTTACACTATCATATAAAAGGTAAATTCTGGATAAATAGTGTGGCTCCCTCCTAAAGTCAACAGAGACTTGGTTTGGCAAGATGGCTGCATAGTTTGAGGTGGAGCAGCGTTACTTCTAGCATTTGGGTTAAACGATTATCGTTAATGAACATGCCTGCAAAACGGAAAGGGAAGGTGTGGGTTTATCCTTCCCGCCCATTACTTTCACCCATACAACAGGAGATTAGCCGTTTTATGATCTCACCTGCACTAAAGAACATAGGCACCGAGGATACTGATGTGCTGGGCAGTCAGGGAGGACAGCCTGTGCCGGCAGAAGAGGCTTCCCTAAGCCCTAACATCGGACTACCACCAGCACAGAGAACTAGCGAGAGAAGTCCCGGAGGTGCTTCGTTGGAGGTCATCAGCTCCAGTCCCGAGGCGGGAGTTTTTCAAACCCGCAATAACAGACTGGGTGAGGAAGGAGCTATTGATGCTGCTAGTTTGACTCCAGAGAGGGAAGTAGGAGGACTGGTGTCATTGATTCCCCCAAATGGGGAGGAGGAACAACTAGCCAGTGGTAAGTTTTTGGGACCCCTCGTTCGTCCTGCTGTGGTAACATTAGACATTTTGTGGGAAATGATGGCTGGGTTGATGGTAAATATTAAAAGGCTGGAAGGAAAAGTGGATTTAGGAGAGGTCACGTGGGGAGATGTGCTGAGGAGGATGTGTTTCTCCACAGCTCCGGGCACCCCACCGCTCAACCCACAGGCATCAGGTAACACCGGCACTACAGCCACCTATTGCTAACCTCCCCCAAGAGTGGCATGTCTATCGTCACATACATGCAAAAATCGCCACAATTGATGGTTTCTCGGAGCGTTAGGAAAGAGAAAGATAAGGACAAGGATAAGGCCGCGGAGCCCAAGATGGCGGCAGCGCCCAGTGACAACAACCCTTCCTCGGCATGCACACTTACAGTGGAGATCCTACGAGACACTATTGCCGGAACTCTAGATGAGAAACTAGCAGGCATTTATACTCAGCTATCGGAGGTAAGTGCTGCCTTAAATGAGTTAAGCCCACGGATAGAACACGTAAAAGGAAGAGTGTCTCTGGTGGAGGACGAAATGGCAGCGGTTGAAGCAAAAATTTTAGCCCATGATAAATTGTTTACCAAATGCCAGGAAAAATTAGACGACCTGGAAAATAGATCGAGGAGGGCAAACCTCCGATTCCTGGGACTACCAGAATCGGTAGATGAAAAAGGCATGGGAGCCTTCATGGAGGGGTGGATACCGGAAGCGGTGGGCCTCCCGGAGCTGTCTGGCGTGTTAATGTTGGAGCGAGCTCATAGAGTGGGGCCACGCCGTCCGATGGATCAACACCCGCGGATAGCAATTGCGAAGATATTCAATTACGCACATAAGCAGAAAATATGGATGGCTTTTCGGTCCAAAAAGGAACTTTTATACTGCGACCACCATGTGAGAATTACTCAAGATTACTCGGTGCGGGTTTCGCAACTCTGACGGCACTTCTTGGCCACGTGCACACGCTTAGTGGAAAAGCGTATAAAATTCAGTTTACAATACCCCACGATTCTGAAGTTGTGGCATGCCGGCAAAATGTACACCTTCAATGCTCCTGAAGAGGCTCAGACGTTGTTACAGGCGGAATCAATTTGAATGGCTATGGCCGAAGTTCTTGTGCTGCATGGAAACACAGCTGGACTATTTACAGTTTCCCTGTGTTGGCTGCTGCGACCCGTCCACATTGAACTGTGGATCTTCGACTGTTTATAGAAACCGTAGCGGGAGGTATCGCTGGCCCAAGCGGAGTGGGCTGCAGCAGGGTATCCCCGATTTTCTCAACCACGTTTGCACCACGGAGGAACAGTACCGTCTTTGATCAGCACAGATGTATCGGGCCTAATGTTTGGCGCAGGAGATTCACCCAGAGCCTCCAGACTTTCTTACCGGAGTGCAAGTACTAGGGGTTTGCCTTCTTGGGGGGTAAAATCACCCCATAGCTACTGCCTCGAGTGTACCGGACATAGCGCAGCTGAGGTTTTTTGAAGCATGCCGATGTCGGAACTTAAGAGAAGTGTTTAAAGCCGACATTAACTCTGTTCATACCAGTTTCACATGTTTTAAGTTGCTGGGGCGGGGTGCCCGTACACCCCACTCATGATCCTCACTCCCGCTTGTAGATGAGTGGGAGGTGTTTGTCAATTAATAAGGGATTGGGGTTCAAGGGATAAGGGGGATGGGGGGAGGGCGGGGGGTAGCAGAAAAGTGGGTAGTAATTTCCCTCATTCTGTTTATAGCTTTCGATTCTTGAGCATTCCATGGTGTTGGTAAAGTGTTTGTATCATTTGCTGGTGTATCTCACAATATGACTCCTTTTTATCTTTTAGAAGGGGCGGGGGAGTGAAAAAAGGGAACGCTAGGCTGGGATCTTCTCTTTCTCGTGATTTTCACCCTGATTTCACACAGTACTTCACAAATTGTAATGTCTAAACTCATCTTGGAACATAAATGGCTTGGGAACCCCGATAAAGATGAAAAAGGTGTTATTTATTTATTTATTTATTTAAGGTTTTTCTATACCGGCATTCATGATAAGATCATATCATGCCGGTTTACATATAACAGGGGGTGCAAAAACTGTTCTTTTAACAAGTGCAACGGAAGCAAAAGTTACAATAAAACAAGGTTGTAGAACTGGGAGAGGAAGGAAATAAGGATAGTAGCGTAAAAATTTACAGAGGTAACTTATTTACATTGTGCAGTGATGTCTCTTTATGGATATTAACATTGTGCAGTGAGGTCTCTCAATGGATATTTGACTCCGGAAAGGCTTGCCTGAATAGCCATTTGAGGTGTTGTCCCACCTCAAACGCTTACACGCTGATATAGCATGTATCCAAGAAATGCATCTCACTGACTCTGAGAGTAAGAAGCTCCACAGAGAATGGGTGGGTACCTGTGTGTATGCCACCGCGGCCCACCGGAAAGCCGGGGTTGCAATACTGATTAATAAATCTGCTAACTTTCAAGTTTCAAAAACTATCCCTGACCAGGGGGGGTCGTTTTAATCCTCCTGATTGGGGTATGGAATGGGAAACCTGTCACCATTTGTAACGTATATGCCCCAAACGATAATAATCACATGTTTTTTGTGAACCTGAGTAACTTACTTCACACACATACCCAAAGCACACTCTATGTCTTAGGGGATCTCAACTGTGTACACGATATCTCCCTAGACAAAAGCCCCCCCCCCCCCAATTGCAACTATCGGGAAGGAAAAAAAGAGTAGCAGCTTATCTATGCCGTCACCTTGACTTACTGGATGTGTGGCCTGCACTACATTCCACTGAAAGAGATTATACTCACATCTTGAGATCTCATGGCACGTTGTCCCGCATTGATTACATTCTAACTTCCCAAGACAATTTTTTCAAAGTCACTTCTGCAAGCATCGAAACACAAGCTATATCGGATCACTCCCCGATCTCCATTGCAATAAACTCCCGGACATCTGCACATGGCACTCGTCTATGGAGGTTCCCTGTTTTTCTCAAAGACGATGCATGTTTTCAGGCTTTTCTGAGAGACAAATGGAAAGATTACACTACAAATAATCAACAACATGTCGATCAACCCCATCTTTTCTGGGATACTGAAAAGGCGGTACTCAGAGGTGAAATCATAGCCTATATTCATGCTCGCAATAAACAGTTAAATAAGAACATTTTGCACCTTGAGGAAAAGCTTAGACACGCAAAATGAGCACTAATACACCAAAACTCTAACAGAAATAGAACTGATTTTTACAGTGTGCTGGGCCGATTGAACACTCTTAGATTTCAGAGCCCAGTGCTACGTACAAAAGGGACAACGAAACTTATTCAGATTTGGTAATAAACCCAGTCGTTTGTTAGCAAATTTGACAAAAGCCCACAGACCGAAGATGTTTATTGCCCATCTAAAGACGAATTCAGGGGGGTTAACCACCAACGAAACAGAGATTAGCGAAGTTTTTCAACAGTTTTACAACACTCTGTATACCCCTGAATCCTCGGAGGCCAGTGCAGAGGAGGAGTTTTTCTTTCAAGACCTAAACCTTCCCACTCTCACGGCCTCGCAACTCGATTTTTTGAACCGACCTATCTAGTCCTATGAGGTTACACAAGTTGTCTCGTCCGCTCAATCCGGCAAATCCCCCGGCCCCGACAGGCTTCCATATTATTTTTATAAAATACTACTCCAGTACAGCGGGACACCACTGACAAAGTACTTCACAGAGGGCCTAAAACAACAACACTTTCCCACCCCCTTTAAAGAGGCACACATTATCGTTCTCCCTAAGCCGGGGAAAGATCTGTCGGACCCCTCTTCTTACAGACCCATATCGTTGCTAAACTGCGATCAAAAAATTCTAGCAAAGGTCCTTGCTGAATGACTGTCCGTATTTCTCCCGCACCTGATCTCTCCACATCAGGCAGGTTTTGTCCTGGGACGTAAGCCTCAGGCGAATATTATTAAACTGCTCACTGCCATGACTATTTGCCAAACTCAAGACATCCCAGCTTTGGCTATTGGGTTCGACTCAGAGAAGGCTTTCGACCGCATGGCGTGGCCTTACCTCTTCTCAGTCTTGCAATGGTATGGCCTCCGAGGCGACTTTTTCAATATATTGCCTTGCTTTATGAGAACCCAATCTCAAGCATTCTAGCTAATGGTTGTTTATCAGGTGAGGTAAAAATTCAGAGGGGTGTCCGTCAAGGGTGCCCACTGTCCCCCTTGTTATACATACTGTCGATTGACCCTTTACTGCGGAAAATTGATGCATGCAGAGCGGTGAAAGGCTTTGGTGGCCCAAACCATATTTTCAAAATAGCTGCCTTCGCGGATGATTTGTTGGTGTTCGTCACCCAACCCCAGCGATCACTGCCAGTGGTTCTAGATATCAAACATCCTATATCCTACTTATTGTAATTTAACTCTTTATCTAAGTATCTAACCACGCCTTTCTTTTGTAAATATCTCCTTCCTTTCTTCTCCCTTTACATTGTATCATATTTCCTCCCTCCTTTTGTTAAACTGATGCATATTTGTAATTTAATTGAGGAATCTATCTGTTAGAAATATTATGTTCTCGTTCTTTATTGTATATTAGGTTCAAGTTTCTCTTTAAAGCGCAGTTTGCTACATGTTGTTTTTTGTAAACCAATGAGATGTTCCCAATGTTCATCGGTATATAAAATCCTTTAAATAAATAAAATAAATAAACAAACATGATTTTGGCCTTTTCGCAGAGCTTAGGATCAACCCGGACAAATCTGAAGTCATCGACGTCACAGGGAAATTACAGGCCACCTGGCAGGGGACTTTTCCCCTCAGATGGGTGGTGGACAACCTCAAATACCTAGGCATACGTATACCGCTGAGAGTGAACAACCTATATAAAGCTAACATACGGCCACTCCTGACTCAAACCCTAACCTCCCTATGTGGGTGGACGCTACTTCCCTTATCGCTGTTGGGATGCATACAACTTTTTAAGATGATCCTTCTCCCCAAGTGGATATATGTTCTTCAGATGGCGCCCCTCTGGCTCACAAAACGAGACCACAATACAATACGTCAAGCCCTGCTGTGTTTCTTGTGGCATGGAAAGAAAGCCCTGTTATCCCTGGAAATTCTCACCCATCCTCCAGAATGGGGAGGTCTGGGTTGCCCGGATCTATCAATGTATAATCTAGCATGCATTATGCGATATGTGAAGGATTGGCTTTTCTCCACAGCAACATTCTCCCCACATAAATATCTACTAGAATGGTATGGCGTGACCTCCTTAAACCCCCTTTTACAACTTGATACCCACATGCTCCCCTCACACATCAAACCACAGGAATTACTCCTGATCGAGGGGTTAAAGGGGCACTTAGAGAAGATAAGGCCATCGCAGAAAGATTAAAAGATTTCTTTGCTTCGGTGTTTACTGAAGAGGATGTTGGGGAGGTACCCATACTAGAGAAGGTTTTCTTGGGCAATGATTCAGATGGACTGAATCAAATCATGGTGAACCTAGAAGATGTGGTAGACCTGATTGACAAACTGAAGTGTAGTAAATCACCTGGACCGGATGGTATACACCCCAGAGATCTGAAGGAACCAAAAAAATGAAATTTTAGACCTATTAGTAAAAATTTGTAACCTATCATTAAAATCATCCATTGTACCTGAAGACTGGAGGATAGCTAATGTAACCCCAATATTTAAAAAGGGCTCCAGGGGCGATCCGGGAAACTACAGACCAGTTAGCCTGACTTCAGCGCCAGGAAAAATAGTGGAAAGTGTTCTAAACATCGAAATCACAGAACATATAGAAAGACATAGTTTAATGGAACAAAGTCAGCATGGCTTTACCCAAGGCAAGTCTTGCCTCACAAATCTGCTTCACTTTTTTGAAGGAGTTAATAAACATGTGGATAAAGGTGAACTGGTAGATGTAGTATACTTGGATTTTCAGAAGGTGTTTGACAAAGTTCCTCAGGAGAGGCTTCTAGGAAAAGTAAAAAGTCATGGGATAGGTGGTGATGTTTTTCGTGAATTGCAAACTGGCTAAAAGACAGGAAACAGAGTAGGATTAAATGGACAATTTTCTCAGTGGAAGAGAGTGGGCAGTGGAGTGCCTCAGGGATCTGTATTGGGACCCTTACTTTTCAATATATTTATAAATGATCTGGAAAGAAATATGACGAGTGAGATAATCAAATTTGCAGATGATACAAAATTGTTCAGAGTAGTTAAATCGCAAGCAGATTGTGATAAATTGCAGGAAGACCTTGTAAGACTGGAAAATTGGGCATCGAAATGGCAGATGAAATTTAATGTGGATAAGTGCAAGGTGATGCATATAGGGAAAAATAACCCATGCTATAGTTACACAATGTTGGGTTGTAGCACCTAATATGGAACCTAAGAAAGAGATCTAGGCGTCATAGTGAATAACACATTGAAATCGTCGGTTCAGTGTGCTGCGGCAGTCAAAAAAGCAAACAGAATGTTGGGAATTATTAGAAAGGGAATGGTGAATAAAACGGAAAATGTCATATTGCCTCTGTATCGCTCCATGGTGAGACCGCATCTCGAATACTGTGTACAATTCTGGTCGCTGCATCTCAAAAAAGATATAATTGCGATGGAGAAGGTACAGAGAAGGGCTACCAAAATGATAAGGGGAATGGAACAACTCCCCTATGAGGAAAGACTAAAGAGGTTAGAACTTTTCAGCTTGGAGAGCTGAGGGGGGATATGATAGAGGTGTTTAAAATCATGAGAGGTCTAGAATGGGTAGATGTGAATCGGTTATTTACTCTTTCGGATAATAGAAAGACTAGGGGGCACTCCATGAAGTTAGCATGTGGCACATTTAAAACTAATCATAGAAAGTTCTTTTTTACTCAACGCACAATTAAACTCTGGAATTTGTTGCCAGGTTAGTGCAGTTAGTATAGCTGTGTTTAGAAAAGGATTGGATAAGTTCTTGGATGAGAAGTCCATTACCTGCTATTAATTAAGTTGACTTAGAAAATAGCCACTGCTCTTACTAGCAACGGTAACATGGAATAGACTTAGTTTTTGGGTACTTGCCAGGTTCTTATGGCCTGGATTGGCCACTGTTGGAAACAGGATGCTGGGCTTGATGGACCCTTGGTCTGACCCAGTATGGCATGTTCTTATGTAGGCAAGCTTGGAAAATGTACTGAACAGCTTAACTTCGTTCCTCTCCATTGCAGGGCACTCTTTGTTCACCCTGGGGAAAGGGGGGAGGGTCTTTCATCGCTGGGGAGGTAAAGGGCTCACATTTATTTTGGACCTATACGATAAGGTGACTGGGACATTACTTCCTTTTAATGTACATCAACAGCGTTTTACACTACCTGACATAATATGCATACTCCCAGGTTACACACTTTATAAAGTCAATGAAACCCCTTCTTGATGAGACCCCAGAGGTTCAAAAAAGTAAGCGATATTGTACAAGTGAGAACGCTTAAGAAACCTACCATCTCCCACTATTATAAAGAGATTAGGGACCTAGCAGAACCCCAGACCTTGAATGTACTCTATGTAAAATGGACGGCTTGAGCTCTTTTTTCGCTCACATTTACTGAATTTAAGGAATGTTTTAAGGAATTGATTGTCATATCGGAGAATGTTATTATGCGTGAAACGCAATACAAATTTCTTTGGCAAACCTATATTGCACCCATATGGGCCAAACAAATGAAACTTATGCAGTTCTCCCAATGCCCTAAGTGTGCCAACGAGGATGGCACCTATTTCCACAATTTTTGGGACCGTGGAGTAATTTCCCATTTCTGGGGGCAAGTGCACAAGGCATATTCTACCTTTTTACAAAAAACCCTACCCCTCGACCCTAACCTTTGGCTCTTTGGGTTAGACACCACATCCCAATTATACTTATCTACCCCAGAGAGACTGTTTGTCCTGAAGGCCGGTCTCGTGGGAAAGAATCATACTGGCAAATTGGCTGCAACCCCAATGTCCCAACCACAACCATTGGTTCAAAAGAATGGTTCACCTCTGCACGATGGAGTACATTTCCTTATGAAAGACATGCCAGAGGTTTGTATAAATTTCTCAAATTTGGGCTCCCTTTACAGCATATTTGGACCCAAAAATTGGAAAATATTTGGACTCATGATGCCCGACTCCAGGTTCAACTGGCAGAAAACGAGGACACAAGCTTCTGCTCACCGCCCAGAACTAGTCACCTCGGATATTTCGACCGACTCTCACCAACACTAACCACTGGACTAATTTTGTAGTCATTACTTTGTGTTGCTTCACGGACTTTGGGAAAAGGGGGGGGGGAGGGTAAGGGGGGAGAAGAGGTAAAACACAGAGTGAACTGCTGTTTCTTGTTTGACTTGTTATATTACCCTGAAAAATTAATAAATACAAATTTAAAAAAAATAGCAGATTTAATAAATGCTAGGAATCAACAAGATTTCCTTCAAACACAAAAGCAAATAAAAGATCCTCTGGATAGAATTAAAGGTCTTGAAGAACAGGAAAAATCTCAAGAATTTAATGTGGCTGTGGTTAAGGATAGAGAAATATTATCAAGAAGAATAGAATCTCTCGAAAATAATACCAAGCGCTTCAATTTAAGATTTCTTAACTTCTCCAGAATAGTTGGGGAAGTACCGTTAATTACTGTTAAGAAATTTCTAATAGAAATGCTTGGTTTTACATTGGGAGATTCTCCAGTGGTGAATATTTCCTTCCTAAACCCAGGAATTTAAACAATAGGTCAGAAATGATGTTTCAGGGAGATCTTACAAATTTTTAAGATTCCACCGCACAGGTTATTGATTGGGGAACTTTATTAGTTACTTTTTCTTCTATAAATGATATAAATCAAATAATGAAAAAGTATTTCAATAAATATCCCATTACGTATTTGGAAAAAGCTGTTAAGATATTCCCAGATTTAGCAATATCCACACAGGTGTAATGAAAAATGTTTACCACAGGACAGGACAACAGAAACAGTGTATTTCTCATAACCAAAAGCCTTTATTTCTTATGCGCATAAGGAAGTCAGCTCCTAAGTTTGAGAGACTGATTTGATTAGATATTCAATTGGTTAGCCTTAAATACAGTTTTTCCCTAGTAATTAGAACAACACTCCTTTGATGTAAGGTCACAAGGTGAAAAGAAACATTTGCTTACATCTGATATTCCAAAGAGTCCTGAGAAACTAACTAACCTTGAAGACATGCAGCTTTTATGATTCTTCATTGTGGGCCTAAGACTACAAAGAGATACATTATTTCTTCTGTTATCTAAGCATGAGACAGAAGGCCTCAAAAATTCAAGCAGTGCCTCTTGGAGTTCCACTAAATAGATGCTGCCTCCTGGACTTCCACTAAACAGATGCCTACCATAAATTTTATTATCACAGTCCATCCTTTAGGTCCAGGGGGCAATGCTTGCCTTAAAGTCTTACTATATTTTGACTCATATGGGCCGATACAGTAAAGTCCGCTGGAGAGTGGGCGAACGCCCGCGCTCCCGGCGCGCGCAGAGGCCACTCTGCTGTGCGCACGATTCACTATTCAAATTAGGCCTGGTGGTAAAAACAGGCAAAAGAAGGCACTAGGGACACTAGCGTACCCCTAGCACCTCCTTTTAGACCAGACCGGTGGCTGTCAGCGGGTTTGACAGCCGACACTCAATTTTGCCAGCATCTGTTCTTGAGCCTGCTGACAGCCACAGGCTCAGAAACCGGACGCCAGCAAAATTGAACGTCCAGTTTTCGACCCAACAGCCGCGGGCAGATTTCAAATTTTTAAATTTTTTTTTTACTTTTGGAAACTTTCGGGACCTCCAACTTAATATCGCCATGATATTAAGTCGGAGGGTGCACAGAAAAGCAGTAAAAACTTTCCCGGTGCCCGAAGAAATTAGCACCTACCTTTGGGTAGGCGCTAATTTCTGAAAGCAAAATGTGCGGCTTGGCTGCACATTTGTTTTCTGAATCGCGCGGGAATATGTAATAGGGCCATCAACATGCATTTGCATGTTGCGGGCGCTATTAGGTTCGGGGGGTTGGACGCGCGTTTTCGGCCCCTTATTGAATAAGGGGTAATGCTAGCGCGTCGAAAACGCGTGTCCAATAGAGAGTTAACAGTGCACTCTATTGGACGATAGTGCATAACCTATTAAATTCCTCATCTGAGGATGCATTCCGGGGCCTTGCAAATGTTGCTGAGACCATTATCTGAGGAATACTTTTTTTTTTTTCCACATAACATGACAATGCATTGAACGGATACACATAAAATAAGAAGAAATATTATTCCTAAACCAAAGACATCCGATGAGGGGTTTTCTGTGTCAGTAAAATGAGGAAGGTAGGACAATAAAGTATCTATAGCCTGCATGTGATTTCTAATACTACCATCATTATTAATATAGGAACAACAAGAAGAATTAATAAATTGGCAAACCCATCCTTTGTCAGCAAGCAACATATCTAGTGCCATATGATTATCTAAAATTACTTCATTAAGAGACTTGATCTCTAGTTGCATTAGTCCCATAATCTTCATTGTCTCGTTCATTGTGACTTCCACAGTGGCAGAAAGATTTTTTTAAAGCACTTTCAAGTTCAAAAATTCCTAAACCATGAAAAAACAGACCTCAAAATACGATGAAAGGATCCCTGTCCATCTGGAAATCGAATAGTGACTTGCTCCTTCTTTTAGGGGCAAATCAGTTCTGACACTGTTTGTTGAGAGCAAACAATGTATCCAAAGCAAAACTGAGCAGTAATATTAAAGGAAATAGTTTTTACTGCTCCCCACGGAGCAAAGAACCATAGTCCTCAGGTATCAGACTGATAGTCTACTGTCATTCTCTTTTACCTCAGAGGTGGTGAAGTAGATTTTTGATATGTTCCCTCCGGTAATAACAGGAAGGCCCAACACGGAACAGCCTTGCACTTCAATATAAGCCTTGGCAAGCAGAAACATGGGAGAAGGGGTGTACTCATCATGAGTATAATTCCCAGTACACCTGAGGGTGTGTCCATAACCAGTAGGGCAGGTTCCCCGAATCCTTTTCTCAGCCTCCATAGGGCAAATCGCATGGACTGACTGGCTGCTCTTGCTGCGGTCACAATGAGGTAGAGTCCTGTTAAAGCATGGAGGATACCTGGGGCATTTATGCTTATAGTCCCTGCAGTATAAAGGATGTGCCCCGGGGAGAGCCACCACCTTGTTGTAGACCTTGTACAGATGAACAGTCATGTTTAGTTCATGGTCAAAACATTCATGCACAAAGCTCCATCATGCAGACAGCTGATATTTCACCACATAATAGTAACCCCTTTTGTAGGTGACTGTCATCGTATCGGTGCAGTTTGCCCAGGGTGTGGCACCCTCCAGTTGAAAATACCACACTGGCTGTTTGGTGCACAGGGGTAGGGCATAAGGGTTAGCGTGGGTAAGAGAGACAGCAGTAGGTGCAATATAAGTATCTCAATTAAGGATGGAGGATTCATTAAAAGGTATGGGAACAAACCCAGAGCCATCTGGTTGTAGATGATAATATAGCCAACAATCTGAAAGATTCAGGGATTTCTGCAGTGTTCTAGTATAGGCCAGATAAGTCTGTACATGGGGCCCCAGATAGGGCCATGTTTCTGTGGAGTGCAAATGAATCAGAAGCAAAAGCAGGATTATGTCTGTTCCGGAGTTCTATATTCAGGAGCTTCCTGTAGTACTGTAAGCCTTTTTACAGTGGGAAAGATGTACCCAGGTAGGGTGTCCTTCCAATTTTACTGTAGAATGTGAAGTTAAGAGTACCTGATAGGGTCCCCTCCACCTGGGGGCCAAGGAGTTCTTCCATCAGAAAATCTTCAGAAAAACAAAATCACCTGATTGCACACTCTCAGTAGGCACAGGATCCACTGGAGGAAAAGATGCTCATACTTTCTGCCAGTATGAAGTCAAAACTTTCTGCAACATAAACAAGTAATGGTTTAGATATACCTCCTGGGAGAATATGAGAGCAGTGGAGGGTTTTGGTATTAGACCAATAGCCATTGGTCATCCAGTGACTATCTCAAATGGGGTAAGCCCTGTCTTGGAATGAGGTGATGTCCGCAGGGCCGTTAGTGCTAAAGGGACCCACCCTGAGAAGCAGCAAATCAGTGTTAGTGTGTACTTGTAATTTTGACATAAAGGCAGTTTGATAAAATCAATCTGGATTTGCAAGAAAGGGTGCAGGAGTGATGACCAGGCCCTTGGAGGCCTTGTACAAATTACATTGCATGCACTGAGAACATATGGTGATAACCAGAGTCTTGTCTACTAAGCCAATCCCCATCAGTGATGAAAGAACATGACCATTAATGCTGCAGGAGCTGTATGGGATGCCTGGTGTATAGAAAGTAAAATATCTGGGGCAGTGTATGTTGGGGGGCACGACCTCGCCATTTGGGCCAAATCATATTTAATTTTGTCCCTGATTTTGGATAGTGGCCCCTCCTTTTGCCCACAGCTTCCAATAATCCTTATCCTGCGCCTGCCACTGAATCAAAATGTTTTTAATATTAAAGTCTTTGTTTTCTCTATAGCAAATGGCATCCTGCAATTCCCACTGTATTGTTGGTCAGAACTGCATGCTTGGCTGTCTGATCTGCCAAGTTATTCCCTCTGGCTACAGTTGAGTCTTCCTTGCTATGCCCTGCACATTTAACTACTGCCATCTCAAGAGGCAACAAGATAGCTTCTAGCAAAGCTTTAACAAAGGACCCATTCTTAATCATTTCTCCATTTGCTGTTATAAATCCTCTCATTTTCCATAATGCCCCGTGAGACATAATCCCTTTCCTCTATAACAAGTCCGAGTGGGGGCTTCCAATTCTGCTGTCTATGCTGATCGTGCATGAGTGAGAGATCCTGCTTCCAGCACTTCACACTGGGTACATACAATATATCCAATCTTCAGCAAACCTGTATCATCATGGAGAGCAGAGCTATCTACAAAATAAACTGCGTCCGCATTAAAAAGAGGGATATCTTTTAAGCCTTCCCGGGGCTGTAATTCATACTCCATCAGTACTGCACAATTATGGTCTGGAATCTCTAAGTCAATTATTTCTGATTATAAAGTAGCAGGGGTGAGAGCAGAACAGTGATAAAAGATAATATTCCCTGATTGTAAAAGGAGTTCATACATTGTCATGCGTTCCAATGTGATTACCTGAGTCTTTGCATTATTTAAAACTGTGAACAAAGCGTAATATTTTATTTATAATTGACACATTTGAAGTTTACCTTTTAATACTTGAAGACCTAATGAATGCAGGAAACACATCTCTACTTCAGTATGGCCTAGGCAAAACTGGGTGAGACAATACAAAAAGAACATTAACAAACTAAAGTATCTTAACTTTTTGGGATAACTGTCAGGTGAGGTAGAATGCATGAGACTATAAATGCTGTAAGTCATGGTTAATTCTGAATCCTTATTTTTGTGTGATTAACTCTAATTATAGACACTACATTACCACGCCATAGTTTATTCTTCTAATGCTTCCCATCCTTCTAAATTACTGCACCTATTAATTAATCCTGGGGATACCAAGCATTACTTCCACTGGTTCCATATTCCACATCATCTAAAACCCATTTACCCCAGATATTTTCTCAGCAGCTTATTCTATCTAAAAACACTTTTCCCTCTTTCCGCTTATTTAATTCCTCCATCTGCCTAGAATATAACTTAATTGGGAGTTTATTAAATCTTCATCTCCTTTACTCTTTTCTTTCATATACAAATCACTATAATGACAAATATTGAGAAACGTTTCTAACCATAGTTTATTTTCCAGCCCTGGTCACAAAGAAAAAGGTGTCTGTAAGTTTGGAACCCACATGCTAGTACATGGGTTATGCACTGTTGTGCACAGGCCAGTGAAACTCATGTAATATCAAATCTAAAACCTTTAAAGCATAACAGTGAGTACCAGTTGGGTTTACCCAGCCTGCCTTCTTGCTAAAGGTAGAGCCTGCAGCTTTCCAGTTTCCTTTAAATTCATGCAGCTGCTGCACTGTTTGTAACCCTGCTTTCCTTTGTGCTCTAGTTTGTATACATTCCTTAGTTGCTAATTGACAAGATTGTTTAGTAATCTCTTGTGCTGCAAAGTTTGCAAATGTGAGAGAGGTTCTCCAGTAGCTGAAACAAAGCCTTTACTATTACATTTTCTTAAGTGTTTATTAATAGATGAAAATATATATATAATAGGGATGTGAATCATTTTTGAACGATTAAATTATCATCAGATAATTTTAAAATTGTCCTAATATTAGAGTGCATGATACAATACAAATGCCCTGATTTTATTGTCAGGGGCATTTGTATTGTATCGTTAAATAGGGCACGGGAATATTTGGGTGAGGGCGGAAAACCGGCACACCAAAACAACCCCTAAACCCACACCCCGACCCTTTAAAACCAATTCCTTACCCTCCCCCACCCTCCTGAACCCCCCCAAAATGTTAAATTACCTGGTGGTCCAGTGGGGGGGGGGGGGGGGGGGGGTCCCGGCGCGATCTCCCGCTCTCGGGCCATCGGCGCCATTTTGGCTGCCACTAATTAAAATGGCGCCGATGGCCCGATAAAAAAAAAAAACCACCCGACCCTTTAAAATCGACCCCCCTTAGCCTCCCCCACCCTCCCGACCCTTTGTTTTTAGGGAGGCCCGCGCCGCTAAAAAAAACCCCCATCCGACCCTTTAAATCGACCCCACCCTCCTGACCCCCCCAAAACCTTATTAAATTACCTGGTGGTCCAGGGGGGCCTTGGGGAGAGATTTCCCGTTCCCAGGCATCAGCTGTTCTAAAAAAAAAATGGCGCCGATGCCCCTTTGCCCTTACCATGTGACAGGGTATCCGTGCCATTGGCCGGCCCCTGTCACATGGTAGGAGCACTGGATGGCCGGCGCCATCTTTAAAGATGGCGCCGGCCATTTTTACTCATCAGCCCCTATTATAGAGTATAGTATAAAAGGGGCTGATGAGTAAAGATGGCCGGCGCCATCTTTAAAGATGGCGCCGGCCATCCAGTGCTCCTACCATGTGACAGGGGCCGTCAATGGCACGGATACCCTGTCACATGGCAAGGGCAAAGGGGCATCGGTTGCCATTTATTTTTAGAACAGCTGATGCCTGGGAACGGGAAATCTCCCCCCGAGGCCCCCCTGATCTCTCTCCTCTCCCCGAGGCCCCCCTGGATCTCTCCCCGAGGCCCCCCAGGACCACCAGGTAATTTTAAAAGGTTTTGGGGGGATCGGGAGGGTGGGGTCGATTTAAAGGGTCGGGTGGGTTTGTTTTTTTTTAGCGGCGTGGGCCTCCCTAAAAAAACAAAATTAGCGATGTGAATTGGAATCGGAAACGATTCCAATTCACATATCTTAATGATCAGATTCCCCCCCCCCCAGCCGAATCTGATCGTTAAGACGATCTGGCACACGATTCACATCTCTAATATATAATGTGAAGCAGTGAAAACTGTCAGGGGAACCAGAGCACAATTCATGAATTCTGCTCCCTGTGCAGACATTTCTGATGGTAGTGAGAACTGTTTACATCTAAACACTTGGTCTTCAGAATTATACTGAACAGCAGCAGATCCTGGGTTTGATTTTCTACAGGACCCATCTGTAAACCAAAAATCTCCTTCTGCTAGGGGTTCCTTAGATATAACAACCTTATTAGGTAGGGGCAGCCCAGTTATTCCATTTGGGGAATTGGGTATGCTCCCTCTAGAAGGACCTGAAGAAAATTAAATGTTGAATTAATTGTAACTGTCTAATGGGATACTATAGAAGTCAATAATATGGTTGAATATTTACCAAGACTCATAGATAAAGGAGATGTGGGCATCCCCTAAAAGTATTCTAACTTTATAGGAAATATGTAAATCAATTAAAATCCCTGGTACATGTGCTTGCAATTTACAGATAGCTTCTGCACATGCCACAATCCCTAATTCACATTTTGAAAACCCAAACGTACCAGAGAAATGTCATGAGGGTTATATTGTCATGCTGAGAAGCAGCCGCTGCCCATCCTTCAGACCCATAAACCAATCTCATAACTTAAATCAACAAGAGCCAAACTAGGTGCATTCAATACAAAATGCAATATATCTCCTATGTCTGCTCTAAAATCTTTCAAGTTTATTGTTTACAAACCTGATATCTTATTGACTTCTAACCAAATTCAATGTTAGCCAGCCAGAGAAAGCTGACGAAACCAAACTTTCTGAAAGAATCTACTAAATTAAATCACTTACTGTAACCTTTCCCACAACTTTAATTCCTCATCAGTCTGCTTATATCTTTCAAACAAAAGTCAAGTATACCAGTTCTCCTCCACTGTGTCCTACTGTGCATATGAATCGCCTGGAGCTTTACCCTTCCACCTTCTCTTTACCTGCCAACCCAGTTAACTCTCCAGCTTCCAGTGCCCTTTCAAGTGCTGAAACTGCCATAACAATTGTAATGCATTATACTACAGCAGAAATCAGACATAAATAAAAAAAACAGATTGCAAACTACACTTTCCCAACACTTTCCCTTTTTTTTTTATGTTCCTCTAATAATCCCTCAGCCTTGCAAGCAGGGCAAGGGCTTTAAACCATAGGCTAACTGGCATTGTTGTTAATTCTCCTTGTATAGTTTTTTCCTGTACACAGTTATTAACAAATATACAGACAAATAATTCACAATCACTTTTAATAAGTTCTCCTTAAGTAGAATAGTCTACAATGGGTGTCCCCAAAGTAGATCAAAAGAAATAGTGCATTTGGCCAAAAAGAAATCTTTCAAACCAATCTACCATAGCAGAAATTCTGTTAACTGCCATAACTTTTCTAAAGGTACCTTCAGCTGGAAATACCCCCCTTAGTGGCATGATGCCATTCAAACATATATCAGATTGATTCTGGTCCATAATTTTTCCACATATAATGGGTGGGGGTTTTAATGGTGTTTCTGGTATTTGTTTGTGGGTAAATCTCCCTTCCCCCCCCCAAGTAGCAATCTTTTGTCTGAATACAGACACTCTCCTTTCGTATCACAAACATTCCATGTATTCAAGATTTCCCAAGAAATCAGGATTCCCTTTGATATCCCGTTTACATTTTTATGGTCTACTTTTATTGTATTTTTGTTCCCCTTTTTCTATTACACACATTGTTTTTCTTTACACACATTGTTTTTCTTTACACACATTGTTAATTGTAAACCGGGTTGATGTGATATCTGTCATGAAACTCGGTATAACAAAAATAATAAATAAATAAATAAATAAATATTTTTTTCATTTTCTGTTTTTTTTATACCATAAGCAGGGGTGCACTTCCCATACTTATCCTAGCCTTTTCCTAGGCTATATTCCTAGGGAATTCATCTCCCTGTATCCCAGTCCTAGACTTTCCCAGAGAATTTGTCTCCCTGATTTTGGTCTATCTAGACTGTCCCAGCCTATTTATCTTAGGCTGTATAAACAGGGATTTCACCTCCCTGTATTTCACTGGGCCTGGTATTTTTCCTGGGAGTCTAACTCCCTAAATTCCATTTCCTGGAGCTTTACACCCTGTATTAAGCTGCCGGCTATGTCAGGTACCTTGTAATTCTGAATGCTTTGTAATTCATAGGAACACACAAGTCTCTTTATAATAGTGCAAAAACAATGAGTAAGCACACTTCCCTTAAAGGTCTCAATGTTAGTGCAATACAAATGGTACAGCACAAAAAACAAAGAGAAAAATATTAAAAATACCTTCAAGGATCCTGTGTCCTGTATTCCATTCGAATCAAGAGAAGGGCTTGTCGGGCTGTGCTGTCCTGCTTCAGGTCAGCAGGCATCCTCTATCCAGCTATCCTGCTTCAGGCCAGGCCAGCACTCCCTTCTTTGATTCCCGGAACAATGCACCATCTGTAATGAAAAAAGTTTATCAAAGGACAGGACAACAGAGACAATGTATTTCTCATAACCAAAAGCCTTTATTTCTTATGCGCATAAGGAAGTCAGCTCCTAAGTTTGAGAGACTGACTTGATTAGATATTCAATTGGTTAGCCTTAAATACAGTTTTGCCCTAGTAATTAAAACAACACTCCTTTGATTTAAGGTCACAAGGTGAAAAGAAACATTTGCTTACATCTGACATTCCAAAGAGTCCTGGGAAACTAACTAACCTTGAAGACATGCAGCTTTTATGATTCTTCATTGTGGGCCTAAGACTACAAAGAGATACATTATTTCTTCTGTTATCTAAGTATGAGACAGAAGGCCTCAAAAATTCAAGCAGTGTCTCCTGGAGTTCCACTAAACAGATGCCTACCATAAATTTTATTACCCCACAGGTAAGGTGGAAAGCCTTTTTAGCTTTCCAAGTAGTAATCTCAATGGGTTTCTCCTTTACGCTGCATTTCCCATGTAAGTGTTTGATTAAGAAACAGGATGACTTATATGTTTTCTTTATACCAGACCAGCTAAAAAACTTTGTTGAACAAAGAAGACTACCAACCTCTCCCCCAGTGTCTAATCAGTAAATTTAAATTTTAGTACAGGTTCTATGTTATAAGCCTTTACTTTTGTAATACTAAGGTTATAAGTTCTCCCCGAGATTTCTGCCACCATGTGGAGCGCCCTCATTTTTGTTTGATATGTTAAATGGAATTGGTATTAAGAGACAATGATATAAAATGATATTATACTTACTATATGTAACGATAACAACCATCCATGTTTTTTCGATTGCAAACTGCTAAGTTTGTATTTTTGAAAATTATAAATAAAGAATTTAAAAAAAGGCTGGTAATTCATCTCTGTTAAAAATCAAAGCATGGTCCGGTATGGTTCCAGGCCTGGAGGGATTTCCCTGTCGTCCAAATAATCCCCGTTGTCATCTGTGGTGTCAGGGATACCCTTGGTGAGGCAAAGCATGTCCTGAGGCCTGCTGACAGGGTGAGGCCTTCCCAGCTGGGGTTCCACTCAGGCAGGGGCTGACTGTATCTGAACAAAGGCTTGGAGGTCCTGGAAAAATTCCAGTTAAGAGAAGGCCACCGGGTCCATATTTGGCCCAAGAAGGACTGGGGTAGGCGCCGCTGAAATGCCCTCTCCCAGGGAGGACGCAGCCCCAGAATTGCTCAAGTCTAGGGTACTGCCTGATAAGGTCGTGGCTGACCTATCCTCCAACTGAGATGGGCCAAACTTGGAAAAGTTCTGCGAGTCCAGCCCTCCCTGGGCCTCCTCATAGTGCTGACACAGGCAGGATTCCAAGTCAGACTGTGCAGTCCTAATATGGCAGACAGCGCAAAGGGAGTGTCATCTCAGCTTCTTTGCCGCCGAGGCCATAACTTCTGTAGGTTGTGCGTTTAGCCAGTAGCTGCCTCTTGATCATGGATAAACTTACCTCAGCATGTGTAGAACCAAGTGGCCAGTTGCACGCTAAGGAGTGCGTGCACGTTAGGCGCACAGAGGGACAGCCCACACTGTGCGGAGGAAAATGGTGCCGCATAAACTGTGCGCAAGATGGCGCCGCCATGGATCGCCACGTGGAGAGTCCACAGAGTCGGAAGTGGGGCCTAGCCCATTGGGGGGCTGCTCAACCCATTTGGAAACCCTCTTTCCTCACCCAATTGGGATCTGGAACGATGTCAGTATAGCGTGCCAAGCAAGGAGACCGTAGGAAAGACTTATCGAAGTCATGGGATCGGAGTTCTTTACTTACCTGGTCTCAGCGTTTACCGGCTGAGTACAGAGACAGTCTCCAGCTGCGGGGGGAGAGGGCTCAGGCCTTCACTGCTGCGCTCGGCTTCTGCACCCACTGCCTTTCAGCTGCTTCAGCAGCAAAGTCCACGTTGGGAGCTGGCTACCGGACCAAGGTATACCTCTGAGGGATCTCTGAAATCACCTCAGGAATGCTCAATTAGGGGAGGGACCCTTAGGTAAAAGAGGTTTGGACAAGGTTCCTGGATGAAAAGTTCATAACACATTATTAACCAGGTAGATTAAAGAAAGCTATTGCTATCCCAGGAAGCAAGTAACAGAAATTATATCTACTTCATGAAATCTGCCAGGCACCTGCGACTCAAGACAGGCCAAAGTCTGAGACAGGATGCTTGATAGACCTTGGTCTAACCCAGCATGGCATTTATGTTCAGCTCCTCTTTGAGCTGCCCCCAGCATTCATCTCTCTCTTCAGCTCTCAACATTCACCCATTTACCTGCAACTACCCCAAAAGCATTTACCCCCTTTTGCAACGTTCTGCTTCAGCAGGCATTTACTCTTCTCACCACTTCCTGCATTGCTCTTTCCCCCAATCCCATAAGCATTCACTCCCTTTTTCCTTGGCACAAATCATTCTGACCTGACTGGAGCTCCAGGTGAATCCCTCCTCCTCTCTGCAGTTAGCTGAATTCCAAGTCCTGGGAACACAGTGACCTGCTGGGCTCTGTGCTGTGTTCACTTCAGATACTTGAAAGGTTTTAATGATGCACAAACAAACCTTTTCCGCTGGAAAGAAATCAGTAGAACTAGGGATCACGAAATGAAACTCCAGGGAGGATGGCTCAGAATTAATGTCAAGAAATATTTCTTCACATAGAGGGTGTGGATGCCTGGAATGCCCTTCCGGAGGAGGTGGTGAAGACAAAAACAGTGAAAGATTTCAAAGGGGCATGGGTTAAACACTGTGGATCCATAAAGGCTAGAGGATGGGAATAAAGAAAAGAGTACATGGGGGTAGTTTGCTGGTGTGGTGGTTACTACCCTTCCCAATAAGCCTTCATACTGTTGATACAACTCCATCACTGCTCTCTGCTTCAACGGCAGGGGAAAAAGAGGAAAAGGAGAATCAGACAGCAACCAACAAGGACATTGAATTGTATAGTCTGGAAAAACAAATAAGCATGGGGATAACTTGCTGATGCAGCGGTTACTGCCTTTAACCAATAAGCTTGATACTTTTGATGCAAGTCCAATGTTGCTCTCTGCTTCAACGGCAAGAGGTAACAGCAAAGTCAGGTAACCAACAAGGGACCTGACTTTGGGAAACATAAGTATAGGGGTGACTTGTATGGCGCAGTAGATACTATCATGAGCTGGCTGGTCCTTTTCTGCCATTATTTCTATGTTTCTCCCTTTCAGACAGCAGAACAAAGAACCCTTTACTCCAGACAGGAAAAGGATGAGGACAAGATGGGGAGGGCTGGAGCAAGGAGCTGATTGGAGGTACCTTGCTTTCCTGTCAGCTCCAGCCTTGCCCCGTCCTCCAGTCCTACTGGTTACAGATAAAAGGGGGAAGAGCAAAGCAAAGACAAGGCCTCTGCTCCCTGCTCCAGCCCTTGTCTTCCATTTCCACTGCTATGACAGGAGAGGAGGGACTAGTGCAGAAGAGCTCTGTTCTGTGTGCTTCTTGTTCCCGCCTTTTCCCTCCTATCCTCTGCAGTAGTGCTCAGTTGCCAAGGAAACAGCAGGGCAAGAGCAGATTTAGCTTGGAGAAGAGCCACAAGGTTAATCACCCCTGACCTAAATAGTTAAGTTGTTTAAACTGATGGTGCAAAATGAGGTACATGGTACAATCTGTTTCAATTTTAGATTCTTCCTGTTTTGCAGTTAATCCTTCTTATACTTTCATTGGCAAGGCCTTGATTTTCTGCAGCAATCATAGGGATTAATTCAATAAGGAGACGTGTAATGCTGTAGCCAAAATGTTAAAAAATTGCATCAGTTCAACAGCTTCAGTATTCAATATTTCTATATGCTGCCATCTGAATAGAGGAAGTGGCACAAGAAAAAATGTTTACGTTACTAATTTAAACCTACTAAAAGTGATGTCAAACTTCATTGGATTTCCTTTAAACTTGACGTGGGCTAAAATACTGTCATAACCAACTAAAATTCAAAATCTTCCCCATAATTAATTTCCCATCAGGCAGGATTAAATAAATTTCAGGCTGAGACTTACCAGAGATGATACAATGAGACAAGGATATAATGGTTCTTGATGATATTAGAAACTTCTTCATACTCAAATTGGAGAAATTGCTTACCTGATAATTTTGTTTTCCTTAGTGTAGACAGATGGAAAAGACGACCAGTGGGTTATGCTCCCCTGCCATCAGATGGAAATAGAGCAAACTGACATCACAGTATATATACTCCTGCAGTATCCCCAGTCCACCAATATTCTCTTGAAAAGCAACTGTGGACAGACTAGCAAAAAAGGATTAAAAACAGCCAACCAGAACTGTACTCAACCATCAATGAACACTGAACTCAAGTAAGAACAGAGGTACCCCAATCTAGATGAACACTTACCAGTAATCCCTTGGGATCCGTAGCCCCACAGGAGGACTATTGACACATTCATTCAGCAGCCAAGGGTGGGAAGCTGAGTCTACCTACACTAAGGAAAAGAAAATTATCAGGTAAGTAATTTCTCCATTTCCTAGCATGCAGACAGATAGACTCAGGACCAGTGGGATGTACTAGTACTATTCCCGAACAAGGTGGGCAGCTGTCCATGGTCCAGTCAACATCGCACGTACAAAGATTGCGTCCTCCTGGGCCTGCACATCCAGATGATAATACCTGGAAAAAATATGTAAGGACCACCTCGCAGCTTGGCAGATATCGATGGGAGACAAACTAACCTCCACCTATGATACCGCCTGAGCTCAAGTGGAATGAGCCCTAATCTGAGAAGGCAATGGCTTTTCAGTATCCACATACGCAGCTGTGATCACCTCCTTAATCCAGCGAGCTATTGTAGCTAGCGAAGCGGGAGTGTCCTGCTTCCTACAACCATTAAGGAGAAACAGGCGATCAATCTGTCAGAAAGGTTCAGAAACCTCCAGATACTGGGGGACTCTTAGGAGGAAAGAGGAAGGTGTCGCCGAGAGCCCTCCCTCCCCCGTTCATCCATCTGCGCCAGGGGCCTTTGCAACTGAGGTCACCCAGCTGTTTTCCATCCCGAGCCCTTGCTGCTTGAAGTGCCGGCTGGTGATGTCATCACAATGGGCGACCACGGGCCCTTTATTTTATTTTTTATTTATTAAATTATAACATTTACAAAGAAATGATATAATCAGGAATTCCGGAAATAGCAATCAAACATTACACATTTTTTCCTTTTTCAAACATTGGGATATCTAGCACACATCTAGAAGGAACAGGAGAGCTCTAGTCAAGCATGCATTATTTATTTCTTATACAACCCTTTCTCCTTAAACTACTTTAACTATTCTGAGACTTTTCCCGTAAGAAACGTTCCAAGTGTGAGGGATCAAGGAAAACATACTTATTATTTTGAAACATTATCTGGCGCTTATATGGAAATTTTAGGAAAAAACTAGCTCTTATATCTAGAGCTGATTGCTTATAGGACAAAAAATATTTCCTACATGCCTGAGTTGCATGGGAAACATCGGGAAAGACCTATATCTTTTGCCCACAAAAATTTAAATCTTTATTTTGAAAATTTTTGAAAAGAACAGGTCTTTGTCCTGTTTTAATGAGAAAGAGACTAACAATATTGCTCTAGAGCAGGGGTGGGCAAGTCCAGTCCTCGAGGGCTGCAAACCAGTCGGGTTTTCAGGATATGCATGAAATAGATTTGCATACAACTGAGGCAGTGTGTATGCAGGTCTCTCTCATGCATATTCATTAAGGATATCCTGGAAACCAGACTGGTTTGCAGCCCTCGAGGACCGGAATTGCCCACCCCTGCTCTAGAGGATATATTGTCCATAGAGTCTTCTAAAAAAGTAGAGACCCCAGGACTATCCAATATGTCTATACCACCCTCTTGTACTTGTAACGTTCTTCTTTTAGGAAAATACATTTTAGAAATAATTGGGATTTTCTCTATTTCAAAAGATAATATCTCAACTGCATATTTTTTTAACAATTCAATAGCTGACAATCTAGAAATTGGGAAATTTAATAATGGAGAAATTACTTACCTGATAATTTCATTTTCCTTAGTGTAGACAGATGGACTCAGTACCAATGGGTATAGTGTACTCCTGATAGCAGTTGGAGATGGATCAGATTTCAATCTGTCATCAGCCCTAGTACATATACCCCTGCAGGAAGTACAGCTCTTCAGTATTCTCCTCGAAAAGCATTGTGGATATATGAGTGACTGACTAATTTGATTAACTTGAATAACTTCATAACTTGGTTAAACTTTATAACTTGATTAACTTGATCTGGTTGAATTGGCTATAGCTGGAGACCGCCAGTGCCCTCAACCGGAAAGCGTCGACACCCAGTTGGATGGGTGTTCTAAGTGAAGGAAAGCATGGCTTACCCTTGAACCATTCAAAATTCCATGAGTAATGGCAGCCAAGGGTGGGATGCTGAGTCCATCTGTCTACACTAAGGAAAACAAAATTATCAGGTAAGTAATTTCTCCATTTCCTAGCGTGTAGCAGATGGACTCCGGACCAATGGGATGTATAAAAGCTACTCCCAAATCGGGTGGGAGGCTGCCCGTGACCCACTTAGTACTGCCCTTGCAAATTCCATGTCCTCCCGAGCCTGAACATCCAGGCGGTAAAACCTGGAGAAGGTGTGGATGGAGGACCATGTCACCGCCCTGCTAATCTCGGTGGGTGACAACATCCTGGATTCTGCCCAGGACACTGCCTGGGCTCTAGTAGAATGGGCCTTGACTTGTAGAGGCGGTGGCTTGCCTGCTTCTACGTAGGCCGCCTTGATGACTTCTTTGATCCAGCGGGCTATGGTTGCCCGCGAGGCCGCTTCCCCTTGTCTCTTCCTGCTGTGAAGGATGAACAGGTGGTCAGTTTTTCGTACGGGTTCCAACATTTCCAGGTATCTGGATAGGAGTCTGCCGATGTTGAGGTGGTGTAGACTTCGAGCTTCTTCCAAATTCTTAAACTCATCTGGTGATGGTAGCGAGATGGTTTGGTTGAGATGGAAGTGTGACACCACTTTGGGAAGGAACGAAGGGGACCATGTGTAGCTGGATGGTTCCCGGGGTGAGCTTGAGGAACGGCTCACGACAGGACAGAGCTTGTAGTTCTGAAATGTGGCGAGCTGAACAAACTGCCAGCAGGAATGCTGTCTTCAAAGTCAATAGTCAGAGAGACAGTCCGCAGAGAGGCCTGAAGGAGGCTCCTGCTAGAAATTCCAGGACCAGGTTGAGGTTCCAAAGAGGTACCAGCCACTTTAGGGGTGGGCGGATGTGTTTGACTCCTTTCAGGAAGCATGAAACGTCCTGGTGAGAGGCTATGCTGTCGCTCTCGTTGCCGTAGCATGACAATGCGGCCTTGATGGAGTTGAGGGACAATCCCTTCTGTAGCCCATTCTGTAGGAATTCCAAGATTGCAGGAATTTTAACTGAGCATGGTATGATGTCGTGGTCTTTGCACCAGGCTTCGAATACTCTCCAAATCCTTATGTACTTTGCACCAGGCTTCGAATACTCTCCAAATCCTTATGTACCTTAAAGATGTGGAGAACTTGCGTGCTCGGAGTAGGGTGTCGATTACAGCCCCCAAGTATCTGCTCTTTCTTAGGCGAGCCCTCTCAATGGTCAGGCCGTAAGAGAGAATCGAGCTGGATCCTCGTGGAGGATCGGCCCTTGTTGGAGCAGGTCTCTGTGTGAAGGCAGTGGCAGGGGGGTCCCTGCCAGTAGTCTTCTCATGTCTGCGTACCATGGTCTTCTTGGCCAGTCCGGGGCAACCAGAAGTACTAGTCCCCTGTGTAGCTGTATCTTGTGAATGATTGCGCCTAATAGGGGCCACGGCGGGAAGGTGTATAATAGAGTCCCCTGTGGCCAGGTCTGTACCAGGGCATCGATCCCCTGGGACTGAGGTTCCTGCCTGCGGCTGAAGTACCTGGGTACTTGGGTGTTGGACCGGTTTGCCAGAAGGTGATTGTCTGGTGTTCCCCATGGTTCACAATCAATTGGAACGCTGCAGTCGACAGCTTCCATTCTCCTGGGTCTAGACTTTCTCTGCTGAGGTAGTCCGCCATGATGTTGCCTTTCCCGGCGATGTGGACGGCCGAGATCTCCTGGAGATTTACTTCCGCCCACGAAATTAGGGGGTCTATTTCCAGAGACACCTGTTGGCTTCTGGTTCCCCCCTGATGGTTGATGTAGGCCACTGTTGTGGCATTGTCCGATATTACTCTGACCGCTTTGTCTCGGAGTCTGTGAACAAACCGTAGGCAGGCTAGTCTGACTGCCCTCGCTTCTAGGCGGTTGATGTTCCATCCCAACTCTTCTGCGTTCCACTGCCCTTGGGTGGTTAGCTCCTCGCAGTGCACTCCCCATCCTCGTAGGCTGGCGTCTATGGTGAGCAGGGTCCAGGTTGGTGAAGATAGTTTTGTTCCCTGGCTCAGGTGGCTGACCTGCAGCCACCATCGTAGCTGGATCCGAACTCTGCCCCTGAGTGGTAGGCGAACGGCGTAGTTCTGAGACAGTGGATTCCATCGTAATAGGAGTGAGCGCTGTAGGGGTCTCATGTGAGCTCGCGCCCATGGCACTACCTTCAGTGTGGATGCCATCAGACCAAGGACTTGCAGGTAATCCCATGCTGTGGGTTGAGGTTCGCTCAGCAGGATTTGTAACTGGTTCTTCAGTTTTGATCTCCTTGTGGGAGTCAGGCTGATCTTGTCGTCTTTGGTGTCGAATCTGACTCCTAGGTATTCTAGAGACTGTGAGGGCTGCAGACAACTCTTGTTTGTGTTGACCACCCATCCGAGGCTCTCTGTTGGTTGCCTGGTGACTTTCCTCTGGGGATTTCGCCCTGATCAGCCAGTCGCCTAGGTAAGGGTGTACGGAGGATTCCTTCCTTCCTCAGCGTTGCCGCCACCACCACTATGATCTTGGTGAACGCCCGGGGTGCTGTGGCTAACCTGAAGGGTAGTGCCCGGAACTGGTAGTGACGGTCCAGGATTTTGAAGCATAGGAAGCGCTGATGTTCCTGATGGATCGGAATGTGTAGGTAGGCTTCCGAAAGATCCAGGGATGTGAGAAACTCTCCCGGTTGTATCGCCCTTATTACAGAGCGTAGGATTTCCATGCGGAAACGGGGAATCCTCAGATGGCGGTTGACCGACTTGAGGTCCAGAATGGGCCTGAACGTCCCCTCTTTCTTGGGGATGATAAAAAATGGAATAATGCCCAGTATTTATTTCTTGTGGAGGTACTGGGGTTGTGGCCTCGAGGGCTAGTAGTCTGGTCAGTGTAGTTTCCACTGCCACCCTCTTGGAGGGGTCGTGGCAGGGGGATTCCACGAACTTGTCCGGAGGGGTTCGTAGGAAATCCAGGTAGTATCCCTCTCGAATGATGGTTAGGACCCACTTGTCCGAAATTATCTCGACCCATCTGTGGTAGAATAGGGCTGTCTGCCCCCTATGGCTTCTTCCCTTGGACAGGTTGGCTGAATCTCATTGTGAGGTGTGGCTGGGGCCTGGACCCGAGCTGGTTCCCCTTTTGTTGTGCTTGTTCTGAAGAGCTTTTGTTGTGCTGTAGGGCGGGGCGCTTGATAATTATTTCTGTATGGATTGAAGCCCTGTGAACCTCTGCCCCTGGAGGATAGGGGGAAGGATCACTGGTTTCTCTTGCTTTTGTCCTCTGGCAGCCGTGGTAGTGGGGACTCGCCCCATTTGTCAGCCAGTTTCTCTAGTTCACTGCCGAACAGGAGGGATTCCTTGAAGAGCATCCTTGTGAGTCTTGATTTGGAACACGTGTCGGCCGACCAGCTTCGGAGCCAGAGTTGTCTCCTGGCTGCCACAGCTGATGACACTCCTCTAGCTGTGGTGCGTACCAGGTCGGAAGCAGCATCCTCGAGGAACGATACTGCTGGTTCCATGGCTTCCCCAGGGGTGTTGCTCCTGGTCTGTGATAGGCAGGCATGTGTCACAACAGTGCAGCGGGCCGCTATTTGTAGGGACATAGCGGCGATGTCAAAGGACTGTTTAAGGATGGATTCCAGACATCTGTCTTGCACATCTTTGAGTGCTGCACCTCCCTCCACTGGGATAGTGGTGTGCTTCGAGACCGCGCAGACCATAGCATCCACTTTTGGGCATGTCAGAAGGTCTTTGGCTGACTGTCCAGAGGGTACATGGCTGCCATAACCCGTCCCCCTTTGAATGTGGACTCTGGAGCAGTCCATTCCAGGTCAATTAGCTGTTGAACGGCTTGTAACAGAGGGAAATGGCGGGAGGTCTGACGGAGTCCCTCTAGCAGAGGATTCGTCTTAGGTTCCCCCAAGGCACTTGTGCCCGGGATTGCAAGTTCCTTCAGGCTGCTGGTGACCAGGTCTGGAAGGTCATCCTTGGTGAAGAAGCGTCTCATGGTCCGATGAGGCTCTGTCCCCGGAGGGAGTTCCCCTTCCTCCAGGGACTCTGATTCCTCCACTGTGATGTCCGTGTCCCCGTAAGTGGGGCTTCCAGGTGGTGGATTCACTACCCTGGGCCGAGCGGGGCCCGGAGTGTAGCAGTCCTCTGGTGAAGGCTGTGGCTGTGTTACCGAAGGTGTGCAGGCCTTTGAAAATTCCACCCAGGAGATAGACGCTGGGTCCAAGCTAAGAGGCGCTGTGTCCCCGGGGGGCCCCGTTTGAGGGGGGGTCCCCGCTGGGGTTTGCTAGGTCCGGGGTACTTATTTATTTTATTTATTTATTTATTTATTTTTAATTTTTATATACCGGAATTCCTGTATACAATACAAATCAATCCGGTTTACATGAAACGATAAGTTGCCCTGGTCTGGGAGCTCCGACCGGGGCTTTATACAAGGAACATTGAACAATAACAATAAACCATTAAACGTTTTCGTATTTTAAAAACATTTTAAAATGTTTAAAATACGTTTAAAACGTTTAAAAAACGTTTTCGTATTTTAAAAACATATTGAGGAACTAGCACTCAGGCCCAGAAGGGGCTGGCCCTGGGCTTGATCCCCCAGGGCCTCCTTGCACTGGATACACAGGGCGTCGGCCTCTTCGTGTTGTGTGGCTCTGATGTGGCATGCTGGGCAGAGGCCTTGAGCTTTGAGCTCCTTTTCTGGTGGTGCCATAGGTATAGACGCAGAAATCTCTTGTGCGTCGAATATGTGCACGTGGATGGATGTGTGTGCTGGTGTGCACACAAGTTGTAGTTATGCGCCTGGCCTAGTACACGTGAGTTGCGTGCATAACTTGTGCGTACTGCACTGGTGTAACGTTGTGCGCACAAGTAATGTGGTGCATATGACTCGCCCTATGCGCACGGATCGAAACGGCGGTCAGGGCGGCGAACAGGGCCAAAATGGCGACGGCGACCACCTCAGAGGGTCCCCACATGGGAGAGCCCTTGGCTCTGACCAGGGCCGTGCCCTGCTAGGGCGGATCAACCCGGTGGTACTGGTCCCGGCTGGCGACCTATGCGACTCCTCGAGCTTCGGAGACCAGAGACTTTAAACAAGATTTCTACCTTACCTTGTCTCGGGGCTTCCCGGTTTTGTTCCGGGCGGTCTCCAGCTGCGGGGGGGAGAGGGCAAATACCTTCACTGCCACGCTCGTGGTTGCACTCGCTGCCTCTCAGCCTCGCCCGAGATTGGGGGCTAGGTCCTCGCCGAGGGTCGGCTGCCGTCCGAGGCTCACCTCTGAGGGACCACGGAAATCACCTCGGGAATTCTCAACTGGGGGAGGGACCCGAAGGTATCACCGCAGGAGAGCGGGGCTCACTGTTGAGGTAGGTTTTCTTCTTATTTTGGTTTTCTCAGATAAATTTGGCTCTAACGCTGTGAGAGTGTGCAGGTAGTCCCTAACTGCTATGGAGATGGAAAATACTGAAGAGCTGCACTTCCTGCAGGGGTATATGTACTAGGGCTGATGTCAAATTGAAATCTGATCCGTCTCCAACTGCTATCAGGAGTACACTATACCCATTGGTCCTGAGTCCATCTGCTACACGCTACATGCTAGGAAACTGAAGATTAAATTGCTTCACTTCATTCTCCAACAATTCTATCCTATTATGCAGTATCAAATTATCTTTAATGGATGATATACTAGTAGCCTGCAAATTATTTACTAATGGGTTCAGATTTGCTACTGCCTGTTCTACCTTATTAGTCCTACATTCTAAATCCTCAAATTTTGCTCTGGTTTCCACAGAAAAGGTATGTACTTTAGATATAGAACTAGACAAATTCTTGTCAGTTTTTGCAGATAACCTCCATACATCCAATAATGAAACATTTTCCGGTTCCACATTATTCTCACCCCTTCTTTACCCAATTCAGGAATTATTGTTGGACATAAGACCTTAGTATTACTAGCAATAGCCTCGCCAACCAATGTTATACTCGAATGTAAATTCCCTTCTGCAATACCCTCCACTCCATCAATGTTGGGGATTACTATCACAGAGGAATCTATAACATTTGCCTCTTATATACCTTCCCTTGTTGGTTGTAAGGGGGGTTGTGTGGACCTGGGACTTAAGGAAACCCCCAGTTGGGAGTTGTCTTCTAAATTGTCCCTTGCAGGGGACGCACCCATACACACTATGAAAGTCCATAGGTCCAATCCTTCTTGACACAGGGGTTGTTGGTGAGGAGGTGTAGTTTTCAGATTTCTGTTTTCTTCCCATAATAATTTTCTTACCCAGGAGCGTGCGGCTTCGTGCTGCAGGGCCCTTGATTTTATGCTGACCCGAGGGTGCCTACCAATGACGTCACTTGAGGAACCGCCCACTCGGTTCGGGCCTCCCCTCTCCTCGACCAGGAGTGAGTTTTTATTCCTCTTAAATTGCTTCAGGGCAAAAACTGAAGTAGAGTGCTTCCCAGCACACTGACCACGGTCTCCTCTCCTTGGGCCCTTTAAATCCCACAGTGGAGCGGGATTTAAAGGGAGAGAGAGAGGAGAGGAGAGAGGAAGGTGCCCCCCCCCCCCCCCGTTCATCCAGGGGCCTTTGCAACTGAGGTTACCGAGCTGTTTCCATTTGAGCCCTTGCTGACGTCATCAACGGGTGACCGCGCGGCTTTGTCCAACATTGGCAGCTTGGCTGGGGGGGACTGACTTTTTTTTTTTTTTTTTTTTTTCTGATTCCTGGAACTTTGGTTTTATAGGTAAGAAAAGGAAGGCTAAGATCATCACCTCTTCCCCTGCTTCCCTTGGTAATATCGGCCCAATGGATGCTCACTTTAGCAAACTAGTTACACTGCCACAGGAGGACTGCATAGGGGGCACTGAGTGTCTCTGAGTCCTGGCAATGGCCCTATCCCTCCTCAAACCCCAGGTATTACAGCTGTGGAGTCTTCCCTTGGATTTGAACCTTCGAATTTGAGTGGGGGTTTGTCTGAGTCTTCTCTGGCAAACTATCCTGCAATTGTCCATCCAGCTATACATTTAGTGGGAGTCTCCCTGTGGACATTGGAAGTCTTCAAATGAATGTTGAAGAACCACCCAATGTCACACTGGGTGATTTGTGGAGGATGCTAGTGAAACTGGACTCTAATGTATCCCAGCTTAATACTCATCTCTCTTCTTTGGTTAATATTAATAGATTATCAATTGAACAAAGTAAAAAGATATATGAGCTAGAATCCTCCGTTAAAGTTTTGTCTTCTAAAGTCCAGGTATGCAAAACGTTGAAAATATGCATATTAGTGATAGTTTAGCATTACATGCAGAAATTGAAAAATAGAGAATTTAATGAGATAAAAAAAATCTGCGATTTGTTAATTTCCTATTAACGAAAATTTCACCTTATGAGATGTTTAGAGAATAAGATTCCCCTTGTTTTGAAAATTTTTAATTTTCCTAGTCAGTCTAGTAAAATACCTAGTATACAAGGTGAGATTAATGAGAATAGTCCTGGCATCTCTACTTTTTTTTTTTTTTTTTTTTAGAAGAGTCATTGGATATTATCAACAAGAGGGCTACATTGTTTGTTTCTTTTTCCTTGGAAAGAGATAAAGAATTGATCTTTGAGAAATTTTTTAAAAACAAAGATATGTTATTTTGTGGACAGAAAATTAATATTTTTCCTGATGTCTCCAGACCCACTCAGGCCTGAAGGAGACATTTCCTAACCTTGAAGAGTAGAGTTTTAGTTCTCGGTGTGACTTTTTATTTAAAATTCCCTTGTACATTTTTTTTTTTAATTTTTCTAGGTAAGAAATTTATATTTTCTGACCCAATTCATCTTGAGTCCTTTTTGTTAGATACATCTGAGCTAAATGTCCTTCAATAGCAACTTAATTTAGGACCATAATTGATTTACTTCCTCTCTCCTGTGTTTGTTTTTCCCTTGGATATTTTTCCTCAATTGTCCCCCATCCTTATTGGGTTCCTGTGAAGCAGTAGTAAGTATATTGGTTGGATATTTTCCTTAATTGTGAGTACTGTACCAAGCTTTCTTTTGGATTTCTTTGTGCTTATGAATAAAAAGCTTAAGAAAAAAAAAGAAACCTCCAGATACCGCATGACAATCCGCTTAACAACCAAGGAACACAGGAGGCGATACTCTTCCACATTCCTGACCTTATCCAGGGACAGCAAGGAAATGGACTGATTCAAATGAAACTCCAAAACCACCTTAGGCAAGAAGGAAGAAGCTGCAACACTGCTGGAGTCACCTGAAGGAACAGCTCACAGCAAGACAAGGCCTGCAGGTTAGAAATGTGACGGGCAGAACATATAGCCACTAAGAACACTGTCTTTAATGTCAATAAACACAAGGAAAGGCTGTGCAGCGGTCAAAACATAGGGCCTGCCAAGAAGTCCAGCACAAAATTAAGATTCCACAAGGGAATCAGCAACCAAAGTTGCTTCATCCCTTTCAAGAAACGGGCCACATCAGGATGAGACGATAAGGAGACACCATTCACTGTGCCCCTGAAACATGCAAGAGCCGCAACCTGAACCTTCAACGATTTAAGGGCCAATCCTTTATTCAACCCATCTTGCAAAAAAATCCAGAATAAGCGGGATCTTAAATAAACAAGATGGAACACTACGCTCCTCGCACCAGGTTTCACTCTCCAAACCCGCACATACACCAGAAAAGTGGAGAACTTCTGAGTGCAAAGCAAGGTAGCAATCACCACAGAAGATTATCCATGCTTCAACAGGCAAGACCTCTCAAGGGCGTAAGTCAGGACAGAGATGGAACCCTGTGAAAAACCTGTCCCTGCTGCAACAGATCCCTGTGCGGTGAAAGACGACGGGGTTTCTCTACCAGGAGTCTCCGCAGATCTGCATACTATGAATGCCTGAGCCAATCTAGAGCCACCAGGAGTACGAGCCCTTTTGGTCTTCAATTCTGCAAATGATCCTGCCTATCATGGAGGAAAGACATACAGCAACTTGTTTTCCGGCAAGGCCTGTATGAGTGCATCAAGGCCCCAAGGAGCATGAACTCTCCCGCGACTGAAAAAATGAGGAACCTTCGCATTGTGAGAAGTCGCCAGCAGGTCTAGAGACGGAAGACACCAACGATGCACTAGCAGCTGAAACTCTCCAGACTTTCCTGCTGAAAAAGTCTGCTCTCACATATCTTTTTCTGCGATGTGGGAAAGCAGAGATCATCTGTAGATGTCTTTCTGCTCATTCCATAAGTTGGTCTATTTCCAGCAATACTTGCTGGCTCTTGGTTCATCCCTGGCAATTGATGTAGCCATTGTCGTCGTGTTGTCTGACATCAAGCGGACCTCTAGACCTGTAGTCTGTGGCTGAACTGCAAGCACACCAACCAGATCGCCCGTGCTTCCAGGCAATTGATGCTCCAGAGGGCCTCTTCGGCCGTCCAATTTCCCTGGGCCGCCAGTTCCTGATAATGAGCTCCCCAACCTTGGAGACTCACATCTGTCATGAGAGTCAACTAGTTTGGGGAGGACAAGGACATCCCCCTGCTCAGATGAGCCTCCTGAAATCACCACTGGAGGTGACAACAGATTTCCATCGGCAAGTGGAGGTGAACTGAATAGTCCTGAGACTGCAGGTTCCAACGAGACAGCATTGAGCACTGAAGAGGACACATATGCAACCTTGCCCATGGCACCACTTCCAGGGTTTCCACAATCAAACCGTGCACCTGTAGATAGCACTACACCATTGAGTATCAACTTCTGGATCCGTGCCTCCGGCAGAAAAACCTTGCCCTGCCTTGTGTCGAACCAATCTCCCAGATACTCCAACCACTGAGAAGGTTGGAGACTGCTCTTCGCCAGGTTCACCACCCAACCAGGCTCTCACAGCAAGGAGATCACCTTGTTGATCACCAGGCACCTCTCTTCTGAAGATTTGGCCTGAATCAGCCAGTCTTCCAAGTATGGGTGCACCATGATTCCATCTCTCCTCAACACCATTGCTATGACCACCATAACCTTGGAAAATGTTCTGGAGGTGATGGCTAGATCAAAGGGCAGCACCCAAAATTGATAATGGTGACCCAGCATCACAAAGCGCAGAAAACGTTGGTGCTCCAAACGAAGGGGAATATGAAGGTAGGCCTTGGACAGATTCAGGGAGGTCAAACTCTCCCTATTGCATGGCCATTATCACAGAATATAAGGCTTCCATGCAAAATTGAGTCACCCGCAGATGCCGGTTCACCCTTGAGATCCAGGATGGGACGAAAAGCACCTTCCTTCTTGGAAACAAAATAAATGGAATAGCACTCCGTATTTTCTTGATATGTAGACACAGGAACTACAGCCCTTAGCTGGAGCCTTAGAAACAGACTCCACCGCCTGCTTCTTCTAAGGGGAGTGGCAAGGAGACACCATGAACACGTCCTGAGGAATGCTGCGAAAGTCCAGCAGATATGTGAAAAAAACAAAAAACAAGACCGATGCCTTGGAAAGTGAATTTATTATATTGGATTCAGTTTAGAAAACGTAATGCTCGACTCCAGCTGAGTTTCGCCTTTTCGGCTGCATCAGGGGCTGTAAAAACAACAATTTAATATTTATTAACTACATATATAAAAACCATTCAACCCAAATATATCAAATAAAAACATTTCACAAATAGACGAGGTCAAATTTAGTGTATAAAATCCTTTTGATAAAACAGAAAATTATGCACACACATAAAACAACACAATAAGAAGAAAAGGATCAACATGTCACATGTACATGATAAGAACAGAGAAAAATTTATGCAACACTTTCCAAGGCATCGGTCTTGTTTTTTGTTTTTTTCACATTTATGGCTTCGCTAGACCAACTTCCATTCTGTTTTTAAAGTCCAGCACATATCCTTCCCATATCACTTCCAGGACCCATAGATCCAATGTGATCTCCACCCACCTCTAATTAAAAAAAAAAAAAGAGAGAGATTGCCACTTCCTGAAGGTGGGACAGAAAACCTTCACTGGGAAGCTCAGGAAAATTCGCCACCTGAGCCCGCTCCTCTCTGGGACTGTCAGGAATGAAAGAACAGACCTACCAAAAGGCCAAGTCCTCTGAAATGAGTTCCTGTAGGGACGAAAATGCTTGGAACCCCTGAGACGACCCCTCAAAGAAAAGGGGAACTGCAATTGCTTCGGTAACCGGGCAACTGGAGATTCACCTCATTTACTGGCCAGCTTTTCCAACTCGCTCCCAAAGTGTGAGCATTTAAAGGGCATTTTTGTTAGAAACGCCTGAAGCTGCGTCAGCGGACCAATTCCACAACTATAGTTGACATCTGGCTGCCACCACCGAAGGCACTCCTCTGGCCAAGGTACGAACCAAATCACAGCCTGCGTCTGCTAAAAAGGCAGGCAGCGGGTTCCATAACTACCCTGGAATCATCCACTTCCTGAGAGAGAAGCAGGCAAGAATGTGCCACCAGAGTACAACAGGAAGCAATCTGTAAGGTCATTGCCACTGTGTTAAAAGTCTGCTTAAGAGTGACTCAATCCGTATATCATGCACATCTTTCAAGGCTGCTCCTTCTTCCACAGCGATAGTCGTCTGCTTAGAGATGGCGTAGACCAGCGCACCCACTTTGGGGAAAATGCAAACACTCTCTCACACCTAGATCCAGAGGACACAGGCCTTCCAATGTTCGACCCCCTTTGAAATTTGTCTCCGGGGTGTCTCATTCAAGATTAATCAACTCCTGAATGGCATCCATAACAGGAAAAAAAGCAAGAGGCTTTTCACAATGAAATCAAAATGGGATTCTTCTTCGGCTCTGACATGGAATCTGCTCCAGGCACTCCCAGCATCTTCAAAGACTGGGAAATCAGGGCCAGCAGTTCATCTCTATGAAAAAACTGTAACATGGTCTGATACGGCTCCAAACCAGGAGGAATTTCCCCATCTTCCAAGGAATCAAGGATCTGCCTCTTCATCCGTGCCATCCGGGTCCCTACCAGGAATACCTGTGATGAACCGAGGCATGCCTCGGCGCTTAACCATAGGAGTGGAGGAAGGAGGAGCCACCAGCTGAGGGTCTGACCTCACGAGAGTGGGCGAAGCAGAGGACTGCGCCTGAACAAAGGCCTGCAGACTCTGAAAAAACTCCACACAAGAAAATTCATCAGCTGGATCCAGGCCAAGCCCAGATGATATTGGAGCAGGTCCTACTGAACTGCCATGCCCTGTGGAGTAGCCAGTCAAGGGAGTACCAAGATCTGGCGTACTTCCAGCCAAAGCCGAATCAGACCATGATCAGAATGGAGGATCCAGGCTTAGCAAAATCCGAGGAAGATAACTCTCCCTGAGCATCTTTACAGTGCTGACACATGCTGGAAGACAGGTCAGGCTGAGAAGCCCTAACATGAGAAGCAACGTATAGAGAAAGGTGCTTAGGCTTCTTATTTACCGGCGCCATCAGCAGTGGTAACTGTGCAACCACACGGCTCGCTCTTAAAAAAGTTACATGCACAAATTTTAGGTGTCCTGGAAATAAGCAGGGCAAGGCGCACACAACTTGTGCGCCAAACTGGAGCGTATCACCACATTTAAAAAAGGTTTGGGCACAAAAAGCTGCCTAACGCACTGTGCACACAGACATCCCATAGAGGGCAGAAGAGCATGCACAGAAGCGCGAAAGCGCCACAGTGGCCTACCACACGGCTTGCAGGCAAAAAGACTTACTGTGGGGCCTAGACCACTGGAGTGCTCAAACTGCCAGGCTGCCCAGTTCCCCTAACCCCAACGGAAGCAGGAACAAATGTTGGGACAGCGCGCTGAGCATGGAGAGCGGAGGAAGTCCCAAAACCTCCTGTCTCTGTAGGTAGGTAAAACATTTTTTTTGTAAAAACTTACCCAAGCTCAGCGCTTACCGTCTGAGTATAGAGATGGTCTCTGGCTGCAGAGGGAGAGGGCAACTGATGTCACCGCTGCACTCGGCTTCCTGCACCCGCTGCCTTTCAGCTGGACAAGCAACTACGTCCATGCCAGGAACCAGCTACTGGACCAAAGCACACATCTGAGGGACCATGGAAATCACCTCAGGAATTCTCAACTGGGGCAGGGACCTTTAGGTATCACTGCAGGAGTGTGGGGCTTTCCTCAATTTAAAATTCTCCTTCCAAAATTTACCGCAATTCCCATAGGGAGATGCATTTCTACCATCTGCTGGAGATGGAGAATACTGGTGGGCTGGGGTCACTGTAGGAGTATATATACTATGATGTCAGCTTGCTGTGTCTCCATCTAGTGGCAGGGGAGCATAACCCACTAGCCCTGAGTCCATCTGTCTACATACTAGTAAAATGTAAATTATTTTCATCTGGTAGTTATACTGATTGATCATGCAGTGTTATTACATAAGAGTTATCTGATTAAGAAATCGGAACTACAAGTCAGCTTCCGCTTATTTACATAGAGATATATGATAACTAACATAATGTGCATATGCCAGCATACCTCAATTTAGTGGATCATTTCAGAATGCAGGGAAGGAAATGAAGTACATGTAGACATCCACAATAACAATTTTATTTTATTACATTACAATAAATAGGAGCAGTACAATTCATGACAAAAATAAATGTGACAAATTTCAAATCACCACACAACATACTCCTATAAAACATTAACATGTTAACTTTTTCAATAGTGATCTTTATATAATGTCTAGTATGATGACCAACATTCCTAGTTCAGCACAACCAAATGATGTAACACAACTCAATCAAACTTCATATCTTCCAAAAACAAAAATAAAAAGCACAATGTATAAAATGTGCATTTTTTAGTTTACACTATACAAAAATAGTTAATATACATTCCAGGTAAAGATGTCACATTACGAAACAGTATTAGCGGAGATTGGAAGGACACATTACGAAACAGTTCATTAAGATGTTGGCACTCGAAAGAGAAACAAAATATTTAACATGAAAAATATGACAGTGGAATTAATAATCATATGAAATTTAATGTAGCGTATGTAGCTTTATGTAGACATTAAAAACATTTTCTGGCTCACTTTAACAGTACTAACAATGTTTATGTTGTCAAATGTTTACGGAAGCTAAACTAGCTAGGAGACAGTAATAAAAAAAAAAGTCAATATTTGTTTAGTACCTTATTCATTAAGCCTCTATTTTGTAAAATTCCTGAGTTGCCTAAAAGGATAACTATTTTGAGATTTTAAGCCCATATTTTTTGGGCTGGTTTGCAAATTGGTTTTATCCCATAGACATTTACTCCTGTGCATTCTGTAAAAATTTGGAGGTGTATAAAATTGAAGTCTATAGAGGCTAATTCAGACAATTTTTGGATCAATACAAGGTTTTTTACTTAATTAACCAATCTGACTGGTTGGCTCAGGTTTATCATGTAAATTAAACCTCTTAAATAAGACCAAAATGTGTAGCTGGATTCAATTCACATTTATTATGTACACAGAAAAGAAACTTTTAAGGGAAAATCCTTTACACCAATAGATTAATTGAAAACTATAATGCTAACTTTACATGCTCCACATGCTTTCAAAAGATGACAGACTAACAGACAACTCAAAGGACAAAGTTAAAATGTAATCCCCATTCCAACCCTAAAAAAAAATCCCACAAGATTCCATTATTCTCTACAGGCAGATATCCACTAATCACTTGTAAGAAAGTGACATGTGGAGCTTTTCCATGGGAAATTGGTAAGTTAAGGTATTGAATGAAGTATGTGATGTTTCAGTTGGTAGTCAAAATAAAAAGTGATATGGGATGTATTTGAAAACATTCTAAATACAGATAACATGTTGCTGAAAACCGTTAACACTGGAAAATATGAACAAAAGTGCCAATGACTGCATATTCTGCACAGCAAAACATTTATTTTATTTATTTATTTATTTAACGTTTCTTTTATACCGATGACCGTTTGCACATCGCGTCGGTTTACAGCAAACACAAACCATTGGGCGGAGCCCTTACATAAAACAGAATATAGTGAGCTAGGTAACATATAACAAATGTTTGGGAGGAGCCCTTACATAAAACACACAACCACGGTTAGAAGCCATGGGTATATGATAAGTACTTGAACTATAACAATAACTATATACACAGTTGGTGCGCAGTACAAAATCGATAGGCAAGAGGCGTTCATACCAGGATATCAGTGTAACATTCGTAGAGTAACATTCCTAGTGGGGAATTATGTAATGGGGGGTGTAGTGGAGTAAGCCTGCTGGAAAAGCCAGGTTTTAAGCTTCTTTTTGAAAGCGGGGGTGTAGGTCTCAGTGCGAATATCATGGGGAAGTGAGTTCCATAGCGTGGGGCCGGCAAGGGAGAAGGCTCTGTTCATTGTGGATGTGAGCTTAAAAGATTTGATAGATTGGGCTTGGAGTGTTCCTTGGAGTGCTGGGCGGGTAGGTCTCTTGGAAGTACGGGGTAAAAGGGGAGGGTTAAGCCAGTTGAGGTTGGAATTTAATAGACACTTGTGTATGATCGATAGAGTTTATAAAGAATTCGTGACTGTATGGGGAGCCAGTGTAGTTGCATGAGTGTGGGGGTGATGTGTTCTCTTTTCTTTGTGTTTGACAAAATCCGAGCGGCGGCATTTTGAAGGAGTTGGAGTGGCCTGGTGTGTATTGCAGGAATGCCAAGCAAGAGCGCATTACAATAGTCAACCTTCGACAAGATAATAGCTTGAAGGACCGTACGGAAATCATTGACATGAAGCAAGGGTCTAAGCTTCTTTATTGTTTGCAGTTTATAGTAGCAATCCTTTATGATGGATTTGATGAATGGTTTGAACGAGAGGTGATTATCAATAATAACTCCTAGGTTACGAGTGTGTGACGGGAAGTTGGTGGCAGAGTAGGCAGGAGGGATGTCTGGGAGCGGTTGCTTATTCGATATGACTAACAGCTCGGTTTTGTTGGTGTTAAGTGCTAGGTGCATGTCCTTAAGGAGCTGATTGATAGAGGAGAGACAGGATTCCCAGCTGTGTAGAGCAGTTTGGATGGTGTCTGAGAAGGGGAAGATGATTTGTACATCATCAGCATATATAAAATGCTTAATGTGTAGATTAGAGAGTAGTGTAGTGAGGGGCAGCATGTATATGTTAAACAAAGTAGATGAGAGTGAGGAACCTTGGGGAACACCTTGGGGGAGACTGATGGGATCAGATTCATTGTTGTCGATAGAGACAGTGAAAGTACGATCTTGGAGATATGATTGAATCCAATCAATGGCCTTGCCAGCAATCCCAATATTTCTGAGTATGTTGAGTAGGACATCGTGATTAACAGTGTCAAACGCGGCTGAGATATCAAGTAATGCGATAAGGAAGGATGATCCTGAGTCGATTCCTTTGATAAGGGTATCGTGTAGGGAGAGGAGCAATGTTTCAGTGCTTAAATGCTTCCTGAAACCATATTGTGTTGGAGGGAAGATGTTATTCTGTTCTAGGTGATCGGATAGGCGTGTGTTTACTAGCTTTTCAAGAACTTTAGCTAGGAGGGGTAGGTTGGACACCGGTCTGTAATTAGACAGGGTGGTGGGTTCAAGATTGGCTTTTTTGAGGATGGGTTTCACTATGGCTTGTTTCAGAGGAGTGGGGACGATGCCATGCTCTAGGGAACAATTAAGAATATTTGAAATGGGTTTAGCGATAACATTGTGTATAGAAAGTAGGAGTTTAGAGGGGATAGTTTCAGAGGGGTGAGTGGAGGGTTTCATTTTCTTAAGTATGTTCTCTACTTCGAGGGAGGAAGAGGACTCAAATGATGAAAGGGAGTTGGGGGAGTTGATGATGGGAAGAGAAATATTGAGATTGTTGTGCGAAAATTGTGCTGTGATGGAAGATACCTTGTTTTTAAAAAATTGTGCTAATTCGTTGCAGCGATTTGTGGAGGATATATCTGATTGTTGTGTGTGTATGGGAGAAGTCAAGTTAGCAACCATGGTGAAAAGAGCCTTGGGGTTGTATTGCAGACCGTTTATTTTATTGGCGTAGTATTCCCGTTTGGCATGTTGGATAGCATTTCTATAATCATGCATATGTTGATAGTAGAGAGTTTTGGTAGCGGGGGATTGGAGTTTGCGCCATGACCTTTCCGTGGCTCTGAGTTGGGTTTTGAGATTTCTGAGGGAAGGAGTGTACCAGGGCTTCTTGTTTTTTCTGTAGAGGTTGATAGTTTTCGTTATCAGGGGGCAGTGCTCATTGGCAATGTTGCGTGTGTAGTTAACCCAGGAGGATAATGCATTATCTGGGGATGATAGATCAATTTGCTTGTCTAAGTCTGAGCAAGCTGATGAAATGGTTTCTAAATCGCAGGATTTGCGAAATTTGAGGGAAATGGGCTGCCGGGGCGTGGGCAATGGGCTTTGGGGGAGGGATAGTCTGGTCTCGATAAGAGAGTGATCAGACCAAGGTATTGCTGTACAACGAGGAGGACTGTTCACACTGAAGGGCGAGTTTATAAAGATCAAGTCAAGGGTGTGGCCAGCCTTGTGTGTTGGGGAGTTTACTATCTGTTGGAAGCCCATAGCTTCAAGCGAGGCCAGAAAAGCTTCACAGGCAGGTGATTGTGGTGAGGTGTCCACATGCAAATTGAAATCTCCTAGGAGGATCGTGGGTAGGTCTGGGGAAAGTGAGTTTGCCAAGAATTCAATAAGGGGGGATGAGTCTTTCTCCAGTAGCCCAGGGGGTGTATATATAAGACACAGTTGGAGTAATTTCGACTTGAATAGGCCAATTTCATATTGATGAGGGATGTCGCATTTAAGAGATATAAGTTGGAGGTCCTTTTTTACAGCCAGGAGTAAGCCGCCTCCTCTCTTCTTTTTCCTCGGGATTGAGAAAATATCATAACTATCTATGGGTAGCTGGTTGATAAGGGGAGTGTCATGTTGTTTGAACCAGGTTTCAGTGATCGCGCATATTTCAGGATTCGAATCAGAGAGAATGTCTTGTAGAAGATGGGTTTTCTTTTGTAGAGATTGTGCATTAAAAAGGATGATAGAAATGAGAGATAGGCTGATAGCTTGAGTGCGAGTGATGGTGCGTATAGGTATGAGTCTTCTGTTTTTGAGAGGGGTTTTGTGGAATGTGGTTTGATGCGTGGATATATGAAAGAATAGGGGGGGACTAAATGGGTGGATTAATGTTTGATAAGCTACAGCACAATGCTCGGTAAAAGGAGGCATTGTGGACCAATAGTGTAAGGCTAGTAGTAGGGTAAGGGGCGTACAAGGAAGGAAGCAAGAACAGGATAGCATTCAGGGTCCAACACAAGTACACGTAAAGGTTTGAGTATCGGAAGGGCGCAGTGGCAGCAGTAATACATCACATACAATGCAGATTACATTATCAAATTAGTTACAATGAGTAGTAAGATTAGCACAAAGAGTCTCGTGCAGAGAGCTAAAAGTTTGTATCCTAACTAGTGTAGGGGGAGGGAGGAGGGAATGGGTGCATAGAGGGAAGGTATACTCTACACAGATTTATTCTTAATTATTTCTTACATTCGGAGTGCTTGCAATCGTCACCGGTAATCTTGTTTAAGTTAGTTTTCGTATGGGCTGGTCATCTGGGAAATAGGTTGAAGGCTCTTGCGCTGGTGCAATGCAAAACACGAAGGCGGTTGCAAACGGGTCGCCGCAGCCTGGGCACAATCTTATATTTTATATTCTTCTGGGCTGCCTGAAGGGGCTGCCCGAAGGGGCGCTCAAAGGGGCAGGCCCCTTTGATGCGCTCCTTCGGTGCGCGGCGCCAACGATCGGATGATTTAAAGTGCCTGAGGGCCTCTCCGGGTTGGTTGGGCGTCGCTGGCGTGTCGTCTGTGGGCGTGTACAGCGGCTGGAGGGCCGGCTGGAAGGAGGGCGAAACGGGACCGGATGCTGCATGATCGGCGGCAGACCCTTCGTGGGTGAAGCTGTAAGTTTAAATTATAAGATTTCTTTAAAAAGAAATCTTATAATTATTACAATCTCAGATCCCTATAGTTTCTGTATAGCAATCAGTACTAAGTAGCAGCTTAGAGATTAATAGTGTAAATGAAGCAAAGTGCATTTTATGTATACATCTCTCTAAGTAATATACAGCACTTACATTTGAAGAAATTGGGAAGAAATTATGCAAAGAAATTGAGGAGGAAATACCAGTATCCTTGGAAAGGATGAAAAGGAAGGGCTGAGAGATAAAGAGCCTCTTTTCCTATCTTTAGATTTTGTCCATTTATTACCCTCCCATTTCAATTTCTTAACTGTACTTTCTGCTGTCACCTTTTCTTACTCTCTTCGTTTCCAGTTCCATTTTCTCACACCTTCTCATTGTTAGGATTTTGTCTGCTATGTGGCTTCATCCTACCCTGTTTACTCCTGCAATGATGCCTCCCCACCAGCAGAGGCCTCTAACGAGTCCTGCTTCCAGCTATCTCCTCGTTGCCAGTCTGATTATCCCTGTGGTACAGTCTCCAAGTGCCCTCTGTGAGCTTAGCCACTTGCCTTGCCAAGCTCTACCTCCCTGCCTGCATCACTCCCAAACACCAACTCCATTTAACCCTGTCTTGTCAGAACCTCCTGGCCTTCTCATGGTGATGTGACCTGCCTGTTTCTTGTCTTACTCTGTGGCCTTCCTGCCTATTCCCCTTTGGGCCTACTCTGCCTTAGGGGTAACTTGCAGGTGTGGTGGTTACTACCCTTAACCAACAAGCCTTTATGCTGTTGATGCAACTCCATCATTGCTCTCTGCTTCAATGGCAAAAGGTAACGGGGAGTTGGACTTAAACAGCAGCCAACAAGAGCCCCGACTTTGACAGTCTGGGAAACTGATAATTATAAAGATGGCTTGTATGGCCAGTAGTACTACCATAAGCTTGCTGGGTAGACTGGATGGACCATTTGGTCCTTTTCTGCCATCATTTCTATGCTTCTATGTATCCTCACTGGAGGCCTTTGGGCATACTATCTTATATCCTACCTGGAGGCCTTCGGGCCTATTCTGCCTTGTATCTTGCCTTCAGGCCCCTTGCCAATTTGCCTTTGGGTTTATATGTTCTCTGTTCCGTGTTGCCCTAGTCTGCCTTGTCCAAGTCCTGCCCTAGTCTGCCTTGTCCAAGTCCTGATCTTGTCATGTCCTGCCCAGACCAGCCCTCTTATTCTTGCCTTGCTTAGTCCTTGCCTCAGTCAGTGTTCTTGTCTAGTTCCAAGTCTTGCCCAGTATCTTGCCTTGCCTGCAGGGTCCAAGCCTTTTCAACCAGTTCAAGCTTTGCCTAATCTGGTTCCACCCTTTATGGACGCACTTTCACGTTCTGCAGTTGCAAAGACCTCCTGGCTCCTAGAATCAAACTGGCTAGGCCGAAAACCCCAGCCCTGGTCTTATCCAGAGTCCTGCCTTGCAATCCCATGCGGCTCTGCAGGTGGATTTCCTGGATTCCAGAAACAGTGATACTCATTCTGGACCTCTTTCATTCTTTTCTACTCCATTTCCCAACACTCAAAGAAAAATCTGTTTCTCAGATCTCATTCCTTTACTAATTTTCACAGTGAGGCACCCTTTTATATTTACTTGTTTAATGGGGAAAAGATTAAATCAGAATATGGGTTTCCTCTTACTCTAAGACATTTCTCATTTATTAGGATTAATTCCTTCCTGCTTGCCAGATTACAATACTACACTGTAGCAGATTAAAATTTCCTCAGTTTTCAAAAACTTACTAAATGTTGATCACTTCTGCCTAGTCTAGAACAGCTTAACTGATTTCCTAATGGCTCCCTCTATCATATATATTGAAGAGAAGCAGTGAAGAATGTACTTTATATTCTACAAAACACAAGGCTACTGTATTAAACTGAAATCTGAGAATTTTCTTCATATTGCAAACTCACCCAAGACAAGCTCTGCAATTATAATTGTGTTAAATGTTAAAGAAAAGCAATTTGACCAAAAATTGTCTATTTTAGGCATCCTGATCCCCATTATAAGTAAGATATGGGTATATAGCACAACTTGCAAAAGGGAGGAGGAAAGGCTAGATTCATCTGTCAAAAGTCCCACTCCAACCTATAGAACCCAGCAATAATTTATTTATTTATCTATTTTATTTAATATATATTTCTATACCGGACTTCACGAATAGAATTCACATCAGGCCGGTTTACATGGAACTTAGGGGATAAACAAGTGTAACCTAGAACAAGAAGGCTGAATCAAGCAAAGTTACATAAAACAGGGGCATTGAACTTGGGGGCTAGAGTAGCCAGGAAGAAAGGTAGAGCGGAAATAAGCAACAAATAAATAATATATAACGGGTTATGAGATTGGAAATTATCTCATTCCTTAGGCTGAGTTCGAAGTGGCATTTTGACTAGGGGAAGGCTTGGAGGAAAAGCCACGTCTTCAGTTGTTTTCGAAAGGTATGAAGGCAAGCTTCCAGTCTTAGGTCAGTCGGAAGTCTGTTCCAGAGGACCGGGCCTGCTGTGGAGAAGGAACATTCTTTGGTGGTTTTTAGACAGGTGTATTTTGAAGGTGGGACTTGAAGGGTCCCTTTATAAGCTTCTCTGATGGGTCTTTCGGACGAGTGGTGTTTGAGAGGGTTCTGAAGGTCTAGTGTGAGCTGTTGGTGAATAGATTTGTGGATTATCGTGAGAGCTTTATATAGAATTCTATATTTTATTGGCAGCCAATGCAGGTTTCGAAGGATGGGGGTAATGTGAGCACGGCGGTTGGTATTGGTTAGGATTCTTGCTGCTGCGTTCTGGAGCATTTGTATAGGTAATTCAGGGCTAAGTATCAGCAAGGAAGTAGAAGATACATGTTTTGCCTATAGATAGGTATTTTTTTTCTTACACACTGAAACATAAAATAATTACAACTGGAAGAAAGCCTTATGTATGATATACCAACAAAATGGAGAAATTACTTACGTGATAATTTCGTTTTCCTTAGTGTAGACAGATGGACTCAGGACCAGTGGGTACTGTGCTACTCTGCTAGCAGATGGGAGACGGAGTCAGATTTCAAGCTGACATCATCCTGGGTAGATACATCCCTGCACTGACCTCACTTCCTCAGTATCCTCCTCGAAAAGCCATTGTGGATATATATTTGGCATAACTTGGTTATACTTATTAAACTTGGTTAACTGATTCAACTGATTTCAAAAACTGGAGACCGCCAATGCACTCAACTAAGTCAACGCAGACACCAGACTAATTGTGGGTGTCTTGAACTAAGGGTTGGCAACGGCTTACCCGTATTTGTTTAGTCTCAAGATTCGCTTTCCAGCTCCTCCTTCTCTGGGGGCAGCCGTGGGCGGGATGCTGAGGCCCATCTGTCTACACTAAGGAAAACTAAATTATCAGGTAAGTAATTTCTCCATTTCCTAGCGTGTAGCCAGATGGTCTCAGACCAGTGGGATGTACAAAAGCTACTCCCTGACAGGGCGGGAGGCTGCCTGTGGCCCACTTAGTACTGCCCTTGCGAAGGCTGCATCTTTTCAGGCTTGAACATCCAGGTGGTAGAACCTGGAGAAGGTGTGTATGGAGGACCACGTCGCTGCCCGACAGATTTCGGCAGGCGATAGAAGCTTAGTTTCTGCCCAAGATACTACTTGGGCCCTAGTAGAATGAGCCTTAACCTGTAGTGGTAAGGGCTTCCCTGCCTTTATGTAGGCTGCTTTGATTACTTCCTTGATCCAGTGGGCTATGGTTGCCCGCGAGGCTGCTTCTCTCTGTTTCTTCCCGCTGTGGAGGATGAACAAGCGATCTGTTTTGCGCATCGGTTCCGATCTTTCCAGGCATCATACCAGGATCTACCGACATTTTAGGTGGCGAAGAAAGGCTGAGTCTTCAGGGTCCTTATGTTCATAAGAGATGGTATGGAGATGGCTTGGTTCGATGAAATTCGGAAACCCACTTTTCGGTGGGAAGGAGGGAACGGTGCGCAGCTGTATGGTTCCAGGCGTGAACCTAAGGAAGGGTTCCCAGCAGGATAGTGCCTGTAGTATCGGAGATATGCCAAGCTGAACATATTGCCACCAGGAATACAGTCTTCGATGTTAAGAGGCATAGAGACAGACCGCGTGTTGGACTGAAAGAAGCCCCTGCTAGGAAGTCTAATACCAAATTGAGGTTCCATATGGGGACCGGCCACTTTAGGGGTGGCCGAAGTTGCTTAACTCCTTTTAGGAAACGGGTCAAATCCGGATGAACTGTTAGACGGATACCATTCACTTCAGCTCTGAAGCAGGAGAGGGCGGCTACTTGGACTTGAGTGAGTTCAGAGACAGCCCCTTCAACAAACCGTCCTGTAGGAACTCCAGGATCATGGGGATGGTAGCTGTCCGTGGGAGAGTCCCACGGTCCTCGCACCAGGCTTCGAATATTCTCCAGATCCGTATGTATGTTAGGGATGTGGAAAACTTGCGCGCTTGTGTCAATCAAGGGTTTCGAGTAACCGCGCTTCTTCAGGCAAGTCCTCTCAAGGGCCAAACCTAAGAGAGAATCGAGATGGATCTTCGTGAAGGATTGGGTCCTGCTGGAGAAGGTCCCTGTGTGGAGGATGGCACAGAGGGCTCCCCGCCAGGAGTCTTTGCATGTCTGCGTACCATGGGCATCTTGGCCAATTTGGGGCTACTAGTAGAACTAGTCCCCTGTGGTGTTCTATCTTGTGGATGACCTTGCCCAATAGTGGCCATGGGGGGGAAGGCGTACAGTAAGACTTCCTCTGGCCAGGTCTGGATGAGGGCGTCGATCCCTTGGGAGTATGGCTCTCGTCTGCGGCTGAAAAACCTGGGGACTTGGGGCATTGAGGTAGGTGGCCAGTAGATCCATGGCTGGTAGGCCCCATCGATTCACTACCAGTTGGAAGGCTGTGGTCAACAGCGTCCATTCCCCTGGGTCCAGGCTCTCTCTGCTGAGGAAATCTGCTGAGATGTTGTCTTTTCCTGTGATGTGGGAGGCAGAGATCCCTTGTAGGTTTATCTCCGCCCATGCCATGAGCGGATCTATCACAAGGGACACCTGCTGGCTCCTGGTTCCTCCCTGGTGGTTGATGTAGGCCACCTTTGTGGCACTGTCCGACACTACTCGAATCTCTTTGTCTCGGAGTCTGTGGATGAATTGCAGGCAAGATAGTCTGACTGCTTGAGCTTCCAGGCGGTTTATGTTCCATCCCGCTTCTTCTTTGCTCCATTGTCCCTGGGCCGTCAATTCCTGACAGTGGGCCCCCTCCCTCGTAGGCTTGCATCCGTGGTGAGCAAGATCCAGTTTAGGGGGGATAGGTTTACTCCTCTGCTTAGGTGGTCTTCCTGTAGCCACCACTGAAGCTGAGTCATATCTCTGCTGGTAGTTGGAGGTGAATTGAGTAGTCCTGGGACAGAGGGTTCCAGCGTGAGAGCAAGGACCACTGGAGCAGTCGCATGTGGCCCTTGCCCATGGAACGACCTCCAGGGTTGATGCCATGAGGTCTAGGACTTGAAGATAGTCCCATACTCTGGGGCGCGCATTGGTCATCAATTGTCATAGCTGTTCCATCAGCTTCCTTCTCCTCGGGGAAGGAAGAAAGACTTTGTTCTGTTTGGTGTCGAACCAGGCCCCCAGGTACTCAAGAGACTGGGAAGGCTGCAGGCTGCTCTTGCCCGTGTTCACAACCCGAGCTCCTGCAGTAGGATCTTGATGTTGCTGGTCACCTGCTGGCTCTCTTCTGAAGACTTTGCCCTGTTCAGCCAGTCTTCTAGGTAAGGGTGTACCAAGACTCCTTCCTTCCTTAGTGTTGCTGCCATGACCACCATAATTTTGGAGAATGTTCTGGGGGCGATTGCCAGGCCGAAGGGTAGCGCTCGGAACTGGTAATGGTGACCCAGTATCACAAAGCGTAGAAAACGCTCGTGCTCTTGATGGACTGGAATTTGAAGGTAGGCTTTGGAGAGGACCAGGGAGGTCAGGAACTCCCCTGGTTGTACTGCCATTATTACGGAGCGAAGGGTCTCCAGGCGGAAGTGTAGTATCCGCAGATGACGGTTGACGTGCTTTAGGTCCAAGATGGGCCGAAATGATCCTTCCTTCTTGGGAACGATAAAATAGATGGAATAGCGCCCCGTATTTTGTTGGGGCGCAGGAACCGGAGTTATTGCCTTCAGATTGAGTAATCTTGTCAGAGTGGTTTCCACTGCCAATCTCTTGGTATGGGAGTGGCAAGGTGACATCATAAATTTGTTCCGAGGGATGCTGCAGAACTCCAGGGAGTAACCTTCTCAGATGATGTTTAGCACCCATTTGTCCGACGTGATCTCGACCCATCTTTGGTAACAGAGGTAAAGTTGACCTCTTATTTCCTCTTTCTGTGGATGGATCGGCCCCATCTCATTGGGGGGCATGGCTGGAGCCTGCCCCTCTCTTGGTCTGTTGGTTCCGAAAGGACTGGGCCTTCTGGAAGGACAGGGTGCTTGGAACTGTGAGTTCCTGTAAGGTCCTAAAGCGTTGAGAACCTCTGCCCCTGGAATCTTCGGGCAAGGGGCGCTGGGATCTTTTTTCCCTTGTCTTCTGGTAGGCCCGAGGCAAGGGGGATTCACCCCATTTGCTGGCTAACTTCCAATTCGCTTCCGAATAGGAGAGATCCTTTAAAGGGCATTCTTGTGAGATTCGCTTTAGAGGTCGCGTCAGCAGACAATTTCGCAGCCATAACTGTCTTCTGGCTGCCACTACCGAGGCTACTCCTCTGGCTGAGGTACCACACTAGGTCTGAGCTTGTGTCCATCAGGAAGGCTGCTGCAGGTTCCATCATCTCACAGGTATATGTTCTGAAGTTATTTGCCTCTCCTCTCGAGAAGCAAGCAGGAATGTGCCACCAGTGCAGCAGGAAGCAATCTGCAATGTCACTGCTGTTGTGTCGAGGCCTGCTTAAGGATGGATTCTAATCTTCTGTCCTGAGTGTCCTTCACTGCAGCCCCTCCCTCAAACGGGAATGGTTGTTTCGCTTTGAGATAGCGCAGACCATGGCGTCCACTTTTGGAAAGCGGCAGGCATTCCTTGGCCGCTGGTTCCAGAGGGGTATAAGGTTTTCCAAGGCCCGACCTCCCTTAAAGCTGGCCTCCAGGGCATCTCACTCCAGGTCAATCAGTTCCTGGATGGCTTCCATCATCAGGAAGTAGCATGAGGCTTTATGAAGGGACACCAGAATGGGGTTCTTCTTTAGTTCCGCTTCAGAGTCTGGGAAACAAGGGCTGGTAATTCATCCTTGTGGAAGAACCAAAGCATGGTTCGGTATGGTTCCAGGCCTGGAGGGATTTCTCCTCCTTCCAGGGAGCCATCATCATCATCTGAGGATTCCGGGTCCCTGTCCGGGAGACTCTTAGTTAGGCGAGGCATTCGAGTAAGACTGGGAGGATTTTGTGCTTCTGGCAGGGGTTCAGCCTGTGTTGCAGCTGGGGCTGATTGAGCCTGTACAAAGGCTTGCAGCCCTTGGAAAAATTCTAACCAAGAGAAGGTCCCTGGGTACAGAGTTGCATAGGTCCGGGGAGCTATCGAATGTAGTAGCTCCAGACCCGTTCTCAGACAGTGACAGAATAGGCTTTGGTCCCCCCTGGGCTTCTTCACAAAGCTGACACAGGCAGGACTCTAGTTCAGGCTGCACAGCTTTTATATGGCAGACTGTGCAAAGAGAGTGCCTTCTGGCCTTCTTTACTGCCGGTGCCATTGAGTCTATGTCTACGTGCACGTTTCGCTGCGTGTGAAAATTTTGTGCGCGGCCGTAGTTATATGCACGGTATTTGTGTGCAGCCATAGTTATGCGCACGGAATGCGCTCCGGTGTGTGCACGGCTAATTGTGTGTGTGGCTGTGTTGTGCGCATGGCCCAGTTGTGCGCGCAACTCTATGGGATGCGCACAAGTTATGCGCATCGGCCGCCGGATTGTCCTGCGTGTACCACCGAGGGGAAGGGAAGATGGCGCCGACGACCCCCCGCGTTGTAAGATGGCCCCCCCCCCCCCAAGGGTCTCCACGTGTGTGGACCCTTGCACCGGATCGGTGCCTAGTCTAACCAAGGCTGCTCAACCCGATCGGTGCTCCCTTTTTAACTCACCAGAAGCAGTCGGTACAGTGATCCGAGCTCTGGAGACTGGAGACCTGAATTTAAAATTTCTTTCTTACCTGGTCTCGGCGCTTACCGCTTGTGCATCAGACAGTCTCCAGCTGTGGGGGGAGAGGGTTTTACCTTCACCGCCAGGCTCGGATGTGCACCCGCTGCCTTTCAGCCACTCTGGGGGCTAAGTCCATGCTGGGACTAAGGCACACCTCTGAGGGATATCAGAGATCACCTCAGGAATTCTCAACTGGGGGAGGGACCCTTAGGTATCACCGCAGGAGAGCAGGGCTCGATCTTCTTAAGGTAAATTTATCTTCTTGATGCAATTTTCCTAACACTGTGCTAGTGTGTGGGATAGTGTCCACATCTGCTAGGAGACAGAGTGATACTGAGGAAGTGAGGTCAGTGCAGGGGTGTATATATACACAGGATGAGGTCAGCTTGAAATCTGACTCCGTCTCCCATCTGCTAGCAGAAGAGCACATAACCCACTGGTCTGAGTCCATCTGGTTACACGCTAGGAAATTTTAAATTTTAGCTATATTCATACTACACCTCTGATGTAAACAATGAAACGTTGTGGCAAAAAAGATCTCATAGCTTATCTAGTCTGCTCATCTGCCAAACTAATTTAGATTTACAATTTCCATCACTCCCTCAGAGATTCCCCCATGCTTTCTTGAATCCCTCTACTGGGAGACTGTACCATTCATCCACTACCCTTTCTGTAAAGAAATATTTCCTGTGATTATTCCTGAGACTACTTCCTTTCACCTTCATTCCATGACACCTTGTTGTAGAGCCTCCTGTTCATTGATAGAGGCTCACCTCCTATGCATGGAAACCTTTAAGCTATTTAAATGTCTATATCACCTCCATCTTACCTTTCCTTAAGTTTCTCCCTATACGCCTTAGAATAAAGACCACTGACCATTTTAGTAGCAAATTTCTGAACAAACTGCAACTGATTTTTGAAGGTATGGTCTCCAATGTTTTGAAGGTATGGTCTCCAAAATTGTACACAGTATTCCAAATGAGGTCTCACCAGGGACCGATACAGGGGCAATATATCGCCATACTTTTTTTGCTGACCATTCCTCTCTCTATGCAACCAAGCATCCTTCTGGCTTTGTTGTCACTTTATCCATCTGTTTGGCCATCTTAAGATCATCAGATACAATCACTCCCAGAACCCATTCTTCTTTCAATACTGTATTACTTCCTTTTGCATCCTAAATGCATAACTCTGCACATTTTTTTTTTTAGCATCAAATCTTAGCTGCCAGACCCTACATCATTTCTTGAGCTTTGCTAGATCCCTCCTCATTCTCCATACCTTCCTGGCTGTCTACCTGTTGTAGATTTTGGTATCATAGGCAAAAAGATTAATCTAACAATTCTGCAATGTCACTCAGGAAAATGTTGAAAAGAGCTGGTCCAAGAACCAACCCTGAGGCACACCGCTAGTAGTGCCACCCTGAAGTGAACACCATTTACCACTACCCTTTGTCACCTCTCACTCATCAAGTTTCTAACCCAGTTAGTCACTCTTGGGCCCATACCAAGGACACCCAATTTATTTATAAGGTATGTATGCAGAACTGTATCAAAAGTATTTATGCATATAAAACCTAATTTTATGCATGTAAATTGGCTTTTGAAAATTGCCCAGGAGACTGTATGCGTAAAAGTACATGCGGAAGCGATTTTGTACCTAAACAGGTGCTCCTAGGAGTGGCAAAGCAAGTCTGCTTTGAAAATTCAGTCTGAAGTCATATGGTCTGCTACAAAATTACCCTGTAAATATTATGCCCAGATTTCTTTTTTCATATATTTTTTAAACTTTTTTTGCAATACAAAATTTTGTGAACAGATTTAGGGTCATCAAAGTTTGGAATTGCATTGTTGAAACAAAAAAAAACCTCACTTGTTTCATTTGATATAATTCCATATAAATGATTCTTATATTTGGTCTACTCTATCATCTTCAATTATATTCTTCTATCACTTTAAAACAGAAATGCTTATTTTCCCTGTACGTACCAGGATCAGTCCAGGACACCTGGGTTGTGATTCCGCACCAGTAGATGGAGACAGAGCAAGATCTGTCGGGCTCACCCATATATGGTCACTTGCCTGTCACAGCTCCTCAGTCTTACTCTGTCTCCAGTAGATGGTGCAGGTTTGGTCACAGCCCTGGTTCCCTGGGTTCTTAGCGGTCAGGGTTCTCTTGGGTTAGTTTAAAAAAAAAAAAAAGTTAGAGAGATTTCTGTACTAATCGTTGGATTCCCGCTGGTCCTGCCTCCCAGGGGGTTTGGAAGGTTCTGAGGGGACCATACCCCCCTGGTTGAGGCTGCTGCTAGGGTCGAGGACCCGCCTTGAGTAGTAGCAGCGTCGGGGGTGACACCGGGGAGCCCGGTTCACTCACCCCCGCTGGAACAGAAGTCTCAGGACCGAGGACAGCGGCAGCAAAAAAAAGAAAAAAAAAAGTTTCTTGACTGTTTTAATTTTGCGGCGGCCCTTTTTGTTCCGTGCCGGCTCTCCGTTCCTTCGGGGGGGGGGGGGGGGGGGCTGTTTTGCGCGCGTTCGATTTAATTAAATTTAATTTTTACTTTCCTTCTCACTCGCGCGGCATACCGAGAGGCTCAGTTTGCCGCGCCTGCGGCTCGGCGCGCGCGTCTTTCTCGAGACGGAGTTTGCTCCGTCTGCGTGTCCGGAGGCGAGGGTTCGTCTGGGGTCGCTGTTAGGGCCGGGTCCCGGGCACCGCGATCGCCACCGCGAGTCTTCGGTCGCTGAAGGCCCAGGGGACCCGTTCCCGCTCAGCGCGGGAGTGGCGGCCATTTTAGCTACAGGCAGGGAAACCACGAGGGAGGCAGCCAGAGATGGCGGCTTGCCTCCCGTGCTTTTCCCACAGCAGCGGCCCTCGGGGGGCGCCCCCGGGGGAGGCGGGTCTCCTGCGCACTCCGGTTCCGGGTCTTCCTACTCCTCCGATTTTGCGATTTTATTACGCAAAATTTTAAAATGTAAACGGCGGAGAAAGGCAGGGAAGGCAGGTACAGCGAAGGGATCTGGCAAGCCAGCCAGATCCTGGAAGAGGAAGTCCACGATGGACCCTGATGGGGGCGCCACACGGCGAAGCCGCCCCTTGCGGGGTATCCCGCAGGACACGGACTCCAGCTCTTCTCAGGAAGAGGATGACCCGGCCGAGGAGCCCCTGGGGGGGGGGGGGCTCATGGAGCGGTGGATGAAGGTCCTTCTCAGCCAGGGTCGGGGAAAGGAACCCCGGCCGTCGAGGGGGATGACCCTAAGGTGGTCCGCTTGTTCCGTAGGGAGGAACTGTCCCCGCTTATCCCGGCTATACTCCAGGAGCTGGGGGTGGAGGCCCCTACGGTGGTTCCCAGGCAAGGAGCTAACATGGATCCAGTCCTGCTGGGCCTCACGGGATCAGCGGTAGCTTTCCCGTTCCTCTTTACGGCTTCTGACATCCTGTTCCGTGAGTGGGATACTCCGGAGCTGGGCCTAAAGGTGAGCAAGGCTATGGATAGGCTCTACCCGTTGCCTGAAGAGGCGCTGGAACTTCTCCGACTACCGAAGGTGGATGCGGCGGTGTCCGCCGTGACGAAGAGGTCGACGATTCCTGTTATGGGAGCCACGGCTCTCAAGGACATACAGGACAGGAAGTTGGAGGTACAGCTGAAGAAAATTTTCAAGGTGTCAGCGTTGGGGGTCCATGCAGCCATCTGTAGTAATTTTGCCACGCGGGCCAGCCTGCGCTGGGCGCAGAACCTTCAAGCTAATGCAGGCCTCTCGGATGGGGAGGCCAAGCAAGCTGATCAGCTTGAGGCGGCGATAGCTTATAGTGCTGATGCTCTCCACGATCTCCTTCGTACCTCGGCCAGATCCATGGTCTCGGCAGTGTCGGCCCGTAGGCTCCTTTGGCTCCGTAATTGGGTGGCGGACAGGTCATCCAAGGCCCACCTCGGGGCGCTGCCGTTCAAAGGGAAGTTATTGTTTGGCAAGGAATTGGATGAGTTAATGTTGTCCCTCGGTGAGAATAGGGCGTTCAGACTGCCTGAGGATAGGTCAAGGGCCCGATCCTCCTTTGCTGGCCGTTCCCGCTTCCGCGGCAGCAGGAAATCGCGTCCGCAGAGGGCCGCCGGCTCTTCCTATCGGTCGGGGTCCTCATGTTTGTCTTCTTGGTCTCAGTCCTTTCGAGGGAAATGATTCGGCCGTCAGGGGGGAGCCCCGGGGGGCTCGGGGTCCAAGACCTCCCAATGAGATGTGGTCGATCCATCCCTCGCGGCAACTGCAGTCGTTCGTCCCAAACGTGGGAGCTCGGCTGCAGTTGTTTGCCAAGGAATGGGCCAAGATAACGTCGGACCAGTGGGTTCTCAACATGATAAATCACGGCTACGCGTTAGATTTTGCACGGACCCCAACCGACAAGTTTCTGGTGTCGCCATGCAAGTGCCCCATAAAGAGTGCAGCAGTAAGGGGAACCCTTCAATGCCTGCAATCCTTGGGGGCAATTTCCCCCGTGCCCATCGGGCAGCGAGGCCTTGGCCATTACTCCATTTACTTCATCGTGCCAAAGAAGGACGGCACCGCAAGGCCAATTCTGGATCTGAAAGGGGTAAACAGATGCCTTCGCGTTCCACACTTCAAAATGGAGACAATTCGGTCGGTGATTGCCTCGGTCCGTCCCGGCGAATTCCTGGCCTCCTTAGACCTCACAGAGGCGTACCTTCATATCGGCATCCAGCCGTCCTACCATCGGTTCCTCAGATTCTGTATCCTGGGCAGGCATTATCAGTTCCGGGCTCTTTCCTTCGGGCTAGCCACTGCTCCCTGGACATTCACAAAGGTGATGGTGGTGGTTGCGGCTCAGCTTCGGAGAGAGGGGCTTCTGGTACACCCCTACTTGGACGATTGGCTGATTCGAGCCAAGTCCGAGACTCAATGCCTTCAGGCAGTCAACCGAGTCCTCGCTCTCTTGCAATCCCTGGGATGGGTGGTCAACCTCAACAAGAGTCACCTGGTTCCCACTCAGTCCCTGGAGTACCTGGGGGCCCTGTTCGATACCAAGAGGGGCAAGGTTTTCCTGTCTATGGACAGGGTCCGCAAACTTCAGAGTCAGGTGCGCCGGTTGTTGTCTCTTCGGCTTCCACTGGTCTCCGATTATCTGACGGTGTTGGGTTCTATGGCTTCAACTCTAGCATTGGTCCCTTGGGCCTTTGCTCATCTGTGTCCTTTGCAATCAGCGTTGCTTTCCCGCTGGAAGCCTGTGTCGGAGGAGTTTCATCTACCGCTTCCACTCACGGACCAGGCACGGGTCAGCCTTCTCTGGTGGCTAGAAGCAGACCTCTTGACTTGTGGAGTGTCCCTCCTAGTGCCCAACTGGACGGTGGTGACCACGGATGCCAGTCTTTCTGGCTGGGGAGCGGTCTGTCTGGGCAAGTCGGTGCAGGGCAGGTGGCCCTCGACCCAGACTCAGTGGTCTATCAATCGTCTAGAGCAGTGGTTCTCAACCTTTTTTTGGCCGGGACACACCTGACAAATGGTTCTTATATGCGTGACACACTGAACATGTGACCATCACGGGGCTAAGTGTAAACATGCACTCTGCATCCACAGGAATCTCCTCAACCCTCAGCAATGAGTGCAGAGCAGATCTAGGGCATTACCCGTACAACTCACCATACAAAAAAAAGATATTCTGGTTCTGATGACATCTCAGTAAAAGCAAAACAAACTCCCTTTACTACCAGGCACAATAGCCTTCCTTATGAAAAGACAGTAATTTACCACTAATGCATATCCTATTGAGAAAACACATCAAATAAGATTGATACAAATGCCTACATGCTAGTAAAATACCTCACCTCAGTCACACACCCAGAACTGACCTTCACCAAGTACAGAAAAAACACAAATTATAAATATGGAGACAGAAACTGGAACGGAAAACCAAAAAAGCCACTCTGCATACAGTGCGAACCTGGAGAAATGGAAAGAGAAATATAGCACCTAACAGACTCAGGATTTGCAATAATGCACACAAACTAACCTGCACAAAGTTACACCTGTATTACGGAACACACGCAAACAGTAACAACCCTATCTAAGAAATACAACTATTAAACCAGGCCCTAAACACTAAAACATTTCCTATTGGGAAAACAGAATAAGCCAAGCTGCTACAGAGCCCCACACTGAAATCATTGTAAAGTTATACCAAAAATGTTACAAAGCAGCTGCTGAACAAAATAATATTCAATTAAATACTCATAAAAATTATTAAAACATGTCCAAATATCAATAAAATATTTCAAAACAGCAGACATCGCATAATACCCAATAATTAAAATGGCAGTCAATCAAGAAAAATAAATTTAAAAAGCCACCTTTACTTACCTTCTCCAGCAACTCTCCTACTCCTTTCCCTTCCAAGCCAATAGCACTAACCAGAAGCAGCAAGGGCTGCTGAAGCTCTGTCCTCAATCTTCTTCCTTAGCACCCACAACCAGTCACTCACAACACACACACCCCCAATTAGACCCCACGACCAGTCTCGGTCTCTTTCACACCAGTCATCTTCCTGACCAGTTTCTCTCTCTCACACAGAAACACATCACCTCCCTGACCAGTCTCGCTCTCTCAATCACACTCATGTTCTCTTATATACAAGCTCTCAATCACACACAAAAGCTCTTACACCCATTCACACCAGCTCTCACCCAGGCTTCCATTCACACCCCTACACACAAGCTCTCACCCAAGCACCCATTCACACCCAATGACACAAGCTCTCACCCAGGTACCCATTCACACCCACAGACACAAGCTCTCACCCAAGTACCCATTCACACCCTCCGACACAAGCTCTCCCCCAGGCACCCATTCACACCCTCAGACACAAGCTCTCACCCAGGCACCCATTCACACCCACAGACACAAGCTCTCCCCCAGGCACCCATTCACACCCTCAGACACAAGCTCTCACCCAGGCACCCATTCACACCCTCAGACACAAGCTCTCACCCAGGCCCCCATTCACACACAAGCTCTCACCCAGGCCCCCATTCACACACAAGCTCTCACCCAGGCCCCCATTCACACACAGACACATCAGCTCTCACCAAAAATAACTTCTTCCTTCATTGCAGGGATGGGCTCCGGTTCCGCCGTGGCTTTAATCCGGCGGGCCTTCTTTTTTCGGCGCCACAGGGATGGGCGCCTCAGTCAGAGGTTGGGTTTTCCTCTTCACCGCTACGGGGCTGGGCTCCCGTAGCGGCCTTGCACCGTCGGGGTCGGGTTTTTTCTTCACCGCTACGGGGTTGGGCTCCCGTAGCGGCCTTGCACCGTCGGGGTCGGGTTTTCTCTTCACCGCTATGGGGTTGGGCTTCCGTAGCGGCCTTGCACCGTCGGGGTCGGGTTTTCTCTTCACCGCTACGGGGTTGGGCTCCCGTAGCGGCCTTGCACCGTCGGGGTCGGGTTTTCCTCTTCACCGCTACGGGGCTGGGCTCCCGTAGCGGCCTTGCACCGTCGGGGTCGGGTTTTTTCTTCACCGCTACGGGGTTGGGCTCCCGTAGCGGCCTTGCACCGTCGGGGTCGGGTTTTCTCTTCACCGCTACGGGGTTGGGCTCCCGTAGCGGCCTTGCACCGTCGGGGTCGGGTTTTCTCTTCACCGCTACGGGGTTGGGCTCCCGTAGTGGCCTTGCACCGTCGGGGTTCTACACTGCTATTCCTCCCTCCCCACTCCCGGGCAGTGCCATGCCTGCCTCACCGGCCAATCAAAGGCTTCCTCCCTTCTTCCTACTCCCACTGGCAGGTGGCAGGGAGGAGGCTTCCGATTGGCCTGCGCGGGGGAAGGCAAAATGAAGGAGGCTTCCCATTGGGCAGTGGGGGTAGGAAGAAAGGAGGCTTTCAATTGGACCGCGGGGGCTGGAAAAAGGGAGAAGGAAAGTACAATGGGGCAGTGGGACACCGGGAGACGCGACACACCTGCCGGTGTTTGGCGACACACTAGTGTGTCGCGACACACCGGTTGAGAAGCCCTGGTCTAGAGACCAGGGCAGTACGCCTGGCGCTGCAATCCTTTCTGCCGCTGGTGCGGGGAAAGGCGGTTCGAGTGTTGTCGGACAATGCCACCACCATGTCCTACATCAATCGCCAGGGGGGAACGAGAAGTCCCCTCGTGGCAGAAGAGGCGCAGCTCTTGCTAGTCTGGGCAGAGCGCAACCTCAGCAACCTAGCAGCGTCTTATATTGCCGGGGTCGACAACGTTCAGGCGGATTTTCTCAGCCGTCATCATCTGGATCCCGGAGAGTGGGAGTTGGCGCCGGAGGCTTTTCACCTCATTTGCGAAAAGTGGGGGACGCCTCATATGGACCTCATGGCCACATGGCAGAATACCAAGGCGCCCAGGTTTTACAGCCGTCGGAGAGAGAGAGGGGCCGAAGGCGTCGACGCATTGGTTCTTCCTTGGCCGACGGATGTGTTGTTGTACGTGTTCCCTCCTTGGCCAATGATCGGCAAGATTCTTCGAAGCATAGAGTTGCATCCGGCCAGAGTAATCTTGGTGGCGCCGGAGAGGCCGCGGCGACCGTGGTTCGCAGACCTCATTCAGTTGTCGATAGCGTCTCCCCTTCGTCTCCAGGGGTTGGCGGGTCTCCTTCGTCAACGCCCCGTTTGTTCGGAAGATGCGGATCACTTCTGTCTCGCGGCATGGCTTTTGAGAGGCAGCGCTTGAAGAGGAAAGGTTATTCGGATGCGGTGGTCGCTACGTTGCTGCGGGCCAGAAAGCAGTCTACCTCTATGGCTTATGTTCACGTCTGGGTAGTCTTCGATGACTGGTGAGCGGAGCGCAATTTGGATCCTACCACGGCTCCCGTATCCGATATTCTATCTTTTCTGCAGGCCGGTTTGGCTAAAGGCCTATCGTACAGTACCCTTAGAGTCCAGGTGGCGGCTCTTGGTTGTCTGAGGGGCAAGGGGTACAGAGGCTCCTTGGCTCTGCATCCGGATGTTGCGCGTTTTCTCAGGGGGGCTAAGCATCTCCGTCCTCCATTGCGCCATCCCTGTCCGTCCTGGAATCTCAATTGGGTACTCTCCGCGTTGTGCTCGTCTCCTTTTGAGCCCATTAAACGGGCAACCCTCAAGGATCTCACGTTGAAGGTAGTTTTCCTTGTCGCGATTGCGTCGGCTCGACGTGTCTCGGAGTTGCAGGCGTTGTCCTGTAGGGAACCGTTTTTAAGGATCTCGGACTCTGGAGTCTCCTTACGAACGGTTCCTTCTTTCTTGCCCAAAGTGGTCTCGGCGTTCCACTTAAATCAGTCCATTGAGCTTCCAGCTTTTCACGTCGAGGATACGTCGCAGCCAAAGATGCAGGAGTTGCGGAGGTTGGATGTCCGGAGGGCACTCCTTCGCTATCTGGAGGTCACCAATCCGTTCCGAGTAACGGATCATCTCTTTCTTTTGTTCTCAGGTCCAAAGCGTGGGGGTGCGGCGTCCCGGACTACTATTGCACGATGGCTCAAGAAGGCCATTGGTTCAGCGTACATAGTTCGAGGAAAGGCTGTGCCGGAGGGTCTCCGAGCACATTCGACCCGTTCGCACGCTGCTTCCTGGGCGGAGTCTTCTCAGGTGTCGCCCCAAGAGATTTGCAGGGCGGCTACTTGGAAGTCGTTACATACTTTTACGCGGCACTACCGGCTGGATGTTCAGGACACCGACGCCGGGGGTTTTGGAGAGAGGGTAATCCATGCGGGACTCTCAGCTTCCCACCCTCGGTAAGTTGGCTCTGGTACATCCCAGGTGTCCTGGACTGATCCTGGTACGTACAGGGAAAGGAAAATTAGTTTTTTACCTGATAATTTTCGTTCCTGTAGTACCAAGGATCAGTCCAGGATCCCGCCTGGGCTGTTCTGAAGAAACAGAGAGTCCGCTCGTTTTGATTTCGGTTGCTGTTCTGATTTCTCGTTTGAGAGTTTTGTTCCAGTTGGGGGTTTGGAAATTGCTCCTGTTGGGGATGGGTTATGTAGTTAGTTTACCTGTCCTTTGCTACTTTGACATTACGTAAGACTGATGGGCTGTGACAGGCAAGTGACCATATATGGGTGAGCCCGACAGATCTTGCTCTGTCTCCATCTACTGGTGCGGAGTCACAACCCAGGTGTCCTGGACTGATCCTTGGTACTACAGGAACGAAAATTATCAGGTAAGAAACTAATTTTCCTTTCTTTAAGTGCAATAAATATTCCTAATTTTGAATAGGATCACATCATCATGCTGTACTTCCTCCCCCTACTCTGCAAAAATACTCGAGATAATCTTAATTAGCTTATTTCTTAAGTGGCATATTAAAAGAGTTGCTTACCTGTAAGAGGTATTCTCCAAAGATAGTAGGATGTTATGCTTCACACAAATGGAGCCCGGCATGGAATTTACTATAAAGTTTGAACATGCCCTACTGAGCTAGTTCAGTCTGCTATATCTACACACAGGGCCTCTTCAGCCCATTATTTAGCATATAGTTGGAGAAACCAACTCCAAGGGGAGGCTAGCAGTTTTTTTGAGGACCGACATCTTGCTGTCCTTACAGAACATCTGTTATATGTAAACAATTCTGCGGTCTCTGAGGCAGGCAGGCTGGCAGGCTTCAGATGGGAAATCCCTAGCTACAGACTGCCCCAAATGTAAATAGGGGAAAACCCTGCAAAAAAAGTGCCGACGCACAGAAACGTTTTTTTTTGGTGGCAACAAGCCATTTTGAGATTTGTTTTTTTTTTTAATGGTGGTTGCCTGGAACCAAAATAATGGGCCCAGGGAAGAAAGAAGGAATGGAGTTGGGCTCTGTACCTCAAAGAGACTCCTCAGGACAGATTGGCCAAACTTATTGTAACGTAGGAGTCCCTGTCCAAGCAGCAGTATGATGGAGATATATGTGGAGAGAACTGTCGAAGTTAAAAGGTTTTATTGTATCTCTCTGTTCAATTTAACGTAAAACAGAGCAAGAATAAGGAATGAAACACTATTTCTTAGATAAAACTGGATGTATTAGTTGTTGCAAAACTTGATCCCTGCACTAGGTAAAATACTGAAGTATTCTTAGATAGGCATAATACGACTATGCCAAACTTGAAGAATTGTATAGTAGAAAATAGATATAATGCTGAGTCATCCTTGTTTGTGAAAAAAAAAAAAGTGTGCTGCACAGGTATTTATTTATTTAACACTTTTCTATACCGACCTTCATAGTAAAAACCATATCGGATCGGTTTACATCGAACAAGGGTAAAAACTGTAGCGACAACTAAGTAAATAAACAGATGAAGTAGAAGAAGCAAAGTTACATTCAACAAGGAGTAAGAACTTGGAGGCTTAATCAGCTGGAAAGAGAGGTTAAAGCAGGCAGTAATTATAAATATGATACAATACAGAAGACAGGTTAAAGCATAATGTGCTTAGAAGTATCAGGGTCCATCGTTCAGGCAGAGAATAAGTCCATCGTTCAGGCGATGTAATTGCGAGGAGGGCCTGGGTCTTGCTCACCTGTTAATTTAATCATGATTTAGAATGAGATGATGAAACGAAATTTAAGTAGTGAAATTATGATTAGTTCATCTGAAATATGTTTTTAACCATGATTTTGTAATAGACAGAGAACCTATAAACTTGGTTGTCTGCATTAGTTTTTCAGAAGTACCCTGAGTGTACTTCTCAAGTAATATTACATTAAAGAAAAGTAGTTACTTATACTGTTTTAATGATTTGTCTATTTCTATTTTGGGGTAGCACAGAAGGAAAATGTTTTTAATTTCTACAGAACTTCAGGTTGCAGCCCTGCATATCTCCATGAAGGCCAATCTTAGGTGGGCTACAGATGCTGCCATGGGCTCTGACACCATAAGTGTTGACATGCTCCACCAGATTCAAGCATGCCTGGGTGTAACAGAAGGAAACACAATCTGCCTGCCAATTAGAATGGGAGTGCTTGGCAATGGCAATTCTGGGTTTGTTGGTATCAAACAAACAAAAAGCTGGATCGATTTTCTATAGGCTTCAGTCTGTTCCAGAAAGGCATCCAAGGCTCTCTTGCAGTGCAAATTGTGTAGCATTTGTTTAATTTCGTGGATATGTGGCCTGGGAAATAATGCTGGAAGGACAAAATGACAAGTTAAAATGGAACTCAGACACTACTTTAGGCAGAAAATTTGGATGTGTACACAGAAGTACCCTATTATGAAAAAAGCCTGATATAAAAGGTGGATAAGTTAGAGCTCAGAGATCACAGACATTGGGGCCGATGCAATACAGTGCGCTCACTAATCCCTTTATGCAATAAGGGGATTAGTGCCTCTACAATGCACGTCCAACGCGGAGTGAAATTAATAGCGCTCATCACATGCAAATGCATGTGAATGAGGCTATTAGCTATTCACTCCCAATGCAAAAAAAAAATGTGCGTCTAGGACGCACATTTTAGCGATCAGAAATTAATACCTGCCCAGAGCAGGCGTTAATTGCTGAACGTTCCTAAAACTAGTACAGAAAAGCAGAAAAAACTGCTTTTCTGTACTGCCTCCTACTTAGTATCGTTGGGATATTAAGTAAGAGGAACAACTGTTTAAAAAAAGTAAAAAAAAAAAAAAAAGCACGGCAGTTGGGTGCAGGAAGCGAATGTTCAGTTCACAAGCATTCGGTTCCTGAAGCCCTGGCACATCCATGGGTTAGGAAAACAGATGCTGATAAATTTAGTGTCTATTTTCCAAACCTGACACTGTAAGGAATGAAGAAATCAATATTAAAGTGTCAGGAACTTAATATTAATTTATTCACGCCTTCACTTATTGCCCATTGGTCCTTTTCACTAACAGTTGTCAGTGAAAGGACCAATCCCCTTTCAAGACAGCCTTCTGAAAGTGATTGGTCCTTTCACTGACATGTGACAGTGAAGGGACCAATGGGCAATAAGTGAAGGAGTGAATAAATTAATATTAAGTGCCCAACACTTTAATAGTTACTTATACACTCCGGTGCTGGTAGTCAGGTTGGGAGAATGGATGCTGAATTTATCAGCGTCCATTTTCCTGACCTGTGCATGTGCGCTGGTTAGGAAAAATCGGAGGCTGATAAATTCAGCCTCCATTTTCTTAACTGGCGGACAGCCGCTGACAGCGAACCTTTCTCAGGCGCATGCTGTCAAGGAAGTGCTAGGGGTGCGCAATCGCCCCATGTGCCTCAACAGCACGAGCCCTCATTTAAATATTGCCTGGGGGGGCATGTTAGGAAAGCGGGCGCTGAACACTCAGTGCCTGCTTTCAGCACAACATTTTTGCATCTGCCCCTCTGTGTGCCGAAGTGACCACCACTGAAAATATGACCTTTTACAGCTTTTAGGCTCAAAGGGAGTTTTCATCAACAGGGTTAATGCTACATTGAGGTCCGACGCTAGCAGGAGGATTCAAGTGAATTAAGCCCCATATTAATCAAACAACTAATGGCTGTACAGAGATGGATTTACCTTCTATATGGTGGTGGTATGCACCAGTTGCACTAAGGTGAACCTAACTGAGTTGGTCTTAAAGCATGACTTGGAAAGATGTAGAAGGTAATCAGGCAGTTGTGTGTGGAGCAGGGGAAAGGATTAAGGACTTTTCCCTTACACTAAAAGGCAAACCTCCTCCACTATCAACCACAGAACTTCCCTCATGGAACCCTTTCTGCATACCAGAAGAATACAAGACACATTTTGAGGAAGATTCAGAGGTTGCAGAGCTATCTCTCAACATCTAAGGCCAGGGACCCAATATTGAGATGGAGCAACAGCCCAAATCTTAAGCAATGAGTATTTGGAAACCAAATCTGTCTCGACCAATAGGGAGTTTTGAAAATCCCAGTTTCTCCCGAGTTTTAAAAGGTCTTTGCCATTACAGGAATTGACCCCAAATACCTATGGTACCTGCATGTAATCTGCTTTGAAGTGACTGAAAAGTAGAATATAAATCAAATAAATAATAAATAATAATAATCAAGGCAAAGGCATCTGAGCTAGTTTGCCTTGAGTCCCCCATCTGGAGCAAAAAAGTGGACATTTCTTTTCCAAGGGGACACAAACAGATCTACCATGGTCATATCTACTCGCGGAATATCTTGTTCCCTAATTCTCTGTCCAGAAAACATTCATAGGGCTCCAGGACCCAACTCAGTTTGTCTACCAGGACATGCCTGCTAGGTTTGTTGCTCTGAGGACTATTCCCCCCCAAAAATGGCCCAGTCCCACACCTGGACAGTCTCTTGACACAGGAGGTACGATTCTGTTACTCCCTGCTTGTTGATCGCTACTTGACTGTCCATCTGGATAAGAAACTTTGCTGGCTGAATAGTACCTCTAACATGAGCTTCCCATCCCAGGTTGTATGCATCTATGGCTAGCACAATTTATAATAAAGGAATTTGGAAGGGTATTCCCCTGGACAGGTTGGAATGAATCAGCCACCAGGACAAGCAGAGGGGATCTCTCAGGGTATGGTAGGGATTGCATACCTGAGCAGTTGTGTGGTTAGGCAGACTAAACAAGGTCATTTGGTTCTTTCATGAACTGAGGGTCCGAAGGCTCTTCTCTGTGCCAAGGAAGGAACATGGACTTGTGCCATTAGATCTAACAATATCTACACTTCCCAGGCTGATGCCTGCTGACTTGTTCTTATCCTCTTCACTGTGGATATCAATGTGGGGGGAGGAAGGCTCTCACCCAAATCATGTCTAGCAGCGCTCCAATAAATTCCAATTGAGATGATAGGCTTAAGTGGGGTAGTTTATGATGAACTCTAGCAACACCCAGATGGCTTTGCTCACTGATTCTGTCTTAATTTAGGACAAACTCTTGAACAACCAATACCTCATGTACGTAAACACATGTACTCCCAATTTGCATAGATACACTGCCAATGCCACAAGCCATTTTTTGAATATGTGTAGGGTTCTCAGGCCAGTGGACAAGTTGCCTAACAGTTAGAGCAGTGGGTTACGAACCAGGAAAACCAGGGTTCATATCCCACTGCTGCTCCTTGTGACCTTAGGCAAGTCACTTTACCCTCCATTGCCTCAGGTAGTAGGGAATATCTGCAGCACCTGAATGTAATCTGCTTTGAAGTGCCAAAAACAGAATGTAAATCAAATAAAAAAATAAAAGGCAATATGCAATATTTTGAGATGGTGTTTCCCCACTATGAATCTGAGATACTTTCTTTACCCTGGAAATATCTTTGTGCGTGTCAGCATCCTTCAGATCAGAGAGCCCAGTGAGTCCCCTTTTCGAGTAGGAATCAGGGTGCCCAGGAAAACCATCTTGAATTATCAGTTACTTGTTCAAAGCCCTTAGGGATCAGAAAGTATTTGAAGTAAAATTGCTGCCATCTTTCACTGGTGGAATGGGCTTGACCTCATTGGCATCTAAGAGGGAGGACAGCTTCTTTTGCAGTACTTCCTGATGCTGAGGCACCAACCAAGGGGGTTTGATGGGCAATTTGGAAGAACATTCATAAATGTAATCTATATCCACTTCGAATTATGGTGCGTATCCATGTGTCTGAAGTTATTCTGGGCCAAAAGTTTAGGTAAAAGCTTAGCCTCCCTTTGACAGAAGAGTTTTCTACCATAGTAGAATTGAGGGATTTTTCCTTCTGTTTCTCCCCTCATCAGTTATACTCTTGCCCAGATAAGTGATGGCTGGGTGGCATGCGGAACAATGTGAGTTGGACCCTATTGTGGTGTCAGATCATGCACCTATTCAGCTGTGATTTCATTGTGGGTCTGCTTTAATAAGACAAGGGCGATGGTCCTGAATCTTTAATGTTTTGGTAAAGAACTCCTTTTATAGCTTCAATAACGATTGAACTATTTGGGTACTGAAGCAATGGCACAAGTTGATAAAAGTGTTAACAGACATGAGCATGTTAGTAGCATGTAACTGTACAAGACTGCATTTTTGTATTAACTAGCAGCAATGAATACTCAATTAAAGCCACTCAAGAAAAACATGTTTTTTGCAAGCTATCCATTTGCCACTATCCATATTATAAAAAATATTCACATCAATGAACACTAATCACAACAGATTAAAAATGGAAAAGAAACTTCAAACTGGTCTTGTTTAAGAATGAGTGTCCCACAAGGCTCAGTTTTATCCTCTTCACGTTTCAATATATACATGGCTCCCATATGTAAACTGTTGGTGGGCCTTTGCTATGGTTGTAAAATCTATCCGGATAACATACAATTCTTTGTCTGTATTCAACCATCTGGACTGCAGTGATTAAAAGTATAAGACTTTGCTTGTTGGCAATTCAGAGATAGCTATTCTTCAATAAACTTGAATTAAATGTGTTAAAAACTGACTATTAGTGCAAAAAGTGCATGCTAAGCTGAAATATACCTCCATCACCATTGATGATCTAAACTTCCCTTCTATGCTCATGCATAGAAAAACCAGTGTCAATTGATTCCCACTTCAAATCTGGCTGTTTTAAATGGCCTGAAAAATGCTAAAATGACTTTTGTATGGTGGTGCAGGTATTTAAAATTGCCTTTGATTATTGTAACATTGCCTGCCTGGGCCTTCCTTCCTGCTTTGGTGTTAAACCTATACAGCTATTAATGAATTCTACTGCTCACCTCATTACAGAAAAAGCGAAGAGATCATATTTCTCCTGTGCTGATGGATTTACATTGGCTCCCTGTTGTTCAGCGACTTCAGTACATAGCTTGCATGATTGCTTTAAAATTAATCAGCTCTGATAAATTCCCATGGGCTAATGATCTGGGCTGTTTGCAGTGTTCTAACAACACGCACTGAGATCGCAACAGGGAGGCTTTTGGACATTCCTTCGGCTTGATAGACTTGCTTGGCTGTTATCAGGAGTGTGCTTTTTCCATTGCTGCTCCCAACTATTGGAATTCATTGCCTGAAGAGCTTAGGCAACTGGATTGTCTAAAAACCTTAAATAAATGCTGAAGGTATGTCTTTTTAAGCAGGCATTCTTTTGCAAGCTGCAACTAAAATAGCGTTTTAATAGTCAGCTTTTTCTGGTGGCAAGCTTATTGTACTATAAGTCTATTTAGCACAGCAATACTGTACATTGTTGCTTTATCTTCACATCCTTGCTTTTGTATTAAATTAATTGTTTTAATTTGTATATCATCTTGAGCCTGGTGCAAAGGTGATTTTAAAAATTTTGATAAACAAAACAAACCAACCAACCAGAGCAGGAGTGATTTTAGCAAAAATATCTCTTTAAAATTCAGCTTTTTATATATGTGATAATTGTAATTGATTCAAACAATACTGCAATAGTAAACCATGGATTCTTATGCTATTACAGGAATTTCATGAATACACAAGTATCAGAAATAGGAGCCTTATGCATAATCATTGATCCAATTCTTAATATCCATGTAATCCCAAATTTCTTTTAAGACTTTTACCATTTCCAATTAAAATTCTTTGCATTGTTGATACTTAACCCCTTCAGGTTCAATCCCAGAAAAGGGTAAGTGCTTCAAAAGTAACTGTTCCGCATCAGGAGGCCACTTTACCATATATAAGTCATATCTCTGTAAATAAAAGCCAAGTATGCTACATTGCAAAATATTTTTAATCCCTGTGCTGTACTTGATGTATAAAGATACCAAGTTCTGCAGTGAAGTAAAATGAGATATTAACCTAATGTTACAACATATGGTGAAGTCACCCCGATGCAGAATAGTTATTCTGAAACACAAATCTGTCTGGGTTGAACCTGAAGGGGATAAGTATCAATAGCATGAGATTCATATAATTGTCAGACAATCTTAATTTGTGTTTAGATTTATCTTTCCTTTTGGAATTTTGTTTACAGTACTTACTACTGTAGTAACATTAAAAATATTAAAAGGGAATGATTGTTTGCAAACACAAGAGGCTATGATTCTTGCCATGTGATCATTTATAGTAATAAAAAATATCTATACTAGTCACCATTATGCTTGGAAGTTGTAACCACATCTCTTGAATAAATTTTGCATGGGAAAAAAAGTTACATCTCATCTCAGTTTAAATTATTTTCGCTGAAATATTCCACCTTCAAGAACCCTCAAGAATACCACTCACAAGATTGTAAATCACAAGTGGTATTTTTGAGATTGTGAGCTGTACAGGTTTTGCTCAGTACAGCGAATTAAATTATTTCTTGGTCTATGTTGCAGCTCCATCCCCTCCTCCTGTGGCTCTTATTTGAAGAGGGTAAAGGATTATTAGATGTGTGAGGGAATCAGTCAGATTTGCTGATAATTTGAGTTGCCTTTATGTACTGAATTTATTTTCTACCTTTTGAATTTTTTAAAAATTATATATCTCTAGATAGATATCTAAATGGATTACATATATATATATATATATATATATATATATATATATATATATATATATATATATATATATATATATATATATATCATCTTGCCTTTGATCCTTCTTTTTTCATACTGGCATTATCACTCAAGAATCCAAAGAAAATAAATCTTGGTGGGTGAAGACCTAAGATGCTTTGTTTGGATTCTACAAAGTTCAAACAGTGGTCTTCATACATTTTTCTTTTATTCCCCCATGTGATATCTATTATTATATAAAGCAAACATGTTTCTTACCTACATAAAATTGAGAAATAGACTTATTCCACAATTATCGGGCTACCATGGATTGCATATGCATAAACCTCAAAATGATTATATCTTCATACATAGCTGCATACCTGCATTTTACTACTGGAAAATCTTGGTCAGTTACAATGTGGCTGCTTTGGAAAAATCCTTAAGCATTTTATTTAACCAGCTGTCCTCTAGAGCTGTAGTATTTTTTCATGGGAGACCACAAACGCAGGTTGTCTTAACAGAGATGCTAATTAAACATGTAAACAAATCCATGCAGCTTAAATTTATGTTGACTTCCATTGTCATTGTCCTCAGTTTTCTTTCAGGGCAAAAATGGTACATTTAAGGAGTAATAGTGCAAAAGTACAGTTAAAGATGTAAATATTACATGTTTACATTTATCAAGGAAGATACAAAGCTTTAAAAAACTAGAGATGTGTAAGCAGAATTTATAGGAAGACTACAAACATGTGTGGTGCTCAGTTAGTAAAGTCAGTCCAGCACAGACATTTGATCTGAAATCTTTTATCAGACCACATAAAATGCAGTAGAGTGTAATATACACATAGATCTCCAGAAGTTAACATAAAAGAAAAACTCATTAGCCATGCATGTACCAAAATAATCAATGATGAATCCTAGGTAATTATATTTGTTGTCATGGACATTGCCAGAAACCAACAGTCAAGGAATACTAACACATAAAAGCTATGTTCCTTTTAAGAAGAACTATTATGTACATGGTGCTCTCTGTGCCAGTTGAGGCTGCTGCACCCAGTCCCACTATGTTATGAAACTACTGATAAGAATGGCAATAATTACTTATCCACGGTTATGGAATTCTTTGAGCAACCAGGCAGTTTAGAGGGAGCACCTCTTAAGAAGAATAAATTTCCACTGTTTGTAGAAGCATTCAGATAATTTTTTTTCTGCTTAATGAGAACTCTAGGTAATGCTAAAACAAATGCTAATAATTTAAAGGTGAATTTTAAGACCTGCGCGCGGGAGCAAGTCTGCGTGTTTGCCAGCTTGCGTACATGGACACGGCGATTTAATAGTATACGTGTATTTGGGCACGCATAGTATAAAATCGGTTATTCGCACGTACATGTGTACACGATTTTACATTGATGCGCATATTGCTGCCTCGATTGCATAAGTTTGGGGAATTTTAGTAGATATATGCTTCGTTGCAATTACCTGTTTCCCTAATTTGTTCCCAGTAAAGGAGAGGACTTCCTAAACTCCCTAACTTGCCTTTTTACCCTATTAGCCCTGACCCTTAAAACCCCACTGACTAACCCACTTCTTTTTGTTTCCTGACTTACACGCTTGTCCATAGCAGAAGTAAAGTTGCGCGGATATGGACTTCGGCGCGCGCTAGTGTGCGTAAATATTTACATGCTGGTTTCATTCATATTTCCTGGAATGACCATATCCCACCCAGACCACACACATGCCCCGCCCCTTTAATACAAATTTTTTTTTTTTACTCACGTACCAGAAGATATGCACATAACTAGGCACCTCTTAAAATCCGTGCAGTGCATGCTGGGCCAACATACACACATCTCCTGGCTTTGGCGCACATAGAGCTTTTAAAATTCACCCGTTAGTGTAATGTACAAAAAAGATTATTTTCACAAATGTATGTTGCAGGTAAAACAAAACTATTCACATAATTATACACTTTGTCTTCGACTTCTTTTTTTTCTTTTTACCATCTTTGCTCATCTTTTCTTTGTGTTTTCGTATTTCTCGAACTAATGTGTAAAAGGCATCATCAACTCCCTGTAAAGAAGTAAAAAAATAAATTATATTAAGATCACTTTTTAGAATTTTCGCCTTTTTTTGTACCTTTTTTAAAAAATTTGTTTATTGAGCCAAGAGCAAACAAACGTACAAAAACAATGATCCTAATACATAGCAATGCTAACCGATATGCCATGACAAAAAGTATCCCAAGAATTAACAGTTAGGCTCAATTTGTTTTGCAGTAGTAACATGTACCCCATCATTCATACACTAAAGACATACCTCATTCACACTACCTATTGCCCCTTGTTTATCTTATAGAATAGCAAACAAGAATTTAAAACTCAATTACACAAGGGTGAGCCATTCAAGGTTTTATTCCAAATTTAAAACTGCAGATGTGCCTAGTTAATTTGCAACAGCTACAGCTAAGGGCTTCTCATCTTTAAGAGTATGGCTAGAAACTACAAAAACGGAAAGGGAATGTGGTTTATGGTCTTTGTATATTCATTTGTTACAGGCATGATGTTTTCACTTTTTGCATTTGCAATGTTATAGTTCATGTCCTGTATTCCTTTTTCCAATAAAAATTTATTTAAAAAAAAAAAAAAAGTATGGCTAAATAAACTCTGAGAAAAAGCTGGTATGTCTCAAATAGCTATGCAATGGAATTTTAATATATTTGCTTTAGGTCATTTTTATAGACTCCAAGTGGCAAAAAGCTGTAAGAGCAAAGCAAGTTTGCATACTATATACACATGTTTTTCCGTAGATAGCAGAATGAGTTAACCATGACATGTGGGTGATGTCATCCAGCGGCTCCAAATGGACCTCTCTTTCAGCTAGTAGAGGCCCCCTCAGTTGATTTTAAAACTAACCTAGCGAGGTAGTGGACTCTCCAGGCAGGCAGGTGAGTATTCAGCATGGCTTATTCATCCTGTTCTCTACGGAAAACACATTTGCTTTTTCCATCAATAAGCAGAGCTGAATTAGCCATGCCATATGGGAAGTTCCAAGTGGAGGGTTGCAGTGGAGCATTTACTGAGTACTCAACCTAGACCCCATGGTGGAAAATTTACTATCAGTCTTTGAGAGATTGTCCAGACAATAATGAACTGCAAAGGTGACCATGTTGCAGCTATTGTACATGAGCTGCTGAAACAGCCATGGTTCTGACTTGATGAACCCTGATGGTTATCCATGATCTGTAAGCCTGCTAGAGTGTAGCACTGTGTGATGCAGTCTGCTAGTCAACTGGACAATGTACATTTTTCTGCTATGGCTAGTTTGTTAGGACCATAGGCGATAAAGAACTGAGAAGCCTGACAATGAGGCAGAGTTCTTCTCTTGTAGTATGCCCTTTTACAGTAAAATATGAAGGGTTTTTTTTTTTTTTATCTTCATGAGCATGTGGCCTTGGAAAGAATATAGGTAACATGATAAGAACATAAGAAATTGCCATGCTGGGTCAGACCAAGGGTCCATCAAGCCCAGCATCCTGTTTCCAACAGAGGCCAAACCAGGCCACAAGAACCTGGCAATTACCCAAACACTAAGAAGATCCCATGCTACTGATGCAATTAATAGTAGTTGCTATTCCCTAACGAGCGGATTTTAAAAGCCCTGCTCGCGTAAATCCGCCCGGATTTATGCGAGCAGGGCCCTCGCGCGCCTATTTTGCATAGGCCGCCAGCGTGCGCAGAGCCCCGGGACGCGCGTAAGTCCCGGGGTTTTTTAGGGGGCGTGTCGGGGGCATGGCCGAACGACGCGGCGCTTTGGGGGCGGGACGCGGCGTTTCGGGGGCGGGCCCGGGGGCGTGGTTTCGGCCCGGGGCATTCCGGGGGCGTGGCCGTGCCCTCCGGAACCGCCCCCGGGTCGGATCTCGGCGCGCCAGCAGCCCGCTGGCGCGCGTGGATTTACATCTCCCTCCGGGAGGCGTAAATCCATGGATAAAGGTAGGGGGGGTTTAGATAGGGCCGGGGGGGTGGGTTAGGTAGGGGAAGGGAGGGGAAGGTGAGGGGAGGGCGAAAGAAAGTTCCCTCCGAGGCCGCTCCGATTTTGGAGCGGCGTCGGAGGGAATGGAGGCAGGCTGCGCGGCTCGGCGTGCGCCGGCTGCCCAAAATCGGCAGCCTTGCGTGCGCTGATCCAGGATTTTATAAGATACACGCGTATCTTATAAAATCCAGCGTACTTTTGTTTGCGCCTGATGCGCCAACAAAAGTACGCGATCGCGCTTTTTTTTAAAATTTACCCCTAAGTAAACTTGATTAATAGCAGGTAATGGACTACTCCAAGAACTTATCCAAACCTTTTTTGAACCCAGCTACACTAACCACATCCTCTGGTAACAAATTCCAGAGCTTTATTGTGCGTTGAGTGAAATGATTGCTTTGAAAAGATGATGCTACTTTTGTTAGAAACTTAGGGTGAGTGCAGAGTACTACCCTTCTGTGAAAGGATTGCCTATAAAAAGGATAATGAACCAAGGCCTAAAGTTCATTGACTCTTCTGGCTGATGTGACTACTACAAGGAATATCAGTTTCCATGTTAGAAACTTTAGCACGGTCAAGCCAATGATTCAAATGGCAGCTTCACTGGTTATGCTATAACCACGTTAAAGTCCCATGGAGGTTTAGTATTCCATAAGCCTTTCATGAACTTGAATACTAAGGGATGAATGGCATAGGTTTACACTCAATTTGGGTATGGCAAGCTGCTATGGAACTGAGATATACTCTCACAGATGAGGTAGCAAGACTTGTAGCAGAAAGAATAAGTAACAGTAACAGTAATGCCTCTATATCGCTCCATGGTGAGACCACACCTTGAATACTGTGTACAATTCTGGTCGCCGTATCTCAAAAAAGATATAGTTGCAATGGAGAAGGTACAGAGAAGGGCAACCAAAATGATAAAGGGGATGGAACAGCTCCCCTATGAGGAAAGGCTGAAGAGGTTAGGGCTTTTCAGCTTGGAGAAGAGACGGCTGAGGGGGAATATCATAGAGGTCTTTAAGATCATGAGAGGTCTTGAACGAGTAGATGTGACTCGGTTATTTACACTTTCGAATAATAGAAGGACTAGGGGCATTCCATGAAGTTAGCAAGTAGCACATTTAAGACTAATCGGAGAAAATTCTTTTTCACTCAACGCACAATAAATCTCTGGAATTTGTTGCCAGAGGTTGTGGTTAGTGCAGTTAGTGTAGCTGGGTTCAAAAAAGGTTTGGATAAGTTCTTGGAAGAGAAGTCCATTAACTGCTATTAATCAAGTTTACTTAGGGAGTAGCCACTGCTATTAATTGCATCAGTGCATCAGTAGCATGGGATCTTCTAGGTGTTTGGGTAATTGCCAGGTTCTTGTGGCCTGGTTTGGCCTCTGTTGGAAACAGGATGCTGGGCTTGATGGACCCTTGGTCTGACCCAGCATGGCAATTTCTTATGTTCTTATGTTCTCACTGAACACGGCATGGTTAAAAGGGGAGGTGAAAGAAGCTATTTTAGCCAAAAGATCTTCATTCAAAAATTGGAAGAAGGATCCAACAGAAGAAAATAGGATAAAGCATAAACATTGGCAAGTTAAATGTAAGACATTGATAAGACAGGCTAAGAGAGAATTTGAAAAGAAGTTGGCTGTAGAGGCAAAAACTCACAGTAAAAACTTTTTAAAATATATCCGAAGCAGAAAGCCAGTGAGGGAGTCAGTTGGACCGTTAGATGATCGAGGGGTTAAAGGGGCACTTAGAGAAGATAAGGCCATCGCGGAAAGATTAAATGATTTCTTTGCTACAGTGTTTACTGAAGAGGATGTTGGGGAGGTACCCGTAATGGAGAAGGCTTTCATGGGTAATGATTCAGATGGACTGAATCAAATCACGGTGAACCTAGAAGATGTGGTAGGCCTGATTGACAAACTGAAGAGTAGTAAATCACCTGGACCGGATGGTATACACCCCAGAGTTCTGAAGGAACTAAAAAATGAAATTTCAGACCTATTAGTAAAAATTTGTAACTTATCATTAAAATCATCCATTGTACCTGAAGACTGGAGGATAGCAAATGTAACCCCAATATTTAAAAAGGGCTCCAGGGGCGATCCGGGAAACTACAGACCGGTTAGCCTGACTTCAGTGCCAGGAAAAATAGTGGAAAGTGTTCTAAACATCAAAATCACAGAACATATAGAAAGACATGGTTTAATGGAACAAAGTCAGCATGGCTTTACCCAGGGCAAGTCTTGCCTCACAAATCTGCTTCACTTTTTTGAAGGAGTTAATAAACATGTGGATAAAGGTGAACCGGTAGATATAGTATACTTGGATTTTCAGAAGGCGTTTGACAAAGTTCCTCATGAGAGGCTTCTAGAAAAAGTAAAAAGTCATGGGATGGGTGGCGATGTCCTTTCGTGGATTGCAAACTGGCTAAAAGACAGGAAACAGAGAGTAGGATTAAATGGGCAATTTTCTCAGTGGAAGGGAGTGGACAGTGGAGTGCCTCAGGGATCAGTATTGGGACCCTTACTGTTCAATATATTTATAAATGATCTGGAAAGAAATACGACGAGTGAGATAATCAAATTTGCAGATGACACAAAATTGTTCAGAGTAGTTAAATCACAAGCAGATTGTGATAAATTGCAGGAAGACCTTGTGAGACTGGAAAATTGGGCATCCAAATGGCAGATGAAATTTAATGTGGATAAGTGCAAGGTGATGCATATAGGGAAAAATAACCCATGCTATAATTACACAATGTTGGGTTCCATATTAGGTGCTACAACCCAAGAAAGAGATCTAGGTGTCATAGTGGATAACACACTGAAATCGTCGGTGCAGTGTGCTGTGGCAGTAAAAAAAGCAAACAGAATGTTGGGAATTATTAGAAAAGGAATGGTGAATAAAACGGAAAATGTCATAATGCCTCTGTATCGCTCCATGGTGAGACCGCACCTTGAATACTGTGTACAATTCTGGTCGCCGCATCTCAAAAAAGATATAATTGCGATAGAGAAGGTACAGAGAAGGGCTACCAAAATGATAAGGGGAATGGAACATCTCCCCTGTGAGGAAAGCCTAAAGAGGTTAGGACTTTTCAGCTTGGAGAAGAGACGACTGAGGGGGGATATGATAGAGGTGTTTAAAATCATGAGAGGTCTAGAACGGATAGATGTGAATCGGTTATTTACTCTTTCGGATAGTAGAAAGACTAGGGGGCACTCCATGAAGTTAGCATGTGGCACATTTAAAACTAATCGGAGAAAGTTCTTTTTTACTCAACGCACAATTAAACTCTGGAATTTGTTGCCGGAGAATGTGGTTAGTGCAGTTAGTATAGCTGTGTTTAAAAAAGGATTGGATAAGTTCTTGGAGGAGAAGTCCATTACCTGCTATTAAGTTCACTTAGAGAATAGCCACTGCCATTAGCAATGGTTACATGGAATAGACTTAGTTTTTCTGTACTTGCCAGGTTCTTATGGCCTGGATTGGCCACTGTTGGAAACAGGATGCTGGGCTTGATGGACCCTTGGTCTGACCCAGTATGGCATGTTCTTATGTTCTTATGTTCTTAACATCTCGAGAACAATAACATTTTGTACCCAGCTCAATATGATTTCAGAAAACATCTAAGCATAGAAATCTGATTATTAACCTTGTATGATACAATACTTAGAGGATTTGATAGAGGTCAAAAATTTCTGCTGGTACTATTAGATCTCTCTGTAGCTTTCGATATGGTAGACAATAATATTTTAATTAACAGACTCACAGAAATCGGACTAGCAGATACAACCCTACAATGGTTCTCATCCTAACTAAACAGGTTTTTTTGAAGTAAAAATTCAAAGCCCCACCTCAAAGAAAATAAATTTAGAATCTGGTTTGCCCAAGGGTCTTCATTGTCTGCTACGTTATGTTACCAATCTGCCATCTGTTAGCAGGAATGGGCCTGACCTACTTCATTTATGTTGACAATATTCAGTTTCTGGTACTGATTAATGATTCCATTGAAAAAGAGCTCAAAACAACTTCCATGTACCTATCGGTAATAAAAACCTTACTAAATCACATGAAACTCATACTCAAATGTAAAGAAAACAGAAAAATATTTCCTGGATAGAAAAATGGTTACGGACAAACTCCCGCCTCTCAAAGTTGACGACACCCATACTGAAATTGAATTAACAACTTTCACCAGGGATCTTGGGGTGTTTTTGGCCACTGAACTCAATTTGAAAAAACATATTGCCTTAAAAGTGAAATACGGTTACCATAAATTATATCCTGAGACACCTAAAACCATTACTATCTGTAAATGACTTCAGGACCGTTCTACAACTCTTAACCTTTGCCAACACAGACTACTGTAACTCCATGCTACTCAGCCTGCCTGCCTCTACACTGCGTTCTTTACAGGTTCTACAGAATTCAGCGGCAAGACTATTAACAGGGAAAAAGAAAATTGATCACATTATACCCGTAATGATTTCCCTACACTGGCTCCCAGTAAAATAGCTAATCCAATTTAAAGTACTATGTTTACTGCATAAGATCATTAATGGTGAGCAAACAGACTGGCTAAATGCATCAATCAGGCTACATGTCCCAGAAAGAAATCTTTGTTCTGCCAGTAAGGGCCTATTAATTCTTTCCATAAGAACAGCCCATTTATGCGACGTTCGAAACAGAGCAATTTCCCTAACAGGCCACAACATTTGGAACTCACTACCATTACCCCTACGCACACATCCCAATTCCAAATGATTTAGGTCAAACCTGGCTTTTCACTAAAGCATTTGAGGAATCACTCCAAGACAGGAACTGAAAACTATCAAAGACATACCCCCTTTCCCTATGACCACTAACCAATTTTAGCTTTATTTTAACAAGTTTTAATTTATCTTTTATTGTGAAACCATTGTATTACTATTGTTATTAACAAATTTTTAAATTCTTGTTTTGGAAATAATTGTATCATCTAATGTTGCATTATTTGTAAACTGTTATGATGGTCCAACCGAATGACAGTATATAAAATCAAATAAATAAAAATAGTAAATGACAGCAGATAAAGACCAAAGGTCCATTCAGTCTGCCCAGCAAGTTGCTTTTGGTAATAACTGCTGCTCTGTGCAGCTTACCCCCTTGCCAACTGTAGTGCTTTTATCTTGAGGCTAACCATCTGGAAGCTTAGGGCTTGCCCCATTTGTTCATGAAAAAGGAGTTAACACCTTAAATCTGAATTAGCTACAATAAAAAAGGAATTAGAAACCACCAAGGAACCTTAACCACTTTACAGCATTCAGGATTCTTTCCTCAATTATCACAGAAGATTCAGAACCCAGAAACAAGTGGTTTACAGTGAGCTCAAGTCGGATAAGATATGTGACTCAGACACAGCCCAGATGCCCTCCCCCACTTGCACACAGTATCCAGAAGCCCAAGAATAAATGGTTTCCAATGGGTTCCAGTAGGATAAGACCTGTGATGCACGGACACCAACTCTCTCAAGTGATTCAATTACAAAATGTCTTCTCTGTATTGGAAAATGAAGACGCTCTAACAATTGAGACTGAAATGTATCTGAAAGGAAAGAAGAAATTATGTGCACACAAATTCCATAAGGCAACCAAAAAACATTAAGAGAAAGCTCATTCTGTTGGGGGAGAGTCAGAGGCACTAATTTTCAAAGTGAACACGATAGTGAAATGTGTTCCAGGATCCTCAACTGGTAGAAATGCAAATAGGTTAGGTCAATGCAATCAGTGAATAAAGTAAGGACTCTGAGGCTGACATTATCATCCATCCAGGAAACAATGACCTTGCTAGAAACAGTATCCAAGTGGTACGGAGAAATTTCCAGACTCTGGGGAAGCATATTAGGCACATGGTGAAGACTATTGCCTTTTCAGAAGTATTACGTGTTCATGGAAAGGGGAAGGAGAGCCTAAACTAACTAACTAAATAAATAAACAAATATATATATATATATCTTATGCTGCGGCAGTCAAAAAGGCAAACAGAATGTTGGGAATTAATAGAAAGGGAATGGTGAATAAAACGGAAAATGTCATAATGCCTCTGTATCGTTCCATGGTGAGACCGCACCTTGAATACTGTGTACAATTCTGGTCGCCGCATCTCAAAAAAGATATAATTGCGATGGAGAAGGTACAGAGAAGGGCTACCAAAATGATAAGGGGAATGGAACAGCTCCCCTATGAGGAAAGACTAAAGAGGTTAGGACTTTTCAGCTTGGAGAAGAGACAGCTGAGGGGGGATATGATAGAGGTGTTTAAAATCATGAGAGGTCTAGAACAGGTAGATGTGAATCGGTTATTTACTCTTTCGGATAATAGAAAGACTAGGGGGCACTCCATGAAGTTAGCATGTGGCACATTTAAAACTAATCGGAGAAAGTTCTTTTTTACTCAACGCACAATTAAACTCTGGAATTTGTTGCCAGTGGTTACTGCAGTTAGTATAGATGTGTTTAAAAAAAGATTGGATAAGTTCTTGGAGAAGTCCATTACCTGCTATTAATTAAGTTGACTTAGAAAATAGCCACTGCTATTACTAGCAACGGTAACGTGGAATAGACTTAGTTTTTGGGTACTTGCCAGGTTCTTATGGCCTGGAATGGCCACTGTTGGAAACAGGATGCTGGGCTTGACGGACCCTTGGTCTGACCCAGTATGGCATGTTCTTATGTTCTTATATATATTATATATATTTATATATATAAAACTTCAATGCATGGCTCAAAACCTTGTGTATGGAAGAAAGGTTTGGATATATTGGGGGCTGGGGCCATGAATGTAACAGTAAAAGGTTCTATGTCAAAGATGGCTTATATCTGTTTGTAGCAGAAAAAAGGATCCTAAGTGAAAAATTCAAAAAACATATGCCATAAGGCATTTAAACTACAGGACGGGGGTAGCAGAAAGAAATTGGAATGACACCCGTGACATATCCAAGAGATGGATGAAGAATACAAAATTCAGCTGAATAGAGCAGAAAAGATGTCCAAACAGAACAGCAAGCTGATGGAGAGAAGCTGGAAAGCTATGAGCACAAATGCCCGTAGTCTGGGCAATACAATTCCAGAACTGCAGGCTCTAATGGTGGAAGTGGATTGGGAGATCGTTGCTGTAACAGAGACATGGTTCACGGAGTCTCATGATTGGGATAAGTCTATTCCTGGCTATAACTTATTAAAGAAGGGCAGAGACGACAGGAAAGGGGGAGTAGCAGCACTTTATGTCAAAAATAATATCCAAGCAACTGAAATGCAAGGGTGTGGGGTAGGGAAGAAGCATTGGGGTAGATTTTTAAAAACGGCGCGTTCGCGTACTTTTGTTTGCGCTCCAGGCGCAAACAAAAGTACGCTGGATTTTAGTAGATACGCGCGTAGCCGCGCGTATCTGCTAAAATCCAGGATCGGCGCACGCAAGGCTGCCGATTTTGGGCAGCCGGCGTGCGCCGAGCCGCGCAGCCTGCCTCCGTTCCCTCCGAGGCCGCTCCGAAATCGGAGCGGCCTCGGAGGGAACCCTCTTTCGCCCTCCCCTCACCTTCCCCTCCCTTCCTCTACCTAACCCACCCCCCGGCCCTATCTAACCCCCCCCCACCTTTGTCGATGGATTTACGCCTCCCTCTGGGAGGCGTAAATTCACGTGCGCCGAGACGCAACCCAGGGGCGGTTCTGGAGGGCGCGGCCATGCCCCCGGGCCCGCCCCCGAAACGCCACGTCCCGCCCCCAAAACGCTGCGATCAGCCCCCCCCCCCCCCGACACGCCCCCGACAAAAAACCTCTGGACTTACGCGAGTCCCGGGGCTCTGCGCGCGCCGGCAGGCCTATGGAAAATAGGCGCGCAAGGCCCTGCTCGCGTAAATCCGGGCGGATTTACGCGAGCAGGGCTTTTAAAATCCGCCCCATTATGAGCATAGCTCCCTCTAAGCTAAGCATATGAATGATCGCACATACACTTTCACAGTGTCGCTCACAGGTTTTACGTGGTCACTCACATGCTTATTTTCTTTGTGCTATATACAGAAATGCAAAGCTAATACTGGTGCTGAAAAATTGTTGCTCACACAGAAAAAAATTTGCACACACCTAGTCACTCCTTGGAGGGAACATTGATTTTGGGCTGTTCTTTAAAAAAAAAACAAAACCCCCCCAAAAGGATTGTGCTTCCAGTTACATTGGTGTGGTCTATAGGCCTCTGATTCAATCAGAAGAGCCAGACAGAAAACTGATCAAAGATATCCAAAAAGTAGGAGAAAAAAAAAAAGAGAATTGTTGCTCATTGGAGATTTTAATCTGCCAGATGTAGACTGAAGTATCCCTTCTGCGGAATCTATAAGAAATAGAGAGATAATAGATGCCCTTCAAGGGGCTCTGTGCAAACAAACAGTAATGGAACCCATGATACTTGACCTGGTGCTCACAATGTGCGAGTAAATTCAGATACATATGAAGATACAGAGAAGTCGCAAAAAGATCCAAGTTTTGAATTTCACAAATACAGATTTTGTTGAAATGGGGATGTTCCTGGAGGAAGAATTAGCAGACTGGGAGAAAATGGGTGAGGTGGAACAACAGTGGGACAAATTAAAAGAAGCTATTACAAAGGCAACAAATCTATGTGATAGTAAAGTAAACTAAAGTAACAGGAAAAAAACCCAGATATGATTCTTAAAGGAGGTGGCTGAAAAAATAAAGGCAAAAAGAACAGCATTCAGGAAGTATAAAGGATCCAAAAAGAGGAACACATGGAAGAATACCTGATGAAACTGAGGGAGACAAAAAGAAATCAGGAAAGCAAAAGGTTAAGCAGAAGAAAGGACTGCCAAAGAAGTAAAGCAAGGTGACAAAACATTTTTCAGACATATCAGAGAAAAAAAAAAGACCACCTGAAGTGATATGGTGAAATTGAAAGGTGACAGGGAGTAATGTATGGAGAAAGACGAAGAAAGAGCAGAAATATTAAACAAATACTTCCGTTCAGTGCTCACTAAAGACCCTGAAAAAGGACCCTTGTTGATTAACAAGACCATGGATGGGAGTGGAGTAGATGCAACCCCCATTTACAGAAGAGAATATATGGGAAGAACTAGGATACTGAAGGAGCTTAGAGATGTGCTGTTGGGTTCGCTGAAAGACCTGATCAATAGAGCCCTGGAAAAGGATGATTGGAGAAGAGCAATTGTGGTCCTGCTTCACAAGAGAGGTAGCAGGGAAGAGGCTGGAAGCTACAGGCTGGTTAGCCTCATTTCTGTGGTGGGAAAATTAATAAATACTCTGCTGAAGGAAAGGATAGTGAACTATTTACAATCTGTTGGGTTGCTGGAACCGAGGCAGCATGGATTCACCAGGGGAAGGTCCTTCCAGACAAATCAGACTGATATTTTTGATTGGATGACTAAAGAAATGGATCAAGGAAGAGCGCTCGATGTGATTTACTTGGATTTCAGCAAAGCTTTTGATATGGTTCTGCATAGGAGGCTCGTGAATAAAATGAGAAGCTAGGGAGTGGGTGCCGAAGTGGTGGAGTGGATTACTAACTAGTTTACTGACAAAAGACAATATGTTTTGGTACCCACTCTGATGAGAGAATGTTGCTAAGTGGAGTACTTCAAGGATCGTTTTTGGGACTGGTTCTGATCAAAATTTTCATGAGCAACACTGCGGAGGGGTTAGAAAAGTGCCTTTTTGCGGCTGATACTAAGATTTGCAACAGGGTGGATGCACCTGAAGGATTAGTGAGAATGAAAAGTGATTTAAGAGAACTTGAAGAGTGGTCGAAGAGTCGGCAGCTGCGATTCAATGCCAAGAAGTGCAGAGTCATGCACTGATCTCTAGACTCTAGAATAGTGCACTGATCTCTGCACTGATCTCTGACTCTAGAATAGTGCAGAAATCCAAAAGAGCTGTATGTGATTTGGGAAGGGAGGGAGGAGACTCATCAATGGAGCAGGAAAGGGACCCTTGGGGTTGATTGGGTTTAGTGAGCTGAAGGTGGCAAAGCAATGTGATAAGGCAGCAGCTAAAGCCAGAAAGATTCTGGGCTGCATAGAGAAGAATAACTAGCAGAAAAAGGGAAATGATAATGCCTTTATACAGATCCTTGGTGAGGCCTCACCTAGAGTACTGTGTTCTGTTCTGGGGATCATATCTAAAAAAGGATAGAGAAAGGTCTAGAGGAAAGCAACCAACATGGTAGGGGATCAGTTTCAGAAGACACATGAGGAGAGGCTGAAAGATCTAAATATGTATACCCTGGAGGAGAGGAGGTGCAGGGGAGATATAATACCAGTTGGAGAGTTTGTTTGCCCACTGCAACTCCCAGTTTGTTTTTGTCAAAAGAAACAAAAAGAGTTGGATGGATTTCCTATGGACTGCACTGCTGTCTAGGTAAAATGCAAGTACATGCTTACAATCCAAAGTGTGTAAAACTCTCGCCCTGGTGAGATTGAGGCCTTGGGAAAAAGGTGGGCAAGACTATAGACTGATTCAAGTGGAAGGCAGTAACCACCTTGGGAAGAAATTTAGGGTGAGTTCGCAGGACCACTCGGTCATGTAGGAACCTTGTATAGGGTGAGTATGTGACAAGTGCTTGTAACTCACTCACCCTTCGAACAGATGTAATGGCTACTAGGAAGAGAACTTTCCATGTAAGAAATTTAACATCGCAGGAGTGCAAAGGTTCAAACGGGGAGTGCATGAGCCTTGTAAGTACTACATTTAGGTCCCATTCAGTGACTAGTGGCCATAGAGGGGACTTGAGCTGCATTAGACTCCTCATAAATCTACTCACAAGGGGTTGCGCTGTTACCGGGGCACCCCCAACTCCTTTGTGGTACGCAGAGATAGCACTCAGGTGTACCCTCACCGAGGAAGTCTGGAGACCAGAGTCTGAAAGGTGCCAGAGATAGTCTAATAGAGATGGCGTGGGGCAGGAAAAGGGATCGATATCTTTTTGCGTGCACTATATGGTAAATCTATTCCACTTAAAATGATAGGATTTTCGTATGGAAGGCTTCCGTGAAGCTACAAGCACTTGAGAGACATCAGTTGAAAGGTTGAGTGGTTGGAGGATCAAGCTTTCAATATCCAGGCTGTGAGGGATAGGGTCTGAAGATTCGGATGGCGTAACATGCCTTGGTCCTGAGTTATGAGAGTGGGCGCTGTGCCCAGGCGAATGGGTTCTCTGATCGAGAGGTCGAGAAGCATGGGAAACCATACTTGTCGAGGCCAATATGGGGCTATGAGTATCATTGACCCTTTGTCCTGCTGTAGCTTCACTATAGTTTTGGCTATTAGCGGTATCGGGGGATACGAGTATAGGCCTGTGTTCCAGGGGCGAGAGAAGGCATCCATGGCTAACTGGTTCTGTTGCCTGTGCAGGGAGCAGAATCTGTCCACTTTGTGATTCAGTTCGGATGCAAAGAGGTCTATCATTGGTTGACTCCAGTGTTGGAAGATTCTGGTCGTTACTACAGGATCCAGAGACCACTCGTGGGGATGGAACTGGCGGCTGTGGCGATCTGCTACTATGTTTTGAATGCCTGCCAGATAAGTGGCCCGTAGATACATGGAGTGTGCAAGGGCCCCGTCCCAGATCTGCGCGGCTTCTTGGCAGAGGAGATAAGAGCCTGTGCCTCCCTGTTTGTTCAATTACCACATTGCAACTGTGTTGTCTGTTTGTATGAGAACAGTCTTGTGTGAAAGGCAGTCCTTAAACGCATATAGAGCATAACGTATACCTCAAAGCTCCAGGAAGTTGATCTGAAATGTTGCTTCGAGCTGTGTCCAAGTGCATTGAGTTTGAAGGTTGTTCACATGAGCTCCCCAACCCAAGTTGTATGCGTCTGTGGTTAAAGTCACTTGCGGGACTGGTTGCTGGAAGGGTAGACCTGTTAGCAAGCTGGCTTTGTTTGTCCACCAGAGAAGTGATAAACGTAACTGGTTGGTTACTTGAATCTGGGATGAAAGTGGTTGACTGGCTAGGACCACTGAGATTTCAAAGTCCATTGAGTTATTCTCATGGCCAGTCTGGCCATAGGAGTGACGTGGACCATGGAAGGCATGTGGTCCAGCAACATTAAGAATTGATGGGCTGAGGTCGTATTCTTCGTACGCAGAGAGACAGCTAATCTGGAGAGTGTGTCTGCGTGGTCGTAGGGCAAGAAGGCCTTTGCCACTGTGGTGTCCAAATCTGCTCCGATGAAAGTCAGGAGGTGAGATGGAGTCAGGTGGGATTTTTAGTAGTTGATGAAAAATCTCAACGAGTGCAGGCTGACGAGTGAGCTTGAGAGCGTCGTGAGCTCCTTGCTTGGATTGGCTCTTGATGAACCAGTTGTCCAGGTAAGGAAAGACGTGTATGTGTTTCTTGCACAGATGGGCCGCAGCCACTGCCAGGCACTTTGTAAATACATAGAGAGCCGAGGCAAGCCTGAATGGCAGGACCCAGTATTGAAAGTGTCGATGTCTCACTAGGAAGCGCAGGAATTTGTGGTGATGTGGGAATATGGAAATGTGAGCGTAAGCGTCTTGAAGATCTAGAGAACAGAGCCAATCTCTGTTTTGCAGAAGTGGAAGCATGGTGCCCAAGGACACCATCCTGAATTTTTCTTTTCATAGAAATTTGTTGAGGTTGTGGAGGTCTAAGATGGGGCGGAGGCTGCCTGATTTCTTTGGAATGAGAAAATAGCGGGAGTAGAGCCCTCTGCCCTGCTGTGCTCGGGGAACAGGTTCCATGGCCCTGGTGCCCAGAAGGGTAGACAGTTCTAACTCTAGAATAGTTGTGTGATCTTTTTGCATCCACAGTGTATTGGGCGGTGAATCCGGGGGTAATGTGAGGAAGTTTAGATGGTATCCCTGGATTATGATAGATATAACCCATTGGTCTGCGGTAATGTTGAGCCAATTGGTTATGAAATGATGAATTCGACCTCCTACTGGTAAATATGGTTCTGGATTTATGGAGTGGCTGCTGTTCTCTGGAAAGGTTTCAAAAACCAGATGCTTGGCCTATTTATGAAGGTGGCTGAGACCTGGATGTTTTGGGCTGTCGAGGATGTACTCTCTGAGACGGCCTAACTGTCTGCACACGAGATGTAAGTGGGTAGTATCTGTGTGGGCGATAAAATGGTTTTTTAGGGTCCCTTCTGGTGGATCTTCTCACTGAAGAAGGGGTTTCAGTAGTCATTGTTAATAATTGATGCAGGGTCTCATTGTGGTCTTTCGATTGAGCCACTGTGTCTTGTATCTTGTCACCAAATAGATTTTCACTGGTGCATGGTAAATCGGCAAGTGTCTTGGATTTCAGGTCTCAAGTCAGAAGCTTTTAGCCAGGCCCACCTCCTGGCGCTGATTCCTGTCGCTGACATTCGAGAAGCTGTCTCAAAGGAGTCATAAGCAGCACAAACTTCATGTTTACCCACCTCTAGGCCTTTATGTAATATAGCATTGAGACTGTCTTGCTGCTGTTGAGGAAGAGAGTCAGCTACTTCCTGAACTTGCTTCCATAGATTCCTTTGGTATTGTGTCATGTACAGTTGGTATGCAGCTATTCGTGACACTAGCACAGAACCTTGAAACATTTGCGACCTAAATCGTCCAGGAATTTTTGGATCTTTACCAGGAGGTGAGGAAGAGTGCGGTCGAAGTCTTCTGGATTTCTTTTGTGCAGATTCAACTACCACTGACTGATGGGGCAGTTGTGGTTTTTGGAATCCAGCGATGTGTTGGACCAGATAAGTTGCATCTGTACTTTTATTCACTGGCTGAACAGCACAAGAATGTTCCCAGAGGCGATGCTGTAGATCTACTAGTACCTCGTGTACTGGGATGACTACGACTTCCTTTGGAGCATCAACAAATTGGAGAACTTTCAATGTTTTGTGCCTTGTGTCCTCCTCTGTAATAAGAACAAAGGGAATTGTCTCTGACATCTCCCTAATAAAATTGGCAAAGGAGAGGTCTTCTGGGGGAGATTTTCTCCTTTCCTCTGGAGGAGATGGTTCCGACAAAATATCCTCCGTGGATGCGTCTGTGTCCACTGCTTCCCATGTGTCAGAAAAGGTCGCTAGTCGAGATCCTGAAGGATGGAAGAAGGCTGGTGCTGTAGGACGTATTGGCACCGATGGATCCTTCGATGGCCTCAATTGATGCGCGGTGGCACTGATGGAGGTTTCGGAGTCACCGGGGGCATCAATGGAAGACATGGGCCTCTCTGTCCCGAGAGCCCTGATGGACCAGGCATCGGTTTAGGCATTGGTGAAATGGGACTGGAATCTAAGTCCTCATCGTCTGAAGAGCAGGGAATGGGAATTGGGGCTTTCAGAGGCTGCACGGGTTGCTTTGGCATCGGTGGCACAGGACGTGTTGGAAGGGTACCGATGAGTGTATTGAGTCTGGTTAGCAACAGTGCAAATATCTATGACTCCGGTGTCAGTGCCGGTATGGGGGCCGGTACCGGTGGATGTAGGTCTTGGAAAGCATTGAGCACTGCCTGGTGGATAAAACCATCCAGTTCCTCCCTGAAAGCTGGTGTAGATATCGCAGCTACAGGGGGTGGAAGGCTAGGCATTACTGGCACCACCGCAGGAACCTATGGGGGCTCAGTACCCGGCACAAATGTCGGTGGAGATCGCCTTGGTTGTTTGGGTGAAGAAGCTCCTCTATCCGTGTCCTCTTCACAAGCGGATCAATAGCCAACGAAGCTGATGCAGTGTCGGAACCGGCACCGGGGGTAGACTCGCGTTGGTGCTGCTGTCGGTGCTTCCCTCAGTGCTCGGCCTGGTCTTTCCCCAGTGCTGAGGTAGATGATGTCGATGCCTTTGACGGAGTCGGTGACGGATGGTCACCACTGCCCTGGCGCTTCCGGCGAGGTTTTATGACCAACTTTTTCGATGCTCCTACCAGTGATGATTGGGTGGACGTAGATGGAGTCAGTTTAATTTTAAACAGGGTGTCCATCTTGTCGAGGCGAGCCCGCCTACCCTTCAAAGTCATCTGGGCACAGCACACAGATGTGGGTCAGTAATCGACATGGTTCGGGGGCAATCCGGACATTTTTCGGAAACCTGTTGCCATAATGGCAGAGGTTGAGGCCCAAAAACGGTCGATGGCCTGCTGGTACCGAAAATAAATTGGAGCGGGACCGATCCGGGATAGTAATTTTTTACTCACTGAATGATGTAAAAGGTTTCCCGATGGGAGACCCTATGAGGGAATATTTTTCTGAGGAAATTAAGATTTTTCCATGAGGAAATTTGTGTGAGAATTCTCAGAGCTCCTAACTGCGAGGCAAACTAGAGCACGGAAAAAAAAGAGACTGAAGGGAGACCCCTGTGGCTCGAGGGATCATGGCATGCTGGGCATGCTCTGTGTGCCAATCAAAAGTTCTAGAAACTTTGACAGAAAAGTTTTCTGCGATAGGGCTCCATCCAGTGACGTCACCCACATGTGAGGACTACCATCCTGCTTGTCCTGGGATAAATATTTCTTCATGGAGAGGTTTGTGGATGCCTGAAATGCTCTCCCAGAAGAGGTGGTGAAGATAAAAACAATTAATGAACTCAAATGGGCAATGGACAAACACTGTGGATCCCTAAAGGCATAAAGAAAGGGATGGTGTAACATTTCTTCATTGGGGTAACCTGCACAGCGCAACAGTTACTACTCCAGATCACATAGTGTAACCTGCAATTACTACCCTTAACAGAACACATGGGGGGAAACCTGCACAGAATAGCAGATACTACCATAAACAAATTTCTGGGCAGACTGGATGGACCATCTGGTCTTTATCTGCTATCATTACTATTTTATTATCTTAAGGGTAATATGTGCCGCTCCGTGCAGTATGTAGTTCAGTAAGTCTATGTGAATGGATTTAAGGTGTTGTGATGACACCATGTGAAGAATCTTTTCTATTTAAAATCATATGTTTTTCTATTTGACAGTTTTCTGGCAGCTAGTATAATGTCCCCAAACTTAAGTAGAGAAAAACTGGAAATTAATGAGCGTGCAACATCCAAGATGTCAAGCTGAAAGAGGATAGGTTCAGGATGGAACAAACATCCTCCTTTTTGAGTCAATATTGATGAGTTTGATCCAAAAGGAATCAGAGGACTGATGGACAGCTGTACCAGATATGCGAACCAAACCTGTCTGGGCCATGCTAGAGTTACGAGGATCAGTTGGGCCTGATCTTTGATAACTTTTTGCACCATTCAGGTTATCAGTGGCAGCCCATTAATCAAAATAAGCACGACAACAGTTTTTTCCCCTAGCGATCATGCCCTTAACTCTTTCTTTGCCACACTTGATTACGTTTTTTGTAATTATTCTCATCTACATGTTCGACTTTAATCTGCACATCCAGGGGTCTTTAAAAATTCAAACATTCTGAGATATACACACGGCAGATTTTCAAAGGGGTACGCACGTAACACCCGAAAAGCTGCCTCTTCCACCCCCTGCGCACGCCAGCCCCGGGACGCACGTAAGTCCCGGGGCTTTCCCGGGAGGCGTGTCATGGCCGGTGCGTCATCGGGGGGGGGGGGGGGGGGGCGTGGTTCCGGCCCAGGGGCGTTCCAGGGGCCTGGACTCTGCCTCCGGACCAAAACATGGCGCTCCGGCTCAGGCAAGTGTAACTTTTGAAATAAAGTTGTGTGTGTGTGTTGGGGAAATTAGTTAGGGCCCGGGGGGCAGGTTAGTTAGGGGATGGAAAGGGAAGGTGGGGGGGTGCCGTAAAGAAAGTTCTCTCTGAGGCCGCTCCAATTTTGGAGCGGCCTCGGAGGGAAAGGAAGCAGGCTGCGCGGTTGGCGCGCTCAGGCTGCTGATTTTGTGCAGCCTTGCGCGCGCCGACCCTGGATTTTAAAATATATGTGCGGCTACGTGCGTATCTTTTAAAATCCGTCGTACTTTTGTTTGCGCCGGTTGCGCGTACTTTTTAAAAATCTACCCCACATTGTTTCAGACATATACGTGCTTCTACTACTGCTCCTGTGCTCACATTCAGGCCGATACAGAAAGAAACACGGGAGAGCCGGCATGCGCCGGCTCTCCCGGCGCGGGCACAGGCCAGTGTCCTGTGAGCGTGATCCAGTAAATAAAAATATGCTAATTAGGGCCCGAAGTAAAAGGAGGCGCTAGGGACACTAGTGCGTCCCTAGTGCCTCCTTTTTGACAGGAGTGGCAGCAGTCAGAATTGAGCTTCAAACCCACTGACAGCCGCCGCTCCTTTTACCGCAGGCCCTCATTTAAATACTGGATCGCGCGCCCAGGAGAGTAGCCTGGGCGCGCATTGGGAGAACGGGTGCTTGCCTCGGAGCGCCGGCTCTCCCACCGATTTTACTGTATTGGCCTGTAAGGGCATTACACTCACTTCATCTACTGAAACTGAAAGGTACTCGCAGTGTTCTCAAAAGCTAAATTGATGCTTTCCCAGAAAACCTGGACACTAATCTCTGCGCCGTGTTTCAGCAGTTTCACTCATATGTGCGCCATACATTCAGTTCAACAAAAACTTTAAAAACCAGATTCAGTCACGCTGAATTCTATAAAATAATTATAGAAGACAAAAGTGAGCATGCATTTCCAAATGCAGACATAGCCTTGCATATACTTTTAATATTAATGGTCACAAATTGCACAGCTGAGCGTTCATTTCTTAGATCAAACATATTAAAAATCCCAACAGAACAACTGAACGACAAGACAAGCTAGATGCCTTGTCTTTGCTAAGTATAGCAGTAGATTTGTTATGCTAGATTAGTTTTACGCGCTTGATTAACGACATGGCAATTTTAAAAAATAGAAGAAAACATCATAAAGTATACATACAATTATAAGTAGGCAATAATAGGCATTATTTTGCAACTTTTGATCCAAGTATGTTGAAATAATACGTACCTTCAAGGTTAGAAAGCAATGGAATAAAAGATGCTTTGTTTTGTACAAATAATATTTCTCCATTAGAATATCTTTTTAAAAAAATTGTTCAACATTGATTTCTGTAGAAAAAGGATTTTCAAAATTGAAAAGTATGCTCTTAAGATCATGCAATTTATGTAGAAATAATATCAATCTTATTTTGCCTTACAATCTTTGGGAGAGTGAATAAAAATAATTTACAATACATTTTTGTATTTGCATTTTTCTCCTTATAGCAATTTTAGTAAAAAATGCATTAAAACGTGTTAAAAATTTACATTTTTCTGTTGTCCTAGTTACAAATAAATAATTTGCTTATATTGTTTACTATTTAGTGTTAAATAAAAACAGAAAAACAATGAGTAGTGCAGTCATAGTTAAAGATCTATTATATGCAAATATATTGTAATCACATATAGAAGGCAGAAAATGTTTTTGATATCCCAAAATTCCTTGTTTAAAACCTTAGAAAACTGATATTCACAGATTTTGCTGAAGAAACTAATGGGACTCAGTTACTTATATGACATCTGTGAATATCAGTGTTCTAAGGTTTAAACAAGGAATTTTTGGATATTAAAAACATATCCTACCTTCTATATGTGATTTCTATTGCAACATTTGCATATAATGGATCTTTAACTGTGACTGCTGCACTACTATGTTTTTCTATTGAATACTTTTGTGGTGGAGTTCTTCTCCACTTGTTTCACTGAAAATAAATAAAAATTAAAAAAAAGTTGATATTTAATATAGTTGTGGGGGCTAGCTGGGGGATGGCCTCAAATAAATCTGAATTTTTACTCTTATTTTACCTTCAGTGCTTGAGTCTTAATTTCTTGTCAGTTAAGCAATGGAAGGGCCAAGGGGGCACCACTGTTGGACTGTGCTTAGGGCATTAGTTGGCCTTAATCTGGCCCTGATCAGTAGTATTGGTGGAAAAGCATACATAATATCTGCATTCAAACTGAGCAGAAAACATCCTGACAGGAGCTGAGTTTGCTGGGAAGAGTGGAGCAAACCTTTTCCAGTTTTCTATTTTGCTCTGACGCAAAAAGGTTGATGGCTGGAATTCCCCATAGTTTATCAGCTGTCAATTGCTGTTGGGACCATTCATGTGGTCAAAATACTCTGCTGAGGCAGTTTGCCAACTTGTTGGAGATCACTGGAAGTTAAATCACTTGCAGGACAGCTTGATGACTGCATGCTTACTCCCATAGTTTTATCACTTATTGGCAAAGAGTCCACACCCCTGTACCTCCCTGTTTGTTCATGTAGAGAATAGCTACCTGGTTGTCTGTTTCATTGAAAATACTCTTACCCTGGAGGAAGTAAGCGAAGGTCGTCACGTATGCCTCATTACTCTCAATTTAAGGAGGTTGATTTGGAATAGTTTTTTCATTAATGAACAAATTTCTCAGGTTCAAAAGGGGCTTGTGTGGGCTCCCCAGCCTTTATTAGAGGCATCTGTTGCCAACGTTACTTAGTGAAGAGGTAGCTGAAGGGAGTACTTCTTGAAGAATGAGGACGTCTAGCCACTAGTGTAATTCCCATTTTCATTTCTTTTGAAATCTGCCCTTTGGTTGACAAAGGCTGAGTAAGGTGGTACCACCTGGAACAAAGATCCCACTGCAGAAATCATATATGAAGGCAGGTATATGGAACCACATACATGGATGCTGTCATATGACCAAGAACAACCAATACGTCCCTGGCTGATGACTGGATTTGTGTTCAACAGGTTGTATACTAGGAATTAGAAAGTGTTCGCTTGATCTGTTGGAAGAAAAGCTCCCTCCTGGAGAGAATCTATCCAGGCTCCAATGAATTTTATTTTCTGGCAGGGAATTAGAGAAGATTTTTTGAAATTCACCAGAAATCCTAATGATTGAAGCAGTTGTATTGATTTTTTCAAAGAAATTAACACACCTTCCTGGGAATTTGTCATCACAAGCCAGTCATTCAGGTATGGGAAGACACTGATGCCTTGTTGCAGGTGCACTGCTAGTTCTACTATGCATTTGGTAAATACCCTTGGTGCTGCTGACAGGCCAAAGAGGAGCACACTACTGAGAGTGGAAGGAGTCCACCATGAAGCATAGATAATGTCAGTGGATGGGATGGATGGGAATATAAGCATCCTTCATATTTAGAGCGCATATCCACTCTCCTTTCTGGATTAAGGAAGAGTTAATTTTGAATGTCTCCCAAGGATATGCTTGTCTGGGCATCTTAAATCCAGGATTGGTCTCAATCACCTGGATTTTTGAGGGATGAGGAAGTAAGGGAGTAGAATTCTTGGCCATGGTAATGTGGAGGAACAGGTTCTATAGTCTGCTGTTCAATGAGCAACTTCATGTCCAGGTGGAGTTGCATCAAGTATGACAGATGGATCCAGATTGAAGGGTGACCATTGAGGCAGCATTGAAGCTGGAAGAAAGACAAGAGGTATCCAGACTTCATAATCTTGGGAAACCAACGATCCTTGGTGATCTTGAGCCATTCCTCAAAGAAGTGCTATATTTTCCCACCTACTGTAGAGGATTGTTGCAGGCATTACAGTGTGGTAAAAATCTTGGTCCATGCTTGGCCTGGGCTTGGTAAGCCTCTTTAGGCTGACTGCATTCATGCTGTCTAGGGCATGCTGGAAAGCTGCTGCTGTTGTGGAAGTAAAGGCTGCATCCAGTATCTTTGAAACTGACAGAAGAGGTTTCTCTACAAATACTATTATTTTAAAAAGTAGTAATTGCACCTTGAAGAAGAATGTCATTCTGATTCCGACAACAGGGACCAGACCGCTAAATTTTGTTCTTTTAAGAAACTGACCTTTTTGCCGAAAAGGTGATTACTTTGATCTAGGATCTCCACCAACTTGTCGTGGACATTGTCATGAAGGCTACTGGCTCTCAGCTAAGTCATGCGGCATGCTCAGGTGGACACTGTTGAGATATGTACTGTGGTGTTGAATGCCTTGTAAATAGAGCGAATAAGATGGCATATGCATTCCCCAGCATCTAGGAGTGGTTGAGGGTATGCAACTTTGCTTTTGCCAGATGGAATGAAATTGTATTTAGTTTTCTGAATACAATCATGTAAGTATTTTTAACCATATACAATTGGTGGGCAGAAATCCATGCATTTGAATACCTTCTTACCAAACTGTACAGCAATTTGAGATCTTTTCCTGGTGTAGTATTTGTGTATATTCTTTTCTTTGCTCTTTTAAGAGCTGATTCTACAACACATGATTGATGAGGTAATTGCACTATCCCAAATCCTGGAAATTTCTGTACTCTATATATTAAAGGACTAATTTCCATGTTACTGGAGCAGAGGAAATGGGATTTTCCTATATCCTTGTTTGAATTCTTGTAGGAACAGGGACAGGGACAGCTGCTGTTTCTGCCAGTGTCCAAAATTTGGTCACTGACCAAGCACTTGCCTCAACTTGTCCAGAAATCGGTCATAGGAAAGCTCTTCCAGTGAAGATAAATGCTCTGGAGGCTCTAGGAGGAAGTCAGCAGGGACTCCCATTGACCCCTTTTCAGAGTATAGAGGTGAGAGAACACTAATCCAGGACTTCAGTATAAAGTAGGTGACTCAAAGGAGTATACTCCTGGTTTATATCCTCAGATTGGCTGGACTATGCTTCAAGTGACTGCCATAGACTAGAACCACATGGCAGAGGTTCTAATAAAGTATCTACCTGAACTGAAGATACTGGGATTCCTCTTCATGAGAGCAGATCTGATATCCGAAAGGAGAAGCTAGAAAGTACGCTCTTTTTCTTTAGCCACCATAGAGATAAAGGAATCCTTTACCAACTGCACTATTTAGTCAATGGGCTGGGCTGGGCTAATATGCTCCTTCTTCTGGTATAGGTGGTGAGACATTCTCTTCTGATGCAAGTATGGATTCCTGCACCACATTTGGGCTCTGCAAAATTTGAACTGGAGGCCAATTAGATGTGATAGAGCAAAAAGGATCTGGAGTCTCTAGGTGCAGCCCTTCAGCCACTAACTTTCTTGGGCTAAGAGCGCTAGTAATTGGTAGGGATAAAGGAATCATATCCCACTCTGCATCCATTAAATTCTTGTGTAATCCATATATAGTTGTGTTGAAGGATTGACGGATGACTCAGTTGTGGAGTAACCTGCCCTGATGGTAAAGATGAGGATTAATGTGATTCATGATCCAGGGCTTGAAGAATCAAATGTGAAGATTTTCATGCTGACTGCATCAATTGCTTAGATGGTGCGATAGACTTTTTTTTATTCCCATAGTTCCATTGTCTTACGTTTTGATAGCACCAATTCACCAAACCTCAACAGTGCCGATGTACCTGAGACTCTGCGCTTTTTGTACACCAACTGCTCCAAGCAGCTTCGCAGAGTGGTGCCTATTTTTTGATGCATGATGCTCACTCGACCCAGAGGAATTGGCCTGTTCCACAAATGGGGAGATATTTTTGAGGAGCTCCTGTTCAACTCAGTTTTCAGAGAGGTAGACCAACTATGACTTCTAAGACACTTGTGCAGTTTCTCCATTTTCCAGGTCCTATATTTCTGAGTATGCAGGGACATCCATCCAGTTGTAACAATTGGCCTGATCATGGTCCGGTCTAAGGCAGTGGTAGCAGAGTATGTGACAAGTTATAATGGACATTATCCTACCACATATGTAGTCCTTTAATCCACTGACTGGATTTCTTCTTCCTAGACATTATGAGGAAAACGTATGTTCTTTATTTTTCTTTTCTTTTTTTTTTTAGTAGCACTGAACTGCTGTTTGGGGGTTGTTGAGGCAGTGAGGCAACTTTGAAAGACAATTATTGAGATTTTATAGAAAAAACAAAAATAAAGATATATGTCTGTGCTGGTGTTTGGATGAAAAAAAGACTAAGGGGGCTCACATACATGCCTAGGAGAGCAAAAGCTCTACTAGCTGATATACAGGTCCATTTGATACCACCGGATGACGTCACCCACATGTCATGGCTAATTCAGCCCTGCTTATCAACGGAAAATCTCCAAATCTACATCTTTCAATTCTCCTCTGCATGCAGATGCTGTTACCCAAACTATGAAAGACCAAAAGATTAAAGATATACAACAGCATGGTAAGGCTTTTATGTAAAATTGTATTAAATATATCACGAGTTGGAGCATTAACAGTTAGAGAATATTTTCATCTGTAAATCCCGCAAATCATGTCACCGGGTAATGTGGGGAGAAAGAACAAAAATTCCCATCAGAATGTCTTTAAAATACTAACGCTATGTTTTAGTTTCAAACATAGAGCAAGATTAGTATATTACTTTCCAACTGTTTACCATCATTTGTTTCTGTTGTGGGCTCTATTCCCTTAAAGCTGCATGACTGTCCAGATACTCGTCAACCCATAAATTAACAGCATGGGTCAAGTTAGAGTGTCATGGAAGAGACAACAGAGGGTTTTAAAGGGATATATATAGGGATAAGAAGATAGAAGTGAGAACTCATACAAGGAAATGATTAAGAGAATTAAAATGATAGATCAACAAAATTCAGGAGACATAGGATAACTGGTAGGATAACAAAAATAAAGTAATGAAATATAAAACAAAATTAAGAAAAAGTATTGCATTAAAACTGTGAAATAATGAAAATATAATACAGAACAAAGATGACAGCCAGACAAGGACAGGGCTTGGAAAACATTTGTTTAAAAAGAAGACTGAAAAAATTTAAAATTAGCTAATAAGAGTTGACATAAAATAAAGTTAAAAAATGATACTGCATTAGTGTACATATTTTGTAAATTCCATATGAGTCACCTAAATTACACATATACAAAGCTTTAATGGAATGTACACAATCATGCCATACTGGGTCAGATCTAAAGTCTACTAAGGATCATTGGTCAATACAGATTACAAGTATCCAGCAGGACACCAAGGAAAAGATTCAATCCCTCTTGTTCATGACCAGGAGTAAGCAGTGGCTTTCCCAAGTTTACATGGATGTTAATGTTTTATGGACTTTTCCTCCAGGACCTTGATTAAACACTTTATAAACCCAGCTGTGCTAACTGTTTTCACCACATCCTCTAGCAACAAATTCCAGAATTTCACTGTGTGCTAATTGAAAAACGCTTTCTCTGGTTTAAATGTTACCTATTAGCTTCATGGAGTGTCCATAGAAGTAGTACCATTTGAAAGGGTAAATAACCATTACTGTTCCATCTCACTCAAGATTTTATAGACCTTTAAAAATAGCTCCACCAAGATGAAAATGCCCTAACCTATTTAGTTTTTACTTATAAGGAAGGCACTCTATCCCTTTTATTAATTTTGTTCCCTTTCTCTGTACCTTTTCTAGTTCCACTGTATTTTTTTTAAGAGATTAGGCAACCAGAACTTCACACAATATTCAAGGCATGCTCGAACTATGGATCGATAAAGAGGCATTATAATATCCTCTTATTTTCCATTCATTTCCTATTACCATCTAACATTATATTTGCTTTTATTGACCACCACCATGCACTGGGCCAAGGTTTTCAAAGCACTGTCCACAGTGATTACAAGATCCTATGCCTGGGAAGAGATGCCTAATATTGAATCCAGCATAGTTTGCCTTACTTTTCCCTACTTGCATCACTTTGCACTTGTTCACATAAAAATTTCCTATGCTTTTTAGATGCTAAGTGTGATAATAAAATTTATTAGGGCCATCTGTTTAGTAGAAATTCACCAGGAAGGGCCCAGGGGGCACTGCTTGCTTGTAAATTAAGGGCACTGCTGTTCTTGAAACTGTCTCTGAAGCTGTCTCACACTTAGATAACAGAAAAACATATGTATCGCTTTGTAGTTCTAGGCAAGACAATGGAGTTATAAAATCAAGGTTAGTTAGCTTCCCAGGGCTCTGTGGAATGTGAAGTAAGCAAATGTTTTCCTGTAACCTTGTGACCCTAAATCAAAGGAGTGTTGTTTTAATTACTGGGGAAAAAGATATTTAAGAATGACCAATTCAATCACAAATTAAGTCAGGCTCTTAGGCTTACGAGCTGACTTCCTTATGCACATAAGAAATAAAGGCTATTATTCATAAGAAATACACTGTCTCTATTTTCCTGTTGTCCTTTGCTAAACACTTTTCATTGCAGATGGTGCATTGGCTGGGAATCAAAGAAGGGAGTGCTGGTCTGGCCTGAGCCGGGGAAGAGGACGCCTGGGACAGGACACGCACAGCCATTCCATCTCTTGATTTGAACAGAATACAGGACACAGGATCCCTGAAGGTATTTTAAATCTTTTTCTCTTTGTTTTTTTGTGCTGTACCATTTGTATTGCACTAACATTGAGACCTTTAAGGGAAATGTGTTTACTCATTATTTTTGCACTGTTATCAAGTGACTTGTGTGTTCCTATGAATAACAAAGCGTTCAGTATTACAAAGGTACCTGATAAAGCCAGTAGTAGCTTATACGACAGGGCACAAGGCTTTAGAAATACCTTGCAGCTTAAATAGACAAGGGCGCAAGGCAGTGGCAGCCTGCTGCTTAACGGACAGGGCGCAGAGCTCCAGCCGGCAACTTATGAAAAAGAAAATCCTGCTGCTTACGTAACAGGGCACGGGACAGTAAAGCCAGCTGCTAACAAACAGGGCGCTAGTCTTCTGGATAAAAATACCGGGCCCAGTGTACTATAGGGATGTGAACTCCCTAGATTTACAGCCTAAGTTTGGGACAGTCTGGGCAATCCACATTCAGGGAGACGAATTCTCTGGTATTCTCTAGGACTGGGATACAGGGTAGTGAATTCCCTGGGTATTTAGCCTTGAAAAAGGCTAGGATAAGTATGGGAAGTGCACCCCTGCTTATGATAAAAAAAAAAAAAGTGTGAAAAAAGGGGATAGCAAAAAGAACCTTGAATTCTTGGGAACACTTGCATACTTGGAGTATTTGTGATACAAGAGGAGAGTGTCTGTAATCCAAAGGATTGCTACTTGAGAAAAAAATGGGAGATTTACCCAGCAAAGAAATACCAGAACCAAGGGTCCCTTACAATTCATTTTCACCGAGCGTTGTAACAATCTAGAGGTTTTTTTTTCTATTAGATGGTTTGTTTAATCTCTGCATTAGCTACAACTCCTGCATACAGGGAAACGGTTTCTTATGATGCAGGCTATTTTTAAGAACTGCTTATATATCCATTAGGAAAAGTGTTATGCAAGTGTTGCTGCCTATTAACCAAATTTCAAATCTCTGCTATGGTAGATTGGTTTGAAAGATTTCTTTTTGGTCAAATGCACTATTTCTTTTTATCTACTTTGGGGACGCCCATTGCGGACTATTTTTACTTAAGGAGAACTTATTAAAAGTGATTGTGAATTATTTATCTGTATATTTGTTAATAAATGTGTACTGGAAAAAACTATACAAGGAAATTTAACAACAGTGCCAGTTAGCCTATGGTTTAAAGCCCTTGCCCTGCTGGCGAGGCTGAGAGAGGAACATAAAAAAGGGAAAATGTAGTTTGCAATCTGGTTTTTTATTTATGTCTGATTTCTGCTGTAATGCATTACAATTGTTATGGCAATTTCAGCACTTGAAAGGGCACTGGGAGCTGCAGAAGTTAACTAGGTTGGCAGATAAAGCTCCGGGCAATTCATATGCACAGTAGGACATGGTGAGGGAAACTGGTTTACCTTACCTTTGAAAGATATAAACAAACTGCTGAGGAATTAAAGTTGTGGGGAAAGGTCACAGTAAGTACTTTAATTTAGTAGATTCTTTCAGAAAGATTGGTTTCATCAGCCTTCTCTGGCTAGCTAACATGTGGTTAAAAGTTAATAAGCTATTGAGTTTATAAACAATAAACTTAAAAGACTTTACAATAGGCATAGGAGATATATTGCATTTTGTATTGAAAGCACCTAGTTTGGTTCTTGTTGATTTAAGTTACAAGATTGATTTATGGGTCTGAAGGATGGGCAGCGGCTGCTTCTCAGCATGACAATTTAACACCCATAACTTATTTCTCTGGTACGTTTGGGTTTTCAAATTATGAATTAAGGATTGTGATATATGCAACAGCTATCTGTAAATTGTAAGCACATGTACCAGGGATTTTAATTGTCTTAACCCCTAATAGGCAGAGATTTTTGATTTACAGATGAGTCCTGTACAAAATCAAACCCAGGATTTGTTGCTGCTTAGAGGTAAACAGTTTTCACTACCATCACAAATGTCTGCACAGGGAGCAGAATTTATGAATGATGCTCTAGTTCCCCTGAAAGTTTTCACTGCTTCACATTATATATATATATATATATATATATATATATATATATATATATATTTTCATCTATTAATAAACACTTAAGACAATGGAATAGTAAAGGCTTTGTTTCAGCTACTGGAGAACCTCTTTTACATTTACAGACTTTGCAGCACAAGAAATTACTAAACAAACTTAGATGAATCTGCTAATGCCATGGGGAGAAAAATAGTTGAAATTGAAAAGGTGCAGACAAATCTGATTAGATCAGAAAAGATTCATTCAGATAAATTAGAACAATTGGAAAACCAAATTAGAAAAGTCAATCTTAGAGTATTGAATTTTCCCAAGATACATTTGATCTCCCCTAAGGAGTTATTCAAAAGTTATCTGATTAATGTTTTGAAATACACTGAGACAGCTATACCTGTAATTTCCAGAATCTATTATTGGAGATTGGAAAATATACAAGATCAAGAACAGGGTAATCAAATAGAAAGTGATTTGAATCTTTCAGATTTTCTAGAAAAGTCTTCTGAAATGGATATTAAGACACGAGCTATATTGATAGTGCAATTTGTGTTCTTATCTCAGAGAGATTCAGTCCATAGACTTTACTTTAGACACCAAAACTCCAAATTTTATGGTCAGAGTGTCAGGATATTTCCTGACATTGCCTGAGATACTCAGATTAGAAGGAAGGAGTTCTTATCTATGAGAGAAAATGTAATACAAAGAGGGGCTAAATTTCTTTTAAGGTTTCCCTGCTGTTGCATTATTATTTTTCAAAATTCAAGATATGTTTTCAATCAACCGGATCAACTTCGCTCATATCTTGAATCCTATTCCTAAATTCTTCATTGATTTATCAGCTGGATAAATCAATGAAGACAGTCACAAACAATATGATTAAGTAATATTACATGTATAAAACTGCTCTTGGGTTTTCTATTCTCCAATTTTCCTTATTTTTTCTTATAATTGTAATCCTAAGATAATCACAGATTGTATAAATAATTACAGAGGATGTATTTTGTTCTGTTTATTTGATGGATACAAACTGTATAATGTCTTTTAAATGAACAAGTAGAAGTTAATAAAAATAAAATTAAAAAAAAAAAAAAATGACACCGCACAATGAATTAAGATTGCTATCCCACAGCTCTTTGAGGTGCCATGAGCAGCATACACCTGGCTGAGCCATTTTTTTCCATAATTTGTAGTGTTCTTTCCTGCAAACATTTTAACTTGTTCATATAAGCCAAAACTTTCCCTTTTAATTGCTGTTCCTAAACCAGCCATATTCCATTTAACTCATTTGATCAGGGTCCCCCCATCCCAACATTGGCAGTTATAATACCGAAACACTGAATACCAATTTAACAGGTGCCCATTTTGATGAGTTATTTATACACATCAGTTTCTCTTGAAATTACTTCTAATAGTAGGATAGTTGGTACCGAATTCAAACTATGCAATATTCATACAAGTGATTTGTTGACCCTCATAACATCCCGCAGTTGAACTGCACTCTGATCTCGTTGGAAGGGTAGCACCCTCCATGGACTGTGCTCCGTTCGAAAGGGAAGTATTCTTGAGCTAATTCACTCAAGGAATATTTTATTTAAATGAAAATTAAGAAAAATTGGCAAAACAAAAAATGAACAAAAAGTGTCTTACATACAAGTGAATCTATGACCTATGATTAAAGATGATCCCAATTGCGGCTTGACAAAGAGCAGAGATGCCCAAAGAGACAGCGGGATGTTATGAGGGTCAACAAATCACTTGTATGAATATTGAATAGTTTGAATTCGGTACCGACTATCCTACTATTAGAAGTAATTTCAAGAGAAACTGACGTATAATCTATTATTTGTTGTGATCTTCATTGGTTCGGAAATAAGCTCGGAGTCTTTCTTATAATTTTATACATATACCATGCTGACTCGCCTCACATTTGTTTCATGGGTTAGCTGCAACTTCATAAATATTTGTACCATACTAATTTCTTGTAATTTGACTGCAAAGGCTAAAATACAGCATTATAAACAGTAAATGCTAACACACTAGTACCAAATAGCTTCAAGAGATTTAAGCATTTTTTAAAAGACAATTTAAATGTGACTTTCCAATAATCTGAAAGTGCAAAGATACAACTAAGGTAGGGTATTCTCTTTTATTTAGAATTGCTTTTAATGACTGATTTGATTTTTACTTTTATTTTTAATTTTATAATTGTTACTGTCATCATGAAATTTATGAATTTTCATTGTAACCCGCCCTGAATGAAAGAAGGGCAGAATAGAATCATTTTAAAATAAATAACAACATACTACAAAATGACAAAATACGGTCGCTCAAAGTAAAGATTAAATAGTAGGAGATGCTGTGCTCTAATGTTTAGAGCTGTGAACTATGAAAAATGGAGACATCTTAGAATATGACACGACAAATGACCCAACTAAACCTGTCATTATCTCCCAACTTTTATAGAGTAAAAACATTGCTTTTTCTTCCCTCACTTTTAGCTTTTGTTCAATCCAGACATTAAAAATTTGATGGACAACCCATTCCAGAGATGGCTGTATACATTTTCCAAGTATTACTCCTTAAAGAGCACTAAAATACTATTTGGATGAAAAGCACACTTTCAACAGAATAGACATTTATCACATCAAAATCAATCCAGGCTCGTCCGGCCACTTTGGTGACTCTAGATAACCTCGGGCCGATCGGTGTTAGCGTGGGCGATCCAAAAGGACCGTGAGCCTCGTGTCAGGCCCCTTTAAGGGGGGGGGGGGGGGGCTGATGTCACGGGATGGCGCCGCCGGCGCTCCCATTGACGTCACACCCTGGCTGAGCTTGTGCGGGCAGCGCTCCAGGTCGTCGGCCGCGAGGTGAGTCGGGGGCATAACTGGGCAGGGCTGGCTCTTTATCTTGCGTTGCGCGCGCGACCCTCCCCCCGTTACGGCATCCGGCGTCGCCAGGCGTGCTGCCGTCAAGGGTGGGCTCCGATCATCCGGCACTGGGCCCACCGATATCTATGCAAAGCTGAACGCAAGTTTTAGTTACATTTTTTTTTCAATAAAAGGGTCTCAAACTCTCATCCATATGTATTGACTATGACAATTTTACTGCTAGATAAGCCAGGGGAGAGACAGGAAACAGTAGCCCTCATCATCAAGAGCAGCCACCATTAACACCTGAGTGCCAGCATGAACAATGCAGAGACTCTGACATAGGAGCTGTTTGATATACTGAGTTCAAAAACTGACACTGACCTGAGATGCCTGCACAGAGCCACTACACCTTCTTGACCAGCACAGAAGCAGCCATGCCAAAAGAGAGAAAAAGAAATTGCATAGCACTTCAATCATTAGTTTTTTCCCCAGAACAGTGACACTAATTGCATTAAGGTCAGAGAGTTAATTTTAAGTATTCCAGGATTAGCCTGTAATTTAACAAATCTGAACAGACTTAGTTAATAATCGGTTGTGCTAAGTTAGAAACTGTAAGAGTGCATCTATCTTGAATCACTAAAACAATTATATTAATGTGTAATACCTAATCAATTATGTGACTGCTAAAACTCATAATAAATTAATTACTTTTAAATCTTGACAAATCAAAGAAGTCCTAAGTATGAAACGGAAAACAAATTATATGCTAAGAAATATACCCTTAAAAATTTGTACTAATACTGCCTACTGTCTCCAGTACTAAATTCAAAAACTGCATTCCAATAACTCCAAGGACAAGGGCCTCTGAATGAATGGAATGAATGCTAATCAGATTTTGTAAACTTTCAACCACAGCTATGTCAACAACTGAAATCACACTGAGTGGTCCATCAATAATCCCACCCTGATGATGCATAGCATTTCATTATAAAGAACCAGTCTTATACTGTTTAAATTAAAATATTAAAAAATCTCCTTATGTTGATAAAGTATTATAGTATTGTATTACTATTAGTAGAAAAGTTCATCAAAAAATGAAGGGTAAAATGGGCTGAAAACATGTACCCTTGGTCCTATTAAAGGCCTCCCGTCTCTGTACATACTCAACCCTATCAACCACTAAGGACCCCTGTTTCCCCGCCCCGCTGAGCCTTCCCACCTAAGGCCCCTCACCTACCCAATAAACTCTCCCAACTCAGTACTACATCCAAGTAAACTCTCACCCCACCTCTTCCCCTCCAATAGCAGCCCTGAAGAGTAATGTTTCTCAATCAGGCTTTTGTGATACACCAGATTGTCACGAAGACCCAGGTGATTTGCAAAAGAAAATATGGGACGCAGGCAGGATATGACGCTCTTCTCATCTTTCCAGGTTCATCAAAATGCAGCTGCCTCCTCCTGTGCTTGGGCTCAGTGGACATGGCTGATTCTCTCTCTTCTGGATCCAATGAGAGGCCCCAGGCTCAGAAATGACACTACCAGTGCTATTCCTTCACAGGAATGCCAACTCTCTCTTGCTCAGTCAGAATGCTACTTTCTCCTCTTTTTCCTGAGCTCAGTGAGAAACTGATTCTGCCTCCTGAACTGGGGAGAGAGCAGTTTAATTCCTATGGTGCACACTGAAGGCGACTGAAACATATCTCCTGGTCCAGAATCCTCTACCATGCACTGCACTAGAAGATGGATGACGTCTCTATGCTAGCGTATCATTTTTTAAGTTAAGAATGTTGTAGCAGGTGAAGCCTTTCATATCTTACACTGATTTTAGAACTATAACCCATGCATTTGTTATTTTTACAGTAGACTATTGCAATGGCATATATTAGGCTGCCATAATCCACTTGGAAGGCATTACAGGCAGTGCAATGTGGCAAATTACACCTGCACTGCAGGAGCTCCACTGGCTGCCAGTCAAATACAGGAGCATGTTTAAAGTGCTATTACTGGTTTACAAAGCTTTGCAAGGAACAGCACCTAAATATTTTTTGGCTGATTTATCTCTTTACCAGCTGCAACATCCTTTAAAATCAGTCTAGATTGTTACTTGATATTCCCTCTCAAAATTTAGATAGACAATGAAACAAGGTCCTGTTATTTTGTATTATGGGTCCTGTCTGGTGGACTGCTCTTCCATTTGAGTTATATGCAGAAGGTACTTTGTTAAGATTTAGAAAGTTATTAAAAGCTCATTTATTTTCTCTTGCATTTGAGGGTGTCCATGAATAAAACTAGTTACAAGGTGGTCCTTTTGGACTTATTTCAGAGTATTATGACATTATGTCTTTTACTTTTTTTTATGTTTTGCCTGTATTGGCTTTGTTTATTATTGTCTTGACATGGTTTGTTAAGTATGATAATTTTATTGTGAATGTTTTGTTCACTGGTTATTTATTTATAACTCTGCAGGACTTTGAGCTGGATAATGCGATGAGGCAGTGGGCTATGGAATGAATAAAATATAGCAGGACCAGTAGGAGGCCTAGCTCAAGAATCCTATGCCTTGCTCAAAAGGCACTGGATTCGCTAGAACAGCGAAAGCAGACTGATCTCTGCCACATGCTTCAGCTGTAATAAACTGCCCTCACACTGCAGGAAATAATTCTGCAAAACAACTTCTCAGACAGGATATATTTTGAATAGTTTATAGCAGCACTGAATTATTTCATCCATCACAATAACCAACAAAAAGAGCTTCCGGGAATAAGATTGCTCACCTGAAGCCCAGCCCAAGTACATCAAAGATGGGAAACTATCACTGGAGGTGCTTACCTGACTGTTGGGAATCCATGAAACAATTTGTTGAAGTGACAGTCACTAAAGCAGAAAATGAAGAGGCTAGATTTTCACATATTCTCTCCAGGAACTGTGATGACCTCCACAAGACTCATGACAGTGAAGAGGCATAGCCTAGCCTAGTGTTTTAAGTGGCAGGCTAAGAGCCAGGGAAAGCAGGGTTGAAATCCTACTTCTCTCACTGATGATCTTTGTTACCCACAACAAGTCATTTCATTCTCTGTTGCCTCAGATACAAACTTAGGGCCCGATGCAAAAAGGTGAACTCAGTATAGTGCATATTTTACCTGAAGTTGTATGCACATTCTTTGTGTGCAAATGTTACTCCTGACAGCAGGATTTGCACATAAAAAATGTACATGTAAAACTGTGTTCTGCTTAGCACCTTTGCATGGAAATTCCATGCTAATGAAGGGATTAGCAATTACCTCTGAATGCAAGGCGCACTAGGTTAACAAAGTTTCTTAGCGCTGAAATTTTACTTCTGATCAGAGGTGGAGTAAAGTTTCTAGTGCTTGTGTCATTCTGTGTGTAGAAGCTGGAGGTCCAGCACTGGGACTGGTAATTGTGTTATGTGCACAATAAATGTTTTCTGTGCTGAAAACATTTGTGTGTGCATAAACTAAATTGTATGTGCACAAATTGTAAAAGTCTTATGTGCACAAAACCTGAGTTCAGTTCACATAAATTATGTTTAAGAGTGTACCCCACTCTCCAAAATTAAAATGTTATGCTAGGCGATGGGGGGAGCAGGAGGGAAAGGAAAGCAAGTTTGCTAACCATAAACTTTTTTTTTTCAGACAGCAGGATGAATTGGTCATTACATTTGGGTGAAATCATCCAGCGGTACTTAACAGACTTGTCTCTGAACTAGTAGAGGTTTGGACTCTGAGCATTGTCGGGGAGCTCCTACACAGGCATTGCCTCAGTCTCCTAGGTGTATACCAAAGCTAATCTAGACTCTCAAGGAAGGGCAGGTGGGTATTCCATATCTAATTCATCCTATCTATGGAAAACACTTTATGATAAGCAAACTTCCTTTTCATGTCAATAAGCAGGCTAAATTAGCCACTAAATGTGGGGAGTCCCAAGCTGAGGTTGTAGCAGAGTGTTTACTTAAAAAGCAACCTGGCCCTCATTGTGGAGAGTGGACTACAGCGAGAACAGAATTTGCAGGACTGCTTGTCCAAATTTAGTTAGTCTTTGAGAGGTTATCAAGACAGTAGAGGGATATAAAGGTATGAATGGAAGACCAAGTTACAGCTTTACAGATATCTTCAATAGGTACTTCTTGAAGATGAGCAATAGAGGCAGCCATGGCTCTTACCTGATGAGCCTTTACAGAGTCTGAGACTTACAGACCTGCTAAGGTATAACAGTGATGAATGCACTCAGCCAGTTAGCCAAGATAAGCTAGGCGACTGCTACTCCTAGCCTGTTGGGATCATATGAGACAAACAGCTGGGAAGTTTTATGATATGGCCAAGTTCATTTTTGTAATACAGTATGCTAGGCCCTTTTGCAGTCCACACTATAGATGGCTTTTTCTCCTTAATGTGTATGGGGCTTAGGAAAGAAGGTAGGCAATACAATGGATTGATTAATATGGAAAGCCAAGACAACCTCTGGCAAAAACATCGGGCATGGCTGGTGAACCACCCTGCTGTGGAAGAATTGCATGTATGGAGGACAGAGTGAATAAAGCTTGGAGTTTGCTGACTCTCCTAGCTAAAGTCACTGCAATGAGTAACACTACCTTTCTTGTCAAGTACTTCAGAGAAGCTGCTGATTCCAATGGCTCAAAGGGAGGCTTCATTAGTTGAAAAAGTGCCTCATTCAGGTCCCACGGAACAGGTGGCTTTTCTTACTGGGGACTTAACATGCCATAGACCTTTCATGATTCAAGCTATCAGTGGATGAGTAGAGATTGGTTTGTGGGCATGACCAAATGTCCAATACAGTACAGACTTACAGAACATAAATGTTGCTTGAAGACGGGCAGAACAGATGAACCTTTAGTATCACACTGTAAAGACACCAATCATGTTTACTCTGACCTTCGTTGGACAATATTGGAAATCATTGCAGCGCATTGGAGAAGAGGAAACAGAATCAAACGACTCCAGCTATTTATTTATTTATTTATTTATTTATTTATTTATTTAACACTTTTCTATACCGACCTTCATGGTAGAGACCATATCAGGTCGGTTCACATCGAATAGGGGAACTGAACCAAGAACAGTAACCAAAACAAAAGGTTGAACATGAAAAAGCAAAGTTACATTTAACAGGGAAATTAAACTTGGAGGCATAGACTGCTGGAAGGAAGGAAAGGCTAGAGATAGCGGAGAAATTATTAGTATAAACAGAGCAGTCAGAAGGCTCTTATTCTGGCCTTAGGGGTAATATGAACAAAAATGGATATTTCAATTACAGTCATTAGCCCCTCATGGGCTCAATAAGGACATAGAGTGGATTCACTTCATGTGAACATTCACTCACCAGGTTTGTCAATCACACACAGGTTCGTCAACCATACACAGGTGAGGTATGATGAATAACATATAAGCAGGCTCAATGCAGCAGTTGGCTCACATAGACGCCAGAATAAGGACATGGCGTAAAGATCGGGTGAGTTACAAACTTGCTGACACGAGGCCCCTGGGATGTGCATATTTACTTATTTGTTTGTCTTGAAGTTGTTGTGTGACTTAGTATGAAACTCTGTTTTTATAGAAATGTTGGATACAGATGTGGAGTTAAAAAGTATCTTAATCAATCGCTCTCTGAGTATATTTACAGTCCCTGAAGCAGCAACACTGCGAAATGTACGTCAGACTTCTGTGAACAGCGTGGCGGCGCTGGAACCAGACTTGTGCGGCAGCGCGGTGGCGCTAGCAAACAACAAACGGGGGACACATCCGTGCAGCAAAGCAGTAACGCCGAAGAAACAGGCAACCAATTGCTCATGTGCGGCAGTCGAAGTATCTGAGTGGGACCCATATGACAGCGAGACTTCGCTATATTAAGGGAAGTACTTTTTCCACATACTATATAATTATAAAACATTGAAAAAAGAAAAAAAAAAAAGTGCAAACACAAAAAAGACTGTTTAAGTTTTTTAGGACCGATGATTAAAGATGACCCAATGTGGCTGAGAACACAGGCATAAAATGCGTGTAGACCACGGGTGTTATGACGGTCCGTAATAAGCTAGAAAACGAATCATATTTAGTAAAATACACACATTAAAATTGAAATATTATTGTACAACGTCTTCTCAGAAGTGTTTACATAATCGTTGTATTTTGAATAAGCTTTGGATATTATTGGTAGACTTCAATTACCCCAATATTGACTGGGTAAATGTATCATCGGGACACGCTAGACAGATAACGTTCCTGGATGGAATAAATGATAGCTTTATGGAGCAATTGGTTCAGGAACCAACGAGAGAGGGAACAATTTTAGATCTAATTCTCAGTGGAGCACAGGACTTGGTGAGAGAGGTAATGGTGGTGGGGCTGCTTGGCAATAGTGATCATAATATGATTAAATTTGATTTAATGACTGGAAGAGGAACAGTGTGCAAATCCAAGGCTCTCGTGCTAAACTTTCAAAAGGGAAACTTTGATAAAACGAGAAAAATTGTTAGAAAAAAACTGAAAGGAGCAGCTACAAAAGTAAAAAATGTCCAAGTGGCGTGGTCATTGTTAAAAAATACCATTCTAGATGCACAGTCTAGATGTATTCCACACATTAAGAAAGGTGGAAAGAAGGCAAAACGATTACCAGCATGGTTAAAAGGGGAGGTGAAAGAAGCTATTCTAGCCAAAAGATCTTCATTCAAAAATTGGAAGAAGGATCCAACAGAAGAAAATAGGATAAAGTATAAACGTTGGCAAGTTAAATGTAAGACATTGATAAGACAGGCTAAGAGAGAATTTGAAAAGAAGTTGGCTGTAGAGGCAAAAACTCACAGTAAAAACTTTTTAAAATATATCCGAAGCAGAAAGCCTGTGATGGGAGTCAGTTGGACCGATAGATGATCGAGGGGTTAAAGGGGCACTTAGAGAAGATAAGGCCATCGCAGAAAGATTAAATGATTTCTTTGCTTCAGTGTATACTGAAGAGGATGTTGGGGAGGTACCCGTAATGGAGAAGGTTTTCATGGGTAATGATTCAGATGGACTGAATCAAATCACGGTGAACCTAGAAGATGTGGTAGGCCTGATTGACAAACTGAAGAGTAGTAAATCACCTGGACCAAATGGTATACACCCCAGAGTTCTGAAGGAACTAAAAAATGAAATTTCAGACCTATTAGTAAAAATTTGTAACCTATCATTAAAATCATCCATTGTACCTGAAGACTGGAGGATAGAAAATGTAACCCCAATATTTAAAAAGGGCTCCAGGGGCGATCCGGGAAACTACAGACTGGTTAGCCTGACTTCAGTGCCAGGAAAAATAGTGGAAAGTGTTCTAAACATCAAAATCACAGAACATATAGAAAGACATGGTTTAATGGAACAAAGTCAGCATGGCTTTACCCAGGGCAAGTCTTGCCTCACAAATCTGCTTCACTTTTTTGAAGGAGTTAATAAACACGTGGATAAAAGTGAACCGGTAGATGTAGTATACTTGAATTTTCAGAAGGCGTTTGACAAAGTTCCTCATGAGAGGCTTCTAGGAAAAGTAAAAAGTCATGGGATAGGTGGCGATGTCCTTTCGTGGATTGCAAACTGGCTAAAAGACAGGAAACAGAGAGTAGGATTAAATGGACAATTTTCTCAGTGGAAGGGAGTGGACAGTGGAGTGACTCAGGGATCTGTATTGGGACCCTTACTTTTCAATATATTTATAAATGATCTGGAAAGAAATACGACGAGTGAGATAATCAAATTTGCAGATGACACAAAATTGTTCAGAGTAGTTAAATCACAAGCAGATTGTGATAAATTGCAGGCAGACCTTGTGAGACTGGAAAATTGGGCATCCAAATGGCAGATGAAATTTAATGTGGATAAGTGCAAGGTGGTGCATATAGGGAAAAATAACCCATGCTATAATTACACAATGTTGGGTTCCATATTAGGTGCTACTACCCAAGAAAGAGATCTAGGTGTCATAGTGGATAACACATTGAAATCATCGGTTCAGTGTGCTGCAGCAGTCAAAAAAAACAAACAGAATGTTGGGAATTATTAGAAAGGGAATGGTGAATAAAACGGAAAATGTCACAATGACTCTGTATCGCTCCATGGTGAGACCGCATCTTGAATACTGTGTACAATTCTGGTCACCGCATCTCAAAAAAGATATAATTGCGATGGAGAAGGTACAGAGAAGGGCTACCAAAATGATAAGGGGAATGGAACAGCTCCCCTATGAGGAAAGACTAAAGAGGTTAGGACTTTTCAGCTTGGATAAGAGACGGCTGAGGGGGGATATGATAGAGATGTTTAAAATTATGAGAGGTCTAGAACGGGTAGATGTGAATCGGTTATTTACTCTTTCAGATAGTAGAAAGACTAGGGAGCACTCCATGAAGTTAGCATGGGGCACATTTAAAACTAATCGGAGAAAGTTCTTTTTTACTCAATGCACAATTAAACTCTGTAATTTGTTGCCAGAGAATGTGGTTCGTGCAGTTATTATAGCTGTGTTTAAAAAAGGATTGGATAAGTTCTTGGAGGAGAAGTCCATTTCCTGCTATTAAGTTCACTTAGAGAATAGCCACTGCCATTAGCAATGGTTACATGGAATAGACTTAGTTTTTGGGTACTTGTCAGGTTCTTATGGCCTGGATTGGCCACTGTTGGAAACAGGATGCTGGGCTTGATGGACCCTTGGTCTGACCCAGTATGGCATTTTCTTATGTTCTTATGGAAGCAGAGATAGTGTCAATGCAAAGGGTGGATGGGTACGTGAGCATAGGCATCCTTTGGATGCAAGGACACATCCATTCGTCCTGTATGCAAAGAAGTTCATATGAATTTCTCTCAGAGTGTATGTTTGTTCAGGCATCTCAAGTTGAGAATAGGCTGCAATCCCCGTTTTCTTGGGGATAAGGAAGTATCAGGAATAGAAACTCTGCATATGTCGACATGTTTGGATTGCCTCTATCGCTTGCTGTTGAGAAAAAAAAACTAGGCCTGTGGTGTAGTTCAGTTGATGGTCTTCTTTTTGTCAAGACCTGGCCAGAAGAAGCTGTTGATGCAGGGCCAAAAGGAGCCAGATAGAACTGTTGAAAAAAACCCAGTAATGCCTCCTGTGCAAGTATGATTGTTTGTGTTGGTAGATGTGACACTGCACTATGGAGAGTTGCTCAGGAGACATTGAGAGTGATTGCACTACCACATTTTGGTACTTTATCTGAGTGACAATCTCCCAGCTTTGAGCCGAAGAGACTTACCCCCAAAACAAGGGAGGTCTGCCAACCTTTTGTGAATGTCCTCCCGAAAGCTACTTGCTCAAAGCCATACCCCATACATCTAGCCCCAATGGAGACTGACTAGGTATGTGAAACAGAATTAATGGATTTGTATATTGATCAAAGTAGTTGGCAGATGCCTTCTTCTGCATCCAGGAATGGTCATGGATTGCAGTTGCCTTGCTCAGTGGCAGGTAGAAAGGCTTCAAATTTTGAATGCAGTCAAATATACTGCATTATATAGAATTAGTGGATAGTAATGCAAGCAGTTAACATTGCACTGTGGTCTTTTCCTGGAAGACACTGAGTAAATCCTTGTCTGCCGTTTTTCATAGCAGACTCAACCCCTACAGACTGGTGAGTCAGCTTGTTGATACCAAAATGCGGTGATTGCTGGACTCTGAATTTGAAGTCTAGCTTTCTAGCTGTAGGAGTGACAGATAGGAGTTTCCTATATTCTCATCTGTAGAATTTGGCCGGTTGAGGTAAGAGTGCTCCGGGGATGTAACTGGGAGGAGCTGAGTGGGCCAGATAAGTTATCAGGTTAACTTTAATATTAAAAGTTGACCATATAACTTATCTGGCTAAATATAGTTGTCCCATAAACCTATCCTAAAAAGTTAAGTCTATCTGGTTAACTTTAGGATAGCTGGATATATTCAGCAGTGCAGTTGCACCACCAAATATATGGGCTAAATTGGCCTGATAAATTTATCTGGCTAATTTGCTGAGCTGCACAGCAGCTTAAAATGGACCTCCAATAGGTCCATATTCAGAAGCATTTAGCCAAATAACTCAGAAGTTATCTGGCAAAATGAATATTTGAGCACTTATCTGGCTGAATACTAGCTTGATAACTTATTACCTGGCTAGAATTTATCTGAATAAGTTAGGGGCGTTGCGGAGGCAAAATAGGGAAGAGTTGAGTTAAATGGATAAACTTATCTGGCTAACTTTAAGATAGTCTGATATATTCAGCAGCACAGATGATTTCACATCAAAGCACCCTCTCCAACAACACTTGTCCAGTCACCACCTACCCCTTCAGGAATTTACGAGCTGTTGACCCTTGTATCCTCTGCACTACTTTTTCATCTCTCCTTTCTTCCACTACATTGTTTAAGTCAGTTGACAAAGCAGTTTCTTTTTATATCACTATACTCACTCAGCATTAGACACTCTTACCCCTCCCCTTACCTGTACTGTAAGGTGCACCAAAACCCCAGCCTTGGCTCAGCCCTTGACTTTTCTACCTATGTTCATGTGTCTGCTCTGCAGAATGTGTCTGGCTAAAATTCCATGCTCATGCAGATTTCATACATTTCAAATTCATGCTGGCCACCTTTAAGTCTGCTATTGCACTTACCAAACAAGACTACAACATTCATATGACAAAATCTCTTGCATCCAACCCTCACCATCACTTTGCCACACTCAATTCCCTCCTCAAACTTCTTAAGCCTGGTTGTCCACGTTCAACCTCATTTAGTAACTAATTTTAACAATTTTCTTACTCTAGGAAACTCCCCAAATATCTTTTGCCCTGTACGTTTCTCTCGATTAGATTGTAAACTCTATTGAGTAGGGACTGTCCCTTATGTGTGTGCTTGTACAACGCTGCAAACACTGAGTAGACTATACAAATATTTAGTAGTAGTAGAAGTAGAATATAGAGGATGTTGTGAACTGGATGTGCTGCTGGTTCAGCTGGAGTACCCAGTATCTGAAGGTGGCCAAGGAGTTCAAAACAAGGGTTTTTTTTTTCTTCCAAACATGGATGCTTGGTGCTGTACCCATCTTTTCCACAAACTTAAAACAGATAAGATCTTCTGGTGGCGAGGTGTGGTCTGGAGGATCCAGAAATGGGTCAGAGAGTATGCTGTTAGCGTCTTCATCTGAGTTTAAAGGTACTGGCTCACTAAATCCAGGACTCCCAATGACAAAGGGGGCAAATTGCAAAGGGCTCCTGGTTGACTGAGGAAGAGCAGACTGGTCTAACACCTCTGACCTGCTAGAATCTGCTACAATAGACTGAGGAAACCCTAAGCAAGGTTTCTGATGAGTTCACACAATAGGTGAAAATCAGGACTACGGTCTGTGGTAGTGCTGTCATGATACTGGAAAGGAAAGTCTGGAAGGTTCCTTCCATTCTCTTGGTCGAGCAACTGGTATGTCCTCTGGCCTGGCATAGGTGGTGGGACATCCTTTTCAGAGACCAGGACAGGCTCCTGCATGAGAATGTATGATTTGTTAGAAATAAGTGGTACTTACTTTCTTAGCTTCATTTGTGATCTCATGGAGATGTGTCTCTCTTCTGCCAAGGTGAATATCTAGTTATTACTGCTACACAAGAAGTGCTCACTTATCACTCAGAGAGAGTAAATCTGGACTATTAATGTTACAAAGACTTTCCTATATGCTATAACTCTAAATTTAAAATTGGCAAACAGGTGATCAATTGGCGTCTTTGGAATGCTAAATGTATTTGGGCCCTTGAAAGCATCTTTTCTGCAACCGGGTTTAAATCTTTCCCAGAGCTAGTTAAGGAGTATGGTCTTCCTTCTCACCAATATTTCACCTGGCTGCTGCTCAGGCACTGTATCCTAGCATGTAAATTACAGCCTGTGGCCCTTTTACAAATACCTCCTTCAAGGACAGTTTGTCATGCTATTTCATCATCAAACAAACATGCATCTGTTTTTTTCTATACATTTTGATAATTTTAAATTTACCCCAGATGCATTGGCTCTGAAAAAGTGTGGGGAATCCGATCTAGATGGGGGCATTTCAGCAGGATCTCTGGTCCAAATTCTGGGATAGGTCTATTCATATTTCTATATTCAGAGGGATAGCCACGTTAGTCTACTGTAGAAGAAATGACACGAGGCAGGCAGCACCTTATAGACTAACCAATTTATTGAGGCATGAGCTTTTGAGGACAGAGTCCACATCATCAGATACAGCATTGTATGGTACAGGATCCTGAGTACTGTGGTGACCGAAAGAGTAGATCTGGTGTGCATCGAGGCCACATGCTTCTGTGGCGTCAGTGCATTGGAATGCTGTGCATCTGTGGATCGTGTGTTGAACATCTCAGCGCATCATGTATCGAATGCTTTGATGCACCATGCATTGATTGCATCGGTGGAAGAAGTATCAGACAAGTCAATACATTTTACATTGGAAATGCTGATGATGGCCATATCAATTCACCCCTCTTAAGAGTGTGCATCTTTGACGTAGGCTGCAATGGCTCCAATGACTTTATACTGCTTTGTCTTCTTTGCAGGGTGATTTGGTGGAACTTGACCCCATGGCTTCGGCCAGAGCACACAGGTGCGTTATCGGCAAGGCAGACAAGGCTACACTGCGGAACAAGAACCTACTGCGACTCCAGAGAGATTTACACAGTTCCTCAATGTGAAGCGTCCTAGAATGCTGCAAGCATGGAGAACATCCCTTTACAGGCACAGCAGTTCTAAACATGTTCCGGACCAAGATATTGGTAACAGTTTGTGCCTGTTAGTGAGGGACTTGATCTTTCCACAGATACACCTCTTGAAACCGCTCACTGTAGTTGACTTGCTTTGGGCCTCGCAGGGATGGAAGAGAAAAACCACGCTTGTTTTGTTGGTGATTTTTTTTTTTTGGTAACACTGAAAATTGCTGTTGTGGGGCTGAAGAGAAGGCATGGCAACTTAAGAAGAAATGGAAGAAAAATATTGAATTTAACATGTAAAGGATTTTTACAGGAACAATATTAGGATAGACAGTTCATGTCCGTGCTGTGCTCAGGCAAAAAAATAAATGAGATAGACTCAAAACAACTCCTGCACCTGCTCAGTACAGCTCACAGCTCTACTAGCTTGGAAAGACAAGTCTGTTTGGAGCAGCTGAATGACATCACCCACATGTAAAGGAGCTGACCAACACTAGCTAAGGCGCGGGGGGAGGTGCTCCACCTCCTGAGCAAGGGAGAGGGCAGAGGCTGGGGGTAGACCAACTAACAATATAAAGTTGGGCTATCCCACTCTCCAGCCTCTTCTTTCGATGATTTTTTTGTTAAGAGTAAGGGGTGATATCCTATGCTTCCCTCTCTTCCTATTTATTTGCGGCCATCCGGTATTTCCTCAATGGAGGTCTGCGGCCTCTTGCAGTACTGGCAACTGACCCGGGCGCAAAATGTTTTCCATGAAATTCAGCATGGGTCCCATTTCTTGGGGGGGGGGGAACCCTTTCAGCTGGTGGGTTGCCTCCCTGGTGCTTGGCTGGTGTTAACCACTGATTCAAAGGCCTGCAGCCTCTTCAGGGATAGTGTGGTCTTCAAAACGGTCTGGGTCCTGACAACGTTGATAACTGCCTGTGCTTTCCGCAGGGCCGGCGGGAGGCATTAGGCGAACTAGATGCGCCTAGGGCGCCGGAAGCAGGCAGGGTGCAGTGGTCGATGTGAAGGCATTGTGTGTCAATATGCATACTTTGAAAAGATTGCCTGAGAGAGAGAGATCATGTGGTAGGGTAATGTCCAGCGTCTAGGGCACCTGAACATCTTGCACTGGCATTGCTCCCTGGCTGGACTCGGTGAAACAAGTAGGTGGTGCATAAGACGACAGCAAGCTGGGCCGGCTAGAACTCAGTCCCCCCTTCCTCGAAGGATCAGAGATACTGGGGACATTGGGCAGGCTTCTATTCCAGGCAGTCACAAGGTTTTTCCAAACATCGGAGTTCTGTTTTTCAGCTGCAGTCCAACCTCCCATCCACAGGGGTGATGATTACAAGGCCTGTGGCCTCTTCAGGTACTGCCACAAGTTCTTCCCTCTGCTCAAATAATTTCCAACAGCACTTCAGTCGGGAGGCTCAGGGCGCGTTACCCCTTGTGCCTCATGGTTCTTGGCATGCTGTTGGCTGCGGCAATGAGTCTCTTTTGCAGAGGCCACTTGGGCACTTCAGGAGGGCTTCTGGAAATGCAACTGCCCCTAGCTATGTGCAGGCAGCAGCTGCCTAACTCAGAGTATTCTTAAGGTCCAGACAGGTTCCTAATAAGGGGGAAGAAAGATCGTATCACAGGTTAGGTAGGTAGAGCTCTTCAGCTGCCATTAGTGCTTGTGGCAGTATGTGGGGCCTTTGGCCCCCCCCTCCCAGTCGGGCTAGTATTCACTTGGGGATCAGGAGAAAACTAAGCAGCCCCAGGCAGCTTTAGGGGGTGGGTGGGCCATGGTCCAGGTAGTTTGTACTGCCAGCCCGCTTTGGTGGTAGCAAGGGCAGCCACTTTTGTGCAACTTATATAAAAAAAAAAGACTAGGTAGATGCGGGCCTGTGGTCGTGACATCTGGAAGCATGCACGGTGAGGCCAAAGTTCCTTTCCTTGATAGAGCTATCACTGTGTTGTGTCTGGTGGGCATTGAAGTGGCAGTCTGGGCAGCATGAGGTCTCCGCCATGTGTGAAGTTACTGGATCTGGATCCTTGGAGATTTGAGGAGCAACGTTTATATGGGCTGAGATTCCCCATCCCACGCAAGCTCTAAATTGTTCCAGAAGCTTGCGGCCTTTTATAAAGTGTGCATGCCCATCCAAGGGGGACTTGCACACAGTTTCTGATCCCCTAGGCCGGTAGGAGAGTGAAGTGAGGCGTGGATCCACTGCAGAAGATGTGTGTGTGTTGAGGGCCTTTGGTTCTAGGGGGACTGTGCAGTGATATGTTTATTTTCCTCAGCAAGGGTTGGTCCCCCACCCCAGGCTGCCAATGTTGCCAGGATGGTTAGGATGGTAGGTCATCAGCGCAGGCAGCCACCCATGTGCCTCACCAGTGGCTTACATTAATAGAAATCAAATAATATGATCAGTGCTTGCAGCTGTTGTGGCCTGTGCTCTGGACTCCTCCTTGGTGCTGGGCTATTTAAAAAAAAAAAAAAAAAAAAAAAAAAAAGATAGAGGTGCACACCGGATCTCTACAGACTCCCCTCGCATTCATCTGGTCCTGCTCACTAAAAACTCCTGGGCACCACCAACCTATTTTGGGATGGATAAATGAAAAACTATAGGCAGGGGCCCTATCGGCCTCTTGCCTACAGAATATATATTAATAATTAACTTATCAACGTTTCCAAATTTGGTCTCAAGGCAAAATTACAATAAAATGTATATGCACAACGGCATATAGCAAAAAGGATTCGCAATTACCACCAGATATCCCAGCATTACTGCCAAAGCAGAGCTTTCATTTTGCTGGCTGGAGAAGTGAGTGCCAGGTAAAACACAGATTTCCATTGCATTTGGTGTGTTAGTAACTTAACAGTGCACAAAGTGGGGGTAGCACAAGCCAAGACCACAGTGCACCGCAATGTGGAATTGAATATATTGATATTTCCTAACTGCAGATGGACTCAGGACCAATGGGTATAGTGTATTCCTGATAGCAGATGGGAGACGGAGTCAGATTTCAAAGAACATAAGAACATAAGAACATAAGAAAATGCTGGCAACAAATTCCAGAGTTTAATTGTGCGTTGAGTAAAAAAGAACTTTCTCCGATTAGTTTTAAATGTGCCCCATGCTAACTTCACTGGAGTGCTCCCTAGTCTTTCTACTATCCGAAGAGTAAATAACCGATTCACATCTACCCGTTCTAGACCTCTCATTATTTTAAACACCTCTATCATATCCCACCTCAGTCGTCTCTTCTCCAAGCTGAAAAGTCCTAATCTCTTTAGTCTTTCCTCATAGGGGAGTTGTTCCATTCCTCTTATCATTTTGGTAGCCCTTCTCTGTACCTTCTCCATCGCAATTATATCTTTTTTGAGATGCGGGTGGACCAGAATTGTACACAGTAGTCAAGGTGCGGTCTCACCATGGAGCGATACAGAGGCATTATGACATTTTCCGTTTTATATTCATCATTCCTTTTCTAATAATTCCCAACATTCTGTTGCTTTTTGACTGCCGCAGCACACTGAACCGACGATTTCAATGTGTTATCCACTATGACACCTAGATCTCTTTCTTGGGTTGTAGCACCTAATAAGGAACCCAACATCGTGTAATTATAGCATGGGTTATTTTTCCCTATATGCATCACCTTGCACTTATCCACATTAAATTTCATCTGCCATTTGGATGCCCATTTTCCAGTCTCACAAGGTCTTCCTGCAATTTATCACAATCTGCTTGTGATTTAACTACTCTGACAATTTTGTGTCATCTGCAAATTTGATTATCTCACTCGTCGTATTTCTTTCCAGATCATTTATAAATATATTGAACAGTAAGGGTCCCAATACAGATCCCTGAGGCACTCCACTGTCCACTCCCTTCCACTGAGAAAATTGCCCATTTAATCCTACTCTCTGTTTCCTGTCTTTTAGCCAGTTTGCAATCCACGAAAGGACATCGCCACCTATCCCATGACTTTTTACTTTTCCTAGAAGCCTCTCATGAGGAACTTTGTCAAACGCCTTCTGAAAATCCAAGTATACTTTATCTACCGGTTCACCTTTATCCACATGTTTATTAACTCCTTCACAAAAGTGAAGCAGATTTGTGAGGCAAGACTTGCCCTGGGTAAAGCCATGCTGACTTTGTTCCATTAAACCATGTCTTTCTATATGTTCTGTGATTTTGATGTTTAGAACACTTTCCACTATTTTTTCCTGGCACTGAAGTCAGGCTAACCGGTCTGTAGTTTCCCGGATCGCCCCTGGAGCCCTTTTTAAATATTGGGGGTTACATTTGCTATCCTCCAGTCTTCAGGTACAATGGATGATTTTAATGATAAGTTACAAATTTTTACTAATAGGTCTGAAATTTCATTTTTTAGTTCCTTCAGAACTCTGGGGTGTATACCATCTGGTCCAGGTGATTTACTACTCTTCAGTTTGTCAATCAGGCCTACCACATCTTCTAGGTTCACCGTGATTTGATTCAGTCCATCTGAATCATTACCCATGGAAAACCTTCTCCATTACGGGTACCTCCCCAACTCCCTCTTCAGTAAACACCGAAGCAAAGAAATCATTTAATCTTTCCACGATGGCCTTATCTTCTCTAAGTGCCCCTTTAACCCCTCGATCATCTAACGGTCCAACTGACTCCCCTCACAGGCTTTCTGCTTCGGATATATTTAAAAAGTTTTTACTGTGAGTTTTTTGCCTCTACAGCCAACTTCTTTTCAAATTCTCTCTTAGCCTGTCTTATCAATGTCTTACATTTAACTTGCCAATGTTTATGCTTTATCCTATTTTCTTCTGTTGGATCCTTCTTCCAATTTTGAATGAAGATCTTTTGGCTAAAATAGCTTCTTTCACCTCCCCTTTTAACCATGCCGGTAATCGTTTTTTGCCTTCTTTCCACCCTTTCTTAATGTGTGGAATACATCTGGACTGTGGCTTCTAGAATGGTATTTTTTAACAATGACCACGCCTCTTGGACATTTTTTACTTTTGTAGCTGCTCCTTTCAGTTTTTTTCTAACAATTTTTCTCATTTTATCAAAGTTTCCCTTTTGAAAGTTTAGCACGAGAGCCTTGGATTTGCACACTGTTCCTTTTCCAGTCATTAAATCAAATTGATCATATTATGATGACTATTGCCAAGCGGGCCCCACCACGTTACCTCTCTCACCAAGTCCTGTGCTCCACTGAGAATTAGATCTAAAATTGCTCCCTCTCTCGTCGGTTCCTGAACCAATTGCTCCATAAAGCTATCATTTATTCCATCCAGGAACGTTATCTCTCTAGCGTGACCCGATGATACATTTACCCAGTCTATATTGGGGTAATTGAAGTCTCCCATTATTACTGCACTACCAATTTGGTTAGCTTCCCTAATTTCTCTTAGCATTTCACTGTCCATCTCACCATCTTGACCAGGTGGACGGTAGTATACCCCTATCACTGTAGTCTTCCCTGACACACAAGGGATTTCTACCCATAAAGATTCAATTTTGTATTTAGTCTCATGCAGGATGTTTATCCTGTTGGACTCTATGCCATCCAGGACATAAAGCGCCACACCTCCTCCCGACTGCTCCTCTCTGTCATTGCGATATAATTTGTACCCCGGTATAGCACTGTCCCATTGGTTATCCTCTTTGCACCATGTCTCTGAGATGCCAATTAAGTCTATGTCATCATTTACTGCTATACATCAGCCTACATATACCCATGCAGGAGGATCCGCTCTTCAGTATTCTCCTCGAAAGGCAATAGTGGATATATGTGTGCTCTAATAACTTGATTAACTTGGTTAACTTGATTAACTAGGACTGGTTCAACTGATTTCCAATTGGAGACGGCCGGTGCATTCAACCGGATAACGCCGACACCCGGCAACTATGGGTGTCTTGAACTAGAGGTAATACCTGGCTTGTTCTTGGGGCTTGTCACCCAAGGTTCCTGGATTCCGGGGCAGCTGTGGGCAGGGTGCTGAGACCATCTGTCTACACTAAGGAAAACGAAATTATCAGGCAAGTAATTTCTCCATTTCCTAGCATGTAGCCAGATGGACTCAGGACCAATGGGATGTACAAAAGCTACTCCCCGAACTGGGAGAGAGGCTGCCCGTGGCCCACTGAGTACTGCCCTTGCAAAGGTTGTGTCCTCCCGGGCCTGGGCATCCAGGCGGTAGAACCTGGTGAAGGTATGTATGGAGGACCATGTCGTCGCCCGACAGAACTCAGCAGGCAACAGCATCTTGGTTTCTGCTCTGGACACTGCCTGGGCCCTTGTAGAATGGACCTTGACTTGTAGAGGTGGAGGGTGCCTCTACGTAGGCCACCTTGATTACTTCTTTGATCCGGCGGGCTATGGTTGCCCATGAGGCCACTTCCTCCTGTTTCTTCCCGCTGTGAAGGACGAATAGGTGGTCCGTCTTTCGAACAGATTCCGATCGTTCCAGGTATCGGACTAGGAGTCTGCTGACATTTAGATGGCGAAGAAGGCATGAGTCTTCTGAGTCCTTATGTTCGTCTGGAGATGGCAGCGAGATGGTTTGGTTTAGATGAAATTGAGAAACCACCTTCGGAAGAAAGGAGGGGACAGTGCGTACATGAATACAGAAGTTTTCAACATTCAATCAAATACAAAAGTAATATACTTACAAGAATTAATGTTGAAATCCTGTTTCCCCCCCAGGAAAATACCAGGGCTAAACAATTTATACTGAGCGAATTACTGGAAATTAATAACTTGAGAAAAGTATCACTGAACTCCTCTCAAACACATTTAGAGAAAACTAGTATCTTATCTATTGCACCTAACCTGGTCCTATATTTGGGGGGTGGGAATCTAAAAAACTGCTGTAATTTAGGTATATATCAAAAAAGACATATTTATGCTCCAGATATTTAAGCTCACATCTGCACAGGTATTTCAAAGAAATGTGGCACCTCTAGCAATAACCTCTGATTTTATTTTCAAAAATTCTTTTCTTCTATTCTGAGTAGATCTTGTCTGTTCTGGATATATCCAGACCTGATCCCCATGAAATTTTTATAGTCTATTTCCAAAAAATAGACGAAGTACAGTGTCTCTTTCAGAAGAAAACATGAAAGATACTAAAAGTGTAGCTCTCGTCGGTATATCTGCATTAATTGAGGTTTCAATTACTTCAGATAGATTCTGAATTCCTACCTGTTCTTTTCCCAAATGTGTTTCTCTATCTGATTTTAAAGGAATATAGTAAGCTTTCGCTATGGCTGGTAGTGCTTGACTAGGCATCTTTAAAGTGTGTAGTAGATATTCTTTAAACATTTCAACTGCAGATATCAAATCTTGTTTAAGAAAATTCAGAATTCTTAAGTTGGAATATTTCAATTGATTTTCTATAAAGCAAAATTGCTTACCTTGTAATAGGTGTTATCCCAGGACAACAGGATGTAGTCCTCACATATGGGTGACATCAGTAATGGAGCCCTATGTACGGAAAACTTCTTTAAAAGTTTCTATGAAACTTTTGACTGGCACCAGAGTGCCTACTGAGCATGCCCAGCATGCCATGATATTCCCTGCCACAGGGGTCTCCCTTCAGTCTGTTTTGTAGCAATTAGCGTTAGCCAAAATAAAATAATAAAACGTATCAGACCCAACTCCCGCGGGGTGGCGGGTGGGTTTCGTGAGGAACTACATCCTGCTGTCCTGGGATAACACCTATTACAAGGTAGCAATTTTGCTTTATTTCCCAGACAAGCAGGATGCTAGTCCTCACATATGGGTGATTAGCAAGCTAGAGGCTGAGTCATTTGGGATTGAGGCAACAGTGAGTATTGTTTGTTGAAATGAATCAGCCGAGATCACAGCAGATTGGGATGTAGAAGGAGGTTGGGGGTTACACTGGAAACAAGTCTTTAAGACAGATTGTCCATATGCTGAATCTTGTCTTCCTTCCTTGTCCAAACAGTAGTGAGCTGCAAAAGGGTGTGAAGAGGAACTCCAAGTTGCTGCTTTACAAATGTCCAGAATAGGTACAGAGCGAAGGTGTGTGCTACTGAAGTTGACATCGCTCTGACTGAATGTGCTTTTACTCGACCTTGAAGAGTAAGGCCTGCTTTCTCATAACAAAACTGTATGCAATCTGCTAACCAGTTTGACAAAGTATGCTTACCCACTGCTTTACCTGGTTTGTTTGGATCATAAGATACAAATAGTTGACTGGATTTCCTTTGGACTGTAGTACGGTTTAAATAGAAGGATAGCGCCCGTTTACAGTCCAGGGTGTGCAAGGCTCTTTCTCCTTGGTGGGAATGAGGCCTAGGAAAAAGTGTTGGTAAAACTATGGATTGGTTTAAGTGAAATTCTGTGACAACTTTAGGAAGGAATTTGGGATGTGTACGGAGAACCACCCTGTCATGTAGGAACTTCGTAAAAGGTTCGTAAGTGACAAGAGCTTGTAGTTCACTGACTCTTCTAGCTGATGTAATGGCTATGAGGAAGACAGTTTTCCATGTAAGATATTTAAGGTCACAGGTATCTATGGGTTCAAATGGGGAACGCATAAGCCTAGCTAATACTACGTTCAGGTCCCATTGTATGCTTGGGGAATGAACTGGAGGTTTAATGTGAGGTGTTGAGATCTGCACCTATGAACTGCAATTGATGAGATGGTGTAAGATGGGATTTCTTGTAATTGAATGTGTCAGGGCCCAGTCCCAAATCTGTGCTGCTTCTTGACAAAGGAGGTAGGAACCTGTTCCCCCTTGTTTGTTGATGTACCACATAGCTACTGTGTTGTCCGTTTGGATCAGAACAGTCTTGTGTGAAAGGCACTCCTTGAACGCATGTAGCGCATAGCATATAGCTCAAAGCTCCAGGAAGTTTATCTGAAAGGAGGCTTCGAGTTTTGTCCACGTGCCTTGTGTCTTTAGATGACCAATGTGTGCTCTCCAACCTAAGGTGGATGCATCTGTAGTTAAAGTCACTTGTGGAACTGGTTGCCGGAAAGCTAGACCTTTGAGCAGATTGTTCATTGATGTCCACCAGAGAAGGGAAGAACTCACAGTTTGTGTTATCTGTATGAGAGTGGACAACGGTTGAATGGCTTGAATCCACTGATTTTTGAGTGTCCATTGCATGAGCCGCATGGTCAGTCTGGCCATGGGAGTGACGTGAACTGTGGAGGCCATGTGTCCAAGTAGGGTGAGGCACTGATGAGCTGCGCAAAGAGTGTGCCAGAAGAGCAAGCATTTGAGCCCGGTCTCTTGGAAGAAAAGCTTTTGCTGTGATGGTGTTGAGATCTGCACCTATGAACTGCAATTGGTGAGATGGTGTAAGATGGGATTTCTCGTAATTGATGAGAAATCCCAAGGAGTGAAGCAAATTTACTGTGAGCTTGAGAGAATTGAGAGCTCTGTTTTGAGTCTGACTTCTGATGAGCCAGTCGTCCAAGTAAGGAAATACATGCACTCTTTGTTTGTGAAGATGTGCCACCGCTACTGCCAGACACTTTGTGAACACTCGAGGTGCTGAGGCTAGGCCGAATGGAAGCACTCGGTATTGAAATTGTTGTCCTTCGACCAGAAATCGCAGGTACTGTCGATGAGGAGGAAAGATGGGAATGTGAGCGTAGGCATCTTGAAGATCCAGTGTGCAGAGCCAATCCCCTTTTTGAAGAAGAGGTAGCATGGTGCCTAACGATACCATCCTGAATTTTTTCTTTTTTTAGAAAATTTGTTTTTTAGAAATTTGTTGAGATTTCTGAGGACCAGGATAGGACGTAGGCCCCCGGTTTTCTTTGGAATGAGGAAATATCGGAAGTAGAATCCTCTGCCCCACTGAGGCCTGGGAACTGGTTCTATGGCCCTGGCTCTCAGAAGGGTGGATAATTCTGCTTGTAGGATTGTGGAGTGATGATTCACTGACCAAGATGAAAGAGGAGGATTTTCGTTTGGTACAGTGAGGAAGTCCAATCGGTACCCTTGAGCTGTAATTGAGAGTACCCATTGGTCCGTTGTGATGGAGGTCCAAGTGTGATGGTAATAAGTTATTCGACCTCCGACTGGTAAGTGTGGAAGAGGATTTTGATAAGGGCTTCTGCTCTCTGGCTGGTTTTCAAAAGCTTGATGTGGATGTAGTTTGAGCAGGCGGTCGGGGCCTAGTAGGCTTCTGTCGAACCTGAGAACGCTGAGTGGGGTGTGGTTGTCTCGCTCGGCCAGCAGGAGGGTAGTATCGCCGAGGACGATAGTACGGTTTCCTTACTTCTCTTCTAGGAGGCCTCCTAGAAGTTTGATGTGTCTCCTGAGGAAGTTGAGACAGTTGTTTTAGGGTTTCTGTGTGGTCTTTTATGGTCGCCACTGCCTCTTTGACCTTGTCTCCAAAAAGGTTTTCACCTAGACAAGGTAGGTCTGCCAACCTCTCTTGTACTTCTGGCCTTAGTTCAGAAGATTTTAGCCAAGCCCATCTTCGAGCCGTGATACCTGAGGCTGATAAATGGGAAGCCGTTTCGAAGCTGTCATATGTGGCTCTCACCTCGTGCTTGCCTGCTTCTAGGCCCTTATGCACGAGATGGAAGAAACCCTCTTGAAACTGGTCTGGAAGTTCTTGAGCAAGACCTTCTACCTGTTTCCAAAGGTCACGCTGATACTGGTTCATGAATAATTGATAAGAGTTTATCCTTGAGACCAGCATTGCACCATGAAAAATCTTTCTTCCTAGACTGTCTAGGAAACGACTGTCCTTTCCTGGAGGTGTGGAAGCATGTGTCTTAAGCCTCTTAGCTTTCTTCTGAGCTGATTCAACTACCACAGACTGGTGTGGAAGTTGAGATTTTTGAAAACCGGGTATGGGTTGGACGAGATATGTGGCATCTGCACGCTTGTTAACTGCAGCTACTGAGCCAGTATGCTCCCACATTCTGTACATTAGCTCTTGAAGGACTTCATGTACTGGTATAGCCAATATCTCTTTCGGTGGATCTACGAATTGTAGCACCTCCAAAGTCTTCTGTCTGGTGTCTAGCTCAGAAAGAAGTGAAAAAGGTATGGTTTCTGACATTTCTTTTATGAAGGTAGAAAAAGAAAGATCTTCGGGAGGCGATTTCCTCCTGTCCTCTGGTGGTGAAGGTTGAGATAATATATCTTCATCAGATGAGACATCTATCTCAGAGTCAGTACCAGTGTCCACTGGGTGACCAGATGGTCTGAGAGGTTTGAAAGGAATCTCAGGTTGTGGTGAAAGTGGTCTCATAGGTGGGATAATGCCAGAAGGACCAGGTACTGGTTCTGGAAGTGTATCCTGATCCACGCCATGAGGTGTAGTAGAGAAAACCTGGATTAAGGTGTCCAATTTATCCATGAGTGGCTGGAAAATGGAGATTTCCTGACCTGGCATCGATGGTTTTATCGGTGCCGGTACCGGGATCAGCATAGATGGCATCGGCGGTCCATGCACAGGAATAGCTGGAATCGGCATCGACGGCATCGCTGGCGGTGGCACAGCCGGAATCGGCATAGAGGGCACCAGTGCCGGAACGGGCGATGTCATCGGTATCGGGGGCGATATCCCTGTCGATACCGGAATCGGTGTCGATGGCATTGCTGGCGTAGAAGGCTGAGGCCTCGGTATCGCCTCGATGAATGCGTCTCTGACCGCTTGACGTATATATACATCAAGTTCCGCCCGCATGGATGGTGAAAACAGAGCACCCATGGGGGGAGGCGGTAGTGGCGATGCCGGTACCTCCTCAGAGCCCTGAGAAGGTACGGTTCCCTGCGCCGGAATCAGCGGGGATCGCCCTGTCGACGGCTCCGAAGCCGGATCCTCGAGCCGAGGTTTCTTAGTTGTTAAGCCGCTCTCCGTCGATGGCTCACCGGGAATCGGGACGGTAGACGCCGCATGCGGCCTACGATGCCGATGGTGATGCTTCTCCTTTTCGCGGGCTTTTTCACTACCCAATGTCGATGCCCTTGACAATGGAGAAGGGGAGGAAAGAGGAGCATCTCCCGACTCACCTGGTAGATGCTTTTTCAACACCACCTTTCGAATCGACCCAGCCGGAGACGATTGTGTTGAAGAAGATGGTGCTGGCAAGAGTTGTATTTCGAACAATTTTTCCATTTTCTCCAGCCGGAGACGACGGCCCTTCGATGTCAATGTGGCACATAAGGGACAAGCCCTAACATCGTGGGTCTCACCAAGGCAGAGGACACAATCTTGGTGAGGGTCGGTAATGGACATGTTTCTGGTGCACTTAAGGCACTTTTTGAATCCTGAAGCCATTTTGGGCCGGACAGCCGTCAACGACCAATGACCAGGGACAAAAAACTCGGTCAAAACGGAACGGAACCGCGAGAAAAGGGTAGAAAACTTACCGCGATGGTATACTGAGGGGAGACCCTTGCGGCTGAAGTTTTCTAAACTTTTTTGAAAAGTTAAAGTTGTGGAGATTTTCCACAGGACTCCTAGGAACCGCGAGACTAACTGCTTCGTGGAAAAAAGAAGACTGAAGGGAGACCCCTGTGGCAGGGAATATCATGGCATGCTGGGCATGCTCAGTAGGCACTCTGGTGCCAGTCAAAAGTTTCATAGAAACTTTTAAAGAAGTTTTCTGTACATAGGGCTCCATTACTGATGTCACCCATATGTGAGGACTAGCATCCTGCTTGTCCTGGGATAAATTCCAGTTTCTTTTGATTTATTATTTCTGAATTGACAAGATTACTCTGCACACTTTCCAACTTTTCTTTTTTTTTAATTTTTAATTTTGCAAATTTTCAATAATCAAAAACATATTACATGTCTTAGTAATGTGGGCATGTGTATTTCTATTTTTTTCTTAACACAAACTTTTACCACTTCCATATTTCAATAAAACAAAACATAAATCGAATTTTGCAATATTTTTGACTGGTAACAAAATTATAATTATACTACTTGCCCATTTAGTACTTATATACCATGTAGGAGAGATCCATTCTAACTTAGAGCAATATTCCCATACAATAATACCAAAAAATCTGAGAGTAAGGCAGTTAAATACTTAAATCGCTGATTCTTTTATCCTGGGTCTAAAGTCCACTGATATGTCTGGATGAAATTGCCCAGCTGATCTGGTTCATAAAAAACATATCTATTCCCGGCCAATTTCATAACGCATTTACATGGGAATCTCAGAATGATCTGAGCTCCATGTCTTCTTACTTGTGGCAATAATGTGAGGAACTTTTTTCTTTTCCTTTGAGTTTCCTTCGAAACGTCTGGGTAGATCCAAATTTTCTGGTTTAAGTATAAGACTGACCGGTTTTGTAGAAATTTCTTCATTATAGTGTCTCTATCCGAGGGTATTGAGAATCTAACCAATAAGGTACCTCTCCCTTCTATTTGTTGTTGCTGTGTTGTTTTCTAGAAATTCAGTAATATTCAATATATTCTCTCCTGTTTCCATCTGGTTCCCAGATACTTCCTTGAGATCAGTCACAAAATAAGCTTTATTTATAATTGGTTGTTCTTCAATAGGGATCTTCAATACATCTTTCAGGTAACTTTTAAACTGTTCCTTTGGAGAGATCAAATTACACTTAGGAAAATTTAATATCCTGATATTAGCATTTCTCAGATCATTTTCTATGATCTCTAACCTCCTATTTATAACTGCTTCACTTTTTATAAATGCGTTTTGGACTGTCTCAATTGTATTTGTTTTCTCCTCCAACTGGGTTATTTTTTTCTCTTGTCCAGCCACAGACGTTTTCAAGTTATCAAAGTAATTTAGCATTATTTTCATGGTTCCTGAAATAGTCATTAATGAATTCTGAAGCGTAGATATAGCGAACCAGAGAGATTCCAACGTTATACTCTCTGGTTTTTCTAATGGTTTCAATTCCGGGAAAGGTACTGTTTGTATTACGATATTTATATTCTCTACAGCTCCAGGCAATTCTGTAGAAGTTTCCAGGACCCTTTCCTCTCCTCCTACGGCTCCCAGGCTTTCGGAAGGTACCCCTCCCCCCTCCGGGGTGGACGCCGATAATCCACCCTCCATAGCCGTTGTTAAGATCTCCCCTGCTAAGCACACCTCGTGTGAACTCACCCCCGTCGACGTCTTCCGTTGCTGAGGCGTTTCTGTGCTCGCAGACTGTGTCCATGTAGGGGGGGGTAGGGGGTCAGCGGGGCTCCAGGGCTTAACGTTGTTTCTCCCGCATGCGACGGTGTCTGCTCTCCGGGCGACTCTAGCGCGGGTCTCTCTGGATTTCCTGCCGGGGAGTAGAACTCCGAGATTGAGGTTTGCAGCATTGGCGGATTAGGGGCACTCGAGGAAGTCACTCTAATCCGACCTTTTCTCTTTGTATGCGGCATAATGTCCGATTCCCAAAGGAGAGGTAATATTTCAGCAATTACATCTCAGGAGCTCCAACTCCGCGTCCTCTCAGGTAGGCGCCATCTTGGATCTCCCACTTTCCAACTTTTCTAATCTACCTTCACACTTAACCAGCTTATTTTCAGATTAAGAAATCATACTTTCAACATTCATTTTTTCTGTTGAGAATTAACAGTAGTCTGAGTTAGTTTATTTATTGCTAGTTCCAAGGATTTAATAGCTGACCATATTGTGTCCATTGTTATCTCAGTAGGTTTCTGGGGCAGACTTATGTCCAAAATAGTTTGTGATTCCACATTTCCCCCCCTCAGCCAGGATTCCACTCTTTTATCCATTCTTGGAAAAGGTAATAATTCCATCTGAACCCACATTTGAACCCACATCTAACTCTCAGGCCGATACAGTACAGTGTGCTCCGGTGAAGCGCACTGTTAATCGGTATTTGGACGCGTGTTTGACACGCTAGCTTACCCCTTATTCAGTAAGGGGTAATAGCAGTATTGAAGAAAACACGCATCCAACCTCCCGAGACAAATAGCGCCCGCAACATGCAAATGCATGTTGATGGCCCTATTAGTCATTCCCGCGCGATACAGTATGTAAAATGTGCAGCCAAGCCGCACATTTTACTTTAAGAAATTAGCGCCTACCCAAAGGTAGGCGTTAATTTCTGCGGCGCCAGGGAAGTGCACAGAAAAGCAGTAAAAACTGCTTTTCTGTGCACCATCCGACTTAATATCATGGCGATATTAAGTCGGAGGCCACAAAAGTTAAAAAAAAAGTTAAAAATTAAAAAAAAATAAATTTTAAAATGGCCCTGTGGCTCGCGGGTTGAAAACCAGATGTTCAATTTTGCCAGCGTCCGGTTTCCGAACCCGTGGCTGTCAGCGGGTTTGAGAACAGACGTAGGCAAAATTGACCGTCGGCTGTCAAACTCGCTGACAGCCGCCGCTTCTGTCAAAAAAGAGGCGCTAGGGATGTGCTAGGGTCCCTAGCGCCTCTTTTTACCACGGGTCCTAATTTAAATAAATTAAGTTACTGAATCGCGCGCACAGGAAAGTGGCCTGTGCGCGCGCTGGGAGAGTGCTCGCCCGCTCTCCCACGTGGTTTACTGTATCGGCCCGTCTGTTAGTCCAGAAGATATTCTTGTTTTTACTAATGCTGGAGAGGGAGTTTTAGGGGCACCGGGGCTTAAAGAGATGTCGACCAGTGACATTGCTTCTCGCTCTGAAGCAAAACTCACAGCGGTCCCTTCTCCCAGCATTGCACCAGTTGTCACATTGAAGAATGACGAGATTTGAGGCTGTGTAGGTATTGGTAAGGGAGACGAGGTCTGTGTCTCCCTTATGCAAGCCTTTCTTTTTGTATGAGGCATAAGATTTAATATAGAATTATTTAAGTTGAATTAGAATCAATTTCCCCTTCTGTTTTCCTCTAATGACATCAGTGAGGCGTCCTCTCTACATCCGGGGCCTGGGCGGCGTCCCCACCCTCAGGCGGAGTCAGGAATCAGCAAAAAATCCAAACAGGAATCAGGTAATGGAAAAACTCCTCAGGCTCCTCTCTTTCTCCTCACCCCCTGTGGTGTTCTATCTTGCGGATGATCCTGCCCATTAGTGGCCATGGGGGAAAGGCATACAGCAGGTCTTCCTGTGGCCAGGTCTGGACGAGGGCATCAATTCCCAGGGATTGCGGTTCTCGTCTGTGGCTGAAGAACTTGGGAACTTGGGCGTTGGACCGGGTTGCCAGTAGATCCATGGCTGGGGTTCCCCAGTGGTTTACTATCAACTGGAAGGCTGTGGACGACAGCATCCATTCCCCTGGGTCTATGCTCTCTCTGCTGAGGTAGTCTGGAGATACTTTGTCTTTCCCCACGACGTGGGCGGCTGAGATCCCTTGCAGGTTTGTTTCCACCCACGCCATGAGGGGGTCTATTTCCAGGAACACCTGTTGGCTTCTGGTTCCTCCCTGGCAGTTGATGTAGGCAACTGTTGTGGCATTGTCTGACATGGCTGTGACAGGCTCGCCCCAGAGTTTGTGGCCGAATCGTAGACAGGCTAGTCTGACTGCTCGGGTTTCCAGTCGGATTATGTTCCATCCCGCCTCTTCCTTGTCCCATTGTCCCTGGGCTGTCAGTTCCTGCAGTGGGCTCCCTACCCTCGCAGGCTCACATCCGTAGTGAGCAAGATCCAGTTCGGTGGGGATAGTTGTACTCCCTTGCTCAGATGGTCTTCCTGTAGCCACCATTGGAGCTGGGTCTGGACCCTGCTGGTAGCTGGAGGTGAACGGAGTAGTTCGGGATGTCGGGTCCCATCGTGACAGTAGGGAAACGTTGTAGTGGTCGATGTGGGCCCTTGCCCATAGGATGACTTCTAGGGTTGACATCATGAGAATGAGGACTTAGAGGTAATCCCATACCTTGGGACGAGCATAGCTCAACATCAGTTTCCTGCTCCTTGGAAGGGGAAGGACAACCTTGTCTTGTCTGGTGTTGAACCAGACTCCCAGGTACTCTTAATGACTGAGAGGGCTGCAGGCAGCTCTTAGCTGTGTTGATGACCCACCCGAGATAATGCAGCAGATTCTTGACTCTGGTGGTCGCCTGGTGACTTTCCTCTGGAGATTTTGCCCTGATCAGCCAATCATCCAGGTAAGGATGTACGAGGATTCCTTCTTTCCTCAGTGTTGCCGCCACAACCACCATGATTTTGGTGAAGGTCTGAGGGGCGGTAGCTAGTCCGAAGGGTAGCACTCGGAACTGGTAATGATGGTCCATTATTGCAAAGTATAGGAAGCGTTGATGGTCGTGATGGACCGGGAGGTGGAGAAAGGCTTCGGATAGATCCGGTGAAGTAAGGAATTCTCCCGGCTGAACTGCCCTTATCACCGAGCGTAGGGTTTCCATGCGGAAGTGTGGTACCCCCCAGGTAACGATTGACTGTCTTGAGGTCCAGGATGGGCCGGAATGTTCCTTCCTTCTTGAGAACGATAAAATAGATGGAATAGTGACCAGTATTTGTTGGTGCGTGCGCACCGGGGTTATCAACTTTAAGTTGAGTAGTTTTGTCAATGTTGTTTCCACTGCCATCCTCTTGGAGAGGGAGTGGCACGGTGATCTCACAAATTTGTCTGGAGGGATGCTGTGGAAGTCCAGATATGTTTCATTCTATAATTAATTTGGATTGTAAAGCTTGTTGCTAATTTAATGTTCTTTGTAAACCGAGGTGATGTTTGTTAACGAGCCGCGGTATATAAAAATCCTTAAATAAATAAATAAATGAAAATAAATATCCCTCTCGAATGATGGTTAGGACCCACTTGTCCGAAGTTATCTCGACCCATCTTTGGCAGAAGAGGGTAAGTCTGCCCCCCTATGACTTCTTCCTGTGGATGGGTCTGTTGATTCTCGTTGTGGGGTGTAGCCGGAGTCTGTACCTGAGCCTGCTCCCCTCTTATTGTGTCTGTTCCGAAAGGACTGGGCCCTGCCTGCGGGGCGAGGTGCTTGGTAGTATGATTTCTTATATGGTCTAAAGCGCTGGGCTCTTCTGCCCTTGGTTCTTCGGCGGGAGGAGCTCTGGGTTCTTTTGTTCCTGTCCTCCGGTAAACGAGGTACTGGAGATTCGCCCCATTTGTTGGCCAACTTCTCCAATTCGCTTCCAAACAAGAGGGATCCTTTAAAAGGCATTCTCGTGAGGTTCACTTTGGAGGTCGTGTCAGCTGACCAATTTCGTAGCCATAATTGTCTTCTGGCTGCCACTATGGAGGAGACGCCCCTGGCTGAGGTGCGCACTAAGCCTGAGGTTGCATCCGTGAGGAAGGTTATCCCCGGTTCCAGTGTTTCAGCAGACGTGGTTGCGTCTCTGGAGAGAAGCAAGCAGGCACGTGTCACTACGGCACAGCAGGAAGCGATCTGCAGGGTCATAGCTGCTACATCGAAGGACTGTTTAAAGATGGATTCCTGACATCTGTCCTGGGCATTCTTGAGTGCCGCCACTCTTTCGACTGGGATAATCATGCACTTTGAGATTGTGCAGACCAAGGCGTCCACTTTTGGGAACCATAGGAGTTCCTTGGCCATGGGTTCCAGGGGGTATAGGGCTTCTAAGGCCCGTCCTCCTTTGAAGCTGGCCTCCAGGGCATTCCATTCCAGGTCAATCAGTTGTTGTACAGCCCGCAACATTGGGAAATAGCATGAGGCCTGATGGAGGGACACCATAACGGGGTTCGACTTTGGCTCCACTGTGGTACTCGCGCCTGGAATGGCCATCGTCTTCAGGGTCAGGGACACAAGAGCTGGTAACTCTCCTTGGAGAAGAATCGCAGTATGGTTCGGTATGTTCCATCCCTGGAGGGATTTCCCCTTCCTCCAGGGAGTCTGTCTCGACCCTCGAGGTGTCTGTATCCCCTGAGGGGAGGCTCTTGCTTTGATGGGGCACGTCTCGAGAGGTGCTTAGAAGGTCTTGCGCTTCTGGTGGAGACTGGGACTGTGTCATAGGCAGTACCGACTGCGCCTGGACAAAGGTTTGCAGCCCTTTGAAGAATTCCACCCAGGAAAAGGTCCCTGGGTCCATATTGAGTCCAGGCGGGGTTATGGTGGAGGCCCCCCCCCGAGGTGCCTTCTTGCATAGGCGCCAAGTCGGAGATACAGAGGTCCGGGGGTACTATCATTAGTGGATCTGGATCCCTCTACTGGCTGTGGGGGGCCTTGCTTAGGTTCCCCCTGAGCCTCTTCGCACTGCTGGCATTGGGCAGAGGCTACTTCAGGTTGCGCAGCTCTCAGGTGGCAGGCTGGGCAGAGGGCTTGTCCCTTGGCCAGCGGTGCCATGATTTGTGCGCGTGGAGTGAATAAAAACTCATCTGTGCGTGTTGGTATGCGTGCCGGGAGGCTTAGTTATGCGGTCTGGGTGTGCAGACGATGTGCATGTGGGATGTGCGCGCAGGCTACTACTTTGTGCACCTGGCTGAGATGTGTGTGCATACGGTGCTATTTGTGCGGGCCGCTATGCACGCGGCACCGCACCGCTGTGCACACGGCTCCATTGAGCGGGCAATATGGCGATCAAGGGGAGGAAATGGTGCTGATGACCACGTGAACAAGATGGCGACCCCCCCCCTCCCCCGGGAGGGTCACCACGTGTGTGGACCCTTGCACCGGATCGGGGTCTAGCACAGACGGGGCTGCTCAACCCGATTTTACAGATGTCGGAAGGGATGATCTGTGCAGCAAATCGAGCCTCGGAGACCGGAGATTTAGAAGGTCTCGGCGTTTCCCTGTCTCGTGCCGGGCGGTCTCTGGCTGCGGGGGGAGAGGGAATTACCTTCACCGCCGCGCTTGATTCTGCACCCGCTGCCTCTCAGCCACCCCGGGAGCCGGCTACCGGACCGAGGCTTGCCTCTGAGGGATCTCGGAAATCACCTCAGGAATTCTCTACTGGGAAAGGGACTCTTAGGTATCACCGCAGGAGAGCGGGGCTAGTCTTCTTGAGGTAAATTTTCTTTCTTCTTTGGTTTAAAATTGCTAACACTATTGTAGTGTGTGGATGTGTCCCTATTTGCTTTAGAGATGGAGAAATACTGAAGAGCAGAGCCTCCTGCACTGGTATATGTAAGCTGATGTCAGCTTTGAAATCTGACTCCATCTCCCATCTGCTATCAAGAGTACACTATATCCATTGGTCCTGAGTCCATCTGGCTACACGCTAGGAAATTATAGATTTTCTGGCATACAATTAAAATTAAGCCATGCAAAGTTGTGCAGGTTAGGAAGATGGTTATCTATACGACGAATAACTGACAGCTCTTTTGCCAGCACTATTTCCCTGTCTGGGAACCATACCAAATAGGTGGCTAAATAGGTGATTAGAGTTATGGAATAAGTTCCTTAGCATAGTGAGAGGAACAGTCAGCAAAATACGGAGGCGATATACCCTGTAATTAAATTTCCTGAAGACCCCTCATTTGAAATGGATACAGCCCCAGAGACTACACTTTCAGAATACATAAACTGGCTGTAGTTGGTTCAGAGATTGGCTACAAAAAAATGGTACTGGCAGCTGCCAGTTGGAAGTGGCACATTGGTGCCTGTACGAAGATTGCAACATTGAGAGGCATGATCTTCATCAGTGCAGTCACTATTACAGGTGTGCCACACAAAATCACCACTGACATGCTTGGATACAGGCTGAGCCCAGGCTTTGTTACAAGAGTCACCAGTGGTGGCTACAAAACATGTATTTCTGTTCTGAGGACATGCATAATCAATTACCTTTTTCCTAACTACAGCACGAGCCCTGGTATGTGATAATTAATAGGCTGCATACAGAGCACAGATAGCTAGGCCCCATTTTGTGAAACACCTATAATGCACACAGCACCTTCCTCATCTTCGTCCTTTTGAGTCCTTTCAGCCTTTGTCTTACACACAGGCTGAGAAAGACAAGGACAATGTGCAGTAAGCCTGGGACGTGACTCACACCGAGCTTGAGCTCTGGCAGTCATATACAGCAGCCAAGGTACCTAAATGAACCAGCTGCCCACACCCCTATGAATTCCTACATTCTCCTGTATTTGTATGTAGTCTTGATTTATATATGGTCTTATTTTCAAATTTTTAGAATTGGCATGCAGAGATATTAAGTACGTTTATTAGTTGTATTTTATATGTATCCTCTCCCTGCTTGTCAGATGATACAGGCAGTTTGGAGTCATTCTATCTTCATGCCTGGTAAATAAGCTATTGCTGTCAATTTTACCTGCAGGCTCTGTAGTTAAATACTTTTCATCTCTCTGCATTAGGAGTGCTCAGTTATGCCTGATTGGGCATGTACCGGGGCAGAAAAGATAGTGAACCCAATTTTCTTACTATCACATGGCAACCAACATCGATAAGACTTGTTAAAACATGTACTGTCCTTTGAGTAGTTAAGAACATAAGAACATAAGAAAATGCCATACTGGGTCAGACCAAGGGTCCATCAAGCCCAGCATCCTGTTTCCAACAGTGGCCAATCCAGGCCACAAGAACCTGGCAAGTACCCAAAAACTAAGTCTATTCCATGTAACCATTGCTAATGGCAGTGGCTATTCTCTAAGTGAACTTAATAGCAGGTAATGGACTTCTCCTCCAAGAACTTATCCAATCCTTTTTTAAACACAGCTATACTAACTGCACGAACCACATTCTCTGGCAACAAATTCCAGAGTTTAATTGTGCGTTGAGTAAAAAAGAACTTTCTCCGATTAGTTTTAAATGTGCCCCATGCTAACTTCATGGAGTGTCCCCTAGTCTTTCTACTATCCGAAAGAGTAAATAACCGATTCACATCTACCCGTTCTAGACCTCTCATGATTTTAAACACCTCTATCATATCCCCCCTCAGTCGTCTCTTCTCCAAGCTAAAAAGTCCTAACCTCTTTAGTCTTTCCTCATAGGGGAGTTGTTCCATTCCCCTTATCATTTTGGTAGCCCTTCTCTGTACCTTCTCCATCGCAATTATATCTTTTTTGAGATGCGGCGACCAGAATTGTACACAGTATTCAAGGTGCGGTCTCACCATGGAGCGATACAGAGGCATTATGACATTTTCCGTTTTATTCATCATTCCTTTTCTAATAATTCCCAACATTCTGTTTGCTTTTTTGACTGCCGCAGCACACTGAACCGACGATTTCAATGTGTTATCCACTATGACACCTAGATCTCTTTCTTGGGTTGTAGCACCTAATATGGAACCCAACATCGTGTAACTATAGCATGGGTTATTTTTCCCTATATGCATCACCTTGCACTTATCCACATTAAATTTCATCTGCCATTTGGATGCCCAATTTTCCAGTCTCACAAGGTCTTCCTGCAATTTATCACAATCTGCTTGTGATTTAACTACTCTGAACAATTTTGTGTCATCTGCAAATTTGATTATCTCACTCGTCGTATTTCTTTCCAGATCATTTATAAATATATTGAACAGTAAGGGTCCCAATACAGATCCCTGAGGCACTCCACTGTCCACTCCCTTCCACTGAGAAAATTGCCCATTTAATCCTACTCTCTGTTTCCTGTCTTTTAGCCAGTTTGCAATCCACGAAAGGACATCGCCACCTATCCCATGACTTTTTACTTTTCCTAGAAGCCTCTCATGAGGAACTTTGTCAAACGCCTTCTGAAAATCCAAGTATACTATATCTACCGGTTCACCTTTATCCACATGTTTATTAACTCCTTCAAAAAAGTGAAGCAGATTTGTGAGGCAAGACTTGCCCTGGGTAAAGCCATGCTGACTTTGCTCCATTAAACCATGTCTTTCTATATGTTCTGTGATTTTGATGTTTAGAACACTTTCCACTATTTTTCCTGGCACTGAAGTCAGGCTAACCGGTCTGCAGTTTCCCGGATCGCCCCTGGAGCCCTTTTTAAATATTGGGGTTACATTTGCTATCCTCCAGTCTTCAGGTACAATGGATGATTTTAATGATAAGTTACAAATTTTTACTAATAGGTCTGAAATTTCATTTTTTAGTTCCTTCACAACTCTGGGGTGTATACCATCTGGTCCAGGTGATTTACTACTCTTCAGTTTGTCAATCAGGCCTACCACATCTTCTAGGTTCACCGTGATTTGATTCAGTCCATCTGAATCATTACCCATGAAAACCTTCTCCATTACGGGTACCTCCCCAACATCCTCTTCAGTAAACACTGAAGCAAAGAAATCATTTAATCTTTCCGCGATGGCCTTTCCGCGATGGCCTTATCTTCTCTAAGTGCCCCTTTAACCCCTTGATCTTCTCTAAGTGCCCCTTTAACCCCTTGATCATCTAACGGTCCAACTGACTCCCTCACAGGCTTTCTTGCATATTGTCTTGGCTCACACAGATAATATGATCGATCACTGACTGCTGTACCAGAGCTTTCTTAGCACAGGAGGCAGGGCATCATTCCTATTCTGAAGGACCTGAATCAGTCCTCAGAGAAGGAAGCAGTCAGCTTATTCATCCCCAGGAATTGCATGTCAGCATTTTCCGAGTGTCATCCTTTTCTTTTCCTTTAGGAGGTCATTTAAGGCAGTGGTCCCCAACCTTTTTTGGGGTGGGGGTGGGGCAGGGGTTGGATTTTAGTGCATACTTATTTAATTATGACATTTATAAATCCTGCACCTCCAGTTCTCTAACTCTGTGCATCCACTGAAATTCCCCCAAACAATGGAGCTTGGATGTTTCCCTTACAGCTCATCATACTAAAAGATATTTTCAAATTCTGGTGTCACCTCACAGTAACAGCAGCACAAACACCTTCCACTGCCAGACACATTGTGAAGTAACACAAAACCCCACAAAAAAAGACACTCAAAATCTATACTGCAATCCCATCGTATCATAACAGTAATAACACCAAGAACTCAAACAACAAAAACCCTACCTGTGAATAAGCAAGGGTAAATATTACACTGGGTCCTAGGATAACAATACACCACCTACTGAGGAAACAAAACAACCCGATTGCTATAGATCCCTATACAGACACTACATGCTAGCAGAATCTCTCATCATGGTCACACACACAGAGCAGAGACAGACCCTCACCAAATACAGAATACAAAATAAAGGAGCACAAATTAGAAAAAACTGAAATGGAAACCCCAAGAAGCCAGACTGTGTATTAACAATGGAAAAACAGAACCACCATTCCTCATAAAACAAATAAAATCAAGAAACAAAGCATCAGTTATAATAGTAAAACCATACTAATAAAAGAATACTTTAAAACTACTGATAAATAGAATTTCTATTAATTAAAATCATATACATTTTTTACAATTTCCCAAACACCAATAAAATATTTCAAAACAGCACATATATCAAATAACACACAATAATTAAAACTAATAAGGATTTTAAAAAGCCCCTGCTGTCCATACATGGGAGCTCTTGATTTCCAGTCACCCTGATATTGTCGAGGATTAGGAGGTTATCCTCTCTCTCACACATACTCACATGTCCATTCTCTCTCACACATACACTGTCACATACATACACATTCATGCTCTTATACCCAACCATAACCTCTTGCTCTCACAGACACTGACACACTCTCAGGCTGTAAGATACTCTCTCCCCATCCACACACACACTCTTACTCCCCTGGATTTTCTCATACACACTCATGCTCTCACTCTCACTGGTTCCCTCACAACCTCAGAGCCTCTCTCATTCCTCTGTCACTGCTGCCGCGTGGCTATTGGGGAGGTGCTGATTGTTGCTACTGGCACTGAAGTCCATTCTGCTGCCTCCTCTGTGCAGGCCCCGTGGGCTTCCAGTTCCTCCGTGCTGATCTCGTACATTGTGAGATCCACATAGAGAAAGTGCTATTCTTGCACTCCCAAAGATTACATGTGCCAATCAGTAAAAAGTAATTTTTTTTTTTAAATCTGCTGTCTGATCTTAGTTTTCTAATCGGTTGGTCGCAGGCTTTTTTTTTTCCCACCTTCCTTTTCTTATTTTGTTGCCAATTCCTTTTATATTGCCTTTTTTTCTATTTCTTTTCTCTCCATCTGTCTTCTTCCCTCAAACACACAGTCAGGTTCTCATTCTCACATGCTTTCTCTCTCTCTCATATACACACACACACAGGCTCTCACTCTCACATGTTGTCCTTCCCGGCGATGTGGACGGCAGAGATGTCCTGTAGATCTGCTTCTGCCCAAGACATCAGGGGGGCTATTTCTAGGGATACCTGTCGGCTTCTGGTTCCGCCCTGTCGGTTGATGTATGCCACTGTGGTGGCATTGTCCGACATCACTCTGACCGCTCTGTTTCGGAGTCTGTGGGCAAATCGCAGGCATGCTATCCTGACTGCCCGTGCCTCTAGTCGGTTGATGTTCCACCCCGACTCTTCTCTGTTCCACCGCCCTTGGGCGGTGAGTTCTTCGCAGTGTGCTCCCCATCCATTCAGGCTGGCATCTGTAGTGAGCAGGGTCCAGGTTGGGGAGGACATTCTTGACCCCGGCTCATGTGGCCGGGCTGCAACCACCACCGTATCTGAGTCCACAGTCTGGCTGGTACAGGTAGGTGTACGGTATAGTTCTGTGATCGTGGGCTCCACTGAGATAGGAGGGCGCGTTGTAATGGTCTCATATGAGCCCGCGCCCATGGTATCACCTCCAGAGTGGATGCCATAAGGCCGAGGACCTGTAAGTAATCCCACGCTGTGGGCCGGGTGGCGCTCAGCAGGGCCTGCAGACGATTCTGGAGCTTTGCTCTCCTCTTGGCGGTCAGACTGACCCTGTCTTCCTGGGTGTCGAATCGGACTCCTAGGTATTCCAGCGACTGAGAAGGCTGTAGGGAACTTTTGTTCAAGTTTACTACCCATCCTAGGCTTTCCAGAAGAGCTATAACTCTGTTGGTTGCCTGGTGGCTCTCCTCCGGTGACTTCGCCCTGATTAGCCAATCGTCCAGGTAGGGATGGACGAGGATTCCTTCCTTCCTGAGGGACGCCGCCACAACCACTATGACCTTGGTGAAGGTCCGCGGCGCAGTGGCTAACCCAAAGGGTAACGCTCGGAACTGGAAGTGTGGTTCAGGACTTTGAAGCGTAAATAGCGCTGGTGATCCCGATGGATTGGGATATGCAAGTAGGCTTCAGACAGATCTAGGGATGTGAGAAACTCCCCTGGCTGTACTGCATTTTTGACAGACCGCAGAGTTTCCATGCGAAAGCTGGGGACCCGTAGGTGTCGGTTGACTGACTTGAAGTCCAGGACGGGCCTGAAAGTGCCCTCCTTCTTGGGTACTATGAAATAAATGGAATAATGCCCATAATTTATCTCCCCTGCAGGCACTGGGATTATGGCTTTTAGGGACAGGAGCCTCCGCAAGGTAACTTCTAGTGCCGCCCTCTTGAGGGGTGAACAAGGAGATTCCACAAACTTGTCCGGCGGGAGCCGAAGAAAGTCCAGGTAATACCCTTCTCGGATGATGGCGAGGACCTACTGGTCCGAGGTAATCTCGACCCACCTGCGGTAGAAGAGGGTTAAGCCTGCCCCCTATGGCTGCTACCCCCGGATGGGTCAGCTGATTGTCATTGTGGGGTGTGGCCGGGACCGGAACCCGAGCCAGTTCTCCTCTTGTTTTGCTTAGTCCGAAAGGACTGGTTTCTGGACTGAGAACGAGGTGCTTGGTAGCGAGCCCTGTAAGGGTTGAAGCGCTGAGAGCTTCTACCTCTGGATGGCCTAGGAAAGGGGCACTGGCTCCTCCTTGATCTGTCTTCTGGTAGACGGGGTAATGGAGAGGCGCCCCATTTATTGGCCAGTTTCTCGAGGTCGTTGCCGAACAGGAGGGATCCCTTGAAGGGCATTCTCGTGAGACGTGTCTTGTAGGAGGAGTCGGCCGACCAATTACGTAGCCAGAGCTGTCTCCTGGCTGCCACTGAGGATGACACTCCCTTGGCTGCTGTACGGACTAGGTCAGAGGCTGCGTCAGTGAGGAATGAGAGAGCTGATTCCATCTCTTCTCCCGGGGTGTTGTTCCGAGCCTGTGATAAACAGGAACGCGTCACCACGGTGCAGCAGGTCGCAATTCATAGGGACATGGCTGCCACCTCAAAGGCTTGTTTCAGAATGGCGTCCATGCGCCGATCATGTGTATCCTTGAGGGCCGCCCCCCCCTCCACCGGAATGGTGGTGCGCTTCACAATTGCGCTAACTATGGCGTCTACCTTGGGGCACGCCAGCAGCTCCTTGGTTGCCGGGTCTAAGGGGTACATGCCAGACAAGGCCCGACCCCCTTTGAACGAGGCCTCCGGTGCATTCCATTCCAAATCGATTAGCTGCTGTGCTGCCTGTAGGAGGGGAAAATGGTGGGCCGTTTGGCGCAGGCCCTCTAACAGGGGATTCATTCTAGGTTCCCCTGGGGTGTCATGGCCCGGGATATCCAGTTCTGACAGGCATTGAGAGACCAGGCCTGGGAGATCCTCTTTCAGAAAGAAGCGCCTCATGGTCCGATATGGTTCAATCCCCGAGGGCAGTTCTCCCTCCTCGGGGGGCTCGTCATCTTCCTCAGAACAATCTGAATCCCCTTAAGTGGGGCTTCCGGGTGGCGAGTGGCCGTGCCTAGGCCTGGAGGGTCCAGGGGCCGGGTCGTCCGGTAAGTATGGATCCGATCGGGGAGCAGACTGCATTGTGACAAAGGCATGAATCCCCTTGAACAATTCCACCCAGGAGAGCGAACAGGATCTGGCCTTAGGGGCACCAGGTCTCTCGGGTTCCCTGGCTGCTCACCGTGGCCTGCTAGGTCCGGGGTGTTCCCTGAGGAACTGGCAAGTACGCTGGGCTGCGACCGGTCCTGGCCTGGAACTCCCAGGGCCTCTTCACATTGGGCACATAGGGAGTCTGCTTCCTCGCTCTGTGTAGCTCTGAGGTTGCATGCTGAGCAGAGGCTTAGAGCTCTTATGCCCGAGTCTGGAGGTGCCAGTTCTGCTGACGCATGGGCTCTCTTACGCTCCATCTCGTCTGTTACCTCCCCAAAGCTGGCGTCTGCGCTTTGTAATATGCGCGAAAGATGTGCGTCTACCAATATGTGCTTATCCATGCGCGCCTGTCCGCGTGCGCTTATCCACGTGCGCGTTTATCGGCTGGCGCCAATGAACGTGTGCCAATGAACAGGCGCTTATCAGCGTGCGCCTATGAACGTGCGCCTATGAACGCGCGCTTATCAACGGGCGCCTATGAACGGGCGCCAATGAACGGGCACCAATGAACAGGCGCTTATCAACGTGCGCCTAGGAACAGGCGCTTATCAATGTACGCTTAGCAACGGTCGCCTAACAGCGTGCGACTATCAACAGCACCTAACAGTGTGCACCTATCAACGGGCGCCTATCAACGTGCGGTTAGCAACATGTGCCTATCAACGTGTGCGTAGCAACGTGCGTGCGCTGTTCAACATGAATTAAGGTGACTTCAATGCATGCCTCTATCAAATATGCGCCCAAGTATCTTCGGGCGCCTAACATATATGCCCTTCGCCTGTGCGCTCAGTCTGGCCTGAGCGCTAGAGCGCGGCGACAAACCAGGGCAAAAGGCGAGCAGGCAGGCAAAATGGCGACCTCCTTGGCGGGTTGCCAAGTAGGCAGCCTCTATTAACCCTCGCTTCCTCGGAGACCCACAAGTAAAGATGTACGCCTTACCTTGTCTTCGGCGCTTCCCGGGCGGTCTCCGGCTGCGGGGGGAGAGGGTGATTACTGTCACCGCCGTGCTCGAGGAAGTGCACCTGCTGCCTCTAGGCCGCGCCCGAACTCGTCTTGCTCGGGGGCCAAGTCTGCCTCTAAGCAGCGCCCGAGCCCTTCTCACTCGGGGGCTAGGTCCCTGCCGCGAGCCGGCCACCGAACCGAGGCTCTTACCTCCGAGGGACCGTGGAAATCGCCTCGGGAAACTCAACTGGGGGAGGGACCGAATGGTATCACCGCAGGAGTGCGGGGCTCGTCTTCAGGTAGGTTTTCTTCTATGAATTTAGTCGTTAGAATTTGGAAAAACGCTCAGCGAGCGTGAGGTAGCTCCAAACTGCTTTGGAGACGGAAATTACTGAGTTGCTGCACTTCCTGTGGGGGTATATGTACCCGTGCTGACGTCAGATCAGTCTCCAACTGCTAGCACGAGCACACTATACCCACTTGTTATGAGTCCATCTGCTACACGCTAGGAAATGGTGCTATTTCTGGTGAATTTCCCTTCTAGCTAGGTGAATTCAAGTTTGATTTTTTTTTTTACCATCTATAAACTAGTCTCTAGTGCAGGTGGGCAAGCTTTAGAGGACCTTGGCAAAGCTACCTTGTAGGGTTCATGGGCATGTCATTTCTGTTTCCAGCATGCATTTCAATCTCCCTGTGTTTGCTGATGTTGCTATAAGTTATTTGTGAGATCCTGTGGCTCTTGCAACCTTGCACTATATAATAGTATTATTAATTCTTACTGCAAGCCTGCAGACTCAACCCTATGCGGTTTGGCAGATCTATTCACGTGAATCACTTAATCTAGGCTTCTCATTTTTCCTTCCAGAATGGGTTTTTGTTCCCGATTTGAGTGCCATATGCTGAGCTGGCAGAGGGAATTACTTAAGTGGCTCTGGCCGCAATGGCGATCTTCTGTCAGCCTCTCACCACTGAGAGGGTGGCAGATGTTTCAGTGGTTGCTGATACCTAGTGGCAATGTCTCTACCATTCTGCCCTTCCCCATATGGGTAATGCCCTTCTGTGACCAGGTATCTTGGGATGCCAGTCTCAAACATGATTCCTGCCCATAATAAGTCCTATGGGTGATTTCATCTGGTACCTGTAGTAGGAAAGGCAAGTTTTCGTAAAACTCCTAAGTAGGCTCCAAACTGAAAAATCTTTGCTTTAAATTACCACATGTTTTAAAATGCCAAGTTCATCAGATGAAACAATCATTAGAATAATCGTGTATGAATAAAAAATAATTTATAATCAGGTTGATTCTTCATTACCTTATTCAATATCACAATCTAGCAAGTCTACACCATCACTATCATTTCCAAGTTACTGAACTGTACAACAAAGATGTTTACCAGTAACAGGTGTTCTCTGTAAACAGAATGATAATTAACTACATTAAGTGGTTGATCTCATCCGAGGGCACAGATATGGAGCATTTTCTAAATAGTTTTGGAATGCCTAGAAGGCTAGCACAGAACTTCCTGCTCAACCATAGTTGTGATGGACCCCTTTAGTCCGATAGAAATATTGAAGACGTCAACTCCAAGGAGAGGAGTGTGGGAATTTTTTGATTGATTATCCCGTTATCCTTCGAGAACATCCAGCTACAGGTAAGCTGTTCTGTTTTCTTCAGACTAACAGAGCGAATCAGCCAGGCAAGTAGAAATCTCTAGCCAAAGGTAGTCTCTTAACAAAATGGAAAACAGTAAACCAGTTGCCAAGAGGCAAAGAACAATTTTTTTTTTTTTTTTTATGATAAACGAGAAGGCAGCTTAGTCCCTTTTTTCCTCTATCTCCCTAAATGAAAAAGCAATTGATTCTTATCCCATATCCAGGTAAAAATAATCCATATCTGGAGGAATAGTTAATAAAACTATATCGCTCCATGGTGAGACCGCTCCTGGAATACTGGGGCGGATTTTAAGAGCCCTGCTCGCCTAAATCCGCCCAAAACCGGGCGGATTTAGGCGAGCAGGGCCCTGTGCGCCGGTAAGCCTATTTTACATAGGCCTACCGGCGCGCGCAGAGCCCCGGGACTCGCGTAAGTCCCGGGGTTTTCGGAGGGGGCGTGTCGGGGGCGGGCCCGAACCGCGCTGCGTTTTCGGGGCGTGTCTGGAGTGTTCCGGGGGCGGGCCTGGGGGCGTGGCTACGGCCCGGGGCGTGGCCACGCTCTCCGGACCCGCCCCCAGATCGCGTCCCGGCGCGCTAGCGGCCCGCTGGCGCACGGGGATTTACTTCTCCCTCCGGGAGGCGTAAATCCCCGGAGAAAGGTAAGGGGGGGGGTAGACAGGGCCGGGCGGGTGGGTTAGGTAGAGGAAGGGAGGGGAAGGTGAGGGGAGGGCGTTAGAGGATTCCCTCCAAGGCCGCTCCGATTTCGGAGCGGCCTTGGAGGGAACGGGGGTAGGCTGCGCGGCTCAGCGCACGCCGGCTATACAGAATTCATAGCCTTGCGCGCGCCGATCCAGGATTTTAGTGGATACGCGCGACTCCGCGCGTATCTACTAAAATCCAGCGTACTTTTGCTTGCGCCTGATGCGCCAGCAAAAGTACGCCTATTCGCGTTTTTTGAAAATTTACCCCACTGTGTACAATTCTGGTCGCCGCAACTCAAAAAAGATATAGTTGCGATGGAGAAGGTACAAAGAAGGGCAACCAAAATGATAAAGGGGATGGAACAGCTACCCTATGAGGAAAGGCTGAAGAGGTTAGGGCTGTTCAACTTGGAGAAAAGATGGCTGAGGGGGGATATGATAGAGGTCTTTAAGATCATGAGAGGTCTTGAACGAGTAGATGTGAATCTGTTATTTACACTTTCAAATAATAGAAGGACTAGGGGGCATTCCATGAAGTTAGCAAGTAGCACATTTAAGACTAATCTTTTTCACTCAACGCACAAAAAAGCTCTGGATTTTGTTGCCAGAGGATGTGGTTAGTGCAGTTAGTGTAGCTGGGTTTGGATAAGTTCTTGTAGGAGAAGTCCATTAATGGCTATTAATCAATTATACTTATTTATTTTATTTATTTCAGATTTTTATATACCGGCATTCGAGACAGCAGTCACATCATGCTGGTTCACATAGAACAGGGGTGCATAGTAAACATAACTATAACAATGGTGCTGAAAAGGCAGTTACATATAACAGGGTGATAAGAACTTGGCTGAGAAGGAAGAGAAAGGACAGGTTATTAATTCACACAGGTAAACGATAGAAGATATGGTTAATCAAGGTGTAGTTGGAGATTAGTTGACCATGTTGGCGTCCGGGAAAGCTTGTATGAATATCCAGGTCTTTAGTCTTTTTTTGAAGGTTGAGATGCATGGTTCTGTTCTGAGATTTGAGGGGATGGAGTTCAATAACGGTGGAATGGCTGTAGAGAAAGCCCGGTCTCTTAGTGTGCAGTGTCTAGTAGATTTGGACGGTGGTACCTGTAGCGATCCCTTGTATGCATCTCTTGTCGGTCTTGACGAATTGTGTAGTCGGAGAGGGATCTGTAGGTCAATGGGAGCCAGTTGGTGGATGATTTTGTATGTGGTAAGAATGGCCTTGTATATTATTCTAAAGTGTATAGGTAGCCAATGGAGGCTCTTTAGAATCGGGGTTATGTGGTCCCTTCTCCTGGTATTTGTCAGAATTCGTGCAGCTGCATTTTGTACCATCTGAAGCGGTTTGGTGTATGAAGCGAGAAGGCCGAGTAGGATGGTGTTACAATAGTCTAATTTTGAAAAAATGATTGCTTGTAGAATGGTTCTGAAATCTTGGGCATGGAAAAGAGGTCTAATTCTTTTCAGCACTTGTAGTTGGTAGAAACAGTCTTTGGTGGTTTTGTTAATGGTGGCTTTGAAATTCAGGCGATTATCAATTAGGACTCCTAGGTCTCTCACTTGTGTGATTGTTGGCGTGGCTTGTTGTGCAGAGGTGATGGTGCTATTTTCTGAGGCGATGAGCAGGAGTTCAGTTTTGCCGGAATTTAATACCAGGTTTAGGCTGGTGAGGAGGAGTTTAATTTTTTGAAGGCATGTATCCCAGTAAGCCAGAGTTTTTGCGAAGGAATCCTTAATGGGTATCAGGACCTGGATATCGTCCGCGTAAAGGAAGTGTTTGAGGTTGAGGTCGGTGAGAAGTTGGCATAACGGTATAAGGTAAATGTTACATAAAGTAGGAGACAGGGAGGACCCCTGTGGGACTCCTACTGACGACGGATGTTGAGAGGATTCTTTGTTCTGTATCTTGACCTTGTATCCTCTATTGCTGAGAAATGATATGAACCAAGATAGTGCTGTGCCTGAGATACCTATGGAGGCTAACTGGTTAATGAGTAAGGAATGATTGACGGTGTCAAAAGCTGAAGAAAGGTCCAGTAGGATCAGTAAGAAGGCTTGACCTTTATCGAGGCCCAGGATGAGGTGATCTGTTAAGGAAATGAGGAGGGACTCCGTGCTTAGTGTTTTGCGGAAACCGTATTGTGATGGGAATAGGAGGTTGTTTTCTTCAATGTAGTTTGAGAGTCGGGTGTTCACCAGTTTCTCCATAATCTTAGCTATGAAGGGGAGGTTGGCGATCGGTCGGTAGTTGTTTGGGTCATTAGGATCTAGATTAGGTTTCTTGAGTAATGGTTTGAGAGAGGCCAATTTTAGGTCATCTGGGTAAGATCCTTGTGTTATTGAGCAATTTATGATGTCTGACAGGGATTTGGAGATGGAGTCAGGAATTGATAGAAGCAATTTCGAGGGGATGATTTTTAAAAAGTATGCTGGATTTTATAAGATACGCGCGTAGCCGCGTGTATCTTATAAAATCCGGGGTCGGTGCGCGCAAGGGGGTGCACATTTGAGCAACCTGCGCGCGCCGAGCCCAGCGCGAGCTGCCTGTTCCCTCGGAGTGAACTTTCCTTCGCTCTCCCCCCACCTTCCCCTCCCTTCCCCTACCTAACCCACCCCCCCCGGCCCTATCTAACCCCCCCCTTACCTTTGTCGGCAAAGTTACGCCTGCTGAAAGCAGGCGTAACTTTGCGCACGTCGGCTGGCAGTCCCGCTCCGTCCTTCAGTCCTGGGGGCTGGTCCGGAATCCTCGACCATGCCCCCAGGCCGGCGCCACGCCCCCGGGCCCGCCCCCGAAACGCCGGGGCACGCCCCCGAAACGTCACGTTGTTTCAGGAACGCCCCCGGACATGCCCCCTCCCGCCCCTTTTCAAAAGCCCCGGGACTTATGCGCGTCCCGGGGCTTTATGCGCGCCGGCGGCCTATGCAAAATAGGCGCGCACGGGCCTTTTAAAATCCGCCCCTTAGGGAATAGCCACTGCTATTAATTGCATCAGTAGCATGGGTTCTTCTTAGTGTTTGGGTAATTGCCAGGTTCTTATGGCCTGGTTTTGGCCTCTGTTGGAAACAGGATGCTGGGCTTGATGGACCCTTGGTCTGACCCAGCATGGCAATTTCTTATGTTCTTAGAAGTAAGAGATGGAGACTCCCAAGTCTATTTGCTTAATGGTAAAAAACTTGTCACCATTTTTTTTTTATTCATTTGTTTTAACTCTGTTATACTTGACCACATTCACTGGTAACAAATTCCATAGCTTAATTCTGTGGTGTCTGAAAAAATACTTTGGGAGCAGTAATAATTTTCTCCGATTAGTCTTAAATGTGCTACTTGCTAACTTCATGGAATGTCCCCTAGTCATTCTATTATTCGAAAGTGTAAATAACCGAGTCACATCTACTCGTTCAAGACTTCTCATGATTTTAAAAACCTCTATCATATCCCCCCTCAGCCGTCTCTTCTCCAAGCTGAACAGCCCTAACCTCTTCAGCCTTTCCTCATAGGGGAGCTGTTCCATCCCCTTTATCATTTTGGTTGCCCTTCTCTGTACCTTCTCCAACGCAACTATATCTTTTTTGAGATGCAGCGACCAGAATTGTACACAGTATTCAAGGTACGGTCTCACCATGGAGCGATACAGAGGCATTATGACATTTCCTGTTCTATTAACCATTCCCTTCCTAATAATTCTTAACATTCTATTTGCTTTTTTGACTGCTGCAGCACACTGAGCTGACAATTTTAAAGTATTATCCACTATGATGATGCCTAGATCTTTTTTCCTGGTTGGTAGCTCCTAATATGGAACCTAACATCGTGTAACTACAGCAAGGGTTATTTTTCCCTATATGCAACACCTTGCACTTGTCCACATTAAAATTTCATCTGCCATTTAGATGCCAATCTTCCAGTCTTGCAAGGTCCTCCTGTAATGTATCACAGTCTGCTTGTGATTTAACTACTCTGAATAGTTTTGTATCATCCGCAAATTTGATAACCTCACTAGTCGTATTCCTTTCCAGATCATTTATATATTGAAAAGCACCAGTCCAAGTACAGATCCCTGAGGCACTCCATTGTTTACCCTTTTCCACTGAGAAAATTGACCATTTAATCCTACTCTGTTTCCTGTCTTTTAACCAGTTTGTAATCCATGAAAGGATTTTGCCTCCTATCCCATGACTTTTTAGTTTTCGTAGAAGCCTCTTATGAGGGACTTTGTCAAACGCCTTCTGAAAATCCAAATACACTACATCTACCGGTTCACCTTTATCCACATGTTTATTAACCCCTTCAAAAAAATGAAGCAGATTTGTTAAGCATGACTTCCCTTGGGTAAATCCATGTTGACTGTGTCCCATTAAAATATTTCTATATGCTCTACGATTTTGATCTTGAGAATAGTTTCCATTATTTTTCCCGGCACTGAAGACAGACTCACTGGTCTATAGTTACCCGAATCGCCCCTGGTGCCTTTTTTAAATATTGGGGTTACATTGGCCACCCTCCAGTCTTCATGTATAATGGATGATTTTAATGATAGGATGCATACCATCCGGTCCAGGTGATTTGTAACTCTTTATTTTGTCAATCTGGCCTACTACATCTTCCAGGTTCACAGTGATTTTGTTCAGTTCGTCTGACTCATCACCCCTGAAAACCATCTCCGGAACTGATATCTCCCCAACATCCTCATTAGTAAACACGGAGGCAAAGAATTCATTTAGTCTTTCTGCAATGGCCTTATCTTCCCTAAGAGCTCCTTTAACCCCTCTGTCATCTAATAGTCCAACCGACTCCCTCACAGGTTTCTTGCTTTGGATATATTTTAAAAAGTTTTTATTATGAGTTTTTGCCTCTATGGCCAACTTCATTTCAAATTCTCTCTTCGCCTGTCTTATCAATGTTTTACACTTACCTTGACAATGCTTATGTTTTATCCTATTTTCTTCAGATGGATCCTTCTTCCAATTTTTGAAGGATTTTTTTTGGCTAAAGTAGCCTCTTTCACCTCACCTTTTAACCATGACGGTAATCGTTTTGCCTTCCCTTCCACCTTTCTTAATGCACGGAATACATATGGACTGCGCCTCTAGGATTGTATTTTTAAACAATGTCCAAGCCTGTTGAACACTTTTAACCTTTGCAGCTGCACCTTTCCTTTTTTTCTATTTTCCTCATTTTATCAAAGTTTCCCTTTTTAAAATTTAGAATGAACATGGAACGGATTTTCCTTTTAGGATCAGCTGGAGACTTCAAAGTGATCCAGATAAGTCACTGTCAGAGACATGATGCTGGACTCGACAGATCACTGGTCTGACCAAGCATGGCACCTCTTATATTTTTATGACCAAGGCAGCCCAAATCATAGTCTCTGAAGAGATATCAAATATGTAATTTCAGTTTGGGGTCATGCCTTCTTCTGGTAAAAATCAGAATTCATCACTTGTTCCAATATATAGGGAAAGCAAAGTTGCTTACCTGTAATGAGGGTTCTCCATAGGCAGCAGAATAAATCAGCCATAAACTGTGGGATGACATCAGATGGCACAGAACCAGACCCAGCTCTCAGCTTTGCAACAGTCTTTCCGAACATGCACAGGAGTTTCTACACATGGCTGTTGCTACATGAGCTCCTCAGTCTCTTCCAGCTTCATAGGCAACTCTCCAGGGAGATGGGCAGGTGATAAATATATGGCTGATTTATCCTGCTGACAAAGAACTGATATCCTCATGTAACTCACCAGGACAAGGACCAATCAGACAGATGGTCCTGTTGCAATATGAACTTCATGAGGCTGACTAGAGTCTTAGTCTCTCAACTCGTAGGAAAGCTTTCTACTGAAAAGAGATGATCCAGGCCCTATGAACTGGATCCTCTGGGATGGGATTGTTAGAATTTGGAAAATTAATGATAAATCCCAGGGACAGAAGAAGCTGAATTGTCATGTGAAGGGACACTAAGACACCTGTTGGTGAGGGGCCCATCACTAGCCAATCGTCCAGGTACAGGAATACACAGACTTACTGTTTCCATAGATGCAACACTACAACTACCAGAAACTTTGTGAACACACACAAAGTAGTTGAGAGACTGAACAAGAGCCTGTACTGACAATGCAAGCCCTCCACATGCAAACCAGAGAGATCTCCAATGGGCAAGATGAATGGGGATATGAGCACATATGCCCTTCAGGTCCAGAGCACACAATCAGTCCTTTGGATAAATGAATGCTAGATTTGTTTGGATCAAATTTATTTTGAACTTCGCCAGGACCAGTAAATTAGGGTCCTCAAATCGAGAATGGGTCCAACTGGGCCCAAATCGAGAATGGCCCAACTGACTTCATGGAAATTAAGTACTGAAAGTAGAACCTTATGTCACACTCCCAAGGAGCAACAGGTTCTATGGTCTTGAGACACAGAAGGAATATTACTTCCAGCTGTAGTTCAGGCAACTGGGTGGGGTCAGAACTGGAAACCAACATTTGCCGGCCTGGAGAGGTCACGTAAAGCACAAGCTGTATCTGTAGGTATTCCAGTAGGGAGTTATCCACCGAGAAAGAGCCCCGAGCCTGCTTGGAACAGCTGAAACAGGGAATTCCACAGGGAAGAAATCCAGAAACACTCCACTAAGGCAGGAAACCAGGGTGCTGCAAGTGGAAACCCCCTGTCGAACAGGATTTCTTCACCATCCTGGAAACTCTAAGGCTAACCAGGGCAGGGCAAGGGCTGATCCTGGCTTAGGTATTAATACCTCAGCCATAATAGCATATACTTCCCCCAAGGAAGCACATGGTTTAGTAACCGGAACAATTGTTGCATGAACCAGGACTCCCCTTTCTGCAGACAGGGTTATCCCTGAAAAAGGGAAGTATAGCTTGCAAGCCACTGCAACCAAAGAGCAGCACCTCTGTTGCGGGGTCCTTTGTCCCCCAACTCCCTCAGCCATAGATATGGCGATAGGTTGAAAGGCATACTCACCAGTTAGATGGATAAGTACCCTCCTCACTGAGGTAGGGTCTCGCAGGTGAAAAGGACTGGCAATAGCAGTCCTATCAAAAAACACCCATTGAGCTCAGCAGGTATCAAAGGTGACTCCTGGACAGGAGAAACCCCTAATCTTCATAGGGGAGCTACTCTGGAAAGGCTCCCTCACGAAACAGACCTGCTGTGTCTTATGACGACCTAAGGAGAGCGCTACTGTTCGACCGGCTCTCAGATCCCATGAGGGAAACTGAGAATGAGGGACACCCCCTTGCAGGGGTGGTCAAGCAGGTGTCCAGAGGGGAAACCATAAGAGTTGCCCTGGAACCTAGTCGAATCCTCTCTTCCTGAAGGAACAGGAAAGCAATGGGATTCGGGGCCTCCCGATCCCAAAAAGCCTGTCAACTCTCCAGTTGAGACACAATGGTGATGGCGTCTGTAGGGCCCACTGTGCTTTTGTGCTCACCAATGATGAATCACATTAAGGGCACCAAATGACGCTGCACCCAGGGCTTTTGGCAGCATTTGACCGAATCTTGATCAGTTTGACGGTATATAGCGCCATCCCTGGCGCCACAGGCACCCATGCACCTCACAAGCCTGGCAGCACCGATAGAAACCCTGGAACCCAAAGGCAGCGATGGACTGGAAGTACCAAGGACGCTAGGGGTGCCTGCAGGCTGAGGCTCTGCAGCCCCGACACACTTCCATCAGTGCCCAGAGGAACAGATGACTGCCAGCGCCATCGACTGCTCCCCTAGGCTCACCTATCCATCTGAGGACGTCAATGCTGTAAGCTTGATGGCATCCCTTGCCAGCGGCTATGGCTAACTATAGCCTTGCTAGCGCTCATTAATACAGATGGTGCAAAAATCCAGGTGGGGCCTCCGAGGGCCCCCAAGATTATAGTCATCTATGGTGCCCGATAGCCATAGGCCAGTGATGGGACACAGAGCAATGACCCTCAGTGCCACATTAGGACACCACCAAGGAGCCTCAAGGACACCAGACCACTGCACCTGGATGCCTCAGCGTACTAAGCTGCTTGAGTAAATGGCGACCCCAGCGCTCGATCTGTTCAAGGCTGAAATCGTTGTCACTCGAGGGCTTCAGTGGCACTCGAAGTTTCTCAATGGCGATTCCAGTGCCTCGTTGATGGTGCTCGACATTGTCGAGAGTGGCAATGAAAGGCACTGGTGGCCAACATGCCCGATGGCCTCCATGGCGGCCCCGCACCTCAATGGCAGAGGGTATCGATGGTATCTGGGCAGTTCCACACTGCGATGGCCTCGAGGCCACATACCGCAATGTCTCTGAGGGCAGCCACGGCATCGAAGTCACACAGTGACAGCATTGAGGGTGGCCACGACATCAAGGCCACACACCTCGTAGGTATCAAGGGCTGCAGTATGAAGGCCACATACCTTGACGGCATCACGGTTGGTAACTCACGCACTTCGATGGGATCAAGGGTATCGATGGCATAGAGCATAAACATAGAGGGGGACTGTAGTGCTTGATGGCAGACCTGGTCCCAGACACTAGAGGTCAGTGCCAAACTCCACCACATCGAGCCCAAGGTGCTTGATGACTCTGGTGCATCGAGACTTCATGTCCACAGATGACTATGGCACAGAAGTTCCTTAAGGCATTGAGGGCGGTCATGCATCCCGTTGGCAGGGGACACCCTGGCACCTCAACAGCATCAAGAGTGACCATGGTGCTCAACGGCTGTCCTTGTCCCTCACGCAGTGCTGACATCGATGCGTCAGATCAATGTTGTGCTAGTCACAGATGTGCACAGGCAATGGTTATTGGGCATGGCACTGAAGATGTGGCAGCAAGCTGCTTGCCCAGGCTCCTGCTCATCCTCTTTCACAAAGGCTACACTGTCATCACCGGCAAGCAGGAAGGGAGACTTCGTCATCCAGGTCTCCTGCCCATAGAGACTAGTTCTTTTGAACGGAGAGAGGATGATCTCTCTCTCCCCCCCACCCCCCAGGAACATTGTGGTCTTTGATCTCTGATCGGCATTAATGGAGGTTTAGACAGTACAATTAGTGAAAAGACATGGAACTCCTGCCAGGACAGAACTCGGGCGAGTCCCCAGGCTCAGCAGCCTTCATGGATCACCCAGACTGCATTCAGTCAGTCCTGCCAGCACCTGACAACGGTACAAAAACAGACAAAGCAAGGACAGGACACAGATACCAAACTGCTGGTGCAGAATTTATTTTTTTTTAAATAAGGGATAGAAATAGACTGACAGACTGCACAGCGACTAAGGCCCGCCATGCATCTGGCAGACAGAGGAAAGAAGAAAAAGGAAAAGAAATAAAACTACCATAAGGAAAAAAAACAGCTGTAGCCCTAGGAAAAATCACTTACAAAAACTGTGAGGAGAGAGCAAAGCTGAATACTGAGAGACACACGGCTCCCGCAATCAAACAGCTTCTTGGAAAATAAAGAGACTGAGGGCCTCTGCCTAGGAGGCAGGGTGATTACTACAACTGCACATGCTCAGTAGGGTATGTTTGAAAGTTCTAGATTCTTTGAGGTCAAAGTTCTGTGCCGGGCTCCATACAATGTCACCGATGTCTGAGGACCACCATCCTGCTTGTCCTCTGAGAATGAGGTAAACTGGAGGCCCGATGTATGTCAATTTACATGATGCATATTCATTATACATATCCTGAATACCTAACTGGCTATGGGGTCAACCAGGAAAGACTTGGAAAATCCTGTTCTAGACTTTTCTATAGCTGTAGCAGAAACATTATTTGGTGCCTTTGGAAGACATTGTTGACAGAGAAAGCAGAGTTGCTTACCTGTAACAGGTGTTCTAGGACAGCAGGATGTTAGTCCTCAGATGGGTGACATTAGATGGAGCCCAACATGGAAAACTTTTCTCAAAGTTTCTAGAACTTTGACTGGCACACCGAGCATACCCAGCATGCCACTAACCATGCGTCCACGCAGGGTCTCCCTTCAGTCTCGTAACATAGAATTTATGAGCGAAAAAGAAAACAACAAAACGCAGGAGAACCCAACTCTGTGGGGTGGCGAGCAAGTTTCCTGAGGATTAACATCCTGCTTTCTTCTAGGACAAGCAGGATGGTGGTCCTCACAGATGGGTGAATACCAAGCTGTAGGCTGCTCCGGACAATGTCCATGATCCACAGGCACTGAACCAGGTGCCAACAGGCACAAAAACAACTATGGTACTGTGGATAACATAGGGAGACAGCCTGAACCCAAACAATGGGCCCTAGATAGGGAAAGTTGGGATTAAGCCTGGAAGAGGTTGCGAAGGACAGATTGGCTGAAGCTACTGTCATGTCGACCATCCTTGTCCAAGCAGTAGTGGGCAGCGAACGTGTGTAGGGAACTCCACGTTGCGGTTTTGCAAATTTCAGCAACATGAACTGCTTGCAAGTGGGCAACAGACAACGCCATGGCTCTCACAGAGTGGGCTTTTATGCAGCCTCCAAGGACCGCCTGCGCAAAGCAGAAGGCAATACAATCTGCCAGCCAGTTGGGAAAGAGTTTGCTTGCCCACTGAAACGCCCAGCCTGTTCCTGTCAAAGAATATAAAGAGCTGCAAGGACTGCCTGTGGCCTGCTGTGCGTTCGAGATAGAAAGCTAAAGCCCTCTTGCAGTCCAGACTGTGCACAGCCTATTCTCCCTGGTGAGAATGAGACCTTGGAATAAACGGTGGGCAGAATGATAGACTGATTAAGATGAAAATCAGTCACCACCTTAGGCAGGAACGTAGTGTGTGTACGCAGGACCACCCTATCATGAAAGGATTTCATGTAGGGTGGATACGTAACCAATGCCTGAAGCTCACTAACCCTACAGGCCGAAGTGATCACCACCAGGAAGATAACCTTCCAGGTCAGAAACTTTAAGATCGCAGGAGCACAAAGGTTCAAAAGGGTCATGCATGAGCTGTGTCAATACTATGTTGAGGTCCCAGGACACAACAGGAGGCCGAAGGGGAGGCTTCAGCTGAAGCAAACCCTGCAGAAACCGCCCCACAATGGGTTGCACAGAGATGGGCATACCACCCATACCCTGATGGTAAGCGCTGATGGCATTCAGGTGTACTCTGACCGACTTGGTTTTTAACCCAGCCTCCGAGAGGTGCCACAGATAGTCAAGCAACCTCGGAGTGGGCAAGCGAAGGGATCCAAGCCATGATCCTTGCACCAGACAGAGAACCTCCTCCACTTCAGTTGATAGGACTTCCTGGTGGAAGGTTTCCTGGAAGCTACCAACACATAAGACACGTCATCAGACGTCCAGGGGCTGCAGGACTAGGCGTTCAACACCTGGGTCGTCAAGTCTAATGCTCTGAGGTTTGGTTGGTGCAGCCTGCCCTGATCCTGTGTGATCAGATCGGGAGAGGTCCCCAGACAGATGGGATCTCTGTCTGACAGGTCCCAAAAGAACGGGAACTAGACCTGTCTGGGCTAAAAAGGAGCCATGAGAATCACGATCCCCTGGTCCTGCTACAAAGTTCAAGAGTCTTCATGACCAGCGGAAAAGGAGGATATGCCTACAGGAGGCCCGTGCCCCAATGTCAGACAAAGGCGTCCTAGGCTGGAAGTCTGTCCGTCCTGAACAGGGAGCAGAATTTTCTCACTTAGCAATTTCAGGGGGAGGCAAAGAGATTCACGTCTGGAGTTCCCCACCGGCGGAAGATCTGGACCGCCACTACTGGATTCAGCGACCATGCGTGTGGGCTGGAACGCTAGACACAGCCAGTCCGCCATTACATTCACTGTTTCAGCTAGGTACATCGCTTACTGTAGCATGCCCTGTGACAGAGCCCAGGACCAAATCTGTACTGCCTCTTGACAGAGGAGGAACGACCCAGTGCCTCCCTGTTTTTTGATGTGTCACATTGCTACCCGATTGTCCCACAAGGCAGTCCTGATCTGGACAAAGTCTCGAAATGCCCAAAGATCATACCAAATTGCTCGAAGCTCCAAGAAGTTGATCTGACAGAGATTCCTGAGCCATTCACATGTGCACCCCAACCCAGGGGTGAGGCATCGGTGGTAAGCACCACCTGAGGCAGGGGAGCCTGAAAAGGGACCCCCCTGCCCCAGGTTGGATAGATCTTTCCACCAGGACAAGGAGACCTGGAGAGGTGGCATGATGCAGATACATGCTTCAAGGTCCTGGGATGCCTGCGCCACTGCGACTGCAGGGTCCACACCGCCCTGCACATGCACAGGTGGGCCAAAGGGGTGACATGGACAGATGCAGCCATGTGCCCCAAAAGATGAAGCTGCAGACTAGCAGAAACCTGTGGACGGCTGAGGACCAAACTTGCCACCGACAACAGGGCAAGTGCCCGATCGTGGGGCAGGAATGCCTTGGCCTGAACAATGTCCAGTCTGGCCCCGATGAAGCCCAGGTTTGGCGACAGGCTAAGGTGGAACTTGGGGTAACTGATGACAAACCCCAGAGATTATAGCACCTGGATGGTCACATGTAAGGAGCAAAGCGCCCCCTGCTGAGTGGTGCTTTTGACCAGCTAGTCAAGTAGGAAAAGACGTGCATCCTCTAATGTCGGAGGTGTACTCCCACCACTGTCAAGCACTTGGTGAAGACCCAGGGGGCTGACGCAAGGCTGAATGGCAATACTTGATACTGGAAGTAATCTTTTCCCACCACAAAGCAAAGATACTTCCTGTGATCCGAGAAGATCGCAATGTTGGTGTACGCATCTTTCAGGTCAAGGGAGCAGAAGAGCCAGTCTCCTCTTCCTAGGAATGTGATCAGGATGCCCAAAGAGACCATCTTGAACCTCTTTGAAGGAATTTGCTGAAGGCTCTCAGGTCGAGAATGGGGCATAGGCGCCCCCCCTGCTCTCTTTGGTATCAGGAAAAACCAAGAGTAGAACCCTCTGTCCTGCTGGCAGAGGGGAATGGGTTCTATCGCTCTGGCCATTAAAAGGGCAGAGAATTCTGTTAAAAGTATTTCCTGAGAAGCAGACAAAGCCCATGATGGACGTGGGGGAGAATCTGCAGGGTTGTCCGTGAAATTCAGGCAATACCTTCAGCAAACGATGGTGAGGACCCACTGGTCCAATGTGACGTGGGGCTAGTGGGCCACAAAAAGATACAGCCTGCCTCCAACCAGAGGGCAGGATGCCAAGGGTACAGCAATCTGACTTTCACTCCCTCGCTCCCAGTCAAAAACCCCATGGCGGGATTCTGCTGGTGGGCTGACTGAGGCCTGGGGGTCTGTTGCTGACAGGAATGAGCTGTGGAACTAGCGCGGGGTATGCGAGCCCGCGAGGCAGGAGAATAGCATTTCCTCTGGTGATAGAAGGATTTCCCTTGAGCTTTGTCGTGAGGATTTCCTGACAGAGGATGGTGGGTCAGAAGCACGGTGGGTCAGAAGCACTAGCCGACAAATGCTGAAAGGTCTCATGGTGGTCCTTCAAATTGGGCCACCGCATCTCTGACCTCAACCCCGAAGAGATTCACACTAGTATAGGGTAGATCTGCCAGCTTTTCTTGGACCTCCAGCCGAAGGTCTGAGGCACAAAGCCAGGCCATCCTGTGGGCACAGATACCCGCTGTAGCCACTCTCACTGCTGTTTCAAAAACATAAGTGAACCTCACCTCGTGTTTTCCTGCCTCCAGACCCTGCTGTACTACTGCTGAGAACGCCTCCTGTTGCAGTTGAGGCAGACACTCTGACAGCTCCTGGACCTGCTTCCACAGGCTCTGGTTGTACTGGGTCATAAATAGTTGGTAGGAGGCAACATGGACGATGAGCATAGCGCCCTGATACACTTTCCTACCCAGGGCATCCAACACCCTGTGCTCTCTCCCTGGAGGAGCAGAGGTGTGGGTGCGAGAACGTTTGGCTTTTTTAAGGGTAGACTCCACCACAACCAGGTTGTTCCCAGATCCTGAAGAGAAGCTCCTTAAAAATATCATGGACTGGGACTGCCACTATTTCTTTTGGAGGATCCACAAACTGGAGGACTTCCAGCATTTTGTGGCGGGCATCCTCTTCCGAAGGAGCTGAAATGGGATGGCTTCAGCTATGGCCCGGACAAAGCCCACAACGGAAATATTCTCTGGAGGAGATCTATGCCTCTCATCTGGTAGTGAAGGCTCAGAGGGAAGATCTCCAGAATCCTCCAAAGAGGTGTTGACCCCCCCAGGGGTCATACAGGAGCCTCTTCCTCATGAAGGTCCCTTGGGGCCAGCATGGAGGGCCTCTCAGTTTGGGCACAGAGGGCACAGAGATCTGACGGTCCCAGAATGGGAGCAGGAAACTCTGGCCGTGGGCCCAATGGCCCTGTGGGCGCCAAAGGCCATAGTGAGTCTTTCTCCTTGGAGGACCCAATAATGGGTATGCTCCAGAGAGGGGCATCGGAGGCCACTGAGGAACCAATGTACCGGTTGTGTTGGAAGGACGCCTAAAAGGATGTTCAGATGCTCTGGCAGGGGAGCTAAGAGAGACGGTGCAGGCTCCAGCACTGGCTTGGGGACCGGTGGCAATTTGATACTCCGCAGAGCTCAGAGCACCGCCATCTGTACCCTGCAGTCCATTTCTGATGAAGTTAGGATGGAAGGAAGAGGAGGCAGCAGCATCAGAGCCTCCTTGGAGCTCTGAGGAGGCTCTGTGCCCGGCACTATTATCAGTGGGGAATGCCTGGGACTCCTGGTTCTGATAGAGAACAATGCCTCTTCTTCACAGGGTCGCTTCTGTGCAGTCCCAAGGCCATGCGTCAACTGCGACCTGTGACAGTGTTGGCAGTGGTGCTTGGCCCAGTCTTTCCCCGGTGCAGAGAAGGCTGAAGATCTCTTGGAGTGCGACAACACCAGAGACAGCCTATCTCTGGCTCCTCTCTCTTGAGACGGGTTGAGGGAGTCGGAAAGGATGGTGTAATTAACGGCTCCCCTCGGCATGTAGATGTTGATGCCTCTGACGCTGGAGTAGATGGACCAGACTTTTTGGGCCCGCAAAGCTTTTCCATCTTATCCAGCTGGGCACAATGGCCTTTGGGGTGGGGGGGGGGGGTGTGTTTCTGATCGCAGAGATGGCACCCGTGGATGTCATGAGATGCCCCCAGGCAGAGGATCTAGACCTCATGCAGATCAGTGATAGACATGGTCCACGGGCACTGGGGGCACTGTTAAAAATTGGACATCATGAAAAACAGCCAGTGAGTGGTAGATGGCAGACAGCCACCGAGGAGTGACACGCCGGGAATAGACCACAACGAAGGAAAAAAATCAGACACCTACCACGCTATGGTACGGGCACTGACCAAAGAGGGACCTGGCACAGAAAAAGTCGAAAATGAACGGGAACATTTGAAGGAAAACTACTAAAGAGCAGAGCTCCAGAACTGCGAGGCAACTATTTCGTGGAAAAAAAGAGCCTGAAGGGGGACCCCGCATGGACGCATGGTTAGTGGCATGCTGGGCATGCTCAGTGTGCCAGTCAAAGTTCTAGAAACTTTGACAAAACTTTTCTGGGCCGGGCACCATCTGATGATGTCACCTATCTGTGAGGACTACCATCCTGCTTGTTCTAGGAGAGCTTACATTTCTCCAATATATATATGTCTGATTTTTTATCTATATAACAAAAAACATCCACATTGTCACTGCCATCTGAACACTGATAAGTTAAAACTTCATTATAGGTGTACTGTTTTCTATAACAGAGAATTATCTTGAGAGATGTGGTAAATTCATATTAAAAGGCTGGCATTTATTTCCCTACACACCAGCTCTTCAAATATTTTGCTTTATAGCTGTGCAGAGCAGATATTTTCTCTTAGTAATGTAAAATGTTCCTTATAGCTCTCTTGCCTGGCCAACCAGGCGAGCACATACTCTGCTTGAAAAGACCCTGGAATGGCCCTGGAAGGACTACTGCCATTCAGGACTGGGGGTATCAAGGTTGTAAGAAAACCAGTATATCTATCTAACCTTGACAAATCCCATTTCTGATGAGCAGCTTAAAGAATCTTAACTAAAATAATGGATCCACAATAACCTACTGTAGATCAAGCAAAAATGTTATAAGAAATGCAAAACAAAATAAGCAAAGAAGGACTATGATACAAACAGCTAGAAACGGATTGTTAAGAGGTGTGGTCAGGATTACAATGAATTATAAATGAGAAAAATTACTTAGTCAACCGACTAAGCTGTGTTTTCTGAAAGTTAACTTACAGAATTTACAAAACTTACCCTGTTACATTACAATGCATTTTTTTATTTTCACACAGCCAGGGGTCTTTTCTTCTTTGCTGATTTTTTTCAATCTGTATTGTCGAATTTCTCTCACCAATGTATAAAAAGCATCCTCCACTCTCTGCATTGTAAAACACAACTCCTTTACAGTCTGTTTCATTGAAAATGTGATGTACTGGGACTTGGATTGTGAAAAATAGAATCAAAATTATGAGCTTTTTTTTTGGAAGAAGGTGGCTGGGTATATCAGTCACACAGAAATGTAATCAATACAAACAAGAGTTACAGTTTATCTTTGGTTTTCAAGGGAGGAACCAGAATAACCACCTCACTACTTTCATGTTGATTTCAAAGTACATTGTGTACATAACACCATTACAGTTAGAAATCAAATTTTTATTTCTATGTTTAAAGTTTATACATACTTATATCTCAAAACAATAAGTAACTAGTTATTTCTCATCTTTGTTTATACTTTGATTTATGATATTGATTTTTCAGTTTGCACATAAAGCTTAATTTTAAAAAGTCTACTGTAGAAACTAGCTTGAACAATGTTTTACAATATTAACATCTTATAATTAATTTGATTGACTTCATATAAAACTCATATCACTGTCATAAGCAAAAGTTCCAAATGGATCATTAAGCAACAGAACTTTGAATCAATATTTATTTATTTAAAATTATTTGTGTCCTGCATCCTCCAAGATGCGGGCCGAGTAACAAAGAGTTCCTTCATACTCGGCTGAATTCATCCAAATAAAGAACTTAAAATAAATCAAATCCTATTTCACTTCAATTAATTTTGAGTCATAAATTTCTCTCTGTTTAAACACATAGCTCAAAAGCCTTGCATTTACTATTCACTGTTTTAATCTATGCTTCCGTAATTGTTTTTAGACTTAATTTCTCTCTTAGTATAATAGTTAAGTTTTAAAGCTACATTTATTTATTTCTAATTGATTTTAGCTGTTATCTTATATTATTGCTATTTTTTTTTCTTGCTTTTTTTTTTTTAATTGAATGTACACCGTTGTGATGGTTTTATTACTGATGTGATGGTATAAAAAAACCAAATAAACCATAAACCATATCTAAGAAAAGTCAAATATACCTTTAACAGGTGCTCTCCAAAGACACCAGAATAACCATTCATACAAATGAGGGACACCATCCAACAGTGTCGACATGGAGCATCAACCAGAGCCTACTGGAAAAGTCTAGAAAGGCTTTCCTGGTCATATGTGGGAGTTGCCATGCACTTGCCACCTCGTAGAGGTCACTCAGATGTATTTCAGTAAAAAATTCACAATTCCAGAAGGGCAGGAGGGACAGTTATGCATGACTAGTTAGCCTGCAGTCCTTGGGGAACACCTGCTACAGGTAAGCAACTTTATTTTCTCAGAGGACAAGCAGGATAGCCAGTAGGAATATACAGCTCCCAAACTTTCAGCTCAGTTTTTTCATTTTGAGTTTTTTTCTGTCTAGATAGATTTTTGTTTTCAGTTCAGTTGTCAAAAAAATAAAATTAAACTAGAACAACCCCCCCCCCCCCACTAAACCATTTGAAATAAACAGAAACAAAAAAACCCCCAGACCTCCTGACACCTTCAAAATGTTTGGAGGACAGCATCCGAGTGATGTCACTGAAGCGCCTTCCTCCAAAGTGGATGGTGCTATTTCGAAGTATGACTACACATCACAATGGCACAGTCTGCTATAGAGGAAAGTCCCACATTGACAACATTCCTGTGCTGTGGGATCTTCAAAACATGGCATCATGTTTTGAAGATCCCAGACAGAAGACAATGTTGGGAAGCCTGATCCTAGGGCTCTGGGTTAGACAGACCAGCCTCTGGCTGGGCCCTGGCACCAGGCCTAGGCCACGGCACTGCAACCAGGCTAAGGTGACAGAAAGAGGCTGAGACCTTGGTGCCAGGCCCCAGCATCAGGGCCAGGCCTGGGTGCTAGGACTAGGAGACAGGGCCAGGTGTTGGTACCAGGCCCAGGGCTCAGTGCCAGGCTCCAGGAACAGGCCTCTCTCCTGCCAGAGACCCGCTTTTATTTAAATTTATTTTAAAGCAACAAATACAAAAATAACTGAAAATTTTCAGGTATTTCTGAAGGAGACTATTTTTGATTTGTTCCATTTGGAACAAACCAAAGATGGCCTCATTTGTTGCAATTTTTGCATTTGTTAAAAACAACTGCACATGCCTAAAACCAGTGATGTAAGTGGTAATCCCAAGCTAAATTCTGTATTAATAAAGTGTGAACCCCTCACCCCCAACAAGACTGCCGATGGGCAGAACAACCTGTTGACTTTTTTTTTTTTTTTTTAACTTCTGTATTTAATAAAGAAATCCAAAATAAATGGGGGTATTTTGGGTTTGAAGGGTTGATTTGAAAAGCTGGATTCTACCCAGACTCTAGAGAGGACAGACTGACCAAAACTATTGCTGTGTCAGGGATCCACGTCTAAACAGTAATAGGATATAAATATGTGAAATGTATCCCTCGGCTTCGTAAACCTCCTTAATAGAGGTTGATCTAAGATGAGACACCAATGCAGCCATGTGCTTTGACATGACTTCCTAGGCATATAAGACACAACCTGCTATCCAATTAGAAAAGTTCTGTTTAGTTACTGTAATTCCAGACCTGATGAAGTCAAAAGAAACAAACTGAGTGGACCTTTTATGGGCTTCAGTTTGCTCCAGGCACAGAGAATGCCACTTCAGGGCTATGGGTTAAGGACAGGGATAGGACAGAAATTATTGGTGATTTCATGATTAAGAATGTAGATAGCTGCAAGGATTGTTTGGTAACTTATTTGCCTGCCTAAAGTGAAATGAGTGGACCTCATGCATCACCTAGGTAAGATTTTAGAGTGCATTAGAAAGAGCCAACTGTCACGGTTCATGTGGATACCAAATACATAGGAAAGTAAAGAAGGAAGACTGTTGAGGCTAAATTTAAGATTCTAGGTAGCAGACTAAGCACCATAACCCCCAGGGTAGCAATCTTGAAAATGCTCACAGTTCTACATGCAGGATCCAAAGGTAGGCTGAGCTCCTGAATCTCAATGCATGAATTGACACAATAATGCAGAGGTAAGGGGCTTTAGATTCATTAGGAATTGGGGAACTTTTTCGGCACAGAAGACTCCCATTCTGGCAGGATGGGCTTTACCTTAATTAAAATGGAACCTGGCTGCTGGTGTTAACAATTAACACGAAGATCTAGTTTAAAACTTGTTGTATCATGTAGGAAAGCAGACAATCGTTCAGGAGCATATGACTTGGTACAAGGTGTCTACCAAAGATACCATCAAAAAATGTAAATTAAAATATCCTGATAGTGAGGATGTGGGGAAAAGGCAGAAGTAGACCACATGAATTTAAAAATATAGCAGACATATTGTATGTTTGAATCCAAACTACCTAAATCAACTGCTAGCTACTGGATTGTAAAAAGGAATAAAAAGAATATATTTAGGTGGCCATATGCAAATATGAGAAGTCTAAAAAAATAAAATGGGATAGTTAATAGTGTATGACACTAGATTTAAAAAAAAAATGATAGTAAGCATCTCACTGACCTGCTGTATCCCGATGCTGAGAAGGCTTTTGACAAACTTAATTGACCGTTTCTGTTTCAAGTGCTAGATAAGGTGAGATTTCCTGAGGAGTTTCAGTTTTGGGTTACGGCCCTGTATTAGTGCGTGTATATTGACCAATGGGATTTGCTTAGGTCTCTTCCCTATGCTATGTGGTACAAAGCAGGGATGCCTGTTACCCCTACTGCTTTTTGACTTGGCCATTGAAGTACTGGCAGCAAGGATAAGAGATTCCTTGGATATTGAGGGAATTAAGGTGGGTGGACAGGAGCCTGTATTTCCTTATATGCGGTTGAGGTTCTCCTTTTTCTGTTAAATCCAAAACAAACAGGCCCGAGGGTGCTAGCAGCCCCTGCTGCTTAAAGCAAGGTTTTCAGATATAAGATCAATAACACAAAATCAGAGGGGTTCCTCATTGGTAATATGAAAGTTGAGAGCATTCCTCTATGTTTTTCAAATTTTAGGGTAGCAAGAGGGGATTAAATATCTAGGGATATGGGTAGCATATTACATGATGGAAATAGGGTATGTAGAGCAAGCCCACATATATCTTATACCATCAAGATTTGGAAAACGGTAAATAGATCCTTGGGGATTTCCTCTACAGATGCTGTCAGGAATTACGCCCATCAGGAGAAACCGGAAATTACTGTGCGCACAGCAAGGCTGTCACATGATGAAAGCAGGGCTTAAAATTTCTAGGTCAATTGTGGGAGGAAGATGATACTCAAATGAAATCCTTTTCAGATCTTAAGGAAGTTTATAAGGTTCCATGAGAGACAGAACCATTCTTTTAAAGGTTGATGGTAGTGCTGGGGAACAATGAGAGGAGAGGGTGGAAATGATAGGTACTTAATCCTGTTGAGCAATTTATTGCCCGAGAGGATATGCCAAAGCAGGGAATTTCCAAGTTTTATAGGACAGTGTTGGTATGCCAGATGGCAAGAGATCCCCCACTTAGTATGGAAGCACAGGGGAATAGAGGCCTACTTTTAGAATTAAATGTGACACATTGGAAGGCATTATGGCGAAAGGCACACAAGATTTCCTTGTGTAGCAAGAGATAGTAGAACTAATGGTGAAACTTATCCATAAGGTATATAGGTTCCCAGTATACTTTTCTAGATTCTCAGTGAGGGCATGAAATATGCTGGAGGGGGTGCAGGCAAGCTGGCATGTACCTACATGTGTGGTGGGCATGTCCTTTTAGTGGCAGACTTTTGGAAACTGGTGGGACAAGAAATGAGGGGTATTTTAGGCAGGGAGGTTAAATTAGATCCCTCTCTCTGCTTGTTGGGCAGATGGTATAAATCATAATTTAAGTAAAGAAAAGGGGCAACTTGTTAACCATCTGATTCATGCAGGACGAGCCTCGATTGTTCTGCTCTGGAAGGTTGCTCCTACAATAATATGCTGGTGCCTTCAGGTGCATGAAATAGCCTTAGTTGAAAAACATATGTATATAATTCATAAACAATTTTCTATGTATGATAAAGTGTGGGCGCCTTTCTGGTTGTACTGGACTGCTCACAATTGATGAATGGGAAATGTTTCTGTAGGGGTTGCCCTGAATGTATTCTGATGGGTGTGCTAGGTCTCTCGAACCTAGGGATGCTCTGTCATCTGATATTAGAAAGGAGACAATGTTTCTATAATCAAATCTAAGTCTCAGTGATGTATAAAGTAAAGATGAGAAATTGCCATGCTGGGTCAGACCAAGGGTCCATCAAGCCCAGCATCCTGTTTCCAACAGAGGCCAAACCAGGCCACAAGAACCTGGCAATTACCCAAACACTAAGAAGATCCCATGCTACTGATGCGATTAATAGCAGTGCTATTCCCTATGTAAACTTGATTAATAGCCGTTAATGGACTTCTCCTCCAAGAACTTATCCAAACCTTTTTTGAACCCAGCTACACTAATTGCACTAACCACATCCTCTGACAACAAATTCCAGAGCTTTATTGTGCGTTGAGTGAAAAATAATTTTCTCCGATTAGTCTTAAATGTGTTACTTGCTAACTTCATGGAACGCCCCCTAGTCCTTCTATTATTCGAAAGTGTAAATAACTGATTCACATCTACTCGTTCAAGATCTCTCATGATCTTAAAGACCTCTATCATATCTCCCCCTCAGCCATCTCTTCTCCAAGCTGAACAGCCCCAACCTTTTCAGCCTTTCCTCATAGGGGAGCTGTTCCATCCCCTTTATCATTTTGGTTGCCCTTCTCTATACCTTCTCCATCGCAACTATATCCTTTTTGAGATGCGGCGACCAGAACTGTACACAGTATTCAAGGTGCGGTCTCACCATGGAGCGATATAGAGGCATTATGACATTTTCCATTTTATTAACCATTCCCTTCCTAATAATTCCTAACATTCTGTTTGATTTTTTGACTGCTGCAGCACACTGAGCCAACGATTTTAAAGTATTATCCATTATGATGCCTAGATCTTTTTCCTGGCTGGTAGCTCCTAATATGGAACCTAACATCGTGTAACTACAGCAAGGGTTATTTTTCCCTATATGCAACACCTTGCACGTGTCCACATTAAATTTCATCTGTCATTTGGATGCCCAATCTTCCAGTCTTGCAAGGTCCTCCTGTAATGTATCACAATCCGCTTGTGATTTAACTACTCTGAATAATTTTGTATCTGCAAATTTGATAACCTCACTCATCGTATTCCTTTCCAGATGATTTATATATATATTGAAAAGCACCGATCCAAGTACAGATCCCTGAGGCAAGCCACTGTTTACCCTTTTCCACTGAGAAAATTGACCATTTAATCCTACTCTCTGTTTCCTGCCTTTTAACCGGTTTGTAATCCACGAAAGGACATCGCTCCTATCCCATGACTTTTTAGTTTTCTTAGAAGCCTCTCATGAGGGACTTTGTCAAATGCCTTCTGAAAATCCAAATACACTACATCTACTGGTTCACCTTTATCCACATGTTTATTAACCCCTTAAAAAAATGAAGCAGATTTGTTAGGCAATACTTCCCTTGGGTAAATCCATGTTGACTGTGTTCCATTAAACCATGTCTTTGTATATACTCTACGATTTTGATCTTGAGAATAGTTTCCATTATTTTTCCCGGCACTGAAGTCAGGCTCACTGGTCTATAGTTACCCGGATCGCCCCTAGTGCCTTTTTTAAATATTGCGGTTACATTGGCCACCCTCCAGTCTTCAGGTACAATGGATGATTTTAATGATAGGTTACAAATTTTAACTAATAGATCAGAAATTTCATTTTTTAGTTCCTTCAGTATCCTAGGATGCATACCATCCGGTCCAGGTGATTTGCCACTCTTCAGTTTGTCAATCTGGCCTACTACATCTTCCAGGTTCACAGTGATTTCGTTCAGTTCGTCTGGCTCATCACCCCTGAAAACCATCTCAGGAACTGGTATCTCCCCAACATCCTCATTAGTACACACGGAAGCAAAGAATTAATTTAGTTTTTCTGCAATGGCCTTATCTTCCCTAAGAGCCCCTTTAACCCCTCGGTCATCTAATGGTCCAACCGACTCCCTCACAGGTTTCTTGCTTTGGATATATTTTAAAAAGTTTTATTATGAGTTTTTGCCTCTATGGCCAACTTCATTTCAAATTCTCTCTTCGCCTGTCTTATCAATGTTTTACACTTAACTTGGGAATGCTTATGTTTTATCCTATTTTCTTCAGATGGATCCTTCTTCCAATTTTTGAAGGATTTTTTTGGATAAAATAGCCTCCTTCACCTCATCTTTTAACCATGACTGTAATCGTTTTGCCTTCCCTTCCACCTTTCTTAATGTGTGGAATACATATGGACTGCACCTCTAGGATTGTATTTTTAAACAATGTCCATGCCTGTTGAACACTTTTAACCTTTGCAGCTGCACCTTTCAGCTTTTTGTATGTGGGTTACTTTTTACTTATGCTTATGTCATTGCATTTGCTGTGATTGTTAAGTTTAAGAATTAAAAATGAAATTAAAAAAAGTTTAAAAAAAAACAACCCAAAAACCAAAACCAAAACCCAGAAACAATGGGGTAACCTGCATGACGTAGCAAATACTACTATAAGGAAGCTTGCTGGGCAGACTAGATAGACCATTTAGTCCTTTTTTGCCGTCATTACTATTTTATGTTATAAGAACATAATTGCCATACTGGGTCATTCAGAGGGTCCATTAAGCCCAGTATCCTATTTTCAACATGGCCAATCCAGGTCACAAGTACCTGGCAAGATTCCAAACAGTAAATAGATCCTAGAAGTGTTGGCAAGTTAAATGTAAGACATTGAGAAGACAGGCTAAGACAGCATTTGAAAAGAAGTCTGCCGTAGAGGCAAAAACTCAGTAAAATCTTTTAACATATATCCAAAGCAGAAAGCCTGTGAGGGAGATGGTTGGACTGTTAGATGATAGAGGGGTTAAAGGGGCACTTAGAGAAGATAAGGCCATTGCGGAAAGATTAAACAATATCTTTGCTTTGGTGTTTACTGAAGAGGATATTGGGGAGATATCAGTTCCGGAGAAGGCTTTCTGGGTAATGATTCAGATGGACTGAACCAAATCATGGTGAACCTAGATGTGATAGGCCTGATTGACAAACTGAAGAGTAGTAAATCACCTGGACTGGATGGTATACACCCCAGGGTTCTGAAGGAACTAAAAAATGAAATTTCAGATCTATTAGTAAAAATTTGTGGCTAATGTAACCCCAATATTTAAAAAGGGTTCCAGGGGCGATCTGGGAAACTACAGACCAGTTAGCCTGACTTCAGTGCCAGAAAAAATAGTGGAAAGTGTTCTAAATATCAACATCACAGAACATACAGAAAGACATGGTTTAATGGAACAAAGTCAGCATGGCTTTACCCAAGGCAAGTCTTGCCTCACAATCTGCTTCACTTTTTTGAAGGAGTTAATAAACATGTAGATAAAGGTGAACCGGTAGATGTAGTGTATTTGGATTTTCAGAAGGAGTCTGACAAAGTTCCTCATGAGAAGCTTCTAGGAAAAGTAAAAATTCATGGGATAGGTGGCGATGACCTTTCGTGGATTACAAACTGGCTAAAAGACAGGAAACAGAGAGTAGGATTAAATGGACAATTTTCTCAGTTGGAAGGGAGTAGGCAGTGGAGTGCCTCAGGGATCTGTATTGGGACCCTTACTTTTCAATATATTTATAAATGATCTGGAAAGGAATATGACGACTGAGGTAATCAGATTTACAGATGATTCAAAATTATTCAGAGTAGTTAAATCACAAGCTGATTGTGATAAATTACAGGAAGACCTTGTGAGACTGGAAAATTGGGCTTCCAAATGGCAGATGAAATTTAATGTGGATAAGTGCAAGGTGATGCATTTAGGGAAAAATAACCCATGCTATAGTTACACAATGTTAGGTTCCATATTAGGAGCTACCACCCAAGAAAGTTATGTAGGCGTCATAGTGGAAAACGCATTGAAATTGTCGGTTCAGTGTCCTGCGGTAGTCAAAAAAGCAAACAGAATGCTGGGAATTATTAGAAAGGGAATAGTGAATAAAACAGGAAATGTCATAATGCTTCTGTATCGCTCCATGGTTAGACCGCACCTTGAATACTATGTACAATTATGTTCGCCGCATCTCAAAAATGATATAGTTGTGATGGAGAAGGTACAGAGAAGTGCGACCAAAATGATAAAGGGGATGGAACAGCTCCCCTATGAGGAAAGACTAAAGTGGTTAAGACTGTTCAGCTTGGAGAAGAGAAGGCTGAGGGGGGATATGATAGAGGTGCTTAAAATCATGAGAGGTCTAGAACGGGTTATTTACTCTTTCGGATAATAGAAGGTCTAGGCGGCACTCCATGAAGTTAGCATGTGGCACATTTAAAACTAATCTGAGTAAGTTCTTTTTCACTCAACACACAATTAAACTCTGGAATTTGTTGCCAGGGGATGTGGTTTGTGCAATTAGTGTAGCTGGGTTTTAAAAAAGGATTAGTTAAGTGCTTGGCGGAGAAGTCCATTACCTGCTATTAAGTTGACTTAGAAAATAGCCACTGCTATTACTAGCAACAGTAACATGGGATAGACTTACAGGCCGATACAGTAAGGTGCGGTAGAAAGAGGTGCGTTAGTGCCGGGCGCACCCGCGTTTGCCGCACGCACAGTCTGGATCACATACCGCTCGATAATGTATTTAAATGGCATGCAAATGCAAGCCACGTCCAACGCGCGTCCATGAAGCGCAATCCATTTTACTGTATAGGCGCTATACAGCGCCTATACAGTATCCTGGGTGCACTGGTACCTGTCATTTCAAATGACAGGTAGCAGGAAGTGGATCCCAACTTTAAGCAAAAGAAAACCTAAAAACCTAAAATCCAACGCGCCGGGAAAGCCACTCTTCAGATCGCGACTAATCCCATCCCCTAGCCCCCGCTCACCTGCCCTGGCCGCGTCCATGGGTGCCGGTCTCTGGGGCAGCCCCAGTCCTCTCTCCCATCTTCCCAGGGGCAGCCGGCAGGGAGGGCGAGAGCAGCCCGGGGCGGATCGCGAGGCGGCTTCCAGCAGCCCTCGCCGGCGATGGTGAATGGGCGCACGTCGTGACCTCTGACGTCCAGCAGGGCGCTGAGGTCATGGCGTGCGTTCATGCACCCTCGCCGGCAGGGGCTCCTGGAAGCCGCCTCACGATCCGCCCCGGGCTGCTCTCGCTCTCGCCGCCGGCTGCCCCAGGAGGATGGGAGAGAGGACTGGGGGTGCCTCGAAGACCGGCACCCATGGACGCGGCCAGGGCAGGTGAGCGGGGTCTGGGGGATGGGATTAGTCGCGATCTGAAGAGTGGCTTTCCTGGCGTGTTGGATTTTAGGTTGGGCAGGCAAGAGTTTAGGTTATGCTTTCCCAGCGCGTTGGATTTTAGGTTGGGCAGGCAAGAGTTTAGGTTATGCTTTCTCGGTGCGTTGGATTTTAGGTTGGGCAGGCAAGAGTTTAGGTTATGCTTTCTCGGTGCGTTGGATTTTAGGTTGGGCAGGCAAGAGTTTAGGTTATGCTTTCTCGGTGCGTTGGATTTTAGGTTGGGCAGGCAAGAGTTTAGGTTATGCTTTCTTGGCGCGTTGGATTTTAGATTGGGCAGGCAAGAGTTTAGGTTATGCTTGGAAACAACAGGTCCTTCCTTCCTGCTCCGGAGCTATCAGTGCGCCCGCACGGGAGACCGGCACCATGGACGCGACCAGGGCAGGTGAGCGGGGGCTGGGGGAAAGTTTGCCCGATCCTGGCTCTTGTCCCGGGGGGTGAGGGGGTCGTTTGCCCGTGATATTTTGTCTCTCTGACCTGACGCTCCACACTAACAGAGGGGTAAGGGTAGGCGGTAAATTAGCAAGTTAAACATGCGGCAAAATTGCAGGTTAAAAAAGCGATAATCGGGGCGCACATTACTGTATGGGAGGAATAGCTAATCCGATCGTTTACATCTCATATACATGCCGCGGGCGGAAAGGGTTTCCCGTTGATTTAAAGAAGCGGTAAGGATGGGTTAAAAGGGATAGTGAATCGCGGGTTGGACTATCGCGGCCAAATTGTGAGTAGAAAGCGGGTTAGAAGCAGGGTAACCGCGGCCGCACTTTACTGTATCGGCCTGTTAGTTTTTGGGTACTTGCCAGGTTCTTATGGCCTGGATTGGCCACTGCTGGAAACAGGATGCTCGGCTTGATGGACCCTTGGTCTGACTCACTATGGCATGTTCTTATGCTGCCAATGCCCAGGGATAACAGTGGCTTTCCCCAAGCCTACCGTGTTAACAAACATTTATAGATTTCTCCGGGAACATGTCCAAACCTTTTTTAAACCCAGCTATGCTAACTGCCTTTACCACATCCTCCAGCAAAGAATTCCAAATCTTAATTGTGCACTGAGCGAAAAAACTTTGATTTGTTTTAAATGTGCTATTTACTAACTTCATGGAGTGTCCCCTAGTCTGTATTTTTTGAAAGAGTAAATAACTGATTCACATGTACCCCATTCTATTCCACTCATGATTTTATAAACTTAAGCTGTCTCTTCTCAAAGTTGAACTACCTTAAATCTTTTAGCCTTTTCTCATAAAGATACAGGATTCAAAATATATCAAAATGACAAAGCAGAGATAAATGGTGGTGGTAAATGTTAAAGATTTTACAAAGTCAAGTAGAATACAACTTCTGCAGGAAAAACTGGGGAAGACTATAGCCCTTTACTAAAAGGATGTCCAAACAGATTTTGAATTCTAGACAGGCCTCTAATCATGGAAACACAATAATAGGTTATTTAAATTATCCACATATCAACTGGGTGAATGTCTCATCAGGGCATGTCAGGGAAGAGAAATTACTACTTACCTCAATTTCCTTTTTTTTTTTTTTTTTTTAATGGAGGACAGGATAATCCACACCAGTGGGGCTGTGCACCTCTACCAGCAGATGGAGACAGAGCAAAGCTGACATCATGGTATATATATATATCCTCCTGCACAGACATCAGCCCACCAGAATTCTTTGCAAACGTCAACTGTGGACAACTAAACAATACATGATCATAACCATTAAAGACAACCATTTAAACAGTAAAATACATTGAGGTCAGACAAGAAGTGCAGTATTATAATCTACGGACTGGATCTGACACTTACCAGTAATCCCTGGAAATGCAGCTACTCAGGAGGACAATATCACCACCATCTGGCAGCGAAGCGCAGGAAAGTGGATTAACCTGTCCTCGTTAAAGTAAAGGAATTGATCAGGTAAATAGACATTTCTCCTCTTAGCATTCAGACAGGTTAATCCACACCAGTGGGATGTACCAAAGCTACTCCCAAACAGGGTGGGAAGCTGCCCATGGGCCAATAAACAACACACACACGAAGGCTGCATCCTCTCAGGCTTGCACATCTAGGTGATAATGCATGGAAGTTGTGTAAGAAAAAAACACGTCGCAGTTCAGAAAATCTCAGTAGGAGACAGCCATCTAATCTCCTCCCATGACACTGCTTGAGCCCTAGTGGAATGAGTGCTAACCTGACTAGGCCACAGCTGCTCAGCATCCACATATGCGGCTGTGATAACCTTTTTAATCAAGTGGGCTATCATAGTCCGCAATGCTGGCTCACCCTGTTTATTCCCACTGTAGAATATAAACAGCAGGTCCATCTTCCTGAGAGGTTTAGAACCTCCAGTACCTCATGATATTCTGCTTGACATATCAAGGTCCATAACAGGCAATATTCATCCACATCTTTTTCCCTGCCCAGAGTCAGTCAACTGTTCCACCTTTTGAATAGATTCAAAAGGTGGAACAGTTCACATCTGAACTGCCCCCGAAGACACTCGCAGACACGGTTCCCGGCAAGACAGAGCCCGGAGCTCAGAATCTCTACATGCAGAACACCGTCCTCTAGAAAAAACCTCAAGAAGAAACTATGCAGAGGTCAAAAAGTGGGACCCACCAGAAATCCAGAAACAGATTAAGACTCCAGAAGGGCACCGGCAACCACAAGGGGGGACGAAGATGCTTCGCCCCTTTCAAGAACCAGGCCATAACCGGATGGGCTGACAAGAGTTCACCATTCACATGACCTTGGAAACAGGCAAGAGCTGCTACTTGTACCTTTAAGGAATTAAGAGTCAAATCTTTAAACAACCAATCCTGCACAAAATCAAACTGAGCAGGATTGTAACCGAACAAGGATGAACTCCTCATTCCTCACACCAAGGCTCAAAGTGAATAACGTTCGTGCTCGAAGCAAGGTGGAAATCACAGTAGTGGACTACCCATGCTTCAGCAACCAAGCCCTCTCAAGGAGCACATTGTAAGACATCAAGTCCAATATTCGAGAAGAAGAGACTCCTGCAGTAGCAAATCCTTGTGGACTGGTAATCAGAGAATCCACCAAATGCCTCCATAGATCTGTGTACCATAGCATCCTGGGGCCAATGTGGCGCCACCAGAAGCACCAACCCCCATGTCTCTCTCAAACTCCTGAATCATTCTGCCCAACATGGGCCATGGGGAAAAGGCATATAGAAACTTGCCTGTCACTCCTGCATGAGGGCCTCAATGCCCCTAAAATTTCAGATCTCTCTTGCGACTGAAGAAGCGAGGAACTTTCTCATTGTGTGGTATCACCCGCGGGCCTAGAAACAGGAGGTACCAGCGGCCCACCATGGGCTGGAACGCTTTATTTACAATTCTCTTTCTCATGGATCCAGACTTTGTCTGCTGAGACCTTTTGAAGATGCACTTCCACCCATTCCATGAGTTGGGCTAGTTACTGAAACTCTTGCTGGCTCTTGGCTCCTCTCTAGAGATTGAGGTAAGCTGCACTGACCAACATCATTCGGATCGCTCGAACCTGCAAGCAGTCGACAAATTGCAAGCATACCAACCGAATGGCACAGGCTTCCAGCTGATTGATGCTCCAGAGGTAGTACTATGTTCTCCAGCGCCCCTGCGCTGTCAAATCCTGAGGGTGAGCTCCCCAACCCTGGAGGCTCACATCCATCGTGCATAGTAGCCAAACTAGTATTTGTAGGGGAACGCCTTTCATTAGATGATCCGCTTGCAACCACTACTGCAGTTGGATGTTGATCTCCACTGGTAAGTGAAATCGTATGAAGTCATTCTGAGACTGTGGATTCTAAACTTGCAAACAGTGTGCATTGGCGTGGATGCATATCACCCTTGCCCACAGAATCCCCTCTCGGGTGACTGCCATCAAACCGTGCACCCGAAGATAAGACCACACCACTGGGCGTATGGTTTCTGTTAACAGCTGCACCTGCACCATCAGTTCTGAATGCGGACCACTGGCAGGAACACCCTGTCTTGCTTCGGGTGAAAATGAACACAGAAATTCTGGATCTGACACCAGTAATCCCTAGAAACACAGCTATTCAGGAGAACAATATCACCATCATCTGGCAGCCAAGGGTGGGAAGGTGGATCCACCTGTCCTTAAAGAAAAGGAAATTATCAGGTAAGTAGTAATTTCTCCTTTTTAGCATATGGGCAGGTGGATCCAGAACCAATGGGATATACCAAAGCTACTCCCGAGCAGGGAAGGAGACTGTCTGCGGTCCAATCAACACAGCATGCGCAAAGGTTGTCCTTGCCCAGGTGTACACATCCATGCAGGAATACCTGGAAAAATGGTGTATAAGGAGGACCACGTCACAACTCAGCAAATGTCGACAAAAAAAATCTAATCTCCGCCCATGACACTGCCTGAGCCCTAACTTGACCAAGCAACGGCTGCTCAGCATCCACACACACGGCCATAACTACCTCCTTAATCCAGTGGGTTATTGTAGCCTGCGATGCCGGCTCGCCATGTTTACTTCCCCCGTTGAGAACAAACAGGAGTCTTCCTGAGAGGTTTAGAAACCTCCAAATACCACAAGATATGCCTCTTGACATCCAAGGGCCATAATCCTCCACATCTCTTTCTTTGCCAGAGACAGCATGGAAACTGACTTAAGTGAAAATCCAAGACCACTTTGGCAAAAAGGAACAGTACGCAGCTGTATCGCCCCCGGAGTCACCCATAGAAGGGCTCCCAGTAAAAAACAAGGCCTGCAGTTCGGATACTCTATGCGCAGAACAAACTGCCACAAGAAACACCATTTTCAAGGTCAGTAACCTCAAGGAAAGGCTACGCATTGGTTGAAAAGCGGGGCCCGCCAAAAAATCCAAAACTAGATTAAAAGCACTGGTTACCGCAAGGGAGTACGAAGATGCTTGACTCCTTTTTAAGAAACGAGCCTTATCTGGATGAGTCGACATGGGACCGCCATTCATCTGACCTCGAAACAGGAAAGAGCTGCCACCTGAACCTTTAATGAATTAATGGTCAACCCTTTACTGAGTCCATCCTGCAAATATTCCAAAATGAGAGGAATCTTATCTGAACAAGGAAAAACCTTTCAATCTTCACACCAAGCCTCAAATACTTGCCAAGCTTGCACATAGGCTAAGGAAGTGGATAACTTTCTCACTCATAGCAAGGTGGCAATTACCGCAATAGAATATCAACTCTTCAGCAACCGAGCCCTTTCAAGGGCCATAATGTAAGATAAAAACGAGTCAGATCTTTGTGAAGAACAGGCCCCTATGCAGCAAATCCCTGTGAACCAGAAATTGGAGGGAAGAGTCCACCAGGAGCCTTCGCAAATCTACATACCATGGTCTTCTGGCCCAAGCTGATACCACCAGACGCACCATTCCCGAGTGACTCTTGATCCTTCAAATCATTCTGCCCAATATGGGCCACGGGGGAAAGGCACACAGCAGCTTTACTCCAGCCACTCCTGCACGAGGGCATAGATTCCCAAGGACATTTGATCTCTCCTGCGACTGAAGAAGCGAGGAACCTTCGCATTGTGAAAAGTCGCCAGAAGGTCTAGAAAACGGAGGGCTCCAGCATCCACTATGAGGTGAAACACCTCGTTTGTCAATTCCCATTCTCCTGGATCCAGACTAACTGTTGAAACAGTCAGCTCTTACATGGTCTTTTCCTGCAATGTGCGAAGCTGAGTTCTCCTGAAGATGCACTTCCATACATTCCATAAGTTGTGCTATTTCCTGTGACACTTGCTGGCTCGTGGTTCCTCCCTGCCACCGTTGTCACATTGTCCAACATTATCTGAACTGCTCGAATCTGCAAGTTGTCACCAAATTGCAAGCTTGCCAATCGGCTTCCAGCCGATTGATGCTCCAGAGAGATTCTTCTATACTCCTGGGCCCTTGCATTGTCAACACAAGACAGTGAGCTCTCCAACCATGGAGGCTCGCATCCATCATGAGTACTAGCCAGTCCAGTGATCTCAGGGAAACCCCCTCTCTTAGATGATCTGCTTATAAGCAGATAAGTTGTATGCAGGCTTCCATTGGAAGAAGAAGCCGAATTGAACAATCCTGAGTGTGGGCTCAAACAAGCCAGCTGAGTGTACTGAAGGAGGCACATATGCACCCTTGCCCATGACATCACCTCCAGGGTTGCTGCCATCAATCCGAGTACTTGTAGATAAACACTATACCCCACAACAGTGTGGTCTTAATAGACGCACCTGTGCCATCAGCTTCTGAATACAGCCTTCCGGCAGGACCACCTCTCCCGTTTCGTGTCGAACCGACACAGAGATACTCTAAGGTCTGGGATGGCTGAAGATTGCTCTTGGCCAGGTTCACCACCCAACCTAGCTCCTGCAACAAGAAAATCATCTTGCGTGTGACCCAAAGCCTTTCTTCTAAACTCTTAGCCTAAATCAGCCAATCATCTAAGTATGGATGAACCAGAAACCCATACTCTCAGCTCTGCCACCACCATAACCTTGAAAAAGGTCCTGGGCATGGTAGCTAAATCAAAAGGCAGTACTCAAAACTGATAATGTCGCCCAAAAATTACGAAACGCAGAATTAATTGATGCTTAAGCCAGATGGCAATATGAAGACATGCCTCAGACAAGTTCAGAGACAGCAATTCAGAGGAAGAGTTTCTGACATTATCACGGAGTGTAAGGTTTCTGTACGAAAATGAGTCACCCGCAAATGACAGTTAACCCCCTTGAGATCTAGGATGGGGTGAAAAGAGCCCTCCCCCTTTTTGGGCACAATGAAATATGGGATCACATTTTCTTGTGATGTGGGCACTAGAACTACAGCCCGCAGGCTGAGGAGCCTTGACACCATACACGCTACTTCCTGTTTCTTAAAAACGTCCTGGTAAATACTGCGAAGCTCCAGGGTAATGCCTCTCTTTATCACTTCCAGAATCTGCTGGTCTGACATGATCTCAACCCCCTCCGATAAAAAAGAGAGGCGCACCCCTATCTCCTGCTCCCAGGGGTGGGTCAGCACACCTTTATTAGTAGGCTCTGTGGGCTCCATTACCCGAGCCTGTGCCCTGGTCTGGACTGCCTGGGATGAAAGAACTGAGACCTATCCAAAGGACAAGCCCTCTGAAAGGTCGCTTCTCTGTAGGGTGGAAAATGTTCGAAACTCCTAGTATGACCTCTTGTGCTGGAGAAGCGTGGCATCTGTTTATCTTCTGGTAACAGAGAGTGACTCACCCCACTTATTGGTGATATCTTTTTTCTTTTTTAGCTCACTCCCGAAGAGTGAACCTTCAAAGGGCAAATTCGTAAGGTTAGACTTTGAAATTGCATTGGCTGACCAACTTCCAAAGCCATAGCTGACACCTGGCCACTATTACCAAAGCCAGCACGCTGGCCGAAGTGTGGACCTAATTGCAACCCACATTTACCAAAAAGGCAGCTGCTGGTTCCATCACTGCCCTGGAATTCACACTAGATTCGTTGACCTCCTGAGGGAGAAGTAACCATGAGCAAGCCTTCAGGGAGCAACAAGAAGCTATCTGTAAACTCATTGCCATTGCCTTAAAGCCTGCTTAGGGATAGGATCAATTCTCCTATCCTGTACATCCTTCAAGACCGCTTTCTCTGCTACAGGGAAAGGCATCCTCTTGGTAACGGCACACACAAGCGCATCCACTTATGGAAAACGCCAATTGCTCTCGCGCAGCTGGATCCAGGGAGTACAGTCCTTCCAAGGCTCGTCCCCCTTTAAAATTAGCTTCCGGGGCGCTCATTCAGGAACAACCAATTCTTGAATGGCTTCCATAATAGGGAAGAAAAATGGGATCTTTCTTTGGCTAAGACAAGGATTCAGCCCCTAGTATCCCAGTATCTTCAATGTCAGGGAAATCAGAGCCGGTAATTCATCTCTATGAAAGAAACATAGTTCTATATGGCTTCCATCCTAGAGGAATTTCCCCATCCTCCAGGAAGTATCTGTATCATCATCTGTGCCATCTGGGTCCCTATCAGGGAGACCCGCAGCAGGTCTAGGCGTATGCCAACACTTACCCACAGCACCAGGCATGCAGGAATCTGCAGGCTGCAATCTTGAACCGCGGAGATTGGCCGAGGACTACGCCCGAGGTCCATGCCAAAACCAGGGAGGTGTCGGTCCTGTGCCCACTTAACTAACTTCCTCTGCTGAGGAAACAGTCAGGGGAGCTCCAAAATCAGGCAACATCTCTGACAGCTCTTTTTTCATTCCCACATCAAGCTGGGAGCAATTGGGCTTAGTAAAATCAGACAGCGGCAATTCTCTCTGAGCCTCCAAACAGCGGTGACACAAGTTAGAGTGAACACCAGGCTGAGATGCCCAAATATGGCAAGCAGCACAAAGGGCAAGGCACTCAGGCTTCTTTGCTATTGGCGCCATCAGGTTGCAGTACACTCTAAACAGGTATCTGAAAACAGTGCACCCAGCTGTGTTAGCGCTGCACAAAATAGGCACCCAAAATGTATGTACCCAACAATTAGGCACTCAGTGTCCCGATATGCTCATGAAACCGAGCTCCCACCAGGATGCACAGACAGTGCATGTAAATAAGTGCAAACGTGTGCCTGCATGCACAACTAAGCACCCGGGCAGATGTCCCTATGCGCCCAACTAGGCTCACAAACTGGATACACAACTGGACGCACAGCCGAGCGCATAGGCACTAACAGACATAACTGGAGGGCAGTATAATGCGCAAGAAACAACCGTGCAAAAATGCTGCCTTGGTCTACCATGCAGCAAACTCAAGCCTGAAAGCAGGGTCCAGCCAAAAAGACTGATCAACCGGCCATGCTGCCCATGTCCCCATAGCTCCCATGTAGGCAAGAACGAAAATTGGATCAACACTCCGAGCAGGGAGACTGAAGGAGAAAGGAATCCCTACTTAATTCCCCCTTTTTTTTTTTAAATTACCTGAGTTCAGCCCGTCTGGCTGAGTACAGGGTCAGTCTCCAGCTGCGGGGAGAAGAGGGCAAGAACCTTCATTACCATGCTCTGCTTCCTGCACCTGCATTCTTTTCAGCTTTTTTTTTTTTTTTTACACTTAATCCACGTTGGCTGAAAACCAGCTACCAGACAAGGCACTCATCTGAGGGAGGGACCCAAGGATATCACCTCAGGAATTCTCTACTGAGGGAGGGACCATAAGGTATCACCACAGGAGAGCGGGATGAATAAATTTTCTTCTTGTTTTCTCCTTTAAAATTTTCAAGCAATCCCCATTTGGGAGATGCACATCGTCCATCTGCTAGAGACAGGGCTATATATACTGTGATGTCAGCTTTGCTCCGCTCAATCTGCTGATAGAGGTGCATAACCCACTGATTCTGGATCCACCTGTCCGTATGCTAAGAAAGCCAAGAAAGCCAATTTTTCAAAAGAGCTCCAGGGGTGACTAGATTGTAAACTCTATTTCCCAGGGATTATCTCTTGTGACTATCTACACACTGTGTACATCTAGCAGTGCTTTAAAAAATGAAAAGTATTAGTAGACTCCAATAACTACAGACTGATAAGCCCAACATAAGCATCAAGTAAACAACAAAATATGGTGAAAATTACTGTTAATAAACAAAATGACTACTCATATGGATAAACAGTTGTGGAAGAGCCAGTATGGATTTACCAAAGGGAAATAATGCCTTACTAATCTACTAGAATTTCTTAAATATGTGAATAAGCATGTGGATAAAGATGAGCTGGTTAATATAATGTATTAGAGAAATTACTTACCTGATAATTCATTTTCCTTAGTGTAGACAGATGGACTCAGGACCAATGGGTTATATGCTCCCCTGCTAGCAGATGGAGATGGAGTCAGGTTTCAAATCTGACATCACCTTAGATATACCCCTGCAGTGACCTCAGTCCTTCAGTATTCTCTTCAAAAGCCATTGTGAACATACTATTGAAAAACTTGATTAATACGGAAAACCATAACTGTAGTCAACCAAACATAAGTGCTGAATCCCAGCAAGATCATAGATGCCCTGATCTAGGGATTGGGTGACGGCTTACCCGTAACCTCTTGGAATTAATATTCCTCCCCTCATGGGAGATTCCTTGGCACTGTTCTTGGGCAGCAATGGGCAGGATGCTAAGTCCATCTGTCTACACTAAGGAAAATGAAATTATTAGGTAAGTAATTTCTCCATTTCCTAGCGTGTAGCCAGATGGACTCAGAACCAAAGGGATGTACAAAAGCTACTCCCGATCGGGGCGGGAGGCTGTCCGCGGTCCGGTTAGCACCACCCTTGCAAAGGCTGCATCCTCTTGGGCCACAACGTCCGGGCAATAGAACCCGAAGAAGGTGTGCAAGGAAGACCACGTCGCCGCTCGGCAGATGTCAACGGGAGACAGTAGCTTAGCTTCTGCCCAGGATGCTGCCTGAGTCCTAGTGGAATGAGCTTAAACCTGAAAGGGTAATGGCTTCCTTGCCTCTACATAAGTTCCCGTGACCACCCCCCTTGATCCAACGAGCTATGGTAGCCCGCAAAGACTTGCCTCCTTCCACCGTGAAGAACAAGCGGTCTATCTTGTTAACCAGTTCTGAGAGTTCCAGATACCGCACCAAAATCCTGCTGACGTTTAAATGGGGGAGGAGGCAGTAGTCTTCTGTGCCCTTGTGCCTGTCTAGGGACGGTAACGAAAAGCGCAGTTGCTTACCTGTAACAGGTGTTCTCCTACGACAGCAGGATGTTATTCCTCACATGTGGGTGACATCATCCGATGGAGCCCAACACAGAAAACTTTTGTCAAAGTTTCTAGAAGCTTTGACCAGCACATTGAGCATGCCCAGCATGTCGCTATCTGCATGTCCATGTGAGGTCCCCCTTCAGTCTCATAATATAGATGAAAAAATACAAGTGAAAAATAAAACAAATTGAAAGGAGAGCAACGCTGTGGGGAGGCAGGCAGGATTTCCTGAGGACTGACCTAGAACACCTGTTACAGGTAAGCAACTGCGCTTTCTCCTAGGACAAGCAGAATGGTAGTCCTCACATGTGGGTGAGTACCAAGCTCCAGACTGTCCGAATGAACAGAGAAAACCAACAGAAATCAAACAAGGTGCCAACGGGCACAACTCGACGCTGCAGGTAAGCTGAGGACTGTCTGGTTCCCAAAGAGCACGGGATGAAAAGTTGGGTTCAGGACTGCAACAGGTTGCGGAGGATGGATTGACCAAAGGCACTGTCCTGATGCCCGTCCTTGTCCAAACAGTAATGAGCCACAAACGTGTGAAGAAAATTCCAGGTTGTGGCCCAGCAAATCTCGGCGACGGGGATGGCGTGCAAATGAGCTACGACGCTGCTGTTACGGGCGCGTCCGCCACGCCGCTGACGAGCTGAGGGTTTGGGTGCCCTCAGGTACAATCGTAGGCGCGAGGAGCACGGCCGTCTCTAGAGCAGGTGGTGTGAGCCCTTGGGCCACGGCGAGAGCTAGGGAGGAGCCCCAGCCACACCGTGGGAGGTGAGCCAGTGCTGGCATGGTGAGCCAGGCGGGTACTGAAGCAGGGGTTAAGGAGCGGAGTCTGACCCTCAGCCGGACCTGCACGCCCATGACAACCAGCAACGCAATGTTGGTTGATGAACGGTCCTCCGACTGTTCCAAGCCCTTTCGGACCTGCCGCTGGGTAACAGCAAAGGGCGGCAGGCCGGACAGAGGACGAGGGCAGACAGAGTCCTTAGTACATGGAAGACATCTTAGACGAAGGCTAGTGCAGGCATCGTAGACAAGACTGGTGCAGAGACATCAGAGGCAAGGGCTGGTGCAGAGACATCAGAGGCAAGGACTGGTGCAGAGACATCAGAGGAAAGGGCTGGTGCAGACACATCAGAAGCAAGGGCTGGTACAGAGACATGGGCACTGTCCCTCAGGGCGCCCTACTCAGCTCACCCGCGGGACTGAGTCGCGGACCACCCTGTCCCATACGCGCCCTACACAGCCCAGGAAGGCTGGTCGCGGACCGCGCTGAGAACGGAAGAGCGCAGGGAAGATCCAGGCGAAAAGGATCTCCGATGCCGGGACCAATGACATCCGAAGCCCATCGGCTGGCAGGAAGGGAAGCTCCAGAGCACAGGGACGAATCCCTCCTGTTGGCCACTCCAGGGCCCAACAGGACAGAAGGCTCAGGAGCCCGACGAAGACATAGGGCAGAACATCCAGAACTGGATCAGGTAACTTCAGGAACAGACATCAAGGTAGAGACAGGACCGGACAGGGAGCCATCAAAGCACAGACGACCATGGAGGACCTGTATCAGCAGACAGAACACAGCTATGTGCAAGCTAATCCGAATGCAAGGAGCAAGTGAAATGAGAGTCCTTTTATACTGCAGGATGTAGGCAACTCCCTGGGAGGAGTTTGCCAGGACCGCCCCTTGCTGGCCCTATAACTGAGGTGGAGAGCTGCGGGCCGGCCCCTGGGGAGAAGGGCGTGGCCAACCAGGAAGTCCAAACGCAGCCAAGCAAGCCACAGGCAGGCCTCAGGAACAGCTAGGCCTCCCAGGCCCTGGAGCAAGTCCTGGATGGTGCACAGGCGAGGCCCTGGCTTCGGAGCGGCCTCCGGAGGGAAGGTAAGATACCTCCTGTAGCGCAGCAACAGGGGGGATCGTAACACGCTGCCATGGCCCGCACAGAGTGAGCCTTTACTCTGCAGGTGAGTGGGAGGCCTGCTTGCTGATAGCAAAAGGCAATGCAATCCGCCAACCAGTTCGACAGGGTCTGCTTGCTCACCGCCCTTCCCAGTCTGTTGGAATCAAAAGATACAAATTGCTGGGTGGATTGACTGTGGCTTGCTGTACGATCCAGAAAGATAGCCAAGGCCATTTTGCAATCCAAGGTATGAAGGGCTTGCTCCCCCCGAGTGAGAATAAGGCCTGGGGAAGAAGGTGGGTAAAAAGATGGAATGATTAAGGTGGAAATCTGATACCATCTTGGGCAGGAACTTCGGATGCGTACGCAACACTAGACAATCATGGATTACAAACTGGTTAAAAAGACAGGAAACAGTAAGTAGCATTAAATGAGCAATTTTCTCAGTGGAGGGGGGTGGGCAGTGGAGTGCCTCAGGGATCTGTATTGTGACTCGTGCTTTTCAATATATTTATAAATGATCTGGAAAGGAATACAGGTGAGGTAATCAAATTTGCAGATATTACAAAATTATTCGGAGTAGTTAAATCACAAGCAGATTGTGATAAATTGCAGGAGGACCGTGTGAGGCTGGAAAATTGGGCATCCAAATGGCAGATGAAATTTAATGTGGATAAGTGCAAGGTGATGCATATTAGAGAAAAATAAACCATGCTATAGTTACACGATGTTAGGTTCCATATTAGGAGCTACCACCCAGGAAAGAGATCTAGACGTCATAGTGGGTAATACATTGAAATCGTCGGCTCAGAGTGCTGTGGCAATCAAAAAAGCAAACAATGTTAGGAATTATTAGGAAGGGAATGGTGAATAAAAAGGAAAATGTCAAAATGCCCCTTTATCGCTACATGGTGAGACTGCACATTGTATACTGTGTACAGTTCTGGTCACCACATCTCAAAAAGACAATTGCGATAGAGAAGGTACAGAGAAGGGCAACCAAAATGATAAAGGGGATGGAACAGCTCCCTTATGAGGAAAGACTAAAGAGGTTAAGGCTGTTCAGCTTGGAGAAGAAACGGCTGAGGGGAGATATGATAGAGATGCTTAAAATCATGAGAGGTCTAGAACTGGTTATTTACTCGGTTATTTACTCTTTCGGATAATAGAAGGACTATGGGGCATTCCATGAAGTTAGCATTTGCACATTTAAAACTAAATCGGAGAAAATTATTTTTCATTCAACTTACAATTAAACTCTGGAATTTGTTGCTAGGGGATGTGGTTAGAGCAGTTAGTGTAGCTGGGTTTAAAAAAAAGGTTTGGTTAAGTTCTTGGAGGAGAAGTTCATTACCTGCTATTAATCAAGTTGACTTAGAAAATAGCCACTGCTATTACTAGCATGGGATATACTTAGTATTTGGGTACTTGCCAGGTACTTGAGGCCTGGATTGGCCACTGTTGGAAGCAGGATGCTGGGCTTGATGGACCCTTGGTCTGACCCAGTATGGCAATTTCTTATGTTCTTATGAAGAACTTTGTGTATGGTTGATAGGTCACCAGAGCTTGAAGCTCACTGATCCTACAAGCTGATGTAATCACAACAAGGAACAAAACTTTCCAGGTGAGGAGCTTCAGGTTGCAAGACTGCAGCGGCTCAAAAGGGGGGAGGGGGTGGCATGAGCCATGCCAAGACAACGTTGAGGGCCCAAGGCCACGACAGGAGGCCGAAGAGGGGGCTTCGGCATGAACCAGCCTACCAGAGGTTGCACAGAAACCAGCATGCCAGCGACACCCCGAAAGCATGCACTGACAGCACTCAGGTGGACGCTGACCGAGCTGGTCTGAAGGCCAGACTCGGAGAGGTGCCATAGGTAGTCCAACAGCTGAGGTGGTGGGGGGAGTCAGGAGAAGGGATCCAAGCCATGCCCCATACACCAGATGGAAAATCTTTTCCACTTCAAGCTGAATGACTTTCTGGTGGAAGGTTTTCGGGACACCACCAATACCTGGGAGATGCAGTCTGAGAGTGCTAGAGCCTGAAGGACTATGTGCTTAATATCCAAGCCATCAGGGCCAACGCTCAGAGGTTCGGATGGTGTAGGGTGCCCTGATTCTGAGATGAGATCGTGTGCCATTCCAAGCCAGATGGGGGCCCGCACCGACAAATCCTGCAGAAGCGGGAACCAGATTTGACGTGGCCAGAAGGGCGCCACCAGGACCATGGTCCCGCCAGCCATCCTGTTGAAGCTTCAGCAACATCTTCAGCAGGAGTGGCAAAGGTGGGTATGCATAGAGCAGGCCCCTCCTCCAGTGGAGGGAGAAGGTATCGCAGGCCAGATGTCCATCCCCCGACAACAGGGAACAGAACTTGCTCACTTTGTAGTTATGAGAGGAGGCGAAGAGGTCCACATCCGGCGTGCCCCAACGGTGAAACAGCTTGGCCGCCACTCCTGGGTGAAGGGACCACTCATGGGGCTGAAAAGAGCGGCTTAAGCGATCCGCCAGGCACAGCAGAAATGAGCCCGTGCCTCCCTGTTTGTTGATGTACCACATTGCAACTTGGTTGTCTGTCCGAAGTAAGACTTCCTTGGATGACAACTGGTCTCTGAACGCCCACAAGGCGTACCAGATTGCCCGAAGTTCCAGGAAGTTTATCTGACAGCGGGTTTCGGAGGCAGTCCAGAGACCCTGTGCATGTGCATACCGTTCACATGAGCTCCTCACCCTGAGGGGAAGCATTGGAGGTGAGAATCGCCTAGGAAGGAGAGGCTTGTAAGGGAAGTCCTTTTTCCAGGTTGGAGAGATCTTCTCACCAGGATAGGGACACTCGCAGAGGATCCATGATTGCGATGGGAGCCTCGAGATCCTGGGAAGCCCATCGCCACTGGGACCATAAGGTGCATTGGGCCTTCCTCATGCAGAGGTGAGCTAGAGGGGTCACAAGGACAGAGGCCGCCATGGGGCCCAGCAGATCCGGCTGTTCCGGATAAGGGTAGCCAGTGAGGCAAGGGCGATTGCTCAGTCCCTGAGCAAAAAAGCTTTTGCCTGTGCCGTGTCCAGTCTAGCACCTATGAAGTCCAGCTGAGGAGACTGGCAGAGATGCGGCTTGGGGAAGTTGATAACAAACCCCAATGCCTGCAGTATCTGCACAATCAGGGCCAAAGCATGCAAGGCTCCTGAGCAACCAATCGTCCAGGTACGGGAACACATGCACTGAGTAACACCTGAGGTAGGCGGCCACCACCGCTAGGCACTTGAAAAAGATGCGAGGGGCCGATGCCAGCCTGAAGGGCAGCACTTTGTACTGGTAATTGCATTCCCCACCACGAAGCGGAGGTACTTCCGGTGGCTGGACAAGATAGCATTGTGTGCAGAAGCCTCCTTGAGATCGAGAGAGCAAAGTCAGTCTCCTCCTCTGAGAAGTGGGAGCAGTGTGCCCAGAGAGACCATCTTGAACTTTGCTCTTACGAGAAACTTGTTCAACACCCGGAGGTTGAGAATAGGGCGCAAGCCACCATTCTTTTTCGGGATGAGGAAGTACCTCGAATAGAACTCTCGGCTCCACTGAAGGTGAGGGACTGGTTCCATCGCGCCCACCACAAGGAGGGCGGCGAGCTCTGTCTGAACTATGACCTGATGGGCGAACAAACCCCATGATAGACATAGGGGAGATGTCTCTGGGAGCCGACTGAAGTTTAGATGGTACCCCTGACAGATGGGGGGGGATCCGATGTTAGGGGTACAGGCAACTGGCATTTGCTCCCTTGCCGCCAGTCAAAAGCACGTGGCTGGGGCTTGCTGGGGCGCTGGCTGGGACCTAAGCACATGTTGCTGCCGAGGGTGGCCCCTGGAGCTGGTACGAGGCGTGTGAGCCCTGTAGGCTGGAGGATAATACTTCCGTTGCCTGTAGAAAGACTTCTGGAATCCTGGACGAGGATGGGGCATCAGAAGCTCTAGCAGAAAGCTGTTGAAGGGTGTCATGATAATCCTTCAATTGCACTACCGCTTCCTGGACCTTATCCCCAAAGAAGTTTTCAAATGTGCAGGGGAGATCGGCTAACCTATCCCAGACCTCCGGCCGGAGGTCAGAGGCTCTGAGCCATGCCATTCTCCTGGTGCTGATGTCAACCACAGCTACCCGGGCCACTGTCTCAAATACATCATAGGTGGAAAGCTCTTCATGCTTCCTGGTCTTCAGACCCAGCACGGCAATGGCCGAGAGGGTCTCCTGTTGAGGCAGGCCCTCTGCGAAGTTCTGGACTCGTTTCAGGAGATTGCAGTTGTATTGAGTCATATAGAGCTGGTAGGTACCTAGGAAGACTTTCCTGCCCAGGGCATCCAGTTCCCTGTGATCATGTCCCGGAGGGACGAAGGCATGGTTGCGGGACCGCCAGGCCTTTTTCAGGGCAAACTCCACAACCGACTGGTGGGGGAGGAACCACTTCGCAAACCCTTCGGCCTGCTGCACCAAATAGGTGTCGTCAGCCTTTCTATTGATGAGGAAGATAGAAATGGGGTGCTCCCACAAGTGGAGGTCCTTGAAAATGTCATGGATAGGAACCGCCATGATCTCCTTAGAAGCACAATGAACTGGAGGACCTCCAGCATCTTGTGACGTACATCCACCTCAGTGAGCAGTTGAAAGGGGATGGCCTCGGCCATGGCCCTGACAAATCCTATGAAGGATAGGTCCTTAGGGGGCGACCAGCGTCATTTCTCCAGAAGGGAGGGCTCCAAGGAGGGGTTATCTAAATAAACTGAGGAGGACTCTGTGGATTTATCACCCCAAGGATTGTAAGGCCCTTTTTCTCCTCAATGGGACCAACATGCCATGGGTGAGGTCCATGAGGGGCATCAGCCCTAGGCTCCAATGCTTCAGAGGCCTCGAGGGCACCACAGGAATAGATGGTTCCCCTGGCATCGCGGGGACCAGAGGCTATGGTAGTCCGGAAGGACCCGGCAAGGGTTCGGGGAACGTGGTCTAGGAAATATGGTACCTGCCGTATCTTCCTCCTCGGAGGACCCGATAATCGGGATCGCTCAGGTGGGGGGGCATCGCTGGTCGCTGGGGAAGAGGGTCCCTTGGGCACCAGCTGTGTCGGAAGGGCACCCAGGAGGACATCCAGACACTCTAGGAAGGGTGCTAGCATTGATAGCAGAGGCTTTGGCACTGCTATGGGGGCCGGGGCAACTGCAGCTCAATGCTTTGAAGAGATTTGAGCACCGCGGACTCCACCCTGCGGTCCAACTCCTCCTGAAAGTCCAGAGTGGCCAGGACTGAGGGAGGGGTACGAGGAGTCACCAGCTCTTCCTCGGGTCTCCGAGGTGGCACGGTGCCCAGCACAGGTGTCTGTGTGGAACGCCTAGGACTATCAGGGGCATCGGATGGCCGGTGTTGATCGATAGTAGCCCGGCGGCCAGCGGTGCCGCTACGGAAGTGGAGCCGTGCACAGAAGGCAAACGGTGACGATGTTTTCTGGATCTACCTTGGTGTTCAGCCCGGTCTTTCCTCGACGCCAAGGAAGCGGAAGATCCTGATGTCCGGAAGAGCGGTGAAATCAGAGACCTATCACTGTCTCCGCGATCCTTGGAGGTACTGGCGAGAGAAACAGCCAGGGGAACCCTAGAATGCATACCATCCGGTCCAGATGATTTGCTACTCTTTAGTTTGTCAATCTGGCCTACTCCATCTTCCAGATTCACAGTGATTTCGTTCAGTTTGTCTGACTCATCACCGCTGAAAACCATCTCTGGAACTGGTATCTCCCCAACATCCTCATTAGTAAACACGGAGGCAAAGAATTCATTTAGTCTTTCTGCAATGGCCTTATCTTCCCTAAGAGCCCCTTTAACCCCTCTGTCATCTAATGGTCCAACCGACTCCCTCACAGGTTTCTTGCTTTTGATATATTTAAAAAAGTTTTTATTATGAGTTTTTGCCTCTATGGCCAACTTCATTTCAAATTCTCTCTTCGCCTGTCTTATCAATGTTTTACACTTACGTTGACAATGCTTATGTTTTATCCTATTTTCTTCAGATGGATCCTTCTTCCAATTTTTGAAGGATTTTTTTTTGGCAAAAATAGCCTCTTTCACCTCACCTTTTAACCATGACGGTAATTGTTTTTTGTTTTTTTTTAATTCTTTATTTATCACTTTTCTAATACAATTGTATCACACGTGTAAAGGAAACATGATACATTACATTAGCGTGTAAATAACAACATAATAGTCTACAATTCCCAGAGATTAAATTCTAATGTAGTAACCAATTCTCATTTTATATTAGAGTTGGGGGACAACTTTCAAGGAGATTATAGGAAATAATAGTAATTAATTAATTAGGACTTAACCTAAGAGGGGAAGCTGCTTCTCCTTTATTCCCCTGAAAATACAGTATTCCCTGAAGGGGTTTGAGAATCTAAATAAAGCCTTAACTGTTCTGGGGAAAAAAAAATATAGGTGTCTGCATCTCTTTTTATGATACACTTACAAGGGTATCTAAGTAGAAAAGTAGCCCCCAAAGATATCACATCCTGCCTCATACTCAAGAAACCCTTCCGTCGTTCCTGGGTTATCTTTGAAATATCCGGAAACATACGAACCTTCCTGCCATGAAACAATATATTTAAGTTCTTAAAGTATGCTATCAGTAACCTGCTAACATCTTGTTCCATTATCAAAGAAACTAATAAAGTCGAGAAATCAATAATCTCAATGGCAGAAGATTTAAGAAAAGTAGTGAGATTTTGTAAATCCATAGGGGGTGCTGCCTGTTGATTTGAACGGTTCTGTCTTAAAAGGAAAAAAGCCTTATTTATTAAAGGAAATTGGGTTTCAGGTAATAAGAGAACCTCAACAAAATATCTTTTTTAAGTGGTAATAGGCATTTCCCCCATAACTCTAGGAAAATTAATAAGTCTTAAATTTAAGCGGCGATTCCAGTTCTCCAGCAGTTCAAGTCTTCTAGAGAGAGCAGCTCTATCTTGGATGGTAGCCATATTAAATTCTTTAATTTTTGAAATTTCGGTGTCTACTTTTCCCACTGCAGTCTGAAGCTGTGTCAAGGTATTATCTTGAGCAAGAATTTTATTATTCATTTGAGAAGCAAACGAGTCCAATTTTGTATTGCAATCACGTACAGCTAATGTCAACCCTGCAGAGAGTTCCTATAAATTTTCAAGGGTAACGACCGCTGGCCTTACCAGAGAGGTTCAGGTCGTACTCCGGGTGTTATGGGGGTCGATTCAGAGATTGCAGATGAAATTGCAAGTTCAGCATGGGATAAAATTTCTCCCCCCGCTGAAATTTCTCCATTTCCTGATTCTTCGAAGCTCTCCCAGCAGTCCTACAGCTGGGAGAGCTGTAGGACTGCTCTCCCAGCAGTCCTACAGCTGGGAGAGCAGTCCTACAGCTGGGAGAGCAGTCCTCCCAGCAGTCCTACAGCTGGGAGAGCTGTAGGACTGCTTCTCCCAGCAGTCCTACAGCTGTGACCTCATCGGTCTGCGTCGGTTGCTGTGCGTCCGGGGTCGAAGTTCATCTGGCTGCCGGTGGATGTGTATCGGGGGGGGGGGGGGGCTGAGGGAAACCTCGGTCCCAGGTGAATTCGCCTCTCCTCCAGGCATTTTCACAGTGGGATTCACCGCCTCAATTTGTACAGCTCCCTGGGTGAGGAAGGACGTTATCAAAGCTTGCTCGGTTAGCTGGGTAGGTATTGAGGGAAAAACCCTCAACTTCCCTTGCCAAGGAGATAAAAAATGGTGACAAAACATTTTTCAGATACATCAGCGAAAAGAGAAAAGTCCATAGTGGTATTGTGAAATTAAAAGGTGGTAATGATCAATGTGTGGAGAGAGACGAAGAAATGGCAGAAATATTAAACGAATACTTCAGTTCTGTGTTCACTAAAGAAGACCCTGGAGAAGGACCATCTCTACACAACAAGAAACTGGAGGGAAGTGGAATAGATGAAAATCCTTTTACAGAAGAAAATGTATGGGAAGAGCTAAGGAATCTGAAAGTGGACAAAGCCATGGGGCCTGATGGGATTCATCCAAGGATACTGAGGGAGCTCAGAGATGTTCTGGCGGGTCCACTGTGTGACCTGTTCAATAGATCCCTAGAAACGAGAGTGGTACCGAGAGATTGGAGAAGAGTGGTGGTGGTCCCGCTTCACAAGAGTGGGAACAGAGAGGAGGCTGGTAACTACAGACCGGTTAGCCTCACTTCAGTGGTGGGAAAAGTAATGGAGTCACTGCTGAAAGAGAGAATAGTGAAATATCTACAGTCCGGAGAATTGATGGACCAGAGGCAACATGAATTCACCAGGGGAAGATCCTGTCAGACAAATCTGATTGACTTTTTTGACTGGGTAACCAAGGAATTGGATCAAGGAAGAGCACTCGATGTCATCTACTTGGATTTCAGCAAAGCTTTTGATACGGTTCCGCACAGGAGACTGGTGAATAAAACGAGAAGCTTAGGAGTGAGTGCCGAGGTGGTGACCTGGATTGCAAATTGGTTGACGGACAGAAGACAATGTGTGATGGTAAATGGTACTTTCTCTGAAGAGAGAGCGGTTTTAAGTGGTGTACCGCAAGGATTGGTGTTGGGACCGGTCCTGTTCAATATCTTTGTGAGCGACATTGCGGACGGGATAGAAGGTTTGTCTTTTTGCGGATGACACCAAGATCTGCAACAGAGTGGACACGCTGGAAGGAGTGGAGAGAATGAGACGGGATTTAAGGAAACTGGAAGAGTGGTCGAAGATATGGCAGCTGAGATTCAATGCCAAGAAGTGCAAAGTCATGCATATGGGGAGTGGAAATCCGAATGAACTGTATTTGATGGGGGGGGGGGGGAAGGCTGATGTGCACGGAGCAGGAGAGGGACCTTGGGGTGATAGTGTCTAATGATATGAAGTCTGCGAAACAATGCGACAAGGCGATAGCAAAAGCCAGAAGAATGCTGGGCTGCATAGAGAGAGGAATATCGAGTAAGAAAAGGGAAGTGATTATCCCCTTGTACAGGTCCTTGGTGAGGCCTCACCTGGAGTACTGTGTTCAGTTCTGGAGACCATATCTACAAAGAGACAAAGACAAGATGGAAGCGGTACAGAGAAGGGTGACCAGAAAGGTGGAGGATCTTCATTGGATGACGTACGAGGAGAGATTGAAGAATCTAAATATGTACACCTTGGAGGAAAGGAGGAGCAGGGGTGATATGATTCAGACTTTCAGATACTTGAAAAACTTTAATGATCCAAAGACAACGACAAATCTTTTCCGTAGGAAAAAAATCAGCAGAACCAGAGGTCACGAGCTGAGGCTCCAGGGAGGAAGACTAAGAACCAATGTCAGGAAATATTTCTTCACGGAAAGGGTGGTGGATGCCTGGAATGCCCTTCCAGAGGAAGTGGTGAAGTCTAAAACTGTGAAGGACTTCAAAGGGGCGTGGGATAAACACTGTGGATCCATCAAGTCTAGTGGGCATAAATAGAGAGGAGGCAGCAAACACTGCACGGAGCGGCAGTAGCCACTGAGGCATTCACGGAGCGGGATGCCAGTGGCCAGTAGTTGGTGTTCCACCTTCAGGCAGCAAAACACTGCACGGAGCGGCAGTAGCCACTGAGGCATTCACGGAGCGGGATGCCAGTGGCCAGTAGTTGGTGTTCCACTTTCATGTAACAAAACACTGCACGGAGCGGCAGTAGCCACAGAGGCATTCACGGAGCGGGATGCCAGTGGCCAGTGGTTGGTGTTCCACCTTCACAGAGCGGAAGGATGGAGGGATGCCATCTCAAAAAAATAAAAAAAAAACAAACAAGCAAACAAAACAGGGGTGGGTAAGGGGCAGGGGTGTGGCCTGCTGGTTGCAGCGGTTGCTACCCCTGATTGAGCTGGATGTTCACTAGGATGGCGCTGCTCTCTGCATTGGTGGAGGGGTGGAAGGGAATTGGGGCCGGAGGGTGTTGGAAGCCAATAGAGACGGGTGGGAGGGAGAAAAAAGGGGGGAAAAAAAATGGATAAACTGCGTAGCTTGCTGGGCAGACTGGATGGGCCGGGCCGTTGGTCTTCTTCTGCCGTCACTTCTATGTTTCTATGTTTCTTTTCGGTGGCATTTTTAGGAAATTTCTCAAAAGTTAGAGCAGCTCTCTTCCGTGCACCCGGTCAGGACGCCATCTTGCCCCAAGTGACGGTAATCGTTTTGCCTTCCTTCCACCTTTCTTAATGCGCAGAATACATATGGACTGCGCCTCTAGGATTGTATTTTTAAACAATGTCCAAGCCTGTTGAACACTTTTAACCTTTGTAGCTGCACCTTTCAGTTTTTTTCTATTTTCCTCATTTTATCAAAGTTTCCCTTTTTAAAATTTAGTATTAGAGCTGCAGATTTACTTATTGTCCCCCTTCCAGTTATTAATTTAAATTTGATCATGTTATGATCACTGTTGCCAAGTGGCCCCACCACCGTTACTTCTTTCACCAAATCTTGCGTTCCACTAAGAATTAAATCTAAAATAGCTCCCTCTCTTGTTGGTTCCTGAACCAATTGCTCCATGAAGCAATCATTTATTACATCCAGGAACTTTCTGTCTCTAGCAAGTCCTGATGTTACATTTACCCAGTCAATATTGGGGTAATTGAAATCTCCCATTATTATTGCACTGCCAAATTGGTTTGCTTCCCTGATTTCTCTTAGCATTTCATCATCTGTCTGACCATTTTGTCCAGGTGGACGGTAGTATACTCCTATCACTATACTCTTACCCAACACACATGGGATTTCTACCCATATAGATTCTACTGAGCATTTACTCTCGTTTGATCTTTATCCTGTTGGACTCTATACCCTCCCAGACATAAAGTGCCACACCCCCACCAAGTTGATCCTCCCTATCATTGCGATATAATTTGTACCCTGATATAGCACTGTCCCATTGGTTATCCTCCTTCCACCAAGTCTCTATGATGCCAATTATGTCAATCTCATCATTTGCTGCTATACACTCTAACTCTCCCATCTTACTTCTTAGACTTCTGGCATTGGCATACAGACATTTCAAAGTGTGGTTCTTGCTTGTTTTAACAACCTGCTTTTCAGTTGTTTGGGATAATTCAGTTGTTTGGGATAATTCGGAAATCATTAGCTTTGGTGATTTTTTACATATAGGCATATGAACTATGTTTGCTTTTGATGGAACATCTCTGTTGGGATGCCCTAATTCTCCTGTTTCATTAGTATCCTTCAAGGATACATTTCTCCGAACCATGCACTGCTGAGTGACTGTCGGTTTTCCCCCTTGTTCTAGTTTAAAAGCTGCTCTATCTCCTTTTTGAAAGTTAGTGCCAGCAGCTTGGTTTCACTCTAGTTAAGGTGGAGCCCGTGCTTTCGGAAAAGTCTCCCCTTTCCCCAAAAGTTTCCTCAGTTCCTTACAAAGCTGAATCCCTCTTTCCCTGCACCATGGTCTCATCCACGCATTGAAACTCTGGAGCTCTGCCTGCCTCTGGGGACCTGCACGTGGAACAGGAAGCATTTCAGAGAATGCCACCCTAAATTCCATGAATTTAGCAAATAGCACATTTAAGACTAATCGGAGAAAATTATTTTTCAATCAATGCACAATTAAGCTCTGGAATTTATTGCCAGAGGATGTGGTTAGTGCAGTTAGTGTAGCTGTGTTTAAAAAAGGATTGGATAAGTTCTTGGAGAAGTCCATTTCCTGCTTTCTAATAATTCCTAACATTGTTTGCTTTTTTGACTGCCGCAGCACACTGAACCAAGGATTTCAATGTATTATCCACTATGATGCCTAGATCTCTTTCTTGGGTGGTAGCTCCTAATATGGAACCCAAAATTTTGTAACTATAGTATGGGTTATTTTTCCCTATATGCATCACCTTGCTGATTATCCACATTAAATTTCATCTGCCATTTGGATGCCCAATTTTCCAGTCTCAGAAGGTCTTTCTGCAATTTATCACAATCTGTGACTTAACTATTCTGAACAATTTTGTATCATCTGCAAATTTGATTACCTCACTCGTCGTATTTCTTTCCAGATCATTTATAAATATATTGAAAAGTACGGGCCCCAATACAGATCCCTGAGGCACTCCACTGCCCACTCCCTTCCAACTGAGAAAATTGTCCATTTAATTCTACTCTGTTTTCTGTCTTTTAGCCAGTTTGTAATCCACAAAAGGACAATGCCACCTATCTCATGACTTTTTACTTTTCCTAGAAGCTTCTCATGACGAACTTTGTCAAATGCTTTCTGAAAATCCAAACATATTACATCTAACGGTTCACCTTTATCTACATGTTTATTAACTCCTTCAAAAAAGTGAAGCAGATTTGTGAGGCTAGTCCTGCCTTGGGTAAAGTCATGCTGACTTTGTTCCATTAAACCATGTCTTTCTATATTGATATTTAGAACACTTTCCACTATTTTTCCTGGCACTGAAGTCAGGCTAACTGGTCTGTAGTTTCCCGGATCACCCCTGGAGCCCTTTTTGAATATTGGGGTTACATTAACCACCCTCCAGTCTTCAGGTACAATGGATGATTTTAATGATAGGTTACAAATTTTTACTAACTTGTCTGAAATTTAATTTTTGAGTAGCCTTCAGGAACTCCGGTCCAGGTGATTTACTACTCTTCAGTTTGTCAATCAGGCCTGCCATATCTTCTAGGTTCACCGTGATTTGGTTCAGTCCATCTGAATCATCACCCATGAAAATCTTCTCTGATACAGATATCTCCCCAACATCCTCTTCACTAAACATCGAAGCAAAAAAATAATTTAATCTTTCCGCGAAGGCCTTACCTTCTCTAATTGCCCCTTTAATCCCTCGATCATCTAACAGTCCAACTGACTCCCTCACAAGCTTTCTGCTTCTGATATATTTAAAAAAGTTTACACTGAGTTTTTGCCTCTACGGCCAACTTCTTTTCAAATTCTCTCTTAGCCTGTCTTATCAATGTCTTACATCTAACTTGCCTACACCTATGCATTATCCTATTTTCTTCTGTTGGATCCTTCTTCCAATTTTTGAATGATGATCTTTTGGCTAAAATAGCTTTTCACCTCCCCTTTTAACCATGCTGGTGATCGTTTTGCCTTCTTTCCACCTTTCTTAATGTGTGGAATACATGTGGACTATGCTTCTAGGATGGTATTTTTTAACAAAGACCACGCCTTTTGCACAAGTTTTACCCTTGTAGCTGCACTATCAATTTGGTAAGCTTCCCTAATTTCTCTTAGCATTTCATTGCCCGTCTCACCATCTTGACCAGGTGGAGAGTAGTATAGTCCTATCACTAAAGTCTTCCCCAACACACAAGGGATTTTTTATCCATAAAGATTCGATTGTGCATTTAATCTCATGCAGGATGTTTATCCTGTTGGATTCTATGCCATCCCGGACATAAAGCGCCACACCACCTCCTGGATGCTCATCTCTGTCATTGCAATATAATTTGTACCCCGGTATAGCACTGTCCCATTGGTTGTTCTCCTTCCACCATGTCTCTGAGATGCCAATTAAGTCTATGTCATCATTCACTGCTGTACATTCTAATTCTCCCATCTTACTTCTTAGACTTCTGGCATTAGCATATAAACATTTCAAAGTTTGTTTTTTGTTTGTATTTTCATTCTGCTTTTTAATTGATAGGGATAAATTAGAATTTTTTTAGCTCAGGTGAGTTTTTAGTTACAGGCACTTGGACTACTTTTCTTATTATTGGAACCTCACTGTCGGGATGCCCTAATTCTAATGCATCATTAGTATCCTTTGAAGATACCACCCTACGAACCATGCGTTGCTGAGCGACTGTCGGCTTTCCCCTTTGTTCTAGTTTAAAAGCTGCTCTATTGGAGAAATTACTTACCTGATAATTTCATTTTCCTTAGTGTAGACAGATGGACTCAGGACCAATGGGTATTGTGCTCTCCTGATAGCAGATGGGAGACTGAGTCAAATTTCAGTTGAACCAGTTCAAGGTTAATCAAGTATTAAGCAACATATATCCACACTGGCTTTTCGAAGACAATACTGAAGAGCTAGGCATGCTGTACGGGTATGTGTAGGCTGACGTCAGCTTTGAAATCTGTCTCAGTCTCCCATCTGCTATCAGGAGAGCACAATACCCATTGGTCCTGAGTCCATCTGTTTATACTAAGGAAAACAAAATTATCAGGTAAGTAATTTCTCCAATAGAGTAGCTTTTAAACTAGAACAAATGGGACAGTCACTCAGCAGGGCATGGTTCGGAGGGAGGTATCTTCAAAGGATACTTTTGGAACTGGAGACCGCCAATGCAACAATAAACACCGACACCTGGGCAACTACGGGTGTCTTGAACTAGAGGTAGGCTGTGGCTTACCCGTGCTTGCTCAGTCTCTCTATTTCTAGGGCAGCCGTGGGCGGGATGCTGAGTCCATCTGCCTACACTAAGGCAAACGAAATTATCAGGTAAGTAATTTCTCCATTTCCTAGCGTGTAGCCAGATAGACTCAGGACCAGTGGGATGTACAAAAGCTACTCCCCTACAGGGTGGGAGGCTGCCCGTGGCCCACTTAGTGCTGCTCTTGCGAATGCTGTATCCTCCCTGGCCTGAACATCCAGGCGGTAGAACCTGGAGAAGATGTGTAGGGAGGACCATGTCGCCGCCAGACAGATCTCAGCTGGCGAAATCAGCTTGGTTTCAGCCCAGGAGACTGCCTGGGCTCTTGTAGAATGCGCCTTGACCCGTAGAGGTGGTGGTTTTCCTGCCTCTATGTAGGCTGCATGAATTACTTCTTTGATCCAGCGGGCTATGGTCACCCGTGATGCCGCTTCCCCTTGTTTCTTCCCACTGTGAAGAACGAACAGGTGATCAGTTTTGCGCAAAGATTCCGTTCTTTTCAGGTATCAAACTAGGTTCTGCCCATGTTCAAGTGGCGAGGGAGGCTTGAGCCTTCCAAAACCCTGTGCTCATCTGGTGATGGTAATGATATGGTCTGGTTCATATGGAACTGGGAAACCACTTTCGGAAAGAAGGATGGTACCGTACACAATTGTATGGTGCCCGAGGTGAACCTGAGGAACGGCTCCCGAGAGGATAATGCTTGAAGTTTGGAGATACGCCGAGCCGAGCATATTGCAATCAAAAAAGCTGTCTTCAAGGTCAAGAGACAAGCCGCTTTTTGGTCTGAAGGACTCCCCTGCTAGGAAGTCTAGTAGTAGGTTGAGGTTCCATAGAGGTACCGGCCACTTTAGTGGTGGTCTGAGTTGTTTAACTCCTTTCAGAAAGCGAGACGTCAGGATGAGTTGATAGTCTGATGCCATTCACTTCGGACCTGAAGCAGGTCAGGGCTGCGACCTGGACCTTGAGGGAGTTAAGGGGCAACCCATTTTTCATGCCGTCCTGTAGGAATTCCAGGATCGAGGGGATTTTGGTTGTCCTCGGGAGGAGACCGCAGTCTTCACACCAGGCTTTGAACACTCTGCGTGCCCGGAGCAGGATGTCAATCACGGGTTTTGAGTAGCCGCGCTTCTTTACCAATCTCACCACAACCATAGCCAATGAAATTTGCCCTATCGTCAATAAAGAAATACACCACTCTCATACTTCAAAAACAACAGCAGACTTTAATATGGTATAGGGTCACTTTACTTTGTTTAATTTAATTATTTTTGTTCATTTTTTTAATATATTTTTCATGTTTGAATAAAACCAATCTCCAAAGTTTGCTGACGAACTCCAGGCTATAACGCACCCTTGGCAACTAACATATTATGTTCTGAAGCTGTAATAGTCACAGACTCAAACAGTAATACTCATCACATTTTGCGTCCCAGTCCCGACACGATCGTGTTTCAGACCAAAAAGGTCTTGCCTCAGGGGAATGACTCCTTCCAAACTGCTTATCTGTGACATCCAAGTCCATCATCGTTCCATCAGCATGTTTCACAAATGGCTATTCCTGTATCCATTTCTTTTTTCGCGGTTTGCATTCAGACTCGCTCCATAAGGTTATACACCTCTACCAGCAGCTGGAGACGGAGCAAACTGACAACACAATATATATATATATATATATATACTTCTCAGTGACATCAGCCTACCAGTATTCTCCATCTCTAGCAGATGGTGGATGTTTGTTTCCCTACTGAGGACTTTTTAACATTTTAGAGGAGAATTAAGATTCGATTTGCCCCACTCTTCTGCTGTGATACCTAATGGCTCCTCTCCCAGTTGAGAATTCCTGAGGTGTCTTCCATGGTCCCTGAGATGAGTGCCTTGATCCAGTAGCTGGTTTCCTCAGCCAGCATGGACTTGGCTTCCTGCACCCGCTGCCTTTCAGCTATTTTAATGAGCTGAGTGTGGCAGTGACTGTATATATACCCTCTCCCCCCTGCAGCCAGAGACTCTCTCTGAACTCAGCCAGGAAAGGAGGTAAGGTTTAAAAAAAAAAAAAAAAAGAGAGAGAAAGAGAGCAGAGGGGTTCTTGTAGACCTTTCTCCAGTCTCTGTGCTCGGCACGAAATTCCGATGTTCATTCTTGCTCCCGGGGGAGGTTAAAGGACTTGGGGGCAGCCTGGTGGGTTGAGCAGCTCAGGTGGGCTAGGCCCTGCATTTGGCTCTTTTCTGTGTTCCCTGTGGTAGGCCACGGTGACGTTTTTGCGCACTTTTTTTCCTGCACATAGCCTTGGGATGCCTAAATTTTGTGCACATACGTTTTGTGCACCTTCATTTTTCAGCATGAAATTCAGCAGGATGCACACCTTCACTCACCTGTTAAGCATACCACTGGACTAATGGTGCCAGCGGCAAAGAAACCTAAGCGTCTTTCCCTCGGTGCTGCCTGTCAATTTCAGGCATCTCAGCCTGGAGTGTTCTCTAACTTGTGCCAGCGCTGCTTAGAGGCTCAGGGAGAATTATCTTCCTCTGATTTTACTAAGCCTCGTTCTTCCCAGCCTGATGATGGCCTGGACATGTCAGGAGGGAAGCCTGATCTTGGAACTCCCTTAACCGGTTAATCAGTGGGGGACGGTAGCTCAGTGGGCACAGCACAGGTGCCTTCTGGTTTCAGCATGGATCCCTCTGCCTTTTCTTGGGTAGAATTTTTTCCAAGGATTGCAGTCCTTTCTTCAGGCACAGTCCTCAGCCCCATCTAATCCTGTCAGGTCAGATCCACAGGAGGTAGCCTCTCACTCTTCTGGTACTACTGCTAAGCACCGAAGTACACCTAAATTGGCAGCAGGTACTCCTGATAGGAATCCAGATGGCACTGATCAGGCCGATCCTGACTCTCTGGAGGATGGGGAAATTCTTCTGGGACTGGAACTGTATAGGACTATGTTGCGGTTCTCCACACAGAAGCAGCAGGTTGTACTGAAATATGTACATCCGACACCTTTATGGAAGGTGGCTACCGCACTGACATGTACCCTTATAGAAGAAGTTTGGAGGCCTGACTGACAAGTGCCAGGGTAGTCCAAAAACTTCGGTGTGGAACAAGTGAAGGGATCGATGGACATGGAAGTACACCATACCGCGAACCTGTTCCATTTGTAACGATAAGACTGCCTTGTGGAAGGCTTTCATGAAGCTACTAGGACACGGGAAACCGGCTCTGAAAGGTTGAGAGGATGAAGTATTAACCTTTCAACATCCAGGCAGTCAGGGAGAGGGCTTGGAGGTTGGGATGATGAAGGCAGCCGTTGTTCTGAGTGATCAGAAGCGGGTCCTTCCCCAAAGGAATGTGCCGGTGCACTGATAGGTCGTGGAGAATTGGAAACCAGACCTGGCGTGGCCAATGAGGGGCTATGAGAATCATTAGTCCCTTGTCCCTTCGCGACTTCACGAGAGTCTTTGAAATGAGTGGAAGTGGAGGGTACGCATAAAGGAGACCGCTGGCCCACGAGAGGGAGAAAGTGTCTCTTTGCTGAAAGTGTTGGCTGCTAGTGAGAGAGCAGAAGTTCCCTACTTTGCAGTTGTGAATTGACGCAAAGAGGTCTATGTGAGGGTAACCCCAACATTGGAATATTGAGTCTGCTACAGTGGGGTTGAGGGACCACTCGTGCGGTTGAAAAGTGCGACTCAGCGCATCTGCCAACACATTGTCCACTCCCAGCAAGTAGGTAGCCCTGAGGTACATCGAGTGGGAAAGGGCTTCTGCCCATATCTGTGCAGTTTCCTGACACAGGAGGTAGGAGCCCGTTCCCCCTTGCTTACTGATGTACCACATGGCCACCTGGTTGTCTGTTTGAATCAGGATGTCCTTGTTGGAAAGGTGATCCTGAAAGGCCCTGAGAGCATATCTGATTGCACGAAGCTCCAGGAAATTTATTTGGTGTTTGGCTTCCTCTGGAGACCAAATACCCTGAGTTTGCAGGTTTCCAACATGTGCACCCCAGCCGAGGTTGGAGGCATCTGTTGTCAAGGTTAGTTGAAGTTCTGGAGCCTGAAATGGAAGGCCTTGAAACAGATTGGATTGGTTTATCCACCAAGCCAGCGATAAGCAGAGCTGGTTGGTGATGTGGACAATGGTGGACATTGGCTAAGAAGACTGAATCCACTGCGATTTTAGAGTCCACTGCATTACTCTCATGGCAGGAGGCCATATGACCTAGTAAGATTAGAAATTGATGTGCAGTTGAAGTTGTCGAGACTGCAGTCGATGGGCCAGAGAGGCGAGAGTGAAAGCTCGATCCTTAAGTAAGAAGGCTTTCGCCTTTAGCGTGTCCAAGTCGGCCCCTATGAACGATAGGGTTTGAGAGGGAACTAGCCTGGATTTTGGATAGTTTATGAGAAACCCTAGGGAGATCAGGGTATGGCACGTGAGACGTCGAGACATCAGTGCAGTTTGCTGAGTGGGAGCCCTGATCAACCAATCATCAAGATAGGGGTAGACATGGACACCTTGACTCCTGAGAAAGGCAGCTACCACTAGAGGCAATTGGTGAAGACTCGAGGGGCAGATGCTAGGCCGAATGGTAACACTCAATATTGGAAGTGTTTTGGGCCTACTAGGAACCACAGGAATCTGCGATGTGACGGAGTAATGGCAAAGTGTGTGTAGGCGTCCTGGAGGTCTAGAGAGCAGAGCCAGTCTTCCCTTTGGAGAAGGGGAAGAAGAGAACCCAAGGTCACCATCTTGAACTTTTCTCTTTGAAGGTATTTGTGTAAGGTGCGAAGGTCCAATATTGGGCGAACACCACCTGACGTTTTTGGTATCAGGAAATCGGGAATAGAAACCTTGCCCCTGTTGGGAGGGGGGCACTGGTTCTATTGCTCGGGACTGGAGGAGGAGGGAGACGACCTGCTCCAGGAGCAGTGAGTGGTCGGATGTTCCCCACATCAGCCGAGGTGGGGAATCTGGTAGAACAGAGAGAAAGCTGAGGTAGTAACCTTGGATTATTACAGCGAGTGCCCACTGATCTATGGTGATTGTGTGCCGTGGTTTGGAGAAGTGGCACAACTGGCCTCTGACGGGAATAGTCGGAAGTGGAGGCTGGGTACTGCTTTCTAGGAAGGAGTCAAAAGCTAGCCACTGGACCTGGCTGGGAGGCTGGCTGTGACTTCTGTACTCGAGGTTGCTTGGACTGGCCTTTTTGGTAAGGCTTAGAAGCTCGAGTCCTGGATGCCGGGGGATAGAATCTCCTTTGCCGGTAGAATTGACTCTTAGAGTCTCTTCTAAAAGAACGTTTGGAAGAGGAAGCAGTGGTGCAGCTCAAGGACCACCAAGAGACTCTGCGCCAGAGTCTCTTGGTGGTCCTTGAGCTGCACCACTGCTTCTTGAATCTTCGCTCCGAAAAGATTATCCCCAGCACAGGGCAAGTCAGCTAACCCGTCCTGTACTTCTGGTCTGAGGTCTGAAGACTTTAGCCAGGCCCATCTCCTCGCACTAATTCCTGCCGATGAAACTCTGGAGGCGGTGTCGAAGATGTCATATGACAAACGTACTTCATGTTTGGCAGCATCTAGGCCCTTTTGTGCTAGGGCATGAAGTTGGTCCTGGAATTGCAGAGGTAAGGCTTCAGCAAATTCCTGAATCTTCGTAAACAGGGCCCTATTGTACTAGGTCATATATAATTGATAGGAAGCAATGCGAGAGATGAGCATTGACCCATGAAATACTCGTCTTCCAAACGCACCAGAAATTTCAGTTCCTTTCCTGGAGGAATGGAAGAGTGGGGTCTGGCGCGTCGTGCCCTCTTCTGGGCTGACTCCAAAACAACTGAATGATGATCTAGTTGAGCTCTCTGGAAGCCAGGGGCTGGCTGAACTAGATAGGTGGCATCTGCCTTATGGTTAACAGGTGTCACAGAGCCAGGGAGCTCTCAATTTCTCTTTAAAAGGTCCAAAAGGATGTCATGAATAGGGAGAGACATGATTTCCTTAGGAGCATCGAGAAACTGGAGAAGTTGCAACATCTGATGCCTAGAGTCCTCTCCAGTCTGAAGCTGGAATGGAACTGTTTCAGACATTTCCTTAACAAAGTTGATAAAGGACAAGTCCTCTGGAGGAGAACGCTTCCTTTCATCAGGAGGAGAGGGCTGCGAAGGAAGATCGTCTGAATCCTGGGCCGAATCATCGATCCAGGGATTGTATGGCTCATCATCCATATGTTCATCAGAAGGGAGTAACTGTGTTATTCCGGAAGATCCGGGCCTAGGCATCGATGCTTTGGACCGAAGGCATCGATGGCATCGAGGGAGGCACCGATGGAAACTGACATCGAAGGATGTGTCGGTGGTAGCATTCTGGAGGGTGGAATGGAGATTGGTGATTCTTCTTCCGATGACAAGGGTATCAGTGAGGAAGGAATAGGGGCCATCGGTTCTCTCGGATGCACCGGTGGAAGGGCACCGATTAACTTGTCCATTTTTACCAATAGTGGTGCAAGCGCCATGGATATCGGATTGGTGGCCGGCTCAGGAACCAGCACCGGCATCAATGGAGGTTTAAACCCCTGGAGTGCCTTTCCGATGGCCTCTTGGATCATCCGTTCCAATTCCTCACAGAAAACTGGGGCATGGATACCCGGTTCCGGAGTAGGAGGCAGCACCTGCGTAGCCGGAAGGTCCACCGGTGAAGGTGGAATCGCGGATCCCGGTACCTGTCCAGGTGGGGAACACCTCGGTGACCCATAGACAGAAGAGGATGGGGCCTTTTCTGTTCAGGACTTCTTTGCTGAGGGCTGGCCTGTATCAGTGGCCTGAGCTTTACGGTGACTATGTTCTTCTCGATGTTCCCCTCAGTCATTCTCCTGAGGAAGAACAGAGGGGGCCAACACCCGCGGAGTCGTCGAAGCCGGTCGGGCAGCAGCGGTTTCCCAGTGCTGGCGCGAAGTAGACTGTACCGGTTCAGATGACGTCGAAGCTATTGATGGCGTCGGGGTTTTTGGCCGAAAGAGAAGTCCCATCTTCTCCAGCCTAGCCTTGCGACCCTTTGGTGTCATTTGGGCACATTTGGTGCAAGTAAGGACATCATGGTCGGACCCCAAACACATCACACAGACTGTGTGACGGTCAGTGATGGACATCATTCGAGTGCAGTCGGGGCACAGACGGAAACCCGACGCCATGGCCTCGACAAAATTTAGCCGCGGTGCGGTCGATGGCCGATAGGATGCAAGAGAAAACTCGATGGTAATCGACCGCAAGCAGGTAAAAAAAACTTACCATTCGACCGCGGAGCAAAGATATTGATATGGGGACCTCTGTGGGGTAAAATGTTTTGAAATTTTTGAAGACGTTCCGTGAGGAAAAATTCCTGTCAGGAATCTCTGAAGAGCTCCTTAACCTGCGTGGCTACTGCTGTGCGGAAAAAAGAAGACTGAAGGGGGACCCCTGCTGGCTGCAGGGTTGGTGCTATGCTGGGCATGCCCAGTAGGTGCCAGTCAAAGTTCTAGAACTTTGACAAAAGTGTTCCGTGATTGGGCTCCATCCTGATGATGTCACCCATATATGAGGACTACCATCCTGCTTGTCCAGTGAGAATGAGAAATTACTTCTTACCTGATAATTTCCTTTTCCTTTTTTAAAATTTTTAATTATAGAATTTTTTACCGTACATTACAAGTAAATTTAAAGGAAAAATACCAAATAGGAATTGCAGTTTACTCTACCCATATACATAGAAAGAAAAAAAAAAAGAAAATCATATCTAACATAATTCTAACTGCTAGTTCGTCTTATCCTTTGTAATATTAAAGTAAAGGAAATTCCAAGATATGAATAATTAAGCGGAGTAATAAAGAAATAAAGTATAATGAATTTTAGAGGCTGTCATAGATCATTTTTCATTACATTCCATAATCAAAGACAATTTAAACTGGAGACATTGAGGTACGTGCATCTAGAAAATTATGTAAAAGTTCAGGTTCAAAGTAAACATTTTTAACACCCTGCATATTCACTATACATTGACATGGAAACCTGAGATTAAACCTGGCCCCCATACCCACTACTTCAGCTCGCATAGCTAAGAATTTTTTTTCTACATTCCTCAGTGGAGCGTGTAATGTCTGGGAAAACCCAAACCAATTGACCAAAAAACTGAGATGTTCTATTACGAAAAAAAGCTTTCAATAACATTTCTCTACCTTGAGAGAAAACACATTGTAGAAACAAAGTTCCTTCTCTAGTTATCTTTATTTCTGTGGATGTCTCCAGGAACTGTGTCAGATCTAAATCAGGTTCAGACATCTGATCAGGTTGTTCAGTCCCTTCGGATTTTGTCATATAGACCTTGGCTATGGTAGGCATCATTTCCAAGGGAGGTATCCACTTCAAAATCGGAAAATTTAATATACGCAGATTTTAATATCTGATAGAGTTCTCTATGTTTTCCAATTTACGTTGTTGCATCAAATCTGATTTTATCAATTGTTCTTGATTTTGTTGCAAGAAGGAGACTTTAGATTCCAAAGTTGTAATTACAACTTTGGAATTCCTTTTCCTTAAACTAGACAGCTGGATACAGCTTCCCACCCTTGGCTGCCGAATGACTGTGTTTTGGTCCTCTTGCGTGGCTACGTGTTCCAGGAGTTACTGGTAGGTGTTAATCCGATCCCCAGATTAGTGTTCATACATTCTTTGTCAGAGTTCAGTGTTTCCTGTTGGTTAAGTACTGAAATGGTTATCTGTTATTAATCAAGTTTTTGTTATAGTCTGTCCATAGCTCGCTTTTGAAGAGAATACTGGCAGGCTGACGTCACCGCAGGAGTATATATTCTGTGACTTCAGTTTGCTCCATCTCCATCTGCTTGTAGAGGTGCATAACCCACTGGTCCTGAATCCATCTGTCTGGTTTTAGAAAAAGGAAATTATCAGGTAGATATTAATTTCTCATCTTGTGTTCAGCAAGATTGCCGTTTACTGAAATGCCTAGTTCTTTGGTCAGTCAATGAGATTGAAATTAAAATATTTGGGAACAGTGGACACTTCCCTGTCTCTCCACTCATGTAAGCAAGGTAGTGAAAAGTGTTTTCTATAAACTACGTTTGCTATGGAGGCTGCTTCTCTTTTTAGTAGAGACTGATTTAAAACCATTGTACACACTCTAGTTATCTCATCACTGGACTACTGTAACACCTTGTACCTTGGTTTGTCCCAGGCAACTTTACGATCACTTCAGTTGGTATAGAATATGGCAGCGTGGGGAGGACGTAACGTCATCAGGGCGGATGGAAGCCTGAACCTGAGCTCCTCTCCCTGGCGAGCGAACATCTACATCCATCGCTATTTTACAACGCCAATTATACCACCATAATTGCGGTGATTAACAGAATGCGAGTTGCCAGTGTCTGCCAAACAAAAATCAATGGACTTTAAGAAGTTTTCATATAAAAAATCTGACAAAGCCCAGGAGTCCACGTTGGACAAAATGGCAGAGTCTGTTGAGGAGACCGAGGGTACAGTGGACCAAGAGCTGGAAAACGAACTACAAACTCCTACCACAGAAATACCCATGAGAGCAGAATTTAGAGAGTAGTTCTGTGAATTGCGCCAGGATATAAAAAACCATAAGAAAGAAATCATGAGTGCTATTTGCAATGTTAAAGAGGAAATGGTAGACATTGAGCCTAGACTCGACGAAACAGAAAACAGAATTGACTCGCAAGCAGAAGAAATCAAACTACTGGAGTCTGACCTTAAAGGAATGCAGCAGAATTGCAAAGAATTATCCTTGAAACTCAAAGACCTGGAAAACAGGTCCCGTTGGAATAATCTCCACTTCTGGGGGATACGGAAACATCAGAATACTTGAACTGCAAAGATATACAACAGATATGCGGGAGCATTTTATTAGAGGCCCCACTATCGGAATCCCAGGAACTGAGAACAATAAAAATTGACAGGGCCCATAGAGTGACTGGACTAAGGCAATCAAATCCACCTAGGGACAATTGCTGCTTCCATAACTTCCAGGATAAAGAGGCAGTTTACAGACTCACTCGCCAGCAAGCTACGGTGAAATGGAAGGTGAAGGACAACCATTTTTTCTGACCTTGCAGCCATTTCTCTCTGTAAACGCCAGGAATTCCAGGAAGTGACCATGCTACTCCATCGCAAAAATGTGAAATACCGTTGGCTTTATCCACTTGGGCTGCAATTCTCCAAACAAGGGAAGTCATTTAGAATTTAAAAACCTGCGTGAGCAGCCACAATCCTCCTCGAAGCTGGTTATTTGGACCAGGAAGTCAAGAAATCCACCCCAGTTCCATCCATCCATTATTTCCCTCGCTAAGCTTACTGTTCCTATATATCCATTCTATATAAATAAATAAATATACCATGTAGCCCCCCCCCCCCCCCCCCCCGTTCAATGTATTATCGGTATAGAAAAGTTTATAAATAAATAAATAAATCTACACGGAGAAATGAATATCTACGCTGGCAAAGAGTTGAGAGAGGGGGGCAGTCGACTCAGAAGAAACTCTCTCAACCAGACAGCCTCCAAAGGTAACACTTGAGATTTCACCCCCGTCTAGAACTGGACATAATGCTCGTCTAATGCAGTTTAGGTTATATTAGGCAACATTGTGGGGTAGATTTTCAGACGAGCGCGAATAGCCTACTTTTGTTTGCGCTCCAGGCGCAAACAAAAGTACGCTGGATTTTAGTAGATACGCGCGTAGTCGCGCGTATCGGCTAAAATCCTGGATCGGCGCGCGCAAGGCTATCGATTTCGTATAGCCTGCGCGCGCCGAGCCGCGCAGCCTACACCCGTTCCCTCCTAGGCCGCTCCGAAATCGGAGCGGCCTAGAAGGGAACTTTCCTTTGCCCTCCCCTCACCTTCCCCTCCCTTCCCCTACCTAACCCACCCGCCCGGCCCTGTCTAAACCCCCATCCTACCTTTGTCGGGGGATTTACGCCTCCCGGAGGGAGGCGTAAATCCCCGCGCGCGAGCGGGACTCCTGCGCGCCGGGCCGCGACCTGGGGGCGGGTACGGAGGGCGCGGCCACGCCCCCGGACCGCCCCGGGCCGTAGCCACGCCCCCGTACCCGCCCCCAAAACGCTGCCGACACGCCCCCGCAACGCCGCGCGCTCCGGCCCCGCCCCCCGACACGCCTCCCGACACGCCCACTCCGAAAACCCCGGGACTTACGCGAGTCCCGGGGTTCTGCGCGCGCCGGTGAGCCTATGTAAAATAGGCTCACCGGCGCGCAGGGCCCTGCTCGCGTAAATCCGCCCGGTTTTGGGCGGATTTACGCGAGCAGGGCTCTGAAAATCCGCCCCACAATGCCTAGTTAAAGGTTTGTGGTTAGAAAGAGAGTGTTTTCTACCCTGATAAAGCAAGGCTTCTGTTTGTGCTCAGAGTTAGTATTCTCTAGTTTAACATGATGTTCGCTCGCCAGGTGAGGGAGACCCGGAACCCCTGGTGACAAGTCCTCTCATGGGGCTTGCGGTCAGCCCTACGGGGCAGGCTACTTGGATGGGAGAGGGGCGGAAAACTAATCCAAACGTGGGGTGCAACTCCAGTATCTTTCTCATTAATTGTACTTTTTGCCAAAATAAGCTAGAGGTAGATCTCAGCCTACATATATTACCGGGCTTTTTAGAATGTAATTGCATTGCTTTAAACATAGATATGAGAAATGGCTGAGTTTAAAGTCATGACATTGAATGTTAAATGTTAAAGGATTTAACTCACACAGAAAATGCAGGTTATTTTACAATGATCTACAGCAGATGCAAGAAGCCAGTGCAAGAGGCGCACTTCACAAATAGACATGCCCATTTGATGAAATCTGCTATGTATCCCAACCAGTACTGGGCAGCCTGTATAAAAAGATTCAAAATATGCAGGAATAGGAATACTTTTTAGAAAGGATTTCTTTTCAATCTGGTTAATTGTGTAAGAGATCCGAATAGGAGGTATATTATATTAGTAATTTCATTGATAGATACTCCTGCACACAGTAGAAGGCCCAATCATAATGGGGGGAGATTTTAATATGACTCTTAATCCCAATCTAGATAACTCAAGGGGTTCGAATTTAGTGTTACACAAAAACCATAAGGCTTTAAAGACTGTGTTGACTAGATTAAATATTGTGGATGTGTGGAGACCCAGGTACCCGAAATCCAAAAATTATAGCTTTTACTCCCGTCTACACAATTCCTACTTAAGAATTGATCTGCTGTTAGTAGATAAGAGATTACTACATTATATCACACGGTCTGAAATAGACCACATCACATGGTCTGACTACACTCCAACTTGGCTGTCTACCACGTTCACTGCTTTTGACAGAGGTCATTTATACTGGAAGCTTATTGACAGCCTTTTAGAAGTTCGGGACTTTGCTACCACTTTAGAGGGGACAATGTAGAGATTACTTACCTGATAATCTCGTTTTCCTTAGTGTATGCAGATGGACTCAAAACAAGTGGGTATAGTGTGCTCGTGCTAGCAGTTGGAGATGGATCTGACGTCAGCACGGGTACATATACCCCCACAGGAAGTGCAGCAACTCAGTAATCTTCCTTGCAAAGCTTTATGGATATATGTGTGACTGACCGATCAATGAAATGAACAGGATTACCCTGACCGATTGGATAGTAGCTGGAGACCACCAGAGTTCTCAACCGGAAGGCGTCGACACCCGGCAGGGTGGATGCCCTATATAAGAAATCATGGCTTACTGTGAATCGGTGAATCCCCATGTATACCGGAAGCCGGGCAGGATGCTGAGTCCATCTGCATACACTAAGGAAAACGAGATTATCAGGTAAGTAATCTCCACATTTCCTAGTGTGTAGCAGATGGACTCAAAACAAGTGGGATGTACAAAAGCTACTCCCGGACTGGGCGGGAGGCTGCCTGAGGTCCGTTTAGGACTGCCCTCAGAAATGCTGTGTCTTCCCTGGCCTGGACGTCCAGACGGTAGAATCTGGAGAAGGTATGGAGGGAGGACCACGTCGCCGCTTTACATATCTCTGCAGGCGACAGCATCCTAGTTTCTGCCCAAGAGGCCGCTTGCGCTCTGGTAGAGTGAGCCTTGACCCATAGAGGTGGTGGTTTTCCCGCTTCTACGTAGGCTGCCTCGATAACTTCTTTGATCCAGCGGGCGATGGTTGGGCGTGAGGCCGCTTCCCCTTGCTTCTTCCCGCTGTGAAGGACGAACAGGTGGTCTGTCTTTCGTACCGCTTCTGACATTTCCAGGTATCTGGACAGCAGTCTGCCGATGTCGAGATGTCGTAGTATTCGACCTTCTTCCGACCTCTTCAAACCTTCCGTGGAAAGCAAGGATATGGTTTGGTTGAGGTGGAAGTGTGAGACTACTTTGGGTAAGAAGGAAGGAACCGTGCGAAGATGGATAGCCTCTGGAGTGATTCTGAGAAACGGATCATGGCAGGACAGCGCTTGTAGCTCTGAGATGCGGCGTGCTGAGCATACGGCCAGCAGGAACACCATCTTCAAGGTTAACAAACGGAGGGACAGGCCTCGAAGGGGTCTGAAGGCGGGTCCTGCTAGAAATTCCAAAACTAGGTTGAGGTTCCACAGGGGCACTGGCCACTTCAGTGGCGGGCTAATGTGTTTGACTCCTTTCAGGAAACGTGAAACGTCTGGGTGTGTGGCGATGCTGTTGACGTCACTCCGGGGACCGTAACAGGATAGTGCTGCCACTTGAACCTTGATGGAATTGAGGGACAGACCCTTCTGAAGTCCATCTTGCAGGAAATCCAAAATGATAGGGATCTTAGTGGCATGTGGATTGGTGCCGTGAGTTTCGCACCAGGCTTCAAATACTCTCCAGATCCTTATATATGTTAGGGATGTGGAGAACTTGCGTGCTCGGAGGAGTGTATCTATTACCGGCCCCGAGTATCCTCTTTTCTTCAGTCTAGCCCACTCAATGGCCAGACCGTAAGAGAGAATTGAGCTGGATCCTCGTGGAGGATGGGACCTTGTCTCAGCAGGTCCCTTTGTGGAGGCAGGGGAAATGGATTCCCTGCCAGTAGTCTTCTCATGTCTGCGTACCAGGGTCTTCTTGGCCAGTCCGGGGCCACTAGAAGAACTAGGCCTCTGTGTTGCCGAATCTTGTGTATAATGTCGCCCAGCAGGGGCCATGGAGGAAAAGCATATAGCAGGATCCCCTGAGGCCATGGCTGTACCAGGGCATCGATCCCCTGGGATAGAGGATCCCGCCTGCGGCTGAACTATCTGGGTACTTGAGCGTTGGACCTGTCCGCTAGTAGGTCCATGCCCGGCGTCCCCCACTGATCCACAATCATCTGGAAAGCTGTGGGCGACAGCTGCCATTCCCCCGGATTTAGGCTTTCTCTGCTGAGGAAGTCTGCTATGGTGTTGTCCTTCCCGGCAATGTGGACGGCGGAGATGTCCTGTAGATTTGTTTCCGCCCAAGACATCAGGGGGGCTATTTCTAGGGATACCTGTCGGCTTCTGGTTCCGCCCTGTCGGTTGATGTATGCCACTGTGGTGGCGTTGTCCGACATCACTCTGACCGCTCTGTTTCGGAGTCTGTGGGCAAATCGCAGGCATGCTATCCTGACTGCCCGTGCCTCTAGTCGGTTGATGTTCCACCCCGACTCTTCTCTGTTCCACCGCCCTTGGGCGGTGAGTTCCTCGCAGTGTGCTCCCCATCCTTTCAGGCTGGCATCTGTAGTGAGCAGGGTCCAGGTTGGGGAGGACATTCTTGACCCCCGGCTCATGTGGCCGGGCTGCAACCACCACCGTATCTGATTCCGCATTCTGGCTGGTAGAGGTAAGTGTACGGTGTAGTTCTGTAATCGTGGGCTCCACCGAGATAGGAGGGCGCGTTGTAATGGTCTCATATGAGCCCGACCTACGAGCAGAGGTGCAGGCACCAATGGTTCTTGATGGGGAACTACAAGTCTTGGCATCTCCACCGTCCTCTGCAGATATTCCACCTCGGAGAAACCGGCGGCAACCATCGTATCAGTAGGGGGAGGACCTCAGTGCGCCGCCGGGCACTGGTGCCATCCTAAGAAGCGACACTATCTAGGTTGGTAATACACCAATAAGCACACAGTTTCTCCAGAAGTGATACGAGGACCTTTGGCACTGGCTCCTGTGCAGTCGGTGCCACAGGACCGAAGCTCTGCAGTGCCCACTCCACCACCAGCTGGATTCGACGCTCCAGCTCCTCATTGAAAGTTGCTAACTCCAACTCCAACTGGGAGGAAGGAGGGATAGCCAGATTTTCTCCTCAGATCTGCGAGGGGGATGGGGGACTGGCACCAGGACTGTGGATCGTCGCAGACCCTGGGCACTGAGAGGATGGGTCCTCCTTGCCACGGGGTCACTTTGTGGGCATTGCAGCAAAAGCCAGTGCATCCCCGTGCCCAGCATTATGTATCAACAGAGACTGTGCTGATGCTTCTTACGCTTCCCTCGATGCTCGACCTGATCTTTTTCCCGGTGCCAAAGACAACAAACCCAACGTCCTTGGACCGGAGATAGAAAGTTGTCTGTCCGGCGTCCTTATCATCGGTGACCTCAGTGAAATTGATGATCCTGTCAAATGTTGATGGTGTGGTGTCCATCAGTGCAGCTCTGAGGTCCTTCGATGCCGACGGTTCAGACTTCTTCGACCCGAAGAGCTAATCAATTTGTTAAGTCGAAGATGTCTCCTTTTCGGGGTCATCTGGGCACATAAACAGCAACCCTAGAAGTCATGCAAAGCCCCCAGTTAGAGGATGCAAACATCACGAGATTTGGTGATCGACATTGTCCTTGGGCACTGGAGAAATTGGCAAAAACCAGACATGGGAATGACAGGGCGAAATAAAAGGGTGGAAGGACATAACGATGGTGGCGGGCATCGATGGCCGACGAACACAGCCACTATGTGGGACACCAACTGCGAAAATAAACTTACCCGAATGCCAAAAACCTTGACTGGGGTCACTACAAGGAGGCACCAAGAAGGACCAGACGATGGACCTGAAGAAAATGGGCATGAAAAGCCATGAAAATTTTTTTTTCCACCTAGCGAAAGCCAAGTTTTTAGAGCTCAAACTGCGAGGCTCACAGTTCCACAGAAAAAGAGAGACTGAAGAGGGACCCCCTTGTGGACATGTAGTATAGGACATGCTCAGTGTACCTACTCAAAGTTTCTAGAAAATGAGAAGTTTTCTGCATCAGGCTCCATCTGATAATGTCACCCATGTGCGAGGACTATTATCCTGCTTGTCCTCAGAGAAAATCTTAATTTTCACCATAAAACAGAAATGATGGAGAACACTACATGATGTAATCTTTCTTTCACTAATTTTCCAGAAGTTTTATCTTTGAGAGAAAAATTTCATAGAGTGATATGCTTACATTTTCTTCTGAATCATTACTACAACCAAGCAAATTCAGTATCTTCCTGGTTTTATTACACAAGGAGCTGGAAATGTTCGAAACAGGTGTTCACAGGTTTCATCTCAAGCAGCAGGTCTTTTATTTGCCCGAGTCCCAGAATGATGTAGTTGTTAGAACAATCCTATTAGTTTCCATTGCTTTAGAACTTGATAGGAATTGGACTGAGCTTTTTTTCAGAATACATTTTTTTTAATCAGTAGGTCAGGATCTATCTAGATCTCTGTAAAGTTTTCCAAGATAAGAGAAAGAAGTTTTTGGCTAAATATAATAGGGTGTCTTTGGGTGGTGAATTTTTTCTTAAGTTTCTGATTTTAAAAAATTAATTATCAAGTATCAGAGAGTTCATTTTGTTTTTTTATGAGCTCAATTGGATATGTTTCTAGAAGAAAGATCATCTTAGCTTGACTGTGGTATATAGCTTAAATTGTATGTTGTGGATCATTATAATGCAATGTCCATTGTCTTTTTTCCCTGTAATTATGATTTTCCATGTACTATTTTTCTCTTTTTTCTCTCCCCCTTCTATCTTGAAATAATTATGTACATGTAATATAAGGTGATGGTTTTGGCATAAAGTTATATTATCATATTCTTGTATTTTTCTTTTTGTTACATTTATTTTTGGCTAGCTGAGCAACTGCTTGGCTTTAATTTGAAAGCTATAAAAAATGTTTTTTTTAATTTTTCTATGTAACAAACATAAGCAAGTCAAGATTTTGTTCTCAACGTACAGACACTCACTTTGTATTCACTACTCAAGGCTGCCACTGCTGAGTGATAAAAAACCTTTATAGTTCTAAACATGCATATGAAACATCTTAATTTACTCCTCTCACCAGGGGTTTTCAACCCAGTCCTCGGGACACCTATCCAGTCAGGTTTTCATGGCTATCCACAATGAATATGCATGAAATAGATCTGAATGCACTGCTTCCATTGTATGCAAAATCTACCTCATGCATATTTATTGTGGATATCCTGAAAATCTGACTAGGTAGTTCTGTTCAGAGGACTGGCTTGAGAACTATTGCCTTATGTAACTTTGCTGGTTCTTTTAACTTATTTTGGAGAGCTAACATTGGACTGCATCTCTTCATTCTGAAATTTGTAATTCTACATTCCATGGATGAAATCAATACTAAAAACTATGTGCCATTATAAGTCACTAATTATTTATCACTTCCCAAACAAAACAATACTGAATACTGTGTAAATACTATTTTAACTACTGCAAGGCTCTCAAATTTAAAAAGAACAATGAACTAGTTTTATAATTCAATGTATTCCATGTTTTTTCCTATAGTTGGCTATCCATAATAAAAACCAGTTGAATATATTTTACCTCATATTCAAATAGATCAAAACTAGTTAGTCACTTTAAATGATTAGTAAGTATTTGTATTTTTGTGAATGTAATTTCTAACTAGTTCCAATGAGACAGAATCTTTACAACAGTAAATTTCCTCAGACAAAAACATAAGACAGACTGATTCATAAGATCTATAATTGACAGTGGTCATTTTTGAACAGACTATGAGGCTAAAGGCCTACCAGAAAACTGTGACCTTTTATTTGAAGACATTCTGCATTTTGTCAACAAAAGTTGTACAAAGCGGATTATGGCTATAATATAAAACATCTATTCACATTAAACAACATAAGAAGTGCCATGCTGTGTCAGATCAAGGCGTATCAAGCCCAGCATCCTGTCTACTCTGGGTGACGAGTACCTGGCAGATCCCCAATAGTTGATCTATTACTTGTATCTCATGCTCAAGGAGAAGTGCTGGCTTTCCCAGTTCTACCTGGCTAATAACTGATTTTAATTTAAAAAATACTTCTGTTCTGCCCATAGCAAACCAGATGTAAAGAGTGGATTACAACAATACATTCAAAATAAAATTAAAACCAAAATACTTCTATTCTGCCCCTAGCACACCAAATGTACAGATCAGATTACAACACATTCAAAGTAAAATTACAAACCATAACATTACAATACAATGACCATTTCCATAAAACACATATGTACTGCACAATATCTGTTCTTGTCATCTCACTCTAAAATATGACCAAATGCTTCCTAATACAGTAATGTTTTAAATTGTTTACAAACAGGATGAGTAAGGCATTCCAAAGTGTTGGGCCTATAACAGAAAGGCTCTATGACAAGTCTCATGTGGACAACCTGGTTTACTGAGGGTACTACTAGAAGATGTTTATCAGCAGAACGCAAGCTCCATAAAGGGAACCTACTGGGTAAATAGATTATCCAGGTATGAAGGGGCATTCATTCTCATTTACTTTTAAACCAAAACCACAATTTTAAATTTTATTCTTTGTAGATTAGGTAACCAATGCAGCAAGAGAGTCACATGTTCCAAAGGTAAATCCCCTAAAACAGGGGTCGGGAACCTATGGCTCGCGAGCCAGATGTGGCTCTTTTGATGGCTGCATCTGGCTCGCAGACAAATCTTTAATAAAAAAGTAAAAATCTAACAAAATCCCCCACCCTCCTGACGCCCCCCAAGACCTCCAAAATTAATTTACTACAACCCCCCCACCCTTCTAACCCCCCCCCCAAGACCTGCCAAAGGTCCCTGGTGGTCCAGCGGGGGTCCGGGAGCGATCTCCTGGACTTGGGCTGTCAGTAGTCAAAATGGCGCCGACGGCCCTTTGCCCTTACTATGTCACAGGGGCTACCGCCGCCATTGGTCGACCCCAGTGACATAGTGAGGGCAAAGGGCCGTCGGCGCCATTTTGACTACTGGCAGCCGACAGCCCAAGTCCAGGAGATCGCTCCCGGACCCCCGCTGGACCACCAGGGACCTTTGGCAGGTCTTGGGGGGGGGGGGGGGTTAGGAGGGTGGGGGGTTGTAGTAAATTAATTTTGGAGGTCTTGGGGGGCGTCAGGAGGGTGGGGGGTTTTGTTAGATTTTTACTTTTTTATTAAAGATTTGTCTGCGAGCCCTGGACCCCCGCTGGACCACCAGGGACTTTTGGCAGGTCTTGGGGGGGGGGAGGTCAGGAGGGTGGGGGGTTGTAGTAAATTAATTTGGCAGGTTTTGGGGGGGGGGCGTCAGGGGAGTAGGGGGTTGTAGTAAATTAATTTGGTAGGTCTTGTATGGCTCTCACGGAATTACATTTTAAAATATGTGGCGTTCATGGCTCTCTCAGCCAAAAAGGTTCCCGACCCCTGCCCTAAAAGAAGTCTGGCAGCGGAGTTCTGTAACAACCTGTAAAGCCTTTGTGCGGGATTTAGAAGTCCCACGTATAGTGAATTATAGTAATCAAGGGTGGTTAACAGAAAAGCTTGAACTACAGTTTGGAAATCATCATGCGTCATGATATATTTAAGATGTCATAACATTTAACATTTATAAAGCTCAGAATTTAATAAAGCCCTTTTCAGTGGTTTAAAAGATAGATCATAATCTTGAACGTCACGTGGATGGCCAAAGGTGCAAACTTCCCTTGGGGTTCTCACAGTCCCAGCAATAAAATCCTGAAAACGAGCTTTAAAAATTGAGCATATATACTAATCTTTCCTTGTGTGTGAGAATTTGAACCTAATGGCTACAAGACTGAAGCATAAAAGGTTCAAATTCCTCTGCAACAGTCAGAAAACCTGCAAAAATGACTTGGCAGCAAATTATGATGGCATAAATATCTAAACAAGATGGTACAGGGCGAGCTCCAGCATCGGACTCCCCTCATACTGCTCACAGCCTCTCTCCTTTTGTAAAGTCAGGTTCGGCTCAGAATATGGAGCTAATTTTAGCAGAAATTAAAACAAAGAATGCTACACTAAATGCAAAGCTAACATTCAAGCAGACGTTGCAGGGATCAGAGGTGAGCTTAAGGTGGTCTTTAATAGGGTTCAGGAGATAGAAAAAGGTATATCAGGCACAGAGGATGATTTGGCAATTCTGAAGAAAGATTCAGTTGGCTTTAAAACCTGATGATCTTGAAAATAGCTCCGGGACGAGCAATATATCAGTGATTGGGGCCCTGGAATTCATGGAGAATTTCCTTAAGGAACTGTTTTGAAATCCTCCTCTCAGACTTTGTAATAGAGAGAGCTCATCGTGTTCTAAGAGGAAGGGCACCTCAGTGGAGCAGACCATAAACTATTCTACTTAAGATGTTAAACTTCAGACAAGGATCTCATCTTATAGCTTGCATGGAAGGAAGAAGAGCTGCATTACAAAGGCAACAAAATAATGTTGTTCCCAGATTATAGCTCAGAGATAGACAGGAAGAGACAGTTGTTTAGAGAGATGAAGCAGTGTTTGCACTCTCATAAAATAATATCGGCAATGATTTATCCAGCTAAATTGAGTGTGCAGGGGCAAACTGGCCTATTTCTTTTTCATTTTAAAATGTATGAGAAATTTAACAGTTAGATTTTTGATATGACTGCTATTTTGAAATATGTATTATTTTTATTAGTATAGTTTCACTAGTATGATTGATATTTTATACTTCTTGATATTGTTTTATGAGGAATGGTGATGTTTCTGATTTTCAATTGTTGTGCTGCAGTGTCTGACTTGCTGCAGTTTCTAGTTTGATTTTTCTCTGCAGGTTTCTACATATACTTTATATTCTCTTTATTCTGTATTTGGTGAGCGTCTGCTCTGCCTGTGTGACTGAAGTACAGTATTCTGCTAGAGTGTAGTTTCTCTGTAGGGATCTATAGCAGCCTAACGTTCTGTTTTCCTAATAGGAGGTGTGTTGGTGTTTTAGAGTCTGGTGTAATATTTGTAGTGTTGCCTTTTGATAGTTAAGGCTGTTACTGTTTGAGTGCTGGCAGTTAATGCTATTTTGGTATGGTAGGTTTAATATTTTGTAATTTAATTTTACTATATTGTAATTCAATTTACTCAAGACTTTGAGGGCCATATCCACACCCAGTACGTGTAACAAATCTAATACCAAATGGGTTCAAAATGTCTTTTTTGCAGGGTTTTCTGGTTGGCACAATAACAGTGCATATAAATATAATAAATATGTAATATAATGTACATGTTGTAAATTATATTTTTACCTCAGACTAACATGAATGTCCTTTTTCATGTAAAATCTATTATAAATGCATAATTTGTAGTCGTGTGTGGGGAGTTCAAGGCTGTAGGTTTTACCTAGGGTGTCTAATACCCATGTACTGGCCCTGCTCACTAGTTCCATGTGGAAAAGCAGGATTCCATCTCAAGCTCTGTCACTGGTTGTCCCCAATCTCAGCTGCAGCAGGGATGCGTGCAGTCTTGACCATGGCTAAATTTGTTTTTAAAATATCAGAAATATCTGGCAGCATGGATAAGTTCTGGTCCTCCCTTCCTTGGAGTAGGCAGGCAGAGCTTGGAGAACCATAACTATAAAAGCAGCACACAATCAATGGGAAGGTACTGCAGTAGGGGGTGAAAGGGGAGGGGGGGGGGGGTGCAGAGAAGGGGGGGTGCAGAGAAGTGGAGGCAAGCTACAGTTCTAGTAAGGGAGGGGGTGAGCTAGAGGGAAATGCCTGTGCATTGATAGCGAGGCTTCTGTCTGAACTAGCTGGGCTGTGGAACCACCGAGTCTCCTAGAGAGTAGGGATGCTGATGATAGAAAACAGAAAGAGAGGGGGTGCTGCAAACTGGGGAAGCAAGCAAGCAAGAACACGGGAATACTAAGGAGTTCATTTTCAAAAGTTACACATGTAAATGTAACATACTATTGTAGCAATTTTCAAAAACCATTTACCCATGTTTAGTGCACTTAACATGGGTAAAATCTATTGACAATTCAATGGCCTAAACTATAGCAATTTTCAAAAGTCCACTAACAGGGATAAAGTGCATTTACATGTGTAAAACCCAGTTTTAAGCGTGTAAATGCTTTTGAAAATTAACCCCTAAGTAAGCACATGAGCAGCAGCATAACAGCAGAATGTGTATATCTGTGTCTGAGCCACTGATTGGCAGTTTGTTGCCTTATCACTTGACAACGGGTACAAAAACTGATTGGTTGGCAAGAGACTTTAGCAACAGACCAGGAATCCAGGATAAAAATACATGAGAGAGACCATCAAAAGGGTTAGAGACAGGATGGACACAGACCAGAGACAGGCAACCAAAATGATGTGGGGTTTGTTTGCATCAAAAGCATATGAGACTGAAGGACCTCAATATGTATACCATGAAGGAGAGGAGAGATAACGCAGATATGATATAGACCTTTACATTTCTGAAAGGTATTAATGCACAAGTGTGGGATATTCCAATGGAAAGAAAGCTGTGGAACTAGGGGTCATGATATGAAATTCCAAAGGGGTAGACTCAGGAATGTCAGGAAATATTTCTTCATTAAAAGGGTGGTGGATGCATGGAATGCCCTCCTGGAAGCAATAGTGAAGACACGAACAGTAAAGAAGTTCAAAAGGGTGTAGGATAAACACACAAGATCCATAATGGTTAAAGGATGGAAATGAAGAAAAGGGGTAACCTGCACGGAGTGGCAGTTAGTACCCTAAAAGAAATAAAATAAACTTGCTGGGCAGGCTGGCTGGACCACTTGGGTCTTTTTCTGTTGCAATTTACTGTGTTAACCAGACTTGTGGGGAGGCAGGAGGCCAACCAGTTGAATGGATGAAAGGGGGGACTTCAGTTTGCTTATGCTTGGACTAGGTGTGCTCTACTTCTTAGTTATATAGGAAAAATGTGAAATTTATGTTAAGATACTTTGGCTCCATATCGCATGATAGGTCTCTGAAGAGTAAGCTTGGGATGCTTTTGGGAGCTACTGATGCACTTGCTGCACAGAAAGCTCACAAGGGAGTCAGACATTTAACTCGTTGGCCTATTTTGAAAAAATCCCCCCCAGGCTGATATCTTCTTTCAAACCGCCCCTGTGTGTGAGGTCTAGAAGGGGACTTCTGTGAAGAAGGGGACTTCTGTGAAAAAGCTCAGAAAATTCTACAACTACTCTTCCCTGATGACCCTTCTTTCTCAGCAAGCCTTAAGCACAGGGAGATAGTGCTCCCAGACACTAACTAGCTTCCAAAAAATATGTAAAAGCAGTTCAAAAAGTTATTTAGTCCTTCTTTGAATAACATACTTGATGGTAGGATAATCACAAGATGGATAGGTTTCTCTAACTAAGCTGGTTATTAATGCATCTGTCTACTCTTGGAAAAGAACCGTCTGTGCTGGCGTGGGAGCCCTCAACAGTTATGACCTTTTACAAAATGTACTTCTTGTGCGGTGACTACAGAGGTTTCTTCATCTTTTGTCTGTCTGGGGTGCCTTGCCAGTCTAGCAGGCAAATGTATTAGTGCCTACAGTGTGAAAAAGGCTATCTGCCTGGATCCCATCTGGGTGGGGTTACCCTGCCAATGGTTAATATATTTACTGTTATGGTTTACTGCCCCGTTTTTACTTGTGCAATTTCAGAGTCTTTACTTTTTGTTGTTGTTATACAGAGGAATGTTAAGACAGTAAGACACAAATAATAAACCAACTGGCTTCACAAACTGTTATATCACCTATAACACAAATGAACAAAAAATAATCTTTAACAAACTTGATTATCAAAGCAATATTTCATATCATAATAAAATATTAACTACCCTTATTCAACAAGATACCCCTGTAACCAAACTACAAACAGTCAGCACTTTCCATCCAAACACAAACACTCATATACATATCTAAAAACAATTGTGTCCCAACATGTTTCGCTCTACAAAAGCTTCTTCAGAGGAAAAAATGCATCTGATAATGTTAGAACTTTGAATCAATGCAAAGATTACTTATACATTTGCAGTCTTCAGCTATTTTTTTTGGCCTTAAATGCCAAAAATGCCTTTGATAGGATGGAATGACCTCTGTATTACTGAAAAAGTTTAAAGTTGGTCCAGGTTTTCTCAGTTTACTTGCATCATTATTTGATTAACCATCAGCCAGACTAAAGATCAATAGAGATTTGTCAGCTCTCTTTTTATTAAATAGAGGTACAAGGCAAGGGTGCCTCTTTTCCCTATTTGTTATTTGGATGAATCCTTTACTTAAGCAATCCATCAGTGCAGGGATAGTACAGGAATCTCTGTGCATAAGACTGCACTGTATAATGATAATGATATTTTATTCTATTTTGAGAAACCACTTATATCGCTACCTAATATTTTGGCACTTTATAGACTAAGTTTTATTTCTGGGTATAAATTAAATAAGATTTGCCATATTGGGTCAAAGTAAAGATCCACCAAGCTCAGTATCCTGTTTCCATCAGTGGACAATCCAGGTCACAAGTACATGGTTAGATCCAAAGGATAGATTCCATGCTGCTTATCCCAGGAATAAGCAGTAGATTTCTGCAAATCCAGCTTAATAATGGTTTATGGATTTTCCCTCCAAGACCTTGTCTAAATCTTTTTTTTTTTTTTTTTTTTTAACACAGCTATACTAATAGTTTTCACCATATCCTCTGGCAATGAATTCCAGAGCTTAAATATACGTAGAATGAAAAAATATTCTCTCAGTTTTAAATGTCAACTTAGTAATTTCATTGTGTGTCCCCTAGTCATTATACGTTTTGAAAGAGTAAACCACTGACTCACGTTTACTCATTCCACTCTACTTATTTTATAGACCTCTATCATATCTCCTTCCTCAGCCAACACTTCTCCAAGCTGAAGAGTCCTAACTACTTTAGTCTTTCCTCATAGGGAAATAATTCCATCTCCTTCTCCTTTATTATTCTGGTTGCCCTTCTCTGTACCTTTTCTAATTCTGCTATATCTTTGTTGAGATGTGGTGACCAGAACTACATATAATGCCCAAGATGAGGTTGCATCATGAAAAGATACAAAGGCATGATATTTTGTTTTATTCTCCATTTCTTTCCTAATCACTCCTAGCATTCTTTTTGGCATCTTGGCTTCTACTACACACTGAGCAGATTACTACAATGTATTATCAATGAAGATGCCCAGATCCTTTTCCTGAAAGGTGACTCCTAATATGGAACCTTGAATTATTAACTATAATCTGAGTTAGTCTTCCCTAACTGCATACTTTGGAGCTGTCCACTTTAAATTTTATTTCCATGCCCGGTTTCCCAGTTTTGCAAGGTTCTCTTTCAACTTCTCACAATTCTTTTGCGATTAAATAATTGTGTATCATCAGCAAATTTGATCACCTCATTTGTTGATCTCAATGTCAGGTCATTTATAAATATGTTAAAAAGCAGTGGTTCCAGAATAGATCCCTGGGGCACTCCACTATTCACTTTTCTCCATTGGGAAAACCAACCATTTAGCCCCACTCTCTGTTTTCTATCTTTTAACCAGTTGGCAATCCACAATAAGACACTGCCTTCTATCCCATGACTTTTTAATTTCCTAAGAAGTCTTTCATGAGGGACTTTGAAAAATGCTTTCTGGAAATTCAGATATCAACTGGCTCACTTTTATCCACATGTTTATTTACATCCTCAAAAAAATGTAGCAAATTTGTGAGGCAAGATTTTCCTTGGCCAAACCCATGTTGGCTTTGACCCATTAAACTATGCCTATCTACAGAGAAGAGAGACCATAATGACAAAGGGCATGAAATAGCTTGCCTATGACAAAAGGCTTAAGAAGTTAGTTAGGGCTGTTCAGCTTGGAGAAGAGACAGCTGAGGGGGGATATGATAGAGGTCTACAAAATCTTGAAAGGACCTGAATGGGTAAATGTGAATCGGTTATTTACTCTTTTGGATAATACAAGGACAAGGGGGCACTCCATGAAGTTATCAAGTAGCTAATTTAAAACAAATCAGAGAAAATTATTTTTCCATTCAATACACAATTAAGGATTGGAATTCAATGCCAGAGGATGTGGTTACGGTAGTTAGAGTAGCTGGGTTTAAAAAGGTTTTGATAAGTTCCTGAAGTCTATAAACTGCTATTAATCAATAGGGAACAGCCACTGCTTGTTGCCAACATTAGTAGCATGGGTTCTTTTTAATGTTTAGGTACTTGCGACTTGGATTGGCCACTGTTCGAAACAGGACACTGGGCTTGATGGACCCTTGGTCTGACCCAGTATGGCATATCTTATGTTCTTGTGTTCCTACATGTTCAATAATTTTGTTCTTTATGATTGTGCCAGGCAAAATGGTAGAAACTGACATCAGATTTACTGGACTGTAGTTTCCTAGATCAGTGGTTCTCAACCTTTTTTTCTGTTGGGACACACCTGACAGATGGTTCTCACATGTGTGAAACACTGAACACATGACCATCATAGGGCTAAATGTAAAAGTACAGTTTGCATCCACAGGAACCCCCCTGACCCACAATTATGGATGTAAAGCAGAATTATGACATTTCCTGTACAACTCACCGTACAAAAAAAGATATTCTAGTTCTAGTGTCATCTCAGTAACAGCAACACAAACTCCTACTACCAGGCTCAATAGCTCTACTTATGAAAAGACAGCAGTTTATCAACAATTCATGTCCTCTTGAGAAAATACAACAAATAAGACAGATACAAATGCTTACATGTTAGTAAAATACCTCACCTCGGTCATATACACCGAACCGACCTAACATACTCCCAGGATCTACAGTAATGGATATAAACTAATCTGCACACAGTTACACCTGTATTATGGAATGCACTCAAACATTAACAACCCTACCTAAGAAAAGAAAACACTAGAAATATTAAATTAGGCCCTAAACACCAATACAACTATTAGGAAAACAGAACTAGCCAAGCAGCTATAGATCCCAACACAGAAATAATTGTATAACTCTACTAATAAACAGAATAAATGTTTCACAACAACTATGAACAGAATAATATCCAACAATCAAAAACTCAAAAATTATTTAAAATTCTTCAAATACCAATAAAATATTTCAAAACAGCAGACACATCACATAATATTCAGTAATTAAAATGGCAGTCAATCAAGAAAAATAAACTTAAAAAGCCACCTTTACTAACCCCCTCCAGCAGCTCTCGTACTCCTTTTCCATGCAGGCCAGTAGCACACACCAGAAGCAGTAGTGGCTGAAGCTCTGTACTCATGGTCCTCTTCCTTAGGGCCCACGATCAGTTTCTCTGTCTCTCACACACACACACATACCAGTCACACCCCCATGACCAGTTTCTTTCACACAGCAATCATCTCCTGACCAGTCTCTCTCTTACACACACCAGTCACCTTCCGGAACAGTCTCTCTCATGTTCTATCTTACATATACAGGCTTCTCACTCCCATGCTGTGTCTCACACATACCCAGGTTTCTCACTCCTATGCTAGCTTGTGCCACATGCACAGGCTTCTCATTCCCATAATCACTTTTCTCTCACACACATATACCAGTCACACTCACATACCAGTTTATGTGTCTCACACACCAATCATCTCCTGACCAGTCTCTCTCTTTCACACACACACACACCAGTCACCTTCCCGAACAGTCTCTCTCTCTCACACACTCCTGCATCTCCCTGACCAGTCACTTCCAGTGTCTCTTCTATATATTATATATATATATACATACACACACACACACATATCACCTCTCTGACCAGTTTCTCTCAATTACACACGTTCTCTCTCTCACACCACTTACACAGATCTCAATCAAATGCTCTCAATCACAGTTACACATATACACTCACTTCCTGCCCGGCTGGCTGTCTCTCATTTCCTGCCCCTCCTCCCCGAGCACAAATGGTAGCTGCAGCAGCCTCCTCCTATAGGCAGGCCAAGAAAGAAGAATCCCATCAGCCAAGGGAGGCTAATTCTGCTGTCTCCTGTGCCGATTTCTGGCTGCTTCTGATTTTGCTCCAGGCCCATGCTACTGCTCGGGGCCTATGCTGCCGCCACTACTTTTTCATGCAGAATGGCTCTTTTTCCTTCCCGCGCACTCCACTGCACATCACTTCCTTTTCCAGGCCAGGGGGGCAGGTGCAGGAAGAAGAAGAGACCCAGCTGCAGTTGCCAGCTTCCAATGACACTGCTGCCGTTCCCATCCAGGCAGAGAGCTATGCATATCCAGCATAGCTCTCTGATTCAATGGCAGGGGGAAATGAAGAAAAGTGGATCTATATACAGAGAACAACCAACAAGGACTGAATTACATAGTCTGGGTAAACAAATAAGCATGGTGTGGCTTGCTTGTTGCGGCAGTTGCTACCCATAACTAATTAAGCTAGATATTTTGCTTAGATGCGGTTCCAATACTGCTCTCTGCATTAATGGTGTGGGTGGAAGGGAAATAGAACCAAAAGGTTACTAAGAGCCAAGAGAAACAGATAAGTATGAGAAGAAAAATAAAGTGTGAAGCTTGCTGGGCAGACTGGATGGGCCGTTTAGTCTTCTTCTACCGTCATTTCTATGTTTCATATGTTTCTATGAATGTGCTGATTGCCCGGGCGGCAACAGCAGCAGTGGAAGATTGTCTGTCTCTCACTCTGTGAAGGAAGAAGAGGGAAGAGCAGCGGGAGACCGGTAGCACGCAACACACCTGCCGCTGCATGGCAACACAATGGTGTGTCGCGACACACCGGTTGAGAATCGCTGCCTAGATCACCCCTGGATCCCTTTTAAAAAATTGGCGTTACACTGGCAATCCTCCAGTCTTCAGGTACCATAGACAGTTTTTGATAGTTTACAAATTACCAATAGCAGAGCCACAATTTCATTCTTCAGTTCTTTCAGCACTCTGGGATGTATACCATGTGGTCCAGGAGACTTGCTACTCTTTAATTTGCCAATTTTCCCTATTACATCTTCTAGTTACACTAAAATTTGTTTCAGTTCCTCTAAATCATCACCTTTGAATATCATTTCTGGCATGGGTAACTCTTTTACATCTTCCTCAGTGAATTCATTTAGACTCTCTGCTATGGCCTTGTCATCCCTAAGTGCCACTTTTACTCCTTGATCATCTAATGGTCCAACTGACTCCCTCACAGGCTTTTTACTTAGAATGTACCGGAAAACGTTTTTATTATGAGTTTTTGCTTTCATGACAAGCTTCTTTTCAAAGTCTCTCTTTGCCTTTCTTATCAATTTTTTGTATCTGTCATGCTTGTGCTCTTTCCTGTTTTCTTCATTCTGATCACTTTTCCATTTCTTGAAAGATGCTCTTTTAGCTATTATAGCCTCTTTCACATCACATTGTAACCATGCTGGATGTAATTTAGCCTTCCTTCTGCCTTTTTTAATGCATGGAATATATCTGGTCTAGGTTTCCAAGATGGTATTTTTAAACAAGTCAAATAAGGTGGAGAGGATGAGCGGTATATATGCTGGTGACTAACCATGTGTCAATAGCATAGCACTAGAAGTTCTGGGATCCTTGTAGAAAGCCCAATAAAGATGTAGTCAAGCATTTCCAACTTTTATTCAAAAGTACAGTAGGTTTCGATCCCTCGACACAGACTGTGTTTTGCCACTATAGTGGAGAAATTACTTACCTGATAATTTCATTTTCCTTAGTGTAGACAGATGGACTCAGGACCAATGGGTATAGTGTGCTCCTGATAGCAGTTGGAGACGGAGTCAGATTTAAATCTGACGTCAGCACTACATATACCTGTGCACGAGGCTCTGATCCTCAGTTTTCTCCTCGAAAAGCAATTATGGATGTGTGTGTGTTTGGATAATTTTGATTAATTTGGTTAACTTGATTAACTTGATACTTGATTACTCAGATTGGTTGACGTGGTTTCTAGCTGGAGACTGCCAGGGCACTCAACCGAGAAGTGCTGACACCTGGTATTATGGGTGTCTGAACTAGAGATAAGGGTTGGCTTACCCGTGCTTGTGTTGCACTCGGGGGGAGGTTCCCCCGAGGATTCTTGATTGCGAGGCAGCCATGGACGGGGTGCTGAATCCATCTGTCTAAACTAAAGAAAATGAAATTATCAGGTAAGTAATTTCTCCATTTTCTAGCGTGTAGCAGATGGACTCAGGACCAATGGAATGTATATAAGCTACTCCCGAACCGGGTGGGAGGCTGCCTGTCGCCCATTTAGTACTGCCCTTGTGAATTCTGTGTCCTCCTTGGCCTGAACATCCAGGCAATAGAATCTTGAGAAGGTGTGGATGGAGGACCACGTTGCCGCCCGACACATCTTGGTTTCTGCCCAGGACACTGCCTGGGCCCTTGTGGAATGAGCCTTGACTTGTCGAGGTGGAGGCTTGCCTGCCTCTACGTAGGCCGTCTTGATTACTTCTTTGATCCAGCAGGCAATGGTTGCCCGCGAGGCCGCTTCCCCTTGCTTCTTCCCGCTGTGAAGAACGAACCGATGGTCCTTCTTTAGTACAGGTTCCGATCTTTCCAGGTATCGGACTAGGAGTCTGCCGACATTCAGGTGGCAAAGAAGGCGTGAGTCTTCAGAGTCCTTATGCTCGTCTGGAGATGGCAGCGAGATGGTTTGGTTTAGATGGAAGTGAGAAACCACCTTTGGCAGGAAGGAGGGTACAGTGCACAGCTGTATGGATCCCGGCGTAAGTCTGAGGAACGGCTCCCGGCATGATAGTGCTTGAAGTTCGGAGATTCGACGGGCTGAGCAGATTGCCACTAGGAACGCAGTCTTCAAGGTCAGGAGCAGTAGGGACAGGCCACGAGTTGGTCTGAACGAAGCTCTCGCTAGGAAATCTAACACTAGATTGAGATTCCATGGGGGTAACGGCCACTTTAGAGGTGGCCGAATGTGCTTGACCCCTTTTAAAAAGCAGGAGACATCTGGGTGGGCCACTAGGCTGGTACTGTCCACCGTGGATCTGAAGCTGGCCAGGGCGGCCAGTTGCACCTTGATGGAGTTGAGGGACAACCCTTTGTTCACACCGTCCTGCAGAAATTCCAGGATCATGGGGATTTTGACTGTCTGTGGAAGGATGTCGCAGTCCTCACACCAGGCTTCGAATATTCTCCATACTCTTATATATGTTAAGGAGGTGGAGAAATTGCGTGCTCGGAGCAGTGTGTCAGTCACTGGGCCTGAGTATCCACTCTTTTTCAAGCGAGACCGTAAGCGAGAATCTCATTGGGTCTTCATGGAGGATCGGTCCTTGCTGGAATAGATCCCTGTGTGGAGGTAGGCGTAGAGGGTTTCCCGCCAAAAGTCTTTGCATGTCCACGTACCACGGTCTTCTTGGCCAGTCCGGGGCCACTAGAAGTACCAGCCCTCTGTGGTCTATCTTGCGGATGATTGTGCCCAGTAGTAGCCATGGAGGGAAGGCGTACAAGTAGGTCCTCCTGAGGCCAGGTCTGGACGAGGGCATCGATTCCCTGGGACAGCGGTTCCCATATTCGGCTGAAGAACTTGGGAACCCAGGTGTTGGACCCGGTTGCCAGAAGATCCATGGCTGGGGTTCCCCAGTGGTTTACTATCCGCTGGAAGGCTGCTGTAGACAGTGTCCATTCCCCTGGATCCAGACTCTCTCTGCTGAGGTAGTCTGCAGTGACGTTGTCTTTACCCGCAATGTGGGCGGCTGATATCCCTTGTAGGTTTGATTCTGCCCACGTCATTAGGGGCTCTATTTCCAGAGTCACCTGCTGGCTTCTGGTTCCCCCCCTGGCGGTTGATGTAGGCCACTGTTGTGGCGTTGTCTGATATGACTGACTGATTTGCCCCTGAGCCTGTGACTGAACCGTAGGTAGGCTAGTCTGACTGCTCGGGCTTCCAGTCAGTTTATGTTCCATGGTGACTCTTCTTTGTCCCATTGCCCTTGAGCTGTTAGCTCCTGGCAGTGGGCTCCCCATCCCCACAGACTCACATCCGTGGTGAGTATGGTCCATTCCGGAGGGGATAGGCTTGTTCCCTCGCTCAGATGGTCTTTCTTGTAGCTACCATTGTAGTTGGTTCCGAACCTTCGCCGGTAGCCGGAGGGGGGCGGAGTAGTTTTGAGACATCGGGTTCCACCGTGAGAGTAGGGAGTGTTGTAGGGGCCGCATGTGGGCCCTTGCCCACGGGACAATTTCTATGGTTGATGCCATGAGTCAGAGGACTTGGAGATAGTCCCATGCTGTGGGGAGAGTGGAATTCAACAATGCTTGTAGTTGTTCCATCAATCTCCTTCTCCTTGTAGGGGGAAGGGTGAATTTGTTCCATTTTGTGTCGAACCGGACTCCCAGGTACTCTAGGGATTGGGAGGGCTGCAGGTGGCTCGAGGGTGTGTTGACGACCCACCCGAGGTTCTGCAGTAGTTCCTTGACTCTGGTGGTTGCTTGATGGCTTTCCTCTGGCAATTTCACTCTGATCAGCCAATCGTCCAGGTATGGATGCATGAGGATCCCTTCTTTCCTCAGTGTCACCGCTACTAACACCATGATCTTGGTGAACGTTCTGGGAGCCGTAGCTAGTCCGAACGGTAGGGCCTGGAACTGGTAGTGATGGCCCAATATCGCGAAGCGTAAGAAACGCTGATGGATGCAATGGATCGGTATGTGGATATAGGCTTCTGACAGATCGAGGGAGGTCAGGAATTCTCCCGGTTGTACCGCCTTTATGACCGAACTCAGGGTTTCCATGCGGAAGCAGGGTACCTTCAGGTAGCGATTGATGGTCTTGAGGTCCAATATGGGCCGGAATGTTCCCTCTTTCTTGGGCACGATAAAGTACATGGAATAGTACCCAGAATTTTGTTGGTGCGGGGGCACCAGTGTTAATGCCTTTAGGGTGAGTAGTTTTGATAGTGTGGTTTCCACTGCCTGCCTCTTGGAGGGGTCATGGCACGGAGAAATCACAAAATTGTCCGGGGGGATGCTGTGGAAGTCCAGGTAGTATCCCTCTCGGATAATGGATAGGATCCAATCGTCCGACGTTATTTCGAGCCATCTTTGGTAGAATAGGGCAAGGCTGTCCCCTATGATCTCTTCCTGTAGATGGGTCTGCTGATTCTCATTGGGTGTTGCGGCTGTGGCCTGGTCCTGAGCTGGCTCCTCTTTTGTTGTGTCTATTCCGAAAGGACTGCCCCTTGCCGGCGGGGCGGGGGGCTTGGTAAGTGTTTTTGTATGGTCTATAACGCTGGGATCCTCTGCCCTTGGGTGCCTGGGGAGAGGGGCGTTGGTTCCTCTTGTTCCTGTCCTCCGGTAGACAGGGTTCTGGGGACTCGCCCCATTTGTCAGCTAAGTTGTCCAGGTCGCTTCCGAATAGGCGTGTTCCTCTAAAGGGCATTTTCGTGAGCCTCGTCTTAGAGGTCACGTCGGCTGACCAGCTTCGGAGCCAGAGCTGTCTTTTGGCTGCCACTATGGATGAGAGGCTCCTGGCTGAGGTGCGTACCAGGTCTGAGGTCGCATCCATGAGGAATGATATTGCCGGGTCTAATGCCTCGATTGGCGTAGTTGCGTCCCTGGCCATGGCTAGGCAGGCGCGAGATACCACGGCACAGCAAGCAACAAACTAATACATCACAAGACTGCTTGAGGATGGATTCCTGTCGTCTGTCATTGGCATCCTTGAGTGAAGCTCCTCCCTCAACTGGTATGGTAGTGCGCTTTGTGGTGGTGCAGACCAGGGCGTCGACCTTGGAAAACCTCAGGAATTCCTTCGTCGTGGGGTCCAAGGGGTAGAGAGTTTCCAGGGCTCGACCTCCCTTAAAGGTGGCCTCTGGCACGTCCCATTCCAGGTCGATCAGTTGTTGTACGGCCTGTGGTGTAGGGAAATGGCATGAGGTCTGGCGGAGTCCGGCCAGGAAGGGCCTCGCCTTGGACTCTGCTGTGTTGCATGTGTCCGGGATGGCCAATGCCTTCAGACTCGTGGCTACGAGATCTGATAATTCGTCTTTTGGGAAGAAGCGCATCATGGTGCGATACAGTTCCGTTCCTGGAGTTCCCCCTCTTCCAGAGGTTCTGATTCCTCCTCCGACTCATCTGTGTCCCCTAGGGGGAGGTATTTGTCCAGGGGAGGCTCATCTGGTGGAGGCCGGGAGGGGCCTGGGAGGTTCTGGACCACTGGCAGGGGGTTGTGGTTGTGCCGCTGGTGGCCCTGTCTGTGCGTGGACGTAGGATTGCAGCGAAGAATCCCACCCAGGTGAAGTTGCCTGGGACCGCATTGGGTCAGACGGTGCTCCCCGAGGGCCCCCACTGTGGAGGGGCAGAGTCAGGAATAGAGAGGTCTGGGGTAGTCTCACTGGTGGATCCGGAGTCCTCTACAGGCTGAGGGGGGCCTAGTCTCTGCTCCCCCGAGCTTCTTCGCATAGCAGGCACAGGGCGGAGGTCACCTCGGGCTGTGCCGCTCTCAGGTGGTATGCCGGGCAGAGGCCTGGACCTTTAGCTGTCTTGGACGGCAGTGCCATGATTTGTGCATGTATCCTGTATAGCTGCGCGTGCCAGGTGTGCCTACATTGTGTGCGTAGAACAGAGATGCGCGCGGGCCTAGTTGTGCGTTTGGCACCCCTGAGCGTGCCGCTGTGTGCCCGGCCCTGATGTGCGTGTCGCTGTGCGCGTCGCTGTGCGCATGGTGAGATGCGTGCGCCGCTATGCGCCCGGCTGACCGTTGTGCGCATGGCTAGGATGTGTGGACGATGCGGCAACCGGGGGGGGGGGGGGGGAGGCGCTGGCGACCATGCGGTAAGATGGAGGTTCCCCCCCAGGGGGGTCTCCACGTGGGAGGACCCTCTTGCCGGATCGGGGTCTAGCCCGGATGGGGCTGCTCAATCCGAATGTACAGACCCTGGAGGGACGATCTGTGCAGCTGTCAGAGCCTCGGCGACCGGAGACTTAGCTAAGGTTTTCTACCTTACCTTGTCTCGGCGCTTCCCAGTCCTCTGCCGGGTGGTCTCCGGCTGCGGGGGGAGAGGGAATTACCTTCACTGCCGCACTCAGTTCTGCATTGGCTGCCTCTCAGCCGCTCCCTTTTCAGGGGGCTAAGTCCACGCCGGGACCGAGGCTTACATCTGAGGGATCTCGGAAATCACCTCAGGAAATCTCGACTGGGGCTTAATACTTGCTGGCTACAGATGTCATTTCCTTGATCTTAGCTATTACCCAGCCTATTAGCTACACCATGATAATCCTCAAAGGGGTGAATACTTCTCTAGATCTCCCCTTCCCACATAGGAAATTTTTAGACTTTATGATAACAGTGGCTTTCCACAACATTATGTCTAACTGGAAGCATAGTGACTTGCTCTCTCAACATCTATGGTGGAATTCTGTATGTCTGTATTATAAATATGAGAAAGCTATGGCTATCAAATTTAAGATTAGCAAAATGGTCTCAGGTGTGGAAGCCTCTTGATGATTATGTATCTTCCCTAATGTAACATTATGGTAATGGTCAACAATCTGGTCCTTTAGGACAGTATCCGCATCTCTTCCCCTTTGCTCTTCTTCCCTGCTCACTTTTTTCCCCTCTCTCTTTTTCTCTCTATTCTTCTCCACTCTTTCTACCTTATTACTGATATGTATAGGCGATGTTATGGTTCCGTGCATAGATAACCATGGTACACCCTCTATTGTTTTTGCCAGACAATGTGTGTAGCTTACCTTTGCTTTCTTGTTTGATTTCTCTATGTATGCTTTTATATAAAGTTCTAATAAACATATTGAAACACACACACAAAAAAAAAAATGGCACAGACCAGCGTATCCACTTTCGGAAAACGCAAACGCACTCACCGCTGGATCCAGAGGGTACAGGCCTGCCAATGTCCAATCCCCTTTGAAATTTGCCTCCGGAACATCCCATTCAAGATCAATCAATTCTTGAATGGCTTCCATAACAGGGGAAAAAACAAGAGGCTTTATGCAAACAAACCAAAATGGGATTCTTCTTTGGCTCAGACATGGAATCTAACCCAGGTACTCCCAGTATCATCAAGGTCCGGGACATCAAGGCTGGCAAGTTCATCTCTATGAAAGAACCACAACATGTTTCTGTTCCAGTCCTGGAGGAATTTCCCCATCTTCCAGGATCTGCTTCATTATTGCCATCCGGGATCTTGTCTGGAATACCCGCAGCTAACAGAGGTGTGCTTTGGCACTTAAACATAGGACTGGAAGAGGATGGGGCCACCGGCTGAGGATCCAAACTGACAGGATTGGTCAAAGCAGAGGACTGAGCCTGAAGAAAGGATTGCAATCCTTGAAAAGTCTACCCAAGAAAAGGCAGAAGGATCCAGGCCAAACCTAGAAGGTACTGGAGCTGGGCCCACTGAGTTGCCATTTTCTGCAGAGGAACCAATCAAGGGAGTTCCAAGGTCTGTCGAACCTCCAGACAAATCCTTAGCCAGACCATCATCAGATTGGGAAGATCCATGCTTAGCAAAATGAGCGGAAGAAAACTCTCCCTGAGCCTCTAAGCAGTGCTGACACGTTAGAGGGCACTCCAGGCTGAGATGCCTGAATGACAGGCAACACAGAGAGAAAGGCGCTTAGGTTTCTTGCTCACTGGCGCAATCAGTTCGTCAGTCATTGAAAATGCATGTCCAACAGGCTCGCGCTGAAAAATTTCAAGCACACACATTTTGTGCGCACAAAAATTAGGCGCCCCAAGAGTAAGCGCCGTGAGATAATAAAATTTATTAGAGGCATCTGTTCAATGGAAAAGTACCAGATAATGAAAAGACAAATATATCTCTTTGTAGTTTTAGATATCACATGAAGAGCTGTAAAAAATGCATGTCTTCAAGGTTAGTTAGGCTTCCCAGGCCATTTAGGAATGCTAATGTTAGCAAATGTCTTCACCTTGTAATCTTAAATCAAAGAAGTGTTTGTAATAACATCCTGGGCAAAAGTGTATTTAAGTAAAGTCAATTGGATACCTGATTATATTTTATTTATTTATTTAAAGAGTCTTCTATACCGATGTTAGTCGAAACATCACCTCGGTTTACATGGAACAAAAGCAATGGAAATTACAAGTAACAGGGGAAGGGTAAGGGGTACAAAAAACCAATAGGAGAGCAGAGAAGCATAGGAACAAACAACAAGTGAACTATAATGTCATAAGAACAAGGTCATAGTCAAATTCAGGTCATGATCCATCACAATTCAATATTCATCAAGGGTGTTGGGGAAAGGCTTGTTTGAATAGCCAGGTTTTGAGCTGGGCTCTGAATTTGGTGATGCAAGGTTCAAGTCTGAGGTGGGTTGGGAGTGAGTTCCAGTGCATAGGTCCAGCAATGGAGAGCGCCCGATCCCTTGTAGCTGTGAGGTGTGCTTTCTTTAGGGATGGCACATGGAGGGACCCTTTGTTAGTGGTCCTTGTCGGTCGATTCGAGCAGGCAAATTGGAGGGGATCTACCAGCCAGTTGGAGTGATGGGAATATAAGGCTTTATGGATAATGGTCAGGGATTTAAAGAGGATGCGGGAGGGAATAGGGAGCCAGTGTAGGTCCTTCAGTATAGGGGAAATATGGTTGTATTTGTGAGCGTTGGAGAGGGTTTTGGCTACAGTGTTCTGTAGCATTTGGAGGGGTTTTAAGGAGGAGTAGGGTAGGCCAAGAAAGAGGGAGTTACAGTAATCCATCTTGGATGCCAGTGTAGCCTGGACGACAGTGCGGAAGTCACTAGCGTGAAGGAGAGGTTTCAGGTTTTTTAAGACTTTAAGTTTGAAGAAACCCTCTTTGAGTATGGCACTGATATGTTTTTTGAAGTTCAGTTGTTGGTCGATTAGGACCCCCAGGTTCCTTGCGCAGGGCTGTGCATGAGGAATCTTGATAGCAGAGTCAATTGTGAGTGCGGGATTGGTAGGGGGGTGATGGGATATGAGGAGGAGTTCAGTTTTGGCAGTGTTTAGAGCAAGGTGGAGGTTGGTAAGTAAGGAGTTGATGGCAGCGAGATGGTTTCCCGAGGATTCAAGGGCGTCAGATAGGGAGCCTTGAATGGGTATGATGATTTGCACATCATCAGCGTAGAGAAAGAATTAAATCAGACTCTGCAACTTTAAGTGCCGACTTCCTTATGTGCATAAGAATAAAAACTTAATTCTGAGAAACATATAGTCTCTGTTATTGTGTCCTTGGTATAACTTTTTATATTACAGATAGTGCATTGATCCAGGAATCGAAGAAGGGAGGATGCCAGCTGACCTGAAGCCAGACAGCACAGCCCGAGAGCCCTTCTCTTGATTTGAACAGAATACAGGACACAGGATCCCTGAAGGCTTTTTATCCTTTTTCTCCTTGTTCTTTTGTGCGGTGCCATTTGTATTGCACCAACACTGAGACCTTCAAGGGAGATGTGCTTACTTACAGGCCGATACAGTAAGGAGCGGTAGGAAGAGCTGCGTTAGTGCCAGGCGCACCCACGGTTGCCGCACGCACAGTCCAGCTCACCTACTGTTCGATACTGTATGTAAATAGCTTGCAAATGCAAGCTGCGTCTAAGAAGCGTCCATGAAGCGTTAGGCCTGCGCAACCCATTTTACTTAGTTTTTGGGTACTTGCCAGATTCTTGTGGCCTGGATTGGCCACTGTTGGAAGCAGGATGCTGGGCTTGATGGACCCTTGGTCTGACCCAGTATGGCATTTTCTTATGTTCTTACTGTATAGAGCGCTATACAGTATCCTGGGTGCGCTGGCCTAACGCTTCACGGACACGCTGGTATCCGCTGACACTTGAAATGACAGGTACCAAGAAGTGGACGGTTCTCCTATGCTCGGGATTGCCAGTCCTCTCTCCCCTCCTTCCGAAGCAAGCAACGAAAGCGGAAAAAAAGCGAAAAAATGAAAAGAAAAAAAAAGTAGCAAGAGAGAGGGGAGAGAGGACGGGCAATCCTACGCTCGGGATTGCCAGTCCTCTCTCCCCTCCTCCCGAAGCAAGGCACGAAAAGCAGCGGAAGGGGTTACCCGTAATTTAAAGAGGCGGTAAGAGTAGGTTAAAGGGGATAGTGTATCACGGGTTGGACTAACGCGGCCGAAAAGTGAGTAGAAAGCGGGTTAGGAGCAGGGTAACCGCGGCCACACTTTACTGTATTGACCTGTTATTTTTGCACTATTATATGGAGACTAGTGTGTCCCTCTGAATTACAAGTGAGATTAAGGTCCGATATAGCCAGCAGATTAATTCAGGGAGCAGGTCTCCAGGAAAGGAATTTAGGGAGTTGGACTCCTGGGTAAATACCGGACCCAGTGGATTACAGGGAGGTGAAATCCCTGGGAATACAGCCTAGGTAAATAGGCTGGGATAATTATGGGAAGTGCACCCCTACTAATGGCTGCTCTGACTCCCGCTCGTGAGATGCCCAACAGAGCCCGGTCATTTTTTGCCTTGAAAATACCCCACTCTGGCAGAAAAAGAAGAACCAGAGATTGGGGCTTACCTGCACAATTACCGATGGTGGAGACTCTGGGTCCTATGGACTTCCACGTCCGTCACGAAGGACTTCATCGGGAGTGAGCTCGCTGGAGCAGAGCCGGCAAGCAGAGGAAGTTGGTTCGCTCCTTGAGCTGTCAATCTCTCTTTCCCCGGAGGAGCGGTGCCCCCCTCCAACCCTGCTGAAGCACACGCTGTGGGCTGGCCCGAGGGAGAGCTGGCCGAGAGAGATCATGGAGACGCCACTGTGCTGCCAGACTCGGCGTTTTTTTCATACAGCGCTGGATCTGAATGCAGGAAAAGAGACGGCTTCTTCTGCCGATGGAGTGAGCAAGCAAGGAGAGGAATTAACGTCCCTCCAGGTCGTTTGCCAGTCTGTTGAATTGATAAGGCCTACTTCCATCACTTTGGACTCTTTATGGGACTCTATTCAGGTCTTAAATTTGAATCTGGTTTCTCAACTTAAATTTACCTCAAATTCTTTTTCAACATTGGATACCCGCATTAAATGTGTGGAGACTGAAGTGGCAGAAATAAAGAAGAATTGTGAATTTAATAAAGCTGAGACAGGAAAAGTGATTAATTTGCAACAAAATTTAATGAAATGCTCACCTATAGGCTAGAAAATCTAGAGAATCAATACAGGGGGAAAAACTTAACGATTTTTTAATTTCTCCAGGGATCCAACAACTCCCACAGAAATGTGGAGGAGATATAGCAAAATTGCTTACCTTGTAATAGGTGTTATCCCAGGACAGCAGGATGTAGTCCTCACATATGGGTGACATCAGTAATGGAGCCCTATACGGAAAAACTTCTATCAAAGTTTCTATGAAACTTTTGACTGGCACCAGAGTGCCTACTGAGCATGCCCAGCATGCCACGATATTCCCTGCCACAGGGGTCTCCCTTCAGTCTGTTTTGTAGCAATTAGCATTAGCCAAAAATAAAATAATAAAACGTATCGGACCCAACTCCGCGGGGTGGCGGGTGGGTTTCGTGAGGACTACATCCTGCTGTCCTGGGATAACACCTATTACAAGGTAAGCAATTTTGCTTTATCCCAGGACAAGCAGGATGCTAGTCCTCACATACGGGTGATTAGCAAGCTAGAGGCTGTGTCATTTTGTAGTGAAGCAACAGTGAAGTATTGTTGTTGAAATGAATCAGCCGAAGATCACAGCAGGTTGGATGTAGAAGGAGTTGGGATTACACTGGAAACAAGTTCTTTAAGACGGATTGTCCATAGGCGGAATCTTGTCTTCCTTCTTTGTCTAAACAATAGTGAGCTGCAAAGGTTGAAGAGAACTCCATGTTGCTGCTTTACAAATATCCAGAATAGGTACAGAGCGAAGGTGTGCTACTGAGGTTGACATTGCTCTGACTGAATGAGCTTTTTCTCGCCCTTGAAGAGTAAGGCCTGCTTTCTCATAACAAAATTGTATGCAATCTGCTAGCCAGTTTGACAAAGTATGTTTTCCCACTGCTTTACCTGGTTTGTTTGGATCATAAGATACAAAGAGTTGCCTGGATTTCCTTTGGACTGTAGTGCGGTTTAAGTAGAAGGATAGCGCACGTTTACAGTCCAAGGTATGTAAGGCTCTTTCTCCCTGGTGAGAGTGAGAGCTTGGAAAGAATGTTGGTAAAACTATAGATTGGTTCAAGTGGAATTCCTTGACTACTTTTGGAAGGAATTTGGGATGAGTACCGAGGACCAACCTGTCATGTAGGAACTTTGTAAAAGGTTCGTATGTGACAAGTGCTTGTAGTTCACTGACTCTTCTAGCTGATGTAATGGCTATGAGGAATACAGTTTTCCATGTAAGAAACTTAAGGTCACAGGTGTCTATGGGTTCGAATGGGGAACGCATGAGCCTGGCTAATACTACGTTTAGGTCCCATTGTATGCTTGGGGGATGAACTGGAGGTTTAAGGTGAGTTAAACCTTTCATAAATTTACTAACGAGAGGCTGTGTAGAGATAGGTGCGTGTCCCAGCTTGTTATGGTAAGCTGAGATTGCACTCAAATGTACTCTTACAGATGAAGTCTGAAGACCAGAGTCTGAAAGATGGTATAGGTAATCTAGTAGTGAGGTAGTGGGGCAAGTGAAAGGATCTATAGATTTCTGAGTGCACCACAAAGTAAACCATTTCCATTTGTAGGAATAATTCTTTCTAGTGGAAGGTTTTCGTGAAGCTATCAGCACTTGAGATATAGAGGTTGGAAGGTTGAGTGGTTGTAAGATCAAGCTTTCAACATCCATGCTGTTAGGGATAGGGATTGAAGGTTGGGGTGGCACAACCGACCCTGATCCTGAGTTATGAGATTGGGAGCTACTCCCAGGCGAATGGATTTCCTGACCTAGAGTTCTAGCAGTGTAGGAAACCATACTTGTCGAGGCCAGTATGGGGCTATGAGTATCATGAGTTTTGGTTATGAGCGGTATCGGTGGATACGCATATAACAGGCCTGAGTTCCAATGGTGAGCAAAGGCGTCCTTTGGTAGGCTGTTCTCCTGTCGTAGCAGGGAGCAGTAATTGTTCACTTTGTAGTTCAGATGGGACGCAAAGAGATCTATTGTTGGTTGACCCCAGCATTGAAAGATCTTGGTTGCTGTCACTGGATCCAAGGACCATTTGTGTGGTTGGAACTGACGACTGAGGCGATCGGCTATTATGTTGCGGATGCCTGCTAGGTAAGTGGCCCGTAGAAGAACTGAGTGTGCTAGGGCCCAGTCCCAAATCTGTGCAGCTTCTTGGCAAAGGAGGTAGGAACCTGTTCCCCCTTGTTTGTTGATGTACCACATGGCTACTGTGTTGTCTGTCTGAATCAGCACAGTCTTGTATGAAAGGCAGTCCTTGAACGCATGTAGCGCATAACGTATAGCTCGAAGCTCTAGGAAGTTTATTTGAAAAGAGGCTTCGGTTTTTGTCCACGTCCCTTGGGTCTTCAGAAGACCAATGTGTGCTACCCAACCTAAAGTGGACGCATCTGTAGTTAATGTCACTTGCGGAATTGGATGCTGGAAAGGCAGACCTTTGAGCAAATTGTTCATTGATGTCCACCAGAGGAGGGAGGAACGCAGTTCCTGCGTTATCTGAACGTGAGTGGACAATGGTTGAATGGCTTGAATCCACTGTGTTCTAAGTGTCCATTGCAGTAGTCGCATGGTCAATCTGGCCATGGGAGTGACGTGAACTGTGGAGGCCTTGTGACCGAGTAGGGTGAGGCACTGATGAGCTGTAACTTGAGATTGATTTCGGAGAGAGTGTGCCAGGAGAGCGAGTGTTTGAGCATGGTCTCTTGGAAGAAAAGCTTTTGCTATGATGGTGTTTAAATCTGCACCGATGAATTGTAGTAGGTGAGATGGTGTGAAATGGGATTTCTGGTAATTGATGATAAACCCCAAGGAGTGAAGCAAGTTGACTGTGAGCTTGAGGGAAGTGAGAGCTCCTTCTTGTGTCTGACTCCTGATGAGCCAATCGTCTACATAAGGGAATACATGCACCTTTTGTTTGTGGAGGTGTGCCACCGCCACTGTCAGACACTTTGTGAATACTCAAGGTGCTGAGGCTAGGCCGAATGGGAGCACTCGGTATTGAAAATGTTGTCCTTCGACCAGAAATCACAGGTACTGGCGATGAGGAGGGAAAATGGGAATGTGAGCGTAGGCGTCTTGAAGATCCAGAGAGCAGAGCCAATCCCCTTTTTGAAGAAGAGGTAGCATGGTGTCTAACGATACCATCCTGAATTTTTCTTTTTTGAGAAATTTGTTGAGATTTCTGAGGTCTAGGATAGGACGTAGGCCTCCGGTTTTCTTTGGAATGAGGAAGTAGCGGGAGTAGAATCCTCTGCCCTGCTGAGGCCCGGGAACCCGTTCTATGGCCCTGGCTCTCAGAAGGGTGGATAATTCTGTTTTTAGGATTTTGGAATGGTGGTTCACTGTCCAAGAGGAGGTTGGTGGAGTTTCTTTTGGTACAGTGAGAAAATCCAATCGGTACCCTTGAGCTGTAATGGAAAGTACCCATTGGTCTGTGGTTACGGAGGTCCAGGTGTGATGGAAAAAGGCTATACGACCTCCTACTGGCAGGTGTGGGAATGGATTGTTGGATGGGCTGCTGCTCTCTGATTGTCTTTCAAAACCCCGACGTTGATGCAGTCTAAGGAGGAGGTTGAGGCCTGGCAGGTCTTTGCCTAGACTGGGGACGCTGAGCTGGGCGCGATGGTCTTGCTCGGCTGGTTGGGGGATAGTAGCATCATTGGCGGTAGTAAGGACGCCTTATATCCCTTCTAGGAAGTCTCCTGGCCAGGGGTTGTGACTCTTGAGGCAGTAATGAGAGTTGTTTGAGTGTCTCAGTGAGGTCTTTTATCGTGGCAACTGCTTCCTTAACCTTGTCTCCAAACAGGTTATCTCCCAAACAAGGAAGGTCGGCCAGTCTCTCCTGTACCTCTGGTCGCAGATCGGACGCTTTAAGCCAGGCCCATCTATGAGCAGTTATTCCTGAAGCCGAGAGACGAGATGCAGTTTCAAAACTGTCGTAAGTCGCCCTAACCTCATGTTTGCCTGCCTCTAGGCCTTTATGCACCACTTGATGAAAGGGTTCCTGATATTGATCAGGAAGTGTGTGAACGAGCTCTTGGACTTGTTTCCAAAGATTTCGTTGGTACTGGTTCATAAAAAGTTGATAAGCTGCAATCTAAGATACCAACATAGATCCCTGGAAAACTTTACGTCCTAAATTATCCATGAATCTGTTGTCCTTTCCTGGTGGTGTTGAGGAGTGAGTCTTTAACCTTATTGCCTTTTTCTGGGCCGACTCCACTACCACAGATTGGTGAGGTAGTTGGGTCTTTTGGAATCCAGGAATTGGTTGGACTAAGTAGGTTGCATCTGACCTTTTGTTTACCGATGCCAGTGATCCAGGATGTTCCCATATTCGGTATATGAGTTCTTGTAGTACCTCATGCACTGGCACCACCAAAATATCTTTTGGAGGGTCTACAAATTGTAGAACTTCCAGTGTTTTTTGCCTGGAATCCATCTCTACCTGCAACTGGAAAGGAATAGTTTCCGCCATTTCCTTTACAAAGTTGGAAAAGGATAAGTCTTCCAGAGGAGACTTCCTACAGTTCTCAGGAGGTGATGGTTCAGACAGCATGTCCTCTTCTGAAGAGAAATCTGTATCGGTATCTGTGCCTGTATCTCTTGGGGACCTCACTGGTTGTGGCCTAGTAGGTACCAACGGTGTCACTTTTGGTATTGGTGGAAGTAAAGGAGATCGTGGCTAATGAGGCCTAGGAACTCCTGAGGGTCCTGGAATAGGTTCATCCTCGATGTCTTGTGTTTTTTTCGATATGGCATCGAGTAACGTGTCCAGTTTATGCATCAGAGGTTGAAAAATAGAAAACTCTGAGGGTGGCACCGATGGAGTCATCGGTGGAATCGATGCCGGCATCGGGCGCGGTACCGAAGGCATCGGTGGCGGAATCGATGGAGGTATTGGCATCGATGGTGATGGATCCGACGGCATTGGAGCTGGTGTCGATGGCGACATCGGTGTCGATGGCTGGACTGGTACCGCATCAAGGAGCGTTTGTCGAACCGCTTGACGGATATATCCATCAAGTTCCGCCCGCATAGCTGATGGTATCAGAGCAGCTATGGGGGGAGGTGGTGATGGCGATACCGATACCTCCTCAGAGCCCTGAGGAGGTATGGTGCCCTGCACCGGTATCGGTGGGGATCGCCCTGGTACCGTAGGCCTCGGAGACTCCGCGCTCATCCGAGCTTTCTTAGTGGAGGAGGCTGACTCCGTCAATGGCTCAGCAGGCACCGGTTCGATGGCATGCTGGCGTTGATGCCGATGCTTTTCCTTTTGCTTTTCACTGCCGGAGGTGGACGCCTTCGACGATGGGGAGGGAGTAGAAGCATCTCTGGCCTCACTTGGAAGTCGTCTTTTCAGAACTACTTGCCGTATCGATCCAGAAGGCGATGACTGGGCTGACGTCGATGCTGTTGGGAGCAGTTGAATTTTAAAGAGATGCTCCATTTTCTCCATCTGGAGCCGACGACCTTTCGATGTCATCTCGGTGCATAAATTGCAGGACCTGACGTCGTGTTTTTCGCCGAGGCAAAGCACACATTCCTGGTGCGGGTCCGTTATGGACATATTTCTCGCACAATTCGGGCATTTTTTAAAACCCGAGGCCATTTTAGCCGGACAGCCGTCAACGGCTATGGCTCAAAAAACCGGTGTGGAACCGACAAAAATAAAGGAGAAAAACTTACCGATATGGTATGGAAGGGAGAACCCTTGCGGTGGAAAGTTTTTCCTAACTTTTTTCTAAAGTTTTGCGTGTAGTGAAAAATCACCACAGGACTCCAGATTAACCGCGAGGCTAACGGCTCCACGGAAAAAAGAAGACTGATATTCCCTGTGGCATGATATTCCCTGTGGCAGGGAATATCATGGCATGCTGGGCATGCTCAGTAGGCACTCTGGTGCCAGTCAAAAGTTTCATAGAAACTTTGATAGAAGTTTTTCCGTATAGGGCTCCATTACTGATGTCACCCATATGTGAGGACTAGCATCCTGCTTGTCCTGGGATAACTAATTGAATGTTTAAAGATACCAGAGAAAGCGGTACCACCTATTTCACGTATATATTATATTCCCTCTTTTATAAAGAAGGGTTCTGGAGAAATGCATGAATTTGTGGAATTATCTCCTATTATCAGCTCTCTGCTGGATGCAACAGCCTTGCTGGAAACTACACAAAGATCTGGTAAAACCTGCCACATTAGTAGTTTCCTTTTTATTGGAGTCGGATAAGGACTCGGTCCTAAGAATGTTTTTCCGCCATAGGCTGGAGCTTTTCCTGAATATGAAGGTCTCTGTATTTCCAGATTTTTCAAAACAAGCCCAAAAAAGAAGAAAACAATTCTTGCTTTTGAAACCAAAGGTTCTGGAACTGGGTGCCTTTTTCATACTTAAGTTTCCCTGTAAATGCATAGTGAAATTTCAGAATGCCTCATGTCTTTTTTCAATCCTACCAATTGTCTACCTTTTTGACGAGTAAAATAGTATCTACTCCATTGTTTGATAACCGTCAAGGGCAGAATGAAAGACCACCCATTATATAAGTCCTTTACTTAGTCAGTTTTACCTTAAATTAGTAACAAGTTTACTATTTCTGAAAGTTTTGACCTTGATATCCCCTTAATTGTGGACTTGGGAGTGGTGATTTACCTCTTGTATTGTATATTACATTTTGTGAACTTATTTTCCTTTTTTTGCCACAGAATTTCAAATCAAGTGTATTGTCTTAAGATGTAATTGAAAATGCATAAATAAAACATTTAAAAAATAATAATAATAATGAGAAGGGAACCCCTGCTCCCATTCCTTCCTGCTTGGGAGATCTTGAATGCACAGAGTGTGATACGAAAGGGGCTGTCTGTTGTCAAGCATGGGAGATTTACCCAGCAAGGAACATCAGGCTACTAAGGGGGAAATTTCCAGCTGAAGGTACTGTTGAAAAGCTGTAACAATTAAGAATTTTTTTTCCTGTTAGTTGGTTCCTGTACAATCTCCACATTAGTTACAGCTCCTGCATACAGGGAAACGGTGTCTATTATGATGCAGGGTATTTTAGAGAACTGCTTACATATCAATTAGGAAAGTGTTGTGCCAGTAAATAAGCTAGTGGTTGAAGAATAAAGTGAAATATTTTTCATCCATTAGAAATTCTAGAGTTGCTTCTGCAGTAAGAAAGCAGTTTTACTATTTACCTTTATTTTGGATATCTGCATTCCTGCTCTGCACTATAGAACTGAGAGACATGTTTGTGCAAAATGTGCTCATCTGAAGCTATTTTCATATAACAATTAGATTTAGAAAGGCTATGAGTATTTAATTTATTAACAGAAAAGGATATATTGCTTTTCCTTGTTTCAGAATTAAAAAATTCCTAAGGGAATTAATTTGTTTTCTAGAGTTATTAAACATATTCAGAATGTGACAAGAAGAAAAAGAATGTGTCCCCTTTTTGTTGTTAATGCTGGGATCATGCTTAAGTCTAGCACTACTCCCGGTGGCCAGGCTTTTGATAGCATGTCTGGCTGGACTAATTATGAACAGTTTAATATTCCAGCACAATTACTAAACCAAATAGAGACTGCAGATTTAAGGGAACTTATAGCATTAGGACAAATTCTGATTTGATTTCAGAGATAGTTAACTGTCTTTTCCAGAGAACGGTGGCAAATGTCAGGAACTGTTTGGGGAACATGGAGGGCTCCTCTATTGGGGATATTGACAATTTGATTGCTGAAGAAGCAATTACTAGTGTTAAAGTTTAGAATTTGAAAGGACAAGGCAGTTAGCAGCAGAGAGAAAGGGGGTGAGGAGGGGATGATGCAGGAAAGATTTCTCAGGTGAAGACAGAGGAGAAAACTCCATTTAATGAATTGATCTTTCAATTTAAAGACAGACTGGTGAGGAATTAAGAGATATTAAAAATAACCTTGATTTAGCAAGAATGGTTAATTTCATTTACAGGAATTGAAATCTGTATCTTGTCAGTACAGGGAATAAATACATAATTGAATGAGCTCTTTTTAGAAAGTTTTATCTATCTGAACAGGGGGTTACTACTGTAAGTTTTTTTTTCAGGGTGCGAGTCAGTGTAACTGATGGAGTAAGTTATGGTATGGTAATATTAATTATATATATATATATATATATATATATATATATATATTCAATGCTAAAGTATTTATCAATTAAAAATGTCATATCCTAATGATACCAGATGTATCACACTCCTGGTTTTCTAAGTGTATGTAATTAGAGTTAATCACACAAAAATAAATCCTGGCCAGTATTAAATTTAAGGAGTCAGAATTAACCATGACATAGTATTTATAGTTTCACGTATTCTACTTCAACTGACAGTTATCCCCTGGAGTTAAGATACTTCAGTATATTAATGATCTTCTTGTATTCTCTCACCCAGTTTTGCCTAGGCGATACTGAAGTAGAGCTGTATTTCCTGCATTTATTAGGTCTTAAGGAATTTAAGGGTAAACTTCAAATGTATCAATTATAAGTGAAATATTTAGGTCTTTCTCTGTCTAAGGGGAAGAAATGCATGTCCACGGAGTGAATTGAAGCTGTTTTAAAGGTACAAGACCCTACAACATTAAAAGAAGTTACAAGCAGTTCTGGGTATTTTTTTTATATACCGACATTCGATCTCAATCGGGATATCACATCGGTTTACATTCAGGTACTGTAGGTATTTCTCTATCCCCAGAGGGCTTACAATCTAAATTTTTGTAGAATGTGGCTTCCTGATTTTACATCCTTGGCTAAACCTCCTTACCAAGTACTGCAAGACAGAGATAAAGCACAAGGCAGTCATTAATCCTGTATCACCCTTTGCATCTCTGCATGCCACAGGCTTCATTCACAGTTTTAAACAATGCAAGAACCCTGGTAATTACCTTAGAAAGCATGACAAAATATGAACTTTTCTTACAGTCAGGGAATATTATCTTTCACCATTGTTCTACTCTCACCCTTGCTACTTTATTGCCAGAAATAAATAGACTTAGAAAACCCCTGACCATGATTGTGCAATGGTGATGGAATATGAACTTCAGCCCAGGGAAGGCTTAAAAGATGTCCTCCTTTCTAACGCTGATGCAGTTTATTTTGTAGATGGCTCCGCTCTCCATGATAATACAGGTTCACTGAAGGCTGGAAACGCTGTATGTACGCAGTGGGAAGTGATGGAAGCTTGACTTCTCACTCATGCTCGATCAGCACAAACGGCAGAATTAGTAGCCCCTACTAGGGCTTGTTTTAGAGGAAAAGACTTATGCCTGTTTACACAGATTCTTGTTATGCCTTTGGGATGGTCCATGATTATGAGGTATTATGGAGAATGAGTGGATTCTTAACAGCTAATAGGGAGATGATTAAAAATGGATCCTTTGTTAAAGATTTGCTGGAAGCAATTCAGCTGCCTTCTGAACTGGCGATAGTTAAATGTGGCCAGGGGAAATAACTTGGCAGATAAGCATGCGGCTCTAACCACCCTCACTGTGGAGGATGCTGGATACTACTTAACAAAATGAAAACTTTATTCTCGAAAGATTATTGTAAACTATGGGCTAAAGGAAGGGCCACAGTAAAAATTCAGGGACAGAATAAATTGTGGTTTGGTCCGAATGATGAGGTAATGGCCTCCCAATTTTGTATTACGCATACATCAGGGCTTTGGCCACTAAAACTACGCGATGTCCTCAATGCATGCAATGCAAAGGTTTGGTCATCACACCTGTACATTTAAAGCACCCTCCCTAGGCTCCTTTTTACAAATCCAAATTTTCATCGAATTACTTTTATGTAAAAAATAAATATGCATTAATGATGGTTTGTTATTTCTCAGGATGGGGGGAGGCTTTCTCAGTGGTGAAGGCAGATGTGCAATATAGTCTGTGTGTCTAACAGCAAAGATCCTGCTACAAAGGGGAGTCTAGATTAAAAGAAAATTCTTCTGGTCCTGAATCAGATCGAAATGCCTGTCATGTGACAATTTAATCAAAACTGACAAAGAGAGAAAAGGATCAAAGTCCAATATATAAAAATCTCAAACCCACTCAATGGCAAATGACAATATCATAAAAAACTTTTGCTTTGAAATTTACATCTGCAGCCTCTCGCCTCGCAATGGGCCACAAGCTTCAATCAGCTTGTAAAGCAGAATGTAATATCTTTAATCATTTATTGTCATATTGCTCATCTCAATTCTAAACTTTATTCAAACAAATTACTTACCACTAATCTAACTTCATTCAAAACACCCTAAAAAAGGTATATCCATATGAAAAATTTATACTTCTCACTTTCCACTATTAATTTGAAAATTTAACCATAAGTCTTGTAAAGAGGAATACTTAGCCAATTCATCGTGAAGTGTAAGTCAAATTGTTCCCGACATGAATCACGTTTCGATTGTAAAAAACAATCTTCCTCAGGGGATTATTTCACAATGTTTGTTACTTGAAACGGCCAATATTCTTCAGTATCCTTAAAAACAAACAAAAACCCATTAAAAGTGCACCTACCCTTAACCATACAAGCCCCGCACAATCCCCCCTTTTTATCTATCCAAAAATGGTTCACACAAACCTTAATCGACTCTAGCAAAAGTAAAAACTTACCCGGACAAACAATGTCTCACCGAACACTTTCAAAAATGGCGCAAAGGCGTCTCTAATCATCTCCCGACCCAACTACTTTTAAATCTTGCTTCCGTTGCTTACGTCACCGGAAATTGTATCTACAAGGTACTAAAAGACTACAAGTCCCATACTACCACAGATGATCCAATTCATTATCTTGTTTTACTTATGTAAACAGACAGCATAACCACGCTCTACCTCCAGCTGTTCGCTCAAAAAACAAACCAATCAATTTCTCAATTCAAGCCCTTAGGAGCGACAGTGTCGAAATAATATATCCATTTCTGCTCCCTACGTAAAAGGTAATTATCAAAATCTCCTCCTCTGTTACTAGGTGTCAACTGTTCAATAACTGCAAACCGTAGTGTATCAAAAGAATGATCATGTTGCAGACAATGTTGTACCACCGGCGCTTCTAATCGTTGTCGCACAAGAGCACTTTTATGTTCAATTATACGAGTTTTTAAAGCCCGTTTAGTTTTGCCAATGTACAATAAAGGACATGGGCACCACAGGCCATAAATCACTCCTTTAGTTTGACAACTCGTATATGAGTTGTGAAACTAAAGGAGTGCAATATAGTCTGTGTGTCTAACAGCAAAGATCCTGCTACAAAGGGGAGTCTAGATTAAAAGGAGTGATTTATGGCCTGTGGTGCCCACTCCTTTAGTTTGACAACTCGTATATGACTTAAAAGGGAGCAGAAATGGATATATTATTTCGACACTGTCGATTAAGGTTTGTGTGAACCATTTTTGGATAGATAAAAAGGGGGGATTGTGCGGGGCTTGTATGGTTAAGGGTAGGTGCACTTTTAATGGGTTTTTGTTTGTTTTTAAGGATACTGAAGAATATTGGCCGTTTCAAGTAACAAACATTGTGAAATAATCCCCTGAGGAAGATTGTTTTTTACAATCGAAACGTGATTCATGTCGGGAACAATTTGACTTACACTTCACGATGAATTGGCTAAGTATTCCTCTTTACAAGACTTATGGTTAAATTTTCAAATTAATAGTGGAAAGTGAGAAGTATAAATTTTTCATATGGTTATACCTTTTTTAGGGTGTTTTGAATGAAGTTAGATTAGTGGTAAGTAATTTGTTTGAATAAAGTTTAGAATTGAGATGAGCAATATGACAATAAATGATTAAAGATATTACATTCTGCTTTACAAGCTGTTTGAAGCTTGCGGCCCATTGCGAGGCGAGAGGCTGCAGATGTAAATTTCAAAGCAAACATTTTTTATGATATTGTCATTTGCCATTGAGTGGGTTTGAGATTTTTATTTATTGGACTTTGATCCTTTTCCCTCTCTTTGTCAGTTTTGATTATAATAGAGAGGTGTTCTGCTTCTTTGATTTTTGATTATGTGACAATTTAATACATTTTTATATTTTATCCCTATTATACGTAATGAAATATTATAGATACTGTTTATTTACGACAGAAAGAGAGTAAATGGCGTAAAGCACCATCCCCCATCACCCTCTCTGCCTACAAGCTCGCTCTTCACTACTACAAGAGCTCCACCTTAAAAGCAAAAAGGGACTTCTATGCTCATAAGATTCATGACCTCATCTTCGACGCTAACGCTCTCTTTGCATTCGTATCTAACTTAACACAAATCAACCCTCCAGACATTCCACTCAACCAAGCTCAATCAAAAGCAGAAGAATTGGCCCTCTTCTTCTGAAATAAAGTCACTAACCTCCTAACACAGCTTACTTCCAACAACACCTCCCCTTCCAGTACATATCACCACCCCCACAAAGACATATCTCTCAAATCCTATTAGAAAGGTGAATAAAACGGAAAATGTCATAATGCTTCTGTATCGCTCCATGGTGAGACCACACCTCGAATACTGTGAACAATTCTGGTCGCCGCATCTCAAAAAAAATATAGTTGCGATGGAGAAGGTACAGAGAAGGGCGAATTGGTTATTTACTCTTTCAGATAATAGAAAGACTAGGGGGCACTCCATGAAGTTAGCATGTGGCACATTTAAAACTAATCAGAGAATGTTCTTTTTCACTGAATGCACAATTAAACTCTAGAATTTTTTGCCAGAGGATATGGTTAGTGCAGTTAGTATAGCTGTGTAAAAAAGGATTGGATAAGTTCTTGGAGGAGAAGTCCATTACCTGCTATTAAGTTGACTTAGAAAATAGCCACTGCTAATACTAGCAACAGTAACATGGAATAGACTTAGTTTTGGGGTATTTGCCAGGTTCTTATGGCCTGGATTGGCCACTGTTGGAAACAGGATGCTGGGCTTCATGGACCTTTGGTCTGACACAGTATGGCATGTTCTTATGTTCTTACCCCAAGCATTTTAATGTCCTTACCTTGCGACATCATCACTCTAAGAATCCTTAGCCATTAGCTCCCAAATAAGCTTCCTTAAGCCCCATATGGAACCTCACCAGATCTGTTTCTAATCTAAGTTGAAAAATTGTTCCAGAGCTTTAGTCCAGCAAATGAGAAAACTCAATTTAATACAATTTAGTTGACAATTATTTTACTGATGCAATGACTTGCTCCTGTTGATCCTTAGATCTTAAGGCTTCGGCTAGAACATAAGAATTTAATAGATGACAAATTAGTCCGGAATCTCAAAGAAGCTTAAACATAAGGCATTTAATCTTTGCTCTAATAGCAACAGTTAACCAATGCAACCTCATCAAAATGGGGGTAAATATGCTCCCTTTTACCCAAACCAGAAATCAGCCTTGCAGGAGTATTTTCAACTATCTGTAATACCCACATATATTTTTTTTGAAAGTCTTAAATAAACTGCAGTATAGTGCTTTTCTATATATATATATGATCTGGAAAGGAATACGACAAGTGAGGTTATCAAATTTGCGGATGATACAAAATTATTTAGAGTAGTTAAATCACAAGCGGACTGTGATACATTAAAGGAGGACCTTGCAAGACTGGAAGATTGGGCATCCAAATGGCAGATGAAATTTAATGTGGACAAGTGCAAGGTGTTGCATATAGGGAAAAATAACCCTTGCTTAGTTACACAATGTTAGGTTCCATATTAGGAAAAATATCTAGGCATCATAGTGGATAATACTTTAAAATCGTCGGCTCAGTGTGCTGCAGCAGTCAAAAAAGCAAACAGAATGTTAGGAATTATTAGGAAGGGAATGGTTAATAAAACGCAAAATGTCATAATGCCTCTATATTGCTCCATGGTGAGACCGCACCTTGAATACTGTGTACAAATCTGGCCGCCGCATCCCAAAAAAGATATAGTTGCGATGGAGAAGGTACACAGAAGGGCAACCAAAATGATAAAGGGGATGGAACAGCTCCCCTGTGAGAAAAGGCTGAAGAAGTTAGGGCTGTTCAGCTTGGAGAAGAGACAGCTGAGGGGGGACATGATAGAGGGCTTTAAGATCATGAAAGGTCTTGAACGAGTAGATGTGACTCGGTTATTTACACTTTCGAATAATAGAAGGACTAGGGGGCATTTCATGAATTTAGCAAGTAGCACATTTAAGACAAATCGGAGAAACTTCTTTTTCACTCAATGCACAATAAAGCTCTGGAATTTTATGCCAGAGGATGTGGTTAGTGCAGTTAGTGTAGCTAGGTTCAAAAAAGGTTTGGATAAGTTCTTGGAGGAGAAGTCCATTAACGGCTATTAATCAAGTTTACTTAGGGAATAGCCACTGCTATTAATTGCATCAGTAGCATGGGATCTTCTTAGTGTTGGGTAATTGCCAGGTTCTTGTGACCTGGTTTGGCTTCCGTTGGAAACAGGATGCTGGGTTTGATGGACCCTTGGTCTGACCCAGCATGGCAATGTCTTATGTTCTTAAGTCTATAGTAGACAAGACCAATCGCTGTCTGAAAATTGTTATGACCAAGCAAAAACCTCAGCCACCTTACCTACCATAACTTAAAAGAAGGTAGATTAAAATTTGTTTTACTTGTGGCTTAAAGGATATTTTGGTGTCCATAATAACAATTCAAAAAATCTTTGACTGAAGTGGAAAGGTCTTCTCCTTAATTAGGAATGGTGGCATATCATCTGAAGATATATTTTGACTAATCCATAACAATTCGGTCTTTGCTTTTATTTATTTATAAAATCTTATACAATTAATACTTTGTGAAACTGATATTTCCAATTTCATATTTGACTAGAAATTGCACTTGTATGGAAAATGCTAGTTAACACTGAAGGAAAGCCTTACAGATCAGGTTTATCGGTATGTAAGCTCCAAAAAGAATGCCAGATTTCCCCTGCAACACTAAGGGGTAGATTTTAAAAGCCCTGCGCCGGCGCGCACAAAGCCCCGGGACGCGCGTAAGTCCCGGGGCTTTGTGCGCGCCCTCCAAGGCCGCTCCAATTTCAGAGCGGCCTTGGAGGGAACGGAGGCAGGCTGCGCAGCTCAGCGCACACAGGCTGCCGATTTTGCGCAGCCTTGCGTGCGCTGACCCTGGATTTTAAAAGATACGCGCGGCTATGCACGTATCTTTTAAAATTCGGCATACTTTTGTTTGCGCCGGTCGCGCGTACTTTTTTAAAATCTGCCCCTAAGCTTTCAAATCAAGAGCCCTGAGACCAGATGTCCCAACATGGCAGTACAGAATGCCAAAGGATAAAATACACAGAAAAGGATCCCTGAAAAATCAGTTCCGAAAAGTAATAGCCTCTTGTTTGCAATTCTCCTTAAATTTTTTCAAACACAATAAGGTATGATTTATTGCTGAAATCTTTGCTTATAAAATACAGAATATTTATTTGTGCTGAAAGGCTAAGGATTTACCTCGCTCCTAAACAGAATGCACATGCTTGAGAAGAAAAAGAAGACTGGACTAATCTAGTCTCCATATATGGGATACACAAACCTTTTGCAGGATTTTGATAAACTGTAGTTTATGCTATAGCAGCTCTTACCCTATTTTTTAGCAGTATTTTTGCTGTACAGTTAACACTTGTGCCACCCTAGGCACGATATCTAATTTTGAAAGATATTTTCAGAGCAAAAAGCATATGTCATGTCCTAAACCCTTATGGAAATGTGTTGGATTGAAGGATAAAATGAAAAAATATCTATTAAACCTTTTTCTCTTTGATGAAAACATAACACTATTCTTCAAAGACAGATTATCAACTTGATTGATCCTACCCTAGTATTCATATAGTTTATAGTTTATTTGGCTTAGACATTGCATTTTAGAATCTGTATTGATACTTGGAATAGCTCTTTAAAGTCTCCCAGGAGAATGTACAAATCATACCCCAAAGCAAGCCAGAAGCAATCAAAATCACCACCGACTGATTTTTATACAAAGAAAGATATAGTTTAACAGAAGTGAAAAAGATGATTTAAGACAAGTAAATCTTGTACAAACAGGTATCAAATTCAGAAATCAAGTAGATATATTATGATTTGAAATAATCATAGTAGACATTTAATATAAAAATTCTAACGTACTGATGAAATCCTTAAATACCATATTAGTAATTAAACATACACACATTTCATCACAAATGAAGAGTAAAGACTTAAGGATAAATACTTATCCACTTCTATTTCAGAAGTCTTCAAACTCACATTCTTTCACAGAAATTTTTTTTTATTGCTTTAAACATTGAAAACATTTACTTTGTGATTTCTGGATTGTTTAGAATTGTTGTAGTTTTGTGTTATATAGTTTAATGTATGTGAGCAAGTCATTTTTCTTCAAAATTTCCCCTTTTTCGCCTGAAGGTCTTCAGAAATGTTGAAAATGGAAACTACCTCATTTTATTTTCCCCAATAACATGAAGTCCATGTTCAGGTTTTAATTTTTCCATTTTAAACCATTACCATTTAACCTTTTTATATGATGATGATAAACTAAGGCAGCAATTTTGAAACCCCATGGGCAGATTGCAAGTACCCACAGACCTGAATGCTAATTTTCAAAGAGAGCCTCTCCAGGAAGTTTTCCTTTGGAATTTCAGGGCCAGCACAAAAATACCCACAGCCTTTGCACCTGTTGTAATCTTGGGATTTTAACACACAGGGTTTCATTTCATTTTCTTTCTATAACCCTGCTCATTTTAGTTTCTGGGGGTAGGGCAATTATTTACCCAGGAAATTTACATTGGTAAATTTACATGGGCAAATCTTTTGAAAATTTCCCTCTAATAGGTTAACAACTGCTTGGTTAATAGCTTACATTTTAATTAACTACACTGAAGGTACAGATCACATGGTAAATCAGATCACTTTTTGGATACATTCTGCCAGTCATTTCTGCAGAGGGCCATTGAGACTGGACATACCAAAATTACTCTACTTCTGCTTTGTGAATAGTCTGCAATGTACTCAGAGGGAGATAGTTGAGTAGACAGATCATGATTATGGGATCTAGATTGTTAAAATACTTTACAATTAGCTAATTACAGCTTTTGGTATCTCTTTAGACAAGATACTATGTAAGAATTGTGTTTTGCAATATAATGGAAAGGGGCCTTCCGTTTTCTGCAATCAACCATAAATTACATGTCTGGTAGCTTAAATGCTAATACTCTTCTGTACTGTTTTTTGGTTTGTTTTTTTTGAGGGGAGGATTGATAGTCACACACCATTCTCTCATGGTCACAAGTATGCTCTTCAGTATTTTGCCTATATGTGGAAAAATATAGGAGAACAATCTGAGGACTACCTAAAGTTCTTTTATTTTCTAACAGATTTTGTGAATCATAGTCAAGTGTGGTGGCAGGGGGGGGGGAGGGACACAAAACTGGCCTCCATAAACATTATAAACCATCCTTTTATTCAGTTATGATAATTTATCAATTCCACAAATTAATTCATATTCTATGCACTCCTTAAAAATGTGGTAAATTTCGTCACCTCCCCCAAACTCTAAACGTGTTACCTTGCATTTTTTCCTTACTTACTTGTCTAGTCTTTGCTGATGTTTCAATAAAAGGAATTCCATAACTTCTTGCCAAGTCTTGAGCTTGTTTGGTATCTACTGTTCTGGATGGCAAATCACATTTGTTTCCTACTAAGACCATAGGGACATCTTCAGAATCTTTAACTCTCTTTATTTGTTCTCTATTAAAAATACAGGAAGGAAAAAGAAGGCTTATTCCAAAGGTTTAATGCGAGCAAATAATGTAAAATGTAATTTTTTAGATTATATAAACTAATCTAACAGTGGCCCTAATATAATCTTAATGCCATATAGAATCCAATGTCCCTAAACTAGGAACAATTAAGGCACTTTGTATATTTTCACATATATATTTTAGAAATAAAAAGAAATAATCAATTTATGTGTTGGTACTGACCAATACAAACTCATTTGTGCACACTACAAAAAGTACCTAAAGGCTAATTAAGTAAATTCAGTTAGACCAAATCCTGGTCTCTGAAAGCATACTGTAACTTAACAAAGCAGAGTGTTAATCTGATTTCAAATGCTGATCTTTAACGATTTGTGTAAAACAGAATTGCTTACCTGTAACAGCTCAATTTTCTTATATATCAGTTATATACTGAGTTATATACTAGAGTTCGAACACATCCATATTCCATTCACCAGACATGCAGATATTTGTTTTATAACAATGTATATAATTACAGTATAGAATAAAGTTCCCGGTATCTGCATACAAAATAAAGTTTCACATTTTTGTGATGCCTCTACTTAATTATCCTCAAAACAAAATATATATATTTCTAGCCCTCTAAAAACATTTTGTACTAATAGCATTCTCCTTAATTCCTCAAAATAGAGGGCCTCACAAACTTGGTTGAGGTTTTCTAGTAAGGATATACTATTTTGACAAAGGCCAGTTAGCAATCCCAGCCAGCAGAGTATCATGGCTAGAATTGGCCGAGCACACCGTTCTGTATCGGCCTGTATATTTGCAAATACTTTGCTACAGCTTATAAAATTGTATCCCAATTTAAAAAAAAATGCATGCCTGTCCCAACTTATTCAAAGCTTCTTTAGCAGAGATTTCAGAGATGATGCTAAGGAAAACAATGCAGTGAGAATGCATTCTATTGTCTTAGAAGTACAATTCAGGTTTACAATTCATCTGTCCAGAATTCTCTACATTACACTTCAATTACAAAATGGGCCCTTTTTGCCACCTTCAATATTCAACCACTGGCTAGTGAATTAAAAACCAAATTCTAAAGATGTTTTATAGAACTGTTCCTGTGAAAATGGTTTGAATTAATATCAAATTTACTGAATTTAATGGATTTTATTTATAACTGCTCAAAACATTGCCCTAACCTGTATGATGGCCTCCATCCACCTTATAACCACCTACAGCTGTTCCAGCTGTCATTTGAACCACACAGAGCCTCATATGGTTCAAACTGTGATATGCTGGCATATCAGGGCAGCTGGAGTCCCATGGTAGGTTACCTGCCTTTTGCAAGAATGGATATATATTACCAACAAAAGGGCAAAGTAAATTAGGACATGTTTAATGTAGTTTAGGGATAAGCTCGGCAAATTCAATTTTTATATTTAAGGACTACAGATGTGTTTTAGCAGAAATGGCTTAAATATTAACTGAATATAGTGCATTATTTTGTAAAGATACTCTAAAATGATGAGATTTGAGAGAAAAAAGTCACTTTAATGATAACACAAGCACCAACACTTAATGTTAGTGATCACAGACACCTGGCACAAGTTATCCCCATTTAAGTAGGATGAGAAATCAAAGTTTCTTACCTGTAACAGGTGTTCTCCATGGACAACACAACAAAAAGGTGATGTCATCCATCAGCATAGAGTAGGATATGTGGTCTCTATAACTCAAAAAGATCAAAAGCTAGTGTCAACTAAATGGAGAAGGTGAAGGCATTGCTTGGCTGTTTTATTCTACTGTCCACAGAGAGCTCCTGCTACAGGTAAGCAACATTGCCTTCTCCATAGATAAGCAAAAACAAGCCACACAAGTTGGGATTCCCAAGCTGGGTCTTGCTCAATCTTAAAAATCTTATTTAAATGTGATCTAAACATCGAGCAACCTTGTCAAAGGGATAGTGGGAGTTGAAACAACTATTTAAATAAATTCTGTAAAACAGCTTGGCTGAAGCTACTGTCTTACAAGAGTCTTGTTACAAACAGTAATGCTACATAAAAATCTGAATGGATGACCAGATGGCTGCTTTGCAATTATCTTGGATGGACGCTGAAGACAAATGTATCATAGAGGTTGCAGTTGCTCTATCTTAATAAGCCTTTATTTTATGCATAAGATGAATTCCTGCATTTTTTTAAACAGAGTAACACAGTGGGAAGGCCAATCTAAAAGTTTGTGTTTTTGACTGGATCTTCTGTTCTATTGCTGTCATGTGAAAAAAACAGCTGCAAATATTTTCTGATGGTTTTATTCTATTCAAATATAAAACGTGAGTTCTTCTGCAATCCAGAGCAGTGGTTCCCAACCTGAGGTCTGCGAGACCATCACAGGGGGTCGGTCCACTGGAAGGAAGACAATCAAAGAGCACCTGCTGAGAAAAAGTGCAAGCAGACATCTCCTCTAAGGAGCTATGCTCTAAGGGGCGGATTTTCAGAGCCCTGCTCGCCTAAATCTGCCCAAAACCGGGCGGATTTAGGCGAGCAGGGCCCTGCGCGCCGGTGAGCCTATTTTACATAGGCCTACCGGCGCACGCAGAGCCCCGGGACTCGCGTAAGTCCCGGGGTTCTCCGAGGGGGGCGTGTCGGGGGCGTGTCGGGAGGCGGGCCCGGTCGTTGCGGCGTTTCGGGGGCGTGTCGGCAGCGTTTTGGGGGCGGGTACGGGGGCGTGGCTACGGCCCGGGGCGGTCCGGGGGCGTGGCCGCGCCCTCCGTACCCGCCCCCAGGTCGCGACCCGGTGCGCAGGAGGCCCGCTGGCGCGCGGGGATTTACTTCTCCCTCCGGGAGGCGTAAATCCCCGGAGAAAGGTAAGGGGGGGTGTAGACAGGGCCAGGCGGGTGGGTTAGATAGAGGAAGGGAGGGGAAGATGAGGGGAGGGCGTTAGAAGATTCCCTCCAAGGCCGCTCCGATTTCGGAGCGGCCTTGGAGGGAACGGGGGTAGGCAGCGCGGCTTGGCGTGCGCCGGCTATACAGAATTCATAGCCTTGCGCGCGCCGATCCAGGATTTTAGTGGATACGCGCGGCTCCGCACGTATCTACTAAAATCCCGCGTACTTTTGTTTGCGCCTGGAGCGCCAACAAAAGTACGCCAACGCGCCTTGTTTGAAAATCTACCCCTAAGGCTTCTGCTGGCTGATTTCATCATTGCCTAATACCATGCTGCCCATGCCAAGAGGAGAGGAAGATCACAGCCTCAAGGAGAACAAACCCATTCAGAGAGGAGGTGGGGAGAAGAATGAGACCGATTCTTCCTACAAGGAACCCAAATTATCATGGCAAAGAAGCTGGGAAGAGCAATGAGGAGCCTGAACCAGCAGAGAAGGGAAACGGGAAGAATCTACTTGATCCCCATCACAAAGAGCTTGAAGTCATATGAAGAAGAGGAGAGGGAAGCACAATGCCTCCAGCATCCAAATTAGCTACTGCTTCACATGGCTGGAGGAGGAGGCAAGCAGGGTTATAACCCTGAGGAGTGTTTGTAGGTGCTACTTTATATGATTTGACTGCTTTCCTGGGCTGATACTAAGGGACAAAAGCTATACAGAGTGATTAGTATGGCTATGGGGGGGGAAGAGAAGGAAAGCAGGAGAAAGTGATCATTTGGAAATCAGCACATGGGGTGGGAGTGAGGCAGTAAAACAAACACTTAAAAGGACAGAGAAGGGACCAAGGAGAGGAAGAAGCCATGGAGAGAGACGGCAGAGCACTTGTGAAGGTGCTCTGGAACGGGGGTAGCAAGGCAGGAGGGAAGGCACTCAGGAGGAGGATATAGAAAACATGCAGGAGGGAGAGAACTGGGGGTGGCAGAAGGAAGGAGCCGTCAGTGGTCGCACAGAAGAGAAAGCATTCAAGAAGAGTTTAAGTGGGGAGGCTAGGCAGGAAAGGACCGGGAAGAAGATGCAGGGGGGACACGACAAGAGGAAAGGGACTCAGGAAGGGATCAAGGATAGGGGGAAGCAGGGCAGGAGAAAAGGCATTCAGAAAGGGGCCACAATGGGAGAGAACCAATGAAGGGGACCACAGTGGGATATGGGAAGAAGGAAGGTATTTTGAATGAGGTAATGGGGGAAGGGCAGGAAAGAGAAATTACCACCAGGGATCACAAGGAGGTGGGGATGGATGACTGCCAGGGGTCAAGGAAGGGAAAGGAAAGGACACACTTTCACCAGAGATGATTTTGAAATCTCTATATGTAAAGTCTGCAGGTTTTAAAGTACCTGAGTGCCACCAGCCATGAAATACTTAAAGGGATACCCTATGGGGGAGACTGGTGGGAGGAATTGGGGTGGAGGGATTGGTGAGGATGAATTGGGAAAGAGGAAGCTTGATGGGGAAAGGATGGGGGCCTCTAAAACTTTTAGATATTGAAAAGGGGTACCTGCACTCAAAAAGGTTGGGAACCCTTGATCTAGAGTATGCAGAAACTTCTCTGCTGAAGAGGAGTAAGGCCTTAGAAAAAAAAACTGGAAACTTAATTAATCGATTCAAGTGGAATTGATGAACTTTTGGAAGGGGAAAATCTGCAAGAAGGGAGTAGAGACTACTAAAGTTTAAAGTTCACTTAATTCTATGAGTTGACATAACTATAAGAAATAGTAACTTCCAAGCTAGGAATTTAAAATTCACTTGATGCCAAAGATTTGAAAGGGAATTTCATTAACAGAGAGTCTACACTGATGGAACTTTGATTGGTGTTCTTAAAGAAATATAGACCTTTGATACATTTTGCTACCATGGCATGTTGCGATATAGGGAGATCCTGTAAATAATGACTATGCTGCTAATGCACTGAGTTATACTCACTGATTTCAATCCCGTATTTGAGAGATGGAGAAAGCACACAAGGAGTAAGGCAATAAAACATGAAAGGGGCTCTTCATTCAGAAACCACTTCCAAAGGGAATATCTTTTCCATTTGAAGTTATATGATCTTCTGGTAGTTTTTTTTAGCTGCTTGAATTACTTGCCTTACTTTTGCAGAAAAAAGTAAAAGCCTGCACTACTTAACTCTCAGTACCCAAGCTGTGAGTACTAAAGATCAAAGGTAGGTTTGAAGCAGTAAATTGAATTGTGTCAAGAAATCTGGAAATATTATGAAGTAGAATGGAGGAGCCACAGTCAATCTTTCTAATTATGAGAACAAAAAAAAAATTATGTGCCAAAACAGGATTACAAGAATCATCTTTTCCCTGTCTTTTCTCAACTTGACCAGCATCTTTGTAATGAGAGGAATCTAAGAGAATGCATAATCAATTTTCTGCTCCATGGGATGGAGAACAGATTGGCCTCTTGAAGCAGTAGAGTGGTAGCCTGTGGTTGTACAAAGATTCAAAGAGGTCTATGTAAGGAGTTCCCTAATTTTAAACAACTTAACTAGTCTGCTAACATGTGTTTGCCCAGAAGGTATACTGCTGTTAAAGATATGTTTCTAGATATTGCCCAGTTCCATATTTTCAGTGCCTTGTTGCAAAGTTTCAAGGAACTTGCTTCTTCTTGCTTGTTTATATAGAACATTGCTTCTTGATTGTACCTAAATTCTATTGTCTTAGCCACGGCTTGAACACCTGAAGAGCTCTGAAAATAGCTTTATTTATTTATTTATTTATTTATTTATTTATTTAAGTTCCAAGAGACTGATATGGACATGTGCTTCTGACAGGGACCCTAAGAACAAAGCACACTGAAATGGTCTCTCCAACCTTGAGGAGAGGAGTATTTGTTGGGAATGAAATGCTAGACCATAAAGAGAATTTGATGGCTTTGCTCACCACTACAATTACTGAATTAGAGTTCTGGTGATATTTCCACTTTGTGCAATAGCAGATGCTGATTCAACCACATTTTTAGATGCCACTGAGCTTGCCTCATATATAAAATGTACAAATAGGATAACATGTATCATTGTTGCAATGTGCCCTAGAATCTTTCTGAAGAATCTGACAGTGACCAACTGGCGATTTGCAGAGAGAGTGTGAGCTAACATTTTTAAGACCTTTTCCCTTTCCACAGGAAGAAAAGCTTTTCCAATTCTGTATCTAGAAAGGCTCCTATGAATTCCAAATAAGTCGGAATTAATTGATATTTCTGGAAATTTACAACACATTCCAGATACTGCAACATTTGGAGGACAAAACTGACGCTGTACTTTGACTGCTGATATGTCGTCCTCATTATTAACCAATTGTCTAAATAGTATACTGTACTTTATGTGGACTGCTACAACTACTAAGCATTTGGTGAAAACTCTTGGAGTTGCTGCTAGACCAAATCGGGGAGGGAACCTTACAGAGAATCCAATATTTCCAGTACAACAAACCATAAGTATTTTCTGTGAGACTTGTTATTTGGTATGTGAGTGTAAGCACTTTTGAGATCTACAGTTTTCAGCTAATCTACAATCTCTAGATGGAGTAAGACACTAGTTATAGAATTTATCTTGACTTTTTCTTTTGAGATATTTGTTTAAACCTCTGAGGTCTGAGATCACGTGATGTGATGGGCCCGATAGGCTGTGCGTAGATCGAGCTCCACTCACTCACCCTGCTTAGCTTTCCTAGAGCTCTCACTCAATTCCCTTGATACCTGGGTTTACAAGCGAATGACTTTGCTTGATTTGAAGTGCCATCCCAGTCTTTATGGCATCTAGAATCGTGCGGAAAGATAGAGATAAGGTCAGAGGCACGGATTCCAAGATGGCCACTGCTCTTAATACCACCCCACCATCTCCAGAGGACTCGCTGGAGGAAAACATTTCACAGGCAGTTGTGAGTGCGCTCGATGCGAGACTTCACCAGTTTTCCAAGCAGAAGGCAGAGTTCAGATCCGCCATCGGTGAACTTGATAACAGAATAGAATGAGCTGAAGGCCAGGTGGCCCTCATAGAAGATGACATGGGAACTCTGGAGAGGAAGGTGGCTTCTCTGGAAAAAGCCGCAATTGCAAGGCATGAAAAAATTGACAACATGGAAAATTGCAATCGGCGCAATAATCTCAGATTTATTGGTTTTTCAGAGGCGATTGCAGAGCCTGACCTCGTGCGCACTTTGGAGACCTGGTTAGTTGCGAATGTTACGGCGTTAGCGGGGGCAGGGGCAGGTCTTCTTGAAAGGGCGCACTGTATGGACAGAAAGCCTAAGAGCCAAGCCAATCCGAGGCTGCGGGTGGTAATTGGTAACTACGTGAATAAAGTACTCGTTCTGAAACACTATCGGAAAAATCACAACATTATGTTTGACAATAAACGGATTCTGATTTCCCTAGACTTCTCTATTAGAGTCTCCCTACAGCGGAAGGAGTTTACCTCTGTATGTTCGGATTTGGTATCAAAGGGGATCCGATTTGCTTTAATCTATCTGGCGAAGTTGAAAATTAATCATGGGGGCACCACACACTTGTTTGATACTGCCATGGCAGAGCAGGAATTCCTGGTAACACTGGTGGCTGATGATACAGCAGTGAAAGGCTGAACATGGGCTTCCTAAGCGGTACTGTTCTAACTTACATTTCTTCTTTTTTATTTTTCTCTTAATTACTGGTCCGACTCAATACTACTGCACAGACTGTGGGGATTGGTTCAGTGTTTTGGGCAGTCTGCCTGATTGTTTTATTTTTGCTTTTTTTTTTTCTTCAGGAACCTCCCCAGATTTATGTTGCAGGACTATTCTGCCCAACAGTAGCGTGTTCATGTATGGTTTGGGGGGAACTGTTGCTTAGTGCAATGAGTATATTTTTTTTTCTTTCAAATGTTTGGGGACTCAATAACTCCTTTGAGTATTGTGACCTGTGAACTGTAATTGCGTAGTATTTCAAGTGTTTGGGGGCAAAGTTGAGACTTTATCAGATAATTCACTAATTTGCCTTACCCTAACTATAAACAGAACGCCCTTAACGCAGAATGGTCAGAGTTTCAGGTAATCTCCAGCTACCATACAAAAAATTGTAAGTAAACAAAAAGCTTCCAATTCTCCTATTAACCAATGTTCGGGTGCGCTATTCAAAAATATTATCGAAAGCTGCCCGGACTTTATTTGCTTAATTCTTAATCAGTCACTAAAATCCGGAAAATTCCCTGATATATTAAAACAAACTTCAGTGTTGCCTATATTAAAAAATAACTCTCATTCTTTTCTGGAGTTTTCTAACCTCAGACCAATTGCATCTTTGTCATCTTTAGCAAAAACGCTAGAATCTGTAGTTTTATTTCAGCTAAAAGATTACCTAAATGAACATAGTATTTTAAACCCAAATCAACACGGATTTCGTAAAGGCCATTCTACGGAAACTGTTCTTCTTTCTTCATTTGATACCTTTTTAAGAGGATCTGATTCCTACATGGACTATTTGGTGATTTGTTTAGATATCTCAGCAGCATTCAACACCCTGGACCATAAAATCTTATTATCCATTCTTCAATATATAGGAATTCATTCTACTGTACTAAACTGGTTCGAAAGTTTTCTTGCTAATCGTTCTTATCAAATAAATATAGGGCCTCATTCTTCTTATCACTATTCTCAATCAACTGGTGTACCTCAGGGCTCTTCATTATCACCCATATTATTTAACATATATTTGCTTCCGTTGTGTCATTCTCTCATCACTAAATGTTCAATATAAAATGTACACCGATGATATCCAACTTTTCGTGCCTTATAAGTCCTCTTGGTCAGAAACAATATCCATGATTCAGTTGTACATCAGTACCATCGAACAATGGATGGCCCACAATCGTCTAAAACTCAATAAAAAGAAAACAGAAATTTTGTTATTGAGTTTTATATCAAATTCCAAGAATGCTCCACCAGAGAACATTACATTGGGAAAAGACATTCATGTTACAAAAATTGCTTGGAATTTGGGAGTCTGGATTGACTCAAATCTATCACTCTCACAACATATCTCTAAGGTCGTAAAAAACTCATTTTTTAAATTGCACGTGTTAAAACGATTACGACCTTTATTGTTCCTTAGTGATTTTAGATCTGTCTTTCAAGCTTTGATTTTTTCCGGTATAGATTACTGTAATGGTCTATACTTAGGTTTGCCTGAATCGTCTATCAAGCCCCTTCAGTTAATTCAAAATTCAGCTGCTAGACTCCTTACTGCGACACCGATGAGATAACACATCTCTCCTATTCTGCAGAAACTACATTGGTTGCCGGTTAAATATCGAATAAGATATAAAATTCTTACACTTATTCACTCTCTATTAAACAATATTGATACTATCTGGCTTTGTTCTGAATTAAGATTGTATAAACCCTCAAGGGATCTTAGATCAGTAGGAAAAAATTTACTGGAAGTCCCTTCAGTAAAAAAGGCTGCTTTAAACATGACAAGACAGAGGGCGTTTTCTGTTGCCGGACCTATACTGTGGAATGCGCTACCTGATCCCTTAAGACAATTTTACAATAGGAAAGAATTTTAAAAAGCTTTAAAAACTCACTTTTTTAAAGAAGGATTCGAGAACCTAGATTTTACTTAGTCCTGCTTAATCTAGGTATGAAAGTTAGTCACGTGTTGCCATAGTTAACCAGGTTTTATTATTTGTTATTTCTATCCTTTATTTGTAAGATAGTGGTTAAAGTTATTCTATCATAATATGTTTTGTTGATATTGATCATGATGTTAATTGTACTTTTTATTCTTTTTTATTTATTTTAATTTTATCTCATTTAATTTATTTTACTTTAATTTTATTAATTTTTTTATTTTTAGAAAAATGATTGTAAACCGTTTCGGTCATTCGTGTATTGGTGAAGCGGTATATAAATGTGTTAAATAAATAAATAAATAAATAAATAAATAAATAAATAATGGGGTGAGTGGTGATGAGCACATTGGACATCGAGGTGATCCTGGTCCCGATCTCAGGGACACATTCAAATTTGGGGGTAAGGGAGAGGGATCTAAACTGCCTTACTCATGGGTTCATGTACCTGTTTACTGTGTTTCTTAGGAGCAAAGGAACAGGGGGAGGGGCCTTCCATCACATATATTCATCTTATCGCTAATTTCATTTAGGGATAATAACCAGGGGAGAATGGTCCTAAAAGGGGTGGTCCACAGATTCTATTATAAATGTCATCAGCTGGAACCAGGGTTCTGTGGCTATTTTATATTACAACATCCATGCGTCTCATGTGTTCTTATTCTGAATCAGCATGGCTCTTGACATACTGACGTGGAATATAGCTGGCTTGGGGACACCCATTAAGAGGGAAAAGGTCCTGGCTCAGTTAAATAAATTACGAGCTAAAGTGATCTTTTTACAAGAAACTCACCTTCTAGATCGTGAAGCCCTTAAATTAATAAAAAGGGGGATTACCCAGCTATTTCACACAGGTTCTTCCAAAAGTCAGGGAGTTACGATTTGTATTCATAAAGCCGCAGATTTCAAAGCCCAAAACACAATTATTGACGCCCATGGAAGGTATGTTTTAATACTGGGGAAATTGATGGGATTAGTGGTCATTCTGGCATCAGTCTATGCCCCAAACTCCTACGATCATTCCTTTTTTGTGAAATTGATGGCTCAGTCAACTAGCTTGGGAGACTACCCAATCATTTTGGGAGGCAATTTAAATTTTGTGGTTGACCCTATACTGGATAGACAACCCCCACGTGGTGGACACCAAATCAGCACAAACAAAGGTACAAATTTTTTGTGTCGCCATCTCAAACTCCAGGATCTTTGGCATACTTTGCATCCGGGGGAAACAATTTACTCATATGGCAAGAGCGCATCCCACATGCTCTAGAATAGACTATTTGTTAGTCTTCAAATTTATTTTTTCTAAATTTACTGATTCCACTATCCAAGGCCTAACTATATCAGACCATTGTCCAGTGATGGGGACCATTACTTGTGGGACTGCAGCAGGACAGTCTCAATGGAGGTTGCCCAGTTTTCTCGTGACTGACCCTGAATTCCCTGTGTATTTATGAGGTAAATGGAAGGAGTTTATGGTTTTTAACGAGCAGCATGCAGATTGGCCATCTTTACTGTGGGAAACAGCAAAAACAGTACTGAGGGGGACATTATTAGTTATGTGAGTTACAAAAAAAAAATGGATGCAGATATTATTGCCTTAGAGAAATGGATGGCTATACTCAATTGTTCAATGCTCGTGGGGAAAGACGCGAAGGCTCCCTCCTAATACAAAATAGCACAAACAGCTCTGAATACCCTCCTTCATGAGAGGGCCGCACAATCCATCAAACATCGCCAATGTTGAGATTACTTACCTGGTAATCTTGTTTTCCTTAGTGTAGACAGATGGACTCAGGACAAATGGGATAGTATCCGCGTGCTAGCAGTTGGAGACGGATCTGACGTCAGCACGGGGGCGTGTATATATCCCCACAGGAAGCGCAGCTGTTCAGTAATCTTCCTTGCAAAAGCTGTTATGGATGTGTGTACTGACGCTCAGTGAAAAGTAAAGAAAAAAGTGAAAACAGGCCTCCCCTGACCGATTGACAGTGGCTGAAGACCGCCAGCCTTCCCAACCGGAAGGCGTGGACATTGGCAGAGTGTACGCTCTTAGGAAAACAAATGTCAAAGGCTTACCTGGAATCGGTGAAAACCCATGTACACAGGCAGCTGGGCGGGATGCTGAGTCCATCTGTCTACACTAAGGAAAACAAGATTACCAGGTAAGTAATCTCAACATTTCCTGGCGTGTAGCCAGATGGACTCAGGACAAATGGGATGTACCAAAGCTTTACACCCCGCCTGGGCGGGAGGCTGCCTGAGGACCATGTAGTACCGCCCTCGCAAAAGCCGAGTCCTCCCTGGCCTGGACATCCAGACGGTAGAACCGAGAAAAGGTATGGAGGGAGGACCATGTCGCCGCTTTACAGATGTCCGCCGGTGACAGCATCCGGGATTCAGCCCAAGACGCCGCTTGGGCTCTGGTAGAATGAGCCTTAACCTGTAGAGGCGGAGCCTTCCCAGCCTCCACGTAGGCGGCTCTGACAACGTCTTTAATCCAGCGGGCAATGGTGGGCCGAGAGGCCGCTTCACCTTGCTTCTTCCCGCTGTGTAGGATGAACAGATGGTCTGTCTTCCGCAGGTCTTGAGTCATTGTCAGATACCTGGGCAGCAATCTGCCGATGTCGAGATGGCGTACTAAACGGCCTTCTTCAGATTTCTTCAAACCTACCGTGGTAGGCAAGGATATGGTTTGGTTAAGATGAAATTGTGAAACCACTTTAGGGAGAAAGGAGGGAACCGTCCGAAGATGGATAGACTCCGAAGTGATACGTAGAAAGGGATCACGGCAGGACAGTGCTTGTAGTTCAGAGATGCGGCGTGCGGAGCATACGGCCAGCAGGAATACCAACTTCAGGGTTAGAGACCGTAGAGACAAGCCCCGAAGGGGTCGGAAGGTAGATCCCGCGAGGAAATCCAGAACCAGATTAAGGTTCCATAAGGGTACAGGCCACTTTAGTGGCAGACGAATATGCTTGACGCCTTGCAGGAAACGAGAAACATCAGGGTGCTTGGCAATGGTCTTGCCACCTCTCCTGGGCCCATAGCACGATAGTGCCGCTACCTGAACCTTGATGGAGCTGAGGGAGAGACCCTTCTGAAGCCCATCCTGCAGGAAATCCAACACAATAGGAATAGTGGCGGCATGTGGACTGGTGCCAAGAGAGTCGCACCATGCTTCAAAAATTCTCCAGATCCGTACGTAGGTGAGGGATGTGGAAAACTTGCGAGCCCGGAGGAGTGTATTAATCACAGGCCCCGAGTAACCCTTTTTTCTTCAGTCGAGCCCTCTCAATGGCCAGACCGTAAGAGAGAACTGAGCCGGATCCTCATGCAGAATGGGACCTTGACGTAGAAGGTCCCGGAGAGGAGGCAGGGGGAGAGGCTCCCCTGCCAGTAGGCGTCTGAGGTCCGCGTACCAGGGTCTTCTTGGCCAGTCCGGGGCCACCAGAAGAACTAGGCCCTGGTGTGACCGAATCCTGTGGATGAGGGCACCCAGTAGAGGCCACGGGGGAAAGGCATATAGGAGAGTCCCCGGAGGCCATGGCTGGACCAGAGCATCGATGCGGTGCGAGCACGGGTCGCGTCTGTGGCTGAAGTAGCTGGGTACCTGAGCATTGGACTTGTCTGCCAGTAAATCCATGTCCGGAATCCCCCAGTGATCGACAATCATCTGGAAAGCTGTGGGGGACAGCTGCCACTCGCCTGGATTCAGGCTTTCTCTGCTGAGGAAGTCTGCTGTGGTATTGTCCTTCCCGGCAATGTGGACGGCAGAGATGTCCCGCAGATTCGCCTCTGCCCAAACCATTAGTGGGGCGATTTCTAGAGATACCTGTCGGCTTCTGGTTCCGCCCTGACGGTTGATGTAGGCCACCGTGGTGGCGTTGTCGGACATCACTCTGACAGCTCTGTGCCGCAGCCGTGGAGCGAAACGAAGGCAGGCCAGTCTGACTGCCCGGGCTTCCAGGCGATTGATGTTCCATGTGGACTCCTCCCTGTTCCAGCGCCCTTGCGCGGTGAGTTCTTCGCAATGTGCTCCCCAGCCGCTTAAGCTGGCATCCGTGGTGAGCAAGATCCACGTGGGCGCGGACATCCTCGACCCCCTGCTCAGGTGGTCGGACCGCAACCACCACCACAGCCGGGTCCGAACACGGACCGGTAGAGGGAGGTGCGTGGAATAGGCTCGGTGATGGGGGCTCCAGCGAGAGAGCAGGGAATGCTGAAGTGGTCTCATATGGGCCCGTGCCCAAGGCACCACATCCAGGGTGGATGCCATGAGACCCAGAACCTGCAGATAATCCCAAGCTAATGGCCGACTGGTTCCCAACAGATACTGGATACGCTGCCGAAGTTTCAACTGTCTCTTGGTCGTAAGACTGACTGTGTCCGCCCGAGTGTCGAACTGTACCCCCAGATACTCTATGGACTGGGAAGGCTGTAGGCAGCTCTTGCTGAGGTTGATGACCCAGCCCAAGCTTTCCAGAAGGGCGATCACCCTGTCGGTCGTCCTCAGGCTCTCCACTCGGGATTTCGCCCTGATCAACCAGTCGTCTAGGTAGGGATGGACCAAGATCCCTTCCCACCTGAGTGCCGCCGCCACAACTACGATCACCTTGGTGAATGTCCTTGGGGAGGTGGCCAACCCGAAGGGGAGAGCTCGAAACTGGAAGTGGCGGTCCAGAACCTTGAAGCGTAGGTAGCGCTGATGATCTGGATGTATCGGAATATGAAGATAGGCTTCGGACAGGTCTAATGCCGTGAGGAACTCTCCGGGCTGGACTGCGGCTTTGACGGAGCGCAGAGTTTCCATGCGAAACCGCGGTACCCGTAAGTACCGATTGAGGGATTTGAGGTCCAGAACAGGCCGAAAAGTGCCCCCTTTCTTGGGTACTATGAAAGAAATGGAATAGTGTCCAGAATTCACTTCCCAGGCAGGCACTGGGAGGATGGCGTTCAAGGTCAGGAGCCTCGTCAGGGTGGCCTCCAATGCTGCCTTCTTGAGCGGGGAACATGAAGACTCCACAAACTTGTCCGGAGGAAGATGATGAAAGTCCAGATAATACCCCTCTCGGATAACTGCGAGGACCCACTGGTCCGACGTGATCTCGACCCATCTGGGGTAGAAGAGGGTCAACCTGCCCCCTATGGCTTCGTCCCCCAGATGAATCGGCAAATTCTCATTGTGGGATGCGACCGGGACCCACGCCCGGCCCGGTCCCCCGTGTGCGCAGCCTGGACCGAAAGGACTGATTCCTGGCCGGAGGACGCGGCGTCTGATAGCGCCCTCTATATGGAACAAATCGCTGTGAACTCCTGCCCCTGGAGGGCCGTGGAACGGAGCGCGGTCCCCTCCTGGACCGGTCTTCTGGTAGGCGAGGCACAGGAGAGGCACCCCAGGTAGCGACTAGCTTATCAAGGTCACTGCCAAACAGAAACGAGCCCTGAAAAGGCAATTTGGTGAGGCGAGACTTCGAAGGTGCATCAGCGGACCATGGCTGGATCCATAGGTGTCTCCTGGCGGCCACGGAAGACGAGATCCCCTTAGCCGTGGTTCGAACCAAATCCGATGCGGCATCGGTGAGGAAGGAAAGAGCGGGCTCCATGTCAGCCGCCGGAGCGTTGTTCCGGACCTGAGACAAGCAGGCACGAGTGACCACCGTGCAACAGGCCGCAATCCTCAAAGAAAGAGCTGCCACCTCAAAATTTTGCTTCAGAATGGCGTCCATCCGCCTGTCATGGGGCTCCCTGAGGGCCGTACCCCCTTCCACAGGAATGGTAGTGCGCTTGACCACAGCGCTAATCAAGGCGTCCACCTGAGGGCAGGCCAGCAGGTCCTGGAGAGCCGGTGCCAATGGGTACATGCCTTTCAGGGCCCGGCCCCCTTGAAATGAGGCCGCCGGTGCTGCCCATTCCAAATCAATGAGTTGCTGAGCCGCCTGCAAGAAAGGAAAATGGCGGGCTGTAGGACGAAGACCTTCCAGCAGGGGGTTCTGCGCAGAAGGAATCGAAGCACTGGGACCAGTGATATCCAACTCCGCCAGACACTGAGACACGAGGTCCGAGAGGTCCTCCTTAGGGAAAAAGCGCCGCATAGTCCTATATGGCGCAATCCCCGGGGGGAGGTCCCCTTCGTCCGGCGAAACCTCCTGGTCCGACTGATCGGGACTGTCCAGTGGCGGGAGGTCCCGCTCCCGAGAAGGCTGCGAGGGCCCAGGAACAGGATCCCTAGGGGCTGCCATCATGGCGGCAGCCGCAGCATGCGCCGTAGACGCCGCCACCGCAGGAACCGCAGCAACCGCCGGAAGAACAGGCGCAGCAGGGACCATAGGGCCTGGACGCGAAGTCGTCTGCATCTGGACAAAGGCATGAATTCCCTGAAAAAGATCCACCCAGGAAATGGAAGCAGCCTCAAAACGCCGGGGTACAAGCTCCCCCGGGATTCCTGAGCGGTCGAGACTGCCTCCCAAATCCGGTGTAGCCGCAGGTGAACTGTCAAAAAACTGCGGCTGAGATTGGTCCTGGCCGGAGGGTCCCCCAGCCGCCGCACATTGGGTACATAGGGAGTCGGGGTCAGTACTGCGCGTGGCACGAAGGTGGCATGCAGAGCAGAGGCCTAGAGCTGAAACGTCTAGGGCAAGCGGCGGCGCCGCTGCGGCCGCGGCCGCGAGCTGATCCATGAGCAAAATATAGCAAGCGTGCTCTTCTTATGCGGCAGCAATAGGCGCGGGATAGAACAGGCGCACAATAGCAATAGTATGCGGCAGCAATAGGCGCTGAATAGAACAGGCGCACAATAACAATAGTAAGCGGCAGCAATAGACGCTGAATAGAGCAAGCGCACAATAACAATAGTAAGCGGCAGCAATAGGCGCTGAATAGAACAGGCGCACAAGAACAATAGTAAGCGGCAGCAATAGGCGCTGAATAGAGCAAGCGCACAATAGCAAAGGCAAGCGGCAGCAAATAGGCGCTGAGCAAAACAAGCGCACAATAGCAATAGTAAGCGGCAGCAATAGGCGCTGAGTACAAACAGGCGCACAATAGCCAGAGTATGCGGCAGCAATAGGCGCTGAAAATAACAGGCGCACAATAGCAACAGGCTGTGGCAGCAAGAGGCGATGAGTAGAACAGGCGCACAAGAGCAACAGTGTGCGGCAGCAATAGGCGCCGAGCAGAATAGGTGCACAATACTAAGCAGGTAGCAATATACACCCAATGGCAGTCAATAGACATACAGCAGCAATATGCGGCACATACTCACAGTGGCAGCCAATAAGCAAGAACAAGGAGGAAAGAAAGCCGCGCCCATTACAGGCGCGGAATACCTGAGTAAGGCTACAAACGGCGTCCTCCACGGCTTGCCATGCCGCCGGTCCTCTAGATAGCGGAGATCTGGGTGAAGAGACGTACGCCGTACCAAATCTTCAGCGCTGCCGGGCAGGATCACAGGCGGTCTCCGGCTGCGAGGGGAAAGGGCCGATACCTTTCACCGCCGTGGTTGAGGCACTGCACCCGCTACCTCATCCACGCCGGGAGCGAGGGCCTCGGCGGGACCGAGGACTTCCACCTCCGGGGGATCATGGCAGTCACCCCGGGAAACTCAACTGGGGGGCACGGCCAGAACGGCCCCTGAGGAGCGCGGGGCTCAAAAAGGTGTTGAAGAAAGGTAAAGTAGAATCTAGAAGAGAAGAAAACAAAAATGAAAGTAGTCTTGAAAAGCACGCTGAACCAGCGTGCAGGCACTCCAAACTGCTTTGGAGACGGAAATTACTGAACAGCTGCGCTTCCTGTGGGGATATATACATGCCCCCGTGCTGACGTCAGATCCGTCTCCAACTGCTAGCACGCGGATACTATCCCATTTGTCCTGAGTCCATCTGGCTACACGCCAGGAAATTTAAATTCTTCCAGTGTGGAAATAAAGCTGGTAAACTCTTGGCCATGCTTTTAAAGAAGCAGGAGGTTTCTAAATTTATTCCTACATTGCAAAATTCCCAGGGGCAATTGAGATCTGATTCAAAAGATATCGCCCAACGTTTTTTGGAATATTATCATCAGCTTTATTCTGCTGAACCCATAGACGATGAGATGATAAATATCTTTTTGCAAGATGTCCCCCTACCAGCTCTCACACCAGGTATGCGGGAGTCCCTAACCGAGAGATACAGCCAGAGGAAGTTCTGAATGCTGTCAAATCCCTCGCTGACAACAAAGCACCTGGGTCCTGATGGCCCTATGGTAATTTTTTATAAATCTTTAGGTTCAGTGCTAGCCCCTGTACTATGTTCCCTTTTTGAATCTATAGCCGAGGAAGGGAGCATGCCTTCAACGATGTGGGCTGCTACGTTAGTAGTTTTACCTAAACCAGGACGGGTCCCTACACTTTCCTCTTCCTATAGGCCAATTTCCCTACTAAATTTAGATATTAAAATATATGCAAAAATTTTAGCTTCCAGGCTAAAATCCCTTATGCCTTATTTGGTAATGATGGCTGTGGAAATGTGTCACTTCTTTGATTTACCTCAACCATTAATAGTTACATGTGACACAGAAAAAGCCTTTGATCGGGTGGTATGGCCCTTTTTAAAAAGAGTTTTGCACAAAATTGGATTCGAAGGGAAAATGTATCAATATATAACCATTTTGTATTCAAATCCCACAGCTAGAATCCTGGTCAATGGTCTATTATCTGAGGAATTCATGCTAGCCAGAGGAACCCATCAAGGCTGCCCACTATCCCTACTCCTTTTCATTCTCACAGTTGAGCCATTAGTCCACAAGCTAAGGAATGACCCGTTGGTGACAGTTATAAAACTTACAAAACTCTCCTTTTTGAAGATGACATTCTGTTATTACTTACACAGGCCCGATGTGCCCTTCCAGCAGCTATTAGAATTTTTGGACAGTTCCAAAAGGTGTCCGGCTTTAAACTTAGATAAAAGAGAGGCCTTGGATTTGATGGGGATCTGCGGGCGACTTGGTTGAATTTTCCGGTAAAGTGGGCTACCGACTATCAAGTACTTGGGAATATGGCTACATAAACACCCAATAAATGGTATTCTTTCAATTTACCCCCAATAATTGGGAAAATTCAGCAGAAACTGGCCAGTTGGCAAGCTCTCCCTTTATCGCTGTCCGGTAGAATAGCAGTTATAAAAATGGTGGTGGCTCCGAAAATCCTTTACTTTTTCCTTATGGTGCCCTGCTTTTTTCAGGTTCAGGAGTGCTTAAGATTACATAAAATCATTCAAGGTTTCTTGTGGCAGGGCAAGAGAGCTCAACTCTCTTATGCCACCCTTTGTGCCCCAAAATCCCATGGGGTTATGGTTTACCTGACTTCCGTATGTACTCTTGGGCAGCTAATTTAAGATTTCTGGGAGAATGGTGTAATAACACCTCTGAATACACTCTCGAGGACTATTGTCCTCGAGAGTCATAATCAGGCTTTCTTTCAGCATATCCAAAATGAATATTCATGAGATAGATTTACATGCACTGCCTCCACCATATGCAAATCTACCTCATGGATATTCACTCTGGACATCTTAAAAACCTGGCCTGTTTGTGCTTCTTGAGGACCGGAGTTGACCGACCCTGAAGTATAAGCTCATTTTTTTTCGGAAGCTAACAGCTAACAGTGTGGCCACTGTCCACTATTGTCAGCCCCTGACAAATTCATCCTCAATGCATTTTTTCTGTGAAGCTTTAAGCAGAATATTTCTGATCTGGAAGCTGCAAAACAATATCATGTAGACAACATTTTGTAAAAAATTTAAAGTTACTTTTACCCTTTGAGGCATGCTGCAAAAAAACAACAAACAAAAAACAAACTGCAGCATAAAAATAACTAATTGTATCCATACTTGGTATATGAAGATGCTAGGGTCTTTTAACTGCACAATTATGGCTGTAGCTCCACAAAAGTTTGTCTCCCCAGATAATCTGCAAGTAATGTATCACTACTAAATTTTGAATGTGGCTGGAAAAAGTTCCTCAGATAGAATTTTTCTATGAGCAATTTATCCTAAACCATTAGACATCCATTTGGATAGCAAGAAAACAAAATTTTCTTCTGTAAAAACTAATCAACAATTACTAAACAGTTCTTTTAAAGCCCACCTATAATGGTGAATATCTTCAAATGATTTTGTATTATTTATGGCAAACACGCATAGGAAGCCCTCCCCTGTCCTCATGTATTGGTCCCTCATTGCACTGTACTCTTCTTGACCAGCTGTGTCGAGAATGTCCAAAAGACAGGTCTCTCCATCAATTACTACTTGCTTTCTGTAGGAATCCTGAGAAGGGAGAAAATAATTTGTTAACATACAGATTCAACATTTTTACAAGTTTGCTCTTACAGAGCATTTTACATAATCTATCAGAAACTATTAGATTCTGTCAGAAACAAGAAGGCACAGGCAGTATTCTATTAAATTAGAAAACACAGGCGACAATATTATGACCAAATACTGTCACACTGATTGCTCGATGTTAAACTAATGAATCTGTTCAGCTGAAAAAAGACCCAATTTCATACTGAATAACAATATTACTATCAGTTTTATTGGTATGCACAGAGTAAAATGATATAAACAGTCTCACTTCAGTAAAGCTATAACGCTGACCTGTGTTCCCTTTAAGCTGCTGACGGGAGTGGAAAGCCAGATCTAAAGATGCTGGAAATGTCAGACTCCAAAGAATATGATATAGGAGTGAAAAAAAAAAGGAACAAGACAGACAAGTAGGTGAGGGATGGGAAAAAAAAAAAAGGAAGCAAGCAAGAAAAAATGGAAACAATGAACAGAACAAAAAGGAGAAAACCAAGCTACCACAAAATAAAGCAAAAAATTGCTTACCTGTAATAGGTGTTATCCCAGGACAGCAGGATGTAGTCCTCACATATGGGTGATGTCACTGGACGGAGTCCTATCACGGAAAACTTTGTCAAAGTTTCTAGAAACTTTTGACTGGCACACTCAGCTCACTGAGCATGCCCAGCATGCCATGATTCCTCGAGCCACAGGGGTCTCCCTTCAGTCTCGTTTGTAGCAATAAGCGTTAGTAAAAAATAAAATAATAAAACATTTTGGACCCAACTCCGCAGGGTGGCAGGTGGGTTTCGTGAGGACTACATCCTGCTGTCCTGGGATAACAACTATTACAGGAAAGCAATTTTGCTTTATCTCAGAACAAGCAGAATGATAGTCCTCACATATGGGTGATTAGCAAGCTACAGGCTGAGTCATCTTTGTGTTGGACCAATAGCGTACAACTTGTGCAACGGGCACAACAACTGGTGTACTGTTGGAAAAAATGAGGCAAACTGAAATCACAGCAGGTTGGATGTGGAAGGAGTTGGGATTATACTGGGAATAAGTTCTTTAAGACAGATTGTCCAAAGGCTGAATCTTGTCGTTCTTCCTTGTCCAAGCGGTAATGGGCTGCAAATGTGTGAAGAGAGCCTGGAGAGAAAGGCCTGCTTTTTCATAGAAGAAGTCTATAAATCTGCTAGCCAGTTAGAGAGTTTTTATTTGCCCACTGCTTTGCCCAGTTTGTTCTTATCAAAAGAAACAAAGAGCTGGGTGGAATTCCTATAGGCTTTAGTGCGGTCTAGATAATATGCTAGCGCGCGTTTACAGTCTAAGGTTTGTAAAATCTTTCGCCTTGGTGCGAGTGAGGTCTGGGAAAGAATGTGGGCAAATTTATAGACTGATTCAAGTGGAAGTCAGTAACCACCTTGGGAAGCAATTTAGGGTGAGTATGGAGTACCACTCGGTCATGTAGGAACCTGGTATAGAGTGAGTATGTTACAAGTGCTTGTAACTCACTAACTCTCCTAGCAGATGTAATAGCTACTAGGAAGAGAATTTTCCATATAAGAAATTTAACATCGCATGAATCTATGGGCTCAAGAGGAGAACGCATGAGCCTTGCTAGTACTACATTAAGGTTCCATTCTGTGACTGGTGGCCGCAACGGGGGTTTAAGTTGAATTAAACCTCTCATAAACCTACTGACAAGGGGTTGCGCTGAAATGGGGGATCCCCTACTCCCTTGTGGTAAGCTGAGATAGCATTCAGGTGTACCCTTACTAACAAAGTCTGCAGACCAGAGTCTGAAAGGTGCCAGAGATAGTCTAATAAAGATTATATGGGGCAGGAAAAGGGATCAATACTTTTCTGCATGCACCACGTGGTGAACCTTTTCTACTTACAACGATAGGATTTTTGTGTGGAAGGCTTTCGTGAAGCTACAAGCACTTGAGAGACATTAGTTGAAAGATTGAGTGGTTTCAGGATCAAGCTTTCAACATCCATGCTGTGAGGGATACAGTTGGTAGGTTGGGATGGCGCAACCTGCCCTGATCCTGAATTATGAGAGTGGATGCTCTGCCCAGGAGAATTGGGAAATCATACTTGTCGAGGCCAAATACGGGGCTATGAGTATCATTGACCCTTTGTCCTGTTATAGCTTCACTAGTGTTTTGGTTATTAGTGATATCGGGGGATACGCGTATAGAAGACAAGTTCCAGGGGCGAGCAAAGGCGTCCTTGGCTAACTGGTTTCTCTGTTTGTGCAGGGAGCAGAATCTGTCCACTTTGTGATTCAGCTCGGATGCAAAGAGGTCCATTGTTGGCTGACCCCAATGTTGGAATATCCTTGTCGCTACTAAAGGATCCAGGGACCACTCGTGGGGTTGGAACTGACAACTGAGACGGTCTGCAACTATGTTATGTATGCCTGCCAGATAAGTGGCCCGGAGAAACATGGAATGTGTCAGGGCCCAGTCCCAAATTTGTGCGGCTTCTTGGCAAAGGAGATAAGAACCCGTACCTCCCTGTTTGTTCAGGTACCACATGGCAACTGTGTTGTCTGTTTGTATTAGAACAGTCTTGTGTTGGAGGAACCTGGAGGAGAAACCTCTCGAAGGAGAGGAACTGGCTTGAAAGAGCGTGTCTGGGGTTCCAGCTTTTTGCGACGCTGGAACTTTGAAAAATCATTGGACCTTTGGAAGCCCCCCCCCCCCCCCCATGACGTCACCATACAGGGACGGTGAGCCTCGGGTATAAATTCGGGGAAGGTGTGGTGCGCAGCCGCCAGCGGCGCTGCCAAAGGGGCGCACCCCTTCTCAAGGATTTTCTATATTTGAATTTACCTTTATGGGAAGGAAAAGAAAGGTTAAAACTTGGACTTCGTCACCAACGGTACTAGTAGTGAGGGGACCAATGGATATTCATGTTGCGAGAGGGGTAAGTCACCCTGTTAGAGGGTCTATCCCTGAAATTATCCTTTTCATCTGGATCCACAGGCAGCCCAGGGCCACAGCAGCAACCTCAAACCTCGGTGGGAGAGCTATCCCCAGCAGCCCAGAGTTTAATTATGGGACAGAGGAAATAGAAAATGTAGTCTCTGTGCAGCCTTCTGTAAGTGAGGCTACAGAGGAAAATGGGGGCCAACAGGGGTTTAGGGCCTCAAGAGGTAGCCATAAATCCTATAGACCCCCAAAATATAACACTGGGAGATGTATGGAAGGTTCTCGTTAGCTTACAGAAAACTATGTCTAGTTCTATTGTTCAAAATAATAGAACAACGGTTGAGATAAAAAAAAAGTGATTGAATTACATAATACTCTATTGAATCATCTAGAAGAACAAGGTAAAAATGTAGTAGCCCAAGTAAAAGGTATTACAGGAGGTTAATAACTCTACTATTAAGGACGGATTGGTGATTCATAGGCAGATAGAGAATCTGTAAAATTATAATCGAAGTAGAAACTTGAGATTTTTCAACTTTCCTGAAACTAGGTTACTATCTGCCACTGAACTGTTAAAAAAAATATTTGGATGAGACACTGGCTATTTCAACAATAGACGAGACTAGTATTTCTAAGATATATTATATTCCTAGGACTAGGTTAAGGATTCAAGAAGGTGAGGAAGGTATGGATCTTGTCCAGCAATCTCCCAATTTGACTGCGTTCTTGGAATCATTAGTAGATGATATCCCACAAAGGGCAACCTTATTAGTTACCTTTTGTAGAGAAAGAGAAAAATCAGATTTTGCAAAAATATTTCCTCAATAAGGATTACCTTTTCTGTGAACAAAAGATCCAAATATTTCTGGATGTGTCCCGTGAAACACAGTTAAGAAGGAAACAGTTTTTGGCACTGAAGCCAAGAGTTTTGTCTATTGGGGCAACATACATTTTAAAGTTTCCCTCTAAATGTTCTATAGCCTTTCAAAAGAATAAATTTACATTTCAAGATCCTTCCCACCTAGAATCATTCCTGGTAGCCAAGGAACAAGGTTAAGGTTAAAAACTGCAAATAAAATTTAATCTCCTTGTTTTGTAATATTAATATTACAGTTACCTGATTTAGAATTTTTATGGAATATCCTCCCATAATGAGGACCACAGGTATTTTTTGTTAACATGTAAGATGGTGTAATGTACGCGATTAATTTTGTTTCCTGTTACAAAAAAACTATTTCTTGATTTTTTGCAAATGTGAATTTGTTTAAAATCTTAATTAAAAAAAAAAAAAAAAAGTCTTGTGTGAAAGGCAGTCCTTGAACGCATAGAGAACATAACGTATAGCTCGAAGCTCTAGGAAGTTGATTTGAAAGGTTGCTTCAAGACTCGTCCAAGAACCTTGAGTTTGAAGATTGTAGATATGCGCTCCCCAACCTAAAGTGGATGCATCTGTAGTCAAGGTTATTTGAGGAACTGGTTGCTGGAAAGTTAGGCCGGTGAGCAAATCGTTCATGTTTGTCCACTAGAGGAGAGATGAACGCAACTGGTGAGTTATTTGAATTGGAGATGACAGTGGTTGAATGGCTTGGATCCACTGTGATCTCAATGTCCACTGCATTATTTTCATGGCTAACCTGGCCATAGAAGTGACGTAACTGAGGAAGCCATGTGGCCTAACAGAGTAAGGAACTGATGGGCTGTAGCTGTTTGCTTTGCACATAGCGATTTCGCTAACTTGGAGAGCGTGTCTGCGCGATCTTTTGGTAGGAAAGCTTTTGACACAGTGGTGTTCAACTCCGCTCCAATAAATTGTAGAAGATGAAAGGGTAGGAAGTGGGAATTTTGGTAACTGAGAAGAAATCCCAGCGAGTGAAGCAGATTGATTGTGAGCTTGAAAAAAGTGAGAGCTCCTTGTCTTGATTGGTTTTTGTTGATCCAGTCATCCAGAGAAGGAAAAACGTATATGTTTTCCTTGCATAAATAGGCCGCTGCCACCGCCAGGCACTTTGTGAATACTCGGGGTGCCGAGGCAAGTCTGAATGGCAGGACTCGGTATTGAAAGTGTTGATGACCCACCAGGAAGCACAGGAACTTGCGATGAGGAAGAAATATTGGGATGTGAGCGAGAGCGTCTTGAAGATCCAGAGAACAGAGCCAATCTCCTGTTTGAAGAAGGGGAAGCACAGTGCCTAAGGATACCATCCTGAGTTTTTCTTTCCGCAGAAATTTGTTGAGATTTTGATGGTCTAAGATGGGACGTAGACCTCCTGGTTTCTTTGGAATGAGAAAATAGCGGGAGTAGAATCCTCTGCCCTGCTGAGGTTGGGAAACTGGTTCCATGGCCCTGGCTCTCAGTAGGGTGGATAATTCTGTTTGTAGAACAATGGTATGATCTCTGGGTACCCAAAGAAACTTTGGAGGAGAGTCTTTTGGCTGTGAGAGAAAATCCAGATGGTAACCATGTGCTATAATGGTCAGAACCCATTGATCTGTGGTTATGGCTGACCAGTTGGGTAGAAAATAGGAAACCCGGCCTCCGACTGGCAAGTTTGGATTCAGGTTCCTGGACAAGCTGCTGTTCCCAGGGATCACTTCAAAAACCAGATGCCTGGCCTGTCTGAGGGGAAGGCTGAGGTCTGGATGTTTTGCTTTGTCTTGATTGACCTCTTTGTGATAGTTGTATATAACTGTTTATGCTGCAAACCTGAAAGACACTGACCTGTTGGACTTTGCACGCTGATCATGTTAAAGAATGGCACAAGTTGGAATCAGGAGAGCTGCACTATACACATTAACCAGAGCTGAAACGAGGAAAGTTGCATGTATACAGAAATCTAAGTTGAAACTTGGCAGCCTGTGATTGGATGTTGAAACCAGCCAAGGCGTGAAGAGTGCAAAATGAAGAGCCTGAAAAAATAAGTTACATATAAGTAAAAACATATGCGAGCCATGTTTAACAGTCTATAAAAGGGTAATGCGAATTTAAAACGAGGAGTAAACTGGTATTGCTCAGAAAGCAGTACATTCTGTAAGCTGGGCTCTGTTTACTTCCTTAAGGAAACACAATCTTGATTTCCTTATAGGTTCCTCTATTTTAACTTTTGTATGCATGAATGAAATACACAAATTCTGTCAGCTCTTATAAGATCTCTAAACTACTTAATAAATGTTATGTTTTATTTATTGTCTTTTCTATACCGTCGCTAAGTTATATACCATCGCAACGGTTTACATGTAGGCACATAAGTAAGTTTGGAGTAAGCGTACTATAGTACATTCTAACAGGTGCCATTAAGTTTCGGTTACATTAAATCATAAAAATACGTACAAATGTTTAGTGATGTAGGTTCTGGCCAGGTGTACCTAGAAGGTACTTTTACAGGTAAAACAAAAATCACATTTACTGTGTTATATTATTACATTCATTGTGTACTCAATTTGTTAAAATATTGTAATGCAGATTTATGAGAATAGTGCTGTGTGCTGGTGCTCTTCTGTTTATTCCAGTATATTTTCTATTCTCCGGTCTCTTTATAAAAGGCTTGTTTAAAAAGCCATGTCTTTAGACTTCTCTTGAATGTTTTGGGGTCTCTCTGTAATGTGTTCCAGAGTGTGGGTCCTGCTAAAGACAATGCCCTTTCTCTTACCTGGGTTAGTCTCGCAGTCTTGACTGAGGGAATGGTTAAGAGAGCTTTGTTTACTGAACGAAGGTTCCTGTGTGGTACGTGTACCCGTAGTGCAGTGTTTAGCCAGTCTGCTTTTTCATCATGTATTAGTTTACGTATGGTGCATAGTGCTTTGTATTTTATTCTTTGTTCTATGGGTAGCCAGTGAAGTTCGGCCAGTTTCAGTTATATGGTCTCTTCTTCTTTTTCCAGTTAGTATTCTCGCTGCTGTGTTTTGTAGAATTTGAAGTGGTCTTATTGTTGTATTTGGGAGTCCTAGAAAAAGTGCATTACAGTAATCTGTACTGGCGAAAACAAGTGCCTGAAGCACTGTTCTGAAATCTGCAGGAGTTAGTAACAGTTTAAGTATTCTGAGGATCATGAATTTAGCATAGCCTTATTTTACTTTTAGCGATATGTGTTGTTTTAGATTAATTTCGGGGTCCATTATTATTCCGAGGTTCCTTACTTTTTCCGCTAGTTCTATTTTCTGGTTGTTTTTGAGTATAATTGGGGTTTGAATGATTTCAATATTTTTTCTTTCTAAGTGTAGAAATTCCGTTTTTTCAATATTGATCACTAGTTCCATTCGGTTTAATAGTTGTTTTATGATGTCTAGGTAAATATTAGCTAGGTTTAATGTTTTTTTCTATTGTGTCGTCGATTGGTAGAATGAATTGAATGTCATCTGCATAGATGTAATGTATGATTCCTAATCCTGCTAGTAGATGGCATAATGGAAGCATGTATATGTTAAAAAGGGTTGTGGACAAGGCTAATCCCTGCGGTACACCTGTTTCAAGATTGAATTTGTCTGATAGTGTGTTGTTGATCTGAACTTGAAAGAACCTATTTTTTAAATATGAGCTGAACCAGTTTATTGTTTCGTTGTGTAGTCCAATCTCTTCTAATCTTTTTAGTAGAATGTTATGGTTTACTGTGTCAAAGGCTGCTGATAAGTCTAACATTATTAGAATGTATTGTTTTCCACTATCAAAACCTCTTAGGATGTTGTCTGTAAGTGAGAGGAGTAGTGTTTGCGAAATCCATGTTGTGACGAATATAGTAAGTTATTGTTATCAAGGTGTTCCGCTAGTTGTTTGTTCCATTTTTTTCTATTAATTTAAAATGGAAAGGCTGCTTGTCCTCTCTGGGGAGGAAACTAGGCGGGGTAAGTTTTGAAGTTTATAAGATGGTCTTGATGTTCTACCATGAGAAGGTGGTGGATAATATCTACGTGGTCTGTAGAAAGGTTTCCTTGTATCCTTTCTGGAGGGTTGCCTTATAGAAGATGAAGTTTCCGCCGGTATCATGGAGAGTTGGCGTAAAGTTTCGCTGTGATCTTTCAACTGTCAACTGCTGCTTGCACCTTATCACCAAACAGGTTTTCACCTGTGCAGGGTAGATCTGCCAATTTTTCCTGAACCTCAGGTCTGAGGTCAGAAGCTTTGAGCCATCTAGGAGCGCTGATACCAGTTGCTGCCATTCTAGATGAAGTTTCAAATGAATCATAGGCTGCACGGACTTCATGTTTTCCAGTTTCTAGACCCTTATGAATGATAGAGTTGAAAGAATCCTGATGCTGTTGTGGAAGGGTTTCTGAAAAGTCCAGCATTTGCTTCCACAAATTCCACTGATATTGTGCTATATATATATATAGTTGACATAAGGCAATATGGGATAATAAAAGAGAACCATAAAATGTTAAAAATGTTTAATCTAAAACGACAATGTTCCATTGTAAAACAAGACGTCTACTCTAACAGACTCCTCTGTATCCACTATAAACCGGTGTGATATGTCCGATGAACATCGGTACAGAAAAACAAACAAACAAACACAGGTCAAATCAATCTAGCCTCATGAGCAGGGCACCAGTCTTTGACCATTCAGACGGTTTCAATCCACCAAATATCTTTTTGCCCTGACATCACCCCTTCTCCAAAGGTAACTTCTGGGTACCCCCATAGGCCCTCCCTGAGTCTCAAAGCTCCTATCTTTTCCAAACTGCAGAGCCCTAGCCTGCATGGCCTAACATAGGAGAGATGTTCCATCCCCTTTATTATTTGTTGCCCTACTCTGCACCTTTTCTAGTTCTGCTACGTCTTTCTTGAGATGGGGTGATCAGAACTGCACACAATACTCAAGATGCAGTTGCACCATGGCTCGATACAGAAGCAATATTTTTTGTTTTACTCTCCATTCCTTTTCAGATAACATTCTATTTTCTTTTTTGACCATTGCCATGTGCTGAATTGGTGTTAATATTGCTCACAAGAACTCAAAGGTTCTTTTCCTGGGTAGTGACTTCCAATGCAGAACCCAGCATCAGGTATTTGGGATTTTTTTCTCTATGTGCATCACTTTGAGTGGCAGATGTATTTAATTTGGAAAGTACAGTGTCCCCCTGCAGATGACGAAACTTGGAGGCATAGATAAGGACCAAACCTCTGCCTTGTTTCAGCTGTTGGATGCTAAACTCTGAAGAATGTATCTAGTGTGGATCTGAAAACATTCGCTAAAATTCATCATGCAATTCCTCTCAGGACAGGTCCTGGTTTCATTCCATGAGGGCAATAGCCCATTTCAGAACATCTCCTATAAACTAGGTTATTGCCCAATGTATCCCCATATTCTCTTTCTAGAGGTAACTCTGGATACAGTCTGAAGGGAAGCTTACACTGGTGTAGGAACTCTTGGTAAAGTCTCCTGCTCAAATCAAAGCATTCTGGTGGTGATGGGCTGGGGACTGGTTAATTCCTCTGAACCATGCCCTCAAATTGCTCACATCTCTGGATAAGCTTTCAATGCCCTTGGTATCCCTGCTGCAGGCATAGGTTCTATTATTGCACCTCCTGAACTCGCTGCTGTAGTCCCTTTTAGTGCAACCATTTTAGGGTGCTTAATACAATCAAGCAATATCTTAAGGACAGTCTTAAATATATATGTAGATGTTGCAAAGTTCCTCAGGGAGAAAGTGCTAGTCACTTTTTCTCTTCCTGGTAGAGTGCACAACCAGGATTCAGAACTGAGTTGTACACTAGGATTGCACTGAAAACTTGGTGAATGCAAACTGCACGATGGGCCAACTTACTGGTGCATAGAGACTTAAAGCTAAACTACTGCTTGCTTCCAGGACCTGGGTGAAGTCCTCTTTTCTTTTCAGAAATAAAACAAACAAAACAAAATTCTGACTCCTTCTTTGGCTTACTCACTAACTTAAGATGAAGTCTGGGTATCAGAGGAAGGGCTAGGCCCTTTAGCCCCAAAACATAACAAACCCCTCCCCCCCCCCCCCAAAAAAAACCCCAAAACACAAAACCCTCACATACTAAAATTTGTATTCCTCTTTAGCTGTTTCCTGCAGCAACTCTGACCAGAGTTAGTCTGGGAACACAGAATGGGGTTCAGGCAAACTATCAGGTTAGGAACCCTTCTGGACACAGTTCTCCTTCATATTTAATGCCAGGGTTCTCTTTACAATTCACACAAAACCTGGTTCAGTAATATTACTCTCTGTGGGTGTTTTTGTCCAGATCTGGTCATACCAATTACTTCACTAGTATTCCCTATCCAGAATCCAAGCTTGTCCTGCAGTAATGGAGCTTTGCCTCCCAACTCCACTGTACAGCCCTCGGGAGCATGACTATGTTCTGGGCTAATAAGTCTCAAGCTGCTTCAGTTTAAATCATCCTATAGTGACATGAGCAAGGTACCAACCTTTGACCAGGTAGACCTTGGTTCAAGACCTGCCCTGACACTTGATGAACCTTTAACAGAGTCTATAATGAGTAAGCCAGCTAGCACATAGCAGTGCACAATACAGTCCCACTAACCTTTCCAATCAGCATGAACAAAAACACCCACTGAATATTACTACTAAACCAGGTTTTGGGTTAATTGTAAAGAGAATCCTGGCATTAAATATGAAGGAGAACTCTGTCCATTTCCAGAAGTGTCCCTAATCTGATGTTTTACCATAACCACTTTCCCAGTACCTAAACTAACAGTATTCAGAATTGCTGCAAGAAACAGCTAACAAAGAAAAATAAAAATTTTAGTTTGTGAGATTCTTTTTCTTTTTGCTATGTTTTGAGGCATAAGAACATAATGTAAGAAACTGCCATACTGGGTGAGACCAAGGGTCCATCAAGCCCAGCATCCTTTTCCAACAGTGGCCAATCCAGGCTACAAGTACCTGGCAAGTACCCAAAAACTAAGGGGCCGATGCAATATTAAATGTGGAAAGCGGGCGCTGACTTTTCAGCGTCTGTCTTCAATGCGGCCGGCTGAGGTTATTTTTTTTCTTTTTTTTTTACCGGTACTTTTAAAGAAGTACAGAAAAGCAGTTTTTTCTGCTTTTCTGTACTTTTTTTTCAATGCGCTCAGCTATTAACGCCTGCTCCAGGCAGGCGTTAATAGCTGAGTGATAAATGTGCATCTCAGACGCACATTTATTTGCATTTGGAGTGAATGAGTAATAGCCTTATTCACATGCATTTGCATGTGATGAGCGCTCTCTCATTCACTCTGCGGACGCGCGTTAAATAGGCGCTAATCCCCCTATTGCATTAGGGGGTGGATTAGCGCCTATTTAACCTGCGTCCGACTGCGGGTTATACAGTGCACTCAGCTGAGCGCACTGTATTGCACTGGCCCCTAAGTATATTCCACACTATTGATGCTAGTAATAGCAGTGGCTATTTTCCAAGTTAACTTGATTAATAGCAGGTAATGGACTTCTCCTCCAAGAACTTATCCAAGCCTTTTTTAAGCCCAGCTACACTAACTACGCTAACCACATCCCCTGGCAACAAGTTCCAGAGTTTAATTGTGCACTGAGTGAAAAAGAATTTTCTCCAATTAGTTTTAAATGTGCTACATGCTAACTTCATGGAGTGCCCCCTAGTCCTTCTATTATCCGAAAGAGTAAATAACTGATTCACATTTACCCATTCTAGACCTATCATGATTTTAAACACCTCTATCATATCCCCCCTCAGCCATCTCTTCTCCAAGCTGAACAGCCCTAACCTCTTTAGTCTTTCCTCACAGGGAAGCAGTTCCATCCCCTTTATCATTTTGGTCCCCCTTCTCTGTACCTTCTCCATCTTATCTTTCTTGAGATCAGAAATGGACACAGGATTCAAGGTGCAGTCTCACCATGAAGCAATACAGAGACATTATGACATCCTCCGTTTTATTCATCATTCCCTTCCTAATAATTCCTAACATTGTTTGCTTTTTTGACTGCCTCAGCACACTGAGCCGATCTTTTCAAAGTATTATCCACTATGATGCCTAGATCTCTTTCCTGGGTGGTAGCTCCTAATATAGAACCTAACATTATGTAACTACAGAATGGGTTATTTTTCCCTATGTGCATCACCTTGCTCTTATCCACATTAAATTTCATCTGCCATTTGGATGCTCAATTTTCCAGTCTCAAGGTCCTCCTCCAATTTATCACAATCCACTTGTGATTTAACCACTCTGAATGATTTTTATTACCTGCAAATTTGATTACCTCACTTGTATTCCTTTCCAAATCACGTATAAATATATTGAAAAACATGGGTCCTAGTACAGATCCTTGAGGCACTCCACTGTATACCCTTTTTCACTGAGAAAATTATCATTACTTTGCCACTCCCAATCTTTTGGGATCAAAATACAGAAACAGTAGAGAAGCTCTATGATAGGGTCAAGTTCTTAAATACACTTGGGCTCTCCTGCAGTACAAGGAGTGAAGAGCCTTTTCTTCATGTGCATGTAGTCTCGGAAAGAAGGCAGGCTGCACAAGAGCTTGATTAATGTGAAAGGCTGAGACTACTTTTGGAAAGAATTGAGGGCAAGAATACAACCACCATGTTGTGGAAGAATTGAAGGTATGGTAAATGAGACCAGCACATGTAATTCACTGATGATTCAAGTAGAAGTGACAGCTACAAGAAACACCAATTTCCAAGTGAGAAATGTCAAACTCGCCAATGCCAGAAGTTCAAAGAGGCTTCACTGAATCCTATGGTACTGGAGATTTACTGATCGAAGGCTCGGAATGCCTTCATCAACTTGGAGACCAAAGGGTGGACAGAGATTGGAGCTCCTTCCACCGGCTGCTGATATGCCACAATAGCATAGAGGTGAACTTTCACTGATGAAGTACTAACATTTGAAGGTGAAAGGTCAAATACTGGAGTAAATCCATCAGACTACAGGAGAAAGCTGAGCTGTTTACCTGTAACATGTGTTTTCAGAGGACAGCAGGATGTTAGTCCTCACGCATGGGTGACATCAGATGGAGCCCCAATACGGAAAACTTATGTCAAAGTTTCTAGAACTTTGACTAGGCACACTGAGCATGCCCTATACCCCGGTCCACACGGAGTCCCTTTCCAGGCTTGTAATATAGAATCATGATTAAAATAAAAAAATAGGAGAAACCCAACTCTGTGGGGTGGGGGGCAGGTTTCGGAAGGACTAACATCATGCTGTCCTCAGGGAACACCTGTTACAGGTAAGCAACTCTGCTTTCTCCGAGGACAAGCAGGATGGTAGTCCTCACACATGAAAATCCCTAGCTACAGGCTGCTCCCCAACACAAAAGGGGAAAAACTGACACCCAACTAGGTGCCAAAGGGCACAACATAGGACATAGGTGCATTTTGTAAGAGGGGGAGACAGCCTGAACCCAAACAATGGGCCTCAGGTGGGAGTGTTGGGTTCTACACCTCAAATAGGTTCCGAAGGACAGAATGGCCAAACCTACTGTAGCATCGGCCATCCCTATCCAGACAACAGTGAGATGTGAATGTGCAGAGAGAACTCCACATTGCAGCCTTGCAGATCTCCTCCACGGGAACTGCTCACAAGTGGGCCTCAGGTCCTGGTGACTTCTAGAAAGTCCTATGGACTGAAGCGGAGGAGGTTTTCATGCTGCCATGGCTCTGACAGAATGAGCCTTGACATGAACCCCAAGATGCAGTCCTGCCTGGGCATAACAGAAAGAGATGTAATCTGCTAGCCAATTGTATAGTGTCTGTTTGGCAACACAATGCCCAACCTATTCTTGTCAAAACAAATAAAAAGTTGGGTGAACTTTCTATGGGCTTCTGTCCACTACAGATAGAAGGTTAAGGATAGCTTGCAGTCCAAACTGTGCAGTGCTCATTCACCTTGGTGCAAATGGGGCCTTGGAAAGAATATTGGCAGGACGATTGTTTAAGATGGAAATCTATCACCACCTTAGGCAGGAACTTAGGTTGCGTATGCAATAAAACCCTGTCACGATAAAACTTAGTATAAGGCGGATAAGTCACTAAGACCTGCAGCTCGCTGACCCTGTGAGCAGAAGTGACTGCTGCCAAAATATGACCCTCCAGGTCAGATACTTCAGGTCACAGGTGCGCAGTGGCTCAAAAGGAGCTTTCATCAGCTGAGCTGCCACCACACTGATGTCCCAAAACACAGCGAGAGGCCTTAGGGGAGGCTTCAATTGAAGCAAGCCCTGCATGAAGCGTACAACTATAGGCTGTACAGAGATGGGCATATTATCTAAATCTTGGTGGTATGCACCAATTGTACTGAGATGAACTTTAACAGAGTTTGTCTTTAAGCCAGCCTCCGATAGGTGTAGGAGGTAGTCAAGCAGTTTTTATGTGGGGCAGGAGAACGGATCTAGGGCCTTCTGCTCACACCACATGAAAAACCTCCTCCACATCAGTCCATAGGACTTTCTAGACGTCACCAGTACCTGAGACACATCCTCTGAAAAGATCAAGCAGCTGCAGGATTAACCTCTCAATATCCAGGCTGTAAGCGACAGGGCCTGGAGGTTGGGATGCCACAGCCCGCCCTGATCTCGAGTGAAGAGATCTGGGGAAGTCCTCAGACTGATCAGTCTGGATGGACAACTCCTGTAGGAGTGGAAACTAGATCAGCCTCGGAAATCAAGGGGCTATGAGGATCATAGTCCCCCTGTTCTTGCAAAGCTTCAAGAGAGTCTTCACCACCAAGGAAATCAGAAGATATGTGTACAGAAGACCCTTGCCCCAAAGATGGGCGAGGGCATCAGAGGCTGGTTTGCTGTCTGACCTGTACAGGGAACAGAACCAAGGCACCTTCCTGTTGCAGGGGGGATGTGAACTGATCTATGTCTGGGTTCCCCCAGAGGTGGAATATCTGATTCGCTACCCCCTGATCCAGGAACCACTTGTGGGGTCTGAAGACTCAACTCAGCCTGTCCCCTATCACGTTCTCCGTCCCGGCAAGGTACATGGTCCTGAGCACCATTCCGTTGGACAGGGCCCACGACCAGATCTGGACCGTTTCCCGACACAGGAGGTACAATACCATACCTCCCTGCTTGTTGACATACCACAATCAGAGAAAATTCTTTTTCACTCAACGCACAATAAAGCTCTGGAATTTGTTGCCAGAGGATGTGGTTAGTGCAGTTGGGTTCAAAAAAGGTTTGGATAAGTTCTTGGAGGAGAAGTCCAATAATGGCTATTAATCATCACAGAAACATGGATGAAACCAGAAGACACAGCCCTTCTCAACCAACTTCCGATTCAATCCTACGATATCTTCTCTATCCCTAGATTGAAAAAAAGAGGTGGTGGTCTTCTACTTGCAGCCAAAAAAAAATTTAGGATATCGTTTCAAGCATCCAGTTCTTCTCAAAATTTCGAATTCGCTCTCTTTAAATCCTCACATTTGCAAATCGGCCTCACCTACTCCCCCCCTGGAAGGTTAGACTCAGATCCTTCGCCCTTAATTGAATGCATTGCTAAACACATAGACTCCGACTCACCTGCCATATTAATGGGAGATTTCAACATCCATGTGGATACTACACCTCGCTCATCTAACTGTGAAGCATTCCTCAGCTCCCTCAATTCCATGGGTTTCAAACAACTCAAACAAACCCACACACAAAGCTGGTCACACCCTGGATCTAATTTTCATAAATCAAAATCTCTCCCTCAACTCCAATATTACCTGCCTTTCTATACCTTGGTCTGACCACAAGTTAATCAACTTATCTTTACTAAACCACCACTCAATTCCCACTGCCCCCCAAAAAAACACAATCCATTTCAGAAAACTCTGCAAACCAGATACCCTTTCGTTTCATCTCACTCAGGAGTTAAATACTCTAGATCTCACAGACGCTAACTCAGCTTTGGCCTCTTGGTCTAAAATTACTAACAAAGTTGCAGACCTTACTTGCCCACTTATCACCAAAAATAGTCAAAGCAACAAAGATCCAAAAAAACCTTGGTATACTCCTACTCTCAAATCTGTTAAACGTGAGCTTAGGCATAGAGAAAAGATCTGGCGCAGGAATCCTTCAACTTCAAACCTCATAGCCTATAAAACTCTAATGCATCAATACAGGATCTCCCTTCTTCGGATAAAAAAGGACTTCTACGCTCAAAAAATTCATAACTTTATATTCGATCCAAAAGCCCTCTTCGCTTTAGTGACATCACTCAACAAACAACCCGCTTTCTCATTCCCAGACGACAAAGCAGTAAGTAAAGCCTCAGAACTCGCCACCTATTTCAAGAACAAAATTCCTAACCTCCTGGACCCTCTCAAGACAAAGAAAGCTTCTTCCCCTCCTCTTCTACTCTCCTCCCCTCCACAAATCACTGCAAGCCTTGAGATCCTGGAACCGGTCTCTTCGTTGGAAAATGAAAATGTTCTAAAAAAACTCAAACCTTCTTCCCACCCACTAGATGTAATTCCAGCTAATCTCCTTATCTCAATTGCCAAAGACATCTCTTATCCTTTATCACATATCATCAATGCCTCCTTATCACAAGGTCTCGTTCCTACCCCACTCAAACTTGCCATTCTGAAACCTTTACTAAAAAAACCAAATCTCTCTCCAGATAATCCAGCCAACTTCCGCCCTATAGCTAATCTTCCAATTATCTCTAAAATCATGGAAAAATTTAGTCAATAAACAACTTTCCGAATACCTGGAAAACAACAACCTCCTTTCATCATCTCAACTTGGTTTCCGTAAATCCAGAAGCACTGAATCCCTCCTTCTATCTCTATCAGACAATATTCTTTTGAACCTAGAGAAAAAACATTCCTGCCTCCTCATTCTTCTCGACTTATCATCTGCCTTCGACACGGTGAACCATGATATCCTCTTAGATCGTCTATCAGAGATTGGCATAAAAAACACAGCACTCAATTGGTTTTCTTCTTTCCTCCAAAATAGATTTTACAAAGTCAAAATTAATAGTAAAGAATCACCTCCTTTCAGATCCACCATGGGAGTCCCACAAGGTTCGTCTTTATCTCCTACATTATTCAATATTTATCTTCTCCCCCTATGTCAGCTCCTTTCCAATCTTAATCTTACACACTTCATTTATGCTGATGAAGTCCAAATCCTTATCCCAATTAAAGACTCATTACAAAACACCTTACAATTCTGGAATTCCTGTCTACTATCCATCAACAATCTCCTAACAAAGCTTAATTTGATACTTAACTCCAATAAGACAGAGTTTCTGCTCATCACTCCAGATGGCAACCATTCCTCACTCAACACACACTCCTTATCTCCTCCAGCCTTCTCCACCCAGGTCAGAAATCTTGGAGTCACCATGGACAATCTGCTGAACTATAAAACTTTCATCAATAATATCATAAAGGATTGCTTCTTTAAACTTCAATTATTAAAGAGACTAAGACCACTCTTATATTTCCAAGACTTCAGATATGTTCTACAAACAATAATATTCTCGAAAATAGATTATTGTAACTCTTTACTGCTTGGTCTACCCGCTAACACTTTGAAACCTCTACAATTATTACAAAATGCCACTGCGAGGATTCTAACCAAATCTAACAAAAGGGAACACATTACACCCATCTTAAAGAACCTTCACTGGCTCCCCATCAATCAGAGAATCCTCTATAAAACTATAACAATAATCCACAAAGTCATCAAAAACGCTTCTCCAATTGAACTCACCATCCCTTTACAATTTCACACCTCTTCCCGTCCAACGAGGCTAGCCCAGAGAGGCACGCTAAAGGCCCATCCGCTCAAAACTTCACTCAGTAAAAGAGCTCTTTCCACCGCTGGACCTAAACTCTGGAACTCTCTCCCTCCTGACCTGAGATTGGAACAATCAACACCCACCTTTAAAAAGCGACTCAAGACTTGGCTGTTTAATCAAGCATTCTCCTTATCCCAATAACTTTTCTTAACTTTTCAACAATCGACCTCAGGCCCAACTCATTCAATTCCGAATTTATCCTCCTATATTATATTGTATTTAAATTGTACTCTCCTTGCTTCATTGAAGTTATTTATTGCTCTCACTAAGTTATTTTATTTATTTCCAAGTTAAATCTTCCCTGTTCTCTGTAAGACATAATTCTATATTCTGTCAATTTTTATTGTTACAATGTAAACCGAATTGATTAGTAACTTTGTTACTAGAACTTCGGTATATAAAACTGTTAAATAAATAAATAAATAATCAAGTTTACTTAGGGAATAGCCACTGCTATTAATTGCATCAGTAGCAAGGGATCTTCTTAGTGTTTGGGTAATTGCCAGGTTCTTGTGGCCTGGTTTGGCCTCTGTTGGGAACAAAATGCTGGGCTTGATGGACCCTTGGTCTGACCCAGCATGGCAATTTCTTATGTTCTTATGATTTTCAGTGTGGATCAGGACAACTTTGTTGGACAGCTGATCTCCGACAGCCCATAGCACATACTTGCCCGAAGCTCTAGTCTAGTTGATTTGACAAGAGAGTTCCTGGGTGGACCAGAGACCCTGAGTGGTGAGCCCCCACCCCAGGGTGGATGCATCTATGGTTAGGACAATTTGTGTAGGGGGACTTCAAAACGGGATCCCTCGTTCCAGATCTGAAAGTACATACCACCAGGAAAATGAATCCCAGAAAAACAGGGTGACTCAGATGTAATCCTGGAGGCTCTAAGTGGCCTGGCACTACCATGACCTCAGGGTCCATAGTGTTCTGCGCATGTGTAAACGTGCCAAAGAAGTGACATGGATGGTTGTGGACATATGGTCCAACAACCTCAACATGTGCCAGGCTGAGACCTGCTGTTTCTGTTGGACCTGACCTTCCCACCGGGGGAAGGTCAGGTCAGTGTGCGGCCTCCCCACCCGGGGGACCCCGACGCCGACCGCGATCGCCGAGGCCGTTTCCGGCGAAGGAAACCTTTAAAAAATTAAAAAAACGCGCCTAGGCCCGCCCTAAAAAAGGAGGGCAGCCAACCAGAGACAGCCCGGCAGGACTTTAAAACCTACCCGGCTAGGCGCCATCTCTCTCTCTCTTCTCTCCTCTCCACGCGGCGACCGAGGACCTGCGCGGCCGGCGCCGGAGCCCCACCGGGGGAAGGTCAGGTCAGTGTGCGGCCTCCCCACCCAGGGGACCCCGACGCCGACCGCGATCGCCGAGGCCGTTTCCGGCGAAGGAAACCTTTAAAAAATTAAAAAAACGCGCCTAGGCCCGCCCTAAAAAAGGAGGGCAGCCAACCAGAGACAGCCCGGCAGGACTTTAAAACCTACCCGGCTAGGCGCCATCTCTCTCTCTCTTCTCTCCTCTCCACGCGGCGACCGAGGACCTGCGCGGCCGGCGCCGGAGCCCCACCGGGGGAAGGTCAGGTCAGTGTGCGGCCCCCCCACCCGGGGGACCCCGACGCCGACCGCGATCGCCGAGGCCGTTTCCGGCGAAGGAAACCTTTAAAAAATTAAAAAAACGCGCCTAGGCCCGCCCTAAAAAAGGAGGGCAGCCAACCAGAGACAGCCCGGCAGGACTTTAAAACCTACCCGGCTAGGCGCCATCTCTCTCTCTCTTCTCTCCTCTCCACGCGGCGACCGAGGACCTGCGCGGCCGGCGCCGGAGCCCCACCGGGGGAAGGTCAGGTCAGTGTGCGGCCTCCCCACCCGGGGGACCCCGACGCCGACCGCGATCGCCGAGGCCGTTTCCGGCGAAGGAAACCTTTAAAAAATTAAAAAAACGCACCTAGGCCCGCCCTAAAAAAGGAGGGCAGCCAACCAGAGACAGCCCGGCAGGACTTTAAAACCTACCCGGCTAGGCGCCATCTCTCTCTCTCTTCTCTCCTCTCCACGCGGCGACCGAGGACCCGCGCGGCCGGCGCCGGCGCCCCACCGGGGGAAGGTCAGGTCAGTGTGCGGCCTCCCCACCCGGGGGACCCCGACGCCGACCGCGATCGCCGAGGCCGTTTCCGGCGAAGGAAACCTTTAAAAAATTAAAAAAAACGCGCCTAGGCCCGCCCTAAAAAAGGAGGGCAGCCAACCAGAGACAGCCCGGCAGGACTTTAAAACCTACCCGGCTAGGCGCCATCTCTCTCTCTCTTCTCTCCTCTCCACGCGGCGACCGAGGACCTGCGCGGCCGGCGCCGGAGCCCCACCGGGGGAAGGTCAGGTCAGTGTGCGGCCTCCCCACCCGGGGGACCCCGACGCCGACCGCGATCGCCGAGGCCGTTTCCGGCGAAGGAAACCTTTAAAAAATTAAAAAACGCACCTAGGCCCGCCCTAAAAAAGGAGGGCAGCCAACCAGATACAGCCCGGCAGGACTTTAAAACCTACCCGGCTAGGCGCCATCTCTCTCTCTCTTCTCTCCTCTCCACGCGGCGACCGAGGACCTGCGCGGCCGGCGCCGGAGCCCCACCGGGGGAAGGTCAGGTCAGTGTGCGGCCTCCCCACCCGGGGGACCCCGACGCCGACCGCGATCGCCGAGGCCGTTTCCGGCGAAGGAAACCTTTAAAAAATTAAAAAAACGCGCCTAGGCCCGTCCTAAAAAAGGAGGGCAGCCAACCAGAGACAGCCCGGCAGGACTTTAAAACCTACCCGGCTAGGCGCCAACTCCCTCTCTCTTCTCTCCTCTCCACGCCGCGACCGAGGACCTGCGCGGCCGGCGCCGGAGCCCCACCGGGGGAAGGTCAGGTCAGTGTGCGGCCTCCCCACCCGGGGGACCCCGACGCCGACCGCGATCGCCGAGGCCGTTTCCGGCGAAGGAAACCTTTAAAAAATTAAAAAAACGCGCCTAGGCCCGCCCTAAAAAAGGAGGGCAGCCAACCAGAGACAGCCCGGCAGGACTTTAAAACCTACCCGGCTAGGCGCCATCTCTCTCTCTCTTCTCTCCTCTCCACGCGGCGACCGAGGACCTGCGCGGCCGGCGCCGGAGCCCCACCGGGGGAAGGTCAGGTCAGTGTGCGGCCTCCCCACCCGGGGGACCCCGACGCCGACCGCGATCGCCGAGGCCGTTTCCGGCGAAGGAAACCTTTAAAAAATTAAAAAAACGCGCCTAGGCCCGCCCTAAAAAAGGAGGGCAGCCAACCAGAGACAGCCCGGCAGGACTTTAAAACCTACCCGGCTAGGCGCCATCTCTCTCTCTCTTCTCTCCTCTCCACGCGGCGACCGAGGACCTGCGCGGCCGGCGCCGGAGCCCCACCGGGGGAAGGTCAGGTCAGTGTGCGGCCTCCCCACCCGGGGGACCCCGACGCCGACCGCGATCGCCGAGGCCGTTTCCGGCGAAGGAAACCTTTAAAAAATTTAAAAAACGCGCCTAGGCCCGTCCTAAAAAAGGAGGGCAGCCAACCAGAGACAGCCCGGCAGGACTTTAAAACCTACCCGGCTAGGCGCCATCTCTCTCTCTCTTCTCTCCTCTCCACGCGGCGACCGAGGACCTGCGCGGCCGGCGCCGGAGCCCCACCGGGGGAAGGTCAGGTCAGTGTGCGGCCTCCCCACCCGGGGGACCCCGACGCCGACCGCGATCGCCGAGGCCGTTTCCGGCGAAGGAAACCTTTAAAAAATTAAAAAAACGCGCCTAGGCCCGCCCTAAAAAAGGAGGGCAGCCAACCAGAGACAGCCCGGCAGGACTTTAAAACCTACCCGGCTAGGCGCCATCTCTCTCTCTCTTCTCTCCTCTCCACGCGGCGACCGAGGACCTGCGCGGCCGGCGCCGGAGCCCCACCGGGGGAAGGTCAGGTCAGTGTGCGGCCTCCCCACCCGGGGGACCCCGACGCCGACCGCGATCGCCGAGGCCGTTTCCGGCGAAGGAAACCTTTAAAAAATTAAAAAAACGCGCCTAGGCCCGCCCTAAAAAAGGAGGGCAGCCAACCAGAGACAGCCCGGCAGGACTTTAAAACCTACCCGGCTAGGCGCCATCTCTCTCTCTCTTCTCTCCTCTCCACGCGGCGACCGAGGACCTGCGCGGCCGGCGCCGGAGCCCCACCGGGGGAAGGTCAGGTCAGTGTGCGGCCTCCCCACCCGGGGGACCCCGACGCCGACCGCGATCGCCGAGGCCGTTTCCGGCGAAGGAAACCTTTAAAAAATTAAAAAAACGCGCCTAGGCCCGCCCTAAAAAAGGAGGGCAGCCAACCAGAGACAGCCCGGCAGGACTTTAAAACCTAACCGGCTAGGCGCCGCGCGCCGAGCGTCGCGCGCCGAAGGTGCGCGACAAAGGGGGCTGCCCCTTTGTCTCGCCCCTTCGTAGAGCCCCGAGGAGGCTCGAGCCATACCTGCGGAACAACCTAAACCCCTAACATAGGCAACAGCCAGCAAAGTTCTGGAACAGACCGTTTCAGCAGTATGGAATAAAAGTCTACCTCTCCAGCAACTCTCCAGCCACCTCTGAGACCCCATGCAAAGGGCATCATCCCCTACCCTCCCGAAGCGCACAACGCTCAGCCCTCCCATCCAGACAGACTCAAACAGCCCGCTCAAACATCCAGCTCTTCAGCAGACAGACTCATGCTTCACTCTCAATTTGCCCTAAGCTCTTATAACATTCCTCCCACAGTCAGACTAGCCTTCCACCACGACCCACATTCCTCCTAGAGAAGTCAACATGCAAATCTTCCCAATCCCTATCATATACCACCGCCACCACCATCACACAAAAGCCTTTCAACAACCATCAAGACACACTACCAGATCTCTCATTCCAATCATGACGTCTCCGCTCACGCAGATGCTAGGTCTCACCATGTTCTCCCTTACCTTTCTCAACGCACAATCTCTGACAAAGAAAACACACGTCCTCAATGACTTCCTCTCAGATTCAAAGCCAGATATATGTGCCATCACAGAAACCTGGCTAAAAAGCTCAGACACAGCCCTAATAAACCAGTTACCGATTCACCTCTACGACATCATCTCGATCCCCAGACAAAAGAAACGAGGAGGTGTTATTCTTCTAGCTACCAAAAAGGAATTCAAACTTAATTCACTTCCAATCAAAACCATCACACCTACAAAACTCGAATTAGGTCTTTTCAAATCTAAACTCCTACAAATTCTTCTAATATATGCTCCGCCAGGACTACTGGACTCAGATATCTCCCCCCTAATAGAAACAATAGCCAAATACATCAACATGGACTCGCCAGCCATAATAATGGGGGACTTCAACCTCCATGTAGACGCCTCTCCCCTCACCCCTAACTGTGAAGCACTCCTTACCACCCTGGGTGCAATGGGCTTTAAACAAATCATAGAAAAACCTACCCATAAAGCAGGACACACTCTGGACCTCATCTTCATCAATTCTAATATATCTTATAAAAATGATCCTATCTGTACCATAATTCCCTGGTCAGACCATTCAATAATTACAACCACACTCATGACTCAAGAAAGCCCTAAACCTCCTCAACCACCTTCCACCATCCAATTTAGGAAAACCTGCACTTCTGACACACTCAGTGATCATCTCACCAAAGAACTCCCCAATCTGGACACCACTAGCCCAGATGCAGCCTTCCTCTCCTGGCACAATATCACTGAGGCAATAGCAAATAAATTATGTCCTAAAACGGTGAAAATAATCAACTCAATACAGAAGAAGAAACAACCCTGGTTCTCCCCAGAACTCAAGCAGATGAAACAAAATCTCAGACACAAAGAATACGAATGGCGTAAGATCCCCAACTCCACTAATTTATCTGATTACAAACGCACTCTCCACAACTACAGGATCACCATCTTAAAGACAAAAAGAGACTTCTATGCCCACAGAATACACGACCTTCAATTTGATGCCAGGACCCTATTCTCTTACGTCTCCCAACTCACAAAATCACCTACACCCACCATTCCAGACGACCAAGCACAAACCAAAGCAGACGAATTAGCACTCTACTTTCAGAAAAAAACTGCAGACACATTAGCACGCCTACCGAACAATGCAACTCCACCCTCCATAATTTTCAATTCCAGGACTTATATTGGGGCCATCCTTGATTCCTTTGAACCTACAACACCACTGGAAATCGAATCTATACTTAAGAAACTAAAACCATCAAACCACCCAACAGATCACATTCCAACTAAACTACTGCTTCTCATCCCGAATACTATTTCCAGAGCATTGGCCAACATTATAAATTGCTCACTCGCCCAAGGAATCTACCCGGACAGGCTGAAAACCGCATCCCTCAAACCGCTCCTGAAGAAACCTAACCTCGACACAAGTGAACCCTCCAACTTCCGCCCCATATCCAACCTCCCTTTTTTAGCAAAAATCATGGAGAAAGTTGTTAATACACAACTTTCTGTATACCTGGAAGAGCACAATATCTTTCACCCATCCCAATATGGCTTTCGTAAAGCAGCTAGTACAGAAACCCTACTTATCTCCCTTGCCGATCACATCCTCATGGGCCTAGACAAAGGTCAATCTTTTATCCTAGTCCTTCTGGACATTTCATCCGCATTTGACACAGTGAACCACGCCATCCTACTAAATCGCCTAGCAGAAATCGGATTAACAGGATCTGCACACAGCTGGTTTAACTCCTTTCTAAGTAACAGAAGCTTCAAAGTAAAAATCAATAACAACGAATCCCCAGATGTCAAATCAACATTAGGAGTACCACAAGGCTCTTCCTTGTCACCCACACTATTCAATATATACCTCCTGCCCCTCTGTCAACTGCTTACGGACCTAAAATTAAAATTCTATCTCTATGCAGATGACGTACAGATTCTGATTCCCATTACAGAATCTCTCCCTAAATCTCTCGCCTTTTGGGAAATCTGCCTCAAATCTATAAACAGTCTGCTCACCAACTTGAATCTAGTTCTGAATGCAAATAAGACTGAACTCCTAATCATCTCCTCGGACCACTCGGCCTTAATCAATCCACCAGCAGGCAACACCCAGATCACGCAAGTAAGGGACCTTGGAGTAATCATTGATAACCGTCTGAATCTTAAGAAAGCCATCAATAACACTACCAAGGACTGTTTTTATAAATTACAAGTCATGAAAAGGCTCAAACCCCTCCTCCACTTCCAAGATTTCAGGACAGTGCTCCAAGTCACACTCTTTTCCAAAACAGATTACTGTAACTCTCTTCTCCTCGGGCTCCCTACTTCATCTATCAAACCATTACAGATGCTCCAAAATGCTGCGGCAAGAATCCTGACTAATACCAACAGAGGAACACACATCACTCCCATACTACAGAACCTGCACTGGCTGCCAATCAAATATAGAATATTACACAAGGCTCTCACTATAATCCACAAAGTCATTCACAACCAACAACAACTAGACCTCCAGATTCCCCTCAAATTATACTCATCAGACAGACCGATTCGAGAAGCATATAAAGGCACCCTGCAACCCCCTACAACGAAATCTACTCGCCTATCATCTACCAAAGAACGAACCTTCTCTACAGCTGGCCCAACCATCTGGAACAAGATGCCCACAGAACTCAGATTAGAACCATGCCCGTTTACCTTCCGCAAAAAACTTAAGACATGGCTCTTCATCCAGGCCTTCACTTAACCTACAGTTCCAGCAATTCCTCACTAATTCAGACACTGACTCCTACCTAAACTCTCTGACAAGTGTAGCCTATACACTTATGCCTCTTCTCATCATATTATTGTATTATCTAATTTGTTCAGTTATGCCTTCTATCGCTCCGGCTATCCTAGCCCTCCAGGTTAATACCCCTTGTTATATGTAACTTTCATTTCTTGTTATATGGTTGACTTTGTTATTCCCCTCATGTTATCTGTAAACCGATCTGATATGAATTTTCTTTCATGAAGGTCGGTATATAAAAATGTTAAATAAATAAATAAATAAATAAATAAATAAATAAACCTCAACATGTGCCAGGCTGAGACCTGCTGTTTCTGTTGGATCTCTGATGCAATGGTCATCAAGGTGATGGCCCTCTGGCAAGGCAGGAAGGCCTTGGCCTAAGCTGTGTCTAGCAGGACTCCTATGAAGTCCAATTGAAGTGACGAGCTGAGATAGGACTTTGGGTAGTTGAGAACGAACCCTAGTGACTCCAACACCCAGATGCTCAAGCTCATGGTCCTGGTGGCCCCTGCCTGAGACATGCCCTTGATTAGTCAATCTTCCAGATACGGAAAAACATGCACTCCCAGCCTGAAGTGCGCCAAAACCATGGCCAGGCATTTTGTGAAGACCCATGGGGCTGATGCGAGCCCGAACAGTAACAACCGTAGTGGAAGTGCCATTTTCCCACGACAAAGCAGAAATACTTCCTGTGACAGGAGAAGATCTTGATATGAGTGTATGATTCCTTTAGGTCGAGGAAGCACAGCCAGTCCTCTTTTTGCAAAAGGGGGGAATCAAGGTGCCCAAGAAAATCATCTTGAACTTTTTTTTTCCTAGAAACTTGTTCAAGGCCCTTAGGTCTAGGATGGGACATGGTCTTCCTGTTCTCTTTGGAATCAATTAGAACCTGGTGTAGAATTCCAACCCTCTTTGCCCTGATGGTATGGGCTCGACTGCTCTGGCCTTTAAGAGGAAGGACAGTTCCGTAGTGCCTCCTGATGCGCTACTGGCCCCCAAAACGGGTATGGAAGGCAATGTGGCAGGACACCCAATAGGTTCAATCGGTATCCCTGACAGACAAAGGACAGAGCCAACTAGTCCAAGGTTATACTGGGCCACTGGTTCGCAAAGAACTGCAGCCTTCCCCCAAAAGGACAATACATCATCCCGGGTACAGGCAACTTAGCTTATGCTGCCTACGATCCAGTCAAAACCCCATCCCCAGAGTTGACTGAGGATCCAGCTGGGACTTGGGGGCTTTCTGTTGCCTACGATGGCTGCAGGAGCCCTAATGGTATTAACGGGAGCAAGGGGGCAGAGGATAGTACTTCCTTGGCCCCTGTCTTGCCGGCTTCCTAGGAGGACGGATCCGGAGTAGTGTCGGAGAACTGATGGGTTTCATGGTGGTCCCAAAGCTGGGCCACAGCATCCCTCACCCTCTCTCCAGCAAATCATTCCTGTACCTCTGGTCTGAGATCTGAGGCCTGCAGCCATGCCATTCTGCGGGCGTCAACTCCCACGGCAGAGACTCTCAGTGCCATCTCAAAAACACTGTAGGTCGCACGGACCTCATGTTTTCTGCACTCCAGGCCCTTATGCAACAATGACATGAAGAGGTCCTGCTGTTGAAGCAGCTGCTCCGCCACCTCCTGCACCTGCTTCCAGATGTCCCATGAGCAATAAGCATGGTGCCCTGGAACACCTTCCTCCCAAGAATATCCATTGCTCTGTGGTTCTTCCCCAAAGGCTCCGAGGAGTGGGTCCAAGAATGCTTGGCCCTCTTGAAGGCGGATTTGACCACCACAGACTGGTGGGGCAGCTGACTCATCGAATCTGGCAGCTTTCTGGACCAAGTAGATCCTGTCTGCCTTATTAATGGGAGGCATTATGAGGGGCTGTTCCCGTATCCTCAGCAGCAACTCCTTAAGGATCTTGTTCATCGGGAACGCCATGATCTCCTTAGGAGGCTCCATGAACTGGAGCATCTCAAGTATTTGTGCCTGGCATCCTCCTCCGTCAATAACTGAAATGGGATGGCTTCCGCCATCACCCTGACAAAACCTACGAAGGTTAAGTTCTCAAGCGGAGACCTCCTTCACTCCACTGGAGGAGAAGGTTCTGAGGGGAGATCCTTGCAGCTTTTAGAGGAGGACTCTGAACCTTCATCTCCCAGGGGTCATAGGGTTCCTTATCTTCACTGTAAGCCAGAGAGGATAGATCGCCTAGGTGCTCAGCCTTCGTCCAGGGCACCGATAGAACTAGGGGGGGGGGGGGGAGGCAGTCCTCTGCATCTTTGCTGGCATCTGTGGAGCTTCCTCGGAAGAGGAACGAGCAATGACCAACGTATCTGTAAGGGGAGACCTTGGTGCCCTGCAGGGCACTGGTGCTGTCCCGGGAACCGGCACCAGCTGGGTCGGTAACATACCAATGAGAATACTGAGCACTGAGCTTCTCCAGAAGCGGTATGAGGATGGGCAGCACCAGGTCCATGCCGTCAGTACCACAAGACCGAAGCCCTGCAGAGCCTGATCCACCACTAGCTGGACTCTGTGCTCCAGCTACTCTTCGAAGGTTGCCAATGCCAACACCAACTGAGAGGAAGGAGGGGTGGGCAGATTCTCTTCGGAGGTGGATCAGTGACTGGCATCAGGACCAGTGGAAACAGACAGTCGTGGACCCCCAGCACCAATGTTGAATTGGCTCTCCTCGCCTCAAGGTCACCTCTGGGGTGTTGTGGCAAAAGCCGGTGCATCCCAGTGCCCAGGATCGTACATCAACAGGGACCGGTACTGATGCTTCTTTGGCTTCCCACGATGCTCCGCCCAGTCCTTCCCTAGTGCCAAGGCCAATGATGAGGAGCCCGATGTTCCCTGCCTGAAAGAGATTGATGGCTGATCTCCAGCGCCCCTGTCCGCTAGCGGAATCGACGGAACGGATGATCTTGCCGATGTCGCTGGCTCTGAGTCCATTGGTGAGGCTCCTTGATCCTTCGATGCCGATGCCACTGATGGCTTGGACTTCTTCGACCCAAAAAGCTGTTCCATCTTGCAGAATCAAAGCAAATGCCCCTTCAGGGTCATCTGGGCACATAAGGAGCAACCCCAGATGTGATGTGATGCCCCTAGGCAGAGGAAACATATCTCATGTGGATCTGTGATGGACATGGTCCTCAGGCACCGGGGCATTGCTGAAAATCGGATGTGGCCATGATGGATGAAACAAAAGGGGCACAAACCCAAGGCGATGGCGGCGAGGCACTGATAGACATTGGGCACTGTTCCACTGCCGCCATGGGGAATCAACTGCAAAAGGAAACTTACCTGAATATCCGAAAACCCTGACTAGGAGTCGTTGCGGGAGGGCACAGATAGCGACCTGGCGACAGAACGAGGAAAAACCACGAAAACCACGAGAAAAGCCAAAACTTTCCACAAGGCCAAAACAGCCAAAGTGAGCTTACTCACATCGCAAGGCTTACAGCTCTGTGGAAAAAGACTGAGAGGGACCCTGTGTGGACGGGTGGTATAGGGCATTTTGGGCATGCTCAGTGTGCTAGAAACTTTGACATAAGTTTTCTGCATCAGGGCTCCATTTGATGTCACCCATGTATGAAGACTACCATCCTACTTGTCCTCAGAGAAAGGCTCCAAATTACTGAACTGATACCAGGAAGATAACCTCTTCCACCAAGATGTAACACCTAATTAAAAGCCATCTGCCAAAATCAGAATATCATCCACTCCCTTTCAGGCAGATGCAATGTGTGCTCAGGCTAGCGCACAGGTTAACCCATGGTTGGGCACACATTTTGAACACACGTCCATAACCCCTGATCCAATAAATGAAACAGCACGTCCAAAACACGTGTAGCTAATAGCACTCATCACATCTAAATGACATGTTGTTGAGGCTATTAGCAAGTACCCATTGCATACATTTTAACACTCAAAAATTAACGCCAGATCCAACGGCTTTTCTGTGGTCCTTCTGACTTAATATCATTGCAAAATTAAGTCGGAAGAATCACAGGAAGCAGCGACATGGAAAAAAAATTGTAAAAATTCTTGATGGATACCAGGTTGGAAAATGGACGCTCAATTTACGAACTTCCGTTTTCCTAACCCGCGCACAGTCACTTCTCCTGGGTGCCCAATGCTGAGGAGGTGCTGGAGGAGCACAATTTCCTCTAGCGCCTCCTATTTAACGCAGTAGCTCATTAGCATACTGCACTGCGCATCCAGGAGAAGTGGATGGGCACATGTTAGCAAAGCGAGCGCTCATCACTGAGCGCCCGTTTCTTCGTGCACCAATATTTCATTGGCCTATTTGGAAGCAGCAAACATACTACTATGCATTCAACATCCATGTTGTGCAGGCCAAGGAGGACAGATAAGGTTGGCTTAGCATGCAGTTCTCTTGCATGATAAGAGTTGAAGATGTTCCCAATGGGACTGAAGATTGCACAGACAGCCAGATGAGATACTACTCTTGCCGTGGCCAGGCCATTACAATGAGAATCATCTGTGTATGATCCCAAAAGGACTTTATGAACAGTCTGTGCAATTAGAGGTACTGGTAGATATGCAAACAGAACAGCGAATGGCCCAGTTTAGTAGAAAGGCATCAGGAGCTGAACTGCAACTGCTTGGATGTATGTTGCAGAACTCTGACCTCTCTGTTGCTTTCCAAAGCAAATAGGTCAATTGTTGGCTATCCTGAAAGATTGAATGAACTGTCTGCTACTCTTTGATCCAAGGACCATTCATGCAGTAGTATTCGGCTAAGACGGTCCACTAGTATATTGTGAATTCCTGTAAAACAGGATGCCTGGCAGTTGGCTCTGTGACAAAGAGCCAATGACCAAATTCGGACAGCCTCCTGGCAGAAGAATGAGCCTGTGCCCCTGCTTGTTCACAACAGATGAGAGAAAGATTCAAGGGCATAACAAATGGCATTCAGTTTCAGTAGGTTGATATTCGAGTGCCTCTCCACTAAGAACCATATTCCTTGTGTCTCTGACACTCTGGAATAAGCTCCCCCTCCCTCCCCCAATCCATCCCTGGTAATGCTGTTAAGAACTTAAGAAATTGCCTTGCTGCATCAGACCAAGGGTCCATCAAGCCCAGCATCCTGTCTCCAACAGAGGCCAAACCAGGACACAAGAACCTAGCAAGTACCCAAACATCAAGAAGATCCCATGCTACTGATGCAATTAATAGCAGTGGCTATTCCCTAAGTGAACTTAATTAATAGCAGGTAATGGACTTCTCCTCCAAGAACTTATCCAATCCTTTTTTAAACACAGCTACACTAACTCCAGTAACCACATCCCCTGGCAACAAATTCCAGAGTTTAATTGTGCATTGAGTGAAAAAGAACTTTCTCCGATTAGTTATAACTTCATGGAGTTCCCCCTAGTCCTTCTATTATCTGAAAGAGTAAATAACCAAATCACATTCACCTGTTCTAGACCTCTCATGATTTTAAACACCTCTATCATATCCCCCCATAGCCATCTACTCCAAGTTGAACAGTCCTAACCTCTTTACTCTTTCCTCATAGGGAAGCTGTTCCATCACCTTCTCCATTGAGATGCTGCAACCAGAATTGTACACAGCGGGCTCACCATAGAGCGATACAGAGGCATTTTGACATTTTCCGTTTTATTCACCATTCCCTTGCTAATAATTCCTAACACTGTTTGCTTTTTTTTTTTTTTGACTGCCACAGCACACTGAGACGATCTTTTCAAAGTATTATCCACTATGATGCCTAGATCTCTTTCCTGGGTGGTAGCTCCTAATATGAAACCTAAAATTATGTAACTACAGAATGGGTTATTTTTCCCTATGTGCATCACCTTGCTCTTATCCACATTAAATTTCATCTGCCATTTGGATGCCCAATTTTCCAGTCTCAGAAGATCCTCCTGCATAAGAACATAAGAAATTTCCATGCTGGGTCAGACCAAGGGTCCATCAAGCCCAGCATCCTGTTTCCAACAGAGGCCAAACCAGGCAATTTATCACAATCTGCTTGTGATTTAACTACTCTGAATAATGTTGTATCATCTGCAAATTTGATTACCTTACTCATTGTATTCCTTTCCAGATCATTTATAAAATACTGAAAAGCATGGGTCCCAGTACAGATCCCTGAGGCACTGAGCTGCCCACCCCTCCACTGAGAAAATTGTCCATTTAATCCTACTGTTTCCTGTCTTTTAATCAGTTTGCAATCCACAAAAGGACACAGCCACCTATCCCATGACTTTTTACTTTTCCTAGAAGCCTCTCATGAGGAACTTTGTCAAATGCCTTCTGAAAATCCAAATACACTACATCTACCGGCTCACTTTTATCTACGTATTTTATTAACCCCTTCAAAATAGTGAAGCAGATTTGTGAGGCAAGACTTGCCTTGGGTAAAGCCATGCTGACTTTGTTCCATTACACCATGTCTTTCTATATGTTCTGTGATTTTGATCTTTAGAACAATTTCCACTATTTTTCCTGGCCCTGAAGTCAGGCTAACTGGTCTGTAGTTTCCCAGATTGCCCCTGGAGCCCTTTTTAAATATTGGGGTTACATTAGCCACCCTCCAGTCTTCAGGTACAATGGATGATTTTAATGAAAGGTTACAAGTTTTTACTAATAGATCGGAAATTTCGTTTTTTAGTTCCTTCAGAACCTTAGTCTGGTCCAGGTGATTTACTACTCTTCAGTTTGCCAATCAGGCCCACCACATCTTCTAGGTTTACAGTGATTTAGTTCAGTCCATCTGAATCATTACCCATGAAACCTTCTCCAGAATGGGTATCTCCCCAATATCTTCTCAGTAAACAGCGAAGCAAAGATCCGATCATGAGACCTTCTTCCTCCAAGGCAGCACCAGGGCTGCCAGTCTGAAGTTAGGACTTGGCTACTATGTCCCTGAAGGTCTCATCTATATACCTCTCTGTCTGCCTCAGCTCCTCTATGTCTGCCACTCTAGCCTCTAGCGATCGGACTCGTTCTCTGAGAGACAGGAGCTCTTTGCATCGGATGCACACATACATCTTCTCAGCGGCGGGTAAAAAATCATACATGTGACAATGCAAAAGACTTGCTGCTGGACTGCTGCCTTCATCTCAAATTTGTTCAGATCCTAGTTAAATTTTAGGTTGCTATGGAAGTAGGAATGTGTCTAATTAGGGTCCTTTAAATGTATCAGTGTATTCACTATATGTCTGGTTGTGGACTACAGGGGAATGATCAAACTCTCAATGAGGTGTGGGGAATTCCTGAAGTGAAGTTAAAAGGCAGATTTTTTTTTTTTTTAGTTTGAAAATGGCACTTGCCTATAAATTAAAGGATGAGCTAGGAGTGGGAAATACAAACACACTAACTTCTGTTTATTAGCTGCCTTACTATTAAAAGCACAAACACATAAACACACTAAATAATAAACCCCAATAGTTTACTTCTCCCCAATAATTTTTAAAAAATTTCCCAAGCAAAAAACGTACTGATTCCTTTCAGCCACCAGCAAGGTGATCTTCTCCTCACAGTGCTCCCACTGAATTATCATTTTGGTCGCTCTTCTCTCTTCCTTCTCCAGTGCAATTGGAGAAATTACTTACCTGATAATTTCATTTTCCTTAGTGTATGATGGACTCAGAACCAATGGGTATAGTGTGCTCTTAATAGCAGTTGGACACAGAGTCAGATTTCAATCTGATGTCAGCCCTAGTACATATACCCCTGCAGGAAGCTCTGCTCTTCAGTATTCTCTTCGAAAAGCAATTGTGGATATATGTGTGACTGAATAACTTGATTAACTTGGTTAACGTGATTAACTTGAACTGGTTGATGTGGTTATAGCTGGAGACCGCCAGTGCACTCAACTGAGAAACGCCGAAACCCGGTAGGAATGGGTTAGAGGGAAGCTTGGCTTACCCATGTTTGTCTTGCTCTTGGGGATTGTCACCTGAGGTTTCCGTGTTTGTCGGCAGCCGTAGGCGGGATGGTGAGTCCATCTGTTTACACTAAGGAAAACGAAATTATCAGGTAAGTAATTTCTCCATTTCCTAGCGTGTAGCAGATGGACTCAGGACCAATGGATTGTACAAAAGCTACTCCCGAACTGGGTGGGAGGCTGCCCGTGGCCCACTTAGTACTGCCCTTGCGAATGCTGTGTCCTTCCGAGCCTGAACATCCAGGCGGTAGAACCTAGAGAAGGTGTGAATGGAGGACCATGTCGCCGCCCGACAGATCTCGGCGGGTGACAGCATCATGGTTTCCACCCAGGACACTGCCTGGGCTCTAGTGGAGTAGGCCTTGACTTGTAGAGGTGGAGGCTTGCCTACCTCTACGTAGGCCGCCTACTTCTTTGATCCAGCGGGCTATGGTTGACCGTGAGGCCGCTTCTCCTTGTTTCTTCCCACTGTGAAGGACGAATAGGTGATCCGTCTTTCGTACGGATTCCGACCTTTCCAGGTATCGGACTAGGAGTCTGCAGACGTTAAGATGGCGGAGGTGGCGAGATTCTTCCAAGTCCTTATGCTTGTCTGGCGATGGCAGCGAGATCGTTTGGTTTAGATAGAAGTGAGAAACCACGTTTGGGAGGAAAGAGTGGGACCATGCGTAGCTGTTTGGATCCCGGTGTGAACCAGATGAGTTCTCAACAGGACAGTGCTTGAAGCTCGGAGATGCGATGGGCAAAACAGACTGCCACTAGAAATGCAGTCTTCAATGTTAGTAGTCAGAGGGACAGACCGCAGGTGGGTCTGAAGGAGGCTCCTGCTAGGAAGTCTAGGACTAAATAGAGATTCCATAAAGGTACCGGGCCACTTTAGGGGTGGTCGGATCTGTTTGACCCCTTTCAGGAAGCGGGAGACGTCCGGGTGAGAGGCTAGGCTGCCGCCCTCCACCTTGGCGCTGTAGTAGGCCAACGCGGCCACCTGCACCTTGATGGAGTTGAGAGACAACCCCTTCTGTAAGCCGTTCTGCAGGAATTCCAGAATCGTGGGAATTTTGGCTGTCCGCGGAAGAATGTCGCAGTCTTCACACCAAGCTTCAAATATTCTCCATATTCATATGTAGGTTAGAAATGTGGAAAACTTGCGTGCTCGGAGCTGAGTGTCACTCACCGCCCCAGAGTATCCGCTCTTCTTCAGGTGTGTCCTCTCAATGGCCAGACCATAAGAGAGAATAGAGTTGGGTCTTCGTGGAGGATCAGGCCTTGTTGGAGCAGATCCCTGTGTGGAGGTAGAGGGAGAGGGCTCCCTGTTAGTCTTCGCATGTCTGCGTACCACAGCCTTCTTGGCCAGTCCGGGGCCACTAGAAGTACTGGTCCCCTGAAGTGTTCTAACTTGCAGATGATCCCGCCCAGTAGCGGCCATGGAGGGAAGGCGTATAGCAGAGTTTCCTGTGGCCAGGCCTGGACGAGGGCATCGATTTCTTGGGATTGTGGTTCCCCTCTGCGACTGAAGAAGTTGGGAACTTGGGCGTAGGACCGGGTTGCCAGGAGGTCCATGGCTGGTGTTCCCCAGTGGTTTACTATCAACTGGAAGGCTGTGGCCAATAGCCTCCATTCCCCTGGGTCTAGACTTTCTCTGCTGAGGTAATCCGCAATGACGTTGTCTTTTCCCACGATGTGGGCGGCTAAGATCTCTTGTAGGTTTGATTCCGCCCACGCCATTAGGGTGTCTATTTCCAGAGACACCTGTTGGCTTCTGGTTTCTCCCTGGCGGTTGATGTAGGCAACTATTGTGGTGTTGTCCGACATGACTCTGACCGATTTGCCCCAGAGTCTGTGACTGAACCGTTGGCAGGCTAGACTGACTGCCCGTGCTTCCAGCCGATTGAGGTTCCATTCTGACTCTTCCTTGTCCCATTGCCCCTGGGCGGTCAGTTCTTGGCAGTGAGCATGATCCAGGTCGGCGGGGATAGCTTTACTCCCTTGCTCAGATGGTCTTCTTGTAGCCACCATTGTAGCTGGGTTCGAACTTCCTCCGGCAGCTGGAGGCGAACGGCGTAGTTCTGGGACATCTGATTCCATCGTGACAGTAGGGAACGCTGTAGGGGTCGCATGTGAGCTCTTGCCCATGGAACCACTTCCAGTGTGGATGTCATGAGACCGAGGACTTGGAGGTAGTCCAACACCTTGGGGCGAAGACTGCTTAACAGGTTTCACAATTGGTTCATCAGTTTTGTTCTCCTTGTAGGTGTCAGAATGACCTTGGCTTGTCTGGTGTCGAACCAGACTCCCAGGTATTCCAGAGATTGGGAGGGCTGCAGACAGCTCCTGTTTGTGTTGACAACCCACCCAAGGTTCTCCAGTAGAGTTTTGACTCTGGTGGTCGCCTGATGACTTTCCTCTAGGGATTTTGCCCTGATCAGCCAATCGTCCAGATATGGGTGTACGAGAATTCCTTCTTTCCTCAGTGTCGCAGTCACTACCACCATGATTTTGGTGAACGTTCGAATCATTCGCTCGGTCTGCCCGTTGCTCTGAGGATGGAATGCCGTGGACAGATTTAACTGTATTCCGAACTTTTTGCAGAGGGCCCGCCAATATCGGGCCGTGAATTGTGGCCCCCGATCGGACACGATACTCTGAGGGAGCCCGTGGGCCCAAAAGATGTGTTGCGTGAAGAGGAGAGCCAGCTCTGGTGCCGAGGGCAGTTTAGGCAAGGGAACGAGGTGAACCATTTTAGAGAAACGGTCAACGATGACCCAGATTACGGTGTTTCCTTCAGAGGACGGTAGATCAACCACGAAATCCGTGGCAATGTGAGTCCACGGCTCGGTGGGAATCGGTAGAGGTTGTAAGAGGCCCCAAGGCTGACCACTGACTGGTTTTTGTTGAGCACACACCGGGCAAGACTCAACATACGCACGTACATCCTGACGAACCTTGGGCCACCAGTAGTAACGATTCAGGAGATCTAGCGTCCTGTCTCTGCCGGCATGACCTCCTATGAGGGAGTCATGGGCCCACTCGAGAACTTTTGTGCGATCCCGACGAGGAACCACTACTCTCCCCAGAGTGTGGACGCTGGTACTGGCGAGGCAGATTTTGGCTGGGTCGATGATATGCTGAGAAGGATCTTCTTTTTCCTCAAAGATAGTACTGCGGGATAAAGCGTCTGCCCGCACGTTCTTCAAGGCAGGCCGATATTTGAGGACGAAGTCGAATCGACTGAAAAATAATGACCAGCGAGCCTGCCTGGGATTGAGCCGTTGGGCTTGAGTGAGAAATTCCAAATTTTTATGGTCAGTATAAACAGTGACCGGGTGTTGAGCCCCCTCCAGCCATTGCCTCCATTCTTCAAAAGCTAACTTGATAGCTAACAATTCTTTGTCACCTATTCCATAGTTGGCCTCGGCAGGAGTGAATTTCTTTGAGAAATAAGAGCATGGTAGAAGGTGTCCAGTACTGGAGCATTGAGAGAGCACCGCTCCAACGGCGACACTGGAGGCATCAACTTCGACAATGAAAGGGCGCGATGGGTCAGGATGTCGTAAACAGATGTCCAGTAGAAAGGCCTCTTTCAAGTCCTTGAATGCTTTACAGGCCTCAGTGGACCAGTGTCGAGTATCCGCGCCCTTCTTGGTTAGGGCGGTCAGAGGAGCAACTAGTTGCGAATACCATGGTATGAAGTGCCTGTAGAAATTCGCGAATCCTAAGAATCGCTGCAGTGCTTTTAGGCCCACGGGTTGGGGCCATTCTCTGATTGCGGATATCTTATTAGGGTCTATGAAAAACCCCGTGGCAGAGATAACATACCCCAGAAAAGGTAAAGTGTCCTGTTCAAATAAGCACTTCTCAAGCTTTGCATAGAGATGATGGTCGCACAGGATCTGAAGTACTTGCCGGACGTGGTGCCGGTGGGAGTCCAGGTCTCGGGAAAAAACGAGGACATCGTCCAAATATACAATTACGCAGGAATATAGTAGTTCTCGAAGTATTTCGTTCATCAGATGTTGGAACACAGCAGGCGCATTACACAAGCCGAATGGCATGACCAAATACTCGTAATGTCCGTCCCGGGTGTTAAAAGCGGTCTTCCATTCATCCCCGGGACGGATCCGAACCAGGTTGTAGGCGCCTCTTAAGTCCAACTTGGAAAATACCTGTGCTCCCTGGAGTCTATCCAATAGTTCAGGAATTAGAGGTAACGGGTAGCGATTCTTTTTAGTAATGGCGTTCAACCCTCGGTAATCGATGCACGGCCTCAAAGTCCCATCTTTTTTGGCTACAAAGAAAAAGCCTGCCCCTGCAGGTGACTTAGAAGGGCGGATGAACCCCTTGGCGAGATTCTCAGTGATGTAGTCCGACATTGCTCGAGTCTCCGGCTGAGAGAGAGGGTACACTCTTCCCCGAAGCGGAATTGCGCCGGGAAGCAGATCAATTGCGCAGTCGAAGGGACGGTGTTGAGGCAAAAGTTCCGCTTTTTCTTTGGAAAACACGTCGGCAAAGTCCGCATACTGAGACAGAAGCAGAGATCCAGTGTGAGCCAAAGGAATCTGATGAACCACACCTGATTTGATGCAGGATCGAAAGCAACAGGAGCTCCATTGGGTAATCTGCAAATCATCCCATTGAATCACCGGCGAATGTTGCTGAAGCCAGGGTAGTCAGAGAACCACTGGGTGTACAGACTTTTCTAGGATCAGAAGTGAAATCTTTTCTGAATGTAATAGCCCTGTCTGAAGGGTGATTGGGACCGTAGTAGTAGAAATACTTCCGGTTAAAGGAGTACCCCGAATTGAGGTAACCCGTAACGGTGGCTCCCGAGGTTGAGTGGCCAAGCAGAGTTGTTGCACGAGTTCACGGGTAATGAAGTTCCCTCCGGCGCCCGAGTCGATGAGGGCTCTCTTGTTAAAGGTACCCCCCGGGAACTTTAGAGTTATAGGAACTGTACATTGAGGAGTAGCGTTGAGGCAGCCTAGGAGAGGCTCCTCCCTTACTCCTAGGCGCGAGAGTTTTCCGCTCGCTCCTTGCACTGTGAAAGGAAGTGTCCCTTTCCTCCGCAATAAAGGCATAGCCCTAGGTTGCGACGGCGTCGTTTCTCCTCTGGAGTCAAAGAGGCCCTTCCCAGTTGCATAGGCTCTTCCGTGGAAGATTCAGAAGGAGTACTGGTACTCCGGGGACTCGGAGAAAGTGGTCTCGAAAAGGCTGGGGCCAGAGGAGCCATACGTCGAGGAGGTCGTCCTTCCTTCGCCCTTTGCTGCAGACGGCGATCAATGCGTCCTGCGAGGTCAACCAATGCGTTGAGATCCTCCGGAATGTCCCGGGTGGCCAGTTCGTCTTTTATCCTGGCTGCTAGACCCTCCAAGAAGATTCCTCGGAGAGCGTCGTCACGCCACCCTACCTCTAAAGCAAGCATGCGGAACTCCAGAGCATAATCCGCCAGAGTCCGAGTTCCTTGTCGAAGCTGGAGCAACTCAGAGGTTGCCGAGGTTTGGCGCGCAGGCTCGTCAAAAGCCGCCTTGAAATTCTCTACAAAACTAATCAGATTGCTGAGGATGGCGTCGTTCTTTTCCCACATGGGTGATGCCCAGTTCAGGGCCTTACCGTCCAACAGGGAGAATATGTAAGCCACCTTGACGGCATCCATCGGGAATTGATTGGGCAATAAAGCGAACCGCACGAAGCACTGGTTCAAGAATCCCCTACATGCCTTGGGGTCCCCGGCATAACGTGAGGGTGCCGGAAGTTGGGTAGAAGCGTGGAAAGGTACCACTGGTGGTGGTGGTGCGGACACAGGTACAGGAGGTTCCGCATCCATCCAAATAGCCAACCGCTCCACAGTTACTGCCAAGGAGTCTAGAACTTGTTGCTGGTGCACCAGGCGTTGAGCGAGTCCCGGAATGGCCTGAAGACCAGTGAGGTCTGCCGGATCCATGGCCTTGCAAACTGTTGTAATCCGGAAGTGGATCCTTGGGCCGACCGACGATGGAGGACGGTCGGGAGGCAGACACACGCTGCTGGAGCTGAATCTTCACCTGGAAACCCGTGACCCCCCCAGAGGAGCTGTTGGGATCCGGATCGCTAGGACTTAGGTGGCTTCGCCCTGGAAGTCCGCGGTCCCCCCAGGAGGAGCCTGTAGGGACCCGGACCGCTGGGACTTAGGAGATAAGGCGCTGTGGAAGAAGACCAGGAGCGGAGTAGAAGCTGGATGGGTCACCAGAGGCAGCGAAGACAGACAGACCGAGGTCTGGGCAGAATACGGAGGTCTGGGCAGAATACGGAGCGATGAGACAAGTCGGAGTCAGTTCAGGTAAGCAGGCAGGCAGGTAGACTGGCAGGCAGTGGCAGGCAGGTAGGCAGGCAGGCAGGCAGACTGAGCAGGAACAGCAACTTTCTAGGTGACTGCATTGCAAGGCAAGGGAACCTAGCAGACACCGGGTTTACAACCCCCAGCATCTGAGGTCACAGAAGGGGTCTGATGTCACAGAAGGAGGCGTGTCTGGCTGACGTCACAACAGTCAATCCCGGGCCTCAAGAGGCCGTTCTTTCCACCAATGACAGACCAAGGCAAGTTAATTCAAATTAATGTCATCCAGTCTATAGATTCATTCATACCATTTGGTACCCGTGAGGACAGTTTAAAAATCCACTTCTGCTCACAAAAATGTTATTGACTTTGACGATTACCTCCCTGTTCCGAACACTGTAATTGATCCAGAATGGTCCACTTTAATTGATCGAACTTGTGCTAATTTTGAATGCAGTGTCTAACCATAGGGGCCTCAACGTTCCCCGTATGTATCCGGCTTCTATGTTCCCTCAAGCGTACTTTGATTTGTCTGCTAGTACGCCCTACATAGATAGAGGGGCAGGGACATTGTATTAAATAAATGACGTTGATAGATTCACAATTTGTAGCCTTTTTCTCTTTAAACAGTTCCCCTGTTATAGGATGTTGCAAGACCTCGCCTGTACTAGCATTAGCACACATATCACATTTGCCGCATATTTCATGATTACCTATTGTAAACTCAACATTTGCTGTTCGCAACGTAGCATGCACTACCTGATCTTTGATATTTCTACTTCGTTGGTAAGAAAAAGAGGTAATCCGAAAAAAATGCCCATATGTAATTGCAGAATATGCCAGTGATGTCTGATACTTTGTGCTATGAGGTATGATTTGTCTGTGTGCTGTAAACACAAACATCCGTAGTTACACTTCGTCTCGACTGGTATTCCAATAACGCTGATCGGGGTGAATACAGGGCGCGTTTGTATGCTTTACGTATCACTGCATATGGATACCCTCATTCGAAAAATCTTTTTGCCATTTCTTGTGCTTGAAATTTGAATTCATCATTAGTGGAACAATCTACGTATTCTGAAAAATTGGCTAACTGGTAAGCCGTTTTTTAAGGCTTTGGGGTGGAAGCTATGATACCTCAAGAGGTTATTACGCACAATCGGTTTCCGATGTACAGTCGTGTGCAGGATATTGTCCTGCTTACTGATTACAATGTCCAAAAAAATTATTTGTCGTGAACTATATTGAAAGGTAAATTTCAAATGGGGATCGATAGTATTGATCCATACCAAAAAATGCTTCAATGTTTCTTCGTCAGATACCCAAAAAAACAACAGGTCATCTATATACCTAATCCAGAATATGATATGTTTAAACCATGGTGAAGTATAAATGTATTGGCGTTCTAAGCAATCCATCACTGGATTCGCTATAGATGGAGCTGCAGACGACCCCATTGTGATCCCATGTATTTGCATGTAAAAAAATACCATCAAATGTAAAATAATTGTGTTTCAGCACTAATTCAGCAATTTGGAGCATGAACGAAACTGGTATTCTTTTGCCAGACTGATTTATTATAGTTTCGGCTATATATATATATATATATATATATATATATAGTTTCTATTTAAACAGAAACAAAAATTAATAGTATACCTATTAGGCATAACACTGGCTAAAAACAAAAAGACAGTATCAAGCTTATATACTACTTACAAGCAGTTAAGGTGATGTATATTCCATCTCCATTTTAAACTCTGCCACTATCAACAGATTTATCTGTCCCTGGAAGAGTAAACCAATTTATTAGCCAACCGCTAAATGACATTATTAAAGTACTTAATTCATAGTGCAAACCGCACAGCTCCGAAAAGTTGTAGAATGAGAAAAATTCTCACCTTTTAACCGGGGGGGGGGGGGGAATACCAACTGAAGAGGCAGCAAGTTGCTTCAAGACGCCGCGCATGCATTCTCACTTACACTTTACCAAATAGAGCGGAAACGATTCCTTTGAACATGGTTCTGATGTGCCGAGAGGGGCTTTTTCTTTTTCAATGATTTTTCTTATAATTGGATTGGGTATCTTTTATATGCATACATTATAAGATTGGTAATAAAAATATAAATAAATTGTATTGTAACGTGTTTGTGGTTACTATAATATAAAATAAAACCATTGTATATTTTATGCTGATACAATAAAACTTATTATCGACCTCTAAAAGGTATAGGCATTCTGCTCCTTTACATGGAGTTGAGATGCATGCTATCTGATTTAAATAAGTTATATAATCCATAACTGTAATGATTCAGGAAACTACAGTCCAAATGAGCCTGATGTATGTTCTGGGCAAAATGGCACAAGTTATTCTGAAAAAAAAAAATTTCTGGCCATAAAGACAATTATGGCTTAATCTATTAGATTTTTTCCAGTGCTACTTCTTGGGCTACACTGGTATACAATGATACCATGATGGCCGACTGTACTAGGAGCTCTCTTCGTTTGCCAATTTTTTAAGTACCCGAGTTGTATCTTGTACGTAAGACTTCATCTTTTTTACTTGAGGTTGTAAAAAGAAACTATAAGTGTTTCCTAATTTTTTTTGTCACTGATGAACTTGAATTAAAGTATAAAAAAATGTAAAAGATCAAAACATTAAAAAAAAAAAATCAGGTGCATGGAGACCAATAATTATATAAAGTAATAGAGTCATGAATGATTGACCTGTCTGTAGTGGTGATCACAAAGTATCCACACAGTTATCAATTGAGTGTTACAACAAAGCAACTCTCGGTATTTTATATGAGGTCTCCATTCACAATAAGAAAAACAGAGGTTTCCTATGAATATTAATTTTTTTTGGTATAATAAGTATTTATATCATAGAGGCAGTTTTTTGAGAAATATTCTCTCCTTAAGAACATGCATATATGTACCAGCTAAGAAGTAGTCATATCGAAAGCCCACCAATCAAATGCTAGTGGATGTGGTAATATCCAATCAATATCAACTTTTGGATCATATGCATGTTATAAAATCCTGATGAAAGACAGACAGACTTTGGACTACCACACAGCTTGTTGCCATTCATGCAAATGTCACATGTGTGAACTTTGCACTTAAGACTTCATGAAGTTCAAGCTTAAGCTTCAAGACTGGGCTCCCAGCTCAGCCCTGCACCATTAACTTTGGTGTACTTGATGATCTCATTCTTGCCTAAGCCCTTGCAATTCAAGCCAATCTGCATTCCTATTCCCTGCCAGCATAATTTACAGAAGCTTTTGAAAGCACTCTGCCTGCCAGAGGTCCAAATGATGATCTCATTCTTGCCTAAGCCCTTGCAATTCAAGCCAATCTGCACTCCTATTCCCTGCCAGCATAATTTACAGAAGCTTCTGTTTTCAGACTAAGGTACACCAAGGAGATAACCCAAGAACTGGCTTATCTTTGCTATAGACTGACCGGAATTTTCAATACATCTCACGCTTCTATTTAAACAGAAACAAAAATTAATAGTATACCTATTAGGCATAACACTGGCTAAAAACAAAAAGACAGTATCAAGCTTATATACTACTTACAAGCAGTTAAGGTGATGTATATTCCATCTCCATTTTAAACTCTGCCACTATCAACAGATTTATCTGTCCCTGGAAGAGTAAACCAATTTATTAGCCAACCGCTAAATGACATTATTAAAGTACTTAATTCATAGTGCAAACCGCACAGCTCCGAAAAGTTGTAGAATGAGAAAAATTCTCACCTTTTAACCGGGGGGGGGGGGGGGGGAATACCAACTGAAGAGGCAGCAAGTTGCTTCAAGACGCCGCGCATGCATTCTCACTTACACTTTACCAAATAGAGCGGAAACGATTCCTTTGAACATGGTTCTGATGTGCCGAGAGGGGCTTTTTCTTTTTCAATGATTTTTCTTATAATTGGATTGGGTATCTTTTATATGCATACATTATAAGATTGGTAATAAAAATATAAATAAATTGTATTGTAACGTGTTTGTGGTTACTATAATATAAAATAAAACCATTGTATATTTTATGCTGATACAATAAAACTTATTATCGACCTCTAAAAGGTATAGGCATTCTGCTCCTTTACATGGAGTTGAGATGCATGCTATCTGATTTAAATAAGTTATATAATCCATAACTGTAATGATTCAGGAAACTACAGTCCAAATGAGCCTGATGTATGTTCTGGGCAAAATGGCACAAGTTATTCTGAAAAAAAAAAATTTCTGGCCATAAAGACAATTATGGCTTAATCTATTAGATTTTTTTTTTTAAAGATATGAATAAAACATTTAAATCCAATTTTCAAATGCCTTCTGAAAAGCCAAATACACTATATCAAAGTCCCCTATGAAAATTAAAGTCACGAGATAAGAGGCAATATTCTATTGTGGATTGTTAACCGGTTAAAAGATAGAAAACAGGAAGATAAGGCTAAATGGTTAGTTTTCCAAATGCAGAAAGATCTTTAGTAGAGTACCGCAGGGATACAGGACCTGTGTTTAATATCATAAATGATCTTGAATAGGAAATAAGGAGTGAGGTAAGCAAATTTGCAAGTGACAAAATTATTTAAAGTTGTTAAAACAGCAGCAGATAAGGAACTGTTAAAGGACCATGTGAGATTAGGAGACTGCATTTTTCCACTTTAAACTTCATCTGCCAAAGTGATGCATATATTTATTTATTTTTATATACTGACATTTGATCTGAGATATCACATCGGCTTACATTCTAAGTTTTGTACTGGAGGCAATGGAGGGTAAAGTGACTTGCCCACAGTCACAAGGAGGACAGCAGGATTCAAACCCTAGTCTCCTGGTTCATAGCCCACTGCTCTAACCACTAGGCTATTCACTACACAGAATAAAAGACTTTCGAGTCCTTGTGAACAATACATAGAAATCCTTAGCTCACTGTGTGGCAGTAATCAAAAATGCAAATAAAATGTTAGGAATGATCTGAAAAGGAATGGAGAATAAAATTGAATATTTCACATTGCCACTGTATTGATCCATGGTGCGACCACACCTTGAGTACTGCAAGAAAATTATTCTTTACCTGCTAATTTTCGTTCCTGAAATACCATGGATCATTCCAGATGGTGGGTTATGTTCCATGTCCAGCAGATGGAGTCAGAACACAAAATTCCCAGGGGAGGACCCATATAACCACGCCTCCCCTGTAACAGCTCTCAGTAACTAGACTAACAAAGCCCAAAAGAGAGAGACTAAAAACAGAGGGATCAAGTAATCAAAGAAGGAATTGAAATATCCGCTGTTCAAATAAACAGCAACTAAATTCTGAACAGTGAACTTGCAAACAGCAGTGCGTGAACAAAAAAGGCACGCAGTATTCGAAATACAGAGTAGAAGATTGTTAAGACAGGTAGGCAGGATGTCCCACAAACAAACCCCCAAACCAAGGGAGGGTGTCTAGAATGATCCATGGTATTACAGGAACGAAAATTAGTAGGTAAGGAATAATTTTCTTTTCCCTGTACATACCAGGATCATTCCAGACGATGGGATGTACCAAAGCTTTCCCATCACGGGTGGGCCGCAGACAGCCCTGCTCGTATTACCTTGTCTCCAAGCTGACCACCCGACGGAGCACCGACGTCCAGGCGATAATGTCTAGCAAAAGTATGGATCGACTTCCAGGTGGCTGCCCTACAAATCTCCTGACTGGAGACGGAGGAGTTCTCCGCCCAAGATGTCGCCTGGGCTCGAAGAGAATGAGCCTTGACAACCAGCGGAGGGGACTTACCTACGCCAAGGTACGCCGCTATGATCGCTCCCTTCAACCACCGTACTATAGATTATTTGGAGGCCATGCAACCCTTCCGGGGTCTGGACCAGAGGATAAACAGATGATCGGAGAGCCGAAAATCATTAGTCACCTCCAGATAGCGTATCAGAGACCGCCGTACATCCAGTCTACACAGGTCTCCAGACTCAGAAAAGGCAAAAGATGGTAATTCCACCGATTGGTTGAGGTGGAATGCCGAAACCACTTTAGGGAGAAAAGAAGGAACCGTCCTCAGCGAAACCCCTTCAGGCGTGAAACGAAGGTATGGTTCACGACAGGATAGGGCCTGCAGCTAGGAAATACGTCTTGCTGAACTGATTGCCACGAGAAAAATGGTCTTGAGAGTGACGTCCTTGATGGTAGCCGAGCTTAGAGGTTCGAACGGCGAACCACAGAGGACTCGGAGCACCAGATTCAGATTCCACGACGGACAAGGTGGGCGAATAGGAGGCTTCAAGTGTTTCACTCCTTTAAGGAAACGGGAGACGTCCGGATGAGAGGACAGAAACTCCTTATTTCCACTGCGAAGAAAAGCCCCCAAGGCTGCCACCTGAACCCGAAGAGAATTGTAAGCAAGACCCAAATCCAAACCTGCCTGCAAGAAGGAAAAGACTTGTGGCACTGAGGCCTGCATGGGAAGAATGTCATTCACTCCACACCAATCCTCAAAGACCTTCCAGACTCGAACATGGGTAACAGAGGTGGACATCTTACGTGCTTTCAGTAGCGTTGAAATAACTGGCTCCGGATAACCGCGCCTCCTCAACTGACGCCTCTCAAAAGCCAGGCCGCAAGACAGAAGCGATCTGCCTCCTTGAAAAATACTGGTCCCTGGCATAGAAGACGTGGCAGCTGACCGAGACGAAGGGGACCCCTCCACCGTCAAATTGCGCAGATCCGCGAACCACGGTCGTCAGGGCCACTCTGGCGCCACAAGGATCACCGGCCCTTGGTGTGCCTCTATCCTGCGGATGACCTTGCCCACGAGGGGCCACGGTGGGAAAACACATAGGAGACAGTGGCGCGGCCAGGGCAGGACCAGCACGTCCACGCCCTCGGCGCCGCGCTCCCGCCTGCGGCGGAAGCAGGCGGCCTTTGCATTTCCGGCGGTTGCCATTAGGTCTACGTGCGGTGTCCCCCATCGCCGTACTATTATCCGCATCGCCTGCTGCGAGAGCTCCCACTCTCCGGGATCCAAGTTTTGTCGGCTGAGAAAGTCCGCCTGTACGTTGTCCACTCCCGCTATATGCGAGGCCGCTAGTCGGAGGTAAAGTTCTGCCCACTCCATCAATTTGTCAGTTTCCAGAGAGACCAACAGACTTCTCGTGCCTCCCTGGCGATTGATGTACGCCACTGTAGTCGCATTGTCCAATAGCACCCTGACTGCTTGATGGCGTACTATGGGGAAGAAACCCTGTAATGCCAGACGGACCGCCCTGGTCTCCAAGCGGTTGATGGGCCACTTCGACTGTTCCTCCGTCCATCGACCCTGGATTGAGCTGTCCCGACAGACCGCTCCCCAGCCTGTGAGGCTGGCGTCCGTGGTGTTAATCACCCAGTCCGGGTCCTCCAGCAACACCCCCTGAGCTAGGTGCCGCGGTTCCAGCCACCAATGGAGACTGATGAAGGTTCCTCTCGGAATCGGAAGGATTGCCTGGAAATCTCTCGACACCGGCTGTTGCCTCTGAGGACGCGCTCTCCGCTGGTTATGATAACGGTTTCTGGAGTAATTATATGATCTTGACGAACGGGGGTCGATCTTCAGGCAACTTGTGCACCGCGTTCTCATTAAGGGACTTGATGATCTGATCCAAGTCTTCACCAAAAAGATACCTACCCTTAAAAGGAAGGGACCCCAAACGTGTCTTGGAAGAGGCATCAGCCGACCAATTGCGAAGCCAAAGGAGCTGACGCGCTGAGACCGCCGCCACCATGGTTCGGGCTAGGATCCTTAAGAGATCATATCATATAAAGCATCCGCTCCATAGGCAACCACGGCTTCCAGTCTGTCCGCCTGGTGAGCCTCAGCATCTGGTAAGGACTGGGAGGTGAGAAGCTGCTGCACCCACCGAAGACCCGCTCGCTGTGCGAGGGAACTGCAGATAGCCGCTCACATCCCTAAGGCCGAGACCTCAAAGATACGCTTGAGGTAAACCTCCAGCTTCCGATCCTGCATATCCTTCAACGCCGTCCCTCCAGTGACAAGAATAGTGGTATGCTTTGTGACCGCTGATACCGCAGAATCTACGGCAGGAACTTTGAGAACTTCCAAAAAATCGGCCGGCAGAGGATACAATTTTTCCATGGCTCTACCGACCCTAAGGTTGGCCTCCGGGGAAATCCCATTCCCGAGTGATCAACTGCAAGATCTTGTGATGAGTGGGAAAAGACTTGGCTAGTGGCCGCAGTCCTGCTAGGAGGGGGGTCCCCCTTCTTGAGAGCCGGGTCAGGCCCCACCGGTTCCGGAGGGGGATCAATATCCATTTCCTGAAGGATGTAGGGAATGAGGTCATCTAACTCCGCCACTTGGAAGATGCGGAGGACCCTAGGGTCGTCGCCCTCCACCTGGGCCGCCAAGGTGGGGTCGTCCACGTCAGGGTCCTGGGGGGTCCCCAGGTCCCGAAGGTCGTGTCTCTGCTCTGAAGAAAAGCCCTGTGCATCAGGACTATGAATTCAGGGGAAAAGGCCTGGCATCCTGAGGGGTCACCCCCCGGGGGATCCCCCCTCTGCCTACCAGGATTAGACTCTGAGTAAGGGTCTAAAACGGGCCTAGAAGTGGGGAACGGATTATCCGTGTCCTCCTCAGAAAGCGCGGCATCAGAATCTTGCAACAAAATGGCCGCCGTTCCCGCATTGAGAGGGAACAGGGCCTGGCGCTTCCTTCCCATGCGGTCTGCAGCTCGAACGTCCTTGCTAGTAGCTGGAGCACATTCCCCCTCAGGGAAACAGACTGAGCACAGACCCTCTTCAGAAAATAATCCGGCCCTGTCGGAGCCCTCACAAGGCGCCGCGGACTGCATCGCCGCAAGGAGAGAGAGAGGGGGGAGGCTCTACAGGTGGCTCATGCCTAAAATGTGCGCCGACCTAAAGAAGAACTGATGGGGAATTACCCTCCCGACAGCAGGCGGCCCCGGGAATGGTGCTTCGCGGGGCCGCAGGTCGGGACGTCTGTCGCTCCCCAAAAGGGAGGGGGGAAAACCTGGGTCAGGAGGGAGAGGCCGGCGCTACCGACTTTCACTCAGAGAGCCGAACGGAGTCCAAAAAATTGCAGTTTTCTGCTGAAAAAGAAAATGAAACAAAAATACACTTACCCCAACTGAGCCCTCAGTGAGGAAAATGAGAAAAGAAATAAAGAAAACAGGCAACAGCCTGTCAGCAAGTCACCAGGCTAGAGAGCGATGAGCCAGCACCAGCGGAGAGCTCTCCCCCTGCTGTAAGAGGAGCCTTAGCAAAGTGACCTAAACTGTAAATTTAAAACTTTTTTTTTTTTTTTTTAAACTTGATTCCCCTGAGGAGGTAGCCCTAAGCTAACAAGCTGGGGACCACAAGTCCCCTGCTCACATCTGCTGGAGTCAGAACGTTACAAAGAAGCTGTTACACGGGAGGCGTGGTTATATGGATCCTCCCCTGGGAATATTCGTGTTCTGACTCCATCTGCTGGACATGGAACATAACCCATCGTCTGGAATGATCCTGGTATGTACAGGGAAGTGCAGTTCTGGTCACCTGACCTAAAAAAAAAAAAAAATACACATATAACTAGAAAAGGTGCAGAAAAGGGCAACGAAAATGATGAGTAGATGGAATGACTCCCCTCTGAAGAGAGGTTACATAGGATCTTTAGCCTGGAAAAGATGGAGCTGAGAGTGGGGTAGGATAGATGTTTACCAAATAATGAGTGGGATGAATGTGTAAATAGGAGATGGTTATTTATCCTTTCAAATAATAATACAAAAATAATGTGACACTCCATTAAACTAACAGATTTAACACAAATCATAGAAAGTACTTTTTCACTCAGTGTGCAATCAAACTGTGGAATTCTGTTGCCAGAGAATGTGAGCAAGGCAACTAGCATAGTTCAGTTAAAAAAAAAAAAAATAAACGGTTTGGACAAATTCCTGGAGGAAAAGTCCATGAACATTAGCCAGGCAGACAAGGGAAAGGCATTGCTATTCCTGGGAATAACCAGAAATAAATCTTTTTGCGATCTGCCAGGTACTTGAGATCCAGACTGGCCACCATCAAGACGAAATGATGGGCTCAATGAACCTTGATTTAATCTAGTATAGCATTTCTGAAATATTTTCTAATGTTTCTTCCAAATCTACACATTGGATCCTCATATCATGATCTCTTGTTCAAGAGCTTTCCCTTTCACTAAAAAAAAAAAAAAAAGGAGGTATGCCTTGTATGGGAGTGAAACATTCCCTGGCACCAGGGCATCTGCTACTGGCCTGGGAAGGGCCACTGTGGCAGACTACAACCTGAAGAGAGGCCCAGATGGAACAGTTGTAGCTATGGACTGGGCCTGTTCTTTGCCTGCACAAAAGAAAGAGACACTACAAGAAATGGGTGAGAAAAGAAAACAGCAAAAAAATAAAAAAAAAAACCCTAAAAAAGAAGAAAAAGAAAGTGAGAAAAATAAATGGAATACACCTTTCCCTACCCCACCCCCCACCACAGGTGACAAGAAAAATATTGATTTTGGCTCCTTAAAATTTTGCCTGGTGTCCAAGATTTCTAAATATTTCTCTATCATTTTTCATGCATTATGCCTTTCAGGCATGTCTCTGTCATATCTCCTATGTGGTTGAGCGTTTTCTTTAGCAACAAAGTAGCTTTTACTATAGCTAACATCAAAAATTATGACTACTTGTCTTATATACATGATAGTGTTGAACTACAACAAGCTCTCCTGATTCTTGTAAGTGAAACTGTAAATATTACTACAAAAACATGGTTATACCAAAAAGGTAAATAATATTCAAAAGATGTAAAAATATCTGACTTGACTTGAAAATTTTGCATTTAAACCAAGGAAAGCACAATCTGTCATTTGCAATAAATACAGCTCATGATTTCAGTGAGAAGGGAAATAGACCTATGATATTCATGCTAAATAAAACATTTTTACCTCTATTGTAGGATCATATTCATCCACAAAATGATTCTGAATTAGCTGTATTGTTAAGGCGCTCTTGCCTACGCCACCAGCTCCTACCACCACAAGTTTATATTCCGTCATATTGGGCAGACCTTGCAACAAAATAAATGAAGATTAGAATTACCTAGTTCTATTTGTAAGTCTCACTCTTTACATATATTCTATACTGAATGTGCTCACTACAAATGTAATAACAACTTTTACAAAAAAAGTGAAAAATTACTGTTTTAGTTATAGTTCTATAACCAGCAAAATGTGACAAATGTGTTTTGGTATTTATTTGCTATCATTCAAACCAGCCAAAAACAGTACAACCATACTTGAAGCAATCAGATAATATGGAGATATAGATGTATTTTCAAGTATAGCAAGGTAAAAACTACTAAATTAAACCCAGCAAAAGTCAAGAAAAAAAGCAAGTTTGCTTACTGTAAAATGGGATTCTCCATAGACAGCAGAATGAATTAGCCATGACATGCGGGTGACTTCATTGACAATGCTGAATGGACCTTCTTTCCTAACTCAGAGTTTTTGCTCTACTGAGCATGCGTGGGAGATCCTGCATGGGCGCTGCCTCACGAGCCCATCAGTTGATTGAAGAAGCTGACCTTTAGCTTGGTCGTTTAAACTCCAGGGTAGAGGGGCAGGTAATAAGCATGGTCAATTCATTCTACTGTCTACAGAGAATCCCATTTATGGTAAACAAACTTGCTTTCTCTGTTGACAAGCAAGGCTGAATTAGCTATGACACCTAGGGAGTCCCAAGTTAAGGATTGCAGCAGAACAAGACCTACAAAATCAACCTGGCCCCTTTGTGGAGAGTAGACTACTGGGTGAAAAGGCTACACAAAATTGCTTGTCCAAATTTACTATTACTTCTTGATAGATTGCCCAAAATAGTAATGGGACATGAAGATGTGAATGGATGTCCAAGTTGCAGCTTTGCAGATATATTTAGCCATGGCTCTCAGCTGATGAACCTTGATAGAATCTGTGACAATTGCTATGCCCAGTTTGTTAGAATCATACAAGACAGTAAGTTGCGAGGCCTAATGATGTGATTGAGCTCTCAAGCGATCATAACCCAAGGCACTTCTGCAGTCTAATGAATGAAGAGCATTCTCCCTCTTATACACAAGTGACTTCGGAAAGAATGTGGGCAACATGATTGTTTGATTTATATGAAAAGTAGACACCATTTTTGATAGAAACAGGTTCAGTGTGGAATACCATTCTGTTGTGGAAAAACTGCATGTATGGTGGGTAATGCATTAATACCTGGAGCTCAATGGCTCTTCTAGCTGAGGTAATGTCAAGTAGGAATAACAGTATGCAGAAGAGAACTAGAAAGCTCATCTACACACCTTACCCAGCACCCAGAGAGAGACCTCAGAGGTAAATGCGAGTTAGCCAGACTTCAGTCTCCACAGCCCCAGCTTTCAGAGGCCCCACATTCTATTCAGCAGAAGAGGACTGGAACGCATTACTATAAATTTACTATAGATTTGATATGGAAGGAATTTAATTCAAAATAAGGTGAGTAAATAGGTAGTTATAAATAGATTAATTGCAGTATTTTACAAGTCACTGACAGAACAATAAGCAGAGTTGCTTACCTGAAACAGGTGTTCTCCTAGGACAGCAGAATGTTAGTTCTCATACATGGGCGACATCACTGGATGGAGACTGGCACGGAACTTTGATCTCAAAGATTCTAGAACTCTCAAACATGCCCTACTGAGCATGTCAGCTGTAGTCATCACCCTGCCCCCTAGGCAGAGTCCCTCAGTCTTTTTTTTCCCGTGGAACAGTGTGATCGCAGAAGCCATGTGCTCATGGTATTCAGCTTTGCTCTCTTCTCACAGTTCTTGTGATTTTTTTTTTCTAGAGCCACAGCTGTTTTCTTTCCTTTTCTTGACAACCGTATGCCAGCCAAATGGTGGGCTTTTCCCTGTGCAGCCAATGTTAGTTTCCCTGTGCAGAATCTGTTAGTATCTTTTTTTTTTTTTTTTTTTTAAATTAAAAAAGAGAAACAAAGAAGAAACAAAAAACTGCAAGGTAGTTTCTGTCCTCTCCTTGCTCTCTCTCCTTTTTCTCCCTTTCCCTGGTGCTGACAGGACTGACTTATACAGTCCAGTGATCCATGTACACTGCATAGCCTGGGGACTTACCCAAGTTCTACTCTGTCTGGAATTCCATGTCTTTTCCCCAATCACTCGGCATCGATGGATTCATATGGTGCCGGGATCGAGGACCATGACGTTCCTGTGGAGAGCTCATTCTCCCCACACCCCAAGGAGCTAGTCTCCATGGGCGGGAGCCCTGGAAGACGTGGCCTCCCCTCCAGCTTGCCATGCATGGCAGTGCAGTCTGCTTAGGAGAGAGGGTGAGCAGGAGCCTAGGATAGCAGCTTGCTGCCGCACCTCGGTGCCATGCCCAGTAATGGTTACTCATGCACAGCTGTGACCAGTGCACCATTCATCTGATGCATCGATGTCAGGGACCAGGCCCACCATTGTGCAGCAGGGATGATGCCGTAGAGGCCCATGATGCCGTAGAGGCCTTCTGTGCAGTTGGCATTGGTGGAAGTGGAGACTCATAGCACCGGCTTGAGCATCAACGTGGTGGAGTAGCAGTTCAAACCGATGCTGTTGATCGAGGCCACGCTGCCATTGGTGCCGGGGCACCATCGAAGCAGCAGTGCCTTCAATGCCGTGGTTCCCTCAGTGCACTCAAGGCCGTAGTGCCGTTGATGCCGCTGTGCCCTTGACACCTGTGGTGTAATTGTTGCCATCAATGCCCTCTATCCCATCAAGGTGTGTGCTTGGCCACCCTTGGGGCTATTGAGGTTGAATTGGTGGCAAGCCCTCCATGCTATCGGTATGCAGCTTTGATGCCGAAGTGTGTACCCTTGAGGCCACGGCCACTCACCGAGTCGTCGTGGTGTGTGGCGCTCTATGCCAATGCAGGACGTGGCCTCAATGCCATCGCGATGCGGTGCTGCTCCAATATTATTGATGCCTTTGAGGCAATCGCGGTGTAGGGTCACTGTGGAGGCCCTTAGACCACGGATGCCTCTTGCTCCCACCTCGACTACGTCTAGCACCACTGACCAGGTGCTGGGTTTGCTATTGACCACCTTGGTTGTCCTTGAGGCTATCGACCGCTGGGGCTCTTGGAAGCCACCGTGTGACCCTGCAGCCCTCGGGTGGAAAGGATTTTTTGGCCTTGAGTGGATCGAGCGCAGGGTTCGCCATCTACTCAAGGTACGTTGGGGCATCAAAGCGCAGTGATCATGTGACCTCTAAGGCTCCTTGGTGGTGTCCTCTACAAGGCACTGAGGAGCTCTGTGCTATTCCTTCATGGACTATGGCTGTTGGAGCCTTAGTACTTGCGAGATCATAGTTCACTGCATCGGGGCCCTTGGATGAATAAGTGAACTGAGGGGAACAGTCTGGCACTGGCGGTCATCAGTTCCTTTGGGCATCGGTGATCTGTGTATGGGCTGCAGAGCTCCTCCCTGCAGACACCCATGGCCTCCTTGGTACCATTGGTACATTGATACCTTCGGGCACTGGAATCTCCTGCAGAGACACTGGGCAGTTGGTGTCCATGGGCACCTGAGGCTCCAGGGATGGCGCTATATGCCATCGAACCTATTTATGGTTTGGTCAAGTGCATTCGAAGCCCTGGGTACAGAGTCACTGGGTGCCCTTGTTCTGGCTTTGCATTGGTGAGCGTGAAAGTGCCATGGTCCCTATGGACACTCACTGCTCTGGGAACCAGTGACTGCGATTGGTGGCCGCAGGACATAACCGCTGAACCCCATGGGCACCTTCGGTTGCCAGGGACTTCGCTGCTGTCATTCCCTGAGGGAATAGAAGGCGAGTCGTTCACAACGCAATTTGAGGTCCTGCCTCTCACAGCGTATTCAGGACTTTACCGAATCGGCCCAATAGTTTACAAGTTACTAAAAGAAGGTCCACAATTTAATTTTCAGTTCTTTCAGCACTCTGGAATGTATACCATATATCCAGATTTGCTATTTTTTAGTTTTACAATTTGCCGTATTATATCTTCCAGGTTCACTGAGATTTGTTTCAGTTCTGCAGAATCAATACCATTGAATATAATTTCTGGCATGGCTCTCTCTTACATCTCTTCCTCAGTGAAAACCATCTGTAAGTGCCCCTTTTACCTCTTGATCATCTAATGGTTGAACAGACTTCCTTGCAGGCATTTTATTTCGAATGCACCGCAAAAGATTTATTAAAGTTTTAGCTTCCACGGCAAGTTTAGTTTCAAATTCTCTCTTGGCTGTCCTTATCAATGCTTTGTATCTAACTTGCCCATTGTTATGCTGTTTCTTGTTTTCTTCATTCAGATCCCTTTTCCATGTCTTGAAAAATGAACTTTTATCTATCATAGCATCTCTCATCTCACCTTTTAATCATTCCTGTAGTCATTTAGCCTTCCTTCCACCTTTTCTAATGTGTGGAATACATCTGATCTGGAATTCCAAGATGATATTTTTAAACAATGTCCATGCCTGATGTAAGCTATGGAATGTGTTGCCAGAGGACGTGGTTATTGCAATTAGTGAAGCTGGGTTCAAAAAAGGTTTGGATAAGTTCTTGCAGGAGTCCATTAACTGCTATTAATCAAGTTTACTTAGCTAATAGCCATCGCTATTAATTGCATCAGTAGCATGGGATCTTCTTGGTGTTTGGGTACTTGCCAGGTTCTTGTGACCTGGTTTGGCCTCTGTTGGAAACAGGATGCTGGGCTTGATGGACCCTTGGTCTGACCCAGCATAGCAATTTCTTATGTTCTTAGGTATTCTCCTAGTATAGCAGAATGTTAATCCTCACTCATGGGTGACATCATCGGATGAAGCCTGGCACAGAACTTTGATCTCAAAGATTCTAGAACTCTCAAACATGCCCTACTGAGCATGTGCAGCTGTAGTCATCACCCTGCCACCTAGGCAGAGACCCTCAGTCCATGATATAGCTAATACATGGAGAAACCAACTCCCAGGGGAGGCAGGAGGGATTCATGAAGACTAAAATCCTGCTGTCCTAGGAGAACACCCATTACAGGTAAGCAACTCTTTCTCCTAGGACAAGCAGGATGATAGCCCTCACACATGGGTGAATACCAAGCTATAGGCTTTCCAAGCTGGACAAAGCGGTAAATCGCACAATGCTGGAGCACTACCTAGGTCCTTTGCCCGCGAGGCAGCCAACCCACCAGGCTGGAGAAGAGTTGGGTTCTACAAAGAAAGCCAAGAAAAAGACAGACACAAATCTCGGTCCCCAACTTCCTCAGCCATGGACATGGCAATAGGGTGAAAGGCACAATCGCCCAACTGATGAACTGAAACTCTCCTCACAGAGGAGGGTTCCGCAGGCAAGAATGACCAACGATAACAATCCTTAAAAACTCTCACCGAGTCCAACAGATTCCAAAGTGACTCCCAAATAGGGGGAAACCTGGAGGGTCACCCGGAAGCAACACTGGACAGGCTCCCTCATGGATAGACCTGCTGCGTCTTAGAGCACCAAGGGACAGTGGTATTCTCGACTATTCTCAGGGCTGGTGCCAGTCAGTCAGAGTAGTGCCATCCCTTGTCCGGGAACGGAAAATGATGGACACCCCTCGAAGGGGTGCATAGTCTGGTATTGAAAGGGGAACCCAGATGAGTCTCCCCTTCCAGAGAGGAGAGGGAAGCAGCAATATTGGGGCCTAGTAACCCCCCCGTCCCCAAAAAGCAGAGTTGAGGCACAATCACCAATCGCTGAGGCACCAACACGACCAACCCATCACAGGCAGCCAGTCTCTGATAGGGGAGGTTGCTACTGCAATCCCCAGAGGGGCCCTAGCTGAAGACGGTCTGACTGCTGATGCCGCTCCCCGGCCCTATCCTCCAAGAAAACATGCTGATTCAGAGGCTCAGGATCAGAGAAAAAAACATTTATCAGGGATAGAGCCCCAGGGACTGTTCCACAAGAACATCGTAGAGTGCGAAAGACACATAAGAAAATGCCATACTGGGTCAGACCAAGGGTCCATCAAGCCCAGCATCCTGTTTCCAACAGTGGCCAATCCAGGCCATAAGAATCTAGCAAGTACCCAAAAACTAAGTCTATTCCATGTTACGATGTCCACTCACCTCAAGATCAGACCAGGAGTTCAGTCCTACGGCTGTGGAACACAACCTGTTGTGACTGCCCAGAGGGAACAAGCTACACACACACACACACACACATCAAAGCCCAGGTGACAGAGGGCAATTGGAAGCACTCCACTGCGAAAGCATGCTGGGTGGACTCTTGCTGTGTAATCATCCACGGATTGTGGCACACCCATGATCCTGAGTGCCAAGCTTGTGGGAGAAATCTCAAGCCCCAGCAGGGACCAAGAACCAAATGCCTGAGTCTGTGGCTACACGCCTCCCCTGCCAGTGCTCCTCAGCACTATGCAGTACAGACTGATTGTAGAGGCTGAGACCATGCTGAAAGATGGCAGAACTCTAGTGTGGCTGAGGACTGCACAGCCAGGGAAAATGCAACAACCAAGGTCCTTGGAACAGATGCCTAATCTGTCCCAACCACGTCACTGCCACAATAACTCCAGCAAAGTGTAGAGGACAGTGTAACGATGGCATCCCCAGCACCACTGGTGCTCTGGGAATGGCATGGTTGACGGTGGTGGTCTATAGCGTTGCCCCCTTCGGTATCGGAGAATGCTCCCTCCCACGGGCCATCGAAACTGTGGCAGAACCGGCTCACCTGCGAGACCTACAGGGAACGACTGCAGCGAAGTCCCTGGAGAGCACACGTGCTTATGGAGGACTGCGGACATGTCCTGTACTCTATTCACAGTTTGCCAGTAAATAGCTCCATTCCTAGTGCCACAGGTGCCCACAGATATCAATCGCCCAGGGGCCCTGGCACCCGAAGGTATGGACCAAAGAAGCCATGGGCGTCTGCAGGGAGAGGTCCTGCAGCCCTACAACAAGTCATCGATATCAAAAGGAACAGACAACTGTCAGTGCCGACAGCAATTTCTCTCGACTCCCTGATTTATCCAGTGGTGTCGATGCTGCAAGCATGATGGCTTCACAAGCATTACAGCTGACAAGAGTCTTGCTAGCGCCCATTAATATTGATGGTGTGCGCATCTTGGCGGGGCTCCCAACACTGGGATAGTTAGCTGAAGCAGTGATTCTGTGCTCCCCAGAGAACACCACCCAGGAGCCCTGAGGGCACCAGGCCACAGTGTACAGATGCAGCAGTGTGAGGCACACTGCTGCATCTGTACACTGTGGCCTGGTGTCGCCACAGGGCTCCTGGGTGGTGTCGCCATGTACTCGAGGCGAGTACATGGCGACCCCTGCACTCAATCTGTAAGAGGCCAAGAACTCCTGCCCCCCCCCCCCCCAGACCTGCAGGGGCCATGCGGGGGGCTTCAGAGAGTCCCAGTGGTCAACGGCCTCAGTGGCACCAAGGTCACTCAATGGCGAACCCAGAGCCTGGTTGGTGGGACTCGATGTAGTCAAGGTGGTAATGAGAGGAATCTGTGGTCTGAAGGCCTCTCCAGTGGCATGCTGAAAACTCTAGAATCTTTGAGATCAAAGTTCCATGCTGGGCTCCATCCGATGATGTCACCCATGTATGAGAACTACCATCCTGCTTGTCCTAGGAGAAAATTCTTAATTTTTGTAGCTGCTCCTTTCAGTTTTTTTCTAAACATTTTCCTCATTTTATCAGTCATCCTTCTGAAAGTTAAATGCTGTCACACTAGATTTTTTTTTTGTGCTCCCACCAGTTAAGTCAAATTTGATAATGTTGTGATCACTATAGCCAAGTGACTCCAACACTGTTACCATGCCACTGGCATTGATTACAAAGTGACAGCAAAACCTTTAGAAAAAAATCTAAAAACCTGGCTCTTTAAACAAGTTTATCAAAAAGAGAAGGAAGAATAGTACCCAGGGAAATGCAAGGTAAAAACAATTTGAACACCCACACACATAACAAAATCAATATGCGTGTAGTTTTTATTTTAGTTTAATCTTCATTTTTTTTCGTTCACCTATAAAGGATAAAAGTACAATGATAAAGCTAATCTTGTAACCAAAACTGATACAATGAGAAATGGACATGATTTATCACACCAATTAATATTATTTACAAACTGTTACTGAACCTTAATGGCACCTGAGTAATTTGATATATTTTAACATTTATGTGCCTTACTGTAAACTGTTGACACAGTACCCATCTGAACGACGGTATAGAAAAAAGTAAAATAAATAAATTTCATGTGTTCTGCTAAGAACTAGGTCTAAAATAGTGCCCCCTCTTGTTGGTTCTTGTACCTGCTGCTCCACGAAGCAGGTATTTATGTCATCTAAGAACTTAACCTCTTTAGAATGTCTTGATGTGACATTCAGCCAAGTCAATGCTGGGGGGGGGGGGGGGGGAGGTCATTGAAATCACCCATTATTACTGTGCTGCTGATTTTGTTAGCTTCCCTAATTTCTTTTTACATTTCATTGTCTGTCTGTTCATTCTGGCAAAGTGGACAGTTATATACCCTCACTGCTATTTTATTCCCTTTTTCACTTGGAATTCCTATCTATAAAGATTCAACACTGTGTTTTGTTTCCTGCAGAATTTTTATCCTGTTTGACTCAATACTCTTTCATATAGAGTGTCACCCCTCCTCCAAATTTGGTATATCCTATCATTTTGATATTGGTTATCTTCCTTCCACCAAGTCTCAGAAATGCCAATTACATCTACCTCTTCTTCAGTATTACACTATTTTTTTTCAGACTTCCAGAATTTGTATATAAACATTTCAAAGTATGATTTTTTTGTTTGTATTAATCTGCTTATCAGTTGATAGGAGTAATCTGGAATCTTTCTGCTCTGTCTACTCTTTACTTAAAAAGGCACCTGGCCCACTTTAGCATTTAATGCAACTTCTCTACTGTGATGTCCTAACTTCCCTATTCTGTTAGTATCCTTCCAAGATACATCATTCTGAACCATGTGCTTCTGCGAACTTACTTTCTCCATCAACAAGCAGGGCTGAAGATGCCAAGACATATCACTGAAGAAAAACAGGGAGATAGGGTACATGTCTGTACGGACATTTGGATGAAGGAAAAAAAAAAAGGCTGAGGGGTTCATGAGAAAACTCCTGCACATGCTGGGTAGAAAATAAAGTTCTGTCTGTTTGGTGCCACTGGACGATATCACTCACATACATGGCTAATTCAGCCTTGCTTGTTGAAAGAAAAACATTTAAACTACTAAATTTAAAATAGTGAACCATTTAAATGTTATCAGGAAGGTGAGAGGTAGCAATATGCACAGCAGGCTCCTCTGCTGACCCCATCCCTTGCCCCCAGGATTCCTAGCCTCAAGTCAGCACTGACTGGCCTCACATACATAGAAAACCCTGTGCAGGAAGGCAAAGTAATGTCACATGAGGAGCATAATCTAGACCAGTGATGGCAAAATCCTGTCCTCAAACAGGCCAGGTTTTCAGGATATCCACAATGAATATGCATAAGATAGATTTGCATACAATGGAGGCAGTGCTTGCAAATCTCTCTCGCGCATATTGATTTTAGAAATCTTGGAAATCTGGTCTGTTTGGGACACTCAAAGACTGGAGTTTGCCATCACTGATCTAGACCAAGGCTTGGAACATATGAGCTGGTTTCTATTACCAAGGCCACAGCAAGGAAGCAGCAAAGTTATACCCATGCCCAAATCATTCCTACAGCAGTTTGAATGGTTAAATGGAAGACATGAAAATTGGTTCTTACCTGCTAATTTTCGTTCCTGTAATACCACAGATCAGTCCAGAGAAGTGGGTTGTGTATCCCTAACCAGCAGGTGGAGACAGAGAACAATTAGAACTTTGGGCACGGCTACACAACAAGAGTGCCACCTGCAGTCACTCAGTATTGACCTGTACCCAAGCCCATGCTAACAGAACTAAATAATGAAGGGTAGCACCCAACCAAATTTCCGGACTACCACTTCGTTGCTGGCAAAAACCAGACCGAAAAACTGCTAAAAACTGCTCCATGAATCATGTCTGCAAAAAAGGAACTTCACAAATAAAAAACGTAAGCTGGTTCTGACCAAGACAGTCTTTCGGTTTCTGAAGAAAGGGGTGGGCCTCTGGACTGATCTGTGTTATTACAGGAACGAAAATTAGCAGGTAAGAACAAATTTTCATTTCCTGAACATACCCAGATCAGTCCAGAGAAGTGGGATGTACCCAAGCCACCCTACACTGGGCGGGAACCCAAAAGACCCGCACTCAGGACACTCTCACCGAAGGACGATTCATCAGAAGCCTTAACGTCTGGTCGATAATGTTTAGTGAAAGTGTGAAGTGAGGACCACACAGCCGTCCTACAGATTTCCTGAGGCTACAGCAACTGACATTCTGCCCAGGAAGTAGCCTGGGCCCTAGTGGAATGAGCTCTGAGCCCCAAAGGCACTTGACGTCTGAGGGCTATGTATGAAGAACATGCTTAAAGCGCAGGCAGCACACATGGAAGCTGCATCTAGTACCTGACTGACTGCGTGCCCCACACGCGCGGCAGGCCGGCGATTTTGAGCAAAGGCCCATAACACAGACCGCGCAGCCACGTGATCAAACAGTGAGAAGAAAAGTCGCTGCTGGAAAAAGGCGCGCTGTCAGTCGGCGCGGAAAAAAATAAATAAAAAATTCAATGCCAGCAGCCCAAACAGCACGAGCAGTGCTGAAAACGTGGCGAAACTCGGCGCAAAGCCCAACTCACCCTCTCCCTTCAGGGAACACCCCGGAGCCCAAGGAGCTGAAGGAACACGCTGCCAAACTCCCGAAACAGCCGCTATAGGCAGGCCCCCACTGCACTGACTCCTTACCTCAGAGGAGAAGAATGGCCGCTGGCTAAACTTTTTTGTTTTGTTTTTTTACATAAAACTTTACGGAGCCAAATTAGTGCAGGAGGAGAGGGAGCAGGTAAAGCAGCCTTGGTGAGGCGTAGTCAGGAGCCCCTGGCCTTCCACCACTGAGCTGAAGCGGGCGAGATCTAGACAGGGGTGTCCAACCCCCCCGGACGCCTGGCTTCCACTGAGGGATGGCCCACGAAGGTGCCTAACACCTCAGGAAGTGACATAATCAAAAAGAAAAATCTCTTTAAACTCTAACTAAAAAAATAACTAAGAAACTAGGAAGACTGCAGGAGTGCATCTCTACCACCTGCTGGAGTCAGAGAAATACTGAGTGACTGCAGGAGGCACTTTCGTTATGTAGCAGTGCCCAAAGTTCTAATTGTTCTCCGACTCCACCTGCTGGTAGGGATACACAACCCACTTCTCTGGACTGATCTGGGTATGTTCAGGAATAAGACTTTACTTACACTGGTTTACCGTTTAATATTTTATATCCCTAATCCAGACAAACAGCAAGGTAAAGAGGGAGGAAAAACCAAAATACAGTGCATAAAGGTGGGGTTTTGGAATGTTTAATCAACAGTTGTTGCTGGCCCCTTCTCAATGAGGTAGCAGATTTCATATACCTGAGATAAAGTGTAGGTCTGTAATGTACTCCTGGAGGGATTCTGCACAAAAAAATGTAAAATTCTACGCACAATTCCCCCAGGACTAGTAATGACTACTTGTCATAAGCCTTGAGGCTTCAGTGGAGGGCTTTTGAAAGAGTCCCTAAGATGCTGGAGTCACCATATCTTGAGGTTCCATGGAAGCCATTACTGTACTTTGAAGGAAAATATTTTGGAGTTTGAGGTTTGAGTGGGAAGAAAGGTACAAAGAAAGACAATCACAGAGATTCTATTTAATCTGAATGTGCATTTAGGCTACAAGGTTTCTCAACTGCATAATTCCAAAATGGAAAGGATCTTTGCTACATCAGTTGATGTAACATATTTCAAAACAAAAGCTGTCACCTATAAATGCCTTAATCCCACTCCTTTCACTTTAAGAAAAAAAAATAAAGAGGGAGCACATATAGGTGCCCAGAAATCACAGAAATTTTGTTTTCAGAAGTCCACATTCCTGGTTTACCAGACACACTACAGACACCACAAATTGCACTGTATTACATTCTAAATGCATCCTTTTATGGAAACCCTGCCCAATCTGCATAAAATATATGCAAAAGATTAATGTGAAAACATTTTTGCAGAAATACTTTATTTCATTCAATATTATTGAAATTGCATATACTATTACATTCGAGTCTGAAACTGCATTTTATTTTAAATTCTATGAGAAACTCGTTACATTCATACATGTGCATCGAGTGTCAAATGTATGATTTTTTACCCGCCGGTGAGAAGTTGTACATGTGAATGTGATGCAAAGAGCTCCTGGCTCTCAGAGAACAAGTCCGATCTCTGGAGGCTAAAGTGGCAGACCTGGAGGAGCTGAGGCAGACAGAGAGGTATATAGATGAGACCTTCAGGGACATAGTAGCCAAGTCCCAACTTCAGACTGGCAGCCCTGGTGCTGCCTTGGAGGAAGAAGGTCTCATGACTGGAGAGCATCAACCTGGTGCAGCAGGAAAGGATCCTGTAGCAAGGACCTGCTCTCCAGGTGATGCATTGTCCTTTCGCACCGAGGATATCTCCCCAAGGCCTACAGCCCCGGAGGGAAGGGTTAGGTCGGCCGCCATAGTTGGTGATTCGATTATTAGGAATCGAGACAGCTGGTTGGCTGGTGGGCGTGAGGATCGCCTGGTAACATGCCTACCTGGTGCGAAGGTGGCGGACCTCACGCGTCACCTAGATAGGATTTTAGAGAGTGCTGGGGGAGGAGCCGGCTGTTGTGGTATATGTGGGCACCAACGACATAGGAAATTGTGGGAGGGAGGTTATGGAAGCCAAATTTAGGCTCTTAGGTAGAAAGCTTAAATCCAGAACCTCCAGGGTAGCATTCTTTGAAATGCTCCCTGTTCCACGCGCAGGTCACCAGAGGCAGGCAGAGCTCCGGAGTCTCAATGCGTGGATGAGACGATGGTGCAAGGAAGAGGAATTCAGTTTTGTTAGGAACTGGGGAACGGGGAGTCTCTTCCGAAGGGATGGGCTCCACCTTAACCAGGATGGAACCAGACTGCTGGCGCTAACCTTCAAAAAGCAGATTGTTCTAGTTTAAAAGCTGCTCTAAGGAGAAAGCAGACAGTCACTCAGCAGCGCATGGTTCGGAGGGAGATATCTTCAAAGGATACTAATGATGCATTAGAATTAGGGCATCCAGACATTGAGGTTCCAATAATAAGAAAAGTAGTCCATGTGCCTGTAACTAAAAACTCACCTGAGCTAAAAAATTCTAACTTATCCCTATCAATTAAAAAGCAGAATGAAAATGCAAACAAAAAACAAACTTTGAAATGTTTGTATTGCAGTGACTGATGACAGACTTAATTGGCATCTCAGAGACATGGTGGAAGGAGGACAACCAATGAGACAGTGCTATACTGGGGTACAAATTATATTGCAATGGCAGAGAGGAGCACTCGGGAGGCGGTGTGGCGCTTTATGTCCGGGATGGCATAGAGTCCAACAGGATAAACATCCTGCATGAGACTAAATGCACAATTGAATCTTTTGTGGGTAGAAATCCCTTCTGTGTCTGGGAAGACTATAGTGATAGGAGTATACTACCGTCCACCTGGTCAAGATGGTGAGACTGACAGTGAAATGCTAAGAGAAATTAGGGAAGCTAACCAAAATTGGTAGTGTAGTAATAAAGGGAGATTTCAATTACCCCAATATTGACTGGGTAAATGATTCATTGGGACATGCTAGAGAGATAAAGTTCCTGGATGGAATAAATGATAGATTTATGGAGCAACTGGTTCAGGAACAGACAAGAGAGGGAGCAATTTTAGATCTAATTCTCAGTGGAGCACAGGATTTGGTGAGAGAGGTAACGGTGGTGGGGCCGCTTGGCAATAGTGATCATAATATGATCAAATTTGAATTAATGATTGGAAGGGGGACAGTAAGCAAACCCACAGCTCTCGTGCTAAACTTTCAAAAGGGAAACTTTGATAAAATGAGAAAAATTGTTAGGAAAAAACTGAAAGGAGCAGCTACAAAAGTAAAATATGTGCAAGAGGCATGGTCACTGTCAAAAAATACCATCCTAGAAGCACAGTCCAGATGTATTTCACACATTAAGAAAGGTGGAAAGAAGGCAAAACGATTACCGGCATGGTTAAAAGGGGAGGTGAAAGAAGCTATTTTAGACAAAAGATCTTCATTCAAAAATTGGAAGAAGGATCCAACAGAAGAAAATAGGATAATACATTTAAGTTGCCAATGTTTATGCAAGACATTGATAAGACAGGATAAGAGAGAATTTGAAAAGAAGTTGGCCGTAGAGGCAAAAACTCACAGTAAAAACTTTTTAAAATATATCCGAAGCAGAAAGCCTGTGAGGGAGTCAGTTGGACCATTAGATGATCAAGGGGTTAAAGGGGCACTTAGAGAAGATAAGGCCATCGCGGAAAGATCAAATGATTTCTTTGCTTCGGTGCTTACTGAAGAGGACGTTGGGGAGGTACCCATACTGGAGAAGGTGTTCATGGGTAATGATTCAGATGGACTGAACCAAATCACGGTGAAACTAGAAGATGTCGTAGACCTGATTTACTAATCTTCAGTTTGTCAACCTCCTGGACCGGATAGTATACACCCCAGAGTTCTGAAGGAACTAAAAAATGAAATTTCAGACCTATTAGTAAAAATTTGTAACCTATTATTAAAATCATCCATTGTACCTGAAGACTGGAGGATAGCTAATGTAACTCCAATATTTAAAAAGGGCTCCAGGGGCGATCCGGGAAACTACAGACTGGTTAGCCTGACTTCAGTGCCAGAAAAATAGTGGAAACTGTTTGAAACATCAGAATCACAGAACATATAGAAAGACATGGTTTAGTGGAACAAAGTCAGCATGGCTTTACCCAAGGCAAGTCTTGCCTCACAAATCTGCTTCACTTTTTTGAAGGAGTTAATAATCATGTGGATAAAGGTGAACCGGTAGATGTAGTGTACTTGGATTTTCAGTAGGCATTTGACAAAGTTCCTCATGAGAGGCTTCTAGAAAAAGTAAAAAGTGATGGGATAGGTGGCGATGTCCTTTCGTGGATTACAAACTGGCTAAAAGACAGGAAACAGAGAATAGGATTAAATGGACAATTTTCTCAGTGGAAGGGAGTGGGCAGTGGAGTGCCTCAGGGACCCTTATTTTTCAATAAATTTATAAATGATCTGGAAAGAAATACGACGCGTGAGGTAATCAAATTTGCAGATGATACAAAATTGTTCAGAGAGCAAAATTGCTTACCTTGTAATAGGTGTTATCCCAGGACAGCAGGATGTAGTCCTCACATATGGGTGACATCAGTAAGATGTAGGATTAAATGGACAATTTTCTCAGTGGAAGGGAGTGGACAGTGGAGTGCCTCAGGGATCTGTATTGGGACCCTTACTTTTCAATATATTTATAAATGATCTGCAAAGAAATACGACGAGTGAGATAATCAAATTTGCAGATGACACAAAATTGTTCAGAGTAGTTAAATCACAAGCAGATTGTGATAAATTGCAGGAAGACCTTGTGAGACTGGAAAATTGGGCATCCAAATGGCAGATGAAATTTAATGTGGGTAAGTGCAAGGTGATGCATATAGGGAAAAATAACCCATGCTATAAATACACGATGTTGGGTTCCTTATTAGGTGCTACAACCCAAGAAAGAGATCTAGGTGTCATAGTGGATAACACATTGAAATCGCCGGTTTAGTGTGCTGCGGCAGTCAAAAAAGCAAACAGAATGTTGGGAATTATTAGAAAGGGAATAGTGAATAAAACAGAAAATGTCATAATGCCTCTGTATCGCTCCATGGTGAGACCGCACCTTGAATACTGTGTACAATTCTGGTCGCCGCATCTCAAAAAAGATATAATTGCGATGAAGAAGGTACAGAGAAGGGCTACCAAAATGATAAGGGGAATAGAACAGCTCCCCTATGAGGAAAGACTAAAGAGGTTAGGACTTTTCAGCTTGGAGAAGAGACGACTGAGGGGGGATATGATAGAGATGTTTAAAATCATGAGAGGTCTAGAACGGGTATGTGTGAATCGGTTATTTACTCTTTCGGATAGTAGAAAGACTAGGGGGCACTCCATGAAGTTAGCATGGGGCACATTTAAAACTAATCGGAGAAAGTTCTTTTTTACTCAACGCACAATTAAACTCTGGAATTTGTTGCCAGAGGATGTGGTTAGTGAAGTTAGTATAGCTGTGTTTAAAAAAGGATTGGATAAGTTCTTGGAGGAGAAGTCCATTACCTGCTATTAAATTCACTTAGAGAATAGCCACTGCCATTAGCAATGGTAACATGGAATAGACTTAGTTTTTGGGTACTTGCCAGGTTCTTATGGCCTAGATTGGCCACTGTTGGAAACAGGATGCTGGGCTTGATGGACCCTTGGTCTGACCCAGTATGGCATTTTCTTATGTTCTTACTGAGTGCACTGAGCATGCCCAGCATGCCATGATCCCTGCGTCCACAGGGGTCTCCCTTCAGTCTCGTTTGTAGCATTATGCGTAAGCGAAAAAATAAAAGAAAATAATAAAACGTATCGGATCCAACTCCGCGGGGTGGCGGGAGGGTTCTGTGAGGACTACATCCTGCTTCCTGGGATAACACCTATTACAAGGTAAGCAATTTTGCTTTATCCCAGGACAAGCAGGATGCTAGTCCTCACATATGGGTGATTAGCAAGCTATAAGATGAGTCATTTTGTAGTGAATCAACAATGTAGTATTGTTGGTAAAAATGAGGTAGCCAAAATCACAGCAGGTTGGATGTGGAAGGAGCTGGGATTATATTGGAAACAAGTTCTGTAAGACAGATTGTCTAAAGACTGAATCTTGTCTTCCTTCTTTGTCTAAACAGTAATGAGCTGCAAAGGTGTGAAGGGAACTCCATGTTGCAGCTTTACATATGTGAATAATGGGCACTGAACGATAGTGTGCTACTGATGTAGACATAGCCGTTACTACGCGTGCTTTTACTCGCCCTTGGAGAGGAACTTTTGCTTTTTCATAACAGAATTCGATACAGTCTGTTAGTCAGTTGGAGAGAGTCCGTTTTACTACCGCAACTCCTGGTTTATTTTTGTGAAAAGAAACAAAGAGTTGGTTGGATGTCCTATGGACCGCCATGCGGTTCAGGTAAAAAGCTAGTGCACGTTGTTAGTCTAAGTTGTATAAGACACTCTCTCCCTGGCTAGAGAGAGGTCTTGAAAAGAAAGTAGGCAAGACTATTGACTGATTATGTGAAAATCTGTTACTACTTTTGGTAGGAATTTGGGGTGAGTGCAAAGGACTCTCTGTCATGCAGGAACCTTGTGTAGGGTGAGTATGTGACGAGAGATTGCAACTCACTGACCCTTCTAGCCAATGTAATGGCTACTGAGAAAAATACTTTCTATGTAAGAAATTTCTTGTCACAGGTATGTAGTATTCTTAGGTCCCAGTCAGTGACCGGTGGTCGAATGGGATGCTTAAGGTGAAGTAAGCCTCTCATAAACAGACTTACTAGGGTTTGCGCTGTTATTGGCGCATCCCCTATTTTCTTGTGATATGCCGCTATGGCACTTAGGTGTACCCTTACAGAGGATGTCTGGAGACCAGAATCCGAAAGGTGGCATAGGTAATCTAGGAAAGGAGTGGGACAAGAAAAAGGTGAAAACCTGTTTGTGTACACCACTTGGTAAATCTAGTCCACTAAAAGTGGTAAGGATCACGTGCGGAAGGCTTTCATGAAGCTACAAGAACTTTAGAGACTTGTGTTGAAAGATTAAGTGGTTGCAGAATTGCAACGTTCAAGCTGTCAGAGCAAGAGTTGTTAGACTGGGATAACACAACTTGTCTGATTCAGAGTTACGAGAGTGGGCGCTGTGCCCAGGCGAACTGGTCTCTGATCAAGAGATAGAGGAATATGGAAAACCATACTTTTCGAGGCCAGTATAAGGCTAAGAGGAGTATTGTTCCTCTGTCCTGTTGTAGGTTCACGACAGTTTTGGGTATGAAGTATGGGAAGCATACTGGTCTTGGGCAGGACGTGGGCCTGAGGAACAGTGAACTCCGTCCCGGTTCAGCATTATAAGAGTGCTGGCTAAGAGGTAGCGGAAGTTTATGGGAACGCATTGGAACCATGTGTAGGTAGTAGAATCTGTGCACCGTATGGTTCAATTCGGAAGCAGAGGGCAAGTTCGGTTGACCTCCGCACTAGAAGATTTTTCTCTCTCACATGTCCAAGACCATTCAAGAGGATGGACATCTATCTGGAGAAGGTCTGCTAGTGCGTTCAGTAAGTGTCTGAGATCAGTGGCCTGAAGATGCATAGAGTGAGCAAGGGCTAAGGATAAAGCTGTGCAGCTTCATTGCAGAACAGCTAAGATGTTGTTTATGCTTGTATGTGGGAAAGCACATTGTCCCTGTGCTGTCTGTCTGTATGCACAAAGAATTGTTGCAGAGGCAGTATTGGAAGGCATAAGGGTATAACTCATGGTAGAAGATCCAGGAAGTTTATGTGGAACTGCTTGGAGTGGAATAGACGCAGATTGGGTTGAGAACATTTGTCATCAAACTTACAACCTGAAGTAAATGCGAGCATGAGCAGGATCAGACTAGGATTTTGGTTCTAAATCCGTGATATTGAGAGGGACGAAAGCAGTTGAATAGCTTAGACTCACTGATAATGGAATTTCACTGAACCTAACCTAGAGCAGTTTTGGTCTATGAGGGAAATGTATAGTGAAAAAACCTTAGAGCCCGATTAAAAAAAAAATTTTACATTTTTTTTGGGGGGGGGGCTAAGTTATGGAATATGCGCGCAGGGACATGTAGGAATGTATTAGAATGTCTGCGCGGATGCTGGACAGGAAGGTCATTGTGACTATGTTGTCCAGAAGTGTATAAGGGAATTATAGCAGTGACAGTAATCCTAGATAGTGGACTGACTGTGGTTATGCAGCTGTCCATGCAAGGAAAGCATGAATGATGTCGGACTCCGTAGAGAAACAGCAATCACCGATATTGGTTCAATGAAATACCTCAGTTGCCGAAGCTGATGCCACCGGCAGAGCTTGGAATTGTAATATTGTTGACTCACCAGGAGGCACATAGAAAGAATAGAGGTAATGTACTTACTGTATTTTGGAAGCATGGTAACGAGAGATACCATTTTACCTGTGCCTTCTGAAGAAAGTTGGTATTTCTTAGGTCCAGGATGGGTGGAGAGTAACTACTTTCTGTTGAAAGTAAGAATAATGTAATGAAAACTCCACAACCTCCCTCTTCCCCCTCTGCGCTTTATAGCACGTAGGGGAGTGTACCGGGAACCTTGGTACAAGGTGGGGTGGCTGCTCTGATATCCGGCCAGTTGGAAAACCGGGAGGTGTCCAACTGGAGGGGTTGATGTAATCTGGATATCATGTAACCTCCCACGGGAGTGAGAGCGGTAAAGTTGTACCTGCATTTCTGAGTGCTATACAAGGAGACATCGAGACCTGTCATCAGGCTTCGAGGTGGACTTGCACTTGAGGCAGCATTTGCTGGATCTCATGTTTAGCAGAACAGCGAATGCACCTGGAACTTTGGTTCTGAAACAGGAACCAAAAGCTAGAGCATTAATCAGTACAGAGCCACGTTGCTGAAAAAGGGAGGAAGACCTGATGCAATCCCAAAGAAAAGAAAGAGAGGTTCTCCTGGTATTGTGGCTGACATAGCTGGTATAGCGATATGTGACACTATTAAAGTTCTTGGAAAGTACATGGCCTAGAACTTTTCAAACCACGTGGCCCGAATTAGAGAACACATCTCAATGGGAATGCGCAGAAGCAGGTACTTACCATCCGACATGAACCGCCGAAGGACGAGCAGGTGAAGATTGCTGGCTCCGTGGATTTCCGGAGTCCTCGAGGGGTAGCATATGGACGTAAATGTCAGACTCAACTCTGATACCTGGTATGGTGGCGCAGGTATAGAGGAGACAAGGCTGAGCGTGGCTGGCGCTTAGACCGTAATGAGCGGAGGGCCAGAATCCCGCACCTATGTCGGTGGGGCACGCCTGGGAACAGGGGAGCCGATTAACGAGCTCGTAAACCCGACCCTTGTCGCAGCGGCTCGATGTCTCTTGACACCAGTGCAGAATTCTTCGGACCTCGATCCGGTGTTTCTGGAGCAGGAAGGACTGCCAAACTGTGCGGAAGAGTGCTTATGCCAGTGGTGATGTTGCTCAGTCCAAGCATTGTCCAGCATTGAGAAGGATAGCAGCAATGTGCTGGATGGCGTCGGTAGCGGACGGTCATTGTGTCGGTGACGATGGATGCCACGGTGCTCGACCTGGTCTTTCCCCAGCGCTGAGATGGAAGCCCTTGCTGTCCTGGATGGCGATCGATGATGGACTGTCAGCATGCCTGCTGCACTCCTGATACGGGGCTTTAATAAGGACCCAAAGCATGAAGCACTGTGTTCAGGCGAGGGCATTCCGTGGCGGTGTTATGTCGGCATGGACGGTGTCGATGGCGACCAAAGCGGCCTAGAGAGTAACGTAAAAATGGATATGAAAAATGTTGATGACTCGTCCAGCAATGTTGACAGTGACTGAGCACTGACATCAGCGTAGGTATCTATGGGAACGATGTGGCATCGAATAATCGATAAAACATTGCTGGTTTCGGAAAAAATGATACCGGCAATGGCGGAGTCAATGACCGCATCCATAAAAACATTGAAGATACCGATGGGAACGACATGAGGGTCGAGATCATCGATGTATGGAGGCGGGCGCCGACAATATCTGTGGTATGGCCATGGGCATCGATGGTATCGATTGGATCGACTCGGGCAACAATGACGTCCATGGCATTTATGCCATGGACATGGTATAAGTGGAATCCACTTTGGCCTCAATGTCATCTATGGCCTTGGCATCGATGCCATCGATGGAATCGACCTGGCATCGATGCAATCGATGAAAGTCCTGGGCATCGATGGCATCCATAATTTAAAGGATGGCATCGATGGAAGTGCCCCGGGCAGCAGTGGCATTGACTCAAATATGGATGGCAGCGACGAGACAAGGTGTTCGTTGATGGTATCCACCCGGGCAATGATAGCACCGATAAAAGCTAAGGAAAAAAATCATTGCCATGGATGAAAACATAGATGGCACTGATAGAAACGATGTAGGGAGGATGGCATCAGGGTACAGCAGGTGGAGGGATACCTGTGGCATCAAAAAATGCAGGTTGGCTTGAAGGGGTACAGACGGTAGCGATGGGGTATCGACTGCACGAAGGTACCGAGGAAAATAAAGGACCTGAATCTATAGGGGCCGTGGCGGCACCCGTAACCGTGGAAGTCCCTGTCCCACTAGCGCTAATAGCTAAGCAGAGTGTCACAGAGGGACACTTGCAGGCTATGTGTGACTAACTGAAAAATAGGGAGAGGGAAGGCCACAGTCGGTTGGCAGCCAGAAAGGTGACAGGAACCGACCGAAAAAACATGGCATAGTACTCACCGAACGTCGAATAAAGCCAACGCGGAGAGAGACCCGTGCAGGGAAAAGTGTTTGTGATGTAAAAATGTAAATCTTTCCGTGGGGAAAAAAGTGTTAGAATTTCTCACAGAGCTCCTAATCGCTATGCTTACTGCAGAGCAGAAAAATGAAGACTGAAGGGAGCCCCTGTGGACGCAGGGATCATGGCATGCTGGGCATGCTCAGTGCACTCAGTGTGCCAGTCAAAGCTTTTTAGAAACTTTGACAGAAAGTTTTCCGTGATAGGGCTCCATTACTGATGTCACCCATATGTGAGGACTAGCATCCTACTTGTCCTGGGATAATAGTTAAATCACAAGCAGATTGTGATAAATTGCAGGAAGACCTTGTGAGACTGGAAAATTGGGTATCAAAACGACAGATGAAATTTAATGTGGATAAGTGCAAGGTGATGCATATAGGGAAAAATAACCCATGCCATAGTTACATAATGTTAGGTTCCATATTAGGTGCTACTACCAAGAAAGAGATCTAGGCATCACAGTGGATAACACATTGAAATTGTCAGTTCAGTGTGCTGCGGCAGTCAAAAAAGCAAACAATGTTGGGAATTATTAGAAAGAGAATGGAGAATAAAACAGAAAATGTCATAATGCCTCTGTATCGCTCCATGGTGAGACCGCACCTTGAATACTGTGTACAATTCTGGTCGCCACATCTCAAAAAAGATAATTGCGATGGAGAAGGTACAGAGAAGGGCTACCAAAATGATAAGGGGAATGGAACAGCTCCCCTATGAGGAAAGACTAAAGAGGTTAGGACTTTTCAGCTTGGAGAAGAGACTGCTGAGGGGGGATATGATAGAGGTGTTTAAAATCATGAGAGGTCTAGAACGGGTAGATGTGAATCGGTTATTTACGCTTTCGGATAATATGAAGACTAGGTGGCACTCCATGTAGTTAGCATGTGGCACATTTAAAACTAAATCTGAGAAAGTTCTTTTTTACTCAATGCACAATTAAACTCTGGAATTTGTTGCCAAAGGCTGTGGTTAGTGCAGTTAGTATAGCTATGTTTAAAAAAGGATTAGATAAGTTATTGGAGAAGAAGTCCATTACCTACTTTAAATTAAGTTGACTTAGAAATTAGCCACTGCTATTACTAGCAACGGTAACATGGAATAGACTTAGTTTTTGGGTACTTGCCAGGTTCTTATGGCCTGGCTTGGACACTGTTGGAAACGGGATGCTGGACTTGATGGTCCCTTGGTCTGACCCAGTATGGCATGTTCTTATGTTCATTGTAAAACAAAAGTAGTATACATACCAATGCTGAATCTTATTTCAAGAAGCAATTGAGGGTCACTGGTGTGTTTGGCCCCTTGGCTTAGACTGCAAGGGAGATCCAAGTTTGGAATCCCCCCTTCAGGAATGGCTCAAGTATGTCAGGTGGGTAATGCACTCAGGCACTTGGAGAGAAGACTGCTGCTACTACTGTGTGTGTGTGTGTGTGTGTTGGGGGGGGGGGGGGGGAGGGGGTTTGCACTCCTATCAGCCAACAAGAAGTTGTAAGGAAGTATCTTGAATAAAAGTAATACTCAAACTAATAAGGGTTCTTCGAGTTGCCCAGGCATGCCATCTGGGGACAGAGTGATGACAGACTGCCCAGAGAAAAAATGGGGAAAATGCAAAACACTAATTCATCATTAACAAAATTTAAATAAAAATCCCAATGATTTCTATCAAAATGAACACTTCAAAGGTTTCAAATACAAAGAAAAGAATTATATCAAGTTATGAGAAAATAAAACAAAATGTCCATCATGATAGACTGACTTTTTTTTCTCTATTTAGCATAATATTACACTTTACAATATGGAGAAAAAAAAATCTCATCCCATCCCCCAGTTCGTAGTGCTGAGAAAAGAGAAAAAATAGAAATAGGTCACAGAACAGAAGTCAGTACCCAGAATGGGCATTTCAAAATCCCAAAAGCCATATAGGTGCCTGGAACAGTTATTTAGGCACTATTAAGAACAGAAACACCAAGCTAAGTTAGACTAAATGATCCACTAAATGATCCACTGAGCCCTGCATCCTATCTCCAATAGTGGCCAGTTCAGGTCACTCTAAGTACCCATCAAATCCCAAAAGGGAAGACTCATTCCATGTTGCTCACTCTCAGATCCAAGAGGTAGAGACACCCAAGTCTAACTAGTTAAATAATGGTTAATGGTTCTTTTCTGCTATTTCTGCTTTTCTCCCACCTCTGACTATCACTGCCACTGCCAGTCCAAGATGGAAATCTGGGTATCCTGTCTCCCCACCCCTATGGCAATCACTGCTGGAACCTCCTGTACCCACTTGAACTACCACTAAGACCACTAATGTTACCAGCCCAGGCTGGAAATGCTGCATCCTGCTCCCTTCCCCCCAGTGGCTGTAATCACTGCTACTACGAACCTGACTGGGAAATATGAGGTCCTACTCCCTGCTCCGTGGCCGATCACCACCACTACTAGCTGCAGAAGAGGAGGAGCTAATTTAAGGCACTCAACCGTGTTTCTCCTCCTGATGGCTCTGATTGCTGCATGGAGCAGGAATGTTTTAAAAGGGGGACATGAAGGCAAGGAGATGAGTCTGCTGCAGTAGTGTTGCTATAGTGGAAGAGGTATCCAGGGATGGCAAGTGCCTCTCGCCTCAGAAAATGGCTTGCAGAATTCAGCTTAGGTAGGAACGGGAAGAAATAGCGACTGGATGAGGATAGGGCCTGAGGGGACTTATTATCCACTGTCCTCCTAATCCCTAAGTAATTAATTAGGTGGGCTGTATGTATAAGAATATGCTAGATGGGATGATGTGTGAGAGAGAGGGTATAGAAAGGTGGGATGCGATAAAATGAGGGTGTGACCATCTGGGAAGAGAGCAAGACAATAAGAAAAATGGGGGAAGGATTCAGAGACAGAAGAAAGGGTGGAGGCCACGGAGCAGATTAATGACAGCTGGGACTGGTGAGGAGATTAAAGGGAAAGGAAGGAGGATGAGAGATGGGGAAGAGGTGAAAGAAGAAAAGAGCTAGATGCTAATAGGGGATGAGTGACAGTAAAGCAGATGGGGCTAATGAGGAAATGAAAGAGGAAGGTAGATAAGAGGGTGGAAATGAGAGACTAGGGAGTAGATGAAAGAGGGAGACTAGAAGGCTGGGTAAGCAGAGAAAGGGGGAATGAATTGACTGGGAGGAACGAGAGTTGAAAAGATGGTAGATAGGTGAAAGGTAAAAAAATAAAGAGGGAGATTAAGGACTGGGAGTTGAGGTGGGGATAAAGAAGCAGAGAAAAGAAATGGAAAAATAAGTAGAAAATAAATGTCCGAAACAGGTGCAGGGAAGGAATGGTGAAGACATGCATTTAAATTGAAATACCTGCCTTGCTAAACCGCAGCTCAAGGAGAGTTGTAACCAGGTACAGGAGGTATTTCCCTGCCTCAGAGGGCTTGCAACGTACCTAAAGCAATGGAGGGTAGAGATGTGAATCGGAACCAGAATCGGATCCGATTTCAGTTCCGATTCACATCTCTAATGGAGGGTTATGTGACATGCCCACAGTCACCAGATGAATGAGAAAGGTAAGATTTGAACCCAGCTTATAGCTTACTGCTCCAACCACTACGTTATTCCTGCACTCTATGAAAGAACTTGGAAGACCAACAAAAGGAAAATGGAAAGCAGAGATCCAAACTACCCTAATTAGAAAAATAAAATGGCCATACACCAAAGATAGAAAAAAGGATTTTTTTTTCAATTGTTATTTATTTATTTATTTATTTCAGGATTTATATACCGGAGGTTCCTGTATAATATACATATCACCCCGGTTTACAATGAACAGTAACCTTCGCTTCAAGTTAGCGGTTTACAATGAACATAGTTAATCCAAGAAACAGAAAAAATATATATATAACAATGCTAACAATTAATTAAAAAAAACAAAAAAAACCAATAAATAAAATAACAATTAATAAATAAATAAATAACAATAAATAACAATAAATGAAAAAAATGGCAATAAATAAAATAGCAATTAATAAAATAACAAGAGGGTTAATGAGAAAATAACATGGTTAAATAACAAGGTTATGTGAAATATGCTGGGGTAATCGGATAATATGTGACTGACTTTCTTCCTGCTCTTAGCTCTATGGGAATGCTTGTTTGAATAACCAAGTCTTGAGTTTCTTTTTAAATGTAGCGTGGCATGGTTCAAGGCGAAGGTCTGGAGGAAGCGAGTTCCAGAGTGAAGGGCCCGCTGTGGTTAGGGTGCGTTTCCTCAGCGAGGATTTAGCCGGTTGGGTGATTAGTCTGTTATGATAAGCGCTTCTGGTCGGTTTCATGGATGTGTGTAGTTGAATTTGGAATGTTAACTTGAGCGGCGTGATGTTGTACAAAGCTTTATGTATCATCATTAAGGATTTGAATTGGATCCTGAATTTAATCGGGAGCCAGTGGAGATGAAGAAGGATTGGGGTAATATGATCTCTTTTTTTGGCATTTGAGAGGATTCTTGCTGAGGCATTAAGGACCATCTGAAGTGGTTTTGTGGTGCATGCTGGTAGGCCTAGAAGGAGGGAGTTGCAGTAGTCCAGTTTTGGGAGTATGATGGCCTGTAGCACCATGCAGAAGTCTCTGTATAGGAGGAGTGGTTTTAGTTTCTTTAAGGTTTGTAGTTTAAAGAAACATTCTTTTGTAGTGTTATTAACGAATTTGTTGAGACTGAATCCGCTGTCTAGGATGACTCCCAGGTCTTTTACTTGTTGCGAAAAGGTATCCAGGCTTTGGCTAGCATTAAGAGGTGTGGGTGGGACATAGTTTTCCGGTGCTATAATGAGAATTTCAGTTTTTTTTGTGTTTAAGACTAGGTTGAGGCTGGTGAGAAGATTGTTGATAGCTGAAAGACATTTATTCCAGTGTGACATAGCTTTGTGTAGTGAGTCTTCTATAGGGATGAGGATTTGTATGTCATCCGCATATAGAAAATGAGTTAGCTTGAGGTTGGTGAGTAATTGACAGAGCGGGAGAAGATATATATTGAAGAGAGTTGGGGAGAGGGATGATCCTTGCGGTACTCCCCTTTTGGATTCGATGGCGTGAGACTCTTTGTTATTTATCTTGACCTTGTATGATCTGTTTTCCAAAAATGATTTGAACCAGTTGAATGCTGCTCCTGTAATGCCTATGTCCGTTAGTCGTTGCAGGAGGCACTGGTGGTTTACTGTATCAAACGCTGATGAGAGATTGAGGAGAGCGAGGAGGCAAGGTTGGCCTTTTTCTAGATTAAAGATAATAGTGTCTGATAGAGTGGCTAATAACGATTCGGTATTCCTAGTCTTACGAAAACCAAATTGGTTTGGGGTGAGGATGTTGTTTTCTTCAAGAAATTCTGTGAGTTGTTTGTTAACAACTTTCTCCATAGTTTTGGCTATCATAGGGAGGTTTGCTATGGGTCTGAAGTTAGCTGGGTCTGAGGTGGGAAGGTTGGGTTTTTTAAGGAGCGGTTTGAGCATGGCTAACTTGAGTTGGTTAGGTACATGGCCTTGGGTGAGAGAGCAGTTGATGATGTCTGTGACAGGTTTGGCTATAGTGTTGGTGATCAGACTCAGGGTGTTTGATGGAATATGGTCTGATGGGTGAGAGGATGGTTTTATCTTCTTGAGGATATTCTCTATTTCTAGTGTGGATGTGGGCTCAAACTTGTGGAGCACTGTTGTGGTTGTGTTAGGTTGTAAAGTGGTTGAGTGCGATGGTTGTTGCGTGTGTGAAGGCGAAGATTGCTGGACGATAGAGTGCGAGGTTTGTTGATCTGTTGCGTGCAATGATTGTTGAACGGTTGAGTGTGATGATTGTTGAATGTGGTTTGGAAGTGTAGCTGCTTCCTTGAGGGGGGCTAGGAGTGCTGTGATTTTGTTGTCGAAGAAGTCGGCTAGTTCATTTGCTTTGTTGAGAGCTTGATCATCTGGAACGGAAGGCGCAGGGGGTTTAGTAAGAGTTGAAACATATGAGAAAAGTGCCCTTGAGTCAAAGATGAGGTGGTGGATTTTTTTGGAGAAGAATTCTCTTTTGGCTTTGTTGATGTCGTTTGTGTATGAGTTGAGGCACGCTTTGTAGATGAGGAGGGTGGTTGAAGATGGGTTTTTTCGCCAATTTTGTTCCTTGCATCTCAGTTCTTGTTTACGTTTTTTCAGCTCCTGGGTGAACCAGGATTTCCTGTTGTCTTTGTTAGGGTTGATATATTTAGTCGTCATGGGGCACATTTGGTCTGCAACCTTTTTGGTGATGTTGGTCCATGATGAAGTTGCAGAGTTGGCGTCTGAGAGGTCCAGGTGCACTAGTTCCTTGGCCAGGTGTTCGCTTAGTTGGTCGCCAGAGCACTGTTTCCTGACGGATATAGTTATTGATTGTGTGGATTTTGGAGGGAGCTCTTTTATTTCTAATACCGAAGATATGATACAATGGTCTGTCCACGGTACCGGAAGGCAAGTTGGGATGGTGTGTGTTGCGATTCCCTCGTTTATGAAGACGAGGTCCAACGTATGACCTGCTTTGTGGGTTGGTTCTGTCACAATCTGTCTGAAGCCCATATTGCTGAGAGAGGCGAGAAGAGTTTTACAGTTGGTGGAGTGAGGTTGTACATCTACGTGCAAGTTAAAATCTCCCAAGAGGATGGCGGGTTTTCCGGAGTTTAGGTGTTTTGCTGTGAGTTCTATTATTGATGAAGGGTCTGTTTCCAGTGCTCCAGGCGGGGCATAAATTAGACCGATTGTCAGGTGTTTCAAGTTGAAGAGCGCAAATTCGATATTTGATATGATATTAGAAGTCTGCAATGTCAGACCTAGTGTTTTTTTGGCTGCGAGGAGGAGTCCACCTCCTCTTTTTTTGGGCCTGGGTATAGAGAGAAGATCATATGCCTGGATGGGAAGCTGATTTATTAGAGCAGTGTCGGTGGGTTTTAACCAAGTTTCTGTGATGGCACAGATGTCAGGTTTTGCGTCGGATAGTAAGTCATTGAGTATATGACTCTTCTTAGAGATGGATTGTGCGTTAACAAGCGTGAGAGAGAAGAGAGCCAGCCCAAGAAATTGAGTGATCGGTGTCAGCAGGATAGGCCTAAGTCTCTGCTGACGGTTATGATGGGGAGGAGTGGGGGATTGGGTGCTCTCAAGTTGTAGTTGTGGATGATGGGAATAGTGAAGATTCCCATGTTAGATGTGAGAGGGTGGAGGTGGCTGAAGTCTGAGTGACTGAAGTTGTCGTTGCGTTCAGAGGATTGCTGAGCGAATGCAGTCGTAGTAGTCAGAGGAATGCTGGGCCAATGCAGTCAGAGGAATGCTGGGCCAATGCAGTCAGAGGAATGCTGGGCCAATGCAGTCAGAGGAATGCTGGGCCGAATGCAGTCAGAAGAATGCTGGGGCGAATGCAGTCAGAAGAATGCTGAGGCGAATGCAGTCGTTGCCGTCTGAAGAATGCTGGTTGGTATCTGAACGAGTGAGCGTGAGAGTCTGATGTTAGGGGAGAATGGCCGTCTGGGGGTTGTTCGGTGTACAGTAAACGGGATTCGGTGGAGACGTTGTTGGTGCGAGATGGAGAAGTTTCCAGATGTTTGAGGATCCTGTATTGTAGGTTTGTAGGTTTGCTCTGCTCTTCGGGTCTGCACGAAGGGGCGCACGAAGGGGCGCACAAAGGGGCGGGCCCCTTTGTCGCGCTCCTTCGACGCGCGACGCGCGACGCCGGTCGGGAGAGCCCTGAATTTAAGGGCTCTTACCTGGAGGCTGGTTGCAGATTCTTGGCGTCACTTCCTTTTTTAAATTTAGTGTTTGGCGCTGCTTCTGACTGCTGGCTTCCGATGGGTCGGGTGCCGGCTGAGGTCCCACGTGTTCGGTGCGCTGCAGGCGGAGATTTAGGCCGCGGTCGGGTCGGCGGGGCTTGGTTCCCTCACGGGGCGGCGCCGACTAGGAGGACTTAAAGAGCGGCTCAGGAGGTAAGGCAGCGGGCAGTGGAGACGCCGGAAAAGGGCGTTGATTGGAATACATCATCTTGGGAATATACATTTCTTATACCTTTATAGTTGCTACGTAAAAAAAGTAATGCATTTCTGTTTCTCTTTATCCAGGGTTGCACTTCTCACTTTCAGGACAACTTTCAAAGGCACTTCTGCAGGCAAAACAATGTTTTCAGTTTTTATTTTTCCTGGGAATTATTCAGTGTTTTTACATAACCAAAAGTGATACTTCCCAGAAAAACAAGTTATTTTTCCACCCGATTTATCCCATTTTTGTTTTTATTGTATTAAACCCAGATAAATTTTCTGGTGAGAATACAATACAAATGGAACATGACGGTCCTTGTGCAAAAATGGGGACTTTGAAAATTGCCCATCCTATTGGCAGATAAGCTTATGCTTGTAATGCCACTATAAGCATACATTTATCCACATGTAGCATGAGTGGACCGGGAAGCAGAGAAAGGGTGGAGTTAGCACTTACACACGTACTTTTGAAGCTTCCAAAGAACCGTCTGTTTTTAGTCTGAAAAAATACCCCCACAATAGCAGGTGCAAGTCTGTGTACCCACAGACTTTAGATTTCTTTGCACAGTTTGAAAGTTTTCCCTAGAGAGTCTGGCTTCTCATGGTTTCCATTTCAGTATTTTCCTGCATGTTTCTGTTTTTAATTTATAGTCCTTTAGTCCATATGAGGAAAGACTAAAGAGGTTAGGACTTTTCAGCTTGGAGAAGAGACGACTGAGGGGGGATATGATAGAGGTGTTTAAAATCATGAGAGGTCTAGAACAGGTAGATGTGAATCGGTTATTTACTCTTTCGGATAGTAGAAAGACTAGGGGGCACTCCATGAAGTTAGCATGGGGCACATTTAAAACTAATCGGAGAAAGTTCTTTTTTACTCAACGCACAATTAAACTCTGGAATTTGTTGCCAGAGGATGTGGTTAGTGCAGTTAGTATAGCTGTGTTTAAAAAAGGATTGGATAAGTTCTTGGAGAAGTCCATTACCTGCTATTAAGTTCACTTAAAGAATAGCCACTGCCATTAGCAATGGTAACATGGAATAACTTAGTTTTTAGGTACTTGCCAGGTTCTTATGGCCTGGATTGGCCACTGTTGGAAACAGGATGCTGGGCTTGATGGACCCTTGGTCTGACACAGTATGGCATTTTCTTATGTTCTTAAGGCTCAGTCTGTGTTCTGCATGTGTGAGAGAAGTGAGGAATTCTGCTAACTAGCATGTAGGCTCTGCATAATGATCTATAGCAGTCTGACTTGTTTTATTTTTCTAATATGAAGTATATTGATATTGCCTTGTCATAAGTAGAGTCCTGGGTGTTCGTGAGAAAACCAAGAGTTGTACTGCATCTCTCTGTCCAATATAGTCCAATTTAGCTTATTAAGTTTAGCAATCAGAATAGACAAAAGGGGGCGCTGTTCGGCAGCCGATGAGAGCGGCTGTGTAGCTGACTAGCGCCGATCCCCCACGAGCCCAAAACCCGCAAAATTTGGCGATTATCCTTCCGAATTAATACTGCACCAACTGGACAACTAGCTGACTCGATTTTGCTGTGAATCCAGATGGCTTCGAAGTGAAAAACCACTGATCTTAGACATTTCTCTTATGGCAAACTCCCGCCCGACCCAGAACAAGATGGCGCCGCCACGGAAAGGCCTGCACTGGGAGAAGCTGGGGCTTCGGAGGGGCATCTAAACATCGAACCCTGCCTACATACCTCTGTCTCGGGATGAGATCCGACAGTGGTTTATGGAGTTAAGAGGGGACCTAAAGCAGCACAAAATGGACATAATGGCTTCGGTCACGGACCTTAAAGAAGATTTAGCTGCCTTGGGGACCCGAGTCGACGACATTCTAACTAGAGTTGATGGTCATGGGGACGCTATCAACCATTTATACACCCAGTGCAACACCTATTTCACCGAGATAACAGCGCTTCAGGAGAAGGTGGAGGACTTAGAGAACCGGAGTAGATGGAACAACCTCCGTATACAAGGGGGTGCCGGACAGCCCGGACTTTGCCGATGCCCCGGCAGTGGCCCTACAAATTTGCAAGTACCTTCTCTCCCTGGGACGGGAGACCACGGCAGAAGCACCTTCAACAGTCCCAGAGGTGCGCCTAGAACGCGCACATAGGGTGCTGGGCCCCCACAGAGACCAACGACCTAGAGACCTAGTGTTGTGTTTCTATAGCTTCTCACTGAAGGAGCAACTTTACGCTATCACACGACAAATGAAGGAGATACAGTGGAACAATCATTCAATATCCATTTATCAAGATCTTGCCCCTGCAACGCTGAAAAAAGAGATATGATTTGCGGGAAGTCACTTCCAATTTGAGGGCAAATGACATCAAATATCGTTGGACTTACCTTTTTGGGTTCTCTTTCCAAGTGCAAGGAGTGACCTACAGGGTGAAAACTATCGCAGAGGCATTTGAAGCCTTCACCAAAGCGCAGATACCAGCCTCTTTTCAGGCTCCCAAGATGGGGCCGGTGAAACTGGATACTGCACTGCGCTGGCACAGAGCAGACAAAGGTGGGAAGAGGCTCTGGCGAAAGTCTGATGCACGCCGTTCTCCACAGACGGACCAAGGCTGAGGTATCGACCGGAGATGTCCTGTGGAGCTTTTTGCGGGTTGCATGTTTGGAGAGGAAGATGGAGACTGTTACGCAATAGTAATTCTTTACTGGACGGTTGGTTGCGCAGCACACCACATACTATTTTTTGAAATGTTGATAGGATGAACATTTTAGTTATATAATACAGAGTTGGGTTTTCTGTTTATGTTGACATTCTTATATTATCAGAGCTTGGGTAGTGGGGGAGACGACAGATGGCAGTTCACTGTCAGGTGTTACAGACCCCCATACTCATGGTATCCCACAGGAAGTTGGAGGGATACTTTAGGACCTTTTGGGGACACTCTAGGACACATTCTTTTCTCTACAAATGCTAGAAAGGGAAGGGACAATTAGGAGGGGTTCGCCTTGAGGGTTGGAGCATTTCTTGGGTTGGGGACATTGTGATTCTCTTATCGGCCATTCCTCAATACATGCTAAATGGCGACTAGGATTTTCTCTCTTACAGGTCGGTACAGTTAAGCCACATTAGAAAGAGTGCGGCAGTGCCAGGCACACCCTCGTTCCCCGCACGCACAGTTCTCTTCACCTACCGCTCGATACTCTCTTCAAATTGCATGCAAATGCATGCCGCGTCTGCGAAGCGTTAGGCGAAGGTTAGGCCCGCGCAACCCATTTTACTGTATAGAGCGCCTATACAGTATCCTGGGTGCGCGGGCCTAACGCTTCACGGCCACGCTGGTATCTGTCATTTCAAATGTCATTTCAAATGACATTTGAAATGACAGGTACCAGGAAGTGGACAGTTATGTTCTCCGATGCTCGGCAAACTTTCCCCCAGCCCCCGCTCACCTGCCCTGGCCGCGTCCGGTCTCCGGTGCAGCCCCAGTCCTGTCCCCTCCTCCTGAAGCAAAAAAACTCCAAAAAACCGAAAAAGTAGCAAGAGAGCGAGGGGAGAGACGGGCAATCCTAGGCTCGGGCCTGCTAGTCCCTTCTCCTCTCCTCCCGAAGCAGGGCGCAAAAAGCAGCCTTGCTCCTGGAGGAGGGGGGGGGGGGCAGTTTAAAGCGACTTACTTTTGCAGCCCCCCCTCCGGACATCAGCAACGACCGCGGCTCCAGCCTCCAGCTGTCAGACAGACGCATCGCACGTGGGAAAGCGGCCCCTATGCGTGCAATTGGCTGCTCAAGACGTGACGTCACGACGTTTGGCGTCACGGCATGTGACGTCATGTCTTGAGCAGCCAATTGCACGCATAGGGGCCGCTTTCCCACGTGCGATGCGTCTGTCTGACAGCTGGAGGCAGGAGCCGCGGTTGTTGCCGATGTCCGGAGGGGGGGGGGGCTGCTAAAGTAAGTCGCTTCGTCGCTTTAAACTGCCCCCCCCCCCCTCCTCCCGGAGCAAGGCTGCTTTTCACGCCCTGCTTTGGGAGGAGAGAACAAGGGACTGGCAGGCCCAAGCGTAGGATTGCCCGTCTCTCCCCTCGCTCTCTTGCTACTTTTTTTTCGGGGTTTTTTTGCGCTTCGGGAGGAGGGGACAGGACTGGGGCTGCACCGGAGACCGGACGCGGCCAGGGCAGGTGAGCGGGGGCTAGGGGAAAGTTTGCCATCTACCCTTACCCCTGCCTCTAACACTGGGGTAAGGGTAGGCGGTAAGTTAGCAGGGTAAACGCGCAGCAAAACGGCAGGGTAAAAAAGCGATAGTCGGGGTGCGCGTTACTGTATGGGAGGGAATAGCTAATTCGCTCGTTTACATTTAATATACATGCCGCGGGCGGAAGGGGTCACCCGGGGATTTTAAGAGGCGGTAGGGATGAGTTAAAGGGGATAGTGTATCGCGGGAAGGGCTAACGCGGCCGGAAAGTGAGTAGAAGGCGAGTTAGGAGCAGGGTAACCGCAGTTGCACTTTACTGTATCAATCTGTGAATGTGAAGGGGTTGAACACCCCTAGAAAACGTATGTTGCTTCATCAACGTGAGAGTTACAAAGACAGAGGGCGGGAGTAGCATTCATTCAGGAAACGCATGTGCGTAAGCACCACGAGCGCCTGCTAGTCTTTTCTCAATATCCTGTTCATTTTTCGACGGCTAGTACAAAGCTCAACAGATATGCTGGAGTAGGGATTTTGTACATGAGGTGCTGTTTAAGGCAATACATCCACATGGTAGGTATATATTCTTGAAAGTCAGGGTGGGTAAACACATTCTCTCATTCCTAAATGTTTATTTTCCACACACAGGCCAGCTAGCATTTCTGCGATAACTGGATGCACTCCTCCAACAACATTTAGATGGAGACCTCATTATGGGAGGTGATTTTAATGCCACCTTAAATCCCAATCTGGATACCAGTTCAGGCACTGCACCAGCCTCTCGATTTCGGAATCAGTGGTGCCAATTTTTGGATAAATGGTGTATTATAGATGCTTGGCGGAGGCGTTATCTACACTCGAGGTCCTACACTTTTACTCCAACCCCCATAGCACGTACTCTAGGATAGATTATCTTTTTGTATCTACCCAATCTCAAAATCAGATTCAAAACGTGGGTATAGATAATATAACCTGGTCTGATCACGCCCTAATCTGGGTTGAGATCCTAATTCAAGACTCTGAGAAAGGATACAGACCGTGGACACTTAATGAGTCTTTAAAAGACCATGATTTTGTTGTTAATTTATCATGTGATTCTCTAGCTTATTTCAAGGAGAATCAAACAGAAGGCATGACTCCGATTATTTGGGAGTGCTCAAAAGCAGTCATTAGGGATCTGTGTGTTTCCCAGGCCTCATATTGCAACAAGGAACGGGAGAGAACACAAACTGCCTTACTGGCAGACTTACAATCTTTGATCCAGAAACACAGCGCAACATCCTCCCAGGCCATTTATCAAAAATTATTAAAAGTTAAAGATCAGCTTCGCTCCTTAGAAGACACTGCCATTAGTCACCATCTATCTCTATTGAAGCAACAGTTTTTTGAAGGAGGGAATAAGGCGGGAAAATATCTAGCCAACTGATTGCGGGCTGCTAGGGCACAGACGGTGGTTACAAAAATCAATACAGCACTGGGCCAGATTGTAACAACTTCTGAAGGTACACGGCACTCTTTCACAGAATTTTATTCTCAACTGTACTCACGTGATACTACTATAGCAGAGGAGGCTATTGACTCCTATTTACAATCGGTAGCACTGCTACTCTCACTAGCTCACAAAGGGAGGTTTTGGATAAACCCATTGAGCCAACAGAGGCATTCAATGCTATCAAAAACTTAAAACCAGGGAAAGCGCCGGGACTAGACGGTTTTACAGGCACATATTACCGTAAATTCGCGACCACTTTGGTGGGCCCTTTAACGGCAATGTTTAACTCCTTGTTGCAAGGCGCATCTCTTACTAAGGATTCAAACACAGCAGGTATAACTGTGCTGGCCAAGCCGGGGAGGGACCCTACAAAGTGTAGCTCTTATAGGCCAATTTCTTTGATTAATATCGATCTCAAGATATTGGCCCGTGTTTTGGCTGCAAGACTCAACGGGGTATTACCAGGGTTAGTCCATAATGATCAAGTGGGTTTTGTTCCCGGCCGTTTAGCAGCGGATAATGTCCGGAGAATAGCTGATGATATAGAGCTGGTTCATTATGACAAGACACCTGCTGTTCTCCTCTCATTGGATGCTGAAAAGCGTTTGATCGTGTTCACTGGCTCTTCCTTGTATGTCATTTGGCACTTCCTTCTTGGCTTGGTTGATGAAGTTATATGAACAGCTTTTTGCCAGAATTAAGACTAATGGCAGCTATGGCGACTCATTTGAGATACACCGAGGGACTATACAGGGGTGCCCGCTTTCCCCCTTACTGTTCGCTCTCTTCTTAGAACCTTTTATAACAAAAATCAGGGGATCCCCGGGCATTCTGGGAGTGAAGAAAGTTGATAATCATTTTAAGATATCCCTTTTCGCTGATGATGTGATGTTTACACTTACAAACCCAGAAATATCACTTCAGGGAGTCATGTTGGAGTTATTGAGGTTCACATCAGTCTCAGGCATGAAGGTCAATTATGATAAATCTGCGCTCCTTAATTTAACTTTGCCACAAGAAGTGGAGCAGTCTCTAAGTCGGCGATTTCCATTTAAGTGGGCATCATCCTCCTTGAAATATATGGGGGTTCGATTGGGGCCTTCCACTAATCAGCTCTTTGCTTTAAATTATGATCATCTTATTAAAGCTATACAAATGGATTTAGCAAAGTAGCAGCAACAAACCCATTCGTGGTTGGGGAGATTAGCAATAGTCAAAATGAACGTTCTCCCACGCTTCCTGTATTTTTTCACCACCATCCCTATATGCATACCTAATTTCATACTTATGTGGCAACAAATCATATGCAGCTTCATCTGGCGCAAGCGCCCTCCTCAGGTAGCAAGGGCCACTATGTATCAGCCCAAGACCAGGGGAGGATTACAATTGCCTAACTTGATGTGGTACTACTATGCTGCACAGCTTCAGGCTCTTGTAGCTTTACACCGAGTACATGACATGCCACAGTGGGTACAATTGGAACAAGCGCTGTTAGGGGTAAGCGCTGTTAGGCGGAGGGGAGCAACCCGCACTCCCCGCCGCCGCAAGCCTGACCCCGCCGACCGGACCCACCTCTATGGCAGGCCCGGTCCGAAGCACAGCCACGCCAGGCCGCTCCTGCGACCCAGCCACAGGCCGCAGAAGGCAGGCCCAACTACTGCTGATCCCGCCCTCCAACGCTCTCAAGGTGGCGCCGAGGGACCAACATAAAGAAAAGGGAGCACGCCTTTGGCGCCGCGTGCCTGAGGAGCGCGACAAAGGAACGCGAAAAAGGGGCATGCCCCTTGGCGCGCCCCTTAACGCGTCCCCACTGAATCTCTACCCAAAGAACCCATATAAAAAGTTTAAACCCCACACAACTCTAAGAAAAAGTGATCCAAACATCCCATCACTCCAGACGTTATACCCCTCCACGCAAGACAAACAAGCTAAATAACCTTTCAAACTCCTCAAACCAGAGACACATAGGAAAATAACCTCCGACTTAAACTCCAAACAAAGATGACCAATTCACCTAACAGGATCCCTCATGAGAGACACAGACAGCTAATCAATATCCTTATCAACAAATCACTAAAATACATGATCTTCCTCACATTCTTCCTTATAAATGCTCACTCTAACCAAAAAAAATTCATGCTTATTTCCGATATTTTACAAGAACAAAACCCGACTTTTGCCATAACTGAAACATGGCTCAAAAATACAGATCATTTAATCACAAACCAACTAGACAACACAGATTACGACCTATTCTCAATCCCTCGAAAATCCCGCAGAGGAGGCGGATTACTATTAATCATAAAAAAACAGTTTGCAATGAAACCAATCCCATATACACTCCCGAACCAATATGAAGTAACCATATTCGATTCAGAAAACCTTCAAATTTGCATTGTATACTGCCCCCCTAAGCTGCTAAACAACGACCTTTCACCCCTACTAGAATTCATCATATCAAACATTAGCCTGAAGAAACCAACAATCATTCTCGGAGACTTCAACCTCCACATGGACGTCACCCCTCATTCTCAAACATGCCAAACCTTGCTCGACGTTCTATCCACCCTAAAACTCACCCAACAGGTGACAAACTCAACACACAAAGCCGGTCACACCCTCGACCTGATATTCACAAACTAATTTCTATCAAACACAACAATCTCTTACATACCAGTCCCTTGGTCTGATCACTTCCTCCTTCACTGCAAAACTCAAGCAAACGTCACCATCACTGGCAAAACAAAACGCACCATTCTCCTTTACCTACCGATCCCCCTTCCAACCTGACATCCTTAAACAAGAACTTGGAAAACACCTAACAAATCTGGACTTATCCAACATAAACAATACCAACCAATCATGGCACCAACTCACAATGGAAACCGCCAACAACATAAATCCCAAAGAACAAAACAGATCAACAACAAAAGAGAAAAAACAAACCCATGGTTTAACACCCAACTGAGAAACACCAAATCCACACTAAGAAAAAAAGAAAAAGAATGGCGGAAAAACAAATGCCCACTAACACTGGAAAGATACCGCACACATCTGGCGATTTATAAAAAAAAAATGATTAACAACACTAAACGAGACTACTACAGTAACAAAATCAAAAACTCCACTAACAACGCTAAAGCACTCTTTAACATAGTAAACAAGGTGTGGGGCGGAGCCAAGATGGCGGCGGAGTAGCAGCACGGCTCTAGACGCTCTCTGTTTCGCTAGTTCTTGTTCGAATTTTTGCCTTATTGTTGCTTCAAATGCCTCCGAAGCGAAAAGGCAGAGTAAGGGTGTACCCCGCAGCCCCAACTTTACCTTCAGGACAGCGTACATTAACAGAGCAGGCTGCTGGCTTTTCAATACGGGGGGAGCAGTTCTCCACTGAACGGACCGCGGGAGGAGCCGCGAACGATTCTGGAGAAACCACCCTTAGCCCCCCAGACTCAAGGATGCCTCCGGTGCCGATACCCCAAAACTTCTCAAGTCCGGTGAGTGCAGAAGCGACCCAGATGGGATTGGAAGATGCAATTGCGGGTGCCACCGTGGGAAGTGGGAGTAATGTTCAAGGCCCGGATGAGGGAAGCATGGCTGAATTACAAACGACAAGCCCCAAAATTGAGGCAGTTTTTTCTATCAACACCTTAACGGGTGAAGTTCTGGAATCTGAAGTTGCAGACCATGTTTCCTAAACCCCCGACAGTGACTATGGATTCCTTATGGGTGCTATTGGCTCAGATGGGGGTTGCACTACAAACTGTTTCTATACAGCAAAAAACTGTTTCTTTAAAACTGGAAGCTGTTACCCAAGACGTCAATTCAGGGACTGAGAATCAAATACAAAGGATCCAAGCTTTGGAAGAACAGACTGATCCAAGATATTCAGGTGGCACTAATCCAGGATCAAGTTATCCTAAATAGAAAAATGGAACAACTGGAAAATAAAACCAGGAACTTGAACCTTAGGTTTATTAACTTTCCTAAGGTTCTTGGGGAACAACCAAGGATAACTCTAAGGAAATATTTGATAGAGGTACTAAAGATTGCACCTGAAAATATACCGGTATTTAATAAAGTATATTTTCTCCCTCATATAAGAACGAGAGAAGAAGCAGTGACACCTACTATTGATATGGCAAATTTAACTGCCTTCCTAGAGACTTCTACGTCTGAAATAATAGAGAGGGCAACCCTCCTTGTGTCCTTTATATATTCACAGGATCTTAGTTTAATCATGAGAAATTATTTTCAAAATATGAGAATGGAGTTTATGGGTAAGGTAGTGCAAGTTTTCCCCGACTTGGCTAAGGTAACCCAGGAAAGGAGGAGAGGGTTCCTTGCCATGCAGCAGGAGGCCCGCTCCATGGGAGCTGTATTCATTCTAAGGTATCCATGCCGTTGTATCTTAAAAATGGATAATATTCCCTATGTATTTTTTGTTCCTGAACAATTGAAGGCATTGTTAGAAAATAAGAAAAAAGTGTTACCTAGTCCCCATATCCAGAGTAACAGTGAGTCATAGGTAAATAATGGAAAAGTCAACCGCTAAGCTTATACTTTAATATAACTATTTCCTTTTGATTAATCTCCTCTTAATCTAGGCATAAGCCCCCCTTAACTTGAGGACAATGTAACTGAAATGTTTTCTGTATTTAAAATGTTAAACAGTATGTACTGTGTACTAATATATGATTTGTTTCTTTGTTTCTGTGCAAAGAGGATATTCTTTGTATAATTTGAAATAATTTAATAAATTAAAAATTAAAAAAACAAAAAACAAAAAAAAAACATAGTAAACAAACTGATATCGAGCAACAACAACTGCACAACTCCCCAAACCAAAAACCTCAGCCAAGATCTGGTTCTATTCTTCAAAAACAAAATTAACAAAATTACAAGAAACTTCATCAAAACCACAACCATTGATGACCTACCTTCTCTCAAAAACATTTCGCCCTGGTCCACCTTCGAACCCATATCAACAATCGAAAAACAGAAAAACTTCTCAGAAACCTAAACCCAGCACGCCATGAAATAGACACAATCCCAATTCTTGATCTAAAGGAAATAGCACACATAATTGCTCCTCCCATCTCTGCAATAATAAATAAATCACTCGAGGAAGGCGAACTGATAAACTGAAAGTGGAAACAATTAAACCCATTTTAAAGAAAAAGAAACTCCGTCCAGACAATCTCAACAACTATCGCCCAATATCTATACTACCCTTCCTCGCCAAACTGACAGAGAAAGCTGCACTCAAACAGCTCAACGAATACCTCGAAAACAATAACATCCTACACCCAGCACAACACGGCTTCAGAAAAAAATCAGAGCACAGAAACCTTACTACTCAACCTATCCAACACAATAAGAGGTTTCGACAACGGCCAAAAACTCATACTCATACTACTAGACCTCTCTGCTGCGTTTGACACGGTAGACCACAAAAACCTAATCTCCAGATTAGCTGACATCAGTTTATCCGACAAAACGCTTGACTGATTCACATCCTTCCTTAAAAATCGATACTTCAAAGTAAACATTAACAACCACAGCTCGGATGCCATAACCCTGGAAACTGGAGTACCCCAAGGATCAGCACTATCAGCCACATTGTTCAATATATACCTATTGCCCCTCTGCACGCTTCTCTCGAATCTCGGCATAACATACTACATGTATGCCGACGACATCCAATTAATCATATCCGTAACCAGCACCATCGAAAACGCAATCAAAACATCAGCCACATACCTTGACACAATAAGAAACATGCTAAACCATATGAAACTATGTCTTAACATGGAAAAAATCGAGTGTATACTACTCGAGAAAAAACAGAGATAAAACACGAAACACACCATACAAATCAATAACGCAAACATCAAACTAAAGGACAATGTGAAAGATCTCGGAATATGGTTAGACCCTGAGCTTAATTTTAAAAAAAACAACAAACAAAAAAAAAAAACATCACTGAAAATAAAAGAAGGTTTCCACAAGCTATTAATCCTCAAACATCTAAAACCCCTACTGCACCAATCTGATTTCAGAACCATACTTCAAGCACTAATATTCTCCAGCTTCGACTATTGCAATTCACTAATGCTAGGTCTACCCAAATCTACCATTCGACCACTCCAACTGCTACAGAACGCATCAGCCAGAATCCTCACAGGGCACAATAGATCTGACCACATCACCCCAGTCCTAAAAGCCCTACACTGGTTACCTGTGGACAGGAGAATTGAATATAAAACCCTGACCATAATACACAATGCAATTCACAACGTGGAAAACACAAGCCTAAACAACATAATGCAGATTCAGGTCTCGCAACGCAACACTAGAACAACAAACAAATCAAAACTTGACATTCCAACAATTTAAACCGCCAAACATACTACTGTAAGAAACAGAGCCATCTCAATCGCAGGACTGCACCTCTGGAACTCACTACCGGATCACCTAAGATTACAAAATAACACGAAAACTTTCAAAAAAAGAACTTAAGACCTGGCTATTCAGACAGGACTTCAAAAACAGGATCAGTTAGCCCTCCCGACCTAATCAACACAGCACACCTGAAAGGATATTTAAACCATACATACTCTTCTTTAAACCATACAATCACAGTTACTTAAACCTCATAGAGACATACCCAATGCGAATGATGTCTCACTCGCATCCACTGTTGTCCTTTTCTGTTGATCATCCCCAAATTTGTGGAAGTACCATTCATCTCGGTACAATGTTAGATCTAGGTACTAGTATATGTTACTATTATATCTATTCATAACTCACTACATCCCCTTACTATGTTACCCCCACACTGTATCTCCCCCACACGGTGTTACATGTTATCTCGTTTTATGTAATTCATGGTTCAGACAGTTAACGTTGTGTTTCCAATGGTTTCTACACATGTAATTTGTTGTTGCAAATGTAAACCGGAGTGAAGGCATCTAGCTGAACTTCGGTATATAAAAACAAATAAATAATAACTAATTAAAAAATAATTCCAATATCTGCCATCCCTTGGCAACCTCAAACGACATGGGGCTCTGTTTCGTATTTCCCTTATGCCTTGCGGACTACAGTGGAGAAATTACTTACCTGATAATTTCATTTTCCTTAGTGTAGACAGATGGACTCAGGACCAATGGGTATAGTGTAATCCTGATAGCAGTTGGAGACAGATCAGATTTCAATCTGACGTCAGCCCCTAGTACATATACCACTGCAGGAAGTGCAGCTCTTCAGTATTCTTCCTTGCAAAGCATTGTGGATATATGTGTGACTGACTGATTAACTTAATATGGTTAAACTTAGATAACTTTGTTAGAACGTTAAAAACTTGATTAACTTGAACTGGTTTATTGACTATAGCTGGAGAACGCCAGTGTGCTCAACCGGAAAGCGTCGACACCCGGCAGGGTGGATGCCCTAGGTAAATGAAAGCATGGCTTACCCTTGATTCGTTGAAGGACCATGTATAACGGCAGCCGAGGGTGGGCTGCTGAGTCCATCTGTCTACACTAAGAAAACGATATTATCAGGTAAGTAATTTCTCCATTTCCTAGCGTGTAGCAGATGGGCTCAGGACCAATGGGATGTATAAAAACTACTCCCGAACTGGGTGGGAGGCTGCCAGTGGTCCACTTAGGATTGCCCTTGCAAATGCTGTGTCCTCCCGAGCCTGAACATCCAGACGGTAGAATCTGGAGAAGGTATGGATGGAGGACCACGTTGCCGCCCTGCAGATCTCGGCAGGTGACAGCATTCTAGTTTCTGCCCAGGAAACAGCCTGGGCTCTGGTAGAATGGGCCTTGACCTGTAGAGGTGGTGGTTTTCCCGCTTCTATATAGGCCGCCTTGATGCCTTCCTTGATCCAGCGGGCAATGGTTGCCCGCGAGGCCGCTTCCCCTTGCCTCTTCCTGCTGTGAAAGACGAAAAGGTGGTCCGTCTTTCGTACTGGTTCCGACATTTCCAGGTATCTGGATAGGAGTCTGTCGATGTTGAGTTGGCGCAGACTACAGGCTTCTTCCGACTTCAAGCCACCCATCATAGGTAGTGAGATGGTTTGGTTGAGCTGGAAGTGAGAGACCACTTTGGGGAGGAAGGAGGGAACTGTGCGTAGCTGAATGGTCCCCGGGGTGAGAGTCTGAGGAATGGCTCACGGCAGGACAGTGCCTGTAGCTCTGAGATGCGGCGGGCCGAACACACGGCCAGCAAGAACACCATCTTTAAGGTTAACAGACGGAGTGACAGGCCTCGGAGGGGTCTGAAGGCGGATCCCGCTAGGAACTCCAAGACGAGGTTGAGGTTCCACAGAGGTACCGGCCACTTTAGTGGTGGGCGAATGTGTTTGACTCGTTTCAGGAAGCATGATGCATCTGGGTGCGAGGCTATGCTGTCGTCCTCGCTCCTGGAGCCGTAGCAAGACAATGCGGCCACCGGTACCTTGATGGAGCTGAGGGACAGACCCTTCTGCAGTCCATTCTGTAAGAATTCCAGGATCACGGGCACTTTAGAGGAGCGTGGTTTGACGTTGTGGTCTTCGCACCAGGCCTCAAAGACTATCCAGATCCCTATGTATGTTAGAGATGTGGAGAACTTGCATGCTCGGAGGAGAGTATCTATTACTGCCCCCGAGTATACCCTCTTTCTCAGGCGGGCCCTCTCAACGGCCAGACCGTAAGAGAGAATTGAGCTGGATCCTCGTGGAGGATGGGACCTTGTTGTAGCAGGTCTCTGTGTGGAGGCAGGGGTAGTGGGTTCCCTGCCAGTAGTCTTCTCATGTCTGCGTACCAGGGTTTTCTTGGCCAGTCCGGGGCCACCAGAAGGACTAGCCCCCTGTGCCTCTGAATCTTGTGAATGATTGCGCCTAGCAAGGGCCACGGCGGAAAGGCGTATAGCAGGGTCCCCGGTGGCCAGGCCTGTACCAGGGCGTCGATCCCCTGGGACTGCTGATCCCGCCTGCGGCTGAAGTATCTGGGTACTTGAGCGTTGGATCTGTTTGCTAGAAGATCTATGTCTGGAGTCCCCCACCGATTCACTATCATCTTGAAGGCTGTGGGTGACAGATTCCATTCTCCTGGGTTTAGACTTTCCCTGCTGAGGAAGTCTGCCGTGGTGTTGTCCTTCCCGACGATGTGGACGGCGGAGATGTCCTGGAGATTTGCTTCCGCCCAAGCCATCAGAGGGTCTATTTCTAAGGACACCTGTTGGCTTCTGTTTCCGCCCTGCCGGTTGATGTAGGCCACCGTCGTGGCGTTGTCCGACATCACTCTGACCGCTTTGTCTCTAAGTCTGTGGGCGAACCGCAGGCAGGCTAATCTGTCCGCCCGTGCTTCTAGGCGGTTGATGTTCCACCCCGCCTCTTCTTCGTTCCACCGCCATTGGGCGGTTAGCTCTTCGCAGTGCGCTCCCCACCCGTGTACACTGGCATCTGTGGTGAGCAGGGTCCAGGTTGGGGAGGATAGTCTTGATCCCCGGCTCATGTGGCTGGTCTGTAGCCACCACCGTAGCTGGGTCCGGACTCTGCCCGGTAGTGGTAGACGTACGGGGTAGTTCTGGGATCGTGGACTCCACCATGATAGAAGTGATCGTTGCAGGGGCCTCATGTGGGCTCGCGCCCATGGCACCACTTCCAGTGTGGATGCCATTAGTCCGAGGACTTGAGGTAATCCCATGCTGTGGGACAAGAGGCGCTCAGCAAGGTCTGGAGCCGGTCCCACAGCTTTGATCTCCTCGTGGGGGTCAGGCTGACCTCGTCTTACTTGGTGTCGAATCAGACTCCTAGGTATTCCAGCGACTGCGAGGGCTGTAGAGAGCTCTTGTTTGTGTTGACTACCCATCCTAGGCTTTCCAGTAGAGTTATGACTCTGCTGGTTGCTTGGTGGCTTTCCTCCGGTGATTTTGCTCTGATCAGCCAATCGTCCAGGTAAGGATGAACGAGGATTCCTTCCTTCCTGAGTGTTGCCGCCACCACTACTATTACCTTGGTGAACGTCCGGGGTGCCGTGGCTAACCCGAAGGGTAGTGCCCGGAACTGGTAGTGATGATTCAGGACCTTGAAACGCAGGTAGCGCTGGTGTTCCTGATGAATTGGGATGTGTAAGTAGGCCTCCGACAGGTCCAGGGAGATGAGAAACTCTCCTGGCTGTATTACACGTATGACCAATCGTAGGGTTTCCATGCGGAAGCGTGGGATCCTTAGGTGTCTGTTGACCGACTTGAGGTCCAGGATGGGCCTGAATGTACCCTCTTTCTTGGGTACGATAAAGTAAATGGAGTAATGTCCAGTATTTATTTCCCGTGTAGGTACCTGGGTTATGGCCTCGAGGGCCAGAAGTCTGGTCAGTGTAGCTTCCACTGCCGCCCTCTTGCGGGGGTCGCGGCAGGGAGATTCCACGAACTTGTCCGGAATGGTTCGAAAGAAATCTAGGTGGTACCCTTCTCGGATGATGGCTAGGACCCACTTGTACGAAGTTATCTCGACCCATCTGCGGTAGAATAGGGTTAGCCTGCCCCCTATGGCTTCTTCCCTTGGATGGGTCGACTGAATCTCATTGTGGGGTGCAGCTGGGGCCTGGACCCGAGCTGGTTCCCCTCTTGTTGTGCTTGTTCCGAAAGGACTGGTTCCTGCCCGTAGGGCGGGGCGCTTGACAGTTGTTCTTGTAAGGGTTGAAGTGCTGTGAGCTTCTGCCTCTGGCGGACCTGGGGAAGGGACGCTGGTTTCTCTTCGTCTTGTCTTCCGGCAGGCGAGGTAACGGGGAGTCGCCCCATTTGTTGGCCAGTTTCTCTAGTTCGCTGCCGAAGAGAAGGGATCCTTTGAAGGGCATTCTCGTGAGGCGTGTCTTGGAGGAGGCGTCAGCCGACCAATTTCAAAGCCAGAGTTGTCTCCTGGCTGCCACTGTGGACGACACTCCTCTGGCTGATGTGCGCACTAGATCGGAAGCCGCGTCAGTGAGGAATGATAGTGCTGATTCCATGTCTTCTCCTGGGGTGTTGTTCCTGGCTTGGGATAAACAGGAACGTGTCACCACGGTGCAGCAGGCCGCAATCTGCAGGGACATGGCTGCCACCTCAAATGATTGTTTTAGTATGGCTTCGAGGCACCGGTCGTGTGCATCCTTGAGCACCGCTCCTCCCTCCACTGGGATGGTAGTGCGCTTAGCCACCGCGCAGACTATGGCATCCACTCTAGGGCACGCCAGAAGCTCCTTGGTTGCTGGGTCCAGGGGTTACATGGCCGATAAGGCTCGACCCCCTTTGAATGAGGACTCCGGCGCATTCCACTCCAGGTCAATTAGCTGTTGTGCCGCCTGTAAGAGAAGAAAATGGCGAGACGTCTGTCGAAGGCCCTCCAGCAGGGGGTTCATTCTAGGTTCCCCCGAGGTGCCTTGGCCCGGGATAGCGAGCTCCGATAGGCATTGGGATACAAGGTCTGGGAGTTCATCCTTTGAGAAGAAGTGTCTCATGGTTCGGTGTGGCTTTGTCCCCGAGGGAAGTTCCCCCTCCTCAAGGGGCTCGGCTTCCTCTTTGGAGAAATCCGTGTCCCCGTAGGTGGGGCTTCTGGGTGGTGGGAGCCTGTGCCTAGGCCTCGAGGGTCCTGGGGCCTGAGGGTCTTCCGGTGGCGCATATGGCTGGTCTGCCCGGGGTTCAGTTTGCATTTTGACAAAGGCGTGAATCCCCTTAAACAACTCTACCCAAGAGATCGATGCTGGGTCTAAGTTGAGGGGTGCCGGTTCCCTGGGGGTCCCCGTCTGTGGGATTGAGTCACTGGGGCCTGCTAGGTCCGGGGTGCCCCCTGAGGAGCTAGCACTGGGCGGGACTGGCCCTGACCTGGATCTCCCAGGGCCTCCTCACAGTGTGCGCATAGGGCGTCGGCTTCCTCGCTCTGTGCGGCTCTGATGTGGCATGCTGGGCAGAGGCCTTGAGTTTTTATTCCTGTTTCTGGAGGTGCCCTTTCTGTGGACACGTAAGCTCTTATGCGCTCTATTGCGTCTGACATGTGCGCCTTGTACTGTGCGCGTAACTTATGCACGTAAGGTTTTATGTGCGCCTAAGATTATGCGCACAAATAATTTTGTGCGCTTAGCTTAATTTGTGCGCTCAGATCGGACGGCGGGCGGCACGGCGAACAAGGCCAAGATGGAGACAGCCAGCATGCGGGCAATATGGCGACCTCGGAGGGTCTCCACGTGGGCAGACCCTGGAACAGCCGGGGCCTAGCCCAGCTAGGGCGGATCAACCCGGTGGCACAGATTCCAATCGCCGACCTGTGCTCCTCCTTGATCTTCGAAGACCGGGCTAAAGTAGAAGCTTTCCACCTTACCTTGTCTTCGCCGCTTCCCGGTTTCGCTCCGGGCAGTCTCCGGCTGCGGGGGGAAAGGGCAAATACCTTCACCGCCTTGCTCGAGGGGGTGCACCCGCTGCCTCTCAGCCGCGCCCGAGATCGGGGGCTAAGTCCTCGCCGCGATTCGGCCACCGGACCGAGGCTGCCTCTACGCCGCGCCCGAGGATTCGGGGGCTAGGTCCCTGCCGCGAATCGGCCACCTCCGAGGGACCACAGAAATCACCTCAGGAAACTCAACTGGGGGAGGGACCAGAGGGTATCACCGCAGGAGTGCGGGGCTCGTCTTCAGGTAGGTTTGTTCTTTAAATTTCGGGTTTTTGTTCTTTAATTTTGGTCTAACGCTCTGAGAGCGTGCAGATAGTCCCTAACTGCTATGGAGATGAAAAATACTGAAGAGCTGCACTTCCTGCTGGGGTATATGTACTAGGGGCTGACATCAGATAGAAATCTGATCAGTCTCCAACTGCTAACAGGAGTACACTATACCCATTGGTCCTGAGTCCATCTGCTACACGCTAGGAAATCAAGATTTGGCATCAGTGGAAATCTCGACTGGTAGGGGCAAAACTATACTCCCCAATGACACACCTCTTTTCTAACACTGTATACCCAACTTCAGATTCATCACAGACATCGAGGCTATGGGTTAATACTGGCATAGTCAGGTTGGAGAAGTACAACAAGGTACTCTTATGTCTCTTGATCAAATTTGCACTAAATACTCCCTGGCAGGGTAGACTTTCTGCACTACGCTAAACTGTATCACTTTACACGCCGAGGCTTACAAGGGGGTACTCTAGGACTGACTGGTACTTTGAGAATTATTGTAAAAACGCCTCGACCCTTCGGGGGAGTCATCTCCAAAATATATGCCCTTCTCAATGGTAAATTATCCGGGCCACATAAACATCGTACTTTATGGGAAACAGACTTCCAATGCACTTTGGAGGAGCAGGATTGGGATCTTATCTATTCTACGGCTCATAAATGCTCCATTTCTTTGGGCTTACAGGAAAACTGTTACAAGTTGATATAATCGCTGGCACTACACACCAGTGCAGTTACACAGATTCCAGAGTGCTCTTTCTGAATTATGTTGAAGGGGATGCGGGCACATTGGCACCTACTATCATATTTGGTGGGAGTGTCCACGGATGAAACAGGTATGGATGACAGTGACTGATTGGATCTCACATGTTGTCTTGGTACCGCTGGAAGTCAAACCTTGGCATGTGCTATTGGGTCTTCCCATTTCAGGGCACAAGAAGGACACGCAAAGGTTTATGTTACAAGTTTTTATTGCAGCTCGATCAGAAATAGCATTATATTTATTTATTTATTTAAAGGTTTTTATATACCGATAACCGTTTGCACATTGTATCGGTTTACAGAAAACTAAAACTTTTTGACAGTGTCATTAAACAGAATTTTTTGGCACTGCCATTACATAGAACAGTAAACTTTGCATACAATAGATAAACATCAGCAAACAGAAACTGGGTAACTATTTACAGGGAACGATGGTTCCTAAATTGGGAGCAGATGAAGGAAAAATTAACAAGCATACATTGTGAAGGTAATACATGTAAAGCACTGTAAATATATAATGAAATAAACGGGGAGAAGGGAGTTGAGAGAAAAGTCAGCAGAAGCACATTGTAAATGGTGATACAAGGAATGCATTATACACCGCTTGGGGGGACATCAGGAGGATGGTTGTTGAGGGAGGGGTAGGCCTGTAAGAATAGCCAGGTTTTTAGCTTTTTTTTAAATTTGGGAGTAGATGTTTCAGTGCGCAAGTCTGGGGGCATAGAGTTCCACAGGGTGGGGCCGGACAGGGAAAAGGCTCTGTTCATTGTGGAAATAAGTTTAGTGGATTTGATAGAGGGGGTACGGAGTGTCCCTTGGAGGGCAGTATGGGTGGGTCTAGTGGATGTACGGGTAAGCAGAGGGGGGTTGATCCAGTCAGTATTTTCGTTTGTGATGCTTTTATGAATGAGGGAGAGAACTTTGAACAGGATACGGGACTGTATTGGTAGCCAGTGGAGTTCGATGAGGGTAGGCGTAATGTGGTCACGTTTCCTAGAGTTAGTAAGGATACGTGCTGTGGCGTTCTGTAGGAGTTGCAACGGCTTAGTATGTGTAGCAGGGAGACCAAGGAGGAGTGCATTACAGTAGTCTATTTTGGAAAATATAATAGACTGCAGTACTGTACGGAAGTCAGTGAGGAATAAGAGGGGCCGGAGTTTTCTGATGGTTTGTAGTTTGAAGTAGCAGTCAGTAAGGATAGATTTAATGAAGGGTTTGAAAGAGAGCTGGTTGTCAATGAGGACGCCAAGGCTGCGGGTGTGGGAGGGGAAGGGCGTGGAGGAGTACGCAATGGGAATGGAGGGAGAGGAATGTTTGTTAGAGATGATGAGGAGTTCAGTTTTTTTGTGGGTTAATGGCAAGGTGCATGTCAGTGAGTAGTTGGTTGATAACCGTCAGGCAGGATTCCCACTTTTGTAGAGCAGTTTGGAGGGAGTCAGTGAAGGGGAAAAGGATTTGGACATCATCTGCGTAGATAAAGTGTTTGATGCCAAGATTAGTGAGGAGGGTGGTAAGGGGGAGCATATAAATGTTAAATAGAGTGGAGGAGAGAGAGGAACCCTGGGGGACGCCTTGGTTAAGGCTAACTGGGTCGGATTCATTGTTGCCAGTGGATACTGTATAATGGTGATCTTGTAGGTATGATTTAATCCGAGAGGGCAGTGCCGGAGATTCCTATTTTACTGAGAATGTTGATTAATATGATGTGGTTAACAGTATCAAAAGCTGCAGATATGTCTAACATAGCAAGGAGAAATGAGTTCCCAGTGTCAAATCCTTTAATAATGGTATCTGTCAGGGATAGCAGCAGTTTTTCAGTGCTCAGGTTTTTCCGGAAGCCATATTGTGTGGGAGGGAGGATGTTGTGTTGTTCTAGGTGGTCAGATAGGCGAGAGTTGACTAATTTTTCCAGGATTTTGGATAGGAACGGGAGATTAGAGATAGGTCTGAAGTTAGCTAGAGTAGAAGGGTCAAGGCTGGGTTTTTTCAGGACTGGTTTCACAACTGCCTGTTTCAGGAGTGTAGGGACTGTACCTTGCTCCAGGGAGCAGTTGCAGATGGATGAGAGAGGTTTGGCGATAGCTTTGGGAATAGAAAGGAGAAGTTTAGTAGGAATGGTTTCAGAGCGGTGAGAGGAGGGTTTCGTTTTTTTTAAGATGTTTTCAATTTCAAGGGAAGAGGATAAGTCGAAGGATGAGAGGGTAGTGGTAAGATTGAAAGAAGGCAGTTTCACCGTGTTTGGGTTGGCCGCAAAGCGTGCAGTGAGAAAGGACACTTTGGTTTGGAAGAAGTGAGCAAGGTCATTACAATGTTTTTTTGTAGTGGGAGTAAGAGGTTGAGTGGGGTTGGAGCTGGTCAGGTTGGAGATCATGGTGAAGAGTGCTTTGGGATTGTATTGGAACCTGTGAATCTTTTTGGCATAGTATTCACGTTTAGTTGAGAGTGTAGTATTACTGTATTGGTGCATAAGTTGGTAATAGGCGGTTTTGGATGCTGCAGAGGGGTGCTTGCGCCATTGCCTTTCTAAGGTTCTGAGACGGGTTTTGAGGTTCTTGAGCTCTGCGGAATACCATGGTTTCCTGTTTGGATGGGCAGGTTTAATGGTTTTTGTAGTAATAGGGCAGAGTTTGTTAGCTATGTTGAGGGAAATGCACAGATACACCAAGTTTGGCTAAAGTCCAACATAGGCTTCATACATACTATCTGTTAAGTAGACTCACTGCAGTGAGTTGTATGGGAGCATTCGCAAGAATGTGGGGACCTTATGCCAAATGGCTAGATAATCAGGTTCTTATACCTTAATGCTCCCCTTTAACTTTAGAGATTGGGTGATCCTATCATTTTATTCTACATTGTTACCCCTTTTCACTGAGATTTGCTTATCACTTTGTTTCCCTTTCAGCTAAGTACTTTTCATTGTATATATCATTACTAGACATGTAGGGCACTTCTATTAATGTGTTCCCGGATGTGAGGGGGGGGTGGGGACTGATGTTATCTATGTAATGGTCAATCATACTATGCTTGCACATGCAAATCAGATGTATACTTCATGTTATGATTGTTCTGCTATTTGCTTATGATACTATTTTGATTGACAAACTAATTAAATACAAAAAAAATGAATAGACAAAAGATATTTGGATCGTGCAAATAGAAGCTACTATTTAAGATTTTAATGAGAATAAAAAGATATTTAAATTTGCTCAAGATTGTACTGTTAGACTTTTTGGCTCCATGGACAAAATAAAGGTCAATTATAATTGGTAGAAAATAGATAAGAAGGGATCACACACCATTCTATCAGTAAAATGTGCTGTGCTTGTACATAATTGCAATTAGATCCTAGGCTGTGCTGACCTATTGAGTAATCATGACCTAAGACAGCTGTTACTTGATTGGTCAAGTTAAAATAAAATGCTTAGGATATTTTGCTTTATCATGTTGACTTTATCTAGAAACAAATATATGTCTAATTGTATGTTCTGGATTTTGAGAATGCTCACAGAGGGGCCCATGCAATAAGCACTGACTTAACATGTGCATGGTGAGCACAAGGGGGGCGCCATGCAACAAACAAATTAGGGGGTGTCGTGGTTACCGGCATCTGCCGGTTATGAAAACAGATGCCGAGCATATTGGCGTCTGTCTTCAAAGCAGCCAGCAGAGGGGTTTTTTAATTTTTACTTTTAAAAAAGTACAGTAAAACAGGTTTTTCTGCTTTTCTGTGCTTATTTTCAATGTGCTCAGGCAGGGGTTAATAGCTGAGCAATGAATGTGCGTCTGAGACGCACATTTATTTTTTTTCGTTTGGAGTGAATGAGTAATAGCCTCATTCACATGCATTTGCTTGTGATGAACACTATCGCATTCACTCAGAGTCGGACGTGCGTTAAATAGGCACTAAAAATCTCCCTATTGCATTAGGGGGTGGATTAGCACATATTTAACCCGCGTCCGACTGTGGGTAATACAGTGTGCTCGGTTTAGCGCACTGTATTGCATCAGCCCCAGAGTCTGTTTGAAGTGTGGTCTTCTCCAATGTTATACTGTAATTTTGGGTGTAGAATAAATCTGGAAACATTGTACTGCAACAGATTCATCCTTAGTCTATTTTAAATTATGGAAACAATACCATGGCATAGAAAAAAATCTCCACATTATTATGCTAATAGTATGACAGGTTTGCTATACAGTTTCTTAATGTCTTTTTTGCAGGATTTTGTATTACTTCACAAAAGGATTCTAAGCTACTGTTATGGAGGTGATACCAGAATTAAAATATATTTTTCTATGGCAAATTGAAAGCAGAAACGTCCTAATTCTACTCTGTAGGAATTCCAGAATAGATCAAAATATTTTGATGTTGACAACGAGATACACAAGAGTTTGTCTACCATTCAGCTGCATATCAAAAAACGTTGTACAGCACATCAGTCACAGCTTTTTCCCTGATGAAGTAAGCAAAGATTCAAAAACTTGTGAAAAAAATAAAATTTAATAACTTCAGTAAAAGTTTGCAAAAAAACATTAAGAATATTTTATATTTCCTTTGCATCATTTAACAAAATGTTTTAAGATTTCTTTTAGTTCAGATGCAATGTGGAGTGTACAGTGTGTCATGCAGTTAGTTCAACACCATCTGTCAGGTTTATTGCAATGGAAAAGAAAAAAAAAAAAAGGTTGAGAACCACTGCTCTAGAAACTTATCCAAACCTTGTCAAACTCCACTAAATTTCTAGCCTCACACAAGGGATTGTCATCTAATGGCTATAGTAGTGGGCAGCAAACCAAGAAAAGAGTGACTTTGGACAAGTCACTTTAATCTCCACTGCATCAAGTACAAATTTAGAGCCTCATTTACTAGGCATTTTTCCCAGAGACATAGGGGCAGATGCAATACTGTGCACTCAGCTGAGCGCACTGTATAATCCGCAGTTGGACGCGGGTTGTATAGGCGCTAACTAATCCCCTTATGCAATATGGAGATTAGCGCCTCTACAACTTGCATACAATGCTGAGTGAAACTAATAGCACTCATCACATGCAAATGCATGTGAATGAGGCTATTAGATATTCACTCCCAATGCAAAAAAAAAAAAAAAAATTTTAGTCTAGGATGCACATTTTAGGGATCAGAAATTAATGGCTGCCCAGAGCAGGCGTTAATTGCTGAACTCTCCTAAAACTAGTACAGAAAAGTGTTACGATATTAAGTAGGAGGAACAACTCTTTAAAAAAAAAAAAAAAAGAAAGGCACAGCAGTTGGGTGCAGGTAGCGGATGCTCAGTAGACAAGCATCCAGTTCCTGAACCCCTAGCACATCCGCTGTTAAATTCAGCATCCATTTTCTGAACCTGACTGCTGGCATTGCAAGGAGTGAATAAATCAATATTAAAGTGTCAGGCACTTAATATAAAATGTATTCACTCCTGCACTTATTGCCATTTGGTCCTTACCAAATGGCAATAACCAATCACCTTTCAGGACAGCCTTCTGAAAGGTGATTGGTCCTTTCACTGACATGTGACAGTGAAGGGACCAATCAGCAATAAGTGAAGGAGTGAATATTAAATGCCCCACACTTTAATGTTGAGATTACTACCTGATAATCTCCTTTTCCTTAGTGTAGACAGATGGACTCAGAACGAATGGGATAGTATCCGCGTGCTAGCAGTTGGAGACGGATCTGACGTCAGCACGGGGTATATATATCCCCACAGGAAGCGTAGCAACTCAGTAATCTTCCTTGCAAAAGCTGTTATGGATGTGTGTACTGACGCTCAGTGAAAAGTGAAAACAGGATTCCCCTGACCGATTGATAGTAGCTGGAGACCGCCAGCATTCACAACCGGAAGGCGTTGACACCTGGTAGAGTGTACGCTCTTATGGAAATAGATGATTAGGCTTACCTTGAATTGGTGAAACCCATGTACACAGGCAGCTGGGCAGGATGCTGAGTCCATCTGTCTACACTAAGGAAAAGGAGATTATCAGGTAGTAATCTCAACACTTCCTGGCGTGTAGCCAGATGGACTCAGAACGAATGGGATGAACAAAAGGTTTACTCCCAGCCTGGGCGGGAGGCTGCCTGAGGACCATGTAGTACCGCCCTCGCAAATGCTGAGTCCTCCCTAGCCTGGACATCCAGACGGTAGAACCTGGAAAAGGTATGGAGGGAGGACCATGTCGCTGCTTTACAGATTTCCGCAGGCGATAGCAACCTGGATTCTGCCCAAGATGCTGCTTGTGCTCTGGTAGAATGAGCCTTGACTTGTAGAGGCGGAGACTTCCCAGCCTCTACGTACGCTGCTCTGACAACTTCTTTAATCCAGCGGGCAATGGTGGGCCGCGAGACCGCTTCACCTAGCTTCTTCCCGCTGTACAGGACGAACAGATGGTCCGTCTTTCGTAGGTCTTGCGTAAGTTCCAAATATCTGGGCAGCAATCTGCCAATGTCGAGATGGCGTAATAAACGCCCTTCTTCAGATTTCTTCAGACCCGCCGTGGTAGGCAAGGATACGGTTTGATTAAGATGAAACTGTGAAACCACTTTAGGTAGAAAGGAGGGAACCGTACGAAGATGGATAGCCTCTGGAGTGATTCTGAGAAAGGGATCATGGCAGGACAATGCCTGTAGCTCTGAGATGCGGCGGGCTGAACATACAGCCAGCAAGAATACCATCTTCAAGGTGAGAACGAAGAGACAGGCCCCAAAGGGGTCTGAAGGTGGATCCCGCGAGGAAATCCAAAACAAGGTTGAGGTTCCACAAAGGTACAGGCCACTTCAGTGGCGGACGAATATGCTTGACCCCCTGCAGGAAGCAAGAAACATCCTGGTGCTTGGCGATGGTCTTGCCATCCCTCCTGGGACCATAGCAAGTCAGCGCAGCCACCTGAACCTTGATGGAGCTGAGGGAGAGACCCTTCTGAAGTCCATCCTGCAGGAAATCCAACACAATAGGGATTGTGGTTGCATGTGGATTGGTGCCGTGAGTGTCGCACCATGCTTCAAATACTCTCCAGATCCGGATGTATGTGAGGGATGTGGAAAACTTGCGAGCTCGGAGGAGGGTATCAATCACGGGCTCCGAGTAACCCCTCTTCTTCAATCTAGCCCTCTCAAGAGCCATACCGTAAGAGAGAACTGAGCCGGATCCTCGTGAAGAATGGGACCTTGATGTAGAAGGTCCCGGAGAGGAGGCAGGGGAAGGGGCTCCCCAGCCACTAGTCTTCTCATGTCCGCGTACCAGGGTCTTCTTGGCCAGTCCGGCGCCACTAGAACACTAGAACTAAACATGCCGAACATTTACCCACGTCCGGTTGACGAGTTATTATTATTATTTTCTATGTAATATTTAATTTTATTATTAATATCTATATGTTATATGTTATTTGCTATATGCCATATGTTATACGTTATATGTTAAGAAACGCTGTTCCATGTAACGCCTTTTGTGCGAAAGTTTTGTTATATGTAAACCGACCTGATTTGATACTTGTATTGAGAATGTCGGTATATAAAAATCCGAAATAAATAAATAAATAAATAAATAGAAGGACTAGGCCCCGGTGTCTCTGAATCTTGCAGATGACAGCGCCTAGCAGAGGCCACGGAGGAAAGGCGTATAGTAGGGTCCCTGGAGGCCATGGCTGCACCAGGGCATCGATTCCGTGGGAGCACGGGTCGCGCTTGCGGCTGAAGTATCTGGGTACTTGAGCATTGGACTTGTCCGCCAGTAAATCCATGTCCGGAAACCCCCAATGATCCACGATCATCTGGAAGGCCGTGGGTGAGAGCTGCCACTCTCCCGGATTTAGGCTTTCCCTGCTGAGGAAGTCTGCTGTGGTATTGTCCTTCCCGGCAATGTGGACGGCGGCGATGTCCTGAAGATTCACCTCTGCCCAAGCCATCAGAGGGGCGATCTCCAGAGATACATGTCGGCTTCTGGTTCCGCCCTGACGGTTGATGTATGCCACCGTGGTGGCGTTGTTGGACATCACTCTGACTGCTCTGTTCTGCAGTCTGTGGGCAAAGTGAAGGCATGCCAAGCGGACAGCCCGGGCCTCTAGACGGTTGATGTTCCACACCAACTCTTCTCTGTTCCACCGCCCTTGTGCGGTGAGTTCTTCGCAGTGTGCGCCCCAGCCGCTCAGGCTGGCATCTGTGGTGAGCAAGATCCACGTGGGTGAGGACATCTTCGAGCCCCTGTTCATGTGGTTGGACTGCAACCACCACCGTAACTGGGTCCGCACTCGGGCTGGTAGAGGTAGGTGCGTGGAGTAGGTCCGTAGACGGGGGCTCCAGCGAGAGAGCAGGGCGTGTTGTAGAGGTCTCATATGGGCCCTCGCCCAAGGCACCACTTCCAGGGTGGATGCCATGAGACCAAGAACCTGCAGATAATCCCAGGCTGTGGGTCGACTGGCTCCCATCAAATACTGGATATGCTGCTGAAGTTTCAACGTTCTCTTGGTTGTGAGACTGACCGTGTCTGCCCGGGTGTCGAACTGTACTCCCAGGTATTCCAGTGACTGGGAAGGCTGTAGGCAGCTCTTGCTGAGGTTGATAACCCAGCCCAGGCTTTCCAGAAGGGTTATCACTCTGTCGGTGGTCCGAAGGCTCTCCTCTCGAGACTTCGCCCTGATCAGCCAGTCGTCTAGGTAGGGATGGACCAGAATTCCTTCCCGCCTGAGCACCGCCGCTACTACTACTACCACCTTGGTGAATGTCCGTGGCGACGTCGCCAACCCAAAGGGCAGAGCCCGAAACTGGAAGTGGCGGCCTAGAACCTTGAAGCATAGGTAGCGCTGATGATCCGGATGGATCGGGATATGCAGGTATGCCTCTGACAGGTCTAATGCCGTGAGGAATTCTCCTGGCTGTACTGCGGCCTTGACGGAGCGTAGAGTTTCCATGCGAAACCTCGGGACCCGTAAGTATCGATTGACTGACTTGAGGTCCAGGACAGGCCGAAAGGTACCCCCTTTCTTGGGTACCATGAAATAGATGGAATAATGGCCAGAATTCACTTCCCAGGCAGGTACTGGGATGATGGCTTTCAAGGACAGGAGCCTCGCCAGGGTAGCTTCCAATGCTGCCTTCTTGTGTATGGGACACGAAGGCAAACTTGTCCGGAGGGAGATGATGAAAGTCCAGATAATATCCCTCCCGGATGACGGCGAGAACCCACTGGTCCGATGTAATCTCGACCCATCTGGGGTAGAAGAGGGTCAACCTGCCCCCTATGGCTCCGTCCCCCAAATGAATCGGCGGATTCTCATTGGGAGGCGCGGCCAGGACCCGCTCCCCTCTTGCGCTGCTTGGTCCGAAAGGACTGATTCCTGGCCGGAGGACGTGGTGCTTGGTAGCGACCCCTGTAAGGAACGAAACGCTGGGAACTCCTGCCCCTGGAGGGCCTTGGAAAGGCGCGCTGGCCCCTTCGGAACCGATCTTCCGGCAATCTGGGCACTGGAGAGGCGCCCCATGCACTGGCCAGTTTATCAAGGTCGCTGCCAAATAGAAAAGAGCCCTTAAAGGGTAATCTGGTGAGGCGGGCTTTAGAAAGCGCATCAGCCGACCATCTTCGGATCCAGAGCTGCCTCCTGGCGGCTATGGAGGATGAAATTCCTTTAGCTGTTGTCCGGACCAGGTCAGATGCTGCATCTGTAAGGAACGAAAGAGCGGATTCCATGTCCGCCACTGGAGCGTTGTTTCTAACCTGTGACAAACAGGCACGCGTCACCACCGTGCAGCAGGTGGCGATCCGTAAAGATAAAGCTGCCACCTCAAAGGCCTGTCGCAGAATGGCATCCAATCGCCGATCATGCGGCTCCCTGAGGGCCGTCCCCCCTTCAACCGGAATGCTAGTGCGCTTGACCACAGCGCTAATCAAGGCGTCCACCTGAGGGCACGCCAGCAGGTCCTGGATAGCCGGTGCCAATGGGTACATGCTCTTCAGAGCCCGACCCCCTTTGAAGGCTGCCGCTGGCGCCGCCCATTCTAAATCGATCAGTTGTTGCGCCGCCTGTAAGAATGGAAAATGGCGGGCCGTAGGACGAAGACCTTCCAGCAGGGGGTTCTGCGCAGAGGGTACCGAAGCGCTTGGACCTGTAATATCCAATTCTGCCAGACACTGAGACACCAGGTCGGAGAGATCCTCCTTAGGAAAGAACCGCCTCATGGTTCGATATGGCTCAGTTCCTGGAGGGAGGTCCCCCTCGTCCGGGAGTTCGGACTCATCCTGCGAGACCTCCTGGTCTGACTGATCCGGACTATCCATCGGAGGGAAGTCCCGTTCGCGATAAGGTCGTGATGGTCCAGGAACCGGATCCGCAGGAGCTGCTACTGCAGCAGCCGCCGCAGGCGCAGCCACCGCAGGAACTACAGGAACAGCAGGAACCGCAGGGCCTGGATGGGCAGCCGTTTGCATCTGTACAAAAGCATGAATTCCCTTAAAGAGATCCACCCAGGAAATGGAAGCAGCCTCTAATCGCCGGGGTACAAGCTCCCCCGGGATGCCTGATTGGTCGAGACTGCCCCCTGACTCCGGGGTAGCCCCTGGGGAACTATCCACAAATCGTGGTTGAGACTGGCTTTCAGCAATAGGCGGGCAGCAATATATATTCAATTTGTATGCAATAGGCATCCCACAAGAAGCGGGCGTCAACATATGTTCAATGTGCAGTCAATAGGCTTTCATCCATAAGCGGTCAGCAAGATACGCTCGGTGTGCATTCAATCAGCTGTCAGCAATAGGCGGCCAGCAATACGCGCTCAACCATACACCGAAACCAAGCCAAGGAGGAGGGAAGCCGCGCCTATTACGGGCGCGGAGTACCTGAGCAAGGCCCCACAATGGCGTCCTCCACGGTGTGCCACGCCGCCGATCCTCTGTGCTTCGGAGACCCGTAGGAAGAGAGGTACACCTTACCAGCTTTGGCGCTTCTTGGCTGGAACACAAGCGGTCTCCGGCTGCGGGGGAAGGGATCACCTCACCACCGCAATTGAGGATATGCACCCGCTACCTCGTCCACGCCGGGACCGAGGGCCTCGTAGGCTACACCCGAACGTCGTCCGGGGGCTATGTCACTGCCGCGCGTCGGCAGGACCGAGGACTTTCACCGCCGGGGGAGCACGGCAATCACCCCGGGAGCTCGCTGCGGGAGGAACCCTTGGGTATCTACCGCAGGAGCGCGGGGCTCTAAGTCGAATAGACAGGAAAAACAAAGTAGAATCTAGAATGATAAGAAAAGAGAAAAATTAAAGTAGTCTTGGAAAGCACGCTCAACTAGCGTGCAGGCACTCCAAACTGCTTTGGAGACGGAAATTACTGAATAGCTACGCTTCCTGTGGGGATATATACGCCCCCGTGCTGATGTCAGATCCGTCTCCAACTGCTAGCACGCGGATACTATCCCATTTGTTCTGAGTCCATCTGGCTACACGCCAGGAAATAGGAGCTTAATACAACAGGCGCACAATAAGAATAATATGCGGCAGCAATATGCGCTTAGTACAATAGGCGCACAAAAATAATAAGTTCTCAGCACTAGGCGGTCATGAAAACAGCACAATTGTATGCAATATACTCTCAGCAATATGCCGCCAACAATACACGCTTAAAGGCTTTCAAGAAGCGCTCAGCAATAAGCGATTAGCAATATACGCTCAATGGCATTCAATAGGCTCTCAGCAATAGGCGGTCAGCAATACACGCTCAGTGGTATACAATATGCTCTTAGCAATATGCGGGTAGCAATACACGCTCAATGGCATTCCATAGGCTTTCAGCAAGAAGCGTTTAGCAATACACGCTCAGTGGCAGTCAATATGCTCTCAGCAACAGGCGGTTAGTAATACATGCTCGGTGGCATATGCACACAGCAATAAGTCAATATACGCACAAGGAGGAATAGAGCCGCGCCTATTACGGGCGCTCAATACCTGAACAAGGCCCCAAAATGGCGTCCTCCACGGCGTGCCACGCCACCGATCCTCTGCTCCTCGGAGACCAGAAATAAGAAATGTACGCCTTACCTGATCCTCGGCGCTTCCCGGCTGGAACCCGGGCGGTCTCCGGCTGCGGGGGGAGAGGGCAAGTACCTTCACCGCCGCGTTTGAGGATATGCACCCGCTGCCTCGTCCACGCCGGGACCGAGACGCCTCGAAAGCCTCACCCGAACCTCACCCGGGGGGTGGGTCCCTGCCGCGATTCGGCCGGACCGAGGACTTACACCTCCGGGGGATCACGGAAATCACCCCGGGAAACTCTACTGGGGGAGGGACCTTAGGGTATCACCGCAGGAGTGCAGGGCTCGATGATATAGAAGTTTTAGTAAGTAGAAAAAAAAAGTAGATTTGGAAAACACGCTCAGCTAGCGTGCAGGCTCTCCAAACTGCTTTGGAGACGGAAATTACTGAGTTGCTACGCTTCCTGTGGGGATATATATATACCCCGTGCTGACGTCAGATCCGTCTCCAACTGCTAGCACGCGGATACTATCCCATTCGTTCTGAGTCCATCTGGCTACACGCCAGGAAATACTGATTTATACACTCCTTGGGTGCCGGTGGTCAGGTTCGGAGAATGGACACTGAATTTATCAGCGTCCATTTTCCTAACCTATGCATGTGTGCTGGTTAGGAAAACGGATGCTGATAAATTCAGCGTCTGTTTTCTTAACCGTCAGACAGCCGCCAACATCGGACCTCTCTCGAGCGCACGCTGTCAAGGAGGCACTAGGGGTGCGCAAATGCCCCTAGCACCTCCTTGACAGCACAAGCCCTAATTTAAATATTGCATCACGCCCCCAGGAGAGCTGACTTGGGGGGGGGGGGGGGGGAGTGTTAAGAAAGTGGGTGCTGAACACTCAGCATCCGCTTTCAGCACAACTTTTTTGCATCGGCTCCATAGAATGGGAGAAAAGCCTTGGTAAATCAGGCCTTTCAGGGATAGAGAAATAGCTACAATACCTGAATATAATCCATTTTGAAGTGCAAAAAGACAGAATATAAGTTAAATAAATACAAATACCACATTGTCTTGGCAGCAAAATTCCATCATTTAATTATGCGTGAACTCAAAGAAATACTTCCTGGAATTCATTTTAAATCTATCAGTTCATTTCATGCAGTATCCTTAATCTTATTGGAAAGCATAAATAAGTAAGTGTTTGCTATCAACTTGTGTGTGCCACACCACTCATGATTTTCTACGGCTCTATCATGTCTCCTCTCCAAGCTAAAGAACCTGTTGAGCCTTTCATACTGAAGCTGTTCCAGCCCCTTAAAGTTTTGTGCGTAAAAGGGCAACCTTTTCTAGTTCTACTATAATCGTCTTTGAGATGTGATGACCATAACTGAACACAATACTTTGATTTGTACAATAGTTGCTTAGAATACATAGATATCATTTCACCCTCCATTGCCTCAGATACAAAAACTTACAGGTCAATGGAATATCGTGTGCTCAGGCTAGCCCGCAGTTGGATGCGCATCCACAACCCCTGATGCAATAAAGGGGGATCAGTGCATCCAAACTAGCACACAGCTAGTATCACTTATCACATGTAAATACCATGTTGATGAGGCTATTAGCTATTACCCCCTTATGTACAAAATAACCATGAGCCTCAAAAGTTTAACAGAACAGCAGAAAATACTGTAGTTCCTCCAACTTAATATTGGGTTAAGAAAATGTACGCTCAATTTATAAGCATAATTTTCCTAACCCGTGGCTGTGCACAGGTTAGGAAAAAACGGATTATCTTAAAATTGAGCATCTGTTTTCTTAACCTGCACACAGGCTCCTGGGTGCCCGATGCCGAGGAGGCGCTATGGACGCACAATTTCCCCTAGTGCTACCATTTTAATGCAGCGGCTCATTAGCCAAGGCAAAAAAACAGAGGGGACTACCTTACACCGTGGAAAGACTTTTATTAGAATTGCCCAAAGTCTTTCCACGGTGTAAGGTAGTCCCCTCTGTTTTTTTGCCTTGGCTACGTGGGACCACCTTCCGGTTTGTTTCATTAGCGGCTCATTAGCCTACTGCATCACGCATCCAGGAGATAGATGGGCACACATTAGGAAAGTGGGTGCTCAATCATGAATGCCCATTTTTCCTACATGGATATTGCATCGGTCTGAATGACTGTGAGCCATCTGGGGACAGGAAAATACTTATAGTACATGAATGTAATCTGCTTTGAAGGGGCTAAAAAGCAGACTATAAGTCTGAATAAAATATCAAGTTGGCTTGTCTTCTGATCTGACCCTTATTTTGACTTCAGTCTAGACCAGACACATACACATTTACAGCTCGATACTGTAAGACCACGGTAGAAAGAGTGCGGCATTGCCAGGCGCACCCTTCCTCCCCGCACGCACAGTTCTCTTCACTTAGCGCCCGATACTCTCTTCTAATTGCATGCAAATGCATGCCGCGGCTGTGAAGCGTTAGGGAAGGGTTAGCGCCTATACAGTAACCTGGGTGCGCTGGTACCTGTCATTTCAAATGTCATTTCAAATGACAGGCACCAGGAAGTGTAAAAAAAAAAAAAACAAAAAAAACAAAAAATATGTAAAAACCTGAGTGTTATAAAAAAAAAAAATTTTTTAAATACCTGTCACTTTCGTGCGGTCATCCAGGCAGCGGCGGGAGCCGGAGGGCCGCGTGGGTCCAGGCAGCCGGCGGCGGGAGCCGGGTGTTTGATCGAGGCCGCGGGCGGGTAGGCGCGTGTTTGATTGGGCGGACGGCGGCAGCGGGATCCGGGGGGCGGGTGGGCGCGTGTTCAAACGAGGCCGCAGGCGGGCGGGTGGGCGCCTGTTCGATCGGGCGGGCGGCGGGCGCGTGTTCAAACAAGGCCGGGTCGCACAGGCCCGCATTAATTCAGGCGGAGGGAGCCGGCGGCGAAAGCGGCCTCCGGCAACCCCCACCGGCAGTGAATGAATGCGCGCCTGTGCGACCCGTGTTATTCGGCGCTCAAGGCGTGACATCATGTGACTGCCTTGAGCACCGAATCGCACGGGTCGCACAGGCGCGCATTCATTCACTGCCGGTGGGGGTTGCCGGAGGCCGCTTTCGCCGCCGGCTCCCTCCGCCTGAATTAATGCGCGCCTGCCGCAGCCCGCCCGATCAAACAGGCGCCCACCCGCCCGTGGCCTCGTTTGAACACGCGCCCACCCGCCCCCCGGATCCCGCCGCCGCCGCTGCCCGCCCGATCAAACATGCGCCTACCCGCCCGCGGCCTCGATCGAACACCCGGCTCCCGCCGCCGCCCGCTGGCCGCTTGGACCCACGCGGCCCTCCGGCTCCCGCCGCTGCCTGGATGACTGCACGAAAGTGACAGGTATTTAAAAAAAAAAAAATTTTCTGACAGGTTTTTATGTGTCCCAAAGTATTACATTGTCTCGCTCATCTCTGTATCGCTTTTTGTTTTATTGTGTTTTATTGTGTTTGTGTATCTTAAGTGGTGTCGATGGATTTGTTACTAGACTCACAGACCTAACACCTACTAGGGGGAGGCAGTAAACTAACACGTTAAGGCCGCGGCAAAACAGCGGGTTACTAAGGAGATAATATCAGCGCCCGTTACAGTATCGGAGGGGAATAGCTAATTCCTTCATTATACAGCTAATTCGTTCATTTACACATCATATACATGCTGCGTGCGGAAAGGGTTATGTGTCTATTTTAAGAAGCGCTAAGGACGCGTGAAACTGGAGACTGTATCGCTGGTTCGCCTTACTCGTCTGTATTGTGCGCTCCCAGCACGTTACAGACGGGAAATCTTCAACCGCACGTTACTGTATCGAGCCGTTAATTAGATTGAAACTTTAGATCAGAAGCCCATTTAATACAACCGCAATTATTGGAAAAAAAAAAACAACAACTTGTTTCCTGGCGATAACCCACATCTCTGGACAACTTTGTGGTGCCTGCTCAATTACAGAATTTTCATTTGTTTGTACTTGAGACCTGCACATTTAACTACATTATTTAAAGTTTCATCTTATAGGGTGAGGTGCAATACCAAGTTTTCCGTGCAGGACTTACTAGCATAGCATAGCTTCTTCAAGATGGCCAAATGTTATGTATTTAGACTAATACATTTTCACCTTGCAAACAAGCACTGCATCACCACCAGTTATTGGTTGTGTTGTCATGTTGCATGCTATTATTATCATGCACTCCTACCTATCAAGACGCGAGAAATCAGAGGTGGCATGATGTCAGATGAAGTGGATTTTATTAAAGACTGTCTACAGAGAACACTATAAAGACTGTAAACACTGTAAAGACACAAAAGACTGCCCGACTCGGCCGAGTTTCGCCCATATATAGGGGCTGTTTCAGGGGCTATATAGTTCAGACTTTATCTGTGAAAAGATTGTAGCCAATATTTCTTAATCAGGAGAGTTGTGCACAACTCCAACTCTTCTCTATTGTGGTAGTTGAGCTTGCAGCAGCGGTGCACCAGCTACCAACAGAACTCTGCATTTAGCTACTAGTTATAAGAAATAACTAGTTCCACCTCTGGTTTCTCGCGTTCTGCTATATTGAAGCGACTTCCGCATTGCTTTTTGAGACCCTCCTACCTATCAATGTACTGATTCCTATGTCAACAAACCAAGCTGTATGCTCTTTACTTCGGTTACTATTATAAAACAATGAAAAGGCTACAGAAATGCTCAAGAACGATGGCTTACCCTGCAAAACGAAAATTAGGACTTCTCAGTTTTAGAATAAAGAGGTGCACAGGTACTGCAAAAAACGTTGCCGTTCTCCATGATTAACATATTCAAAAGCCTCGGAGAAACATCTGACGTATTAAAATCCCAACAATGCCTAAAATATTCAGCAATTTCACTGCTACCTACTTAAAGCAGTCAGCCTATAATATCCCTGTTCGAAGACAGTTGTGGAGGCAGCAGCCTGACCACTAGCTGTGCACCGAATCTCCAGCGGAGTGGGAGTAGGCCGGTGACTGGAACACCAGCGGAAACCACGCTCCGCTGTGACGTCAGTGCCTAACTCCCCTCCCCACCCGACAGTCTCCGGCACAAGTCCTTGAAGGATGTAGACTGGACTTCCCACTTCATCATACCCGAAACACAGCTACTCACATGCAAACACGCCACGAAGTGTCAAATCCAACTCATGCAGCCAATGGCACTGGCCGTAGATCGTAGCCCGTAATCTTACTGTCCCAAGCACCACTGCTTCCCCTCCACGTGATATCCTACCCGGTTCCAGCCCCCACCGCCTCCTTCCTGTTCTAGAATGGCGACAATAGAGGGAAGGAAAATTGAGCCCAACTAATCGATGGCGCTAGAAGCCATGAGTTAGAATACAGAGATAATCGATTCCAGCACCAGCTTGTCTGCACACTGCAGGTGTGCTAGTTTATGTTCAAGCTGCACTTAAAGTCTCTTACTATACAGAGACGGGCTAATTTATTCCCTGATCTCAAGGGCAGCTAAAAGATCGGTTTTTTAGTATATTCCTAATACACTTGCCTGAAATAGAGTTGCATGCAAACTGCCTCCATTGTATGCAAATCTATCTCATGCATATTTATTAGGGGTAGCCTGAAAATATCTCATCTACATGAAATTTACATGTGATGAGCGCTATTGGCTACACAGTTTGGATACACTAATCTTAGATTGTAAGCCCTCTGGGGATAGGGAAATACCTACAGTAGCTGAATGTAAACTGATGTGATATCTCAGATCAAATGGCAGTATGTAAACAATAATGAATACATTAAATAAATAAATAAATATTGTATCAGGTGCTAGTCTAGCACATCCAAACATGTGTAAGCCTACATTCTAGGCTGGACACCCATTATTGCATGGCCTTTTAGGTAGAGAAGAGCTTATTTAAATAGACATAGGCATTTTATTAAATTAGTGATACTCCCTCATGATAGGTGTCAACATCTACATACACCTCACACCTGTCATTGCACGCCATTGGTCTGGAATGGCTAGCTCCAGTCCTCAAGAACCACAGACAGGTCCGCTTGTCGAGATATCTACCAGGAACATATATGACAGATTTAATGACCACACTGCTACCTACTGCTGCATCCTTGTATGATGGTTCTGTGGCACTCAGCACCAATGGTAGCTTGTCTCTTTTAGCTAGTAATACCTGGTCTCCACCCTGCTGCACTACTCAGCATCCAATCTTCAGCAGCAGCCAGGGCCAGGACTCTCCCAAGAGGCAGGTTGCCTACATTACATCTTCTCTTGAATGGCTAACTCAAGGAGTTTACAGTACCTAGTGTAGTGATAGTCAGGAGCTCCACTGCTAGCATTGCAGCCTCTATTCCCCTCAAATAAGAGTATTATAAATTAGGACTTCTCTGTTTTAGAAAACTTTTTTTTTTTAAGATTTTCAATTAGCTAAAAAATGTCGAGCAAATTTGCCAACTGTAAACAGTGTTCACTGTAGACAGCAGGATGAATTGGCCATAACACATGAGTGACAGCATCAAACTGCACTAAACAGAACCCTCTCCTAGCTCGCAGCACTTCTGCTCTAATGAACATATGCGGAAGTTCCCACACAGCACTCCAGACAATTTTTAGAGCTTAGCTTTAACTAGGTGAGCATTTCCAAAGCAGTGTGCCATGAAAAAAGCCCAATACGAAGGAGTTAAGGAGCAGCTAAAGTGTCCATTTCTTTTCCTTCCTGGCCTGCAGGATGTCCTCCTGCTATAGGGGAGGGGGAGCAAAAAACAGCACCTTATCTGATACTTTTCTTCTGTAACAAACTGCACAGGGCCCTGTAGCCTTGCGAGACCTGCTGGGCCCCTGCAGTTCTAATTGCAAAGGGAAGCTGGCCAAAGGGGAAGAAGCAGCACCAGGATCAACAACTACAGTTGAATGTGCCATGAGATGTTGGGGGAGAGGGAAAGGAATATATGATGATGCTAGAGGGGTGGAGGGAGTGGGCTTTGAGAGGTAAGGTGCTTATGCTAGAGGAGAAGAAAGAAGTGAGGATGTCGTCAGGGAGTGGAGGAAAAGCAAAGGAAAGAGAAGGTAGTGATAGTGGCAGGGGATTGGGAGAGAGAGGAAAGGGAGGAGGTGGAGGGTAGGCGATGATATTATCACCAGGGAGGTTGTGTGTGGGGGAAAGAGGGGGGGAGGGGGACAGGGAAGAGAAGAGAAAATGATGGTATGTCACACTGATGTGAATTTTATGCCAGATATGCCCTGACAAAAAAAGTTTGGGAACCACCAAGACAGGTTGTTGACTCTCCAGGGAAGCGGGAAAGTATTAAAATATAGCCTATTCGGAGGAAGTGACGTCACGCTTCATGCACGCAGCCTAAACCTTAGGCTCCATGCCCCGCGGTCCCTGCAAAGCCGGCGAATAGCGGCGGGAGCCCGAAAAAAATCAAAATAAATATCAGACCGGCATTCGGAAGCTTTGCTGCAGATTTTTTCAATGACGGCAAAGAGAAAAATTCCGGACCTGCGGCGCTTTTCATACTTGCAGGAGCCGGAGGAGGAAGCCACCAAAATGGCGCCCGTGGTGGAGGTAGAGGAAACGGAGGGGGCTGTCCACGCGGCGCGGGAGCGGGACTGTGACTGCCCTTCAAGGGCTGAGATGCGCGGGTGGTTTGTAGAACTTCGGCAGGATTTAAAAAATTATAAAATGGAGGTCACTGAGATGATTGCAGATCTCAGAGAGGAGACTGCAGAGCAGGGGAGGCGCCTGGAAGAGCTGGATGTGCGTTTGGATACACAGGGGGAGAGCTGGCTGCAACTTAAGAAGGACCAGGAAACTTTGCAGATGCAATCCCAAGCCTTGGTGGACAAACTAGAGGACATAGAAAATAGAAGTAGGCGCTCGAACATCCGCATACGGGAAGTGCCGGAGACGGAGGATTATAGTGATTGCATGGCTGTCGTGGAGCGGATCTCCAATTTCTTTCTGGATCAGGATGCCATGACAAGCGAGGAAGAAAGACCTACGGTGCAGATAGACAGAGCGCATAGATCGCTGGGGCCTAAGCTGGCTAACAGACCTCGTGATATAGTGGTCTGTTATCACCAATTTGCACAGAAGGATCAAATTTTCATGATCGCCAGGAAACAGCGCTCGTGGTAATGGGAGGGCCACGAGATCGGGGTCTTTGCGGATTTGGCGGCACTGACGCTGAAGAAGAGACAGGAGTTCCGCTGCGTCACTACTAAGCTTATAGCAGCTAATGTACGGTATCGCTGGCTTTTTCCTGGGGGCATCTCCTTTCAAATACAGGGGGTGACCCATAGAGCTCTTACTGTCTCTGAAGCGGCAGGGATTCTGAGAGATAACGGCATGCCTGTGGATTTGCCAGCTCCAGATGTCCGTACAGCGCGTCCTGTGAAGCCAGCTACCTACCTGCCTACCCGGTGGCAGAGGGTCCACAACGGGAAGAGGAGGTTGCAGCGAAGCTCCGCGGGACGAGATCGGACAGAGCCGCCAGCCTGAAGCTTCTCCAGAGAGACGAAGGATCGCAGTTGGACACTTCAAGTTCGGTTCCGTTATGAACTTTCGTTAGATTTCTACAGTGAGACTTTCTTGTTATAAAGGTTCCCGGTTCAGGTTTAAAGTTCAGGTTTAAACTGCTAGCTGGCAGCTAATGTTGAAGGAGTTCAATTTTATGGACGACCGATGAACGAGATAACTGAAGTTCTCTGATTAACCACGCCAGCAGTGAAACGCACAGCCATATTGAATGTATTAACATTTGAAACGCAATAACATGCACTACGCAATTAAGTGCTTACGTACTGACATTCAGTGGAACGCACCACCATCTTGTAATTCTAATAATTTGTATTGTATTAACACGATCACCGCTATAAAATGTCTAACACGTCAATTAAGTGACGAAACAATAGCCTGATTATAAGCTACACCTACTAGAAAACCATGCTAGAAAATGCTTGTTCAGCAGTTTGTAGAACGCATGTGTGAAAGATAAGAAATATAGAATGTATAAGAGCCAGCTCCGGAGGGGGCGTGGCATGCAGTTGTACTACGCCTTTGTCTTAGCTGCATCTTGCTGGCAATAAAAGTCTATCTTTACGAATCAGTTGTCTGGGCCTCCTTTCTGACTTTTAGAGACGGTTACATTTGGCGAGCCAGCCAGGAGGTACCGGGGACGCTATTTTAGCCCCCCAGGTGGTCCGGTAGTTGGTGGCGGAGCGATCCCCCAGACTCACCTGGTGAGTGGCCACCGCTGAGTTCAGCGATCAGGTTTCTGAGGGGACCATTCCGCAGGAGACCTCTTGAGACCTCTGGGCAGGTGATTCGGGAAGAAGGCTTACTTCGCGATCGAGAGAACGTTTCAGGCAAGTATAATTTTAGTCTCACATGAATGAGAATTAGCGGGAACTTGAATTAGAGATAAGATAAAGCTGAAATTACTAGCCGATCCTGAAAGACGGATCGAGGGGGCGTTGATCAAACCCCGCGCAGTGGTTAGTAGGGGTTTCACTCCGAAGACCACGCAAATTGAAATTGGAATTGGCATTTTAGAGATTTTCGGAAATCAGTAGGAATTCTTGGGAATAGGTTTCTTGTTGTGTGAAAGAGAGTGAATGGCCTCGCAGTTCTAGGCCGGGCGACCGCGTTCTAGTCGAGGCGAGTGTGACCCTTTTGTGTCTGGCAGATACGGACCCCTTACCTACCTGCTATCCCTTCCCTTCTTTGTCTGTACCTCTATTCTAAATGGGTGGGGGAGGTTCCACTCCGCTAAAAGCCATGACAGAGCACTTTGGCGAAGTGTTCGATAAACATGTTTGTACTAAACCTGGCATGATCCAGCGCTGTGCCTATCGATGGCCGAGTCTGTGCGTTAGTTGGCCCCCGAAAGGAACTTTTGATTTTTCCACGGCCTCTAGGGTTCGAATCATAGTTACAAAAGAGGGCCAGCCAGGTTTCCCCGAAGATGTTCCATATATCAATGCCTGGATCGCAGTTACTCTAGACCCGCCGTCTTGGGCAAAAAAGTTAGTGGAGGGAGCCGCCCTCATCATGGTGGCGCATATGCAGAAGGCGGGCAGCCGGAAGTCCCCAAACCGGAAGAGAAAAGAGAAGTCGGCCATATTGGGCGCAGACGACGTAACGTCATCGGAGGTGGCCATATTAGTAGTCCAAAAGGATGAGGAAACTACAGAAATAAAAAATTAAACCCCCACTTGCAGCAGCGGCCATATTAGCTGACGAACCGGAAACTTTAGCACCGCCACCCTACATTCCAATCTACCCGCCGTTGCATAGTCTACCACAGACTCCTGCTTATGAGCCATCTGAACCCTTTCCTAGTGTGTCATATGAAACAAAAAGAGAATTAGAACCGGCAAAAACAGAGGACGAGCCAGGACTACCAGTCTCAGCCGGCACTCGCAATAGGACGCAAGCTGCTAGTCTACATCTCCCAATCAGAGAGACCGTGACTGTCGTACCCGTGGCCCCAACAGAGGACAATGCGTTCCAAACTACGCAAACTATAAGACTGTACACCTACGTGCCTTTCTCATCAAGTGATCTTTTCAACTGGAAACAACTTGGCCCTTCCTACGCTGAAAAACCGGATCAAATGATCGACTTCTTAAACGGAATTTTCTCCTCACACAATCCCAATTGGAACATGCTTGAAGTAGGTTTTCATCATTTCACAGTGAGAAAATCACTTTTCTAAGGTTTCACTTAAAACTTGCATTTTCACCTCAGAGATGTCCAAAATAGTTGAAAACTTGTTTCTAACATGCTTGAAGTAGGTTTTCATCATTTCAGAGTGAGAAAATCACTTTTCTTAGGTTTCACTTAAAACTTGCATTTTCACCTCAGAGATGTCCAAAATAGTTGAAAACTTGTTTCTAACATGCTTGAAGTAGGTTTTCATCATTTCAGAGTGAGAAAATCACTTTTCTAAGGTTTCACTTAAAACTTGCATTTTCACCTCAGAGATGTCCAAAATAGTTGAAAACTTGTTTCTAACATGCTTGAAGTAGGTTTTCATCATTTCAGAGTGAGAAAATCACTTTTCTAAGGTTTCACTTAAAACTTGCATTTTCACCTCAGAGATGTCCAAAATAGTTGAAAACTTGTTTCTAACATGCTTGAAGTAGGTTTTCATCATTTCAGAGTGAGAAAATCACTTTTCTAAGGTTTCACTTAAAACTTGCATTTTCACCTCAGAGATGTCCAAAATAGTTGAAAACTTGTTTCTAACATGCTTGAAGTAGGTTTTCATCATTTCAGAGTGAGAAAATCACTTTTCTAAGGTTTCACTTAAAACTTGCATTTTCACCTCAGAGATGTCCAAAATAGTTGAAAACTTGTTTCTAACATGCTTGAAGTAGGTTTTCATCATTTCAGAGTGAGAAAATCACTTTTCTAAGGTTTCACTTAAAACTTGCATTTTCACCTCAGAGATGTCCAAAATAGTTGAAAACTTGTTTCTAACATGCTTGAAGTAGGTTTTCATCATTTCAGAGTGAGAAAATCACTTTTCTAAGGTTTCACTTAAAACTTGCATTTTCACCTCAGAGATGTCCAAAATAGTTGAAAACTTGTTTCTAACATGCTTGAAGTAGGTTTTCATCATTTCAGAGTGAGAAAATCACTTTTCTTAGGTTTCACTTAAAACTTGCATTTTCACCTCAGAGATGTCCAAAATAGTTGAAAACTTGTTTCTAACATGCTTGAAGTAGGTTTTCATCATTTCAGAGTGAGAAAATCACTTTTCTAAGGTTTCACTTAAAACTTGCATTTTCACCTCAGAGATGTCCAAAATAGTTGAAAACTTGTTTCTAACATGCTTGAAGTAGGTTTTCATCATTTCAGAGTGAGAAAATCACTTTTCTAAGGTTTCACTTAAAACTTGCATTTTCACCTCAGAGATGTCCAAAATAGTTGAAAACTTGTTTCTAACATGCTTGAAGTAGGTTTTCATCATTTCAGAGTGAGAAAATCACTTTTCTAAGGTTTCACTTAAAACTTGCATTTTCACCTCAGAGATGTCCAAAATAGTTGAAAACTTGTTTCTAACATGCTTGAAGTAGGTTTTCATCATTTCAGAGTGAGAAAATCACTTTTCTAAGGTTTCACTTAAAACTTGCATTTTCACCTCAGAGATGTCCAAAATAGTTGAAAACTTGTTTCTAACATGCTTGAAGTAGGTTTTCATCATTTCAGAGTGAGAAAATCACTTTTCTAAGGTTTCACTTAAAACTTGCATTTTCACCTCAGAGATGTCCAAAATAGTTGAAAACTTGTTTCTAACATGCTTGAAGTAGGTTTTCATCATTTCAGAGTGAGAAAATCACTTTTCTAAGGTTTCACTTAAAACTTGCATTTTCACCTCAGAGATGTCCAAAATAGTTGAAAACTTGTTTCTAACATGCTTGAAGTAGGTTTTCATCATTTCAGAGTGAGAAAATCACTTTTCTAAGGTTTCACTTAAAACTTGCATTTTCACCTCAGAGATGTCCAAAATAGTTGAAAACTTGTTTCTAACATGCTTGAAGTAGGTTTTCATCATTTCAGAGTGAGAAAATCACTTTTCTAAGGTTTCACTTAAAACTTGCATTTTCACCTCAGAGATGTCCAAAATAGTTGAAAACTTGTTTCTAACATGCTTGAAGTAGGTTTTCATCATTTCAGAGTGAGAAAATCACTTTTCTAAGGTTTCACTTAAAACTTGCATTTTCACCTCAGAGATGTCCAAAATAGTTGAAAACTTGTTTCTAACATGCTTGAAGTAGGTTTTCATCATTTCAGAGTGAGAAAATCACTTTTCTAAGGTTTCACTTAAAACTTGCATTTTCACCTCAGAGATGTCCAAAATAGTTGAAAACTTGTTTCTAACATGCTTGAAGTAGGTTTTCATCATTTCAGAGTGAGAAAATCACTTTTCTAAGGTTTCACTTAAAACTTGCATTTTCACCTCAGAGATGTCCAAAATAGTTGAAAACTTGTTTCTAACAAGCTTGAAGTAGGTTTTCATCATTTCAGAGTGAGAAAATCACTTTTCTAAGGTTTCACTTAAAACTTGCATTTTCACCTCAGAGATGTCCAAAATAGTTGAAAACTTGTTTCTAACATGCTTGAAGTAGGTTTTCATCATTTCAGAGTGAGAAAATCACTTTTCTAAGGTTTCACTTAAAACTTGCATTTTCACCTCAGAGATGTCCAAAATAGTTGAAAACTTGTTTCTAACATGCTTGAAGTAGGTTTTCATCATTTCAGAGTGAGAAAATCACTTTTCTAAGGTTTCACTTAAAACTTGCATTTTCACCTCAGAGATGTCCAAAATAGTTGAAAACTTGTTTCTAACATGCTTGAAGTAGGTTTTCATCATTTCAGAGTGAGAAAATCACTTTTCTAAGGTTTCACTTAAAACTTGCATTTTCACCTCAGAGATGTCCAAAATAGTTGAAAACTTGTTTCTAACATGCTTGAAGTAGGTTTTCATCATTTCAGAGTGAGAAAATCACTTTTCTAAGGTTTCACTTAAAACTTGCATTTTCACCTCAGAGATGTCCAAAATAGTGGAAAACTTGTTTCTAACATGCTTGAAGTAGGTTTTCATCATTTCAGAGTGAGAAAATCACTTTTCTAAGGTTTCACTTAAAACTTGCATTTTCACCTCAGAGATGTCCAAAATAGTTGAAAACTTGTTTCTAACATGCTTGAAGTAGGTTTTCATCATTTCAGAGTGAGAAAATCACTTTTCTAAGGTTTCACTTAAAACTTGCATTTTCACCTCAGAGATGTCCAAAATAGTTGAAAACTTGTTTCTAACATGCTTGAAGTAGGTTTTCATCATTTCAGAGTGAGAAAATCACTTTTCTAAGGTTTCACTTAAAACTTGCATTTTCACCTCAGAGATGTCCAAAATAGTTGAAAACTTGTTTCTAACATGCTTGAAGTAGGTTTTCATCATTTCAGAGTGAGAAAATCACTTTTCTAAGGTTTCACTTAAAACTTGCATTTTCACCTCAGAGATGTCCAAAATAGTTGAAAACTTGTTTCTAACATGCTTGAAGTAGGTTTTCAGCATTTCAGAGTGAGAAAATCACTTTTCTAAGGTTTCACTTAAAACTTGCATTTTCACCTCAGAGATGTCCAAAATAGTTGAAAACTTGTTTCTAACATGCTTGAAGTAGGTTTTCATCATTTCAGAGTGAGAAAATCACTTTTCTAAGGTTTCACTTAAAACTTGCATTTTCACCTCAGAGATGTCCAAAATAGTGGAAAACTTGTTTCTAACATGCTTGAAGTAGGTTTTCATCATTTCAGAGTGAGAAAATCACTTTTCTAAGGTTTCACTTAAAACTTGCATTTTCACCTCAGAGATGTCCAAAATAGTTGAAAACTTGTTTCTAACATGCTTGAAGTAGGTTTTCATCATTTCAGAGTGAGAAAATCACTTTTCTAAGGTTTCACTTAAAACTTGCATTTTCACCTCAGAGATGTCCAAAATAGTTGAAAACTTGTTTCTAACATGCTTGAAGTAGGTTTTCATCATTTCAGAGTGAGAAAATCACTTTTCTAAGGTTTCACTTAAAACTTGCATTTTCACCTCAGAGATGTCCAAAATAGTTGAAAACTTGTTTCTAACATGCTTGAAGTAGGTTTTCATCATTTCAGAGTGAGAAAATCACTTTTCTAAGGTTTCACTTAAAACTTGCATTTTCACCTCAGAGATGTCCAAAATAGTTGAAAACTTGTTTCTAACATGCTTGAAGTAGGTTTTCATCATTTCAGAGTGAGAAAATCACTTTTCTAAGGTTTCACTTAAAACTTGCATTTTCACCTCAGAGATGTCCAAAATAGTTGAAAACTTGTTTCTAACATGCTTGAAGTAGGTTTTCATCATTTCAGAGTGAGAAAATCACTTTTCTAAGGTTTCACTTAAAACTTGCATTTTCACCTCAGAGATGTCCAAAATAGTTGAAAACTTGTTTCTAACATGCTTGAAGTAGGTTTTCATCATTTCAGAGTGAGAAAATCACTTTTCTAAGGTTTCACTTAAAACTTGCATTTTCACCTCAGAGATGTCCAAAATAGTTGAAAACTTGTTTCTAACATGCTTGAAGTAGGTTTTCATCATTTCAGAGTGAGAAAATCACTTTTCTAAGGTTTCACTTAAAACTTGCATTTTCACCTCAGAGATGTCCAAAATAGTTGAAAACTTGTTTCTAACATGCTTGAAGTAGGTTTTCATCATTTCAGAGTGAGAAAATCACTTTTCTAAGGTTTCACTTAAAACTTGCATTTTCACCTCAGAGATGTCCAAAATAGTTGAAAACTTGTTTCTAACATGCTTGAAGTAGGTTTTCATCATTTCAGAGTGAGAAAATCACTTTTCTAAGGTTTCACTTAAAACTTGCATTTTCACCTCAGAGATGTCCAAAATAGTTGAAAACTTGTTTCTAACATGCTTGAAGTAGGTTTTCATCATTTCAGAGTGAGAAAATCACTTTTCTAAGGTTTCACTTAAAACTTGCATTTTCACCTCAGAGATGTCCAAAATAGTTGAAAACTTGTTTCTAACATGCTTGAAGTAGGTTTTCATCATTTCAGAGTGAGAAAATCACTTTTCTAAGGTTTCACTTAAAACTTGCATTTTCACCTCAGAGATGTCCAAAATAGTTGAAAACTTGTTTCTAACATGCTTGAAGTAGGTTTTCATCATTTCAGAGTGAGAAAATCACTTTTCTAAGGTTTCACTTAAAACTTGCATTTTCACCTCAGAGATGTCCAAAATAGTTGAAAACTTGTTTCTAACATGCTTGAAGTAGGTTTTCATCATTTCAGAGTGAGAAAATCACTTTTCTAAGGTTTCACTTAAAACTTGCATTTTCACCTCAGAGATGTCCAAAATAGTTGAAAACTTGTTTCTAACATGCTTGAAGTAGGTTTTCATCATTTCAGAGTGAGAAAATCACTTTTCTAAGGTTTCACTTAAAACTTGCATTTTCACCTCAGAGATGTCCAAAATAGTTGAAAACTTGTTTCTAACATGCTTGAAGTAGGTTTTCATCATTTCAGAGTGAGAAAATCACTTTTCTAAGGTTTCACTTAAAACTTGCATTTTCACCTCAGAGATGTCCAAAATAGTTGAAAACTTGTTTCTAACATGCTTGAAGTAGGTTTTCATCATTTCAGAGTGAGAAAATCACTTTTCTAAGGTTTCACTTAAAACTTGCATTTTCACCTCAGAGATGTCCAAAATAGTTGAAAACTTGTTTCTAACATGCTTGAAGTAGGTTTTCATCATTTCAGAGTGAGAAAATCACTTTTCTAAGGTTTCACTTAAAACTTGCATTTTCACCTCAGAGATGTCCAAAATAGTTGAAAACTTGTTTCTAACATGCTTGAAGTAGGTTTTCATCATTTCAGAGTGAGAAAATCACTTTTCTAAGGTTTCACTTAAAACTTGCATTTTCACCTCAGAGATGTCCAAAATAGTTGAAAACTTGTTTCTAACATGCTTGAAGTAGGTTTTCATCATTTCAGAGTGAGAAAATCACTTTTCTAAGGTTTCACTTAAAACTTGCATTTTCACCTCAGAGATGTCCAAAATAGTTGAAAACTTGTTTCTAACATGCTTGAAGTAGGTTTTCATCATTTCAGAGTGAGAAAATCACTTTTCTAAGGTTTCACTTAAAACTTGCATTTTCACCTCAGAGATGTCCAAAATAGTTGAAAACTTGTTTCTAACATGCTTGAAGTAGGTTTTCATCATTTCAGAGTGAGAAAATCACTTTTCTAAGGTTTCACTTAAAACTTGCATTTTCACCTCAGAGATGTCCAAAATAGTTGAAAACTTGTTTCTAACATGCTTGAAGTAGGTTTTCATCATTTCAGAGTGAGAAAATCACTTTTCTAAGGTTTCACTTAAAACTTGCATTTTCACCTCAGAGATGTCCAAAATAGTTGAAAACTTGTTTCTAACATGCTTGAAGTAGGTTTTCATCATTTCAGAGTGAGAAAATCACTTTTCTAAGGTTTCACTTAAAACTTGCATTTTCACCTCAGAGATGTCCAAAATAGTTGAAAACTTGTTTCTAACATGCTTGAAGTAGGTTTTCATCATTTCAGAGTGAGAAAATCACTTTTCTAAGGTTTCACTTAAAACTTGCATTTTCACCTCAGAGATGTCCAAAATAGTTGAAAACTTGTTTCTAACATGCTTGAAGTAGGTTTTCATCATTTCAGAGTGAGAAAATCACTTTCTAAGGTTTCACTTAAAACTTGCATTTTCACCTCAGAGATGTCCAAAATAGTTGAAAACTTGTTTCTAACATGCTTGAAGTAGGTTTCATCATTTCAGAGTGAGAAATTCACTTTTCTAAGGTTTCACTTAAAACTTGCATTTTCACCTCAGAGATGTCCAAAATAGTTGAAAACTTGTTTCTAACATGCTTGAAGTAGGTTTCATCATTTCAGAGTGAGAAAATCACTTTTCTAAGGTTTCACTTAAAACTTGCATTTTCACCTCAGAGATGTCCAAAATAGTTGAAAACTTGTTTCTAACATGCTTGAAGTAGGTTTTCATCATTTCAGAGTGAGAAAATCACTTTTCTAAGGTTTCACTTAAAACTTGCATTTTCACCTCAGAGATGTCCAAAATAGTTGAAAACTTGTTTCTAACATGCTTGAAGTAGGTTTTCATCATTTCAGAGTGAGAAAATCACTTTTCCTAAGGTTTCACTTAAAACTTGCATTTTCACCTCAGAGATGTCCAAAATAGTTGAAAACTTGTTTCTAACATGCTTGAAGTAGGTTTTCATCATTTCAGAGTGAGAAAATCACTTTTCTAAGGTTTCACTTAAAACTTGCATTTTCACCTCAGAGATGTCCAAAATAGTTGAAAACTTGTTTCTAACATGCTTGAAGTAGGTTTTCATCATTTCAGAGTGAGAAAATCACTTTTCTAAGGTTTCACTTAAAACTTGCATTTTCACCTCAGAGATGTCCAAAATAGTTGAAAACTTGTTTCTAACATGCTTGAAGTAGGTTTTCATCATTTCAGAGTGAGAAAATCACTTTTCTAAGGTTTCACTTAAAACTTGCATTTTCACCTCAGAGATGTCCAAAATAGTTGAAAACTTGTTTCTAACATGCTTGAAGTAGGTTTTCATCATTTCAGAGTGAGAAAATCACTTTTCTAAGGTTTCACTTAAAACTTGCATTTTCACCTCAGAGATGTCCAAAATAGTTGAAAACTTGTTTCTAACATGCTTGAAGTAGGTTTTCATCATTTCAGAGTGAGAAAATCACTTTTCTAAGGTTTCACTTAAAACTTGCATTTTCACCTCAGAGATGTCCAAAATAGTTGAAAACTTGTTTCTAACATGCTTGAAGTAGGTTTTCATCATTTCAGAGTGAGAAAATCACTTTTCTAAGGTTTCACTTAAAACTTGCATTTTCACCTCAGAGATGTCCAAAATAGTTGAAAACTTGTTTCTAACATGCTTGAAGTAGGTTTTCATCATTTCAGAGTGAGAAAATCACTTTTCTAAGGTTTCACTTAAAACTTGCATTTTCACCTCAGAGATGTCCAAAATAGTTGAAAACTTGTTTCTAACATGCTTGAAGTAGGTTTTCATCATTTCAGAGTGAGAAAATCACTTTTCTAAGGTTTCACTTAAAACTTGCATTTTCACCTCAGAGATGTCCAAAATAGTTGAAAACTTGTTTCTAACATGCTTGAAGTAGGTTTTCATCATTTCAGAGTGAGAAAATCACTTTTCTAAGGTTTCACTTAAAACTTGCATTTTCACCTCAGAGATGTCCAAAATAGTTGAAAACTTGTTTCTAACATGCTTGAAGTAGGTTTTCATCATTTCAGAGTGAGAAAATCACTTTTCTAAGGTTTCACTTAAAACTTGCATTTTCACCTCAGAGATGTCCAAAATAGTTGAAAACTTGTTTCTAACATGCTTGAAGTAGGTTTTCATCATTTCAGAGTGAGAAAATCACTTTTCTAAGGTTTCACTTAAAACTTGCATTTTCACCTCAGAGATGTCCAAAATAGTTGAAAACTTGTTTCTAACATGCTTGAAGTAGGTTTTCATCATTTCAGAGTGAGAAAATCACTTTTCTAAGGTTTCACTTAAAACTTGCATTTTCACCTCAGAAATGTCCAAAATAGTTGAAAACTTGTTTCTAACATGCTTGAAGTAGGTTTTCATCATTTCAGAGTGAGAAAATCACTTTTCTAAGGTTTCACTTAAAACTTGCATTTTCACCTCAGAGATGTCCAAAATAGTTGAAAACTTGTTTCTAACATGCTTGAAGTAGGTTTTCATCATTTCAGAGTGAGAAAATCACTTTTCTAAGGTTTCACTTAAAACTTGCATTTTCACCTCAGAGATGTCCAAAATAGTTGAAAACTTGTTTCTAACATGCTTGAAGTAGGTTTTCATCATTTCAGAGTGAGAAAATCACTTTTCTAAGGTTTCACTTAAAACTTGCATTTTCACCTCAGAGATGTCCAAAATAGTTGAAAACTTGTTTCTAACATGCTTGAAGTAGGTTTTCATCATTTCAGAGTGAGAAAATCACTTTTCTAAGGTTTCACTTAAAACTTGCATTTTCACCTCAGAGATGTCCAAAATAGTTGAAAACTTGTTTCTAACATGCTTGAAGTAGGTTTTCATCATTTCAGAGTGAGAAAATCACTTTTCTAAGGTTTCACTTAAAACTTGCATTTTCACCTCAGAGATGTCCAAAATAGTTGAAAACTTGTTTCTAACATGCTTGAAGTAGGTTTTCATCATTTCAGAGTGAGAAAATCACTTTTCTAAGGTTTCACTTAAAACTTGCATTTTCACCTCAGAGATGTCCAAAATAGTTGAAAACTTGTTTCTAACATGCTTGAAGTAGGTTTTCATCATTTCAGAGTGAGAAAATCACTTTTCTAAGGTTTCACTTAAAACTTGCATTTTCACCTCAGAGATGTCCAAAATAGTTGAAAACTTGTTTCTAACATGCTTGAAGTAGGTTTTCATCATTTCAGAGTGAGAAAATCACTTTTCTAAGGTTTCACTTAAAACTTGCATTTTCACCTCAGAGATGTCCAAAATAGTTGAAAACTTGTTTCTAACATGCTTGAAGTAGGTTTTCATCATTTCAGAGTGAGAAAATCACTTTTCTAAGGTTTCACTTAAAACTTGCATTTTCACCTCAGAGATGTCCAAAATAGTTGAAAACTTGTTTCTAACATGCTTGAAGTAGGTTTTCATCATTTCAGAGTGAGAAAATCACTTTTCTAAGGTTTCACTTAAAACTTGCATTTTCACCTCAGAGATGTCCAAAATAGTTGAAAACTTGTTTCTAACATGCTTGAAGTAGGTTTTCATCATTTCAGAGTGAGAAAATCACTTTTCTAAGGTTTCACTTAAAACTTGCATTTTCACCTCAGAGATGTCCAAAATAGTTGAAAACTTGTTTCTAACATGCTTGAAGTAGGTTTTCATCATTTCAGAGTGAGAAAATCACTTTTCTAAGGTTTCACTTAAAACTTGCATTTTCACCTCAGAGATGTCCAAAATAGTTGAAAACTTGTTTCTAACATGCTTGAAGTAGGTTTTCATCATTTCAGAGTGAGAAAATCACTTTTCTAAGGTTTCACTTAAAACTTGCATTTTCACCTCAGAGATGTCCAAAATAGTTGAAAACTTGTTTCTAACATGCTTGAAGTAGGTTTTCATCATTTCAGAGTGAGAAAATCACTTTTCTAAGGTTTCACTTAAAACTTGCATTTTCACCTCAGAGATGTCCAAAATAGTTGAAAACTTGTTTCTAACATGCTTGAAGTAGGTTTTCATCATTTCAGAGTGAGAAAATCACTTTTCTAAGGTTTCACTTAAAACTTGCATTTTCACCTCAGAGATGTCCAAAATAGTTGAAAACTTGTTTCTAACATGCTTGAAGTAGGTTTTCATCATTTCAGAGTGAGAAAATCACTTTTCTAAGGTTTCACTTAAAACTTGCATTTTCACCTCAGAGATGTCCAAAATAGTTGAAAACTTGTTTCTAACATGCTTGAAGTAGGTTTTCATCATTTCAGAGTGAGAAAATCACTTTTCTAAGGTTTCACTTAAAACTTGCATTTTCACCTCAGAGATGTCCAAAATAGTTGAAAACTTGTTTCTAACATGCTTGAAGTAGGTTTTCATCATTTCAGAGTGAGAAAATCACTTTTCTAAGGTTTCACTTAAAACTTGCATTTTCACCTCAGAGATGTCCAAAATAGTTGAAAACTTGTTTCTAACATGCTTGAAGTAGGTTTTCATCATTTCAGAGTGAGAAAATCACTTTTCTAAGGTTTCACTTAAAACTTGCATTTTCACCTCAGAGATGTCCAAAATAGTTGAAAACTTGTTTCTAACATGCTTGAAGTAGGTTTTCATCATTTCAGAGTGAGAAAATCACTTTTCTAAGGTTTCACTTAAAACTTGCATTTTCACCTCAGAGATGTCCAAAATAGTTGAAAACTTGTTTCTAACATGCTTGAAGTAGGTTTTCATCATTTCAGAGTGAGAAAATCACTTTTCTAAGGTTTCACTTAAAACTTGCATTTTCACCTCAGAGATGTCCAAAATAGTTGAAAACTTGTTTCTAACATGCTTGAAGTAGGTTTTCATCATTTCAGAGTGAGAAAATCACTTTTCTAAGGTTTCACTTAAAACTTGCATTTTCACCTCAGAGATGTCCAAAATAGTTGAAAACTTGTTTCTAACATGCTTGAAGTAGGTTTTCATCATTTCAGAGTGAGAAAATCACTTTTCTAAGGTTTCACTTAAAACTTGCATTTTCACCTCAGAGATGTCCAAAATAGTTGAAAACTTGTTTCTAACATGCTTGAAGTAGGTTTTCATCATTTCAGAGTGAGAAAATCACTTTTCTAAGGTTTCACTTAAAACTTGCATTTTCACCTCAGAGATGTCCAAAATAGTTGAAAACTTGTTTCTAACATGCTTGAAGTAGGTTTTCATCATTTCAGAGTGAGAAAATCACTTTTCTAAGGTTTCACTTAAAACTTGCATTTTCACCTCAGAGATGTCCAAAATAGTTGAAAACTTGTTTCTAACATGCTTGAAGTAGGTTTTCATCATTTCAGAGTGAGAAAATCACTTTTCTAAGGTTTCACTTAAAACTTGCATTTTCACCTCAGAGATGTCCAAAATAGTTGAAAACTTGTTTCTAACATGCTTGAAGTAGGTTTTCATCATTTCAGAGTGAGAAAATCACTTTTCTAAGGTTTCACTTAAAACTTGCATTTTCACCTCAGAGATGTCCAAAATAGTTGAAAACTTGTTTCTAACATGCTTGAAGTAGGTTTTCATCATTTCAGAGTGAGAAAATCACTTTTCTAAGGTTTCACTTAAAACTTGCATTTTCACCTCAGAGATGTCCAAAATAGTTGAAAACTTGTTTCTAACATGCTTGAAGTAGGTTTTCATCATTTCAGAGTGAGAAAATCACTTTTCTAAGGTTTCACTTAAAACTTGCATTTTCACCTCAGAGATGTCCAAAATAGTTGAAAACTTGTTTCTAACATGCTTGAAGTAGGTTTTCATCATTTCAGAGTGAGAAAATCACTTTTCTAAGGTTTCACTTAAAACTTGCATTTTCACCTCAGAGATGTCCAAAATAGTTGAAAACTTGTTTCTAACATGCTTGAAGTAGGTTTTCATCATTTCAGAGTGAGAAAATCACTTTTCTAAGGTTTCACTTAAAACTTGCATTTTCACCTCAGAGATGTCCAAAATAGTTGAAAACTTGTTTCTAACATGCTTGAAGTAGGTTTTCATCATTTCAGAGTGAGAAAATCACTTTTCTAAGGTTTCACTTAAAACTTGCATTTTCACCTCAGAGATGTCCAAAATAGTTGAAAACTTGTTTCTAACATGCTTGAAGTAGGTTTTCATCATTTCAGAGTGAGAAAATCACTTTTCTAAGGTTTCACTTAAAACTTGCATTTTCACCTCAGAGATGTCCAAAATAGTTGAAAACTTGTTTCTAACATGCTTGAAGTAGGTTTTCATCATTTCAGAGTGAGAAAATCACTTTTCTAAGGTTTCACTTAAAACTTGCATTTTCACCTCAGAGATGTCCAAAATAGTTGAAAACTTGTTTCTAACATGCTTGAAGTAGGTTTTCATCATTTCAGAGTGAGAAAATCACTTTTCTAAGGTTTCACTTAAAACTTGCATTTTCACCTCAGAGATGTCCAAAATAGTTGAAAACTTGTTTCTAACATGCTTGAAGTAGGTTTTCATCATTTCAGAGTGAGAAAATCACTTTTCTAAGGTTTCACTTAAAACTTGCATTTTCACCTCAGAGATGTCCAAAATAGTTGAAAACTTGTTTCTAACATGCTTGAAGTAGGTTTTCATCATTTCAGAGTGAGAAAATCACTTTTCTAAGGTTTCACTTAAAACTTGCATTTTCACCTCAGAGATGTCCAAAATAGTTGAAAACTTGTTTCTAACATGCTTGAAGTAGGTTTTCATCATTTCAGAGTGAGAAAATCACTTTTCTAAGGTTTCACTTAAAACTTGCATTTTCACCTCAGAGATGTCCAAAATAGTTGAAAACTTGTTTCTAACATGCTTGAAGTAGGTTTTCATCATTTCAGAGTGAGAAAATCACTTTTCTAAGGTTTCACTTAAAACTTGCATTTTCACCTCAGAGATGTCCAAAATAGTTGAAAACTTGTTTCTAACATGCTTGAAGTAGGTTTTCATCATTTCAGAGTGAGAAAATCACTTTTCTAAGGTTTCACTTAAAACTTGCATTTTCACCTCAGAGATGTCCAAAATAGTTGAAAACTTGTTTCTAACATGCTTGAAGTAGGTTTTCATCATTTCAGAGTGAGAAAATCACTTTTCTAAGGTTTCACTTAAAACTTGCATTTTCACCTCAGAGATGTCCAAAATAGTTGAAAACTTGTTTCTAACATGCTTGAAGTAGGTTTTCATCATTTCAGAGTGAGAAAATCACTTTTCTAAGGTTTCACTTAAAACTTGCATTTTCACCTCAGAGATGTCCAAAATAGTTGAAAACTTGTTTCTAACATGCTTGAAGTAGGTTTTCATCATTTCAGAGTGAGAAAATCACTTTTCTAAGGTTTCACTTAAAACTTGCATTTTCACCTCAGAGATGTCCAAAATAGTTGAAAACTTGTTTCTAACATGCTTGAAGTAGGTTTTCATCATTTCAGAGTGAGAAAATCACTTTTCTAAGGTTTCACTTAAAACTTGCATTTTCACCTCAGAGATGTCCAAAATAGTTGAAAACTTGTTTCTAACATGCTTGAAGTAGGTTTTCATCATTTCAGAGTGAGAAAATCACTTTTCTAAGGTTTCACTTAAAACTTGCATTTTCACCTCAGAGATGTCCAAAATAGTTGAAAACTTGTTTCTAACATGCTTGAAGTAGGTTTTCATCATTTCAGAGTGAGAAAATCACTTTTCTAAGGTTTCACTTAAAACTTGCATTTTCACCTCAGAGATGTCCAAAATAGTTGAAAACTTGTTTCTAACATGCTTGAAGTAGGTTTTCATCATTTCAGAGTGAGAAAATCACTTTTCTAAGGTTTCACTTAAAACTTGCATTTTCACCTCAGAGATGTCCAAAATAGTTGAAAACTTGTTTCTAACATGCTTGAAGTAGGTTTTCATCATTTCAGAGTGAGAAAATCACTTTTCTAAGGTTTCACTTAAAACTTGCATTTTCACCTCAGAGATGTCCAAAATAGTTGAAAACTTGTTTCTAACATGCTTGAAGTAGGTTTTCATCATTTCAGAGTGAGAAAATCACTTTTCTAAGGTTTCACTTAAAACTTGCATTTTCACCTCAGAGATGTCCAAAATAGTTGAAAACTTGTTTCTAACATGCTTGAAGTAGGTTTTCATCATTTCAGAGTGAGAAAATCACTTTTCTAAGGTTTCACTTAAAACTTGCATTTTCACCTCAGAGATGTCCAAAATAGTTGAAAACTTGTTTCTAACATGCTTGAAGTAGGTTTTCATCATTTCAGAGTGAGAAAATCACTTTTCTAAGGTTTCACTTAAAACTTGCATTTTCACCTCAGAGATGTCCAAAATAGTTGAAAACTTGTTTCTAACATGCTTGAAGTAGGTTTTCATCATTTCAGAGTGAGAAAATCACTTTTCTAAGGTTTCACTTAAAACTTGCATTTTCACCTCAGAGATGTCCAAAATAGTTGAAAACTTGTTTCTAACATGCTTGAAGTAGGTTTTCATCATTTCAGAGTGAGAAAATCACTTTTCTAAGGTTTCACTTAAAACTTGCATTTTCACCTCAGAGATGTCCAAAATAGTTGAAAACTTGTTTCTAACATGCTTGAAGTAGGTTTTCATCATTTCAGAGTGAGAAAATCACTTTTCTAAGGTTTCACTTAAAACTTGCATTTTCACCTCAGAGATGTCCAAAATAGTTGAAAACTTGTTTCTAACATGCTTGAAGTAGGTTTTCATCATTTCAGAGTGAGAAAATCACTTTTCTAAGGTTTCACTTAAAACTTGCATTTTCACCTCAGAGATGTCCAAAATAGTTGAAAACTTGTTTCTAACATGCTTGAAGTAGGTTTTCATCATTTCAGAGTGAGAAAATCACTTTTCTAAGGTTTCACTTAAAACTTGCATTTTCACCTCAGAGATGTCCAAAATAGTTGAAAACTTGTTTCTAACATGCTTGAAGTAGGTTTTCATCATTTCAGAGTGAGAAAATCACTTTTCTAAGGTTTCACTTAAAACTTGCATTTTCACCTCAGAGATGTCCAAAATAGTTGAAAACTTGTTTCTAACATGCTTGAAGTAGGTTTTCATCATTTCAGAGTGAGAAAATCACTTTTCTAAGGTTTCACTTAAAACTTGCATTTTCACCTCAGAGATGTCCAAAATAGTTGAAAACTTGTTTCTAACATGCTTGAAGTAGGTTTTCATCATTTCAGAGTGAGAAAATCACTTTTCTAAGGTTTCACTTAAAACTTGCATTTTCACCTCAGAGATGTCCAAAATAGTTGAAAACTTGTTTCTAACATGCTTGAAGTAGGTTTTCATCATTTCAGAGTGAGAAAATCACTTTTCTAAGGTTTCACTTAAAACTTGCATTTTCACCTCAGAGATGTCCAAAATAGTTGAAAACTTGTTTCTAACATGCTTGAAGTAGGTTTTCATCATTTCAGAGTGAGAAAATCACTTTTCTAAGGTTTCACTTAAAACTTGCATTTTCACCTCAGAGATGTCCAAAATAGTTGAAAACTTGTTTCTAACATGCTTGAAGTAGGTTTTC